>NC_069785.1:27689547-32791035 GCF_027406575.1 Nycticebus coucang | reverse complement strand
CAGCTAAAACTACAATGACAACTGCAACCCTCCCCCCGCCAAAAAAAATAGCCGGACATTGTGGTGGGTGCCTGTAGTCCCAGCTACTTGGGAGGCTGAGGCAAGCGAATCGTTTAAGCCCAAGAGTTGGAGGTTACTGTGAGCTGTGAAGCCAGGGCACTCTACCCAGGGTGACAGCTTGAGACTCTGTCTCAAAAAAAAAACACACAAAAAAACAACTATTAGTAAACAAAATTCAGCAAATATAAAACTAGTAAATATGGTGGCACCCTAGCTCAGTCAGTAGGGCGCCAGCCACATGCACCAGGACTGGTGAGTTCGAACCCAGCCCCAGCCTTCTGAAAACAAAAAATTAGCCAGGAGTTGTGGCGAGCTGCTGTAGTCCCAGCTACTTGGGAGGGTGAGGCAGGGGAATCTCTTAAGCTCGAGTTTTGTTGCTGTGAGCTGTGACACTATGGGACTCTACCAAGGGTGACAAAGTGAGTCTCTGTCTCAAATAAATAAATAAATAAATAAATAAAAACTAGTAAATATATTACACACCATGACCAAGTACAGTTTATTCCAGGAGTAAAATGTTGTTTTAACATCAGATAATTAATTAATTTAACACACTGTAGTAACAGAATAAGGCCAAAGCTATGATAATTTTAGTAAATGAAGCAGAAGTATTTTATAAAATCTAACTGATTCTTGATAAGAGCTCTCAGAAAACTATAAAGAGAAAAAAGGACAATAAAACCTATAGCAAACATCTTAGTGGTGAAAGACTGAATGCTTTTTCATTAAGATTGAGAACAAAGGGCGGCGCCTGTGGCTCAAGGAGTAGGGCGCTGGTCCCATATGCCGGAGGTGGTGGGTTCAAACCTAGCCCCAGCCAAAAACCACACACACACACAAAAAAAGATTGAGAACAAAGAGGGTCAGTACCTGTAGCCAGCCACATGTAACAGAGCTGGCAGGTTCGAACCCGGCTGGGGCCTGCTAAACAACAACAAAAATAACCTGGTGTTGTGGTGGGCACCTGTAGTCCCAGCTACTTGGGAGGCTGAGGCAAGAGAATCACTTACGCCCAAGTGTTTGAGGTTGCTGTGAGCTGTGATGTTACGGCACTCTACCGAGGGAGACATAGTGAGACTCTGTCTCAAAAAAACAAAAATTGAGAACAAAGAAAGGATGTCTGTTTCCATCACTCCTATTGAACATTGTTGCAGAGATTTTAACCAATCCAATAAGGCAAGAAAAAGAAAGAAAAGTCATGGAAATTGTGAAGAAAGAAGTATTACTGTCTTTATTTGCAATTAACATCATCCTGCATTTAGGAAATAAGAAATCTACAAAAAGGAAGAAAATACTATTGAGCTAAAAACAAGTAAATAGGGGCGGCGCCTGTGGCTCAGTGAGTAGGGCACCAGCCCCAAATGCCAAGGGTGGTGGGTTCAAACCCAGCCCCGGCCAAACTGCAACAAAAAAATAGCCAGGCATTGTGGCGGGCGCCTGTAGTCCCAGCTGCTCGGGAGGCTGAGGCAAGAGAATCGCGTAAGCCCAAGAGCTGGAGGTTGCTGTGAGCCGTGTGACGCCACGACACTCTACCCGAGGGCCGTACAGTGAGACTCTGTCTCTACAAAAAAAAAAAAACAACAACAAGTAAATAGGCTGAATGATATAAGATCAATATACCAAGGTGAATCCTTTCACAATGTCATACAAAAGAATAAAATAGGGCGGCCCCTGTGGCTCAAGGAGTAGGGCGCCGGTCCCATATGCCGGAGGTGGTGGGTTCAAACCCAGCCCTGGCCAAAAACCACACCAAAAAAGAATAAAATATTTAGGCTCAGTGCCCATACCGCAGTGTTTGCAGCGCCAACCACATACACTGGGGCTGGCAGTTCGAACCCAGCCCGGGCCTGCTAAAACAACAATGACAACTAAAACAACGAAAAAAAAAAAATAGGGGCGGCGCCTGTGGCTCAGCGGGTAGGGCGCCGGTCCCATATGCCGGAGATGGCGGGTTCAAACCCAGCCCCGGCCAAAAAAAAAAAAAAAAAAATAGCCGGGCATTATGAAAGTGCCTGTGGTCCCAGCTACTTGGGAGGCTGAGGCAAGAAAATTGCTGAAGCCCAAGAGTTTGAGGTTGTGCGCTATGACGCCATGGCACTCTACTGAGGCTGACATAGTGAGACTATATATATATAAAAAAAAGAAAGAATAAAATATTTATTTATTTATTTTGAAATAGTCTCACTATGTCACCCTCGGTAGAGTGCTATGGCGTTACAGATCATAGCAACTTCAAACTCTTGGGCTTAAGCGATTCTCTTGCCTCAGCCTCCTGAGTAACTGGGATTACAGGTGCCCGCCACAACGCCTGGCTATTTTTTTTATTGCAATTGTCATTGTCTCGGTGTATGTGGCTGGTGCCTATAGGTGCCGAGCCAGAATAAAATATTTATGAATAAATGTAATAAAACTGCAAAAGTTCTAAAAAGAAATAAAGGGAGATGCAAATAAAGGGAGAAATGTGCCATGTTTATTGATTTGACGTTCTCCTCAATATTTATATAGAAATGCAAAAAAACAAATAATTTTGAAAAAGAAAAAGTTGAAAGTTTTGTACTCCTTGATTGCAAAGCTTACAATAAAGATACAGTAATTCAGGGTGGAGCCTGTGGCTCAAGGAGTAGGGCGCTGGTCCCATATGCCGGAGGTGGTGGGTTCAAACCCAGCCCCGGCCAAAAAAAAAAAAAAAAGATACAGTAATTCAGACAGTGTAGTATTAACATCAAAATAGATTTATAGGCTGGATGTGGTGGCTCATGCCTATAATCCTAGCACTTCAAGAGGCTGAGGTGGAAGGATCCCTTCAGGCCAGAAGTTTGAGACCAGCCTGGGCAACATAATGAGAACTTGTTTCTGCAAAAAATAGAAAAGAAAAAATTAGCTATGGTGGTGGCCTCCTATAGGCCTACCTACTTGGTGGCTAAGGAAGAGCATTGTTTGAGTCTAGGGTTAGAGATTACAGTGCGCTATGATCTCACCACTGTACTCCAGCCTGGGTGACAAAGCCAGCCCCGTCTCTCAAAAAATAAATAAATAATAATATATATTTTTTGAGACAGAGTTTCATGTCACCCTCAGTAGAGTGCTGTGGTATCACAGCTCACAGCAACCTCAAACTCTTGGACTTAAGCGATTCTCTTGCCTCAGCCTCCCAAGTAGCTGGGACTACAGGCGCCCACCACAATGCCCAGCTATTTTGTTGTTGTTGTTGTAGTTGTCATTGTTGTTCAGCAGGCCCAGGCTTGGTTTGAATGCGCCAGCCTAGGTGTACGTGGTTGGTGCTGTAACCACTGCGCTACGGGCGCCGAGCTTAAATATTTTATTCTTTTGGATGAAATTGTGAAAGGATTCACCTTGGTATATCGATCTTATATCATTCAGCCTATTTACTTGTTTTTAGCTATAGGTGCCGCCAATAAATAATAATTTTAAAAGATACACTTTGGCTGGGCAGCAATGGTTAATATTTGTAATTCCAGAATTTTTGGAGGTTGAGATAAGAGGATCACTGGAGGCTAGGAGTTTGAGAACAGCCTGGGCAACACAGCAATACTTGTCTCTATGAAAAATATAAATAAACATACATCAGCCGGTGCAGGAGCTCACTCCTATAATCCTAGCACTCTGGGAGGCTGAATCTGGTGGATTACCTGAGCTCAGAGTTTGAGATAAGCTTGAGTAAGAGCGAGACTGCGTCTTTACTAAAAATAAAAAAATCAGCCTGGTGTTATGGCAAGCGCCTGTAGTCCCAGCTACTCAGGAGGCTGAGGCAAGAGGATTGCTCCAACCCAGGAGTTTGAGGTTGCTGTGAGCTATGACACCCCAGCACACTATCCAGGGCAACAGAGTGAGACTCTGCCTCAAAAAAAAAAAAAAAATTAGCCGTGTGTGTTGTGGTGTTTGTAGTCCCAGTTACTCCAGAGGCAAAGGTGGTTGGATGACTTGAACCCAAAAGTTTTGAGGTTGTAATGAGCCGTGATGATGTCATTGTACTTCACCCCGGCAACAAAGTAAGATTCTATCTCTAAAATATATACACACATACGTAAATAGAAAAATATATTTATAGACAGGTGGAACAGAATAAAAAATCAAAAAAATAAAACCTTTACTTACATCTATGGTCAATTGATTTTTCACAAAAGTTCCAAGGCAATTTAATTGGGAAATACATACATTTCCAATAAATGGTGTTGGAATAATTGTATATCCACATTCAGGAGGAAAAAAAATCTTAGACCCTTACCTCACAGCATACATAAAAATCAGTTAAATTGTTTGGAAAAATATGAAGCAAAGCAAGGAAGCGAATTTCAATGAAGTTAGGCTATCTTTATTTAAAATTTGGACATTTTGTTCATTATGAATTTTCACACTATATTTTGATTTTCTAAAATATTACATTAAAGTAGTATTTGTCTTAATTACTGAGTTTTTTGGAACCCCCTCAAATTTTGTGCCTGTGGTCAGTGTCTCAAATGCCTTATTCTAGTTCTGACCCTTGTCAAAATAGCAGTTAATTCAGTGGAAGGAGGGAGAGGTTATCATCAGCAAAGGGCATTCCCTGGGCATCTGGAGTTCTGGCAGCAACATTCCATTTCTTGGCTTAGTAGTTATACAGATGTTCATTTTACAGTAATTTAATAGGCTGAACACATACTCTGTTTCCCCGAAAATAAGACAGTGTCTTATTTTAAGGTGTGCTCATAAAGATGCGCTAAGTCTTATTTTCAGGGGATGTCTTATCTTTCCTGTAAGTAGGTCTTATTTTCGGAGGATGTCTTATTTTTGGGGAAACAGTGTGTATATATATATATATATATATTTTTTTTTTTTTTTTTTTTTTTTGCAGTTTTTGGCCAGGGCTGGGTTTGAACCTGCCACCTCCGGCATATGGGGTCAGCGTCCTACTCCTTTGAGCCAGAGGCTCTGCCCCCTGAACATTTATATTTTATGTACTTTCTATGTGCTTGAAAAAAATAATAAAGAGGAAAAATATAAAGGTTGATAGAGAAACATTATAAAAATGGGTTTTTTACATTTACCAATAAAAAGAGTATTTTCTAAAATATCTAAAAGTATAATTTGGGTGTTTTTTATGTATTTGGTATAACTTCTTTTTTTTTTTTTTTGAGACAAAGTCTCACTTTGTCACCCCTGGGAGAGTGCCTTGGCGTCATAGCTCCCAGCAATCTCAAACTCCTGGGCTCAAAGTGATTCTCTTGCCTAAGCCTCCTGAGTAGCTGAGACTACAGGTGCCTGCCACAAGGCCTGGCTTTTTTAGAGATGGGGGTCTCGGTTTTGCTTAGAGCTGGTCTCAAATTCATCAGCTCAGGCTATCTGCCCCCCTTGGCCTCCCGGAGTGCTGGGATTACAGGTGTGAGCCACTGTGCGGGGCCCTTGGCATAAGTTCTTGAATGGGAAGAGCACAAGTGACTTTTTTCATAAGGAGAATTTTTCTATTCATTGTGTAATCTCATTTTTCCATTAAAGGATAGTCACCGGGCGGCGCCTGTGGCTCAGCGGGTAGGGCGCTGGCCCCATATGCCGAGGGTGGCGGGTTCAAACCCAGCCCCGGCCAAACTGCAACAAAAAAATAGCCGGGCGTTGTGGCGGGCGCCTGTAGTCCCAGCTACTCGGGAGGCTGAGGCAAGAGAATCGCCTAAGTCCAAGGATTTGGAGGTTGCTGTGAGCTGTGTGTGACGCCACGGCACTCTACCGAGGGCGATAAGGTGAGACTCTGTCTCTACAAAAAAAACAAAAAAACAAATAAAGGATAGTCACCGTAAAGGAGGTTGACAGGAATAACTAACCCCAAATCTTTCTAGGGCCTTATTTACATGAGAGCAAAAATCCTGGTTATAAGAGAACAGTTCTAAGTTCGTGACCAGCCTGAGCAAGAGTGAGATCCTGTCTCTAAAAAAAGCTGGGCGTTAGCCGGGCATTGTGGCAGGCGCCTGTAGTCCCAGCTACTCGGGAGGCTGAGGCAAGAGAATCGCTTAAGCCCAGGAGTTGGAGGTTGCTGTGAGCTGTGTGAGGCCACGGCACTCTACCGAGGGCCACAAAGTGAGACTCTGTCTCTACAAAAAAAAAAAAAAAAGAAAAAAAAGCTGGCTGTTGTGGTGGGTGCCTGTAATCCCAGCTATTTGGGAGGGTGAAGCAGGAGAATCACTTGAGCCCAAGGGTTTGAGGTTGCTGTGAACTAGTACGCCCCGGCACTCAACCCCAGAGCGACTGAGTGAGACTTTGTCTCAAAAAAAAAAAATAAGTTTTAGTCTCATGATTAGTAGACAACATCACTGGAATATTATTTATTTATTTATTGAGACAAGGTTGCCCAGGCTCAAGTGTAGTGCCCAATATCTCACTATAACCTTCAACTCCTGGGGTCAAGTTATCCTTCTGCTTTAGCCTCCCGAGTAGCTGGAATATTATTTAGTTTTTTTTTTTTTTTTTTGTAGAGACAGAGTCTCACTTTATGGCCCTCGGTAGAGTGCCGTGGCCTCACACAGCTCACAGCAACCTCCAACTCCTGGGCTTAAGCGATTCTCTTGCCTCAGCCTCCCGAGTAGCTGGGACTACAGGCGCCCGCCACAACGCCCGGCTATTTTTTTTTTTTTGGTTGCAGTTTGGCCGGGGCCGGGTTTGAACCCGCCACCCTCGGTATATGGGGCCGGCGCCTTACCGACTGAGCCACAGGCGCCGCCCTATTATTTAGTTTTTAAGTAATAGTATAATCAGTGGTTCTCAACCTTCCTAATGCTGCGACCCTTTAATACAGTTCCTCATGTTGTGACCCCCAAGCATAAAATTATTTTTGCTGGCTCGGTGCCTGCGGCTCAAGTGGCTAAGGCACCAGCCACATACACCTGAGCTGGCGGGCTCGAATCCAGCCCAGGCCCGCCAAACAACAATGACGGCTGCAACCAAAAAGTAGCCGGGCGTTGTGGCGGGTGCCTGTAGTCCCAGCTACTTGGGAGGCGGAGGCAGGAGAATCGCTTGAGCCCAGGGGTTGGAGGTTGCTGTGAGCTGTGATGGCACAGCACTCTACCCAGGGTGACAGCTTGAGGCTCTGTCTCAAAAAATAAATAAATAGGGCGGCACCTGTGGCTCAGTGAGTAGGGCGCCGGCCCCATATACCGAGAGTGGTGGGTTCAAACCCAGCCCCGGCCGAACTGCAACAAAAAAATAGCTGGGTGTTGTGGCGGGCGCCTGTAGTCCCAGTTGCTCGGGAGGCTGAGGCAAGAGAATCACATAAGCCCAAGAGCTGGAGGTTGCTGTGAGTCATGTGACGCCACAGCACTCTACCGAGGGCAGTAAAGTGAGACTGTCTCTACAAAAAAAAAAAATAATAATAAATAAAAATAAAATACAATAAAATTATTTTTGTTGCTACTTCATAACTGTAATTTTGCTACTGTTGTGAATCATAATGTAAATAATATGCAGGATGTATTTTCTTTTTTTTTTATAGAGACAGAGTTTCACTTTATTGCCCTCGGTAGAGTGCCGTGGCGTCACACGGCTCACAGCAACCTCCAACTCCTGGGCTTAGGCGATTCTCCTGCCTCAGCCTCCCGTAACTGGGACTACAGGCGCCCGCCATAACGCCCGGCTATTTTTTTGTTGCCGTTTGGCCGGGGCTGGGTTTGAACCTGCCACCCTCGGCATATGGGGCCGGCGCCTTACTCACTGAGCCACAGGCGCCGCCCCAACAGGATGTATTTTCATTGTTACAAAGGGGTCGTGACCCACAGGTTGAGAACCGCTGGGTATAAATAGTAATGATGTACCTAGATAGATTCCATATGTTCAGAATGAATGTAGGCTGCAATCATCTCCATATTCTCAATTTTTACATCCTTCAAATATTTGAGTGTGACCTAAGCCTACTGACGTTTTGTCCATGTAGCAGTGAGAGGTAGAACCAGAAAGTAATGTAGAAATCACATAATTATATGGTCATCTATTTATGGTCATAAATAAGAAAAGAAGACTGTTTCTGTGGAAGGCAAATTGTTAGGTATTATTTTAATATCATTCTTCTCCATGAGTTTCAAAAGATCCAGTTAGCAGGCACAGGAAGCTGAAATCTGGTCCCTGATGTCTGAGTAAGGGTATCAGAGGCAAGATGCTTTCTGGTTGCTGGAAAAGGGCCTCATTCAGCTTTTAGCAAAGATTTACGAAGTAATTAGATAAAGGCCATCAAAATTGGGGAGGGCTTGATTTTAAAGCCATTTTCACATATGTAGCCATTGGCTGCCCCATGTCTTCTCAGATCCTTCCTACTGAGACAACCTCACGACTTTGAAATCTTATGCAGAGGGCACAGCCTGTCTTCCAATTATCTATTGCCATGTACCAATCTACCCCCAAACTTAGTGGCTTAAAACA
This sequence comes from Nycticebus coucang, assembly GCF_027406575.1. Classification (NCBI taxonomy): domain Eukaryota; kingdom Metazoa; phylum Chordata; class Mammalia; order Primates; family Lorisidae; genus Nycticebus; species Nycticebus coucang. The sequence goes on along the minus strand of NC_069785.1, from coordinate 32,782,581 downwards.
ACATTAATCATTTTTTTTGCTCACTCACCTGCAGTTTATGTAGGTCTCATGAGGAAAGCTCATTTCTCTCCACACAACAGCAGTTGGGGCAGCTCAGCTGGTTCCATTTACAGGGTGGCTCACTGTAGTGACTGGCACGTTGGGAGCTCAGCAGCAGCTGTGGGCTATGAGTCTCAGCTCCTCTCTGCGTGGGCCCCCTGCAGGTTGCTTAGACTTCCTCATAGCTTGGTGGCTGGGTTCCAAGAGAGCAAGGGGCAAGTGCATGGCATTTTTGTGTTCTAGCCTTAGAAGTCACATAGCGTCACTCCTACCCACACTCTTCAGTTGAGGCAGTCACAAAGACCTACCTCAATTGAAGGGGTGAGGAACGTATACCCCATCACTCAATAGGAGGAATGTTGAGGTTACATTGGGAGAAGAGCGTGTGGGAGGGAGAGATTGTTTGAGGCCTTCTTTGGAAAACGCAGTGAGTCACATATGCTTGCACTGCTTTTCTTTCACTTGGTCATTTTTTTTTTTGCAGTTTTTGGCCGGGGCTGGGTTTGAATGCCGGCACCCTACTTCGTTGAGCCACAGGCGCCGCCCCACTTGGTCATTTTCTTCAGCTCCTGCAAGAAGACTTCCATCCCTCTCTTCCTCCCTCCCTTCCTTCTTTCTGTTTCCCTTTTTCCCTATCCATTTTTTTTTTTTTTAGAAGTGAATCCTGGGGCGGCACCTGTGGCTCAAGGAGTAGGACGCCGGTCCCATATGCCGGAGGTGGCGGGTTCAAACCTAGCCCCGGCCAAAAAAATAAAATATAAAAAAAATAAAAAAAGAAATGAATCCTGTATGTTTAGCAAGCTTTTGAGTAAGTGAATCTTTGAAAAAAGAGAGTTTAATTCTTAGTAAGTGAAGCCAGAGTCTAGCCACTCAGAACTAATGATCAGACAGTATATTGAAGATAAGGGTACTGGGTCTTTTCTTAGGCCAGACAGAGTACTTTGAAATAGTTCTGTAACTCCAGCTTCTCCTCTGGCAGGTGAAGTATCCTGTGAACAAGCTTCTGAGGGCAGTGAAGCACAAACCACAGACAGTGACGACATAGTGACACCTGTGTTTCAGAAATGTCCCAAGGCAGTAAGTACACTAGAGTAATGATTGCATGTGAGACAAAACTGTAAATAGTGACAGTGTGCTTAGTGGCCACAAATGTGAAGTTCAAGTCCAATTTTAATGAATCCGATGATAAATGGAAGTTACGGTTAAATTTACATTTTGTGTGAATGAGAGGCTGTTAATACTGTCACATAAAGGGTAATTCTCTTGATTGGTGTAAATGCTGACTTGCCGCAACACTTCTCTCTCTTATCTGGATTCCTTGCTTACCTTTTCTTACTCCCACATCCTTCACTGTGTACTGTGATTCATGCCCAGACTGAATGATATGCCCCCTGTCTTTAAATCCACCTAAGAAGGCCAGGAGAGGTGGCTCACGCCTATAATCCTAGCACGCTGGGAGGCTGAGGCGGGTGGATAGCTTGAGCTCACAAGTGGGAGACCAGCCTGAGCAAAAGCCAGACCCTGTTTCTACTAAAATAGAAAAAAACTGAGGCACGAGGATTGCTTGAGCCCAAGAGTTGGAGGTTGCTGTGAGCTATGCTGCCAAAGCACTCTACCCAGGGTGACAGCTTGAGACTCTATCTCAAGAAAAAACAAAACAAAACAAGTCAAATCCATCTAAGAAGAGCAATCTGACACTGGGAGGCAGAGGCTGGAAAAGCGGAACCATTTCTTCATGGTAGGACTCAGAGATACCATTCAGTTTCTGCAGTTGTTGACATAATTGCAATTACTTATTAAACATTTCAGCCTTGAATCTCTTTTGGAAGTAATTGAGGACATACACACACAAATTAATAAATAGCCCCAGATATATTCAACAATGATTGTATTAGAATCTTGTGGGATTACAAATGAAGTAGGAAACACTGTTTAATAACTTCTGTCCGGCACATTAATAGATGCTCAATAAATATCTGTTGAATGAGTGATTGAATGAAAGATTAAGATCCAATAGAGGATTATGAACTCCATTAGAAACATTCACAAAGAATGTAGGGTGACCTAACATCAAGCGAATAAATTATGTGATACAAACTCTAAGGCATGTAAGAATTCAGAAAAAGGAAATTATTCTTGCTTTTGTAAAGGTCAGATAACTCTTTCTTGGAAGTTGAAACTTGTGCTGAGGACTTGCAGGAAAATGAAGGATACTGAAGTAGGAAGAAACAACTCAAAGTTAGTAGACTTATACATCTTTTCTTTTTTTTTTTTTTTGAGACAGAGTCTCAAGCTGTCGCCCTGAGTAGAGTGCCTCGGCATCATAGCTCACAGCAACCTCAAACTCTTGGCCCCAGCCTCCCAACTAGCTGAGACTACAGGCGCCTGCTACAATACCCAGCTATTTTCTTTGTTGTAGCTGTCATTGTTTAGCAGGTCCTGGCCAGTTTCAAACCCACCAATCTGGTGTATGTGGCCAGCGCCCTACCCACTGAGCTATAGGCGCCACATGACTTATACATTTAATATAACAAATAGTTAAGACTTGGTGCTGTAGCTCAGCAGCTAGAGTGCTAGCCACATACATTGGAGCTGGTGGGTTTGAACCCAGCCAGGGCCTGCCAAACAACAATGACAACTACAACCAAAAAATAACCAGGCATTGAGGTGGGCACCTGTAGTCCCAGCTCCTTGGGAGGCTGAGGCAAGAGAATAGCTTAAGCCAAAGAGTTTGAGGTTGCTGTGAGCTGTAATGCCATGGCACTCTACTGAGGGCGACGTAGTGAAACTCTGTCTCAAAAAAAAAAAAAATTATATATATGTATGCATATATATAACAAGTTTCTCTTCTGACCTTTTATCTTTTTATAGACATTATGTAGTTAACATCTTGAGAAATGCTTGTAAAACAAAGACAAATTAAAGCTACAGAATGTTAGACAGAAACATCTTAGATTTTATCAAGGTAAAGAAGTTTATATGATGTGTCCAGGATTAGAATTAGATAGTGAAAATGGCTGGAACTTGACTCAGTTTTCTTAAAGAATACCACCTCTTAAGTCAACCCCAAAAGCAGCCAGCTGATGAACAAAAAACATTTTTTTTTTGTTTTTTTTTGGAGACAGAGTCTTGCTCTATGGGCAATGGTATGATCATGCCTCACTGCAGTTTTGAACCCTGGACTCAAGTAATCTTCCTGCCTCAGCCTCCCAAAACAAATCCTCCTGCCTCAGCCTCCCAAAACAAATCTGTCCTCTGGGACAGAGCATGTACCACCACACCTGGTTATTTATTTTTATTTTTATTTATTTATTTTTTTTTTGTAGAGACGGAGTCTCCCTTTGTGGCCCTCGGTAGAGTGCCGTGGCAACCTCCAACTTCTGGGCTTAAGCGATTCTCTTGCCTCAGCCTCCTGAGTAGCTGGGACTACAGGCGCCCGCCACAACGCCCGGCTATTTTTTTGTTGCAGTTTGGCCGGGGCTGGGTTTGAACCCGCCACCCTCGGCATATGGGGCCGGCGCCCCACCGACTGAGCCACAGGCGCCGCCCTATTTTTATTTTTTGTAATGACAGGATCTCTCTCTGTTTTCCAGGCTGGTCTTGAACTCCTGGTCTCAAGTGATCCTCCCACCTTAGCTTCCCAAAGGGCTGGGATTACAGGAATGGGTGACCACCCCTGACCAGGAAACTTTTTAACTATAACAAATCAACCAGATTACATTAAAAATATTATTCAAGGGCAGTGCCTGTGGCTCAGTGAGTAGGGCGCCGGCCCCATATGCCGAGGGTGGCGGGTTCAAACCCAGCCCCGGCCAAACTGCAACAAAAAAATAGCCAGGCGTTGTGGCGGGCACCTGTGGTCCCAGCTGCTCGGGAGGCTGAGGCGGGAGAATCACGTAAGCCCAGGAGTTGGAGGTTGCTGTGAGCCGTGTGATGCCACGGCACTCTACCCGAGGGCGGTACAGTGAGACTCTGTCTCTACAAAAAAAAAAAAAAAAGAAAAAAAATATTTTCAAAATTAAAGTCTTCTAATTTTTATTTATTTATTATTATTATTTTCAGACAGAGTCTCACTTTGATGCTCTTGGTAGAGTGCTGTGGCATCACAGCTCACAGCAATCTCAAACTCTTGGGCTTAAGCCATTCTCTTGCCTCAGCCTACCTTGGAGGCTGGGACTACAGGTGCCTGCCACAATGCCTGGCTATTTTTAGAGATGAAGTCTCACTCTGGCTCAGGATGATCTTGAACTCCTGAGCTCAGGCAATCAACCTGCCTCGACCTCCCAGAGTGCTAGAATTACAGGTGTGATCCACTGCGTCCAGCCTTAAAGGCTTCTAATTAAGATGTCCTTTTAGAAAACTTTCTTTGTGTATCCAAAAGTGTTACTTAAGAAATTAAATATGGGGGACAGTGCCTGTGGCTAGTGAGTAGGGCGCCGGCCCCATATACTGAGAGTGGTGGGTTCAAACCGGGCCCCGGCCAAACTGCGACCAAAAAAAAAAAAAATAGCCAGGCATTGTATTGTGGCGGGCACTTGTAGTCCCAGCTACTTAGAAGGCTGAGAATAGCTTAAGCCCAAGAGCTTGAAGTTGCTGTGAGCTGTGACACTACAGCACTCTACTGAGGGAGACATAGTGAGACTCTGTCTCAAAAAGAACAACAACAAAAAAAGAAGTCCAAAGACAGAATCCTCATCTACACAGATGGTCAAGGGGCAGGCAGAGCAAGAGGGGTCTCTGAGGAGAGCAAGAAATGGGCAGAGGGCGGCGCCTGTGGCTCAGTGAATAGGGCGCCAGCCCCATATGCCGAGGGTGGTGGGTTCAGACCCGGCCCCGGCCAAACTGCAACCAAAAAATAGCTGGGCGTTGTGGCAGGCGCCTGTGGTCCCAGCTACTTGGGAGGCTGAGGCAAGAGAATCACTTAAGCCCAGGAGTTGGAGGTTGCTGTGAGCTATGATGCCATAGCACTCAACCCAGGGGGACTGCTTGAGGCTCTGTCTCAAAAAAACAATAATAATAATTATAAAACATGAAGAAAAAGACCTTTGTTTATATGTATCTCAGTGTAGTATGCAAAGATTTTTATGAGATAGGTTCCTAGAAGTGAAATTGCTATTTTTTTAAAGGATTGTGCACTTGAATTTTTTTTTTTTTTGAGACAGCGTCACCCTTGGTGGAGTGCTGTGCCATCACAGCTCACAGCAACCTCCAACTCTTGGGCTTAAGTGATTATCTTGCTTCAGCTCCCAAGTAGCTGGGACTATAGGTGACCACCACAATGCCCGGCTATTTTTTTTTTTTTTTTTTTTTTTTGTAGTTGTCATTGTTGTTTGTCCGGCTGGGGCTGGGTTTGAACCTGCCAGCCCTTGTGTGCGTGTGCTGGCGCCCTAGCCATTGAGCTACAGGCGCTAAGCCAGCGCTTGAAATTTTGAGTCCACCATCCATTATATTATATATAATCAAATACATATTAATTATATTTGAATATATATTATATTCAAATTAGACAGATTCTTACTCTCACCCCCTCACTCCATGGTGGCTTTTTCTCAGTGTTACCAACACTGTATCCCAGAAGTCTCAATTTTAATGGAATGAGAGTGCTTACAAGGGACAGAGCCAGAGGAATTTTGAAAAATGTAGATTGAGGTGGCAGGAAGGTAACAAAACAAATCAGTTGTATCCTAGATGCTGAGACTACAGGGGTTAGAGAAACAGACTTGTGGCCTAGAGCTCACAGAGCTTAAAGTCAGTCTATAAGTTGCTGTCCAATAGAATTATAATATGAGTGACAATTGTAATTTGAATTTTCTAGTATCCACGTTAAAAATGTGAAAAGAGGCCCATGCCTGTAATTCTAGCCCTCTGGGGGGCCAAGGCAGGTGGATCGTCTGAGCTCATAGGTTCAAGACCAGCCTGAGCTAGAGGGAGACCACGTCTCTAAAAATACCCAGGCGTTGTGGCGGATGCCTGTAGTCCTAACTATGGAGGCTGAGGCAAGAGAATTGCTTGAGCCCAAGAGTTTGAAGTTGCTGTGAGTTATGACATCAGGCATTCTACCAAGGGCAACAAAGTGAAACTCTGTATCAAATAAATAAATAAATACAAAGAAACAAGTAAAATTAATTTTAACTATATATTTATTTACCCTAATATGACCAAGGTATTGTCATTTCAGCATGAACTTAATATAAAAATTATTGAGATATTTTGCATTTGTTTTTTCATACAAAGTCTTCAAAATCCTGTGTGAATTTTACACTTACAGCACATCCCAGTTTGGAAGATTGCTAAGAGCTCAGTAGCCACATGTAGCTAATGGCTATAGTGTTACATGGCTTAACTCAACCGCCATGTTTCTTAACTGAGAGTTGACATCCATTAAGGGATAATGAGATCATAACAGGGAATCCCATTCACCATTAATAAAAAAACAGCTAGTGAGGCGGTGCCTGTGGCTCGAAGGAGTAGGATGCCGGCCCAATATGCTGGAGGTGGCGTGTTCAAACCCAGCCCTGGCCAAAAACCGCAAAAAAAAAAAAACAAAAACCCAAAAACAAGGTTGCTGTGAGCTGTGATGCTACAACACTCTACCCAGGGCGATAGCTTGTGGCTCTGTCTCAAAAAAACCCCCAGCAATTTCACTTCCAGGAACCTATCTCACAAAAATGTTTGCAAAGTACACAGAGATATATACAAAAAAAGGTCTTCGTCCACATTATTTTTATTTCATTTTATTTATTTTTAGAGAAAAAGCTATCTGTTCAGAAATGTTCTTGATTTTTTTCTGTATGGGGAGATGGCTGAGAAAGGCTGACCTGGAGACACGATTCACTAGGCAGGACGAGAGAACAACTGGGTTCTCTTTACACATTTCCCGCAGGTCAGCCGCTGCCATTCACTTGCGTTGTCTTTGGCGCCGGCTTTATCTATAAACTGAATCTTGGGAATAATATATTAGATGGGATATGCTTATGTTGGATCTCTAGAAAGCACTGTAAAGTGTTAATTGGATGGAGTATAAGCACTTTGGGCACTCTAACCTTTAGGAAATAAATAAGCATTTTCTTTTTTAGGTTTCAGAGAAGATGTGCATTGAAATTGTCTCCCTGGCCTTCTACCCAGAGGCTGAAGTGATGTCTGATGAGAATATAAAACAGGTGTATGTGGAGTACAAATTCTATGATGTACCTTTGTCAGAGACAGAGACTCCAGTGTCCCTGAGGAAACCGAGGCCAGGAGAAGAGATCCACTTCCACTTTAGCAAAGGTCAGTGGGGAGAGGGCAGTTATAAGCATCTGTACTGAGGGTTCTGACTGCACTGGATTTTTGTTAATGAGGTGGATCCAACCATTTTTATTTTGTTATTTATTTTTATTATTGTTGAAACAGAGTCTCACTTTGATGCCCTTAGTAGGGTGCTGTGGTGTCACAGTTCACAGCAACCTCAAACTCTCGGATTCAGGCGATTCTCTTGCCTCAGCCTCCCAAGTAGCTGGGACTACAGCTGTCCAGCTATTTTTAGAGACTGGGGGCTCACTCTTGCTCAGGCTGGTCTTGAACTGGTGAGCTCAGGAAATCCACCTGCCTCGGCCTCCCAGAGAGCTAGGATTATAGGCGTGAGCCACCATGCCCGGCCCAACCATTTTTATTATTTATTTATTTATTATATATTTTTTTTTTTTGTAGAGACAGAGTCTCACTTTATGGCCCTCGGTAGAGTGCCGTGGCCTCACACAGCTCACAGCAACCTCCAACTCCTGGGCTTAAGCGATTCTCTTGACTCAGCCTCCCGAGTAGCTGGGACCACAGGCGCCCGCCACAACCCCCGGCTATTTTTTGTTTGCAATTTGGCCGGGGCCGGGCCTGAACCTGCCACCCTTGGTATATGGGGCCGGCGCCTTACCGACTGAGCCACAGGCGCCGCCCTATTTATTTATTTATTTATTTTTTTTTGAGACAGAGCCTCAAGTTGTCACCCTGGGTAGAGTGCTGTGAAATCACAGCTCACAGCATCCTCCAACTCCTGGGCTCAAGTGATTCTCTTGCCTTAGCCTCCCAAGTAGGTGGGACTACAGGTGCCCGCCACAACACAGCTATTTTTACAGACAAGGTCTCACTCTTGCTCAGGCTGGTCTTGAATCCTGAGCTCAGGCAATCCACCCATCTGGTCCTCCCAGAGTGCTAGGATTATAGGTGTGAGCCACCACACCAGGCCAACAAAAAGGTTTTTTAAATTGTGGCTAGGAGTGGTGGCTCACACCAGTAATCCTAGCAGTCTGGGAGGCTGAGGCAGGTGGATTATATGAGCTCAGGATTTCAAGACCAGCCTGAGCAAGAATGAGACTCCCCTCTCTACCAAAAATGAAAAAATGAAGCAAGAGGATCGCTTGAGCCCAAAAGTTTGAGGTTGCTGTGAGCTATGACTCCATGGCACTCAACCCAGGGTGACAGAGTAAGACTTTGTCTATAAAAAAAAAAAAAGAAAATTAAAAATTAAGCAGTACTTTGCTCCATCTCTTCTTCACATATCTCTCTACCACCCCAGCCCTGCCTCAGTCCACCACAGCCAATATTAACTTTCCAGCTGTTTCTCCTGGTATGTACAATTTCCTGATTCATCACCTTTAGACATTATATGCTGACTTCCTATCTTGGACTATAAAATTTAGTTCTCTTAAACCACACCCACGTCCCTTTCCTCCCATATGGTTGGATCATAATTGCCACTTAAATACATTTTAATTGTTTCTGTTATTATGGGTATGTAAATATTAATTGTTGTAGGACCAAGTAGTATGCAATTCTATTTCCTTTCTTGCTTATTATTTGCTTCAATTTTTCACTTGTTTTATTTTCATAGTATGTATTGTAATTCTTTTCACATCCTCCAACAGCCTTTTCAAATAATGAAAACTGTCAAATAACTTATCTGTATTTTTCTGAAGATGTCCCTCTGTTCTTTTGCTCCTTTCTAGCCTATTGTTCACCATTATGTTGATGTTGACCTCAAAGAATTATTATTTTTTTTGAGACAGAGTCTTACTATGTCACCTTCAGTAGAGTGCCATGGCGGCACAGCTCACAGCAACCTCAAACTCTTGGGCTTAAACTCTTGGGCAAACTCTTGCCTCAGCCTCCCAAATAGCTGGTACTGCAGGTGCCCGCCATAACGCCTGGCTATTTTTGTTGTTGTTGTTGTTGTTATTGTTGTTTAGCAGGCCAGGGCCGGGTTTGAACCCACCAGCCCCAGTGTTTGTGGCTGTTACCCTAACCACTGAGCTATGGGCGCTGGGCCTGACTTCAAAGAATTGATCCATTTCTCTACCACAGTGGATTGCCTGTCTCCTGGGTCCTGTGTCATCCTGTCTGATTTGTTTTCTTATTGTAATGAATCAAATTTTCTATTAGCTTTTAAAGAAAGAATATATTGGAAGTAAATATTTTGAGAAGGACATGCACAAGATCTCTTTTTTTTCTACCCTCACATCTGATTCAAGTATAGAAATCTATGTTGAGAACATTTTCTTTTTTTCTTTTTTTTTTTTGAGACAGAGTCTCATTTTGTTGCCTTGAGTAGTGTGCTGCGGCATTACAGCTCACAGGAACCTCATACTCTTGGGCTTAAGCAATTCTTTTGCTTGAGCCTCCCAAGTTGCTGGGACTACAGGTGCCTACCACAACACCTGGCTATTTTTTGGTTGTAGTTGTCATTATTGTTTGGTGGGCCTGTGGTAGATTCAAACCTGCCAGCTCTGGTGTATGTGGCTGGTGCCCTAGCCGCTGAGCTACAGGCACCAAGCCTGGTAGAACAACTTTCAATTTGGATTATAATGTTTCTGTTATATTAGGCGATGACAAACTTTTTCTTTTGTCAGCTAGTAAGTAGTTTAAGCTTTGTAGGCTATATAGTCTCTGTCACTATTGTTCAGTTCTGCCACTGTAGTTCAAAAGCAGCCCTAGACAGTATGTAAACAAATGGGAGTGGTTGTGTTCAATAAAACTCATTTACAAAAACAGGTAGCTGGAGCTTGGCGTCTGTAGCTCATGGGCTGGTGAGTTCAAACCCTGCTTGGGCCTGCCAAACAATAATAACAACAACCAAAAAATAGCCAGGCAACGTGGCAGGCGCCTGTAGTCCCAGCTACTTGAGAGGCTAAGGCAAGAGAATCGCTTAAGCCCAAGAGTATGAGGTTGCTGTGAGCTGTAATGCCGTGGCACTCTACCGAGGGCAATGTAGTGAGACTGTCTCAAAAAAATAAAATTAAAATAGGTAGCCCGCCCACAGCCCTACTTGCCAACCTCTGGTTTGTACCGCTATCTTACACGTACCACTTATGAAAGTCTTAGTGCCCAAATGACAGCAGTATGTGATTCTTAGCTCATTTTTCTTACTCTTAATACAGTGATAGACCTGGACCCACTGGAGCAGCAAGGCCGAAGGCAATTTCTGTTCACCATGCTGAATGGACAAGATCCTGAGCAAGGATGGTGAGCATCTGCTTCCTACTTTGGAAGAAAGATTTCAGAAAGGAATTCAAAATTTTGAGTTCGGGGGGCTGATGCTGAATATTTTATTCTTTTTTTTTTTTTTTTTCTGTTTTTTGGCTGGGGCCGGGTTTGAACCTGCCACCTCCGGCATATGGGACCAGCGCCCTACTCCTTGAGCCACAGGTGCCACCCAGATGCTGAATATTTTAATAACATCTTTTGAGTTAATTTGAGTTAATTTACTCTTAGTGAATTTTCCATCTACCTATGTTTGTTGATTAATTATTTAATCTCATACGTTTAATTTCTCACCCCTGCCAGCCCCTGAGGGATACATATTTTTGTGGCAACAACTTAGTTGAATATTGATAGTGAACAAATGGAATGAGTAAAATGCCGTAATATTCAAAGAGAATTTCATTTGTGTTTTTTTCTTTCTCTCCTCCCTCCCTCCCTCCCTTCCTTCGTCTCTCCTTGTGCCCTGTGCCCTGGGTACAATACCTCGGCATCCTAGCTCACAGCAACCTCAAACTCTTAGGCTCAGGGGATCCTCTTGCCCTAACCTCTCAAGTAGCTGGGACTACAGTGCCCCACTACCATGCACAGCTAATTTTTCTGTTTTCTTTTTTTTTTGAGACAGAGTCTTACTTTGTCACACTTGGTAGAGGGCCGTATCGACATAGATCACAGCAACCTCCAACTCTTGGGCTCAAGAGATTCTCTTGCCTCAGCCTCCCAGGTAGCTGGGACTACAGGTGCTGGCCACAATGCCCAGCTATTTTTAGGGATGGGGGTCTTGCTCTTGCTCAGGCTGGTCTCGAACCCGTGAGCATCCATCTGCCTCAGCTTCCCACAGTGGTGGGATTATAGGCATGAACCACCACGCCTGGCCCAATTTTTCCGTTTTTTTGGTAGAGATTGGGTCTTGCTTTTGCTCAGGCTGGTCTCCAACTCCTGAGCTCAGGTAGTTGTACTAACCTGGATGGATTTGAAACACATTCTTCTTATTAAAGTATCACAAGGATGGAAAAGTGTTTCAACTCCATCCAGGTTAGTACAAAAGATATCCTGCCATAGCCTCCCAGAGGTGCTGGGATTATAGGTGTGAGCCACCTTGCTGGGCTGATTCATTTCTTACAGAGCCAGTACTATTACTAGTTTACCAAATAGGAGGCCTTTATAATGTTAATTTTTAAAATTAGATTTTTAAAATTGTTGGGCTGCGCCTGTGGCTCAGTGAGTAGGGCACCGGCCCCATAAGCCGAGGGTGGCGGGTTCAAACCCAGCCCTGGCCAAACTGCAACAAAAAATAGCCGGGCGTCGTGGCGGGCGCCTGTAGTCCCAGCTACTCGGGAGGCTGAGGCGAGAGAATCGCGTAAGCCCAAGAGTTAGAGGTTGCTGTGAGCCGTGTGACGCCACGGCACTCTACCCGAGGGCAGTATAGTGAGACTCTGCCTCTACAAAAAAAAAAATTGTTTTTGTAGGAATACTTTTATTATTTTTCCTTTTACTTATTATTTTTTTTTTTATTGGCTCGGTACCTATAGCTCAGTGGCTATGGCCGCTGGCCACATACACAGGGGCTGGCTGGTTCAAACCTGGCCCATGGCCTGCCAAACAGCAAAGACAACTACAACAAAAAAATAGCCAGGCGTTGTGGCTGGCACCTGTAGTCCCAGCTACTTGGGAGGCTGAGGAAAGAGAATCACTTAAGCCCAAGAGTTAGAGGTTGCTGTGAGCTGTGATGTTAAAGCACTCTACTGAGGGTGACAAAATGAGACTCTGTCTCAAAAACAAAAACAAACAACAAAACCCCCCTATATTTTCTAAAACAAAACCATTTAGAGAATGAATAGTATTGTTTTGTAGTTTTGCAGATCCCTCTAATGTCTGGCTTAATAGAAGACAGCTTACTCTCATATCCGCTTCTGTGTTCAGTCTATTGTGTATATTGTTTTGATTGAAGTAGATGAAGGAAATCCAGGTTCTTGTACAGATTTGTAGCTAGAAAAACTAGTTATCAATATTTTATTTATTTATTATTATTTTGAGACACAACTCACAGCAACCTCAAACTCTTGGGCTTACTTACTTATTTATTTATTTATTTATTTTGTAGAGACAGAGTCTCACTGTACCGCCCTCGGGTAGGGTGCCGTGGCGTCACACGGCTCACAGCAACCTCCAGCTCTTGGGCTTACACGATTCTCTTGCCTCAGCCTCCCGAGCAGCTGGGACTACAGGCGCCCGCCACAACATCTGGCTATTTTTTTGTTGCAGTTCGGCCGGGGCTGGGTTTGAACCCACCACTCTCGGTATATGGGGCAGGTGCCCTACTCACTGAGCCACAGGCGCTGCCCTATTTTTTTTTTTTTAAAACAGAGTTTCAAGCTTTCACCCTGGGTAAAGTGCTGTAGAGTCATAGCTCACAGCAATCTCCAACTTGGGCTCAAGCGATCCTCTTGCCTCAGTTTTTCTTTTCTTTTATTTCTTCTTCTTTTTTTTTTTTTTTGTTTTGTTTTTGGCCAGGGCTGGGTTTGAACTCTCTACCTCCGGCATATTGGACCAGCGCCCTACTCCTTGAGCCACAGGCGCCACCCCTCTTTTCTTTTTTTTTTTAGTAGAGATGGGGGTCTCACTTTTGCTCAGGCTGGTCTTGAACTGTTGAGCTCAAGCAATCCACCTGGCTCATCCTCCCAGAGTGCTGGGATTACAGGCATTAGCCACACATGCAGCCCTTGTTACATATTTTTTTAATTTAATTTAATTTATATTTATTTATATATTTATTTTATTTTATTTATTTATTTCTTTATTTTTTGAGACAGTCTCACTTTGTCGCCCTTGGTAGAGTGCTGTGGTGTCACAGTTCACAGCAACCTCCAGCTTTTGGGCTTAGGCGATTCTCTTGCCTCAGCCTCCCGAGTAGCTGGGACTACAGGTGCCCGCCACAACGCCTGGCTGTTTTTTTGTTGCAGTTTGGCCGTAGCCAGTTTCGAACCTTCCACCCCTGGCATATGGGGCCGGCGCCCTATTCTCTGAGCCACAGGTGCCACCCTATTTATTTTTTTGAGACAGAGTCTCAAGCTGTCGCCCTGGGTAGAGTGTGGTGGAGTCACAGCTCACAGCAACCTCCAACTCTTAGGCTTAAGCCATTGTCTTGCCTCATCCTCCCAAGTAGCTGGGATTACAGGTGCCCGCCACAACACCGGGCTATTTTTTGGTTGCAGTTGTCATTGTTGTTTAGCAGGCCTGGGCCAGGCCTGAATCCACCTCCGTGAATGTGGCCGGTGCCGTAGTCACTGAGTAAGGGTGCTGAGCCTTAATTTTATTTTTTATTTCAGATTAATATGAGAGTACAAATGATTAGGTTACAATGTTTGCATTTGTTAGGTAAAGCCCCTGGTGTAGTTGTGTCCCACATGACGGAGGTGTGCCACATACCCTTAACATTGTGCTCATTAGGTGGGAGCACACCAATTCCCTTCTTCCTTCCCCTTTCCCCCAAACTGGAACTGAATTGAGTTTTTCTCTTATGTGGGGGGTATTAGTTCATGTACTGGCTTCATATTAGTATTGAGTACATTGTTACTTGCTTTTCCATTCTTGTGATAATTTACTAAGAAGAATGTGTTTCAACTCCATCTAGGTTAGTATAAAAAATACAAAGTCTCCATCTTTACTCCTTTCTTCCTTCCTTCCAATTTCCTTTTTCTTTTTTTTGAGACAGGGCCATGGCATCATAGCTCGCAGCAACCTCAAACTCCTGGGCTCAAGTGATCCTCTTGCCTTACCCTCCAGACTACCTGAGACTACAGGCTCCCGTCCCACCCAAGTCCCTGCTGATTTTTCTACTTTTAGTAGAGACAGGATCTCTTTCTTGTTTAGGCTGGTCTCTGAACTCCTGAGCTCAGGCTATCCACCAGCCTTGATCTCCCTCCCAGTGTTAGGCATGAGCCACTATGTTCAGCCTTACCTTTATTTTCACCAGTATGGTATAGCAGGTAGGACGCTGGGTTTGTAATCAGGCAGGCCTGGTTTTGAATCCTGACTCTTTTATTAGTACTATGACTTTTGTGATATTACTTAATTTGAAGGCTCTCATGAGAATAAAATTGAGATAACGTAGTCTACATAAAGCATTTGGTATTGTGTCTGGCATATAGTAGTTCCAGTTCCGTCCTTTTTGGGGAAAGTTGAGGTGGGAGGGTCAGCATTATCCCTTTGAAGTTCTCAGTAATGATACAGAAACATAATCATCACTGAATATTGCTTAATGGGCTGAGAATATCCTTTATAGTAATTCCTTCTTTTCAATTTAATCGGGTTTGGCTGTGCTTTTAAGAGTTTGAGGTTTTGGGGCGGCACCTGTGGCTCAGTCGGTAGGGCGCCGGCCCCATATACCGAGGGTGGCGGGTTCAAACCCGGCCCCGGCCAAACTGCAACCAAAAAATAGCTGGGCGTTGTGGCGGGCGCCTGTAGTCCCAGCTACTCGGGAGGCTGAGGCAAGAGAATCGCTTAAGCCCAGGAGTTGGAGGTTGCTGTGAGCTGTGTGAGGCCACGGCACTCTACCGAGGGCCATAAAGTGAGACTCTGTCTCTACAAAAAAAAAAAAAAAAAAAAAAAAAAGAGTTTGAGGTTTTAAGCCTATTCCTATTCTCTTAGCACTCTCTTTTAGCCACTGAACTCAATTTTAAAAAATTAATAGAGGATGGGTGCTCTGGCTCATGCCTGTAATTCTAGCACTCTGGGAGGTTAAGGCGGGTGGATTGTCTGAACTCGTAGGTTTGAGACCAGCCTGAGCCAGAGCCAGACCTGTCTCTAAAAATAGCCAGGCATTGTGGCGGGCACCCGTAGTCCCAGCTACTTGGGAGGCTGAGGCAAGGGGATTGCTTGAGCCCAAGAGTTTGAGGTTGATGTGAGCTGTGACACCACGGCACTCTACTGAGGGCAACATAGTGAGACTCTGTCTCAAAAAAAAAAAAAAGTTTTATTGAAATAAGCATCCAGAATAGGTAAATGTAGAGAGAAAGAGAGTTGATTAGTGCTTGCCTGGGACTAGGGAAGAGGAGAATGGGGAATGACTGCTTAATCAGAATAGGGTTTGGCTTGGTGCCCGTAGTACAGTGGTTACTGTGCCAGCCACATACACCAAAGGTGGCAGGTTTGAACCTAGCCTGGGCTAGCTAAACAACTGCAACAACAACAAATAAAGTTGGGTGTTGTGGCAGGTGCCTATAGTCCCAGCTACTTGGGAGGCTGAGGCAAAAAAATCACTTGAGCCCAAGAGTTGGAGGTTGCTATGAGCTGGGATGCCACGGCACTCTACTGAGGGTGACAAAGTGACACTGTCTCAAAAAAAAAAATAAAGAATAGGTTTTCTTTTTTGGAGTGATATGTTCTAGAATTAATTTGATAGTGTTGGTGGTTGCACAACATTGTGATTATACCAAAAAACACTGAATGGTACACTTTAAGATGGTTAAAATGGTGAATTTTGTGTTACATTAACCTAAAAAAATTTAATAGAGTTGTTATAAATTGCACCAGTTTCTGAAATTCAGTATCATTTGCTAGTTAAGTCAAGATAGATAATACTGTTACGGACTGCTCACTGCTTTTGGGACAATATGCTGCCCACTTTATAGTGACGTCTTTGACCAACAGTTCTTTTTTTATTTTATTTTATTTTTTTTGCAGTTTTTGGCCGGGGCTGGGTTTGAACCCACCACCTCCGGCATACGGGGCTGGCACCCTACTCCTTTGAGCCACAGGAGCCACCCTTTGACCAACAATTCTAAGGAATACCCTTTTTATACTTGTTTTGCAAAAATGTATTCCTCTGCTTCCTTTACTCTGGCTTTGATACCCAACTTTTTTTGTTTTTTTTTTTTGAGACAGAGTCTTACTATGTCACCCTTGGTAGAGTGCTGTGCTGGTCACAGCTCATGGTAATCTCAAACTCTTGGGCTCAAGCAATTCTCTTGCCCCGCCTCCCAAGTAGCTGGGACTACGGGCACCTACAACAACACCTAGCTATTTTTTGTTGTTGTTGCAGTTGTCGTTGTTTAAGAGGTCTGGGCCAGGCTGGAACTCGCCAGCCTCAGTGTATGTGGCCAGCGTCCTACCCACTGAGCTATGGGCACCGAGCCTCCTTATTTAATTTTAAAAGCATAAGAGTAGGAGTGTGTGATTCTCCTGGTGTGTGACACACCTCTTGGAGGCAGGACATAGTTATAAGAGGAACTTTACCTAACAAATGCAATGAATCCCCAACAATTAAAATAAATAAATAGGGCGGTGCCTGTGGCTCAAAGGAGTAGGGCGCCAGCCCCATATGCTGGAGGTGGCGGGTTCAAACCCAGCCCCGGCCAAAACTGCAAAAAAAAAAAAAAGTAAAAATAAACAAATAAAGCATAAGAGTATTAGCAGTGCTGAGTTAAATGGAATTTTTCTTTTTGGTTTCTTTTGTTTTTAGTTTAAAGTTTACAGTAGTAAGTGATCCTATAGATGAAGAAAAGAACGAATGTGAAGACGTAGGATATGCGTATCTTGAACTGTGGCAGATCCTGGAATCAGGAAGAGATATTCTAGAGCAAGAACTAGACAGTGAGTAATACATTTTTGTGCTTCTCCATTCCACTTACTTTCTATGGAAATCATCCTGCTAATGAATACTTTTTCTGTTTTGCAATACATAATTGTCATTGTGAAATTGATGAGACAAACTGGATTGAAATCTTATCCCTGTATTTATTTCTGGATCAAGCATGAAAACATTCAGTTGTATATTTTAGCCCCTGTATACAGCTAGACTCTATTTTGAATTTCCAACGTTTGAGATAGAGAACATTTTTTTTTTTGAGACAAGAGTCTCACTTTGTCAACCTTGGTAGAGTGCTATGGCGTCACAGCTCACAGCAACCTCCAAATCCTTGGGCTTAGGCCATTCTCTTGCCTTAGCCTCCCGAGTAGCTAGGACTACAGGCACCCACACAATGCCCGGCTCTTCTTTTTTTTCTTTTTTGTTTTTTCGAGACAGCATCTCACTCTGTCACACTGGGTAGAGTGCCATGGCATCATCATAGCTCACAGCAATGTTAGACTCTTGGGCTCACACTATCCTCTTTCCTCAGCCTCCCAAGTAGCTGGGACTGCAGGTGCCCGCCACAACCCGGCTGGTTTTTGTATTTTGAGTAGAGATGAGGTCTCACTCTTACTCAGGCTGTCTTGAACTCTTGAGCTCAGGCCATCCACCCACCAGCCTTCGCCTCCAGAGTGCTAGGATTACAGGCGTGAGCAACAGTGTCCTGCCGACATAGGGAATTTTTAAAAACAAGATCTTTTCATTTCAATCAAATTTAAACATGATAATTTCTGACTTCTCTTGATCATATAAGGTTTGTAAAGACAGCTGATACTCCTGTTTGTGTCATCAAGTACTCAGCGTCTTATACAGAAACTCCCTTCTCTCTCTCTCTTAGTCATTGGTCTGTAAAGCCTTACCCATTCTACATGTGCCTTAACTACAACCCTACTACAGTAATCATTTTCTAAACTGTTCCCTTCCATGCTTTTCCCATCTACTACAGTAAATGTTTCTAAATAATACATTTAATCATTGCATTCTTCTTAAATTCTTCTACAGTTTGCTACAGATTGGCATGCTTTAAAAATAGTAGCATTTGAGGGGCCTGGCGTGGTGGTTCATGACTATAATCCTAGCACTCTGAGAGGCAGAGGCCAGTGGATTGCTTGAGGTCAGGAGTTCAAGACCAGCTGAGCAAGAATGAGACTCCCATTTCTACTAAAAATAGAAAAAACTAGCTGGGCGTTGTGGTGGGCAACCATAGTCACAGTTACTTGGGAGGCTGAAGCAAGAGGATTGCTCAAGCTCAAAGTTTGAGGTTTCTGTGGGTTATGATGACACTATGGCACTCTACCCAGGGTGACACAGTGAGACTCTTTAAAAAAAGTTAGCATTTGAATGCCTGTAGGTGGACCTGCTGTCTAGTCCTCAATGCTCCTTAGTACCTGAGACTTCACCTATCTTATCTATTAGGGATCTACTGGGCATTCAAAAAGATCCACCAGACCCATGTTTCACCAACCCATTAGTGGATAGTGAAATTAATTAAATTAGCAAGTTACCAGAATTTGAAAAAAGCTAACCAAAACTGTAGAAAATATTAGTACATTGCATATATATATATGTTTTTATTTTTGAGACAGTCTTACTTTGTCACCCCCAGTAGACATCAACTTCAAACTCTTCGGCTCGAGCAATTCTCTTGCCTCAGCCTCCCAAGTAGCTGGGACTACAGGCACCTGCCACAATGCCTGGCTATTTTTAGAGATGGGGTCTTGCTCTTGTGTAGGCTGGTCTCAAACATGCAAGCTGAGGCAAACCACCTGGCTTGGCCTGCCAAATGCTGGGATTACAGGTGTGAGCCATCATGCCCAGCTGCCCATGTTGTTTTATGAAACTTGTTTTACGTACGGTTTTTAATGAATCATGATTTAAATTTGTTCTTAACTGGCTGGACATGGTGGCTTATGCCTGCAATCCCAGCACTCCAGGAGGCCAAGGCTGGCAGATCACCTGAGGTCAAGTGTTCAAAACCAGCCTGAAGGAGAGCAAGACCCTGTCTCTATAAAAATAGAAAAATTAGCTGGGCCCTGGGGCATGTACCTGTACTCCCAGCTCATCTGGAGGCTGAGGCAAGAGGATGGTTTGAGTCCAAAGAATTTGAGGTTCCAGTGAGCTATGTCACTAGGGTACTCAGTCCAGGGAGACAGTGAGACTGTCTCCAAAAATAAAAAGACTTATCTCGTGAATTATCCTTTATGGTGCAGGTGCCACTTTGTATCCTCAAAGCACCTTGAGCTTTCATTATAGGTCATTTTTTTTTCTTTTGTAGTTGAGATTTTATTGGTTGTGTTGAGCATCAAGGTCATTTTTTTTTTTTTTGAGACAGAGTCTCAGTATATCGCCCTGGTAGAGTGCAGCATTGGCACAGCTCACAGCAACTTCAAACTCTCTTGGGCTTAAGTGATTCTTTTGCCTCAGCCTCCAGAGTTGCTGGGACTACAGGTGTCCACCACAACGCCCAGCTATTTTGTTGTTGCAGTTGTCATTGTTGTTTAGCTGGCCTGGGCTGGGTTTGAACCCGCCAGTCTTGGTGTATGTGGTCGGTGTCCTACCCACTGAGCTATGAGCACCACCTCATTATAGCTCCTATACAATGTATAGGGTGTCCTAAAGTCACTATACACAGGGAGAATTATAGCTAAATGAATATACTTTTATTTAGAAAGTTATTAATTACAGAATTTTACAGAATATTCTTCTATGTGTTGACCACTTCTTTGTAAAATTTTGTAATGAGTGTTTTGTAAATAAAGGTACATTTAACTACCATTTCCCATATGTATGGCAACTTTAGGGACAGTTTTTTGAGACAATCTTATGTTGTTTAGGATAGAGTGCCCTGGCATCAGCCTAGCTCATAGCATCCTCAAACTCCTGGGCTCAAGCAATCCTCCTGCCTCATCTTCCTGAGAAGCTGACTATATAGGTACTCACCACGAAGTGTGGCTAATTTTTCTATTTTTAGTGGAGACTGGGTCTTGCTCTTCAGGCTGGTCTTGAATATTCAGCTCAAGTGATCCTATTGCCTGTCTGTCCCAGAGTGGTAAGATTACAGATGTGAGCAACCAGGCCAGCCTGGGACACCTGTATTGTAATTACCTGTTTTCCTTCCTCCTTCACCAAACTCAGTCCCCTTATGAAATGGGGTAGTAATGTCAAATTTATTATTCCCAGCATCTAACCTGACAAATGCCAGGTATTAAAAGTAACTGAAAGATGCTGTTGTCTGACACTTTTCTTTTCCTTTCTTAACAGTTGTTAGCCCCGAAGATCAGGCTACCCCAATAGGAAGGCTGAAGGTTTCCCTTCAAGCAGCTGCTGCCCTCCATGCTATTTACAAGGAGATGACTGAGGATTGTTTTCATGAAGGAAAAAGTGCTATTCCATTCTAAAATCTGAGGGAAACTTACAGTAAAAAGTCTCTTATAAAGTAACTTGGTATACCATGAATTTGGCTTACTGTCATATCTAGTGTCTTTGAATCTAATTATGAAAGTTCACTTTTGGGACACTAGCTGGATAACACCTTAGTGCTTTACCAGGTGAAAAGCAGGCTATCAGGAACTGAAGTACGATCACAAAACGTAAATTTACAAAAACAAAACAACAACAAAAAAACCCAGTTTATTTAGCTTTTAGTTCTTCCAAAATTGAAAATATCAAGTCCTACTGCTAAAGAGAAAAAAACAAACAAACATAAATCCAAGACCCCTCCCCCCTCTTCTCTTAAAGTCACAGAACACGAAAGGAACTGCAGTGGGACAGGTGGGTGCAGAGAACCAGAAGGGGAGGATGGCAAGATAAACTCCCCCAAATACTTAAAAGCTGTTCAACAGAAACTGTGATAAATACAAGACAATGCAAGACAATTAAAAATAAGGAGCAGCAGTGATGAGAGGCTGTGCTGTAGATATGGCCTCCCTTCCTCTTCTCTTTCCTCATGGGGTATTCTAGGCCCAAGGCATGACTTTCCCCTTCCAGATTTAAATGTTGACACCTTTGAACCCTTCTCAACATTTCACTACAAGCAGTATATGAGGCACACCATTCTTCCTTAGATATCAGAAGAAAAAGACAATGGTAATTTTGCCTTATTATCATGTACCATGAGTGAATTTGTAAGGAAAAATAACTGAACCACCGTGTGTCACTGCTGCTTATGTCTTCCAAGGCAGAAGAAATACCTCAGAAACTGCGTGAGTCAAGAAAACAGGAAAACTCAGACGAAGGCACCAGCCCAAACTGCCTCACTAGCTCAAGTTGTCTGGCTTATCACAGCCACCAGCAAATTCCAAGAACCTCTTCTTGAGTATTACCAAGATAAAACTTAGAGATGTGAGGAAGGCCATGGCAGTAGGGTAGGATGGAGGATTGAATCTGCTGGTCAAGAACCATGGTACAGGTAGCTAAGGGTCACTTTGTACCACTGTCTTGAAAATATGGCTTTGAGACACCAAAAAATAAGATGTCAGAAGCCATCAATGTCCTGGCAGGTGACAGGAAGAGAGAGGAATGAAACGATATTTATTAACAGTGGGAGCCTCCGCCCATCTTCAAAACACCTCCTCCCTTGCCATCTGAATGGGGCCATTGGCATAGGTCCTGGTGGGCCTGGAATTCCCGGAGTAGATTGGTCCACATACATGGCCCCCTAAACCCATAAACACAATGGCAAAACTTCAAGAGAAAACAAAGGAAAAATACAGTTTCTATGTCATGTAAAATTTTCAGGGGTTGGCTGGAGGAAGAATGGAGCTCAGGGCCAAAGTCCAGAAGTTACTTCCTCTTTTTCTTGGGGGGTGCAGAGCTGTGTCTGGAACCACGGTTAGAGCCACGGCCTGAACTATGCACAGATGCCTTCCTCTTCCGGCTCATACTTCGACTCTGTTCTTCTTCTTCCTCATAACGACTTTCACGGTCCGCTAAATAGAAGAAAGGCATTATTAGTTAATTGTAGATTAGTTTTAGGTACCTAGTATTATTGGAAGAATGTACCTTGGAGTTAGGCTTGAACTTTAATCTTTACTCAGTCACTTACTAGTGAGTTTTGGGCAAATATTTAACTTTTCTGAGCCTTGGTTTATTGAATTATAAAAGGGAGAATGATTTAAGGATTAAATAGAGTAACTTATGAAAAATACCTCTCACAATGCTTTGGACACAGTAGATAGTATTTTCATCTTTAACTTATATATATATTTTTTCCAGAGTAACTAGATTAGCATCATAAAGATATTCCCAGAAAGTATGACTATTAAAAGATGTAGGTTGGGAAACTTGGTAGGCAAATTCTGGATTCTTACATGACTATGTGTCTATCATGGCTACTTGCACACCATGGGCTTGGGCAGATTTTAAAAAGCAGCCAGTCAGTCAGAATCATGCCCAATGGACACATTTATGGACCTAATTTTCCACTTGGGTCAATGAAGTTATAGCTTTGGTTCTGAATCAGTTGTATAGCATTCTTTTGTTACTTTCATTAGGCTACTACCACTACCACATGAAAGGAACTGCAGTGGGACAGGTGGGACTACCACTTGAAAATAACAAAATGTTAGAAATTTGTACATAAATAAATGAATAAGTAAAATAAACAAAAGCAACAACACATTTTTTTAACCTTTTCGTGCTTCTTCCTCCAGTTCATCCCAATCTTTTCCACTCTCTTCTTCACTGCCCAATGATTCCTTAGAATAGTCTGAAATAAAATTAATTAAGCATTAGTCATCACTATGCAGGAATGGAATGAAATGACAGAATTCTTCCCTTCTAGAAAAGTACTTTTGGGTGGCACCTGTGGCTCAGTGAATAGGGCACTGTGGGGGTTCAAACCCGGCCCTGGCCAAACTGCAACAAAAAAATAGTAGGGCATTATGGCGGGCATCTGTAGTCCCAGCTACTCGGGAGGCTGAGGCAAGAGAATTGGCTAAGCCCGTGAGTTGGAGGTTGCTTTGAGTTGTGACACTATGGCAGTCTACTGAGGGTGACAAAGTGAGACTCTGTCTCTTAAAAAAAAAAAAAAAAAAGTACTTTTCAGAAATCACATCAGATTAGGAAGCCATGACAAATTTTTCTCTATAAAAACTAACCTGACTCTTCTGCTTCTGAGGAATAATCTTCATCACTGTCCTCCTCCTCTTCTTCATAGTCATCCTCTGAAGGGTTGAAAGTTTCATCTTCAATTTCAGATTCTGAATCTCCTTCCTCAGCATCACTCCCCTGGTGAGTTAGAAAGAACATAATATGTACTGCTTTTTAATTTTTTTACATTCACCTTATCAACTTAGTAAATTAACTTAACCCATTTTAAACAAAAACAAAAAACCCGAGTGACCAAGAGATAGAATGACTTGTCTACAACTACTGGTAAGGTACAAGTATTAGATACCTCAAGCATCTAATTCACATTTCTCAAAGATTGATCACATCCTCCCAAATTAACAACAGAAAGACCCTTTATAATGTATTATGCGGAAGTGGGAAGGCCACTTTTTAGAAAATAATTTTTTCCCCTTTTAACTTCTACTTCAATGGATTATAAAACAGTTTTTGTAAAATGTCTTGAAAATCCTTTTTCCAAATACTAAGACATTCACTGAGGAGTAGTTTTTATCATTTCAAAGAAATTCTGCCAGTGGCTATCAATGCCCAATCAATTTATCATTTGCCTATAAAACTAGCTTGGAGAACTACGTAGTAATAATACCACCTCGTGTTCAGAGCTTCTCCCAGTACGTCCTATATACTTACTATGTATAGGCCATTCTCCTAACTGCCCAGATAGCGGGCAACACTGTGTACCAGAAAAGAAACCCCACACTCACGCACCTCACCCTCAGGCTCTAGGAAAGACCAGCCACCTTGTTCAAAGAAGCCTTCAGGGTCATCAACAATGGTCTTCATGATTTTAGTCCAATTGAGGGACTGTACTCCTTCTGTATACTTCAGGTCACAGGAACTGAGACAATGACATTACAAAGTCAAAACCAATCTTTCATATCTTCTGAGAATGTCCCGTGTCACCCTGAACATTAGCATCTCTGATAAGCACATAATCTTTTCCTAACTATATGAAAGCAAATATTCTGTAGACTATGCCACCACCAGAATATGCCCAAATGCCTGATATCTGATCTCCCAGAGCATTAGTCCTCCCAACAGCCAGCAAAGTAAAGCAAGCTTTGTCCCTCAATCAAGCCTGAGCTTATCCTCTCTTCCATTTTCTTCCTTAAGACCAATTTCTCTGTTCTTCCCTTAGTCTTCCTATTTTTTCTCCCTGCTCTTTTATTTCCTCACTGCTTCCAGTCTTATTTGCAAGTAGTCTTAACTCATAACCACTTCAGTGATTCTTAATTTTCAGTTTTTAACATTCATATTTTTATAATTAAGAAACAGAAACCATTTTCACAGGCCCTAGCCCTCCTTCCTCATCTTTCACTGCTTTGCTATGTTTTATTTGATGCAAAGTCTACTTGAAGGTAGAGATGATTTTTTTAAGTACCTAAAGTGTTTTGTATTCATAAGATACTCAAATGTCTTTCTCTTATTCACTTCTGTTGAGAAAAGCTGAATCAAAGTTGGTAAGAAAAGACAAGGAAAGAAATGACAGTAGTAAAAATAACCACAAACCTTCAGCATAAAACATGCCTGAGAACCACTGGCATAAAATTCACTTTAAGTAATATCATACATACTGAAACTTCTATTTCTAGTTATCATGGAGTAGCCAGGGAAAAAATTTACTTTTCCACTTTAGACAGCTTGAAAATCAAACACTATGAAACAATAGGTTTTAGACACTGAACAGAAGGCACAAAACCATAATCCTTGAAAGAAGGAAACAACAAGATGGTAGTTTTCTGACTAAAGGCAGTTCCCAGTCTGCTCTGAAGTATGGGAGAACCCCCAACCAACCTTAACTAGGTGGTCTCCAGAAACAGAAAGAGAGCAGGATTTGGGAAGGTTGAGACTGCTAAAATTTGTGAGGCAGAGTATTGGGGGAAAAGAGTTACATAGAGAGAAAACTCCAGAGATCTGCAGAATGGTCTTCCCAAGTCCTTGGCCAAAGTCTGATCAACACATGCATAAGAGATAATGAGATGGTGCAAATAAGTATTGAAAAGCAATAGGCCAGGCTCGGCGCCTGTGGCTCAAGCGGCTAAGGTGCCAGCCACATACAACTGAGCTGGCAGGTTCGAATCCAGCCTGGGCCCGCCAAACAACAATGATGGCTGCAACCAAAAAAAAAAAAAAAAAAAATAGCCGGGCGTTGTGGCGGGCGCCTGTAGTCCCAGCTAGCTACTTGGGAGGTGGAGGCAGGAGAATCGCTTGAGCCCAGGAGTTGGAGGTTGCTGTGAGCTATGATGCCACTGCTCTCTACCCAGGGTGACAGCTTGAGGCTCTGTCTCAAAAAAAAAAAAAGAAAAGCAATAGGCCTGGCTCAGCACCCATAGCACAGTGGTTATGGCACCAGCCACATAGACTGATGCGGGCGGGTTCGAACCCAGTCCGGGCCAGCTAAAAACAACAATGACAACTGCAACAACAACAACAAAAAAAAAAAACAGCTGGGTGTTGTGGTGGGTGCCGATAGTCCCAGCTACTTAGGGGGCTAAGGCAAGAGATCGCTTAAGTCCAAGTGTTTGAGGTTGCTGTGAGCTATGATGCCACAGCACTCTACTGAGGGTGACATACTGAGACTCTGTCTCACACACACACAAAAAGGGTGGTGCCTGTGGCTTAGTGGGTAGGGCACTGGCCCCATATACCGAGGGTGGCAGATTTGAACCCAGCCCCAGCCAAACTGCAACAAAAAATAGCCTCGCGTTGTGGTGGGCACCTGTAGTTCCCACTACTTGGGAGGCTGAGGCAAGAGAATGGCCTAAGACCAGAAGCTGGAGGTTGCTGTGAGCTGTGACACCACGGGACTCCTGGCAACAAAACGAAACTCTGTCTCAAAAAAAAAAAGAGCAAACATTGTATATCTTTGGCTTGGTGCCCATAGCTCAGTGGTTAGGGTGCTAGTCACATACATTGGAGGGTTCGTAACTGGCCCAGGCCCACTAAAAACAACAATGATGGCTTGATGCTTGTAGTACAGTATTTATGGTGTTGGCGATAACACCTAGGCTGGCGGATTTGAACCTGGCCTAGGCCAGCTAAACAACGACAACTGCAACAACAACAAAAGAAATAGTTGGGCACTGCAGGAGCCTGTAGTCCCAGCTACTCAGGAGGCTGAGGCAAGAGAATCATCTAAGCCCAGGAGTTGGAGGTTGCTGTGAGCTGTGTGACGCCATGGCACTCTACCGAGGGTGGTAAAGTGAGACTCTGTCTCTACCAAAAAAAAAAACAACACAAGACTTTTGGAGTGACAAAAATATTTTATATCCTGATTGAAATGGTAGATATTAGATTATATATATTTGTTAAAACTCTTATCATATAATTTGGTTTTATTATATGTAAATTATACCTCAATAAAGCTGATTAAAAAGTCATGTATTTATACCTATATATGTATTTATATTCCTATATTACTTATCTTTATATGTCTCTTAGGAAAATCCTTATAGAAACCATAAATTTTTCTCAATTATTTATAAGTTTGCAACCAATTTCTTCAGAGGAGATTTACATCAAATACTATCTTCTCCTTCCCAGGTAATAGGATGGTGGGGAATGACAGAGCAAACTATACTCATGGCCACACAAGCATTACTGTTTATACATAGGGCATGACATTTCTATTTGTTTATTTTATTTTATTTATTTATTTGTTTTTGAGACAGAGTCTCACTTTGTCACCCTTGATAGAGTGCTGTGGCGTACAGCTCACAGTAACCTCAAACTCTTGGGCTTAAGCGATTGATTCTCTTAGCTTAGCCTCCCAAGTAGCTGGGATTACAGGTGCCTGCCATAATGCTTATTTTTTGTTGCAGTTGTCATTGTTATTTAGCTGGCCTGGGCTGGATTCAAACCAGCCAGGCTTAGTGTATGTGGTTGGCACCGTAACCACTGTGCTACAGGAGCCAAGCCTGTATTAAAATTTGTAAAACTGACTGGGTATGGTGGCTCATGCCTGTAATCCTAACATTCTGGGAGGTAGAGAGGCAGGTGGAGTGCCTGAGCTCAGGCATTCAAGACCAGTCTGAGGAAGAGTGAGACTGCACCTCTACTAAAAATAGAAAAACTACCTAGACATTGTGATGGGTACCTGCTGTCCCAGCTACTTGGGAGGCTGAGTCAAAAGGATTGCTTGAGCCCAAGAGTTTGAGGTTGCTATCAGCTATGACACCATGGCACTCAACACCAGGGCAACTGAGGCTCGGTTTAAAAAAAAAAAAAATTCGAATTAAGTATGAATATATGGATATAAAAATAATTCTACCTCATCCTGCAGTAAAAATGGAGAACTAGTAAGAAATATGCCATCTGCTTTGTGTAAATAATTATACATACATATACATACTTTGTACATCTGTCAAGTAGACTCAAAAAAGATATTAGAAGGCTGCGTCTAGTGGCTCATGCCTGTAATCCTAGCACTCTGGGAGGCCGAAGTGGGTGGATTGCCTGACTGAGCTCACAGGTTCGAGACTAGCCTGAGTAAGAATGAGACCCCATCTCTAAAGATAGCTGGGCATTGTGGTGGGTGCTTGTAGTCCCAGTTACTTGGGAGGCTGAGGGAAGAGAATTGTTGAGCCCAAGAGTTTGAGATCTTCTGAGGGCAACCAAGTGAGAGACTCTGTCTCAAAAACAAAAAACAAAAAAAAAAAAAATTTCTTTTTAGATTTTTATTATCCTTGTATAAGTAAACTAATGCTGGGTATTCAGGAAAAAGTGAACAGACGCATGTCTGACAGATTCCAAATTTTCAAGTCCTGGTCTATAATACAACTCCCTGGCAGTATCACCTGAAGTACCATTAGTAGATTTTATTTACAACATACCACATTTAAATTCTATAACCTAGGGCTCATGATGTAAATGGTGCATTGGGACAGATTCACTTACTTTAACCATTCCTTGATGGGGTCAAGAGAGGCTACAGGAATGGCATTGATCATCGTAACTTTCTTGCTGTAGTCCTTGTAGACAATTACCATATCAAAGTTCTTCAGGTGAAACTGGACCCGCTCAAAGTGTATCAGTTCTACTTCATCCAATGTCACCACAAAAGGTGGCTGTCAGGGAGGAAGTGGATCATTAGCATGTAATATTTCCCTCAAGCACTATTTTTTTTTTTTTTTTTGAGACAGAGCTTCAAGCTGTTGCCCTGGGTAGAGTGCTGTGACATCACAGCTCACAGCAACCTCCAACTCCTGGGCTTAAGCGATTCTCTTGCCTCAGCCTCCCAAGTAGGTGGGACTACAGGCACCTGCCAGAGTGGCCGGCTATTTTTTGGTTGTAGTTGCCATTGTTGTTTGGCAGGCCTGGGCTGGATTCGAACCCGCCAGCTCTGGTATATGTGGCTGGCGCCTTAGCCGCTTGCTGAGCACCAAGCACTAATATATATATTTTTTTTTTTTTGTAGAGACAGAGTCTCACTGTACGGCCCTCGGGTAGAGTGCCGTGGCGTCACACGGCTCACAGCAACCTCTTAACCCTTTGGCTTACGCGATTCTCTTGCCTCAGCCTCCCGAGCAGCTGGGACTACAGGCGCCCGCCACAACGCCCGGCTATTTTTTGGTTGCAGTTTGGCCGGGGCTGGGTTTGAACCCGCCACCCTCAGCATATGGGGCTGGCGCCCTACTCACTGAGCCACAGGCGCCGCCCAGCACTAATATTTTTAAATACTTTCAAGATCTAAATCATCACAGAAAGGAAAGACAAATAAGCTGTTATTTGGGAAAGACTGAAGTAGTACTATATACTAAGAAGAACCAATAAAAAGATCTGTAAGATCAAAGTATCCTCACAAGGAGAATAAATTCAAGAAAGCTACACAAACTATTTATTTATTTTTATTTATTTATTTTGAGACAGAGTCTCACTATGTTGCCCTTGGTAGAGTGCTGCACAGCTCACAGCAACCTCCAACTTTTGGGCTTAAGTGATTCTCTTGCCTCAGCCTCCCAAGTAGCTGGGACTACAGGCGCCTGCCACAATGCATGGCTATTTTTTTTGTTGTTGTTGTTGATGTAGTTGTCATTGTTATTTGGTAGGCCTGGGCTGGGTTTGAACTCGCCAGCCCCAGTGTTAGGCCGGTGCCCTAACCACTGAGCTACAGGCACCGTGCCATGTGCACTGAGTTTTTAAGTCTAAAATAAGTAAATATCAAAAATGAAAATCATAGCCAGGCGCAAAAGCTCATGCCTGTAATCCTACGGGGAGACAAAGGTTGGGAGGACTGCTTGAGGCCAGGAGTTTGAGACTAACCTGGGCAACAGCGAGACTCCATCTGTATAAAAAATAAACTAGTTGGGTGTGGTGGTACATGCCTATAGTCCCAGCACTAAGGGGACAGGGCAGGAAGACTGATTCACCCCAAGTGGAAGGTTGCAGTGGGTTATGATCATGCCACTGCACAAGAGTGTGAGCAACAGAGCAAAACACTATCTCAAAAGGAGAAAAAAAGAAAAAAAAATCACAGTAATTGGGATCAAAACACCTACCCTCCTTTCTCGCCTCTAAGAATTTTACTAAAAGGAGTTAAGAAATACTGACCCATTCTGTAGCATTGACAAGTGCACTACTAGTGGGCTGCAGGAGGCAGGTACTCCTATAGGGAGCTCCATTAAACCTGGAAAAGAATAGATAAAAAAACACATAAAGACTGACTTCATGATGTGAGAAACTGCAGCTGCCACAACAAGCTTCTTCCCTTTCTCCATCACAAGTATGGCTCCAGCATACTCACTGGAGGTTCATCTCCAAAGGAAACCTCTCAGTACTAGCCACTCACCCAAATCCTTAAAAGTTTTCAAGTGGAAGTGGATAATGCAAAGATTATTAGTCATAAGAAAAAAGGATATGACCTGTTTAATCATTATTAAAGGAAGAAAAATTCATTTTTTCTGAAAGGCAGACCAGGGAAACTTTAGGCCAAAAAGATGATGAGATACGTTACCCCAAGTCCCTAAAAGGCACTTCGAATTCCAGTTCTTCCTTGGTGAGAGCCTCTACTTTCTCAATGAAATTTTTAAAGGCTGTTTTCAGTTTGTGCCTCATTTCTCGTTCCATCTGTAGAAGACAAAATAGTAACAATAGCCATCACGTTATTAATTGTACCTCTCCTCAAGAGTCTAAAGTGCTTCTGTAGTCTTTAATTCTCATAATTATGATACCATTATGTATACACACCTTGTTTATGGGCGCCACACTATTAACTATACAGATCAAGCTGTATCTGCAACCTAATTGATACATAAGCCATTACATTACATCATTTCAGCAAATACTTGAGTTGTTCTCCACAAACACGTTCAGGAGTTGTTTATAAATTCCTGAGCTCAGATTTAGACCTCATCCTACCTCACTACCCAGCAAATACAGACCTGCTCAGCATAGAGGTCATCTCGATCATGCATATGCTGATGTTTCCCCAGATCTGTGGTTATCTCTCCTACTTCTGTGTAGAACTGCACATCTGTGTGCCGTTTCTTCCCAAACATGATGGCATTCTGGTGGCATAAAGCAGAGAACAAGATAGAAGTCAGGGGCGGCGCCTGTGGCTCAATGGCTAGGGTGCTGGCCCCATATACCGAGGGTGGCAGGTTCAAACCCGGCCCTGGCCAAACTGCGACAAAAAAATAGCCGGGTGTTAAACTGCAACAAAAAAAATAGCCAGGTGTTATGGCGGGCACCTATAGTCTCAGCTACTTGGGAGGCTGAGGCAAGAGAATCGCCTAAGCCCAGGAGTCGGACGTTGCTGTGAGCTGTGTATGCCACAGCACTCTACCGAGGGTGATAAAGTGAGACTCTATCTATATTAAAAAGAAAAAAAAAAAAGATAGAAGTCAGAAGACTTTAGCTACCCAACAGACAAAGAGAAAAGATATCAGAAAACATGAAAATATAAAATTGAGTATGTCAGAAATGGCAGTGATTCAAATTTGCGCTTCCACAGCTATATAAAAAAATAATTAAACCATCCCCTGGTGTCATCATAAATTATGTTTGGGGATATAAAATTATGTACATTTAAAACCTACTTATAGGGACTTTGGAGACTATGTTGGTAATAAATTTTGTCTAAGGCCAAAGTTCTCTATTTTATTTAATTTTACTTTTTTTTTTTTAACCAGATCCAAGTCACATGTAGGCTGGTCATCACAAAAATTTTTACACACACAAAAATTAAGAAACACAAACTTTTGTAGCAACTTACATAAGATAAAATTTTCTGCCAGGCATGGTGACTTACACCTGTAATCCTACCACTTTGAGAGGCTGAGATGGGTGGATTGCTTGAGCTCAGGAGTTGGAGACCAGCCTGACCAAGACTGAGACCCTGTCTCTAAAAAATGGCTGGGTGTTGTGTCGGGTGCCTGTAGTCCCAGTTACTTGGGAGGCTGAGGCAAGAGAATCACTTGAGCGCAAAGAGTTTCAGGTTGCTGCGAGCTATGACGTGATAGCACTCAACCCCAGAGCAACTGAGTGAGACTCTGTTGCCAAAAAAAAAAATAATAATAAATTCTATTTTAGAAACAGGAATTTATAGAAGATCTGGTATTTTTGCTGGTCATACTATATTGCATCACCGGAACAAACATGTTTATTAGCATCTTTCAGATGCCAGGCACTGTGGATTTTATGAACATTATTTATTTAATCACCATAATGATCATATATGTGATTTTTTTTTTTTTTTTTTTTGCAGTTTTTGGCCAGGGCTGGACTTGAACCACCTCTGGCATATGGGGGCCGGCGCCCTACTCCTTTGAGCCACAGGCACCACCTGTGTGATGTTTTTTAATCACTATTTTGCATCTTGCTCAAGAGCTTTACTAGTTAAGTAGAAAGGTATACCTTGAGGTGAAAGTGCAAGACAATAATCATTTCTCCATCACAGGGCTGGAACAAAGCATGCTTGATGTTATTGTATAGAATATCCACTTTGTCTCCTCGAACAGATGTGAAGCGGAAACCTGGGGAAAATAATGATTTGAATGGGGTCAGAGGAAACACCAGAAATTGTATAGAGCTTTCCTTTCCCTCTACCCATACAGCAACATAACTGGATTCCTCCTCTGATCTATCACTTTTATAACAAATGTATCCCTGAAGACAAGGCCCAGGTACATAAGTGATGATCCATACCATTGACATGGGCCTCCAGTGAGCCCTGCATCCTCTTTTGGGCAATGTTTGGGCGAATGTACAGATCTTTCAGTTTGGGATTGCTCCGGTTTAGATTGATTACCAGTGAGTCCTGTTTCACAATGCCCTAAGCAAAGAGAAAATTAACATGAATCCTCATCTATCCTCACGTCCTCCCAAAACACACTCATCCCTCTGTGCAAAGGTGCTTCATCTGTGTTCAGACTCACCTCCTTTTCTTTCTCTTCTGCTTCCCGAGTCTTATAACGTTTTTGCACTTCTTTTATAATTCGAAAAGCATTCTGAAGGTTCAAGGCTGGTACTGTCTGTTCTCCGGGTGCCTTCATATTTGAAGCTCGGTATGTACTATAGAAAAGGGAGAGCACTTAAAAAAGTCTCCTTCTTAGGCCAGGTAACCTAACCTATACCTATTACTGTATTTTATAACTGGCTTAGTATCTCTTAAGAGAAAATCATGCCTCTGAATGGTGAGTGAATGCCTAGAAATCCAAAACAGAAAACCTCCCTTTCTTTTCTCTTAAATGGAGAATGTTATAAATGGGTAATCCATTGGGGTGAGGGAAATCACATTTTTATTTTCCAAATCTGGAATAATATCCCTAAGTTATCCCATTCCATACCATGAAAGAAAAGAATATGACATACATTTCTTGGGATTTCCTTGGGCTTTTCAACCCAAAAAATCAAAAACAAACAAATGCATTTCCCCCCCAAATTCTTGATTTTGTTTTCTTTTGTTGCAGAGTCTCACTCTGTTGTCCAGTTAGCCAAGCTCACAGCAACCTCAAACTCCTGGGTTTGAGCAATCTTTCTGCCTCAGCCTTCCAAGGTAGCTGGGACTACAAGAGTGCAACACTGTGCCTAGCTAGTTTATTTGTTTTTAATTTGAGGATTCTATCGCAAAATAAGTGTAGTTAAGAGTAAAAACATTTCAGGAAGATTCTAAATTAGGGTCGATCCTCAAAATAATACAAAGTCAATAAAGTGTCTTAATAAAGAGCCACTGAGGAAGGTTTTGCTATTCACGAGGTAGGGGAGAGCATGGCATAGAGAATGAAATGTTTCTGAGTACCATGCCAGACAGGAGGGATTTGGGGATGGTTATTTTGCTGGGGACTCACATTTCTTTGACAAAAGTTGCTTCAGGGTTAGGAAAGATGTTGCCTTCATTCCTGCCCAGAGCACTGCCTGGGCAATAGAAGTTGATGCGCAAGTAAGTGTAATCTCCTTCTACAGACATACTTATATTCTGTTGAAAGAAAGGAAAAGCATAAACAAACAACTAACCACCCCCCAAAAAATATTAGTAGTTATAAAGATATTAAAATTTAGTTAGGAATCACCAGTTGACTGCTCTTAAGAGTTTAATCTGTTGGGCGGCGCCTGTGGTTCAAGGAGTAGGGCGCCAGCCCCATATGCTGAGGGTGGTGGGTTCAAACCCAGCCCCGGCCAAAAAAATAAAATAAAATAAAAAGAGTTTAATCTGTAAATCTTAATATAAATCTTATAAACATATGTGTATACATATGTTTACAAAGAGAGAAAGAGAGATAGAGCACTTTTTTTTTTTTTTTTAAATAATCAAAATGCATCTGGGAGTGGTGGCTCACACTTGCAATCTTAGCACTTGGGAGGCTGAGTGGGTGGACTGCCTGAGCTCATGGGTTGGAGAATGGCCTGAGCCAGAGTGAGACCTTGTCTCAAAAAAACAGTCAGGTGTTGTGGCGGGCCCCTGTAGTCCTAGCTACTCAGGAGGCTGAGGCAAGAGGATCGCTTGAGCCAAGAGTTGGAGGTTGCTGTGAACTATGATGCCATGGCACTCTACAAAGGGCAACAAAGTGAGATTCTGTTTAAAAAAAAAAAAAAATGCATTTTCCAAAAGAATTCTTTTTTTTTTTTTTTTGTAGAGACAGAGTCTCACTGTACCGCCCTTGGGTAGAGTGCCGTGGCGTCACACGGCTCACAGCAACCTCTAACTCTTGGGCTTACGCGATTCTCTTGCCTCAGCCTCCCGAGCAGCTGGGTCCAAAAGAATTCTTGATTTTGTTTTTTGTTGCAGAGTCTCACTCTGTTGTCCAGTCAGCCAAGCTCACAGCAACCTCAAACTCCTGGGTTTGAACAATCTTTCCGCCTCAGCCTTCCAAGTAGCTGGACTACAGACGTACAACACTGTGCCCAGCTAGTTTTTTTATTTGTTTTTTTTTTTTTTGAGAAAGAGTCTCATTTTGTCACTCAGAGTTGAGTGCCATGGTGTCAGAGCTCATAGCAACCCTTGGGCTCAAGTGATCCTCTTGCCTCAGCCTCCCGAGTAGCTGGGACTATAGGCATCTGCCACACCTCTCAGTTAGTTAGTTACAGACGGGGTCTCAGTCTTGCTCAGGCTAGTTTCCAACTCCTGAGCTCAAGCAATCTATCCTCCTTGGTCTCCCAGAATGCTAGCATAACAGGTATGAGCCACCACACCTAGCCAGAATCACTAAATTCTATTAGTATCTTTTCCTATGCATACAACTGCTGCTTAAAATCTTCAAGGGAAGAAACGCAAATTATATTTCTGGGCTAATTTGGTTTCTCCAAATTGAAAACTGGAAGGGGAATGGTAGCAGGAGATAAGGGAGAGAGGGAAGTCAGTAAAGTGTGCTGAAGGACCAAAGTGGGAGAGATGAGGCAGTCAGACAATTTATGTAAGCACAATTTATATTTTAAGAAATTGTATAAATGAGATGTAATGCATGTTAGTACCTTAATTGTGGCAATATGAAAAGGCGTTGCAATGCCAAACACAGGCATTATTACAGTCTCATATTTCTTATCAATATAGATCTTCATTTCTCGAATATGTGGTTCCTTAGGCATCAGAGATGGGTTTTTATAGGATACATTAGATTTGCGAGCTCTGGAGTGGGATAAAAAAAAAATTGAGAAATTTCTGTAGTCAAACATAATCTGAAGACAAATCTTACTGTGCAATGTAAACTCTTACTTCTGAATCTGCTGTTCTCCCTTCTGTTCTGTCAATCGCCTCTTTGCTTCCTCATTGAGTTGAGCGGCCAGTTCTTTCTGATGTGCTCTTCGCTTCTCCTCTGCAGTCATCTCGTTCTAGAGAATGGAACACATAAGTTATTAGAACATGTGAACTGGGTGGCACCTGTGGCTCAATGGGTAGGGGCGCTGGCTCCATACACTGAGAGTGGTGGGTTTGCACCCAGCCCCGGCTAAACTGCAACAAAAAAAAAATAGCCGGGTGTTGTGGCGGACGCCTGTAGTCCTGTACTCAGGAGGCTGAGGCAAGAGAATCACCTAAGCCCAGGAATTGGAGGTTGCTGTGAGCTGTGACGCCATAGCACTCTACTGAGGGCGATAAAGTGATACACTATCTCCAAAAAACAAACAAACAAAAAAAACATGTGAACCATATGATAGCTATGAGATCAATGTAATTTAAAACAGTCAACTCACTCGTGTTCTTTCTGTAAGTAATGCTGCCCGAGAACCTCTTCCCAAAAGGTCCTCTGCTTCATCTTTTTCCTCCTCCTCTTCTTCCTCATCTTCATTCTGTGGGAAAGAGTCATAATAAAAAAATTGTTTTGATTTTTTTAGCCAGTATTAAATTTCTTCACTGCACTGAATTTTCTATATCACTTATCTTCTTCCTACCTTTAGAAAAATCCCCACATTCTTCACTTTTTTCTTCACAGAAGTAAGAACAGTGGCTGGGCCATCCTAAAATAAAAAGGAGAAATCAGACGTCTAATTTAAAAGCACTTTTACTTTCCAACTTAGTAAAAAGTTGGGCAATCCTTTGAATCTTCTATATATTAAAATCTTTGACAATGAATATAGTTTTTATCTTCCCAATATCTCATCAGAAGGTATAATTTGGGAAATATAATATATTAGGGTAATGGTTAAGAACACAGGCTTGATTTGAAGCCTGGCACATGTTCTATTTCTGTGACATTTGGCAAGTTATTTAAACTTCTCTGCGCCTTCAGTTTCTTTATCTGTATATGGGGATAAGAAGAGTATTGCCTTCAAAGGTTATTCTAAAACTGTTTTAAGATTTTTCAAGGATATTCCAATAATTTTTATAAGAATATCAGCTAGAATGTTAGTTCTTGCCTAAAGTGTATAAAGAGAAACAGATAGCTCTTCATGGGATGAAATACTTTTTTTCTTTTTTTTTTTTTTGAGATGGGTGTCTCAAAGCTGTTGCCCTTGGTAGAGTGCTGTGGCATCATATCTCACAGCAACTTCCAACTCAGGCTTAAGCGATTCTCTTGCCTCAGATTTTCTATTTTTAGTAGAGATGGGGTCTTGCTTTTGCTCAGGCTGGTCTTGAACTCCTGAGCTCAAGCAATCCACCCACCTCATCCTCCCAGAATACTAGGATTACAGGCATGAGCCATTGCACCTGGCCAGATGAAACACTTTTGTTACAAGTTTGGCCTTCACAAGTTCAATAAAACCAATTACTTATTCCAGAATGTTATTTTACATGCATATATTATAATTGCTTTCTAGAGTTATACTTTCAATGCATAAACATAAATAAAAGAATTAAAAATATTTATGTAAATATGGAACTAGTACAACATATAATGTTCATCCTTATTTTTCCCTCAAAAGTTTGGGCAAAAAGTGCACATTATACACAAGAAAATACAGTATGGGGTGGCGCCTGTGGCTCAGTTGGTAAGGCGCCGGCCCCATATACCGAGGGTGGCGGGTTCAAACCCAGCCCCGGCTGAACTGCAACCAAAAAATAGCTGGGCGTTGTGGCGGGCGCCTGTAGTCCCAGCTACTCGGGAGGCTGAGGCAAGAGAATCGCTTAAGCCCAGGAGTTGGAGGTTGCTGTGAGCTGTGTGATGCCACGGCACTCTACCCGAGGGCCATGAAGTGAGACTCTGTCTCTACAAAAAAAAAAAAAAAAAAAAGAAAGAAAATACAGTATGTTCCTGATGGTTGCATAAATGCAAATATATTAAAAATTACTAAAGCCCACATTTTAAGTGAATTGTATGGCATATAAATTATAGCTCCATAAAGCTATCATTAAAAAAAGTCCCATTATTGGAATTATATGATAAACAGCTTGGTTTAAATCATTCCCTGTACCTGAGCTACATACAATGTCTATTCCTAGCTGTATTAGTCAGGCTGTTACATGGATCTCTCCCCTTAGCCAGCATTTAACCAAGACAAAATTATAAGATTGAAAATGTGCCTCAAAATTAGTTCACGAACAGTCAATTTTAAGAGACAATACATACCTCGTCCACAAGCACTGTGTCACCAATGAACAAGGCATAGGTTTTCTCTTCTGGTTTTTTTCCTTCCTTGTTCGCCAAGTCTGAGAACCCCAAATTAATGCTAAAAACCATCCCTAAAACAACAATATGGGAATCAGTCTATAGCTGTGAAGGGAGGGAGGGATGTATGTAAGATTTATAAAGAAAATGAGATAAAGCTAAAAGTAATTACTCAAAAAAGTTATTATCCTACTACATGCATGTAAAACTTACCTTTCTTCAGTTTGTACTGATTTTTACTATTGATTACTAAAGAGCCTTCACGGAATTCAATTCCCATCCCAAATCTGAAAAGAGACAGAAATATTAGCAACAGGCTGAGCTATCTAACATGGACAAAGTATAAAATATTTCAATTTTAAAGGTAAGACAGGCCAACAGGATGAAGAGATTGACCCCTGCTGACTAAGTCTGTCAAGAGGATTCAAAGATATGGTCTTTGGCCTCTCAACTTTGTATAAATAACTGGATTAAGAGAGGTAAATTTTAGTGAAATGTTATAGATATGTGAGACAGTATGGGTCAATGTCGTCTTGTCCAGAGAAGTCCACAAAGAAAACCATTCATTTAAAGAGATGCCTAGAGTTTTGTTCCTCAAATGTCTTTTGTTCTGTGACATGTTATTAGGTATTTCTGGGTGTTCAATGGCAAATACTTTTGAGAAACACTGGATTTAAAAAAAAAAAAACAAACTTAAAACATTAGGACATCTCAGAGTATTTATTATGCAATTGTGAGCACAAAGAGGAAATACAGTATGCAGCATTTCCTAATATTTGTAATTTAATCCTGGAACACTATTTTTTTTTTTTTGGTGACAGACTTTCACTCTTTTTATCCCAGCTAGAGTGTAGTGGTATTATCATAGCTCACTACAACCTCAAACTTGTGGCCTCCTGCCTCACCTTCCCAAAGTGCTAGGATTCAGGCTTGAGTTACTGCACCTGGCCATGAAACACGACATTGGTCTAGAAAAATCTCCACCCCATATATCTGGGAGAAGAACTTAAATCTGTCTCACTTTAGCTGATAAACACCATGTGTTTGGCACACAGTTAAGTGTGACAGTTCATAATGTTGGCTGAATCAATTGGTCTAAGAATATAAGACTGACAATGAGTCATGAAAATTGACTGAGTGACGATGCACAGCATACCCCAGGTTTTTGGTAACTTTGTTTAGCAGCTCTGGCTTCTGCTTTTTAACCACATCCATAACAGCATTGTACACATCACATATCTTCACACCTATTAACAAGACAGAAAGGAGATATGAAAGTATCTTTCAAGATAAAAACAAAAATATTATTTAATCAAATTTTTGTTCATCTATTAACTCCCCTAAAGCAGCATTTCTCAAGTGTAAGATAAGGAATGCAGAGTGTCAGGCACTAGATAGTTGCATTTTTTTTTTTTTTTTAGATAGTGTCTGTTTAGATAGTGTCTGTTGCCCAGGCTAGAGTGCTGTGGCCTCATCTTAGCTCAAGGAAACCTCAAACTCCTGGGCTACAGCCTCTCAAGTAGTTGAGACTACTCCATGATACCTGGCAAACTTCTATTTTGTGTTATGGGTATTGGAGACAGGGTCTCACTCTTGGTCAGGCTGATCTTGAACTCAAGTGATCCTCCCACCTTGGCCTCCCACAGTGTTAAGATTTACAGGTGTGAGCCACTGTACCCAGCCTGATATTTTCTTTCTTTCTTTTTTTTTTTTCTGAGACAGAGCCTCAAGTCCTGGGTGGAGTGCCATGGCATCATAGCTCATAGCAATTTCCCACTCCTGGGCTTAAGCGATTCTCTCGTCTCAGCCTCCCAAGTAGCTGGGACTACAGGCACCCACAACACCCAGCTATTTTTTTGTTGTAGTTGTCACTGTTGTTTGGCAGGCCCAGGCTGGATTTGAACCTGCCAGCTCTGGTGTATGTGGCTGGCACCTTAGCTGCTTGAGCTATAGGCACCAAGCCAATATTTTCATTTTTAAAAGTAGTCCACCTACATATATATTTTTTTAAATCTCAGATTGATATGAAGGTACAATTGTTTAGGTTACAGTTTTATTTTCTGATGTAAAGTTCAAGTTGTAGTCGAGCCCTTTACCCAGGGGATGTGTTGACACCCTTACATTGTACACATTAGTTGAGATCTTGCTAGTAACCCTTCCTCCTCTCCCCTCCTTGGTAGACTATACTTGTGTTTTTCTTTCATGTAATAGTCTACCCATTCTTTTTCTTTTTTTTTGAGACAGAGTCTCACTTTGTTGCCCTTGGTAGATGCCGTGGCATCACAGCTCATAGCAACCTCAAACTCTTGAGCATAAGCCATTCTTTTGCCTCAGCCTCCCGAATAGCTGGGACTATAGGCACCCATCACAACACTCGGCTATTTTTTGGTTGTAGTTGTTGTTTGGCAGGCCCAGACTGGATTCGAACCCACCAACTCTGGTGTATGTGGCCAGCGCCCTAGCTACTGAGCTACAGGCACCAAACCAGTCTACCCATTCTTAATGACACTGTTTGAGAAACACTGATCCAGGGGGACTGTGGGACCCCAGCTGGTTTAAGTGAAATACTTTAAGAATTAATAAATTGTATCATGTTATAGTCATTTCCTTGTTTTTTTCTAAAGACAGGGTCTTGCTTTGTTGCCAGGCCAGAGTACAGTGGTACAACCATACCTTCCTGCGACCTCAAACTCAGGGATCCTCCTGCTTCAGCTTCCCTAGTAACTGGGACTATAGTAATATGCCATCACATCTGGCTAATTTCTTAAAAAAATTTTTGTAAAGGTGGGGGTCTTGAACCCCTAGCCTCAAGTGATCCTCCTGCCTCAGCCTCTCAAAGTGCTGGAATTACATATAGCCATGAGCCACCACACACAACCACATTGAAGTTATTAAACATTTTCAAAAACAGGCCTTTATGGTGGGCCTACTCCTTTCATTGCTAAATGGGTGGATTACTTATAGAAGGATTCTGGCCTTCATTTATCAGAATCTAGGCTATAACAGATATGTCAAGTCAGAGCAGTCTCAACAGGATGGCCTCAGAGGGATATTTTATCTTCAGTAAATTATCTATGGCTGATTTCCAATAGGATTTCTTCCTTCCTTTCTTTTTTTTTTTTTTTGAGGAAGAGTCTCACTAGGTCACCTTGGATAGAGTGACATGGCACCACAGCTCACAGCAACCTCAAATTCTTGGGCTTAAGAGATTTTCTTGCCTTAGCCTCCCAAGTGGCTGGGACTACAGGCACCTGCCACACACCCAGCTATTTTTTAGTTGTAGTTGTCATTGTTGTTTGGCAGACCTGGGCTGGATTTCAACCCACCAGCTCTGGTGTACATGGTTGGTGCCCTAGCCGCTAAACTACAGACGCCAAGCCTTGAATAGGATTTCTTTTTTTTTTTGAATAGGATTTCTTAAGACTGATTTAAGAGATACAACAGAGGAATGGTGCCCAGAAACTCTAGGCAAGATGGGTGGGTTTACTAAATATTTCAAAGAGGATAAACATCAAGTTCCACTGAGCCAATTAAGAGGGTAGACTCCAAGGCAAAAGAGGAGTTAAGCAAATTGTTGTCTTTTGAGATAACTGCTTGCTTAGTAGGGTTGTTACTAGTTCTATTGTCATATTAGGATTCTTAGTACCCGTGCTATCCATTCTATGCAAGATTAACATTATACATTGTGTTGGTAGAGATACTAGTTCTGGGAACTTTCTAAACTAAGGAGGAAGGCCCTGGAGTAAGGAAGAGTACTATGGCCAAGGTATTTTATAAAGATCTGGCTGGACATAGAGGTCTAACAAGTCAGAAAGATTTTTGTAAACTCAATGTAAATCACAATGACTACTCATTCCTGAAAGAAAAGCAGACTGAAGACCTACATGCTAGGAAGGGTTAGTAAATCTTACTCTATTTTTTTTTTTTTTTGTAGAGACAGAGTCTCACCCTATGGCCCTCGGTAGAGTGCCGTGGCCTCACACAGCTCACAGCAACCTCCAGCTCTTGGGCTTAGGCGATTCTCTTGCCTCAGCCTCCCGAGTAGCTGGGACTACAGGCGCCCGCCACAACGCCCGGCTATTTTTTTTTTTTGCAGTTTGGCCGGGGCTGGGTTTGAACCCGCCACCCTCGGTATATGGGGCCAGTGCCCTACCGACTGAGCCGACTGGTGCTTGGTTGGCAGAAGATGTCAGGACTGGACTTGCCTGGTTGGCTGTGATAGGGAAAATGCTGCGCTACTGTAATTTATGCTTCGTAAGTTCACCTGTAAAATCCAGTCTCGTTACTGAGCTTTACAGGATGCCGGGAGTTACAAACGGCTGGTAACCATGAAGGAGCTTTGTAGGCTTAAGCTTCTGCGAATACTTGTAGAGCCGCTCAGCTACCTTGTCCTGGCGCTGACGGCAGTATCCTGTGCTGGTTTTGGCCTTTTCGAAGCCATTTCTTCTGTTTCTGAAGTCTAGGATGGCCTGAGATATTTCCTCCCTGGTGTTCATTAGGAATGGACCTTGCTGAACAATCGGTTCCTTTTAATGGCTCCCCAGCAATTAACATGAAGTGGCTTCTTTTCTGATTTTTGTTCTCCACCTGAACTTTGTCACCTTCCCCAAGCACGGCCTTATGATGTGGTTCTATTTTCACTCGATCGTCACTGGGCCCAACGTATATGTTTCCAGAGTTCGTGTAAATAAAACTCGTCCAGCCTCTGGGAATAGGCTGAGTATGTTTCAAAAAAAAAAAAAAAAAAAAAAAAAAGAGAGATGGGCACTGCCCATCTTACTCTATTTTTAATATGAGCACCTCAATGATATAAAGTCACATAAGCATTAAGGACATTTTTGTAATATGATTTGCAAACCTTTTTAAAGGTACCTCACCATGTCTTAATTCCTTTAGCAGCTCCTCTTGAAGCTGAAGTAAAAAGTTGTAATTTTCTTGAACTTCCTGAGAAGGGTCAACCATCAAGGTACGAACAAGGTTGGAGCAGTAAGATTTGAAGCGAATACCCATGGCGCAAGTGATGGCCCCAAAATGCATATGATTCTTGTCACTAGAGAGCAAAAGAAGAAAGCATTTTATTAACAAAACTATCAAAGTCTCTCTGGCACACAATATCTGCAATCATTATATCCTCTTACACACCAAAGCTGTGATTGAATAAGGATCTAAACTTTTC
This sequence comes from Nycticebus coucang, assembly GCF_027406575.1. Taxonomy (NCBI): domain Eukaryota; kingdom Metazoa; phylum Chordata; class Mammalia; order Primates; family Lorisidae; genus Nycticebus; species Nycticebus coucang. The sequence goes on along the minus strand of NC_069785.1, from coordinate 32,739,623 downwards.
TTTTGAAGAAACAAGTTTTTTTTTTGAGACAGAGTATCACTATGTTGCCCTTGGTAGAGTGCCTTAGCTCCACTGCTCACAGCAACCTCAGACTCTTGGGCTTAAGTGATCCTCTTGCCTCCGTGTCCCAAGTAGCTGGGACCACAGGCGCCTGCCACAACGCCCAGCTATTTTGTTGCTGTTGTCGTTGTTTAGCAGTTTCCAACCGGGTTCAAACCTGCCAGCCCTGGTGTATGTGGCCGGTGCCCTAACCACTGAACTACGGGAGCCAAGCCAAACAAGTTTTTAAAAGTTCTGGAGTAGGCTGGGTGCAGTGGCTTATGCTTGTAATCCTAGCACTGTGGGAGGCAGAGGTGGGTAGACTGCTTGATCTCAGGAGTTCGAGACCACGCTGGGTAAGAGCAAGGCTTCCTTTCTAAAAATAACCAGGCATTGTGGTAGGTGCCTATAGTGCCAGCTACTTGGGAGGTTGAGGCAAGAGGATCACTTGAGCCCAAGAGTTTGAGGTTGCTGTGAGCTATGATGCCATAGCAGTCTACTCGGGCAATAAAGTGAGACTCTTTTAAAAAAAAAAAAAAAAAAGCTCTGAAGTAAAAACTAATAACCAAAACTTCTAGGGTAAAAATTCAGTGAGAAGGTATGTGTTATATTAAAGAATATACTGAACTGAATCCATTATAGTCTAATAGCTCAGCTGTGATGAGTCAGTTATCCAGTAGTACTCCATGAATTATGGGTTATAAATAGCCTCTTCAGACTCACCAGGAAGAATAGTGTTCTTTACAGTATTTTTTAAAATTAGAAGAGGAATGGTGCATCTAATAACACTGTTTGCTTGAATTTGTTTTCATCTAATACATTTTAATTTTTTAAGCATGTTTTGTACTTTTCTACCATTTGGAAAAATGCTTACAATCAAATGCTAATGAAAGAAATAAATATTATATGAAATAAAACAGAAATGCACATAGAATATGACAAAAAAAAGTGGAATGCAGATTACTGGTTATTGTCTCCTACTTTTCAGAATTTTGGAACCAAAGAGAATACAGGCTAAAAGTCAAAGGGCTCTGGTTGCTATATTATGAAGTCCTCATACTTACCTCACCACACTGAACTTGAGATTATAGTTGCCACCACTCTGAATGATAGGAGGATAACACATTTCCACAGTAGAAGGGTCTGCTCCAGCTAGGTATTTTTTCTCTTCAATGGCCTTTTCCACAGACTCAGCCAGTTTGCTGTGTCGAACTTTCTGTAAGAGTACCCAGAAATAAAATAACACATTAAAGGGTGACAAGAGGAGTGCTGGATGTTATCATTTGAAGACAACATATATCCTGATATCATACAAGACGATATAAAAGTCTTATGAGATGGCTTATGCATCAGATAATAATTTGGAGAATAGTATTTATGATTCATAGCTCTTCCAAGGATTCTGAAGTAAAATAATATGAAAGCTCAAGAAATTATACTGCAGGTTTACAATTATTTTGAAAGAGAGAGGACACAATTACCACTAACTTAAGTGTCAAAGTCTTAACTTTCCAATGAAGCTGAACATACACCAAAAAAACGTTCAGGTTAGGGACTTAATATGGCTTCACTAAAACTGTAAAAAGAAGCCTGAGCAAAACAGCAAGATCCCCATCTCCACAAAATATAAAAAAATTTAGCTAGATATGGTGGAATATGCCTGTAGTCCCAGCTACCTGGGAGGCTGAAGCAGGGGGATCATCTCTTGAGCCCATGAGTTTAAAAATGCAGTGAGCTATAATAACCACCACGCTGGCAACAAAATGCAACCTGGTCTCAAAAAACAAAACAAAAACAGTGAAGAGACCCTCCCCCCTCTCCATTTACCTCATCTGCATCAACTATTTCCATGACTCTTTCCTTGAAGAATTTGTTGAAGACCTCAGAGGTAATGCTGGCTGCTTTCTTCATTAGGTTTAGCTCCCCATCCTCCTTTACAGCAATGGTATATGCCACAACTGCACTGATATCTATCTGTAGTCAAAGTGATAAGTTTCTATCATGCAAATACAGAGCTGCCAAAGAAATGCATCTCTCCCAATTTGAATATTATCAGTGATAACATTTGGTTGCAAACTATTTATTAGTAATATGAAAAATATTCAAATACTCTCTTCTTCAACTAAATATCTGAAAAAGATCTTTGCAAAGTCAAGGTGTGTGCTCTAAGAGACATTAAGTTATTACTTAAAATGTAAACTTCCTTCTCTAGGAGTTTTTGTAAAAGCTGACAAAAGAAGACAGGTAAGAATGCAGGAGAAAAAAAAATAAAAATACTTTTTGGATAAGAGATTTTCTCAGTTTCTAACTCTAAACTGGAGTGCCCCATTTTCTGACTGAAAAGTCAAAACTTGCAGATTGCTCAGCCAAAGGAGATAAAAATGTGAATAAAACAAATGTCCTTGTTACATTGTATGGAAGCCTGTCACACTTCTGTCTTCTCCCAATTTGCTACTTTCCAGTAGTCTTACTTTGTCAAAGCCCTCTTTGTTGAGGCAGTCATTCCAACTCTTCATGAACTCTCCAGGGAATTTGTCTTTGCTGAATACTCCGATCTTCTTGCCATTCTTGCTTTCTTTAATGGCTTCAATCATTTTGTCAAAGCTGCTCTTATTACTTTCATTCTATCAGTGGCACAGGAAAAGAAAGGGGGAGGAGTCTGTTTATTAGTTTTAGAATTAAGACATAAATATTCTACTACTAACAGGCAAAAAGGAATATTAAACTGTGGAAAGAATATATTCTCCCTCCATCCCCATCTACTTATTTAGGACAAATTGAAACATACCAAAACTCAGCATAATTTTTTTTTTTTTTACAACACAATGGGCTTATATTTAATATAGTATTTCTCATCATAGAGATGTTAATCAGTTAATTAATATAAAGTTTATTTCTTTTTCAAATTAGATCTCTTCTCTATTTCAATGTTAATATAAAGGATTTTTACATTAAAAATGTTTTTACATTAAATCTTTTTTCTATTTCTTTTTTTTTTTTTCTTGGCCGGGGCTGGGTTTGAACCCGCCACCTCCAGCATATGGGACCGGTGCCCTACTCCTTGAGCCACAGGCACCGCCATCTTTTTTCTATTTCAATATTAGATATACTGAATGCATCTTTCTAAATGTTTTTTACCCAGAGATAAATGTTTCAATGTTTGGCTATGTGATATCTAAATAGCATATTAACTTGAGTGATAAAACAAAAATATAATAAAAATAAGGAGAAAACACTTCTCAAAAATTCAGGAGGCAGCGACTGTAACTTAACAGTGGAGATTTCCTTGGATTTTGGGCAAAAGCTTCCTTCTTCCTGTCTCACGTGCTTTGAAAATCCTAAAACTATGAATTACTGATGTAAATTTTAACCATCTCACTTCCTTGACCCCCTTTCTAACTAGCACATATAAAAGTATAGGCTGAAATATTTAGTGCATAACTTGTAAAGAAAACATTTTTTTCCCATTTATGTATCAATTTGTTCCCATTTTAAGGGAAACAAGTATATCAAACTCTCCCATTTACTGTTTCTTGGAAACTTTCAGACACCAAAGTTCATGTTTAGTCTCAACAGCACAAAGGTATTTTTTTTTTTGTAGAGACAGAGTCTCACTTTATGGCCCTCGGTAGAGTGCCGTGGCCTCACACAGCTCACAGCAACCTCCAACTTCTGGGCTTAAGCGATTCTCTTGCCTCAGCCACCCGAGCAGCTGGGACTACAGGCGCCCGCCACAACGCCCGGCTATTTTTTGGTTGCAATTTGGCCAGGGCCGGGTCTGAACCCACCACCCTCAGTACATGGGGCTGGCGCCTTACCGACTGAGCCACAGGCGCCACCCAGCACAAAGGTTTTTATGGCAAGGTTTGATTCAGGAAATCCTTCAAAGTCACGTCTGTCCATTTCTCTTTTGAGTATATATCCCCAAGCAAGCACAGATGCCTGTGATGCTTAGAACTACACCCAGTAACAGAGCGATGGCATCTCTAGCCTCCACTGCTTCAACAACAGGCAACACCAACAGCAGTGAAGTGAGGACTAAGATCAATTGTATTGATACTGTAGGCATGATGCTGGGATCTTGAGGGCTGAAGGTTCCAAAGAAATGGTTTATATATATAATAATTCTATCGGACTTGAAATTTTTCCTTTTCTGGAGTTCCAGAACGGATGTTAAGGCTAAGAGGTTCCACGTGACACAGCCTTCCAGGAAGCAGCCATTACAGGAATTAGCACAATTTTTAAAAAATATTTTTATATAGTCAAGTGAAAGTGCTGTTAAGTTATTAAGGCTACTCTTTTTCTTCAGAACAGCTTAGAAATTTAAACACATTGGCAAACAATATTCTGATAAAAAATCCTTATGTTGGGTAGGCAGTATGACAATTTGATGAAAACTGGAAAAGAGAAGGCTGTGTGTGATGGCAGATCACCTGAACTCATGAGTTTGAGACTAGCCTAAGATAGAGCAAGATCCCATTTCTAATAAAAAAAAAAATAGCCATGTGTTGTAGCAGGTGCCTGTATTCACAGCTACCTAGGAGGCTGAGGCAAGAGAATCGCTTGAGCCTAAGAGTTTGAGGTTGCTGTGAACTATGACACCATAAAAAGGTGTCTCTACTGGGGGCGCCAAAGTGAGACTCTGTTTCAAAAAAACAAAACAAAACAAACCTGGAAATGAGGTACATCTGAGTTTCAAGAAGGATATTTAAAGTTATGCTGAAGGTACTCAGAAAACAAACCGAGAGTCTTTATACCGAGGGTGGCAGGTTCAAACCCGGCCCTGGCCAAAAACTGCAACAACAACAAAAAATAGCTGGGTGTTGTGGCGGGCGCCTGTAGTCCCAGCTATTTGGGAAGCTGAGGCAAGAGAATTGCCTAAGCCCAGGAGTTGGAGGTTGCTGTGAGCTGTGTGATGCCACGGCACTCTACCGAGGGCGATAAAATGAGACTCTTGTCTCTATAAAAACAAACAAAAACCCAGATAAAATCAGTATTTACCAGAATTTTATAGCCCATTTGTTTTGCTGCAAAACTAATAAAGTTATTAAATTCTTTTCTTCCCAGGGATAGCTGAAGCACAGAATTTATTTTTGTATTTTGTATTGGGCCTGTACGCTCCAGCCTATAAGCAGGTCCCAGTAATCACTAGCTCTGGTCTTTGGCTGACCCACCTGTTCCACCTCCATCCTGCCCATCTGATCGTGTGCACTGAGTGTCACTTCGCGGCAACACATTCATTTATTTTTTATTTTCATTTTTTTTTTTTTGAGACAGTCTCACTTTGTGACCCTTGGTAGAGTGCTGTGGTGTCACTGCTCACAGCAACCTCCAACCTCAAGTGATTCTCTAGCCTCCGTCCCCCAAGTAGCTGGGACTATAGGTACCTGCCACAACATCTGGCTATTTTTAGAGACAGGGTCTTGCTCTTGCTCAGGCTGGTCTTGAACCTGTGAGTTGAGGACAATCTACCTGCCTCAGCCTCCCAGAGTGCTAGGATTATAGACATGGGCCACTGTGTCCAGCCCAGCACATTCATTTTTGCTAAGAATTTCTGTTGATTAAAAAAAAAAAAAAAAGGTACAACTTCTCTCTTGCATTCTTTTAAATTCCTATGAGGCATTTCTATTCAGTGCTTTTATTTTTTTCACATTTATAACACATTCTTTATTAATCCTGACCTTTTCTCGTATTAGCAGTGTGATAGCAGGGGCTCCATTAGCATTCTCATTGCCCTTAGTATTGGCAATCTGTTTCAAGAACTCCACTTTTTTCTTGCTAGCCATAAAGATGATTTTGTCATCACAGAAGACCATGATGGTATCAGTAAGTTCATAACCAAAGAGCCATGTCTACGGAAAAAGACAAGAGTGACAACAGTATTACAGATTAAAAAAATTAATATACTCATGATTAAGTTCAAGATAATATGGGGTGGAAGAACCTGGATGTGGATACAAATAAAATGAAAATTGGCCAGTTAACAATTTATTAGAACAAGATAATAGGTACATGGTCAGTATATTATAGTTCAAGCATATAGAAGCAGATTCCATAATAAAACCCATCAAATCATTTGGACAATTTGTATTTATAGAAACTGTTAAGTACAAGAGAATTACATTAAAAAACAAAACAAAACAAAACAAGGGATAGAGTAATAACCTCAGGGAACTATGCATTATACCTCTGCAAAAATTGCTGGTGGCCCACCAATTATTCATTTCTCTCTTCTCCCAAAGGCTTTGGATTTTTAGTTGGACACATTACCAATCATAAAAATTTTACTTCTCATCCTTTCTTGACACTAAGTATGGCCAGGAAGTCTTTTCTTTCTTTTTTTGAGAGCCTTTCTATACTAAGAGTCTGTATCAGTAGAGTGCTGGTGTCACAGCTGACAGCTACCTCAAACTCCTACGCTTAATAGATTCTCTTGCCTCAGCCTCCCAAGTAGCTGGGACTACAAGTTCCTGTCATAATGCCTGGCTATTTTTTTTTGTTGTTGTTGCAGTTGTTGTTGTTTAGCAGGCCTGGGCCAGGTTTGAACCTGCCAGCTTTGGCAAATGTGGCCGGTGCCCTAACCACTGATCAATGGGCACTAAGCCTGGCCAAGAAGTCTTAAGTGGAAGTATTATGTAGGATTTCAAACATGTTTTCTTAAAAAAAAGATCTTTCAGGGCGGCGCCTGTGGCTCAAAGGAGTAGGGCACCGGCCCCATATGCCGAAGGTGGTGGGTTCAAGCCCAGCCCTGGCCAAAAACTGCAAAAAAAAAAAAAGATCTTTCACTTCTTCCCTTTTTCTTTTTGCTTGAAATATAGATGAAACAATTGGGAGTTCTAGCAGCCATTTTTGTTTATTATTCAGAAAGCCTGGGTCCCTGAAGACTATACAGTAGAACCTTTGTAAGTTGACCATCCAAGGGACTGTAACAAACTGGTCAACATAGGGAACCAGGCCTATTGTACTGATAATGTACATGTGGTGCCTGTGTGGTCTATGAAAATTGGGTTCACTTAAGGACGTGGTCAACTATGGAGGCTCTAATATATAAGAAAAGACATTTTATTTAACCCACTATTATCTAGTTATTTCTGTTATATGCAGTTAAATCCATATTGATTAATATACTTTCCTATGTCCTAAATAAGTGCTAATCCAACTGCACTTCCTGCAATGACAGAAATATTCTCTATCCGCCAGTAGCCACTCCTGATTACCTTAAACCCAGCTGGTGGGACTTAGGAAATGAATTTTTTTTTTTTTTTTGTAGAGACAGAGTCTCACTTTATTGCCCTTGGTAGAGTGCCGTGGCCTCACACAGCTCACAGCAACCTCCAACTCCTGGGCTTAGGTGATTCTCTTGCCTCAGCCTCCCAAGTAGCTGGGATTACAGGCGCCCACCACAACGCCCGGCTATTTTTTTGTTGCAGTTTGGCCGGGGCCGGGTTTGAACCCACCACCCTCGGCATATGGGGCCGGCGCCCTACCCGCTGAGCCACAGGCGCCGCCCAGGAAATGAATTTTTAATGGTGCTACTATACTGAACAGTGCAGTAGATGATTTAATAACTCAAAGGGTTAAAAATGGTTGTAAACCTCTCACCTGTAAGGCAGTTGATTTGGCATAAACAATTTCTTCATCAACACCCACTGATACAACGATGGCATCAACATTGGCATATTCATCTTCTCCTTTCTGAAAAGAGTAGATAATTTAGTCACTATCTTTTTACACCAGCAAAACAGGAATATACTTCAGTATTTACTCAGGATATGTACGATTTTTTTCCTGATAGAAATTCCAAAATTAAGGTAAGTGCCTCCCTGGCAATGTCACAGCTATTAGTTCTCATCATTTTTTTATAAACAGCTTTATTGAGATAGAATTCACATACAATTCACCCATTTAAAGTATACAATGTTTTGGTTTTTAGTATATTCATAATTTTGCAATTATCACCACAATCTAATTGTGGAACATTTTCCTCTCCCAAAAGAGTCTATGCCCTTCAGCAATCATTCTCCATCTACCCCTGCTTGCTCCCCAGTCCTAGACATCTGCCAATGGAATTTCCATCTCTATGGATTGTCTATTTTGGGCAATTTATAGAAATGGAATCACATAAAAAAAAAATGTAGCCTTTCTATCTGCCTCTTTCACTTAATATGTATCCAAGGTTCATCTATGTTGTAGCATGTATCAACACTATATTCTTTTTTGACAGTTTCATTTTGTCACCCATAGCTTGCAGCAACCTCGCACTCCTGGGCTTAAGTGACCTTCTTGCCTCAGCCTCCTTAGTAGCTGGGACTACAGGCATTCACCACAACGCCTAGCTGTTTTGCTGGAGATGGGGTTTTGTTCTTGCTCAGGTTGGTCGCCAACTCCTGAACTAAAGAGATCCACCCACCTCAGCCTCCCACAGTGCTAGGATTACAGCTGTGAGCCACCATGCCTGGCCGTGAATATTTCACATATTACATTTTACCTATCCATTCATCAGCTGCTGGACACTTGGGTTTCTGCATTTTTTAAATGAATAATGCCACCATAAACATTTGTATGTAACTTTATGTATGGATATATATCTTTTAGGTATATACCTAGGAGAGAAAATGGTGGTCAGATGGTAACTCTGTTTAGCATTTGCAGGAATCTCCAGCTGTTTTCCAAATTGACTGTACCCTTTTACATTCTTAACAAGACTGCATGAAGGCTATAACTTTTCTATTTGTTGGCCGACACTTTTTTTTTTTTTTTGTGAGACAGTCTCAAGCTGTTGCCCGGGGTAGACTGCCGTGGCATCATAGCTTGCAGCAACCTCAAACTCTTGAGGTTAAGCCATTCTCTTGCCTCAGCCTCCTGAATAGCTGGGACTACAGGTGCCCACCACAACACCTGACTATTTTTTGGTTGTAGTTGTCATTGTTGTTTGGCTGGCCCGGGCTGGATTCAAATCCGCCAGTTCTGGTGTATGTGGCTGGTGCCCTAGCTGCTGAGCTACAGGCGCCGAACCGTTGGTCAACATTTGTTATCTTTCTTTTTGCTTATAGGCATCTCACGGATGTATTAGTATCTCACCATAGTTTTGCTTTTCCCTGATGGATAATGATACTGAGCTTCATTTCATGAAGATTATTGATAATTCTTCAATCTTTTTTAGAGAAATGCCTATTCAGATCCTCTGCCCATTCTGTAATAAAGTTATCGCTTTACTGTTCAGTTGTAAGAGTTCTTATATTCTAGGGTGGCACTCGTAGCTCAGTGGGTAGGTCTCCGGCAACATACACTCAGGCTGGTGGGTTTGAACCTGGCCTGGGTCACCTAAAACAATGACAACTGCCGGAAAAAAAAAAAAAAAAAAAAAAAAAAAGCTAGGCATGTGGCAGGCGCCTGTAGTCCCAGCTACTTGAGAGACTGAGGCAAGAGAATCGCTTAAGCTCAAGAGTTGGAGGTTGATGTGACACCACAGTACTCTACCCAGAGCAACAGCCTAAGACTATCTCAAAAGAAAGAGTTCTTATATTGTAGATACAAGTCCATTATCACATGACTTGCAAATATTTCCTCCCATTCTGTGCAATGTCTTTTCATTTCCTGATAGTGTCCACTGAAGCACTAAAGTTTCTAATTTTAAAGAAGTCCAATTTATCTATTTTCTTGTGCCTTTCGTGTCATATCTACTTTAAGGTTTCTGTCCAGCCCAAGGTCATAAGATTTACTCTACTGCTTCTTTAAGAGTTTCAGTTTTAGCTCTTCCATTTAAATATATAACACATTTTTAACTTTTATGTATACTATGAGGACCAGCCCAACTTTATTTCTTCTACATGTGGGTATCTAGTCATCTCACCATCATTTACTGAAAATACTATAATATTTCTTCATTGAATTATCTTTACACCCTTGTCAAAAAAATCAAATGACTATAAATGCAAAGGATATATTTCTGAAACCAACTCTGCTTCAGAATAATCTATCTATCCTTATGCAAGTACCATGCTGTTTTGATTACTGCAGCTTTGTAGTAAGTTTTAAAATCAAGGCAGTTGAATTCTCTAAATGTTAGCTACTCTTGAATAGTTCGATAAAGCAAAAAACCTGGTAATTCTACACTATAATTCTGGCTTCCCTTATGAACTCAGGATAAATACCTACATAAGAAAGGCTCTCCACATTTTATAGCTTCTGGTTTTTTTTTTTTTTTTAGAGACAGAGTCTCAAGCTGTTGCCTTGGGTAGAGTGCCATGGTGTCACAGCTCACAGCAACCTCAAACTCTTGGGCTTAAGAGAGTCTCTTGCCTCAGCCTTCCAACTAGCCGGGAGTATAGGCGCCTGCCACAGTGCCTGGCTATTTTTGTTGTTGTTGTTTTGTTGTTTGGCAGGCCTGGGCTGGATTCAAACCCGCCAGCTCTGGTGTATATGGCTGGCACCTTAGCCACTGAGCTACAGGTGCCGAGCCAGCTTCTGGTTACTAATAAGAATACATATGTGATAGCAAATGAGGATCCCGCTGTATTTGTCTACCCCAAGAAAATATACTATGCAAAGTCACTATATAGAAAGTATATGTATTCCTTCATTGATTTTGGTGAGAAATGTTTGCTTTCAGGTTAATAAGTTTTTTGTTTTTTTTTGCAGTTTTTGGCCGAGGCTGGTTTTAAACCTTCCACGTCCGGCATATGGGACCGGTGCCCTACTCCTTTGAGCCACAGGTGCCACCCAGTAAGACGTTTTTTATTAGCTCTCACTGATGATGCAAAAATAATGGTAGTTACATCTGCTAATAACTTAGTATAAACCAAGGCAGTGGCACCTAACTGTACTTCTTCACTACCACACATATATAGAAAAAAAAGTTCCACTTAAGGCTCAGTGCCTGTAGATCAGCAGCTAGGGTGCCAGCTACATACACTGGAGCTGGGGGGTAGAAATCCAGGCCTACCACACAACAATGACACTACAACCAAAAAATAGCTGGGTGTTGTGGGGGGCTCCTGTAGTCCCAGCTACTGGGGAGGCTGAGGCAAGAGAATTGCTTGAGCCCAAGAATTAGAGGTTGCTGTGAGCTATGATGCCAAGGCATTCTACCCAGGGCGAAAAAGTTGGGACTCTGTCTCAAAAAAAAAAAAAAAAAAAATTCCACTTAAGAATACCCTTGATGTAGTAAAAATGATTACTATTATGAAATCTCAGCCCTTGAGTATGTCATTTCAATATTCTACATAAAGAAATATACACAACCTGATTCTGTGTGCACATGGAAGTATGTTTATCTCAAGGGAAAACACCTGTGCAAGTATTTGAGTAGCAAGCTAAACTAGCCATTTGAACAGACTTGAGTATCTGACACACACTTTGCTCAGTAATGAATGATCCAAACCTGTCACAAGGAAAATAACAAACCTGGTACTAATAAAAAATTTGAGCTTTCATGCAAAAAATTAAAATTCTGAAACACTTACATGTACCATTGTGAATGCAAAAGCTTCTCTACTTATGCAAGATATTTCTGATGAGATCAGTGGTGATGTTAACATGTTTAACTCTTTGATACAGTATAATGAAATGTTTTCACATGTATAAATTATCATTCTGGCTCACTGTAACTCAGTGGCTAGAGTGCCCGCCACATACACATGGGCTGGCAGGTTCAAACCCAGCCAGGGCCTGCTAAAGAACAACTACAACAACAATAACAACAACAAAATACCTGGGCACTGTAGCAGGCCCCTGTAGTCCCAGCTACTTGGGAGGCTAAGGCAAGCCCAAGAGTTTGAGGTTGCTGTCAGCTGTGAAGCCACGGCACTCTACTGAGGACAACATAGTGAGACTGTCTCAAAAAAAAAAAAAAAATCATTCCTTTTCCAGTTTCATATATGTATGAAGCCAGATTTTCTCTATATACTTGACATAACCTACACAAAAGTTCTTTGGGGTCCTGAATAATTTAAGCATTTAAAGGGGTCTTGATATTAAAAAGTTTTAGAACCACTATGCTAAAATTCTTATGACACATTAAATTAATATTGTGACATCAAATGTTCTTTCCCAAATTTTTGTTAAAACATACCTCAGTTCTGGGCGGCGCCTGTGGCTCAGTGAGTAGGGCGCCGGTCCCATATGCCGGAGGTGGCGGGTTCAAACCCAGCCCCGGCCAAAAACCACAAAAAAAAAAAAAAAAAAAAAACATACCTCAGTTCTTCAGTTAACAAGGGAAATTTTTTTTTTTTTTGAGACAGAATTTCACTTTGTTGCCCTTGGTAGAGTGCTAGGGAGTAATAGCTCACAGCAACCTCAAACTCTTGGGCTCAAGTGATTCTCTTGCCTCAGCCTCCCAAGTAGCTGGGAGTACAGGTGCTCGCCACAACGCGTGGCTATATTTAGAGACGAGGTCTCCCTCTTGCACAAGCTGGTCTCCAACCCGTGAACTCAGGCAATCTATCCGCCTCAGCCTCCCAGAGTGCTGGGATTACAGGAGTGAGCCACCCCACCTGTAATATGGGAATTTTTAATTATCTGTACTCTTTACAATAAAACTCCAGGTGCAGTACACATTACCATACTCAATACACATTATTATCAAGGCCTAGCATCCTCAAAATTCTCACAAAAATATATAGGCACTCCTACTTGGAAATGATGTAGGTTTTTTATTAAGTAAGAAAATAGTGCTGAAAGTAAAATCTATGTTACACACATTAAGTTAATTTAAAATGTATTTTTTCATTAAGATATAATCAGTAAAGAATAAACTTACTCTTTCTCTACCATTTCTATCTCTCTCTTTTTTCTGAGACAGAGTCTCAAGCTGTCGCCCTGGGTAGAGTGCTGGTGGCATCACAGCTCACAGCAACATCCAACTCTTGGGCTTAAGTGATTCTCTTGCCTCAGCCTCCCAAGTAGCTGGGACTACAGGCCCCCACCACAACACCCGGCTATTTTTTGGTTGTAGTTGTTGTTGTTGTTTGGCAGGCCGGGGCTGGATTCAAACCCACCAGTTCTGGTGTATGTGGCTGGTGCCCTAGCTGCTGAGCTACAGGCATTGAACCATTTCCATCTCTTTTAGTTAATAAATCAGATTAAGGCAATACTTTATTAGGGTCCTAAAGATAAAAGTGGATTTCTTTGCAACGTTTCTGATTTTTATCTATAAGGAGGCTTCGGGTCACCTGACAATCTTTTTAGGTACAATATTAGTACTGGTAACTTCTTAAATTGCCTGGAAATTTCTTTCAGCAACTACAAGAAATATCAAGGTATCAAGTTATATGTGGGTCTGTCTTCTGTATTTAGAGAAACAGTACACCTCCTAGGTAAGGGTTTACTCTGAAGATAGAATGCCTTGACTCCAGCACTTTTCTTAACCTCTCTTTGATCTTTTTATTTATAACTGTTCTTTTGAGAATCAGAAGAGTGGGCCAGGTGCAGTGAGCAACTCATGCCTATAATCCCAGCACTTTGGGAGGATAAGACAGGAGGATTCTTGAGCCCAGGAGTTTCCGAACAACTCAGGCAACACGGTGAGACCCTGTTTCTATCAAAAAAAAGAAAAAAAAAAAAAAAAAGAACAAGAAGTAGCCAGGCATGGTAGCATACTGAGGCAGGGTTACTTGAGCCAAGGCGTTTGAGGCTTCAGTGAGTTATGATTGCACCACTGCATTCCAGCCTGGGTAACAGAGTAAGACCCCATCTCTAGATAAAAAAATAAAACTTTAAAATAAAATAAAGAGAGTAATGTGGGCCAGGTGTGGTGGCTCACAACTGTAATCCCAGCACTTAGGAAGGAGAAAGCAGGAGAATCACTTGAGGTCAGGAGTTCAAGGAGGCAGTGAGCTATGACCACATCACTATACTCCAGCCTGGGTGAAAAAAAAAAAAAGACTCAATCAATCAATCAATAAATAAACAAATAAATAAGAGTTAATGTACATAAAGTGTTTAAAATAGTGACTAGCTCATAATAACTACTATATAAGTATTTGCCATTATTATGGGGCGGCGCCTGTGGCTCAGTCGGTAGGGCACTGGCCCCATATACCAAGGGTGGCGGTTTCAAACCTGGCCCCGGCCAAACTGCAACAAAAAAAAATAGCCGGGCGTTGTGGCAGGTGCCTGTAGTCCCAACTACTCAGGAGGCTGAGGCAGGAGAATCGCTTAAGCCCAGGAGTTGGAGGTTGCTGTGAGCTGTGTGAGGCCACGGCACTCTACCGAGGGCCATAAAGTGAGACTCTATCTCTACAAAAAAAAAAAAAAAAAAGAACTGAAACGAGCCTGAGCAAGTGTAGAAAAAGTAGCTGGGCCTCATGGCGGGCTCCCATAGTTCCAGCTACTTGGGAGGCAAAGGATTGCTTGGGAGTTTGAGGTTGCTGTGAGGTATGATGCCAGGGCACTTTATCCAGGGTGCCAAAGTGAGACTCTAGTCTCAAAAAACCAAAACCAAAACAACAACAAAAAAACCCCAAAAAACCGAAATGACTGTTGATTAAAAATTTGTTATACACAGGCTCGGTGCTTGTGGCTCAAGCGGCTAAGGTACCAGCCACATACACCTGAGCTGGCGGGTTCGAATCTAGCCCTGGCCCGCCAAACAATGATGGCTGCAACCAAAAAATAGCCGGGTGTTGTGGTGGGCACCTGTAGTCCCAGCTACTTGGGAGCCAGAGGCAGGAGACTTGCGTAAGCCCAGAAGTTGGAGGTTGTGTGAGCTGTGATGCCATGGCACTCTAACCAGGGCGACAGCTTGAGGCTCTGTCTCAAAAAAAAAAAAAAAAAAAAATTGTTATACATTATATCATTATTGTTACTGAATCCAAGGTTAGCTGTCAGTTATGTAATGCATACAGAATATGTACAGTATAAGCTTTCAGAAAGTATACAATGCAAAAGATGATTTTAGGTGGAACCCAGATGTGGCTCTAAATATTCTATCATAGAGTTATATTTGGCTTCCTTTAGATCTGCTACAATCTAATAATGGTGTTTACATCACCTTTATTTTTATTTATTTATTTTTTTTGAGACAGAGCCTCAAGCTGTTGCCCTGGATAGAGTGCTGTGCCATCATAGCTCGTAGCAACCTCCCAACTCCTGGGCTCAATCGATTCTTATGCCTCCCCTTCCCAAGTAGCTGGGACTACAGGCGCCTGCCACAATGCCCAGCTATTTTTTTTTTTGGTTGTAGCTGTCATTGTTGTTTGGTGGGCCCGGGCTGGATTCGAACTCGCCAGCTCAGTTGTATGTGACTGGCGTCTTAGCCGCTTGAGCCACAGGTGCCTAGTTGAGACAAGAGTTTTATTTATCACTGTTGATATAATGCCATGGCATCATAGCTCACAGCAATCTCAAACTCTTGGGCTCAAGTGATCCTCTTGCTTCAGCTTCCCAAGTAGCTGAGACTAGAGTGCTGGCCATAACACCTGGCTACTTTTTAGAGATGGGGTTTCGCTCTTGCTCAGGTCTCAAACTCCTGAGTTCAGGCAATTCATGTGCCTCGGCCTTCCAGAGTGCTCGGATTATAGGTGTAAGCAACGTTACCTTTCTTTATTTTTGAGACAGCGTCTCATTTTATCGCCCTCTTGGTAGAGTACTGTGACGTCACAGCTTACAGCAACCTCAAACTATTGGACTCAAGCAATTCTCTTGCCTCAGCCTCCCAAGTAGCTGAGACTACGGGCACTTACCACATGCCTGGATATTTTTGGAGATGAGCTCTGGATCTGGCTCAGGCTTGTCTTGAACTCTTGAAAGCTCAGGCAAACCACCCACCTAGGCCTCAAGGAGTGCTAAGATTACAGGTGTGAGCCACCATGCCTAGCTGCTACTTTCAATTTTTGATAAGTGGCACAATTCTCCATTTATAATTATGTAAAGTATTTTTTCTGACTGTATTTAAAGAGTTCAATAGTTTTTTTTGAAAAATGAAAAGAGGGGCAGTGCCTCTGGCTCTGTGAGTAGGGTGCCGGCCTACTATACTGAGAGTGGCAGGTTCAAACCGGTCCCGGCCAAACTGCAACAAAAAATAGCCGGGCGTTGCAGTAGGTGCTTGTAGCCCTAGCTACTCGGGAGGCTGTGGCAAGAGAATAGCCTAAGCTCAAGAGCTAGAGGTTGGGCGGCGCCTGTGGCTCAAAGGGTAGGGCGCCAGCCCCATATGCCGGAGGTTGTGGGTTCAAACCCAGCCCTGGCCAAAAACTGGAAAAAAAAAAAAAGAGCTAGAGGTTGCTGTGAGCTGTGATGGCATAGCACTCTACCAAGGGCGATAAAGTGAGACTGTCTCAAAAAAAAAAAAAAAAAGAAAGAAAAGAGAACAGAGTGGTAAATTAGTAAGCAGAGCTGGGATAGCTATATGCCAAGTGACTGACAAGCACTTTACCAGGAAGATACTTATGATAAGTGTACAGGCATTCCTTGGTATCCATGGGAGATTGTTCTAGGGACCCCACAGAAACCCAAATCCATGGATGCTCAAGTCATCCTTTATATATACAAAATGACATAGTATTTGTATATAACCTAGGCAAAACTTCCTATAAACTTTAAATCATCTGTAGATTATTCATAATACTTAATATGATGTAGAAGCCATGTAAACAGTTTTTTGACTATATTTAAAAAAAATTTTTAGTATTTTTTTTGTCTGATTTTCGATCATGGTTAATTGAACCTGTGGATGCAGAACGCTCATATGGGCCTACTGTACAAACCTGACAAACCTGGAAGAGCCCCCAGTGGGATCAAAACTCAGGAAGCACTGAGTATCAGGAAAGGGAATGGGTATATAGATCAGTGGATATATTCAGGGATGAAAACATAAGTCTAGTCAGTAAAATCATGAGACAGCTCCCAAGTTCTCAGAAATCCTGAGACAGCAAAAGACTTTATTTAACCTTTTTTTTTTTTTTTTTTTTTGAGACACAGCCTCAAGCTGTCACCCTGGGTAGAGTGCGGTGACATCACAGCTCACAGCAATCTCCAACTCCTGGGATTAAGCGATTTTCTTGCCTCAGCCTCCCAAGCAGCTGGGACTACAGGAGCCTGCCACAATGCCCAGCTATTTTTTGGCTGTAGTTGTCATTGTTGTTTGGCGGGCCTGGGCTGGATTCGAAGCTGACAGCTCAGGTGTATGTGGCTGGTGCCTTAGCCGCCTAAGCTACAGGCACCGAGCCTATTTAACCTTCTTTATAAACCTTTTTTGGAGAACTGGGCTCAGAAAGGCTTCTTATTTAGATACCAGGCCGAGGCTTGGCACCTGAAGCCCAGCAGCTAGGGCACCGGCTACATGCACTGGGGCTGGTGGGTTCAAATCTAGCAGGGGCCTGCCAAACAACAATGACAACTACAACCCAAAAAAAAAAAAAACAAAAAAAAAACCAGCCGGGTGTTGTGGCAGGCGCCTGTAGTGCCAGCTACTTGGGAGGCCGAGGCAAAATTGCTTAAGCACATGAGTCAGAGGTTGCTGTGAGCTATGATGTCAACACCACTCTACTGAGGGCGACATAGTAAGACTTTGTTTCAAAAAAAAAAATAAATAAATAAAGATACCAGGTCCAGCAGAAGGCAAGTGTTAAATATTGAGGAATTAAATGAAAATGTACTCTGAATGACAATCAGAAACAAATGCTCAAATGACAAAAATTAGAGGATTTTTTTTGGATATCCTGATTGAATTCAAAGAAAACACTTTTAGATACTGACATTTTTTGGGGGCTCTTTCATGGAATAAGCAGGCCCATTCATTCTACAGTAACGACTATTAGTTGAGAGGTTCCTCTTTTGCAGAGATTCCAGTTTATTATTTAATTTTTGTGGGTACCTGAGCCTCATTTTGATTTTTTTTCATTATTTTGATTTGAATTTATATTATGTTTTTATTTTTTCGAAAGTCTCATTATGTTGCCCTCAGTAGAGTGCTATAGCATCACAATTCACAGCAACCTCAAACTCTTGGGCTTAAGTGATTCTCTTGCCTCAGCCTCCCAAGTAGCTGGGACTACATGTGCCTTCCACCATGCCCGGCTATTTTTTTGTTGCAGTTGTCAATGTTTAGCTGGCCCAGGCTGGGTTCAAACCCGCCAGCCTCAGTGCATGTGGCCGGTGCTGTAACCACTGTGCTACAGGCACTGAGCCCTCATTGTTAATATTATTTTTTTTTTTGCAGTTTTTTGCCAGGGCCGGGTTTGAACTCGCCACCTCTGGTATATGGGGCCAGTGCCCTATGCCTTTGAGCCACAGGTGCCAGTCTCATTTTTAGTTTGGAGAAGTCACCATTATGTAAGAGAAAAAGCAAACAGACCCAAAGAAAATGAATGCAGAAGATGGGGAAAATTTAAATAAATATCTCCTATAAGAGAAATAAATATACTATATACATGAAGAACAAAGGATAAAAACTCTAAGAAATAAAAAATAATAGCGGAAATAAAATTCAATGAAAGATGAGAAAATAAAGTTAAGAAATAGTCCCTGGAAATAGAAGACGATGAGAGGTGGGGAACCTGTGGCCTTCTGATTTCAAGATTGTTCTTTTTTTTTTTTTTTGGTTTTTGGCCGGGGCTAGGTTTGAACCCGCCACCTCCGGCATATGGGACCGGTGCCCTACTCCTTGAGCCACAGGCGCCGCCCTAGATTGTTCTTTTCTAAGCACCAAAGAAAGCAAGAAAAGTGTCATCCTTCTCTGCCACACCCCTTTTAACAAAATGATCTGTTCTGTAAAACTTGGATTCAGGCAAAATGCTACACTCAAGGATCCAGAAGACCAAATGTGGGCCTAATGCTAGAGGTTCCCTACGCCTGGGTAAGGAAATGGAGGGCAGGAAATGATCAAAGAATACAAGATCCCAGCCCTGAAGAATGTGAGTTTTAGATTAATAGTCCCCCAGTTCCCAACTCAATGCAAGGGGGAGGGGAGAGGAATATCAAGGCACATTGCTGTGAAATTTCAAAACACAAAGTATAATTCTAAAATTTCAGAAAAAATAGGCAAGATAAATTTGGGAGCACTTTGGAAGGCTGACGTGGGTGGACTCTTTGAGCTCAGGAGTTCGAGACCAGCCTGAGCAAGAGACTCCATTTCTTTAAAAAAAAAAAAAGGTATACTGGATAAAGAATCATATTAGCCTTCTCAAAAGGCTAATATGAAGAAAATATGGAGAAGGACAAACAGTGGCTTCAAAATTGTGAGCAGAAAAATGATTTTTGACCTAGAATTTTATAGTACTGAACTATATGTTATTAACCAAAAGTGAAGATAGAGTAACACTTCTTAAAACACACAAGCCAGGGTGCCAGCCTCATATACCAGAGGTGGCAGGTTCAAACCTAGCCCCAGCCAAAAACTGAATAAAAAAAAAAAAAAGAAAAGAAAAGAAAAACACAAAAAACACACAAGCCAGCCTGAGCAAACCAGCCTAAGCAAAAGCAAGACCCTGCCTCTGCTAAAAATAGAAAAATTAGCCAGGCATGGTGGCAAATACCTGTAGTTCCAGCCACTCAGGAGGCTAAGGCAGGAGGTTTGCTTGTACCAGGAGTCTGAGGTTGCTGTGAGCTAGGCTGATGCCATGGCATTCTAGCCTGGGCAACAGAGTGAAACTCTGTCTAAAACACAAAACAAAACAACACCAAAACAAACAAACAAACAAAAAAAACATAAAAAACCACACGGGGCTCAAGAAATTTATATTTTATGCATCCTTTCTTAAAAGCGGTTAAGAGTGCTGGGCCAGTGGCTCATGCCTGTAATTCTAGCACTCTCGGAGTCCGAGGCAGGTGGATTGCCTGAGCTCATGAGTTCGAGACCAGCCTGAGTCAGAGCAAGACCTCGTGTCTAAAAATAGGCATTGTGGTGGGCACCTGCAGTCCTAGCTACTTTGGAGGCTGAGGCAAAAGAATAGCTTAAGCCTGAGGGTTTTGTGAGCTTTGAGGCCATGGCACTCTACCAAGGGTGACAAAGTGAGACTCTGTCTCAAAAAAAAAAAAACAAAAAAAGCTGCTAGAAAAAATTAAAAAATAAAGAAACATGGGCTTTCAGATACAAGGTACTCAATGTCGGAAAGTCACTAGGTTCAACAGGCCCAAAGAGCAACCACTACAGACATAGCAGGATAATGTAAAAGAAAGAGGGGGAGGGTGTGTAAAAACAATAAAATTTTGTGAGTATGAAAAATTTTAGAATAAAAGACTGATAAGTTTATGGTACACCTTTGGGAAAATTTTTTTTTTTTTTGTAGAGACAGAGTTTTACTTTATTGCCCTCGGTAGAGTGCTGTAGCGTCACACAGCTCACAGCAACCTCCAACTCCTGGGCTTAGGCGATTCTCCTGCCTCAGCCTCCAGAGTAGCTGGGACTACAGGCTCCCACCACAATGCCCGGCTATTTTTTTGTTGCAGTTTGGCCGGGGCTGGGTTTGAACCCACCACCCTCGGTATATGGGGCCGGTGCCCTGCTCACTGAGCCACAGGCGCCGCCCATCCTTTTGGAAAATATTAAGGCTAGGGAGATTTCTAAAAAGGAGAAAAAATGAGGCAATCATTAGTCCAGGAAAAATTTTAAACTGTATAAAAAGGAAAGGTTAATAGTACTTGATTACTTCATTCAGTAGTCAAAATATTCATATGAGCCCCCACAATGTAAATATTGACTATTTATTTTGCTAAAAATTGTGGGGAAAAGTTATTGAGAGAGGATGTGTGATAAAGCAAGTATAATAAAATGTTAATTGTATAATCTAGTTGGTGGGTATACAGGTTCACAATAAAATTCTTTTAACTTTTCTGTACCTAAAATTCTTCATAACATGTCAGGAAAACATTTTAAAAGAATCTGGAAGTTTGGATAAGTATGACTATATAGAAAGTTAAGTTAAATCCTAATCTATCATTAACAGTTAAAATTCAGGGCGGCGCCTATGGCTCAGCGGGTAAGGCACCGGCCCCATATACCGAGGGTGGCGGGTTCAAACCCGGCCCCGGCCAAACTGTAACCAAAAAATAGCCGGGCGTTGTGGTGGGCGCCTGTAGTCCCAGCTACTCGGGAGGCTGAGGCAAGAGAATGGCTTAAGCCCAGGAGTTGGAGGTTGCTGTGAGCTGTGTGAGGCCATGGCACTCTACCGAGGGCCATAAAGTGAGACTCTGTCTCTACAAAAAAAAAAAAAAAAAAAAAACCAGTTAAAATTCAAAAATCAAGAAATAGCAGTATACAGACATTGAGAAAGAAACCAAAGAACTAAAAGTGGTTGCTTCTAGACATGTGACTATTTTTTGAAGGCTTTTCTTAGAACTGTGATTTTTTTTTTTTTTTTGAGACAGAGCCTCAAGCTGTAGCCCTGGGTAGAGTGCCATGGCATCACCGCTCACAACAACCTTCAACTCCTGGGCTCAAGCGATTCTCCTGCCTCCCCCTCCCAAGTAGCTGGGACTACAGGTACCTGCCACAATTCCCGGCTACTTTTTTGTTGCAGCCGTCATTGTTGTTTGGCAGGCCCAGGCTGGATTTAAACTCGCCAGCTCATGTTTATGTGGCTGGCACCTTAGCTGCTTGAGCCACAGGCGCTGAGCCGAGAACTGTGATTTTTTAAAAACTATGTGCATTAATTGATTAAAAATAAAATTTAAAATTAAATAATATAACACAAGTGGTAAAGAATCTGAAAAAACTGTTAAGGCGGTATCTGAAAATGATAAAAGTTGGGGAAATACTGCAGTAGAGAGCAACCATCTTCCTCTGAACCAAAAAGGTACTGCCCTAAAAAAAATATGATTGAAGTCTGGTTATAGCTAGAATACCCATATAATTTATCATCCAAACTCTAACAATTTTGAAAATAAAAGGGTAATAATCACAGAAAGACAACAGGTGAACAGTGCCAAGAAAGGCTAGACTTACAGTCATCATTATTAGAGACTGGATAGAAATCTCTTTAAAGCAAGAAAGAAATGCATGGAAGCTCAAAAATTAATTGCCACTGTTCACTGAGTGATTACTATATGCCAGGCACAGTTGACAACAGGGATAAAAAGCATTATTTAAATGGTTCTCTAAACTTAGAGACAGAGGAGATGTAAAGAACTGAGATGAACAGAAGACATTGTCTCACTCAAAGTAATACAGGAACTGGCCTATATTACTTTGGCCCTCCATATCCAGGGGTCCCACATTCCACCTCAGATCAAAAATATTAAATAAGCCTTTTGGCCGAAGACACCATCTCTAGTAATTCACCAAAGCAAAAACACAAAGGAAAAGAGGAGAGGCACCCGATACATGTTCTCTAGGCCTTTTAGAAAACATGGAGTTGTTTCTTTGGCCACATATATGCGCATCTACAAGAAAGGTGATATTGTAGACACCAAGGGAATGGGGTACTGTTCAAAAAGCATGCCACACAAATGTTACCATGGCAAAACTGGAAGAGTCTACAATGTTACCCAGCATGCTGTTGGCATTGTTGTAAACAAGTTAAGGGCAAGATTCTTGCCAAGAGGATTAATGTTCGTATTGAGCATATTAAGCACTCTAAAAGCCGAGATAGCTTCTTGAAACGTGTGAAGGAAAATGATCAGAAAAAGAAGGAAGCCAAAGAGAAAGGTACCTGGGTTCAACTGAAGCGCCAGCCTGCGCCACCCAGAGAAGCCCGCTTTGTGAGAACCAACAGAAAGGAGCCTGAGCTCCTGAACCCATTCCCTATGAATTCACAGCATAATAAGCATATAACATAGCACACAGGAGTGCCAGTGGACCCATGCTTTTAGGTGCAAGAACTTATTCATTCCCCACGAGCTCATGGCATAATAGGTGTACAGTATAACATACAGGATAACCAACAGCCCCCATGTAACAGTGATGCAAGGTGATGGAACCTATTTCCCAAGAATTCAAAAGTCAATCAATGCTTTGTCACATTCAATGGCAAGATGCCTCCCCAAGCTACTGGAACCTCTTCCTTATGAATTTATGGCATGGTAGATAAAATTAATAGCCTACTGCTACTGTAAAAATGTTTCTTGTTCATTCACTAAAAGTGTGGTATTTTTTTCCCAAAGAAGTATTAAAGCAAATTTTAATATGTCCTAAAAAATATATATATATATATAAAATAAAAAATTGTGTCTGTATCAAATAAGCAGACTCTTTCCCTTGTCATTATCCCCTAAACAATACAGTGTAACAACTGTTTACCTTATATTAGGTATTGTAAGTAATCTACAGATTTAAAGCATATGAGAGAATGCATGTAGGTTATGCAAACTTTATGACATTTTAGAACCAAATGCCCAGGGATACCAAGAGAAGACCATATTTTAAAATACCTTCTTGAGCCAAAGAAGATAGCTGCCTAGTCTTAGATAACAACCTAGAACAAGAAACTAAACCACCATAATTATCAGCAAAGAGCCAGAAGGCACTGACATATAACTTAGGATTCTTCACTGGCACAAACTTTTCCTAGGGTCACAGCCGCTCACTACCCCAATCCTGACTGTTGGCATAGATTTGATCACTCCTTTTGAAACCAGCTGCTATTGTGACATCTCATGGAATTCTCTGAGATAAAAGATAGGAGAATGAAGTCAAGGTCCAGTCAAGTAGGCTGTCCTAATGGGTAGATCTCAAATGATTTAAATTACAGGTATGTCTGAATATTGTACCCCTCAGTCTTCAACATAGCTGGAATCCTAAGATGATAGGTAGCCTTTTTTGTTTCCCCATTGAACAGTACTAATCGTATAATCTTAGTTAAAAATAATCACAATCATGAAAAGGCTGGAAATAACCTGAAAGGACCCAGGAAATTTAAGAGGCCAGAGAAACAGAAAACCTGTTCTATTATGCACCACTATCACCTGGGATTTTTTAATGCAATGCTTTCTGTTCTTAACGGCTCTAATTTAAAAAATAACAGGAAAGACTGAACTACACTCAAATCTCCAAGAGTCATACAACAGTAATAATCTAGTCATTATGAAGGTTTCCTGTTGATTTTTTACTGAGCCCATTTTCTCATCCCTAAAATACTGTTCACTCAGACACTAGGCTTAATGTTTAGAAATTTCTTCTTTTGGCTCGGCGCCTGTGGCTCAAGCGCCTACACCTACACCTGAGCTGGCGGGTTCGAATCCAGCCCGGGCTCGCCAAACAACAATGACGGCTGCAACCAAAAAATAGCTGGGCGTTGTGGCGGGCGCCTATAGTCCCAGGTACTTGGGAGGCGGAGGCAGGAGAACCGCTTGAGTCCAAGAGTTGGAGGTTGCTGTGAGCTGTGAAGCCATGGCACTCTACCCAGGGCGACAGCTTGAGGCTCTGTCTCAAAAAAAAAAAAAAGAAATGCCCAGCTATTTTTCTATGCAGTTGTCGTTGTTGTTTAGCAGGCCCAGGCTGGGTTTGAACCTGCCAGCCTTGGTGTATGTGGCCATACCACTGTAACCACTGTGTATGTGGCACAACGCTGTAACCACTGTGCTACGGGTGCAAAGCCATGTTTAGAAATGTCTACTCAGTTAAAAGTGTGTGATAATGTAATTATTCTTAGGACATATGTTCTGAAAATTATAATTAATAAATATTTTAGTTGGAATAGCTTCAAAGTTTGTACCTAATTCAAACACACTTTCAGCCCAATAAGGCTAGCTCCTACTGTTATTAAAAAAAAAAAAAGGCTAGCTCAGTGGCAAGGGCACCAGCCACATACACCAAAGCTGCTGGGTTTGAACTCAGCCTGGGCCTGCCAAACAACAATGACAAATACAACCAAAAAATAGCCGGGCGCTGTGGCAGGCGCCTGTAGTCCCAGCTACTTGGGAGGCTGAGGCAAGAGAATCGCTTAAGTCCCAAGAGTTTGAGGTTGCTGTGAGCTGTGATGCCTCAGCATTCTACTGAGTGTGACAAAGACTCTGTCTCAAAAAAAAAGTAAAATAAAAAGAAAAAAGAAAAGGTAAAAAGAATTTAGAAGCTTATCAGCTTTCTCGACAACTCCATGTACTTTTTTGTATTTGGAGAACTGGAACTCTAGGGACAACTACATATCCCTGAAAAATTTATGATCAGGAGTATCTAAAACTAAAAAGTGAGTGTGGAGCCCAAACTAGTGCATTTTTCAGTAAAAAAAATTTTTTTTGAGACAGTCTTACTTTGTTGCCCTTGGCAGAATGCTGTGGTCACAGCAACTTGAAACTCTTAGGCTCAAGGGATTCTCTTGTCTCAGCTTCCCAAGTAGCTGGAACTATAGGTGCCCACCACAATGCCCAGCTATTTTTAGAGACAAGGTCTTGCTCTGGCTCAGTCTGGTTTTGAACCCACCCGTCTCAGCCTCCTAGAGTACTAGGATTACAGGTGTGAGCTAGCTAGTTAATTTTAGTCTGAGATGTCTCTGAAGATGGGAACTGACAGCACAAAGCTTGGGATTTTCACTGTTCAAGTTATTTTCTTATCTCAATCCCCATTTTCCTCCCTCATTTAATGATAGTTTTTTTTTTTCTTTTTTGTAGCGATAGAGTCTCACTTTATCACCCTTGGTAGAGTGCCATGGTGTCACAACTCACAGCAACTTCCAACTCGTGGGCTTAGGGGATTTTCTTGCCTCAGCCTCCTGAGTAGCTGGGCCTACAGGTGCCCACCATAACGTCCAGATATATTTTGTTGCAATTTGGGTAGGGCCAAGTTTGAACTCGCCACCCTTGGTATATATGGCAGGGACCCACCCACTGAACCACAGGCACCGCCCACTTAATGATAGTTTTTTTTTTTAAAGAGGCATAATAAACGTACACCGTTTCAGGGTATATGTGATGATTCAATACGGTCACATATAACTTGTAAAGACCAGTGTACTTGAGATATCCATCACCTTAAATATTTGTCTTTTCTTTATGCTATAAGCATTCTAGTTCTTCTGTTCTAGCTATTTTGAAATATAAGGTGTCTATAAAGTTACTGCACACGAACTTTATGAACACCTGTGATACAACATTATTATAAACCATTGCTATCCTATTATCTAACACTAGGACTCACCACTTCTCTCAAACTGTGTTTATTTGTAGCCATTAGTCAACTTCTCTCCATCTCCCACTCCAATTCCCATTTTCTTTTCTTTTTTTGAGACAAAGTTCCACTATGTTACCCTCAGTAGAGTACTATGGCGTCACAACTCACAGCAATCTCAAACTCACAGTGATTCTCTTGCCTCAGCCTCCCAAGTAGCTGGGACTACAGGTGCCCATCACAACACCTGGCTATTTGTAGTAGCTGTCATTGTTGTTTAGCAGGCCCAGGCTGGGCTCGAACCAGCCAGCCTAGGTGTATAATGGTCGGTACCCCACCCACTGAGCTACGGGCACCTTATCTACTATCTTTCTGATATACCTAGGATAAGCAGATAAAACACGAAGAGCCTCATTCACATCCTTCTTTGCCCTTCCATCCTTCCTTTACAAAGATAGTCATATGGCTATAAAAACCGTACACATAAATTCATAATAATTAGCAACAGGGTTTGCTAACTGATACATAGACTTGGCTCATAACTTTATACCATCAATGTCTTATCATCATCTAACATCTTCCCAAATGATGTCATTAAGAGCCGCCAACAGGCATAAGGGTCCATGGCTTATGCCTGCAATCCTAGTACTCCTAGATGCTAAGGTGGGAGGATCATTTAAGTCAGAAGTTCTAGACCAGCCTGAGCTTGCACTTCCATACTAAAAATAGCAAAATCACCCAGATGTAGTGGCAGCTACTTGGGAGGCTGAGGCAGAAGGATAGCCTCAGCCCAGGAATGTGAGTGTGCAGTGAGCTATGATCACCACACTGAACTCTCTACACTGGGCAACAAAACCAGATCCTGTCTCAAAACTAACAAACAAAAAAGCCAACATAAACTTTTTTTTTAAAGACAGTTTTACTGTCCCTTGGTAGAGCGAGTGCTGTGGCATCATAGCTCACAACAACCTCAAACTCTTGGGCTTAAGCGACCGATCCTCTTGCCTCTACCTCCCAAGTAGCTAGGACTACAGATGCCCACCACAACACCTGGCTAGTTTTTTGTATTTTTCGTTGAGACAGGGTCTCTCTCCTGACTCAGGTGATTCTCCCACCTAGGTTTCCCAGAATGCTAGGATTACATGTGTGAACCACCATGCCCAGCCAAATATAAACTTTTTGAGAAAAAAGAATGGCAGGCTGGGAGTAACTTATCTTTCACATATTTGAAGATTGTCATTTGATATTAAGATTGCTAATCTGTCTTCAGATCATTTTTCCTACATAGACCAGTTTCATGCTTTGCATTAATTAATCTAGCATGTAGGGAAACATAGAGGTATACAATAATTTTAGTTTTCATGAATGGTATAGGGAGAATGAAATAATTTAATAAATTATGAATCACTGGGACTATGCAAAAAGAAATCCCTTCTTGCATCAAAGCTGTATTGTTTCTGGGTTTATTGATAGAAGAAACAGCTTCTGATTATTACCAGCACATTAGGTCTTATTGATTATTGAAATATTAGAGCAGGGGTCCTCAAACTGCAGCCCGCGGGCCACATGAGGTGATGTGATTGTATTTGTTCCCATTTTGTTTTTTTACTTCAAAATAAGATTTGTGCAGTGTGCATAGGAATTTGTTCATAGTTTTTTTTTTTTAAACTATAGTCCGGCCCTCCAACGGTCTGAGGGACAGTGAATTGGCCCCCTGTTTAAAAAGTTTGAGGACACCTGCATTAGAGCTTCAAAAAGTTTTTCTAACATAGATGATGTTCATATATAATTATGTGATAGTGAGAGAATCATTTGGTAAAAATTAGCCAATAAATTAAAAAAATAAAATTTGTGGGCCAGGCACAGTGACTCACACCTGTAATCCTAAGCACTTAGGAGGCTGAGGCAGGTGGACTGCCTGAGCTCACAGGTTTGAGACCAGCCTGAGCCAGAGCAAGACCCCTTCTCAAAGAAAAAAAAAGTTAGCTGGGTGTTGTGGTCGTGCCTGTAGTCCCAGCTACTTGGGAGGCTGAGGCAAGAGGATCAATTGAACCCAAGAGTTTGAGGTTGCTGTGAGCTAAGATGCCATCACACTCTACCAAGGGTAACCAAGTGAGATTCTATCTCAAAAAAATAAAAAATAATAAAAATTTGTGTTCAACATTTAACATAAAATTCTTATTTTTGCTTTTCATAAAATGCAACAGAGTTTCTTTTATTTTCAATTATCTAATGCATTTAGCCTCAAAAGATGAAACATACACAAGCACCTTTAATATGAATGGCAGGGAAATGACCAATTTTAATAGCTTAGTTTTAGTAGAGGATCGATTTGAAAGTTACAATGAATGTTGAAGTGAGAATTGATATTTTTTCTCAAAACATCTTTCAGGTTTTAAAATAAGTCTTTATTAGTTGTATCTTCCCTTGATGACAGGGTTTAGAGGACCGACTTAAACTAGACAGCTCAAGTTACACCACAGAATACAACGAAATGTTTGTTCAATTAATAAATTAGTACCATAAAAGTAAGTTTTAACTGTGGACGTCCTTAAATGACTGGAAACTGCCACAACTGTTTCTCTGAACACACGCCCCGGATACTCTTAACAAGAAGGAGAACTAATAAGATTTTAAGCATCACATCGGTTTTTTTTGGGGGGGTGGGGTGGGTGGTTGGTATTTCTAAGGTCTGTAGGTTTTCAGCGCTAGGTCTGGTACCCACGGCAGGGCCTCCTAGAACATAAGGCGGTTGCGCGTGAGCAGTATTTCTCTTTTTAACTCCAGCAAAAGCTCCGCAAACGATAAACGCGAAGAGCCTGATTCACGTCTTCCCTTGCCCTTCCATCCTTCCTCCACGAAGATGGTTATAATGCTGGCGGGATTTGGGGCAGAACACTGTGGGTCGGAAGGGGCAAAGCGAGTGCGTGGGTGCGTGTGAACGCCGCAGGAGGGGGCAGCAAGACGTGATCACAGAGTGGGAGGGAAGGACGCTGCCTCTTCTAGGGCGGGAAGAGACTGAGAGAGGTGGCTGTTATACATGACCCGGGCTGGCACGCGGGGAAGATGGTGGTGGCCGCAGGGCAAGGCGATTGCCGGGGATTCCCTGTTACCGGGCGGCGCTCGGGGCCGCCTGCGATGAAAGATTCGGGAGCAACGAAAGGGGCGCGCACTGAACCCGGGAATTCCTGACCGAAAGAGAAAAAAGGGCGCCGAGAAACAGGGTTATTATGGGATGGCCGAGGGGGGCTCCCTAGGAAAAATTATGAGATCTTCCTCACCCGCCAATTGCTGTACAGTCTCTTCACACGCCGATAATAAGCGTCTTTGTCCAGAGTCACAGCCATAGCCCGAGAGGCCGCTTCTCCTCGGGTTCCGAGAATCACGCGAGGTCCCGGCTCCGCCACCCGCTCTCGGCCCCGGAATCCCGCACTCTCTCAGTGACCCGGAAGTATCGACCTCAAAGATGCCCTTTCCGCTTCCGGGTCCCGACAGCGTTGGGGACTTTTTTAAAAATCCTTTCTGGCATGGGTTGGGGTAGGAAAGAAAAAGAGTGGGAAAATCAACAAAATGTGCAAAGCAGAAAGAGTCGATTTTCGCGGGGTTTTCTTGTCAACTTCGCCACAGCCGCACGCGAATTGACGTCATCACGTGACGCTCCACCTTCGCCCTTAACTCTCAGGCCAACTGCGGTTTCTAGGAGCTCCGACTTTTTGTCCAAACTGTAGGAGCAAGTGAAGCAAAGAGTGCGGGGGGTGGGAGTGGGGGCTCGGGCCGACGTGCCCGCCCCGCCTCACAGGAGCTGCGGCGCGCGGCTGTACAGGCCCCACCCATCGGCAAATTAAGGGGGAGCGCAAAGAGCAGGCGCTGGCGTGGGATAGGAGTGGAAAAACTACAGCATAAATGGGAAATGGGTATGCGCGCCTCCTAGAAATGGTCGGCAAGCAAAGGCTTCTACTGCTTCAGGGCTGGAAGGATCCTCGTTGCTAGGACGCTGGGTCAAGTGCTGCGCTAGAGCACGGAGCTCAAGCCAGAGCCCACTTTTGCAATAAACTTCGACCCAAGTTATGGGGAAGCATTTAGCCGAGCTCAAGCTAAAGAAATGGAGCCACTCTTGCGATAAACTCCGACCCAAGTTATGGGGAAGCACTTAGCCGTAGGAAGTAAAATAATGTCTGAGAGGTGGGATGGTAGGAGAGTGGAAGAAATAAATCGCTTGAGAGGCTCCACAAACCTTTAGTATTGGGGAAAAGATCTAGCCATAGCAAGAATAAGATGCCCAGGCTTCATTTGAGCAGTGACATGGTAGGAGAGTGGGAGAAACAAATGACTTGAGGGGGTCCAAAAACCTTTAGTTCTTTCCCACACCCCCCTTCCCCTAGGTACAAGTGGTTACAACACCCTTGCCAGTCCCCTTGTTCTTCATGAAAAGTGACACTATTTTATGGCTTCCTCCAAAGCATCCATTGTTTGTTTTCCTGAAACAAAATGTACAAGGAACTTGGAGTTTGAATCTGTAACTGTTTGCCTACTCTTAAATCATTCCCTTGCTATTAGCAAACTGGACAGTCGGCATTTATATATGCCCTTTAGAGAGGTACAGATGACTTGTTTACTTTATCCAAGGTAACTCAGTGTAACAGTATGGAACTTTAGGAAAAAGGTGTTGAAATTACCCACCATGACCATCACCTCTTAAAATAATACTTATATTGGGTTTGAGCAAATACAGAGCAAGGGAAGAATGGAAAAGGATTAACTTAAATTTATTAATGCCAAGGGGAAGGAAGGTAACAGTTCCTGACCCTCCAGCTGTATCCACAGTTCGGGCAGGAACAGGCTCTGCCAGAGGCTAGGGCCAGCGCTACATAGTCTGTGGTTAATGGAGGTGCCTAGAGAGGGGAGAGCCCACCAGCTGCTCTAGTCTCCTTTCCTTCCCCAGAAATGAGGAAGTAGTCATGTATTATATTTTAGGAGTTCCCCTGCCCACCCAATCCTCTCAAAATTGGGAGCAATCAGGCATAAGTTTTCTTTCTTTTTTTTTCCTTTTCACCTCCTTGTGTCCTGGGTTTCCCCACATCTCCCCTGCCCCTCCTCCCACATTTCCATAGTCCAAGGGCCAGAGTAAATGAAAATACAGCAGCCACCCAAACAATATGGGACCATGCTGGGGCTTCAGTCATCAGCATCTTCACTGGAGTCTGAGTTGGCTGGCATCATAGGATCATCAATGAGTGAGAAGTCCCTTTCTGAGCTATCATAGCCCTGAGATAAATCATCATCATCATCTTCATCCTCATCATCATCTTCCTCAGGCTGCAGTGGTGGCAACCGCAAGGCTGTACCAGAAGTGGCAGTCGCTGGTGAAGAGGGGTAGCCAGTGGCTCTCAAGCCTTGATGGTGATGGTGGTGATGGTGGGGATGAGGGTGGTGGTGGTGGTGGTGGTGATGAAGCATGGTGCTGGAGTCTACATGAGGGGATGATACTGCACCACCCATCACAAATGGCATAAAAGGCAAAGATGCAGAAGTGGCGCTACTGTGACCCAAAGATGACACAGATTGTAGGCCACTACTGCTGTGTTGGAAGGTGTTGTGCAGAGATAAGGGCCCAGTGCCTCCACCTTGCATCAGGGCCATCATCTTAGAAAGGTCTGGTTGCATCCTACGGGCCCGCTTCTTACTGCTCTCTGGTGCAATAGGCCCTGGCAAAACTCGGTTGAACACAGTTTCAGTGTGATGACCCTGGAAGGAAGGAACATAAAATAGTAAGCAGAAAGAAAGGGGAGGGGGAGGGGACCAGAAGCCAACAGAGACTTAGTTTACAAAAATGCTTTTTCACTGAAGCTATTTCAGAAGATGCAAACCAAGTATAGTCAGACTAGGCTTGATTGATGGTAATGAGGAAGAGAAAATGCTAGACTTAGCTGGTTGAAGCATTCTGATACTGAAACTAAGGTTAAGGATTTGATATAAACTAATTTTTATTTCCAGAAATAGACTACGCTGTACCTTTATTCCAGCCAACCGTTTCACAAATCCTTACCTTTGTTAATAAAGGGTCTGAGAGTAAGATAGTGGATTAATCAGTAAATACACAGGAAAAATTCACTTAAATGTCTACTGATGGCAGATTGTTCACCTTATCTTACCATGTGAAGTGCACCACATCCTGACATTTACAATAATCTATATTATCACATCCAAGTGGAATAAATTTAAGACAAATAAGATAAAGACTTTCTGGATGTCTACAACACCAAAAAGAACTATGGCTAGCTCCTCACCAAATTTAAAATTTTTTGTTCTATATTAATTAAAAAACATATCTGCTGAATTTTAAATGGCTTCTTCTAGATGTTCTGACAAGTTCTGGTTAAGTTTATTAAAGCTGCAAGTTATTACTTTCAGTGTGTCTGGCTTTGCTGTTGGCCTAAACACAATAATGGGTAGCTGGCATTTAACTCATACAATTAGTTCTTGTGTCTTTGGACTTTATTTCTCAGTGTAAGCCTAACACCTAACACAGGAACATACCTTTCTTGGCTTAGAAAAACAAACATCTTAATACACTATTTGTATGGACAAATATAACTATAATAACACCTAAATTCCTGAAAGTCCCAGTAATAAAGTAGTACTAGATTCACTATCAATTCTATATTCAGAATTCTGTACTTAATATGATTATCTGTGATTTTCTATGATCTTTCCCTTATTAAGAGTTTCAAGTAAAAATAAGAGTGCAGCTAAAGTACTTGGGATAAAAATAGGTATAGTGGATAGCTGCTCTATAATGTCAAATTCAAGCAGCGATGGCATCCACGTTTCCCGAAGTAACCATTGTGCTTATTATACTCTTGGTCCTAATGGAGGTTAAGAAAGAAAACTAAAACATTCTTCACTGGTAATACTTCCAACAATAAATAATTGTTGGAATAAATAAATAATAATAAATAAAATAATAAATCTCATAAACCTAATTTTATGTGCTAGGAACTTGTTAAATGCAATAGCTAGATACTGTTCACTTTAAAATTAATTTTGTTAAAAGATATACCCATGTGCTTATATATACACACACACATATATAATATATATGAATATGTATTTTATATACAAACATACATAAAAAATATGTATATATCTGGCCTTCCATATCCACAAGTACCACATCAATGGACTTAGTCATCCAGAAACTGAAAATATCAAAAATGGCTCAGCGCCCCTCGCACAGTGGTTATGGCACCAGCCGCATACACCAAGGGTGGCGGGTTCAAACCTGGCCCAGGCCAGCTAAACAACAATGACAACTGCAACAAAAAATAGCCGGGCATTGTGGTGGGCACCTGTAGTCCCAGTACTCAGGAGGCTGAGGCAAGAGAATAGCTTAAGCCCAAGAGTTTGAGGTTGCTGTGAGCAACCACAGCACTCTATCCAGGGCGACATAGTGAGACTCTGTTTCAAAAAAAGAAAATATCAAAAAACGACTCAGCACATAGCACAGTGGTTTCGGTGCTAGCCACGTGCACTGAGGCTGGTGGGTTTGAACCCGGCCTGGGCCAGATAAACATTGACAACTACAACAAAAAACAGCCATGGCTCAGCACCTGTAGCACAGTGGTTACAGTGCCAGCCACATACACCAACTAGCTGGGACTACAGGCGCCCATCACAATGTCTAGTTGTTTTTTTGTTGCAGTCGTTTAGTTGGCCTGGGCCTGTAGACCCAGCTACTTGGGAGGGTGAGGCAAGAAAATTGCTTAAGCCCAAGAGTTTGAGGTTTCTGTGTGCTATGACGCCATGGCTCTCTACTGAGGATGACATAGTGAGGCTCTGTCTCCAAAAAAAAAGAAAATTATCAAAAAACAAAACAAAACAAAAAAACCACTAAAAAAGTAACAATAAAAAAATAATAGAAATGTAAAAATAATACAGCAGACAACTATTTACAGAGCTCTTGGATTATATTAGGTATTATGAATAGTATCATTAGGTGATTAGAGATGATTAAAGTATATGGGAGTATGTGTGTAGATTATATGCAAATACTATACCATTTTGTATCAGGGACTTGATCATCCACAGATTTTGGTATCTGTGGGATCAATATCCTGCATATACTGAAGGATGACTTTATGTATAAAGATTTATATAAAAGATCAAATGGAGAATGATTAGATTACAAAAGTGGTAATCTATTTTAAATGACTAAACCAAACCAAACCACGAACTATATATGCTTTAAAAATAACATCTATCGCACAGAATAAGGCAAGCATAGCCAAGAGAAACATTTGCAGTTATATTTGGGTGGAAATAAGGAATAATGGATTTAATCCATTCAATGGTCTATAACCACGATAAAAGCAAAATTACATTTGAAAATGTAGAATAACCTAATGACTACATTTGTTACAATGAATTATAAAACACAGTTTCTTATGCTCTTTCCATTATTGACATAATTAGTGATTCTTAAAACTTTCATCTATAGGAAAACTCCCAGGACTGTTTTCTTTAGTAAACCCCCACAATCAATTCTAAAATATATAGAATTATAAAACTTAAGAAATGACTTAGGGCTTAGCGCCTGTAGCTCAAGCGGCTAGGGCGCCAGCCACATACACTGGAGCTGGCAGGTTCGAATCCAGCCGTGGCCCGCCAAATAGTGACAACTGCAACAAAAAATAGCCAGGCACTGTGGTAGGCACCTGTAGTCCCACCTACTTGGGAGGCTGAGGCAAGAGAATCGCTTAAGCCCGAGAGTTTGAGGTTGCTGTGAGCTGTGATGCCACGGCACTCTACCCAGGGTAACAGCTTGAGACTCTGTCTCAAAAAAAAAAAAAAAAAAATGACTTTTAGAACTCTCACAACTCAGGATGTGAAAATTTAAGAGGTTAAAGAATTGCCAAAAATCTCTTATTTTCTTATTCAACAGAACAGGGTGAGTCAAAAATGTTCTAACACATCTTACTAATTCTTATGTGTTCATTAGCTTCAAGCACTAAAGTAAGTTTCTAGAATTTTATGTACTTCTAGAGAGGAAAATACCACAGGACTGTAAAAATACCATTAAAAATACTGTGGAGGTGATTCAAAATACATTTGGTACTTAAAAAAAAAAATAACCTGGTTGGCCAGGCACAGTGGCCCATGCCTATGATCCCCACCATTTTGGGAGGCCAAGGCAGGAGGATAGCTTGAGGTCCAGAGTTTACCAGCCTGGGCAATATAGCAAGACCCCATCTCTTAAAAAAAAAAAAGAAAAATTACAAAGATTATCTGGGCATGGTGGCTTATGCCTATAGTCCTAGCTACTTAGGAGGCTAAAGCAGGAGAGCTTGAGCCCTGGAGGAGTTTGAGGTTATAGTGAACTATGATCACAACACTGTACTTTAGCCTCAGTGACAGAGGGAGCCATGTCCTTAAAAAAAATTAAAAACAAAAAAAAAAAAACAAAAAACACCTCTGGTTTCCATATTATGAATTAAGATAATTTTTTCTCAGAAAAATACACTGGAGAAAGGATAAATAACATTAGTTGCAATCATCGTTGAGAGCTTCTTTTTTGGCCAGGGCTGGGCCTGAACCCGCCACCTCCAGCATATGGGGCTGGTGCCCTACCCCTTTAAGCCACAGGCGCCACCCCGTTGAGAGCTTCTTAATAATCGTATCTAGTGTGTGAACACAGTAGTAATGCTTCAGTCTCACCTTTTTCCCATTCCTAGAATTAACTGTCTGTACTGGTTCCATTCCCAAACAGTTAAATTCTGCCTTATTATTTTTTTTACATCTCTGCCACTTCTGTTTTCTGCGATCCTCCATATACTGCAATAGAAAAGTACCAGTTATCTGAGAGAAATAGAAATCTTCTCTGGAGTAATTATTAAGGTGTCCTTTGAAAAATAAATGCCTACTGCAAAAGGATTAGTCCTAGTGGAAAACTGCCATTAAGTAGATTTCTCCAAAAAATATTAGGTGGTTTATATAATGGTTTAAAGTAAATACTAGCCTAGCATTTAGTTTAAGAAGTACTTTAACAGTCTTTTAACATCGTTTTATTTTGATCCTTGCAGACTGGGTATTATTATTATTATCTTGCGGACGCAGAAATAAAGATATAATATGGCATGCTTTCTCCTTTTTACACAGCTTAAATACCAAGGGGGGAGTAACTTTAAATCTTTCTTAATAGGACTGCCACTCACCGCTAGAAATCGGGGGTCGACAGCAAATTCTGGATGACCCTGTAACCACATCTCCAGTTCAGCCCGGCGAGGGGCATCCTCACCCACCAGCAAAGTACCATCCACCTTATTGATGACAGGGATCCGGGTCTCCAGGTCCACATCAAGGTGATTAGGCTCTTCCATGCACGCCACCTCCAGCTGCAAACCCAGAATCCACCCCCATGAGCACATAATCTTCTTGGGGCAGGGAGGGAGGGGCAGTAGAGCCAATGGTAGTTACGAGATTAATATCTTTCTTCCCTCAATCCCAACTGCCTTCGTCAATTACTGGGAATAAAAACACCATATCTAACCATCACATTAAAGACTTTTTTCTTACCACTCACCTCTACTAGCTTTTTCCTGTTCCCCTTCTTCTTATGAAATAGTGGATGTCCATCTCCCATTACTCCATTAGCCATCAACTTGTGTTTCTGGAATGTTAGCTTCAATCCTTCCTCCTACGAAGACAACCCACCCACCCAAAACATCACATGGCATATGCTTTTACAAGAGAAAGCTTTGGGGGACTTGGGCTACAGAACATTTTCTGGCTCAATGATAGTGAGAAGGCCATCTGAGTAAAGAGTAGAAATTAGAAATATAATGAAACTTATACATTCTTGTCCTAGAAATATATGTATTTTTAAGACAGTCTCATTTTGTTGCCCTGGATAGAGGGCCTTGGTCACAGCTCAAAGCAACCTGAAACTTCTGGGCTCAAGTGATCCTCTTGCCTCAGCTTCCTCAGTAGTTAGGACTTCAGGTGCCAGCCACAAGGCCCAGCCCAAAAGATTTCATTTCTTGACCTAGGGCCTGCCTCTCAGGTAGATTTGTGAGAAATAGACTTTATCTCAGTAACACCCAAAGTAGGGTAAAACTCCCTCCTTGGTGTCTCAGTATTAGCATGGCAACTCATCACAGGGGCAAAATACTGCTATCCTTGTCATATATTAATTTAAGAAACTTTTCTTTTTTGAGTACTTAATGACTAGCTAATATGGTTCAGTAAGGAAGGACACCAGGAAAAATAAAAATTTATCTATACAAAAAATAAGAGTGGTTTAATTTCAGTAGCAATGATTACTCTTTATTTTTAATAAGGCCCACAATACTTAGGTGTCATTTTTAACAGCTTTCCTATAATTTGATTTCATTTTCTAAAAAATCAGGCTTAGATACAGCCTTGAGCCACCCCAAAACCTTGTATCAATTAAATTTCCTTCAAAAATATGGTTTCTTTTATTCTAGTCCTCAGGAGATTCCTTGCCTTATTTCAGTGATTTTTCCTAAATGGATCTTTGTGAATGCTAATATTTTTCTTCTCTCATTTTTAAAATTAGCTAACCAAATGACTTTAAGTATCATATTAGTAAAACTAGTTAGTGAGGACAGTAGCCTCATATCTTATTTCCTAGCATCTAAATGCTGAACTTACATCTTTAATCTGAACTGTAAACTCCTTCTCATCCATGCCTCGGCGAAGTTTGGTGAACTGGGCTGCTGCTGTGCTGACTGCAGATGCTTCCTCCTCTGCCATGGAAGCTGCACTGCTACTTCGTGGTGTAGGAACTGGAGAGTCACCATATTCTCCAGGAGTCAAGGAAGGACTGTCTAGCAAGTGGTTGCCTGGCCCCAAAATTCCTCCTGTTATCATTTCCTGGTTCCTGCGGCTAGAAGGCCACTTCCCTGAGAGCACAGCCTGGCAGACGAGGTCAATACGGTTTATCAGGACACGATCCTGAAAGGGGACAAAAGAAATCAATATGATTTTAAGGAGTAAGCACTACCTGATCCTGTGACATGAAATAGTGCCACCATTACTAGGTGGGTAAAAATCATGAGGCAGAAAGGAGGAAAGTAATACTATTAGATTCCCAAGTCAACTAGGAAGTTTCATTAAAAAACACATAGCAACAAACCCAATTTTTACTTTTTTTTTTAAAAGAGAGTGGCATTTTATTTTATTTATTGTTGTTGTTTTTGGCTGGGGCCAGGTTTGAACCTGCCACCTCTGTTATATGGGGCTGGTGCCCTA
This sequence comes from Nycticebus coucang, assembly GCF_027406575.1. Classification (NCBI taxonomy): domain Eukaryota; kingdom Metazoa; phylum Chordata; class Mammalia; order Primates; family Lorisidae; genus Nycticebus; species Nycticebus coucang. The sequence goes on along the minus strand of NC_069785.1, from coordinate 32,701,339 downwards.
CTCCTTGAGCCACGGGCACCGCCCAAAACCCAATTTTTACTTTTATTTATTCATTTATTTTTTTGAGACACAGTTTCACTGTGTCACCCTCCGTACAGTACGGGGCATCACAGCTCACAGCAAACTCAAACTCTTGGGCTTAAGCAATTCTCTTGCCTCAGCCTCCCAAGTAGCTGGGACTACAGGCCCCCACCACAATGCCCAACTATTTTTTGGTTGCAGTTGTCATTGTTTTAGCAGGCCCCGGGCTGGGCTTGAACCCACCAGCCTTGGTATATGTGGCTGGCGCCCTACTCACTGAGTTACAGGCACTGAGCCAACAAACCCCATTTAAAAAAAAAACAGAACCATCTATTCCTTGTTCCCTATATACCAGTGGTTTTCAACCTATGGGTCGTGATCCCTTTTTAACAATGAAAGTACATTGCAGTGTTAGGAAGGTTGAGAACTACTGCTATATACAATGTTACATTGTATTTCTGAACTCTACAGGTCCAGGAAGGAGCCTGTTACCTTGGGCCACTCAGAGGCTCTTTGTCTTTCCTGCAGCAGCAGAAGCTCAGGAGTCATTTGTTCCCCATCTTCATTTGGGAATCCATCTTGGGACATAGTGAGGGACAGAAGACTCTCTTCATCGTAGAGCTTTGAGCAGGACTGGTCAGTAGCTAGAGATCCCACACAAAGTGTGAGAAAAGATGGGAGAATAGTGTTATATGATGATGGTATTATATGGGCTTTGAATAAAGGGCCAAAGAATAACAGGTCACTTTTGACAGTTTATCAAGTCAATATGTGAATCTCTCTCAAGAGGATACATTGAGAAAAAGGAAAGAGCAGAAAGGGGGGTAAGGGAGAGAAGGCCAATAGCCTACTACATGCACTCACTTAGTTTTTCTTCTTTCTCGTCCTCACTCTCGTCAGTGCTGGAGCTGGAGCTGGATGAGGATGAGGAAGAAGAGGATGATGGCGACAGCTTGCTCAAATCCAGCTCAGAGTCTGAATCATCCTCATCTTCCAGTTTGACTGGTGGAACACTCTGGGTAACCAAAGGGGTAGTTTCAGAGGGGGCTACTCGCATCTCATAGTCTTGTGGGGTTGGTCGGCCCCTGGCCACCATTTCATGCTCTAGCTTTAAAGTCAGACTCTCCAGATTGGGGACCTGGGCAAACGTCTCCTCAGGTGACTTTTCAACAGGAGCATCTGGGCGAATGGGCAATGGTGAGGCAGTGCGTGAGGAATACTGCTGGTGTAGCAGTGGAGTAGAGCAGCGCGACAGAGATGGAGCTGGTGCTCCGGCCTGATGGTTCTGCATATAATTCATACGGGCAGCCAGAAAAGAGAAGTCTGGGTCCTGCATGATGTTGCAGTCTGTTTGGCTCACTCCATGACGGGCTGCCCCTCGTAGAAGCTCCCCATCATGCCGAACAGACTCCCACCATTTGGGCAATTCAGGACCTGGAGGCTGACACAATGCCAGCCGATCCTCCAAAAGAGGGTGGCATAAAACTTGCTCCCGTAAGCGCCGAAGCAACTCAATACGGTACAGAGTCCGTGAAGCCCTCTCCTCAGTGATGGGCTCAATGAACAGATTAGGGTCCGGAGGTTCTGTAAGAGATAGGAGTGGAAGAAGAAATGAACCAAGACTTGGTTTTGTCACCATCCATTCCCACTCACCCTAGACTCTCCAAAGTCTTGCTTACCATCTCCAGCTGCTGGGGGAAGGCGGCACACTTGGCGGCACATGGCGACGAAGCCATGAAAATACTTGGTAAGGCTTTCATCTGTTTTTTTGTCCAGTCGAGCAAAAGTGCGGAAGCGATCCCAATGGAACTGCATGGTGTCAGGGTCATATTCCACACCAAAAGTAGATACAACTCGATAGAAATCAGTTTGTTCACGCCTTGTCCATCTACAAAAGGAAGAAGAGTAAGATAGAAGTAATCAAAAGAACACACGAAAACGGGTTACTTCTTAATGTGGTTTAAAACACCAGAATTGAAAGTAGAAGCAAAAATAAAAGCTAAGAAACAGCAGTCAGAGGTATTATTATAAGAATTACCCAGATAAGGGGGAAATGATGCAGGTAAATAATGAGAATGTCTACACAGGAAAAATCCTACCTTGAAGTTATTGTACACAAGTTAGGTTTTAAGTTCTAGAGACATAACAAAATTCAAGACAAAAAAGATGGTCTCTCCATAGGGAATTCCAAATAAATCCCTCTTAAGATGCTTTTCAGTAGAACCCACAGCTGAAGATACTCAGGTCCGTCCAAATTTCTAACTATATTTTACCGTTGTTGTTTCTCCCGCCGAGCAATTTCTTTGAGCTTGAAGGCTGCTTCACAACGCCGCCTTCTCCGGTCCCCACGTTCTGCAGCCTCTATCTTCATCTGTTCTCTCTTGTAGCTACGTTGATAGGCGGTTACTAAGCGCCGAAGCCTAGCTGTTAGGGCAGAGCCAGGAGGCCAGAATAGATGGCCTGGCTGTTGGGTCACCTGGGCTGTGGGAAACAAAGTAGAATAAATAGGAAGTACAAAAAGGGTAGTAGAGATGAATACTGGTATTTCAACCCACCCAAAGGCAAAGCTCTTAGCAATCCCAGGACAGAATAAAATTTAGTGAGTAATTCCCCAAACCCCACCAGCCCACACAGTATTGTTCTAGTTGACCTAGAAGTTTACCTTCATCTCCATCAATCACTGAGATCTCCTCATCCATCATCATCAAGGGATCACCCTAGAGAAGGAGATCCACCCCACAGGATGGAGGGGGGAGGAAAAGGGGGAAAGTTGGCACTCTGAAATCACTTTCTTGAGTGTCCTTCTATGGCACCAAGGGACCAAGAAAAATTTCTAATGAAAGGACCCTTCATGAAAATTTGGAAACAATTAACTAAAAGAAGAACTAGAAAGTAGAATCTAAAAAGTCAGTTCTTAATAATGGCTCAAAGATAATGGGACTCAGGAATTTGTTAGTCAAATAATATCCTTCAATGTCCAGTTTTGGTCCCACCTCCTCCACAGTCATCCCCGATCTCCCTGGCCAGTGTTATAATCTTTTCCATTAACACTTTATATTCTCATATGGTATTTACTTTCCATTTTGTATTATAAATTAATGAATATACTTCAAGATTCAGAGAAGGAGAGAAGCTTAACTAGTAATTAAGACTCAAATAAAAATTCCTTACCTCATCATCTTGGTCCTTCGGGGGACCTTGGAGTGGTTTATATTCAGGATCTTCACAATCTTTATCAAAGTCAACCCTAAAATTATTCAGAGGCACAAGAAAATGTTAATAATATATCTTCTATCGCAAAGAGGAACCTAGGATGAAGACCTGGCCATACATACAACCCAAAATGGAATAGACTTAAATTTCAAGCTCACAGGAATGGCAGGTCAGGTGCTAAGCTTTAGGTCAGCTCATACAATAGAAAAAAAATTATCAGAAATTATGACAATATACCATTCATAATTGCTTGAATTTGAAATGAAATACTTTGATTAGTCCATTGTTTTCTTCCTGATAGCCCTCCCTTTTTATTGTTTAGCCCATTCTCTCCCTCCTCCCCAATGATCTACTTTGTATTATTTCATTGAATGGTTCATGCCTTTTTGTTTTTATTACTTTTCTCTACTGAGCAGAAGGTGACATAATAATTTCTAATGAATAAATGCCTCAATTTCCTTTGAGGGTCCTATGTGAAGCAAACTGAAATTGTGATTATCAAAGAGAAATCTCTTAGTCATGAAGGAATGGGTAGGCAATTCACTAACTAAGCTAACTATTTCACATGTCCCTCAGGTCTCCATGTGAGAAGTTTTTTTAAACTCATTGGCACCCAAACTAGGGCAACACTGCCCTACCTAGTGTCTCAGTATTAGCATGGCAACTCATCATTGGGACATGTACCTAGGCAAAGTAAATAACCTTTATGTGTCAGGTACCACTGGGAAATGATAAACCAGGCTAAAAGTGCCTGAGGCTCTACCACATAAGCAACAAGTAAGAGATGCCTGGCTGTTATCTTTCAAGAGAACCAGTTATCTGGTCAGCTACAGTAGCTATATAGAAGAACATTATAAAGCAAAATGAAGAGAACATCAATAAACCATTTGGAAGAAATGTTAACTTACTCTCAGTTGCATCTTACGGCAATGTGTAGTTTAGGCCAGTTTTAGGAATCCTTTACCCTGGTATTACTTTTTGTAAGAATTAATCATTCATGAATACAACCACCATTAAGAACACCAGTCAAGTTTAGACAAGGCTAGAGTCATGTTATCTCACAGTACAAGCAACTAATAGCCTTCATAGGGTGGAGCTTTACAAGAACTAAACACTAATATTTACCCTTCTACTATGTCAGAGAAATTATCCAACACTCGATGTTCTGCTGCAATGGCTTTATCGTCTGGTCTACCAGCCTTTTCCAGGAAGCATAAGGCTGGGTCTGCTCTCATAGTATTGTATTTCTCATAACCTAGAAAAAAAGGCCCATAGATGAAGACAATCAGAGATTCATTTTGATGTTACATTTACTTTATATGCTGCTTGAATAATTAGAATGTGTAGGCTACTTTACCAATAAATGCAAAGTAGCTGTTGCTTAACATTACTATATTTAATACTTTTTTTGTTTGTTTGTTTGGAGACAGAGTCTCACACTGTCATCCTGGTGCTAGCGTTCTATTTTACAGAGACAGGGTCTCACTCTTGCTCAGGCTGATCTCAAACTCCTGAGCTCAAGCAACCCACTTGCCTCAACCTCCCAGAGTGCTAGGATTGTAGGTGTGAGTCACTGCACCTGATTATTTAACACTTTTTATTTTATTTTTTATAGATGGGGTCTCATTCTGTTGCCTAGGCTGGAGTACATCAAGCCTGTGGCATGATCATGGTTCACCTCAAGAAACTGGGTTCAAGTGATCTTCCCATCTCAGTTTCCTAAGTAGTTAAGATGACAGGCACAGGACACCATGCCTGTGTAGTTTTTCTTATTTTTTTTGCAGAGATAGGAGTCTTGCTATATTGCCCAGGATGGTCTTGAATTCATGGCTTAAGTGATCCTCTTGCTTTGGCCTCCAAAAGTGCTAGCATTATGGGCATGAATCACTGCACCTGGCCATTTTTTATAGTAATTTAAGAGTCATGAAGAATTTTAACTAGTGACTGACATTAGGAATTTAGTCAAAGAATCTATATACTATGGTGATAGATTTATACAGCCATTTAACTGGTTATTTATCATTATTACTACATAGACAGGAAAATTAAAGTCAAATAATTTAGGGATAGGTTACACATTCTCAAATGAAGGATAAGATACTTATACCTGCAAGTAAATAGGCATTCACTAAATATGTAATAAAGTTTGAATGAATGAATGAATATATTCTGGAGATGTCTGGACTCTTAGAAACCTTTGTGTCTCACAAGCAAATCTAGAATAAAAAATGTTCACTGAGGTCAGTGGATTGCCTGAGCTCACAAGTTTGAGACCAGCCTGAGCCAGAGCCAGACTTCGTCTCTAAAAATAGCCAGGCATTGTGGCGGGTGCCTGTAGTCCCAGCTACTTGGGAGGGTGAGGCAGAAGAATAACTTAAGCCCAGGAGTGTGAGGTTGCTGTGAGCTGATGCCACTCTACCGAGGGCAAAGTGAAACTGTCTCAAAAGAAAAAAGTTCATAGTTTTCCTTAATTGATTAAACATCTCAAAAACATGTAGATTAAGTGCCATTAATTTTATTTTACAAAAGCAAACAGAAAAGTATTATTTTATTTAATTTATTTTTTTGAGATAAAGTTTTACTTTGTCACCCTCGGTAGAGTACTATGGTCTCATAGCTCACAGCAACCTCAAATTCTTGGGCTCAGGCGATTCTCTTGCCTCAGCCTCCCAAGTAGCTGGGACTACAGGTGCCCACCACAATGTCCGGCTATTTTTTAGAGATAGGAGTCTCAGAATTGCTTAGGTTGGTCTCAAACCTGTGAGCTCAGGCAATCCACCCACCTCAGCCACCCAGAGTGCTAGGATTGCAAGCGTGAACCTCTGTGCCCAGCAGAAAAGTATTTTTTTTTTTTTTAAATAAAAGATATTCTAAATCAAAAAGTTACTGATCTAAAAGTTAACGCTCATTGCTTTTAGTGTTTTAGTAGTCTGGAATTTGGGATCAGGCAAAATTGCAAAGGGAGTATTCTCTCTCTCTTTTTTTTTTTGGTGTAGTCACTCTCCCCTTTTTATACTCTTATTTTTGTTTTGCTCAAACATTGATGCCTACCTACATCAGAGTGACTGCTAAACATTTAAACAAACGGGACATTTAGATAAATCTAACACTTTCAGGAAGACATAGGAAAGCCATATAAATTAACATGTTATTATTAACATGAGTAAGTTTATATTACCTCCCCTTATTTGTGGCATTCTAACTTAGACCCCTCAACATACAGGATAGTAACATACTGGTAACTGATTACACAGATGGGGGAAGACTCCCTACCTTGAGACTTACCTATCCATCTGGTCTTTCTTGAACATCTATTTATAGGAACTACTCTGCTTTCGATATTTAAGAACTAGTTTCCTATTCAACCATAAATTTGTTAAAGATCACTCAAGGAAATCAGTTATTTCTCATGAGGAATTTGCTAAATGCTCCATCTGCAGACATAAATCTGCAGATAGGAAGGATAGTAGGAAAAGAATAGACTAAAAGGTACCTACCATGCTTAAAGATAGTAGGAAAGGAATAGACTAAAAGGTACCTACCATGCTTAAAGACTCCAATAAGCAGGGACTTGTCGGCCTCACTGTCCCACCATGTTGTTGGAACCTCCAGCTGATCCACCACTGGGAACCATATGTCAATCTCACTAAAGGTACAATAGTGGTTACAGTCAGCTCAGCAATGCAGGAAATTAAAGTTAAAATCCTTGAAAAAATAATTACATTTACCCATTAATTTAAATGGTCACGAATCTGCCCTATTTCCTTTTACCAGTGTCAAGTATGGGATTAAACACCTTATACACAAATTCAAATTATCAGATATCCCAAAGATAGTATAGAATAAGTATAGTGAAATAAGTACAGTGATCATCCCTGGAAAAGGCAGGGCATTAAAAAAATACATATAGCAGGGGCGGCGCCTGTGGCTCAAGGAGTAGGGCGCCGGTCCCATATGCCGGAGGTGGCGGGTTCAAACCTAGCCCTGGCCAAAAAAAAAAAAAAAAAAAAAAATACATATAGCAGAAGTTTACCTGGCAATGGCACCCCCTAACACTTTCTCTGCCTGGTCTCCAATAACCTCTTGCCTCAGGTAATATAGCATTCGTACCCGTAACAATACCCTAGAAAGTAGGGGAGAAGAGTTGGCTCATTCACAATGTAGCAAGTTTGAAGTAAAAATGCTTTTGTCTTTGCTAAATTTCATCCTCACTTGTTACACTGATGTTTCAAGTGCTTCTTATAACTTTCATCTTGGAACAAAGTGTCAGGGTTATATTTCCGGATCCAATCAGCCTTATGGATATCAAAAGTGCTTTGTGACTTTACTTTTTTCCCCTTGCGTCCACGGGGCACAGGTATAGACAGACCTGGGAAAGGGGAGACATTGAACACTTGGATTGAGAAAAACCCTTGGACCTGAAAAGGACTAGCTAACCTATTGAAAGATAAAAAAGTAAAGAGTTGATAATTACCTGAATGATTCTGCAATTCTTTTGTCTTGCCATTTTCAGCAGGACTAATCAAGTCCCAAATGAAACCTTTGATATTTTCATCCCCCCGGTAGTGTAGAAGACAGTACACAAGGATAGCCCGGCAAATTGTCTCCACATCTCTTTCAGTCATACGTCGCTTGAAGCGGCCATGAGATAAAATATCTCGCCACCGTCCCCAACTAAAGCAACAGAAAAGGAAACAATATTAGTATTTTCTTGGGAATTCTAATGCAATGATATTCTCCTGACACCCCTTGCCCAGAATCATATCCCATCAAAAACAGTGAGACAAAAAGCAACTACTTAGGAGCCTAAGACAGAGAGGATTACTTGAACCCAGGTGTTTTAGGTTGCAGTGAGCTATGATGATGCCACTACACTCTACCTGGGGTAACAGAGCAAGATATCACAAAAAAAGAGAGGTGAGGTGAGGCTGGGCATGGTGGCTCCTAGCACTCTGGGAGGCTGAGGCTTGTGTGGTTTGCCTGAGCTCACAGACCTCACCTCTAAAAATAGCTGGCCATTGTGGTGGGTGCCTGTAGTCCCAGCTACGTAGGAGGCTCAGGCAAGAGAATCACACGCTGCCAAGGGAGACAAAGTGAGACTGTCTCAAAAAAAAAAAAAAGGGAAGTGAGTTAAAAAGATCTTGAAAACCACAGTAAAGAATAAATAGAATAAAATTCTCCCCAGGCAAACATTTTTCACATTATCCCTTCTTTGTCACTTTTTCCAATCTGAAAGGCAAATAGGGTATCTAACAAGATGGAGATACATTCCCTTTCATGGTACCATGAGCTCTTACCCATATACCAGGAGGTGCTTTTCTACCCGAAAGCAGTCAGTACGCCCATAGGCATGATGACGGTCATGTCTGCGGGACCGTGGCCGTTCATCATCCTCACTTTCCAAATCAGAGAATTCCACCAAGTCATCATCTTTCAGGGTGCTGAAGTGGCGGGTCTGTTTTCGTACTCTAGGTGTGTCAATCACCAAGTTATTCTATTCAGAGAACAGAAGGAGTAAGTTGTGTTATATTTTGCTCATGGGAAAAGAATAAGGTATTTAAGAATTAAAACATCATAGATATATGTAGATATCCAAAAGAGAAATTTTTTTATACTATGTAAAATAATCTACAGGGACTCAGGAAGCAGAATAAAGTAGGAGACCATGAAGGTATTTTTCTGGGGCCTCCTAAGCAGCAAGTTTCCACAACAACCTTTGTGTAAAATACATGATCACAAACTGCAATTAGCATCAAAGAATTGGGGCTTTACTAGAAGTAGCATCTCTTGTGTAATACTTCATCCCTAAAGGAAGAATAAGCTCACCTTGCTATTGAGCAGATCCATATCTAGGTCAGCCTTTTTAGCCCACTTTTGCCAAAAGTTAGGGTCATCCAGAGAAATATCGGTCCTATTTTCAGAAGCAACAAAACTTGCCTGGTAAGGAACAAAGGCACAGTAAAGTTGTTGAGTTTTCTTTCTTTTTTTTTTTTTTTGTGGTTTTTGGCAGGGGCTGGGTTTGAACCCACCACCTCCGGCATATGGGACCAGCGCCCTACTCCTTGAGCCACAGGCAAGGAGCTGCCCCAGGCACAGTAAAGTTGTTATAATACTTCTTTAAAGCAATGTGAAGTCAGCAACTACATTTTAAAATCAAATTTATATCCTACAGATTCCTGTCTATAACTCTGCTTTCCTCTAACACAGACAGAACATACCTTGGCAAAGGTAGAACCTTTTCCTTCAGATTCAATAGTGATGGTTGTGGTTCGTCTTAGCAAGATCTGGTCAATGTCCTCTTCACAAAACTTGGAGCCCTCATCATCTTCCTCCATTATGGCTGCATACGCTCCTTTTCTTAAGAGATCTTCAATTTCCTTCTTGGAGAATTGCTGGATCTGCAAAAACCGATAGAAAGATAAAAACGGTAAGGGGTGGGGTGGCTGAGGCTAGAGGATTGCTTGAGGTTAGGAGTTTGAGACTACCCTGAGCAGGAGTGAGACTCCATCTCTACTAAAAATAGAAACAAACAAACAAACAAACAAAAAAACTGGGCATGGTGGTGTATGCCTATAGTTCTAGCTACTCAGGAGGGTGAGGCAGGAGAACTGTTCAAGCCCTGAAGTTTGAGGTTGCAGTGAACTATGATGATGCTATTTCAGTGGGGGCAACAGAGAGACTCTGTCTCAAAAAAATAAAAATGAATATTACCTGACCTTGCCATAATAGTTATTATAAGAAATAATTGAGAATACAAACAAGGTAGTCAGATTCCTGTACAAAAATAAATTTTGCCTCCATCTCTATGATGGAGGCAAAAACTTATCACTACAAACTTATCTATAGACTAAGAAGACTCACTCCAGTAATGTTGCCGTCCCGACCACTCATGGACTGAAGCACAGCCTTATCCAGGCCCAACTTGAGACTAGCTTTATCAAACATCTCTCTCTCATAGGAATTGCGAGTGATTAGGCGGTACACCTTCACAGCTTTGCTCTGCCCAATTCGATGGCACCGTGCCTGGGCCTGGTTTAAAAGAAAAAAAAAAAAGAAAGGAAAAGAAAAAGATAACATAAATTGGGTGGAGGGACAGAGCTATAGATATAAAATACCGATTTATAATTCTTCGCATCTATAAAGCAGCCATGAGATCAACTATAATATTATTGCCCCACCATGTATGTAACCAAGGGTCAACAAACTATGGTCTGTGTACGCATCTGTTTTATAGATTCCCTGCCCATTTATACACTGTCTACAGTTGCTTTTGTGGTACTGGAGTAGAGGTGGGTAGAGAGCAACGAAGACCATATGGTATACAAAGCCTAAAACACTACATGGTCCTTTACAAAAAAAAAAATTTGCTGAGTCCTGACTGCTAACCCTTAACTAAGTAAACAATTCTATACTTTCTGAAAGGGCTTTCTAAGAGATCTTAATCTTGTTGAAAAACCTCCCAGTTTAGGTAATTAGTCCTGAAGTCAATAATTTCCTTTACCTGCAGGTCATTTTGTGGATTCCAGTCTGAATCAAATATGATGCAGGTATCTGCAGCTGTAAGATTGATACCAAGTCCACCAGCCCGGGTGCACAGCAGAAAGACAAAGCGGTCCGAGTCAGGCTTGCTAAAGCGATCAATAGCAGCCTGTCGAAGGTTGCCTCGAACTCGCCCATCAATACGTTCATATAAGTACCTGTGTGGGAATCACAGACAAAATTTAAGTGGCTAACAAGAGGAGACCAAAAAAAGCAGGTGTGGCTCAATACAAGTACCTCCATATCCCTAAAAGGCCAAAAACCACATATCCCTAAAAGGCCAAAAAACACATAAAAAAAAAGCAGGAGTGGCTCAATACAAGTACCTCCATATCCCTAAAAGGCCAAAAAACACTCAGCATCATTGGCTTGAGAATTTACATAAGAAAGTTGAGTGAAAGTCTCACTTTTTTTTTTGAGACAGGGTATCCCTTTGTAGCCTTTGGTAGAATGCCATGGCATCATAGCTCATAGCAACCTCAAACTCTTGGGCTCAAGAGATCCTCTTGCCTCTGCCTCCCAAGTAGCTGGGACTATAGGCGCCCACCACAGCACCAGGCAATTTTTTGAGAAGGGTCTCGATCTTGCTCAGGGTCGTCTCAAACTCCTAAGCTCAAGCAACCCATCTGCCTCAGCCAACCAGAGTGCTAATATTATGGGTATGAGCTGCTGCACCCAGGCCTGAGTCCTACTTCTTAGTGTAACTGGTTGACTCTAATAAAATCTAGATCTTTCTACTTTTTGCTGCTTTATGAGGATAAAGTAATTATCAGATGAGAATGACTCTTTTTCTTACCTCCTCTGGATTAGATAATCCTCTAGGATATCTAGGCAGCGTACCATCTGGGAGAAGATCAGAACTTTATGGCCACCAGCTTTAAGCTTTGGAAGTAACTTGTCAATAAGAACCAATTTGCCAGCTGAACGAACCATGGCCTGAAGGTGGAAGTCATGAGGTATAATATGGCAAGCTTCCCGAAATTCTGTTAGGATTTTTTCTTCTGCACCTACCAAAACAAATATCCAACTTTATGCTGAAATCCAGTGCAATTTAGTAAACCCCCCCCCAAAGAGCAATCTGATTTGAGATCAACATTTCTTACAGAATCTCAGAATTTTAGCACCAAAATATAAATCATCTTGAATTGTGTTGCATTAAATATTCCAAGTAAGACTGGCCTAGGTAAAATATATATAAATATGTGGATAAGGACTCAGATGGAACATACAAATCACTATTACCACTCTACCAGCACCCAAAAAAGAAACAACAAAATGGAGTGTCAGTGAGGCCATTTACACAGAGAACTGAATAACTTGAATTTTCTTTTTTATATTTAAGAGATGAGGTCTCGGGCGGCGCCTGTGGCTCAAGGAGTAAGGCGCCGGTCCCATATGCTGGAGGTGGCGGGTTCAAACTCAGCCCCAGCCAAAAACCACAAAAAAAAAAAAAAAAAAAAAAAAGAGAGAGACGAGGTCTCACAATTTTGCTCAGGCTGGTCTTAAATTCCTCAGCCTGCTGAGTAGCTGGATCTACAGATTTACACCACCAAACCCAGGCAACCTGAGCTCTTATTCAAGAAATTCTAAACAGCAACTTCTATTTAATATTGGAGATTATACAGGATCAAGGGAGTAGAAAGAACCAGAGAAAGACATTAACGTAAAAATCTTTTTTTTTTGGAGAACTCTTTCCCACTCTTCAGTCCCCACCCTGAAGTTAGGCTGGTTAAATCAATACTACCACTGTTCCTGAGGGAAGTTGTTTAGAAATTAAGACATTGGCAGTGCAGAAGTTTGGTATTTTCTAGGAATCCCCTCACCGTTGATGAGATATGGGTGGTTGCAGCACTTGCGCAATTCCATCATCGTGTTGAGCAGATTAGGCATGTTTGTATGACCTGCCCCTTTAGAAAGGAAGGAGAAATTCTTCTCCAAAATAGCCCGATAGTATTTCTTTTGGATGTTAGTCAATTCAACTTCAATAATAGTTTCCTGTTTGGGTGCTAAGTTTTTTTCAACATCCTCTTTGAGTCTTCTTAGCATCATTGGCTTGAGAATGGCCTGTAGCTTTTGAACCTGTGCACCATTACAGAGAGAAAAAGAAATTAATAACATGAGGGCAAACATTCTCACATTTTATAGAAACATGAAAATATAAAATTAAGAGTTTTCCAGTATCTAAGAAAGGCAGATTTTGGATGATGCACAGACAATACAGGCATGAGGTTATAAAAAGTTCAGAAAAGCCCTTGATGCTTACAGTGACAGATATGTGCCTTGTACAAACTTTTACCATTTTTTTCTCATCAACAGATTTCCTACCTGTTCCTCTGTTTTGAGATCCCCAAAGTCCTTGAGGAACTCTGATTCTGAGGGAAACTGTGAAGGTTCCAAGAAATGAAGCAGACTAAATAGTTCTTCCACCGTATTTTGCAAAGGTGTTCCCGTGAGTAGCACTTTGTGTTCCTAGAAATGAATATAATCTTTGAAGTATCTAAGTTTTAAATTCTTTTTTTTTTTTTTTGTAGAGACAGAGTCTCACTGTACTGCCCTCGGGTAGAGTGCCCTGGCGTCACACAGCTCACAGCAACCTCTAACTTTTGGGCTTACGCGATTCTCTTGCCTCAGACTCCCAAGCAGCTGGGACTACAGGCACCCGCCACAACGCCCGGCTATTTTTTTGTTGCAGTTTGGCCGGGGCTGGGTTTGAACTCACCACCCTCGGCATATGGGACCGGCGCCCTACTCACTGAGCCACAGGCGCCGCCCTAAATTCTTTATATATAAAATGATGGAAATGGACCATAGTACTATTGTAATTTTTCTTTCACTTGCTCTCTTTTTTGATAAACACAAAGCATTCAAGAAACCCTTGATGTTATTTAACATATTAAGATAATTTAGATATTAAAAGTAATGAAAGAAATAGTAATTCAGATTATGTTTTGTTTCTGATTACATATGTCACCCACATCTCCCTCCTCTAGGGAATCTAACTGTGCTGGATTAAATCTGGCCAATAATTCTTTGTAGATCCTCCAACAAGGTTTACCCCTTAAATCTATACTTTGTCTTGTGACTTGCTCTGACAAAGAGAATGTAGTAGAAATGATAATGTGTGAGTTTCAGAGCATAGCTCAAAGCCCTTGCATTTTCCACTTTTGCCCTCTTGAAGCACTGCCCTGATACTACCCTGTAAACTAAGTATAAAGAAGTCCAGCCTGGTCTATTGAAGAATGAAAACTCATGTGAAAATGTGGAAGATAACATAACCCCAGAAGCTCCAGCTAGCAATGAGCATCATTTGCCAGTTATAGCAGCATTAATAACTGCAGGCAAGACCACAGAAAAGAAAGTAGCTGAGCCCAAGCTAAGTAGCTGAACTAGAGAATCATGAAAAATGTAACCGTTATTTAAGCCACTAAGTGTTGGCATTTTACTTTTAGAGACAAGGTCACTCTATCACCCAGGCTGGTGTGCAGTGGCATAAGCATAGCTCACCATAGTTTCAAACTCCTTGGCTCAAGCAATCCTGGTTGTGGAGTAATTTTTATATAGTAATAGTTTCCCACTTATATTCCTGGTTAAGAACCACTAAACTACTATTATTTTCTAATTCTAAAATTTACAGTTTTTACATGATTTTCAGATGACCATTTCCATAGGCAATATCCACCATTCAATACCAAGATTCTGATTCTTTTTTCTTCACTGCTAAATTAGGGTGTTTCTGCCCAAAAGTCAGTGTGGAACTTACCAGGTCCATGTGCTTGAGACTATCTAGCAGCTTGCAGTTACGGTTCTTCAGCCGATGGGCCTCATCAATGATGACACAACGCCATTCAATTTCACGAAGCTCAGGACAGTCTGACAATATCATCTCAAAAGTAGTGATTAGGGCATCAAACTTGTATGCACCTGGGATGAGACGCCCCTAATCACGAAGGCAGTAAAGTTAGAAAAGGCCTAAAATGTATCTAAATGAGGAACTCTTCTGAATTATTTTCCATATACAGGAGTGTCTCATAGGAAATACAAACCACCCCCCTACATGACAGTGTATCTTTCTGATAAAACAGGGCCAAATCACTGAATGTAAGATACACTGCTTCCTCAACACATTCAGTTTCTTGGGAAAATGAAAGACCTCACTGAAGGAGGCTGGACATTTCTGACTGCTGTATGCATGCCTAGCTCATGTATCTTTGCCTTAGATTTTTTGTTGGTTAACAATGAAATCCACAAATGTTGGACAATGCTGAAACATATAAATAAATAATAAAAGTGAAATCAGGTAATAGGTAACATGATAATATAGTTACCATCTAAGAACTGACAGAAGAATGAAGTCATTTAATTAAACTGAGTTGAAAAATGTGACTTGGAAAAATTTGGTTGTTTTTTTTTTTTGAAAAAAACTCACAGAAAATCAATAAAATTTCATGTTCATACAAGCTGGATGATTCACATTTTCATTTTCAAATTTACTTAGAAAAAGGGATTGATTAATTGATTAATTAATTGATGAAAATTTCAGTAGACTAAACAAACAAAAAAATGGAAAAGGAAGAGAATCATTTAAGTTCACCACGATATGGAAAATATATATGGGTAAATGGATTTCAATTTTGATTAAAACTCATTAATGCTGATAAAATTCTACTTAAAATTCATGTATTTATAAATTTAAAGTCAGTTGCCAATGGATCAAAATGTCTACTAGATAAAAATAGCAAAATAAAAAGAATGTCCTGCATACTGCTGCACAAAAATCCCTTATACCACAGAGCATCTCAATAAAAGTATTTTATTCTTACATAGCCCCCCAAATACCAGTTCCCTTGGCCTATTTTCTCTAAACCATAGCATTCTCAAGATGCAAAACTCACCCGTGAATCTTTGCAGTACATTTCATATTGCTGAATCATCTGCCGGCTGGCCAGACTGCCATGGTACACAATAGTGTTCATCTCTGTCCATGTATTGAATTCTCGCTCCCAGTTTGTTATTGTGGACAGTGGGGCAATGACCAAGAAAGGGCCATGGATGCCCACATTATATACCTCTTGCAAGAAGGCAATGGACTGAATAGTTTTTCCCAGTCCCATTTCATCAGCTAGGATGCAATTCTGCCTGCAGATTCAACATGGGGAAAATAAAAACAAAAACAAAGTCAAAACATACCATCTTAAAAAAAAACAGGACATAGGAAGAAACTGATTCAATAGAAAAGGAATAAAATAATCCCAGGACTAAGTATATATCTTAAGGGCCCACTCTTTTTCTTTACCTGTTATACCAATTAAAGAGCAGCCAATTGACTCCTTCCAACTGATATTCCCTTAACTGGTTTCTGTTTTTATATTCATGTGACAGTTCCAATTTCTTCCAGGCACTTGCCTGTGGGCGATTCTAAAAAACAGGAAATTGGACTAAGTGGAGTGAAGACACTAACAAAATCAAGCAAGATTTACCAGGTAGTTCTAATAAAGTCAATTAAAAACATTACTGTTTGGATGAACATTTGTCAAATACATTTAAATCTTTTAGTTCAAAATGAAAACTTTAAAAAAAAGATAAAAGAGGAAATACCTATTGGTCACTTCTGGCAGATAAAAAGGGAACTACTTCATTATTTGGAGGAAATAAAGGAAAAAGTATTTGTCCTTTCTATACAATCTCTACCTCAAGGTAACCAAAAAGTAAATGAAACAGTTCCTTTTTATAGAAGATTCTGGCTAATAAGTGAATAAATGATAGAATTAATTATCACTACTTTAAAATCCTTAAAGAACAGAAAGAGAATGATCATAAATGGCTGATAACATCATATTGCACAACCAGATATAAGTACATATCAACATTGATGAGGCAGACTTACTGGCTTCTCTCCCCAGTCTGATCTAGCCTCTAGAACATTAATGTCAAATAGCACTTTCTACCATGTTAAAAAAATGCAGCTAGTGGCTCCTGTATTGAACAGGATAGAGCTAAAAGTTGTTTTATTTTTTTTAATTGGACATTGTTGCTCTAGACCTAAGCATTCCTGTGAAAGAAATTATCAGGGACAGAGAATATGTTAAAAGATACCAAAGGTATCAGGCTGGGCACGGTGGCTCACGCCTATAATCCTAGCGTTCTGGGAGACGAGATGGGCGAATTGCCTGAGCTCATAGGTTTGAAACCAGCGTGAGCCAGAATAAGACCCAATCTCTAAAAATAGCTGGGCGATGTGGGTGCCTGTAGTCCTAGCTACTTAGGAGGCTGAGGCAAGAGAATTGCTTAAGCCCAAGAGTTTGAGGTTGCTGTGAGCTTTGAGGCCACAGCACTCTACTGAGGGCGACAAAATAAGACTGTCTCAAAAAAGGGGGGAGGGGGCCTACCAAGGGGAATATAATCAGCAAATTTCAGACTACAGAAAGTCCTTTAGACCAAATTACCCAAATTCTTTTTCTTTTTATTATGGGGGATTCATCAAGGGTACAGAGAACCAGGTTACACTCATTACATTTGTTAGGTAAAGTCCCTCTTATAATTACTGCCTCCAAGAGATATGTCACATACTGTGACCCCCAGCACCTGAATTCTTTAAAAGAAGTTGTAAAGGACATGAGCATATCAAGAGAAACTGATATTAAAGGAGACCTGACACTTATTAACTGATAGCAGCATATTGACCTTATTTAGGACCCAATTCAAATGACTTAACAAAGTTATAAGACAGTCAAAGAAATGTATACAATGACTGATATTTGATATTAAGGAATGATTAAATTTTTACAGGTATAATAATAGTATTATTTATCTTTCAGACATAAACGATATAATTTATAGGGTATAATAAAGGAATCTACAATTTGATTTTTTTAAAAACCAAGAAACATGAAAATGAATGACAGGAAAATACATAACAAGAACGGACATGTATTAATTTCCATAATAAAAAGCTAAAACAGGCTTGGCACTCGTAGCTCCAGTGGTTAGGGCATCAGCCACATACACCGGGGCTGGGGGGTTGAACCCAGCCCAGGCCTGCTAAACAACGACAACAACAAAAGAAAATAGGTATTATGGCGGGTGCCTGTAGTCCCAGTTACTTGGGAGGCTGAGGCAACAGAATCACTTAAGCCCAAGACTTTGAGGTTGCCCTGAGCTGTGATACCACAGCACTCTGTGACATAGTGAAACTGTCTCAAAAAACAAACAAACAAAAAGGCTTGGCTCCTGTAGCTCAGTGAATAGGGTGCCAGCCACATACAATAAAGCTGGTGGGTTCAAGCCCGGCCTGAGCCTGCTAAACAACAATGACGACTGCAAACAAAAAATAGCGGGGCGTTGTGGTGGGGACCTGTAGTCCCAGCTACTTGGGAGGCTGAAGCAAGAGAATCAATCACTTAGCCCCAGAGTTTGAAGTTGCTGTGAGCTATGACACCATGACACTCTACCAAGGACGACATAGTGAGATTCTGTTTAAAAAAAAAAAAAAAAGCTAAAACAACAAAAAATTATATAGGGGAAAAATTAACTATTCCTTATTAAGGCCCTGACACTCTAAATGCAAATGTACTTACCACCCTTTTGAGTTCTGGGTGCCTCGACTGAATCCGTTTAAATTCTCGAATCTTGCCTTCATCAACATCTTCTTTTAATTCCCATGTACTATCCTCATAGGGCAGGGAGCACCATTTCACCAGGTAGTAAATAACAGGCTAGGAGAAAAACCAAACCTTTAAAAAATGAATTCTGTGCTCTCTGCTGTGGTTAAAGAGTAAGAATTTCGCTATAAAATCACATCACAAAATGTTGCCATCTAAAAGCTGCTGAAAATTTCAGGCTGAACACACCAAACATAGGTTCACCTACTGATGCACCCACCGTTCAGGCTTTGATCATTCTTCAAAGTAATTTATCAGAATCTATCCTAAAAGTAAAATTCCTACCCAGTAGTTTCTAGAACACTAAGCACTAAAACATTATGCTCATCAACGAAACAGACAAAAAATAAAAGGCTATTCTTTCCTAGTAGTGTGTTGAAATTAAAAGATACTATTCTCCTGGCACCAAATTTGGTAAAGTGGAAACCAGGTTACTTTAGAATGAGGAAAACAGTAAACCCCTAGGAGCATACTAGGGCTACCATCAATGACTGGACTTCTGAGCCCCTACAGCTCTGAGAGCAAATTCATGTCAACAGCAGTTATATGGTGGTAAAGAGATTTCCTTGTGAGCCCTAGCAAGCTAGGAGATAACTACAAGATGTATCACTGGAAAAAGGCAGTATGAGTAAAGGAGAAATGCTTCAACTATAGTACTGTTGTATGGAAGCATTTCATTGCAAGGGAAGAGGCAGTAACCAAGGGCAAATGGCTCCTATTCACTGTGATGATCATGGCACTTACTGTATTTCCATTTTTGGCTCATGCAGTATTATAAAGCAAGCACGACTAGAATGGGCCTAGCATAATCAACAGAAATTTCTAATTACCAATTCATAGAATACCCCTTAAAACAACCAGCAAGAAGTGTAAAAATGCCTCAACATAAGAATCCCTAGAATTAATCCAGCTGCTCTTTTACCTTTTTCTTTATTGTAGCGACTCAGATCACTCTCTATGTAAAGCCATTTGTCCAGGTGACACATTTCCAGCACAACTTACTTTTCTAAGGACCAAAATATGTATTATAATATTTATTTCCACTATTAGGTAATGTAAAATGGATGACAAATTAAACTTATTTTGGAGAGGGGGAATGGGCAAACAGAATGTGATTATCCAATATTATATTATCAGGGTACCAAAATGTTTTTATCTGTCATGCCAGTTGCAACACATTGCAAAAAGCCAACTGCTTTTGGCAAAGTATGGTAGTGGAGAGTATAAGATTTTCAAGTCTGGGAAGGCCATAATCCTGAAAATGATGAGAACCATTTAAGAGTATTTCACCTGACCTAATAACTAGCCCATTATCTATTTGTTTCTCACAAATAAATGCACAATAACTCTCACCTCAACTCCAAAAGCAGAATATATGTTATCTGAAGCATTCCTGTTAGCACTTAAAAGACAGTGAATTGTAATAGTCCCTTGACATGTAAGATTCTGCCAAGGAACCTGAAGACTTATAAAGTAGAGCCAACTCTAGAGGGAAGAATGACTTATAGGTCCTGTTGAAATGATGTACAGGAGCAAGTCACTTAGCTCATGAGTAAGACTTGTTCATCACCCAGCACTTCTATCTTAAGAAGGTTTCTACTGTTCCCTGCTGGTCATTACAGAGTAGACATAAAGTTCATGTGCAATTTTAAATAGTTTAACATAGTAAATTGCACATGAACTTTATGGATACTCTGTATAAGAAATAACTGTCAGATGTGATAAAAATTTTGTTTATGACCCTGCAAAGCTAAACTAAAAACTCCTGCCTGAAGTGAGAAGTGAAGAGTTTCAAGAAACAAGTGGCTCATGGCCTAACAAAAAGTCTGAAGTAAATTTAAAGTAGAAAAAGTTGAATTCATTGGTGGTTTAGATCTATGTGACTATTTGTAAAACAAAATTGTGATTTGTTTCATCCACGTGTAAAACACGCTCCCCAAACTAAGAAAGCTTTAGAGTGTGATTGATAAATCATGCTGTACATGAAAACCTCTTGGATAATCAACTTAAAAACAAAGACCTTGGGGTCCCAACCTATATTTACTGAATCTGAACCTGTGGGAGTAGAACCCCCAAATAAAAATTCCAATGTAGCAGATCAATTTTAATGACAAATTAAAATTCTACACACCAATGGTGAGTTCAGGAAATAATTAATTCTCCACAATAAGGTGATTTGGAGAAAGCAAAGAGTAAGCTAGAAAAGTATTTTTATATTCATATACTTAGGAATTTATGAAATATCCCTTTTCCTTGCCCCACACCCCATCTCCAGCTGAATGTGAAGGATCTCCCATTTAAATCTAAGGACAAAAACCCAAGGTAAATGACTTCAGTATACATAAATATAGCTCCTAGATGGGTGCAGTGGCTTGCACTTGTAATCTCAGCTATTTGGGAGGCTGAGGTGGGAGGATCACTTGAGGACAGGAGTTTGAGACCAACCCGACAACATATTGAGATCCCATCTCTTAAAAAAAAATTTTTTTTTTTTTAAATTAGCCAGGCACACAGTGGTGGGTGTCTGTAGTCCCAGCTTGGAAGGCTAACTCTCAAGAGGAACACTTGAGCCCTGGAGTTCAAATCCAGCATAGGCAACATAGTGAGACCTTGTCTCTAGCTAATTAGTTAATGTATCTCTGAGATGTTTAACTTTACATGAATCTTTCCTTTTAGCTTCTCTTCCTACTCCCTTACCTTCCCATTATCTTTCTAAGGACCCCAAGGTAAAATTCAGAAATACCTTTTCAGTCCAGTGGATTTTTCAGCCATACCTGAAAAATAAGGGATTGGAAAACCGACCAGCAGAAATCTAAGAGGACTGTCATGTTCCTCCATTCACCAACTCACCTCCCCATTGTCCTTGTCAATACTGTGAGACTCGTCCAATATCCTATCCACCTCTACATAGTCTGGATTAAAGGGTTCTTCATCCTAAATGAGTTAAGAAACCAAACAATAAGAACAAAAGATCACTGTCCAGTAAACCAACCCCTCACTCACTTTTAATAGATAATCCTACTTTTCAAAATATTAGAAGCAATGCAATCAGAATCCTTCATTTTCCAAACATCAAATCACACTAACAGAGCTAGGTTTGTGCCTATCCTCTCACCTGCTGCCAGAGAAAAGTGTCTCTTCTCCCTATCAGAGGCCATCCCTCCTTATATTCTTGGGAATTCCTCTATCAAATCTTTCCCATACAAACAAATGTGTTCCACTATTTTACATCTTAAAAAGCACCTCCTTGGGCGGCGCCTGTGGCTTCGTCGGAAGGGCGCCGGCCCCATATACCGAGGGTGGCGGGTTCAAACCCGGCCCCGGCCAAAACTGCAACCAAAAAATAGCCGGGCGTTGTGGCGGGCGCCTGTAGTCCCAGCTACTCAGGAGGCTGAGGCAAGAGAATCGCTTGGGCCCAGGAGTTGGAAGTTGCTGTGAGCTGTGTGAGGCCACGGCACTCTACCGAGGGCCATAAAGTGAGACTCTGTCTCTACAAAAAAAAAAAAAAAAAGCACCTCCTTTGAGTCTACATCCCCTGCAACTACTTTTTCTGTTGTGCTTCTTACCTACTAAACTTTGAGAGTTTTAAACACATGCTATTTCTGTTCCTTCAGCTTGTTCACTTGTCCATCCATTACACTCTTCCTTCCATTTGCATCACAGAACCAGAACTATTCTTGTTAAGGTCATTAATGACCCCTTCAAATGTAAGAGACATATTCCTTACTCACCTTACTCCAGTGTTTAACTAGTAGTAAACCTTCATATTGGAAAGTAAAAGCTCATTTATCACTACTTCTAATACTGGATTCGAAATTTGAGAAAATAAATGGTCTCTCATTGATATAGTCACTCATGTCTACAAATTCCATCAAAGACTGATAGTAGTAGAAGGATGTCTCAGTAGACCAGAGGTCAGTTTACGACCCATTCTAAAAATACTTCATGTGTACTGAGCAAATCTACTTCAAAATACTCTACAACTACTAAATAGAAAATCAGTGATCAAAATTAAAACATACTCTTACATGCAAACCAACTATAAGTCTTTTAAAAAGAATCAGCCAAGGCCCATTAACTCCAGTAATTTGTGCTTCTATGAAAGAAATGTATATACATAATACCTATTCCTAATTACCTCATGGAAGAAGTGTCTCATCTGAGCCATTTTGGTTTTGAAGCGCTTTAGTTTTTGATGAATCCTCTTATCTTTTTCTAGTTGGGAGATAGTGGCCCATTCACAATGCAGATAGGAGCTGAAGGAGATGGAAATAGCCAGGTATGGTATAAGAAAGGGAAGTTGGCAGGCTAGTGGTGTTTTGAGATTTTTGGATTACCCAGAAACAGACCTGACACGTGTGTGCTTAAACTGGGAGTTAGTTTCTTATGTCAGTGCTTCTGAAACTTAAATTTGTCTATAAACCACTTGGTCAGGGATGTGCTTTAAAGTCTACATTTCTAAAAGGCACTGAAGTAATGCTAATTCTGCCAGTCCATGGACCATACTTTGAGGAGCAAGATCTTACTTCTAAAATAAGTAGAATGATTTCAGAGAATTTTATCAAGAACCACCCTCACACCACCTTCATGCAAGGGAACAGTGTCGTGTCAATTCCTGAATTTCTAACTAAATAACCATTTTCTCCATTAAAAACAGAAATCTAGGACTGGGCATGGTTGCTCACACCTATAATCTTAGCACTCTGAGAAGCTGCAGTGGGAGAATTACTTTAGGCCAGAAGCTCCAGAGCAGCCTAGACAACAGAGTAAGAACAACTCATCTCTACAAAATGTTTATTAAAAACATTAGCCAGGGCTTGGTGCCCGTAGCACACTGGTTACGGTGCCAGCCACATGCACCCAGGGGGGCGGGTACAAGCCCAACCTGGGCCAGCTAAACAGTGACAACTGCAACAAGAAAATAGCTGGGTGTTGTGGTGGGCGCCTGTAGTCCCAGCTACATGGAAGGCTAAGGCAAGAGAATTGCTTAAGTCCAAGAGTTGGAGGTTGCTGTGAGATATGATGCCACACCAATCTACAGAGGGTGATATGGTGAGACTGCCTAAAACAAACAAACAAACAAACAAAAAAAAAACCTAGCCAGGTGTGGTGACCAGTGCCAATAACCCTTACTACTCAGGTAGCTAAAGCAGGAGGATCACTTGAGCCCAGGAGTTCAAGGTTATACTTGAGCTAGTTGTGTGTGATTATATCACTGTGCTCCAGCCTGGGAAAGAAAGCAAGATCCTGTCTCTATTTAAAAACAACAACAACAACAACAAAAACCAATAATCTTGACTAGGAGACTATAAAAAGGACACATTCCCACCTAGGATAGTCTACATAGGAGAACTTTTTACAACCCTGTGAAGTTTGGGGTGAAAAACTTTTTATATAGATCACATACTAGTTCTTATACTTGACAAAGAATTCTTCTGCTTCAGTATATTGTCCAGAAGGAAGCTAAGAAGGAAGAAAGAAATTACAGTTACTAGTTTTTTATTTGTGAAGAAAGGAAGACTTTCATTTTAACCACACGACAGAACTTCGTATCAATGCTCCCTGAATTATATTATTGACTCAAGAACTAATAGGGAACCACTCTGATGCTTTAATACTAGAGACCTGATGGCTTAAAAAAATAAAAAAAGTCTTTACTCAGTCTCAACAGATAAGTGAAAGAAGAGGCAGTTTCTATTTTCTGGTTAACTTTCCTCTATCATGTCTCATGACCACACCCTAGTACTTGACATTCAAAGGTGCTCATTAAATGAAGTGTGTGAATATAACAGTATGGGCTGACATTAAAGAAAGAGAAGAGCCCAGCCAGCATCATGGAGCATGCCTATAGGCCTGTCTACTCAGGAGACTGGGGTAGGAGGATAGCTTGACCCTAGGAGTTCAAGGCTGCAGTGCACTATGATCAGATCATGTCTGTGAATAGCCACTGCACTCCAACCTGGTCAAGACAGCAAGACCCCATCTCTTAAATAAAAAACAAACAAACAAAAAACAATAAGAGGCCTTACCTCCTTCTTCACAACCCTCATAGAAAGCACCTTGTCTACAATGGCTGCATCTTCTTCACTGGGATTCTCCTGCAACAAAAGATGCAGTAGTCAACAGATAACTGTGACCAGCAGGTCGAACCTCTCAAATTGCTTAAGTTCTCAGCTTACCACAAAGAACTGCATGGAAGGCAAAGTCTCGCCATCTGGTTCTTGCACTGGTTCAGGGAGGATAGGCTCGGGTTTAATTGGACCAGTTACATCTACTTCTTCTTCTTCTTCATCATCTGTGATTTTTATATCCAGGTCCTCTGTATATTTTTTTCGTTTAACTTGGCGGTTTGAGCGTCTCTTCTGTAAAGAAAAAAATTAAAGTGACTGCTTACATGTCTCCAAGAGGAAACTTATAAACATATTTGACCGTGGTTGTATGGGTGAGATTTACTTAGGTTTTATTCCAAAATTCACACGAAAAAAAAAAAAAATCAAACCAGAAGATGATAAAGAATGTATCTGTCAAACTATCTGATTTATTCTACGTACTGAATATATATCAATCTGCTGAACTGCTTTATCAAAAACCAAAAATCCACTGAGAGAAATCTGTATGCTATTGGCAAGAAGCTCTGAGAAATTGAAACAGGACTCTTGAGCCACAGGAGGCAATACAGATCACACTAAGAGCAACCCTGAAAGTGCAAAGGCACAAGAATATTTTGTTTCTAATTTTGTTTTGTTTTAAAAAATAGAATCCATATTACATGTACTGTTCTGCTGCTTACTTTTTAGTTAGTATTTCTTGGAACTGTTTTCCATTTCCATTCAGTATGTTTTAGTTCTACCTTATTTTTTCAACCGGTTGAATAAAACATTTTGCAATTAATTTAATATTTGCAGATAATGGCAAAGAAGAGATAAAATTATTTTCAATGAGAATTATATCCCAAAAGAATCAAATAATAGAACTACTGAAACTGAGCAAACTGGCTTGGAGTAAATTTTAATTTTAAAAATTTAACAGCATTTCTATACATAGTCAGCCATAAAATATAATAAAAGATCCTGTTTATGAAAACACAAAGGATTAAATTTAACAAGATACAGTAGAACTTCTGGGAGGCCAAGGTGGGTAGATTGCCTTGAGATCATGAGTTTGAGATCAGTTGGAGCCAGAGACCTCTCCTCTAAAAAAAAAAAAAAAAAAACAGCTAGGCGTTGGGGCAGGCGCCTGTAGTCCCAGCAACTTGGGAGGCTGAGGCAAGAGAAACGCTTAAGCCCCAAGAGTTTGAGGTTGCTGTGAGCTGTGACACCAAGGCACTCTACTGAGGGTGACAAAGTAAGACACTGTTTAAAAAAAAAAAAAAAGATACAGTCTCTCACAGTAGACCACCTCCCTACATTGACCAACTCCTTAAGTTGACCTAATTTTCATACATCAGACATGCACCACATGTATTAAGGCCTACTTCTTTATGTTGACCACCTCCATATGTTGACCAGTTTGCTACAGTCCTCTGGGTGCTATATATAAAATCTACATGAAGAAAACTTCAAGTGACTATAGAACATAAAAGATGACTTGAGTAATAAATATACTATTCTTAAAATTAAGTCTTAAGGAGGACTTAATCCTCCCTAATTACATAAATATAATGAAACAAATTAACTTTTTTAAATTAGATAAACTGATTCTAAAATTCAAATGGACCAATAAACCTCTAAGATTAACTAGGAAAAATGTGAAAAAGTGCAGTGGGCTTTACCAATATTAAGCTATACTGATTAACACAGCTTGGTATCTGCCTAAGAAGAGATGAAGAAGTCAATGAAATAATGTCCAAATATCAACTAAAATATTTATGTGATTTAGAATGTGATAAAAATGACACTTCTAATCTGTGAGGAAAAGATAAATTACTCTGAAAATTGGACTGGAAAAACTAGCTAGCTACGTAGAGGACGAAAGAAACCAAATTCTAAAAGGATCAAAGATTTAAACAAATACTAAAAAAGGACATAAAATTTCTAAGAGAAAACATGAAAGGATTTTTTTATAATCTTGGAATAGAATTGTAACAAATTGGTCAATTTATGTAAAAAAATAAGGTTACCTGCATAATACAATCCATCATAAAGAGACAAATAATAAACAGAGAAAAAAACATCACTCTGGCTCATGCCTATAATCCTAGCACTTTGGGAAGTCAAGGTGGGGGAAGCACTTGAGGCCAGGAGTTCAAGACCAGCCTGAGCAAGAGTGAGACCCCATCTCTACTAAAAATAAAAAAATCAGCTAGACATTGGAGTAGGTGCCTGTAGTTCCAGTTATTCAGGAGGCTCGGACAAGAGGATAGCTTAAACCCAGGAGTTTGAGATGTGTGCTAAGCTGATGCCATGGCACTCTAGCCTGTGGCAAGAGAGTGAAATTCCAGCTCAAAAAACAAAAAACAAAAAAAAGAAAAAAAAAGTCTAGAAGAATACATAAGTTATTTATAATTACTCTAGAGTGGGAATTAGGAGCGATGTTCTACCTTTTAGTTTTTATATCTCTGTATTACTTGACTTTTATTAATTACATCCATAATGTAACATTTTTTTTTTTTTTTTGTAGAGACAGAGTCTCACTGTACCGCCCTCGGGTAGAGTGCTGTGGCGTCACACAGCTCACAGCAACCTCTAACTCTTGGGCTTAAGTGATTCTCTTGCCTCAGCCTCCCGAGCAGCTGGGACTACAGGCGCCCGCCACAACGCCCGGCTATTTTTTTTTGTTGTTGCAGTTTGGCCGGGGCTGGGTTTGAACCCGCCACCCTCGGCATATGGGGCCGGCACCCTACTCACTGAGCCACAGGCGCCGCCCCATAATGTAACATTCTTAATTGTTTTTTAAATTCAAGAAACTCTAAACAAATCTGGAAGGATAAATGGCCGTCTGTTGGTAAGGATTAAAGTGGGAGAGGGCTCTCTTTCCACTATCTTGGGGCCTGTGGAGGTCTGCTGGGAACAGGACTCCTAAAAAGGCAAATATGACCAGAAGGCTGGTCCAAGGCCATTTTTGCTGACTATAATTGAAGTCTTTTGAATTAAAGACAGCACATAGCTCTTCTTAAATTGGAGGTGTATATGCCTAAGATGAAACTGAATTCTATTTGGACAAGAGATGTGCTTATGCATACAAAGAACAAAACAGTAACTTTTGGCGGCAAACCAAATAAAACCAGAGTAATTTAGTGAACGGTAACTCAAGCCCATGGAAACAGTGGCATGGCTCGTGCCAACTTCTGAAGCAACCTTCCTGCTAAGGTCACTAGACACAGAATCTGTGTGATGCTGTACCCTTCAATGATTTAAATTGATGAAAAGCAAATAAGGTGGATTTTTGCTCTTAAAAAAAATAAATAAATAGGGCGGCGCCTGTGGCTCAGTTGGTAAGGCACCGGCCCCATATACCGAGGGTGACGGGTTCAAACCCGGCCCCGGTCAAACCGCAACCAAAAAATAGCTGGGCGTTGTGGCGGGCGCCTATAGTCCCAGCTACTCGGGAGGCTGAGGCAAGAGAATCGCTTAAGCCCAGGAGTTGGAGGTTGCTGTAAGCTGTGTGAGGCCACGGCACTCTACTGAAGGCCATAAAGTGAGACTGTCTCTACAAAAAAAAAATAAATAAATAAATAAAAATAAATAAATAAATAAATAAAGTAGGAGAATGGGAACACAGACTTCACTAAATAATCTATTCTTGTGTATGTTTAAAAATGTTCATAATAATAAAGGGAAGGGTGGGATGGACTATATCTTTTTCAAATAAATAATAACCTCCAGGCGGCACCTGTGGCTCAGTGAGTAGGGCACTGGCCATATACCAAGGGTGGCAGGTTTGAACCTGGCCCTGGCCAAACTGCAACAAAAAAATAGCCGGGCACTGTGGCGGATGCCTATAGTCCCAGCTACTCTGGAGGCTGAGGCAAGAGAATTGCCTAAGCCCAAGAGCTGGAGGTTGCTGTGAGCTGTGATGCCATGGCACTCTATCGAGGGTGACAAAGTAAGACTCTGTCTCTAAAAAAAAAAAAACCTCCAAGACACATCATTGGGGGGAAAAACACAGTATAGAAAGGTGGGTATGGAATACTAATATAAAATGGTAAGTAGTCAGGAAAAAAATTTTTTTTTGAGACATAGTCTCACCATGTCACCATATATAGATATATAGAGTGCCATGGTGTCACAGCTCACAGCAAGTTCAAATTCCTGGGCCCAAGCGATTCTCTTGTCTCAGCCTCCCAAGCAGCTGGGACTACAGGCACCGGTCACAATGCCCGGCTATTTTTTTCTTGCAGTTGTCATTGCTGTTTAGCTGGCCCGGGCTGGGTTCGAACCCACCAGCCTCGGTGGATGTGGCTGGCACCGTAACTACTGTGCTACAGGCGCCCCCAACAATCAAGAAATTTAAAAAATTTCACAGTTCAAAAGTATAAAAGATAAATTACAATTATCATGACCCACTTACCCTTCAATCCCTCTCCTCAAAGATGTATGTTATCTTTGAGGAATGTATCCTTTTAGAAAAAATTGAAACATGTACAGGTATGTACACACACAAGACAAACACATATACATTAAAAGTTATAAAGAAACATTATACACACTATTCTACATTTTAAAATTTAATGCGGAGAGTTTCCCTTTTTGCAAACTCCAATCTACTTCATTGTTTTTAATTGCCATGTAATATTCTACTGAATGTATTTTCACAATTTTATTTAACTATTTCTCCATCAATGGGCAATTAGGTGTTTTTTGCTATTGCAAATGTTGCTAAAATACAAATATCACTGCATACTTCTGAGAGCATATTCACAAGGTAATTTTCTAGTTGCAAAATAACTGAATCAAAGGGCATTAATATTTTAAGTTATGGTACATATGGAAGCAATGACCTCCCAAAAAGATTGTTTCACTTAATACTCCCATAAACTGTGTGTAAAGTATCTTTTCCCTAATATTTCATTGGCAATACCACTTGTCACGGGCTGAATTGTGTCCCTCCACCCCAAATTCAAAATATATGGAGACAGAGCTTTAGAAGAGGTGATTAAGTTAAAATGACAGCAGCTGGATAGGCCCTAATCCAATCTGAATGTTGTCCACAGGAGGAGGAAATCTGGATACACAGAGACGTGAAAGAATATAGGAAAGACTATGTGAAGACACAGAGAGAAGTTAGCCACCTGCAAGCAAAGGAGAAAAGCCTTATGAGAAACTAAACTTGTGGACCATAGGATCTTGGACTTCTAGCCTTCAGACCTATGAGAAAATATACCACTTTCTAAATTTCACTAATCTTTACCTTGTATTATAAAAATTTGCTTTCGGTTTCTTTTATTTAGTAATTAAGTTATTTAAAATTTTAACTTTTATTTACCCTTATTTTATTTATTAATTGTGCTGCTATAACAGATACTTGAGACTGGGTAATTTATACAGAAGTTAATTTCTCAGGTGGCGCCTGAGGCTCAGTGGGTAGGGGGCTGGCCCCACATACCGAGGGTGTCAGAGTTGAACCCAGCCCCGGCCAGCTAAAACAGCAGTGACAACTGCAACAAAAAATAGCTGGGCGTTGTGGCAGGTACTTGATGTCCCAGCTACTCGGGAGGCTGAGGCAAGAGAATTGCTTAAGCCCAAGAGTTGGAGGTTGCCGTGAGCTGTGACGCTACGACACTCTCCTGAGGGTGAGACTCTGTCTCAAAAAAATAAATAAATAAATAAATAAAAATAAAGTTTATTTCTCATATTTCTAAAGGCTGGAAGTCCAGTATCCAAGGTGCCAGAGTTGGAGGAGGGCCTTCTTGCTGCATCATCTCATGGTCGGAAAGCAAGAGATAAGAGCACATGTGTGAAAGAGAGCAAAAGCGGGGAAAGGTGCGTTTATAGTAAACCCACCGTTCTGTGTACTTTATAAATGTTTACATTTAAGTCTCATAACAATCCTACTTGGTAGGTATTATTATTTGCATTTCAAAGGTGAGGAAATCAAGGTACCAAGAGGTTAAGAAACCTGCTCAAAGTGACAATGCTAATAAATAGTAGAGCTGAGAACCCCAGAAATAAGGCTCTAGAACCTATGCTCTTTGTGGACTTTTTTTGCTGTTATATCATATATAATTTTTATATATCAAGCATATCAATCTTTCCCTTTATGATTTCTAAATTTATTATTTTTTTTATTTCTTAGTTTTAATACCCTCCTTACAAAGATCTAATCTACTTGATAAATATTAGAAAATTTGTCCATGTTTCATAGAAAATTCATGATTTCATTTTTTATATTTAGACTTTTGATTAAATTGGAATTTATTTTGCTTAAGGAGTAAGGCAAAAAATCCAGTTTTTGTTCATTTTTTCCTAAGTAGCCATTTATTTTAATTTTTTTAAAATTAGAGATAGGGTCTTGCTTTGTGGTCCAGGGTGATCCTCCTGCCTCAGCCTCTTGAGTAGCTAGCACTACAGGCATTAGCCACCACTCAGCATTTAAAAATAAAAAAAAAATTTTTTTTTTTTTAGAGATAGAGTCTTACTATGTTGCCCAGGCTAGTGTCAAATTCCTGGTCTCGAGTAATTCTCCTGCCTCAGCCTGCCAAAGCACTGGATTTGTAGGTGTGAGCTGCTATGCCTGGCCTGTCTATAACATAATTAATTGAATAATCTTTCTTCCTACTGATTTCAAATGGTATTTTAGCCATATACAGGCAGTCCCCAGGTTACAAACGAGACAGGTTCTATAGGTCTATTCTTAAGTTGAACTCACATGTCAGTTGGAAAAGGTATATTCACCTAATAACTGTAATAGTGCTGTTCATAAGTGCCAAATCATATGTCAGCCAGATGTTTATAACTCAAGGACTGGCTGCATAGTAAATTCTCCTATTTCTAGGCTCTATTATATTTTATTAATCTGTTTTTTCTTCTCCAATTCCAAAGTCTTAGTTAATAATCATTATTTCATATTATACTCTTAATTTCTGTTTTTTTTTGTAGAGACAGAGTCTCACTTTATTGCCTTTGGTAGAGTGCTGTGCCATCACAGCTCATAGCAACCTTCAGCTCCTGGGCTCAGGTGATTCTCTTGCCTCAGCCTCCCTAGTAGCTGGGACCACAGGTGCCCGCCACAATGCCCAGCTATTTTTTTTTGTTGTTGTTGTTGCAGTTTGGCCAGGGTCGGGTTTGAACCCACCACCCTCGGGATATGGGGTCGGCGCCCTACTCACTGAACCACAGGTGCTGCCCTTAATGTCTGTTTTTTTACTGCATTTTCCTTTTCAAAAGTTTCTTGCCTGTTCTCGCATGGTAATTTCTCCCAGAAGAATTCAAGTATCAGTTTGTCAGTGTATTGACTGTATATTAATAAATATTGATAGATACGTAAGGTTCATTTAGTCCAAATCTCCATTTATGTATGAGAAATTCAGACCCAGCTAAGTAAATTGGCTGGGACACTGCACATATACACAAAATAGCCACAAAGTTATTCAGAAGTACCATGAATCTCCTGAATCTTAGTACCAGGTTCTTTGAGACAAAGATGGTACCTTTCAATGTCTCTCATCTTCAAAAGGTAGAAAAAAACTTTGTGCCTAAGCATCCCAGTTCAGAGTCAGAAACCTGGAGTACAGAAAAGGTAAGGCAAAAGGGATAGCTGGGCAGTTCTAAAAGAAAGCAAAGTGTTAACATAGTCACAACAGCAATCACGTAGCATAATTTCCAATGATTTGGTTAGTATTTGAAAACACTGGAATTTGGGAAAATGAGTATCACTATTTTTTTTTTTTTGTAGAGACAGAGTCTCACCTTATCGCCCTCGGTAGAGTGCCGTGGCATCACACAGCTCACAGCAACCTCCAAATCCTTGGGCTTAGGCAATTCTCTTGCCTCAGCCTCCCGAGTAGCTGGGACTACAGGCACCCGCCACAACGCCCGGCTATTTTTTTGTTGCAGTTTGGCCGGGGCTGGGTTTGAACCCGCCACCCTCGGCATATGGGGCCAGCGCCCTACCCGCTGAGCCACAGGCGCCGCCCGAGTATCACTATTTTTATAGTCATATGCTCTTTACCTAAAGAAAAGCAAAAATTTAAAAGACACTGACCAGGTCCATTTACCTGTTAGACCTCTGGTTTACAAAAACTAAAGAAGGGCGGCGCCTGTGGCTCAGTCGGTAAGACGCCGGCCCCATATACCGAGGGTGGCGGGTTCAAACCCAGCCCCGGCCAAACTGCAACCAAAAAATAGCCGGGCGTTGTGGCGGGCACCTGTAGTCCCAGCTACTCGGGAGGCTGAGGCAAGAGAATCGCTTAAGCCCAGGAGCTGGAGGTTGCTGTGAGCTGTGTGATGCCACGGCACTCTACCGAGGGCCATAAAGTGAGACTCTGTCTCTACAAAAAAAAAAGAAAAACTAAAGAAATGTGCACAGAGTCTCTCTTAGTATCTATTCCCAGCTTGTTAGCCATTATTAAACATAATTTTTCTCCTAAGTTCTTTAGGGATCTTTTTACCTGAATGCTGCTTTCTTCATCTTCCCGAGGTGATTGTGCAGGCATGACTTCCACATCTGAATTATCGGATGAGGTGTTACGTTTTCTCTTCTTACCCACTACAGGAGTGATGGTGCTAAAAAGGAAAAACCAAACTCATTTTCAGTGAGGGTAAGGAAAATGTAGGCATTAAGAAAACATAACTCATGTACTGACCTTACAGACATAAATGTTTAGTTAGGTCTTTAGTCTATAGGACATTCAGCTTTTGAGTAGGGTGTTTGATAAAGGAAAAAAGGTTTGTAAACCACTGCCTGACCTTTATATCAGATCTGACAAATCCTTGCTTTTACTAAGTTCACAAATATCTGAAGGAAGGAAGTGTAAGACAGGAGAATGAATACTGGACTAAGAATTAAAGGCCTTGCTTTAGTTGTAGTTCTGTACCTAGCCGGCATTAGTCTCCTTATTTATAGACACTTGTTTTTTTAAAAAAACTGAAAAATCCTATACAAATATAAAGCATTATTATAATTATTCCAAAAAGCTAAAGAATCCCAGGGAATAGAAGCTAGTGAGAAAAGAGAAGTTACAAGACAGGCAAAAGAAAGAATACTCAATTGAGACAAGAATTACATGGCAAGCCACAGTTCTGCCAACACTGCTTAAGGCTGACAGTGGTTGCTGAAATCTACTCCAATTCACAGATGAGATGCAAAAACAGGGCAGCCATGTCTCCAGCAGTTCTCTTTTTAATGGTGGTAAGAGAGGGAGTGAAAAATCTCTTTAATACTATAATGATACAAAATCAGTGCAAATACTGTAGAACTTCTGTAACTGACCACCTAAGGGGATAGGAATAAACTGGTCAACATAAGAGCTAGACCTACTGTATTGATATGTATGAGGTGCATGCCCAGTCTATGAAAATTAGGTTATCTTGGGTGGTGCCTGTGGCTCAAGGAGTAGGGCGCTGGTCCCATATGCCGGAGGTGGCGGGTTCAAACCCAGCCCCGGCCAAAAACAACAAAAAAAAAAAAGAAAATTAGGTTATCTTGTGGTCAATATAGTGAGGTGGTCAACTATGAAGGTTCTACTGTATACAAATACACAAAGGTCATCCCCAACAATGACTGGCTCTTCCCTATGCCTTAAGTGTTTTTCTTTTAAAATATGGTAATTTAAAAATTTCTATTTAACAAATCATATAAGCATTAGAGAAGAGAAAAGACAGACCTTATTATTGTCTATGATAGATAACCTTTAAAAATGAGTACAATGCCGTCAAACTAATTTTTGACTAGATAATCTTTAAAAATGAGTGCACTCCTATCAAATTAGCCAGAGGGTACTCACTTCAGCTTACTCTTGCCTTTAGTTTTAGAGGTACCAGACGTTTTGCACTTCTTTGGCTTTTCTTCCTTCAGCCTCTCCCCACTGCTCTTCTTCCTGCGTTTCTTCTCACCTTCCTCCTCTGGCCGAACGCTGGGTAATTCATCCTCATTCAGGACTCGAGGGATGTTCTGCTCACCCCTGGCACGGGCCCTAGCAATGGCCTCTGCTACAATCCGATTTGCTTTCTCTTGCTTCTTCTGGTGCTCCAGCCTGCGGTTTTCCTCCATTCCTGTCTTTCCCCCCGAATGAGGAGCAGAGCTTGTTGGTGATGACAGAGCTGCCACTTCACTGGCACTCAGAACTTTAACTACAGAGAGCCCAGAAGAGGCTCCTTGGGAAGAACCAGCCTACAGAAATAAAGACACTAAAATTTCAACTTGCTTGTAGATAAATGGCCTAAATAAAATCCAGCTATGAAGGAGGTAGCCTAGAAACTAGATTGCTAATTCTTCCAGAATCAAGTTCAGACTAAAACCTTACTAAGCCCACACAGTTTTTAAATGTGTTTTTTGGTGGGAAAGCAGTAAAGTAAAACTGCCAAATTAAACTTCAATATTCTTTTGCTATACTCTCATATAAATACTCATCTCTATCGTTTTAGAAAAATTACAATCAATATAGACCATTCTGGTCTCTGGCCTAAGCATAAAAAAATTCAGATTCTACTCCTGGCCTACAGTTATCTGCCCAAGGAGGAGTGATGCTCACTTGACTATTTCTTTATCCTTCAAATGAGAGGCTAATTCAAATTGTTTTTATTTTATAATATTAAGAAAAGATTGTAAAATGAAATAGTTCAAAGACAAATACTAGATAAATCATCTCTTATCCCAAACCCAACAATAACTCTCTAAATTTTCATGACAAAATTAAATAAGGTTTCTATGGGTAAAAGAAATAAAGGCCTGCTTCCCAGCTCAGAGGTATAAATCTAGAATGGCCCCATTTTCAATAGTAATTGGTTGTAGATACAGCAATAGCAATGGACTAAGGGGTTTGTTTTCATTTTTTTCCTTACTATGTAAAGTCTCTCACCTGTGGCTGTAGTACCACCTTGACTGGTACTGAAAGTCTTTGTCCTGGGCTTTGTCCTGGTCCCATTATCTGAGCCTGCTGTACAGAGGACAGAGTTACTGGCTGGGCTGAGGGTGGCTGCTGGGGCTGTGGCTGTGATGATGGAGGCTGTGGTACAATCTGGATTTTTTGCTGTGGCTGCTGTACCTGCAGCTGGATAGTTACTACTTTGGCAGGCTGCCCCTGGGCATTCTTGGCTTGAGTAAGGGCTGCCAGCTGGTTGCCCTGTAACACTATCTTGCCTGGTAGACTCCCTAGTACAACATGCCGATGTCCTTGGGGACCTCCAGACTGTGGCTGCTGGAGGACCAGGGTGATGCGTTTTGATTCACCCTAAAGTGAAGAAAGAAAATTGCAAGAGAGTACAACATTAAAGAATGGTATACTCTGAAATATTTACACCAGTTATCTTTATCCTAGAATCATAAAATCTGAGGGTCAGAAGATGGTACAATTCACTTTGGTCATCCTCCTATTTGTCCTGAAAGAATCTCTTCTGTAACACCTCTGCCCCAGTCTATTTTTGAAAAACTCCTGATGAGTGTTTATCTTCTAAAGCGTCATTTAATTTTCTATTAGAACAAAAGTGCTTATATTGAACTGAAATTTGCCTCCTTGTAGCTTCTTCCCTCTGGTCCTATTTAACAATGCCCATCCCCACCCCCATCTCCACCTCCAACTCTTTTAACCCTTTATTGAGAGGGTAGAGCCTCTACTTGCTTATAACAGAAATTAGCCTTTTCAGGGAGCAAAATAGGAGGCGGACAATCTTAGTAATAAGAATTACAATATAAATAGCTTTTTACCAGTCTTGCGAATATAAATAAATATTATTTTTCAAAGATCTCACTTTATTCCCAGAGTATCCTGTATTTCCTATAAAGCTTTATCATCATACATTATTGTAAATTATTCAATTTCTTTCTTTTCCAGCAGACTGTGAGATCTGTAAGGACAGGGACTGTGTCTGTCTTGTTCAGCACAAGCTAGGCACAGTGTGAACATGTAGCAAGAGCTCAAAAAATGGTAATGTTAAATGCTTCTATGTAACAAGTAATAAGTGTGTCAACAATGATAAAAAGCAAAGATGGAATTTAAACAAGCTGTCCCAGAGATAGATAGCTCTCTTCTTTCTCACACAGCTGCTGGGCCCTTTATGAAACCAAAATTCACCTCCCCCTTTCACTCAAGTCACCTGAGTAGGTGCAGAGGTCAGTGTAACTGCAGGCTTCAGTGGGGGCCCTGTGGCCCCAGGGTTTCCAGCAGGAGCCGAACCCTTAACTGGTTGGAGGACCAGCTGCTTTACTGGTCGGCTGGGCTGGACAATGCGCTGAACAGCAGCCTGGTTCCCAGGGACCTTGGCGGCCAACACTGTATTACCAGAGACAATGGAAACACCTGGTCGAAGGGGCGTGCCCGTTAGCACTTTGGTAAAAGTAACTTTTCCACCATTGGCTGTGCCAGCCACCAGGGGCTGAGCTGTGCTGGTGATACCTTGTGCCTGAATTTGTGCCACATGAGCACCAGTGACTGAGGAGCTTGGTGGGGCCTTAAGGATAACAATCTTAGGGGCTGATTGAGGTGGCTGCCCTCCAGCACTACTGGAGGAGAGAGCTGTGGCAGAGACACCCATGAAAGGATTCCCTTGGCTCAGGATCTCCTGGCTCTTGGAGACCTGCAAAAGTCCCGATGTTGGCGTTGGTGTCTGTAAGACAGGTTGGGCTGGCTGCTCCTGGCTGGCAGGCTGAGTGGTATAATCATGCAAGGTTAAGGATTCTGGAGCTGGAGCTGTGGATTCTTTGGGAAGTTCTGTGGGAGCTGTTTCCTCTGGTGGGGGAACCAGGTCACTTGCTGATGCATCTCCAATATCACTGCCTCCACCATCCTGGTTCATCTGATCCAAGGAGTCCAGAGAGCTTGGCAGTCCAAGGGCTTCCTCAATGGGGTCTTGTGTGACCTGGTTAAAGCTGTCATCAGTCAGAGAATCCAGGCCAAATAAATTTGGGTCATCAAACAGGTCCATGATGGGGTCTGCCATCTTGGGAAAGTAATGAAGGGTATTTTCCCAATGTCTAAGGAGGGAAGGGGAGGGGGGGTACTGGCTCTCCCCTCCCCTCCCCTATTAAGAAAAAAATGTACACAATGGAAGAGAACTATTCTTCGAGTAAAGAAGCAAGAAACAAGTGCATGTCAGATTGTCCTGACCTTCATGGAGTAAGATGGCTAGGTCTTCAGAGGAAAATGGTGAAACTCCTGCTGTGGGAATATAAATATAAATGCAAAATAAGCAAAGTTGGTAATCTCAGAGAAAATTTCTCCTTCTTAGGCACTACCCAAAATATCAAATAGCATCAAAGCAGAAAAAGAAGAAAAAAAATGTAAAGAAATCTAAGGACAGACATACACCAGAAAGAACACCACATTTCTGCTTCAAAACTGAAACTAAAATAGAAAAATAAAAAAATGCATACTTAGCTCTGCCAAGAGCATTCAGGTGTCTCTGTCCATTTCTTTTAGCAATTATCATTTTAAGGTAGAGATCAAGAATTTTAAATCTCATTTGCCTTCTATTTTCAGTTCTTAAGTTGGGAGAGCTCAAAAATATACTAAAAGCAATTCACTGAATACAGATAAAGGTTTATGGATATACTTTAGCCTATATATTTTCCTTATAGTTTACATTCTTTAACTTACTGCTGTCAAAGATAACCACCTTTAAGCAAGCTCGTGGTACAAGTTTTATCCAGGAAGTTTTGTAAACTTTATTCTAGCTAATGTATTGATTAATCTATACATAGCATTTTTGTTCTGAAGTCCCTCTCAAGAAACTTTTCTTGTATTCAGAATCACAAACTTCCTCTGCAAGGCAGTCAACATTTTGATTTCAATTTATACTCTCAACTTTCTCTCCTATCATCTCCTATATATAAAACCAATGTTCCAGTCCACCTAGACTATACAGTTTCCTTAATGTGGTTCTCCCTGTAACATCCCTCAATGCTCCCTTCCCCTTCTCAACCACAAACATCTCTCTCCCAACTGAAATCATACTGACCTTAAAGGTCTTCTACTCCATAAAATGAGCCCTAAATCTCTGCCCTTTTAACAATTGACCGATTTGTGATGGCTTGATGTCTCTACCTCTTTTAAATACACCATTGGTTTACACTTTATTTAAAGCATCTATATTTTATTTATGTATGTATGTGTGTGTGGCATAAGGTCTTACTCTTTTGCCCAGGCTAAAGTGCAATGGCATCAAGTAGCATCAGTATAGCTCACTGCAACTCCAAACTCGTGAGCTCAAAACCATCCTCCTGTCTCAGTCTCCTGAGTAGCTAAGACTACAGGTGTGCAACATCCTGCCCAGCTAACTTCTATTTTTTGTAGAGACCAGGACTAGCTAGCTATGTTGCTCAGGTGGCCTCAAACTCCTGGTCTCAAGCAATCCCTCCACCTCAGTCTCCCAAAGTGCTAGCATTACAGGTATGAGCCACAGCACCTGGTCAATATTTCGTACTTTACTAAAATGACATGAACTTCTTGTCCATATCTTCTGAAGGCCTAAATAGTTCCTTAGTGCAAAGTATAAAAAGTTGCTTCCTTCTCTGGGCGGCGCCTGTGGCTCAGTGAGCAGGGCACCGGCTCCATATACCGAGGGTGGCGGGTTCAAACCCAGCCCCAGCCAAACTGCAACAAAAAAATAGCCGGGTGTTGTGGCGGGCGCCTGTAGTCCCAGCTGCTCGGGAGGCTGAGGCAGGAGATCGCCTAAGCCCAGGAGTTGGAGGTTGCTGTGAGCTGTGTGAGGTCACGGCACTCTACCATGGGCAATAAAGTGAAACTCTGTCTCTACAAAAAAAAAAAAAAAGTTGCTTCCTTCTCAAGATGGTTGTCTGCCATCTGCTGGAAAACTGTCACACTAAATATATAAAAATTGATAATTATGAATGTATGCAACATATACCCTGCACCATAACCCAGCTTCTCTTTCCCTGAGAAACAAAGTTCCTAGATAGTGGAGAGTATGTCTTATTTATCTGTGGATCCCTAAGGAACTGGTACGTCATAGCACACATAGTAGCTACCTCCAAAATAGTTAATGAATTAACATATTTGCCCACATTATCTGGTATAAACCTTTAGCCCTCACAGAAACTAGTACATGATATTATTCCTTGATTCTAAGACAATAGAAAGCTTCCTATCTACAGTTCTATAAATGGCTGAGAGTATGTTTGCAAAATCCACACCTAAGGCTCTAAGTAAAGAAAATAATGGAAAAACTACCAGACAGGAACTTATATTACCACATAACTCAAATATATAAAAAAGAAATGTCTGTTCTTTGTATATGATGTTAATGTTTGACTATCTGGAAAAGCCTATTTGATGAGACCATTTTTCCCAAATTTTGAGAAACACTAGATAAAAAAATTTATCAGAAGTACAGCAGAGATTTGACTGAAGAGACTCTTCCATATAATTTCCAAACTATTTTTTTCTTTCCCCTACCCATCTCAGCTATCATGATAAAACAATATAATGTGGGTTAATATCACAGAAACTCCAACACAGACAAAAAGAGTACTTATCAGTAGCTAGCACATCAGTCAAAATCACAAAGTATGCAGGTGTCTCCACCAATGTTAAACAACATCTTCCTTGCTTGAGTAATTGTATACTTTTCACATCTCAACCCAAGATCCATTATCACTTCCCGCTCTTGGCTAACCTATTCCACCAGCTCATTCCAGCCTCTAATACCTAATATTTGACCCCAAATTACTCAAAATGGCAACCAGAAAAGTTATGTTTCTAGATTTAATGAAAAACTACTCAGTAACTTTATAAATTTCCTCTCCAATATCAACATTTTTTCCTAGTTATGCCCTACTTTGCTACCAGTTATCTTTGATGTCCTATTCACTGTCAGAAGTTATGATAATTATCTACAGCTAGGTAGCATATAAACACTACAGTGAAAGTTTCCGCTAACCAGAAGATTATGCTTATGAAAATTTAGGCCCCTCCTTCCATGGCATATTTTGTCCCTTCCATGATTCCTTGCTATTTATTCATCATAATGCTCTTCCTTCTTGCAATAGCCCAATCTTAAGCATAGATACCATTTTTTATGAGACAAACAAAGCTAACAGTTTCTGAAATATTTCCTTACCTCCATATAACTCAAGCATAAGTTTTTATAGATCAATAATTATTTTTTTCTCCTTTCCCAATTTTATGACCAAACTTCTACTTCTCCTGGTTCAGTTTAGGCCCAATAATTCAAAACCGTGCTACTGATTAAATGCTCCATCACCAGGTATCATTACTTCTCAGTCCTATCTATCAACTCAACTCGACCGATCCAATTCATCTTATACTTATTTTTTATTTTAGTCTACTTCTTTTCTAACTTTCATCTCTAAATTGTCCTTGATTCTCACGAGATTAAACCTTCCTAACATATATTCAACTTTCTGTACCCCTCCTTCTATTATTACTTGTGGGTCACCCTGGCTGTATTTACATATGACCTGTTCTACCAAACTCACCCATTTCATAAATTCTCTTTCCATAGTTCAAATCCTAGTGGGAAAACTGAACAGTTAAGCAGGGTGCAAGGTAAAGAAACTGCCTAGATAAAAAAGTTGTATCAGCTTTTGTCATATTAAGAATGAAAAGCTAGTCTTGGCCCACCATTGTCCAAAAGAGAGAAACATGTATGAGCCATAATTCCAAACTAATGACCAGACTCGTGAAAGAAATTTGGGGGTGGGGGTGGGACAAAAGGAACAAACTATGTCTATTAAGGTTCAAATCCAAGACTACCTATTTAAGTAAGAAGCCAGTTACCTGTAGAAAAACACTTTATTATATATGCCAATATTGTCCTTAATCTCTTTCTGAATAGGGAAATTACTCCTTCCCCTCAAAGTTAAGTACAAACATATTCTTCAGCAGCTTTACCACCTTTAATACAGTTCTTGGGTTTTTTTTTTTTGAAGATCCAGTTACCACGCTCTTATCCTTATTTTACATTTTTCACCACACTTGCCCATTACCATCAACTTGTCTGTCCTAGGATAAAGAATTTTGATTTGGGCCAGGCATGGTGGCTCATGCCTGTAATCCTAGCACTCTGAGAGGTCAAGGAGGGTGGATTGCTTGAACTCAGGAGTTCAAGACCAGCCTGAGCAAAAGCCGAGACCCTGTCTCTACTAAAAATAGAAAAACTAGCAGGGTATTGTGA
The DNA here is from genome assembly GCF_027406575.1 of Nycticebus coucang. Lineage (NCBI taxonomy): Eukaryota > Metazoa > Chordata > Mammalia > Primates > Lorisidae > Nycticebus > Nycticebus coucang. The sequence goes on along the minus strand of NC_069785.1, from coordinate 32,659,659 downwards.
TAGGCACTTGTAGTCCCAGCTACTTGGGAGGCTGAGGCAAGGGAATCACTTGAGCCCAAGAGTTTGAGGTTGCTGTGAGCTAGGACATGATGGCACACTCCCCAGGGCATACAGTGAGAATCTGTCTCCAAAAAAAAAAAAAAAGAATTTTGCTTTAATTCTGCCCTCCATTTTTTCATTTCAATCTCTCCCCACCTTTCAACAAAGCAATAATTCTCAATAAGGGAATGGAGTGTGTATGCCCCTTAGAAGGGCTTATGGGAACTGCAGGTGGGGATAAATGCACAGTTATAAAATGTATATTTTACATTACAATTTTATGTCTAGCAAGTGAAAAACAAATCTCATTGTATAGGCTATTTACATCCCATAAAATTGAGCAACATCTTCTTGGCCAATAAGGATCTGTAAAAGATAACTTGGGGACTAGGAGCAGAAAAAGAAGCATGCCTGGCTGGGAAGGGTTATTAATACTTCTCAGAAGGGATAAGATTTCTTACGGTCTCTCAAAAAGAAGTTTATCATTATTTACTATCTATGATGAATTAGAAATACTGCAATAGTCTACTTGTCTAATAGATAAAATTATACAAACTGAACTACAGACATCTATTCTTCATTTATAGAGAGTACTGCCCATCCTCTTAGGAGATAATGAATGAATGCCATATTGAACAATACTTTTTTCTGTAATACACACTTTTAGAAAATACCACTTACCTACTTAACCCCTAGCTGCTCAAAGATTCAGAAAAGAATAAACTATTTTACTTCAAAGTATAAACCATGTTGGAAACTGTATCCTTTCAAGAGGATCAGCTGCAGACAGACATAAACACATGTTACTGAAATACAAGATGGGCAGAGTAGTTTAAGTGAGAAATCCCTTTAAAATAAAATAACCAAGAGGACTAAAATGGAAATCACCAACATAATTTCAAAATGGAAGCATTTAAAAACAGTACCATGGAGACATCTGTGAGACCCAAAGAGTCTCAAATCTTATACAGAAATGGAAAATAAACATCCAAAGTGAATGTAATCACAATTTAGGGTCTACAAAGGATCAGGATGGAAAGATATAGCCTAGTAAGTAATGAAGCAATTAACTTGGAGCACTCAAGAGATTTTCTCAAGATCAAAATCCTAGGCCATATTTTCTATCTTCACTTTTCTTACTGCCAAATACATGGCTACTGTTTTTGTTTTCCAATTATTGCAGAAGGCACTCACACCTCAATCAGGGGTATGGGCATATGGGGGCAAATATGGCTGGTAAAGTGAGCCCTTATGAATAAACAGGAAAAGCAAATTAGGCAACTATGAAAGCTATGCATTTTCAGGTGATAAAGGAGAAACTACAGAAATTATATACTCATACGGAAAAAGAGAAAGGGTCTGGTAAGGAAGTGAGGGGTTGATAGAGACGAAAACACAACTAGGAGTGGGGGTGGGGGGACCCGGGTACATTACCTGCTCATACTGCTGGGGTTGGTGCCAGCAAGGCCCATAGAGCAGAGGCGGGATATTTTGGCAACTGGTGTCCCCTCAAATGGAGATGAGGTACATGCACTTGAGAGAGGGAGCTGGGGGGAGGGAGGTGCCCTCCAGGGTAAGGGTAGCCAAGACGGAAAGATGGGGGGTGTGGATGCCTGGGGTAGGAGCAACGTTAGGGCGGAAGCTATAGGCTGAGATGCCTGACTAGCCCTGAAGGAGAAAAGGAGCTGTGTCTCTTTCCTGTAAGGGTGAGAAGTGGCTTTACCTGCAGCGGCTGTGGGGGGCCGGTTCACCCCTCTCGCTGTCTCTCCAGCACCAGTTTCCCCCTCCTCCTGTGCAACCTAACTCATGCTCCTGCCCGCCCCGCGTCCTCATTGGCTGAAGCCTACTGCCACTCACCAGGGGCAAAAAGACGCAAAACAGCGCAAAGGGTGGGACTATAAGGAGCTCCCCTCCTCCTCCCCCGCAGTTAGGTTGAGAGCGCACGGAGAGGCCTATCCGGTTTCTAGGGCCGAGGCGAAGCCTGCAGCTTACTTGAAAAAAGGAGGCCTGGTCAGAGAAACGGTCTCCGGGTGCGGGAAACCAGGGTTGGGGATTAAATTCTCTACCACCCGCACTACATTCTGCACGCTAAAGAGTGTAAACTCGGGAGGGAGGGGTTCCGCATTAGACCAGCTCCGCCTCCCTCCGGATCCCCTGCCTTCCAGCAGCCCTGTCAGCCCCTCTCCAGTAGTGACTATATCTTATCCCACGACCCAATGAAAGGGGCCAGATCTTCCTTCCATCGTGGAAGTCAGCCTAGTTGTTGGAATATGGAGCCTTTTACTCTTAAACGCACTATTTCTGCCGCAACCAACAAGGCTAGCTTGCATTCTTACCCTCTAACCCTTCAACATTGCTTTCTGGTTCCATGTGCCCTCTAACAGCCACCGAACTCCTATCCCTGAAACACACTCACTCCTCAACCCCAAACTCAGTCTCCTGCCTTCACTTCTCTTGAAATTCCAGCCGGTTTGACACACTGGTCAGTGTCCACTTGGCAACGCCACTGGAGACCACTCTAATTCCCAATGAGAATGATGGTATGCAAGCTTAAATTCCCTCAAAGAAAACTGTTATTAAAAACGGCTGCTAGACCTAGTTGTCTAATGTTAGGGAAAAAATAAACGAAAACTAAAAACAGCTCATTACCTTCTGACCACTAGTTTTGTCTGAAAAGAAACCAAATGCAACACTGAAATCCTATTTTCTGTACTCTGTGACACAAACTTGGCATTAGATCTCCTATTTTTAAAGACCCTTGCTCCTGTAAACAGCAATACTGTGTTCCCACTCATTCTAACTCAAAACCTTAAAGGTGCTCTGAAACCTCCTCCTGCATCCACTAGCCAATGATTTGCCAAGTCTCTTTGACACTCTTGCAACATATAACAGATATTGGAGGTGGCAAAGACTTTAGCTATCATAAGTCAACCTTCTTGTACAGATGAGAAAACTGAGGCTTAGAGAGTTGAATATTTGTGAAACTAAATGGCAAAGACAAGATTCATTTTATGTGACTCCTGTTTCTGCTGCCATTTTTTTTCCTCATCTGGGCCTTGTTAATATTGTTGCCTTTGAATTATATGCCATCTTTAAAGCTTACTTATTCTCTAAAATCTAATGATATAAAATTCATTATTTTATATAATTCATTCATTATTTCAGTATTTATTTAGTATATACCAATTAATCTGCTGGTACACGGGATCTAAAAATGAATAAGACAGAATCTCCACCTTCCACTCATAAAAGGTAAATTTGTGTTATCTTTGTGGGGAAAGACTAAAGAGTACGAACTATGACAACAGTGTCAAATGTAAACAATTACAATACAAGATGATACATGCAATGAAATCAGTAGGGGGTTATACAAGAACACACAGAAAAGGGACTTAGGACAAAAGGTAACAAGAAAGTAATTTCTTAAATGATGAGACAGAGTTAACTAGGGGGGAGGATGAAGTGGCCAAAAAGAAATAGTTGCTCAGAAAGCAGGGACAGTTAAGAGGAAAAGCAAAACAAAGCATGGCAACGAGGAACAAAATGAGGAACACAGAGGAAAGTTTCAGTAGTTCTTCAGGTCAGCCTTGCTACAGTATAAAATACAAAGAAGAAATTGCATAGAGATGAGACTAAAGGAGTAGGTAAAGGCCAGATCATGCAGGGTCTAAATACCCACCAGATTAAGGCATTCCTTATAGGTGGACAAGGAGGCACTGAAACATGTAATGATATGATCAGAACAACATTTTGTTTTTGTCTTTCTTAGAAACAGAGTCTTGCTCTATTGCCCAGGTTACAGTGCAATGGCACAATCTCAGTTCACTGTAACCTCAAACTCCTGGACTTGAACAACAACTCCTGCCTTAGCCTCCCAAGTAACTAGAGCTATAGGCATTCACCACAGTGCCTGGCTGATTCATTTTTTGTAGAGACAGGATCTTGCTATGTTGTACAGGCTGCTCTCCAGCCACTGGCCTCAAGTGATTATCCTGCTTTGGCTTCCCAAAATGTTGGAATTACAGGGTTAAGCCACTGTGCCTGGTGAGAACTAAATTTTGGTTAGATAGAGAAACAATTAGGAGGCTGTTGCGAGAGTCCAGAAAAGAGTTGCATAGTGGATATTTGCTCATTTTTTCTTCTGCTCAGCAACCAAAAGCCCCCTTTCTATATTATGGGAATAACTAAAGGTAAAAATTTTCAATGGAGGCTCGGCACCCATAGCACAGTGGTTACAGTGCCAGACAAATACACCTTGAGGTGGTGGGTTTGAACCCTGCCCAGAACAGCTAAACAACGACAACAGCAACAAAAAATAGTCAGGTGCTGTGGCAGGTGCCTGTAGTCCCAGATACTTGGGTGGCTCAGACAAGAGAATTGCTTAAGCTCAAGAATTTGAGTTTGTTGTGAGCTGTGAGGGTGACACAGTGAGCCTCAGTCTCAAAAAAAAAAAAAAAAAAAAATCTTTAATGGAAAGCTAGATTTTATCTTCTACTACAGAGCCTGGGGGGAAGGTCAGTCCTTTTGTCTGTCCCCTTCCTGGCAGAGAGAAAGTTTGCACCCGACCTAGGTTAGTTTAAGTGAATGCTGCCGCTTGCGAATATTTGACTTTGCAATCTAAAAGATCCAGGACCAATCAGTTAAATATTTGGCAGTGGTGGGCACTAGACTCTAATTGCAGCATCCATACAGACTGTTCAGTGGTATGATCTTGCTTTTTCTTTGGCCTTGCCTCCCTTGATTTCAGACCATTTTCTAAACTAGGTTCTCTAACATTCCCATTAATTCTGTGAGCCACAGGATATTCTTCCAGTAAATTCTCTTTCTGCTTAAGTTAGCCAAAAGTAATTTCTGTTGTTTGCAACCAAGAATCCTAACAAGATGATTAGGGCCCAAATTCTACCAACATGGTTCAAAAGACAACAATAAGATCACTTCTTAACCTTTTGGCTAAGATCAAGTGTAAAAGATAATGATTGCAAGGAAGGGATAGAGCCAGAAATACATAGGGGATAAAAATCAATAAAATCAGGGGTTCAGAGGGAAAGATGAATTCAGCCATATTGACTGAAATCCCTATAGCATGTTAAGTAGTGACATTCATTAAGAGTTTGGCTGTATGAGTCTAAAAGTCTGGCTTGGTAATAGATTTTGCGAGTTATCAGCATTAAAAGGTTCTTTTAAGAGTGGAGATTACCCAGGGAATGTGAAGAGTAGACCAAGTTCAAGAAAAACTGCACAAATACTGTAAGGGGACAATAGAATGTTGGTGTCTGAGAAGAACTGGAGAACCCATGCCCACTCCAAAGAAAGCTACTGCTATTCAGCTCTAATTAAGTATTGCCAAATGGTAGCACATATCCAAGGTTGTGAGAGAACTTAAGATTTTCCAAAGGAAAAAACAGAGTTTTAACTAGAACTTTACCTTAGAAATGCAGACAATGTAATCTAATCATTTGTATCCTCATACTAATCTGCATTAAAAAACCCTGAAATGTAGAGCTTTATAAAGAATCTTTTAGGGTTTAAACATAGGCAACTAATCTTTAAAAAACCTTAAACATTATGCAGGCTGATCAAAACACTTAGATGTAGCCAGGCGCGGTGGCTCACGCCTGTAATAGTAGCACTCAGGGAGGCCAAGGCCAGTGGATTGCCTGAGCTCACAGGTTTGAGACCAGCCTGAGCAAGAGTGAGACCCCCCATCTCTAAAAATAGCCAGGTGTTGTGGTGGGCACCTGTAGTCCCAGCTACTCAGGAGGCTGAGGCAAGAAAATCACTTGAGCCTGAGAGTTTGAGGTTGCTGTGAGCTATGACACTATGGCACTCTATGGAGGGCAACAAAGTGAAATTCCATCTCAAAAAAAAAGAAAAAGAAAACACTTAGCTGTAGATGAGCGGTTCTCAACCTGTGAGTGGTAACCCACAGGAACTATATTAAAGGGTGCAGCATTAGGAAGGTTGAGAACCACTGGTGTAGACCCACCTGTTTTCGAGACTTTTAGTAGAAGAAAAAAGCTAAGGGGGAATCCAGGATAATAGAATTTAAGAATCAGAATAATCTATGCCTTCTTAAGCATGTAGAAAGGAAAAGTTAAAGAAGAAGCAGAGTCCAAAGTCATAGAAGCAAAAAGAATAGAGATCTGCAGGGCATGAGTGATCAATTCTATCAAACAAAGCAAAACTGTCCAATGATGTAAGAACTTTACAATATCTACTGGATTTAATATCAAATGCCTTTCTGATACCTACTTTCCATTGTCAAGCCAGAAGTAATGTGTTCACATGAGCTTTCACATATTTTGTTTAGTCCTCTTTAAGGAGAACTATCTTCTATTTTTATTTTACTTATATTTGTGCATGGAAACATAATGAGTTTGTATGTTCAAGGATCCTGGGTTCAAATTTCTGTTCTATCAAGTAGATTAACATTTTTGAGTCTAGTTCATTACTCTGCATAAAGGGGATAACAGCAAATTACAGTTCCATTTCTGAGGATTAATGAAACATTTACCACTATACTTGACATAAAACTATTAAGTCTTAGAAGGTACTCAACAAATATTGTTGCATAGATAATTAACGAAAAAAATTGTTTTTGACCAATGTCCCTACTTACCTAGGATATGCTAACCAGCCTTAAAGGGGATCACAACCAAAATTAATGGCCTCCACAATAATTTAATTTTAGCAGGCTCATAACTATGAGTTTGAGTGTACACTCTAGCTCTAACTCTATATTAAACCTAATTTAAAGCCAACAGGAGTAATTACATTCTAGATTCTAGAGTTTGAAGATCATGTTCAACTAATTGGCTTTAGTCAGCCTAAGCCTGCTATAGATGTTCTATGTCACCGGTATACCTCTTTGAGTTATGAGACTTAAAAGACTCTTAGAGATCAAAAGAAAGAGTCATAAAGATTGCAGAAAATCTCACTTCCACTCTCAAATACATTTTTCCCATGGCTTCCAGCACACCACACTTTTTAGGTTCTCCTATTACCTCTTTAACCATTTCTTTACTATTCTTCTCCTATACCAACCCTTTAATTGTTTAAGTTCACTTTGGTCCCAGGCCCTTTTTCTTTTTATTCCATACTTTCTTTTCAAGGATGTCTAACCCAAATACACAGCCTTAATTATTATTCATTTATCTCTTCAACAAATTATCTTATGCTTATGTCTCTCATTTAAACCTCTGTGCAAGTGTCACACCTCTGAACTCCAGGTCTCTATCTACCTGCTTGCTCAATAGCTCTTCTTAGAAGTCACTCTAGTCTCTCCCACCCTCCTTCCACCAGCATGTATGCACATACAAAAAAGCTAATCATCACCTAGCACCTCCTATCCAGTCATGGTTTCAGAGACCAGAAACTTTCTTCCTTACAATCCACATCCAATATTTTGAAATCCTATCTTTGCCTTCTAAATATCCTTCAAATCCATCTACTTCTGCTTCTATTGCCATTTAGCTGAAAGACAGCCAATTTATCATCTTCACTTCCTTGGACTCGTATAACTACCACCTTCTCCATTTTTGCCTATTAATAAATAAGAATTCAAAGCTTGGCTGGGCGCCTGTAGAACAGTGGTTATGGCGCCAGCCACACGCACTGAGGGTGGTGGGTTCGAACCCAGCCTGGGCCAACTAAACAACTGCAAAAACAACCAAAAAAGGTAGGCGTTGTGGCGGTGCCTGTAGTCCCAGCTACTTGGGAGGCTGAGGCAAGAGAATAGCTTAAGCCCAAGAATTGGAGGTTGCTGTGAGCTGTGATGCCACAGCATTCTACGGAGGGCAACATAGCAAAACTGTCTCAAAAAAAAAAAAAAAAGAATTCAAAGCTCATTTCAGTATCAAGCTTTTTTTTTTTTTTTTACAGAGTCTCACTTGTTGCCCTTAGTAGGGTGCCGGGTGGCATGTCACAGCTCACAGCAACCTCAAACTCTTGGCTTCAAGCGATTCTCTTGTTTTAGCCTCCTGAGATAGCTGGAACTACTACAGGTGCCCGCCACAATGCCTGGAAATTTTTAGAGTCTGGGTCTCACTCTGGCTGAGGCTGTTCTTGAACCTGTTAAGCTCAGGCAATCCACCCACCTCCACGGCCTCCCAAGTACTAGGATTACTGCGCCTGGCAGCAACACCAACTCCTCAAAGAAAAGCTTTTTTTGACAAATAACAGCTGGATGTAAATTTATATGCTAGGCACTATTTCAAGCAATGAAAGTATATGAACATATTTAAATTTTTTGTTGTTGTTGTTGTTGCAGTTTGACAGGGGCTGGGTTTGAACCCGCCACCCTCGGCATATGGGGCCAGCGCCCTACTCACTGAGCCACAGGCGCCGCCCTGACATATTTAATTTTTAATAAGACTGAAATAATTACCTTTATTTCACAGATGAGGAAACTGAGGCACAAAGAGATAAATAACTTGCTCAACATCCTACAGTTAGTGTAAAGTGTGGCTCCAAAAGTCACATCCTTAACCACCCTACTACACTGTGCTCTAGAGGTTACATGCTACTATTATAAATTCTCTTGTAGCATCTAGTACTTTTCTTTTGTAATAGAGATTAAATAACTGATAATATAATTGTTGGATGCCCACTCTCCCTCCCCTATTTAAATGCAAGATCCCAAAAGGCAAGAACTGTAATCACTTGTTCATTACAATATATATCCTCTGCTTATCAGGTGGTAATGGGCATTCAGGGCACTTTTGTTGAAGGAATGCATTGAATTTCCAGCCAAAGGCTAGTGGGACTGAGGCTGTTGAGGTTTCCAAGCAAAAGAAATGGCTTCCCTCACTCAGACTAAAGTGACAGCAAATAGGCAACAGCACGTTTTCCTACCAGAAACATTCAGAAGAGATATCATAACAAGCATTTTCACTTTTTACGACCTGTGGCAGACACAGCTTTTACATATAGCACTATACATAAAAGACTGTTTTCTTTTTTTTTTTTTTCAGAGAGAAATATTATTTATTAAGGCCTAATCATTCCAGGGAGGGGAAAAGTCATCACACATAATAATGTGGAAATCAGCCAGCCCAGCCCAGCCATGCTCAGCCCAGGAGAAGACGAGTGTCTCTAGGAGGCTGTGGTCTGGGAAGCCTCATGGTCCATTTTCTGCAAAGCCAGCAGCTCCCAATGGGGTCTCCCCAGTGCTTAAGGGCTGAGCTGGGCTGCCCAGTCCCAACCACGTTCCTCAGAAGATATGTCCACACCAGCTTATTGGCTTCTTTGCTGAGCACCTCTGAGAAAAGACTATTTTCTAATAGCATGATACTATTGAAAGTAATGAAATTTTGGTTATCCCTTTTAGGCTTAGGACCATAATGCCTCAGCGGTGACCAATTTAAAGCTGTGACAAGAAGCACATGGATGACCTTATACCCTTGTGACATAAAATTGGGCATGGATTCATTTTTTGAAGTCAAACTCAATGTATATTTTTTTCTAGTAAACCCCCTAGTGTTTTGTTTGAAAATAGAAAACGAGAGCCCAATCTTTAAGGAATATTGCCCTTAGGACAAGTTAGACTAGATCTAGGTAAGTTTCTCTTCCACGGCTCATGGTCACCAAGGAGAAATATTCCGGGTTTCAGATGAGGAATATCAACTAAGTCACTATATCCACCTTGTTTCACTTTTGGGCATCCGACATAATTAACAATATATATAATTTAGGTTTCAGAGTCTTGATACTCTTCATGCTACCCCACATGCATCTCTGCATGCCCTATTTTAAGTGGGCCAGATACATATAATTTGTTCAGCCTAACAAAAATATAAATATTTACTTAATTCAACTAGAGGCTATGAGGAATTGTTTTCATTGCAACATTTTTGTTAAAGTGGTGGGGGGGAGGGAAGAGAAGAAATATTATAAAGTACAGTTATTACTTGTGGCTCCAGGCACAAAAACTAGCCGAGTGACATGGGAGTGACAAAGATTTAGTGAGCTAAACTGACTTGCCCACTAAATGATACGCAAGATCAAATGATTTTCCTCCATAGAGCTTAAAGTATTTCACATAATCTTATCTTCAAAATAACTAAGTTAAATAAAAGAAACAAACTATTATTCTTTTTCCTTCTAACAAAGATACAAAGAGAAATTTTACATTCTCAAGGTTCTACAATTACTGAAGGTACAGCTTTAACAGGCTACTGAATGCCTACCTATCTAGTATTATGGTCAAAGATAGTTCTGCCACAGGGGTGAGCAGTGGACTTTTAACTGGAGGAAGGGCTTTGAGGTCAGATTCATCAGTCCTACTCTTGGTTAAGTTACTTAACTGCACAAAGTCTTGTTGCTTTTTTTCTTCTTCTATAAAATGAAGCCAACACCACATACATTTCAGGGTTATTCTAAATATTAAAATATATGTTTGGCACATAGTAGGCAAATAAAAAGAAATTTATCATTCCCCATACAATATTTTAAAACAGTACCACAAAAGCCTTCTCTTAATGCAAAATTACTCCTTAGAGAATTGGCAGAGTTGATCTGCTAAGCAGAATAGAGATACTGAAATAGATGTAAAGTTTTTCAATTAGAATAGCAAGACTGCTGGGCAGGATGAAAGAATTCTAGCACTACCATGCTGAGAAAGCAGTCCAACCCTTTAACCTCACAACCATGGAACAGATTTCAACCAGCACTGGTGATCTAGGGCAACATCCCAGGTAATTCAACTAATCACTTTTATGTTTTAGAAATATACCCATGTCTATTTCATAAGTACTCCAATTTATTTCACATTACCTGCTTGTGGTAACTTATAGTTTTCTAACTAGGCTGTCCCTTGGTACTTCACATGCTCAGATCCAGTTGCCTTAGCTTTCGACTCCCCTGACTTTCAGGAGAGCAGTAAAAGGAAGTAACCATTACCTATACTATATATTTAAGACCTCATTAAAAAAGGTCCCAACAGGAGGCATATTGGAAAAACAGGCAAAAAAAGCACTACATTTTATAGGAGAATTGATATGCAAATAAAGGAAGAGCTGACTAATGCGCCCCTCACCCCAGGAAGGGGTGGGGTGTAAGGAATGACTGAGTACTGACTAGAAGAAATGAAGAATAAAACAGTGAAAGTTCAGTGCTCTTGAAACTTGGAAGCCTCTATCAAAAATCTTCTTTCATGCAGTTTACTTAGGTAGATGTATACCTGATGAAATCATGTTCCAAACACAAAAGTCTATTATTATTTGGGCTCTAAATAGGCAGCTAAACTACAAAAATCATTGCTTTTTTCTACCACAAACCAAAAAGAAATTTTCACAACACTAAAGGGACAATGTACCAATGAATATCCACATCCCAAAGGAGTAATTCCTAAAGATGTCGTGCATCCCCAAAATATGTGGTGGAAGAAAAAACTGAAAGCAGGAAGTTCCAAAGCTTTCTATATTGACCACAAGAAACAATTTGAGAAACATTAAAAACTTCTTTCTTCTCAAATGAAATTAAGAATTCTGCTACTATGTATCCTTTCTCCGAAAGTTACTGACATAGTCTTAGAAGAGTTACAGATTCTCAAAACAAAAAGGTATTATTACAGAACTACTAACTACTGGCATATTGGGACATTATCAAAAGGATTAGCACTAACACATTTGAAGTGCTAAGATACAGGAGAGAAAAGAAGGACAGTCTTGGAAATTATTACCTACTAATTTCAGTGGCATGCTGTTTAATTATCTTTTAAAAATGAACTGAAGTCTGAAAAACACCAAATAAAGTGAAGCCACATACCATATAGTACTCTGGAAATACTGAGAGGAAATAAAATCAGGAATGTTTTACCATTTCAATGGAAAAGTCAACCCTTTCTTTAAAATTATGCATAACAGTAAGTTAATTGTTCTCAGAACTCTTTTGAAGCAAATTAGTGAGGATATACTATAGGATAATCTGAATTTGAAGAGGCTAGAATGTTACCTAGGTTCCCTACACAGCTCCACAGCTTGGAATACATTCCTGTATCCATCCCTGTTAAAGACAAATATAAAGGAATAATCCATGCCAGGCTAATTTCTATCAATGCCTGCTGGATTTCTGATATTGTGTAACATGTAATTAGTGTGTAAAAACTGACTGTTTTATTTTTTAAAGTCTTCTGCTATAATCTGAAAGGAAGAAATAAGGTATTTTAAAGTTGTCATTTTGCTTCAAGTTATATTAAACAACTAAGAGCCTTGGGAAGGAAATAAAGTTAATAGGTAATAAAAGGGTAAAAGAAATGTTACCCAAAAAACAGCTTAATGAGACACCTCAGAGATTAACATACTTTGTAGTTTAAAATACTCAGTAACAGGCTCAGCACCTATAGTACAGTGGTTATGGCGCTGGCCACATGCACCAAGGCTGGCGGTTTCAAACCCGCCTGGGCCACCTAGACAACAATGACAACAAAATAGCCAGGTGTTGTGGCGGGCACCTGTAGTCCCAGTTACTTGGGAGACCGAGGCAAGAGAATCTCTTAAGCCCAAGAATTTGAGGTTGCTGTGAGCTGTGACACCAGTGCAGTCTACTGAGGGCAACATACTCTGTCTCAAAAAAAAAAAACCAAAAAACTCAGTAACAACAGAGGTGAACTTATTTTACAATATAAATACAATGAAAACTTTGTAGGCAATATAGAGCTAAAAACACACCAAAAAAGAACTAAATTATGACTTTATACATATCCACAAAACTGAGAGCTGGGGGAGGGGAGTTAGATTAACTGCATTAGAATGCAATAAATGATTAAATAAACTTGTAGGCAACAGCAAACAGTTCAAACAATAGCTTCATTACATGAAAATACAACTGTCACTTGGGTATTAAGTATGAAAGGAACCACATCAGGTTCTCAGGCAAAAAGACATAATGTCAGTGAATTAAAACGAAGCAAAGAAAATCCTTAATGGGGGAGGTGAAAGGAAGACCAACATTGTGAAGCAAAAGAAAATATTCATTAAAGAGGGGATATAAAAAGTCAATCTGAGGAAGATTTAAAAACATAATGGTTTATCAATGAACCAAATGCTAAAGGCAAAATAGTAAATACTGGCTTGGATGATCACAGCAGTGGCAAGGGCAGGTCACTCAAAGACAAGCAGATCAGGGACTCCCTCAAATTCAAGTCCAGAAGGAGAATGACTTCTAGAGATGAGGGTGGAGACTTCAAAGAAATGTCTGTCTTCTGTCTTTCTCCCAGATATTAAGCTAAGTTCAAAAGATAGCTTAACTCTTCCAAGGCTATGGACATACTATTGCTAAAGCATTTAGCATTCATCTGAATGTTACAATCCTTTCACAAATATCAAATAGTATTCTTTCAGTAGCAAACAAAATTTGGCACCCACAAATTAATCTTAAGCAATAGTTTTGCAAAGAAAAATGTCACCCTTTTCAAAGATGTGTATAATGGTTTTTTAAAAAGAATGATCTCCCCTTCACCATCTATTAACTATAAGAAACTTGACCTTTCAGCTTGGCGCGTGTGGCTCAAGTGGCTAAGGTGCCAGCCACATATACCTGAGCTGGTGGGTTTGAATCCAGCCTGGGCCTGCCATATTACAATGATGGCTGCAACCAAAAAATAGCCGGGCATTGTGGCGGGCGCCTGTAGACCCAGCTACTTGGGGGGCGGAGGCAGGAGAATCGCTTAAGCCCAGGAGTTGGAGGTTGCTGTGAGCTTTGATGCCACAGCACTCTACCCAGGGCAACAGCTTGAGGCTCTGTCTCAAAAAAAAAAAAGAAAAGAAACTTGGCCTTTCATATAAAATGGCAATATCTTCTTTTTACTCTACAGTGGTAGGTACCACAATGCCGAGATTTCTCCTCCCCATCACTGAGGGGTGCCATAGAGAAGAGTGTTCCAGGAAATATAAGATCTGTGTTTCCTACTGATTGACAAGCAGCACAGCAGATACGTTTTCTAGCCACATCTAAATGGATTTTGTTAACTTGAAAACTGATAATGAAATCAAAAGACCAGATGTACAGGAAAGATCAAACATATGGAAGGTGAGAACTGTTCAAATGCGATATATCCTCTTTAATCTCTTATCCCAATTACTCCTTTGGTATTTTGATTTTAAACCTTCTCTCAAGCCTGCCTATTTATACACACCTACCCTCTCTAGGGCCAGTGTCCTCAACCTTGCCTTGCAGACCCATTAGCATGCCACTCTTGCAACAGAAAGTCTTCTTAAATGGACGCGATTGTTTTTCTTTAATGACTCTCATTAAGAGTTGAGATAATTCCAAAATATTTGAAATAAGAAGTCTCCCACTCTGGCCCTAGAAGGTTGACCATATTAGTTTTGAAACCTATTAGGTAGAGGGGCATGGTGGCTCACGACTGTAATCCTAGCACTCTTGGCAGGTGGATTGCGTGAGCTCAGGAGTTTGAGCCCAGCCTGAGCAAGAGCAAAACCCAATCTCTACTAAAAATAGAAAAACTAGCTGAGGTTGTGGCTGGTGCCCATAGTCCCAGATACTCAGGAGGCTGAGGCTAGAGGATTGCTCAAGTCCAAGTGCTTGAGGTTGCTGTGAGATATGTTGATGCCACCACACTCTACCCAGGGAAACAAAGTGAGTCTCCAAAAACAAACAAACAAACAAAAAATACTATTGGGTGTCCTTGGCGGTGCCTGTGGCTCAAAGGAGTGGGGTGCCGGTCCCATGTGCCGGACATGGCAGGTTCAAACCCAGCCCCGGGGAAAAACTGCAAACAAACAAACAAACAAAAAAAACTATTGGGTGTCCAATATACAATAAATCCCCAAGCAGAAGACACAATCTAATTAGCAGAAGACATTGTCCAAAATACAAACAGAGGACATTGTTCAAATCTAATGTGCCCTGCACCAGATGGAACCTCAGCGGATGCTAAAGATACCCTAGTCTCCGAGTCTACAAATTCAGGAAAACATGGACATTAAATCAACTATGGATGTGGGATGATGGTAGAATGCAGCAGACACCGAAATGCAGCTCCCCTGGATGGTACTGGAAGGGTTCTACCATATGTATTCTTGAAAAGAAAAACGAGTTTTGAATCTTCGACTTCTTGCTCATTTTGCTCAGCCATTGGAAAGACTGGTCCCCTACATACTTATGTGAAAACCTTAATCACCTCAGAACTGCCCCTTAAAAGGCAGGAGCTGCTGCATTTGCACAGCAGCTGCGGAGAAATTCCCTGCAACACTAAAGACAGGTAAATAAAGACACTGCATTCACCCCGAGGAGGGGGAGGGGTCTTTTTCCAATAAATAGTTTACATAATGCAACCCAGGGAGAGAAGAGAGCTCCGCACACCTGTCAAGGAGATGCAAGGCTTCACCTCCTCTCTTTCCACCATCTCTAAACACTCTCCAACAGCCTGTTCTTCACTCCCACAAGACCCACAGACATTACACCTAAGAATGAGTAACAATCTGCATATGCTCATCCCCTGCTTTTACCCACCTTTATTACTAAAATACAAAAAGAAAAAGGGAAAAAGGAAGTAAAAGATCTTAACCTCTCACTTCTGGGTCCAAAGTGAGTTTTCCCTCCTCTGAAGCGGGAAGGAGAACGGGCGCTGCCTCAAATCTAACTACGCCCAGCAAAGCAATGACAAGCTATAAAAACTCCTCAGCGACCCAGGCAGCCTCCTCACGGCTTGGCTTAGCTGGGACCCCGCTGCCCGGCAGCCACTCTCTCCCCCGGCCTCTCACAAAGGAGAATGGTTCAGTCCAAAGCATCACCCAACACCTGATCCCTCACAAGTGGGGGAACAGGAAAGGCGGTGGAAGGGAGGGGAGGAGGAGGAATGATTGAAATCAATTCTAAGAACCTTAGCTTTTGCAAAGACTACTAGACCACCAATAAGGAGCAGGCGTGAGCGGGATGCCTACCTGATCAAGTCACAGTGCTTCCTCTCCAGTCAGCGTTTCAACTCACCCTCTCCGAGAACAAGGCGCCTTCCGGCGGAGCATGGCCAGCCCTCACCTCAATCTAGCTTGCTAGTAGTCCATTCGCCCTAGGCTCCACCCCCTCCGCCCCCACTCACCAATGGCAGAGCTGAAGCCGGGCCTCTTCTAGCGGGGTAGTGTGAGCGCTATCCAGGAAGTCTCTTGAGGATGGAAGGCCCTAGGGCTCAGAAGGGTACGTAGGCAACCACAGATATGCCTGATTGAAAATAAAATCTGGCGGCAGCTCGCCTCTGACGGTTCAGTTTACTGGCAGCCAGGCCCTCAGCATCTTATTTTGACCCCCGCCGTTGGGGGCGCTCTGAACTAAAACAACACTTAGTTACCTGTTTCTGGGAAGCCATCTTGGATCGGGCTGGTGCCTTGGGGGCGGGGACAGAGAGCGCTTAAAGAATTTGAAGTCCTTTTCGGCATTCCGTCCGACTATTTAGGTCGGGACCCAACTTCCCTCGTATGTATATTGTCAAGATGTCCTTCGGTCCCGAGGAGAAATTCCGCAATAATGTGTGTGGTTAGAGGCAACCACCGCCACTCTCACTTAAGAAGCAATTTTAAATCAAAGAAAATTAATTCCTCGAATGAGAGTGAATATTGCAAGTTCCCAGAGTAATAATCCGTTAGACACTTCACTCCTCAGAATATCACGTAAGTTATTTATTCTAGATGCTTCTAATCTTCATGCTTCACCTGGAAATTTTCCAGAGTTCTGACTTTGGCAGTACAGAGCACGGGGAATAAGTTGGAAAGAAAGAACAGGATTTAAGTAAGAATTCCAAATTTTAAAAAATTTTATAAAAGGCCTAAAATTAATCATCAGATCCAAACTACAGATAATGCAAACGATACAGGCTTGAAGGATGCATTTTATGTAAGGAGCAGGAAGACCTTTAGGGGGCAGCCTTGGAAACATTGGCTGGAGAGAGTAATTATCTAACAACTGTATTTAAATTTTAAAAGAAACGATTTCATTGTAGGTGAAATTCTTTTGTACACGATGAGAAAGTTTCCCTGTTATTTCCTCGTCTAAACGTCTGCTGCTATTACAGTTTACTTAAGAAATCTTTTTAAGCACGTGAGTGAAGAGAGTCCTTCCAGAATTTCTCAAATATGCAAGTAACATAATTGCATGGTCTTACGTGATAGGAGCTCAGAGGCGCTCAGAGGCCTTAAGGAGTCATATGATGACTTTTATTTTATCAGAGAAGTGATAAGACTTGGCCAGATACATTTCCCTGTATATTGAACAAGATCTGTTAGTCACGTTGTCTTTTAGCTACTGCTGCCATATCTAATTTATAGTATTAGGATTTACCAGAAAAACATACATATACAAATAGTATCTCTAGTTACTAGAACGCGAGGCTATTATCCTTCTAGTTAATTGGTTTAGAAAGGAACTAGTTTATAGGCATTGTGGAAAGGGAAAAAGATGTGCCTGATCCGAGGTTTTTTTTTTTTTGAAGACAGAGTCTTGCTTTGTCACCCTCTGTAGAGTTCCATGGTGTTATGGCTCACAGCAACCTCAAACTCTTGGGCTCAAGCGATTCTCTTGCCTCAGCCTCCTAAGTAGCTGGGACTACCGGCCCGCCACAACTGCCTGGCTATTTTTAGACAGGTTCTCGCTTTTGCTCAGGCAATCCACCCACTTACGTCTCCCAGAGTGTTAGGATTATAGGCCTCAGCCACCACACCTGGCCTGAAGCAATAATTTCTGATAACTACATTTAATCTTTAGCATGACTTCCAAAGACCAATCAACACCCAGATTATCTCATAACTACTCTTGTTCACATAGGGTGTGACATCCTTTTCTATAATTCTTCATGACTGCTTCACTTAGAACTTGAGCACTTCATTCAGAAGACAGGTCATGAATTTGCCCAGATATTTTTGTTTCTCATGCTTCCCTTAAAATTGGTGAAATACCCAAGTACAGAAGGTTGTAAGTTGGTTTGGATAACAGAACTGGATGTGAGAATTGAGATTTAAAAAATAAGTCCCAAAGATGGCGCCTGTGGCTCAGTAAGTAGGACGCTGGCCCCATATACCGAGGGTGGTGGGTTCAAACCCAGCCCAGGGCGAATTGCAACCAAAAAATAGCCGGGCGTTGTGACGGGCGCCTGTAGTCCCAGCTGCTTGGGAGGTTAAGACAAAAGAATCGCGGAAGCCCAAGAGCGGGAGGTTGCTGTGAGTCCTGTGTCGTCATGGCACTCTACCGAGGGCGGTAAAGCGAAACTCTGTCTCTACAAAAAAAAAAAAAAAAAAGTCCCAAAATATCAAAATGATACCTTTTAATACACTGAAAGCAGATACAGGCAGAATGCTGTCTTTGACTAATGTTCTAATGCTGAAGATTCTTTTAGATGGTAAGAAAAAGTTTCTATGCAGAAACAACAAAATCATAATTAGTTTTGTCCCTGTGTAAGGGAGCAGACTAATTCCAAATTCACCAGCCTCAAATCTGTTTTGGAATGAGGCAGGATTAAAAAAAAAAAAAACAAAAAAACCCCCACAAAGCCATACCCTAAATGTCTTTCTACTTACTGTAGTGAGGTGTTAACTATTAATACTATTACTGGGTCAAAATCCAGTATAAAACAAATCCTAAACAGGAGGCTTCTTCCATATCTTTTATACAATCCCCTAAGAGGAGAAGAACTACTAATGTTTGGGATACAATCAGAAATGACACATGGAAGATGAACAGCTTGGATACATGCATATATTTAATAAAGAAACAACTTATCAACCAACAAAAAAACAATTAGAAAAATTCATGGGACCGCAGTGCTGTGGAAGAAAATGGGACATCAAGAAAAAAAGATATATCAACTGACCCAGAAGCCTGCGTGATGACCAAAGCAAAGGCAAATTTGGCTAGGATAGTATTATACTCCCCGAAAAGGAGAATGGCTAGAGAAGTATCCACTCATCTGACCACTTGGTAACAAGCAGCCTTACTTAATGTTACATGGAATGGAAGCAAAGAGCCAGGGAACAGTAGGAGTGGAGAGGGAAAAGAATAATATAGTACCCAGGGCTAGGAGATGGAAGAGCTAGGTAGAATTACAAAGAGATGACTTTAAGGCCTTTTGTTTCCTCTAAAGCCAAATAAACTAAGTTCTTCAGTGTTTCAGTCAAATTCAATGATCACAGAACGAGTAGCACTAGGCACTGTGAAGGAATGGTGGGGGAATGGTTTGTAAAAATAAGAGGACATGGATTCTGTTATTAAGGAGTTTACAACATATATGAGGAGACAGATTCCACACATAAAACAACTACAAAACATATTTACAAAGTTACATATAAATAAATATACATATAAATATACATATAACATATGAAAGCTAAAAGGTACTGTTTCAATAATTGCTTAGAAGTCCCTAGGTCAATCACTGAAGGCTTCCTAAAGAAAAATTTTTTTGGACTTTTAAATATAATTTTAGTGAAAGAGTAGGGCATGTGCAAAGATATGGAAATAGGAATAAATGTGTCATGTTCAGTAAGCAGATTAGCTTGATTAAAGTAGAGAGTCTAACTAGGTTTAGTTAAGAAGTATGTATGATGAAACAGTAGAAGTCTATCTGATGAAAGACACTACAATATTAGATCTGGTACCTAAAACAAAATGAACAGAGAACAGATTTTTCTTTAGGTAGTAAGTGGCCATAGGTCTAGGACCAACTCTACTGCTCTCAGAAGTTTTATAGTTACTCTAAGAGATAGAAACTAGCAATTAGATAGTAAAGAAGTACTCAGCATCCTTAAGCAAACAGAAGGAACTGCCTTCTGTAAAAATTCTTAGAAAGTGGCAAATAGACCCCCAAAGGCAAGAAAAAAACTCAGTGAAATTATTCAGCAAAGGATCTATCAGCTAAAGGCCAGCCAGATCACAATAATCTCAGGTATTCAAGCAGAATGTCTTTGACCCTAATTCTTGGTGGGGAGCAGATTGTATATGCTTATAAAATTATTTATTTTTGAACTACTGTGACAACTTTGATCCTAACATTTTAGAAATATTAAAATAAAGAGAATGAGAAGAGCCCTAATCTATAGGGAATGTTCACGTCCCTGAAGGAGGACAGGTCAGCAAGGGCCAAATTCTTCCCTGGTCTTTAAGTGGAAAGGCAAAACATCACACCTTGAAAAGAGGCTGCTGTCAGCCAAAGCAAGTAAGACCTCTTTCATTAAGCCTATTGATCTGAAGCTGTTCCAGGAAGAAAAAAAGGAGTTCAGGCCAGATGTTCAGCAGCAGCCAGAGTTGGACCCTACATCACGACAGTTCCGCTGAGAGACACTGGGTCCCAGTGATGTTGAAATTGACTGCTGGGGCCCAATCTTGATGCCATTTGCCTGTAAAAGAAAAGAAGCAATAGTTCCCAACTCAGTACTAAAATGAATGTGAGAAAGGAGAAAAAAATTTTTTAAGGAATAAAGATCATCTAGTCTGCCATCTAGAAATAAGCATTATTAACCTCTTGTGTCTATTCTGTCATAGTCCTTTGATTATACTTTTTTGACAAAAAAGATGTACACAATTTTGTATATAAGTATCATCTACCTTATTTTTTTAATAGCATGCTGTAAACATCTTCTCATGAGACCATATTTTTATAAACAACATTGTTAATGACTTTATATTCATTCCACTCCATGGACTGTAACATATTTTCTCAATGTGTTTATTTATAGGCATTTAAGTGGTTTCCAAATTTTTTGTGGTTGTAAGTTATTTCTGAATTATCTTTATAAATTATTAGACTCTTTCCTATTATTTTTCTAAAATAAATCCCAAGATGCAAAATAACTATGTAAAAGGGTATCTTTCTTTAATTTTAAATACTTTAAAGACAAATTATCTTCCAGAACAGCTATACAGATTTTCATTCTTTTTTGTTTGTTGAGACAGAGTTTCTCTCTCTTGCCCTAGGTAGAGTGCCAGGTGTCATAGCTCCCAGCAACCTCATACTCTTGAGCTCAAGTGATCCTTTTGGCCTCGGCCTCTGGAGTAGCTGGGACTATAGTAGCTACGTGCCACAGTATCTGGCTAGTTTTTCTATTTTTAATAGAGACCCTGTCTCACTCTTGCTCAGGCTGATCTCAAGCTCCTGAGTTCAGGCACTCTTCCCGTCTCCCTGAGCGTTATGATTACAGGTGTGAGCCACCGTGCCAGATACGGAATATCTTTTCGTATAATTACTGATCCTCCTTTCCCCAGTATATATGTACACATATATGACTAGGTTATTCATGTCCCTTAATTTTTTTAAGAGTCATTGTGGTTTTCTTTAATCATCTGTAAGTGCTCTTTATATATTTATTATGTAAGTCAAACATAATAGTTTGACTTAAGTCAAATGTAAGTCAAACAAAAAAATAGTGTTGTGGTGGGCACCTATAGTCCCAGTTACTTAGATACTAAATTTAAAAGATTAATCTGGGCCAGACGCAGTAGCTCACACCTATAATCCTAGCACTCTGGGAGGCAGAAGCAGGTGGATTGCTTAAGCTCAGGAGTTCCAGACCAGCTTGAGCAAAACTCAGACCCCAGATCTCCACTAAAAATAGAAAAACTAGCCAGGCATTGTGGTGGGCACTTGTAGTTCCAGCTACTCAGGAGGCTAAGGCAAGAGGATCATTTGAGCCCAAGAGTTTGAGGTAGTTGTGAGCTATACTGCCATAGTACTCTAGCCTGGGCAACAGAGACTCTGTTTATAACTAACTAAATTATTAATCTGCTTGTCATACATGTACAATTGTTTTTCCATTTCACTGCTTGTTTTTCAACTTCATAGTTTTTTTAATCATATGAAAGGCATAATTTGTATTTTCAAATTACTGGGTTTTTCTTTTTGCTTCCTTTTTTTCTGGTTTGATCATGCTTAGAAACAGAAGCATAAGAAATGTCCTCTCTCAATATGTAAATTACTTCTACTAAAGCAATGTGGAGAAAAGAATGTGGATTAAACCCCAGATAGACTTGAGTTTAGAGTGGGCACAAGTGAGACTGAGCAACAGTGAGACTCTGTCTCTAAAAAAAAAAAAAAATAGCTGGGCGTTGTGGCAGGCACCTGTAGTCCCACTTACTCAGGAGGCTGAGTCAAGAAGATTGCTTAAACCCAAGAATTCAAGGTTGCTATAAGCTATAATGCCATGGCACTCTACTGAGGGCAACAGAATTAAAACTCTTGTCGCAAAAAAAGAAAAGAAAAGGAGGTTGAAAAGAAAAGCTCCCATTTTGTATAAGCCTTTTAGATCACCAAATAATAATCTCTAAGCCATTCCAGGTCTCAGATGTGAGGAAAAAAGAAAATGATGACAGGTTTCCGTGCACTTATATAAAAAAACAAGTTTGAGGCTTGACACCTGTAGCTCAAGTGGCTAAGGCGCCAGCCACATACACCAGAGTTGGCAGGTTCAAATCCAGCCCGGGCCTGCCAAACAACAATGACAACGACAACCAAAAAATAGCCAGGCACTGTGGCAGGTGCCTGTAGTCCCAGCTATTTGGGAGGGTGAGGCAAGAGAATTGCTTAAGCCCAGGAGTTGGAGATTGCTGTGAGCTGTGAGCTGTGATGCTACGGCACTCTACCAAGGGCAACAGCTTGAGGCTCTGTCTCAAAAAAAAAAGTTTGAGTTGCCAGAGCTATAAGTAGTATAATGATGAGGAATATAAGCATTCAATTCTAAGGAGCTTCTAATCCTGTTCAGAACAAATCAAAGTTAATTGGCAGCACCCTCACCCTTTATTACCTCATTGTGGACATCAAATAAACCCTGCTGGATCTTCCTATATATTTCTTTGGCTGTGTTAATGAAGGCCTGAAGGAGACAGAAATCATATTATCGTATCAAGTTTAGGTAGAGAAATGAGAAAGGCAACTGTGAGTATTCCTATTTGGATTTCCAAGGCGAATTAGGAACCATTAGGAGGTAGTAAAATTATAGATTGTCCCCCAAATGACACTGTAAAAACCATTGAGAGTAGTTTCAAAAAGAAAAAAAGGATTATATGACATTCTGGTACTGATCCTAGATGTTCCTAGGATTCCTAGGTTGGCACTTTCTACAAACAAAACAACATCTTCTATTCTCCATCAGTTACTAAACATATCATCAACACCAGGCCTAGGAATAACTTCAGCAGAACTCATTCAGCACTCCAACTAAAGTGATTTATAAGTTGCAGTGATATGTAATCCACACTTACCAATTAATGTTACCCAAAGCAAAATTAAACTAAGAATCTGTGTAAAAGAAAATGACATTATTTCCTCAAAAGGAGACATTCTGTTACTATGTATGACTAAAAACATCCTTTCTTTACCCATGACTTATAAGAGAAGAGAGTTCTAAATAAATGAACAAAGACACTGGATAATCTCTGAAGAGCTTGCCCCATTTCTTTCCAAATAGTACCTCTTCAACATTGCAGGCTGTTTTGGCTGAAGTTTCCATAAATATAAGTCCATGCTCCCGAGCAAAGGCCTCTCCTTCTTCTCTCTTCACATCCCTGCGAGACTCTAGGTCACTGCAAGAGATTAATTAGGAAGAAAACTAAAGAAAAATCCAAATGAAAGAGGAAAATCTAGTTCCAACTAAAAGAATCCCAGAATGGTTTCGACTCCCAGTTAATCCATAAAGAATGTTGATCCTACATGATCCTCTTTTAAATAGGTTGCTGATTTCTGTAGCTTTTTGGAAAATACTCTTCAGATTCAGGACAGCTGCTGCATGATTGAAGATAACATACCTAACTCTATTATGGCCAGGTGCAATGGCTCACACCTGTAATCCCAGCACTGCCAAGATGGGAGGATTACTTGCAGCCAGGAGTTTGAAACGGGCCACATAGTGAGACTGTATCTGTACAAAACATCTTAAAAATTAGCTGGTTTGACAGCACATGTCTACAGTCCTAGCAACTCTGGAGGCTGAGGTGGGAGGATTGCTTTGAGCCAAGGAGTTCATTGTTACAGTGAGCTCTGATCATGCCACTGTCCTTCAGCCTAGGCTATAAAGCAAGACTCTGTGTCCAAAAAAAAGAAGAAAAAAATTATATTTACCATCATAGCCCAGCTGGACTGTAAGCTCCATGAAAGCAAGGGCATAAATGACTTTTTCTTTTCACCTTGCACAGTGTCTAGTATGTAGGTTTTCAATAAATCAGTTGAACCAGTAAATAAATACAATTAGTCTGTGTTCAGTTCTCAAACAGTGCACCCTGGGCATGCCTATATACTAACAAGGGTGTCAGGAGATACTTTAAATTTTTGAGGGAAACATAGTAACACTCAAAATTATAATATCACATGAATTACAAATTTAAGTTTAAGGTACCAACATCAGATCACAACAGATTCTGATCAATATCTCCGTATCTGTATGAACCGGAGTTTTTCATGGTTATTGTGATTAAAAAGAAGTAATGCACAAAAATCAATATGGAACAGGAAATGAGAGTGGTAATGGTCCAATCTTGATTCCAAACTTTGAGAAGCTATGTGGTGCCCGACAGACATACACGGGTCATCAGTCATTAATTATGGCTATTTAAGAATGCAATAAAAGTATTTTTTCTTTTAATTTACGCTTTTGATTTTTCAAACAGTTGCTAAGTTATCATAAAAAATACCTATGTTTAAAATTTATTATTTAGGCTTAGCGCCTGTAGCTCAGCAGCTAGGACACCAACCATATACACCGGAGCTGGTGGGTTCAAATCCAGCCTGGGCCTGCCAAACAATGACAACTACAGCCAAAATATAGCCAGGCGTTGTAGTGGACGCCTGTAGTCCCAGCTATTGGGAGGCTGAGGCAAGAGAATCACTTAACCCCAAGAGTTTGAGGTTGTTGTGAGCTGTGACACCACAGCACTCTACCCAGGATGACAACTTGAGTCTCTGTCTCAAAAAAAAAAAAAAAAAATTAATAATAAATATTTCTTTTGGCCTATGTGTGCCAAGAAAAATTTACTGAGAATAGCACGCAGTGACGTGGAAAAACCAGAAGCCTTATGCATTGCTGGAAAGAATGTAAAATGGTGCAATTGCTATGGAAAATGGTATCCAGTTCCTCAAAAAATTAAACACAGAATTACCATATGATCTCGCAATCCCACTTCTGGGCATATACCCAAAAGAATTCAAAGTGAGGGTTTTGGGGGAGGTGGGTAGAGGAAAGGGGATTGGTGGGATTACCAGCGGTGCATCTTACAAGGGTATATGTGAAACTCGGTAAACGGTCTGTGAAGCTAGTGAATGATGCCCCATGATTATATAGATGTACACAGCTATGATTTAATAAAAAAAAAAAAAAAAAAAAGAATTCAAAGCCGGGACTTGAACAGAGATCCATGTCAGAGCAGCCTTATTCACAACAACCAAAAGGTGGCAGCACGCTATGGATCCCTGGCTAGATGGGTAAACAAACTGTGGAATATGCATACATATCCATCCTTTAAAAGGAAAGAGATTCTGACACATGCTACAATATGGATAAACCTCGAAGACACCATGCTAAGTGAAATAAGCCAATCATAAACGCACAAATAGTGTTATGATTCCACTTACAGTAGTCAAATTCATAGAGAAAGAAAGTGGAATGATATTTGCCAGTGGACGGGAAGAAGATGGGGAGTTAGTGTTGAATGGGTACAGAGTTTGAGAAGATGAAAAAGTTCTAGAGATGAATGCTGGCAATGGTTGCAGAACATACTTATGAAAATATTTAAGGCCACCGAACTGTATACTTAACAACAGTCAATTTGGTAAATTTTATGTTACATATATTTTATCCCAATCAAAAAATTGTTTTACTGAGACACTAAGAGGACAATTGAGAAAGTTTGAAGATCAAGAAACTCAGTGTTCACAGAGGACCCAAATGACTCCTCTTAACTATTATTCACACAGATAAAATTTTACCTCTTATTACCAATCAGCATGATAACCATGTTGGAACTAGAGTGCTGCCGGGCATCCTCTAACCATGAGGTCAGGTGGTTGAAAGTTTCACGCCTACAGCAGAAAAATTTAGAAAGTGGGTCAGAGGCCCATTTCAAAATACTACAACAATGCCAAATACATGGGAAAAGAGGGAAAGCTATGTGTGTAAAGGAAATATTAGGTCATTCTTAGTTAGCATCCTTAACACAATGATAGAAACAAAAAAAGCTTTAGACAGTATAGGGAAGAGTCTCCCTCCCATGCACAGAGATCTGGCTCACCTTGTAATGTCGTACACCAGCAATGCTCCAGCTGCTCCCCTGTAGTAGGAACGGGTGATAGAACGGAAGGATTCTTGCCCAGCCTTTCCCACCAACATGGCAACAAAAAATCCCAACAAAACTAGGTTATTTCCAGAGAACTGATTTTATCACATGCCATCCTAATACAAAAGACTTAATTTTATACTGAGAAAAGAAAATTAGGTAAAGAAAACACATGTGCCCAAGGAGAAGCCCAGATGGGATAACAGTATTTTTGAATGGGAGTGCAATTGATATTTTAGACAGGTCACTTATTCTTCCTACGAGATGGTCCATCAAATTACTGATGATCAGCATCCCTGGCTCCTAGTCACCAAATGCCAGTTGCACCCCACAGTCAGAATGATCAAAGATATTCTCATACATTGCCCAATGTCCCCTATGAAAGAACAACTGGCAGTTGGACTAGAAACTTGGGGTATGTTGTATTTTCAATCCCAAATATGTTTTAATACGTAACATTAATCTTTCTGTTCCTGTTTATCTGAAAAAAGGAAAATTATCTTAAAATGACAATACCCTATCTAATAGAAGTTTTGTTCCGATGGATCAATGTAGAAAATTAGATAGAAGCACTTAAACTGAGCATATGCTAACTGACCTTTAGTGTTCCACTGATAATGGCAGGACTACCTAGATGTCCCTTGGTGGGATCCTGTCATGGAAAATAGGAATAAGGAAAAGGGAAAGAAGCCCAAGGCCCAAGATAAAGTTTTGCTAAAAAAAAAGAAAACTGTTCACACTCTGATATCATTTTCAAATGGGCCAAGATATCTTTTTATTTGTAACTGAGCAATAATATTGCCTCTCTGTACTGGATGCTTTTGATTTCCTAATAGAATTGTTTTTTGTGTTTTGGTTGGTTGGTTTATGTAAAGCAAAGCATTTTTCAAATAATAGTATGAATACCTTGTACATTGAATCTATCCTATTAGGAAAGTTTTCACATTCATGAAATCACTTATTTTCATATCCCTACATAAAAGTTGGGAAGTAAGACTACTGTTCATACTTTATAGATAGGAGAACTGACTGAGGACATAGAAAGATAAATGAAATGGTTTTCTCACAGTATAACACCAATAACAGTGATGATACCAACAACATTGAATAACATTAACTATTTTTTTGGCGCATGCTATGTATCAGGAGTAAAGTATAAGAGACAGTTACATTCATTATCTCATGTAATTCTCTTAGCAGCCCTGAGGCAGATACTATTATTCCCTTTTAAAAATGGGGAAAATAAGGGACAAGTTTTGTAACCGGATAAAAATCATAAAGCTTGTAATTGCTGGAGCTGCAACTTAAACTTAGGATCTTTATACTTCCTAGCACAAAAGTTTGTTCTCTTAGCCAATGGGGGCTTATTCTGTCAGACTGGAGGATAGGCTATGATCATAGCTCACTACAGCCTTGACATACAGGGCTCACATAATCCCCCTGCCTCGGCCTCTTGAGTTGTTGGAACTACAGGCACACATCACCATGACCATCTTAAATCAGGGTTTAAACACGAGACAAGAGTTCCAGTACACTAACTCTAAGGTTACGTTTCCAACAACACAAGAATCTCTTTCTACAAAAATCATACAAATGGGCTCGGTGCCCGTAGCTCAGAGAGTAGAACGCCAGCCACATACACCGAGGCTGGTGGGTTCAAGCCCGGCTCAGGCCAGCTAAACAACGACAACTGCAACCAAAAAATAGCCAGGCATCATGGCAGGTGCCTGTAGTCTCAGCTATTTGGGAGGCTGAGGCAAGAGAATTGCTTAAGCCCAAGGGTTTGAGGTTGCTGTGAGCTGTGATGCTGCGGCACTCTACCAAGGGCGACATAGTGATACTCTGTCTCAAAAAAAAAAAAAAAAAATCATACAAATGTTTTAGTGAGTTGTCTTGCTGTTAGAACATTAGACTCTAGAAACAGTAGAGTATAGTAGCTCATGCCTGTAATGCCTGCACTTCAGGAGACCAAGGCAGGAGGATTGCTTGAGGTCAGGAGTTTTGGACCAGGCTGAGCAATGCAGCGAAAACCCTTATCTACAAAAAAGGAAAATAGTAGGGAGTAGTAGTGTATGCCTGTAGTTCCAGCTACTCAGAAGGCTAAGGCAGAAGGATCACTTGGGCCCAAGAGTTCAAGTATTCGGTGAACTGTGACTGTGCCACTGCACGCCAGTTTGAGCAACAAAGCAAGATCCTGTCTCTAGAAATATAATAAAAATAAGGCTGGGCCCAGTGGCTTATGCCTGTAATCTTAGTACTCTGGAAGGCCAAGGCAGGAGGATCACTTGAGGTCAGGCACTGCAGACCAGCCTGAGCAAGAGCAAGCATCACCTCCACAAAAAGTAGAAAAATTAGCTGGGTGTGGTGAATTGCAAAGGTAGTCCCAGCTACTCAGGAGGCTGAGGCAAGAGGATGGCTTGAGCCTAGGAGTTTGAGGTGGTCATGAGCTATAAGGCCACCACTGCACACTAACTAGGGTGACAGAAGGAGATGCTGTCTCAAAAAGAGAAAAAATTAACCAAATGAAATGAAATAATTTTAAAAATATAAATAATTCTAAAGTCCCTATCAGTAATACTAATAACATTTTAAGATTTAAAAAATACTTTTTCCCCTCTAAGAGCTCACTTAAAGTTTTACATTTACTTCCAAATAATTCCGTGTCTTACGTAACTTGGGTCCTATTTTCCTTTTACCTCTTATTTTTTCTCCTCTTCTGCTATAACTGAAAGCCCCTGCATAGCTTACCAGAAACTAAAAGGGAAAAGTTTTTAGGAAGCTCACAAGATGGTTGAATTATATGGCAGCATTTAACTTTAGCAGGTGAAAATACTTTCCATAAGTCATCAGAAAACCTTTTAAGAGCTAGACCCTAAAGAATAGATGGGCATTGTGGCAGGTGCCTATAGTTCCGGCTACTCAAGACTGAGGCAAGAGAATCACTTGAGCCCAACAGTTTGAGGTTGCTGTGAGCTATGATGTGGCATTCTACTCCAGGGCGACTGAGTGAGACTCTGTCTCCAAAAACAAGAAAAAAAGAAAACCTTTAAAAATCAAATCAAAATCACTCTATTTGTTTATTCCAGTCCAGTTCAATGAAATAAACAAAATGTGTGAGCTAGAAAGAGTCAGTGGTTTAACATCGTCTGGTATGTATCAGTCTTAGATATCCTTAGTTATCCTTAGATATCCTAGTCTATACCCAGTAAAATCTGAAGCAGCAAAAAACTAAGGTGAAGGTTTGATAAGAAAATTAACAGCTCCGGGCGGCGCCTGTGGCTCACTGAGTAGGGCGCCGGCCCCATATGCCGAGGGTGGCGGGTTCAGACCCAGCCCCGGCCAAACTGCAACAAAAAAATAGCCGGGCGTTGTGGCGGGTGCCTGTAGTCCCAGCTGCCTGGGAGGCTGAGGCAGGAGAATCGCGTAGGCCCAAGAGTTGGAGGTTGCTGTGAGCCGTGTGGTGTCATGGCACTCTGCCCAAGGGCGGTACAGTGAGACTCTGTCTCTACAAAAAAAAAAAAAAAAAGAAAATTAACAGCTCCTCGCGATCTCCGAGGCCTCCTACATATTACCCACAATTCCCTATCCTTTCTCTCTGCTCCAGCGGTTCAAGATGCCGAAAGGGAAGAAGGCCAAGGGGAAGAAGGCCAAGGGGAAGAAGGTGGCCCCGGCCCCCGCCGTGGGGAAGAAGCAGGAGGCCAAGAAGGTAGTGAATCCTCTGTTTGAGAAAAGGCTGAAGAACTTCAGCATTGGACAGGACATCCAGCCCAAGAGGGACTTCACCCGGTTTGTCAAATGGTCCTGCTACATCCGGTTGCAGCGCTAAAGAGCCATCCTCTACAAGTGGCTGAAAGTGCCTCCTGCCATTAATCAGTTCACCCAGGCCTTGGACTGCCAAACAGCTACTCAGCTGCTTAAGCTGGCCCAGAAGTACAGACCAGAGACAAAGCAAGAGAAGCAGCAGCGACTGTTGGCCCGGGCTGAGAAGAAAGCTGCAGGCAAAGGAGATGTCTCCACTAAGAGACCACCTGTCCTTAGAGCAGGAGTTAACACTGTCACCAGTTGGTGGAGAACAAGAAGGCTCAGCTGGTGGTGATTGCACATGATGTGGATCCCACTGAGTTGGTTATCTTCCTGCCTGCCCTATGTTGGAAGATGGGGGTCCCTTACTGCATTATCAAGGGGAAGGCCAGGCTGGGGCGTCTGGTCCATAGGAAGACCTGCACCACTGTGGCCTTCACGCAGGTTAACTCGGAAGACAAAGGAGCTCTAGCTAAGCTGGTGGAAGCCATCAGGACCAATTACAATGTCAGATACGATGAGATCCGCCGTCACTGGGGAGGCAACGTCCTGGGTCCAAAGTCAGTGGCTCGCATTGCCAAGCTGGAAAAGGCAAAGGCTACAGAACTTGCCACTAAACTGGGCTAAACGTACACTGTTGAGTTTTCTGTACATAAAAATAATAAATATTCAAGCCAAAAAAAAAAAAAGAAAATTAATAGCTAATTTCTCTCAAGTGGAAGCATCATATTATACTCTCAAGATAGAGTTTGAAGTATTAGCTCCTACAAAGCCAGATACTCTCTTTTCCTAAGATTCAAAGTGCATTCTTGCCAATGAAGGACTTATTAAGGTTAAAAAAAATTTTAAATGCATTCTAAAGTAAAATACAAATTAATTTGAGATTTTTAATCAATATATTAGCCACAGTAAAATCCCGCTCCATTAGCATGGTTATTTGGGAATATGTACATACACACACATATACATACAAGATAAAAAGTAACAAGGTTCTTTAAATCCTTACCAATACCAGAACAGCTACAACAAAAAACTTTGGATAACTTGAACTCTTTAAAATACCCATGCTGATATCCCTAAACATTTTCTGGTAGAATGGTTTTGAGAGTGAGGAAATGGGTTAACAAAGTGAGAAGATAAGGTGTGTAAACAATAGGTAGGAAATCAGGGCTGACAAGAGAGAAAGGATCAGCCTGACCTAAACAAGACACACTACATTATAGTAGGTATGAATCTCTTAAAATCTCAAAATAAGTAGAAAACCACAGTTACAGTATTCTGAAACCAGTTTCTTTTTGTGATTCAGCGAAGATTAATATCAAAACAATTTCTAAAAGGGACCAGAAAAAGAACTAGGATAGTTGGACAGCCATGTAGTTCTTAAGGATCCTATTCACACCGTAGTAGCTCTCAACTTACTTTCTTTTTTTTGGAAACAGAGTCACAGCTCACAGCAACCTCCAACTCTTGAGCTTACGCGATTCTCTTGCCTCAGCCTCCCAAGTAGCTGGGACTACAGGCGCCTGCCACAACACCCGGCTATTTTTGTTGCAGTTGCCACTGCTGTTTTAGCTGGCCAGGGCCGGGATCGAACCCACCACCCTTGGTATATGGAGCCAGTGCCCTACCCACTGAGCCACAGGCACCGCCCAGCTCTCAACTTTCTAACTTCATGATCAACCATATCTCACAAGGGAAGGAAGGAAGGAAGGCAGGCAGAGGGGGAGGGAGGGACAGAGGAGGGTAGAGAAGGGAAGGAGGCAAGAACAGCAAGCAAGCAAGCCAACACATGGCCATAACCATACCACTAACTGGCATTTAGTGGGATCCTTTTCCTGGTATTGAAACATCCATTTTTGGAAATGATAGAGATTTAAATTAAAGAGTCAGAATCTAGTTTATACCAGTCTTGACACCTACAGGCTTCATTCTTTGTCACCTCCTCAGAATTTATCCTGTGGTCTCTTTAGGGGGTCAAATCTCCCTTTATAGGAAATATAAAAATCAAGGGATAATAAAAGGTGAGTTGCAATGTCTACTTGTATTAATTATGACAGAACAGGCTCGGCGCCTGTAGCTCAGTGGCTAAGGCGCCAGCCACATACACCAGAGCTGGCGGGTTTGAACCCAGCCAGGGCCTGCCAAACAACAATGACAACTACAACCAAAAAATAGCTGGGTATTGTGGCAGGCGCCTATAGTCCCAGCTACTTGGGAGGCTGAGGCAAGAGAATCGCTTAAGCCCAAGAGTTGGCGGTTGCTGTGAACTGTGACACCATGGTACTCTACTGAGGGCGACATAGTGAGACTTCGTCAAAAAACAAAAACAAAAAAATGGACTTAGTCTTTGCAACAGATAAAGAGTAAAATTTCTTAGTCTTTATTGGGGGAAAAAAGACTAAAAACAAAGACAGGCCAAAGGAAGCAAGTTTGGAAATTTTAGAGGTATCTACCTAGCGTTATCACTATTAGAAATGTGAAGTGACTCACGTTCCTATAATTAGGGTGGCTCGATATGTTGAGATGAAAAATCTTGTCAGTAGGGCAAAAGATTTATTTATTTTTTTCTCCCCACCCCACCCCCCAGGCAAAAGATTTTTGGATGCATGAGTATGCAACACATTTACAAGAGAACATCATTCTAGTTAAAAGCACCTAATTAATCAGTGTATCCAAAAGTGGTAACAACTTTGGAGACTACCAGAAAAGGGCTCTAATAAGGCCCTAAAGCAGCAAATAACTACCTTTAAGACGCACACCTGTGTGTAGTTAGGGGAGAGGGAGGAAGGCAGCAGCAAAAGGGAGAAAAAAGAAAAATAACTTGTGCACTGCTTGTAAATATAATAGCTTTAGCTGATTTATGAGAAGAAATAGAATAACAAAAACAGGAAGAGATTTTTTTTTTTTTTTTTTTTTGAGACAGAGTCTCACTATGTTGCCCTCAGTAGAGAGCTGTGGCGTCTTTACCCAGCCTCCCAAGTAGCTGGGACTACAGGTGCTCACCATAACACCAGGCTATTTTTTGTAGCAGTTGTCACTGTTATTTAGCTGGCCTGGGCTGGGTTCAAACCTGCTAGCCTCCGTGTATATGGCTGGCTCTGTAACCACTGTGCTACAGGCGCCCAGCCAAAAAACAGGAAGAGATTTTAGCTGAATATTAGTTAACTTTGCTAACTCCCTTTTACTAGAATAGAGATTATTATTTCCTTACACAAAAGAAATCAAACTGCACATGAAAACAATTTATCTAGATGAAGCAAAATTACAGCAAGCTAAATTTTTTTAGAAGTACATTTATGAAATTTTAAAATATGCATAACCTTTAACCCAGAATTTCTACTTCTTGGCAGGTATTCCACAGAAATTCTTAAAATATTTTCATAAAAAACTAGTAAATAAGAATAAATGTTCAATAAAACTTTGCAATAATGAAAAACTGCTTGTAATCCAAATTTCCATCATTGGAAAGATAGTTAAATTATGTTACAGATATTCTATGACTATGCAGTGGTTAAAAGGCATGAGGTAGATCTATATGTACTAATAAGGAAAAGCCTCTAAAGCAGATTATTTTAGCTGGCCTGGGCTGGGTTCAAACCTGCCACCCTCAGTATATGTGGCTGGCATCGTAACCACTGTGCCACAGGCACTGAGCCTCTAAAACAGATATTTTTAATTAAAAATCTAAGTCACACAGCTACGTCTACTTGTCACAACTCAATTCATGCAAACACTTATAAATGTAAAATCACTACCATATATTTGTGTTTATATTCATGTACTTAAATATACAGAAAAAGTCTGAAAGCATACACATTGATTCATTAATAGTGAATTCCTCAGGCCGAGAAGCAACCAAGACTGGGAGGGAGAAGTTTATGTGTCTAAAGCAGACATTCACTTTTGACTCTATAAACTTATATTGTTTGATTTTATTCTCACTAAAATAAACTATTACTTGGATCACGTAAAACAAAAATAAAAACATCCTGGCACTCAGAATTTGTAACTGTCAACAAATGGGATCAAAATTTTCCCCATTTCTTTGATTTCACTCTTCTATTTCATCTTCACCCTTAGTCCCAACCTCACAGCCCTTTCCCCCCACCATCAGCCTTGATTGTTATATTTGGGTCTTGGTCAGGGACTATTTGTCCTCTCTCACCGTATCCCAGATTTGCAGTTTGATTTGTTTCCCATCAATGTTGACCATACGTGCTCCAAACTCCACACCTGTCAGTGAAAAGCAAGAGAAAGAATGTGATTCTCATGAACAACAGCCATGTCCAGTGAAAGGTTTGTGCTATCCCTAAATGAGTTATAACACATCCTTTGGACTCAGTGCCACTAATCCCATTACTGCTATTTGCTGCAATTAATTTTGTGTTCCTTTAAGACACTTGTTCTTGAAAAAAAATTATGTTCTAAGTGATAATGACTTCAGGAATGTAACCAAAAAGCAGATATGACAATAAAACTATTTAAGAAGTCAAATAAAAAAGGCAAATAAATTTTTAGCAACATTAGTTAATGCTTAAATTTGATTAGGTAACATTTGATTTTGTAACTTTTTAAAAAAACTTCTGAAAATTTTTGAAAATGCCTCCTGACATCTATGCAGTCACTTTCTGGCCTCTGGTTTGAAAAAATATTTAGTTTTTTTACCATTCTGGAATTTTTTATTTAAGAGCCTATCTAAGAAATAATTTCTCAAGAACAATACATTTTCCCAGAGTTCACTGGAAAATAGTCTACCTACAGGATATGGAAACTGGCATTCTGAGTAAAGTTTTTGGTTTACCTGGCAATTCATCTTCTCTCAAGATAATGTCAGTGTGGAAAATTTAAGAACTACTTACATTAAAAATACTTGAGCATAAGTCTGTCAATTTGTCCTATGTTTATATAATACTTTGCATATAACATGAGAACTCAAGAGTTCTAAGTAAGAAAGAGCCCAAATCTATGTTAAAGGCTGATATGCACCTATTTAGTGGCCCTACCCACTTATGTATAATATATCTGGAACATCTCAACTCTAAGGTGCTGCAGTCAATAAAAAAGACACCAAAACTTGGGCTAGGCATGGTGGCTCACACCTATAATCCTTGTACTTTGGGATGCTGAAGTGGGAGGACGGCTTGAGATCAGGAGTTCGAGAAAAATATAAAAACTGCTTCTTACTATTCCAATTGCTTCATCAAGAATCGAGTGGTAGCTATTGAAAAAAGAAACTAATTTTTTTTTTTCTTTCTGGACAATTAGAAATGGTATTTCAGTATTTAAGAATTAAATTTTTGTCTCCTTTTATGCAATTTCCTCTAGTTATATATTCAAAGACCCTTAACATTTTGCACATTTTTTTTTTTTTTTTTTTTTGTAGAGACAGAGTCTCACTTTATGGCCCTCGGTAGAGTGCTGTGGCCTCACACAGCTCACAGCAACCTCCAACTCCTGGGCTTAAGTGATTCTCTTGCCTCAGCCTCCCGAGTAGCTGGGACTACAGGCGCCTGCCACAACGCCCGGCTAGTTTTTGGTTGCAGTTTGGCCGGGGCCGGGTTTGAACCCACCACCCTCGGTATATGGGGCCGGCGCCCTACTGACTGAGCCACAGGCGCCGCCCCAACATTTTGCACATTTTTTTCTATCAGCCTGCCTTGTTTGTCATACTACAGAGGACTGAACTCAGAAAGAAACACAGGCTCTACTAGACTCTGGGGAAAACCTAATTGATCATTTCACTCCTTGAAACTTATTTGTTCCCTGTTATCCTGGAGTATTTAAAAATCTGGTACCATAGATTTATTTCTTGCTACTCTCCACTTCAAACTCCACACTCCAGGCCACATTAAATTACTCAGGTTTCCAAATGTAGCATCATTTCTGCCATTCCTGAGCCTTTGGATCCCTAGCCTGTCCCTCTTGCTGTTATCATTTCTCCCTTGTCTCTACAACCTCTTTGCCAGGCTGACTCCCAATTCTTCAATTTTCAGACTTCACTGATGGTAGTCTCACCACCCCGTCTGCAATTGAAATTTACTTGTCAGTATCTGTCCCTAGCCCTACTTCCTTCCTTAGAAGACTGTAAAATACTTAAGGATAGGCAAAATGTTGCCTTCTTAAACAGTGTACTATTAGCCCCATCACAGTGTAATAATCACTTAATATCAATTTTTAAAATATCACTTTTAAAGATTATTTTCTGTTTGCCCCTGTTTTGTTGATATACAAGAAAACAAAAATATTTTCTGATTGATACTACCGTAATCCTTTTCTAACTCCATCAATTATTTGGCTCTGGATAAAACTGGGAGTAGTGGTAGCTTGATTTCTATGCAGGTGGGACTTGTAAGTAGTAATATGGTAAAAACGGGGAGCTAGGGTTTTGTTTTAGAAGCTGCATCTGTATGGCAAGAAAATTAGTTTTTTAGATTGTTGATTTGGGCTGGAGTTACAGAGATTATGGAGAGAAGGGTGTTAAAGCCCCCGCAAACCATACCTTACCAAAAAATGTGTGAGAGGTGTTAATACTTCCCAGGATCACCAGTGTGTTTTTGAAACTCTATTATACTCTTTTCTTTAAAAGGAAAAGTTTTTCTTTTCTTTTTCTTTTTTTTTTTTTGAGACAGAGCCTCACTCAGTTGCCCCAGGGCAGAATGCCCTGACATCTTAGCTCACAGCAACCTCAAACTCATGGACTTAGGCCATTCTCTTGCCTCAGCCTCCCAAGTAGCTGGGAATACAGGCGCCTGCCACTACGCCAGGCTATTTTTAGGGGCGGGGTCTTGCTCAGGCTGGTCTCGAACCCGTGAGCTCAGGCAATCCACCTGCCTTGGCTTCCCAGAGTGCTAGGATTATAAGCGTGAGCCACTGTGTCCGGCCAGTTTTATCTGACTTAATTCTAAGTCTAGGATAACCCTTCAATTCTTTCTTCTTCTCCAACATTAAAAAAAAAAAAAAATCCGGGTTTACATTAAAAAACATATGAGGTCGGTCCTAACTTACTGCCAAGAATAGTTTTTGAATAAGCAGTTATGCTTTCCTAATATTTTACATGAACGACTGCATTTGAAAAAAATCCTATGGCTACTAATCCATACCTCACACTCATCTCTAAAGTTCCCTTTTAATTATTTACTCTTCATTAAATTACTCCCCTTTAACAAGGTTTGATTAGTCATTTCGTTAAATTAACTTTGGAAGAGTTTAAAATTGCAAGGGGTAACTTTTTGCTTCGAACACTAAAGGCTGTTAACTTTCCACTTCAGCAATTTAGCTGGTCAAGTTTTATTACTTACTGCTCTGGAACAGGTAGACGCACCTACCTATTGTGAGGTCGTGGACGGGCTGGAACCGCTTGTCTGTGAACTGCAGGAGGAGACATGACTTCCCCACACCTGAAAGAGGAGAACGCGCGCTCTAGGAATGACGCGGCCGGAACACCTCTCTCGTCTGGGGGTCCGGGACAGGGAAAGCCGAGAAGTGAGATAGGAAACCTGAACCCCGAGCCCCGCCTTCGGCTGCCCCGTCCCGCCCCGCCCCCGCCCGCTCGTCTCGCCCAGCCCACTAAGCGAGCCCCGCCCCCGCGACCCGATTTGGGAGCTTCGGCTCCCTGCCCCAGCCTTGAAGGCGGTCCACCGCAGATTACCTGTGTCTCCGATGATGATGTACTTGAAGAGATAAGCATAAGTCATGGTCCCGATTCCTCTGGATTCCGGGTACGCCCGACTTCTACAGCCACTTCCCTCCGACCTCTCTAGCCACACAATCTACCGAGTTCCTTATTTTTTTATTTATTTTTTTTCCTTTTTACCGCCCCCCCACCCCGGCTCCTCTAGCCCAGATCACGTCTCTATTGCTCTCCGCAGAAATCCTCACTAGATCTGGAGTTCCCAACGCTACCTCCAGGGACGCCTCTAGCACGTCTACGTGCCATTATCCCACCAAGCTCCAGGGGGCGATAGCTAGCTTTTCCGTACTGCAGCCCCACGGTGTTCCTTCCAATCAGCGGACAGCAACGCACGTCCTTACGGAAGTGACGGCAGTTCCGAGTCCAGTGGGGGAGGTGGGAGTGATGAGGAAACTGAGGCGGAGATAGAGGTTGTGTGAAGATGGAGGTAGGCACCAGATCACTAAGAAGGCTGGCGAGAAAGCGCGGCTGACTGGGTTGAAGCAGAGGCGGGAAGCTGGGCGGAGAGGAGGCTGACGGGAGAGTAAAGAGTGAAGTTTGGGGACTGTTGTCAGAATGTCGGGGTCAGAATCCATCGTTCAAGGCTAACTCCTTGCTTCCCCTAACTTATCCCCGCGGCTTTCTTTTGGTTTCTAGTTTCCCGGAGGAAATGACAATTACCTGACGATCACAGGGCCCTCTCACCCCTTCCTGTCAGGGGCCGAGGTAAGCAACAGTTGCCAACGCTGCGGTGGGAGGGCCGGAGGCAGCGGTAGGGTTGGCTGACGTGAAGGAGTGCGGACACCAGGGATTGGGGGCAGGGAACCGAGGGCTGCAGTTGGTGCTTAGAGAAAGGCGTCCCTGAGTGTACAGCCTTTGAGGACCATCTGGGGAAAGCCCTGGAAGCTGCTGCCATCAGAAGGCAGGATGTTGGAAAAGATAACCAGTTTAAGGAAGAGAGTGATTCTGAATAAGAAGGCAAGAGTAGAATTGCCTCCTTTCTTTGGGGGAGAAATGTGTACAATTATCTCCGAGGATTGCGATGGGAAGAACATTTTTCAACTAAAAAATATGGGGCATGGGGAGGAAGTTAACTAGTAGGGGATAAACCGTGGACGCGTTCATTCTTGAACTCTGTTGAAGGGGGTCCTTTTTTCATTTAAATTTCCTACTCTCATAAAAAGTTTGTTTCCTACTCTCTTAAAAAGTTTGTTTACATGTTACATTTACGTACTTGATATCAGCTTGTTTTTTAGCAACAGGAAAAGAAATATAGCTATCAAACCTTAACAGTTGTGTAGGACATGAATTTCTATTTGCCAGTGACTTTGACTTTCGGCAGATTGCTTCATCTTTCTTTCTTTTCTTTTTTTTGTGGTTTTTGGCTGGGGCTGGGTTTGAACCCGCCACCTCCAGCATATGGGACCGGCACCCTACTCCTTGAGCCACAGGCGCCACCCCAGATTGCTTCATCTTTCTATGTCACAGTTTCCTCAGCTGTCAAATAGCTGTAATAATAGTTTCTGTGATGCTTTAAAGTAGAAGTAATGATTATGGTGAGGTCCCAGAGTATTCATGAAAACTTTTGGTTGCACGCACCGTGGCTTGTGCCTGTTATCCTAGGACTTGGGAGCCTGAGGCGGGTGGATTGCCTGAACTTACAGGTTTCAGACCAGCCTGAGCCAGAACCAGACCTCGCCTCTAAAAATAGCCAGGGTTCTGGTGGGTGCCTGTAGTCCCAGCTTCTTGGGAAGCTGAGGCAAGAGAATTGCTTGAGCCCAAGAGTTTAAGGTTGCTGTGAGCTATGCTGCTACGGCACTTTACCAAGGGCGACAAAGTGAGACTCTGTCTCAAAAAAAAAACAAAGAAAGAAAGAAAAAAAAGTTTTGGTTGAAATATTTTCATAATATAGATATGTGTCATTTGTTTAGGCAAAGCAAAAGAAAGGTGGAACAGATGAAACTTTCTCAGTCTTTGAGAAAACTTGGAACTTCTACCATCTTCTGAGGATTTTAATACTTTTTTCAAAAGTGGCGTGAAGCATTTGCATAATTTTTTTTGCATCAAGAATTCTCAATTGGGCTCGGCGCCTGTGGCTCAAATGGCTAAGGCACCAGCCACATACACCTGAGTTGGCGGGTTTGAATCCAGCCTGGGCATGCCAAACAACAATGACGGCTGCAACCAAAAAATAGCGGGGCATTGTGATAGGCATCTATAGTCCCAGCTACTTGGGAGGCGAAGGCAGGAGAATCGCTTGAGTCCAGGAGTTGGAGGTTGGTGTGAGCTGTGATGCCACTGCAGTCTACCCAGGGTGATAGCTTGAAGCTCTGTCTCAAAAAAAAAAAAAAAATCTCAATTACTGTTGCATGGACTTATCCCATAATGAATCCTAATATTTTCATAGATGAAAATTAGATGGGCAAGGGAGTTGCTAACTTCTTTATTTCTATCACTTACTCTTCCAAGAAAGGGCACGTGTGAATCAAATGAGCAGCAACCTTAGAAAAACTTCTGCAGAGGTCTAGCTTTTAAAGAGACAAAAGATTTGAATAGTCACTTCACAAGAGGCTATCCAAATTGCTGTTAGGCATATGAAAAAATATCATCACTCATCAGGGAAATAAATGCCAGTCATTACAGGATACCATTGTACACCCACCAGAGTGGTGCAAATTAGAAGTTAATAAGAATGTGGATAATTCTTAATCATTGCTAGTAAGAATGTAAATTAATTTAACCACCTTGAAAAACTCCCAGTATTTTAGACCTCAAAGAAGTCTTTTTTACAAAAAAGGTTAAAATGAAAAACTTTAAAAAGAAAACTAAGGTAAAAATAAAACGGTTAAAGTGATTTTTAAAACAAAAAAGTTAGATTGACAAAAAAAATCTGGATATCTACTAAACATAAATACATGCCTACCTTATGACCTCGTAATTCTACCCTGTGATATATACGCAACAGAAATGATTGTTTGTGTTCACCAAAACCATGTTTGTTCACAACTTTATTCTTTCTTTTTTTTTTTTTTGTGAGACAGACTCACTATGTCGCCCTTGGTAGATGCCATGATGTCACAACTCACAGCAACCTCAAACTCTTCTGTTTAAGTGATTCTCTTGCCTCAGCCTCCCAAGTAGCTGGGACTACAGGCATCCACACAACGCCTGGCTATTTTTTGGTTGCAGTTGTCGTTGTTTAGCTGGCCCAGGCCAGGTTCAAACCCACCAGCCTCGGTGTATGTGGCCAGTGCCGTAACCACTGTTCAATGGACACCGAGCCTGCAACTTTATTCTTAATAGCTAAAGACTAAAAACAACCCAAATGTCTGTCGATAAAAGAAAAAAACTGGCAGATTTATAAAAAGAATTACTGTACAGCAATAAAAAAAAGAAAAAATGTAATTGTAAAAGATGTAAATGTAATTTGCATATCAAAAATATATCGCTAAGTAAAAGAAGCCAGACATAAGAGAATAGACACACTCACATAGGGAGTTTAGTTTTTATGAGGGTCAAGAATAGTGAAAACAGTGGCCTCTGTAGCTCAGTGGGGAGGGCACCAGCCACATACACCAAGGCTGGCAGGGTCAAACCTGGCCTGGGCCAGCTAAAAGAACAATGACAACTGCAACAACAACAAAAAATAGCCAGGCTTTATGGCAGGTGCCTGTACTCCCAGCTGCTTGGGAGGCTGAGGCAAGAGAATCGCTTAAGCTTAAGAGTTTGAGTTGCTGTGAGCTGTGATGCCATGGCACTCCACCCAGGGCGACAGCTTGAGTCTCAAAAAAGAAAAAAGTATCTATATAAGTTGTAACTTAATGAAATAACTTTAAAAGAGGCAGGGTGCAGTGGCTCATGCCTCCTCTAGGAGTTGGGGGAAGGTGGATTGCCCAAACTCACAGGTTTGAGACCAGCCTGAGCAAGAGCAAGACCCCCGTCTCTAAAAATAGCTGGCCATTGTGGCAGGCACCTGTAGTCCCAGCTATTTGGGAGGCTGAGGCAAGAGAATCACTTGAGCCCAAGGGTTAGAGGTTGCTGTGAGCTGTGATGCCAGCGCACTCTACTGAGGGTAACAAAACAATACTGTTTCAAAAAAAGTTTAAAAAGTAGATGCATTTGTTACAACCTTGCTTGAGGAAAGTTCTGTGCTCTGAAGAGAATACAATCCTTCTGTTTCTCTCATTCAATTTGGCTCCTTTGTTGTTTGAACACTTTGGGGAAATAAGTCATAAAGATACCTTTCTTTCATTAGGAAAAGCACTCTTTACATTAGAGCCAGTGTATGATTTCAGGCTAAATAGGTAAAATTTTCACTGCTATTTTTTTTTAATATATATGTGTGTGTGTGTGTTTTATATATAGATACATTTTTTTTTGAGACAGATTCTCACTTTGTTGCCCTCAGTAGAGTACTATAGTGTTAGAGCTAACAGCAACCTCAAACTCCTGAACTTAAGTGATTGTCTTGCCTCAACCTCCCAAGTAGCTGCAACTACAGGCACCTGCCACAACGCTCAGCTATTATTTTTAGAGACAGGGTCTCATTCTGGCTCAGGGCAGTTTCGAACCCATGAGCTCCGGTGGTCTACCTGCCTTGGCCTCCCAGAGTGCTAAGATTACAGGTACGAGCCACTGCTCCTGGCCTGCTATATATAAGTTAAGA
Organism: Nycticebus coucang; assembly: GCF_027406575.1. NCBI lineage: Eukaryota > Metazoa > Chordata > Mammalia > Primates > Lorisidae > Nycticebus > Nycticebus coucang. The sequence goes on along the minus strand of NC_069785.1, from coordinate 32,617,225 downwards.
ATAATTAATTTGGCTCAGCACTTGTAGCACATTGGTAAGGGCATCAGCCACATACACCAGAGCTGGCGGGTTCGAACCCGGCCTAGGCCAGCTAAACAACAATGGCAACTGCATCAAAAAAATTGCCAGGCATTGTGGTGGGCACCTGTAGTCCCAGCTACTTGGGAGGCTGAGGCAAGAGAATCACTTAAGTCTAAGAGTTGGAGGTTGCTGTGAGCTGTGATACCATGGTACTCTACCAAGGGCAGCATAGTGAGTGAGTCTCTGTCTCAAAAAAAAAAAAAAAAACAAAAGAACAACAATTAATTTAATGACCAATAGTACCAATGTACAGTCGGCTAAATGGGCATTGCATTAAAATAAATATCTCTAAAATGAATAAACTATACACAAAACTATTTAAAGAACTAATGGATTGTGTGTTTGGTATAGGGGAATGAGCAAAAGGACAGAAATGGGTATTTTTTGATTTTAGGATTTTCTCAGTATCTAAGCATCCTTGTAAATTATAAACTGTAATTGTCAAACTGCTCCCAGGAATTTAACAGAGAAAGAATGGAAAGCTGAGTTAGAAGGTAACCTGTTCTAGTTTTGTGTCTCGGCTACTTATTTTTACTTTAATATTTGCTATAGTCTTAGTTTTCTTTTTAATATTTAACCGTCTAGAAGAGTGGATCTAGTTATGTAATAGATCCACTAAAATAAAAATAACTTTATAAATTCATTATTAGTTTTTACCTATAATTTTTAAAAATTTTTTTATTAAATCATAAGGTTTTACTTATAATTTTACAGATCATTTGTGGTAGTAAAAGAGATTTTTGTGAATATTGTTTCATGTATTCTTGATAATTGCAGTTATCTTACTCTTCATACTTAAAGGAAAAAATAAAACCCCAAAAACCACCATGAAAAACATGGATATTGAATAACAGCCGTTTCTATATCTCAAGGGTGCTGCATAGAAAGAATGCCTTTTTGATCCTATACCATGGAATCTCTCCAGCTGCTTTTTTAGCGCAGTCCAAGAGAGCCTTCCAGATTCCTTATGAGTTCATGAGTGTATAGAACACTGGTCCCTGGTTTTGCATATGAATTTTAATTCTTTTTGCATTCTCATAAATAGTATCATTTTTAATATCTCAGCAGAATTGCTGTTTTTTTCTTTTTTTTTTTTTTGAGACAGAACCTCAAGCTGTTGCCTTGGCTAGAGTGCTGTGGCATCAAAGCTCACAGCAACCTCAAACTCCTGGGCTGAAGCCATTCTCCTGCCTCCGCCTCCCAAGTAGCTGAGTCTACAGGCGTCTGCCACAGTGCCCAGCTATTTTTTTGTTGTTGTTGCAGCCGTCATTGTTTGGCGGGCCCAGGCTGGATTCGAACCCGCCAGCTCAGGTGTATGTGGCTGGCACCTTAGCCGCTTGAGCCACAGGCGCTGAGTCAAAATTGCTGTTTTGTTTGTTGTGATAAACAGGAAAGGACTGGCATCTTTTGCTTTACCAAAGCAATCTGTACCTTTAAAAACTTGAAAACTGGGCGGTGCCTGTAGCTCAGTGAGTAGGGCCCTGGCCCCATATACCCAGGGTGACAGGTTGGAACCCGACCCCTGTGAAATTGCAACAAAAAAATAGCCGGGCACCTGTAGTCCCAGCTACTCAGGAGGCTGAGGCAAGAGAATCGCCTAAGCCCAGGAGTTTGAGGTTGGTGTTAGCAGTGTGACACTGCGGCACTCTACTGAGGGGGACAAAATGAGATTCTTAAAAAAAAAACTTGAAAAATATTATATAGTTGGGCGGCACCTGTGGCTCAAAGGAGTAAGGCACTGGCCCCATATGCCGAAGGTGGTGGATTCAAACCCAGCCCCCACCAAAAGCTGTGGGGGGGGAAAAATATATATATATATATATAATAGTTATTTATCTAGTATAGTAAATGTTTCCCTTGATGCTTTTTCCTGTTCCTATAACCTTGTGTGTTTGCAAAAGCATTTGGTAAAAATCTTGGTACCATCTTCCTAAAAAATGCTCACATGAACTTAAACTGAAATTTCACAGTCATAGATCTGAAGTTAAGAACTTCCACACAGGGGACTGAGCAGAGTAGTTTACGCCTGTAATCCCAGCACTCTGGGAAGCTGAGGCAGGTGGATTGCCTAAGCTCACAGGTTCCAGACCAGCCTGGGCAAGAGCAAGATCCTGTCTGTTAAAAAAAAAAATAGCCAGGTATTGTGACAGGCACCTGTAGTCCCAGCTACTCTGGAGGCTGAGGCAAGAGAATCACTTGAGCTCAAGAATTTGAGATTGCTGTGAGCTATGACGCCACAGCACTCTACCTACGGTGTCAAAGTGAGACTGTATCTCAAAAAAAAAAAAAAAAAGAGAACTTCTGATTGCAGTACATTGAGCTCCATAGAGACAGTGCCAGGGCAAGTGAGAGCCGGACGGGCACTGGGCGACTCTTGTGCCTTGCTGAGGAAAAATAACTAAACATGGGCAAAGGAGATCCTAAGAAGCCGAGAGGCAAAATGTCATCATATGCATTCTTTGTGCAAACTTGCTGGGAGGAGCACAAGAAGAAGCACTTCTCAATTTTCTAAGAAGTGCTCAGAGAGGTGGAAGACCATGTCTGCTAAAGAGAAAGGAAAATTTGAAGATACGGCAAAGGCGGACAAGGCCCGTTATGAAAGAGAAATGAAAACCTACATCCCTCCTAAAGGGGAAACAAAAAAAGTCAAAGATCCCAATGCACCCAAGAGGCCTCCTTCAGCCTTTTTCTTGTTCTGTTCTGAGTATCGCCCAAAAATCAAAGGAGAACATCCTGGCCTATCCATTGGTGATGTTGTGAAGAAGCTGGGGGAGATGTGGAATAACACTGCTGCGGATGACAAGCAGCCTGATGGAAAGAAGGCTGCAAAACTGAAGGAAAAATACGAAAAGGATATTGCTGCATACCGAGCTCAAGGAAAGCCTGATGCAGCGAAAAAGGGAGTCGTCAAGGCTGAAAAAAGCAAGAAAAAGAAGGAAGAGGAGGAAGATGAGGAGGATGAAGAGGATGAAAAGGAGGAGGAAGATGAAGATGATGAATAAGTTGGTTCTAGCACAGTTTTTTTCTTGTCTGTAAAGCATTTAACCCCTCTGTTCACAACTCACTCCTTTTAAAGAAAAAAATTGAAATGTAAGGCTGTGTTAGATTTGTTTTTAAACTGTACAGTGTCTTTTTTTGTATAGTTAACACACTACCGAATGTGTCTTTAGATAGCCCTGTCCTGGTGGTATTTTCAATAGCCGCTAACCTTGCCTGGTACAGTATGGGGGTTGTAAATTGGCATGGAAATTTAAAGCAGGTTCTTGTTGGTGCACAGCACAAATTATTTATATATGGGGATGGTAGTTTTTTCATCTTCAGTTGTCTCTGATGCAGCTGTTGTTCCGTTAACTGAATACCACTCTGTAATTGCAAAAAAAAAAGTTGCAGCTGTTTTGTTGACATTCTGAATGCTTCTAAGTAAATACAATTTTTTTATTAAAAAAAAAGAACTACACAATATCAAAAATTATGACTGTGTACTAAGAAAAAGCTCAATTCTTAGGAAGGATTTAGATTTTTCTTTCAAGAATTGATTGTTTTGGGTGGTGCCTGTGGCTCAAAGGGGTAGGGGCTGGCCCCATATACTGGAGGTGGCGGGTTCAAACCCAGTTCTGGCCAAAAAAAAAAAGGAATTGATTGTTTTAGGGCAGCACCTGTGGCTCAGTGAGTAGGGCGCCGGCCCCATGTACCAAGGGTGGCGGGTTCAAATCCAGCACCAGCCAAACTGCAACAAAAAATAGCCAGGTGTTATGGTGGGCTCCTGTAGTCCCAGGTACTCTGGAGGCTGAGGCAAGAGAATCACCTACGCCCAAGAGTGGGAGGTTGCTATGAGCTGTGACATCACGGCACTATGTTCGACAAAGTGAGACTCTGTCTCTAAAAAAAAAAGAATCGATTGCTTTTATGTTTTGTGCTTCTCATTTATATCCCAGACAACTACCAAATTTTTTAGCATACTAAGTAAATATGTATATTAAGTAGGAAGAAAATATAGAAATTAAGCTATATACTTTTTTGTCTTTTAGGATTATATACATATATTATTTAAATATAATATATAATATATATATTTCCAGTGTGAATCAAAGAGATTGGGCATTGCACAGGCATACTTTTTTCTCCCTAGTTTTTACTAGCTAGAAATTTTCTCTGTAGCAATGTCTTCATCAATATAAAAATGCTTTAAAGCAGAGTGCACACCCCTTTTTCTGTTGTGCATTGGAAGAATAATTGTCTTGAGTCACACATTAAATACACAAGCATTAAGGAAAACTGGTGAGCAGCAAAAAAAAAAAGGTTCATGCATATTTTTCTCAATACTTGATACCACAGATAAACAAAACTGACCTCAGATAGTCTGCATGTGGCCTGTAGGTCTCAGGTTGGACACCTCTGCTTAAAGAATGAATGCATTAGCTAGGCACCAGTAGCTCAGTAGTTAGGGTGCCGGCCACATGAACCAGGGTTGGTGAGTTCGAACCTGGGCCTGCTACACGTGACAATTGCAACAACAACAAAAAAATAGCTGGGGCAGCGCCTGTGGCTCAGTCTGTAAGGCGCTGGCCCCATATACCGAGGGTGGCGGGTTCAAACCCGGCCCCGGCTGAACTGCAATCAAAAAAATAGCCGGGCGTTGTGGCAGGCGCCTGTAGTCCCAGCTACTCGGGAGGCTGAGGCAAGAGAATTGCTTAAGCCCAGGAGTTGGAGGTTGCTGTGAGCCGTGTGACGCCACGGCACTCTACCGAGGGCCATAAAGTGAGACTCTGTGTCTACAAAAAAAAAAAAAAAAAAAATAGCTGGGTGTTGTGGTGGGTGCCTAGAGTCACAGGTACTCGGGAGGCTGAGGCAAGAGAATCTCTTAAGCCCAAGAGTTTGAGGTTGCTGTGTGCTGTGACTGAGACTCTGTCACCAAAAAAAAAAAAAAAAAAAGAATGAATGCATTGGAAAAAATGAATACATGCAGTGTTTAATCATGAAAAAAATGTGGGTTCCTATTGAATTTGATCTGAATCAGCTGATATTTATCTTTAGATGGGACAAGTAGCAAGTTAATAATCATTAAGATATTAATATTAGTAACAAGAGTTACTAATAGTTAAGTTATTATATATATCAGGCAATGTGATAGCTTTTATTCACTAAATCCCATTTATCCTCATAATAATCGTATAAGGTTATTACCATTATAATTCCTATTTTATAGATTATGAAAATCTCTTCAAGGTCACATAGAAAGTGGGAGAACTGGGACTTGTACCCAGGTCTCTCTGACCCCAAAGTTTCTTTTATTTGTAATGCACTGTTGTTATAGTTAACCTCCATTTTAGTTTTTAGTGTCAAAAAGGACCCATAGCAGTTAAAGATCTTAGATCAGACATTACTCTGTTAGCTCCATGAGTGGTGGACAACATTCAGAATAGAAAGAGTGTGTTATTATTGACAGGGGAAGGGATTGGGTCTTTAGCCAGCTAGAGGAATTTTTTTCTTCCTCTCTTATAGAAAAGCTTGGTCTTGTCAAGACTAGGAATGTGGTCTGGAACCATTATAGAGAACCAGTTTTCCTTTTGGCGGTAGCCTCACTATTATCCTTACCGTAGCATTGGGGTTTTCTGAAAAACCTATATAAATGGGAATCTTATTCTTATTAACATTATAATTTAAATATTTTATTTTACTTATTTATTTTTTGTGGAGACAGAGTCTCACTTTATCGCCCTCAGTAGAGTGCTGTGGCATCACACAGCTCATAGCAACTTCCAGCTTCTGAGCTTAGGAGATTCTCTTGCCTCAGCGTCACCAGTACTTGGGACTACAGGCGCCTGCCACAACACCCAGCTATTTTTTTGTTGCAGTTTGGCCGGGCTCGAACCTGCCACCCTCGGTATATGGGACCGGCGCCCTACCCACTGAGCCACAGGCGCCACCCCAAATTAAAATTTTTTTTTTTGTAGAGACAGAGTCTCACTTTATCGCCCTCGGTAGAGTGCCGTGGCATCACCCAGCTCACAGCAACCTCCAACTCCTGGGCTGAAGCGATTCTCTTGCCTCAGCCTCCCGAGTAGCTGGGACTATAGGCGCCCGCCACAACGCCCAGCTATTTTTTGGTTTACAGTTCAGCCGGGGCCGGGTTTGAACCCGCCACCCTCGGTATATGGGGCCGGCACCCTACCGACTGAGCCACAGGTGCCACCCTCAAATTTAAATTTTTTAAAGGGGGATAAGCTTCCCATGATTGTACATTTTAGGATCTGTTTGTAAAGAACCCGAAATATAATTGGCTAGTTGACAGTGAATTTCTCCAGTCTGATAGTTCAGATATAACAATTGTGAAATAACTGCTACCCATTAGAATCTTTAGAGAGATTTTTAAGCATCATAGCTTAGCTAAACATTTTATAAAGGCTGGGTCCTAACTAATGGTATGGAAAGAATTACTTATTGGAAAAATAGACATAATAATTTAGGACAATGGAGATGGTATAGATAGAAGAGATAAAAGAATCGAAAATTGTGATTGATGTTGGTGACCAGTATATCCCAAAGACCAACCGTATGAGAAAAAGAAGGGTAAAATTAAATAGGTCTTGAAAAGTCAATAATAAATTAGGATCCTAAACTGAAAAGAGATACACTGAAAATTCCCAGTCTCCCTATGTTCTCATCAGTATGCTGTTTCTTCTCTTCCCACTAATTTTTCCCTTTTTTCTCCTACAGACATTCCATACACCAAGCTTGGGTGATGAGGAATTTGAAATCCCGCCTATCTCTTTGGATTCTGATCCCTCTCTGGCTGTCTCAGATGTGGTTGGCCACTTTGATGACCTGGCAGATCCTTCTTCCTCACAGGATGGCAGTTTTTCAGCCCAATATGGGGTCCAGACATTGGACATGCCTGTGGGCATGACCCATGGCTTGATGGAGCAGGGCGGGGGGCTCCTAAGTGGGGGCTTAACCATGGTAAGGGGCAAGATATTATCAGGCTCATCTCAGCTCATGGGAATGATGTTAGGGTAAACAAAACCTCTCTATTCTCCACTACTTGTTTTCATCAGCATTCTAGTACCGTGCGCTAACCAATTGCGCCACTGGAGCACTGCAATTCTCCACTACTTGTTTTCATTTCTGCTGCTAACAGCTCACCAACAAAGACTTAATTTCACCTAAATGAGATTTTCCATTCGGTCGATGTAAACTGTCCATTTATCTGAAATGACAATGCTTTATTGTGATTTTTAAGTTTTTTTTTCCTTTTTTATTATGGCCTTCACATCTAGGATTCAAATGTGAGTGATAGCTGGCAACATTGAAGGATTTATGCAAAAACAGCCTGAACCACACTTAGTATTAATTGTGGTTGGTATGATATATAAACCAGTTAGTTAGGTTTCCAGCTATCTCTTCAGTAGCACATATCCATTCTTTGTATTTCATGCCAAACATCTCTAACAGTGGTCTCATTTGCTCTGATTGCCTGTGTGTTACAACTTTAAAAGCTGTAATTTTGGGAGGGTATGTACAGAGGGAAAGTTTTCTTTTACTCAGTGTGTCATCACTACCTACAGATTATTCAAGAAGTTTTCTGCTCTTTAAGTTGTCCAAAGTTACAAGTTCTCTGAATATTTTTAGTTATCATAGAATAGGCCTTTGAGTACAAAAAAGTAAATTTACAAATTTCTATACTTTTTAAAAACTTAATATATTTTATACGTAAACAAATTGATATTTCATAGAGTTTAAAAAAATGACACAGTCTGGATAAGCAAGAAATTTCCTAAATTCAGGGAGGAAAAAGTCGTGTTTACTATATTTTGTGCTTAATCAATCTTTTTGCTTTTCTCAGGACTTGGATCATTCTATAGGAACTCAGTATAGCGCCAACCCACCTGTTACAATTGATGTACCAATGACAGACATGACATCTGCCTTGATGGGGCATAGCCAGTTGACCACCATCGATCAGTCAGAATTGAGTTCTCAGCTTGGTTTAAGCTTAGGGGGTGGCACCATCCTGCCACCTGCCCAGTCACCTGAAGATCGTCTTTCAACCACCCCTTCACCTACTAGTTCACTTCACGAGGATGGTGTTGAGGACTTCCGGAGGGTAAGGTCAAAATAATTGTGCTGTTATATTCTAGGATAAAACTTTTGGTGTATTGGGCCAACCACAGTGGCTTATACCTGTAATCTTAGCACTCTTGGAGGCAAAGACAGGTGGATTACTTCAGCTCAGGGGTTTGAAACCAGCCTGATCAAGAGCAAGACCCCATCTCTAGTAAAAATAGAAAAATTAGTCAGGCACTGTCGCAGGTGCCTGTAGTCCCACCTATTTGGGAAGCTGAGGTATGAGGATTGCTTTTGAGCCCAAAAGTTTTAGGTTGCTGTGAGCTATGATGATGCCTCAGCATTCAACCCCAAGGCAACCGAGACTGTCTCAAAAAAACAAACAACAACAAAAAACTCTCGACGTATAGATCATAATCAGTATTCTTTACTCCTGCTCTTTTCTGGGTATAGGTTTCTACCTCTCAATTTCCAGTTTATAATGCTCCTTCCAATCTCCATTTTTATTAGTTCTCACTTTACAAATGTCTTTTAATCTTATTGCCACTATTTTTAGCATTTCTGAAAGTTTTATACATGTTTATAGTGTATAGTTTATACACTATATATAGTTTCCTCCTTTGTAGAAGTTATTTTCTTACAGTTGTTCAGACATAATACTTAACCTTCTTCCATCTGTAATTCTATACACTATAGTTTCCTCCTTTGTAGAAGTTATTTTTTAGTTATTCAGACATAATACTTACCTTCTTCCATCTGTAATTCTATACACTATAGTTTCCTCCTTTGTAGAAGTTATTTTTTAGTTATTCAGACATAATACTTACCTTCTTCCATCTGTAATTCTATACACTATAGTTTCCTCCTTTGTAGAAGTTATTTTTTACAGTTATTCAGACATAATACTTACCTTCTTCCATCTGTAATTCTCTTTCTTTTCTCCCCTACAGCAACTTCCCAGCCAGAAGACAGTGGTGGTAGAAGCAGGGAAAAAGCAAAAAGCCCCAAAGAAGAGAAAAAAGAAAGATCCTAATGAACCTCAGAAACCAGTATCAGCATATGCTTTATTCTTCCGTGATACACAGGCTGCCATAAAGGGGCAAAATCCCAATGCCACGTTTGGAGAGGTTTCAAAAATTGTGGCCTCAATGTGGGATAGTCTTGGTGAGGAACAAAAGCAGGTGAGTCACTGTTGAGGAACTGTAGGAAGTGAATGTTCCAGAAGTTTCAAGGGGACAGTAACTAGATCATCTTCTACCTTCTTACACCATCATCTTCTGATTTTCTTACATGTCTTCATCTAATGCAAGGGTCCTAAAACTGCGGCCTGCGGGCCACATGAGGCGGTGTGATTGTGTTTTTTTACTTCAAAATAAGATATGTGCAGTGTGCATAGGAATTTGTTCATAGTTTTTTTTTTCAAAACCATAGTCCGACCCCCCAGTGGTCTGAGGGACAGTGAATTGGCCCCCTGTTTAAAAAGTTTGAAGACGCCTGATCTAATGTCATCTTTTTTGTTAGTGGCAGTCTTATGTTATCCCTGTCCAAGAAAACTTAGTTAAAAATTGTAAGTAATTATTATAAAAACACTGAATCTGTACAATAACTCTGTAAAATCGCTACCATCTCCTCCTTTGTACTGAAGGTGGAAACTAAGGCCCCATGCCCAATTCAGGTCATTTAACTTTGAAGTGGTAGAGTTGAGACATAATCTAGGTTCTTGAACTCCAAAGCCCTTGCACTTTGTACTAACAATGTCTCTTATAATTCCTTGTGTATCTTCAACTGTTCATAGCTTTTAGATATTTGACTTTACTAGGCTTCATATTTTTTCCCCATTAGTAAAATTAGGTTAGTCCTAATAATATTCCTGTGGCTACCCCTAAAATCCACTACTAAGCTTAGATGTAGAATTTAATTTAGGATTTTCTCATTGGCATAGTATAAACTTAAAAATTGTAGTTAATCACCCTAAATTTAATTTAGATATTTAAGAGTAAATGAAAATTTTTATACTGTACAAATGTACAATTGAAATTGTAGTTATAGTAATTGTTGATTGTAACATTAACCTGTATCCCCATGTCTTATGTCAAAGTGAGTCCTCCACTTAGTACTTGAAACAAATAGCTGAATTTATTATATTTAGGTTATTAAGCATGAAATGTGCAATTTCCTTAAGTACTGTTTGACAATTGATATCTCTGACATTTTAACGCTTCTTGTTTTATTTTTATTGTGAAGGTACATCCTCATTCTTTCAAAAACACATTTTGGTGGGGTGGTGCCTATGGCTCAAAGGAGGCCCCATATACTGGAAGTGGTGGGTTCAAACCTGGCCCCAGCCAAAAACTGCAAAAAAAAAAAAACATATTTTGGCTTGTGATTACCTTTCAAATTTCTTTTAAGAGCAATTTTTGTGAAAGTGTGGATACGTCAAAAATGGTATCATTTTCAAATATAAGTTCCATGGTGGAACCAATGCAGTGCAAGCAGCTTGAAATACCTACAAAGCGTGTGAGAAAGATCTGACTAATGACTACATAGTATGTCGATGGTTTAAGAGGTTCCATTCTTGGCCAGGTCCGGTGACTCACGCCTGTAATCCTAGCACTCTGGGAGGCTGAGGCAGGTGGATTGCCTGAGCTCACAGGTTCCAGACCAGCCTGAGCAGGTGCAAAATCCGTCTCTAAAAAATAGTCAGGCGTTTTGGCGGGCACCTGTAGTCCCAGCTACTCGGGAAGCTGAGACAAGAGAATCACTTGAGCCCAATAATTTGAGCTTGCTGTGAGCTGTGACACCATAGCACTCTACCAAGAGCGAGAAAGTGAGACTATCTCAAAAAAAATTTTAAAAATACGTGTGGTGGCTCATGCCTTTAATCCCAGCACTCTGGGAGGCTGAGGCAAGTGGATTGCCTGAGCTCACAAGTTCAAGACCAGCCTGAGCCAGAGTGAAACCACATCTTTAAAAATAGCCAGGGGTTGTGGCGGGTGCTTGTAGTCCCAGCTACTTGAGAGGCTGAGGCAAAAGAATCTCTTTAAGTTCAAGAGTTTGAGGTTGCTGTGGCTATGACGCCATGGCACTCTACCTAGGGCAACAAAAATGAGACTCTGTCTCAAGTAAAACATAAAAACAGAGGCTCAGCGGCTGTAGCTCAGCAGCTAGCACGCCAGCCACATACACCAGAGCTGGCGGGTTTGAATCCAGCCTGGGCCTGCCAAACAGCAACTACAACCAAAAAATGGCCAGGCAATGTGGCAAGTGCCTGTAGTTCCAGCTACTTGGGAGGCTAAGGCAAGAGAATCACTTAAGCCAGTGGTTCTCAACCTGTGGATCACGACCCCTTTGGGGAGCGAATAACCCTTTCACAGGGGTCTCCTAAGACCATCCTGCATATCAGATATTTACATTACAATTCATAACAGTAGCAAAATTACAATATATGAAATTTTATGGTTGAGGGTCCACCACATGAGGAACTGTATTAAAGGGTCGCGGCATTAGGAAGGTTGAGAACCACTGGCTTAAGTCCAAGAGTTTGAGGTTTCTGTGAGCTGTGATTTCACAGCACTCTACCGAGGGTGACATGGTGAGACTCTGTCTCTAAATAAAATAAATAAATAAATAAATAAATAAATAAATCAGAAATGAGCATGGGTTGAATGTTCACTTTAGAAATGTGGTTATTGGGGCGATGCCTGTGGCTCAAAGGAGTAGGGTGCCGGCCCCATATACCGGAGGTGGTAGGTTCAAACCCGGCCCCAGCCAAAAACTGCAAAATAAAAATAAAAATAGAAATGTAGTTATTCTTATAAGACTCTTGTTGGTTGGTTACATTTCAAAAGCATCTTCAGTGGAATAAGTCTGCCATGGAGGCTGCTTTAACTGTTGGCTTTCAGAAGTATACCTATTGGAAGGGGTTCTCAGTGATTAGTTAGAGATGAATGTCATACATTGATGAATAATAGGGAACTATCTGTCTTTTCTAAGAGAAGGGCACTTTTACCACTGTCTTTCCTGCAGGTATATAAGAGGAAAACTGAAGCTGCCAAGAAAGAGTACCTGAAGGCTTTGGCTGCTTATAAAGATAACCAAGAGTGTCAGGTAAGAGTGTTAGAGGCCAAATGTGGTGTCTCAACGCCTGTAATCCCAGTACTTTTAGAGGCTAAGGCAGAGGATCCCTTGAAGCCAAGAGTTCCAGACCATCTTGAGCAAGAGCCCCCTTCTCTACAAACAATAGGAAAAATTAGCCATGTGTCATGATGCATGCCTATAGTCCCAGGTACTGGGGAGGCTGAGGCAGGAGAATTGCTTGTAGGAGTTAGAAGTTGCAGTGAGCTGTGATGATTCCACTGCACCCTAGCTGGGGTCACAAGAGTGAGACTGTCTCAAAAAACAGGGTTAGGGTAAATGGATGTTTAAACCAGTAAGAAAGGTTGTGAATTGTTTGTTGGTAGTTATAAAAATATACCACCAAAATCCTAACGTTTACTACTATATAGTATTAAAAGCTTAAAAAATATGTAACAGTTTTTCTGCAATTATAGCATATAAACCTTGCCAAACAGTCTTTCTGAATTTATTATTTTTATCGTTTACTTAACCCAGGGTAGTACCCACAGCTGCTGCTTTTTAAATATGTGATGTATTTTTCTTGGGAAGTAATTACAGTAAATATATCCAGTGGTAGACAATAATTCTCCCAATTACTTTTTTTGTCTTTTAGGCCACTGTGGAAACAGTGGAATTGGATCCAGTGCCAACATCACAGACTCCTTCTCCACCTCCAATGGCTACTGCTGACCCAGCATCTCCAGCTCCAGCCTCAACAGAGCCCCCTTCCCTGTCCCCTTCCATTGTTGTTAACTCTACTCTTTCATCCTATGTGGCAAACCAGGCATCTTCTGGAGCTGGGGGTCAGCCCAATATCACCAAATTGATTATTACAAAACAGATGTTGCCCTCTTCTATTACTATGTCTCAAGGAGGGATGGTTACTGTTATTCCAGCCACAGTGGTGACCTCCCGGGGGCTCCAACTAGGCCAAACCAGTACAGCTACCATCCAGCCCAGTCAACAAGCCCAGATTGTCACTCGGTCAGTGTTGCAGGCAGCAGCAGCAGCTGCTGCTTCTATGCAACTGCCTCCGCCACGACTACAGCCCCCTCCTTTACAACAGATGCCTCAGCCCCCTACTCAGCAGCAAGTTACCATTCTGCAGCAGCCACCTCCACTCCAGGCCATGCAACAGCCTCCGCCTCAGAAAGTTCGAATCAATTTACAACAACAACCACCTCCTCTGCAGATCAAGAAGATTGTGCCTCTACCCACTTTGAAAATGCAGACTACCTTAGTCCCACCAGCTGCGGAAAGTAGTCCTGAGCGGCCTATGAACAGCAGCCCCGAGGCCCATACTGTGGAGGCAACCTCTCCTGAGACAATCTGTGAGATGATCACAGATGTAGTTCCTGAGGTAAGCTTCTGTTTAAGTCTTTCTTCTAGTCCACTGGAAATACATAGAATCATTTCTGGTTGACCCCATAAAAGTGGGTGTTGCTTCTATTAGCACTTAATGCCTGGCAACCAGGAATATGAAACATTCTGCAGATGAGAATATTCTGTAAGAGAGACCTGTCCCACTAGGCTACTCAGTGTTTTTGGTGAGAAACATTAAAAGACCTGCTGCCAAGACCACTCCTTAAACTAAGCAAAGGTGGCTCGGCACCCATAGCTCAGTGAATAGAGAGCCAGCCACATACACCCGGCCCAGGCCTGCTAAACAACAACAAGAATAAGTTGTTGGTAGGCGTTGTGGCAGGCACCTGTAGTCCCAGCTACTTGGAAGGCTGAGGCAAGAGAATTGCTTAAACCCAAGAGTTTGAGGTTGCTGTGAGCTGTGATGCCATGGCATTCTAGTGAGGGCAACATAGTGAAACTCTGTCTCAAAAAAATAAATAAAATAAAAAAGAAAAATAAATTAAACTAAGCAAAGATAACATTCTTAAGTCAACTAGAGAGGAAATAGCCTTAGCAGTTATTTTTCAAAGGTGTCTACCCAAGGAACCTAAACTTTGGAAATACACTAAGCCTTAAGTGCTTAGCTTAATGTTTTAAATGTATGTGGGGAGGAGGATATAACCAGAAAGTGTTAATTGATTCATGCCATTTAAGTCTTTGAATGACATAAATGTCAAGTATCCTAGTTTGCTTTAACTTGTATATGACCAGTAATTTTAAAATATGGGTCTGTTTGAAACTATAGTTCTATAATGAGTGAAGCAATCATTTCAAAGAAAAAAACCCTATCAACAGGAAACTTTATGAATTCCCAAGTTGTTTCCCTATTTTTAATAGCACCACATTTTGTCTTCTCTTAATCCTCCCTACTAAACCTCTACTCACATTCTTTTATTTTTTTAAATTTCAGATGGTAGGGTACAATCAGGTTACATCTTTGTGTTAGGTAAAGTCCAAGTTGTTGAGCCTTCATCCAGGTGTGCCACATACCCTTAAATTGTGCCTCTTAAGTGAGAACTTACTAATCCTCTTCCCACTTATTCTTTTTATAATTTCAGGGGAATATTACTTAAAGTCAGTAATGGGTTCTATTAAAATTAAAGAGCACTAGCATATGCCCAGCCTTCACCAGATGGGAAGAATCTTGATATCAACCTGCTTTGCAAAGTTCTGAAGCTGGGCTATAGAGAGGGGCACCAAAAACTCACCTTCTGAAACTTTACCCCAACTTGTGAGAGACTAGAATACCTGTTGTTCCATTGGTTCCCAGGGTTCCCAATTGGTTCTCACTAGCTAGATAGGAAACAATCTAATCCACCCTTGATGCTCTCTTCCTTTAATAGGTTGAGTCTCCTTCTCAGATGGATGTTGAATTGGTGACTGGGTCTCCTGTGACTCTCTCACCCCAGCCTCGATGTGTGAGGTCTGGTTGTGAGAACCCTCCAGTTGTGAGCAAGGACTGGGACAATGAGTACTGCAGCAATGAGTGTGTGGTGAAGCACTGCAGGTGAGCTTGTCATTCCCCTTCTTATAATGCAGGTTTTGCTAAATTAATTGGTTGGAAACTGGTATTCTTGACGATATAATCATTGTTACCTTAGGTAGTATAGGTTGCTGTTTTTGTGTGTGTATATATATATAGTCTGATCAAAGAAGCTACTAGAAGTTCCCCTGCGTAAAAATAGCACTTTTTTCCTCCAGAAAATGACATAGTTAGCAGTTCACACTTTTCAGTTACTATATACCTTGCTATCAACGCTCCTTAAAAGTATGAAGATACATTAAGCTGTTAGTGACTGTGCTTATTAGCTTTCTAATCCTCATTGCAAATCAGACCACTTAGGGAATGAGAACTTGGAGAGGAATGGCAAAGTGAAAAGTAGCACAGTAAGGTGCTAGGGCAGGCGTCCTCAAACTTTTTAAACAGGGGGCCAGTTCACTGTCCCTCAGACTATTGGAGGGCCGGACTATAGTTTAAAAAAAAAAAAAAAAAAACTATGAGGCTGGGCATGGTGGCTCACGCCTGTAGTCCCAGTGCTGTGGGAGGCCGAGGCAGGTGGATTGTCTGAGCTCAGAGGTTCAAGACCAATATGAGCAGCAGTGAGCCAGAGTAAGACCCCGTCTCTACTAACAACGTCAATAACAGCCAGCACTGCCAGAGGAAGAAGAAAATCAACAAAAAAGGAGTGCTTCAAACAAAGAAGAATGAACAAGCAAACTGAAATTAAAAACAAACAAAAAATTAAAAAAAAAAACCTATGAATAAATTCCTACGCACACTGCACATATCTTATTTTGAAGTAAAAAAAGAAAACGGAACAAATACAATCACACCACCTCATGTGGCCTGCCGTTTGAGGACCCCTGTGCTAGGGGGTCAGGGTTGAGGAACAAATCCTATAGTTTACCCTTCTCATCAAATTTTCCTGGAAATTGCCATTATTCATGAAACAAGGCATTTGTATTTCCTATCTCAGATCCTCTTCAGTAGATTGGCATTGCTTCTACTTCTGACTTTTAGGCCTGTTGTTCTTATATTCCTAAGATAATGCTGACTCACCTTGCTGCTGCAGGAAATCTATTTGTTTAAGACAAGTTAAAAAGAATTTTTCTAGACTATAATTCTTTTTCTATTCATGTGTAATTCTGTTTGTGTATGTCTTTTTCTTTCCTAGGGATGTATTCTTGGCCTGGGTAGCCTCTAGAAATTCAAACACTGTGGTGTTTGTGAAATAGTCTTTCGTGTTCTTCGAGCCAGTGAAGATTTATTTTCTGGGAACATGTCCAAGAGCCTGTTTCTGAAACACAAGCTTGGCTTCTGGCAGTGCCTGATCTCAACCCAGGATGGCCCTTCATACTTTCCCCCCTTTTCTCACTTCAGCAAAGGCGATGGAGCAGAGCCGTTGAGTTTGCTGTAATCTGGAATTGCTTATTCCTTTTAACTACAAGCAGAAATACCAGGGATAATAGCAAAGGAAAGGGTGAAGGGAATATGGACAAGCAAAACTTAGTGATGGTAGGGATGGTGGTGGTTTGAGGAAATTTACTGGTATAATTATCATAGGACTTGCCTAAAATATTAAGAGTACTCAGCTTTGAGCCTATTGCCACTGTGTACATCCATTTTAAAAAATGTAAGAGATAATATTAAAGATTCCCTCTTAAAACAGGGAACTACTGTTACCAACACGCTGTTTTGAGAACAAAAGTTTTCAACAGTAGGCACACTGGGCTGCAGGGAAAATGACATCACCCTGGAGATTATTTATTTCTCTCTGTAGTCAAATCCTTATCTAAGTTTTATCACAGTTTATGAGAGGCGGAGCTCTCTATCCTTAAATATATATAAGAGGTTTCACTGACGTCTAAAGAAGTTGTGTTTACTTGTGTTTGATGAAATATCTTTAAAAGACAGACCAGAGATGTTTTCACTTACATTAATATATAGGCTAATTTTCTTCATACCCTAGGCACCTATTTAACCTAAGATGTGTTTATAAGATTTTTCTTGGAAATAAGGTAAAAAAATAGACTAGCAAAGCCATATAGTTATAAAGAATAAACAAAAGTTTAGAGTATGGTAGTCTTAGTAGTGATAACTTTAAATGAAACTCAAATTCTACCTTGAGAAATACTATACTAAAGAACCCCCTTCTTAACTAACCACATTCAGGCAGTACTAATTGCTAATCACTTTTGAGCCTCTGTAGTCTTGTTTTATGATCAGCATTTTAATGCTTTCCATGCATTCATTTAGTTTGAGCCCTCACAACAACCCAATGAGATAACATTTCCATTTTACCTATAAGAAATCACACAGTATTAAGTGGCAGAGCCAGAATTTGACCTTGAAATCTCAACTAAAATACAAACGTTTATTTGAATAAAGAAAACTATTGTAAAAATATTACTCTTCAAGTTTATCTGCAGAGAGCCATGGCTACAGATGGGAGCTTAGTATGGGAGTGACTATAAATTCTTAGGTTTAGAGATGATACCATCTGGATACCTTTGCTTGAACCGTGCAACCACATCTGGGTCTAATAGGTGAATCCCATCCAATTGGTTTCCAAGGGTGATCCTGAAACAAGGAGAAAAGAAGGGGCAAATTAGAAATCCTGAAATTAAAGACCTTAACAGTATTAAAAGATACACTGTTTTTGTTAGGACTGCCTATCATCTCATCAAATATTCATGCCGATTCTTAAAAGTACAATATGTGATAATTTGGTTCAAAATTGGCAGATTCTAGTGTTAAAACAGGCTGGACCTGTATTATCTAAGGGTTAGTAACTGAAGCCTAGCCAGACCTACTTCATAGCTTTGCTGTAATCAGTATTCTTGGAATAATGGTGAAAGATACTAAAATTGTTAACAGATTACTTAGTAACCATGGGTGGGGGGCGGGGAGATTTAGTGTATCCCATTAAATGGCTGAGGAAGATCCTTAATTTTTTTTTTTTTTTTGAGATAAGAGTCTCACTATGTCACCCTCAGTAGAGTGCCGTGGCGTCACAGCTCACAGCAAAATCAAACTCTTGGGCTTAAGTGATTCTCTTGCCTCAGCCTCCCAAGTAGCTGGGACTACAGGTGCCTGCCACGATGCCTGGCTATTTTTCTGTTGCAGTTATTGTTGTTGTTAGCAGGCCCCCCACCAGCCTTGGTGTATGTGGCTGGTACCCTAACCACTGTGCTACAGGCACTGAGCAAAGATCTTTAATTTGTTAAGAGTAGAGACCACAGGGCTGCAGTGGCTCACACCTATAATCCTAGCACTCTGGGAGGCTGAGGTGGGTGGATTGCCTGAGCTCATGAGTTCAAGACCAGCTTGAGCAAAAGCGAGATTTTGTCTCTACTAAAAACAGAAATACTGGTCTCAGGGCAGGGCCTATGGCTCAAAGGAGTAGGGCGCTGGCCCCATATACCAGAGGTGGTGGGTTCAAACCCAACCCTGGCTAAAAATTGCAAGAAAAAAAAAAAAAAGAAAGAAAGAAAAGAAATACTGGGCTCAGCGCCTGTAGCTCAGAGGCTAGAGTGCCAGCCACATACACCAGAGCTGGCAGGTTTGAACCTAGCCCTGGCCTGCCAAACAATGACAACTGCAACCAAAAAATAGCCAGGCGTTGGGGCAGGTGCTTGTAGTCCCAGCTACTTGGGAGGCTGAGGGAAGAGAATCGCTTAAGCCCAGGAGTTTGAGGTTGCTGTGAGCTGTGACGCCATAGCACTCTACCAAGGGCAACATAATGAGACTCTGTCTCAAAAAAAAAAAAAAAAAAAAAGAGTAGAGACCATAAAGAGCAGTGTTTTGAATCCTAGAACCTGGTAGTGAATGTTGAAGAGTCCTGTAAAACAGTTTAAATACAAGCTTAAGTGGTCATGACTATAAAGCTCATTTACAGATTGGTGGAATGTACAGAGTAGCTCTCTTAACTTCTGACCTTGACCATAAGATAGTTTTGCCCCAGGAACTAGCTTGTTCTCTAGTCACCTTACCAGTTGGGTTGCACATTGTGCGGTCGTCCAAATAACTCAATTTTGCGTGTACCAGGGGATAGTCTCTCAATCATGCCATAGATTTCATCTGGTTTATGACTGGTTGAACGAACCTAGGAAATAAAAACTAGCTACTTTTAAAGTTACCCAAAATTATAATTCTACCCATTTTCTATTACATTTATGATCCAAATGAGAAAAACTTAGGATGAGGATACACCTGACGTGGATAACTGATATCAATGAAAATGTGGAAGTTTTGGGTGGCGCCTGTGGCTCAGTGAGCAGGGCGCCGGCCCCATATACCGAGGGTGGTGGGTTCAAACCCAGCCCCGGCCAAACTGCAACAAAAAGAATAGCTGGGCGTTGTAGCGGGCACCTGTAGTCCAGCTACTTGGGAGGCTGAGGCAGGAGAATCGCTTAAGCCCAGGAGTTGGAGGTTGCTGTGAGCTGTGTGACGCCACGGCACTCTACCGAGGGCGATAAAGTGAGACTCTGTCTCTACAAAAAAAAAAAAAAGTGGAAGTTTTGAATTACTGGGGAGGTACATACCTCAGCTACAATCACATCACAATCCAGACCCTGGTTGAAGCCTTGGGGATTTCCTTTGACACCAACCTGCTCACCATAAAAAAGAGATTACCTTATGAAACCACAGCTTTTGAACTTTTTCTCAATAAATCAAATAATCCCTCTATGCTCTGCTTACTGAATTAGGCCCCATAGCTGCTCACCAAGCAATGTTCCTTCCCATGGTTCAACCAGTGACCTGTACGGCCTGTCCGGATGATGCGTTGCAGTTGATTTGTCTTCACCCAGATAATTTCATCTACCCGTTCATAACTGTAAGCGTAAGAAAGAAGAACTGGAGCTTTAACTAGGCTCTTCTTGTTTGGGGGCCTTACCATCCACAAAGGCAAGGAATCATAGGGAAGACTCTGGGGAAAGGGAATGCCTACAGCAACAAGTATTTATTTCCCTCAAAAAAAAAAAAAAAAAACAGACTGCTACTTACCCCCAGAGGTTTAGACATTCTCTGCCTAATTCCATGGCCCTAGAAAGAAAGACAACTACTTGTATGTTCATATTTTTTCCCCTATAAAATATTTGATGTGTCATTAACAGTAAAAACACTTTCAGTTCAGTGAACATTTACATGTAAAAAACCATTACAGCAACAGAGTAGATCTAAGAATGAAAAATAAAACATCTATTCTCAATAACCTTACCTTTCTCAAACAAATGTAGTTACAAGTAATAACTGTGTTATAAACAGGCATTAGGGTTCAGTAAGGGAAAAGGTTGAATCAGTCATACATTTAAAGGCAAGGCTGGGAGACAATTTTTGTCACTTCTGGTAGAGTGCCATAGTGTCACAGCTCACTGCAACCTCCAACTCTTTTGGAGCTCACCACAATGCCCGGCTTTTTTTGCTGCAGTTGTCACTGCTGTTTAGCTAACAGGGGCAGGGTTTGAACCTGCCACCCTTGGTATATAGGGCCGGCGCCCTACCTGCTGAGCCACAGGCACCACCCTGAAAACCCAGGATTTTATCTCCCACCCAGTACTCTTTCTGTATCTGCCCAAACCTACATATCTTTGAACTGCATTACCTGCCTGTGACCCAGAGGAAGAGAAAGCCATCATCCTGCAGTACGGGTATGTTGAGCCTGCGCATCTCATCATCTGTCAGGGTCCCATAGGGCAGCTCCATATGAATGTCCCAGGGTGGGTCAGCCATCACAACTGCAAACTTGCCCAAGATGCTGACGTCCAGGTAACGGATATCACAACAGATCCACTGTGTGAGGTGGTATTTGGTCATCTTCCCTTCCTTCACTCTCAGATTCATGGCCCCAGTCCCTCTGTTACATCTGATTTTCCTGTTTCCTTATAAGTACACCTATCCCACTCCATTTCCAATCAGCAAAACAGATTGCTGAATTATACCCTGCTTTCCTACATGTATGACTTCCTACGCAAACTTAAGTCCATGTGTTGAACTGAGTTGTCTGAGCAGACAGGTACCTGAGGGGGGAAGAGTCGATCTGCACTGGAGTCACCTCCAACACTCTGTGTAAGAGCAAGCTCCTGACTTGGGGTATGGTCTTTGCTGCCAGGAGCCTCAGAATCCATGCAAGCATCAATTTCATAGTGAACATATTTGCAGGTATCCATGTGGAAACATGTGTTAAGAAAAGAGCAATCACCTAAAGACTCATCGGTGTGTTTATTGATAATTCGTCTAGAGAAATAAAGGAGAATCAGAATCAAGATGGCGTTCAAGAGGTAGACCTTAAAATTCAAGTTCCAAATGGTTTAGGCTTCCTCTAAGAGTTTTAAGGGAAGAGAAATGGATGACATGGAAATCCGTAATTCACACTGAGGAATAATTATAATTTCTCTCTGAGCAAAGACTTGTTTTTTTCTTTTACCACCGGTAGGAAAGCAGTACAGGAAGGATTTGGTTGGTTAGAGAATAAAATACTGACCTAAAAGTTCAGGTTCCTGTTTCTCCTAAGATCATCTTCCTTCCAGAGAACTTTAACTTTTTCATTGTGGCCTAGAGACAGATACCTTACTATTGCAAGAAGAAGGGAGCATTTTAAGAAATCTCACAGCTTTTTGGGTGTACAGCCTATATTCCTTCCCACACAATGCCACTTCTGTAAGTATACCTTCAGCATCTAGAGCAGTGGTTCTCAACCTTCCTAATGCCGTGGCCCTTTAATACAGTTCCTGTGGGTCATAACCCACAAGTTGAGAACCGCTGGTCTAGAGGACTTAGACAAATCACGAACCAAATAATAGGATTACAGACAGAACTCAAATGACTGGAAGGAATGTGCTGAAAGGGAATGACTGCTTCTGGGAAACCCATCCCACATCATTCCCTCCCAAGAGACCTGAAGTGCAGCTTGCGACAGGGTCGATCCGCATCACTGGCTTTCATGCACTCCTCCTTCGTTCCATAGTCACAGAACTCTTGCACTTGGGCTCGACCTCGTGAACGAAACTTTTCAACAATGGATTGTTCCTTGGCTGTTGTTGTATTTAATAGTTCTAGAATCTCCTGGCTGACCTGTGACAGAAGCAGCCTTGGATTTAAAAGGGTTTGTAGGTCAAATTAGCTCTTAAACTACCTCTGCAAATTCTGTTTAACAGCAGTGTCTTATAAAGGGAGAAGTCAGCTAACTTAAGATATTTGGAACCTCAAGATAAGAAATTTGTCAGGGGGCAGTGCCTGTGGCTCAAGGAGTAGGGCATTGGCCCCATATACCTGGGGTGGTGGGTTCAAGCCCGGCCCCAGCCAAAACTGCAAAAAAAAAGGAAATATGTCAGGGATGCAGTCCTTCCTTACAAATCTACATTTAGAATGAAATTAAAATACAAGAGGCCTGGTTTCTAATGCTAGGCATTAAGCTAATCTTCCCTCCCCAGGAAAACATTTCTTCTGACAAAAACCACTTTTATTTACTGGGTATTTAGCCAAGGTACAGTAATTACTATTCAGATCGCAAGACTATTCAATAATTCTATTATGTAAGAGAGTACTATGGTTATCCTCACATTACAGATGGAAGACTAAGGCTTGAGAGAAGTTAATCAACTTGTTCAAACTCCAGGTAGAAGCAGCAAATGGAAGAGAACTTTGTTAGCATAACAGATATACTCAGAAACAAACTGCATTATTTAATCATAAGTTTCCATAATTACTGGTCTATAAGGCTATCTTCTAGTATTCCTATACATTTATGTCCCTGTATTTCTATATTTGGATTCCTCTTCCCTTCATCTGAAGAGTTTTCCAGATTCAATGACAGATTCTCAAAAAGGGTTTTTTGAAATTAGCATAATTGACATTTTGGGTCAGACAATTATTTCCTTCAATTCTTTGTTGTGGAGGGTTGTCCTGCTATCACAGGATGTTTAGCAACATCCCTGGCCTCTATACACTAGATGTCAGTAGCATTCCCCATGTTGTGACAAAGAGGTTTCCAGACATTGCCAGGTATTCTGGGAAAGGGGAGAGGGTAGGAAGACCATCCTTACAAAACCACTGCTTTAAATTCTCCAAGAGTTACTCTTTGCCCTAAGGGTAAATCATCCCTCTGGATCAAAGCTATAACTAAGAGGATACTGTGAACAGTATTTCTATACGACACCTACCTTTTTGCTCTGTTGTTCCTTAGTGGACTGCTGGTTCAGTAGGCTCTCTATCTCCAGATCAACATCTGAAGCAGCATGTTTCCTTGATTTCTTGGCTGGTTCCTTGGCTGGTTCTGATGCTAAAGAGGCCTGACTAGAGGCTGAAGAGCTAGCAAAGGCGGCTACTGTAGTTGAGTCCTGTTCGGCACGCCGCTTCTGCCCTACGATTGTCCCTGCTACCTCCCCAGAGCCCTTCTTTTCTGCCACAGCACCCATCATGGCAGAAAGCTTGGAATGGTCAGCGTAAGTCACAAGAGTGGGATGTGCATCATCTTGTAAGAGGCCTCGCTTTACCTCAATCAACTCCTGAGCTGCAAACTTCTGTAGGAGGCTTTCCACCCCATCTTGAGTGGCAGGGGCATCTGGCTGGAGGAGGAAGATAGGAGAGGATGATAAGACATTGACCATGACCTGAAAATAAATCATAGACCCTAACTTTATCAGGTCATTACCGTGGAGATGGCAAGACGAATGGACACAGCATCAGTGGGCAATGTTAAGGCCAGATCAGAGAGGTGGTGCAGCAACTTCTTCTCTAACTCGGGGTCTGTAGCTAATTCAGGAACTGCTGAAGCTGTACTAGGCTTAGGGCCACCAGAAGTGGGGACAGTAGGCACTGGGCTGTCACTACGGAAGGTTGGGGATAGTGCTGCCTCTGGATTCCGTAAATCTAAGAATAAAGAAAAGTGAAAATGAAAAAGGGCAACAACTGTCAGCCTACACATTCCTTGGAAGCATTCCCAATACACAGATCTTTTATTTCTTTTCTTTTTTGAGACAGAGTCTCACTTTGTTTGCCCTCGGTAAAGTACGTGGCATCACAGCTCACAGCAACCTCCAGCTCTTGGGCTTAGGCGATTCTTTTGCCTCAGCCTCCCGAGTAGCTAGGACTACAGATGCCTGGCACAACACCTGGCTATTTTTTGTTGCAGTTTGGCCGGAGTCGGGTTCGAACCCGCCGCCCTCAGTATATGGGGCCGGAACCTTACTCACCGAGCCACAGACGCTGCCCTAGATCTTTTATTTTATACAGGAAATTCTTTGGGACCAACTTTAGTACCTTAGTATCTTTCCTGAATCAACCTTAAACATTCACTAGTTTGCCAAGATAATCCTAGATTTTCTAGGAAACACCTACTCTTTCTCTATTGGGTGAGAGATGTTTTCCTAATTTCTTGTCCTTGCTATGCTGCAAAGCAAGTAAATTAGCAGAATTAGCAGCACAGCAAATTTTTTTTTGCAGTTTTTGGCCGGGACTGGGTTTGAACCCGCCAACTCCGGCATACAGGGCCTGCTCCCTACTTGTTGAGCCACAGGCACCACCCCCAGCTATTTTTTAGAGACCAGTCTCACTCTGGCTCAGGCTAGTCATGAACTCGTGAGAGCTCAGGCAATCCACCCACCTCGGCCTCCCAAGTGCTGGGATTAAGGCGTGAGCCACCACACCTAGCTCTAGCATAGCAAATTTAAATTTCCAGTCACCTCTGCTCTCACTTTAAATGTTATGCCCAACCTACACTTTAATAAAAGCCAGAAATATTTCTAACAACCTAAATTGGAATCAGACTAACTTTTTCAGGCGTGTAATTTGAATATTTTTTTTCTTGAGACACTGTCCCACTCTGTTGCCCTGGCCAGGCAACCTCAAAACTCCTGGGTTCAAGCAATCTTCCTGCCTCAGCCTTCCAAGTAGCTGGGACTACAGGTATTCCACAACGCCAGATAATTTCTTTTCTATTTTTAGTACAGATGAAATCTCTTTTTTGCTTAGGCTGGTATCTCAACTCCTGAGCTCAAGTGATCCTCCTTGGCATCCCAGAGTGTTAAGATCACAGCCATGAGCCATGGCACCTTGTAATCTGAATTTTAATGAATCAAGACACTGGTCATCAGAGAGTGTACAGATGGCAATGTTAGATGAAGAATGATGTGACCTGAACCACTCATTAACACAAAAATCTTATAATACTTTGATGAAGCCCTAGTTACCAAATGTTTATTTTCTCACTGTGTATTGTTATAATCTACTATTAATTCACAAGGTGGGTAGTCATCTTACCCTTAATAAGATTCAAAAAGTTCACATTAGTTGGGCATGGTGGCTCATGCCTGTAATCCCAGCACCTGCGAGGCCGAGGCAGGTGGATTGCCTAAGCTCACAGGTTTGAGATCAGCTTGAGCCAGAGCGAGACCCTATCTCTAAAACAAATAGGTGGGCATTGTGGCAGGTGTCTGTAGTCCCAGCTACTTGGGAGGCTGAGGCAAGGGGCTAAGGCAGGAGAATCACTTAAGTCCAGGAGTTTGAGGTTGCTGTGAGCTATGATGCCACAGCACTCTACCAAGGGCGACAAAGTGAGACTCTGTTTCAATAAATAATAAAATAAAAAGTTCACATTAGGACAATGTACTACCTTTGAGAAAGCCTAATGTGATTAATTTAGTTAAAATACACATGAACTATTAAACTCTTAGGACCTGAACTGTAATTCCATTTTGAAAAAATTTTCACCTTGCTTACTTCTTAGCATTCCTTTCCGTTTAGCTGAACCTTAGACTAGAACTTAGCCAGCTAAACTAATAACAGTTCTTTCTTTTGTCAAAGAGGTGCTGTACATAAGGAAGGGTCATGAAGCACTTTAAAGGTCTGGATGAAAAAAAATTAGAGAGTAACTGATCTAAGTAAAAAATATGTAAAAAATGGGCTCAGTGCCTATAGCTCAAGTGGCTAAGGCACCGGCCACATACACCATAGCTGGTAGGTTCGAATCTAGCCCAGGGCTGCCAAAAACAACGATCACAACTACAAGCAAAAAATAGCCGGATGTTGTGGTGGGCGCCTGTAGTCCCAGCTACTTGGGAGGCTGAGGCAAGAGAATCACTTAAGCCCAAGAGCTAGAGGTTGCTGTGAGCTACCCAGGGCGACAGCTTGAGGCTCTGTCTCAAAAAAAAATGTAAGAAATGTGAGTTAATAATTACTATTTAACTTACTTGGAAGACTATAAACAAAATTTTGGCATTGAACATAACTGGACTGATGGGCCAGGCAAGGTGGCTCCATACGTGTAATCCTAGCATTCTGAGAGGCCGAGGTGGGTGGATTGCCTGAGCTCTAGAGTTCAAATGCAGCCTGAGCCAGAGTGAGATCTGGTCTTGTAAAAAGAAACAAACAAACAAATAAACAAAAAGACCAGCCGCAGTGGCTCACACCTGTAATTCTAGCACTTTGGGAGCCAAGGCAGGTAGATTTCCTGAGCTCACAGGTTTGAGACCAGCCTGAGCAACAGTGAAACCCCTGTCTCTAAAAATAGCTGAGTGTTGTGGCGGGAGCCTGTAGTTCCAGCTACTTGGGCAGCTGAAACAAGAGAATCCCTTGAGCCCAGGAGTTTGAGGTTGCTGTGAGCTATGATGCCATTGCACTCTACCAAGAGTAACAAAGTGAGGCTCTGTCTCAAAAAAAAAAAAAAAAAAATAGCTGGGCACTGTGGCGGGCACCTGTAGTCCCAGCTACTTGGGAGGCTGAAGCGAGAATCACTTAAGCCTAAAATTTTGAGGTTGTTGTGAGCTATGATGCCACTGTGCTCTACTGAGAGTAAGAAAGTGAGACTCTGTCTCAAAAA
The DNA here is from genome assembly GCF_027406575.1 of Nycticebus coucang. Classification (NCBI taxonomy): domain Eukaryota; kingdom Metazoa; phylum Chordata; class Mammalia; order Primates; family Lorisidae; genus Nycticebus; species Nycticebus coucang. The sequence continues at coordinate 32,590,241 of NC_069785.1, read as the reverse complement.
AATAAAGAACTTGGGCAGCACCTGTGGCTCAGTGGGTAGGGCGCCAGTGCCATATACCAAGGGTAGCAAGTTCAAACCCAGCCCCGGCCAAACTGCAACAACAACAACAAAAAAGCCAGGCATGTGGCGGGCTCCTGTTCTTCCAGCTATTTGGGAGGCTGAGGTAAAAGAATAGCCTAAGCCCAGGAGTTGGAGGTTGCTGTGAGCTGTGTGATGCCACAGCAATCTACCAAGGGCGAAAGAGACTGTCTCTACAAAAAAAAAAAAAGAAGAACTGGACTAGTGTTGACTGCTGAAATATCTTTGAAATTCAGAGATTCTATAAGCCTAATAAATTTTAGCTAAAATGCCCTTATTGTGTAAGTATAATTAATATTTATATTTAACTCTGAGCTTTCTTTTATCAAGTTTTTAATTATAAAGTATAAGGAACAGGCTCACCACCCGTAGCACAGTGGTTATGGCGCCAGCCACATACACTAAGGGTGACATGTTTGAACCCAGCCCGGGGGTGGGGGTGGGGGTAGCGCCCGTGGCTCAAAGAAGTAGGGCGCTGGCCCCATATATGGGAGGTGGTGGCTTCAAACTCGGCCCAGGCCAAAAAAAACTGCATTGACTCTGAGATTCAGTATGGAGTCATCAGTTAACTTCTTATTTTTTTAAGTATCAAAAAAATAGACAATATTTATAAATAAAAGATAATTTCAAAAGAGTCAAAGCATTCTATAATAGACATACTCTTCTTTGACAATGTGAATGTTACTTACTTTGCATTATTATTATTGCTTAATATTTCAATGTAGCAATTGTCTGATTCCTTTTCTGAATGTATTTATGTTCGTTCGTTCTTTACGAAGTTTTTGTTTCTAGTCCTTATCTTAAACATTGTTATTGTTATTAAATTTTAAGTCTTTTTAATTTTGTGAAGGCAAAAAAAATGGAAACCTAATTAACACATGTATATGTAAAAACTAATAATAAAAAAACACAAAAATTGAATAAATATTATATTTCTTAAAAACCAAACCAAACCAAACCAAGAGTTTGAGGTTGCTGTGAAACCACAGCACTCCACCCAGGGTGACACAGTAAGACTGTCTCAAAGGGTGGCGCCTGTGGCTCAGTCGGTAGGGCGCCGGCCCCATATACCCAGGGTGGCAGGTTTAAACCCGGCCAAAACTGCAACCAAAAAAATAGCCGGGCATTGTGGCGGCCCCCAGCTACTCGGGAGGCCGAGGCAAGAGAATCGCTTAAGCCCAGGAGTTGGAGGTTGCTGTGAGCTGTGTGAGGCCACGGCACTCTACTGAGGGCCATAAAGTGAGACTCTGTCTCTACAAAAAAAAAAAAAAAAAAGAAAGACTGTCTCAAAAAAAAAAAAGTATAAGGAACAATTATAACCAAAAGACAAACAAAACTATAAAAACAACAGACGTGAACACAAAGTAATCAATGTGGCTTTTAAAAAGTTAACCTTATAGATCACTTTGTTGAAACAAACAATACTTGAATCCTCAGCTCTCTTTTTCCACTTGCTATTTCTGAAGGGGAAAAGAAACTATTCCATACCAAAATTAGATAAATATAGCCTGGCACGGTGGCACAAGCCTATAGTTCCAGATTCTGGGGCTGCTGAGCCAGGATTGCTTAAGCCCAGTTTAAGCCTATAATGTACTATGATGATACCTGTGAACAGCCACACACTCTGGCCTGGGCAACACAGCAACACCCTGTCCCTAAAGCAGATAAGTAAAATTAAATAATAAGGGGCAGTGCCTGTGGCTCAGGGAGTCAGGCATTGTGATGGGTGCCTATAGTCCCAGCTACCTGGGAGGCTGAGGCAAGAGAATCACTTGAGCCCAAGAATCTGAGTTGCTCTGAGCTGTGACACCATAACATGCCACCCAGGGCAACAGTTTGAGACTCTATCTCAAAAAAAAAAAAAAAATGTATGGGACCATTAGCCCTTCTTTTTGGACAACTCATAAGATAACCCACATCCTACTATTATTACATACCTGATAATCATTTCAATGACCTTCAGGTAGTAAATGAGACTTTCCACAAGACATGTTTCTCTAACTTCTTTAATATATTACCCAAGTACAATCTGTTTCACTACAATGCAATTTAGCACTATGTGTTTGGTAAATAAGAGAATGTCAGAATAACAGAAAGCTTGTTGGTTTATACATGATTTCTTTTCTCCTCATGTTAATGTTTTGAAGTGGTCAATATTAAGTCTCACAGTTACAGAGCAACCTTTGTCAATATGTAAACACCTTCAGAAAAAAAAGAACCTTATGGGAATGACTTTAGTGGCTTCAAGAACTGCTATACTTTGTACTGTGTTAGGCTATCTGGAAAGATGCAAATCCAGATGAAGAAACTGCAAAGACATTTCCCAAACAAGAACAAGACTGATGGCAGCAGGAAATGGAAACCCAGGATATAGGCTGCAAATTTGTAATGACTTTCATTGCAAGTAGAAATGTCAGTGGAGATTGAACTGTGCTGGTGTTTTAAGTGCTTTTGGTAGAATTGTTACTGTATGGGCTCTAATAACAAAGTTACATAGGTTCCAAATAGGCTTCTTCTAAACCTTTTCTTCAGTAAGACCTGCTATTTTTAATGCATGCGTTTGCAGAAAAGCAAGGTTTTTCAGGAACTCACATATAAATATAGCACAAATGCCTATAATCACATCCTTCTAGAATGCTGTTTTTGAAGAAGTTGATGAGATATTTAAGTCCAGTAACTGATAAATAAGAAGCAACTACAGTGGAGCATGGCTTATACCTGTAACACTAGTGCTTTGGAAGGTTGAGGTACGAGCATAGCTTGGGCCCAGTTCAAGACCAGCCTGGGGAACAGAGCAAGACCCCGCCATTATAGCTTTTTTTTTTAATCGGCTAAGAATGGTGGCAAGTGCCTAAACCGTAGCTCATCAGGAGGTTGAGGTGGAAAGATCACTTGAGACCAAAAGTTCAAAGTTACAGAGAGCTATGTTTGAACCATGGCACTCCAGTCTGGGCAACAGAGCACGAGATCCTATCTCTGAGAAAAAAGTAAAGTAAAATAAAGAAGCAACTGAGTCATCTGTTTACGACAGAGGTGTAATTAAATGTCCTGTTTTCAATCTAAAATTGATATGGCCTGTAATCCCAGCAATTTGGGAGGCCAAGGCAGGAGGATCACTTGAGGCCAGGAATGTCAGACCAGTCTGGGCAACATGGTGGGACCCCGTCTCTACAAAAAATAAAAAATAAATAAAATTAGCAGGGCGTGGTGGAGCACACCTGTGGTCTCAGCTTATCAGGAGGGTGAGTGGGGGAGGAATGCTTGAGCCTAGGAGCTCAAAGTTAGAGAGCTACAATCCAGTCACTGCGCCCTAGCCAGGTCAACAGAGCAAGAAAAGATCCTGTCTGGGGGATGGGGGGCTTTTTAAGAAATAAAACTGATACACATTGGACTGGCACAGTGGCTCACGCCTGTAATCCCAGCACTCTGGAAGGCCAAGGTGGGGGGATTGCTTGAACTCAGGAGCTCAAAACCAGCCTGTGCAAGAGGAAGACCCTATCTCCACTAAAAATAGAAAAACTAGCCCAGTATCATGGCAGGCACCTGTAGTCCCAGCTACTCAGGAGGCTGAGACAAGAGGATTGCTTGAGCCCAAGAGTCTAACACTGCTGTGAGCAATCATGATGCCATGGCACTCTACCCAGCGTTACAGACAGAGACTCTGTCTCAAAAAAAAAAAAAAAAAAAAAGAAAGACACACATAAAAGTCCCAAAGAATATTAAAAAGCAAAACAGAAAACTGGATCTATAACAAAAAGTCAAGGGAGTTTGAAGTTTATATAGCAAGAAAAACATTCTCTCTCTTGAGTAATTCAGGAACTACTCCAAAGCTTCACTACTAATAATTCTTCAATACTTCACTGTCCTTTTACCTTCTCTTTAATTATCTAAGTCCTGTATAGACATCAAGGCAAAATTCAAGTGACAACTCCACTATAACAGCTTCGCTGACTATACCAGCTCCTGTTACTCTCTTCACTGTACTGACTGAATTCATTCATTTGGTATCTTACATTTATTATTCCTGGCTTTGTGTAAGTGTCTATCTTGATTCCCAACTCAACTTTAAACTTGAGGGTGGGGCAATTTCTTACTTATTTTTGTCTAGCTAGACTCATAAACACTACAGATACTCAATGCTTATTAATTATAGTGGGAGTATCCTGCCAGTGCATCTTCTAGTTCCAGGGCCCAAACTGTGACCACGTGAACCTAATATGATCAAAACAAGATTTCTAGATGGTGTCTAATATACTGATAAACACTAGAACAAACTATCACACAGTGATACAGATTCACCATCTTTGCAAAGTTTTGGAATTGATTTGCCTTAAATAATACAGGGTTTGTGCCAGGGGTGGGTAGAACAGAACTTGACAATCTTTTAGAGTTCCTTCACGTTTTATGACCATGACAAAGGGAGCAACGGGTGGGGAGAAAAAGTTTATGGACCAAAAGCAAATGTTTTCAGATTCTTGCTAGGTATATAAATAGTTAGGTCAATGCCAGTTCCCCACTCATTCAGAAACACAGACAGCCAACTCTGGCAGGCCATGAAACTAGGAACTGTGAATATAAGGTACGGGCCTTGCTCTTTGTGCCCATAACCACAAAGAAATCACCCCTACAAAGCAGTCCCTATAACCGAGAAAAAACAGCGCCACAGCAGCAACAAAAAGGGGGACTTGCTGCTTCGCGGGACAGGGACTGAGAAGCCTCACAAAGGTTACGTTCTCGCAAATTGAAGAGGAGTGGACCAGGCGGCCGCGAGTGGGGTTCCAGTGTCTGTCCGGTAAAAGTGAGCTAGAGGAACCGAGGCGCAGGGGGAGGGGGCACCGCGAAATAATTGCAGGTGGGCGAACGTCTGTGCTAAGCGGGGAGAAGGGGTGCCAGCGTAGGAGGCGTTAAAGAACTGGCCATTTGGGTATGGACTTGGGAGCTCTTTCTCCCTCCGGGCCTCCCTGGCTGAACCTCGGACCCGATGGCCCCGCGCCTCACCTAAGTGTCCCGAGTCCTGCTTCCGCCTCCGCTGCAGCCTCTCCCGCAGAGAGTCCAGCTGCTTCTTGTGGGCTTGGATAGAGCTCCACGTATCCGACATACTAAACTTCCTGACCTGACGCGTCTCAAATAAGGCGCGGCTAACTAGCACCTCCCAGCCCTAGCGCCAACCTAAATCCAATTCTCTCGCGGACAGCTGGAGGCTAACCGGAAAAGGATCCCCTGCGTAAGCAAGACGGAAAAGTCTTTCCGGTTTCGTGCTCGCCTGGAGACTGTAATGAGAGCCGCGTTAGGTGTTGACCGAATGGCGGATATACTCCTCATGGGAGCGCTCTCGAGCTTCCGTACACTGTGAGGCTCCGGTTGCCATGTTAGTGCCTGGCAGAGCGGCCATGTTGCTTGTAGACGCGCATGCGGCCATGTTGAATAGTAGGAGCCTCTGATCCTATTCCAGGAGAGGGTTGATACTTGTGTCCTCAGAGTTGATCCGTGTGAAGATAAAACTCGTAGAGTGCATCACACATAGGTCAGATTTTATAAATGAAGGAGCAATAACTCCTTTTCACGGTTTGGTACTAACATATTTTCCATTGACGGTATTGTAGATTTCTGTCTCTAGGGATTCATTAACACTCATACCATTCCTATTACAGTGGCCCCCAAGGCAAGGGGTGGGGAAGGTGTGCGAATGCTGCTTTGTGGGGGAGAGGGCAAGGAGGACCATGCATACAAAGTCTCTGCCTTGGCCGGGTGGGTGTGGTGGCTCATGCCTGTATTCAGAGCACTGTGGGAGACCTAGGCTGATGGATTGCTTAACCTCAGGAGACAATCTCCAGCAAGAGAGAGACACCCCCCCTACTAAAAATGAACTATAAGCAGGGCGTTGTGGCATAGTCACAGCTACTCAGGAGGCTGAGGCTTGAGGATCGCTTGAGTCCAGGGGTTTGAGGTTCCTGTGAGCTAAGACCATAGCACTCTACCTGGGGTGACAGAGTGAGACTCTTGTCTAAAAAAAAAAAAAAAAAAGAAGGAAGAAAGTAAGAAAAGAAAAAAGAAAGAAAAAAATATATCCTCAGTCTTCTACACCACATACGTAAATATTACGTTCAATTGACTAAAATTGAGACCTTCCCAGCATTCTGGGAGGCCGAGGAGGGTGGATTGCCCGACCTCACCCATTGGAGACCAGCCTGAGCAAGAGCGAGACCCCGTCTTAAAAAAAAAAAAAAATAGGCGGCGCCTGTGGCTCAGTCGGTAAGGCGCCGGCCCCATATACCGAGGGTGGCGGGTTCAAACCCGGCCCTGGCCAAACTGCAACCAAAAAAATAGCCGGGCGTTGCGGCGGGCGCCTGTAGTCCCAGCTACTCGGGAGGCTGAGGCAAGAGAATCGCTTAAGCCCAGGAGTTGGAGGTTGCTGTGAGCTGTGTGAGGCCACGGCACTCTACCGAGGGCCATAAAGTGAGACTCTGTCTCTACAAAAAAGAAAAAATAGCAGGACGTTGTGGCAGGCATCTGTAGTCCCAGCGACTTAGGAGGCTCAGGCAAGAGAATGGCTTAAGGGTGGCGCCTGTGGCTCAAGGAGTAGGGCGCCAGTCCCATATGCCAGAGGTGGTGGGTTCAAACCCAGCCCCGGCCAAAAAAAAAAAAAAAAAAAAAAAGAGAATGGCTTAAGCCCAATAGTTTGAAGTTGCTGTGAGTGGTGATGCCATAGCACTCTATCAAGGGTGAGTGTAGGGCGCTGGCACCATATACCTAGGGTGGCAGGTTCAAACCCGGCCCCAGCCAAACTGCAACAAAAAAATAGCCGGGCTTTGTGGCGGGCACCTGTAGTCCCAGCTACTTTGGGGGGCTGAGGCCAAAGAATCGCCTAAGCTCAGGAGTTGGAGGTTGCTGTGAGCAGTGTGACACCACGGCAGTCTACCAAGGGTGACAAAGTGAAACTCTGTCTCTACAAAAAATAAATAAATAAATAAATAACAAGGTCTTGATAAAGGGGATACTAAGAAGGCTTCTGAGGTTCTGGTTGTGTTGTTTCTTATTGTGAGACCTGGCTGCATGTGTGTATTCAGTGTGTGAAAATTAATTAAGCTGGTAAGTGCACTTTTCTGTACCTCTAGTAAACTTAAATACACTTTGTTGTTTTAATGGAGTCCTCTGATTAGAAACACTTGTGAACCACTGAACTATCAAATGTTTATGATGCCAAACAATGTTTCAGAAAAATAGTTTGACAAGCATGGCTCCAGATTTCAAAGAGTTTGTGGCCAGGTAAAGGAGTTTAATTAATATTGAACCATCTTTACAACATATAGTAGACTAAAAAATAAATGAGATTGCAAAGAAGAGGAGAACTCCAAGCCAGATAACTCAGGAGGATAGTGAAGGAAGCTAACTATTAAGGTTCAGGCTTAAAGTGACAGGGTTTCAGTAGGTGAGCTCTAGGAGGGAATTCCAGGACATGATAAAAGCAAAAGTCTAAATTAGAAGTATGAAAGCATAATGCATGTTCTGCTGATCCAGATTAGGGGTTTTGTTTATTTGTTTGTTTGTTTGAGACAGCATCTAGCTCTGTTGCTCCAACTACAGTGTAGCAGCATCATCATAGCTCACCACAACCTCAAACTCCTGAGCTCAAGCAATCCTTTTGCCTCAGCCTCCTAAGTAGCTAGGACTGCTCAGCTACATGCCACCACAGGTGGCAAATTTTTCTTTCTTTTTTTTTTTGCAGTTTTTGGCCAGGGCTGGGTTTGAACCCACCACCAGCATATGGGGCTGGTGCCCCACCCCTTTCAGCCACAGGCTCCGCCCTGAGAGGCCTATTAAAATGGATCATGCTCAGGAGTAAGTGTCCAGTCAGCATTCTACTCCATTGGATGACAATTTGAAAGGGCTTCATACTCCTTTAAAAAATACCCCATCCACTAAAAATAAGATCACATAAATTAACACTGGCTATTTTCCCCCTTATTTGTCCATTTATAAAAGGTCGACAGGCTTTTTAAAGTACACTAAACAGTAACATTTTCACCTCTTATTAAGGCAAGTTTGTGAAAATAATTTAATACAACTCGGGCGGCGTTCATAGCTCAGTGGATAGGGTGCCGCATACACTGAGGCTAGCAGGTTCCAACCTGGCCCAGGCCAGCTAAAACAACATGACAACTGCAACAAGAAAAAAATAATAATAATTTAATACAACCAGATCTCTTCATGAACTTTCAGCTTACAATATTTTAAATGTAGGAAACATACAAAAAATTGTATTATAAAAAGCCACCTTGGTCTTGGTGCCCATAGCACAGTGGTTACGGTGTCAGCCACATACACTGAGGCTGGCGGGTTCGAACCGGGCCAGGGCCAGCTAAACAATGACAACTGCAACCAAAAAATAGCCAGGCATTGTGGAGGGCACCTGTAGTCCCAGCTACTTGGGAGGCTGAGGCAAGAGAATCACTTAAGCCCAAGAGTTTGAGGTTGCTGTGAGCTGTGATGCCACGTCGCTCTACCAAGGGCAACATAGTGAGACCCTGTCTCAAAAAAAAAAAAAAAAAAAAGAATAAAGCTTGCCGGGTGTGGTGGCGGCTCACACCTATAATCCTAGCAATCTGAGAGACCCAGGCATGTGGATTGCCTCAGCTCACAGGTTCAAGACCAGCCTGAGCAAGGTGAGACCTCATCTCTAAAAATAGCCAGGTGTTGTGGCAGACACCTATAGTCCCAGCTATTCAGGAGTCTGAGACAAGAGAATTGCTTGAGCTCAAGAGTTTGAGATTGCTGTGAGCTATGACACCAGGACACTCTACCGGGGGTGACAAAGTGAGGCTCTGTCTCAAAAAAAGAAAAGAAAAAGAAAAGAAAAAACTAAAGCTTGTTTCCCCTCCTCTTGAATCAGAGCTGGCCATCTGACTAGCTTTGACCAACAGAATGTGGCAGAAACCATATTCCCTGAGTTCCAAAGCCTAGCCCTTAAGAGGCCTTGCAGTTTTTGTTTTTGTCCTCTTGGAGCCCTGCATCTTCATAGGATTAATTACCCTGATAGACCACTTGAAAAGAGAGAAAGCGCACCCCTATTGGATAAAAGAAAAGGAACAAGGGTTCAGCATTCCAGTCACCCATGAAGGGGGCCAGAAGTAAGGCCACCTTGTATCCTCCATCCCAATTCAAAGCTGCCTGAGTGAGCCCAGTTCTCACCATATGGAATATAGACAAGCCATCCTAGCTGAACCTGCCTGGGCAATCCATGCAGTCACAAGAAGTTACCTAAGTATTAAGTCAGTAAGTTTTGAAATGGTTTGTCGAATAGCAATGCATTACTGAAACACCCACAGTAGTTCTTTGGCTGAATGGGTTTTTCTCTTAAGTTTTGTTCATACTCAGTTTTTTTACTATTTAACCAAAAGCAAAATGTCCACTAGGGTTAGCCAATCTGTTACTAAAAGTTAGAAAAGACAAAGTAATATAAAGGGAAGTCAAAGTTAAGTCTAATTGAGAGTAAGACTAGCGAAATCTATTTTGAGGATCAGGAGAAAGATGTTCTTTGGTTGACCAAGTTCCAGGAATGGTAACCAGGGTCCCAGGTGCAGACATTTGTAAGAGACTAAAATGCACTAATAGAATCTGGGCTTTTTTCAGGGGGCGAATTCTCTCAGAAGCAGAAGCGGAGACAGTTAAGAGTCCTAAAGTTTTATAGGGAGTAACACTGTAAAAGGAAAGGGAGGAGAAAGCAGAATTGGGCACAGAGAGCTGTCAGACCTAGTGCAGACATGACAAATAGGGAGTTGTCAGCCCAATAAGGAGTTGCAAAGCAAAGAATGGCTAAGCCCTTGTACCATACTCAGTCTGGGGCCAGGGGCTGAAGAAGAGGACAGGGATAACCAGGACCTCGCAGGTAGATAGTTGTTTCTTAAAGTAACATTTCAAAAGCAGCATATCTCTGTGTCTGACTAAGAGATATTGTCAGATATTGGTGGATCTTCTATAGTTTTTTTTTTTTAATTATATAACTTTTAAAATGGTAACTGCATAGATTGAGTTAATATCTCGGAGAATGGTGAGAATGAAGGCTGAATTCAAGAGAATTGCATGCCCCCTTTCCCTTCTCCATCTTTGGTGATTAGAGTTACTTATCTCCCTGTCTGGGATTCCACTGGACATTGTTCATATCTGACATAGTACTCAATACCATCATAAACAAATACCATCAAAGTAAAGCATTTGTTTAAAGCTGGGCACAGTGGTACAGACCTTTAGTCCCAGCTACTTGGGAGGATGAGATGGGAGGACCACTTGAGCCTAAGGGTTCCAGTCCTGCCTGGGTAATGTAGTGAGACCCTGTCTCTTTAAAAAAAAAAAAAAAAGCATCTACATTTTTCTCTCCTAGACTGAGCTCCTCTAAGGGCAGAAGTGTGCCTTATTTATATTCATGTGCCATATAACATTTCAGTTAACAATGGACCACATATGGGATGGTGGTCCCATAAGATTATAATGGAGGGGAAAAATTCCTATCACCTAGTGGTGGTGTAGCCATCATAATATTGTAGCATAGGCTCAGAGCCCTTCGCACAGTGGTTATAGCACCAAGGTTGGTGGGTTCGAACAGGGCCCAGGCCAGCTAAACAACATTGACGACTGCAACAAAAAATAGCTGGGCGTTGTGGCGAGCACCTGTAATCCCAGTTACTTGGGAGGCTGAGGCAAGAGAATCTCTTAAGCCCAAGAGTTAGAAGTTGCTGTGAGCTGTGACACTACAGCACTCTATCGAGGGAGACATAATGAGACTCTGTCTCAAAAAAGAAAAAAAAATGTTATAGCATAATTACTTTCTTTTTTATAAATTTAGTGTAGCATATATACACAGTATTTATAATAAAGTCTGCATTAATGTAATGTCCTAGAGACATTCGCTTACTACTCATTCATTAACTAATCAGAGCAACTTCAAGTCCTGCTAGCTCCATTCATGATAAGTGCCCTATACAGGTGCACCTTTTATCTTTTATACCACATACTGTATTTTTACTGAACCTTTCTTATATTTAGATGCACAAATAATTAGTATTGTGTTTAAATGTCTATAGTATTCAGTACAGCAACACACTGTACAAGTTTGTAGCTAGTAACAATGGGCTATCCCATGTAGCATTGGTGTGTAGTATACTATACTATTAAGATTTGTGTAAGTACACTGTATCGTATTCATACAATAACAAAATTGTTTAATGATGCATTCTTCATAACATATCCTTGCCCTTAAGCGAGGCATGTCAGTATTCACTTTCATACCTAACAAACACTTGGTCTCTGAAATAAAGTAAATTCTCAAAAATCAACTGAATGAATGAGCAAACAAGCTGTCTCTTGCTTCTTATAGAATGAAGAGATGCTTTCGTTTATCCAGTTTGAACTAGATCCTGTTTGTTTTATATACAGTGTTTTGCAAATAGCATTTAATTACATTCTCATTCCAGCAGGTTAGTTCATTCAACTTCCAAAAAGATGATCCAGTGAAAAATAAGAGTGGGAAATGGTGGGGCTGAGGATGGGAATGGGGTCACTTGCAAGAAGGAAGAAATTAAAGGTTCTAAGAAGAGAAAATATAAATAGAGGCAGAGAGAGAAAAGAAAATTAAATAAAGGCTGTTAGATAAGAAAGGTCAATGAAAGAAGAAAAAAGCAGGACAGGAGAAGAAAAAGAATGAAAAGGAGACAGAAGAGAATTAAGTAGAGCTGTGAAAAAGGGGGGTGGGGAATCAGGCTTACTGCTGGCCTACCCAAAGAGATATCCCTCAATAGACGCCTCACTGACAGCTGTTACCATAATGGGAACTGGCACCTAAAGAGAAGGCAAGTCTGGTTTAATTAGTTAAATGGTATTATCTATGTCCAATGGGGCTAGGAGAGGTTATGGGGATGGAAGGATTGGTGACCTACCTCTTTCCATAGGCTGAAAGGAAAAACAGATTTACAAAGCTTGGCCAGGAATTAAAGATTCCCATGTGTTCTTATTCACCAGTTATATTTTAAAGGGGCCCTGTACTGCTCTGGTGGGGGCAGCTAGAATCAAACATTAGCTTTACCTTGAATTAATAGGCTTACTTACCTCCTTCCTTTCTGCCTTACAGCCAGCCTCACATCAGGAGTTTTAATGATGTAGCAGGAACTGAACACCATCTCATCACTGAAGGTAGCACTAAGACAGGGAGGGATGTTGCTGCCCTGCATTCATAATCCAACTCTGCCACTAATAGGCTGAGTATCGTTGGGGAAATCATTTTCCCAGTTACATCCTAGTTATAATTGTACAAGTGAAAAAAAAATCTAGAGAATTTAGTAAATCTAATTCTTTGGAAAAGTAATGTCTTGCTACGCCTGTAATCCTAGCACCCTGGGAGACCAAGGCAGGTGGATTGCTTAAGCTCAGGAGCTGGAGACCAGCCTGAGCAAGAGGGAGACCCTGCTTTTACAAAAAAAAAAAAAAAAAGATTGTGGTTTGTTGCAGAATTTGGGGCATGGCAAATAAAGGCTCTTAAAAAAAGATCTCAAAAAAAATGACATCTTTTGGGCCAGGCATAGTGGCTCACACCTTTAATCTGGGAGGCCAAGGTGGGAAGATCAATTGAGCTCAGGAGTTCAAGACCAGTCTGACCAAGAGTGAGACTGTCTCTACTAAAACTAGAAAAAATTAGATGGGCACAGTGGCTGGTATAGTCCCAGCTATTTAAGAGGCTAAGGCAGGAAAATCACTTGAGCCCAGGCATTGGTGGTTGCAGTGAGCTATGATGATGCCATTGCCCTCCAGCCTGGGTGACTGAGTGAGACTCTGTCTCTAGAAGAAATTTTTTTTATTTCACCTACTCCATGTGCTCATATACTTCCTCTGCATTTTTTTTTTTTTTTTTGAGACAGAGTCTCATTATGTCGCCCTCAGTAGAGTGCTATGCCATCACAGCTCACAGCAATCTCAAACTCTTGGGCTTAAGTGGTTCTCTTGCCTCAGCCTCCCAAGTAGCTGGGACTACAGGCACCCACCACAGCTATTTTTTGGTTGTAGTTGGCCTGGGCTGGATTCGAGCCCACCAACTCCAATGTATGTGGCTGGGGCCCTAGCCGCTGAGCTAGAAGCACCCGAGCCTTCCTCTGCATTTTTTTTTTCTTTTTGAGACAGAGTCTCAAGCTGTTGCCCTGGGTAGAGTGCTGTAGTGTCACAGCTCACAGCAACCTCCAACTCTTGGGCTTAAGCGACTCTCCTGCCCCAGCCTCCGAGCAGCTAGGACAACAGGCGCCCGCCACAACTCCCGGCTTTTTTTTTTTGCAGTTGTCACTGTTGTTTTTAGCTGTCTGGGGCTGGGTTCTAACCTGCCACCCTCAGTATATGGGGCCAGTGCCCTACCCACTGCACCACAGGCTCCGCCCTCCTCTGCATTCTTAATGGTAGAAGTCTTCCTTTATATTGTCAGTAGAGATCATTAGATTATTATTATTATTATTGGAATACTCTTTTTTTCTTTCTGATTATAACATCAGATCTCAAGGATTGTCGAGTTTAATTCACATTGTTTCTACAGATTCACTGATGTCAGTAGGCTAGCCTGAGATTTGGGAATGACTGATAAAGACACAGCTTTCAATGTCCAAACAAAACAAAGCAGAACACAGCCTGGTGGTGAAAAAAATCTAGGCAAAGAGAAAACATCCTAAATAATGACTGGGCACACTGGGCAAGTCCCTGCCTTTTGAGAACACAAACTCCACCAAGAAATTACATTAGCTGAAGGTTGTTTTAGGACAACGCTGAATAAATTAAATATTTCAACACCATATGTTCAGCTTTGGCAGGAGATGTGGTGGGAAAGGAGTCTCAATGTTAGGGAATGCCCATATCACACCCCAGCTGGCTATTTAATCATGAAATAAGGAGAAACACAAATATTTGGTCAAAACACCTTTAATGATGGAGGGAAAGACACTAATATCTCCCCTGTCTGTTCTTAACAGTTAATTATGTTAGGAAGCTCTGGAGCCTACAACTTTGGAGGAGACACCATCATTCAAATTAGTCAACAGCAAACCCTCACTCTCTCCTCCTCAGAACTCCTGTTCCAAATGATCCTATGTTAAGAGTAAATACTACATCTTATTACGAGGCAGGGAGGATACCACCTGGAACTCATCCCCCAAAGTCTGGGACTCTATGAACCAGACAGTGGTAAAAACACCAGCCCCACCTCAGGGATAGGCAAAATGGGGAGGAAAGAGGTCTTGAGAGAGGAACATGAGGAAGTACAAGGGACCAGGGAATAATGGGTGGAGTTATCTAAAACTAGAAGCACACTAGTGCTAGGAAATTCCCATGATCTCTAGTGCACTGCTGCACACTATGTTACTATTAGCCCAAAAGAATATGCATGAAAATATCCACATTCACAAGAATTGAGGTCCCCTCCTTTCCATCAGGTCCCTTTCTTAATCACATAGGTTCCCAGCAAGTTCTATGCTTTAGTAACATTCCTCAACTCTCCCTCGTTACTTCAAGCACCCTCACCAACAATGTTCATTTAAAAGATAGGAAAACTAACTTTACGTTTCCCAAAATATCCCATTGGAGACCTCTTGGCAAGAAATCAGCTTGTTTCTCAACTTTAAGAGGCCATGATGCATGCTAAGCTGGAGGTGTCTTGGCATACTGACCAACCAACATCTTTGCCGTACTTAATGCGACCATCAAGGGATTTGCTGGGAAAATTGTTCTATGCCCTTCATTTCTCTCTACCTCCTAGGAGTGAACCACCAATTACTGGAACATCTTCACTGATGGCACCTTCTGGAGCAGGAGGCAGGAGAAGGAATGTACAATTTGTTATTGTCTATGATGGGCTTCTCAGGTGCTGAGAGGCAGGAGGCAGGAGGCTGAAATAGGAGGAGGGGGGCTGTCTTCCCCTTGGCCTCTCTGGATTCTGTTGTTGGAGGTACCTTCCCAGCCACAGTTCCTGGGCTAAACAGCACTGGTGAGGCCAAGCTTGAAGTGACAGTGGAAGTGGAGCTGGAACTCCAGGGTTTAGTGGGCAGGCCACTTGACAGGAAAGCCACATACTGGTTCCAGAGAGATAGGGGACCTACCCTCACCAGCTGAGTAGAAAGGTCCTGGGACAAGAAGTCCTGCAGGTTGACCTGGTCACCAGAGAGGAGTGGTGCTGTGCCCCCCCCGAGACAGCTACCAGCCCCTTTGGGCTGGGCTGCAATTCCAAATGTGGGTGCTCAGGTGCACCTGCCAAAGGGAAAGGGAGAAGGAAAGAGGAGAGGGAGGGTCACCCCAGGGAAACTGAAGAGGGTTCCCCTTGAGAATGTGAAAGCTGTAGAGAGTCTGTTTTCCTCAGAATGAAGAGGGGACAAATTCCTCAGGGGGCCATCCCCTTGTAAGCATAATAATTTCCAAGCTCTAAGAAGGGACTAGAGAAAAGCCATTAGGGACACAGCTGGAAGAACTCAGAGGAGAAGACAAAAATAAAGGCTCCTAAATCTTAAGAGTTCCTTCTGTGGAGCTCTCAGTTTCTGCTGCCTGGGTCAAAGGGCAGCAGGTACGGTAAACAGGCTCATGGAATTGTGGGGTCATCTTTCCGGGGAAAGGGGGAGAGCCCTGGGGAAGTGATGGAAGGTGAACAACCAGGGATCAAGGAAAGAGCAGCAATATTCTGAGGGCCATGGGGTGCAAAGGGCTGTACCTGGTGGTGAGCCAACAGCATATGCTTCTTGAGGGTAGCCCGCTCCAGAAAGCCCTGTCTGCAGAAGACACAAGTGAAGAGTGGCCCTTCCTTGGGGTGGGTCTTCTGATGCTCCTCCAGAGCTGCCTGGGTGGGAAAGGAGTGGCCACACACTTCACAGGTCTTCCTGCTGCTGCTCTCTCCCGGCTCCTTTCTCATTGCTTCCTGCAAGCTCAGCTCCTCCACCAAGGTGGTGCTGGTGCCCTCCCCTTCTGGGGTGAGAGCTAACTTTGGGCTTGAGCTCCTCTCCGGTTTGCCCCCCTCTTCCTTGCCTCCTGAAACATCACTACTTCCCTGCTCCATTGACTGAGGCTGATCCAGGCTGTTAGGTGGTGGTGGTGGTGGCAGAGAAGACTGTTGAGTTGCTTTCTCATTATTGTCCATCTCCTTCCCAGCTGCGGCTGTTGCTACCACTGTCCCCACTTCCTCCTCTGCCCCTGATGCCTCTTCTGAATCACCTCGCACTGATATTGCCTTCTCACCTCCACTCTCTGAACCTCTCCCTGCCAGGGAATCTTCATCAGTCACATCTTCCTCTTCTTCCTCATCTTCCTCCTCTTCCTCAGACAACTCTTCTTCAGGTAATGGCTGCTGAGACGGCTGCTGGGGAAAGCTCCCTGCCCCAGAGACTACAGATTGCTCAGAGCCATTCTCCTGGGCAGCTCCTCCACCTTCAGAGAGTGTGGTACTACCATTGGGGATCTGACCCCCCAGGTGCATCCGAACGTGCTGCTGCAGACTGACAGCATTGGTGAACTTCTTCTGGCAGATGGGGCAGGAGTTCTGGGCCCGGGCTGCTGGACTGGCCTTGTGACCCACGAAATGTGCACGTAGATTGCCCCTTGTGGAGAAAGCTCTCCCACACACTTTGCATTTGAAGGGTCGCTCACCTCCATGTTGGCCATAATGCAGGCGTAGGGCCCGGGGACAGCTCAGTACCCGGAGGCAGATGACACATTGATTAGGTCCACATGAACCTGAGGAAGAAGGTATAGGGGCAGAGGTGGTGGGAGCTCCTGAGGCAGTAGAGGCCACTGCCACAGCTCCTTGTCGGTCAATCTTTTCTACCAGTTGCTGCAGCTTCGATGTCTCAGAGGGTGAGGCTCCCAAGGGCTCTAGCACATAGGGGAAGGGGAAGCTGCCAGTGGACTTGAAGTGGTTGCTAAGCAGTGCCCAGCTTGGTAGCGAAGTCACCAGCTTATTTAGCTGCATACGGGTTGCTGGGCCACTTTCTGTCACCCCACTGATGGCGGAGCCCTCACTCCCTGGAGGAGTGTTTTCATCAGCTTTACTCTTGGGCTCCACTGCTTTCATGAGCACAAACTTATTGAAAGCAGGGAGCCCCGGAGCTGTGGCTGTGCCTGCACCAGTGGAGAGTAGCGTCAGGCTCTCCGTGGCACTGAGTGCTGTAGTGGAAGCCACCAGAGGCTTGCGTTCGACACCTCCACCTGGAGTGGCTGCCTCCTCCTCTGCCTTCTCTGGTGGCACGGACATACCATAAGGCAGGCCGCTGCCAGTGATGACATAGTCTAGGTGCTCTGGCACAGGGTGTGGGTTCATCTGCACGTGCGGGTACTTCTCACGATGCCGGTGAAAATGAACTTTGAGGTTGCCGCGGGTGGTAAAGCGGTTGCCACAGACATTGCACTTATAGGGCCTCTCACCCGTGTGGGAACGAAGATGGATCTGCAGGGCACTGTCACTGCCAAATACTTTGGCACAGAAGCGGCATTTGTGCCTTCCACCAGGCTTCTCCAAGGGACCCATCACTTCTCCAAAGCCCAGCTCACCACTTCCATTCTTTGGCTTTAGGAGCCCTGGGGAGGCAGCAGCCTCCAGGCCTCGGGCTGCCCCAAGACACTGTGCTGCCAGGAGTCCAGTGGTGCTCGGGAATGTCAGATGAGGTGAGGCAATCAGCTGATCTGTGCTGCCTGGCAAGGCTGGGGAGGGGGCAGGAGTGGGCTTGTGGCTTCGCCCAACCCCTCCAGCAGAGAAAGGATGCTGTGATCCCAGTGGGTGGTAAAGGTGGAAGAAAGCCTGCTTGGGTGTTTCTGCCCCTGAGGAAGAGGAGGAGGAGGTGGAAGAAGATGCCAGTGTCTTGCCAGTTTGGACAGGCTTGATGGGGCTAAAGAGTGGTAGCAGGGGCTTGGTAGAAGAGGCTGTCCCTGTCCCAGGTAGCTCTGAGGGACTGGCAGGGGTGCCCACTGTCTGGCCTAAGGAGCCAAGCAGGAGCACCTGCCTGCAGATTTGCTCCGTCATCTGCATCTGGTGGATCTGCCGCTGCTGCAGCACCCGGAGCTCTTCCAAGATCAGGGGAATGTTCAAGTGGCTGCTGCCTATACTTGGGGGTGGAGGGGGAGGTGGTGGAGGAGGAGGTGCAGGGGTAGATTCTGGAGGTAATGGGGTTGCTCCCAGCTTGGGACTGGCCAAGATCAGGCCCCCGCCTCCCCCAGCCGCTGTACCTGTGGCAGCGACCAGGAAATGCCCTGAAGACTCCTCTCCTCTCCGCTCTGGGCCCCAGGTGGGATCTGTGGGCACAGAGGAGCCACCATCGGGGGGATTGCTGTGCTCTGTATCCATGACCTGGGGACTACTGTGACCCTCCAGCTGTGGTTCAGAGGAGGCTGAAGAGTTGTTGGGGTTTTCCTGGCCCCCAATTATCACCATTACAGGAGGCTCAGTAGAACATGCCTTCTGGTGGGCGAGGAATTCAGTTGGGTCAGTGAATTGTGCGCAGCACTTGGCACAGACTTGGGGGTGGTCCTCCTCGCTAGCATCACCTGGGGAGAAGACAAGGAGAGAGAGCGTGGGTGGTGTGGTGGGGTTGGGTATACAGAGGCTGTAATTCACAATGAGCCCAGGGCCCAGTAACCGCTAGTTGGGGGTGGGGAAATGAGCTCACATCAGGCCATGCAGAAGACTAGATAGAGCTCAGTCCTAACCGTCTGGACAGAAGACAGCCCTGCATGGGATGGTGGGGGCGGCGAGAGCATGCTACTCCTTGCCTCTGTCACCCTCCCTTCCCCAGGACACCAGCAAGTGCATGCAATGGGTGTGAGGACAGGGGCCTACGCAGAGAATCGCGCATTTTATCCCGCCCACTGAAAGTCCTTACCCAGTGCATCCCCTCCACCCCCACGCCTGCCCCGGCGGGACACTACCGCACCTCTGAGCTCCGCTGGCTCCCCGCAGGGCCCCGCGAGACGAGGGCTCCTCCCAGCTTCTTGCGCCATGGTTGTGGGGGAAGTGGAGGGCCAGGTGGGGTGGCAGACAATGGATATTAGGATAGAGGGAGGCGGCCCGGGCCGCCCGGGCTGCGGCAGCCTCTGCACCCAGCGGCCCAGACTGCGGAGATGGAGATCAGCGGCGGGGGCAGGGAGCAGCGGCAGAGGGGGAGGGGAGCTAGGAGGCGCGGAGGAGGGGAGGAGCTGGAGCGCGAAAGCTGGGAGAGGGGAGATGGAGGTGGAGCTGGTGAAGAGGGGAGTTTATGGGGAGGAGCTGCCAGGGAGGGAGGCGGGAGCTGGAGGAGGCGGGAGCGGGGAGCGCAAGCTGGGGTGCGGGGCGGGAGCGCAGAGCCCAGGAGAGTTTCCGGAGGCTCCGCGACAGGTGCTATGAGGCACGGTGGGAGTCCACCTTTCCTTGTACTCGGCCAACTCCCCCCATCTCCAGATGTCTTTGCCCAGGCCTGCCCTCTCCCGCTCCCGTAGGCTCAAGGGGCACAGTGGGAATCGTAACCCTGTTCAATGGAGCAAGGCGATAGGTTTCTCTTATTTTTCTTTGGATAAAGGATCCTCTGCGCCTGGAAAATGTGGATTCCAGAGGTCTGAGGACCAGGGGGGAAGAGGGAGCTCAGAACATTCCCTCCTCACCAGCACACACCCCCAAATCCAAAATTCTCTACTCCCAACTTTCTACGAAGTATCTCAGGTTGGGCGGCTGCAAGGTAGAATTTACAAGGACGTCAATTCAGGACTCCCCTCAGCAGCACACTGCGTCTCTTTGCTTCCCCCCACACACACACACCCTTACCCAAGAATAATAATTGAATGCAAAAGATACTTCAGAGATCATCCAGCCAAAACCTAATTTATAGAGTTCATGCTCATTTGAGAAGACTTCCCTTACTGACCATCTTCTCATGTACCCTATTCTCCTCTCTCAACAGCTCTCTAAACCCACAGTTAAGGTAGTGGGTTTAGAGAGAGATACTAGCCTGTGGGCGGCCTAGGGAGGCCCATCCAGCTCTAACCTGGGGGGAGGAAAGCCCTCCTGAAACAATGAGGAAAATGCAGTAGGCCTACCAGATAGCCTTTCATTGTCTAAAACCCCCTTCAGCCCCAACCTGGCTTCAAAGTCGGCTCACCACTACAGAGACAGCCCCCTATTCAGAAAGGATAAGTAAGGATAAGATGCCTCCTGGACCAGGTAGGCTGAATTCCCTTTTTACCTTGAAATGAGTCTTTTATAGGCGTTCTTGCCACTATATCAGCTTGCCTCCCTCCCTCCCTCCCTTTCTTCCTCTTTCTTATTATTTTAGAGTCAGGGTCTTGTTCTGTCCCTCAGGTTGAGTGATGTAATCGTAACTCAGTGCAGCCTCTAACACACCTCTAGCCTCAAGTAGTCCTCCTGCCTCAGCCTTCCAATGTGCTGGGATTATAGGCCATAAGCCACCATGCCCAGACAGAAATGAGCCCTAAAAGATTTCCCACTTCCTAAAATACTTTATCTTGTATGCAGGAAGTGACCACAAGTCCTTGGTTTTGTGATTTGCCTAGACATTAGTAAACCCACATTGTTCTAATTCCAGTTCCATTCTTGCCCAGCTGGTAAATTGAGGCAAGGTGGTTAGTCACATCATGCTATGCCACCATTTCCCTTTTCATAAAGTAGTAATATTGTAACTGGGCTCAGTGCCTATAGCTCAAGCAGCTAAGGCACCAGCCACATACACCAGAGCTGGCAGGTTCGAATCCAGCGCAGGCCTGCCAAACAACAATGACAACTACAACCAAAAAAAAAAAATAGCCAGGCATTGTGGCAGGCGCCTATAGTCCTAGCTACTTGGGAGGCTGAGGCAAGACAATCACTTAAGCCCAAGAGTTGGAGGTTGCTGTGAGCTGTGATGCTACAGCACTCTACCCAGGGTGACAGCTTGAGGCTCTGTCTCACAAAAAAAAAAAAAAAGAATATATATATATATAGTAACGTACTATCTTCCTTAGAGAGATATTGTAGGGACAAAAAAACAAAATTGCAAAACTTTGACAAATAATATGAATGGGTACAACCGGACTTTTTAAAGCTTAAGGAGTCCTGAATGTTGTCAATTAGAGAATTTACATTCTCAGTAATAAAATAAAGTAACCTCATATACACATACTAAAATTTGGTTTGTTTTTTATGTTGCTTGTTAATCCCATTAATTTTTGAGGTAAGATGTCAGCTAATATCATGGGCATATGTGAAGGATAGAAAGTCTTTTGGGGGGTGGGGAGTTATTAAAACAGCCTAATTAAAACATTAGTAACATCCACTTTACTTTCCAACATAAATTTTACCTGTGTTTTTTAACTGAAGACATTTTACTGAATTGTGTCAGATAATCAAGAGACACTTAGAATTATGAATCATAGTTCTAAACAGCTGGGCTTTGCTTCTAGGCCTACCCCTTACAAATGAGGGAGAAGGGGGTCTATTTCACTTATGGCAAGTCACACTTTAGTGCAATGCAGTTTATCTTTTAAAGAGAAGGAAACTGAAGCTTGGAGAGGTTAAGTGACTTTTCCAAGTTCACACAGTAATTCAGAGACGCTAGCATTCAGAATTTTGACTCCTGTCCCATGCTTTCTCAAGCAAGCATGTCAACATTATATGGCTTTCCTAATGCTAGAGAAAGGACCCTGTGTGGCTCCTACCTGCCATTTGCTCTCTGGCCTTAGTGAGGGAGAGGGAATCAGATAGAACCTTTCTTCTAAGCATTTGTTAATTAGCATTGAACATTTGATATCCAGTTGCTGTTTTGTCAGGTCTTCTGACAAGAAAAGAAATCCTTTTCTTTTCATCTTCTCCTGGGAAACACTGTCCCCTTTCTTGCTCTTTAATGAAACGTGCTTTCTGATGCGTAATTTGATCTACACTCTTCTTTAAGGTAAATTTAGTCCCTGGTGAAAGGTGATGGATCAACAGCCGCTGTAAGAGGAACCCTCCACTTCTGAGCACTTTGCACTCACTGCCTACCCTGAAAAAGGGGGGCAGGATTCTTATACAGACATGAATGAAGTCACAAACACAGGAATAAACTAAATGGGTAATGGTGTCCCTAGATAGCAGATAAGGTGAGGTAAGCTATCCTGAGTCACATGCAAAGTCTGGGGTGGATACAGGACTAAGATTCAGAGATGCTTGTTTAAATTTACGAAGAGCTGAAATGACAAAGAAAAAGGAAACCAAGTGGCTTTCCCTCAAACTTGGTGCCCCATCAAACTTCTGCTTTATGCTTGGGAGAGATGGTTGGAAAGAACAAAGAGAAGAATACACCTGTAATCCCAGCACTCTGGGAGGCCAAGACTGGATCACCTGGGCTCACAAGTTTGAGACCAGCTTGAGCTAGCGTGAGACCCCGTCTCTAAAAATAGTTGGGCATCGTGGCAGGCACCTGTAGTCCCAGCTGTCCCAGCTTACTCAGGAGGCTGAGGCAAGTCAATCACTTGAGCCCCAGGAGTTTGAGATTGCTGTGAGCTATGACCATGACACTCTACCCAGGACCACAAAGTGAAACTGTCTCAAAAAAAAAAAAAAAAGAAAGAAAGGAAAAGAAATAAGCAAAATTCCTAATAGTAGGATTCAGGCATTAGTATGTTTGTAAACCTCCTTAGATGATCCCAATGTACAGCCAACGATGAGAACCACGTTGTCAGAGAACTGCCCTTCTCGTCAAACCTTCACCATGCTCCTCACAAAGCTTACAAGGCTGAAATTAGGACAGGCAAAGCGAGTTCTCAGTGCTAAATCTTCCCATCAGGCTTTCTCTCTACTCTGTCTACAATCACACTTTAGCTCACTTCTATCCTTTTCTGGGGAAAAATCTCCTTCCACAAATAGGATTTGATGCAATTTACGCCTGGTTGTAAATTTTAGCTATTGTTTTTCTTTTTGTTTGTTTTTTGTGAGACAGAGTTTTACTTTTTCACCCTAGGTAGAGTGCTATGGTGCCATCGCTCACAGCAACCTCAAACTCTTGGGCTCAAGCGATTCTCTTGCCTCAGCCTCCCTGGGACTACAGGCGCCTGCCACAATGCCTGGCTATTTTCAGAAACAGGGTTTCGCTCTTGTTCAGGCAGATCTCGAACTCTTGAGCTCAGGCAATCCACCTGTCTCAGCCTCCCAGACTGCTAGGATTACAGTCATGCGCCACTGTGCCCTGCTTAAGCTACTCTCTTGCCTTCCTCCAGGTATCTACACCTTGAGTGGTATTTCTTTCTTTCTTTTTAAATTTTATTTTATTTTATTGAGACAGACATTTTATCACTCCTGATAGAGTTCTGTGGTATCATATCTCACAGCAACCTCCAACTCTTGGGCTCTAACGGTTCTCTTGCCTTAGTCTCCCCAGTAGCTAGGACTACAGGCACCCGCCACAACACTTGGCTATTTTCAGAGATGGGGGTCTTGCTCTGGCTCAGGCTGGTCTGGAACCTATGAGCTCAGGCAATCCACTGGCCTCAGCTTCCCAGAGTGCTAGGATTACAGGCATGAGTCACCACGCCTGGCCCTTTTTTAAAATTTTAATTGGTAATTTAGCCATAATTCTAATTGCAAGGTGAAAGGTTTTGATCTACAGAGTTCAGGCATCATCCAGCCCTTAAGGAAGCGAGGCACACTTGTGTAAGGACTTGCCTAAGCTAATTGGTAGCTTCCATAAATACGAATTGATTTTGTAACTACTGCTATAGATTACTTCTTAGGGATGTATACCATCTCTTCCTCACTGCTCTCTCCTGAATGCACACACATAATCCTTTGGCATTCACACCTACTACTGCACTTGTGGCCTGTGCAATACAGCAGACTAAGAAGCACCATGATTTCTACACCTACTTACTGAGAAAAAGATATTTGTTTCCAGAATATGAATGTCTTAGATCAAACATAGAAAAGGTCTTTTTTTTTTTGAGACAGAGTCTCACTATGTTGCCTTGGTAGAGTGCTGTGACATTGTAGCTCGCAGCAATCTCCAATTCTTGGGCTTAAGAGATTCTCTTGCCTCAGCCTCCCGAATAGCTAGGACTACAGGCGCCCACCACAACGCCCGGTTACTTTTTGTTGCAGGGGTCAATGTTGTTTAGCTGGGCCGGGCAGGGTTCAGACCCACCTCGGTGTATGTTGCTGGCACAGTAACCACTGCACTATGGGCACTGAGCCAGAAAAGGATTTTTAATGGAATTTATTTTATTTTATTTTTTTATCTTTTTTTTTTTTTTTTTTAGAGACAGAGTCTCACTTTGTCACTCTTGGTAGAGTGCTCTGGCACGGCAGCTCACAGCAACCTCCAGTTCTTGGGCTTAGCCGATTCTCCTGCCTCAGCCTCCCAAGTAGCTGAGACCACAGGCGCCCACCGCACCCAGCTATTACTTTGTTGCAGTTTGGCCAGGACCGGGTTTGAACCCACCATCCTTGGTATATGGGGCGGGTGCCCTACTCACTGAGCCACAGGTGCCACCTGTTTTAATGGAATTTTTTCTGACATTAAAGGACACAACATTTAACATGGATTCATACCATGCTGAAGCTTGAAAAGACTTCAGAGATCTGACCCTCTCATGGTATATAGTGAGTCAGACCTCAGTTAAAGTCCCAGTTCTCACACTTTCTAATCTTTGTGATCTTAGGGAAATTTCTTAATCTTTCCAAGACTTGGATTTCTTTTATTTATTTACTTATTTATTTAGTTAGCTTTAAAGCCAGTCTGATTTAGCAGTGAGGGGTTGGAGTTCTCTTTTCAAAATGGATGTACAGGGCTGTGCTTGTGGCTCAGTGAGTAGGGCTCTGGCCCTATATACCGAGGGTAGCCGGTTTGAACCTGGCCCCGGCCAAACTGCAATAAAAAAATAGCTGGGAGTTATGGCAAGCATCTGTAGTCCCAGCTACTCTAGAGGCTGAGGCAAGAGGCAAGAGAATCGCCTAAGCCTAAGAGCTGGAAGTTGCTGTGAGCTGTGACTCCACAGCACTCTACCTAGGGCGACAAAGTGAGACTCTGTCTCTACAAAAAAAAAAATGGATATACAGCCATAAGAAGGAAGAAATTCTGATACATGCTACAACATGAATTTTTAAATAAACCAGACATAAAAGGACAAATATTATATAATTCCATTAATTTGGAACTAGTAAATTCATAGAGATAGAAAACAGAATAGAGACTAACAGGGGCTGGGTAGAATGGGAGAACGGAGATTTATGGTTTATGGATACAAAGTTTCTGTTTGATGATGAAAATGTTCTGGAAAATAGATAGTGGTAATGGTTAGACAACATGGTGAATGTACTTAATGCCACTGATTTGTAGACTTAAAATGGGTTAAATTGGTAAATTCTGTTACATATACTTTGCATTAAAAATTCAATGGGGGTAATAATAGGGGAGTTGGGAGGAATTAAAGAGGAAATGCAAAAAGAGCACATGGTGGGCGGTGCCTGTGGCTCAGTCGGTAAGGCGCCGACCCCATATACCAAGGGTGGCGGGTTCAAACCCAGCCCCGGCTGAATTGCAACCAAAAAATAGCTGGGTGTTGTGGCGGGCGCCTGTAGTCCCAGCTACTTGGGAGGCTGAGGCAAGAGAATCGCTTAAGCCCAGGAGTTGGAGGTTGCTGTGAGCTGTGTGATGCCATGGCACTCTACTGTGGGCCATAAAGTGAAACTCTGTCTCTACAAAAAAAAAAAAAAGAAAAAGAGCACATGGCTCCGTGCCCATAGCTCAGTTGTTAGGGTGCCGGCCACGTACACCAAGGCTGGTGGGTTCCAACCGGCCAGGGCCCGCTAAACAACAATGTCAACTGCAACAACAACAACAAAAATAGCTGGGCATTGCGGCGGGCTCCTGTAATCCCAGCTACTTGGGAGGCTGAGGCAAGAGAATCTCTTAAGCCCAGGAGTTAGAGGTTGCTGTGAGCTGTGATGCTACAGCACTCTACCTGAGGCAACATAGTGAGACTCTGTCTCAATAAAATAAATAAAAATAAAAATAAAAGGGTGGCGCCTGTGGCTCAGTGAGTAGGGCGCCGGCCCCATATACCGAGGGTGATGGGTTCAAGCCCAGCCCCGGCCAAACTGCAACAAAAAATAGCCGGGCGTTGTGGCGGGCGCCTGTAGTCCCAGCTGCTCGGGAGGCTGAGGCAGGAGAATCGCGTAAGCCCAAGAGTTGGGGGTTGCTGTGAGCCGTGTGACGCCACGGCACTCTACCCGAGGGCGGTACAGTGAGACTCTGTCTCTACAAAAAAAAAAAAAAAAAAGAGCCTACCACAATACTTAAATGTTCCACAAATATTAGTGATGAATGTTACTTTCTTTTTTTTTAAGAGACAGAGTCTCACTTTGTCACCCTTGGTAGAGTGCTGTGACGTCACAGCTCACAGCAACCTCCAGTTCCTGGACTTAGGCAATTCTCTTGCCTCAGCCTCCCAAGTAGCTGAGACTACAGGTGCCCGCCACAATGCCTGGCTATTTTTTTTTGTTGTTGTTGCAGTTTGCCTGGGGCCAGGTTCAAACCTGCCACCCTTGGTATATGAGGCCAGCCCCCACTCACTGAGCAACAATAAATGTTGCCATTAAAGGTCAAAAGCTGAAACTCTGGGCAAGGAAAGGACTTACCTTCAAGATCTAAGCTGAAATGAAAACCAAGTTTTTGCCTTGCTTATCCAGTGCTCTCCTATATTAGGTCTGAGTTATTTTATACTTGGGGGATACCTAGGGCTGAGTGGCCCAGGGCTCAATTGCCCTGAGGGATGAAGCTTTCCATTTCCAAGAGTAAAGAGAAAAGAGCCCTCAAAACTCTACTTTCGACCAGGTGCCCCAGGGGCTCAAGCCCGTAATCCTAGCATTCTGGGAGACTGAGTGGGTGGATCACCTGAGCTTATGGGTTCAACCTGACCAAGAGCAAGACCCTATCTGTAAAAATAGCCAGGTGCTGTGGCGGGCACCTGTAGTGCCAGCTGCTTGGGAGGCTGAGGCAAGAGAATCACTTGAGCCCAAGAGTTTGAGGTTGTTACGAGCTAGACTCTCTCAAAAAAACAAAAAACTTTATTTTTGCCTTCTTTCCCTCTTTTGTTGGTCTTGCTGTCTGGCAACTTCCATCGAAAGTACTCTCTTCTCTCCTTTTAGATATGTTTGGCTATTGTCCTGGTTTCTCCTTCTCACTAAATATCTGGGTTTCTGATTATTTCCTTTATTTCCCAGATGTACTAGTTTGCATTTTCCCCAGTCAAATCCCTTATGTTCTCTAATCCAGATTTCTAGACTCTGTAGGGGAGAGAGAATTTTTTTTTCTCTCCAGAGTTTTTAAATAAATAGACTATTTCCTATGGGTTACCCATGTGCAATAACTATTCTGTTAGATTTTGTTGTTCTGGTCAGGGAAACTGAGCAAAAACAGGGCTGGAAAATAGGTTTTTTCAGACTGTTTCTTGGTGATGTCTTAGATCATTGCAGACATGAGGGGGTTTTTTTTGTTTGTTTTGTTTTTGAGACAGGCTATCGCCCTGGGTAGAGTGTCGTGGTATCATAGTTCATAGCAACTTACAACTTGGGTTCAAACGATCCTCTTGCCTCAGTTTTTCTATTTTTAGTAGAGACGGGATCTCACTTTTGCTCAGGCAATCCACCCGCCTCGGCCTCCCAGAGTGCTGGGATTACAGGCCTGAGCCACTGCGCTGGGCCAGGGCTTTGGGGGTTTTAAAATTTCTTTGTTTTCTTTTCAACTTGTGAATCTTCTTCTTTTTTTTTTTTTTTGTAGAGACCGAGTCTCACTTTATGGCCCTCGGTAGAGTGCCATGGCATCACACAGCTCACAGCAACCTCCAACTCCTGGGCTTAAGCGATTCTCTTGCCTCAGCCTCGCGAGTAGCTGGGACTACAGGCGCCCGCCACAACGCCCGGCTATTTTTTTGTTGCAGTTTGGCCGGGGCCGGGTTTGAACCCGCCACCCTCGGTATATGGGGCTGGCGCCTTACCGACTGAGCCACAGGCGCAGCCCTCAACTTGTGAATCTTCTAAGCAAAACATGAGGATTTTTAAAATGCGCAACAAAGGCTTAGCATTTGCTTGTCATATATGGTAAACACTGCTTAAAAGAAGGCACCAGACTCCTGAAAACACTAGTGGCATCCTAGACTACTAAATAGAGGTCAGCTGATGCTGGTGATGATGTCCATAATTTCACAGGTACTTAAATGGTATACAGTGTGTCCCTAAATATGAGCCCTCCCTACCTACCTGTGGAGCATGTTCTGAGGCGGAAGGAAAAACCAGATACCTAAAGATCATACAAGTAATAGAAACCCTGTCCAGAAAATGCAGGCAATAAGAAATTTACGTTTTGTAAGCTTATAAGAGGTGGAAAAAATTTAGACATGATCAAATACAGCCACCTCATCTCACTTGGAGTGAGACCCAATAACACTCCAAATTATCCATGTGGCCTACGATCTTTCGCTCTCTGGGGAATTCTTTTTTTTGAGACAGAGTCTCACTCTGTAACCCAGTGTAGAGTGCTCTACTGTCATAGCTCACAGCAAACCTCAAACTCCTGGGTTCAAGATTCAAGTGATTCTCTTGCTTCAGCCTCCTGAGTAGCTGGGACTACAGGTGCCTGCACAATACCTGGCTAGGTTTTCTACTTTTTAGAGATGAGGTCTGTCTCTTGCTCAGGCTGGTCTTGATCTCCTAAGCTCAAGCAATGTACCTGCCTCAGCCTCCCAGAGTGCTAGGATTACAGAATTCACCTGGATTCTCTGGTGAATTCTGATAAGAAAACCTTTAGCCTTTTTAAAGGCAGATCTTAACAGAGGTAAATACTGCTTTCTTGTTCCTAACATTAGGTTCCCTCTTTAATAGCTCAAAGGCGAGATTTCAGCTGCCATTGGGTTTAAACTATTACTGTTTCTATGTTATTTATGGGCTCCCAGGTCTCCAAGTGAGACCTATATCTCAAAGGGCTTGAGAATCCATTCAGGATAGTTGCTAAAGCTACCTTTTGACTCTCTCACAGAACATTTTTCCTTGGCTGTGGCACAGGGAATGGGTGAGCAGATGGGAGAAGTAGGAAGGAGAGGAGAGGATGCTTCTTAGAAGGTGGGGGGGGTGGTGTTCAACATAGTTCCATGCTCAAACCAGCAGGGGCTCAGAACTGCGGCAACTCTGAGGCTCTAGGGGAAGTCTCCTGTAGAGCACAAGGAAGAAACATCCGGCCTATAGTGGCATTAAGGAGGGTTAATGTGTCTCAGGAGGAGAGGATGCCACCACCCCAGAACCTCTAAATATGGGCACAGTAGGATCCCAGCAAAACAGATATTTGGGGAGGTTGTGTTCTACCCCAAACATAGTATGTCTGTTAAGGCTGTTTCATAGCATATGGAGCAATGATTTGACTTCAAGTCCTTTTTTTTTTTACAACAGGTGGAAAGGCAAGTTTAATCCATGATTAGTTTTAATCACCACATAATGCTATCCTAGAGCTTTTCAAGGCACATATCTCATAAAGAAAAGCTGAAATTTGCCAAGAGGTTTCTGAACTTTGGTCATATTTCAGCATTTGCAGGAAGTGCCATTGAACTCACATATAATGATAATAAGAGCAATACTCTCATATATTAAGTACTTACACTAGGTACTTTACTACATGTATTAAGCCCTTGTTTATGCTGGCATTTTCCCAAGAGCTTTCCACATATTAACTCATTTCAATTCTCAAAACCACCTAATGAGGTAGTTAGAATATACATTCATTTCTCTTTTACAGATGAGGAAACTGAGGCATAGAGAGGCAACTTGAACCAACCAAGGTTGCACAGCTAACCAAGTGGAGATGCAAGGTGTGGCTGAAAGCCAATCTCGAAACTCTGAACTCTTGTGCTTGATCTTATACTTCACTGTTGGGTATTTCAATCGTATGCTAAATAAATACGTGATCCCTCAGCCAGGACTTCTAGATTTCCACAGTGTGACATAGGTAGCCATACCACTGACAAGTATATCCCAAACTCTCGTGATCCTAAGAATTTCCTGGACACTTACAAAGATACAGATTCCCAGACCCTAGGTCAGAGGTGCTCACAATCAAGCACGTTTGGAAAACCCTGATATAGTTGAATGGGCACTACTAGCCCTGCACATCAGGAAATCTAATTTTTGTCTTGATTATGCCTCTAACTGTTCCTGAGACTCTGGAAAATATTACTTTTCAATAATGTCCTTGCTCTATTGTCTGCCTCTCTCGCTTACTGGAATGTTATAAGAATATGTACACTTATTCTCCTCATAAAGGAAATGTGTTGCTGTTTAAAAACATAATATTCTCATAAAATGACATGCATGTATTAACGAGTATGTTACCCTGGACTTTATTTATATATTTATTTATTTTTGGCTTGGCCTCCCTTAAAGCAAAAATCTAAGCCTCTCTTCCAGACCCGTCCTCCAGTTCTCCTACAGGTGACACGGATATACACCCCAAACCAGGCCGCATTCTGACCGACATTAGCTCTTTCCCTCTGGGAGCTCTGATCAGCTCAGTTTATCCCAACAATGAGAAACTTTTTTCTCTTCTCCCTCAGGGGAAACTTCACGTTTATCCAATTCATTCTCTTGCAACCCAACTCTCCAGAAAGAAAAGGGGGGAAAATCCCACCCCTAAGAGACGGTCTTCAGGTCTGAGGACGTTACTTAGCAACAGCACAAAGACCAGTGAGCAAAGGGGGACCTGCGGAGAAAACTCTTGGGTGGGGAGACAGAGGCAGTTTGAAAACTCCATTTCATCCAGAGAAAAACAAGGAAAACACAAACAGAATCAATCTCAAGTACAGGAAAGCCTGGAGGGGCTTCTCCCCAGAGCAGGTCATTTCTTTACTCCCTGCATCTCAATTCCTTCAAAACCCCAATGACTAAGTCCACCCTCCTGGTTTCGCCCATGGCCCGAGTGCCCTCCCCTTGCCCTGGCCTGACCCACACCGGCTTGGGATTCAGGGGCCCCCCAGCCCTCCCCAGGCACCCACCGTTCTCAGACAGGCTGGGACCTTCGCAGTCCGAGATTAACTGCTGAGGTTTCCGCTGCTTTCGCCGAGACATTCCCGGGTGGAGAGAGGTGGGAGAGGGAGGGGCAACGCTCACTGAGTCTTAACCGGGGTGACCTGGTCCAGTCTCCCCCTTGGGTCTGAAGCCAATTGATGCCTCTCTCCCAGTGCAAATCACTGTGAAGCAGAGATGTTCTCCTTTTGCAGAGACAGACTCTCTCTGACTCACTGTTCTTGACTCTCTCTCTCTTTCTCTCTCAATCTTTTCAAGTCTTTAAAGGGGAGACGCCCCCTTTTTTTCTTCAGCTTCTTCCCTATGCTTCTGCAGCTCCCATTGTAAAAGCAAAAATCCTAATCTTTCCGCACACTCTTTTCTTTTGTACTGCAGAGGAAAGGATTTAACCCTCTCCTCCCTGCCAGGGCTCCAGGCCTCTCCCTGTGCTGTCTCTTGGGAGACTGTCCCATGCTTGTTTTTCTAACTCTTCTTCCAAAATCTTCAGGGTGTATTTTGGTTCTTTCATAATTCTATGCCCCTGTGTTTGATAATGTGGCTGCTTCAGGGATATAACCTGAAATGTGAATTTTGTGATATATCCTGATAATGAGGCAAAAAAAGTCAGCTACTTCCAGTGGAAAATAGGGGTACGAAAGGTTGGCAAAAAGATTGAATAATGATGGACAGTTACTACAACATAACTTAACATATGGATAGCTCTTTATAATTCGTAGAATATTTTCACTTACGTGACTTATTTTAAATTTTACAACTCTGAAATGAGCACAGCAGGTTTTACTGTTCCTATTGATCCCCATTCCCATGATCCCTTTTATAGATGAATCAAAAGGCTCAGTGAGGTTAAGTAACCTTTTCAAGGTTGCACAGCTGTGATGTACCAGAGACAAGCCTGGAATCTAAGTGCATCTGATAGTAACCTAGCATTCTTTTCTCTATGTTGGTAAAGACCCAATATGCCACCATGCTAGCATGGTGCTAGCATGGAAAAAAGTGATTGATCTTAGGGAATCTCATTTAAAATAGTGACCAGACCAGTGGCCTTCTGTCTCTCCCAATCCTGCCCAATTCTTAGGATTGAAGGGATTTCAGCTTTAGTGGAAGCTGCAAGGAGGTACCTCTAGCTCAATATAAAGAATCTTTTTAAAAGTGTGATGGACTCTCTAGTAAGTTTGTGAACTGTCTGTGATGTGTTCACACAGAGGCTGGAGATACTTGTCAAGGATTGTGTTTAGAGGATTTCCTTGTGGATAGGAGCTTGGACCTTTAAGAATTCCTCCATCTCAACAATACATTATTTGGCAAACAACCAGGTATCTCCTGCTCAGTCTGTACACTAAAGGTTATTCATTTATTGTTCTTTAACTTCTGGCTATGTTGTTCCTACCTAAATTTGAGTAATACTGAGCTACTTTGGGCATAAAATATTTTAGATGTGCCTTACCTTCTAGCTATAATGCCTGGGTCCCTTTCTTTTAACATTATTTATCTTTTACCCTTTTGGCTGAGATGAGATAGCATCTGAAACACCATCAATTAGAAAAGTGGATTATTTTCTGCTTTTAAGTTTAGTGATGTAAATCTCTGCTGGCAGTATCTTCAGAGAAAAGAAAAGCTCACCTACAGCTTTAGATGCAGATTTGAAGGTCTGTGTATTTCTTCTCTTATGCAAGTCCAGGCTAGCTAGGCAATACTAAGGAAGGGGGAGGAAGACAGTAATGAGGTAGGAGAGGTGCTGGTGATAACTGAGGCAGGTACTCACATCCGAGGAGTTTGGGGAAGTGCTCTGATCTTTTCTTTGAAGTTCACTGAATTATTTTTCCTGTCCTTTGCTGTCAGGACCCTGAGAGGCTTCCTCACATTCCCATTCCTGCTTTGGAATTCTTGTTTCTGATTGCTAAGAATACTGTTAACTTTCCTGTGGTAGACAGGTGCCATTATTTATTACTGGACTACTGCAGTGGAAATGGGGACATTGAGTCCAGGAAAGCTTGTACTTTCCTCAATGAAATAGACTCAGAGTCTGGTCACTCTCAGCCAACGGTTTTGGTCTTGCTTCTTTCAGGAGTCCATGAAATCTCCAAGCAGACAGATTTGGGGGTCTACATTTGTCTCTTTTCTAAATTGTAACCATCTTCATCTTTTCCTATTTTTCTCCCTCTTTCTTGGAGGTCTTATTGTGAAAGGAAGGGCTCTTTCCCTCCTCTCCTTTCTTCCACCCTCCCCCGTTTACCATTTTTTTCCTTTTACCTCTCCACTGTGGCCTCTTGACCTCCCCACAGAGTTACAAAAGTAAAATCCTTGAAGAGATGCTGCTGTGGGAATGTTAATGAGGCTTCCCCACAAAGGGGCAAAGACTTTACTTCACTGAGTTGGAAAAAAGCCCCTTTGAAAAGGGGTTTCTGTGTGTGGTGAAGTGGAGAGAGGAGGGGAAGGAGAGAGAGAGGGAGAGAGAGAAAAGAAGGGAGAGAGAGAAAGAGAGCAAGAGAATGAAAGAAGGAGAGAGAGAGAAACGGAGGAGGGAGACACTCAAACTTAATACCAAAAGAGAATATTAAAACAATACTTTTCTTTCTTCAATTTGTAATCTAATATTTGGGAAAACATTCCATGGTCTTTTGACCTTGTAAAGGAAGGGTTTACATTCCCAAGAAGCCGAAGAGGCACTTAGGGCATTGGAGATAAGAAAGGATAGGAAAAAGCGACTTATACAGGCACCCTACCCCAGTTCCTTCTCATGTGTGGGAGCCTGAGAGACTCTGGGGGGAATATTCTGGATTGAGGGAGCTGGTAGTTGAGATGGGCTCTTTCTTCTGGATTTATGGTTCACTCTTATAATATTTTCTAATTTTATCAACTTTTCCTATTTTGGTTTCCCTGTTGGCTGTTGATCTAATAATTTATCTTTCTTCAGGAATAGTTTAAAGGTACTAGAGAGGTATTTATATCATGGAGTCAATTTTCAAGCCAGACCACTTGAGCATAAGCTGTTTCCTTCATTTGTGTGGCACAGGCTGACTCTGGATTAGTTAAAATGAATGTTAAGGTATTTTGATATCAAAATAAAGTCATGTTGTTGCTTTTTAAAGAAAGCAGGTTATTGTGTTTGACTCTCAGAGAGTTTCCTACATGCTGTTTTCTGATGTCAGAACAATGCCCCAGATTAAGAAGCCAGGAACTGCCAGGGAAAGGAGAAGATGATTGGAATGAGATCTCAGGAAGAGAAAGATGAGGAGCCAGTCAACAATGCTAACTCCAGGCCAGGCATGATGGCTCACATCTGTAATCCTAGCACTCTGAGAGGCTGAAGCAGGTGGATTATTGAGCTCAGGAGTTGGAGATCAGCCTGAGCTTTTGCTCTCTCTTTTGAGAGACACCATCTCTACTAAAAATAGAAAAAACTAGCTAGGTGTCCTGGCAGGTGCCTATAGTGGTAGCTACTTGGGAGGCTGAGGCAAGAGGATCACTTGAGGCCAGGATTTTGAGGTTGCTGTGAGCTATGATGATGCCATGGTACTCTGCCCAGAGTAACAGAGTGAGACTGTCTCAAGAAAAAAAAAAAAGCTAATTCCCAAGGTCTGTGCTCACCTTCAGACTAGTGATCCCCAAACATGGTAATCACACAGGGAATTTATGAAGAATTCACATTCCTGTGCTCTCTATCCCAGAGCTACTTAATCAGAGTGTCTGGGAGTAGGATTTTTTTTTAAGAGACACAGTCTCACTTTGTGGCCCTCAGTTGAGTTCTGTGGGGTCACAGCTCACAGCAACCTCCAGCTCTTGGGCTTAGGCGATTCTCTTGCCTTGGCCTCCTGAGTAGCTGGGACTATAGGCGCCTGCCATAACGTCCAGCTATTTTTTTTTTGCAGTTTTTGGCCAGGGCTGGGTTTGAACCCACCACCTCCAGCATATGGGGCTGACCCCCTACTCCTTTGAGCCACAGGCACCGCCCAATCCAGCTAGTTTTTTGGTTGCAGTTTGGCCGGAGCTGTGTTTGAACCCGCCAACCTTGGTATAGGGGGCTGGGGCCCTACTCACTGAGCCACAGGCGCTGCCCAGGGGTAGGATTTTTTAAATAAGCTATTGAATGATTCTTTTGCAGAACTGAGCTGAGGCAATGAGAGAATTTTGGTTGGTGGTTTCAGTTCACATGAACCTAGCCCTACCTATTGACAGAATAGATAACATGCTCACAAATGTATATACTGCAACTGTTGGCCAAGTGTTTGTTGGTGTTGTTAAGAAACTTTGAAGTCAGCCCATAACTCAGTGAGTAGGGTGCTGGCCACATTGAGGCTGGTGAGTTTGAGCCTGGCCTGGGCCTGCTAAACAACATTGACAACTACAACCAAAAAATAGCTGGGTGTTGTGGCAGGTGCCTGTAGTCCCATAGGAGGCTGAGGCAAGAGAATCGCTTAAACGCAAGAGTTGGAGGTTGCTGTGAGCTGCAATGCCAAGGCACTCTACCCAGGGTGACATAGTGAGACTGTCTCAAAAAATAATAATAATAAAATGGGTGGCTCCTGTGGCTTAAAGGAGTCGGGTGCCGGCCCCATATGCCGGAGGTGGCGGGTTCAAACCCAGTCCCAGCCAAAAACTGAAAACAAACAAACAAAAAAAGGCCCGACACCTGTGGCTCAAGCGGCTATGGCGCCAGCCACATACACCTGATCTGGCAGGTTCGAATCCAGCCAGGGGCCCACCAAACAACAATGACTGGGTGTTGTGGCGGGCACCTGTAGTCCCAGCTACTTGGGAGTCAGAAGCAGGAGAATTGCTTGAGCCCAGGAGTTGGAGGTTACTGTGAGCTGTGATGCCACAGCACTCTACCCAGGGTGAAAGCTTGAGGCTCTGTCTCAAAAAAAAAAAAAAAAGAAAGAAAGATAGAAAGACTTAAAAGTGCTTCCAAAACCATAGTGGTTTTTACCCTAAGAAATGAAACCATAGTCATGAGGGAGTCCAGAAACTTTGGGGGATTTCATTCAATGCCTCTTCTCTTAGGACAATACTCTGCTTTCATTCTTTTTTTCTGGTTTGTTTGTAGAAGTGCAGACATAGTGGAGGCATTTTCTCTACCTTCCAAAGAGTCAGGATCCTATGATCCTATGACTTGATTTAATTGTAAGAGAACTTAACAAGGACTCTGGAAATGCACATTTATATTGATAACAATAATGATAGCTGTGGTGCATTCTTTGTACCTAGCCTTTTGAGTACATGATCATTTAATTATTAAAATAACTTTGCAAAGGAAGCATTACATAATTCCCATCTTACCCATGCAGAACATTCCAATTTACAAATGAGGAAACTGAGACTTAGGCAAAATAGCTTTATTGCTTAAGATCTCATGGTTGATAAATGGCAGGGTTGAAATTTGCCTGAGCAACCCCTGATTGGACAGCCTGTGCTTTTTCACCACAAAGTGACACTTTATTGCCATCTTATTGACTTCTGCCTGTTATGGACCTCAATTCTGGCTAAAGACTGGGAGGATAACTTAAACTTTTAAATTCCAAAGAAAATTTGAAGACTTACAAGTAAATACCTATAGCAAATTACGATTCTTATATACACTGTCACAGGTTCTTTGTCTTGCTGGCATTAGGGAAGTAAGGCAATGAAGTGCTAGGGAAGAGAGTCCTTTGCAAAAAACGTTACTAAATAAAAAAGCACTGGCAAACAATCCCTGGTCTTATGAGATGATTTCTGCCTAGCCTCTTTCAGGTGGCAGTTGCCATGGTGTTTGAGGGGAAGAGGGAGGGTGTGAAAATCAAGGAGGGTCATTGAGACTGAGTCTGGCCTGGTGTTTCTTTTCAGAGTTCATTCTGTCAAAGATGGCAGAAATTTAAACATTCATAAGAGGAAGGAGGGACTTTATTCTTTTTGCTTTCCTTCATTTCTCCATTTCCCATTACTCATGTTAAATAGAGGGAAATGGCAGTTTGTAAAGAG
This sequence comes from Nycticebus coucang, assembly GCF_027406575.1. Lineage (NCBI taxonomy): Eukaryota > Metazoa > Chordata > Mammalia > Primates > Lorisidae > Nycticebus > Nycticebus coucang. The sequence continues at coordinate 32,553,157 of NC_069785.1, read as the reverse complement.
GACAAGGTAGTGGAACAGGAAAGGGAGGTTGTGGGGGAAGGGCCAAGAGCCTGTTAGCCAGTGGGAGAAGGATAGGATGGGGGCAGGGAGGAGAGACAGTTTTCAAGGGAGAATTATAAGGACAATTTCTTAAAGTTCTGGGGATCCTAAGGTTGGTTATTAGAAAGACAATCCTCAAAGGATGGGGACAGGAAGGAATGGTAGGACAAGTGGAGAGGAAAATGAGAAAGGCAAAACAAAAAACAAAAAACAGGGCAGCGCCTGTGGCTCAGTCGGTAGGGCGCTGGTCCCATATACCGAGGGTGGCGGGTTCAAACCCGGCCCCGGCTGAACTGCAACCAAAAAATAGCCGGGCGTTGTGGCGGGCGCCTGTAGTCCCAGCTGCTCAGGAGGCTGAGGCAAGAGTATCACTTAAGCCCAGGAGTTGGAGGTTGCTGTGAGCTGTGTGATGTCATGGCACTCTAGAAGGCCATAAAGTGAGACTCTGTCTCTACAAAAAACAAAACAAAACAAAAAAACAAAAAACTCCAGGGTGGTGCCTGTGGCTCAGCGGGTAGGGCGCCGGTCCCATATGCCGGAGGTGGCGGGTTCAAACCCAGCCCTGGCAAAAAAACCCCAAAAAAACAAAAAAACAAAAAACTCCAAATCACAAAAAGATAAACAGAGCAGAGGTCCAGAAAGGAAAATATAGTGATGAGCAAGAAAGAGTTAAGTGGAAAACAAAAAAACAAAAAACTCCAAATCACAAAAAGATAAACAGAGCAGAGGTCCAGAAAGGAAAATATAGTGATGAGCAAGAAAGAGTTAAGTGGAAAACAAAAAAACAAAAAAACAAAAAACTCCAAATCACAAAAAGATAAACAGAGCAGAGGTCCAGAAAGGAAAATATAGTGATGAGCAAGAAAGAGTTAAGTGGCAGAGGCAAGTCTTTGGAGGAAGTGGAACGTATAGATTGAAGCAGAACAGAAAATATGAATATGAATAATATTATTATTATAGAAATATGGTCAGAACCTTCAGTAGGAACATTTAAGAAGTGGAACAGGGCGGTGCCTGTGGCTCAGTCGGTAAGGCACCGGCCCCATATGCCGAGGGTGGCGGGTTCAAACCCGGCCCAGGCCAAACTGCAACCAAACAATAGCCGGGTGTTGTGGCGGGCGCCTGTAGTCCCAGCTACTCGGGAGGCTGAGGCAAGAGAATCGCTTAAGCCCAGGAGTTGGAGGTTGCTGTGAGCTGTGTGAGGCCACGGCACTCTACCGAGGGCCATAAAGTGAGACTCTGTCTCTACAAAAAAAAAAAAAAAAAAGAAGTGGAACAGGTGGATTTCAGGATTTTGGAGTTTAGAAAGGGCCTTAGGGATCATCCCCAAATCTCTCACTTTTCAGATAAGGAACTAAGACTTTAGAGAGGATAAATGACTTTTTAAAAGCTCTGCAGGCAGTGCATGTGGCTCAAAGGATTAAAGCCCTGGCCCCATATGCCAAAGGTGGTGGGTTCAAACCCGGCCCTGGAAACTCGGCCCTGGCTAAAAACTAAAAAAAAAAAAAAAGGCTTGTATCAGGGAATTATTCTCTCCCCTATATCAAGGAACTGGAAGAAAAAAAAAAAGACAAGAATGAGTGGGAAGCTAATAATAAACAAAATTTTGAAAGAGCTTAGGCCAGGTGCAGTGGCTCATGCCTGTAATCCTAGCACTCCAGGAGGTGAGGCAGGTGGATCTCCTGAACTCAGGAGTTCAGAAACCAGCCTGAGCAAGAGGGAGACCCCATCTCTAAAAAAAAAAAAAATAGACTAGCTGGACGTTGTGGTGGTGGCATCTATAGTCCCAGCTACTCAGGAGGCTGAGGCAAGGGGATTACTTGAGCCGCAAGGGGATTACTTGAGCCCAAGAGTTTGAGGTTGCTGTGAGCTATGATTCCATGGCACTTTACCCAGGGCCACAGAGTGAGACTCTGTCAAAAAAAAAAAAAAAAAAGAGCTTACAAATCAGTTTCTCTATTCTTTCTAGAATTTATGAACTTTTTCTCTTACTGGGCATATTGTGCTTTTAGGAGCTACATCCGTTCTGATAACTTCATACCTTAAACTATTATAGTCAGATAAATCTATTTCCCATTTTAGTGATTATTCCCAGGAAAGGGGAACTTCAGTGACTAATTTAAGAATTAAGAAAATTCTTGATGTTGTCTAATTAATTCCTAATTATATCTTATATTTTAAGGGCAAATCCTTTTAATATGCCCTTAGTAGAGTTTATTTATTCACATTCACTTCATTCGACAAATATTTTTTGAGCACCTCCTGTGTACTAGTACCTAGTACAAAGAGGAACTCAAACAGATTCTGTCCTGTTAATTATTATACAACTATTTTGTAATTGTTTGGACTTCAATCTTTTGGTAGTATCTTTTTGTTATTTTATTGGCATGATGCTTAAAATAAGCATTATTTTGATATCTCCCTTTAGAAGAAGCTGAGGCACATAGGTTTGTTATTATGTCCAGCATTTTACATTAATTATCTCAAATGAGAGTGTCAAATAAGTGCCCAATAAGTGAAAGCCAGCTGGTGCATGCCTATAATCTGAGCACTTGGAGAGGCCCAGATAGGAGGATCCCTTTAGCCAAGGAGCTTGAGATCAGCATAGGCAACATAACAAGATCCCATCTCCTCAAAATATTAGCTGGGTGTAGTGGTGTACACCTGAGGTCTGAGCTACTTAAGAGGCTAAGGTGGGTTAATTACTTGAGCCCAAAAGTTTGAGGCTGCAATGAGCTATGATCAGCCCACTGCATCTGAGACCTTGTCAATAAATAAATAAATAAATAAATAAATAAATAAAATGAAAGCCATATTTGCCTTCTGTGACTGATAGCTCTTTCTCAGTTATATTAATATTTACTCATATCCTTTTATGGGCATTTGTTATTTCTGTACATCCTCAAGTGAGAAAGCAGATGTCCCTTCCCTATAAATAGGAATGTGATTCTTTTTAAGGGATCCAAATAGGCAGGACAGGAAGGCGGCAGGTCACACCATAGAAGGCAACGATAGTTGGTGTCAGAAGGTTCTGTTGGAAATAGATAGGAAAGAGTACCTGATGGTGATTATGAACAGGGTGGGATGGAGCAATTAGATTCAAGGGTGAGGAGAGGTGATCAGTGGATTTGGTAGCAGAAATTAGGGATGATGGCTTGGCGCCTGTAGCTCAGTGGTTAGGGCACTGTCCTCATGCACTGGGGCTGGCGGGTTCCAACCTAGGCAGGGCCTGTTAAACAACAATGACAATAATAACAAAAAAAACAGCTGGGTGTTGTGGTGGGCACCTGCAGTCCCAGCTATTTGGGAGGTGGAAGCAAGAGAATCACTTAAGCCCAAGAGTTTGAGGTTGCTGTGAGTTGTGACGCCACAACACTCTACTGAGAGCAACATATTAAGACTCTGTCTCAAAAAAAAAAAAGAAAGAAAAGAAAAGAAATTAGGGATGATGGGAGAGGGACTTAATAAACAAAATATATATCTACAAGGTTTAGGTTTTTCTTTCCGATTTGGTTCAGCAACCTCTATTCTCAATTCTGGGTCAGGGAATAAAATGTTACCAGGGTGTGTGTGTCTGTGTGTGTTTCCAAAACATTGGGTATACCCAGTGCAGTGGCTCATGCCTGTAATCCTAGTACTCTGGGAGGCCGATGTGGATGGATTGCCTGAGCTCCTCTCTAAAGGCATTGTGGTGGACACCTGTAGTCCCAGCTATTAGGAAGGCTGAAACAAAAGAATCGTTTGAGTTCAAGAGTTTGAGGTTGCTGTGAGCTATGACGCTACAGCACTCTACAGAGGGCAACAAAGTGAGACTCTGTCTCAATTAAAAATAAAATGAAAGCATTTACAAACATATGGTATAATTTTTGAAATAAAAAGCACATCTGCCTATAGTCCCAGCTACTTGGGAAGCTGAGGCAAGAGAATCTCTTAAACACAAGAGTTTGAGGTTGCTGTGAGCTGTGATGCCACAGCACTGTACTGAGGCGACATAGTGAGACTTTGTCTCAAAAAAAAAAAAAAGAAAAAAGAAATGAAAAGCACATCTATATAAAGTAATTGTTTGGAAATTTAAAAATATTCACTGTGTATCTATTCTAAGCCAGCTGGGCATGAAGTATGTGAATATAACCTCATGTTCTTTTTACCCTCTAGCAATTTATATTAAAAGTCCACTTCACTTCCTGAATTGCTCAGCCTCATCCTACTTCTCAAGCTTGATTCAGAATAAATCCAACAGTGATTTCTCTAAAAACAAAACAAAACAAAACAAAAAACTTTACTTAACAAATAGAACTAATTCTACATACATTTGTATTTTTAGTGAAAAATTATTGAATGTAGGTACTAGTCAAATTCTTCCTTTCCCAGTTAAATACCTTGGAAATTTTCCCAAATACCCCTCCTGATCTTAACCTGCAACGACAGGGTTAGATCAGATGATCGTCTCACTCAGTTTTGACACTCGGTGCTTTCATATGTGACCATTTACATTAATTAACAAAATGTGTCTATTGCAATGATTTCTACATAGGGTCCTGCAATAGTAAGTCCATGGGGCGGGGGGAGGTGGCCATTCCTAAAGTATCATTTAGGACCAAAGTCACCTACAGTGAAAGTTGAAAATCTCTGAGGATGAAATACACCAGAGACTAGTTTTGCTCTGGTATTGGAACCGAGTCTTCTTCATTTCTTTGACTGAATATCAGATGATATAAGTTGCCTGCATTTATGAGATAGGTAGCATAAAAAATATGCACTTCTCAATATAGAATCACACACATGCTTATATTAGAGAAGGATAAGAGGACTTAGAGGGCGGCGCCTGTGGCTCAAGGAGTAGGGCACTGGTCCCATATGCCGGAGGTGGTGGGTTCAAACCCAGCCCCGGCCAAAAACCACAAAAAAAAAAAAAAGAGGACTTAGAGACTCACTCTTTTTTTTTTTTTTTTGTAGAGACAGAGTCTCACTTTATGGCCCTTGGTAGAGTGCCGTGGCCTCACACAGCTCACAGCAACCTCCAACTCCTGGGCTTAAGCGATTCTCTTGCCTCAGCCTCCCGAGCAGCTGGGGCTACAGGCGCCCGCCACAACGCCCAGCTATTTTGTTGTTGCAGTTTGGCCGGGGCTGGGTTTGAACCTGCCACCCTCGGCATATGGGGCCGGCGCCCTACCTGCTGAGCCACAGGCACCGCCATAGAGACTCACTCTTAATGGAATGTCACAGTGGGATTCAATGCATTATACTTTATTTATTTATTTATTGAGATACAGTCTCACTCTGTTGCCCCAGGTAGAGTGCCTGGCATCATCTTTGCTCACAGCAACCTTAAATTCTTGGCTCAAGCAATCCTCTTGCCTCAGATTCCTGAGTAGCCCATACTACAGGCACCTGCAATGACTAGTTTTTTCTATATATTTTTTTGAGACAGAATCTCACTTTGTTCCACTTTGTTCCCCTTGTTAGAGTGCCAAGGCATCATAGTTCATAGTAATCTCAAACTCTTGGGCTCAAGTGATCCTCTTGCCTCAGCCTCTCAAGTAGCTGGGACTATAGGTGCCTGCCACAATGCCTGACATTTTTTTTTTTTGAGACAGAGTCTCAAGCAGTTGCCCTGGGTAGAGTGCTGTGGCATCATAGCTCACAGCAACCTCCAACTCGGGCTCAAGCTATCCTCTTGCCTCAGTTTTTTCTATTTTTAGTAGAGATGGGGTCTGGCTTTTGCTCAGGCTGGTCTCAAACTTGTGAACTCAAGCTATCCACCTGCCTTGGCCTCCCACTGTGCTATGTTTACAGGCATGAGCCACTATACCCAGCCTTGGGCAATTTTTAGAGACAGGGTCTTGCTCTTGCTCAGTCTGGTCTGGAACTCCTGAGTTTAGGCAATCCACTCTCCTCAGCCTCCTGAAGTACTAGGATTACAGGTGTGAGTCACTGTACCTGGCCTAGTTTTTTCTATTTTTATATGAGCCACCATGCCCCATCCCAGCATCATTCTGTTTTGTTTTTTTTCCTTTTTTTTGAGAGAGAGTTTCACTTTATTGCCTGGACTAGTGCAGTAATGTCATCATAGCCCACTGCAACTCCTGGGCTCAAGTGATCCTTCTGCCTCAGCCTCTTGAGTAGCTGGAACTACAGGCCAGGACCATCACACTCAGTTAATTTTTCTATTTTTGGTAGAGACCGAGTCTCCTCTTGCTCAGGCTGGTCTCAAACTCCTGGCTTTAAACAATCTTCCTGTCTTGGCCTTCCAAAGTGCTAGGATTACAAGGATGAGCCATTAGGCCATCCTTCCTCCATGCATTCTTTACATTGTTGTTTTATACTTTCTTTCACAGATCATCACTATAGTTTAATTTGTGTCCACTTGTCTAAATTTAACTTGCATAATAAGTTAGTATATTAAAGTCCATCAGCAATCCCTAGGCCTGCTGATCTCTATGACCTCCAAGAGTAAGTCCAGTTAAAAAGCAAAGCAGCTTAAACGTTCATAATTCTGTAACTCCAGATGGCAGAATCACCTCAGAATTTAACCCTAAGCCCAGGCCAGGGAAATCCTTTCCTTCGTTTGAGACATAAGCTCCAAGGTAGATATTCCAATTTGTTATATTCTCAACAAACATTTATCAAATGTATTTCAGATTTTACTCACAAGATCTGCATATAGCATGCAAGTAGAATAAAAAAATAGACATTTCTCCAGGTGAAATCACACTTATGCCCACATTAAGAGAGTTATAGAGAGGCCAGGGGCGGTGGCTCAGGCCTGTAATCCTAGCACTCGGGAGGCCAAGGCCAGTGGATTGCTTGAGTTCAGGAGTTCAAGACAACCCAAGCAAGAGTGAAACCCCATGTCTACTAAAAATAGAAAAATTAGCTGGATGTTGTGTTAGGCCCCTGTAGTCCCAGTTACTGGGAAGGCTAAGGCAGGAGAATTGCTTGAGCCTAAGAGTTTGAGGTTGCTGTGAGCTGTGACACCATAGCACTCTACTGAGGGCGACAAAATAAGACTCTGTCTCACAAAAAAAGAAAGTCAATTATTGGCTGGACGCGGTGGCTCACACCTGCAATCTTAGCTCTTTGATAGGCTGAGGCAGGTGGATTGCTTGAGCTCAGGAGTTCAAGGCCTGAGCAAGAGGGAGACAAACTAGGCCTGGCGTGGTGGCTCAGGCCTGTAATCATAGCACTCTTGGAGGCCAAGGCAGGTAGATTGCCTGAGCTCAAGGGTTTGAGACCAGCCTGAGCCAGAGTGAGATCCTATTTCTAAAAATAGCCGGGTGTTGTGGCGGGCACCTGTAGTCTCAGCTACTCTGGAGGCTGAGTTAAGAGAATCAATTTAATCCTAAGAGTTTGAGGTTGCTATGAGCTGTGACGCCATGGCACTCTACTGAGGGCTACAAAGTGAGACTCTGTCTCAAAACAACAACAACAACAACAAAATAAAAAACCCCACAATATCACAATGACCCTAGTCAGAATGGCTATTATTACAAAGACAGGCTTGGTGGGCGGTGCCTGTGGCTCAGTGAGCAGGGCGCCGGCCCCATGTACCAAGGGTGGTGGGTTCAAACCCAGCCCCGGCCAAACTGCAACAAAAAAATAGCTGGGCGTTGTGGCAGGTGCCTGTAGTCCCAGCTGCTCGGGAGGCTGAGGCAGGAGAATCGCCTAAGCCCAGGAGTTGGAGGTTGCTGTGAGCTGTGTGACGCCACGGTACTCTACCGAGGGCAATAAAGTGAAACTCTGTCTCTACAAAAAAAATAAAAATAAATAAAAATAAAAAGACAGGCTTGGCACCTGTAGCAGTGGTTACAGCACTAGCCATATACACCCACACTGGTGGGTTCGAATCCAGCCCAGCTAAAACAACAATGACAACTGCAACAAAAAATAGCCGGGTGTTATGCTGGGCACTTGTAGTCCCAGCTACTGAGAGGCCGAGGCAAGAGAATCACTTAAGCCCAAGAGTTTGAGGTTGCTGTGAGCTGTGATGCCACAGAACTTTACCAAGGGCTACATAGTGAGACTCTGTCTCAAAAATAAATAAATAAATAAAAAGACAAAAAATAATAGATATTGGTAAATATATGGAGGAAAGGGAATGCTTATATACTATTGATGGGAATGGAAATTAGAATAACCTCTATGAAAAACAATATGGAGGATTCTCAAAGAACTAAAAATAAAACCAATCATTGGATCCAGCAATCCCACTAATAGGTATCTACCCAAAGGAAAATAAATCATGTCAAAAAGACACTTTTATGTCTACTTGCAGCACTATTCACAAAAGCAAAGATATGGAATTAACATAATTGTTCATCAATGGATGACTGGATAAAGAAAATATGGTATATATACACAATGGAATACTATTCACCCATAAAAAAAGAATTACATCATGTATCATGTCTTTTGCAGCAATTTGAATGGACCTGGATGTCATAATCTTTTTTTTTAGAGACAGAGTCTCAGTTTGTTGCCCTCAGTACAGTGCTGTGGCATCACAGCTCACAGCAACCTCCAGCTCTTGGGCTTAGGTGATTCTCTTGCCTCAGCTTCCTGAGTAGCTGGGACTACAGGTGCTCACCATAACGCCTGGGTATTTTGTTGTTGCAGTTTGGGGCCGGGTTTGAACCCACCACCCTCGGTATGTGAGGCCGGCCCCCTACTCACTGAGCCACAGGAGTCGCCCTGGATGTCGTAATCTTAAGTGAAACAAGCCTATGAGGTAGATATTATTATCCCCATGTTGTCACTCAAAAGTGAGTGCTCAAAAATTTGTACACATGGGGCGGCGCCTGTGGCTCAGTGAGCAGGGCGCCGGCCCCATATGATGAGGGTGGCGGGTTCAAACCCAGCCCTGGCCAAACTGCAAAAAAAAAATAGCCGGGTGTTGTGACGGGCGCCTGTAGTCCCAGCTACTTGGGAGGCTGAGGCAGGAGAATCGCCTTAAGCCCAGGAATTGGAGGTTGCTGTGAGCTGTGTGACGCCACGGCACTCTACCAAGAGCAATAAAGTGAAACTCTGTCTCTACCAAAAAAAAAAAAAAAAAAAAAAAAAAAATTTGTACACATGGGTATAGAGAACAGAGGATAGAAATTGGAGATTTGGAAGAGTAAGGGGGTGAGTACTAAGAAATTACTTAATAGGTACGATTTACATTATTTAGGTGATGAATACCCTAAAAGCCCTACTTTGACCACTATGCAATCTATGCATACAACAAAATTGCATTTGTTCCTCATAAATGTATATAAATAAAAAATTCAAGAACAAAAACAAAAACCCACAAATGTCTACGGTTAGTTACTATATATAAAGCACTGTGCTAAATTTCATAAATACAAAGAAAGTAAAAGCAGACCCTTCTTGAAGGAGCATTAATCTAGTAAGCAGGTAATGCCTTATAAAAGCTATTCTTTTTTATGGGCCACTTATTTGTATCAAGCCCTACCTGAGACTCTTTCCTTACATTTTTCTTTTCTTTTCTTTCTTTCTTTTTTTTTTTTTTTGCAGTTTTTGGCCAGGGCTGGGTTTGAACCTGCCACCTCTGGCACATGGGGCCAGTGCCTTGCCTTTGAGCCACAGGCACCGCCCACAATTTTCTTTTTCTTTTTTTTTTTTTTTTGTAGAGACAGAGTCTCATCCTATGGCCCTCGGTAGAGTGCCATGGCCTCACACAGCTCACAGCAACCTCCAACTCCTGGGCTTAGGCGATTCTCTTGCCTCAGCCTCCCGAGTAGCTGGGACTACAGGCGCCCGCCACAATGCCCGGCTATTTTTTGGTTGCAGTCTGGCCGGGGCTGGGCTTGAACCCGCCACCCTCGGTATATGGGGCCGGTGCCCTACCGACTGAGCCACAGGCGCCGCCCAATTTTCTTTTACTGTAATCATGTGAGGTAGATATTGTTGTCTCCAGTTAGGAAATTAAGGCTTGGTAACCTGCTATAAGGTCATCCAGCCTTGAATAGACTCACTATCACCTTTATTTTACAAGAAAGTCTGTGCTCTAAAGACAATGTAGATTCTGCTGTGTGACTTTTTGGAATTGAAATTGCCTTTATCACTTATCAGCTGCGTGACCTTTGGCCCACTATACTTCGCTGTGCCTCAGTTTCTTCATGCATAATCAGCCTAATGGTGCCTACTCAGTAAAGCATTTGGCCTAGTGCCTGGCCAATCTTTCAAGCTCGAGACATTTGATAGCTAATGTTATTATGCTGTCCTGCATAGGTAACAAGTGGTAAGGGTGGGCGGTGCCTGTAGCTCAGTGACTAGGTCACAGGCCCCATATACTGAGGATGGCGGGTTCAAACCCGGCCCCAGCCAAACTGCAACAAAAATAGCTGGGTGTTGTGGCAGGTGTCTGTAGTCCCAGCTACTCGGGAGGCTGAGGCAAGAGAATCGCCTAAGCCCAGGAGCTGGTGGTTGCTGTGAGCTGTGACTCCACAGCACTCTACCAAGGGTGACAAAGTGAGACTCTGTCTCTAAAAAAAAAAAAAAGTGGTAAGTACTATGAGCACTGCAGGTCAATTGTATACAAGTTCAGGGGAAGGGAAGGTCACTCCAACTGGGAGGACAGGAAGGTGAGCAGATTAAAGCAGGGTCATGAAGAATTCACTTAAATTAGGGGCTTTAAAAAAAGTAAGACTTGAACATTGAGATTACCCACATATAAAAGTTAGAAACAGCTTAGTGAGGAAGATAACAGCAGCTTGTCATATGTCATCTGTAGGAGTGACAAGCAATAAAAACACAAGCAAATAGGAGGGAAGAAGTGGCTCAAGCCTGAAAGCCTGCATTCTGGGAGCTGAGGCTGGTGGATTGCTCGAGCTCAGGGGTTCAGCAAGAAGAAGATACTGTCTCTACTAAAAAAAAAAAAAAAAAAAAATATATATATATATATATATATATATATATTACATAAGCCAAGTGTGGTGGAGGGTGCCTATAGCCCTAGCTACTCCAGAGTCTGAGGCAAGAGGATCATTTGAATTCAAGAGTATAAGGTTGCTGTGAGCTATGATGATGTGATGGCACTCTACCCAGGGATATAGAATGAGATTCTGTCTCAAAAACAAACAAACAAAACTTCAAGCAAATAAAGTAGATTGTTACAGAGTGATAATTAAGCAGGGTAGGAAAGAAAGTGAGGCTTTCTACCACCACAGGGGTGGGATTGGTGAGGGATTACAGGGAAGACTTGATTCTATCTAAAGGTATAAAGCTGTTCATATGTAAGTTAACTGCTATCTGAGAATGTATACTGAATATTGGCACAGACTAAGTGAAATGCAAATACTTTCAGAAACAGGGGCATTAGTAATGCAAATACAAAAAAAATCTGATTTAAGCCGAACAACAACAAAACACCCTAATCAATCTTTGAATGATTTGATCTGTGAATTCACATTCTCATGATTTTGACTACAAAAGATAATTTTTTGTTGTCCTGAGTTTGTCTCATCTTATCTGGAACTAAGTAAGATCAGTCAAGGCCATCCTATTCTTATTGCTCATTCATTAGTTCAAATATTTTACTGAGCCCTTACTACCTGTGGCACTACACCATAATTGGGGAATATAGTAGAGATTCTTTCCTGGGAGTTCTCATTTCTTGCTCCAAAGACCTTTTGGAACAGGAGAACATATCAGGAGAATCCCAGGCAGGGTCTAACACTTGCCTGTTAATGTTTGTGAATATAGAATAGAGAGCACCTGGTAATATACAAGATCCAGTGAGGTGATCTATGGGGAGAAAACAGAGTACTCTTTTCCTGCTATTTTTTATTTTTTGAGACAGACTCTCATTCTGTTGTCCCAGGCTAGAGTGCCATGGATTCCAGCCTAGCTGAGAGTAACATCATATTCCTGAACTCCTCCCAGAGTTCTAGAATTAGACATGAGCCACTGTGCCTGGGTCTCAGAGTACTCTTGACTGGAGAGTTTTGGAAAAGATTTTAATGCTCCTAAAATGTATTTATTTATTTATTTTTATAGACATGATCTCCTTCTGTCATCCAGGCTACAGTGCATGGCCCGATTATTGTTTGCTGCAACACTGAATTTCTAGGCCTGCCTCAGCCTCTCAAGTCGCTGGACTACAGTTGTGCCCCCAGCTAATTTTTTTCTCCAGTTTTTTTATTGTTGGGGATTCATTGAGGGTACAAGAAACCAGGTTACACTGATTGCATTTGTTAGGTAAAGTCCCTCTTACACACCCAGCTAATTTTTTTTTTTTTTTGAGACAGAATCTCATTATGTCACCCTCAGTAGAGTGCTAGGGTGTCACAGCTCACAGCAACCTCAAACTCTTGGGCTTAAGTGATTCTCTTGTCTCAGTCTCCCAAGTCAGTGGGACTACAGGTGCCCACCACAACGCCCCGGCTGTTTTTCTGTTATTATTGTCATTGTTGTTTGGCAGGCCTGGGCCAGGTTCAAACCTGCCAGCTCCAGTGTATGTGGCCCGCGCCCTAGCCACTGAGCTACAGGTGCCGAGCCAATTTTTAATTTTTTCGTACAATTAAAAATTGTACAAAATCGACAATTTTGTCAAGCAAATTGAAGATTTTCAATCAAATTGACAAGGTTTCACTATGTTCCCCCAGGCTGGTCTTAAACTTCTGAACTCAAGTAATCCTCCCACCTGGGCCTCCCAAAGTGCTGGAATTACAGGCATGAACTACTGCACCTGCCATCCCAAATTTTATTTGAACTAAGAATTGTTGTCTGCCTTTCACATTCCTCCATTCACCCTACTTTGCTCTTCTTCCTCCTGTACCTGTTGGCATATTTTGTGATTCAAATTTACTACATATATTTTTTCTTTTTTTCCACCTATCTTCTGTTCCTCACAGTTTGTCCCTGGGCTCAGCCCCAAGCCTGAAGGGGCAGTAAATTAATGGATTCAGAGTTGCTGCTCAAACACTGATTCCCATGGAAACCAAAGGACTAAGAAAACAAAAGGGAAGGAAGAGGCAGCCACTGCGTGACCTCTTATCCTCACCCTCTAAATTCTTTTTGCTTTGGGGCATGAAGGCAAGAGCTTATTTTTATAACCAGTGAAATGAAATAACCTGACAGTCTCTTCCTCCCCCTACATTTCTTAATAACCTCGCTTGACAGTAAAAAAAAAAAAAAAAAAAAAAAAAAAAGACAGTGGGACATCGCCACCTGGTGGTAAAAGTTCCAAGTTACAGCTAAGAAGAGAGCGGACCTAATTACTAAGCGAGAACATCATTATTAAGTAGCTGCAAAGGAAGAGGATGCAAATATGTAACTGAGAGGTCAAAGACGGAAAATAAAAGATTATTCTGAAATGTGAACGACAGGTTCTGTGTGGGCAACGTCGGCCTTTATTCCCACCCGGGTGCGGGTGAGCTGAGTTTGAGAAGGAAGTCAGCACGTGGGTTAAGGTGGATGGAAATTTAAAGGGTTGGAAGGGTAGGGGTTGGCACATTCTCTCTTTCCTGGGTGGGACATTCTATGCATTTATTTCTTCCAGTTGGTTCTGTTTGGGTGGGTCCCTCCATTTGACTCTATCAGTAAACACTCCTAGGGAAGTGGTGAACTGTCATGCATTAGTGCTTGTTTCTTTTCACATATACTTTTTTTCAAAATTTAAATATCATCAGACCAGTATGGTGGGTCATGCCTGTAATCCTACCACTTGGCAGGCGGAGGCAGGGGATTGCTGGAGCTCAGGAGTTGGGACCAGCCTGAGGAAGAATAAGACCCTGTTTCTACTAAAACAAAAATAGAAAAACCAGCTGGGCACTGTGGCAGGTGCCTGTAGGCCCAGCTACTCAGGAGGCTGAGGCAAGAGAATCAGTTGAGTCCAAGAGTTTGGGGTTTCTGTAAGCCATGATGCCATATCACTCTACTGATGGCAATAAAGTGAGACTCTGTCTCAAAATAAAAAAAAAAAGAAGAAGAAGAAATCCTCCAGAAACCTTTCCCCTAAACCTCAAACAAACAAACAAATGCTACAACTAATTATCTTCTCCTTTAAAGCACCACTGCCTCCTCATTTTGCCTTCTCTATTATTAGGCTTTACATCTCCTTTCCTTGTCCTGCAAAACAAAACCAAAACCAGAAATATGAATAAAACCAAAATAACCACAAAACTCAGTCCTTTTATTGAGACACTTTTCTTTTTTTTTGGCCGGGCCTGGGTTTGAACCTGCCACCTCCAGCATATGGGACTGGCGCCCTACTCCTTGAGCCACAGGCGCTTCCCTATTGAGACACTTTTCACATCCAACATTTTCTTTCTATTTCTGCAGGTACTTCCTAGTCCAGATCTTTACCACTTTGGGAATCAGCTCTAACCCTCATACTTCAAGTAAATCTTCTCCCTCTTTCCACCTGTCTGCTGTTTCTCATAGCTCTGGGCTCAGCCCCCAGCCTAGAGGGGCAGGAAGTGAATTCAAAAGTGCTACTCAACCATTGATTTTCTTACTCCAGACTACCCTTTCACTATCACCTTCATCCTCTGCTTCAGAATCCTACAAACTGTTTCTTCAGTATCACTTGTATCAGCCCCTCATCTATCCTCAAGTTGCAACTACATTCAGTCAAAACTACTTGGCCTGGCTCCTGAGGCCTCTTCTCCCTCTGGCCTTATTCTTATCCAGTAATATTTCCTTTCCCTCCCTGCCTCTTCCTTCCTGGGCTCCAGGTTGGCCAGGCTCTTCCTGTTCCCACACTCATTCCCACCTGTGTACCTCCAACTATCTTAAAGCCCTCCTTCCCTCCTGAACCAAGCTAGGAAGTTCTCTAGAGAGAAAAAGAAGTTCCATAGAGTAGATATAATGATTAAGAGCTTGTAAAACCTCAAGGTTAAAGACACGGAGGGGAAGAAAATGGTGAAGATAATTAACTAGAAGCTATAGGAAAAACAAAAACCTAAGAACAAGACCAGGAAAGAACAGCAAAGGAATAGATAGCTAACTAGGAAAATAGTAGGATAAGAACAACAAAGAAGGCTCCAGAACAACAAAGAGGAAGGCAACCAGTAACTCCAGAGAAAACATAAGAACTCTACAAGACAGGCAAGGTCAGTTCTGACACACACTAAATATCCTCTGGCATATTTTTGAGTCAAGAAGGATGTCAGAAAGGAGAATTCATTAGAGCAGAGCATTTTCTTTTGAACGATGCGTAGTCTGCATTCTTATCTGGTTATGTGAACAACATTTACAAAGTTCTAATGTAATAATCTTTAGGCAAATGCTTTTCATTGTATTTTTGTATTTGAATAAAGGTAGCCTACTGATGGTTGTGGAATAGAATATAAATATTATCAACTCTGACAATTAAACGGTATAGAATAACTTCCTAAGATAGGCTGGATGCCATCAAACGGAAAGTGCAAGATGAAGAAGAGGAAGAGGGGCTCAGTGTGGTGGCTCATGCCTGTAATCCTAGCTGTCTGGGAGGCCGAGGGGGGTGGATTGCTTGAGTTCAGGAGTTTGAGACCAGCCTGAGCAAAGGTGAGACATCCATCTCTACTAAAAACAGAAAAACTGAGGCAAGAAGATCACTTGAGCCCATGAGTTGGAGGTTGCTGTGAGCTATGATGCCATTGCATTCTACCCTGGGTGACAGCTTGAGACACTGTCTCAAAAAAAAAAAAAAAAGAGAAGAAGTGGTAAAGAGGGGCCAGTTGTGGTGGCTTACACCTGTAATCTGACTACTGTGGGAGGCTAAGGCCAGAGGATTGCTTGAGCTCAGGAGTTTAAGACCTGAGCAAGAACGATGACCCATCTCTATTAAAAATAGAAAAACTAGCTGGGTGATATGGCCTATAGTCCCAGCTACTTGGGAGGCTGTAGCAAGAGGATTGTTTGAGCCCAAGAGTTTGAGGTGTCTATGAACTATGACACCATGGGGCACTCTACCCAGGGTGACAGAGTGAGATTGTCTCAAAAAAAAAAAAAGAAAAAAAGGGAGAGAGGTGGAGGGAAGGGTGGGATTTTATAGTTATTTCTTATAAAGTGAAAAGACAAGAGATTTGACTACATTCAAATATTTGTTGCTAATTCAACAAATATTTAGTGAATACCTGGTATGTTCAGGGTAGCTTCTTAGTGCTGGAAATTCAGTGTTGTACAATATAGTCACAAATCTCTGCCTGCTTACAAAGGCAATAGAAAAGCTGTATCGCAGATCTAATTATAACGTGGGGGGAGAGGGGTTGGTGGCAAAAATAAGCAGATTGTATAATATTGTTTAATTATAAAATAGACATAGCAGCATATTGTTCAGAGATAGAAATTTAAAAAAATTGAAAAAAAATCATTTGTAAAACTTTGAGGGAAAGACTAAAGGTAGGAGTAGAGGATAGCTGCTTTCCTCATGAGCCCCTCTGCATTTTTTTTTTTTTTTTTAGGCATTTGGAAAAAATATGGAATCTGGGTCCTTTATTCTGCTACTGAAATAAATTCCAGTTGGTTCAAAGGCTTAAGTACAAACATCACATAAACATAGTATGAGAAGTACATGCAGAATGAGCATATTTGTTTATAATCTTAGAGTTGAGAGAGTCTGTTTAGAAGAATGAATCTCAGAAACCCCAAAGGAACTATATAAACATACAAAGCAACTACAGGAGAAAATCTGCCTTCAGCAAGATCAAAAGGAATTACATAAGATTAACTAAAAATTAATCATTTTTAATATACGAAGCATGCAATGAGTTAACTGCACAATGATAACCCATACAAAATTATAAATAACCTAAAAGTGGTCATAATTCACAGAAGTACAAACCATCAATTAATTTTAAGTACCTGAATACATACTAAGAAAAGGAAAAAAGTCCAGACTAAATGAAGGCCAGATTGGTGGCTCTCGAATATAATCCTAGCACTTTGGACGGTTAGGATCGAAGGATCACTCAGGTCAGGAATTTAAGACCAGCTTGAGCAAGAGTGACATCCTGTTTCTACAAAAAATTAAAAAATTAGCCAGGCATGGTAGTGAGTACCTGTAGTCCCAGCTACGTAGGAGGCTGAGGCAGGAGGACAGCTCAGCCCAGGGGTTTGAGGTTGCTGTGATCTATGACCTATAAGCTATGGTGATGCCATTGTACTACAGCTTGAGTAACAGAATGAGACTCTCACTCTCAAAAAAAAAAAAAAAAAAAAAAGGGCTGAAATCCATTCCATTACCTATTGACATTTGTTTTGGTTCCTTGGGTCACATGCTCTCTGGCTGCTCCTTCCCTGGATGCTCCCCCAGAGCTCAGCCATCATTCTGAGAGGCCACTTGGAATTACTCCAGTCTTCAGTCCCACCTGGGCTCAGGTTTGGAGTCATCCCATCCTAGGGGCTGGACATGGGAATGAAGAAGCCTCCAGATGAACCCAGCTTCCTTTCAGGTCTTCTCAGGTGAGTTCCCAGACACCACAGAAAAGAGACTAGCCATTGCCACTGTATGCTTTCTGAAGTCCTCTTAGCCACAGCTTCCATAAGCATGATAAAATGATTGTTTTAGCCACTGAGTTTTGGCTAGTTACTGCAGCATGCCCACCCTGAGCGGATTGCAGGGTCTGTCCCCGAGGGACCTGCCCACCCCAAGCAGCCAAACATCTCCTGGGAGGCGTAGGTCATGTACACTAAGCCGTCTTCATCCTTGTAGTCCCTGTAGATCTCTGCCATGGTCACACTGAGGCTGGCCAGGCTCTTGTTATTCACCAGCAAGTAAAGGCTTCGGTGGCCCTCAGGACCATGCGGCTCCAGATGATGCCGAGGAACTGGGTCATGGTCAACTCCTGTGGAATCAGGAACTTGGTTTTGTCCAGCAGGGGCAGGAACTTCTCCATGGGGCAGCGCTCCACTATCACCGGGATCTTGTTTGGGAACTTTGCCCGGATTCCAGCAACTTCCTTTTGTCTGGTTGCTAAGCTCTTCCTCTGCTTGAAAGGTCTGAGGCTTGGGATTTGCTGTGGAGGCAGCATTTTACTTGACAGCTGTATCTGTATCTGTCTTAAAAATGAAAAAAAAAAAAAAATCCCACACCAGGAGGTAACTCATTCCACCAGCTGCTCTCTGACTGCCTGCAGGAGGCTAAAGCCATTTTTTTTTTTTTTTTTGCAGTTTTTGGCTGGGGCTGGGTTTGAACCTGCCACCTCTGGCACATGGGGGTGGTGCCCTACTCCTTTGAGCCACAGGCGCCACCCCTCCCTTTTTCTTTTTTTTTAGAGACAAGAGTCTCACTCTACTACCCTTAGTAGACTGCTGTGGCATTACAGCTCACAGCAACCTCCAGCTCTTGGGCTTAGGCGATTCTCTTGCCTCCTGAGTAGCTGGGACTACAGGCGCCTGCCACAATGCCCGGCTATTTTTTTTTGTTGTTGTTGTTGCAGTTTGGCCGGGACTGGGTTTGAACCCCCCACCCTCTGTATATTAGGCCGGCGCCCTACTCACTGAGCCACAGGTGCCACCCTGTACAATTTGTTTTTAAAATTATATGCTAATGTTAATTTCACTAAAATGGATAATTCAAAGACAAAGAAAAATAGTAAGTGATTGGAAAAAAACCTTGTAAGTTAGTCTTGAAAATACGTAGCAGGGAAAAGGTAACAGCAGTATAACGGCAGGCTTCCTACATAGCACAGGCCTGGAGTTACTTTCCTTCCCCAAACCCTGTCTGAGAGTCAAGCCCAGGTAAAAGTTTCCTGGGTACCTCTATTCCATTCTCTCTTTTTGAGCTCTTTGACTTGAGGCTGGAGTAGGAATCTCACTCACAGCAATAGTCTTGTGTGGACAATGGGTGGTGAATTGGTGCACAGGGCATCAACTGTATTCCCTCCCTTCCCTTTTTTTGAGACAGAGTCTCACTTTGTCACTCCCCAGTAGAGTGCTCTAGCGTCATAGCTCACAGCAACCTCAGATTCTTGGGCTCAAGTGATTCTCTTGCTTCAGCCTTCCGAGATTATGGGACTACAGGAGCTAGCACAACATTCTGCTATGTTTAGAGATGGGGGTCTTGCTCTTGCCCAGGCTGGTCTCCAACTCCTGAATTCAGGCAATTCACCGGCTTCAGCCTCCCAGAGTGCTAGGATTATAGGTGTGAGCCACTGCACACAGCTTAACTGTGTTATAAATTTGTATTGTTCTTTTTTTTTTTTTTTTTTTTTGGTAGAGACAGAGTCTCACTGTACCGCCCTCGGGTAGAGTGCCGTGGCGTCACACGGCTCACAGCAACCTCTAACTCTTGGGCTTACGTGATTCTCTTGCCTCAGCCTCCCGAGCAGCTGGAACTACAGGCACCCGCCACAACACCCGGCTATTTTTTTTGTTGCAGTTTGCCACCCTCGGCACATGGGGCCGGCGCCCTACTCACTGAGCCACAGGCGCCGCCCTAAATTTGTATTGTTCAACATTGAATTTCCAGCACTAGAAAACAGGTTGCACTGCTGAAAGCGGCCTAGTACATTTCTATTTCCTTTTCTTCATAGCATTCTGAATTGCATGATTGCTTTAGCTATGTGGTGAAATTACATTATCTACAAAACTATTACTTTGTAATAGTAATAGCTAGCATTTTTTGTTTATTATTTATGAATTTTCTGCTTCTTATAAATTATACACCTAACAATAGGAGGAATCTGTTCTTGTATTTACTACTGTATTCCCAGCACAGAGACTAGAACCAAACAGGTGCTAATCATTCCTTAGATTTTTTTTTTTTTTGAGACAGAGTCTTACTTTGTTACCCTTGGTAGAGTGGTCTGGTGTCACAGCTCACAGCAACCTCAAATTCTTGGGCTCGAGCAATTTTCTTGTCTTAGCCTTCCAAATAGCTGGGAGTACAGGCACCCACCACGACAAGAGCAAGACTGGTCTTGAACCTGTGAGCTGAGACAATCCACCCACTTTAGCCTCCCAGAGTGCTAGGACTACAGGCATGAGCCACTGCACCTGGCTCAGTAGATATTTGTTGATTGAATAACTCAAGGGGCATTGAACAATATTTTTCCACAAAGAATTAAAAGATATTTTATCACTCTAATGAAGAAATTTTGTAATTTTAAGGAAAATGATCTGTATCTCTATTTAAAATCTTATTCTAGGCTTGGCACCCACAGCTCAGTGGTTAGGGCACCAGCCACATGCACCAGGGCTGGTGGATTCAAACCCAGCCCGGGCCTGCTGAACAACAAGGACGATGATGACAACAATATCAACAACAACAACAACAACAAAACAGCTGGGCATTGTGGTGGGCACCTGTAGTCCCAGCTACTTGGGAGGCTGAGGCAAGAGAATAGCTTAAGCCTCAGGTTGCTGTGAACTGTGATTTGACAGCACTCTCCAGAGGGCGACATAGTGAGACTCCTTCTCAAAAAAAGAAAAAAACAAACCCCCAAAAACCTTAATCTAATGCTTAATACAAATTTAATAAGGGGGTACTAAAAAGAAGAAGCAATTTTATCTGTAGCTTATTTGATTTGATTTCTATGTGATTTAAATCTAACAGTGGGGTCATGTTTAGACTGTGTGCCCAGTTCAGTTTTTAAACAAGTGTTTGCTTCAGAATTATTCCATTTTAATATCTTTTATTTTATTATATCTACCAGTAATTTTAACATTATTGTTATTGTTAAGATAATAGCTGTAACAGCAATTGTGCTAAGCACTGGGAAAGAGAAACAATATGCATAATAGCTTTTGAAATAATTTTGGTTCTTGAGCTATCAATTTAGGCTTATTTTTATAATTCACTATTCAACCACTTTATGTGTTAAATGAAATGAATCTTAAAGATTAAGATATTTATTTATTTTTATTTATCTATTTAAAAGGAGGGCTTGTTCTTTTATTTATTTATTTTTTGGCCGGGGCTGGGTTTGAACGCACTACCTCTGGCATATGGGGCTGGCGCCCTACTCCTTTGAGCCACAGGCGCCACCCAAGATTAAAATATTTCATAAGTTATATTCTAGTTTGAGGAAGTTGATAACTTAGTATGTTATCTGTTTTAAAGAAATACTGAGAAATTGTGTGGGTCAGCTTTATCCAAGAGAGAATGGTTAGTTTTCTGTCTCCTACAGAAATTAGGTAAACTTGTGAGTCTCTTAGGGATGAACATTCACATGATCAAGCTTGACTATCTGCCATGACAGAGAGACCTGGCTTTGCAGATAACCTGGCTTTGCAATTTCACCACATGGATAAAGCAACCATCCAATTCAGGAAGTTGGAGAATGATACAGAAGCATAACAGAATGAAATTGGGGATGCTAAGGGGTCGAATCCAGAGATACTGCACCAAATTTGCCCACATTTATTAGGACCTGGCCAATTCTATGATAGCTCATCAACCTCACAAATCTAAATTGATATGAAATGTTTACTTGACTAAATCTTCCTGGTGCCCTGATCAATTGCCCTATATTTTCTCAGTGGAAAATTTCACATTGAGCTTTATTTTTTGATGTGGGGGAATTTATTATTGAGGCATTCAAAAAGACTTTATTGTATTTTTTCTTCTGGATTGTTTAATTGAGTTCGTTTTTTGAAAGCAGCAGTTTAAGAGACACCTTACTCCTTTACCAGGGAAGACAAGTACTTCAGTTCCTCTTCATGCACCCAGGAAGTCTTTGGAACACAGTAATTTTACTTCTAGCACTAGCTCCCAAGATATATATCCAATTGGAACAGAACTAAAGAATATTTCTCCCTTAAGAGAACTATAGTGCATTTCATGACAGCTTGGCCAATGACGGCCTAGCTGCTGAAAATCCCGTCAGGTGCTCTTGGTGTGTGAATCCTCTGGGTGTCTAAGTGTGCCATCTTTTGCTATCTTCTGGGTGGATTCAGTCTCATTCTCTTCTTTTGTAGCAGCCACTAGTTGTTTATCTAGAGGGGATACTAAGAAACTGTGAGAAAGGAGTAGAATTTTACTTTAAACTGTTTGATCTTATTGCATTGCTATCACACAGCTACATAAAAGGGAAAAAAGCAAGAAGGAAAAATCCTGCCAAAATCTAAACATCGTATAATAAACCCTAAGTGTGAAGGCTTCCCCAGTGAAAGATAGACACTTTTTTGTTTGTTTGTTTGAGATAGAGTCTCACTATGTCACCCTCGGTAGAGTGCTGTGGCGTCACAGCTCACAGCAACCTCAAACTCTTAGCCTTAAGCGATTATCTTGTCTCATCTCCCAAGTAGCTGGGACTACAGGTGCCCACCGTAACACCAGGCTATTTTTGTTGTAGTTGTCATTGTTGATTAGCTGGCTCGGGCTGGGTTTAAACCTGTCAGCCTTGGTGCATGTGGCTGGTGCTGGAACCACTGTGCTATGGGCGTTGAGCTGAAAGATAAGACACTTTTAAACCTCAGTCTTAGTCATTGGGCTTCCTATCATTCTCTTCAGGGCCAGCTTTACCTCTTGGTTCCGCAGAGTGTAGATAAGGGGGTTGAGGAAAGGAGTGATGGCTGTGGGGAACAGGGCAGCTGCGCCATCCAGGGGGCTGTTGGTTCCAGGCCTTAGGTAGATGAAGGCACAGGGCACATAGTACACAGTGACCACGGTTACATGGGCTCCACAGGTTGAGAAGGCCCGGCGCCGCCCATCGGCTGTACGGATTCTCAGGATGGTCTGAATGATCTGTATGTAGGACAGGAGGATTAGGGAGAAGCAACTGGCAACCACGACCCCAATGTCCACAAAGGTCACCAGCTCATTGACTGTTGTATCAGCACAGGCCAGCTTCAAAACAGCAGGGATGTCACAGAAGAAGTAATCTACCTGATTGGGCCCACAGTAGGGCAGGCGGAAGGTCAGGATGGCCTGGAAAGCCCCATGGATGGATCCTGCCAGCCAAGCTCCAGCTACCAGCAAGGCACTCAGCTTAGCAGTCATGAGGACAGGGTAGCGCAGGGGCTGGCATATTGCCAGATATCTGTCATAGGCCATCAGCGTGTAGAGGAAACACTGGGTGCTGCCCAGGAAGTGATAGAAATAGAGCTGAGCCACACAGCCACCAAAAGGGATGGGTTTGATGCCCAAAGTGAAGGTCATCACGAGGCGAGGGACGATGATGGAAGAGATGCCCATGTCAATGACGGAAAGAACACCAAGAAAGATGTACATGGGGCGGGCATGGAGTTTCGGGTCCGCTGAGACGGTGATTAGAATAAGCAGGTTTCCCAGCTGAGTCAGGATGTAGATTAGCAAAAAGAACATGAAAAGGACCATCCTTAGGCTGAGGGGGTAGGGAATTCCTGTGAGGATGAACTCAGTCAGCAGCGTGCTGTTGACTCTCGGCATCTCCCAAAGAGATCTCACCTAAAGAACACAAAACAGTAATTGGCATAGAAGTGAGGGGAGAGTGAAGGGAAACTAGAGAAAGAGATTGGGGCGATGAAAGAGAAGTTTCTCTCTTATGCGCTGGCAGGTGTTTTGTAAGTAAAAAAAAATTTTTTTTTTTTTAAGAGACAGAGTCTCATTTTGTCACCCTCGGTAGAGTGCTGTGGCATCACAGCTCACAGCAACCTCCAGCTCTTGGGCTTAGGTGATTCTCTTGCCTCAGCTTCCTGAGTAGCTGGGACTGCAGGTGCCCGCCACAATGCCAGGCTATTTTTAGAGATGAGTTCTCACTCTGCCTCAGGCTGGTCAAAAATTGGTGAGCTCTTTATGGAGAATAAGCATTCTTTTGCATTAAATTTTGGAGAAAATTCACTGGTGAAAAAAAAAAAAAATTGGTGAGCTCAGGCGATCCACCTACCTTGGCCTCCCAGAGTGCTAGGATTACAGGCCTGAGCCACCACGCCTGGCCAAATTGAAATAAATTGATTGTTTTTTTCCCTCTGGAATGGTTTGCATCCACTCAGGAGGAGAGTAAGACCAACAGGGAATATCAGGGGTTCCACGAATAATGATTCCCTCTACCTTTACTGCTGTGCAGGGAGCGTTCTACCCTGGGTTGGAGGACTGTGAAGACCAAGGAACTGACAACATTTATGCTGCTGGCTGGAAGCACCAAAGGTAAGTACTTTTTTTTTTTTTTGACAGTCTCACTATGTTGCCCTCAGTAAAGTGCCACCGTGTCACAGCTCACCGCAACCTCAAACTCTTGGGTTTAAGCAATTCTCTTGCCTCAGCCTCCCAGGTAGCTGAGACTACAGGTGCCCTCCACAATGCCCGGTTACTTTTTGGTTGTAGGTGTCATTGTTGTTTGGCAGGCCCCTGGTGGGTTCGAACCTGCCAGCTATGGTGTATGTGGCTGGCGCCCTACCCACTGAGCGATAGGCGCCGAACCCAAAGGTAAGTATTATTACGGATCTCAGGCATCAGCTTGCCCCTACCATTGATCTGGTTATCAGCTTACTTCTTGGTCCTGAGTGAGTGTCACTCAGAGTTCCTCTAGATTTTTATTTCCTCACTGGGGCTATAAGAGTGGGAATGAAACTGTGTATCCAGTTTTGGCAAATAGCGAATGACAATGGGTATATTCAATAGTCTTTTCATTAAACACTTAACTTTAAACTGATTCTGCCCATGGCAGGTATAGTGGCTCACGCCTGTAATCCCAGCACTCTGGGAGGATGAGGCAGGTGGATCCCTGAGCTCAGCAGTTCGAGACCAGCCTGAGCAAGAGCGAGATCCCCACTCCCTAGCTGCCCCCCCTAAAAAAAATAGCCAGATGTTGTAGCTGGTGGCTTTCGTCCCAGATACTCAGGAGGCTGAGGCAAGAGGATGGCCTGAGCTCAAGACTTTGAGGTTGCAGTGAGCTGTAATGCCACAGCACTCTACCCAGGGTGACAAAGTGAGACTATCTCAAACCCCCCCAAAAAAAACAAACAAAAAAGTAAATAAATAAACTGACTCTGCTAAAATTCTGTCAAAGCTTAGCTCTCATTATCTAACTAGCTCTGTTATGGAACTTAAATTAAGCAGTAAATATCTCACTCTATGCCGTTTTAGCCTCTTTTAAGTGAATGAAAAACAGTTGTGATTTGTTTGGTTTTAAATATTATAGTAACGGAAAACAGTGATAGTTGAATTTCAAACACTTGACCCCAGGGCTCTTTCAGATGCCAGAGCTACAGGCACTGTTCTCCTCCTCCCACTTCCTAACTTCAGAAAGTACAGAGGCTTGAGTTCTCACACAGGTTCCCTGAGAAATTCATGACTGCCCAACAGTAGTGCTGGGCTGAGTGAGCTCAGGTGCTGCTCTTGTCTGGGTGTTGTGGGATGCTGTAGCTTTCTGGTTCACTGAGGTCTGATTTTAAACCCTTCAGTTTTTTTTTTTTTTAGATTGAGTCTCACTTGGTCACCCTGGGTAGAATACCATGGAGTCATAGTTTATAGCAAGCTCAAACTCTTGGGCTCAGCCTCCCAAGTAGCTGGGACTACAGGCGCCTGGCTATTTTTTTTTTGAGATGGTGGTCTTACTCTTGGGCAGGCTGGTCTTGAACTCATGAACTCAGGCAATCCACCTGCCTCAGTCTCCCAAGTGTTGGGATTATAGGCATGAGTCACATCACCCAGCCCTAACCCTTTAGATTTAATTAATTAATTAAATTATTTATTTT
This sequence comes from Nycticebus coucang, assembly GCF_027406575.1. NCBI lineage: Eukaryota > Metazoa > Chordata > Mammalia > Primates > Lorisidae > Nycticebus > Nycticebus coucang. The sequence continues at coordinate 32,527,567 of NC_069785.1, read as the reverse complement.
TTTGAGACAAAGTCTTACTATGTCACCCACGGTAGAGTGCTATGATGTCACAGCTCACAGCAACCTCAAATTCCTGGGCTTAAGTGATTCTCTTGCCTCAGCCTCCCAGTAGCTGGGACTACAGGTGCCTGCCACAATACCCGGCTATTTTTTGTTGTAGTTGTCATTGTTGTTTAGCTGGCCTGGGCCAGATTTGAACCCTCCAGCCTCAGTGTATGAGGCTGGCACTGTAACCACTGTGCTATGGGAGCAGAGCCAACCCTTTAGGTTTAAAAGCCTGAGTTGGTCAGGTCTCCCTCTGGGAAATGAACTTATGCTATTCAAGTATCTGAGAGAATGACTTCTAAACCAAACAACAAAATTATTAACAGTGGGAGATCTCACTCCCATGACTGAAATGGTGTGTCTGCTACCCAGGCTACCCACTTATTAATAACATTAAGGGCTCTGGAAATCAAATTAGGAATCAGATTTGTATTTCTGAGTTTGAATCAGAGGAAGAGGAATTTGATAAGGCACACTTAATTTAGGTCACAATGAATTACATCTAGCAAACCACACAGCCTCTTTTCCAAAGGGAATACTTCAATTTCCTCTTCAGATAAAATATCTTTCCCCCTGAGCAGTAGTGGGATACATTGACAAAGTTTTATTTTAATTATTTTTTCCTGAATTTATATCTCTTTTAGATTGCCTTTGTTATTTCCATTGTCTCTTTTCCTAACTTTTTAAGAGTTCCCTAATTGTTTTTTTCTTTTCTTTCTTTCTTTTTTTTTTTTTGTAAAGACCGTCTCACTTTTTCACCATTGGTAGAATGCCATGGCATCACACAGCTCACAGCAACCTCCAACTCCTGGGCTTAGGTGAGTCTCTTGCCTCAGCCTCCCACGTAGCTGGGACTATAGGTGCCTGCCACAATGCCCGGCTAATTTTTTGTTGCATATACCCGTCACCCTCGGTATATGGGGCCAGTGCCCTACATACTGAGCCACAGGCGCTGCCCTTTTTATTTTTATTTTTTCTGGAGACAGAGTCTCACTTTGTCGCCCTTGGTAGAGTGCTGTGACATCATAGCTCACAGCAACTTCAAACTCCTGGGCTCAGGTGATTCTCTTGTCTCAGCCTCTTGAGTAGCCCCTTGCCCTACAGCCCTCTACCCCAACACTTCACTATTTTTAGAGATGAGGTCTCGCTCTTGCTAGGATGGTCTCGAACCTGTCAGCTAAGGCAATCCACTTGCTTCTGCCTCCCAGAGTGCTAGGATTTCAGGTGTGAGCCACTGTGCCTGGCAATGTGTTGATTCTTGTTTTGTTTAATCATAGAGAAGAGTATTTCTTAATTTAGCCCTGAGATTTTATTATGTATTTATTTGAAACAGACTCTCACTCTTTTGCACTAGGCTAGAGTGCCCTGGCATTGTAGCTCACAGCAACCTCTAATTCCTGGGCTCATGCGATCCTCTTGCCTCAGCCTCCCAAGTAGCTGGGACTATAAGCATGTACCACCATGCCCAGCTAATTTTTCTATTTTTAGTAGGGTCTCACTCTTGTTCAGGCTGATCTTGAACTCCTGAGCTCAAGCAATCCACCTACCTCGGCTTCCCAGAGTGCTAGGATTACAGGTGTGAGCCACCATGCCTGGCCACATTTTAGAATCATCTTGACTGAGGGATAAGGGGAAGGAATGCAATCTTATTTGTGAAACTGAATGTCTTAATTTAGTTATAAATATTAAAAGGAAAACTTCTCTTTACCTTTGATCTATTATAACCTTCCTCCCTGTGTCACTGCCATTATTACAGATCTCCAAGCATGAAGCTTGGTATTTACTGGGTAACTACCCCTTATTTTGATTTATTAATATTGTTTTTTTTTTTTTTTTGAGACAGAGCCTCAAGCTATCAACCTGGGTAGAGTGCCATAGTGTCACAGCTTACAGCAACCTCCAACTCCTGGGCTTAAGCGATCTTCTTGCCTTAGCCTCCCAAGTAGCTGGGACTACAGGTGCCTGCCACAACACCAGGCTATTTTTTGGTTGTAGTTGTCATTGTTGTTTGGCAGGCCCAGGCTGGATTTGAACCCACCAGCTCTAGTGTACGTGGCTGGCGCCTTAGCTGCTTGAGCTACAGGTGCTGAGCCTGATTCATTAATATTGTAAATATGGTTCTGAGATTCTGAGGTGTTCTACTTAAATAATTTCAAAAAAAAAAAAGGGAAGAGAGAGAGAAATATGGCACAAAGAAAAAGTAACATGGTACTAATGAAACCTCAATGAATTAGGGTGATATGAACTCACAGAATAATGATGGCATTTTACATATGTGTAGTGCTGTAGTGCTTTCATAAGCCTTAGAGTTTTTTTTTTTTTTTGGTTGGGGCTGGGTTTGAACCCACCACCTCCGGCATATGGGGCCAGCGCCCTACTCTTTTGAGCCACAGGCACCTCCCAGCCTTAGAGTTTTATTATTCTGGAATAAGGACTCCAACCAGATCTTACTATTTCCAGTCTAGTGCTCTTTTTCTATGAGATCTGACAATTAAGTTTGCAAATTTATCCTAGAAAAAGTGCCATTTCCCTTATTCCTGAATATCACTATGATCGCCTTTGAAGAACTCCCCTTGGGAAACTATGAAGTGAAGCCAGCACCAAGTCTACCCTTCAAGGAAAGTTTGGAACTCTTTTTCTGGAATGGCCATCAGAGCTGTCATATTAACCCTTGACATGCTGAATGTCATCAAAATGTCTTCCTTTCAATATTTCCTTTATATTCGGACAAAGAAAAATGTCACTGGAGGCCAGATTAGGTGAGTAGGAAGGGTATTCCTATACAGTTGTTTGTTTATTGGCTAAAAACTCCCTCATAGACAGTGCTGTGTGAGCTGGTGCATTGTTGTAATACAGGAGCCATGAGTTGTTGGTGAAAAGTTTTGTCCAACTTGTTTATGCAACCTTTTCAGTACTTCCAAATGGTAAACTTGGTTAACTGTCCAGTTGGCACAAATCCATACTAAACAGTCCCTCTGATATTAAAAAAGGTTAGGGCGGCACCTGTGGCTCAAAGGGGTAGGGTGCCAGCCCCATATGCTGGAAGTGGCGGGTTCAAACCCAGCCAAAAAAAAGTTAGCAACACTGTTGTGGAGAATTGGTTGACTTCCACTGTGCATTTTGATGCTTTGTTTCAGGGCTGTGGTACACCCATGTTTCATCACCAGTGATAACATGGCCCAAAACATTTTCTTGCCTCTTCAAAAGGTCTTGGCAAACTTCAGCTCTCCTTTGCTTCTGTTCCTCATGAGCTCTTTGGGGCCATTTATGCACATACCTTTGTCATGACAAGATTTTCAATTAAGATTTTCCTAATTGGGTTTCTGTTCATATTTACTTGGTCTGCCGTGCTTCTCACAGTTAGCTGACAAGTTGACTAATTTTTGTGAGGTTTTCATCAGTTCTGCTTGCTACTGGCTGCCCTGACCTCTCTTCATCAGTGACATTTTCTCCCCCTAAAAAACACTTAATCCATTTGTATACTGACATTTTCTTCAAGGGATTATCCCCATAAACTTGGACTAACATGTCTGTGATTTCTTCCAATCTTCCAAAGTTTTAACAAAAAATTTGATGCTTGTTTGCTGCTCTAATTCAAGCTCTGACATTCTGGCCATGGCACTCAAAAACATGCAACCATAATGAATACCACTCAGTGTGACACTACACATGGCGACAGGAACACAGCTGTGAGACACTGATATACCAGGGTTATGAAACCTTACTGAGTTGTTTGTGCTGTGCTGTCAATGTACGTGTACAGTAGCAAGTTCACAAAGTTAATTGTCAGACCTTGTACATTTCCCAAACATTCCTTTCACAAATAACCAAGCCAAAATAATTTAGTAAATCATGTGATCTGAATAATGATTTCTTTTTTTAAGATGGAGTCTCATTCCATTGCCCCAGGCTAGAGTGCTATGGTGTCATGGCTCACAGCAACCTCAAACTTCTGGGTTCAAGTGATCCTTCTGCCTCAGTTTCCTAAGTAGGTGAGACTATAGGCCCCTGCCATGATACCTGGCTAATTTTTTTTTCTATTTTTAGTAGAGATGGGGGTGGGGTTCCTCACTCTTTCTCACTCTGGCCTTAAACTCCTGAACTCAAGTGATCCTCCTGTCTTGGCTTCCCAGAGTGCTAGGATTATAGGCAGGAGCTACCACGCTCAGCCTGAATAACAAATTTAAGAGAATGGAGGCCAGGTCCAGTAGCTCATACCTATAATCCCAGCTAGCACTCTGGGACGTTGAGGAGGGAGGATCCCTTGAACTCAAGAGTTCAAGACCAGCATGAGCAAGAGTGAGACTTGACTCTACTAAAAGAAAAAAAAATAGAAAAGTTAGTCAGTACTATGGTGGGGGCCTGTTGTCTCAGCTACTCAGGAAGCTGAGGCAGGAGCATTGTTTGAAAGCAGGAGTTTGCTGTGAGCAAGGTTGATGCCATGACAGGCACTGTAGCTTGTCTAAAAAAACAAACAAAACAAAAAAAGGAAAAAAGAAGAGTATGATAGTTCACTCTGTTAAGGATTCCAAACTGGCTCTGCTACCCTAATTCTACGCCTAGATGAGTGGAGTTAAGTGCAAGTTCTAAAATTAGAGTAGCTGACTTTTGTTACCAGGAACTCATGAAGTTGCCCAAATTCTTTTGTTGTCTGACATTTATCCTATTGAGCATTTCTTTTTTTTTTTTTTTTTCTTGTGGTTTTTGGCCGGGGCTGCTATTGAGCATTTCTTTAAAAGGTGGACTAGCCTCAGCGCCTGTAGCTCAGTGGCACCAGCCACATACACTGTGACTGGAGGGTTTGAACCCAGACCAGGCCTGCTAAACAACAATGACAACTGCAATAAAAAAATACCCGGGCGTTGTGGGAGGGTGCCTGTAGTCCCAGCTATTTGGGAGGCTGAGGCAAGAGAATCACTTAATCCTAAGAGTTAGGTTACCGTGAGCTGTGATGCCATAGCACTCGACCTAGGGTGACAGCTTGGGACTCTGTCTCAAAAAAAAAAATGGTAGTGACTGATTTACCAAGGGAATTACACACCATTTGTAATATGGCAAGGAGCCTCGCTTTAATCCCATTTCAGCAAACAAATTTTACTTAATTCTGGTCCAAACTACTCCCCTAAGTCTCATCACTCATCTCTCAAATGACCATGCAGAATACTTTATTTTTTGAGACAGAGTCTTACTATGTTGCCCTTGGTAGAGTGCTGTGGCATCATAGCTCACAGCAACCTCAAACTCTTGGGCTTAAGCGATTCTCTTGCCTCAACCTCCCAAATAGCTGGGACTACACATACCCTCCACAATGCCAGGCTATTTTTTTTTTTTTTTGGTTGTAGTTGTCGTTGTTGTTTGGTGGGCTGCGGGCTGGTTTCCAACCCTCCAGCTCTGGTGTATGTGGCTGGCGCCCTAGCTGATGAGCTACAGGTGCCAAGCCTCATGCAGAATACTTTAAAAAGTCTATTATTTTCTGAAAATCAACTCAAAGCACACTTCCTTTTTTTCTTTTTTTGAGACAGAGTCTCATTCTGCCCTTGGTAGAGTGCCATGACATCACATCTCACAACAACCTCAAACTCTTGGGCTCAAGTGATTCTCTTGCCTCAGCCTTCCAAGTAGTTAGGACTACAGATGCCCACCACAGTGTCTGCTACATTTTTTTTTAGAGACGGGGTCTTACTCTTGCTCTGGCTGGTCACGAACTCTTGAACTCAAGCAATCCACCTGCCTCAGCCTCCCAGAATACTAGGATTACAGGCATGAGCCACTGAGCTCAGCCTACAACTTTCTTTTTTTTATTTACAAAAAACATTTCAAATATTTGGAAAGCTGATATAAACTATTGCCCTTTTCTGAATTTCACAATAAGACATGCAAAACAGAAAGTACAGTGATTTGAAGATGAATTACATCGAAATGAATATATACATATGTACAATGACAAAAGTTTGAGTTACTAAATGTGAGACATGACACTGACAATTTCCTTTAAAACATGCAACCCTAGGCGGATCCTGTGGCTCAGTGAGTAGGGCACCGGCCCCGTATACCGAGGGTGGTGGGTTCAAACCTGGCCTGGCCAAATTGAAAAAAAAAAAAAAAATAGCCAGGTGTTGTGGCAGGCGCCTGTAGTCCTACCTACTCAGGAGGTTGAGGCAAGAGAATCGCCTAAGCTCAAGAGCTGGAGGTTGCTGTGAGCTGTGATACCACGGCACTCTACCGAGGGCGACAAGGTGAGACTCTGTCTCTAAAAAAAAAAAAAAAACATGCAACCCTAATTAGCAATGAGTTTAAATTGCCTGTTTAAAAAAAATCCACCAAGATAGAAATCAGTTTACAGCTTTACTCACATCTAGTTTTCAAATTTTGGACAGAGAAATTGTCTATAGGGGGGAGAAGGAACATGGCAGAGACCAAATAGAATGGGGCAAAGATAAAATCCAGGAAGCTCTTATCTTTTCTGGGTGGTATTAAAGCCAGGCGGTGAATGAACCTCTGATGAAGAATAGCTTTGGAGAAAGATGAGGCCAATTGAAGTCTGGAGAGCTGTGTTACCTTGACATAAATAGGCTAGATGGTAGTTGTATAGTCAGAACAGTAAAGACATTTATTTTTCAAATTTTTTAGAGACAGAGTTTTATTTTGTCGCCCTCGGTAGAGTGCCATGGTGTCTCAGCTCACAGCAACCTCCAGCTCTTGGGCTTAGGTGATTCTCTTCCCTCAGCCTCCTGAGTAGCTGGGACTATAGGCCCCCGCCACAACGCCTGGCTATTTTTTTGTTGTTGCAGTTTGGCCAGGGCCATGTTTGAACCCACCACCCTTGGTATGTGGGGCCGGCGCCCTACTCACTGAGCCACAGGCGCTACCCCCAGTAAGGAAAGTTTTTGTGAGAGCAGGTAGAGAACTACGTTGAGTAGACAAGGAACGATATTGAGAAATGAAGTGACCGAGCGTGAAGAAACCCCTTACACAGTGCTTGGACCCAACATTTATCGGTATCTGAAACTTACTTTGTGGTCGTTTATATTTGGGACTGTCTTCCTCTCTTTCCAGCTCCTCTCCACGTCACTGATAAGTCTTATAGGTCACGTTTAATTCTAGAAAATGGATTAGGATGGTGGCAGGTGCTACTTGTGGGGGAGGAAGTTACTGCCACCTGGAGACAAGAGCGTCCACTGAAAATCCTTCTGCAATATGAGAGAAAGGACATAAGCCTGTTCCTACCGAGATTTTAAAACCTCACAGGGTTAACAGCAGTGATTGTGCAGAGCTCATAGCAGAAGACCCAATTCATCAGTTCAGGCTGAATCAAAATAAAGGACCAAACTACTTGAATTACTATTTGCTTGGTTGTTTGTAGATCTCCTCTTCCAGCTTCCTTGTGAACCGGAGGAAAGGTTGTGGGTCTTACTCAAGGTTACTGCTGCAGTTATCTCTCCTGTGTTCTATCATTTGTTTCATTTTCCTCAGAGTCAATTAGAGTGTGTGAGATCTTTAGCTAAGGGAATACTGTAATAGCCCCCTGTGATAAAGCAATACCAGTACCCATAATTTGCTTCCCGGGAGACTCCCTTAGTTTCTAACTTTTTCCTATTTTGTAACATCTGGTGGGAAAAAGTCTGTGGGTATTAACAGAGCTTATTTATAGCTTCATATCTGTGATTTTCTTTCCTTTTCAAAACAAATTTGGGAAAAAAAAGAAGAAAAATCTAATGTGGTTGTTACTAGTCAAGAGATATTTTCTTAATGGTGCATTCGCATTTTATGAAATTCATATTCCTTTGAATTACTAAGGTGCTGTGCTAAGATAGGTTTTTATAGACCAGAAGAAATATAGAATCTCAAGGTTATAGGGACATTGGATGTCATCCAATCTAACTATCACTTACAATATTTTAAGTCATGCTTTCTGAGCAGTGATGTTTCTTAGTATTTCTTGGTCCTGTTTCTTTGAATACTTTGAATTTGGTCTGACCTCTAGTCTTATCTTCAGTTTGTCTGAATTCAGACTGAATTCAGTTTTTCTTTTTTTGAAGACAAAGTCTCATTCTGTTGCCCAGGCTACAGTGCTGTGGCCTAGCTCACAGCAACCTAGAACTCCTGGGTTCAAGTGATCATCTTGCCTCAGCCTCCCGAGTAGCTGGGATGAGAGGTGCCCACCACAATGCCTGTCTGGCTAGTTTTTCCATTTTTAGTAGAGATTTGGTCTCGCTCTTACTCAGGCTAGTCCAATTTCTTTATAATTTTTTTAGGAATAACATACTTGGTAGAACTCAGGTGTGGAAGTCAGCATGAGTCCTACAAACCAAACTGTATATTGCTGTATGTGGAAAACTATTTATGAAATAATTAATATGCTTTTTTTTTTGAGACAGAGTCTCACTATGTTGCCCTTGGTAGAGAGCCGTAGTGTCACAGCTCACTGCAACCTCCAACTCTTGCCTTAGCCTCCCAAGTAGCCGGGACTACAGGTGCCCACTGCAATGCCTGGCTATTTTTTGCTTGCAGTTGTCATTGTTGTGTGGTATGCCCCGGCTGGGTTCAAACTCACCAGCTCTGGTGTATGTGGCACCCTAACTGCTGAGCCACAGGTGCCGAGCCAGAATTAATATTCTTAAAATGATAATACCCAAAGCAATTTATAGATTTTATGCGATCAATCCTTATTAATATACCAATGAGGTACCTTGCAGAAATAGAAAAAATAACACTAAAACTTACAGGGCATTCCAAAAGACCCAGAATAGCCAGAGTAATCCTGAGTGAGAAGAACAAAGATAGAGGCATCATATTATCTGACTTAAAAATATACTGCAAAACTATAGTAACTTGGGTGCTGGCATAAAACAGACATATAGACTAATGGAATGGAAGAGAGAACTCAAATCAATCCAGGCATTTACTTTCAGCTCATTTTTGACAAAGGCACCAAGAACATACAATGATCTCTTCAACAAATGCTGATGGGGAAACTGGATAACAAGATACAGAAAAATGAAACCTGACCCCTATTTCTCACCATATGTAAAAATCAAATCAAATGGACTAAATACTTAAAATCTAATACTTGAAACTGTGAAACTATTAGAAGAAAACATTGGAGAAATGCTCTAGGACATTGGTCTGGGCAAAGATTTTTGTGTGTATAAGATCTTCTTCTTCTTTTTTATTGTCAGAGAGAAAGATTGATAAATATAATGAGCAAAAGAGGGCAAACAGAAGAGGGAGAACAGAACCTCCAGCAGCAGTTGGGGAATCCAAGTAGGAAGCCCCTGTGTATAAGATCTTAAAAGCACAGGCAGGCTGGGCATGGTGGCTCACTCCTATAATCCTAGCACTCTAGGAGGCTGAGACGGGTGGATTGCTTGAGTTCACAAGTTCAAGACCAGCCTGAGCAAAAAGCGAGACCCTCCGTCTCTACTAAAAATAAAAAAACTGAGACAAGAGGATCACTTGAGCCCAAGAGCTGGAGGGTGCTGTGAGCTATGATGCCCTAGCACTGTACCCAGGGTGACAGCTTGAGACTCTGTATCAAGCAAAACAAAACAAAACAAAAGCACAGGCAAAGCAAAAATAGACAATGGTATTGCATCAATCTGAAAAAGTTCTGCACACAGAAAGAAACAATCAAAGTGAAAAGGCAACCCACAGAATAGGAGAAAATGTTTGCAAACTATCTATTCATCTAAGAGGGCATTAATAACCAGAATATATAAGAAGCTTAGATAACTCAAAGCAAAAAATATCCACCAGAATGGGACCAAACAAAACCCCAAACCCACCAAAAAACCCAAAAGCTAAAACCACCAAAACCAACAACCACCAAACAACCAAACAAAACCCTAAATAATCAGATTAAAAGTTGCTGAAGGTGTGAATAGACATTTCTCAAAAGAGGTCATACATATAGTTAGTAGGTATATTAAAAAATATTCAACCTCACTAATCATCAGAGAAATGCAAATCAAACCACAGTGAAATATTATCTCAGTCCCATTAAAATGGCTTTTATCAATAGGAGAATAAAGGATGGTGATGAGGGTTTGGACAAAAGGGAATCCTTGTATTTTGTGGTGGGAATCTAAATTAGTGTGGCCATTATGAAAAACTCTATGGCGGTTCCTCAAAAAACTAACAGTAGAAGTACCATATGATCCAGCAATTCCACTATTGGTTATGTACCCTAAAGAAATGGGAAATCAGTATTTCAAAGAGATATCTGCACTCATGTTTATTGCAGCATAATTTACAATAGCTACAATACAGAAACAACTCAAGTGCTCACTAATGAATTAATGGATAAAAGAAAATGTGGTATATATATTGTGGAATATTATTCAGCCACAAAAAAGAATGAACCATTGTCATTTACAGCAACATAGATGGAACTGGAGGTCATTATGTTAAGTGAAATAAGCCAAGTACAGAAAGAAAAACATTGCATGTTTTCACCCATTTGTGGGAGCTAAAAAGAATGGATCTCATGAAGACAGAGAGAAGATTGGTGTTTTCCAAAGGCTAGAAAGAGTAGGGGGAGGAAGGAGATAAAGAGAGGTTGGTTAAAGGGTACAGATGTGCTCTTTGATAGAAGAAATAAGACCTAGTGTTTGATAGAGCAGTAAGGTGAGTATAGGTTAATCTATTGGTTATTTCATAATAGCTAGAAGAGAATAATTTAAATGTTTCTAGCATAAAGAAGTGGCAAATATTTAAAGCGATGGCTATCCCAATGACACTGATTTGATCTTTCTAAATTATATGAATGTATTAAATTATGACATGTACCCTGAAAATATGTACATCTATTATGTATCAATAAAAACCTATTGGCTATGAAAAAGTTATTGTAGACCCAGAAGTTGTCTTAAATGGTTTCTCCTATGGGGAAAGAATACTTGTAATCTCACTGTGACATTTTTTCTTCTAAAATACATTTTTTTTTTTTTTTTTTGTAGAGACAATGTTTCACTCTATCGCCCTCTGTAGAGGTGTCACACAGCTCACAGCAACCTCCAACTCCTGGGCTTAGACGATTCTCTTGCCTTAGCCTCTCGAGTAGCTGAGACTACTGGTGCCCACCACAACCCCAAGCAATTTTTTTGTTTTATTTGTTTAGCAGGCCTGGGCCGAGTTCCAATCCACGAGCCTTGGTGCATGTGGCCAGCGCCTTAACCACTGAGCTACGGGTGCCCCAAGATGTTTACATTCTTATTTTTCTGAGTCTTTGGTTTTATCTTACTCTTATTTAAAATAGGCTAGCATGACCCCTCATCTCTTGATGAGTGAAATTAGCAAATGGAGTAACACATTTACCTGGTCCTTCATTTTCTGGAAGGAGCTATTGACACTTGCTCTTATAGTATCCTCTACTTGAGTCTTCTGTCTCCAGCTACTTTTAAGTCTTTTTTGTTTTCTTTTGTTCCTCCAGGTAAGACCAGGACAAGTCACAGTGAATAAGGCAGAGGTTATTTACATAACCCTGGCAAGGTCAGAGGAGATTGCATGATTAACTGATAGGCCGCTGAATGACTGACTGGGCGGCTTCCAGATCTTTGTCTATTTGGCATTATAATAATTACCTAAAGTTTTTCTGGATGCTTTGGACAATTTAGACATAGTTCAAAAGACTTTTATGGTGATGTTTTAATTTTAAAAAATTGTTGATTCGATAAAGTGTTAGTTAGGATGAGGTAACAAAGTAACTCAACAAGAAATCTATGGATTAAAAACTGTTGTAGTAAAGTAACCTAACAATAAATCACAGGATTAAAAAAATTAAAAGTTAATTTCCCTCTCACTTAAAATTCTGTGGTGAGTGATCCAGGCTGATAGATGACTCTTCTCCACTTGGTCACAAGGTATTACTTGTGGGTCCCCATGATATGCCAGTTCTGATTCAAAGCAGGAAAAGAACAGAGAGAAATTCATGTGCCAGTTTTTAGGGCCAGGCCAGGAAGTATCACACATACACATAAATTCCTCTTATATTCAATTTGGGAAAACTTAGGTATATGACCATACCTGGCTGCAAGAGGGACTGGCAATTGTCCACTGAGGGGCAGCCATATTCTGGCTACAGCTCTCTAACTAGGGAAGGACAGAATGAATTTTGATGGACAGTCAGTCCTCTCCACTATAAGTGGCTACTAGTATGTATTGGGGAAAAGGGGGCTACAATAAAAACAGTAATAAAATGTGCTTTCCTTTCTTAAGAACTCCAATGTAAGCTATAATACAGTTCAGCCTATGCAAAGTGCTATTATAACATTCATAGGACTATAGGAATATAGGGAGAAGGATATATCTTATGACTGGGAGAATCAGAGAAAACTTCTTGCAGGAATAAAGATGTTCTCCAAGGCCTTGAAATAAGCATAACATATCAGTTTACTGATAGAGAGGAAGAATGGTATTCCAGATAGGAGACAAACTCATAAAAAGGCTAAAGGCAAGGAAGTACAGAGAATGTTTAAGGAATGGCAGGAAAATTAATGGGGCTGGGAATGAAAAGGGAGGTAGAGATCTTTTGGCAGGTGAAGTATGTTGGGAGCAGATTGTGAGGGACTTTCAATTCCAAGCTAAGAGACATGCTTTATCTTTATGCAATGGAGAACTAGTGAGTATTTATAAGAGGAATGAAATATTTAGTGTTTGTTTCAGAAAGAAAACCCTGGCAATGGCATGGATTAGAATAGGAATGATAAGGAGACTACTATATTTTTATTTATTATTATTATTATTTTGAGACAGAATCTCACTATGTTGCCCTCAGTAGAGTGCTGTGGTGTCATAGCTCACAGCAACCTCAAACTCTTGGGCTTAAGCGATTCTCTTGCCTCCACCTCCCCAGTGGCCTGCCACAATGCCTGGATATTTTTAGAGATGGTGTCTCTCTCTTGCTCAGGCTGGAGGAGACCACTTTAGAAGCCAGAGAGACATTTCTGAGGCAGAGTGAACAGAATTTGGTAAATTACTGCATGGAGGAGAGTGAGAGGCTGGAAAGAAACACAGAGGATCCAATACAGAGAATACATGCCCAAGAGGATGGATTTACCTTGAAGCAAGTAAAGCAATCCTGAATGTCTACAGGTTTAGGAAATTAGGAATGGAGCAAATGGATATAGGGCAAATGGGCAGGATTACATTGGTTTCCTTCAGATTTGCCTGGAATAATTCTGCCTTCTCCCAGATAAAGCATTCATGATCCAGAGTCAATATGTGAGTAGAATATGTTTTCTTTTGTGAGATGGGTCAGAAAAGTGTAGCTATTAAGCCGGGTGAGGTGGCTCACACCTATAATCCTAGCACTTTGGGAGGCTGAGGTGGGTGGATTGCTTGAACTCAGGAGTTCTAGACCAGTCTGAGCCAGAGTAAGACCCTGTCTCTAAATAAATAGCTGGGTGTTGTGGCGGGCACCTGTAGTCCCAGCTACTTGGGAGGCTGAGGCAAGAGAATTGCTTGAGCCCAAGAGTTTGAGGTTGCTGTGAGCTGTGATGCCACGGTACTCTTCCGAGGGCAACATAGTGAGACTCTGTCTCAAAAAAAAAAAAAAAAAAAAAAAATATATATATATATATATATAGTACCAGGAGCTTCTTCCTAGTAGAATTACATTCATTTTCAGCTAAAGTCAACATCTATTTATTAAGCATTTGTCACATGCAGCAGTACTGAAAGGAGTGCTAGCGTTGGTGATGTAGGTGTGGTTACCTATCTTCACTCACAGCCCTCGACATGTTGATATCCTCTTCAGAGCAGACTTCACTTCCTGGTTCCTCAGCGTGTAGATGAGAGGGTTCAGTAATGGAGTAACCACAGTGTAAAACACAGCCACTGCCCCATCCAGGGGACTTTTGGAGCCAGCCCGAAGGTAGATAAAAATACAGGGGACATAGTAGACTGTGACCACGGTCAGGTGGGAGCCACAGGTGGAGAAGGCCCGGCGCCTCCCATCAGCGGTGTGTATCTTCAGGATGGCACGGACTATGTTGGCATAGGAGAGCAGAATTAACATGAAGCAACTGGCGGCCACAACCCCAATGTCCACAAATGTCACAAGCTCATTGACAGTTGTGTCAGCACAGGCTAGTCTCAACACTGCAGGGATGTCACAGAAAAAATAATCCACCTGGTTGAGCCCACAGTAGGGCAATCGGAAGGTCAAGGTGGCCTGGATAGACCCATGGATGGAGCCAGCTCCCCAAGCTCCAGCCACGAGGATTGTGCATAACCTCCCATTCATGAGCATGGGGTAGCGCAGGGGCTGGCATATTGCCAGGTACCTGTCGTAGGCCATCAAGGTGTAGAGGAAGCACTGGGTGCTGCCCAGGAAGTGAAAGGCAAACAGCTGAGCCACACAGCCACCAAATGGGATCACCTTGCTGGTGGGAGTGAAGTTGAGGATAATTCGAGGAACGATGACTGAGGAGAGCCACATGTCCAGGAATGAGAGGACTCCCAGGAGAATGTACATAGGGCGAGCATGGAGCTTTGGGTCAGCCCACACGGTGAGCAGAATGAGCAGGTTCCCCAGCTGAGTCAGGATGTAAATGATGAGGAAGACCAGGAAAAGGAGGGTTCTTAGATTGGGGGGGTGAGCCAAGCCCAGGAGGATGAAATCCGTCACCGTGGTGTCCAGGGATGTGTTTCTGGTCTTTCTCATGTCTTTTTATAGTCTGCTAAGATGAATGGTGAAGTCTGACAAGGGAAATACAATACAGTGGTGAAGTCTGACAAGGGAAATACGGAGAGGAGATAAGGGAAGGCTTTTGTGTAATGAACAGGGTCTGGGAGGCAAACAGAGGCTTCTTTAACTGAAAAGCATTAGCCATCAGTCATCTGGGTTTGCTTGTCAAGACAACCCTTAGAGGCTGGTTAGTTGCCAGACATCCTGAAATTCTCCTTCGGTGGGAAACACTGCATCTATGTGTGGGAAGCCAAGGCACAGAGTTGTGTCTGAATAATGGTTAAGTGCACATGAAGGTCTGTACCCCAAAGGGGAACCACAGAGAAATGGATTTTGATAGTATGCAATGGTGTGGGACAATTACTCCATGATTACTATCCCCATTCTTGGTTTCTGACTTACTATCTTTGAAATGCCTCTCCCCTCTTCTACAAGAATTTTTGTGATCTGGCCCTTGTGTATTTCTAGAGTCTTCTTTCCTTCAGATTCCTCAGAGCACTATGTTCTCCTTCCTTCTGGATCTGTAAGTGTCCTGATTCATTTAACTTATCTTCAGTCATCAGGATTTACTTTATCTGTCACCTCCTTTGTGAAGAGTTCTCCTCCTCTAGAAGAAAAATTGGGGAGAGATAAGAGCTTATGTGGACAATTATAGCACAGTATTATAAGAGCTGTTTACTGAAATGTTTATTGGTTTCTTCTACTAAATTACAAGATCCTTCCCAGTGAAGACCAAGTTTATTTTGTACTTTGATGTGTCTGTAGCAACTGCCCCAGTGCTTGGCAACAGTAAATTAACAAATATTTGCTGGCCTATTGGGTACATAGTGCCAACACCTCTCTCATGCAGGACTGTACGTCAGGAGATTAGCCTTCACTTTAAGCAATGTGAGCCTTTGCTTAGTGTAAACAGTCTAAGACTCCATTCATGTTCTCTGTTTGCTGTGGTATGTTAGTTACATTTATTGATTGACCTAAGTACTTTATTGGTTTTGTTTATTTGGATTATAACAGCCTTGATTATTGTAGGATTTGATTTTTAGTACATTGTTATTTTAATAGACCTTATGTGCCTTCCATCAAATGGGCTTTTCAAAAACTCTGTAAAGGTATTAAACATCTGATGCAAATGTTATTTATTTATTATTTATTTTTGAGACAGAGTCTCACTATGTCACCCTTGGTAGAGTGCTGTGGCATCACAGCTCACAGCAACCTCAGACTCTTGGGCTTAAGCGATTCTCTTGCCTCAGCTTCCCAAGTAGCTGGGACTACAGGTGCCTGTTTGTTTTTTTTTTTTTGTTTGTTGTTGTTGTTATTGTTGCAGTTGTCATTGTTGATTTTAGCTGGCCCCGGGCTGGCTTCGAACCCTCCAGCCTCAGTGTATGTGGCTGGCGCTTTACCCACTGAACTGCAGGCACCACTGGCAAATGTTATTTAAAAACACCCTTTGATGATTTTTTTCAAAATAGAGTGTTTTAGGTGTTTTAATTGTTGCTTAAGGTATCTGTTTTTTTTTGGGAGAGTGCGAACGCAGTCCCCCACTACCACAAATTATGCAGTCGAGTTTCCCACATTTGGGGAAATCGCAGGGGTCAGCACATCCGGAGTGCAATGGATAAGCCTCACCCTGGGAAAACCACCTTTGTGATCATGGTATCTCCCCTGCCAGGTAAGTATTGCTTAAGGTATCTTATAATGCTTTTTGTTGTTTGTTTTTTTAAAATCAAGTTTATTACATGTACTTAAATATGATGTTATGTGATACATTATTATTATTATCATTATTATTATTGATAATCCATTATTATTCAGAAAGACTTAAGTGCATAGATAATATTCAGTAATTATTAATAGTACTGAATGTATCCTAATCTATGATTTCATAGAAATGTTAAATATAGACGTTTTCCACAAATAGATGACTATATTGAATTTCTACTATTTTATTTTTGGAAGAAAATACCTTAATTTTTTTTAGGATAGATAGATGATACTTTCTTTGGCTCGAACAGCAAGAGATGGCAAAGTTTGAGAGCATGTATATGATACTCATCATGAGCCAAATATATTTTTTATCAGTATGAGGAGATCAACCTTAGGGAAATGATGTTTTCAAAAGTTTTTTTATGATAGCCAAATTTTCAGAAATCAAATCATGTTAGAATTATACTAAAAAGATCATTATAGATGTTGATGCATAATGAATATAATAAATCTTTATGTATAATAAAAACTGTTATCTTCATCAGTCTGTGTTTTCCCCTGGCTATGATACATAAATCTGGGCACATTTTCCCAAATGCTGTAATGGGAGAGGGCTCCTCCACCCTCAACCTCCTTCCAGGTCTGGCCTGGGGCATGCTGACTGGCAGGATGGAGATACTGACAGTGCTGACAGTGGGTAAGTATAAAGGAGAGAGGCTTCTTTTCCAGGCAGAGTCAGCAGAAAATAGTGGTTTTGATTTGGGGTGGTGTATGTGGTTGCCAGGAAGGCAGATGGAGAATGAGTTGAGTAGAGGAGAATTCCTGTAGAGGCAGGAAGTGTGTTTGCAAAAGGACAGAGTCATTCTTTTTTTTTTTTTGTAGAGACAGAGTCTCACTGTAACGCCCTCGGGTAGAGTGCCGTGGCGTCACACGGCTCACAGCAACCTCTAACTCTTGGGCTTACGCGATTCTCTTGCCTCAGCCTCCCGAGCAGCTGGGACTACAGGTGCCCGCCACAACGCCCGGCTATTTTTTTGTTGCAGTTTGGCCGGGGCTGGGTTTGAACTTGCCACCCTCGGCATATGGGGCCGGCGCCCTCCTCACTGAGCCACAGGTGCCGCCCAAGGACAGAGTCATTCTAAGAGAGAGAGTGGTTTTTGAAGAGAGAATAGTTTTTTCTTTCTTTTTTTTTTTTTTAGAGAAAAAGGGGCCAGTCTAGAAAAATCAAAAGAAGAAAACAAATTGAATGTTTCCCTCTTTAACTTAAATGTAATATCTGCATTTTATTATAGGCCTACTAATCTTTTGAAGCTATGGAGTCCTAGGCTAGTTTATATAAATTGAGGAGTGAAGCAAACTCAGATTTAACCATTAAAAACCCATTTTAGGCCAGGTGTGGTGGCTCATGCCCGTAATACTAGCATTTTGGGAGGTCGAGGTGAGAGGATTTCTTGAGGCCAGGAGTTTGAGAGTAACCTGAGCAAGAGTGAGACCCTAGTCTCTACAAAAAGTAGAAAAGATTAGCTGGGTGTGGTACTGTACACCTGTAGTCCCAGCTTCTTGGGAGGCTGAGGCAGGAGGATCACTTGAGCTTAGGAGTTTGAGTTTGCAGTGAGCTATGAAGACAGCATTGCACTCTAGCATGGGCAATAGAGAGAGCAACCCTGTCTCAAAAAAGAAAACAAAGGCTCGGCGCCCGTAGCACAGTGTTTACGGTGCTGGCCACATGGACTGAGGGTGGCAGGTTCGAACCCCGCCCCAGCCAGCTAAACAACAATGACAATTGCAACCAAAAAAGTCGCTGGGCGTGTGGCAAGTGCCTGTGGTCCCAGCTACTTAAGAGGCTGAGGCAAGAGAATCACATAAGCCCAAGAGTTTTAGGTTGCTGTGACTCCATGGCACCCTACCAAGAGTGACATAGACTCTGTCTCAAAAACAAAACCAATCAAAACAAAACAGACAATCATTTTAGAATAAGTATCCAGATGTTGACTAATCTGATATATTCTAAAATTTCCTGTTCGAAATAGCATTAGATCTTGTTAAGGTCATCTTATAAAATGGTTGTATTTTAGTATCAAAAGTACATGATTAAAGAAAATAAGAATCTATCACTGATAGATTCAACATTTAAAACAGCAAAATAATTAGGTAGAAATTCAAGGCTCCTAGGGATGGAATAAAGTAAGGTAGCATTGAGAGAGCAAAGTAAGGGGGAGGGTGAGGTTGGGTCAGATAGGAAATCACGGGATGGACTGTTTGCTGTGGTCCCCTTCACTAGGAGGCCAGTTTACTTTGAGCATTTTTGTGGGAAGTGCCTTTTCTCATTTGGTAAAAAATCAGATTATCTTAGAGGGGGTTTGGATTTTTTCTGGCACGTCTGCACTGAGCTGGAGTTTTGTACAGAGTACCTCTGAGTTGGGGCCATCCCCATTAGATATAAATCACTAAGGGTGAGAGAGGAGGAATGACCCAGGGTTGAGTTGTTCATTCTTGCTTGTTTCTAGGGCCAGACTCAGACCATCGCTCTTTTATGCCATTTTATAGCTTGAGAGGAGAGGCAAAGCAACGGGAATGAACAGAGTTTGGGTATAGTGGGGAGACAGAGATCAGGCTTTCTTGCTCTGATTGTCCTGCCATTGTCTTTGTATTCTAAGTTAAATGAAAAAGAGCTTGCTTATAAAAAGAGACTAGAAACAAAGGCCTTCCAACGTTCAAGAGGGGTTGACTGTGTTCTGGGAAGAGGGTTAAAGCAATAACGAATCTGATACATCATCTATGTTTCTTTATCACATCCCCCCAAATAGAGAAAATAAAGGTGTTTAAAATTCTTTTTCTTTTTTTTCTGGAGACAGAGTCTCACTATGTCACCCTCCAGTAGAGTGCTGTGGCATCACAGCTCACAGTAACCTCAAACTCTTGGGTTTCAGTGATTCTCTTGCCTCAGCTTCCCAAGTAGCTGGGACTACAGGTGTCTGTCACAATGCCCGGCTATTTTTTGTTGCAATTGTCATTGTTGTTTAGCTGGCCTGGGCTGGGTTCCAACCCGCCAGCCTCTGTATATGTGGCTGACACCATACCCACCGTGCTACGGGGGCTGAGCCAGTTTAAATGGAGACTCTGTCTCCAAAAAAGGGCCAGTTTTTCTCATTTCAAAGAAGAAAGTCCCCAAATCTAGAGAAAGCCTAGTTTAATTCAAAACGCACATGTCTACCATATTAACTCTGGGAGTAGAGGGTGAGTTGAGGAAGAAGATGGGGGAAGACACAGATTAAATATTGTTTTTGACAAAATTGCTAAAACTCTTAATGTCTGGAAATTAAGCATTCATTCCTATGGGGGATTGATGTAGCTTTAGGAATGCTTTTCTTCTTGGACTCACATGGACATGGCAGCAAAATCTTGTAGAGGTCTGTCTCGGGTGGAATGGTGAGCAGGTAGGAAGAGGGTCCTTCAGAACATCCCTTTGGCTTGTGGTGATGGGTTTTTGAGTCCCTGAAATCTTCCAGGGGATCAGCTCCTTTACTGACTTGAGAATCTATGAGACTCCCTGCCCTTGGAAGTTCTTTAGAGTGTGACTTTTCTGCATGTGATCCCGAGTCGCTTGCATTATTAACTAGATCTCCTTTGATCCAGTTTTTAAAAATACTGTCAAGAGATTTGAAGAAAACCATTTACCTCTTGGGAGCTCTACCCTGAAATGTTTCCCACATGAGAACTGCATTCCCTAGATCCTCATTATGTTTTGTTTTGACGACAAGCAAGAATCACTTCGCCATATCTAAAAGTGAGCTGTGAAGAACAACACGATCTGTTTGAATGACCTCTAATTTCTGGCTTTCTTTTTTTGAAGTGTTGTGAGGGTCATGCATTGACCCATATTATACTCAGAAGTGCATTGAAAATGTACTTAGTCTTTAGTAATTGGGATAAACTTTCTTACATATTCTCACTTTTCTGGACACCGGACGGGAAAAAATACCCTGAGTTTAGGTCATTTGAAAAGAATTTAGTTACCTCCAGTCTTAGATGACTCTGTTGTTCTTATATCAGTGGGGAAAAAGATGTCTTCAAATTGCTGGAGTGCTCTTTGGATACTTTTTTTTTCTTTGAGATAGAGTCTGCCTCTGTTGCTCAAAGTCAGTGGTTCTCAACCTTCCTAATGCCGTTCTCAACCTTCCTAATACAGTTCCTGTGGGTCACGACCCACAGGTTGAAAACCGCTGCTCTAAGTAGAGGGCCATGGCATTATAGCTCACAGCAACTCATGGCATTGGGCTCAAGCAATCCTCTTGCCTCAGCCTCCCAAGTACTGGGACTATAGGAGTCCACCACCATGCCTGGATAATGTTTTTGTCCTATTTTCAGTAGAGATAGGGGTCTCTCTCTTGCTCAGGCTGGTTCCGAACTTGGGAGCTCAGGCAATCCACCCACCTCAGCTTCCCAGAGTGCTAGGATTACAGGCATGAGCCCCCTCGCCCAGCCTGGATACTTGTTCTTGTGGTGCTCCTTGTACCACATAGGTGTGGATAGTGTCATCAGGCATTTGGGTGACTTGCTCTTACCCATAGTTGGAATGAATTGTGTGCCAGAGTTGATTTATACTGGCTTACAATAGCTGATTATTAAAATTTCAGAAAATTTGCAAGCTCTTTTTTTTTTTTTTTTGTAGAGACAGGGTCTCACTTTATGGCCCTCCGTAGAGTACCATGGCCTCACACAGCTCACAGCAACCTCCAACTCCTGGGGCTTAAGCGATCCTCTTGCCTCAGCCTCCCGAGTAGCTGGGACTACAGGCGCCCGCCACAACGCCCGGCTATTGCAAGCTCTTTTTTAAACTTATAATTAAAATATAAATTTGAAGCCTAGGTGCCTTGGCTCATACCTGTAATCCTACCATTTTGAGAGGTTGAGGAGGGAGGATGAGGATTGCTTGAGGCCAGGAATTGGAGACCAGCCTGGGCAACATAGTGAGAACCCCTTTTCTACCAAAAAACCAAACCAAAACAAAAAAGAAACAAAAAAAAGTTAACTAGTGTGAAGTTCAGGACTGCAATGAACCAGCCTGAGCTAGAGACCCTGTCTCTAAAGATAGCCGGCTGTTGTGGTGAGTGCCTGTACTCAGGAGACTGAGGCAGGAGGATCATTTGAGCCCCAGGGTTTGAGGTTGCTGTGAGCTATGATGCTACAGCACACTACCCAGGGCAACAGAGTGAGACTGTCTCAAAAACAAAAGACTACAGTGAGCTATGATTGTATCACTGCATTCCAGCCTGAGCATCAAAGTGTTGCCCCCTCCAAAAGATGTATATATAAAAATTAATTTGCAATTAGGTATTTTCTTCTTTTTAATTAAAAAAAAATTTTAGGCTAGTCAAGTGAAGCAGTGGGAGTAAAGAAGGAACAAAGGAATCTGTAACTGGTTGTGATGAATTAGTTGTAAACAGCACTGTACTTGGACCAGCGTGGACATTTTCAGTTAAATGAATTATATTAAAACAAATGGGATAATACTAAAAACTCATTATTTTCTAATTATTTACTATGTTTTACTAATATCTTTGGGGTTATTCACATCTATCACCCCTTTATGGTAGAAATTCTGTATAATAATGTGCTACTATTAAGTACATCTCTCTTACCAATTCATATGCACCCATGTCAAGTTGGAGCTTGAAATTGATCATGGGGGGAATATTTACACCATGGAAACTGGCAAATATTACAAATCAGGGCTTTTTTTTAGGGGAACAGGGGGAAGAACTAGTTTTTATTTTTCACTTTGTCGCCCTCAATAGAGTGCTATGGCGTCACAGCTCACAGCAACCTCAGACTCCTGGACTCAAGCGATTCTCTTGCCTCAGCTTCCTGAGTAGCTGGGACTACAGGCGCCTGCCACAACGCCCAGCTATTTTTAGAGGTGGGGTCTTGCTCTAGCTGGTCTTGAACTGGTGAGCTGAGACAATCCATCTGCCTCAGCCTCCCAGAGTGCTGGGATTAAAGGTGTGAGCCACTGTGCCTGGCCCTAGAACTACTTTTTAAACATTTACCTACATACCACTCATGTCTGGAAGTCACTGCATGCTGTGGTGGTGACTTTGCTTTAACTGCAGCCATTTGCTGTTGCTCTATCATTCCACACGCTTCTCTGTCTTCCCTGGGAAAACATATAGGCACCTCCGACTTCCTTATTTCCAGGCGCTGGAAACCAAATTCATATGTTTCTGTCCCCTGTACCCTGAGCCGACAGCCAGAGATATCCTGGGGGTGTGCATTCTCTCCATGTTTTGCCCACAGAAACCTGCTACTATCTCTGGCGACTTGGATTTTTTTTTTGTTGAGACAGGGTCCCACCCTATGCCCCTGAGCAGAGTGCAGTGGGCGTGGTAGCTCACCACAACCTCAGACTCGGGCTGCGGGCACCCGGCTGCCTCAGCCTCCGGAAGCCGCGGCGCCCGGCTGGGTTTTTCCATTTTTTTCACGAGTCGGGGTCTCACTGTCGCTTAGGCGTCTCGAACGCCTGAGCTCAAGCGATTCTCCTTGGATTGGATTTTTTTTTTTATACGTCATAAGGCTCCCATTTGTCTTGAGGTTTGGTTAAAAGTTTGGAAAAATATAAACCCTGCCATCTAACCTCTTTGGCCTAACTCTGTTTCCTTTCTTTTCCCCAGGATCCTCCCAAGTTTGTAGCGGTGAGGTTTTCCTGCTTTGACTTAATTCTGTGTGGGGCCTTCAAAATATGTATAAATTCTGTGATCAGGTCTACTGAACCTGGGTTGATGTGTTACAGTGAGAGATAAATTAATTTAGAACATTTTTTTGTCTCATAGTAAGACCTGACTTTCAAGCCGATTGTCTTCCTGCCGGTGTGAGAATTTATTTTGGCCCTCAGACACTGAAGAGTTACTTCTTTCTTTCTTGTTACTTCTCTTTGAGCCACAGGTGCCACCCATCTTTCTTGTTATTTCTATTGTAAATTGCTATCCTAATCAGTCTTCTTTGCCAGACTACCCGCCTTCCCAGCATATTGATACTTGAAGTGACAAAGGATTTAAGGTCCTGTTCATAGACATACAAATGGAGAGCACATGTAAAAAAATTGCTTCTTTACAGAGGCATAAAGAAGATTGAGGGATGTAAGGATATGTTTCCTTCTACAGGTGGGAGAAATATAAGAACTAATATGTCTCATCTCCCTTTGTGGTATAAAATGAGGAGGAAAGTTTTAATATTTGAGTTAAATTTCAGGTGTTTCCGTGCAGTTAGTGAAAATGTTCTTATTACGAGCATTACTCTCCTTCTGGGGTAAGTCCAAGGATCCAGGGGCTTATCCATTCCCAGAGGTCAGTATAATTGTAACATTGTCCAGGAGGAAAAAAATCTAGAAATTTAGAAAGAAATTTTGTGTCTATTGGCCACATGATGTCGCTAGTGGTCCAGATTTTTTGCAGTCTCTGCGGTCTGTACCGCCTGTAAATTCCTTCCATCCTTTTGATCACTACCTCTAGTCCAGCAGGTGTAGGCAAGAAATTTTTCTTCCTTCACTAGCATGGCCATTTCGCGTTCCCACAGCCTGGGCTGCCTTTGGCACTCAGGTTCCCAGTGACCTGGCTCTTTGGGTCAAGTCATGTAAGTATAACCGAATTTGGGAGGTTTCAACTCTCAGCTCCACATTTTCCTGGAAACTTTCTCCCCACTTTGACTCTAGGTCTTTCTGTTACATGTAAGATTTACTGTCATTTCCCATTCTAGTGACTGATACCTCTTTTGGGAGAACAAATCCCTGAAACATGAAAAATACATTGTATAGTATACGTAATGTATCTTATAAACTTTATCCAATGCTTTCTATTTTTTTTTTTTTTTGTAGAGACAGAGTCTCACCTTATGGCCCTCAGTAGAGTGCCGTGGCCTCACACAGCTCACAGCAACCTCCAACTCCTGGGCTTAAGCGATTCTCTTGCCTCAGCCTCCCGAGTAGCTGGGACTACAGGCGCCCGGCACAACGCCCGGCTATTTTTTGGTTGCAGTTTGGCCGGGGCCGGGTTTGAACCCGCCACCCTCGGTATATGGGGCTGGCGCCTTACCGACTGAGCCACAGGCACCACCCAATGCTTTCTATTTTTACCATTCCTTCTATGCCAAAATACTTCAAAGATTATTTAATATTCATTGTCTTGACTATTAAATTTAGTGGAGTAGAATTTCTTTCCTTCTCTACTTCCATAAAATTTCTGTTTGTGAGATCACCAATGACACACAGATATTTATTTATTTATTTTTGAGACAGAGTCTCACTTTGTTCCCTCAATAGAGTGCTGTGGCGTTATAGCTCATGGCAACCTCTAACTCTTGGGCTCAAGTGATTCTCTTGTCTCAGCCTCCTGAGGAGGTGGGACTACAGACACCTGCCACAATACCCGGCTATTTTTAGAGATGGGCTCTCGCTCTTGCTCAGGCTGGTCTTGAACACGTGAGCTCAGGCAATCCACCTGCCTGGCCTCCCAGAGTGCTAGGATTACAGGTGTGAGTCACTGTGCCCAGTCCCACACAGATATTTATTTGGGGAAACAAACATTGGTTAGTCATATCTCATCCTCAAGAAGGTAAGATGATGGTGGGAAGGATATAGTGGGACACGAAGAGTGTTACTATGTTTGTTGATGGTTTTAGAGGAAGAAGCTAGGTAAATTTCACAGAGTGCTGCTCTTTGAAAGATGAATGGACAAGGAGGGACACTTCAACAGAGGAAAGAGTTTGAGCAGAAGCAGGAAGACCTAAAACAGCCTGGTATGAGTGGGAAAAGCCCAGTGATTTTGAATATCTGCAACATGAGTTGTGAATAGAATTAAAGTGAGATATACTATGTAGCTGGAGGTTTTTTTTTTTTTGAGACAGACTCTTACTATGTTGCCCTTGGTAGAGTGCCATGGCGTCACAGCTCACAGCAACCTCAGACTCTTGGGCTTGGTAATTCTCTTGCCTCAGCCTCCCAAGTAGCTGGGGTTACAGGCGCCCACCACAGTGCCCGGCTATTTTTTTTGTTGCAGTTGTCATTCTTGTTTAGCTGTTGTATGTGGCTGGTGCTGTAATCACTATGCTACGGGCGCCGAGCCTGTAGCTGGAGTTTTATATGACAAAATAAATAATCCGTCCTTACTTTGTAGGGGCTGGGGAGGTATTGAAGACTTTAAGTAGGAGAATTTCACAGTCAGGATGAAATTGTAGGTTGATTACTTGTGCATTTATGTAGAAAGCTGAATGGAAGCGAGATGGACCATGGTGGATAACATTGAAATTCTGCCCAGATCCCTCCTCCTCCTCCTCCTTCTCCTTTTTTTTGTATTTTTTTTGTTTTTTTTTTGAGACAAGAGTCTCACTGTGTCATCTGGGGTTGAGTTCTGTGGCCTCCTTGGTCTCCCAGAGTGCTAGGATTACAGACGTGAGCCACTGTGCCTGGCAACCCAGATTCCTTCTTGTCCTTTATCATTATTTCTGTGAGCTACCTCCCTGAGGTGTGCTTCCAGTGATCAGCACCTGTTAATTCCTTCTGGTGGGTGGGAGGAACTTCTTTGCCTGAAGAGACAGCAGCCAGAAAGTGCCCGAGTCAGTGGGAGGCTCTGGTCAGGGCCAGTGGAGAGAGGAGCCTTAAAATGTCTGTGGACAGAGAAAGCAAACAGTGATTCAAGTAGGAGCTCCAAATTGGGAGTCACAAGGAAGGATGCCGCAAGTCCCAGAGGTAATCCAGCTGCTTTTCATCTAGATCACTCACTCCAGCATAGAATAGTAAAAGGGCTTTATTTATTTCACAACAGTTAATCATATTTTGAATAATGTTTGAGAAGAAACCTAGTTTCAGATATGGGAACGGAGCTTCACAAGGAATTTTGCTGCTTTGGTTTCATATAATGTCAATTATAAAATGAGATAAGTAGGGGGTGGCGCCTGGGGCTCAGTGCATAGGGTGCTGGCCCTAATATACCAAGGGTGGCAGGTTTGAACCTGGCCCTGGCCAAACTGCAACAAAAAATAGCCGGGCGTTGTGGCGGGTGCCTGTGGTCCCAGCTACTCGGGAGGTTGAGGCAAGAGAATCCCCTAAGCCCGGGAGTTGGAGGTTGCTGTGAGCTGTGACAACACAGCACTCTACTGAGGGTGACAAAGTGAGACTCTGTCTCAAGAAAAAAAAAAAAAGAGACAAGTAAAAAGGCCTAGCTCCCAGATGATTTTTAAGTTTTATTTTGATCCTAAAGTTTTATATTTTTGATAGGGAAAGAAAATATTAATTATTTGTTGGTGCGCATGTGAAATGGCAATGATATATGGTGTCAGAAGATGGCAGTATCATATTTATGATAAGGTGCTGTAGCCTGTTAGGTGCAGTAAATAGACAATAATGATTTCAGAGGGGTCACAAGGGATACAAATTGCCTTTGACTTTTTTTTCTTTGCTTATAGACCGTATTCATTTCCATCTTTAACCTAGTTACACAGAATTTATTTCAATCTTCTCATCAGTGACACTAAAATTTATTTTCCTGGCTCAGTGCCCCTAGCACAGTGGTTATGGAGCCAGCCACATACACCGAAGATGGCGGGTTCGAACCTGGCCCAGGCCAGCTAAACAACTGCAATGAAAAAAAATAGCCAGGTGTTGTGGCAGGCACCTGTACTCTTAGCTACGTGGGAGGCTGAAGCAAGAGAATTGCTTAAGCCCAAGAGTTGGAGGTTGCTGTGAGCTGTGACGCCACAGCCCTCTACTGAGGGTGACCTAGTGAGACTTTGTCTAAAAAAAAAATATTTATTTCTGCTAATTTTTATAAAACATGGGAAAAATGCACAAACAATGCTATTTAGACAAAACTGAGTCAGGCGAGGAATCAGGAAGCATCCCTCCTCTACATTTGCTACCTCTACGCTGTTGCACAAAATCTGCTGTTGTGTGGGAGAATGAATTCAGCATACACAAGGAGTTTTAGTATATACTTATGAAAATCAAGGACAGCCTGAAGTCAGCATGGACCAAGCAGTAGTTTTAACGCTCTTGATCCACAGGCTTTCCGTCAGGGAAGGTTATTCTGATTCTATTTCTGATTTCTGACAAAAAGAAGCAAAAAATTTTTGAAAATCCCAGTTGAACAGCGGATTCTGACGGTAGAGCTGTGCTCATGGCAAGGCTAAATAAATGCCTTAAAAAAATATAGTACATTGGCTTGGCGCCTGTAGCACAGTGGTTAAGGCGCCAGCCACAAACACTGAAGTTGGCAGGTTTGAACCCTGCCTGGGCCAGCTAATCAACAACGACAACTGCAACAAAAAATAGCCAGGTGTTGTGACGGGTTCCTGTAGTCCCAGCTACTTCGGAGGCTGAGGCAAGAGAATAGCTTGAGCCCAAGAGTTTGAGGTTGCTATGAGCTGTGATGCTATGGCACTCTACTGAGGGCGACATAGTGAGATTGTCTCAAACAAAAAAAAAGGTACATTAATTTCAAGTGTAGTGGAATTCTCCAATATGTATTAACATAGATTTAAATAAATCTTAAAAATATGAGCTTTACTGAGATTAATTCACATGTTATACAATCCACCATTTTTAAGCATACACTTAGGTGTTCTTAGTATTACATATCCAAAAAGTTGTGAATTGGCTACTGTCTAATTCCCAAACATTTTATCATTCCAAAAATCAATTTCATGCTCATTAGTAGTCACTCCCAGTCCTTCTCCCCTCTCCACGAGATCCCAACTGCATACACACACACATATATATACACATATTTAAATTTCAAAGTATTATGGGGCTACAAATAGTTTTAAGTGGATCAATTTTATAATGTTTGAGCCTGGCGATTATTAATCTACTTTCTATCTCCATGAATTTTCTTATTCTGGGCATATTCATATAAACGAAATTATACAATATGTGGCCTTTTGTGTCTGGCTCTTTTTACTTAGCATAAGGTTTTGAAGGTTTATCCATGTTGTATCAATCCTTCATTCTTTGTAATGACCTAATAATATTCCATCTTATGGATATACCATGTTTTGTTTATCCATTTATCAGTTTATGGGACATTTATTTATTAATTTTTTTTATTGAGACAGAGTCTCACTTTGTTGCCCTCTGTTAAATGCTATGGCATCACAGCTCAAAGCGGCCTCAAACTCTTGGGCTCAAGTGGTTCTCTTGCTTCAGCCTTCTGAGTAGCAGGGACTACAGGTGCCTGCCACAACACCTGGCTATTTTTTTGTTTGTTTAGCAGGTCAGGACTGGGTTTGAACCCACCAGCCCTGGTATACGTGGCCAGTGCCCTAACCACTGAGCTACGGATGCTGAGCCAAGGGACATTTAAATTATTTGCACATTTTCGCTAATGTGAATATAATGCTACTATGAGCATTCATGTGCAGGTTTTTGTGTGAACATATGTTTTATTTCTTTGGGTATATACATAGGAGCAGAATTGCTAGGTCATATAATAAAACTATGTTTAACTTTTTGAGGAATTGCCAAACTTTTCCAAGTGGCTGCACCATTTTATAGTCCCACAAACAATGTATGAAGGTTCCAATTTTCCCAAATCCTTACCAACACTTGTTATTGTCCATCTTTTTATTGTAGTTGCCTTTGATATTAAATAGTATTAATGAGAGGCCAAGAGGTATGAAATATATCAGGTACAATAAGACATTTCTTTCTGGGACTTCTTAATACATAGCTTAAGAGATTCCTCTTTTCTTCCTGCCTTCTTTTTTCCCATTTCTTTCTTTCTCTTGTACCTTTTTTCTTTTCTTTCTTTCTTTTTTTTTTTTTTGTAGAGACAGAGTCTCACTTTATGGCCCTCGGTAGAGAGCCGTGGCCTCACACAGCTCACAGCAACCTCCAACTCCTGGACTTAAGCGATTCTCTTGCCTCAGCCTCCCGAGTAGCTGGGACTACAGGCACCCGCCACAACGCCCAGCTATTTTTTGGTTGCAGTTTGGCCGGGGCCGGGTTTGAACCCACCACCCTTGGTATATGGGGCTGGCGCCTTACCGACTGAGCCACAGGCACTGCCCCTCTTGTACCTTTTTTTCTTACCATTCAGTTTTCATTTACTTTTAGTTGCCTTTAAATTACATAATAAAACACATTCATTTTTAACATTAACCAATATAGAAATGTATAAAAAAATTAACTTATTTTTCAGCTTGGGAGGTCCCAGTTAAAAAACAAATAACTGATTCAAATGGCCCGCTGCAACCCCTAACATAACATGTTAGAAGTTTACTGTGCATGTTTGTATGTATGCAATACATACTGTGTGTATGTATCATTTACATACATTTATAGTAACAAGATCATTTAATACTCATCACTCTGAAGCTCACTTTTGAATCTTTTGAAAATTACTGCTGTATTAACTTTTGCAAGTACACTTAAATGGTAGGTAAATTCCCTTCTCTAGTTTTAGAAAAACATATGACTGGCAATCATACAATATATGCAAAAACAAACTTGCATCTAATTAATTCTGGATTTCATTTTGCTGCATCATGAGAAAACCATCAGTATGGCTGAATTGACCACTTTTGACTTTGTCTTATGTTTCCAGTTGTCTTCTTTGTTCTTTACACGTAATTCTATTGTACAATGTTCACTAGAATCACTTAGACTGAACCTGTGGATTTATCAGTAGAAAATGTGAGGAGACTCCTGTAAGAGGACCCACAGCTGCTCCTGTGGAAAGAAGCCTAAAGTCACCCTGGCCAGAAAGGCACTTCTCCTCTTGTGTTTCTTCTGGGTTTTGCATAAAGGTTGAGCTTCCCTCCCTCACCCATAGGAGGGTTTACCTTCTGCAGACTCCAGTGGCTGAGCACCCAGGAATGCAGTGCCAGGCTCACCACGTGCTGCAGCAGATGTGGGGATTTTTCCTTCTTTCTGTTTCCCTGAAAATGGAAGGTAAGTCTCAACTTAATAGTAAATGTTGCTGGAAGTTTTCAAAATAATTTTCTTCCAGCTAAAGAATTGCAACTTTTGACTTTTGTAATCAAAGAGTCTTTGGTGTGCCCATTTTCCTTCTGTTACTGTTGCTTTTGCTACTTCTGCCACCACTGATTTCTCCCCCGCAGTGGCAGTTCATTTGTGACCACATGGAAACTATTCTTTTTGATAATGATGTGTCTCATTATAGGCACTGCAGGACAAAGCATTGAGCAGCCAAGTGAGTTGACAGCTGTGGAAGGAGCCTTTATCCAGGTCAACTGCACGTACCAGACATCTGGGTTCTATGGCCTGTCCTGGTACCAGCAACATGAAGGCGGAGCACCTGTACTTCTCTCTTACCATGCTCTGGATGGTTTGGAGGGGAAAGGCCGTTTTTCTTCATTCCTTAAACGCTCTGCTAGCTACAGTTACCTCCTTCTGAGGGAGCTCCAGATGAAAGACTCTGCCTCTTACCTCTGTGCTGTGAGAGGCACAGTGACTATGACGCCTCTTCAGCTGCACTAAAATTCAAAAGACATCTAGTGGGGTATAGGTGGGCTTGAGCAGTTCTGGTATTTCCTGAGTGTATGCTGGCTTACACTTCTAATTTCAAGCTTGTTTAGAGTGACGTAGCATAGGACCCTGAGACTGAATCCCATTATTTTCAGAATCATTGATTGCTAGAAGGGCCAAATTATGCATGCTCACTCTTTTTCTTCTATTTCTTTTTCTTTCCCTCTTTTTGCTACTTAATTTTTTCTCCCATGTACTGTGGCATTATGGGTGGACAACAGAATCAGTTTTGGGAAGAAGTTCTTTATTCAAGGGAATGATCCCTTTTGAGTACCTTTGTTTACACAGCTGTAAGTTATATACTTAGTCACTTATCCTTGGGAGGCTCTGAAATTTGTGAAATAAATTCAAATTCTTCAGCTTGAAATGTTAAGATTTCACTTAAGTATGTCAAATATCTCCTCATTTTTGAATTTGTCCACGTGATTATTTTGATGTTATTTAACACGTTAATGGATTTATCTGGCATGTTGGAAAGCACGGGGGCTGTGGGGTTGGAGGGTGAGAAGAAGATCAAGGAGAACTCTCTGTGGAACAGAAGAATGAGGTCACGCAGTGGGGTGGAGATGGGGGTGAGAAGGAGTAGGGATTCCTATGAAATCACCGGGGTGATGCATAGAACACTAATATGCATTGTATTATCCACTTTATTTTTTATTTTCTTTCTTTCTTTTTTTTTTTTTTTTTTGAGATAGAGTCTCACTATGTCGCCCTTGGTAGAGTGCTGTGGTGTCACAGCTCATAGCAACCTCAAACTCTAGGGCTTAAGCGATTCTCTTCCCTCAGCCTCCCAAGTAGCAGGGACTACAGCCATCTACCACAACCCCAGGCTTTTTTTTGTTGCATTTGTCATTATTGTTAACTGGCCCGGGCTGGATTTGAACCTGCCACCAGCCTTGGTGTATGTGGCTGACACCATAACCACTGTGCTATGGGCGCTGAGCCATTATATTATACAGTGTAAAGATTTTTTTTTTTTTTGTGGTTTTTGGCTGGGGCTGGGTTTGAACCCACCACCTCTGGCATATGGGACCGGCGCCCTACTCCTTGAGCCACAGGCGCCACCCAAGATTTATTATTTTTTAAGACAGAGTCTCAGTCAATCATCCTGGGTAGAGTGCTGTGATGTCATACCTCACAGCAACTTCAAACTATTAGGCTCAAGCAATCCTCTTGTCTCAGCCTCCTGAGTAACTGGGACTACAGGCTCCTACCATGTCTGCCTGACTATTTTTAGAGATGGGGTCTCACTCTTGCTCAGGCTGGTCTTAAATTCCTGAGCTCAAGCAATCTACCCACCTCCACCTCCCAGAGTGCTAAATTAAAGGCATGAGTCACTGCGCCCAGCGGCGCCTGTGGCTCAGTGAGTAGGGCGCCGGCCCCATATGCCGAGGGTGGCGGGTTTAAACCCAGCCCCGGCCAAATTGCAACAAAAAAATAGCCGGGCGTTGTGGCAGGCGCCTGTAGTCCCAGCTGCTCGGGAGGCTGAGGCAAGAGAATCATGTAAGCCCAAGAGTTAGAGGTTGCTGTGAGCTGTGTGATGCCACGGCACTCTACCTGAGGGCGGTATGTGAGACTCTGTCTCTACAAAAAAAAAAAAAAAAAAAAAAAAAAAGAATCTCAATCTTTCAAGTTGCTTAAATGTATCTGGGTTCATAGTGGGATTTCATGTACAATGAGAAAGATACTGAACATTTGAATGGAGGATGTAACACTGAAACAAATGACCTTTAACGGGTATGTTATTAGTAAAAATGAAAAAAAAGATTCACATGCTTCATTGAAACTACGAAGGAGATAAAAGTCTAAAAAACTTCTTGCAAGGAGTAAATGGTAAATGGAAACGAACTATACAACAGTTAATTTATGCAAGGATACACAGCTAGTTGATGGCAGAATCAAGACTCTATGTGTTTTAAATATGGCTGCGCATAGTGGCTCACACCTGTAATCTCAGTGCTTTGGGAGGCTGAGGCAGAAGAATCACTTGAGCCCAGGAGTTTGAGGTTGTAGTGAGCTATGATCATACCACTGCACTCTAGCCTGGGTGACAGAGCAGGACTCTGTCTCAAAAAAGATATCTTACATTTGAAGACATTTAAGTTCCTGATATTCTCCTTACTCAGTGTGCTTTCTATTTAATTTAGTGACTATGAAGAGTATACATGAAACTTTGATACGTTCATTCTGACCATGTTTTCATATCTATTTTTCCTTAAAGCCTTAAGTTTCTAGACCACATGTTTTTCCACCACCTTCTTGAGGTTTTCAAGGAAGACCATCATTCTTTGATATTTTCTGTCTGTTTGCAGGATTTCTCTTTGCTGTCTGACTCAATCACTTCTGTCATTTCCAGTTGAAAAGCGGTTTGATGCTACATATTGGAGCAAGCCATTACCAAGGGCTGGGAGCCAAGGTTTTTAGAATTACTGTAAGTCAAACTGAAAACTCAGCTCTGTTGTCATGTTCAAAGAGCAGTAGCTGTGTTTGGACTTGGAGGCCAGACATTTCTACGTTCAAATCCGGGCTCCACAGGATGTTCAGATGAAATTGCACAGAATGAAAGAAATATGGGTTCTCAGAATTGGAAGAATTTGTAGTGCATCTAATCCAATTATTTCCTGCAACATTTGAGTGAAGCTCTGATTTTTGATCATCTCTGGGCCTTATTCCTTTGAGTACTTGGGAATGAGTACAGTTGCAATGTCCTTTGCCCTAAGATCTTGCCTTTAGGGCTCTCTGCGTTCTGTGGTGTGGACAAGATAGAACGTCCTATTGTCAAGTAATTTTCTAGTCCTGTGGTGTCTGTGGAGTTTCCAGAGCCATGTTGGTACTCAGATGTCTGGAGCATGTTCTCACTGTGGCAGTTAATCCCTCTTTCGTTCTAGTTTCTGAGGAAAATGACCAAAAGAACAGTGGTGGAAGAAGATGCTCTTATCTAGAAGAACGTGCTCCATCTCAGGGGTGAATTGTTCACTCCATTATATAGCTCAGGAAAACTTAGACATTTGTCATATCCCTTCTGGCTTAGGGATAGTAAATAGTGTGGGTCTTGCTAAGCCCTAGCTTCTCAACTGTCCTGTGGTTCCTCTATTCCTGTATCTTTGTAAATAGTCCCTATGCAGAAAAAGCCTTTCTTGTTTTTTTTTTTTTTTTGAGACAGAGTCTCACTTTATTGCCCTCAGTAGAGTGCTATGGTGTCATAGCTCACAGCAACCTCCTACTCCTGGGCTTAAGTGATTCTCCTGCCTCAGCCTCCTGAGTAGCTGTGACTACAGGTGCCTGCCACAACACCTGGCTATTTTTTGGTTGCAGTTTGGCCAAGACTGGGTTCGAACCCGCCACCCTTGGTATATGGGGCCGGCACCTACCCACTGAGCCCTACCCACTGAGCCACAGGCCGGCACCCTACCCAAAGCCTTTCTTGTTTTAAATAGACCATCTATTGCCTTTTGGGAAACCAGCACCATTTGCGTGCCTTCAGGATTATTTGCATGTGTACTCAGGAGTACAGGGCAGTGAAGGATGTCAGTTGGAAGGAACACAAAGACTGAGATCCTCATGAAGAAGAGCTTTAAAATTTTGGGGGAAAAGTTTTATACTTTTCTTTTTTTTTTTTTTTTTTGGGAGACAGAGTCTCACTCTGTGCCCTGGGTAGCTATGGTGTCCTAGGTTATAGCAACCTTGAACTCTTGGGCTCAGGTGATCCCCTTGCCTTAGCCTTCTGAGTAGCTGGGACTACAGGCACCCACCACCTAGCCTGGCTACTTTTTCTATTTTTGGTAGAGATGGGGGTCTCACTCTTGCTCAGGCTGGTCTTGAACTCCTGAGCTCAAAGGATATTCCTCACGTGGCATTACAGAGTGCTGGGATTACAGGCATGAGTCACTGCACCCAGCCTTGAAATAAATCTTATTGCTCTTATTTTATACATAAAAAAACAAGAGTTCAGAAAGAAGTGTTAATTTATGCTAGGACACACAGCTAGTTGATGGTAGAATCAAGATTCTATTAACTGACTCTAAAAGTTGTACCATTTCCTTTCTATAATGTGTCTTTCTAAAATAAGTAGAGAAGCTAAAAGCTTATCAGGTAGTTGTTTTAGCCCACTAAAACTTGGGGTCATGTAGTAAAGCTGTCTTTTCACCAACCACCTGTAATAAGTTGCTGGTAAAATATCCTAAGGAGTGACCTACAATCCTTTTTATTTATTTATTTATTTATTTATTTATTTATTTATTTTTGAGACAAAGTCTCACTATGTTGCCCTTGGTAGAGTGCTGTGGCATCACAGCTCACAGGAACTTCAAACTCTTGGGCTCAAGTGATTCTCTTCCCTCAGCCTCCCAAGTAGCTAGGACTACAGGTGCCCGCCACAACGCCCGGCTATTTTTTCTTGTAGTTGTCATTGTT
This sequence comes from Nycticebus coucang, assembly GCF_027406575.1. NCBI lineage: Eukaryota > Metazoa > Chordata > Mammalia > Primates > Lorisidae > Nycticebus > Nycticebus coucang. The sequence goes on along the minus strand of NC_069785.1, from coordinate 32,492,177 downwards.
GGTTAGGTGGCCCAGGCCAGGCTTGAACCCACCACCTTTGGTGTATGTGGCTAGTGTGCTACAGGTGCTGAGCCAATCCTTCATATTTAGCATGAAATAGTTTAATGAGAGATGAATGAAGTTATCTTAAAGTGGATGAAATTAGGAGGAAGAAGGAAGGGGTTGTGGAAAGGTGGTGGAACTAGACCTCAGGAAGGATGCTGTTGAATGAAGGGGCCTAGGTTTTATATGGCTTTTGGGAACTTGAAAGAAGAAGGAGAATGAACCTGAATGGGGATGGTCGGGAATGGGAGAAAGGAGACAAGAGACAGGATGGCATCGGTAGGGCTGAAACAGCTAAGGCTGCAGCCAGTGCCAAAATACAAAATCAACTTTATTTTTTAGTATCTCAGCAGAGTTGTTTACAAGGAAGTAGCATAGACAAAGAACATATTTTTGGTCTTACAATATGATTGGAAAACGTAAATAATTTTATCAAGAACAATTCATTCTGTTAATGGTTCTACTGCATAAGATTGTTAAGATATGTTAAAGATAGGAAACAAAAGGGAAGGGTTGCATAGTTTTTTGCATAGTTTCTAAAGGTTAACTAGGTAAAGAAAGAGGTACATGACTTTTGGCGCATCATCTGTGAAGGAGAAAAACATGCTGACTCAGCAGGAGGAAAGCAGTTGGAGGTGGTTCCCTGAACATCTCCCAAGCTGTGGGGGCCCTGCTGCCTCATGGCCTGCTCCCCACATATGGCAAATAGCAGTAAGCACAGGTACAGCCTCCTGTTTGTCCACATTGACTATTACAGAGTTTGAGTTTGTTTCATGGTTTTGACTCATAACCTTCTTTGTGCTGAAACTTGGTGAGTTCCTGCTGACAGCTCGTGCCACAAAATCACTCGGTACCTTCCAAATTAGTTCTATTTTATTGATGAACTTAACTTTCATACATGTAACCCTAAGAGTTATTACATTTTGTGGATGAACTTACATGTGACTTCAAGATCTCATCTCTTCTAACAATAACAATATTGCACATTGGCTTGAGTACCACATAAGAGAAGTGTTAGACCACTCAATCAGTGATTTCTAGATTCTGTAAAAAATGATATTTCTTTCAAATGTCCTGTTGGCAATTTTCAGTGACATAGTGGTTTAAAGCTTAACAAATAATCGTGGACTGTGTACTGCCTTGCTTGTCTTCTCCAACAGTAAGCATCTTTCCTGATCTTGGGATCTTTCTGCAGAGCACAATGCTATTTTCATAACAATATTAGTATATTTTTACATTTATAAACTTTGAGTTATTCCATGCTTTTGTTTTCATTTTACTGTTAGAATAGGCCAGCATGACACCTCACCTACAAAGAACTGAAAAAATGAGTTAGCAAATGAAAGACTACTTTTACCTTTTCATTTAGTCACTGAAGAAGTGTTTATACTTGCTTTTAGACTGCCGTGTACTTTAATCTGTTGTCTTTGGTTTCTTTTAAATGTTCTTTTCTCCCTCCAGTCGATACCAGGGTAGGTAACAGAGGGATAATTGACAGTAACTTTATAATTTTGTTTTAAGTTACATTTTAAGAGACATTCCTGGTGCTGTTTCAATCTAGCAACAAACATTGATTTCTGTGTCTGTTCCTAGTTATTAGGGGAGGGGACAGACACAAACACATATGAATAATTTATGTCTTCTGGGGACTCTCTGTCTATTTAGGGTGAAAAGAAAGGTGAATTCTTGTGACAAAGTCTTTAATAAAGAGGTCATGGCAACGCAGGGGAAGAGGAGCTAGCTAGGTGCTTCCTGGGAAAATCAGATGAGAAAAAGCTTGATATGGATCTGAAGGAAGCATACATTTTCACTTGATCAGTATGGAGAGGGAAGACGTATGCTCTGGATAGAGGAGAGAACTTGAACAAAGGAGCATAGAGACCTGGGTGTAGGGCATGTGCAAGGAACTGCAATAAGTCAGTGAGGGCGAGAGAGGGAAAGAAGGGTGTAGATGTCTTTGGAGAAAAGGTATGTTAGGTCCAGATCATACTGGACTTTGAATTCCTTATTCTAAATTCATTGGAGGAAAAAAAATGAATTCATTGGAAAGTCCTCCAGATTCTGTTTCTGAAGGATAATTTTGACTATGGTGTAGATGAGGATTAAAAGGAAAAAAGACTAGTTAGGAATCAAGAGAGATATTCTAAAGGTGGAAGAGACATAGTTAGCACATGAGAAGGGAAAGAGACAGGAAGGATACGTAAATGACGTAGAATTTTCATGTTCAAGTGCTTGGAAATATCATCATACACACAAGCAAAGAAACACACAGAATTTACAAAGGTCTAGGATTAGGACCAAAGAGAATAAAAAAGGGGCTAATGTAGAATTATGCTATATATATATATTTTTTATTTATTTATTTATTTATTTATTTATTTATTTATTTATTTATTTACTGTTGGGGATTCATTGAGGGTACAATAAGCCAGGTTACACTGATTGCAATTGTTAGGTAAAGTCCCTCTTGCAATCATGTCTTGCCCCCATAAAGTGTGACACACCCAAGGCCCCACCCCCCTCCCTCCATCCCTCTTTCTGCTTCCCCCCCATAACCTTAATTGTCATTAACTGTCCTCATATCAAAATTGAGTACATAGGATTCATGCTTCTCCATTCTTGTGATGCTTTACTAAGAACAATGTCTTCCACGTCCATCCAGGTTAATACGAAGGATGTAAAGTCTCCATTTTTTTTAATGGCTGAATAGTATTCCATGGTATACATATACCATAGCTTGTTAATCCATTCCTGGGTTGGTGGGCATTTAGGCTGTTTCCACATTTTGGCGATTGTAAATTGAGCTGCAATAAACAGTCTAGTACAAGTGTCCTTACGATAAAAGGATTTTTTTCCTTCTGGATAGATGCCCAGTAATGGGATTGCAGGATCAAATGGGAGGTCTAGCTTGAGTGCTTTGAGATTTCTCCATACTTCCTTCCAGAAAGGTTGTACCAGTTTGCAGTCCCACCAGCAGTGTAAAAGTGTTCCCTTCTCTCCACATCCACACCAGCATCTGCAGTTTTGAGATTTTGTGATGTGGGCCATTCTCACTGGGGTTAGATGATATCTCAGGGTTGTTTTGATTTGCATTTCTCTAATATATAGAGATGATGAACATTTTTTTCATGTGTTTGTTAGCCATTCGTCTGTCTGTCGTCTTTAGAGAAAGTTCTATTCATGTCTTTGCCCATTGATATATGGGATTGTTGGCTTTTTTCATGTGGATTAATTTGAGTTCTCTATAGATCCTAGTTATCAAGTTTTTGTCTGATTGAAAATATGCAAATATTCTTTCCCATTGTGTAGGTTGTCTCTTTGCTTTGGTTATTGTCTCCTTAGCTGTACAGAAGCTTTTCAGTTTAATGAAGTCCCATTTGTTTATTTTTGTTGTTGTTGCAATTGCCATGGCAGTCTTCTTCATGAAGTCTTTCCCCAGGCCAATATCTTCCAGTGTTTTTCCTATGCTTTCTTGGAGGATTTTTATTGTTTCATGCCTTAAATTTAAGTCCTTTATCCATCTTGAATCAATTTTTGTGAGTGGGGAAAGGTGTGGGTCCAGTTTCAGTCTTTTACATGTAGACATCCAGTTCTCCCAACACCATTTATTGAATAGGGAGTCTTTCCCCCAAGGTATGTTTTTGTTTGGTTTATCGAAGATTAGGTGGTTGTAAGATGTTAGTTTCATTTCTTGGTTTTCAATTCTATTCCAAGTGTCTATGTCTCTGTTTTTGTGCCAGTACCATGCTGTCTTGACCACTATGGCTTTGTAGTACAGACTAAAATCTGGTATGCTGATGTCCCCAGCTTTATTTTTATTACTAAGAAGTGCGATAAGGCATTTTCTTATCTCACAAGATAATCAGAGGTTGTAGAAGGAATGTATCCATTTATTTCTAAATAAATAAAGCAAAGCAATTTCAACCACTTTAATGAAAGATTTTAGGGCCAAAGAGTTCAGAACTTTCTTCCAAATAAAATATAATTAAATTCAGTTTAAGTCATTAAAAGTTCATTGAGTATTTGTGAGTATTTTTCACATGCAGCAGAGGCTGAAAGGAGTACCAACACTGGTGAAGTAGGTGTGGTTACCTATCTTCACTCACAGCCCTCGACATGTTGATATCCTCTTCAGAGCAGACTTCACTTCCTGGTTCCTCAGCGTGTAGATGAGAGGGTTCAGTAATGGAGTAACCACAGTGTAAAACACAGCCACTGCCCCATCCAGGGGACTTTTGGAGCCAGCCCGAAGGTAGATGAAAATACAGGGGACATAGTAGACTGTGACCACGGTCAGGTGGGAGCCACAGGTGGAGAAGGCCCGGCGCCTCCCATCAGCGGTGCGTATCTTCAGGATGGCATGGACTATGTTGGCATAGGAGAGCAGAATTAACATGAAGCAACTGGCGGCCACAACCCCAATGTCCACAAATGTCACAAGCTCATTGACAGTTGTGTCAGCACAGGCTAGTCTCAACACTGCAGGGATGTCACAGATAAAGTAATCCACCTGGTTGGGCCCACAGTAGGGCAATCGGAAGGTCAAGGTGGCCTGGATAGACCCATGGATGGAGCCAGCTCCCCAAGCTCCAGCCACGAGGATTGTGCATAACTTCCCATTCATGAGCATGGGGTAGCGCAGGGGCTGGCATATTGCCAGGTACCTGTCGTAGGCCATCAAGGTGTAGAGGAAGCACTGGGTGCTGCCCAGGAAGTGAAAGGCAAACAGCTGAGCCACACAGCCACCAAATGGGATCGCCTTGCTGGCCGGAGTAAAGTTCAAAATGAGTCGAGGAACGATGACTGAGGAGAGCCACATGTCCAGGAATGAGAGGACTCCCAGGAGAATGTACATGGGGCGAGCATGGAGCTTTGGGTCAGCCCACACGGTGAGCAGAATGAGCAGGTTCCCCAGCTGAGTCAGGATGTAAATGACGAGGAAGACCAGGAAAAGGAGGGTTCTTAGATTGGGGGGGTGAGCCAAGCCCAGGAGGATGAAATCCGTCACCGTGGTGTCCAGGGATGTGTTTCTGGTCTTTCTCATGTCTTTGTAGTCCGCTAAGATGAACTATGAAGTCAGGCAAGACAAGATGGACACAGCACAACACAGTTTTTAAGAGAATCCCTTTGTCTGATGATTAATGCCTAGAAATTATGAGATAAATAGAACAGTGATACATTTTTTTCTATAGACGTTACTCCTTGTGAACGTTAACATTTTTTTTTTAAAGAAGAGGTGGTGGCAACATTTTACTTGATAGAAGAAAGCTTCCCATGATTTTCACATCTATTTTTTTTTCACCTACCATCATTGAAATGCCTCCTTTTCGTCCTCAGGTAAAATCCCATCTGATCATCATAGCATGCCAAAATATTCCTTATCTGGCCCTTATTTACCACCCCATTTCACTCTTTGTGCTTCCTTCTTAGTGTTCAGATGCATGGGACTCCCAGGGCTCTCCTAGTGGGGTAGTCTAACTTGGGACTTAGGCACATGCTACGTTTTCTGTCCTCCTTCATCTTGGCGGTGTCTCTTTTTCCTTCAGGATTCGGTTTGGTTGTCTTCACCTTCAAGTTTTTCCTGATTCTTGAGGTGCATGTTTATACTTTTCAGAGCACTTAACACATAATACTGTCATTGTTTAATTTTTTGTTTGTCTTCTCCATTGATCATCTCATCTAGCACAGTAAATTGTGTTGTATTGTTTCTGCAATTATTTTCTGAACCACTGAATGGCTGATTGAATGGACGTTGCTGACTTTCCCTGACTAGATACAGTGTTTCTCTGTTTGATCTTGTTTGTCCCACCCTTGTGCCCACTTGGATGGGAGTTTTAGAGACAAGACATTATCTCATTCTTAATGCTCCATGGGCCTAGTTTCATTATAACAAACTCCAAGGAAACGTCATGCTTTTTATTGCTCCAAGATATCCTTCAGATATTGGTTGATTTATGTGGTCCATTGGTTCGGGATTGGATTTTTTGGTGTAGAGTTACACAGGAATTTTTATTGTTTACTATAAAAGCATTGGTTAATGCAGGACTTGATCTTTAGTATGTTTGTGTATAAAATATATGTTGCAGTCTATAGCATAGCAACTCTATCTAAAGACCTTTAAAGATTTTCAAATATCTTAACCAGATGGGAAGGGATGGAATGTATTTGTTTCACTCCTTTTATGGACTAGGTTGTTTGATAAAGATTTTTCCCCCCATGCTAGAGTTTGAGATGTATTCATTTGTCATTTAACCAAAATTTACTTTGTAATTTAAAGGTCTATTTCTAAAAAGCAATTAAAATGGCAACAGGTGAATTGTAAGTAACATTGAATGTTGATAACATTAATCATTTAGTATCTATCAGAAATTCCCCCAAAAGAATCTGTCTTGATTATTCTCTAAAGTAAATTAATTCATGGTAGTAGTAATAATAATAATCATTAAGAGCTATTCGTAGTAGTAATAGTAATAATCCTGAGTATACCTGCCTCTTTGTGGTTCATTGAAAATGTTAAACTTGCCCTTTGCCCAATGAGAAAGAAGAAGTACCAGATTTTTACAAAAAAAATTAATGTTCAACATAAAAAGCATCTGAAAATAAGATCCTCATAACATCAGAGAATAAACAATACATTTTTAAAAAGCAATTATCCTGGAAACTCTAGGGAGAGGCTCTGGGGATAGAGCAAAAAAGTGCACTGAGACCTCATAAACGTACACAGTTAAGATTTAAGATAAAAAAAGAAAAAGTGGAATTGAAAAGATAATGACAGGGAGGGTGAAAAACACCTTCAAGGGACCTCTATGGCATCATGGCATCACAGGATGAGCTACTTTCTGTATCTCCCTGTCCCACCCCAAATCAGGCTGGTTTGATGTAAGCACAGCTCTTGCAGTGAATTTCCATCTTGAGAGACCCAGAGGAGTGTAAGCCTCCATCCAGCAATCTGGAACTTTGTTTGGATTTTATAGTGATCTTTGGGATCTGGGCTTCTAGGGAACAGTTATAAAATCCTGAAGACAGGGAATGAAGACCGGTCCAGTGTTGCATTGGACACATTAGCATTAAAGGATTCCCATTTTCCCTTATAACAGGACCCACTTCAAATCTGTTTCCAAAAAGAAGATTCACTTCCCATCATCCTCATTTACAGTTAGACATCCCGGTGGAGCTAGGGCACAGGAGAGGAAATGAATAGAATTTGGGGTGGTCTAGATGTGATGTATTTTATCTATTCCACAAAAGTAGATTCTGTCCTTTTACTAAAGCAAAAAGACCTTGCTTAAGAAAAGGTACCTTGTGCCCTCTTCCTGGGGGAAAGGAAAGGTTGTTAATTGGGCCTGTCTTTGTGTTTTCACAATCATCAAAGTCTCTTTATGATCCCTATGATTTTATCCCTGCCCGACTCTGCAGTTTACCACTTGCCTTAAGAAGAATTAAAAACAAAAAGAAGATGGTGTTAAGATTAGTTTTAAAAAATCATTCTTTAACACAAAAACAAATTCTCTAAGTTTGGAAAGAAGAAGCCTACTTCTAGTAGTTTGGGAAAGAGTTGAGGAAGAAGATGGAAGAAAGAGACAAATTAAATGAGCACTTAGTCGAAAGAATAGAAAGTCTTAGAGTTCCAAGATTAGTTCATGGCCTTATTTGGAATGGAGCTAGTTTCAGGACTGCTTTTGCCATCCTCTGAGATTTATGTGTACAGACCTGCAAAATTGGAGGAGGCTGCTGTCCTTGAGTGGAGTGGTCCAGCCGAAGGAGGTTCAGGCTGGCCTATTGTAAAGAGTTCCCACATCTGTTTCGGAAAGGCTGTAGAATTCTTTTAGGAGTTTGGCCTGGCAAGTAAGTGTTCAGAATTTCTGAAAGTGCCTTCCTGTCAGGGCCTTCTGACAAGTGGGACTTCGGGGTATCTTGAGTCGTATATTATGTCTGTATTGGCTGTTGCCTCTGTAGCTCTGATTAAAAGAAAAGAAAACACTGCCAAGAGATTTGAAGAAAAATTCTAACCTCAAGGGAAATTCTACCCTGAAGTATTTCCATAATGAGATCTTTCCTCCCCACATCCTCATTAGTTTGTTTTGAGAGAGAGCTGTAAATGTTTCTGGAAGATCTCTGGAGAGGGAGCTGTGGGGGAATAACTTCATCAGTACAGTTTTGAATCACCTATAATTTCTGGAAGGTGTTATGAGATCTCAATTGATCATCTTCCCTCCCCAAATACTCATCAGGACTAATCCCTCATCTCCTCTGGTTTCTGCTCAGACATCACCTAATCAGCGCCTCTTGACTCTCCTCCTTCCCTTTCTCTATTTTTTCTCAGTAGGATTTATCAGCATCTGACACATCTGTATTTATTTGTTTGTTTGTTGTTTGTCTCCCTTTGCTAGAATGTAGGCTCTAGAAGAGGAAGGAGGCTTGCTTAGTGTGGAATGCCCAGCACCACTAGCACAGTGCCTGGCACTTGGTGTCCTCAATAAATACTTTGGAATAATTTAATAGGGGAAACTGCCACATATATTAAATGCTGTGGATAGGGAACAAAAAAGCTGTGGTTTCAAGTATGTACATCATATTAAAAATTACCTTGAATAAGTAGACAATGTAATTCACACACTCACATAGGAGAAAAATTCAATTTGATTCTAGCTGGGAACAGGGGGAAGGACAGAAGGGAGAGAGGGGAGGGGGAGATAGGTGTGCTCCCCCTTAATGCACACAATGCAGAGGTGTATGGCACAGCAATGTAAAAAAAAAAAATTACCTGTAGTAGCTTTGGCATCAAATTGATCATTTTATGAATATGCAGGTCTCGATAGCATATTTTAGAGAAAGTAGGTTTGGAAATTCATCTATCTATTTTACAAAAGTTAATGTTAATTTAAGCAATACTGAAGAATTGCTAGAAATCAAGAAATAAAGCCTGGAGTGTGATATACTTATAAGCCCCAGGAACCTCCTGTGAAATGATGGAGCTGGGCAAACTGGATGATTTCTAAGGCTCCTTTTAATTCCAAGTTACTAACAGAGAAAATGTTTAGAGTTTGGCAGGAAGGTGCGGAGGGGGTGGGGTGGGGATAGAGACACTGCATTGTTACATTTCGCCACAAGATGACAGTATCATCTTTATTAAAACCAAGTACAGTATTGGATTCTGGTACATGGAGTAAATACAAATAAATGTAGATTGTTCTTGAGGGATAGAAATTATTTTAGTAAAGATATCATGTGTGAAGCATCCATTAATTTAGGTAAACTATGTGTCAAAAAGCTTTCTTTTATAACACTTGGGAAATAGTTGAAAATATAGATTTATTCTTCCCTCCTTTTCTTCCTTTTTTCTACATAGTCTTCCTCCTTTATTCATTTCCTTTTCTTTCTTTCAAATTCTCACTTTATTACATCAAAGATTTCAAGTCAAACAAACAGAGATGTATACGATAAGGTTTATATTTTCACTTTTAATTCCAGCCCTCTGAAGTAACTAATGTTAATACTTTAAAGTTTTTTTTGGAGCAGCGCCTGTGGCTCAAGGAGTGGGGCACCAGCCCCGTATACCAGGGGTCCGGGGTTCAAGCCCAGCCCTGGCCAAAACTGCAAAAAAAAAACCCTGAAAAAAATTTTTTTTTCGATTCCTTCCTATATTCATAAACATATTATTAATACATGCATATGCATAGACATATCTATTATATTTATTTTGAAATTTAAATTAATATCTGATCACCTGTTAGGTAATAAATTTAGATATTTGAAAAAGTTTTCCATCTCTTCCTGGTTTTCATTTTTCTTATTTATTTATTTACTTATTTATTCATATATTTAGGGGATACAGGCACAGTTTCTTTACATGGATGTATTATGTAGTGATGAAGTCTGGGGTTTCAGTGTAAACATCACCCAAATAATATATACTGTATCCAATAAATGATTTCCCATCCCTCATGCCCCTCTCACCCTCTCATCTTCTGTCTCTTATTATTCTTATTCCACTCTGTCTGTCCATGTGTTCACATTGATCAGCTCCCATGAGGAAATGTGCTACTGACTTTCTGTTTCTGAATAATTTCATTAGTATCATACTCTTCATTTCCATCCATACTGCTACAAAAGAAATGATTTCATTCTTTTTCTTGACTGAGCAGTATTCCCTGGTATATACTATACCACATTCTCTTTATCCAATCACTGGTGATAGACACTTGGGTTGATTTCATAACTCAGCGATTGTGAATAGTGCTGGGATGAACATACAAGTTTAGGTATCTTTGAAATTGTTATTTATTTTTATTTTATCCTCATTCTTTTTTTGTTTAATATTTTATTAATATTCATTCATATTTTATATTCATGGGTACAAGTGAAAATTTTTTTTGAGACAGAATCTCACTTTGTCACCCTCAGTAGAGTGCTGTGGCATCACAGCTCACAGCAATCTCAAACTCTTGGGCTTAAGTGATTCTTTTGCCTCCACCTCCCAAGTAGGTGGGACTACAGGTGCCTGCCACAATGCCTGGCTGTTTTTAGAGTTGAGGTCTTGCTCTTGCTCAGGCTGGTTCCAAATTCGTGAGCTCAGGCAATCCACCCACCTCAGTCTCCCAGAGTGCTGGGATTTCATGCCTGTAATCCCGGCCCCATAAGTGCAATTTGATATACCAATGTAATGTGGTGAAGTCAGGGCCTTTAGTGCATATATCACTGAAGTAACAACGCACATTGTATACACCCAGCAACCTCTCGTCGCTCCCACCCCCAGGTGTTTATTATATAATAATATCCAATAGATACCCAATAGTGGGACTCTTGGGTGGATGGTAGTTCTATTTTAAGTTCTTTGAGAAATATATCTGGAGAAGAGAAACACTTAGCATGGGGAGATTGACCATTTCTGCTTTTGTATTTTATGAGTCTTCACACTGCCTTCTCTGTTCTTTGTATACATTATGTTTTTCAATCTTCACCAGAACACTTGGACTAGAACTGTGGATTTATTAGTAGAAAATGCTCCTGTGGAAGGAAGCCTAATTCACCCTGGTGAGAAAAGCGCTCCTCCCTTTGTGTTTCTTCTGGGTTTTGCATCAAGGTTGAGCTTCTTTCCCTCACCCACGTGGAGGGTTTACCTTTTTTTTTTTTTTTTTTTTTTTGAGAGACAGAGTCTCACTTTGTCATCCTTGGTAGAGTGCTGTGGCGTCATGGCTCACAGCAACCTCCAGCTCTTGGGCTTAGGTGATTCTCTTGTCTCAGCCTCCCAAGTAGCTGGGAACACAAGGCCAATTATTTGTTTGTTACAGTTTGGCTGGGGCCAGGTTCGAATCTGCCACCCTTAGTATATGGGGCCGGCACCCTACCCACTGAGCCACAGGTCCCTCCTGAGAGTTTACCTTCTGCAGACTTCAGTGGCTGAGAACCCAGGGATGCAGTGCCAGGCTAGTGGTGCGCTGCAGCAGATGTGGAGATTTTTCCTTCTTTCTGTTTCCCTGAAAATGGAAGGTAAGTCTCAACTTAATAGCAAATGCTGCTGGGAGTTTTCAAAATAATTTTCTTCCAGATAAAGGACTGCAACTTTTGACATTTGTAATGAGTCTTTGGTATGCCCATTTTCCTTGTGTGGTGCTAACTATCCTCCTGTTACTGTTGTTGCTGCTACATCTCCCACCATTGATTTCTCCCCCTCAGTGGCAGTTCATTTGTGACCACTTGGAAATGACTCTTTTTAAAAAATCTTAAAAAAATTATTTTTTAATTAAAATAATAACTACATACATTTAAGAAAGATAACAAAGATATGGAAACTATTCTTTTTGATAATGATGTGTCTCATTATAGGCACTGCAGGACAAAGCATTGAGCAGCCAAGTGAGTTGACAGCTGTGGAAGGAGCCTTTATCCAGGTCAACTGCACGTACCAGACATCTGGGTTTAATGGGCTGTCCTGGTACCAGCAATACAATGGTGGAGCACCTGTATTTCTCTCTTACCGTGCTCTGGATGGTTTGGAGGGGAAAGGCCATTTTTCTTCATTCCTTAAACGCTCTGCTAGCTACAGTTACCTCCTTCTGAAGGAGCTCCAGATGAAAGACTCTGCCTCCTACCTCTGTGCTGTGAGAGACACGGTGACTATGAGGCCTTTTAAGCTGCAATAAAATTCAAGAGCAACCACAGCACTGAGTAAGCCCTGCTGTGAGTTGACTGTAAAGATTGAGGACTTTGGAACCAGCCTGCTTGGATTTGAGTTCACTGCTGTCTACCTGGGTGCTCTTAATCTAGTCATTATCTCTTTTGGTTCAGTTTCCTTATCTACAAAATGAGAATAATAATAACATCTACTTCACAGTGTTGTTGTGAGTGATGAATTGATATCTATAGCTACATCTATCTATTAACTATTATGTAACTCAGAGCAATGCTGACACGTAGTGAAATCTATGTGAGTTTAGTTATTTCACTTGTATCTTAAACTTTTAGTCCGTGTCATGTGGCAGGGGCTCTGAGACTAGAACTCAGTATTTCTGTACCTTTCGTTGGTGGGAGGTAAAATTCTGAAAGCTATTTGTGTTGTGTGTATTTGAGGCTACAAGATGGAGTTTACCTTTGGGGTAGGTTGTTGCTCTGGTGCTACTCATTTTCTGGAGGGAGGACTCTGAACTTTGAAGTCCAAATGCAAATGCTTCAGAATGGGATGTTAGGCATTCTAACTAATTATGTAAGGCTATGTTCATTATTTGCATCCTCAAGAAATACATGGGATTGGGCGGCGCCTGTGGCTCAGTGAGTAGGGTGCCGGTCCCATATGCCGGAGGTGGCGGGTTCAAACCCAGCCCCGGCCAAAAAACCACAAAAAAAAAAAAAAAAAAAAAAGAAATACATGGGATCTTAACATGTGTTGGAGGCTTATAAGGCAGGCTAGAAATGAGGTGTAGAGGCTTTTCAGTTGGGGAGAATGGACATAAACAAGGGAACCTATAGAAGATGAGAAAAAAGAGTAAACACAAGCAATGTAGTGACAACTTTGGTGAGAGAAAGTCGGAAGGGGATTCCTATAACAAGATCTAGTCAATGGGCATTAAGAACAGTAAAAATATACAACAAATTTTCAGATTTTTGTTTCTTACTTTGTATCCCTTGTGTTGTCTTCACATTTTTCATTGAAGTTTGTTAAATGCTACAGCCTACTGTTACCTAGGTTTACAAAATAAATGGTAATTGCTGTGGTTGGTTTTGCATGAGATAAAGGTGATCAGAGAGTGGAAGCTCAGATTGTAGGTTACTGGAATATCACAAGTGAGGGCTTCAAGGGATGGAGGAAGATGGCAGACTGGAAGGATCATTCAGCCAAGCTGTCCTAGAATGATTGGGGAAAAAGAGAGAATGTAGCCACAGCTGGCACAGAAACCTTACCCAGAGTCATAGCTCAAGGAACACAGTGAAGAGGTGGTGAGCTGGATACAGTGTATGATCTGGAGCAGTGGAAATCTGATGAATTAGGCAAATGATTATGCCCAGCAGGGATTAGCTGGCCTCCTATTGAGTTCTGGGATGGGAGGAAGCCTTTCCGCAGTTTTCAGTTGTTGGGTGAAGCTGTGTGTTGAGTGGATAGCTTGGAAGAATTGGCAGACTGAAACAGTATACAGCAACCAGATTTTAATGCCGATTGGAATGGATTTGCCATAGTTTTGGTAGCTGGCAAGGTAGCCATGTTGAGAAGGTCTCAGTGGCCAAGGGGCTGCCACAGTGGAAAGGTTGTGAGCAGGTCTTAGCAGGGGCCTAAAGCAAGGCTGTCTTAATTCCACCTGCCAAGATCAGTCCCTCCCCCCAGGCTGAGGGACTCCACAACCCACAGGAACTGGAATCAGGGGGCATTGTGAGGCCTGCCCCTGAAAGATCCTTATGAACTTTAAGGTCCAACCCACCAGGGTCTGAGCACTGAGGAATCAATCAGGTAATCACTGAAGGCAACTAAGTTTGGAATAAGGACCAGAGAGGTTACTGTCTGTGGTGTCTCCTAAAAACCCTCAGTGCCCTGGTGTCTGGATGACATATTGCAACATATTGTCAGTAAGAGCAAGGACTTCTGTTTATTTGGCTTTGCTTAGACTGAGGTCTCTTCAAAACCTAAGCTTCAAGATAAGGTAATTTGAAGCAAAGATGTCAGTGAGAAGGAAAAAGGAGGACAAAGAAGTAAATAATAGGAAAGAATACATGAGGAGTAACCAACAGAAAAATTTGGGGAACATGAAAAGCTGAAACACAGGAACTCCCCCAAGGGAACCTGAGGCAGCTACTGCAGGAGACTCCACCTACAAAGAATTAATGGATTTGACAGAAAGGGAATTTAAAATATGGATGATAAAGATAATAAAAGGAATGGATGAGAAAAGGGAAAGACAGAAGTGAAAGTCCAATGAGAGATATGTAGAATATAGAAAGGGTATGGCAGAGCTTAAGGAAATGAAGGAGAGAATCAGGGAGTGTAGAGATGCAGTAGAAAGTATCAAAATGGGTTAGACCATGGAGAAGAAAGGACTTCAGAGCTAGAGGATAAAGTTTTGAGTTAGCCCAGGTTGTTAAAGAGGCAGAAAAGAAGAGAGAGAGAGAGCAGAATAGGCACTTAGAGAACTATGAGATTCCATGATGCATTCAAACATATGAATAATAGGGATTCCTAAAGGGGAAGAATATTGTCCCAAAGGAATGGAAGCCCTACTGGAGACTGTCATTAATGAAAACTTCCCAAGTTTTACTAAAGACTCTGACACACTCCTTTCAGATGGATATCATACCCTGGGTCATCTCAGCTCAAACAGAGCCTCCCCAAGACACATTGTAATGAACCTGTCCAAAGTCAAGATGAAAGAAAAAAATTCCGTAAGTAGCCAGGAGTAAGTGCCAACTGACCTACAGAGGCAGAGCCATTAGGATGACAGCAGACTTTGTAACTGAAATCTTCATAGCCAGAAGAGCATCCACCTTCAACATTCTCTCTCTCTCTCTTTTTTTTTTTTGCAGTTTTTGGCCAGGGCCGAGTTTGAACCCACCACCTCTGGTATATGGGGCCAGCGCCATACTCCTTTGAGCCACAGGCACCTCCCTTGACTATTTTTTTTTGTTGCAGTTGTCATTGTTGTCGAGCTGTTCCAGGCTGGGTTTGAACCCGCAAGCTTCAGTGTATGTGAGTGGTACTGTAACCACTGTGCTATGGCACTGAGCCCACCATCAACATTCTTAAACAAAACAATTTTCAGTCCAGAATTCTGTATCCTGCTAAACTAAGCTTCAAATTGATGGAGAAATCAAATCTTTTGTGGATATACAAACATTGAGGAAATTCATCACAACAAGACCAACTCTATAGGAACTACTTATACCTATTCTCAGCACTGACCATCACAATGGACCACCAGCAAAGTAAACACCCAGAAGCTAACGGTCAAAAGTAAGTTTCCACAATGGTGCAAAGGACAAAACTACACAACGGACTCTCACAAAATAAGATGAATAGAACTCCACCACACTTACCCATTCTCTCAATAAATGTCAATGGACTGAATTCACCACTGAAGAGGCACAGCCTGGTTGATTGGATGAAAAAGCAGAAGCCATTCATATTCTGTCTCTATGAGACACACCTAGCCTTGAAGGACAAATGAAGACTCAGGGTTAAGGAATGGAAAACTGTATTTTAATCAAATGGAAATCAGAAGAAAGGAGGGATTGCAGACTTATTTTCAGATACAAGCAGTTTTAAAGCAACTAAGGTTAAGAAAGACAAAAATGGTCACTTTATACAGGTCAAAGGAACAATACAACAAGAAGACATTTGAATTTTAAATATTTTTGCACTGAACTTAAATGCTCCCAGATTTATAAAACGGACCTTGATGGGTCTGAGCAATTTGATATCCCATAACACCATAATAGTTGGGGACTTAACACCCCCTGACAGAACTGGACAGATCCTCTAAACAGAAACTAAACAAAAATACAAAGAATTTATATGTGACCCTAGAACAAATGGGATTAATAGACATACAGAACACACCATCCTAAAGGTAAAGAATATACATTTTTCTCATTAGCCCATGGTATGTACTCCCAAATCAACCATATCCTATGATACAAATCAAACGTCAGAAAAATTAAAAGAATAGAAATTATAGCTTGTCTCTTTTCAGACCACAAGGCATTAAAGGTGGAACTCAACTGCCAAACAAACAAACAAACAAGCCACTCATCCACACACAAATACTTGGAAATTAAACACCCTTATGCTGAATGATGGTTGAATTCAGGAAGAGATAAAAGAGGAAATTATTAAATTTCTCGAACATAACAACAATGAAGACACAAGATACCAAAACCTGTGGGATACAGCAAAAGCAGTCTTAGGAGGGAATTTTATTGCATTAGATGCCTACATTTGAAAAACAGAAAGAGAACACATCAACAAATTCATGGAACATCTCATAGAGTTGGAAAAAGAAGAAGAATCTAATACCAAACCAAGCAGGAGAAGAGAAATAACCACAATTAAATCAGAGATGAATGAAATTGAAAATAAAAGAATCATTCAGAAAATTAATGAAACAAAATATTGGTTGTTAGAAAAAATAAATAAAACCAATAAACTCTTGGTCAGATTAACTTGAAACGGAAAAGTAAAATCTCTAATAACCTCAATCAGAAATGATAAATGGGAAATAACAACAGATGCCACAGAGATATAAGAGATCATCTCCTAGTATTACAAGGAACTCCACGCCCAGAAATTTGACAATGTGGAGAAAATGGATCAATACCTGGAATCACACCCTCTCCCTAGACATAATAAAGAAGAAATAGATCTCTTGAACAGACCAATTTTAAGAACTGAGATCAAAGAAACAAGTCCTACCAAACTTTAGTTTGTACTACAAGGCCATAGTGATCAAAACAGCACAGTATTGGCACAAAAATAGAGACATTAAAACAAACAAACAAACAATAGAGACATAGACATCTGGAATTGCATAGAACACCATGAGATGAAACTAAAATCTTACAGCCACCTGATCTTTGATAAACCAAACAAGAACATACACTGGGGAAATGAATCCCTATTCAATAAATGGTGTTTGGAGAACTGGATAACCACATGCAAAAGACTGTAACTGGACCCCCACCTCTCACCACTTACGAAAACTGATTCAAGATGGATAAAAGATTGAAATCTAAGTCACAAAACAATAAAAATCCTCAAAGAAAGTGTGGGGAAAACACTTGAAAATATCGGCCTTGGGAAAGATCTTATGAAGAAGCCTTCTGTGGCAATTGCAACAATGACAACAACAAAAATAAACAAATGGGACTTAATTAAACTGAAAAGTTTCTGTACAGCTAAGGAAATGACAACCAAAGCAAATAGATGACCTTAAGAATGGGAAAAGATATTTTCATATTATGGATTGGACAAAAACTTGATAACTAGGATCTATGGAGAACTCAAAATAATCAATAAAAAAAGACCCAACAATACTGTATGTCACCAGGCAAGAGACATGAATAGAACCTTCTCCAAAGAAGATAGATGAATGGCTAACAAACATATGAAAAAATGCTCATCATCCCTAATCATCAGAGAAATGCAAATCAAAAGCACCCTGAGATATTACCTAACCCCAGTGAGAATGGCCCACATTACAAAGTCTCAAAGCTGCAGGTGCTGGCATGGATGTGGGGAGAAGGGAACACTTTTTCACTGCTGGTGGGACTACAAACTAATACAACCCTTTTGGAAGGAAGTATAGAGAATCCTCCAAGAACTCAAATTAGACCTCCCATTTGATCCTGCAATCCCATTACTAGGCATCTACCCAGAAGAAAAAAAGTCATTTTATCATAAGGACA
Organism: Nycticebus coucang; assembly: GCF_027406575.1. Lineage (NCBI taxonomy): Eukaryota > Metazoa > Chordata > Mammalia > Primates > Lorisidae > Nycticebus > Nycticebus coucang. The sequence goes on along the minus strand of NC_069785.1, from coordinate 32,474,252 downwards.
TTTGCACTAGACTGTTTATTGCAGCTCAATTTACAATTGCCAAGATGTGGAAACAGCCTAAATGCCCACAAACCCATGATTAACAAGCTGTGGTATATGAATACCAGGGAATACTATTCAGCTGCTAAAAAGCAACCTACGAATGGATTAATAAATTGTGGTATATGTACCCCATGGAATATTATGCAGCCTTAAAAAAGATAGAGACTTTACCTCTTTTATGTTTACATGGATGGAGTTGGAACATATTCTTCTCAGCAAAGTATCTCAAGAATGGAATAAAAAGTATCCAATGTACTCAGCTCTACTATGAAACCAATATATAAGTACCCACACTTTCATATGAAAGCTATAACCCAACTACAGCCCAAGATGAAGGGAAAAGAGGAGGGGGAGGGGAGGAGAGGGAAAAGGGAGGGGAGAGGAAGGGTAATTGATCCGATCACACCTATGGTTCATTTTATAAGGGTACATGTTAAATCTACTAAGTGTAGAGTATAAATGTCTTCACACCATAATTAAGAAAGTGTGGTGAAGGCTATGCTAACCAGTTAGATGAAAGTATTTCAAATTGTATACCAGCACATTGTACCCCTTAAAAGCATTAATGTACACAGCTATGATTTAAAAAAAAAACGGAGACTTTACATCTTTTGTATTAATCTGGATGGAGGTGAAACACATTTTTCTTAGTAGAGCATCACAAGAGTGGAGAAGCAAGAATCCAAAGTACTCAATTCTAATCTGAAGGCAATAGATGAGCTAATACAAGGGGGGGTGTTTAGGAGAATGAGCGAGTGGGGAGACTGAGGATGGAGAGGGATAGGGGTCATGGTGTATGGCACACCTCTTGAGGGTGGGACACAACTGTAAGAGGGACTTTATCTAACAAGTGCAATCAGTGTAAACTAATTCTTTGTACTCTCAATGAATCCCAAACAATTAAACAAAAATACAACCAGAAAAAAAGAAAGAATAGATACAGGGAATTGACTTTGATAATGACCTTAAACTGATTCCTGTAGGCCCAGACATATGCTGGTTTTCTGTGAACTCAATTTGCATCTTATTCTTAAAAATAACGAAGAAATAAAAGTTTGAAGAAATTGGCAGAAAAACCAAACAAACAGAAAGAAAAAAAAACAAAAAATAAAAGTGAGAGCTTCCCTAAGTTAACATAAGGGATTCTCAGTCATATGTTTTATATCTATATATGGGTATATTCATATATGTATATATGTATATTTTGAATCAAAGATTAAATAAAATTTCTTTCAGTGAGATAGAAGTGATTTTTCATTCTAATTTAGAAAATGATGGGCATGGTAGCTCATGCCTGTAATCCCAGCACATTGGAGGGCTGAAATGGGGGGATCACTTGAGGCCACGAGTTGAAGATGCGTGCTAGGCAACATAGCAAGACCCCTGTGTGTACAAAAAATAAAAGTTCACTGGGCATGGTGCATGCACCTATAGACCCAGCTCCTTGAGAGGCATAGGTAGAAAGATCTTCTGAGCAAGGCATTCAAGGCTGCCACTATGCTTATGCCACTCTTCTCTAGCTTTGGCAATAGAGTGACACCTCCCACCTCCCACCTCAAAAAATTAAAAAAAAAGAGGAAATTTTGAGAAGAAATTTGAATGGATATATTCATGTTTCATGTTAGAAAGTAAACTGAAATATGAAACAAGGCCATTAAAATAAATGTTCATATTCTTTTTATCTGTTAATCCTTTTGAGCTTTGACTTAAAGAGATATAGGCTATAAATGAACTTTGGTCTTGGTGAGTATGAATATTCATATAGTAGCATTATTCATTTAGTGAAAAATGTAAATAATAATATTATATATTTTATGATCGATGGAATATTTTTAAACTATATTAGTTTCTGTTGCTGCATAACAAATTAACACAACACCCATATATTTTCTTACTGTTCTATGGGCCGTAAATCCAAGAACATTCAGCTGGGTTCCATGCTTAGGTTATCACAAGAGTAAAATCAAGGTGTTGGCTGGTTGAGTTCTCAAGTGGGGCTCAGGGCACTCTTCCAAATTAATTTTCATTATTGTCAGAATTCTGTTCTTGTAACTGTAGGACTAAGGTTCCTATTTCCTTGCTATTTGTAGACTGGGGACATCTCTGAGCTCCTTAAGGCCATATGAATTCCTTCTCACGTTATTTTCAATACTTTGAAACCAGCAATAGCATGTCAAGTCCTTTTCATGCTTGGAATCTTTCAAGCCTCATCCTCTGCTTTCTTCTGCCACCAGACATAGTTCATATGCTTTTAAAGTCTCATGTGATCAAGTTGAGTCTACCTACATATCTCCCTTTCTAAAGGTCAAATGTGCCATATAATGCAACATAATCACCATATTTGGTATTCCAGGGATTAGAGCAAAGTATCTTGGGATTATCCCTTAAAATTCTACCTATCATATGGCCAATAAAAGAAATTAAGACTGTATAGGCTGGGCGTGGTGGCCTATGCCTGTAGCCCCAGCTTCTGGAGAGGCTGAGACAGGAGGATTGCTTGAGCCCAGGAGTTTGAGGTTGCAGTGAGTTATGATGATATATCACTATATTCTACCCTGGGGAGACAGAACAAGATTCTGTCTCAAAAAGGAAACAAAAAAGAAAAAAAAGAAAAAAAAAGACTATAAAAACCTTAAACTGCTTGTGATATAATAAAGACTTAAGAAAAGCAGGGTATATAATTGAATACACAGAATAATCATAGCTGTGTAAAAACTTTTAGGCATAGGAAAACATTAAAAGGAATTCCAACTGGGCTCAGTGGCTCACAACTGTAATCCCAGCACTATGGGAGGCTGAGGTGGAAAAATTGCTTGAGCTCAGGAGTTTGAGACTTGTCTGAGAGAGTGAGACACTGACTCATTTAAAGAAATGAAAAACCCAGCCGAGTGCTGCAGGGTGTACTTGTAATCCCAGTGAATTCCCAGAGTCTGAGGCAGCAGGATGCCAGTCTGAGTTTGCTGTGAGCTATGACACTTTTTTTTTTTTTTTTTAAAGAAAAAAACTGCAGTCTGCTCAGGGCATAACAACAACAACAACCACCACTACCAAAAAAAAAAAAAAAAAAAAGAAAAGGAATTCCCATTCTCCCTCTTTACTACATTTTCCTAACTCGAAGTCTTTGTTTGCCTAGATTTTCTTCTCTCTGTGTGTATATATAAAACTGTATATATTTTCATATGCCTTTATATATATACAAATACATTTTGGAAATCTTCTTTCTTTCTTTCTTTCTTTTTTTTTTTTTTTGTAGAGACAGAGTCTCACTGTACCGCCCTCGGGTAGAGTGCCATGGCGTCACATGACTCACAGCAACCTCTAGCTCTTGGGCTTATGGGATTCTCTTGCCTCAGCCTCCCGAGCAGCTGGGACTACAGGCGCCCGCCACAACGCCTGGCCATCTTTTTGTTGCAGTTTGGCTGGGCTGGGTTTGAATCCATCACCCTCGGTACATGGGGCCAGCGCCTCACTCACTGAGCCACAGGCGCCACCCTATTTATTTATTTCTTGAGACAGAGTTTCACTTTGTTACCCTGGGTAGAGTGCTCTGGTGTCACAACTCTTGAGCCCTCAAAAGCTCTTGGGCTTAAGCGATTCTCTTGCCTAGCCTCCCAAGTAGCTGGGACTACAGGCGCCACCACAATGCCCAGCTATTTTTAGAGACAGGGTCTTGCTTTTGCTCAGGCTGGTTGTGAACCTGTGGAACCTGTGAGCTCAGGCAATCCATGCACCTCAACCTCCCAGAGTGCTGAAATTAGAGGCATGAGCCACCTCATCTGGCCCCCTTGTTTTAGACTTCAAGGATACTTCTTCCCAGGTACCTGTTAACTTTGACTTTTTTGGTAGTAGTAGTAGTAGTAGTAAGCAAAACTATTCATATCTTTCTTTAATTTAAGCAGGTTTAGTTTTAGAAGTCCATGGTGTCACAGCTCACAACAACCTCAAACTCTTGGACTTAAGCACTTCTCTTGCCTCAGCCTCCCAGGTAGCTGGGACTACAGGTGCCCTGCACAATGCCTAGCTTTTTGTGTAGTTGTCATTGTTTTCAGCAGGCCTGGGCTGGGTTTGAACCCGCCAGCCCTGGTGTATGTGGCTGGTGCCCTAACCACTGACCTATGGGCACCGAGACAAATCTTATTTCTGATATCAGCAAATTTCAGGTCAAAGAAAGGTGTACAGTGTGTTTAGTTAGGGGTGCCCAAAACAGACGCCAAGGCATGGGTTTGAATGCAAGTAATTATTTGAGAAATAATCCCAGGAAAAACCAATAGAAGAGTGGAAAAGTGATATGGGAGGGAAAAGACGCCAGTAAAGTGTACACTTGGTTACACTTTACTGGTTTCTTGTGGACAACCAGAATTTAATTCTACTAGAGAACTCTGGAGCCAATGGAACACAAACATAGAGTTATCCTTCTGAAAGGGTGAGAAAATTGGAATATGTATCCACTATATTAATTATCGATTGCCAAATAATGAATTACCACAAATATAGCAGCTTAAACCTTTATTGAGCAAAAAAAACATTTATTATCTCACAGTTTCTGTGGCTCAGGAATTTGGGAGCAGCTTGGCTGGGTAGTGTTGGTTCAGGGTCTTTTTTTGTTCTTTTTTGCAGTTTTTGGCCGGGGCTGGGTTTGAACCCGCCACCTCTGGCATATGGGGCCGGTGCCCTACTCTGTTGAGCCATAGGTGCCACCCTTTTTTTTTTCTTTTTTAAGGGAAATTTTATTTAGGAAGAAAAAAGAGAAAATTTAGAGTACTTCCAAAGAGAGAAGGTGAAGAGGCGAGAGAGATTGGCTTAGGGTCTTTCATTAAGTTTTAGACAAGATGAAATAATCTGAAGGCTTGACCAAGACTGATGAGTGCACTACCAAGATGATTCACTTATATAGCTGTTGGCACGAAGCCCCAGACCCTTCTTACACAGATCTCTCTCTTTCCTGCTTTTTGAGACCAGGTCTGTCTATAACACCAGACTAGTCATGAACTCCTGAGTTCAAGGGATCCTCACACCTCATTCTCCTGTGTAGCTGGGACTGTGTAAGCACTGTGCCCAGCCAGCATATATTTTTTGTTTGTTTTGCTTTGCTCAATTTGTAGAATTTGCTCAATCAGTAGAAAAGACAAATTAGTAAGTGTTGAGTCAGATATTTCTAGAAACCAAGTTAGTTCCAGGCTGCATATCAGGCATCTGAACACCCGTAGATTAGTACGAATTTACTTAGTATTCATTGGTGAGGTTTCACTTGTCCAAGAATTTTGAATCCCCAATGTGTATTGCAGTGGTTATTACAGTGGCTAAACTGATGTCATGCTAATTGCCAAAGATTTGGAATTCTTCCATATTTTGAGGTTGTTGCATTTATTATCAATTTGTAAAATTGCTAAATGAGTCAGACTAATAACAAGAAATGCCTTGAAATGGAAAACTTTAAATACTACCCCTGAGTATTCACTGATGGCAAGTCATGAGATGATCACTTCAAAATCCTATGTCAGACTGATAAAAATCCCAAAACTTTCAAGCCTGAAATTTATCTTGTGCAGAATCCTGTGCCCTATAATTTCATACCCTACACTTCTGTTATCAAATATGAGAGGAGAATCAAATCATTAGAGGAGGTACAGAGTAGATGGTAAGCGGGGAAATTTAAACAGTGAGGTAAGTAGTTTTTATCTGTAAACAGATCTCACTAATTATACATTGAAGAATATTGCTTTGAACTTTTTTTGTTTTTTGAGCCAGAGTCTCTGTTGACTCAGGCTAGAGTGCCATGGTGTCAGCCTAGCTCACAGCAACCTTAAAAGTCTGGCTGGGTTCAGGCGATCCTCCTGCCTCAGCCTCCTGCATAGCTGGGACTACAGGCACCTGCCACAATGCCTGACTAATTGTTAATTGTTTGTATTTTTAGTAGAGATGGGAGGGGGGGTCTCACTCTTGCTCAGGCTTGTCTCAAACTCTTGAACTCAAGCCATCAGTCTGCCTTGGCCTCCCAGAGAGCTAGGATTACCGGCATGAGACACCATGCCCAAACCTGCTTTCAACTTTAAAAGAGAGCAAAGATTAGTAGAACCAGTGGGTTGACTGATTTGATTGATAACACTGAGTTTAGGTCTCGCTGCCCCACCTTTATAAAGTGTTGATTATTGTTACTTATTTAAGGTGGGTGTTGAGGGAGGAAGAGAGGAGATAACAGGCTCAAGGGAAGTTTTTCTCCTAATATGATAAATGAAAGGTAGTCTCCCCATGTATACCTAAACTTTACCACATTCTCATCTTTAAGATCACTGCAAAGAAGGTAATTGTATTCCCTTCAGAGAAACAGAGTCAAAAGTTTTTATATATACATAAGATGCAAGGTTATACATATATATATCATATCATATAGCGGTCTTTCGATGCATGTGGAAGATTGGTTGCAGGACCCCAGCATATAACCAAATCTGCACATACCGAAGTCCCACAGTTAGCCTTGCACAGCTTGTCTATGTGAAAATTGGCCCTCCATATATGTTGATTTCAAATCTTACGAATGCTGTGTTTTTGTTCCACACTTGTTTTGAAAATACTCCATATTTAAGTGGACCCATGAGGTTCAAACTTGTATTGTTCAAGGATCAATTGTATATACAGGATGTATAAGTGTGTGTGCATATATATATAAGGAGAGGGAGAGATTTATTTGATTTAAGGAACTGGCTCAAGAAATTATGAGACTGTGGTTTGGAAGGTCTGAAGTCTGTATGGCAAGCCAGCAGACTGGAAATTCTGGAAGGAGTCAATGTTGTAGTCTTGACTCTGAAGGCAGTCTGGAAATAGAATTTTTTTCTTTTTTGTGACAGAGTCTCACTCTGTTGCTCTGAGTAAAGTGCCGTGGCATCATCAAAGGTCACAGCCATCTCAAGTTCTTGGGCTTGAGCAATTCTCTTTCCTCAGCTTCCTGAGTAGCTGGGACTACAGGTGTCCATCGCAATGCCTGGCTATTTTTAGAGACAGAGTCTCACTCTTGCTTAGGCTGTTCTTGAACTCCTGAGCTCAGGCAATCCACCCACCTCGGCCTCCCAGAGTGAGCTTACAGGAGTGAGCCACCGCGCCTGGCCTTCATTTTGTGATGCTTCGCTTAGAAGAATGGTCTCCATTTCCATCCAGATTGTTACAAAAGATACTAGATCACTATTTTTTTAATGGCTGAATAGTACTTCACGGTATACATATACCATATTTTATTAATACATTCATGTATTGATGGGCTTGGGTTGTTTCTACGTCTTTACAATTATGAATTGTGCTGCTATAAACATTCAAGTGTTATTTTGAACAAATGTCTTTTTTCACTTTGGTTAAATACCTAGTAGTGGGATTGCTAGATTAAATGGTAGGTCTACTTTTAGTTGTTTGAGGTGGGGAGACAAGATTTTTACTTCTTTTTTTTTTTTTTTTTTTGTAGAGACAGAGTCTCACATACCACCCTCAGGTAGAGTGCCGTGGCATCACACAGCTCACAGCAACCTCTAACTCTTGGGTTTACGCGATTCTCTTGCCTCAGCCTCCCGAGCAGCTGGGACTACAGGCGCCCGCCACAACGCCCGGCTATTTTTTTGTTGCAATTTGGCCGGGGCTGGGTTTGAACCCGCCACCCTCGGCATATGGGGCCGGCGCCCTACTCACTGAGCCACAGGTGCCGCCCGAGACAAGATTTTTAAAGACAGTTTGGTGGGCAAAGGATTAGGCAATTGGGGCACACTCTTGTGTTGCTTGGCGGGCTTTTTGGGTGTGCAGATGTGTGCTTATATATGCACAGTACTGAACAAGACTATCTCAACCACTTATCTGATATGTTGCTCAAGTGTGTGTTCCGAAGTTTAATAGCAGGCGTTTTAACTTATGTGAGTTATTTTAGCATCTCTTCTGCAGGAGGAGTCAGCTTACTTTTTCAATGTGTTGCTTTCTACAAAGGCACCTACATACACAGACACACAAACACATAACACAAATATACACACCCTTCAGGATTCTTCAAGATACTTGGGATTATGACTTGTCACCTTTATGCTTTGCCACAGCATTTGTTTCTTTTTCCTAGAAAAAAAGTCGTAGGATTATGGAGTCTTGGGGTTGGAAGGAGATCAAGGCTATTATTTCCTTACGCTTCTTTGTATTTGAATCCCTAGCAGAGTACTTAGAATATAGCAGCTTCTTGCAAATGTTTAGAGGATGAATGTTGAATGCAGTACCACCTTCCAAAGAAAGAGGAAATATTTTTTTTACTGCCTGATGGTCATGCAGTCTTAGCTTATTTGTCTGACCAAGGGAGTCCTTAACTATCATCAGAGAAGGTCTATGATGATTAGACAATCAGCTTGCAGATTAGATTTGGGCTGTTCTGGATAATACATGGAAGACTATAATTGAGGCATGGTAGCTCTGCTTCTCTTGGCTCTCCTACCCAGGGTCACTTTCTGGGACACAATGTTCCATGACTACATGTCTGTAATATTATTGATAACATATGGAGATGTGATGCTGAATGCTTTCTTTGTATGCAGAGGCAAGGACATCATTTGGTTTTTACCCCAAACAACTTTCACCTCTGAAACCTTAGAGTAGTTTCCTTCCTTAGGGTTTTTGTTCCCTGTTTTGCAACTTACACTGTGAAGAATCAATCTATAAAAAAAAAAACTGAATTCGATATGCTGTGAAGAATAAAACTTTTTTTAAAACCCTAAATTTAACATACTAAGAGATTTAGAAATTTTTTTTTTTTTTTTTTTGGTTTTTGGCCGGGGCTGGGTTTGAAACCGCCACCTCCGGCATATGGGACCGGCGCCCTACTCCTTGAGCCACAGGTGCCGCCCAAGATTTAGGAATTAATCTAACTCAGCTCTCTGCAGCTAATAGTTAAGTAATGGAAAGACCAATGGGTAGAAGAATGGGGACGGAGTTCAATCCTGCCATGCAAAGGCTGAATAAGTCATAGAACATTTCTGGACTTTACCTGCATTCTATTTTATTTGGGGTATAAACCTGCCAAAATTTAGAGTATGTTTGTATGAGCATTTACCTTGCCTCTTCTTTAGGAGTTAAGTCCCTGGCATTCCATTGATGTAGGCGGGTCTCTGATACCAGCTCCATCTATGCAAGATCTTGGCAGCTCAAGATTTTGAAAATTCATTTGAGGCTAAAAGGATGATGATCTACTATAATGGAAAATCAGGTTCCTCTTGGCAAAAAATACCTTCTCTAAGTTTGTCTTTGCCAACAGTTGAAACTGTTGTTCTGAAAGAGAGTTTAGGTTGAAATAGAGAGAAGAGGCAGAGAAAGGTAGGATTTGGGTATCGCTGATGAAACAGCAAAGATTCCCCGGGTTGAAAAGGGGGGAATCAGGAAGTAAAGGATTTTGTAACTATCTCCTAGGGGTCATATCAAACAATTTAAAGAATTAAGTTTCTTAAGTAACTTATTAGCTCCAGTGTGAAGGAAGGATTGGATTTGTTTTCAGGCTACCTAAGAAGTTCACTTAAAAAATATACATATATATGTGTGGTGTACAAGGCATCTGTTAAGTGCTGCAAGAGATAATTTGTGTGTGGTTATTACTTTTTAATAACATTTTAATTTAATGGGGAGCAAAAATAAATATTTTACATTCTTTTATAGTTAAAGATCATAAAAGATTGTGTTAGGAAAATTTTCTTTTTTTTTTTTTTTTGAGACAGAGTCTCCCTCTGTCATGTCACCCTGGCTAGAATGCAGTGGCATTGTCATAGCTCAGGTGATCCTCCTGCCTCAGTGTCCCTCCTGAGCAGCTAGGACTGCAGGTATGAACGACCATGACCACACCAGCTAATTTTTCTATTTTTTTCTAGTGACAGGGTTTCTCTATTGCTCAGGCTGGTCTCAAACTCTTTTTGAGTTCAAGTAGTTCTACCTTGGCCTACCAGAGTGTTAGGATTATAGGTGTGAGCCACCGTGCTCAGCCAATTGCACAGAGAAAGTAAATGATAAATAATATTTTCATAGTCAAAATGAAGTGAGTTGGACACATTTGATTAGAGAAGATGTTTTCTGAGCAGAAGGAAAAGAATAAATAAACACAAAGATTCTGGAAAATAAATAAGTGGAAGTAATATGCCTGGAGGATAGTGACTTGCTTGGCTGCTGAGACGAATACACAGGAGGAAAATAAAAGGACACTAGGCTGGAAAAATAAGCATGTATCAGATTGTTGACGGTTTTGAATGTGCATTAACTTTGATAGGAGAAGTCAAATATTGAATGATTTTAGCTGGAAGTTGTGTATTTTAGAATATTAATTTGGTGTTATCAGTGGATTAGTTGAAAGAGCCAACTAATAATGGGTGTTTTGGACAATTTATTTATGCTCAGCAAAGCTCACTAATCTCACACGACAGACAAAAACAATGATGCCTATGCCATGGTGTGGTTGTGGTTAAACAGAATGCTGTACAGGAAGTCTCTGGCATGGCTCCGAACATGCAATGTTAACAATTATTATTTAACTGGTTTATAATCTATATTCTCTGACAAGAAATAAGCAATTCAGATAGAAATACAAAATCATTTCCATTAGCTTAATTCCTATAATATTAAAGCTGAATTAGTTTTCATTTCCCTTCCCCCTCCCTCTCCCCGCAGCTTCCCCCAAAGCTGATGGCATGGGCACTTTCAACCGAACAAGAGTGACTGAATTTGTCTTTTTGGGACTCACTAATAACTGGATGTTGGAGATACTGTTTTTCAATGCTTTCTCAGTGACTTATGTGCTAATCCTTTTGGGGAACACGCTCATTGTCATTACCATAATCTTTACTCCACGTCTCCATACCCCCATGTATTTCTTCCTGAGCAATCTGTCCTTTATTGACATCTGCCACTCATCTGTCACTGTGCCCAAGATGCTGAAGGATTTGCTTTCAGAGAGAAAGACCATTCCCTTTGACAACTGCATTGTACAGCTCTTCTTTCTACATCTTTTTGCCTGCGCTGAGATCTTTCTGTTGACTATCATGGCTTATGATCGATATGCAGCTATCTGTACTCCATTACACTACCCCAATGTGATGAACAGGAGAGTCTGCGTACAGCTTGTCTTTGCTCTTTGGATCGGGGCTACTGTTCACTCACTAGCGCAGACCTTTTTGACCATTCGTCTACCTTACTGTGGCCCCAACATTATTAATAGCTACTTCTGTGATGTGCCTCCTGTCATCAAGCTGGCCTGTGCGGATACGCACCTCACGGGAGTGCTAATTGTGTCCAATAGTGGAACCATCTCCCTCACTTGTTTCTTGGCTTTGGTTACCTCCTATATGGTTATCCTGGTTTCTCTTCGAAAACAGTCAGCCGAAGGGCGCCGGAAAGCCCTGTCTACCTGCTCAGCCCACTTCATGGTGGTTGCTCTCTTCTTTGGGCCGTGTATCTTCATCTACACTCGGCCGGACACCAGCTTCTCCATGGACAAGGTGATCTCTGTCTTCTACACAGTGGTTACCCCTTTGCTGAATCCCCTCATTTACACCTTAAGGAATCAGGAGGTAAAAAGTGCCATGAAGCAGCTCAGGCGGAGACAAGGGTTTTTCATGAAATCTTGTACATGATAGGAACTGGGATTGCAGATATAACTGTGGCCACATTCTTAGTGAGAGAGCAAAAGTGGAGTCAAAATCGTTCTGTAAAATGGCCTGAAGCAGGTTAGATTTCTGCTTAGAGACAGGGAATTATTAAGAATTAAGGAAAAGGTTATTGTAGAACATGGAAGGAAAAAGAACCCAGGAAAGTTTGAAGAAGGCTTCTGTTGGACCAGTGAAATATTACAATTTGGGGAGCTCAGCGCAGTCTCAGTCTCAGGAATGGGCACCGCTGTGAGCAGCCATGCTTTTGATTCATGCTGTTCTGTGGGTTTTTGCCATCAGGGAGCAATACCTGTGTTTTATAAATTATAGTGGTTTTGATCTTACTTTCAAAAATATTTTTAAGTTGTATTAATAAGCCTTTACTTATTTATATTGAATTAAACTTTGTTGCTTTTGAGTATGATTCTCTTATTATCATATGTTTTTTGTAATACTTTTGACAAAATCAAGGTGGCTATGTATAAATAATTAAAAAACACTGGGACTCACCTACGGTGCATCTTACAAGGGTACATGTTAAATTTACTAAGTGTGAAATATAAACATCTTAACACAATAACTAAGAAAATGCAGTGAAGGCTACATTAACCAGTTTGATGAAAATATTTCAAATTGTATATAAAACCAGGACATTGTACTCCATATTCCATTAATGTATATGGCTATGATTTAATAAAAAAAAAATACTTTATAGGCTCAGCGCCTGTAGCACAGTGGTTATGGCCCCAGCCACATACACCCAGGCTGGCGGGTTTGAACCCAACCCCAGCCAGCTAAACAACAATGACAACTGCAACAAAAAGAAGGCTGGGTGTTGTGGTGGGCTCCTGTGGTCCTGGCTACTTGGGAGGCTGAGGCAGGAGAGTCGCTTAAGCCCTAAAGTTTCGGGTTGCTGTGAGCTGTGACGCCATGGCACTCTACTGAGGGGAGCATGGTGAGACTCTATCCCCAAAAAAGAAATAAATAAAAAATACTTTATAAACAAATTACTTTAAAGATTAACTTTATTAAGGTAAAATTTACATTACATAGGATGCACTCATTTTAATTGTATAGTTTGATAAGCGACAAAGGTACATACACCGTATAACCACATCTCCAAGCATGATACAGAACATTTTCACTTCTCCAAAGATTTTTATTTAGCCCCTTCCTAGATTATCCCTCTATTTCCACCCAAGCATTCAAGAATCTGATTTATAGGAGCCTGTGGCTCAGTGAGTAGGGCGCCGGCCCCATATGCCGAGGGTGGCGGGTTCAAACCCAGGCCCGGCCAAACTGCCACAAAAAAATAGCCGGGCGTTGTGGCGGGCACCTGTAGTCCCAGCTGCTCGGGAGGCTGAGGCAAGAGAATCGCTTAAGCCCAGGAGCTGGAGGTTGCTGTGAGCTGTGTGAGGCCACAGCACTCTACCGAGGGCCATAAAGTGAGACTCTGTCTCTACAAAAAAAAAAAAAAAAAAAAAAAGAATCTGATTTATATATATTCTCTTCTGCGTCTGGCTTCTTTTGTTCTGTGTGGTGTTTCTGAGATTAGTCCATGGTTTTGTGGGTATAAATAATGTGTTCCTTTTTGTTGTTGAGTAATATTTCATTGTATGGGTATAACACAATTTTTTTACTCTTTCATTCTTTGATGGCCATATGGGTGCTTCCAGTTTTTGATAATTATGAATAAAGCAGCCATAAACATTTATGTAGAGCTTATTTTGGGTAACTTTCCATTTTTTCTTGGATAAATACCTAGGGGTATAGTTGTTGGATGACATGCTAAATGTACCTTTACATCTAACTTTTTAAGACACTTCAAGACTGTTTTTTTAATTTTCTTAATGGTACAATTTAAAGAGCATAAATTTTAAATTTTGATTATATGAGATTTATCAATTTTTAATTTTTATGATTGATGCTTTTGTGTCCTAAGAAATCTTTGCCTACTATAAGCCTCAAAGATTTTCTTCTGTTTTCCTCTAAAAATTTTATAGTTTTAGCTTTAAATTCTAAGTGTATGATTAACTTCAAAAATATATCTTTTTTGTTGTTATTAGAGAAAAGTCTTGCTCTATCACCAGAGCAAGGCTAATTTTTACATTTTTTTGTGGAGATGGAATCTTGCCATGTTGCCCAGGATGGTCTCAAACTTCTGGCCTCAAGTGATACTTTCTCCTCAGCCTACCACTGCACTGAGATTCTAGGGATGAGCCACTACGTGTGGCCTCTCTATTTTCTATATCATTATTTGAACATGATTTTAGACCACTTTGTTTTTCAAATTTTAAAAATTACTTATTTTTCACATTTCTAAAAGGTATCGAAGTTTAGGTGTGTGGATAATACAGGAAAAAAGGATAAACATTTATATCCTTCTCTTGAAGGATAAAAGATCTGAATATATTCCAACGAACTATCTATCACCCATACAAAAAAAAAATTACTTATTTTTTAGAGACAGGGCCACACTCTCTCTTCCAGGCTGGAGTGCAGTGGCCTGATCATAGCTCATTGTAACATCTAACTCCTGGGTTCAAGGGATCCTCGCACCTTAACCTACCAAGGCTCCCAAGTAGGTAGGACTAGAGGTGCATGTCACCAGGTCCAGCTATTTATTTATTTATTTATTTGAGACAGAGTCTCAAGCTGTCTCCCTGGGTAGAGTGCTATGGTGTCACAGCTCACAGCAACTTCAAACTCTTCAAACTCTTTAAACTCTTACGCAATTCTCCTGCCTCAGCCTCCCAAGTAGCTGGGACTACATGTACCTGCCACAATGCTTGGCTATTTTTTTTTTGTTGTTGTTGCAGTTGTCACTGTTGTTTTAGCTGGCTTCGGCCAGGATTGAACCTGCCAGTCTTGGTGTATGTGGCTGGTGCCCTATCCACTAAGCTATGGGCACTGCCCTAATTATTTAATTCTTTTTTTTTTTTTTTGTGAAATTGGAATCTTGCTATGTTCTTCAGGCTGGGCTCGAACTCCTGTCTTCAAGGGATCCTCTTATCCCAGCGTCCCATAGTGCTGAAATTACAAGTGTGAACCACTGTGCCTATGCCTATGATCATTTTGAATTTACTTCATATATCTCATATGGTGTGGGATAAAGGTTGAGATTTATTTTTTCATCTATCTGGTAGATCAAGTACCATTTGAAAAGATTATTCTTTCCCCATTGAATTATCTTGGCATGTATGTTGAAAATAAAGGATGTTTTACATTTGAATTGATTTTTTTGATTCTTAATTTTGTTCCATTGATTAATATTATGTACCTTGGTTATTTTAGCTTTATAGTAAGTATTGAAATTGTGTAGTATTAGCCTTTAATATTCTTTTTCAAAATTGTTTTGCTATCTCAGATTCTTTGCATTTTCACATACATTTTAGAAAAAACATGCCTACTTTTATAAAGAAAAATGCTGAAACTTAAATTGGGATTGAATTGACTCTGTAGATCAATTTGGGAGAGAATGAACATCTTAAACATATTCAACCTCCCAATCCATGGAATGGAATATTTCTTTCTTTCTTCTTTTTTTTTTGCAGTTTTTTGCCGGGGCTAGGTTTGAACCTGCCACCTCCGGTTTGTGGAGCTGGCACCCTACTCCTTGAGCCACAGGCGCCACCCTGGAATGGAATATTTCTTTATTTAGGTCTTCTTTAATTTAATTTTTCTCAGCAATGTTAGTAATTTTCATCTGTAATAATACATATTTTATTAATTTTTCCTAACCATTGCACGTTTTTAATGCTATTATTTTTTTCAATTTCAATTGATAGTATGAAAAAATATAATTCATTTATATATGTAAGGTGTCCGAAAGGTCACCCATAAAGTCACTATTTATAGGGAAAATGGGAAATTGTAGCTAAATGATCTTTATTTATAAAATATTCAGCCCAAAATTTTAGAAAGAAGTGGTCAACATGTAGACAATATTTTGTAAATATTTGTTCCTGATTGAAGAAGAAAGCTTTCAGTCTTTCGTAAGAAGATAATGTTAGATTTAATATGTACTCTTGTAAAATGCACCATAGGCGTGGTAAATCTACTAAGGGCAGAATATATATATATCTTAACACAATAACTAAGAAAATGTGGTGAAGGCTATGTTAACCAGTTTGATGAAAGTATTTCAAATTGTATATAAAACCAGCACATTGTATCCCATAATTGCATTAATGTACACAGCTATGAGTTAATAAAAAAAAAAGATAAAGTTAGCTGTAGGGTTTTCCTAGATGCCTTTTATAAACATGAGGAAATTTCTTTCTGTATATAGTTTGCTGAGAATTTTTAACATAAATGGGTTTGGAACTCATTAAATGTCTTTTCTACATATGGTAAATGATTTTTCTGCATCTGTTGAGATAATCACATGCTTTCTCTCCTTATTTCTGTTAAAGTGGCTCTGTGGTTTGAATGTTTTCATTCCCTCCAAAATTCATGTTGAAACGTAATCTCCAATGCAACACTATTAAGAAGTATGGTCTTTAGGAGGTGATTGGGTTATGAGGTTTCTACTCTCATGAATGGAATTAGTTGCTCTAATAAAAGGGCTTAATGGAGAGAGTTTACCCCTCTTGCCCTTCTGTCCCTTCCACCATATGAGGACACAGTGTTCCCCGTCATGAGAAGATACAGCAACAAGTTACCTTCTTGGAAGCAGAGGGAGCAGCCCTATTGGACACTAAACTTGCCAGCATCTTGATCTTGGACTTCCCCATTTTCAGAACTATGAAAAATACATTTCCATTGCTTATAGTTTACCCAGTCTGTGGTATTTTGTTATAGCAGCACAAGCATGCTAACACATATGGTGAATTATATTGATTGGCTTTCTAAAGTTAACCCACCCCTCTTTGTTGGAATAAACTTTACTTAGTTATAATGGATTGTCCTTTTCACATATTGCTGAATTTAATTCGCTAGTATTTTGTTAAGCGTATTTGAACCTATGTTCATGGGGATAATAGATTTGAGTTTTTTTTTATATTTTTTGTATTTTTTATCGATATATCATAGTTGTATATAGTCTTAGGGTCTATGTAATATTTTGATACATATATCAATGATTCTTATAATGTCTTGTCTCAGTTTGCTATCAGTAATGTTGGCTTCATAAAATGAGTTAATAAATGTTTCTTCCTCTTCTGTTTTCAGAAAAAATTATATAATCTTTTTATTATTCTTTTAATGAAAGAATTTGATGAAATGTGCTAGCGAAACTGGAGATTTTCACTGGAGAGAGAGAAAAGGACTCAGACAGCAAAATTACAGAAAAAACTTGAGAGCCAACAGGTGTGGATTAATTACGAGTGAAGAAGAAAATGAACAGAATATGATAAGGGATATATGCCTGGGAGGGGAAATGAAAATTGTGGTGTGTTTTAATGACTAGATTGGAAACCTAAAATTTTATTTAATGATAGTGAGAAGTGTATTCTCTTATCCATGATCTGTATAAAGCTGGGGGAATCCTTTTTTTGAAATAGATACGTCTCCATGAATGTTACAATATATGACTCTTTAACTTTGTGTCTTAGATAGTAACAGGGACCCAAGGATGTTAGAGAATAAAGAAATAACTGTGAGTACCTGAAATATCCTGCTAGTATAAAGCACTAGTGACTCATCTAGCCCCAGGCTGAGGGGAGCAGGCTGTGGATGGCAGAGCCCCCACAGCCTGGGAAATGCTTAGGGAGCGACCCCCAACCACTTCTCCTCCTCTAACAACATTCTTTCCACCTGTCAGAAGTCATGTAGCCCATGCATACTTGTTATCGGCAAGTACAGTTTTTCCTCTTTAAGTATGATCTCTACCCCATGTGTTAAGGTTTATGCAGCCTTGTTAAGACACTGTATAAATAAAGCTGTCTCAACGGTTCAGGTGCTGGCTGCAGCCATCAGCTGTGTCAGTCCTCCCGACGCCATCCTATATCTTGTCTAGTGTGTTTTGTTCTTGTGTGTGTCCCTCCTCCTCATTTCCCACATTTCCACTCAGGTCAACTCTCCCTCCTTGCGCCGGGTCTGAGAGGTCTTTCTCTCGTGCTAGTACGTGACACCAGGCTGTGGTCATTATTTTCCTTTTGAGATCCCGAGCCTGGCTAACTATTATAGATTCCATGTCATTCTCACAATCTGCATCTTCTAACATTGATTCTTTTTTTTTTCTTTTTGAGACAAAGTCTCAGTATGTCACCCTGGGTAGAGTGCCTTAGTGTCATAGCTCATAGCAACTTCAAACTCTTGTTCCAGTCATCCTCTTGCTTCAGTCTACTGAGTTGCTGGGATAACAAACCTGGCTTATTTTTCCTATTTTTAGTAGAGACAGGAGTCTTGATCTTGCTCAGGTTGGTCTTGAACTGTAGTCCACCCACCTTGGCCTCCCAGAGTGTTAGGATTTCAGGTGTGAGCCACGGAGCCCGGCCACATTGATTCTTTTCATCCCACAACACATGGTGGTCTAGAAGAGCATTTCTCAAATACAGTGTGTATACAAATCATCAGGGGATCTTTTTACTGTGCAAATTTTGATAAAGTCTTGACTGGGGTGTGGGATTCTGTGTTTCTTTTCTTTTTTCTTTTTTTGAGACAGAGTCTCATTATGTCGCTCTCGGTAGAGTGCTGTAGTGTCACAGCTCACAGCAACCTCCAACTCTTGGGGTTAAGTGATTCTCTTGCTTCAGTCTCCCAAGTAGAGGATTACAGGCGCCTGCCACAACACCTAGCTATTTTTTGTTTTTGTTGTCATTGTTGTTTAGCAGGCCCAGACCAGGTTCAAACCCACCAGCCCCGGTGAATGTTGCCGGTGCCTACCCACTAAGCTACCAGTGCTGAGCTGGATTCTTTATTTCTAACAAGCTTTGAGGTGATTCTGATGCTGCTGGTCCAAAGACCACAGTTTAGGCCAGGCTTGGTTACCATATGAAATAGTTAAATATCAACTTTAATGAAGCTAATGGAATGAAATAGAGTTCACTTAATACTATTGTAAAAATATATCTGATCTTTCTTTGCTTATTCTGAAAGTAATTTAGAATAGATTGGGACCTTAGGGTCACTAAGTCTCATGATAGTCTACTAACTTGTAGACATAATACTTATGAGGATTCTGGAAAATTGGATAAGACAATGTGGACATCCATATCAGAGGGACACACTGTACAGAGTGAAAGACCCACTAACTCTAAGAGGTAATAAATGAGTGAAATGACAGAAGGTGCTTCAAAGGAATCAGAAGCAGTCTATTAAACAAACTGAGAAATGCTCATGAAAATGCTGAAATAGTATTACTTCAAATTAACAAACATGTAGAATATTGTCAGTCTCCAGTGATTCTCATATACAACCTAAGTCTGTGGTGAAATGAAGTTGAGATAGCACTACTATACACATGTTAGTGTACAGAAAAATAATAGTTAGAAATAGGTAGTTAGAAAAATAATCTAATTATACCCTTACTTTCTGTCCTTTTATTTGCACAGGTATTCATACCTATTAGTATCTTAAGGCAGAAATAAATTTCCAACTCCTTATTTGTTTATTTGTATTATAGCAATATGTGTATTACTCTATTATATAGAAGATGGGACAGTCCGAGAAATTCAAGTGTTGAATACAAATCTTCTGAACAAATTTACATACACTATATATGTACATATATATACACAGGGTGTCTACAAAGTTCATGTGCAATTTACAGTGTAAAATTATTTTACATCATCTGTAATGATATCCCTATCCTCTTTAAATCAACCACAGAACAAAGAGTCGAGATATTTTCATTTTATTCTTTTTTTTTTTATTGTTGGGGATTCATCGAGGGTACAATAAGCTAGGTTACACTGATTGCAATTGTTAGGCAAAGTCCCTTTCATTTTATTCATTACTTTCTTTCTTTTTTTATTAGTATTAGATCATAGCTGTGAACATTAATGCGATCATGCACTGGTTTTATAAACAGTTCGACACATTTTCATCACACTGGTTAACATAGCATTCCTGACGTTTTCTTAGTTATTGTATAATAAGACAATCATATTCTGCATTCACTAAGTTTCACATGTACCCTTGTAAGATGCACCACAGGTGTAATCCCACCAATCACCCTCCCTCTGCCCAACCTCCCCCTTCCTTCCCCTCCCTCTCCCCCTTCCCCATATTCTTAGGTTATAACTGGGTTATAGCTTTCCTATGAAAGCCATAAATTAGTTTCATAGTAGGGCTGAGTACATTGGATACCTTTTTTTCCATTCTTGAGATACTTTACTAAGAAGAATATGTTACAGCTCCATCCATGTAAACATGAAAGAGGTAAAGTCTCCATCTTTCTTTAAAGCTGTGTAATATTCCATGGTGTACATATACCACAATTTGTTGATCCATTCGTGGATCCTTTACTCTCTATTTAATGAATAACTAAATAATTACTAAATATTTTTGTCTTATTTCTGAGTCTGAAAAGCCTTTTTTGTGAAATAGAGAATAAATGTTTTATTTTACCTCCCTGGAGAGTTGTGAAAGTTAATGTGATTGTAAATGGGTAGTGTTAGAAATTTTGCTACTATGAAAAAAGTAAGCAAACACAACATCATTGACTTGTTATAGTTTCTCCAGCTACAATCTTAGTGATTGTCATGAACATCATTTTGTCTGTCACACTGCATGTGTTCCTCCGTGCAGCTGATTCTTGCACAAAGCCATTCCATCCAGGCTCTTTAGAAAACTATTTCTTTTGTCTGTCATTGCTTATAATAAAAGAACATTTATTTTATACAAACTTTATAATTCTCCACTAACCAGTCTAAATAAATATAGCTTTATACTATCCAAAGAGTAATCTTGGAGAAAGAGACTCCTCTATTAATTATTAACTTTGTTGGAAATTGACTTATGATACCTGGAAAACCCTACAGAATGCCTTCATAATCATGCCTCTATCACTGAAATGGCTGTATCACTTGAATTTTCTTCCCAACACATTTCCTGGAAAAAATAAAAATTTTCCTTTTAAAAAGTGTGAGATGAGGGGGTGGCGCCTGTGGCTCAAAGGAGTAGGGCACTGGCCCCATATACCGGAGGTGGTGGGTTCAAACCCAGCCCTGGCCAAAAACTGCAAAAAAAAAAAAAAAAAAAAATGTATGAGATGAGGGACAGGCACGGAGGCTCACACCTATAATCCTAAGCACTCTGGGAGGCTGAGGCAGGTGGATTGCCTGAGCTCAGGAGTTCAAGACCAGTCTAAGCAAGAGCAAGACTCTATCTCTATTAGAAACAGAAAAACTAGTCAGGCATTGTCGTGGGCATTTGTTGCTTCAGCTCCTTGGGAGGCTGAGGCAAGAGGATCTCTTGAGCTCAAGAGTTCAAGGTTGCTATGACACCATGGCACTTCACCCAGAGTGACAAAGTGAGATTCTGTCTCAAAAAAAAAAAAAATGATATGAGTATTGCGGCAGAAACAGTACTCATCTTAGGCTTGTTGATCACATTCCCACTGATTGCCTGGGAAATCCCAGCTGCATTTAAATGTGGCTTTCTCATTGATGGGGTCAGAATGAATTATTGATTCCCAAGGTGCCACACACTTTTATATATACGAATATGAGATACCATCCCTATTTCATGGCTCTGATAGCAGGCTTTGGCTTGGAGACTTTGAGAGTATCAATAACTTCAATGTTTCAAAGTCTTCTTTCTCATTCATCAAACTCATATGCAAATGCACTCAATCTGATTCACTAGTGTTTGCCAAGCTGTTTATGCAAGCATCTGAGTGAATGATGTAGGGAAGGGCTACCCAGAAATCTAATGGTTTGTTGAGACTTTGGTTATCACCCTAACAGAAAAGCAAGGGGAAGCAGCATGACATAATGGAAATAGCTTGAGTTTGTTTTGAGGCCCTTGGGGTCACATTCTATGGGCATCTTTGCCCAGCTGAGTGACTTTGGGCATGCCATTTGCTCTCTGTGAGCTTTAGTTTCTTCATGTATAAACAAGCATAATAATATTTACCTCCCAAGGTTGTTGTGAGAATTAAGTAGGTGCATAGTGCCTAGAACAATTTCTAGCATATAAAAGATATTAATAATCATAGCTATCACTGTGGTTGTCAGATATTGGGCCAAGGATGATTTCATAAGTCACGCACTCTGGTAAATATGGCATCTAACACAGAATACAACTTACTCTTTGCAAGGCATTTCTTTGATTTGGAGTGCCAAACATCCTAAGGACTTAGACATTTTCATTTTTCTTCTTTCCTATTCTTCCTCCCCACTAACTTGTTCAAGGCACTCTTCATGTCTTCATTTCTAAGGGTATAGATAATGGGGTTCAGTAGTGGGGTGACAGCAGTGAAGAACACGGATACCACCTTGTCTTCTGGGAGGCTGGTGGATGGGCGAGAATAGATGAAGATGCAGTGTCCCAGGAATAGTGTGACAACGGTGAGGTGGGCTGCACAGGTGGACAGGGCCTTTCGCCTGCCCTCAGAGATCTGCTGCCTCAGACTCACCAGGATGACTGCATAGGACACCACAAGGACCACAAAACAGACCACAGAGATCAGCCCACTGTTGGAGATAATGAGGATCTCAATGATGTGGGTGTCAGTGCAGGCCAGTTTGATCACCTGAGGTACATCACAGAAGAAGTTGTCGATCTCATCAGGACCACAGTAGGGCAGCTTGAGGGTGAGGGAAGTCAGGGCTAAGGAGTGGATGGTCCCCCCTGTCCAGAGGGCCATCGCCAGCAGCACACACACCTTCCAGTTCATCACTGTCATGTACTGCAGGGGTTTACAAATGGCCACATACCGATCATAGGCCATGACAGTGAGGAGGAAGATCTCTGTGCAGGCGAAGAGGTGCAGGAAAAACATCTGGGTCACACAGGCACCAAAAGAGATGAGCTTTTTCTCTGACCAGGTGTCTATCAGCATCTTGGGGACAGTGACAGTGGAGTGGCAGACATCAATAAATGACAGGTTACTGAGGAAGAAATACATGGGGGTGTGGAGCCGGCGGTCATAGATAATAGTTATGACAATGAGGATGTTCCCAATCAGTGTCAGGACATAGAAAATGAGGAACATGGAAAACACAGCCATCTGCATCTTCTGATTTACGGATAAACCTCTAAGCTGAAAATATGCCACTAGAGAAGTTTCATTGAGTAGGAGAGTTTCCTCCATTCTCTTTGTTACACATTCCTGTCAAGAATTAGAAAAAAAAAGTACCCCCGTGAAACATTGAAATATGCATCCATCATTTGGTCCCTTGATTTCTTGAGTGTTTATGACTTTTATCTCCATTTGGAATTTGTGCTCTTGTGCTTCTTTTCAAAATCTCTATTCAACATCTTAAGTCATGCTGGGCACATAGTAAGTGCTTTTGGAATAACAAAACAGAGATATAAAATGTCCTTGAAGAGGGAGCGAGAGAGACCAAACAGGTTATTTTCCCCTTATTGTAATAAGATACCAGTGCTTAGATTTAGACTACAGATTTTTACAGGAGAAGAAATTAAGGTTCTTCTTAGCCTAAATAAGTCATTTGTTTGAGGTCACACAAATCTGAGCCTTGAATATTGGTTTTGTTGTTGTCGTTGTTCTGTTAACTGCATTTTTCACTAACCCAACCTACTTGCTCTCCTGTTGGCTTTGTTTTGGTGCTCTGAGACCATAATTTTCATGATCTAGCTTTCAAAGGGAGCAACTTTTTACTGAGGAAGATTTTACCAAGCATTTACCAATGCTTTTTCTTTTCTTTCTTTTTTTTTTTGAGACAGAGTCTTACTTGTCGCCCTAGGTAGAGTACCATGGTGTCACAGCTCACAGCAACCTCAAACTCTTGGGCTCAAGCAATTCTCTTGCCTCTGCCTCCCAAGTAGCTGGGACTATAGGACCCACCACAATGCTCGGCTATTTTTAGAGACGGGGTCTCACTCTTGCTCAGGCTGGTCTCGAACTCCTGAGCTCAGGTGATCCACCCGCCTCAGCCTCCCAGAGTGCTGGAATTACAGGTGTGAGCCACCAGGCCCGGTGTGGCTGTGATGCTTTTTGAACAAGTTTTTTAGAGGAGGCAGTATAAAACCCTGGAAGCCTTATAAAATCTGAAGAGAGTGAAGGAGGCTTGCCTCTCCTCCCCACCCCTCAGCTGAGGCCAGATTTGCTCATTCTTAAACTGGAGTTCAAGATCCAAGTCTAACAGCACTACTGTCTTATCTGGATTATCTCCAGCTTTTTTCAAAGTCCCATTCTGTTGTCTGACTTACCTGTCCACAAGTGAAGCAAAAGTGGGTCTATTGTTTTCTTTTAAATTATCCTGTCTATGACTCAAGCATCATTTCAGTTTTAAAAAAACAAGTGTATGCTTTATATAGAGTTGTAGGATTTTAGCTCTTAAAGGGACATAAGAGTTTACATAATCTATTTTTTATTTTACAAAAACAGAAATTGAGGCATAGAGAGGTAAAGCTACTGGCTGAAGGGTACGCAGAGTTGCAGTCACAGGGGGGTCTGGAGCTCAGGTTTCTTAATTCCAGGTCTCACTGTCCCAACACTCTATTTTAATTTTTGTGGTGGTTGGCACAATTTAGGAATTAAGTAGAATGTGTCTTAGTGACCTCCCCCTTCCTCTCCTCGGTGTCCTGAGGCAGATTGTGGGGGGGAACCCCTGTCTTCCCTGGCTTATGTCCTTCCTTCAGGCTGCTGTTTCAATGCACAATCTTCCAGGGGTGACCCCTCTTTGGTTGGTTGGGCCTCCCCATCCTACAATACCTCCTTCCTATCACAGATCATGACTGGTGCTTAAATCTTCCTTTAAGATCATGCTCTTTAACAGGCAAATGAATCAACCTCACACTGCTTATGAAAAAAAAGAATAGAGAGGCCAGGTGCAGTGGCTCACGCTTATAATCCTAGCACTCTGGAAGGCTGAGGCAGGTGCTTAGGAGCTCAGGAGTTCAAGACCAGGCTGAGCAAGAGCAAGACCCATCTCTAAAAATAGCCAGGTGTTGTAGTGGGCGCCTGTAGTCCCAACTAGTGGGGAGGCTGAGGCAAGAGGATCACTTGAGCCCAAGAGTTTGAGGTTGCTGTGAGCTATGATGACATAGCACTCAACCCCAGTGAGTAAGACTTTGAATGAGATTTTGTCTCAAAAAAAGAAAAAGGAAAAAAGAAAAAAAAGGTTAGAGAAAGCTAACCTTTCTCTAAGGTTAGCTCTTAGCTCTCTCTTTCTGTTTAAATATTTCTCCTACCTCATCATGCTGGTGTTCTGCAGATAACAGCCCTTTTTCTTAGTGTATATTAGAGAAAAGACTGATGGTAGTGTCAAATCAGGGAACTGGCAAGGAAGATTGGTGGCAAAGAAGATATCTTTGGGGCAGAATAAGTCCATTTTAAAATTAAACTCATTGTGTCTAGGGCACAGATTAATATTTACAGCAATTTTATTGTTTAGAAATTATTCTTAGAGCATTCACTTAAAACTTTTGCTCCAAAAAACTATTTTAAGTGTTACTGATGTACATCTGTTTTCATGGTTGCAAAATTGAAAGCTGAAGAATGGACCAAGAAAGGACTCAGGTGTCTATTCTAAATTCTTTATAGGAAATTTCCCTTTCTGAGATTGGAAAGAGCACGCAGACTGAGAACTAGGTCTACAGTGAAGATGTCTATTCCCTCCTCAGAGACTATGGATATACTTTTTAACTAAACCTTTTCCATATTCATTTTTTCTGTTTCTGACAAATGGAGCTGTGTTCAACTGCAGTACAAATTTGGTGTTAGTTTATGCCAAGAATATGGTGCACAAAGGGAAAGCCTAGTGCTTATTGCATATGGTTCAGGAAAATGGGGGAAAATGATCAAGAGAAAAAACAGCATAAAACTGAAATACCTATAAAACTCACCTTGAGTTGTTTCTGATGTTCTTAGTACCTCCAAAGGTAACTGAAGTGTCAGTCTTGCTTTTTCGATATTAAGGGTATTATCTTCCAGTAAAAATAACAATTTGTTTGAAGTTGGATAAGTCAAATAACTCCATTCACCTTGCTTTTTCCATGAAGAAAGTGAGAGTCCTTGAAGTTCCTTTGGTTCTTGTTCACAGTTTGGTGAAAAGTCACAGTATATATATTTGGTGATATTTTCTAGTGAGAGGTACCATTTTAAGGATTTCTATAAAAATGACACTTTTATATCCATACTATCATATTTTAGATATGTCAAAGCATGTAATTCTGCAGTAAGATCTAGGATTGGCTTCTAGTTAACTGAAGAAGTTAGAAATGGTGTGGTATTGAAATGATACTTTTTCCCATCTTTCCAGACGGTTGTGATGGCGAGGGATTAAGAACACCGACCATCCACACTTGCAGGCCTTGCTAGCTTATGAGGACAATTCTAACATAAAACCTGACCTAATTATTGAGAAAATCCATGTGTGTGAAGCATCCTTTTTCCTTTTCAGCTCAGGTTTGTATTGTTAGTTTTGGAAGAATTATATACCTTCAAGTACTAAAGGGGAATCTGCGGAGAGAGAAAGCAGCTGGTACCGGCAGCTGTAGTGTTGGTTTGTTCTACCTGAGTTTTAGAGGCTTTAAAGCCTTGGGAACCAAGCAATGACATCAGCTTGCTCTAGTCAACAGTTAGAAAAAGTTAATGCCATGGGGAATGAAATTACAGACTTTGCAATCATCACTAGAACAATTTAAGAAGAAAGCAGTGCTTAAATATCTTAATCTTTTAGATGTATTTCTATATAATTAAATAGACTACTATTTAGCGATTGCCTATTATGTGCAGAGTAGTAGGTAATGGGCTTTTATGTTTTCTTATCGAATGCGTGTAAAATCACAGAGATGAGAGAAGGGTAATAGAGCTGAGATTTTAGAAAGTTTTCTTTCTTTCTTTCTTTTTTTTTTTTCTTTTGAGACAGAGTCTCAAGCTGTCTCCCTGGGTAGAGTGTGGTGAAATCATAGCTCACAGCAACCTCAAACTCTTGGGTTTAGAGATTCTCCTGCCTCAGCCTCCCAAGTAGCTGGGACTACAGGCACCTGCTACAAGGCCTGGCTATTTTTTTGTTGCCATTGTCATTGTTGTTTAGTAGGCCCAAGCTGGGTTCGAACTTGCCAGCCCGTATGTGGCTGGCACCCCAACTACTGAGCTACACGTGCCACCCTAGAAAGTTTTCTGACAGATTAAGTGCTTTGACCCTAGAGCCAGATTGTCCAGGTACAAATTCCAGTGTCCCAGGTGTATAAATTTGGGCTAGTTACTTAATTTCTCTAGTCCTCAGTTTTCCCATCCATTAAACATGAGTAAGAATGATCAAATATTTTGGAACCCTTGACATCTTGGCAAAGCATGTGGCACTTAGTATGCTATGTATATTATCATTATATAATTATGTAGCATGCTATTGAAGCAACCCCCACCAAACAACATTTTGGCTTCAATTATTTATTATTATGGATCAATTTAGGGCTTCTGTCTTAATTCCTCTATTGCTTTCTCTGTTTAGATATATGAGCTTGGTGGTTTAAATTGGTACCAAAGGAAAGGTACATATATTAAGATTATACTTTGAGTTTGAATTTCAAGATTGAACAGTTTTGAGGATGGTTAGGATGTCTTAAATAAAGGATATGCAGCTAAAAATAAGTTTATAGCTAACTCACTATGCAACAGTGTGGAGAAGAGAAGATGATAATACAGGGAGCACGTCTGAAGTTACCGAGATGCCTACTTTCTAGGCCTTGTGGCTGGGGGCCCTTTTCCCTAGTTTTCTTGTTGGATTCGTTATCATGGGTCAGAGGCCAGACTTTGTGGCACTGGAAAGTATGAAGCTTCCAGATTTTATAGGTATTGCTACTTGGTCAACGTGGGACTTGTATTGTCACTGTAATAGCCTTGGAAATCAGAATATGTGTTAGGAAGAAGGTTATGCCGGCCTCATTCGTTTTCTGTATTTTTGGAACTGAGATACTTTATCATAAGCCTGATAAGGGCAATACAGAAAATATGTTCAATTGATTACAGGTCAAATACCCTCACAACTGTCATTGGTAACATGCACGGTGAAGAAATTAACCTTTGATCTTCTCATATCACAGCTTCTGTGCTTCCCTCTCATGTCTTGGTGACCTCTGTCCCTGCCCCATAACTTCCATCTGAAGGAGTCCCACTCAGGCTTTTCTTCCCTGAAAGTAAGTCCCTCATGTTCCAAAACTGTGTGTTCCTATATCCTTCACAGAACAAATGAAAACAATCGTTTATACTTGCATATCACTCTAGAGTTCACAAAGCTCTTCCACACTCATTATTTTATTTGTTCTTCACGACACTCCTGTGAGGCAGGGAGAACTACAGAAAATTGGACTTGGTGTTCAGTCATATTCACAGAGTTTATATGTCAAGTAAGCACTTGAAGTAGGGCTTGAACTCAGTCTTTGGCTGTCAAATCCAGTGTTTACTCCATTAATTCACATGTATGTTACATTTTATAGAGGAGCAGTTGTTTCAAGGTATGAATGATTGGTTAACCTCACCTCCTATGGAAAATGCACACTTAAAAAGAATTACTTGCTAAATGATACAGACATTTTTCATGGGTGTAGGAGAGAGATAACTTTTCGGTATTCTTTGATCTCACTGACACTTTTCCTTTTTCTCATTTCAAAAGATCAAAGGAATATGCTCTTCCCCACTGTGAGGTCACTGACTCCCTGCTAAAGTAACCATTCGGCAGCCTAGAATGTATCCAATATCATACTTACTGTACTATGATATAAAAAGTTTGTAAGAGTAATGATTTTTTCATATGAGTAATTTATCAGATAATGAATTAAGACAACTTTCATTTTAGGAATTTAAGCAACCCCCTTGAGAAAAACCTTAGGGGGATGCTAGTAAATGCAACGTTAATTAAATGTGATGTGACCTTCTGCCTGCACTTTCACACCCCTCACAGCAAGAGGAAAGGGAACCAAGAGAGCGTCCATGCTTCTAGTGGAACCACTATTCTGCCTTTCACAACAAACTGCAAAAATCAGACGCTAAGAGGAGGCTACAATTTGATCTCATTGTTTATCCACTCCCATCTGAAAAGAGACCAACCAGTCTAATTTCATCAAGTTACATATGCACCTATGTCTGTTTATCTCAGTCTTCACATACTTGAAGCGTTAGTCCCCCGTTATGAACTCATCTCCATGAGGCTTGAGTCAAGCTCTGATCCTTCTCTGACACCACAAACTCTTCATTATGCCCTCTGGCTAGCATTTTGCAAGTATGTCAGAATCCTTTGTGACCTCTATCTTTTCCCCATATGTTATCCCCCATATGTTATCCTTATATTCCTGCAGCTTTGTTAAACATTTTTTTTTGAGACAGAGTTTCACTTTGTCATCCTCAGTGACAAATGCCATGGTGTTGTAGCTCACAGCAACCTCAAACTCTTGGGCTCAAGCAATTCTCTTGCCTCAGCCTCCCAAGTAGCCAGGACTACATGTGTCCGCCACAATGCCCAGCTATTTTTACAGATAGGGTTCTTGCTCTGACTCAGGCTGGTCTTGAACCCCTGAACTCAGGCAATCCACCCCTGGATTGGATGGAACTGGAGGCCAATATCCTAAGTGAAATATGCAAGGAATGGAAAAACAAATACTGCATGTACTCATTTATAACTGGGAACTAACCAATGAGTATACATGGTCATATAGGATGGTATAATGGACTTTGGAGGCCCAGAAGAGGGGAGGGAGAAAAGAGATGAGAAATCAAATTACTTTTCACATACAATTGTACTATTCAAGTGATGGGTACACTAAAGCCCTGACTTTACCACTGTACAGTTCATCTAAGTAACAAAAACCACTTGTGCCACCTAAATCTATTAAAATAATTTAACAGAAGAAAAACAGAAGTAATCAGAAGAGAACTTTCATCTGATGGTACTGCTAATTCAGTACATCAGTCTTCATCTGAACCTGTAAACTCCTTCTGCTATTACAATGGATACTCCACTCTATCTAAGGCCACCCCTCCCCCACTTGTACCGGGATCCCATCCTTTGTAGCCTCTCAAGGACTTTGCTACAGCAAATCTGTGTTTTTAGCCTCATCAGATTTCTGTCACTGCTGAATCATTCCCACCAGTGCACAAACATACTATAATAATTTCCAACTTCTATTTTTATTTTTTTTATTGAAGCAGGGTCTCATTCTCTTACTCTATGTAGACTGCTGTGGCATCATAGCTCACAACAACCTCAAATTCCTGAGCACTGGTGATCCTCCTGCCTAAGCCTTATGAGTAGCTGGGACTATAGGCATCCACCACGATGCCTGGCTACTGTTTCTATTTTTCATAGAGATGGGGTCTCACTCTCGCTCAGGCTGATCTCAAACTCCTGATTTCAAGCAGTCCACTTGCCTCAGACTCCCAGAGTGCTAGGACTACAGGCATGAGCCACTGTGCCTAGCCTAATAATTTCAATACTGAAAAATCTTTAGTTGACTTCCCATTTCTCTTCAACCACCACCTAATTTCTCTGCTTGTCTTTTTTTTTTTTTCAATTTCAAATTAATATGAGGGTATAAATGATTAGGTTACAATGTTTGCATTTGTTAGGTAAGGTCTCTGATGGGCAGGTCTCTGTCCTGCACCCAGAAGGTATCCTTACATTGTGCCCATTAAGTGGGAGTGAAACAATCCCCCCTCCTCCCCTCTCCCTGCTCCCTAGTTCCTTCTCCCAGCAGTTTGAATCAAAATGAGGTTTTCTTCTCTGTGGGCATGTATTAGGTCATCTACTGGCTTCATATTAGTGTTGAGTACATTGGATATTTGTTTTTCTGTTCTTGTGATACTTTACTAAGAAGAATGTGTTTGGGCTTGGCGCTTATGGCTCAGCGGCTAGGGCGCCAGCAATATACACCTGGGCTGGCCAAACAACATTGACAACTACAACAAAAAATAGCTGGGCGTTGTGGCAGACACCTGTAGTACCAGCTGCTTGGGAGAATCGCTTAAGCCCAAGAGTTTGAGGTTGCTGTGACCTGTGACGCCACAGCATTCTATCAGCGCAACATGGTGAGACTGCCTCAAAAAACAAAAATATGTGTTTCAACTCCATCCAGGTTAATACAAAAGATGTAAAGTCACCATCTTTTTTACGGCTAAATAGGCTTGAATCATGGTATACATATACCAGAATTTGTTAATTAATTCCTGGGTTTGTGGGCATTTAGATTGTTTCCACATCTTGGCGATTGTAAATTGAGCTGCAATAAATAATCTAGTGTAAATGTCTTTCTGATAAAATGATTTTTTTTCTTCTGGGTAGATGCCTTGTTGTAGGATTGCAGGATCAAATGGGAGGTCTAATTTGAATTTTTTGAAGAGTCTCCATACTTCTTTCCAAAGAAGTTGTATTAGTTTGCAGTGTAAGAGTGTTCCCCTCTCAGTGTAAAAGTGACACCAACAGTGTAAAAGTGTTCCCCTCTCTGCACATCTGTGCCAGCATCTGCAACTTTGAGACTTTGTGGAGTGGGATAGTTGTCCTGGGGTTAGGTGATATCTCAGGGTGGTTTTGATTTGCATTTCTCTGATGATCAGGGATGATGAGCATTTTTCATATTTTTTTTAGCCATTTGTCTTCCTCAGAGAAGGTTCTGTTCATGACTCTTGTCCAGTGAGATTGTTTGCTCTTTTCTTGTTGATTAACTTGAAAAATCCCCATCTCTGTGATAAAGTAGTTATCAACCCTTTTTATTTATTTATTTTTTGTTTTTATTAAATCATAACAGTGTACACTGATGCATTTATGGGGTTCAGCATACTGATTTGGTATACAGCTGAAATGCCTATATTGAACTGATTAACACATCCATCACAATTATACTCTTAATAGTTTTGAAATGTACCTTGCATCATGCACATTAGGTGAAGTCCCCCAAATACTCTCTCTCTTCCTGTCTCTCCTCTTCCCTCTCCTCCCTCTCCTCTTCCCTTCTACTTTCTGAACTATAGTTTATGTTTTACCATTTGCGTGAATGTGTAAGTGATTATATATTGATTTCATAGTAGTATTGAGTACATTGGATTTTTTTCATTCCCGAGATACTTTACTAAGAAGAATATGTTCCAGCTCCATCCAGATAAACATAAAAGATGTGAAGTGTCCATCTTTTTTTTATAGCTGCATAGTACTCCATGGTGTACATATACCACAATTTGTTAATCCATTCATGGGTCAATGGGCACTTGAGCTGTTTCCATGTCTTGGCAATTATGAATTGGGCTGCAATAAACGTTCTGGTGCAGATGTCTTTGTTGTAAAATGATTTTTGATCATCTGGATATATACCTAATAGAGGAATTGCAGGATTAAACAGTAGGTCTACATTTAGTTCCTTGAGTATTCTCCAAACTTCTCTCTAAAAAGGTCATATTAGCTTGCATTCCCACCAGCAGTGTAGAAGTGTTCCCTTCTCTTCATCCATGCCAACGTCTGTAGTTTTGGGATTTTGTTATGTGGTCTAGTCTTAGATGATATCTCCAAGTGGTTTTGATTTGCATTTCTCTGATGATTAAAGATGATTGGCATTTTTACATGTGTTTGTAGGCCATGTGCCTGCCTTTGTTGTCAGAGAAGTTTTTGTTCGAGTCTCTTGCCCACATAAAAATGGGGTTATTTGTTCTTTTCTTATTGACTAGTTTGTGTTCTCTGTGGATTCTAGTTATCAGATCTTCATTGGAAGCAACCTGCAAAAATCTTCTCTCATTCTGAAGGTTGTCTGTTTGCTTTACTTACTGTGCTCTTGGCTGTGCAAAAGCTTTTTAGTTTGATCAAATCCCAGTAATTTATTTTTGGTGTTGGTTCAATTGCCCAAGGGGTCCTCCTCATAAAATATTCTCCCAGGCCAATTTCTTCAAGTGTCTTCCCTGCACTCTCTTCTAGTATTGTTATAGTTTCATGTCTTAAGTTTAAGTCTTTTATCCAGTGAGAATCAATTTTTGTTAATGGTGAAAGGTGTGGGTCCAGTTTTAGTCTTCTATAGGTCTCTAGCCAGTTCACCCAGTACCATTTGTTAAATAGGGAGTTTTTCCCCCACTGATTGTTTTTGATAGGCTTGTCAAAGCTCAAATGATAAGTAGCTGGGTTCACCTCTTGGTTCTCTATTCTGTTCCATAAATCTACCTCTCTGTTTTGTGCCAGTACCATGCTGTTTTTTTTTTTTTTTTTTTGAGACAGAGTCTCATTTTGTCACCCTTGGTAGGATAATATGGCATCATAGCTCATAGCAACCTCAGACTCTTGGGCTTAAGCAATTCTCTTGCCTCAGCCTCCCAAGTACCCTGTTTCCCCGAAAATAAGATATCCTCCGAAAATAAGACCTACTTACAGGACAGATAAGACATCCCCTGAAAATAAGACCTAGCGCATCTTTGGGAGCACACCTTAAAATAAGACAGTGTCTTATTTTCGGGGAAACAGGGTAGCTGGGACTACAGGCACTCACCACAACGCCCGGATATTTTTCTGTTCTACTTGTCATTGTTTTGGCAGGCCTGGGCTGGATTCAAACCAGCCAGCACCGGTGTATGTGGCCAGTGCCCTCGCCTCTGAGCTACAGGCGCTGAGCCTGTACCATGCTGTTTTGATCACTATAGATTTATTGTATAGCCTGAAGTCTGGTAACGTGATACATCCTCATTTGTTTTTATTTCTGAGTAATGTTTTGGCTATTTGAGATTTTTTTCTGATTCCATATAAAATGAAGCACTATTTTATCAAGCTTTTAAAAGTATGACAATTGTGCTTTAATAGGGATTGCATTCAATCTGTAGATTGCTTTGGGTAGTATGGACATTTTAACAATGTTGATTCTTCCCAGCCATGAGCATGGTATGTTTTTCCATTTGGTAACATCTTCAGCTGTTTTTTCAGAGCTTCATAATTCTCTTTGTAGAGATCTTTCTTGTCCTTTGTTAGGTAAATTCCCAGATATTTCACCTTTTTTCGCACTGCTGTAAAAGGAATAGAATCCTTGAGTATATTTTCAGCTTTTGGCATATATAAAAGCTACTGATTTGTAAGTATTGATTTGTATCCTGAGACACTGCTATATTCCTTGATCACTTCTAAGAATTTTGTAGTTCAGTCCCTGGGATTTTCCACATATAAAATCATATCATCTGCAAAGAGTGAGAGTTTGGTCTCATCTGACACCATTCGGATACTCTTGATTGCCTTTTCTTGCCTAATTGCAACGGCTAAGACTTCCTTTACTATATTGAATAGAAGTGGAGACAATGGGCATCCTTGCCTTTTTCCTGATCTGAGTGGAAATGTTTTCAATTTTACACCATTCAATATGATATTGGCTGTGGGTTTGCTGTAGATGGCCTCTATCAGTTTAAGAAATGTCCCCTGCCTATTTTCTTAAGTGTTCTGATCATGAAAGGGTGCTGGATATTATCAAAAGCTTTTTCTGCATCAATTGAGAAAACCACATGGTCTTTTATTTTATTTACATGACGTGTTATATTGATAGATTTGCGTATGTTGAACCAAACCTGTAACCTTGGAATAAAACCAACTTAATCATGGTGTATTATTTTTTTGATGTGTTGTTGAATTCTGTTTGCTAAGATCTTATTGAATATTTTTGCATTGATATTCATTAATGATATTGGTCCATAATTTTCTTTCTTTCTTGGATCCTTTCCTGGTTTGAGGATTAGGGTGATATTTGCTTCATAGAATGTGTTGGGAAGTATTCCTTCTTTACCTATGCTTTGGAAAAGGTTGTATAATATAGGTACTAGTTCTTCTTGAAAGGTTTGATAGAATTTGGATATGAAGACATCTGGTCCCAGACTTTCCTTTTTTGGGAGATTTTGTATAGTTGATGCTATTTCAGTGATTGAGATAGGTCTATTCAAAATTTGTAATTCTTTCTGGTTGAATCTAGGAAGGTGGCATGCTTCCAGGTATTGGTCCATTTCCTTCAGATTTTCATATTTCTGGGAATAGAGATTTTTGTAGTAATCATTGAGGACATTTTTGAATTTCTGAAGTGTCTGTTGTTATTTCTCCTTTATTGTTTCTGATAGACAATATTAGAGATTTTACTTTTCTGTTTCTGGTTAGTTGGCCAAAGGTTTATCAATTTTATTAATCTTTTCAAAAAACCAACTTTTTGTTTCATTGATCTTCTGAATGATTCTTTTGTTTTCAATTTCATTTAATTCTGTCCTAATTTTGGTTATTTCTTTTCTTCTGTTGGGTTTGGGGTGGAATGTTCTTCCTTTTCCAGTTGCTTGAGATGATCCATTAAGTTGTTGGCTTCTTCTCTTTCTGTTTTCCTGATGAAGGCTTCCAAGGCTATAAATTTCCCTCTTAGGACTACCTTTCCAGTATCCCACAGGTTTTGATAGTTCATGTCTTCATTATCATTTTGTTCCAAAAATTTGGTAATTTCCTTCTTAATCTCATCTTTGACTCAGCTACTATTCAGCCTAAGATTATTTAGTTTCCATGTCTTTGTTTGAGTATGAAGATTCCTGTTGCTGTTGACTTCAACTTTTATTCCATGGTGGTCTGAGAAGATACAAGGAATAATTTCTAGTCTTTTAAATTTGCTAAGGTTAGACTTGTGTCCTAAGATATGATCAATTTTGGGATGATCCATGGGCTGATGAAAAGAATGTATATTCAGTTTTATTAGGATGAAAGGTTCTGTAGAGGTCTGTAAAGTCCATTTGTTCTAGGGTCAAGTCTAATATTTCTTTGTTTAGCTTCTTCTTGGAGGATTTATCTAAGACTGTCAAAGGGATGTTAAAATCTCCAACTATTATAGTGCTGGAAGATATCAAGTTGTTCATCTTCATTAGGGTTTGCTTTATAAATTGAGAAGCATTCTGGTAGGGTGCATAAATTTTAATTATTGAAATATCTTCATGTTGTGTGTTTCCCTTGACACATATGTAGTGACTGTCCTTATCTTTTTTTTATCTTTATTGGTTTAAAGCCAATTGTATCTGCAACTGAAATTGCAACCCCTGCTTTTTTCTGGTTTCCATTCGCTTGTATTGCAGATGTCCATCCCTTCACCTTGAGTCTACTTTTATCCTTTAAGGCAGCAGTTGTCAACCTGTGGGTCACACCTGTTTGGACTGTATTAAAGGTTCAAAGAATTAAGAAAATTGAGAACCACTGCTTTAAGGTAAGATGAGATTCTTGTATGCAACAGATATCTGATCTGAGTTTATGTATCCAGTTAGCCAACCTATGCCTCTTTAGAGGACAGTTTAAACCATTCACATTAATTGACAGAATTGATAAACCTGGCAGTGTTTGGGTGTCATGTTTTTTGAAAGTCCAGTGGACGTTTTTAATCCTTTCACCACTGTGGAAGTTGAATTTTGTTCAAAAATTTCTGGGTGAGTTTACTTTGGTTGTAGAGCATTGTGCTAGTCATTGTGGAGGATGGGTCTGAGAATATCCTGGAGAGGTGGTTTAGATATGCAAATTTCTTCAACATGTGTATGTAATTAAAGTATTTGATGTATTTCTCCATCACAGATGAAACTCAGTTTAGCTGGATACAGAATCCTGGGCTGAAAGTTGCTTTGTTTTAGGAGATTGAAGGTTGATGACCATCCTCTTCTGGCTTGAAAAGTTTTAGCTGAGAAATATGAGGTCATTCTGATATTTCTCCCTTTGTAAGTACGGCTTTTCTTAGGTCTGGCTCCTTGCAGAATTTTCTCCTTCATCTTAACTTGGCAAAGTTAATCACAATGTGCCTAGGAGATGCTTTATTCAGATTGAGTCTTGCTGGGGTTCTGAAACTGTCTGCTATCTGAATTTCTGTATCTCTTATAATACTTTGGAAATTCTCCTCCATTATCTCTTGGACTAGAGCATCTGTACCTTTAAGACCATCCTCTTCTCCTTCAGGAATTCCTATAAGGCAAATATTTGATCTTTTGGAGTGATCGCACAACTCTCTCAGGGAATGATCAGTTTTTGCTCTCCATTTGTCTGCCTCTTAGAGCATTTGGGAACGTTCAAAAGCTTTGTCTTCAATTTCAGAGACCCTTTCTTCTGCCTGGTTAACTGTATTACTGAGGGATTCTACTGTATTTTGGAGGTCCTCGAATAACTTTTTCATTTCCTTGAGCTCTGCTATTTTTTTTTCTCATTATGACCAATCTTTGGTGAATTGGGCTTTGAATTCATTAATTTCTTGAGACAACTTTAGAGCTATTCTTTGGATTTCAATTTTTAACTTGTTTCTCATTCTATTCATCTTATTTGCCATCCATATTCTAAATTCTATTTCTGACATTTCAGACATTTGTTTATGCATGGCACCTTCAGTTATATCTTCTTTGTCATTCTTTGGAGAGGTTGAGCTACTCTGGTTATTCATGTTGCCAGAGTTCTTCTGTTGGTTCTGCCCCATGTTTATTTTCTACCATTTGGTTATTAGAACTGGTAGGGTGAGATTGAATTGGGGTTCCCAGATTGTAGAGTTAATTAGCCCCTTACCAAAGTGCTAGGCTTTGTATTGTGGCTAATCCCCTACAACCTTACAAAGGCCCCTTTCAGAGTTTTGTTGGAGACTCTGAGGATGTACTTGGTGAGCTAGCACATGCTGGCTCTGTTTTGAAACCAGCCAACCTCTTC
Source organism: Nycticebus coucang (assembly GCF_027406575.1). Lineage (NCBI taxonomy): Eukaryota > Metazoa > Chordata > Mammalia > Primates > Lorisidae > Nycticebus > Nycticebus coucang. The sequence continues at coordinate 32,436,865 of NC_069785.1, read as the reverse complement.
CCTATCCTAAGAAGCCATGGTAGTAGGTTTAAATCTTGGCTGAGGAGAGATACAGACAGCTGCGACACCCTGCCCCCACCATTTAATTCTTTTAGGCTACAGAACTTCCAAGGTCAACCTCAGAGTGTCCCTAGGTGGAAAGCCCCAGACACAAGTTCCAATCAAATGGTCTTGGTGTACAAACACTGCTCCACAGAGATGAATCTAAGTGTCTTCAACAGCTCAATTGGAACCAGTGGTCCATGCCCCCTACCACCAAACTTAGTCCACACTGATGTCCGCTTCTCTGCTTGGTGGCCCAGTTGGAGGCTTGCTGGCTTTGATGGAGTCAGGGGACCATGCCCTCAGGTCTTGGTCCACACCTGCCAAGAGAGAGATGGAGATAGACAGATAAGGACAATTAAGTATTTATCCTGCATCTTCTTGTTTCAGTTTTTTAGACCTAACACTTGTTGAATGCTTAATACAGGGTATACTAAATATATATTGAAATTAAAAATTTTGAATCAATGAGGAAAATATGAATTATTTAATAAGTGAAAGTAAAAAATTGGGTAACCATTTGGGAAACATATAATGTTGCTCTTTACTTCATAGTTTGCAGAACAATAAATTGCAAAATGAGTTTCAAGAAAAGTAAGGGTGGGGGGAAAGAATAGTCATTTGATAAATGGTGCTGGGACAACTGTACATGGTCCCACAATTAAGTTCATGAACTTGCTACCACCATGTGCTTACATTGGCAGCACTGTACATATGACTTGATAAAGTTTCATAACATTTGTATGTTGTGTCTTAGAGCTGTGTTCCATGTTGACATGCAGCAGTGTCTTGTTGAGTGGCATTCATTATTGTTATTGGGTGTTTCTGTGTGCTGTTGTGAGAATGTTTGCATTTGAATTGGAGTAATGAATAAATGTTAAAGTTCTTGTTAAACTTGGCAAGAGTAGAAGTGAAATCAGGGACATGTTAATCCAGGTTTACAGGGATAATGCCATAAAGAAAATGGCAGTGTACAAATGGATTAAATGTTTTTCTGAGGAGAGAGAAAGCATCACTGATGAAGAGGTCAGGGCAGCCAGTACTGAGCAGAACTGACGAAAACGTTGCAAAAATTAGCTGAATTGTGCATAAAATTGTGAGAAACACAGAAGACCAAGTAAACATCAACAGAGAAATAGAAAAATCTTAACTGAAAATCTTGGCCAACAACTCATGACTCTTCCATCATGAAAATTCACTAGGTCTCACATCACTGTCTGTGAGGGAGTTTTTTAGCAAGTAAATAAATAACTGTATTGGAACACCCTCCCAACTTACCTGATCTGGCTCCCAGTGACTTTTTTCTTTACCCAAGATAAAGGTAAGAATGAAAGGAAGATATTTTGATGACATTCTGGACATCAAGAGTAATGTGAGAACAGCTTTGATGGTCATTCCAGAAACAGAGTCCATTTTTTTTGAAAGGGTAGACAAGTCACTGGCATTGGTGCATAACTTCCCAAGGGGAGTACTTTAATATTCAGCAATGAGGTAGGCACCACTTTTCCTAGGATGAGTTCATGAATTTAGTTCAGATCCCATATGTCCACAAACAAAACAATGAAGTTGGACACCTTCCTCAACATCATATATATATATATATAAAGTCAAACGAACTATAGACCTCAGTTGAAGAGCTAAAGCTAAACTCTTATAGGAACCACAGGCATTCATGACTTTGGAGTAGGTCATAATTTCTTAAATATAACATCATAAGCACAAGAAAAAATAGACATGTTGGACTTAATTGAATTAAAATTTTTTATATTTCAAAGGACACCATTAAGACAGTGAAAAGACAATCCACAGATGGGAAAAATATTTGCAAATCATATATCTGATAAGGAATTTGTATCTAGGGTATATAATGAACTCTTACAACTCAACAATACAAAGAGAAATAATACAATTTAAAATGAGCCAAGCATTGCATTGATATTTCTATGGAGAGGATATAAAAATGGCTAGTAAACACAGGAAATGATGCTTATTATGTTTAGTTATCAGGGAAATGCAAATTGAAACCATGGGATTTCCACTTTATACATATTAGGATGGATATAATAAAAAAGATAATAACTTGTGGCAGTAAGAATGTGCAGAAATTGGAACCCCTATATAATAAATTGCTGGTGGGAATATGAAATTGTGTAGTCATTTTGGAAAACAACTTGGCAGTCCTCAGAAAGTTAAACATAAACATACCACATGACCTAGAAATTCCACTTCTAGAGAACTGAAATTGTATGTCCAAACAAAAGCCTGTAAAGAAATGTTCATAGAAGCATTATTTGCAATAATCAGAAAGTGGGAACAACCCAAATATTCATTAACTAATGATGCATAAACAAGATATATTATGTCCTACAACAAAATATCATTTTGTAATAAAGGAATGAAGTGGTGATATGTGCCACAACACATAGCAGCACTTGAAAACATCATTCTAAGTGAGAGAATCCAGTCAGAGAAGGGGACATATTATATGATTCTGTTTGTAGAAATAGTCTGTTGTTGGAGGTTAAATTGCTTCTTCCCAAAATATGTATGTAAAGTCCTAAATTCTAGTACTTTAGACCGTGACTGTATTTACAGATTGGGTCTTTAAAGTAGTGACCAAATTAAAATGAGGTCAGTAAGGTGGGCCCAAATTCAGTATGATCAGTGTCCTTATAAGAAGAGATTAGGACATAGATGGGCACACAGGAAGGACCATGTGAAAATACAGGGAGAATATAGGCATCTATAAGCAAGACAACATGCCTCAAAAGAAACCAATCCTGCTGCCACCTTGATCTCAGATTTTTACCCCCAGAACTGTGAAAAAATAAATTTATACTGTTTAAGCCACCCACTTTGTGGTATTTTGTTATGTCAGCACCTGTAAACTAATACATCCAGAATAGATAAATGATAGAAACAGAAAGTAGGTTAATGCTTGCCAGAATAAGGGAGATGGGGGGAGAGGAGAATAGGGAGCAATAGCTAATGAGTACACAGGTCTTTTTGGGGGGTGAAGAAAATGTTCTTAAATTAGATCATGGTGATGATTCTACACTTTAAAAGGGTGAACTCCATAGTATGTGAATTATATCCCAATAAAACTGTAGTAAAAATTCCAAATGAAGGCTTGGCGCTTGTAGCTCAAGTCGCTGAAGTGCCAGCCACATACACCAGAGCTGGCGGGTTAGAATCCAGCCTATGCCTGCCAAACAACAATACAACTGCAACCAAAAAATAGCCTGGCACCTGTGGTGCCAGCTACTTGGGAGGCTGAGGCAAGAGAACCGCTTAAACCCGGGAGTTGGAGTTTGCTATGAGCTGTGCTGCCACGGCACTCTACCCAAGGTGTCAGCTTGAGGCTCTGTCTCAAAAAACAAACAAACAAACAAACAAACAAACAACTCCAAATGAACAAAAGCATGTAAGGAAAGAAAACTTAAAGTACTAGAAGAAAATGTGAGAGAATTGTTTTGTAATCTTGGAAAGGTAAAGCTTTTTTAGCAATAGTATAGTTTGGAAGCTATAGAAGAAAAGGCTGATAAATTCAACTACATAGAAGTTCCACATGGCAAAAAGCTCCCCCCCACCAAGCTAGGCCTTGGGTAAGCTTTTATTTATTTAGCTAATTAAAAAAATTGTGCATATTTAAGTTGTATAGAACAATGTTTTGATATCTATAGTGAAATGGTTACTATAGTGAAGCAAATTAATATATGCCTCATTTCATAAAGTTACCCACTTTTTGGTGGTAAGAACACCTAAAATTTATTCTCCTAGCAAATTTACATCACGCAATGCAGTATTATTAACTATAGTCTTCGTACTATGCATTATCTCTCTAGACTTACTCTCTAGACTTATCCCATATATAACTACAACTTTGTGCCTATCACTTAGACCATGACCCATTTGAAGGTGTACAGGGACACTATTGATTATTATTCTAGGATAACAGGTATATCCTGGGACTTTCTCAGAAAAACTGGTGTGTACCTTTAAATAATTCCTACAGAAACAATAAGACAGAGCTCAACAACTCAGCAGAAAAATGGGGGCAGGATATGAACACGATGGTGATGTGAGGATGCTGAAGCAACCACTTATATGGTGCTTATTATGTTTTATGGATTGTTTTTGACATTTATACATATGATCTTTTCTTTAATCTTCACAACAGTCCCATGAAGAATCTGAGGTACAAATTTAGAAACTAAGGTAAGAAAGTTCAAATAGTTCATAAAAAGAAATAAAAAGTTCTTCAATATGTTAAAATATATGCACCTCATAGTAAGAGAAATGAAAAACTACACTGCAATACCATTTTTCACTTAAGAGATTTACCAAGATCTAAAACTTGGATAATATACTGTTTAGGAATGTGGAAAACAAGCACTCTTCTACAGTGCTCTTGGGAATGTAAAATTTTCTGTTGCCTTTGGAGGGCAATTTGTATCAACATTATAAATGTCTGCATCTTTTGAACAAGCAATCTCATTTATAATAATTTATTCTTTAGCTATTTGCACTCAGGTAGAAAATTATGTTTATACAAGGTTATTTATGGTGGAATATTTGTGGTAGTGAAGAATTGGAAATAATCAAAATGTCAGTAAAATACTGATTAAATAGATTATAGAACGTCCATACAGAAGAACACACCAGAGCCATAAAAATGAATGAGGAGATTGGTATGCACTGATTCTGAAGATGAAAATTGTGTGCTTAAGATGCAAGAATGGGAGGGAGACTCTCCTATCCTTTTATAATGTGGGGGTTTGGAACCATGTAAATATCACCTACTTTTTAAACTATGAATTTTTATTTTATCTTTTTTTCTAGTCTGTGTGTAGGTGAAAATGAAATTGGTGTCAGATGGACACGTAATTTGAAGCAAGCAGAAAAGCAGAAATCTCAGATGTCACATAAACAAATCAGACCTGAATAATGGGGACTGCTTTTTAAAAAAATGAAGTAGAATTTTATTTTTTTAACGAATAAAGTAAGCCTAGAGGATAGGCATTTCAGGAATGGTAGACTGACTCCCAAACTCCTAGGTGTTTGTTTCATCATTTCTACGTAGAGAACCTTGTCTGATGCCCCACGTGGCTGTCAGAGTCCCAACTATGACATCTACACTAGTTTTTATAATTTCATGTTTTAATGCTATGATATGGGCAATGAATGAAGTTATAATTTAGTGTTATTTTTCTTGTTAATTTATTTTATGCATGTTCTGTATTATTATTGAAAGCTTAATGTATAATTGAAGGTTGTTTGACATTGTATAGAATAATGAGAAGTATAGGACATAAACACATAAACATCATGACAAGTGTTCTTCAAAAGTAGAACTTCATGCTTTATGGTACACAGACTATTATTGCTCATCTATTATGATAGAAATGATGATTTATTAATTAGATGCTCACAAATTTCAGGCTAATTATATGTACAGGCTATATATGACATCCGACAATTAAGTTTGCAACCTATTCTAAAAAAAGTGCTATATACCTTATTGTTGAATATCACTGCAGTTACCTTCAAAGTACTCCCTTTGGGAAGCTATGCATTGGTGCCGGCACCTAGTCTACTAAAGCAATTTTTTTTTTTTTTGTAGAGACAGAGTCTCACTGTACCGCCCTCGGGTAGAGTGCCGTGGCGTCACACGGCTCACAGCAACCTCTAACTCTTGGACTTACGCGATTCTCTTGCCTCAGCCTCTCGAGCAGCCGGGACTACAGGCACCTGCCACAACACCCAGATATTTTTTTATTGCAGTTTGGCTGGGGCTGGGTTTGAACCCGCCACCCTTGGCATATGGGGCCGGCGCCCTACTCACTGAGCCACAGGCGCCGCCCTACTAAAGCAATTTTGAAACTCTTTTTCTGGAATGACAATCAGGGCTGTTGATGTATAGCACACAAAGACACGCAACAATAATGAATGCCACTCAGAAAGACAATGCCACACATCAATACGAACACAGCTGTGAGACACTGACATACCAAGGGTATGAAAACTTACTAGTTGTTTGTATAATGTTGCCAATGTAAGCACATAGTCTATTTCTCTCATTCATAGTGAGAAATAAGAATAAAATTCTAACCCTTCCCAAGTGACTGAATGGATCCCACCGGGATCGCAGAGAAAGCTTAAAAACTGAAATCCTGGCTATAATGGGATGAGAGGTTGGGCACACCTTGTTATAGTCCCTCCCCTGCTAATTACCCTTAAACTTTCTTCTTCTTCTTCTTCTTTTATATTTTTCCAGTTTTTTGCTGGGGCCAGGTTTGAACCCGCCACCTCAGGTATATGGGGCTGGCACCCTACTCCTTGAGCCACAGGCACTGCCTCTCTTAAGCTTTCTTTTTCTTTCTTTCTTTTTTTTTTTGTAGAGACAGAGTCTCATTTTATTGCCCTTGGTAGAGTGCTGTGGCGTCACAGCCTCCAAGTCTTGGGCACCCTACTCACTGAGCCACAGGCCCCACCCTTAAGATTTCTTCTTTAAGGGTTGAACAGAGTCAGCTCTTTGGAATGACTTGCTCCATTGCTGATTTCAACCAGCTGCTTACCGCTGCTCCTCTTTTTGGAGTTTAAACATTGAAACTTACCAGCATTAATAGACATCATGACACTGACACAGTCCAGGGATGTCTAACTTTTTTTCTTTTCTGCTGCACATTGGAAGAATAAAAGTTGTCCTAAGCCACACATTAAATACACAAAACCAACAAAAGTTGATGAGAAAAAGAAAAAAAAAAAAACTCCACGCATACTTTATGCCATATCTGATACCACATATGAGCAAAACAGTCCTCTAATAATCTACATGTGGTGAGGGGCATCCTTAAAACTTGGACTCAATCTGTATGAAGCAAGCTATGTAAACAACACTAGTGTATCCCCATAATATTCTGAAATTTAAAAACAGGATGAAGTGCTGCTAAAAGGCTGCCAAAAAAGCTAGTGGTGTCTGCACTGGTATTATTCACTACAACTTCATGAAACCTTGTCAGCAGATGTCTACTGCAATTGGATGAAATGATGAGGATGCTTGTGATTAAGCAGCTGAGATTGGTCAATAGAGACAGGCTAATCCTCTTGCAAGACAACACTTAACCACATGTTGCACAAACAATGCTCAAACCACGGAAGCTGAACTTGGAAACTCTCTTTCACCCACCGTACTCACCAGATTGCATAATCTGACTACCACTTATTCCAGGCTTTGGATCACTCCTTGCAAAGAAAACTATTTAATTCTCAACAAGCTGGGGAAAACAACTTTTGTGATTTCATTGCCACTTGCTCTCCAGGCTTCTTTGCTGCTGGTATAAACAAACTACTGGTAAGATGGAAAAACTGTGTTGATAGTTTAGGAACATACTTTGATTAATAGTATTGCTTTTTCTTTGAGATATGATAAACTAAACTTTTGTTTAGAAATTGGACATTTCATACTTGATGACCTTAATGTTAGCTGTCCTGTAAGGTATTTTCCATCCCTAACATTGTGTCTTTTTATGAAGGTGAGATGCCGAGCATAGAGCGAATTCGGTACCATTCAATTTGGCTGTCTTTTAACTCAAAAGCATTACCTGAAAGTCACATGCTGATCTTTCCATTATTCCATGAAATATTATTTTTCTCTTTCAGTTGTGTTGCTGTTACCTTTCAAGTTCTACAGGCATCTTGGTAATATTCCAGGAAGGGGAAAATATATCTAGATTTTTAGCAGCCACAGCTTCCTCATCCATGACACCATGATTTTTGATACCAGCAATGCAACAGAAGTCAGGAAACAGGGCCCCATTTCCTGGGAAATTAAGCTGATTGATATATAGTAGCCAGATTTTTTCTCATGAAAACTAAAATGTCGATCAATAATACAACATCCTTCCTTGAACATTCCTTCTCAGCCATGTAAAGATTTTTGAAAACTGGCTTCTTGGCTTTTATGTGGCCAGAAAATTTTACAAGAACTAACTATGGACAGTGCATGGGGGAGTGGAGCAAGATGGCGGCTGAGTAAAAGCTTCCCTGCAACTGGGCACAGTGAGTCTGGGGAGATAAGACTCTAGGCATCTCTGGCTGGTGGGATCTGCCTATAATCATCCCCTTGAGGATACAGGGAGTCAGCAAGGGACTTCTGGACTCCAAGAGGAGGACAAAAACAGTGGAAAACTGGCAAGTGGTTGCGTGTGTTTGATCGATCTAATCCCGCCGGCAGCCATAAGTACAAGCAGCAGTGACACTGCAAACTGGAAAGGCCTTACCTGTGAACTGTTTCGGTGTTTTTGGACTTGGCACACAGTTGAACTGCTTTGGGGAGAGCTTGAGCAGGAGTGTGGAGAACTTTGGGCATTGTCTAGGGCCCCAGACTGAGCCACTGAACTGGATAGAGCTAATAATGTTTGGCTGTGGGCTGCAGGGAGCCATTGTGAGAGAAGTGCCCCGGCAAGCTCCGCCCTCAGGGTCACAGAGCAAGGATCGGGTAGGAGCTAGTAACCTAGTGACTGAGCAGCCTAAAGGCAGGGACTGAGCTGCCTTACAGCCTTAACCCTCAGGGGCAGAGTGAGACAGGTTTTGGTACACTGGAGCCTCGGGCTATTGCCCTGGGTAGAATGCTGTGGCATCATAGCTTATAGCAACCTCAAACTCCTGGGCTTGGTGCTGCCCAGACCTCCATAAGAGCTGCACCGTGACCCCCGACCTGCGACCCATGCCTGCCAGGCCTCTGCATGCCCTGACCAGGAACTGCGGGAGTCGCACAACCTTGGGTCCTCCCTCCTGTACCCTCCCTGCCTCCACACCGGCCCACTTGTCTGGCCAGGAACTCTGGTAGCTGTGTGCCCTCTGGAGCCCTCCCTGCCTCTGTGCAGAGCTCCCCTGGCCAGAGACTGCTGGAGCCTTGGGCTCTCTGTGCCAAAGTCACTGGGCGCCAGGCACTCCCAGAACCATGTGCACCACTTCCCACCCTGTTGCTAGATCCAGGTGTGTCACACTCTGGAGCTGCTTCCACAACCATAACTCCCTGGCAGGGGCAGCCCCAGAGCAACTACACAGGGTCACTCCCTACAAAGATCCAGCAAAAATAGAGTGATCTTGCTGGGGTCTAATCTTGGAGAGACACCTCCCCAAATCTGAGGATAGCCAGAGGCAATGGTTAAAAACAATCATGAGGCAAAATCAACAGAAAAACTCTGGCAATATGAATAACAAGAGTAGATCAACTTCCCCAAGGATCAATGGGGCAGACACAGCACAAGATTCCATGCACAAACAAATAGCTGAGATGTCAGAAATCAAATTCAGAATCTGGATAGCAAATAAGATTGAATTAGAATTCCAAGCAGTAACCCAGAAGATATCTCAAGAATTCAATGAATTCAAAGAGCAAATGACCAAAGATTTTGACACATTGAGACAAGAAGTTGCAGCTCTCAAAGATCTGAGAAACACAGTAGAATCCCTCAGTAACAGAATGGACCAAGCAGAAGAAAGGATTTCTGACATTGAAGACAAAGCTTTCAAACACTCCCAAAATCTCAAGGAGGAAGAGAAATGGAGGGCAAAACAGATCACTCTCTCAGAGAGCTCTGGGATAATTCAAAGAAAACCAATATTTGTCTTATAGAGATCCCCAAAAGTGACGAAGTGGCTTCACAAGGCACAGAGTCTCTTCTCCATGAGATTATGAAGGAGAACTTTCCAGACATGCCAAGAGATTCTGAAATTTGGATAGCAGACAGTTTTGGAATGCCAGCATGACTCAACCCAAATGAGACATCCCCCAGACATATCATAATAAATTTCACTAAAGTTAATATGACGAAGAAAATTCTGAAAGCAGCCAGACGAAAGAAAACCATCACCTACAAGGGCAAGAATATTAGAATAACTGCAGATCTCTCTGCTAAAACCTTTCTAGCTAAAAAAGGATGGTCATCGAATTTTAATCTCCTAAAACAAAATAACTTTCAACCCAGGATCCTGTAGCCAGCTAAACTAAGTTACATTTATGACAGAGAAATTAAATACTTCAATGACATTCACATGTTGAAGAAATTTGCCATTACTAAACCAGCTCTCCAGCATATTCTCAGACCTATCCTCCATAAAGACCAGTGTAATCCTCCACCACAAAAATAAACCCACCCAGAGGAGGGTGGAGCAAGATGGCAGCCGAGTAACAGCTTCCTTGCATCTGGGCACCGTGAGTCTGGGGATATAGGACTCCAGGCATCTCTGGCTGGTGGGATCTGCCTATCATCACCCCTGAGAGGATACAGGGAGTCAGCGAGAGACTTCTGGACCCCAAGAGGAGGACTAAAACAGTGGAAAACCGGCAAGTGGTCGCGTGTGTTCAATCCGCCTAAACCCGCCCGCAACTGTAAGTTCAGTAGCAGCGAGACTGCAAACCAGAAAGGCCTTACCTGTGAACTGTTTTGGTGTCTTTGGACTTGGCACTCAGCTGAACTGCCTTGGGGAGAGCCTGAGCGGGAGTGCGGAGAACTTTGGCCTTTGTCTAGGGCCCCAGTCTGAGCCGCTGAGCCAGACGGAGCTAATAGAGTTTGGCTCTGGGTCACAGGCAGACATTGTGAGCGATCTGCCCTGGCAAGCTCCGCCCTCAGGGTCGCAGAGCTGGAATTGGGTGGGAGCTGGTAACCCAGCGACGAAGTAGCCTAAGGGCAGGGTCTGAGCCGCCTTGCAGCCCTAACCCTCGGGGGCAGAGGGAGACCAGTTTTGACACACAGGGTAAGTGGATAGCCACTTCAGCAGTGATTCCAGCAACAAGCACTTCCCTGAGAAAGCTTCTGCTCAGTAAGTGAACAAGTTCAAAGTGCCTTTTAAGTGGGCTGAAGAGAGATTTAGGGTGTCTACCTGCTGGGGTTCGAGAAACTAGCAGCCTCCAGTCGTATCAGAACTGTGATTAACATCTCATACCCCAGAAGACCACGTGTTGCCCAGACAATATTCAATTCCATATACATACTGCTTTGTTTTTGGTTGCGTGTGTGTTTTTTTTTGTTTGTTTGTTTGGTTTTTTTTTTTTTTGGTTTGGTTGTTTTTTTTTGTTTATTTTGACGTTCTAGATTGTTGTTTTGTTTTTTAAGTTCAACCTTTTCCATACAGATCCTTTTTCTTTCTCAATTTTTCTAGTTTAATTATAATTTCCCATTGCTGCCTATTTCAATAATCAGAACTTCATTTTTGTTAGTGTTTCTACCACTATTATTTGGTTTTTCCAGCCAATTTTATCCCGTAAGGTTTTCTGTTTGCTTGTTTTGGTTTGATCTATAGCATTTTTGTCTTTCCTCTCTACTTGGTGGAGGTGGGGTACTGTGTCTGATCAGGTTAGCAAAGAGCTGCTGACCTCAAGGGAACCACCCCACTTGGCACCCCCAGAAGGTGTTTTTTTTTTTTTTAAGGTTGTATCAAAGTACCCTACTGTACACCTATATTGCTCTGTCTCCCTCTTTCTGTGCCTCTCTTCTTTTTGTCAATATTCCTTTCACCCAACCACTCTCCTTTCTCTATTTTTCTTTTTTTTCATTTTTTTTTTTTTTCTTATCACTCGGTCCTCATTTCTTTCATCGATTTTTGCTCTTAAACCTTCTCACCCTTCTGGTCCTGTAACCCTTAGTCCACAGGCACAAGAACTTAAAGAGCAAGAGGAATTGAAAGGATAATTAGGGCAAGTAAACAGATAAAAGAAATCACCCATGAGGAAGAATCAGCAGAAAACTCCAGGCAACATGAAGAACCAGTCCAGAACTACCCCGCCAAGGGACCATGAGGTAGCTACTGCAGAGGATTCCACCTATACAGAAATGTTAGGAATGACAGAAAGGGAATTTAGAATACACATGTTGAAAACAATGAAGGAAATGATGGAAACAATGAAGGAAACTGTTAATAAAGTGGAAAATAACCAAAAGGAAATTCAAAAACAGAATCAAATAAGAGATGAACGATATGAAGAATATAAAAAGGATATAGCAGAGCTGAAGGAAATGAAACAGTCAATCAGGGAACTTAAAGATGCAATGGAAAGTATCAGCAACAGGTTAGACCATGCAGAAGAAAGAATTTCAGAGGTAGAAGACAAAGTTTTTGAGATAACTCAGATAGTAAAAGAGGCAGAAAAGAAGAGAGAGAAAGCAGAACGTTCACTGTCAGAATTATGGGACTTTATGAAGCGTTCCAACATACGAGTTATAGGAATTCCAGAAGGGGAAGAAGAATGCCCCAGAGGAATGGAAGCCATACTAGAGAATATTATAAAAGAAAATTTCCCAAATATCACCAAAGATTCTGAAACACTGCTTTCAGAGGGATATCGGACCCCAGGTCGCCTCAACTCTAACCGAGCTTCTCCAAGACACATTGTGATGAACCTGTCCAAAGTCAAGACCAAAGAAAAGATTCTGCAAGCTGCCAGGAGTAAGCGCCAGTTGACCTACAGGGGCAAATCCATCAGATTGACCGCAGACTTCTCTAATGAAACTTTCCAAGCAAGAAGACAATGGTCATCTACCTTTAATCTACTTAAACAGAACAATTTTCAGCCCAGAATTCTGTACCCTGCTAAGCTAAGCTTCAAAATTGACGGAGAAATCAAATCATTTACGGATATACAAACATTGAGGAAATTCGCCACAACAAGACCAGCTCTACAGGAAATACTTCAACCTGTTCTGCACACTGACCACCACAATGGATCAGCAGCAAAGTAAGAACTCAGAAATTAAAGGACAGAACCTAACCTCCACACTGATGCAAAAGATAAAACTAAGCAATGGACTCTCACAAAATAAGACGAATAGAATACTACCACACTTGTCAATTATCTCAATAAATGTTAATGGCTTGAATTCCCCACTGAAGAGACATAGATTGGTTGACTGGATTAAAAAACACAAGCCATCCATTTGCTGTCTGCAAGAAACACACCTGGCTTCAAAAGACAAATTAAAGCTCCGAGTCAAGGGTTGGAAGACAATTTTTCAGGCAAATGGAATTCAGAAGAAAAGAGGAGTTGCAATCTTATTTTCAGACACATGTGGATTTAAAGCAACTAAAGTCAAAAAAGACAAAGATGGTCACTTTATATTGGTCAAGGGAAAAATACAACAAGAAGACATTTCAATTCTAAATATTTATGCACCCAATTTAAATGCTCCCACATTCTTGAAGCAGACCTTACTCAGTCTGAGCAATATGATATCTGATAATACCATCATAACAGGGGACTTTAACACTCCTCTTACAGAGCTGGACAGATCCTCTAAACAGAAATTAAACAAGGATATAAGAGACTTAAATGAGACTCTAGAACAACTGTGCTTGATAGACGCATATAGAACACTCCACCCCAAAGATAAAGAATATACATTCTTCTCATCACCCCATGGAACATTCTCCAAAATTGATCATATCCTGGGACACAAAACAAATATCAACAGAATCAAAAGAATTGAAATTTTACCTTGTATCTTCTCAGACCATAAGGCACTAAAGGTGGAACTCAACTCTAACAAAAATGCTCGACCCCACCCAAAGGCATGGAAACTAAACAATCTTCTGTTGAATAACAGATGGGTGCAGGAAGAAATAAAACAGGAAATCATTAACTTCCTTGAGCATAACAACAATGAAGACACAAGCTACCAAAACCTGTGGGATACTGCAAAAGCAGTTTTGAGAGGAAAATTCATTGCTTTAGATGCCTACATTCGAAAAACTGAAAGAGAGCACATCAGCAATCTCACAAGAGATCTTATGGAATTGGAAAAAGAAGAACAATCTAAGCCTAAACTCAGTAGAAGAAAAGAAATATCCAAAATCAAATCAGAGATCAATGAAATTGAAAACAAAAGAATCATTCAGAAAATTAATGAAACAAGGAGTTGGTTTTTTGAAAAAATAAATAAAATAGATAAACCATTGGCCAGACTAACGAGGAATAGAAAAGTAAAATCTCTAGTAATCTCAATCAGAAATGATAAAGGGGAAATAACAACTGATCCCACAGAGATACAAGAGATCATCTCTGAATACTACCAGAAACTCTATGCCCAGAAATTTGACAATGTGAAAGAAATGGATCAATATTTGGAATCACACCCTCTCCCTAGACTCAGCCAGGAAGAAATAGAGCTCCTGAACAGACCAATTTCAAGCACTGAGATCAAAGAAACAATAAAAAAGCTTCCAACCAAAAAATGCCCTGGTCCAGATGGCTTCACTCCAGAATTCTATCAAACCTTCAAGGAAGAGCTTATTCCTGTACTGCAGAAATTATTCCAGAAAATTGAGGAAGAAGGAATCTTCCCCAACACATTCTATGAAGCAAACATCACCCTGATACCAAAACCAGGAAAAGACCCAAACAAAAAGGAGAATTTCAGACCAATCTCACTCATGAACATAGACGCAAAAATTCTCAACAAAATCCTAGCCAATAGATTACAGCTTATCATCAAAAAAGTCATTCATCATGATCAAGTAGGCTTCATCCCAGGGATGCAAGGCTGGTTTAACATACGCAAGTCTATAAACGTTATCCACCATATTAACAGAGGCAAAAATAAAGATCACATGATCCTCTCAATAGATGCAGAAAAAGCATTTGATAAAATCCAGCATCCTTTTCTAATTAGAACTCTGAAGAGTATAGGCATAGGTGGCACATTTCTAAAACTGATTGAAGCTATCTATGACAAACCCACAGCCAATATTTTACTGAATGGAGTAAAACTGAAAGCTTTTCCTCTTAGAACTGGAACCAGACAAGGTTGTCCTCTGTCACCTTTACTATTCAACATAGTGCTGGAAGTTCTAGCCAATACAATTAGGCAAGACAAGGAAATAAAGGGAATCCAAATGGGAGCAGAGGAGGTCAAACTCTCCCTCTTTGCTGACGACGTGATCTTATACTTAGAGAACCCCAAAGACTCAACCACAAGACTCCTAGAAGTCATCAAAAAATACAGTAATGTTTCAGGATATAAAATCAATGTCCACAAGTCAGTAGCCTTTGTGTACACCAATAACAGTCAAGATGAGAAGCTAATTAAGGACACAACTCCCTTCACCATAGTCTCAAAGAAAATCAAATACCTAGGAATATACCTAACGAAGGAGGTGAAGGACCTGTATAAAGAAAACTATGAAATCCTCAGAAAGGAAATAGCAGAGGATATTAACAAATGGAAGAACATACCATGCTCATGGATGGGAAGAATCAACATTGTTAAAATGTCCATACTTCCCAAAGCAATCTACCTATTCAATGCCATTCCTATCAAAATACCAACATCATACTTTCAAGATTTGGAAAAAATGATTCTGCGTTTTGTATGGAACTGGAAAAAACCCCGTATAGCTAAGGCAGTTCTCTGTAATAAAAATAAAGCTGGGGGCATCAGCATACCAGATTTTAGTCTGTACTACAAAGCCATAGTGCTCAAGACAGCATGGTACTGGCACAAAAACAGAGACATAGACACTTGGAATCGAATGGAAAACCAAGAAATGAAACTAACATCTTACAACCACCTAATCTTTGATAAACCAAACAAGAACATACCTTGGGGGAAAGACTCCCTATTCAATAAATGGTGTTGGGAGAACTGGATGTCTACATGTAAAAGACTGAAACTGGACCCACACCTTTCCCCACTCACAAAAATTGATTCAAGATGGATAAAGGACTTAAACTTAAGGCATGAAACAATAAAAACCCTCCAAGAAAGCATAGGAAAAACACTGGAAGATATTGGCCTGGGGAAAGACTTCATGAAGAAGACTGCCATGGCAATTGCAACAACAACAAAAATAAACAAATGGGACTTCATTAAACTGAAAAGCTTCTGTACAGCTAAGGAGACAATAACCAAAGCAAAGAGACAACCTACACAATGGGAAAGGATATTTGCATATTTTCAATCAGACAAAAGCTTGATAACTAGGATCTATAGAGAACTCAAATTAATCCACATGAAAAAAGCCAACAATCCCTTATATCAATGGGCAAGAGACATGAATAGAACTTTCTCTAAAGACGACAGACGAATGGCTAACAAACACATGAAAAAATGTTCATCATCTCTATATATTAGAGAAATGCAAATCAAAACAACCCTGAGATATCATCTAACCCCAGTGAGAATGTCCCACATCACAAAATCTCAAAACTGCAGATGCTGGCGTGGATGTGGAGAGAAGGGAACACTTTTACACTGCTGGTGGGACTGCAAACTAGTACAACCTTTCTGGAAGGAAGTATGGAGAATCCTCAAAGCACTCAAGCTAGACCTCCCATTTGATCCTGCAATCCCATTACTGGGCATCTACCCAGAAGGAAAGAAATCCTTTTATCATGAGGACACTTGTACTAGACTGTTTATTGCAGCTCAATTTACAGTCGCCAAAATGTGGAAACAGCCTAAATGCCCACCAACCCAGGAATGGATTAACAAGCTGTGGTATATGTATACCATGGAATACTATTCAGCCATTAAAAAAAATGGAGACTATACATCCTTCGTATTAACCTGGATGGACGTGGAAGATATTATTCTTAGTAAAGCATCACAAGAATGGAGAAGCATGAATCCTATGTACTCAATTTTGATATGAGGACAATTAATGACAATTATGGTTATGGGGGGGGAAACAGAAAAAGGGAAGGAGGGAGGTGGGTGGGGCCTTGGTGTGTGTCACACTTTATGGGGGCAAGACATGATTGCAAGAGGGACTTTACCTAACAATTGCAATCAGTGTAACCTGGCTTATTGTACCCTCAATGAATCCCCAACAATAAAAAAAAAAAAAAAAAAAAAAAAAAATAAACCCACCCAGAAAATTTTGATCAAATTCCAACTTCCACAGTCACAAAAGGATTAAAAATGTCCACCAGACTCTTGAAAGGCTTATCAATATTCTCAATTAATGTGAATGGTTTAAATTGTCCTCTAAAGAGGCACAGGTTGGCTGACTGGATACAAAAACTCAAGCCAGATATCTGCTGCATACAAGAATCTCATCTTACATTAAAAGACAAATATAGACTGAAGGTGAAGGGATGGTCATCTATTCTCCAGGCAAATGGAAAGCAGAAAAAAGCAGGCATTGCAATCCTATTCGCAGACACAATAGGCTTTAAACCAACCAAAATAAGGAAGGATAAGGATGGACACTTCATATTTGTTAAAGGTAATACTCGATATGATGAGATTTCAATTATTAATATTTATGCACCCAACCAGAACGCACCTCAATTTATAAGAGAAACTCTAACAGACATGAGCATCTTGATTTCCTTCAGTTCCATAGTAGTTGGAGACTTTAACACCCCTCTAGCAGTTCTGGATAGATCCTCCAAAAAGAAGCTAAGCAAAGAAATTTTAGATTTAAACTTAACCATTCAACATCAGGACTTAACAGACATCTACAGAACATTTCATCCCAACAATACTGAATACACATTCTTCTCATCAGCTCACGGAACATACTCCAAAATTGACCACATCCTAGGCCACAAATCCAACCTCAGCAAATTAAAAAAAAAATAGAAATTATTCCTTGCATCTTCTCAGACCATCATGGAATAAAAGTTGAACTCAATAACAACAGGAACCTGCATACCCATATAAAACCATGGAAGCTAAACAACCTTATGCTGAAGGATAGATGGGTATAGATGAGATTAAGAAGGAAATCACCAAACTAAAGAACAATCAAGACACAAATTACCAGAACCTCTGGGATACTGCAAAGGCAGTCCTAAGAGGGAAATTTATAGCACTGCAACCCTTCCTCAAGAAAACGGAAAGAGAAGAAGTTAATAACTTAATGGGACATCTCAAGTAACTGGAGAAGGAAGAACACTCCAACCCCAAACCTAGAGGAAGAAAAGAAATAACCAAAATCAGAGCAGAATTAAATGAAATTGAAAACAAAAGAATTATACAACAGATCAATAAATCCAAATGTTGGTTTTTTGAAAAGATCAATAAAATAGATAAACCTTTGGCCAACCTAACCAGGAAAAAAAGAGTAAAATCTCTAATTTCATCAATCAGAAATGGTAATGGTGAAATAACTACAGACCCCTTAGAAATTCAAAACACCCTTAATGAATACTACAAGAAACTCTACTCTCAGAAATATGAAAATCTGAAAGAAATCGACCAATACCTGGAAGTATGCCACCTACCAAGACTTAGCCAGAATGAAGTGGAAATGTTAAACAGGCCTATATCAAGTTCTGAAATAGCATAAATCAAAATCTCCCTAAAAAGAAAAGCCCAGGATCAGATGGCTGTACATCAGAATTCTACCAAACTTTTAAAGAAGAACTAGTACCTATATTACTAAACCTTTTCCAAAATATAAAAAAAGAAGGAATATTACCCAACACATTTGATCCCCAAATGAGGAAAAGACCCAACAAGAAAAGAAAATTATAGACCAATATCACTAATGAATATTGATGCTAAAATACTCAATAAGATCCTAACAAACAGAATCCAACAACACATCAAAAAAATTATACACCATGACCAAGTGGGATTTATCCCAGTGTCTCAAGGCTGGTTCAATATACGTAAATTTATAGATTTATAGATTTACGTATATTGAATGTAATTCAATTACGTTGAATTTATGTAATTCAGCACATAAACTAAAAACAAGGACAATATGATTCTTTTTTTTTTTTTTTTGTTGGGGATTCATTGAGGGTACAATAAACCAGTTACACTGATTGCAATTGTTAGGTAAAGTCCCTCTTGCAATCATGTCTTGCCCCCATAAAGTGTGACACACACTAAGGCCCCATCCTCCTCCCTCCATCCCTCTTAAGGTTATGGGGGACAATATGATTCTTTCAATTGATGCAGAAAAAGCTTTTGATAATGTCCAGCATCCCTTCATGATCAGAACACTTAAGAAAATCAGTATAGAAGGGACATTTCTTAAACTAATAGAGGCCATCTACAGCAAACCCACAGCCAATATTGTATTGAATGGAGTTAAATTGAAATCATTTCCACTTAGATCAGGAAACAGGCAAGGTTGCCCATTGTCTCCATTGCTCTTTAACATTGTAATGGAAGTTGTAGCCATTGCAATTAGGGAAGAAAAGGTGATCAAGGGTATGCATATAGGGTCAGAAGAGATCAAACTTTCACTCTTCGCAGATGATCTGATCGTATATCTGGAAAACACTAGGGATTCTACTACAAAACTTTTAGAAGTGATCAAGGAATACAGCGATGTCTCAAGCTACAAAATCAACACCCACAAATCTGTAGCCTTTATATATACCAACCATAACCAAGCCGAAAAAACAGTCAAGGACTCTATTCCTTTCACGGTAGTGCCAAAGAAGATGAAATATTTGGGAGTATACCTAACAAAGGATGTGAAAGATCTTTACAAAGAGTACTATGAAACTTTAAGAAAAGAAATGCTGAAGATGTTAACAAATGGAAAAACATACCATACTCATGGCTGGGAAGAATCAACATTGTTAAAATGTCTACACTACCCAAAGCAATATATAATTTTAATGCAATTCCTATTAAAGCTCCATTGTCATATTTTAAAGATCTTGAAAAAATCATACTTTGTTTTATACGGAATCAGAAAAAAACCTCGAATAGCCAAAACCTTACTCAGCAATAAAAACGCAGCAGGAGGAATCATGCTACCAGACCTGAGACTGTACTATAAATCAATAGTGATCAAAACAGCATGGTACTGGCACAAAAGCAGAGAAGTAGATGTCTGGAACAGAATAGAGAACCAAGAGATGAATCCAGCTACTTACCGTTATTTGATCTTTGACAAGCCAATTAAAAACATTCAGTGGGGAAAAGATTCCCTATTTAACAAATGGTGCTGGGTGAACTGGCTGGCAACCTGTAGAAGATTGAAACTGGACCCATACCTTTCACCATTAACTAAGATAGACTCTCACTGGATAAAAGATTTAAACTTAAGACATGAAACTATAAAAATACTTGAAGTGCAGGGAAAACTCTTGAAGGAATCGGCCTGGGTGAATATTTTATGAGGAGGACTCCCAAGGCAATTGAAGCAGTATCAAAAATACACTACTGGGACCTGATCAAACTAAAAAACTTCTGCACAGCCAAAAACATAGTATGTTAAGCAAGCAGACATCCCTCAGAATGGGAGAAAATATTTGCAGGTTATACCTCTGATAAAGTCTAATAACTAGAATCCACAGAGAACTCAAACTTATTAGCAAGCAAAGAACACCTGATCCCACCTCAGACTGGGCAAGGGACTTGAAGAGAAACTTCTCTAAAGAAGACAGTCTCATGATCTACAAACACATGAAAAAAAGCTCATCATCCTTAATCATCAGAGAAATACAAATCAAAACTACTTTGAGATATCACCTAACCCCAGTAAGGGTAGCCCACATAACAAAATTCCAAAACCAGAGGTGTTGGTGTGGATGTGGAGAAAAGGGCACACTTCTACATTGCTGGTGGGAATGCACACTAATACGTTCCTTCTGGAAGGATGTTTGGAGAATACTTAGAGACCTAAAAATAGACCTGCCATTTGATCCTATAACTTCTATACTAGGTTTATACCCAGAAGACCAAAAATCACAATATAAGAAAGACATCTGTACCAGAATGTTTATTGCAGCTCATTGCTAAGTCATGGAAGAAGCCCAAGTGCCCATCGACCCATGAATAGACTAGCAAATTGTGGTATATGTATACCATGGAATATTATGCAGCCTTAAAGAAAGATGGAGATTTTACCTCTTTCATGTTTATGTAGATGGAGCTGGAACATATTCTTTTTAGCAAAGTATCTCAGGAATGGCAGAAAAAGTATCCAATGTACTCAGCCCTACTATGAAGCTAATTTATAGCTTTCAGATGAAGGCTATAACCCAACTATAGCACAAGACTATGAGGAAAGGGCCAAGGAAGGGGAAGGGAGGCAGGAGGTTAGGGTGGAGGAAGGGTAATGGGTGGGGCCACACCTACAGTGCATCTTAGAATGGGTACAGGTGAAACTTACTAAAGGCAGAATACAAATGTCTACATACAATAACTAAGAAAATGCCATGAAGGCTACGTTGAATAGTTTGATGAGAATATTTCAGATTGTATATAAAACCTGCACATTGCACCCCTTGATTGCACTAATGTACACAGCTATGATTTAACAATTAAAATAAAAAACTAACTATGGTTCTAAGAAAAGAGTTTTCTGAGTGAAGTGAAACTCCTTCTATCACTGCCTGTAGACTGAAGACAATATCCTCTGTGCAGCCCCCAGAGAACACCAGGGAGCCCCATCTGAGCTCCAGGGGTACCTGTAGAGACATGGGTATGAAGAAGGCCTGGCCCAGGAATCCACAGCTTGGACAGAGACAGCAGCCAGCAGCCCTCCTGCAGCTGTCCCCTCTGCCCTGAAGTCCCCCCTTGTCTCCTACACACAGATACCCTGCTCAGCCTGCAGAGAAATGTG
Source organism: Nycticebus coucang (assembly GCF_027406575.1). Classification (NCBI taxonomy): domain Eukaryota; kingdom Metazoa; phylum Chordata; class Mammalia; order Primates; family Lorisidae; genus Nycticebus; species Nycticebus coucang. The sequence continues at coordinate 32,415,280 of NC_069785.1, read as the reverse complement.
CCAAATGCTGCCTCCTCCAGTAAGCCTTCCATGGATACTATAGCCAGAAGACTACAGCCTCTCCCCACCCCATTGTAGCCCTATTCTACCCTGTAATATTATTCTATTTATTAGCATATTAGGACCCCCCATTAGACTGCAAACCCTTGAGGTCAGTGATTATATCTTAGCCTTTTTGCTCCCTCCACCCCATCTATTCACCTTCTCCTTCACCTTTCCCTTTCCCTCTGACTCCCCATTCCTCTCTGCCTCTTGAACTCTATCTCTGTTTCTTTCTCTCTTACACAACACTCACGCTCACCACAGTGCTGGTCCCCAGAACTTTTGTGAAAGAGCCTGTTGAGAAGCCCAGAGAATCTCTGCTCCACTTCCCCAAGGAAGAGGACTAATCCTCTCCAGTGCTCAGGGGAGAGAAGTGAGCATCCACGTCTCTCTGAAACATAGAGCTCAAGCCATAGCAGTCCAAACTCTTGTACAGCACAAGAAAAAATTCATCCCTTTGAAGCAGTTCCTGCATTTCCCAACTCACCTTTGAAATAAAATATTTGCATTGAAAAAAAAAAAAAAGAAAACGAAAATGTCCCTTAAGAGATTTAACCTTTGCTTGGAGGGGCAGAATGGTGTCAGATTGGTGCGTATTTCTGTGCCGCAAAAAATGCAACAAGAGGAGCTCAGAGACCAGTTCACACAATGACAATCTTTGCTTCACAGTCTACAGGGAAGGCAGTAAGGCAGGACTTAGACCACAGAGGTTCAACAGATTTTAAATTGAATTTATGATCCACGTTTGCCTGTGTTCAACAGCTTTAGTAAAATGGTGCTTTAAGGTGAAATTTGAAAAATGCAAAATGTGGGAAAACAGCCCAGAAGGTAAAATTTGTGTTAAAGACAACTGGGAAAATGCACGTGGATTTCAAAGTTGGTCAGGAGAGTTTTAGAGATAATTATGTCTCATATACTCTAGGTGTTCTCCTAAATTCTTTGGGGAGAGAATTCTGAATTCTTTTGGTTAATATCTTCCCTTCTTACTGGGGGGCCTATTGCCTCTCCCACTGGAATCTTCAATTCTGTTTTCACTGAATCAATCCTCTAGGACTATAAACATGCTTAGAGCATCTCTTTAGTTAAAAAATTTTTCTCTTGGGCCTATTGCCTGATTTCATTGCTATCTTTTTCTTCTTTACTTTACCAATAAGTCATTTTCTAATACCTACCATCCACTCACTCTTTACTTCCTGCAATTGGGTTTTTACACCTACTATCTGATGGAATCTGTTCCCTTGAAAGTCACAGTTACATCACAATGGTCAGCTCAGAAAGCCTTTTCTTTTTTCCATAATGGCCTTATTAAGGTATATAGTCATGCAACAAACTCAACATATTTAAAGTGTACAATTTGATGAATTAATGATAGATGTATATGCCACCACAAAGTAACATACCTATCAGTCCCCCCAATTTTCTTGTTCCTCCTTGTGGTCCCCATTTTACCCCCTTCTTCCTCTCCCAGGCAACCACTAATGTGATTTCTGTCACTGTAGATTACTTTGAATTTTTCAGACTTTCTAGAATTTTACGTAAATGAATAATGTACTTTTAAAAAATCTGGCTACTCTTACTCAGCATGATTATTTTGAGATTCTTTTATGTCATTACTGCATCAGTGGCCCATTCTTTTTTATTCTTAAGCAGTATTCCATTGTGTGGCTAAACCACAGTTTGCTTTTCCAACTTACCAGATGTGGTTATCAAAACAAGGTGGAACATATATAATTAACTGAAAGATGTGTGAAACAACAATAACAAAAACACAGAAATAAATGCTGCTGTATCTGAGAATCTAATATCTGAGAAAAGGACAGCATAAATCAACAAAATAGGCAAATTTAAACAAATTATTTTGGAATCATTGAATAGAAAAATGGGGCAAAAAAGATTGAATTAGACCCCCTCCCTCACTTAATACGGCATGGGTAAGTAAGAAGAGCAATGACATCATTAAGATTACAGTTTACATTCAAAAATTGGTTGTGACATGATCTATTTTTAGGAAGATTATTTAGAAATGGTGTGAAGGACAGGTTAGAAATAGGAATGGCTGAATTATAGTTGCCAAAGCAAGGAGGCTGTGGGAGTATTAGGAGCTGAGTTAATAAAAGCAAGGCAATGAGATGGGAGAGGGAAGGAAAACTATTAGGGGGCTTTCAAAATTTCAAAGAAAGAAATAATAGGGCATCATATTTTCCTGACTGCGATTCAATTAAAGTAATTTCTTAACTTTTTTCCAGACTTATCTTCAAATGACAGATACTATTACAATTCCTCTTGGACAAACATTGTACTAGGAAACTAGCATTCAACCTATAGATATTGTTCAACCATAAACTTTATGATCTTATACATACAAATTGTATAACCTTCTAGAGTATTTGCTTTCTATCCTGTAAAATGAATGGGCAACAGCAGATCAACTCTAAAAATTCTTTCAAAGCTTCAAATTTCTTAGGTAATAAGAACTTATTTTTGAACTGCATCCCTAAACGGGCCTAAGACAGCAGACCAATTCAGCTGGAAATGAAAATAATAAGAGAATTGTATGGGCTCACTATCCCCGTGAAGTAGTTGAGTAGAATCTAAGCAAAAAATCCTCTCTGAACACTGTGCTTTCTCTTAATGATGAAGGAAGTTATGCACAAAGGAATAGGGTTACAGGGTACTAATTTATTCCTGTTTTGCTGGGTCAAATGGCACTCGAGAGGTTAGCTGTTTGTAATCACAAACATGAAGTTCTGGGAAGGAAGAAGCCTAGAGTTTTGTTCCCTTAAAGTTACATTCTACCTCTTAAAATGACCCAGGGGAAAATGCAACTTTTTAATTAATCTTCTGTGTTTCTCCAGCATCACAGTTAAGACCAGAGGATGCCTCTAGTGATTCATTACAACTCGTACTCTCACTGATTATATTTTGGTCTCTAAATGCTTCTCTGGAGTAAGAAGAGTTATTAACAGAGGAGGCTGAGTTCTCCAGTGGGCCTTATTAAAACTCATGATTTTGAGGTGATTAACTTATGTAAATGAATTAATATGGTCAATAAACCAAGCTATGCACACAGTGCATTTCCAGGAGGCAGAGAATCATAAAGTTTAGTCATACTCAGGAGAAAACTGTTTAGGATTCAGAGGTGAACTCTTGAAGAGAGATCAGAAAGGACCCTAAGGATTGCTGCTTTGATTTCATAAACACTATAAACAAGAATTGATTGAAGATTAGAAGATCTTTTCAGAGTTTGTACATGTTGCTTTAGAATAGATAACTGGAGCAAAAGTAAAAATGCCTTACCATTAGGGAAGGGTGGTTGCCTCAAGAGGCTGTACTAAGTTACCTTTGTACACATGGTGGCACTGTGGTCAGCAGACATTACTAACTCAACTTCCTTATACATACATGTCATTTGTTGTATTTCAGGGGCAGATTAGTCTTACTGTACTGTATAGAATAAATTGGAGGGGGAGTAAGCTAGCCTAAGATTTCAAATCCAGGTGAATGGTGGAAACAAATACAGAATTGAAAGTCAGCAGGAGAGGCAGATTTTTGTGTGGAAGGGAGAAATCAGATGTCAATGTGTTTAATAATAAGGTGTCTTGAGTAAAGAGAATTGAATTTATCTCTGGGGAGGTCATTAGTCTAATGTGCAGTCCTAACTCACTAGAAATGTCAAAGTTAGGGTCATTTTGGCATTTCAATGCAAATTACAATTAGTTGTAACATGTTTGCAATTTACTGATTTTTGTGAGATAAAGTTGCTTTATGGATCTGTGATGTGTGAATAGTTCTCCTAGGATTGGCCATGCACACCTGAATGAATATTTGTAGAACCAGGTCAGGTTGGATATTTATTTAAACATACTTTTTCCCATTAATCTATTTCCTCTAAGTTTGTCTTTGAAAAAACTGTTAAACGTGTAGGTAGCGCTGACTGAGAAAGGGCAGAAAACAAAGGCCTGAAAATGAAGTTAGGGGATTCCTATAAGAAGGGAGAAAAGTCTGGAAAGAAGAATGAAAAGAAATAGTCTGAGAAGTATCAGGATAATAAGGCTAGAACAATATCATGAAGGTTTTCAGTGTTGTTGGGCCATTATAATTGCAAATGGAAATTATTCGCTTTTGTTTTATTTTTTGGGAGTTTATAAAGGATTGGGGTTAATTCTTTAAACATTTGATATAATGCACTAGTGAAGCCACCTGATCCTGGGCTTTTCTTTGTGGGATTTTGTTTACTTATTTGATCTCTTGTTATTAGGTCTATTCAGATTTTCTATTTCTTTCTGAGTCAGTTTTGGTAGTTTTTTTTTTTTTCAGGAATTTTTCCTTTTCATCTACGTTTATATAACTATTCATAGTATTTCTGTATATATTTTTTATTTCTGTAAGGTTGGTAGGAATCTTTTAGTAATTTCAGTGTTCTCTCTTTTTGTATTGGTCAACTTAGCTAAGGCTTTGTCAATTTTCTTATTCTTTAAAAAGAACAAAATTTTGGTTTTAATTGTTTTTCTCTATTTGTTTTAGAATCTCTATTTCACTTATTTCCACTCTTTATTATTTCATTTTTGGGGGCTTGTTTCATGTTGGCACAATAGGAGAAAATAGTATAATTTCAATCTTTTAAAATTTATTGATATTTCTTGGTTCTTTTGTTGTAATTTCTATCTCTTTATACTCTATATTTGGTAAGACATATGCTTATAGTTTCTTTTGGTTCCTTATTTATTTTTTCCTTGAGTTATTTGAGTATATTTAAAATGGCTGATTTAATATCTTTGTCTAATGTTGCCAATATCTAGCCTCTTAGGGCTCTCCCTTTTTTTTTGTTTCACTCTTGCTTTATATTGATCACATCTTCTTGTTTCCTCGCATGTGTTATCCTTTTTTTGGATGGGGAGAGGGTTTGAAGACTGGACATTTTATTTATTTTATTTTTGTATTGAAACATTTTATTTATCTTTAAAATTTTGTCATTTTTGGAGATATTTTAAGTAATGTAATGTAGCAATATTGAATATAAGATTACTCACTGTCTTGGGGTTTGTTGTTGCTATATGTTGTAGTGTTTTCTGTCAGTATGTTTTGTGACTTTCCTAAATTAATTTGCAAAGAGTGTACTTTTTGTGGCATGCATGGCATAAAGTTTCTGCTTGGTTAGCTTAATGGTCATCTACTGATGAGACAGAGATTTCCTTAAATGTCTGAAAGTAGTAGGTCTCTCATTCTTTGCAAATGGGCTTTGTGTGTGTATTTTGGGCACTCCTTCAATTTTTAGGGGGGGGTGCCTTAGCCTTCACTTCTTACTTCCACAGAGCTTCAATGTCAGTTTTAGATGACAAATTAGGACCTTTTTAGATCTTTCCTAGGCTTTCAAATGGCCTTTGGCATGGGTACAGTCTTCCATATGCTTATGCACAGCCACCTATATGTTGGAATTTTTCAGAGCCCCCTATAGACATTTCATTCTTCAGCTTTTCCTTTAAGTGTTATGGTTAGCTTCTTGTTTGTCCTACTGGTATTACCTTTGCAGACAGTAGCAACATCAAACGATTGGTGTTTCTTTTTTTCGATAAACAATGAGCAAGTTCCTAGTAAGGTCAAATAAAGGCAAGTTCTACCAGGGGAGGTTATACATAGCCAATTCTCTGAGAATAATAGTTTTGGGAGTTCCAAACCAGTTTTGGACCCTCAAAAGGCTGCAAGACTGTGTTTTTTGTTTTGTTTTGTTTTGCTTTTGTTTGTTTGTTTTTAACCATTATGGCAGTGTTGTTGACTTTTAAGGCTATTAGAGAGCTGGGGAGAGGAAGACGAGAACATGGCAAATTAAATACCACAAAGTTGCTCATTGTTCTTTCCTAGATTCAATTTTTCCTTCCTTCCTTCCTTCCTTCCTTCCTTCCTTCCTTCCTTCCTTCCTTCCTTCCTTCCTTCCTTCCTTCCTTCCTTCCTTCCTTCCTTCCTTCCTTCCTTCCTTCCTTCCTTCCTCCCTCCCTCCCTCCCTCCCTCCCTCCCTCCCTCCCTCCCTCCCTTCTTCCTTCCTTTGTTTTTTTACACAAAGTCCCACTCTCTTGCCCTGGTAGAGCACTGGGGAGTCATAGCTCACAGCAATCTCAAACTCTTGGGCTCAAGTAATCCTCTTGCCTCAGCCTTCCAAGTAGCTGGGACTACAGGCACCTGACACAATACCGGCTATTTTTTTTTTTTTCTGTAGAGACAGAGTCTCACATACCACCCTCAGGTAGAGTGCCGTGGCATCACACAGCTCACAGCAACCTCTAACTCTTGGGCTTACGCGATTCTCTTGCCTCAGCCTCCCGAGCAGCTGGGACTACAGGCGCCTGCCACAACACCTGGCTATTTTTTTGTTGCAATTTGGCCGGGGCTGGGTTTGAACCCGCCACCCTCGGCATATGGGGCCGGCGCCCTACTCACTGAGCCACAGGCGCCGCCCAATACCGGCTATTTTTAAAAAAAATTTTAATAGGGGCGGCGCCTGTGGCTCAGTGAGTAGGGTGCCGGTCCCATATGCCGAAGGTGGCGGGTTCAAACCCAGCCCCGGCCAAAACTGCAACAACAACAAAAAATAGCCAGGCGTTGTGGCGGGCGCCTGTAGTCCCAGCTGCTCTGGAGGCTGAGGCAAGAGAATTGCATAAGCCCAAGAGTTAGAGGTTGCTGTGAGCCATGTGACATCATGGCACTCTACCTGAGGGCGGTACAATGAGACTCTGTCTCTACCAAAAAAAAAAAAAAAAATTTTTTTTTTAATAGAGATAGGATCTCACTCACTCAGGCTGGTCTTGAACTCCTGAGCTGAGGCGATCCACCTGCCTAAGCCTCCCAGAGTGCTAGGATTACAGGTGGGAGCTACTTTACCCAGCTCAGACAATTTTCTTAAATAAATCCTCCCTGAATTTTTGTTGGAATTCTTTTGTTAATTTTCAGAGTTCAGAAAAAGTTGATTTTGACAAATTTTCTCTGGTATTGTAATTACTTTTTAAGAGATGGCTTTCTGGAGGTCTTTACACAGCCATTTCCATTGATCTCACTCATGGTATTCTGTTGAATTTCAATCAATCTGCATCATAGAGTACAGTTGCTTCATCATTTCCCACAAAAATCCTGGTGACAAAAAGTATATATTCCACCTTTTTTATGAACAATCTTTACAGTAGAAAGTAATTATCTTTAATAGACTTTATAAAAGTCTGTTTAAAGAATTCACAGATAAAGTCCTGTTATTTGTATGTAGCTTTTTGTAACCTGGGGGATGTCACTGTTATTTACCCCCTTTTCCCTTTAGCTCCCACTCCATCCCTCATGCAACATTAAACACAATTTTTCTCTTTTGAATCCTACTTGATGTTATTTTCTTCTCTAATCACTGTCCTAAACAAATTAAGTTCTCTTAGAACTTTGGAGGAATTCAAATTAATTAGAATTTTATTTTGTTATAAATATTATATTTGAGTCTCAGACAAGTTGCATGTAGGTCATTTCCAAATGTCTGTTTGAACTATACAAAGGCATTTTGGGAAGTTACTTCCTGTGACATCAACAGCATCTTCTTTCCTCTCATATCTTGTTTCTTCTCTCCACACCAGAATTAATTTTTCTCCTTTCATAAATATGGGACCAATTTTTGTAACTTGGAGAAGGGAGGAAAAACTTTTGGCAAGTAAAGCGGCTAAGGTAGAGAGAAGAGAAGAGTGGGGGTAGAAGGCATATCATCTGTTCTCCACTGGTCTCTTTGTATAGCTTTTGGGCTCCCTGGAGAGACAGAAGTGTAGAGGGAACAGCTGACTGAAATACCTTCAAAAGGAATTTTGTGAGAGGTACAGGGAGTACACATTCTTTTCAGGCACCTTTGAAACACTCTAAAAAATTGAGCATGTGTTAGGCTACAAAAAAAAAGCCTCCATGTTGGAGATGTTGTTGCTGTACTCTTTTTACAGCAAGAAATGAGACAGAAATAGCCACTGTCTCTCCTAATGGTCCTTATATTCTTCCAGTTGTAGGTAGTTATATCTTTTAGTTCTGTATTAGGGAGTGTGTCTTCCCATTTTCTGGGAAGCAATAGAAGAGCGGTGTGTATTGGTACTGCGTATACTTGTTGCTAGTTGAGTGAATTTGTGGTGTTCAGGTGAGTAGTGTGACATTTGACTGATTAAAGCATTCCATGTGTTGTGTTTGAGCATTGATTTCGGCTGTGTAACATCAAATCTTCACTGCCTACCTCTTCTGGGGAATCTGTGAGCTACTTAATATATCATAATATATTTGTTTTCTCTTTAAACTAGCCAGAGGGGATCTTATTAAATTGCATCTGAACATTTGATTGATAAAAAGGGCATCTTGCTAAAGTTAAGATACTAAAAATAGGGGCGGTGCCTGTGGTTCAGTGGGTAGGGCGCAAGCCCCATATACCGAGGGTGGCAGGTTCAAACCTGGCCCTGGCCAAACTGCAACAAAAAATGGGCTGGCATTGTGGTGGGCACCTGTGGTCTCAGCTACTGGGGAGGCTGAGGCAAGAGAATTGCCTAGGCCCAGGAGTTGGAGGTTGCTGTGAGCTGTGATATTACGGCACTCTACCAAGAGCGATAAAGTAAGACTCTGTCTCTCTAAAAAAAAAAAAAAAAAAAGATACTAAAAATGGTATGGTAATACTGTAGAAAAAAATAACTAGATCAATATAAAACTCAGGAAATTCATAGACAACTTTATATATGATAAAGATTATACCACAAATTTGTGGGGAAAGGTGAATTATTTGGTAGATAGTGTTAAGAACACCGTCATGCTCTATGGAGAAAAGTAAAGTTGGCTCTCTTCTTACACTAGATACATATGCAACTTTTAGATAATTAAAACCTAAATGTAGAAGAAAAATCTTATAGATATATAAAATACAATGTGAGAAAATACATTTGTGGCTTTGGGATGGAGAATAATTTCTAAATCAAGATCCCTAAAACTCAGTAAAATGAAAAAAATGTGATCACTTAGCTTCTTTCAAAGTTAAGGATTTCCACTGGGGGGATAAAGGACCCCATAGACAAAGTTAACAGGCTGGGATTATCTTTATTTATTTTTAATTATTTAATTAATTTTTTGAGACAGAGTCTCATTCTATTGCTCTGGGAAGAGTGCCCTGGTATCATATCTGACAGCAACCTCAAACTTCTGGGTTTAAGTGATCCTCTGGCCTCAGCCTCCTAAGTAGCTGGGACTACAGGTGCCTGCCACAGTGCCAGGCTAGTTTTTCTATTTTAGTAGAGACAGGGTTCACTCTTGTTCAAGTTGGTCTTGAGCTCCTGAGCTGAAGCAATCTATGGCCTCAGCCTCTCAAAGTGCTGGGATTATAGATATGAGGTTTCACACCCACCCAGACTGGGACTATCTTGGAAAAAGATATTTGGAATTTTGAACACATCAAGGAATCAATATATGAGGAACTCTTGTGATTTAGCGAGAAAAAACTAGAGACTTAATTTAGAAACAGGCAAATCACTTGTGTAGACAATATAGGAAAGGAAAATGCAAGTGGCTCAATTTCACTAATAGTCAGCAAGAGTAAGGCAAATTAAAGTGGGACACCAAGTTCAATATATTTGTAAAATTTGATAGTTTTATAATACTAAATATTGTAGGAGATATGGAGAGACTGGAATGCTCATGTACTGCTGGTGGAAGTCTAAATGTCTATAGATACTTGCAATCATTGAAAGTATTGAAATTAAGTATATGTAAATACTATGAGGGAATGGTCCTTGCTAGGTACACATCCCTAAGAAATTTCAACATAGTTATTAGAGGAAACATAAAAATATGTTCATAGTTGTGTTTGCTGGAGTTAGAGGCAGCCTATGAGTCCATAATTAAGGGATTGATTGTATAATAAATGTGGTGGATGTACATGCTGAAATACTGCACAATATTGAGATACTTTGAGCCAGATAACATAATCAGTAATATAAAAAGAGTTTTAAGCTATTTATATACTACTTGGCTTTAGTAAGAAGCTTCTTGAACACTTAATTAGCTTACTTATATAATTACATTCCTTTTGAGTTTCCTATTTTATTTTTTTGAAACAGAGTCTCACTATGTTGCCCTGGGTAGAGTGCCGTGGTGTCACACCTCACAGCAACCTCAGACTCTTGGGCTAAAGCGATTCTCTTGCCTCAGCTTCCCAAGTAGCTGGGGCTATAGGTACCTGCCACAATGCCCCGCTATTTTTTGTTGCAGTTGTACTTGTTTTTTAGCTAGCCTGGATCTGTTTCAAACCTACCAACCTTGGTGTTTGTGGCTGGCGCCGTAATCACTGTGCTATGGGCGCCCAGCCTCTCTTTATATTTTAGTTGTCAGAAATTTCAAAGCTCAAAGTAATCATAGTAGCTATATTATTTCTTCTATTAAATGTATCTGTGCCCACTTTCCTTTGGTTTTCCTAGCATAATTTTACAGCTATATAGGAATTATGTATTTTATTGGGAAGATTTTTGGAGTTGTAAATTTAAATAAAAGGTCTCTGTTGGACCTAAACAATCATCTTATTGTTATTAAAGGATCTCTCAGTAAGATAAGAGAAAGTCTAGGAAAGGAACTAATTTTCTCTGACCTGGGAGACTATTTTTGTTTTTTTTTTAAAAAGAAAGAGAATGCATTAAGCAACCATCTTATAAGATGGGAAAGAAATTTGTGTTACTCTGTGGAAGTATGTGTTTAATATCCTTTCATCAGAAAGAAAGTGTAGCCAGAAAGCTTCTTAAGAAGAAAGTTAGTTTCCTCTGTACAGTTTCCATATTCCTATAGAAATTAAACTAGAATAGGCATTTGAGCAAAACCAAAGGACATGAAATCTCTTGAAGATATGAGAAGCTGTGAAGACTTATCTTAGAGGCAAATTGGCTTTCATTAGTTCTCATTTAGTCCACTAGGTGGTGAGAGTTCTAGAAAAACTCTAATGTACAAACATTGAATTGCGGCCCACTGTGTTTTTCTTCTTTTTCAAATAAAATTCCAAGAAAATCTGTACAAAATAATGAAAGCCAAAGGGAGAACTTTGTAGTGTATCTTAGATTCATACCAAGGGTACAGTCTCAGGATGTAAAATGAGAATAGATACCATCCAAAAGAGATTATCTCTAAATGCAGCTTTTGTTTCTTTTGGTTACAGAAAAGGATAACTGAGTTTTTTTCCCCAGAGATCACTTTGGATGCAGGGAGTCAAATTTTGATTAATATATTTACATTGTACCTCACTTTTGTGCTTAAAAAACCCCATATCTCATCTACTGCAGTTACTAAGATTTCATGCTCATTATTTTTAACGCTCTAGCATGTCATCATATCACATGTGATAAGACTTAGGAAACATTTTGTTTATATCACTTCAATTTGAGCAATGAAGCAGTGCCATATCAAGTATGTAACTCCTAATTCCCTTAGAGGAAAGAAACTTCTTGAATACTAAATTTACACAATCACGGTGACCTCTGAAAGGTACATTCCCTTTTAAGAATAACTTTTCAGAACAAAGCATAGTTGGAGTCTTTATTAGGCAGCCTTGCAACTGTAGTCACTTCCTAAAGTCTGCAGATTCTGGCCGATGATGTCACTGACACAAAGATGAAAGTGCAAAACAGGTAGCCTTAAATCAGCTTCCTGGCAAGAACAGCTGCATGTTGGACATGGCTTTGCAGAGTACTCTGGAAGCAGCATGTCTGGGGCTTCTCATCAGCTCTCTCTGGAAAGGTAAGTAGGCTCCTTTGCCAGTTCATCTTTGGAAAATGTATGCAATTGTTTTAAAATTTGGACTTTTTAAAAATTTAGAGGTAAAAAGCCAGATTTATTAACAACTCACTGTATCTAGGGAGTGATCAGCAAGCTGAACAGCAGCGTGAAAGTGACAACTTCCTTTGTTTCTTGCAGTTGCAGAGAGCAAGGACCAAGTGTTTCAGCCTTCCACAGTGTCATCTTTGGAGGGAGCTGTCGCGGAAATCTCCTGTAACCACTCTGTGTCCAATGCTTACAGCTTCTTCTGGTACCTTCGATTCCCAGGAGGTGCCCCAAGACTTCTTGTTAAGGGCTCAAAGCCTTCTCGGCAGGGACGATACAACATGACGTATGAACGGTTCTCTTCATCACTGCTCATACACCAGGTGCAGGAGGCAGATGCGGCTGTTTACTACTGTGCTGTGGAGGACACAGAGGCAGGGAACCCATCTAGGGCTGAACAGAAACCGCCAGCCTTCGCAGGAGGCAGAAAGGAGAAGAGCAATATCTCTCCCATCTAGTTTGATGTTCTCTAAGACTTTTCATTTCACTGCTCTCAGAAAAAAAAAATTGAGTCCAGACAGTCTATCTATTAGCAAATGTCTATAAGAAAATATGCTTTTAAGGAGTAATTCATTGTCAATAGCAATGCTGTAAAGTCATATTTCAAATGGTCTTCTATTCATGCCTTCAACTCATAGTTTTGAACTTTGAACTTAGATTACTTTGTCTTTCCCTTATAAAACGGCTATTAATGAATTTGTGATAGGAATAAGAGGAATGTCAACTCTTCTATTTTGTTATTGCTTTCTGCACCTGCATTTTGAATATTTTCTGTTAGCTTCAGTGTCTTTGCAGGAATATTTTCAAGCCATGTGTCTGTTTTGTTCAGGGTGGTTTAGTTACCATTGGATAATATAGTAAGAAGGAGAAAGGGAATGAGTAAGTGGTTGCTACTAGTAGCCCTGCATTAGAAACCTCAGTCCTTGCTTTAGGACATTTTGATTATAATCTGACTACAGACCCGTTCAGGATGCCATTTAGTCAATATGTGAAATAATGGTAAAACGGAATTTATTTTTTATTTGTTTATTTTTTTATTGTTGGGGATTCATTGAGGGTAGATAGAAGCAGGTTACATTGATTGCTTTTGTAAAACGGAATCTTTTTCCTAATTTTAAAACTAAAATACAAAGGAAAGTATTTGTACTTATTATAATATATCCTTCCCATACTCCTGTTAATTATCTTGCTCCTCCCACCTCAGATGTGTCCCTTTCTCTTTGGAGACCAAAGACCTAGGGTAGACTGCTTGTTCTTAAGTCTTTTTATCTTCTGAGATCAGGAGTTTTATAAAAATTAGATTTTTTTTTGCTCTATTTTAGATCAGTTAAACCAGGGTTTGCAGGGGTAGGGCCCAGAAGTCTATATTTTCTACAAAGGTCTTGCTGGTGATTCTTCTGCTCGGCCTCATTTGATCTGGGAAATTCAGATCCTAGAGCACAGATCTACAGGCTTTAGCCACTATCTCCGCTTCTTTTCACTTAGAATTTTATTTTATTTTATTTTTTTATTAATTTTTTTATTGTTAAATCATAGCTGTGTACATTAACGCAATCAAGGGGTACAATGTGCGGGCTTCGTATACAATCTGAAATATTCTCATCAAACTGTTCAACATAGCCTTCATGGCATTTTCTTAGTTACTGTATGTAGGCATTTGTATTCTGCATTTAGTAAGTTTCGCCTGTACCCATTCTAAGATGCACCGTAGATGTGGCCCCACCCATTACCCTCCCTCCACCAAAACCTCCCGCCTCCCTTCCCCTTCCTTGGCCCTTTCCCCATAGTCTTGTGCTATAGTTGGGTTATAGCTTTCATGTGAAAGCTATAATTTAGCTTCATAGCAGATCTGAGTTCATAGGATACTTTTTCTTCCATTCCTGAGATACTTTGCTAAGAAGAATATGTTCCAGCTCCATCCATGTAAACATGAAAGAGGTAAAGTCTCCATCTTTCTTTAATGCTTCATAATATTCCATGGTATACATGTACCACAATTTGCTAGTCCATTCGTGGGTCGATGGACACTTGGGCTTCTTCCATGACTTAGCTATTATGAATTGGGCTGCAATAAACATTCTGGTAAGATGTCTTTGTTATATTGTGACTTTTGGTCTTTGGGGTATAAACCTAGTAAAGGAATTATAGGATCGAATGGCAGGTTCACTTAGAATTTTAGTAATAGAGAAGGGTTTTAGAAAGTGAGCCCTAACGTGCTTGAGCTTGCCTACATAGCAGATGTTTACATTTGGAATAAAAGTGAAGGGCAGGGGCTGCTCCTGTGGCTCAGTGGGTAGGGCACCAGCCCCATATACTAAGGTTGGCAGGTTTGAACCTGGCCCTGGCCAAACAGCAACAAAAAATAGCTGGGTGTTGTGGTGGGCACCTGTAGTCCCAGTTACTTGGGAGGCTGAGGCAAGAGAATTGCCTAAGTCCAGGAGTCGGAGGTTGCTGTGAGCTGTGATGCCACAGCACTCTACCAAGGGTGAAAAAGCGAGACTCTGTCTCAAAAAAAGAAAAATAAAGTGAAGGGCAGATTTGCTGACAACAGAAGAAAAGAGCATTTTAATAAGCTCAAATGTCATAAAGCTTTACCAAGATGTCTTAAGTAGACTGGTTGTTAACTCAAATTTTTAGCATCCAGTTATCGCCGTTGGATATACCCATATTTTGTCATGTGCGATACATACTTTTTGCCCAAAGTTTTGAGGGAAAAGTAAGGATGCACATTGTACATGGGTAGTACTAATTCCATATCTATATAACTGTTTTTAATTCTTTTATTTATGCTTATTTATTAAAAGTGTAACTCTAGAAAGCAATAATATCTGTTTTTTTTTTTCACAGTTTTTGGCCAGGGCTGGGCTTAAACCCGCCACCTCCAGCATATGGGGCCGGTGCCCTACTCCTTTGAGCCACAGGCACCGCCCAAGCAATAATATCTGTATGCAGAATAATACCCTGGAATATAGTAGTTGGTTTTGTTGAGCTTGTGACTAACTTGCAACAAAAGCATTTTCGGCCAACAAAGAGTGACATATTTCTCTTTGTACATTTTAGCTAGGAGCTAGAAATCTAGCTGTTATTTTTTTGTTGCATAAAATTTGTTGTATCATAATATGTTAAAAAATAAATGCTAAAATTCCTTTATATTATAAAACACAAATACCTAAATAACATCAAATAAAACTTTGAATTAAAACAAAAGTCTTTTTCCCTGAAAATCTGGGCCAAAAACTTGGGTGTCTATTTTACACAATAAAATACGGTAACTATAAATTGGTATGTTTATACCAGTTCTTTAAGCATGTTCTATTTTGGATTGTTGCTTTTGCTTAAAAGTGTGTTACTCTTCTTCTCATTTTTTAAATCAACTGAAATTCGAGAAGAGGACCCATGTGTTTTCCTTTAAAATTGTCCTACACAGCACTGTGTATACTGTAGTGGCTCAATAGTGAATCCGAGTGTGGCCCTCTCATTCCTCTGGCAAGCAGGACCAGAGACCTTTGGTCATAATAGGAAATTGTTTAGAGTTCACAGAGGAGTATGTGCCTGTGGTATATTGGACACCCTACTTTCTATTTTTACGCTGGTATTTTGATTCTATAGTTTGAATTGTCAACAGTCTTTCTACCATATATTTTTCAGCTCACAAGAAGAACACTAAAGGCATTATTGTCTAAAGAGGAAAGTAGAAATAGAGTGTTAAAAAAAGAGAAAAATGTAGTTGAGGCTTTTTCTTACAAAGAAGAGAGTGGCAGTGAAATTTCAGTCTACAGGTATAACTTTATGAAACTCCCAATTTAATGGTGACGTGGAGAGAAACATTCATAGGAGAGTAAAATTTCCCATACCTGCAAGTCCTGGGAATTTGTATACATATCAAGATTGCCATTTAAAAAATTTCCTATAAAAAGCAAAGCTAAATAAAAAAAATTCCTAGGTGAAAAAACTATTGTAGGAATCCTGAGATTAAATACAGGGCAGAAGTTGAGAGCTTACCAAAGCTTCTGAATTGATCTGCTCTGACAGCTGTTTGTTGTGTCTGCATTGATGGTAAAGTTTTCTTGGGGGCAGCATTTAGGCTTAACTGAACTCTTTAACTGCCTGAGAACCTCCTCATAGGGGAATCTGTGTCTGCCTTTGGTTCCATGAGAGATCTGAGACTCCCAATTCACTCTCTGGGTAGTGTTTGTCTTGCCTTGTTCCTATGGCCTTTGCTTCTGACTTTGCTGCTAATTTTTTATTTTTCTGATGAGGTCACAGAAACCACTTAGGGTACTCGCTCTAAGGATCAGGGACCTGCAGAGAATGCATGGAATTTGGGATGCTGTGTTGCTTTCATTTTTTTTCCCAAGGGTTAGTGTTCTGGGTACAATCATGTTCTATCTTCTCACCCCCCCAAATAATATATTGAAATTCTACCCTCCAGTACTGAACATGCACTGCATATATGTGTCAGTATAGTAGGCTTAATTCCTTAAGTTGGCCACCTCCATGTATTGACCTGCTTGTTGCAGTCCTGTGGGTGGTCAGCTTATAGAGGTTCTACTGTATGTCTATCCTTCTAGTAAATTTTCCATTCATTTCTTGAATCATTTTTCTGGTTTCTCTGAGTTGGTTTTCCATTTTCTTTTGGATTTTATTGAGCTTCCTTATAATATATATTTGGAATTCTTTATCTGTCATTTTGATATTTTCATTTTGGTCGAGATCCACTGCTAGAGAACAGGCATTCCTCTTTGGAGATGTCCTTTTGCTTGGATCTTTTTATACTTCTGGAGTTCTGCACTGATTCCTTCTCATCTGGAGAAGCTGTCAATCCTTGTTTTTTTGATTTTCTTTTGTTTACTTAGGGATCCTTCCACCCACTCTAAGGGTGTATCTGTGGCATGTTGGGTAAGAAAATTGTGCCTTGCTTGGGGTTCTAGCTTCTGGATGGATGTGTTGGTTATAGACATCCTTACTGTGGTGTTTTTCTCAGGTGCCAGAATTTTTGTAGGCTGTGGGAGTGCTGAGGTGTGTGGGCAGATTTCCTATCTCTTGTTAGCCAGGAAGGATGGAGGTCTTTGAAATCCTTTCCTTTTCCCCAGCCCTGGGTTTTCTTAATGGTGTGGATTATATTGGCAAGCCCAGTTTAATTTCTGAGACAGTAGGTGGTGCTCGTGTATATGAATCAGCCACACCCTGCATGATTAGATCAGTAAATGCTGTCATAGGCTGTAAAAATTGACCTCTCTGACGATAGGTCGTGCTTACCAAAAAAGTCAGCTACAGGGTTGTTTTGGGGACCTGTGACTGGCTTTGGCCTCTCAGGAGAAGTACTTGAATGTCCCAGATGATGGGTGGGGACTTTGAGCTTCGAGTCCTTATTCTCTACCACAGCAGAAGCAGGTGAATGAGAGTGGCTGGGTGGGCCTAGGTCAAGTGAGCCTGCCTTCAGGCTCTGCAAAACCAAGTCAGGTAGCTGTCTTTGGAGGGGTTGAAGGTCTCTACCATGTTGCTTGGGAAAGCCAATAGGGAAGATTTTCTATTTTTTAGGAGTGTTTTGACCAAATTATCCAATTTTCTTAAACTCTAGTGTCTTCATCTTGAAAATGGGGAATGTTAGGAGGAATAAATGTGACAAGGAATACAAAAACATTTGATGAATAATTCCCTCATTAATTTTAGAAGTTAAAGCTCAAAAGCAGAATAGCTATAAAGGCTTGTTGTTCAATTTTGAAAGCTCAGTCTATGCCCTATGAATTTTTTGGGTGCTGCTGGTGACTTTATGTGTAGGACAGTATGTGGAGGTCCCAGAATCCTTCTCTACTTTGGATCCTCCACATCTGATGCTCACTGTCACAAAGTCATCCAAAGTTCAGCCTAGAAAAGTTGATCTGATTGTTTCTATGGAAAGACTCTGCTGCTTTTACACAAAGGTGAACATGGACTCCAGTATCTGATAGATTGATTGTATGATCATTTTCTTTGTAAGGTAAATTCTTCCTCTATTTTACAGTCCTCGTTTTTTCAATTGCTTCTAGGATTCATGTAACATACTAGAAAGGGTGACATAGAACAGATTAAGGAATAAAGAAACATGTTCATGGGAAATTTTCTATACATCAAGGGATCTAAAACTAGACCTGCCATTTGATCCTACAATTCCTCTAGTAGGTATATATCCAGAAGACCAAAACCCACATTATAACAAAGATATTTGTACCAGAATGTTTATTGCAGCCCAATTCATAATTGCTAAGTCATGGAAGAAGCCCAAGTGCCCATTGACCCATGAATGGATAAATAAATTGTGGTATATGTACATCATGGAATATTATGCAGCCTTAAAGAAAGATGGAGACTTTACCTCTTTCATGTTTACATGGATGGAGCTGGAACATATTCTTCTTAGCAAAGTATCTCAAGAGTGGAAGAAACAGTATCCAATGTGCTCAGCCCTACTATGAAACCAATTGATAGCTTTCACATGAAAGCTATAACCCAATTATGGTCCATGAAGAAGGGCAAAGGGGAGAGGAAGGGGAGGGGAGGGGAGAGGATGAGTGGAGGGAGGGTAATTGGGGGGACCACACCTACGGTGCATCTTACAAGGGTACATATGAAATTTACTAAGTGTAGAATATAAATGTCTTAACACAATAGTAAGAAAATGCTTAACACAATAATAAGAAAATGCTGTGAGGGCTATGTTAACCAGTTTGATGAAAATATTTCAAATTGTATATAAAACCAGCACATTGTACCCCATGATTGCATTAATGTACACATTAAATAAAAGAAAGAAAAAAAAAACAAAACAGAAGGAAAGCACATAACAGCTTCCTGTGGGGAATCTGTGTTCTCTGTCCTGCATCTGACCTCCAGAGGGTGATGTTTCACAAACTAGAGATCTCCATTTCCATTTCTGATCAACACTTTTTCTGATCAGCCTCTCTTTCCCGCAGCTGGCTGACTGAAGCTCCCTCCCTGAGTTCTTTGAAGACAAGAGGAGTGAAGAGACTCAGAAGTCAGAAAGCACCCAAGATCATCTCAGAAGGTTTTATATTTTTACAGAAAGGAGGGACTTGACTAGCCCAACCTTACTCACACTTCCTGTTTCCAAGAACTGGGTTTCATAGCCATTTTCCTGATTTCCCAAGAGAAGAATTTCCGCAAAGACACCTGTAGCATCTTCCCTGCTCAGTCATGCTCCTGTTGCTTCTGGCAGTACTGGGGATGATTTTGAGTGAGTAACGTTCCATTATGGTACCAAGTTCTACAGAAGTTAACTGTTTTTCGTTCAAATCCTACTAGAAATGCTTTTCATAGACAAGCCTGCACTGCTTTAACTGATACAACATTGATTTTTCAGGAGATGCCAGAGCTCAGTCTGTGACTCAGCAAGTCGGCCCTGTCACCGTTGCAGAAGGAGACTTTCTAGAGTTTGGATGCAACTATTCATACAGGGGAACTGTTTCTCTCTACTGGTATGTCCAGTACCCTGGCCAAGGCCTCCAGCTTCTCCTCAGATATTACTCTGGGGACCCCATTGTTAAAGGGATCAAAGGCTTTGAGGCTGAATTTAGGAAGAGTGAATCTTCCTTCAACTTGAGGAAACACCCCACGCATTGGAGTGACTCAGCTGCGTACTTCTGTGCTGTGAGTGCCACAGTGCCTGGGACTTCAGGGCGAGCTGAACACAAACTTTGTGAGATGCTAGGGAGGGTGACTGAATTCTGACAAAGCAGAAGCCATGGTGTTCTTACCTCACAGTATAAAAGGTCTTGGAGACTTGCTGTCCTATGGAGCTAGCATGAGGTAGATACACTATAATGGTTGGATATGGGTATTGTGACTAGACACAGGAAATTTTGCTTTCCATTCATCATTTTATTCTTCAGTGATCCAAAATAAACATGAGCCATATTTTTATTATTTTTTAAATTTTATTTATTTATTTATTATTAAATCATAGTTGTGTACATTAATGCAATCATGGGGCACCATACACTGGTTTTATAGACTGTTTGAGACATTTTCATCACACTGGTTAACATAGCCTTCCTGGCATTTTCTTAGTTATTGTGTTAAGACATTTATATTCTGGGCGGCGCCTGTGGCTCAGTGAGTAGGGCGCCGGCCCCATATGCCGAGGGTGGCGGGTTCAAACCCGGCCCCGGCCAAACTGCAGCAACAACAACAACAACAAAAAAAAAATAGCCAGGCGTTGTGGCGGGCGCCTGTAGTCCCAGCTCCTCGGGAGGCTGAGGCAAGAGAATCGCTAAGCCCAAGAGTTAGAGGTTGCTGTGAGCCGTGTGACGCCACGGCACTCTACCAAGGGCGGTACAGTGAGACTCTGTCTCTAAAAAAAAAAAAAAAAAAAAAAAAAAAAAAAAAAGACATTTATATTCTACATTTACCAAGTTTCACATGTACCCTTGTAAGATGCACCGCAGGTGTAATCCCACCAATCACTCTTCCTCCACCCATCCTCACCCCTCCCTCCCCTCCCTCTTTCCCTTCCCCCTATTTAGATTATAACTGAATTATAGCTTTCATGTGAAAGCCATAAATTAGTTTCATAGTAGGGTTGAGTACATTGGATACTTTTTCTTCCATTCTTGAGATACTTTACTAAGAAGAATATGCTCCTGATCTATCCATATAAACACAAAAGAGGTAAAGTCTCCATCTTTCTTTAAGGCTGAATAATATTCCATGGTGTACATATACCACAATTTATTAATCCATTCGTGGGTCGATTTTATTTATTTATTTATTTATTATTAAATCATAGTTGTGTACATTAATGTGATCATGGGGCACCATGGGCTTCTTCCATGACTTAGCAATTATGAACTGGGCAGCAATAAACATTCTGGTACAAATATCTTTGTTATAATGTGATTTTTGGTCTTTTGGGTGTATACCTAGTAGGGAATTATAGGATTGAACGGTCTATTTTTAGATCTCTAAGTGTTCTCCAAATATCTTTCCAAAAGGAATGTATTAATTTGCATTTCCACCAGCAGTGTAGAAGTGTTCCCTTTTCTCCAAATCCACACCAACATCTCTGGTTTTGGGATTTTGTGATATGGGCTAATCTTACTGGAGTTAGATGATATCTCAAAGTAGGTTTGATTTGCATTTCTCTGATGATTAAGGATGATGAGGGCGGCGCCTGTGGCTCAGTGAGCGGGGTGCTGGCCCCATGTACCGAGGGTGGCGGGTTCAAGCCCAGCCCTGGCCAAACTGCAACAAAAAAATAGCCGGGCGTTGTGGCGGGCGCCTGTAGTCTCAGCTACTCGGGAGGCTGAGGCAGGAGAATCGCCTAAACCCAGGAGTTGGAGGTTGCTGTGAGCTGTGTGACACCACGGCACTCTACAGAGAGCAATAAAGTGAAACTCTGTCTCTACAAAAAAAAAAAAAAAAAAGGATGATGAGCATTTTTTTCATATGTCTGTAGGTTGTGTGCCTGTCTTTTTCAGAGAAGTTTCTCTTCAAGTCCCTTCCTAGCCTGAGGTGGGATCACTTGTTCTTTTCTTTCTTTTTTTTTTTTTTAGTGTTGGGGATTCATTGAGGGTACAATAAGCCAGGTTACACTGATTGCAATTGTTAGGTAAAGTCCCTCTTGCAATCATGTCTTGCCCCCATAAAGTGTGACACACACCAAGGCCTCACCCCCTCCCTCCATCCCTCTTTCTGCTTCCCCCCCCATAACCTTAATTGTCATTAATTGTCCTCATATCAAAATTGAGTACATAGAATTCATGCTTCTCCATTCTTGTGATGCTTTACTAAGAATAATGTCTTCCACTTCCATCCAGGTTAATACGAAGGACGTAAAGTCTCCATTTTTTTTAATGGCTGAATAGTATTCCATGGTATACATATACCACAGCTTGTTAATCCATTCCTGGGTTGGTGGGCATTTAGGCTGTTTCCACATTTTGGCGATTGTAAATTGAGCTGCAAGAAACAGTCTAGTACAAGTGTCCTTATGATAAAAGGATTTTTTTCCTTCTGGGTAGATGCCCAGTAATGGAATTGCAGGATCAAATGGGAGGTCTAGCTTGAGTGCTTTGAGGTTTCTCCATACTTCCTTCCAGAAAGGTTGTACCAGTTTGCAGTCCCACCAGCAGTGTAAAAGTGTTCCCTTCTCTCCACATGCACGCTAGCATCTGCAGTTTTGAGATTTTGTGATGTGGGCCATTCTCACTGGGGTTAGATGATATCTCAGGGTTGTTTTGATTTGCATTTCTCTAATATATAGAGATGATGAACATTTTTTCATGTGTTTGTTAGCCATTCGTCTGTCATCTTTAGAGAAAGTTCTATTCATGTCTCTTGCCCATTGATATATGGGATTGTTGGCTTTTTTCATGTGGATTAATTTGAGTTCTCTATAGATCCTAGTTATCAAGCTTTTGTCTGATTGAAAATATGCAAATATCCTTTCCCATTGTGTAGGTTGTCTCTTTGCTTTGGTTATTGTCTCCTTAGCTGTACAGAAGCTTTTCAGTTTAATGAAGTCCCATTTGTTTATTTTTGTTGTTGTTGCAATTGCCATGGCAGTCTTCTTCATGAAGTCTTTCCCCAGGCCAATATCTTCCAGTGTTTTTCCTATGCTTTCTTTGAGGATTTTTATTGTTTCATGCCTTAAATTTAAGTCCTTTATCCACACTTGTTCTTTTCTTGCTCATACGTTTGAGTTCTTTGTGGATTCTGGTTATTAAACCTTTGTCAGAGACATAACCTGCAAATATCTTCTCCCATTCTGAGGGCTGTCTGCTTGCTTTACTTACTGTGTTCTTGGCTGTGCAGAAGCTTTTTAGTTTGATCGCATCCCAGTAGGTATTTTTGAAGCTGCTTCAATTGGCTGGGGGGTCCTCCTCATAAAATATTCACCAAGACTGAGTTCTTCGAGAGCTTTCCCTGCACTGTCTTCCAGTATTTTTATAGTTCCATGTCTTAAGTTTAAATCTTTAATCCAGTGAGAGTCTATCTTAGATAATGATGAAAGGTGTGGGTCTAGTTTCAGTCTTCTACAGGTCACCAGCCAGTTCACTCAGCACCATTTGTTAAATAGGGAATCTTTTCCCCACTGAAGGTTTTTAATTGGCTTGTCAAAGATCAAAAAATGGTAAGTAGCTAGGTTCATCTCTTGGTTCTCTATTCTGTTCCATACATCTACCTCTCTGTTTTTGTGCCAGGACCATGCTGTTTTGATCACTATCGATTTATAGTATAGTCTGAGGTCTTCTGCTTTGTTTTTATTTCTGAGTAATGTCTTGGCTATTTGAGTTTTTTTCTGATTGCATATAAAACAAAGTATTATTTTTTTAAACATCTTTAAAGTATGACAGTGGAGCTTTAATAGGGATTGCATTAAAATTGTATATTGCTTTGGATAGTATGGACATTTTAATAATGTTGATTCTTCTCAGCCATGAGCATGGTATGTTTTTCCATTTGTTAACATTTTCAGCTATTTCTTTTCTTAGAGTTTCATAGTTCTCTTTATCGAAATCTTTCATGTCCTTTGTTAGATAAACTCCCAAACAGTTCATCTTCTTGGCACTACTGTGAACGGAATAGAGTCCTTGACTGTTTTTACAGCTTGACTATTGTTGGTATATGTAAAGGCTATTGATTTATGGATGTTGATTTTGTAACCTGAGACGCTGCTGTATTCCTTGATCACTTCTAAGAGTTTTGTAGTAGAATCTCTGGCGTTTTCCAGATTTACATTCATATCATCTGTGAAGAGTGAAAGTGTGATCTCTTCTGACCCTATATGGATACACTTGATTGCCTTTTCTTCCCTAACTGCCATAGCTAAAACTTCCATTACAATGTTAAAGAGCAGTGGAGACAATGGGCAACCTTGTCTGTTTCCTAATATGAGTGGAAATGATTTCAATTTAACTCCATTCAATACGATATTGGTCGTGGGTCTGCTGTAGATGGCCTCTGTCATCTACAAAATTGGTAAGAAATGTCCCTTCTATACCAACTTTCTTATCATGAAGGGATGCTGGATATTATTAAAAGCTTTTTTCTGCATCAATTGAGAGAATCATATGGTCTTTGTTTTTTAATTTGTTTATGTGCTGAATTGTATTTATAGATTTATGTATACTGAACTAGCCTTGACACCCTGGGATAAAACCGACTTGGTCATGAGGTACTATTTGATTGTTGTGTTACTGGATTCTGTTTGATTTCCCTCTTAGGGCTGCCTTTGCAGTATCCCAGAGGTTCTGATAATTCATGTCTTCATTGTCATTTTGTTCCAAAAATTTGTTAATTTCCTTCTTAATCTAATCTCTGACCCAGCTATCATTCAGCATAAGGTTATTTAACTTCCATGTTTTTGTATGAGTATGCAGATTCCTGTTGTTACTGAGTTCAACTTTTTTTTTTTTTTCTGAGTTCCACTTTTATTCCATGGTGGTCTGAGAAGATGCAAGGAATAATTTCTATTTCTTTAAATTTACTGAGGTTAGACTTGTGACCCTAGATGTGATCAATTTTGGAGTATGTTGCGTGGGCTGATGAGAAGTATTTGTATTCAGTTTTGTTGGGATGGAATGTTCTGTAGATGTAGTTAAATCCAAATGTTGGATGGTTAGGTTTAAATCTAAAATGTCTTTGCTTAGCTTCTTATTGGAGGATAGCTCCAACACTGCCAAAGGAGTGTTGAAATCTCCGACTATTATGGAGCTGGAGGAAATCAAGTTGCTCATGTCTGTTACAGTTTGTCTTATATATTGAGGCACATTTTGGTTGGGGGTATAAATATTAATAATTGAAATCTTATCATATTGCTTTTGCTCTCCATTTCTCTTCCTCTTTGAGAGTTTGGGAGTATTACCCTTAACAAATATGAAGTGACCATTCTCATCCTTTCTTACTTTTGTTGGTTTAAAGCCTATTGTATCTGCAAATAGAATTGCAACACCTGCTTTTTTCTGATTTCTATTGCCTGAAATATGGACGACCATCCTTTCACCCTGAGTCTATATTTCTCTTTTAAGGTAAGGTGAGATTCTTGTATGCAGCAGATATCTGGCCTGAGTTTTTGTATCCAGTGAGCCAGCTTGTGCCTCTTTAGAGTGCAGTTTAAGCCATTCACATTAATGGAGAATATTATAAGTCTGGTAAAACTTTGGGTATCATGTTTTTCAAAAGTCCAGTGGACATTTTTAATCCTTTCACCACTGTGGAAGTTGGAGTTTGATCAAAAGTTTCTGAGTGAGTTTACTTTTGTGGTAGAAGATTGGGCTGGTCATTATGGAGGATAGGTCTGAGAATATCCTGAAGAGCTGGTTTCGTTATGGCAAGTTTCTTCAACATATGAATGTCATTAAAGTATTTAATTTCTCCATCCTAAACGTAACTCAGTTTAGCTGGATACAGGATCCTGGGTTGAAAGTTATTTTGTTTTAGGAGATTAAAAGTCGATGACTATCCTCTTCTGGCTTGAAAGTTTTCAGCAGAGACATCTGCAGTCATTCTAATATTCTTCCCTTTGTAGGTTATGTTTTTTTTTATGTCTGTATGCTTTCAGAATTTTCTTCTTCATATTAACTTTAGTGACGTTAATTATGATGTGCCTGGGGGATATCTTATTTTGGTTGAGTCGTGCTGGGGTTCTGAAATTGTCTGGTATCTGAATTTCAGAATCTCTTGGCATGTCTGGAAAATTCTCTTTCATAATTTCATGGAGAAGATTCTCTGTGCCTTGTGAAGCCACAGATATTAGCCTTCTTCAAATTATCCCAGAGCTCTCTGAGAGAATGATCTGTTTTTGCTCTCCATTTCTCTTCCTCTTTGAGAGTTTGGGAGTGTTCAAAGGCTTTGTCTTCAATGTCAGAAATCCTTTCTTCTGCTTGCTTCACTCTGTTACTTCGGGATTATACTGTATCTTTCAGATCTTTGAGGGCTACAAATTCTTGCCTCAATGTATCAAAATCTTTCGTGATCTTGTCCTAAATTCATTGAATTCTTGAGACGAGTTTTTTATTTCTCCTCGAATTTCCAATTCCCTCTTTTCCTCCATTCTATTAAGCTTGTTTTCAATCCAAACTCTGAACTCGATTTCTGACATCTCGGCCATCTGTTTATGAATGGGATCTTCAGTTACATGTGCCATATCTTTCCTTGGGGGGAGGGGTGTTGATCTAGTCTGGTTATTCATGTTACCAGAGTTTTCCCGCTGATTTCACCCCATGATTATTTTACACCATTTGACTAGATGAGTGGATAAAGAAAAGTTGGGTTTGGGGCTCCAGGAGTCGTTATTAACTAGCCCTTTGCCCAAAAGCTGGGACTGATGTCTGTACTTTCCCCCCTGGAGCTTTGCCAAGGATCCATACAGTGCTGCTACAGCCTGAGAAAGTGGGGACCTGCTTTGTGTGGTGGGGCTAAGTGGCTCTGTTTTGTTTTCAGCTGGTCTCTGTCCAACCCTAGTGAATCAGTTACTCTGGGTTGAAGTCTCAGCTGTGAAGAAATACTAGCAATTAAGTCACCCCGTCCCCCACAGGCAACAATTAGAAAAGGAAAATCAAACGTTCTACAACCACACACCCAGGGTACCACTTGGATATTCCTCGGGTGATTGGCCCAGTTCAAGAGGTCCAAATCAATTGTCTTAATTAGCACCTGTCTCATGTGGGAGAGCTTAAAAGGTCTCTGGCAACTAGATCACAGGGTTCTGCTGACATCTCAACTCAAATACAACTTGCTCTGGTGCTCTGTGAGGTCAGGAGGACCCACCTAGCAAATAGATTAGTCTGGGAAGGTTGATGCCTCCTTCCCCACCTTGCAGCTCTGTCACACCCAGTCACTCATAACCCTGCAGGGTTGTGACCCAGTTCCCTCCAATGAGCAGATACTCCAGGGGTTTGCAGCTGCCTGAATCATAGGGAGATCTATGTCTCCTCAGTCAGGCCCCTGGTCTCTGCCACTATCCGACAGGGGGAAGTGAGGCCTGACAACCTTGGGCACTTGATGGAGGCTGGGGCTATTCACTCAGTTCCAGCCCTGCCCCTGACTGATGTTACTGACAGAACAGAACAACTTTGCAGAGTTTGTTTATGTTCTGGCTAAATTCCCCTGCAGAACAGAAGCTGTTTTTAGTTCACAGAACCTGTGCCTCAGGCCCTGTCTTTGCTGCTGCCTGGTAGTTTTTATTCGTAGCATGGTTAGCTGTCAGTTCTAGCGTCCTGCCCTCCTTTGTCTAGGCTGGTAATCCCCTGAGGCTGGGTATGTCTTAGGCTCAGTAAAGTGGTCCTCTGGGTCAGCCCTGCCCTGGGAATCTGCCAGCTCTGCAGTGCATTTTTTAGTCTCCATACTCCACCCAGGCCGGTACTGCCTCAGGCAAATTGTTTACTCATGGGGCCTGCATTTCCATCCCAGATCTTTTCTGCCACTGGCTGCCACTGGAGATGATGCCTGGCCTCCTCTGGTTGCCCAGAGTGACAGGGGGTGTGACTCCAGAATATCCAGGGGTGAACCCTGTTGTTGCCAAAAACAGCTGCTGCTCTGCGCCTTGGAGCACCGCCACTCTGGTGTGGTTCCCTCTCAGCCAACTGTTCTCTCCTCACTCCCATGCCACAGAATCAGCACTGGCCAGCAGCTGTCTGCATCATGCCCTGTCTGCACCTCTTGAGATAATACCCAAGAATCTGGACTACTGAGGGACAGGCCTGCAGACCTCAGAGTGAGAGTAGAGGGGAGTGCTGGGAGCTCAGAATTACAGGTAGAGAATATACACAGTTTTATACAGTCTTATGCCTGGCAAGAGAGTGCCATGGCACCCTAGTAGGGGAAGTAGGTCCAGTTTTTAGAGGGTCTGTCCCGTGGGATATAATGGGAGGACTTTTTAACTCTGCTTGTTTGTTTATGGGGTTCTTTGAGCCATTCTCATGGGGGAGGGTACTCCCATCCACTTAGTGATGGATTTTTTACCTTTTTTTGGTATCCTTGGGGTGTCAGCTGGTCTCAGCAGGGTTGATGTGTGTTCTTCAACCTTCTCTCTTGGCGCCGCTCTAATCCGCCAGGTTATTTGCTAAATTTCTGTCCTTTAATGTTCCTTCTGGGTGGAAGCCTGTGTGGAAAGCTGGCTTCAGTCAGCCATCTTGTCTCTGCCCCCCATAAATGTTAATTATTGAAATCTCTTCATGTTGGGTGTTTCCATTGACAAATATGTAGAGGCCTTTCTTATCTTCCTTTATCTTTGTTGGTTTAAAGCCAATTGTATCTGCTACTAAATTTGCAACCCCTGCTTTTGTCTGGTTTCCATTTGCCTGTATTGTACATCTCCATCCCTTCACACTAAGTCTATTTTTATCCTTTTAGGTAAGGTGTGATTCTTGTATACAGCAGATATCTAGTCTGAGTTTATGCATCCAGTCAGCCAGACTGTTCCTCTTTAGAGGACAATTTAAACCATTCACATTAATTGAGAGAATTGATAAGCCTGGTTGTGTTTTGGGTGTCATGATTTTCGGATGTCCAGTGGACATTTTTAATCCTTTCACCACTGTGGAAGTTGTGTTTTGTTCAAAAATTTTTCAGTGAGTTTACTCTGGAGGTAGAGCATTGCGCTGGTCATTGTGGAGGATGGGTCTGAGAATATCCTGGAGAGCTGGTTTAGTTATGGCAAATTTCTTCAACATGTCTATGTCATTAAAGTATTTGATTTCTCCATCACAAATGAAACTCAGTTTAGCTGGATAGAGGATCCTGGACTTGAAGTTGTTTTGTTTTAGGAGACTGAAGGTTGATGGCCATCTTTTTCTGGCTTGAAACATTTCGGCTGAGAGATTTGCAGTCATTCTGGTACTTCTTTCTTTGTAGGTGATGCTTTTCTTAGGTCTGACTGCTTGCAGAATTTTCTCCTTCATCTATTTATTTATTTTTATTAAATCATTTCTTTGTACATTAATGCAATCATGGGGTACCATGTGCTGGCTTTATATAGAATTTGAAATACTTTCATCATATTGGTTAACATAGCCTTTCTCGTCCTTTCTTAGTTACTGTGTTAAAACATTTATATTCCACATTTAGCAAGTCTCACATTTACCCTTGCAAGATGCACTGTAGGTGTTGTCCCATCAAGTACCCTCCCTCCACCCAGCCTCTCCCCTTCCCTCCCTCTCCTTTGTCTTAACTTTGGCAAAGTTAATCACAATGTGTCTAGGAGATGCTTTATTTAAATTGAGTCTTGCTGGGGTTCTGAAACTGTCTGCTATCTGAAGTTCTGTATTTCTTACAATGCTTGGGAAATTCTCCTCCAAAATCTGTTGGAGTGGAGCATCTGTACTGTTAAGGTCATCCTCTTCTCCTTCAGTCATTCCTATAAGATGAATGTTTGATCTTTTGGGGTGATCCCACAACTCTCTCAGGGAATGATTGGTTTTTGCTCTCCATTTGTCTGCTTCTTTGAGTGTTTGGGAACGTTCAAAGGCTTTGTCTTCAGTTTCAGAGATCCTTTCTTCTGCCTGTATTACTGAGGGATTCTACTGTATTTTTGCATTCCTCATCTAACTTTTTCGTTTCCTTGAGCTCTGCTATCTCTGTTCTCATTATGTCCATATCCTTGATGACTTGGGCTTTGAATTCATTAATTTCTTGAGACAACTTTAGAACTACTCTTTGGAATTCAATTTCTATCTCTTCTTCCATTCTATTTATCTTATTTGCCATCCATATTTTGAATTTGCCTTCTGACATTGTTGCCATTTGTCTATGCATGGCATCTTCAGTTGTATCTCCTTTGTCATTTCTTGGTGGGGGGGTTGGTCTACTTTGGTTATTCATGTTGCTAGAGTTCTTCTGTTGGGTCCACACCATGTTTATTTTCCACCATTTGGTTATTAGAACTGGAAGGGTGAGATTGAATTGAGGTTCCCAGGTAGTAGAGATAGCCCCTTACCAAAGCGCTAGGCTTTGTAATTGTGGCTTATCTCCTACAACCTTATAAAGGCCCCTTTCAGAGTTTCGGGTGGAGACTCTGAGGACCTACTTGGTGAGATAGCACAAGCTAGCTCTGTTTTGATATCAGCCAACCTCTTCCCTATCCTAAGAAGCCACAGTATTAGGTTTAAATCTCGACTATGAATATATACAAAAGGGTGTGGTGCCCAGCCTCCCCTCTTCAGTTCTTTTCCTCTACAGAACTTTGAAGGTCAACTTCAGAATGTCCCTGAGTAGACAGCCCCAGACACAGGTTCCAATTAAATTGTCTCAGGCAGTGCAAACCCTGCTCAACAGAGAGGGGTTCAAGGGTCTCCAACAGCATAATTGGAGGCAGGAATCCACACTCCCGCCCACCAGACTCAGTCCACACTGTTGTCTGTTTCTCTGATCACAGGCCAAGTTGGAGCCAGGTGCCATTCCCCCACCCACTGGTCTTAGCCCACACCCAGCTAGCCTCTGCTTGCCAGACCAGTTGGTTGCCAGTTGGTTGCCACTGCCTGGCAAGCCTCTGTTCACAGGCTCTGTTAGAGTCAGGGCACTGCACTCTGATGGAAGGTCTCAGTCCTCACCCAGTAAGCCTCTGCTCACTGGCCCTGCCAAAGACAGTGGACCATGCCCTAGTCCTCGGTTATTGGTTCACACCCAGCAAGCCACTGCTTGAGGGTTCTGTTGTAATCAGCGGAGCATGTCCTTGCTCTTAGGTCTCAGTTCATGCCTAGCAAGCCTCTGCTTTTAGCCCCAGCAGGGGCCGGGGACCAGCCCTGTTTGCTGAACTCAGTCCACACGGGGCAACCACTCTCCTGCTGTGGGTGCTGTCAGAGCTGGGGGTTCTGCACCCCGTCCTGCCAGACACAGCCCAAACAGAGGGTCAACACCACCACTGGGCAGGCATAGTCATAACTAGGGGACTGCTCCTCCTCCCATCGAGTGTCCCTTTCTTCCCACACCCTCTTTCTTCCTCCCAACCCCCGTGATCCACACTATGCCCAGATCTCTCAGGACAAGACCAAACACTCTGTGCTCTGCAGGGGGCAGAATTGCAGACTGCCAAGGGAGGGGGAATGGTGGACTGAGAGTTTGGCTTGTGGAGGAAACTGTCTGTTCAATTTTATGCCTGGCAGGGTGGAGTCTAGGTTCATAAGTGGGACCTCCCTGGAGAAAGAGACCTGGAATTTAGTGGCTCTCTCCAGCAAGGTAAAATGAGAGGTCATTTTTTCCCTGCTCATTTGCAGACAACCTGTGGCAGGCCTCTTGCTTGGGGGAGGGGTCTCCAGTACTCTAGTTGACAGGCTTTGTACCTGAAATTTGTTTTCTTGAATGCTCTTCCTTGGAGTTACAACTTACTGAACTTCTTTCATGGTTCAGTTCCCCAACTTTGGCTTTCATAGAGTCTGATTCTGTCCAGTTTTTCTTCCTCTGCTCAGGACCCTCTGCTGAGGGTTGCTACCAGTTGGCCATCTTAAGTCCTCAGTTCTCATTTTTTTCATTGCTGCTAGGATTCATGTAATATACTAGAGAAGGTGACATAGTACAGCCTAGGGAATAAAGAAATATATTCAGGGGAAGTTTTCTATACATTTCAAAACAGAAGGAAAGCACATAACAGCTTCCTGTGTTCTCTGTCCTCCACCTGATCCCCAGAGGGCGATGTTTCACAAACTAGAGATCCCCATTTCCATTCATGAGCAACACTTTCTTCTAATCAGCCCCTCCTTCCTGCAGCTGGCTGACTGAAACACCCTCTCTGAGTTCTTTGAAGACATGATGAGTGAGGAGAATCAGAGGTCAGAAAGCACCCCAGATCATCTCAGCAGTTTTTGTCTTTTTACAGAAAGGAGGGACTTGACTAGCCCAACCTTACTCACACCTCCTGTTTCCAAGAACTGCGTTCCACAGTCACTTTCCCAAGAGAAGCATTTCCAGAGAGACACCTGCAGCATCTCCCCTGTTCAGTCATGCTCCTGTTGCTCCTGGCAGTACTGGGGATGATTTTTGGCCTGAGTGAGTAACGTTCCATTATGGTCCCAAGTTCTATAGAAGTTAACTGTTTTCTGTTCAAATCCTAGTAGAAATGCTTTTCATAGTCAAGCCTGCACTGCTTTCACTGATACAACATTTATTTTTCAGGAGATGCCAGAGCCCAGACTGTGACCCAGAAGGATAGCCCTGTCACTGTTTCTGAAGGAGATGTTCTGGAGCTGGGATGCAACTATTCATACAGTGCAACTGTTTATCTCTACTGGTATGTCCAGTACCCTGGCCAAGGCCTCCAGTTTCTCCTCAGATACTTCTCAGGGGACCCCATTGTTAAAGGCATCAATGGCTTTGAGGCTGAATTTAGGAAGAGTGAATCTTCCTTCAACTTGAGGAAATACCCTGTGCATTGGAGTGACTCAGCTGTGTACTTCTGTGCCGTGAGTGCCACAGTGCCTGGGACTGCAGGGGGAGCTGAACACAAACTGTGAGATGCTAGGGAGGGTGAGTGTCTGAAAGATTTTGAATTCTGACAAAGCAGAAGCCATGGTGTTCTTACTTCACAGTATGGAGGGTCTCGGAGACGTGCTATGCTAGCATGAGGTGGATACACTATAATGGATATGGGTATTGTGACAGGGCTCAGGAGAATTTTGCCTTTCATTCATCACTTTGCCTTTCATTCATCATATGCCTACAACAGGTGACTCACTCTTGCTGTGGAGAGTGAGTCACCTGTTGTAGGCATATGTTCTTGGATACTTAACTGCTTCCCCAACTAGTTCATTTCAGGGTAGTTTTCTTAGAGTCTTTTTCCTGCCTCCTCTCAATATAATAGCATGCTATGTACATTTTAACAATTTGTTGGGTATATTTTTTTTTTTAAATAATAAATAAACTATTTATTTATTTACTTTTGGAGAGAGAGTCTCACTTTATTGCCCTCAGTAGAGTGCCCTAGTGTCACAGCTCACAGCAACCTCCAACCCTTAGACTCAAATGATCCTCTTGCTTCAGCCCTCCGAGTTGCTGGGACCACAGGTGCCCACCACAATGCCCAGCTTTTTTTCTAGAGGTGGGGTCTCACTCTTGCTCAGGCTGGTCTCGAATCTGTGAGCTCAGGGCAATCCACCAGCCTTGGCCTCTTGTTGGGAATATTGAAGAAAGAGTGAATAACTCAGATTCTTCAGTATTTGTTAAAGGACTATTAAGGAGAGAAGAGATGCCAAATTTAGATGCCAAGTTCCATTTATTTTACAGTAAAGTTTATTTTTTTTATTCTTTTGCTTTTTCCTTTTATTTGATTCTTGTTCTTTTGCTATCTTAAATTCTGCAAATCCACTTTAGGTATTTTCATAACTAGTGGGATAGTAACTTTTGCCAATGCTGCTTTTGTTTTCTTTTTTTATCATGATTGTACTTTCAGATGATTTAACAGTTGGGATATTAGTAATTGATTCTCATCTGTTTAAAATTGCTGTAATTATGGACATGAAAAGTTTTAACAGTGTCTGATCCCTGGTAGGCACTGGTTAAGTATTGCAATAAGAATTAAAAGGTCAGAAGACATGTGATAGATGTATCTCTTTCCTTTGGCTGCAGGAAAAGAACAATCAGTCTTTGTATTCTTTTTTTTTTTTCAATGAGTTACTTCATTTTTAACCTACCAAGATGACACATGACTATAAGGAAAGAGAAACAAAGTCTCTGCCCACAAAGTGTAATAATGCCTGTTTTCCCCTCTTTCCTCAGCAACAGCCTAGTGATGGAAATGCAGCTTTTTAAATTCCTTTGGAAAAAAACTGGTAAAATGATTATGAACAGTACTGGCCCGTTCCGGAGGTAGACTTTTACAATGGGAGTGCCTTAAGCCAAGTATAGAAAGGTAGACTCTTAAGCATTAGTGATCTGGGAGGGACTACATGTTTCCAGGATTAGGAATTTTCACTGCTATTTGGCCCTGGTCCTTTTCTAAAATTTGAGCAAAATAGTGTGTTAAATTCTAGGCTAGTGATTTGAGCAAATTGTCCAACTTTCTTGAAGTCTAGTGTCTTTATGTCCGAAATGGGAGCACACATAGAGTTCATAGGGCATAGAATGAACTTTCTTTTCTTTCCTTTTTTTTTTTTATTAAATCATAGCTGTGTACATTGATATGATCATGGGGTATTACACACTAGCTTCATAAACCGTTTGACACACTTTCATCACACTGGTTGACATAGCCTTCCTGGTGTTTTTCAGTTATTGGGCTAAGACACTTACATTCTACATTTACTAAGTTTCACATATATCCTTGTAAGATGCACTGCAGGTGTGATCCCACCAGTCCCCCTCCCTCTACCCGCATCCCCCCTCCCTCCCCTCCCTTTCCCCCTTCCCCCTATTCTTAGGTTGTAACTGGGTTATAGCTTTCATGTGAGAGCCCTAAATTAGTTTCATAGTAGGGGTGAGTATATTGGGTACTTTTATTTCCATTCTTGAGATACTTTACTAAGAAGAATATTTTCCAGTTCCATCCATGTAAACATAAAAGAGGTAAAGTCTCCATCTTTCTTTAAGGCTGCATAATATTCCATGGTGTACATATACCACAATTTATTAATCCATTCGTGGATCGATGGGCACTTGGGCTTTTTCCATGACTTAGCAATTATGAATTGGGCTGCAATAAACATTCTGATACAAATATCTTTGTTATGATGTGATTTTGGTCTTCTGGGTATATGCCCAGTAGAGGAATTACAGGACTGAATGGCAGTTCTATTTATAAATCTCTAAGTGTTCTCCATATATCTTTCCAAAATGAATGTAATAATTTGCATTCCCATCAGCAGTGCAAAAGTGTTCCCTTTTCTCCACATCCATGCCAATCTCTGGTCTTGGGATTTTGTGATATAGGCTAGTCTCACTGGAGTTAGATGATATCTCAAAGTAGTTTTGATTTGCATTTCTCTGATGATTAAAGATGATGAGCATCTCTTCATATGTCTGAAGGCCGCTCGCCTGTCTTCTTCAGAGAAGTTTCTCTTCAAGTCCTTTGCCCAGCCTGCAATGGGATCCCTTGTTCTTTTCTTGCTAATGTGTTTGAGTTCTCTGTGGATTCTGGTTATTAAACCTTTGTCAGAGACATAACCTGCAAATATCTTCTCCCATTCCGAGGGCTGTTTGCTTGCTTTACTTACTGTGTTCTTCGCTGTGCAGAAGCTTTTTAGTTTGATCAAGTCCCAGTAGTGTATTTTTGAAGCTGCTTCAATTGCCCAGGGAGGTCCTCCTCATAAAATACTCCTCATAAAATGCAGGTTTCCCCTGCACTCTCCTTTAGTATTTTTATAGTTTCATGTCTTAGGTTTAAATCTTTAATCCAGTGAGAGTCTATCTTAGTTAATGGTGAGAGGCGTGGGTCCAGTTTTAGTCTTCTGCAGGTTGCCAGCCAGTTCATCCAGCACCATTTGTTAAATAGGGAATCTTTTCCCCACTGAAGGTTTTTAATTGGCTTGTCAAAAATTAAATAACGGTAAGTAGCTGGATTCATCTCTTGATTCTCTATTCTGTTCCAGACATCTACTTCTCTATTTTTGTGCCAATACCACGCTGTTTTGATCACTATCGATTTGTAGTATAGTCTGAGGTCTGGTAGCGTCATTCCTCCTGCTTTGTTTTTATTTCTGAGTAATGTCTTGGCTATCCGAGTTTTTTTCTGATTCCATATAAAACTAAGTATTGTTTTCTCGAGAAAATTAAAGTATGACAGTGGAGTTTTAATGGGGATTGCGTTGAAATTATATATTGCTTTGGGTAGTATGGACATTTTAACAATGTTGATTCTTCCCAGCCATGAGCATGGTATATTTTTCCATTCGTTAACATTTTCAGCTATTTCTTTTCTTAGAGTTTCATAGTTCTCTTTATAGAGATCTTTCACGTCCTTTGTTAGATAAATTCCCAAATATTTCGTCTTCTTTGGCACTACTGTGAATGGGATAGAGTCCTTAACTGTTTTTTCAACTTGACTATTGTTGGTATATATAAAGGCTACCGATTTATGAATGTTGATTTTGTAACCTGAGATGCTGCTGTATTCCTTGATCACTTCTAAGAGTTTTGTAGTAGAGTCCCTAGTGTTTTCCAGATATACAATCATATCATCTGCGAAGAGCGAAAGTTTGATCTCTTCTGACCCTATATGGATACCCTTGATCGCCTTTTCTTCCCTAATTGCGGTGGCTAAAACTTCCATTACAATGTTAAAAAGCAATGGAGACAATGGGCGGCCTTGTCTGGTTCCAGATCTGAGTGGAAATGATTCCAATTTAACTCCATTCAATATGATGTTGGCTGTGGGTTTGCTGTAGATGGCATCTATCAGATTGAGAAATGTCCCTTCTATACCAATTTTCTTTAGTGTTCTGATCATGAAGGGATGCTGGATATTATCGAAGGCTTTTTCTGCATCGATTGAGAGAATCATATGGTCTTTGTTTTTTAATTTGTTTATGTGCTGAATTACATTTATAGATTTACGTATATTGAACTAGCCTTGAGACCCTGGGATAAAACCGACTTGGTCATGACGTATAATTTGTTTGATGTGTTGCTGGATTCTGTTTGTTAGGATCTTGTTGAATATTTTTGCATCTATATTCATTAGTGATATAGGTCTATAATTTTCTTTTCTTGTTGGGTCTTTTCCTGGTTTGGGGATCAGGGTGATGTTTGCTTCATAGAACGTGTTGGGTAGTCTTCCTTCTTTTTCTACCTTTTGGAACAGGTTGAGTAACATAGGTACTAATTCCTCTTTAAAGGTTTGGTAGAATTCTGACGTGAAACCATCTGGTCCTGGGCTTTTCTTTTTAGGGAGGTTTTGTATGGTTGATGCTATTTCCGAACTTGATATGGGCCTGTTCAACATTTCCACTTGATTCTGGCTAAGTCTTGGAAGGTGATGTGCTTCTAATTATCGGTCAATTTCCTTCAGATTTTCATATTTCTGAGAATAAAGTTTCCTGTAATAGTCATTAAGGATTTTTTG
The DNA here is from genome assembly GCF_027406575.1 of Nycticebus coucang. NCBI lineage: Eukaryota > Metazoa > Chordata > Mammalia > Primates > Lorisidae > Nycticebus > Nycticebus coucang. The sequence goes on along the minus strand of NC_069785.1, from coordinate 32,378,415 downwards.
GATTTCTGAGGTGTCTGTTGTTATTTCACCTTTGTTGTTTCTGATTGATGAGATTAGAGATTTTACTCTTTTTTTTCCTGATTAGGTTGGCCAAAGGTTTATCTATTTTATTGACCTTTTCAAAAAACCAGCTTTTTAATTTATTGATCTGTTGTATTATTCTTTTGTTTTCAATTTCATTTAATTCTGCTCTAATTTTGGTTATTTCTTTTCTTCTCCTGGGTTTGGGGTTGGAATGTTCTTCCTTTTCTAGTTGCTTGAGATATCCCATTAAGTTGTTAACTTTCTCTTTCCGTAGTCTTGAGGAAGGCTTGCAGTGCTATAAATTTCCCTCTTAGAACTGCCTTTGCAGTGTCCCAGAGGTTCTGATAGTTCGTGTCTTCATTGTCATTTTGTTCCAAAAAATTGGCAATTTCTTTCTTAATCTCATCTCTGACCCAGCTATCATTCAGCATAAGATTATTTAACTTCTATGTTTTTGTATGAGTTTGCAGATTCCTGTTGTTACTCAGCTCAAGTTTTATTCCATGGTGGTCCGAGAAGATGCATGGAATAATTTCTATTCCTTTAAATTTACTGAGGTTAGACTTGTGACCTAAGATGTGATCAATTTTGGAGTAAGTTCCGTGGGGTGATGAGAAGTATGTGTATTCAGTTTTGTTGGGATGAAATGTTCTGTAGATATCTGCTAAATCCAAAAGTTGGATGGTTAGGTTTAAATCTAAGATTTCTTTGCTCAGCTTCTTGTTGGAAGATCGATCCAACACTGCCAAAGGGGTGTTGAAATCTCCGACTATTATGGAGCTGGAGGAAATCAAGTTGCTCATGTCTGTTAGAGTTTCTCTTATAAATTGAGGTGCATTCTGGTTGGGTGCATAGATATTAATGATTGAAATCTCATCATTTTGAGTATTACCCTTAACAAATATGTAGTGACCATTCTTGTCCTTCTTTACTTTTGTTGGTTTAAAGCCTATTGTATCTGCAAATAAGATTGCAACACCTGCTTTTTTCTGATTACCATTTGCCTGAAATATGGATGACCATCCTTTCACCCTGAGTCTGTATTTGTCTTTTAAGTTAAGATATGACTCTTGTATACAGCAAATATCTGGCCTGAGTTTTTGTATCCAGTCAGCTAGCCTATGCCTCTTTAGAGGACAGTTTAAGTCGTTCACATTAATGGAGAATATTGATAAGTCTGGTGAAGTTTTGGGTATCGAGTTTTTCAAAAGTCCAGTGGTCATTTTGAATCCGTTCACTAGTATGGAAGTTGGAGTTTGATCAGTAGTTTCTGAGTGAGTTCACTTTTGTGGTATAGGATTGGGTTGGTCTTTATGGAGGATAGGTCTGAGAATATCCTGAAGAGCTGGTTTGGTTATGGCAAATTTCTTCAACATATGAATGTCATTAAAGTATTTTATTTCTCCATCATAGATGAAACTCAGTTTAGCTGGATACAAGATCCGGGGTTGGAAGTTATTTTGCTTTAGGAGATTAAAAGTCGATGACCACCCTCTTCTGTCTTGAAAAGTTTCAGCAGAGAGGTCTGCAGTCATTCTAATATTCTTGCCTTTGTATGTAATAACTTTCTTTCGCCTGGCAGCTTTGAGAACTTTCTCCTTCATATTAACTTTAGTGAAGCTAATTATGATATGCCTGGGGGATGTCTTATTCGGATTGAGTCATGCTGAGGTTCTGAAGCTGTCTGCTATCTGTATTTCAGAATCTCTAGGCATGTCTGGAAAATTCTCTTTCATAATTTCATGTAGAAGGGCCTCTGTGCCCAGCGAGGCCACTTCATCGTTTTCAGGAATTCCAATGATTCGGATATTGACCCTCTTCAAATTATCCCAGAGCTCTCTGAGAGAATGATATGTTTTTGCTCTCCATTCCTCTTCCTCTTTGAGAATTTGAGAGCGTTCATAGGCTTTATCTTCAATGTCAGAAATACTTTCTTCTGCTTGCTCCATTCTGATGCTGAGGGAGTCTACCGTATTTTTCAGATCTTTGAGGGCTGCAAATTCTTGCTTCAGTGTGTCTAAGTCTTTTGTAGTTTTGTCTTTAAATTCGTTAAATTCTTGAGACAGCTTTTGAATTTCTCCTTGAATTCCTAGTTCCATTTTGTTAATCTTGTTTGCCATCCAAATTCTGAATTCAATTTCTGACATCTCAGCCAGTTGTTTATGAATGGGATCTTCAATTTCATCTGCCATATCTTTCCTTGGGGGGGTTGATCTATTCTGGTTATTCATGTTACCAGAATTTTTCTGCTGATTCTGCCCCATGATTGTTTTACTCCCTTTGATTTCTCCCCTGGTGCTTTGTCGAGGACTCGTACAGCGCTGTGGCCTGAGAAACTGGGGTCCTATTTGGTGTAGAGGGGCTAAGTGATTCTGCCTTGTTTTCAGCTGGTTTCTATTTGACCCAAGTGAAACAGTTACTCTGGGTTGAAGTCTCAGCTGCGGAGAAATACCAGCAATTAAGTCACCCCACCCACCACAGGCAACAAATGGAAAAGGAAAATCAAACCTTCCTACAATCACACACCCAGGGCACCACCTGGATAGTCCCCAGGTTAGTGGCTCAGTTCAAAAGGTCCAAATCAATTATCTCAGTCAGCAGCTGTCTCGGGTGGGAGAGTTCAAGAGGTCCCTGGGAACTGGATCACAGGGGTCTGGTGACTGCTCTACTATGGCTTGCTCCAGTGCTGCATGGGGTCAGGAGGAGCCACCCAGTAAATAGATCAGTCTGGGAAGGTTGATGCCTCCTTCCCCACCTTGCAGCTCTGTCACACCCAGTCGCTGCTAGCCCCACAGGGCTGTTACCTAGTCAGTTGTCTGCAGTAAGCAGATACTCCAGAGGTTTGCACCTGCCTATGTCACAGGGTGGTCTGTGTCTGCTCATCTAGGCCACTGCTCTCTGTCTTTATCCAGCAGGGGGGGTGTGGCCTGTCGACCTCGGGCACTTGATGGAGGCTGGAGGTGTTCACTCAGTTCCAGTCCCACCCTTAGTTTATGTTACTGGGTGAACGGAACAACCCTGTGGGGTTGTTTCTGACCTTGCTAGATTCCTCAGCAGAGGAGAGGCTGATTTGAGTTCCCAGAACCTGTGCCTCAGGCCCTGTCTTTACTCCTGTGGGTTTGTATTTGCATCATGATTAGTTGTCAGCTGTAGCCTCTTGGCCTCCTTTGTCTGTAGGCTGGTGATCCCCTGAGGGCCAGGTGCGTCTTTGGCTCAGTAGAGCAGTCCTCTGGAGCCCCACCCTGGGAGTTTCCTGGCTCTGTGGGTGTGTTTTCTAGTCCCCGTGTTCCACCCAGGTCAGTGCCGCCTCAGGCAAACCCTTTACTCACGGGGCCTGTGTTTCAGTCCAGGTCTGTTCCGTGGTGGTTGCCATCTGAGAAGATGCTTGGCCTCATCTGGTTGCCCAGGGAGACAGGAGGAGAGGCTATGGGATATCTGGGAGTGGGCCTTGTTATTGCTGCAGACGGCTGTTGCTCTTTACCTTGGGGCACCACTGCTCCAGTGTGATTCCCTCTTAGCCGACTGTCGTCTTCTCACTCCTGAGCTGCAGAATCAGCACTGGCCAGCTGCAGTCCAGGTTCTGTCTACACCTCTAGAGAGTTCACCCAAGAATCTGGACTCCTGGGGGGGCAGGTTTTCAGATCATGGAGTGAGAGTGGAGGGGAGTGCTGGGAGCTCAGAGTTGCGTAACACCAAGCTGAAGCATCACTTTGTACTGCTCCTCTGGCTTCTGGGCCATGCACATATTACATCCCATGGTGCTGGTGGGCGAGGGAAGGAAGGCGGGAACAGGAATATGTTTTTCACTGGCCATTGCACATGACCTGGGCAGAATGAACTTTCAAAATTGAACAACGTGGCCTTAATAGCTATTCTGCTTATGAGCCTGAATTTATGAAATTATTGAGATAGTTATTCATCAAATTCATTTGTATTCCTTGTCACATTTATCCATGGTTGCTTGTAATTCTAATCATGGTATAAATTCAGAGGAAAACTTTCCCCTTTTTTAGCTGAACATGTTTAATTAATAAGTATGGTGTGTTCATGCCGTAATCATGTTTTGAGGGGAACTACTAAACAGTCTCTCATTTCTACCACAAAATTAAAAGTATCAACTTCCTAAAGATTTAGTTCACTTGTGGCTCTTGAGATTAATTGTTAAATGGCCGAAGACCAATAATACCTGAGTCACTAGCACTACGTAGTCATAATCCTGTGTGTTGCATCTGTAGAGAACAGGGAAAATAGAGATTGGAAAATTAATGAAAGCACTGAAGTCCACTCTGAATTGCTTTAATCTAACTTATTTGTCTTTTTATAGTCATCAAAATGGAGTCTATATATGCCCATACATGCATTTGGGATACACATAGACCTTTGCTTGAGTTGCAGGGAACAGTAAACCTCTCTGTGTGTGAGGGAGGCTGGACAGTCTCAGTTTTCCTCTCCAGGTCTGCTCTTCTCACTGCTCCATGCCTCAGGATGACTTCTACGCCCTGCATGGCCTGGTTTCACTTGTCTTTTGCTTCTGGTTGGGTTTAGCCCCGTGGGAGGCATGAACAGGAGAAAGTGGTCAATATATTGCATTCCAATTTCCTTTGTTTCCTTTAGTGAAGTCCTCAGGTCCTGTTGTGTGGTACTCTCTCCCTCAGTTACAGGTCTCCCCAGACTAGGGAAATTTCTTCTTCCCTTGTAGCTTTGGGTTGGGAGTGGTGAAATCTTCTGACTGTTGTTAAGCCAGGAGTTCTTCATCTTCTTATGTAAATCCTCCCTTTTTCTGCCCATACATTTAAGTGTTTCTTTTTATAAGCTTTTCTCAATTATCCCTTTGAGATGATTGCCAGGACCCTCAATAATATAAAACTAACACTTATTTTATCCTTGAGGCAGAAAGAGAAGAAATTTATTTTACTTTCTATTCATCACTGGCCTCTTTGGGACTTGAAGATTATTGTTTAAAGATAACTAATCAATTGCAGTGAAAGGCACTATGATATGGCTAAAGTTTCAAATACTAAAGTATGTAATCCTTAGGAAAACCTTCATAAAGAACTGTATTGCATCGTTCTTCTGATTCAAGCCAGACAGATCCTTCATCCTTGCCTCAAATTGTAAGGTGGACGCTATTGGACACTATTTAAAGAAAAAAGAAGGCAAATCAGAGGAACAACTTCTTTAAATTGATACTCACTTTATTCTTTTAAATTTGAGTCTATCAAATAATTACTCTAAAATGCTACTGCGGCACTTTTTCATAGAAAATTTTAGCCTATCTTCCCCTTCAAATGAGCCCTTCATCACCATAATAATACCTCAACTTTAGTTAACTATACATTTTTACTGAATATCCAGTTCCTTTGATGTCTGTTTTAAGTAGACTCTGCATGTGGAAAATGTCTATTTTTCAACGCCTTCACAATGGTTTTCTTTGCTTTTCATCTACTGTTTAATAGAACAAATCTGCCATGAGGTGTTCAAAATACGTACTGTTCCTTTTCTCTCTCAGAAAACTTGTTCATAGAGAAGCTTGAATGTTCTTTTCATATGAATCTTTAACTAGAGATCATATGGGATGAGCTCCCTATGAACAACTTAGCAACAAGTTGTTCTGAGTTACTGTTTGGTGAAAGAGGTTTACATAGACACCAACTCTAAATTACTTCCAAAGAGAAGAACAAGATTCCCATTTTTTTCCTTGTCATTTCTCTTCTCTTGCCTTACTTTTTCTCCTATTTTGCCTTTTCTTATCTCTTATTTCTATTTTTCTCTCCCTCTTCTGCAAAGCCACCCTTTCTCTTCATTTTCATATTTATTTCCTGAAATACTATTGGGAATATGGCGTGTACCTGTAGTCCCAGCTACCTGGGAGGCTGAAGCAAGAAGATCATTTGAGACCATGAGTTAGAGCGATCCTGATTGCAGTCTGAGCAAGAGTGAGACTATATAAAAACAAACAAATTTCCTTTCTTTCTGTCTCTACATTATCTTAAGAGAACATAAATCATTTAAAGCTTGAGCTACTCAGCATGTACAGAGTTGTTTCTTTTCTTTTGAACACCAAATTCTTCCCTTAAGTCTCTCATGGCAAATGTAAACGTCCATTGGTTGGTTCAGTGAAGGGACTAAAAAGCACTTGCTACTTAACAGTCAAGTCACCCCCCTGTGTGGTCTCTAGGGGGCAGTGCAGTGTAAGGTTTATCCCAGTACAAGGCAGCTGCAGGCTTGCTCACCACAGAGTTCTGAGGAGTTTGACCAGGACTGCACTCAACAGAGAGAAAATACAGGTGCCAGGAATTACTAGGTTTCCTGAAAAACCCTGTGTTGATACAGGGGATGCTGATCCCTCTCTAGAGCACACTCTCTGAGGTGGGTTTGTATCCCCAGGCAAGGAGGTCTGGGAAGGAGTCCTCAGCAAGCTCAGCTGGAGCCATGGCTTCCACATGCATCTCGACACTTGTGCTTCTCTTCCTGTTGAGTGAGTAAGCTCTCAGTCCATATCCACTCATATAGCCCACTTACATTCTCTTCATCGGCTTCACTAACATGCAATATGAATTAATTTGCAGGTGGACTGAGAGCTCAGTCAGTGACTCAGCCGGATGCTCAGGTTACTGTCTCTGAAGGGAATCCTCTGACTGTGAAATGCACCTATTCAGTTTCTTGGAGCCCTTATCTCTTTTGGTATGTCCAGTATCCCAAGGAAGGCCTCCAGTTTCTTCTAAAATACATCATAGGAGACAACCTGGTTAAAGGCAACTATGGTTTTGAGGCTGAATTTAATAAGAGCGAAACCTCTTTTCACCTGAAGAAACCATCTGCCCTTGGGAGCGACTCTGCTGTGTACTTCTGTGCTGTGAGTGACACACTGGTGAAACTTCAAGGGAAGCTGAACACAAACACTTGAGTACAGCCAAACCCATTTTCTGAGGTCTTTATGTCCCCCCCAAGGGCGTGGAATGGCTGTGAAACTACAGGTTAAAACCCAGATGTTGCTTATTCTGTAGGTGTTATTAAGTCCTTATGTGCCTGGTACTGTGCTAAGCATGCGTCATAAAAAGTAAAAGAACTTTAAAAACAACTAGAATAAATCACAGGAGAAAGCTTTATGACATGAGTCTGGGCAAAGAGTTTTTGGATATGAGCACAAAGGCACAGTCAGGAAAGCAAAAATAGACAAATACTATTATATTAAACTAAAAACTTCTGTACAGCAAAGGAACAATCAGTAGAGTGAAAAAACAATCTATGGAATTTGGAGAAAACATTTGTAAACTACACATCTGATAAGGGGGTAGAATTGAAAGTCATTAAGGGAGTCACACAACTAAATATCCAATAAACCCCAATAATCTGGTTAAAAAATGGGCAAAGACATTTCTCAGATGAAGACATACAAATGGCCAAGAGATATGTTAAAAATGTTCTAATATCGGGTGGAGCTTTGGTGTGTCTCACACTTTATGGGGGCAAGACATGATTGCAAGAGGGACATTGCCTAACAATTGCAATCAATGTAACCTGGCTTATCGTACCCTCGATGAATCCCCAACAATAAAAAAAAAAAAAAAGTTCTAATATCACTAGTCATCAGAAACATGCAAATTCAAACCAGAATGAAAGATCACCTTCCACTTGGTAGGATGGCTGTTGTAAAAGGGAACTGGTGAGAGTGAGAAGTAATAAGGTCATACTTGAGTCAGTGCTCACGCAAGTATAGGTGGGAAGCAAGATATACCATATATTCCTTGGAACAATCAAGGGTTGATACATATGGAAAGAACAGCATTGCAGATCACTTGCCTGTTCCAATAGCTGCACCCTCTTGTCACTATACACTCTGTAAGTCTAGACACATTAAAAAAATAATTATAGCTCCTTCTGGGAGGATGGTTCTTAAAAGACTCATGCATATCTTAACAGTGCTTTGAGGACATTTGTGAAGGGAATTCTGGAATCCTGGATACCCAGAGCATGGCCTAGAAAGGGTATTTAGACTCCAGAGTGCCATGTCCCCTTGTGGACTTCTTGTAGGTAGAAGGGTAGAAACAGCTGAATGATGGCTGGGGTGGGGACATGACTTGCTCAGGTCTAAGGGTAGCCCTGTCCCGTGCTGTTAATTGCCCCAATACATTTGTGTTCATGAAGCCATAGTTCCTGTTGCAGATTTAAATACACAGTTACCACACCTCTAGGTCTGACCTCAACTTGTCCCACCCCTGTTTCGTTCATGCCCAGAAGGATATTCTCAGTACATCATCCCATTGACCTTTGATACTTTTCAGTAAGTTTTATGAAAGTTCTGGAGAGGAAAAAGTCATTTTATACAGTTTTGACTCTTTGATTCATTTAGCCACCCACTCATTCACTCAACGATTGTTCACAGAGTCCCATTATGTACCAGGCATTGTTGTCACCACTGGAGATTTGATGGTGACCCAAAGCTTCCCTTTAGTTATTCCCCAGACTGCCAAAGTGGTCAGACCATTTCCCTACCCAAATGTAACTATTTCTTATTCAAAGAGACATGGCTCTCAAGAATATTTCTTTCCCAGGAAGATTTCCCAAGGTCAGACTGGCTGTAAGAGATTGACCTTTTGTCATACGGTGGTGAATGGTGGTAGCTATGGGAGGGAAGTCATGTAGGGAAATGGGAATTAATATTTTCCCCGTTTTTGAAGTGGTCAGGAAGAAGCAACTGTGTGACTCCTTGGAAGTTCTGTTTTGACTTTAAATAGTTAACTTAGTAGTCTATTTTCCTGTTTGTTGGAAAATACTCCTTGTAACCAGGCAGCTTTCAGGCAAAACTACAAATTCCATAGAATTTACCTTCATAATATTCATTTTTTTTGTCCGCCTTTTATTTTACTTTAAGAACTCTGTGGAAGAAAGACTTGAGTTAAGAATTAGGAAGCATAAGTTGTTTTTGATTCTTCCTCTAAGTAACTATGTGACATTGGACATGCCATTTATAATCTTTGTGCCTCATTTCCTAATAATGAAAGTGAGATACTAGTAAAGATTGTTAATGTTTGTAAAAATATGTTTTGGACCGCAAATAAAAGTGGCTGCTGAGGGTGGGATAACAACCAGAATGGGAGGCCCCTGATAGTGTAGAATGTGTGTCTGCCCTGAACTGATGATATTTGGACTGTAACAGGGGAAAAAATACTGTTCTACCTTCTTTAAACTACTTTACTTCGGCTTTTGTTGGCTTTTGTTGCTTCAGCTGGATCTGTATTATAATTCCAACTTCTATGTCCAAAAACCTGCTTTTAGCAAATAAACTAAATTTTCTATTTACATAGTAACGAAGTTTCATTTAAGTAACAACTTAAAAACTTGTTTTTAGAGTCATGGTTTTTTTCTCTGAAATACAATTTTAATCTTTTTAGAGAAGATAGGTCTAGAAAAACATGTTTGTGGCAGAAAAGTTGCCCTGATTTTCCTGAGAACACTATGTACACAGTCATCTTCTCCATGTGAAAACTTGCCCCTGCCTGGACACCAGGGGACACCTCTGCCCCCAGAATCATCTTGTGCTACATTCATTCCTCCCTTGTCTGACCTTTTCCTGATTGTGTGGTGAGTTTTGTGGGTTCTCTGTAAAAATCTTTGATGTCCACTCTAATTTTGAAAAGTTGTTCCTGTGTGTTGTGTAGGAGTTGGGGGTTCATTATAATGTAATACCGTGGATTTCAGGAGGGGCCACAGGTAGGCTGTTGTCACTTACTGTGATCACAGTGAAGAGATACCATGTGAATCCCACAAAATATTTCCTTCAACAGTGTCAATAATGAATGAGTTTTAAATAAAAGGATATTCCATTTATTAATAATTATTAAATTAGCAATTATATAGACCATGATATTATCCAGGAGTAGCAAAGCGTAGATGGCCATTCAAGTACCATTGGGTGGCCTAAACTCTTCTGATGCTATGAGAGGCCATCAGACAGATGTCTCTGTTTCTCTTTTTATTTACCTTTCTCCCCACTGAAATGTGGTTTTAACTTCTACTACTGCCCCAAATTATTCTTGCCAAGTTTACCAAAAACTTTCTTGGGCTAAACGACTGATTGATTATTCTTTCTTTGAAATCTTGCCTTCTCTTGGCTGCTGGGATACTGCTCTCTTTTTGATTTCATGATTAACCTGCCCTGTCCTTTCTTGTGAGCTTGCGACCTTCTGTCCACTCTCTAATATTGGTGCTCCTTAGCGTTCTCCCCTTGACCTGGTTATTTTCTCAGTCAAGGAAATCTCCCAGGGTAATTTTATCTATGCTCAAACTTCAGCTATTTTCCGGTAATTACAGTCAGATCAGATATCTCTTCTAAGCTTCAGTTCTATATTTCAGACTGGGTTTTGATCTATGTGGATTTTCTTTCTTTCTTTCTTTTATTTTTTTGACAGAGGCTCACTTTTTTGCCCTTGTAGAGTTCTGTAGCATTATAGCTCACAGCAACCTCATACTCCTGGGCTTAAGTGATTCTCTTGTCTCAGCCTCCCGAGTAGCTGGGAATACAGGTGCCCGCCACAATGCCCGCCTAATTTTTTTTTTGAGACAAGGTCTCACTCTGGTTCAGGCTGATCTTGAACCTGTGAGGTCAGGCAATCCATCTGCCTCGGCCTCCCAACTGCTGGGATTACAGGTGTGAGCCATCATTCCAGGTCGATCTACATGGATTTTCCAGAAGCACTTCAAATTACATAGTGCAAAGAAGAGCTCTTTATCTTCCTCCATTCTTCAAACAAAATAGAATAACACAAAACAAGATACATTTACTCATTCATTTGAGTTTTTTATATCAGACATTTGTACCACGATCTACCCAAGTGCCATTCACCCTCTTGGTCCAAGTCTGTCTGTGTTTGCAGCCCTCTCAGTTTGGCCCCGTCTTTGTCAGGCTCATTTTCCCTTTGTCCTAAGGTTTTAGTTGAGGTTTCAGCTAAACCTGGGGCTGGGAAGCCTTCCTAGAACCCCACAAGTAAAACAATTTCACTTCCCGTGTGCTCCTATAGTACTCTGTTCTTTCCCTGTCAGAGCCCTGACCGGGGACTACCATTTCTCTCTAAACTCTCTTCCTTCTTCCTAGACCATGGGGTCTTTCACAGAAGATGGATGTCCAAGTTCAAGGAGATAGAGAGCAAATTTGCTCTTCCTCTGCCTTTTTGCTCTATTTAGGTCTTCAACAAATTAGGCAATGTCCACTTATATTGATTAGGGAAGTCTTTACTCAGTCTGCTGATACAAAAGCTGATCTCTTCAAAACCCACCCTCACAGACACTCCTCAAAATAACGTTTTACCTGCCTTCTGCATATCCCTTCGCCCAATCAAGTTGACATATACAATTAATCAATATGACATATATAATATGTAACATAATTATTAGCACCATGAATTAGTTTGCTATGGCTGCCATAACAAAGTACCACAAACTAGGTGGCTTAAACAACAGATTTTTTGGTGTGTGTCTCACAGTTATGGAGGAAGCAAGTCCAACATTGGGGTGTTAGCAGGTTTGGTTCCTTCTGATGACAGTGATGGAAGAATCTGTTTTGGGCCTGGTTCAAATTTCCCCTCGATTCATGTTGCCTCAGTGTCCCATTTCCCCCTTTTATAAAGGATAACAGTCATATCGGATTTGGGCCCACCTAGATAACCTCATTTTAACTTGATTATCTCAAGATAGTACAGAAACTATCTCCAAATAAGGTCACTTTCTGAGGTACTAGAGGTTTGGATTCCAACATAGCTTTTTGGGGGATAGGAGGGGACACAATTCAACTCATAACATACCAACACCATCAGTGACTACCTAGTTTCCTTCTATATCTGAAGCACTGACAATCTCCTAGTGTTTCTTCCTCTATTTACTTGGTGAGATAACAGGTGGCAACACAGAAAGATCAAGTTGTATATGTTGGCTTAAAAATGCAAGATCATTGGTTTGGGGCTATTTCCTGACTCAACCATAGTTTCTCTTTTACAGAATAGTCTACAGAGAATGTACTTCTGCTCTGTGAATGATCCTTACAATGTCTCTTCCAAGAGGTCAAGAAATTGTGCCTCTCAAAGGGTAAGTGATTTGTATAAATTGGCTTGGCTGTCAAGTCCGGAGAATGGTTTACAATTCAGATTGTCCAACTCTTCATTCAGTGTTTTGTTGTATAACATAAAATAAATCCCACAGTCCATGCCAAGCTACCTGTCACTGTGTTAATAAATATATATAGTAAGACCCATAACTTGTCTGGGTCTGAGACTTACTATGACATATTTCTGCTATTTGAATATCTACCACATGAGGTTGCCTTTGCTTTGAGTTATGTCAAAAGTGTACCCACGTATTTTCACATTTGTACAAGGTATCAATATTTTCAGTTCCCTCATAAAATATTCCTTTCCCCTCCACTTGATACTGAGTGAAATCTGGTTATTTACCTCATGAATGGTGATATCTACTCTGTCAAATATTACTAGAAGTCATTAGTACTTAGTGATTTTTTTTTTGTTTGTTTTTTGCTATGGGAAATAGAAACATTGTTCACTCAGAATGCTTTGGGGAATTCTAGACATACAAGAGGCACTTCCTGAATATTGTCAGTGATTTTTCCATGTCCATATTATATTAGAAAAGCACAAACATACTGTCTTTTCCACTTTAATGTGAGTATCTAACATTTTTTTTTAATAGCATTTGGCTGATTCAATTCACATTACAGCATCTTTGGATATGACTCTTTTCTGGAATGGCTGTTACTGTTATAGAGTTTATACTGAATGTTTTTTGAAGAAAAGATGCCTGCTAGTTTTTTAAAAATCACATATATAATCCTATACAACTGTTTTCTACTAGCCATGGTACTTTGCACATGAGTCAAATGAGAAAGGAAGGAATTATGCACAATTTAGGTTAAGAGTTAAGTTACTTTTCCCTAAACTCTCGCCATGTGGCCTAATCGGCTGTCGCCTAGTGATAGAGAGAAAGGATAATCTCCACGCTGTAGCCCCAGAGGGGCACATAGCTGGGATGTAGAAGAATCTATTTCTCTAAAATTTGTAAATCCAAACAACGTTACCAATGTATATTTTAAACCCTAGAAATATTTGTTTCCTTGCTTTCACAACTTCATAAAAATGAAAAAACAAAACCAAACCAAAAGAAAAACCCAAAAAACCAAAAACCAACCCACAGAACCTGACCTTGTACTAGATTTTTGATGAAGTTGTATGTGGAGAGGCCAGGAAATTCCTAGGAATTCTTTATGGAAGATCATTTGGAATAGAATTCTGCAAACGTAAATCAGCGTCCAACCGTGCCATTGTAGGAAACCCACCTGGGTTTCCAGACACGTAGTCCAAAGGCTGAGATTCCAAACTTTGTTCACTCCTTCTGACAGCATGCTATAGGCTGACCCCGAAATAAATATTATTGTTCCCATTTTGCAGATGAAGAAACTGAGGTGCAGAGGAGTAGGTTGCCCGAGGTCTTCAGTTAGCAGAGCTGAGATTTGGATTTAGATCTGTCTGACTCTGAACTTGTGCCTTTTCTCTTTCATTTCACTCTCTCCCTGGTTATGTGATGATTCTTCATGAAATGTCCTATCCTAGTAGGTGAATATGGACTAGCAAGGGGTTTGTTTCCCTGTTTGACACCTTTAAACAGGACTTGAGAAGCAGATTTTCAATGTGGACGTAGTGGGAACAGAAAAAGTAGCAGGGTGCCAGGAGATGGAAGGTCTAGTTCAGATCACCTCATTTGCTCCTTTTTGGAATAGGATTAGGATTCTTTGTTTCATGTTGGTGAAATAGGGATCAGTGGAGTATTTTAGGGCAGAAAGTACCAAGTCAAGATGCTGAAAGCCATGATGTGCATGAGTCCATGAGCATAGACTGACCACAATAGATGGCCACCCTCTGGGGTTTTGGAAGTGTAATGTGGAACAAGGAGCTTGATGGAACCTGCCTCCTCATAGGTTTGCCTCATTCAGATCTTGAAGGCATTAGACTTCAGCAAAGATCGAAGATGAAATTCAGGCTGCTATGCTCTGCTGCCAGTAGTTTTAGGTCTCTACTCATTTGGGAGTTCAGTCAACCTTTGAGGGAGCCCTGCCCTGAGGAGCTGCTGCCCTGCTATTGGCTGCTCTTGGGGAGGCAGCCCAGGTGAGAGCTGTTGGTATCAGCCCTGGCAGTTGCTCAGACAAAGCAAAAGAGCCTAGAACCTGGGTCTTAGTTTTCGCATGGAATATGAAGCAGGTGGCAGGAGTGATCGTGCTCCTGATCCTGGGTGAGTTATTTTGGTATAAAGAATCGGATCTGGGCCTGAGGGTGTTGGATAGGAATCTGCAGTGTTACCTGCTAGTTATGTCCTTGATACTGAGGGAGAGCTTTGGGGTCCCAATTCCTCCAGGCAGCTCTTAAGGCATAATATGTGGTGGTGTCTAAAGGCAGTAAAGGTAGTCTGGGTTTCTTAATTACCATCCATGGTGGGGGTGGTGGCACAGAGAAATTAGACCTCCTGTTTTCGTTCATATTTTCCTGGCCTCCCTAGAATGCATATAAAGAATATTTTTGCCCCAAACACAAATGAAAAGTAAATTATATGGTATGTGTAGGTAGTGGAAAAGCAAGGGTGGAGGTGGATTTGATTGTGGGCAAGAACCATGGAGGTGCTGGGAGGGATGATGCAATTCACCTCAGTTTTGGGATAAGAGCCGCTATTGTGCTTTACTCTCATAGGTACTTTGAGCCTCGCTAAGACCACCCAGCCCATCTCCATGGACTCACATGAAGGAGAAGAAGTGAACTTACCTTGTAGTCACACAACTATTGGTACAGGCGATTATATCTTCTGGTACCGACAGCTCCCCACCGGGGGACCACGATTTATTATTCAAGGATTTAAGACAAACGTGACAAATGAAGTGGCATCTCTATTTATCCTTGCTGACAGAAAGTCCAGCACCCTGAGCCTGCCCCGGGTGGCTGTGAGTGACAGCGCTGTGTACTACTGCATCATGGGTGACACACAGTGAGACAGATAGGTCTGCACCTGCACAGTATCCCTCTGTGGGGTGGGAGACACAGTCTGTGCACAAGCCCCAAAGTTATGTTTTCTATTTTTTTTTATCTTCAGAAGGTATTACCAAATTTATGTATTTTGTAGTCATTAAAAAAGATCATATTTATTAAGTAGCGATTTTGTTTACATGACGTACAATTTAAAAAGCATAAAAGGTATTCAGTGTAGTGTCCTCATTCCATTATTGTTCCTGGCTAAGTTTATCTAAGTTACTGCAGTTGCTTAGCCCACTGGTGCTGCTCAGTTTGTGTGTTTAGATAGACACAGACGCACACGTACACATGCTCTGCACACAGCA
This sequence comes from Nycticebus coucang, assembly GCF_027406575.1. Lineage (NCBI taxonomy): Eukaryota > Metazoa > Chordata > Mammalia > Primates > Lorisidae > Nycticebus > Nycticebus coucang. The sequence continues at coordinate 32,363,006 of NC_069785.1, read as the reverse complement.
CACGTACTTTATGTCCACATCGTACATAGTCAACTTGGGAAAGATGTTTCTCAACTTTGGAAACGTTTAGCCTAAGAGTCAGTTTGTTATTTATTATTAAGAAATTTTGAACATTTTAATGACCACTGTTAGGTATCCACACGCTGGTTTCCTTGTGTCTCTGAATTCAAGTCTTCATTCCTCTGGTGCCGTCTTTGTCTTCTCTTTTGTCCCAGGACCTTGCTGTGGATGGTATGGCATGAGAATGGAGATGATGGGAGAGGAGGGGAGAGGAGCATTTTTTGTTTCTGCTTGGCTTTCTAGATTATTTTTGCGGTACGGCATGAGAATGGAGATGATGGGAGAGAAAGGGAGGGGAGCATTTTTTGTTTCTGCTTGGCTTTCTAGATTATTTTTGCGGTACGGCATGAGAATGGAGATGATGGGAGAGAAGGGGAGGGGAGCATTTTTTGTTTCTGTTTGGGTTTCTAGATTATTTTTGCAATACCTGAAACAGGAACATAGGGTCATTATCCCTTTTTAGAGCTGGATTCTTTGGAGACCCAAGGGAGACAGGAAAAATAGCAAAGTTGCTGGGCATCTCGCTAGTGCTCCTGTGGCTTGTCAGGCCTATGAGGTGCTTTTTACTTTTTGTTGTTGGTGGGGGGGAGTTGTAGGATTCCGATCAGAGGGAAAGCATATGTGATATTTTCTATTGCAAGGAAAGGACTGGGCCTGGGATGGGAATATGTTTTTATGTAGCTAATCTTAGGGCTTGGTAGGGTAGTTGTATTGTGGAACACAAACAAATAATTATACAGTATTAGAGCCGGTAAGCTCATTTTCTTTGGCTGACATCTCTCCAGGCAGGAGTGAGAAGCCTGCAGAAGTAGAACAGAGGCCCAGTCACCAGATTGCTGGGATATAGCAAGATCTTTCTTCACTTGCATTTAACAAGATCGTTATTTCATGTGGTATAGACGTTATCACTGAGAAATCCTAAGGATTCTGATTCCGACGCTCTCAAATTGACAAAATTGGGAAGGAACAGTTATAGCTCATTTGAATAAAACCCTTTGTATGGCACAGATTCAAAGGTGGGAGATTCTGCCATCAGCATCTTCACAGCGAGCTCAGAGTGATCCCCAAGTTTCTGGACAGCTTCTGCCTTAACCAGTGGTGGAGGGTCCAGCTGAACTCCTGTCATCATCAGTGGAGAGGGTGGGAAAGAAGAGAATCTCTGTCAGGTTTCTACTTATTAATGAAAATAAATTACCCATATCAGGGCCGTGTGGCCTTATCTAGGGAGGATATTAGTCTATTCTGTAGCTAATTAACCCACAAATGAAAATTGAATTTGGAATATTGACCTGGAAAAGTTTTAAAATGTTTTCTGTCCACATTGGAGTTTCAGGCTACTCCTGCTCATTGGATCTTGGTTGGATGCTGCCCTGGGTGTCGTCTGGATGAAAAGAGCTGTGCCATGGAGATGGGAGCCATAGTTATAGTCCAGGTTCTTTCAACGAGTTCACTAAGTAGGAGGAAACAATGCGATTAGGTTTCATTTTATAATCTACGTTTACGAGTAAGAATGTATATGTTAATAACATCAGAAAAAGAAATTAATAGCTATGGAGTGATAGTGGAATAGTTACTATTCCACGAATAGTGGATTCGTGGGAGTAAGCTTTAATTCCAGTGGTTCTTCCCCTTGCCACATTCTCTGGCAGCAGCACAGACTGGAAAAATAATCAGCTTTGGAGCCAAGCATTCAAAGCTGTGTGGAGGATGACATAAAAATCTGTGTTTACAATAACTAAGAAAATGCCAGGAAGGCTATGTTAACCAGTGTGATGAAAATATGTCTAATGGTCTATAAATCCAGTGTATGGTGCCCCATGATCGCATTAATGTACACAGCTACGATTTAATAATAATAATAAAAAAAATCTGTGTTTAGACTCTTCATGAACTGAAAAAACAAATATAAGATATTCTTTTATTTGGGGGGAGATAAAACTCTTGGTCTTGTTTCTGTGACCAAAAGATGAATGAATTGATCAGCTGTTTCACTATAGAAAAAATGTATGACTTTTTGGCCAAATGATCCCTAGGGCAAGGCTCTCAAAGTAGAGAAATAATTTTCATGGAATCACCGGTGATTCTTGGCTCCTAGGTATGAAGTAACTGTGTGCCTTGGGCTGGACAGTTTATGTGAAGAAATGACTACAAAATGAAATGAGCTTTATATAATTACACAGACCAGGATGAGTTCTGGTCTGGGTGTCAGGCAGTCAATTAACAATTTATACATGCACACAGCCCTGTTCTTATTACGTGATAGGAGTTTCACCACAGTGATTAGAAGAAGCATTTGTGAAGCATTCCTTAGAGTAGGGGCTGGCTTAGGTCTCACCCCTCTGTCGAGCATACCTCAGGCATGTATCCAGTCTAGCTCAGATATCTTTCCAGACTCACATGTGTACACACCCACATACAGAGGTATTTTTAAAAATACAGAATATTTCTTTTTTTTTTTGCATTTTAAATATATTTCTTTTTAAAGATCCCATTGTTATAGAGAAAGGAAAACAATACAAGCATGAGTGGTCATGGAATAATACAGAATATTTCATTGATAGTTCCTTGTGTTCTCTCCCCAGATTCTCTCCAGCATGGATGCTGGAGTTTCTACATGGTGCCTCCTGGCTTCTAAGAGCACAAAACACAGAACTGCTGTCTTCAGCTTAAGCTCAGAATTGGCAGGATACCACTCTTCCTGCAGTTTATTGGTTATGTGAACACAGACCAGCCCAGCTTCATGGGGAGGGGTCTACACAAGTCTGTGAATATAGGAAACAGTTTTCTTTGGGAGTCACTAATGTAAGAGACTACTGCAATCATCAATTTGGAAAATATGGAAAAGAATGATAAACTAAATGGATAAAGAAATAAAAATGGCTTCAAATCTCAACACCGTTAGTTAACGATAATTTATATATTTTGGTACATATGCCTTTGGAATTTTTCCACAAAATATGAACGAGTTAATTCTGTGTGTTTAATAAAGTTCCCGTGTGTGAGATAAAAATTAAAGACCATTTGAGCTATGACTTTGGCAAGTATTGTGTGTTTGTTATACCTTCTGGATGAGTTGATTCTGAAAGTAGAAAATCAGTAATAGGGTAGGTTTTATGGCAGTACAGTGTTTTTACCCACAAGTAAATGGTGTACTATGATCAGATATCTTTTATAGTACAGCTTTTTCTTTTTCATGGACTTTCTAATTGCTTTTATTTCCTATACCCTTTTTATCCTAATGTCAGTCTTTTTTCAAATTCCTCAATGTAGTTGATTTTGTCAAATTTCTTTCTTCCTGAAGACTTCTCAGTAATAGTTGTGGGAAAATTTGTTCTGCTATTTTTTAAATAAATCTCTCTCTTTCCTTTGGTTCTATTTTTCTGAGACAAACATTATTTGCTTGTTTTATCTTAACATCGATTTTCTATGTGCTATATTATATTTTAGTATATTTTTTACTCTTTTTCTTCTGTGTCCAGATTTTCTCAATTTTGTTTTTCAGATAATGTACAGATTTTTAGTTGTGACAACAGTAGTTTAGTCTTTAAGAGGTTTCTTGATTGTTAAATTTTTCATGATATATTAACACAATATTTTTGAAAATTCTGTTTTATTCTTGGAATTTTCTGTTTCCTTTTGTGTCAGGTTTTCTGAGTTTTTTCTGGGTATTTTGTATTGCTTGCTTTATATTTATGATTCATCCTCCTTCCTGTCCCTTCATATTATGGTAATGAAGGATTATGCAGCTGTCGTTGTTTAAGAAGGTCTGCATTCCATTATTTTTCTTGGAAGATGTGATTTAGTTAAGGACCTTGAGATAGGAAGATTATCCTGGATCATTTAGGTAGACTCAGTCTCACCACATGGGATATTATAAAATTGGAGAGACTTTCCTTGCTGTGGTCAGAGGGAGATGTAACTATGGAAGAATGGTCAAGGAGATAAAACACTCCTGGCTTTCTAGATGAAAAAAAAAAAAAAAGGCCACCGGCAGCCTCGCAGCGCTCCCTCTGAGCCTGCGTCGCTGACTGAGTGACCTACTGATCGCCCGGGCCGCCGGCTGAGGGAGCAGCCGACGTCCGGACGCTGCCGCTGCCGCCCACCCCCGGTGCGCACAGGACTCGGTGCCCCCACTGCCCCCGCCCGGCCCCGCTCCGCTGTGCCTGCGGCCCTGGCAGGAGGAGACAGCTCCATCTTTTCCTCGCCTGGGTCTGCCCTGGGTTCCTTTTCAAAATTTGTGAGCTGGTTCCACACAAGCCCACTGTTGCCCTAGCTAGCCAATCCACAGGCACGAGAACTTAAAGAGCAAGAAGAAGTGAAAGGAAAATTAGGGCAAGGAAACAGATAAAAGAAATCACTCATGAGGAAGAATCAGCAGAAAACTCCAGGCAACATGAAGAACCAGTCCAGAACAACCCCGCCAAGGGACCATGAGGTAGCTACTGCAGAGGATTCCACCTATACAGAAATGTTAGGAATGACAGAAAGGGAATTTAGAATACACATGTTGAAAACAATGAAAGAAATGATGGAAACAATGAAGGAAACTGCTAATAAAGTGGAAATTAACCAAAAGGAAATTCAAAACAGAATCAAATAAGAGATGAACGATATGAAGAATATAAAAAGGATATAGCAGAGCTGAAGGAAATGAAACAGTCAATTAGGGAACTTAAAGATGCAATGGAAAGTATCAGCAACAGGTTAGACCATGCAGAAGAAAGAATTTCAGAGGTAGAAGACAAAGTTCTTGAGATAACTCAGATAGTAAAAGAGATAGAAAGCAGAACGTTCACTGTCAGAATTATGGGACTTTATGAAGCGTTCCAACATATGAGTTATAGGAATTCCAGAAGGGGAAGAAGAATGCCCCAGAGGAATGGAAGCCATACTAGAGAATATTATAAAAGAAAATTTCCCAAATATCACCAAAGATTCTGACACACTGCTTTCAGAGGGCTATCGGACCCCAGGTCGCCTCAACTTTAACCAAGCTTCTCCAAGACACATTGTGATGAACCTGTCCAAAGTCAAGACCAAAGAAAAGATTCTGCAAGCTGCCAGGAGTAAGCGCCAGTTGACCTACAGGGGCAAATCCATCAGAGTTACCGCAGACTTCTCTAATGAAACTTTCCAAGCAAGAAGACAATGGTCATCTACCTTTAATCTACTTAAACAGAACAATTTCCAGCCCAGAATTCTGTACCCAGCTAAGCTAAGCTTCAAAATTGACGGAGAAATCAAATCATTTATGGATATACAAACATTGAGGAAATTCGCCACAACAAGACCAGCTCTACAGGAAATACTTCAACCTGTTCTGCACACTGACCACCCCAATGGATCAGCAGCAAAGTAAGAACTCAGAAATTAAAGGACAGAACCAAACCTCCACACTGATGCAAAAGATAAAACTAAGCAATGGACTCTCACCAAATAAGACGAATAGAATACTACCACACTTATCAATTATCTCAATAAATGTTAATGGCTTGAATTCCCCACTGAAGAGACATAGATTGGTTGACTGGATTAAAAAACACAAGCCATCCATTTGCTGTCTGCGAGAAACACACTTGGCTTCAAAAGACAAATTAAAGCTCCGAGTCAAGGGTTGGAAGACAATTTTTCAGGCAAATGGAATTCAGAAGAAAAGAGGAGTTGCAATCTTATTTTCAGATACATGTGGATTTAAAGCAACTAAAGTCAAAAAAGATAAAGATGGTCACTTTATATTGGTCAAGGGAAAAATACAACAAGAAGACATTTCAATTCTAAATATCTACGCACCCAATTTAAATGCTCCCAGATTCTTGAAACAGACCTTACTCAGTCTGAGCAATATGATATCTGATAATACCATAATAACAAGGGACCTTAACACTCCTCTTACAGAGCTGGACAGATCCTCTAAACAGAAATTAAACAAGGATATAAGAGATATAAATGAGACCCTAGAACAACTGTGCTTGATAGACGCATATAGAACACTCCATCGCAAAGATAAAGAATATACATTCTACTCATCACCCCATGGAACATTCTCCAAAATTGATCATATCCTGGGACACAAAACAAATATCAACAGAATCAAAAGAATTGAAATTTTCACCTTGTATCTTCTCAGACCATAAGGCACTAAAGGTGGAACTCAACTCTAAGAAAAATGCTCGACCCCACCCAAAGGCATGGAAATTAAACAATCTTCTGTTGAATAACAGATGGGTGCAGGAAGAAATAAAAGAGGAAATCATTAACTTACTTGAGCATAACAACAATGAACACACAAGCTACCAAAACCTGTGGGATACTGCAAAAGCAGTTTTGAGAGGAAAATTCATCGCTTTAGATGCCTACATTCGAAAAACAGAAAGAGAGCACATCAACAATCTCACAAGAGATCTTATGAGATTGGAAAAAGAAGAACAATCTAAGCCTAAACTCAGTAGAAGAAAAGAAATATCCAAAATCAAATCAGAGATCAATGAAATTGAAAACAAAAGACTCATTCAGAAAATTAATGAAACAAGGAGTTGGTTTTTTGAAAAAATAAATAAAATAGATAAACCATTGGCCAGACTAACGAGGAATAGAAAAGTAAAATCTCTAGTAACCTCAATCAGAAATGATAAAGGGGAAATAACAACTGATCCCACAGAGATACAAGAGATCATCTCTGAATACTACCAGAAACTCTATGCCCAGAAATTTGACAATGTGAAAGAAATGGATCAATATTTGAAATCACACCCTCTCCCTAGACTCAGCCAGGAAGAAATAGAGCTCCTGAACAGACCAATTTCAAGCACTGAGATCAGAGAAAAAATAAAAAATCTTCCAACCAAAAAATGCTCTGGTCCAGATGGCTTCACTCCAGAATTCTATCAAACCTTCAAGGAAGAGCTTATTCCTGTACTGCAGAAATTATTCCAAAAAATTGAGGAAGAAGGAATCTTCCCCAACACATTCTATGAAGCAAACATCACCCTGATACCAAAACCAGGAAAAGACCCAAACAAAAAGGAGAATTTCAGACCAATCTCACTCATGAATATAGACGCAAAAATCCTCAACAAAATCCTAGCCAATAGATTACAGCTTATCATCAAAAAAGTCATTCATCATGATCAAGTAGGCTTCATCCCAGGGATGCAAGGCTGGTTTAACATACGCAAGTCCATAAACGTTATCCACCATATTAACAGAGGCAAAAATAAAGATCACATGATCCTCTCAATAGATGCAGAAAAAGCATTTGATAAAATCCAGCATCCTTTTCTAATTAGAACACTGAAGAGTATAGGCATAGGTGGCACATTTCTAAAACTGATTGAAGCTATCTATGACAAACCCACAGCCAATATTTTACTGAATGGAGTAAAACTGAAAGCTTTTCCTCTTAGAACTGGAACCAGACAAGGTTGTCCTCTGTCACCTTTACTATTCAATGTAGTGCTGGAAGTTCTAGCCAATACAATTAGGCAAGACAAGGAAATAAAGGGAATCCAAATGGGAGCAGAGGAGGTCAAACTCTCCCTCTTTGCTGACGACATGATCTTATACTTAGAGAACCCCAAAGACTCAACCACAAGACTCCTAGAAGTCGTCAAAAAATACAGTAATGTTTCAGGATATAAAATCAATGTCCACAAGTCAGTAGCCTTTGTATACACCAATAACAGTCAAGATGAGAAGCTAATTAAGGACACAACTCCCTTCACCATAGTTTCAAAGAAAATGAAATACCTAGGAGTATACCTAACGAAGGAGGTGAAGGACCTCTATAAAGAAAACTATGAAATCCTCAGAAAGGAAACAGCAGAGGATATTAACAAATGGAATGACATATCATGCTCATGGGTGGGAAGAATCAACATTGTTAAAATGTCTATACTTCCCAAAGCAATATACCTATTCAATGGCATTCCTATCAAAATACCAACATCGTACTTTCAAGATTTGGAAAAAATGATTCTGCGTTTTGTATGGAACCGGAAAAAACCCCGTATAGCTAAGGCAGTTCTTAGTAATAAAAAGAAAGCTGGGGGCATCAGCATACCAGATTTTAGTCTGTACTACAAAGCCATAGTGCTCAAGACAGCATGGTACTGGCACAAAAACAGAGACGTAGACACTTGGAATTGAATTGAAAACCAAGAAATGAAACTAACACTTTACAACCACCTAATCTTTGATAAACCAAACAAGAACATACCTTGGGGGAAAGACTCCCTATTCAATAAATGGTGTTGGGAGAACTGGATGTCTACATGTAAAAGACTGAAACTGGACCCACACCTTTCCCCACTCACAAAAATTGATTCAAGATGGATAAAGGACTTAAATTTAAGGCATGAAACAATAAAAATCCTCCAAGAAAGCATAGGACAAACACTGGAAGATATTGGCCTGGGGAAAGACTTCATGAAGAAGACTGCCATGGCAATTGCAACAACAACAAAAATAAACAAATGGGACTTCATTAAACTGAAAAGCTTCTGTACAGCTAAGGACACAATAACCAAAGCAAAGAGACAACCTACACAATGGGAAAGGATATTTGCATATTTTCAATCAGACAAAAGCTTGATAACTAGGATCTATAGAGAACTCAAATTAATCCACATGAAAAAAGCCAACAATCCCATAGATCAATGGGCAAGAGCCATGAATAGAACTTTCTCTAAAGATGACAGACGAATGGCTAACAAACAGATGAAAAAATGTTCATCATCTCTATATATTAGAGAAATGCAAATCAAAACAACCCTGAGATATCATCTAACCCCAGTGAGAATGGCCCACATCACAAAATCTCAAAACTGCAGATGCTGGCGTGGATGTGGAGAGAAGGGAACACTTTTCCACTGCTGGTGGGACTGCAAACTAGTACAACCTTTCTGGAAGGAAGTATGGAGAAACCTCAAAGCACTCAAGCTAGACCTTCCATTTGATCCTGCAATCCCATTACTGGGCATCTACCCAGAAGGAAAGAAATCCTTTTATCAAAAGGACACTTGTACTAGACTGTTTATTGCAGCTCAATTTACAATCGCCAAAATGTGGAAACAGCCTACATGCCCACCAACCCAGGAATGGATTAACAAGCTGTGGTATATGTATACCATGGAATACTATTCAGCCATTAAAAAAAATGGAGACTTTACATCCTTCGTATTAACCTGGATGGACGTGGAAGACATTATTCTTAGTAAAGCATCACAAGAATGGAGAAGCATGAATCCTATGTACTTAATTTTGATATGAGGACAATTAATGACAATTATGGTTATGGGGGGGGAAGCAGAAATAGGGAAGGAGGGAGGGGGGTGGGGCCTTGGTGTGTGTCACACTTTATGGGGGCAAGACATGATTGCAAGAGGGACTTTACCTAACAATTGCAATCAGTGTAACCTGGCTTATTGTACCGTCAATGAATCCCCAACAATAAAAAAAAAAAATTAAAAAAAAAAAAAAAAAAAAGCCGGGCGTTGTGGCGGGCGCCTGTAGTCCCAGCTGCTCGGGAGGCTGAGGCAGGAGAATCACGTAAGCCCAAGAGTTAGAGGTTGCTGTGAGCCGTGTGACGCCACAGCACTCTATCCGAGGGCGGTACAGTGACACTCTGTCTCTACAAAAAAAAAAAAAAGGGCCACCAGCCAAGATATGTGGGTGGCCTCTACAAGCTGGAAAAATGGAGAAAACATTCACCCCTAGAAGTTCAGAAAAAAATACAGTCCTTCTGACACCTTGATGTTTGGTCCTATGAGACATTTACTTAACTTCTAACCCACAGAACTGTAAGATAAGTTTGTATTGTTTTAAGTCACCAATGTTACTTGACAAAGGGGTCTCACCACCTATCACTGTCCAGCCAGTACTTAGAGACAGGGGATATTTCCACCAAGGTTTATTATATATCCAGGGGCAGCAATTCTGGAGAAGAGTGAGAGTAGACCTTTCAAGAATATTCTGCCCCTTTTTTCCAAAACCACAGTTTTACATACAAAAGTTCATAGCTAAAACCATATTAACCCGTATCTTAAACAATAATAAACAATAAACAGCATAACCCACTACCTATTACAACATTTCTAATTGAAAAGTTAATCTCCTAAATCAATCACTCTAAACTACTCAAAATATACATTTTTAGGTTGAAGCTAACTTTGCAAAAGAACAAGACTGGAAGATGTGAGGTGAAGGTCTTGTAGGACCAGACCAGACTGGCTGTGTAGTCTCTGCCCTAGCCTGACTTACTCCACCTTATTCTTTCTATGAGGAATATCACCAAGTTTGTGATAAATTGTTACAGAAGCTGTAGAAAACTAATAAAGTAGTCAACACATGTCAGCTTGTAGCCTTTCGTTTAGAGTATGTGAACAGGGTTTTCTATTTGCTGCTGTTTAATCTCCTACCTCTAGAATCCCCCAGATCTCCTCCCATCCCTCCATCATGCCAATGCCAGTTTGAAAGGTTATTCATTATAATTTCCATTACAGTCTTGTCGTGGGGTGTTTTGTTCTGCTTCACTCTTACTTTCACTTCCCTCATTTGCACATTATCCCTTTGCACTTTTGTCAGTGGGCAATTTGTAGAGATAGGCAGAGAACAGATATGGTTGGTCGATACCAGGAATCAGAAGCATTATTCATGGACATTTAGAGTGTGAAACTGGCCAGACATAGTGTATCATGCCTGTAATCCTAGCATATTGGATGGTTCAGGTGGGAGAACTGCTTGAGGCCAAGAGTTTGATACTGCTTGGACAATTGTCTTGGACAATTTCCAGACCCTGCCTCTACAAAAAATTTAAAAAAGTAGCTAGGTGTGGGTGGCACCTGTGGCTCAAGGAGTAGGGCGCTGGCCCCATATACTGGAGGTGCAGGTTCAAACGCAGCTAGGTGTGGTGGTGTGCACCTGTAGTTCCTGCTTCTTGGGAGGCTAAAGCAGGAGGATCACTTGAGTCCAGGAGTATGATGTTGCAGTGAGCTACCATTATGCCATTGCATTCTAGCTGGGGCAAAAGAGCAATACCCTGATTCAAAAAATAAAAATTAAGTGCCAACATAAAAATAAAGTGTCAAACAACAAATTCTGAGAGGTAGGAGCCAAGATACAGGCAAAAAGAAGCAAGAAAATGAGGATCCTGAGGGCAGTTTTGATGTTATATTGCTAGAAACAATCACATCCCTGGCAAAGAGGCTTTCTCCCTTTAGAAAAGGGCCCTATCTGCCCCAGGGGAGGCAGCTTGTTTTTCTATTCTTATTTCCCCTGAAAGGGTGTAATAGTCACTTTTTTAGCCCCAGGGATCTATAAGCTTAAGTGGGTAGGAAGAAAAGGCTTCTTTCCAATTGCTGTTGGTCACAATTAACACTGCTCTCATTTTATAAGACCTGACTTTCAGTTTAATAAAACTGCTACTTGTCTCTGTGAGATTTCATGATCAAACTGCTCCCATGTCTTTTATTCCTCTGAGAAATTTCTTTTAGCTCCTGTCTAATGGGTGTACTCCCTCTAAGATTCCAGGATTAATGCAAAGGTATTTTTACTCTGTCCTTAATTTTGTCAAAAATTATTTATGCTTTATTTGTCAATACCCTCACCAGTCTGCTCAGTTTCAACTGTAGAAACTAAAATTTATCAATGTTTCATTAAAAGTGTGGTACCTAGAGTTGAGCGGAATACTCCACTCATGTTGTGAGCAGATGTCAATGTTATTTAACTTTTTTATCGGACTATTATTATTGATGTAAAGCCACTGAATATTTGTAGTTCTCTTTGACGTAGACAAATTGGTAATTCATTTTCCTTGGTGAGGACCCTTGTTTTAGCCTTTTATTTTGTAGATCCAGTCTTATTTTTATTTTTATTTATTTATTTTTTTTGTAGAGACAGAGTCTCACTTTATGGCCCTTGATAGAGTACCGTGGCCTCACCCAGCTCACAGCAACCTCCAACTCCTGGGCTTAAGCGATTCTCTTGCCTCAGCCTCCAGAGCAGCTGGGACTATAGGCGCCCGCCACAATTCCCGGCTATTTTTTGGTTGCAGTTTGGCTGGGGCTGGTTTTGAACCCGCCACCCTCGGTATATGGGGCCAGAGCCTTACCGACTGAGCCACAGGTGCCGCCCCCAGTCTTATTTTTAATATTAGCAATCAAAACAATTATCTCTGGATCCTCCACATCTGATTCTCACTGCCACTAAGTCATCTAAGCTCAGCCTAGAAAAGTTGATCTGATTGTTTCTATGGAAAGACTCCACTGCTTTTACACAAAGGTGCTGATGGACTCCAATATCTGATAGATTTATTGTATGATCATTTTCTTTGTAAGGTAAATTCTTCCTCTATTTTACAGTCTTCATTTTTTTCATTTCTGCTAGGATTCATGTAATATACTAGAGCGGATGACATAGTACAGATTAGTGAATAAAGAAATATGTTCAGGGGAAGTTTTCTATACATTTCAAAACAGAAGGAAAGCACATAATAGCTTCCCGTCGGGAGTCTGTGTCTTCTGTCCTACATCTGACCTCCAGAGGGTGATGTTTCACAAACTAGAGATTCTCCATTTCCATTTCTGATCAACACTTTCTTCTGATGAGCCCCTCCTTCCTGCAGCTGACTGACAGACGCACCCTCCCTGAGTTCTTTGAAGACAAGAAGAGTGAGACGACTCAGAGTCAGAAAGCACCCAAGATCATCTCAGAAGGTTTTATATTTTTACAGAAAGGAGGGACTTGACTAGCCCAACCTTACTCACACCTCCTGTTTCCAAGAACTGGGTTCCATAGCCATTTTCCTGATTTCCCAAGAGAAGAATTTCCAGAGAGACACCTGCAGCATCTCCCCTGCTCAGTCATGCTCCTGTTGCTCCTGGCAGTACTGGGGATGATTTTTGCCCTGCGTGAGTAACATTCCATTATGGTCCCATGTTCTATAGAAGTTAACTGTTTTCTGTTCAAATCCTAGTAGACATGCTTTTCATAGACAAGCCTGCACTGCTTTCACTGATACAACATTAATTTTTCAGGAGATGCCAGAGCCCAGTCTGTGACTCAGCAGGTCGGCCCTGTCACTGTCTCTGAGGGAGACTTTCTGGAGTTGAGATGCAACTATTCATATGGTGCTACTCCTTCTCTCTACTGGTATGTCCAGTACCCAGGCCAAGACCTCCAGCTTCTCCTCAGATACTACTCAGGGGACCCCATTGTGAAAGGCATCAATGGCTTTGAGGCGGAATTTAGGAAGAGAGAATCTTCCTTCAACTTGAGGAAACACCCAGTGCATTGGAGTGACTCAGCTGTGTACTTCTGTGCTGTGAGTGCCACAGTGCCTGGGACTGCAGGGGGAGCTGAACACAAACTTTGTGAGGATGCTAGGGAGGGTGAGTGTCTGAAAGATTTTGAATTCTGACAAAGTAGAAGCCATGGTGTTCTTACTTCACAGTATGGAGGTTCTCAGAGATTTGCTGTGCAAGCTAGCATGAGACTGATACACTATAATGGTGGGTATGGGTATTGTGATGTGGCACAGAAGAATTTTGCTTTCCATTCATCATTTTGTTCTTCAGTGATCCAAAATGAATGCAAGCCACCTTTTGTAGGCATATCTTCTTGAATACTTAACTGCTTCCCCAACTAGTTCATTTCAGGGTAGTTTTCTTAGAGTCTTTTTTTCTGGCTCCTCTCAATATAATAGCATGTTCATATAGATTTTAATAATTTATTGGGAATATTGAAGAAAGAAGAATGAATAACTCAAATTCTTCAGTATTTTTTAAAGGACTATTAAGGAGAGAGGGGATGGTAAATTTAGATGCCACGTTCCATTAATTTTACATTAAAACTTATTTTATTTTTCCCAGTTGTAACAATTGATTCTTATTCTTTTGGTATCTTACATTCTCCAAATGCACATCAGAAATATTCAAAACTGAAGGGATAGTAACTTTTGCCAATGTTGTTTTTGTTTTCTTTTTTATTATTGTTGTATTTTCAGATGATTTGACAGTTGGGATATTAGAAATCAATTCTCATATGTTTAAAATTGCTACAATTTTTTTTTACTCTTTTTAAAAAATTAAATCATAGCTGTGTACATTAATGCAACTATGGGGTACAATGTACTGGTTTTACATACCATTTGAAATATTTTCATCGAACTGGGTAACATAGCCTTCACTGCATTTTCTTAGTTATTGTGTTAAGGCATTTATATTCTACACTTAGTAAATTTAACATGTTCCCTTGTAAAATGCACCGTAGTTGTGTTCCCACCAATTACCCTCCCTCTACCTATCCTCCCCAACTCCCTCCCCTCCCTCTCCTCTTTCCCCTTTTTCTTGGGGTATAGTTGGGTTATAGCTTTCATATGAAAGCTATAAATTGGTTTCATAGTAGGGCTGAGTACATCAGATACTTTTTCTTCAATTCTTGAGATACTTTGCTAAGAAGAATATGTTCCACCTCCATCCATGTAAGAATCAGTTACTCTGGGTTGAAGTCTCAGCTGTGGAGAAATACCAGCAATTAAGGCCCCCCCCGCCAAACAACAATTGGAAAAGGTAAATCAAACCTTCCCACAACCACACACCCAGGGTACCACTTGGATAGTCCTTGGGTGATTGGCCCAGTTCAAGAGGTCCAAATCAACTGTCTCAGTCAGCACCTATCTCAGGTGGGAGAGTTCAAAATGTCTCCAGCAACTAGATAGCAGGGATCTGCTGGAAGCTCAAGTATGACTCACTACGGTGCTCTGTGAGGTCAGAAGGATCCACTCGGCAAATAAATTAGTCTTGGAAGACTAATGCCTCCTTCCCCACCTTGCACCTCTGTCACACCCAGTCACTGATAACCTTTCAGGGCTGTGACCCAATTCCCTCCAATGAGCAGATGCTCCAGGGGTTTGTGCCTGCCTGAGTCACAGGGAAATCTATGTCTCCTCAGTCAGACTGCTGCTCTCTGCCACTATCTGGTAGGGGGAGGTGAGGTCTGACAATCTTGGGTGCTTAATGGAGGCTGGGGCGATTCACTCAGTTCTAGCCCGGTCCCAGTTGATGTTGCTGACAGAACAGAACAACTTCACAGAATTTGTTTCTGTCCCAGCTATATTCCCCTGCAGATCAAATGCTGTTTGAGTTCACAGAAACTGCGACTCAGGCCCGGTCTGTGCCGCTGCCTGATCTCTGCTGCAGTTTGTGTTGGGGTGGCTGTCACACTCGGCTGTCAGTTTCAGCCTCTGCCTGCCCGCCTTTGTCTCAGCTATGATCCCCTGAGGGCCGGGTGCATCTTAGGCTCAGTAAAGCGGTCCTCTGGGTCAGCCCTGCCCTGGGAGTCTACCATCTCTGCATGTGCATATTCTAGTCCAGGGGTCCTCAAACTGTGGCTCGTGGGCCACATGAGGTGGTGTGATTGTATTTGTTCCCTTTTTTTTTTTACTTCAAAATAAGAAATGTGCAGTGTGCATAGGAATTTGTTCATAGTTTTTTTTTTTTAAACTGTAGTCCGGCCCTCCAATGGTCTGAGGGACAATGAACTGGCCCCCTGTTTAAAAAGTTTGAGGACGCCTGTCTAGTCCATGTGCTCTGCCCAGGCCCATACTGCCTCAGGCATACCCTTTACTCATGGGGCCTGCATTTCTTTCCCAGATCTGTTCTGCCAGTGGCTGCCATCGGAGAAGATGCCTGGCCTCCTCTGGTTGCCCAGAGAGACAGGGGGTGCCTGTCCAGAATACCCCCAGGGGTGTGAGCCCTATTACTCCCACTGAAGCTGCTGCTCTGTGCCTTGGGGCACCGCTGCTCCTGTATGGTTCCATTTCAGTTGACCATCTTCTCCCTATTCCTGAGCCACAGAATCAGCACTGACCAGCAGCATTCCATGCCCTGTCCACACCTCTCAAGAACATACCCAAGAATCTGGACTCCATGGGGGACAGGCTTCCAGACCTCAGGGTGAGAGTTGAGGGGAGTGCTGGGAGTTCAGAATTGTAGGTAGAGAATATATACAGTTTTATGCCTGGCCTGAGAGTGCCATGGCAACCTAGTAGGGGAAGGAGGTCTGGTTTTGAGAGGGTCTCTCCCATGGGATAAAATGGGAGGATATTTGAACTTTGCTTGCTTGTTTGTAGAAAGTGTGCTGCGAGTGTTCTAATGGGGGAGGGGACTCCCGTCCACTTGGCGATGGATTCTTTTTTTATATTTTTATTTATTTTTATTAAACCATAGCTGCGTACATTAGTATGATCGTGGGGAACCATACACTTGGTTCATAGATCGTTTGACACATTTTCATCACATTAGTTAACATAGCTTTTGTAGCATTTTCTTAGTTATTTTGCTAAGACCTTTACATTCCACATTTACTAGGATTCACATATACCCTTGTAAGATGCACCGCAGGTGTAATCCCATTAATCCCCCTCCCTCCCCCTCCCTCCCCTCCCTTTCCCCTTTCTCCCTATTCTTAGGCTATAACTGGGTTATAGCTTTCATGTGAAGGTCCTACATTAGTTTCATAATAAGGGTGAGTACATTGGGTACTTATTCTTCCATTCTTGAGATACTTTACCAAGAAGAATATGTTCCAGCTCCATCCATGTAAACATGAAAGAGGTAAAGTCTCCATCTTTCTTTAAGGCTGCATAATATTCCATGGTGTACATATACCACAATTTATTGATCCATTCGTGGATCGATGGGCACTTGGGCTTTTTCCATGACTTAGCAATTATGAATAGGGCTGCAATAAATATTCTGATACAAATAACTTTGTTATGGTGTGATTTTTGGTCTTCTGGGTATATGCCCAGTAGGGGGATTACAGGATTGAATGGCAGATCTATTTTTAGATCTCTAAGTGTTCTCCATATCTCTTTCCAAAAGGAATGTATTAATTTGCATTCCCACCAGCAGAGCAAAAGTGTTCCCTTTTCTCCACATCCACGCCAACATCTCTGGTCTTGAGATTTTGTGATATAGGCTAGTCTCACTGGAGTTAGATGATATCTCAAAGTAGTTTTGATTTGCATTTCTCTGATGATTAAAGATGATGAGCATCTTTTCATATGTCTGAAGGCCATGCGCCTGTCTTCTTCAGAGAAGTTTCTCTTCAAGTCCCTTGCCCAGCCTGCGATGGGATCCCTTGTTCTTTTCTTGCTAATGCGTTTGAGTTCTCTGTGGATTCTGGTTATTAAACCTTTGTCGGAGACATAACCTGCAAATATCTTCTCCCATTCTGAGGGCTGTTTGCTTGCTTTACTTACTGTGTTCTTGGCTGTGCAGAAGCTTTTTATTTGATCAAGTCCCAGTAGTATATTTTTGAAGCAGCTTCAATTGCCTGGGGGGTCCTTCTCATAAAAAACTTGCCCAACCCAATTTCTTCAAGGGTTTTCCCTACACTCTCTTCTAGTACTTTTATAGTTCCATGTCTTAGGTTTAAATCTTTAATCCAGTGAGAGTCTATCTTGGTTAATGGTGAGAGGTGTGGTCCAGTTTCAGTCTTGTACAGGTTGCCAGCCAGTTCACCCAGCACCATTTGTTAAATAGGGAATCTTTTCCCCACTGAATGTTTTTAATTGGCTTGTCAAAAATCAAATAGCGGTAAGTAGCTGGATTCATCTCTTGGTTCTCTATTCTGTTCCAGACATCTACTTCTCTGTTTTTGTGCCAGTACCATGCTGTTTTGATCACTATCGATTTGTAGTATAGTCTGAGGTCTGGTAGCGTGATTCCTCCTGCTTTGTTTTTATTTTTGAGTAATGTCTTGGCTATTCGAGGTTTTTTCTGATTCCATATAAAATGAAGTATTATTTTTTCAAGATCTTTAAAGTATGACAGTGGAGCCTTAATTGGGATTGCGTTGAAATTATATATTGCTTTGGGTAGTATGGACATTTTAACAATGTTGATTCTTCCCAACCTACCATGAGCATGGTATATTTTTCCATTCGTTAACATTCTCAGCTATCTGTTTTCTTAGAGTTTCATAGTTCTCGTCATACAGATCTTTCATGTCCTTTGTTAGATAAACTCCCAAGTATTTCATCTTCTTTGGCACTACTGTGAATGGGATAGAGTCCTTAATTGTTTTTTCAACTTGACTATTGTTGGTATATATAAAGGCTACCGATTTATGAATGTTGATTTTGTAACCTGAGACACTGCTGTATTCCTTAATCACTTCTAAGAGTTTTGTAGTAGAGTCCCTAGTGTTTTCCAGATATACAATCATATCATCTGCGAAGAGCAAAAGTTTGATCTCTTCTGACCCTATATGGATACCCTTGATCGCCTTTTCTTCACTAATTGCGGTGGCTAAAACTTCCATTACAATGTTAAAAAGCAATGGAGACAATGGGCAGCCTTGTCTGGTTCCTGATCTGAGTGGAAATGATTCCAATAACTCCATTCAATATGATATTGGCTGTGGGTTTGCTGTAGATGGTCTCTATCAGTTTAAGAAATGTCCCTTCTATACCGATTTTCTTGAGTGTTCTGACCATGAAGGGATGCTGGATATTATCAAAAGCTTTTTCTGCATCCATTGAGAGAATCATATGGTCTTTGTTTTTTAATTTGTTTATGTGCTGGATTACATATATAGATTTACGTATATTGAACCACCCTTGAGACCCTGGGATAAAACCGACTTGGTCATGATGTATAATTTGTTTGATGTGTTGCTAGATTCTATTTGTTAGGATCGTGTTGAATATTTTTGCATCTATATTCATTAGTGATATCGGTCTATAATTTTCTTTTCTTGTTGGGTCTTTTCCTGGTTTGGGGATCAGGGTGATGTTTGCTTCATAGAACGTGTTGGGTAGTCTTCCTTCTTTTTCTACCTTTTGGAACAGGTTGAGTAATATAGGTACTAATTCCTCTTTAAAGGTTTGGTAGAATTCTGACGTGAAACCATCTGGTCCCGGGCTTTTTTTTTTAGGGAGGTTTTGTATGGTTGATGCTATTTCCGAACTTGATATGGGCTTGTTCAACATTTCCACTTGATTCTGGCTAAGTCTTGGAAGGTGACGTGCTTCCAAGTATTGGTCAATTTCCTTCAGATTTTCATATTTCTGAGAATAAAGTTTCTTGTAATATTCATTAAGGATTTTTTTGATTTATGAAGAGTCTGTTGTTATTTCATCTTTCTTGTTTCTGATTGATGAGATTAGAGATTTTACTCTTTTTTTCCTGATTAGGTTGGCCAAAGGTTTATCTATTTTATTAACCTTTTCGAAAAACCAGCTTTTTGATTTATTGATCTGTTGTATTATTCTTTTGTTTTCAATTTCATTTAGTTCTGCTCTAATTTTGGTTATTTCTTTTCTTCTACTGGGTTTGGGGTTGGAATGTTCTTTCTTTTCCAGTTGCGTGAGATGTCCCATTAAGTTGTTAACTTCCTCTCTTTCCGTTCTCTTGAGGAAGGCTTGTAGTGCAATAAATTTCCCTCTTAGAACTGCCTTTGTGGTGTCCTAGAGGTTCTGATAGTTCGTGTCTTCATTGTTGTTTTGTTCCAAAATATTGGTGATTTCTTTCTTAATCTCATCTCTGACCCAGCTATCATTCAGCATACGGTTATTTAATTTCCATGTTTTTGTATGAGTATGCAGATTCCTGTTGTTACTCAGCTCAGGTTTTTTTCCATGGCAGTCCGAGAAGATGCATGGAATAATTTCTATTCCTTTAAATTTACTAAGGTTAGACTTGTGACCTAAGATGTGATCGATTTTGGAGTAAGTTCCATGGGCTGATGAGAAGTATGTGTATTCAGTTTTGTTAGGATGAAATGTTCTGTAGATGTCTGCTAAATCCAAATGTTGGATGGTTAAGTTTAAATCTAAGATTTCTCTGCTCAGCTTCTTGTTGGAGGACCGATCCAACACTGCCAGGGGAGTGTTGAAATCTCCGACGATTATGGAGCTGGAGGAAATCAAGTTACTCATGTCTGTTAGAGTTTCTCTTATAAATTGAGGTGCATTCTGGTTGGGTGCATAGATATTAATAATTGAGATCTCATCATATTGAGTATTGCCCTTAACAAATATGAAGTGACCATTCTTGTCCTTCCTTACTTTTGTTGGTTTAAAGCCTATTGTATCTGCAAATAAAATTGCAACAACTGCTTTTTTCTGATTACCATTTGCCTGAAAGTTGGACGACCATCCTTTCACCCTGAGTCTGTATTTGTCTTTTAAGTTAAGATGTGACTCTTGTATGCAACAAATATCTGGCCTGAGTTTTTGTATCCAATCAGCTAACCTATGCCTCTTTAGAGGACAGTTTAAGCCATTCACATTAATGGAGAATATAGATAAGTGTGGTGAAGTTTTGGGTATTGAGTTTTTCAAAAGTCCAGTCGGCAGTTTTAATCCTTTCACCAGTGTGGAACTTGGAGTTTGATCCGAAGTTTCTGAGTGAGTTCACTTTTGTGGTATAGGATTGGGTTGGTCATTATGGAGGATAGGTCTGAGAATATCCTGAAGAGCTGGTTTTGTTATGGCAAATTTCTTCGACATATGAATGTCATTAAAGTATTTAATTTCTCCCATCATAAATGAAAGTCAGTTTAGCTGGATACAAGATCCCGGGTTGAAAGTTATTTTGCTTTAGGAGATTAAAAGTCGGTGACCACCCTCTTCTGGCTTGAAAAGTTTCAGCAGAGAGATCTGCAGTCATTCTAATATTCTTCCCTTTGAAGGTAATGGTTTTCTTTCTCCTGGCAGCTTTGAGGATTTTTTCCTTTATATTTACTTTAGTGAAGTTAATTATGATATGCCTGGGGGATGTCTTATTGGGGTTGAGTCGTGCTGGGGTCTGAAGCTGTCTGCTATCTGAATTTCAGAATCTCTAGGCATGTCTGGAAAATTCTCTTTCATAATTTCATGTAGAATGGCCTCTGTGCCCAGCGAGGCCACTTCATCTGTTTCTGGAACCCCTATGATTCAGATATTCGCCTTCTTCGAATTATCCCAGAGCTCTCAGAGCGAGTGATCCATTTTGCTCTGCATTTCTCTTCCTCTTTGAGAGTTTGGGAGCATTCAAAGGTTTTATCTTCGATGTCAGAAATCCTTTCTTCTGCTTGCTCCATTCTGTTGCTGAGGGATTCTACTGTATTTTTTATATCTTTGAGGGCTGCCAATTCTTGCTTCAGTGTGTCTAAGTCTTTGGTGGTTTTGTCTTTAAATTCATTAAATTCTTGAGACGGCTTTTGAATTTCTCCTGGAATTCCTAATTCCACTTTGTTAATCTTGTCTGCAATCCAAATTCTGAATTCAATTTCTGACATCTCAGCCAGTTGTTTATGAATGGGATCTTCAATTGCATCTGCCATATCTTTCCTTGGGGGGGTTGATCTATTCTGGTTATTCATCTTACCAGAGTTTTTCTGCTGATTCCACCCCATGGTTGTTTTACTCCCTCTGATTTTTTCCCCTGGAGCTTTGTTGAAGGCCTGTACAGTGTTGTGGCCTGAGAAACTGGGGCCCTGTCTGGTGTGGTGGGGCTAAATGGTTCTGTCTTGTTTTCAGCTTGTTTCTGTTCCACCCTAGTGAAACAGATACTTTGGATTTAAGTCTCAGCTGTGGAGAAATATCAGCAATTAAGTCACCCCGCCCCCCACCGGCAAACAATTGGAGAAGAAAAATCAAGCCTTCACCGTGCACCCAGGGCACCACCTGATATGTCCTTAGGTGATTGGTTCAGTTCAAAAAGGTCCAAATCATTTGTCTCAGTCTGCACCTGTCTCAGGTGAGAGAATTTAAGAGGTCTCTGGGCACTGGACCACAGGGGTCTGGTGACTACTCTGGTGTGGCTTGCTCCAGTGCTGCGTGGAGTCAGGCGAAGCCACCCAGCCAATAAATCAGTCTGGGAAGGTTGCTGCCTCCTTCCCCACCTTGCACCACTTCACATCCAGTCACTGATAGCCCTGCAGTTGACTGACCCAGTTGCCTGTAGTGAATCGGTACTCCAAGAGTTTGTACCTGCCTGAATCACAAGGAAGTCTGCCAGGCCGCTGCGCTCTGCCTCTCTCCAGCAGGAGGAGGTGAGGCCTGACAACCTCGGGCACTTGATGATGGTTGAGGGGTTTTCACTCAGGTCCAGTCTCACCCCTGATTAATGTTACTGACAGAACAGAACAGAACAACTCTGCGGTTCCCCTGCAGAAGAGAAGCTGAATTGAGCTCCAAATCAGCTTGTCTTTGCTCCTGTATTTTCTATAGGCTGACGATCCCCTGAGGGCCAGGTGCATCTTAGGTTTAGTAAAGTGGACCTCTGGGTCAGCCCCACCCTGGGAGTTTCCCTGGTTTGCAAGCTGGAGTTGCCTCAGGCAAACTCAGAGTCTCTGGTTGCCCAGGGAGACAGGGGCTGTGGCTTCAGAATATTCGGTAGTGAGCCATATTGCTAGCAAAAGAGGGCCGCTGCCCTATGGCTCAGGCAACGGACGCTCCGGTGTAGCTCCCCTCCAGCCAACCCTCGTCTCTCCGCTCCCGCACCGCAGAGTCTGCACCGACAGGCTGCAGCCCAGCACTGTCCACACCCCTCGAACAATTGCCCAAGAGTCTGGACCTCTGGGGGTCAGGCCTCCGGACCTCGGAGCGACAGCAGAGGGGAGCGCGGGGAGCGCTGGGAGCCTGGGGCTGCGGGCAGAGAACACACAGAGCTCCACACAGTTTTATGCCTGGCCGTATTGTCACCAAAAGATGGCTGTCGCACTGTGCCTCAGGGAACTGCCACTCCGGTGCAGTCCCGTCTCTGCCAACCGACCGGGACTGGCCTCCAGACCCCAGTGTGAGCGAAGGGGAGTGCTGGGAGCTCAGAATTCCAGGTAGAGACTATATACAGTTTATACAGTTTTATGCCTGGCAGCAGGATGCCGTGGCACCCTAGTAGGGGAGGTAGGTCCAGTTTTTAGGGAGTCTCTCCCATGGAGTGTAGTGTGAGGACCTTTGAACTCTGCCCGGTTGTTTGTGGGGCATTCTGAGCCGTTCCCATGGGGGAGGGGACTCCCGTCCACTTGGTGATGGATTTTGTACCTTTTGTTTGTATCCTTGTGGTTGCAGCTCGCCTCAGAGGGGTTGACATGCGTTCTACAACCTTCTCTCTTAGTGCAGCTCAAATCCACCAGGTTACTTGCTGAATTTTTATCCTTTAACTCTCCTTCTGAACAGGAGCCTCTGTGGAAAGCTGGCTTCAGTCAGCCATCTTGTCTCCTCCCCCCCCAAAAGGACCAATTTGAAATATTTTCATCAAACTGGTTAACATAGCCTTCATGGCATTTTCTTAGTTATTATGTTAAGACATTTATATTCTACACCTAGTAAATTTCACATGTACCCTTGTAAGATGCATCGTAGCAACTTCTTTAAATTAATACTCACTTCATTCTTTTAAATTTGAATCTATTGACAAATGCATTTAGTGTAACCAGGTTTCTTGTACCCTCAGTGAATCCCCAACAATAAAAATAAAAAAAAATTTTTGAATCTATTTAATAATTAAAATGCTATTGTGATATTTTTTCATACAAAATTTTAGCCTATCCTCCCCTCAAATGAGCCCTTTATCACCATAATAATACCCCAGCTTTAGTTAACTACACATTTTTACTGAATATGCAGTTCCTTTGATGTCTGTTTTAAGTAGCCTCTGCATGTGGAAAATATCTATTTTCAACACCTTCAGAAAGGTTTTCTTTGCTTTTTATCTACTGTTTAATAGAACAAATCTGCCATGAGGTGTTCAAAATACCTAATCTTCCTTTTCTCTCTCAAAAGACATGTTTATGGAGAAGCTTGAAGGTTCTTTTTGTATGAATCTTTAACTTCTGAGTTACTATTTGTTCACCAAGAGTTTACATAGACACCAGCTCTAAATTACTTCTAAAGAGAAGAACAAGATTCTCATTTCTTTTGTAATTTCTCTTCTCTTTCCTTACTTTGTCTCCTGTTTTGCTTTTTCTTATCTCTTATTTTTATTTTTCTCTCTGTCTTCTTGCAAAGGTGCACATTCTCTTCATTTTCCTATTTATTTCCTGAAATACCATTTGGGAATATGGTGTGCACCTGTAGTCCTAGCTACTTAGGAGGCTGAGGCAAGAAGATTATTCGAGACCAGGACTTAGACATTACAGTGAGCCACTATGATTCCAGTCTGAGCAACATAGTGAGAATATCTCAAAAAAAAAAAAATTCTTTTTCCCTTCTTTCTGTCTCTACATTATCTTAAGAGAACACAAGTCATTTAAAACTTCATCCACTCAGCATGTACAGACTTGTTTCTTTTCCCTTGAACACCAAATTCCTCCATTAAGTCTCTCATGGGAAGTGTAAATGTCCACAGGTTGGCCCAGTAAAGGGACTAAGAAGCACTTGCTACTTAACAGTCAAGTCACCCACCCCACCCTGTGTGGTCTCTAGGGGGCAGTGCAGTGTAAGGTTTATCCCAGTACAAGAGTTGGTGCAGGCTTGCTCCCCACAGAGGTCTGGGGAGCTAGACCAGGAGTGTGCTCAACAGAGAGAAGATACAGGTGCCAGGAATCACTAGGTTTCCTGAAAAACCCTGTGTTGATACAGGGGATGCTGATCCCTCTCTAGAGCACAGTCTCTGAGGTGGGTTTGTATCCCCAGGCAAGGAGGTCTGGGAAGGAATCCTCAGCAAGCTCAGCTGGAGCCATGACTTCCGCATGCATCTTGACACTTGTGCTTCTCTTCATGTTGAGTGAGTAAACCCTCTGACCATATCCACTTATATAGTCCACTTACATTCTCTTCATCAGCTTCACTAACATGCAATCTGAATTAATTTGCAGGTGAACTGAGAGCTCAGTCAGTGACTCAGCCGGACGCTCAGATTACTGTCTCTGAAGGGAATCCTCTGACTGTGAAATGCACCTATTCAATTTCTGGGAGCCCTTATCTCTTTTGGTATGTCCAGTATCCCAAGGAAGGCCTCCAGTTTCTTCTAAAATACATCACAGGGGACAACCTGGTTAAAGGCAACTATGGTTTTGAGGCTGAATTTAATAAGAGCCAAACCTCTTTTCACCTGAAGAAAACATCTGCCCTTTGGAGTGACTCTGCTGTGTACTTCTGTGCTGTGAGTGACACACTGATGAAACTTCAAGGGAAGCTGAACAGAAACGCTTGAGTACAGCCAAACCCATTTTCTGAGGTTTTTATGTCCCCCACCAGGGAGTAGTGTGGCTCTAGATTGTGTCTCTGAAACTACAGTTTAAAACCACAGATTTTGTGTGCTAAGTGTTGGTCACAATAGAATGAAAGAACTTTAAAACAACTAGAAGAAATCATAGGAGAAAGCTTTATGACATTGGTCCAGGCAAAGAGTTTTTGGATATGACCACAAAAGCCCAGGCATGGAAGGAAAAATAGACACATGGGATTATATTAAATGAAAAATTTCTGCACAGCAAAGGAACAATCAGCAGAGTGAAAAGACAAGTGATGGAATGGGGAAAACATTTGTAAAGTCTACATCGGATAAGGGGGTAGTATTCAAAACCATTAAGGAACTGAAACAACTAAATACCCAATAAACCCTAGTAACCTGATTAAAAAACGGGCAAAGACATTTCTCAAATGAAGGCATACAAATGGACAAGAGGTATATTAAAAATGTCCTAGTATCACACTGCTCATCAGAAACAGGCGAATTAAAACCACAATGAGAGATCACCTTCCACTTGGTAGGATTTCTATTATAAAAGGTACTGTTGGTGAGAATAAGGAGAAAAGGGAACTCTTTCACACTGTCGGTAGGAATGTAAATTAATATAGCCATTATGGAAAATAAAACAAACATTTCTGGAAAATTAAAAATAGAACTACCATATGATCTTGTTGTCCCACCATTGAGTATATTTCCAAAGGAAATGAAGTTGGTATGTCAAAGAGATTATCTGCATGCATCCTACACTCATTGCAGCCAAGACATGGAATCAACCTAAGACTCCATCAGTAGGTGAATAGGTATAAATTTGTGGTGGATACTACAATGGGTATCTCTTTAGACTTACAAAAGACAGAAAGCCTGCCATGTGTGACAGCACTGATGAGCCTGGAGGACATTTTGTTAAGTCCCAACGTAAGCCAGGCACAGAAAGACAAATACCACATGACCTCACTTACCGAATCTAAGAAAGTTGAACTCATAGAAGCAGAGAGTATAATTGTGGTTGTTAGGGCTTTGGGGGGAAGGCAAGAGGACAGGGAGAGGTTGGTGAATGGATACCAGATTTCAGTTAGACAGTAGGAATAAGTTTAAGAGATCTATTGTAATGGCGACTATAGTACATAGCAATGTATCACATACATGAAAACTGCTAAAAGTAGATTTAAGTGTTCTTATCACAATAAATGATATGTGAGGGAGGGCATATATATATTAGCTCGATTTAGCCATTCCACAAGGTGTACATATTTCAAAACTCAGATTGTACACCACAAATATATGCCATTTTTATTTTTCAACTACAAAAGAAGAGTTGAAAGAAGCTCTCCTTGATCTCTAGGTATGATTCCAAACATTTATGAACCCATTCAATTGTCACATTATTAGCATAAACTTAGTTTATAGAGGAAGAAACTAAAGTGCAGAAAAGTTAAGTATCTTACTCAAGTCACAAAGCTAATAACAGGCAATGTGAAACCCAAGCGGTCTGCCTCTAGGGCACATGGTCTAACCGTTCAGTTCTCTGCCAGTCCATAAGCTCCTTGAGGCACGAAGTGTGATTTCCGTGAGGACGTAGCCCTAACTTCAGAAATGGTCCCTGTCAAGAAGCTATTGGTTGTACGAGCGAGCAGTCAACTAAGAAAACAGTTTGGTAAGTGCTAAGATAGAGAATGCACAAAATGCTATGTGAGGTGGGAATATAGAGACAGAAGAGCTGTGAAGGAAGGAGAGAGGCAAACTCCCTTGATTCCCGTCACAGGAAGAGAGTTTCAATTAGGGGAGGATTTTAATGTATAGTTTTATGTATAGCTGCCTAGAGTTCCTGTGTTCATATCTCACATAGTGAGAGAGGATATCTGGGGAGAATGTGTTCTGACTTGAATAAAAAACAAAACAAAAGACCTCTCATACATACCCAAGGACACTCCTTCAAGGTCCTCCCCATGGTAACTCAGCTCTTAAGAATTTATAAAATTTAGCTTCCTAAGTCCTTGAAACTAACACTAGCTGCTTGCTTCTACTTCTGTAAACTCTGATTTGACACCTCTACTTGAGAGAGGATACCTGGAAAGGGTGAGTTCTAGGAGAATAGTGGTCTTGTCAAGGAGACCCCAAGGATACACCTGCAGGGTCCTCTCTATGGTGACTCAGCTCTTAGGAATTTGTAGACTTAACTTCCTGAAACCTGGAAATTTCCACTTGTGTGCAATCCTATAATACTGTGGGAGCTGGAACAACTTCTCCCGCTTGATTCAAACTGACCAATTAGAAAGGTTGGAACTGGGCGGCACCTGTGGCTCAGTCGGTAAGGCGCCGGCCCCATATACCGAGGGTGGCGGGTTCAAACCCGGCCCGGCCCCGGCTTAACTGCAACCAAAAAATAGCTGGGGCATTGTGGCTGGCGCCTATAGTCCCAGCTACTCGGGAGGCTGAGGCAAGGGAATCGCTGAAGCCCAGGAGTCAGAGGTTGCTGTGAGCTGTGTGAGGCCACAGCACTCTACTGAGGGCCACAAAGTGAGACTCTGTCTCTACAAAAAAAAAAAAAAGAAAGGTTGGAACTTTTTGACTAGAGATAAAAAGGGAAAGACCAAGCTAGTTGGTGAGTGCAGCCATTCGAATTCTTCTATGCCACAAGCTCCCCAGGCTGAAATAAAGCCCTTTCTCTTATAAACATGGTGTTTGGGTGCTCTTTTTCTCCATTGGGCCTCATTTTCCTGCAACATCATGAGAGGCAATATGGTAATTCCTTTGTCTGTCTACTTGTGAGTCCAATAAAAGGACAGAGACAGAAGTGATGGGGAATTTGACCATTTTGGGTTCTAGTCTGCTGCAACTCCACGGGCTGAAATAAAACTCTTCCCCCTCTGTCATTGGTTTTTGTGTCATTCTTTCTGTTTGCTTTCTCTCCAGCAGGACTAGATTCCTGCAACAATATATTCTTAGGAGGGACAGACTTCACTTTTTTGATCTCTTCTCAAGTTAGAATGTCTTGGGAAGTTAACAGTTTGAGAGTCAGTGGTGGACAAGGGTGTGGGCTCTCGGTGTTAGCCCGGGTTGGCTTCTGCTTTTGGCCAGTCAATAATGGCTCAGGGGAGGATTCTGCAAATTAGCAGCTCTATTTTTGTTTTAAGTGCAAATTTATTGCATTGACTTTAATATTTTCATATAAATAAGACAAATCAGAGAAGAAATATTGCAAAGGCAAATCAGCATTCACAGAAATGTATTATATTATCATTGCGGGTAGTCTGAGATAGAACATTCACTTGAAATAAATGCAAAAGATCTTAGAGACTTAAGTGAATGGTTTTGAAATGTTCCTAATAAGGACATGCTTGAGTCAGTGCTCAAGCAAGTGTAAGTGGGCAGCAAGATACACCCTATATTCCTAGGAGCAATGGAGGGTTGATACATATGAAAAGAACAGAATTGCAGGACACTTCCCTGTTCCAACAGCTGCATCCTCTTTTCAATTTATAATCTGTAAGACTAGATACATTAAAAAAGTAATTATAGCTCCTTCTGGGAAGATGGTTCTTGAAAGACTCATGCAGACTTTAAAAGTGGATTGAGGACATTTGTGAAGGGAGTTCTGGAATCCTGGAATCCTGGATACCCAGAGCATGGCCTAGAAAGGGTATTTAGACTCCAGAGTGTCATGTCCCCTTGTGGACTTCTTGTAGGTAGAAGGGTAGAAACAGATGAATGTTGGCTGTGGTGGGACGTAACTCGCTCAGGTCTAAGGGTAGCCCTGTCCTGTGCTGTTAATTGCCCCAAATACATTTGTGTTCATGAAACCATAGTTCCTGTTGCAGATTTAAATACACAGTTGCACTTAAATACACCTCTAGGTCTGACCTCAACTTGTCCTACCTCTGTTTTTGTTCATGCCCAGAAGGATATTCTCAGCACATCATCCCATTGACCTTTGATACTTTTCAGTAAGTTTTATGCAAGTTCTGTGGAGGAAAAGTCATTTTACACAGTTTTGACTCTTTGATTCATTTAGCCACTCACTCATTCACTCAACAATTGTTCACAAGGTTCCCACTATGTGCCAGGTGTTGTCATCACTGGAGATTTGATGGTGACCCAAAGCTTCCCTCTCATCATTCCCCAGACTGCAAAAGTGTTCAAACCATTTCCCTACCCAAATGTAACTATTTCTTCGTCAAAGAGACATGGCTCTCAAGAATTTTCCTTCCCAGAAATATTTCCCAAGGTCAGACTAGCCATCAGAGATTGATCTTTTGCTGTATAATGGTGATTGGTGGTAGTTATGGGAAAGGAGTCATGTAGGGAAATGGGAATTAATATTTTCCCCATTTTTGAAGTGGTCAGGAAGAAGCAACTGTGTGACTCCTTGGAAGTTCTGTTTAGACTTTAAAAAGTTAACTTAGTAGTCTATTTTCCTGTTTGTTGGAAAATACTCCTTGTAACCAGGTAGCTTTCAGGCAAAACCACAAATTCCATAGAATTTATCTTCATAATATTCATTTTTGTACCCTTTTTATCTTACTTCAAGAACTTTGTGGAAGAAATACTTGAGTTAAGAATTAGGAATCAGGTTCAGCACCCGTAGCTCAGTGTGTGGGGCACCGTCCACATATACTGGGGCGGCAGGTTCAAGCCTGGGCCTGCTAAACAACAATGACAACTGCAACAAAAAAATACCTGGGCATTGTGACAGGCGCCTGTAGTCCTAGCTACTTGGGAGGCTTAGGCCAGAGAATTTCTTGAGCTCAGGAGTTGGCGGTTGCTGTGAGCTGTGATGCCATGGCACTCTACTGATGGTGACATAGGACACTACGTCTCAAAAAAAAAAAAAAAGAAAAGAAAAGAAAAAAGAAAAAGAATTAGGAAGCATAAGTTTTTTCTGATTCTTCCTCTAAGTAACTATGTGACATTGGACATACCATTTATAATCTCCATGCCTCATTTCTTAATAATGAAATTGAGATAATAGTAAGGATTGCTGTTGTTTGTAAAAATATTCCTTGGGCCCCAAATAAAAGTGACTGCAAAGGGTGAGATAACAACCAGAAGGGGAGGCCCCTGATATTGTAGAATCTGTGTGTCTGCCCTGACCTGATGATAATTGAACTGTAACAGGAGGAAAAATACTGTCCTACCTTGTTAAACTATTTTACTTTGGCTTTTGTTGCTTCAGCTGGATCTGTATTATAATTCCATCTTCTATGTCCAAAAACCTGCTTTTAGCAAACAAACTAAAATTTCTATTTACATAGTAATGGAGTTTCATTTAAGCAACAACTTAAAAAAATTATCTTTAGAGTCATGGCATTTGTCCCTGAAATACAATTTTAATCTTTTTATAGAAGATAGATCTAGAAAAACATGTTTGGGGCAGAAAAGTTGCCCTGGTTTTCTTTTTTTTTTTTTATTAAATCATAGCTGTGTACATTGATATGATCATGGGGCATCATTCACTAACTTTACAGACCGTTTACCAAGTTTCACATATACCCTTGTAAGATGCACCGCTGGTGTAATCCCACCAATCCCCTTCTCTCTACCCCCTTCCCCCCTCCCTCCCCTCCCTTTCCTTCTTCCCCCTATTCTTAGGTTGTAACTGGGTTATAGCTTTCATGTGAAAACCCTAAAGTAGTTTCATAGTAGGGCTGAGTACATTGGGTACTTTTTCTTCCATTCTTGAGATACTTTACTAAGAAGAATATGTTCCAGCTCCATCCATGTAAACATGAAAGAGGTAAAGTCTCTATCTTTCTTTAAGGCTGCATAATATTCCGTGGTGTACATGTACCACAATTTATTAATCCATTCGTGGATCGATGGGCACTTGGGCTTCTTCCATGACTTAGCAATTATGAATTGAGCTGCAATAAACATTCTGGTACAAATATCTTTGTTATGATGTGCTTTTTGGTCTTCTGGGTATATGCCCAGTAGAGGGATTACAGGATTGAATGGCAGATCTATTTTTAGATCTCTAAGTGTTCTCCATGTCTCTTTCCAAAAGGAAAATATTAGTTTGCATTCCCACCAGCAGTGCAAAAGTGTTCCCTTTTCTCCACATCTGCGCCAAGATCTCTGGTCTTGGGATTTTGTGATATAGGCTAGTCTCACTGGAGTTAGATGGTATCTCAAAGTAGTTTTGATTTGCATTTCTCTGATGATTAAAGATGATGAGCATTTTTTTCATATGTCTGAAGGCCGCTCGCCTTTCTTCTTCACAGAAGTTTCTCTTCAAATCCCTTGCCCAGCCTGCGATGCGATCCCTTGTTCTATTCTGCTAATGCGTTTGAGTTCTCTGTGGATTCTGGTTATTAAACCTTTGTCAGAGACATAACCTGCAAATATCTTCTCCCATTCTGAGGGTGTTTGCTTGCTTTACTTACTGTGTTCTTGGCTGTACAGAAGCTTTTTAGTTTGATCAAGTCCCAGTAGTGTATTTTTGAAGCTGCTTCAATTGCCCGGGGGGTCCTCCTCATAAAATACTTGCCCAGCCCGATTTCTTCAAGGGTTTTCCCTGCACTCTCCTCTAGTATTTTTATAGTTTCATGTCTTAAGTTTAAATCTTTGATCCAGTGAGAGTCTATCTTAGTTAATGGTGAAAGGTGTGGATCCACTTTCAGTATTCTACAGGTTGCCAGCCAGTTCACCCAGCACCATTTGTTAAATAGGGAATCTTTTACCCACTGAATGTTTTTTAATTGGCTTGTCAAAGATTAAATAACAGTAAGTAGCTGGATTCATCTCTTGGTTCTCTATTCTGTTCCAGACATCTACTTCTCTGTTTCTGTGCCCATACCATGCTGTTTTGATCACTATCGATTTGTAGTATAGTCTGAGGTCTGGTAGCGTAATTCCTCCTGCCTTGTTTTTATTTCTGAGTAATGTCTTGGCTATTCGAGGTTTTTTCTGATTCCATGTAAAACGAAGTATTGTTTTTTCAAAATCTTTAAAATATGACAGTGGAGCTTTAATGGGGATTGCATTGAAATTATATATTGCTTTAGGTAGTATAGACATTTTAACAATATTGATTCTTCCCAGCCATTAGCATGGTATGTTTTTCCATTTGTTAATATTTTCAGCTATTTCTTTTCTTAGAGTTTCATAGTTCTCTTTATAGAGATCTTTCACGTCTTTTGTTAGGTAAATTCCCAAATATTTCATCTTCTTTGGCACTACTGTGAATGGGATAGAGTCCTTAACTGTTTTTTCAACTTGACTGTTGTTGGTATATATAAAGGCTACCGATTTATGAATGTTGATTTTGTAACCTGAGATGCTGCTGTATTCCTCGATCACTTCTAAAAGTTTTGTAGTAGAATCCCTGGTGTTTTCCAGATATACTATCATATCATCTGCGAAGAGCGAAAGTTTGATCTCTTCTGACCCTATATGGATACACTTGATCGCCTTTTCTTCCCTAATTGCAGTGGCTAATACTTCCATTACAGTGTTAAAAAGCAATGGAGACAATGGGCAGCCTTGTCTGGTTCCTGATCTGAGTGGAAATGATTCCAATTTAACTCCATTCAATATGATATTGGCTGTGGGTTTGCTGTAGATGGTCTCTATCAGTTTAAGAAATGTCCCTTCTATACTGATTTTCTTAAGTGTTCTGATCATGAAGGGATGCTGGATATTATCAAAAGCTTTTTCTGCATCGATTGAGAGAATCATATGCTCTTTGTTTTTTAATTTGTTTATGTGCTGGATTACATTTATAGATTTACGTATATTGAACTAGCCTTGAGATCCTGGGATAAAAACCGACTTGGTCATGATGTATAATTTGTTTGATGTGTTGCTGGATTCTGTTTGTTAGGATCGTGTTGAATATTTTTGCGTCTATATTCATTAGTGATATCGGTCTATAATTTTCTTTTCTTGTTGGGTCTTTTCCTGGTTTGGGGATCAGGGTGATGTTTGCTTCATAGAACGTGTTGGGTAGTCTTTATTCTTTTTCTACCTTTTGGAACAGGTTGAGTAATATAGGTACTAATTCCTCTTTAAAGGTTTGGTAGAATTCAGACGTGAAACCATCTGGTCCCGGGCTTTTCTTTTTAGGGAGGTTTTGTATGGTTGATGCTATTTCCGAACTTGATATGGGCTTGTTCAACATTTCCACTTGATTCTGGCTAAGTCTTGGAAGGTGACGTGCTTCCAAGTATTGGTCAATTTCCTTCAGATTTTCATATTTCTGAGAATAAAGTTTCTTGTAATATTCATTAAGGATTTTTTTGATTTCTGAGGAGTCTGTTGTTATTTCATCTTTCTTGCTTCTGATTGATGATATTAGAGATTTTACTCTTTTTTTCCTGATTAGGTTGGCCAAAGGTTTATCTATTTTATTAACCTTTTCGAAAAACCAGCTTTTTGATTTATTGATCTGTTGTATTATTCTTTTGTTTTCAATTTCATTTAGTTCTGCTCTAATTTTGGTTATTTCTTTTCTTCTACTGGGTTTGGGGTTGGAATGTTCTTCCTTTTCCAGTTGCTTGAGATGTCCCATTAAGTTGTTAACTTCCTCTCTTTCCATTCTCTTGAGGAAGGCTTGCAGTGCTATAAATTTCCCTCTTAAAACTGCCTTTGCTGTGTTCCAGAGGTTCTGATAGTTCGTGTCTTCATTGTTGTTTTGTTCCAAAAAATTGGTGATTTCTTTCTTTTTCTTTTTTCTTTTTTTTTTTTGTAGAGACAGAGTTTCACTTTATTGCCCTTGGTAGAGTGCTGTGGCATCACACAGCTCACAGCAACCTCCAACTCCTGGGCTTAGGCAATTCTCTTGCCTCAGCCTCCTGAGTAGCTGGGACTACAGGCGCCCGCCACAACACCCGGCTATTTTTTTTGTTGTTGCAGTTTTGGCCAGGGCTGGGTTTGAGCCCACCACCCTAGGATATGGGGCTGGCGCCCTGCTCACTGAGCCACAGGCGCCACCCGGTGATTTCTTTCTTAATCTCATCTCTGACCCAGCTATCATTCAGCATAAGGGTATTTAACTTTCATGTTTTTGTGTGAGTATGCAGATTCCTGTTGTTACTCAGCTCAAGTTTTATTCCATGGTGGTCCGAGAAGATGCATGGAATAATTTCTATTCCTTTAAATTTACTGAGGTTAGACTTGTGACCTAAGATGTGATCGATTTTGGAGTAAGTTCCATGGGCTGATGAGAAGAATGTGTATTCAGTTTTTTTGGGATGAAATGTTCTGTAGATGTCTGCTAAATCCAAATGTTGGATGGTTAGGTTTAAATCTAAGATTTCTTTGCTCAGCTTCTTGTTGGAGGATCATCCAACACTGCCAAAGGAGTGTTGAAATCTCCGACTATTATGGACCTGGAGGAAATCAAGTTGCTCATGTCTGTTAGAGTTTCTCTTATAAATTGAGGTGCATTCTGGTTGGGTGCATAGATATTAATACTTGAGATCTCATCATATTGAGTATTACTCTTGACAAATATGAAGTGACCATTCTTGTTCTTCCTTACTTTTGTTGGTTTAAAGCCTATTGTATCTGCAAATAAAATTGCAACACCTGCCTTTTTCTTATTACCATTTGCCTGAAAGATGGATGACCATCCTTTCACCCTGAGTCTGTATTTGTCTTTTAAGTTAAGATGTGACTCTTGTATGCAACAAATATCTGGCCTGAGTTTTTGTATCCAATCAGCTAACCTATGCCTCTTTAGAGGACCGTTTAAGCTGTTCACATTAATGGAGAATATTGATAAGTCTGGTGAAGTTTTAGGTATCGAGTTTTTCAAAAGTCCAGTGGGCATTTTTAATCCTTTTACCAGTGTGGAAATTGGAGTTTGATCCGAAGTTTCTGAGTGAGTTTACTTTTGTGGTATAGGATTGGGTTGGTCATTATGGAGGATGGGTCTGAGAATATCCTGAAGAGCTGGTTTTGTTATGGCAAATTTCTTCAACATATGAATGTCATTAAAGTATTTAATTTCTCCATCATAAATGAAAGTCAGTTTAGCTGGATACAAGATCCGGGGTTGAAAGTTATTTTGCTTTAGGAGATTAAAAGTCGGTGACCACCCTCTTCTGTCTTAAAAAGTTTCAGCAGAGAGATCTGCAGTCATACTAACTTCTACCCCTGTCCCAATTTTTTTTTTAGGGTCTCACTGTGTCACCCTTGGTAGAGTGCTGCGTTGTCACAGTTCACAGCAACCTCAAACACTTGGGCTTAAGTGATTCTCTTGCCTCAGCCTCCCAAGTAGCTGTGACTACAGGCACCTGCCACAACACCCGGCTATTTTTGGTTTCAGTTGTCACTGTTGTTTATCAGGCCTGGGCCAGGCTCGGACCTGCCCGCTTCGATGGATGTGACCAGTGCCCTCCTCACTAAGCTACAGGCGCTGAGCCCACTGCCCCCAAATTATTCTTGCCAAGTTTACCAAAAGATTTCTTGGGCTAAATACAATGACTGATCTATTATTCTTTCTTTGAAATCTCACCCTCTCCTGGCTGCTGGGATACCACTTAATTTCATGATTGTCTTCTCCTGTCCTTTTTTGTGAACTTGTGATCTTCTGTGCACCCTCTAATATTGGTTCTCCTTAGGGTCTGGCCTTGTCCTGCTTATTTTCCCAGTCAATGCAATCTCCCAGGGAAATTTTATTTATGCTCATACTTCAGCTATTTTCTGGTAATTACACTCAGATCAGATATCTCTTTTAAGCTTCACTTCAGTATATCAGACTGGGGTTTTGATTCTATGTGGATTTTTTTTTCTTTGAGACACAGTCTCACTTTGTCACCCTTGGTAAAGTACCATGGCATCACAGCTCACAGCAACCTCAAACTCTTGGGCTCAAGCAATCCTCTTGCCTCAGCTTCCCAAGCAGCTGGGACTACAAGTGCCTGCCACAATGCCTGGCTATATATATAAAAGTATATACGTATTTTTAGAGATGAGGTCTCTCTCTGGCTCAGGCAATTCATCCACCTGGGCATCCCAAGTGCTGGGATTACAGGTGTGAGTCAATGTGCCGGCCGATGCACATGGATTTTCCAGAAGCACTGCAAATTAAATAGTACTCTTCGTCTTCCTCCATTCTTCAAAATAAGATAAATTCACCCATTCATTTGAGTTTTTTATATCAGACATTGGTACCACGGTCTACCCAAGTGCCCTTCACCCTCTTGGTCCAAGTCTGTCTGTGTTTGCAGCCCTCTCAGTTTGGCCCAGTCTTTGTCAGGCTCATTGTCCCCTTGTCCTTAGGTTTTAGTTGAGGTATCAGCTAAACCTGGGGCTGGGAAGCCTTCCTAGAACCCCACAAGTAAAACAATTTCACTTCATATGTGCTCCTATAGTAAGTACTCTGTTCTTTCCCTGTCACAGCCCTGACGGGGGACTACCATTTCTCTCTAAACTCTCTTCCTTCTCTCTAGACCACTGGGTCTTTCACAGAAGATGGATGTCCCAGTTCAAGCAGATAGAGGAAATTTGCCTTTCTTCTGCCTTTTTGCTCTATTCAGGCCTTCACTTCAGGCAGTGTCCACCTGTATCAATTAGGGAGGTCTTTACTCAGTCTACTGATACAAAAGCTGATCTCTTCCAAAACCACCTTCGTAGACACTCCCCAATACAATGTTTTACCTGCCCTCTGCATATCCCTTAGCCCAGTCAAGTTGATGTATACAATTAATCAATATGAGATATAGAATATATGACATAATTATTGGCACCATGGATTAGTTTGCTATGCTGCTGTAACAAAGTACCACAAACTAGGTGGCTTAAACAACAGAGTTTTTTGGTGTGTCTCTCACAGTTATGGAGGAAGCAAGTCCAACATCGGGGTGTTAACAGGGTTGGTTCCTTCTGATGGCAGTGATGGAAGAATCTGTTCTGGGCCTGGCTTCAAATTTCCCCTCTATTTATTTGCCTCAGTGTCCCATTTCCCCCTTTTTATACAGGATACCAGTCATATCGGATTTGGGCCCACCTAGATAACCTCATTTTAACTTGATTATCTCTGTAGAGAAACTATCTCCAAATAAGGTCACTTTGTGAGGTACTGGGGGTTTGGATCCCAACATAGCTTTATTGGGGGACAGGAGGGGACACAATTCAACCCACAGCATACCACCACCATCAACTATGGACTTTCATTCCATAGACTGAAGCATAGAAAATCTTCTAGTGTTTCTTCCTCTAGTTACTTGGTACCCAGCATATTCTCCTCAGTGAGATAACAGGTGGCAACACAGAAACATTCTCTATGTTGGCTTGAAAATACAAGATCATTTTGGTTTGGGGCTATTTCCTGGCTCAAGCCTAGTTTCTATTTTATGGAATACTCTAGTTTAGAGAGAATTTACTTCTGCTCATTTGAATGATCCTTACAATCTCTCTTGCAAGAGGTCAAGAAATTGTGTCTCTCAAAGGGTAAGTGATTTGTACAAATTGGCTTGGCTGTCAAGTCTGTAAAATGGTTTACAATTCAGGTTGTCCAATTCTTCATTCAATGTTTTGTTCAATAACATAAAATAAATTACACAGTCCATGCCAGGCTACCTGTCATTGTGTTAACCAAGAAATATATATAGTAAGACCCATAACTTGCCTGAGTCTGAGACCTATTGTGATATATCTCTGCTATTTGAGTATCTACCACATGAGGTCGCCTTTGCTTTGAGTTGTGTCAAAAGTGTAACCACGTATTTTCATATTTGTACAAGGTATCAATATTTTGAGTTCCCTCATAAAATCTTCCTTTCTTGAGTTCCCTCATAAAATCTCACTTCCTTGGTACTGAGTGAAATTTGGTTATTTACTTCTTGAATGGTGATATCTACTCTGTCGAAGGTTACTAGAAGTCATTAGTACTTAGTGACTTTTTTTGTTTGTTTGTTTTTTTGCTATAGGAAAATAGAAACATTGTTCACTCAGAATGCTTTGGGAAATTCTAGACATACAAGAGGCACTTCTTGAATATTTCTAGTGATTTTCCATGCCTATATTGTATTATAAAAACACAAACACACTATCTTTTCCACGTTAATGTAAGTATCTAACATTTTTTAAAATAGCATTTGGCTGATTCAATTCACATTACAGCATCTTTGGATATGGC
Source organism: Nycticebus coucang (assembly GCF_027406575.1). Taxonomy (NCBI): domain Eukaryota; kingdom Metazoa; phylum Chordata; class Mammalia; order Primates; family Lorisidae; genus Nycticebus; species Nycticebus coucang. The sequence continues at coordinate 32,324,678 of NC_069785.1, read as the reverse complement.
TCTTTTCTGGAATGGCTGTTACTGTTATAGAGTTTATAACAGAATGTTTTTTGAAGAAGAGGTGCCTGAGTCAAATGAGAAAGGAAGGACTTATGTACAATTTAGGTTAAGAGTTAAGTTACTTTTCTCTAAACTCTTGCCATGTAGCCTAATCGGCTGTCACCTAGTGATAGAGAGAAAGGATAATGTCCATGCTGTTGCCACAAAGGGGCACATAGCTGGGATGTAGAAGAGTCTATTTCTCAAGGAAAAAATTTTGTAATTCCAAACAACAATGTTACCAATGTGTATTTTAAACCCTAGAAATATTTGTTATCTGGCTTTCACAACTTCATAAAAATGAAACAAAGAAACAAAGAAACAAACAAACAAAAACAACAACCCATAGAACCTGACCTTGTAATAGATTTTTGATGAAGTTGTATGTGGAGAGGTCAGGAAATTCCTAGGAATTCTTTATGGAAGATCATTTGGAGGAGAATTCTTCAAATGTAAATTAGCCTCTGACTGAGCCATTTTAAGAAACCCACCTGGGTTTTTAGACATGTAGTCCAAAGGCTAAGATTCCAAACTTTGTTCACTCCTTCTAACAGCATTCCATGTGCTGACCCTGAAATAAATAATATTGTTCCTATTTTGCAGATGAAGAAACTGAGGTGCAGAAGAGTGAGTTCCCCAAGGTTGTCAGTTAGCAGAGCTGAGATTGGGATTTAGACCTGTCTGACTCTGAACTTGTGCCTTTTCTCCTTCATTTCACCCCCTCCCTGGTTATGTGGATGATTCTTCATGAAATGTCCTATCCTAGCAGGTGAGTATGGACTAGCAAGGGGTCTGTTTCTCTGTGTGACACCTTTAAACAGGACTTGAGGAGGGCAGTGCCTATGGCTCAGTGGGTAGGGTGCCCGACCCATATACTGAGTGTGGTAGGTTCAAACTTGGCCCGGGCCAAAAGTGTAACAAAAAATAGCTGGGCATTGTGGCGGGTGCCTGTAGTCGCAGCTAATTGGGAGGCTGAGGCAAAAGAATAGCCTAAGCCCAGGAGTTGGAGCTTGCTGTGAGCTGTGATGTCATGCACTCTACCGAGGGTACTAAAGTAAGACTCAAACTCTAAAAAGAATAAAAAAATAAAAACAAACAAATAAATAAACAGGGCTTGAGAAGCAGATATACAATGTAGATTTAGTGGAACCAGAAAAAAACAGCAGAGTGTTAGGAGATGGAAGGTCCAGTTCAAATCACCTCATTTGCTCTTTTTTGGAATAAGGTCAGGATTCTCTGTTTCATCTTGGTGAAATAGGGATCAGTGGAATATTTTAGAGGAGAAAGTACTGGGTCAAGATGCTGAGAGCAATGAGTGTCCACAAGTCCATGAGCCTCAGACTGACTACTATAAATGACCACCCTCTGGGGTTATGCAAGTGCAATGGGGAATGAGGAGCTTGATGGAATCTACCTCCTCATAGAATTGCCTCATTTAAATCTTGAAGGGATTAGACCTCAGCAAAGATCGAAGATGAAATTCAGGCTGCTATGCTCTGCTGCCAGTAGTTTTATCCCCCTACTCATTTGGGAGTTCAGTTGACCTTTGAGGGAGCCCTGCTCTGAGGAGCTGCTGCCCTGCTATTGGCTGCTCTTGGGGAGACAGCCCAGGTGAGAGCTGCTGTTATCAGCCCTGGCAGTTGCTCAGACAAAGCAAAAGAGCCTAGAACCTGGGTCCTAGTTTTCCTATGGAATATGAAGCAGGTGGCAAGAGTGATCGTGCTCCTGATCCTGGGTGAGTTATTTTGGTATAAAGAATCAGATCTGGGCCTGAGGGTGTTGGATAGGAATCTGCAGTCTCGCCTGCTAGTAATGTTCTTGATACTGAGGGAGCGCTTTTGAGTCCCATTTCCTCCAGGCAGCTCCTAAGGCTTTATATGTGGTGTGTTGCTCAAGGCAGTAAAGGTAGTCTGGGTTTCTTATTTACCATCCATGGTCAGGGGTTTGGTGGCACAGAGAAAGTAGACCTGTCTTCATACATATTTTCCTGGGCCTCCCTGGAATGCATATAAAGAATATTTTTGCCCCAAAACACAAATGAGAAGTAAATTATATGGTATGTAGATAGTGGAAAAGCAATGGTGGGAGTGGATTTGACTGTGGTGAGAACCATGGAGGTGGTGAGAGGAATGATCCAATTCACCTCAGTTTCGGGATAAGAGCTAGTTTTGTGTTTTACTCCCATAGGTACTTTGAGCCTCGCTAAGACCACCCAGCCCATCTCCATGGACTGTCATGAAGGAGAAGAAGTGAACTTACCTTGTAGCCACACAACTATTGCCACAAATGATTATATCTTCTGGTATCGACAGCTCCCTGCCCAGGGACCACGATTTATTATTCAAGGATATAAGACAAATGTGACGAATGAAGTGGCATCTCTATTTATCCTTGCTGACAGAAAGTCCAGCACCCTGAGCCTGCCCCGGGTGGCTGTGAGTGACAGTGCTGTGTACTACTGCATCGTGGGTGACACACAGTGAGACAGATGGGTCTGCACCTGCACAGTATCCCTCTGTGGGGTGGGAGTTGCAGTCTGTGCATAAGTCCCAAAACTATGTTTTCTAATTTTTTTTTTATTTTCAGAAGGTGTTAGCAAATTTATGTGTTTTGTAGTCATTTAAAAATGATCTTATTTGTTAAGTAGTGATTTTATTTACATGATGTACAATTTAAAAAGCATAAAAGGGTATTCAGTTCATTCCATTATTGTTCAGTCCTCATTCCATTATTGTTCTTGGCTACTCAGTTATCAAAACAAGGTTATCTAAGGTAATTATACTGCAGTTGCTTAGCTCACTGTTGCTGCTCAGTTTGGGTGTATAGATAGACACAGACACACACGTACACAGGCTATGCACACACCACACATACATTATATCCACATAGTACATAGTCAATATGGGAAAGATGTTTCTCAACTTTTGAAACATTTAGACTAAGAGTCAGTTTGTTATTTATTTATTTTTATTTTTATTTTTTTTTGAGACTCTTGGTAGAGTGCCATGGCATCACAGCTCATAGCAACCTGTAGTTCTTGGGCTTAAGCAATTCTCTTGCCTCAGCCTCACAAGTATATTTATTTTTATAGTAGAGCTGAGTACATTGGATACCTTTTCTAACATTCTTGAGGTACTTTGCTAAGAAGACTATGTTCCAGCTCCATCCATGTAAACATGAAAGAGGTAAAGTCTCCATCTTTCTTTAAGGCTGCATAATATTCCATGGTGTACATATACCACAATTTATTAATCCATGGGCACTTGGGCTTCTTCCATGACTTAGCAATTATGAATTGGGCTGCAATAAACATTCTGGTACAAATATCTTTGTCATAATGTGATTTTTGGTCTTCTGGATATATACCTAGTAGAGGTATTGTAGGATTGACTGGCAGGTCTATTTTTAGATCCCTAAGTGTTCTCCAAACATCTTTCCAAAAGGAATGTATTGGTTTGCATTCCCATGAGCAGTGTAGAAGTGTTCCCTTTTCTCCACACCCATGCCAACGTCTCTGGTTTTGGGATTTTGTGATGAGGGCTAATCTTACTGGGGTTAGATGATATCTCCAAGTAGTTTTGATTTCCATTTCTCTGATGATTAAGGATGATGAGCATTTTTTCATATGTCTGTAGGCCGTGCACCTGTCTTCTTCAGAGAAGTTTCTCTTCAAGTCCCTTGCCCAGCCTGAGATGGGATCCCTTGTTCTTTTCTTGCTAATATGTTTGAGTTCTCTGTGGATTCTGGTTATTAAACTTTTGTCAGAGACATAACCTGCAAATATCTTCTCCCATTCTGAGGGCTATCTGCTTGCTTTACTTACTGTGTTCTTGGCTATACAGAAGCATTTTAGTTTCATCAGGTTCCAGTAACTTATTTTTGGTGTTGCTTCAATTGCCCAGGGGGTCTTCCTCAAAAAATATTGGCCCAGGCTGATTTCTTTAAGTGTTTTCCCTGCACCTTCTTCTAGTATTTTTATAGTTTCATGTCTTAAGTTTACATCTTTAATCCAGTGAGAGTCTATCTTAGTTAATGGTGAAAGGTGTGGGTCCAGTTTCAGTCTTCTGCAGGTCACCAGCCAGTTCACCCAGCACAATTTGTGAAATATGGAATATTTTCCCCACTGAATGTTTTTAATTTGCTTGTCAAAGATCAAATGACGGTAAGTAGCTGGATTCATCTCTTGGTTCTCTATTTTGTTCCATACATCTACCTCTCTGTTTTTGTGCCAGTACCATGCTGTTTTGATCACTATCGATTTATAGTATAGTCTGAGGTCTGGTAGTGTAATTCCTCCTGCTTTGTTTTTATTTCTGAGTAATGTCTTGGCTATTTGAGTTTTTTTTCTGATTCCATATAAAATGAAGTATTATTATTTTGCGATCTTTAAAGCATGACAGTGGAGCTTTAATAGGGATTGCATTAAAATTGTATATTTCTTTGGTATGAAAGAATGTTTAACAATGTTGATTCTTCCCAGCCATGAGCATGGTATGTTTTTCCATTTGTTAACATTTTCAGCTATTTCTTTTCTTAGAATTTCATAGTTCTCTTTATAGAGATTTTTCATGTCCTTTGTTAGACAAACTCCCAAATATTTCATCTTCTTTGGCACTACTGTGAACAGAATATCATCCTTGACTGTGTTTTCAGCTTGACTATTCTTGACATATATAAAGGCTACCAATTTATCAGTGTTAATTTTGTAACCTGAGACACTGCTATATTCCTTGATCACTTCTAAGAGTTTTGTAGTAGAATCCCTGGTGTTTTCCAGATATACAATCATATCATCTGCAAAGAGTGAAAGTTTGATCTCTTCTGACCCTATGTGGATACCCTTGATTGCCTTTTCTTCCCTAATTGTGATGGCTAAAACTCCCTTTACAATGTTAAAGAGTGGTGGAGAAAATGGGCAACATTGCCTGGTTCCTGATCTGAGTGGGAATGATTTCAATTTAACTCCATTCATAGGATATTGGCTGTGAGTTTGCTGTAGATGGCCTCTATTAGTTTAAGAAATTTCCTTTCTACACCAATTTTCTTAAGCGTTCTATCATGAAATGATGCTGGATATTATCAAAAGCTTTTTCTGCATCTATCGAGAGAATCATATGGTCTTTATTTTTTAATTTGTTTATGCGATGAATTATATTTATTGGTTTAAGTATATTGAACCAGCCTTTAAATCCTGGGATAAAACCCACTTGGTCCTTGTGTATAATTTGTTTGATGTGTTGTTGGATTCTGTTTGCTAGGATCTTGTTGAATATTTTTGCATCAATATTCATTAGTGATATTGGTCTATAATTTTCTTTTCTTGTTGGGTCTTTTCCTGGTTTGGGGATCAAGGTAATGTTTCTTCATAGATTGTGTTGGGTAATATTCCTTCTTTTTCTGTATTTTGAAAAAGGTTGGGTAATATAGATACTAGTTCCTCTTTAAAGGTTTGGTAGAATTCTGATGTGAAGCCATCTGGTCCTGGGCTTTTCTTTTAAGGGAGATTTTGTATAGTTGATGCTATTTCAGAACTTGATATAAGTCTTTTCACCATTTCTGCTTCACCCTGGCTAAGTCTAGGAAGGTGGTGTGCTTCCAAGTATTGGTCTATTTCCTTTAGATTTTTATATTTCTGAGAATAGAGTTCCTTGTAATATTCATTAAGGAATTTTTGAATTTCTGAGGAGTCTGTTATTATTTCATCTTTACCATTTCTGATTGATGAAATTAGAGATTTTATTCTTTTTTTCCTGATTATGTTGGCCAAATGTTTATCTATTTTATTGATCTTTTCAAAAAACCAGCTTTTTGATTTATTGATCTGTTGTATAATTCTTTTATTTTCAATTCCATTTAATTGTGCTCTGATTTTGGTTATTTCTTTTATTCTGCTGGGTCTGGGATTGGAATGTTCTTCCTTTTCCAGTTGCTTGAGATGTCCCATTAAGTTGTTAACTTCCTCTCTTTCCGTTCTTTTGAGGAAGGCTTGTAGTGCTATAAATCTCCCTTGTAGGACTGCCTTGCAGTATCCCGGGTTCTGGTAATTCATGTATTCATTATCGTTTTGTTCCAAAAACTTGGCAATTTCCTTCTTAATCTTATCTATGACCCAGCTTTTCTTCAACATAAGGTTATTTTGTTTCCATGTTTTTGTATGAATATGCAGATTCCTGTTGTTATTCAGTTCAACTTTCATTCCATGATGGTCTGATAAGATGCAAGGAATAATTTCTATTCTTTTAAATTTTAGAGGTTATACTTATGACCTAAGATGTGATCAATTTTGTAGTATGTTCCATGGGCTGTTTAAAAGAATGTGTCTTCAGTTTTGTTAGGATGAAATGTTCTGTAGATGTCTGTTAAATCCAAATGTTGAATGGTTAACTTTAAGTCTAAAATTTCTTCGCTTAGCTTCTTTTTGGAGGATCAATCCAATACTGCCAAAGGAGTGTTAAAATCTCTGACTATTATGGAACTGGAGGAAATCAAGTTGGTCATGTCTGTTAGAGTCTTTCTTATAAATTGAGGTGAATTCTGGTTGGGTGCATAAATGTTAATTATTGAAATCTCATCATATTGAGTGTTTCCCTTAACAAATATGAAGTGACCATCCTTATCTTTCCTTACTTTTGTTGGTTTAAAGTCTATTGTATCTGTGAATAAAATCACAACACCTGTTCTTTTCTGATTTCCATTTGTCTGAAATATAGATGACCATCCCTTCACCATGAGTCTGTATTTATCTTTTAAGGTAAGATGAGATTCTTGTATGCAGCAGATATCTGGCCTGAGTTTTTGTATCCAGTTAGCCAACCTGTGCCTCTTTAGAGTGCAATTTAAGCCATTCACATTAATTATAAATATTGATTAGCCTGGTAGAATTTTGGGCATTGAGTCTTTTGAAAGTTTAGTGGACATTTTTAATCCTTTCGCCACTGTGGAAGTTGGAATTTGATCAAAAGTTTTTGAGTGAGTTTACTTTTGTGGTGGAGGATTATGCTGGTCATTATGGAAGATAGGTCTAAGAATATGCTGGAGAGCTGGTTTAGTCATGGCAAATTTCTTCAACATGTGAATGTCATTAAAGTATTTAACTTTTCATCATAAATGAAACCCAGTTTCACTGGATACAGGATCCTGGATTAAAAGTTATTTTGTTTTAGATTAAAAGTTGATGACCACCCTCTTCTAGCTTGCAAGGTTTCAGCAGAGAGCTCTAATATTCAGCAGTCATTCTAATATTCTTTCCCCTTGTAGGTTATGGTTTTCTTCTGTCTGGCTGCTTGCAGAATTTTCTCCTTCATTTTAACTTTGGCAAAGTTAATTATAATGTGTCTAGGAGATCTCTTATTCGGTTTGAGTTGTGCTGGGGTTCTGAAACTGTCTGCTATCTGAATTTCAGAATCTCTTGGCATGTCTGGGATGTTTTCATTTATTATCTCATGAAGAAGAGCCTCTGTGCCTTTTGAAGCCACCTCATCACCTTCAGGAATTCCTATAAGGTGAATATTAGTTTCTTTGAATTATCCCAGAGCTCTCTGAGAGAATGATTCATTTTTGCTCTCCACTTCTTTTGTATCTGACTGCTTGGGAGCATTCAAAAGCTTTGTCTTCAATGTCAGAAATCCTTTCTTATGCCTGCTCCATTCTGTTACTGAGGGATTCTACTGTATTTTTCAGATCTTTGAGGGCTGCAAATTCTTGTCTCAATGTGTCAAAGTCTTTGGTGATTTTTTCTTTGAATTCACTGAATTCTTCAGACAACTTTTGAAATGCTCCTTGAATTTTTAATTCCAACTTTACCTCCATTATATTAATCTTATTTGTAATCCAAATTCTGAATTCAATTTCTGACATCTCAGCCATTTGTTTTTGAATGGGATCTTCATTTGTGTCCTCCATGTCATTCCTTGGGGGAGTTGATCTACTCTGGTTATTCATGTTACTGGAGTTTTTCTGCTTATTCTGCCCCATGATTATTTTACACCATTTGGCTAGATAAGCAGATAAGGTGAAGTTGGGTTGGGGGCTCCTGGAGTACTGATTAACCCACCCTTTGCCAAAGAACTGGAACTGGTGTCTATACCTTTTCCCCTAGAGCTTTGCAAAGGACCTTACAGTGCTATTGCCTGAAAAACTGGGGACCTGCTTGGTGTGGTGGGGCTAAGTTACTCTGTCTTGTTTTCAGCAGGTCTCTGTCCTACCGTAGTGAATCAGTTACTCTGGGTTGAAGTCTCAGCTGTGGAGAAATGCCAGCAATTAAGTCACCCCATCCCCCACAGGCAACAACTGGGAAAGGAAACCAAACCTTCCCACAACCACACATCCAGGGTACCACTTTGCATATATCTGGCCACTTTGGGTAGTCCCTGGGTGATTGGCCCAGTTCAAGAGATCCAAATCAATTGTCCCAGTCAGCACCTGTGTCAGGTGGGAGAGTTCAAAATGTTTCCGGGACTACTGGCAGCTCAAGTATGACTTGCTCCGGTGCTCTGTGAGGGCAGAAGGACTCACCCAGCAAATTAATTAGTCTGGTAAGATTCATGCCTTCTTCCCCACCTTGTACCTCTGTCACACCTAGTCACTGGTAATCCCACAGGGCTATGACCCAGTTCCCTCCAATGAGCTGATGCTCTAGGGGTTTGCGCCTGCCTGAGTCACAGGGAGATCTATGTCTCCTCTGCCAGGCCGCTACTCTCTCCCACTATCCTGCAGGATGAGCTGAGGCCTGACAACCTCGTGTGCTTAATGGAGGCTGGGGCAGTTCAGTCCTACTCTTGATTGATGTTGCTGACAGAATAGAGCAATTTCGCAGAATTTTTTTTTGTCTCAGCTATATTTCCCTGGAGTTCAGATGCTGTTTGAGATTATGGAAACTGTGACTCAGCCCCGGTCTGTGCCACTGCCTGGAGCTGGGGTATCTGTTTCGGCTGCAGTCTGTGTTGGGGTGGGCATGGTTAGAGCTCACACTCAGCTTTTGTCTCAGCTATGATCTCCTGAGGGCCGGGTGTGTCTTAGGCTCACTAAAGCAGTCCTGGCTCAGCTCTGCCCTGAGAGTATGCCGTCTCTGCACAGGCATATTCTAGTTCCTGCACTCGGCCCAGGCAGGTAATGCCTGAGGCATACCCTTTCCTCACGGGGCCTGTGTTTTCATCTCAGGTCTGTTCTGCCAGTGGCTGCCACTGGGGAAGATGCCCGGCTTCCTCTGGTTGCCAAGATAGGTAGGGAGTGTCTCTTCAAAATATCCTCAGGGGTGTGAGCCCTATTATTCCCGTTGCTGCTCCTGCTCTGTGCCATGGGGCACCACCTTTCCCTCTCCCATAGGGTTCCCTCAGCCTCAGTTCACCATCTTCTCCTTACTTCTCCTTACTTCTACTCCCATGCTGCAGAATCAGCACAGACCTACAATAGCCCATGCCCTGTCCACAGCTCTCAAGAAAATTCCCAAGAATCTGAAGTCCTTGAGGGACAGTCCTGCACACCTCAGGGTGAGAGTGGAGTGGAGTGCTGGGAGTTCAGAATTGCAAGTAGAGAATATATACAGTTTTGCATAGTTTTATGCCTGGTGGGAGAGTGCCATGGCACAGTTGTAAGTCCTCTCTAGGGAAGGAGTTCCAGTTTTTTTAGAGGGTCTCTCCCTTGGGATAAAATAGGAGGGGATCTGAACTCTGCTTGCCTGTTTGTATGGAGTATACTGTGAGCTGTTCTCATGGGGGGAGGGGACTCCTGTCGGCTTGGATGGATTTTGTACCTACTGTTTGTTTCCTTGTAGTCGCAGCTCACCTCAGCAGAGTTGATATGCATTGTTCAACCTTCTCTCTTGGTTCAGCTCCAAACCATCAGCTTACTTGCTAAACTTCTGTCTTTAACTCTCTTTCTGGATGGGAGCCTCTGTGGAAAGCTGGCTCAGTCAGCCATCTTGCCTCCCAGTTTGTTATTTATTATTAAGAAATTTTGAACATTTTAATGACCCCTTTTAAGTATGTAAATATTGGTTTCCTTGTATCTCTGAATTCACGTCTTAGTTCCCTGGTGTCTGTCTTTGTCTTCTCTTTTGTCCCAGGACCCTGTGGTGGATGGTACAGCATGAGAATGGAAATGATGGAAGCATTTTTTGTTTCTTCTTGGCTTTTTAGATTATTTTTAGAATACCTGAAACAGAACCATAGAAAATGTGGGTCATTATCCCTTTTTAGAGCTGGATTCTTTGGAGACCCGAGGGAGATAGGAAAAATAGCAAAGTTGCTGGGAATTTTACTAGTGCTACTGTGGATTTGTTAGGCCTATGAGGTACTTTTTATTTTTTGTTGTTGGTGGGGGGGAGTTGTCAGATTCTGATCAGAGAGAAAGCATATGTGATGATATTTTCTAATGCAAGTAAAGGACTAGGCTTGGGATGGGAGTATGTTTTCAGCTAGGTCATCTTAGGGCTTGGTAGGGTAGTTGTATTGTGGGAAAAAACCAAATAGAGTATTAGAGCATGTAAGCTCATTTTCTTTGGCTCACATCTTTCTAGGCAGGAGTGAGAAGCTTGTAGAAGTGGAACAGAGTCCTAGTCACTGAATGCCTGGGATGTAGCCACATCTTTCTTCAATTGCATCTAAGAAGATCGTTGTTTCATGTGGTATAGACATATCACTGAAAAATTCTAAGGATTCTGATTCCCACACTCTCAAATTGACAAAATTGCGAAGGAACAGTTGTAGCTCATTTGAATAAAACCTTTTGTATGGCACAGATCCAAAGGTTGGAGATTCTACCATCAGCAACTTCACAGCGAGGTCAGAGTGATCCCCAAGCTGGACAGCTTCTGCCTTAACCAGTGGTGGAGGATCCAGGAATGAATGAGGAACTTTTCTTAAAGTTCTAGATAATGAAATCTGTTTGTGAATACCTGAAAAACTGAATGGGTAGTTGGAGGTTAAGAAGAGTTAGGAGAAGGAACTGGAGAGCACATGGTAAAACAAAATCACTGAGCACACTGGGAGGATATTTCTTGACTGTTTGTGCAATTTACTCAGATCTTTCATTTTAATATAATCTCAAGAAGTTGGAACTCAGACCTACAAGAATCCATTACTAGATCAGATTGAGGAGGGCATGGGTTGTGACAGTATGACAGAGATGTAAATTTGAGCACTCCTAAGAATGAGTTGTTTAGGGGCAAGTTGTTTAGGGGCAAGTGTTTGAGGTTTCTTTTCTATTTTTGTTTTCCTGACTTTTATAACTAAAAATTCTTATCACACCCTTCTACTTCCCTGATTAGAAATTTCTCCAATGTTAGCCAGTTAGACGAAAATATTTCAAATTGTATATAAAACCAGCACATTGTACCCCACGATTACATTAATGTACACAGCTATGTTTTTAATAATAATTATAATAAAAAAGAAATTTCTCCAATACTCTGAATGAATTCTTTCTCCTATATCTCCTCTAAGAAAGAAATAATAGAAGGAAATAAGAGAAATAAACAGGAAAAGTAGAGAGAGTAGTAAAGGGGGGAGAATTAAAGAAAGTATTAGGGAAAGAAAGAGAAACATTTTGTTAGAATGGCAGTATGTGGCCCTTACCCTATGTTCAAAGAGCAGAATCAGTCATTTGGGTCTGCACAATGTAAGAGAAAAGGATTAGATGAGAGAAGGGAGGAGGGGAGAATGAGATCAAGGTGAATATCTTACACATGCCCTATTTGTTTTTTGTCATATGCTATGTTCATGTATAAATATAAATCTGTAGTGCTTTTGCAAAGCTATTTTATTTTCTTGTATTTACTTTTCTAAAATAGGGGATTAACAAAATGATATGTATCCTAAAAGAATAATAATTTTGAGATAGTCCACATAAGTAAATTCTCAAATTCTGTGTAAAACGATATGCCTTGCATATATAGTTTAAGTATATATATAGTATATAAATATATAGTTTGTATATATATATATATATGTATATATGTACAAACAAGGTCACTGAAGTTGTGGTTCTGCAGAATGATTGAGTTGGATGAGGCCCTTGTTTCTCTTCAAGTTGTCCTCTTCCTCTTCTTACCCTCCATGCAAACTTTCAAATGTTCCTCTTTACATCGTTTTCAGAAAAGACTGAAAATGTTTGGAATACCTCTCTTTACTGCTCCCTTCAACTCTACCAGTGCTTGTTCCACCTACCCACCATGCATGTGCGCACACACACACACACACACACACCTGAAAAAGATTTCACCTTCAGCCTGGGATCAGCCATCATTCTTGGAACTTCCTGTTAAGAAACATAGTGCAAAGCTCAGATGTCACTGTGACTGAGCTCAGTGAGTCTGGAGAAAGCTATTAGACTGTAAGAACATAATTTGTCTGGACCCACACCTGGACACTCCAGAGGAGGGGTGAAGGCACCCCAGTAAGTGGGCAAAGAGCTGTGGAGAGGAGATTGGCAGCTCTGCTGGGGCTTCTGTGGGTCCCAGTTTGCTATGAGTTGGGGGTCATTGCAGGTGGGGGGGAATGAGCGTTCCATAACTGACATTGGGAAGAAGGGGAAGGGACCTGACACAAAGCTTCTGTTCTGTCCTACATCGTCTTGGGTATTTCTTGCGAAGTTTCATAAGTTTAGAAAGTATATTAATAATTCTGCATTGACATCACTTGTGTTTGCTTTTCTCTTTCCAGGCAGGGATGAGAGGGCTGCAGGTGAAGTTGAGTCCTGAGTCTCCAGGAAGTAACTAGCCTTACTCTGAGGTGCAAGTTTTCTGCCACCATTAACAGTATACAGTGGTTCTGACAGAATCGTGGGGTGGCCATATCCATCTGTTTTTCATGGCTTCAGAGATAAAGTAGAATGGAAGGTTAATGCTAATAATGAATACTAAGAAATTCTCTACTATCCAACTCATCACAGTCTCTCAGCTGGAAGACTCAGGAACCTCTCTCTGCTCAGTGTAGGTACAGTGTTGCCATGTAGTCTGCTTCCTGGGCCCAAAGTGCCCCTGGGTTTGCTCCACAGCCTCTGGTATGGGGAAGACTTGCAGAGCAGGACTGTCGCAGCTTGGGGTTTTCTGATTTATGTGGGAAGCATTTTAATTCCCTTTATAACTATAAATATATTATGCTCAGATGGAGCTCTTAGAGATGCTAGAAATGATGGCAATAGTCAAATCCATGTTGAAGTAGACAGTGGAAGTAGACTCATGGACAGTGCTAGAGCCTCAATGAGTAGACACTAAATAGGTTGGTATGGAGAGAACGCAAAAGAAGTTCATATGCTGCTGGAGCAACTTGCTTGTTAATACCAGCACATGGCTCAGTTTTTTAGGAAGGTAAAAAAGAGCAGATTTTTGGAAAAACAGAACAAATTTGAAAATCATCCATTTAATAAAAGTGCCAACTCACATATCCTAGAAAATTAGGTAAACTCTAATAGGAAACAAATAAATGACATCCAGGCACACCATGGTCAAATTGCTGAATCCAAGATAAAGAGAACATCTTAAAAGTGGAGAAAAAAAGATATATTGTATATAGAGGAGTAACAAGGAGAATTTTTACTGACTTCCCATCAGAAATAATATAGGCAGGAAGACAATAGAATTAAAGTATTGACAGTAATTTATAGAACACATAGACAGACTATCAGCAAAGATAAATGACACTGAAACAATCAACTTGACATTTACAGAACACTATACCCACAATTGTAGTATACACATTTTTTTCAAGTACATCTAGGCCATTCATCAAGGTAGACCATATGTTCACATATTAAACAGTCTCAATAAATTTGAAAGAAGTGGTCATACAGTTTGCTGACCACAATAGAATTAATTTAGAAACCGCTAACAAGATATGTAGCAGAAAATCCCCAAATGTTTGCAAATTAAGCAACACACTTCTGTGTAGCCTCTTGGTAAAAGAAGATATTAAAAGCAAAGTTAAACAAATATTCTGAACTAAAAACTAATGAAATTCACAAAGAAATTCTAGGTTCAGGTGCTTAAAGGATAAATTGAATCAAACATTTAATGGAGATTTAATTCGAATCCAACATCCAACCCTTTCAGAAAACAAAGGAGAGCAGTCCAGCCTTGTCTGCGGTCATCCAAGTTTTGCTAGTCATTGATGATCATCAGCAGCAACATCACTTGGAGTTCATTAGAAATGCAGAATTTTAGGCCTAACTCCATATCTAGTGATTCAGAAAATGCATTTTAACACAATCGCTGATAATTTGTATCTTTTTGATCAGCAGTGTGATTCTGGAGTAAGGAAGTGAACAGAATGGTAAAGAGAGGCAGGGAAAATTGTTTTTATTTTCGAATTCTAGTTCATTTTCTAGTTAATTATTCTATTTTATTGAACTTCTCAACTTTCCTTAAATTAGTTTCTTTCTTTGTGAATGAAATTGGGCCAGAGCAGGGGGTCTCATCTTCTCTGGGGATATTTGACAGTGTCTAGAGACATTTTTTATTACCATGACAAGGAGTTGAAACTTGTATTTTGTGGACAGAGATCAGAGATGCACAAAACATCCTATAATGTACAAGACAGTCTCCAGCAAAGAATTACTTGGTACAAAAGTTAATAGTGCCAGTTTTGAAAAACACTGGACTACAGAATCTTAAAGCTCCTTACTGGTCTGAAGTTTTGGGATTCAGTTTAAGAGAGCATTCACTGAGTACCACGGTCTTCGGGACTTACATTGGTATGCCAATGGGAAGACATTGTCCCATAGCATGGGTATACATTATCTGGCCACCAACCACATATGTCACCACTGGTCTATGCCCACTAGACCATACATGTTCAGAATTTTGGAAAGTAGAGATCTAGGCTCAGATACTTTCACTCTACAAGGAAATCAGTAGATTATTCTCTGGAATCACTAAGAGCAGGCCAAGGACCTTTTGTAACCAGGTTTTCTACCCAGATGTATTTTATGCTAACAATAATAAATTGTAGTCTTTATCCTGCATTTGTAAGTATAATGTATGTTACACATACAATGAAAGAAAAAAATGACCAAGGGAAGAGAAATAGTAGGTAAATTGGGATCAAAGCAAGTATTACTTGTGCATATAGCGGTCCATGCCAGTACTAGAAAATAGAGATATTTTATGCATATGTTTTTGACAATGAGGCAAGATTTAATGAAAAAATAATAAGGGTGAGAGTTTGCCAAGGTGATATTTATACCAGGGCTCTAGAAAATGTGTGGAACAGTGAGCCATAAGTCAATCACCTTCAACTAGTGCTTTCAACCATGGATTATATGTACCAAAAGCACACATATTGACCCAAAAGAGTCAAGGAAAGTATAAGAAAATTTGACTAAGATGTGTGATAAAGAATCTGAAATTTATATTGCATGGAAAATGAGTGAAAGAATAAAAAATTTCAAAATGAAAAATTTAAATGGATTTATTTAATATATATGAATTAACATATATTTTGCAATATGTACTTATCTTTCTATCTTAGGAATGTGACTCTGCATAACCACCTTCTTGAGATACATCAGGTGTGCCATGTTGATGAGGGATTAGCTTAATTTTCTATACTGGTGAGAGATCTACTAAGTGAAAGCACAGAGAAGGGACTTTCACTTGTGAAAAACAGTCATACTAAGTTTCTCTGGGCTGAGAATAAATTTGTCACTATCAGTTTCCTATATATTACATCACAAAAAGATATTGGTTTTAGGCTTATTTATATTTATCCCTATAGGAATAGAAAGATCCAAGAAATTAAAATAGATGAGAAGGGGTTTGAAGGACTGAAAGACTTTCACAGGAGGATATCTAAGCAATAATTTGAACAGTAGGGAATACAATCTAGAAAAAAGTTTTTGGGTTTAGAATCTAAGTGAGGAGTGTCCAGAGTAAAAGGAGGAGAAATTCAGCTACAGATAATTATTCAGTAATCCCACTTGAGGAGAAGCCATGCACTTTGACATTAAAAAATAAAACAGAGACTCAGCCGCGGGGCAGCCGGTCCAGAACAGAGGAAGAGATAACATCAAGATGCCCAAGAATGAGGAAACTGTACTCCAAAATGATCCCAATGAAGCAAAGTGTGGGGCCCATAATTCTGAAACATCAGAGAAGAACCAAGAAGAGGGAGACTTCTGTTTAAATAACTACTCTCCTTGTCTAATAGAAACAATTAATGAAGTTTCCAGGATGAGCATTGCTCATGAAATCATGGTAAACCAAGATTTCTACATGGAAGAGAATGTTTTATCTCCAAACAGTCTGGAAGACAGGTTCATGGAGACATTGTACAATGTTTTTTGGGACCATTTAAGAGAACAACTCTTGAGTAATCCTCCTGAATTCACTTGTGCTCTTGAACTTATGACAGAAGTTAAGGAGGTTTTGCTATCACTGCTATTACCACGCCACATCCGCGTAAAAAATGAGATTAAAGAAGTTCTGGACATGGATCTCCTCAAGCAAGAAGCAGAACATGGAGCCCTAGATGTCTCTCGTCTCTCTAGCTACATTCTTAGTTTGATGACCCTGATATGTGCACCAGTTCAAGATGAAACAGTAAGAAACTACAGAGCATGACAGATCCAGCACAGTTACTGAGGGGCAGCTTCCATGTTCTGGGCCTAATGAAAATGGACATGGCGAACTGTACCATCCAGAGCATTCGACCCTACCTGCAGGAATATTCCATCCAGTATGAAAGAGCTAAATTCCGGGAACTCCTTGACAAACAACCCAATCTCCTTGATTACACCAAGAAATGGCTAACCAAAGCAGCCACAGACCTCATTACGCCATGTCTGAATTCTCCTGACATCCCCAGCTCCTCCAGCATGGCCTGTTCACCTCCAGACAAGGCAGCTAAGAATTCAGATCCTGAATCCTAGTAAATGTGGAATGTAAAGGTTTTAGCAAAATAACTAAGAAAATGCTACAAAAGCTATGTTAACTAATGTGATGAAAATGTGTCAAAGGATCTATGAACCAAGTGTATGGTGCCCCACGATCATACTAATGTATACAACTATGGTTTAACAAAAAAAAAAAAAAAAAAAAGAAAAAAAAGAATTCAGATCCTCCCAATCCCATAGTGGTGCTATACCAGGGCTACCTGAATCTCCTTCTCTGGGATCCTGAAAATGAAGAATTCCCTGAGACTCTGCTGATGGACAGAATCCGGGTCCAGGAAATGGGGTCCCATTTGACCACTTGACTATATTGGCCTCAGTCTTACTAGTGGCTAGAAGTTTCTCTGGTTCAATTTTATTCAACTCACCTGGATTTGTGGATAAACTGAAATGCATAACCAAGGCTGTGACTGAGGAATTTAACTCCAAGCCTGAAGAAGCTATGTTGAATGTGAGTGAACAGGTGTCTCAGGAAATTCATTGTGGCCTCAAGGACCTGGGCTTTACTGCTCTAAGCAGTGAAAACACAGTATGTCTTATAGGACAACTCCAGAACATCGCCAAGAAAGAAAACCGTGTCCGTAGTATCATTGATCAACGCCTCCTTTTGTTTCTCAAATGCTGTTTGGTTCGTGGCATGCAGGAGTCTCTGCTACACTTCCCTGAAGGCCTTAATCACATCGAAGGAGAGTTGACAGAACTAGGCCGGAAGTTTGTCAAGCTGATGCATCATAATCAGCAGGTATTTGGCCCATACTATGCTGAGATCCTAAAAAATGTCGATACTCTAGTTCAAGCACAAGAAACAGAAGTGGAACCTATCTGATAGTGCTGGACTCCACATGGCAACAGGGACCCAGGAGAGAGGGCTCAGCATGTTCCTGAGATGATATCACCTGTGGCCAGCAGAGAAGCCAGCCATCTTCCTCACTACAGCCGGGATACAGGGCTGCAGGGGTCAGCATGTAAACACCAGCTGACCCAACCCCCTTCGTTAATAAATTTCTGAGCTGCAAGAAAAAAAAAATAAAAAAAAATAAAACATACCAGTAAGAGACATACATTTGTTTCCATTATCTCAATCTGCAGGCTGGTGTTTCTGCTTTATTTTAGTACTTTGCAATGAGGAGGCCATATATCTATAATATCAGATGGCCTGTTCTCCCAGAGGCAAAGATTTCAGAGTGCATGTCAGATTTCTCATTATAATTTACAACTGAATCTAGTCCTTTTAGTTGGACTAATACTGTTAACTCATGGAAGCCTGTCTCCCTCCTTTCATCTTTTACTGTGTAATTTTAGTCCATGTTACTAAAAGTACATTGATGGTTTGACCATGGCATTTTCAATTTCTTGGGAATGGTAAGGTCAGGAGCCAGACCAGGCTTGAAGAAGCAGGGCCTGCCATGGTGTGCATCTGACATGCTTAGTGAACCTGTTTTATGCCAATCTTTGTGCCTAAGTGCTACCTTAAAGAGTTTTCCTGAATGAGAGCTGAGCCAAGATAGTTGACTTTGCTGATCAACTCTCTGGCCAATTCCAAAAGTAGTAGAAGTATGAGGAGGAATAGTTTGATTGCTCAATTGCTTTGCAGACTGAATTATGGCATTTTTTTCTTTTCAAATAAACTAAGTCTGTTGAATAAACATGGAAAATCTCTAATTTGTTCAAATTCATTTAAAATGACTTAGTAGTGGGATGAGAAAAAATGGCATTCTGAAACCTACATTTGCTCTATGTTTTCCTTCTGCTAATCATGATAATTCCTGATTGGGAACTTTATTTGATCTTTTGTTGCTTTTTGGTGTTACAATCTCTCACAGATGGAAGATAAAAGATTTGACCAATTGGTTTAGCTTTTGGGGATCCGACCACAAGGTGGCAGACCATCTCTGCTGATGCCGAAAACGGTGTGTGAAAGGGTTCTTTTGTGTGGTTGACTTCTGTGAGAGTAGGCTAAGGACAGACGCAGACACCTGTGTAGACAGCTTACAGAACCACTGCTTTGGGGGAAAGGAAGAGATTATCTGGTAATAGAAGTAGCTCTCCTGTCTGGATATTGCAGGTTCCAGTGGGGAGAACAATGAAGACACTAAGTGGATCTTTGTTCTTGTTTTTCTGGCTGCAGCTAGATTGTGAGTTGAGAGCTTTTGGAGAACAGTATGTTTAGCACATATTCATTAGGAGACAAGCCTTTTTCAGAATGCCTGAAATTACAACTGCTAAAAAAGATATTATTAATACTAATGAAAACAAACTCTGGAGAATGATGACTTGATGAGCTTGTCTGACTTTTCCTTCCATGCAGGCACGAGTAGAGGAGAAGAGGTGAAGCAGAGTCCTTTCCTGAGTGTCCGAGAGGGACACAGCTCTGTTATCAACTGCACTTACACAGGCAGTACCTCGATCTATTTCTACTGGTATAAGCAAGGACCTGGAGGTCTCCAGTTGCTTATGACTGTTTTTTCAAGTGTGGAGAAGAAACAAGAAGGAAGACTCTCTGCCTGGTTGAATAAGACAGAAAAACATCTCTTCCTGAATATCTCAGACACCCAACCTGGAGACTCAGCTGTCTACTTCTGTGCAACGAGTACACATTGCTTCTCAGGCACCTACAGCCTGTACCCAAACCTATGACTGGGGCTGAAGCCACCTTCTTTTTTGGGGGCACTGACTTTCACATCAGGGATCTTGCTGTATCATATTCTTAATGTTATAGACATTATAAAACATTCTAAGAAATCAATTTCAAAATGACCTAGTAGATTTTAGAAAATTTTGATTGAACTGTTTTGGGGAGTTAGTGATTTCTTAGTTAAATGTCTTGCTCCAAAGGTTGACTTTATGGGTCCCTTTCAGGTTTCTCCCCTAACAAGGACATCTTGGTGTCAGTGTCAGAGAATACCCTTTACAGAATCTTTTATCTTTTAGTATTAGTATTTATTAACTTTTCCAATTATAACAATATTAATGATATGATATAGTAAAAACAGTAAAATATAAAATTAAAGTCTTTTGTAATCCTGTCACCCAGACAATTTATGGTTAACCTTTGGTTTTCCTTCTTCATTAAATTAAAAACTGGGATTATAGAGATTTATGTTTTAACTTATTTCTACTTAATATTATATCCTATCCTGAATATTTTCTACTATCAAATCTTTATAAAAACTAAAAGTGAGCCTCCCATTTTTACTCGTATTGGTTTCTCCACAGGCAAGAAAATTACTGTTTTGAAATCAAATTTCTTTTTTCTTGAACTTGTTGGGATATAGCAAGTGGACATTCAGTTTAAATGAAGCAATAACTCAAATCAGTAAAGGTTCTTTTCCTGTTTATGCACAATATCTTGTGATAGGATATTTAAAGCTATTTCAGAAGGACAACAGTCCCCTTATTGTATACATCGTAATTTATTTCTTTTCTACTTTGTTAATGCCAGGTAGCCCACTCCCTTGATCTGAGAAAGATTCCTAGCACTTAATCATGTTTTCTCCCATGCTTTATGTCATTTAGAGCACATGACATCCTTTGGCAACTGTAGTGGGAACAACAGAATAGTTCCACTAGGCAATGGAATGGAGACCTTGGGAAACCTGATCATTTATTCTGTATCCAGAATTAATATGTAGTAAAGCAAATTCCATTTTATGTACCATGCTCCTACACTTGCTACTTACAAGTGTGGTCTGAGAACCAGCAGCATCAGCATTACCAGTAAGCTTGTTAAAAATATAGACTATCCAGACCCACGCCAGACCTAATGAAACAAGAGTCTGCATGGTAACAAAATCCCTAGGTGACTTGCATGCACTTTAAGCTTTATCATTTCTGCTCCATTATTGTAATAGTCTTCTGAACACCAGGGGGCAGTGTTTCCTATGCCTCAGAGCCTTTCTCAGATAGGAAACAAAATTTCACAGTATATAGTTGGATTAGGCCAGTGTGTGTTAGGGAGTGGGTGAACAGGCTTTTCACTGATTGGCTGAGTCAGAAGGCTGAAACCTCTTCCTAGGAATAGAAGAATCTCAGTAACACCCACCAAACTAAACAGAATGGCTTATTGACTTTGGAGGCTGAGTGCACCACGTTTCAGTTCACTGTTGGGGAAAAGAATGGAGCCATTCCTGGGAGGTGTTTTAGTGATTTTGTCACTTCAAGTGGACTGTGAGTTGAAGGTTTCCTGGTGATGGGGACAGAGAGATCCAGGGACACAGTATGCAGACTGGAGGGGAAGAGCCATTATCTACTCTGCTTCATCTTTGGTTCTATCTGGGGCTGTGGGAGGAAAATGGATTCTTACAACTGTCAGTACAGTTACTAAACCTCTTGTTTCTGGCATTATGTTTCTGTCTAGGGGTGGCCAGCCAAAAGATAGAACAGGATTCTCAGGGCCTGAGCATCCATGAAGGCAAAACAGTCGCTCTGACCTGTAACTATACAAGTTATTCTCCAACATCGTTTCAGTGGTACCGACAAGATCCAGGAAGAGGCCTTGTCTTCTTGCTACTAATACGTGAAAATGAACACGAAAAACATAAAGGAAGATGGAAGGTCACCTTTGATACCACCCTTAAACAGAGCTCCTTTTATATCAGAGCTTCCCAGCCTGCAGACTCAGCCACTTATCTCTGTGCTGCAGACACACAGCAGTGCCCTGGTAGCCACTTCCTGCACCCAAACCCTGCTTAGCCTCAGAAAGTCAACGGAGCTGGTCCCTGTGCTGTTCCCCGAAGGCTTACCACAGCTCCCAGCAAAATAAGGTGGAGCTTATCTGACAGGGACGACGTGTGTTGGACAAAGTAGGGAAGACATCTTGCAGTCTCAGTTCTGCTGACTTTGAGTCACTCTAAGCACTGGTCTCCGTTTACCCATCTGAAAATAATGGGCTCGCAAACATGATTTCTCAAGTTTCTCTCAGCTCTGAAATTCAAACAAGTCTCTTTTTCCCCTCTTGGAACCAAGAAACTCCCTGAAGAATGCCCATAGCAAGGAAAGAGGATTTGCTTCTTAAAAGACGTTAATTCTGTCCAGTTTTTGTGACTTGCTTGGAACAGCTTGAGAAATACATGAGGTTAACATATTCCCCTTAAGCATAACAAATACATTCCTCCAAATGAAAAAATAGTCCAAACATTTTTGAGACCCTGAACATCAGATAATGGTGTTGATGGTGATAAGGATAAAAAATTCACCTGTATTCCTTGCTATTATTCATCTTATAAATGAATGACACCACCATATTGTCAAAGTGTCATAAGTCATGAACTCAGCAAAGGTAAATTCAGAGCCCGAGTTTACTATGGGGGTGGTTATCAGTGAGTGTGTCTATATATAACTATTTTGAAAAGAGGGAAATTGTAACTTCTCATGTTAGGCATAGGATCTGAGTTGATAACCTCTCTCTCTCTGTTTTGTTAGCTTGTACTACCATTTTCATCATTTTTGTCATGTATGTATTACTTCCTGTCTTGATCCATTTTCAGATTATTGCTGAGATAAATTGATTCCACATGGCATGCCATGTTCAGTTATTGACAAGGCAGCATCTGTGGGGTTCCCCCCTTTGGTTTACAGTCATTTTCATTTGTTTATTTATTTATTTGTTTTTATTTTTGGGGATTCATTGAGGGTACAAGAAACTCTTGTATAGTTGTATAGTTACAGTTGTATAGAATAGAGCAGTACAGAATAACTTGTATAGTTACAGTTTCCCCAGTTTACCTTCTTGTTTGCTTTATTGAAGATTAGGTGGTTGTAAAATGTTAGTTTCATTTCTTGGTTTTCTATTCCATTGTTACACTGATTGCCTTTGTTAGGCAAAGTCCCTCTTACAATTGTATCTTGCCCCTGTAAAGTATGTCACACACCGAGAC
This sequence comes from Nycticebus coucang, assembly GCF_027406575.1. Taxonomy (NCBI): domain Eukaryota; kingdom Metazoa; phylum Chordata; class Mammalia; order Primates; family Lorisidae; genus Nycticebus; species Nycticebus coucang. Next base: position 32,301,879 of record NC_069785.1, on the reverse strand, counting down.
CCCACCCCCTACCTCCTTCCCTCTCTCTGCTCTTCCTTTCGCTTACCCTCCTCCCTCCGTCTCTTTCTCTGCTCTCCTCTTCCCCCACCCGCCACCATGTAGTAGGTCATTAATTATCCTCATATCAAAATTGAGTACATAGGATTCATGCTTCTCCATTCTTGTGATGCTTTACTAAGAATAATGTGTTCCACTTCCATCCAGATTAATACAAAGGATGTAAAGTCTCCATCTGTTTTAATGTCTGAATAGTATACCATGTGGTATATTCCATATACCACAGTTTGTTAATCCATTCCTGGGTTGGTGGGCATTTAGGCTGTTTCCACATTTTGTTGATTGTAAATTGAGCTGCAATAAACAGTCTAGTGCAAGTGTCCTTATGATAAAAGAATTTTTTTTCCTTCTGAGTAGATGCCCAGTAATGGGATTGCAGGATCAAATGGGACGTCTAGCTTGAGTTCTTTGAGGGTTCTTCATTCTTCCTTCCAAAAAGATTGTATTAGTTTGCAGTACCACCAGTGGTGTAAATCCACGCTAATGTCTGCAGTTTTGAGATTTTGTGATGTGGGCCATTCTTGCTGGGGTTAGATGGTATCTCAGGGTGGTTTTGATTTGCATTTCTCTCATAATTAGTGATGATGAGCCTTTTTTTCATGTTTTCTAGCCATTCATCTGTCTTCTTTAGAAAAGGTTCTCGTCATCTCTCTTACCCATTGATACATGGGATTATTGTTTTTTTTATGAGGATTAATTTGAGTTCTCTATAGATCCTAGTTATCAAGCTTTTGTCTGATTCAAAATATGCAAATATCCTTTCCCATTGTGTAGGTTGTCTATTTGCTTTGATCGTTGTCTCCTTAGTTGTACAGAAGCTTTTCAGTTTAATTAAGTCCCATTTCTTTATTTTTGTTGTTGCAATTGCCACAGAAGTCTTCTTCATAAAATCTTTCCCCAGGCCAGTATCTTCCACTGTTTTTCCTATGCTTTCTTTGAGAATTTTTGTCTTTTCATGCCTTAAATTTAAGTCCTTTATCCATCTTGAATCAATTTTCATGAGTGGAGAAAGATGAAGGTCCAATTTCAGTCTTTACATGTGGATATCCAGTTCTGCCAGCACCATTTATTGAATCAGGAGTCTTTCCCCCAGTGTATGTTCTTGTTTGGTGTATCGAAGATTGAGTAGTTGCAAGATGTTAGTTTCATTTCCTCATTTTCTATTTGATTTCAAATGTCTATGTCTATATTTTTGTGCCAGTACCATACTGTCTTGACCACTATGGCCTTGTAGTACAGCTTAAAGTCTGTTACGCTGATGCCCTGGCTTTGTTTTTATTACTAAGAACTGCATTAGCTATATGATTTTTTTTCTGGTTCTATACAAAATGAAGAATCATTTTTTTCCAAGTCATGAAAATATGATGTTGGTATTTTAATAGGGATGGCATTGAATTGGTAGATTGCTTTGGGAAGTATAGACATTTTAATAATATTGATTCTTCCCAGCCATGAGCATGGTATATTCTTCCATTTGTTAATATCCTCTGCTATTTCCTTTTTTAAGGTTTCATAATTTTCTTTATTGAGGTCCTTCACCCCTTTTATTAGATATATTTCTAGGTATTTCATTTTCTTTGAAGCTATGGTGGAGGAAGTTGTGTCCTTAATTAGCCTCTCATCTTGGCTGTTATTGGTGAATACAAGGGCTACTGACTTGTGGACATTGATTTTATATCCTGAGACATTACTGTATTTTTTGATGACTTCCAGGATTCTTGTGGTTGAGTCTTTGGACCTCTAAGTATAAGATCATACCGTCAGCAAAGAGGGAGAGTTTGACCTCCTCTGCTCCCATTTGGATGTCCTTTATTTCTTTGTCTTGCCTAATTGTACTGGTTAGAACTTCCAGCACTATGTTGAATAGTAATGGTGACAGAGAACAACCTTGTCTGGTTCCAGTCCTAAATGGAATAGCTTTCAGTTTTACTCCATTCAGGAAAATATTAGCTGTGGTTTTGTCACAGATAGCTTTGATCTGTTTAAGAAATGTGCCACGTATACCTATATTCTTCAGTGTTCTAATTAGAAAAAGATGCTGGATTTTATTGAATGCTTTTTCTGCATCTATTGAGAAGATAATATGGTCTTTGTTTTTGCTTCTGTTGATATGGTGAATAACATTTATGGAATTGCGCATGTTAAACCAGCCTTGCATTCCTGAGATGAAACCTATTTGATCATGATGTGTGACTTATTTGATGATAAGTTATAATCTATTGGCTAGGATTTTGTTGAGAATTTTTGCATCTATATTCATGAGTGAAATTGGTCTGAAATTCTCCTTTTTATCAGGGTCATGTTTGCTTCGTAGAACATGTTGGGGAAGATTCCTTCTTCCTCAATTTTTTTGAATAAATTCTGCAGTATGGGAATAAGCTCTTCTTTGAAGGTTTGCTAGAATTCTGGTGTGAAGCCATCCGTTCCAGGGCATTTTTTTTTTGGGAGATTTTTTATTGTTTCTTTGATAGCAGTGCTTGAAATTGGGTTGTACAATAGATCTATTTATTCCTGGCTAAGTCTAGAAAGAGGATGTGATTCCAAATATTGATCCATTTCCTTGTCATTGTTAAATGACATCATAAAATTTCTGGACATACAGTTTCTTGTAGTATTCAGAGATAATCTCTTATATCTCTGTGGCATCTGTTGTTATTTCCCCTTTATCATTCCTGATTGAGGTTACTAGAGATTTTACTTTTCTATTTCTAGTTAGTCTGGTCAATGATTTATCTATTTTATTTATTTTTTCAAAAAATCAACTCCTTGTTTCATTAATTTTCTGAATGATTCTTTTGTTTTCACTTTCATTAATCTCTGATTTAATTTTGGCTATTTCTTTTCTTCTGCTGGGTTTAGGCTTAGATTATTCTTCTTTTTAAAATTCTATAAGATGATTTGTGAGTCTGTTGATGGGCTCTCTTTCTGTTTTTAAGATGTAGGCATCTAAAGCCCTAAATTTTCCTCTGAGGACTGCTTTTGCTGTATACCACAGGTTTGGTAGTTTGTGTCTTAATTATTATTTTGCTCAAGGAAGTTAATAATTTCCTCTTTTATCTCTTCTTGAACCCAAATATCATTCAGAATAAGATTGCTTAATTTCCATGCCTTTGTGTGGGGTTGAATGTTTTTGTTAGAGTTGAGTTCCACTTTTATTGCCTTGTGGTCAGAGAAGAGAAATGCTAAAATTTCAATTCTTTTGATTTTTTTTTTCTTTTTATTGAGGTTTGATTTGTGTCCTAGGATATGATCTATTTTGGAAAATGTTCCACGGGCTAATGATAAGAATGTATATTGTTTAGCTTTGGGATGGAGAGTTCTATATATGTCTATCAAGCAAAGTTGTTCTAGGGTCACATTTTTGTCCCTTGTATCTTTGTTTAGTTTCTGTTTAGAGGATCTGTCCAGCTCTGTAAGAGGAGTGCTAAAGTCCCCTGTTATTATGGTGTTTATAGGATATCATATTGCTCAGACTAATCAAGTTCTGTTTCAAGAATCTAGAAACATTTAAGTTGGGTGCATACATATTTAGAAGTGACATGTCTTATTGTATTGTTTCTGTGACCAATATGAAGTGTCCATCTTTGTCTTTTTTGACTTTAGTTGCTTTAAATCCACTTGTATCTGAAAATAAGATTGAAACTCTTTTCTTCTGAATTCCATTTGCCTGAAAAATTGTCTTCCATACTTCAACCCTGATTTTTAATTTGTTCTTCACGGCTAGGTATGTCTCTTACAGACAACAAATAGATGGCTTTTTTTTTTTTTTTAATCCAATCAGCCAGCCTGTATCTCTTCAGTGGGGAATTCAAGCCATTTTCACTTATTAAGATAATTGATAAGTGTGGTGGAGTTCTTTTCATCTTATTTTTTGAAAGTCCATTGCTTAGTTTTATCTTTTACATCATTATGGAAGCTAGGTTTTACCCACTAGTTTGTAGGTGTTTAGTTTGCTAGTTGTTCATTGTGATGGTCAGTGTGTAGATTAGGTTTACGTATTTCCTGTAGAGCTGGTCTTGTGTGGCAAATCAGTGTTTGCATATCAGTAAAATATTTGATTTCTCTGTCAGTTTTAAATCTTAGCTTAGCAGGATATAGAATTCTAGGCTGCAAATTGTTTTGTTTAAGTAGATTAAAGTTAGATGACCATTGTCTTCTTGCTTAAAAAGTTTCATTTGAGAAGTCTGCCCCTGTAGGTCAATTGGTGCTTACTCCTGGTGGCTTGCAGAATCTTCTCTTTTGTCTTGACTTTGGACAGGTTCATGACAATGTGTCTTGGAGAAGCTTGATTTGAGTTGAGATGGCCTTGGGTTCAATGTCCCTCTGAAAGGAGTGTGTCAGAATCTTTGGTGATATTTGGGAAATTTTCATTTATGATATCCTCTAGTAGAGCTTCTAAACCTCTGGGGTGTTCTTCTTCCCCTTCTGGCATACCATATAACTCATATGTTTGAATGGTTCAGGAAGTCTCATAATTCTGTCAGTGAATGTTCTGCTTTCTTTCTCTCTCTTTTTTTTTCTTTAATTGCCTGAAGTTGCTTAAGAGCTTTATCCTCTACCTCTGAGATTCTTTCTTCTGCATGGTCTAGTCTGTTATTTATACTTTCTACTGCATCTTTAAGTTCCCTGATGGATTGCTTCAATTCCTTAAGCTCTGCTACATCCTTTCTATATTCTTCATATTGTTCATCTCTTATTTGATCCATTTTTGGATTTCCTTTTGGTTATTTTCCACTTTCTCAGCTATTCCTTTCATTGTTTCTACTATCCACATTTTAAATTCCCCTTCTGTCATTTCTAACATTTCTTTATAGGTGGAATATTTGGCAGTCGCTACCTCATGATCCCTTGAGGGAGTTGCTCTGGTCTGGTTTTTCATGTTGCCAGGATTTTTCTGCTCTGTCTTCCTCATGAGTGTTTACTTTTTGTCTGTTTCCTTGCTCTACTTTTTCCTTTCACTTCCTCTTGCTCTTTAAATTACTGGACCTCTGACCCAAGGTGTTGAAGTGTCCTTTTGGTAAAGGACTAAAAGGATGAGAAGAGTGAAGAGCAAGAAGGAATAAAAAGTAAAAAGAGAGAGAGAGAGAGAAGAGAAAAGAGAAAAGAGAAAAGAGAGGAGGTGAATAAAAGGGACAATTGACAAAAAGAAGGGAGGAACAGAAAGAGAGAGACAGGAGTAATAGTGTTGTACAGCAGGTACTGTGATCCACACCACAAATCCCAACCTCTTGGAGGTCTGGGTTGTGTGGGTCCCTTCCTTGTTGTTTGCAGCTCTTTGTCAGCCTGAGCAGACACAGGACCCCACCTCCACTATATAGAAAAACATAAATACTATAAATAAGGCTAAACAAACAAACAAAAACCTTAAGAGATAAAATTGGGTTGGGTCAAAAACAAATATCAGGGGCAGAAAAACCAGCAAAAATGAAGTTTTTATTATTAAAAAAGGCAACAATGAAAAAATATATTTACATGAGAAACATGAAGATTAAAAAATAAAGAAAAATATTGGGGGAAAAATTTGAAAAACAAAAAAGAAAAAAATTTTTTTGAAAAGAAAAAATAATCAGACAAACTAACAATAACAACCTCAACAACAACAACAACAACAACAAAAGAAATAAAAACTATGTATATATATCTTTCTGAATATTGCCTGGGCAACAAGAGATCTTCTGGGATATGAGATGTTAATCACAATACAGCTGTATAAGATGGAGACTGGAAGCCTCTGCTGACTTCTTTGCCCCCCAAACCAGGTTGGGAGCCTGGATCTTTCCTCAGGCCACTTAATATACATGCCTGAACGTTTCCAAACTGTGTCTCGTGGCTAAGCAGTGGCTATCCTGGGAATTGGTATGTTGCTCAGATCTCTCTGGGAGTGGCTGCCCACTTGTCAGGTGTGTCTGAATGGCCTTGCTCTAGGACCCAGAGTGCTGTGCCTTTAAGGCAATTTTCCCACAGTGGCTGCACATGGCCTGCAGCTGAAGATTGAAATGTCTGCTCTGCCCTGTTGGGTCAGTTCCTACCCCTGGGCTCTGTTCAAAGTCACTTGCTCACTCACCCAAGGTCTCCCAAGGTAACGCAACCAAGTGCCCAAGTCCAAAAAACCCCACAGGGAAGGCTTTCTCTGCCTGTACACTTGCACCCCTGCTGTAGTTGCTGATGCCTGCAGCTGCCATAGCTGGTGGCCTCGGATCAAATGCAAACACTTGCCCTTTCACCACTACTTTCATCCTCTTGTGGTCCTGAAGTCTCCCACTGCTTCCCTGTGCCCTGGAAGGGATCTTTCTGAGTGAAGCCCTGAGTTGCCTGGAGTCTTCTTTCCTCTAGCTTCTTTCCCCAACTCACAATCCTGACTTGTCTGGAGTCTTCTTTCCCCTAGCTCACTGTGCCAAGTTTTAAAAAAGCTGTTTTTACTCCCCTATCTTGCTCCACCTCCATCCCTTTGCACTTCTTTTATCAGTGAGGATTTTGTAGAGATAGGCAGGGAGCAGATATGGTTGGTTGTTATCCAGAATCAGAAGCATTATTCATGGACATTTTAATTAATTAATTAATTAATTTATTTATTTTTGTTTCACCAAGAAAGGATTTTATTGAGAGTTGTACTTTTTAAAATTAAATTATAACTGTGTACATTGATGCATTTATGGGGTTCTGTGTACTGAATTGATATACAATGTGAAATGCTTATATCGAGCTGATTAACACATCCATTACCTTGCTCTTATTTGTTGTGGTAAGACAATTATACTCTTTTCTTAATAGTTTTGAAATGTACCATTGCATTATGCACATTAGGTGAGGTATTCATGGACATTTAAAGTGTGAAACTGGCCAGACATAGTGGCTCACACCTGTAATCCTGGCACTTTGGAAGGCTGGGGTGGGAGGACCGCTTGAGGCCACTTGGACAATATTTCCAGATCCTGCCTCTACAAAAAATTTAAAAATGTAGGTAGGTGTGGTGGTGTGCACCTGTATTCCCAGCTACTTGGGAGGCTGAAGCAGGAGAGTCACTTGAGTCTAGGAGTTTGAAGTTGCAGTGAGCTACTGTTATGCCATTGCATTCTAGCTGGGGAAACAGAGCAATAGCCTGATTGGAAAAACGAAAACAAGTATCAACATAAAAATAAAATGTCAAACAACAACTTCTCACATGTAAGAGACAACATATAGGCCAAAGAAGCAAAGAAATGAGGATCATGAGCACAGATTTGGTGTTATCTTGCTAGAAACAATCACATCCCTGGCAAAGAGGCTTTCTCCCTTTAGAGGCCCTATCTGCCCCAGGAGAGGAAGCTTATTTTTCTATTCAATTCTCATTTCCCCCAATATTGACCTCTTGGTATAATAGTCATTTAGCTCCAGGAATCTACAAGCTTAAGCGGGTAGGAAGAAAGGGTTTCTTTCCAAAGCCTGGTTTTACTGTTGGCCACAATTAACACTGCTCTCATTTTTCAAGACCTGACTTTCACTTTAATAGCATTGCCAGTTGCCTGTTTCAGATATCATGTTCAAACTGCTCCCATGTCTTTTGTTGTTCTCAGAAATGTATTTTAGCTTTGGTCTAGTTGTGGTACTCCCTCTAGGATTCCAGGGTTAATGCAAATGTCCTTAATTTTGTCAAAAATTATTTATGTTTTATTTGTCTTTGCTTTCATCAGCCTGCTCAGTTTCAAATGTAGATACTAAAATTTATCAATGTTTATCATTAAAGATGCGGCACCCAGAATTTAGTGGAATATTCCAGTCATGTCGTGAGCAGATGTCAATATTTTACTTTCTTTTTTTTTTTTTTTTTTTTATTGTTGGGGATTCATTGAGGGTACAATAAGCCAGTTATACTGATTGCAATTGTTAGGTAAAGTCCCTTTTCCAATCATGTCTTGCCCCCATAAAGTGTGACACACACTAAGGCCCCACCCTCCTCCCTCCATCCCTCTTTCTGCTTCCCCCCCCATAAACTTAATTGTCATTAATTGTCCTCATATCAAGATTGAGTACATAGGATTCATGCTTCTCCATTTTTGTGATGCTTTACTAAGAATAATGTCTTCCACTTCCATCCAGGTTAATACGAAGGATGTAAAGTCTCCATTTTTTTTAATAGTTGAATAGTATTCCATGGTATACATATACCACAGCTTGTTAATCCATTCCTGGGTTGGTGGGCATTTAGGCTGTTTCCACATTTTGGCAATCGTAAATTGAGCTGCAATAAACAGTCTAGTACAAGTGTCCTTATGATAAAAGGATTTCTTTCCTTCTGGGTAGATGCCCAGTAATGGGATTGCAGGATCGAATGGGAGGTCTAGCTTGAGTGCTTTGAGGTTTCTCCATACTTCCTTCCAGAAAGGTTGTACTAGTTTGCAGTCCCACCAGCAGTGTAAGTGTTCCCTTCTCTCCACATCCACGCCAGCATCTGCAGTTTTGAGATTTTGTGATGTGGGCCATTCTCACTGGGGTTAGATGATATCTCAGGGTTGTTTTGATTTGCATTTCCCTAATATATAGAGATGATGAACATTTTTTCAGGTGTTTGTTAGCTATTCGTCTGTCATCTTTAGAGAAAGTTCTATTCATGTCTCTTGCCCATTGATATAAGGGATTGTTGGCTTTTTTCATGTGGATTAATTTGAGTTCTCTATAGATCCTGGTTATCAAGCTTTTGTCTGATTGAAAATATGCAAATATCCTTTCCCATTGTGTAGGTTGTCTCTTTGCTTTGGTTAATGTGTCCTTAGCTGTACAGAAGCTTTTCAGTTTAATGAAGTCCCATTTGTTTATTTTTGTTGTTGTTGCCATTGTCATGGCAGTCTTCTTCATGAAGTCTTCCCCCAGGCCAATATCTCCCAGTGTTTTTCCTGCGCTTTCTTTGAGGATTTTTATTGTTTCATGCCTTAAATTTAAGTCCTTTATCCATCTTGAATCAATTTTTGTGAGTGGGGAAAGGTGTGGGTCCAGTTTCAGTCTTTTAAATGTAGACATCCAGTTCTCCCAACACCATTTATTGAATAGGGAGTCTTTCCCCCAAGGTAAGTTCTTGTTTGGTTTATCAAAGATTAGGTGGTTGTAAGATGTTAGTTTCATTTCTTGGTGTTCAATTCGATTCCAAGTGTCTATGTCTCTGTTTTTGTGCCAGTACCATGCTGTCTTGATGACTATGGCTTTGTAGTACAGACTAAAATCTGGTATGCTGATGCCCCCAGCTTTATTTTTGTTACTAAGAACTGCCTTAGCTATACGGGGTTTTTTCTGGTTCCATACAAAACGCAGAATCATTTTTTCCAAATCTTGAAAGTACGATGTAGGTACTTTGATAGGAATGGCATTGAATAGGTAGATTGCTTTGGGAAGTATAGACATTTTAACAATGTTGATTCTTCCCATCCATGAGCATGGTATGTTCTTCCATTTGTTAATATCCTCTGCTATTTCCTTTCTGAGGATTTCATAGTTTTCTTCATAGAGGTCCTTCACCTCCTTCGTTAGGTATATTCCTAGGTATTTCATTTTCTTTGAAACTAAGGTGAAGGGAGTTGTGTCCTTAATTAGCTTCTCATCTTGACTGTTATTGGTGTACACAAAGGCTACTGACTTGTGGACATTGATTTTATATCCTGAAACATTACTGTATTTTTTGATGACTTCTAGGAGTCTTGTGGTTGAGTCTTTGGGGTTCTCTAAGTATAAGATCATGTCATCAGCAAAGAGGGAGAGTTTGACCTCCTCTGCTCCCATTTGGATTCCCTTTATTTCCTTGTCTTGCCTAATTGTATTGGCTAGAACTTCCAGCACTATGTTGAATAGTAAAGGTGACAGAGGACAACCTCGTCTGGTTCCAGTTCTAAGAGGAAAAGCTTTGAGTTTTACTCCATTCAGTAAAATATTGGCTGTGGGTTTGTCATAGATAGCTTCAATCAGTTTTAGAAATGTGTCACCTATGCCTATACTCTTCAGTGTTCTAATTAGGAAAGGATGCTGGATTTTATCAAATGCCTTTTCTGCATCTATTGAGAGGATCATATGATCTTTATTTTTGCCTCTGTTAATATGGTGGATAACGTTTATGGACTTGTGTATGTTAAACCAGCCTTGCATCCCTGGGATGAAGCCTACTTGATCATGATGAATGACTTTTTGGATGATAAGCTGTAATCTATTGGCTAGGATTTTGTTGAGAATTTTTCCATCTATATTCATGAGTGATATTGGTCTGAAATTCTCCTTTTTGTTTGGGTCTTTTCCTGGTTTTGGTATCAGGGTGATGTTTGCTTCATAGAATGTGTTGGGGAAGATTCCTTCTTCCTCAGTTTTTTGGAATAATTTCTGCAGTACAGGAATAAGCTCTTCCTTGAAGGTTTGATAGAATTCTGGAGTGAAGCCATCTGGACCAGGGCATTGTTTAGTTGGAAGCTTTTTTATTGTTTCTTTGATCTCAGTGCTTGAAATTGGTCTGTTCAGGAGGTCTATTTCATCCTGGCTAAGTCTAGGGAGAGGTGTGATTCCAAATATTGATCCATTTCCTTCACATTGTCAAATTTCTGGGCATAGAGTTTCTGGTAGTATTCAGAGATGATCTCTTGTATCTCTGTGGGATCAGTTGTTATTTCCCCTTTATCGTTTCTGATTGAGGTTATTAGAGATTTTACTTTTCTATTTCTAGTTAGTCTGGCCAATGGTTTATCTATTTTATTTATTTTTTCAAAAAACCAACTCCTTGTTTCATTAATTTTCTGAATGATTCTTTTGTTTTCAATTTCATTGATCTCTGACTTGATTTTGGATATTTCTTTTCTTCTACTGAGTTTAGGCTTAGATTGTTCTCCTTTTTCCAATTCCATAAGATCTCTTGTGAGATTGTTGATGTGCTCTCTTTCTGTTTTTTGAATGTAGGCATCTAAAGCGATGAATTTTCCTCTCAAAACTGCTTTTGCAGTATCCCACAGGTTTTGGTAGCTTGTGTCTTCATTGTTGTTATACTCAAGGAAGTTAATGATTTCCTGTTTTATTTCTTCCTTCACCCATCTGTTATTCAACAGAAGATTGTTTAATTTCCATGCCTTTGGGTGGGCTTGAGCATTTTTGTTAGAGTTGAGTTCCACCTTTAGTGCCTTATGGTCTGAAAAGATACAAGGTAAAATTTCAATTCTTTTGATTCTGTTGATCTTTGTTTTGTGTCCCAGGATATGATCAATTTTGGAGAATGTTCCATGGGGTGATGAGAAGAATGTATATTCTTTATCTTTGGGGTGGAGTGTTCTATATGCATCTATCAAGCATAGTTGTTCTAGGGTCTCATTTAAATCTCTTACATCTTTGTTTAATTTCTGTTTAGAGGATCTGTCCAGCTGTGTAAGAGGTGTGTTAAAGTCCCCTGTTATGATGGTATTATCAGATATCATATTGCTCAGACTGAGTAAGGTCTGCTTCAAGAATCTGGGAGCATTTAAATTGGGTGCATAAATATTTAGAATTGAAATGTCTTCTTGTTGTAGTTTTCCCTTGACCAATATAAAGTGACCATCTTTGTCTTTTTTGACTTTAGTTGCTTTAAATCCACATGTATCTGAAAATAAGATTGCAACTCCTCTTTTCTTCTGAATTCCATTTGCCTGAAAAATTGTCTTCCAACCCTTGACTTGGAGCTTCAATTTGTCTTTTGAAGCCAGGTGCGTTTCTTGCAGACAGCAAATGGATGGCTTGTGTTTTTTAATCCAGTCAGCCAATCTATGTCTCTTCAGTGGGGAATTCAAGCCATTAACATTTATTGAGATAATTGATAAGTGTGGTAGTATTCTATTCGTCTTATTTGGTGAGAGTCCATTGCTTAGTTTTATCTTTTGCATCAGTGTGGAGGTTAGGTTCTGTCCTTTGATTTCTGAGTTCTTACTTTGCTGCTGATCCATTGTGGTGGTCAGTGTGCAGAACAGGTTGAAGTATTTCCTGTAGAGCTGGTCTTGTTGTAGCGAATTTCCTCAATGTTTGTATATCTGTAAATGATTTGATTTCTCTGTCAATTTTGAAGCTTAGCTTAGCAGGGTACAGAATTCTGGGCTGAAAATTGTTCTGTTTAAGTAGATTAAAGGTAGATGACCATTGTCTTCTTGCTTGGAAAGTTTCATTAGAGAAGTCTGCGGTCACTCTGATGGATTTGCCCCTGTAGGTCAACTGGCGCTTACTCCTGGCAGCTTGCAGAATCTTTTCTTTTGTCTTGACTTTGGACAGGTTCATCACAATGTGTCTTGGAGAAGCTCGGTTAGAGTTGAGGCAACCCGGGGTCCGATATCCCTCTGAAAGCAGTGTGTCAGAATCTTTGGTGATGTTTGGGAAATTTTCTTTTATAATATTCTCTAGTATGGCTTCCATTCCTCTGGGGCATTCTTCTTCCCCTTCTGGAATTCCTATAACTCGTATGTTGGAACGCTTCATAAAGTCCCATACTTCTGACAGTGAACGTTCTGCTTTCTCTCTCTTCTTTTCTGCCTCTTTTATTGTCTGAGTTATCTCAAGAATTTTGAGTTCTACCTCTGAAATTCTTTCTTCTGCATGGTCTAACCTGTTGCTGATACTTTCCATTGCATCTTTAAGTTCCCTAATTGACTGTTTCAGTTCCTTCAGGTCTGCTATATCCTTTTTATATTCTTCATATCGTTCATCTCTGATTTGATTCTGTTTTTGGATTTCCTTTTGGTTATTTTCCACTTTATTAGCAATTTCCTTCATTGTTTCCATCATTTCTTTCATTGTTTTCAACATGTGCATTCTAAATTCCCTTTCTGTCATTCCCAGCATTTCTATACTGGTGGAATCATCTGCAGTAGCTACCTCATGGTCCCTTGGAGGGGTTGTTCTAGACTGGTTCTTCATGTTGCCTGGAGTTTTCTGCTGATTCTTCCTCATGAGTGATTTCTTTTATCTGTTCCCTTGCCCTAATTTTCCTTTCACTTCCTCTTGCTCTTTAAGTTCTTGTGCCTGTGGACTAAGGGTTACAGGACCAGAAGGGTGAGAAGGTTGAAGAGCAAAAAAAGGGGATGAAAGAAAGGAGGACTGAGTGATAAGAAAGAAAGAAAGATAGAGAAAGGAGAGGGGGTGGGTATAAGAAATATTGACAAAAAGAAGAGAGGCACAGAAAGGGGGAGACAGGGCAATATAGGTGTACAGTAGGGTACTTTGACACAACCTTAGAAAACCCCACCTTCTGGGGGTGCCCAGTTGCGTGGTTCCCTTGAGGTCAGCAGCTCTTTGCTAACCTGATCAGACACAGTACCCCACCTCCACCAAGTAGAGAGGAAAGACAAAAATGCTATAAATCAAACCAAAAGAAGCAAACAGAAAACTTTACGGGGATAAAATTGGGTGAAAAACCAAATTATATTGGTAGAAACACTAGCAAAAATGAAGTTGAAGTTATTAAAAAAGGGCAGCAATGGGAAATTATAATTAAACTAGGAAAATTGAGAAAGAAAAAGGGATCTGTGTGGAAAAGATTGAAATTAAAAAAACGAAAGAACATCAGCAACGTCAAAATAAACAAACAAAAAAAAAACCAAACCAAAAAAAAAAAGAAAAAAATACACAACCAAGAACAAAGCAGTTTGTATATGTTATTGAATATTGTCTGGGCAACACGTGGTCTTCTGGGGTATGAGATGTTAGTCACAGTTCTGATACGACTGGAGGCTGCTGATTTCTCAAACCCCAGCAGGTAGACACCCTAAATCTCTCTTCAGCCCACTTAAAAGGCACTTTGAACATGTAAACTTGCTGAGTAGAAGCTTTCCCAGCTTTCTCGCTGGAATCGCTGCTGAAGTGTCTATCCACTTACCCAGTGTGCCAAAACCGGTCTCACTCTGCCCCTGAGGGTTAGGGCTGCAAGGCAGCTCAAACCCCACCCTTAGGCTACTTGGTTGCTGGGTTACCAGCTCCCACCCGTTTCTAGCTCTGCGACCCTGAGGGCGGAGCTTGCCGGGGCAAATCACTGACAATGGATCCGTGTGACCCACCGCCAAACACTATTAGCTCCGTCTGGCTCAGCGGCTCAGACTGGGGCCCTAGACAACGGCCAAAGTTCTCCGCACTCCCGCTCAGGCCTTCCCCAAGGCAGTTCAACTCAGTGCCAAGTCCAAGGACATCAAAACAGTTCACAGGTAAGGCCTTTCTGGTTTGCAGTCTCGCTGCTACTGAACTTACAGTTGTGGGCCGGTTTAGACGGATTGAACACACGCGACCACTTGCCAGTTTTCCACTGTTTTAGTCCTCCTCTTGGGGTCCAGAAGTCTCTCGCTGACTCCCTGTATCTTCATAGGAGTGATGATAGGCAGTTCCCACCAGCCAGAGATGCCTGGAGTCCTATCTCCCCAGACTCACGGTGCCCAGATGCAAGGAAGCTGTTACTTGTCTGCCATCTTGCTCCGCCTCTCAATATTTTACTTTCTTATCTACTATTATTGATGCAAAGCCACTGAATATTTGTAATATTCTTTAAAGTATACAATGACATTGTTACTTCATTTCGCTTAATGAGGGCCCTTGTTCTTACCTGTTATTTTGTAGAACTGATCTTATTTTTAATTTTGGCAGTCAAAACAATTCACCTCTGCATCCTAACACATGTGATGCTCACTGCTACAAAGTCATATGATGCTCAGCCTAAGAAAGTTGATCTGAATTTTTCTATGTAAAGACTCCACTGCTTTTACACAAAGGTGCTGATGGACTCCAAAATCTGATAGATTTATTGTATGATCATTTTCTTTGGAAGGTAAATTTTCCTCTATTTTACAGTCCTAATTTTTTTAATTGCTGTGATGTACTAGAAAGGGTGCCTTAATACAGATTCGGGAAGAAAGAAACATGTTCAGGGGAAGTTTTCTACACATTTCAAAACAGAGGGAAAGCACGTAACAGCTTTCTGTGGGGAGCCTGTAGACTCTGTCCTGCATCTGACCTCCAGAGGGCGATGTTTCACAAAATGGAGATCCCCATTTCCATCTCTGATCAACACCTTCATCTGATTAAGCCCCTCCTTCCTGTGGCAGGCTGACTGAAGCACCCTCCCTTAGAGAGGAGAATCAGAGATCAGAAAGCACCCCAGATCATCTCAGAAGTTTTTGTCTTTTTACACAAAGGAGGGACTTGACTAGCCCAACCTGTTTCCAAGAACTGGGTTCCATAGCCACTTTCCTGATTTCTCAGGAGAAGAATTTCCAGAGAGACATCTGCAGCATCTCCCCTGCTCAGTCATGCTTCTGTTGCTCCTGGCAGTACTGGGAATGATTTTTGGGCTGAGTGAGTAACATTCCATTATGGTCCCAAGTTCTATAGAAGTTAACTGTTTTCTGTTCAAATCCTAGTAGAAATGCTTTTCATAGACAAGCCTGCACTGCTTTCACTGATACAAAATTGATTTTTCAGGAGATGCCAGAGCCCAGTCTGTGACCCAGCAGGATGGCCCTGTCACTGTTTCTGAAGGAGATGTTCTGGAGCTGGGATGCAACTATTCATACAGTGCAACTGTTTATCTCTACTGGTATGTCCAGTACCCTGGCCAAGGCCTCCAGCTTCTCCTCAGATACTTCTCAGGGGACCCCTTTGTTAAAGGCATCAATGGCTTTGAGGCTGAATTTAGGAAGAGTGAATCTTCCTTCAACTTGAGGAAATACCCCGTGCATTGGAGTGACTCAGCTGTGTACTTCTGTGCTCTGAATACCACAGTGCCTGGGACTGCAGGGGGAGCTGAACACAAACTGTGAGATGCTAGGGAGGGTGAGTGTCTGAAAGATTTTGAATTCTGACAAACTAGAAGCTATGGTATTCTTACTTCACAGTATGGAGGGTCTCGGAGACGTGCTGAGTGAGCTAGCATGAGGATGATATAATTTAATGGTTGGTTATGGGTATTGTGACATGACATGGCACAGGAGAGTTTTGCTTTTCATTCATCATTTTGCTCTTCAGAGATCCAAACAAAAGTGACCCACCTTTTGTAGGAATATCTTCTTGGATATTTAACTGCCTTTCCAAATTGGTCATTTTATGGCAGTTTCCTTAGAGTCTTTTTCCTGGCTCCTCTCAAAATAATAGCATGTTCATATAGATTTTAATAATTTATTGGGAATATTGAAGAAAGAAGAGTGAATAACTCAAATTCTTCAGTATTTTTTAAAGGAGAGGAGATGCTAAATTTAGATGCCAATTTCTATTTATTTACAGTAAGGCTGATTTTTTCCCCCCAGTTATATCAATTTATTCTTATTCTTTTAGTATCTTAAATTCTGCAAATCTACTTCAGAAATTTTCAAAACTGGTGGGATAGTAACTTTTGTCAATGTTGCTTTTGTTTCTTTTTTTATTATTATTATATTTTGAGATGATTTCACAGTTGGGATATTAGACATTGATTCTTATCTATTGAAAATTGCTATAATTATTGATGTGAAAAGTTTAACAATGTCTGATCCCTGAATAGGCATGGGTTAAGTATTGCAATGAGAATTAAAAGGTCAAAAGGTATGTGATAAATGTATCACTTTCCTCTAGCTTTGAGGAATAGAGTAATAAACCTTTTTATTCTTTTTTTTTTTTATAATGAGTTACTTGGTTTTTACTTACCAAGATGACACATAAGTATAATGAAGAAAAAACAAAGTCTGTGCCAATACACTATAATAATGCCTGTTTTCTTCCATTTCCCTAATCACAGCCTAGTGATGAAAATGCATTTTTTAATATTCTTTTGGAAAAACCTTGGTAAAATGACTATGATCACTACTGCCTCATTCTAGAGGTAGACTTTAACAAAGGTGAGTGCCTTTTTTTTTTTTTTTTTTTTTAATGGTGAGTGCCTTAAGCCAAGTGCCGAAAGGTAGAATTTTAAGCATTAGTGATATGTGAGGTACTAGGTATTCTGAAGATCATAAATATTCACTTCAATTTGGCCTTCAGTACTGGTTCTTTTTTTAAATTTGAGCCAGACACTGTGTTAGTATCTAGACTTACACAAGATATTTTCTAGCTTCAAAGAAGCTTACAGTCTATAGGAGGGATATAGACACTGCAAAATATAGTCACAGTGTGATTAGTGATTCGGAGTAGTGTGTGGCAAGTAGTGGGAGTCGAGAGAAGAAAGAGTGACTAACTCCTAACTCTGTCTCTGAGATGGAGGACATCTTTATGGAGGAGGTAACATATTAACTGGGACTTAAAGACTTTGTATTCTTGAGTACCTGAAACTTTGGATGTTAATGGCAACTTGGAAGGAAAAAGGAGAAGGAAAAATGTTGGACATTTTTGTTTTGTGCTTCCTGATGCTGTCATGGATAAGAGATTAAGGTTAAGGGAATTAATAAAGTACAGAGAATAATGGTGGATTGTGTCCAGTGATTTACTGTAGGCAAAGGGGATACCAATAGAAATTAGTATTATTTTTAAGTCATATTGACATAGTTATTTGTGATATGAATGGGGTATGATATATAAAATTATTCATAAGAAATTCATTCTTATTTAATATGTCTTATTCTTCAGATTATTTTCTCTGTTATTTCTGAGAAACTGATTACCTTTGAGACTTAAGAACACAATTCAACTCTGTGTTTCACAATGGTGTCATATAGGTACTTTGTATAGTAGGTATGAGCAGGAGAAATGCCAATTTCTTTCAATTCCAAACTGAAGCTTAATATGGATGAACAATAATTCCTGGCACCAAGGACTTCACGTAATTGGGAAGGTATTTTACATCTTTATACCAGCAACCCTGCCTGAGATATCAAAGTCATTTTCTTCATATGATTATTTTACAAGTAGGACAATTTTAACATAATACATAATTATATTAAGGATATTTAAAACATAATTATGTTTGCCATGTGAATAAAGTATAACATCTTAACAATAATATTATATATTAATCTCCACATATTAATAAATATTGTTATCTCCCAATATGAAGTTCAAAGTTTTAAAAAAATAAATAAATGTTACAAATAAAATTGTCATCTTTCTTATTTTTCTCTTTAATCGCATTTCCTCTCTCTCTTTTACAGAATAAACTTGTTATGAATTTTATCAAATCCATGTTTTTACATTTCTAATACACATATGTTTCAAACAATGCATGATGCTATAGTTTATGTTTTCTAAATTTATATTAGATGCTATCCCATTGTTAGTGTAATTATAAAATTTGCGTTCCTTATTAAAAATATTTTTGAGATACAGAAAAATATATAAATGTGTTTCATTATTTTTAATTGCTGTATATTATCCCTTTTTATAAATAGACCATATATCCCTTCTTGATGGAGATTTTAATTGTGTAGTGCAATTGGTGATAATTGTACTTTCAACTAGACAATGAAATTGCAAATCTCAATAGGCCATACAGATATTGGTTTCCCTCACGCCAGAAGTGTTTTTAAGAGGAGTCCCCTCATCCGTCCACACAGTTCATGAACTATTCTTTTTGTGATTGCTCCCTTCCTTTCTCTCATATTAAGTGTTCAGGTGTGAGAAAGCAAGACCAAACAGGCCACTCAGACTTAGAAACACCTTGTCCAAAATGGGAAACAATATCTCCTGTAAGAGTTACAAAAATCATTTCCCCAAAGCTATGGGGTCTACCAAGTATTTACAGTCTACTTACAGTCCAGGAACAATTTATCAATCAGGAACACTTTAATCATAGGACTGTTCCTTAGTAATACAGTCAACATTCTATTTTTATTTAGTTTCCAGAGAAACAGAGACAGAAAATTAACTTATTTTGTTCATGTAGAAGATGAAAGGATTTTGTCACTTCTTTATTCAAGGAGTGTTTCCAATTTTTTATCACAATGATTCTATAAGGAATGTAATTACAAACATTTCCTTATACATAGGTGCAGAATGCTTTATGTTATACACCTGGAAGTGACATTTGCTGGTTATATGATTTGAACTTTTAAAAATTTACTTGCTTTTGCCAGATTGCTCTCAAGATGTTTTTGCCAGTTTTCACCCCCAGCAGAAAAGAAGAACTCCTTTTTCCTCACACCCTTGTGAACACTTGATATTTTCTATATTACATCCCCTCTTCTCTACCTATGTTCTTGTACATCCCAAGTAAACTACAGTAGGACCTCCATAGTGGACCACCTCTCTACATTGACCACCTCTTTAAGTTGACCTAATTTTCATAGTTTGGACAAGCACCACATTTACATATCAATACAAAAGGCCTTGTTCCTTATGTTGACCACTTCCATATATTGACCAGTTTGTTATAGTCCATTGGGTGGTCAACTCAAATGCTGTTTTAAAGATTTGCTTCTGGAGGAACCTAATATAAGAGATTTGGTATAGAAGCAGTCATAAGAAACAAATAGAATGGGGTGCTGGGATTAAATTATTCATGGCAACAAAGATCCATTCTTTGAGGAAGGGAGGGTGGTCATAAGGGCTGAAAGGTTGGGGCATCACAATTACTAATTGTGGTGAATGGGCATGGGATCAGATGTAAGTTGTTGCAGTAGTTCAGGTGATATCTTAAGAATTTGAGAAGTATTGTGATAATGGTAATTTTCTGATTTGTACGGTTCATTATTTGCTTTTAGATGCCATCATCGTAGAAGAGCAAGAACAAAATTGAACATGCCAAACCCTCTGTGTCTTTCACTAGTTCTACTCAATGAAATCTTCAGAAGGTGATGAGTGCTTCTTCTTCTCTGCCTCCAAAAACTTGTGCAAATTGACTTTTGTACTTAGAACCATAAAGAAAAGGGGACTTTGGGAAATGTAGTTTCCTGTGCAACAACAGTGACAGACTAATCCAGTATAGACAACCAAGAAACATTATTAACAAAAAGAAAACTTTAATGACTTTCTACACACTAGACTCTTTCAATCCAGAGATTTCTCAAATTTTTTTTATTACATTTGGTGATACTTATTCAGGAATCATCATAAATATCTGAGTAGGATGGAATGGTTGGAGTCCTAGCTTCAGACAGTAGAAGACTGTTGTTATAACAAATGGGAGACCATGGACAAGAAAAGTTAGGGATAGAACTAGACAGCATGAAAGCCAGAATTTTCAAAAAGTATATTAATTATGAGATAGTAGTCACTGACTCATGCTTGTAGAGTCTCACTCTTCACCTCAGTAACAAACCAAATTTCTTGAGTTATTTTACAAGCAATTTACTAAGTACACATAACACATCTTTAGACCTTATGGTAGGTCTTAAAGTCTTAAAAAGTTCATGTAATAATGGAATGCAATGTATTTTTCATTAGCTTAATTTCCACTTTTCATGTGATGGCTCTTTTTGTATTTAGTGCCATTATTCTGAAAAGTAACAAATTCTAAATGGCAATGTATAAAACATGAAATGGTCATAATCTATATTTAGTTACTATCTACTGTAAATTATTATTATTTGAGACAGTGTCTTACTGAGTCAGTCTGGGTAGAGTGCCATGGTGTTGTCATTATAGATCACAGCAACCCCAAACCCTTGGGCATGAGCAATCCTCTTGCCTCAGCCTCACTAGTATCTGGGACTACTGAGATGGGCCACAATGCACCACTAACTTTTCTATTTTTAGTAGAGACAAGGTCTCACCCTTGCTCAGGGTGGTCTTGAACTCCTGAGCTTAAGAAATCCATCTGCTTTAGCCTCTCAGAGTATTAGGATTACAGATGTGAGCCACTGCACCTGGCCTATCTGCTGTAATTATTATTGAGCTCTTCTGATTACAAATCATAGTTGTGCTAGTTTCTCTAAGTTTAAATTACATTTTACTTGGTAAATATTTTAACCCTTCTTTGGCACTGTTGGATAGATCCTCCAATAAGAAGCTAAGCAAAGAAATTCTAGATTTAAACTTACCCATTCAACATTTGGATTTAACAGCCATCTACAGAACATTTCATCCTAACAAAACTGCATACACACTCTTCTCATCAGCCCATGGAACATACTCCAAAACTGATCACAACTTAGGTCACGAGTCCAACCTCAGCAATTTTAAAAGAATAGAAATTATTCCTTGTATCTTCTCGGACCATCACGAAATAAAAGTTGCACTCAGTAACAACAGGAATCTGCATACTCATACAAAAACATGGAAACTAAATAACCTTATGCTGAATAATAGCTGGGTCATAGATGAGATTAAGAAGGAAATTACCAAATTTTTGGAACAAAACAATAATGAAGACACGAATTATCAGAACCTCTCAGATACTGCAAGTCTTAAGAGGGAAATTTATAGCACTGCAAGCCTTTCTAAAGAGAATGGAAAGTGAGGAAGTTAATGGGACATTAACTTAATGGGACATCTCACGCAACTGGAAAAGGAAGAACATTCCAACCCCAAACCCAGTAGAAGAAGAGAAATAACCAAAATTAGAGCAGAATTAAATGAAATTGAAAACAAAAGGATTATACAACAAATCAATAAATCAAAAAGTTGGTTTTTTTGAAAAGGTCAATAAAATAGATAAACCTTTGGCTAATCTAACCAGGAAAAAAAGAGTAACATCTCTAATTTCATCAATCAGAAATGGTAACGATGAAATAACAACAGACCACTCAGAAATTCAAAGATCCTTAATGAATATTATAAGAAACTTTATTCTCAGAAATCTGAAAATTTGAAGGAAATTGACCACTACTGGAAAGCATGCCACTTTCCAAGATTTAGCTAGAATCAAGTGGACATGTTGAACAGGCCCATATCAAGTTCTGAAATAACATCAACCACACAAAATCTCCCTAAAAAGAAAACCCGGGGACCAGATGGCTTCACATCAGAATTCTACCAAACCTTTAAAGAGGAACTAGTACCTATATTACTCAACCTGTTCCAAAATATAGAAAAAGAAGGAATACTACCCAACACATTCTATGAAGCAAATATCATCCTGATCCCCAAACCAGGGAAAGACCCAACAAGAAAAGAAAATTATAGACCAATATCACTAATGAATATTGATGCAAAAATACTCAACAAGATCTTAACAAACAGATCCAGCAACACATCAAACAAATTATACACCATGACCAGAGGGTTTTATCCCAGAGTCTAAAGGCTGGTTCAATATATGTAAATCTATAAATATAATTCATCACATAAACAAATTAAAAAACAAAGACCATATGATTCTCTCAATTGATGCAGAAAAAGCTTTTGATATTATCCAGCATCCCTTCATGATCAGAACACTTAAGAAAATTGGTATAGAAGGGACATTTCTTAAACTGATAGAAGCCATCTACAGCAAACCCACAGTCAATATCGTATTTAATGGAGTTAAATTGAAATCATTTCCACTCAGATCAGGAACCAGGCAATGTTGTCCATTGTCTCCACTGCTCTTTAACATTGTAATGGAAGTTTTAGCCATGGCAATTAGGGAAGAAAAGGTGATCAAGGGTATCCACATAGGGTCAGAAGAGATCAAACTTTTACTCTTTGCAGATGATATGATTGTATATCTGGAAAACACGAGGGATTCTACTACAAAACTCTTAGAAGCGATCAAGGAATATAGCAGTATCTCAAGTTACAAAATTAACACTTATACATTGGTAGCCTTTATATATGCCAACAATAGTCAAGCTGAAAACACAGTCAAGGACTCTATCCTGTTCACAGTAGTGCCAAAGAAGATGAAATATTTGGGAGTTTACCTAACAAAGGACATGAAAAATCTCTATAAAGAGAACTATGAAACTCTAAGAAAGAAATAGCTGAAGATGTTAACAAATGGAAAAACATACTATGCTCATGGCTGGGAAGAATCAACATTGTTAAAATGTTCATACCAAAGGAATATACAATTTTAATGCAATCCCTATTAAAGCTCCACTGTCATAATTTAAAGATCTTGAAGAAATAATACTTAGTTTAGTTTTGTATGGAATCAGATAAAACCTCAAATAGCCAAGACATTACTCAGAAATAAAAACAAAGCAGGAGGTATCACACTACCAGACATCAGACAATACTATAAATCGATAGTGATCAAAACAGCATGGTACTGGCACAAAAACAGAGCGGTAGATGTATGGAACAGAATAGAGAACCAAGAGATTAACCCAGCTACTTACCATTATTTGGTCTTTGACAAGCCAATTAAAAACATTCAGTGGGGAAAAGATTTCCTATTTAAGAAATGGTGCTGGGTGAACTGGCTGGCGGCCTGTAGAAGACTGAAACTGGACCCACACCTTTCACCATTAACTAAGATAGATTCTCACTGGATTAAAGATTAGAAGAAAGTTCAGGGGAAACTCTTGAAGAAATCGGTCTGGGCAAATATTTTATGAGGAGGACCCCCCCGGGTAATTGAAGCAGCATCAAAAATACACTACTGGGACCTGATCAAACTAAAAAACCTTACAACCTAAGAATAGGGGGAAGGGGGAAAGGGAGGGGAGGGAGGGGGAAGATTGGTGGGATTACACCAGTGGTACATCTTACAAGGCTATATGTGAAACTTGGTAAACGTGGAATCTGTCTTTGCACAGTAACTCAGAGAATGCCAGGAAGACTATGTTAACTAGTGTGATGAAAGTGTGTCAAATGATCTGTGAAGCTAGTGAATGATGCTCCTTGATCATATCAATGTACACAGCTATGATTTAATAAAAAAAAAACAAACAAAAAAACCCAAACAAACTAAAAAACTTCTGCACAGCCAAGAACACAGTAAGTAAAGCAAGCAGACAGCCCTCAGAATCGGAGAAGATATTATGTCTGTGACAAAGGTTTAATAACAATAATCCACAGAGAACTCAAACATATTAGCAAGAAAAGAACAAGTGATCCCATCTCAGGCTGGGCAAGGGACTTGAAGAGAAACTTCTCTGAAGAAGACAGGCACACAGCCTACAGAAATATGAAAAAATGCTCAGCATCCTCAATCATCAGAGAAATGGAAATCAAAACTACTTTGAGATATCGTCTAACCCCAGTAAGCTTAGCTCACATCACAAAATCTCAAAACTAGAGATGTTGGCGTGGATGTGGAGAAAAGGGAACACTTCTACACTGCTGGTGGGAATGCAAACTAATACGTTCGTTTTGGAAAGATGTTTGGAGAACACTTAGAGATCTAACAATAGACCTACCATTCGATCCTACAATTCCTCTACTAGGTATATATCCAGAAGACAAAAAAAATTGCATTATAACAAAGATATTTGTATCAGAATGTTTATTGCGGCCCAATTCATAATTGCTAAATCATGGAAGATGCCCAAGTGCCCATTGACCCACAAATGCATCAATAAATTGTGGTATATGTGCACCATGGAATATTACAAAGCCTTAAAGAAAGATGGAGACTTTACCTCTTTCATGTTTACATGGATGGAGCTGGAACATATTCTTCTTAGCAAAGTATCTCAAGAATGGAAGAAAAAGTATCCAAAGTACTCACCCCTACTATGAAACCAATTTATAGCTTTCATATGTGAAATGTGAAACTTACTAAATGTAGAATGTAAAAGTCTGAACATAATAATTAAGAAAATGCCATGAAGGCTATGTTAAGCAGTTTGATGAAAATATTTCAAATTGTATATAAAACTAGCACATTATACCCCATGACTGCATTAATGTACACAGCTATGATTTAATAACAACAACAACAAAATAACAAATGGGACTTAATTAAACTGAAAAGTTTCTGTACAGCTAAGGAGACAACCTATTTGCTATAGAGTGTGGGAAAAGGATATTTGCACAGTAGGAAAGGATATTTGCATATTTTGAATCAGACAAAAGCTTGATAACTAGAATCGATAGAGAACTCAAATTAATCCACATGAAAAAAGCCAATAATCCCATATATCAATGGGCAAGAGATATGAATAGAACCTTCTCTAAAGAAGACAGACTAATGGCTAGCAAACATATGAAAACATGCTCATCGTTCCCAATGATTAGAGAAATGCAAATCAAAACAAGCCTGAGATTTTATCTAACCTCAGCAATAATGGCTCACATCATAAAAAATCTCAAAACTGCAGTTGCTGGCATGGATGTGGAGAGAAAGGAACACTTTTGCACTGCTGGTGGGAGTGCAAACTAATATAACCTTTTTGGCAGGAAGTATGGACAACCCTCAAAGAACTCAAGCTAGACCTCCCATTTGATCTTTTTTTATTTTTTTTTTTGGGTTTCTTTCTTTCTTTCTTTCTTTTTTATTAAATCATAGCTGTGTACATTGATATGATCAAGGGGCATCATTCACTAGCTTCACAGACCTATTGACACACTTTCATCACACTGGTTAACATTGCCTTCCTGGCATTCTCTCAGTTACTGTGCCAAGACACTTACATTCACATATACCCTTGAAAGATGCACCGCTGGTGTAATCCCACCAATCCCCTTCCCTCTACCCACCTCCCCCCTCCCTCCCCTTCCTTTCCCCCTTCCCCCTATTCTTAGGTTGTAACTGGTTTATAGCTTTCATGTGAAAACCCTAAATTAGTTTCATAGTAGGGCTGAGTACATTGGGTACTTTTTCTTCCATTCTTGAGATACTTTACTAAGAAGAACATGTTCCAGTTCCATCCATGTAAACATGAAAGAGGTAAAGTCTCCATCTTTCTTTAAGGCTGCATAATATTCCATGGTGTATATATACCACAATTTATTAATCCATTCGTGGATCAATGGGCACTTGGGCTTTTTCCATGACTTAGCAATTATGAATTGGGCTGCAATAAACATTCTGGTACAAATATCTTTGTTATGATGTGATTTTTGGTCTTCTGGGTATATGCCCAGGAGAGGGATTACAGTATTGAATAGCAGATCTATTTTTAGATCTCTAAGTGTTCTCCATATCTCTTTCCAAAAGGAATGTATTAATTTGCATTCCCACCAGCAGTGCAAAAGTGTTCCCTTTTCTCCACATCTGCGCCAACGTCTCTGGTCTTGGGATTTTGTGATATAGGCTAGTCTCACTGGAGTTAGATGGTATCTCAAAGTAGTTTTGATTTGCATTTCTCTGATGATTAAAGATGATGAGCATTTTTTCATATGTCTGAAGGCCATGCGCCTGTCTTCTTCAGAGAAGTTTCTCTTCAAATCCCTTGCCCAGCCTGCGATGGGATCCCTTGTTCTATTCTTGCTAATGCGTTTGAGTTCTCTGTGGATTCTGGTTACTAAACCTTTGCCGGAGACATAACCTGTAAATATCTTCTCCCATTCTGAGGGATGTCTGCTTGCATTACTTACTGTGTTCTTGGCTGTGCAGAAGCTTTTTAGTTTGATCAGGTCCCAGTAGTGTATTTTTGAAGCTGCTTCAATTGCCTGGGGGTTCCTCCTCATAAAATACTCACCCAGACCAATTTCTTCAAGGGTTTTCCCTGCACTCTCCTCTAGTATTTTTATAGTTTCATGTCTTAACTTTAAATCTTTAATCCAGTGGGAGTCTATCTTAGTTAATGGTGAAAGGTGTGGGTCCAGTTTCAGTCTTCTGCAGGTTGCCAGGCAGTTCACCCAGCAGCATTTGTTAAATAGGGAATCTTTTCCCCACTGAGTGTTTTTAATTGGCTTGTCAAAGATTAAATAACGGTAAGTAGCTGGATTCATCTCTTGGTTCTCTATTCTGTTCTAGACATCTACTTCTCTGTTTTTGTGCCAATACCATGCTGTTTTGATCACTATCAATTTGTAGTATAGTCTGAGTTCTGGTAGCATGATTCCTCCTGCTTTGTTTTTATTTCTTAGTAATGTTTTGGCTATTCGAGGTTTTTTCTGATTCCATATAAAACAAATTATTGTTTTTTCAAGATCTTTAAAGTATGACAGTGGAGCTTTAATAGGGATTGCATTGAAATTATATATTGCTTTGGGTAGTATGGAAATTTTAACAACGTTGATTCTTCCCAGCCATGAGCATGGTATGTTTTTCCATTCATTAACATTTTTAGCTATTTCTTTTCTTAGAGTTTCATAGTTCTCTTTATAGAGATCTTTCACGTCCTTTGTTAGATAAATTTCCAAATATTTCATCTTCTTTGGCACTACTGTGAATGGGATAGAGTCCTTAACTGTTTTTTCAACTTGACTATTGTTGGTATATATAAAGGCTACCGATTTATGAATGTTGATTTTGTAACCTGAGACGCCATTTGATCTTGCAATCCTATTACTGGACATCTACCCAGAAGGAAAAAGATCCTTTTATCATAAGGACACTTGCACTAGACTGTTTATCACAGCTCAATTTACAATTGCCAAAATGTGGAAACAGCCTAAATGCCCACCAACCCAGGAATGGATTAACAAGCCATGGTATACTATTCAGTCATTAAAAAAGATGGAGACTTTACATCCTTTGTATTAACCTGGAAGTGGAAGACATTATTCTTTACATCCTTTGTATTAACCTGGAAGTGGAAGACATTATTCTTAGTAAAGCATCACAAGAATGGAGAAGCATGAATCCTATGTACTCAATTTTGATATGAGGACAATTAATGGCCTAGTACATGGTGGGGTATGGGTGAAGGGGAGAGCAGAGAGAAAGAGAAGTAGAGAGGGGGTGGGGTCTCAGTGTGTGACAAAACTTTTGGGGCAAGACACAATTGCAAGAGGAGTTTTACCTAGCAAATGCAATCAGTGCAACCTGGTTCCTTGTACACTCAACAATCCCCAACATAAAAAAAGAAAAGAAAAGCTCCCTATGAATAAATTTACATGTGTTTACCTTTCCAATTTGTAGCCCAATGTTTTCTGAGAATGTCTCCTCTTTTTTTTTTGTTGCAGTTTTTGGCTGGGGCTGGGTTTGAACCCGCCACCTCAGGCATATGGGGCTGGCACCCTACTCCGTTAAGCCACAGACACTGCCCTGTCTCCTCTTTTTTTCAGTACTTTGAAGAATATAAGACACACACCACTGGGAAGAAATTTCTTAAAACATGCCTTATTTCTTATTTGAAATCTCTCCCCACTATGGATCAAATTGTTGCTTAATTCAAGGAACTGACTTCCTTGCTCCCTTATAATTAGGAATTTTAACTTTACTAAAGCAAGATTCCACATTTTGACTGTTGGTACAGTCAATTCTCTGGGAATAGGAAAGTCATAGGGAAGACCAGGCTTGGAGGAGCAGAATCTGAGACAAAGTCTACTTGATGTAGTGAGTGGTCTTTCCTCTCTTAGTCTGATCTTTGGCTTCCATATTCGTTTAAAAAAGAGTTTGTCTCTATACAAACAAACCATGATGACAAATTTGGCTGAAAAAGAAGGTAGTATTTCATTTTTTTTCTCTTTAGGAGAGTGAATCATGGTGCTTTCCTGATTTCAAACATGTAAACTCAATCCATCAGTGGATAAACACTAATAGCATCTAACTCCTTCCAGCTTACTAACAATGATTTGGTAGTGTGCATACGTACAAATCTTGATCTCTCGGTTCTTACTGTGCATTTAATCTCTGATCTAACACCTAATTTTTTTATCTATTACTGCAGCTTTTGTGTATCCACGCCTTTCGTAGGTAAGAGAAAAACAAACAAAAGACCCCCAGATCAAGCAATGAGTTCAGCAGTTAGGAATGTGACCACAAGATGGTAGTATACCTCCTCTGATGCAGAAAATGGAGGGTTCGTTTACATGGATTCTGAAGGGATAGGCTTGCAATAGAAGCAGAGCCTTTTTCTTATTGGCTGAGTAGAAAAGGTGAGAAACCACTGTGATTGTTAAATGATAATAGAAGTAGCTCTAATGGTTGGAGATCGCAGGTCTGAGACTGATCCTAACTGGGAAGAACAATGAAGACATTCACTCAAGCTTTATTTATGTTCTTGTGGCTGCAGCTAGACTGTGAGTTGAGCGTTTTGGGGCGGGGTGAGGGGGGAGTATATTAGTGGATATTCTTTAGAAGTCCAAGGAGGAGACTAGACTTATTCAGGCTTCTTTAGTTACTAAGAAAAGAATATTCTAGAGAGTAATGATCTAACAATCTTCCTTTCTCTCATTTTTTCTTTCTGCATAGGGGTGAGCAGAGGAGAGAATGTGGAGCAGAGTCCTTCTACCCTGCCTGTCCAGGAGGGAGACAGCTCTGTTATCAACTGTACTTACTCAGACAGTGCCTCCAGCTACTTCCCTTGGTATAAGCAAGAACTTGGAAAAGGTCCCCAGCTCTTTATAGACATTTTTTCCAATGTGAAGAGAAAAAATAAAACAAAAAGAATTACTGTTTTATTGAATAAGGAGGCCAAACATCTTTCCCTGCACATTGAAAGCGCCCAACCCGGAGACTCAGCTGTCTACTTCTGCGCAGCGAGGGCACATTGCTTCTCAAGCACTTGCAGCTTGTACTCAAACCTGATGCTGGGCCTGAAGCTCCACCCCTTTTCTTTGGCACTGACCTTCAGCCACAGCACTTATCACATTGTTTATTTGCAAGTGAAAACTAACAAATGAAAATTAAAAGCATAAAATAAGTTTAGGTGCAAAATGATCAGAAAGAGTTAGACCATTTGTTTTCTCATCTTTGCTTAATGCATTCTTAAAGGGAATTAGTGGCATTTTATTTTGAAATTCATGTTTTAACACTGTATGTTTGCCATTCAGTCTCCTTTTTTATAAATAACTTATTAATATCAACACAACAATCTCTTTTATGAATGGGCTTTTACCTCTTACCTTTCAAAAGTATATTTATTATTTTTATGATTTTAAAAATTTACATGCCAAATATAGAAAATATGTGAAATATAAAAATATTAGGTTAGCTGGGTGTGATGGCTCATGCTTTTAATCCTAGTGCTCTGGAAAGCTGAAGGAGGTAGATTGTTTGAGCTCAGGAGTTTGAGACCAGCCTGAGCCAGCAAGAGTGAGACCCAATCTCCACTAAAGACAGAGAAACAGCTGGGTTTTATGGCAGGCGCCTGTAGTCCCAGCTGCTTAGGAGCCCGAGGCAAGATGATTGCTTAAACCCAGAATTTTAGGTTGCTGTGTGCTATGACACTACCCCACACTATCTAGGGCAATGGAGTCAGACTGTCTCAAAAAGAAAAAAAAAATTTTATATAAAGGTTATAATTTTGTACCTAAATATTGCTAATATTTGGTTTACTGTCCTCATAAATATTTTTATAAGTGGATTCTAATTTTTTCCCCTTGACATTTTATCTTGAATTGAGCATTTTCCATTTCTTCATGTCCTCTCCTCAAACACTTGCCTTTTAGAACCTGCATGATAGCCTTTTGGCATTTTGGGCAAAAGATTCATTGGGCTGGATGTAGGACGTAGTGCTGCAGATTGTTCTGGGAAATTGGTGTAGAAGATGATTTCCACAATCAAACCAATGCTTAAGATCCAGACTCTGGTCTTGCTTTTCTGCTCTGTAGTTCAGAAACATTTCTTTAAAAGCCGGAACATGCATAAATATGAGCAGCATGTTGAATATTTCACCGGCCACTTCATCCTTATGGTGTTGTAATATTGTGGAGGCTGCCATGTTAAATCCTGGAATCTGCTCTGGCAGCTGTTTCTCAATGTACTTTTCTACCAAAGAAATATATTTATTAAAAAGAGGTGCCTATGGCCGGGCGTGGTGGCTCACACCTGTAATTCTAGCACTCTGGGAGGCTGAGGCCAGTGGATTGCCTGAGCTTACAGGTCTGAGACCAGCTTGAGCAAGAGTGAGACCCCTGCCTCTAAAAAAAAAAAAAATAGCCAAGCATTGTGGTGGGTGCCCATAATCCCAGCTGCTTGGGAGGCTGAGGCAAAAGAATCACTTGAACCCAAAGAGTTTGAGGTTGCTGTGAGCTATGATGCCACAGCACCTTACTGAGGGTGACAAAGTGAGACT
The DNA here is from genome assembly GCF_027406575.1 of Nycticebus coucang. NCBI lineage: Eukaryota > Metazoa > Chordata > Mammalia > Primates > Lorisidae > Nycticebus > Nycticebus coucang. The sequence continues at coordinate 32,270,977 of NC_069785.1, read as the reverse complement.
CTGTCTCAAAAAAAAAAAAAATAGATTCCTAGGTGAGTTTATTCTCTTTTTTGTCTTCAAATTCCTGGTAGCACTTGTACATGAAATTTCTCTGTAATAACCGGAACTCATCATCCCTGAGGATGTTCTTTAAATACTACACCACAGCATTAAATCCCGCAACAGAAATGGAGGAAAAGGACAGTGTGAAGCTCTCATCTTCTAAGGCACTATTTTTCAATCTATTTTATCTCATGGCACACTTGAACTTATAGTTAAACTTCCATAGCACACTTAAATTATGTTGATCATAAAAAAGAGTAAAAATAAGAAAGCACTTACTGTGTTTTAAACTTCTTACAAAAATAATTTAATTAATAATCTTTAAAAAATTTCATGGCACACCTAATATCCTCTCATGGTACACCAGTGTGCCATGGCACGCTGGTTTTAAATCACAGTTCTAAGGTGTCCATTGTCACCTTCACTGCATCCACCCAAGCAGGTGAGTGGGCCAGTTGGGCTCCCAACTTGCCCATGGCCTGGAGCTGGGTCCAGCCTCTGTTCTGTCCTGCAAGGCCCCAGCCTGTGTGGAGAGCCTGGCACTCAGCTGGCTAGTAGGAACCCAGTCGCCCATGGCATTTAGTGCTTGTTCATCCTTTTGTCTTTCTTGTTCATGCACTCCTTCTCCAAACGAGAGCATGTCAATTTGTGCTATTACCTTAAGAGAGGTGGAGTACAAGCCAGTTCCTTGGGATGCAGTTGGGGTGTTAGATTTGTGTTCCAGTTCCTTCTTTACTTGTAGAGAAGCTGAGAGCCAGAGTTTACCTTTTACTCATTCTTCCCTTTACCAAAAAGAGATGCCTTTACTCTTGATCAGATTGTTCACTCTGAACCTGGAGAGATAACTACAGAATGTTTTCAAGTTTAAGTCACATTTTTGTTCTCTGTGGTCTGAACTTTTTTGCTAAAGTAAGCCAGGGAATAAGGTATAGAGAGTGCACACAATTCTTTTTGACCAAGAAGAAGTTATACCTTCCTAACAGGGGAGATTTCTTGTCTGGAGTTATTGCTGAAGTAAGTTGAGGAGGAAGGCTCAGGAAGTGCTCGCCTTCCCTGTAAAGCACATGTTCCCACTTAGGCCTTTTAGGCATTTTTCCAGCTTCCCACTAATGAGAGATTATAGAAATTCATCCAGTGGTGATGTAGGGAGCAGGTGCAGAAGTGAAATCCCTCCTGTTGTTGTTGGTAGAGGCTTCCAATATCATTCTATAAAGAGATTGTAGGGTTGGTTTTACAGCTGCAGCAAGCTGGGGAATAAGATGTTAGGATTTCTGTCCTTTCTGCTTAAGTTCAAGGAGGTTTATTCTTTATTTGCTACATAGGCTTCCAGATACTGTCTTGTTAAATTTCAGAATCACAGGAATGTTCTAGAAAATATGTGGCAAAACTCTTTCCAGGGACAACTTGGAAACTGGGCTGATCCCACAGACTATAGCTGCTGGGAGCGCTTGCATTCAAAACCCCCTGTGTTCTTTGTGTTTGAGGAAATCCTATGAGACCCTTCCCTTCTGTTCCTCAGAAATGGTGAGTTAAGGGTCAATCTCTCCATCACAGAGTATAAAATGTGGGCACTTTTATAGTGTGGCATAAGCCTATTGCCCCCCAAGAAGAAGCTGGGATTTGGGGTTTCCTTCCTAACTGAACAATGTTGTGCTCAGAGTGGAGTTAGTGGGAGACTGTACTTTTGTTTTTCCTACTTGTTTTGTGGATATTTTCTCAGTTGTCCACTGGGTAGGACTCTTTCAACTGGATTCTGGCTTTCTCTTGGAGAGAACTGATCTACGTGTAGGTGTTTACTTAAGAGAGGTTCAGTGTGTCTTGGAGGAAAGAAAGACACGAGCCTTCCATTTTGACATGTCACTAACATCCTGTGTTCTAAATTTTTATACATACCTATTTTCTAACATTTCAAGGTAATTTTATTGACCAAAATTCACTCAGCTGTACTTACTGGGATATAATTATTATTTGAGTTTTGCCAGGCATTGACATAGTCAGTAACTCTTTTAAGCTTTTTGCACTAGCACTGGTTTTGCAGAGCTGAGTTATAGCCTTTAGGGTAGTTATGCCTCAAGGGAAGCCTATACCTAGAAAAGTTATTTCAAAGTAGTGTAAATTAGAAATATATAACATTATACCATTAAAGTGAGAAAATACAATAAAAGTAAGAAAAACAAAAGAATGTAAAGGAGAGTATGACAGTCAGTGGTTTCAATCGTCTAGAAAATTCTATTCAAATAGTCTTGGATGAATTGTCTATTTTATGCAATTATGTATATTTGAAGGACCTTAAGACATTGCTCATCTTCTGTGGAATGTCTGCTTTTGAAGGTTCTTTTGAGAGCCCAAATTATATAAATATGTATCCAAGAATAAATTTCTTGTACTTTATCCAGTGAACTAGTAGTACAGAGTACCTAATAAGGTCATTTCCACAAGGTGAAAAATCAGTCTTTTTCTGAAAAAATTTTTTTAGTGTCAAATTACATATGTTTAGGTCATGTGAAGGCTGATTAAGGGAAAGGCTGATAAAGGCAACCTATTGATAAATGGACTGAATATTGTAAATTTATTCATTTAATTCGGTGGTGAAAGAATGGAATATATATGGTTCAGGATATTCTGAGTAATATGGACCTACGAGTGACCGGTTCACAGCAAGACAGCATAGACTTTTTAAGGAGGAAGAATGTCAGGCTGTGAGAACTAAGGATAATAATATGTTAGGCTATGGGAGTTTAGGATGTCTGATACAGTAATTAATTTCAATATTCCATCTGTTGTGTCCACATTTTCAGATACCTGGAGGTGAGAAGAAAAGTGAAATTGCAGATCTCTGTCTCTTACCATATGTAAAAACTCACTCAAGGTGGCTTAAAGACTTAAATATAACGCATGACACTGTAAAAATTCTAGAAAGAAAACATAGAAAAAACTTTAGTAAACACTGGCCTATGCAAAGAATTTATGACTAAAATGCCGAAAGCAAATACCAAATCACTACCAAGAAGAAAGAAATGGGACTTCATAAAATGGAAAAAGACCTGCACATCAGAGGAAATGATTAGCAGAGTAAATAGCCTCCAAAATGGGAGAAAATATTCACAGACTATACCTCTAACCAAGGGCTAATATCTGGACTCTGTAAAGAACTCAAACAAATCAGTAAGAAAAAACCAATAACCCCGTCAAAATTAGGAAAACAGACATGAACAGATTTTTTTTTTTCCCAAAAGAAGACAAATGGCCAACTGTTGTGGGAATGTAAACTAGAACAACTTCTATGGAGAACAATATGGAGATTTTTCAAAGAACTAAAAATAGACCTACCATTTGATTCAGGAATTCTACCACTAAGTATCTTCCAAAAGGAAAAAGAGTTATTTTATGGAAAAAAAAAAACAACCACCTATACTTGAATATTTATGGCAGCACAATTCACAATCACAAAGATATGGAATCAATATAAGTGCCCATCAGCTGATGAATGGATAAAGAAAATGTATGTATATACATACATACTCAGCCATAAAAAGGAATGAAATAATGTCTTTTGCAGCAACTTGGAGGGAGTTGGAGACCATTATTTTAAGCAAAGTATGTCAGGAATTGAAAAATAAATACCACATGTTCTCACTTATCAGTGAGAGCTAAATGAGGGGTATATAAGGCCATAAAGTGGTGTAATGGACATTGACAACTAAAAGGGGGGGTGGGGGAGGAAGGAAAAAAATCGCCTATGGAGTATTGTGAAGACTATTCTTGTGATAGGTCTATTCAAAGTTCTGACTTTAGCATTATACATTTTATTCATGTAACAACAACCAATTTTTTTCCTAAGTTTATTGAAATAAAAAGAAACTGGAGCAACAAAAAAATTCAATGACTGAATGTAGTAGTTGGTTGAATTATTCCCTTTCAAAATTTTCATGTGTTTTTTCAGATTTAATTGTTATCACATTAAGCGTTGGTTAATCCAAAAGGAAGCTTGCTTTAGGTGAGATTCTCAGCCAGTACATACAGCAGTTTCACATGACACACACCAACTTGCTACTCCATAAAACCTCTGTTTCCTGCTCTAGGGCAGCAGCAACAGCACACAGCTCAGTGCTTCTCTCTGTCAGGTTCACTTCACAGTGGGGAGCCCTGGAACCATTGAAGAAGAAGGTATTTTCCTGCTAGAGGAAGAAATAGACATGTTGCTCTGCAGCCTGTTGAAGGTGGTCACAGCTTCCATGTGGCTAGGTAGGGATGGCCCAGTGGGAATATGCTTCTGCTATTATGTAAGGACTGGGGGTACAGGATGGACTTATGGAGATGTTGGGAAGGAGGGGTGACAGTATATAAAAGTAGAATTTCTTTGTCCCACACCACTTATCCCTTAACTTACCAATTCTATATTTTTCCTTCAGTGTCTGGTATTGCCCAGAAGGTAATTCAAGTCCAACCGGCAATGTTGATGCAGGAGAAGGAGGCTGTGACTCTGAGCTGCACATATGAAACCAGTGAAAGTAGTTACAGTCTATTTTGGTACAAGCAGCCCCCCAGTGGGGAGATGATTCTCATTATTCGCCAGAACTCCTATAGCCTGAAAAATGAAACAGAGGGTCGTTACTCACTGAATTTCCAGAAGACCAGCAAATCCATCACCCTTGTCATCTCAGCTTCACAACTGGGGGACTCAGCAACATATTTCTGTGCTCTGCAGAACACACACTGAGAAAACTGTTGGAAGAAGGGGCACAAAAACCCAGGAGTTGGCTTGAGACATTCACCTGCTGTAGGGACCATCACAGACAGGAAGTGGCTAGGTATGTGGCAACACAGCTGCAGAGTTTGAGGGAAACACAATGTTAAGGAAATAGTTCTGAACAGTCATAGAGCATGTCCAGTCAAAAACATTCTTATCTCTGGATCTTTGGCTTGATGTTAGACACAGAACTTTTGACTGAAGATGGAAAAGAAAGAACAGCTGTAATAAACAATTTGCCTTTGGCCACTAGAATGACCTAGAATAATTGATTAAGGAAGTTCAGAAAAATATCACTGAAATATTAGTTAAAATATTTGTGAATTCCTGGATTTTTAGATCAATTTATTCAATAAATATTTATAGGGTGCCTATTTTTTTAATTACAGAGGTCTTAAAAATCTCTCTGTATGTTTTCTTTCTTCAGAAGTACAAGAGAAATGAGAGAATGTCCATCTGTCAATACATTTTTTAATCTGTACAATAAATGCTTCATGTTTTCCTGTCTTGGAAGGTGCACTGTCTGAACATACACTCACTAAATTTGCCAAATTCATTCTAACTTCACTAAATTTATCTTGAAAGTTGAAGATATCTATTCCCTGTGTTCTAGTCTCAAGGGTACCCATAGTGTGTAAGAGCATCTTCTAGTATGACCTGAATGAGGTAAAAAGCCTGTGCTGAGTCAGTAGCATCAGTTGATTCATCCAACACAATTGAATAATTTATATTTTCCTTTTGAACTAGCCCATGAAGTTGTTCTGTTGAGGAGCAAACATCTTTCATGACAGAATTTCTGGTGTTGTGATAGTTGAGTGGGGGAACAGAATATTTGTCTCATTTGTGTCAAGTCAATTCATGTAAGTCAAAAACATCAGGCATCAGTGGGAGTATGAATTCTTTAATATAATCATTCTATTCCCTTAATAGAAACTGTTTGAATTCCCTTAAAAATTTAGTTAAGGTTTAAATATCAAAGGTCAAGCTGGGCATTGTGGCTTAGGCCTGTATTCTAGCACTTTGGAAGGGCAAGGAGGAGGATGACTTGAGACCAGGAGCTAGAGAGCAGCCTGAGGAAGAGTGAGATTTGTCTCTACTAAAAATAGAAAAATTAGCTAAAAATTGTAGTGAGCTCCTATCTCAGTTACTTGGAAGGCTGAAGCAGGAGGATTGGTTGAGCTCAGGAATTTGAGTTTGCTATGAGCTAGGCTGATGCTACAGCACTGTAGCCTGGACAACAACAGACTGAGGCTCTGTCTTAAACAAACAAACAAACAAAAAACTCAAAGGGCAATACTCTTCTAAGAATAAATATTTTAACATTTCGTGATTTCCTGATGCAGAATTTGTAGTAGGGTATTAATTTTTAAGACTAATTTTTATTAATAGCAACCAAAAATAACTAATCAGGAGGAAATAAAATCCGCTCTAGTTTCCGCACTATAAAGACATAGATTAAGTTTTGCATTATTTGTCAAATATAGTGAATCAAAGATATAATATTTAAATTCATTTCATTTGATTTCAGTTGATGGATTTTCATCATAAATTGCAAAATAAGTCATTTCAGTATATAACTCAAGAAGATAGAAAATACACAGTAGGGTGGCGCCTGTGGCTCAGTGAGTAGGGCACCGGCCCCATATACCGAGGGTGGCGGGTTCAAACCCGGCCCCGGATAAACTGCAATCAAAAAATAGCCGGGTGTTGTGGCGGGCGCCGGTAATCCCAGCTACTCGGGAGGCTGAGGCAGGAGAATCGCTTAAGCCCAGGAGTTGGAGGTTGCTGTGAGCTGTGTGAGGCCACGGCACTCTACCGAGGGCAATAAAGTGAAACTCTGTCTCTACAAAAAAAAAAAAAAAAAGAAAATACACAGTAAAATAAAATGAATGATAGAAGATTAAAAGAATTAAAGATAAAATTCTTAATATGTCAGTTCTACCCTGATTAATGTATAGATTCAATGTAACCCAAATAATAAATCCTACCATACTTTTTGTTGAAATTGACAAGCTGATTTTAAAATTTATGTAGAAATATAACAGACCTAGAGTAGCCCAAGCAACTTTGGAAAAGGGCAAAGTTGGAGAGCTAATAATCCCTGACTTTTGATAGTTTCCTTCAATATCAAGACAATGTGGCTTTTGTGTACAGATAGACAAATAAATTAATGGAACAGAATAGAGAGTCCTGAAATACACCTGCACATGTTTGGATAACTAATTTTTGACATAGGTGCAAAGGCAAGTCAATAACAGAAGCATAGTTTTGAATATTTAATTGCTGGCAAAATTGAATATTAATATGCCAAAAATCAACTTTGACCCTTATCTCATAGATCAGATTTACTCAAAGTTGATCATAGACATAAATGTAAAACCTTAAATGATAACACCTTTAGAAAAAAGCAATAGGAGAAAATCTCTGTGACCTTGGCCTATGCAACAATTCCTTAGTTATGGCTGCAAAACATAATCCATAAAAGAAAAGAAATTAATAAATTGGACTTCATAAAATAATAACTTTTGGGCAGTGCCTGTGGCTCAAAGGAGTAGAGTGCTGGCCCCATATGCTGGAGGTGGCGGGTTCAAACCCAGTCCCAGCCCAAACTGCAAAAACAAACAAACACAAAAAACAAACAAACAAAAAATGTTTGCTTTTTTGAAAGAATGTCAGTAGAGTTAAGAGATAAACTATAGACTGGGAAAAACATTTGCCTATCATGTATCTGACAAAGAGTTGAATTGAATTGTATAAAGAACCCTCAAAACTCATTAACAAAAAAAAAGAACAAAGATTTAAATATTTGAACACACACTTCAGCGAAACTACATTAATGGAAAACAGGCTCAAGGAAATATGTTCAGCATCATTATTCATTAGGGATATGCAAATTAAAATCACAATAAAGAACCACTCTATACCTGTTAGAGTGGGGCTGACAAGGATGTAGACCAAGCAGTGCTCGATGTAGTATTAGTGAGAATATAAAATGGCATAATTATTTTGGAAAACAGCCTGTCAGTTTCTTAATGAGTCAAATACACACTTACTGTATAATGTAGCCATTGTATTCCCAAATATTTCCCTAAGTACTCAGCAATTAAAAGCAAAGAATCATTGATCCATATAATACCGTGCAAAACTCTCAAAATAATTGTGCTGAGTGAAAGAAGTCAGACCAAAAAAAAATACATAATTTAATTTGTATGAATTTTTAAATATAAAAATGAACCTATAGTAACAGCAGAGTTGCCTGGATATGAAAGGAGAAGGTGGGAAGAAGGTTGAGAGTATGATTACAAATAGACATGAGGAAATTTATGGGTGACACAGTGTTCATTGTGTTGACTATGGTGGTAGCTTCACAAGTCTACATGTATGTCAAATCTTATAATCCATGTATTGTTCACCTAAGTAGGTGCAGTTTATGTTTATGCCAATTATACATCAATAAACCATCTAAAAATCCAAGTGTAACAAGTGTCTTCCTTTAACGTTGTGTATGTCTTCTGGTGTGACCCCAAATGCAAAAATGTCCTGACTGGGTTTAAATCATTTTTTAGAGTATGGTGAGAACTTTCTGCTCACATGGGCTCTACTGTTTATTTTCAACCTAACATCATTCCAGCTTACTTTGCAGCCTCCCCTGAATGTCAGAATAGACGGTTGTAGCTGATTTTCCTGAGTTCCTTTCTAGCATAGTTCCGTGCCAGGTTCTGACAATAGGATTTGGAAGATGGAAGAGAAAAAGGGACATGTGCTCCCAAATGACAGTCGGGCCTGAATGTCTTACTTAAGTCTATATCTAGGAAACTATTCATATATTGACTCTGAATGCACGAAATTACTTTCACTGAATTTGTAGAGCATAAACTCCAAAAAACAGACTGAGCTTAGTCTCCATCCATGTGATTAAGCTTAAATGTTTACAGGGCCTTTCAGAAAATTCCATTCGTCTCCTAAATTTGTCCTGATAACACCCCAAGAGGGTCTGCTTTTCCTTTTTGGTTATAAAATGAAAAGTCTTAAGAAGTTAAGAAGTCTTCATAGAAAAAGACTAGTTTAAAAAAATTTGTGCAATCATGGGGACGTTTTCTCATGATGAACTCAGAGCACTCTCTGGCATAGGATGCTATTCACAAATGAAATCTTATAGACTGGTATTAAACTGAGTGCAATAAAACCACCTGAAGACTTTTATAAAATAATAATCTTGGAACTCAATGCTACAAATTATGATTCTTTTTTTTTTTTATTGTTGGGGATTCATTGAGGGTACAATAAGCCAAGTTACACTGATTGCAATTGTTAGGTAAAGTCCCTCTTGCAATCATGTCTTGCCCCCATAAAGTGTGACATACACCAAGGCCCCACCCACCTCCCTCCTTCCCTCTTTCTGTTCCCCCCCATAGCCATAATTGTCATTAATTGTCCTCATATCAAAATTGAGTACATAGGATTCATGCTTCTCCATTCTTGTGATGCTTTACTAAGAATAATGTCTTCCACGTCCATCCAGGTTAATACAAAGGATGTAAAGTCTCCATTTTTTTTAATGGCTGAATAGTATTCCATGGTATACATATACCACAGCTTGTTAATCCATTCCTGGGTTGGTGGGCATTTAGGCTGTTTCCACATTTTGGCAACGGTAAATTGAGCTGCAATAAACAGTCTAGTACAAGTGTCCTTAGGATAAAAGGATTTCTTTCCTTCTGGGTAGATGCCCAGTAATGCGATTGCAGGATCAAATGGGAGGTCTAGCTTGAGTGCTTTGAGGTTTCTCCATACTTCCTTCCAGAAAGGTTGTACTAGTTTGCAGTCCCACCAGCAGTGTAAAAGTGTTCCCTTCTCTCCACATCCACGCCAGCATCTGCAGTTTTGAGATTTTGTGATGTGGGCCATTCTCACTGGGGTTAGATGATATCTCAGGGTTGTTTTGATTTGCATTTCTCTAATATATAGAGATGATGAACATTTTTTCAGGTGTTTGTTAGCCATTCGTCTGTCGTCTTTAGAGAACGTTCTATTCATGTCTCTTGCCCATTGATATAAGGGATTGTTGGCTTTTTTCATGTGGATTAATTTGAGCTCTCTATAGATCCTAGTTATCAAGCTTTTGTCTGATTGAAAATATGCAAATATCCTTTCCCATTGTGTAGGTTGTCTCTTTGCTTTGGTTATTGTCTCCTTAGCTGTACAGAAGCTTTTCAGTTTAATGAAGTCCCATTTGTTTATTTTTGTTGTTGTTGCAATTGCCATGGCAGTCTTCTTCATGAAGTCTTTCCCCAGGCCAATATCTTCCAGTGTTTTTCCTATGCTTTCTTGGAGGATTTTTATTGTTTCATGCCTTAAATTTAAGTCCTTTATCCATCTTGAATCAATTTTTGTGAGTGGGGAAAGGTGTGTAAAAGACAGTTTCAGTCTTTTACATGTAGACATCCAGTTCTCCCAACACCATTTATTGAATAGGGAGTCTTTCCCCCAAGGTATGTTCTTGTTTGGTTTATCAAAGATTAGGTGGTTGTAAAATGTTAGTTTCATTTCTTGGTGTTCAATTCTATTCCAAGTGTCTATGTCTCTGTTTTTGTGCCAGTACCATGCTGTCTTGAGCACTATGGCTTTGTAGTACAGACTAAAATCTGGTATGCTGATGCCCCCAGCTTTATTTTTGTTACAGAGAACTGCCTTAGCTATACAGGGTTTTTTCCGGTTCCATACAAAACGCAGAATCATTTTTTCCAAATCTTGAAAGTACGATGTTGGTATTTTGATAGGAATGGCATTGAATAGGTAGATTGCTTTGGGAAGTATAGACATTTTAACAATGTTGATTCTTCCCATCCATGAGCATGGTATGTTCTTCCATTTGTTAATATCCTCTGCTATTTCCTTTCTGAGGATTTCATAGTTTTCTTTATAGAGGTCCTTCACCTCCTTCGTTAGGTATACTCCTAGGTATTTCATTTTCTTTGAAACTATGGTGAAGGGAGTTGTGTCCTTAATTAGCTTCTCATCTTGACTGTTATTGGTGTACACAAAGGCTACTGTAATCCTGAAACACAACTGTAATTACACAGTTGTAATTACACACAAAGTAATCCTGAAACATTACTGTATTTTTTGATGACTTCTAGGAGTCTTGTGGTTGAGTCTTTGGGGTTCTCTAAGTATAAGATCATGTCGTCAGCAAAGAGGGAGAGTTTGACCTCCTCTGCTCCCATTTGGATTCCCTTTATTTCCTTGCCTTGCCTAATTGTATTGGCTAGAACTTCCAGCACTACGTTGAATAGTAAAGGTGACAGAGGACAACCTTGTCTGGTTCCAGTTCTAAGAGGAAAAGCTTTCAGTTTTACTCCATTCAGTAAAATATTGGCTGTGGGTTTGTCATAGATAGCTTCAATCAGTTTTAGAAATGTGCCACCTATGCCTATACTCTTCAGTGTTCTAATTAGAAAAGGATGCTGGATTTTATCAAATGCTTTTTCTGCATCTATTGAGAGGATCATGTGATCTTTATTTTTGCCTCTGTTAATATGGTGGATAACGTTTATGGACTTGCGTATGTTAAACCAGCCTTGCATCCCTGGGATGAAGCCTACTTGATCATGATGAATGACTTTTTTGATGATAAGCTGTAATCTATTGGCTAGGATTTTGTTGAGAATTTTTGCATCTATATTCATGAGTGAGATTGGTCTGAAATTCTCCTTTTTGTTTGGATCTTTTCCTGGTTTTGGTATCACGGTGATGTTTGCTTCATAGAATGTGTTGGGGAAGATTCCTTCTTCCTCAATTTTTTGGAATAATTTCTGCAGTACAGGAATAACCTTCTTCCTTGAAGGTTTGATAGAATTCTGGAGTGAAGCCATCTGGACCAGGGCATTTTTTGGTTGGAAGCTTTTTTATTGTTTCTTTGATCTCAGTGCTTGAAATTGGTCTGTTCAGGAGCTCTATTTCTTCCTGGCTGAGTCTAGGGAGAGGGTGTGATTCCAAATATTGATCCATTTCTTTCACATTGTCAAATTTCTGGACATAAAGTTTCTGGTAGTATTCAGAGATGATCTCTTGTATCTCTGTGGGATCAGTTGTTATTTCCCCTTTATCATTTCTGATTGAGGTTACTAGAGATTTTACTTTTCTATTCCTCGTTACTCTGGCCAATGGTTTATCTATTTTATTTATTTTTTCAAAAAGCCAACTCCTTGTTTCATTAATTTTCTGAATGATTCTTTTGTTTTCAATTTCATTGATCTCTGATTTGATTTTGGTTATTTCTTTTCTTCTACTGAGTTTAGGCTTAGATTGTTCTTCTTTTTCCAATCTCATAAGATCTCTTGTGAGATTGTTGATGTGCTCTCTTTCTGTTTTTCGAATGTAGGCATCTAAAGCAATGAATTTTCCTCTCAAAACTGCTTTTGCAGTATCCCACAGGTTTTGGTAGCTTGTGTCTTCATTGTTGTTATGCTCAAGGAAGTTATGATTTCCTGTTTTATTTCTTCCTGCACCCATCTCTTATTCAACAGAAGATTGTTTAATTTCCATGCCTTTGGGTGGGGTCGAGCATTTTTGTTAGAGTTGAGTTCCACCTTTAGTGCCTTATGGTCTGAGAAGATACAAGGTAAAAGTTTCAATTCTTTTGATTCTGTTGATATTTGTTTTGTGTCCCAGGATATGATCAATTTTGGAGAATGTTCCATGGGGTGATGAGAAGAATGTATATTCTTTATTGTTTGGATGAAGTGTTCTATATGTGTCTATCAAGCACAGTTGTTCTAGAGTCTCATTTAAATCTCTTATATCCTTGTTTAATTTCTGTTTAGAGGATCTGTCCAGCTCTGTAAGAGGAGTGTTAAGGTCCCCTGTTATTATGGTATTATCAGATATCATATTGCTCAGACTGAGTAAGGTCTGTTTCAAGAATCTGGGAGCATTTAAATTGGGTGCATAGATATTTAGAATTGAAATGTCTTCTTGTTGTATTTTTCCCTTGACCAATATAAAGTGACCATCTTTGTCTTTTTTGACTTTAGTTGCTTTAAATCCACATGTATCTGAAAATAAGATTGCAACTCCTCTTTTCTTCTGAATTCCATTTGCCTGAGAAATTGTCTTCTAACCCTTGACTCAGAGCTTTAATTTGTCTTTTGAAGCCAGGTGTGTTTCTTGCAGACAGCAAATGGATGGCTTGTGTTTTTTAATCCAGTCAACCAATCTATGTCTCTTCAGTGGGGAATTCAAGCCATTAACATTTATTGAGATAATTGATAAGTGTGGTAGTATTCTATTCATCTTATTTGGTGAGAGTCCATTGCTTAGTTTTATCTTTTGCATCAGTGTGGAGGTTAGGTTCTGTCCTTTAATTTCTGAGATCTTACTTTGCTGCTGATCCATTGTGGTGGTCAGTGTGCAGAACAGGTTGAAGTATTTCCTGTAGAGCTGGTCTTGTTGTAGCGAATTTCCTCAATGTTTGTATATCCGTAAATGATTTGATTTCTCCGTCAATTTTGAAGCTTAGCTTAGCAGGGTACAGAATTCTGGGCTGGAAATTTTTCTGTTTAAGTAGATTAAAGGTAGATGACCATTGTCTTCTTGTTTGGAAAGTTTCATTAGAGAAGTCTGCGGTCACTCTGATGGATTTGCCCCTGTAGGTCAACTGGCGCTTACTCCCGGTAGCTTGCAGAATCTTTTCTTTTGTCTTGACTTTGGACAGGTTCATCACAATGTGTCTTGGAGAAGCTCGGTTAGAGTTGAGGTGACCTGGGGTCCGATATCCCTCTGAAAGCAGTGTGTCAGAATCTTTGGTGATATTTGGGAAATTTTCTTTTATAATATTCTCTAGTATGGCTTCCATTCCTCTGGGGCATTCTTCTTCCCCTTCTGGAATTCCTATAACTCGTATGTTGGAACGCTTCATAAAGTCCCATAATTCTGACAGTGAACGTTCTGCTTTCTCTCTCTTCTTTTCTGCCTCTTTTACTATCTGAGTTATCTCAAAAACTTTGTCTTCTACCTCTGAAATTCTTTCTTCTGCATGGTCTAAACTGTTGCTGATACTTTCCATTGCATCTTTAAGTTCCCTGATTGACTGTTTCATTTCCTTCAGCTCTGCTATATCCTTTTTATATTCTTCATATTGTTCATCTCTGATTTGATTCTGTTTTTGGATTTCCTTTTGGTTATTTTCCACTTTATTAGCAGTTTCCTTCATTGTTTCCATCATTTCTTTCATTGTTTTCAACATGTGTATTCTAAATTCCCTTTCTGTCATTCCTAACATTTCTGTATAGGTGGAATGCTCTGCAGTAGCTACCTCATGGTCCCTTGGCGGGGTTGTTCTGGACTGGTTCTTCATGTTGCCTGGAGTTTTCTGCTGATTCTTCCTCATGAGTGATTTCTTTTATCTGTTTCCTTGCCCTAATTTTCCTTTCACTTCCTCTTGCTCTTTATTTTTTTATTTATTTATTTATTTTTTTTATTAAATCATAACTGTATACAATGATATGATTATGGGGCATCATACACTCACTTCATAAGTCATTTGACACATTTTGGCACAGTAACTGAGATAACGCCGGAAAGGCTATGTTAACCACTGTGATAAAAAATGTGTCAAATGGCCTCTTGTTCTTTAAGTTCTTGTGCCTGTGGAAGTTGCGGGCGGGTTTAGACTGGTTGAACACACGCGACCACTTGCCGGTTTTCCACTGTTTTAGTCCTCCTCTTGGGGTCCAGAAGTCTCTTGCTGAATCCCTGTATCCTCTCAGGGGTGATGATAGGCAGATCCCACCAGCCAGAGGTGCCCGGAGTCCTATCTCCCCAGACTCACGGTGCCCAGATGCAAGGAAGTTGTTACTTGGCTGCCATCTTGCTCCGCCTCCCCCTACAAATTATGATTCTTAAGGTTAGTGATGGAATTCCAGCATCTGTAAGTTCAAATCACTCACAAGCTGAATTTATTTTCAAATAGCCAATTTTGGGAACTTCTATCTCTTGATGTGTCTTTATCAATTGGAAAAGCCAAGGATAAAGAGAGCACTAACTGATGCTCTGGTGTTTTGATACACATTTGAATTTCTACACTGTGGGGGAAAATTATTCAGTTGACATTTGGCAACAAAATTTTGGCAGATATACAATGGTAGAAAGCATTCTTTGGGCTATCTGAAGGCTAGCAGAGCATCTTTTATGGTATGGAATTTGTAGTTGTTGCCTGACTACCATATTAGAGTCTCCTCACTTTGGAGTCACTGAAATCATGAGGAATAAGATACTGCACTCACATCATTGTATAGGGATTCAGTAACTTTAATTATGATGTTTTTTCTGTCTAGGATTCATATTTTTCCCTTTTTCATAATTCTGAAATGCAGGAGTATTTATTTATTGATAAGATAGTGTGACTTTATCCCCTGAAAAGCTTTTATTAAAATGAAAGCATTCCTTATAATTAATATTATTTTAGAATTGAGGAAATAATTGTCTTTCAAGTGGTAGTCATTCTCTTTTTATTGTTTGGGATTCATTGTGGGTACAAACAATTAGGTTACACTGTTGCATTTGTTAGGTAAAGTCCCTTTTATAACTGTGTCCTGGCTATAGAGGTGTGCTATACATTATGACCCCACACCCCCCTCTCTACTCCCCTATCCCCTCTCCCTCATTCCTCTACCTCCCCTGACCTTGTATTAGATCATCTACTGCAGTGGTTCTCAACCTTCCTAGTGCCTCTTAAAGCCATGACCCTTTAATACAGTTCTTCATGTTATGGTGACCCCCAACCATAAAATTATTTTCGTTGTTCCTTCATAACTGTAATTTTTCTACTGTTATGAATCGTAATATAAATATCTGATATGCAGGATGTATTTTCATTGTTACAAAGGGGTCATGACCCACAGGTTGAGAACCACTGATCTACTGCCTTCACATTAGAATTGAGTACATTGGATTCTTGCTTATCTATTCTTGTGATGCTTTACTAAGAAGAATGTGTTCCAACTCAATCCAGGTTAATACAAAAGATGTAAAGTCTTCATCTTTTTAAATGGCTGAATAGTATTCCATGGTATACATATACCACAGCTTGTTAATCCATGCCTGGGTTGACATTTGGCAACAAAATTTTGCCAAAATTTTGGGCATTTAAGTTGTTTCCACATTTTGACAATTTTAAAGTGAGCTGTGATAAACAGTGCAGTGCATGGTAGTGATTCTTTTTTGTTTGTTTTTGTTTTTACTAAATCAAAACTGTTTACATTGATGCATTTATGGGGTTCAGTGTACTGATTTGATATACGTGTGAAATGCTCACCTGGAATTGATCTATCACAATTATACTCTATATAATCTATCACAATTATACTCTTTTCTTAATAGTTTAGAAATGTACCATTGCATCATGCACATGAGGTGAGGTCCCCCCAAATACCCTCCCTCCTCACCCCCCCTTCCCCTCTACTTTCTGAACTACAGTTATGTTTTACCATTTGTATGAATGTGTAGGTGATTATATACTGATTTTATAGTAGTATTGAATACATTAGATACTTTTTTTTTTTTTGCAGTTTTTTTTTGGGGGTTTGAACCTGCCATGTTGGGCATATGGGGCCAGCACCCTATTCCTTGAGCCACAGGTGCCACCCTGGATACTTCCCCTCCCCCCCATTCTTGAGATAGTTTACTAAGAAGAATATGTTATGGCTCCATCCAGGTAAACATAAAAGATGTGAAGGCGCCATCTTTTTTATGGTCACATAGTATTCCATGGTGTACATATACCATAATTTGTTAATCCATTCATAGTCAATGGGCATTTGGGCTGTTTCTATGTCTTGGCAATTATGAATTGGGCTGCTGAAGGAGCACAGTCCCCTGCAACCTTGTAAGATGAATCCGTCTCATTTGTGCTCCTTGAGGTATGAGGCCCTGAGAAGGAACATTTCCAGTACTTGGGCTAGATATGAGTTTTGAGGGATATTCTCCCCCACCTCGCAGAAGTGGCCTTGCTGAAAAATGCAAGCAGTTATGCCTTAAAGAAAAGAATGTGCCGGAGGGCCCCACCAAATTGTAGCTGGGGACAAATCATCTGCCTGGGGCAGTGGACTGTTGCACTTTGTTCCCTATCTCAAGTTACACAATGACTTTCAGTTAGTCATATAGGGAAGTGGGCACACAGAGCAGACAACACAGCACCTTTGTAGTTTATCTCCATTGTTGTTTATCTCCAAGCAGGACATTCTTAGTTTGGAAAGGTGTGTACGTACTTTGCTGCATTAAGGCTGATAAGGAATCTTTATGACAGTTTTTGTTACCTTTTGTCTTCTATATTCTTGGATTATTTTTATCCGATGAGTTTGGATATATAAGAAAGCGAATAAAGATGGCTGATTGCTGATGTGCCTGAGCGAGCACCAGCCTTCCCTGTTAAAATCATTCATTTTGTCTGCGGTGCTTCCTCTTCATCATTGACCAAGTAGCCCAGTGGACAGCAACAGGCTGCAATAAACATTCTGGTGGAAATGTCTTTGTTGTAAAATGATTTTTGATCATCTGGGTATATATCTAGAAGAGGAATTGCAGAATTGAACTGTCGGTCTACTTTTAGTTCCTTGAGTATTCTCCAAACTTTTTCCCAAAAAGGTCCTATTAGTTTGCATTCCCATCAGCAGTGTAGAAGTGTTCCCTTCTCTCCACAGCCATCCCAATATCCTTAGTTTTGTGATTTTTTGATGTGGGCTAATCTTACTGGAGTTAGATGATATCTCAAAGTGGTTTTGATTTGCATTTCTCTGATGATTAAAGATGTTGAGCATTTTTTCATGTGTTTGTAGACCATGGGCCTGTATTCATCAGAGAAGTTTCTGTTCAAGTCTCTTGCCCACAATGAAATGGGATTATTTGTTCTTTTCTTATTAATTAATTTGAGTTCTGTGTGGATTCTAGTTATCAGACCTTTGTTGGAAGCATAACCTGCAAAAATCTTCTCCCATTCTGAAGGTTGTCTGTTTGCTTTACTTACTGTGCTCTTGGCTGTGCAGAAGCTTTTAAGTTTGAGCAGATCCCAGTAATGTATTTTTGGTGTTGCTTCAAATGCCCAGGGGGGCCTCTTCATAAAATATTCTCCCAGGCCAATTTCCTCAAGTGTTTTCCCTGCACTCTCTTCTAGTATTTTTATAGTTTCATGTCTTAAGTTTAAATCTTTTACCAATGAGAATCAATTTTTGTTATGGTGAGATGTGGGGGTCCAGTTTCAGTCTTCTACAGGTCACCAAGCAATTCGCCCAACATTGTTAGTTAAATACCGGAGTTTTTCCCCCACTGAATGTTTTTATATGCTTATCAAAGATCAAATGATGATAAATAGCTGGGGTGTTCTCTTGGTTCTCTATTCTGTTCCATAAATCTACCTCTTTGTTTTTGTACCAGCCAGTACCATGCTGTTTAGATACTATATAGTATAGCCTGAAGGCTGGTAACATGATACCTCCTGATTCATTTTTATTTCTGAGTAATGTATTGGCTATTCAAGGTTTTTTTCTGATTTTATATAAAACAAAGCACTATTTTTTCAAGTTCTTTAAAGTATGACAATGGTGCTTTAAATCTGTAGATTGCTTTGGGTAGTATGGATGTTTTAACAATGTTGACTCTTCCCAGCCATAAGCATGGCATGTTTTTCTATTTGTTAAGATCTTCAGCTATTTCTTTTCTCAGAGTTTTGTAATTCTCTTTATAGAGCTCTTTCACTTTCTTCGTTAGGTAAATTTCCAGATATTTCATCTTCTTTGGCATTACTGTAAAAGGAATAGAGTCCTTGATTATATTTTCATCTTGAGTATTATTGGTATATATAAAAGCTACTGATTTGTAAGTACTGATTTTGTATCCTGAGACACTGCTATATTCCTTGATTGCTTCTAAGAGTTTTGTAGTTGAGTTCCAGGGATTTTCCAGTTATAGGATCATATCATCAGCGAAGAGTAAGAGTTCGATCTCCTCTGACACTATTTGGATACTCTTGATCACTTTCTCTTGTTGATTGCCATGGCTAAGAGTTCCATTATTATGTTAAATAGCAGTGGAGACAGAGGACATCCTTGCCTAGTTCCTCATCTAAGTGGAAATGTTTGCAATTTTATTCCATTCAATGTGACATTTGCTGTGGGTTTGCTGTAGATGGCCTCTATCAGTTTAAGAAATGTCCCATTCTATGTGTATTGAAAGGGTGCTGTATATTATCAAAAGTTTTTTCTGCATCAATTAAGAGAATCATATTGTCTTTGTTTTTTATTTTATTTATGTGATGTATTATATTTATAAATTTGCATATGTTAAACCGACCTTGTAATCCTGGAGTAAAACCAACTTATCATGGTGTATAATTTTTTTTTTTTTGTAGAGACAGAGTCTCACTTTATGGCCCTCGGTAGAGTGCTGTGGCCTCACACAGCTCTCCAACTCCTGGGCTTAGGCGATTCTCCTGCCTCAGCCTCCCGAGTAGCTGGGACTACAGGCGCCCGCCACAACGCCCAGCTAATAGTGTATAATTTTTGATGTGTTGTTGAATTCTGTTTGCTAAGAACTTATTAAATATTTTTGCATTGATATTTATTAATGATATTGGTTCATCATTTTTTTTCTTTGTTGGATCCTTTCCTGGTTTGGGGATAAGGGTGACATTTGCTTCATAGAATGTGTTGGGAAGAATTCCTTCTTTTTATATTCTTTGGAAAAGGTTGTATAATATAGGTACTAATTCCTCTTGAAAGGTTTGATAGCATTCTGATGTGAAGCCATCTGGTTCTGGACTTTCCTTTTTTGGGAGAGTTTGTATTGTTGATGCTATTTCAGTGATTGATATAGGTCTATTCAAGATTTCTAATTCTTTCTGGTTGAGTCTAGGAAAGTGGCATGCTTCCGGGTATTGGTCCATTTCCTTCAGATTTTTATATTTCTGGGAATAGAGTTTTTTAATAGTAATCATTGAGGATTTTTCAAATTTGTGGTTTCTGTTGTTATTTCCCCTTCATCGTTTCTGATAGACTATATTGGAGATTTTACTTAGGACTGCCTTTGCAGTATCTCACAGGTTTTGATAATTTGTGTCTTCATTGTCATTTTGTTCCAAAAATTTGGTCATTTCCTTCTTAATCTCGTCTTTGAATCAGCTATCATTCAGCCTAAGATTATTTCATTTCTATGGCTTTATTTGAATATGAAGATTTCTGTTGTTGTTGAGTTCAACTTTTATTCCATGGTGGTCCAGGAAGATACAAGGAATAATTTCTAGTTTTTTAAATTTTCTGAGGTTAGACTTGTGTCCTAAGATATGGTTAATTTTGGAAGATGATCTGTGGGCTGATGAGAAGAATGTATATTCAGTTTTATTAGGATGAAATGTTCTGTAGAGATCTGTCCATTTGTTCTAGGATCAGGTTTAAGTCTAATATTTCTTTGTTTAGTCTCTTCTTGGAGGATCTATTCAAAACTGTCAAAGTGGTGTTAAAATTTCCAACTATTATAGTGCAGGAAAATATCATGTTGTTCATATCCATTAGGGTTTACTTTATAAATTGAAATCTATTCATGTTGGGTGTTTCCCTTGAGAAATATGTAGTGACCATCCTTGTCTCTCTTTATCTTTGTTGGTTTAAAGCTAATTGTATCTGCAAGTAAAATTGCAACCCCTGCTTTTTTCTGGTTTCCATTTGCTTGTATTATAGATGTCCATCCCTTCACCCTGAGTCTATTTTTATCCTTTAAGGTAGGATGAGATACTTGTATGCAGCAGATATCTGGTCTGAGTTCATGTATGTAGTCAGCCAACCTGTGCCTCATCTTAACTTTGGCAAAGTTAATCACAGTGTGTCTAGGAGATGTTTTATTCAGATTGAGTCTTGCTGGTGTTCTGAAACTGTCTACTAATCTGAATTTCTGTATCTCTTGCAATATTTGGGAAATTCTCCTCCATAATCTCTTGGAGTAGAGCATTTGTGCCTTTCTCTTATCCTTCAGGAATTCCTGTTAGACAAATGTTTGCTCTTTTGGAGTGATTCCACAACTCTCTCAGGGAATGATCTGTTTTTGCTCTTCATTAATCCACCTCTTTGAGTGTTTGGGAACATTCAAAAGCTTTGTCTTCAATTTCAGAGATCCTTTCTTCTGCCTGGCCAGATCTATTACTGTGGGATTCTATTGTATTTTGGAGCTTCTTGAATAACTTTTTCATTTCCTTGAGCTCTGCTATCTTTTTTCTCGTTATGTCCATATCTTTGGTGACTTTGTTTTTGAAGTCATTTATAGAAAAGGCACCTGTACTTGAATGGTTATTGTAGCACAATTCTCAATCACAAACCCGTAGAATCATCCTAAGTGCCCATCAATTCATGAGTGGATTAACAAAATGTGGAGTAGTACTCAGCAATAAGAAGGAATGAATCAATGTCTTTTGCAGCAATTTGGATGAGCTTAAGACCATTATTCTAAGTGAAGTATCTCAGGAATGGAAAAACAAATACCATATGCATGCTCTAATAATTTGGAACCAAGCTATGGGTACACATGGCAGAGAGAAATCAAAGTCACTGGACATCAAGAAGAGGCAAGAGGGGAGGATGGGAGGTGTAAACAACTACCTAATGGGTACTATGAACAGTATTTGTGTGATGGGCACACTAATGCCCATCCTCTAAGTATCACAAAAAGTGACGCTTTTTAACCAAAGAAAGTGATCCATTTAACCAAACCATTTAACCATTTAAACAAACCATTGAACCATTTAACCATTGTACCCCCTAAATATTGTGAAATAAAAAGAAAAGAAAAAAGTGTTGGTCATACTGATAGGAGTGAATAGATGTCTTATGGTGGTTTTGGTTCGCCTTTCTCTGATGGCTGATTATTGTTGAATATTTTTTCACATATCTGTTAGGGGTTGTATGTCTGTTTCAAAGAAATGTATGTTTAGGTCTTTTCCACAATGTAATACATTTTTTTGTTTTATAAATATTTGTGTTTCTTGTGTATATTGAATATTGACATCTTGTTAGATGTGTGGATTGTGAGCATTTTCTCCATTCATAGTTTGTTTCATCATTCTGTTGATTTAAATTGGTGCTGTGAAGAAGCCTTTTGGTTTGAAGTAATTCCATTTGCATATTTTTATTTTTGTTGCCCAGGATGTTAAGTTATATCCAAAAAATAATTATTCAGATCAATTTTCTGGAGTTTTCACCTTATATTTTCTTGGATCAGTTATAGAGTTTCAGGACTTGGGTACTTACCCAAATTGGGGACAACCCAAATCTGCATCAAAATAGAAATAAGTAAAGTAGGTTATGTGTTCTTTCAAAAATGGTATTATACACATATTGCCATATTACAGATATATATGAAACTTTTAAGAATAATTAATTCAGGTTGACATAAAACATACATTTCTTTGATTTCATTTAAATAAAGGTTCACAGTAAGCAAAACAAAAGAAAATTAAATAGATCTGTTTTATTCTAGACAGAGGTTCTCAACCTGTGGGTTGTGACCCCTGTTAGGGGTCGCCTAAATACATTTTGCATATCAGATATTCACATTACAATTCATAACAGTAGCAAAATTACAGTTATGAAGTAGCAATGAAAATAATTTTATGGTTGGGGTCACCACAACATGAGGAACTGTAATAAAGGGTCACAGCATTAGGAAGGTTGAAAACCACTGTTCTAGTACCTATAACTTCACTTTGTTTTCATAGTCATTTCCTAGCCACATACAAACCTTTTGGAGGAACAAATAGCAAGAAAGACAAGGGTATATTCATGACATTTACAAACAACCATTCTATTCACCACCTTGGGCGATCCTCCCAACCCCCAAGCCATTGTGCAGGAATTTGTAAAGCAGTGTTATACTCAAATAAATGATAGTTAACCTCATGATCTAGGACTATGTTTATCCAGCAAAAGAATCCAGGTGACTGAACAAGAACTAACTTTAATACCATTCTGGCCAGTTTGATACTAGCTAAGTGTACCAACCAGGTTGGGCTAAGATTGCTGTTGGGAGAAAGAAAGAAGCATTGTGACTTCCACTTCTAGAAAGGTGAGGTAGATGCACTTTTTTATATTCCGCCTGTTAAGTATAGCTATCAATCTCAGATGTTACAGATGCTTTGTGATCTATAATGGAATTACTTCCAGATATACTCATTGTAAGTTAAAAATACTGTAAATCAAAATGCATGTTAATACACCCAATATACTGAACATCAAACTTAGCCTATCTTACATTAAACATACTCACAACATTTATATTAGATTGTTGGGCAAAAATTATCTAACACAAAGCATATTTTATGCTAAAGTAGTGAATATATCTTGTAGTTTGTTGAATATCCTGAAAGAAAAAAAAACAGAATGGTTGAGTACTCAAAATATAGTTTCTACTCAATGTGTATCACTTTCACACCATCAAAATATCATTAAGTTGAACTATTAACTAGGGAGTCATCTATATGCAAAATCATAGGATATGAAGTGTCTAAAACATGGAGAGAAAAAGTCAGCCTGGCTAAGGAATGTAGACCTGAGTAATGCTAGAGCAGTGAGTTCCATGTGTTTCTTTTTGCTTCATATAACCCAGTTGCATCCAGGAGTCATCAGTAATCTGGAAATGCCAGTGGGTACAGACTAAAGAGCCCACAGAAAAGCCTGCTTTCTCTAGCCAAAAAAAAAAAAAAAAAAAGCAGGAAAAGGTTAGACTCACAAGACAGAAAACTGTAAGACCATAACCAGACTACTCCAGCCAAATACCATAGAAAGGTTTACAGCAAACAGGAAAATACTTAATAAAAGGGAAATGTAACCTGCTAAGAGAGCTGTGTGGTACTTTAACTTACCTTTGCTCCTCTTGCCTTCACTGGCTTGAAGACAGCTTTTAATAGCAGCCTGCATCCCCAGTGTGAGTTCCTGTTGCTGAAGGGAGCAGAGTGGACCTTGTTATGGAACAATAGTGCTTGGCACTTTGATCTGCCAGGTGGCTCCCTGTGGAACATAACTCACAACTCTCTCAGGGTGAAGTGGCTAAGCAGAAGAAATTTTCTCAAAAACAATTTGCTAAAGGTTCAATGGCAGGCAAGAGAAAGCATTTGCATACTCAAAGATAGGTCAGTTGAAATTATTCAGTCTAAGAAGAAGAGGAAGAAAAGATGAAGAAAAATGAACAGAGTTTAAGAAACTTGTGGGACATTATTAAATGTATAGGCTAAAGTAAGATTCTGGAATGACAGGAGAGAGAGAAAGGAAACGATACTTAAATTGGACAGAAGACATAAATCTAGAAAATTTACTCATAGAAGACATATCTAGAAATTTTGCTACTGTGAAAAATACGTGCTGATTTCTTTTTGATGGATTGCTGTACCATTTTCCTATGAAGGAGCTTCCTATTTCCTTTAGACATCATTAGTCACAGGAGCTTTTGCAGGAAAATTTTGATGCTGTATAAATTCTGGTATTTTAGTAGCACTGATAAGACTCTTGGTCAGCTACATTACATCTATTGACTAACTCATACTATTTTTGTTACAAATTTTAAAAATGGAGGTACTTATTACAAAGCTGTGCTTCATGTCCACATTCAATGTTGAAGATGTTATATTTGGTTTTCATAGATTTTCCAAGACTGTGGTTGGCTGTCATCTGTGTTGCTGTCATTTCTCCTTGATTTTTACATTACTGAGAAATGTCTTTGTGATTTCTGTCAAGTGGAATATATTCTTGGAGAAAAAGATTTCAACATAAGAATCTTCTCCCTCATTCTATTTCCTATGCAGTTGTTGGTGGGAATGAGAATATTCGGTGGGTACTGGTTACATGGCTCTTCAGTAGGAAAGGGCTGTGTCATTGCTGGCCTATAGACACCAGCTTCTGCAAGAGCATGAAGTAGATTGTAGGACAGGAGAAGCAGCAGCTCTCTGTGAGTCTCTGTACACCTCATTCAACTTCTTGCCTAGATTGCTCTCGGATAGATGTGGTTTGCTTTTTAGGTGAGGATGGAAATGCAGAGAGAAGATCCATAACTTTGGAGATTAATTTGTGGATATCAGCTTTGTACAGGAAAGGGAATAATAGAAAGTAGGCAAATGAACAGGTATATTGGGTTTTCTTGATAGTGTAAGTAGTGAGGGTAGGTCTATCTCTATTGTACCAATCCAAAAGGTTGTGGGTTTAAAAATTATACAAAGATTCTGTTCTGCCAATTAGAAAAAAGAGGGCCTTTTACCACCACTGCTGCATCACTAGGCCGCTTCCCTGATATATATATCCTCTGTCTCTCTCTCCCCCATACACACTGTTTTGACACAGAAGTGTAATTGGTATAAAATGGAATGACAGATTTCAAGCTCCTCTCATTCCTTAACTTGATAAAAATGTTGCCCAGGTTGTTTATTTAGATTTTAGGCACTCTGGTTTTTTTTTTTTTTTTTTTTTTTTGAGACAGTCTCAAGTTGTCACCCTTGAGCTCACAGCAACTGCAAACTCTTGGGCTTAAGCGATTCTCTTGCCTCAGCCTCCCAAGTAGCTGGGACTGCAGGCGCCTGCCACAACGCCCAGCTACTTTTTTTTTCTTTTTGTTGTTGCCAATGTTGTTTTAGCTGGCCCAGGCTGGGTTCAAACCTACAATCTCGGTGTATGTGGCCGGCACACTTACCCACTAAGGTATAGGCGCCACCTATGCACTCTGTTTTTAAAGAATTTTTTTAAGTTGCATGAGATTTCTTTAAGAATTGGAGATAATGGAGTGATGTAAGGGGTGTCTGGCCTGATATAGAGAAGATCTATATACAGATGCTTCCTGAATTGCAAGAACCTCATGCAAGTATTGAAATACTTCATGATTCTTCTTTCACTGTAGGAAGGTGGCTAGTGAAAATGCTGTTACTCCTGGAAGAGTTGCCATTTGATATAAAACATGTATACACATATACACTCCCCCCAACCACATTGATTTGGAGCATTTGCTACTCAACTTTTTAATTTAACTAAATTGTTATATTTTTACTTTCATCAGCTTGCATAATAAAGGTCTATACTTTGAGTATATGTTTGATCACTATCATGATTCCACAAGATGGCAGTGTCTTCTTAAGACCTTGAGGAAATCTCTTAAGTGCTCGTGTGTGTGTGTGTGTGTGTGTGTGTGTGTGTGTGTGTGAGAGAGAGAGAGAGAGAGAGACAGACAGAGAGAGAGAGATAGAGATATATATGATATATCAGGGGAGTGGCATAGCAGGGGTGATGAAAAGAACCTCTTTTTTCTAATTGGTAGAACAGAATCTTTTTATGATTCTTAAAGCAGAAAATCTTTTTTTTTTAAGGTTTAAAATTTAGTCCTAGGGAGTTGTGGAGATGAAATCCTTGAGAGTTCTACTAGCCATCCTGGGGATTCATTTAAGCTGTGAGTTTTGGGCATCTCTTGGGAAATTCCAATAGTATAATTTTTGGATGTATTTGGAGGTATTGTCTACCTTAGGCCATCAATAAAAACATAAATGTCTTTTCCTTCTAACTAAGTGTTGGTAGTGGGTGGGAAGCCTGTGAAAAGATAATTTTAATTTTGGGGAGTAAGCATCAAGTATCCACTACCCAACCAACCTTCTTTGTCTGAACATTGTCTTCCGTACAGGGGTGAGGAGCCAACAGAAGGAGGTGGAGCAGAATCCTGAATTTCTCTCTGTTTCTGAGGAAGCCGTGGCCTCTCTCAACTGTTCTTACAGCAACAGTGCTAATCAGTACTTCATGTGGTACAGACAATATTCCGGGAAAGGCCCTGAGTTGCTGGTGTCCATATACTCGAATGGTGACAAAACAAAAGGAAGGTTTACAGCACAGCACAATAAAGCCAGCAAGTATGTCTCCCTGGTCATCAGAGACTCCCAGCTCAGTGACTCAGCCACCTACCTCTGTGCAGTCAGCACACAGTGCTCCCCAGGCACCTGCAGCCTGTAGTCAAACCTGCTAGGGCCCCAGGAACACCTGGGAACACAGCTTAGTCTGTTGTATGGAGACATTCTCTCTTTCCTCTCTAGAGGCAAACAGAAGTTAAAAATAGTAGTATGGAGGGATTGATTAATTAGGAAAGTATTTTCACAATTCTGAAAATAATAGTGAAGAAAAATGAAGGACATGATACTGCTCTGGATGAAATGTTTCCCACTCTTCTCTTTCTACTCTAGTTTTTAAAATTACGATTTAAATTTATTGTTGAGTTATGACTGCATACAAAGTGTGCACATATTTGCCTCATATACTTGTTGTATTTGCAGACAAATATAAACCCATTAAATCATCATCATAACCTACACACCAAAAATATATCCATTACCTCTAAAATTTTCTTCTTCCTTTTTTTTTATTGAGATGGACACAAAAAGGTGTGCGTATTTAATGTATACATATTGATGCCCACTCTGGTTTTGTCGCACAACTTGTCTTAATGGTATTGATTTTATGATTTCTTTTATATATAAGAAAAAAATGTTTTAGTAGGATAACAGATATTCCCTCATAATTCCTAGTTTACCTTGGTCTTGCCTCATTTAATTACTCACGATATTAGACAGTTGTAACAAAAGTCATTTGCTCTAGAAATTCAGTGGCAACACAGAAATGGGAAGGGAAGGAAAGAGTCATTAAAACCCTACTTTGAAAAGCTGTAAGTCATACTCGCAGTTAAAGATACCCATATTCACCCTCAGTTGCAACGTCACTTCCCTGCCAGATAAAGATAACTTTGGTGGACAAATGGAAATGAGTAGAGTCAGGGGATGAGGACTAGTTAAAATAAAAAGCTCATTTTTATTTTATTTTTATTATTTGAGATCTTACATTTAAGTCTTTTTTTTTTTTTTGTAGTTTTTGGCCAGGGCTGGGTTATGAACCCACCACCTCTGGCATATGGGACCAGCGCCCTACTCAATTAAGCCACAGGCGCTGCCCTTACATTTAAGTCTTTAATCCATGTTGAGTTAATTTTTTTTTTTTTTTTGGAGACAGAGTTTCACTTTGTTGCCCTTGGCAGAGTGCTGTGGCATCATAGCTTCACAGCAACCTCAAACCGTTGGGCTGAAGCAATCCTCTTGCTTCCGTTTTTCATTTTTAGTAGAGATGGCCTCTCACTCTTGCTCAGGCTGGTCTTGAACTTGTAAGCTCAAGTAATTCACCCTGTCTCGGCTTCCCACAGTGGTAGGGTTACAGGCATGGGCCACTGCACTCGCCCATGGAGTTAATTTTTTTACGTAGCTCACTATGAAAGTTTTGAGACAGTGTTACGATCCATTATTTCATTATTTCACTTCCAAGAAACACAGTCAACAGTGTCCTTTCTGATTCATCCATGCAAGATTTTACATTTCTTTAAAAAAAATAAGGTTTTACATTTGTTAATCTCTGAGTGTCTCAAAACTTTTTTTTTAATTTTTATTTTTTTTATTAAATCATAGCTGTGTACATTAATGCGATCATGAACTTTTTTAATGACCCATATATCAATATAATTTTGGTATATGGTGAGAAATAGGGATTCAATTTCATTCTTATGCATGTGGGTATCCAATTTTCCCCGTACCATTTATGGAATAGTTCATCCTTTCCCCATGTATGTCTTTGTGTGCTTTTTCAAAGATCAGTTGGTTGTATGTGTATGGTTTTGTTTCTTAGTTCTCCAAAATATTCCATTGATCAATGTGTCTACTTTTATACTAGTATCATGATATACTTTTTTTGGCCGGGACTAGGTTTGAACCCACCACCTCCAGTATATGGGGCCAGCACCCTACTTCTTTGAGCCACAGGCACCACCCCATGGTATACTTTTATTACTATAGCCCTGAAGTATAATTAGAAATTAGTTGTGTGATGTCTCCAGTTTTGTCGTTTTTGGTTAGAATTGCTTTGGCTAGTTTGACCTTTTTTGGACCCACATGAAATTTAGAATTATTTTTTCTAAAACTTTGAAAAATTATATTGGGCTTTTTATAGGAATTGCATTGAATTTGTAGATGTATGTAGTACTGTGAGTGGGGTGTTGAGGTCCTCCATATTTATTGTGTTATTGTCTATCTCTTTCTTTAGGTTCTGTAATATTTGTTTTGTGAATATGGGTATTCATATGTTGGGTGCATATATACTTAGAGTCATTATATCCTTTTGCTGAACTGATCCCTTTATCATTATATATGACCTCTTTGTCATTTTTTTTCCTGTTTACCTGATATAATTATACCCACTCCTGCTCATTTTGGTTTTTGTTTGCATGAACTATTTCTTTCCACTCTTTAACTTTCCATCTATGTATGTCTTTATGAGTAAGGCGAGTTTCTTGTAAGTAGCATATTTGGATCATGTTTTTTATCCATTCTGCTGCTCTATGCCCTTTAAGTGGAACATTTAATGCATTTACATTGAAGGTTAATATTCATATGTGAGGCTTTGTTCTTGTCATAGTGTTACCTGATTTCTAGTTGCTTTGTAATTTCTTCATTTCTTTTTCTTAGTATTTTTGTCTTTCTGGTTTGCTTAACTTCCGTTATGTTGTCATTTAATTCTTTTCTCTCCCTCTTCCTCCTTGTTCATCAAATCTGTAAACTTTAAACTTTTGTTTGTTTTCATGATGGTGAATTTTGAACTTTTATTTCCACATTTAAGATTCCTTTCAGCATTTCCTATAGGGTCGGTCTAGTCATGAAAATTTTTCTCAGTGTTTGCTGGTCCAGTAAAGATGTTATTTCTCCATCATTTATGAAGATTTTCTCTGGCAAGACATAAAATTCTTGAATAGCTAGGCTTTCACCACCTACATTTTGAGACTAAATCCTATTCTCTTCTGGTCTGTATGGTTTTTGCTAAGAGATCTGCAGTAGTCTGATGGGATTTCCATTTCTGGGTGTGTTGCGTGAAGTTCTCTGATCAGCGTCACAGAGACAAGGCCAGCAGTCAGAATGTTTCAAAGGATCAGAGGGCCACAGCTCTCTCAGGCATGTAGCAACCTCACTTTATTTCTATCCATTTATATATTCTAACAATTTAACATTCTGCACGTACACACGTATGACATCAAGTATGTTTACAACCTATACTCAGACCAGCTCGCACAGATGGTTCCAAATATTACAATTCAAAGAAATCATAAACCTAATCTATTTATAGCTGCAAGGAACAAAACATTCATCTAAAAAAACAGGTGCAACCTTTAACTTAGGTGTACATTAATCTTATCTTGATTTTCCACTCCTCAGGCTCCTTCCAGGAAATTCCAGACCAAAGCAGGCCATGTTTGCAGTGCTTGCCTCCTACAAAACTAGTTTACTAATCACTTAGGAGGGTCTTCAAAAGAACATCCTTTCCCGTAGATCGTGAGACAGCTTTCCACCAAGTATAAAGTTATGATAGTCTAAGTTTAAACATGGTTACATTATCCTCCAGGGTGACTAGCTGCTGTTCTCTTGCTAATTTAAAAATTCTCTCTTTGAGTTTGACTTGATTTAATCTGATTAAGATATGTTGCTATGAGGTCTTTTTTGCAATGTATTTGCTTGGGGATTGTTCAGCCTCTTATACTTGAATGTCTAACTCTCCTGCTAGTCTTGGGAAGTTTTCATTGACTATCTCCTTAAATAGGTTTTCTAAACTTGTTGATTTCTCTTCTCCCTCAGGAAGACTGAAAATTCGTAAGCTCAGTCACTTTTTGTAGTTCCAGATATCTCAAAATCATTCTCTTTTAGTCTTCTTTTTTTATTTTTGTCTGATGGATTATTTCAAAAGCTCTGTCTTCATGGTTTTAGATTCTTTCTGTTGTATGACCTAAGTTTCTCCTTGAAGCTTTTGAATGCATTTTGTATTTCCATCAATGCATTTTCAGCCACAGAACTTTTTTTTTTTTTAACTATCTTTGGTAAATTTCTCATTCATATGCTGAATTGATTTTTTGATTTCTTAGTATTAGGTTTAAGATTTCTTTTCCATCTTATTGAACTTCTTAAGAATCAATATTTGAAATATTTTGGCTTTATGAGGAATTATTTTTTATTTGGATCCATTGCTGGATGATTGTTGTGGTCCTTTGGTGGTGTTACATTTCCTTGCTTTTTCATAATTGTTGTGTCCTCCCATTGATATGTGCGCATCTGACCTGGCAGTCACCTGTTCTAATTTTTTAAAGTTGCTTTCGAAGAGGAGAATTTTTTCCTGGAGATAGATTATGTTGTTGGTTTAGTAGGGGACTTTGGCTTGATTTTGGTGCCTACAGTGGTGTGATCCTTGTATAGGTTCCTAGGCAGTAGGCAGGTTAGTGGTATTTGTGATTTTCTTGGTAGCCAAGAGAACAGTTATTAGTTTAAACTGCGCTGAAGTTTTTCTGGGAATTTGAACATAAGCTGAGCCAAGCTTTGGGCCCCAGAAGTGAAGAGAGGCAATGGGGTGAGTATGCCTGATATTAGGCCCCAGAGCAGCTTATACTGACAATGGTATTAGTTTGTTTAGGGGGGCACACTTCCTGGGCCTTCAGGTAATTTGCTTAGATGCTAGTATTTGGAGCAGAGGGCCTTGTATGGGTAGGTTATCAGGCCCCTGAGCAGCTGGTGTGATATGTGAGGTGGCAGTAGCAGTGGTGGAGCCATCCACTCGGTGGTTTGTGTTGGTGTTACTGGTTGTGATTACTGCTAACTATGATGGGATGGGTAGACACGTCACCAGTCCCTTAGCTACTTGTAACAGGGTATGGGGTATTATCATAAATGTGTTTAGGGTCTCCCCAATCCTTTCTGGCCAGGTGACAGCTACAGCCATGTCACTTTGAACTTGGCCTGAGGGTGGGGCATAGCTCAGCATTAAATTCTCAAAATGGTATTGGATGTGAGTTTGCAATCAAAGTGGACAGGGACCCTTTCAGGCAAGAGTCATTGGCAAGTAACTATAGAGAATGCTGTTTGCTTGCATCTCAGTATCATGGGAGCCAATAGAAGGCTGTGGGAATTGTCTCAGGTGTAGGTAGAAGAGCTTGGGTTCCTCTGTCCCTCCTCAGCCAGGTGGAGCTACAGCTATATCAGCCCAAAGTCAGTCCAAGGGTAATGTGTTGCCGAGCTTCAAACTCCCCAAATTGCTCCCTGTGTCTGTGATCAGAGGGTAATATCCATCTCAGACAGGCAGCACAGGGAGCATAGTCTAATCAAGATTTGGCCCCATGGCACAGCCAGCTGCAGGATAGTGGGCACCATCCCAGATATATGCTGGACGGCCCTGTTTCCCTGCCCCTCTCCAGTCAGGCATAGATTGTAGCTGCATGAGCACAAACTCAGCCTGAGGGCAGGTTGTGGCAAAGTGTTAAACTCTGAAAATGGCACCTTGAACTTGTAGCCAGAAAGGCTGGGGCCCCACCCAGGCAGGCAATGTGGGCAGAAAATTGTGAGAAATGCTATCCGTTCACATCTCAGTCTCAACAGCAGCCTACAGCAGGGCTTCACATGGGTGTGTGGAAGCACCTGGGTTCCTCTATCCCTGCATGCATCTGTGCAGTGACTGCAGGTCCACTTGTGGTTCCCTGGCATCTAGGCTCTCAGAATGGCATGTGGCTCAAGCTGCTCTAGATGCAGATGTTTGTGGGATTCCACGTGAGTTCTCTTTCTGGAGCAACATGTCTGTGTAACTTCTAAGCAGCTGCCTGTGTTAGACCCTCCAACACTTGCATAGGCTTCTTTGTAGCCGACAATATAAGAGTTTGTCTCAGAGAGGGCAGCCCTGGTGGGTTTTCTCTTACCATTCCCATGTCCCAGAGCTTCTCCCAGTTATTAGCCACTCCCCAGATAGGCTAGTTGCCCCAAATCCTCTTCTTACCCACTTCTGGTATTTCCTATCATTTCCTTGGTAAATTCAAGCATTCTGTCCCTGAAGATGTGTTCAAAATGTGGAACCCTGATTACTATTCTGATTCCTCTCCTTAGAAGAGGCACATACTACCTGTTTAGTTGGCCATCTGGTTCCTATCTATATGGAGCCTGTTTAATATGTTTGGTAGAATTTAACAGTAAACTTATGCATCTTAGGCTTTTTGGTAGGGGCATATTTTTATTACTGATTTGATCTTATTACTTGTTATTGGTTTGTTCAAGATTTTTTTATTTTTCCTGATTCAATCTTGGTAGGTTGTATGTGTCCACCAATTAATCTATTTCCTCTTTTCTAATTTATTGGTGCATAGTTGTCCATAATATTCTCCTTTTGTATTTCTGTGGTGTTAGTTGCAGTGTCTCCTTTTTAACTTCTGATTTTATTTATTTGAATCTTGTCTCTTTTTTCTTGGTTATTCTAGCTAATGGTTTATTGATTTTGATTGTTTTTTCAAAAAAGTCTTTCTGTGTTATTTATTCTTTGAATTGTTTTTCTAGTCTCTATTTCATTTAGTTCTGCTCTGATTTTTAGTATTTCTTTCCTTCTACTAATTTTCAGTTTGGCTTATTCTTACTGTTCTACTGGCACACTTGAGGTGTGCCATTGGATTGTACATTGTCTATTTGACTTTTTAAAAATTTTATTGATGAAAACTTACTTCTTAGCACTGCTTTTGCTATACCTCATAGGTTTTGACATGTTGTGTTTCCATTTTCATTTGCTTAAAGAAAAGCTTTGATCTCCTTGTTAATTTCTTCACTAACTCAATGATTGTTTGGGAGCATTTTGGAGGTATTTATGCTAACTAAAACAAGGAGACAAGTGTGGCATCTTTTCACTTATTTGTGGGAGCTAAGTCAATATTGTGGAGGTAGAGTAGAATGGATGGAAAGGGTAAGAGGAATTGAAGAGGGGGTATGTACGTGGGATGTTAATGGGTAAAAACATATGGTTTGATAGAAGGAATAAGTTCCAGTGTTGGATAGCACAGTAGAGTGACTCTAGTTAACAATGATTTACTGTATATTTCAAAATAGCAAGAAGATTTGAGATGTTCCCAACACAAAGAAATGACAAGTGTTTGAAGTGATAAATATATTACATATCTTGATTTCATCATTAGCCATTGTATATGTATCAAAATATCACATGTACCTCCTACATATGTATAATTATTATGTACAACCTTTAAAAAGCCTAGAAAGTTACAGATATTAAAGATTAGAGAGAGTTTCTGTTGCCATTTTAGATTAAAGTCTGAATAGAATACAAAATTCCTCGTTTGACCAGTGTGATGGCTTATGCCTATAATCTTAGCACTTTGAGAGAATGAGGTGAGATGATTGCTTGAGACCAAGAGTTCAAGACCAACCTTGGTATTATAGTGAGACTCAAAAACAAAAATAAAAAAAAATAACCAAGTATGGTGGCCTGTGCCTATAGTTCCATCTGCTCAGGAGGCTGAATCAGGAGGATCGCTTGAGCCCAGGAGTTGGAGGTTGGAGTGAGCTGTGACCACACCACTGCACTCCAGCCTGGACAACAGAATGCGATCTTATCTCAGACAAGACACCCTGGCTTGATTATTGTGTGGGAAAGTTTATTGATCCCTGTGTCCTTGAGTGTGGCATGGAGATCACAGGGAACATTAACTTTAGTCATAGAGGGCATCATACACCCAGCAGGATGAGAAGGAACAGAATGACTGCAGATGTCTAGAGAAGGATCTCTAGAAAGAGTCCCAGACACCAAAAGGCTTTGTTATAGTGAGGAAAGACCTATATCGAATAATTACCAAGGCCATGTAGCATATTGAGAATGTTTTGGCAAATATTGGTCAGGATAGTTGAAATCACTGAAGATGTCTCTCTCCTCTGATTTCTAGACACCATTAATTTGCCCTGCAACTTTTGCCAAATACAGAAAAAATGTCTGTGGCCTAATGGAACATAAGACCTATAATCAATATTATATTTAATTCCAGGAAAAATGTTAATGTCACATTTATTGTAAAACTGAAGTTGTGGTCTGTCAGTCATGACATTGTTTATGTAATCCAGCATGTAGGAAAAACTTAGAAATGCAGAATTAAGTTTTTTGTTCAGTTTGTTTGCATAGTAACTCAGGAAAAGAATGCAACCCAATAAGAATTTGCTTCAAATTCTCAGTCAAAAGAACTGAAGATGCTGGAACAAATTATTTCCAAGTCATGGAAGAAAGATTTGAAAGATACTGAGGCAGATTATAAAGTTGTGCTGGAAACAGGATACTTAAATTTTAGTTCTAGCTTTATTGTGTACCTTCTGGCATCACAGAGCCCTGGAAAGAACCCATTTCTCATTTGAATCTCTATCCTGTTACTAATGGGCCATTTGATCTTATGCTGTGTTATTATTTATTATTCAGAATTGGTTTCAGAATTAAATGAGATATTTATACTATCATCTCATTTAACAATGCTTGTCCCAAGCAGACCCTGAATTGGGAATTCTTTGCCCATAATTTATTGAGGGAAGCAGGTTAATCCTGAGATGGTAGAGAAAGGCTAAACATGGATGTGGCTCAGCAGGAGTCTTGATTCAACCGGATCAGGGGAGCTCTGGAGTTGAATTGCATCACAGTGTTGATCCCTCTCACCTTGGAGCAAGGGGCCATACTGCTGAGCAACTGTGTGTAAGAATAGTCATTGACTGTGGTCTTAATGGGGGTAGAGGTATACTCTACTGCACAATGGTGACTCTCACTGGCACAGGTCAGTTCTCTGGGGAACAGGGCCAAGAATAGCCAACACTGACAGTAGTTGGAGATTGGTTACAAAGGACCGGTAAAGGGGATTAGGCTGGGCAATAACAGTTTTCACTATTAACACTGAACTTTCTTGGCACATGGGCAGTTTTCAAGAAATGATTGACTTTATAATTATTATGTACTAAATTTTAATTTCTTTATTTAGTAGAGTTTATATAGCTTGTCCTATTAATCTTGAAAAGTTGAAAAAATTCAGGTTAAAGCACTTGTTAACAGAAAACATCTTAATAAATAGAAGGAATACATATAAGAAAATACAATTCAAAGCCAAGAGTCAGGATTTTTTAAGAATAATGACTACAGAACTTTGAACACACTGGGCTTTGCCTATGCCCAGGAACTGTGAGAGGAGTTAAAATTATCGTTCATCTGAAAGCCAACAGAAAATGCTTCTCATAGCTTATTTTTCATTAGTTTTTCCTATCCTAACTTTAATCTTCAATATGATCCCGTCCTCTGAGATGCCAATGCTGGTGGATTACTTTAGCTCAGGAGTTTAAGAACAGCCTGAGCAAGAGCAAAACTCTCTCTGTACTAAAAATAGAAAAACTGGCCAGTTTTGTGGCAGGCACCTGTGGTCCCAGCTATTCAGGAGGCTAAGGCAAGAAGATTGCTTGAACCCAGGAGTTTGAGGTTTCTGTGAGCTAATGATGGCCAGGGCACTCTATCCAGGGTGATAGAGTGAGACTCTGTCCTCTAAACAAACAAACAAATATATATACATATATATTTGTATATGTTTATATTTATATATGATCTCATTTGTATATATTTGTATACATACATATATGGTCTCATCCACTTTCCATCTGATATATATATATCACCAGATAATTGTTCTCCAGATAATTGTTATTCTTTGTACTCTTGGGAACTTTTGTTTATTTCCATTTAAATTTCTACTATTTTAGTCAGAAAGAAATTTGGAACTGATGGAAGATAAGCATATAGCTGCAGGAGTCAGACATCCATGTCTAGGCTACAAAATTTACAAAATAATTATATTACAAAATCTTCTGTGTGAAAGACTATCTCTCCAATCAGGAACAAGTGAATAAAGAACTTAAGGAGATGACTCATACTCCTAGAATCAAAGAAAAGACGTTTTCTGACGTTGTCAAAGAATTGCATTGGCTACAGAGAAAGCAGTGAATTTCTTCATTCTCATGTTTTTGGAGTTTTCTCTCTTGGTCTGGTGTTATTTTCCTTAGCAACAGACATTTCTGTAGTTATATTTCCTCTGGGCATAGGGTCAAAGCCTTCCCCTCCAGAGTTGCATCTTGACTTTAGTCACACAGAGGCACTTTTCTCATTTTACGTGCCGTGTTTTATTGCTATGAGTGCATAAACTTCATCCAGGGGAAATATCTCTATTACCCTCTATCACTAGGATGGTAGTGCTGGACCATCCCGTATCATCCTGGGACAATGTGTCTGATTTTAAAGACTCTTACAGAGTCACATCTGAATTCTGGCATACTATTTAAAAATTGGTTTTCTCAGTGAAGTGACTTGTTATTCTACTTCATATGACTTTCTATTTCTAATGAACTTTAGGACTAATACATCATAATAGATTTGAGATGAAAGGAACATGTGTGAAAGTTGTGATACGTCTCATAAAATAGAAGGAATACACACGAATGAGTTCTCTGTGCTAAACTCTGGTTCTACACCTCGCCTCCAGGAGGCGATGCTACACAGACGCAAGATCTTTTTTCTGGTGAATATCGTCATCAATTGCTCCTTTTCTTCTCCCTTCAAGTGACTGAGTTCTTTGCAGAGACATGTGACAAGAATCAGAGATCAAAAAGCATCCGAGCCTATTGTAGCAGCTTTTGTACTTTTATCTAAGCAAGGAACTCGTCCAGCTGAACCTTCCCCACACCTATTTCCAAGGTCTTTGCTTCCCAGTCACTCCTGCCTGTTCTTGGGACATCTTTTAGAAAAAAGCCTGCAGTATCTCCCTGCTCAGCCATGCTCCTGGTGTTCATCACAGTGCTGGGGATACATTTTGCTCTGAGTGAGTAAAAAAATTTCTTTATGGGTTTTGTTTTTGTCAGTTTTGCCTAGAAATGCTTACTCTTTTTTACACTGGTGTCTGAACTGTCTTCACTGGTGACACAAATTTAATTTTTCAGGAGATGCCAGAGCCCAGACTGTGACCCAGACTGATGCCAACATCACTGTCTCTGAAGGACACTCGCTGGAGTTGGGATGCAAGTATTCCTATAGTACAATACCTACTCTCTTCTGGTATGTCCAGTACCCTGGAAAAGGCCTCCAGTTTCTCCTCCGGTACTATTCTGGGGACACCCAAGTTCAAGGCATTAAAGGCTTTGAAGCTGAATTCAGGAAGAGTGAATCTTCCTTCAACCTGAGGAAACATTCTGTGCACTGGAGTGACACAGCTACATACTTCTGTGCTGTTAGTACCACAGTGAGTGGGACTGCAGGGAGAGCTGAACACAAACCACTAGGTGGGTGGAGTTTTCAGAGAGTCAAGATGTGACTTCAGAATGTGAGCTTCAGATTAGACTCACCAATCTTTCCTTCTTTTTCAAAATACTTATTAATATCAGTTCATCTTAACTTTCCCAATAACTAATAAGGGAAAGCTGGGGGAAGGTAAGATGGCTGACTGGAGCCAGCTTTCAATAGAGGCTCCTGTCCAGAGGGAGAGATAATGGTCAGAATGAACTCAATGAAGCTGAAGGTTGGGAGCTGAGCTGAGAGAGAAGATTGATGAGTGCACGTCATCCCTGCTGAAGCAAGCTGCGACTCCAAGGAAACAAACTTCAAGTATAAAACCCATTGCCATGAGGATGAGAGGCCCCTTCCCCCAAAGAGTGTCTCCACTTTGTGGTCTCTACAAGCAAGCAGTGAACAGAAGTTC
Source organism: Nycticebus coucang (assembly GCF_027406575.1). NCBI lineage: Eukaryota > Metazoa > Chordata > Mammalia > Primates > Lorisidae > Nycticebus > Nycticebus coucang. The sequence goes on along the minus strand of NC_069785.1, from coordinate 32,232,537 downwards.
TGTTGTTTTACCCAATGGGAGAGAGCAGCTGAAAACCGGGACTTGTTCTCCAGAGAGGTCCTACCTGTGAGCACAGGCATTCTCTTGTCTGGCATAAAAGTTGAACAAATATTTTCCCCACAATTCTGAACTCCCAGTCCACTCTTCCACCCTCACCTGGTGGTCTGGAGGCCTGTCCCCTGCAGAGCCCAGCGTGTCTGGCAGTTTCTTGTGAGGGCTGGGCATCATGTGGGCCACAGCCAGCTGTGCTGAAGCTATGACTTGAGTGGAAGTTGGGAGACATGAGTGAAGGAGGATTGGCATGGCAGCACGAAAGTGCGTGGTGACAGTGGGGCAGTGGCAGCAGCAGTGGGTTAGCAGCAGTGGCATGGTGGTGGTGAAACCTCGAACAGTGCAGTGGTGAGGTATGATGACTGGCACAAAGACCTGTGCGGTGACTTGCATGGCAGCAGAGGCAGCACTCTTGCTGGGGTCAGATTTTGGAGCTACACTTTTCTGATTCTGTGGTCTGGTGGAGGAAGCCAGACCTTGGCCCACAGAAGTACTGGAGGCGAAGTGCAGCTGTCGCAGAGGCATGGACTCTGTGGGAGAGAAATATGCTCCACAATGGTAACCACCAGCTTGGGACAGACTTTGGTGGAAAACTTCCCAGTTTCTGTTGAGCACTGGAGGGAGCAGGGCTTGAGCCCCTCCAGGTTGTCTGCTGAGGGCTGAGAGTGGTGGCCAAGGAGGCACTGACTCCCTTTTGATTCTGGCAGGTGCATATCCCTGGCTCATTTGCTCATTGGAGGGAACTGGTCACAGCCCCACAGGGTTATCAGTGGTGTGGTGTGGCTGTGGTGTAAGGCAGGGATGGAGGTGCTGGCCCCCCTGGACTCTTATTCTTTGGCTGGGTGGGCCTTCCTGACTTCACTGAGCACTGGAGGGAGCCACACTCCAGCCTCTCAGGTCTTCTGGACAGAGCTGCTAGTGGATCCCTGCTGTCTGATTGCTGGAGTCTGTTAGAACTCTCCCAGTTAAGCAGTGATTGTGATGCCTGGGACAATTGATTTGGAATTTTTGACCTGGGCTGGCCATCTGGAGACCATCCAATGTTGAGCTCTGGTTTTTGTGTTGTAGTGGGAGGGACTGATTCTCCTCTTCCAGTTGTTGTTGGAGGGAGCCGGGGGTGTCTTATTGCTTGTATCTCTCTCCAGCTGAGATTTTAGCCCAAATACAGGGCTGAAATCAGACTCACTAGAATTAGATAGAGGCTGGCTGAATACAAGACAGAGCTACCTAGCCCCATCACACCAATCAGGTCCTCAGAATCTCTGGCTACAGGATGAAAGGGTCCTTTGTGAAGCTGTAGGGGAAAAGCCACAGTCACCAGTCCCAGCCCTTTGGAGAAGGGCTGGTTAACTATAATTCCTGGAGCCCTCAATCCAATCTCATTCTATCAGCTTCACCAGCCAAACTGTAAAAAATAATCAAGGGACGGAACCAGTGGAAAAACTCTGGCAACATGAATAATAAGAGTAGATCAACTCCCCCAAGGAACCACAAAGGAGATACACTAGAAGATACCATTCATAAACAAATAGCTGAAATGTCAGAAATAAAATTCAAATAGGAATGGCTAATAAAATGAATAGAATGGAGGAAAAGATAGAAATAGAAATCCAAAGAGTTGTGCAAAAGTTTTCTCAAGAAATCAACGAATTCAAAGACAAAATTTCCAAGGACATGGACACATTGAGAAAAGAGAGCATAGCTCAAGGAAATGAAAAAGCTATTTGAGGAGCTCTGAAATACAGTAGAATCCCTCAGTAATAGAGTGGAGCAGGCAGAAGAAAGGATCTCTGAAATTGAAGATAAAACTTTTTTTTTTTGTCAGACAGAGTCTCATTATGTCACCCTGGGTAGAGTGCTGTGGCGTCACAGCTCACAGCAACCTCAAACTCTTGGGTTAAGCAATTCTCTTGCCTCATCCTCCCAAGTAGCTGGGACTACAAGTGCCTGCCTCTATGTCTGGCTATTTTTTTTTTTTATTGCAGTTGTCTTTGTTGTTTCGCTGGCCCTGGCTGAGTTCAAACATGCCAGCCTGGGTGTATGTGGCCAGCACTCTACTCCTGAGCTATGGGCACCACGTGAAGACAAAGCTTTTGAACACTCCCAAATGCTCAAAGAGGCAGACAAATGGAGAGCAAAAACTGCTCAGCCCCTGAGAATTGTGGGACCACTCCAAAAGGTCAAAATTCATCTTATAGGAATTTCTGAAGGAGAAGAGGATGGTCCTAAAAGCACAGATACTCTATTTCAAGATATTATGGAGGAGAATTTCCCAAATGTTGCAAGAGATAAAGAAATTCAGATAGTAGACAGTTTCAGAACCCCAACAAGACTTAATCCAAATAAAGCAAATAAAGCATCTCCTAGACACATTGTAATTAACTTCACCAAAGTTAATATAAAGGAGAAAATTCTTCAAGCAGCCCATTGTAAGGAAAGTATAACCTACAAGGGGAAGAATATTAGAATTACTGCAGATCTCTCAGCTGAAACTTTTTAAGCCAGAAGAGGCTGGTCATTGAACTTCAATCTCCTAAACCAAAACAACTTTCAGCCCAGGATCCTGTATCCAGCTAAACTGAGTTTCACCTGTGATGGATAAATCAAATACCTTATTGACTTACACATGTTGAAGAATTTTTTCATAACTACACCAGTTCTCCAGGATATTCTTATAACCATCCTCCATAACGATCAGCACAATGGTCTACCACCAAAGTAAACTCGCCAAGAAAGCCTTGAACAAAACAAACATCCATAATGATGAAAGGATTAAAAATGTCCACTGGACATTTGAAAAACATGATGCCCAAAACACTACCATGCTTATCAATTCTCTCAATTAATGTGAATGGCTTAAATTGTGCTCTAAAGAGGCACAAGTTTGCTGACTGGGTACAAAAACTCAGACCAGATATCTACTGTATACAAGAGTCTCGCCTTACCTTAATGGATAAAAAAAGACTCAGGGTGAAGGGATGGATGTCTATAATACAGGCAAATGTAAATCAGAAAAAAGCAGGGGTTGAAATTTTATTGGCAGATGCAATTGGTTTTAAACCAATAAAGATAAGGAATGATAAAAACGGACACTACATATTTGTCAAAGGAAACATTCAAAATGAAGAGATTTTGATAATGAACATTTATGTGCACTACCAGAATGTCCCTCAATTTATAAAGCAAACCCTAACAAATATGAACAATTTGATATCTTCCTGCACTATTATAGTTGGAGATTTTAACATCCCTTTGGCAGTTACGGTTAGATCCTCTGGGAAGAAACTAAACAAATAAATAATAGACTTAAACTTGACCCTAGATGGATTTAACAAATGGATTTAACAGACATCTATAGAACATTTCATCCTAATAAAATACATTCTTCTCATCAGCCCACAGATCATCCTCCAAAACTGATCATATCTTAGGACACAAGTCTAACCTCAGCAAATTTAAAAGAATAGAAATTACTCCTTGTATCTTCTTGGAACATCATGGAATAAAAGCTGAACTCAACTGCAATAGGAATTTTTAAACTCAAATGAGTCATGGAAACTAAATAATCTTATGCTAAATGATAGCTGGGTCAAAGATGAGATTAAGAAGGGAACCATCAAATTTTGGGAATAAGATTATAATGAAGACACAAATTATCTAAACCTATGGGATACTTCAAAGTCAGACCTAAGAGAGAAATTTATAGCATTGGAAGCCTTCATCAAGAAAACAGAAAGAGATGTCAACAACCTAATGGGACATCTCAAGCAACTGGAAAAGGAAGAACATTTCAACCCTAAACCCAGCAGAAGAAAAGAAATAACCAAAATTAGAGCAGAATTAAATGAAATAAAAAACAAAAGAATCATCTAGAAGATCAACTAATCAAAATGTTGGTTTTTTCAAAATATTAACAAAATTGATAAACCTTTGACTAACCTAACCAGAAACAGAAAAGTAAAAACCCTAATATTGTCAATGAGACATGATAGAGAATAAATAACAACAGACACCTCAGAAATTCAAATAATCTCCAATGATTACTATGAAAAACTCTATTCTCAGAATTATGAAAATCTGGAGGAAATGGATCAATACCTGGAAGCATGCCACCTTTCTAGACTCAGCCAGAAAGAATTAGAAATTTTGACTAGACCTATATCAAGCACTGAAATAGCATTAACTATACAGAATCACCCCAAGAAAGAAAAGTCTGGGGCCAGATGGCTTCACATCAGAATTCTACCAAATCTTTAAAGAGGAACTAGTACCTATATTACATAACCTTTTCCAAAACATAGAAGAAGAAGGAATACTTCCCAACACATTCTATGAAGCAAATCACCCTCATCCCCAAACCAGGGATGATAAGATCCTATACCTGGAAAACCCTAGGGACTCAACCACAAAATTCTTAGAAGTGATCAAGGAATACAGCAGTGTCTCAGGATATAAAATCAATACTTACAAATCAGTAGCTTTTATATATACCAACAAGACTCTAGATGAAAATATAGTCAAGGACTCTATTCCTTTTACAGTAGTGCCAAAGAAGATGAAATATGTGGGAATTTACCTAACAAAGGATGTGAAAGATCTCTAAAATGAGTATTATGAAACTCTGAGAAAAGAAACAGCTGAAGATGTTAACAAATGGAAAAACATACCATGCTCATGGCTGAGAAGAATCAACATTATTAAAATGATCATACTACCCAAAGCAATCTGTAGATTTAATGCAATCCCTATTAAAGCACCATTGTCATACTTTAAAGAGCTTGAAAAAAATAGTACTGTGTTTTATATGGAATCACGAAAAACCTTGAATAGCCAATACATTACTCAGAAATAAAAACAAATCAGGAGGTATCACATTACCAGACTTCAGGCTATGCTATGAATCTATAGTGATCAAAACAGTATGGTACTGGCACAAAAATAGAGAGGTAGATGTATGGAACAGAATAGCAAAGCAAGAGTGGAACCCAGCCACTTATCATCATTTGATCTTTGATAAGCCTATCAAAAGCATTAACTGATGGAGGGAATGATTCCCTATTTAACAAATGGTGCTGGGTGAACTGGCTGCTGACCAGTAAAAGACTGAAACTGGACTCCCACCTTTCACCATTAACAAAAATTGATTCTCACTGGATAAAATATTTAAAGTTAAGACATGAAACCATAAAAATACTAGGAGAGACTTTAGAGAAAATGCTTAAAGAAAGTCGCCCGGAAGAATATTTATGAGGAAGACCGCCCCACCCCTGGTAATGGAAGCAACACCAAAAATATATTACTGGGATCTGATTAAACTAAAAAACTTTTGCACAGCCAAGAATACAGTAAGTAAAGTAAGCAGACAGCTCTCAGAATGGGAGAAGATATTTTCAGGTTATGCTTCTGACAAAGGTCTGATAAGTAGAGTCCACACAGAGCTCAAACTAATTAATAAAAAACACACAAATAATCACATTTCATTGTGGGCAAGAATGAACAGAAGCTTGAACAGAAGCTTCTTTGAAGAGGACAGGCACGTGGTCTACAAACACATGAAAAAATGCTCATCATCTATATTCATCAGAGAAATGCAAATCAAAACCACTTTGAGATATCATCTAACTCAAGTAAGATTAGCTCACACCACAAAATCCCAGAACTACAGATATGGGTGTGGCTGTGGAGAGAAGGAAACACTTCTGCACTGCTGGTGGGAATGCAAGCTAATAAGACCCTTTTGGAAAGAAGTTTGGAGAACACATAAGGAACTAAAAGTAGACCTGCTGTTCGATCCCGCAATTCCTCTACTAGGTTTATGCCCAAATGACCAAAAATCATTTTACAACAAAGATATTTGCACCAGAATGTTTATTGCAGCTCAAATAATAATTGCTAAGTCATGAAAGTAGCCCAAGTGCCCATCAACCCATGAATGGATTAACAAATTGTGGTATATGTATACCAATGAGGCTGGGAGGAGAGAGGGTATTTGGTGGCACCTCACCTAATGTGCACAATGCAAGGGTACATGTCAAAACTATGAAGAGTATAAATGTCTTAACAAAACATATAAATAAGTGAGGTGAAGGTTATGTTAACCAGTTTGATGTAAGCATTCCAAATTGTATATAAAATCAGCGTGTTGTACCCCATAAATGCATTAATGCACACTGTTATGATTTAATGAAAAGGCAGTATGGAGAACCATCAAAGAACTCAAGTTAGACCTCCCATTTAATCCTGCAATACCATTACCTGGCATATACCCAGAAGAAAAAAATCCTTTTTTTTGCACTAGACTGTTTATCGCAGCTCAATTTGCAATTGCCAAAATGTGGAAACAGCCTAAATGCCCACCAACCCAGGAATGGATTAACAAGCCATGGTATACAGGGAGGCGGAGCAAGATGGCAGCCGAGTAACAGCTTCCTTGCATCTGGGCACCGTGAGTCTGGGGAGATAGGACTCCAGGCATCTCTGGCTGGTGGGAACTGCCTATCATCACTCCTATGAGGATACAGGGAGTCAGCGAGAGACTTCTGGACCCCAAGAGGAGGACTAAAACCGTGGAAAACTGGCAAGTGGTCACGTGTGTTCAATCCGTCTAAACCCGCCCACAACTATAAGTTCAGTAGCAGCGAGACTGCAAACCAGAAAGGCCTTACCTGTGAACTGTTTTGATGTCCTTGGACTTGGCACTGAGTTGAACTGCCTTGGGGAAGGCCTGAGCGGGAGTGCGGAGAACTTTGGCCGTTGTCTAGGTCCCCAGTCTGAGCCGCTGAGCCAGACGGAGCTAATAGTGTTTGACGGTGGGTCACACGGCTCCATTGTCAGTGATCTGCCCCGGCAAGCTCCGCCCTCAGGGTCGCAGAGCTAGAAACGGGTGGGAGCTGGTAACCCAGCAACCAAGTAGCCTAAGGGTGGGGTCTGAGCCGCCTTGCAGCCCTAATCCTCAGGGGCAGAGTGAGACTGGTTTTGGCACACTGAGTAAGTGGATAGCCACTTCAGCAGCGATTCCAGCGAGAAAGCTGGGAAAGCTTCTACTCAGCAAGTTTACAAGTTCAAAGTGCCTTTTAAGTAGGCTGAAGAGAGATTTAGGGTGTCTACCTGCTGGGGTTTGAGAAATCAGCAGCCTCCAGTCGTATCAGAACTCTGACTAACATCTCATACCCCAGAAGACCACGTGTTGCCCAGACAATATTCAATAACATATACAAACTGCTTTGTTTTTGGTTGTGTATTTTTTTCTTGTTTCTTTTTGTTTGCTTGTTTTTTTTGTTTGTTTATTTTGACGTTGCTGATGTTCTTTTGTTTTTTTAATTTCAATCTTTTCCACACAGATCCCTTTTTCTTTCTCAATTTTCCTAGTTTAATTATAATTTCCCATTGCTGCCTTTTTTAATAACTTTAACTTCATTTTTGCTAGTGTTTCTACCGATATAATTTGGTTTTTCACCCAATTTTATCCCTGTAAAGTTTTCTGTTTGCTTGTTTTGGTTTGATTTATAGCATTTTTGTCTTTCCTCTCTACTTGGTGGAGGTGGGGTACTGTGTCTGATCAGGTTAGCAAAGAGCTGCTGACCTCAAGGGAACCACGCAACTGGGCACCCCCAGAAGGTGGGGTTTTTTAAGGTTGTGTCAAAGTACCCTACTGTACACCTATATTACCCTGTCTCCCTCTTTCTGTGCCTCTCTTCTTTTTGTCAATATTGCTTATACCCACCCCCTCTCCTTTCTCTATCTTTCTTTTTTTCTTATCACTCGGTCCTCCTTTCTTTCATCCCCTTTTTTTTTGCTCTTCAACCTTCTCACCCTTCTGGTCCTGTAACCCTTAGTCCACAGGCACAAGAACTTAGAGAGCAAGAGGAAGTGAAAGGAAAATTAGGGCAAGGAAACAGATAAAAGAAATCACTCATGAGGAAGAATCAGCAGAAAACTCCAGGCAACATGAAGAACCAGTCTAGAACAACCCCACCAAGGGACCATGAGGTAGCTACTGCAGATGATTCCACCAGTATAGAAATGTTAGGAATGACAGAAAGGGAATTTAGAATACACATGTTGAAAACAATGAAAGAAATGATGGAAACAATGAAGGAAACTGCTAATAAAGTGGAAAATAACCAAAAGGAAATCCAAAAACAGAATCAAATAAGAGATGAATGATATGAAGAATATAAAAAGGATATAGCAGACCTGAAGGAACTGAAACAGTCAATTAGGGAACTTAAGGATGCAATGGAAAGTATCAGCAACAGGTTAGACCATGCAGAAGAAAGAATTTCAGAGGTAGAAGACAAAGTTCTTGAGATAACTCAGACAGTAAAAGAGGTAGAAAAGAAGAGAGAGAAAGCAGAACGTTCACTGTCAGAATTATGGAACTTTATGAAGCGTTCCAACATACGAGTTATAGGAATTCCAGAAGGGGAAGAAGAATGCCCCAGAGGAATGGAAGCCATACTAGAGAATATTATAAAAGAAAATTTCCCAAACATCACCAAAGATTCTGACACACTGCTTTCAGAGGGATATCGGACCCCGGGTCGCCTCAACTCTAACCGAGCTTCTCCAAGACACATTGTGATGAACCTGTCCAAAGTCAAGACAAAAGAAAAGATTCTGCAAGCTGCCAGGAGTAAGCGCCAGTTGACCTACAGGGGCAAATCCATCAGAGTGACCGCAGACTTCTCTAATGAAACTTTCCAAGCAAGAAGACAATGGTCATGTACCTTTAATCTACTTAAACAGAACAATTTTCAGCCCAGAATTCTGTACCCTGCTAAGCTAAGCTTCAAAATTGACGGAGAAATCAAATCATTTACAGATATACAAACATTGAGGAAACTCGCCACAACAAGACCAGCTCTACAGGAAATACTTCAACCTGTTCTGCACACTGACCACCACAATGGATCAGCAGCAAAGTAAGAACTCAGAAATCAAAGGACAGAACCTAACCTCCACACTGATGCAAAAGATAAAACTAAGCAATGGACTCTCACCAAATAAGACGAGTAGAATACTACCACACTTATCAATTATCTCCATAAATGTTAATGGCTTGAATTCCCCACCGAAGAGACATAGATTGGTTGACTGGATTAAAAAACACAAGCCATCCATTTGCTGTCTGCAATAAACACACCTGGCTTCAAAAGACAAATTCAAGCTCCAAGTCAAGGGTTGGAAGACAATTTTTCAGGCAAATGGAATTCAGAAGAAAAGAGGAGTTGCAATCTTATTTTCAGATACATGTGGATCTAAAGCAACTAAAGTCAAAAAAGACAAAGATGGTCACTTTATATTGGTCAAGGGAAAACTACAACAAGAAGACATTTCAATTCTAAATATCTATGCACCCAATTTAAATGCTCCCAGATTCTTGAAACAGACCTTACTCAGTCTGAGCAATATGATATCTGATAATACCATCATAACAGGGGACTTTAACACACCTCTTACAGAGCTGGACAGATCCTCTAAACAGAAATTAAACAAAGATGTAAGAGATTTAAATGAGACCCTAGAACAACTATGCTTGATAGACGTATATAGAACACTCCACCCCAAAGAAGAAGAATATACATTCTTCTCATCACCCCATGGAACATTCTCCAAAATTGATCATATCCGGGGACACAAAACAAATATCAACAGAATCAAAAGAATTGAAATTTTACCTTGTATCTTTTCAGACCATAAGGCACTAAAGATGGAATTCAACTCTAACAAAAATGCTCAACCCCACCCAAAGGCATGGAAATTAAACAATCTTCTGTTGAATAACAGATGGGTGAAGGAAGAAATAAAACAGGAAATCATTAACTTCCTTGAGCATAACAACAATGAAGACACAAGCTACCAAAACCTGTGGGATACTGCAAAAGCAGTTTTGAGAGGAAAATTCATCGCTTTAGATGCCTACATTCGAAAAACAGAAAGAGAGCACATCAACAATCTCACAAGAGATCTTATGGAATTGGAAAAAGAAGAACAATCTAAGCCTAAACCCAGTAGAAGAAAAGAAATATCCAAAATCAAATCAGAGATCAATGAAATTGAAAACAAAAGAATCATTCAGAAAATTAATGAAACAAGGAGTTGGTTTTTTGAAAAAATAAATAAAATAGATAAACCATTGGCCAGACTAATGAGGAATAGAAAAGTAAAATCTCTAGTAACCTCAATCAGAAATGATAAAGGGGAAATAACAACTGATCCCACAGAGATACAAGAGATCATCTCTGAATACTACCAGAAACTCTATGCCCAGAAATTTGACAATGTGAAGGAAATGGATCAATATTTGGAATCACACCCTCTCCCTAGACTCAGCCAGGAAGAAATAGAGCTCCTGAACAGACCAATTTCAAGCACTGAGATCAAAGAAACAATAAGAAAGCTTCCAACCAAAAAATGCCCTGGTCCAGATGGCTTCACTCCAGAATTCTATCAAACCTTCAAGGAAGAGCTTATTCCTGTACTGCAGAAATTATTCCAAAAAACTGAGGAAGAAGGAATCTTCCCCAACACATTCTATGAAGCAAACATCACCCTGATACCAAAACCAGGAAAAGACCCAAGCAAAAAGGAGAATTTCAGACCAATCTCACTCATGAATATAGATGGAAAAATTCTCAACAAAATCCTAGCCAATAGATTACAGCTTATCATCAAAAAAGTCATTCATCATGATCAAGTAGGCTTCATCCCAGGGATGCAAGGCTGGTTTAACATACGCAAGTCCATAAACGTTATCCACCATATTAACAGAGGCAAAAATAAAGATCATATGATCCTCTCAATAGATGCAGAAAAAGCATTTGATAAAATCCAGCATCCTTTGCTAATTAGAACACTGAAGAGTATAGGCATAGGTGGCACATTTCTAAAACTGATTGAAGCTATCTATGACAAACCCACAGCCAATATTTTACTGAATGGAGTAAAACTGAAAGCTTTTCCTCTTAGAACTGGAACCAGACAAAGTTGTCCTCTGTCACCTTTACTATTCAACGTAGTGCTGGAAGTTCTAGCCAATACAATTAGGCAAGACAATGAAATAAAGGGAATCCAAATGGGAGCAGAGGAGGTCAAACTCTCCCTCTTTGCTGACGACATGATCTTATACTTAGAGAACCCCAAAGACTCAACCACAAGACTCCTAGAAGTCATCAAAAAATACAGTAATGTTTCAGGATATAAAATCAATGTCCACAAGTCAGTAGCCTTTGTATACACCAATAACAGTCAAGATGAGAAGCTAATTAAGTACACCACTCCCTTCACCATAGTTTCAAAGAAAATGAAATACCTAGGAATATACCTAACGAAGGAGGTGAAGGACCTCTATAAAGAAAACTATGAACTCCTCAGAAAGGAAATAGCAGAGGATATTAACAAATGGAAGAACATACCATGCGCATGGATGGGAAGAATCAACATTGTTAAAATGTCTATACTTCCCAAAGCTATCTACGTATTCAATGCCATTCCTATCAAAGTACCTACATCGTACTTTCAAGATTTGGAAAAAATGATTCTGCGTTTTGTATGGAACCGGAAAAAACCCCGTATAGCTAAGGCAGTTCTTAGTAACAAAAATAAAGCTGGGGGCATCAGCATACCAGATTTTAGTCTGTACTACAAAGCCATAGTGGTCAAGACAGCATGGTACTGGCACAAAAACAGAGACATAGACACTTGGAATCAAATTGAACACCAAGAAATGAAACTAACATCTTACAACTACCTAATCTTTGATAAACCAAACAAGAACTTACCTTGGGGGAAAGACTCCCTATTCAATAAATGGTGTTGGGAGAACTGGATTTCTACATGTAAAAGACTGAAACTGGACCCACACCTTTCCCCACTCACAAAAATTGATTCAAGATGGATAAAGGACTTGAATTTAAGGCATGAAACAATAAAAATCCTCAAAGAAAGCATAGGAAAAACACTGGAAGATATTGGCCTGGGGGAAGACTTCATGAAGAAGACTGCCATGACAATGGCAACAACAACAAAAATAAACAAATGGGACTTCATTAAACTGAAAAGCTTCTGTACAGCTAAGGAGACAATAACCAAAGCAAAGAGACAACCTACACAATGGGAAAGGATATTTGCATATTTTCAATCAGACAAAAGCTTGATAACCAGGATCTATAGAGAGCTCAAATTAATCCACATGAAAAAAGCCAACAATCCCATATATCAATGGGCAAGAGACATGAATAGAACTTTCTCTAAAGACCACAGACGAATGGCTAACAAACACATGAAAAAATGTTCATCATCTCTATATATTAGAGAAATGCAAATCAAAACAACCCTGAGATATCATCTAACCCCAGTGAGAATGGCCCACATCACAAAATCTCAAAACTGCAGATGCTGGCGTGGATGTGGAGAGAAGGGAACACTTTTACACTGCTGGTGGGACTGCAAACTAGTACAACCTTTCTGGAAGGAAGTATGGAGAAACCTCAAAGCACTCAACCTAGACCTCCCATTGGATCCTGCAATCCCATTACTGGGCATCTACCCAGAAGGAAAAAAATCCTTTTATCATAAGGACACTTGTACTAGACTGTTTATTGCAGCTCAATTTACCGTTGCCAAAATGTGGAAACAGCCTAAATGCCCACCAACCCAGGAATGGATTAACAAGCTGTGGTATATGTATACCATGGAATACTATTCAGCCATTAAAAAAAATGGAGACTTTACATCCTTCGTATTAACCTGGATGGAAGTGGAAGACATTATTCTTAGTAAAGCATCACAAAAATGGAGAAGCATGAATCCTATGTACTCAGTCTTGATATGAGGACAATTAATGACAATTAAGGTTATGGGGGGGGAAGCAGAAAGAGGGATGGAGGGAGGAGGGTGTGGCCTTAGTGTGTGTCACATTTTATGGGGGCAAGACATGATTGCAAGAGGGACTTTACCTAACAATTGCAATCAGTGTAACTGGCTTATTGTACCCTCAATGAATCCCCAACAATAAAAAAAAAAAAATGAACATTCATAAAAAAAAAAAAAAACAAAAAACAAGCCATGGTATATGTATATTTTGGAATACTATTCATCCACTAAAAAGGATGGAGATCTTACTTTTGTATTAACATGGATGGAAGTGGAATACATTATTCTTAGTAAAGCATCACAAGAATGGAGAAAGAAGAATCCTACGTACTCAATACTGATATGAGGACAATTAATGACCTAGTACATGGTGTCAGGTGGGGGAAGGGAAGAGCAGAGAAATGGAAGCGGGAGGGGTGAGGCGGTCATGATGTGTGGCACACCATTTGGGGGTGGGACACAATTATAAGGGTCTTTATCTAACAAATGCAATCAATATAACCTGATTCTTTGTACCCTCAATGAATCCCCAACAATAAAAAAGAAAGAAATACAAGAAAAAAAAGCAACAACAAAAAAAGGGAAGGCTGTATGTTTTAATTGCAAGCTTTATCACATAGTCAGTAGACTTTTGCTAAAGAATGGAAAAAGAAGTGAATTCTGCTATACTATATTAAAGTTTTAATTTAGGCTTTGTGGTTAAATTAAATATATAAATTGATTTGTGAATAATAAAACACCTAAAAAAGCATAGTTAATTACATATTATTCTGTAATGTAATATTTCTTGCTGCTTATCTATATCTTTTTTCTCTATAAAGTTTTGATATTTTAAGATAGTTACATTTATTCCCAGACATTTAATTCCTTTCTTTCTTTTCTTTTCTTTTTTTTCTTTTTGAGACAGAATTTCACTCTTTCACCCTGGGTAGAGTGCCGTGGCATTATCATAGCTTACAGCAACCTCAATTTCTTGGGCTCAGGAGATCTTCTTGCTTCGGCCTCCTGAGTAGCTGGGATTGCAGGCACCAGTCATAATGACTGGCTAGTTTTTCTATTGTTAGTAGAGACAGGGTTTTGCTCTTGCTCAGGCTAGTCTGGAACTCCTGAGCTCAAGTAATCTATCTGCCTAGTCTTGTGCTAGGATTATAGGTGTGAGCCAGAGTGGCCCCAGACATTTAATTTTATTTGCTATCTTTATCTTCCTTTTGGGACATGTGGGAAAGTTTTTCATACATATTTTTGAGCTACCTCTTAGCTGAGTTATGGTTGTTAGTTGTTAACTAGACTTGTTCTTATAGGGAAACTCATTAGATTAAGTTCAGGTTAAAACAGCTGAACAAGAATGGTATTAAGGCCCAGCACTTCAAGTGGATTTTGTTATTTGCCTTTATATTCCACTAGCTCCTGTCCAGTATAAACAAGTTGATTCTTGATTGACCCATTTTCTGCAAGAATGAAAATGGAATGAGTGGAATCATGGCTTATATTCTATTGGTTTACTTCTTGGTTGAAAGCCAGGGAGAGTGTCATTGCTATTGGTTTAATTGATGTATCTTACTTAGGTTACAGTTTTTCCAATGGAAGGAAAAGCAATTCTTTATCCACAGTATACAGAACCAGAATAGAGTTAGCTCTGGTTCAGACATATTTAAGTTTTAAACCTTAAATGGAAAAGAGTAGGGGTGAACAATTTAACCTAACAGGTAATAAAACTCACTGTAAAACTACCTTGTGAGGTTTTCATGGAATGAAACAAATAGATCAATGGAACTAAATGAAACACATGGAACAAATATACTAATGTTGGTTATTTTTTTCTATTGCCTCTGTACCAATTTTCTGCTTTAAAACAAGAGAAATATTCTTGTAATAAGTTTCACTGGACAGACATGGAGGTGCCAGTAGGGCCCCTTCCAGAGGCCATGGGGAAGAATCTGTTCCTGACCTCTTCCAACTCTGATGGTTGTTGGCATTGCTTGGTCTGGGGCCCTATTACTCCACTCTCTACCTCTCTACAGCCATGGTGGCTTCTCGTCTCCAGTTGTCATGTCTCTCCCTCTGCCTCCCTTTCATAAGGCACATGGGATTGCCCTTAAGACCCATATAATACAGTATACTCTTCCCATCTCAGGATATTTCTGTTAATAACATTTGCAGATTTTTCTTTTTTTCCATAAAAAGTAACATGGAAAAATTTCAGGGATTAGGACCTGATTTTTTGTAGCCATTATTTTGCCTACCCCAGTTGGCATGGCTGTTTTTTTTTTTTTTTTCAACTTCAGGAAATGATGTGTGTATTATGCAGAATCCAGTTATGAAAATAGAAAAAACACCAATTGTTGTATTTTCTCAGTGTTTTAAAAATTTTATTTCAAAAATTATCATATGGAAATAATAACCCCTTTTTTGTGTGCAGTGCAGTCTGTGAATTTTGAATTTTTATACATTGAATAGATTTGTGCAACCATCACCCACACATGACATAGTACAGTTTTATCATCCCCAAAACTTTCTTGTGCTGTTTGTTTGCAATCAAACCCTTCCCATCCACAACTGCTTGTGCACCTTGCTCTGCTCCTTTATCTTTTCCAGGATGTCATGTGAAGGAAACCGTACAATATGTAAACTGTCGTTAAGTCTGAGTATTGGTTAGAGGAAGTACATGCTTGATCTCCATCCCTGCCATCATGCACAGGTTTTCCTGTGCTTGAATATTTGAAACTTTTAAGCTATTTATAAGATTAACTCATCATTTCTAGTGATTAAATACCTTCAGAAATCTGTTTTATAGTTCTACAGGCTATGGAAGTTAGTTGTACTAACTCTATTCTAAATTTTTATGGATATTTTTTCTAACACTTTAGGGTAATTTTGTTGATAAAAATTTACTTTAGTCATATTACATGGGCATGATTGCTATTTAGGTTTTTCCACCATTCTTTAATATTTTGTACAGCTATGACTTTGTCAAGCTGAATTATAGCATTAGGGTGGTTATTGCTTCAAGTAAAGCCTGTATATGACAAATTATTTTATTACCAAAAGAATAAAATCTGGTAAATTAGAAATATGTAACTTTAAATCACTAAAGTGAGAAAATACAACTCAAGGACCAAAGGCAAAAGTGTGGGGAGAGTATGACAATCAGTGGTTCCAATCATCTGAAGAGTGCTACTCCATGGGCAGCACCTGTGGCTCAAAGGAATAGGTGCTAGCCCCATATACTAAAGTTGGTGGGTTCAAACCCAGCTCTGGCCAAAAACAAACAAACAAACAAAAAAACAAAACTGCAAAAAAACTGCAAAAAAAAAAAAAAAAAAGAGTGATACTCCATTAGTCTTGGATGGAGCTGCCTAGTTCATGAAATTTTGCTTTTTTCAAGGATTTTGGTTTAGCACTCATCTTCTGAGGAGGTCTACTTCTGAAAATTCTCCAGAGAACTTCATTTTAAGATGTTCAATGTGGGTAACATTCAACTCTTGTCATTTAAAGATGGTTGATGTCAAGCTAATCATTAAAAAGTACTCTTTGTGCTTTATCTACTGATCTGGTAATAAATAGTACCTCAGAAAGTCAGTTTCAGGAAGTCAAAGGCAGTCTTTCTCTGGAATTTTTCTCAGAATAAGAAGTCACCCAGATTTAGGTTAGAAAGACTGATTAAATAGGCCTAGCATGGTGGATCATAAGTGTAATCTAGCTTTGTGGGAGGCAGAGGCCAGAAGATTGCTTGAGGTCAGGTGTTTGATACCATCCTGAGCAAGAGAAATCCCCCATTTCTACAAAATAGAAAAATTAGCAGGGCTTGGTGACACATGCCTGTAGTTCCAGCTACTTGGGACGCTAGAGCAGGAGGATCACTTGAGCCCAGGAGTTTGAGGTTGTTGTGAGCTATGATGACAGACTGTACTCTACTATACCCACAACAGTTGGGACCTGTCTCAAAAAGAAAAGAAAAAAAGACTGATTAAATAAAAGACCATGAAACGCAACCTGTACTGAATATCATAGGTTTACTCACCCTAGTTAAGAGAATAGAATATTTATGGCTCAGGACATTCTGAGTAATACGGACCTATTAGTAACAAGTTCACAGTGAGATAACTCTGACTTTGTAAGGGGGAAGAATGCAGGGCCATGAGAGCTAAGGGTAATTAATATATTAGGCCATTGGAGTTCAAGGATGTCTGATACAGTAATTACTTTCAGTTTTAATATCTCATTTGTTGTTTCCACATTTTCAGAGAATCAGGTGGTGATTAAAAAAAGTGAAATTCTTGAGTGTGGGCAAACGTTACATAAGTGTCTCCAAAAGATATGTTCCCATATGCATAGATAATTTCAAATGTCACAGGTAGGGAACAGAAAATCTTATTGATTTTTAGTGGTAGTTAGTGCTGTGTCTTTCTGGCAGGAGAATATTTCAACCCATGTAGAAAATAGAATTACCAATATAGGCTCATAACACACACACGGAATATACAATCCTTTTGTAGATTCTCCAATGTTTCCTTAAGACACTAGTTACATTTTTTGCTGTACTAACAAAGTTTCCCCACAATGACTTTTTTTTTTTTGTAGAGACAGAGTCTCACTGTACCGTGAGTGCCGTGGCGTCACACGGCTCACAGCAACCTTTAACCCTCGGGCTTACGCGATTCTCTTGCCTCAGCCTCCCGAGCAGCTGGGACTACAGGCACCCGCCACAACGCCCGGCTATTTTTTTGTTGCAGTTTGGCCGGGGCCGGGTTTGAACCCGCCACCCTCAGCATATGGGGCCGGCGCCCTACTCACTGAGCCACAGGCGCCACCCATGACTTTTTTTTTAATATCGCAGCCATATGCCCTGTGATGAGCTGTTTCTGGATGGCTTCAGTAAGTTATTTGGAGATCATCGAGTTCTACTAGGAAACTTCTCTGGCTTTGATATTTCTAAGCTTCATTGATAAAAAGTTAATAATTCATCTCAAGTTGGAATTACTGACCTTTCCCATGAATTTGTCTTTCTGTTTTGTCAGAGGTACTTGCATAAGGACGTTAGTCAGAAAGGCATGTTTAGCATCATTGTAGGCTTAAGCATTTTTTCCTACCTTCTATAGTGTCCTTCATAGTGTGGAACTTTGTCTTTATTACAAAAATTTCCTTGGGTAGCATCAAGACATCAAATAATTTATGTATTTGGTGTCTATTTTTAAAAAGATACATGAGAAAGTTAAGAAAGGGTGAAAAAGTTTAAGAAACCTCATTGTCTTCATAGTATTTCGAAGTTGTGAACTACATTAAAATATCCAAACTATAACTCTTTGCATTTTTTGTAATTTGACATGCTGAAGAGAAAGTCACAAATTCAGCTACTTGAATTAATTTTGCTCCTGCAAGGGAATGGGTTTCATAATGGAGTATGTGTTAGATACTGCATAATCAGTAGTATATGATCTCTTTTAAATTTGAAGATATTAAAAAATAAAATTGAGAGGTAGGCATGAGATTGTGCAGATACCTCTTGAATGATAGAAGTACAATTATGAAACTCTTTGATAAATGTAATAGAATTGAATACAATAAGGGGAAATTTATGATATTTCATAAACTAATTGTAAAAAATATTGGGGCATTTTTAGAGAGTGGAAGTGTTGTATTGTATGTGCTTTTGTCATATTTAATGGTAATTCCATGAAAGATCTGAAGATGCTTCAACCACCTGAGAGAAGACCAAAATTATTTTGAGACAAAGACGATACGCTATGTCTACTATATGTGTTTAAGGAGTAGGCTGGGATAGGCAATAAGTTTTCATTGTTTGCCAAGTCTTGGGGTGATATCCCTAGGGTATGGGGTTCACTCACAAAGAAAGGTTTATCACAATCAGTGCTGCTATGATCAGCTGTCTTGGGGAGATGTACAGGTCTTCTAGGATACGTTCTATTCAGAGCTCGGCATAGACAACGTAGTGCCTGCTTGTGGCTCATTTAAGGTTCCAATTGAAGTAATGGGAAAAACATAAATTCAAAGATTTGATAACTTAATGACCACACTCTGGTGCCTAATCTGGCTTTTATAAACAGAGCTGGATTGTCAAAGCTAGATAGAAAAGTGAAGGAGAGGTTTATAATAGGACCCAGTGTCTGAACGCTTCCCTGTTAACACTTCAGCAAAGAAAGATTAGTTTTTTTATGCTGATTGGCCCCAAAATAGGCAACTGAAAAGGCAACTAAAGTGAGGAGGAATGTTGCTATATCACCAAGGAAGTTGAAAGGCCTGCAGAAATCAGTCCAAATAGCTTTTCCTTTTTATCATAACATGATTTTTTTCTATTTCAGGAGAAACAGCAAGATGCACAGATGTGAGGATACATGACTACTACATCTTACCTGTCCCTCTAATCCACAAAATGTAGTATTTTTGAATTTTTATCATTTCTTTCTTAAAATTAAATAATCTTTTAGTTGTTATGAGTACATACTAGTTGTATATACATGTATTATTTTTAAATAAGTCCTTATCTCCTAGTTCTGTCACAGATATACTGACTTAATATAGTAGCTGGTCCAATTATAGTTTTCTTTTCAATATACCTAGGTTTTTTTCAGATTTAATTGTTATCACATTAAGCATTTGTTAATCCAAAAGGAAGCTGCTGTAGGTGCGATTCTCAGCCAGTACACGGAGCTGTTTGACTTGACACACACCAACTTGCTACTCCAGGAAACCTCTGTTTCCTGCTCTAGGGCAGCAGCAGCAGCAGCAGCACAGCCAGTGACTTTTCTTCCTCTCTGTCAGATTCACCTCACAGTGCAGAGCCCTGGAACCGTTGAAGAAGACAGTATTTTCCCTGTAAAGGAAGAAACAGATATGTTGCTCTGCAGCCTGCTGAAGGTGGTCACGGCTTCGATGTGGCTAGGTAGGGTTGGCCAGTGGAAATACGCTTCCTCTATTATGTGGGGACCAAGGGTACAGGATGGATGTATGGAGATATTGGGAAGGAGGGATAACAGGTTATAAAAATAGAACTTCTTTACCACTTAACACTAAATTCTTTTTTCCTTCAGGATATGGTATTGCCCAGAAGGTAACTCAAGTCCAACCGGCAATGTTGGTGCAGGAGAAGGAGGCTGTGACTCTGGGATGCACTTATGACACCAGTGATAGTGATTACTATCTATTCTGGTACAAACAACCCAGTAGTAGGGAGTTAATTCTTATTATTCGCCAAGGCGCCTATAGCCAGAAAAATGAAACAGAAGGTCGCTACTCACTGAATTTCCAGAAGGCCAGCAAATCCATCACCCTTGTCATCTCAGCTTCAGAACTGGGGGACTCAGCGATATATTTCTGTGCACTGAGTGGCCCACAGTGAGAGGACTGTTGGAGGGAGCTGTACGAAAACTTCAGGTGTCTGCCTGTGACATCCACCTGCTGTCAGGACCGCAGCAGGGAATCACCATGACAGACAGGAAGTGGCTAGTTCTGTGGCAACACAGGTGCAGGGTAGGAGGGGAAAGATTCACCTTAAGAAAATACTCCTCTAAATTCATAGACCATTTCCAGAATTATCATTCATCAAAACGTTCTGTCACTGAATCTTTGGACTGAGGCTAGACAGGCAAAAGTTTTGACTAAATATTGAAGAGAAAGAACAATCACAAGAAGCAACTTGCCTTTTGGCTGTTGGATTGAGCTGGAAGAATTGCCTAAGGAAATGCAGAAATATGTGGTTGAAAAAAAAACATTAAATATTTGAATTTTGGATTTTCAGATAGGTTGTTCAGTAAATATGAGGGATCTTTAAAAAGTTAATGGAAATGCACATTACAAAAAACTGCATGGATTTCAGTTTTTCTCGTATAAAAATAAACTCACACTATTTGTTATATCATGTCTCAATAGGATCTAGTTTGAAGCACTAAGAAGGATATGACATCGGTTTGAAAACAGCCCCTAATAGAGCAACATGAATCTTGGCAAATTTGAAGCAAGCCCAAATATTGAATTTGTGGTGAAACTCAAATGGAAGAATGGTCAAATCACTGATGTGTTCTGAAAGTTTTGGGGAGTAATTCCCCTCAAGGAATCACTGGTTTATAAATAGATAACTTGTTTTAAGAAAGGATGAGACAATGCTGATGATATAGTCCACAGTGGGAGACCATCCACCTCAGTTTACAAGGAAATCATTAATCTTGTTAATTAAAGAGGACCCATGATTAACAGAAGACATGTAGCCAAC
This sequence comes from Nycticebus coucang, assembly GCF_027406575.1. Taxonomy (NCBI): domain Eukaryota; kingdom Metazoa; phylum Chordata; class Mammalia; order Primates; family Lorisidae; genus Nycticebus; species Nycticebus coucang. The sequence continues at coordinate 32,211,383 of NC_069785.1, read as the reverse complement.
ACCACAGACATCTCAACTGGTCCAGCTTGCACAATTCTTACTAAAAAATTAAGGTTGAGCTAATTTTCTGCTGTACAGAGGCTAAAACAGTTGCACCCAGATCAGCTGCAGGCAGGAGCAGAGCTTCAATGAAAATTTTAAACAAGTAGAATCAGATCCTGAAGGATTTCTTTGAACAGCTGCCACAGGAGATAAAGCATGGCTTTACCAGTGTGATTCTGAAGACAAGACAAGATAAAAGCAATGGCTACCAGGAGGTAGAAGTGGTCCAGTCAAAGCAAAAGCAGAGCAGTCAAGGGAAACATGGTTACCAGTTTCTTGGGATACTTCAGATAATTTGGTATTAACTTTCTGGAGGGTCATAGAAAGATAACATCTGCTTATTACAAGAGTGTTTTGAGAAAGTTAGCCAAATGTAAAGCAGAAAGATGTTAGAAGGGAAATCTTCACTCGAGAGTTCTCCATTGCAACAATGCTCCTGCTTATTACTCTATCAAACAAGGGCAATTTTGTGATAGTTTTGATGGGAAATTATTAGACATCCACCTTACAGGCCAAATTCGACTCTTTCTGACATCTTTTGCCGTCTTAGTCTTATAAAATCTGTAAAGGGCACCCATTGTTCTTTAGTTAGTAATGTAAAAAGATTGTATTCACATGATTAAAATCCATCCCACTTAATAGCCTTATTGCAATCTCTAGCAAGGAAGAGCTCACATTCTATACTGTAGGTTTACCTGATCCCATCCCAGACTTATGTATAAAGAGACCAATAATTACTGCCTTTTATTTATTTATTTTGCAGTTTTTGGCCAGGGCTGGGTTTGAACCCACCACCTTGGGCATATGGGGCCAGCACCCTACTCCTTTGAGCCACAGGTGCTGCCCAATTACTGGCTTTTAGAGGGACTTTGTGAAGAAGCTGAGAATGAATTCTCTCTTTTCTCTGCTCTTGTCCTTCACTTCATCACTTCTTCAAGAACATTTAATGCCATCATGTGGATAATTTTGTTCACCCCCAGACCTGTTATGCTCAATCAATGTTCCACAATCAAAAATTTTTATTTTTTCCAATTTCCTTCTTCTACCTGTAACAATAGTTTCACTTGCCATAAAATATGAATTGTAATAGTTGGGTGGTAAGTGGTCTTGTATTTTAAGTTCCCCTTATGTTTGGATTTGGAAATTAGACGCATAGAGTAGAAATCCTAAAGAAAGCATGTTTAATTTTTTAAATATTTTAATTATAGAAAAATACACATGACAAAATTTATTTTAACCACTTATACGTTTATACAGTTCAGTGGTATTAAACACATGCGGAGTGGTTGAGCCTTCACTTACCATCCATCACGAGAACTCTTTTCATTTGCACACCTGAAACTATGAATCCACTAAACAATAACTGTTTATTCCCCATCGCCCGCAGCCCTTGAAAACTACCATTCTACTTTGTGTTTTTGAATTTGACTACTCTAGGTATATAAGTGGACAAACATTCCCCTCTTTCCCACTGATGACAGGAGTTCAGCTGGATCCTCCACCGCTGGAGGGCAGAAGTTGTCCAGGGACTTGAGGATCACTCTGAGCTGGCTGTGAAAATGTTGATAGCAGAATCTCTAACTTTTGAATCTGTGCCATAGAAAAGGCTTTTATTCAAATGAGCTACAACTGTCCCTTCCCAATTTTCTCAATTTGAGAGTGTGAGAATCAGAATCCTTAAGATTTCTCAGTGATAACATCTATACCACAAGAAATAACGATCTTTTTAAATGTACTTGAAGAAAGACCTGGCTACATCCCAGGCATTCGGTGACTGGGACTCTGTTCCACTTCTGCAGGCTTCTCACTCCTGCCTAGAGAGATGTTAGGCAAAGAAAATGAGATTACAGGCTCTAATACTGTACAATTATTGTTTTTGTTCCACAATAAACTACCCTACCAAGCCCTAAGATAAGCTAGATGAAAACATACTCCCATCCCAGGCCTAGTCCTTCACTATCAATAGAAAATATCATCACATATGCTTTCCCTCTGATTGGAATCTGACAACCCGCCCCCCCTGCCACCCCCAACAACAAGAAAAAATGAAAAGCACCTCATAGGCCTAACCAAGCCACAGGAGCACTAGCAAGATTTCCAGCAACTTTGCTATTATTCCGGTCTTTCTTGGGTCTCCAAAGAATCCAACTCTAAAAAGGAATAATGATCCAGAATCTCTATGGTTCTGTTTCAGGTATTGCAAAAATAATCTAGAAAGCCAAGCAGAAACAAAAAATGCTCCCCTCCCCTTCTCTCCCATCATCTCCATTCTCATGCCGTACCGTCCACAGCAGGGTCCTGGGACAAAAGAGAAGACAAAGACGGCACCAGAGGAACCAAGACTTGAATTCAGAGATACAAGGAAACCAGCGTGTAGATACTTAAAAGTGGCCATAAAAATGTTCAAAATTTGCTTAATAATAAATAATCTGACTCTTAGGCTAAATGTTTCAAAACTTGAGACACATCTTGTCCACGTTGACTGTGTGCTGTGTGCAGAGCATGTGTACGCGTGTGTCTGTGTCTATCTATACACACAAACTGAGCAGCACCAGTGAGCTAAGCACCTGCAGTATAATTACCTTAGATAACCTCGTTTTGGTCACTGGGTAGCCAGGGATCAGACATTGCACTGGATACCCTTTGGTGCTTTTTAAATTTTAGAACATGTAAATAAAATATCTATTAAATAAATAAGACTAGCCCTCCACCCCGGGCCGCCATCGCTATTGCGGCGCTCCCCTCCTCACCGAACCCGAACCGATGCCTTCTTTCCTCTCTGAGGAAGAGGCCGCAGCTCAAGAGGAAAAACCAAGAAGGAGAAGTTGGAGAGGGCTGATGAACAATGTGTTCTGAGGGGTCTGAAACACCGCGACAGCCACTCCACCTCTGGGCGGCGCCATAGCTGTCACGGTCCCCGGACCACATGACTCCGGCTCGGCGCCGGTCCCGCTTCGCCTCGCTCTATTTCAGTAGCCTTGATTCTCCGCCTCCCTCCTTTTCTTGTCGCGGACTCCAATACTGCCTTTCTTCCCTCAGGAGGCCTGCTGCACAGACCCAGAAATTCCATGCCTATTAGGAAAGAAGCGTACGCTGGTGACGGCGCGTGCGCACGGTCTGGCCCGCCGCCCGGACTGCACCGGGCACCAGAGAAGAGGCTGCGTGGACGCTCCAAGCTCTGGGCGACGCTCAGAAAACATCTGGAGAAAATGACCCATTGGTTTCATAGGAAGCCATTAAAAGCCGCTCCTGTTTCTTTTAATTACTATGGTATAGCCACTGGCCCTCCTGCTTCAAAAATTTGCAATGATTTGAGATCATCCAGGGCACGCCTCCTTGAACTGTTCACTGATTTGAGCTGTAATCCAGAAATGATGAAGAATGCAGCAGATTCATATTCTTCGCTTTTACAAGGCTTCATAAATTCATTGGATGAATCTACTCAAGAAAGCAAATTACGATATATTCGAAATTTCAAGTGTACTGATACATTACAAGGACAGGTTCCAAGTGCCCAACAGGATTCTGTTTTCGAATTAATTTCCATGTGATTTAATGTAGCTTTATGGTATACCAAATATGCTTCAAGACTGGCTGGAAAAGAAAACATAACAGAAGATGAAGCAAAAGAAGTCCATCGAAGCCTAAAAATTGCAGCTGGGATTTTTAAACATCTAAAGGAAAGTCATATCCCCAAATTTATTACACCTGCAGAAAAGGGAAGGGATTTAGAAGGACGGCTCATAGAAGCTTATATTATCCAGTGTCAGGCTGAAGCTCAAGAAGTAACAACTGCTCGAGCAATTGACCTAAAACCTGCTCCTGGACTAATTGCCGCACTGGCATATGAAACAGCCAATTTCTATCAAAAAGCTGATCATGTTTTATCCAGTTTGGAGCCTTCGTATTCTGCTAAATGGAGAAAATATCTTCATTTGAAAATGTGTTTCTACACAGCTTATGCTTTCTGTTATCATGGTCAGACTTGATTGGCTAGTGACAAATGTGGAGAAGCAGTCAGGTCTCTCCAAGAAGCAGAAAAATTTTATGCAAAGGCAGAAGCAGTATGTAAAGCATATGGAGAAACCAAAGGACCTGGGCCAACAGTTAGACCTTCAGGACATTTGTTTTTTAGGAAACTTGGAAACCTTGTGAAGAATACCCTAGAAAAATGTCAAAGAGAAAACGGGTTTATTTGCTTTCAAAAAATTCCAACGGAAGCCCCACAACTGGAACTCAAAGCAAATTATGGTCTTGTAGAGCCTGTACCTTTCCAATTTCCTCCCACAAGTGCTCACTGGACACCAGAAACATTGGCTGCATTTGATCTCACCAAGAGACCCAAAGATGACAGTACCAAACTCAAACCAGAAGAAGAAGTAAAACCTGTGAAAGAGCCAGATATCAAACCTGAAAAGGACACTGGCTGCAGCATCTCCTAAAATACACCTGAACTTCAATATGCACTTAGAATTTCTCTACTAGCAAATAAGACAAACCACAGAACTTCAGTGTATATTTCTCAAAATGATTTCTCTGAAGCCTGTAGAGCAATTATTACATTCAGAGGGAATCTGCCTTTAGTTTATTTGTTCTTGATTTTTAATATAGTGAAGATATTTCACGCTTTGCTTTTGGATTCTCCTTTTTAATCAGGACAACATTTGAGAGATTTTATTGTGTCTCTAAATGGTAAAAAAAATAAGATTAAATTATTTAAATAATTACAATGTACATAAATTTGCTAATGTCTTATGAAATTAAAAATAAATAAAAATTTCAGAAGGCATTGCTTCTGGGCTGAGGCACAGACACTAACTCCCACCATGCAGAAGGAGACTGCTCAGGTGCAGACCCATCTGTCTCACTGTGTGTCAGCCGCGATGCAGTAGTACACAGCAGTGTCACTCAGGGCAACCTGGGGTAGGCTCAGGGTGTTAGACTTTCTGTCAGCAAGGATAAATAGAGATGCCACTTCATTTGTTATATATGTCTTATATCCTTGAATAATAAATCTTGGTCCCTGGGTGGGGAGCTGTTGGTACCAGAAGATATAATTGCTGGAGCAGTATTTGTGTGGCTACAAGTTATGTTTACATCTTGGCTTTCATGTAAGTCCATGGAGATGGGCTGGGTGGTCTTAGCGAGGCTCAAAGTACCAAAGGGAGTAAAACACAATACTAGCTCTTATCCTGAAAGTGAGGTGAAGTGGAACATCCCTCTGAGCACCTCCATGGTTCTCAACCATTTTCAAATCTACTTTTATCCCCTGCTTTTCCACTATCTACATACCATACAATTTACTTCTAATTTTTGTTTTGGAGCAAAAATATACTTTATATTTATTCCATGGAGGCCCAAGAAAACATGTATGGAGGTAAAAGGTCTACTTTCTTTGTGTCACCTCCACCACCATGGATGGACCCTGTAAATTAGAAATCCAGATAACCTTTACTGTCTTAGGCACATATAAAGCCTTAACAGCTTCCTTGGGGGAAGATGGGACCCCAAAGCTCTCCCTTAGCATAAAAAACAGCTGGCAGCAGGCAAGACTACGGATTCCTATCCAACATCCTCAAGGCCCAGATCCAATTCTTAATTCCAAAGTAACTCAACCAGGTTCAGGAGCATGATCACTCTTGCCACCTGCCTCATATTCCATGTAAAAACTAGAACACAGGTTCTAGGCTCTTTTGCTTTGTCTAAGCAACTGCCAGAGCTGATACCATAAGCTCTCACCTGGGCTGTCTCCCTGAGAGCAGCCAATAGTAAGACAGCCTCAGAAGGGCTTCCCTCAGAGTTCAACTGAACTCCTGAAATGACTAGGGAGCAAAAAATACCAGCAGCAGAGCATAGCAACCGGAATTTCATCTTACATATTTGCTGAGGTATAATGCCTTAAAGGTTTGAATAAGGCAAACCTCTGAGGAAGTAAATGCCATCAAGCTCCTTATTCCTCATTACATTTCCATAACCCCAGAGGGTGGTCATCTATTGTAGTCAGTCTGACGCTCATGGACTCATGGACACTCATGGCTCTGAGCATCTTCATCTGGTACGGTCTGCCCTAAAATACTCCACTGATGCCTATTTAACCACGAAGAAACAGATAATCCTAATCTTTTTCCAAAAAAGAGCAAATGAGGCAATCTGAACTGGACCTTCCATCTCTTGACACCCTGCTATCTTTTTCAGTTGTCCTTTATCTGAAAATGTCTGTATTCTTTATTTCACCTTTATTTCTGAAAGATGTTTTCACCTGATCTGTAATTTTGGGTTTACATTTCCCCTCTTCACTTTAAAGAAGCTGTTTCATTGTCTTACAGATTCACATCTGAATTCACACTTTAAAAATTGGTATCTCAGTGAAATAATTCAATACTTTGTTTTTTCATGACATCCCATCTATTTTACTGTTTCCTCTGGCTACTATCACTTTCACTCATTGCTTTCATCATGTTCTTATGTGATTTTACAGTTGGAGTATTGAAGATTGATACTTATATGCTCAAATTGTGATAATCAATCATGTAGTAAGTTTAGACATGCTGACCTCTGCTGGAAATACTAATAAAAATTGCAGTGGATACTAACATCTAGTATTAATCCCAGTATAAGTTTGATTTATATAGAAAGAACTGTATTCAAAGTTTTTATACTCCTTGCATGCTTGAATCTTTGCAGGATACTGAACACTCTGACATAATGTAGGGGGAAGAGAAGGGAAACTTTCTAGTTTTTATTTAGCTCATGCTATAATGAATAAGATGGTAGGAATCCTCAAACTACCTGGAGAATAAGTTGAATGTGGCCAATGGAATGCACTAGCCAAATGATGGATTGGGAGATCAGAAGTATTTTTAAAGACATAATTATATGGTTATATTTGAAAAATCTGTTTGAGTGATTGCTGGAGTGATGTAAGATAAATGGAAGGTAAATGGGCAGTAGAGACATAAAATTATGACCAAGAAATACATGCCCATTAATGTTTCCCTCTCTTCCTCCTTCCTTTCCTTTCTATTTCTGGACCACACTCTCTTTTATCTTCCACGAGATGACTAATTTCAGGTGACTCACTGTCATCAGCTCAGCCATATTGCCCAAAGAGACCATGGTGGACACTCTCCAGTTTCTTTGGATCTGAACTCAAGCTGACTTTCAAAGAAAATTATTTTCCATACCAAGGACCTCTAGCAGCTGAGAGAACACCCTCCATCTCCCCCCCCCCAAATTTTGCCTGAGTATTCAAAGTAATCTCTACTTCCTATTTTTATTTTATATACAAACTTTGGGCCTTTTGTCCCAGACTGAGTAGTGGCTTCACCTTATCTGCAATCCCTGTATGCTTCAGAGTTATTCATTCCATTTTATTTTTATCCTCTCTTATGTATAATTCTTAATTTTAAAATTCCTGGTTTAAGATGTTTGGGACTTGTAAAAATATAAGTAAATAATAAAGTCCCTTAATTAAAGTAAATAATTAAGTCCCCAAACAACTGATGCTGGTGTGGATCAGAGAGAAAGGAACTCTTGCACACTTTTAGTGGGACTGTGAACTAGTACAGCGTGTATGGAAACTGTGTGACAATACTTCAAAGTACTTAAAAGTAGACCTACCATTTGATCAGGAAGTCCCATTGCTGGAAATATACCCAAAGAATAAAAATTCATGTTATAAAAGGACACCTTCACTTGAATGTTTATAGGAACACAATTTACAACCACAAAGATGTGGAAACAACCCAGTGTCCACCAATACATGAATGGATTAGTAAAATATGGTATATGCATACTATGGAGTACAACTCAGCCATAAAATGAAATCTTTCTATCAGTCATGCAGTTTTCCATAGAGGTTGTACTATTTTACAGTCTTTTGCGACAACATGGATGGAACCAGAACCCATTGTTCTAGGTGAAACATCACAGAAATGGAGAAACAAACACATGTACTCAATACCAAGTTGGAACTAATTGTTCAACACTTAAATGCACTTATGGAAGTAAATCTCAATGAAAATCAAGCTAGAGGGAGGAAAAAGAAGGGAATGGGTAAATTCACACCTATTGGGCATAGTGCATGCTATCTGAGTGAAGGGCACACTTATAACTTTGACTCAATCTGTACCAAAAATAAAAATAAAATTAAATTAAAAAAATATAAATTAAAAAAATATTAATTAAAAAATATAACATTTTTAGGTTCATATTACTATGTGTCTTTCTCTTGATTGGACCAGACTTATATATGCACCAAGGACCTCAAGTAGCTGATGAATATCTTCTATCTCTGTATCCCATTCCTAAGATATCAAAGTAGATGGCTTACTTGCTTGATTTATGTATTGTTTTGTGTGTATTTACTGTACTCTATAATTATCAGAAACTTCTTGTAGTAAAGAATTATATTACTATGGGCATTATGAACATTTATACAATGTTGATTCTAAGTATACCCATTCTTGAGCATGGGATATTTTCCCATTTGTTTGTATTATCTGTAATTTTTTTCTTTCAGTAAAGTTTTGCAGTTCTCCTTGTAGAGATCTTTCACTTGATTAAGTATATTCTTGGATAGTTTATTTTCTTTGTATTCATTATAAATTCTATTAAGTCCTTGATTTAACTCTCAGATTAACTGTTATTAGAATATAGAAATGGGATTGATGAAAATTTATTCCTGAGCTGAGGGAGGCACCCGAAAGGAGAACCACTCAAAACCATGGGGAGCTGGGCAACCCAATGGAAAATTGAAGGGAAGGGATCCTGCCCGGGAAACAGACATTTTGAACTATCCAAAATGGCAGACGCCTTCCCTCAGAACAACAGGAGTGATTAAATAGACCGGAACATTCCTGGTGGGGAATGTTGGAGGGGGCTGGCTGTTCAGGCTGCTCCGCGAACTGGCGGGTGGCTGGACTCAAAAGTCCCAATTCAAAAGGGAGACTCTGAACCACAAAACTGAGAATAAGGTCCCCGAGTGCTCCAGCCACAGGAACTGGCTACAGCTCTGGGACTCTTCAGCAACTGTGGGAGCTGCCAGCAGCCAACACCCTCCCCACAGCCGATTGCAGTTGCCAGTTTGCAGGAGAATGTGGGAGCAGAGTGGAAAGATTTGTGAAGTGTGGACTCCTGCACTGAGTTGGGAGGTTGGATAGGAGTGCCGTCTGGAACAGAGCAGCTGAGGTTGCACAATAGTTAGGTGACAAACTTTTACAGAAACTCCAAAATGGCGATAGGACAGGTAGGGTGGTTACTGTGGTAACAGCATGAACTGTGAATCAGGTATAAGCTTGGGAACCACTCACAGCACCACCTGGTGTCCAGAAAGTATATTGCATTATAAATATATTCCTATGAAAGTTGATCCCTACATCATACATATAGATGTATATTTCTAGATATATATAAGAATAATATTTTTGTGGTTGGTGCCTTTTTTTGTTCTGTTTTTCCTCACCATTTTCTTGGAGGAGCTATTGTTAATTTATTATTTTTTATAGATATGTTTTTTATTTCTATTTTTTCTATTTTTAATTTCTCCTTTCTTCTTTTTTAACTTTTTTATGAACACCACTTTTTTCTTTTTTTTTCAATTATTTTATGATTATCACTATTTTTATTGTAGTTGTTTTTTGTTGTTGTTGTCATGGGTGTTGTCTGTATGTCTATGTGTCTCCATCTGTGTATCTATGGGCTCGTGTGTCTGGTAGCCTTTGTATCTGTTTATTTGCTCATTTGGTCTCAATGAGCTTGGTGTTATGACCTCCAATTCTGAACTCCCAGGATTCCCCTCCATTCTCACTCTGAGGTCTATAGGCCTGCCCCCCAGGAGTCCAGATTCTTGGGTGATGTCTCGAGAGATGTAGACAGGACCTGGACTGCAGCTGGACAGTGCTGATTCTGCAGGATGAGAGTAAGGAGACAAAAGTCGGCTGAGACAGAATCACACCAGAGTGGCAGTGCCCCGAGGGGCAGAGCAGCAGCTGTCTTTAGCAATAACAAGGCCCACCCCCGGATATCCCAAAGCCCTCCCCCTGTCTCCTTGGGCAGCCAGAGGAGGCCGGGCATCTTCTTAGATGGCAACCACTGCAGAACAGATCTGGGACTGAAACACAGACCCCATGAGTAAAGGGTTTGCCTGAGGTGGTACTGGCCTGGGTGGAATGCGGGGACTAGACTATGATGCACCTGGCCCTCAGGGGATCATCAGCCTGTAGACAAAGGAGGACAGGAGGCTAGAGCTGACAGCTAACCGTGCTGCAAATACAAACCTTCAGGAGCAAATACAGGACCTGAATCATAGGTTCTGGGAACTCAAATCGGCCCCTCTTTTGCAGAGGAATTTAGCAGGGACAGAAACAAACTCCCACAGGGTTGTTCTACTCTACCAGTAACATCAATCAAGGGCGGGGCTGGAACTGAGTGAACACCTCCCAGCCTCCATCAAGTGCCCGAGGTTGACAGGCCTCATTGCCCCTGCTTTATAGAGGCAGAGAGCATTGGCCTGGCTAAGCAGATATGGACTTCCTTGTGATTTAGGCATGTGCAAAACTCTGGAGTATCTGCTCACTGGAGACAACTGACTGGGTCACAGCCCTGCGGGGCTAGCCAGTGACTGTGTGTGACAGAGCTGCAAGGTATGGAAGGAGGCATCAACCTTCCCAGACTAATCTATTTGCTGGGTGGGTCCTCCGGGCTTCACGGAGCACTGGAGCAAGTCATATTTGAGTTGTCACCAGACCCTTGCATTCCAGTTGCCAGAGACCTTTTAAACTCTCCCACCTGAGACAGGTGCTGACTGAGACAATTAATTTGGACCTTTTGAACTGAGCCAATCACCTGAGGAATATTCAACTGGTGCCCTGGGTGTGTGGTTATAGGAAGTTTGATTTTCCTCTTCCAATTGTTGCCTGTGGGGGGCAGGGTGACTTAATTGCTGGTATTTCTCCACAGCTGATACTTCAACCCAGAGTAACAGTTTCACTAGGGGTGAACAGAGACCAGCTGAAAACAAGACAGAACCACTTAGCCCCACCACATAAAATAGGTCGCCAACATCTCAGGCCGTAGCACTCACGGGTCCTTGACAAGGCTCCAGGGAAAAATCAAATTGCATAAAGTAATCATGGGGTGCAATCAGCAGAAAAACTCTGGTAACATGAATAACCAGAATAGATCAACCCCCCCAAGGAAAGATATGGCAGATGTAACTGAAGGTCTCATTCATAAACAGTTGACCGAGATGTCAGAAATCGAATTCAGAATTTGGATTGCAAACAAGATTAACAGAATGGAGGAAAATTTGGAATTAGAAATCCGAGGAGCAATTAAAAGGTCAAAATTAGAAATTCGAGGAGAAATTCAAAAATTGTCTCAAGAATAGAGTGAATTTAAAGACAAAACCACCAAAAATTTTGATGCACTGAAGCAAGAATTTGCAGTCCTCAAAGACCTGAAAAACATAGTAGAATCCCGCAGTAACAGAGTGGAGCAGGCAGAAGAAAGGATTTCTGACATTGAAGACAAGGTGTTTGAATGCTCCCAAACTCTCAAAGAAGAAGAGAAATGGAGAGCAAAAATGGATCATTCTCTTAGAGAGCTCTGGGATAATTTGAAGAAGGCTAATATTCGCCTCATTGGAATCCCTGAAAGTGATGACGTGGCCTTGCAAGGCACAGACCCTTCTCCATGAAATTATGAAAGAAAAATTTCCAGATATGTCAAGAGATTCTGAAATGCAGATAGCAGACAGTTTCAGAACCCCAGAACAACTCAATCCAAATAAGACATCCCCCAGGCATATTATAATTAACTTCACTAGTGTCAATATGAAGGAAAAAATTCTGAAAGCAGCTAGACGCAAGAAATTTATTACCTACAAAGGGAAGAATATTGGAATGACTGCAGATCTTTCTGCTGAAACCTTTCAAGCCAGAAGAGGGTGGTCATCTACTTTTAATCTCCTGAGGCAAAATAACTTTCAACCTCGGATCCTGTATCCAGCTAAACTGAGTTTCATTTATGATGGAGAAATTGAATACTTTAATGACATTCATGTGTTGAAGAAATTTGCCATAACCAAACCAGTTCTCCAGGATATTCTCAGACCTACCCTGCATAATGACCACCCTAATCCTCTACCACAACAATAAACTCACTCAGAAACTTTTGATCAAACTCCAACTTCCACAATGGTGAAAGAATTAAATTTCTCCACTGGACTTTTGAAAAACTCGATACCCAAAATTTTATCAGACCTATCAATATTCTCCATTAATGTGAATGGCTTAAACTATCCTCTAAAGAGGCACAGGTTAGCTGACTGGATACAAAAACTCAGGTCAGATATTTGCTGCATACAAGAGTCACATCTTACCTTAAAAGATAAATATAGACTCAGCGTGAAAGGGTGGTTGTCCATATTTCAGGCAAATGGTAATCAGAAAAAAGCAGGTGTTGCAATTCTATTTGCTGACACAATAGGCTTTAAACCAACAAAAGTAAAGAAAGATAAGAATGGTCACTACATATTTGTTAAGGGTAATACTCAATATGATGAGATTTCAATTATGAATATTTATGCACCCAACCAGAATGCACCTCAATTTATAAGAGAAACTCTAACAGACATGAGCAACTTGATTTCCTCCAGCTCCATAATAGTCGAGATTTCAACACTCCTTTGGTAGTGCTGGATAGATCCTCCAATAAGAAGCTGAGTAAAGAAATTTTAGATTTAAGCCTAACCATCCAACATTTGGATTTAGCAGACATCTACAGAACATTTTTATCCCAACAAAACTGAATAGATATACTTCTCATCAGCCCACGGAACATACTTCAAAATTGATCACATCTTAGGTCACAAGTCTAACCTTAGTAAATTTAAAGAATTAGAAATTATTCCTTGCATCCTCTCGGACCACCATGGAATAAAAGTTGAACTCAGTAACAACAGGAATCTGTACACTCATACAAAAACATGGAAGTTAAATAACCTTATGCTGAATGATAGCTGGGTCAGAGATGAGATTAAGAAGAAAACTTGCCAAATTTTTGGAACAAAATGACAATGAAGAAGTGAATTATCAATACCTCTGGGATACCACAAAGGCAGTCCTAACAGGGAAATTTATAGCATTGCAAGCCTTCCTCAAGAGAACGGAAAGAGAGAAAGTTAACAACTTAATGGGACATCTCAAGCAACTGGAAAAGGAAGAACATTCCAACCCCAAACCCAGTAGAAGAAAAGAAATAACCAAAATTAGAGCAGAATTAAATGAAATTGAAAATGAAATAATTATACAACAGATCAATAAATCAAAAAGTTGGTTTTTTCAAAAGGTCACTAACATAGATAAACCTTTGGCTAACATAACCAGGATAAAAAGTGTAAAATCTCTAATCTCATCAATCAGAAACAACAAAGATGAAATAACAACAGACTCCTCAGAAATTCAAAAAATCCTTTATTTATTTATTTATTTATTTATTTTTATTCAATCATAACTGTATACATTGATATGATCATGGGGCATCATACACTCGCTTCATAAACCATTTGACACATTTTTATCACAATGGTTAACATAGCCTTTCCGGCGTTATCTCAGTTACTGTGCCAAAATATTTACATTCTATATTTACCAAGTTTCGCAAATACCCCTGTAATATGCACCACAGGTGTGATCCCACCGATCCCCCTCCCTCTACCCACCCCCCCCATTCCCACTTCCCCCTATTGTTAAGTTGTAGCTGGGTTATAGCTTTCATGTGAGAGTCCCAAATTAGTTTCATAGTAGGGCTGTGTACATTGGGTACTTTTTCTTCCATTCTTGGGATACTTTACTAAGAAGAATATGTTCCAGCTCCATCCATGTAAACATGAAAGAGGTAAAGTCTCCATCTTTCTTTAAGGCTGCATAGTATTCCATGGTATACATATACCACAATTTATTAATCCATTCGTGGATCGATGGGCACTTGGGCTTTTTCCATGACTTAGCTATTATGAATTGGGCTGCAATAAACATTCTGGTACAAATATCTTTGTTATGTTGTGATTTTAGGTCTTCTGGGTATATGCCCAGCAGAGGAATTACAGGATTGAATGGCAGATCTATTTTTAGATCTCTGAGTGTTCTCCATATATCTTTCCAAAAGGAATGTATTCCTTGGATGCTCCATGGATGGAGCATTCCCACCAGCAGTGCAGAAGTGTTCCCTTTTCTCCGCATCCACGCCAACATCTCTGGTCTTGAGATTTTGTGATATAGGCTAGTCTCTTTGGAGTTAGATGATATCTCAAAGTAGTTTTGATTTGCATTTCTCTGATGATTAAAGATGATGAGCATTTTTTTCATATGTCTGAAGGCCGTGCGCCTGTCTTCTTCAGAGAAGTTTCTCTTCAAATCCCTTGCCCAGCCTGCGATGGGATACCTTGTTTTTTTCTTGCTGATGCGTTTGAGTACTCTGTGGATTCTGGTTATTAAACCTTTGTCAGAGATATACCCTGCAAATATCTTCTCCCATTCTGAGGGCTGTCTGCTTGCTCTGCTTACTGTGTTCTTAGCTGTGCAGAAGCTTTTTAGTTTGATCAAGTCCCCGTACTGTATTTTTGAAGCTGCTTCAATTGCCCGGGGGGTTCTCCTCATGAAATACTCACCCAGACCAATTTCTTCAAGGGTTTTCCCTGCATTCTCCTCTAGTATTTTTATAGTTTCATGTTTTAAGTTTAAATCTTTAATCCAATGAGAGTCTATCTTATTTAATGGTGAAAGGTGTGGGTCCAATTTCAGTCTTCTGCAGGTTGCCAGCCAGTTCACCCAGCACCATTTGTTAAATAGGGAATCTTTTCCCCACTGAATGTTTTTAATTGGCTTGTCAAAAATCAAATAGCGGTAAGTAGCTGGATTCGTCTCTTGGTTCTCTATTCTGTTCCAGATATCTACTTCTCTGTTTTGGTGCCAATACCATGCTGTTTTGATCACTATCGATTTGTAGTAAAGTCTGAGGTCTGGTAGTGTGATTCCTCCTGTTTTGTTTTTATTTCTGAGTAATGTCTTGGCTATTCGAGGTTTTTTCTGATTCCATAGAAAACGAAGTAAAGTTTTTTCAAGATCTTTAAAATATGACAGTGGAGCTTTAATAGGGAGTGCGTTGAAATTATATATTGCTTTGGGTAGTATGGACATTTTGATAATGTTGATTCTTCCCAGCCATGAGCATGGTATGTTTTTCCATTTGTTAACATTTTCAGCTATTTCTTTTCTTAGAGTTTCATAGTTCTCTTTATAGAGATCTTTCACGTCTTTTGTTAGGTAAATTCCCAAATATTTCATCTTCTTTGGCACTACTGTGAATGGGATAGAGTCCTTAACTGTTTTTTCAATTTGACTGTTGTTGGTGTATATAAAGGCTACCGATTAATGAATGTTAATTTTGTAACCTGAGACGCTGCTGTATTCCTTGATCACTTCTAGGAGTTTTGTAGTAGAGTCCCTAGTGTTTTCCAGATACACAATCATATCATCTGCAAAGAGCAAGAGTTTGATCTCTTCTGACCCTATATGGATACCCTTGATCGCCTTTTCTTCCCTAATTGCGGTGGCTAAAACTTCCATTACAATGTTGAAAAGCAATGGAGACAATGGGCAGCCTTGTCTGGTTCCTGATCTGAGTGGAAATGATTCCAATTTAACTCCATTCAATATGATATTGGCTGTGGGTTTGCTGTAGATAGCCTCTATCAGTTTAAGAAAAGTCCCTTCTAGACCAATTTTCTTGAGTGTTCTGATCATGAAGGGATGCTGGATATTATCAAAAGCTTTTTCTGCATCAATTGAGAGAATCATATGGTCTTTGTTTTTTAATTTGTTTATGTGCTGAATTACATTTATAGATTTACGTATATTGAACCAGCCTTGAGACCCTGGGATAAAACCAACTTGGTCATGATGTATAATTTGTTTGATGTGTTGCTGGATTCTGTTTGTTAGGATCTTGTTGAATATTTTTGCATCTATATTCATTAGTGATATTGGTCTATAATTTTCTTTTCTTGTTGGGTCTTTTCCTGGTTTGGGGATCAGGGTGATGTTTGCTTCATAGAACGTGTTGGGTAGTCTTCCTTCTTTTTCTACATTTTGGAACAGGTTGAGTAATATAGGTACTAATTCCTCTTTAAAGGTTTGGTAGAATTCTGACGTGAAACCATCTGGTCCCGGGCTTTTCTTTTTAGGGAGGTTTTGTATAGTTGATGCTGTTTCTGAACTTGATATGGGTCTGTTCAACATTTCCACTTGATTCTGGTTAAGTCTTGGAAGGTGGCGTGCTTCCAAGTATCGGTCTATTTCCTTCAGATTTTCATATTTCTGAGAATAAAGTTTCTTGTAATATTCATTAAGGATTTTTTGGATTTCTGATGAGTCTGTGGTTATTTCGTTTTTGTTGTTTCTGATTGATGATATTAGAGATTTTACTCTTTTTTTCCCGATTAGGTTGGCCAGAGGTTTATCTATTTTATTGACCTTTTCAAAAAACCAGCTTTTTGATTTATTGATCTGTTGTATTATTCTTTTGTTTTCAATTTCATTTAATTCTGCTCTAATTTTGGTTATTTCTTTTCTTCTACTGAGTTTGGGGTTGGAATGTTCTTCCTTTTCCAGTTGCGTGAGATGTCCCATTAAGTTGTTAACTTCCTCTCTTTCCGTTCTCTTGAGGAAGGCTTGCAGTACTATAAATTTCCCTCTTAGAACTGCCTTTGCAGTGTCCCAGAGGTTCTGATAGTTTGTGTCTTCATTGTCGTTTTGTTCCAAAAAATTGGCGATTTCTTTCTTAATCTCATCTCTGACCCAGCTGTCATTCAGCATAAGGTTATTTAACTTCCATGTTTTCGTATGGGTATGCAGATTCCTGTTGTTACTCAATTCAAGTTTTATTCCATGATGGTCCGAGAAGATGCATGGAATAATTTCTATTCCTTTAAATTTACTGAGTTTAGACTTGTGACATAAAATGTGGTCAATTTTGGAGTAAGTTCCGTGGGCTGATGAGAAGTATGTGTATTCAGTTTTGTTGGGATGAAATGTTCTGTAGATGTCTGCTAAATCTAAATATTGGATGGTTAGGTTTAAATCTAAGATTTCTTTGCTCAGCTTCTTTCTGGAGGATCGATCCAACACAGCCAAGGGAGTGTTGAAATCTCCGACGATTATGGAGCTGGAGGAAATCAAGCTACTCATGTCTGTTAGAGTTTCTCTTATAAATTGAGGTGCATTCTGGTTGGGTGCATAGATATTAATAATTGAGATCTCATCATATTGAGTATTACCCTTAACAAATATGAAGTGACCATTCTTGACCTTCCTTAATTTTGATGGTTTAAAGCCTACTGTATCTGTAAATAAAATTGCAACACCTGCTTTTTTCTGATTACCATTTGCCTGAAATATGGGTGACCATCCTTTCACCCTGAGTCTGTATTTGTCTTTTAAGTTGAGATGTGACTCTTGTATGCAACAAATATCTGGCTTGAGTTTTTGTATCCAGTCAGCTAACCTATGCCTCTTTAGAGGACAGTTTAAGCCATTCACATTGATGGAGAGTATTGATAAGTCTGGTTGAATTTTGGGTATCGAGTTTTTCAAAGGTCCAGTGGACATTTTTAATCCTTTCGCCAGTGTGAAAGTTGGAGTTTGATCTGAAGTTTCTGAGTGAGTTTACTTTTGTGGTATAGGATTGAGTTGGTCATTGTGGAGGATAGGTCTGAGAACATCCTGAAGAGCTGGTTTACTTATGGCACATTTTTTCAACATATGAATGTCATTGAAGTATTTAATTTCTCCATCATAGATGAAACTCAGTTTAGCTGGATACAAGATCCTGGGTTGAAAGTTTTTTTGCTTTAGGAGATTAAAAGTTGATGACCAGCCTCTTCTGGCTTGAAAAGTTTCAGCAGAGAGATCTGCAGCTATTCTAATATTCTTACCTTTGTACGTTATAGTTTTCTTTCGCCGGGCTGCTTTGAGAATCTTCTCTTTCATGTTAACTTTAGTGAAGCTAATTATGATATGTCTGGGGGATGACTTATTGGGGTTGAATCGTGCTGGGGTTCTGAAGCTGTCTGCTATCTGAATTTCAGATTCTCTAGGCATGTCTGGAAAATTTTCTTTCATAATTTCATGCAGAAGGGCCTCTGTGCCCTCGGAGGCCACTTCATCGTTCTCAGAAATTCCTATAATCCTTATGTTGCTTTTTTTCGAATTATCTGAGAGTTCTCTGAGTGAGTGATCCGTTTTTGCTCTCCATTTCTCTTCCTCTTTGAGAGATTGGAAGCATTCGAAGACTTTATCTTCAATGTCAGAAATCCTTTCTTCTGCTTGCTCCATTCTGTTACTGAGGGATTCTACTGTATTTTTCATATCTTCGAGGGCTGTAAGTTCTTGCTTCAGTGTGTCTAAGTCTTTGGTGGTTTTGTCTTTAAATTCGTTAAATTCTTGAGACAATTTTTGAATTTCTCCTCGAATTCCTAATTCCATTTTATTAATCTTGTCTGCAATCCAAATTCTGAATTCGATTTCTGACATCTCAGCCAGTTGTTTATGAATGGGATCTTCAATCACATGTGCCGTATCTTTTCTTGGGAGGGTTGATCTATTCTGGTTATTCATGTTACCAGAGTTTTTCCGCTGATTCCGCCCCATTGTTATTTTACTCCCTTTGGTTTTTCCCCTGGGGTTTTATCGAGGGCCCGTACAGTGTTGTGGCCTGAGAAACTGGGGCCCTGTCTGGTGTGGTGGAGCAAAGTGGTTCTGTCTTGTTTTCAGGTGGTTTCTGTTCGATCCTACTGCAACTTCTACTCTGGCTTGAAGTCTCAGCTGTGTGGAAAAATCAGCAATTAAGTCACCCCGCCTGCCCACCTCTGGCCCCAGTTGGAAAAGGAGAATCAAACCTTCCTACAATCGCACACCCAGGGCACCACCTGAAAAGTCCTCAGTCTATTAGCCCAGTTCAAAAGGTCCAAATCAACTTTCTCAATTGGCACTTGTCTCAGGTGGGAGAGTTCAAGAGGTCTCTGGGAACTGGATCACAGGGGCCTGGTAACTCCTCTGACACGGCTCACCCCAGTGCAGCATGGAGTCAGGAGGAGCCACCCAGCAAACAGAGCAGTCTAGGAAGGTTGACGTTTCCTTCCCCACTTTGCCCTTCCGTCGGACCCAGTCACTGGTATCTCTGCAGATGGCTAACCCAGTTGCCTGCAGTGAACAGACACTCCAGGGGTTTGCACCTGCCTGAATCGCAAGGAAGTCTGCCAGGCCCCCGCAGACTGCCGCTATCTAGCAGGAGGAGATGGGGCCTGACATCTTTGAGTGTTTGATGCAGGTGATGGGAAGGAGGTGTTCACTCAGGCTTAGCCCCGTCCCTGATGGATGCTGCTAACAGAACAGAACAGAACAGAACAGACAACTTTGCGGGGTTCTGTCTCTGTTCCTGTCGAAATCGCCTACAGGAGACGGGCTGTTTTGAGTTCAAACGTCTTTGCTGCTGGAGATTTGCGTCCGAACACCTCTCTGGGTCGGCCCTGCCCTGGAAGCTTCCCGGGTTTGTGAGCAGTGTCAGGAAATCCCCCGCTCACCGGTGGCCTCCTCTGGTTGCCCAGGGAGACAGGGGGTGTGGCCTCAGAATATCCAGAAATGAGTGTTCTGCCGTTAAAGAAAAAACGGCTGTTGATCTACCTCCAGGGAACTGCTGCTCTGGTGTGGGTGCTCAGGCGACCCTTTTCTCCTCTGTCCCACGCCCCAGAGTCAGCACTGAGTGGCCGTAGTTTGTGCTGGGTACACACCCCTCAGGAGATCCCCCAAGAATCAGAACTCTTGGGGGATGGGCCCCCAGACCCTGATTGGGATTGGGGGGGGAGCTAGAGTTTCATTCAGTTTTACGCAACACTACGGCCCGGGGAGGGCTCTTGCACTGCACCACAGGGAAGTGCCGCCAAGGCTTGATTTCCCCTCAGCAGCGTGCCCTCTCCTCACTCACGTGTCCCAGAGTCAGCGCTGACCTGACACAGCTCAGGCACTGTGCACTCCCCTTGAGAAATCACCCAAGGATCCGAACTCCTGGGGCATAGGCCCTCAGACCCCGAGTGAGAGTAGGGGCTCTCAGCTCTCAACGGGGAAGCTAGAGTCTTATTCAGTCTTGTGCCCCGTAATGTTGCCCCGGGAGGGTTGGTGCACTGCACTGCAGGGAAGTGCCGCAAGGCGTGACTCCCCCTCAGCCCGGTGCCCTCTCCTCACTCGCGTGCCTCAGAGTCAATGCTGACCAGTCGCAACTCGGGGACTGTCCACTCCCCTTGAGAAATCACCCAAGGATCCAAACTCCTGGGGGACAGGCCTCCAGACCTCAGTGGGCGGGAGAGGAGCGCCGGAAGGGTTGCTGCGAAGGATTCCCAAAGTTTTATTCAGTTTTATGCCTGGCAGGAGAACACCACGACACCCCAGTAGGGGAGGTAGGTCCAGTTTTTAGAAGGTCTCTCCCATGGAGTGTAGTGGGAGGGCCTTTAATTTCTGCCTGCTTGTTTAATTGTGGGGCTTTTGAGCCGGTCTCATGGGGGAGGGGGACTCCCGTCTGCTTGGTGGTGGATTTTGTACCTTTTGTTTGCATCCTTGTGATCACAACTTGCCTCAGCGGTGTTGATGTGCGTTCTTCAACCTTCTCTCTTGGTGAGGCTCAAGTCTACCAGGATACTTACTAAATTCCTGTCCCTTAACTCTCCTTCTGGACGGGAGCCTCTGTTGAAAGCTGGCTTCAGTCCGCCATCTTGTCTCCCTCCCGTCAAAAAATCCTTAATGAATATTACAAGAAACTTTATTCTCAGAAATATGAAAATCTGAAGGAAATTGACCAATACTTCGAAGCACTTCACCTTCCAAGACTTAGCCAAAATCAAGTGGAAATGTTGAACATGCCAATATCAAGTTCTGAAATAGCATCAACCATATGAGATCTCTCTAAAAATAAAAGCTTGGGACCAGATGGTTTCACATCAGAATTCTACCAAACCTTTAAAGAGGAACTAGTACCTATATTACTCAACCAGTTCCAAAATGCAGAAAAAGAAGGAAGACTACTCAACACATTCTATGAAGCAAACATCATCCTGATCCCCAAACCAGGAAAAGACCCAACCAGAAAAGAAAATTATAGACCAATATCACTAATGAATATAGATTCTAAAATACTCTATAAAATCCTAACAAACAGAATCCAACAACACATCAAAAAAATTATACACCATGACCAAGTCGGATTTATGCCAGGGTTTCAAGGCTGGTTCAATATATGTAAATCTATAAATGTAATTCAACACATAAACAAACTTAAAAGGGTGGCACCTGTGGCTCAGTCGGTAGGGCACCGGCCCCATATGCCGAGGGTGGCGGGTTCAAACCCGGCCCCGGCCAAACTGCAAACCAAAAAATAGCCGGGCGCTGTGGCAGGCGCCTGTTGTCCCAGCTACTTGGGAGGCTGAGGCAAGAGAATCGCTTAAGCCCATGAGTTGGAGGTTGCTGTGAGCTGTGTGAGGCCACGGCACTCTACTGAGGGCCATAAAGTGAGACTCTGTCTCTGCAAAAAAAAAAAAAAAAAACAACAAACTTAAAAATAAAGACCATATGATTCTTTCAATTGATGTAGAAAAAGCTTTTGATAATATCCAGCATCCCTTCATGATCAGAATACTTAAGAAAATTGGTATAGAAGGGACATTTCTTAAACTGATAGAGTCCATCTACAGCAAACCCACAGCCAATATTGTATTGAATTCAGTTAAACTGAAATCATTTCCACTCAGATCAGGAACTAGACAAGGCTGCTCATTGTCTCCACTGCTCTTTAACATTATAATGGAAGTTTTAGCCATCGCAATTAGGGAAGAAAAGGCAATAAAGGGTATTCATATAGGGTCAGAAGAGATCAAACTTTCACTCTTCGCAGATGATATGATTGTATATCTGGAAAATACCAGGGATTCTACTACAAAACTTTTAGAAGTGATCAAGGAATACAGCAGTGTCTCAGGTTACAAAATCAACATTCATAAATCGGTAGCCTTTATATATACCAACAATAGTCAAGCTGAAGAAACAGTTAAGGACTCTATTCCATTCACAGTAGTGCCAAAGAAGATGAAATATTTGGGAGTTTATCTAACAAAAGACGTGAAAGATCTCTATAAAGAGAACTATAAAACTCTAAGGAAAAAAACAGCTGAAAACGTTAACAAATGGAAAAATATATCATGCTCGTGGCTGGGAAGAATCAACATTGTTAAAATGTCCATACTACCCAAAGCAATATACAATTTTAATGCAATCCCTATTAAAGCCCCACTGTCATACTTTAAAGATCTTGAAAAAAATAATACTTAGTTTTATATGGAATAAAAAAACCCCTCGATAGCCAAGACATTACTCAGAAATAAAAACAAGGCAGGAGGAATTACACCACCAGACCTCAGACTATACTATAAATTGATAGTGAGCAAAACAGCATGGTACTGGCACAAAAACCGAGAAGTCGATGTCTGGAACAGAATAGAGAACCAAGAGATGTATCCAGCTACTTACCGTTATCTGATCTTTGACAAGCCAATTAAAAACATTCAGTGGGGAAAAGATTTTCTATTTAATAAATGGTGCTGGGTGAACTGGCTGGCAACCTGTAGAAGACTGAAACTGGACCCACACCTTTCACCATTAACTAAGATAGACTCTCATTGGATTAAACATTTAAACTTAAGACATGAGACTATAAAAATACTAGAAGAGAGTGAAGGGTAAACCCTTGAAGAAATTGGTCTGGGTGAGTATTTTATGAAGACCCTGCCCCCTCCCAACCCCCCCCCCCAGGGAATTGAAGCAGCTTCAAAAATACACTACTGGGACCTGATCAAACTAAAAAGCTTCTGCACAGCCAAGAACACAGTAAGTAAAGCAAGCTGACAGCCCTCAGAATGGGAGAAGATATTTGCAGGTTATGTCTCTGACAAAGGTTTAATAACCAGAATCCACAGAGAACTCAAATGTATGAGCAAGAGAAGAACAAGGTATCCCATCGCAGGCTGGGCAAGGGACTTGAAGAGAAACTTCTCTGAAGAAGACAGGTGCACGGCCTACAGACATATGAAAAAATGCTCATCATCTTTAATCATCAGAGAAATGCAAATCAAAACTACCTTGAGATACCATCTAACTCCAGTAAGATTAGCCCATATCACAAAATTCCAAGACTAGAGATGTTGGGGTGGATGTGGAGAAAAGGGAACACTTCTACACTGCTGGTGGGAATGCAAATTAATACATTCCTTTTGGAAAGATGTTTGGAGAACACTTAGAGATCTAAAAATAGACCTGCCATTCAATCCTATAATTCGTCTACTAGGTATATACCCAGAAGACCAAAAATCACATTATAACAAAGATATTTGCACCAGAATGTTTATCGCATCCCAATTCACAATTGCTGAGTCATGGAAAAAGCCCAAGTGCCCATTGATCCACGAATGGATTAAGAAACCGTGGTATATTTATACCATGGGATATTATGCAGCCTTAAAGAAAGATGGAGACTTTACCTATGCAGCCTTAAAGAAAGATGGAGACTTTACCTTGTTCATGTTTACACTGATGGAGCTGGAACATATTCTTCTTAGTAAAGTATCTCAAGAATGGAAGAAAAAGTATCCAATTTGCTCAGCCCTAGTATGAAACTAATTTTTGGCTTTCATATGAAAGCTATAACCCAGTTATAATCTAAGAATGTGGGGAATGGGGATAGGGAGGGGAGGGAGGTTGGACAATGGGCGGAGGGAGGGTGATAGGTGGGATTACACCTGCGGTGCATCTTACAAGGGTACATGTGAAACTTAGTAAATGTAGAATATAATTGTTTTGACACAATAGCTAAGAAAATACCAGGAAGGCTATGTTAACCAGTGTGATGAAAATGTGTCAAACTGTTTATAAAACCAATGCATGGTGCCCCATGATCTCATTAATGTACACAGCTATGATTTAATATTAATAAAAAAAATAAATATATAGAAATGGAGGAGGAGCCAAGATGACCAACTAAAGCAGTATTCACCAGAGGCTCCTATCCAGAGGGAGAGATATTGGACTGAAGTGGACTCAGAGAAGCTGAAAGTGGGGAACTGAGCACAGAGACAAGAAAGTGAGGTGCACATCATCTAGGCTGAGCCAAAGGGCAGAAACAAGAAAGACAACAAAGAACACGTATGGAGCCCAGTGCCATGACAATGGGTGACCTTTTCCTCATATAGGAGCTCTGCAGCAGGCTTTCCTGAGAGCAGGCCACGAGCAAGCAGGGAGCAAAAGTCTTCTCACTGTACTCCATGGCAAAATGCTGCTAAGCTCCAGTCGTCCTTCATCAATGAGGTCCCACTACACAGCCTAGGTCCCATCCCATGAAAGTGATGATACGTGTTCCTGCAATCCCAAGCAAACAGTTCATCCTCCCCTCATCTTAGTTGCTGAAGGTCTGCCCTTTGGATGGAGGTTTTGGTGAGTTCACTGAGAGGTCTAGGAAATCTGCGGGCAACCAAACTTCAGCTTGAAAACAGTAATGCCACAGTCCTAACTTAGGTAGGGAGAGGGGCTAACTACCCTCCTTCAGCTCCTGAGAATCCTTGAGGATTCTCAGGCAGACCTGCCTGCAGTTTTCTGTGTTTGGCCTACCAGGCCAAACTCTGAGCTTAATTGGGAGGGCCTAGTGCCTTAGAGACTTTGATTTAAACCCTGGCCAGTGCTGTGTGCCAGGTTCTGGCCCTCTGAGCTCAATTTGGAGGGTGGAGCCCACTGCCTTGGCTACTTTGACTGTAACTCTGGGCCAGTGCTGTTCATTGATTCTTGTCCCCATGGAATCACTGCCTGGGGCTGCTGATTCATCACTTATCTGCCTTTGTTATAACAGTGGTTGTATTGCAACAGTGAGGGGAAGATTCTGCAGGTAAGTTTGCATGTTACCCTCCTCCAGCTATCCCTGGCGGGGGTGGGGCCACAGGTGTCTGTGTCTTTGCCCAGCAGAGATTACAGCCTAATACTGCAACTTTTTGGGATTGGGTAGATAGCAGGCTGACATCAAGACAGAGTCAGGCCGTGCAGTCTCACCAAGCCAGCCCTCAGAATCTCTGGCTACCATCCTATAAATGACTTCTGTGAGACTGTAGGGCATAAGCCACAACCATAAGCTCCAGCTGTGGAGAAAGGGTAGTTAGCTCCAGTTCTTTGGGTATCCCAAGCTGATCTTACCCCACCCAATTTAATTCCTAAATAGGTTAGTACAGTGCTTCCCATGGAGCACCTGTCAGATTATCTCTCAAAAACTATTCAGGAACAACCTATCAATCCAACTAAAAAGTATAATTAACACATTTAAGAAAAAGAAGAAGCCAAAAACATTCATTGGAAGGAAACAGAAGAAGAACTTTTGCAACATGAAAAATCAGAGTAGATCAACTCCCCCAAGGGATTTCTGAGATACATCAGAAAATAACCATCCACAGGGAAATTGCTGAAATGTCAGAGATAAAATTCAGAATAAGGATGGCAAATAAGATTGGATTAGAGGAAAAGATGGAAATAGAAAACCAAAAAATAGTTCTGAAATTGTCTCAAGAAATTAATGAATTCAAAGACAAAGTTACCAAGGATATGAACATAATGAAGAAAGATATAGCAGAGCTTAAGGAATTGAAAAAGGCATTTGAAGAGTGTCAAAACACAGTGAGGATCTTCAGAAATAGAGTTGAACAGGGAGAAGAAGGAATCTCAGAAAATTAAGACAGGACTTTTGAACTGTCCCAAGCATTCAAAGAGGCAGCAAAAAGGAGAACAAGAATAAAATATTCCCTGAGAGAGTTATGGGATCACTCCAAATAATCAAACATCTGAATTATAGGGATTCCTGGAGAAGAGGATGGTCCCAAAGGCACAAATTCTCTATTTCAAGACATTATGGTGGAGAAATTCCTCAGTATTGTGAGAGACACAGAAATTCAGATAGTAGATAGTTTCAGAACCCCAGCACAACACAATCCAAACAAAGCATCTCCTAGACATATTGTAATTAATTTCTTCAATGTTAGTATGAAGGAGAAAATCCTGCAAGCATTCAGATGTAAGAAAAGTATTACCTACAAAGGGGAAAATATCAGTATGATTGCGGATCTTTCAGCTGAAATTTTTCAAATCAGAAGAGGATGGTCATTGACCTTTAATCTTCTTAAATAAAACCATTTTCAGTCCAGGACCCTATATCCCACCAAACTGAGTTTCACTTGTGATGGATAAATCAAATACTTTATTGACATTTGTATGTTCAGGAAATTTTCCATAACTAGACCAGCTCTACAGGAAGTACTCAGACCCATTCTTCATAATGACAATCACAGTGGTCTACCACCAAAGTAAACTCACCCAGAAATTTAAGAACAAAGCCTAGCTCCCATAATGGTGAAAGTGATAAAAATAAGCTCTGGACTCCCAAGAAACAAGATGACCAAAATCTCCATTATACCTATTGATTCTCTCAACTAATGAAAATGGCTTAAATTCTCCTTTGAAGAGGCACAGGTTTTCTGACTGGGTACAAAAACTCAAGGCAGATATCTGTTGCTTCCAAGAAACTCACCTTACTTCAAAGAATGAAACAAGACTCAGGCTGAAGGGATGGGCAACAGTAAGCTAGGCAGATGGAACGCAGAAAAACGCTTTCCATCACACCTCTCACGATTGACGAAAATTGATTCTTGCTGGATAAAAGATTTAAATTTAAGACAGAAAACAATAAAATTTCTAGAAAAGAGTGTGAGGAAAACACTTGAAGATATTGACCTGGGAAAAAACTTTGTGAGGAAGACCCCCCCTAGCAATGGCAGCAACATCAAAAATAAATAACTGGGATTTGATCAAGGTAAAAACTTTTGCACAGATAAGGGCACCATATATAAAGCAAACAGACAGCCTTTGGAATGAGAGAAGATTTTTGCATGTTATGAATTTGACAAAGGCCTGATTACTAATCTTTATAAAGAACTCAATTTAAACAATAAGAAAAGGGCAAACAACCCCTCTATGAGTGGATAAGAGACTTAAACAAAAACTCCTCCAAAGATGACAGATGAATGGCCAACAAACACATAAAAAAAATGCTCATTGTCTTTAATCATCAGAAAAATGCAAATCAAAACCATTCTGATATATCACCTAACCTCAGTAAGATTACCCCATGTGGAGAGATGGGAACACTTCTGCACTGCTGGTGGGATTGCAAACTAATACAACCTTTTTTTGGAAAGAAGTATGGAGAATCTTGAAAGAACTAAAATTTGACCTTTCATTTGATCCTTCAATCCCATTACTACGTATCTACCCAGAAGAACAAAAATTATTTTATCACAAAGACATTTGTACCAGAATGTTTATTACAGCTCAATTCATAACTACCAAGTTGTGGAAGCAACTCAAGTGCCCATCAACCCATGAATGGATCAACAAATTGTGGTATATGTATACCGTGAAATACTATTCAGCCATAGGAGAGATGGAGACATTATATCTTTTATGTTTACCTAGATGAAGTTGAAACACATTCTTCTTAGTAAAGCATTACAAGAATTGAAAAATAAATATTTAATGTATTCAATACTAAAATGAAACCAATATATAAAGAATTACATGCTCATGTGAACAATAAAACACAAATAGTCTACTACAGGGGTAGGGGGATAAAGAGAAAAGGGGGATGGGGGATGATTGACAGAAGGAAGGAGGGCATTTGATGATATCTTACCTAACGGACACAATGCGTGGGTATATACCATGTCCCCTGGATAAAGGGTTGTTTTACAACTGGAACTTTATCTTAGAGATGAAAATGATGCAATCTAAAAATTTGTATCCTCATATTAATTTGAAATAAAAAAAATAGCAATGCTATTAATTTGTGTACACTAATTTTGTAACCTGAGTCTTTGCTGAATTTATTTATCAAATTTAGAAGTCTTTTTGTGTAGTCTTTAGAGTTTTCTTTTTTCCCTTTTTATAATAGGTGGTAAGATAACTTTTATTTAGTCACTCATGTATTTGTCTATTCAACATTTTTATTAAAAACTGTAAACATGCCAGGAGCACTTTTAGGTACTACGGATACAGAATTTTTTGAATATATATAATTTTTATCATAACAATGTATCTTTTAGTATTAGAGAAATAGACAATAAATGTATGATAATACACTAGTCAATTTTTTCTTATTAAATTCTTTTTACTTTTTATTTTTATTTCTGAATTATTATAGGAGTGTACATGTTTTCATTACAAAATTTGCTTTTAAGTACATTTTAAGTCAAAGTTATCAATGTGCGCTTCACCCAGAATATATGTGCATTACACAAGATATGTGTGAATTTACTCAACCCATCCTCTCCCCAACCACCTACTTGATTTCTGTCGAGTTTTACTTCCATATGTGCACATAAGTATTGATTGAGCCATTCCAATTTAGCACTGAGTACATGTGATGTTTATTTTTCCATTCTTGTGATACTTCACTTAGAAGAATGTTCTCTCATTTCCATCCAGGTTGCTACAAAATATATTAGGTAACCATTTTTATATGGCTGAGTATTACTCCATGGTGTACATAGATTGCATTTTATTAATCCACTCATGATGATTTTTTTTTTTTTTTTTTTGAGATAGAGTCTCACAGTGCTGCCCTGGTTAGAATGCTGTGGTGTCATAGCTCACAGCAACCTCAAACACTTGGGCTCAAGCAATCTTCTTGCCTCAGCCTCTAGAGTGGCTGGGACTATGGGTGTCCACCACAATGCCCAGATAACTTTTCTTTTCTTTTTTTTTTTTTCTTTTTCTTTTTAGTAGAGACAGAGTCTCACTATTTTGCTCAAGGTGATCCTGAACTCCTGAGCTTAAGCAATCCAACTGCCATGCACTCCAAGAGTGCTAAGATTATACGTGTGAACTGCCATGCCCAGCCTCCACTCATGTATTTCTGGGGGCAGTTGGGTTGTTTCCACATCTTTACAATTGTGAATTGTGATGTGGTAAACATTTTAATGGAGGTGTCTTTTTAATAAAATGTCTTCTCTTTCTTTGGGTAAATATCTAGTAGTGGGATTGCTGGATTATATGGTAGGTCAAGTTTTATTTCATTGAGGTATTACCATACTACTTTCCATAGAGGTTATTCACATTTTTTTCTTTGTAAAACTGAATGAAAATGTATAGTAATGACCTAAAAAACATTCACTGATACAACATAGCCCTTAACCAGTTGACACTGCTATCTTAGGTGTTAAAATTTAGCACTATAGAAAAGCCTGTTTGTTAATTTTTGATAGTTAATGCATGTGGGATACAGTCCTACCTTTGCCTTAGACTCAGCTTAAGACTCCATGGAAAAAAATCTTCATAGGAATAAAGGATGAGGTTCAGAGTAAGCCTATTTAATAACTCAAAATTAGTAAGTTAAGTTTTGAATGAAGACTGAAGACTTTTGTCTTACTAATCCAGCAGCCACATTTACAATGTAGGAGTTTCAGTTGGTCCATTTGATGTTGAGCAAGCATGCTAGTCTCCCATGCAGACATTTTCTTGGCCTGCAGAGAAAAGGCTAGTAAGTTGAGAATTAATTTCTAGCCTTACTAACTCTTTAGGGTTTTGTAGAGAGCAGATCATCAGAGCATCAGAATACACACACACACACACACACACACACACACACACACACACACACACACACACACCATGGAGTACTACTAAGTCACAAAAAGGAACAAAATTGTGTCTTTTTCAGCAACTTGGAGGGAACTAGAGACCATTATCCTAAGTGAAGTATCTCAGGTGTGGAAAAACAAACACCACATGTAATTTTTAATAATTAGAAGCTAAACAATGGGCATCGGTGGGCACAAAGAGATGTAAAGAACATTGGAAACTAAGAAGGGGTTGGGGTGGGGTAAAAACTTACTTATTGGGTACAACGAACACTATTCTGGTGATGCGCACAATAAAATCCTGGACTTAAGCATTATACAAAGTATGCAGGTAACAAAAATATTTGTATCTCCTTAATATTTTGAAATTAAAAAAACAAAAACCCATTTCACATATTCATTATGCTATTTAGTATACCACTAATTTTTTTTTTATTAAACTTTTTTTTTTTATTGTTGGGGATTCATTGAGGGTACAATAAGCCAGGTTACACTGATTGCAATTGTTAGGTAAAGTCCCTCTTGCAGTCATGTCTTGCCCCCATAAACTGTGACACACACCAAGGCCCCATCCCCCTCCCTCCTTCCCTCTTTCTGTTTCCCCCCCCATAACCATAATTGTCATTAATTGTCCTCATATCAAAATTGAGTACATAGGATTCATGCTTCTCCATTCTTGTGATGCTTCACTAAGAATAATGTCTTCCACGTCCATCCAGGTTAATACAAAGGATGTAAAGTCTCCATTTTTTTTTAATGGCTGAATAGTATTCCATGGTATACATATACCACAACTTGTTAATCCATTCCTGGGTTGGTGGGCATTTAGGCTGTTTCCACATTTTGGCGATTGTAAATTGAGCTGCAATAAACAGTCTAGTACAAGTGTCCTTAGGATAAAAGGATTTCTTTCCTTCTGGGTAGATGCCCAGTAATGGGATTGCAGGATCAAATGGGAGGTCAAGCTTGAGTGCTTTGAGGTTTCTCCATACTTCCTTCCAGAAAGGTTGTACTAGTTTGCAGTCCCACCAGCAGTGTAAAAGTGTTCCCTTCTCTCCACATCCACGCCAGCATCTGCAGTTTTGAGATTTTGCAATGTGGGCCATTCTCACTGGGGTTAAATGATATCTCAGGGTTGTTTTGATTTGCATTTCTCTAATATACAGAGATGATGAACATTTTTCATGTGTTTGTTAGCCATTCGTCTATCGTCTTTAGAGAAAGTTCTATTCATGTCTCTTGCCCATTGATATATGGGATTGTTGGCTTTTTTCATGTGGATTAATTTGAGTTCTCTATAGATCCTAGTTATCAAGCTTTTGTCTGATTGAAAATATGCAAATATCCTTTCCCATTGTGTAGGTTGTCTCTTTGCTTTGGTTATTGTCTCCTTAGCTGTACAGAAGCTTTTCAGTTTAATGAAGTCCCATTTGTTTATTTTTGTTGTTGTTGCAATTGCCATGGCAGTCTTCTTCATGAAGTCTTTCCCCAGGCCAATATCTTCCAGTGTTTTTCCTATGCTTTCTTGGAGGATTTTTATTGTTTCATGCCTTAAATTTAAGTCCTTTATCCATCTTGAATCAATTTTTGTGAGTGGGGAAAGGTGTGGGTCCAGTTTCAGTCTTTTACATGTAGACATCCAGTTCTCCCAACACCATTTATTGAATAGGGAGTCTTTCCCCCAAGGTATGTTTTTGTTTGGTTTATCGAAGATTAGGTGGTTGTAAGATGTTAGTTTCATTTCTTGGTTTTCAATTCTATTCCAAGTGTCTATGTCTCTGTTTTTGTGCCAGTACCATGCTGTCTTGACCACTATGGCTTTGTAGTACAGACTAAAATCTGGTATGCTGAGGCCCCCAGCTTTATTTTTGTTACAGAGAACTGCCTTAGCTATACGGGGTTTTTTCCGGTTCCATACAAAACGCAGAATCATTTTTTCCAAATCTTGAAAGTACGATGTTGGTATTTTGATAGGAATGGCATTGAACAGGTAGATTGCTTTGGGAAGTACAGACATTTTAACAATGTTGATTCTTCCCATCCATGAGCATGGTATGTTCTACCATTTGTTAATATCCTCTGCTATTTCCTTTCTGAGGAGTTCATAGTTTTCTTTATAGAGGTCCTTCACCTCCTTCGTTAGCTATATTACTAGGTATTTCATTTTCTTTGACACTATGGTGAAGGGAGTTGTGTCCTTAATTAGCTTCTCATCTTGACTGTTATTGGTGTACACAAAGGCTACTGACTTGTGGACATTGATTTTATATCCTGAAACATTACTGTATTTTTTGATGACTTCTAGGAGTCTTCTGGTTGAGTCTTTGGGGTTCTCTAAGTATAAGATCATGTCGTCAGCAAAGAGGGAGAGTTTGACCTCCTCTGCTCCCATTTGGATTCCCTTTATTTCCTTGTCTTGCCTAATTGTATTGGCTAGAACTTCCAGCACTACGTTGAATAGTAAAGGTGACAGAGGACAACCTTGTCTGGTTCCAGTTCTAAGAGGAAAAGCTTTGAGTTTTACTCCATTCAGTAAAATATTGGCTGTGGGTTTGTCATAGATAGCTTCGATCAGTTTTAGAAATGTGCCACCTATGCCTATACTCTTCAGTGTTCTAATTAGAAAAGGATGCTGGATTTTATCAAATGCTTTTTCTGCATCTATTGAGAGGATCATGTGATCTTTATTTTTGCCTCTGTTGATATGGTGGATAACGTTTATGGACTTGCGTATGTTAAACCAGCCTTGCATCCCTGGGATGAAGCCTACTTGATCATGATGAATGACTTTTTTGATGATAAGTTGTAATCTGTTGGCTAGGATTTTGTTGAGAATTTTGCATCTATGTTCATGAGTGAGATTGGTCTGAAATTCTCCTTTTTGTTTGGGTCTTTTCCTGGTTTTGGTATCAGGGTGATGTTTGCTTCATAGAATGTGTTGGGGAAGATTCCTTCTTCCTCAATTTTTTGGAATAATTTCTGCAGTACAGGAATAAGCTCTTCCTTGAAGGTTTGATAGAATTCTGGAGTGAAGCCATCTGGACCAGGGCATTTTTTTGGTTGGAAGATTTTTTATTGTTTCTTTGATCTCAGTGCTTGAAATTGGTCTGTTCGGGAGCTCTATTTCTTCCTGGCTGAGTCTAGGGAGAGGATGTGATTCCAAATATTTATCCATTTCCTTCACATTGTCAAATTTCTGGGCATAGAGTTTCTGATAGTATTCAGAGATGATCTCTTGTATCTCTGTGGGATCAGTTGTTATTTCCCCTTTATCATTTCTGATTGAGGTTACTAGAGATTTTACTTTTCTATTCCTCGTTAGTCTGGCCAATGGTTTATCTATTTTATTTATTTTTTCAAAAAACCAACTTCTTGTTTCATTAATTTTCTGAATGATTCTTTTGTTTTCAATTTCATTGATCTCTGATTTGATTTTGGATATTTCTTTTCTTCTACTGAGTTTAGGCTTAGATTGTTCTTCTTTTTCCAATTCCATAAGATCTCTTGTGAGATTGTTGATGTGCTCTCTTTCTGTTTTTCGAATGTAGGCATCTAAAGCAATGAATTTTCCTCTCAAAACTGCTTTTGCAGTATCCCACAGGTTTTGGTAGCTTGTGTCTTCATTGTTGTTATGCTGAAGGAAGTTAATGATTTCCTGTTTTATTTCTTCCTGCACCCATCTGTTATTCAACAGAAGATTGTTTATTTTCCATGCCTTTGGGTGGGGTCGAGCATTTTTGTTAGAGTTGAGTTCCACCTTTAGTGCCTTATGGTCTGAGAAGATACAAGGTAAAATTTCAATTCTTTTGATTCTGTTGATATTTGTTTTGTGTCCCAGGATATGATCAATTTTGGAGAATGTTCCATGGGGTGATGAGAAGAACGTATACTCTTTATCTTTGGGATGGAGTGTTCTATATGCGTCTATCAAGCACAGTTGTTCTAGGGTCTCATTCAATTCTCTTATATCTTTGTTTAATTTCTGTTTAGAGGATCTGTCCAGCTCTGTAAGAGGAGTGTTAAGGTCCCCTGTTATTATGGTATTATCAGATATCATATTGCTTAGACTGAGTAAGGTCTGTTTCAAGAATCTGGGAGCATTTAAATTGGGTGCATAAATATTTAGAATTGAAATGTCTTCTTGTTGTAGTTTTCCCTTGACGAATATAAAGTGACCATCTTTGTCTTTTTTGACTTTAGTTGCTTTAAATCCACATGTATCTGAAAATAAGATTGCAACTCCTCTTTTCTTCTGAATTCCATTTGCCTGAAAAATTGTCTTCCAACCCTTGACTTGGAGCTTTAATTTGTCTTTTGAAGCCAGGTGTGTTTCTTGCAGACAGGAGATGGATGGCTTGTGTTTTTTTAATACCGTCAGCCAATTTATGTCTCTTCAGTGGGGAATTCAAGCCATTAACATTTACTGAGATAATTGATAAGTGTGGTATTATCCTATTCGTCTTATTTTGTGAGAGTCCATTGCTTAGTTTTATCTTTTGCATCAGTGTGGAGGTTAGGTTCTGTCCTTTGATTTCTGAGTTCTTACTTTGCTGCTGATTCATTGTGGTGGTCAGTGTGCAGAACAGGTTGAAGTATTTCCTGTAGAACTGGTCTTGTTGTGGCGAATTTCCTCAATGTTTGTATATCCGTAAATGATTTGATTTCTCCATCAATTCTGAAGCTTAGCAGGGTACAGAATTCTGGGCTGGAAATTGTTCTGTTTAAGTAGATTAAAGGTAGATGACCATTGTCTTCTTGCTTGGAAAGTTTCATTAGAGAATTCTGCGGTCACTCTGATGGATTTGCCCCTGTAGGTCAACTGGCGCTTAGTCCTGGCAGCTTGCAGAATCTTTTCTTTTGTCTTGACTTTGGACAGGTTCATCACAATGTGTCTTGGAGAAGCTCGATTAGAGTTGAGGTGACCTGGGGTCCGATATCCCTCTGAAAGCAGTGTGTCAGAATCTTTGCTGATATTTGGGAAATTTTCTTTTAAAATATTCTGTAGTATGGCTTCCATTCCTCTGGGGCATTCTTCTTCCCCTTCTGGAATTCCTATAACTTGTATGTTGGAACGCTTCATAAAGTCCCATAATTCTGACAGTGATCGTTCTGCTTTCTCTCTCTTCTTTTCTGTCTCTTTTACTCTCTGAGTTATCTCAAAAACTTTGTCTTCTACCTCTGAAATTCTTTCCTCTGCATGGTCTAACCTGTTGCTGATACTTTCCATTGCATCTTTAAGTTCCCTAATTGACTGTTTCAGTTCCTTCAGGTCTGCTATATTCTTTTTATATTCTTCATATCGTTCATCTCTTAGTTGATTCTGTTTTTGAATTTCCTTTTGGTTATTTTCCACTGTATTAGCAGTTTCCTTCATTGTTTCCATCATTTCTTTCATTGTTTGCAACATGTGTATTTTAAATTCCCTTTCTGTCATTCCTAACATTTCTTTATATGTGGAATCCTCTGCAGTAGCTACCTCATGGTCCCTTGGCGGGGTTGTTCTGGACTGGTTCTTCATGTTGCCTGGAGTTTTCTGCTGATTGTTCCTCATGAGTGATTTCTTTTATCTGTTTCCTTGCCCTAATTTTCCTTTCATTTCCTCTTGCTCTTTAAGTTCTCGTGCCTGTGGACTAAGGGTTACAGGACCAGAAGGGTGAGAAGGTTGTAGAGCAAAAAAGGAATGAAAGAAAGGAGGACCGAGTGATAAGAAAGAAAAAGAAAAATAGAGAAAGGAGAGGGGGTGGGTAAAAGGAATATTGACAAAAAGAAGAGAGGCACAGAAAGAGGGAGACGGAGCAATATAGGTGTGCAGTAGGGTACTTTGATACAACCTTAAAAAAAGGAAACCACCTTCTGGGGGTGCCCAGTTGTGTGGTTCCCTTGAGGTCAGCAGCTCTTTGCTAACCTGATCAGACACAGTAGCCCACCTCCACCAAGTAGAGAGGAAAGACAAAAATGCTATAAATCAAACCAAAACAAGCAAACAGAAAATTTTATGGGATAAAATTGGGTGGAAAACCAAATAATAGCAGTAGAAATCCTAAGAAAAATGAAGTTCTAATTATTGAAATAGGCAGCAATGGGAAATTATAATTAAACTAGAAAAATAGAGAAAAAAAAGGATCTGTATGGAAAAGGTTGAACTTAAAAAACAAAACAACAATCTACAACATCAAAATAAACAAAAAAAAACAACCAAACCAAAAACAAACAAACAAACAAAAAAAAAAAACAGAACCAAAAACAAAGCAGTATGTATATGTTATTGAATATTGTCTGGGCAACACGTGGTCTTCTGGGATATGAGATGTTAATCACAGTTCTGATACGACTGGAGGCTGCTAATTTCTCAACCCCCATCAGGTAGACACCCTAAATCTCTCTTCAGCCCACTTAAAAGGCACTTTGAACTTGTTCACTTGCTGAGCGGAAGCTTTCCCAGGAAAGTGCTTGTGGCTGGAATCACTGCTGAAGTGGCTATCCACTTACCCAGTGTGCCAAAACTGGTCTCCCTCTGCCCCTGAGGGTTAGGGCTGCAAGGCGGCTCAGACCCCTCCCTTAGGCTACTTGGTCACTGGGTTACCAGCTCCCACCCAATTCTAGCTCTGTGACCCTGAGGGCAGAGCTTGCCGGGGCAGATTGCTCACAATGGCTGCCTGTGACCCAGAGCCAAACACTATTAGCTCCGTCTGGCTCAGCGGCTCAGACTGGGGCCCTAGACAAAGGCCAGATTTCTCCGCCCTCCCGCTCAGGCTCTCCCCAAGGCAGTTCAGCTGAGTGCCAAGTCCAAAGACACCAAAACAGTTCACAGGTAAGGCCTTTCTGGTTTGCAGTCTCGCTGCTACTGAACTTACAGTTGCGGGCGGGTTTAGACGGATTGAACACACGGGACCACTTGCCAGTTTTCCACTGTTTTAATCCTCCTCTTGGGGTCCAGAAGTCTCTCGCTGACTCCCTGTATTCTCTCAGGGGTGATGATAGGCAGATCCCAGCAGCCAGAGATGCCTGGAGTCCTATCTCCCCAGACTCACGGTGCCCAGATGCAAGGAAGCTGTTACTTGGCTGCCATCTTGCTCCACCCCCCAGTATACCACTAATTTTTAAAATAAAAACTCAGTATCTGATATTCTCTATGCTATGTGTATTTAGCAGATTTTCAGTATCTGTCAAGATGTAGATACCAGAATTAGAGTTTGCTTTGTGTGGCCTTCTGTTACTGCAGTAGCTGACCACTTTGGAGTTTGCTTTCTTGATTAGATCAGTTGACTCTCCTTAGAGTTGAGACTTAATTTAACTAGCACATGCTCAGCATGTATGATTTGTGTTGAAAAATATTTAATGTAAATTACATATCCTAGCACTTTGATGGATTCATTTTTCCTTGGTAAGTGATATACAGATAGTTTGAACAATTTATCATTGGAATTGTTACAAGGTTTTAGATCTGTAGGTCATGTAATTGTAATTTTCCCTCAACAGTTGTTCTAGGGAAGTTCAAATTTAAGATTTAGAGCCACTTTGCTATAAAAGGGAAATATTAAAATATCAAAAATTTGTTAGGTAACTTATGAACATAATCTCACTAATTTATTATTTAATATTGAATATACAGCACATCTAATACAAATCTCTAAGCAAAAAGCACATTGACTGTATATTATTAGGATTATTGAAGTTCCACATGTAATGCCTACGGGGATATCACAGACAAAGAAGCACCTTTATTCAGGAAATAAATGCACTAAAACATGAACATAAAAGGTAGATTATTCAGATGTTGGGTGGCGCCTGTGGCTCAAGGAGTAGGGCGCCGGTCCCATATGCTGGAGGTGGTGGGTTCAAACTCAGCCCCGGCCAAAAACCACAAAAAAAAAAAAAAAAGAAAAAGATTATTCAGATGTTGAAGATACTTTATATGTACTGTCATAGGGGTAGGGTTCATCTTTTTTTTTTTTTTTTTTGAGACAGAGTCTCACTATGTTACCTTTGGTACAATGCCATGAAATTGATAACAAATACAGTTAGAAAATAAAGTCACTGAACGTCAGCCACTCTCTA
Source organism: Nycticebus coucang (assembly GCF_027406575.1). NCBI lineage: Eukaryota > Metazoa > Chordata > Mammalia > Primates > Lorisidae > Nycticebus > Nycticebus coucang. Next base: position 32,173,462 of record NC_069785.1, on the reverse strand, counting down.
TGGCTTAGTATATATAGTATCTTGGCACTGACGTTTTACAAATAGGTACTTTCTTCACACTTTGCACATGTGTAACCCGGGGATCACAGAGCATAGGTGTCTGGACCTGGTGATGTGTTTGGGGGAAGGCTATTAATTATGCAACGACTTTTTTTTAACAGATAGATACAGGATTATTCATATAATCTAGTTCTTCGCGCTTGAGTTTTGGCTATATTATATCTTTCAAGTAATTTATTCATTTCATCTAGGTTGTCCAATTGGTAGGCATAGAGTTTTTTTTTATAGCATTCCTTTGTTATCCTTTTAAGTTGGTATTGTTTGGATGTGGTGGGATCCTACTAAAAGGCAAGTTGAATTTTAATTGTTCATATATCATGTTGGGAGTTGGGACTTTTAAATAGTGATTAGATTATTAACATGAATTAATATCCTTCTTGAGAGGCTGGGTTAGTCTTCAAGAGACTGAATTAGTTCTCATGAGACTGTGTTGTCATAAAGCAAGTCAGCCTTTTGGTTCCCTGTCTCTTTTGCACATAGCCCGTTCCCATTCTCCTTTTCCACTGTAGGGACTCAGAAATTGATATTCCAAAATATACATGTTGACATGCTGAACTGAAGAAGACTCAAAGTCTCTTTGACTCTCTCTCTTCCCACCATCTATCAAAGAAGTTAAAGTTCCTTTATCTGTCACTAAGGAGAATAACTGTTTTTCCTTCCCCTCCCTCTAAGACCACAAATGTCACTATAGTTGAACAGACCCTTTCACTGACAAAGAGAACTGTTTAAAAGTTAATCTCTGTTCATTCATTCTCCCTAGTTCCATAGTAATCATTTATTGTCCCTCAACAGAATTCCTCTTTACCTTCTTCCCATAACCTGTTTTGCTAGGCTGGCACATATGTTTCTGAACTTTCTTGAGAGGGAGGAGTGGGGAATAGAGAGTGGGTAATAACTCTGTGACTCTCTTTGTGTATACACATTTAACAAATTTGTATGCCTTTTGTAGAGGATGCCAAGAGCCAGACGACCTCTGAGCAAGATGATTTGCAGCTAGGGGGCGGACCCTCGGGCAATTCGTCTGCAGGTGCTCCTTGCGGAGAAAGAGCCAGAGCCCCTGGCGATCCTTAGGCACGTAGTCATTGTCTAATACTACCCTCATCCAACTCGTACTGTTTCAATAAAAGACTATTGAGGAGGTTGCTTGGGGCTACCCTGCAATTAAGGTTAGCCCATCTCCTGCAAGCTTGTATTTCTTTCTTTTTTTTTTTTTTATTGTTGGGGATTCATTGAGGGTACAATAAGCCAGTTACACTGATTGCAATTGTTAGGTAAAGTCCCTCTTGCAATCATGTCTTGCCCCCATAAAGTGTTGTATTTCTAATGCATGTCATGCCTGGTTGGTTCCTTCCTGCGGGGATGGAGACGAGGGGCATGGGGGCTGTGACACCTTTTCTCCAATTAATCATGCTTTTGTGAGTTGATTTTTTTTCTGTGAAATCACAGAGCCGAGGGTCTTAGCCCTTATGCCAACATGCATAATACTGTATGAAGCCCTCACAAGAAGTTGACCAGGTGTGGCTGCCTGATCTTGGAGTTCCCAGACTTCAGAATCTTGAGCCAAATAAACCTCTTTCCTTAAAAAATTACCTAGTTGGAAGCATTTTGTTATCATAATAGAAGACAAATTAAGATATAAAATTGATGTTGAAGGTGGTGCTATTGCCACAAAAATGCTTGAAAATGCGCAAGTGGCTCTGTAACTGAATAATGGACAGAGATTGGAAGAATCTGGACAAATGTAGCACGTTAGGAATGATTCTGATGAAGGCTAAGAAGACCAGATGACTGGGAAAAATCGTTGTGACCAGAATGTTGATGAAAATGTGGACAGTAAAGGCTACTCTGATGAAGTCTCAGAAGGAACATAGGAACAAAGTATTAGGAACTAGAATAAAGGCCATGTTTATTTTGTAATTGCCAATAACCTGGCTGCATTGTGTCCATGCTATAGGGCTTTGTGGAAGGTGGAACTTAAGAGTGATGAAGTAAGATTTCTGATATAAGAAATCTCTAATCAAAATGCAGTAGTTGCATTGTTTCTTTTAACTTCATACAGTAAAATTTTTTTTTTTTTTTTTTTTTTTTTTTTTTTTTGGTTTTTGGCAGGGGCTGGGTTTGAACCCGCCACCTCCGGCATATGGGACCGGCGCCCTACTCCTTGAGCCACAGGCGCCGCCCTCATACAGTAAAATTTAAAAGCAAAAGGAAGCAGAGCACAAAATTTTGTAAAAATTTTAGCTTGCCTTGTAAAGAGTAAGAAGTGTGTTTGACAGGACAAAATAAGGGTGTGGCCAAGTAACTGGTTACTGAAGAGATCATGCATAGAAAGAAGCTAGGTACTAGTTAAGACAATGGGAAAATGACCCCAAAGTCCATTTCAGAGATCTTTGGGGCTGTCCTTCCCATCACAGGTCCAAAGTTCTAGGAGGACTGAATGGCTTCAGGGGATGTGTGCCTGCCCAGGGCTGCCTCATTGCACAGGGTTGCCAGAGGTCTGTGCAGTGCCCCAAACTGTCTTTAAAAACCCTGTCTTCTCAATTCTCAGGGAAGATAATTTGAGAAATTCCTTCTGTCTCCCTACTTAGCACTATGAGGAATAAACTCTTTCTCTGCCATAAACCCTGTTGTTTCTGGGTACTGGCATCCTGTTGGGCACTGGGCAGATGAACCTGGTTGGTTGGTAACTCTATGGGTTAAGTGGGCCCAGATATGGCTTGTGCCATAGCTCTGAAAAGCATAGGCTATAGCCTTGGTGATGCCCAAGTGATGCTAATTTTGTAGGCATGCAGTTTGCCAGAGCTATGGAGGCATAGTTTCTTCCACCTAGATTTCAAAAATGTTATAGAAAGCCTATAGGAGCAGGCATAAACTTCCACAAAGGTGGAGCTACAAAGAATTCCTGTGGGGCAATGCTTGGTGGACCCATGAGAATGGGGATGTTGCTGCGACCCCAGAACTCTTGAGCTACCAGCAACATGCCATATCCACTTCGAAAGGCTTCAGCCCCAGCATGTAACTCCAACCAGTGAGAGCAGTCATATGGTGGCACCTAGTAAAACCTTGAACACAGGGCTACGTGAGACCTTGGTTGCCTATTTCCCCTCACCACTACCACAGTATGTCCAGAAGGCTGCACATGGAGTAAAAGATTATTTTGGAGCTTTAAGATTTAAGATCCTCCCTGCTGGGTTTTGGACTTACTTTCGTCCAGTTACTTTTTTCTTTATGTCTATCTTTCCCTTTTGGAATGGCAATGTTTGCCTTTTGCCTGTTCCACCAGTGTCTTGGAAGTAGATAACTTGTTTTGATTTTATAGGCTCACAGCCAGAAGTTTGCTTTGAGTTTCAGGTGACACTTTGGACTTTGAACTTTTGAGTTGGTGATAGAATGAGTTAAGACTTTGGGAACTATTGGGATGGCATTATTATGATTTGCATGTTAGAATGATATGAGTTTTTAAGGGCTAGGTTCAGAATACTATGGCTTGGATGTGGTTTGTCTTCACCAAAAATCATGTTAAATTTTCATTGCTAACATATTAGTGGTGGCAGGTGGGAATTTTAAGAGGTGATTTGGTCATCAAAATGAATTAATGGCTTTCTTGAAAGACTATGTTAGTTTTCCTGAGAGCAGGTTGTTATAAAGCAAGTCACTCTCCTTTGTCCACTGTCTCTTTTGTACATGCCAACTTCCCCTTTTACCATGAAGGTGAAGCATGAGGCCCTCACCAGAAGCTGACCAGATTTGGCTGCCCAATCTTAGGCTTCTCAGCCTCTACAATCAAAAGCCAAATAAACATCTTCTATTATAAATTACCCAGTTGCAGATCTATTGATTTCTTGTTTTCAGTTTCATTGCTTTGTGCTTTAATTCTTATTATTTCTTCTTCTTTTTTTTTTTTTTGAGATAGAGTCTCACTTTGTCACCCTCAGTAGAGTGCTATGGCATCACAGCTCACAGCAACCTCCAGCTCTTGAACTTAGGTGATTCTCCTGCCTCCACCTCCCAAGTAGCTGGGACTACAGGCACCTGCCACAATGCCCAGCTGTGTTTTTTGTTGTTGTTGTTGTTGTTGTTGCAGTTTGGTTGGGGCCAGGCTCAAACGTGCCACCCTCAGTATATGGGGCCACCGCCCTACTCACTGAGCCACAGGTGCCACCTCTAATTCTTATTATTTCTTGGCTTTGTCATATATGAAAGTGGTTTGGCAGTGTACCTAGAGATGAGACTGGGAGAGGTTCAGGCCAACTTTAATGAAAGGGACAGAGACTTGTCTGGGCAAAGATAGTGTCTGCACTGAGGGTGGTTGGAGGTTTGTTTTTATACTGGGTATAGAGAGAGTGAGAATCTACAGTTTCCTGGAAGGTTCTGTTGGGCTAGGGTATTTCCAGTGGAATTCTTGGGCAGGATCAGGTAGGCTTTTTGTTCTAGGAGGAGAGAAGGAGGAGAGGGAAGTGTTTAGGCCCCCAACAATATAATTGTCATATATGTGTATATATTCTTTTTAAAAAAGTTTATTATTACCTTTTAACTTTATTTTTCCTATTAAGGTTTTCAACCTAGTCATTGTTTTTTCATCCAAATGTACTTTATTAAGAGTGGTGCATCATGCCAATGATTTATTGCTGGATATGAGAGTAATATATGGCCAGTTACTCTCAAGCCCACGGTAGAAATAAGTACAGAGAATATGATGTGAATAGAAAGGATACTAGTAGAGAAGGAGGTGTCATCTAAGGAATGACATACTTCTTAAGAGTATAGAGTGAGGTGTCATCTAAGGAATGTAAACCATCTGCCAGTTTTCCCAAATCTATCAGTTGTTTTGAGTTGAGAGGATGAAGAAAAAGCAGTAGACAGCCTTGTTCACAAATTGCCCACCAAGTGAGAAGCAGACAAACAACTTTGGAAAACAAAGACAACTGTGAATCTTTTTGTTTTTTTTGAAGAGGAGAATTAAGCAATTTGTTTTGCTTCTCAAATTTGTAATTTAACTAAACTGTTAGATTTTTACTTTCACCAGTTCGCATAAGGGTCTACATTTTCAATACATCCTTGATCACTATCATGACTCCACAAGATGGCAGTGTCTTCTTAAGGACCTTGATGAAAACTCTTTCAGTGTTTCTGTGAGAGAGAGAGGAAGAGAGAGAGAGAGATACGATATATCAGGGGAGTGGCATAGCAGGGGTGATGAAAAGAACCTTTTTTTTCTAATTGGCAGAACAGAATCTTTTTATGATTCTTAAAGCAGAAAATCAGAATTGCTTAAGTTAGGCTCTTTTTTTTTAAGGTTTAAAATATGAGTTCTCAGGGAGCTGTGGAGATGAAATCCTTGAGAGTTCTACTAGCCATCCTGGGGATTCATTTAAGCTGTGAGTTTTGGGCATCTGTATGGGTAATTACAATAGTACAATATTCGGATATATTTGGAGTTATTGTCCATCTTAGGGCATCAATAAAGATATAAATGTCTTTTCCTTTTAAGCAAGTGTTTGTAATGGGTGGGAAGCCTGCAAAAAGCTAATTTTAATTTTGAGGAGTAAGCATCCGCTACCCAACCAACCTTTTTTGTCTGAACATTGTCTTTCATATAGGGGTGAAGAGCCAACAGAAGGAGGTGGAGCAGAATCCTGAATTCCTCCCTGTTTCCGAGAAAGCCAGGGCCTCTCTCAACTGTACTTATAGCAACAGTGCTAATGAGTACTTCGTGTGGTACAGACAATATTCTGGGAAAGGCCCTGAGTTGCTGGTGTCCATATACGTGGGCAATGAGAAGAATACAAATGGAAGGTTTACAGTCCATCTCAATAAAGCCAGCAAGTATGTTTCCCTGCTCATCAAGGACTCCCAGCCCAGTGACACAGCCACCTACCTCTGTGCAGTCAGCACACAGTGCTCCCCAGCCACCTGCAGCCTGTAGTCAAACCTTTTAGGGCCCCAGGAATGCCTGGGAACATAGATTAGACTGCAGGACAGAGATGTTCTGTTTGCCCTCTAGACACAAACAGAAGTTAAAGGTAATATGGAGGGATTGATTAATAAGGAAAGTCTTTTCACAATTATGAGTGAAGGGAAATAAAGACATGATTCTTCTCTGGATAAAATATTTTCCACTCTTCTCTTTCTACTCTAGTTTAAAAAAATTTTTATTTAAAGTTAATGTTGAGGTATGACTGGCATACAAAATGCACATATTTACTTTGTACGTGTTGATGTATTTGCAGACAAATATAAACCTATGAAATTATTATCATAATCTACACACCACAAATATTTCCATTACCTCTAGAAGTTTCTTCTTTCTTTTTTTATTGAGTTATAATCAGTACACAAAAAGGTACACATATTTAACATATACATCTTGATGTCCACTCTGGTTTTATGCCACAGCCCATCTTAATGGTATTGATTGTATGATTTCTTTTATATATAAGAAGAAAATATTTTAATAGGATAACAGATATTCCCTCACAATTCATAGTTTACCTTGGTCTTTTCTCAGTTACTCAAGATCTTTGACAGTCATATCAAAAGTCATTTGCTCTAGAAATTCAGTGGAAAAACAGGAAGGCAAAGGGAGTCATAAAACTGTACTTGGGAAAGCTGTAAGTCAGACTTTTATGGCTACCCATTTCCACCCTCTGTTGCAACTCCACTTCCCTGCCAAATAAGAATATAGTTGATGGTAAATAGAATATACATAGAGTCAGGGGGTGAGAACTAAAGTGAAAGCCTATTTTAATTTTATTTTTTTATTGCTTGTGATCTTACATTTAAGTCTTTAATCCATTTTGAGATAAGTTTTTTACTGGGTCACTACGAAAGTTTTGAGACAGACTATGTTACTGTTCATTATGTCACTTCCAAGAAACACAATCAACAGTGTCCTTTCTGATTCACCCACGCAATATCTTACATCTTTTAATTTCTGAGTATCTCAAAACTTCTGAAATGACCTATACACTGATGTAATATTGGTATATGATGAGAAATAGGGACCCAGTTTCATTCTCTGCATGTGTCTATCCAATTGTCCCTGCACCATTTATTGAATAGTGCCATCCTTTCCCTTGTGTATGTCTTTGTGTGCTTTTTCAAGATAAGTTGGTTGTATGTATGTGGTTTTGTTTCTGGGTTCTCCATCATGTTCCATTGATCGATGTGTCTACTTTTATACCAGTAAAACAGAGACAGCTCTGTTATTAATTGTGCTTATTCAAAGAGTACAAATTAATTAATTGTACTTATTCAAAGAGTGCTTTGGTCAACTTGCCTTGGTGTAAGCAAAAACTTGGAAAATGTCCTCAATTCATTATATATAATCATTCAAATACAGACAAAAAGCAAGAACAAAGGTTCATAGTTTTATTGAGTAAGATGGCCAACCATCTCTTCCTGCATATTGCAGCTGCCCAACCTGGAGACTCAACTGCCTACTTATGTGCAGAGAGTGCACATGCTGTACATCTGTAATCTAGGTGCAAACCTGAGTCTGGGCATGAATCCACACTCCCTTTCCTTAAGCATAGACCTTTAATTTACATAGTAAAAATGAGCAATCAGATAGCGAGATCCATAGGGTAAGCTATGGGGCAGGGGTACTGAAATTCCATTCTTTCTTTGGCCATGTTCAGCAATCAGGAAGCTCCGCCTAATGGCTTCTTAAAGGCAATGAGTGAAGTTTTATTTTGAAATTCAGGCTTTAAAGATGACTTTACTTTTGCTATTTAGAACCCTTTTGTGTCAATAACTCACTAGTATCCACATCACAATCCCTTTAAGGTTGAACTTTCAACTTTCGTGTTTTAAAAATTGCTTTTGTTAGTTTTTTCTGATTGTAAAACATTGGATGCCAAACATGGGAGATAGAAAATTGATAATTCTGAGCTTAGATAATTTTTTGCTAAGGTTTGGTTAATCTCTTCCTAGACTCTTACTATAATGATGGTCATGATTTTTCACTTATTTTGTCTTGAATTGAGGATTTTTCCTATAATCAAATATTTTCCTCAAACATATGCTTTTTAATAGCTTCTTGACAGATTTTCGTAAGTCACAGTGATTTTCATTTTCTTACTCTTTATATCTGTTGTAAAATTTGACAGCCCTTTTTACTTGCTATTTCTTGTTGACAAAATGTGACTTAGGCTTTCCTTTAGAATCTAATCAGGATGTATGCTGTTCATGTATTTGAGGAAAATTATGATAGGAAATAATTTGAGAATGTGAGATTAGATTCACCAATCTTTCCTTCTTTTTCAAAATACTTTTTAATATCTATTCTTCTTAACTTTTCCAAGAATTAAGAAGGGAAAGCTGTATGTTTTAATTTCAAGCTTTTTTTTTGAAACAAGAGTTTCACTATGTCACTCTCAGTAGGGTGCTGTGGCATCACAGCTCACAAACCTCAAACTCTTGGGCTTTACCAATTCTTTTGCCTTAACCTCCTAAGTAGCTGGGGCTACAGGCACCTGTCACAATGCCAGGCTATTTTTTTGTTGTAGTTGTCATTGTTGTTTAGCAGACCCGGGCTGGGTTCGAACCTGCCAGCCCCAGGTGTATGTGGCCAGCGCCCTAGCCACTGAGCTATGGGCACTGAGCCAATTGAAAGCTTTTTCACATAGTTAATAACCAGTAGATGTTTGCTAAAGAAAGTAGAAAGAAGTGAATTTTGCTCTAGTATATTAAAATTTAATTTAGTCTTTGTGGTTAAATTAAATTTCTAAATTGATTTGTGAAGAATAAAACACTTTAAAAAGTATAGTTGATTACATGATTGTTCTATAATGTAGTATTTCTTGCTGCTTATCTATGTCTTTCTTTCTCTGTGGAAAGTTTTTTTATTTTAAGGTAGTTAAATTTATTCCCAGACATTTAATTTCCTTCCATCCCTCCCTTCCTTCCTTCATTCTTTCCTCTTTTTTTTTGTTTGTTTTTGAGAAAATTTTACTCTGTGACCCTGGGTAGAGTGCTGTGGCATCATCAGCGCTCACAGCAACTTTAATCTCTTGGGCTCAAGAGATTGTCTTCCCTCGGCCTCCTGAGTAGCTGGGACTATAGGCAACAGCCATGATGCCTGGCTAGTTTTTCTATTTTTAGTCAAGTCAGAGTCTTACTCTTGCTCAGGCTGGTTTCGAACTCCAAAGCTCAAGCAATCCACCTGCCTAGGATTACAGGTGTAAGCAAATGTGCTTGGCCCCAGACATTTAATTTCATTTGCTGTGTTTATCTTTCTTTTGGGGATATGTGGGAAAGTTTTTCATATATACTTCTCAGCTACCTTACTCAATTCTTATTAGTGGATTTCAGGATGTTTTTGGACTAATTAATTTAGACAGCTTGCTACAAATATCTCTGACTCACTTTCATATTTTGACTGAATTAAACAAGTTTCTTTTATAAGTTGTACCTTCTAGTGTTGTAGATAAATCAATGGAAATAAAGAGGTTGCATAAATATTTGATTTCCCAATTCTCCTCCCTCTGGTCAAGGCAATGTTAATTTTAAGATTCCTCATATTCTACTTATGGATGGATATAATTGCCAATTTGTATAGTGACAGTGGTCTGTCTTAACTGATTTATGGTTGTTAGTTATTAACTAATTGACTTGTTCTTATGGGGAAAACTCATTAGATTAAATTCAGGTTAAGACAGCTGAACAAGAATGGTCAATACCAAGGCTCAGCACTTCAAGGGGATTTTGTTATTTGCCTTTATATCCCACTAGCTCCTGTCCAGTAGAAACAAGTTGATTCTTGATTGGTCCATTTTCTGCAAGAATGAAATGGAATGAGTGGAATCATGGTTTATATTCTATTGGTTTACTTCTTCACTAAAAAAGAGGGAGTGTGTAATTGCTATTATTTTAATGGATGTGTCTTACTTAGGTTACAATTTTTCTAATGAAAGGAAAAACAATTCTTTCAGAACCAGTACAGAGTTATCTGGTTCTGTACAGAGTACAGAGTTAGCTCAAGTTAAGACACATTTAAGCTTTAAACCTTAAATGGAAAAGAATATGGGTGAAGAATGATTTAACCTAGCAGGTAATAAAATTTACTGTAAAACTTTTGTCAGGTTGGCATAGAATGAAACAAATTGATTAATGAAGCTAAATAAAACGTGTGAAACAAATTTGCTAAGGTTACTATAATTTTTTTTTTTATTGCCACTGTACAAATTTTCTGGTTTAAAACAACAGAAATATTTTTGGCCTGGCACGGTGGCTCACACCTATAATCCTACCACTCTGGGGGGCCGAAGCGGTGGATTGCCTGAGTTCACGAGTTGGAGACCAGCCTGAAATAGAGCGAGACCCCACCTCTAAAAATAGCTGGGCATTGTGGCCAGCACCTGTAATCCCAGCTACTTGGGAGGCTGCGACAAGAGAATCACTTGAGCCCAGGAGTTTGAGGTTGCTGTGAGCTATGACGTCACAGTACTCTTCTGGGGGTGACAAAGTGAGACTCCATCTCAAAAAACAAACAAACAAAAAACAAACCCAGAAATATTGTTGTAATAAGTTTCACTGGACAGAAATGGAAGTGTCGGTAGGGATCCTTCCAGAGGCTGTGGGAAAGAATCTGTTCCTCATCTCTTCCGACTCTGATGGCTGCTGGCATTGCCTGGCCTGTGGCTCCATCACTCAAATCTCTACGTCTGTGGCCACGTGGCTTCTCATTTCCTGTAGTCATGTCTCCCTCCCTTTCATAAGACACATGGCCCTTAAGGCCTGTACAATACAGTAAAATCTTCCCATCTCAGGATCTTTCCTTCAATTACATCTGTAAAGTTTTCTTTTTTTTGATCCATAAAAAGTAGCATGCACACGTTCCAGGGATTAGGATATGACTTTTGTAACCATCATTTTGACTACCACAGTTGCCATGCCTGGTTCTTTTTTATACAAAATGAGGAAAGGATATATATATGCTAATATATATATATATATATATATATGAGTCCAGTTAGGAAAATAGAAACAACATCAATTGTTGTATTTTTTCAGGGTCTTAAATTTTTATTTAAAAAATTACCATATTGAAAAATGAACACTTTTTGGTGTGCAGTTCAGTCTGTGAATTTTGAATTTTCATACATTGTACAGATTCATGTAACTATCATCCACCCATGATATAGTACAGTATAATCATCCCCAAACTTCCTTGTGTTCTTTGTTTGAAATCCAACCCTTCTAATCCCCAACTGCTTGCACACCTTGCTCTGCTCCTTTATCTTTTCCAGGATGTCATATGCGGGGAGTCATAAATATGTAAACTTTTGTTAAGTCCGAGGATTGGTTACAGGAAGTACATGCTTGATCTCCATCCCTGCCACCATGCACAGGTTATCCTGCACTGAAATATGTAAAACTTTTAAGCTATTTATAGGATTAACTCACCATTTCAAGTGATTGAATATCTTTGGGAATTTGATTTATAGTTCTACCAAAGAAACACTATAGCAGTTAACAATGGAGAGGTTTAGTTGAGAGTTTTTAGTTGTACCAATCCTATCCTAAATTTTTATGTATATTTTTCTAATATTTTAGGATAATTTTCTTGATAAAAGTTCACTTTAGTCTTATCACTTGGCTATGATTGCTGTTTAGGTTTTCCCACCATTCTTTATTTTCATTTTATTTTATTTTAATTTTTTAGAGACAGAGTCTCACTTTGTTGCCCTTGGTAGAGTGCCATCGTTTCACAGCTCACCGCAACCTCCAGCTCTTGGGCTTACGTGATTCTCTTGCTTCAGCCTCTGGAGTAGCTGGGACTACAGGCGCCCACTACAACACCTGGCTATTTTTATTTTGTTATTGCAATTTGGCCGGGGCTGGGTTCGAAACTGCCACCCTCGATGTATGGGGCCAGCGCCCTACTACTTGAGCCATGGGCACCTCCCCCCACTATTCTTTAATATGTTGTTTTAGCTATGGCTTTGTCACACTGAATTATAGCGTTAGAGTGGTTATTGCTTCAATTAAAGCACATATCTGACAAACTATTTTGTTATCAAAAGAACAAAATCTGGTAAATTAGAAATATGTAACTTTATATTATTGAAGTGAAAAAATACAATTCAAGGACAAAAAAATAAAAACAAAAACAATAACCAAACAAAATAAGCCAGCAAGGCAGAGTATGACAATCAGTGGATTCCGTCATCTCAAGAGTGCTACTCCATTAGTCTTGGATGGAGCTGCCTAGTTCATGAGATTTTGCTTTTTTAAGGATTTTGGTTTAGCACTGATCTTCTGAGGATGTCTGCTTCTGCAAATTCTCCAGAGAACTTCAGTTTAAGATGTTCAATGTGGGTAACTTTCAACTCTTGTCATTTAAAGATGGATGATGTCATGCTAATCATTAAAAAATAAACACAGATGAACTCTTTGTGCTTTATCCACTGAGCTGATAATAAATAGTACCTCAGAAAGTCAGTTTCACGAAGCCAAAGGCAGTCTTTCTCTGGAATTTTTCTCAGAATAAGAAGTCACCCAGATTTAGGTAAGAAAGACTGATTAAAAAGGCCAGGCATGATGGATTATGAGTGAACTCTAGCATTTTGGGGGACTGAGGTCAGAAGATTGCTTGAAGGCAGGAGTTTGAGACCATCCTGAACAAGAGAGACCCACGTTTCTTAAAAAAGTAGAAAAATTAGTGGAGCTTGGTGACCCATGCCTGTACCCCCAGCCACTTGGGAAGCTAAAGCAGGAGGATCACTTGAGCTCAGGAGTTTGAGGTTGCTGCAACCTATGCTGACACCATTGTATTCTGGTATACCCGGTAATAGGGTAAGACCTGTCTCAGAAACAAACAAACAACAACAACAACAACAACAAAAGACTGATTAAATGAAAGGCCAGAAAAGGCAACCTGTACTGAATATCATAGGTTTATTTATTTAGTTGTGTTTGTAAGAGAATAGAATATTTATGGTTCAGTTCACAGTGAGAAAACAGATGACTTTGTGAGGAGGAAGAACGCAGGGCCATGAGAACTAAGGGTAATTAATACATCAGGCTGAAGGAGTTCAAGGATGTCTGATACAATAATTATTTTCAGTTTTTATATTCCATTTGTTTCCACATTTTCAGAGAATCAGGTGGTGATTAAAAAAGAAAATGGAAATTCTTGAGTGTGGGCAAACCTTATATAACTGCCCTCCAAATATATGTTTCCTTATGTATAGATCATTTCAAATGTCACAGATAGGGAACACAAAATCATAGTGACTTTTGGGGTTATTGTGAGTGTTGTATCTTTCTGGCAGGAGAATATTTTAAACCATGTAGAAAATAGAAAGACTATTACAAATATAGACTCATAACACACATAAGGAATATAATTATGGAAAATCCTTTTGGAGATTCTCCAATGTTTTGTTAAAACACTACTCTAGTTCAGATCCCATTTTTATAGTTTTCATGGTTCCAAAAAGAACATGAACTGGCTAGATTTCTTGTTGTCTAGCAAAGTTTCCTCACAAGTGTTTTCTTTTAATATCACAGCCATATGCCCTTCTGTGATGAACTGTCTCTGGATGGCTTCAGTAAGTTCTTTGGAGATCATTTGGTTCCAACAGGAAGTTTTTCTTGCTTTGATATATTTAATACTCATTGATAAAAAAATTAATAATTAATTTAAGTTGGACTTACTGACCTTTGCCATGGATTTGTCTTTATGTCCTGTCAGAGGTACTTGTATAAGGACTTTATTCAGACAGGCATTATTTAGCAGCATGATAGGCTCAAGCATTTAATCCTCCCTTCTATAACATCTTTCATACTATGGAACTTTGCTTTATTACAAAATTTCCTTGAGCAGCATCAAGACATCAAATAATTGATATATTTTATATCCAGTTTTAAAAGATTCATGAGAAAATGAAGAAATGATTAAAAAGGTTGAGAAACCTCATTGTCTTCATAGTACTTGGAAGTTGTGAACTACATTAAAATATCCTGACTATGACTCTTTACATTTTCTGTAACTTGACATGCTTAAGAGAAAGTCACCAATTCAGTTACTTGTATTAATTTTACTTCTGTAAGGGAATGGATTTCATAGTGGAGTCTGTGGTAGTTATTGCATAACCAGCAGCATTATTATCTCTTAAATTTGAAGTCATTAAAAAATTAATTAAGAAGTAGGTGTGAGAAGTGCAATTATGAGACTCTTTTAACTGATAAATGTAATAGAATTGAATATGATAAGAGGAAATTTATATTTCACAAAGTAATTATAAAAAATATTGGGGTATTTTAGAGAACTAGCAGTTGTACCACATGTGGGTCCATCAAATTTAATGGTGATTCCATGAAAGATCTGAAGATGTTTCAACCAACTGAGTTAACACCAAATTATTTTGATAAGTTATGGCTACTGTATGTGTCTAAGGAGTAGGCTATGATAGGCGGGGAGTTTTTATCGTTTGCCATGTTGTTGGGTAATAACCCTAGGGCATGGGGTTCACTCACAAAGAAAGGTTTATCGCAATCAATGCTGCTATGATCATTCCTGGGGAGATGTACAGGGTCTTCTAGGATATATTCTATTCAGAGCTGGGCATAGATAATGTGGTGCCTGCTTGTGGCTCATTTAGGGTTCCCATTGAGGTAATGGAAAAAGTATAAATTCAAAGATTTGATAACTTAATGACCAGACTTAATGACTGGTGTCTAATCTGGCTTTTATGAACAGAGCTGGGTTGTCAACGCTAGATAGAAACGTGAAGGAGACATTTATAATAGGACCCAGTGTCTGAGGGCTTCCCTGTTTTACACTTTAACAAACAGAGATGAGTGTTTTATGCTTTTTGGCCCCAAGATAGACAACTGGAAAGACACTGGAAAGACACTGGAAGTGAGGCGGGAATATTGTTATATTAATAGGGAAGTTGAAAGGCCTGCAGAGATAAGTCCAAACAACTTTGCCTTTATATTATAACGTGATTGTTTTCTATCTCAGGAGAAACAGTAACATGAATGGATGTGAAGGTACACGATTATCACATCTTAAGTAAGTCCTTATCCCCCAGTTCTGTCACAGATACAGTGACTGAATAGAGTAGCTGGTCTAATTATAAATTTTCTTTTCAATATGCCTAGGTATTTTTCAGATTTAATTGTTATCACATTAAGAGTTTGTTAATCCAAAAGGAAGCTGCTGGAGGTGCGATTCTCAGCCAGTACACGGAGCTGTTTGACATGACACACACCAACTTGCTACTCCAGGAAACCTCTGTTTCCTGCTCTAGGGCAGCAGCAGCAGCAGCACACACCCAGTGACTTTTCTTCCTCTCTGTCAGGTTCACCTCACAGTGCAGAGCCCTGGAACCGTTGAAGAAGACGGTATTTTCCCTGTAGAGGAAGAAACAGACATGTTGCTCTGCAGCCTGCTGAAGGTGCTCACAGCTTCGATGTGGCTAGGTAGGGATGGCCAGCAGGAATATGCTTCCTTTATTATGTAAGGACCAGGGGTACAGGATGGACTTATGGAGATGTTGGGAAGGAGGGGTAACAGACCATAAAAATAGAATTTCTTTGTTTCACACCACTTATCCCTAAAACTTCTAATTCTTTTTTCTTTCAGGATCTGGTATTGCCCAGAAAGTAACTCAAGTCCAACCAGCAATGTTGGTGCAGGAGAAGGAGGCTGTGACTCTGGAATGCACGTATGACACCAGTGATCCTAGTTATAACCTATTCTGGTACAAGCAGCCCAGCAGTGGGGAGATGATTCTCATTATTCGCCAGGACTCCTATAGCCAGATAAATGAAACAGAAGGTCGCTACTCACTGAATTTCCAGAAGGCCAGAAAATCCATCAACCTTGTCATCTCAGCTTCACAGCTGGGGGACTCAGCAACATATTTCTGTGCACTGAGGGGCCCACAGTGAGAGGATTGTTGGAGGGAGCTGTACAAAAACTGCAGGCGCCTCCTTGTGACATCCACTGCAGCAGGGAATCACCATGACAGATAGGAAGTGGTTAGACCATTGGCAGCACAGGTGTAGGGTTGGAGGGAAAACATTCACTTTAAGCAAATAATTTCTCTAAATTCATAGATCATTTTCAGAGTTATTATTCATCAAAACGTCTATCATTGAATCTTTGGATCGAAGTTAGACAGAATTTTTGACTGAATATTGAAGCGAAAGAACAACCACAAGAAGCAACTTGCCTTTTGGCTATTAGACTGAGCTAGAAGAATTGCCTCAAGAAATTCAGAAACATGTGGTTGAAAAAATTATTAGAAGTTTTTTTCAATTTTGGATTCTCTGATCAGTTGTTCAATAAGTATGAGGGATCTTCAAAAAGTTAATGGAAATGCACATTACAGAAAAATCTGCATGAATTTCACTTTTTCTTACATCAAAATAAACTAATACTATTTGCTATAACATGCTTGAAATAGGATCTAGTTTGAAGCACTAAGAAGGATGTGACTTCAGTTTGAAAACAGCCCCTATTAGAGCAACAGGAATTTTGCCAAATTTGCAGAAAGAACAAATATTGAATTTATGGTGATGGTTGGATGAAAGAATGGTCAAATAATTGATGCATTATGAAAAGTTTTGGGGAACAATTCCCCAAAAGGAATCACCAGTTTGTAAATAGATAACTCCTTTTACGAAAGGATGAGAAAATGCTGATGATGTAACCTGCTGTGGGAGAACATCCACCGCAGTCTGCAAGGAAATCCTTCATCTTGTTAATTGAGGAGGACCCATGATTTTCAGAAGAAATGTGGCTAACACCACAGACATCTCAATTGGTTCAGCTTGCACAATTCTTCCTGCAAAATTAGAGGTCAACAAACTTTCTGCTGGATAGATGCAAAAACAGTTGCATCCAGATCAGCTGCAGGCAGGAGTACAGCTTTAATGAAAATTTTAAACAAGTGGAATCAGATCCTGAAGGATTTCTTTGAAGAGCTGCCATAGGAGATGAAGCATGGCTTTACCAGTGTGATTCTGAAGACACAGCAGGATCAAAGCCATGGCTACCAGGAGGTAGAAGTGGTCTAGTCAAAGCAAAAACAGTCCAGTCACGGGAAACATGGTTAATGGTTTCTTGGGATGCTTTAGACATTTTGGTGTTGACTTTCTGGAGGGTCATAGAAAGATTACTTCTGCTTATTGTGAGAGTATTTTGAGAAAGTTAGCCAAAACTTAAGAGAAAGATGCTAGAAGAGAAATCTTCACTTGAAAGTTCTCCACCCCAACAATGCTCCTGCCTATTCTCATGAAACAAGGGCAATTTTGTGAGAGTTTTGATGGGAAATCATTAGACATCTATCTTACAGGCCAAATTTGGCTCCTTTTGACATCTTTTGCTTTCTTAATTTTATAAAATCTGTGAAGGGCTCCCATTTTTCTTTAGTTAGTAATGTAAAAATGATTGCATTGATGTGACTAAATTCCCACAATCCTTCCCACTTAATAGTCTTATTGCAATCTCTAGCATGGAAGAGCTCAAATTCTATACTATGGGTTTACCTGTCCTCATACCAGACTTATCTATAACGAGGTCAATAATTACTGCTTTTAGAGGGACTTTGTGAAGAAGCAGATAATGAATTCTCTCTTTTCTTTGCTCTTGTACTTCACTTCATCACTTCTTCAAAAGCACTTAATACTAGGGCGGTGGCCCCACATACTGAGGGTGGCAGCTTTCAACCGACCCTGGCCAAACTGCAACAAAAAATAGGCAGGTGTTTTGGTGGGGGCCTGTGGTCCCAGCTACTTAGGAGGCTGAGGCAAGAGAAGGAGGCTGAGGCACTTCAGCCCAAGAGCTGGAGGTTGCTGTGACGCCACCGCACTCTACTGTGGGTGATAAAGTGAGACTTCATCTCTTAAAAAAAAAAAAAAGCACTTAATACTACGATGTGGATAATTTTGCACACCCCCAGACCTGTTATGCTCAATTGATTTCCACAATGCAAAATATTTATTCTCTTCAATTTCCTCCTTCTACTTATAGCACCATTTTCACCTGCCTTAAAATATGAATGGTAATAGTTGGTTGATAAGTGATCTTGCATTGTAAGTTCCTTTTATATTTGCATTTGGAAAGTAGACATGTAGAGTAGAAATCTTAAAGGAAAGGCATGTTTAAATTTTTAAAAATATTTTAATTGTGAAAAATTTTAATTGTGGAAAAATACACATGACAAAATTTATCGTTATCATTTTAACCACTTGTAAGTGTATACAGTTCAGTGGAATTAAACACACGAGCATAGTGGTGCAGCCATCACTTGTCATCCATCATGAGAACTGTTCACATTTTGCAAACCTGAAACTATGAATCCACTAAACAATAACTCTTTACTTCCCAACCACTTGTGGCTGGAAACCACCATTCTACTCTATGTTTATGAATTTGACTACTGTAGATATGTAAGTGCAATCATATCGTATTTATGTTTTTGTGATTGGCTTATTTCATTTAGCCTAATACCCTCAAAGTCTGTCAAAGTTCTATCACATTGTCAGAATTCCCTTCCTTTTTAAGGCTGAATGATATTCTGTAGTATATATATATCTGCACACACACACATATATACACACACATACATATACAAATATATGTGTAAACATATTTTGTCTATTTAACTAGTAATGGATATTTGGGCTGCTTCTCCCTTTTTGTTATTATGTATAAACTCGCTTGATTACAGGTGTGAAGATATCTCAATATTATGGGTATATACCCAAATTATTTTAATTTGAGGGATTTATACTATGAAGTGGAATTATTGTATGAATCTTAGGGTAATTCTACTTTTAAACTTTTGAATCAGTGCCTGTTTTCTATAGTGGCTGCTCTACCATTTTCCATACTCACCAAGAGAGTGGAAAGGTTCTAGTTTCTCCACATTCTTATCAGCACTTCGTCTTTTTTTTTCTCTTGATGTAATCATCCTGATGGCTATGAAAAGGTATGTAAGTATGGTTTTCATTTGCATGACCCTAATAATTAGTGATTATGAGCATCTTTTCCTGTACTTACTGATCCATTGAATGTATGTCTCCTTTGGGAAAATACTGATACAACTCTTTTATATGTCTTTTAATTTGCCGTCTATTTCTTGTTTCTGAGTTGCAGGTGTCCTTTATATAGTCTGGATATTGACTTTTTCTCAAATATATATTTGATACAAATATTTACAAATATTTTTCCCATTCCCTCGATTGTTGTTTCACTCTGTTGGTTGTGTTTCCTTTGATGCACAGAAGTTTTAAACTTTGATGTCGTCAAATTTATCCAATTTTTCTTTTGCATCCTATACTTTTGGTGTCATATACAGGAAATTATTGCCAGTACCAGTGCCATGAAGCTTTCCTCCTGTGTTTTCTTCTAATGCTTTTATAGTTTTAGCTTTTAAATTAAGGTTTTTGATCTATCTTTTGGTTTGATTATTATATATGGTATAAGATAAGGATCCAGCTTCATTCTTTTCCATGTGAAATTGGTTTTTGCTGAAAAGACTTTCCTTTCATCCTTGAATAGTTTGTGATAATTTTCCAAAATCATTTGACCACATATGAGAAAGTTTTACTTTGGACTCTCCATTTTATTCCATTGGTTTACATGTCTGCCTTTGTGGAAATACCATATACTTTTGTTCCATTTCTGAAGCATTATAATCAGTTTTGAAATCATAGACTGTAAGACCTTCTGAACTTATTCTTTTTCAAGATTATTT
This sequence comes from Nycticebus coucang, assembly GCF_027406575.1. Taxonomy (NCBI): domain Eukaryota; kingdom Metazoa; phylum Chordata; class Mammalia; order Primates; family Lorisidae; genus Nycticebus; species Nycticebus coucang. Next base: position 32,153,678 of record NC_069785.1, on the reverse strand, counting down.
TGACTATTTGAGTTTCATTAAGATGTCACAAATTTTTGGATAGATTTTTCTATTATAGGAAAAATACTTTCGGAATTTTATAAGGGCTTCTATTGAGTCTGTAGATTCTTGTGGGTAGTATAGACATTTTAATATCCTTGAATGTAGAATATATTTCTATTTACTTGCTTCTTAGAGCATTCTTTAACTTCTTTTAGTAACATTACCTAACTTTTATGGTACAAGTCTCTAGCATCCTTGTTTAACTTTGCTCCTAAATATTTTACTCTTTTTGGTACTGTCAAAATGTAATTATTTTCTTGATTTCCAGACTGTTTATTGTTAGAATATAGAAGTGCAATTGATGTTTGTGTGCTGTTTCTGTATTCTGCAAGTTTGCTGAGGTAAATTATTGGTTCTAAGAAGCATATTTAAAGGTGGAATTTCAAGTGTCATGACAGTTGAATGAGGAACAGAATATTTGTCTCATGTTCCTCAAGTCAACTCATATAGGCTCCAAAACTTTAAAATAAATAGGAGGATGGACTTCATAATGTAATAATTGTATGTCTTTAATATATCAATTTCTTTAAAATTTAATTTAAAGGTGGAGAAGTCAAAGGACTATGTTTTTTTAATAATAGATATTCTAACACATGATGGTGTATACAACAAGATACAGAGTTTGTAGTTGGGTCCTAATTTTTAAAACAAGGTTCACCTAGTAATTGAAAATACTAAATTAGGAGAAAACAAAGTACACTCCACTTCTATACTATAGAGACATAGGAGCATTAATTTTTACTGCAGTTCACAAATCTAGTAAATGAAAGATGCAACATCTCCACTCAGGTCATTTTCCTTCAGTTGATGGATTTTCAACAAACAATAAAAAATAAAAATAAACCAATGTAAGAAGTTAGATTTACTATAGAAAATCAATAGTAAAACGAAATGAGTGAGAGTGGCAGCTAAATTAAAGCTACACAAGGGCACACAGAATGGTATAATGGACATTGGAGACACAAAGAAGGGGAGGGTGAGGTTGAGCTTATTTCTAAATCAGGAGAAAACGAAGTCCTCACTATTACTCAGGCTGGTCTTGAACTCATGAACGCAAGCGATCTACCTGCCTCAGCCTCCCAGAGTGCTAGGATTACAGACAGGAGTCACTGCGCCCAATCACAACAATCTGGTACTTTGAAAGCAACTTGAACACTAAACACAGTCCAGAAAAGAAGTGAGTAGGGACAAACACATGCACAAAAAAGTAGTGAGTAGGGACAAACACATGCTTAATTAAGTTGAGTTTCTTTCAAGAATGTAAGGATTATTTAATACTTAAAAGTCTGTTTATATATTGCTTCACATTAAAAAGTTTTAAAAGACCCAAGTGTTCTCAAACCTGGTTTGATGGAGTGCTTCATTTGTATTTGGTATGATTTGCTGCTGTACCTGTAACTACATGTGTATTTGTGCAAGCTCATCTGATTATGGTTGCTCTTAAAAATATTTGATTGTCTCTTTGATTTGACCTCAATTGTAGATGTGTGAAGTGTGTTTGGGTTCTTTAATTTCCTGTAGCATTTAGATTATTTCAGTGGGGTTAAGGGGAGAATGATGAGTTTATTCACTCATATTTATGTTGAATTCTTGGCTTCACAAATATTACTGTTTATGTGTTCGTCTGTCATTGTGGACTTCTCTAAGTTTTATCCTAGAATATGCCAGATTAATAATTATGGTTGAAATTTATGGGTGGTATAGACATCAGATGCCTGGAATATTTCTTAAAATTATTCTCCATTCTGTCCTTGAACCTCTCATAATGTTGTGAAATTAGCTTCATAACTGTGACCAATTATGTACCAAAACACAATAGTAGTCATTAGGAAGAATCAAGCTATAAATCCTGGTTAAAAGACATTTACCTTGGTTAATTTAAACACCTGTGTTTTAGACTCCTTTATCACAGGCAAGTTTCAAAGAGCAGAATGAGAGTAATCACTAACCATGAATAACGTTCCAGTACCCTCCTGGTTCACAGAATCCTAGAAGCCTTGTAGCCTTGCTAAAATCAGGTGCCTAAATAATTTGAGAAAAATACTCATGTCACTACCTGGTGGTCAGTTCTTAAATTACAGTTTGTGCACCTTTTAAAATATGTTTCCTTTCCTCTTTTTGTCAAAGCCCCGACTTGTAATTATTCAATTAAAAAATAGTTTAAAATAATGTCATTTAGAAAAAGACAGTGCCTATTAACTTACTGTCTTAAGATATTTCAAGGGCTTGATTAGAAGTCATTTTTCTACCCTCTATCTACTCTCTCATTTTCTCTGACAATAATCCATGCTGGAAAAAACAGAGAACACTGATTTTGCCATTAGAAAGATCTATGTTCAGAACTATTAGCTCTGCCATGTACTTGTTAAAACACCCTGTGAGCTTTGTTTCATTATTTATGAAATGTGACAGTAATATTTTCCTTAATATTTTTTTGTGAGAATGTATCAATAATGTATCCAAAGAGATTGACAATTAGCTAATGATCTATTAATGAGGGTTTTTCAATAGGTACAAAGAAAAACTTTGACAAAATTCAGCGTCCATTCCTCATTAAAAACTGTCTGTGAATGAGGAATTGAAGGGAACTTCCTCAACTTGATAAAAGACACACATACAAAAAAAAATCATGTCATACTTGATGGTGAAAAATGGAAGGTTTCCTTCTCAAGATTAGGAACAAGGGAAAAATTATTGCTCTCACCACTTCTATGCAATATTGCAGTTAGAGGGTCTATCCAGTACCACAAGTCAAGAGAAGGAAATAAAAGGCATACAGTTTGAATAGGAAACAGTGAATCTATGTTTGTCTGCGGACAGCATAATCATTTGAGTAGAAAGTCCATGAGACTCTCCAAAAAATCTGCTAGCACTAATAAGTGAGCTTGATAAAGTTGCAGGATAAAGAATCAATTATGAGTCAGGTGTGTTCCTATATACTCAACATAGAACAATCAGAAATTAAAATTAAAACAATAATACCATTTATGATAGTATCAGTAATATTAATGACAAGGATAAATCTTATAAAATATGCAACACAATGTCACTTAAAGCTACAAATTTGCAAAGAGAAATTAAGACCTAAATAAATAGAGAGATGGCCTATGTTCCTGGACAAAGACTCCATCTTGAAATAGCAGTTCTCTTCCAGTTAGTCCATAGATTCAAGATACTCATAATAAAAATCCTATCCATTTTTTTTGTTTAAATAGCAAGTTGATTCTAAAACTCATACGGAAATGTGAAGGATCTAGAGTAATCAAAACAAATTTAGAAAAGGATAAATTTGGAGAGACAACATAACCTGACTTTAATCCATTTTCCAGAGTAATGAAGACAATGTGACATTGTCAGAAATGGACCCACACATATATGAACAAATTTTTGACAAAGTATCAAAGGTGATTCAAGGGAGAAGGGATAATCTTTTCTACAAACAATGTTGAAACAGTTGTCTTTCCATATGGAAAAAAAGATCCTCACTTCATACCAAAACTTTACTCAAAGTTAATCAGAAACATAAATATAAAACCCCAAACTGTAACATATCCAGGAAAAAAAAAACAGGAGGAAAGATTTGTGATCTTGACCAATGCAGATATTTCTTAGATGTCATAATAAAACATGGCCCATAAAAGAAAAAAATTGATAAATTGGATTTTATAAAACTTAAAAACTGTTTTTCAAAAAACTTTACAGCAAGAGTTAATAGATGAACTAGAGACTAGGAAAAACATGTACAAATCATGTATCTATCTTCATGTCTCCATGAATTCAATTGTTTTCAATTTTTAGTTCCCACATTTGAGTGAGATTTGTCTTTCTGTGCTTGGCTATTTCAGTTAGCACAATGTTCTACAGTTCCACCTATGTATAGTTGAGGGGAATGAATGCAAATTAGCATAACCACTATCAAGAACAGTATGGAGGGTCCTTAAAAACTAAAAATAGAACACCAGATATATCAGGGGCCGGGTTTGAACCCACCACCTCTGGTGTATGGTGCCAGGGCCCTACTCCTTTGAGTCACAGGCACTACCCTTAATCCTAAGAATTTAATGATACCCAAATGCTCTGTCTTGAATCATAAGATCATCAGTTCTTGACATCTAGACTTGCCAACCAGAGCTACATTGTTAAATTTTTTTAGGCATGTATTAGATTTCCATAAAAACTTTGTTTAAAAGTCAACTTCACACCACACTGTCAGTTTTGGTCTTAATAAAATTATAAAACCTGTGAGCTCAGGCAATCCACCCACCTCGCCCCCACCCTAGTGCTGGTATTACAGGCATGAGCCACTGTGCCCAGCCTTGAGACATCAATTTTTCAATGAATCTACACTTCTAGTTGCCTAGGATGTAGGAAGGTTGGGTTGCAGTGATAAAATTTTTTAAAATTGATTTTGGTAATGGCCGAACAATTTTATGAACATACTAGCAAGCATTGCATTTTGGTTTAAATGGACAAATCGTATGGTACACATGTTATATTTTAACAGAGATATTAAAAATATAAAACTACTACAAGTTGACTACTGTAAGCCTTCTTAAAGTATGCACTTTAAAAAATAAAAAAAAAAGTAAAAGAAAAAAGTCTAGTGGCTCAGCCTTTTAACTATAGCTAGATCCTATGCATTTCTCACTACCACTGTTGCTACCATCCTAGTGGAAGCCCCCAATTGTCTCTTACCTAGATAAGAGATAACTCATCTCTCTTCTTGCCCAGACTCTCAGACTCCCTATTCACTAGGCAAACTTCTACTCATTCAGCTCAAGTGTCTCCTCTTCCCTGCCTGACTCTTTTCAAATCATTTGAATATTGGGTGGCACCTGTGGCTCAAAGGGGTAGGGCACCGGCCCCATATGCCGGAGGTGGCAGGTTCAAACCCAGCCCCGGCCAAAAACTGCAAAAAAACCCCAAACAACAACAACAAATCATTTGAATATCTTCTAATATTATATTTTAATTTATCATTGCCTTTTTGGCTATGTCTCTTTGTAATTTTTTGAGTGGTTTCTCTGGATATTATAACATACATGCTTAGCTGTTCAGAGTCTACTAAGAGGTAATATTGTATATCCTTAGGTAAAATGTAGAAATCTTGCACAATGCGTCTCTTTATCCACCAACACTGAAGTTGGTTATACTTGGTCATGTATATTGCATCTATATACATTGAAAACTTCACCATACAAAGTTATAATTTTTGCTTTAAAGAACTGAATATACTTTATAAAACAAGAGGAAGTAAAACAAATATTTTCCATTTAACAGCTGTTTACTACTCCTGGTGTTCTTCCTTTCCTTCTGAAGATTCAAGTTGTCCTCTGACAGCAGGGAAGGTGTCAGAAATGCATTTTCCTTCAAACTTGAGAAACATCCTTTAGCATTTCTTCTAGAGAAGGTTTGATGGCAGTTGCCCTTTATCTGAAAATGTCTTTATTCTCTATTTCCTCTTTATTTCTGAAAGACGTTTTCATCTGATTTGTAATTTTGTACTGACATTTCCCCTCCTCACTTTAAAGAAGCCGTTTCATTGTCTTATGGATTCACAGCTGAATTCTGACATTTTAAAAACTGGTTTCTCAGTGAAGTAATTTATTACTTTGTTTTTTACATGACATCCATTTTTAATGAACTTTAGGACTTAGCATGATTCTTGATTTGGGAAGGAAGAAACATGAAAGTCTAGATGCATCTCCGAAAATAGGTCCCTAATGAGCTCTGTGTACTGAACTCTGGTTCTGCACCTGGCCTCCAGGGGGCGACGCTGCACAAACAAGAGACAGTTTCTCTTGAAGATCATCATCAACTGGCTGAATTCTTTGTAGAGACACATGGCAAGAATCAGAGGTCACAAAGCATACAGGTTCTGATAACAGCTTTTGTTTTACCTAAGCCAGGGACTAGTTCAGCTGAACCTTCCCCACACCTGTTTCCAAGGTCTTTCTTCTGCAGCCAGTCCTGCTGTTCTTGGGACACTTTCTGGAAAAGACCCGATAGCACTTCCCCTGCTCAGTCATGCTCCTGCTGCTCATCCCAGTCCTGGGGATACATTTTGCCTCGAGTGAGTAAAAAAATTTCTTTACGGTTTTTGTTTCTAGATTCTGCCTAGAAATGCTTATTCTTCATAGCAAAGCAGCATTCTTTTCTCCAACACTTACCGACTTTTGCAGGGGATACCAGAGCCCAGTCTGTGACCCAGCTTGATCCCTACATCTCTGTTTCTGAAGGAGAATCGTTGGAATTGAGATGCAACTATTCCTATGGTGGACCTCTTTATCTCTTCTGGTATGTCCAGTACCCTGGACAAGGCCTCCAGTTGCTCGTCTGGTACTATTCTGGGGACACTGTGGTTCAAGGCATTAAAGGCTTTGAGGCTGAAGTCAAGAAGAGTGAATCTTCCTTCAACCTGCGGAAACAGTCTGTGCACTGGACTGACATGGCTAAGTACTTCTGTGCTGTGAGTGCCACAGTATCTGCTACTGCAGGGGGAGCTGAACACAAACCACCAGGTGGGTGGAGTTTTCAGACACTCAGGATCTCCTCCTGTGGCATTTTCAGATACCCTACTATGTGATGGCAATGAGGCAAAGTGGGGTGACCTGACTCAAGTACTTTTACTTGTAAGTCTACAATTCCTACTGTGCCCCAGGTCTGATAAACTTTGTTTCTGAGGCTTTTTGCTCATTGTAGAAATCATTTAATAGTAAACAGTATTCTAGAATGGTGGAGGATAAAGTCTTCTCATCACATAATAATCAATACTTTAAGGATTCACCCTGATGTTGACTGTCAAAAGGGGCTGACTATGTGAGTTGTGTAATGGTCTAGAAGAAGCCAGATTTTTATATGTTATTTTATCACTGAACCGACTCAGAAAACAAAAGATGAGGCTTTCATGTTATTTCCCGTAAATTTGTCTTTTTGTCGACTTGGCGTTTTGTAAATTATTTTCTTGAGTTTTCTTGTGGTTCTAATTATGCTAGTCATAATGCATTAGAGTGTTTTAAAAAACTGGTACAGTATTAGGGTGACAAATTAGGAAAGAGTCTCCCAAATTATTAACGAATAGGAGACTGATTAAATCATGATCAGCATAGAACATTGTCATGGCAATGTTTTGGCCACTATTCAGGAGTACTGCAGAAGGAGAATGAAGATTTAGAATTTGCCAGTGTTTCTCCAAAGACTTTTTCACAGTTGCACAAGTAGTTCCTATTCTTTGATTTCACAAATTATGTAAATCTACATCAGAAATTTGTGGATATAGTCTACTTTTTTCTTCTGGCTTCTGTCACTTTCATCCATTCCTTTCATCATGTTCTTGTGTGATTTTACTGTTGGAGTATTGAAGATTGATACTCACATGCTAAGACGGTGATAATCAATGATGTAGTAAGTTTAGAAATGTTGACCTCTGCTGGAAATGTTAATAAAAATTGCAATGGATACTAACACTCGATATTGATCCCATTATAAATTTATGATAAATACAGAAAGAAGTATATGCAAAGCTTTTATACTCCTTGCATGCTTGAACATTTGGAGGATAATGAATACTCTGAAAAAACGCAGGAGGAGGAGAAGGGAACTTTCTAGCTTTTAGTTAGCTCACGCTATAATGGATAAGAGGGTAGGCATATGGGAACTCTCAAACTACAGGGAGAATAAGTTGATTGTGGCCAATGGAACACACTAGCCAAATGATAAATCAGGAGGTAAAAAGTATTTTTAGGACATAATTATATGATTATATGTGAAGAATCTGTTTGATTTTTCATATTCTGGAGGGATCTAGGGAAGGTAAATGGGCAATAGAGACATAAAATTATGAACAGGAACTATATGCTCATATAATGTTTCCCTCTCTTCCTCCTTCCCTTCCTTTCTATTTCTGGACCACACTCTTTTATTTTCCATAAGATGCCTAAATTCAGGTGACTCACTGTCATCAGCTCAGCCACATTGCCCAAAGGGACTGTGGTGGACCTTTCTGCAGATTGGTGTGAGAAGGAGAACTGCCAGTTTCATTTGCTTCTGAACTCAAGCTGACTTTCAAAGAAAAATATTTTCCACACCAAGGACCTCTAGCAGCTGAGAGAACATTCCCCCATCTTCCCAAACAACTCTGCCTGAGTAATCAAAGTAATCTTTACTTCCTATTTTTGTTTTATATGCAAACTTTAGGTAATAAACTTTATGATTTAGTGTGTAGGTAACATAATTTTCACAAGGACTCTCACTAAATTTGAAGTTATTCTTTATCGTATTAATATTATCATTGTTGAAGAAAATGACCCTTGGGGCTGTCAATGTCCTAATTTGGGGGAAAGGAGAGAAGTTTTCCACTTGTAAGAAAAATTTCAGTATCTCTAAATTACAGTTTCCATAGAAATACATAATGGGTTTTTGCATGTGTTTTAAATGTGGGTAGAAAGTTGCCTGTCAGTAGTTGAAGGGGAAGATCAATTTATTGACTCTTAGTTCCAAATTCACTCATTGCCTGTTTTGTGAAGATGAATCTGAGTGCTTCAACTATTTTCCTTTGCCAGTTAGTACAATGTTAAGCTTTGTGAGAAGAGAGAGGACACGGGAAGGAAGTTTTCTTTCTGGTTTCTGTGTGCTCACTTGACAGGATTAGGCAGGCTGGGAGGGTCCTCCCCTGCTCAGCTCATGCAGTGCACCTGCTCCAGGTTTCTGCATGGCACAGTGGCCAGAGCTTCCTCCAGCACGCCCATTTGGGGGTTGTTTTGTAGAAGAGCACCTCCAGTGAGAAACCACTCTGTGAATAGCTTTACCTAGCACCCTAGAGGATAGCTTTTTGGCTAGTTCTAGAGGGGTGGGTTTCCAGTTCTGCTGGTACAACACCACAGTGACCACTCTGTTATCTAGTGAGCCCCAGCTGTGCCTTTTCCAACAAGCTCTCTGTCTCAGTCCTGGGGGCCTCTTTGCTGGGCTTTTTGTCCTATTGTGAGGAGTAGTGGTTTCACCTTATATCTACTATTCCTGTATGCTTCAGATTTATTCACTCTGTTTTACTTTTATTGTAAAACAATTTATAATTCTTTATGATTTATAATTCTTTATGTTAAAATTTCCTGGTTCAGGTTTTTTGGACTTTTGAAAATATATTAAGTCCCCAAACAACAGACGCTGGCATGGATCAGAGAGAAAGGAACTCTTGCACACTGTTAGTGGGATTGCAAACTAGTACAATGTCTATGGAAAATTGCGTGGTGATACTGAAAATAACATAAAGTAGACCTACCATTTGATCAAGCAATCCTATTGCTGGGTAAATAACCAAAGGACAAAAGGTCATGTTATACAAAGGACACCTGCACTCGAATGTTTATAGCAGCACAATTCACAAGCACAAAGATGTGAAAACAACCCAAATGCTCACCAATACATGAATGGATTAATAAAATGTGGCATATGCAAAATATGGAGTACTACTCAGCCATAAAAATGTGATCTGGTATCTTTTGTGACAACTGGATGAAACTGGAAACCATTGTTCTAAGTGAAACGTCATAAGAATGGAGAAACAAACACATGGACTCAATACCAAGTGAGAACTAATTGTTCAAAATTTAAGTGCACATAAGGAAGTAAATCTCAATGAAAATCAAGCTGGGGGAGGATGGTAGAGAGGAGGGGTAAATTCACACCTACTGGGCACAGTGCATGCTGAGTAAAGGGCACACTTGTAATTTTGACTCGATCTGTAAAACAACAAGTATGTAAACAAAAAATGGGTATCCCTTACTTTTCTGAAATTAAGAAATATAACATTTCTTGTTTTATATAACTATGTGTCTTTCTTTTGATTGGACCAGACTTATATGTGCACCAAGGACCTCAAGTAGCTGAAGAATACCTTCTATTTCTGTATCCCACTCCTGCTTGAGATATTAAAGTAGATGGCTTGCTTGTTTGATTTATTTATTGTTTTATGTGTATTTACTGTACTCCATGATTATTCTGTAATCATGAGAAACTTCTTATAGTAATGAATTTTGTTACTGTGAGCATTATGGACATTTCTACAATGTTGGTTCTACATGTACCCATCCTTGAGCAAGGGATGTTTTCCCATTTGTTTGTGTTATCTATGATTTTTTTCTTTCAGTTCTTGTAGAGATCTTTCACCTCCTTGATTAAGTATATTCCTAGATATTTTATTTTCTTTGTACTTATTACAAATAGTATTGAGTCCTTGATTTAACTCTCAGATTAGCTGTTATTAGAATATAGAAATGCTACTGTTTTGTGCACATTGATTTTGGAACCTGAGTCTTTAATTTATCAATTTTACGAGTCTTTTGGTAGAGTCTTTAGGATTTTCTTTTTTTTTTTTTTTGAATAGGTGCTAAGATAACTTTTACTTAGTCACTCATGTATTTATCTATTTTTTTGGCAGGTTTTTTTTTTTTTTTTGGCCAGGGCTGGGTTTGAACTCACCACCTCCAGCATATGGGGCCGGCGCCCTACTCCTTTGAGTCACAGGTACTGCCCTATCTATTCAACATTTTTATTAAAAACTATAAACATGCCAGCAGCATTTTTAGGCAATAGGGACACATAATTTTATGAATATATTTCATTTTTATTATAAAAATGTATCTTTTAGTAACAGAGAAATAGACAAGAAATGGATGGTCATATACTAGTCAATTTTTTTCACACCGATTTCTTTTTACTTTTTTCTTTTTAATTTCTGAGTTATAGGAGTACACATGTTTTGGTTAGATAACTTGCTTTCGTATATTTTAAGTCAAAGTTATAAGTGTGCCTTTCACCCAGAATATATGTGCATCACACAGATAAGTGTGAATTTACTCAATTTATCCTCCCCTCTTTCACCTACTTGATTTTTGTCAAGTTTTACTTCTATATGTGCACATAAGTGTTGACTGATCTTTTGCTGCTGAGTTTGGGCATCCAAGTCTCTCATAGGTAAGAGAGGAAAAAACAAAACAAAACAAAAACAACCCAACACCAAAAGCCATTCAACCCATGAGTTCAGTAGTTAGGAATAATGTGACCACAAGATGGTAGTATACCTCCTCTGATGCAGAGTATGGAGGGTTCATTTACCTGGATTCTGAATGGATAGGCTTCCAATAGAAGCAGAGCCTATTTCTTATTGGCTGGGTAGAAAAGGTGAGAAACCACTGTGATTGTTAAATGATAATAGAAGTAGCTCTAATGGTTGGAGATTGCAGGTCTGAGACGGATCCTAACTGGGAAGAACAATGAAGACATTCACTCAAGCTTTATTTACGTTCTTGTGGCTGCAGCTAGACTGTGAGTTGAGAGTTTTGGTGGAAAAAAGTATATTAGTGGATATTCATTAGAAGTCCAAAGAGGAGACCAGATTTATTCAGGTTTCTTTAGTTACTAAGGAAAGAATATTCTAGAGAGTAATGATCTAACAATCTTCCTTTCTCTCACTTTTTCTTTCTGCATAGGGATGAGCAGAGGAAAGACTGTGGAGCAGAGTCCTTCTACCCTGTCTGTCCAGGAGGGAGACAGCTCTGTTATCAACTGTACTTATTCAGACAGTGCTTCCATGTACTTCCTTTGGTACTTCCAAAAACTTGGAAAAGGTCCCCGGTATTTTGTAGACATTTTTTACAATGTGAACAGAAAAAATGTAATCCAAAGAATTGCTGTTTTATTGAATAAGGAGGCCAAACATCTCTCCCTGCGCTTTGAAAACACCCAACCTGTTGATTCAGCTGTCTTCTTCTGTGCAGTGAGGGCACATTGCTTCTCAGGCACCTGCAGCTTGAACTCAAACCTGATATTGGGCCTGAAGCCCCACATCTTTCCTTTGTCACTGACCTTCAGCCATATTCATTTGTCACATTGTTTATTTGCAAGTGAAAACTAACACATGGAAATTAAAAGCATAAAATAAGTTTATGTTCAAGATGATTCAGAAAAGGTTAGACCATTTGTTGACTCACTTTTGCTTAATGCATTCTTAAAGGGAATTAGTGATGTTTTATTTTGAAATCGGGGCTTTAATATTGACTGTATGTTTGCTATTCAGACACTTTTCCTATAAATAACTTCTCAGCACCAGCACAACAACCTCTATTATGAATGGAGTTTTACCTCATACCTTTCAAAAATTACATTTATTATTTTCAGTGATTTTAAAACCTTACATGTCAAAGAAAATATGTGAAATATAAAAATATTAAGGTTAGCTGGGTGTGGTGGCTCAAGCCCTTAATCCTAGTATTTTGGGAGGCTGAGGAAGGTAGATTGCTTCAGCTTTGAAGTTTGAGACCAGCCTGACCAAGAGTGAGAGCCAGTCTCTACTAAAGACAGAAAAAATAGCCGGGTTTTAAGGCGGGTGCCTGTAGTCTCAGCTACTCTTGGAGGCTGAGGCAAGAGGATTGCTTGAGGCCAAGAATTTGAGGCTGCTGTTGTAAGGACCAAGTTAACTCAATTTTGTTAAAACTAACTTCATCTTGTCCCTCAGTCTTCATTTTGTAGCTGCATACCAAAGGTGTTGGGCAACCTGTTCTCTTCCCTGCCCGCTGTCCTTGCCCCATGATCCGTGCCTTTGCACAACATCTGCTCCTAGCAATAACACTCTCCCAGACAGCCAAGGATAAGTGCTCAGTCCCCGAGACCCCCTATCAACTCGCCCCAGCAGATCACCTCACCCTCTCCTTTTTTTTTCCTTTCTGTACCCTTAAAAACCTCCCTCCTTTTCGAGACTGGGGCTTCTCTGCTCTCCTGCTGTGCCTGGACCAGGGAGCCCAGGCTTGAGCTTGTAAATAAGCAACCTCTTGCTTTTGCATAGGACTTGGTCTCTGGGTGATTTACGTGTGGATCCCACAACTTGGGCACAACACTGTGAGCTGAGGCCACCCCATTTTACCCAGGATAATGGATTGAGACTCATTCTCAAAAAAAAAAAAAAAAAATTAAGGTTATAATTCTGTACCCAGATAATTTATTGGTAATATTTGGCTTACTTTCTTTATAAATTTAAGTGGATCCTAGTAAATTACACTTGATATTTTATCTTGAATTGAGCATTTTCCATTTCTTCATGTCCTCTCCTCAAACACTTGCCTTTTAGTATCTGCATGACAGCTTTTTGCCTCTTGGGCTGGTAACATTCAGAATGATCCCATTCTTTGGGTTGGATCTGGGACCTAGGGCTGCAGATCATTCTGGGCAGTTGGCATAGAAGATGATTTCCACAGTGAAACCAATGCATAAGATCCAGGCTCTGGCCTTGTTTTTCTGCTCTGTGGTACAGAAACATTTTTTTTTTAAATACCAGAACATGCATAAAAATGAGCAGCAAGTTGAATATGTCACCAGCCACTTCATCCTTATGATGTTGTAATGTTGTGGAGGCTGCCATGTTAAATCCAGGAATCTGCTCTGGCAGCTGATGGAGTTTTACCTCATACCTTTCAAAAATTATATTTATTATTTTCTGTGATTTTAAATGTACTTTTTACCAAAGAAATATTTTATTCAAAATAGGTGCCTAGGTGAGTTTATCCTCTTCTGTGTCTTCAAATTCCTGGTAGTACTTGTCCATGAAATTTCTCTGTAATAACTGGAACTCATTATCCATGAGGATTTTCTCTGAATATCCAACCAAAGCATCTAATTTTGCAACAGAAATGGAGAAAAAGGACAGTGTGAGGCTCTCATCTTGTAAGGCAGTGTTTTTCAACCTATTTTATCTCATGGCACACTTGAACCTATAGTTAAACTTCTGCAGCACATTTAAATTATGTTGGTTAAAAAAAAAAAGGAGTTTAAAAAAAGAATATACTTACTGTGCTTTAAACTTCTTTCAAAAATAATTTAATGAATTATCTCTAAACATTTTCATGGCATACCTAAGATCCTCTAACACAGTGGTTCTCAACCTTCCTAATGCCTCCTAACGCTGTGACCTTTTAATACAGTTCCTCACATTGTGGTGACCCCCAACCATAAAATTATTTTCATTGCCACTTCGTAATTGTAATTTTGCTACTGTTATGAATTGTAATGTAAATATCTGACATGCAGGATGTATTTTCCTTGTTACAAAGGGGTCGTGACCCACAGGTTGAGAACCACTGCTCCAACAGCACCTAGAAAATCACTGTTTTAAGGTTTCCATTGTCACCTTCACTGAACCCATCCATTCACGTGAGTGGTACAGCTGAGTTCCCACCTTGCCCATGGCCTGGGGCTGGGTCCAGCCTCTGTTCTCTGCAATGCCCTAGCCTGTGTGGAGGGCATGGTACTCAGCTGGCTGGTATGGACCTACTAGCCCAGGCAACTGCCTGTCACTGCTCAGCCAGGTCAGCGCATGCACTCAAGGCCTGATGTCAGGCTTCCTGGCTATGGTCATATGCCAGCTGGGCCTCTGGGCCCTGCAGGCTGCACTGAGTGTACTGCCATCAACTTTGCGTTCTTTAACCAATTTCTGTAGCTGTGTTTATAAAAACAATTTTGTCTTTTAACCTTCATGTTAGAGATGTAATTGATTTTCACACCACCATTGCAGAATAATCATTCTGAGTTTGACTATTTGCTTATCAGTGAGTTTTATATTTTAATATGCTTTCATGTTGTTTTTGCTTAGTGAAGTTTTTCATCAGCTCGAAGGACTGATTTTAGCATTTCATGGAAAACAAGTAATACATTCCCTCTGCTTTTGTCTGAGAAAAGTTTTTATCTTTCTTTTATGAAGGATGGGAATTCTGGGTATTATACTCTTGGTTGGTAGCTTTTCTTTCAGCTTTTTAAATATGTTATCCTACCCTTTTGGGGCCTGCCAAGATTCTGTTGAAAAATTAATAGAAAGTCTTATACAGTACTTTTCTATGTAACACGTCACTTTTCCCTTTCAAATTTCAATATTCTCTGTTTTTAACTTTTGACAATTTTATTATTATAATGTGTCTTGTTATGGGTCTCATTGAATTCATCCTATTAAGTGTCCATTGAATCTCCTATTTGTCCTCTAGATCTGGAAATTTTCTGACATTACTTCTTTGGATATGTTTTTTGTCACTTTTTATTCTCTGTCTATTCTAGTAATACATACTTTATTCATCTTAATGGTGTCCTAGAAGTTCATTATACTGTCTTAATTCTTTTTTTTTTTTTTTGAGACAGAGTCTCAAGCTGTCACCCTGGGTAGAGTGCCATGGCATCACAGCTCACAGTAACCTCCAACTCCTGGTCTTTAGCCATTCTGCCTCTGCCTCCCAAGCAGCTGGGACTACAGGCGCCCACCACAATGCCTGGCTATTTTTTGGTTGCCACCGTCATTGTAGTTTGGCAGGCCCAGGCTGGATTCGAACCTGCCAGCTTAGGTGTATGTGGCTGGAGCCTTAGCCACTTGAGCCACAGGCACCGAGCCTACATTGTCTTAATTCTTTTGTCTTTTTGCTCCTTAGTGTAAATGATTTCCAATGACCTGTTTTTAAGTTCTCTCATTTTTTTTCTCTGCTAGATAAAATCTGCTATTGCACTTCTCTATTGAATTTTTGCTTTCAGTTATTGTAGTCTTTAGCTGAATGGTTTATATTTGGCACATTTTTACATTTTCTGTCTTTGTTGAAATTCTTATTTGTTCTTGCATTGCTCTCCTTACCTTGGTAAGTGTCTTCACCATTGTCATTTTGAATTTCCTGTCAGGGAAATCATATAGCTTCATTAGATTTGGTTTCTAGAGATTCATTTATTATTATTATATTTTTCTATTCAGAACATATTCCCTTGTTTCTTCATTGTTATTGAATCTCTCTGCACATTAGACAAGAGAGCCACCTCACCTGGCCTGATTTTATGTGTGTGATATTCCTCCTCAATTAGGCTGGGCAGAGATTCTAGATGTCTGTAAACTTTTTTTTTTTTTTAGAGACAGAGTCTCATTTTGTCGCCCTCAGTAGAGTGCTATGACATCACAGCTCACAGCAACCTCCAACTCTTGGGCTTAGGCAATTCTCTTGCTTCAGCCTCTTGGATAGGTGGGACTATAGGAGCCCTCCACAATGCCTGGCTTTTTTTGGTTGCAGTTTGGCCAGGAACAGGCTCCAACACACCACCCTCAATATATGGGGACGGTGCCCTACTCACTGAGCCACAGGCACTACCCAGATGTCTCTAAACTCTTCAGTGCTTGTTCAACCTTCTGTCCTTGTTGTTCATGCACTCCTTCCCCAAATGAGGAGGTGTCAATTTGTGCGATTACCTTGAGAGAGGTGGGATGTAAGCCAGTCCTTTGTGATGCAACTAGAGAGACTGGGGTTTCAGATGTGTGTTCCATTCCCTTCTTTATTTACAGAGAAGCTGAGAGCCGGAGTTGATCTTTTATTCATTCTTTCCTTCACCAAAAAGAAGTACAGAGATGCATTTAGTCTTTATAAGGTTGTTTACTTTCAACCTGGGGAGATAACCGCAGAATATGTTCAAATTTAAGTTACATTTTTGTTCTCTGTGGTCTAAAAGACTCATGAGTGCAGAGCTCTGTACGTTCCTGGAGTGGATGATGCATTATTCAGTCCTCTGGGTGAAGACTGTGAAAGTTGGGGTCCTCAAAAATGACCATTTAAACGCCAAGCTCTCTTTTATGGAATATACAGTATAGTCCCTGTAGATGCGGTATAAGGTCATTACCCCTCAGGAAGAAGCTGAGATTTGGGGTTTACTTCCTAATTTAATGATATTGTTAGTGTGAGAATATATCTTAGTCTTTATTTTTTACCATTTGTAAAAATTAACTCAAGATGGCTTAAAGACTTACATATAATGTATGACACTGTAACAATTCTAGAAAAAAACTTTTGTAAATGCTGGCCTATGCAAAGAATTTATGACTAAAATCCCCAAAGCAAATATAGCACCACCGAAAAGGAATAAATGGGACTTCATAAAAATGAAAAATACCTGTACATCAGAGGAAATAATTAGCAGAATAAATTGTCAACCTCTATAATGGGAGAAAATAGTCACGAACTACACATCTACCAAAGGGTTAATACCTAGAATCTGCAAAGAACTCAAACAAAGCAAAAGAAAATAACCAATAACTCCATCAACACGAGGCAAAAGACACGAACAGATATTTTTGCAGAAGATAAATGGCCAACTGTTGTGGGAATGTAAACTAGAATACTTCTATGAAAAACAGTATGGATAATTTTCAAAGAACTAAAAGTAGATCTAACATTTGATTCAGCAATTCCACTACTGAGTATCTCCCAAAGGTAAAAATGTCATTTTATAAAAAAGACACCTATACCTGAATATTCATGGTAGCACAATTCACAATTGTAAAGATGTGGACTCAACAGAAATGCTCAGCAACTCATGAATGCATAAGGCAAATGTATGTATATATCATTGAGTACCAGTCAGTCATAAAAAGGAATGAAATAATGTCTTTGCAGCAACTTGGAGGAAATTGGAGACCATTATCCTAAGTGAAGTATCTCAGGAATTGAAAAAAAAATACCACATGTTCTCACTTGTGAGTGAGAACTAAATGAGGGGTATATAAGGCCATAAAATGGTGCAATGGGCATTGACAACTTACAAGGTAGGAGGTTGGGGGAGGAATAAAAATCACTTATGGAGTCCGGTGAACACTATTCTTGTGACAGGTCCATTATAAGCCCTGACTTTAGCATTATACAATTTATCCATGTAACAGCAACAACAAAAACCTCTCCTAAGTTTATTGAAATAAAAACCAGAAGCAACAAAAAAATTCCACAACTGAACATAGTAGTTGGTGAAATTTTTCCTTTCAAAATTTTCTTCTTCTTTTTTTTTTTTTTTAGATTTAATTGTTACCATATTAACTGTTGATTAATCCAAAAGGAAGCTTGCTTTAGGTGAGATTCTCAGTCACTCCATGGAGCTGTTTGACATGACACACCCAACTGGCTACTCCACCAAACCTCTGTTTCCTGCTCTAAGACAGCAGCAGCACCAGCACGCAGTTCAGTGACTTCTTTCTCTCTGACAGGCTCATCTCATAGGGCAGAGCCCTGGAATCGTTGAAGAAGAAGGTATTTTCCCTATAGAGGAAGAAACAGACATGTTGCTCTGCAGCCTGTTGAAGGTGGTCACAGCTTTGATGTGGCTAGGTAAGGATGGCCAGTGGGAATATGCTTCCTCTATTATGTAAGGACCGGGGTACAGGATTGACTTATGGAAATGTTGGGAAAGAGGGATAATAGGGTATAAAAATAGAATTTCTTGGTCTCATGCCACTTATCCTTAAACCTTCCAATTCTTTTTTCCTTCAGGATCTGGTATTGCCCAGAAGGTAACTCAAGCTCAACCAACGGCTTTGGTGCAGGAGAAAGAGTCTGTGACTCTGGGATGCACCTATGACACCAGTGATAGTAGATATAGTCTTTACTGGTACAGGCAGCCCAGCAGTGGGGAGATGATTCTCATTATTCGCCAGGATTCCTATAGCCAGAAAAATGAAACAGAAGGTCGCTACTCACTGAATTTCCAGAAAGCCAGCAAATCCATCACCCTTGTCATCTCAGCTGCACAACTGGAGGACTCAGCGACATATTTCTGTGCACTGATAGAACTCACAGTGAGAGAACTGTTGGAAGAAGGTGCACAAAAACCTCAGGAGTTGGCTTGCAACATCCACCTGCTGTCGGGACCAAAGCAAGAGTCTCCATCACAGACAGGAAGTGGCTTGACCTGTGGAAACACAGCTGCAGGATTTGAGGGAAACACAATCCTAAGGAAATACTTCTGAACAGTCATAGAGCATGTCCAGATTAAAAACATTCATCAAAAATATTCTTATCTCTGGATCTTTAGCTTGAGGTTAGACACAGAACTTTTGACTGAAGGTAGATAAGAAAGAACAGCCATAATAAACAATTTGCCTTTTGGCTATTAGATTGAACTAGAATAATTGGTTATGGAATTTCAGAAAAATATGACTGAAGTATCAGTAAAAACATTTGTGATTTGCTGTATTTTTAAATCAATTTATTCAATAAATATTTATAGATTACCTATTGTTTTAATTACAGAGGTTTTAAAATCTCCCTGTAGTTTCTTTCTTCAGAAATACAAAAGAAATGAGAGAATGTCTCCATCTTTCTTTAAGGCTGCATAGTATTCCATGGTATACATATACCACAATTTATTAATCCATTCGTGGATCGGTGGGCACTTGGGCTTTTTCCATGACTTAGCTATTATGAATTGGGCTGCAATAAACATTCTGGTACAAATATCTTTGTTATGTTGTGATTTTTGGTCTTCTGGGTATATGCCCAGCAGAGGAATTACAGGATTGAATGGCAGATCTATTTTTAGATCTCTGAGTGTTCTCCATATATCTTTCCAAAAGGAATGTATTAATTTGATGGAGACTTTACCTCTTTCATGTTTACATGGATGGAGCTGGAACATATTCTTCTTAGTAAAGTATCCCAAGAATGGAAGAAAAAGTACCCAATGTACACAGCCCTACTATGAAACTAATTTGGGACTCTCACATGAAAGCTATAACCCAGCTACAACTTAACAATAGGGGGAAGTGGGAAAGGGGGGGGTGGGTAGAGGGAGGGGGATTGGTGGGATCACACCTGTGGTGCATCTTACAGGGGTATTTGCGAAACTTGGTAAATGTAGAATGTAAATGTTTTGGCACAGTAACTGAGATAACACCGGAAAGGCTATGTTAACCACTGTGATAAAAATGTGTCAAATGGTTTATGAAGCGAGTGTATGATGCCCCATGATCATATCAATGTATACAGTTATGATTTAATAAAAAAAAAAGAAATGAGAGAATGTGAATCTGTCAATATATGTTTTAATCTGTGCAATAAATACTTCATGTTGTCCTGACACGGAAGGTGTACTGTCTGAACATACACTCACTAAATTTGCCAAATTCAGTCCAACTTCACTAAATTTATCTTGAAAGTTAAAAATATTTATTCCCTGTGTTCTTTCACAAGAGTATCCAAAGTGAGTAAGAGCATCTTCTGTTATGACCTGAATGAGGTACAAAACCTATGCGGCATCAGGTTCATCAGTTGATTAATCCAAAACAATTGAATAATATATATTTTTCTTTCAGAGTATTGTATGAAGTTGTTCTTTAAAGTTGATGGGCAAACATCTTTCATGGCAGAATTTCTTTTTTTCTTTTTATTAAGTCATATATACATAGATGATGAATACATTTATGCTTTCGTGGGATTCAATGTGTTGATTATTTGTACAAATTAGAGTGCTTACATCCTACTTATTAACATAGCTTTCACCTCATTTTCTTAATCACAGTGTTAAGACATTTGTGTTCAAAACCTGATAGATTTGACTTGTACTTGCAATATGCTCCACAGGTGTAGTCCCACCATTAACCCTCCCTCTAGCGAATCTCCCTTCCTTCTCCTCCCCCTCCCATTCTCTCCTGTACTCAGTACTACTATAAAACCAATTTATAATCACTCACAATTTCATATGAGAGATGAATCATAACTATAGCCCAGGATGAAGGAGACATGGCAGAATTTCTGGTGTTGTGACAGTTGAGTGGGGGAACAGAATATTTGTCTCATTTGTGTCAAGTCAATTCATGTAAGTAAAAAATCTCAGACATACATGGGAGTATGAACTCTATAATATAATCATTCTATTTCCTTAATAGAAATTGTTTGAATTCCCTTCAGAATTTAGTCAAGGTTTAAATATCAGTGGGTCAGGCTGGGCCTGGTGGCTCAGGCATGTAATTCTAGCACTCTGGCAGGTCAAGGAGGAGGATGGCTTGAGATCAAGAGGTTGAGACTAGCCTGAGAAAGAGTGAGACCCTGTCTCTACTAAAAATAGAAAAATTAGTCAAAAATTGTGCAGACACCTGTCTCAGTTACTTGGGAGGCTGAAGCAGAAAGATTGGTTGAGCCCAGGCATTTGAATTTGTTGTGAGCTAGACTGATGCTACAGCATAGTAGCCTGGGGAACAGAGTGAGGCTCTGTCTCAAAGCAAACAAAGAAACAAAAAAACCCAAAGGCAACAGTCCTTGAAGAGTAAATATTCTAACATTTCATGGTGTCCTGATGCAGAATTTGTTGTAGGGTATTCATTTTAAAGCTATTTTTTATTAATGGCAATCAAAAATGCCAAATCAGAAAAAATTAAGATATGCTCTAGTTTCCATAACATAGAGACATAGAATAAGTTTTATCTCATTTACCAAATCTAGTAATAAAAGATCCAACATTTAAATTCATTTCATTAGATTTCAGTTGATAAATTTCCATCAAATTTTGAAAAATAAGTCAATTTAGCATATAACTCAAGAAGATGGAAAATACACAGTAAAATAAAATGAATGAGAGTAGATTAAAAGAATTAAAGATAAAATTCTTAAGTTGTAATTTCTACCCAAATTAGTGTATAGATTCAATGTAACCCAAATAAAAATCCTACCATAGTTTTTGTTGAAATTGACAAGGTGATTTTGAAATTCATATGGAAATATAAGAGACCTAGAGGAACCCAAGAACTATGGAAAAGAGTAAAGTTGGAGAGCTAACACTCCCTGACTTCAGACAGTTTTCCATAATAATCAAGACAGTAAAGTATTTGTGCACTGATAGACAAATTAATGGAACAGAATGGAGTCCAGAAATACACTCAACACATATATGGACAACTAATTTTTGACAACGGTACAAAGGCAATTCAATGACAAAAGCATAGTTTTCAATATTTAATTGCTGAAAAAATTAAATATTAATACACTAAAAATCAAACTTTGACCCTACCTCATACCATATACAACAGATTTACTCAAAGTTGATCATAGACATAAATGTAAAACCTGAAAACAATAATATCTCTAGAAAAAAGCCACAGGAGAAAATTTCTGTGACTTTGGCCCATGCAACAATTCCTTAGTTATGATTGCAAAAAAATAATCCACACAAAGAAAGAAATCAATAAATTGAACTTTATAAAATAATAACTTCTGTCATTTGAAAGAATGTCAGTAGAGATAATAGATAAACTATAGATTGGGAAAAATATTTGCCTATCATGTATCCATTAAAGGAGTTGATTTGAATTGTGTAAAGGAGCCTCAAAACTCAATAACAACAACAACAAAAAGAAAGATTTGAATATTTCAGCATATACTTCAGCAAAGAAACTACATTAATGGAAAAATGTGCATGGAAAGAAGCTCAGCATCATTATTCATTAGGTATATGCAAATTAAAATCACAATGAGGAACCACTGCATACCTATTAGAGTGGGGCTGACAAGGATGGAGATCAAGCAGTACTCGATGTACTACTAGTGGCAATATAAAATGGTATAATTACTTTGGAAAGCAGCCTGTCAGTTTCTTGATGAGTCAAATATACACTCACCATAGGATGTGGCCATTGTACTCCCAAATATTTCCCTAAGTACTCAGTAATTAAAAGCAATGAATCATTGTTCCATATAATACCATGGAAAACTCTCAAAATAATTATGCTGAGTGAAGGAAGACAGACAAAAAAGCATATATAATTTAATTTGTATGAATTTTTAAATAGAAAGATGAACCTAGAGTGATATCAGAGTTGTCTTGATAGGAAGGTGGGAGAAGAGAAGAAAGTTGAGAGTATGATTACAAAGAGACATGGGGAACTTTTTGGGTGACACGTGTTCATCGCATTAATTATTATGGTAGCCTCACAAGTCTATATATGTCAAGTCTTATAATACATGTATTATTCACCCTAACTAGGTGAAGTTTATTTTTATGCCAATTATGCATCAACAAACCATAAAAAATCCAAGTTTAACAAGTGTCTTTCTTTAATATTTCATAAGTCTTCTGGTATGACCCAAAATGCAAAATGTCCTAACTGAGTTTAAATCACTTTTTAAATTATAGGTGATAACTTTCTGTGCACATGGGCTTTACAGTTTATTTTCAACCTAACATCATTCCAACTTACTTTGCAGTCTCAGCATATCAGAATAGAAGGTTGCAGCTGATTTTCAAGAATTCGCTTCTAGCATAGTTCTGTGCCAGCCTCTGACAATATGATTTGGAAGGTGGAGGGAAAGAAGGGATATGTAGTCTCAAACAATAGCTGGGACTAAATGTCTTACTTAAGTCTGTGTCTGGGAAACTATTCATACATTGACTCTGAATGCATGAAATTCCTTTCTCTGAATCTGTGGAGGGTAAGAAAACAGACTGAGGGTCAAAAAACAGACTGAGTTTAGTCTCCATCCATGTGTATAGGCTTATGTGTTTATAGGGCTTTTCAGAAAATTTCATTCTCCTCCTAACTTTGTCTTGATAACATCCAAAGAGGTTCTGCTTTTCATTTTATTTTGTTATAAAATGAAAAGTTCTGCTTTTCATTTTATTTTGTTATAAAATGAAAAGTTAGCAAAATAAAATGAAAAGTCTTAAGAAGTTAGTATAAAAAAATGCTTGCTCTTATTGCTGATACTTCACAGAAAAAGACTAGTTTAAAAAATTTGTGTAATCATGGGGACATTTTCTCATGATGAACTCAGAGCACTCTCTGGCATAGGATGCTATTCACAAATGAAATCTTGTCGACTGGTATTAAACTGAGCACAATAAAATCACCTGAAGAGTTTTATAAAATAATTTCTTGGATCTGAATGCTAGAAATTATGATTCCTAAAGTTAGTGATGGAACCCCAGCATCTGTAAGTTCAAATCACTCACAAGTTTATTCTATTCTCAAAAATCCAATTTTGAAAATTTCTACTATTTCCAGATGTGTCTTTATCAATTTGAAAAGCCAGGGATGAAGATTGTTAAGTGATGCTCAGGTCTTTTGATGCAAATCCACATTTGGATTCCTACACTGTGGGGGAAAATTATTTGGTTGACATATGGCAACAACATTTTGGCTAACTCAGGGCTAGCAGATTATCTTTTACAGTATGGGATTAGTATTTGTTGCCTAACTATCATATTCTAGTCTCCTTACCTTAGAGTCATTGAAATTATGAGGAATAAGATATTGAACTCAGATCATTCTATAGGGATTTGTTAACTTTAATTATGATGTTTCTTCTGTGTAGGATTCCTATTTTTCACTTTTTCATAGTTTTGAAATGCAGGAGTATTTAATTATCGATAAGCTAGTGTGACTTTGTCCCCTTAAAACCATCTATTAAAAAGATAGCATTTCTTAGAATTATTATTACTTTAGAATTGGGGAAATATTGTCTTTCAAGTGGTAGTGATTCTTTTTTTTTATTTTTATTTTTTACTGGTTGGGCTTCACTGTGGGTACAAACAATTAGGTTACACTGATTGCATTTGTTAGGTAAACTTCCTCTTATAATTGTGTCCTGCCCCCAAGAAGTGTGCCATACACCATGACTCCCCTTCCCCCTCCCTCCTCTCCTCTCCCTGCTCCCTCATTCCTCTACCCCTCATCTTGTATTAGATCATCTACTGCCTTCACATTAGAATTCAGTACATTAGATTCTTGCTTCTCCATTCTTGTGATGCTTTACTAAGAATAATATTTTCCAACTCAATCCAGGTTAATAGAAAAATGTAAAGTCTTCATTTTTTTAAGTGACTGAATAGTATTCCATGGTATACATATACCACAGCTCGTTAATCCATTCCTGGGTTGGTGGGCATTTAGAGTGTTTCCACCGTTTGGGAATTGTAAACTGAGCTGTGGTAAACAATCTAATGTGTGGTAGTGATTCCTGAATCAAAGACTTTGTGTTTATCTGGATGGAGCTGAAACATATTATTCTTAGTACAGTATCTCAAGAATGGAAAAAAAAATCTAACGTATTCAACACTAATATGAAACCAATATATAAACAACTACATGCCCGCCTGAAAGATATGACACAAATATAGTGTAGCAAGGGAGAAGGGAGAGGAGACAGTGGGATGGAAGGAGGAGGGAGGGCAACTGGCAGGATCTCACCTAATATGTACAATGTGAGGTTGCTCAGAACGACCCTGAGTTGCAGAGCTCAACTACAAGTTGAATTTCACCTTAGAATTGAAAACAATGTAATCTAAATATTTGTACCTTTATATTAATTTAATATAAATTTTTTCCTGAAAAATTCAGAGAAAATAACAAAAAATATTTCGTATTCTTTTTTTGTTTGTTTTATTTGACAAGTATTTGTTGAGCACCTAGTAAGTCACTAATATATAGTCACTGTTCTGCATATTGGAGTACAGTGCTGAAAAACACAGAAATCACTCAGTGAAGATTTGATTTCTTATTACTTTCCAAGATTTCCACCCCAAATGCTCTCCTGACATCTAAATGTGTTATAGGCTGACAAAGAATGGATACATAAAAATATGTGTATAAAGGCCAGTACTAAAGTGTTCAAGAAAATTCCTGTCTTCACAGTTAACAGAAATGCTCTGGGATGCTGTACTAGGGAAATTCCAGTTCAGGAAGTCCTAAGAACAAAAGAGACTTTAGAGCGTATGACGGCTGTCCTTCAGGTTTGTGATGGCCACCTGAGACTGATGTGTGAGCCAAAACACAAAATGTTCTGGCTGGGTTTAAATCATTTTTAAAAGTATAAGTGAGAACTTACAAATGAGGTCAGAGTTGAGGACCTATTTCTGGCTTGCGGCAGGAAGCCTTGAAAATATTCATCCTAGTTCAGTCCCTGCCCACCAGGGGGAGTGGCTTCCTCACACAAACTCATTTCCTGTGTGAATTGTAGGTTAGATTTATCATAACACTGTGACTTCAACATTCTTCCTTTTAAGAATCAAGAACATTATTTAGGCGACACTGTGAAGATGAACTCTTCTCCAGGCTTAGTGACTGTGATGTTCTTGTTGCTTGGTAAGTAAAATGCCTCCCCAAATCCAGGGTCTTTCTCCTATCATGTCAGCAAGATCTTTAACCATAACTTTATGTAAGAGTTCTATGGCCAAAGTGACACAGGTTTCTTTTTTTCCCCCCAGGAAGAACCTGTGGAAACTCCGTGACCCAGAGGGAAGGTAAAGTGACCCTCTCAGAAAGGGATTTCCTGAAAATAAATTGCACTTATACAGCCTCAGGGTACCCTACCCTTTCCTGGTACATCCAGTATCCTGGTGAAGGTCCTCAGTTACTCCTGAAAGCTGCAAAGGCTGATAGTGAAGGAATCAACAAAGGTTTTGAAGCAAGGTATGATAAAGAAACCACCTCCTTCCACCTGAAGAAAGCCTCAGTCCAGGAGTCAGATTCAGCTGTGTACTACTGTGCTCTGCAGGACACAGTGACAGGAACTGCAGGGGGAGCTGAACACAAACTCTGAGCAGCACAGGGCCTGGCTGCTGAGTGTCTGCCTCCGTGACCTGCTCAGGTTTCAGTACGATCTGTGGCTAATACAAAACCATATGGATGGTCGTAGCAGAAGAACAAGCAGTAAACATCCCAATACCCAACTCTTCCTAAGTGAAAAGAAAACAGAGCCTGACATCAGCATCAAATGCTTCCTCCTCCCAGACCAGAGCAGTGTCAAGGTATAACCACCCAACAATGAAGTAATCTCTATGCCATCCTTGAAGACAAAAATCTAGCCCCCACGTCTGGTTCTAGGTCACATTGAAAGATATTATAAATAGATATGTTTTATTAATTTTTAGATAGCCAAATATGCCAGAGGAGGTGGCTTCTATATAACATCTTCCTCACAGAGTACACATGAGAGATGATAGCAGAGCTACAGCCTTCTAGCAGCAGGATTCTTAATAAAGAAAGAAGGAAAGAGAAGAAAAGGAAGACAAACACAATCTCACATGTAACAAAACAATGCACAGAGAGGAAATAACATTTATCATAGAGAGGAAAAGTTTCATTACTGGAAAATCAGATGGTAGATAGAGGCTCATGTTCAAAGACAAGGGGAGTGGTGGAAAGCCTAAGAAATGACTCATGTCTAAATCATGAGAATTCCTCAACAGTCACACAGAACAGTTGGCTTTCTAACAAGTCTTCGAGTGAGTTAGTTTTGCAGTGCCAATGCACATGTATTTATCTCTGCTGTCCTTTACCTTATAAAAGAAACAGTAAAGAATATGATTCTTCACTTGACAAGTTCTTTGGGTTTTGGTTTTACCAATCTTTGAAATGAGACTGCTGGAATAAATAATCTCTAATGACCTCTCTAATTCTATAACTCTCCTATTTAAAATAAAGTTCTGTTTTTGAGAGGAAAAAGAAAAAGAAATAAAAAAGTCATAAAGCCCAGAAAAAGTACAGGAGATGACGTTAGGCAGTGATGTCTACAAAATTATACAGTGTGAGAAGTATAAGGAAAAATCAAAACTTGCATAGCAGACCAGTTAAAGAAGAAACTTGAGTGAAGTAAAAGCTAACAAGGAGTACCCTGATGTGCATTGTACCCTTGCTTTAGGGTTTAGAAATTAGAAGCACCAATTGCCTTTGAATAATTGTGAAAGATAGTTCTGTGTGTGTGTGTGTGTGTGTTTGTGTGTGTGTATTATTGAAGGCATTTGGAAGGGAGGAAAGAAAAAAGAAAGGAAAAGAGGACCAAGTGATAAAATTTATAAGTAAAACACAACCCGTACTGTCCACCACTGCTTGTATAACAAGCAATGATCACTTTCCAAACTCAGCTGAAAATTGAATTTAGTCTCTGATGATTTGAAGGATAGCATTATTCAGGAAAATGAACATACTCATGGTCTATGTGGTTCAATAAAATTATCTTCTAGGTAAGTTTCACTAATTTACACCATCCAGT
The DNA here is from genome assembly GCF_027406575.1 of Nycticebus coucang. Taxonomy (NCBI): domain Eukaryota; kingdom Metazoa; phylum Chordata; class Mammalia; order Primates; family Lorisidae; genus Nycticebus; species Nycticebus coucang. The sequence continues at coordinate 32,125,830 of NC_069785.1, read as the reverse complement.
ACAGATTATTAGGCAGTGGATTTCTTCTAAACCTTGTGTATTACTAAGACTTTTTACTTTGTCTTATCCACTGGGCTTTCTTTTTTTTTTTTTTAATAATTCATTTAATTATGAATAATGTGGAGATTCATTAACTATATTTAAAAACTGTTTTCATTTTCTTGTCTGTTGCCCATTTTCTACTTTTTTCCCCTCATGTCTACCATTTTCTCTCCTATCCCATATTAAACAAACTCACTCTTTTTTATAAAATATTTTTTTTTGAAGAGCAGTTTTAGGATATAGCAAAATTGAAAGGATGATACAGAGATTTTCCATATGTCCCTTATCCCCCACTCACATTGTCAACATCGTCCACTAAAGTAGTGCATTTATTACAATTGATGAACTTGCATTAAAACATCATAGTCAAAGTCCATAGTTTATATTATGGTATATTGTTTGCATTTGAGCAAATGTATAATAATATATATCTACCATTCTAGTATCATACGGAGCACTTTTTCCCACTGCTCTAAAAATTGTCTGTACTCTGCCTGTCTATTCTTTTCCCACCAAACCCCTTGCAACCACTGATCTTTTCACTGTGTTCAGAGTTGTGCATTTTCTAGAATGTCACAGCTGTCATCATAAAGTGTGTAGTCATTTCAGATTTACTTCTTTTACTTAGTAATATATATTCAATGGTCCTGTGTGTTTTCATGTCTTTTTTTTTTAGATGTGCAATTTTTATTAACACATTACTGAGTAATATTCCATTGTATATACCATAGTTTATTCGTCTCATTGTCATTTCTTCCAAGTTTTGGCAATTATGATTAAAGTTGCCATAAATATCTTTATGTGGGTTTTGGTGTAGATGTAGGTTTCCACCCACTTTGTGTAAAAACCAAGGAGCCTAACTACTGGATCATGTGGAAAGAGTATGCTTATAGTTTTTTTCCAGAGTTTTTAAACATCATTTAATAAAGACTGCCTTTGTTCCATTGCATTAATATTTCCTTTGCTTCTTTTTTTTTTTATTGTTGGGGATTCAGTGAGGGTACAATAAGCCAGGTTACACTGATTGCAATTGTTAGGTAAAGTCCCTCTTGCAATCACGTCTTGCCCCCATAAAGTGTGACACACACTAAGGCCCCACCCCCCTCCCTCCGTCAGAAATAGTTGACTATGTGGATCTATTTTGGGGCTCTCTATTCTGTTCCACTGATTTATTTGTCTATTCTTTTATAAATGCCATATTCTCCTGATTCCTATAAATTTATATTGTTTTGATGTCAGGTAGTTTTAGTCCTCTGACTTAGTGTTTCTCCAAGGCTGTCTTGGATATCCTGGGTGTTTTGTCTTTCTATATTAGTTTTAAGAGCAGTTTATCATGCCACTGCACTCTAGCCCAAGCAATAGAGTGAGACTCTGTCTCAGGAAAGAAAAAAGAAAAAAAAAAAAAAGCAATTCATCAATATCCAAAAAATACTTGCTAGAATTTTGGTTGGGATTGAATTGAACCTACAGAACCAAGCTGGGAAGAAGAAACATTTTGACCATATAGAGTCTTCTTCATGAACATTAATTATCTCATTTCTTCATTGTCTTTTTATTTCTTTCATCAGAATTTTGTAGTTTTCCTCATGTGAATTTGATATATATTTTGTTAGATTTATACCTATTTATTTTATGTTTGGGGTGTGCATGTGAATAATATTGTGATTTTGATTTCACATTCTCATTGCTCATCGCTGGCATATAGGAAAGTATATATAATAAATAAATAATTTTTATTAGATGCAATACATATTATAGAACCTCTGTAAGTTAATCACCCAAGAGACTACAACAAACTGGTCAACATATGGAGGTGGTCACCATAAGAAATTAGGGTTTACTGTACTGATATGTACATGTGGTGCATGTCCAGTCTATGAAATTTACATCCATTTAAGGAGGTGATCAACATGGGAGGTGGTCAACTATAGAGGTTCTACTGGTATTTTGTGTGACAATCTTATATCCTACAAACTTCCTGTAATTGCTTATTATTTTCAGGAATTGTTTTTGTCAATTCTTTTAGATTTTTTACATAATCATGCCATCTGGAAACAAAGTTTTGTTTCTTTCTACTCAATATGTATGCCTTTTATTTTCTTGTTTTATTGTATTAGGTGTGACTCCAGTATGATGCTGACTGAAGAGGAGTGAAGAAAAGGTTCCTCCTTTCTTGTTTCTGACCTTAGTGGGAAAGCTTCAGGTTTCTCATCATTAAGTATGACATCAGTTGTAGATTTTTGTAGATATCAGTTATCAATTTGGGGAAGTCCCCCTCTATTCCTATTTTACTAAGAGTTTTTATTCTGAATGAGTAAAATTGTTAAATGCTTTTCCTGAGTCTTTTGATAATGTGATGTGATTTTTCTTTAGCTGGTTGGTGGGAGGGATTGCATTAACTGATTTTCAAATTTTGAACCAGACTTGCATATTTGGGATAAATCCCTCTTGGTTGTGATGTATAATTCTTTTAATAGATTGTTGGATTTTTCAGGGTTCAGGTATCCGCTCTTGCCCTAAGAATGACCAGACCCAACAAAGCCAGGCAAGCACAAAACAAAGTTTATGAGGAAGAGAAAGGTAGGCTTATAGAGCTAGTGCAAGATACAGGTTTACAGAGAAAGATGCAGTGCCATAGACAATGAACTGGCTGGGTCCCCTTTGTCGTGACAAAAAAGGCTCTGGTAGTAGGCTGGGGTTCTTTCTGTTTTATGCTGTCTGGGTTGACCAATCCTCATGGTTTAGATGTTACCATGGAACCACTTTGATGGATAGTTGACAACATGATAATTAACTCTAAGTCACTTTGTAAATCCTGTTGTTCCTGGTCTGCCTGGCTTGTGGGCATCCCTCCTTCCCCTCAGGTGTGGTAGTTCATTGCTCAGTATTGGCTTAGGGTGGGTGTCTTTTTTCCTCAGTTAGCTTGGCTAGAAGCTATCAATTTTAGTGATCTTTTCAAGGAAACAGCATTTGTTTTTGTTGATTTTTTCTATTGATTTCCTGTTTTCAGTTTTATTGATCTGTGCTCTAATTCTTACTATTTCTTTGCTTTGTCATATATGAAAGCTATTTGGTGGTATACCTAGAGATGAGATGGGGAGAGGGTCAGGCCAAGTTTGATGGAAGGGACAGAGACTCAACTGGGCAAAGATGGCATCTGCATTGAGGGTGGTTGGAGGTTTGTTTTTATGCAGGGTACAGGAGGAGGAAGATTCCACAGCTTGCTGGGAAGTTCTGGCAGCCTAGGGTCTTTCTAGTGAAATTCTTGGGTGGGGCCAGGTAGGCCTTTTGTTCTAGGAGGAGAGAAGCAGGAGGGGGAAGGTTTTAGGCCCCCAATAATATAATTATCATATACCTGTATATATTCCTTTTTAAAAAGTGTGTTATTACCCTTTTAACTTTATGGGTTTTTCTTTGTCATGCGGAATTTAAAAATATTATGTAGACAAATTTATCAAAATTTTCTTCCATGGAGTCTAAGTCCAGTTTAAAAATTCATACCACTGCAGAACGGTAGAATTTTATATCATATTTTCATTAGTTTTTCATATTATTCTCATGTTTAAATCTCTTAAACATGTGGGGGTGCAGGGGAAAAAGGAGGTTGAATTCCAAGGCTTTTTATGTCCCTCACATTATGTTTGTTTCTTTATTTTGAGGCAGTTACTCAGGATCAATTTCCATTCTTGACTAGTGTATTTTTCTGCCTAGATTTAAAATTTTATCTCTGTCTATTTTTTGTGTTTCTTATTTTTTCCTATTAAGGTTTTCAACCTAGTCATTGTTTTTTTTTCATCCAAATACACTTTATTAAGAGTGGTGCATTATGCCAATAGTCTACTGGATATGAGAGCAATATATGGCCAGTCACTTCCACACCATGCTAGATATACATACGGAGAACATGATGTGAATAGAAGGGATATTGTTAGAGAAGGAGGAAGAGATAAACTACTCCTCTACTTCATAAGAGTGTAGAGTGAGGTGTCATCAAAGGAATGTAAACTATCTGCCTGTTTCCCCAAATCCATCAGTTGTTTGAGTTGAGAGGATGAAGAAAAGCCGTAGACAACCTTGCTCACAAATTGTTCAGCAAGTGAGAAGCAGACAAACAACTTTGGAAAACAAGGACAACTTCGGACTTTTTTTTTGTTTGTTTGTTTTTCCTGAAGAGGAGAGTTAAGTAATTAAGACTTTGTTGTAGAGTTCTGATAAGTACTAACTACCTGGCAAGCCTTGAAATCTGCTACTGCTTCAGTGTTTGGGATGCTGTCATTATTTTGGAAAATTTTTGAATTTTTTTCTGTTACCACGTATTCTTCTTGATAATGTTTTGATACATCCATTGCTGTAATTCAAATAGGTCTCTGAAGATATTGTTTAAAATTGATTATATTTCAAACACACTATTTCTAATTTAAGCAGAATAAGTATGAACAGGTTTGTTGACACTGAAATTCCCTCTTTTGAACGTTTTCTCTCCTTCCCTCTCTTCCTTTCCCTCTGTCCTCTGTCCTTTCTTCTTTCTCTTTGTTGACTTCGATAAACTGATTCTGTGTTTTCGTTCTTTCCTGAAGTAAACATCTCTGAAAGAGCAACCATTTCTTTGGGCTGCAAATAATCATCATCAACATTTAAAAATCATTTTATTATGAAATGAAATAGCTGTTCACAAAAGTTTATAAAACCTACAAACATGATTTGGTGCATATGTATTAAGTCTGAGACGTCCATATCTATCTATCTATCTATCTATCTATCTATCTATATAGATTTATTTTAAGGAATTGTTTCATGCAACTGGGGGCAACTTCTGCAGGTCAGGCTATTAGGCTGGAGACCCATGGAATAGTTGACTTTGCAGAAAGCAGACTGGAGGCAGAATTTCTTCTTATTTGGGGAACTTCAGCATTTTTCCCTTAAGACCTTTAGCTGATTGTATGAGGCCCACCCATATTATGGACAACTATCTGTATGTAAAATTATAGGATAAAAAGCATTTAAAACACGGAAAGAAAAAGCCAGCCTGGAATGTAGGAATGAATGTACCCCTGTATTCTAAGGAATGTAGACCTGAGGAATGCTAGAGCAGTGAGTTCCATGAGTTTGCTTTTGCTCCATATAACCCAGTTGCATCCAGGAGTCACCAGTAATCTGGAAATGCCAGTGCATACAGACTAAAAAGCCCAAAGAAAAGGCTGCTTTCTCTAACCAAAAAGCCAGGAAAAGGTTAGACTAGCAAGAGAGAAAACTGTAAGATCATAACCAGACTACTCCAGCCAAATACCACGGAAAGGTTTACAGCAAGCAGGAAAATACTTAATAAAAGGGAAATGTAACCTGGTAGGAGAGCTGTGTGGTACTTTAACTTACCTTTGCTCCTCTTGCCTTCCCTGGCTTCAAGGCAGCTTTTAATAGCAGCCTGCATGCCTGGTGTGAGCTCCTGCTGCTGGAGGAGTGCACCTTGTTATGGAAGCATAGTGCTCGGCACTTTGTCCTGCCAGGTGGCTCCCTGAAGGGCTAATTCAAAGGACTTGCCTGTGTTTCGCATAACTCAAAACTCTTTCAGTTGCTATGCAGAGGAAATGTTCTCAAAAATAATCTGCTAATGGCAGGCAGGAGAAAGCATCTGCAAACCTGAAGACAGGTAGATTGAAATTACTCAATATAAGAAGAGGAAAAAAGGATGAAGAAAAATGACCAGAGCCTATGAAACCCATGGGACATTATTAAAAGTACAGGCTTAAGTAAGATTCTGGAATGACAGGAGAGAGAGAACAGAAACAATACCCATATTGTACAGAAGACATGAATCTAGAAACGTTAGTCATAGAAGACATATCCAGAAAATTCACTACTGTGAAAAATGCAAGCTGCTTGCATTAAATCAGATGGGGAAGGGGACTGTGATTTCTTTTTGGTTTATTGTTGTAATTCCTTCAGGCATATGAAGGAGCTTCCCATTTCCTTTAGACATCATTAGGCATGGAAGATTTTGCAGGACAACTTTGATGCTGTATGAACGCTGGCATTTTAATACCACCGATAAGGCTCTTGGGTCTACTACAACATTAGATCTATTGACTAATTCATACTATTTTTGTTACAAATTTTACGAAGGGGGTACTTATTACAAAGCTGTGCTTTACATCTGAATTTAACGTTGGAGATGTCATATTTGATTTTCATAGATTTTCCAAGACTTTGGTTTGCTATCATCTGTGTTGGTGCCACTTCTTGAGTTTTACATTTACTGAGGGATGCCTACTATGATTTCTTTTTTGGTTTTTTAACTTTTTAATATAATTTTTTTTTGTTTATGTTTAGGTATTATATTTTGTATTAGAAAGGAATTTTAGCACTTATTTTTTAACATATTATGATATAAGAAGTTTTATGTAACAAACAATTATAAAACACAGGAACAGATATAAGGTATAAGAAATTTTGTGTACCAGTAACAAGTAAACAATATTTACCCATCAATAGAAGGGCTGTTGTGATTTTTGTGAAGTGTAATGTATTCTTGGAGATAAATATTTCAATATAAGAATCTTCTCCCTCGTTCTATTTTCTACGTAGTTGTTTGTGGGAATGCAAAGTACCTGACCAGGACATATTCAGAGATACTGGTTACATGGCTCTTCAGTAGGCAAGGACTGTGTCATTGCTGGCCTGTAGACACCAGTTTCTGTAAGAGCATGAAGTAGGTTGTGGAACGCAGGAGAAGCAGCAGATGTCTGTGAGTCTCTGTAGACCTCATTCAACTTCTTGCCTAGATAGCTGTCTGATGGATGTGGTTTGCTTTTTTTTTTAATTTTAATTTTAATTTTTCACATATACATGTGTTTATTAGGTTTCCATTTTTTGCCTTCACAAAATTAAAGAGGCTTAAAATTTAATAACCATAACAATGTTTAAGATAAGGACTAGAAACAAAAACCTCATAAATAATGAACGAACATAAATACATTCAGAAAAGAAATCAGAGAATTGCTGCATCGAAATATTAAGCAATAATAATAATGCAAAGAAAGTAACATTCACATTGTCAAATAAGAGTATGTCTATTATAGAATGCTTTGACTCTGAGATTCAATATGGAGTCATCAGTTAACTTCTTATTTTTTCTAAGTCTCAAAAAATAGACAACTAATATTTATAAATAAAAGTAAAAGATAATTTCAAAAAAAAAAAAAAAGATCATGCCAAATCTTATAGACAACAGAAAAAGAAGAAATACTTCAAAATCATTCTACTTGATCTGGGTACACCTGATATTCAAATTGGAGAGAATGGGTGGCGCCTATGGCTCAAGGAGTAGGGTGCTGGCCCCATATACCAGAGGTGGTGGGTTCAAACCTGGCCCCAGCCAAAAACTGAAAAAAAGAAAAAAAATTAGAGAGAATATATTATTATAAAGGGGAAATTACAAACATATTTCACTTATAAATGAGGATGCAGTATCCCAAACAACATATTAACAAATTGAATTAAAAATTAATGTTTAAGTAATGTACTTTGGTCAAAATTAAATCCAATTTATGTGAGAATTAGTCACTATTTTCTTTTGTCTTTTTTTTTTTCTTCTTTTCCTTTCCTCCAAATCACTCCTGTAGTTTGCTTTTTAGGTGAGGTTGGAAATGCAGAGAGACATAAGATCCATAACTTTTGGAAATTAAATTCATAGACACCAGCTTTGTATAGGAAAGGGAATAATAGAAAGACGAATGAATAGGTTTTGTTGATAGTCAAAAAAAAATGGAAACTTAATTAACACATGTATATGTAAAAATAAAAATAAAAATAAAAATTCCACTAATAGTCTAAATAGTGAAGATAGGTCTATCTCTATTGCACCAACTCAAAAGCATACTGTTTTGACACAGATGTGTCATTGGTATGAAATGGAATGACAAATTTCAAGCTCCTTGCATTTCTGAACTTGTTACAAAATGTTGCCCAAGCTGTTTCTTTTTTCTTTTCTGTTTTTTTTTTTTTTTTTTTAGATTTGAGGCTACTCTGTTTTTAAAAGATTCTTTTGAGTTGCAAGAGATTTCTTTAAAAATTGGAGATAATCTAGTGGTGTAGGAGGTGTCTGGCCTGATATAGAGAAGAGTTATTCAATACAAACTGTTCTTCAATTGCAGGAACCTCATGCAAAACTTCTGTATTGAGATACTTTATGATTCTTCTTTCACTGTAGGAAAGCGGCTATTCAGAATAATTGCTCTTACTCATGCAAGAGTTGCCATTTGGTATAAAACACATATATAAACTTCTCCCAGCCACATTGACTTGGAACATTTGCTTCTCAAATTTGTAATTTTACTAAACTGTTAGATTTTTACTTTCACCAGTTAGCATAATAAGGATCTACATTTTGAATACATCTTTGATCACTATCATGATTCCACAAGATGGCAGTGTCTTCTTAGGGACCTTGAGGAAATCTCTTAAATGCTTTTGTGTGGGTGTTTGTGCGCGCATGTGTGCAGTGTGGTGGGGGGAAAAGGGGGAATAGAGAGAGAGCTAGAGAGAGAGAGAGAGAGATGCTATATCAGGGGAGTGTCCTAGTGGCATACAGGGGCGGTGAAAAGAACATCTTTTTTTTAATTGGTAGAACAGAATCTTTGTATGATTCTTGAAGCAGAAAATCAGAAATGCTTAAGTTAGGCTCTTTTTTTTAAGTTTTAAAAAACTGAATCTTCAGTGAACCATGGAGATGAAATCCTTGAGAGTTCTACTAGCCATCCTGGGGATCCTGGGGATTCATTTAAGCTGTGAGTTTTGGCCATGTCTATGGGAAATTCCAATAGTATAATATTTGGATGTATTTGGAATTATTGTCTATCTTAGGCCATCAACAAAGGCATAAATGTCTTTTTATTCTAACTAAGGATTGGTAGTGGGTGGGAAGCCTGTGAAAAGATAATTTCAATTTTGGGAGTAAGCATCCACTATGCAACCAACCTTCTTTGTCGGAACATTGTCTTTTGTACAGGGGTGAGGAGCCAACAGAAGGAGGTGGAGCAGAATCCTGAATTTCTCCCTGTTTCTGAGGAAGCCATGGCCTCTCTCAACTGTTCTTATAGTAATAGTGCTAATCTGTACTTCATGTGGTATAGACAATATTCCTGGAAAGGCCCTGAGTTGTTGGTGTCCATATACTCGGGCAATGAAGAGAATACAAATGGAAGGTTTACAGCACATCTCAATAGAGACAGCAAGTATGTCTCCCTGCTCATCAGAGACGCCCAGCCCAGTGACTCAGCCACCTACCTCTGTGCAGTTAGCACACAGTGCTCCCCAGGCACCTGTAGCCTATACCCAAACCTGCTAGGGCCCCAGGAATGCCTTGGAACAGAGCTTAGCCTGCTGGGCAGAGATGTTTTCTTTGCGCTCTAGAGGCAAACAGAAGTAAAAAGTAATACTAGGGAGGGATTGATTAATTAGGAAAGTATTTTCACAATTCTGAAAATAATCATGAAGAGAAATGAAAGACACGATACTTCTCTGGACAAAATATTTTCTACTCTTTCTACTCTAGTTTAAAAATTTTTTATTGAAAGTTATTGTTGAGATATCACTGGCAAAGTGTGCACATATTTCCCTTATACATTTCATATATTTGCAGATAAATATAAACCCATCAAATCATCATCATAATCTACACACCACAAATATATCTATTACCTCTAAAATTTTTCTTCCTCTCTTTTTTATTGAGTTATAGCTGATTTCCCAAAAGTTGCACATATTTAACATATACATCTTGATGCCCACTCTGGTTTTATGCCAAACTCGTCTTAATGGTATTGATTTTATGATTTCTTTAATATATAAGAAGAAAATATTTTAATAGGATAACAGATATTCTCTCACAATTCCTAGTATACCTTGGTCTTGCCTCATTTAGTTACTCAAAATATTTGACAGTCATATCAAAAGTCATTTGCAAAAAAAAAAAATAGTCATTTGCTCTAGAGGGAATTTCAATGGCAAAACGGAAATGGAAAAGGAAGGAAAGAGTCATAAAAACCCAACTTTGTAAAGCTATAAGTCATACTTTCAGTTATAGACACCCATTTTCAGCCTCAGTTGCAATTTCACTTCCTTGCCAGATAAGGATACATTTGATGGGTAAATGGGAGATGAATTAAGTCAGGGGGTAAGAACCAGTTAAAATGATAAGTCCATTTTTATTGTTTGCAATCTTACATTTAAGTCTTTAATCCAACTTGAGTTAAATTTTTTACGTGGGCCACCACAAAAATATTAAGACAGACTGTGTTACTGTCCATTATTTCACTTCCAAGAAACACAGTCAACAGTGTCCTTTCTGATTTACCCATGCAAGATTTTACATTTCTTAATTTCTGAATATCTCAAAACTTCTGTAATGACCTATATACCAAAGTAATATTGGTATATGATGGGGAATAAGGATCCAGTTTCATTCTTCTGCATGTGTCTATCCAATTTTCCCTGCACCATTTATACAATGTGCTGGTTTTATATACCATTTGAAATATTTACATCAAACTAGTTAACATAGCCCTCACTGCATTTTCTTAGTTACTGTGTTCAGATATTTATGCTTCCACACTTAGTAAATTTAATATGTACCCTTGTAAAATGCACCGTAGGCGTGGTCTCAACAATTGTCCTCCCTCCACCCATTCTCTCCCACTCCCCTCCCCTTTATCTCCTCTTTCCCCTTCTTCTTGGGCTATAGTCGGCTTATAGCTTTCATATGAAAGCTATAAATTGGTTTTACAGTAGGGCTGAGTACATTGGATACTTTTTCTTCAATTCTTGAGATACTTTGTTAAGAAGAATATGTTCCAGCTCCATCCATGTAAACATGAAAGAAGTCTCCATCTTTCTTTAAAGCTGCGTAATATTCCATGGTGTACATATACCACAATTTATTGATCCATTCACCCTGCACAATTTATTGAATAATGCATCCTTTCCCCTGTGTAGGTTGTTGTGTGCTTTTTCAAAGACAGCTGTTATCAACTGTACTTATTCAAAGAGTGCTATGGACTACTTGCTTTGGTATAAGCAAAACCTTGGAAAAGGTCCACAATTCATTATAGACATTTGTACAAATATGGACAAAAAGCAAGAACAGAGATTCATTGTTTTATTGAATAAGATGGCCATTCTTGCACATTGCAGCTGCCCAACCTGAAACTCAGCTGTCTGCTTCTGTGTAGAGAGTACAGATTGCTGCACATCTATAACCTAGGTACAATCCTGAGACTGGGAGTGAAGCCACATTCCCTTTCCTTAGGCATAGCCCTTTAATTTACATAGTAAAATGGAACAGTCAGATGGAGAGATGCATAGGGCAAGCTATGGGGCAGTGCCTACCGAACTTCCATTCCTTCTTTGGCCGTGTTCAGCAAGTTTTATTTTGAAATTCAGGCTTTAAAGATGACTTCACTATTTAGAGTCCTTTTGCATAAATAACTTACTAGTAACCATATCACAATCCCTTTTTGGCTGAACTTTTAACTTCTGTGTTTTAAAAATTGCTTTTGTTGGGAGGGTGGAGACAAGATGGCTGACTAAGCCAGCTTTCCACAGAGGCTCCCCTCCAGAAGGGGAGTTAAAGGACAGAAATTTAGCAAGTAACCTGATGGATTAGAGCTGCACTAAGAGAAAAGGTTGAAGAAGGCACATCAACCCCGCTCAGGTGAGCTGCGACACCAAGGATATAAACAAAAGGTACAAAATCCATCACCAAGTGGACAGGAGTCCCTTCCCCCATAAGAATGGCTTGGAGTGTCCCATAAACAAATGAGCAGAGTTCAAAGGTCCTCCCACTACACTCCACAGGAGAGACCCTCTGAAAACCAGACCTACCTCCCCTACTAGGGGCCACGGCATTCTCCTGCCAGGCATAAAACTGTATAAAACTGTATATATTCTCTACCTGCAATTCTGAGCTCTCAGCACTCCCCTCCACTCTCACTCTGAGGTCTGGAGGCCTGTCCCCCAGGAGTCCAGATTCTTGGGTGATTTCTTGAGGGGTGTGGACTGAGGCCCTAGACTGCAGCTGGTCAGTGATGATTCTGTGGCATGAGAGTGAGGAGAGGATGGTCGGCTGAGAGGGAACCATACCGGAGCGGCGGTGCCCCAAGGCTCAGAGCAGCAGCCGTTTTGGGCAACAATAGGGCTCACTCCCAGATATTCTGAAGCCACGCCCCCATCTCCCTGGGCAACCAGAGGAGGCCGGGCATTTTCTCAGGTGGCAACCACTGCGGAGCAGATCTGGGACAGAAATTCAGGCCCCATGAGTAAAGGGTTTGCCTGAGGTGGTACCGGCCTGGGTGGAGCATAGGGACTAGAAAACGCATGTGCAGACCTGGGAAATTCCCAGGGCAGCACAGACCCAGAGGACCGCTTTACTGAGCCTAAGACATACCTGGCCCTCAGGGGATCATCAGCCTATAGACAAAGGAAGGCAGGAGGCTAGAACTGACAGCTAACCGAATACAAACCTACAGGAGCAAACACAGGGCCTGAGGCGCAGGCTCTGGGAACTCAAAACAGCTTCTCTTCTGCAGGGGAATTTAGCAGGGACAGAAACAAATTCCTGCAAAGTTGTTCTATTCTGTTCTGTCAATAACATCAATCAGGGATGGGGCTGGAACTGAGTGAACACCCCCCTAGCCTCCATCAAGTGCCTGAGGTTGTCAGGCCTCACTTCCCCCTGCTGGATAGAGGCAGAGCGCAGCGGCCTGGCTGAGCAGATATGATTTCCTTGTGATTCAGGCAGGTGCAAACCCCTGGAGTATCTGTTCACTAGAGGCAACTGGGTCACAGCCCTGTGAGGCTATCAGTGACTGGGTGTGACAGAGGTGCAAGGTGGGGAAGGAGGTTTCAACCTTCCCAGACTAATCGATTTGCTGGGTGGGTACTCCTGACTTCATGGAGCACTGGAGCAAGTCATATCTGAGTTGTCACCAGATCCCTGCGATCCAGTTGCCAGAGACTTTTTAAACTCTCCCACCTAAGACAGGTGCTGACTGAGACAATTGATTTGGACCTTTTGAACTGAGCCAATCACCCAAGGACTATTAAAGTGGTGCCCTGGGTGTGTGCTTGTGGGAAGGTTTGATTATCCTTTTCCAATTGTTGCCTGTGTGTATGTGTGGGGTGTGACTTAATTGCTGGTATTTCTCCACAGCTGAGACTTCAACCCAGAGTAACTGTTTCACTAGGGTCAAATGGAGACCAGCTGAAAACAAGACAGAATCACTTAGCTCCACCACACCAAACAGGGCCCCAGTTTCTCAGGCCATAGCACTGTACAGGTCCTTGACAAAGCTCAAGGGGAAAAATCAAATGGTGTAAAATAATCATGGGGCAGAATCAGTGGAAAAACTCTGGTAACATGAATAATCAGAATAGATCAACCCTCCCAAGGAAAGATATGGCAGATGTAACTGAAGATCCCATTCATAAACAGCTGGCTGAGATGTCAGAAATCAAATTCAGAATTTGGATTGCAAACAAGATTAATAGAATGGAGGAAAATTTGGAATTAGAAATTCAAGCAGCAATTCAAAAAGTCGGAATTAGAAATTCGAGGAGAAATTCAAAAGTTGTCTCAAGAATTTAACGAATTTAAAGACAAACCACCAAAGATTTTGACACACTGAAGCAAGAATTTGCAGCCCTCAAAGATCTGAAAAATACAGTAGAATCCCTCAGTAACAGAGTGGAGCAAGCAGAAGAAAGGATTTCTGACATTGAAGACAAAGCCTTTGAATGCTCCCAAACTCTCAAAGAGGAAGAGAAATTGAGAGCAAAAATGGATCATTCTCTCAGAGAGCTCTGGGATAATTCAAAGAAGGCTAATATCTGCCTCATTGAAATCCCTGAAAGTGATGAAGTGGCCTCGAAAGGCACAGAGGCCCTTCTCCATGACATTATGAAAGAGAATTTTTCAGACATGCCAAGAGATTCTGAAATTCAGATAGCAGACAGTTTCAGAACCCCAGGATGACTCAATTCGAATTAGACATCCCCCAGGCATATCATAATTAACTTCACTAAAGTTAATATGAAGGAGAAAATTCTGAAAGCAGCCAGGCGTAAGAAATCCATTACCCACAAAGGGAAGAATATTAGAATGACTGCAGATCTCTCTGCTGAACCTTTTCAAGACAGAAGAGGGTGGTCATCGACTTTTAATCTCCTAAAGCAAAATAACTTTCAACTCCCTGATCTTGTATCCAGCTAAACTGAGTTTCATTTATGATAGAGAAATTAAATACTTTAACGACATTCATATGTTGAAGAAATTTGCCATAACCAAACCAGCTCTTCAGGATATTCTCAGACCTATCCTCCATAATGACCAGCCCAATCCTCTACCACAAAAGTAAACTCACTCAGAAACTTTTGATCAAACTCCAACTTCCACAGTGGTGAAAGGATTAAAAATGTCCACTGGACTTTCAAAAAACTCAATACCCCAAATTTTAAAAAGTAGGCATAGGTGAACTCTTTGTGCTTTATCCGCTGAGCTGATAATAAATAGTGCCTCAATAAGGCATTTGCACGATGTTCAAAGGCAGTTTTTCTCTGGAATTTTTCTCAGAATAAGAAGTCACCCAGATTTAAGTCATAAATACTGATTAAACAGGCCAAGCATGGTGGATCATGAGTGTACTCTAGCATTTTGGGAGATTGAGGCCAGAGGATTGCTTTAAGTCAGGAGTTTGATACCATCTTGAGGAAGAGAGACCCCCATGTCTACAAAAAATAGAAAAATTAGCGGGGCTTGGTGACACATGCCTGTAGTCCCAACCTGGGAGCCTAAAGCAGGAGGATCACTTGAGCTCAGAAGTTTAAGATTGCTGTGAGCTATGAGGACCCCATTATGCTCTACTATACCTGGCAACAGAGTAAGAACTGTCTCAAAAAGAAAAAAAAAAAAGACTGATTAAATAAGAGGCCACGAAAAGCAACCTGTACTGAATATCATAAGTCTATTTATCAAGTTATGTCTGTAAGAGAATAGATTATTTAGAAGTTCAGGGAATTCTGAGTAATATGGACCTATTAGTGACCAGTTCACAGTGAGACAACAGATGACTTTGTGAAGGGGAAGAATGCAGGGCATGAGAGCTAAGGATAATTAATACATTAGGCTGAGGGAGTTCAGGGATGTCTGATACAGTAATTACTTTCAGTTTTAATATTCTATCTGCTTCCACATTTTCAGAGAATCAGGGTGATTTAAAAAAGTGAAATTCCTGAGTGAGGGCAAACCTTACATAATTGTCCCCAAAATATATGTTCCCATATGCATAGATAATTTCAAATGTCACAAGTAGTGAACACAAAATCATATTGATGTTTAGTTATTGTGAGTGCTATGTTTTTGTGGCAGGAGAATATTTCAATCCTTGTAGAAAATAGAAAGGGTATTACCAATATAGACTCATAACACACACAAGGAATCTAATTATGTAAAATCCTTTGGGAGTTTTGCCAACATTTCCTTAAGATACTATTCTAGTTCATATCACATTTTTACAGTTTTCATGGGTGTTCTTGGTTCCAAAAAGTACATGAACTGGCAGTGTTTCCTGCAATCCTAGCAAAGTTTCCCAACAAATTTTTTTTTTTTTTTTTTTTTTTAATATTGCAGCCATATGCCATTTCTGCAATAGCACATCTCTGGATGGCTTCAGTAAGTTCTTTGGAGATCATTTGGTTCCACCAGGAGGCTTTTCTGGCTTTGATATATCTAATCTTCATGGACAAAACCAATTAATAATTCATGTAAGTTGGAGTTATTGATCTTTTTCATGGATTTGTCTTTCTGTCCTGTCAGAGGTACTTGCTTAAAGACTTTAGTCAGAAAAGCATGTTAAGCCTCATGACAGGCTAAAACATTTTTCTCCTACTGCCCATAATGTCTTTCCTCGTGCAGATCTTTATCTGCATTACAAAAATTGGGTAGCATCAAGACATCAAATAATTTACGTATTTGATGTCCATTTTAAAAAAGATACATGAGAAAGTTAAGAAAGGATGAAAAAGGTTAAGAAACCTCATTGTTTTCATAGTATTTGGAAGTTGTGAACTACATTAAAATACCCTGACTATGACTCTGCATTTTTTTTAACTTGACATGCTCAAGAGAAAGTTATCAGTTTTCTTTTCAATACACTTAGGTTTTTCTCAATGCATAATGTTATCACATTTTTCCTTTCAAAATTTTCTTTCTTTTTAAGATTTAATTGTTGTATTAACTGTTGATTAATCCAAAAGGAAGCTTGCTTTAGGTGAGATTCTCAGTCACTCCATAGAGCTGTTTGACATGACACACCCAACTGGCTATTCCACCAAACCTCTGTTTCCTGCTCAAAGGCAGCACACATCAGCACACAGTTCAGTGACTTCTTTCTCTCTGACAGGCTCATCTCACAGTACAGAGCCCTGGAATTGTTGAAGAAGAAGGTATTTTCCCTGTAGAGGAAGAAACAGACATGTTGTTCTGCAGCCTGCTGAAGGTGGTCACAACTTTGATGTGGCTAGGTAGGGATGGCCAGTGGAAATACACTTCCTCTATTATGTGGGGACCAAGGGTACCAGATGGATTTATGGAGATGTTGGAAAGGAGGGTATAAAAGGGTATAAAAATAGAATTTCTTGGTCCCACACCACATAATGCTAAACTTTCTAATTCTATCTTTTTTCCTTCAGGATCTGGTATTGCCCAGAAGGTAACTCAAGTCCAACCGGCAATGTTGGTGCAGGAGAAGGAGGCTGTGACTTTGGAATGCACGTATGACACCAGTGATCCTAGTTATCATCTCTTCTGGTACAAGCAGACCAGCAGTGGAGAGGTGATTTTAATTATTCGCCAGGACTCCTTTAGTCAGAAAAATGAAACAGAAGGTCGCTTCTCACTGAATTTCCAGAAGGCCAGCAAATCCATCAACCTTGTCATCTCAGCTTCACAACTAGAGGATTCAGCAAAATATTTCTGTGTACTGAGGGCCGCACAGTGAAAGAATTTTTGGAGGGAGGCGTATAAAAACTCTGCTTGTGACATCCACCTGCTGTTGGGACTGCAGCAGGGAATCACCATCACAGACAGGAAGTGGCTAGGCGTGTGGTAACACAGGTGTAGGGTTGGAGGGAAAATACTCACTTCAAGAAAATACTTCTCTGAATTCATAGATCATTTCCAGAGTTATTCAACAAAACATTTTATCACTGAATCTTTGGGTTGAGGTTAGACATGCAGAATTTTTGACTGAATATTGAGGAGAAAGAACAATCCCAAGAAGCAATTTGCCTTTTGGCTATTACACTGAGCTAGAAGAATTGTGAAGAGTGACAGTTTGATCTCCTCTGGTCCTAATATATTCTCTCTGTGTGTGTATATATATGTATATACAGAGAGAGAGAGAGAGAAGGGGAGAATTATTAGTCCCTAATCATTAGAGGGACTAATAATTCTCTCTCTCTCTCTATATATATATGTATACTCTCTCTCTCTATATATATGTATACTCTCTCTATATATATGTATACAGAATATATATATATATATATAGAATATATATATGTATACATATATATAGAATATATATATAGAATATATATATATATATATATATATACACAATTTGTTTGTGTGTTTAACTGTCAATGGATATTTGGGCTGCTTCTCCCTTTTTGCTACTGTGTATAAACTTGCCTGACCACAGGTGTGTACAAATATCTCAATATTATGGATATATACCCAAATTAATTTGGGGACTTTATACTAAGAAGTAGAATTGTTGAATGACTCTTAGGGTAATTTTACTTTTAAACTTTTGAATAGGTGCCTAACTGTTTTTCAGACTGTCTGTTGAACCGTTTTACATTCTCACCAAGAATGCAAAAAGGTTCTAGTTTCTCCATATCCCCATCAACAATCAATCTTTCTTTTTTCTCTCAACCATAGTCATCATAATGGCTGTGAATAGATATATAGTTGTGGTTTTTGTTTGAAGGACCCTAATAATTAGTGATTATGAGCATCTTTTCCTATACTTACTGATCAACTGAATGCATACCTTCTTCAGGAAAATACCTATGCAACTCTTTTGTACATCTTTTAATTGTCTGTCTATTTTTTGTTTCTGAGTTGTAAGAGTTGTTTACATATTCTGGATATTGACTTTTTATCAAATATATGATTAACAAATATTTTTTACTGTTCTCTGGGTTGTTGTTTTACTCTGTTGATTGTGTTTCCTTTGATGCACAGGTTTAAATTTTGATGTGGTTGAATTTATTCAAATTTTCTCTTGCATCCTATGCTTTTGATATCATATACAAGAAAGTATTGCCAAATCCAGTGCCATGAAGCTTTTCTCCTGTGTTTTCTTCTAATGACTTTATAGTTTTAGCTTTTATGTTTAGGTTTTTGATCCTTTGGTGTGATAATGGTCCAACTTTGTTCTTTTCCATGTGGAATTGCTTTTGCTGAAAAGACTTTCCTTTGACCCTTGAACAGTTTATGATCATTTAAAAGACTAATTTGACCAGATATGCGAAGGATTTCTTTGGACTCTCCATTTTATGCCATTGGTCTAAATGTCTGCTTTTGTGGAAATACCTTTCTTCTATTACTGAAGCTTTATTTTCAGGTTTGAAATCATAGAGTGTGAGACCTTCTGAACTTGTTCTTCTTTTTCAAGATTATTTTGACTATTTGAGTTTCATTAAGATGCCATATAAATTTTTGAATAGATTTTTCTATTTTAGAAAAAAAATCGTTGAAATTTTGTAAGGGCTTGCATTGAATCTGTAGATTCTTGTGGGTAGTATTGACATTTTAATAATATCCTTGAATATAGGATATATTTTCATTTATTTGTGTCCTGGAATGTCCTTTAGTTTCTTTTAATAATGTTACCTAACTTTTATCATATAAGTCTTTAGCAACTTGTTTAAGTTTGTTGCTAAATATTTTCTTCTTTTTGGTACTGTTGTGAATGCAATTATTTTCTTGATTTCTAGAGTGTTCCTTGTTAGAACATAGAAGTGAAATTGATGTTTTTGTGCCATTTTTGTATTCTTCAAGTTTGCTGAAGTAAATTATTAGTGCTAAGAAGAAGCATATTTAATAGTGGAATTTCAAGTGTTGTGACAATTGAGTGAGGAGCAAGATATTTGTCTCATGTTCCTCAAGTCAACTCATGTAAGCTCCAAAACTTTAAACATAAAAGGAGGATGGACTTCATAGTGTTGTCATTGTATGTCTTTAGTGTGTCAACTTCTTTGAAATTTAATTTAAAGGTTGAGAAGTCAAAGAACTATGTTTTTGTAATAATAGATATTCTAACATATGATGGGGTGCTCAACAAGATACAGAATTTGTAGTTGGGTCCCAATTTTTAAAGAAGTGCTCAGCTAGTAATTGAAGTACCATATCAGTATAAAACAAAGTCCACTCCATTTTCCATACTATAAAGACATAGAAGGATTAAGTTTTACCCCAGGAAATCTAGTAAATGAAAGAGCCAACCTCCACTAAGGTTACTTGACTTCAGCTGATGGATTTTCAACAAATAATAAAAAATAAAAATACTCTCAAACTGGACTATATTAGTGTTTTATTGTTCACATGAACATGTAATTATGTAATTATTTATGTGTTGATTTCATATTAGTATAGAGTACACTGGATATTTATTTTTCTATTCTAGAGAACAATAAAACACTAATATAGTCCAGTTCAGGGGTAGAGGGAAGCGGGAGGGGGAAAGGGTAGGATGTATTGCAGAAGGAGGGAGGGCACAGGTGGAATCTCATCTAATGTGCACTTGTAAGGGTGTGTAACACCACCTCACCCCGGGTGAGGGGCTCTTCTACAAGTGGAACTTTACCCTGTAAGTGAGAGCAATGTAACCAAAAAATTGTGCCCTCATATTAATTTGAATCAAACATAAAATAAAATAAAATATGAAACACCTAAAAACCAAAAGCTGTAAATAAATAAATAAATAAATACAGCATGCAATGTAAAAAGTTAGACAATCAAATCAGTAAAACAAAATGAATGAGAGTGGAAGCTAAACTATAGCTACACAAGGACACACAGAATGATATAATGGACACCGGAGACTCAAAGAAGTGGATTGTAATGGAGTGAACATTGTAGAGTACAATGTTCACTATTTGCGTGATGGGTACATTGAAAGCTTAGAGTTCACCAATGTACCACATATATATGTAATGAAATTCAAGTGTACTCCCTACATTTGTTAATATAAAAACTTCATAAAATAAAATGAAATAGAGCAGATTGGAGGAATTAAAGATAAAAACAGAAATTGATTGCTCAAATAAAAATAATAAAATCAATGACAAAACAACAATGTGAAATTTTGAAAACAACTTGAACACTAACACGATCCAGAAAAGAAGGGAGTAGGGGCTTATTTCAAGAATGTAAGGATGATTTAATACTTAAAAATCTGTTCATATATTGTTTCACATTAAAAAGTTGTACTAGACTGTTTATTGCAGCTCAATTTACCATTGCCAAAATGTGGAAACAGCCTAAATGCCCACCAACCCAGGAATGGATTAACAAGCTGTGGTATATGTATACCATGGAATACTATTCAGCTATTAAAAAAAATGGAGACTTTACATCCTTCATATTGACCTGGATGGAAGTGGAAGACATTATTCTTAGTAAAGCATCACAAAAATGGAGAAGCATGAATCCTATGTATCAATCTTGATATGAGGACAATTAATGACAATTAAGTTTATGGGGGGGGGAAGCAGAAAGAGGGATGGAGGGAGGAGGGTGGGGCCTTAGTGTGTGTCACACTTTATGGGGGCAAGACATGATTGCAAGAGGGACTTTACCTAACAATTGCAATCAGTGTAACTGGCTTATTGTACCCTCAATGAATCCCCAACAATAAAAAAAAAAAAAAAAAAAAAGTTTTAAAAGACCCAAATGTTCTCAAGCCTGGTTTGATGGAGTGCTTCCTTTGAATCTGGTATGATTTACTGCTATACCTGTAACTACACGTATATTTGTGCAAGCTCATCTGATTATGGTTGCTCTTAAAAATATTTGATTCTCTTTTTTGATTTGACCTCAATTATGGATGTGTGTAGTAGTGTGTTCTGGTTCTTTAATTTCCTGTAGCATTTAGATTATTTCAGTGGGGTTAAGGGGAGAATATTGAGTTTATTCACTCATATTTATGTTGAATTCTTGGCTTCACAAATAGTTTATGTGTTTGTCTGTCATTGTGGACAAATGACAGTTGCAGTTTATGTGTTTGTCCATCATTGTGGACTTCTCTAAGTTTTATCCTAGAACATGCCAGACCAATAGTTATGGTTCAGATTTGTGGATAGTATAGACATCAGATGCCTGCAATACTCCTTGGAATTATTCTCAATACTGTGCTTGAACTTCTCATAATCTTGTGAAATAAAGCTTCATAACTGTGACCAATTATGTGGAGACCAAAACTCAATACTAGTCATTAGGAAGAATCAAGCTATAATCCTGTTTAAAAGAAACATTTACACTGGTTAATTTGAACACCTGTGTTTTAGACTCCTTTATCACAGACAAGTTTCAAGGAACAGAAAGAGAGTAATCACTAACCATGAATAAAGTTCTGGTATTCTGCTGGTTCACCGAATCCTAGAACCCTTGCAGCCTTGCTAAAATCAGGTGCCTAAATAAATTTGTCTGAAAAAAAATACTTGTGTCAATACCTGGTGGTCGGCTCCTAAATTGCAGTTTGTGCACCATTTACAATATGTTTCCTTTCCTCTTTTTGTCAAAGCCCCGACTTGTAATTATTCAATTAAAAAATAATTTAAAATAGCAGGGCGTTGTGGCGGGCGCCTATAGTCCCAGCTGCTCGGGAGGCTGAGGCAGGAGAATCGCGTAAGCCCAAGAGTTAAGAGGTTGCTGTGAGCCGTGTGACGCCACAGCACTCTACCTGAGGGCGGTACAGTGAGACTCGGTCTCTACAAAAAAAAAAAAAAAAAAAAAAATAATAATAATAATAATAATTTAAAATAATTTCATTTAGAAAACGACAGTGCCTGTTAACTTACTGTCTTAAGATATTTCAAGGGCTTGATAAGAAGTCATTTTTCTACCCTCTATCTACTCTCTAATTTTCTCTGAAAATAATCCATACTGGAAAAAATAGGGGACACAGATTTTGCTATTAGAAAGATCTATGTTCAGAACTATTAGCTCTGCCACATACTTGCTAAAACATCCTGTGCGCTTTGTTTCATTATTTGTGAAATGTGACACTAATATATTCCTTAATATTCTGTTGCAAGAATGTATCAATAATTTATCCAAAGAGATTGACAATGACCTGATGATCTATTAATGAGGGTCTTCTCAGTAGGTACAAAGAAAAAATTTGACAAAATCCAGCATTCATTCCTCTGTGAATGAGGAATTGGAGGGAACTCCCTCAACTTGATAAAGGACACTTAAAAAAAAAAAGTATCATGTCATACTTGATGGTGAAAAACCGAAGGTTTCCCTCCTAAGATTAGGAATAAGGGAAAAATTATTGTTCTCACCACTTCTATGAAATATAGAATGTATATCTAGTACCATAAGTCAAGAGAAAGAAATAAAAGGCTTACAGTTTGGAGAGGAAAAAGTGAATGTATATTTATTTGCAAACAAATGCAGACAACTCATAATTGTCTGAGTAGAAAATCCAAAGGAGCTGCAAAAGCCTCTAACACTAATAAGTAAGTTTAACAAAGTTGCAGGATAAAGGATCAATTTATAAAATTCAGGTGTGTTCTTATATCCTCAACAAGGAACAATCAGAAATTAAAATTAAAACAATAATGCCATTTACAATAGTATCAGTAATATTAATATATAAGGACAAATCTTACAAAATATGCAATACTATGTCACTTAAAGCTACAAATCTGCAAAGAGAAATTTAGACCTAAATAAATGGAGCAATAGCCTATGTTCCTAGAATGAAAGACTCAATCTTGAAACAGCAATTCTCTCCCAATTAGTCTATAAATTCCATATACTCATAATAAAAATTCTATCCATTTTTTTTTTGGTTAAATAGCAAGCTGATTCTAAAGTTCATAAGAAAATGTAAAGGACCTACAGTAGTCAAACAAATTCAGAAAAGGATAAATTTTGAGAGACAACATGACCTGACTTCAAGCCATTTTCCAGAGTGATGAAGACAGTGTGACATTTGTATACAGATAGACAAATAAATCATTAATAAATCATTTTAATGGAACAGTACAGAGCATCCATAAATAGACCCACACATATATGAATAATTTTTTGACAAAACATCACAGTTGATTCAAGAGAGAAAGGATAATATTTCTACAAACAGTGCTGAAACGATTGTATACACATATGGAAAAAAGATCCTCACTTCTCACAAAAACTTTACTCAAAGTTAATCATAAACATAAATATAAAACCCCAAACTAGAACACATCTAGAAAAAAGAGGAGAAAAGTTTTGTGATCTTGACCAGTGCAGATATTTCTTAGATGTCATAGTTAAACAAGGCCCATAGCCAGGTGCGATGGCTCTTGCCTGTAATCCCAGCACTGTGGGAGGCTGAGGAGGGAGAATTGCTTGAGCTCAGGAGTTTTAGACTTGCCTGAGTGAGAATGAGACCCCCAACTTCTAAAAAAACTGAAATACACAGCTGGGCACCACAGGAAGTGCTTATAATCCTAGCACTTTCCGGAGGCTGAGGCAGTGGGATGCCCACAGCCTGAGTCTGAGGCTGCAGTGAGCTATGATGCCATTGCACTCTGTTCAGGGCATAGAACTCCATCTCAACAACAACAAAAGCAAAGAAATAAAAATGAAAAAAATAAGCAAGGAAATAAAACATGGCCCCCAAAAGAGGAAAAAAATAGTAAATTGGATTTTGCGAAGATTAAAAACTGCCTTTGGAAAAGCTCTACCACTTGAGTTAATAGATGAACTAGAGACTGAGAAAAACAAGTACAAATCATGTATCTAATGAAAGAGTTCATTTGAGTTATATAAAGAATCCTCAAAACACAACAACAAAAAAGAAACAAATAAATAAAAGCAGGCAATATATCTGAACAGGCATTTCAGTGAAGAAAATATATGAATGGCAAATAGGCACATGAAAACGCACACCAGCATCATTAGACATTGGGGATATGCAAATTTAAATCCCAGTGAGATACCACTATGTACGTATTATAGTTCGGTTGACAGGGGTGTTGAGCAACTAGAAATCCATGGACTATTGGATTTAGTGGAAATATGAAATAGTATAATTACTTTGGAAAACAATCTAGCAATTTCTTAATAAGTCAAATATACACCTATCAGGTGATGCAGCCATTCTACTTTCAGGTGATTTAGCTAAGAAAAATAAAAGCATATGTCTATTCAAAAACTTGAGGACACATGATCATGGATGTTTTATTTGTAACAGCCTCAAACTTGTACTACAATGTTGTACATCAACAAGTAAATGGATGAACAAATTGTTTTATATCTGTATAATGGGATAGTACTAATCATCTATAAAAATCAATGAATCATTGATCCATATCACATCATGGAAGAATCTCAAAATAATTATGCTGAGTGAAAGAAGACAGACAAAAAGAGTATATATTATACCCTTTGTATAAATTATAAAATTCACAAGTTTATCTATAATGACAGCAGAATTGCATGGAAATGGGTGTGGGATGTAGGAAGAGTTTTGAGAGTAATTAAGTATTGATCTCAGGTCATAATATAGGAATTAAGTAACATTAATTAAGGTGTTTCTTCTGTATAGGGTTTGTATTTTTAACTTTTTATTAATTCTAAAATTCAGGAATATTTGACAATTGAAAGGTAATGTGACTTTTATTCCTGAAAAGCCATTATTAAAAAGACAGTATTCCTTATACTCACATCAGTTTAGAACTGAGGAAATGTTCTCTTCCAAGTAGTAATAATCTCTCAATAAAAGGCTGTCTATTCATTATTTTTGTTTTATTTAACCAATATTTATTGTGCACATAGTAGATGCCAGTCTGTTCTACATATTGGGATGCAGTGCTAAAAAACACAGAATCATTCAATAATGATGTGACTTCTTAGAATGTCCTCTGATCCCAATCCCAAGCCCTCCTCTGATGTCCCAATGTGTTAGAGACTGGCCTACAATAGATAAATGAGACTATGAAGTCTAGTATAAGAGTGTCCAAGAAAATTTGATATCTTTTCAGGTACAGAAATACCCTGGGAGGCTCTGCTAGAGAAATTCCATGTTAGGTAGTGTTCTATGGACAAAATAGACCTTGGCAACTGTCCTTCAGATTTACGAGGGCCACCTGAGACTGGCATGAGCCTTATAAATGAGGTCAGAGTTGAGGATCTATTTTTGGCTTATGGAAGGAAGCCATGAAAACATTCATCCTAGTTCAGTCCCTGCCCACCAGGGGGAGTGGCTTCCTGTGTGTAATTTAGGTGTAGATTTATCATTAACACTGCGACTTCAACATTTCTTCCCGTTAAGAATCAAGAACATTATTTAGGAGACACTGTAAAGATGAACTCTTCTCCAAGCTTAGTGACTGTGATGCTCTTACTGTTCGGTAAGTAAAATCCCTCTTAAAATTCGGGCTCTTTCTCCTGTCATGTCAGCAAAACCTTTACCCATAATTTATCTAAGAAAAAGTGACCCAGGTTTCTTTTCCCCCCCCAGGAAGAACCTATGGAAATTCAGTGACCCAGAGACAAGGTGAAGTGACCCTCTCAGAAGGGGATTTCCTAACAATAAACTGCACTTATACAGCCTCAGGGTACCCTGCCCTTTTGTGGTACATCCAGTATCCAGGTGAAGGTCCTCAGTTCCTCCTGAAAGCTGAGAAAGCCAATGATGAGGGAAGCAACAAAGGTTTTGGAGCAAAGTATCTCAAAGAAACCACCTCCTTCCACTTGCAGAAAGCCTCAGTCCAGGAGTCAGATTCAGCTGTGTACTACTGTGCTCTGCGGGACACAGTGGCAGGGACTGCAGGGGGAGCTGAACACAAACTCTGAGCAGCACAAGGAGCCTGGTTGCTCAATGTCTGCCTCTGTGATCTACCCTGGTTTCAGCATGGCCTGTGGCTATTTTCCCTGCAATTTTTCTGGTTGAAATCATACAACTAGCAAAAATCATACAAATATCTGCAGCAGAAGAATAAAAAGTGAACATCCCATATGCAGCTCTTCATTAGTGAAACTGAAAACACTGACCAATGATAAGTATTTCCTCATCAAGGACTAAAGTAATTTCAAGGTAAAACCACATAAACAATGAAGTAAGTTGTCCCTGTGCTCATTCTTGTAAATAAAGTCCAGTCCCCACATCTTGTTGCCCTGGTAGACATTGCCATGTCTTATGTTTTTAGCCACATATGCCAGAGAAGGTGGCATCTGTGTAATATCTTCCTAACAGAGAATAGCAAGAGAAATGACAGGGGAGCTACAGCCTCCCCATCCCCTGAACAGGATTCTTAATAGAGAAAGAAGGGATGGTAAGAAAGGAGGATAAACAAACTTACAAGTAATAGAAGAATGCAAAAAGAGGAAGGCAATGTTTATCTTAGACAGGAAAGTTTTCTCTTTTGATAATCAAACTAGATTGTAGGTACAGGCTGATATTCAAACAAAAAAGGGGGGATCAAGGTCATAAACAAAGAAGTAACTCTTATCTAAATCATGAGTATGCCCAACCAATCAGATCAGCTGGACTTCTGACAAGGCCTAAAGTGGGTTAGTTTTGCAGTGCCAAAGGAAGAATAAGCATGGTATCTCTGTATCTCTGTGAAATCCTATTTAAAAGAGTATAGAAATTGAAAAGGGCACAAGCTCATAAAAATTAGAAAACACAATAATAGCAGACAGCGATGTCAACAAAATTTTACAGAATGAGAGGAATCTGGAGAAATGAAAAATAGCAGACTGGATAAAAAAGAAACCAGGGCCTGGGGGGAAGCCAACAAAAGGCACCCCAATGTTTGTTTCACCCTCATGCAAAGGTTTAGGAATCTGAAGCACCATTTGTCTTTGAATAATTGTGAGAGGTAATATTGTACATTTCTGTGTTGAGGGTATTTGAATGTTGGGTATGAAAAAAGGAAGATGAAGTGAGAATATCTGTAAGTGACACACCACCCACTACTCCCTGCACAACAAGCAATGAGCACTTCCTAAACCCAGAAGAAAATTGGAAGCTGATCTTCGATGAACCGAGGAACAGAACATAATGAAGTAAGAAAAAAAAAAGAAAAACATAGAAGAATATAATAGTACATTATTCAATATATAAAATATAAAATATTATTTAATAAAAGGGAAATATTCATAGTAGTCCATATGGTTCAACCAAATAGTCTTCTAGATAAGTTTCAATAACTTATACCATCAGTAGTGGCATGGACAGAATACCTGTTTTCTCTAAACCGTGTGTATTACTAAGCATTTTGACATTTGCTTAAAAGTTAGAAAATTTTAATTTGAAAATTTGTTCAATTATTAATAAGATGGAGCTTCATTTATGTTTTCCTAAATATTGCCATTCCAATATCTGCCCATTTTCTACTATTATTGTCTTTTCCCCATCTATCATTTTTCCATCTATCAGATATTAGCAAATCTTCATATCTTCAAAAAATTCTTTATTTTTTGAGAATAGTTATAGGTTATAGTAAAATTGAGAGGGAAGTGCTATTTTTGTCCCACATACCTCAGTATGTCCTCACAGCTTTCCCAATGTCAGTATCTGCCAGCAGAGTGGTATATTTTTTACAATTTATGAACCTACCTTGACCCATCATAGTCCCCCAATGTTTCTATTTTACATTAGGATTCACTCTTAGTTTTCTATGTTACATGGACTTGGACAGAGGTATAATGATGTGTGTATACATCGTAGTATCAAAGTAATTTCACTGCCCTACATATCCCCTGTGCTCTACCTATTCATTCCCAATCTATCCCTTGATGACCACTGATCTGCTGTTTCCATGGTTCTGCCTTTTTCAGAAGTTTAGATAGTTGGAATCATAAAGCATGCAATCTTTTCAGGCTGACATATTTCACTTAGCAACATACATTTAAGATCCCTCTGTGTCTTTCATGGCTTGATAGCTCATCTCTTTGAGCACTGAATAATATAACATTCTTTGGATATACCACAGTTTATTTACCCATTCACCTCCTGAAGAGCATCTTGGTTGTCTCCAAGTTTTGACAATCATGAATAAAGCTGCTATAAATATCCCTGTGCATATTTTTGCATGGACAAAGTAGTTTTAACTACTTTGGCTAAATATTAAGTGTAACTACTGGATCATATGTTTAGTTTGTTTTTTTTTTTTGTGATTTTTGGCTGGGGCTGGGTTTGAACCCGCCACCTCTGGTATATGGGACTGGCGCCCTACTCCTTGAGCCACAGGTGCCTCCCCATATGTTTAGTTTTATAAGAAGCTGCCAAACTGTCTCTCAAAATAGCTGTATCATTTTACATTTCCACCAGCAATGAATGAAAGTTTTTGTTGCTGAAAATCTTTGCCAAAATTTTATATTGTCAGATGCCTGAATTTCAGCCAGTCAAATGAGTGCATGGTATTATCTCATGGTTATTTTAATTTTCATCCCCCTCGATGCAAGATGATGCAGTCCATCTTTTTATAGCTTGCATTCTATTTGTATGTTTTTGGTGAAATCTCTGTTAGGGTCTTTTATCCATTTTTAATTAGATTGTTTGTTTTCTTATTGCAGAATTCTAAGACTACTTTTCAAAGATTTTTGAATTTCAGATTAATATGAGGGTACATACGATTAGGTTACATTGTTTGCATTTGTGAGGTAAAGTCTGAGTTGTAGTTGTGACCTTCACCCAGTAAGTGTGCCATTTACACCTACGTTGTATCTGTTAGGTGGGAACCTAACAAACTCCCTTCCCCCTCCACCCTTTTTGGATTCAACTGAGTTTTTCTCCTATATGTGTACATTTTCATTAATCTATAAATTTCAACTTAGTATTGAGAACATGGGATGCTTGATTTTCCATTCTTGTGATATTTTACTTAGGAGAGTATTTTCCAAATCCATTCAAGCTATAACAAAAGATAAAATCTCCATATTTTCATGGCTGAATAGTATGCCATGGGATACATATACCACAATTTGTCAATCTATTAATGCATTGAAGGGCACTTGAATTGTTTTCACACCTTTGCAGTTGTAAATTGGCCTACTAAGAACATTCGAGTGCAAGTATCCTTATGATAAAATGACTTATTTTTCTTTTGGGTAGACACCTAGTAATGAATTTGCAGGATCAAATGGAAAGTCTACTTTTAGTTCTTCGAGAATTCTCCATACTACATTCCATAAAGGTTGTACTAGTTTGCAGTGCCACTGACAGTGCATGAGTGTTACCTTCTCTGCTCACCCATGCCAGCATCTGTTGCTTTAGGATCACAGGGGTTAGGTGATATCTCGAAGTGATTTTGATTTGTGTATCTCTAAAAATTAGAGACAGTAAACCATTCGTCTGTCCTCATGAGAAAAGACTCTGTTTATGTCTCTTACCAGATATTTTTTGTCTTTCTTTTTTTTTATTATTATTAAATCATAGCTGGTACATTAATGCAATCATGGGGCACCATACACTGGTTTCATAGACCATTTGACACATTTTCATCACACTGGTTAACACAGCCTTCCTGGAATTTTCTTAGTTATTGTGTTAAGACATTTACATTATACATTTACTAAGTTTCACATATAACGTTGTGAGATGCATAGCAAGTGTAATCCCACCAATCACCCAACCTCCGCCAACTTCCCCCCTCCCTCCCCTCCGTTTCCCCTTTCCCCCTATTCTTAGGTTATAACTGGGTTATAGCTTTCATGTGAAAGCCATAAATTAGTTTCATAGTAGGGCTGAGTACATTGGATACTTTTTCTTCCATTCTTGAGATACTTTACTAAGAAGAATATGTTCCAGCTCCATCCATGTTAACATGAAAGAGGTAAAGTCTCCATCTTTTTTAAGGCTGTATAATATTCCATGGTGTACATATATCACAATTCATTACTCCATTTGTGGATCAATGGGCACTTGGGCTTTTTCCATGACTTAGCAATTATGAATTGGGCTACAATAAGCATTCTGGTACAAATATCTTTGTTATGATGTGATTTTTGGTCTTCTGGGTATAT
Source organism: Nycticebus coucang (assembly GCF_027406575.1). NCBI lineage: Eukaryota > Metazoa > Chordata > Mammalia > Primates > Lorisidae > Nycticebus > Nycticebus coucang. Next base: position 32,095,475 of record NC_069785.1, on the reverse strand, counting down.
GCCTAGTAGAGGAATTATAGGATTGAATGGCAGATCTATTTTTAGATCTCTAAGTGTTCTCCAAACATCTTTCCAAAAGGAATGTATTAATTTGCATTCCCACCAGTAGTGTAGAAGTATTCCCTTTACTCCACATCCACGCCAACATCTCTGGTCTTGGGATTTTGTGAGATGGGCTAATCTTACTGGAGTTATATGATATCTCAAAGTAGTTTTGATTTGCATTTCTCTGATGATTAAAGATGATGAGCATTTTTTCATCTGTCTGTAGGCCATGCGCCTGTCTTCTTCAGAGAAGTTTCTCTTCAAGTCCCTTGCACAGCCTGGATGGGATCACTTGTTCTTTTTTTGCTTTTATGTTTGCATTCTCTGTGGATTCTGGTTAATAAACCTTTGTTGGAGACATAACCTGCAAATATCTTCTCCCACTCTGAGGGCTGTTTGCTTGCTTTACTTACTGTGTTCTTGGCTGTGCAGAAACTTTTTAGTTTGATCAGGTCCCAGTAGTGTATTTTTGAAGCTGCTTCAATTGCCTGGGGGGTCCTCTTCATAAAATACTCGCCAAGACCGATTTCTTCAAGGGTTTTTCCTGCACTCTCTTCTAGTATTTTTATAGTTTCATAAAATAGTTTCATGTCTTAAGTTTAAATCTTTAATCCAGTGAGAGTCTATCTTGGTTAATGGTGAAAGGTGTGGGTCCAGTTTCAGTCTTCTACAGGTTGCCAGCCAGTTCACCCAGCACCATTTGTTAAATAGGGAATCTTTTCCCCACTGAATGTTTTTAATTGTCTTGTCAAAGATCAAATAACGGTAAGTAGCTGGATTCATCTCTTGGTTCTCTATTCTGTTCCAGACATCTACTTCTCTGTTTTTGTGCCAGTACCATGCTGTTTTGATCACTATTGATTTATAGTATACTCTGAGGTCTGGTAGCATGATTCCTCCTGCTTTGTTTTTATTTCTGAGTAATGTCTTGGCTATTGGAGGTTTTTTATGATTCCATACAAAACAAAATATTAATTTTTCAAGATGTTTAAAGTATGACAGTGAAGCTTTAATAGGGATTGCATTAAAATTGTGTATTGCTTTGGGTAGTATGGACATTTTAACAGTGTTGATTCTTCCCAGCCATGAGCATGGTATGTTTTTCCATTTCTTAATATTTTCAGCTATTTCTTTTCTTAGAGTTTCATAGTTCTCTTTATAGAGATCTTTCACGTCCTTTGTTAGATAAACTCCCAAATATTTCATCTTCTTTGGCACTGCTGTCAATGGAATAGAGTCTTTAACTGTTTTTTCAGCTTGACTATTGTTGGTATATATAAAGGCTACCGATTTATGAATGTTGATTTTGTAACCTGAGACACTGCTGTATTCCTTGATCACTTCTAAGAGTTTTGCAGTAGAATCCCTGGTGTTTTCCAGACATACAATCATATCATCTGCGAAGAGTGAAAGTTTGATCTCTTCTGACCCTATAGGAATACCCTTTATTGCCTTTTCTTCCCTAATTGCGGTGGCTAAAACTTCCATTATAATGTTAAAGAGCAGTGGAGACAATGAGCAGCCTTGTCTGGTTCCTGATCTGAGTGGATATCATTCCAATTTAACTCCATTCAATATGATATTTGCTGTGGGTTTGCTGTAGATGAGCTCTATCAGTTTAAGAAATGTGACTTCTATACCAATTTTCTTAAGTGTTCTGATCATGAAGGGCTGCTGGATATTATCAAAAGCTTTTTGTGCATCCATTCAGAGAATAATATTATCTTTGGTTTTTAATTTGTTTATGTACTGAATTATACTTATAGATTTACAGATATTGAACCAGCCTTGAGACCCTGGGATAAAACCAACTTGGTCATGATGTATAATTTGTTTGATGTGTTGCTGGATTCTCCTTGTTAGGATATTGTTGAATATTTTGGCATCTATATTCATTAGTGATACTGGTCTATAATTTTCTTTTCCTGTTGGGTCTTTTCCTGGTTTGGGGATCAGGGTGATGTTTGCATCATAGAACATGTTGGGTAGTCTTCCTTCTTTTTCTACCTTTTGGAACAGGTTGAGTAATATAGGTACTAATTCCTCTTTAAAGGTTTGGTAGAATTCTGACGTGAAGCCATCTGGTCCCAAGCTTTTCTTTTTAGGGAGATTTTGTATGGTTGATGCTATTTCAGAACTTGATATTGGCCTGTTCAACATTTCCACTTGATTCTGGCTAAGTCTAGGAAGGTGACGTGCTTCGAAGTATTGGTCAATTTCCTTCAGATTTTCATATTTCTGAGAATAAAGTTTCTTGTAATATTCATTAGGGATTTTTTGAATTTCTGAGGAGTCTGTTGTTATTTCATCTTTGTTGTTTCTGAATGATGAGATTAGAGATTTTACTCTTTTTTTCCCTGGTTAGGTTATCCAAAGGTTTATCTATTTTATTGACCTTTTCAAAAAACCAACTTTTTGATTTATTTATCTGTTATATACTTCTTTTGTTTTCGATTGCATTTAATTCTGCTCTAATTTTGGTTATTTCTTTTCTTCTACTGAATTTGGTATTGGAATGTTCTTCCTTTTCCAGTTGCTTGAGATGTCCAATTAAGTTAACTTCCTCTCTTTCCATTTTCTTGAGAAAGGCTTGCAGTGTTATAAATGTCCCTCTTAGGACTGCCTTTGCAGTATCCCAGAGGTTCTGATAGTTCGTGTATTCATTGTCGTTTCATTCCAAAAATTTGGCAATTTCCTTCTTAATCTCATCTCTGACCCAGCTATCATTCAGCATAAGGTTATTTAACTTCCATGTTTTTGTATGAGTTTGCAGATTCCTGTTGTTACTGAGTTCAAATTTTATTCCATAGTGGTCCGAGAAGATGCAAGGAATAATTTCTATTCCTTTAAATTTAGTGAGTTTAGACTTGTGACCTAAGATGTGATCAATTTTGGAGTATGTTCCATGGGCTGATAAGTAGTATGTGTATTCAGTTTTGTTGGGATGAAATGTTCTGTAGATGTCTACTAAATCCAAATGTTGGATGGTTAGTTTAAATCTAAAATTTCTTTGCTCAGCTTCTTTTTGGAGGATCTATCCAACGCTGCCAAAGGAGTGTTGAAATCTCTGACTATTATGGAGCTGGAGGAAATCAAGTTGCTCATGTCTGTTAGAGTTTCTTTTATAAATTGAGGTGCATTCTGGTTGAGTGCGTAGATATTATTAATTAAAATCTCATCACATTGAGTATTATCCTTAACAAATATGAAGTGACTATTCTTATCCTTCCTTACTTTTGTTGGTTTAAAGCCTATTGTGTCTGCAAATAGAATTGCAACACCTGCTTTTTTCTGATTACCATTTGCCTGAAATATGGATGACCATCCTTTCACCCTGAGTCTATATTTATCTTTTAAGGTAAGATGTGACTCTTGTATGCAGCAAATATCTGGCCTGAGTTTTTGTATCCAGTCAGCTAGCCTGTGCGTCTTTAGAGGACAGTTTAAGCAGTTCACATTAATGGAGGATATTGATAAGTCTGGTAAAATTTGGGGTATGGAGTATTTCAAAAGTCCAGGGGACATTTTTAATCCTTTCACCACTGTGGAAGTTGGAGTTTGGTCAAAAGTTTCTGAGTGAGTTTACTTTTGTGATAGAGGATTGGGCTGGTCATTATGGAGGATAGGTCTGAGAATATCCTGAAGAGCTGGTTTGGTTATGGCAAATTTCTTCAACATATGAATGTCATTAAAGTGTTTAATTTCTCCATCATAAATGAAACTCAGTTTTAGTTGGATACAGGATCTGGGGTTGAAAGTTATTTTGCTTTAGGAGATTAAAAGTCGATGACCACCCTTTTCTGGCTTGAAAAGTTTCAGCAGAGAGATGTGCAGTCATTCCAATATTCTTCTCTTTGTGGGTAATGGATTTTTTACGTCTGGCTGCTTTCAGAATTTTCTCCTTCGTATTAACTTTAGTGAAGGTAATTATGATATGCCTGGGGGATGTCTTATTCGGACTGAGTCATGCTGGGGTTCTGAAACTGTCTGCTATCTGAATTTCAGAATCTCTTGGCATGTCTGGAAAATTCTCTTTCATAATTTCATGGAGAAGGGCTTCTGTGCCTTTCAAGGCCACTTCATCACTTTCAGGGATTCCAATGAGATGAATATTAGCCTTCTTTGAATTATCCCAGAGCTCTCTGTTTAAAATTTTTGCCTGTATGCTCATGGGAGATATTAGTCAGTAGTTTTCTTTAGCTGTAACATCTTTCTCATTTTGGTATAAGGCTTCATAGAACAAGCTAGAAAGTATTCACTCTACTTCTATCATCTGAAAGATTATTTGGAATTTTTATTTTTCTCTTTGACTTCCTGTTTTCAGTTTCATTAATTTGTGGTCTAATCTTTATTATTGTTTTCTCTTGCTTTTTTAAGGTTTAATTTTCCTTACATGGAAACTTATTTAGATCTTTAATCTTTTATAATACTATATGCAGCAATACTATAAATTTGCCTCTAAGAACTGTTTTTGCTGCCTTTCACAAAAAATCAGTGTTTTAATTGTCATTTAGTTCAAAACATTTGTTCATTTCTCTTGGCATTTATTTTGTAATTTATGTGTTATTTAGAAGTATTTTATCTCTATGACTTTTGAGATTTTCTGATAATTTTTCTGTTATTGTCATTAATTTTATTATTTCAGAGCAGACATTGTATGACTTCTAACCTTTTAAATTTAAAAGGTGTGTTATGACTCAGAATGTAGCCTATTTTGTTGAAATTTTCATTCAAGCTATGGAAAAATGTGTATTCTGTTGTTGATGGATGAAGTAGATATCGATTATATCTAGTTGATTTATAGTGCTCAGTTTAACTTTGTTCATATTGATTTTCTTCCTGATATATCAGTCCATTTCTGACAGAGGGCTATCAAAGTCTTTAACTATAAAAGTGGGCTTAACTGCTTCTCCTTATAGTTCTTTGCCTCACATATTTTGATGCTTTGTTAGGCTTATGCATATTTAGAATTGTTATGTCTTTTGGGGAACTGATTTCTCTGTCATTATGAAATGTCTCTTTTTATCTATAATAACTTTCCTTGCTCTAAGTCTTCTCTGTCTAAAATTAATATACGAATTATAGTGTTAGCATGATTTATTTTTCTCCATCCATTCACTTTTATCTATATGTAACTTTATATTTAACGTGAGTTTCTTGTAGACAAAATATAGTTGAGTCTTTTTCTTTGAATTCACTCTGCTAGTATTTGCCTTTATATTGGACATTGAAGTTCAAAATAATTATTGATATACTTGGCCAAATATCTACAGTATTTATTTAGAATTTTCTATTTGTTCCCATTCTTATTTTTTATATTTTTGTCTTCAACTGTTTTTCTGTCATTTGTGGTTTTAATTGAGCATTGTACATAATTCCATTTTTTGCTTTACATTAGCACAGGTGTCCTCAAACTTTTTAAACGGGGCCAATTCACTGTCTCTCAGACCGTTGGAGGGCCGGACTATAGTTAAAAAAAAACAAAAAAACTATAAACAAATTCCTATACACACTGCATATATCTTATTTTGAAGTAAAAAACAAAATGGGAACAAATACAATTCACACTGTTTCATGTGGCCCGCAGGCCGCAGTTTGAGGATGCCTGCATTAGCATATCACTTATTTTTTCATAATTTGTTTAAGTGGTTGCCTTATAGTTTGAAATATAGATTTACAAAGAGTTTAGGTCCACTTTCAAAAGAACTGTGGAATTTCACAAATAGTGAAAGTATCTAATGACAAAAAAGTTTATAATTCCTCTCTCCTATTATTTGTTTACTTTTTATTTCAAAATATTTAGGGAGTAAAAATGTTTTTATTAAATGGGTTCATTATATGACACTGAAGACAGGATTTTTAGTGTGTCCATAACTAGAATTGTGTTGACTGTAATTGATAGGCAACATTTTATCACTATTCCCATCTTAGTTTCCAGTGTCCTTTATATCTCTTTATGTGCATTGTTTAGCTTGTAATTATTAATGAGTCTATGTGGTCTATGTGGTGATTGTTTTTCCACTCCTGAGGTACTTCACTTAGGATAATGGTCTCCATTTCTACCCAAGTTGCTGTGAAAGACATTATTTTATTTCTTTTTATGGTATACACATAGTACATTTTTATTTTTACATTTTCTTTATCCACTCATAAATTGATAGGCACATATAAAATTCTATTGTCAGCAACTGATTTGGATACAGTTTACTTCTTGCATTATTGCTCTACCTAGGACTTCCAGGACCATGTTAAATAGAAGTGGTGACAGTGGGCAAGATCTTTGGCCACTTTCTAATGAAATTTTTTGATTTTTTTACTATTGAGTTGTTTGAGTTTCTTATATATTCTGAAATTAAAGTGTCAGATATTTTTATTTTAACAGTTCATGTAACAAGGGTCTGTATTTTGAATATTTTTCAGTCATTATCTTGAGTCCACAAGATGGCAGTGTATTCTCAGGGACCTTTAGGAAAGCTGTTACATGCTTCTCTCTGTGTATGTGTATAAATATGTGTGTGTGAGAGAGACAGAGAGGGAGGGAGATATGAGGGGAGTGGCTTAGTGCCATAGCAGAGGTGATATAAAACGTTTTTCTTCCAATTGGTACAATAGATTCTTTTCATGATTCCTAAGGCAGAAGAATTATTAATGTCTGAGCTATAATCATTTTTTAGAGGTTAAAATTTGAATGCTCAGTGAATCAGGGGAGAAAAGAATGAAATCCTTCAGAGTTTTGGTAGCAATCCTGTGTCTTCAGTTAAGCGGTGAGTTACGAGCATCACTCTAAGAACATAAAATACACAATTATTATTGTCTATTGTAGGCCTATGGGCAAAATCATGAACTTTTTTTCTCTAACTAAGGGAGGGTGGGAGGCCTGTGAAAAAATAATTTCATTTTGGAGGAGTAAGGATCCACTACCCAACCAACCTTCTTTGACCATTGTTTTTTTGCATAGGGGTGAGGAGCCAACAGAAGGAGGTGGAGCAGAATCCTGAATTTCTCCCTGTTTCTGAGAAAGCCATGGCCTCTCTCAACTGTACTTATAGCAACAGTGCTAATCAGTACTTCATGTGGTACAGACAATATTCTGGGAAAGGCCCTGAGTTGCTGGTGTCCATAGCGGCTGGTGAAAAATCAAACGGAAGGTTTACAGCACACCTCAATAGAGACAGCAAGTATGTCTCCCTGCTCATCAAAGACTCCCAGCCCAGTGACTCAGCCACCTACCTCTGTGCAGTCAGCACACAGTGCTCCCCAGCCACCTGCAGCCTGTACTGAAACCTGATAGGGCTGTAGGAACACCAGGAAACAGAGCTCACCCTCCAGGGCAGAGATGTTCTCTTTGCTCTCTAGAGGCAAACAGAAGTTAAAAATAATAGTGTGGTAGGTTTAATTAATTAGGAAACCAATTTCACATTCCTGCAAATAATAGAGACCCTAAAAAAAAGGAAAGACACAATATTTCTCTGGATGAAATGTTTCCAGTCTTCTTTTTCCACTCTAGTTTAAATTTTTTTTTTTTTTTTTTTTAATTTGGCCAGGGCTGGGTTTGAACCCGCCACCTCCGGCATATGGGACCGGCGCCCTACCCCCTGAGCCACAGGCGCCGCCCAATTTTTTTTAACTGGAGTATGGCTGGGATACAAAAAGGTGTATATATTTACTTTATATATTTTGAAATTTTATAAGTTATAATTGTTTCAGTTATAGAATCACCACCACATCTCTTCTCACAACTGTAACCCACTTCCGAATTATATAAGTACACGTTTGATAGATAGATGGAAGGACTAGAGTCAGTGGATGAGCAATAGTTAGAACAAGAAGCCTAGATAGTTGCAGAGATTAAAGGGGGCATATGTTACCATTTGGTTGTAAAATCTGAATCAAACTCAAAAGTCTTGGCTTGAATGTTGCGGAGAGTTTATTAATCCCTGTGTCCTTGAGTGTGGCATGGAGATCACAGGGAACTTTAGCCTTAGCCATAAGAGTGCCCTGGGGGCTAAGCAGCATGTCGGAGCACAGAATAACTGCAGATGTCCAGAGAGGGATCTCTGAGTAAGTACCTAAGAGTCCCGAACATTCAGGGGCTTTGTAGTGTTGAGTAAACACTTGTTTGGAGCAATGACCAAAACCCCTAAACAAGATAGTCTTCAGGATGATCAAATGTTGGTCAGGAGAATTGGAAACATTGAAGATCACGTGAATGTCCCCTCTCCTGAATATGTGGCGCTATGGATTTGCCCTGTAACTTGTGAAAAGTCCAGGAAAATTATATTTGTGACCTAAGGACAATAAAGCATTTAACTTATATTAAGTTGAATTAAATGAAAAAAAAATTTAAAGTCGTCTGTTAGTTATCACATTTTTATGTGATAAAATAATTGTATTCTGGGCGGTGCCTGTGGCTCAGTGAGTAGGGCGCCGGCCCCATATACCGAGGGTGGCGGGTTCAAACTCAGCCCCGGCCAAACTGCAACAAAAAAATAGCCGGGCGCTGTGGTGGGCGCCTGTAGTCCCAGCTGCTCGGGAGGCTGAGGCAGGAGAATCGCATGAGCCCAAGAGTTGGAGCTTTCTGTGAGCCGTGTGACGCCACGGCACTCTACCGAGGGCGGTACAGTGAGACTATGTCTCTACAAAAAAAAAAAAATAATAATTGTATTCTATGTAATCCAAGAGGTGAAAAATCTTGGAAATAGAGAATGAAGATCTCTGTTCAGTTTGTTCTCACAGTCATGGACAAAAAAGGATGCAGCCCAATCAGAATTTGCCTCAACTTCTCAATCAGCTGAACTGAGGACTCTGATTGAATATATCCAAGTTATGGAAGAAAGATTTGAAAGGCAGTGAGCAACACCAGAACACTGTGCTGAAAGCAAGAGTCTCTTTCCATCAATGCATCTTACCCAGTCCAATCAAATTAATATTAATTAAACAAATCTACATTTTCTGTGAGAAAAACTAAATTACTTGCAAATTCCTGAAAGTGCTGTTTATCTTTATGCTTAGTGTCCTCATCTATTGATTTGCAAATATCAGCGTCCTCAGGTCCCTCCTGGTCCTCACTAGTATGTAAATGGTAATGTATTTAGCTAAAGAAAGTAGCCATGTATCAGGCAATTGAACAGCTGCTAAAGATGACAGATTGTTATGGGGGCTGTGTGGGCTCATCTAAGAACTACAGCTTTGCCCTGACAGCAGCTATCAGAAGAGGGAAGCACTTCCACTGTTAAATTGCTGCATCTCCCTATGGGATGACTGCAGATGCAGACTCAGATCATTTTAAACTACTCTCTTTTCTCTGTCAACCCTTGGTTTTCTCTCTACTCCATTGTATCCCTTTTAGGAAAGAGGTGATCAGGATCTTATTTTCAGTCTTTCCTTCACTTCTTTTCCCTGTCTTTCATACCTAAATTAATACTTAGTATTTCATATAAGAAAAGGTGGATATTAATGTCTAAGTCCTTTAAAAGCATAGTTCTGGGAAGGAGATGTGGAGGTTATAGTTGAACGGCAGGCCACTGACAGTAATAAATTTTTGTTTTGAGTAGAGAAACGAGTGTATGTCAGGAATGCTTCTGCAATTGCAGCCCAATTTTTTTGGCAGTTATTTTCATTGACCGGGAAAAAAAAGAAAAAATATTGTCTTTGTGTTAATTTGCATTAATTAATTATTTTCATGTGATCCAAGTTTATTTTAAGTATGAATTCCTTGTCTAATTTATTTTTTTTCCTTTAGCACCAAATAAAGGAATGATCTCTTTAATGAGTTTGATGCTCACATGTAGCAGCACAGGGTCATATGAACTAATTGATATTCTCCACTCTTCCTAATGGATAGCTTTGTAACAACAAAAAATAGAGTGTCTTAATGGTTAAAGTTCAGAATATTGTGTTTTGTGACTAAATTCTCAGTGAGGTAAATTATTCTTCTATTTGAACATAAATCTCATTTTCATGTATTAATATTTTAGGATTGATAGCATGTACTACAGGTGACGGGTTCGGGAAGGAAGAAACACGTTCTGCCTGAGTTTTGGTAACACATCTCCACAAAGGGAAGAAAGAAAGGAAACAATTCGCTGTTATGAATCCTTGCCCCCACCGCTGCCCTCCAGAGGGCGATGTTGCACAAAGGCGGCACCTGACGATGCGGATCGTCATCACGGTGCCTTGAGCCCCTCCTACCGGAAGGTGGCTGATGGACTTCGGGATGTCTGTGTTGCTAGGGGCGTGTGACAAGAACAAGAGGACAGAAAGCATGCGGACTCCTTAAGGGGAAAGCCTCTTTTTAGTCATCTTTGAAACTTTTCAAAGCAAGCGACTTGTCCAGCCCAGGTCTCCATTCCTCCTGGGCACTGAGGCTCAGTGATCTTGGCCGCCCATCTGCCCGGTCCTGGAGTGGTCCCACTGCTCAGCCCTGCCCCTGCTGCTCCTCCCAGTGCTTGAGGTGATTTTTGCCCTGGGTGAGTAACATTGCATTTGTTTCCCTCCTTTCATGAAAGCGACTGAGTTCTAACTGGATGTGAATAGAGATACGTTTTCTTCCCAGCGAAGTCTGAGCTGCTTTTACTTACAATAGCATTGCCATTGTAGGAGGAACCTGGGCCCAGTCAGACTCAGCCTGACGTTTCCCTCCCTGTCCTTCAAGAAACCGCTCGAGCTAAGGTGCAACTTCTTGACTAGTTTTTCACCAACTCTTATGTGGTACGTACAATATCTCAACCAAGCACTCCAGCTTCTCCTGAAGTAGTATCAGGGAACACCGTGGTTAAAGGCATCCAAGGTTTTGAGGCTGAATTTATGAAGAGTGAATCCTCCTTCCACCTGCGAAAACCTGCAACCCAATTGAGCGACTGGGCCCAGTACTTCTGTGCTGGGAACGACACAGAGCCTAGGGCTGCAGGGGGAGCCTAACACAAACCTCCTGAGACTCTGGGACTTCCTGACTCAAGAACTCAACCTAGGGAGTTTTCAAAAAGGTCTCTTTTTCCCTGTGCCTCCTGTGAAGGCAAATGGAGCAGGGTTGGTAGGCTGAGGCCTGGAGAGTGCTTTTCTCTTGTTTTGACATCACTGCTGGGCCCCATTTAGATACACTTTGTCCCATAAGGAGGTCTTCTGGTGAATTTCTTCAGGTGAGATCTCCTTCATTCCCAGCACTAAGTCCCATTTTTACACTCTGAAGAAAGTACATCATAAAGTGTCAGGCTTCTAAAATTAAAAAAGGTGACAACAATTTATGCATTTTTCCCTAGCACTCATTATGGCAATTAGCACTGCTTCAGGTTTTAATGAATACATGAATTTCTCATGCATTTGGTTGCTATGTCAGCTGACAAGCTGTGCAGAATAGATTCTCAATCAGTGCACTAGAGATTCTCAACCTGGATTATAACGCTTAACTTCCAGCACATACATAATATCACACTGTGTGCTATTGACATATTTTAAAGAAAATTATACCTCATAATATTGAGATTTTTTTACTTGGGGGCATTACACAAAACCAACAAACAAACTGAACATAATTTTTAATGTAACATTGAACATCTAAAAACCACTTAGTTGTAACTTTTCTTTGAAACAGGTATTTTAGTGAATAGGTATTTTTAAAAAATTAAAAGTTTCAGGAACAAAAATTTAACCTATAAAGAGATAGCCATAGATCTCCAAGGTATTCCATTTTCATTGGAGAAGCTATGAAGGGTACTGTAGCTTTGATTTGATTCTCAGCTTGCCTGTTGTTGGCGTATATCAAGGGTACTGATTTGTGACCATGGATTTTATATCCTCAGACAAAGGTTGTATTTTATTTTCCTTTGTGGTGTCCTTTGAATCACAAAATTTACTTTTGGGGGTTTTCATTATCTATATATTTTGTTTGCTACTTAGTTTGGGCTGTTATACCTAGAAAATGATTGCTTAATCCAAAGTTATGAAATTTATACTTATTTTTTCTAAGAGTTTTATGGTTTTAGTTCTTAGATTAAAATGTATGATCCATTTAAATTTTATTTTTGTATGTAATTTGAGTAGGGATCCAACACTATTCTTTTGTGTGTAGATACTCATTTGCTCCAGTACCATTTGTTAGAAAGACTATTCTTTTCCCATTGAATTGTCCTGACACGCTTGTGGCAAATATTTATAAAATTTATTACCATTATTATTTTTAAAAGATAAGGTCTCACTCTATTGCCCCAGGCTGGAGTGCAATAGTGTGACCTAACCTTAACCCTAACCCCTGCAGACTTGGGCCCAAGTGATCCCCCTCCTCAGCCTCCAGGGTTTATTTCTTGACTCATTTCTGACATCATTTCTGTTGCATTGATATATATGCTTTTTTCCACCCAGTATTACATTCTCTCTAATGTTTTATGGTAGAGATTTATTGTTTCATCTTCCACATTTAGATATGTGATCCATCTTGAATTAACTTTTCTTTCTTTTTATAGGTATTTTTACTATTTTTTATTTTTATTTATTTATTTTATTAAATCATAGCTGTGTACATTGATATATTCATGGGGCATCATTCACTAGCTTCACAGACCGTTTACCAAGTTTCACATGTACCCTTGTAAGATGCACCGCTGGTGTAATCCCACCAATTCCCTTCCCTCTACCCTCCTCCCCCCTCCCTCCCCTCCCTTTCCCCCTTCCCCCTATTCTTAGGTTGTAACTGGTTTATAGCTTTCATGTGAAAACCCTAAATTAGTTTCATAGTAGAGCTGAGTACATGGGGTACTTTTTCTTCCATTCTTGAGATACTTTACTAAGAAGAATATGTTCCAGCTCCATCCATGTAAACATGAAAGAGGTAAAGTCTCCATCTTTCTTTAAGGCTGCATAATATTCCATGGTGTACATATACCACAATTTATTAATCCATTCGTGGATCGATGGGCACTTGGGCTTTTTCCATGACTTAGCAATTATGAATTGGGTTGCAATAAACATTCTGGTACAAATATCTTTGTTATGATGTGCTTTTTGGTCTTCTGGGTATATGCCCAGTACAGGGATTACAGGATTGAATGGCAGATCTATTTTTAGATCTCTAAGTATTCTCCATATCTCTTTCCAAAAGGAATGTATTAATTTGCATTCCCACCAGCAGTGCAAAAGTGTTCCCTTTTCTCCACATCCGCGCCAACATCTCTGGTCTTGGGATTTTGTGATATAGGAGTTAGATGGTATCTCAAAGCAGTTTTGATTTGCATTTCTCTGATGATTAAAGATGATGAGCATTTTTTCATATGTCTGAAGGCCGTGCGCCTGTCTTCTTCAGAGAAGATTCTCTGCAAATCCCTTGCCCAGCCTGCGATGGGATCCCTTGTTCTATTCTTGCTAATGCGTTTGAGTTCTCTGTGGATTCTAGTTATTAAACCTTTGTCAGAGACATAACCTGCAAATATCATCTCCTATTCTGAGGGATGTTTGCTTGCTTTACTTACTGTGTTCTTGGTTGTGCAGAAGCTTTTTAGTTTGATCAAGTCCCAGTAGTGTATTTTTGAAGCTGCTTCAATTGCCTCAGGGGTCTTCTTCATAAAATACTCACCCAGACCGATTTCTTCAAGGGTTTTCCCTGCACTATCCTCTAGTATCTTTATAGTTTCATGTCTTAAGTTTAAATCTTTAATCCAGTGAGAGTCTATCTTAGTTAATGGTGAAAGGTGTGGGTCCAGTTTCAGTCTTCTACAGGTCGCCAGCCAGTTCACCCAGCAGCATTTGTTAAACAGGGAATCTTTTCCCCACTGAATGTTTTTAATTGGCTTGTCAAAGATTAAATAACGGTAAGTAGCTGGATTCATCTCTTGGTTCTCTATTCTGTTCCAGACATCTACTTCTCTGTTTTTGTGCCAATACCATGCTGTTTCAATCACTATCGATTTGTAGTATAGTCTGAGGTCTGGTAGCATGATTCCTCCTGCTTTGTTTTTATTTCTGAGTAATGTCTTGGCTATTCGAGGTTTTTTCTGATTCCATATAAAACAAAGTATTGTTTTTTCAAGATCTTTAAATTATAACAGTGGAGCTTTAATAGGGGTTGCATTGAAATTACATATTGCTTTGGGTAGTATGGACATTTTAACAATGCTGATTCTTCCCAGCCATGAGCATGGTATGTTTTTCCATTTGTTAATATTTTCAGCTATTTCTTTTCTTAGAGTTTCATAGTTCTCTTTATAGAGATCTTTCACGTCCTTTGTTAGATAAATTCCCAAATATTTCATCTTCTTTGGCACTACTGTGAATGGGATAGAGTCCTTAACTGTTTTTTCAACTTGACTGTTGTTGGTATATATAAAGGCTACCGATTTATGAATGTTGATTTTGTAACCTGAGACACTGCTGTATTCCTTGATCACTTCTAAGAGTTTTGTAGTAGAGTCCCTAGTGTTTTCCAGATACACAATCATATCATCTGCGAAGAACGAAAGTTTGATCTCTTCTGACCCTATATGGATACCCTTGGTCGCCTTTTGTTCCCTAATTGCGGTGGCTAAAACTTCCATTACAATGTTAAAAAGCAGTGGAGACAATGGGCAGCCTTGTCTGGTTCCTGATCTGAGTGGGAATCATTCCAATTTAACTCCATTCAATATGATATTGGCTGTGGGTTTGCTGTAGATGGTCTCTATCAGTTTAAGAAATGTCCCTTCTATACCGATTTTCTTAAGTGTTCTGATCATGAAGCGATGCTGGATATTATCAAAAGCTTTTTCTGCATCGATTGAGAGAATCATATGGTCTTTGTTTTTTAATTTGTTTATATGCTGGATTACATTTATAGATTTACGTATATTGAACCAGCCTTGAGACCCTGGGATAAAACCAACTTGGTCATGATGTATAATTTGTTTGATGTGTTGCTGGATTCTGTTTGTTAGGATCTTGTTGAATATTTTTGCATCTATATTCATTAGTGATATTGGTCTATAATTTTCTTTTCTTGTTGGGTCTTTTCCTGGTTTGGGGATCAGGGTGATGTTTGCTTCATAGAACGTGTTGGGTAGTCTTCCTTCTATTTCTACCTTTTGGAACAGGTTGAGTAACATAGGTACTAATTCCTCTTTAAAGGTTTGGTAGAATTCTGACGTGAAACCATCTGGTCCCGGGCTTTTCTTTTTAGGGAGGTTTTGTATGGTTGATGCTATTTCCGAACTTGATATGGGCCTGTTCAACATTTCCACTTGATTCTGGCTAAGTCTTGGAAGGTGATGTGCTTCTAATTATCGGTCAATTTCCTTCAGATTTTCATATTTCTGAGAATAAAGTTTCCTGTAATAGTCATTAAGGATTTTTTGGATTTCTGAGGTGTCTGTTGTTATTTCACCTTTGTTATTTCTGATTGATGAGATTAGAGATTTTACTCTTTTTTTTCCTGATTAGGTTGGCCAAAGGTTTATCTATTTTATTGACCTTTTCAAAAAACCAGCTTTTTGATTTATTTATCTGTTGTATTATTCTTTTGTTTTCAATTTCATTTAATTCTGCTCTAATTTTGGTTATTTCTTTTCTTCTACTGAATTTGGGGTTGGAATGTTCTTCCTTTTCTAGTTGCTTGAGATGTCCTATTAAGTTGTTAACTTCCTCTCTTTCTGTTGTCTTGAGGAAGGCTTGCAGTGCTATAAATTTCCCTCTTAGAACTGCCTTTGTGGTGTCCCTGAGGTTCTGATAGTTCGTGTCTTCATTGTTGTTTTGTTCCAAAAAGTTGGCAATTTCTTTCTTAATCTCATCTCTGACCCAGCTATCATTCAGCATAAGGTTATTTAACTTCCATGTTTTTGTATGAGTATGCAGATTGCTGTTGTTACTCAGCTCAAATTTTATTCCATGGTGGTCCGAGAAGATGCATGGAATAATTTCTATTCCTTTAAATTTACTGAGGTTAGACTTGTCACCTAAGATGTGATTGATTTTGGAGTAAGTTCCATGGGCTGATGAGAAGTATGTGTATTCAGTTTTGTTGGGATGACATGTTCTGTAGATGTCTGCTAAATCCAAATGTTGGATGGTTAGGTTTAAATCTAAGATTTCTCTGCTCAGCTTCTTGTTGGAGGATCGATCCAACACTGCCCAAAGGAGTGTTGAAATCTCCAACTATTATGGAGCTGGAGAAAATCAAGTTGCTCATGTCTGTTAGAGTTTCTCTTATAAATTGAGGTGGATTCTTGTTGGGTGCATAGATATTAATAATTGAGATCTCATCATTTTGAGTATTACCCTTAACAAATATGAAGTGACCATTCTTATCCTTCCTTATTTTTGTTGGTTTAAAGCCTATTGTATCTGCAAATAGAATTGCAACACCTGCTTTTTTCTGATTACCATTTGCCTGAAATATGGATGACCATCCTTTCACCCTGAGTCTGTATTTGTCTTTTAAGTTAAGATGTGACTGTTGTATGCAACACATATCTGGCCTGAGTTTTTGTATCCAGTCAGCTAACCTATGCCTCTTTAGAGGACAGTTTAAGCCATTCACATTAATGGAGAATATTGATAAGTCCTGTGAAGTTTTGGGTATCGAGTTTTTCAAAAGTCCAGTGGGCATTTTTACTCCTTTCGCCAGTGTGGAAATTGGAGTTTGATCCGAAGTTTCTGAGTTAGTTTACTTTTGTGGTATAGGATTGGGTTGGTCATTATGGAGGATAGGTCTGAGAATATCCTGAAGAGCTGGTTTGGTTATGGCAAATTTCTTCAACATATGAATGTCATTAAAGTATTTAATTCTCCATCATAAATGAAACTCAGTTTAGCTGGATACAAGATCCGAGATTGAAAGTTATTTTGCTTTAGGAGATGAAAAGTTGATGACCACCCTCTTCTGGCTTGAAAAGTTTCAGCAGAGAGATCTGCAGTCATTCTAATATTCTTCCCTTTGAAGGTAATGGTTTTCTTTCTCCTGGCAGCTTTGAGGATTTTCTCCTTCATATTAACTTCAGTGAAGTTAATTATGATATGCCTGGGGGATGCTTTATTAGGGTTGAGTCGTGCTGGGGTTCTGAAGCTGTCCGCTATCTGAATTTCAGAATCTCTAGGCATGTCTGGAAAATTCTCTTTCATAATTTCATGTAGAAGGGCCTCTGTGCCCAGCGAGGCCACTTCATCTGTTTCTGGAACTCCTACGATTCGGATATTTGCCTTCTTCGAATTATCCCAGAGCTCTCTGAGAGAATGATCCATTTTTGCTCTCCATTTCTCTTCCTCTTTGAGAGTTTGGGAGCGTTCAAAGTCTTTATCTTCGATGTCAGAAATCCTTTCTTCTGCTTGCTCCATTCTGTTGCTGAGGGATTCTACTGTATTTTTCATATCTTTGAGGGCTGCAAATTCTTGCTTCAGTGTGTCTAAGTCTTTGGTGGTTTTGTCTTTAAATTCGTTAAATTGTTGAGACAACTTTTGAATTTCTCCTTGAATTCCTAATTCCACTTTGTTAATCTTGTCTGCAATCCAAATTCTGAATTCGATTTTTGACATCTCAGCCAGTTGTTTATGAATGGGATCTTCAATTGCATCTGCCATATCTTTCCTTGGGGGGGTTGATCTATCCTGGTTATTCATGTTACCAGAGTTTTTCCGCTGATTCTGCCCCATGGTTGTTTTACTCCCTCTGATTTTTTCCCCTGGGGTTTTGTCGAGGGCCTGTACAGTGTTATGGCCTGAGAAACTGGGGCCCTGTCTGGTGTCGTGGGGCTAAGTGGTTCTGTCTTGTTTTTAGATGGTTTCTGTTCCACCCTAGTGAAACAGATACTCTGGATTGAAGTCTCAGCTGTGGAGAAATAACAGCAATTAAGTCACCCCACCCCCCACCGGCAATAATTGGAAAAGAAAAATCAAACCTTCCTACCACCGTGCACCCAGGGCATCACCTGATTTTTCCTCAGGTGATTGGTTCAGTTCAAAAAGTCCAAATCAGTTGTCTCAGTCTGCACCTGTCTTGGGCGAGAGAGTTTAAGAGGTCTCTGGGAACTGGATCACAGGGGTCTGGTGACTACTCTGGTGTGGCTTGCTCCGGTGCTTCATGGAGTTAGAAGGAGCCACCCAGCCAATAGATCAGTCTGGGAAGGTTGATGCCTCCTTCCCCACTTTGCACCGCTGTCACACCCAGTCACTGATAGTCCTGCAGTTGGGTGACCCAGTTGCCTGTAGTGAATCAGTACTCCAGGAGTTTGCACCTGCCTGAATCACAAGGAAGTCTGCCAGGCCGCTGTGCTGTGCCTCTCTCTAGCAGGAGGAAGTGAGGCCTGACAACCTTGGGCGCTTGATGAAGGTTGGGGGGTTTTCACTCAGGTCCAGTCTCGCCCCTGATTAATGTTACTGACAGAACAGAACAGAAGAACTCTGCGGTTCCCCTGCAGAAGAGAAGCTGAATTGAGTTCCAAATCAGCTTGTCTTTTCTCTTGTATTGTGTATAGGTTGATGATCCCCTGAGGGCCAGGTGCGTCTTAGGTTTAGTAAAGCAGACCTCTGGGTCAGCCCCGCCCTGGGAGTTTCCCCGGTTTGCAAGTTGGAGTAGCCTCAGGCAAATCCTATACTCAGAGTCTCTGGTTGCCCAGGGAGACAGGGGGTGTGGCTTCAGAATATTCGGTAGTAAGCCGTATTGCTAGCAAAAGAGTGCTGCTGTTTTATGGCTCCGCTGCTCCGGTGTAGCTCCCTTCTGGCCAACCGTCCTCTCTCCACTCCCGTACCCCAGAGTCTGCACTGACTGGCTGCAGCCCAGCATTGTCTACACCCCTCGAACAATTGCCCAAGAGTCTGGACCCCTGGGGGACAGGCCTCCAGACCTTGGAGTGAGAGCAGGGGGGAGTGCGGGGAGCGCTGGGAGCCTGGGGTTGTGGGCAGAGAACACACACAGCTTTACACAGTTTTATGCCTGGCCGTATTATCACCAAAAGACGGCTGTTGCACTGTGCCTCAGGGAACTGCCACTCCGGTGTGGTCCCCTCTCCACTGACCGGGATTGGCCTGCAGACCTCGGTGTGAGTAAAGGGGAGTGCTGGGAGCTCAGAATTCTAGGTAGAGACTATATACAGTTTATACAGTTTTATGCCTGGCAGGAGGATGCCGTGGCACCTTAGTAGGGGAGGTAGGTCCAGTTTTTAGAGGGTCTCTCCCAGGGAGTGTAGTGGGAGGACCTTTGAACTCTGCCCAATTGTTTGTGGGGCACTCTGAGCCGTTCTCATGGGGGAGGGGACTCCCGTCCGCTTGGTGATGGATTTTGTACCTTTTATTTGTATCCTTGTGGTCACAGCTCACCTCAGCGGGGTTGACGTGCGTTCTTCAACCTTCTCTCTTAGTGCAGCTCAAATCCACCAGGTTACTTGCTGAATTTTTGTCCTTTAACTCTCCTACTGGACAGGAGCCTCTGTGGAAAGCTGGCTTCAGTCAGCCATCTTGTCTCCTCCCCCTTTGAATTAATGAAGCCTCCTTCATGTGAAAATCTGCCACTGCTCACATGTATCATTTGGTCATCAGTGATTTCTTTTACTGGAAGTTGTTCCTCAGCCTTTCCTGGTGCTCTCTGTTGTCCCAGGTCCAGACTCACCCATCAGGGCTGCTTCTAAGGAAAACAGACGTGGAAGCCACCTCACGGCTGACTGGAAATCTTGAAATGTGTGTCCGTTCTGTGGGTTCTCAGAGATCCGGCTCCAGCAGGCCATCTACAGCAGGCTGGGCGTGTTCAGTCAAAGGCAGATGACTGGGGCAGGGCTTGATTGTTTACAGTCTGAGCCGGTTCAGTTCCAAATTAACTTTTCTATATGCTGTCAAGTGGGGGGTCAAAGTTCATTCTTTACATTTAATACTTAGAGCAGAATTTGTAGGGCAGGGGCTGGGGTTAGAGCCCAGGACTGGCAGAAAGGGCTCCCTGAGGCCCACACAATTAAGTTCTGTGTGACACAGAGTTGTGTGTATCTGTTTGACATGGTGTACCATTCCTTCTCCGCTTCTTGTCATCAAATGCTGAGAGAAGGGCACTTAGATTCTCCTCTGTCTTGTAGCACCGTGGCACTGCTCACTACTACATAATACCTCCTCCCCAGTAATTTGGGAAGATTTCACAGAATTAAACCTTCCGAGCAACAGACTTAAGTTCTGAGAGGGAAGCTATTTGTCTAGATACTTGCGCTGGTCTTGGGTTGTATGCCAGAGTCTGTGACTTCCTTATATGCTAAGTAAATATTGGAAGTATGCATATTATGAGAGGAAAAAGGATATAGCATTTGAGAGTGTACTATTATAAAAGCCTAGATAATGAGAAACAAACGTCTACTTAGGAATATTTCCTTTGTCCAAATTTGCTTTGTAATTTTTTTTGGTGTGGCAAAAACATAATAAAAATAATTGAATCTTCTATCACAAATGATTAATAATATCCCTTAGAAATAAGAGAGTTACCTAAATTGATAGGACAATAAATATTCTAATAGAAAATAGGCAAAAGATAGAAATAATTTGGAGAAAATATTGTCTCAAACATGAAAAATGTTGAGTCTCTCTCCAAAGAGAAGTATACATGAAAATTATGTTGAGATGTTAGTTTTCACCTATCAGATGGGCAAAGATAAAATGTAATGAATTAAAATTATGAGGAAACCAACTCATGCATGGTTGGTGGGAGTATAAATCAGCATCTTTATGAGGAGGGCAATTTGGCAATGTTTTCAAAATGTACATACATTATTGGCTCAGCCATTCTAGTTCTAAGAATTAATCCTTCAACTCTACTTGCTCATGCATAAATCAAAACATTTATAAGGTTATTTATGTGTATTACAGCACTATTTATAATGCTAAAGATTAGAAAAGGCTCGTCAATAAGAAACTATCTCAGTAAATTATAGTCTGCCCAAACAATGTATTATGTAGTCATTAAAAATAATGAGGAAGTTTTTTAAACATGCAAGGGGAAAGCATACATGTCAAATGAAAGAAATGTAGGATGCAAAATTATATCAAAAGTACAATCTCTACCATGTAAACATTTGCATAGAAAAATCAATGGAAAGGCATGCTGGCACATGCCCCTAGTCCAGCTGCAAGGCTGAGGCTGGAGGATTGGATATTTTATTTTACTTTTTTTCATCTGTTGTAAGTGGGATTGAGTTCTTGATTTGAGTCTCAGTTTGGTCCTTATTGGTATATAGCAGTGCTTCTGATTTGTGTACATTGATTTTGTAACCTGAGATCTTACTGAACTCATCTGCCTAGAAATTTCTTGGAGGAGTCTTTAGGTCTTCCTTTGTTATAATCTCTTATGATCCTTTTTATTTCTGTGGCATTACAGATATTACAGCTTGTAATATCTCCTATTTCATTTTCTGAAAATGAAATACTTTATTATCTGAGTCTTCTCTTTTTTTTTTTCCAGTTTAGATAAAGATTTGCCAAATCAGATTTTATTTTCAAAAACCAACTCTCATTTTTTCCCATTATTTTCTATTCTATGTTTTATTTACTTCTTCTCCAATCTCTATTTTCTCTGTTACTAAATTTGGCCTTCATTTTTTTCTCCTAGTTCTTCGAGATGTGAAGTTATGTATGTTTTTGTTTGAGATCTTACTTCTTTTTTTATGTAAGCATTTATCACCCATGAACTTCTCTTTTAGTACTGTTTTTTTTTCTGAATCCCATGAGTTTGATATATTGTGTTTTTGACTTCAAAACATTTTATAATTTGCTTTTTCATTACTTCTTGATCAATAGAGATTAGAGCAGAAGTAAATAAAACATAGAATAGAAAATATTGGGAATAAACAATTGATACTTAGCTAGACTAATCAGAAACAGAAAAGTAAAATGTCTAATAACTTCAATTAGGAATGATAAAGGGGAAATTACAATAGAAACCACAGAAACAAAAAAAATCCTCAATGATTATTACAAGAATGATATTTTCAGAAATATGAAAATTGTGGAGGAAATGAACCAATGCCTGGAAGCACACCACCTTTCTAGACTCAACCAGAAAGAATTGGAAATTTTGAATAGACCTATATAAAGCACTGAAATAGCATCAACTATACAAAATATCTCAAAAAAGAAAAGCCTGGGACCAGATGGTTTCACATCAGAATTCTACCAAACCTTCAAAGAGAAAACTAGTACTTATATTACATAACATATTCCAAAACATAGAAAAGGAAGGAATCCTTCCCAACACATTCTACAGAGCAAATATGACCCTGTTCCCCAAACCAGCAAAGGACCCAACAAAGAAAGAAAACTATAGACCAATATCAGTAATGAATATTGATGCAAAAATATTCAATAAGACACATATCAAAAAAGTTATACACCACGATCAAGCTGTTTTTATCCCAGGGTTATAAGGTTGGTTCAACCTACACAAATCTATAAATATAATACACCACGTAAATAAAATAAAAAACAAGGACCATGTGATTCTATCAGTTGATGCAGAAAAGGCTTTTGATAATATCCAGCATCTTTTCATGATTAGAACACCTATGAAAATAGGCTTAGTGGGGACATTTCTTAAACTGGTAAAAACCACCATCCACAGAAAACTCACAGCCAATATCATATTGAATGGAGTAAAATTGAAAGCATTTCCACTCAGATCTGAAACTAGACAAGGATGCCCATTGTCACCACTGCTATTCAACATAGTACTGGAAGCCCTAGCCATTGCAAAAAGAGAAAGAGATCAAGAGTATTCAAATGGGGACAGAGGAGGTCAAACTCTCACTTTTCATGAATGACATGATCTTATACTTGGAAACCTCTAGGGACTCAACTACAAAGCCCTTAGAAGTGATTAAGGAATATAGGAGGTTCTCAGGATACAAAATCAATACTTACAAATCAGTAGCCTTTATATATAGCAACAATAGTTAAGCCAAGAATATATAATCAAAGACTATATTCCTTTTACAGTAGTGCCAAAGAAGATGAAATATCTGGAAATATATCTAACAAAGGACATGAAAGGTCTCTATAAAGAGAACTTTATGGAACCCTGAAAAATAAATAGCAGAAGATTTTAACAAATGGAAGAATATACCATGGTCATGGTTGGGAAGAATCAACATTGTTAAAAAGTCCATACTACCCAGGCGGTACCTATTACTCAATGGGTAGGGTGCCAGCCACATACACTGAGGCTGGCGGGTTCCAGCCAGGCGTGGGCCTGATAAACAACACTGACAACTGCAACCAAAAAATAGCCGGGTGTTGTGGCAGGCACCTGTGCTCCCAGCTACTTGGGAGGCTAAGGCAAGAGAATTGCTTAAGCCCAAGAGTTTGAGGGTGCTGTGAGCTGTGACGCCACAGCACTCTTCTGAGGGTGACATAGTGAGACTCGCCTCAAAAAAAAAAAAGAAGTCCATACTTCCCAGAGCAATCTACAAATTTAAAGCAATCCCCATCAAAGCACAAATGTCATAATTTAAAGAACTTGAAAAAAATAGTACTTCACTTTATGAGGAATCAGAAAAAAAAATAAATAGCCAATACAATACTTAGAAATAAAAATGAATCTGGAGGCATCACACTACCAGACTTAAGGTTATACTACAAGTGTGTAGTGATCAAAATAGCATGGTACTGACACAAAAACAGAGATGTAGATATATTGAATAGAAAGAGAATCTAGAGATGAACCCAGCCACATATTGTCACTTGATCTTTGATAAGCCTAACAAAGACAAACACTGGGGAAAAGAATTCCTATTTAACAAATGGTGCTGTGAGAACTGGTTAGTGAACTGTAGCAGACTGAAACTGGACCCACATCTCTCACCACTAACAAAAATTGATTTTCTCTGGATAAAAGATTTAAATTTAAGACATGAAACTATAAAAATACTAGAAGAGAGTGCAGGGAAAATGCTTGAAGATATTAGCCCAGGAAAATATTTTATCAAGAAAACCACCCTGGAAATTGCAGCAACATCACAAATAAATTACTAGTATTTGATCAAACCAAAAAGCTTCTGCACAGCTAAAGGCACTACAACCAAAGCAAACAGACAGGCTTTGGAATGGAAGGAGATTTTTGCATGTTATGATTCTGATAAAGGTCTGATAACTAGAATCTACAGAGAACTCAAATTAATCAATAAGAAAGGAACAAACAACCCTATTTCTTCATTTCTTCATGGGTAAGAGACTTGATCAGAAACTTCTCTGAAGATGACAAACAAATGCCCAAAAAACACATGAAAAATTGCTCATCATCTTTAATCATCAGAGAAATGCAAATCAAAACCACTCTGAGATATCACCTAACTCTAGTGTGATTAACCCACATCACAAAATTCCAAAACTGCAGATGCTGGCGTGGATGTGGAGAAAAGGGAGCACTTCTACTGCTGATAGGACTGCAAACTAATACAACCTTAAGGAAAGAAGTATGGAGAATCTTTAAGGAACTAAAAGTTGACCTTCTGTTTGATCCCACAATCCTCTTACTAGGTATCTACCCAGAAAAACAAAAATTATTTTACCACAAAGACATTTGTTCCAGAATGCATATTGCAGCCTAATTCATAATTGCAAAGTCACAGAAGCAACCCAAATGCCCATTCATTTTTTAATGAATGGATTAACAAATTGTGGTATATATGTACCATGGAACACTATTCAGCCATAAAAGGTGGTGATTTTACATATTTTATGTTTACCTAGATGGAGTTAGTACATATTCTTCTTAGTAAAGTATCTCAAAAAAGTATCCAATGTACCCAGTACTATTAAGAAACTAATATATAAACATGTACACACTCATACAGATGATAAAACACAAATATAGTCTCACAAAGGGAAGGGGAGGGAGGAAAGGGAGGGTGATTGTTGGGAGGAGGGAGGGCATTTGGTGGGATCTTGCCTAATGTGCACAATGCAGGGGTATATTTCAAAACAACCAAGAGTAAATTTTAAATGTCTTACCACAAAAAAAAAGTAAGGAAGGTGATGGTTATGTTAATCAGTTTGATTTAATCATTTCACATTGTATATCAAATCATCACATTGTAGCCCATAAATGTATACAGTTATGATTTTAATTAAAAATTAAATAAAAATAAACTTACTAAAATTAAAAAAATAAAATTACTAGCTAAAATAAATTTAACAAATGGGACTTGATTAAATTAAAAAGCTTCCTCATAGGCAAGGAAACTTATCAATAGAGCAAATAGACAACTTGTAGAATAGGACAAAATATTTGTATGGTATACATCCAATAAAGGGCTGATAACCAGAATCTTTAAAGAACTCAAACAAATCAGCAAGAAAAAAAAATCAAACAACGCCATTGAAAAGTGGGTGAAAGATATAAACAGAAGGTTTTCAAAAGTTAAACTAATGGCCAATAAACATATGAAAATGCTCAAAATCTCTAATCATCAAGGAAATGCATGTCCAAACCACAATGAGATATCACCTAACTCCAGTTAGAATGGCATTTATCAAAAATTCCCCAAACAGCAGATGCTGGCATGGATGCAGAGAGAAAGCAATACTTACCCACTGCTGGTAGGCCTGCAAAGTAATACAATCTCTTTCAAAAGTAGTATGGAGATACCCTAGAGAGCTAAAGGTAGGCCTACTATTCAATCCAGCAATCCCAATGCTGGGGATTTACCCAAAGGAAAAATAGTCATAAAAAAAGACACTTGTCCATCAATGTTTATTGCAGCATAATTCACAGTCACAAAGATATGGTCTCAATCCAAGTGCCCATCAATACATGAGTGGATTAATAAAATGCAGTATATGCACTCCATAGAGTACTATGCAGCCATTAAAAGGAACAGTGAACTAATATCTTTTGTTACAACCTGATGGAACTGGAGACTATTTTGCTAAGTGAATTATCACAAGAATGGAGAAACAAACACCATATGTACTCACTACTAAGCTGGAATTAATCGTTCAACACTCATGAGCACACATGGAAGCAAAACTCAGTGGAAACCAAGCATGTGGGAGAGGAGAGCAGAGGATTGGTAAATTCACACCTATCAGGTACAGTGCATGTTATTTGGTTGTTGGGTACATGTATAAGTTTGACTCAAACTGTAAAAAAGCAATTCATGTAACCACAATGTTTGTATCCCCATAATATTCTGAATTTTTTAAATTGTAAAAAAAATTAAATAAGTAAATTTATAGTCCACTGCATTCTGGAGAAAACAAAGAAATGCCTCCCTATTTCTAGGTTCATTTTGTGCTTCAGGGGTACTATAAGACGTATAAATTAACACACACAAATATGTTTGTCCTTCCCACTAGACTGCAATGCCTTGTGAGAAGAGACAACGATCTTATCAATTTTTAAAATTTAAGATCTAGTACAAATCTAGCTTATAGTAGACCTTGAATAAATTACTAGGGACTTATTTTGAAATAAATTGGAGAAATCATATTCAACTTTGAAGATGCAATTTGACAAAATATTTTAACGTGGTATTCTTTATTAAATGGAATTTTGAGACAGAAGTTAGTTTACTTTAAAAAAGAATCCCCATCAGCCTGATATCCTTTTGTTCTTGATAACCTGTAGATAGTTCCTCAGGGGAGAATGGAATGAGGGCTCTGAGGCTCTGCTGATGAGCTAGTTAGTCTGATGGTTTTAGACCACGAGGAGGCGCCCTAGACTTTACTCTAAGTGAGGAACTTTTTCTCAAGTTCTGAGATAGTTGAGTACTAGTGAAAATTTGAGGGTTAGCAAGCTGCTAGGAACACATCTGAATAAATCATACGGTGAAAAGACAATGATAATCTCCATACAGTCAACTGTGAAGATATTCTGTGGCTGTAAGGGGTGTCACAGAGATGATTCCCCAAGTGGAAATAAGAATAGGAATCAGCCAGGGTCCTGGTAAAGTTGGAAGCTCTCGAGCTATGATTTTTATCACTTAACAATCCGAAAATATGAGTTTCTGTTCTGACTTCAAAATTATTTCAATGATTTCTAGCATCTCTTGTACTTCTTCTGAGACAGAAAAACAAGACAAAGGAGATAAGAAAAAATAATGAAAATATTCAGAGAGAGGAGGAAAGAGAGATTAAAAAAATGAGAAATTAGGGGCAAAGAAAGATGACATATTTAATTGAATTTTAACATGTGGCCTATGCCTCATATAGTTTAAATGTTGGAATATGAAAAAGGCCTAGAGATCTGTTGAGTGACAATATGAAGATACTTAACACTACTGAATTGTTCTCTTAAAAAGAGTAAAAAATGTGACCTCTACCACATGTTCACAGAGCAGAACTAACTAGATAGGTCTACAGGGTGAATGGGGAAAGTGTTAGACAGGAAAGAAGAGAGATGGAAAGGAGGTCAGGGTAGCCAGGATATGCAGGCCCTGTTTCTCTTTCTATAAACCAAGTCTTGTTGGAGATATTTATATGTTCATGATGTCCATATGTCTTAATAGACTTCTCCTACTTTAATTTATTGTAATTATTCCTTTAAGGGGATTAACTAAATAATTAATTCAATGAGACCAGTCTTCCTCTGTGAGAGCTTTCTTATAAATGAGTTCTTAATACTTTCAAACTATGGGTCCTGACTTTTTCGCTAAGGAAGTTGGATCACTGACCCTGATGCTTTTCTCAGGCTATACTTGACTCCAACAAAGCCCTATCTGTCCCTGGGGTATCTTTTCTTTTTTTTTTCCATTCTCTTCCTGACATATGTGATTACTGGGTCATTTTAGCTGAAAGCAACCCTGTGAATGTGAAAAATCTAGACATTTCTGTGTCTGGGTCAGCAACACAGCACTCGGCAGGGTACTGACAACATCAGTTATGCCAGTACCTTGCTGAAAACACTAGAGTAAAAACTTCTTTGCTCTATGATCTCTTTGTCTTCCACCTCATTTGAAGACAGATAGAACTTACCTTGTCTGTTACTATCTTCTCAGTTATTTGGGGTCCAGAGGAGAAACTTTCTCAAGAGAATCAATTTCCTTTTCAGAGGTCCCCTGATATCTGCAGGACAAGCTATCTCCATGATACATATTTTCTGCTCTTCTTCCTGGAGTTCCCTGCTACTTGAAGCCAGATTTATATCTGATCCCCAAATGGGATACCTCACTCGAGTACTCTTAGCATAACCTGGCCAGTGGCCAAAGAAGCTCTTTGGTGAAGGGCAGAGGGTCAGGGACATATTTAATCTACCATCTTTCTAGAATTGTCCGCTCTCTAAGCCAAGTGGTTGTTCCTTTACTGGTGGCCTATTTTTTTTTTTTTTAACTTGCAGAACTAAAATTCTGAAGGGCCACATCTTTGGTGGGAAATGTCAGTATCAATGATGAAGGAAGGAAAACAATTTGATCTGGTAATGTTTAAATATTTTATTAAAATACCTGTACAGAAGTCTAAATTCTATGAAGTGTGATCTATCAATGTTTTTGCTTAGATTTTCTGACTTCCATACTTAGAAAATCCATAACTGGCCAGGCGTGGTGGCTCACACCTGTAATCCTAGCACTCTGGGAGGCCAAAGTCAGCAGATTGCCTGAGCTCAGGAGTTCGAGACCAGCCTGAGCTAGAGTGAGACCCTGTCTCTCAAAATAGCTGGGCATTATGTTGGGCACTGTCATCCCAGCTACTAGCGAGGCAGAGGCAAGAGGATCCCTTGAGCCCAAGAGTTTGAAGTTGTTGTAAGCTCTGATGCCATGGCACTCTACCAAGGGTGACAAAGTAAAACTCTGTCTCACACACACACCCAAAAAAGAATATCCACGACTGTCATAAATGTATTTAAAAAGTTCATCTTTATTTTATTTAAAATATTAAATTTACCTCCCTTCAATACATGAATGGATAAAGAAACTGTGGTGTATATGCACTACAGAATACTATGCAGCCATAAAAGATGGAGATTTTGTATCTTTTGTAACAACAAAAGATTGGGGGAACACTCTCCTAAGCAAGTATCATATGAATGGAAAAACAAGGGTCGCATGTACTCTGTACTAAATTGAAACTAGTAGATGAATAAACTAAAGAGAAACAACTTTTCTCTCTGCTCACATGAGAGAAAAACTCAATTAAATTCAAGAAGCAGTAGTTCTGCAAGTTCCCAACCAATGGGAACAATGCACCAGTATAGGGCACACTTCCTGGGTGAAGGGCACAATTACAATTTGGACTTTACCTTACAAACACAAACAATGTAACCTAATCATATGTACCCCCATATTAATCTGAAATTTAAAAATTTTAACCATAATATCCTTTGGAATTTATTTTATAACAGATTTTAAGCTATACATCCAAATTTATTCATTAACTTCTACATGTAAATGACTCTTCATTCATGATAGCACATTTTAGCAAATATACTATCTTTCCCTATTTTGTTTTATCTAAATTCCCGTAAAGATTTGTATGTATAGGCTCTATATTATGGTCTATTGATCCCTACATATGAGCCTTTTTGGTAAAATTCATTTTCAGTTAGTATAGCTGTACACTTTGTTTTAGTAACCATGGAGGAAATCTATGCTTTGAGAATTTGAAGGCTTCCTCCAGCCAAGATTATCTGCAGTATCAGATTTGGCCTTTAGAGGGAGATGCTTCACAAATTGAACTTCATAGCCACAAGCTGCTTTCAGGAAGAGCGTTTTGCTTTACCGGCTGTGTAAACTCACCGCCTGCGCAAAGAGTCTGTGTAGATGACTTGTTACCAGAAAAGACCTCCAGAAAAGTGCTGCACATTTCCCCTTTGCTCAGACATGAAGCCCATCCTCATCCCAGTGTTTATGATGGTATTTACACTCAGTAAGTAAAGTCTCTTTTTAGTTTATCTTTCTACGGTCTTCTGACTTAGAATCATTTTAATGAAATATTGTCCTCATCTGAAAGACTCTCATTGATCTACACTTGGTGTTACAGGAGGAACAAGGGCCCAGGCTGTGACTCAGCCTGAGGAATACCTGTCTGTCTTGGAGGAGACACCAGTGCTGCTGAAGTGCAACTACTCATATTCTGGGAGTCCTGAACTTTTCTGGTATGTCCAGTACCCCAAACAAGATCTCCAATTACTACTGAAATATACCTCTAGAGAGAGCATCAAAGGTTTCACAGCTGATCATAACAAAGGCGAGGCATCCTTCCATCTGAAAAAAACATCTGCTCAAGAGGAAGACTCAGCCATGTATTACTGTGCTCTGAGTGGCACAGTAGCTGGTTTTGTAAGGGAAGCAGAACACAAACCCTTTAGAAGT
The DNA here is from genome assembly GCF_027406575.1 of Nycticebus coucang. Classification (NCBI taxonomy): domain Eukaryota; kingdom Metazoa; phylum Chordata; class Mammalia; order Primates; family Lorisidae; genus Nycticebus; species Nycticebus coucang. The sequence continues at coordinate 32,065,212 of NC_069785.1, read as the reverse complement.
TACAGAAAACATTTCTTTGTAAGCCACAGTGGATCATTCTTTCTCCAGAGACTGAGAGTGATATAGCCCTCTCTATACCTATTCTGTAGCAGTATCTCAATTTTCCCTTAGTGATTAGTATCAATTCCTCCAGCCAATAAAGTAAGCTCCTTTCCTACTTGCTGATTCAGTGACATATGAAACTCAAAATAGCCGTATGGCAGTGTCATCTTCCAATTCAATAGGATCACTATTGGGTCTTCTGGTGGAAGCATTCCTCTCTTTAGAGAACAAGACCTCCACAAACCAACACAGTTCAAAGTTACATAGACAAGAATCACAAATATGCTAGTAGGTTACTGGTAATAATGGTGAAAGAATCCACTCCCTGAATTACTTTCTTGATGGCTAGACTCATGCATTCTGCCTTTGAGGGAGACAACACCACATAATGGTCTTTACTGGCATCTTGAAAGACAGAACCCCATCTTTTCATGGTATCTTTAACTGATGCCATAACTCAATCAATAAAATAGTCCATATTTCAGCAGGCTTGTAGTGATGGGGCATGTGGTAAGACTATATAATTCCATGGGGTTGTGACCACTCATGTAATCCTTTTCTGTAAAAATAGTTCTTTCATTTTCCCAAATGCTGTGGGGATTATCCTGATGGTGAATTAGGAATTCTGTGAGTTTATGAAGCTGATACTGGCAGAAGCAATACAAGGAAGGAAGACAAATCTATATGCAAGTGTATTGCCTATTCCAGTGAAGACAGATCTTAGCCATGTTCATGCTAGAAGAGTTATAATCCAAACAATCTGTCAATGGTTATCTGGTTGGTTTTCTGGGGAATGACACCATATTTAGAGTTAAGTGTTAATTTCCGTGGCTGACAGATTAAGAACTCAGCAGTAACATTAGCTAAATCAGCCTTAATAAGCTGAATTCCATGCTTTTGGGCTCATGTACAACTTTCATCTTTTCCAATAAGGCCACTTTGTTATGGAACTGTTGAACAAGCACTGGGATGGCTGGGGAGAGATTTGACATATTCATAGATTCATCATTTTGTCCATGATAAAAGTTTCTACTGCAATGTTTTTTCTTGGTCAGTACTCACATGGAGAATGATTATTTTGGTAGACTCTACCCATTCTGAGAGGTCCATTAAGGTATCTCCTCTTCCCAAGATTTCCTTATTATTCGTCTTATAATCCTATTCCTTCTGAGTTTTTTGAGATCCAGTCAAATAATTAGCAACTGCCCACAAATCAGTGAAGATCAGTACTTCTGGTCAACTTTCTCTTTAGATAATGGGGACAACCAAAATGAAGCACTTGATGTTTTGCCCACCAGGGAAATTTTTCTTCATCTCTGTCCTTTAGTGGTCCTGCAGTGCTAGTTTTCTGTGGTACTAGTATAATGTGAAAATCCACATGAATAATAGACTTGCTTTTCTTCTGTTGATGTTCTTCAGTCAATTGTCTGAAAGGAACTCCCCAGGAGACTTATAGGCACTGATTAAGGGAGAGGAAACAATAGAAGAACAGTCAGTGTCAGAGGAATCTGAGCCACCTACTCATGTAACTATATTGTACCTCCTGGATTTGCCTGAATATAATCTCTTCTATAAAATTTCTGCTTGATGATAGTTTGCTCCCGGGCATGTCTGCTATTACGGCAAAGTGGATCAGACAATGCTTGGTTTATGATGGAAGATCAGAATGTCCCTAAATTAGACATTCAGACTTCACTGAGGTCAGTTATCAAGGTAGAAGCTATTTCTTAAAAAGGAGATTATTTATCTGTAGAAAAGAGTTTATATTCTCCCAAGTACTAGAATCTATGCTGTGATTCTCCTATTGGCATTTCCCAGAGTCTCCACACAGCATTCCTTCCTATTTGCCATAGAAACTCCAAGTGTTATTGTTGGGTGTATTGAATCATAAGCCCAATGTAGTAAAGCAGAGTGCACTGAAGCCTGAACATGTTGCAGAGCTTCCTCTTTCTCTGGTCAGTTGGCAGCTTTACAGGTGACTCTGCAAACAGGGGGTCAAAGGAGCACACCCACATGAGGCATGTGCCACCTCCAAAGTTCAAAACCGTCTACGGAGAGCCTAAGCCCCTTTTTCTGTGATAAGTTGTGTGGGGTGCAGCAACATGTCTTTCATCTCTGAGGAGATATCAACATTCTCTGCACCACTGAACCCCTAGAAACTTCACTGAGGTTACAAGTCCTTGAATGTTTGTGGAGTTTATTATTTCACCTACTGATTATTCAATTTTCAGCTTAAGTACTTCTTATATTTTAAGCATCTCATAAGTTCTGGAGTGGCAGCCTCACCCCTTTACTACTGACACTGTGATATGTTAATTTTCATCCTGGCACTCATCACAGTGCATTAAGATTTTATCTTGTTTCCTCTTCTGATTGCACTGACTGTTCCAGGGAAGAGCCACCATATTCTCTCCACTTTCAACTTGACCTTCTAAAACAGCATGGAATATACAATATGACTGCAGTGAAGGAATGTTAAATAAATCATTAAAACAAATGTGAAAAGTAACAATCATTTCCTATGAAGGAAAAGGATTTCCAGACAGCCCCTGTTAACATGACTTCGCTGGTTTTTTTAGAGAACTGTGTTATGCCAATTTATATAAGCAAATGGTATGTTCATCTAGGTAAACAGATGGCTAATCAGAACAATAGTTTTTTTAATTGGACTAATAACTTGTATATCAAAAGTTTTCTCATTAAAATTCACCTCAAGAGACCAGGAGAATAAAAGCACAGAGGTCATCTGTTGATGACCAGGTGAGGACTCGCGCAAGAACATGACCCTCAGGAACTCATGGGGAAAGGCCTCTGGAGAAACTCAGCTGGCCAATACTTTGGCCTTGGACTTCTAGCCTTCAGAACTGTGAAAAAATAAATTTTTCTTGTTTAAGTCACCCAGGCTACACTATTTTATTACAGCGAACCTAGCAAACTAATATAGTACACTTGTGTCCAGCCTAGTGTAGAGACAGATGCAGGAACATAACTTGGACTCCAACAATCAGATTCATTGTTCCCAAACTTTGATTCAGGAATTACTTATGTCAAAAAAGAAAAGGAAAAATTAAGAGTTTTATTTTTGGGAGTGGTGGTAATTGTAACAAGATGGTGATGATAGTTCACAGAGCAGCAGGGCAGTGGAATCACAGCTAGATGTATCGTCCTGCAGAAACAGGCTTGGAGGAACTAAGTGAAGGCTCGAGCTCGGACGAGGAGCCAGGGAGGTGCTCAAGAGGATCCATCTTCAGAGTGATTTTCTGTATCATTCCTGACTCAAAGTTTTGAGTTCAGTTCTCTTGATCCTATTGGAATTTATGAGGCAAACCTAGTATTCATTTATTTATTCATATTCTACTTAATTCAGCCAGAGTCACCAACAAGTACTCTGACTTATATATAATCTCATTTTAGCATTAGGCATTTTCTCCCTAAACAAAAGCTCATAGTACATTAGCAGAGGTTGTAGTAACATTAGGAAACTTAGCAGTGTTTCTCAAAGGTATTCTGTAAATACTGGGCACCAATTTTCTTTCTTAATTGAGTTCTTAACTGACGTGGTATCTGTTCTTACTATAAGCTGGAATTAGACTTCAGAAACAGATTAGGTTTGTAATTTCTTCTGAATCAGCTCTGTATATTCATTGTCATTCCAGAGGACATCCTATTAGTAGGATGATGATGTTGCCACCACCAGATGACAGTGCCTCCCTCTCAGACTCACATGGCTTTAACTTGGCATGTGTATGTTTGAAGCAAAGGATTGAGCTTGCCTCTGATGGGCTAGGTAAGAAACTTGACATGGGAGCAGAAGGACTGTGAATAAAGAGAACTTACTCTTTTGCTGAGTCTTTCACGATCCCAGTAAAGAAGAATAGTGGAGAATCTCCTGGAAGTGTATTTATTTGATGATTCTATAGCTTCAACTGGCCAGTGAGTGGGGGCTCTTGGTGATGGGAATAGGGATACTAGAGGTCAGAGCTCATAGGAACAAAAGTTAAAACCTTCTTATTAATTTGAAAGTGCAATGACTGACTCCTAGTCTCTCACTTGTCTTTCTGCCTACGGCTGAACACTCAACAGGGATAAGAGAATCCTCAGGCCCTGAACATTAGGAGGGTGAAAATGCCGGCATGAACTTCAGTTACAAATCTAGAATAAGCAATTTACAGTGGTATAGACAAGATTCAGGTAGGGGACTTACCCTGTTAATATTAATATGTTCATATTATAAAAATGAAGAACATCATGGGAGACTAAGAGTCACTGTTGATGCCTCCGTCAAAAGCAGCTCCCTGAACATCACAACTTCCTCTGCTAAAATTGGCATTAACTTTTTCTCACATAATGAAGCTCTGTAATGTACAGGGCTGGCACAGTAGCTTTATTATGTTATGAAGGATTCGGGATCTTTTCAGTCTATTATTTCTCATCTTTAGGTCAGCACCCTTGTTTTTATACTTCCAAGAGACTGCTAGAGATTCATCCATGTCACAACTTTCAGGCAGGAAGGAGAAAGTCAAAGGGCAAATGAGTATATGCTGGCTGAGTCAATCTTTTCCAGAGGCCTCACTGAAAGACTTCTACTTCAGTGAGGCTTCTACTTGCATTCATTTACCAGAGTGTTATTTGATCTCCCTCCTCCCATCTATAAGGGAAACTTGGGATATCAGGGTTTTTTTTTTATCTGAACATGTTTCCATCTGTATCATATTGGGGTTCTCATAGTAAGAAATAGGAGAAAATGGACATTGTAAGGGAGCAGTCTCTACCATAAACTCACTTTAGGGAATATTAGGATTCGTTTGGTATGCTTGGTTCATAGTTATTCATTTTTCTGAATTACCCTATCCCATCTAATGCCTGGTTCTATAGAATTTCCCACCTACTAAATCTTCTAGAAGACATCACAACCTCCACACCCTAACTAAAAATCTACCTCAATCCTTGGCTTCCTTTCTCCTAGCCCGCTTGACAGACCCCTGTCACTGGTCAGTAGAGTCATTTGTATACTGTAAGAGTGACCTGGTCAGAGGACAAATTTGACCATGTCAGTCACCTGGGCCCTCATGTGTTCTTAGGATAGAGAACACTCCTCATGTGATCTTCGTAATTTTGACTCTTACTACCCCTCCAGTCTCTGTCCACAATATGTTATTATATTTTCTTTTTCTTCAATAACTTCTTCTACGTAAGTTTCTTGATAGCACCTTGTTTCTCCTATATAACCCCTTCAAAGCGATTTTAGGATATTGTCTTATTCTTTTTCTTAAAATTCTTTTGTATTCCCACAAAAGAAAAAAAAACTAGTAAATGACTACTCATTCTTGTGCATCTGCCCAAAAGTCAGTAACAGAAGAAAGCTCAATCTGCTCTGTTAGAATCATGGACCTCTCCCTTTTCATACATGTACTTTCTCCTTTATTTATTTATTTAGGTAAGAGCTATCTCTATTACTACTCTATGTGCCTTAAAATCAGGGACCATCATCTGTGCTGCCAACACTTGAATCTTTAGCACCAAAGTAAATTAGGCTCTTGGATCATAAAATCTCCTTCTTTCTCCTATTAATTTACTTAATCTTATTTGTTTAGAGACAAGATCTCATTCTGTTGTCTGGGCTAGTGTCTCAGCCTCCCAAAGTGCTAAGATTATGGATGCGAGGCACCTACTTCCTTCATTTTAGGACTCATCAAAGAGTTACTATAATGTAGTGAAAGAACACATCCGAAAATAAGGTTGAGTTTCTCAGGCTGCAATTCATGAATCTTAGGACGTGTATGGATAAATTATTAGAGTATAGCAGGGGTCAGAAAACTGTAGTCTGGTAGTCAAAACTTTCTGCCACCTGTTTTTGTAAATAAAGTTTTATGGTAAAACAGTCTTGCCCATTCATTTATGCATCACCTATGGCTGCTTTCATTCTACGACAGCATAGCTGAGTAGTTGTATCAGAGACTATATGACTTCAAAGCTTTAAGTATTTATTGTTTGCCAATCCTTGAGATATGAGTATTACATGAGAATTTTTAGATTTGTATTTTTTTGTTTGATGACAACAAAATAAAATGATAAAGGTATATTTCTAATCATATAGATGAGTAACAGAAGCATTCCCCTTGATTTTCTTTTTCTTTTTCGAGACAGAGCCTCACTATGTCATCCAGGCTGGAGTACAGTGGCAAAATCATAGCTCATTTCAGCCATAAACTTATGGGAGCCCCTTTGATTGTGATGCTTTATTCCTGTCATTTTTACCAATTTAAAGGAAAATGGAATAATAGTATTCTACAAATGAAGGCATTAATGTTTGGGTGGAGAAAAATTTTCAGAAAATTTTGGGTATGAGGTAGTACATAGTTAAGCCAAACTCCACAGAAATGCTTTATCAGAGTAACTACCATATTTCCATTGAAAGATTATATATTACTCACATTCACTGTATGTATCAACATGGAATTCAGTAGACATAGAAGTAACAGCAAATGCCAAGTATATATTTTTTCAATTCTGAAGTTCTGAATGCTTCACTAAATAGTAAAATTGTATAATGAGGACTGACATGAGTATTTCTGAATGTAAAGAGTGAAAAAAACTTGTAATTACTAATCACAATAACTCAGACAATATAGTACATCTAGTTTCAAATCACTTTAATCTAGTCAGTTATTCAACTATGTGTGTCTATAGCTTTCTTTTAATAAGCCTGTGCTCTTTAGTTTCAGTGAAAGATCATCCCTTACACTAATGTTTTTATTTTAATGTTATTGATTTTATATTTTGTTTGCCTTTTCTGTTGGATTTGGTAATGGTATAAAACCTATGAGCCTAGAAATCAATGTATAATTTTATTATTGTGTATATAAAGACACCAGGATATTTTTTTAAAAAATAGTATGAGAATGAACTCTTGTAAGAAGATCTGTCCCTTACTCAATCTTCAGAAACATTGATTGCACTTGTTATCAGGTCCTGGCTCTACCTCTTGAAGAAGCAAGTCATACCGGGGTCCCTAAGACACATCCTTTCACATAGACTGTCCCTCATCAAAAGATAATTTTATACATCAGACATGTCCGTCCATTCATTTATTAGCCCATTCTTCCAATATTTTTTGTGCATCTCATATGACCTGAGGTTCTGTATATTTTGGGAAATGAGCTACTGATATAAAATGGGATTTAGCTGCTGATCTCAGGAACACCAAGTGGAGCTTGAGGAACAGGACAGAAATGATTCTAATATGACGTGGTGAGGACAGTGATAGATACATATAGAAAGTATGGGGTGGGAGAAGGTGGGCACTAACTCAGCCTAAAGAAAGAATGGTTTCACAAGCAGGTGGTGTGTACTTTGGTTCTTTTCTTTTCTTTTTTTTTCTTTGGAGACAGAATCTCACTGTCACCCTGGGTAGAGTGTCATGGCTTCATAGTCAATAGAAACTTCTAACTCATGAGCTAGAAGTTAGAAAGTTAGAAGTTAGAAACTTCTAACTCATGAGCTTAAAGGATTCTCTTGCTTCAGCCTCCCAAGCTTCTGCCACAATGCCTGGGTCTCACTTTGGCTCAGGCAGGTCTTGAGCCTGTGAGCCCAGACAGTCCACCCACCTTGGCCTCCCAGAGTGCTAGGATTACAGACATGTGCCACCTGGCCTGGCCTGTACTTTGGTTCTTAAAGAATAAATAGGACTCATCTAGGCAAAAAGTAGGGAAAGAAAAAAGGGCATTCTAAGAAGCACTCATCTCCTCAGATCAGCAGGGAATATGCCAAGAAAAGATCACACAATGTGCTTTTTTCACTCTCAGGAGATACTAAAAGGCCTAAACTAACTTATTAGTAGATGGGAATGGACATTAGGTACTGGGACTGGGGAGATTTAAGGGAGTCTTATTGCCCTGCACCTTATAGAGGGTGACAGAGGAATTGCCCATTTTGTCAGCCCCAGGGACCAGTGTGAAATTCGCAGAAAATGTTTTGCGCTTCCTTTCTGGAGTCTTACCCTTCTTCACCTCAGACCCCCATTTCCCTTCCATATCTGCAACTTAAACTCTACTCCAGGGTAAATGTCATTCAAAGATGTGGAGCAGGCTGCAGGTGCAGAGAAGGACCAGAAGAGGGCACTGCTTCCTTAAGGTGGGTGGTTCCACACAAATTCATCTTCCCTTTCCTGAGCGTCTCTCTCTTTTTTACAGCCTGTGGTATGATCTTGTAGAGCAGTATGTTTTGCTTACCACACGAGCCAAGATTTGGTAGAAGATACCTAACAAAGGATCAAGCAACCAGAGAAACAGGGCTCTCAGTTTTGGTGTATCTCTGAACAAAACCTCTACTGCTTCTCAGCTGGCCATGTTGTCTGCTTTTTGCTCAGGCCTTGTGATCTTGTTGATATTCGGTGAGTAATGTTTACTCAAAACTTCTGAGATGTCATATTCCTTGGTTTTAGGATGATCTTTTACCTCTTCCACACTGAAGACTATGATCTTACCCTGCCAATATAACAAAGCCTTTACTATTTTTAGGAGGGACCAATGGCGACTCTGTGACCCAGACAGAAGGCCCAGTTACCCTCCCTGAGAGGGCAGGTCTGACCTTGAACTGCACTTACCAGAGCAGCTATTCAGTTTTCATTTTCTGGTATGTCCAGTTTCCAAACAAAGCACCCGAGCTCCTGAAAAACTCATCAGAAAACCTGAAGCCGCACAGCAGAGGTTTTCACGTCAATCATGATAAGAGTGACCGGTCCTTCCACCTGCAGAAACCCTCCGTGGAACTATCAGACTCGGCTGTGTACTACTGTGCTCTGCAAGACACAGTGAGAGGGGCTGCAGGGGGAGCCCTACACAAACCCTGAGGGGCGCAGGTGGGGCTGGGTGTGAGCCACCTAGTATAGGGGGCGTTATTTCTCTTTCCAGTGTTCTCCGTTGGGGGCTTCTTCCAACTACCTCTAGCTCTGATTCTTCAGAGCCAAGGAACAATGGAGTTCTTGGACTACTCTCCAGAGAGGAGCTGGAGAGGGGCACAGTATAAAAGGGAACCTAAATTCTGTTTTCTAGAGATGTCTCTTCTTTCCCCCAGGTGGCATACATTCCTGAGAAGTGACATTAACTCTGCTACATGACAGTTGTTCTTCACAGAAATATTTCAGAACCTATTAAGAAATTCTAAGGAAAAAATAGTTCGTGGACTAAGGTATCACCTGGATTCTAATCCCTTGTGTTTACAACTCAGACCAGAGTCGTATGTCTTGCTGAGTTTCACCTGCACAAACTCCAGCTGCAGAGACTGGTGCATTTATTCTCTCATCCCTTGACTTTTCTTTTTCCTGTGTTGACCTCAAAAGGCTGTTGCATAAGTTCTATGAAGAGACAGCCCTGACAGGAGGTTTTCTTTACATCACAGAGGCCTTTGGTTTCAGAACAGCCCAGTCAGTGAAAGCTATGTCCATGGAGTGTTCACACGGTGCTGAAATGTGTACAGCCGATCTTCCTGTCAGCTCAGCACCTCTTTCTTGTAAAACTACATAATGTTCTAGATGTTGACCTTTAGGACCTGGGTTACAAGAAATCCTGTGTTCTGTACATGGTTATAACTGTGGAACCTAATATATTGTCTTTACCATTGCATTTATGCCCATGATTTTTCCGTAGTATGTCAAGTTCAACAGCCTGGGAAGAAGAACCCAGGTGACTGTCTATGAAAAAAGGAGGATACACATGACTCTTGTTCACTGAGACCCCAAACAGATAAAATAATTTATGTCTCTTCACACCAAAGTAGCACAAAACAGGAATGTTCACCCCTCACTGAAACCCTCAGTGGCTGTAGCTCACCAAGAGAAACTCTGTGGGTTTGACAGGTATGGAGGCAGGTTTTGCAAGACTTGAAGCTTTTTGAATTTCTGGGGCTCTCTTTAAGAAAACAAAATTACAAATACAAGTTTCTGGGTCCTGAAGTAGGAAAAGACCCTGAAATCAAAGCCTGAATTCACTTCATGGTAAACATGTGTCTGGAGTCCCATAATGATCACCTTCTTTAAGAGTGAAATATTATAAGCCTTACTTTGTCCTGATATTGGCAGGTTCCCTACACTTGGTCCTCCTTCCCACTGCAGCACTTTTGTCACTTTAGCTATCATTAATATGAGTATTTTCACCTGTCACTTTTAATAACAGCTTTATTCAATAGAATTCACATACCATAACTTCATTCTATTTTTTTTTTTTTTAAGACAGAGTCTTACTTTGTCACCCTCAGTAGAGTGCCATGGCATCATAGCTCAAGGCAACCTCAAACTCTTGGGGTCAAGTGGTCCTCTTGCCTCAGCCTCCCTAGTAGCCGAGACTATTGGTGCCCACCACAATGTCTGGCTATTTTTAGAGACAGGGTCTTGCTCTTGCTCTGGACTTGTACTCCTGAGCTCAGGCAATCCACCCGCCTCGACCTCCCAGAGTACTAGGATTATTGAGCCACCGCGCCTAGCCCAACTTGATCCTTTTTAAGTGTTCTAAGTCAATGGCTTTTAGTATATTCTCAGATTATCCAATTATTACTACTATATAATTCCCAAACATTTTCACCATTTCACAAAGAAACTCTGTATCCATTAGCAGTCACTCCCTTTCTCTTCTTACCCCAACCCCTGGTAACCACTAGTCTATTTTCTACCTCTATGGATTTATATGTTTGGACATTTTATATAAATGGAATCATATAATATATGGCCTTTTGTATATAAGGCTTATTTTACATAGCACAGTGTTTTCAAGGTACATTCATGATATACAGCTTATATCAGTACTTTACTATCTTTTGTGGCCACATAATAGTCCACTGTATAAATACAACATTCATTTCTTTAACCATTCATCAGTTCATGGACATTCAGGTCTTTTTACTTTTCAGCTATTCAGCTAAGTAATGCTGCTATGAACGTTCATGTACATGTGCTCTGTTATTTTAAACTCCATTATATTTTGAGTTAGGAGTTTCTGTTTTGTGTTTATTTTTGGTTTAGTTTTTTGGGGGAGTTTTTGGTACTAACATCTTTATAGATATAAAAAGAATAAACATATAAGAAAATGCTCTTTAAAAGTAATGAGTTATACCAAAAAGGGACTTAAATGTTTTTGATACATGACCAGTATTCTTCTTCTTCTTTTTTTTTTTTTGAGACAGAGTCCCAGACTCTGTCCCCCTGGGTAGAGTGCTATTGCATCATAGCTCACAGCAATCTCCAACTCTTGGGCTCAAGAGATCCTCTTGCCTCAGTTTTTTCTATTTTTTTTCTACTAGAGATAGGGTCTCGTTTTTTGCTCAGGCTGGTCTCAAAACCATGAGCTCAAGCTATCTACCTGCCTCAGCCTCCCAGAATGCTAGGATTACAGGAGTGAGCCATCACTCCCGGTTCCATAACCAGTATTCTTAACAATGATATGATAGAGCCATCTAGAAATTTGTCTTCTTTTTTCCCAAATAATCCAATTATATTTTTAGATTTCATGACTGTTAACATTCGAAGAAAACTCTAATGCAATATTACAAACTGCAGTTTATTCAAATAACAATCACAAGAGCCTAAATATCTGCATATCAAAGCCAAAAAACTCAGTCACCATCTTTTATGTTCTTGAACCATAAATTTACTTAGATCCTTTCTGACTGAATAGTCTGGCTGCTCCAGGAGCTTCAGTAACTATTATAAGGAACATAGTAGTATTCACCAAGAAAATAGGGACTATGTGTTGTTGTTGTTGTTGTTGTTTTGGTGTGTGAAGTCTTTTAAATTTTATTTTTAACCTCTAGGCATTGGCATCCCCTACTACTTAGGGAGATGCTTCCACAGGGAGGTCTTGGTGGGAGGGCCAAGCTGTCTAGCACAGCCTATATCACCCAAGATTCCACAAATTAAGTCCCAGACAAAATGGTTTCAAGCAACTATTTTCACATCATCCAAGGACTATATTCTCATAGAGACTCAGAACAGAAGTTATGGACTGCCTTGGAGCGATAAGGGCAAATTTCCTCACTTGACACCTTGTCTCTAGACTTTAAGTCTAAACATATGGCCAGCGGTAAGAAAGGTGGCTGTGAGTCCAGTTGTGGAATCCTGGAGAGTTTAGCAGTCATGCTGCCAAACACACATTTACCCTTGACATATACTGACAGATGTAAAAATGTTTATTGTTTTTTTATCTTAAAAATCTGGTCCCACAAAAGCCCAATACTTTTTTCAGTTCATGGAACACTTTTTCCAATTCATGGTCTTGACCCTTCAAAAACAAATTTTTCAATCGAGAGATGAGCTGATAAAGGCAATTTCAGGAGTATGCTCCAATAAAATAATTTTTAATTAATAATGTTTATGAACCAGTAAACCAGTAACCTGGACTTCCAGTTCACTGAGCTCTTTCTGTCATTTACAGTTTCTGAAGGAGAAAAGAAAATGGCTGTCTGCAGATAAGACACTTTAGAAACCACCAAAGAGAAAATCCAAGTCCTCTGGGAGCTGCACTGTCAATTTGCAAGCTCAGAGAGCTGCCAACAGACAGGTGGGCTGAGCCCACGTCCATGACAACAAGGTCCACCTTTCTCCCCAAACACTGCTCCATCTGGCTTCCAGTGCCTGACTTGGCTTGCACTGCCTACCTGGCCTGGAAGATGTGAAAAGGGAAAATACAAAGATTACTTTACATGGCAGATGTGTCTGTTCATTGAGACTATAAAACAGCATTTTCTGGTCTACTATGATGAATATCTCCTTTTGAAATTTTGTTTTTGTATAATTGGTAAATAAAGATATGATGTCAATATGATGTAAAAGTTATTGCATTGATTTTCTGATTTTTCCCAAGCACATTAATAACTGCATCATACTAAAGAACTCTGAGTGGCAGATTTCTTACCACATACTTTGGGTATGGCAATGATCAAAGACATGGTCAATGAAATAATGAATTTATCAGCTGGACTTTATTAAAATTAAAAAAAATCAGTTCTGTAAAACATACTGTCAAGAGAATGAAAAGATAAGCCACAAACTGGTAGAAAATACTGGGAGAAAACAACAAAATGGAGACTATTATTCAAGGTCTACAAAGGCATATAAAACTCAATGATAAGAAAACAACTAATTAAAAAATGATCCAAGGACATTAACAGATACTTTACCAAAGAAGATATACTGATGGAAAATAGCATATGAAAAGATGCTCCACATCATATAGCAACAGGAAATTGCAAATTAAACAATGAGATATCATTGCACACTTACTAGCATGGTCAAATTCCAGAACACTGACAACAACAAGTGTTGGCAAGGATATGGAGCAACAGGAACTCTCATTCATTTCTGGTGGGAACGTGAAATGTTACAGCCATTTTGAGAGACAGTTTGGCAGCTTCTTAGAAAACTTACCACACTCCAACCATTCAATCCAGCAGTTGTGCTCCTTGGTATCTACTCAAAGCAATTGAGAACTTATGTCCACACATAAGGGATATTTACACCAGCTTTGTTCATAATTGCCAACACTTGAAAGAAATTATTAATAAGATGCCTATCAGAAGGTGAATGGAAAAATAAACTATGGTACATCCAGAAAACAATGGAATATATTCAGTGCTAAAAATAATTGAGCTTTGGGGGAGAGCTTTGGAGAAGAGTGGAGAGAAAATGTGTGAGATTACAAGGGACTCTGGAGTACTTAAAATTGAAAGAAGTGTTGCTGTGGTTATGAGTCTGACATTTGTTAATGTCACTTAAGAAACATGAATAAATTTAAAACTATTTTTAAAAAATCAGCAGAGTATAGCGGCTCACACCTGCACTTGCAGCACTTTGAAGCCAGGAGTTCAAGACCAGCTTGAGCAGCATAGCAAGACATTGTTTCAAGAAGGAGAAGGAGAAGGAAGAGAAGAAGAAGAGAGAAGAAGAAGAAGAAAGAAAGATCAGCAAGGTGTGGTGGTGTGTATGCTTGTTGTCCTAGCTACTTGGAAGGCTTAGGAGGATCACCTGAGCTTAGGAATTTGAGGTCACAGTGAGATGTGATTGTGCCACTGTATTCCAGCAGGGACACCAGAGCAAGACCCTGTCGCAAAAGGAAAAACAATGACAACAACAACAACAACAAAATTGAGCTATGAAGCCATGAAAAGACTTGAAGCAACAAAACGAATATTACTAAGTGAAAGAAGTCAATCTGAAAAGACGTATATTGTATGAACCCAACCATATGCCATCCTAGAAAACACAAAACTACGGAGATAGAAAAATGATCAGTCATTGCCAGGGATTAGGGAGCAGTAAGGGATGAATAGGTATGTCATACTCTGTATGATACTATAAAGATGGGTACATTTTATTCTACACTTGTCAAAACTCACAGCATTTCCAACACCAAGAGTAAACCCTATGGACTCAGAGTGGTAATGTGCTACTGGTGGTTCATCAATGAACAAATATGTAATTCTGGCACAGGAAGTTGATAATGGTGGAGACTAAGCATATGTGTGGGTGTGGGAGCAGGGACTAAATGAGAAATTTCTGGACCTTCTGCTCAATTGCTCAATTTTGTTGTGAACCTAAAACTATTCTAAAAATAAAGTCCATGGGGGGGAAAAACACTGATGATATCCCTATGTATGGTGTTAAAGATACTGATTTATGAAGAATGCTAACAAAAAATTTTGATAAACTTGGTCTTATTAAAAATACATGACTTCTAATTAGCCTGTAATTAGTAGGGTAAAAGTCATATCCCAAAAATCTGAAGCCTTTATTGACTATGATACAATAAACAAATGTGTAAGCAGTTGAACTCTACTGGCGTTTTTAATATGATTTATATCATTTTTAATAATGCTCTGGTTACAATTGTATATTTGGGGGTTTCCTCTATCCTAATTTATACAATAATTAATGTGTGTGGTTTGAAAGGCCAGGATGATTTTTAGGAATGCATATCTTGAATTACAACAGAAATTCCTGTATTTGGGCACTGTGTAGAATTTCTGGAATTTATCTTTGTTTACACATAAAAAATGCATGTGTAAACATACATACATATACATATGTATATGTGTGTATATGTATATGTGGATATATATCTCCCCATATAAATATATATTTCATATATACATGTCATATATATGTATTTGTATTTCCCTGTTACTTGATGTGGCACACACTTGACAGATTTTGTGACTCAGGATGTATGATATAAAATCATTCACTAACAATAAAATATTTCTTGCATAACTTTCACTGGGTTCCATAACTGGCAAGGTAAGGAAAATGATCGAGACTAAAGTTTTGTCTTTCTGTTAGAGTCAAAACTTTTCACCTCAATTCTGTCTGGAGAAAAGGAAGCAGGTATGAGACCAAAGGATGTGTAACTGTATTGACCCATGCATTGACTAGAGCTCATAATAAATTGTAAGTTACATATTTTCCATCAAAGATGAATTAGCTGAACATAATTTGATTTAACTGCTGTTTGTTTCCAGTCCGATAGATTATAATGAGACAAAATAGGCACTTAGGGAAGCCTAGCACCTCCCACCTACGCAGGAAGCATGTAGAAAAACAGTTAAATTTGTCCTATATCTGCTAGCTTTATTTCCTGTACTTGGTAGAAGCACCACACAGCCCAGCGACTGTGTGCAAGGTGCAGAACTAAGATCTGGGTTGAAAACAGAACATAGGCCATTTTACTCAGGGGAAAAGCTACCAACATGCTGATCACCAGCCTGCTGAGGGCAGTTATTGCCTGCATCTGTCTTGGTAAGGATGACCACAGCATAGGACTCAGGCTCCCTTCAGCTCCAACTGATGTGGGGAGAGGCAGAACATTATAGTCTAATGATGCTTAGAAAGGAGGGACAATGGGCAAAGGAATGACAGCACTGATCTTAAGCCACTTCACCTCTTATATTCCCAGGTTTACAAAAAAGGGAAAAAAAGGGATCAGTCTATTTTTTTTCTCTTTCTTATAGGACCCAGCATGGCTCAGAAGGTAACTCAAACTCAGCCTGAAATTTCTGTGGTGGAGAAGGAGGATGTGACCTTGGACTGTGTGTATGAAACCCGCGACACCACTTATTACTTGTTCTGGTACAAACAACCACCAAGTCAAGAAATGATTTTCCTTATTCGTCAGGACTCTTTTAAAGAGCAAAATGAAACAGAAGGTCGGTATTTTCTGAACTTCCAGAAATCTACCAGTTCAATCAGCCTCACCATCACAGCCACACAGTTCATGGACTCAGCTACGTATTTCTGTGCTCTGAGAGAAGCCACAGTGAGACAGGTGCCTGCAAGAGCCCTACAAAAACCTCAACAAGAGATAGTGTCACTGGGGAGTGACTCCATCACAGACAGGAAGAGGCAGGAGCTGTGTCAGCACAGGTGACAGAGGCTTATTCCAGCTCCTGTGAATAAGGTGACTGATAATGACCCTTAGGCTCTAACCCTGCTACTTCCTAAAGATACTTCTCTCTCTTCAAGTGTTCCCTGAAATTAGTCAACCTCATGCCCCATGTCTCATAGCCTCTGATCTTGCACAAGATATCTTCACTGCAGACTCAATTCAAGATGCACACACACAGAGCTGATTAAGCTGATGAGCGGTCCAGGGTCCTGAATCACTTAGTTTACATAACTTCTGGACTCTAAGGATTTTTTTTTTTTTTCTAGAAGAGTGAAAACGAATATTAGGTACATATAATGTGTGATATCAGGAAGCTCTGAACTGTACTCCTCATCTCACTTCGTGTTACTGTATATTGCAGTCGCCTTTCGCCTGACTCCCTAGTTCAACCTGTCTGCCACCTACATGTTTGTTGTGCTTATTCTCATGCCCATCTTCTTCCAGAAAATTAACACAGGTCCACAACCACACATGGAAGCTTTATAAACCTTTCCATTTTATTTTATAACTAAAGTTTTCTTTAGAAAAGAGAAAAATTTTCCATCAGAGTAATATATCTTTGGGAGTGACCACTACAATGTCAAGTGTGTATTCTCTTCTGGTTTAAGACGAAATCCCTAATGTTTTACACCATCATTATTCCATAATTTCCAGTCTCCCTCAGCATTTCTAAATAGAGAAAAACAAAATTAGCTGGACTTGAAATGGTAACTCAATTCAATGGGCTTCCAAAAGAAGGGGAAGATATTACCTTCTATATCCAATCACCAATTTATAGTAAGCACAAAAAACAGAGTAAGATATTAAACCTATAACACATACACAATAAACAAAACTCATGGTATGGAAAAACTACAGGACAAACATACTTTTTTCAAAAATAAACTACAAAGAATGAAATGGAGTTAGGGAACCTATAGATTAAAAGGAGTTAGGGAACCTATAGACTAAAAGAAACTTAAAAACATATGGATCAATCATAATAGGTGACTTTTTGGTGGATTCTGAACCAAAAAAAATTTGGTTCAGAGAAGTCTGACCAGGAATTGATAATTAATGAAAGTTAGTGATGGGTACATGGAGTTTCACTGTTCTGAATGTATATTTTTACATGCATTTGAAAATATCTTTAATAAAACTACCAGTAGAAATTGGCTAGATTCAAATCCTGCCATCTTCATCAGAATGACTTTTTACATGTTCTTTAACCTGTTGATGCCCCAGTTTCCTTATCTGTAAAATGATGATAGCAGAATCTACCCTATGAAATTGAGATGAAAACTAAAATCATATATGTGAATTAAAGGATACATAATTTTATACCATCCTGACATAGCAGAAATTCAATTCATGATAGCCATTGTTACTATGGAAGGTAGAATTTGTTAAGGGACTACACCAGATTATCAACTTGGAACTCTTTTTATAAAACCATACTGCTTCTTGACATGTTTTTGGGGAGAGATCCTAAACTCACTGATAAGGCTGGGGACATCTTGGCACTGCTTGAAAATAACCACAACAGGGGACCTACATGCCCCCTGGTAAATACCTCCATTTTCAACTGTCTCTCCAACAGTACCCGCCCTCCTGACAAGCCTCAGGCCCTGTCAGGGAAGCAGCAGGTGACCCATGTTTGACATGAAAGTGCTGTAGCCAGTGGGGCTACTTTAGTTCCTCTAGGTAAATTAAGGTACATTTTCTCATATTTTCTAATAGTCAAGAAATACTCTAAGACAGTGGTCCCCAACATTTTTGGCATGAGGGACTGGTTTGTGAAAGACAATTTTTCCATGGATCAGGACTGGAGGGATGGTTTTAATATGAATCTGCAAGCAATTGATTTACTGTGGTCTCTGTGCAGTCAAACCTCTCAGCTATGATAATGTGTATTGGCAGCTGGTCCACAGCACTGGCATCACCACCTCGCCTCCACCTCAGGTCATTAGGCACTAGATTCTCAAATGAAACCCGCAACCTAGATCCCTCACATGCACAGTTTCAGTAGGGTTCACTCTCTGGTGAGAATCACATGCTGCTCTAAATCTGACAGGAGGCAGAACTTAGGCAGTGATGCAAGTGATAAGGGGCAGCTGTAAATATGGATGAAGCTTCCCTCATCAGCACTCATCTCCTGCTGTGCAGCTTGGTTCATAATAGGCCATGTACCATGGACTGGGGCTTGGGGACTGCAGCTCTAAGATATGATCAATATTCATACCAGCCTTCAAACTGATTTGGTTTCAGTCTTTCATAGTATTGAAAGTTCCACATGTCAAGATAAAAGTTAATGGAAAAATGGAATCTTTTCCCCGGAACAAATATACAACTAATAGATGATTTGTCCAATACTAAATCTTTATATATGGAGGTTTTTCCTCTCCTATGTTATAAGTGGATAAAAACTTTTAAAATATATTTGGAATATGATTGATTGCTGAATTAATCTCTTCCTTAAGGTGATATAATTATTGGCAAAGAAGATATCCAGTTTAAATGCAAGGTACCTTGTGAATGGGATGAGAATTATAACCTGCTCTAGGAAGCTAGGAGAAAGTATAATGAAGCAATTGGCAATATCTACTAAAGCTAAACATATGTGTTCCCCATGGCCCAGCAATCCCACTCTATGTACATGCCCTCAAAAGTAACATATGTTCAATCATAAAACATGTAAGGGAATAGGAACATTTATTAAATTAGTAATTATAATATCCTAAAGCTAGAAAAAATCAGGGGTCCATCAGAAGTTTTAAGAAAAAAAATTATGATAGGCAAATACTACATGGCAATGAAATTAAATAAATTTGCTATCTGCTCAGTGTGGAAAAAAACCACACAAATATTACTGAGTAAAAGATGTTAGACAGAAAAAAGTTTATAAAAAGGCAAAACTGGTCCATGAAGTAATAAATCAGAAGAGTAAGGACAGAGGTTATCTTTAGGCAACATAGCAATTGAGAAGGGAGGCTTCTGGGATGTTGGTAATGCTGTTTCCCAATGTGGGTGCGAGTTATATGGGTGATTTCTCTTCATGAAAGTTCACCAATGTTTACACTTAAGGTCTCTGCACTTTTCTGATTGTATATTATATATCAATAAAGTTTAAAAAGATAAACCTGATCCACCCCATTGAATACATTTTGAGAACACAATTCTCATTCTATCCATCTTCATGTCCTCGCCCTTCACACTAGCCCTCATTTAACAGGTACTTAATAAGCGTTCATTTAATAAAGGACTTTGCTGCTTTTGATACTTATGAGTACTTGCAAAGATGCTCTGCTCCCAAATCCAAGAACGCAATATATTACTAGGTGGAACTTGACCTGCTCTCTGTACCTTGCTGATTTCTGCCCTGGTTCAGTTCCTCAGCATTTCACACCTGCTTTTCAGCATTTCACAGCCTTTTAACTGGCCTCCTTCTCCTAGGATCTCTCCCAGTAATTGCCTCATTCCTTGTGATTGACTTATCCTTTTAAAAAAATACGGCATCAACCACACCAGTTCCCTATTTAACAACCTTAAATGATCCCTTGCCTGGAGGAGTAAAGTTAAATACTTATATTCAAGTTAGGGGGAGGAGGAGGAAGGAAAGCGGAAAGGGGAAGAAGGTGTTGGATTAGTAAACTCTCACCTAAGGTGCACAATGTAAGGGTATACAGTACATCCCCTGCTGAAAGGCTCAACTACAACTTGAACTTTACCTTAGAAATGCAGTGTAACCTAATCATTTGTACCCTCTTATTAATCTGAAGTCAAACAAACAAACACACCACTCCACGTAGCTCTTGATGGCCTCTGCAATCTTGACAGGAACTTTGTGCTTCATCAGATTAAGTCTGATTCAAGAATGATGCTGGGAAACTTTCACTGGCCTAAAGAGCTCTGCCTGTAGTCCTTTGCTCCCATCACCACATCTATCTGAACGCTTGCCATCATTCTTCCTCCAAATCCTAGAGACCAGAACAGATCTTATTCCTCCAGAAGAATTCCCTGGTCATTCTCACCCATGGTGATCTCTCTCTTCTGATATTACCCAATGATTTTTTAACTGTACCACTTAATTTTACAACTCACTCTCATAAGCATTATTTCATTCCCTCATTACAATAACATTGTGAACAAGGCAAAGTATAGAGAATTAATTTTATTTTGCAGATTTAAAGAATGGAGATTTAGGGGGATGAATTGACTTGAACCAGTGTATTCAGTTGAAAATAAATCCCACTCTTCTCATCCAAACTCTATACCAATTACCTAGATATGAATTTATACATTATCACCCCCATGAGCTTACACATTTTTGAAATGTGATCACACTTTTATATCTTTCACAACACTGGATAAGGAATTATGGGGCACTATACAGTTGAATAATTTTATTTCAACATTTGTCCCCACCCAGCTCAAGGACTGATAATGTATACTGCCTCTGCTCTATAGGATGTTTGTAGCAGAAATAGAGTTCTTCAAAGAAACAATCACTGAATCTCCAAAATATTTAGTTTCTGGGAGTAAGGAGGAGACAAGAAGAAGATCCCTTTTAAGGTCCAGCAGCCTTAATTTTACATTTATATCCTAGGCTCCATATTGAAAACAGTTTCAAGGAGGCTATCAGAGGTAGCAGCAAGAGGCTATAAGCACCATAATTTAATTACAATGAAATAAATTTCAAATCGATCAAATTCCATAAACCATTCTTCCTCAAGTAATTCAACTTGCAAGCAAAGTGGGGAAATTTTTGTTTCTAAAAATTAGTTTAATAGCACTTAAAATGCATAATATAAAATGTAATTTTCTTTATTCCAAAACCGTAATACTAAATATTTCTGGAAGCTAGTCAGAGAACTAATGCAATAAAAAACTAGATGGGTATTGGGGCACCGAAACCTGAAGGTAAATGGTCCCTTATACCCCACACCCTTGACCTTAGACACCTGAGCCTTAGAGGTTAAACACTGAGATACAAGGAGTAAGAGAGGGAGAGGGAGATGCAAAGACAAAAATAAATTTGGACACTGTAAATAAGATCTTCAAATAGGCTTTATTTGCCTAGTGCTAAATATGTCAGGTATCTATAGTCTGACCCTTCCTTCCAAACATTAGCAGGAATATAGGTGGGGAATAGGATTTAATTTACTTATCTGTTCTTCCCTTGATTTGAGGGAAGTATTACGTTTTGTTTTGAATTATGTGGGGGTTTTATTTTATAGAGCTTAGCACATTGTAGATTACCAAACTTCTGGAAATACTTGGGCTTAGGGATTCCTGAGCACGCACAATTGTTTAAGAACAGGTAGATTGTCTGTTTACCCAGGAATCTTGTCAGCATGGTGACTGTACTCATGATCATAATTATAGTAAGTGTAAAAGAGTCTGAGGAATTTTAATTGGTGGGAAAATCTATTTAGCATAAATATTTATCATTTGAATATTATCCTTATGTTCAACTGATTTTAATTACAATTGTTGTTATCATTCTGACGACACTACCCCTCAGAGCCCGTGTAGAAAATAAATCATAGCCATCTGCAGTGACAAAGTCCCAATACTTTAAAATGGTTTATGTAAGCTTATGTTTTGACATCTCACTATAACACAATCATACCTTGTATAAACTAAACCCAATCTTAGAGAAAGATGGTCTATGAAAACGATCCTTTTAAATCTTCTGCCAGGCTTATTTTACTAGCACAAATAATTACAAAGGAACTAGATAAACAATCCAACAAACACCTAGAAAATAATACTTTTAACTAAGATTCCTGAAATCCCTAATAAAACAAACAGGATACAATTAAAGTCCAGCTAAATGCCTCTGGAGTGGAGAAGGCCTGGGTTATAACATTAAACATCTAAAACCTGGTTTTCTAAAAGAAAATACTTAAGTTTGAACAGTGATATGAAACAAAGTTATCATTTCAAGGACCAAATTACTAAAATAAGGTTACCTAGATCTCAGAAGGTTAAGATTGCTGTCATCCAAGTATGGTCCAGGGAACTTGAGGAAGACCTTTCAGGGAATCTGGCATACTAAAACAATTTTTGTAACAACAGTAAGACATTATTTGCCTTTTTCACTTTCATAGTCTCTAGCTGTATATGCAAAGTTTCCGGAGACTGCATAATATGAGTTATATAATGTCATCACTTTCATAGTTAATAGAATGTATCTCTACCTCTATCTCTGTCTCTATCTCCATTCCACATAAACAAACCTCTTTGAAGTCTCCTTGGAATCTCTTTGTAAGAATATAAAGGGGTCCTCAGACCAACAAGTTTGAGAACGCATGCTTCATAGTTTATACATTCAATTTATTGCAGTCTGACTTTGAATATTTCATCACTTTGCACAGTGTAATAAATTTACATTTATCCTCCATCCCTTGTGCTATTGTTACCCATTTTTATTCTACATAAGTTAAACACTCTACAACATAGTTTTATAGTTTTCCATTTAAACAATAATTTTTAAAATTATTTTAGCACTTTAAAGTTGAGCTCTGAGGCTGGTGACTCATGCCTGTAATCCTAGAACTCTTGGAGGCCAAGGCTGGTGGATTTCTTGAGCTCAGAAGTTCCAGACCAGCCTGAGCAAGAGTGAGGCCCCATCTCTACTAAAAATAGCTGAGCATTGTGGAAGGCACCTGTAGTCCCAGCTGCTTGGGAGGCTGAGGCAAGAGGATAGCTTGAGCCCAAGAGTTTGAGGTTGTTGTGAGCTATGATGCCACGGTATTTGCCCAGAGCAACAAAGTGAGAATTTGGGGGAAAAAAAAAAAGTTGAGCTCTGACATGCATTGTTTCTGATGAAAAGTTGGCTGCCATTCTTAGCTTTGATTCCTTGACCCTAATGTATTCTTTTCTGGTCTTCTCCCCAATCCATCCTAGCTGCTTTTAAGATTTTCTCTTTATTATGTGTTTTCAGAAACTTGTTTATGATGAACCTTGAAGTAATACTATTTATAATTCTTTTTATCTGTGAATTTAAAATTAAGCCTGAAATTTTATCAGCAATTTTTTCTTTAAATATGTTTCCTCTTTTAAATTAAAAAAAGAAGATTTTTGTGAGATAGAGTTTCAATCTCTTGCCCAGGCTAGAGTGCTGTAGTATCGTCATTGCTCACAACAACCTCAACCTCAAACTCAATGACTCAGTTATCCTCCTGACTCAGCCTTCCATGTAGCTGGGACTACAAGTGTGTACCACCATGCCTGGATAATTTTTCCATTTTTAGTAGAGACAGGGTCTTGCTCATGCTCAGGTTGGTCTTGAACTCCTGAGCTCTAGCAATCCATATACCTTGACCTAGAATGCTAGGATTACAGGTATAAGCCACTGTGCCTGGACCCTCCATGAATATTTTTCTTTCTTTCTATTTTTTCTTCTGAAACTCAAATTACACACATATTTTACCACTCAAGCTTGTACAGCTCAAGGACAATATTCTGTTTTCAATCCTTTTTCTCTTTGCTTCATTTTGCATAATTTCTACTGCTTTTTGGTGAAGTTCCCTTAGCTTTTTCCCACTGGCTTCTAATCTGCTGCTAATCCTATTCAACTTATTTTTCATTTATTTATCAATTATTTCTACAATCTCTATTTGGATTTTTTATATATTTCATCTTTCTCCTACATTTCTTTACATCCTTAACTATTAATAGATATATTTCACAATTGTTTTAAAGTCCTTTTATAGTAATTATTTAATCTGTGCTTTGTG
The DNA here is from genome assembly GCF_027406575.1 of Nycticebus coucang. Classification (NCBI taxonomy): domain Eukaryota; kingdom Metazoa; phylum Chordata; class Mammalia; order Primates; family Lorisidae; genus Nycticebus; species Nycticebus coucang. Next base: position 32,041,019 of record NC_069785.1, on the reverse strand, counting down.
TGTGTGTGTGTGTGTGTGTGTGTGTGTGTGTGTGTGGTTTTTGGGCAGAGCTGGGTTTGAACCCGCCACCTCCAGCATATGGGGCTGGGGCCCTACTACTTTGAGTCACAGGCGCCGCCCGTAATCTGTGTCATTTTTAAGTCTGTTTCAATTGACTGATTTTTCTTCTAGTTATAGATTATATTTTTCTGGTTCTTCACATGCCTGATAATTTTGATTGGGTGCTAAATGTTATGTATTTTACACTGCTGGATGTTGAATTTTGTTGTATTACTTTAAAAGGCATTGGAAATTATAGCTAGTCTATAAAGTTAATGTTGAGTACTTTCTTCTTAGAGTGTTACTCCATTCTCTCTACTATCTACCTTCTGTTCAATATATTTTATTAGTATTACTAAAACACAGTCTAAGAAATGGCTGTGATGCATTTTGCACGGAAACCACCAGAGGGCGCCGCCTTTTCGGATGTGGCTTGTATGTGCTTTCGGGTGGGGGGTGGTCTCACCCGCCTGTTTTCATTGAAGTCGCAAGACAGACTGTTAAGCAAATCTCACCGGAGACTAGCCCTGCTAGGTCTGAGGTATTGCAAGGAGCAAGGATCATTTATTTCTACCAACATGCTTTCTGTCACTTACTCAGTTCTTGTGATTTTAATATTTCGTAAGTAATATTTTTATCTTAAGCCTTAATGAGATTTCATTTTCCTATAATAGTGATAACCTTCTGCTCCATATAACAAAATTCTTTCTTTCTTTCCTTTTTTTTTTTTTTTTTAGGGAGGAGCAATGGAGACTCAGTGACCCAGACAGAAGGCACGGTTACACTCTCAGAGGGGGGACCTATGATCCTGAACTGCACTTACCAGGCCACTTATTCAGGTTCTTTCCTCTTCTGGTATGTCCAGTATCACAATAAAGCTCTTCAAGTACTCTTGAAGAGCTCAATAGACAACCAGAAGAGAGAGAATCAAGGGTTTTGGGCCAATCTTGTTAAAAGCAACAACTCCTTCCACCTGCAGAAATTCTCGCTCCAAGTGTCAGACTCGGCTGTGTACTACTGCGCTTTGTCAGACACAGTGAGAGGGCCTGCAGGGGGAGCTGAGCACAAACCCTGAGGGGCACAGGGGGTGCCCACAGTGAGCAGCCTCAGGAGGTGATTGATTTGCATGCTGTTTCTCCTGTGATCCTGATTGTTAACCCCTCCACGCTCTTGCCCACGTGCATTTTCCACTGTGGGATTCTACGGGCCTGGTCCATCTGGATTTCCTCTGTATGTTTTCACAGGTGTTTTAAGGTACATTCCCATAGTTGTGTTTCTGGATGAAGTATTTCTTATTTTGTTCTGATAGTGGAAACTTTGTAATTTTTTTCTGATAATGGAAACTTCTCTTTATTCCCCTTCACCAACTTCAAGAACTGAATTATTTTATTTTATTTTATTTTATTTTATTTTATGTTACTTTATTTTATTTTATTTTTTGTTGTTGGGGATTCATTGAGGGTACAATAAGCCAGGTTACACTGATTGTATTTGTTAGGTAAAGTCCTTCTTGCAATTATGTCTTGCCCCCAGAAGGTGTGGCACACACCAAGGCCCCACCCCCTTCCTCCTTCCCTCTCTCTGTCCCCCCCATGACCTTAATTGTTGTTAATTGTCCTCATATCAAAATTGAGTACATAGGATTCATGCTTCTCCATTCTTGTGATGCTTTACTAAGAATAATGTCTTCCACGTCCATCCAAGTTAATACGAAGGATGTAAAGTCTCCATTTTTTTTTTAATAGCTGAATAGTATTCCATGGTATACATATACCACAGCTTGTTAATCCATTCCTGGGTTGGTGGGCATTTAGGCTGTTTCCACATTTTGGCGATTGTAAATTGAGCTGCAATAAACAGTCTAGTACAAGTGTCCTTATGATAAAAGGATTTTTTTCCTTCTGGGTAGATGCCCAGTAATGGGATTGCAGGATCAAATGGGAGGTCTAGCTTGAGTGCTTTGAGGTTTCTCCATACTTCCTTCCAGAAAGGTTGTATTAGTTTGCAGTCCCACCAGCAGTGTAAAAGTGTTCCCTTCTTTCCACATCCACGCCAGCATCTGCAGTTTTGAAATTTTGTGATGTGAGCCATTCTCGCTGGGGTTAGATGGTATCTCAGGGTGGTTTTGATTTGCATTTCTCTAATAGATAGGGATGATGAACATGTTTTCATATGTTTGTTAGGCATTTGTCTGTCTTCTTTAGAGAAGGTTGTATTCGTGTGTCTTGCCCATTGACATGTGGGATTCTTGGCTTTTTTCATGTGGATTAATTTGAGTTCCTTATAGATCCTAGTTATCAAGCTTTTCTCCAATTCAAAATATGCAAATATCCTTTCCCGTTGTGTAGGTTGTCTATTTGCTTTGGTTGTTGTCTCCTTAGTGGTACAGAAGCTTTTCAGTTTAATGAAGTCCTGTTTGTTTATTTTTGTTGTTGTTGCAATTGCCATGGCAGTCATCTTCATGAAGTCTGTCCTGAGGCCAATATCTTCCAGTGTTTTTCCTACGCTTTCTTTGAGGATTTTTATTGTTTCAAGCCTTAAATTTAAGTCCTTTATCCATCTTGAATCAATCTTTGTGAGTGGGGAAAGGTGTGGGTCCAGTTTCAGTCTTTTACATGTGGAGATTCAGTTCTCCCAACACCATTTATTGAATAGGGAATCTTCCCCCAAGGTATGTCCTTGTTTGGTTTATCAAAGATTAGGTTGTTGTAAGATGTTACTTTCATTTCCTGGTTTTCTATTCGATTCCAAGTGTCTATGTCTCTAGTTTTGTGCCAGTACCATGCTGTCTTCATGACTATGGCTTTGTAGTACAGCCTAAAATCTGGTATGGTGATGCCCCCAGCTTTATTTTTATTACTAAGAACTGCCTTAGCTATACGGGTTTTTTTCTGGTTCCATCCCAAATGCAGAATCATTTTTTCCAAATCTTGAAAGTACGATGTTGGTATTTTAATAGGAATGGCATTGAATAGGTAGATTGCTTTGGGAAGTATAGACATTTTAACAATGTTGATTCTTCCCATCCATGAGCATGGTATGTTCTTCCATTTGTTAATATCCTCTGCTGTTTCCTTTCTGAGGATTTCATAATTTTCTTTATAGAGGTCCTTCACCTCCTTTGTTAGGTATATTCCTAGGTATTTCATTTTCTTTGAAACTATGGTGAAGGGAGTTGTGTCCTTAATTAGCTTCCCATCTTGACTGTTATTGGTGTATACAAAGGCTACTGACTTGTGGACATTGATTTTATATCCTGAAACATTACTGTATTTTTTGATGACATCTAGGAGTCTTGTGGTTGAGTCTTTGGGGTTCTCTAAGTATAAGATCCTGTCGTCAGCAAAGAGGGAGAGTTTGACCTCCTCTGCTCCCATTTGGATTCCCTTTATTTCCTTGTCTTGCCTAATTGTATTGGCTAGAACTTCCAGCACTACGTTGAATAGTAAAGGTGACAGAGGACAACCTTGTCTGGTTCCAGTTCTAAGAGGAAAAGCTTTCAGTTTTACTCCATTCAGTAAAATATTAGCTGTGGGTTTGTCATAGATAGCTTCAATCAGTTTTAGAAATGTGCCGCCTATGCCTATACTCTTCAGTGTTCTAATTAGAAAAGGATGATGGATTTTATCAAATGCTTTTCTGCATCTCTTAAGAGGATCATATAATCTTTATTTTTGCCTCTGTTAATATGGTGGATAACGTTTATGGACTTGCGTATGTTAAACAAGCCTTGCATCCCTGGGTTGAAACCTACTTGATCATGATGTATGACTTTTTTGATGATAAGCTATAATCTATCAGCTAGGATTTTGTTGAGAATTTTTGCCTCTATATTCATGAGTGAGATTGGTCTGAAATTCTCCTTTTTGTTTGGGTCTTTTCCTGGTTTTGGTATCAGGGTGATGTTTGCTTCATAGAATGTGTTGGGGTCCTTCTTCCTCAATTTTTTGGAATAATTTCTGCAGTACAGGAATAAGCTCTTCCTTGAAGGTTTGATAGACTTCTGGTGTTAAACCATCTGGACCAGGGCATTTTTTGGTTGGAAGCTTTTTTATTGTTTCTTTAATCTCAGTGCTTGAAATTGGTCTGTTCAGGAGCTCTATTTCTTCCTGGCTAAGTCTAGGGAGAGGGTGTGATTCCAAATATTTATCCATTTCCTTCAGATTGTCAAATTTCTGGGCATAGAGTTTCTGATAGTATTCAGAGATGATCTCTTGTATCTCTGTGGGATCAGTTGTTATTTCCCCTTTATCATTTCTGATTGAGATTAGTAGAGATTTTAGTTTTCTATTTCTAGTTAGTCTGGCCAATGGTTTATCAATTTTATTTGTTTTTTCAAAAAACCAACTCCTTGTTTCATTAATTTTCTGAATGATTCGTTTGTTTTCAATTTCACTGATCTCTGATTTGATTTTGGATATTTCTTTTCTTCTACTGAGTTTAGGCTTAGATTGTTCTTCTTTTTCCAATTCCATAAGATCTCTTGTGAGTTTGTTGATGCGCTCTCTTTCTGTTTTTCGAATGTAAGCATCTAAATCGATAAATTTTCCTCTCAAAACTGCTTTTGCAGTATCCCACAGGTTTTGGTAGCTTGTGTCTTCATTGTTGTTATGCTCAAGGAAGTTAATGATTTCCTGTTTTATTTCTTCCTGCACCCATCTGTTATTCAACAGAAGGTTGTTTAATTCCATGCCTTTGTGTGGGGTCGAACGTTTTTGTTAGAGTTGAGTTCCACTTTTATTGCCTTATGGTCTGAGAAGTTACAAGGTAAAATTTTAATTCTTTTTATTCTGTTGATATTTGTTTTGTGTCCCAGGATATGATCAATTTTGGAGAATGTTCCATGGGGTGATGAGAAGAATGTATATTCTTTATCTTTAGGATGGAGTGTTCTATATGTGTCTATCAAGCATAGTTGTTCTAGGGTCTCATTTAAATCTCTTATATCTTTGTTTAATTTCTGTTTAGAGGATCTGTCCAGCTCTGTAAAAGGAGTGTTAAAGTCCTGTGTTATTATGGTATTATCAGATATCATATTGCTGAGACTGAGAAAGGTCTGTTTTAAGAATTTGGGAGCATTGAAATTTGGTGCATAAGTATTTAGAATTGAAATGTCTTCTTGTTGTATTTTTCCCTTGACAAATATAAAGTGAACATCTTTGTCTTTGTTGATAGTTGCTTTAAATCCACATGTATCTGAAAATAAGATTGCAACTCCTCTTTTCTTCTGAATTCCATTTGCCTGAAAAATTGTCTTCCAACCCTTGACTCGGAGTTTTAATTTGTCTTTTGAAGCCAGGTGTGTTTCTTGCAGACAGCAAATGGATGGCTTGTGTTTTTTTTTTTTCTGTAGAGACAGAGCCTCACTTTATAGCCCTCGGTAGAGTGCCGTGGCATCACACAGCTCACAGCAACCTCCAACTCCTGGGCTTCAGCGATTCTCTTGCCTCAGCCTCCCGAGTAGCTGGGACTACAGGCGCCCGCCACAACGCCCGGCTATTTTTTTTTTTGGTTGCAGTTCAGCCGGGGCCGGGTTTGAACCTGCCACCCTCGGTATATGGGGCCGGCGCCTTTACCGACTGAGCCACAGGTGCTGCCCAGGCTTGTGTTTTTTAATCCAGTCAGCCAATCTATGTCTCTTTAGTGGGGAATTTAAGTCATTAACACTTATTGAGATAATTGATAAGTGTGGTAGTGTTCCATTCATCTTATTTTGTGAGCGTGCATTGCTTAGTTTTATCTTTTGCATCAGTGTGGAGGTTAGGGTCTGTCCTTTAATTTCTGAGTTCTTTGCTGCTTGCTGATCCATTGTGATGGTCAGTGTGTAGAACAGGTTGAAGTATTTCCTGTAGAGCTGCTTTGTTATGGCGAATTTCCTCAATGTTTGTATATCCGTAAATGATTTGATTTCTCTGTCAATTTTAAAGCTTAGCTTAGCAGGGTACAGAATTCTGGGCTGGAAATTGTTCTGTTTAAGTAGATTCAAGGTAGATGACCATTGTCTTCTTGCTTGGAAAGTTTCATTAGAGAAATCTGCAGTCACTCTGATGGATTTGCCCATGTAGGTCAAATGGCGCTTACTCCTGGCAGCTTGCAGAATCTTTTTTTTTTTTCTTGACTTTGGACAGTTTCATCACAATGTGTCTTGGAGAAGCTCGGTTAGAGTTGAGGCGACCTGGGGTCTGATATCCCTCTGAAAGCAGTGTGTCAGAATCTTTGGTGATATTTGGGAAATTTTCTTTTAAAATATTCTCTAGTATTGCTTCCATTCCTCTGGGGCATTCTTCTTCCCCTTCTGGGATTCCTATAACTTGTAAGTTGGAATGCTTCATAAAGTCCCATAATTCTGCCAGTGAACATTCTGCTTTCTCTCTCTTCTTTTCTGCCTCTTTAACTATCTGAGTTATCTCAAGAACTTTGTCCTCTGCCTCTGAAATTCTTTCTTCTGTGTGGTCTAACCTGTTGCTGATACTTTCCATTGCATCTTTAAGTTCCCTAATTGACTGCTTCAGTTCCTTTAGCTCTGCTATATCCTTTCTATATTCTTCATATCATTCATCTCTTATTTGATTCTGTTTTTGGATTTACTTGGGTTATTTTCCACTTTATCAGCAGTTCCCTTCATTGTTTCCATCCTTTCCTTCATTGTTTTCATCACGTGTATTCTAAATTCCCTTTCTGTCATTTCTAACATTTCTTTATAGGTGGAATTCTCGCAGTAGCTACCTCATGGTCCCTTGGAGGGGTTGTTCTGGACTGGTTCTCGTGTTGCCTGGAGTTTTCTGCTGATTCTTCCTCATAAGTGATTTTGTTTATCTGTTTTGTTGCCCTAATTTTCCTTTCACTTCCTCTTGCTCTTTAAGTTCCCATGCCTGTGGACTAAGGTTTCGATGAGTCCTTTTGGTAGAGGACCAGATGGACGAGAAGGTTAAGGAGCAAGAAGGGATAAAAGAAAGAAAGAAAGAACGAATAGAAAATAGAGAAAGGAGAGGAGGTGGGTAAAAGGGAATATTGAGAAAAAGAAGAGAGGCACAGAAAGAGGAAGACAGAGCAATATAAATGTACCGTAGGGTACTTTGACACAGGCTTAAAACAACTCCCACCTCTGGGGGTGCCCGGTTGGGTGGTTCCCTGAGGTCAGCAGCTCTTTTCTAACCTGATTGGACCCAGTAACCCACCTCCACCAAGTAGAGAGGAAAGACAAAAATGCTATAAATCAAACCAAAACAAGCAAACAGAAAACTGTACGGGATAAAATTGGGTGAAAAACAAAACAATAGGGGTAGGAATACTAGCAAAAATGAAGTTCTAGTTATTAAAAGAGGCAGCAATGGGAAATTGTATTTAAACTAGAAAAATCGAGAAAGAAAACAATGAAAAAAACGAAAAGAAAAAAATCTCTTTGGAAAAGGTTTAAATTAAAAAACAAAACAACAACAACATCAAAATAAACAAAAAAATACCAAAAACAAAGCAGTATATATATCTTGTTGAATATTGTCTGGGCAACAGGTGTGGTTCTGGGGTATAAGATGTTAATCACAATGCTGATACGACTAGAGGCCTCGGCTGATTTCTGAAACCCCACAGGGTAGACACCCTAAATCTCTCTTCAGCCCTCTTAAAAGGCACTTTAAACTTCTAAACTTGCTAAGCAGAAGCTGTCCCAGGAAAGTGCTTGTCGCTGGGATCACTGCTGTAGTGGCTATCCACTTATCCAGTGTGCCAAAACTGGTCTCACTCTGCCCCTGAGGGTTATGGCTGTAAGGCAGCTCAGTCCCCACCTTTAGGCTGCTCAGTCACTAGGTTACTAGCTCCCACCTGATCCTTGCTCTGCGATCCTGATGGCACTTCTCTCACAATGGCTCCCTGCGGCCCATAGCCAAACACTATTAGCACTGTCTGGCTCAGCAGCTCAGTCTGGGGCCCTAGACAATGCCCAAAGTTTTCCACACTCTTGCTCAAGCTCTCCCCAAGGCAGTTCAACTGAGTGCCAAGTCCAAAAACACCAAAACAGTTCATAGGTAAGGCCTTTCTGGTTTGCAGTCTTGCTGCTACTGTACTTACAGCTGTCAGTGGGATTAGACTGATTGAACACGTGCAACCACTTGCCAGTTTTCCACTGTTTTTTTCCTCCTTTTGGGGTCCAGAAGTCTCTCGCTGACTCCCTGTATCCTCAAAGGGATGATTATAGGCAGATCCCACCAGCCAGAGATGCCTGGAGTCTTATCTCCCCAGACTCACGGTGCCCAGATGCAGGGAAGCTGTTACTCGGTCGCCATCTTGCTCTCTCCCAATAACTGAATTTTTAAAATGTCATTAGTTGGAGTTTTCTCCAGTCTTGCTATTCTAATGTATATATACACATATACACACATATATGTATTCACATTACATATACATACATATGTATTCACATTATATGTGTGTACGTGTATATAGTGATGTGACTGACATTTTAGTCAATGACAGATTACATATATGACAATGGTTCTGTAAGATTCTAAAAGAGTTAAAGACTTACTATTGCCAACTAATGTCATAGCCATCATAATCTTATAGCACAATCCATTATTCAAATTTGTGGTGATGCTGGGGTAAGAAAACCTATCAGTTATATAAAAGTATAGCACATACAGTTGTGTACTTTACATAATACTTACTAATGAAAATAAACAACTGTGTCACCAGTTTGTGTGTATATTTACTATACTATACTTTTTAAAAATTAAATCACAGTTGTATCATTAATGCATTTATGGGGTACAATGTGCTGATTTTATACACGATTTGAAATATTTATATTAAACTGGTTAATATAGCCTTTACCTCACTTACTTAATTATTGTGTTAAGACATTTATACTCTATACTTAGTAGATTTGACGTGCACCCTTGTAAAATGCACCATAGGTGTGGTCCAACCAATTCCCTCCGTTTGGAGAATATTTTATGAAGAGGACCCCCCCCCCCCCGGGCAATTGAAGCAACACCAAAAATACATTACTAGTACCAGATCAAACTAAAAAGCTTCTGCACAGCCAAGAACACAGTATGTAAAGCAAATAGACAGCCATTAGAATGGGAGAAAATATTTGCAGGTTATGGCTCCGACAAAGGTTTGATAAGCAGAATCCATAGTGAACTTAAATGTATTAGCAAGAAAAGAACAAGTGATCCCATCTCACTATTGGCAAGAGATTTGAATAGAAACTTCTCTGAAGAAGACAGGCACATGGCCTACAGACACATGAAAAAATGCTCATCATCCTTAATCATCAGAGAAATGCAAATCAAAACCACTTTGAGCTATCATCTAAATCCAGTAAGAGTAGCCCACATCACAAAATCTCAAAACTATACTATACTTTTTATCACTATTTAAGAGTGTACTCTTTCTACTTATTGGGAACAGATTAACTATAGCACAGTCTCAGGTGGGCCCTCAGGAGGTGTTCCAAAAGGCATTGCTACCATGGCAGACCACATCTCCATGTGTGTTATTGCCCCTAAAACCTTCCAATGAGCAAGGATGCGGAGGTGGAAGACAGTGAAACTGATGACCCTGACGCTGTATATACCTACATAATGTATGAGTTTGTGTCTTAGTTTAAAATTTAATTTTTAAAATTTAAAAATTAAAAAGTTTTAAAAATAGAAGAAAGCTTATAGAACAAGTGTATAAAGAAAAAATATTTTAGTATAGCTGTAAACTGTGTTTGTGTTTTTACCTAAATGTTATTACAAGAGAGTCAAAAAGTTTAAAAAATAAAAAATGTATAAAGTAAAAAAATTAAGCTAAGGTTAATTTATTATCAAACAAAAGTGTTTGATAATATGCTTATAAAGTCTACAGTAGTGTATAGTAACATCCCAGGATTTCACATTAACTCTCACTACTCTCTCTCTCAATGACTCACTCAGAGGCACTTCCTGCAAGTTGGGCCCATTCACATGCCCAACACATATGAATATTTTTTTTATCTTTTGTACCATAGCATAGTGCACCTTTACTGAGTTAGATATGATTAGATACACAAATACTTACCATGGCATTATAGTCACCTAACAGTGTTTGGTATAGTAACTTGCTAATAGGATTGCAGTCTAAGTGCAAAAGACTATGCCATATAGCCCAGGAGCCTAGATGGGTAGTGGACTATAATATCTAAGTTTGTGGAAGTGCACTCTATGAAGTTGGCATAATGACAGAATTGCCTAATGACACATTTCTCAGGATGTATGCCATCATTAGGCAATGCAGGACTGTAACGGGACTAAATTAGAAATGCCATTTTTTTTTTTTGGTAGAGACAGAGTCTCACTTTATCACCCTCAATACAGTGCCATGGTGTCACACAGCTCACCTACAACTCCTGGGCTTAGGTCATTCTTTTGCTCAGCCTCCCGAGTAGCCGGGACTACAGGCGCCCACCACAACGCCCAGCTATTTTTTTGTTGCCATTTGGCCAAGGCCAGGTTTAAACATGCCACCCTCAGTATATGGGGCCAGTGCCCTACCCAATGAGCCACAGGCAACACCCTAGAAATGCCATTTAGTTGATAGTAAATTACACCATTTGAAGAAGCTATTATTCCCAGTTACACTGAATCCATTCATGAAATAGTATGGATAGGCAGCTTTCCAGGTCTGGGAATATCACAATATACATGAGAGAATCTTCTTCCTAAGAGTCCTGAGCTTTAAAAATATCCTAAATATTAATGAGAATTCTCCATAAAAAACAAACAAACAAACCAAAAAAACAGAACAAATAGGAGTAGATAGATATACACAGAGATTTGTTACAAGGGTTTGGCTCCTGTGATTATGGAGGCTGAGAAGTCCCATGATCTGCCATTTGCGAGCTGGGGGCCCAGGAAAGTTAGTAGTGCAAGTCCTGGTCTAAGTCTGAAGGCTTGAGAACCAGGAACACCTATTCCTGGAAGACAATGTTCCATCTCTGTGAGAAAGAGAGAATTTTCCTTTTCTCTACCTTTTCCTTCTATCCTGGTCCTCCACAAATGGTGGATCTTCTTTACTCAGTTTACTAATTCAAATGCTAATCTCTTCAAGACACCCCTTACATACAATCTAGAAATGATGTTGTACCAGCTACCTAGGCATTCCTTATCCCAGATGTCCCTTACATGCCTACACAAGTGTGTGGTCACACTCAGTGTGACTAGAACTAAAGGAGTGTCCCCACTCGATTGTCCACTATTTTTCTGATTGATCTGGCAAAGAGGGAGCAAAGGGGATGCTGGTATGATTACCCAATTCTTGCCCAGAGAGGAATATCTTGGTATAATGACTATATGTTTTTTTTTCTCCCCTAAATCACTTCAAAATCTTTTTCTCTTTGACATGATGCAGTGGTCCTGGGACCAAAGCAGTAGCTACAAGCACTGGAAGCAGGGATGCTTCCTAAGCGAGAAATTACCTAGGTTTTTATACAACTATATCTCTGGATAGTAAGATGGCCCACTAGTTCTGCACTGAGGTAATCTTACTCTAGCTGAATGAGGAGGAAGTACTTGCTAGACCAGGATTGCTACCTGCAATCCAGATCAGCACAGAGGCAATTCTAATGTCCCTTCCAAAGGTAAAAAGTTGGGCTATTGTTAGAGAGAAGGAGAAATAGAAACTGAGGGTGAAGAAAGGAAGAAATAAGGGATGGATTGAGGGAAATCCAATATTACATTCACACCTCAAAACAGACTTAGAGCAAAAGACGACACTGTCTCTTAGCTCAATTATACCAGATGCCTAAAAGGTGAAGCTTGTGTTTACCAAGACAACTCCCCAAAGAGTTGGGGTACACCACCCTCTCCCACACATGGTTAAGTGTTGTTTACTCCTGCTTTTAGACAAGATCGAGTGGAAGCCTGCAAACCTAAGTAGCTTCATCCTGAGAAATATTCATACATTATGATAGACTGGACTAATTATTAATGACTGAATGCTATTCTAGTAACATGCCAGTATCTTTTAAGTTGTATGTCCTTTTGATATAGGGATTTGGGTTTGGAGACTGGGAGTGGACTATGTTAGTGTGAATTATATATTTGGTCTTTGACTCTGATTCCTGGCATACGACTCCTAGAATCCTTAGAAAAAACAAAATAGTGTATTTTTGTATGCTAATGAATTAACTGATGGTTGGCGGTCCCTACGTAGCTTCAGGATGGGGGATGGAAGACCAAGGCTAGATTAGAGGTTTGGGACTTTCTTTTTTTTTTTTTGTAGAGACAGAGTCTCACTGTACCGCCCTCGGTAGAGTGCCGTGGCGTCACACGGCTCACAGCAACCTCCAACTCCTGGGCTTAAGCGATTCTCTTGCCTCAGCCTCCCGAGTAGCTGGGACTACAGGCGCCCACCACAACCCCAGCTATTTTTTTTTGTTGTTGCAGTTTGGCCGGGGCTGGGCTTGAACCGCCACCCTTGGCGTATGGGGCCGGCGCCTCACTCACTGAGCCACAGGTGCCGCCCGAGGTTTGGGACTTTCAACCCAGCCCCCAACCTCTGAGGAGGAAGTGGATCTAAAAGGTAAGTTGATCATCAATGACCAACAGTCTAATCAATCATCCCTATGTAATGAAGCCTCCATAAAAATCCAAAAGGACAGAGTTTGGAGAGCTTTGAGGAAGCTGAACACGTGGAGGGTTACAGGCAGGTGAATAACACTTATTCATGTTTAGGACAGGGTGGCTTACCCCAACTCCTTGGGGACTGAAGCTCCTGTTCTTGAGACCCTTCCAGACCTGGTCATATGCATCTATCTCTTCATCTGGCTTTTTATTTGTATTCTTTAAAATATCCTTTGTAATTAATTGGTAAATGTAAAAAAAAAAAAAAAAAAGGAAAGAAAAGATAGATAAATAGGACATGAGTAAAATTTTAAAGTGGTGCTCATCAAAAGATAATATTAGGAAAATCAATAAATAATCCAGAATCTGAAAAAATATTCTAGGGAGAAATAGCTAAGAAAGTATTATTTCAAGAATATATAAAGAACTCTAACAAAACAATAAAAAGCTACCACAATAATAAAATACAAGTAAATGGAATGACCAGTAAGTACTACCACAAGCTGAATATTTGTGTGCTCCAAAATTCATATGCTGGAACCTGTTGTGATTTTAATTCGTTATGGTTTCTTTCTAATTTGGTTTTGAGGTGTCTCTCTTGTGAGTAGCAATAAAACAAACTAGCCCCTGTCTAGGAGAGGCTTGACAGTGGGGAAAGTTAAGTTTAGGTATGTGGGTCAGGTTATACATAATGAGGAAGTGAAACCAAAATGTGTAAAATAATAGAAATTTATTACTCATAGGTCCTAGAGAGGGTAGGGGTGCCAACAGGAAGCAGAGAAGTTTGGAGGCAGCAGGGAGCTCAACCAGCAGGTGGGGAGAGAGGGTGGGGGTGTGCAAAGGGGGAAGTCAGCAGCTGGGGGATGTGTTGAGTTTTGGGTTAGGGGAATGAGGAGCAACCACACAGGGAGGGGAAGTTTCAACGAGGCCAAAGGTGATAGAGCACGACTTATGTTAGGCCTAAAAATGGATGTCAAGGCTACGACTGTACTGAACAAATTTATGACAGAATCTAACCCCAATGGGATGGTATTTGGAGTGGGGCCATTACAAAGTGATTGAGTAATGGAAATAGTACCCTTATAAAAGAGGCCCCAGAGAGTTTGCCCCTTCTGCCACATGAGGACACAGTGAGAAGGTGACTATCCATAAACCAGGAAGCAGGCCTCTCCCTGGTCACTGAATCTCCTGGTGATTTGATCTGACATTTCTCAGTCCTGAAGAAATATATTTTCTGCTGTTTATTAGCCACTGAATCTATGGTATTTTGTTTAGCAGACCAAATAGATTAAGACAACTACATAAAATTGACTAAACATCATGAGTCACTAGGGAGATGCAAATGAAATCCACACTCAGATGCCATTTACCTCTGCTAGAAGATCTAAAAACAAGGTATTGTTTATTGGCAAATATGTGGAGCAACTGCACCTTTCATGCAGTGTTGGTGGGATCATAAAATGTCACAATCACACTGGGAACATAGCAGGTAAACTCATGGGTGTTTAGCAGAGAAAAGTGAAAACATAGGCCCTCAAATGTTTGGAAGAGCATATTTCTCACAAGTTGGAAACAGCTCCAATGTCTATCAATAGGAGAATGTGTGAACAATTATGGTACAGCCAAGTGAAGAACTATTACTCTATAAGGGAACTACTGACAGATAGCACAACAGTATTCAGGCGTCTTTAAAACCTTATGCTGAGCAGTAATAGAAAGCACACCCTCCTCCCAAAATACAATTCCACTTCTATGAAATTCGGGACCAGAAAAAACTAAATTATGGTGATAGTAATAAAAATATAGCTGCCTCTGGGATGGAAGGTTTGACTGCAAAAAGGCAAAGAGAGATTTTCTGGAATCATGCAAATGTTCTATTTATTGTTTTAGGTGGTGATTACACAGATGTATAAAATTCTTTTTTTTTGTTTTGAGACCTCAAGCTGTCGCCCTGGGTAGAGGGCCGTGGCAGCACAGCTCACAGCAATCTCCAACTCCTGGGCTCAAGTGATTCCCCTGCCTCCACCTCCCAAGTAGCTGGGACTACAGGCACCCGCCACAACGCCAGGCTGTTTTTTGGTTGCAGCCATGATTGTTGTTTGGCAGGCCTGGGCTGGATTTGAACCCGCCAGCTCAGGTGTATGTGGCTGGCGCCTTAGGTGCTTGAGCCTCAGGCGCCAAGCCAGATGTATAAAATTCTTCATCTAACTAAAATGAATAAATAATATCTGTGCATTTTGTTATGTCAATTATACTTTAATAAAATGAACCAAAAATAAAACAACATAGCTGAAGTATAGAGAAATGTTCCCTGTGTAATCCTAGACTTAGATAAATTTACGCAAATTGGAAAAGCTCATGAAATTAGCACCCATATTAAGAAAATGGGCATAGCCCACATCCCAGGCCACTCTTGTACCTGTGCCCTATTTCTACCAGCCCAAATAATAGTTATTTGGGTGCAAAGAATAGTTTTGTACTTTATGTAAATGGGATCATTTAGTATGTGCTGTTGCATATTGTTTATTCTCCACAATCTTAACTTTATGAGATTTATTTGTATAATTAAGTGTAGCCATTGATCTTTACTCTCAGAGATGAAGGATATTCCATTTTCTTTAATCATTTCATGTTTGTATATTTAGCCCTGCAGGCATATTAATGTCCAGGTCATCTTTGTTGATTCTCAGTCCTAGGCAGTTGTCCAAGGGATTGGGGGTAGGTGCCAGGTTATAACCCTGGGGACCACGGCTGTTCTGCAAACAAATTTCTGCAACAGCTGTAGAAATCTGGCAAACTCATTTTTCCTTCTGTGTATTTTATTTTTTTATTGAGGTACATTTTTATACAATGAAATGCACCTACACGTTCAGTTTACCATGTTCTGAGGACTATATATACTCTATAACACAGAAAGTTCCATTTTGCCCCTTTCTAGTCAATTTCCTCCTCTTAGAGACAACCACCTTCTGGTACTTTTACCACTATTTAAATCATGCTGGACTTGAAAATACATTATTTTTTCATAATATAAGAGCACTGTGGCGGGCGCCTACAGTCCTAGCTGCTCGGGAGGCTGAGGCAAGAAAATCACATAAACCCAGCAGTTGGAGGTTGCTGTGAGCCGTGTGACATCATGGCACTCTATTGAGGGTGGTAAAGTGAGACTCTGTCTCTACAAAAAAAGAAAAGAAAGAGGGACTTCAAATGTCAGTAAATTTAAATATTTATTGAAGAAAAAGAACACAAATAGACAATTAAAAGCTGCAGTTAATTGAATCACAGTCATCAATCAGCACCCTGACACCAAGAATATTAATCATGGCCTTTCATGCTGCTAAAACATAAAGATGCTCCCGGTGAAAAATCCTTTGTCTATACCTGTAGCAGTGAACTGACAAGGGCACTTGCAATTTCTGAATTGTTTCATTCATGATATCAAATAACATGTGGTCTGGTGGTCTGGATGCACTCGATTTGAATACAGGGTGCAATATTTGAAAGCCACATTTTTTTCCAGCACAGATTTACTAGTCACTGCTATTTGACACATGGAACTGGACAAATCTTATTAATCAGGAAACTTTGTAGCACCGTTAAGAAGATGAGGAACTTTATTTAATGTAAATTTTCCCAGAATTTTCCTTGGAGTGGAGGAAGAAAGTTATAATGATTGGGAGTGAGCAGTTTTATCTTCCCTTCTGGAAGAAAAATCTATGAATATATTTCATTGTATATGGAGACAAAAAAGTATAATTTGTTGTCAGTAGTCACCATAACCCAGAATTGTATTTCTTGGGAAATTTATGAGTCCATCTTTGATGCATGGACTAAATATAGCAAATGGTTGAACTATCAATGCCTTTCTATTTAATTTAACTCAGATGCAGATCCACATATAATTTCTGTCCCTTGAATTATAATAAGACCAAATAAGCAGGTTAGAGTCTCATGAAAAAAAAAGCCTTGGCATAACACAGGAAAACTGACATCAGCAGATTACATTTCCTGTTGTGGCACAGAAACATCTTGCAGCTCAGTCACTGCTCATGCCCCCTCAGGCACAGGTAGCCATCTATGATCTAAGTTTGAAACTGAGCAAAGCCATTTCACTCAGAGGAACAACCTCCAACATGCTGCTCCCCTTCCTTCTGAGAGTTGTCACAGCCTCCATCTGCTTTGGTAAGAATAGTAAGGACAGCCACAAATGCAGGATCCAGGCTTTTCTTAGCTTCCCAGAATGGGGTAGAATGAGATTGTTGTATTATCTAGTGTGGTTTAAGAGAGTAGCATAATGGTTGAGGGAATCAGAGTCCTGTCCCGCATTAGTTTCTTACAATGCCATGGGTACCTCATAAAGAATCCATCTAATTCTCTCTTCCTCCCTCTCTCTTCTTTCTTGCTTTCTCTCCCCACTCCCTTTTTTCCCCTCAGGATTCGGCATGTCCCAGAAGGTAACTCAATCCCATGCTGCAATATCTATGCTGGAGGAGAAGGCCGTGACCTTGGACTGTGTATATGAAGCTATTTCTTTCAGTTATTATTTATTCTGGTACAAACAACTGCCAAATGGGGAAATAGTTTTGCTTATTCTTCAGGAGTCTTTTGATGAGCAGAATGCAACCAATGGTCGGTATTCTCTGAACTTCCAGCAACTGACCAGTTCTATCAGTCTCACCATCGCAGCCTTGCAGTTTGGAGACTCAGCAATGTATTTTTGTGCTCTGAGGGAAGCCACAGTGAAATAGGTGCGTGCAGGAGCCCTACAAAAACCTCTCATCAACATAAGGCATCCCCCAGGTGTGAACACATAGCAAGAACACGGGTGAGAGTCACAGCATGGATAGGAAGAGTCAGGAGCTGTCAGCAGAGATGAGGGTTTAGAAGGGAGAACTTCTTTCTAAGGAAAACGTTCTCTCTGGCTCAGAGAACATACCTAAACATGCCTTTCATCAAAAGCATCTTATCATCAATTATTCATTCTTGAATTAGATTATTTGGCCAAAGATATTTTTCTAAAAAATATTTTCTGTGGTGATTACATTAAAGTGGAAATTGACTTTAAAGTAGTTCAGAAACAACCAAATCTACATGAATCATTGGATGATTCCGGTTCACTCTGCACATATTTATGCATTGTTCAAAGCCTGAGCTTTGCTCTAGAGCTGCAATTACACCTCTTGGACTTCTCCCCTTGACTCATGCTGCACCATGAATAACTTGGAGTGATATGCCCAGGATAAGTGTTACCACAAATTTTAACACAAAGGTGAAATGAAACTCTTGATTTTTCTCAGAACCTTGTTGTGCCCAGATCTTGAAATCCCCCACAAAGACCACCAGGGAGCCGAGTCCGATGCAAAAGCAAAAAAAGCCATTTTATTGCAAGTTCGAACTTGGACTCCTGGGGTCTCCGCTACAACGGATCCATGCCCCGAGCTCTGGAGCAGGAGGGTTTTATGGTCCTGTGCAGCGGGTGGGTGTACACAGCTTGAAACAAAGGGGTGCTTCTGGATTGGTTAGGTGGGGGAGGAAGCAGGTTGCCTATCACCTTTAGTATGCAGCTGTAAATTGAAGGCTGTGAGGCAAAGTGGGGTCAGTGAAGGCTGTGAGACAAAATGGAGTTAGTTTTAACAAAATGAAGTTAGCTTGGTCCTTTCAACCTCACCACATGATCACAATCTTTACATGCACTTACAAAGTTATCCCTGTTTTAAGTTAGAAAACAACAGAATACCGAAAGAAAGACTGCTAAAATAAAATAACTCCAAAATTCTACCAGAAAAAACTATATTATGGAGTCACATGATATAGACTGTTTTTAACCCAGTAGTATATTGTGAAATATTTATACAATGTTACATATAGATCGACATCACACATTTTAATAATAGCATTCAAGTGCATGATTTTATAATACTTTATATTGGCAATTCCACTTTTTTTGCTATTTAAATTGTTTTAACTATTCACTGTAATAAATCATACTGAGATGAACACACATATACAGTTATATCATGATTTCCTAGATAACGCCAAGAGTTAAATAGCTGCTATTTACCTTTAAATCTTTCTAGTGTGGCTCTCTGACCATTTTTGTGACCCTGGAATATAACACACTTTAATTCTGCAACCACTAAGCACTCTTGTATTTGCCCTGGTTCACAAAGTTCTCTGTCTCATTCCTAACGACTTTATTATCATTAGTAAGCTATCATAAGGAGCTACTTTACTATAACTCCTGAAGATGCCAATTTCAAACAATCCTTCATGTGCTGCACATCCTGCATCAGATTCCATGCAATTTTTAAAATTGTATTTTCCAATTGTTGCTATTGGTTTTGAGACAGCATAGAGACAGGACTTCAATCCTTCATCCCTGACCACGGAAGTCCACACAACCTGGCCCAACTAACCACAAAAGAGTTATAGCAAATATTAATAGTTTTTTGACTGCCAGAATTGAGCCCATATTCATATAAGGAAAGAGTGAGACTGTCCTGTAATGTTTTTCAAGACCACTAAAGCAAGACAATGAAGGGAGCTGATAAGGCACCAGCCCTATAGGAATCCGCCTCCAGCCAGAATAGACCCAATACTTCCTGTACCCTGACATTTTCCTGATTATAATCTTATTTTAATGCTAAACATCACACCTGGGGGTAAAGATTTAACTTGCTGATGAGACATATCACCCATGAAGGAGCATATAAGAAAACGACACAGGTGCAAGAAAATCTCCACCTCCAATGGAGTCACCCTTTCCCGCCTAAACCTCTTTTTGAAAAAAAAAAAAAAAAAAAAAACGCTCCCTGAACTCCTTTGGGAGAGGCAGCCTGAGGACTATTTCCTTTGTGCTGCCTCCTTTGTGTTGGAGCATAAGCTCCCATAAAACTTCTATGTCTCTCCTAGGGCCTCTTGTTAATTTCCGTTGCATAGAGAGCCCAAGGGCCTGCACCTGTAGCAGTTTTTACACACGGACCTTGTATTCCTTGAACTTGCTCAATCTACCAGCTAATTCTAATCAATCATGGATTCTTTTGGATTTTCCACATCCATCATCATGCCATCTGCAAATGAAAAAAAGTTTCATTTTCTTCATTACCATCTATATATATCACTTATTTTCCTTGCCTATAGGCCACCCTTGGTGACAGGGCTGGGGCTCCATGTGCATAGGAGCATGCAGTCCCAGCGCCCAGCGTTTGGAAGGGTTTCTCACATGGGGTTCAATACTCTATGGTTGCCATCTTGAAATTCTTAATGATTTTATCTTTGAATCTATGTTTTGTAAGTGAAGAGTGAGGGGGCAATGGGGCAGGTGCCAGAGGTTTGGAGCCTCAGCTCGCAGGTCCTTCTAGTATTTCCGTGAGGGAGCTATCTGCCCCTGGCTCCCAGCCCCACCCGGCCTCTCCTTCTCATTCATCTGAAACCGAGAGCTAATCTGTTTCAGTCCGCCAAATTTAGCCCGCCTTGCTAGCTTTTAATCCTTACTTCCCTGTCTGATCTTGAAACTTATGTAAAGTCACTTAGCCAAACTCAGCCGTATAAATCCCCACGAGTCCGTGTAGATACCATCTCTATGGGTCACTAGAGCAATGGTGGCTTAAAGTTGCTATATGGTGGCTTAAAGAAAGGTGATTGGCATAGCCCCAAGCCAACCCTGCTGCACCCCTATCACTTGAGGCCTGGAGTTGGAAACCAGCCTGAACAACACAACCAAACCCCAGCACTACAAAAAATTTTTTAAAAGGCCACCTACAGTCTGAGCTGTCCAGGGGGATGAGGTGCAAGGATCGCTTTAGCCCAGGAGTGCCAGGCTGCAGTGAACTATGATTGTGCCACTGTACGCCAGCCTGGAAAACAGAGCAATACTCCTTTGTTTTGTTTTGTTTTCCCTTTTCTTTTTAAAGGCTATGATAGGCTAACCTCAAATTGGGTCATGGCTTTATTTCCCTATTAGGCATCTGAGTGAAATCAAAAGTGAAAGAGGTAGCCGATGACAACCACATGGGACTAAAGTAACTGTACAGGTCTGTTTATTACGGTAGGGAGGCAGAGGCTTAAAAATGTAAGAGAGTGAGCAAAGGAGTGGATTCTGGAGTCCTACCTATTAAGTCCATCTAATGATTAGGGTCCTGCTTATAAATGGTCTTTGAACAAGAGATTCAGTTGTTCCCACCCCTCCTTTGTGGGAAGAAAATGAGCAGAGGCCTAGAAAGAAGGGAACAGTAGTGGGAGCTTCCTGAGTTAGGGAGAGAGACCCAGTATTTTTTTATCCACATCACCTGCTTTGGGTTAACAGCCTTGTAATTTGCCGATATATTCAGGTAAGGAGATAGAAAATCACCAAGGGATTCCTGCTTTTACCTGCCCCACTGTGTCATCGTCATCACCATCGTCTTCATTATCATTTGTTGAACTCTTAGCACCCACCAAACTCATTGCTCAGCACTTTACATATTCATTTAATAAAACAAAAACTATGAAGTAGTGTTAACCTATTTCTCAGATGAGAAAATTGAGGCTTAAGTAAGTTTTGAGATGAGGGCATTTTTAAGATAAAGTAAATGTTTCAGGTACCATAAAATGAGATGGGGAGGGGGAACACCTGGAGTTAACCTACTGGACAGTATATCTCAAATTTTACTGTGAAGAACCATGTAAAGAGTTTATTTTTTAAAAATACTTCATCCTCAGGTTCAAGTAATTGAAAAATCTTTGAAAAATACTGGAAATGGGAGAGTGCTGCATGTGGGAAGGATGCACGATGCAGATCTGCAAATGATCGTGTGTCAACTTAGACAACAGGTGTGCAGGGACCCACGAAACCATCCAGGGATGCCTTAAATGCAGGTGACACCTTATTCTGAGTAAATCATATCCTATTCTGATTAGTAGAAATCGCTTGTTTTAATAAGTAAAAAGATAATAATTTTTGTTTTCAACAGTAACAAGAAAAGTAAATTTATCCATGATTGAAGAAGCAGCAGAGAGGGTTAGGGGATAGATAAGCTTTTTAGTTGTAGACTTCTCAACCAGAAAATAGCCCAGAACAGCTTATTTGATTCTCCAGTATGGATAAAAGATTTTTCATTCTTTATTTTTAATTAAAAAACAAAATCTGTACATCTTTCAAAATCCAAAAGCCAATTATCACTTAGTATTTTCTCTTTCATTCTAAATTTAAACGTATTGTCATTATTTTAGTAACTCTGTTACTCTCTGAATTCTTTACAACCTGTCGAGTTTTATTAAAGAAAGCTGCGTACAACACTGAAGAAACTCTGGTTATTGAAGAATATAGCACGGTAGTTTTCTAATCTCTGCCTTTATGGTTCTCATAACAAATCCGGGATAAACCACACTGATACTCATGACTGTCAACTACATTCTCATAACGAGGCTTTCCTTTTCTAATATCTATGGCGAATTTTGGTGGATGTGAGGCCTATTTCTGTTCTTTGTCCCCAAAGCTCACATAAATAGTATATTTTTAATATTATTGGAATACACATACTGTATATCTATATATTTATAATCCATACATCATACATATTCACATTTATATATAATAAATGTATAATTATGGGAATATACGTATATATTTTTATTCCTTTTTTTTTTGGAGAATTAGAAGGCTTTATTTAGAATAACTTACAGAATCAAACAGACTTTTTCCCCATTAGATGAAGAAGACTTAAGTGGGCTATTTTCTGTTGTTATGAGTTTGACAACTAGGACCCAAAACTAGGAACCAAATAGACATTAAGCACTCACCAGTTTTCTTTTCTTTTTTTTTTTTTTTATTAAATCATGGCTGTGTACATCAATATGATCATGGGGCACCATACACTTGGTTCGTAGACCATTTGACACATTTTCATCACATTAGTTGACATAGCCCTCCTGGCATTTTCTTAGTTACTTTGCTAAGACATTTACATTCCACATTTACCAAGCCTCACATATACCCTTGTAAGATGCACCACAGATGTGATCCTTTCAATGCCCCTCCCTCTACCCCTCCCCCCCCACTCCCTCCCCACTCCCTTCCCACCCCTTTCCCCCTCCCTCAGTTTTCATTGAGAATGTCTCTCAAATGAACATTCCCTCCATGGTTTATGAAGAAACAAAGAAATGGGCTCTGCGACCCCCAGTTCTCACCCCTTAGCTGATGTGAGGAGGTAGCTAGGAATGGGAGGAGTTGGGAGGAGGGAGCAAAATATCACCAGAGTGTTCCCCATTTCCCACATGCTACTTGGGGGGGTCAAGACTCACAACTGAGTACTTTCAAAGAGAGAGGGCAGCTGAGCAGGAAAGAAAATTGCATGAAATTTCATCTTTGTATCTGAATCAGATTTCGATCTACTTTTTCATTTTCTTAAGCAGAAAATGAGGAAACTGGGAGAGGGGCAGGCATGGGCTGCCTGGGTTTCTCCCCTGGGTGTGGTGAGGAGGCACCAGTGTGCTTTGGGCAAGTGCTGCCTGTGAGGCAGCAGGGCCTGCCGCCCTTCCAGAGCTGCACCCAGGAGAAGACAAAGGAAGAGGCTTTGAAGTGTGCTTCTGAGTGGGAGCCAACCACAAGAGGGGACCCTGGCTGTGAGAAGCCCAGGTTCTCTTGGGTGCTCTCCACAGGGGCACTCACCACACAGAGGCAGCAGAGGTCAGCAACAGCACCAGAAGTGCACACCAGTTAAGAAAGAAGATTTTGCTGTTTTGTCCTCCTTACTTTTCTTCCATCGTAACCTCAGGGGAATTAAAAGTAAAGAAACAAAGGCGGAAGAGAACTGAGTAACTTCACTGTAGCCAGGGGTCAGCCCTGAAATTCAGAAAGCAGAAGAGAGGTAAAGATCAGAATTTTATCTAAAGACTTTTATTTAAAGACTGCATTGAGATTTATTTAGTAACTGAAAGTGGCCAGAGGTTTTGGGATTTTCCTTCTTAAACATCTGTAAGGGGATAGGGTCAGAGTCCCTTCAAAGGACCCCAGCACAGTTAAGCCTCTTTGATTTTCTTTGGTACCCTTTCCTCTCTTCTCCCTCTCACTCCACCTAGAAACTGTTTATTTAGTCTCAGGTAGGCAGACTTGTATTATACCTTTCTGTCACTGCCTGTATTTATAGTTCCTGCCAGATTCCTTCATTTGCTGACAGAGCTGTAACTCTTAAAATAAAATGGTAGGAATGACTTCTTCATCTTCTTTTTCCTGCTAAACCTCCTTTTCTAAAAGTGATGAGCATAGAATTACTCAATTGAATATTATGATTTTAAAAAATGAAACAAAGCAAAAACTCTGTTATTGCAAAAATTGTCTTCTTTCACACAGTGATCATTCTGAAAGCATAAAAAAGACCAAAATTTGTTCAATTCTTTCTGTAATATCATAAGCACATCTAAGCTATCCTCCTCCAAACCTGTAAAGCAATTTATAAAAGTAAGATGGTGGACTTACACAGGATATGAATGAAAGCTTTCGTTCATGTATTTAGTCACAAGACAAGGCATTGAATCTGTCAATAAAATCCCTGTTCAGTTGGGAAAGAGTGTTTGGCTCACATTCAATATTGAAGTTGTGCAGAAATTGTGACAAGTGATATACAGCACTTTATTCTCTTTGTTATAAGCAGGGTGATCCATCCATGGCTTCCAACATTCAATAATTCCTTGTCTTGTCACAATCTATTAGGCAAATTTTTGTTTTCATCTAAAATAGGATGCCACAGAAAGAGGAAGTGGCTATACAGCTTTCAAGCTAAATTGATCCACTTTTGATGTATTTGACAGTGATGAGAAAATTAGAATTTTTTTTTTTTTTTTTTGGTTTGGGAGAGAGGGAATTATTTTTCTCGGTCTATTTCAATTCTCCTAAATTTAAGACAATAAATGAGAAAAAGTTTTCTGGGCTACTTCTTCCTTCCTTCATGGAATGGCTTCCCCATCCCACCCCCTTTTCTTTTCCTCTGCAGGTCAATTCTTGAGGCATGTCACCACTAGGGGCACACGCACAGAATGGGGGAGAGGGTCAGGGTTTGTGGGGTTTGTGGGGTACAAGAAGGAGGACCACCCCAGGTCTCTTGTTTACTTTGTACCAAGACATGCAGCCTAGAAATATCCTTCAAGGGACACATGTATCTGCAGGCATTTTTGGTGACCAGAGAATCACAGTCTCAAGAGACTTGGATTTCAGATCAGGCTAAACTGTACCTTTTCCAGTCACTTTGGACAATCACTCTCTGCTTCTGAGCCTCATTTGCTCTTTCTTGTCATTAAGATGAACTTTCTCTATCTTCTCATAACTGTATAAGCCTTGGTGGGGGGTTTCTGAATATTAAAAAATGTCTTTGAGCCATCAGATGCATCTGATCACTAATGTGGTAGGTTCTTCCTCTCGAGTTGTTAAAAATTGATGAAAAGGGTTCTGAGTGAATGCTGTCCTTAAGATATTTTAGATTTTAAGACTCATACACGTCCTGAAGGATACCCCTGGGTTGAGAATGAATGCTTGTTTCATATTTTTACTCTCTTTTTAGAGCTACAACTAAACCTATGGAGGATGTTTCAAGAAAAGGGCTACTATCTCATTGTGTGACTCTCAGCCTAGGGATTCCCCAGAGTGACAGTCACCAAGCAAGGGGATGGGCTGGTTGGAGGTGGCTCTCCTGATGAGTCTTTGTTGTGTTACCTTCTCCAGCTCTAAGCTGAGCTATGAAACTTGGATTCCAGTGTCTGCTTGAAATTTGAGGCTGATGACGGGTGACTGGGCTCCTGACCCTCCATTAGAGTTTTAGGGCTAAACAAGGATGGTATTTGAAACTAAGAAATCAGAAATCTTCTGACCTTCACTCAAGATGCTAAGGGCATGAGTCTAAACAATACCTATTCACTGTTTGAGGCAGTCACAACCCCAGTGTGAGGTTGCGTCATACTCAGTATATTAGTTTGCTAGGGCTGCTATTACAAAGCTCCATGGACTAGGTGTCTTAAATAAAAGAAATGTATTACTTCATGGTTCTGGAGACATTATCTGAAACCAAGATACCATCAGGGTTGGTTCCTTCCGAGGGCTGTAAGAGAAGGGTCTATTCCAGGGCTCTCTCTTTGGCTTCTAGATAGCCATCTTCTCCCTGAATCTTCATATTGTCTTCTCTCTATGTGTGTTTGTGTCCAAATTTCCTCTTTTTTATTGCATTAAGGCCCACTTTCATGTCTAAGTTTAACTTGACGATTTCTGCCAAAACCCTGCTTCACTGGATTTTGGCCAAAAGGCTGAGAAGTAATTTACAAAAAAAATAACGATTTTAAATAAAGTCACATTCTGAGATACTGGGAGTTAAGTCTTCAACAGATACCTGTAAAAGTTAGGAGAATAGAATTTACTAGATAACCCTCAGTGAAATCTCACAGACATTTTATGTAAAGAATTTCCTCTGTCATTGTGCCCCAGAGAAAAAAGCAAGACAGATCAAGAGTCCTGCCTCTTGCCAAGTGAATGTAGGTAACACTAGCCTTATTTGGCTCTTTCCATAGAACAGAAATGAGAGAAAACTGAAGTAGAGGGTAGGACTCATAGATTAAATTACCTCTAGGTACTGAATTAAGGGTTTTCAATGAGTTCATGGGAAATGTACATCATGAGGAACTATACCTAGATTTCAAAACTTTTTTGCACCCAACTAAACTTGTACCCATATGTTACAACGTGTCTGAACAGGATGTGGTTTGAGGCATAAATAAGGATAAAATATCAGTTTGAAAGGAGACTCTGTCAGAGCAACTTAAATTCTCCTAAAATTGAAAGAGTAATAAGCATCAAATTTATGGTGAAACTTGAGTGGAAGAATGATACAATAATTAATGCTTTGTGAAAAGTTTATGGGGACAACATTGCAGAGAAATCAACAGTTTATAAATAGATAATCATTTTAAGAAGGGATAAGAGAATGTTGAAGATGAAGCCCATGGTGGCAGATAATTCACATCAATTTTCGAGGAAAATGTTTATCTTGTTTGTGCCCTAATTGAAGATGACTGGTGATTAAAAGCAGAAACAATAGCTAACGTGACAGACATGTCAACTGATGAAAAGCTAAACTTTCTGACTGAAAAACTAAAACTGAGCAAAGTTTCTATTCAATGGGCGCCAAAAAAACTGTTCTGCCCAGATCATCTGCAGACAAGAGCAGAGCTTTCCATGGAAATTTTAAACAAGTGGGGCAAGATCCCAAAGCAATTCTTGGAAGAATTGTAACATGAGATGAAGCAGGGCTTTACCAGTACCATCCTGAAGGCAAAACACAACCAAAGCCTAACTATCAAGAGGTGGAAATCTTCCAGTTAAAGCAAAAGCAGATCTGTCAGGAGCAAAGATCGTGGTGATGGTTATTTGGGATGCTCAAAGCATTTTGCTAGTTGACTTTCTGGATGGCCAAGAAACAGTTAACATCTGCTTATTATAAGCGTATTTGAGAAGTTAAACAAAGCTTTAGCGGAAAAGTGCCTGTGTTTCCATCACTAGAGTCCTACTCTAAC
Organism: Nycticebus coucang; assembly: GCF_027406575.1. NCBI lineage: Eukaryota > Metazoa > Chordata > Mammalia > Primates > Lorisidae > Nycticebus > Nycticebus coucang. The sequence goes on along the minus strand of NC_069785.1, from coordinate 32,013,858 downwards.
ATGACAAAGCTCCTGCTCAGTCCTCTCCTCTATCAAGGGTGATTTTTGGAGAGTTTCTTGGGAATCATGCATCTACCTTACAGTTTGCTTTCTAATCTTACAAAATATTAAAAGGACACCTATTTTTCTTCAGTTAATAATGTACAAAAACTGTATCAGCATGGTTAAATTCCCAGGGTGCTCAGTTTTTTAGAAATGAACTAAATGGTTATTAACATCACAAAAATGTCTTGAATGTGATGAAGATTATGTTCAGAAATAATGTTTGTATTTTTTATTTTTATCTTTTAATTCCATTTTTCCATGAATTTTTAAAGTCCCCTCATACTTTGACTTAAAAAGTAATCCCATGATCTGGAGGTCTGGAGATAATGTGATATTTTCTTCCCTCAGAGATTATGTGTAGTGTTGAAATCACACAGCATGACTCTTTGCTGAAAAACAAGAAGTGAATATGTTCCCACTCCACCATTGGAAGGAGTAAAAACATAATCTGGTATTGATAGTTTGATGACCATGGCCATAGCATCTGATTTGAGGTTTAAAGAACAATGTGACCAATAAAATGTCTTTGTAGCCCATCCGTATGGACAGAAAGTCCAGTCCCCTGATCTTCCACTAGATTACCCTGAAAAATAGCACGGTTACCAGAGATGCATGGTGGGGCAGAATGGGACACACTGTCTCCCTAGTGGGGAGGAGAGATAACCCTCATTTAAAGAGGTCATTGCATAAGAGACTGTGAGATTAATGGAACAAACTGGAGAATGAATCAAGAAGGAAAGGAGAAAAAATGCACATGAAAATCAAGAACTGGGCCAGAAAATAAGTAGCAGGAAGAAGGAGGAGCCTGGATATTGTCCTTTTTTCAATCTAACGTTTTCATTCTTGTTGAAGGTCAAGTGTGAAGCTCATAAATTGAGCATTATTCCTCTGAGAAATGTCTGGGTTCTCACAATTTGTTCAACTATAGAGCATGCATTTGAAAAATAAATGAATCTTGAAAGTTTGCTAGAGAAAAACAATTACATTAATATTTCTTATTTCAACTTTTTCCTGTTTCCTATATGCCTGTTAAGTACTTTATAATTAATGAAATTATAAATTAATATCTAATTATTTAAATAGTTAATATAGAATAAAAAGAAATACTCTGTTTATTTGCCCCTGACAAAGTTCTCACCACTGTTGAAGGTGTGGTGAACACATATCCACTGTTTGTATTCATTTAGATACAAACTCGTAATAAAAACACTTTATTTATTTTTTTAATTAAATCATAGCTGTGTACATTAATGCATTTATGGGGTACAATGTATTGGTTTTATATACAATTTAAAATAATTTCATCAAACTGGTTAACACAGTCTTCACCACACTTCCTTAATTATTGTGTTAAGACATTTATACTCTACACTTAGTAGACTTGACAGATACCCTTGTAAAATGCAGCATATTTAAAAGCACTTTTTAAAAACAAAAATAGTATCACACTATATGTTGAATACTAATTGAATAAGTCAGAGAAATCTTTGCAAGTCAAAACATTTTGCCTACTTTATTCTTTTACACAACAGTGTAGTATATCATAATATAGATCTACTATAATGTAGTGGCTATTGTATTGAAAAGATAAAGTTTTCCGCACTTTTTTTACTGTGCATACAATATACAATTTTATACATGTATTTCTGAATACATGTATTCAGTATTTCTGAAGAAAAAAATTCCAGTTGAATGGAATTTCTGTATCCAATGAGCTGTGAGATGAGAAACCCGGGGGCCTAGATCTTTATTAATTTATATTCAGTCATCAGGATATGAGAATGTCCTTTCCTGATATCATCAACAGCAGAATATTAATATCATGATTCTTAACTCCTTTTGCAGTCTGGTAAGTGAGAAATGGTAGGAAAAGGCTTTTCACAGAAGTGTGAGTTGAGAGAAACTGGTTCTTAAGGGCTAAAGTGGCAAGAGGAGGGGGCGGTCATAGGAATCTGGAGAAGGTACTTATCACTAGATGATGAAGTTTAAATTTCTTCTTTTCTAGCATAGGCATTTTTGTTTATTCAGGAGAAGGAGGAGAAGGAAGGGAGAGAAGGCTTTCTGTAGCAGTGCTGTGCTTGGTCCTGAGATGGCAGTGTTTTCACCCCCACTTGCCACACTCTGCACCTCAGTGTGTGAGTATGTGTGCTGGTGTGTGTGTGTGTGTGTGTGTGTGTGTGTGCGCGCGCGCGCTTGTTCCGATTGGCGGAGCCGACACTGTGTTCTGTAGAAACGCCAGATAGCAAGGCAGATCCTTTGTCTTGTGAGCCACTGTTGAGATTTCAGACACAAGAATTTGGTTCTCCGTGAGTCTGAGTGACAGAAGAAATGGAGAAACCCTTGGGCCTGCTCATAGTTTGGCTGCATCTGGACTGTGAGTTAGAGGGACCTGGAAATGGGCAAAACCCAGGCAGACTCCAGGGCATTTCTCCCAGGGAAGAGAGAGAAAGATGGGGAGTTCTGCCTCTGGTTTTCTAGGAGTTTATGTGGAACTTGAAAAAATAAACTTGAAAGTAATTTCTAAAGAGTCATTATCCACTAACCAGTCTGTGGTTCTCTTTCTGAACAGGGGTGAGCAGTAAACAGGACGTAATGCAGACTCGTGCAGTTCTGAGTGTCCCAGAAGGAGACAGCTTGGATCTCAACTGCAGTTTCACTGACAGTGCTATTTACCAAGTTCAGTGGTTTAGGCAGGATCTTGGAAAAGGTCTTACGTCTCTGTTGTTAATTCAGTCAAATCAGAGAGTGGAAATGAGTGGAAGACTTAAAGCCGCGTTGGATAAATCATCAAAATATAGTACTTTAAACATTGCAGATTCTCAGCCTGGTGACTCAGCCACCTACTTCTGTGCTGTGAGGCACAGTGCATGACAGCCACCTGCAAACAATACCCAAACGCTACTCCCTCTAGGATCCAACCGCACATTGTCCTTCTTGCTTTAAGAGGTTTTCTAAACTGATGCTCTCTCCAGATAGACACAGTTAAATATACAATACTTGCTATAATGATTTGAAGTTAAATTGTGAATTCTTTAAGTTTTTATCAACTTTAACAGATTTAGTGAGATTAATTTACATGCCATACAGTTCACCCTTTTAAAATGAACAATTAAGTGGCATTTAATACATTTGCAACACTGTGTAACTACCCCCTCCATCTAGTTTCAAAAACTTTTCAACACTCCAAAGGAAACCACATACCCCTAAAGCAGTTATTCACCTTCTCCTCCTCCTCCCTAGCCCCTGGCAACCACCAACCTGCTTTCTAGCTCTATGGATTTACCTATTCTGTATATTTTATATAAATGGAATCATGTAACAGGTGGCCTTTGTGTATGGCTTCTTTCACTTAGCATAAGTTTGGAGGTTTATTCCATTCAGGATGAATTAGGGAATGCTAAATATATACCTCTAATCAATCATATCAGATGCCTCACTTCTGGTTAGCCTATCTATAGCTTTCCCATGCAATGGCCACCAGTGGAGCCCACTTGAAGCTTTATTCCTCCGTCTGCCTTCACTATAAATCTTCACCACTCTCCTGCTTTTGAATCTCTGCCAAAACACAAGTGATGGTAGCTGACTCCCTTGGTACACCAAGCTCTGTATAAATAGCCTTTGCTTTTCTCGTTTGATCTTCACTTACTTCCATATAACCCATCTAAAGACACTTAATTTTTCTTCCCATCCAAGTTATCACTTTGCCTCATTTTGCACATGGAAAATCATGAATCACCACAAAGAACATTAAAGCTGGGGGCAGCTCGGCTTCCATTCAAATAGGTAATTGATGTGTAGATTGACAATATTATTTTGATAAGTCAGAAAGAAACTTTGAAGTAAAGCAGTTCTCAATATTTTTACCCTAAACTGTATCATAAGTATGATCTGAAAACTCCCAAGAAACAGCTTGGTCTTCCTGGGAATTTCTTACCTAGAATTGCTTGTTCATATCTTTTACTACATATTTAGGCTCTATATTATGTGATGAGGGGAATGGCATGCCACTCACAATATCTACCATGTACGGATTACAAAGCTGCCTTCTTTCTCATCTTTCTAAATGAAGTTGTAGATAAATTATACATTCAGGGATGTGAGGTAGAAAGGAGCTATGTGAGAGGGAATTTCCTAGCTATTTTTCCATGCTCTGAATGAACCTCTTTTGTTAATAAAAATGAATGAACCATATGACAAAAACAAAATGAATGTTCATTCTTGAAAGAAGTTACTCTCTTCTACCCATATGCTAGCAGCATGTTATGCAGGCAAACCTTTGCTGTTGGCAATCCACATGTGAACAATTATAATTTAACAGGGCAGATATGCACATACCACAGCAATTCAAATGCCATAATATGATAAGGATAATAAATTTTGAAATGTGAATCATGAAAGATTATACAATTGGGAGCTGCTTTAGGTTGGGAGGGTGGGGAGTGTACTGCTCATCAGAAAGGGCCTCTTTGATAAAATAGTTACATTGAGATATGTCAGGAAGATGGGCCAAGGCTCTTGGTAAGAAGTGCTAAAGAAAAAGGAAACAGTTTGTGTGAATGTTCTGGACAGGGATAAAAGTGGGTATAGTTAAGAAATTGAAGAAAAGACAGAGTGGCTGCAATAAAATGTACAAGAGGGGAGTAAACCAAAGCCAGAATTTTAAGCAAAAAATATACACGACTTGTGGGCCACGTAAGAAGTTTGAGTTTTGTTCCTAATTGAGAAATAATTGAATGTATATAAGAAAGTCATAAAAATAGATATATTCAAAATAGTTTTTGGAGCTAAAATTGCCAGGGCTTGATGATAAATTAGATATGCTGAATGAACAAAGAAGGAAGTGATAAGCAGCGTGGTGGGCTGAAGAACCACTTCTTATGAAAGGGATGATGGGGGGAGAGAAGATTTGAAGGGAGGAATCAAATATTCAGCTTAGAATATGTGATTGACATTTGAAATTTGTTTGGGATTTGAATGTGTGTTGAGGGTAGATAACGAGATTGTTAAATGGATATGTGAAATAGGCAGTTATTTATATGGGTTCGTGTCATAGACTATGGATCTCATCTGAAGGTGCAAACTGAGAAAGCATGACGTTATGGGTACTTTTACGACGATGAGAGATCAGGAAATTTCCCAATGGGAATCATGTGAAGTTAGAAGAAAAGATTATCCATAATCAAGCTGTGAAGAATTATAACATTTTGAGATGAGATAGAGGGGAATGAGCCAGTAAAATGGAGTGAGAAGGAGCAGCAAGCTTGGTTAGAGAAGAGCCAGAGGCATGTGTTTCCACGGAAGGCAAGTAAAGAAGTATGCTGAAAAGAATTCAGTAGAAAACTGCAGGGAGATTTCTCAGAGTTAGGAATGTCCACTGAAAAGCATTCAGTGGACATTTGCATTATGAATATTATTGAAGATTTTGGCAAGAGTGGCTATGAGGGCAGAGTGATGATGCAGAGCTAAATTTTGTGGATTGCAGAATGATTCCATATCAGCAATAAGACTGTTTTGCTTTCTTATCATTCTTGTGTTCTGGAGTAGAACTTTTAATTTCCTCTAAGAACTTTCATTCTTGAAAGAAGTTACTTTTTCCTACATATGTAGCAGCAGCATTTTAGGTAAGCAGACACCTTGCTGTTGTCAATACAGCAGTGAACAATTATAATTTAACAGGGGGTAAATACACATACAGTTCAAACCAACATATAATTTCAACATATGATAAGCATAATAAATTCTAAGGAGGCTATGATGAAAGATTATAAAATTGGGACCCTGTTTGTACCATATACAGTGGTCACATACAAAGCCCACGTTACAACTTACCTCTCAGTCTTCAACATTTCAATTTCAAAATTTAATTCCACAGGCAAATGTCATTTTACTGCACTTCACTTTATTAAGCTTTGCAAATATCATGTGCTAAATGCGACATGCATTTAGCAAGTCTATCGGTGCCATTTTTTCCAACAGCATGTACTCACTTCATGCCTCTGTCACATTTTGCTGATTCTCACAATATTTATCTGTTATGGTAATCTGTGATCTTTGATGTAACTATTAGAAGTGTTTTGAGGTGCCAGCAAACTTACTTGGTAAATGTGTGTGTACTGGCTACCCGACTGCCCAGACAGTCCCGTTTCTCTTGCCCTTTTCAGACCTCCGTATCACCTGAGACACAATATTGAAATTCAGTCAATTCACAGTCCAACAATGGTCTCTCTATGTTCAAGTGAAAGGATGGGCCACACGTCTCTCACTTTGAATCAAAAGGTAGAAATAATTAAGCTTAATGAGGAAGGTATGTCAAAAGCTGAGATAGGCTGAAAACTAGGCCTCTCACACCAAGAAGTTAGCCATGTTGTGAGTGCCAGAAAATGTTCTTGAAGGAAATTAACAGTGCCACTATCGTGAACATAGGAATAAGAAAAAAAAACGACCTCATGGAGAAAAAGCTTTAGTATCAAACCAACCAGCCACGACATTGCCTAACCCCCAGAGCAAGGCCCTAACTTTCTTTAATTCTATAAAGGTTGCTAGAGATGAAAAAGCTGAAGAAAGTTTGAAGCTAGCAGAGTATGGTTCACAAAGTTTAAGGAAAGAAGCTGTAATATAGCATGAATATAAAAGTGCAAGGTGAAGCAGCAAGTGCTGATGTAGAAGCTACAGCGAGTTATCCAGATCTAGCTAAGATAACTGATGAAGGTGGCTACAGTAAAATAACAGGTGTTCACAAAGGAAATAGCTTTCTGTTGAGAGACGATGCCAGGGGATCGTCTTCTATATCTGGAGGGGAGAATTCAGAGCTTCAAAGGACAGACAGGTTGATTCTCTCATTAGGGACTGATGCAACTTTAGGTTGAAGCCAATGCTCATTCACCATTTTGAAAATCCTAGGACTCTTAAAAATTATGCTAAGTCTACTCTGTGCTCTATAAATGGAACAACAAAGCCTCTGGGATATATGCCAAGGAGTATAATTACTGCATCATACAGGGAGTGTAAGTTTAGTTTTATAAGAAGCTGCTGAATTGTTTTCTAAATTGCTGTACTCTTCTGCATTCCCACCAGCAATGTTTGAGTAATCTAATTTCTCCTCATACTTGTTAACATTTTGGCTTACCATTGGTTTTAATTTTTGCAATTTCTTTAGGCATGTAGCATTCATTGTGGTTTTAATTTGCATTTATCTCATAGCTAGTGATGTTAAATATATTTTGCTTTCCTTCAAAAAAATAAAAAACTAAAGCTCACAGTTTGTTCTTATCTCCTTAATTTTTACCTAATGTCCTTTTTATGTCTTCATGGTCTATAGTAACATCCTCTGTTTCATTCTTGGTATTAATTTTCTTTTTCTTTTTTCCTTGTTTGTCTTGCCAGAAATCTATCAATTTTATTGATCTTTTAAAAAAGACCAACTCTTTGTTTCATTGCTTTTTCCCTATTATTTTCTATTTTTAATTGCATTGATTTCTGCTTTTATCTTTGCTAATTCTTTCCTTAGACTTGTCTTGGGTTAATTTTTGTCTTTTTTTTCTTTGTGCCTGAAGTGGGAGCTTAGATTATTGATTTCAGACTTTTGTTCATTTCTACTGTTTGCATTTAGTGCTACACATTTTCTCTCAGTACTGCCTTATCTTAGATGGTACAAATTTCAGTATGTTTTATTTTCATGGCCACTCAGTTCAATATATGATTGATTTCCCTTGAGACATCCTCTTTGATACTTGGATTCTTAAGAAGTATATTGTTTAATTTCCAAGTGTTTCATGATTTTTCTGCTATGTTTCTGTTACTTATACTTTTATTCCATTGCAGCTGGAGAAATACTTTTTATGAGATCAATTCTTTTGCAGTAAATTTGTTGAGACCTATTTATGGCCTACAGCATGATCCTGTTATATCATATGTTCTATGGGTATTTGAAAAGAGTGTTTATTCTGCTGTTGTCGGGTGGAGTGTCCTATAAATGGCTATTAGATACTGTTGGTTGACATTGTTGAATTTGTCTATATCCTTGCTGATTTTATGCCTAGTTGTATTATCAGTTGTTAAGAGATGAGTGTTGAAATTTTCAACTATAATTCTAGATTTGTCTGTTTATTCTTTCCATTCTATCAGTTTTTCTTCTACTTATTTTTCAGCGTTGTTGATTGGAATTGGGAATTACTGTGTGTTCTTGGTGGATCCATTCTTTAATGGTAAATAATGTCTCTCTCTGTTGTTGGTAATTTGTTTGCCCAGACATCTACTTTATCAGATATTAACATAATTTACTCTTGCTATCCTTTGACTAATATTTGCATGGTATATCTTTTACTTTCAATATGCATATACCATTATAAATATTAGAAATGAATTACTTGTACATACTACAGTTGGGTCATGTTTTTTAACCCACACTTTTAACTCTCTCTGTATTTTAAATGTCTTTTCATTGGTGTGTGCTGGCCAATATCACTAACTTACTTGGTATTATGGATAATTTGCATTTAATGTAATTTATATTTATGGGTCAATTGTCCTTTTAACTTTTGGGTTTTGTTTGCTCTCTGTTTTTTGTTTCCCTGTATTTTTTTTCCCCTGACTTTCTGTGGGTTATTTGATATTTTCTAAAATTCTACTTTAATTTGTGTATAATGCTTTGCATGTATATCTATGGATAGCTTTCTTCAGTGGTTACTCTAGTGGCTATTATAGATGCATAACACAGTCATCTACTGGTCATTTTACCAGTTTGAATGAATTATAAAAATATTGCCTTCCTTTACATTCAGTAATCTTACTCAATTCAGAATACAAATCACTTTATATTTTCACCAATACATCTTTAGAACTGAATCAGATAGTGTTATAATTTTTTGTTTGATCCATTAGCCATAATTTAGGAAATTACAGGAAAGAGAAAGCATGTTTTATTTATCCATATTTTTACTTACTGTGTTCTTTCTTCTTTTCTGACATTCCAAGATTCCCTTTTATCATGTTTTTCATGTTTAGAAAATTTCCTTTAGATACTTTCTTAGGGTAGGCCTACTAGTGAAAATCAGAGACTGTCTTGATTTCCTCTACATTCTTGAAGAATAATTTTATATTTATATGATTCTGATTGATGATTCTCTTTTAGTACTTGAAAAATATTGGGCCACTTCCTTCTGGCCTCCCTGGTTTCTACTGAGAAATCTACTCTCATTGGAATGAGAGTCCCTTGGGTAAGTTCTCGTTTTCCTCTGACTTCTTTCAAAATTTCTTCTTCTTTTAAGTTTCAGACTATATTATGATATGTATTGACATGAATTTCTTTAGATATATTCAGATTAGTTGTGTTCTCGGCATCTTGAATCTGTAGGTTTATGACTCTTTACACAAACTTGGAAGTCTTCAGCTATTACGTATTTGAGCATTTTTTCAGCCCTATTTTCTTTTTCTTCTCTGTATAGGATTCTGATAACACAAATAGTAGACCTTTTATTATAGGTCTCTAAGGATCTGACAACCTTTTTAAATATATTTTTTCTCTGGCTCAGATGGGCAAGTTCTATTATTCTGCCTTCTATTTCACTGATGCTTTTCTCTGACCCATTGTTTTGCGGTGGATCTTTCTATGATGCATCCCATGCTCTAATTAATATATTTGAGGCATGTGCTCCTTTGGAGGGCCCCCACCCTTCCTTTCCACAGGGCCTTTCACACTCTTTATTACATCCAGGATTGCCAAGATATGTCCTTCAAGTAATAGAATAATGACCTTTCTTTTATCCCTCTCACTCCACCACTTTCCACCCCTTCCTCAGCCAACTTTGAGCTGGTGGGCGGGGCTTCCTGTCAGACTGCTGCTGAAGAACTGGGTACTGTTTGGGAGTGAGCAGGGTCTGTCCAGGGAGCTGACTGGTTGCCAGAGCAGGAAGAGTTCCAGACCCAAAGCTTGACAGGGTTTAGCAGTGGTGGCAGTGTTACTGGGGGTGGCAGTGTTACTGGGGGGAGGAAGGGAAGAAAGCTCTTAAGTCCTGAAGACTTTCTATCTTTCTCATAATCCACGGAGACATTCTCAGGTCACAAGGCCCATTACCTATGCCTGTTCTCCATTTCTGATCAGGTGTGAGAGGGTTACAAGTGGAGCAGAGTCCTCCAGCCCAGAGTCTCCGCAAGGGAGACAATTCTATGCTGTGGTGCAATTTTTCTTCTACTATAAGCAATGTGCTGTGGTTTTGCCAAAATCCAGGAGGACCCCTCATCAATCTGTTCTACATTCCCTCCAGGACAAAACAGAAGGGAAGATTAACTGCCACAACAGTTGTTCAAAAACGCCACCACTCACTGTACATTTCCTCCTCCCAGATGGCAGACTCAGCCATTTATTTCTGTGCTTTGGAGGCACAGCACTTCCCCCACAACTGCAGCTTGTGAGCAAACTCTCAGCAGGGCTCAGCTCCTCCCCCAGACTCAAGTACATCAGGGGGCCACCAGGGTAGCCTTTGCACAGCTTAATGTTCCTTACCTACACAGGCAGAGCTCAAACTCTAGATGCTTTTTGGCTCTACAGGTTGGGACTTTGGTGTTGGTTTTTCCTTTCTCAATATACATCTCCTCCTGCACTATCAGTACCTAACTTGGAACTAGTAGAATAGCTGTTAAGAAGACATAATCAAAATAAATGTTTAAGCTTAAGTGTGCTGGACCTCAAAAGGGTCATAAGTAAAAGGAATAAAAAGAAAAGAGAAACGTTCCAATAAAGATGTTATTAGACATCTATGCAATGATCTACTTTGGTTGGGTTTCTCAAGCATATTCATCTCTGCTTCACCAGAACATGTACCAGGCAAGGGCAAATGTTTGTATCCCATCCTCCTAGTGGAGCAAGGAAAAGTAAAATTTCTCTGAATACTTATATATTGGTAAGTGGCTGTGAAGAAAATAGTTTAAAATACTATGTTCCACACAACTAAGTCATTCATGTTCTTGAGACTCAACATTACAATATATTGTAATAATATGTATTGATAACAAAAGATGAATACAATTCACACTGAGCACTTCTTGTGGTTGCAGAAGTCAAATGTAACTTAAGTATTACAAGTTTAACAGTTTTCTCCTTTCTTAAAATATTCATACAGTGATTTGGTGCCCTTTTTGTTCATGTGTGTGTGTGTGTGTGTTTATAAAATTATATACTGAGCCTGGCAATCAAGTTTGTGTTTGCCACTTTGTGCTTACCTTGGCAGTACTGTACAAACAACTTGGTAAGATTTCATAACCTTTGTATATCAGTGTCTCACAGATGTATTAGTTTTGACATGTAGCAATCTCTTGATGAGTAGAATTCATTATTGTTGTTGTGTGCCTTTGTATGCCATTGTGAGATCATCAGAATTTAGAGCAATGAACAAACACTAAATTTATATGTTTTCTTTATTTTTCTATATATTTCCTATATTTTTTTCTTTGGGTCAATCAGAGAGAATTCTTTGCTGTTGCTGATGCTTCTTGTTGATTCTAAATCAGCAGTCCCCACCCTTTTGAGCAGCAGGGACTGGTTTCACTAAGATAATTTCCCAATGGACCAGGGGTGGTAAGAGCACTAGATTCTCATAAGGAGCTTAAAACATAGATCCTGGCATGCACAGTAGGGTTTTTCTCCTATGAGAATCTAATGCTACTGGTTATGTGACAGGATGTGGTGCTCAGGCAGTGATGCCACCAATGGGGGAGTGGTTGTAAATATAGAGGTAGCTTCAGTCACTCCCCCGCTATGCAACCTGGGTTACTAACAGGCCACAGATTGGTGGGGATCCTATACCTGAGGGTTGGGTGCTGTGGCTATAGATAATGCTGCAGATAAGTTAATAAAGATGAGTTAGATAAACTGGAAGATAGTTGTTTAAGATAGACATAAAAAATCATTTGGACTTGTTTCCTTAATCAAGTCTGGGAAATCTTGGGTCATGGTTGCAAGTGTCTTACAGTTCCTTTTTTATAATATTTCTAGATCTATTTGTTGTTGTGTGATTCTTGTGAGGGGGGTTCTACATGTCACCATCCAAACAAATGACTCAGAATGTAATGCAAACACTAAAACTCAATAAAATTCATGCTGATTAATGTATGAACTAAAGATTAGATCTCTATAGCCAAAATGTTTGTCAAGAAAATCAACAATAGGAAGTACAGGGCAGCGCCTGTGGCTCAAGGAGTAGGGCGCCAGTCCCATATGCCGGAGGTGGCAGGTTCAAACCCAGCCCCGGCCAAAAACCACAAAAAAAAAAAAAAAAAAAAAAAAATAGGAAGTACAGAGAATCCTTAAAGAACTCAAACTAGACCTCCATTTGATCCTGCAATCCCATTACTAGGCATCTACCCAGAAGAAAAAAAATCCTTTTATCATAAGGACATTGCACTAGACTGTTTATCACAGCTAAATTTGCAATAGCAAAAAAAAAAGAAAATCAACAATAGCGAGAAAGATCTGCGCAATCCTGAAATAGTCTTTTGCAGCTTTGGTTAAATGAAGACCAAAAGAGTATGGAAGACAGGTGATGAAAATAAAATTTATTACCATACACTTAAGAAAAGACAGATCATTCCACATCCATGGTAAGAAGTAGCCACCAAAATTAGTTTTGTGCCTGTTCAATGAGTTAACAAGTAACCTCAGTGAACAAGCTTTTGCAAACCAATCAATGTTAGCTCCTGGCTTCTGAAAGTCAGCCAGTCCTGAACACATGCCAGTGAACATGCCCTCGAATGCCCACCAGTCAATAACAGCTTCACTATAGTGACCATGCTTCTACCGATTATGTTAATTCATTAACAGCTCTGAAGTGTGCCAATCTCTGAATTCTATGGTTCCCCCAAACCCAATGTAAATCAGCCATCTATGTGCTCAGCAAGATCATGTCTGATTGGCATAGCTTTCCTCTGCTATTATTCACAAGTACAAATTGTCTTTTGATTTCACACATTGAGTAGTGTCAAATTCTTCAGCAGCTGTCAGAACAGATCTTTGTGGGACATTTGAACTTGGACCAGTTTTCTTACTATGTTTTTTAAAAATATTTAATTTATTTTATTTAATTAATTTATTTTTTTGGGACAGAATCTCACTATATTGCCCTTGGTAGAGTGCTGTGGCGTCACAGCTCACAGCAACCTCCAACTCTTGGACTTAAGCGATTCTCTTGCCTCAGCCTCCCAAGTAGCTAGTACTACTGGCACCCACCACAATGCCCACCTATTGTTGTTGTTGTTGTCATTGTTGTTTTAACAAGTCCACGCCAGGTTTGAACCCTCCAGTCCTGGTGTATGTACTGACCAATAACGACTGAGCTATGGATGCCGAGCCATTCTTACTATGTTTTTCAACACTCAAAACCAAAATAACATCAAGGATATCTGTTCTTTTTTGAAATCAATATCAGCAGAAGTAGTTGATGTGGTATCAGAACTTGAAAAATCATCCAACTTTATGATTATGGGAAAATTAATGTCTCTGTAGATCATTGTACTTATAATAGTGATGTTTATTCTATACATCTGTACAGTCACTGATTCCAAAACCAGCTTTTTGAAAGCAGTTGTGAATTACATTTAGGGCAATTGTGTTCCACAGAGCAGTAAGATTCTTCATTGGATAAAGAACATGACAATTTTTAAAAAGTCTTCACTGAAAATATTTCTTCTTATTTCACATAATATACTAGTGCTTACAGCAAAAAAGTTGTGATGATTAATTATGCCTTCATCTAATGATTGTATATAAATTGTACTGAAAAGCAAAAAAAAAAAAGCTGCATGTCTAGTTGCTTTGGGTGTTCAAAATAGATTTTGCTTATTTTGGTAAATCATTCTATTACCTAATTGTAGGGACCATTTACCAAATATTCTTGCAGGCATCAGTGTATTCAACACACACACACATTTGTGTACATAAAGGGGATTTTCAAATTTCCCTACAAATGGTTCTACTGTCTCTGTCTGTTATCAGCATCACAGTATGGTAAGACTTTTAATATTTTTTAAAAATATTTTAAAGACAGAGTCTTGCTTTTTCACCTGGGCTAGAGTGTAGTGGCATGATCATAGCTGACTGTAACCTCGAACTCAAGCGATCCTACCATCTCAGCCTCCCGAGTAACTGAGATTACAGACATGCACCACTGTGCTGGGCTTTAAGACTTAATTCTCTCCACATATATATGTATGTGTGTATATATATACACATATTCACAAATATTCTTCTATCTGAGGGAACCATTGGCTCAGAAGAAAGACTTATTTCAGTGCACTGATAGATGCAGGGGTTACTAAACACAAAGTTTTAAGAGGCTGGAAAACTGTTCAGTGTAAATTCCCTATATGGCCACAAAGGGGCAATGCCGTGTCAAAGAAAGTTACATATATTCATCAAATAGCCAGAGATTATCTTTTAAAAGTCTTGTAAATTTTAATCTCCTAGTCTTCTCTAATTAATCACTACTTGAATATATGTATACACACATATAATGGATCTATATATATGTATCTGTCCATCTAAATGGTATCTGTGTTAGAGTTGAAAAATATGACTTTTTAAGTCAGCCATTCTTTGAATGATACATGATATACTTCCAGGCTGCCTCATGGCTCTAAAATAAATTTAAAGTATTTTTACCCACACACAACCCAACCTCTAGCTACTCTAAGTTAAACTGTCTACAATTCTCTTGTTCTGTTCCATTACTTTAGCTTGTAATGGAATATTATGGCTGGTGTTTGTTCTCAGTTAATTTTATTAATATTTGTAATGAAAAAAAGAAATCCCACTACACACGCTAATGTAGCTTTATGGAAGTCCCTCTCTTCTACTATTGTAGAATAAGGCAAGCTCTCTCTGACACATTCAGCTGTTCTACCATATGATTTTTAACACTCTAAAAAATATGAGGAAAAGGTAGAGGGGGGTTGAGGAGAGAAATTTTAAACTGATTTTTATCTATGTGTAAGAAGAGGATTTCTGATTCCCAATGAATGTATTTTTAGCAATTCTAAATGTGGACAAAATGGGGAAGTGCTTCCTTTAACAGAATTGGTTTAAGTGAAAGTACTTGCGAAAGGGTGGGGCCTGTTGAAAGAATTCAACCCAGCAAGAACAGAGTTGTTCTTGAAAACTCAGAGTTGAGGAGAAAAACGCTGGAGTTGTTTCTGAGCTCTGGTGCCAGGAGAGATGGACAAGATCCTGGGAGCATCATTTTTAATTCTATGGCTTCAACTATGCTGTGAGTTGTGAAGGAGAAAAACAGATTATGTTGCTAATTGGGTGGATGAGAAAATTGGGGTAGAGAAAAACTCATGCAAGCAAAAACTAAGAAGGAAATATTACTTGGGAGGCCTAATGACTTTTTGTCACTTTCTAAGCAGGGGTGAGTGGCCAACAGAAGGGAAAAAGTGACCAGCAGCAGGTGAAACAAGATCGTCCATCTTTGGTAGTCCAAGAAGGACATACTACAATTCTGAAATGTACTTATGAGAACAGTGCTTTTGACTACTTCCCATGGTACCGGCAATTCCCTGGGAAAGGCCCTGCATTTTTGATAGCTATACGTTCAGTTAAGAGGGAAGAGGAAGAAGGAAGATTCACAGTCTTCTTCAATAAAAGTGCCAGACACTTCTCATTGCACATCAGGACGTCCCAGCCTGAAGACTCAGCCACCTACTTCTGTGCAGCAAGCGCACAGAGCTCTCCAGGCACCTGCAGCCTGTACTCAAACCTCTAGCTGAGTCTCCAGGCACACCTGGCCATGGGAGCTTACACAGGCAGTTGTGTGGAATACTTTTCCTTAGCATGTAGAAGTGATGAAATAATGTATAAACCCTAGTGTAACTGCATGAGAGGGTGGTAGCTAAGGTAAACAAAAGAAATTTAGCTTAATGAGTGACCAAAATGTAAAAAATTTTTCATAATAGTTAAAGTATTTGAAGTTGTTTTAAGCATTTAGCCAGTTGTGGGGATACTAAGATTTATACATTGTTGGTGGAATGCAAATTGGTATGCAATTGGAAAGCCATTAGGCAGTTTCCTACAAATTAGTATCAACACATGATCAGAAATTCTTCTGCTAAGTGTTTATCCAAAATAAATAAAAACAAGGCCAAGCATGGTGACTCATACCTGTAACCTTAGCACTCTGGGAGGTGCAGGCAGGTGGATTGCTAAGCTCAGGAGTTTGAGAACAGCTTGAGCAAGAGAAAGACCCCATTCTAAAAACAGCTGGGCTTTGTGGCAAGCATGTGTAGTCCCAGCTACTCTGAAGGTTAAAGAAGTAGTATTGCTTGAATTCAAGAGTTTAAGGTTGCTGTAAGCTATGATATGATGGCATTCTACCCAGGGAAACAGAGACTCCAGAAGCCAACAAGGATGTCTGGAGCTGGGGAAGACCAGCACAGAAGGAAAATGCCTGGGTATGGTCAGAGCCAGCCAACTGGCCCTCCCTTTGATGACTAGGGACAAGAAAGAGCTGTCCTGCAGTTTTATTTAAATTTTGGACTGAGCTGCTCACTGCACTACCTGTGAGTAATCAAAAACAGCAACTTGCAGTTGACATTGAATCCTGGGTGGGGTGGATCTCCCATTGGCTTGGCTACTAACAGGGCACCACCATTGCGGGAAGGCTGCATAGGAGGAATAGTCCACAGGGCCCCAGTGCACAGCTGGCTCTGGCATATCTGCTGAGCTCACCAAACATCCTTGGGGTGAGCTGAACAGTGGCCCTGGGAAGGCCACATTGTTGTCAGGGTCACTGTTTGATGTGCTTCCTAAGAAATCTGGCAAGAGCTTTACATCCCCAGTCCTCAGGAGACTGATTGTTGACAAAGCAACCAGGCCCTAATTGAGGGCAAATAAGTCAGGAAGACAGGATCTGTTCTCCTCTACAACCAGAGAGTGGCTTTGAGTGGCCATCTCATACAACAAAACAAGAACTGTGTTTTCTCCATCTCCTAGCACCACAGCACCATAAGATGTCCAGGCAGAATGTGTGTGTGTGTGTGTGTGTAGCAATATATATATATGTGTGTGTGTGTGTTTTTCATTTTTTGGTCTTTTTCTCAAAATTTTCCTTAGATTTTTTCCTTTTATGTTGTTGTTATTTTGGTTGTATTTTTATTTTTTCATTTTTACTTTCTATGATACCAAGGTCTTCCCCCATTTTTGTTACAGTTTTTCCAGCCCCTTTTATTTTCATTATTTCTTTTTTATTTCACTCCTTTTTTTCTTTTAGTAGAGATTTTTCTACTTTTCTCATCTTTCCCACAAAAATTTCTCATACAACAACTAAGATATCACTTTTTTCTTCATCTTATGTAATTGCATTTTTAATGTTATTTATCTATTTTAATATTTTGTTTATTTCTCTGAGGTTGGCAGGTCATGACATTGGTCTCGCTGGTTCATGGCATTGGTCTAGCTCAAGGAGGCCATGAGATCACGGTCTACAGTGACCTGTTAGTTTTGATCTTTGGAAAGATGGTACTGGTAGGTCCTCACTGCAACATACTGTTGATTTTTTTCTATATTTGGCAGAGGTGGGGATCTTGCTTTTGCTCAGGCTGGTAAGGAGCTGCTGACCTCAATGGACCTGTAGAGCTTGGCCACCCAAAATCACAGAGTTTCAGGTGTGGGTCAAAGCACCCTGGTGAATACCACCATTTCTCCTGGTGCACTCTTCTCTCTTTCTGTCCTTCTCCCCTTTCCTTCAATTATTTCTTTTCACTTCAATTATTTCTCTTCTTTTTCCTCTGCTTCTCTGTTTTCTCTTTATGTTTTTCTTTCCTTTCTCCATTCTTTGCTCTCTATCTTTATCTTCTTTTGGCCTATATCAAAAGGCCACTTCTACCCCTAAGCTCAGAGACAAGGTAATTTAACATGAAGGGAGTAGTGAAAAGAAAAAGAAGGGAAGGAAGTGAAAAATAAGAAAACACATATGAGGAGGAAGCAACAGAAAAATTCTGGCAACATGAAAAAACAAAACAGAACAACCCCCACCCCCCCGCCCCAAAGGATTATGAGGTAACTACCATGCAGATTGCACCTATAAAGAATTAATGGAAATGACAGAAAGGGAATTGAAAATATGGATGGCAAAAACAATAAAGGAAATTGATGAGAAAGTGTGACATAACCAACAGCACATCCAAAAGTAGAATCAAGAATGGATGAAAGATATGAAGAATATAGAAAGGATATAGTAGAGCTTAAGGATTTGAAAGAGTCAATCTGGGAACTTAAAGATGCAATAGAAATTATCAATAACAAATTAGACCATGGAGAAGAAAGAATCTTAGAGCTAGAGGATAAAGCTCTTAAGATAACCCAGAAAGTTCAAGAGGCAAAAAAGAAGAGAGAGAAAGCAGAACATTCATTCAGAGAATTATGAGACTTCACAAAGTGTTCAAACATACTAATTATAGGAATCACTGCAGAGGAAAAAGAATGGCCCCAACATGGAAGCCCTTCTGGAAGATATCATAAATAAAAATTTCCCAAGTATCACTGAAGATACCAAAACACTCCTTTTACAAGAATATCACACCCTGGGTCATCTCAACATAAACATCATATCGCCAAGACACATTGTAATGAACCTGTCAAAAATCAAGATGAAAGATAATTTTGCAAGCATCTAGGACTAAGCACTAATTGACCTATGGGGGAAGATCCATCAGGGTGACAGAGAACATTTCAGTTGAAACTTTCCAAAGCAGAAGAGAATGGTCATCTACGTTTAACCTTCTTAAACAAAACAATTTTCAGCCCAGAACACTGTATCCTGCTAAACTAAGCTTCAGAATTGATGGACATATCAACTGATGGAGATATTTACTGGTATGCAAACACTGAGGAAATTGATCAAACATGACCAGCTGTACAGGAAATACTAGACTTGTTATCCACACTGACCATCACAAAAGACCACCAGCAAGGTAAGTACCCAGAAACTAAAGGACAAGAACTAGTTTCCACAATAGCACAAAGGACAAAACTAAGCAATGGACTTTCACAAAATAAGATGAATAGAACGTAGCCAAACTTATCAATTCTTTCAATAAATGTTAATGGCTTGAATTCTCCACTGAAAAGGCACAGGGTGGCCAATTGGGTAAAGAAAAAAACAAAAAAACAAAACACGAGCCATCCATATGTTTTTTCCAGGAAACACACCTAATCTTGAAGGACAAAACAAGATTTAGGCTGAAGGGTTGTAATACAGTATTTTAGGCAAATAGACATCAGAAGAAAGAAGAGGTCACAATTTTATTTTCAGATACAAGTGGATTTAAAGCAACTAAAGTTAAGAAAGACAAAGATGGTCCTTTCATACTGGTCAAAATAACAATACAACAAGAGGACATTGCAATTCTAAATATGTATGCACCCAACATAAATGCTCCCAGATTCATGAAACAGACCTTAACTGATCTGAGCAATACAATATGGTATCTTGTAACACCATAATAGCTGGGAACTTTAACATCCCTCTGACAGAAATGGACAGATCCTCTAAATAGAAACTAAACAATGATACAAGGGACTTAAATGCAACCCTAGAACAAATGGGCTTAATAGACATATACAGAATATACCATTTAAAAGATAAGAAATATATGTTCTTCTTGTCAGCTCATGGAACATACTCCAAAATAGATCATATTTTAAGACACAAATCAAATCTCAACAAAATTAAAAGAACTGAAAGTATTCCTTGTTTCTTTTCAGACCACAAGGCAATAAAGATGGAGTTCAACTCCAACAAAAATTTTCATTCCCACATAAAGGCATGGGAATTAAACAACCTTATGCTGGATGACAGTTGGGTCAAGGACAAGATAAAGAAAGAAATTATTAAATTCCTTGCACATGTCAACAATGAAGCTATAAGCTACCAAAATGTGTTGGACGATGCAAAAGCAGTCCCCTCAGGGAAATTCATCACATCAGATGTCTACCTGAGAAACAGAAAAACAGCAGATCAGCAATCTAATGAATCATGTTAAGGAAATAGAAAGAGAAGAAACATCCTATCCCTAACCCAGCAAAAGAAAAGAAATAACCAAAATTATATCAGAAATAAATGAAATTGAACACAAAAGAATCATTCAGAAAAGTAATGAAACAAAAAGTTGGTTCTTCAAAATGATAAACAAAATTGATAAAACTTTGGGCAAATTAACTAGAAACAGAAAAGTAGAATCTCTAATAACCTTAATTTGAAATGAGAAAGGGGATATAACAACAGATATCATAGAAATACTAGAGATTATCTCTGACTACTACAAAAAGCTCTACAAGCAGATTTGACAATGTGGTGGAAATGGACCAATATCTGGAAACACACCATCAACCTAGACTTAACCAGTAAGAAATAGATCTTGAGGAGGTAGAGCATGATGGCAGACAGGAAGGACGTTTAGCTCAGCTCTCTTGAAACAACAGGTGAGAGTGAGTGGGCTAGATCATTCCTGCGTGGAATATTGATGTGGAGTGGCAGTTTGGGGTGTGCAGTGAGGTGGTGGATTGCTGGACTTGCAGTGTAATCTGGAGCTGCAGAGATTGCAAGGAAAGGTTCTGTCCTGGGCTACAGTGGCTGCCTGCAGCAGCAACAACAACCAGCCCCACCACAGAGGATTGCAGTTCCAAGTTTATGAGTGAGAATCAAATCACTGCACCTGGCCGATGCGAAAAGTGACTGCCACCACTGCCACCTCCCAAATTCCAAAAAAATGGCCTCTTCCTATTTGGGATCTTTCCCATCTGAGTATCTCTCCCGCTGCCTAAACGTGATGGTGCAGCACCAAATGGCATTCCACTCTGGCTGCCTAATTCCACTCAGGAGTC
The DNA here is from genome assembly GCF_027406575.1 of Nycticebus coucang. Lineage (NCBI taxonomy): Eukaryota > Metazoa > Chordata > Mammalia > Primates > Lorisidae > Nycticebus > Nycticebus coucang. The sequence continues at coordinate 31,992,944 of NC_069785.1, read as the reverse complement.
CACACTTCACCAGTCTTTCCACACAATACCCAGTTTCCAATCCCAAACACAGCAGAATAAAAAAAAACTAAAATTAGAGCAGAATTAAATGAGATCGAAAACAAAAGAATTATTCAAAAGACCAATGAATCAAAAAGTTGCTTCTTTGAAAAATTCAACAAAATTGATAAACCTTTGGCCAACCTAACCAAAAATAGAAAATTAAAGTCCCTAATATCATCAATCAGAAATGACAAAGGTGAAATAACAACAGACACCTCAGAAATTCAAAGAATCCTTAATGAATTCTACAAAAAACTTTATTCTCAGAAATATGAAAATCTGAAAGAAATTGACCAATATTTGGAATACCAATTTTCTAGACTTAATCAGAAAGAATTGAAAATGCTGAACAGACCTATATCAAGTACTAAAATAGAATCATCTATACAAAATATTACAAAAAAGAAGAGTCCGGGACCAGATGGCTTCACATCAGAATTCTAGTGCACCTGCTCAGCGTCCGGAGGGCAGAAGACACTGAACTGACGTAGACTCAAGGTGGGGAGGTCCAGAGTCAGCCTAATGCAGACAAGCCACCACTTGCTCATAATTCTACCATTGAAAATGTGGATATGATTTACCAAATGGAACTGGCTGAACTGCAGAATTGTGACTCTCTGAAAGACGCATTCAAGTCAAGCAGCCTTCCTAATTTCTATGCATCTCTCTCCCCTCTGAGACATATCCTAATCTCAGGAACCATGCACTCAAAATGGCAACCCTCTTTGGCAGCACTTATGTCTGTAAACAGACTTTTTCCAGAATGAAACATCTGAAATCTCCAACCAGATCTAGACTAACTGATGCACACTTGCATCACTTGTTATGACTAGCAGTGACAAACATAGAACTGGACATTGACCATCTCATTAGCCAAAAGCAGGCCCATAGTTCCCATTGAAATACTGGTAAGTTTGTTAATTTAACTTTACTTGTTCTTCATTCTAAATATTGTATTTGTTACCGTTTTGTTTTTTTACTTCAAAATAAGATATGTGCATTGTGCATAGGAATTTGTTCATAGTTTTTTTTTTTTTTAAACTATAGTTGGGCCCTCCAACAGTCTGAGGGACAGTGAACTGGCCCCCTGTTTAAAAAGTTCGAGGACCCCTGGCATAGAGAATGGGACCCTATTTACCTACGTTTGCCAGGTGTGCTCTGATAGCCCACATAATTGCCAATAAAAATTTCATTGAAAAAAATTCTCTAGTTCATAATTAATATGATGTTGAACCTGAAATAAACAAACCAGAGGCTCCTTCCACCAGTTAACAGGCAAACTCTTTTAATACATAAAAAGAGAAATTGAAAAAAAATTAAATCAGCGTCTTTTAGCAATGGGAGATGTGCCCACAAGATGTCAGCATATGAACTCCTCCTGGCTCTCAAAATTTGTTTCACTTTCTTTTCTAGTAGTTTGAAAAATTAGAGAAGAAATGTGAAATATTTATGTCTGCTTGCAGCAGCTTTCATTGAACTGAAATGCACAAGAATAAAACAGAACACAGTTTCTAGGTCAGCATCTGAGGAAGGACATTACTGAGAATTTAAGAGAGAGGAGGATTAGAGGGATCTGGGAACCTCAGTTGTGATTCTGGGGCTTCATTTAGTATGGGAGGCTTTCTTCATGGGTTGGCCAAGCAAAAATACACTATTTGCAGTTTGATAGTTTGATGTAAACTCTCACTCGATGAGGTTTCAGCATGAATTGGAAAAGTATGCTCATTGTTTCAATAAGCAAAGAGGGAAATATTTTTATTTTGGACAATATTTATACTAATGAAGTTTTGAATATTTTCACTGATAATAACAGCATTTTATGAGAGGTCTTGACTTCCTGAAAGCTATTAGAAAAATTAGAAGATACATCAAACAATACCCATATGCTCATACAACATGGATGAATACTTGAATTTAGAGGATCCTTAGAATTTCCAATAAAATTAAGCAAAGAGTTATATTGTAAACAGTAGGCCTTTACTGCTGCCTCTATTGATGATACTCTGGTACACAAAGGAGATTTTACAACTTTAAAATTTCATTTGTCTAAGCAGATGCTTAGCTGTTATGAAGTTCCCAGTTCCCATGGCTTGATGAGTAAGTAGAAAGGAGGGGAGATGAGCACTTCTGGGTTTGTCTCCTGTATTGAAGGCAAGAATTGGTGAGCCTGGTTCACTTCAGAATCTGTTGGGAGGCAAGAGAACAATCAAAACAGAAATGAAAATGAATATTTGCTGGAAAAAAAGCCATTATTCATAATAAATCGGTTTCAGATAAGCCCCTAAGACAAATTATAGATTAATTTACTGAATGTGGAAACTTCAAACAATTAATCTCCTAATACTTCATTAAAGTTTTGTACTCTTCTTTTACCATATATAATCATTTTTCATTTGTTAATTACATCACAAGAAATGAAGAAACAATGTTTAAGATCAACTCATTTCCCGAAGTAGGTGTCATATCACATTCAAATTTGACCCAAAACCACATTAAAGGGGCAGCTGCTAAATGTACCTGAGGGACCCTGCATCTCTGCGGTGAAGGCACAGAGCATGGCTGCTTCTACAGGAGGAAAATCCTGCCATCGTGCTGCCTCCCAGGCTGCTGCAGCATTCATGGTCTCATCCACTTAGGTACAAACAATTTTAAATCACTGTGTGGCTGTGTGTCAGCAACAGAGGTGAATGGGACAGAGGTGCAGATGTCTCAAATAATGAGAAAGTCTTCCCTGCACCACTCAGGGATATTTTATTTTTATCTGTATAAAAAAAAAACAAAAAACTGGAAATGTTTTAGAGACCTTGTCTGTACTTTCTTTTCTAGTTGTTTCTTGGTCACTTCATATTAATTCATCCATTAAGATAATCAAATCGCATAAGATATTAATAGCTTCATTGCACCCAGTCACACAAAAACATACAAAACAACTTCAGAGGTGTTGACATGTACAAAAGCGCTTGCAGCCTATTTTGTTTGGTAAGAGAAGATTATGGCATATTATCACTGAAAAATCGGGTATGCTTGAAATCACTTTATTTTACAAGTAAAAAGAACTTCCCAGCCACAGGTTTTAACAAGGATTACTGAATATTTTGGATATATAATAGAGAAAATGTTCATCAGGACAATTCTAGAACTTATGATCTAAGTACAATTCTACCTGTGAAAAAAACAGGATTGAGTATCCTGATGATAGTTGAGTACATAAAACTCAATGTGAGATTTTGAAAAAATTGTATTTTGTGCCTGTTACAATTTTATGAAAACACAAAGAACTATACAACCTCAGTCAGAAAAGCTGATTTTTGTCATTTGATTCCGCAGTGGCTTTACTTCCTGTAGAATATAATTATAGCCCTAGAACTCAGTAAGGAAGAAAAAAGATGCAGTAATTATGACAATAGGACTGCCTTTCACAAACAGAGTCAAAGATTTTTGAGTGTTTTTTATTGATATTTAATTAGATTCTGGATGGAGAACTATATATCCATGTCGAATGAATGACTAGTAAATAGATTATAAATTCTACTTCAAACAAGTCCCCCAAATCATTCCACAGAATAATAGTAGCATACATCATCCACTGGGTCAACTCCATTTCCCCTCATCTCCAGCCTTCAATATACATTGCATTTTCCATGCCTTTTTTTCTAAGTGCTATCTAACATAATAACTAAAAAAATGCAAGTAGATAAAGTATAGGTTTGGAGTTAGCCCAATATTTTTTTCATCTCTGCCCATAGACCACATGTCTATGAACATAAGAAACCCAGTTTCCTTTGTGAGGAAGTAACATCAGAACACAGGAACTACACACACACACTGCTGGGTGCTCAGAGGCACTACATTCAGAGTTTGAGGTAGCACAGAGCACATCTGTGCAGGGGGAACACAAGCCACATGCCGCTCTGCAGCCTGCTGTGGGTGTTCATGGCCTTCAGCTACCCTGGTATGGATGATTCCCAACGTGGATAAGAAGGTTCAGGCTGAAGGGACTACACACAGGCATGCGGTACTTATGCACCGAGGAGGAAAGGAGAAATCAGGGAAAACTGGGCATACTATGATTTCAGTTTGGTTTGTCTTGGGGTCCTAAATTGGTCTAATTCTTGCAATATGTTTTTCACTACATCACAGGATCAGTTCTGTTTTCTGATTTCCCCCCCAGGATCCAGTGTGGCTCAGAAAGTTACTCAAGCCCCTCCAGCAATATCCATGACAGAAGGGGAGACAGTCACCATGAACTGCTGGTTTGAAACAACATGGACTACGTACTACATTTACTGGTACAAGCAACTTCCCAGCAGAGAGATCATTTTCCTTCTTAGCCAGGGTTCTGCTGGTCAACATGCAAAGAAAGGCCGCTATTCCGTCAATTTAGAGAAAGAAGCGAAATCTATCAACTTCACCATTTCAGTTCTACAGCTGGAAGATTCCTCAAAGTATTTCTGTACTTTCACAGAACTCACGGTGTTTGAAGTGATTGCAAAGGCAAAGCAAAAAGCCCAGGGCTCAGGTAAAGAGAGCACCCCTTGTGCTAGAGCCAGGCTGAAATGCACACCTGCAGATCCCAAGCAGGAAATGGCAGTGACTGTGGTCTCTGGGCATACTCTGTGGTCTGGATCAGAAGATTTAATTTTAAGTAACTCTTTCTATTTCACTTGGCAATAGTTATTCAGAGCAACTTTCTCCTCATACTTAAATTTTTGACTTAAAATAGGCCATACAAAAACTGTGTGAAGTTGTCTAAAGTTGAAAAAACTTGCCCCTCAACCATTTAAAGTGGCAGTTTCACTTAAAAATGGCCACAGCATAGTGAATGATGCCCCATGATCATATCAATGTACACAGCTATGATTTAAGAAAAAAAAAAAAAAATGGCCACAGCAGAAATCTGGGTTTAGTTATAGGGAATCGCTGAGAAACTCATTTCCTTAATCCTTTCCTTGGATTTGGGGTTAGCCTGACACTTTTTTTCTCATTTCTGCTCATAGACGTTGTATCTATGAACATAAGAAACCCAATTTCCTGCGTGGAGAGGTAACAGCAGAACACAGGAACCACACATACCCCTGCTGGTCTCCCAGAGACAGTGAATTTGGAGTTGGAGGTAGCAGGGGGCACATTTGTGTGCTGTTTTAAGTCCTGAAGTTTGTGGTCGTTTGTTACAGCAGCAATAGGAAACCATAAAATAAGAACAGGAGAAGTTAAAAGAAGACATGTATAGTGATACAGTAGACATTTAGAAATGTAATAAGAGAAAGTTAATGTACAATTTGAAACAATATATTTTACATTTTTTAGGAGAAGCAACAATTTCATAGAATAATATATGCCATAAATGGTTAACCTCAGAAGAAATAGGAAAGCTACATAGATGTATAACCATTAAAATTATTTGATAAATAGAAGTAAAATTCTCTAATGAACTTTTAAATCTGCTGTGTGCCCACTACATAATTAAGAATAGGACACATGCTGGGATGTATATGTAAAGTACAGAACCAAGAAAGTTGTAGAAAGGTTACTAAGCACTCATATGAATAATTAAGAAAAATATCCAAAGTAATACCAGATAAGGATGTAAAAGGCAATTCAAGGAAATCAATTGACAATGTAAAACAACAGTGAATACACAACTTTCTTCCCAATACGTGAATTTTTGACTTAAAATAGATCATACAAAAAATGTGTGAAGTTGTCTAAAGTTGAAAAAACTTGCCCCGTAACAGGTATAGTGGCAGTTTCACTTAAAAATGTCCACAGAAGAAATATGGGTCTAGTTACCTGGAATTGCTATAAACCTTATTTACTTAGCTCTTTTCTCTGATGCCATGTGCCCATTAGGTTACTTCAGAAAAGCAGAACCACCATGAGTGATGTAGAATAACAGACTAATGATAAGAATCTGACCTCACTCACTTGCTGGAGCTGGTGGATTTCAGAAGCTATTCAGTTGTTCATGTTTTATGAAATTATAACAAGAATGACATATTATTCTGTCAAAAATCTGACACCAAGTTTTATCTACTAGTCTCTAAAGAGGATCAGGATATTCAGTCCTGTTACCTTCATGGGTAGAATGGTGCTTATTATATCAAGTGTGCTAGAATTTCCCTAATTTTACTTTTACTTTTAAAATGTTTATATTTCATTTTAGAGTATACAGGGATACACATATTTTGGTTACAAAGTTTGCTTTTGTACATTTTTTTTTTTTTGAGACAAGAGTGTTATGTCGCCCTTGGTAGAATGCTGTGGCGTCACAGCTCACAGCAACCTCAAATTCTTGGGCTTAAGTGATTCTCTTGCCTCAGCCTCCCAAGTAGCTGGGACTTACAGTCTCCTGGCACAACACCTGGCTATTTTTTTGTTGTAGTTGTCATTGTTGTTTAGCAGACCTGGCTGGGTTCAAACCTGCCAGCCCTGGTGTATGTGGCCAGTGCCCTAACCACTGAGTGATGAGCACCAAGCCTGCATTTGTACATTTTAAGTCGATGCTATAAAAGTGCCCTTCACCCTGAATATGTGCATTGCACTGGTGATCTCCTCCTCCCCACCAATAGATTTGTGTTGGGTTTTACTTCCTATATGAACATTAGTGTTAGTCAACTAGTTCCAATTTAGTATTAAGTACATGTAATCCAGACTAGATCCTTTTACATTTTCTATCCCATTTACTCAAAGTATTCAGTCGTCCCTGTTAAATTCCCTGGCTGTGCATTTTTAATGTGTGAAATTAAGTTATGCTAAGCAGGCAAGACGACATCTCTGTGACACAAGGCACGATCTGTTCCTACTCCTATGAACAGCTACTGTCTTTGAATCTGCTAGATTTTCCTTGAGAAGGAAAGTTGGATGTGGGCAAAAGCATTCATAAATTGTGACTTGTAAGGACACATTGGAACCCATGAGGACAAGTGGAATCCACAAGAACAAATTAATACTTGTCTTACCTCCTTCAGTTTCATAATGGTTTGTGACCTTTATGAGAAGCAGTGGCATTTGCTATCCTGCTACCTGGTTACTTGGCCAAAGATAAAAAGAAGGTGGTGGAGGAGATCTCCTGGGAGGTGGAAGAGTTATAAGTCAACAATAAGATGGGCTAGCAGAGAATGTGTGTTCCTTGAGCCTGACAGCAATCATGCATGATGTTTCTTTTTAAGTTTAACCAAGAACAATACTGGGAAGTAAAGTCTGAGAAAAACATTTCCAGATTCTTAAATCGAGACAGTAGAAAGCTAGCACAGTGCCTCTTCCAAACCCTATGAACTTGACAGTCATATGTACCTCTTATGACAAAACTTAACTTTCAAATAAAGACAGAAAATTTATGCTTTGTGCTCATGTGATGCAACTATTCTTTATTTCAGTAAAAAGCATGCCAACTCTCGTCTCTAAAGAGGACACAAAGTTCATGGATCCCTCTTTTTGTGATGACCTTCCCTTCTTCTAGCTGAGTCACACTCCATGATTTTCAGGTAGCTTACCTACTGAGATACAACGAGATGTAAGATTAACTGATTGCCAAGGCTTATGTTACCACACATAGGCAAATGGAGTGAGAGTAAAAAAATAGTTAATATATACTTAAACATACTCTCATCACAGCGAAAAATAAATTTTCATCATATTGTACTTCTTTTTTTATGGACAATCACATGATTGTAGCTGGTTTCTGTACTTTTTTTTCCATTGTCCATTTCATACTTTCTTTGCTCTCACCAGGCACCTTCACTCTCTCGACTACTTGACTGCCCATAACAGAAGCTCCTTCTAAGCACGAGTCAAGATTAAAAGAAGTTAGCTCCTGGGTACAAAAAAAGAAAATACCATTAGAGAGAAAAAATAAGTTCTAGTCTTTGAAAACCAAAAAGGAAATGATAGTTAATTAGTTGTATATGCCAGTGTAGCTAGAAGAGAAGAATTTTAATGATCCCAACACACAAATAAAAAGATAAATGTTTGAAGTAATGGATATCCCTAAGTGCTCAACTGGGTTATATATGTTTATCAAAATATCACGAGTACCCTCAAGGTATGTACAACTATGATTTATTAATTTAAAAATCTTCACAAAATACTAGGAATTTTTTTAATTGGAGAAAATCCTCTCAAATGCTGCAACTACTTTATGAACTAAGTTTCTGTAATATTCAAATCCTTTGTTATCATTTAACAATAACTGCATTCACATTGTTTTGACCAGAAGTAAATTCCATCTCAAGAAGCCACCTTCTTTGCTCATCCATAAAAAGTAATTCCTCACTTGTTAAAGTTTCATCATGAGATTGCAGTAATTCAGTCACATCCTCAGACCCAGATGCTAAATCTATTAGTCTTGTTATTTTCACCACATTTACAGTTACATCCTTCACTGAAGTGTTGAACCCCTCAAGGTCCTCCATGAGGGTTGGAATCACCTTCTTCCTCATTACTGTTAATACTGATGCTTTGACTCTTCTCATAAGTCACTAATGTTCTTAATAGCATTAGAATGTGAATCCTTTCCAGAAGGTTTTGAATTTACTTTGCCCAGATCCATTAAAATACAAATGCACCTCATTTAATGTGCTCACAGATATTCCTGAAATACTTTTCTCTACTCAATGAATTGTCTTGGCATCTTTGCTGAAAAGAAATTAAACATGTATTTGTGAATCTATTTATGTACTGTCTGTTCTATTTCATTGATGTGCCAGTATGATTTCACCAAAACCAAACTCTTTGGATTACTATTCTTTATAACGTCTTGAAATCAGGTAGGCTTAATTCTCCAACTTTATTATCTTTAAAAATTGCTTTGGTCATTTTAATTTTTTTACATTTCTAGATAAATTTTAGAGATTTAGGTTATCAATTTCTACACATACTTCTGCTGAAATTCTGAGTCCTATTGCATTGCATTTATAGAATATTTTGGCTACAACTACCATCTTAAAACTATTGAGTTTCTGAATTTGTAAACATGATAAAGTCTTTGATTTTTTAAATTTTTGCCAGCATTGCTTTTGGACTTTGTGGTGGAGAAGCCTTGGAGATCTTCAAGAAATCAAAACTATAAGCCACTGACTAGAACTTATTATTTAAAATCATCTTCTCTCTGTGTGTGTCCCTGTCTCTTCACATGACTTTCCCTTTACTTGTGTAATGATGCTATGTATATTGCAGTAGGGGCCTGAAATACTCCAGTATGACCTCACTTTAACTAAAGTTATTATTGGCAATGACCCCATTTCCAAGTAACTTTCCATTCTTAGTTACTAGAAATTATGACATCAAATCTTCATACCAGAGATATGAATTGTGGGGTGCACAATGCAACTGAATAACATATGGCAAAAAGTGACTTTGCAGATGTGATTAATTCATGGATCTTGAAATGGGACGATTGTTCTGGATTATCTAGGTAGACCCAATATAATTATAAGGCTCCTTATAAAGGAAGATGGTAGAGTCAGAATGAAAAATCAATGTGATGAGGGAATAAGGACATACACCTTTACATTGTGCCCATTAGGTCAGAGCACACCATTCCCCTTCTCTCCTAGTCCTCCCTCTCTCTCCTCCCCTCTTACCCTTCCCTGCTGCCCCTACTCACTTTAAGTTAATTATGTTTTTCTCTTATATGGGTGTGTAGTTGTTCATCTACAGGTTTTACATTAATATTGAGTACATTTTTCTTATACTTTACTAAGAACAATCTTTTTTAATTCCATCCAGGTTAATACAAAACAAATTTCCAAATGTTTGTTAGCCATTCATCTGTCTTCTTCTTTAAACAGGTCCCCTGAATTATTTCACTGAATGATATCAACATAAGTCCACTTGTTCAATTCTCTTTCCGCCATCTCCAGCCTTTAGTATGAATTGCATTTTCCATGCTTTTTTTCTAGGTACTATTTTGGGGGCCTGGTCCCTACAGCCTTTGCTGGGATCTGCACTAAAGGCAGTTGATGTGAAAAAAAACTCAGACTTAGTTATCTCAGGTGAAATAACAAATAGGAGCCTGTGAGAGGTACGCACTCAGCCAGCAGCATCTCAAGTGCAGCCACCAAGTGCAGCACTGGGCCATTGTCCCATAGGTCTCTTTATTCAATCATAAATCATCAATCAAGTTGCCAGTATAATGCATAAACTTAACTCAAGTTATTCAAACAAGGTGCCTTAGGTAACCATTAACAATCACAAGGAAGGAAACAAAGGAAGGGAAAATCATGCACACCATGTGATTACAACATAAACTTTGCAAATTGGGGATAAACTTGTCTAACTAGCTTTAATGATTTCTATCTATGTCTGGGCAGGCCTCAGGCAATAACAATCTCTGCTTGCTAGGCACTGTTCTCAGATACCAGGTAACAACAGAACTCTCTGTGGCCCAGGAAAAGGGGGAGCATGGGATCTTGGACTGTGGTCAACAGGACCTCCCGGAATCCTAACCCTGAAACTGCCAGGTGCCAGAGATCCCATGTAGACCACCAGGCTATTGCTAGCCTTGAGGAGTATGAGGAACTCAGATTCTGGTCAAAAAGTCCTCCAGAAATTCCTGGTTTAACCTCCACTACAAACCTGATTCCCACATACTATCTAATGTAATAACTAAGAAAAATTAAGTTGACATAGTATAGATTTGAGGTTAGCCTAACATTTTTGCTCATCTCTGCACAAAGACCTTGTGAGAAACCCAGTTTCCTGTGTGAGGAAGTAACATCAGAACACAGGAACTACACGTACACACTACTAGGTGCTCAGAGGCATTGCATTCAGAGTTTGAGGGAGCACGGAGCACATCTGTCCAGAGGGACACAAGCCACATGCTGCCCTTCAGCCTGCTGTGGGTGTTCATGGCCTTCGGCTACTCTGGTAGGGATGGTTCCCAACATGGGTAAGAATGTTCAGGCTGAAGGGACTGCTCACAGGCATGTGGTACTTCTCATGCACTGAGGAGAAAAAGGGAAATCAGGGAAAACCAAGCATACTATGATTTCCGTTTGGTTTGTCTTGGGGTCCTAAATTAGTCTAATTCTTGTTTTTTCCCTATATCACAGGATCAGTTCTGTTTTCTGTTTTTTCTCACAGGATCCATTGTGCTCCACAAAGTCACTCAAACCCCTCCAGCCACATCCATGACAGAGGGGGAGGCAGTCACCATGAACTGCATGTATTAAACTAACTTGACCACATACTACATTTACTGGTACAAGCAACTTCCCAGCAAAAAATTCATTTTCCTTCTTCGACAGAGTTCTAGTGCTGTGAATGCAAGCGATGATCACTATTTAGTCAACTTCCAAAAAGAAGCTAAATCCATGAACGTCAGCATCTCAGTCTTAAAGCTGGAAGATGCTGCAAAGTACTTCTGTGCTTTCAAAATGCGCACGGTATTGCAAGTGATAGTAGAGGCAAAGCAAAAACCCCAGAGCTCAGTGAGAGAAAGCACCCCTCGTGCTACAGGAGCCAAGCTGAAATGCACATCTGCAGATCCCAGGGAACAAACAGCAGTGACTGTGGTCTCTGGACTTAACCTGTGGTCTGCATCAGAAGATTTAATTCCAAGTAAAACCTCCTTCTCGCTCATTTGGGAACAGGTGTTCAGAAGAACTTCCTTTCAATACTAGAATTTTTGATTCAAAATAGATCATACAGAAAATGTGTGACATCTAAAGTTGAAAAATACTGCTTTACAATAATTTAAAGCGGAAGTTTCGCTTAAAGATGATTACAGGAAAATTTGGGTCAAGTTATCTAGTATCACTATAAAAATGATTTCCTTAGGCCTTTCCCCTTAATGGATAAGCTTTGTATCCATTAGGTTACAATCAGAGAGGCAGAGACACCATGAGTGATGTAGAGTAAGAGACTAATGATAAGAACTTGACATCATGCACTAGCTGGAGCTGATGGGCTTTCAGAGGCTGTTCAGTTGTTCATGTTTTATGAAATCATAACACTTATATTAATCTTTCAAAAATCTACCACTGAGTTTTATTTACTAGTCTCTGAAGAGGATCAGGGTTTTCAATCTTGTTGCCTTCATAAGTAGAATTTTACTTAGTAGATCACTGTTCTAGAATTGTTCTGATTTCAGATTTTCTATCCCACTGATCCAAAGGATTCAATCTCCCTGGTTAAATTATCTGGCTATGCATGTTTTATGTGTAAAATATAGCCATGATAAGCACACTAGGCATCTCTGTGATCCAATTCACAATCAAGTCCTTGTCCTATGTAATGCTGTTACATCACTCATGGTGTCTCTGCATCTCTGATTGTAACCTAATTGATACAAAGCTTAAGGGGAAAGGGCTAAGGCAATCATTTTTTTAGTGATCCAGATAACTTGATCCAATTCACAATCTAGTCCTTGTCCTATGTAACGCTGTTATCTTTGCATCTGGTATTGAGCCTGATTTCACTGCAGGTCAGCTAGACTAACATTTGAGAAGCAAAGTTGAATATGGACAAGAGGATGCACAAAACATGACATACCATCCACATGCACTTCTTTTAACAAAATTTAACTTTCAAATAAAGGCAATAGAAAATGGCTGCTTCTTGCTAATGTGATGCAATTTTTTTTTATTCAATTAAAACCATGTTAACCTCTCCCTTAAGAAGGATACAAAGTTCATTTACCCATCTTTGGGTTCTATTCTTTCCTCTTCTTGCTCTCACATTGATATCAGGTAGCTTAACTACTGAAATAAAATGAGATGTAAGATTAACTTATTAGCATATCTTTCGCTTCTGCATGTAGGTACATGGGGGAGAGTAAAAAATGGTTAATGTGTACTTAAATATACTCATATAAAGATGAAAAAGAAAATTTAATAACACCGTAGTTCTTTTTTTACACATGATCACTTTGTCACTCGGGCTGGAGTATAGTAGCCTCATCATAACTCACTGTAATCTCAAATTCCTGGGTTCAGGAGATCCTCCTGCCTCAGCTTCCTGAGTAGCTGGGACTACAGGCATGCATCACTGTGCTCAGCTAATTTTTCTACTTTTTGTAGATATGGGCTCTCACTCTAACTCCTGGTCTCAAACGACCCTCCTGCCTTGACTTCCTAAAGTGTTAGGATTACAGAAATGAGCCTCTGCGCCTAGTCCTGTAATTGGTCTTTATAACTACCTTTTCCATTACCCATTTCATAATCTCTCTGTTCTCAGCAAGTGCATTCACTCACTGGCACATTCGACTTTCTATAAAACAAGCTCCTTGGTCAAGAGCAATGCCATAAGGAAAGCCATAAAGTTGGATAAGGAATTCTGTCAGCCCACTGCTATGGTTTTGTCAGAAACATTGCAGGCATAGAAGACAAGTTCATGTCCTCAGCCTTTATTTAAGTAGAAAAAAATGCCCACAAGACACAAAACAATTTTATAACTAACAACCAGAGAGAGTTGATACAGTGTTCTGAGAAGATGACGCCTGGCTTCTCATCAAAATCAGTAGAAGTCAATGAAGAAAAAGTTTTTTCAAGTGTTTAATCAAAATAAGAAAACTTTCTGGCCGGGGGCAGTGGCTCACGCCTATAATCCTAGCACTCTGGGAGGCTGAGGTGGGTGGATTGCCTGAGCTCACAGGTTGGAGACCAGCCTGAGCCAGAGCGAGACCTTTTCTCTAAAACTAGCCAGATGTTGTGCCTGGTGCCTGTAGTCCCAGCTACTCAGGAGGCTGAGGCAAGAGAATCACTTGAGCCCAAGAATTTAAGGTTGCTGTGAGCTACGACAACACAGCACTCTACTGAGGGTGACAAAGTAAGTCTCTGTCTCAAAATAAAATAAAATAAGCAAACTTTCAAGCTAGTTTCCTATGAACATACAAATATAAACCATCCTTCTTAAAAAGATCACTGTGGAGAAGGTAGAAAGTCAATGCATAGACTGGAAAACTGTACTTGTATTTCTGAAAAAGAACTCAAATACAAATATATGAAAACTTTATATAGATCAAAATGAAATGAAACAAGTGATGAGAATGGCAAAAATTTGAAGAGATATAAATTATGAAACTATGATATATAAATATAATATCAATAGTAATAAGCATACAAAAACCAGTTACTATCATTACTCATTAGGGAAACGAAAAATAAAACCCCATTTGAGTGTTGTATCTGTGTCCCTTAAGCTTCCCAAATGTATTAATGTATCCAGGAGGAGGCGACCCTTAAGAGGTTAGAGAAAAATAATGAATACCCCCCAAGGAAAGGGGTGGTTGAATATGTTTTCTAGAAACTTCCATTACTGAACCCATGGACAGAGAAAAAAGGTAGTAATGGACCAGAGACTGAACAAAGAAGGAAAGGCAGCGTTTACCAAGAAAAATAAGTTTGTATTTATTAAATACTCTACGCGTCGGGCACTGCTTTACACATTTGAGATTCATTAAATTTAAACGTCATAAACCCTATGAGACATATTTTATTGTTCCCATTTGTTTTATATTTGGTAGATGAGATATAGCTTTCCTTAACTTTGAAAAACATGTCTAATTTTTGTCAACCAGAGTGTAGTCCCTTAGAAGCCTCCGGAAGAGCAAGGTTTGGATTATGGAGAAGACTTTGCCTCAGCACAGAGAGTTGGCTGTCTCCATGAGGGAGACGAGATACCACACCTAGGATTAGACCAGGAAATTATCAACTGACAGGTTAACAACGCTGAGCATGTTAGCGAGTCTTTTCTACTACAGCGTTCTGGGAGTTTAGGGGCTAGAGCGAAAGGCCAGACAATACTCCTTAAACTCTATCGGGACGTTGCCCCTTACCTTTGCTCTCTCAGCCTCTAATCCTATTCCCCAAGATATCTTCCCTTCCTTTATGTCTTTACTTACGTGTCACCTCTTTGTGAATCCTTTATCAAAAAAAACTTTCAATTTTCTTTCTTTGAGAGTCACGCTGCAGCTTAGGTCTCGCGTGAACTGAAGCGTTCTTTGCCGAAGTGCTGCCCCCTGGTGTCTGGCTGAAATGCCTGGTGAGGCTTGCGTGGCCTCCCTGCTGCCCCCCTGTGGTGAGGGGTTGGGTCGTGGCAAAGCCTAGTCGCTGTAGGGCCTACGTTTCCCAACCAGTTAGTACCTGCCCATGGCGGGATTGAGGACTCAGGAGGACTGGCCGGGTTTTCATCTCTTGGCCTGAGGATGTGAAGGTATTGACTTGAAAAAGACAAATATATGACAGTATTTAGGCCAATAAGATGCCTTGGAAATAAAGTTTGGTGTTGTTCACAAAGTGGGAGGTCTTTCTCTGTTAAGATTGTGTCTATGGCACTGTCCTTTATTGTATAGGAATATCCTGAAAAGTGAGAGCAAGAGTCAATGCTGGAGAAAAATAAGCCATTGTAGGGAATACTGCGTGGTATACTCTCCCCATGTTATGTGTTATATGTCTTCCCAGCACACTGATTTCCCATCAAAAGTAAGAAACATGGCCGGGCACTGTGGCTCATGCCTGTAATCCTGGTACTCTGGGAGGCCAAGCTAGGTGGATCTCTCAAGCTCAGGAGGTCAAGAGCAGCCTGACCAAAGTGAGACAAGGTCTCTAAAAATAGCTGGACGTTGCATGAGCCAGCTGTAGTCCCAGCTACTTGGGAGGCTGTGGCAAGAAGATCACTGGAGCCCAAGAGTGTGAGGTTGCTGTGAGCTATGATGCCATGATACTCTACCAATGGCAACAAAGTGAGACTGTCTCAAAAATAAAAAAGAAAAGAAAAGAAACATGATAGAACATGAAAATTTATGATAATACACGAAATCCTCTATACAAATTTCAAATTACACTTCATGCAAACACTGAGCTTTATCTCGTGGCTAGACTCCACTGTATTTTCAGATCATGTCTCCCTGAACCCACCATATTTTCTATACTATCTGGTTGAGTGCCTAAGATAGTGAAGGTTATCTTACCAAGTGATTTAATACCTGTTCTCATTTAATTCCTATTGGGCACGGCAAGCTTTGTAACATCCTCCTTTAGGGAGGCAATCTAGCAAAGGTCTTGAGACCATAGGCTTGGATTGGATTTCTAGAGCTAACACACATCGTTGAATAATCTTAGGAAAATTACTTAATACTTTTTATGCTTTAGTTTTCTCATCCTTATAATGTGGATGTCCATAGTTTCCATTAGAAAAGGGTTCTTTTGAGTAGTAAGTGAAATGATGAATGCCAGCACTTAGCCTACTACCAACGAAAAGCTACTGGTTATTTACAGAAAAGGAAATTGAATATGAAAGGAGTCAAATATCTTACCTTGTGCCACAAAGTAAGTGTCAAAGTTGAGATTTCCCTCCATATCCTATGCAGAGCAGATACCTCTTCACTCCAAGAGTCACTCTCTATCTCTTTACAGTATTATATTGTCTTTATAGTGCTTATCATTATATAAAATTGTCTTTCAAAAAAATCCATCCATTTAATTTCTTCTCCCTCCTTCTCCGTCTCTTCCCCAGTATACTCTCCATGCCTGGAACAATTCCTGCCACACAGGAGGCATAATCAGTATATACTTGTTGAACGAATGCATGAAAGGTAAAATTATGTCTAGAGTCCTTGCAATTCAAAGATTAATATAAAAGAAATACACATTTGAAGTTCGTTCTCTGATTTTAAACATCATAAACTCACAAAATGGGTTTTATTTTTCCCATTTGTTTTATATTTGGTAGATGAGACATAGCTTTCCATAGCATTGAAAAGCATGTCTAACTTTTGTCAGCTAGGGTGGCCACCTTAGAAGGCTCCTAAAGAGCAAGGTTTGGATGATGCAAGCCTTTGCCCCAGAACACAGAGTTGGCTGTCTCAGTGAGGGTGACAAGGTTCCAAACCTAGGTATAAATTCCCTCAGGATCAATAGATAAGGAAATCATCAACTGATGGGTATTCTCGTCAGAAAGCAGCTGCACAGCAAGGGGACTTTCTGAACGATGTGGCCATCCCTTCACTCTCCTGCCACTGGGTTACTAAATGCTGTGATCTACAGAAAAAAGCAACTTGACTTGGAATGGCTTCTGTTTGCCTAGAGCCCATTCCTAACCCTCCTCCTCACACTTCACATAAGGAGTCCTCACTGAGGCTTTCAGAATCTCCTTTCTTAACCATAACCTCATCTCCTTTTTTGGGAAAGAGAGCTAGAAGTTAGCCATTGAGATGTCTCTCAATTCTGTTCCATTTTTCAGAACGTGATTTAAAATAGTTTATTTAGCATTTGAAATATTAGTGAGCATAACAAATGTAGGTAGCATGGCAGATTCCACAGATCATAGAGTCCAGAGCTAGACAGATATATATTCTAATTCTTACTATGCCATTTATCAGATAACTGGCCTTGAATGAATTACTTTATCTGTTCAGGCTTCAGTGTTCTTGTTTATACATTAGAAATAATAATATCTCTATTCTATCATTTTTATATTAGATTAATGTACATAAATAGTTAGTTTAACACTTAAATGTATGCACATTTATAATTCTGGAGGATTTGAAAGTTTAAAACAATGTTTGAAAATTCATACAAAAGATTCCTAACAAAGTGTTTATTGTCATCCATAAATTGTCATCCTGGCTGCAGTTCCCTCTAAATTTGAGTAATAGTAATTCATAAAGAGGCATCCCACATGTGAAAAGTTTCTAATTCTTTTTGTGTTCCAAACTCATGGACTATTTCCTCAATGTTTGCAAAATTGTCCTCAAGAATGCAGTCAGTTACTGATCCCTCTTTGTGAAGCATGGGAAAATGAATGTAGGGTAGAGTGTTTCTAGGATGTTTATAGGACTTTGTCTCTGATTGGCTGGCCAAACAGATGCTGAGTCCTGTTTTCAAAGCAGAATATTTCTGTAGAACTAGGCTCCAGAATATTTGTCTGCTGAGGATACTTCAGCAGGAAAAATGGAGACGAATCCTTTGGCATCCTCAGAGGATGAGAAGACATTCTGAACAGTAATGAGGAAAAGGAAAGATCCAGTCAGAAACTTCTAGGCTTTATTTAGGGAGGTGTGAAAGAAAATGTAAACTCTGTAGAGAGACTAATTTCTATGTTTGACTCTTTCTAAACAGGAGAGAGCAGCAGATTACACATGGAGCAGAGTCCTCAGTCAGAGCACATTCAGGAGGGCAGAGAGCACAAATTTCACCTACAGCTTCCTTTACTGCTTGGTTTTTGCCTTACACTGGTACAGATGGGAAACTGAAAAAAAAAAACTCCATATTCTATTAATAATTACTTTAAATGGGGATTTAAAAAGGAAGGGTAAATGCATATCACTCTTAAATCATTAGCATAATTCAGCTTGATGACACAATACGCCTCTGTGCCTTGACATAATGGTCTTCAGGTACCTGCAGCCCAAACCCAAACTTGGCTCTGGTGTTGCTCAGCACCCAGCATCAACGAAGAATCATGTGTAGGACAGAAAAGGAAAATCCAGTGAATTATAGTTTCTTGAAGGGGATTATGCAAACATAGAAAACCAAACATGCTAGTTATCATAACTCCTTCAACTAACTGAACTCTTACAAAACATTGCTAAGCCTGACCCCCAACAATACATGAACCATATGGTTGAGTCATGGCCATTTACTCCTTTTTAGGCATGATTCTGAATGAACTAGATAGCTACTCAAATCTATCTAAAATAATCTGAGTTAAAAAAAGGTCATAGCTACTCACCGTTGTTGCTGCATCCTGGAAGCAAGTTCTTCCACCATACGGCCTCATGATCAGAACTGGAACAGATGGATGTGTCATTTCTTCATACACCTTGCATGGGAATCTGCATGTTTGGTATCAGAACAGGTATGCTGCCTCGTTTAATCTGTGGAGGATTCTGGTTTTGCTTTAGTTCAACCTTCTTTCTACATGAACATTTGCATTTCATTTTTTCTCACATGTGTCTATTCTCATTCTTAAAAAAGCATTCATGATACCATAAAAGAAAACTGGGTACAGGTTTTCAGCAACTAGACAGCAGGGAAAAAATGCTCATCAGAGAAATGCAAATCAAAACTACTTTGAGATTATCATCTAACTCCAGTAAGATTAGCCCACATCACAAAATCCCAAAACTACAGATGTTGGTGTGGATGTGGAGAGGAGAGAACACTTCTGCACTGCTGGTGGAAATACAAAATAATACATCCCTTCTGGAAAGAAGTTTGGAGAACACAGGAAACTAAAAGTAGACCTGCGGTTTGATCCTGCAATTCCTCTGCTAGGTATATTTCCAGACAACCAAAAATCACTTTAAAACAAAGATACTTGCACAAGAATGTTTATTGCAGCCAAATTAATAATTGCCAATTCATGGAAGCACCCCAAGTGCCCACAGACCCATGAATGGATTAGCAAATTGTGGTATATGTATGCCATGGAATATTATGCAGCATAAAAAAGATGGAGACTTTCCCTCATTTATGTTTTCATGGATGGAACTGGATCATATTCTTCTTAGTAAAGAATCTCAAGAATGGAATAAGGGGGAAGGCGCCAGCCCCATATGCCAGAGGTGGAAGGTTCAAGCCCAGCCCCGGCCAAAAACTGCAAAAAAAAAAAAAAAATACCCAATGTACTCAATACTATCATGAAATCAATATATAATCACCCATAGTTTCATATGAAAGATAAAACACAATTATACAATTATAGCCCAGAAAGAAGGAGAGAAGAGGAGGACAAGGAGAGGGGTGGACGGGTGGAGGGAGGTAATCGTGGGATCTCATCTACTGTGTATATTGCAAGCTTACATGTCAAATATATTAATAGTAGAGTATAAATGTCTAAACACAACAATTAAATAAGTGAGGTGAATCATATGTTAACCAGTTTGATGTCAACATTCCAATATAAAGTCAGCTGATATAAAGTCAGCAAGTCAGCACATTGTACCCCATAAATGCAGTAATGTACACAGTTATGATCTAATAAAATAAAAGAAAATTGATTGGGAACTTTTACTAATAAATATGACCTACTCTGTCCCCCACCTTGGACTGTGATTATGATATTGAATAACTGAACTCTGTTATTGAAATTTTTTCCTTTGTACAGGAATCAGAAATCTGCTCCTTTTGCAGATTTCCAAACAATCTACTAGTTTAAGGCAGTTTTGATATTCTAGAGACCTCTAATTTGGAGGTTCTGGAGTACTTTTCAACATGAGTTAACTTGTTTCTGGGCTTCCTCAACCGGTATCTTGAGTTTTAACCTCCAGACATCTCCATTATTGACTATTTATCCAGCTTCTAGCCAGTGTCCTGAATGATGATATATCACTGTTGCTGTTCTTTTTTTCTTTGTGGCTTTATGTATTTAAAAATATTATTATTGTCAGTATTACATATTTAGAAAAAACATCCTATGTATGCTAAAACAATACTGGATTGCATACAAATCCCTTAGACTGGATCCATTTAAAAGAGACATACACTGGGGCAGCGCCTGTGGCTCAAAGGAGTAGGGCGCTGGCCCATATGCCAGAGACGGTGGGTTGAAACCCAGCCTCAGCCAAAGAAAAAAAAAAAAAAGAGAGAGAGAGAGACATACACATAAAAAGATATTTTTTGCAAAAATTATTCACCTGGTAGTAATGAGTCTAACAGACGATCAGATTCGTATTGCTTAAATCTGTAATATTATTTAAATGTGTATGTAGAATTGGAAGTGTAAAGCACAGGACTGAGTGAGAGAAGCTATGGCTCATTGTCCACTAGTGCTGGTGGAATAGAACAACACACAAAAAAGAGAGCAACCACTGTTCCAGCTGCTGGTTAACTTCCCACGCTGGGTTTCCATCATTAGTGGCCTAAAGATCAATGGAAGAATTTCTAATATTTCAAGTAATGATCCTGTGGCTTTAGCTGACTCTGAATTGATAAAAACAAAAAGCGCAGGTAAAAAGTAAAGACAACGCCTGCTCATTTGTGCAAATATAGAAATGGATTACATTTTACAGCACTCTAGTGGAGAATGGTGCTACTTGAAATTGGCCCCTGACTCCCACTTCCATGAGCCTTCTGCCTGCCTTAGGCTCTGAGGGGATAAAGGTCTCCCCACCAGCACAGCCAATCCTGGAGGTGGTGGTGTGTAATTTGACCCAATCAGATTGGGATTGCTTAAATCTGTAATATTCTATCTATAATATTAAATCTGTGCCACATATTTCCAATTCTACATGTAACAGAAAATCTACTGTTATAAACATGCAGAAAATGCAAATCTGCCATGCAGAGTCCATGCAAAAACATTCATCACTTTATAAAAGCTGTGTGTAAACAAGGAAATGTAAACCCACATTTTCAGTTTCCAGGTTCTAAAATTGATCTGAAATTGAAAATAATTAGTTAAATTGTGATTATTTATAAAGACACAGGCAAACCTTCGTAAATAGCCCCTCATCATTTTTTAAGTAAACTTAAAAAATGGAATAAGAAGAGTGAGTTGAAATAGAAAAATCGTATTTAATAAGAAATTACAGATCTCTGTGAAGTGTAAGGTCCCACCTGCATGATCAGCCATCTGTCCCCACACTGTGGAAGTGCAGAGCTGTGCCAGCACCTGAGCTTTGCCACCAGGTCTTCCGTGCAGAAGCACTAAGATGATATTTGAAAAGGACGGTGAAACGGGCAGATGTTTCAGGTCAAGCTATTAAAGATGATCAGAAGTCAGACGGAGGAAATCTACATTGTCACGGTTGATTTCTCTCAAGTTCAAAAACACTGTTTTTTTTCACAGGGGGACTTTAGTGCTTTGGGTGTTTGCTGCATTACAAACCACAAACTAAAACTTGGTGGCTTAAGACAACTGAGATTTTACTATATGACGGTACTTCTTGCTAGGGTCCCCTGAGGGCTTGATGAACCGGAGCTCTCCCAGATTGCTCACTTACACATCTGGAACTGTGCTGGGAATGCTGGAAGGCTGGCTTGGCTGGAATGGAGATGGCTGGGCTCATCTCTCACATAACGGGCGTTCAGCGCCTCTCTGCTCACACAGACCCTCTCCATGTGCTTTCTCCTTGTGGTCTCTCTAGAGGGGAAACTGTACATCTCTCTGGTGACTTGGGGCTTCCAAAGCACAAAAGTGAAAGCCGCCAGGCCTTTCTCATGTTTGTGCCAGAACTGGCGAGATGTCCCTTCTGCTGCATTCTGTCATGGAGCCAGCCCAGAGTCAATGTGGAAGAAAACTACACAGGGCATGACTACTGGGATACAGGACTCATGGGCCATTCGTGGACACTGGCTACTGGAAGAGCTAATGGAGTAAACACATTTCTTATGGCAGACAGATACCGAAGTGCTAGCAAAGTGTAACACACATCCAGTTATCATCAAAGTCACGTCAATGTGAACTCTCAAACACCACTCACACTCAGTTTCTTTATTCCGGTACTCCTTCTTGCTGTCCTAATTCAGGCATTCAGCACCTCTCACTCCGATGACGAGAATGGCCTCCCAACTGTCTTCTTGCCTGTAATCTGAAACTCCTAGACTCTAACTTCTACATGACCACTAGAATTGTTATCAAACTTACATGTCATTAGATCACTTCCTGCTTATCTCTGGGTATGAGGAACCACTAGAAGTTGTAAAGTTCAAACTCTGTATTAATACAGGGGCATCTACAGTTTTCCGTAAGTTACCTTTGCTTTAATCTTCCATTCTTTTCCACTATCTACTATAGATGTATATATGTATATGTGTGTATACACACAGACACACACACACACACATTATCAGTCATTTTAAAATTCTAACCATTCATGCACATACGATGCTCTTTCCTAAATCTGTCCTCTTTGCCCAGAATATACACCTTCTATTATAAAATGTACACAAATCTACTTTCTTTTCATGGCCCAATTCAGATAGTATTATTTATTCCCTGAGATTTTATAGTATAACACTTGTAACATTTTATTTAAAGTATGTATTCTTGGGTCTTGTTCTCTCTTACAATTGTTTTGACAAGAATATTTGCTACTAAGAGCGATTTGATGCTTGTATTGAAAGGAAGCATTTCCGCCAGCAGTGCAGAAATTCCTTTCACTCCTTAAACTAACGTCTGGCCAGGTCACCTTCTCTTCCTTTAGCACATTTCCACTTTAAAAGGTAAGATCTAGAGAGAGGTTACAAGAGAGACAGTGCTACAAGTGGGGAAAGGGCAAACTTCTAGGCAAGATTTCCCCTGTCTTGGTTTACATCTCTTTATATAAAATGAGGCAGTGGTGCGTTCGTGTATGAAGATTATAGAACTTTCAAAGCGTCCACAGGGACTGCCTCCAGACGCCCTGCTCTTTTGAAATGGGGAAGGATCCCTTATTGCCAGAAGATTGTTATCTTCGCATTTATTTGGGGAACCAAGTCCAACAACCAACCCTAAGGAAAGAATAGTATCCTAAAGGTATTTGGACAAGTGTGTCTTCCTTCACAGAATTTGTCATGTTCTAGTACATCCTAAAACTGCTTTTTAATCTATTTCCATTTTATGTAGTGATTCAGAGTTAGATTCACTTTTGACCCTACGTGAAATGTTAAGACTTCTACTTCTCAGATACTTTAAAGACATTGGAGTTCTATTTATTGACTGGTGGCCCCCCTAGAAGATATGTCCATATCCTAATCACTGCGAACGGTGAACTTGTTTGGATAAAAGGCCTTTGCAAATGTAATTAAGTTAAGGCTATTGAGATAAGGTCACCTTGGATTATTCAGGGGGTGCCTAAAACCAATGACAACTGAGCATTTAAGAAACACACGACTGAAAAGGCCCTGTTGAGATGGGGCAGAGACTGGAGTTATGTAGCCACAGCCCAGGGATGCCTGGGATCACCAGAAGCTAGAAAAGGCAAGGAAGGATTCTCCCCTAGACCATCCAGACATTTCAGACTTCTGGCTACTAGTAGTGTAGGAACATAATTTTTTTTGCCATTTTAAGCCAACAAGTTTGGAGTTCTTTGTTAGGGGAGTCCCAGGAAACAAATACTGACTCCAAGGATAAGATATTTGAATAGCTACAAGCAAACTTTGATTGTTGCCATGTGCACAGAAAGGCACATGGCAAACCAAAAATTTGATTGGTCTTTGGAATTTTCAAGTTCAAATCCTCACATATTATGTGCAATCACACACTTTTATTTATCATGTAATGAATGTTTTAGTATTTGTGATTTATCAGGCTTTAGAGCAGGTTCTGAGGACATGTTGATGAAGAATAGACAAATATTTATTGAGTGTTTACTACATATCAGGGAGTGTACTTGTGACACATTAGCAAACAAAACAGAAGAAATCCCTCTTGCCACAGACCTTGCATTCTAAAGCAGTGCTGTCTGGTACAACTTTCAGAGAGGGTAGAAATATTCTACATCTGCACAGCCCAATAACCTGTGGCTATTCAACATTTGAAATATGGCTAGTATGAATGAGAATCCAAACTATAAATTTAATTTAATTTAAATTTAAGTATCCTCATGTAGCAGGTACCTACCATTATAAGAGTGCATTTCTGGAAAACAATACACTGCACACCCTCAACATACATGAGGCCAACTCAGTTAATTAACACATAGTTATACGGGTAATATGCACTGTGGTACATGTGACCAAAGTTCTTCTATTTTTTTCTTCTACCTATTTGACCACATACTTTATCTGGACCCAGCCAGAATACATCAGAACAGGAAGCTACTCTATTCAAGTGTTTTGTTTTTTTTAAAGAAATCTTCCTATAGGAATTGATATCTGATGGCTAACATTTTTATTTCTAATTATATTAATGTGCTGTCCAACCTTGCTGTCATGTGTAAAAGTAACACAATAGGACAGTAGATAAGAGCTCTAACATTAATAATTTACAAAGGAAATCTTGATGACCAAAGGGAAATATGTATTTTTAACTTCCATTTTGAGATAGTGGGTTGTCTAATAATAAATTATATGAATCTTTCTCCCATTTATTAAAATGTCTGTGACCTAATATGTCCTATTAGCACATGTACAAATCCATACTGCATGGCACATCTTGACTATTGATGACAGTGGCAATGACAAAATGGGACATTCTATCCACTTCTGATACCCTAGTTTTAAATCAGAGAATCCATTTTTAAAAGGCAAATTATTCCTCCTTGAATAATGTGAGTACCAGTAAACTCTTTCCTTTTGAGTTTTGTCACATTTACATATCTCCTAAATTAGAAAGCAACTTTAAGAGAATCAATGCTGAAACCATCAGTTTTTGAGCCCAGTGACAGGGGGCAGCACCTGCAAACATAGACTCTCCTCTGAAGTGGGTGGGTAAAATAGTTTGATTGGTTGCATCAAATTGCTGTCACCCTTCTCCCCTTCCCAAAATGTACACTACTACTTTACAAAATAGACCACAACTATTTCTTCGGATCTGGAAGAAGCTTGTATAAAGGAAACCCATTTAGGTGCAGTTAGATTAAACAACTCTTTCTGAAGAATAAGGAGAGGGAGATGCTGTTCACTGGACCATTGTTGATCTTATGGATGCAACTGACACGTGAGTTTGAGACTTGCCTGATTGCTTTCAGAAAATCCAACATAGTAGACAATTATCCACAGGCAGGGAATAGACTTTCTGTTTGAGGGAACAAAAAAAAAAAAGAAGGAAAGGGAATAAACATGAGGGTAGAAGGAGAAGGGAGGGAGGCATGGAAAGAAAAAGAAAAATAGGCACAGACAAGAAGAATTGGAGAGACTCTGAAGCCTGGGACTGGAGATCTGCCCTGATTTTATCTGATGCCTCCCATTGTCTTTCTGAACAGAACTGAAAGGACAACAGGTAAAGCAAATTCCTCAGTTCCAGGACATCCAGGAAGGAGAGAACTTCAGCACATACTGCAATGCCTCAAGCTCTTTAAACAATGTACAGTGGTATAAGCAGAAGCCCGGGGGAAGCCCTGTCTTCCTGATGATGTTAGCAAGGGCTGGAGAAACGACGGAGAAAAGTTTGACAATTCAGTTTGGAGAAACGAGAAAAGACAGCTCTCTGCACATCACAGCTGTCCAGACTACAGATGTGGGAACCTACTTTTGTGCAGTGACACAGTGCTCCCCAAGCACCTGCTGCCTGTCCCCAAACCTTGCCTTGGGGCATCAAGGGCAGCCCCTTCCATTGTCTCCTCAGAGCATGAGCCAGAGACAGCTGAAGTCACAATGTCAGTGAGGATGTAGTACAACTCTTCTCCATGTGCAATAGAAATGCACATGAAAATCCACTCTATAAAGACCTGGAAGAGTTTGACATTTTTACTTTATAAAACTCAACTATTTCTTCTATGCAGATGTCCCCGGGAATTCCAATTGCCCCAGGAATAATCAGCAGGTTTTGAAAAATTGTGTGCCTCTTTCAATGATGAAGAATCTTCACCAGAGTTTCCAAACAGTTTCTTCAATGTTTTAGCCCAATTGTAATGTAGAAGATTTGGAAATAGAGCATTTTTTCATTATGTACTCAAAATTTAAAAGCTCACAGCCACCTCCCTGAAGAGTCACCGCAGAACTCATCTGCCTCAATGCAGTTCAACATGCACGATGCAACTACCTTTCCAGGGAAATGAGTGAACAGAGATCTTTTTAAAATAAGGAGCTCAGAAGAAACCAGGAGTTCACCAAGAGATTTAGACATGATCATTTGTTTTCTCTCCCTAAGCTCAGGCTAAGTTAATGTTGTAACATCTGGTAACCATGTTAACCAGTTTCACCACGGGAAAGAGATAATAGACATAAATTTTTAGATTCCAAAATATGTCCATTAATTGGACCAATTGCCCTATTTCTCTGAACTTATAAATATTTTTGTCCTGAGAAAGGGAAGAAAAAAAACAACTGTGTTATAGAGGTTGAACATTAAAATTAAGTGAGATGTTTATGTCACAGCTGAATGGTCAAAGTGAAGTTTTTGCAATCTTTGTCATTAAATATTTTATAGCCATAGAAATTATTGTAGACCAGGAGTGGTGGCTCAAGCCTTTAATGCTAGCACTTTGGGAGGAAGACTGGAGGAGCCTGAGCCCCAGAGTTCAAGGCTGTAGTGAGCTATGATCATGTACTGTATTCCAGCACAGGCAACAGAGTGAAACCTCACCTCAAAAAGTAAGGGAGAAAGAAACAAAGGAATAAAGAAAAAGAAGGAAGGAAGAAAGGAAGGAAGGGAAATTATCATAATGAAAATTTGATAACATGGGAATCAATTTAATATATGAAAGGAACAAAGCCAAATACAAAATATGGTACTGTGCCACTTATAAAATAATGTATGCATACAGAAAAATATGGATGGTAGCTCACACACACTTAGGTTAATTTCTAAAGTAGTGTAGTTATTTGGTGCATCTTACAAGGGTACATGTGAAACTTACTACATGTAGAATGTAAACGTCTCAACATAATAACTAAGAAAATGCCAGGAAGGCTATTAACCAGTGTGATGAAAATATGTCAAATGGTATATAAAACCAGTGTATGGTGCCCCACGATTGCATTAATGTACACAGCTATGATTTAATAATAAATTAAAAAATTTTTAAAAAATCTAAATTCAAACTAAAAAAAAGATAATTTTTCATCCATTATAAGATTTCTAAGGCTATTACAAGGTTGTGCCAAAGATAGACACATCAAAGTTATTTTCAAAAAATTCCTTACTTCTCTCTGCCACAGTCTTGACCCATTTGCACATTGGGCCTCTTAAATAATCACCTCTTTTCCTTTTTCTTGGATCTTTATCTCACCAAGTTTTCACCTCTTTTTCTTTTATCTTTCATGTTTTCTGCTGTTTTTCTGCTCAAATCACTCCAAAGTAAAAGATAAATAAACAAAATAACAAGCATTAGAAAACAGAGATGAATTTTAAAAAGCCTCATAAGTAATTCGTGAAAGAGAAATAAAAAACAATGCCTGTGAGAGCCAGTAGGGAAATGATTTCATCCATCAAAACAGCTGCCAGAGATGATTTCACCTGTAAAGAAAAAATCTTACCTGTGTAATTAGGATCCAGTTTTGGTTCTTTATCAAATTTAAACAGTGTGGTCTGATAATTCTTGATTCTCTTCACTAATTGTTTTTCTTTCCTTCCCAGTACCTCTGTTATTAAGCACATATAAAGGGCTCTAATCTTTTGACTCTTGGACAGTTTCTTCCTAGGATATACCATGTACAGGACAAGGGGCTAGCTGATAATTTCAATTTGACTCTAGTTTGAAGGAAGTTTATTGACTTCTTCCTCCAAAAGGCCTTTCTTCATTGATTACTTGAACATTTTTCCCAAAGCCTGCATTCACCTAGTTCAACTACTTTTTAAAAGCATACCAGCAGAATCCATTTAAAAGACCTCTTTCCGAAGGTATTAATTATGCCCTTTTTTGCCCATATCCAACCCGAATCTCTGTGCTGTAAAAAGAGTGATTCTTCCTTAGGTCTTTATCTTTACTAGGCCCATTAGTCCACATCTCTGTTTTTCTCCCTTGCTCACAAAAGATAAGATTAAAAACAAGTGATAATAATACTTTATGAAACACATACTACAATTCCCAGTTTATAAATGAAGAATGTGAAACCTCGGGTGGTGCCTGTGGCTCAGTGGGTAGGGCGCCGGCCCCATATACGGAGGGTGGTGGGTTCAAACCTGGCCCTGGCCAAACTGCAACAACAAGAAAAAAAATAGCCGGGCATTGTGGCAGGCGCCTGTAGTCCCAGCTACTTGGGAGGCTGAGGCAAGAGAATTGCCTAAGCCCAGGAGTTGGAGGTTGCTGTGAGCTGTGTGACCCCCAAGAGCAATAGGGCGAGACTGTCTCTACCAAAAAATAAAAAAGAATGTGAAACTTCAAGAGGTGAAGTGACTTACTTCTGCTCACCTATAAACATGGCTATAATTCAAATATATGATAATATCAAGTGCTGGTGAGGCTGCAGATCAACTAGAATTCTCACTCATTGCTTGTAGGAAAGAAAAATGGTGAGCCCTTTGTAAAACAGTTTGGCAGTTCTCATAAAATTAAACTTTCACTTACAATATGATTCAGCAATCCCTCAGCCAATAGGAATAAAAATTAAGTTCACACAAAAATTTATTTGTGAATAAGTTTTAGCAGCTTAATTCATAATCACTAAAAACTGGGAACAACCCAGATGTTGAACTGGAGCATGGGCAAAGTGCAGAATAGCCACATGAATGAGTAGAATTCAGCAATATAAAGGAATGAATTATAGATTCATGCAAAAAATGGATGAATCTTCAATGCACTTTAGTAAATATAAGAAACAAAGACCAAAAGACTACAAATTGTGTGATCTCATCCCCATGACATATGGACTGAGGCAAAATTATAACGAGGGGAAACAGACCAAAGGATTGCCTGGGATTGGCAAGAACTGTACCCTAGAACTTGTACCACAAAGAGTAAATTTTACTGTGTCAATTAAAAAAAATAAGATTGTGACTGGAACCCCAAATGAAATAGGATTGTAACACATAAACCTAACTATATTACAATGATTAATACATGTACAGCCATGCTGAAATTCCTTAGTGTAGAAAAAAAAGTTAACCTACGTAACTTTTGAAAATAGTATTTTGAGTGGATACACTAAGGCTAAAGGCAAAAAAGGGCACACAAATACCATTCTCTAGTGAATAAATTTGTTTCTTAAGGGTATGGGTTAGCAATTCTTAAGCTAACTTATGTGTACTATTAGGATGTATAAATAAAATATGTAGTAGACTACAAGAACCAGATTCCTCACTGTTGGGAGAAGTGACAAGTAATGAAGTGGAAGGTTATACAAACCCAGTGGAGTTGGATTGAAATATGACGGTATGAACTCATTTTTTAACATATATACACATAGGTTGACATAAAAACAAAATTATTAGAAGATTGAGTGCTTCCTGATGCCCAACCACAAAGGATAAACCTTAAGTTCTTTTATTTGAATTGATTCAAAAGCCTAAGAGAATCTTCAGCAAAGCAAATAAGAAGTGTCAGGAAAACCTAGATGATCCTGATGTTAGGAAAGCTGCAGGATGTTATTTGTGTTGTCACCATATCTACTTCTGATCAATTCAGCACATCTCTTTGGCTTTTTATACTGAGGCATAATTTACAAACAGTAAAATAAAATGCATAAACCTTGGGTGTGCAGTTTGGTGAATATTCACTCATGCATATACCTGTGTAATAATCTTCCCCCAATCAAGACGTAGAGTATTTCCCTCAACTCAGAAATTCTTTCATTCCTCTTCGCAATCAATACCCACCCAAGATAAAAACTACTTGATTTCTATCACCTTAGATTAGTTTTGCTTTGTCTTAAATTTCATATAAATGGAATCATTTTTTATATTTTTTATATGACTGCCATTCCATTGTATGAATATTCCTTCCTGTGCATTCATTCATTTCTCTGGTAATGGAAATTTGTGTGGTTTCCAGTTCAGAGCTACCATGAGGACAACTGCTGTGAATGTTCTTATGTGCGTTTTTTTGTGGACATGTAAACTTGTTGAACATTCTTTTGCAAGTTTTATTGATGGGGTAGAATTATTAGGCCACAGGATGGGCATATATTTGACTTTATTAAAAACTTAAAGGTTATGTCATTTTATACGTCCCCCAGAATTGTAATAAGTTTCAGTTGCTCTATAATCTTGTTAGTACTTAATATTGTGACCCATATATTTTTTTTGTGACCCATATTTTTAATTAAGCTTTTTAATTTTGAGATAATTATAAATTCACGTTTTAATAAATGAAAGAGATAGTGTGTATGCTTTACTCAGTTGACTCCAGTGGTAACATCTTGCCAAACTGTGGTACAATGTGACAAGAGGATATTGACACTGATACGGTCAGGATACAGAGCATCATCAACCCAAGGACGCTTCTTGCTCTCATTTTATAGCCACATCCATTTCCTTCCTGTCCCCACCTCTTCTTTGGTCACTGGGAACTGCTAATCTGTTCTCCATTTCTATAATTTTATCATTTAAAGACTATTACATAAATGGAATCCGACTAGGGAGTATAGTCCTATAACTCCCTAAAACTCTGTTCATTTTTTATCACTCTGTTTTCTCTTTATTATTCAGGTTGGGTGATATCTTTTGTTCTGTCTTCCAGTTCAGTGATAATTTTCTCTGCCCCTCTCAGTTTGCTATTGAGACCATCTGATGGGCTTTTTATTACAGTCATTGCCATTTTAAATATTAATATTTTCATGTGATTCTTATGTATTTTGCTTCTTTGCTTAGACTATTTCTGATGCTATTTTTCATCTGTTCCACGTATGTTTGTAATTTTTTAAAAGCATTTTAATCATGGTTCCTTTAATACCTTGATTAGATAATGCTAACATCTCTGTTATCACAGTATCTGCACTGTTGTTTGTAAGATATTTCTGGTTCTAAGTATGATGAGTAATTTTTTATTGAAATCTAGACATTTAACTATTGTATTTGAGCCTCTGGATCTTAATGAAAACTTCTGTGTATCTGGCATTTTTTGATACCCCTCCAGCAGGACGAGAGGAACACTATCTTGCTACACAATGGAGACAGAAGTCCAGGATCTGCATTTGACCTCCACTGACATCAGAGAGTAAGGCGGATCCTCAAACTGGCACTCCTCAGTCCCTAGATAGCCAAATTTTTGTCAGGAAGTCTGACACTGTCATTTATTTTTTTCTTTTATAATTAGTACCTTTTGTGCACATTTAAAGAAATCTCAGCCTACTTCCAGGGTAATAAAGATAATCTCTTATGTCTTTGTTTAGAAACTGTAGTATTTGCTACCTTTTATATTTAGGTCTACGATCCAACTGGAATTTTGTGTGTGTCATCTATGAATAAGTAGGGTTTTACTTATTCCTTTCCAAATTTTTTGTGTTTTATTTTTTCCTATTAATGCCAATTTTTCTAATGTGGTTGTGAATAGAAGTGTAATATTGTATCTCTTTAGAGGGAAAATGTTCAGTATTTTACCATTAATCATAGTTTTGACATTGTATATTTTCATAGATATGGTACTACTAAAAATTTTATTCTTTGTTTCTTCTTATATTTTCAGTAGTATTGTACTGTTTACTGATACTTTTATAATCTGACACATGTAGGCTCCCAAAGAATGTTTGTTAAATGAATAAAATATTATTACTATGACTTTTACTCTATATTTTTGTAACCTGATTCCCCCCTCAAAGTTTGGTGAATTTGTTTTCTATCTTTGAATATAAGTCTGACCCTGTTGTCTTTTGTTTTTTGGAAAACTAGAAGGTATGCAGAATAATTTAAAGATTTTACCAGCATAAGTTTTCTCAATAAGTTTGTAAATAATGACTCGTCTACTCAGTCATGAAATATAATTACTGAATGGTTATTTTGTGACAGTCTCTCTCACAAACATTAAATAGTATGGGCTTTTGAACCAGCCTTTAAATAAGAACAGAAAGGAAAAAAATTAAAATCAGCAATTGAGAATCATAATGGGGATACTGTTGTAATTGAAAAGTAATAAAAATAGTTAAAAATTTCCTTGGAATGTTATGGGGCCAATAAAACAAAAATGAGTGCAGGAGAGTGAGGGCAAGATGGCGGCTGAGTAACAGCTTCCCTGTAACTGTGCACCATGAGTCTGGGGAGATAAGACTCCAGGCATCCCTGGCTGGTGGGATCTGCTTATAATCATCCCTTTGAGGACACAGTGAGTCAGAGAGAGACTTTTGGACCCCAAAAGGAAGACAAAAACAGTGGAAAACTGGCAAGTGGTTGCATGTGTTCGATCTGCCTAATCTCGCCGGTAGTTGTAAGTACAGCAGCAATGAGACTGCAAACCGGAAAGACCTTACCTGTGAACTGTTTTGGTGTTTTTGGACTTGGCACTCAGTTGAACTGCGTTGGGGAGAGCTTGAGCAGGAGTGCGGAGAACTTTGGGCATTATCTAGGGCCCCAGACTGAGCCACTGAGCCACACGGAGCTAATAGTG
Organism: Nycticebus coucang; assembly: GCF_027406575.1. Classification (NCBI taxonomy): domain Eukaryota; kingdom Metazoa; phylum Chordata; class Mammalia; order Primates; family Lorisidae; genus Nycticebus; species Nycticebus coucang. The sequence continues at coordinate 31,959,895 of NC_069785.1, read as the reverse complement.
TTTGGCTGTGGGCCACAGGGAGCCATTGTGAGAGAACTGCCCTGGCAAGCTCTGCCCTCAGGGTTGCAGAGCAAGGATGGGGTGGGAGCTAGTAACCTAGTGACTGAGCAGCCTAAAGGCAGGGACTGAGCCACTATACAGCCTTAACCCTCAGGGGCAGAGTGAGACCAGTTTTGGTACACTGGGTAAGTGGATAGCCACTTCAGCAGTGATCCTAGCAACAAGTACTTTCCTGGGAAAGCTTCTGCTTAGCCAAGTTTAGAAGTTTAAAGTGCCTTTTAAGAGGGCTGAAGAGAGATTTAGGGTCTCCACGCTGTGGGGTTTGAGAAAACAGCAGAGGCCTCCAGTCGTATCAGCATTGTGATAAACATCCCATACCCAGAAGACCACCTGTTGCCCAGACAATATTCAACAAGATATATTCACTGCTTTGTTATGTTTTTTGTTTGTTTGTTGTTTATTTTGGTGGTGTTGTTGCTGTTTTTTAATTTCAACCTTTTCTGTACAGATTTTTTCTTTCCTTTTTTTTCTTTCTTTTCTTTGTCCATTTTTCTAGTTTAAATACAATTTCCCATTGCTGCCTTTTTCAATAATTAGAACTTCATTTTTTGCTGGTGTTTCTACCCCTATTATTTGGTTTTTCACACAATTTTATCCTGTAAAGTTTTCTGTTTGCTAGTTTTGGTTTGATTTATAGCATTTTTGCCTTTCCCCTCTACTTGGTGGAGGTGGGGTACTGTGTCCAATCAGGTTAGAAAAGAGCTGGTGACCTCAAGGGAACCACCCAACCAGGCACCCCCAAAGGTTGGAGTTGTTTTAAGCCTGTGTCAAAGTACCCTACAGTACATTTATATTGCTCTGTCTCCCTCTTTCTGTGTCTCTTTTTTCTTTTTGTCAATATTCCCTTTTACCCACCCCTTCTCCTTTCTCTATTTTCTTTTCTTTCTTTCTTTCTTTTATCTCTTCTTGCTCTTCAATCTTCTCATCCTTCTGGTCTTGTACCAAAGGGACTCATTGAAACCTTAGTCCACAGACACAGGAACTTAAAGAGCAAGAGGAAGTGAATGGAAAATTAGGGCAAGGAAACAGATAAAAGAAATCACTCATGAGGAAGAATCAGCAGAAAACTCCTGGCAACATGAAGAACCATACCAGAGCAACCCCGCCAAGGGACCATGAGGTAGCTACAGCAGAGAATTCCACCTATAAATAAATGTTAGGAATGACAGAAAGGGAATTTAGAATACACATGATGAAAGCAATGAAGGAAATGATGGAAACAATTTAAAAAAGCTAATAAAGTGGAAAATAACCAAAAGGAAATCCAAAAAACAGAATCAAATAAGAGATGAATGATAGGAAGAATATAGAAGGATATAGTGGAGCTCAAGGAACTGAAGCAGTCAATTAGAGAACTTAAAGATGCAATGGAAAGTATAAAAAACAGGTTAGACCATGCAGAAGAAAAAATTTCAGAGGTAGAGGACAAAGTTCTTCAGATAACTTAGATAGTTAAAGAGGCAGAAAAGAAGGGAGAGAAAGCAGAACGTTCACTGTCAGAATTATGGGACTTTATGAAGTGTTCCAACATACAAGTTATAGGAATCCCAGAAGGGGAAGAAGAATGCCCCAGAGGAATGGAAGCCATACTAGAGAATATTATAAATGAAAATTTCCCAAATATCACCAAAGATTCTGATACACTGCTTTCAGAGGGATATCGGACACCAGGTTGCCTCAACTCTAACCGAGCTTCTCCAAGACACATTGTGATGAAACTGTCCAAAGTTAAGACAAAAGAAAAGATTCTGCAAGCTGCCAGGAGTAAGCACCATTTGACCTACATGGGTAAATCCATCAGAGTGACTGCAGACTCCTCTAATGAAACTTTTTAACCAAGAAGACAATGGTCATCTACCTTGAATCTACTTAAACAGAAGAATTTCCAGCCCAGAATTCTATATCCTGTTAAGCTAAGCTTTAAAACTGACAGAGAAATCAAATCATTTATGGATATAAAAACATCGAGGAAATTTGCCACAACAAGACCAGCTCTACAGTTACTTCAACCTGTTCTACACACTGACCATCACAATGGATCAGCAGCAAAGTAAGAACTCAGAAATTAAAGGACAGACCCTAACTTCCACACTGATGCAAAAGATAAAACTAAGCAATGGACTCTCACAAAATAAGATGAATAGGATACTACCACACTTATCAATTATCTCAATAAATGTTAATGGCTTGAAATCCCCACTGAAGAGACATAGATTGGCTGACTGGATTAAAAAACACAAGCCATCCATTTGCTGTCTACAAGAAACATACCTGGCTTCAAAAGACAAATTAAAACTCTGAGTCAAGGGTTGGAAGACAACTTTTCAGGCAAATGGAATTCAGAAGAAAAGAGAAGTTGCAATGTTATTTTCAGATACATGTGGATTTAAAGCAACTAACGTCAAAAAAGACAAAGATGGTCACTTTATATTGGTCAAGGGAAAAATACAGCAAGAAGACGTTTCAATTCTAAATATTTATCACCCAATTTAAATGCTCCCAGATTCTTGAAAGAGATCTTACTCAGTCTGAGCAATATGATATCTGATAATGCCATAATAACAGGGGACATTAACACTCCTCTTACAGAGCTGGACAGATCCTCTAAACAGAAATTAAACAAAAATATAACAGGTTTAAATGAGACCCTAGAACAACTGTGCTTGATAGACGCATATAGAACACTCCACCCCAAAGATAAAGAATATACATTCTTCTCATCACCCCATGGAACATTCTCCAAAATTGACCATATCCTAGGACACAAAACAAAACTCAACAGAATCAAAAGAATTGAAATTTTACCTTGTATCTTCTCAGACCATAAGACACTAAAGGTGGAACTCTAAAAAAAAATTCGACCCCACACAAAGGCATGGACATTAAACAACCTTCTGTTGAATAATAGATTGGTGCAGGAAGAAATAAAACAGGAAATCATTAATTTCCTTGAGAATAACAACAATGAAGACACAAGCTACCAAAACCTGTGGGATACTGCAAAAGCAGTTTTGAGAGGAAAATTTATCACTTTAGATGCCTACATTCAAAAAACAGAAAGAAAGCACATCAACAAACTCACAAGCCCTTTTATGCAATTGGAAAAAGAAAAACAATCTAAGCCTAAACCCAGTAGAAGAAAAGAAATATTCAAAATCAAATCAGAGATCAATGAAATTGAAAATAAAAGAATCATTCAGAAAATTAATGAAACAAGGAGTTGGTTTTTTGAAAAAATTAATAAAATAGATAAACCATTGGCCAGACTAATGAGAAATAGAAAAGTAAAATCTCTAGTAACCTCAATCAGAAATGATAAAGGGGAAATAACAACTGATCCCACAGAGATACAAGAGATCATCTCTGAATACTACCAGAAACTCTATGCCCAGAAATTTGACAATGTGAAGGAAATGGATCAATATTTGGAATCACACCCTCTCCCTAGACTTAGCCAGGAAGAAATAGACCTCCTGAACAGACCAATTTCAAGCACTGAGATTAAAGAAACAATAAATAATCTTCCAACCAAAAAATTCCCTGGTCCAGATGGCTTCACACCAGAATTCTATCAAAACTTCAAGGAAGAGTTTATTCCTGTACTGCAGAAATTATTCCAAAAAATTGAGGAGGAAGGAATGTTCCCCAACATGTTCTATGAAGCAAACATTACCCTGATACCAAAAACAGAAAAAGACCCAAACAAAAAGGAGAATTTCAGACCAATCTCACTCATGAATATAGATGCAAAAATTCTCAACAAAATCCTAGCCAATAGATTACAGCTTATCATCAAAAAAGTCATACATCATGATCAAGGAGCATTCATCCCAAGGATGCAAGGCTGGTTTAACATATGCAAGTCCATAAACGTTATCCACCATATTAACAGAGGCAAAAATAAAGATCATATGATCCTTTCAACAGATGCAGAAAAAGCATTTGATAAAATCCAGCATCCTTCTCTAATTAGAACACTGAAGAGTATAGGCATAGGTGGCACATTTCTAAAACTGATTGAAGCTATCTATGACAAACCCACAGCCAATATTTTAATGAATGGAGTAAAACTGACAGTTTTTCCTCTTAGAACTGGAACCAGACAAGGTTGTCCTCTGTCACCTTTACTATTCAACATAGTGCTGGAAGTTCTAGCCAATACAATTAGGCAAGACAAGGAAATAAAGGGAATCCAAATGGGAGCAGAGGAGGTCAAACTCTCCCTCTTTGCTGACCACATGATCTTATACTTAGAGAACCCCAAAGACTCGACTACAAGACTCCTAGAAGTCATCAAAAAATATAGTAATGTTTCAGGATATAAAATCAATGTCCACAAGTCAGTAGCCTTTGTGTACACCAATAACAGTCAAGATGAGAAGCTAATTAAGGACATAACTCCCTTCACCATAGTTTCAAAGAAAATGAAATACCTAGGAATATACCTAACGAAGGAGGTGAAGGACCTCTATAAAGAAAACTATGAAATCCTCAGAAAGGAAATAGCAGAGGATATTAACAAATGGAAGAACATACCATGCTCATGGATGGAAGAATCAACATTGTTAAAATGTCTATACTTCCCAAAGCAACCTACCTATTCAATGCCATTCCTATCAAAATACCAACATCGTACTTTCAGGATTTGGAAAAAATTATTCTGCGTTTTGCATGGAACTAGAAAAAACCCCGTATAGCTAAGGCAGTTCTTAGTAATAAAAATAAAGCTGGGGGCATCAGCATATCAGATTTTAGTCTGTACTACAAAGCCATAGTAGTCAAGGCAGCATGGTACTGGCACAAAAATAGAGACATACACACTTGGAATCGAATAGAAAACCAGGAAATGAAACTAACATCTTACAACGACCTAATCTTTGATAAACCAAACAAGAACATACCTTGGGGGAAAGACTCCCTATTCAATAAATGGTGTTGGGAGAACTGGATACCCACATGTAAAAGACTGAAACTGGACCCACACCTTTCCCCACTCACAAAAATTGATTCAAGATGGATAAAGGACTTAAATTTGAGGCATGAAACAACAAAAATCCTCAAAAAAAGCATAGGAAAAACACTGGAAGATATTGGCCTGGGGACAGACTTCATGAAGAAGACTGCCATGGCAATTGCAACAACAACAAAAATAAACAAATGGGACTTCATTAAACTGAAAAGCTTCTGTATAGCTAAGGAGACAACAACCAAAGCAAAGAGACAACCTACACAATGGGAAAGGATATTTGCATATTTTGAATCAGACAAAAGTTTGATAACTAGGATGTATAGAGAACTCAAACAAATCCACATGAAAAAAGCCAACAATCCCATATATCAATGGGCAAGAGACATGAATAGAACCTTCTCTAAAGAAGACAGACAAATAGCTTACAAACATATGAAAACATGTTCATCATCCCTATCTATTAGAGAAATGCTAATCAAAACCACCCTGAGATACCATCTAACCCCAGTGAGAATGGCCCACATCACAAAATCTCAAAACTGCAGATGCTTGCATGGATGTGGAGAGAAGGGAACACTTCTACACTGCTGGTTGGACTGCAAACTAGTACAACCTTTCTGGAAGGAAGTATGGAGAAACCTCAAAGCCCTCAAACTAGACCTCCCATTTGATCCTGCAATCCCATTACTGGGCATCTACCCAGAAGGAAAAAAATCCTTTTATCATAAGGACACTTGTACTAGACTGTTTATTGCAGCTCAATTTACAATTGCCAAAATGTGGAAACAGCCTAAATACCCACCAACCCAGGAATGGATTAACAAGCTGTGGTATATGTATACCATGGAATACTATTCAGCCATTAAAACAGATGTAGACTTTACATCCTTTGTACTAACTTGGATGGAAGTGGAAGACATTATAGTTAGTAAAGCATCACAAGAATGGAGAAGCATGACTCCTATGTACTCAATTGTGATATGAGGAAAATTAATGACAATTAAGGTCACGGTGTGGGTGGGGGAAGGGTGAGAGCAGAGAGAGAAAGAAAGAGGGAGGTGTGGAGAAAGGAAGAGCAGAGAGAGGGAAGGAGGGAGGGGGTGGGGCCTTGGTGTGTGCCACACCTTCTGGGGGCAAGACACGATTGCAAGAGGGACTTTACCTAACAAATGCAATCAGTGTAATCTGGCTTATTGTACCCTCAATGAATACTCAACAATAAAAAAAAAAAAAGATGAGTGCAGGAAGTGTAATAACAAAGATAATCTTTCTGCCTTCAAACCTGAGGTCTCTCAAAAAGTTGCAGTTCATTTATTCAGTCACAAGAGGGGGTTGCTTCATCTGCAAACTTAACTTCTTTTGGGCGAAGGGAAGCTAAGCTTATTTTCTACTGAAGTTCCACAGAAAACAGGGAAAAGGACACTTTCATCTTCTTCAAACAATTTGTACTTTATGAGATCTTTTTGAATTTTTGGTTCAAGGCTTCAGGAGCCCTTACACCAATGACCTAACCTGAGCACCTCCCTAAATAAGCTTCCTCTGTTTCAATCATCTTTCTTCCCTATTTTTCATATCTTTTCCTACCTTCCTTTATCTATTATTACCCCCACTCATCCTTGTTTGCTTTGCCTACTGTGTCTTCTTTTTTCTTCAGTGTCTTTTGTGCACAGCAGCCATAAGTGCAGGCTTAGAAATGTGAAAATGAGCATTAATGCTATGTGTTTAAGGAGGGTAAGTATTATTCAGAACAGCAGTCACTATACCTAGAACAGGTGCATTGAGTAACGCCTACCTAGATGATGGCTAATACATGATTCCAGGGACCTCTATAGAAAACCCAAGTTTCAGAAAATTTGGCTTTCAGTCTCAATGTTACTAGTCTTTCCTTTCCCCTTGAGCACTTCGCAATCTACTTTTGAAACGCACTTGCAATTATATGTAGTTGGAATTTTTGCTCCTTACAATGTGGAGCTCACTACAGGTTTCTGGAATTAAATGGTTTCTGGGATTAAACGACACTTTCTAAAAGCCCACATAGAGCAGCAGACAATTTCTTTGGTGCATTAAGAAAGAAAAGATGGAACAAGGATTCTAGATAGAAATAATATATCTGTGTGATTGATTTTTCTCATCTGGAACCAGCCTCTTAGACTTTAAAGCTCATGAATAGTTTCAGCAGACACTCTCTGAGTTGAGGATGCTTTGTTGATATTTTCAACCTCTTCTCAGGGGCCTGACTAAAACTGGGAAGGATGAGCTAGACAAGGAACTGCTCTAACATTGGCTGACAAGATCCTGTTGACAACACAGTGACAGCTGCACTCCTTGCAGGTCTTTACTAATAGCAGTTGCTTCTGTTCTGTGGAAACTTGTCCAGGCTAGAGTCAGATTAAAAAAAAAAAAAAAACTGAACTCTGAGTGCACGATTCTAATTTGTCCTTGAAGTATGAGGCTGGTGACAGGAGTAACTGTGTTTCTGACCTTGGGTAAGTGCTCTGGGTCTACCAAGGGGTGGCTTTTGAGGTCAAGGGATCCTGATGGGTGATTTGCTCTTCCTTCCTTTCCCTGTGTTTTATTCAGAGTGCTAGAGGTAAAAAGGAGAACTGGTCTGTGCATTTGTCTGGGAAGTACACACTAAATGACAGGTTAGACCACAGCCATGATCCTAGGACAGCCCTTAGCAGTGTCCAGTTGTAAGAAATCTCTAGGTTTTTGAGCCAAGGACCTATGGAATACAGCCCATAGAGTCTCTGATTATTGTCATGTATTTTTGGTCTGTAATTAACACCAGTGATATCTTTGTGTTCTTGCAGGACATAAATTAAAACAGGTGCTTAGGGCCAAACAGGAGAGTTATGGGAGTGTGAAGCATTATATTCTTGATCCATAGTATGACATTGATTTGGGTGTTGGGAGCTAATCTTATTTTCTTACCCTATTAGGGACTATAACTGACGCTAAGACTACCCAACCCAACTCCATGGATTGTACTGAAGGAGGAGCTGTAAATCTGCCTTGTAACCATTCTACCATCAGTACAAGTGAATATATATATTGGTATCAGCAAAATCCCAGTAAGAGTCCAGAGTATCTAGTTCATGGTTTACAAAACACTGTGACCAATGACATGGCATCTCTGATCATCGCTGCAGACAGAAAGTCCAGTACCTTGGTCCTGCCCCATGTCACCCTGACAGACACTGGCATATACTACTGCATCGTGAGTCACACACTGGAACAGATGGGGCTGCAGCTGTGCAATATCTCCTGGTGGAAAGTGGGGGGGAGGGTTAGGCAGGACTTGGGAAAACAAAAGATCAACAAGAGTCAGGAAGGGGAGAAAAGAAGAAGTGAAGGCAATGAAAGAGGGAAGAAGATGAAAAGGAAAAGAAGAGAGACAGGATCACAGGGAAAAAGACAAGGAATAAAGACTCATTTGTTGAAATGGCAGAGAAGAATTACGGGGCGACTGATACAAAGTTTTCCCCATTTGGGGCTGGACAAGGACCCCTGTTTAGGCCTAAACAGACTTTTTATTTCCAAACTGCCCTCTCTGAATACAAGTAAGACAGGACGGGGCAGTTTTCCCATGTAAGCTAGGACTCTTCTGGAGTGGACTTCCTGCCCCTTTTTCCTGGAGCTGAAAGAACTGCATTCATTTTTTTAACACCCTCATTCAGTCACTAATCAACATTGAAGTCTGTCAAGTTCTTGCCAAGTGTAATTTCTGAAACAGTATACAGCCTCCAGAAAAAAGACTCATGGAGGGGATTTTCCCACTCGGGTCTCCCCACTTCTGTCAGAGGCTCTGGTGCCTTCCTTTCCTTCCCTATTATTTTCTACCTAATAAATCCTATGTTATCACTGATCTCCATGGTCTGTGGGTTCATTTTTCAAATCTCCAAGATCAAAGACTTACGGCAGACAGAAATTCTGGTAACAGGACTAAGAATCATAATCTTAAAATAACAATAAAATAAAGATATTCAAGAATTTGTCATGACTTCTCCACATGTCAAAAAAATGTGGTGCTTTTCCCCTCCCAGTGTGATAGTCTTAATGAAAAGTGTGAGAAAAATAAAAGTAATTCTGCTCGTCCCAAAGATTTCCTTTATCCTGATTCAAATGAATTTACCACTAGACATAAATAAGAGATAAAAATTTTGAGAGAAATAAAGCACACACACATATACAAATATGAAACATCCCCCCAAATATCGGAGCACAGAGAGGAGAAAATTTCTGAAAATAAATTCTTGTAGTATTTAGAATAAAAGTTTAAAAAACTGCCTGGTATCTCAATGGAATGAAATAACCTGTGAATGTTAAAGATGAAACAAATTTTCAAAGTAAAGATTGAAATGAGAGATATAAACACACTTGAAACCAAACTACTTCTCAGTGCTATTTGTACCAGTAGCATTATTCATAACATGATCTATAATGGAGTTCTCAGTATGATATATGCATAAGATGATGATGGAGATAAGTAATAAAATTTGTGAAAAAAATATTAAAATAGTTTTAAAATCAAAATTGGAAAATACTTGTGCTGTGTGTCTTTGGGCAAGTAATTTACCTTCATTTACCTTCATAAAGAGTTTCCCATATATTAAGTAAAGTAAAATCGCCTCTAAAGGGACATAATGCAAAGTGTGCAGTAGTTATAATGCAGATTATAATACAGTAGTAATAATGTGGATTCTTGAATCATACTATTGAGATAAACTCCGCTTCTGTCACTTACTGTGATATTGGACAAATTACATCTTTTCTTCCAAGCTTCAGAAAAACGAAGATGATAAATGCCATTTAGTTCATAGAATTAAACGATGCTGTTTAGCTCATAATATTAAAGCAGCTTCTTAATAAGCAGACCCCTGAAAACACTGTCACCAGCATTATGCAGCTGAGAAATTCAAACCTAGATGGGAGACAAACTACAAAACTTTGAGACTCATTTTGTTTCTGTAATTGACCTACAGGGGGCGATGTTTCGTTAGGCTGGAAATGTCTCTACTAAGAAAAGGTGTCACTCCTGAGCTGCTTTCCTTCACAGTCTCTGAGGTGCGCATTCTGAGTAGTATCTACCAGAGCAGGTGCTGTTGAGGAACTGTCTTTTACTAATAGACTTTAGGCCTTACCTAAGCAGGGAACTTTAGAATCTCAGATTTTCTCCATTACAAGGACTCAGTAATCTCTGGCACATTCCTCTTTGCTCAGGAATATCTTCCAGAATAGAGCTCTCAGCTTCATTCACTGCCCAGCCATGCTCTCAATGACCATTTTACTGCTTGGAATGCTCCACACACTGAGTAAGTAATATTGTATTCCCTGTTCCTGCCTCCATAGAAGAAATGTTGTTCCAATTGGAGTTTATAGAGAGATAGTGTTTCATTGCAGGTAGGTCTATTCTGGTCTCACTGATGCAGTATTGATGTTTCAGGAGGAACCGGAGCCCAGTCTGTGACCCAGCCTGACATCCAAGTCACTGTCTCTGAAGGAGTCCCACTGGAGCTGAAGTGCACTTATTCCTACACTGGAATTCCTTCTCTCTTCTGGTACATCCAATACCCTGGCCAAAGCCTCCAACTTCTCCTCAAGGTCATAACAGGGATCACCTGGGTCAAAGGCATCAAGGGTTTTGAGGCTGAATTTAGGAAGAGTGAAACCTCATTCCACCTGAAGAAACACTCAGCCCATTTGAATGACTCTGCTGAATACTTTTGTGCTGTGAATGACACAGTATTTGGGGCTGCAGGGGGAGCTGAACACAAACCTCCTGAGAGACTGGATTTTCTGAGACGCAAAGGCAGCCTTACCTGTTTGCAGAAAGGTCTCTCATTTAATGAAAGCAAAGAGGATGAAAGAACAGAATCATTGGGAGAGCCAGGTTCCTGAGAAGAAACAGGACCTTCAACACATTCCTTTTTTTACTGCCAGGTCATGTCCCACAAGACCTAGGACGCAGAGGTGTATATGAATGTTCTCCATCTACTTGGAGATACTGCATTCCAGAGGATCAGGATTCTAATTTAGTGTGACCAGTGTAAAACACCTGGTCTTCCCCCACTGAAATGCCCCTTCTACTACCTTTGGTGTTTTGATTGATAGCAACTCCCTTCCCGAATCTCTGGACATAACCTCGGATTTATCTTTGACTCATATTTTTTCTGTCACTGTTCACATCTAATCAATCAAGAAATCTAGTTGGTCCTATCTTAAAAATTGACCTGCACTCTGATCACTACTCTTTCCCTGGCCAAGCCATCCTCATTTCTCAAATAAATTACTGTCACAGCCTTCCAGATGGTCTCCCTGCTTGCTATTTCCACAGTGTATTTCTAATACAGCAGCCAATGACATTTTAAAACAAAGACTAGGTAACTCTTCTGCTCAAATCCTTGCAATAATAACTTTCCATTTTCTCAGAGTTAAAGTCCTCACAACGGCTTTGAACAATACATTATCTATCTTACATTACATTTTGGAAATGCCAACAAAAAAATAACTCTGTCAACCCTAAATTCTACAATCTCAGTGAAAATATCCCAGAGAAATTATAGTAAAAAAAAAAATCTCAAATGAAGGAAAACTGAGTGAATTCACTGTGAGCAGACCTCCTATAAAAGAAACTCTAAGGAATTTCTTCAGACTGAAGGAATGGATACCAGAGGAAAATTTAGAATTTAAAGAATGAAAGAAGAGCAACAGAGATAGTAAATAATGACAAAATACAAGATATTAATTTTCTTTTCCTTTATTAAACCAGCTTTATTGAGGTAGAATTGACATATAAGAAACTATAGATAGTACCTGTTTAATGTACACAATTCAATGAGTATGGACATATGCATGCGTACTCGAAACCATCATTACAATCAAGGCAATCAACCTACCCATCACTTCTCAAAATTTCCTTATGCCTCTTTACTTTGTTGGTATTGTTGTTACAGCTATTGCTGATATTGTAGGAACACTTAGCATGAGACCTACTCTCTTAGCAAAAAAAATGTTTTGGACAATTGTCAGGAACAACAGGAATCTTTTACCAAATTTTGAGTTCACAATAATATACACTTGTTAGCAATAGACACTGTGTTGTACAAAAGATCTTAGAACTTATTTTCACATAATTAAAACTTTATAACCATTGAACAACAATTCCACATTTCTCCCTCCTCTAATCCATGGAAACCACCATTTCATTCTCTACTTCTAAGAATTTCAATATTTTAGCTATTTCACATGAATGGAAGCATGCAGTATTTGTCCTCCTGTGACTGACTTATTTCAGTTAGCATAATATCCTCCAGGATTATCCATGTTGTCACAAAAGGCAGGATGTCTTCCTCAAGGCTAAATACTATTTGATTTTATGAATATGTCACTTTTTCTTTATTCATTTATATACCACTAAATTTTTGAGTTGCTCCCATATCTTGCTATTATGAACACCACATTTAGAAGAATTAAATCGGGCCCCTATCTTATATACACAAAATTGACTCAAAATGGGGTAAAGACTTACATATAATACTGAAAATGTGAAACTACTAGATGAACATATAAAGGAAAATCTTCATGACATTGGTCTTGGCAATGATTTCTTGGATATGTACCAAAAGTAGGGGTAACAAAAGCAACAATAGACAATTGGGATTGCACCAAACAGCTTCTGCACAGCAAAAAAGTAACTTAAGGAAATGAAGAAAGTGTTTGCAAACCATATATCTAATAAGGAGCTAAAATCCAAAATACATAAGGAACTCCTAAAACTCAATAGTAAAAAAAAAAAAAAAAAATTTAATGGTCAAAGGACTTGAATAGACAGATGTTTCTCCAAAGAAGACATACAAATAGACAACAACTGTGTGAAAAGATGTTCAATATTACTAATCATTAATGAAATGCAAATCAAAACCACAGTGAGATATCACTTCATCAGTGTTAAGATGGCCATTATAAAAAATATATAACAAATGTTAGTGTGGCTGTTGCAAAATTGGAACCTTGTACCCTGTTGTTGGGGATGTAAAATGGTGCAACTGCTATAGGAAAATTATGGAGGTTCCTCAAAAAATTAAACTAGAACTACCACATAATCTAGCAATCTGACTTCTGGATATATATCTAACAGAACTGAAATCAGAATTTCTTTTTCTTTTTATGTTTACAGCATTTTATTCTTAATAGTCCAAAACTGGGAGTAATATACATGTCCACCAACAGGTGAAAAGATGAATTGTGGTATACTTATACAACAGAATACTTCTCAGTAACAAAAATTAACCAAGACTCTATAACTATCAATAAATATCAAACATTTTGTGTTGCATGAAAGTAGCCAAATTCAAAAGCGTGCAGGGTCCACATTATTATGGTTCTTTAAATGAAGTTCTAGAAGAAGCAAAACAAGCTGTGATAATTATCTAAATCAGAACAATGGTTGCTTTAAAATCAGGATTTCAAATAGCTATCTCCACTTCCATGTTCATTGTAGTGCTATTCACAAGAATTTTCTCTTCTTAATTAATTTAAAATGCTTATAACTACTGAAATCAATTGTTATAACAATGCCTATTCACATTTTCAAAGTTTGAAGATAGAAGACATCTGACCTTATAACATAAAGGAGTGAGTGAGGATAAAGAAATCTACATAATTATAAAATTTCTATTATTTTCTTGAAGCAGTAAAATAAATCAAAATAGACCATGAAAGGTTAAGTGATAAGTGTAATGCAATCAATTAGAGAAATCACTAAAAATATGATATGATACAAAAAGAAATAGTCAAAAAGCAAACAGATAAATTAGAATATTGAGGAACCGAAAAAGAGGGCACGAACAAGTAATAAACAATAAATCAAACCAAATGTGAGTGGTCTAAACACATAAATTTAAAGAAAGAGGTTGTCAGCATGGACTAAGGACTCATCTGTAAGTCTACATAGCGCCTGCTTTAAATAAAATGGCATAGATAGATTGAAGGTAAAAGAAGATAATTCCAAGAAAAGGGCAATATTAGTGTCAGACGAAGTAGACTTCAGAAAAAGAAATATTACAGAAATAAAGAGGGATATTAGATAATAATAAAATTATTCACTGTGATAATATTAGATACTGGATATTAGATACTAATAAATTAATTCACTGAGAAAACATAATGTTAAATATGTATGCAGTAACAACAAGAGCTTCAAAATGCTCAAAGATAAAAATGTTAGAACTAAAATAAAAGTGGACAAAACACGATTAGATTTGGAGACCTTAACACTTCACATTTGACAAATAATAAAATAGTAGTAGGAAATCAGCTAAGATACAGCAAACATACTCAAAATTATCAACCAATTTGACCTTATTGATATTTATGGAATATTTACTCAACAACAGAAGTAGCACATAGAAGAAAATTTGTAACAGTAAATGTTTACTTTAGAAAAAGAAAAAAAAAAATCTCATTCCCTTTTGTTTTTTTAATTTTTTTTTATTAAATCATAAGTGTATACAATGATATGATTATGGGGCATCATACACTCACTTCATAAACCATTTGACACATTTTTATCCCAGTGGTTAACATAGCCTTTCCGGCGTTATCTCAGTTACTGTGCCAAAACATTTATATTCTACATTTACCAAGTTTCGCAAATACCCCTGTAATATGCACCACAGGTGTGATCCCACCGATTCCCCTCCCTCTACCCACCCCCCCCTTTCCCACTTCCCCCTATTGTTAAGTTGTAGCTGGGTTATAGCTTTCATGTGAGAGTCCCAAATTAGTTTCATAGTAGGGCTGTGTACATTGGATATTTTTTCTTCCATTCTATGGATACTTTACTAAGAAGAATATGTTCCAGCTCCATCCATGTAAACATGAAAGAGGTAAAGTCTCCATCTTTCTTTAAGGCTGCATAGTATTCCATGGTATACATATACCACAATTTATTAATCCATTCGTGGATCGATGGGCACTTCGGCTTTTTCCATGACTTAGCAATTATGAATTGGGCTGCAATAAACATTCTGGTACAAATATCTTTGTTATGTTGTGATTTTTGGTCTTCTGGGTATATGCCCAGCAGAGGAATTACAGGATTGAATGGCAGATCTATTTTTAGATCTCTGAGTGTTCTCCATATATCCCTCCAAAAGGAATGTATTAATTTGCATTCCCACCAGCAGTGCAGAAGTGTTCCCTTTTCTCCGCATCCACGCCAACATCTCTGGTCTTGAGATTTTGTGATATAGGCTAGTCTCATTGGAGTTAGATGATATCTCAAAGTAGTTTTGATTTGCATTTCTCTGATGATTAAAGATGATGAGCATTTTTTCATATGTCTGAAGGCCGTGCGCCTGTCTTCTTCAGAGAAGTTTCTCTTCAAATCCCTTGCCCAGCCTGCGATGGGATCCCTTGTTTTTTTCTTGCTGATGCGTTTGAGTTCTCTGTGGATTCTGGTTATTAAACCTTTGTCAGAGTTATACCCTGCAAATATCTTCTCCCATTCTGAGGGCTGTCTGCTTGCTCTGCTTACTGTGTTCTTAGCTGTGCAGAAGCTTTTTAGTTTGATCAAGTCCCAGTAGTGTATTTTTGAAGCTGCTTCAATTGCCCGGGGGGTTCTCCTCATGAAATACTCACCCAGACCAATTTCTTCAAGGGTTTTCCCTGCATTCTCCTCTAGTATTTTTATAGTTTCATGTCTTAAGTTTAAATCTTTAATCCAATGAGAGTCTATCTTAGGTAATGGTGAAAGGTGTGGGTCTAATTTCAGTCTTCTGCAGGTTGCCAGCCAGTTCACCCAGCACCATTTGTTAAATAGGGAATCTTTTCCCCACTGAATGTTTTTAATTGGCTTGTCAAAAATCAAATAGCGGTAAGTAGCTGGATTCATCTCTTGGTTCTCTATTCTATTCCAGATATCTACTTCTCTGTTTTTGTGCCAA
This sequence comes from Nycticebus coucang, assembly GCF_027406575.1. Classification (NCBI taxonomy): domain Eukaryota; kingdom Metazoa; phylum Chordata; class Mammalia; order Primates; family Lorisidae; genus Nycticebus; species Nycticebus coucang. The sequence continues at coordinate 31,943,917 of NC_069785.1, read as the reverse complement.
TACCATGCTGTTTTGATCACTATCGATTTGTAGTAAAGTCTGAGGTCTGGTAGTGTGATTCCTCCTGTTTTGTTTTTATTTCTGAGTAATGTCTTGGCTATTCGAGGTTTTTTCTGATTCCATATAAAACGAAGTAATGTTTTTTCAAGATCTTTAAAATATGACAGTGGAGCTTTAATAGGGAGTGCGTTGAAAGTATATATTGCTTTGGGTAGTATGGACATTTTGATAATGTTGATTCTTCCTAGCCATGAGCATGGTATGTTTTTCCATTTGTTAACATTTTCAGCTATTTCTTTTCTTAGAGTTTCATAGTTCTCTTTATAGAGATCTTTCACGTCTTTTGTTAGGTAAATTCCCAAATATTTCATCTTCTTTGGCACTACTGTGAATGGGATAGAGTCCTTAACTGCTTTTTCAATTTGACTGTTGTTGGTGTATATAAAGGCTACCGATTTATGAATGTTGATTTTGTAACCTGAGACGCTGCTGTATTCCTTGATCACTTCTAGGAGTTTTGTAGTAGAGTCCCTAGTGTTTTCCAGATACACAATCATATCATCTGCGAAGAGCGAGAGTTTGATCTCTTCTGACCCTATATGGATACCCTTGATCGCCTTTTCTTCCCTAATTGCGGTGGCTAAAACTTCCATTACAATGTTGAAAAGCAATGGAGACAATGGGCAGCCTTGTCTGGTTCCTGATCTGAGTGGAAATGATTCCAATTTAACTCCATTCAATATGATATTGGCTGTGGGTTTGCTGTAGATAGCCTCTATCAGTTTAAGAAAAGTCCCTTCTAGACCAATTTTCTTGAGTGTTCTGATCATGAAGGGATGCTGGATATTATCAAAAGCTTTTTCTGCATCAATTGAGAGAATCATATGGTCTTTGTTTTTTAATTTGTTTATGTGCTGAATTACATTTATAGATTTACGTATATTGAACCAGCCTTGAGACCCTGGGATAAAACCAACTTGGTCATGATGTATAATTTGTTTGATGTGTTGCTGGATTCTGTTTGTTAGGATCTTGTTGAATATTTTTGCATCTATATTCATTAGTGATATTGGTCTATAATTTTCTTTTCTTGTTGGGTCTTTTCCTGGTTTGGGGATCAGGGTGATATTTGCTTCATAGAACGTGTTGGGTAGTCTTCCTTCTTTTTCTACATTTTGGAACAGGTTGAGTAATATAGGTACTAATTCCTCTTTAAAGGTTTGGTAGAATTCTGACGTGAAACCATCTGGTCCCGGGCTTTTCTTTTTAGGGAGGTTTTGTATAGTTGATGCTATTTCTGAACTTGATATGGGTCTGTTCAACATTTCCACTTGATTCTGGTTAAGTCTTGGAAGGTGGCGTGCTTCCAAGTATCGGTCTATTTCCTTCAGATTTTCATATTTCTGAGAATAAAGTTTCTTGTAATATTCATTAAGGATTTTTTGGATTTCTGATGAGTCTGTGGTTATTTTGTCTTTGTTGTTTCTGATTGATGATATTAGAGATTTTACTCTTTTTTTCCTGATTAGGTTGGCCAGAGGTTTATCTATTTTATTGACCTTTTCAAAAAACCAGCTTTTTGATTTATTGATCTGTTGTATTATTCTTTTGTTTTCAATTTCATTTAATTCTGCTCTAATTTTGGTTATTTCTTTTCTTCTACTGGGTTTGGGGTTGGAATGTTCTTCCTTTTCCAGTTGCGTGAGATGTCCCATTAAGTTGTTAACTTCCTCTCTTTCCGTTCTCTTGAGGAAGGCTTGCAGTGCTATAAATTTCCCTCTTAGAACTGCCTTTGCGGTGTCCCAGAGGTTCTGATAGCTTGTGTCTTCATTGTCATTTTGTTCCAAAAAATTGGTGATTTCTTTCTTAATCTCATCTCTGACCCAGCTATCATTCAGCATAAGGTTATTTAACTTCCATGTTTTTGTATGGGTATGCAGATTCCTGTTGTTACTCAATTCAAGTTTTATTCCATGATGGTCCGAGAAGATGCACGGAATAATTTCTATTCCTTTAAATTTACTGAGGTTAGACTTGTGACCTAAAATGTGATCAATTTTGGAGTAAGTTCCGTGGGCTGATGAGAAGTATGTGTATTCAGTTTTGTTGGGATGAAATGTTCTGTAGATGTCTGCTAAATCTAAATATTGGATGGTTAGGTTTAAATCTAAGATTTCTTTGCTCAGCTTCTTTCTGGAGGATCGATCCAACACTGCCAAGGGAGTGTTGAAATCTCCAACGATTATGGAGCTGGAGGAAATCAAGTTACTCATGTCTGTTAGAGTTTCTCTTATAAATTGAGGTGCATTCTGGTTGGGTGCATAGATATTAATAATTGAGATCTCGTCATATTGAGTATTACCCTTAACAAATATGAAGTGACCATTCTTGTCCTTCCTTACTTTTGATGGTTTAAAGCCTACTGTATCTGCAAATAAAATTGCAACACCTGCTTTTTTCTGATTACCATTTGCCTGAAATATGGATGACCATCCTTTCACCCTGAGTCTGTATTTGTCTTTTAAGTTGAGATGTGACTCTTGTATGCAACAAATATCTGGCTTAAGTTTTTGTATCCAGTCAGCTAACCTATGCCTCTTTAGAGGACAGTTTAAGCCATTCACATTGATGGAGAGTAAGGATAAGTCTGGTGGAATTTTGGGTATCGAGTTTTTCAAAGGTCCAATGGACATTTTTAATCTTTTCGCCAGTGTGGAAGTTGGAGTTTGATCCGAAGTTTCTGAGTGAGTTTACTTTTGTGGTATAGGATTGGGTTGGTCATTGTGGAGGATAGGTCTGAGAACATCCTGAAGAGCTGGTTTACTTATGGCAAATTTTTTCAACATATGAATGTCATTGAAGTATTTAATTTCTCCATCATAGATGAAACTCAGTTTAGCTGGATACAAGATCCTGGGTTGAAAGTTTTTTTGGTTTAGGAGATTAAAAGTTGATGACCAGCCTCTTCTTGCTTGAAAAGTTTCAGCAGAGAGATCTGCAGTTATTCTAATATTCTTACCTTTGTACGTTATAGTTTTCTTTCGCCGGGCTGCTTTGAGAATCTTCTCTTTCATGTTAACTTTAGTGAAGCTAATTATGATATGTCTGGGAGATGGCTTTTTGGGGTTGAATCGTGCTGGGGTTCTGAAGCTGTCTGCTATCTGAATTTCAGATTCTCTAGGCATGTCTGGAAAATTTTCTTTCATAATTTCATGTAGAAGGGCCTCTGTGCCCTTGGCTGCCACGTCATCAGCCTCCGAAATTCCTATAACCCTTATGTTATGTTTTTTCGAATTATCTGAGAGCTCTCTGAGTGAGTGATCCGTTTTTGCTCTCCATTTCTCTTCCTCTTTGAGAGATTGGGAGCGTTCGAAGACTTTATCTTCAATGTCAGAAATCCTTTCTTCTGCTTGCTCCATTCTGTTACTGAGGGATTCTACTGTATTTTTCATATCTTTGAGGGCTGTAAGTTCTTGTTTCAGTGTGTCTAAGTCTTTGGTGGTTTTGTCTTTAAATTCGTTAAATTCTTGAGACAGTTTTTGAATTTCTCCACGAATTCCTAATTCCATTTTATTAATCTTGTCTGCAAACCAAATTCTGAATTCGACTTCTGACATCTCAGCCAGTTGTTTATGAATGGGATCTTCAATCACATCTGCCGTATCTTTTCTTGGGGGGGTTGATCTATTCTGGTTATTCATGTTACCAGAGTTTTTCCGCTGATTCCGCCCCATGGTTTACTCCCTTTGGTTTTTCCCCTGGGGTTTTATCGAGGGCCCGTACAGTGTTGTGGCCTGAGAAACTGGGGCCCTGTCTGGTGTGGTGGAGCAAAGTGGTTCTGTCTTGTTTTCAGCTGGTTTCTGTTCTATCCTATTGCAACTTCTACTCTGGCTTGAAGTCTCAGCTGTGTGGAAAAATCAGCAATTAAGTCACCCCGCCTGCCCACCTCTGGCCCCAGTTGGAAAAGGAGAATCAAACCTTCCTACAATCGCACACCCAGGGCACCACCTGAAAAGTCCTCAGTCTATTAGCCCAGTTCAAAAGGTCCGAATCAACTGTCTCAATCGGCACTTGTCTCAGGTGGAAGGGTTCAAGAGGTCTCTGGGAACTGGATCACAGGGGCCTGGTGACTCCTCTGAGACAGCTCACTCCAGTGCAGCGTGGAGTCAGGAGGAGCCACCCCGCAAACAGAGCAGTCTGGGAAGGTTAACGTCTCCTTCCCCACTTTGCCCCTCCGTCGGACCCAGTCACTGGTATCTCTGCAGATGGCTAACCCAGTTGCCTGCAGTGAACAGACACTCCAGGGGTTTGCACCTGCCTGAATCGCGAGGAAGTCTGCCAGGCCCCCGCAGACTGCTGCTATCTAGCAGGAGGAGATGGGGCCTGACATCTTTGAGTGTTTGATGCAGGTGATGGGAAGGAGGTGTTCACTCAGGCTTAGCCCCGTCCCTGATGGATGCTGCTAACAGAACAGAACAGAACAGACAACTTTGTGAGGTTCTGTCTCTGTTCCTGTCGTCGCCTACAGGAGACGGGCTGTTTTGAGTTCAAACGTCTTTGCTGCTGGAGAATTGCGTCTGAACACCTCTCTGGGTCGGCCCCGCCCTGGAGGCTTCTGGGTTTGTGAGTCGTGACACAGGTGGCCTCCTCTGGTTGCCCAGGGAGACAGGGGGTGTGGCCTCAGAATATCCAGAAGTGAGCGTTCTGCCGTTAAAGAAAAAACGGCTGTTGATCTACCTCCAGGAAACTGCTGCTCTGGTGTGGGCACTCAGGCGACCCTTTTCTCCTCTGTCCCGCGCCCCAGAGTCAGCACTGAGCGGCCGCAGTTTGTGCTGGGTCCACACCCCTTAAGAGATCCCCCAAGAATCAGAACTCTTGGGGGATGGGCGCCCAGACCCGGATTGGGAGTGGGGCGGGGGGAAGCTAGAGTTTCATTCAGTTTCACGCAATACTACGGTCCGGGGAGGGCTCCTGCACTGCACCGCAGGGAAGTGCCGCCAAGGCTTGATTTCCCCTCAGCGGAGTGCCCTCTCCTCGCTCACGTGTCCCAGAGTCAGCGCTGACCTGACGCAGCTCCGGCACTGTGCACTCCCCTCGAGAAATCACCCAAGGAGCCGAACTCCGGAGGGATAGGCCCTCAGACCCCGAGTGAGAGTAGGGGTTCTCAGCTCTCAGCGGGGAGGCCAGAGTCTTATTCAGTCTTGTGCCCGGGGAGGGCTCCTGCACTGCACTGCAGGGAAGTGCCGCCAAGGCTTGATTTCCCCTCAGCGGAGTGCCCTCTCCTCGCTCACGTGTCCCAGAGTCAGCGCTGACCTGACGCAGCTCAGGCACTGTGCACTCCCCTCGAGAAATCACCCAAGGAGCCGAACTCCGGAGGGATAGGCCCTCAGACCCCGAGTGAGAGTAGGGGCTCTCAGCTCTCAGCGGGGAGGCCAGAGTCTTATTCAGTCTTGTGCCCGGGGAGGGCTCTTGCACTGCACCGCAGGGAAGTGCCGCCAAGGCTTGATTTCCCCTCAGCGGAGTGCCCTCTCCTCGCTCACGTATCCCAGAGTCAGCGCTGACCTGACGCAGCTCAGGCACTGTGCACTCCCCTCGAGAAATCACCCAAGGAGCCGAACTCCTGGGGGATAGGCCCTCAGACCCCGAGTGAGAGTAGGGGTTCTCAGCTCTCAGCGGGGAGGCCAGAGTCTGATTCAGTCTTGGGCCCCGTATGCCCGGGGAGGGTTGGTGCACTGCACCGCAGGGAAGTGCCGCGAGGCGTGACTCCCCCTCAGCCCGGTGCCCTCTCCTCACTCGGCGCGCCTCAGAGTCAATGCTGACCAGACGCAACTCGGGGACTGTCCACTCCCCTTGAGAAATCACCCAAGGATCCGAAGTCCTGGGGGACAGGCCTCCAGACCTCAGTGGGCGGGAGGGGAGCGCCGGGGATTCAGGGTTGCCGGCAAAGGATTCCCAAAGTTTTATTCAGCCCTATGTCCGGCAGGAGAACGCCACGGCACCCCAGTAGGGGAGGTAGGTCCAGTTTTTAGAAGGTCTCTCCCGTGGAGTGTAGTGGGAGGGGCTTTAATTTCTGCCCACTTGTTCAATTGTGGGGCTACAGAGCCGGTCTCATGGGGGAGGGGGACTCCCGTCCGCTTGGTGGTGGATTTTGTACCTTTTGTTTGCGTCCTTGTGATCACAACTTGCCTCAGCGGTGTTGATGTGCGTTCTTCAGCCTTCTCTCTTGGTGAGGCTCAAGTCCACCAGGATACTTACTAAATTCCTGTCCCTTAACTCTCCTTCTGGACGGGAGCCTTTGTTGAAAGCTGGCTTCAGTCCGCCATCTTGTCTCTCCTCCTCATTCCCTTTTGGATGTGTTCCTGGCAGTAATCTAGGAAACTCTTTTTTTTTTTTTGGTTTTTGGCCGGGGCTGGGTTTGAACCCGCCACCTCCGGCATATGGGACGGGCGCCCTACTCACTGAGCCACAGGCGCCACCAAGGAAACTCTTTCTTAAGTTTAGTATTTTCCACTGCTACTGCACCAGGTACCCAGCTGGAGAATGAGAATTTATATTGTTCTGATAGTCTCAAAGATTAAATTGAGGTCAATTCTATCACATAATATTCCACAATTCTGGTGTAGATTATTAGCTTTCCTATTATAGTAATAATCTTAGAAGAGGTATAGGAGAGCTTTCTTCCTTTATCTTTTTTAAAAAAGTTAATGCCGGGTAGTGCCTGTGGCTCAAAGGAGTAGGGTGCTGGCCCCATATGCCAGAAGTGGCGGGTTCAAAACCCAGCCCTGGCCAAAAACTGCAAAAAAAAAAAAAAAAAGGAAAGAAAGAAAGAAAGAAAGTTAATGCCTGTGAGGATTATCTGCCACAAAATGAATGCTGTTATACACATGATGAATTATACGAGGACATACAATACATGTCCATATTTTCATACCATGTCAGACATCACTAATTATTAAATGGAACTCTGCCACTACTTTTTCCCTTATCCTTTGAAAGGGCAAACGTAAGAATATCAAGTCATGCAGTGAGAGGAGCCTATGAACAAATTATAAGCTGGTAGAGTAAACCATGACTCGGGCTAAGCTCTGAGCTAGCTAGAAGCAGCACATGATAAGCCCACAGTTCAGAACAGAGTGAAATTTAAGGACCCTATACCCCTTACCCAGTGCATTGTGCCCACTTTTCTCTTTAGTTTTCACTAAATGTGTCCCAATATAACAATGTAATAACACATTGACAGTTCATTTAACTGTCAGAGGCATTATAGGAAATCATAGAAGAAAAACCAGTTTTTCCATATTCTGTTTGATCCGTGAGAGTGTAACAATCGATTTTTGGTGGGCAAATACAAGAGAAAGTATATGGAAACTCTGTACTTTCTGCTCAATTTTTCTGTCAACCTAAAACTGCTCTAAAAATAAAGTGTGTTAACTTTAAAAAATCAATTTTAATATAGAAGCTAAAAAGACAAAAGAAAAATCAGTTCTATGAGCTCCATCTCATAGAAAATATTTACTGTGAACAGCTCAGGTTGTTTATCACTTTCTTGCCCTGCCTGTCCTCTTTAGCTTTTTTGTGTTGGTGCTTCTCTGATTGCGTATTTACGAGGCAGCATGTATTATGCAAGAATTTTATATATATTATATCACTTAGTTTATATAATTTACATCTACTTTCCAAACATGGAAAGTAGAAGTAATTCCTATTAGGCAAAACAATATGATAAGTCATTTAAGAATTTAGGTTTATGTATTAAGTCGTCATCGCAACATTGTCATCAATTGAATTATAGCAGAAAAGTTAATAGACATTTTAAATTCCAATGTTATGCTCTGTATATTAGGGATTGTGATCATTACTCTTCAACAGTTGTTCCAACTATCAAATAATAAAATATCTTCCACGGGTTTACTTAGCTCATATGGAGGCCCCCCAAACAAATAATTTTGCCCATAATCACGTAAAATGTATTGCATTTCTTTACTTTTCTTTCTTTCTTTCTTTCTTTCTTTTTTTTGAGACAGAATCTCACTTTGTGGCATTGTAGCTCACAGCAACCTCAAACTCTTGAGCTCAAGCAATACTCTTGCCTCAGCCTCCTGAGTACCTGGGACTACACGTGCCCTCCATAAAGCCCAGCTATTTTTAGAGATGGGGTCATGCTCTTGCTCAGGCCAGTCTCAAACCTGTGAGCTCAGGCAATCCACCTGCCTCAGCCTCCCAGAGGATTACAGGCATGAGCCACCGCACCTGGCCCTATCTAGTGTATTTTGGAGAGTCGGCTGAACTGGCTAGCATGTTCTCACTTGTAAATGGAAGCTGAGCTATGGCTGAACAAGGACACACAGAATGGTATCAGTAGACATTGTAGACTTAAAAGGCTTCAGCGTGCGAGGCAGGTGAGAGATGAAAAATTACCTAGTGGGTACGATGTACTCTGCTCAGGTGAAGGGCATACTAAAAGCCCAGACTTCATCATTATCCAGTATGCACATGTAACAGAATTCAAGTCCTACCCCCCAAATCTATTGATATTAAAAAATGTATATCCCTGGCTATAAAATTTAAACCAAATGTTTTCAATTTATTGTATTACTGTTATATACATGTATTTGGAGTCAAAGATGGGCAGAATAGAACAAAAGTAGAAAGAAAGCCAGAAAGCACAGAAAGCACTTTGAAATCACCACATAAACGTTACCTCTTCAGATATGTAACCACAGATGTAGTCCCTGACACCTGTTTAATACTAGGGCTGCACCCCTGATAAAAGAGGACCTGGCACAACATCTTCCATCCAATAAAAGAGAACCTGGCATGACATCCTCTAACCTTCAATTGATTCGTTGACCTAAATCTGTCAACATCTCTCTACAAGGTTATAAATGTCATGCCATTTACAGCTACTTTTCCTTGTGCTGATGAAATGGAAAATCATTTCTCTTCTGTCCTGGCAGAGCCCTGATTACTAACTGGGGTCACAATACCTTTTCTTATATTGCTATGCAAACTACATGAAAAGCTTTCTTTTTATTCTTAAGATCGTTTCTTAGGCCAATTGGCAAGCAAGGAGGAGAGGATTGTTCACTTTATTTTTCCATTACTTGGCAGGAGAGACTTTATATAGATGAAGAGGGACCCTGGCAGTTTAACTCCTGGACTGCATGAGCTTCCTTTTGTAAAGACCTCAGTCCCCAATATCTTCCCAGGGCTCTTGTGTCTCCTTCTCACTGCCACTGTCTTCAACAGCCAGCTCTTTCCTGGCAGATCTTAATACGGAAATTAAAAAAGTATGTTACCACAGACAGATGGATGGGGTCAGGCCTGAAGGAATTCTGTAGAAAAACTCAGTGATAGAAGCAAAAGTTACAATGAGACATACAGTTAGGAAATACTAAGCAAGAAAATATAGTAGAGACAGGACACCCACATCCTTATTTCGGCTCCATGACTTCAGGTACAACAGAGAACACATGAAGTCCTAAGGACAGAGGGTATGTACTAAACGTTGGAGATACGTGGGTATCGTCTCATCAGAATTTCCTGTTTTTACCAAATGTCCTTTAATCAGTGGGTGATTTGCTGAAGACTTCGGTACTGGATGAAGAATTCCCTAAAGGGCTGACTCTGTCTCTCCTTATTCTGTCCCTAATCAGTGCCAAGATTTAGGCTATATGTCATCTGGGATTGAAGACCCCATTGAAGACAAGCCCCAGTGTCCCTGTGTGGCGCCCACTGTGCTCCTCTCCTGGGAGGGGCTGGTGCTCACTGGGGCTGTGCAGTGCCTCTGCGCCAGGGCTCTTCTCCAGTCCTGGAGTCTGCGCTTAGACCCTGCGTTATCTCACAGCAGCTACCCAGGAACGGATAGCCAACTAAGCAAGTAATGAAAATGTAGCCTAATCCTGATAGTATCCCTCCAGAGGCTCTATTTTCTTATTTGAGGATACAAGAGTTTTGTAACAAATTCCACGAACAATTTCAATTGTTCCAGACAGAAGGTGCAGCAACCAGAGCCTTCCCAGGGGGAAGCCGAGAGATGCCACTGCACATGCCTGTGCTCTGAGAGCCATGAGAGTGACAGATGAAGCTGCCCGCATGTGACAGGCCCATGGCAGAAATAAAAAGATGTGATCCTTGGAAGCCAGGGGAAGAAAATACACACAAAAACACTTTCCCAAGAACAGAAGGCTTACTTTCTCTTTTTGAATAAAGGCCGTATGGGATGTGCTTCCCATACTATTAAACTGGAGTAAAAGGCAGAAGTACAGTCAAAAATGACTACTTTTAGCAGAAGAAAGATGCCCCAAATATATTTCAGTAACATTCAACTGTGATTCCAAAGCAATATTCTCAACTAGTGTTTTAACTACAATGGTGCCTGGGGATGAGACTTTGAATGGTGGATATCAATAACTTAGACAGTTTCCGCATTTCAAGAAGATAGACCTTGTTAGTTTCTTCCACATAGCAAGTCCTCCACTGGCCCATTTTTATACTTGAAGAATTCCTATTTGTTCTATAAAACAAGATTATAGAAAACAAAGCAGGTGAGTTTTAGAATAGGAATAATTTAGATTAAAATCTTCTTTTTGAAAGTATCTAGCTTGGTGTCCTTGGGCAATTATTCATTTTCACGCAAGCTTCCTTAAAAACAAATATTAATAAGAACACATCTCTTGCTCAGTTGCTATGAATTAAATGAGATAAAAATGTATGAAATTATCTGAAGTCCCAGGCATAGCATATGTACTCAATAAATATCTCTAAACAAATGTTATTAAGTCCCCTAATAAATGTCACCCCTACCATGGAATTTTCACTGAATCCTCGAGGGGTAATGAATTATTCTCTACCTAGTATTCTGAGTCCCCACTATAATAGTCAGCAAGGCATACATGGCAAGTTGCCAACCTGATCGCAATTCTCTTCTGCTTCCTTATAAGCAGAGCTCACAATTTTGATTTGGGCAACCACATTCACAACTTAAACTCAACACTATATTACACACCCTTTCTTACAGCAAGGGATTCCCCATATAGAACAGTTTCTGATCCCATCATGGGATCAGAAATCTGCTGGGGATTTTCCATAGTATTTTTTTCTCTTGATACAAGCACCCCATCTTCCCATCGCCTCTCCACCTTTTTTTCTTCCTGAAACATGGAACTCACAACTTTACTGGAAAGGAAAGCAGAGGCATAACCTTCCTCCCCAAACCCATGTTTGGTAGTCCTTTAGGTATCAACTCAAATCCAGTTACCAGATATATTTTGTATGAAGACTTATAATAAATAATTATTTGATTGAGTGTTTTTGTTGTTGTTGATGTAGGTAAACCCAATCCTAATTATCGTAGGATTGACATAAAATAGCTTTGTGATTTTTCTGTTCTTATATGTTAGTGAAGGAAAATATATATAAACAAACTACCATGTTTATACAAAGAAGAGATCTTCATTTATATTGATCATGGGTATTTCTTAATGTTCCCATACTTTTTATGAAGAAAAGAAAACTCTACCTTCCAATTTGCAAAGGCTTGTTTTTAAATTTCCATGTCCATTTCTTTCACTCATGTGAGATTATGAAATCCAGCTTTTCATCCTAAGTCTTTTAATCATAGATGATTATCAATTTCCAAGCAAACAAACACTATCACTTTACATTTTTCTTACTTTTAGATTGCAAAGGTTATTTTTCTTGTTTTTAGACCTTATACTACCCAGTAACCATTCCAAAAACATCCCCCAAAATATTATCACATTGAACTCTTTCATTCTGAAGATGCTAAGGGCAAATGCAAATTAAAAATAAGAAAACAAGTTTATTTTATTTTATTTGTTTTTTATTAAATCATAACTGTGCATGCAAATCATTAATGCATTTATGGAGTACAATGTGCTGATTTTATATATAATTTGGAGTGCTTACATCAAACTGGTTAACATAGCCTTCACCTCACTTACTTAATTGTTGTATTAAGACATTTAGACTGTATGCTTAATAGATTTGACATAAAACCTTGCAATAAGATAACAATTTTAATTCTCCCTGGTGCAAACAAGAAAAGACACTCTCCCCTCCCTTTTCTTAGAACATTTATTTTATAAAACTTGTAATTGTGAATTATTTCTCTTTTCCTCTGAAATGGATGTAAATCTTTTTAAAAGCTAAATAAACCTTTTGCCAGTTTTACAACCCAGCACTATCTTTCACAAGCACCTGGGAGACAACTTTTCAAATTGCAGTGATCAAGGGAGATAGCGCCCAGTTTCTGTGGGAGGTTAAAAGCCTAACTTCAGCTGGCACTTTGCTCCAAATTGCAAACCTTTCCCCCGTCCTAAATATATGAGAAATTTTTCCTTCCTATGAAGGCAATTAAAGAACACAGGTGGCTACCTCAATTACCAGGTAAATTGAGGATGAATGTGCGACAAATGATGCTGTCAAGTCCTCTTTCTTGAGGACTAGTTGTGGTTTATCTTGAGCAATTGATTAGTTGCATCTGCTTGACTGTAAAAGAGGATAAGATTTCTTTTAGTCTTTGTAATGTCTTCAGTGGATCGCCTATGATATACATCACATTTGGGTTCAAAGATTATTCAATAATAAAACTATTTCCTCTCTCTTCTATCTTTGTGAAGAGGTGTTATAGGTTGGCAGCAGATTTTACTTTCCCAATAAGATTGCCCAATGTCTTTTCATAAGCACTGTGCTTATATGTCTTTCTCCCTGAAAAGTGACGTGGTAAAAAGAGGGAGGTTTCTTATGGCTCTGCCACTTACTGACTAGGTAACTTTGGGCATTTTATAGTAACTTTACGAGCATCAGTTTCCTCAGATGTACTGCAGGAAATAAGTATAAGTATTTAATTTACAGTGTTATTGTGAGGATTAGAAACGTTTGAGGAAATGCCTAAAATAACGGATTTAAAAAAATTAAAATTGAAGTGGCAACCACACCTTCCATATGGTATACTCAGAACTTAGTGTGTGTCCTAATATATGCTGTGTACTGGGAATATGGAAAGGACAAAGTCTCTGCTTCCAAGGAATTCACTTTCCTGTGGATAGAGCAGCAGAGACTGGTTCCCACAGCCATGGATCTCCATTGGCTGTAATCTGAATAACTACAACCTCCATTCACAGCACTCATTTCTAAGAGCAATAGACACCATCCCCCCTCCTGCAGCATTCTGGGCCTTTCCTAAAAATACACTAATGGTATCTAAAACCAGACACAAACCCTGAGTGGCAGGCCGTTTTGCTGCAGAGGATACATTTTAGAAAAAAGAACAGCTGTAAATCTAGTATAATCAGGAAAAGCATAGACCTTCAAAGAAGGCCTTTAGCAACATGAGTCGCAAGGGACAGAAAAGGGAAAAATAGTGATAAGGTGTGTGGTCTTCTGTATTTTCATGAAATATTGGGATTAAGGAGACAAATTTATCACTATGTGAGAATTTAGGAATTATTTTTCATTTAAAAACTCTTCTAAAAAATTACTTATACTTTTATGAATAATTTAAAATATATCAATCTAATTCTGAATTGTTAGAATAAAGATATCAAAGGAATAAACTCCCACGTCTCACAAATTCCTGGTAATATAACTAAGTAATCTTTATCAGAGAAGAGAAACTTCTTTTTTTTTTTTCTTTTTTTTTTTTTATTGTTGGGGATTCATTGAGGGTACAATAAGCCAGTTACACTGATTGCAATTGTTAGGTAAAGTCCCTCTTGCAATCATGTCTTGCCCCCATAAAGTGTGACACACACCAAGGCCCCACCCTCCTCCCTCCATCCCTCTTTCTGCTCCCCCCCCATAACCTTAATTGTCATTAATTGTCCTCATATCAAGATTGAGTACATAGGATTCATGCTTCTTCATTCTTGTGATGCTTTACTAAGAATAATGTCTTCCACTTCCATCCAGGTTAATACGAAGGATGTAAAGTCTCCATTTTTTTTTTTAATGCCTGAATAGTATTCCATGGTATACATATACCACAGCTTGTTAATCCATTCCTGGGTTGGTGGGCATTTAGACTTCATGAAGAAGACTGCCATGGCAATTGCAACAACAACAAAAATAAACCAATGGGACATCATTAAACTGAAAAGCTTCTGTACAGCTAAGGAGACAATAACCAAAGCAAAGAGACAACCTACACAATGGGAAAGGATATTTGCATATTTTCAATCAGAGAAACTTCTTTAAACTTCTGTGGCTTGGCTTGGCTCAGTCCCTGCAAAATGAATAAAGATATACTGTAACAATTGTCCCATCCCTCCCCCAAACAGTTTCCTGTGTGGATAGGGCTGCTGTGTCACCCATCCCAGGGATTCTGCACAGGGCTTGTCATAAAAACTGAACAAGACTGAGGTCAAAGCTCTTGAGAATGATTAGTCACCAGAAACAAAAGTGCAACATGACTTTTCATAGCAGGGATACCATTCTTTGCATTAATGTGGAAAGCCCTTTAGGGAAAACTGAGACTTTAACAAATTCTATGGGCTCAGCTTGAGCTCTCCCAGAAGCTTAACACACTTGGAATCTCTTTCACCTCCACAAAGGAACCTCCTGTTCTTATATAGCTGAGGCATCATTAATTCTTGTAACGATCATCACTCTAAGTAGAAAAAAGTTCTATTTCATTCTAATTGTTCTATGATATGATTTAGAATAACTTTAATGACAGATAATCTTTAGTATGAGAACCTCTCCTGCTTCCATCATTGATATCCCAGGAGGACATACCGAGAGGAGAAACTCCTAGTAGTTAGTCTGAACTCCATGTTTCTGCCTCTGACTGGCTACGAGGCAGGCGACCTGAGATTCCTCAATTGCTCAGTCCATATGTCCCTGTTCTTTCTGCCATATCTAGTATATTATGCAAGACCTCCTCTTTCTCCTGAAATACACCTCAAAAGAGAGCATCACACTGATCTGGACCAGGAGGAGACATCCTTCCATGTACAGCGGCAGCCAGCTAAGGAAGACGACTTGGCCACGTGCTACTGTGCTGTCAGTGGCGCAGTAGTATGACGAGAGCTTCCGGGACGTTGTCATTTCACTTTTGTATATGTCCATAGGCAAGGATCAGTATATTTCTCTTTTCCAAAGTATTACAAAGCAAAAAATAATCAGCTGCCAATAAATCACAATCACCCCCAAAGCTTGCTGAAGAAACTTGTACCAACACTTCTCCCAATTACACCAGTTTTCGGTAGCAAGACAAAGGTCACTCATGTCCAGTGATTCTACGTGGGGCTTATGGTCTGTGCTTAAATTTGAGCATTATGTATTTTGTATTTTGTATCCTACATAATATGTATGTGTGTGTGTGTTGGAGGTGGAGTGGGAGAGAGAACAAAAACATTGTTGTCCAGTAGTCCCCCTGCACTTGGAAAATCACCTCCTTACACATGGCCCACGCATAGCTCCTTATGTGTTGCATGGGACTTCCCTTCCTAACATCAACTCATAAATTTCCTACACACAGATACTAAACTCAACCTCTGGTAAACTGAGCACATTTCCTGAGCACTCCTGGGTATGATTTGTCTGTGTACTTTTGAAATTGTAGATACCTTGTCTAGAATGCTTTTTCCTATGCACCCAACTTGCCAGTCTTCCTTGATCTCTTAAGATCAAGCTAAAGAGCTCTACCTCTGTGGGGTTTCCCTACTGCACAGGGCTAGCCTCCTCAGCAGAACTAATGGTTCACCACTGTGTCTTCCTCACTAAAGCTCTCAGGTCTCATGTTTGAAGTATGTAGTTACACATATGTCTTTTTCTTTTAGACTGTTAGGTATTTAAAAATGAAGATTGTTTCATAATCATATTTGAAACCCTAAGCCAAGCATAGTATCATTATCTCATAAAGCTAAATAAATGTTGAGTATATAAGTACATAAATAAATTAGTGAAAATTTCTTTAGTAGAAAGACTGAACTGCATGAGTTTAAATACTGTAACGTGCAAAATGGATAATTTATCCAATTTTCCTGAACTGGGCAATTATTTTTAATGGACTTAATATATTAATGGATTTAATATATTTTAATAAAGGTGTTGTGAATCCTCAGGATATTAGTTTCATTATTATTCAAATGAAAATTCAAAATGTTTATAACTGCAGTGAAATAGGCATCAAACATTATGTTATTATGTGTTATCTGTCTTGGCTAAAAGTAATTTCAAAAGATATTTTTGGGATTTACTCTTAGCTGCAATCATTAGTTGCCCTTATTGAGTTAGCATTAAAAATACAATTGGCTGAGCATTTTGGCTCATGCCTGTAATCTTTAGCCCTCTGGGAGGCTGAAGCAAGAGGATTACCTGAGCTCAGGAGATTGAGACCAGCCTGAGCAATAGTGAGACCCCATCTCTACTAAAAATAGAAAAATTAGGAGGCTAACTAGGAGGCTAATCAGGAGGCTGAGGCAGGAGGATCACTTGAGCCCAAGAATTTGAGGTTGCTGTGAGTTATGGTGGCACAGCACTCTACCCTGGGCAACTGAATGAGACTCTGTTTCTAAATAAAGAAATAAATAGAAACAAAAGTACAATTTTTGTTCCTTCCATTGTATTAAGCTGTGGAGAAATACACTATATATGGACCAAATGTGAAGGTTAACAAATATATTGCCTTTTTTGCATCTTCTGGTAACTTTCACAATTGTCTCAAGTTGTCTATAAACTTTATAGGATTACATCATTTTCTCATTTGAAAATACAGAACACACTAAATGATCTCATTGGAGTTTGAAGAGAGATAATTTAGTGCAGAAGGTGATCTAATAATACAGAGGATAATTTTTGATGGGTTGATTTGTATCTTCAAGAAAGACATCCAGATTTTGAATTTAACAATTATCTTGTGCCATTTATTTAATCATAAAAAATATGGACACATCTGAAGATCAAGTTAGAATTCATTTACATTAAAGACAAAGCTACAAATACTTATAATTATTGTATTAAATAGAACACCATATCCATATGCATTCCCAGTAAGCACCAATTCTTTTGTTTAAATTGCTTTTATTTCAGAATATTAGGGGGTACACAAGTTTTGTTTGCATTTTTATTTTTGTACAGATGGAGTCAAAGTTACAAGTATGCCTTTCACCCATATAGTGTTCACTATACCCAATAGATGTGAATTTATCCTCCTTCCCTCTCTCCCCAGCATGATTTTTCATGAGATTTACTTCCATCTATGCACTTAAGTGTTGATCGATTTGTTCCACATTGGTGCTGAGTACATGTGTTTGCTTCTCCATTATTATGTTTCTCTTAGAAGAATGTTTTCCTGTACCATTCAGGTCGTCACCAAAGATACTATTGGCTGAGTAGTACTCAGTACTCCATTGTATGCATATACCACATTTTATTAATTCATTCATATATTGGTGGGCACTTGGGTTACGTCTTTGTGATTGTGAATTATGCTGCTATAAACATTTAAATGCAGGTGCCCTTTTTCTAAAATTACCCTTTTTCCTTGGGGAGTTTACCCCACAGTGGGATTGCTGGATCAAATGATAGGTCTACTTTAAGTTCTTGAAGGTATTGCCATACAACTTTCCATAGATGTTGTACTAGTTTGCAGTCAACATGGAGAGTTTGCCAAAGAATGCCAATTCACAACATGCCAATCGTTTGGCCCAATGTAATTTTCTATATTCTCAGGTATCATTCTTTATTATTGTATAAAAGATACACATTTGCATATGTGTTCTTTGAAAACCTTTCCTTCTCTTACAATCTCTTATTTTAACTTTCTAATAGAGGAGGCATTGTACTTTCATCTTTAGGTAATATAGAATTACATTTTTAGAAATTTTTTTTGCATTTGGACTAAAGGGGGCAGTGTGTCCTTTCAAAAAGATAAATGCCTTTAGTTAAAAGCAGGGCTGTTCACAAGTGATTTAGAAGGCTCTGTGGAAGAAAATGAAAGAAGTATGGGAAATTGACATCAGATTGCAGCTATCTAGAGACAAGACAACGTACACCTTCACAGGAGGAATGGGCAAGCTCCTGGGAGCATTATTGCTGATTCTGTGGCTTCAGCTAGGCTGTGAGTTGAATTGGAAGGTTTGAATACAGTAGAAAAACTCCAGAGAACACTCCAATGATAGAAGATGAGCTAATTGGAGTTTTTGTTTTGTTTTATTTTCATGATCATCATGGCTTTCTGTGGGGATGTTAAGAACAAAATGTAAAATTTGTTACTTTCTTTCCAAACAGGGGTAAATAGTCAACAGAAGAGTGATGAACAGCAGGTTAAGCAAAATCCTCCGTCCCTGACAGTCCAAGAAAGAGGAATCTCTATTCTCAACTGTGACTATACCAATAACCTGTTTGATTATTTCCTATGGTTCAAACAATACCCTGCTAAAGGTCCTGCATTCCTGATATCTATGATTTCAACTGAGAATAAGAAAGAAGATGGAAGATTCACAGTCTTCTTAAACAAAAGTGCCAAACATCTGTCTCTGCATATCAAGACCTCCCAGCCTGGAGACTCAGCCTTGTACCTCTGTGCAGCGAGTGCACAGTGCTCCCCAGGCACCTGCAGCCTGTACCCAAAGCTGCTTGGTAGCCCCAGACTGGGAAACACAGACTTGCTTCTGTTTACCCCAGCAGTGTAAAAGCATGTGCTTTGGGGCGGCGCCCATAGCTCAGTGGGTAGGGCGCCGGCTACATACACCAAGGCTGGCAGGTTCCAACCCAGTCCCGGCCAGCTAGCATCAATAAAGACAACAGCAACAAGCCAGGCAGGGCGGCGCCTGTGGCTCAAAGGGGTAGGGTGACGGCCCCATATGCTAGAAGTGGTGGGTTCAAACCCAGCCCCAGCCAAAACCTGCAAAAAAAAAAAAAAAAAATAGACAGGCATTGTGGCGGGCACCCGTAGTCCCAGCTACTTGAGAGGCTGAATCAAGAGAATCACTTAAAGCCCAAGAGTTTCAGGTTGCTGTGAACTGTGACGTCACAGCATTCTACCAAGGGCAACATACAGAAACTCTGTCTCAAAAAGAAAGAGAAACAAAGAAAAGAAAAGCATGTGTTTGAAGTGTGTGAGGCAAATTGAGCTTAAAGGAAGACTGATACAGGCAAGCTTTACAAATAAATTACAAATGTTCCCTGAGAAAACCCTTGAAGAAATCGGTCTGAGAGAGTATTTTATGAAGAGGACCCCCCAGGCAATTGAAGCAGCTTCAAAAATACACTACTGGGACCTGATCAAACTAAAAAGCTTCTGCACAGCCAAGAACACAGTAAGTAAAGCAAGCAAACAGCCCTCAGAATGGGAGAAGATATTTGCAGGTTATGTCTCTGACAAAGGTTTAATAACCAGAATTGACAGAAAACTCAAACGTATAAGCAACAAAAGAACAAGTGATCCCATTGCAGGCTGGGCAAGAGACTTTAAGAGAAACTTACCTGAAGAAGACAGGTGCAGGGCCTACAGACATATGAAAAAATGCTCATCGTCTTTAATCATCAGAGAAATGCAAATCAAAACTACTTTGAGATATCATCTAACTCCAGTAAGATTAGCCCATATCACAAAATCCCAAGACCAGAGATGTTGGCATGGATGTGGAGAAAAGGGAACACTTCTACACTGCTGGTGGGAATGCAAATTCATACATTCCTTTTGGAAAGATGATTGGAGAACACTTAGAGATTTAAAAATAGATTTGCCATTCAATCCTATAATTCCTCTACTAGGTGTATACCCAGAAGACCAAAAATCACATTATAACAAAGATATTTGTACCAGAATGTTTATTACAGCCCAATTCATAATTGCTAAGTCATGGAAAAAGCCCAAGTGCCCATCAATCCACGAATGGATTAATAAACTGTGGTATATGTACACCATGGAATATTATGCAGCCTTAAAGAAAGATGGAGACTTTACCTCTTTCATGTTTACATGGATGGAGCTGGAACATATTCTTCTTAGTAAAGTATCTCAAGAATGGAAGAAAAAGTATCCAATGTACTCAGCCCTATTATGAAACTAATTTACGGCTTTCATGTGAAAGCTATAACCCAGTTATAACCTAAGAATAGGGGGAAGGGGAAGAGGGAGGGGAGGGAGGGGGGAGGATGGGCAGAGGGAGGGTTATTGGTGGGACTACACCTGTGGTGCATCTTACAAGGGTACATGTGAAACTTACTAAATGTAGAATGTAAATGTCTTAACACAATAACTAAGAAAATGCCAGGAAGGCTATGTTAACCTGTGTGATGAAAATGTGTCAAACAGTCTATAAAACCAGTGTATGGTGCCCCATGATTGTGTTAATGTACACAGCTATGATTTAATTAAAAAAAAGAAAAGAAAAGAAATGTTCCCTGAGTGTAACTATTTTTCACTTTCAGAGAGAGGTGGCTGGTTTAGCTAAAGCACAGATCTCCAAAGATGTTTTATTCCCTCTGGCTTCTGAAATGTGGCTGCTGTGTTTCCTTTGTACTTGAGAGGAAAAGAATGTGTATCTGGAAAGGGAAAACTGAGGTCCTACTAAACGTTCTTCCAATGAAGAACATTTTCATTTTATAGGTGTCTCTCAGCAAAGGTATATATGTGTGAATACTAACCTGTGTATATCCACATATCTATAAATGTTTCTATATATAGCATAAAAGCTACATTATATTAAGTTCAGCATCAGTTCTTACTGATGTCTCCAATTCATTACTGAATCATTACCACATGGATCCTACTAGCCTCTTTCCTTCCTCACCCATAAATTCCCACTATAAAAATGAGAAACATGGCTCCCACGGTTAACAACAAAAAAAATTATTCATTAACTTTTGCATGCAAGGCAGAATTTATTTAGGACCACCATGATAGGCATAAAGACTATTGCGATGAGATTTTGCAGGGAGAGCGAGAGAAAGGTTGCCCTTAACTCTGAATACAGCATGGGAGGATGGAAATGTATAGCCAAGGAGCAGGGTGGGAATAACTGGATGGGAAATTACTAAGAGGAAACATAAGGGACAAAGAGATTCTGGCTAAACTGACCTAATGGGATTCTTGCTGAAGATGAGGAGAGTGATCGGACATGATCACCTGGAGGATGGTAGGAGATCAGATGCTTGGGTATCAGGAGTGGGGTTTCTCACCAAACTAACTTAGCAAGGTTCTTATTAAAATTGGATTTTATCAGGAAATGCACAAATGGGCTTAGGAGAAAATTCAGGAGCCTGACTAAAGTTTCATCAAGCAAAGAATTTTTATCATCACCACCCACCATTCATTTACATAGTAATTAATTCCAGTAAAGATACATATCAATTCTGGAATTGTTAACTTGTACTAGGAAACAATTTTATCATTTAGAGGATACTGGTGAGTAATGGTAATAACGTTGGAATCATATTGAACTTCTACTATACCACCTGCTTTGCATGCATTATCTTTACTAATCCTCCCAATAATTCCTTAAGACAGCTGTTAGAATAACTCGTATTTTAGTAGAGAAAACATGCTGTGGAAGTTCAGTGATTTGCCTACTGCCACTAACCTTGTGAGAAAATGGAGTTCATGCTCACACAGCTTGTCTGTAGGACCCACTCCCCAGACCACCAACCGTGCAGCCTTCCTACAGAAGTCATTAACAAGTCATGCACACCTTTGAAAAGCTGTCAGTTTCCTTAATTCTGAGCACCCATTTTCTCCATTATTGACCCAGAGAAGAATCTGATTATTGCTCATAGACAATAAATTATGCTACAATTATGGTTTTATTTATATACATCTTATTTAGAGATAAATGGTTAGAACTTGTCCCTCATGGACTAATTTTCTGAAGCTAAAGATTTTTACAATGAGATGTAAAAATTCAGAATGCCTCCCAAGAAGCATGGGGAGGCCTCTGTAAATCTCATTACTTGTGAATTTAGCAGAACAGTGAGTTCAGAAAATGTAACTATAAGGTAAAGTCTATAGGTTGATTCTCTCATATTGATTCAATTTTACTGTTAACATGGATGCAGTGTGGCTTACCTTCATCATCCCTGCACATCTCTCCATATCCAGGAGCACCCATCTCTCATGCAGTATTCCTTCCACTCTTTTGATGGCTTACATTGATAAGCAGGAAAAAATTACAAGATCCTTTTTGTAATGCAAATAAATGAGAAGGAAAAAGAAGGAATACCAAGTGTCACTCTTCATAATTAGGATGGGTTTGATTTCATACACATCTCAAACCCCCAATGCAAAGACTCAGCCACTCTGAGTGGAATCCCTACCGTGGATGCTTTGCTCACAGGCATCCAGAGCCTGTTCTGAAAACTCAAAGCTGCAGCCACAGATCCCAGCAAAAGTGCAAAGGCACATGATGGTTGTTGCTGACTTCTAGAAGGGTGAGGGAGAATATAGCTCTAATGAATCACTTTTTTGATTTCAAAAAAATATGCA
Source organism: Nycticebus coucang (assembly GCF_027406575.1). Classification (NCBI taxonomy): domain Eukaryota; kingdom Metazoa; phylum Chordata; class Mammalia; order Primates; family Lorisidae; genus Nycticebus; species Nycticebus coucang. The sequence goes on along the minus strand of NC_069785.1, from coordinate 31,921,461 downwards.
AATGCAGGTAAATGATCAGTCTAGTTATTCTATATCCTTGCTCCTAACAAAATTATATCTAACACCATAAGACAATAAACCAGGTTTTCTTATTTTCAGGTACTAAACATAATTTATGAATTATTCAAACACAGTTATGAAGTTCAATTACAATGGACTATTTTCACTCTAATTGCTGTTACACTTACCACATTTCATGTCTTTGCATGATGAGAGGGAATATATTGATGCCTTCTCTGTTCTGCTAAGGTGACAGAGTCATCCAGGAAAAGGAATACTACATGAAATCTCATTCCTGTTATCTTGGTTCAAGCTCTGCACACTGCTTCAACTTTCACATTTTATTCATCCCCACATTTATGTATTTGTATTCTTTTTTCATCTAGTGTTTTTGGGAAACCGCATTGGTACAGAGCTATTTTCTAGTATTGTGCGGGCCATGAGTGTGCTGCCTTATCTTGAGCAAGTGGATTGACCTCCAAACATGTTATATCAGGACCTTCATTGGTAATGCAAGGACAATAATTTCCAGAAAGCATTGTTCTCCAGTTTTATTCATTCTTTCAGTGAGCAATTATTCACTGACTTCTATATACATGTTACATGCTAGAGAAAAAGAGTGTAAGAAAATATGTAGTATCTTTTCTCATTAAATTTGTGGCCTAACTGGTTGCAAGATAGCTGATCAGACAGAGGAAAGTGAGACAGCACCAAGCTTGGGAAATCAAGGGGTAGTATGAAGGCATGTAGACAGTCCTACCCCTACCTCAGCCTTAGAGGAGAGTCAGGGACCACCTGGAGTATGTAATGCCTAAGCTGAGACCTAAAGATTTAGTAGGACCAATCACACCAAAAGACCAAGGAGGTGAGAGAAGTGATCTGAAAGGTAGAAATAACACATAATCAGACAACAGAAAATATGGTGAATCTGAGGACTAAAAGCCAGAGTTATGCTATGAATAATATAAATATATGTCATAAAATTTTCAAATAATTACTACAAAGTAGCCATACTCTCAAATCTCAATTTTATAAATGAGCCACCATAGCATTTATGAAGTTAACAAATATGTTCTGTAATTACTTGAGTATAAGTGTAAACACTTAATAAGCATACTCATTTGACACCTAATATGTATCTGGGACTCAAAAACAAGAGATGAGAAGAATGAGACTGTTTCTGCCTTCAGGGAACCTTAACAACACAGAATGGATTACAATACAGTATAATAAAAGCTATCACAGGAGAAGAGTAGAATGTGACTGCCTAACCGTGGAATTTAAAGTGGAAACAGAATATAAGGAAATCAACCTCAAGGAGGTGGTACCAGAAGAACAAAAATCATTTTGCCACAAAGACATTTGCACTAGAATGTTTATTGCAGCTCAATTCACAATTGCCAAGTAGTGAAAGCAACCCAAATGCCCATAAACCCATGAAGGGATCAATAAGTCGTGTTCATATTGAGTACATTGGATATTTATTTTTCCATTCTTATGATACTTCTTAGAAAAAGTATTGCAAGAATGGAAAAATAAATAACCAACGTACTTAATACTAACATGAAACAGATATATAAACAATTACATGCTCATATGAACAATAAAACACAGATATGGTCTAGTACAGGGCACGGGGATGAGGAGAGGGGAGGAAGGAGGACTATACTGACAGAAGGAGGGAGGTCACTTGGTAGGATCTCACCTAATGGGCACAATGTGGGGGGAATACTACACTCCCCGGGGGCGGGGCTCTTTTACAACTGGAACTTTACCTTGTAAGTGAGAACAATTTAATCCAAAAATTTGTACTGTCATATTCATTTGAAATAAAAAAAATTAATTTTCAATAAAATTTGTAAAAAAAAGATGGCCAAAAATGGAGTCAGAGGAAGAGTATTATAGAAAAAGAGAACTAGAGAGTATACGGACATGAAGTCAAAATTTAATTTAAAAGAATGACATTAAACTAATTTGAAATGGCTGGAGCATGCAATTCAAAGTGGGCAGCAGTAAATACAAAACTAATGCAGTAAGCAGAAAGTACTTTGTGAAGAGAATTAAAAGCCATTAAAGGATGCTTGTACATTATCTTGAAGGCAATGATGAGCACTGAAAGGGACCTGTGCAAGCAAATGGTATAATGAAATGTCACTATTTGAAAGATTACTCTGATTTCATGCATGCATATATATTTATATAATTAAATGTGTATAGACACTAGAACCTCTGTAAGTTGACCACCCAAGGGACTGTAACAAACTGGTCAACATAAGGAACTAGGCCATTGTACTGATATGTACATGTGGTACACGTCAGTCTATGAAAATTTGGTCAACTTAAGGAGGTGGTCAATGTAGGGAGGTGGTAACCATGGAGGTTCTACTTGTTTATATATAATTGTATATATATCCACATGTGCATGTGTATGTACATATAATAAATTTTCCTTTGATATTTGTTTTTTTCCTCTTAATCCTGGAGAAATTTTTTCTCTAATACAGCAGATAGATAGGTCCTTCCTTATGGTAAGAAAAAGACATCTCGAATGAAAACTTATTTGAGAAAAGCTAAAATCCACATTTTAATCAACACTTCTCAGTCTGGCCACAGGACAGCACTATTTAAAAAGTTTTCTACATAGATGTACATAGTTCTATGCAAAGAATAAAAAGTGTTGGGATGTCCCTCTGATTGGTTGCCCCTAAAGTTGCAGTATCCTGTAAACAATTGTAATTGGCCTCATTTTGAACTGAACATAATTCCTGCTAAAGATGCCTGCTCAAAATTGGCCTGGCCAGGGACCCAAGGATTGAGACCTTGGTGCTAGGGAGCCACCCTGTTGTGGCTGTTGATCTGTGAATACACAGTTCCGTCTGGAAGAGATTATGATATGGCAGAAACCTTCTGTCCCAGAAAGGGCCCTTTTGAGAACCAGACCTGAGAAGAAGTGCAGAACATGTTCTGCAGTTATGTGGGAATGCTTGTGTTTCAAGAAGTTGAGGAGAAAATCATCCTTTCCTTGATAAGATTGTGTATCTCATGAGGATTTCCTGTCTTTAAATGTCTTTCTGATCAGGGTCTTTAGGCCTGATCAACTGGATCAGAGTCTTTAGGCCTTGATTATGCAAAAAGGGGAAGATATTACTACCAACTGCAATTCTTTACAGACTTTATATTCTGTATACTGGTCTAGGAAGAAGCATCATGAAGCACTCATATTTCTGATGATGTTACTGAAAAGTGGAGAAGAGTCAAAAAAAAAAATAGCTGCCACATTTAATGAGTAAAAGCAGCAAAACTCCCCATACACCATGGCTTCCCAGCCTAGCTACTCAGGTACCTACTTCTGTGCAGGAAAAACATGGTGATGCCAAGACCACCAACAGCTATACTCAAACCAGAAGCTGGGCCATAGATGCTCACATACCACTGGGCTCCTGTGGGACACATACCAGAAGGGTCATCTATGAAAAAGAGGCATCAGAAAAAAATTTTCAATTGCTTCCACATATAATGAAAAAGTGAGCTATGCCCTTAAGATCACATCTACTTTGACAATATTCCCTTGATAATTACGTAATTTCTTAGTAAATAACTTAGATTGAGGAGAGAATCACATGAATTTCAGTTTCAAAAACCAGAGTAAGTTACTATATGACTTAAACTAAACAAGTGAACTACTTTTGTGTCCTTACTTTCCTATAAGAAGGTGAAAAGTAAGCTCTTTTTCTTCTAGGCACTCACAGCCTGCCTACAGAAAGATAGTAAAACACACACACATACAGAAAAATGTTTTGTCTGGTTCTTGGTAAATGCTGTTACTTGAACAGGTCACTAGCGATATCTTTTCCAATGGTTTTAAATATCTGTCTTTGAGCAATGGCCTTTAGAAGCACTTCCATTTTTAAATTTGCCCATTTTTCTTTTAGTGCTTTCGTTATCAACATGACACTTTCTTCTACCAATTTGTCCAAATATACAATGGTCAAGATTCTTCCTCAGTTGTTCCCCATATCAGCCCATGCATAACACTATCATGTAGTGAACAGTCAAAAAATTTTGACTGATTAATTTCTGATAACAATGAGGAATAATGTTTCTTCATTATTAGAGAAGTTAAAATACACAAATAGAGGGTGGCGCCTGTGGCTCAGCAGGTAGGGCGCCGGTCCCATATGCCGGAGGTGGCGGGTTCAATCCCAGCCCCGGCCAAATTAAAAAAAAAAAAAAAAAAAAAAAAAAAATACACAAATAGAATCATAGTCACTGATCTTCAGTACGCAATCAAATGTTACTAAGAAAATAGAAATTCCTAGTCAACAGAATGAACTTTATATGGCTTAGAGGTTGAATTTAGCAGAAAATTATTTTAAAGCCACCATAATAAAGAGGAGTAAACAAGCCAAAGAAAATATCTTTGAAGAAAAAAAGAAAATATCTTTGAAGAACTGAAGAAAAAAGTGTTCTTAATATATGAACTAAAATAAAATGTCATGAAGTTCCTAGGACATGATAAATGTTCAGAGAATTTTAGATAGTACTGCTATTATTAACAAAAAGTGGTCATTTCAAGTGAGTGTATATTCTCTTAATAAAATTGTGGAAGGTGATTAATATGATATGACAGCTCCAGAATTTTTTCTTTTCTCTCTGAGGGGCTGGAGATGAAAGTAGAGAAAAAAGATAAATACCTGCAGAAACCGTGGCTCGAGCCTGTAATCCTAGCACTCTAGAGGCTGAGATGGGTAGCTTGCTTGAGCTCAGGAGTTCAAGACTAGCCTGAGCAAGAGGGAGACCCTGTCTCTACCAAAAATAGAAAAACTAGACCAGGCATTGTGGCAGTCACCTATAGTCCCAGCTACTTGGTAGGCCGAGGCAAGAGGATCGCTTGAGCCCAGGAGTTTGAGGTTGCTGTGAGCTATGATGCCACAGCACTCTATCCAGGCCAATGGACTGAGACTCTGTAAAAAACAAACAAAAAAAAAAAACAAAAAAAAAAACCAGAAACAGTCTGCTCCTCTCTCCTCCCCCTTGCTTCCTCTCTCACCAAGTGATCTCTGCATACATGGACTCCCTGTACCTTCTGCCATGAGTGGAAACTGCCTGAGTCCCTCACCAGAAGCGGATGCTGGAGCTGGGCTTCTTATACAGTCTGCAGAACTGTGAACTAAATAAACCTCTTTTCTTTATAAATTACCCAATCTCAAGTATTCCTTTACAACACAAAAAGGACTAAAACAATGGGGAATAATACCTCATCATAGAGCTCATTTTCTTTTACAGCTGAGCCCAGAGAAAACATAATTGAATAGAATGAAAATTTTCTTTTGTCTTAATGAAATGTAGTTACCTAGATTGCACATTAGGAAGACAATCGGAAGTCTAAGCTAATCAGAAAAGACAGAAGACTTTAAAGGTGAATTCTGAAATTATGAATTGAGAAAGAAAGAAGACAGGGAAGAATGCCATGGGTTACATGATTATCAAGAAATTTTGTGTGTAAGAATGTATATCTATCCACATCCAAGGATACAGAGGCACATCTGCACTTTAATTCAAAATAGCTTTTCTTTATTTAGAAAAGGATATATAGTTATTGTATTTTTAATGTCAATCTAAATCTAGGAATAAAATTTTGTGGCTTAATAATCTCTGGAGCATAACTGAACAACTTTTGTTAGGGGAAAGAGGCTATCTTAAACACATCTAGTGGACCAATTTAGTCTATGCAAACATGAGCAGGAAATGATCTGACAACTTGCCCCTCCCTCTGCTCACCATACAAATTTCCTGTTCTGAGACAGCTGCACTGCCTACCTCCAATAATTCTGGTGGTGGTTTACATAAACTTAATAAACTGAGTACCAGACTCAGAGCAGGGGACGTTTTCCTACAGACAGAAGAGCCAACATGACTCTTCTCAGCACATTATGGATATTGATTGCCTCCATCTTTCTTGGTAGGAATGGTAGCTGATAATGAGGCTGAGGACTACCTCAGATTGGGAGGAGGTAGTGGAGAGGACACAGGGGCAGACAAATTGATCATATGTGATAAACACTAAGGGGTAATAAAAATGAAGGGGAAAGGAAGGAGATTCTGACTCCTTCTGCCTTGACTGAAGGTTTAACTCCTGCCCCAGACATTCCTGGAAGCTCTTTTACAGGTCAGCTCAAGGCATCAGTCTTGCTATTTCTTCTTGTCTACAGGATCTAGCTTGTCCCAGAAGGTCATTCAATCCCAGCCGGCAATATCTAAACAGGAGGGTGAGACCGTGGAACTAGACTGTTCATATGAGGCGAGTACTGCATATTATGTGTTGTTTTGGTACAAACAGCCTCCCAGTGGGGAGATTATTTTCCTCATTCTGCAGGACACAGAATCATTTACCAAAGCAGCACAGAGTCGATATTCTGTGAACTTCCAGAAAGCAGCTAAAACTATCCGGCTCATTATATCATCATCACAGCCAGAAGACTCTGCAACATATTTCTGTGGTCTCAGAGAGCCCACTGTAGAAAAAAGTGATAGAAGAGACTTACAAAAAGGCCACAACTCAACCTGAGGCAATTGCCTATTCCTGCACTCTCAGGGTAACTTTATAGAGTCGTTTATTAGCAGTTGGTGGTGAAGGTGCATAAGATAAGATCTAGAAAGGAAGTCACGGAATACATTCTAGGAAGCACTCCCTCACAGCTGCACTGGAGACCACACAGGACTATAAATAGAAGTCATACTCCTCAGATAATATTGCATTTCTATTTCTTCCCATGCAGTATGACTTTAAAAAGTAACATTTGAAGGACAGAATCTTAAAACTATAGTTGATAGTTCCAGACTTTGTACTCGATCCAATCTCTTGAGGAGGACAGTATGAAAAACACTAGGACACAAAGAGCACACAAAATAAACAGTTTTTATACTGAGATGCCTGAAGACTGGCCAGAAGAAGGCAATCTCAGTGATTACAGATTGGAGTACATTGATTGGGCTATGTAGAACAACAACCTATTCTGTACCAGACACATTTTTCTCTCGCCTTGGCTAGATTTCACTCTTATCCTTGCCAACTCCAGCTTGGCTTCCCCTGCCCTCTGATACTCATGCTCCCTACAGCCACATGCCCATCACAGGCTTTAGTAAACCACAACAGAGAAAGGAACTATGTGAGGAGACACTACTCCAAATGCTGGGATCTGAAGTTGATCATGGAGCCATCTGACTAGTCCAGCAATGAGACTGCAGCTTCTAAAGCACAATATTCCTTTATGCAGTCATCTACTTTAGTCTTCTGACTCTGATGAGTTATTTTTCTTGCCTTAAGGAATCTCAGATAGCAATACTCTGCTAGATGCTGAATGGACCCTATCACATGTGGCTGTAGCCCTGACACAATGCCTAGTACATACTTTTTCTCCTTTTAATCCTGTGTGCTCTCAATTAAAGTTTTGACATTGTTCTAGAACTAAAAATGGAATACATGAAGTGCAAGCTCTTTCCTGTTTGTTACCTATTTCTGACCAATTTGGGGATTCATTTTAAGACCACCATACTTGTTAGATGCTTACTCTCATTAGTTTGATGAATCACTTGTTCATTGAGGAAAAAAAGTTATGCCCTATGTAAATCTCTCCAGTGATTTTTCAATTACTTCAAGATAATTTTCTAAGTTCCCTTGTATGGATTAAAAAATGTTTCTCCCCACAACTTTTGGACTGAGCCCAAGATGAATGATAATGTAGAGAATGTTTCCTGGATCCCTATAATACCTATCATCCCTCTTCAGAATCCATTTTTCAAGGTCCCAGAGATAGCCCACCTGGATGAGAATAAACTGCAGTTATCTAATTCCTCAGCCTTGCGATGCTCCTTGGGATTTCTTTTTTTTTTTTTTTACAGTTAATTTATTTTTTTTCCTTTTTTTTTTTTTTTTTATTGTTGGGGATTCATTGAGGGTACAATAAGCCAGTTACACTGATTGCAATTGTTAGGCAAAGTCCCTCTTGCAATCATGTCCTGCCCCCATAAAGTGTGACACACACCAAGGCCCCACCCTCCTCCCTCCATCCCTCTTTCTGCTTCCCCCCCCCATAACCTTAACTGTCATTAATTGTCCTCATATCAAGATTGAGTACATAGGATTCATGCTTCTCCATTCTTGTGATGCTTTACTAAGAATAATGTCTTCCACTTCCATCCAGGTTAATATGAAGGATGTAAAGTCTCCATTTTTTTAATGGCTGAATAGTATTCCATGGTATACATATACCACAGCTTGTTAATCCATTCCTGGGTTGGTGGGCATTTAGGCTGTTTCCACATTTTGGCAATGGTAAATTGAGCTGCAATAAACAGTCTAGTACAAGTGTCCTTATGATAAAAGGATTTTTTTCCTTCTGGGTAGATGCCCAGTAATGGGATTGCAGGATCGAATGGGAGGTCTAGGTTGAGTGCTTTGAGGTTTCTCCATACTTCCTTCCAGAAAGGTTGTACTAGTTTGCAGTCCCACCAGCAGTGTAAAAGTGTTCCCTTCTCTCCACATCCACGCCAGCATCTGCAGTTTTGAGATTTTGTGATGTGGGCCATTCTCACTGGGGTTAGATGATATCTCAGGGTTATTTTGATTTGCATTTCTCTAATATATAGAGATGATGAACATTTTTTCATGTGTTTGTTAGCCATTCGTCTGTCGTCTTTAGAGAAAGTTCTATTCATGTCTCTTGCCCATTGATATAAGGGATTGTTGGCTTTTTTCATGTGGATTAATTTGAGTTCTCTATAGATCCTGGTTATCAAGCTTTTGTCTGATTGAAAATATGCAAATATCCTTTCCCATTGTGTGGGTTGTCTCTTTGCTTTGGTTATTGTCTCCTTAGCTGTACAGAAGCTTTTCAATTTAATGAAGTCCCATTTGTTTATTTTTGTTGTTGTTGCAGTTGCCATGGCAGTCTTCTTCATGAAGTCTTCCCCCAGGCCAATATCTTCCAGTGTTTTTCCTATGCTTTCTTTGAGGATTTTTATTGTTTCATGCCTTAAATTTAAGTCCTTTATCCATCTTGAATCAATTTTTGTGAGTGGGGAAAGGTGTGGGTCCAGTTTCAGTCTTTTACATGTAGACATCCAATTCTCCCAACACCATTTATTGAATAGGGAGTCTTTCCCCCAAGGTAAGTTCTTGTTTGGTTTATCAAAGATTAGGTGGTCGTAAGATGTTAGTTTCATTTCTTGGTGTTCAATTCGATTCCAAGTGTCTATGTCTCTGTTTTTGTGCCAGTACCATGCTGTCTTGAGCACTATGGCTTTGTAGTACAGACTAAAATCTGGTATGCTGATGCCCCCAGCTTTATTTTTGTTACTAAGAATTGCCTTAGCTATACGGGGTTTTTTTCGGTTCCATACAAAACGCAGAATCATTTTTTCCAAATCTTGAAAGTACGATGTAGGTACTTTGTTAGGAATGGCATTGAATAGGTAGATTGCTTTGGGAAGTATAGACATTTTAACAATGTTGATTCTTCCCATCCATGAGCATGGTATGTTCTTCCATTTGTTAATATCCTCTGCTATTTCCTTTCTGAGGAGTTCATAGTTTTCTTTATAGAGGTCCTTCACCTCCTTCGTTAGGTATATTCCTAGGTATTTCATTTTCTTTGAAACTATGGTGAAGGGAGCTGTGTCCTTAATTAGCTTCTCATCTTGACTGTTATTGGTGTATACAAAGGCTACTGACTTGTGGACATTGATTTTATATCCTGAAACATTACTGTATTTTTTGATGACTTCTAGGAGTCTTGTGGTTGAGTCTTTGGGGTTCTCTAAGTATAAGATCATGTCGTCAGCAAAGACGGAGAGTTTGACCTCCTCTGCTCCCATTTGGATTCCCTTTATTTCCTTGTCTTGCCTAATTGTATTGGCTAGAACTTCCAGCACTATGTTGAATAGTAAAGGTGACAGAGGACAACCTTGTCTGGTTCCAGTTCTAAGAGGAAAAGCTTTCAGTTTTACTCCATTCAGTAAAATATTGGCTGTGGGTTTGTCATAGATAGCTTCAATCAGTTTTAGAAATGTGCCACCTATGCCTATACTCTTCAGTGTTCTAATTAGAAAAGGATGCTGGATTTTATCAAATGCTTTTTCTGCATCTATTGAGAGGATCATGTGATCTTTATTTTTGCCTCTGTTAATATGGTGGATAACGTTTATGGACTTGCGTATGTTAAACCAGCCTTGCATCCCTGGGATGAAGCCTACTTGATCATGATGAATGACTTTTTTGATGATAAGGTGTAATCTATTGCCTAGGATTTTGTTGAGAATTTTTCCATCTATACTCATGAGTGAGATTGGTCTGAAATTCTCCTTTTTGTTTGGTTATTATCCTGGTTTTGGTATCAGGGTGATGTTTGCTTCATAGAATGTGTTGGGGAAGATTCCTTCTTCCTCAGTTTTTTGGAATAATTTCTGCAGTACAGGAATAAGCTCTTCCTTGAAGGTTTGATAGAATTCTGGAGTGAAGCCATCTGGACCAGGGCATTTTTTAGTTGGAAGCTTTTTTATTGTTTCTTTGATCTCAGTGCTTGAAATTGGTCTGTTCAGGAGGTCTATTTCTTTCTGGCTGAGTCTAGGGAGAGGGTGTGATTCCAAATATTGATCCATTTCCTTCACATTGTCAAATTTCTGGGCATAGAGTTTCTGGTAGTATTCAGAGATGATCTCTTGTATCTCTGTGGGATCAGTTGTTATTTCCCCTTTATCATTTCTGATTGAGGTTACTAGAGATTTTACTTTTCTATTTCTAGTTAGTCTGGCCAATGGTTTATCTATTTTATTTATTTTTTCAAAAAACCAACTCCTTGTTTCATTAATTTTCTGAATGATTCTTTTGTTTTCAATTTCATTGATCTCTGATTTGATTTTGGATATTTCTTTTCTTCTACTGAGTTTAGGCTTAGATTGTTCTTCTTTTTCCAATTCCATAAGATCTCTTGTGAGATTGTTGATGTGCTCTCTGTCTGTTTTTCGAATGTAGGCATCTAAAGCGATGAATTTTCCTCTCAAAACTGCTTTTGCAGTATCCCACAGGTTTTGGTAGCTTGTGTCTTCATTGTTGTTATGCTCAAGGAAGTTAATGATTTCCTGTTTTATTTCTTCCTTCACCCATCTGTTATTCAACAGAAGATTGTTTAATTTCCATGCCTTTGTGTGGGGTCGAGCATTTTTGTTAGAGTTGAGTTCCACCTTTAGTGCCTTATGGTCTGAAAAGATACAAGGTAAAATTTCAATTCTTTTGATTCTGTTGATCTTTGTTTTGTGTCCCAGGATATGATCAATTTTGGAGAATGTTCCATGGGGTGATGAGAAGAATGTATATTCTTTATCTTTGGGGTGGAGAGTTCTATATGCGTCTATCAAGCATAGTTGTTCTAGGGTCTCATTTAAATCTCTTATATCTTTGTTTAATTTCTGTTTAGAGGATCTGTCCAGCTCTGTAAGACGTGTGTTAAAGTCCCCTGTTATGATGGTATTATCAGATATCATATTGCTCAGACTGAGTAAGGTCTGCTTCAAGAATCTGGGAGCATTTAAATTGGGTGCATAAATATTTAGAATTGAAATGTCTTCTTGTTGTAGTTTTCCCTTGACCAATATAAAGTGACCATCTTTGTCTTTTTTGACTTTAGTTGCTTTAAATCCACATGTATCTGAAAATAAGATTGCAACTCCTCTTTTCTTCTGAATTCCATTTGCCTGAAAAATTGTCTTCCAACCCTTGACTCAGAGCTTTAATTTGTCTTTTGAAGCCAGGTGTGTTTCTTGCAGACAGCAAATGAATGGCTTGTGTTTTTTAATCCAGTCAGCCAATCTATGTCTCTTCAGTGGGGAATTCAAGCCATTAACATTTATGGAGATAATTGATAAGTGTGGTAGTATTCTATTCGTCTTATTTTGTGAGAGTCCATTGCTTAGTTTTATCTTTTGCATCAGTGTGGATTTTAGGTTCTGTCCTTTGATTTCTGAGTTCTTACACTGCTGCTGATCCATTGTGGTGGTCAGTGTGCAGAACAGGTTGAAGTATTTCCTGTAGAGCTGGTCTTGTTGTGGCGAATTTCCTCAATGTTTGTATATCCGTAAATGATTTGATTTCAAAATATGGAATGCTTCACAAATTTGCGTGTCATCCTTGCGCAGGGGCCATGCTAATCTTCTCTGTATCATTCCAATTTTAGTATATGTGCTGCCGAAGCAAGCACTCCTTGGGATTTCTTATTGAGTCCAAATTGACTACTGACTCACAACCTAGCTGGAGCCATAGAATCAGTAAAGATGTCCTCAAGACACTTGCCCATTCCTCTATCAACAAAGAACCAGTAAGGACTCTAGTCTCTATGAGGCCTTTAACAATGTATTATAAAATTGACTCAAACTTTTCTTTACAAAAGGAGCTTAGTGACAGTAAAAGTTAAAGTACAGGAACAGCCAGCAGAAGGCAAAAGAGTGTCCTCCTTCGCAGACTGAATAGGAAGGAAGCATTTCAATTATGATTTGTTCTTTTTTTTCTTTCTCTCTTTTTTCTTTTTTTTTCCTCAACCATTTTTTTTTTTTTTTATTAAATCTTAGCTGCATACATAAATGCAATCATGGGGCACCATACACGGGTTTTAGAGACCATTTGACACATTTTCATCACACTGGTTAACATAGCCTTCCTGTCATTTTCTTAGTTATTGTGTTAGGACATTTATATTCTACATTTAGTAAGTTCACATGTACCCCTTTTACAATGGTAATTATGGTTTACAATGCTTCTTATGCTTATGGTTCAGAGAGAATGCTGACAAAGATCCTGATGCTCTTATGTCAATATTTCAATTTTAGATATAAGAGATGATGGGTAGATTTCTAATCTCCCCCTTAAATATATAAAGCATAAAAGTGTTGCTTCTACCTTAACAAGTAAAGCAGAATCATAATCATAACTTTGTTTAACCCATCAGATAGCCGAGATTACAGACAAGATTAACAAGTAAATAGAATTTTGATGCAGAAAAGGCTTCTCTAAGGAGAGATGGACATATGGACTGGCAGAGTATAGGAAAAGGAAACACTGCCTACCATACTACTATACAAGCAAGAAAAAGGAAATCAGATAAAAGACTGAGAGAGGGCTCTCATCAGAATATAAAACTTCTGGGAATCACAGACACAGGAGGAGTTTGCAACTACTAGTACAGCCATTTTCATGGATGTTCATGAAAGTGATAGGGTGGTATGGGACCCAGAGGGAGCCCCACCCAAAGTGTAAGCCTGTAATATCAGCTGCCCCTTCAGGAAAGCACAAATCCTAGCACCCCTGCCTAGACCAGCCTCTTACATGCAGGAAAAGTCTTAAACGTTTAGGGATGGGGATGAAGAGCTGACAGCAAATTCTATCCTCCATCCCCAAGTCACAGGTTAAGATCTATTGCAGCAGAGAGAAGAGTCAGAGAAAAAATCCTGCTACCTTTGAGTAAGGAGAGGGGCAGGAAACCATTCTAAGCTGAAGATCCTATAACAATACTGTCCTAATTCTGATAGCTATGAGAGAAAGGCAGAAAACTCTCTTGCACAAGACCCACAGAGAAACATGGCAAGGTTTGGCTGCTGTGGGGAGGAAAATCATGAATGTTGAGAAAACCTTAAATCCAAGATCCAGGCACATGGAGTCAGTCTAAGATTGAAGCTGGGCCAAGACAACAGAGAAGTCTGTCTACCCACACAATGAGCCTAGTAAGCACTACATAACTAGCAACAGCAACCTATGGGAGGGGAGGAGAAAAGAGAGAAGGAGAGAGGGTTGGAGGGGAGAGAGAGAGAGAGGCCATGCTGCAGGAATCCAGGGACAACTAAAAGTTGAGGTGGAATACTCTAAAAGACAGGAATTCCTTTTTAAGATAACCACAATATAATTATAAATTTATATAAATTGACAGTATTTCAAGAAGCCAGATTTTAAGTGACTCATGAAGTAATAAAATAATTTTAGGAAAACATTGAAATGTAAGGGCAACCTTATTGTGAAACCCTCTATTTTCAGGTCTCTGCATCTCCTACTTTCTAGAGGCAGCATAGTTTGACATCACCATCAGGGCCGTATTTGGCCCGGTGAACGACCATTCTTGTTTGTATTACATTATCTTCCCTCGTTTCTTTATCTCCATGGAGTTTTACCTTAAAAGATGTTAATTCATGTTTTTATTCACTAGGTATATTCTGAGGAAGCAGATAAAATGAATGTTTCTTATTAATTTTTTGTCTGTCCAAGATTTGTTGTAGGTGCTGATATGGTAGCAGAATGATATGATAAAAAAAAAAAAACCTGATCGATTATCAGATATATCTAGGTTCATATGCTGCCTCTTTGTGTTAACTAACTCCTTTGAGTTTTTTCCCTTCACTCTAAATTTATTTTGAGAATTAAATAAAATTCAAAGTACAGTGGTTGGCATGTGGTAGGCACAAACAAGCCACCGAAGACTGGGATATGTCATATCCTTTCATTGCTGCATCTGCAATGTTGAGTTTCTAGCAGGGAAATAATGTAGATATTACTGCATACATATTCAGGAGACTCTGGACTAAGACTCAGGAGCATCACATTTTTACTTTACAATGTACATTGCTCAAATATGGTCAATCCTCCTGCAGCTGCTTAGGGCTCCCAATCTTGATAGAACACTCGGGACTAACTGATAGGAAATTGTCCAGATACCTATGTTGGGAAGTAAACTAAGTAAGGCCATTTGGGGCAATGGCTTATAGGTCTTTGGGGGCAAGTTTACATATACCTTGTCTTCTGATATGTTGAATAAAGGTAGTCTAATTGACATTTACTTTAGTATTTGGTATATTGAAATAAGTGAAGTCTCATACTACGGAAGTTTCTTAGAAAGAATTATTACAAAGAATATGCTTCTGAAATACTTGAAACTCATTAGCACTTCAAAGTGGCTGAGTTCAAAACTACTTTCAGGAATTTCAGAAATTGGCTTCCCCAGAAATGTGGTTTATAACCATCTGAGTGTGGAGGCATGAACATCCTCACTTGTTGACCTTAAAGGAGAGACTTGGAGACTTGGGAGATATATGACCTTAATTCTAGTCAGTGGATGGTTTAGGCAGAAGCACTGATGTTCATCTGGAGTCTTTTATATTGGAAAACAAATTCCAGGAGAGAAGATCTGATCATTTTTACCATAATTATACTGGCATTATAATTTCAAAAGGAGAAGGGGTAAATATGTTTTACTAAGGGGCATATGCATTCATTTTTCAGGTAGACTAGAGTGACTGGACTGTCAAAGGATAATTAGCTTAAGTGCTAAGTTGTATGCCTTTGTATTCACATATACACAGATAATGTCTTTAGCTCTGCTGATACAGGGAAAACAAACTAGAATTGAAATACTGACAATTTTTGCCTACCCTACACCTTTTCGGTGGTGTCAGAGCTCCTGACCCCATCTTACAAAGTTGGTAATAATTCAAGAAGACAAAGACCCATTGATATCTTTTAGACTTTAATATTTTGCAAAATATTAAAAGAGACTTGAACTGCATCTTTATCATCTTGTGGGGAAAAAGCGATATGTCCTGAAAAAATTTTTGCTGTGCACAAAAATGAAATGGATGACAGCTTTTATAGGTCTATCCACTGAAGCCTTGCTATGTCAAAACATCCTTTAAATTTACACTGTTCAGAAAACATGGTTAATCTATCAGTAAAAAAGATGTTTACTCTTCTATGAGAATTCACAGTGTATTTGGTACAAGGAAAACACACAAGGCTATATCTCATCCTTTTTTTTTTTTTTTTTTTTTTTTTTTGGAGACAGAGTCTCCCTCTGTTTCCCCAGGCTAGAGTTCTTTGGCATCATAGCTCACAGCAACCTTAAACTCCTTGGATCAAAAAATTCCCTTGCCTCAGTCGCCTGAGTAGCTGAGTAGCATCTGCCTCACCACTCATATAGTTTTTCTATCTTTAGTAGAGTAGGTCATGCTCTTGCTCAAGCTGGTCTTGAATTCCTGAATTCAAGCAATACACCCACCTTGGCCTCCCAGAATGATAGGATCACAGGTGTGGGTCACTGTGCCCAGCTGTATTCCATCCTCTTGAGGACCAGTAGGCAGGAAGGAATTCAATTCAGCACATGATCATCCAGTGTTTTAAAGAGTGTTTCTCCTTCAGAAAATAGTTACTAAGCATCTCTTTGGGGAAAAAATAGGCACACCATACCAAAGGCTTCGTGAAATAATACATTTTCAAATTCCTTTCCAATTATTTGCTTCTGATATTACCAGATACTTGGTAAATTCTGCAAAAATTTACCAAATTTATATCCTAAGATGCTCTACTTTTTCTTTCCAACAGCCATATTGATAACATTAAGGAACTGGATGTGAAACTCTAATACATGAACTAAGTTTGCATGCCAACTGGTACACTTATTCAATAGAGGGAAGCCTTCCTATTGAACTTTATTGTGCCCCTGAGTTTGAACTTCTTTTATTTAAGCATTTTTAGTATGTGAGACCTTCTATTCTCATTTCCTTTTCTTCCAATTAAACTTATTGAGAGCAAAGAATAGAAAATTCAGCATAGTTAACCCTAAGTTTCTAAAAGATTTCCAACTAGTGGTAGAACATGGGTAGAACAATCTATAATTTTTGGTTAGAAACACCACCTATAAAATAGTATTGATCAAAAGGAGAACAGCTCAAGTTTGGCCAACATACCCAAACTCTCAAAACCACAATCTATACTTATGTGTGGTTGACTGGTTTCTAGTTGCTAAATTTCAGTGAAAAAATAATATCAAAGTTGCACATCATTTCTTTGAGTATATTTTTCCTGTTGGATCCAAAATGGCTAATAAAACTAGAAGTACAATCAGTCTAGATTCTAGGACCAGGAATGGTCTCAGAAACCCAAATGAATAACTCCAAGGGTCTCTCTGAAGACCCTGAGGTGTCCCTTCTTTAAACAAAAACATTAAAATAAGAAATCTGAATTTCTAATAAAATATTTGTCTCTCCCAGACTCTCATGACATGAGCCTGGAGTGATCATTTCAGGACAATAGACCGTAATTAGAGCAATCATTTAAGCATCAGTTCTCTCATATTTGTTCTGTCAGTTGTTCCTCAAACTCCCATTCAATAAAATTTAGAAGTCTGCATTGACAGGAAAAACTTTCTCAATAGTTCTGAAGTTTAGCTCCAACACAGCTTGTCTTAAAATAGGGACTTTATTTTATCAAGACTTTACCCTATCAAAGAAGATTTCTTCAATATGGGATAAATAACTACTTGCTTCTGTATAAAGAGAATGCAAAAGGCATCGAAGGGTAACATCCTCTACACTTTCATTTAAGTATACTTGGTAAATTTTACATGGTCTTACTTGGTACTGTTAGACACTTTTCCTTTTATATCTACCTTCAGCCCTATAAAGAATGATCGTAGAACAGGAATTTTAAATGCAAGTTCTCTGATTTAATCACCAGAAATAAAAACTTTCACTTACTTCTAATTTCCTACTTGAGAAATAAGAGGTGTTCCTAAGACAGACAGACACGCCAGCTCTTCTAAAGACTGAATGAGTACTGTACAAGTTGCCTTGTTAATGAAAGATCTGTGCACAAGGTGGCAGCACATCATTCTCACATACGGGGAAATGAATGTTCACTCTGTTTAACTGCGCAGAGCAGAGCTTGTCTCCTATTGGCCCTTAGCCAGGTTAAAAAAGAGTAGGAACACATAGACTATGTTCTCTTTCTGAATGTATAGCTCATTGGTGATTCTAAAGGCAAGAATGGAGAAGCCCTTGGAAGCTTTATGCGTGCTCCTACGCCTCCAGCTGAACTATAATTTCAGGAGCTTCTGAAGGGTCCATCACAATTCTAGGGAAAGAGATGAAAGTCATTCTGGTTCTCCCTAGGTTTCCTGAAAATTCTCCACAAATAAAATGTAAATTTAGAAAATGGCCTAGTAATTCATCTTCTTCGCCTCAACCGCAGTGAAAGGATGTGGTACAAAGTCTTTTGATCCTAATATCTGGGAAAGGGAGACAACCCTTGTCAACTACAGGCATACAGCTAGAACTTCGAATTATTCCTCTTGGTACAAGAAGAAAACAGTGAAAGGGACAAATTGCCTAAAGGAAATTTGTTCAAACAAGGACAGAAAACAGGACAGAAGTTTCACAGTACTGTTGAATAAAAATGCTAACCATGTGTCCCTTCATATCACAGCCACCCAACCAGCAGATTCATCATTATACATCTGTACAGCAAAAGCACAGACCTTGTCAAACACCTGCAGCCTATACTCAAACCTGCAGGTGGGGCACCAGTCACATTCTTTATCACTGACTTTGATTTGGGTTAGAATGGTTCACCATGCTGTGCTTGTTTCAAAACTGAAATGATTACAGAGATCTAATAATTGTGATTACAAAATTTCACTTTTAAAATAATTCAAGATGAGCCAGTACTGTATGTACTGACTCCATGTGTCTTTTTATTGCCGAGTTCTTTATATCTTCTGGATGCTAGACCTTTATGAGATGCATAATTTGTACATAGATTCATGCATTCTGTGGGTTACCTTTTTCACTTGCTTGATAGTATCTTTTGAAGCAGAGAGGTTTTAATTTTGATAGAGTCTAATTTATCTGTTTTTTATTTAGTTGCTTGTGCTTTAGGTGTCATATTGAAAGACACCTATCCAAAGTCACAAAGATTTACATCTATGTTTTCTAAGAATTTTATAGTTTTAATTTGTCCATTGAGGTGCTTTGTCCCCTTTAGTTAATTTCTGAATATGGGATTCAACTTCATTTTTTTTGCATATAGATAACAAGACCTTTGGCAGTCTCCAATGAAAAGAAATCTGAGTATATATGCTAATACTACATATCAGATAAAGTAGACATTAAACCAGCAATTATTACTAGAGATAGGGAAACTCCACTTCAAAATGATTAAGCACACAGTGTATCAGGAAGATAGAACAGTTCTATTTTTATTTTCACCTAATATCATAGCTTCAAAATATATCAAACATAAACCCATAGAGTTGAGTAGAATTATAGTAGCAGAATTTATTGTTTAAAAGATCAATAAATAAACATACAACCACAGCGGCAGGCATTAACACACATCTGTCAGTAGTAATGATAGAAAATGTGACCAAAAGAGTTAATATTCTTTAACTAATTTACACATATAGAACACTTTACCCCCAAATAGTAGAATACATGTTCTTTTCAAGTGCACATAGAATATTTATAAAAATTGACTATATTTTAGGTCATAAAGTAAGCCTTGGTCAATTTCAAAGGATTTAAATCATCCTGAGTACAGTTTCTGACCAAAATAGTAGTAAGCAAAAATTCAACTGCAAAAAAGATCGTTAAACTTCATTCCTATATCTTGCAAGATCTAATATCTTTTTTTCAAATGTAAAAACACCAAGACAAAACAGAAGTTTGAGGTAGGGTAGGATTTTCAGTCTCTGAGCAGTGTAACCTTGTGAACTTTGTTTCCTGTTTGGGGACTGAAAGTATGACATCCCCACGAGCTCTGCACTCTGTCATTCAGAGAAGAATTGGTCTCTGGGCTTTAGTGAGAAGAAGACAAATTTTGACGAGGAGAAGAATTTCTATCATGCTCTGCCCTGGCCTGTTATTGGCATTCATGGCCTCCTTTGGCTTCAGTACGTATATGTGGCCCCACACATGGGCCCTCAGTTTACTCGAAAATGGAACTATGCAAATTGTAACTGGTGGGAGCATTAAGAGGGAAGAGAAGTGTGGAAATGAAACACCATGTAATTCTTTTATTTGTCCTTGCACCATAAATTAATCTATTCTTTGTGACCATCTGAGACGCTTAAGGGCACCAACTCTGTCTTCTGCTTTTTCACAGGATCTGGCATGGCGGAGAAAGTAACCCAAGTTCAGGCCACAATAACAATGCGGGAAGGGGAAGTTGCAACCTTGGACTGTATTTATGAACCCAGATGGAATGTTTATACTTTGTCCTGGTACAAACAGCCTTCAAGTGGAGAAATGGTTTTCCTTATTCTTCAGGAGTATTCTAAGCCAAATGAAAAGCAGGATCGCTACTCTATGAATTTTGAAAGGGAGAAAAAATCCATCAACCTCTCCATCTCTTCTTTACAACTGACAGACTCAGCACAGTACTTCTGTGCTCTCCGGGATACCACAGAAATAAAAATGACAGTGGAAGATAAGCAAAAACCTTAGGGTCCCATAAAAGCAGACACCTGCTGAGGGGCTTGAGAAAAATGCATGAACCACAGATGCGAAGATGACAGGCACGGCGAGACCTTACAATGTGAACTAAATATTAAAAATGTTGCTATATTTGAGTATAAAACAGCATTCTTCCTACAGATTTCCAGGCATTATGTTTGTATCTTGGATTAAAATAAATCAGAAAATGATTTATTTCAAATCGTAAAATGAGTTTTTCAACTGTTTCTATAATCCATTGAGATTTTGGAGTTAATTATTATAGCAAGAAAATTGCCATAACATGACAGGTATACTACACTTATTTGAATATGGGTGGGGGGGAAGTAGGAAACATTGCTCCCAATATTTTATGATGCCAGCATGACTTTGATACTAAAATATAAGACACCCTTACTCAATGAACATAAATTCAAAAATTCTAAATAAAATATTAGCAAAAAGATTATCAGTTTATGAAAAAGGATAAAATATGACAACTAAGCTGGGTTTTATGTAATGTTTATTTAACATTTTAAATCAATCAAAGTAATACTCCCCATCAATAAAAACATTATATAATCACCTCAACAGTTATACAAAAGTATTTAATATATAATAAAGAAATAAATTCCTCGAAAACTAGGAATATAAGAAAAACTTTCTCATTTCTGTTGAAAGACATATACTGTAGTAAACCAAACATAAAACTTAAGGATAAAGTTAAATGCTTTCTTTCAAGGAAGCCAAAAAACACTATTTCTATTACACAATATCCTAAAGGTCCTAACCAGTATTCACAAAAAGAAGAAAAGAAAATTTTTAATAATTAGAAATGAAGGAATATAAATAACAGTAGTCATAGATGCCACCATTTCAAATAGAAATAACATAGAAAGATCCAATAGAAATATACAACCCAAAATAATCTATAAATACATTACTAAATGAATTTATCAATCTAATATTATATTAATTATATTATATTAATCTATATTCAAGCATCGGAAATTTTAAATTAACTTAAAAAATTTAAAATAGCATAAAAATATAAAACAAGAGTAAGTTTTAAAAAATATATGGAAGCACAGAAGACTATAAAACTAACATAAGGAATTGAAGACCTAAATAAAGAGGAGAATATATGATATTCATGAATTAGAAGATCTATAATGCAAAGACATCAATTCTCTCACATTTGAGAAATAAATTCAATGAAATCTTCATCAGTATTAATTGTGGGTATTTGTATAAATGGACAAGCTGATTCTAAAATATGTAGTTTTTAAAAGTCAAGAATATTCAAAATATTCTGAGAAACAAAACAGGAGGACTTCTTCTACCTCATATTAAACCTATGAAATTGAAACAGTCTGTACAAGTGAACAGATAGATAACTAGACCCAATCCTGTCAGCTAAAGGTGCTCCCTTTGTCTCTCAGATCTACTCTCCAGCTATCTCCTCCCTGCCCTCTGCCCTTGTAAGCTAATCTGGATGAACCAACTCAATAAAGATACTTTTCCCGCTGATCTAGTGGATCACCTCTGTAGTGAGGTACCCTCTGCAGAAGTCTGAAGGAGATAACAGAGTGAGGTCAGGATGTTTATTCCCTGGTTCCCACCCTAAGAGATCTACATCATTTGTTCAAAGATCACACCACATTTCAACTTGGCTATCTCTACGCAACTGTGTTTATTTGGGTTTTGATACTCCTTTCTTCCCTTTGGACAAGAAATAATAAAAGCTCCACTGTATATTCTGGTAATCCATAAAGGAAATAAAAGTCATGACAATAAAAATCAAGTTAATGTTTATGTTTGGATGGGAGGAAATATTTTCCATCTTCTTTCAAGGGAGTGTCAAAACATCTATAGAAAATCAAACAGGCCAGGAAGTGCTACCATCCCGAAGATTAGCATGAGCTGTAATAGAGAAAGGAAGAACAAGATAACAAACAGAAGTTGTATCCGGACTTCAACAGCACCACAAAGAGCTAAATCAATGGCTGAGCCAGTCAATCACTGGCTCTGTCAATGAGGACCAGAGAGCCACAATTTTCAGCAGTGTTGGAAACTGCAACAGCAAATGCAACCAACACAGAGGCTGATATCCAGCAATGATGAGCAATACTGACTTGAGGTCAGATGGAGCCAGCAAGAAGGAAGTCACAAAGCAAAGATTCCCATCCTCAAGAAGATTCCCTTCCTCAAGGGAACTCTGAAGAATAATAATAGAAAAGAGTACAGTATCTGATAGCGAAAAGAAACACTCAAACCTCGAATATGCACTATAATCTGATAGAGATCTTATTTCAATCAAAAGACATATGAGATAACTTGATGCAGTCTAATTGTATTTTCCTACTTTCAGAAATTTTTTTACTTTTACAGAAAATAAGATAAATTGCATTATTTCCCTATATCTGAGCCTTAGTGAGTAATACTAACCCTACTAGTTAGACTTACAGGGGGGTAACTGAATTGAGCTCTTCATTCATCCACATGTGGAAACTCCGTCATGCTTTCTAGAAACTACTTAAGAGTAGAAGATCTGCATTTGCAGATCATTGCATAGCAAGAAAAAATGAGGAACACCTTGATTTTATGTTACAGTCTCTCTATGGTACTTACAATATATTTAATAAAGTTAGAAAACTTCCTCTTGCTTTATTGAAAGGAAGTTGAAGACACTGCGTGTGTTTGAAGCAACCAAGTTTGGTGAACCAAACATTCTATATATGACCCTTTCAGCCTCAGGAAAGAATTTATGAAGAAGACCCCACTGGCAATTGTAGCAGTGGCAAAAATAAAGAAATAGGACCTAATCAAGTTAAAATTCTGCACAACTAAGGACACAATAAATAAAGCAAAGAGACAGCCTACAGAATGGGAGAAGACATTTGTATGCTATGAATCTGACAAGGGGCTAATAACCAGAATCTACAATGAATTTAAGGAATCAGTAAGGGGAGATCAAATAATCCCACTAAAAACTGGCAAGAGACATGAACAGAAACTTCTCTCATGAAGACAGACAAATGGCCAACAAACACATGGAAAACTGCTCATTGTCCCTAATCATCAGAGAAATGCAAATCAAAACTACTTTAAGATATCACCTAACCCCTGAGAGAATGACCCACATCACAAGGTCCCAACGCAACAGATGCTATCCCTGGTACATAGAGAAGGGAACACTCATGCCCCTTTGGTAGCACTACAAAATAATACAGCCTATGTGGAAAGAAGTATAGAGATTCCTCAAAGAACAAAAGTAGACCTACCATTTGATCCTGACATCCCATTACCAGGTATCTACCCAAAAGAAAAAAAGACATTTTCCCATAAGAACATTTGCACTTAAATACTTATAGCAGCACAATTCACAATTGCAAAGATGTGAAAACAACCCAGGTGTCCTTCAACACATGAATGGATTAATAGATATCAAGGGGGATGATGGGAAGATGGCAGACTGAAGCCAGCTTTCCACAGAGGCTCCCGTCCTGAAGGAGAGTTAGGGGACGAAAATTTAGCAAGTAACCTGATGGATTAGAGCAACACCAAGCAAGAAAGTTGAAGAACGCACATCAACCCCGCTGAGGAGAGCTGTGACCACAAGGAAGAAAACAAAAGGTACAAAACCCATCACCAAGCGGACGGGAGTCCCCCCTCCACCACCTGATTGGCTTAAGGGCCCCACAAACAAAAGGGCAGAAATCAAAGGCCATCCCACTACACTTCATGGAAGAGACCTACTACAAACTGGACCTACCTCCCTTACTAGGATGCCTAGGCGTTCTCCTGCCAGGCATAAAACTGTATAAATCTGTAAATATCCTTTGCCGGCAACTCTGAGCACCCAGCACTTCCCTCCACTCTCTCTGAGGTCTGAAAGCCTGTCCCCCAGGAGTTCGGATTCTTGGGTGACTCCTAAAGGGGAGAGGACAGACCCAGAGCTGCGGCTGGTCAGCGCTGATTCTGGGGCACGGGATACAGGTGAGGACAGTCAGCGGAGGGAGACCCTCACCAGGGTGGCACTTCCCCGAGGCGAGGTGCAGCAGACCTCCTTGGGCAACAATACAACCAGGCATATAACTGAGTGGAACTTGCTACCAGCTGCTCTGAGCTCCCTGCTGCTCTGAGCTCCTGGCGCTCCCCCCACCCTCATTCTGTGGTCCAGAGACCTGAGCGCCTGCCGTGTGACCGAGCAGGGAGCCGGGTGGAGCTGAGTCTGTTTTTCGCTGCCTGGCGGTTCTGGGCTCCAGCCACTCCCTCCACCCTGCCCCCACTCTGAAGCCTGAAGGTTTGTGCTGCGACAGTACAACTGGGCGAGAGACTGGGAGGAACTGAATTTGCTTGCTGTCCACCGGGCTCCCTATGGCTCGGAGCCCCTGCTGACTCTGGGCTCCCGGCACTCGCCCCGACCTCGCTCTGTGGTCTGGAGACCTGAGCGCCTGCCGGGTGGCCGGGCAGGGAACTGGGTGGAGCCGAGTCTGTTCACTGCCCAGCGATTCTGGGCTCCAGCCGCTCCCTCCACCCCACCCCCACTCTGAAGCCTGAAGGCTTGAGCTGCAGCGGTACAACCGGGCAAGAGACTGGGAGAAACTGAATTTGCTCGCTGCCGACTGGGCTCCCTGCGGCTCGGAGCCCCTGCTGGCTCTGAGCTCTCGGCGCTCCCCGCCCCCCCATCCTTGCTCCGTGGTCTGGAGACCTGAGCGCATGCCATGTGGCTGGGCAAGGAACTGGGTGGAGCTGAGTCTGTTCACTGCCTGGCAGTTCTGGGCTCCAGCCACTCCCCCCACCCCGCCCTCACTCTGAAGCCTGGAGGCTTGGGCTGCGGCAGTGCGGTGGAGCCAAAGATTGGAAGGAATTGAGTGAGCTTGCTGCTGGTGGCTCTGAGCTCCCAGCACCCCACCCCACCCTCACTCTGGGATCTGGAGGCTTGTTCCCCGGGAGTGCAGATTCTTGAGGGATTTGTCGGGGCATGCACAGTGCCCGAACTGTGGCTGGTCGGTCCTGACTCTGGGACACAGGAGTGAGGCTGGGGGAGACCCACATCAGAGCGGCAGTTTCCTGAGGTGGCTGAAGCCATATCCCCTGCCTCCCTGGGCAACCAGAGGAGGCTACCCCTGAGTATAGGATTTGCCTGAGGTGACTCACAGACCCCGGAAACATCCAGGGTAGGGCCGACTCAGAGAACTGAGACTTCAACCCAGAGTAAGTGCTTCCCTGAGGTCAAACAGAAGCCAGCTGAGAATAAGTCAGAACCACTCAGCCCCACCACACCAGACAGGGCCCCAGTCTCTCAGGCTACAACACTGAACGGGCCCTCAACAAAACCCTAGGGGAAAAATCAAAGGGAGTAAAACAACCATGGGGTGGAATCAGTGGAAAATCTCCAGTAACATGAATAACCAGAATAGATCAACCCCCCCAAGGAAAGAAATGGCAGATGTAATTGAAGATCCCATTCATAAACAACTGGCACATGTCAGAAATCGAATTCAGAATTTGGATTGCATACAGGATTGATAAAATGGAATTAGGAATCCGAGGAGAAATTCAAAAGTTGTCTCAAGAATTTAAAGACAAAACCACCAAAGACTTAGACACACTGAAGCAAGGATTTGCAGCCCTTAAAGATATGAAAAATACAGTAGAGGGTGGCGCCTGTGGCTCAGTGAGTAGGGTGCCAGCCCCATATACCAAGGGTAGAGGGTTCAAACACGGCCTCGGCCAAAACTGCAACCAAAAAATAGCCGGGCGTTGTGGCGGGCGCCTGTAGTCCCAGCTGCTCGGGAGGCTGAGGCAAGAGAATCGCTTAAGCCCAAGAGCTGGAGGTTGCTGTGAGCTGTGTGAGGCCACGGCACTCTACCGAGGGCAGTACAGTGAGACTCTGTCTCTACAAAAAAAAAAAAAAAAGAAAGAAAAATACAGTAGAATTCCTCAGCAACAGAATGGACCAAGCAGAAGAAAGGATTTCTGACATCGAAGATAAAGCCTTCGAATGCTCCCAAACTCTGAAAGAGGAAGAGAAATGGAGAGCAAAAACGGATCTTTCTCTTAGAGAGCTCTGGGATAATTCGAAGAAGGCAAATATACGAATAATAGGAGTTCCAGAAAACAATGAAGTGGCATCGATGGGCACAGAGGCCCTTCTGCATGAAATTATGAAAGAGAATTTTCCAGACATGCCTACAGATTCTGAAATTCAGATAGCAGTTTCAGAACTCTAGCACGATTCAACCCCAATAAGTCATCCCCCAGACATATCATAATTAGCTTCACTAAATTCAACATGAAGGAGAAAATTCTCAAGGTTATCAGGTGAAAGAAAGCCATTAATGACAAAGGTAAGAACATTAGAATGACTGCAGATCTCTCTGCTGAAACTTTTCAAGCCAGAAGAGGGTGGTCATCGACTTTTAATCTCCTAAAGCAAAATAACTTTCAACCCCGGATCTTGTACCCAGCTAAACTGAGTTTCATCTATGATGGAGAAATTAAATACTTTAACGACATTCATATGTTGAAGAAATTTGCCACAACCAAATCAGCCCTTCAGGATATTCTCAGACCTATCCTCCGTAATGACCAACCCAATCCTCTATTACAAACGTAAACTCACTCAGAAATTCCTGATCAAACTCCAACTTCTACAACGGCGAAAAGATTAAAATTGTCCACTGGACTTTTGAAAAACTCGATACCCAAAATTTCACCAAACTTATCAATAATCTCCATTAATGTGAATGGCTTAAACTGTCCTTTAAAGAGACATAGGTTAGCTGACTGGATATCTGTTGCTTACAAGAGTCACATCTTAACTTAAAAGACAAATACAGACTCAGGGTGAAAGGATGGTCGTCCATATTTCAGGCAAATGGTAACCAGAAAAAATCAGGTGTTGCAATTTTATTTGCAGACACAATAGGCTTTAAACCAACAAAAGTAAGGAAGGACAAGAATGGTCATTTCATATTTGTTAAAGGTAATACTCAATATGATGAGATTTCAATTATTAATATCTATGCACCCAATCAGAATGCACCAAAATTCATAAGAGAAACTCTAACAGACATGAGCAACTTGATTTCCTCCAGCTCCATAATAGTCGGAGATTTTAACACTCCTTTGGCAGTGAGCGATCGATCCTCCAACAAAAAGCTGAGTAAAGAAATTTTAGATTTAAATCTAACCATCCAGCATTTAGATCTAGCAGACATCTACAGAACATTTCATCCTAACAAAACTGAATACACATACTTCTCATCAGCCCACGGAACTTACTCCAAAATCAATCACATCTTAGGTCACAAATCTAACCTCAGTAAATTTAAAGGAATAGAAGTTATTCCATGCATCTTCTCAGACCATCATGGAATAAAACTTGATCTGAGTAACAACAGGAATCTACATACTCATACAAAAAAACATGGAAGTTAAATGACCTCATGCTGAACGATAGCTGGGTCAGAGATGAGATCAAGAAGGAAATTGCCAAATTTGTGGAACTAAACAACAATGAAGACACGAACTATCAGAACCTCTGGGACATCGCAAAGGCAGTTCTAAGAGGGAAATTTATAGTGCTGCAAGCCTTCCTCAGGAGAATGGAAAGAGAGGAAGTTAGCAACCTAATGGGACATCTCAAGCAACTGGAAAAGGAAGAACACTCCAACCCCAAACCCAGTAGAAGAAAAGAAATAACGAAAATCAGAGCAGAACTAAATGAAATTGAAAACAAAAGAACAATACAACAGATCAATAAATCAAAAAGCTGTTTTTTTGAAAAGGTCAACAAAATAGATAAACCGTTGGCCAACCTAATCAGGAAAAAAAGAGGAAAATCTCTAATCTCATCAATCAGAAATGACA
The DNA here is from genome assembly GCF_027406575.1 of Nycticebus coucang. Classification (NCBI taxonomy): domain Eukaryota; kingdom Metazoa; phylum Chordata; class Mammalia; order Primates; family Lorisidae; genus Nycticebus; species Nycticebus coucang. Next base: position 31,893,282 of record NC_069785.1, on the reverse strand, counting down.
AAGACGAAATAACAACAGACTCCTCAGAAATCCAAAAAATCCTTAATGAATATTACAAGAGACTTTACTCTCAGAAATATGAAAATCTGAAGGAAATGGACCAATACTTGGGAGCTTGTCACCTTCCAAGACTTAACCAGAATCAAGTGGAAATGTTGAACAGGCCCATTTCAAGTTCGGAAATAACATCAACCATACAAAACCTCCCCAAAAAGAAAAGTCCGGGACCAGATGGTTTCACATGAGAATTCTACCAAACCTTTAAAGAGGAATTAGTACCTATATTACTCAACCTGTTCCAAAATGTAGAAAAAGAAGGAAGACTCCCCAACACGTTCTATGAAGCAAACATCACCCTGATCCCCAAACCAGGAAAAGACCCAACAAAAAAAGAAAATTATAGACCAATATCACTAATCAATATAGACGCAAAAATATTCAACAGATCCTGACAAACAGAATCCAGCAACATATCAAACAAATCATACATCAGGATCAAGTTGGCTTTATCCCAGGGCCTCAAGGCTGGTTCAATATATGTAAATCTATAAATGTAATTCAGCACATAAACAAAGTAAAAAACAAAGATCACATGATCCTCTCAATCGATGCAGAAAAAGCTTTTGATAACATTCAACATCCCTTCATAATCAGAACACTTAAGAAAATTGGTATAGAAGGGACATTTCTTAAACTGATAGAGGCCATATACAGCAAACTGACAGCCAATATCATATTGAACGGAGTTAAATTGGAATCATTTCCACTTAGATCAGGAAGCAGACAAGGCTGCCCATTGTCTCCATTGCTTTTTAACATTGTAATGGAAGTTTTAGCCACCGCAATTAGGGAAGAAAAGGCGATCGAGGGCATCCACATAGGGTCAGAAGAGATCAAACTTTCACTCTTCACAGATGATATGATTGTATATCTGGAAAACACTAGGGACTCTACTACAAAACTCTTAGAAGTGATCAGGGAATACAGCAATGTCTCAGGTTACAAAATCAACATTCATAAATCAGTAGCCTTTATATATACCAACAATAGTCAAGTTGAAAAAACAATTAAGGACTCTATCCCATTCACAGTAATGCCAAAGAAGATGAAATATTTGGGAATTTATCTAACAAAGGATGTGAAAGATCTATATAAAGAGAACTATGAAACTCTAAGAAAAGAGATAGCCGAGAATGTTAATAAATGGAAAAACATACCATGCTCATGGCTGAGAAGAATCAACATTGTTGAAATGTCCATACTACCCAAAGCAATATATACCTTCCGTGCAATCCCTATTCAAGTTCCACTGTCATACTTTAAATATCTTGAAAAAACAATACTTCATTTTTTTTTTTGTAGAGACAGAGTCTCACTTTATGGCCCTCGGTAGAGTGCCGTGGCGTCACACAGCTTACAGCAACCTCCAACTCCTGGGCTTAAGCGATTCTCTTGCCTCAGCCTCCCGAGTAGCTGGGACTACAGGTGCCCGCCACAACGCCCAGCTATTTTTTGGTTGCAGTTCAGCCGGGGTTGGGTTTGAACCCGCCACCCTTGGTATATGGGGCCGGCGCCTTACCGACTGAGACACAGGCGCCACCTGAAAAAACAATACTTCATTTTATATGGAATCAGAAAAAACCTCAAATAGCCAAGACATTACTCAAAAATAAAAGCAAAGCAGGAGGAATTACGCTACCAGACCTCAGACTATACTACAAATTGATAGTGATCAAAACAGCATGGTATTGGCACAAAAACAGAGAAGTAGATGTCTGGAACAGAATAGAGAACCAAGAGATGAACCCAGCTACTTACCGTTATTTAATCTTTGACAAGCCAATTAAAAACATCCAGTGGGGAAAAGATTCCCTATTTAACAAATGGTGCTGGGTGAACTGGCTGGCAACCTGTAGAAGACTGAAACTGGATCCACACCTTTCACCACTAACCAAGATAGACTCTTATTGGATTAAAGACCTAAACTTAAGACATGAAACTATAAAAATACTAGAAGAGAGTGCAGGGAAAACCCTTGAAGAAATTGGGTTGGGTGAGTTTTTTATGAGAAGGACCCCCCGGGCGATTGTAGCAGCTTCGAAAATACACTTTTGGGACTTGATCAAACTAAAAAGCTTCTGCACAGCCAAGAACACAGTAAGTAAAGCAAGCAAACAGCCCACAGAATGGGAGACGATATTTGCTGGTTATGTCTCTGACAAAGGTTTAATAACTAGAATCCACAGAGAACTCAAACACATTAGCAAGAAAAAAACAAGGGATACCATTGCAGGCTGGGCAAGAGAATTGAAAAGAAACTTCTCCGAAGAAGACAGGCGAGCAGCCTTCAGACATATGAAAAAATGCTCATCATCTTTAATCATCAGAGAAATGCAAATCAAAACTACTTTGAGATATCATCTAACTCCAGTGAGACTAGCCTATATCACAAAATCTCAAGACCAGAGATGTTGGCGTGGATGTGGAGAAAAGGGAACACTTTTGCACTGCTGGTGGGAAAGCAAACTAATACATTCCTTTTGGAAAGATATATGGAGAACACTTAGAGATCTAAAAATAGATCTGCCATTCAATCCTGTAATTCCTCTGCTGGGCATATACCCAAAAGACCAAAAACCACATCATAACAAAGATATTTGTACCAGAATCTTTATTGCAGCCCTATTCATAATTGCTAAGTCATGGAAGAAACCCAAGTGCCCATCGATCCACGAATGGATTAACAAATTGTGGTATATGTACACCATGGAATACTATGCAGCCTTGAAGAAAGATGGAGACTTTACCTCTTTCATGTTTACATGGATGGAGCTGGAACATATTCTTCTCAGTAAAGTGTCTCAAGAATGGAAGAAAAAATATCCATTGTATTCACCCCTACTATGAAACTAACTTAGGACCTTCACATGAAAGCTATAACCAAGTTACAACCTAAGAACAGGGGGAAGGGGGAATGTGTGGGGAGGGAGGGGGAGGTGGGTAGAGGGAGGGGGATTGAAAGGATCACACCTGTGGTGCATCTTACAAGGGTACATGTGAGCCTTGGCAAATGTGGAATGTAAATGTCTTGGCAAAGTAACTAGGAAAATGCCAGGAGGGCTATGTCAACTAATGAGATGAAAATGTGTCAAATATTCTATGAAACAAGTGTATGGTGCCCCATGATCATATTGATGTACACAGCTATGATTTACTTAAATAATAAATAAATTTTGTATTATTATGAAAAAAATAGATATCGAATACGTGTTCAATGGAATACTATTCAGCCATGAAAAAGATGGAGACTTTACATCTTTTGTAACAACCTGGACAGATATGGAGAACATTTTCCTAAGTGAAGTATCATAAGAATGGAAAAACAAGCATCACACATGCTCAGTACTAAATTAGAACCAGTACATTAACAAGTACATGCTCACAGGAGAGAAAAACTCAATTAAATTCACACGAGGGGGAGAAGGAGTGGGTAAATTCCTGCCCTATGAGTGAGTGCATTGTGCTGGTATGGCACACTTCCTGATGAAGCTGAACTACAACTACAATCCAGACTTTAACCCTACAAAAGCAAACTATGTAACCCATATTAATCTGAAATTAAAAAATAAAATAAAGAACTTTTGAAAGTAATTTGTAAAATAGAAGAGAGTGAACCAAATTCTGTATTGAATGATGTATAATGTTCTCATTGTCATTTAAAATAACAGTCTTTCATGGTCTCTCCTCCATAAGAAACAAAAAAATTCTGCTTCCAGAATGGCAATGTGGGGAGCTACACACACCCGCTCCCCAGCAAAACAACCATACCTGAAGAAAATTATTCTTTAAATAACCAAACTCTTGGGACTGTACTAAGGGCATACGACAAATGGAGTAGCATATATTCCAGATTATCTACTAAATCTCAGTAAACAAAATTAAATAAGATGTGGTGTGTGTGTGTATATCATATATATAAAATTAAATATAATACATTCTATAAAAGGAAGGAAATGATAACACATGGCTCAGTCACATATATGAAACCTCGAAGAGATTATGCTAAGTGATAAGGCAGTCAAAAAGACAAATACGTTATGATTCCTCTTTTATGAGGTACCTAGAACCTCAGTGTGCCCTTGAACTATGAGGTTGGTGCCAAGGATTACTGCACTCCTAACTTCAGATAAGTATTCTGGGCCCAAGAGCGGATGGCTTTTGAAGCACAAAAGTTTTAATTTTGATGACATTGGATTTACCTATTTTATCTTTGGTTACTTGTGATTTTTGTATCATCCCTGATGAAGAGAGGTCAGGATAGCCAGAAAGGAACAAGAACCATTGAAAACATTGCAAAACTTCGCCCAATTGTAGTAGAAAGCTCTTCGCTGAGCCTTGGCATGAGAGGAAGGTAGCACATCTAAAATGTATTTAGACCTGAAACACAAACTCAAAAGATTGCTGACACTTGGTTCCCAGTTCTAAGGAGTCACAAAAGGGAACTGGTACAGCTGCAAATCCAAGCTCCTTCTAGGGTGAGGGAGAGACCATCACAAGTTCTACAAAAAAAGTGTGTGCTCATTGCTTTTGTCACCTTGTACTTTACAGTATCTTCTTGAGTGCATGCACATCTTCAAAGATATGGCTAAACAGAGCAGAGATGATCCCACATGGAAACAAGAGAGGTGATTAATACATAGTTCATTTTTTTTTATTTATTTATTTTTTTTTTTTCTTGCAGCTCAGAAGTTTATTAACCAACAGGGTTGGGTCAGCTGGTGTTTACATGCTGACCCCTGCAGCCCTGTATCCCGGCTGTAGTGAGGAAGATGGCCACAGGTGATATCATCTCAGGAACATGCTGAGCCCTCTCTCCTGGGTCCCTGTTGCCATGGCTGGAGTCCAGCACTAGCAGATAGGTTCCACTTCTGTTTCTTGTGCTTGAACTAGAGTATCGACATTTTTTAGGATCTCAGCATTGTATGGGCCAAATACCTGCTGATTATGATGCATCAGCTTGACAAACTTCCGGCCTGGTTCTGTCAACTCTCCTTCGATGTGATTAAGGCCTTTAGGGAAGAGTAGCAGAGACTCCTGCATGCCACGAACTAAACAGCATTTGAGAAACAAAAGGAGGCGCTGATCAATGATACTACGGACACGGTTTTCTTTCTTGGTGATGTTCTGGAGTTGTCCTATAAGACATACTGTGTTTTCACTGCTTAGGGCAGTAAAGCCCAGGTCCTTGAGGCCACAATGAATGTCCTGAGACACCTGTTCACTCACATTCAACATAGCTTCTTCAGGCTTGGAGTTAAATTCCTCAGTCACAGCCTTGGTTATGCATTTCAGTTTATCCACAAATCCAGGTGAGTTGAATAAAATTGAACCAGAGAAACTTCTAGCCACTAGTAAGACTGAGGCCAATATAGTCAAGTGGCACAAATGGGACCCCATTTCCTGGACCCGGATTCTGTCCATCAGCAGAGTCTCAGGGAATTCTTCATTTTCAGGATCCCTGAGGAGGAGATTCAGGTAGCCCTGGTATAGCACCATTATGGGATTGGGAGGATCTGAATTCTTAGCTGCCTTGTCTGGAGGTGAACAGGCCATGCTGGAGGAGCTGGGGATGTCAGGAGAATTCAGACATGGTGTAATGAGGTCTGTGGCTGCTTTGGTTAGCCATTTCTTGGTGTAATCAAGGAGATTGGGTTGTTTGTCAAGGAGTTCCTGGAATTTAGCTCTTTCATACTGGATGGAATATTCCTGCAGGTAGGGTCGAATGCTCTGGATGGTATAGTTTGCCATGTCCATTTTCATTGGGCCCAGAACATGGAAGCTGCCCCTCAGTAACTGTGCTGGATCTGTCATGCTCTGTAGTTTCTTACTGCTTCATCTCGAACTGGTGCACATAGCAGGGTCATCAAACTAAGAATGTAGTTAGAGAGACGAGAGACATCTAGGGCTCCATGTTCTGCTTCTTGCTTGAGGAGATCCACGTCCAGAACTTCTTTAATCTCATTTTTTACGCGGATGTGGCGTGGTAATAGCAGTGATAGCAAAACCTCCTTAACTTCTGTCATAAGTTCAAGAGCACAAGTGAATTCGGGAGGATTACTCAAGAGTTGTTCTCTTAAATGGTCCCAAAAAACATTGTACAATGTCTCCATGAACCTGTCTTCCAGACTGTTTGGAGATAAAACATTCTCTTCCATGTAGAAATCTTGATTTACCATGATTTCATGAGCAATGCTCATCCTGGAAACTTCGTTAATTGTTTCTATTAGACGAGGAGAGTAGTTATTTAAACAGAAGTCTTCCTCTTCTTGGTTCTTCTCTGATGTTTCAGAATTATGGGCTCCACACTTTGCTTCATTAGGATCATTTTGGAGTACAGTTTCCTCACTCTTGGGCATCTTGATGTTATCTCTTCCTCTGTTCTGGACCGGCTCCATAGTTCATTTTTAAATGGTAAAATATTTGTTGCCATTTGCTAGACTGGCAAGCTTATTTGTTTAACAGAAAAGGATGAATAATTTTAATTTTATTCCTTCCCATTTCTATTTATTTATTTATTCCAGAGACAGGGTCTTTTCTGTCTCACCCAGGCTAGAAGGCAGTGGTCCAAACATAGTTTACTATAACCTTGAACTCCTGGTCTGAAGGGATCCTTCTACCTTAGCCTTCTGAGTAGCTGGGACAACAGGCATGTGCCACCATGCCCAGCTAATTTCTTTTATGTTTTGTAGACATAGTTAGGCCTTAAGCAATCCTCCTGCCTCTTCCTCCCAAAATGCTGGGATTACAGGCCTGAGTCACTGCACCAGCCCCCATTTCTTTAATAACAATTTTTGAGAATAACTAGAGAAAGCCTTTTGTTCTTCAACCTCTCTTATCAAATGGCATCTCATTCGCTTCTCCAAATCTTCTTTTCCCATCTCTTCTTTTCTATTTAGTGTCCTCAAGGTGTGCCACTGCTAAGCATCAGCAAGGAGATGAGAAAATATGTGTTAAAGAGGGGCTCACACGGGGTACAGCTAGGTACCACTCAAGTCATTGGCTCCTGTTCCAAACCAGAGCCAACCCGGCAATGTCCCTCTAGAAGACACTGAGGACACCATTCCAGAAACCACTGTGGGAGTCCTAAATACCAAGAGACCAGCTTTTAGCCTGAGTTCTAAAATTAACTTTTCCTATCATCGTGCTGACCACAGTACTATCACGCAACTATGAAATTATTTGATATCTATATGTTGTGAATATTTTCTTCCATGGTGTCATTTGATTTTTAACTTAGCTTAATGGCGATTTTTTTTTGACCAGAAATAAGTTTCTAACTTTTGAAATTAAATTATGTATTACTGCTTCCAAGACTTACTTGCTCTAGAGATATGGATAGCAGTTCTCTTTTTCTCCTTATAACACAAGGCTTACATGGGACTTCTCAAAATAAAAGGCATTACCTACCAACTCAACAGAGCATTAAACTCCCAACTAGTGGTGTACTTTGTTTTTACTACAAATGAGAGAGGGATAATCTCATTGTGAAGGGTTGTTACTCATATAGACATGGCCTACTTGAGTTTGAATCTTGAGAATTAACCTGGGTGAAATCTTCTGAATTAGGGCCAGATAGTGGGAAAACATTCTTACCTCTCTTTTAAAGTTTTATTTTAATTGAAAAATAATTATTATATCTTATCCTCTTTTTAAATGTATGTTTAAGCCTTGGGGTCAGGGCAGACCTACTTAGAAGGCTGTTGTCTTTAGCGGATGCTTGGCTGAGGAGCAATCAGATGACAACTGGCTGGCTATGAGGACTTGTGGGTGGCTGTGCTTTGCTGCTTGAGACCTCCCCCAACCTAGATCAGACACACATTCTGAGCTCTGAGACCTGGAACCTCAGTATGATTTTGAACTATGAGGTTGCTGACGGTAATTACTGTACTCCTAACTTTGGGTAAGTGTTACAGGGTGCTATTGTGGCAAAGACATAGGAGAGGTATCTGCTATCTCCACTTTGACTTAATAATTGCTGGAAAGAATTTGGGCCTATTTGTTTCTTTAGAAAGTTTGAGCATCATTGGAAAAACCTGGTCATATCCATTACTCACAGGGGATCCCCCAATTCTCAAATCTCTCAGGCTGTAAGGAGTTTTGAAGTTCATTGAAATCAAGGGTCAAGAAAAGTGGGCTATTTATTTATATTTGGCCTTGAGGCTCCAGATGGCTCAGGAATAAATACCAGTAATATTCCTTTTGTCTTGTGCAACACCCACAAAAATACTTAAGTATGGTGTAGGCTGGGGAGGAGAGTTCTGGGAGTGTTTGTAAACCTGACCTTCAGATTGTCACCAACTGTGACAATCCAGAGTTAACCTATTATTTCTCATCCCTCAGGTGTTATGGGTGATGCTAAGATCACTCAGCCAAATTTAATGGAGAGTACTGAAGAGGAGCCTGTGTACTTGCCTTGTAACCACTCCACAGTTAGTGGAAGTGATTATATATATTGGTATCGACAGATTTCCCTCCAGGGTCTAAAGTACGTGATTCATGGTCTAAAGAGCAATGTGACCAATAGAAATGCCTCTCTGGTCATCTCTGCTGACAGGAAGTCCAGCACCTTGATCCTGCCCCACATCACCCTAGAAGACACTGCCGTGTACTACTGCGCTGTGAGACCCACATTGGGTCAAATGGGGCTGCACCTGCACAATATCTCCCAGTGGGGGAAGGGAATGGCAGCTGCCTGCTGAGGAGACCACTGCACAGGGATGAGCAGAAGCTCAATAGAGGAAGGAAAAAATATAGGAGAAAAGCAGAAAGAAATAAATAAAGATAAAATGGTGAGGAAATCAAGGAGGAATGCATTAAAGGAATAAAGAGATTGAAGAAGAAGAGCTGAATACGTCCCAAAGAGGTCCTGGAGAAAGCACTAAGAAGCTTGCAAGGAGGCCAAGATTCACAATTGCAATTCTTCAATGAAGAACACCGCAAATAAGAACTTTCCAGGCCACTTCTTTTAATCAAATGTTGCTTTCTGTCTAGGTGTCATCATAAAAGAAAACTTTTGGTTGTCTCAGGGAAGTACCAGGGCTCTGAATATTACAAAATCTCAGTCCCTCTAACCTCTTTAAAATAGATCTGAATTTCAGAAATTGATTCATTTGCTGTTTAGAAAAATTTGAAATTTTCTTTGTTGCTCAGCAGTAGCACACATTCTTGGGGTACAGAGAATTTTTGGAAGGGAACACGAAACAGATGTGGATATTAACTTTATTTTTTAATCTATATTGAAATATAGAACAAGAAGGGGCCCAAAGGTAGGGCTAGAAAGAACTTTGGGGAGTGGTGGAGATGTTCCTTGCCTTGATTGTGATGATGATTTCACATATGTATATCCATTCAAAAACTATTAATTATTTCTTTTAAATATCTGGAATTGATTATATGTTAATTATACTTCAACAAAGATAATTAATTTTTTTACCTTTTTTTTTTTTTTTGAGACAGAATCTCAAGCTGTCACCCTGGAGAGAGTGCTATGGCATCACAGATCACAGTCACCTCAAACTCTTAGGCTTCAGTAATTCTCTTGCTTTAGCCTCCCAAGTAGCTGGGACTATAGGCACCCATCACAGCACCCAGCTATTTTTTGCTTGTATTTGTCATTGCTGTTTGGCAGGCCTGGGCTGGATTTGAACCTGTCAGCTCTGGTGTATGTGACTGGAGCCCTACCTGCTTGAGCTACAGGCACCAAGCCAACAAATGTAATTTTTTAAAAGGTTGAAATCAAAAGCAGACAGAGCTAAATATTGAAGAAAAATTACTCTGTACTATAGAGAGTATAACTTTTCACTTTCTCTTAATTCTGAAAAGGAAATTTTTTTAATCATTCAAGCATAATAGGATATGTGTTATATCTCATAATACATAACTCTTGTTTTTTATTTACCTTTTACCTTCCCTGAATTTATTAGAATACAGTAAGAAATATAGTGCACAACTCACGAATTACAAAAGTGATCCATGTAACCAAAAACATTTGTACCCCACTAATATTTTGAAATTAAAAAAGGAAATACAGCGCACAAATTCACCTCTATGGAGATGCCAGTTAGAAAGCTCTAGATGTGTAACAGATCTAAAAAGCCAAATAACAATATAATAGTTATATTCTGAGGCACTAACATAGAGATATCACAAAGTTTACAATAGAGTGCCAAATGAACTACAATGATTAATGCTCTGTGTTTAGAGGAACAAAGACTGTTTTAAGGCAAAATGGTCAGCAAAAATATTTAAACAGGCTCTAATTCTTAACTTCTTAACTATATTCCTAACTCATTAATTTTCATCATGAATCTTAGCTTTATCATTTCAAAAACCAATGTAAGTATTATTATGTAAAGACATGTCTTAAAATCTTCCAAATTATTTTTCAGATATTTATGATTAATTTATCTACATTTACATAGAAATGAGTCATATGTATTTAATTGTAATAAATAAATTTGTAGCAATGCTTTTATAGAGTTTTTTATTTTTTATTTCTTTATTAAATCATAACTGTGTACATTAATGTATGCAGCCATAACTTTCTTGCAATAAATGGATGTATCTCATATACAACTTAACTCCAGAAAAGTCACCCAGTAGTCAACATTTTTCAGTCTGGCCAAAGGGTGGCAGTGCTTAAAAAGCATTTATGTTAAGATTGTACAGTGCTGAACAAATAGGAATTCAGATACAGTTTCTGGTTGGTGTAGTCTCTTGCACCAATGAGCAAAGTAACATCTTCTGGGGAAGCCCATTCAGGAAACCTGATTTGGCTACGTTTTCTGAAGAGCCAAGGAATGGAGACTTCTCTGAAAATACTTGCAGGGATACTAGGATTGCAATTAGCCTGTGAGTATGTGGTTAGTCTGGGAGGATTATGAGATGATAACAACATCCTGAAGGTGGAACTGGGTCATCTTCCATCCTGAGAAGGCCCTTTTAAGAGCCAGATATGTATTACAAAAATGAAAACTTTTTGTTGTTGTTGATGTGCTGATGCTGTTGCTTGGGAAATACAGAAAGAATAAGAGAAACACTATCCCTCTATGACCATGAAGATCTTTTAAAAAACCTGTGTTTTCTTTACATTATCTTCTTGAACAGGGGTCAGTTGCCAAGAAGTGGAGCAGAATCCTCAGTCCTTGGTCCTCCAAGAGGGAGAGGATCTCACCATAAACTGCAGTTCATCAAAAACATTATACAGCATACACTGGTACAGGCAGAAGTTTGGTGAAGGTGGTATCATTTTCCTGATGTTGCTACAGACAGGTGGAGAAAAGAAAAGTCATGAAAATATAACTGCCAAGTTGGATGAGAAAAAACAGCAAAGTTCCCTGCATATCACAGCCTCCCAACCCAGCCACTCAGGCATCTACCTCTGTGGAGCAGAGGCACAGTAATCCCCAGGCCTTTACCAGCTGTCTTCAAACCTGCAGCTGGGCCACAGATGCTCTCTGACATGGGGCTCCTGAGGAGTGGTTGGGACACTTGCCAAGGCAAGAAGTCTGGGGATGATGCAATTGTCTCTTTACAAAAAAAAAAAAAAAAAAGGGGGGGGACCCACTCCATTATGCTGTAGCCTTGACAACTTTCCAAACAAAAGGTTGGGTGTTATAATAGGAGAAAAAGAGCTATAGAGAAAATAAAATAAGAAAATATAAAATAGAATTACACAGAGTTCCACAAAGAGAAGAGACAGAAGGTAAGTGAGGTAGAAGCAACATAGAAAGAGATGACGAATAAGCAGTTTTCAAATATGGATGGAAAACATCAATTCACATGTTCAAAAAACAAAAAAAGTCCTAGGCAATTTATAGAAAAGGAAATATGTATGTATGAAATATGTACGTATGTGTATGTGAGAGAGAGATGCATATGTGTGTGTGCATGTGTGTGTTTGTATGTATATTCAGAGTAAAGCAACTGAAAATCTTAAAGACCAGGGAGAAAGAGAAAAAAAAATCATCTTCAAAGAAGCAAGAAGTAAACTAACAGATGAGACCTTTCAAGAGTAACAATAGAAACTAAACGAAAGTGGGATTATACCTTCAATGTTCAGAGAAAAAATAACTGTTAACAATTGAATTTTATACAAAGCAAAACATTTACTTCAAAAAAAAAAATTTAGGAGAACATTTGCAGAATTTATGAAAACATATCAACACTAAAGGAAATTCCAAAGGAAGATGGAAAATTATCCCAGGAGGAAGTTTAGAGATGAAAGAAATAAAAAGCAAGGAAAATAAAGATACATCCAAAACATAAAAACGGGAAAAGAAGATGGAATCAAATAAATGAGAAAATATATCATGAAAAATATATTCAAATGAAGCTGATATAAATGTATGAATATCAAAGTAGACTATGAGGGGAAAGGATTATTGTAGCAGTAGGGTTTTTCCATAATAATTGAAGGTTCAGTTTACCAGAATGACAAACTCTGCTCCTAAAAACATAACCAGGAGATAGATAGTGGAATGCCACCTGCTGGCAGGAAAAGCCAAGAGTACTCATGTAAGGAAGAGCATAACATGATTCAACTGACCTATATCACCATGCCCTTAGCGCCCTTTGTGGAGATGAAGGGAAAGAAACCAAAAATAATTTAAAGAATACCTAACACAGATCCTCCAATAGGGAAGGAGAAAGAATTCTAGCACTTAAGAAATAGCATGTCTCTGCCATTCCTTTCTTTTTTGTAGCTCACTACAACCTCACACTCCTGGCCTCAAGTGATCCTTCTACTTCAGCCTCTTGAGTAGCTAGAACTATAGTCCTGAGCCACTACACCCAGTTAAGTTTTCTAATTTTTGTACAAACAAAGTCTTGCTCCTGCTCAAGCTGGTCTCAAAATCCTGGCTTCAAGTGATCCTCCTGCCTTGGCTTCCCAGAGTGCTAGGATAATAGGCATGAGCCACTGCACTTGGTCTTCTGCCACTTCTTAATTGAGTGATTTTGAGCAAGTCACTTAACCACTATGAAGATCAGTTTTATCATCAGCAAAAAGGGGATAATAGTACTTACCTCGGAGAATTATTTTGAGGATCATAAAAGGTTCTGAGAGTACTCAGCACTCTTCATTTATATATCTGTTATATATACAGTAGAACCTCTAGAAATTGACCACCAAGGGACTGTAACAAACTGGTCAACAGAAGGAACTTTTGTTGAGTACATGTCATGTACGTCTGGTCTATAAAAATTAGGTCAACTTAAGGAGGTGGTCAAGTAGGGAGGTGGTCAACTTTGGAGGTTCTACTATATTATGGCAATATGTGGCAGACTGTGTGTATTGTTTATCCCATACCCTCTTCATTTAGAAAATACGCATATTCATTTTTCAGATGAATCTGAGTTCAGAGAGATTCAGTCACATGCCCAAGGTCATCTAGTTTGGAAGTAGGTCTTGTATTCGAGTGATAGTGAAGCTTACAAACCTTTAATCTTTTTACTGTGCTGCCTATGAAATAGGTAAACTTTCGCCAGTTTTCTGAGACAGACTAGTTACCTGCTATTCTTCCATCTAGAACTCTTGCTAACACAGTCATGCCTCACTCAATAACTGGGGTTCTGAGACATGCCTCATTGGTGGTTTTTCATTGTGTGAATGTCATAGAGTATACTTACACTAACCTAGATGGTCTGCCTACCACAAACCTAGACTATGTAATATAGTCTTTTCCCCAAACTAGGCTACAAACCTGTACGGTATGTTACCCAATACTGTAGGCAGTAATAACACAATGGTAAGTATTTATGTATATAAACATCTTAAGTTTGGATGATAAACAGTAAAAATGTGATATAAAAAATATATTTTAAAAAAAGATAAGGCGGCGCCTGTGGATCAGTGGGTGGGGTGCTGGCCCCATATACGGAGGGTGGCGGGTTTGGACCCGGCCCCAGCCAAACTTCAAAAAAAAAAAGATACATCCATATAGGATGTAGGTCATATAGGGCACTTACCATGAATAGAGCCTGCTGGACTGGAAATTGCTCTCAGAGAATTAGTGAGTGAGGGGTGAGCGAATATGAAGGCCTAGGACATTACCGTACATTACTGTAGACTTCATAAACACTATACACTTAGCTACAGTAAATTTATTTAAAAACAATTCACTTCTTCGAAAGTCACCTTAGCTTACTGTAATATTTTACTTTACAAACTTTTTTTTTTTTGCAGTTTTTGGCCGGGGCTAGGTTTGAACCCACCACCTCCGGCATATGGGGCTGGCACCCTACTCCTTTGAGCCACAGGCACTGCCCTACTTTACAAACTTTTTAATTTAACTTTTTGACTCTTAATAACAGCTTAACAAATGCATATTTTGTTTACAAAAAGAATTTTTCTTTACATCCTTATTCTATAAGCTTGTATTCTATTTTTAAACTTTTAAAATACGTTTTAAGCTTTTTGTTTTAAAAGCTAACACACAAACACACACATTAGCCTAGGCCTACACAGGGTTTTCTACTTCCACATCTTGTCCCACTGGAAGGTTTTCGGGGGCAATAATATAAACGGAGCTGTCATCTCCTCTGCTAACAGTAACTTCTCTGGGTCTACCTCCTGAAGGACCTACTTGAGCCTTTTTGACAGTTAACTTTCTTTTATATAAGTACAGTACCCTCTGAAATAATAATAAAAAGTATAATATAGTAAATCCACAAACCAACAACAGACTCATTTATTATCATTGTCAATTATGTGTGTACACAACTGCATGTGCTAGACTTTTATATCACTGGCAGCACAGTAGATTTGCTCACACAAGCGTCACCACAAACAAATTAGTAATGCATTGGACTATGACTTTACAATGGCTGTGAGGTCACTAGGGTGGTAGGAACTTTTCTGTAAGAGTAAGGTTTTCATATTATTCAAATTTTTATTTGCTTTTGTAAAGAAAAACCAGAACATAAACAAAACACATGCACCTCCTAATATTCTGAAATATAAATAAATAAATAAGGAAAAAAGGAAAGAAAAGCCAGAATGTTCACAGCACCATGTTAATAAGCAACGCTAACCTTCTTCTTGCGTTGTCTCCGTCAAGTCCTTTTCTCTTTTCCTGTCTTTGTTTTTGTGTCTGCCTTTCATATTAAGGGATTTTTCCAAAATGGCTAATGATACTGCAGTGCTCATTCATATTTAATGTGGGATATAAATCTGGGATTCAAGCAAAGGATGATGGCTCTGCTTTCTCTGTTTTTAAATATTTGCCTCACTTCACTCTCAGCTAAGCCTGGTATCCCAGAAGGTTATGCTTCTTTTTTCAGTATCTTCAGAAACAAATAAGTTTTTTCCCCATAAAAGTGGTTGGGAAGCAGTGGACCCCTGACTTTTCCATGTAAACAGGAAACATGAGAGTATAATTGTACTTTTATATAATTGTCCCTATGCTTTATACTTTCTGTTTAAAGTCCCTCCTTACCCCAACCTTCCTTATGACCTTCTGAGTACCGGGTGCCCTAACTATTGAGATCTCCAGGGCATCTGGATTTTGTTGGCATTTGCCTCTACAGGCCCTGGGATTCGTCTTTCTCCAGTTAAGTTAGTTCTCACTTGTCCATTCACTCATATTTCCCAGAACATCTCACACACTGTCATTCCTCACCTGTTCCATATATCCTTTTGGGTTCATAACTTTTTAAAAATGTTTACTCTAATTTCAATGGCTCCTCAGAAAGGAACAGTGAAAAACATGTCTTCTATTCACCATCAGCCTTCATTGAGTTTCCAGAGCAAAGATGTCCAGGGACAGAGTTCCCATCTGTCTCATTCCTGTCTCCGTATTTCCCTAGTATACAGTGAATACTCAGTGTGTTCATCAAATAAACGGGAGAAATAGGGGGATTATCAAAAGAAACTGTGAAAGAGGGCGGCGCCTGTGGCTCAGCGGGTAGGGCGCTGGTCCCATATGCTGGAGGTGGCAGGTTCAAACCCAGCCCCAGCCAAAAAAAAAAAAAAAAAGAAAGAAATTGTGAAAGAGCGGCATGTAAGGACAGCAATCTCGCCATAGGGAGTGATGTCTCTATTCATATTTAACCTTCAAGATTAGCACAATACCAGAGGAAACATCCAGTAAGAGACCAGACTGGCTGATCTACAGAACAGATATTCTGACTTCATGGTAAGGTGAGGTAAGTTCACCCTAAGCCCAGAAGAGTTTCTTAAGGCAAAAGAACCATTCAGGAAATAATTCTTTGCTCATGGAGCTGTTCCTTGAATGTTTACTAATTATCCTACAGATGCAGCTTAATCTGGGCCCATGAAAAGAGGAAAACAGAAGGAGAAAAGCCAGAAAAGAAGAAAGGAAAGGAAAAACACAGAGGCAGGGCTGGGAAGTTCAGGGATACAGTGTCCATCACAGCTCTGAGAAAGGTGATATAAACACAGAGGATCTTAGCTACCCTCTTTTGTCTTTCCAAATAGGGGTAAGTGGTCAACAGCTGCATCAGAGTCCTCCGTCTATGCCTAACAATGAAGGAGAGGACACCTCCATAAACTGCAACTCCTCACGCATATTTCACACCTTGCTGTGGTACAAGCAGGATCCTAGGGAAGGCCCTATTCTCTGAATTAACCAGAAATGTGAAACTGACTGCTCAGTTTGTTAGAACCAGAAAGGACAACTTCTTATAGGTCTCCGCCTCTGAGCTTGATGACGTAGGCACCTACTTCCCTCTAGCTGGCAGACAGTGCCCCACAAACACCTGCAGGCTGTCCTCTCCTCCAACTTGCAGCCGAGGCTTCAGTCACTATGCTGCTTTCAGCAGCTACTCCTCTTGGCATGATTATGCAAGTAAATTACACCCTGCCATTCCATAACTGCAAATGCTTGTGTATTCAAGAGTTTATCTTTCAAACATTATACTCTTTGCTTGGTGAACTTTCTCCCTGCCAGCTCCTTATTAATGTGTACAGTAGATTTGCTTACTTGAATTTGTCAGGACATAAGGAGAACTGATCAACACACAATCACAGTAAGATATTCTAATATATCTCTCTTAAAAATAGGTATAAATAAAATAGAATTGAGAGTACAGGAATAAACCCATACATCTATGGCCAACTGATTTTCAACAACAATGTCAAGGCCATTCAATAGGAAAAGAATAGTCTTTTCAACAAGTTGTGCTAAGACCACTGGATAGCCACGTGCAGAAGAATAAGGTTGGATCTCTACCTCACACATGTACAAGTTAGCTCAAATCAATCAAAGACCTAAGAGCTAGAAATACAAATGAATAAAACCCAGGTATAAATCTTTGTGACTTTGGACTATGAAATAGTCTCTTAGATACAACACCAAAAGAATAGCAACCAAAGAAAAAATAGATACATTGGACTTCATCAAAATTAAAACCTCTGTGCATCTAAATTCACATTTTCCACAAAACAAAGTGAGAAAACAACTCACATAATGAAAGAATATATATATATATATTTTTTTTTTTTGCTATATGATTTATTTTCTTTCTTTCTTTCTTTTTTTTTTTTTATTGTTGGGGATTCGTTGAGGGTACAATAAGCCAGGTTACACTGATTGCAATTGTTAGGTAAAGTCCCTCTTGCAATCATGTCTTGCCTGAAAGAATATATTTGCAAATCATATACCTGGTAGGGATGTAGTATAAAGAATATATTTTCTAAAACCCTACCACTCAACAATTTAAGATAAATGTCAATTCAAAAATGGTCAAATGATTTGAATAGTCATTGATCACAAAAGATATACAAATGGCCAAAAAGCATGTGAAAACATGCTCAACGTCATTTTTCACTGAGGAAATGCACAGCAAAACCACAATGAGATCCCATATCACACCCAATAGGATGTTTATAATAAAAAAGAAAAAACAAGATGAGAGAGAGAGAAATGGAAAATAATACAAGTTGATGAGTATGTTGGCAAGTTGGAATCCTGATCCACCACTGGTAGAAATGTAAAATGGTACAGCCACAGTGGAAAACAGTTAGGCATAGAGTTACTGTTTTATACAGCAATTATATTCCTAGAAATCTACCTAAGAGGTCTAAAATGTGATGTATTTCATTGGCCAGAACTGTACCATATGGCCAGCACTAATTGTAAGGGAGGTTTCCAAAGTGAGCATTTATCTTATCTCGCCTCTGACAGGGAGAGGAGGATAAAAGATGGCAACTGGAGATAATTGTTGGGTTAACCATACAAAAACCCCTGGCACATCATACTAGGTCCTCCCTCCCTGGAAGAGACTCTGATGATACCCCTTGATATCCTTATTATTGGTATTACTCCAACAGCATGTGCCAAAGAAAGCGGAAGTCCATAAAGAGCTACACAGAGCTGTCTCAAATGCAGTACTGCTTTTGCTCCAAAAGAAATGTACTTCAGATTTTCTTCCTTGTGGGCGTTTTGAGGAAATCAATATCCCTCAGAAGGACATTTCTGAAGAAAGATGGCACAGTGATATGGGCAGTTGCAGGCAGTTCTTAAAGCTAGTGGCTTTAATGTCTCACAGAGATCATCATGTTCTCAAATGTCAATAAGGAATTCCCTTCCCTCCTAATGGGGAGCAGTCCAATGAAGATCCAGTATTTCTACGGGTCCCACATAAGCACATAATATAAGCCTCAAAATCCTGTGACTGTTCTAATTCAGGTAATGCTTTAATATCTATAGAGTCCCTAGCACAACTTTATTCCCAAGAACTTTAAAAATGGGTATTAACTAACCGTGGATAGCCATATTTCTTCTGCCTTTCCCATTCCCATTCAGCTATAGGTAGACACATTTGCCGTCCTAACCCTTTCAGTGGTTAAGCTCTATGGATTATTTCACAGCTATATCTGTAGTCTAGTGTTGAAGGTAAAGATTGCCTCATTTGATTATGTGTGCTCCTCAGTTCCTGGCACAAAGAAGATAGTCAATAAAAAATGTTAAATGAATTAAGGAGCAAGAAGCTACTTAGTTCTCACATCTGTGCCTCTCTGCCACCGGAAATGCACAAGGAAACTTAAAACCAAAGCATGGGTAAGTTATCAGCCTTCATGGAAACAGTACAAATTATATTCATAGCCAGTAATAGAGTATACTGTAATTTGGCTTATTGTCAGATCTTTTAGTCTCTTACTTTATGCTTCCGGATTTTGATTCTTGTTAAAGATCTGGAGAATTAGACCATAGTACCATTGTCACAATAAGTATGACTTGGAAACCAAGTGATCCATCACTTTATCTCTACTGGACAATTCAGCTTTTCTGGAATTCAAATGTTCGTCTTCATCATGGGGTCTGTACTTTCTAATAAGTACCTTTTTTTTTTTATTAAATCATAGCTATGTACATTGATATAATCATGGGGCATCATTGATATAATTCACTAGCTTCACAGACTGTTTACCAAGTTTCACATGTACCCTTGTAAGATGCACCGCTGGTGTAATCCCACCAATTTAATAAGTACCTTTTTTAGTGATCATGAAGATCAAGCAAGAAATTACTAGTCATCTTGGTTTTGGACACTCCCTAGATGGATTATACATATTTTACTAAAATTAGACATTCCTAGACCACAACAGCAAGCAAACTACATAATAACATTTGTGGAATGGAATGCGTCCAAAGCTATACTCCAACTGCATGAGTAAGATAAGCTAAACTATGTTAATAAAGGAATGCCAATCATCTGGAGACATAAAGAATAAGGTTTGTCTCTCTTGTGGAAGTCTGGAGTGAATATTCAGTTCAGCATGTGGTTCTGCCCTACATGATTTTTGTGGGACCCAGATCATTTCCATTTAGGGACTCTAGCATTCCTCAGGAACTTGCCAGCACATGCAGGGTCATGGCTTGGACCTGCCACCAGGTAACAGTAAGTAAGTTGATGAAAGAAGAGTATGGAGCAGGCATGCCCACTCCCATAAGGGTCTTGTACGAGAAATATAGAATTCTTATATAGAATTTCTGAGTCACGGTGACGGGTAGCTTTGAATACTCTGTCCTCCCATAGTAAGACAATTATAGAAGAATCTGCAGTCATTAGTAAAACATGTGCATACATGTTCTCAGTTGCTCTGCACAGCTCACAAGATGGCAGTGTTCAATTGTGAATGAGTCCTGTGGGTGATGGGATGGGAGGGACTTGAATTTGAGCCAAATGATTCTCCTTTTATGGTTGGCTCAATACGCAAATTGCTGTTTCTATTGCTGTGTGTGTGTGTGTGTGTGTGTGCACGCGCACATGCGCGCGCTGGAGGAAGAGGGCGTTGGTTCAAAATAGAAAAAAGAAATCTTAGGGCAATGCACCACTTTTTGCCCAGGCAAACTCTTGAGAAGTAAAGGATGGAGAAGTATCCACAGGCTTCACTTGTGATCTTTTGGCTTCAACTGAGCTGTGAGTAGAGTTACTACCAAGGAGGCCTGAGGTTTGATCCTCAGAAAACTAAGAGGGGAACATAGAATTTGCCTGACTTACCTGGGAGCCCTGTGGTTCTGATGGAAAATAATTACTACTTTTTTCTACACAGGGGCAAGCAGTGAAGACAAGGTGGTACAGAGCCCCCCATATCTGGCTGTCCACGAGGGGGAGAGTGCAACTCTCACCTGCAGTTATGAAATGACTTACTTTCAAAGCCTACAGTGGTACAAGCAGGAAAAGAATGCTCCCACATTCCTGTTTACACTACATTCAAGTGGGATTGAGAAGAAGTCAGGAAGATTAAGTAGCATTTTAGATAAGAAAGAACTTCTCAGCACCCTGAACATCACAGCCACCCAGACTGGAGACTCAGCCATCTACCTCTGTGCTGTGGAGGCACAGTGCTCCCCTGGCACCTGCAGCCTGTACCCAAATGCTACAGCTGATGCTTTGCAACTATAAGACAGGGAGCTTATGAAACTGAGCAAAAATAAGCTGTAAGGAAAAGCAGCTATTGGTCAAGATCCTTGTGCCCATGTTGACAATTATGCAGCTTACTGAGTCCTAACTCAGATGGAGCCAAGTCACTGCATTGACTACCTTCTCTGTGCTTCTTGGGAAGGATTTAGCATAACTAATATTTCTAGAAGGTCATTCTTAGGATACCAACTCTATTATTAACACATCATTATGACCTGTGGTAGAAAAAAAAGCCCTTTTATCAGGATTGTGCTGGCAACTAGTATGTCACTACCCAGCAATTATGATGTGTTATCTTCCCACCCAGAACAGACACATTTATGGGTAAAGTTCTGTGAAACTTTTCTTGTTGGACCTATTAGCAAAGAACAAAAGGGAACAAACGAGCAGGTATCATTATATAATTCAAACAAAAGTTTTTCCTTCCCACTTGGCAGTCTTCTTATTTACTCTTATCATTTTAGGATTGTTACTTATTCTAGGCACTTCATAAAAGTGGTGATAGAATTTTCTCAAGATATTATGCATTAATTTGAACACTGAATACCTTAAGC
The DNA here is from genome assembly GCF_027406575.1 of Nycticebus coucang. Taxonomy (NCBI): domain Eukaryota; kingdom Metazoa; phylum Chordata; class Mammalia; order Primates; family Lorisidae; genus Nycticebus; species Nycticebus coucang. The sequence continues at coordinate 31,871,779 of NC_069785.1, read as the reverse complement.
AACCTCCCCCAAATCAAGGAGTTAGCTAAGATAAATTATGCAAAATTAATGTAAACTTAGCTTAGTTATGTTATGATAGAGTCCTTTAATGAATTATATAATCATATATATCATATTTGCAAAGGATTTGCGATGAAAGCTATTGTTTATTCAGAGCAAGCACTTTACAAATATTACCTCATTGAATTCTCAAAATAACTCTGATGGATCATTAGAATTATTTAAGATATAGGTTAGCAAATGCATACTCAGAAAGATTAGGCTCCCCTCAACCCTTCCCCAGATAAGTAGAATCTGAAAGCAAGTCTATCTACAAATTTTATGCTTTCTCCCTTACATATTCTATGTGATATTATAGGGGAAAAAATTTACCCACAGTATGACCACAATTCTGTACAAAAAACGCATGCCAACCATTGGAATAACATGTGTTTAACATGTGGATAGAATAGCATGTTCACAATGACAACTGTGCTTGTCATACAAACATCAAAATGTTTGTATCAGTTTTCATTGTCATTGATTACCGGGTGTAAGACTGCTTATTGTTTTCTTGCTTTATAATAGTCTTTATTTTTCAAATTATCTACTGTGAACTCAGTACTAAGAATTATTTTTGAAATAGAAAAAATGCATATGCTTTACAATATCAAAATCCAAGCAGGCTGAAATGGTATTACATGATTATTACCTGACACTGGCAGTTTAGCTCAATTTCAATAAGGAATAGACATAACCATACACGACCAAATAATGCAGCATTAAAACAAGATTTCTGATTGCCAGCTTTTTAAACTACTATAAACTGAAACTCCCTTACATCATAAATGTGTTCAAATCACAAAGTGACTACTTGTCCTGATAATTTATTTTAACAACTATCCTACAGTAGGGAGCTTTGCTACCCCATCTCAGTATAGAAGAGTGCAGGCAGGAAAGGCCTCCTGGACTCCTGAGTTTGTTAGAAAACTCACTGCTAATCAAGCACAGTTCAGATTTCACTGCCGAGGTAATGTGGAGAGAGTTTAAGAAAAGAGCAGGTAGTAGTTCAAAGAAGAGGGAAAGATATGGCATAAAAAATTAGGACAATTCTGCCATTTTCAGTCTGCAAAGACCTCCATCCATTTTCCTTTCTATCTACACTCAAACACCGAAACCAGGTAGCGAATATGAGTGGGGAAGCTGACTTTCATTTATTTAAGGCTACAAAATGGAAGTGTAAAATCCTCTATGAGACACCTGAGTGTTTCCGGCTCTGGGATAATTGGAGTTCACAATTTAGAAGCCAGAGGTCTAGTTGCCTTTGACGGGGGGACACACAGCTGGAAGGGGGAACGTTTCTTTTTCACACTTTCTTGTTGCCAACCTTAAGAAGAACCAAACAATTTACATCTTAAAAGATTAACTTCTTACCAAAACAACATTCACTGTAAGATTAAATATTCAATTGTTGTAACAGACAAACATGAAATTAAAGAACATCCATAACCTCAACCTCCAGAAGTTACCATTGCTAACTGTTTAGCATTTTATTTCCATTCCACCTGTGCCAATGAACATGAAAAAAATAAGTCTAGAGAGATGTGGGAAATTCAACTGATTTCAAACAAAGAACAAATGTTACTGTTCCTTAAAAAAATCTAAGTACTTAAGTTGAGCTCTTCCCACTTTTGACTTGTGAGAGTCTGTAAGAAGCCTCCAGAACGCTTATCTCATGGACTTGGTTAGACGATGCCTTCAGTTTGAAACAGCCACTGAATGATGTAAGATCATAAATCAGGAATCCAGAAGAAATGGATAGCAAGTTTATCTTCACTTCACTTCCAGCACTCACCCTTCCAGGTAACAGTCCTGCTGGGCACCTGGAGCTGCCTTCCTGGCAGAGGCAGCTGGCGTGACTGCTGCTGACATGCGTTTTGTGTTGCAGGGCCTGGGCGAGCAGACTGGATCACATCCCAGGAAGCAGAAGTATCTAGAAGAGAAGGGGAATCCGTGGATCTGATTTGTAGTTATGGTACATCTTCAAGTTAGGCTTCTCTCTACTGGTTTTGACAATATTCGAACCAGGCACCGGAATATATTCTCTACAGAGGGTGGGGACACTCTGGAAGTGGAGATGCTGCTTTTGCCAAAAAAAGGTTTTATTCGCGGAGTACAGCAGATACAACAAATTTATACATCAGAAATCTGGTTCGTGCAGACACCGCCCTATATTACTGTGTTCTGAGAGGCACAAAGAGAACACTTCATAGGGGAGCCGTACAAATACGCCAACACAAGGAAGAGGAATGAGGCACAGACATAACCACACTGAATTTTTTTTTTTTTTTTTTTTGCAAGAGCCATCATCATAGTTGGGAGATTCTAGATCAGGAAAATTCTATCTAATAATAGCTACATAATTATAGGCAAATAGCTTAAGCACTTAGAATACAATTTCGGTTTCCCAAAATTAGATATAGCAATTCTGCTTTGTTGCTATAAGGCGTGGATTTAATGATTGGGTTAAGTGTTTCACCTGTCTCTCTCGAGCTCTCTCTAGGCCTCAAAAGGCCTTTCTATCATTATCTGAGAGTCTCATATATGCCCTGCTGGCAAAAATTTAGTTAAAACCTTAAAACATAAGAAGTCCAGGACTAGAGTAGTCTTCTTGCAGGGATCCCTGATCACCATGCCAGGCTTTAACGTGCATGCTCAGCAAGACCAACAATTAGAGGACAAAGTGGCCCTGAGGCAATAGCTCCTAGCCTATATCCCTGGATATGGTGGGAATAGCATGGGAGAGTTCCTCACAGGCCTAAAGGGAAGAGAAAAATGTTTTATGTTAGGTGGGTGATGGGTGAGGAGAGAGAAGTTGCTGGGGTGACTACTGCCATGGTTCTGTAAATAAATTGAACTATGAAAAACTTTTTCATGAAAGCATAAAATAATCTAAAGGGAGTAACATGGAGTCTCACTTGGCTTCTGTTAGTGGGGAGTTGTTATTTTCACAGCCTGTTGGGGGTGACACAATAAATGGGTACAACCCTTTACACACTGAACAACTTAGAAAGGGATTTTGAGATTCAGTAAACAGTTCATACCTTTGACCTGTTTTGAACTGAATGAATACCTTTTATCTAGTTCTCAGAATTTATGTTAAGGATGGACTGATTTTAAGTAAAAACAAAACAAAACAAAAATTCTAGGCAAGAAAATACCCCGGTAAAAAAAAAATCATCCTTTAGAGGAATTTGGATAGCAACTTGACTGACTGGCTGGTCTATGACCAATGCTCTTGACATACAGTTAAGTCAAATATAAAGACCCATGTCATAGCCATGTTGCACTCACACTAATATCAGACAATTGAAGCACATAGATAAAAGCTAGAAAGTTTGATGCAAAAATAAAAGTATGAATGAATTTACTATATATTTTCTTAGCATTTTAATTGTTTTCATGAAATAATTATGAATTTGTTTGTTCAATAAATAAAAATGTCAAAAGTCTCTGAGCTCCAAATTTTGTAGCCAGGGTTGAACAATGGAGGATGCTTCTCAATCCCAGCTCTGTGCCGAGCTGTTCTCCCTTTCTTGGACTCTGGGGCACCAGTGGTTCGTTGCCCACCCCCCAACCAAACTTCTCTTCCATCATTCTTCTCCAAGATGCGCTGACAGAGCCTTCGCTAAGATATTCTTTGTGTCTTAAACCCACCTTATGGGCAGATAAGAAAGAACTACCCTGGCGGTGCCTGTGACTCAAAGGAGTAGAGCGCAGCACCCATATACTGGAGGTGGCGAGTTCAAACCTGGCCCAAGCCAAAAACTGCAAAAAAAAAAGAAAGAAAGAAAGAACTACCTTCAGCTCTTTTCTCTGCAGTAGACTCAAGAAGCGAAAGATCAAGCTGATTGTACCCAAAACTCTGAATTCCCCACTGACATCTTCTGGGAAACCACCTCTAGTTTCAAAGATGGAATATTAGGTAAAGCTGTAGCCTCACATCGAATTTTGTCTTACAATTGCTTCAAAACACCTGAGTATATACTTCAGTTATTGAATTTATACATATAAAAGATAAATGCTCCATCATTTTTAAAAATTTGGAACATTACAGGTAAAGCTTAAGTCCTCTGTGCTCAGGTCTTCATCTGCTCTCTTTTCAGAGCTAAATGTTGCTTTGGGTTTGTAATTTACATTTTTGTCCCTATTATCGCAATGTATATGTATGCATATACTCACAGAATATGCATACTCTTATTTTGTGGCATTTTACATAAATGTTAACATGATTATATGTTTTTCTCCACAATTTTCTTTTATTTTACTTGACAAGAGGTATTTACAAAGAGTCAGGATGATAGATGGAAATCATCTCATTTTCTTTTAACTCAAGCAAAGTAAATCATCCTACCAATATGCTATATTGTATTTAATAATAATAGCAAAAATACTATTTCTGTATAAGGTAGAGAACTAAGGCTCAGAAAGATTGATTTGCCATGGTCACACAACTAGCAAGTGGCAGAATGGAATGTAAATAAGATTTCTGATTTTAATTAGAACTTTCAGCTTAAGTTTTTCCTGTTTCTCATTTTTAAATGCTTAGTGGCTAAGAGGAAGGTTTTCTTCACAGAAACCCAACCTCCCAAGCAAATTCAAATATATGGATTTTTACACAACTTGTCTCTCACTTGGCTTTATTCTCATGCCTGTTGGGGGAAAAATAGCAAAAACTTTCTCCCCCATATTTGAAAACTTTCTAATAATGTAACATTATGTTGATGCTATTTTTTTTCTTCATTTCTTCCTCTTCAATCAAAGAAGTATATCTCGGTTTAAAATACTCAACAGAGACCCGGTGGGAGACTGAGATGAGAGGATCGCCTAAGCCCATGTATTGAAATCCAGCCTGGATAACATGCCTCTTAAAAAATACTTTTAAAAAGAAAATACTCAACAGTGAGAACCAAACCTGATACTTGTTCTCTAATAGAAACAAAGCAGGCATTTGGTGGCAGTAACTGTGAAGAGTCAGGACATGAAGGACAGTCTGCACCACCTACCCAGAAGGCCCATTTCCTGCTGGGTAGCTGTCGTGCCCCACAGCTCCAGTGCTCTGCATAAGGCTGGCTGTGCACACAAGCAGAGCTAAGCTCTGGGCTTTGCCAGAACAAGACACATTTTACTCAGGGAGAAAAGGCTTGAGAGCACACTACCCCAGCTGTGGCCGATTGTGGCCTCCACCTTACCCAGTGGGGACTGACTGACTGAGAGAGGCTGACACTTGGAAAGCATCTAAAAGATGCTTAGGACCAGGGAGAGAAAAAATGACAGAAACCAAGCTGTGCACTCTCACCATGTCAGTTGTGAGGCCAAGAAACTTACAAGAGTAGTCTGTGCACTCGGGATACTCATAGTTAAAAGAAAATAAAAACTATAGTGTAAAAAAAAGAAACAAAAAACCTCAAAGGCTATACCTCAGTCTCACCAGCTGCAGGGACTGGGGGAGATCTACATCTGAAAAGATTAGAGGCTGTGGGCAGCATTATGTAGTATAGAGAGGAAACGGGTAACTGTGTTGCAGAGAAAACCATCCTAAACTATATTCACTGAGCAATGCTTTCATTCCACAGTCTCTCATCTTCAAATTTTAGTAGATTACAAAGCAATATTTTCTTTAATCCAATTATTTTATCTTTAAACTATTTATTTACGATACTTAAAATTATGAAAACAATACTGCTGCTGTAATAAATGAAATAATAAAAGAAAAAGTTCATCCTCACTCCCCAGGTCTCCTTCATCCTTACCAAGGTAAAGAGTGTTAGGAATGAGTGCCCTTTCCCATCTTTCTTCCTAAACATAGGCAATCATGTCTCCCAGTGAGATCAAACATTTGTTCCTAAGTTTATGGCCATTTGGATTTTTTCTTCTGTGATTTCTCCTTTTATATCTTCATTCATTTTTCTTTTAGGTTATTTACTTCTCATTAAAATTGTATGCTAAAGATGTCAAAATGTTTTTGTCATTTCTCCCATCTATTGTTTGCTTTCTGGCTTTATTTATACAGTATACAGCATAGAATATCTTTCCTTTTAATATATTCCAAATTTTAGATAATTAAATGTTCCTGTCTTCTTTATAGTGTCTGCATGTCTACCATACTTACAAATAATCCAAGTTCATACAAATATTTTCAGATTCTTAGCCAACAATTTTATCATTTTGGTTTTTAAAATAAAATATTTCAACCATCTGGAAATTGTTTTTATATATGCAATCTATGTTCCACCAGGGCAATTTCTTTGTCATATTTTATGTTATGATTAAACATAATCAAATAATGTAACCCCATATTAAGAATGAAATACAGACTTTATCTGCCTCCAGACATTTCGGAATAGTCTAAGAATCAAAGTAGAATTGGGAGCTGGAGAGAACTATCACTAAACTGTCTGTTTCCAGGTTAAAATAAGAAAGTATTTGGCCATTCCTCTGGGGTGAGAGGGCCCAAGCAGTTTGACTGATGTCAACAAAAGAGATATTACAAAGGAATGGGGATCATCAAGTGATGTCTTGGAGGAACACAAATACTGTGCAGAAGGGAGGAAGGTGTTTGACTTATCCTTGGCAACTCCCTTCTTAGATGACCAGCCACACCTAGTCCAGCCTTCATCTGCTCACAAAGTTGAGGTCTGGCTATTACCATGTGTCTTGAAGACAACCAGCTTCTGAACTGACCACAATCTCAGATTCTTGTGGCAAAGAGAAAAAAAGTGCAGGAGAAAAAGAACGTGCAGTAGCCTGTATTCTCACCTTCTACTGAGGCAATTTTCCATGGATTTCTGTCTAGGTTTGAGTCGACTTGCCTGCACTCACCCTTGCTGTCAAAGAGCTGCCACATAGTAGGACTGTAGCAGCAAGAGGCTGATGGCTCCAAGTGTGAGGTTGGTGAGGAGGAGGAGTTCAAGCTGGGAGCTGATCACTCATCCCAGGAAACTTTGCAGGTGAAGAACTCTGTAGGCCCCCAGGGAAACAACCACCCCACCATTGTGAGAAAGCACACAGGTGGATTATCCTCCACCAAGAAGGATTCATGGCCAGGCATAGATAAGAACCCATCAGGAAGGGGAAGGGAACTCTGCACCACAACATGGAGACTGAACAATTAGCAGTCTGAACAACTAGGAAGACAAGGCTGCTTAGCCCAGGAGGGGTGAGAGGAGGGTCCCTTAGTCTCTCCTCCCTCTCTGCCCAACACTGAGGACTGATGTGGTTTTATCTGAAAGAGCAGCACACTCACAGCCACTGGAGCCTCTGGAGACCTCCTGCTGGGTGACAACCCAATCATTATGAACAGCATGTTTAGCTCCATGCAGGTCCCAGACTCAGCTACCAACTTCTGCCCCATAATCATGAGGACCTCCTGGCATCTTCAGTACTTACAAAGCCCCACAATAGGGACCACTCACTCACTTCTTCTAATCAGCCCAAAATCATGTTTTTCATAATCCATATCCAAGGCTTTTTTATTTCCTCCTCTCTACATACATTTTTAGGCAACATAAAAAGTTATTAGGCATGTTGCTTGTACATAAATAAGCTTAAGATCTTACAGACATGAGAATGTGTCTCCCATTAGATTTTAGCTTTATGATGACATCATTTTTCCCCAATAAACACTAACCAAACAATGGTTGAATGAATAAATGCTAATTACATTACTTCGATCTGTGTGTAAAGGCAAATTTATGGCTAATGGTTAGAATTTACTTTTAAAATTTCAGCATACCATACAGAGGAACTAGCAATTAAAGGTTTCCCAAAATGAAGCACAGTGCTTTAAGGTATTAAAGTAAGATATTCTTTACTACAGGAAATATTAAAGTGAAGCAGAATGTCCACTTTCCAGTGATGTTGAAGACAGAATCACAAAATAATACAATTTTGTGGAAAACAAAAAATGTTAAATTTTGCACAGGAGCAAATAGCATTTAAAAAAAAAAAAGCTAGGTTGAATCTCTTCAAAATTAATGAAAATTGGCTTTTGGACATATAATTGAAGGATATGTAGAATTTTAAATGAGGGAGATGGCAAGAGAGCACATTCCAGGCAGGACAAATTTATCAAGGGCAATGATCAAGAAATAATAAGAATAGTTTAGGAAATTAAAAGTTTTAAAATGTGACTGAAAGAGGCAATTTTTATTGGGAAGTTCTGTGAGATAAGATGAAATATTAGCTTGAGGCAATTGTTAGCATAAGACTCTAAGAGGGAGAAAAAGAGGAGAATACTTTTACACTGTTGGTGGGAATGCAAACTAACACAATCTCTTTGGAAAGAAGTATGGAGAATCCTCAAAGAACTCAAATTAGACCTCTCATTTGATCTTGCAATCCTATTACTAGGCATCTACCCAGAAGAAAAGAAATTATTTTATCACAAGAACATTTGCACTAGATTGTTTATCAAAGCTTAATTTACAATAGCCAAGATATGGAAACAACCTAGATGCTCACCAACTCGGAATGTATTAACAAACTGTGGTATATGTATACCATGGAATACTATGCAGCCATAAAAAGATTAAGACTTTACATCTTTTATATTAACCTGGATGGAGTTGGAATACATACTTCTTAGTAAAGTATCACAAGAATAGAAAAGCAAATATCCAAAGTACTCAATACTAATACAAAGGCAGCGGTATTAATATTGTTGGCTAATACTTTGCCCACATAAGAGAAAAAGTCAATTCAATTCAATTTGGGGACTGAGGGATGAGAGAGGGAGGAGAGGGAAGGAAGGGAGGGGATTGGTGGGCTCCCACTTAATGGAAAAAATTTAAGGGTATGTGGCACACCTCTTGGAGATAGAACAATAAGAGGGGCTCTACATAACATATGCAAATACTGTAACCTAGTTGTTTGTACCCTCACATTAATCTGAAATTTAAAAAAATAAATAAGAATAAATAAAAATTAAGTACATTAACTAGTATAATCACCCTTTTGATTTGCTCTGTCATTTTTATTTTCTTAAAAAAAAAAGAAACGGTAAAGAAAAATTATAGAGTTTATCATTATCATGAATGGAACTGTCATTTTTCCCAACATTCTACTCTCCTGTCCAAGATTAGGTTTTATCAAGAATAAATTTGGCACCTCGGTTACCTCTTTACTGTTGTCCTAAACTGAAAGAACTCAGAAAACATTTTCCACTCTTGTTGGAAATTGTAACCAAAAACCTGAAAGAGAGACAAAATTATTAGAAAAAGTTTCAAGTCTCCTCACTGAGACCTAATCATCTGTCCCGACTGTCACGGAACTTCCTGCTTTGAAGGAGAGCTGTCACCAAGCACAGAGGAGAACCCAGATGAGAGCAGACTTTTCACCCTGCAGGGGAACGCTGTCAGCATGACACCTGCTAGCTGGCTGTGGGCAGTGGTGGTCCCACCTATCTTAGTAAGGAAGGTGCAGGCCTTATTTATAATGGCATCTAACAGGGCTATGAGTAAGAGGAAAGATGCACAGAACAGAACTGCCCTGTCTCTGAGAGTCCAGCTACCTGGACATAGAAAGCAGATATGTGCTGAGGCTTGAGTGGAAAAGAAAGATGTGAGGGTGGGAGCCAGCTTGAGAATCTATCTGTCCCTCTCTGTGACAGGATACCCCAGTGAAGCCCTTTCTCTCCTCTTTCCCACAGGATCCAGTGTGGCCCAGACAGTCACTCAGTCTCAACCAGGGATGTCTGTGGAGGAGGCAGAGATGGTGGCCCTGGACTGCACATAAGTGCAAATATGATTTGTTCTGGTAAAAACAGCTTCCCAGCCAGCAGATAATTCTCATCATTCGCCAAGAAGCCTCTAAACAAGAGAATGCAACAGAGAAGCACTTCTCTGTGAACTTCTAAAAAGCAGACACATTTTTCAGTCTCAAGATCTCAAACTCACAGCTGGAGGACACTGCAATGTTTTTCTGTGTTCTGTCAGAACGGGCACCATAATGAGACAAGCAATAGGGAGAGGCTTACAAAAACCTCAGATCTTAACATCTGTGCAGATGTGAGGAGGAAGAGAGGGAGTGTCCAGGGTTACAGGAACATGGAGAGAAAATCGTCGTCTTCTTCAGAGGCAATAAAATAATGCCTCCCCTTCACGGTTAAGCTCCCTTGTGGAGCACTTATTTCTGTCTGCCCACTTAGGCAAGTGAAAGAGAGTCTGGAATGATGCTCTCACAGCTGAAATAATTAAGTCCAATGAGTGGGTTTCAGAGATTAGGTTGGAGCTATGTTTAGACTTAGTGATGGGAGTGACCAAATCCGGCCAAGGCCAAGGGGAGGCCAAGGCCAAATTGCCCAGTCCTAACTGAAATCAATGAGTCATGTTCAATCCCCACTCCCACCACTCTATACACATCAGCATCCCACACCCTAGCTCAGCCCATTACCTTTGTTTAGGCTTCTTTCTGCTTCAGCTTATGTGGAAAAGTGGGTTAAATACCGAGCTCAGTGAAAGTATCCCTCTGACACAGGATAAATGTATCAAGGGCAATGATCAAGAAATAATAAACAAGAATAGGAAATTAAAAGTTTATAAATATAACTGAAAAGACAATTTTTATTGTGAAGAGCTGCAAGATAAGATGAAATATTAGCTTAAGACAACCATTAGTGTAAGAAGACTGCATGTAGCCAAAAACTGGTTTGTTCTAGACAAAGAGAAAATGTGGTATGAAATTATTCATCTTTACCATAAACAAAATTAGGAAATATCTTGAAATTGTTTTTTACAAAGAGTTTTTAATCCAAATTTATACTGTCAAATAACATCCCGGATGTACTTTTATAAGCACATTTCTAAATGTATTGAATAATTCTACTTCCATAATAATTGATCCAATGAAGAAATAAATTTTCTTTTCCTTGGGCAGTTCTACCATCAACCAACAGCCCATATTGCAAGAAAGGAAAAAATCTCAACATTTCCCCAAATTTGTTGCTATTTTATGATCAGTTTCCAGCATGGGTTTTGTTTATGGGGAGGAGGATGCTAATAGCTTCCCTGCACTTATTCATTAACCACATAAAGGACAAACTTTCATATTAAATAACATAAACCAAATCAAACAGAGCTACATCCTTCTTTGTTTTACACTTTGTTCTCTTCCTTGTCTGGCTGCAGAAATCTTTCAGTGATTTCCATTAAAAATAGCTCCTGAATGGATGTGAGATTTCACTTAACCCAGGCACTCATTTTGATATGTTCCATATTCTTTCCCACTTGTCAGGGTACTGAGTTATGATAAGGATAAACCAGGCAGAAAATCTTTAGATATTAAAGTTAATTTCTATTTACCCCCCCTCCACCTGTCTTTCTTTTGTTATTATAAACCTTCTTGGTGTCTAATTTGGTTTACTCTTACAAAAGCTTGGCTTGGTGTACATCAGACAAAATGCTCCTTCAGGCAGCCATATGCTAAACTTTCAGATCTTGGAGTTCCATTTTTCTATTAATTGGTGCAGGATTTTATAATCAAGTAAGCTCTTCAAAAGTAGGTGTCAACCTTATAGTAAAGCTAAGGCAATTATTCTGTCTTTTGCTATTATTTCCACATCACTCAGAGAAAAGTACTCTGAACCTAGGCCTAAAACATACTCACTACTCTCTCTCTCAAGTCAGTGGTTCTCAACCTTCCTAATGCCACAGCCCTTTAATACAGTTCCTGTGGGTCGCATAGCTAACAGCCACCAACTTTCCCTGGTTATTCAAGGTGTTTTTATTAGGGGATTTGAGAACGTGCACATATAAGGCAAAAAGTGAGAAGGTAACAGTTTCATGTTTTAATTAAACAGGCAGTTCTTTGTTCAAGGAATAAAGTTATTAGACTGAGGGACACAGGAGCAGTAAACTACAGCTCAAAGAATATTTTGGGTTGGATTTAATGAGGGAAAATTATAGGGTGGTGCCTGTGGCTCAAGGAATAGTGCACCAGCCCCATATACCGGAGGTGGCATGTTCAAACCTGGTCCCGGCCAAAAAACTGCAAAAAAAAAAAAAAAAGAAAATTACAACCTGCAGGTCAGACAAGCACAGCTGCAGGGTATTTGCAGGGAGGTTACCAGCTACTTTCTATCTTTATTTACATACTGTCTCTAAGGTGCTGATCTCTATCTAGACATTTCCCAGACTATTTTCTCCTCTACTCTTCTGGACATTTCAATTCTCCTCATCACCTTAGGTGAGCAAACAGCACTGGACAGGCTGGGCTTGGGCCATTCTTCCACATGAATCCTTGGGGGAGGGGGGGGCAGCAGCCTACTCTAGCTTTCACCCACAGTGGAGAAAAGAAAAATGAGAAAACAGAAGCATCAGCATGACCTCATTGCTCAAGCATGTTCTAGAGCAGACCACTTTTAGGAAAGTCTTCATAAACGACCAAGAGTACATGATTATAGTCAGTCTGAAGAGTGCTGGTCTCAAATTGAAACCAATCACACATTTTTCACCAACAAACTCATACCTAGAAGGAATATGTTTTCCAACATGCTTATTGAAAAGTCATCGGGCGGCGCCTGTGGCTCAAGGAGTAGGGCGCCAGTCCCATACGCCAGAGGTGGCGGGTTCAAACCCAGCCCAGGCCAAAAAAAAAAGAAAAGTCATCCTGCCTCCAGTGATTTGAGATGCTGTCTTTTTCATATACTAAAGGGCCAATACAATTAGACCTAATTATTAATTTACTATTCCATTTAATTGACCTGTGTGCCTAGTCTTAATTTTCACATAGAAATTTCCTTTCCTTTCTCTTTCTTTTCACTTTTCTGTGATAGAAAATGTGCTCTTTTGTTCCACATTTTCTGTTAACTATTTCTGGTTTTGACATGTGAATGACAGACTTTTTTTTTAATGTTGTTTATATTATAACAAGTCTTTGATAATAATGGTGTTTGATTTCTTTTAGGTTTCTGATATACAATTATCTCATTTACAAACATACAGCTGATTTTTTTTTTTTTTTTTTTTTTTTTGCAGTTTTTGGCCGCGGTTGGGTTTGAACCCACCACCTCCAGCATATGGGGCTGGTGCCCTACTCCTTTGAGCCACAGGCGCCGCCCCATACAGCTGATATTCTTACCTCTGTCTTTCCACTTCTTACCCCTCCAATTGTTTTCATCTGGGCAGACTGATAAGCTGGTGGCTCCAACACAATGCTAAACAGCAGCAGAGGTAATGGACATCTTTCTCCTCCTACTTCCGTAGGAAATCTTCTTGTGCTCCCCCATAACTAGGTGCTGGTTTGGGCTTGTAACATAAGAAGGTTTTTTTGTTGTTGTTGTTAAAGAATTGGTTATTAACTTCTCTTTGTGAGGGTTTTTAACATGAATGTGTGTTACATTTTTTCAAATGCCTTTCCTGCATCAATAGAAATAATGTTATTTTTCTTCTTACTTCTTATGCCAGTAAGCTTACTTCTTTAAGCTCCTCACCCTAAGTTGCAAATACTTTGCTCTTAATGTTTTGTTTCCATAGTAGAAAGTGCTGGTGCCTATCAAGAACTACCCCCTAAAGTTAGTTAACTTTATAGGTATGTTTGTCTTATCTCCCCAACTGTATCTTAGCATATTCCACTGTGTACATTTTCTTGAACATCCCCACAGGGTGAAGGTGAATGGATGTGCTGTGGTAACAGCACTCAACAGTTATTGTTTACTTGCCTAACCTCTGTTTATCATTGCTCAGCAAAATCTTTAATCATCTTTAACTAGGTATATGCTTGCTGCTACTTATCTGGAGTGTTGAAATCACCATACTGGAGACAGGACAAGAGAAAATCCAAGGGAAACACTTATTTAAATGTTACTTCTTCCATATAACTGGAATAGCTCCTTCTACTCTTCCCCAGACTAAAATCCCCTTCTTGGAGAACATTCCTGGTAAATATCTTTATCAACAGACAAAAAAAAAAAAAAAAAAAATGTTTAAAAAATTAGAAATTTTGCTAGCATTTCCGTAGTTCAGACTTGATGTGATTTGGGGATTCTCTGCTTGGGAAGAAGAATAATCATAAGGGTGTTCACAGCCAGTGCTGCCCTACATAAGTGTCTGGCACCAGGACCACCTCTGTCTCTCCCAGTTTGTAGTTAAGTGAAGACCAGCAGTCTCCTGCGGTGCTAGTGCTGGGTGCACCACTCCCCCCACACAAGACCACCAGCCAAGGGACTCAGCACCTACCTCTGGGCCACAGGAAACCTGTGCACCCCAGAAACCACCCAAATGCACCAGACCCCATACCCTACATTGGGACCCCCACACAGAGGTGACTAAACCACTTCCTCTGACAAAAGAAAATGGTAAATGAATACAACAAATCAAATAAAACCTTATAAAAAACATTTTAAATGTTTTTTGTTATTGTATTTTCAGCTAAGAAGTTGAGAATGACGAGAACAGTAACCATGAACTGCCTGACATGATCAGGACTGGGGACCATTGTGCTCCCTGTAGGGGAGGCTGCCCAGCCAGGAGGGAACGGCTCTGTGATTACAGCAGCTTCTCCCACGTGGGCCACTGACTGCTGATGCACTTCAGTTTCTGCATCTGGACATGGTCTCCCATAAGACCATCTGAGTAGGTACAGGAGACTCACATATTCTCCAGGTTTTTACTTTTATAGTCTAACCAGCTAACTCCAGTGAGAAATTATGGGACAATAGTTGCCAGATAGGGATGACATCCCAAGGGAGGACATTGGGATTTCTTATACTGCACAAGAGGAGTTCTACTTCCAGAAAAAGACAACTGTCTGTCCACCCTCACCCCCATATTTGCTCAATTAAATATTCTTCTATATATATCATTTTATTTGAACTTCAGGGTCTAATAAACTGCTGAACTAAATATGGAAGTTGGGAAGTAACTGGATGATGAATACAACATACTAAAGTTCTGACTAAGTGGGCCAAAGAATCATAAAACACTCCAACATAGCAAGATAAAGCCTCCGAACAGCATTATAGGAACCTTGAGAGAAAGAAAACATCCTCTCCTGAAAGCCTCATGGGTGAACTCACAGCTTCAGTTGGACTGAGATTGGGAGAGATGACAGCCCAATCATCTATAGTTTCCTGTGGAGACTGGAGAAGAAAAGGGGGGAAATCAGAAAATAACAGTATAGTTACCAATGTCCTGTGACTTTGCCCAGAACACAGTAGGTACAGCAGAAGTCTAACACTGAGCAAACAAGGGGGAAATCTGTGCCACTCACAGCAACTCAGAAAGTTGCACTTTAAGAAGTCTCTGAAGCTGAGAACAGCTATGCCACAATGCTCACTTAACCCTGGGTCCAAATGGAAATAATGAATAAGAGCATTAAGTCCACCACTTTCTTAAGTCAGCTTTTTTGGGGGGGAGCGGGATTCATTCAGGGTACAAAGAATTAGAAATTAGGTTATACTGATTGCATTTGTTAGGTAAAGTTGCTCTATAATTGTGTCCCAACCCCAAGAAGTGGGCCATATACCATGTTCCCCCAACCCTGCTCTCCTCCCCTCCCCCTGCTGCCTCATACCCCTACTCCCCACCATGGATTAGCTCATCTACTGCCTTCATATTAGAATTGAGTATGTTGGATTCTTGATTCCTCATTCTTGTGATGCTTTACTAAGAATAATACATTCCACCTCAATCCAGGTTAATACAAAAGATGTAAAGTCTCCATCTCTTTTAATGGCTGAGTAGTATTCCATGGTATACATATACTACAGCTTGTTAATCCATTCTTGGGTTGGTGGACATTTAGGTTTCCATGTTTTGGGGATAATAAATTGCACTACTATAAACAATCAAGTGCAAATGTCCTTATGATAAAATGATTTTTTTCTCCATGTAGATGGAGTAAGCAGCTTTTGATTTAGTCTTTTATTCTCCCTCTTATTTTTTGAGGGTAACAATTTTACATAAAGCTGGGCCATGGCAATGGCCTTAACTAAGACTGGATGACAAATTCAATGAGGAGAGAAAATTAATGCAAATGAGACTAGTGGCCCCTGCAATTGTAGTTTTCACTTTCGTTCTGTTACCTCTTCTTTGAAATGGAGACTGTGATTCCTGACCCCTCCCCTCATGGGAAAGAGAGTGTGCATGAGGGAAGAGAGTGTGTATGAGGAAAACCGAGATGCCAGTGATGAGCTGCCAGATGTGCCACTCAGAATGTTCCCAAGTGAAGGCGATGTTGATTGTTCTGATTCTTCCTTCACAAAATCATTAATAGAAGGGCCCAAAAGTCCTCACAGCAACACTTGCCTCCAGTATTGCAGAGCTCCCTGACACAACCAGAATCAGCTAATCTTCTTCTTCTTTTTTTTTTTTTTTAAAGAAAGTCTTCAGCATATTGCAGTGTAATCATATATCAAAACTCTGGTTTCAATTTTTTTTTTAACTATCTGAATGTTATTGATATTATTGTCATTATTTTGTCATCATTAATGACAATAATATGACATCAATAATGTCATCTCATTATTATTGAGAAATATTGTCCTCATTTATTGAAATGATGCAGTCTGTTCAAATAATAATATAAGCAATACATATTTTATCACAACTCAGAGACTATCTTTTTGATATTCACTTCCAGAGAGAGGGGGAAAAACGAAAACAAAAGAAAAGAGGGAAGGGAACTTCTTCCCCAGAGAGGACCTACTAGTGTGCCATGGCACTCTCCTGCCAGGCATAAAACTGTATATATTCTCTACCTGCAGTTCTGAACTCCCAGCACTCCCCTCCACTCTCACCCTGTGGTTGGGAAGCCTGTTTCCCATGAAGTCCATATTCTTGGGCATTTTCTCGAGAGGTGTGGACAAAGTGTAGCCTGTTGTAGGTCTATGCTAATTCTGTGGCATGGGTGTAAAAAGAAGACAGTGGACCAAGACAGAGAGAGAGAAGCAGTGCCCTGTAACACAGAGGAGCAGCAACAGCAGCAGGAACAATATGGCTCACACCCCTGGGAATATTTTGCAGAGACACTCCCCACCTCTCTTAGCAACCAGAGAAAGCTAAGCCTCTATTTTGGAGGCAGCCACTGGTGGAACAGATCTGGGATGAAAATGCAGGCCCTTGGAGTCTTCAACCTAGAGCTACTAATTCACTAGGATTGACAGGGACCAGCTGAAAACATGACAGAGCCACTTAGCCCCACCACACCAAGCAGGTCCCCAGTGTCTCAGGCCGTAGCACTGTACTAATCCTTTGCAATACTTTAGGGGAAAAGGTACAGACACCAGTCCCAGCTCTTGAGCAAAGGGCTGGTTAATCTCTACTCTAAGAACCTCCAACCCAACTTCACCTTATCTGCTCAAAGACCAAATGGTGTAAAATAATCATGGGGTGGAATCAGTGGAAAAACTCCAGCAACATGAATAATCAGTGGAGATCAACTCCCCCAAGGAACGATACGGTGGACACACTGAAGATCCCATTCATAAACAAATGGCTGAGATGTTAGAAATCAAATTCAAAATTTGGATTGCAAATAAGATTAATAGAATGGAGGTAAAGTTGGAATTAGAAATTCAAGGAGCATTTCAAAACTTATCTCAAGAATTCAATGAATTCAAGGACAAAATCACCAAAGATTTTGACACAGTGAGGCAACAACTTGCAGCCCTCAAATATCTGAGAAATACAGTAGAATCCATCAGTAACAGAATGGAACAGGCAGAAGAAAGAATTTCTGACATTGAAGACAAAGCTTTTGAACACTCCCAAACACTCTACGAGGAAGACAAGTGGAGAGCAAAAATGGATCATTCTCTCAGAGAGCTCTGGGATAATTCAAAGAAAACTAATATTCACCTTATAGGAATTCCTGAAGGTGACAAGGTTGCTTCAAAAGGCCCTGATGCTCTACTCCATTAGATAATAAAAGAGAACTTCCCAGACATGGCAAGAGATTCTGAAATTCAGAGAGCAGACAGTTTCAGAACCCCAGCACAACTCAACCCAAATAAGGCATCTCCCAGACACAGTATAATTAATTTCACCAAAGTTAATTTGAAGGAGAAAATTCTGCAAGCAGCCAGATGGAAGAAAACCATAACTTACAAGGGGAAGAATATTAGAATGATATTCTGCAGATCTCTCTGCTGAAACCTTTCAACCTAGAAGAGAGTAGTCATTGACTTTTAATCTCCTAAAACAAAATAATCCCTAAAACAAGGATCCTGTATCCAGCTAAACTGAGTTTCACTTATAATGGAGAAATTCAATACTTAAATGACATTCACATGTTGAAGAAATTTGCCATAACTAAACCAGTTCTCCAGGATATTCTCTGACTTATCCTCCATAATGACCAGTGCAATTCTCTACCACCAAAGTAAACTCACTCAGAAATTTTTGATCAAATTCCAACTTCCACAGTGACAAAAGGATTAAAAATGTCTGCTGGACTTTCAAAAAACTCAATACCCCAAATGCTACCAGACTTATCAAAATTCTCAATTAATGTGAATGGCTTAAATTGTCCTCTAAAGAGGCACAGGTTGGCTGACTGGATACAAAAACTCAGGCCAGATATCTGCTGCATACAAGAATCTCATCTTACCTTAAAAGATAAATATAGACTCAGGGTGAAGGGATAGTCATCTATATTTCAGGCAAATGGAAATCAGAAAAAAGCAGATGTTGCAAAATTTATTCACAGATACAATAGGCTTTAAACCAAAAAAAGTAAGGAAAGATAAGGATGGTCACTTCATATTTGTTAAGGGTAACACTCAACATGATGAGATTTCACTTATTAACATTTATGCACCCAACCAGAATGTGCCTCAATTTATAAGAGAGACTCTAACAGACCTGAGCAACTTGATTTCCCCCGGTACCATAATAGTTGGAGATTTTCACACTCCTTTGGCAGTGTTGGATAGATCCTCCAATAAGAAACTCAGCAAAGAACTTTTAGACTTAAACTTAACCATACAACAATTGGATTTAACAGACATCAACAGAACATTTCATCCTAAAAAAATTGAATACACCTTCTTCTCATCAGCCCATGGAACATCCTCCAAAATTGATCACATCTTAGGTCACAAGTCTAACCTCAGAAAATCTGAAAGAATAGAAATTATTCATTGCATCTCTTCAGACCATCATGGAATAAAAGTTGAACTCAGTAACAACAGGAATATGCAAACTCATACAAAAACGTGGAAACTAAATAACCTATGCTGAACGATAGCTGAGTCATAGACGAGATTAAGAAGGAAATTACCAAAATTTTGGAAAAAAACAATAATGAAGACACGAATTATCAGAACCTCTAGGATACCGCAAAGGCAATACTGAGAGGGAACTTTATAGCACTGCGAGCCTTCCTCAAGAGAACAGAAAGTAAGGAAGTTAACAACTTAACAGGACATCTCAAGCAACTAGAAAAGGAAGAACATTCTAAACCCAAACCCAGTAGAAGAAAAGAAATACCCAAAATTAAAGCAGAATTAAATGAAATTGAAAACAAAAGGATTATAGAACAGATCAATAAATCAAAAAGTTGTTTTTTTGAAAAGGTCAATAAAATAGACAAACCTTTGGCTAACCTAACCAGGAAAAAAAAGAGTAAAATCTTTAATTTCATCAATGAGAAATGGTAAAGACAAAATAACACAGACCCCTCAGAAATTCAAAAAATCCTTAACAAATATTACAAGAAATGTTATTCTCAGAAATATGAAAATCTGAAGAAAATCGACCAATACTTGGAAGCATGTTACCTTCCAAGACTTAGGCAGAAGGAAGTGGAAATGTTGAACAGGCCTATATCAAGTTCTGCAATAGCATCAACTATACAAAATATCCCTAAAAAGAAAAGCCCAGGAGCAGATGGCTTTAGATGAGAATTCTACCAAATCTTTAAAGAGGAACTAGTACCTGTATTACTCAATCTTTTCTAAAATATAGAAAAAGAAGGAATACTACCCAACATGTGCTATGAAGCAAACATCACCTTGATTCCCAAACTAAAAAAGACCCAACAAGAAAAGAAAATTATAGGCCAATATCACTAATGAATATTGATGCAAAAATATTCAAGAAGATGCTAACAAACAGAATCCAGCAACACATCAAACAAATTATACACCATGACCAAGTGGGTTTTATCCCAGGGTCTTAAGGCTGGTTCAATATACGTAAATGTATAAATATAATCTATCACATAAACAAAATAAAAAACAAAGACCATATGATTCTCTTAATTGATGCAGAAAAAACTTTTGATAATATCCAGCATCCTTTCATAATCATAACACTTAAGAAAATTAGCATAGAAGGGACATTTCTTAAACTGATACAGGCCATCTATAGCAAACTCACAGCCAATATCATATTGAATGCAGTTAAATTGAAATCAGTTCCACTCAGATCAGGAACCAGGCAAGGTTGCCCATTGTCTCCACTGCTTTTCAACATTATAATGGAAATCTTAGCCATTGCAATTAGGGAAGAAAAGGTGATCAGGGGTATTCACACAGGGTCACAGGAGATCAAACTTTCACTCTTAGCAGATGATATGATTGTATATCTGGAAAACACCAGAGATTCTACTACAAAACTCTCAGAAGTGGTCAAGGAATACAGCAGCATCTCAGGTTACAAAATCAACACCCATAAATCTGTAGACTTTATATATCAACAATAGTTAAGCTGAAAAAACAGTCAAGGACTCTAATTCCGTTCACAGTAGTGCCAAAGAAGATGAAATATTTGGGAGTTTATCTAACAAAGGATATGAAAGATCTCTATAAAGAGAACTATGAAACTCTAAGAAAAGAAATAGTTGAAGATGTTAACAAATGGAAAAACATACCATGCTCATGGCTGGGAAGAATCAACTTGTTAAAATGTCCATACTACCCAAAGCAATATACAATTTTAATGTAACCCCTATTAAAGCTCCACTGTCATACTCTAAAGATCTCGAAAAAATAATACTTTGTTTTATATGGAATCAGAAAAAAACCTCAAATAGCCAAGACATTACTCAGAAATAAAAAAAAAGCAGGAGGAATCATGCGATCAGACCTCAGATTATACTATAAATCGATAGTGGTCAAAGCTGCATGGTACTGGCACAAAAACAGAGAAGTAGATGTATGGAACAGAATAGAGAACCAAGAGATGAACCCAGCTACTTACCGTTATTTGATCTTCAATAAGACAATTAAAAACATTCAGTGGGGAAAAGATTCCCTATTTAACAAATGGTCCTGGGTGAACTGGCTGGCAACTGCAAAAGACTAAAACTGGACCCACACCTTTCACCATTAAGATAGATGAAAGATTTAACTTAAGACATGAAACTATAAAAATGCTAGAAAAAAGATTAAAGATTTAAACTTAAGACATGAAACTATAAAGATACTAGAAAAAAAGTGTAGGGAAAACACTTGAAGAAATCAGTCTGTGTAAATATTTTATGAGGAAGACACCCCCGGGCAATTGAAGCAACAGCAAAAATCCACTACTGGGATCTAATTAAACTAAAAAGCTTCTGCACAGCCAAAAACACAGTAAGTAAAGCAAGCAGTATGAGAGAAAATATTTGCAGGTTATGTCTCTGACAAAGGTTTAATAACCAGAATCCACAGAGAACTCAAACATATTTGCAAGAAAAGAACAAGTGATCTCATCTCAGGCTGAGCAAGGGACTTGCAGAGAAACTTCTATGAAGAAGACAGGCGCACAGCCTACAGACACATGGAAAAAATGCTCATCATCCTTAATCATCAGAGAAATTCAAATCAAAACCACTTTGAGATATCATCTAACTCAGGTAAGATTAGCCCACATCACAAAATCCCAAAACCAGAGATGTTGGTGTGGATGTGGAGAAAAGGGAACACTTCTGCACTGCTGGTGTGAATGCAAATTAATACATTCCTTTTGGAAAGATGTTTGGAGATCACGTAGGGATCTAAAAATAGACCTGCCATTCGATCCTTCAATTCCTCTACTAGGTATATATCCAGAAGACCAAAAATCACTTTATAACAAAGATATTTGCACCAGAATGTTTATTGCAGTCCAATTCATAATTGCTAAGTCATGGAGGAAGCCCAAGTGCCCATCAACCCATGAATGGATTGATAAACTTGTGGTATATCACACCATGGAGTATCATGCAGCCTTAAAAAAAGATGGAGACTTTACTTCTTTCATGTTTACATGGATGGAGCTGGGACATATTCTTCTTAGCAAAGTATCTCAAGAAGTGGAGAAAAAGTATCCAATGTACTCAGCTCTCCTATGAAACCAATTTATAGCTTTCATATGAACACTATATCCCAACTATAGCCCAAGAAGAGGGGGAGGGAGGAGAGGGAGAAGAGGGGAGAGGAGAGGTTGGGTGGAGGGAGGGTAATTTGTGGGAACACACCATTTTACAAGGGTACACGTTGAATTTACTAAGTGTAGAGTATAAATGTCTTAACACAATAACTACGAAAATGCAGCAAAGGCTATGTTAACCAGTTTGATGAAAATATTTGAAATGGTATATAAAACCAGCACATTGTACCCTATGATTGCATTAATGTACACAGCTATGATTTAATAAAAAAAAAAAAGAGGGAAGGGCAAAAAGGGAAAAAGAAAGCAAAAGAAAGGGGGAAGGGAAGGAGAGAAGAAGGAAGAAAGCAGAAGAAAGAGCAAAGGGGAGGAGGAAGACATAGTGAGATAGAGAGACAGAGAGAGAGAGAGAAAAGCTTACGGAGAAAAATTAGAGTCCCATTAACGTTGCACGTTGCCTGTCTTTCCTCCACTCATCCTCCTCTCTAGATTACACATGGTGGACATACAGTTTCTTTAGCATAGTTACTTTAAAATAATTTAAAATAGTAATGGCACAGGAACTTTATGTCCACCATATATCTTCACAAAAAGGTTTCACGGCTCCTTCCCCTCTTCACTTTTATCCCAGAATGAGTTACAATTCTGATATTATTTTTTATTTGAAATTATATAGCCACACTGCTACTCCTGGAAGCCAAAGACCAAAAGCACTGATGAGCTTTCCTGAGGAAGACCACAGCACACACCCTCCCACTTCCTGTCCTGAAGCAGTGACGTCAGGACACAGCTGATAACAAGGTCCAGGGCAGAACAGGAGGCTGCTCAGCCTGCAGGAGGCAGCTGCCGGCATGACATGCCCTGGCTGGGTGTTGGCACTCGTGGTCTCCGCCTGTGTTGGTGAGGAAGCACCTACTTGTATTGGCTTTGACTAGTATCCCACAGGGCTGGAGAGTAGGAAGGAAGAGGAATAATGGCACAGGCTCTAATCCCCTCATGGGCCCAGACACTGTGGGTGAGAGAGATGGAGGGTTTTGAAGAAGAAAGGTGGGTGGGGATGGGAAGCAACTTGTGAGACTGTCTGTCCCTCTCTCTGACAGGACACCCCACTAAAGCCCTTTCTTTTCTCTTTCCCACAGGATCCACCATGGCCCAGAGAGTCACTCTGTCTCAACCAAAGATGTCACCAGAGATGTCTGTGCAAGAGGGAGAGACAGTGACTCTGAGCTGCCGATACGATCCTAGCGTGAACTACTATAATTTGCTCTGGTACAAACAGCCTCCCAGTGGGCAGATGATTGTGGTTTTTCGTTATGAACGTTATAAGCAAGAAAATGCAAGAGATAATCGCTTCTCTCTTAACTCCGACAAAGCAGCCAAATCCTTCAGTCTCAGGATCTCAGACACACAGCTGGAGGACACCTCAAAGTATTTCTGTGCTCTGTCAGTACGCTCTGTGCGTGATGTGTACTCAGCTGGACAGCACAGTGAGACAAGCAATAGGCAGAGGCTTTCAAAAACCTCAGACCTCAGCATCTGTGCAGACATGGGGAGAGAGGGAGGAAGTGTCCATGGTTACAGTAATATGCAGAGAAAATCATTGTCTTCTCCAGAGGAAAAATAACAATGCTCCCACTCGCCCCTTCACCGTTAAGCTCCCTTGCAGAGCATTTCTTTCTGTCTGCCCACTTTGGGTGAGTGAAAATTTTGGAATGACATGCTCACAGCTGAAATAATTAAGTCCAATGAGTGCATTCCAGACCTTCTGTTGGTCCTATGTTTAGATTGAGTGCTGTGAGTGACTGGATCTGGGCAAGGCCAAGGGAAGGATAAGGCCAGATTGCCCAGTCCCAATTGAGATCCATGAGTCATTTCCCAGCCCCCCAGCCCTCACTTTAAACACCTCAGCTCCTGGGACACCATGCTCCAGCTCAGGCTTATCTGGAAAAGTGTATTAAATACCAAGCTCAGTGAAAGTATCCCTCTCACACAAGAAAGGTATGGTCAGGCTGATCAGGTGCTTTGGTTTTTCATATTTGTTGGTTTTTCTTGAGAGACCAATGTCTTGCTCTGGAGTACAGTGGTAGTATCATAGCTCACTGTGGTCTTTTTTTTTATTATTAAATCATAGCTGTGTACATTAATGCAATCATGGGGTACAATGCACTGGTTTTATATACAATTTTAAATACTTTCATCAAACTGGTTAACATAGCCTTTCTAGCATTTTCTTAGTTACTGTGTTAAGACATTTATATTCTACATTTAGTACTCACTGTGGCCTTTAACTGCTGGCCTCACATGATTCTCCAGCCTTAGCCTCCCAAGTATTAGGATAATAGGCACCAGGCATACAGGCCCAGCTAATTTATTTTTGATTTTTTAGAGACAGGGTCTCCCTCTGTTGCCCAGTCTGGTCTTGAGCTCCTAGTCTCACATGATCCGTCTGCCTCAGCCTCCCCAGCACAATTCAGATTGTACCTTCTCCTTCACCCCTGAGGCCCAGTGAGTCACTACCACTCACAGATTCAGGCTAATTACCAAGTTTGTAACAGAGCTTGGTTCTCCTTTCCACCTTTATCCCAGTGTCTTCATGCACCTCCTCTCATTTCAACTAATAAATAATTATTCCCCTAGCCTCTCTGTCCTCAAGTGAGTCCCCTGCAAACACTGTTTTTCAGAGCCACCCAAATGGTCTTCCTATAGTAAAAATCAGATCATGCCCACCCCCCACTTCCATAAAGCCCTATTTCCCACAGAAATGGGGGAATGTGATTATCAGAGTGTAAGTCCAGCACAGCAGAGGCCACCTCTGTCTCTTCAGCACCTCCCATGCCGGACAGGGTGAACAGTAAAGGGTCATCTACTGATGGATTATCAGTTCCCCGCTTAGCAAGTCAGCCTCATCTGTTGCCATATCACCATCCCCCACCCCACTTACACACCCATCATTTCAGAACATGAAGTTGTTTCCTGGACCTGGGCCGTTGCTGGCGCTGTTCCTGCAGCGTGGAATGCCCATCTGCACTTGACCCCTTGGCTATGATAGAGGTTTGCAAGCTTCCCCTCCTCTCCCAATTCTTGTCCTGACTTTTGCCTCAGGAGAACTGACTGCTTTCTCCTTTATCCTTAAACAAAATGAAACCCTAAGCGTACCATGTATTTCTAATGTATCAAATTTGAGACATTGTGCTATTTATATATGTTTTTCACTATGTCTCCACTAAAATGCAAAATTCTGTTATCAGGGATGAAGTTGTATTCATTTCAATAGCAACAGTACTTACAATATTCCTAATTCACAGACATGATTTTTTTTAAGTTTTGTGAATGAAGTTAATTAATGGTATTTTCCTCATTATACATGATAAAGTAAACAATGATCAATTTTTATTTTGCCATCTCATCCATAGTTGTGTTAACTCAGGATTCTGAGCTAACTCAAAAGAATATGTATGGCATGCCAAGAATTAACAGTAATTACAAGATCATGTTGATAATAATATCAGAGGTAGCTAACCCTCACTGAGGGTGTGCATGTGCTGTATATTCTGATAGGTGCATAATAGGTATGATTCAATGAATTAGTCCCAACAAATATATGTTGTAGATACTCTTACTGTACCAATAAAAGCCCAAAAATGTTAGCTTCCTAGAATCAGACAATGTATGTGTGACTCCTACACCACTGGACTCTGGCCCCCCAAAAGGGAGGTGAAATTCTACAGCATCTCAGTCTCATTAATTTAATAGACATATAGATAGAATATAAGAAATAAATGCATGGAAACAGTACAGGACCTTACATACATGTACAGTCTTCTCACTTTATCTAGGGTAGTAATTGCAAAATGGAAATTGTTTCATTTGTCTTTTTTAATGATTGCAGCCACTGTCATCCTAAATAACCATGACATCCACAGTGCTGCTGGACAGGCTATGGCAGGACCAGTCAGGTCTATGTGTTATTTATTCACTTACAAGGCATTCTGTCATAGATAAACAAAATATGGGACATTCCAACACCCATGGTGCTGGTCAAGGACCCAGTGCACATCATCACTTAGTAAACTATTGACTAGCTATAAACTTAGTCTATAGTTGGAATGCTTTGAAGATGTAACCACTCAGAAATTAGGGGAGTATTTTCTAATCTTGAACCTATGGGGTGAATTTCTTTAATGTATGCTATGATGATTGATAACATTGCTAATGTTTGCTTTGGCAATGAGGGTATAAAAATAACAAAGGAAAACAGGAAGGCAGGACAGGACTTTGAAGAGATATCCTCACTGCTCTATCCAGAAGGATACAATCAGTGGATTTAGAACCCTCCCACTCATGTTTTTTTCTACCAAGAAAAAGTTTTCTTGGTACAGAATGTGGGTAATTCTGTAGACTTATTTGAGGTCTTGACTGGGTAGAAGGGACAAAGAACAATTTAAGAGAAAGGGAGAAGGAGGAGGAGTGGATCTATGCACAGAGAAGATCTCTCCCAAAGGGCACATTCGACGTTGCCTCTAATCTATCACATAATCAAATTTGAAAGACTTATTAGCATAGATTCACAGCATCTCAAAGCTGAAACTCATTATGAAAAAAAAAGCTAAACACAAAGAAGCAAGTGAGACCTGAGTACAGCTGCTTTCAGGCAGAGCCACGTTAGAGAGCTTTCTTGTTTCTTTCTGACCAGTAGAGCTGCCGCATCTTCATCACGGCATAACTTCAGGGGCTTCTCATTCACAGAAAAGAAGGACGACAATACTGAGCTATGAAGAAAGACAGATTTCTGAGAGCATGAGAGACTATAATTTGCCTCTGCCTGAAGCTACAAAAATATTCTCTTTGGGCATCAAGCCAGCATGAGGTGAGATTCTGTCACTTATAATCAATAGATCCATTAATTATTATAGCCAAAAGAAAAGGGTATACTTTTGATTATATTCTATTTTATGAGCTGAATTTATGATGCATAGTCAAAATAACATTTTTTAGTCAAAATGGAAAGATGAGATAATCATATATATATGATTTCTTATTTCTTATTTCATTATGGGAAATAAGAACCATGTTAGTGTTATGTTTGTTTTATAAGTTTTAGATTGAAAAAATTTCAGTGAATGTTAAAAATACTCTGCCACATTTAACTTAAGAACTCACTATTTTTATTTCTTTTACTTTATTTTTATTTCCTTTTCTCCTATTATTACTTTCATTACTTGTTTCCCATTTTTGTACATCATTACATCACATGGTAGGAATAACCTTATGTTCTTTTATTACTAAAAATTCTTTGCATTTATAGTTTGAATTGATTATTCACACCATAGGTATATCATACTGAATTTTATAATTCTTCTGATTTGATAAATTGTAATTATTTACTTCTAACTTTCAATCATTCTAAGTAGTACTGTGATA
The DNA here is from genome assembly GCF_027406575.1 of Nycticebus coucang. Lineage (NCBI taxonomy): Eukaryota > Metazoa > Chordata > Mammalia > Primates > Lorisidae > Nycticebus > Nycticebus coucang. The sequence goes on along the minus strand of NC_069785.1, from coordinate 31,844,027 downwards.
TATCCTTTAAATATAAATTTTAATTCAAATTTCTCCTTATTTGATTAAAATTGCATCCTAGAATGGGAATTTGCAGTTCAAGAGGTTAAACAGTTTATAGTCGTTTTATCCCTTGTCTCTCTTGTTAACACAGCTCCTTTAAAAATTTTTCTGAATTCATTATCTCTATTCCCTAATAGCTCCCTTCCTTAAACCCAATCCAGACAGATTTTTATCCCTACTGTTCCCCTGGAATCACTCTGCTAAATCACCAATCACTTTCATAGCCACAAATCCAATGACCTATTACCATTCGTTATCTTACTGAATCTCTCACAGTAGTTTGACAATATGGCTATTTTCTACTAGAAACATTATCTTTGCTTGAATTAAGGACACTATGTTCTCCCAGTTTTCCTTCACCCTCACAGTCCACTCTTTCTCAGTCTCCCTTTCTAGCTCATCCTCTTGCTGACCTCTTAATGTTGCATATCTCAAGGCTTGAGTCTCTAAGTAATCTCATACAGGAACTTTGCTTTCATTACCATCTATGCATTGATGATCAGCAAATTTTCACCTTTATCTCAGACCTTCCCATCGAAAGCCAGGCTTATATACACCATAGCCTATGTAACATCTGCTCTGTATGTCTAACTAGCATCAAAAGTTTAACATATCTAAAACATAATGCCTGATTCCATATGGCCCTCTCACACTTGACCATTTCAAGAAAATAGCAATATAATTCGCTTAGTTACTAAGCCAAAAATTCTGGAATCTACTTTAACTTTTCACTTTATCTCACGCTCCATTTTGTCAACAAACTAGTCCCACTAGATTTATTTTCTACCAAAAAATAGTCTGATTTCATTTTTCAATTCAATAAACATGTTATATGATGGTGTCCAATGGCAACCACTCATTTTATAAATCTAATACTAAGGTAGAGAAATGGATAAGGGAAGGAAACTTGCATTGAGGCTGTTGCCAGTTGAAATATATCTCTGTCTTGTAATATATTTTCCCTTAGTTTTGGGGCTAGCTTCTTCCCCTCAGAAGCCAAAAGCTAAGTAATTGTCTTTTTATTTGGTACCTTGGAGATTTTTAAGCACCCCAGAGCAAGGCACCGTTCAGGATGGTTGAGATGTGTACTTTCTTGAAGTGGTTAGAGAGAAGGATGATGGTGGAAAAAGAAATGAGAAAAAAGAAGAAGCAGAGTGAAATCTGGGCCTCAAGCATGTTCTAGAGTAGACCAATCTTAGGAAAGTCTTCATATACCTTCAAAGAGTACATGACCACAGTCAGTCTGAAGAGTGCTGGTCTCCAGTTCAGCACTGGACTGGACTCTCCAACTCAATCACAGTCACATTTGTCACCAGCAAACTCATATCTAGAAGGAATATAAGTTATTTCAACATACTTACTGAAAAGTTATCCTCCCCCACCGATTTGAGATACTGTCTTTACCACATACTAAATGTCCATATACAATTTGGTCTAATTACTGATTTGCTATTCCTTTAAGTGAACTGTCTGCTGAATCCTAATTTTCACTTAGGAAATTTCTCCTTTCTGTTTCTTATCACTTTTCTTCAATGGAAAATGTGCTCTCTTCTTCCATACTTTTTGTTGACTGTTTCTTGTTTTGACATATGAAGGGCAGGAATTTCTTTTTTAATGTTATTTATATTATAACCAGTCTTTTACTAATGGTGTTTGATTTCTTTGTTTTATGATACACAATCATCTCATTTGCAAACATATAGATGATATTTTTACTTGTTTCTTTCCAATTCTTACACTTCTAATTGTTTTCATCTCGGCTGACTCCAACACAATGCTAAACAGCAGCAGAGGTAATGGATATCTTTGCCTTCTTTCTATTTTAGCAGGAAATCTTCTTGTGCTTCCCCATAAGTAGGTGCTGGTTTGGGGTTATGGCGTAAGCATTTTTATGTTAAACAATTCGTTACTAATTTCTATTTTGGGGAGTTTTTAACATGAATGTGTGTTACATTTTCTCAAATGCCTTTCTAGTATCAACAGAGATAAACGTATGATTTTTTTCCTCTTCTTAGCTCTTGTGTCTGGTTTTAAGCTCCTGACTCTAAGCTGCATCTTATTTGCTCTTACATTTTGCTTCCACAGCAGGAAGGGCTGGTCCCTATCAAGCAATGTCCCCTAGAGTTAGTTTACATTTAGGTGTGTTTGTCTTATCTCCCCAACTGTACCTTAGCATATTCCATTGTGTACATTTTCTTGAACAGCCCCACAGGGTTAAGTTGAATGAACATGTCAAGGTAACAGCACTCAACAGTTATTGTTTACCTGCCACAACCTCTGCTTATCATTGCTCAGCAAAATGTTTAATCATCTTTAACTAGATATATGCCTGCTGGTACTTACCTGGAATGTTGAAATCATCATACTGGAGACAGGACAGGAGAAAATTCTAAGGGAAACACTCATTTAAATGTTACTTCTTGCAAGCAGCTAGGATAGTTCCTCTACTCTTCCCCAGACTAAAATCCCGTTCTGGAGAACATTCCTGGTAAGTATCCTTATTAATAGAAAGAAAAATGTTTTAAAAAATTTAAAGAAACTAGAAATTTTGCTAGAAAACACATTTCTGTGTTTTCAGACTTGATGTGATTTGGAGATCCTCTCCTTGGGAAGAATAACGCTGAAGCTGTTCCCAGTTGTCGCCGCCCTGCTGCCTCCGTCTAAGGCAAGGGCCGCATCTAGATCCGCGTTCTAGCTGAAGGAGAACGGGGGTAAGTGGTTCATACAAAGCCGACTGGCAGCAAATCTGCTTCTGGTAAAGCTCCCAGGAAGCAACTGGCTGTAAAAGTGCTCAGAAGAGTGCGCCCTGTACTGGAGGGGTGAAGAAACCTCAAGGCCGCAGGCCTGGTCCGCTGCACTCCATGAAATTAGATGTTATCACAAGTCCACTAACTTGTGAGTTCCCGACTTCCTTTCCAACTATGGGCGGGAGAAATTGTTCAGGACTTGAAGACACATCTGCCTTCGAGAAGGCAGCTATTGCTGCTTTGCAGAAGGCAAGAAAGGCATATCTGTTTGGCCTTTCTGAAGACACCAACCACTGTTCTATCCATTCCAAACGCATAACAATTATGCCAAAAGACATCTGGCTAGCAAGCTGCATTAAGTGGTGAACATGCTTGAGAATCTATGATGAGAAAACATCTTATTATTTCAAAAAATTCTTTTTTTCCTGTTATAGGTAGTTCTGAAAATTAGATATTATTTTCTGCAAGGTCAAAAGAAACCTAAGTCCATGGTTGCAAGTGGAAAAATAGGGCACAGAAATCAAGTATTGGCAGTTGTTCAATTTTCCTTTGTGTGTGAATTTTTAATATAAATTCGGGGATATGAAGCATTAATGCAAGTCAAAAGGTTTCAGTGAACAAGTTTCAGCAGTTCAACTTCATAACAATTATTAATAAATCTGTTCGATTTTTCTGGATTATGTCAGCATTTGGATTTTTTCAAAATAAGCTCATTTCTTATTCACAGCAACTAAATGCTTTTTGTAGCATTTTTATTGTACAATGGATTCCATCAATTCACTATACTTCTGAGTTCTACGTGTAAGTACATGCTGTTAATGTCATCTGTCTTCTGTGCTTTTCCTGTCAATTTGCTATTAAAATACATTAAACTTAAAACAAAAAAAAAAGGAATGATTATAAAATACCAGGAAAGTACACCAATTTACAGACAACCAGATTCTCCAGTGACTACCTCATGTGTCTATTGTTTTACTCACACAGAAGTATGAGGATGGGGCAGGGAGTGTACAGTCTTATGGACATTGCATCTCCAAGAAGAAAGCTGACTCCAGTCTGAGGTACAATAACACTGTACCTAGCAGAAGCTAAGAGAATGCTAGCAGAGGTAAACTCTCCCTGTTTTACATAATTTCATACATGAAGAAAAATGGAAATGCAATGTTCACAATTAACAATGAAGACAATCTCTTTACTTTTCATAGACTCTCAGCATGGAGGCTCAGCCACTTACCTCAGGACCACAGTAAGGAACAAGGAAGAAGAGAATGGGGAAAGGTTTTCCAGGGCCAGGACTTTATCCACAAAACATACCTGAGAAGATGTGGGCAAGTGGTAGGCACCTAGAACCAGCAGGGTGAGAACGGGAGGCAAAGAATAGGAGAGAGCTTTCTTCCCCAGCCTCTCTCTCTTCATCTTTAGTCTCTAGTCATTGCTAAAAATACCAGAAACCCTAAAATAGAGTTTCATGAAACTAATATGTAAACACAAGGAATTACCAGAGTCTACATAGGTGCCCAGATCTAAATGTAAGAAGCACTTAGATGTTTGCAGAAGCACTAGCATGTTCACAGTTAGCCAGATACCAAGGTGCTTTCTCACATCTAAAAATATATTAAAGAAAGGACACTATATTTTCATTCATTGTATTTTTAGACAGATTCTAGGGAAAAATCGAACTCTTTAATTAATTTAAATCTCTTCAGAATGAGAAATATTATGAAATTATGGTAGGAAAAGAACCAGTTGAGAGAAAAATCAGGTCCTCTCTCACCCTGTTTCTAGCCCTCAAATGTCCTGCAGTGTCAGACAGGAAAGGACCTGCACAGATTTCCATTAAAGCTGAGGAGAGGGAAGGAGGGAGTGTCAGATGTTAGGATATATAGAGAGTCAGCACAGGAAATTGAGAATATTTGAACACTGTTTTTTTGTTTTCCTGTTTGTATGCTTTTTACCTTTCTGTGTGTTCTACCTGCCTTTAACAGCATGAGTTACTTTGCATTAAGAAAAAAATGAAATACTTTACTAAGTAGGATATGTTCCAACTCCATCCATGTAAACGTAAAAGAGATACAGTCCTCATCTTTTTTTAAGGCTGCTCAATATTCCATGGTATACATATACCACAATTTATTAATCTATTCATGGGTTGATGGGCACTTGGGCTTCTTCCATGACTTGGCTATTATGAATTGAGCTGCAATGAATAATCTGGTGTAAATATCTTTGTCATAAAGTGATTTTTGGTTTTTTGGATACACACCTAGTAGAGGAATCACAGGATTAAACAGCAGGTCTACTTTTAGATCCCCGAGTATTCTCCATACTTCTTTCCAAAAGGGACATATTAGCTTACATTCCCACCAGCAGTGCAGAAGCGTTCCCTTTTCTCCACATCCACGCCAACATCTATAGTTTTGGGATTTTGTTATGTGAGCCACTCTCATGGGAGTTAGTAAAGTATCTCAAGAATGGAAAAAAAATATCCAATGTACTTAGTACTATTATGAAACCAATTTACAATCACTCACACTTTCATATGAAGAATAGATCACAACTATGGCCCAAGATGAAGGAGGGGGGTGGCAAGGGAGGGGTGAAGTCAGATCGAGGGAGGGTGAATGGTAGGATCACACCAATGGTGCATAATGCAAGGGTACATGTCAGATCCATTAGTATAGAGTATGAATGTCTTAACACAATAACTAAGTAAATGAGATGAGGCATATATTAACCATTGTGATGTAAGTGTTCTTAATTCTATATGAAATCAGCACATTGTACCCCATAAATGCAGTAATGTATACATTATCTATGTGTTTATGAATTTGTAAAAAATAAAAATAAAAATAAATAAAACAAAGACAAAAACAAAAAAAAAAGAAAAAGAAAAAATGAAAAAATATATATTAATAAAAAGTTCCGACCACAAGGGGGCAGTGCTCCCATTGAAAAAGACACTGCAGGAAACCAGAACCAGCTAAATGGAGCAGATGGAGGGCAGACATTCAAGAATGTGTTTAATGTGACAGTGACATTTTTGATTGGTGTGAAAACTGAATGAAGATGCCCTGGGGAAGGTCAGTTCCAGGCCTCCAAACTGAAGCAGCAGAGGGTCCAGGAAGAAGAAAGAATGGAAACTGCCCCGAGTGCTTCCCTGATGCTCCTGTGTGTGCAGCTGACCTGGGGGTGGGGGGGTGGGAGGGTGGGGGGTGGAGTGAAGACGGGAGGAAAGGCACAAGCAACAAGGGAAAATGGGGACAGCTCTGGCACTAAAATCTAACAGGATCCCAGGGACAAACTGGGGTCTCTAAGGAATGCAAAACAAATACAAAAATTCTAAAATAAATAAAACAAAAGTGTTTTGTGTTGAAATCTTTCATTCATTCCTCTGGAGCAGGATCAAATGGACAACCACCAGTGGGACAGAGTCTTCCTTCTCTGAAAGTCAAGGAGGGCCACAGCTTCACACTGAACTGCAGTGACAAGAGACAGCGCTTCCAATTTCCTTCCTCCTGAATCTTCCTCTTGAGGAAGACCTCATGTCCCTGTCACAAATGCAATCAAATGTGAGGGAGGAGATCAGGGGAAGATTCCCAACTGGCATTTCTCCCTGCTCATCCAGGAGTCCCAGCCCCAGGACTCAACCCTGCTGCTCCGTGAAGCAGCACACAATGTCCCCAGGCACCTGTACCTGCACCTGACCTTGTGAGGGGCCCAGCCTCACCTCTCTTCATAAGGATGCAGGGACACTTCCTCTAAGTTTGCTGTGAGGAAAAATAAATACAAAGGGTTTTTTACTATGTAATGTCAGATGTAACCAAATAGAATACCATGTGTAGAGGGATGCTCCTTTCAAAAACTCTCTACTATATTTTGTTTCTCAGTGTGAAGCCATTTCTCTGTTAAAACTAGTTCAAAACTTGAGGCTTAATATCAAAAAAGAGAGAACACCACAGAACAAAGGAAGAACAGAGGGAAATTCTTGCCTTTGAGCTCCTTTGTAGACTTTCAAAAAGGTACAGAAAATATAAAATCTAAAAAGCCATGATCATCAAATTCTGCATTTCCAAAACATATACTTTTATATTCCAAAAAGATTGACTTAGAAAATCAAGTACCAAAATCAGAGGGAAAATGATAAAAAGTTCGTAAAGGAAAAGTAACAAGGACAACTGAAGATAATGGAATGCCAGACTAGAGAACAAGTGAAGGGGTATGACCGGAGGCTAAAACAGTGAGGGTTTTTGAGAAGTGCCCAGCATCCTACTCTTTTCCAAGGTCAGAACCCTAAGTAGGGGGGGCAGAAGGAGGGTTAGTCACATTCAGAGTGACCACAAATGACAGAGCAGTGAGTGCAGGTGGCAGCCCAGCTGATCATTGTGTTTCACGTCAACACACACAAGAGGGCATCAACCTCCGAGGAAGCTCTAAATGACTGTATGGACATAGAGGATGTTGACCGCTGAGAGGATGTCTGTCCTTGTCCACTTCAGTACTTGAACAATACACCCTTGAATAGATGAGTCAAGGGGACAGAACTGAGGCTCTCCATAGCCCAAAAGCATGAGTTTTCTTTCACCAAGACCAAATTTAGCTACTTCCGCTGCCAAATATCCATCTTGTCCCCAGTAGTCCATGAGCCTTCAACGTGGAATCATCCTGCAAGGACACCAACCACCTATTTGTTAGGAAGATGATAACACTGGACCACTTCCACCCTGGAGGTTTCAGAAATTTTTTTATTATGAATACATAGTCTAGGCATGAGTTCGCCTTCCCATCTGCAGTGCTACACTTAGCCACGTAAACTTGAGGGCTCAGAGTGTGTGACTGACTCTTATGATCATCAAAAGATCTCACATCCCTTTGCATCAGTAGACCCACTTTACAGTCCAGGGGGTGTGACCATAGGGACATGTCCATTGGGTACACTGACCTAAACATAAAACATTAGCCACAAACTAGTAGCCTGATAGAACTTTAGAGTGACTACTGAAAGACTCAGCTATAGCACCAGGTTAGGCATGGTGGTCTGAGAAGTTGAAAGGCTATTTTTCGGAAGGAGGGAGGGGGGTGGGGCCTTGGTGTGTGCCACACCTCTGGGGGCAGGACATGATTGCAAGAGGGACTTTACCTAATAAATGCAATGAGTGTAACCTCGTTTATTGTACCCTCGATGAATCCCCAATAATAATAATAATAAAGGCTATTTTTCAAGAGAATGCTATGTTGTATTGTATAAAATACATAGACCCAGGCACGAATGGGTGGAAATGGGACTATCTCCTCATTAATTTCCACTAACAATGGCCCACTCTTATGCTTCCTATTGTTATGTCTGTAGGTACTGACATCCTTTTGTCCTTTGAGGAAAAAAGGGAGGAGTATTCTCTACTGGGGAAAGAATAAGGTTTTGCCAAACCTAAAGTTACATATACTGCCTGGTGATTTGGGGAGCCTTCTGCCAATAAACCGGAAGGCCTAGAGAGGACTTACTGCTCAGGCAGGGACAATTGATCCTGATTATCAAGAAAATACAGTTTTGTTACTACTTGGTAGGAGCTGAGAAAATATATCTAAAACTCAGAGATTTCCCTGGGATGATTTTCACTTTTATGGCAGTTGATTACTATAAAGAGACAATTGTAGCAACTATGGACTAACTATAGAAGAATAGTCAGGGGCTTCAATGCCTTAGGAATGGGGGTCTCCTCTAAATTATCTCCCTGGGAAATAAATCAAGCCCAGTGGAAGAGTTAGCCACAGGTGGAGAGAATCATGAATAACTGGAAGAAAATAATATCTATGCACTACAGCCTGAGAACTACAGCAAGTGCAACTTCTCCCTCTAACCCTCCTGTTGTCTTTTTCTTTCTTATTTTTTTTCTTAAAAATGACTAGTTATCTAAGTGAATTTTACAGAGCACAAGTAGATCTGGTTAGAGCAAGGAATGAACTACACAGATGCTGGTATATAGTTCCCACCCAGATTCCCATGGAAGTCACGTCAGCACACTGAACACTGCCCTCTGAAAATCCCAGCACCTCTATAAACTCCTTTCTGGCCATGGGAGCAATGCAGACGGTGTGCAGGACAAGACGGAAATGCCAAAGAGTAGGAGTGATGGACAATGAGGTTGTAGGTGACTACTCCAGCTCTTCATGAGTCATTCGAGACGACTCTAAAGAGTATGCTATCCTGTCTCCTGGAGTTTCCCAGCTGGATTAAGGGCCAATTGCCCTGTAGTGGTAACTGTCTAGATGGCACACCCTGCACTAGCTTCTGCCCTCCCTGATTCACTTCCTACCAATGTTCCCCGGAATCACCAGCAATAAGCTGTGTACACACAAATCCTTCTATTGCATCTGACTCTCAGGGAGCCAAACCAAGATCAAGGGATTCAAATCATGAGACAAGGATGGAGAGGATGTAGGAGAAATTTTGGAGCTCCTTCTTCCACAGTCATCACACTGAGCTTTGCAGCACAGGGGAGTTGAGCAGCCTCAGGCAGGCCTGGGCACAAAGATTTGACTCCCTGCACATCTCTCTGACCTACCTCTGCTTCTGAGAACCCTGCTTCTCTGACAGCTCTGAGTAGGTAAGTGGGTCCCTGTTCATATTCCCAACTGGGAAACGCCAATTCTGGAATGACATAAGGATCCTGGTCACCTCTTTCAGAAATGCAAAATTCTAATAAATAAGAGTAAGGTTTTATTAATGATCTTTGTTCAAAATGTTTCTTCAAAAGGAAATGAAAATGATCAGAGCAACTCTTAATATAAACTATATTTATGAGTCAATAGAATACTGATGAGAGCTTCCATGGTAGTTATTTCAGAGCTTCCTGCTGTAGCATAAACACAGACTTTTTTTTAATCCAAGGAAAATACAAGCACAATTAGACACCCATGTTCTGCTTTTACTAGTCTCTGAATTTAGTCAGTGCCCTTTCAATCATGAGCTTATATATATGGGAAAAATGTAAAAAATAGAGTACATTAACAGGTAAATAATTATCACCCATAATTAACTTTTCATATTTTATCAGATTTGCTCTGTCATTTATGTTTTTTAAATAGAAAAGAAAAATGACAAGTTTGTCATTGTTCTGAATAGAATCTACCACTTCTTCCTTCCCTTCCCCTCTCCTATTTAAGATCAGGTTTTATTAAGAATAAACTTGCCACCTCTGTTTCCTCTTTATTGTGGTCCTAGACTAAAATAACTCAGAAAACATGCTACGCTGTCATTGGAAATAATAAACAAAGGCCTATTTTCTGAAAGAGAGACCAAAAGGTGTTAGAAAAACTTTCCTCAGCTCGGCGCCCATACTCAGTGGGTAGGGCACCGGCCACATACATGGAGGCAGGTGGGTTCAAACCCAGCCTAGGCCTGCTAAACAACGACATTGCACACAAAAAAATAAAAAATGAAAATAGCCAGGCATTGTGGTGGGCACCTATAGTCCCAGCTACTTGGCAGGCTGAGGCAAGAGAATGCTTAAGACCAAGAGTTGGAGGTTGCTGTGAGCTGTGACATCACAGCACTCTACCAAAGGCGAAATAGTGAGACTCTATCCGAAGAAAAAAACTTTCCTCCTTGAGACATGATCTTCTGCCCCACCTGCCACAGCATTTCCTGCTTTGAAGGAGAGTTGTCACCAAGCACAGAGGAGAACCTAGATCAGAAAAGAACACTTTTCACCCTGCAGGGGAACGCTGTCAGCATGACACCTGCTAGTTGGCTGTGGGCAGTGGTGGTCCCCACCTGTCTTGGTAAGGAAGGTGCAGGCCTTCTTTATAATGGCATCTAACGGGGCCGTGAGTAAGAGGAAGGATGCACAGAACAGAACTGCCCCGTCTCTGAGAGCCCAGCCACCTGGACATAAAAATGCAGATATGTGCTGCCTGAGGCTTGAGAGCAAAAGAAAGGTGTGAGGATGAGAGCCAGCTAGTGAGTCTGTCTGTCCCTCTCTCTGACAGGACACCCCAGGGAAGAAGCTGTGGGAGCAATGCGGAGGGTGTGCAGGTCAATCCAGCAATACAAAAGAGCTAGTGTCCCCAAAGCAGTTTTTAATCAATGATGGATTTTCTCTCCTCTTTCCCACAGGTTCCAGCGTGGCCCAGACAGTCACTCAGTTTCAACCAGAGATGTCCGTGCAGGAGGCAGAGGCAGTGACCCTGGGCTGCACATATGACACCAGTGAGAGTAATTATTATTTGTTCTGGTACAAACAGCCTCCCAGCAGGCAGATGATTCTCATCATTCGCCAGGAAGCTTATAAGCAAGAGAACACAACAGAGAATCGCTTCTCTGGGAACTTCCAGAAGGCAGCCAAATCCTTCAGTCTCACGATCTCAGACTCACAGCTGGGGGACGCCGCAGTGTATTTCTGTGCTTTCATGAAAGGCACAGTGGGACAAGCAGCAGGGAGAGGCTTACAGAAACCTCAGACCTCAGCATCTGTGAACATGCGGGGGTGGGATGGATGGAGTAGCAGGTCTAAAATCATTGACTTCTCTTGGGAATAAAAGCTCCTCCTCTTTGACTACAAGAAATAAGGAGGGATGGATGTTTACAAGCTTCACTCCTTAGGGTCACAGTAAAAATAATGACTTTCCAGTTTCCACGGTGCTGTTACAGGTACCATTGCATTTGAGCCTCAGAGTTTTGTATGGTACAGTAACTAAGCATTTGGTACAGACTTGCTAAGCATTTTCTCTGTCCAGAGAATCTTTATAATTTGCTTCCAGGAATCTTAACCTTTCCCATTGCTCAATTGTTCCTTATTCTTTCAGTTGTCCATCTAATCCAAAACTGCATCTCCTCAGAACAAGGTACCCATTTTAGACACATCGGGTATGACACTAGGGGTGATAACCAGAGAGAAGACAGACCAGGGCACACCATGTATTAAAAGATGACCTTGTCCATGGCACTAGGTGAGAGAGCCTAGGAGAATGATGGCATGGCCCGGAAAAGGCTGTGCTGTGGAATTGCAGCAGAGCCTTGGTTGGAATGCTGCCCTCCACAAGTCATAGTATTTATTAAACCACTGGCTGATACACGGTGCTGTGGCAGGAGTTTAGAAACCATGAAATGGAAGTAAATACACTCTTCTCATATCACTCCCTTCAACTCATTTTCAGAATTTGTGTTTCTCTTTCTACAAGGCTCTGCTGGATTAGAGGTCTTGGTTCCCAAAGGATGCCTCCATCAGGCATTCAGTAACCTATAGGTGTCACTGTCACCCAGGCCTCTTTGAGTTCCTATGTCAGTGGTCCAGCAGGCAAAGGAGTAATTAGAATGAGAGGGTAATTGGCCATACTTATTATGAAGCACCAGGCTGTTATGACACAATGAGGATGAGGAAGAATGAGTCTCACATTGGTGTCTCCTGGTTTTCATGCCCAATAAAAACAAGTGGCACTTATTACCACAAGGGCCAAAAAAGCAAAGTGACCAAGAATTGACACCCCTCAGCAAGGACGTCCTGAAGAGCTGAAGCTCAGGTCATGTAACCTTCCTGTATAAAGTGTTTCAAAGAGATCACAGCCAGCCACCACCCTGAAGACTCAGGGACACTGTGCCAGTGCTGCAGGGGAAGCTCACCTCTGAGCAGTGCACAGAGAGCTGTAACTGGTATCACAGGCGCTGCCGTCCAGCTAAACGTCTATCTCTGATGTTAGCCGGAGCTGTGGTAGACAATTCTGGGGGATCTCATGCTCTCCTCAAGCTGGTAACACCTCACATTAAGCACATACCGAGTATTCTCGTCTGCTGCCTACCCCAGGGTTCATTTGCCACCTCAGGAGCTCCCTCAGCCCATGGGAAACTTCAGCATGAAAGTCCAAGCCCCACTGTAGGAGAATTATCACCCCTGCTGGCAAGCACAAAAGAATGGGCACAGCCAGCCAGTGTGTTCGGCAAGCAGACATTTCTGAGAGGCATCCTTTACCCTTCTGGGGGATGCTGGCAGAATTAAGCTCCACTATTGCTCTATACGTTTTCTCACCCCTGTTTCCCAGATGCTTTCTTATGGCTGAAACATAGTAAGGAGAGGATACTATATGTTCCTTCTTTGTTTCCTTAAAATCTGAAAAAAAATCCTAACCCTTTTACCTAAGTGGAAACTGTTCAGAATAAGGAATGTTATGGACCTGGGGTGGAAAAGAACCAGTTGAGGGAAAGAATCAGGTCTTCTCTCACCCTGTTTCTAACAAATGTCCTACAGTGTCAGGCAGGTAAAGGACCTGCACAGATTTCCATTAAAGCTGAGGAGAGGGAAAGAGGGAGTGTCGGGTGTTAGGATATACAGACAGTCACCACGGAAAGTTGAGAATGTTTGCTTGCTTTCTTTTTTGATTGCTTTTTACCTCTTTCTATGTTCTACCTTCCTTTAAATCAGCAATTCTCAACCTGTGGGTCGTGACCCCTTTGGACTGTATTAGAGGTTCACGGCATTAGGAAGGTTGAGAACCACTGCTTTAAACCAACATAATGATTTACTTTCCATTAAGAGGAAAATGAAAAAAATACTAATAAAAAGTTCAGACCACAAGGGGGCAGTGGTCCCATTGACAAAGGCGCTACAGGAAACCAGAACAAGGTAAATGGAGCAGAGGAAGGAAGGACATTCAAGAGTGTGTTTAATGTGACAGTGACATTTTGATTGGTGTGAAAATGGAATGAAGATCTCCTGGGGCTTCCAAACCAAAAGTGCCAGAAGTATCCAAGACAGTGAACTAGGCCCATTGAACACCGTCAGTTCCAGGCCTCCAAACTGAAGCAGCAGAGGCTCCAGGAAGAAGAAAGAATGGAAAGCGCCCTGAGTGCTTCCCTGATGCTCCTGTGTGTGCAGCTGACCTGGGCTGGGGTAGGGTGGGGAGGAGAGAAGAGGGGAGAAAAGGCACAAGCAACAAGGGAAAGTGGGGGCAGCCCTGGCCCTGAAACCTAACAGGATCCCGGGGACAAAATGGGGTCTCTAAGGAATATAAAACTGATAAGGAAAATCCCAAAACAAAACTAAACAGTTTATGTATGGAAATCTTTTATTCCTCCGGAGCAGGGTCAAATGGACAGCCTCCAGTGGGACAGAATCCTCCTTCTCTGAAAGTCTAGAAAGGTGACAGCTTCACACTGAACTTCAGTGACACAGACAGTGCTTCCAATTTCCTCCAGTGGTTTAGGTGGGACCCTGAGGGAGGCCTCATCTCCCTGATACAAATGATCAGGACAGGATCCACAGCCAGGCTTAACAAAGGAGATCAGCACTTCTCCCTGCTCTTCCAGGAGTCCCAGGTCCATGACTCCACCCTGCTCTTCTGTGCAGCAGCCCACAGTGCCCCCCAGGCACCTGCACCTGGACCTGACCTTGCTGGGGGGTTTACAAGGGCCCTGGGACACTGACTCTAACTTTGCTGTGAGCAAAAATGAAATATGAGGGGCCTTTTTGTAATGTAATGTCAAACATTACCAAATTTGAAGATCATGTGCAGGAGGATGGTGCTTTCAAATACCTTTTATTATATTTTGTTTCTCAGGGTGAAGCCCTTATTTTGTTAAAACTAGTTCAAAACTCGAGGCTGGGGATCAAAAAAGAGAGAACACTACAGAACAAAGGAAGAATAGAGTAAAATTCTTGCCTTTGAGCTCCTTTGTAGACTTTTACAAAGATACAGAAAATATAAAATTGAAGGTATAACCATCAAATTCTGTATTTTAAAATGCATATTTTGATATTTTAAAAAGATTAACTTAAAAGATCAAATACCCTAAATCTGAGGGAAAATGTAAAAGTTCGTAAAGGAAGAGTGAAAAAGAGAACACAGATGATTAAAAAGCTGGTTCTTCCTTAAAAGCGAGTTACTTGTTCATCTGACTAGAGAACAAGTTAAGGAGTATGACTAGAGGTTAAAACAGTGAATCTTTTTGAAAAGTGCACAGCATCCTACTGTTTCAGAAGGTCAGAACCCTGAGCAGATGGGGCAGGAGGAGAATAGGTCACACTGAGAGTGACCACGAATAATGGAGCAGTGAGTGCGGGAACAAACTGTTGGCCCATCACTTCTGATGTTAACACCCACAAGAGAGCACCGCTATGGCGGAAGCGCTAAATGACCAGATGGAAACGTAAATGACCTCTATACCCAGAGGATTTTAGCCAGCCAGAGGGTGTCTGTCCTTGTCCGTGTCAATGCTTGAAGAATACACCCTTGAATAGATGAGCCGTGGGGACATCATCAAGGTTCTCTATAAGCCCAGAATCATGAGTTTTCTCTCCCCAAGACCAGTTTAGTTACTTCTGTTAATTATCCATCCTGTCTGCAGTAGTCCATGAGCCTTTAACATGGAATTATCCCACAAGGATACCAACCACCCACTTGTTAGCAAGTTAGTAACACTGGACCCCTTCCACCCTAGAGATGTTAAAAATTATTTTTATTATTAATATATATCCTGGGTATGAGTTTGTGTTCCCCTGATAGGGCAATGTGTAGCCACATGAATTGAGGACTCAGGGTATCTAACTAATTATGACAATCATCAGAGGATCTCACATCCTTTGTACCCATAGACCTACTTAATAGCAGGGGTGTGTCAATGGGCGCATATTCGTTGGATACACTGACCCTAAAACATAAAGCATTAACCACAAACTACTGGCCAGATAGAACTTTGGAGTGACCACTTAAGGACTCAGCTACAGCACCAGGTTAGGTAGGTATGCACTCTGAGAAGGTGAAAAGCTATTCTTCAACATAAGACTATGTCCTTGTTAAAAATAACAAAGGCGCCAAGCTGGGCGCCAAGCTGGGCACCAAGGGGCGGAAGTAGGACTCTCTCCCATCACTCCCACTTCAATGACCCACTCTTTTGCATCCTGTTCTCATGACTGGCTGAACCAGATGTCCTGTTTTACTTTGAGAAAAAAAGTAAGGAACATTCTTGTCTGGTAAAAAGTTCATATGTTGTAGGGTTAGGAAACAGAAAGGTTTTTACCAAACCTAAAGTTACATGCACTGCCTGGTAATTGGGGCATCCTTATGCCGGTCAAGGCCAAGAAAGAAGTTATTAAACTGGCAGGGAAAATTGATCCTGACTATTATGAAGCTACAGGGTTGTTACTACCTGGTGGGAGTGGGGAAATATATCTACAACTCAGAATTCCCTGGATGGTTTTCAGCATTTTTATGCCAGTGATTGCTATAAACATAGCAACTACAGCCTGACTAGTGCAGAATAGACAGGGGCTTAGATGCCTCAGGGATGAAGGGCTCCAGAATGTTACCTCCCTGGGAAAGAAATCTAGTCTAGTGGAAGAGTTAGCCAGAGGGGAAGAGAATCAGGAATGAATGGAAGAAGACAATAAATATGAATTGCGGCAGAGAATCCACTACAGCAAGTGTAACTTGTCCCAGTAGCTCTACCGTTGTCTTTTCCTTTTTTATATAAAGAACAAGTTATGTGAGGGGATTTAACGGAGACCTAATGGATCTGCTATGTTTCTAATACAAACAAAAGGGCTAGAACAATGCTCCTTTATCTAGAGTCCAGGTCAGATTTACACATTTTGGAAAAAAGTTCTCCATAGTTTCAGAAAAGCCAAGACATGGAAGAGCTTTTACCAGATACATTTATGTCTTCCTGGCTGCACTGACAGAATTCATGTATTCAAGAACCCAGAGCATCCCAAAGCTTCTGAGACCTGGCTCTATCTTTTACAGAAAAGATTCTAAAGACAAAGTAAGTTTTTAAATGCACGCTTTCGTATCTTTTTAAGAAAATGAGCTATCACACAAAGAAAAAAGAAAGTCCTTCCTAACATCAAGAAGCCCAAAGAGACAGAACAAACAGGGGGTACACGTAGATACAGGGGAGGGGATTTATTAGGGGGACTGGATCATATTATCATGTAGACCAAGTCCCCTGACAGATGCCTGCAAGCTGAGAAGCCAGGATGCTGCCAGCATAGATCCTGGGATTCAGAGTCCAGAGAGCATGGCGTTCTGATGTCTAAGAGCAGGAGAAGAGTGTATTCCACACTGAGAGAGAGTTGTCCTCTGTGTAGTTCTGGCCAGGCACCCAGCTGGCTGCACAGCCGCATTCAGGACGGATCTTCCCACTTACTCCCCTCAGACTCCCAGGCCAGTATCCTTGGGAATCTCCATCACAGTCACGCCTAAAATAACGCTTTACCAGCATTCCAGACAAGTTGACACATAAAATTAACCTTCACATCACCCAAAAAGAAAAGAATTTTATCATCTACTGTAATCATTTGAGCAGTCTTTCCCCCACAGGTGCAGAGTGAGAAGGATCCACATAGAATCCCCCTAGCGCCTTTGTTTCTGTCCTAACTGACTCAGGCTTTGTAGCCCAGAGAAGACCAGCAGCCCCCTGCAGTGCTAGTGCCGGGTCCATCAGTCCCCACACACGAGGCCACCAGCCAAGGGACTCAGCCACCTACCTCTGTGCCACAGAGAACCTATGCACCCAGAAACCACCTAAATGAACCAAGCCTCATCACCTGAATTGGTAGCCCACGCAGCGGTTAGTAAACAATCTCCATCACTTCCTCTGACAAAAGAATATGGTAAATGAATATAAAGAATCAGAGAAAACTTCTTTAGAAAAAGAAAAATTTTTAAAGGGGCAGTGCCTGTGGCTCAAAGGGGTAAGGCACCAGCCCCATATGCCGGAGGTGACGGGTTCAAACCCAGCCCTGGCCAAAAAAAAACAACAACATTTTAAAAGGCCTTTGTTCACTGTATTTTCAGATAAGGAGGTGAGAGTGAGGAGAACACTAACCATGAGATGCCTGAGGTGACCAGGACTGGGGACCCTGTGCTCTGCAGTGGAGGCCAGCCAGCCAGGAGATGATTAGAGCAGCTTCTCCCATGTGGGCCACTGACTGCTGATGCCCTTCAGTTTCTGCATCTGGAAATGCTCTCCTGTGACAGCATCAGAGTAGGTACAGGAGACTCACATTTTAGAAAGCCTTGGACAGTAGTTGGCAGATAGGGTTGCCATCCCAAGGGAGCACATTGGGATTGCTCAGACTGCCCAGGAAGGGTCCTGTTTCAAAAAAAAGACACCTGTCTGTACACTCTCACTCAGATTACCTGCTTAATTAAATGTTCTTTCATATACATGATTTTATTTGAACTTTAAGGTTTAATAACTTGATGAATTATCAGTGGAAGTTGGGGGAACTAATTGGATGATGAAATCAAGATATTATAGTTCTGATTCCCTAGGCCTAAGGATCAGAAAAGGATCCAAATTGGTGAGATAAAGCCTCAGGCTTGGGATCCCTAGTCAGCATTACAGGAACCTTCAGAGAAAACATCCACTCCTGAAAGTCTCCTTGGTGAACGCACAGCTGCAGCTGAACTGAGATTGGGAGAGGTGACAGCCTAATCATCTAGAGTTTTCTATACAGACTAGAGAGGAAAGGGGGGAAATCAGAAAGTAATAGCACAGTTACCAATGTCCTGTGACTTTGCCCAGAACACCGTAGGTGCAGCAGAAGTCTAACACTGAGCAAACACGGGGGAAATCTGTGCCCCTGACAGCAACTCAGAAAGCTGCACTTGATGAAATCTTGGAGCTGAGAGCAGCTACGACACAATGCTCACTTCACCACTCTTTACAAATGGAAGTTATAAACAGGAGCATTAAGGCCACCACTCCCTACAGGGCAGCTCAGCTTTTGATTTAGTCTTTTATTCTCCTTCTTGATTTCATGGGGGAAAATGGTTTACGTAAAGCTGGGCCAAAGAGATGGGCTTAACTAAAACTGAATGACACAAATTCAATGGGAGAGAAAATTAATGCAGATGAGACTGCATTAGCAAGTGGTCCCTGACTTTGTGAGCTTTCACTTTTGTCGTGTCCCCTCTTCTATGAAATGGAGACTGTGGTTCCTGACCTCTCCCCTCCCGGGGAAGAGAGTGTGCACGAGGAAAACCAAGATGCCAGTGACGAGCTGCCAGACGTGCCACTCAGGATGTTCCCAGGTGGAGGTGATGTTGCTTGTTCTGATCCTTCCTTCACAGAGTCATTAACAGAAGAGCACAAAGGGCCGTACAGCAACACTTGCCACCAGGATTGTAGCGCTCCCTGACACAACCAGAATCAGCTATTCTTTTTATTTTTGTCTTTGACAAATTGCAGTGCAATTATATACCAAAATTCTGATTTTGATAGTTTCTAGACTATCTGAATGTTATTGATGGTTTTGTCATTATTTTAGTCATTCCTCAATTTAATCAATTTAATATTGATTAAATATAACACAATTACAACCCAGAGACTTTTTGATATTGGCTTCAAGACAGAGGAGAGGGGAGAGGAAAGGAAGGAAGAGAGGCAGGGCGGGAAGGAGGGGAGAAAGGGAAAGAGAAAGGAAAAGAAAGGAATGCAGAGAGAAAAAAAGGAAGAAAGCAAAAGAAAGAAAGAGAGAAGGAGGAGAAGAGGGAGATAGAAAGAGAGAGAGAAGCTTATGGAGAAAATTGAAGTCCCATTAATGTGCCTGTCTTTCCTCCACTCATCCTCCTCTCCAAATTATACAGGGTGCACATAAGTTCCTGTGAAATTTAAAATAATTTACTATTTTAAATTATTTTAAAGTAATTTTTCTGTAGCAAATTATTGTAAATTGCATAGGAACATTATGTCCACCATGTATCTTCACAAAAAATGTTTACCAGCTCCTTCCCCTCTTCATTTTTATCCCAGAATGAGTTACAACTCTGACATCTTTTTATTTCACATCGTAATAGCCAGTTTTATTCTCTGAAGCCAAAGACCAAAAGCACTGGTGAGCTTTCCTGAGGGAGGCCACAGCACACACCTCCCACTTCCTGTCCTGGAGCAGTGACGTCAGGACACAGCTGATAACAAGGTCCAGGGCAGAACAGGAGGCTGCTCAGCCTGCAGGAGGCAGCTGCCGGCATGACACGCCCCGGCTGGGTGTTGGCACTCGTGGTCTCCGCCTGTCTTGGTGAGGAAGCACCTACTTGTATCGGCTCTGACTAGTGTCCCACAGGGCTGGAGAGTAGGAAGGAAGAGGAATAATGGCACAGGCTCTAATCCCCTCATGGGCCCAGACACTGTGGGTGAGAGAGATGGAGGGTTTTGCCTGAGGTTTGGATCAAGGAGAAGAAAGGTGTGTGGGGACAGGGAGCAGCTCGTGAGTCTGTCTGTCCCTCTCTCTGACAGGACACCCAGTGAAGCCCTTTCTCTCCTCTGCCCACAGGATCCAGCGTGGCCCAGACAGTCACTCAGTCTCAACCAGAGATGTCTGTGCGGAAGAGAGTGTCGGTGACCCTGGACTGCACATATGACACTGGTTATACATACTATGATTTGTACTGGTACAAAGAACTTCCCAGTGGGCAGATGGTTGTTGTTATTCGCCAAAGATCTAATCAGCAAGGAAATGCAAGACAGAATCGCTTCTCTGTGAACTTCCAGAAAGCAGCCAAATCCTTCAGTCTCACGATCTCAGACTCACAGCTGGAGGACACCGCAGTGTATTTCTGTGCTCTCACAGAACGCACAGTGAGAGAAGCAGTAGGGAGAGGCTTACAAAAACCTCAGACCTCAGCAACTGTGCAGACGTGGGGAGGGAGGGAGAGTCCAGGGTTACAAGAACGTGCAGAGAAAATCATTGTCTTCTCCTGAGGAAAAGATAATGCTGTCCCCCTTTCACTGTTAAGCTTCTTTGTGGAATATTTATGTCTATCTACCCATTTTGGGTGAGTGAAGGAGAGTTTGGAATGACACTCTCACACTGGAAATAATTAGGATCCATGAGTAGGTTCTAAAGCTTAGGCTGGAGGTATGTTTAGAATGAGTGATGGGAGTGACTGTATTTGGGCAAGGCCAAAGTGAGGCCTTGGGATTTTGTGATATAGGCTGGTCTCACTGGAGTTAGATGATATCTCAAAGTAGTTTTGATTTGCATTTCTCTGATGATTAAAGATGATGAGCAAAATCCCAAGACCAGAGATGCTGGCATGGATGTGGAGAAAAGGAAACACTTTTGCACTGCTGGTGGAATTACAAATTAATACATTCCTTTTGGAAAGATATATGGAGAACATTTAGAGATCTAAAAATAGACCTGCCATTCAATCCTGTAATTCCTCTACTGGGCATATACCCAGAAGACCAAAAATCAAATCATAATAAAGATATTTGTACCAGAATGTTTATTGCAGCCCTATTCACAATTGCTAAGTCATGGAAAAAGCCCAAATGCCCATCGATCCACGAATGGATTAATAAATTATGGTATATGTACACCGTGGAATACTATGCAGCCTTAAAGAAAGATGGAGACCTTACCTCTTTCATGTTTACATGGATGGAGCTGGAACATATTCTTCTTAGTAAAGTGTCTCAAGAATGGAAGAAAAAGTACCCAATGTACTCACCCTTATTATGAAACTAATCTAGGACCTTCACATGAAAGCTATAACCCAGTTACAACCTAAGAATAGGGAGAAGGGGGAAAGGGAGGGGAGGGAGGTGGGAGGTAGGTGAAGGGAGGGGGATTAATGGGATTACACCTGTGGTGCATCTTACAAGGGTTTATGTGATCTTAGTAAATGTGGAATGTAAATGTCTTAGTAAAATAACTAAGAAAATGCCAGGAAGGCTATGTTAACTAGTGTGATGAAAATGTGTCAAATGGTCTATGAGCCAAGTGTATGGTGCCCCATGATCATACTAATGTACACAGCTATGATTTAATTAAAAAAAAAAAAAAAGTGGTGAGGCAAAGGCCAAATTGCCCAGTCCCAACTGAAATCCTTGAGTCATTTCCCAACCCCCATTCCCACCACTTACCCTAATCACATCACTTCCTGGGAGACCACACTGCAGCTGAGCTCAACATCCAGGCTTCAGCTTCTCTGGAAAACTGGGTGAGACATCAAGATCAGTGAAAGCATCCCTCTCACACAAGAAGGATATAGTCAGACTATTTGGGGAGGGGGGGGAGGTTGTTTGTTTTTCTTAAGAGACTAGGATCTTGCTCTGTCACCCAGGCTGGAGTGCTGTAAAGTATCATAGCTCACTGTTGCCTTGAACTCACAGCCTCAAGCAATCTTCAGCCTCAGCCTCCCAAGTAGCTGAGACTAGAGGCATGCAGGCCCAGCAGATTTATATTTTAATTTTTTAGACACAGGGTCTTGCCCAGGCTGGTCTTGCATTCTTAGCCTCAACTGATCCATCTGCTTCAGGCTCCCCAGCACTATTTAGATTTTACCTTCTCTTTTACCCCTTAGGCCCAGTAAGTCACCACCACTTACACATTCAGACTAGTTACCAAGTTTATACCAGAGCTTGTTTCTCCTTTCCACCCTTGCTCCCAGTGCCTTCATCCAGCGCCTCCCATTTCAACTAATACATAATTATTCCCCTAGTCTCCCTGTCATGAAATATTTCCCCCTTCAAACATTATTTTTCACAGCCACCCAAGTGATCTTCTTATTTTAAAAATCAGATCATGTCACCTCCACTTTCCTGAAGCCCAATTTCCCACAGAAATGGGGAAATGTATTATCAGAGTGTAAGTCCAGCACAGCAGAGGCCACCTCTGTCTCTTAAGCACCTCCCATGCCTGACAGGCTGAACAGTAACGCATCATCTACTGATGGATTAATCAGTCCCCTGCTTAGCAAGTCAGCCTCATCTTTTGCCATATCTCCACCCCCCATCTCCCATACACTTCTCCCTTTTTAGTACGTGAAGTTGTTTCCTGTACCTGAGCCACTGGGAACTGTACCCGCAGTGTGGAATGCCCATCTGCACTTAACCCCTCAGCTATGATGGAGATTTGCAAGCCTCCCTTCCTCTCCCAGTTCTTGTCCTGACACTTGCTCCAGTAGAACTGACCACTTTTTCCTTTAGCCAGAAAGAATGAATGATTCCCAAAGACCTTCCCTAGTGATCCTGTGGCATCAGTGAAGGTATAAACGGGAATGTTTCTGCACAGGGGAAAAGCAAAGTATAAATGATATTCCCAAAAAGACTGCAGAAAGAGTAAATGCAAGTTGACTCTTTGAGGCGTTTCCAGAGAAGGTGGAAAAATAAACTGAATCATTTTAATGAGCGCACAGCTGATGCCTGACCTTCTGTATCTGTTTCCCTTCGAACAGGGAAGAGAGTGAGAACCAACAGACAGTGGAGCAGACTCCCCAGTCCCAAGTGTTCAGGAAAGACAGGTATTTATTTTTAATAGTAGTTACCCAAGGTTATTGGTTCTTATGGTTCAGACAAAGGGCTGTCAAAGACCTTGTCCTTGTAATTGTCGGTATTTCAGAGACAAAGCAGAAATTTATCTGCGAAAGTGAGATCCCTAATCATTAAGAAGAGCATGTTTAGCTCCCTGCAGGTCACGCACTCAGCTGACAACTTCTACCCCATGACCATGGGGACACCTGTGCATTTGGTCTTTACAAAGTCTCACGAGAGGGGACCACTTATTCACTTCTTCTTCTAAGCAGCACAAAGACAGGTTTTTCATAATCCACATCTGAGGCCTTCTGTTTCCTCCTCTCTACATACTTTGTTAGGCAACATAAAAAAGATATTAAGCATGATGCTTGTACACAAATAGCTTGCTATCTGATTAATAGATATAAGAATATCCCACATCTTCTTTTATTTTTATTTTTGTATATAGCTTGATCTTTTTTTACGTTCTTTTTTTTTAATTTCAGTTTAATGTGAGGGTAAAACAACTAGGTTACAATCTTTACATTCGTTAGGTAGATGCCTCTTGTAATTGTGTGCTGCACCTAAGAGGTGTGCCATGCACCTTTACATCGTGTCCTTTAAGTGAGAGAACACCAGTCCTCCCCTCCTTCCCTTTACCCCTCCCCCCAACTTGAATTGAATTGAGTCTTTCTCTTCTGTGAGCATGTATTATATCATATTAGTATTGAAGTAGTAAGAGCCTCAATTATTAAAAAGGAGCATGTTTACCTCCCTACAGAAAGAATTACAAAATGATACAATTTTGTGCAAACCTAAAAATGTTAAGTTTTGCATGGGTGCAAATAGCATTAAGGAAAACCAAAACCAAACAAAGAACAGCCTGTAAAATGCATCATGGATAAAAACAAAAGTCACTTTCAACATCATGGAAATTGGATTTTGGACATAGACTTGAAGAATCAGTAAAATTTTACATAAGGGAGATGGCAAGAGAACACATTGCAGGCGGGATAAACTTAGCAAGGCCAATCAATCATCAGGAAATAATAAATAAGAACAGTTTAGGAAATTTAAAATTTTCAAATATAACTGAAAAGGACAGGTTTTATTGAAAAGAGCTGTGGGATAAGATGAAATGTTATCTTGAGGCAATTTTTAGTGTAAAAAGACTGCATGTAACTCAGAACTGGTTTCCTTCCAGACAAAGAGAAAATGTGTTTCGAGATTATTCCTCTTTCCCATAAACAACTTAGGAAATACCTTGAAATTGTTTTTCAGAATGAGCCATTAATCCAAATTTAAACAGTCAAATAACATCAAAGATGTACTTTTAAAGTACATTTCTAAATGTATTTAATAACTAACTATATTTTCATAATAATTGATTCAATCGACAGATAAATTTCCTTTTCCCTGAGCAATTCTACCACCAACTGATAGCCCATATTGCAGGAAATAAAAAATCTCAACACTTTCCCAAATTCGTTGCAGTTTTATAATCAGTTTCCAGCATGGATTTTTGGGGGGATAAGGGGACACTAATAGCTTCTCTGCAGTCATGAACCACATAAAGGACAAACTTTCCTATCAAGTAACACAGATCAAATCAAACAGAGCTCCATCCTTCTTTGTTTTACACTTTGTTCTTTTCCTTGTCTGGCTGCAGAAACCTTTGGGTGATTTCCACTAAAAATAGCTCCTGAATGGATGTGAGATTTCACTTAGCCCAGGCACTTTACAGGCTTGGTTTTGATCTGTTTCATATTTGTCCCATTTCATCAGGGTACTGAGTTGCTGTAAGAATAAACCAGGCAGACTGTCCCTACACATTAGGGTTAATTTCTAATTTACCCCCCCACCCCCGTGTCTTATTTGGATCATCACAAACACACTTGGTGTCTAATTTGGTTTACTCTTACAAAAGCTTGGTTTGGTGTACATCAAACAAAGTGGTTCTTCAGGCACAATATGCTAAACTTCAGAGATATTGGAGTTCTGTTTTTCTAGTAGCTGGTGCAGGATTTTAGAATCAAGGAAGCACTTAAAAAGTAGATGTCAACATTATAGTAAAACTAAGGCAGTTATTGTGTCTTTTTCTGTTATTTCCACATCACTCAGAGAAAGAAAAGAACTCTTTAAAAATTGAGAACAATGAGGAAGAGAAGTCTGTTTTATTGAGGAAAAAGGCTTTTGTTTGGAAACATCTAGTCATAGTTGGCTCCTTTTCTTTGCATCAAGTATCTGTCCAGAATGGATCATCCTAGAAAAGCAATCAGTGGATTTAGAATCATCCAACTCACCCTTGTTTCTACCAAGAAAAGGGTTTCTTGGTAAAGCACGTCGGGTAATGCTATAGACTCATTTTGGGTCTTCACTGGGCAGAAGACACAAAGACCAATTTAGGACAAAGGGAGAAGGACAAGGAATGAGTCCATGGACGTAGATTATTGGCCACAAAGGGCACATTCAAGATTTGTTTTTTTAAATTTTCAGATTAATGTGAGGGTACAAACAACTAGGTCACAATGTTTGCATTTGATAAGTGGAGTCACTCTTACAGCTGTATCCTACACCCAAGAAGGTGCCACTCCTTCCGTCGTACCTTTCCATTGTGCCGATGAGTAGGAGAAACCAATCGCCCTCCCTCCGACCTTCTTTCACTTCACTTGCTCCCCCTCTCACAACTTGAATTGAATGTTTCTCTTGCCTGAGCATGTATTAGATGATCTACTGGCTTCCTATTAGTTTTGAGTACAATAAACACTTGCTTTACCATTCTCATGATACTTTACAAAAAATCCAGCTTAATACAAAAGATGTAGTCTCTGTCTTTTTTATGGATGAATAATATTCCACGATATATTTTGTTTGCAAATATAACATATATTATTTATACCACAGCTTGTTATCCATTCCTGGGTTGGTGGGAATTTAGGTTGTTTCCACATCTTGGAGATTGTAAATTAAGCTGGGATAAACAATCTAGTGCAAATGCCCTTATGATAAAATGATTTTTTTTTTAATTTGGGTTGATGGTTAGTAATGGGACTATGGGAACACATGAGAGGTCTAATTTGAGTTCTGTGAGGATTCTCCATACTTTTCTCTGAAAGACTATTATTAGTTTGCAATCCCACCAACAGTGTAAAAATATTCCCTTCTCTCCACAGCCTCTCCAACATCTACAGTTTTGAGACTTTATGATGTGGGCTATTCTCACTGGGGTTGGTGGTATCTCATGGTGGGTTTTTTTGTTGTTGTTGTTGCTGTTTTGTTTTGCTTTGTTTTTGAGACACAGTCTTATTATGTTGCCCTCAGTAGAGTGCTGTGGCATCACAATTCACAGCAACCTCAGACTCTTGGGCTTAAGCAATTCTCTTGCCTCAGCCTCCCAACTAGCTGAGAAGACAGGCATATGTCTGTCTTCAGACATATGAGCTACAGGAGCTGAGCCTCATGGTGGTTTTGATTTCCATTTCTCTGATGCTTAGGAATGATGTTTTTTCATGTTTATTAGCCATTCTTCTGTCTTCCTCAGAGAAGGTTCTGTTCTTGTCTCTTGCCCAGTGATAGATGAAATTGTTTGCAAGTTTTTTGTTAATTTGAGTTCTCTATAGATTCCAGTTATCAACCCTTTGTCAGATTTGTAACATACAAATATGTTTTCCCATTCTGAAGTTTGTCTATTTGTTTTCATTGTTGCGTCCTTAGCTGTACAGAAGCTTTTCAGTTTAATTAATTCTTATTCGATTATTTTCATCATTGTTGCAATTCCCACTGAAGTCTTCATAACATCTTTCCCCAGGCTGAAATCTTCAAGAGTTTTTACCAACACTTTCTTGTAGGATTTTTATCATTTCAGGTCTTAGATTTAAGTCTTTTATCCATCTTGAGTCAATTTTTGTAAATGGTGAAAGGTGTGGGTCCAGTTTCAGTCCTTTACATGTGGTTATCCAGCAACATTTATTGTATAGGGGTTCTTTTCCCCGATGTATAATTTTGTTTGGTTTATCAAAGATTAGATGGCAATAAGAGATTGGTGTCATTTCTTGCCTTTCTATTCAGTTCCATATGTCTATGTCCCCATTTTTTGTACCAATAACATGACTATTTGATCACTTGTGGACTTATAATCTAAAGTCTGGTAGAGTGATGCATCCTGCTTTGTTCTTATTATTATTAGGAATTGCCAGCTGGGTGCAGTGGCTCAAGCCTATAATCCTTGCACTCTGGGAGGCATAGGCTGGTGGATTGCTTGAGCTCATGAGCTCAAGACCAGCCTGAGCAAAAAGCAAGGCTCTGTCTCTACTAAAAATAGAAAAACTGAGTCAAGAGGATTGTTTGAGCCCAAGAGTTGGAGGTTGCTGTGAGCTAGGATGATGCCACAGTACTCTACCCAGGGTGACAGCTTGAGACTCTGTCTCAAAAAAAAAAATTTTTTTTTTTTAAAGGAATTGCCTTGGCTATGTGGGATTTTTTTCTGGTTCCAAATGAAATGAAAAACTATTTTTTCCACTTATTCAAAGTATGATCTTGGTATTTTAATTGAATCTGTAGATTCAATGCAATCTGCTGCTTTGTGTAGCATAGACATTTTCGATGTTGATTCTACCCAGCTAAGAGCATGGTATGTTCTTCCATTTGTTAATGTCTTTAGCTATTTTTTTTCTTAGGGTTTCATAATTCTTTCTGTAAAGATCTTTCATCCCTTTTGCTATATATATATATTCCTAGGTATTTCAGTTTTGTTGAAGCTACTGTGAAGGGAATTGTGTCCTTGATTAGCTTCTCAATTTAGCTCTTATTGGCGCATACAAAGGCTATTGATTTGTGGACATTGATTTTATACCCTGAGAGGTTACTGTGTTTCTTGATCATTTCCAGAAGGCTTGTGGTTGAATCTCTGGGGTTTTCTAAGTATTAAGATGATATCATCAGCAAAGAGCAAGAGTTTGACCTCCTCTGCCCCCATTTAGATGTCCTTTATATCCTTTTCTTTTCTTACTGCATTGGCTAGAACTTCCAGAACTATGTTGAATAGTAGTGGCTATAGAGGACATCCTTGTCGGGTTCCTGCTCTAAGTGGAAAAGCTTTCCACTCCATTCAGTATGATATTAGCTGTGGATTTGTCATAGATAGATTCAGTCACTTTGAGAAATATGCCACCTATGCCTATGTTCTTAGAAAAGGATGCTGAATTTCACCAGATGCTTTTTCTGCATCATATATTCTTTGTTTTCTCTTATATTGATATGGCAAATTACATTTATGGATTTGCACATGTTAAACTAGCCTTGTATTCCTGGGCTGAAGCCTAGTTGATTATGGTATATGATTTTTTTAATGTGTACCTGTAATCTATTAGCTAAGATTTTATTGAGTATTTTGCATTACTATTCTTTTGTGAATTTGGTCTGTAGTTCACTTTAGTTGGGTCTTTTCTTGGTTTTGGTATCAGGATGATGTCTGCTATCAAAATGATATTTGCTTCATAGAACATACTGGGAAAGGTTCCTTATCAATATTTGGAATAGGTTCTACAGTTTAGGCACACGCTCATGTTTGAAGGTTTAGTGGAATTCTGGTGTGAAGCCATCTGGTTCAGGGCTTCTTTTAGTTGGAAGATTTTTTTATTGTTTCATCAATCCCTTGACAGTTCAAGAGACCTGTTTCTTCCTGATTAAGTCTAGGGGGATGGTGAGATTCCAGGTATTGGTCTATTTCCTCTATTCTGTCAAATTTCTGGACATAGAGTTTTCTGTAGTAGTCAGGGATAATCTTTTGTATCTCTGTGGTACTTGTTATTTCCCCCCTTTTTTTCTGATGAAGATTATCAGATTTTACTTTTCTGTTTCTAGTTAATCTGGCCAAATGTTTATTGATTTTATTTATCTTTTTGAAGAAGGAATTTCTGTTTCATTAATATCCTGAATGATTCCTTAATTTTTAATTTTATTTATTTATGATTTAATTTTGGTTATTTCTTTTCTTCTGCTAAGGTAGGCATTGGATTGCTCTTCCTTTTCCATTTCTTTGAGATGATTCATTAGGTTATTGATGTGCTCTCTTTCTGTTTTTCAAAAGTGTTGAAATGTTCTTTTGGAATAGGGCCAAAAGGAAGAGAAGAGTAAGTAAGAGAATGGAAAGGGGAAAGAAAAAGATACTTTAAAAAGAGGGTGTGGAGTGAAAGGAAAAAATTTAAAAAGAGAGAGAGAGATAAAAAGGACAGAAAGAAAGAGACAGGAGAAATGGTGGTTGTTGGCAGAGTGCTTTGACCCACAGTCACAATTTCAGGACTCTGCAGGATGGAATGGGGTGGGTCCCTTAAGGTCAGGTGCTCCTTACCAGCCTGGGCAAAAGCAAGATCCCACCTTTGCCAAATATACCAAAAAAAACAGGTGTATGTCACAGCTGATTTTAGAAGGACACTCTAGACCATGAGCTCAAGGCCTTCTTGAGTCAGAAAATTGCCATGACCCCACAGTCCAGGCTCAGAGTAAGGCTCTCTCCCATAAATAGAATACAAAATGAAATAGAATAAGGAAGATGAGAGAAAATAATAATAATATTAGATTAATAAAATTAAAAATACAATTACATAAGATAAAAAAATATCTTATTTGTTGTATGAGAAATTTATGTGGGAAAGATGACAAAACAGACAAATCTCTACCAAAAGAGAGAAAAAAAATAAAGAAACCAAAAAGAAGGAAAGAATAAAGGTGACTAAGAAAACATAGACATGGCAAAGCCTTTCCTATTGAAGAAAGTAAAAATGAAAAAATAAAAATACAACCAAACAAAACAAAAGTAAAACAAACAACCAAAAATAAGGAAAAATTTGAGAAAAGAAGGAAAAAAAGAAAAATACATATATGTATATTTGTATATTGCCTGGACACCTGATAGCACTGTGCTGTGGGGAAATACAGAACATACATGCTGGTTTTGCTGTATAAAATGGGGTCTGAAAGCCATGATCTAGTTCCTGAGGAAACCTGATCCTCCCTTCCTGATTTATTTGCCTTCAATCGGGGCTTGGTCATTTCTCTAGCATTCATTTCCCACAAGATTGTGATCCTGAAGCTCTCGCCAGATTTCTCTGGAGACACATCTTGACCTTCCAAATACTGGTTTCTGACAACAAAGTGGCTTTCCTGGGGGTACAGGAGATGTTGAACTCACCACAAGGATGGCTGCCCAAACTCAACAGGCACCCCCAGAGTCAGCCATGCACTAGGACCCTGTGGACTGTTCCTGTCCTCATTTTATTAAGATAAACTGGAATTTGTGGTTCAATAGGTAAAATGTATTTTTGTTCCTTATTAGGATAGATCCTTTTAAAAGTTTTCCAAATTCATTATCTCTATTCCCTAACCCTCCCCCACTTACTTAAACCCAGTTCAGGCAGATTTTTAACCCTACTGTTCCCTTGGAATCACTCTGCTAAGGTCGCCAATGACTTTCATAGCCACAAATTCAATAACCAATTACCATCCCTTATCTTACTGAATCAGAAGAAAGATTACGGCTATTTTCTACTTGAAACACTATCTTTGCTTGAGTTGGGGACACTATATTCTCTGAGTTTGCCTTCACCACTGTCATGGTCCCTTTGTGGACACCACTTATCAGGGCCTAGGACTGGTTGGTCTCTGGCCCCAGCCTATCCAGCTGTGTTCTGGACTTGGACTGCTATGCTGTTATCTCGCTCAGGAACAATTGCTCTTAAATGCCTGGGAGCTATTTACCTTAGCAGAAGGGAGAGAGAGATAGTCTTTGAGGGTGAAGTAGTCTTAGAATAGATCTTAGCCTTTAGCAGAGCTTAGTGATCTTCAGCAGAGAGACGCCATGCTGGCATTCTGCAGGCAGGAGAAGAGACAGAGTGAGAGTAAGCGGGTCCATGATAGAATGTGCACACTCCTGACTGCCTTCTCCTCTGTCCTAATATAAGGCTGATCTCGTACCTCTCAACACCACAGGTGGAGAGACTGCTAATTCACCAATGCTCTCATCTCACAAGCTCTCTCATGCTTGTTACGAAAGCTAAATCCCTCTCCATGCCATTCTCACTCTCCTTTTCTACCTCATCCTCTTGCTGACCTCTTGATGTTGCATATCTCAGGGCTTAGCCCTTAAACAGATGCTCTCCACCTTCTCTCTCTAAGTGATCTCATTCAGAAACATGGCTTTCATTACCACCTATGCATTGATGACTCCCAAATGTTTATCTTTTTCCCAGCCCCCTCCACTGAAAGCCAGGCTTATACATACTATAGTGTATGTAACATCTACTCTGGATATCTAACTGGCATCAAAAGTTTAGCATATCTAAAACATAATGACTAATTCCATAGGCCCCTCTCACTCTCCTCCCATTTTCAGAAAATGGCGATATAATTTGCCTGTTTACTACAGCCAAAAATTTTGGAATTTACTTTAACTTTTCTCTTTCTCTCACACCCCACATTGTCAACAAACTAGCACCATTAGATTTATTTTCTACTGAAAAAAAGAGTCTGACTTCATTTTTGTATTCAATAATGGTATTATATGATGGTGTCTAAGGACAACTACTCATTTCATAATTCTAATTCTAGGGTAGATAGATGGATAAGGGAAGAAACCTTGCATTGAGGCTGCTGCCAGTTGAAATATATCTCTGACTTGTGATATATTTTCCCTTAGCTGCTTGAGACTTCCCCTCAGAAGCCAGAAGCTAAGTAATTGTCTTTTAATTTGGTACCTTGGAGACTTTTAAGCACCCCCAGAGCAAGGCACCATTCGGGAGGGTTGATATGTGTACTTTTTCTTGAAGTGATGGGAGGAAAGGGTGATGATGGAAAGAGAATTGGGAATAAAGAAGCAGCAGTATGACATATGCGCATCAAGCATGTTCTAGAGCAGACCAGTTTTAGGAAAAGTCTTCATATACCTCCAAAAGTACAAGACCACAGTCAATTTGAAGAGTGGTAGTCTGGAAATGAACCCAATCACACACACATTTGTCACCAGCAAACTCATATCTAGAAGGAATATAAGTAATTCCAACATACTTACTGAAAAGTTGTCCTCCCCACACTGATTTCAGATGCTGTCTTTTTCATACACTGAACGGCCACATACAATTGGGCCTGTTACTAATTTGTTGTTCCATTTAAGTGACCTGTCTTCCTAGTCTTAATTTTCACTTAGCAATTTTCTTTCTTTTCAATTTTCTGCAATAGTAAACATGCTGTCTTTTTCCACACTTTCTGTTAACTGTTTCTTATTTTGACATACAAATTAACAGGAACTTTTTTTGTTGTTTATATTATAATTAGTCTTTTGCTAATGGTGTTTGATTTCTTTAAGTTTTCTGTTATACAATCATCTGTACACACACAGAGATGATATTTTTATTTGTTTCTTTACAATTCTTATGTTTCTAATTGTTTTCATGAGGGCTGACTGATAAACTGGTGGCTCAAACATGATGCTAAACATTGATAGATATAATGGACATCTTTCTCCTCCTCCAACTTGAGTAGAAAATCTTTTGTGTCCACATAAGTAGGTGCTAGTTTGGAGTTGTGACATAAACATTTTTATGTTAAAGATCTGGTTATTGTTTTCTATTTGTTAGGTTTTTAACATGAATGTGTGTTACATTTTGTCAAATGCCTTTCCAGCATCACTAGAGATAATCACATGATTTTTCTTCCTGTGCCAGGTTTTAAGCTCCTGACTCTAAGCTGCAAGTGCTTTGCTCTAAGCTGCAAGTGCTTTGCTCTTACACTTTGCTTCGTAGGAGAAAGTGCTGGTGTCTATCAAGCACTGCCTCCTAGTATTAGTTAAATGTTAGGTGTTTTTTTTCTTATGCCACCAACTGTACAGTTACCATATTCTATTATGTACATTTTCTTAACCACAGGGTTAAGTTGAATGAACATGTTGAGGTAATAGCACTCAACAGTTATTGTTTACCTGCCACAACCTCTGCTTATCATTGCTCAGCAAAATCATTAATCATCTTTAACCACATATATGCCTGTTGGTACTTATCTGGAATGTTGAAATCACGATACTGGAGATAAGAGAGAATAAAATTCTAAGGGAAACTCTCATTTAAATGTTACTTCTTCCAAGCAACTGGGATAGATCCTTCTGCTCTTCCCCAGACTAAAATCCCCTTCTTTGGTATTATTCCTGGTAAGTATCCTTATCAATAGACATAAAAATGTTTTTAAAAATTAAAAAATAAAAACTAGAAATTTTTCTAGCATTTCTGTGGTTTCAGATTTGCCGTGATTTGGGGATTCTCTGCTTGGGAAGAAATATAATCATGAGGGCATTACCAACTGCTGCTTCCCTGCCAAAGGGCTGGCACTAGCTGACTGTGTTCCCAAGGAGAAGGGAGTAAGTTAGAAGTTCTTTCTACCATGGCTTATACAAAGCAGACTGCCCCAAATTCATCCATGGTAAAGCACCCATGAAGCAAATGCCTATGAAATCCATCTCTACTGGATGGGTCAAGAAACCTCATCTCTATAGAACTGGTACCAATGTACTTTGTGAATTAGGTGTAATCACAAATCCACGGAACCTCTGATTCCCAAACTTCCTTTCCAGAGTCCCATGGGAGAAATTGCTCAGGACTTTAAGACACATCTGGCTTCCAGAGTACAGCTATTGGTGCTTTGCAAGAGGCAAGTGAGCCCTATCTGATTGGCCTTTCTGAAGACACAAACCTTTGTGCTATCCATGCTAAATGTGTGTCAATTATGCCAAAAGACATCCAGCTAGCACACTGCATATGTGGTGAACATGCTTAAGAATCTATGATGAAGGGAGTTGGGACAAGATGGCATGGACTAGAGACATCTCTCCCCAGCCACTCACAGTGGGACAGGGGAGGGAGGACTTCTGCCACCTCTGGTTCGGGGATTCTACCCTAAAAAATCATTCTGGGGGCACAATGAAGCAGTTGGGGACTCCAGGAGCCAACAAGCATGTCTGGAGGTGAGTAAGACCAGCACAGAAGGCAAGTGCCTGGGTATGGGCAGAAGCCAGGCTTCCCTCCCCTGGAGAACAAGAGGCAGAAAAGGGTGTCCTGCAGTTTTTTGTTTTTAGACTGGGCCACTCGTTGGAGTACTTTTCAAGGCTTAAGTGAGGGTGTACACTCAAACAGTGTCCGGAGGCCTGATTGAATCACCGGGCAGGGTGGTACTCCTATCAACTTGGCTACTAGCAGGACACCATCATTGTGGGAGGGCCACCTGGGAGGAACAGTCCTAAGGGTCCTAGTGCATGGCCAGATCTGGCATGCCTGCTGAGCTCAAGAAGCCATCCTTGTGATGAATTGAATGTCTCCCACATCCCCAGGAAACCCCATTTGGTTGTCAGGGGGCACTATTTGGAAGATCAAGACATGCCCTTAAGAAATCTGGTGAGGGGGGTGGGGCCTTGGTGTGTGTCACACTTTATGGGGGCAAGACATGATTGCAAGAGGGACTTTACCTAACAATCACAATCAGTGTAACCTGGTTTATTGTACCCTCAATGAATCCCCAACAATAAAAAAAAAAAAAAAAGAAATCTGGTGAGAGCTTCAGGATCCCAATCTTGTGGGAGGTGAATGCTAGCAAAACAACCAAGTCCTGTTTGAGGGCAAATAAATCAAGAAGACAGGACCAGGTCTCCTTGGCAACTAGAAAGTAGCTTTCAGCCCCCATTTTATACAGCAAAACCAGCATGTGTGTTCTGCATCTCCTGATATCACAATGCTACCTGGTGTCAAAGCAACGTATAAATATACATATATATTTATTTCTTTGTTTCCATCTTTTCTCAGTTTTTTGTTAGTATTTTCTTGTTGTTGTTGTTTGTTTGCTTGTATTTTTATATTTTTATTTTTACTTTCCTCAATAGCAAGGGATCCTCCATTTTTGTTACAGTATTTTAGCCATTTTTATTCTTTATTTCTCCTTTATTTCTCTCCCTTTTTTTTTTTCTTTTTGGTAGAAATTTCTCTAATTTTCTCCTTTTTCCCACATAAATTGCTCATACAACAACTAATATATCCCTTTTTTCTTTCTTTCATATAATTGTATTTTTAATTCTTTATTTATTTTTATTAATTTTTCTTTTCTCTCAGGGGTTGGGGGGGTTACAGCATTGGTCTGGCTAGTGGTGGTTATAGGATTGGTCTGGCTCAGTTAAGCCATGGGGTCATAGTGTAGGGTGTTCTTCTTTAGGCATTGGAAAGAAGGTATTGGTCAGTTCTGTAGACAAACTGCTAATGTTTTTCTATATTTGGTTGAGTCTTGCTTTTCCCCAGGCTGGTTAAGAGATCCTGACTTCAAAGAACCCACCCAACCTGGCCCCCAAACTCCTGGAGTTGCAGGTGTTGGTCAAAACATCCTGCTGAACACCACCACTTATCCTGTCTCTCTCTTTCTCACTTTCGGTCCTTCCTTTCTTCTTTTTTCAGTTCTTTCCTTTCACACCCTGCCTTCTTTTTTTTTATTACCTTTTTCTTTCCTTTCTCCATCCACACAATACTCTTTGCTTCCTTTTGGCCTTATACCAAAAGTCCACTTCAACATCTAGGCTGAGAGACAAGGTCATTTAAAGCAATGGAGGTAGTGAGAGGAAAAATTAGGGAAAAGAACAAGAAGAAAACATACATGGGGAAAAATCAATAGAAAAATTTTGGAAACATGAAAAACCAGAACAGAGCACCCCACCCACCCCCCACCCACTCCAAGGATCATGAGGTAGCTACAACAGAGGATTCCACCTTCAGGTGCAGTGGCTTATGCCTGTAATCCTAGCACTCTGAGAGGCTGAGGTGGATGGATTGCCTGACCTCACAGGTTTAAGACCAGCCTAAGCCAGAGTGAGACCTCAACTCTAAAAATAGCTGGGCACTGTGGCAAGCACATGTAGTACCAGCTATTTGGGAGGCTGAGGCAAGAGAATTTCTTGAGCCCAAGAGTTTGAGGTTGCTATGCGCTATGACACCATGGCACTCTACTAGGGTGATAAAGTGAGAGTCTGCCTCCCCCTCAAAAAAATAATAATAGTGAAAATGACAGAAAGGAATTTAAAATATGGATGGCAAAAACAATAAAGGGTATTGACAAGAAAGTGGAAAATAATCAAAGGAAATCTAAAAGCCGAACTAAAAAGTGGATAAAAGATATGAAGAATATAGAAAAGATACAGCAAAGCTTAAGGAATTAAAGAAGTAAATTAGGGAACTTCAAGATGCAGTAGAACATATCAATAACAGATTAGACAAAGGAGAAGAAAGAATCAAAAAGATAGAGAATAAAGCTCTTGAACTAACCCAGGAAGTTAAACAGGCAGAAAAGAAGAGAGAGAAAGCACAACAGTCACTCAGAGAATTATGGAATTTCATGAAGCCTTCAAACATACAAATTAAAGATATTCTTAAAGGGGAAGAAGATGGCTCCAAAGGAATGGAAGCCCTACTGGAGGATATCATAAATGAAAATTTCCAAAGTATCACCAAAGATATAAAAATACTCCTTTTAGAGGGATGTCAAACCCTAAGCCATCTCAACACAAACAGAGCATCTCCAATACACATTGTAATGAATTGTCCAAAGTTAAGAGGAAAGAGAAAATTCTGCAAGCAGCTAGAAGTAAGTGCCAATAAACCAACAGGGGCAAATCTATCAGGATAACAGCAGACTTCTCAGTGAAAAATTTCCAAGACAGAAGAGAATGATTATCTACCTTTAACTTTCTTAAACAAAACAATTTTAAGCCCAGAATTCTGTATCTTGATAAACTAAGCTTCAAAATTGATGGAGAAATAAAATTTTTTGTTGACATGTAAACATTGAGGAAATTCTCCAAAACCAGGCCAGATCTATAGGAAATACGTTCACCCATTCTCCACACTGAACACCACAATAAACCACCAGCAAACTAAACACCCAAAAACTAAAGGACAAAACCTAGCTTCCACAATAGCACAAAAGATAAAACTAAGCAACATACTTACACAAAATAGGTTAACTAGAACTCTACCACATTTATCAATTCTCTCAATAAATGTAAATGGCTTGAATTCCCCACTAAAGAGGCACAGGATGTCCGATTGGATATGAAAACACAAGCTATCTATATCATGTCTCCAGGACACACACCTAAACTAAAGAACAAAACAAGATTAAAGGTGAAGGGTTGGAAGACAGTATTTCAGGCAAATCGAAATCAGGAGAAAGGAGGAATCACAATCTTATTTTCCTATGCAAGTGTATTTAAAGCAACCAAAGTTCAAAAAGACAAAGATGGTCCCTTCATACAATACAAGAGGACATTTCAATTCTAAACATTTATGCACCCAACTTAAATTTTCCTAGATTTATGAAACAGACTTTAATCAGTCTGAGCTATGTGATATTCTATTTTTTTTTTCTAAAGAGGAGGGGCTTTATTTCAGCCTGTGGAGTCTTGACAGAGTAGAGTCCAAAATGGCTGTGCTCCCCGGCCTGCTTTGGCTCTGTGCTTTTATAGGGTTATTCTATAACACCATAATACCTGGGGACTTTAACACACTTCTGACAGAACTGGACAAATTCTTTAAACGGAAACTAAACAAAGATACAAGGAACTTAAATGCCACCCTAGAACAATTAGGCTTAATAGACATATACAGAACACACCATCCCAAAGCTAAAAAACACATGTTCTTCTCATCAGCCAATGGAACATACTCTAAAATAGATTATATCCTAGGATACAAATCAAACTTCAACAAAATTTAGAATTAAATTATGCCTTTTATCAGACCACAAGGCAATAAAGGTAGAAATGAACTCAAACAAAAATTTTCATTGCCACTCAAAGGCATGAAAATTAAACATTATGCTGAATGACAGCTGGGTTATGGAAGAGATAAAAGAGAAAATTATTAAATTCCTTGACACAACAACAATGAAACTACAAGATAACAAAACCTGTGTGATACTAGAGAAGCCATCCTAAGAGGGAAATTTATCACATTAGATGCCTACATCCAAAAAACAGACAGCCTGTCAACAATCTAATGAATCATTTAAGGAAACAAAAAAGGAAGAACAATCCAATCCCTACCCTAGCAGAAGAAAAGAAATAACCAAAATTAAATCAGAAATAAATGAAATTGGAAATTAAAGAATCATTCAGAATATTAAGGAAACAAAAAGTTCCTTCTTCAAAAAGATAAAAAAAAAATCAATAAACATCTGGCCAGATTAATTAGAAAGAGAAAAATAAAATCTCTAATAAATCTATTTTCCACCAGAAAAAAAGGAGGAAATAACAGGTACTAGAGAGATACAAAAGATTATCTCTGACTACTACAATAAACTCTAAGCCCAGAGGAAATGGACCAATACCTGGAATCACCATCTCCTTAGACTTTACCAGGAAGAAATAGATCTCATGAACAACCCAATATCAAGGACTGAGATTGACAAAACAATAAAAAACTTTCCAACAAAAAGAAGCCCTGGACCAGATTGCTTCATACCAGAATTCTATGCAACCTTCAAACATGAGCTTGACCTATACTGCAGAATCTACTCCAAAACACTGATGAGGAAGGAACCTTCTTCGACATGTTCTATGAGGCAAATATTTCCCTGATACTAAAGCCAGGAAAGGACCCAACTAAAGAGGAGAACTACAGACCAAATTCATTAATGAATATTAATGCAGAAATACTCAATAAAATATTAGCCAATACTCCACATCCATGCCAACATCTCTGGTCTTGGGATTTTGTGATATGGGAGAAAAGGGAACACTTCTGCACTGTTGGTGGGAATGCAAATTAATACATTCCTTTTGGAAAGATGTTTGGAGAACACTTAGACATCTAAAAATAGACCTGCCATTCAATCCTATAATTCCTCTACTAGGTATATACCCAGAAGACTAAAAATCACATTACAACAAAGATATTTGCACCAGAATGTTTATTGCAGCCCAATTCACAATTGCTAAGTCATGGAAAAACCCCAAGTGCCCATTGATCCACAAATGGATTAATAAACTGTGGTATATGTACACCATGGAATATTATGCAGCCTTAAAGAAAGGATGGAGACTTTACCTCTTTCATGTTTACATGGATGGAGCTGGAACATATTCTTCTTAATAAAGTATCTCAAGAATGGAACAAAAAGTATTCAATGTACTCAGCCCTACTATGAAACTAATTTTTGACTTTCATATGAAAGCTATAACCCAGTTATAACCTAAGAATATGGGGAATGGGGAGCGGGAGGGGAGGGGGTGAGGATGGGTGGAGGGAGGGTGATAGGTGGGATTACACCTGCGGTGCATCTTACAAGGGTACATGTGAAACTTAGTAAATGTAGAATATAACTGTTGTAACACAATAACTAAGAAAACACCAGGAAGGCTATATTAACCAGTGTGATGAAGATGTGTCAAACTGTTTATAAAACCAATGTATGGTGCCCCATGATCACATTAATGTACACAGCTATGATTTAAAATTAATTTAAAAAAGAGAAAAAGAGAAAAAAATGTAGAGCAACAACTACAATCTATAGGTTTGTGTCAATTAAAAAAAATATTAGCGAATAGATTATAGTTATACATCAAAAAATTACACATCACGATCAAGTAGCCTTTATTCCGGGAATGCAAGGTTTATTTCACATAAGCAATCCATAAATGTAATTTACTATATCAGTAGAAGCAAAAACAAAGACGCCTCTCAATAGATGCCAAAAAAGCATTTTATACAATTCAGCATCCTTTTCTAACAAGCACACTTAAGAATATAGGCATAGGTGGCAAATTTCTTACAGTAATTTAAGCCATCTAGGACAACCCCACAGCTAATATCATACAGAATGGAGTAAAACTGAAAGCTTTTCCACTTAGAATGGAAACCAGACAAGGATATCCTCTACCGCCACAACTATTCAATATAGTTCTGGAAGTTCTAGCTAATGCAATGAGGCAAGACAAGGATTAAAGGACATCTAGTCCTTTAATTTACGGTAACCAGGGTATAAAATCAGTGCTCACAAATCAATAGCCTTTGTATGCTCCAGTAACAGCCAAATTGAGAAGCTGATCAAGGACATAGTTCCCTTCAGGGAAGCTTCAAAGAAAATGAAATAACTAGAAATATACCTAACAAAGAGGTGAAGGAGCTCTACAAAGAGAATTATAAACCTCTAAGAAAAGAAATAGCAGAGGACATTAACAAATGGAAGAACATACTATGCTCTTAGCTGGGAAGAATCAACATTGTTAAAATGTTTATCCTACACAACACAATCTACAGATTCAATGCAATCCTCATTAAAATACCAACATCATACTTTAAAGAACTAGAAAAAATAGTTCTTTTTCATTTGAAATCAGAAAAAATCCCATATAACCAATGAAATTCTTAATAATAAGAACAAAGCTAAATGCATCACTCTACCAGACTTTAGGATATAAGTCCACCGTGATCAAATCAGCATGTTATTAGCACAAAAATGGAGATATAGACATATAGAAATGAATAGAAAAGCAAGAGATAAAATGAGCCTGTTACTGCTATCTGATTTTTGATAACCCGAACAAAAGCATACACTGGAGAAAAGAATCCCTATACAATAAATCGTACTGGGTACCAAAGAATCACTGGATAATCACATGTATAAGACTGAAACTGGATCCACACCTTTCATCACTTACAAACATTGACTCAAGAGGAGTAAAAGATTTAAGTCTAAGACATGAAATAATAAAAATCCTACAAGCAAGTGTGGGAAAAACTCGTGAGGATGTTGGCCTGGGGAAAGATTTTATGAAGATGACTTCAGTGGAAATCTCAACAACAACAAAAATAAACAAATGGGACTTAATTAAACTGAAATGCTTCTTCACCGCTGCAGATACAAATGAAAGAAATACACAGCCTTCAAAATGGGAAAACATATTTGCAGTTACAAATCTGACAAGGGGTTGATAACTAGAATCTATAGAGAACTCAAATTAATGAACAAAAAAGTTGCAAGCAATCCCATCTATCAGTGGGCAAGAGACATAACAGAAACTTCTCTGAAGAAGACAGAAGAATGGCTAACAAACATATGAAGAAATGCAAGTTGTCCCTAATCACAAGAGAAATACAAATCAAAATCACCATGAGATATCACCTAAACCCAGTGAGAATAGCCCACATCACAAAGTTCCAAAGTTACAGATACTGACCTGGATGTAGAGAGGGGAACACTTTTATAGTGTTAGTGGGATTGCAAATTAATACAGCCTCTTTGAAAAGAAGTATGGAGAATCCTCAAGGAACTCAAATTAGACCTTTCATTGATCCCACAATCCCATTACTAGTCATCTACCTAGAAGAAAAAAAAATCATTTTATCATAAGTACATTTGCACTAGATTGTTTATTGCAGGAAATTTACAATGGCCAAGATGCGCAAACAGTCAAAACGCCAACCAACACGAGAATGGATTAACAAGCTGTGATATATGTATACCATGGAATACTATTTGGCCATAAAAAATGGAGACTTCACATCTTAAATAAGTAAATTTCTAATTGACAGCAACGAAATTCTGTTTGTAGCATTTTTATCATAGATTCCATCCATTCATTTACTTCAAACTGAATTGTCCTACATGCAAGTACCTGTGTTTGAGGTTGTCTGTCTTCTGTGCTTTTCCTGTAAGTTTGCTATTAAAATACATTACACTGGGCGGCGCCTGTGGCTCAGTCGGTAGGGCGCCGGCCCCATATACCGAGGGTGGCGGGTTCAAACCTGGCCCCGGCCAAACTGCAACCAAAAAATAGCCGGGCGTTGTGGCAGGCGCCTGTAGTCCCAGCTACTCGGGAGGCTGAGGCAAGAGAATCGCTTAAGCCCAGGAGCTGGAGGTTGCTGTGAGCTGTGTGAGGCCACGGCACTCTACCGAGGGCCATAAAGTGAGACTCTGTCTCTACAAAAAAAATAAAATAAAATACATTACACTAAAGAAAATAAAAAAAATGATCATAAGATTACCAGAAAAGTACACCAACTTACAGACATCCAGATTCTCCAGTGATTACACCTTATGTCTATTGTTTTCTTCTCATGCAGAAGTGTGAAGACAGGGGCAGGGAGTG
The DNA here is from genome assembly GCF_027406575.1 of Nycticebus coucang. NCBI lineage: Eukaryota > Metazoa > Chordata > Mammalia > Primates > Lorisidae > Nycticebus > Nycticebus coucang. The sequence continues at coordinate 31,801,840 of NC_069785.1, read as the reverse complement.
TTCAGTCTTACCCAGACCCTGTATCTCCAAGAAGAATGCTAACTCCAGTCTCTGGTACAATAACTCTGTACCTAGAGAAGCCAGGAGAATGCCAGGAGAAGCAAACTGTCCCTGTTTTACATACTTTCATACATGAAGGAAAAAACGATGCCCACAAGAAACATCAAAGACAATCTTTACTTTTCACAGACTTTTAGCATGGAGGCTCAGCCACTTGTCTCAGGACCACAGTAAGGAACAAAGGAAGAAGAGAATGGGGAAAGGTTTTCCAGGGCCTGGGCTTTATCCCAGGAATATACCTGAGGGGATGTGGCAAGTGGCACATAGAATCAGCAGGTCAAGCACTGGAGGCAAACAATAGGAGAAAGCTTTCCTCCATAGCCTCTCTTTATCCTCAGTCCCTATCCATTGTTATAAATAGTGGAAACCCACAGAGTTTATAGAAAACTAATACGTAAACCCAAGGAATTGCCAGAGTCTACATGGGTGCCCAGATCTAAACACAAGAAGTACTTGGATGTTTGAGAAAGCACTAGCATGCTCACAGTTAGTCACGTACCAGCTGCTTTCTCACACCTGAAAACGTATCAGAGAAAGGGATACTTTATTTTCCTTCTTTGTTTATTTAAAGAAAATCTGGAGGAAAAACTGAACTCTTTCAACATATTGAAAATTGTTAAAAATGAGACATATTATGAATTGTGGTAGGGAAAGAATCAGTGAGACAAAGAATCAGGTCTTTGTCCTATAGCGTCAGACAGGCAAAGGACCTGCACAGATTTCCATTAAAACTGAGGAGAGGGAAGAAGGGAGTGTCAGGTGTTAGGATATACAGACAATCACCACAGAAAACTGAGAATATTTGTTTGCTTTCCTTTTTGATTGCTTTTTACCTCTTTCTGTGTTCTACCTTCTTTTAATTTAACGTAACAAGTAACTTTGCATTAAGAGAAATGGAGGGAAAAAAAGAAAAACTAATGAAAAAGGTCAGACCACAAGGGGGCAGTACTCCCATAGACAAAGGCACTGCAGGAAAGGTGAATGCAACAGAGGGAGGTCATTGAAGGGTATGTTTAAGATGACAGTACCATTTTTGATTGGCTGTGAAAACACAATGAAGATTCCTCCAGGGCTTCCAAACCAAAAAAATCCAGGACCATGAAAAAGAGCCAGAAAAATCCAGGACCATGAACTAGGCCCATTGAACATGGTCAGTTCCAGGCCTCCAAACTGAATCAGCAGACACTCCAAGAAGGAGAAAGAATGAAAACTGCCCTGAGTGCTTGGTGATGCTGCCGCGTGAGCAGCTGACCTGGGGTGGAGTGGAGAGGGCTGAAGAGGGGAGGAAAGGCTCAAGCAACAGGGAACCTGGGGGCAGCCCTGGCACTGAAATCTAACAGGATCCCAGGGGCAAACTGGGATCTCCAAGGAATGTAAAACAGATAAGGAAAATTCTAAAACAAAACTAAGTAGTTTATATGTGAAACTCTTTCATTCCTCTGGAACAGGGTCAAATGAACGACCTCCAGAGGGACAGAGTCCTCCTTCCCTGAAAGTGTAGGAAGGCAACAGCTTCACCCTGAACTGCAATGACCCAGACACTGCTTCCAATTTCCTCCAGTGGTTTAGGTAGGACCCTAAGGGAGGCCTCATCTCCCTGATACAAATTTGAGCAAATGTGAGGGAGGAGATCAGGGGAGGGTTTACAGCCAGGTTTAATAAAGGAGATCAGCACTTCTCCCTGCTTATCCAGGAGTCCCAGCTCCAGGACTCCACCCTGCTCTTCTGTGCAGCAGCCCACAGTGTCCCCCCAGGCACCTGCAGCTGGACTTGACCTTGTGAAGGGCCCAGGCTTGTCTCCCTTCATGAGGATCCAGGGACACTTCCTCTATGTTGGCTGTGAGCAAAAAGAAATATGAGGGGCTTTTTAAAAACGTAGTGTCAAACTTTGCCAAATTAAAGACCATATGCAGAGGGATGGTGCTTTCAAATACTCTCCAACGCATTTTGTTTCTCAGTGTGAAACCCTTACTCTGTTAAAATTAGCCCCCAAATTGAGCCTTCATACCAAAAAAGAGAGAACCCTACAGAACAAAGAAAGAACAGAGTAAAATTCTTCCCTTTTAGTTCCTTTGTAGACTTTCAGAAAGATACAGAAAATACAAAATCTTGAAAGCCATGACCATTAAATTCTACATTTAAAAAGTATATATTTTGATATTCCAAAAAGATTGGCTTAGAAGATCAAGTGCCACAATCTGAGGGAAAGTGGCAAAACGTTCATAAAGGAAGAGTGAGAAAGAACACAAGGTGCTGGAATGTGGGGCTAGAGAACAAGTTAAGGGTATGACCAGAGGTTAAAACAGTGAGGCTTTTTGAAAGATGCCCAACATCCTGCTCTTTTGTAAGGTCAGAGTCCTAAGCAGTTGGGACAAGAAGAGGGTGAGTCATATTTAGGGTGACTATGAATGACAGAGCAGTGACTGCAGGTACAAACTATGTTGATCATTATGTCTGACGTCAACACTCCCCACAAGAGCACCCATTACCCAGGAAGAGCTAAATGACCCTGTGAACACAGAGAATATTGACCACTCAGAGGATGTCTGTCCTTGTCCATTTCAGTAGTTGAACAATACACCCTTGAATAGATTAGCCAAGGGCACAGAATTGAGGTTCTCCAGAAGCTCAGAAGCATGAGTTTTCTTTCACCAAAACTCATTTAGCTACTTCTGCTGCCAAATGTCCATCTTGTCCCCAGTAGTCCATAAGCCTTCAACATGGAATCATCCCAGAAGGAGACCAACCACCTACTTGTTGGGAAGGTGATAGCACTAGACCACTTCCACCCTGGAGGTTTCAGAAATTTTTTATTATGAATACATATTCTAGGCATGAGTTCATCTCCACCCCCCCCATCCACAGGGCTACACTTAGCCACTTAAACTGAGGGCTCAGTGTGTGATTGACTATTATGATCATCAAAGGATCTCACATGCTTTGCATCAACAGACCCACTTTATAGCAAAATGAGAGTAACCATGGGCACGCATCTATTGGTATACAGACCCTACAAATAAAGCATTAGCCACAAACCACTAGCCTGATAGAACTTTAGAGTGACCACTGAAAGGCTCAGCTACAGCGCCAGGTGAGGTAAGGCACTCTGAGAAGTAGAAAGGCTATTCTTCAAGACAATGTTGTGTCCCAGTTGTATAAAATACAAAGTCCTGGGCACACAGGGGTGGAAGTAGGATTACCTCTCATTAATTTCCACTTTCAATGGCCCACTCTTATGCTTCCCGTTGTCACATCTGTAGGATCTGCTGAACTAGACATCCTGTTACCCCTTGAGGAAAAAAGGGAGGAGCATTCTTCCACTAGGGATACACAAAGGTTTTGTCAAACCTAAAGTTACATATACTGCCTGGTAATTTGGGGATCCTCCTGCCAGTAGATCAGAAGGCTTAGAGAGGAGTTACTGAACTGGCAGGGACAATTGATCCCAATTATCATGAAAATGCAGGTTTGTTACTTCCTGATGGGAGCAAGGAAAATATGTCTAAAAACTCAGAAGTTTCCTTAAGATGATTCTCAGCACTTTTATGGCAGTGATTACTATAAAGAGACAATTGTAGCAAGTATCGCCTTATGAAAATGAGAAAAGCCTGGGCTTGCATTCCTCCAGGATGGGAGTCTCATCTAAACTATTTCACTCAGAGAGAAATCCAGCCCAGTGGAAGCATTAGGCAGAGGAGCAGAGAATGATGAATGACTGCAAGAAGATAATAAATACGTATTACAGCCAGAGAATCAACTACACCAAGTGGAACTTGTCCCACTAGCCTTGTTGTCTTTTTATTTTTTCAAAAAATATCTAGTTATCTGAGTGGATTCAATAGAGCACAGGTAGATCTGAATGGGGCAAGGAATAAACTATAAAGATGCTGGTGGTGCCCCACCCATATTCCCAGGGAAGTCTCCTCAACACACTGAACGCTGCTCTCTGAAAATCCCAGAAGTTCTGTCGACTGTGTTCTGGCCCTTGGAGCAACGCAAAGGATGTGCAGGGCAAGACAGAAATGCCAAAGAGTTAGTGCCCCCAAAGCTGTCCTTGATCAGTGATGGACAATGAGGCTATAGATGACACTCCAGCTTCTTCATGCCTCATTTTTTGATGACTCCAAAGGGTGTGCTATCCTGTCTCCCAGAGTTACCCAGCTGGACTAAGATCCAATTTCCTGTAGTGGTAATTGGATGGCATGCCCTGCATTGGCTTCCAGCTCTCCCTGATTCCCTTCCTACCAGTCTTCCCTAGAATCACCAGCAAGAAGTTGTGTACACACAAATCCCTTCTATTGGATCTGACTCTCAGGGATCCAAAACCAAGATCTAGGAATTCAAATCATGAGACAAGGATGGAGAGGATATAGAAGAAACTCTGGTGCTCTTTCTTCCACCGTCATCCAACTGATCTGCTCAGAACAAGGGATTGGAGCAGCCTTAGTTAGGCTGTGCCAAACCTCAGATCTCTTCCCATCTCTCTGAGCGGGAACACTCAGCCATCTACCTCCGCTACAGAAAACCCTGCTCCTGTGCCAGCACCAGGCAGGTAACAAAGCCACTGTTTATACTCCCACCCGGGAAACTCCAATTCTAGACTTCCATAAGGATCCTGGTCACTCCCTCTGGACATATAAAATTCTAATAAATCAGACTAAGGTTTTTAAAAGTTTATTGTTCAAAATATTCCTTCAATATGAAATGAGCATGATCAGAGCAACTCTTAACATGCGCTGAATTTTCTGAGTCAATTTAGTGTTGATGAGAACTTCTACAATAGTTATTATTTCAGAGCTTCCTGATGTAGTAGCATAAACACAGTCTTTGTTTTTAATCCATGGAAAATATGAGCACAATTAGACACCTCATGTTGTTCTGCTTTTACTTGTCTCTGAATTTAATCAGTGCCCCTTCAATGACAAGCTTATACATGTTTTCTCCTTCTGGGGTTATTTTGAGAAATTGTAAAAATGTCAAAAATTGAGTACATTAATAAGTGTACTCTTATCACACATAAATGAGTGTTCATGCTTTATTAGATTTCTTTTGTCAGTTTTATTTTAAAAGAAAAAGAAGAAATGAAAATCACACACTTTGTCACCATTGTGAATGGAATCCATCACTTTCTCCCGCGCTTCCCCTCTCCTGTCCGAGATTAGGTTTTATTAAGACTAAATTTGCCAGCTCTGTTTCCTCTTTACTGTTGTTCTAGACTAAAAGAACTCAGAAAACATTTTTCACTCTTTTTGGAAATTATAACCAAAGACCTATTTTCTGAAAGAGAGACCAAAAGGTATTAGAAAAACTTTCCTCGCTGAGACATGATCACCCACCCCACCTGTCACAGCATTTCCTGCTTTGAAAGGAGAGTTGTCACCAAGCACAGACGAGAACCCAGATCAGAAAAGAACACTTTTCACCCTGCAGGGGAACGCTGTCAGCATGACACCTGCTAGCTGGCTGTGGGCAGTGGTGGTCCCCGCCTGTCTTGGTAAGGAAGGTGCAGGCCTTCTTTATAATGGCATCTAACGGGGCCGTGAGTAAGAGGAAGGATGCACGGAACAGAACTGCCCTGTCTCTGAGAGCCCAGCCACCTGGATATAGCAGATATGTGCTGCCTGAGGCTTGAGTGGAAAAGAAAGGTGTGGGGATGGGAGCCAGCTTGTGACTCTGTCTGTCCCTCTCTCTGACAGGACACCCCAGTGAAGAAGCCTTTTCTCTCCTCTTTCCACAGGATCCAGCATGGCCCAGACAGTCACTCAGTCTCAACCAGAGATGTCTGTGCAGGAGGCAGAGACGGTGACCCTGGGCTGCACATATGACACCAGTAACAGTGATTATTATTTGTTCTGGTACAAACAGCCTCCCAGCGGGCAAATGATTCTCGTCATTCGCCAGGAATATTACAAACAGGAGAACACAACAGAGAATCGCTTCTCTGGAAACTTCCAGAAAGCTACCAAATCCTTCAGTCTCACGATCTCAGACTCACAGCTGGGGGACACCGCAGTGTATTTCTGTGCTTTCATGAAAGGCACAGTGGGACAAGCAGCAGGGAGAGGCTTACAGAAACCTCAGATCTCAGCATCTGAGAAGGGGCAGAGCTGGGTGTGGCTGGAGTTACAGGTCTAGAAAATCGTTGACTTCTCTTGGGAATCAAAGCTTCTCCTCTCTGACTACAAGAAACAAGGAGGGATGGATATTGCAGCTTCACTCCTTGGGGTCACAGTAAAGATAATGACTTTCCAGCTTTACACAGTGTGTCATAGGTACCATCGCATTTGAGCCTCAGAGCTTTCTATGGTACAATAATAGGTCAGACTTGCTAAGCGTTTTGTCTGTCCAGAGAATCTTTATAATTTACCTGGTAGCTCTTACCTCCAGGAATCTTAAACTTTTCCATTTTCTTAGTTGTTTCTTGTTCTTTTAATTGTCCATCTAATCCAAAACTGCATCTCCGCAGAGCAAGGTACTCATTTCAGACAAAACAGGTGTGACACTGGGGGGATAACCAGAGTTGACCAGGCTTACCATAAACTTGAGAGATGATCTAGCCCATGGTACTAGGTAAGAGAGCCCAGGAGAATGATGGCATGGCCTGGGAAAGGCTCTGTGAATGTTAGGTGTGTAGTATAGTTTAGGCCAGGCATTTCTGGAGGGCTTCTTGACCAGAGGCTAAGTTCTTCAAACCTCATAAGTGCTGACACATTGTCCTTGAGGCTACCAATAGCTTGGTTGTCAGGCACCCGGTGGCTTAGGGCTAGTATTCCAGAGGTCCTGTTTGACCAGAGTCCAAGACCATGGCTCTCCAGGTGCTGCAGATGGCCAGACTGATAGCTTGTGGCTGAGAAAGAATACTTAGCAAATAAAGATTACTATCTCCTGAGTCCTGCCCAAGTAAAGATAGGAATCACCCAAGCGAGCTAGGAAAGTTCACCCCCCAGTTTGTAAAGTGTATGTTGTAATCACATGATGTGTTTCCATGATTCCCTCTCTTTCCCTGCCCTTCTTCTCATTGTTAATGATTACTTGGGGCATCTGGATTTATGCCCCATGTACCCCCTGGCCACATGATTTATGAGTTTTGACTGAATAAACAGACCTCTAGAAGAATGGATCAGGGCTGCACTCACTAGATGCTACTGGTACAGTGTACGCCTCTCACAGTCTCCAGTTGTGGTTGTTTTACCTGAGGTAACTGAGGCTGAATTTTTTCTCTCTTCAAATGCCTTCAGTGCAGATCCTGGCAAAGGTTGTGGGGACTCAGGCGCCCACAAGGCTCTGCTGCAGAGCCAGATCCAGGGCCATACCTCTGTGGTTGGAATGTTGCCCTCCAAAACCGATAGTATTTATTAAACCACTGACTGATCCATAGTACTGTGGCAGGAGTTTAGAAACTCAGAAATGAAACTAAATACAGTCTTCTCATATCACTCATTTACATAGAACTGATTTGCAGAATTTGTGTTTCCACAAGGTTCTGCTGGATTAGAGGCTAAGTTCCCAGAGGAAGGATGCTTCCCCCAGGGGATTCAGTAACCTACAGGTGTCACTGCCACTGAGGTCCCTTTGAACTTTTGTGCCAACAGTCCAGCAGGGAAAGTGATTAGGATGGGAGGGTAATTGATCCTGATTTTAGGAAGCACCGGGTTGGTATGACAAACACAACGAGGATGTGGTGAATTACCTAGAACTTCAGTGATTCACATTGGTGTCTCCTGGTATTTTAGGGCCCGATAATAACAGCAAAGGGCAGTTGTACTCACAGGGCTTGCAAAAGGCAAAGTGACCAAGAACTGACACCCCTGAGCAATGAAGGCCTGAAGAGCTGAAGCTCTTCTCATGAAACCTCCCTGTATTAAGTGTATGAAAGGAATTGCAGTCGGCTACAACTGTGAAGACTCCAGAACACTGTGGCAATAATACAGGGAAGCTCAGATCTGAGTAGGTCAAGAACATTGTGAGTCAGTGTCTTTCAACTTCTCACGGCACACTTAAACCTATAGTGAAGCTTCCCTGGCACACTTAAATTATGCTCATAAAAAAAAAGTAAAAAAATATACTTAATGTGCCTGGATGTCTTTTAAAATAATTTAATTAATGATCTTTAAATTTTTCATGGAACAAGGGTTGAAAATCATTTCTGTAACTGATATCACATGTGCCTGTTGTCCAGCTAAATGTCTATCTCTGATGTTAGCCAGAGCTGTGGTTGATAATTCTGGGGGATTTCATGCTCACCTCAAACTGGTAACACCCCACATTGAGCACACACTGTGCAAGCTCTTCTGCTTCCTGCCCCAGGGCTTTCTCTGACCCATCAGGAGCTTCCTTAGCCCATGTGTAAGCACAGCATGAAAGTGTAGGCCCCACTCTAGGGAATCACTACCTCTGCTCCAAGCACCAAACAATGGGGAGAGGGAGCTTGTGAATAAATGCACTTTCTTTGTGTTCTGCAAGCAGACACTTCTGAGAGCCATGCTGTACACTTCTCAGGAGATTCTGGTAGAATTAAGCCCCAGTATTGCCGCAGTATTGCTCATTCCTGTTTCCTAAGAGCATGTCCTAAATAAACTACTGTTACCCAAGTCTTTGCTTCAAGTTTTATTTGAGAGACAAAGACAAACTAATTCAGAGATTCTTCAAAAATTTAATAGAGGAAGGAGCGGACAGTTCGGGGGAATCTTCCTAGGTTTATTGCTAATAAGGGCAGGTGAGAACTTGAGTGAGTAACTGGGGAAAAAGTTTTCACTTTATTTTTTTTAAGATGATGAGACAGCTCACACTCGCTAAACTTCAATCTCCGCAGATTTGTGATCACATCTATTCATTAATCAAAAACCTGGGCAAGGGTAAACTATTTTAACTCTCTTTCATTGCCCCCTCCACAAATCTACTCACCCTCTACCATCTAAATTTCATCACCGCTTCTTCCCAAAATATGCCTTTGTTCCAGTTAGCTTAGTTTCCTCACTGACCCACAGGCACCTCAAGCTCCCTGATGGCTCCAGCGTTTCTTTTTCTGCTTGTTCCACACACCCACATTTCCCTTCCATATATATTTCAGGTTGTTTATACCATATTAATCCTGTCATGCCCAGGGCACAGCTCCTTTCCCTCCAATGGTTCTTCCCTAATAGTCGGAAAAAACCCTCACTTCCTTCTCCTCCAATGTCATACAGGAACTGGATAGGAGCCACACAGCCCGACCTGCAGTGTCACACCTTCTTAAGGCTTTTGCTATTGTTTTTAGGTACTCACCTCCCTCCCTTAGGTACTCACCTCCCTCCCTTGACATGTCCCATCCCTGTGTGCATGGACACCACCCCAGAACAGCATTAGGCACATAGTGAGAGCTGGTAAAGCCCTAAGATGATGCTGAAAATTGATATTATGATCACCCTGTATTCCTCAAAAAATATCAAGGGGAACAAAGAGATTTCTTTGAAAATTCAAATACTTATAAAGGAAATGACAGGGTACATTTTAAATTTCAAGGCCTTTTTCTTTAGTATAAATATAAATCATATAAGCTCATACAGATTACTTCCAGAACACTTTTCTTGACTAAACTAAGTTCTTTCCCCGTGAAGGAAGAAATCATAGAAATTGCCTCAGTAATTATGTCTTCAACCTGAAGAGGGCACTGCTTGCTCCAACAGATGCAGAAGTTTTCTGCTAAAGCCTGAACGAACCTGCTGAACGATCTACAATGTTCCTAATACAAATAAAAGGACTAGAACAACTCTTCTTTATCTATAGAGTCTGGATCTGATTTCCACATTTTGGAATCAAATCCTCTATAATTTTAGAAAAACCAAGACATGGAAGAGCTTTAGGAACCACATTTACGATCTGCTGCCTTTAGCTGACAGAATTCATATCACCAGGGACCCAGAGGATCCACAAGCTTCTGAGAACTAGTCTCTATGTTTTATAGAAGGAATTTAAAGAAAAAAATAAATTTTTAAATGGACACTTTCATATTTTTTTAGGAAAATGAGCTGTCAGATGTAGAAAGAAGGAAGTCCTTCCTAACATCGGGAAGCCCAGAGAGACAGAACCAACAGGATGTACATGTAGATACAGGAGAGGGGATTGATTAGGGGACTGGATCACACTGTCACAGAGCCCAAGTCCCATGACAGAGAGATGTCTGGAGACCTGAAATGCAGGGAGCGTGGCAAGGTCCAAACTCAAAGGCCTGAGGACCCAGGGTGCTGTCGGCATAAGTCCTGGGGTTCAGAGCCCAGGGAGTCTGGAGTTCTTATGTCTAAGAGCAGAAGAAGCGTGTGTTCCAGCTCCTGGAGAAAGAAACCCAATTTCCTGTCCTCTGTCGTGTTCTACCCAGGCACCCAGCTGGCTGCACAGCCACATTCAGGACAGATCCTCCCAGTTATTCCACTCAGCCTCGCAGGCCAGTATCCTCTGGGATCTCCCTCAAGGTCATGCATAAAATAATACTTTACCAGTTCTCTAGACATTCCTTAATCTAATGAAGTTAACACATAAAATTAACCACCACAGCATCCAAGGAGAGAAGAATTTTATCATCTACTGTAATCATTTGAGCAATCTTTCCCCCACAGGTGCAGAGTGAGAAGGATCCACACAGAATCCCCCTGGTGCCTTTGTTTCTGTCTTTACTGACTCAGGCTTTGTAGCTCAGGGAAGACCAACAGCCTCCTGCAGTGCTAGTGCTGGGTCCACCACTCTCTGCACAGGAGGCCACCAGCCAAGGGACTCAGGCACCTACATCTGAGCCACAGGGAACCTGTGCACCCAGAAGCCACATAAATGCTCCAGGCCTTACACCTTGTATTGACACCCCCCCCCGGGGGGGCGGATGTTAGTAAGCAATCTCCATCACTTCCTCTGAGAAAAGAATATGGTAAATTAATATAACAAATTGGAGAACACCTTTGAAAAAATTTTTAAGTTTTTTGTTCACTGTGTTTTAAATAAGGAGTTGAGAGTGATCAGAACACTAACCATGAGCTGCCCGAGGTGATCAGGACTCGGGACCCTTGTGCTCTGTAGTGGAGGCCGCCCAGCCAGGAGGGAACGGCCCTGTATTTACAGTAGCTTCTCCCACGTGGGCCACTGACTGCTGATGTGCATCAGTTTCTGCATCTGGAAATGCTCTCTGGTGGGAGCATCAGAGTAGGTACAGGAGACTCACATATTCTTCTCCTAGTTTTTACTTTTATAGTCTAACCAGCTAACTCCAGTGAGAAAGCCTTGGACAGGAGTTGCCAGAGAGGGCTGTCATCCCAAGGGAGCACATTGGGATTTCTCAGACTGCCCAGGAAGGGTTCTACTTCTGAAGAAGACAGCTGTCTGTGCATCTTCACACCCATATGTGCTTAATTACATGTTCTTCTATATACATCATTTTATTTGAACATCAGGGTTTAATAATTTCATTCACTATCTACAGAAGTTGGGAACTAATTGGATGATGAATACAACATACTAAAATTCTGATTGCCTGGACCCGAGGATCCAAAAAGGCTCTAAAGTGGCAAGAGAAAGCCTCTGGCTTGGGATCCCTAGTCAGCATTACAGGAACCTTCAGACAAAGAAAACATCCACTCCAAAGAGCCTCATTGGTGAACTCGCAGCTTCAATTGGACTGAGACTGGGAGAGATGACAGCCCAATCATCTAGAGTTTCCTATAGAGCAGCGGCTCTCAACCTGTGGGTCGCAATCCCTTTGTAACAATGAAAATATGTCCTGCATATCAAATTCTACATTAAGATTCATAATAGTACAAAATTACAGTTATGAAGTAGCAACAAAAATAATTTTATTGTTGGGGGTTACCACAACATGAGGAACTGTATTAAAGGGTGGTGGCATTAGGAAAGTTGAGAACCACTGCTCTAAACTATCTGAATGTTATTGATGGTATTGTCATTATTTTAATCATTTCTCTAAATGATATGGTTCGGCCAAAAATAATACCATCATATTTTATGCCTGAAGATTTCTGGCCAATGTTGACACATTTCCTCAAGACCACCTGTCCACAAGATAGGAAAAGCAACACTTAAACCCCCTAGACTGTAAACTCCGGGGACTTCCCACTTAGATTCCCACCCCCTCCACTCTCCCAGGATCTGTTCTCCGTTTGGTTCCCCCTCTTAACGCTGATCATACTTATCAATCTCTCTCCCTGTCAATAAACTCCATCCTGTTGCTTAAAAAACAAAAACATAGAAGAATACAACCAATATCTATTTTATCACAACCCACAGACTATCAATTTGATATTGGTTTTGAGATAGAGGGGGAAGAGAGACAGGGATGAAAAAGGCAGGAAAGGGAAAAAGAGAGGAAAGAAATGGACAGCCACAGAAAAGAAGGAAGAAAGCAAAAAAAAAGAAAGAGAAAAGGAAGGGAGAGAGAGAGAAGCCAATGCAGAAAATTGTGTCACATTTACTTGGCCTGTCTTTCCTCCACTCATCCTCCTCTCCAAATTAGATCTTTACAAAAACAATTTACCAGCTTTGGCCCCTCTTCATTTGGATCCCAGAATGAGTTACAACTCTGACACCTTTTTTATTTCACATTATATAGCTAGTTTTATTCCCTGAAGCCAAAGACCAAAAGCACTGGTGAGCTTTCCTGAGGGAGGCCACAGCACACACCTCCCACTTCCTGTCCTGGAGCAGTGACGTCAGGACACAGCTGATAACAAGGTCCAGGGCAGAACAGGAGGCTGCTCAGCCTGCAGGAGGCAGCTGCCGGCATGACACGCCCCGGCTGGGTGTTGGCACTCGTGGTCTCCGCCTGTCTTGGTGAGGAAGCACCTACTTGAATTGGCTTTGACTAGTGTCCCACAGGGCTGGAGAGTAGGAAGGAAGAGGAATAATGGCACAGGCTCTAATCCCCTCATGGGCCCAGACACTGTGGGTGAGAGAGATGGAGGGTTTTGCCTGAGGTTTGGATCAAGGAGAAGAAAGGTGTGTGGGGACGGGGAGCAGCTCGTGAGTCTGTCTGTCCCTCTCTCTGACAGGACACCCAGTGAAGCCCTTTCTCTCCTCTGCCCACAGGATCCAGCGTGGCCCAGACAGTCACTCAGTCTCAACCAGAGATGTCTGTGCCAGAGGGAGAGTCGGTGACCCTGGGCTGCACATATGATGCTACTTATGCAAGTTATGTTTTGTACTAGTACAAACAACTTCCCAGTGGGCAGATGGTTTTTGTTATTTTCCAAGGATCTAATCAGCAACAAAATGCAAGACAGAATCAGTTCTCTGTGAACTTCCAGAAAGCAGCCAAATCCTTCAGTCTCACGATCTCAAACTCACAGCTGGGGGACACCGCAGTGTATTTCTGTGCTCTCAGAGAGGCACAGTGAGAGAAGCAGTAGGGAGAGGTTTACAAAAACCTCAGACCTCAGCATCTGTGCCGAAGTAGGGCGGGAGGGAGTGTCCAGGGCTACAGGAACATGCAGAGAAAATTATTTCTTCTCCAGAGGAACAAATATAATGCCCCCCCTTCACTGTTACACTCCCTGGAGAACATTTCTTTCTGTCTGCCCACTTTGGGTGAGTGAAGGAGAGTTTGGAATGACACTCTCCCAGCTGAAATAATTAAGTCCAGCGAGTGGGTTCCAGAACTCAACTTGGAGCTATGTTTAGTCTTAGAGGTAGGAATGACTGGATCTGGGCAAGGCCAGGGGGAGGTCAAGGCCAAATTATCTGGTCATAGTTAAGATCCCCGAGTCATTTCCCAACTCCCCATTCCCATCACTTTAAACAATCAGCTTCTGAGACAACACACCCCAGCTCAGCTCAGCACCATGCTTTGGATTATCTGGTTAAGTGGGTGGGACATCCAGCTCTGTAAAAAAATCCCTGTCATACAAGGAACAGGCCATCAAGCTGTACTTGGGAGCTGGGATTTTTGGTATTTTTGTTTGTTTATTTTTCTAAACAGAGTGCGGAGGTAGGATCATGGCTCGGGGTAGGATCATAGCTCACGGTGGGCTCAAACTCCTGGCCTCAAGTGAACCTCAGCTTCAGCCCCCATGCAGCTGGGACTATAGGCATGCAAGTCCAGCTAATTTATTTTTGATTTTTTTAGAGACAGGGTCTCCTCTGTTGCCCATCCTTGTCGTCAACTCATAGCGTGAAGTGATTCATCTGCCTCAGCCTCCCCAGTACTATTCAAATTGTACCTTCTCCCTGAGGTCCAGTGAGTCACCACCACTTACACATTCAGGCTAGTTACCAAGTTTGGACCAGAGCTTGTTTCTCCTTTCCATCCTTACTCCCAGTGTCTTCATCCAGCTCTTCTCATTTCAACTAATAAATAATTATTCCCCTAGTATCTCTGTCCTCAGTTGCATCCCCATCCAAACATTATTTTTCACAGCCCCCAAGTGATCTTCCTATAGTAAAAATCAGATCATGTCCACCCTTTTTTCCCCAAAGCCCCTTGTCCCACAGAAATGGGGAAATGTGATTATCAGAGTGTCATTCTCGCACAGCAAAGGCCACCTCTATCTCTTCAGCACCTCCCATGATAGAGTGAATAGTAACAGGTCAGCTACTGATGGATTAATCAATCCCCCCTTAGCAAGTCAGCCTCATCTGTTGCCATATCCCCATCCCCACCCCGTAGGCTACTGTCATTTCAGAACATGAAGTTGTTTCCTGCACCTGGGCCATTGCTGGCGCTGTTCCCACAGCATGGGTTGCGCATCTGCACCTGACCCCTTGGCTTTCATAGAGGTTTGCAAGCCTCCCCTCTGCTCCCAATTCTTGTTCTGACACTTGCCCCAGTAGAACTGACCACTTTCTACTTAGCAAACAAACTGAAACCCTAAGCCTACCATGTATTTCTGATGTAGCAAATCTAACACTTTGTGGGATTTATATGTGTTTTTCACTCCTTCCCCACTGAAGTGAAACATTAGTTATCAGGGACACAGTTTTATTCATTTCAATAGTAACAGTACCTATAACATTCCTTAACTCATATGTATGGTTTTTTATGTTTTTTGAATGAAGTTAATTAAAGACAGAATTTTCATCATTACACATGATAAAGTAAAAAATGATAATTTTGTTTTTATTTTACCATCTTGTTCATAGTTGTGTTAACTCAGGATTCTGAGCTAACTCCAAAGGCCATGTGGCATGCCAAAAATTAGTAGTAAGTACAAAGTCATGTTGATAATAATATCAGAGGTAGCTAATCCTCACTGACTATGTAAATGTGCCCTATGGTCTGAATGGTGCATCATAGGTATGATTTCATTTAGTAGTCCGAGCAAATCTATGCTGCAAGTACTACTAATATCCCACTTTAATGAGGAATTAAAGCCAAAAAATGTTAACTTGCCTAGAATCACAAGACTATGTGTGACTTTAACCCCTGGACCACTTGCCTCAACAAAGAATGGCAAAATTCTATAGCATTTCAGTGTCACTAATTTACTAGACATATAGACAGAATATAAAAAATAAATACACGAACACTACAGTACCTCACGTACATTTACAGTCTGTTCTCACTTTATCTGGGGTAATATTTACAAGATGGAAAATATTTCATTTATCTTCCTTAATGATGAAGCCACTATTATCCTAAATAATCATGACATGCACAGTGCTGCTGGACAGGCCCTGGATGGGGTCATATGCTGCCATCTGGACTTATTTATTCACTTGCAAGTCCTTCTGTCATAGATAAACATAGAAGACTGGACATTCCAAGGCCCATGGTGCTGGATGAGGACCCAGTTCACTTTGACAATTTATAAAGTATTGACTAGCTATCAATTTAGTCTAGAGCAGGAATGCTTTGAAGATGTAACCACTTTGAAGTTAGGGGAATATTTTGTAATATTTCAAGGAACCTATGGCGGGGAGCTGTTTAATGTATACTATGATGATTGATAACATTACTAATGTTTGCTTTGGCTATGAGAGTATAAAAATAACAAAGGAAAACAGGAGGGCAGAGCAGTTCTTTGAGGAGATGTCCTCCCTGCTCCAGAATTGCTGCCATTTTTGTCAATCAAGTGAGACTATTGATCTCTCATCTGCTTCTCCTTTAATTGGCTGGAGTAACAGGTGCACAGACTCCTTAGTCTGGAAACCTCAGGATGGGAGAAAGAATGAATGATTCCCAAAGACCTTCCCTAGTGATCCTGTGGCATCATTGAAGGTGTTAAATGGAATGTTTCCAAACAGGGGGAAAGCAAAATATAAATGATAGTCCCAAAAAGACTGCAGAAAGAATAAATGCACATTGGTGTTTCCAGGGAAGTTGTGAAAATAAAATGAATCATTTTAATGAGTGCAGAGCTTTGTTTCCCTTTGAACAGAGAAGAGCATGAGAACCAACAGACAGTGGAGCAGAGTCCCCAGTCCCAAGTGTCCAGGAAGGAGAGGTTTCTATTTTTAAAGGAAGTTACAAAAGGCTATTGGTTTTATGCTTCAGACACAGTGCTATGAAAGATCTTGTCCTTGTCATTTTCATTATTTCACAGATAAAGCAAAGCAAGAGTGACAGCCCCAATCATTGAGAAGAGCATGTTTAGCTCCCTGCAGTTCACAGACACCAACATCAGCCCCACCATGGGGACTTCCTGGAGCCCCTGATCCTTACACAGCCCCAGAAGAGACACCACTCACTCACTTCTTCCTTTAATCAGCACAAAGTGATGTTTTTCAGAATCCACATCTGAGGTTTTCTGTTTTCTCCTCTCTACATACTTCATTAGACAACATAAAAGCATATGAGGCACGATGCCTTTATGCAAAGAGCTTATGGTCTAAAAGACATGAGAATATTTCTCTCAGTAGATTTTAACTTTATGGTTACATCATTCTTTTTATTCAAGAAACACTAACCAAGCAATGCTTGAATGAATAAATGACTAGTTGTACAATATTTACTGACTCCAATGTAAAAGGCAAATTTATGGCCAATTCTTAGAATTTATTTAAAAACAAATTTCAACTCTCTCTAATGGAGCAATTACAGGATTCCCAAAATGAAACAGAGTGCTTTAAGGCATCAAATCTCCCTTACTACAGGAAATATTCTAGGAAAAAAGGAATGCCCAATTTCTCATGATATTGCAGACAAACTTACAAAATGATATAATTTTGTGCAGAACTAAAAATGTTAAGTTTAGCACAGGAGCAAACACCATTAAAAAACTCAAAGCTGGGATTAAAGATGGCGACTGAGTAACAGCTTCCCTGCAACTGGGCATGGTGAGTCTGGGGAGATAAGACTCCAGACATCTCTGGCTGGTGATATCTGCCTATAATCATCGCATTGAGGATACAGGGAGTCAGCAAGGGACTTCTGGACCCCAAGAGGAGGACAAAAGCAGTGGGAAACTGGCAAGTGGTTGTGAGTGTTTGATCGACCTAATCATGCCAGCAACCATGAGTACAAGCAGCAGTGAGACTGCAAACCAGAAAAGCCTTACCTGTGAACTGTTTCGGTGTTTTTGGACTTGGCACTCAGTTGAACTGCCTTGGGGAGAGCTTAGGAAGGAGTGCGGAGAACTTTGGGCATTGTCTGGGGCCCCAGACAGAGTCACTGAGCTGGGCTGCAGGGAGCCATTGTGTGAGAGAACTGCCCTGGCAAGCTCCACCCTCCAGGTCCCAGAGCAAGGAGTGGGCGGGACCTAGTAGCCTAGCAACTGAGCAGCCTAAAAGCGAGGACTGAGCTGCCTTACAGCCTTAACCCTTAGGGCAGAGTGAGATGGGGTTTTGGTACACTGGAAGCTCGGGCTGTTGCCCTGGGTAGAGTGCCATGGCGTCACAGCCCATAGTAACCTCAAATTCCTGGGCTTGGTGCTGCCTGGACCTCCATAAGATCTTATGCCACAACCCCACACCAACCAGGCCTCCACATGCCCTGACCAGGAACTGCAGGAGTCATGCAACCCTGTGTCCTCTCTCCTGTGTCCTCCCAGCCTCCACACTGGCCCGCTCATCTGGCCAGGGATACTGGTAGCTGCGTGCCCCCTGCAGCCCTCCCTGCCTCTATGCAGAGCCCTTCTCCTGGCCAGAGACTGCTGGAGCCTTGGGCTCTCTGTGCCAAAGTCACTGGGGGCCAGGCACTCCCAGAACTGTGCGCACCACCTCCTGCCCTGTTGCTGGATCCTGGTGTGTCACACGCCGGAGCTGCTTGCACAACCAGAACTCCCTAGCTGGAGCAGCCCCAGAGGAACTACACAGGGTCACTCTGTACAAAGATCAAGCAACAATAGAGTGATCCTTCTGAAATATAATCTTGGAGAGAAACCTCCCCAACTCTGAGGACAGCCAGAGGCAATGGTGAAAAACAATCATGAGGCGAAATCAACAGAAAAACTCTGGCAATATGAATAATCAGAGTAGATCAACTCCCCCAAGGATCAATGGGGCAGACACAGCACAAGATCCCATGCACAAATAGCTCAGATGTCAGAAATCGAATTCAGAATCTGGATAGCAAATAAGATTGAATTAGAACTCCGAGCAGTAACCCAAAAGATATCTCAAGAATTCAACAAATTCAAAGACCAAATGACCAAATATTTTGACACATTGAGACAAGAAGTTGCATCCCTCAAAGATCTGAGAAACACAGTAGAATCCCTCAGTAACAGAATGGAGCAAGCAGAAGAAAGGATTTCTGACACTGAAGACAAAGTTTTCTTCACAAAATCCCAAGACCAGAGATGTTGGCGTGGATGTGGAGAAAAGGGAACACTTTTGCACTGCTGGTGGGAATGCAAATTAATACATTCCTTTTGGAAAGAGATATGGAGAACACTTAGGGATCTAAAGATCTAAAGCCATTCAATCCTGTAATCCCCCTACTGGGCATATACCCAGAAGACCAAAAATCACACCATAACAAAGATATTTGTATTGGAATATTTATTGCAGCCCTATTCATAATTGCTAAGTCATGGAAAAAGCCAAAGTGCCCATCAATCCACGAATGGATCAATAAATTGTGGTATATGTACACCATGGAATATTATGCAGCCTTAAAGAAAGATGGAGACTTTACCTCTTTCATGTTTACATGGATGGAGCTGGAACATATTCTTCTTAGTAAAGTGTCTCAAGAATGGAAGAAAAAGTACCCAATGTACTCACCCTTATTATGAAACTAATGTAGGACCTTCACATGAAAGCTATATCCCAGTTATAACCTAAGAATGGGGAGAAGGGGGAAAGGGAGGGGAGGGAGGGGGAGGGAGGGGGAAGGAGGGGGATTGGTGGGATTACACCTGCGGTGCATCTTACAAGGGTATATGTGAATCCTAGTAAATGTGGAATGTAAAGGTCTTGGCAAAATAACTAAGAAAATGCTACAAAGGCTATGTTAGCTAATGTGATGAAAATGTGTCAAACGATCTATGAACCAAGTGTATGGTGCCCCATGGTCATACTAATGTACACAGCTATGGTTAATAAAAATAAAAAATAAAAAATAAAAAAAAAAGTCATTGCTTCTCAAAAAAAAAAAGAAGACAAAGTTTTCAAATGCTCCCAAACTCTCAAAGAGGTTGAGAAATGGAGGGCAAAAACAGATCACTCTCTCAGAGAGCTCTGGGATAATTTGAAGAAAACCAATATTCATCTCATAGGGATCCCTGAAAGCAATGAAGTGGCTTCACAAGGCACAGAGTCTCTTCTCCATGAGATTATGAAGGAGAACTTTCCAGACATGCCAAAAGATTCTGAAATTCAGATAGCAGACAGTTTCAGAACTCCAGCACGACTCAACCTGTATAAGACATCCCCCAGACACATCATAATCAATTTCACTAAAGTTAATATGAAGGAGAAAATTCTGAAAGCTGCCAGAAAGAAAATCATTACCTACAAGGGGAAGAATATCAGAATAACTGCAGATCTCTCTGCTGAAACCTTTCAAGCTAGAAGAGGATGGTCATCGACTTTTAATCTCCTAAAACAAAATAACTTTCAACCCAGGATCCTATACCCAGCTAAACTGAGTTTCATTTATGACAGAGAAATTAAATACTTCAATGACATTCACATGTTGAAGAAATTTGCGATTACTAAACCAGCTCTCCAGGATATTCTCAGACCTATCCTCCATAAAGACCAGCGTAATCCTCCACCACAAAAGTAAACTCACCCAGAAAATTTTGATCAAATTCCAACTTCCACAGTCGCAAAAGGATTAAAAATGTCCACTGGACTCTCGAAAGGCTTATCAATATTCTCAATTAATGTGAATGGTTTAAACTGTCCTCTAAAGAAGCACAGTTTGGCTGACTAGATACAAAAACTGAAGCCAGATATCTGCTGCATACAAGAATCACATCTTACATTAAAAGACAAATATAGACTCAAGGTGAAGGGATGGTCATCTATATTCCAGGCAAATGGAAAGCAGAAAAAAGCAGGCATTGCAATCCTGTTCACAGATGCAATAGGCTTTAAACCAACCAAAATAATTAAGGATAAGGATGGACACTTCATATTTGTTAAAGGTAATACTCAATATGATGAGATCTCTATTATTAATATTTATGCACTCAACCACAACGCACCTCAATTTATAAGAGAAACTCTAACAGACATGAGCAAGTCAATTTCCTCCACTTCCATAGCAGTTGGAGATTTTAACACCCCTTTAGCAGTGCTGGATAGATCCCCCAAAAGAAGCTAAGCAAAGAAATTTTAGATTTAAACTCAACCATTCAACATCTGGACTTAATGGACATCTACAGAACATTTCATCCCAACAAAACTGAATACACATTCTTCTCATCAGCCCATGGAACATACTCCAAAATTGACCACATCCTAGACCACAAATCTAACCTCAGCAAATTTAAAAAAATAGAAATTATTCCTTGCATCTTCTCAGACCATCATGGAATAAAAGTTGAACTCAATAACAACAGGAACCTGCATACCCATACAAAAACATGGAAGCTAAACAACCTTATGCTGAAGGATAGATGGGTTATAGACAAGATTAAGAAGGAAATCACTGGGCAGCGCCTGTGGCTCAGTCGGTAAGGCGCCGGCCCCATATACTGAGGGTGGCAGGTTCAAACCCGGCCCCGGCTGAACTGCAACCAAAAAATAGCTGGGCGTTGTGGCGGGCACCTGTAGTCCCAGCTACTCGGGAGGCTGAGGCAAGAGAATCACTTAAGCCCAGGAGTTGGAGGTTGCTGTGAGCTGTGTGATGCCATGGCACTCTACCGAGGGCCATAAAGTGAGACTGTCTCTACAAAAAAAAAAAAAAAAATGGAAATCACCAAATTTTGAGAACTAAACAACAATCAAGACATGAATTACCAGAACCTCTGGGATACTGCAATGGCAGTCCTAAGAGGGAAATTTATAGCACTGCAAGCCTTCCTCAAGAAAATGGAAAGAGAGAAAGTCAATAACTTAATGGGACATCTCAAGCAACTGGAGAAGGAAGAACATTCCAACCCCAAACCCAGCAGAAGAAAAGAAATAACCAAAATCAAAGCAGAGCTAAATGAAATTGAAAACAAAAGAATTATACAACAGATCAATAAATCAAAAAATTGGTTTTTTGAAAAGATCAATAAAATAGATAAACCTTTGGCCAACCTAACCAGGGAAAAAAGAGTAAAATCTCTAATTTCATCAATAAGAAATGGTAATGATGAAATAACAACAGACCCCTCAGAAATTCAAAAAATCCTTAACGAATACTACAAGAAACTCTACTCTCAGAAATACGAAAATCTGAAAGAAATAGACCAATACCCGGAAGTACGCCACCTACCAAGACTTAGCCAGAACGAAGTGGAAATGTTGAACAGGCCTATATCAAGTTCTGAAATAGCATCAACTATACAAAATCTCCCTAAAAAGAAAAGCCCAGAACCAGATGGCTTTACGTCAGAATTCTACCAAACCTTTAAAGAAGAACTAGTACCAGGTGGTACCTTGGCTCAAGGAGTAGAGTGCTGGTCCCATATGCCAGAGGTGGCGGGTTCAAACCCAGCCCCGGCCAAAAAAAAAAAAAACAAGAACTAGTACCTATACTACTAAACCTCTTCCAAAATATAGAAAAAGAAGGAATATTACCCAGCACATTCTACAAAGCAAACATCACCTTGATCCCCAAATTTTCTTGTTGGGAAAGACCCAACAAGAAAAGAAAATTACAGACCAATATCACTAATGAATATTGATGCAAAAATAATAAGATCCTAACAAACAGAATCCAACAACACATCAAAAAAATTATACACCATGACCAAGTCGGATTTATCCCAGGGTCTCAAGGCTGGTTCAATATACGTAAATCTATAAATGTAATTCAACACATAAACTAAAAAATAAGGACCATATGATTCTTTCAATTGATGCAGAAAAAGCTTTTGATAATATCCAGCATCCCTTCATGATCAGAACACTTAAGAAAATTGGTATAGAAGGGACATTTCTTAAACTAATAGAGGCCATCTACGGCAAACCCACAGCCAATATCATATTGAATGGAGTTAAATTGAAATCATTTCCACTTAGATCAGGAACCAGGCAAGGTTGCCCATTGTCTCCCTTGCTCTTTAACATTGTATTGGAAGTTTTAGCCATTGCAATTAGGGAAGAAAAGGCAATCAAGGGTATCCACATAGGGTCAGAAGAGATCAAACTTTCACTCTTCGCAGATGATCTGATCATATATCTGGAAAACACTAGGGATTCTACTACAAAACTTTTAGAAGTGATCAAGGAATACAGCAACATCTCAGGCTACAAAATCAACACACATAAATCTGCAGCCTTTTTATATACCAACAATAACCAAGCCAAAAAAACAGTCAAGGACTCTATTCCTTTCACAGTAGTGCCAAAGAAGATGAAATGTTTGGGAGTATACCTAACAAAGGATGTGAAAGATCTATACAAAGAGAACTATGAAACCTTAAGAAAAGAAATAGCTGAAGATGTTAACAGATGGAAAAACATACCATGCACATGGCTGGGAAGAATCAACATTGTTAAAATGTCCATACTACCCAAAGCAATATACAATTTTAATGCAATTCCCATTAAAGCTCCATTGTCATATTTTAAAGATCTTGAAAAAATAATACTTCGTTTTATATTGAATCAGAAAAAACCTCCAATAGCCAAAACATTACTCAGCAATAAAAACGCAGCAGGAGGAATCACGCTACCAGACCTCAGACTGTACTATAAATCCATAGTGATGAAAACAGCATGGTACTGGCACAAAAGCAGAGAAGTAGATGTCTAGAACAGAATAGAGAATCAAGAGATGAATCCAGCTACTTACCGTTATTTGATCTTTGACAAGCCAATTAAAAACATTCAGTGGGGAAAAGATTCCCTATTTAACAAATGGTGCTGGGTAAACTGGCTGGCAACCTGTAGAAGAGTGAAACTGGACCCACACCTTTCACCATTAACTAAGATAGACTCTCACTGGATAAAAGATTTAAACTTATGACATGAAACTATAAAAATACTTGAAGAAAGTGCAGGGAAAACTCTTGAAGGAATCGGCCTGGGTGAATATTTTATGAGGAGGACTCCCCAGGCAATTGAAGCAGTATCAAAAATACACTACTGGGACCCGATCAAACTAAAAAGCTTCTGCACAGCTAAGAACATAGTAAGTAAAGCAAGCAGACAGCCCTCAGAATGGGAGAAAATATTTGCAGGTTATACCTCCGATAAAGGTCTAATAACCAGAATCCACAGAGAACTCAAATGTATTAGCAAGAAAAGAACACGTGATCCCATCTCAGGGTGGGAAAGGGACTTGAAGAGAAACTTCTCTAAAGAAGACAGACTCACAATCTACAAACATATGAAAAAAAGCTCATCATCCTTAATCATCAGAGAAATGCAAATCAAAACTACTTTGAGATACCACCTAACCCCAGTAAGAGTAGCCCACATAACAAAATCCCAAAACCAGAGATGTTGGCGTGGATGTGGAGAAAAGGGAACACTTCTACACTGCTTGTGGGAATGCACACTAATACGTTCCTTCTGGAGGGATGTTTGGAGAATACTTAGAGACCTAAAAATAGACCTGCCATTCGATCCTATAATTCCTTTACTAGGTTTATACTCCAAAGACCAAAAGTCACAATGTAACAAAGACATCTGTACCAGAATGTTTATTGCAGCCCAATTCATAATCGCTAAGTCATGGAAGAAGCCCAAGTGTCCATCGACCCACGAATGGACTAGCAAATTGTGGTACATGTATACCATGGAATATTATGCAGCCTTAAAGAAAGATGGAGACTTTACCTCTTTCATGTTTACATGGATGGAGCTGGAACATATTCTTCTTAGCAAAGTATCTCAGGAATGGAAGAAAAAGTATCCTTTGTACTCAGCTCTGCTATGAAGCTAAATTATAGCTTTCACATGAAGGCTATAACCCAACTATAGCACAAGACTATGGGGAAAGGGCCAAGGAAGGGGAAGGGAGGTGGGAGGTTTTGGTGGAGGGAGGGTAATGGGTGGGGCCACATCTACGGTGCATCTTAGAATGGGTACAGGCGAATCTTACTAAATGCAGAATACAAATGCCTACATACAGTAACTAAGAAAATGCCATGAAGGCTATGTCGAACAGTTTGATGAGAATATTTCAGATTGTATATGAAACCCGCACATTGTACCCCTTGATTGCACTAATGTACACAGCTATGATTTAACAATAAAAAATAAATAAATAATAAATAAAAAAAAACTAAAAGCCAAACAAGGAAGGAGCTTGTGAAATGCATCATGGATAAACAGAAAAATCCCTTCTAACATCATGGAAATTAGATTTTGGACATACAGTCGAAGTGTTACCAACCACTGTTAACCTGAATGGCCATTTCATGCAGGGCGTGACTGGTCAGGCCTAACAAGGCAGGATGACCCCAAGGGCTGACATCTGGAGTAGCCTTCCCAGGCTACTGTCACAGATAAGTTGGGGAACTGGATTTCATATTACCAGGCAAGGACTCAGGGCACTCTATGCACATGGTAAAGTGTTGACTAACTATATATTTAGTCTAGAATAAACATGCTTTCAAGAAATAACTACTTTAAAATAGGAAGTTATTGTAACCTATGAGGGAGAATCTGCTTGAGTGTACTATGAGTAGTAATAATATTGCTGATGTTTACATTTGCTATGAAAATTAAAATTAACAAAGGGAAAAGGGGGGCAGAGCTGTTCTTTGGGGAGATACTGCCACTGCTCTCTGGAATCCCAGGGTTTTCTGTAAATAAAAGTCAAACTATTGACCTCTCATCTGCTTCTCCATTGATTGACTTGGGTGACAGGCAGATGGACTCCTTGGTCCAGCAATAGCAGGATGTGGAGGATTTTAGATGAGGGAGATGTCGAGAAAACACATTCAGGCAGGATAAACTTATCAAGGGAAATATCAGAAAATAACAAACAAGAATAGTTCAGCAAATGAAAAATTTTCAAATATGACTGAAAGAGACAGTTTTTATTGGGAAGAGCTGTGAGAAAAGATGAAACATTACCCTGAGGCAATTGTTAGTGTAAGAAGACTGCAGGTAGCCCAGAACTGGTTTCCTTCCAGACGAAGAAAAGATGTGACTTATATCTTTACCAGAAACAATGTTAGGAAATATCTTGAATATTTTTCTTGGAAGAGCCATTAATCCAAATTTAAACTGTCAAATAACATCAAACATTTTTATAAGCACATTTCTAAATGTGTTGAATAACTATATTCCCATAATAATTGATTCAATGGACAGATAAATTTCCTTTCCCTGAGCCATTCTACCATCAACTGATAGCATATATTGCAGGAAAGGAAAGATCTCAACACTTTCCCAAATTTGTTGCAAGTTTATGATCAGTTTCTACCATGGATTTTGTTTGGGGACGGGGGACACTAATAGCTTCTCTGCACTCATGAACCACATAAAGGACGAACTTGCATGTCAAATAACACAGACCAAATTAAACAGAGCTTCATCCTTCTTTGTTTTACACTTTGTTCTCTTCCTTGTCTGACTGCAAAAGCCTTTGGGTAATTTCCATTGAAAATAGCTCCTGAATTGTGTGAGATTTCACTTAGCCCAGGCCCTTTACGTGCCTGGTTTTCATATGTTCCATATTCTTCCCCACTCATCAGGGTACTGAATTGTGATAAGGATAAACCAGGCAGACAGTCCCTAGACATTAGGGTTAATTTCTAATTTACCCCCCCCACCCCATGTCTTTCTTGGATCATCACAAACACATTTGGTGTCTAATTTGGTTTACTCTTACAAAAGCTTGGTGTGGTGTACATCAAATAGAATGGTTCTTCAGGCAGCTATTTGCTAAACTTTCAGAGATCGTAGAGTTCCATTTTTCTATTATTTGGTGCAGGATTTTACAGTCAAGATGCACTTGAAAAGTAGATGTCAACATTACAGCAGAACTAAAGCAGTTATTCTGTGTTTCGCTGTTATTTCTGCATAATTCAGGAAGAGAAAGGAACTCTTTAAAATTAAAAACTGAGAACAACGAGAAAGAGAAATCCATTTTATTGAGGAAAAAAGGCTTTGAATTGGAAGGGACAAAGAACAATTTAGGAGAAAGGGGAAAGAAGGAGGAAGAGTGAATACACAGACAGAGAAGATTCATCCCAAAGGGCACATTCCACCTTGGCTCTAATCCATCGCATAATCAAATTTGAAAGTGCACAGCATGTCAAAGCTGATACTCATTGTAGAAAAGCAGCTAAACACAAAGAAGCTAGAGACACGTGAGTACAGTTGCTTTCAGGCAGAGCCCCATTAGAGGACACGTGCAGCTTTCTTACTTCTTTCTGACCGGTAGAGCTGCCGCATCTTAGTCCCTGCATAATTTCAGGGGCATCCCATGCACGTCTTCGTCTGAGTCATGAAGGAAGACAACACTGAGCTATGAAGAAAGACAGATTTCTGAGAGCATTAGAGCCTGTAAATTACTTCTCACTGAGACTAGAAAAGTCAAAATAATTCCTTTGGGATTAAGCCAATATGAGTTCTTCTTTTTTTTTTTTTTTTTTTTTTTTTGAGACAGATTCTCTGTTGCCTTGGGGTTAAGTGCTGTGATGTCATCATAGCTCACAGCAACCTCAAACTCTTGGGCTCAAGAGAGCCTCATATTTCCATCTGTCAAGTATCTGAGACTACAGGTGCCCATCACAATACCCAGTAATCTTTCCAATTTTAGTAATTTTTCTATTTTTAGTAGAAGATGGTGTTGGTCCTGAAAATGCAGCAGAACAGCTGCAGAAGAACTCAGGCTCCAAAGGTAAGAAAGAATTTAAGAGATACACTAAACAAGGGTGACCTTGAAAGAGACTATGTAACAAATAACTTCACTCCGGTTTCTTGAGAAATATAATCATTAACTTTTTATGACTTCTTTTGCCTGCTAACTAAAAATTTACCATGACCTAACATCTGTAACTGTAACTCTGTATATGTCTTCCTAGAACAGTATCTAGAAGGAATATGAGTTACTCCAACATACTCACTGAAAAGTTATCCTCCCGCCACTGATTTGAAATGTTGTCTTTCTCATATACTAAATGTTGATATACAATTGGGTCTACTAACTGATTTGCTATTCCATTTAAATGACCTACACTTAATTTTAACTCAGGAATTTCCTTTCCTTTCTGTTTCTATTCACTTATCTGCAATGTGCCCTCTTCTTCCACACTTTCACAAACTATTTCTTGTTTTGACATATGAATAACAGGAATGGGTTTTTTTAATGTTGTTTATATTATAACCAGTTTTTTGGTAATGGTGCTTGATTTCTTTTAGGTGTTCTGCTATACAATCATCTCTGCAATGTCTATGCTTCTAATTGTTTTCATCAGGGCTGACTGCATAAGCTGGTGGCTCCAGCACAATGATAACTAGTGGTAGAGGAACTGGACGTCTTTCCCTTCCTCCTACTTTAATGCAAAAGCGTCTTGTGCTGCCTCTCATGTAGGTGCTGGTTTGAGGTTGTGGCACATGCATATTTATGTTAAAGAATGCGTCATTAATTTCTATTTTTGAGATGTTTTAACATGAATGTCTGTTACATTTTGTCAAATCCCTTTCCTGAAGACTAGAGTAGATCATATGATTTTGCTTCTTTGCTCTTGTGCCAGTTATTAAGCTGCTGACTCTGAGCCACAAATACTTTGCTCTCACACTTTGTTCCCATAGGAGAAAGTGCTCGTCCCTATCAAGTACTGCACCCTAGAGTTAGTTAGCATTTAGGTGTGTTTTCCTCATCTGCCCAATTGGATACTTAGCATATTCCATTCTGTACGTTTTCGAAAGAGCCCCACAGGGTTATTAGGTTGAATGAATGTGTTGAGGTAACAGCACTCAACAGTTATTGTTTACCTGCCACAACCTCTGCTTATCATTGCTCAGCAAAATCTTTAATTATCTTCACCTAGATATATGCCTGGCTGGTACTTATCAAGTATTGAAATCACCATATTGGAGACAGGAGAGAAGAAAATTCCAAGGGAAACACCCATTTCAATGTTACTTCTTTTAAGCCACTGGGAAAGTTCCTTCTAGTCTTCCCCAGACTAACATCCCCTTCTTTGGGAACATTCCTGATAAGTACCATTATCAATAGACAGAAAAATGTTTTCAGAATTTTTGCTAGCATTTCTGTGGTTTCAGACTTGATGTGTTTTGGGGATTCTCTGACTGGGAAGAATAATGATCGTAAGATTTCCAGGAAAGTGCACCAATTTCCACACAGCCAGGTTCTCCAGTGACAACCTCGTGTGTCTCTTATTTTCTTCTCAGGCAGACGTGCAGGACAGGGGCAGGGAGTGTCCAGGTGAACCTAAACCCTGCAGCTCCAGGAATAAACCTGACTCCAGTCTGAGGTATAATAACACTGTACCCAGGAGAAGCTAGGAGAATGCCAGGGGACGCAACTTCTCCCTGTTGTACACAGTTTCATACGTGAAGGAATGATGCCCACGATAACATTCCAAGAGGATTTCTTTATGTTCTACAGACTCTTAGCATGCAGGAACAGCCACTTACCTCAAGACCACAGGAAGAAACAAAGGGGAAAGATTTTCCAGGGTCAGTGTTTCACCCAGGAAGCATATCTGAGAGGATGTGAACATGTGGAGGCGCCTAGAATCACAGGGTGAGGACTAGAGGCAAGGAATAGGAGAGAGGAGGAGAGAGAGTTCTTCCCCAGCCTCTCTTCATCTTCAATCCTTAATCATTTGTACAAATACAGGGAATACGAAAATACAGTCTCAGAAAACTAACATGTGAACACAAGGAATTGCCAGAGTCTACACAGGTACCCAGATCTAAATATAAGAAGCACTTAAATATTTGCAGAAGTACTAGCTTTTCACAGTTAGTCAGATACCAAGGTGCTTTCTCACACCTGAAAGCATATTTAAGGAAAGATACCTTATGGTCCTTCTTGGCATTTTTAGACAGAATCTGAAAAAAAAATACTAAATCTTTTAACTATTTTAACGCTGTCAGAATGAGAAACATTATGAAGCTATGGTTGGGAAAAAAAACAGTTGAGGGAGAGAATCAGGCCTTCTCTCACCCTATTTCTAGCCTTCAAATGTCCTACAGTGTCAGACAGGGAAGGACCTGCACAGATTTCCATTAAAGGCATCACTCTTCCTCTGAGGAGAGGAAGGGAGAAAGGGAGGGTCAGGAGTTAGGATATACAGAGATCACCATAGAATGGAGAATGGTTTAACACTATGTTTGTTTTCTTCAGTTTTTGTTTGCTTTTGGCCTCTTTCTATGTTCTATCTACCCTTAATTTAACGTAATGGGTCACTTTGCATTAAGAGGGAAAAATAATAATAAGAAGTTAACTGATAACTCCATTCTGAACTTCAAAGTCAAAGCATTCTATAATAGACATACTCTTATTTCGCAATGTAAATCTTACCTTTTTTGCATTATTATTATTATTGCTTAATTTAAAAAAAAAAAGTTACTTGTTTTGGGCACTCTTGTGAACAGAACCAAAAAAAAAAAAGAAAAGAAAGAAAGAAAAGAAATCACAGTAAAAAAGTTCAGACCACAAGGGGGCAGTGCTCTCACTGACAAACACACTGCAGGAAACCAGAGCCAAGTGAATGGAGCAGTGGGAGGGAGGACATTTAAGAGACTGGGTTAATGTGACAGTGACATTTTCCATTGGCTGTGAAAACACAATGAAGATCCCCTACAACTTCCAAACCAAAAGAACCAGAAGAACCCAGGACAGTGAATTAGGCCTATTGAACATAGTTCCAGGCCACCAACTGAAGCAGCAGAGGCTCCAGGAAGAAGAAAGAATGGAAAGCGCCCTGAGTGCTTCCCTGATGCTCCTGTGTGTGCAGCTGACCTGGGCTGGGGTGGGGTGGGGAGGAGAGAAGAGGGGAGAAAAGGCACAAGCAACAAGGGAAAGTGGGGGCAGCCCTGGCCCTGAAACCTAACAGGATCCCGGGGAAACTGGGGTCTAAGGAATGTAAAACAGATAAGGAAAATTCTGAAAATAAACCAGTTTATGTATGGAAATCTTTCATTCCTCCAGAGCAGGGTCAAAGGGACAACCTCCAGTGGGACAGAGTCCTCCTTCTCTGAAAGTCCAGGAAGGTGACCGCTTCACACTGAACTACAGTGACACAGACAGCGCTTCCGATTTCCTGCAGTGGTTTAAGCAGGATCCTGAGGGAGGCCTCATCTCCCTGATACAAATGCTATCAAATGTGAGGGAGGAGATCAGGGGAGGATCCACAGCCAGGCTTAACAAAGGAGATCAGCACTTCTCCCTGCTCATCCAGAAGTCCCAGTTCCAGGACTCCGCCCTGCTATTCTGTGCAGCAGCCCACAGTGCCCCCCAGGCACCTGTACCTGTACCTGACCATGCTGGGGGGTTTATAAGGGCCCTGGGACACTGACTCTAACTTTGCTGTGAGCAAAAAGAAATATGAGGGACCTTTTTATAATGTAATGTCAAACGTTACCAAATTTTTTTTTTTTTTTTGTAGAGACAGTTTCACTTTATGGCCCTGGGTAGAGTGCCATGGCATCACATAGCTCACAGCAACCTCCAACTCCTGGGCTTAAGCGATTCTCTTGCCTCAGCCTCTCGAGTAGCTAGGACTACAGGTGCCCGCCACGGTGCCCAGCTATTTTTTTTGCAGTTCGGCCGGGGCCAGGTTTGAACCTGCCACCCTCGGTATATGAGGCCGGCGCCTTACCATCTGAGCCACAGGTGCCGCCACCCACTGGCTGGGTTTGAACCCACCACCTCTGGCATATGGGGCCGGCATCCTACTCCTTTGAGCCACAGGCGCTGCCCAAACGTTACCAAATTTGAAGACCAGGTACAGAGGGATGATGCTTTCAAATACTCTCTAATGTATTTTGCTTCTCAGTGTGATGCCCTTACTCTGTTAAAAATAGTTTAAAACTTGAGGCTTGATATCAAAAAAGAGAGAACCCTACAGAACAAAGAAAGAACAGAGTAAAATTCTTCCCTTTGAGTTCCCCTGTAAACCTTCGCAAAGATACAGAAAATACAAAATCTTGAAAGCCATGACCATTAAATTTTGCATTTAAAAAATATGCATTTTGTTATTCCAAAAAGATTGACTTAGAAGATCAAGTACCACAATCTGAGGGAAAGTGGTAAAAAGTTCATAAAGGAAGAGTGAGAAAGAGACCTCAAGATGATGGAGTGTGGGGCTAGAGAACAAATTAAGGAGTAAGACCAGAGGTTAAAACAGTGAGGCTTTTTGAAATGTGCCCAGCATCCTGCTCTTTTCCAAGGTCAAAACCCTGGGGGGAGGCGGGAGGCGAGTCACATTCAGAGTGACCATAAATGACAGAGTAGTGAGTGCAGGTGGAAGCCCAGCTGATCATCGTGTTCCACGTCAATACCCACAAGAGAGTACCCACCTCCAAGAAAGCTCTAAATGACTATGTGGACACAGAGGATGTGGACCACCTGGAGGATGTCTGTCCTTGTCCATTTCAGTATTTGAAAATACACCCTTGAATAGATTAGCTAAGGGGACAGAATTGAGGTTCTCCATAAGCCCAGAAGCAGGAGTTTTCTCTCATCAAGACCAAATAGCTGCTACTTCTGCTGTCAAATAGCCATCCTGTCCAAAGTAGTCCACGAGCCTTCAACATGGAATCATCCCTCAGGAAATCCAACCACCCACTTCTTGGGAAGATGATAACACTAGACTGTTCCACCCTAGAGGTTTCAGAATTTTTTTATTATTAATACATGTTCTGGATCTGAGTTTTTCTTCCCCAGCACAGGCCACATGTAGCCACATGAATGAGGGCTCAGAACGCCTCATTGACTGTTATGATTTTCAAAAGATCTCATAGCCTTTTGCATACACAGACCTACTTTATATTCAGGGAGGAATGACAATGTGCTCATGTCCATTGGTACACTGATCCTAAAACATATAGCACTAGCCACAGACTACTAGCCAAATAGAACTTAGAGTGACCACTTAAGGGCTCAGCTACACCTCCAGATATGGTAGGGCACTCTCAGAAGTTGAAAGTCTAGTTTTCAGGATAATGCTGTGTCCTTGTTATATAAAATACGTGGACTCGGGCACCAAGAGTTAGAAGTAGGACTATTTCCCCATCAACTTCCATTTTTAATGGCCAACTCTTATGCTTCCTTTTCTCATGACTATCGGTTCTGCTGAACTAGATGTCCTGTTGCCCTTTGAGGAAAAAAGGGAGTAAGATATACTGAGGAGATGGTTATGCTAATCAATTTGATGTAAGCATTCCACATTGTGTATCAAATCAGCACATTGTACCCTGTAAATGTACACAGTTATGATTTTTAAAAAGAAAATCATTGCTGTAATTGATATCACATGTGCCTGTAGCCTAGCTAAATGTCTATCTCTGATGTTAGCCAGAGCTATGGTAGACAATCCTGGGGGATCTCACACTCGCCTCAGGCTGATAGACAATTCGTGGGGATATCATGCTCACCTCAAGCTGGTAGCACTCCACATTGAGCACACACTGTGCAAGCTCTTCTGCTTCCTGCCCCAGGGCTTCCTCTGACCCCTCAGGAGCTCCCTCAGCCCATGGGCAAGCACAGCATGAAAGTGTAGGCCCCACTCGAGGGAATGCTCACCGCTGCTGGCAAGTGCGACACGTGGGGAAAGGGAGCTGGTGGGTACATGCACTTGCTCTGTGTTCTCAAGTCCACGTTTCTGAGACTCCTGCTGTGTGCTTCTCGGGGATTCTGGCACAATCAAAACCCAGTATTGCTCTACCCACTTTTTCATTCCTTTTTCCTAAGAGCGCATCCTAAATAAACTACTGTCACCTGAGTCCTTCCTTCCGGTTTTATTCGAGGGACAAACGCAAACTAATTCAGAGATTCTTCAAAAATTTAACAGAGGAAGAGGAGCGGACAGTTCAGGGGAACCTTCCTAGGCTGATTGCTAATTAGGGCGGATGAGAACTTGAGTGACTAACTGGGAAAAAAGTTGTCACTTTATTTTTTGAAAAGATGATGAAGCAGCTCACACTCGCTAAACTTCAATCTCTGCAGATGTGTGATCACAGTTTTTCATTAATCGAAAACTTTACTTGGCAGGAGTAAACTATTGTAACTCTCTCTCATTGCACACTCCACGAATCTGCTCACACTTCAGTATCTAAATGTTACTACCACTTCTTCTCCCAATATGCCTCTCTTCCAGTTAGCCTGTTTTCCTCACTGACCCACAGGCGCCTCAGGCTCCCTGCTGCCTCTAGCATTTCTTTTCTGCTTGTTCCACACGCCCACATTTCCCTTCCATGTATGTTTCAGGCTGCTCACACCGTATTAATCCTGTCATGCCCACTGCACAGCTCCTTTCCCTCCAAGTTCTTCTCGCGTAGTCAAAAAATCCCCCAGTTCCTTCTCCTCCGACGTCATCCCAGAACTGGATCTGAACCACACAGCCCAACTCACAGAGACACACCTTCTTGAGGCTTTTGCTGTTGTTTTAAAATACTCACCTTCCTCCCCAAACGCATCCCAGAGCCTGTGTACATGGACTCCTCCTGTCCCTGCAGCATCCTCACTGCTCTCAGGACGGTGTTAGGCACACAGTGAGAGCTGGTAAAGCCCTAAGATAATGCTAAAAATTGATATTATGATCACCCTACATTCCTGAAAGAGATGTCTTTGAAAAAAAGTCAGGCAGTGATAAAAAGAAGGATGGGGTCCATAAACCATATAACCTCATATAAACAGATTACTCCCAGTACAGATTTCTTGACTTAAATAAATTCTTTCCATGTAAAGGGAGGAAATCATAGAAATTGTCTCAGTAATTATCTCTTCAACCTGAAAATGCTTGGGCTCCCACTGACCAAGTTAGAAGTTATCCACTAAAGCCTGTCTCATGTTAAAGAATCTCCTATGTGCCTAACACGAATGGAAGAACTAGATAACCCACTTGTGTCTGTAGACTCTGGGTCATATTTTGAAATTTTGGAATCAAATCCTTCATAATCTTAGAAAAATCAAGATATGCAAGAGCTTTTAGGAGCCACATTTATGATCTCCAGGCTGCAGCTGACAGAAGGCTGGAACCCAGAGGACCCACAAGCTTCTGAGAACTGGTCTCTATCTTTTTACAGAAGGGATTCAAAGGAAAAATGAATTTTTAGGTGGACACTTTCATATCTTTTTAAGAAAATGAGCTAACAGATGTAGAAAGAAGAAAGTCCTTCCTAACATCAGGAAGTCCAGAGACACAGAACCAACAGGATGTACATGTAGCCACAGGAGACGGGATTGATCAGGGGACTGGATCACACGATCACGGAGACCAAGTCCCATGACAGACAGATGTCTGCAACCTGGAGACCCTGGAATACCAGGGGCATGGCAAGGTCCAAATTCAAAGGACTGAGAACCCAGGGTGCTGTCAGCATAAGTCCTGGGGTTCAGCGACCAGGGACCCTGGAGTTCTGAGGTCTAAGAGCAGGACAAGAACAGTGTGTTCCAGCTCCTAAAGGGAGGAAACCCAATTCACCTGTTCTACGTCTGTTATACCCAGACACCCAGCTGGCTGCACAGCCACATTCAGGACGGATCCTCCCACTTACTGCACTCAGCCTCCCAGGCAGTGTCCTCTGGAATCTCCCTCATAGACCCGCCCAAAATAATGCTTTACCAGTTCTCTAGATATTCCTTAACCCAGTAAAGTAGACACCTAAAATTAACCTTCACAGCATCCAAGGAGAGAAGAATTTTATCATCTGCTATAATCATTTGAGCAGTCTTTCCCCCACAGGTGCAGAGTGAGAAGGATCCACCCAGAATCACCCGGTGCCTTTGTTTCTGTCCTGACTGACTTGGGCTTTGTAGCTCAGGGAAGACCAGCAGCCTCCTGCACAGCTACTTTCAGGTCCACCACTCTCTGCACTTAAGACCACCAGCCAAGAGACACAGCCACCTACCTCTGTGACAAAGGGAACCTGTGCACCCCAGAAACCACCTAAATATACCAGGCCTTACACCTACACCCGCATTGCGACCCCCACGTGGAACTCAGCAAACAATCTCCATCACTTCCTCTGACAGAAGACAATGATAAATGAATGTAACAAACAGGAGAAAACCTTTTGAAAAAAATTCTTTGTAAGTTTTTTTCTTCACTGTGTTTTAAATAAGGAGTGAGAGTGATCAGAACACTAACCATGAGCTGCCCGAGGTGATCAGGACTCGGGACCCTTGTGCTCTGTAGTGGAGGCCTCCCAGCCAGGAGGGAATGGCCCTGTGATTACAGCAGCTTCTCCCACGTGGGCCACTGACTGCTGATGTGCATCAGTTTCTGCATCTGGAAATGCTCTCTGGTGGGACCATCAGAGTAGGTACAGGAGACTCACATATTCTTCTCCTAGTTTTTACTTTTATAATCTAACCAGCTAACTCCAGTGAGAAAGCCTTGGACAGGAGTTGCCAGATAGGATTGTCATCCCAAGGGAGCACATTGGGATTTCTCAGACTGCCCAGGAAGGGTTCTACTTCTGAAGAAGACAGCTGTCTCTCCTCCCTCACCCCCATATGCACTCCATTAAACATTCTTCTATATACAGCATTTTAGTTTAACATCAGGGCTTAATAACTTCATTCACTATCTACAGAAGTTGGGAACTAAATGATGAATACAATATAATAAAGTTCTGATAGCCTGGGCCCAAGGATCAGAAAAGTATCTAAAGTGGCAAGATAAAGCCTCTGGCTTGGGATCCCTAGTCAGCCTTACAAGAACCTTCAGAGAAAGAAAACATCCTCTCCTGAGACCCTCATTGGTGAATTCACAGCTTCAGCTGGACTGAGATTGGGAGAGGTGACAGCCCAATCATCTAGAGTTTCCTATAGACACTGGAGAGAAAAGGGGGAGAAATTAGAAAGTAACAGCACAGTTACCAATGTCCTGTGACTTTGCCCAGAACACAGTAGGTGCAGCAGAAGTCTAACACTGAGCAAACACGGGGGAAATCTGTGCTCCTCACAGCAACTCAGAAAGCTGCACCGTAAGAAGTCTCTGGAGCTGAGAGCAGCTATGGCACAATGCTCACGTCACCACTCTTTCCAAATGAAAACAATAAATAGGAGCATTACAGCCACCACGGTCTACAGGGCAACTTAGCTTTGAATTTAGTCTTTTATTCTCCTTGTTTTACCGGGGAAATTTTTTACATAAAGCTAGGCCATGAAGATGGCCTTAGCTAAGACTAGATGACACAAATTCAATGGGGAGAGAAAATTAATGCAAATGAGATTAGTGGCCCCTGAATTGTGAGTTTTGACTTTTGTCGTGTCCCCTCTTCTATGAAATGGAGACTGTGGTTCCTGACCTCTCCCCTCCCGGGGAAGAGAGTGTGCACGAGGACAACTGAGATGCCAGTGACGAGCTGCCAGACGTGCCACTCAGGATGTTCCCAGGTGGAGGTGATGTTGCTTGTTCTGATCCTTCCTTCACAGAGTCATTAACAGAAGAGCACAAAGGTCCGTACAGCAACACTTGCCACCTGTTATAGAAGTTTTCAGCAAGTTGCAGTGCTAGTCAAAGTCCTAGTTTTGATTTTTCTCTAGACTATCTGAATTTTATTAATGGAATTATTTGACTCATTTCTCTAAATGATACAGTTTGGCCAAAAATTATACCATCATATTTTCTGCCTGCAGACGTCTGGCCAATGTTGACACACTTCCTCAAGACCCCCTGTCCATAGGATAGGAAAAGCAACACTTAAATCCCCTAGACTGTAGACACCAGGGACTTCCCACTTGGATTCCCACCCCCTCCACTGGCCCAGAATCTGTTCTCTTTTTGGTTCCCCCTCTTAACGCTCATCATACTTATCAATCTTTCTCCCTGTCAATAAACTCCATCCTGTTCCTTAAAAAACAAAAACACAGAAGAAAACAACCAATACCTATTTTATCACAACCCACAGACTGTCATTTTGATATTGGTTTTGAGATAGAGGGGGAAGAGAGAAAAATAAGGAAGAGAGGCAGGGATGAAAAACAGGGAAAAGGGAAAAAGAGAGGAAAGAAATGGACAGAGAGAAAAAAGGAAGAAAGCAAAAAAGGGAAGGGGATAGGAAGGGGTGGCTCATCACCTGCAGCTCAAGCAGCTAGGGTGCCAGCCACATACACTGGAGCTGGTGGGTTCGAATCCAGTCCGGGCCCACCAAACAACAATGACAGCTACAACAAAAAAATAGCCTGGTGTTGTGGTGGGTGCCTGTAGTCCCAGGCTGGCTGAGGCAAGAGAATCACTTAAGCCCAAGAGTTTGAGGTTGCTGCAAGCTGTGATGCCATGGCATTCTACCCAAGGTGACAGCTTGAGACTCCGTCTCAAAAAAAAAAAAAGAAAGAGAAGAAAAGGAGGGGGACAGAGAGAGAAGCTAATTGAGAAAATTGAAGTCATGTTAACTTTCCTCCACTCATCCTTCTCTCCAAATTGCATCTTTATGAAAACAGTTTACCAGCTCCTTCCCCTCTTCATTTTTATCCCAGAAGGAGTTACAACTCTGACATCTTTTTTATTTCACATTATAGAGCCACACTTTTATTCTCTGAAGCCAAAGACACAGAGCACTGGTGAGCTTTCCTGAGGGAGGCCACAGCACACACCTCCCACTTCCTGTCCTGAAGCAGTGACGTCAGGACACAGCTGATAACAAGGTCCAGGGCAGAACAGGAGGCTGCTCAGCCTGCAGGAGGCAGCTGCCGGCATGACACGCCCCGGCTGGGTGTTGGCACTCGTGGTCTCCGCCTGTCTTGGTGAGGAAGCACCTACTTGTATCGGCTCTGACTAGTATCCCACAGGGCTGGAGAGTAGGAAGGAAGAGGAATAATGGCACAGGCTCTAATCCCCTCATGGGCCCAGACACTGTGGGTGAGAGAGATGGAGGGTTTTGCCTGAAGTTTGGATCAAGGAGAAGAAAGGTGTGTGGGGACGGGGAGCAGCTCGTGAGTCTGTCTGTCCCTCTCTCTGACAGGACACCCAGTGAAGCCCTTTCTCTCCTCTGCCCACAGGATCCAGCGTGGCCCAGACAGTCACTCAGTCTCAACCAGAGATGTCTGTGTGGAAGGGAGAGTCGGTGACCCTGGGCTGCACATATGACACTGGTTATACATACTATGAGTTGTTTTGGTACAAACAACTTCCCAGTGGGCAGATGGTTTTTGTTCTTCTCCAAGGATCTGAGCAGCAAGGCAATGCAAGACAGAATCGCTTCTCCGTGAACTTCCAGAAAGCAGCCAAATCCTTCAGTCTCACGATCTCAAACTCACAGCTGGGGGACACCGCAGTGTATTTCTGTGCTCTCAGAGAAGGCACAGTGAGAGAAGCAGTAGGGAGAGGCTTACAAAAACCTCAGACCTCAGCATCTGTGCAGAAGTAGGGTGGGAGGGAGGGAGAGTTCAGGGTTACAGGAACATGCAGAGAAAATCATTTCTTCTCCAGAGGAACAAATATAATGCCCCCCCACCCCCCGCTTCACTGTTACACTCCCTGGAGAACATTTCTTTCTGTCTGCCCACTTTGGATGAGTGGAGGAGAGTTTGGAATGACACTCTCCCAGCTGAAATAATTAAGTCCAGTGAGTGGGTTCCAGAACTCAGCTTGGAGCTATGTTTAGACTCAGTGGTGGGAGTGACTGGATCTAGGCAAGAGGGGGAGGCCAAGGCCAAATTGCCTGGTCATAATTGAGATCCCTGAGTCATTTCCCAACCCCCACTTCCATCACTTACTCTAAACAATCAGCTTCTGAGACAACACACCCAGTTCAGCTCAGCACCCACACTTTGGCTACTCTGTTAAAGTGGGTGAGACATCCAGCTCTATAAAAACATCCCTGTCACACAAAGAAGATGCCATCAAGCTCTTCGTGGGAACTGAGATTTTGCTATTTTTATTTGTCTGTTTTTCTAAAGAGTCCAGGGTCTTTTGCTGCCTCCCAGGCTGCACTGCAGGGCTAGGATCAGAGCTCATGGAAGAC
This sequence comes from Nycticebus coucang, assembly GCF_027406575.1. Taxonomy (NCBI): domain Eukaryota; kingdom Metazoa; phylum Chordata; class Mammalia; order Primates; family Lorisidae; genus Nycticebus; species Nycticebus coucang. Next base: position 31,762,192 of record NC_069785.1, on the reverse strand, counting down.
TCAAACTTCTGGCTTCAAGTGAACCTCAGCCTCAGCCCCCCACGCACCTGGACTACAGGCATGCAAGTCTAGCTAATTTATTTTTATTTTTTTTAGAGACAGGGTCTACTCTGTCTGTCGCCCAGGCTGGTCTTGAGGTCGTGGCCTCAACTGATCCATCGGCCTCAGCCTCACCAGTGCTATTCAGATTTTACCTTCTCCTTTACCCCTGAGGCCCAGTGAGTCACCACCACTTACACATTCAGGCTTATCACCAAGTTTGGACCAGAGCTTGTTTCTCCTTTCCATCCTTACTCCCAGTGTCTTCATCCAGCTCTTCTCATTTCAACTAATAAATAATTATTCCCCTAGTCTCTCTGTCCTCAATTGTGTCCCTGTCCCCTTCAAACATTGTTTTTCACAACCCCCAAGTGATCTTCCTATAGTAAAAATCAAATCATGCCCACCCCTACTTCCCTGAAGCACCTTGTCCCAAAGAAATGGGGAAATGTGATTATCAGAGTGGGAGTCCATCACAGCAGAGGCCACCTCTGTCTCTGCAGCACCTCCCATGCCTGACAGGGTGAACAGTAACGGGTCTCTACTGATAGATTAATCAGTCCCCCGCTTAGCAAGTCAGCCTCATCTCTTACCATATGCCCATCCCCCACCCCGTACACTCCCGTCATTTCAGAACATGAAGTTGTTTCCTGCACGTGGGCCGTTGCTGGGGCTGTTCCCGCAGCGTGGGATGCCCATCTGCACCTAACCCCTCGGCTATGATGGAGGTTTGCAAGCCTCCCCTCCTCTCCCAGTTCTTTCCTGACTCTTGCCCCAGAAGAACTGACCACTTTCTCCTTTATCTCTCAACAAACAGACATCCTAAGTGTATCATGTATTTCTAATATGGCAAATCTAACACTTTGTGGTATTTATATGTGGTTTTACTACCTCCCCACTGAAGTGCAAACATTAGTTATCAGGGCTAGAGTTTCATTCACTTTGATAGTAACAGTGCCTATAACATCCCTTAACTCATATGTACGATCTTTTTATGTTTTTTGAATAAAGTTAATGAAAGATGGAATTTTCATCATTACACATGATAAAGTAAAAAATGACAATTTTTTTTACTTTGCCATCTTATCCATAGTTGTGTTAACTCAGGATTCGGAGCTAACTCAAAAGGCCACATGGACAAAAAATAGTAGTAATTACAACATCATGTTGATGATAATATCAGAGGTAGCTAACCCTCACTGACTACGTGAATGTGCCCTACGGTCTGACAGGTGCATCGTAGGTATGATTTCATTTAGTAGTCTGAGCAAATCTATACTGCAAGTACTACTAACATCCCAATTTCATGAGGAATTAAAGCCCCAAAATGTTAACTTGCCTAGAATCATAAGAGTATGTAGGATTCTTTAACCACTGGACTCTTTGCCTCAATGAAAAGTGGCAAAATTCTACAGCATTTCAGTATCGCTAATTTAGTAGACATATAGATATAATATATACATGAACAGTACCGTACCACACGTACATTTATAGTCTGTTCTCAGTTTATCTAGAGTAGTAATTGCAAGATGGGAAATATTTCATTTATCTTCCTTAATGATGGAGCCACTGTTATCCAAAATAATCATGACATGCACGGTGCTGCTGGACAGGCCCTGGCAGGACCAGACAGCCCATGTGCCATCATCTGGAGTTATTTATTCACTTACAAGGTCTTTTGTCATAGATAAACTTAGAAGACTGAACACTCCAAGGCCCATGCTTCTGGACAAGGACCCAGTTCACTTCCATAATTTATAAAGTATTGACTAGCTATAAATTTAATCTAGGGCAGGAATGCTTTGAAGATGTAATCACCTTGAAAGTAGGGGAATATTTTGCAACCTTGAACCTACAGTGGGGGCTCTGTTAAATGTATACTATGATGATTGATAACATTGCTAATGTTTGCTTTGGCTATGAGAGTATAAAAATAACAAAGGAAAACAGGAGGGCAGAGCAGTTCTCTGAGAAGATGTCCTCCCTGCTCCAAAATTGTTGCCATTTCTGTCAATAAAGTGAAACTATTGATCTCTCATCTGCTTCTCCTTTAATTGGCTTGAGTAACAGGTGCACAGACTCCTTAGTCTGGAAACCTCAGGATGGGAGAAAGAATGAATGATTCCCAAAGACCTTCCCTACTGATCCTGTGGCATCAGCGAAGGTGTTAACTGGAATGTTTCCAAACAGGGGGAAAGCAAAATATAAATGATAGTCCCAAAAGGACTGCAGAAAGAATAAATGCACATTTGAGGCATTTCCAGGGAAGTTGGGAAAATAAAATGAATCATTTTAATGAGTGCAGAGCTGATGCCTGACCTTCTGTATCTGTTTCCCTTTGAACAGGGAAGAGAGTGAGAACCAACAGACAGTGGAGCAGACTCCCCATTCCCAAGTGTCCAGGAAGGAGAGGTTTCTATTTTTAAGGGCAGTTACATAGGCTGTTGGTTTTTATGCCTCAGACACAGTGCTACGAAACACCTTGCCCTTGTAATTTTCATTATTTTAGAGATAAAGGAAAGCAAGAGCAACATCCCCAATCATTAAGAAGAGTATGTTCAGGTCTCTGCAGGTCACAGACACCAACATCAGCCCCATAGCCATGGGGACCTCCTGGAGCCTCAGATCCTTACACAGCCCCAGAAGAGACACAACTCACTCACTGCCTCCTTTAATCCCCACAAAGTGATGTTTTTCAGAATCACATCTGAGGTTTTCTGTTTTCTCCTCTCTACATACTTTGTTAGAAACATAAAAGGATATGAGGCATGATGTTTGTACACAAAGACCTTATAATCTAAAAGACATGAGAATATTTCTCCCAATAGATTTTAACTTTATGGTTGCATCATTTTTCTTATTCAAGAAACACTAACCAAGCAATGGTTGAATGAATAAAAGACTACAGTATTTAGTTGTACAGTAAATTGTAAAGTATTTACTGAAACAAAACTAAAAGGCAAATTTACAGCCAATTCTTAGTATTTCTTTAAAAACCAATTTCAGCTCACTGTAACAAACAACTAGCAATTAGAGGATTCCCAAAACGAAACAGAATGCTTTAAGACATCAAATATTCCCTACTAAAGGAAATAGTCTAGGAAAAGCAGACTGCCTGATTTCTAGCGGTATTGCATTAAGAATTGCAAAATGATATGATTTTGTGCAAAACTAAAGATGTTAAGTTTTGCATGGGAGCAAATAGCATTAAAAAAAAAAATCAAAACCAAACAAGGAAAGACCTTGTAAAATGCCCCTTAGATGAACAGAAAAAGCACTTCCGACATCATGGAAATTGGATTTTGGACACATACTTGAAATGTTACCAGCCCCTGTAACCTGAATGGCCATTTCATGCAGGGTGTGGCTGGTCAGGCCTAACAAGGCAGGATGACCCTATGGGCTGACATCTGGAGATTGTTTATTTATTTCCCAGGCTACTGTCATAGATAAGTTAGGCAACTTAACTCTATGTTACCAGTTAAGAATTCAGGGCTCTCTGTGCACTCAGTGAAGTATTGACTAACTATAAAGTTAGTCTTGAATAAAAATGCTTTCAACACACAGCCACTTTAAAACAGGAAGCTACTGTAACCCACAGTGGAGAATCTATTTGAATGTACTGTGGTGATTAATGACATTGCTGATGTTTACTTTTGCTGTGAAAATAAAAAGTAACAAAGGGAAGAAGGAGCCAAAGCAGTTCTTTGGGGAGAGACCACCACTGCACTCTGGAATCCCATACTGTTCTGTAAATAAAAGTGAAACTCTGAGGCAAGAGAATCACTTAAGCCCAGGAGTTGGAGGTTGCTATGAGCTGTGTGAGGCCACGGCACTCTACCCAGGGCCATAAAGTGAGAGTCTGTCTCTACAAAAAAAAAAAAATAATAATAAAAATAAAAGTGAAACTGCTGATCTCTCATGTGCTTCCCCATTGATTGATTGACTTGGATGACAGGTGGACAGATTCATTGGTCCACAACAGAAGGATGTGTAGGGTTTTAGATGAGAGAGATGGCAAGAAAACACATTCCAGGCAGGATAAACTTATCAAGGGCAATATCAGAAAATAATAAACAAGAATAGTTTAGCAACTGAAAATTTTCCAAATATGACTAAAAAAGAAAGTTTTTATTGGGAAGAGCTGTGAGAAAAGATGAAATGTTAGCCTGAGGCAATTGTTAGTGTAAGAAAACTGCAGGTAGCCCAGAAATGGTTTCCTTCCAGACTAAGAAAACACATAGTGCTAGATTTTTATCTTTACCATAAAGAACATTAGGAAATACCTTGAAATTTTTTCTCAGAAAGAGCCATGAATCCAAATTCAAACTGTCAAATAACATCAAACTTGTACTTTTATAGGCACATTTCTAAATGTGTTGAATAACTATATTCCCATAATAATTGATTCAATGGACAGATAAATTTCCTTTTCCCTGAGCAATTCTACCATCAACTGATAGCCCATATTGCAAGAAAGGAAAAATCTCAACACTTTCCCAAATGCGTTGCAAGTTTATGATCAGTTTCCAGCATGGATTTTGTTTGGGGACGGGGGACACTAATAGCTTCTCTGCACTCATGAACCACATAAAGGACAAATTTTCCTATCAAGTAACACAGACCAAATAAAACAGAGCTACATCCTTCTTTGTTTTACAATTTGTTCACTTCCTCATCTGGCTGCAGAAACCTTTGGGGGATTTCCACTGAAAATAGCTCCCAAATTTATTTCTAATTTTTAATCATTCTAAATAGCATTATGGCACATATCTTCAAATATGAAGTTTAATTCAAATTTCTCCTCATTCTATTAAGATAGCATCTCAGAACTGGAATTTGTGGTTCAGTAAGTACAGTCTTTTTTTTCCATATCTCTCTTATGAACATAGCTCCTTTAAAAAGTTTTCTGAATTCATTATCTCTATTTCCTAACCCCTCCCTAACTTAAACCCATCCCACACAGATTTCTGTTCCTACTGTTCCTCTGAAATCACTCTGCTAAGGTCACCAAGGACTTTCATAGTCATAAAACCAATGACTATTACCATTCCTTATCTTAAGCAATGTCTCAAAATAGTTTGACATTATGGTTATTTTCTACGTGAGACACTCTCTTCGCTTGAATTGGGGACACTGTGCTCTCTGGGTTTGCCTTCACCATCAGAAGCCACTTCTCACTCTCCTTTTCTAGCTCATCCTCTTGGTGACCTCTTGATGTTGCATATCTCAGAGTTTAGTCCTCAAACACATACTCTCTACTCTCTTTAAGTGATCTCATCCAGGAACATGGCTTTTACTACCAGCTAGCTATGCGTTGATGATTCCCAAATGTTCAACTTCATCCCAGCCCTCTAGATGTCTAACTGGCATCCAAAGTTTGGCATATCTAAAACATAATGCCTGATTCCATATGGCCTTCTCACACTCTTCCCCATGTTGAGAAAATGGTGGTATAACTCGCCTAGTTACTACAGCCAAAAAGTTTGGAACGTATCTTAACTTTTCTCACACCCCTCATTGTCAACAAACCCCGTTAGATTTCTTTCCTATTTAAAATAAGAGTCTGATTTCATTTTTCAACTCAATAATAGCGTTACATGATGGTGTCCAGTGACAACCACGCATTTCATAGCTCTGATTCTACAGTAAATAGCTGAATAAGGGCAGGAAGCTTGCATTGAAGCTGCTGCCAGTTGAAATATATCTCTGTCTTGCAATGTATTTTGTCTTTGCTGGTGGGGACTTCCCCTCAGACGCCAAAAGCTAAGTAATTATCTTTTTATGTGGTACCTTGGAGGTATTCTAGCACCCCAGAACAAGGCACCATTCAGGATGGTTGAGTGTACCTGAATGAAGGAAGGGTGACGGCAGAAAGAGAAATGGAGACAACAGAAGCAGCAGCGTGACATCTGGGCGTCAAACATGTTCTAGAGCAGGCCAGTTCTAGGAAAGTCTTCATATACTTTCTAGAGTATATGACCACAGGCACTTTGAAGAGTGCTGCTCTCAAACCGAACCCAATCACTGTCACATTTGTCACCAGCAAACTCATATCTAAAGGAATATAAGTTATTCCAACATACTCACTGAAAAGTCATCCTCCCCCCCAAAACTGGTTTGAGATGCTGTCTTTCTCACATGCTAACAGTCCATATACAGTTGGGTCTAATTACTGATTTTCTATTCCGTTTAAGTGACCTGTGTGCCTACACTTAATTTTCACTTAGGAATTGCCTTTCCCTCCTGTTTCTATTCACTTTTCTGCAATAGAAAATGTGCCCTCTTCTTCCACACTTTCACTTAACTATTTCTTCTTTTGACACATGAATGACAGGAAGGGTTTTTTTTCTTCATGTTGTTTATATTATAATCAGTCTTTTGGCAATGGTGCTTGATTTATTTTAGGTTTTCTGCTGTACAATCATCTCCTCTGCAAACCTACAGATGATTTTTTACATCTTTCTTTCCAATGTCTATGCTTCTAGATGTTTTCATCAGGGCTGATAAGCTGGTGGCTCCAGCACAGTGATAACTAGTGGTAGAGGTAATGGGCATCTTTCCCTTCCTCCTACTTTGATACAAAAGCTTCTTGTGCTTCCTCTTAAGTAGGTTCTGGTTTGAGTTTGTGGCACATGCATACTTATGTTTAAAAATTTGTTATTAACTTCTATTTTTGAGAGTTTCTAACATGAATGCCTGTTACATTTTGTCAAATGTCTTTCCTGAATACTAGAGATTATCATATGATTTTTCTTCTTAGCTCTTGTGCCAGTTATTAAGCTGCTAAATCTGAGCTACAAATACTTGGCTCCGACAGCAGAAAGTGCTGGTCCCTATCAAGCACTGCACCCTAGAGTTAGTTAACATTTAAGTGTGTTTCCTTATCTGCCCAACTGTATACTTAGCATATTCCATTCTATACATTTTCTAAGGAGCCCCACAGGGTTAAGTTAAATGAATGTGTTCAGGTAACAGCACTCAACAGTCATTGTTTACCTGCCACAACCTCATTGCTCAGCAAAATCCTTAATTATCACTAACTAGATATATGCCAGCTAGTACTTACCAAGTATTGAAATCACCATATTAGAGACAGGAGAGAAGAAAATTCCAAGCGACACTCATTTCACTGTTACTTCCTTTAAGCCACTGAGAAAGTTCCTTCTAGTCTTCCCCAGACTAAAATCCTCTTCTTTGGGAACATTCCTGATAAGTATCATTATCAATAGACAGAAAAATGTTTTTTAAAATTTTGCTACTATTTCTGTGGTTTCAGACTTGATGTGACTTGGGGATCACTAATTGAATAATAATGATCCTAAGGTTTCCAGGAAAGTGCACCAATTTCCAGACAGCCAGGTTCTCCAGTGACTACCTCACGTGTCCATTGTTTTCTTCTCAGGCAGACGTCTAAGGAGGCAGGGAGTGTCCAGGAGAACCTAGAACCAACAGCTCCAGGAGTAAACCTGACTCCAGTCTAAGGTATAACAACACTGTACCTAGGAGAATGCCAGGGGTACAAATGCAAACTCTCCCTGTTGTACATAATTTCACACATGATGGAAAATGGAAGAGTGATGCTCACAGTAACGTTCAAAGAGGATTTCTCTGTCCGTTCCACAGACTCTTAGCATGCAGGTTCAGCCACTTACCTCAACACCCCAGGAAGAAACAAAGGAAGAAGAGAATGGGAAAAGATTTTCCAGGGCCAGGGCTTTATCCGGGAAACATACCTGAGAAAATATGGACATGTGGAGGTGCCTAGAATCACAGGGTGAGAACTAGAGGCAAAAAATAGGAGAGAGCTTTCTTCCCCAGCCTCTCTTTACCTTCAGTCCCTAATCATTGCTACAAATATAGGAAACGGGAAAACAAAGTTTCAGAAAACTAACATGTGAACACAAGGAATTGCCCGAGTCTACACAGGTACCCAGATCTAAATATAAGAAGCACTTAGATGTTTGCAGAAGCACTAGCATGTTCACAGTTAGCCATATACCAAGGGGCTTTCTCGCACCTGAAAACATTTAAGGAAAGACATCATATTGCCCTTCTTGGCATTTTTAGACAGAATCTGAAAAAAAATATCCTAACTCTTTTAAATAATTTAACACTGTTCAGAATGAGAAATATTATGAAGCTATGGGATGGAAAGAATCAGTTCAGAGGAAGAATTAGGTCCTCTCTCACCCTGTTTCTAACCTTCAAATGTCCTGCAGTTTCAGACAGGAAAGGACCTGCATAGATTTCCATTAAAGCTGAGGAGAGGGATCGGGGGAGGGAGGGTCAAGAGTTAGGACATACAGTCATCACCAGAGAATGGAGAATGGTTTAACATTGTTTTCTTCAGTTATTGTTTGCTTTTTGCCTCTTTCTATGTTCTATCTTCTCTTAATTTAACATAATGGGTCACTTTGCATTAAGGGGGAAATGAAAATAAATCACAGTAAAAAAGTTCAGACCACAAGGGGGCAGTGCTCTCACTGACAAAGACACTGCAGGAAACCAGAGCCAGGTGAATGAAGCAGTGGGAGGGAGGACATTTAAGAGAGTGTGTTGAAAATATGCAAATATCCTTTCCCATTGTGTAGGTTGTCTCTTTGCTTTGGTTATTGTCTCCTTAGCTGTACAGAAGCTTTTCAGTTTAATGAAGTCCCATTTGTTTATTTTTGTTGTTGTTGCAATTGCCATGGCAGTCTTCTTCATGAAGTCTTTCCCCAGGCCAATATCTTCCAGTGTTTTTCCTATGCTTTCTTGGAGGATTTTTTTTTTTTTTTTTGTAGAGACAGAGTCTCACTCTATGGCCCTCGGTAGAGTGCTATGGCATCACACAGCTCACAGCAACCTCCAACTCCTGGGCTTAAGGGATTCTCTTGCCTCAGCCTCCCGAGTAGCTGGGACTACAGGCGCCCGCCACAACGCCCAGCTATTTTTTTTTTGGTTTGCAGTTCAGCCGGGGCCGGGTTTGAACCCGCCACCCTGGGTATATGGGGCTGGCGCCTTACCGACTGAGCCACAGGTGGATTGTTTCATGCCTTAAGTTTAAGTCCTTTATCCATCTTGAATCAATTTTTGTGAGTGGGGAAAGGTGTGGGTCCAGTTTCAGTCTTTTACATGTAGACATCCAGTTCTCCCAACACTATTTATTGAATGGATCTATAGAGAACTCAAATTGATCCACATGAAAAAAGCCAACAATCCCATATATCAATGGGCAAGAGACATGAATAGAACTTTCTCTAAAGATGACAGACGAATGGCTAACAAACATATGAAAAAATGTTCATCATCTCTATATATTAGAGAAATGCAAATCAAAACAACCCTGAGATATCATCTAACCCCAGCGAGAATGGCCCACATCACAAAATCTCAAAACTGCAGATGCTGGCGTCTTTTCAGTCTTTTACATGTAGACATCCAGTTCTCCCAACACTATTTATTGAATGGATCTATAGAGAACTCAAATTGATCCACATGAAAAAAGCCAACAATCCCATATATCAATGGGCAAGAGACATGAATAGAACTTTCTCTAAAGATGACAGACGAATGGCTAACAAACATATGAAAAAATGTTCATCATCTCTATATATTAGAGAAATGCAAATCAAAACAACCCTGAGATATCATCTAACCCCAGCGAGAATGGCCCACATCACAAAATCTCAAAACTGCAGATGCTGGCGTGGATGTGGAGAGAAGGGAACACTTTTACACTGCTGGTGGGACTGCAAACTAGTACAACCTTTCTGGAAGGAAGTATGGAGAAACCTCAAAGCACTCAAGCTAGATCTCCCATTTGATCCTACAATCCCATTACTGGGCATCTACCCAGAAGGAAAAAAATCCTTTTATCATAAGGACACTTGTACTAGACTGTTTATTGCAGCTCAATTTACAATCGCCAAAATGCAGAAACAGCCTAAATGCCCACCAACCCAGGAATGGATTAACAAGCTGTGGTATATGTATACCATGGAATACTATTCAGCCATTAAAAAAAAATGGAGACTTTACATCCTTCGTATTAACCTGGATGGAAGTGGAAGACATTATTCTTAGTAAAGCATCACAAGAATGGAGAAGCATGAATCCTATGTACTCAATTTTGATATGAGGACAATTAATGACAATTAAGGTTATGGGGGGGGAGCAGAAAGAGGGACGGAGGGAGGAGGGTGGGGCCTTGGTGTGTGTCACACTTTATGGGGGCAAGACATGATTGCAAGAGGGACTTTACCTAACAATTGCAATCAGTGTAACCTGGCTTATTGTACCCTCAATGAATCCCCAACAAGAAAAAAAAAAAAAAAAGAAAAGAACAAACAACCCCATTTCATTGTTAGCAAGAGACTTTAACTTTGGGCTTTTAAACTTTCTTCCTTCTTCTAATTCTTTGCAGAATCATCTTCCTAAATGATATTTCAGATGCATTCCTACACGAAAAACTTTCACTGGCTTCCCTTTTCCGGCTGCACAAAATGCAAACACCCGAAAAGAGCACCCAACGGGCCTCCACACTATAGTACAGAGCATTGCTTTTGCAAAAATAAACCTTCCCTACTTCACACACACACACAAAAAAAAAAGAGAGTGGGTTAATGTGACAGTGACATTTTCCATTGGCTGTGAAAACAGTGAAGATCCCCTACAACTTCCAAACCAACAAAGCCAGAAGAATCTAGGACAGTGAACTAGGCCCATTGAACACGGTCAGTTCCAGGCCACCAACTGAAGCAGCAGAGGCTCCAGGAAGAAGAAAGAATGGACAGCGCCCTGAGTGCTTCCCTGATGCTCCTGTGTGTGCAGCTGACCTGGGCTGGGGTAGGGTGGGGAGGAGAGAAGAGGGGAGAAAAGGCACAAGCAACAAGGGAAAGTGGGGGCAGCCCTGGCCCTGAAATCTAACAGGATCCCAGGCATAAAATGGGTCTCTAAGGAATGTAATACAAACTCTAAAATAAAATAAAATGAAAGTGCTTTTGTACGGAAACCTTTCTTTCATTCCTCTGGAGCAGGGGCAAATGGACAACCACCAGTGGAACAGAGTCCTCCTTCCCTGAAAGTCCAGGAAGGCGACAGCTTCACACTGAACTACAGTGACACAGACTGTGTTTCCGATTTCCTCCAGTGGTTTAAGTGGACGCTGAGGGAGGCCTCATCTCCCTGACACAAATGTGATCAAAATTGAGGGAGGAGATGAGGGGAGGATCCACAGCCAGGCTTAATAAAGGAGATCAGCACTTCTCCCTGCTTATCCCAGGTCCATGACTCCACCCTGCTCTTCTGTGCAGCAGCCCACAGTGCCCCCCACGCACCTGCACTTGCACCTAAACCTTGCAGGGTGTTCTTTAAGGGCCCTGGGACACTGACTCTAACTTTGCTGTGAGCAAAAGGAAATACAAAGGTTCTTTTTATAACTTAATGTCAATTGTTGCCAAATTTGAAGACCATGTGCAGAGGGATGGTGCTTTCAAATACTCTCTAATGTATTTTGCTTCTCAGTGTGAAGTTTACTCTGTTAAACTAGTTCAAACCTTAAGGCTTGGTATCAAAAAAGAGAGAACACTACAGAACAAAGAAAGAACAGAGTAAAATTCTTGCCTTCAAATTCCTTTGTAGACTTTCACAAAGATACAGAACATACAAAATCTTGAAAGTTGTAACCATCAAATTCTGCATTTAAAAAAATATGTATTTTGATATTCCAAAAAGATTGACTTTGAAGATCAAATACCACAATCTGAGGGAAAGTGGTAAGAAGTTCATAAAGGCAGAGTGAGAAAGGGAACTCAAGATGATGGAATATGGGGCTAGAGAACAAGTTAAGGAGTAAGACCAGAGGTTAAAACAGTGAGGCTTTTTGAAATGTACCCAGCATCCTGCTCTTTTCTAAGATCAGAACCCTGGTTGGGGGGGAGGTGAGTCACATTCAGAGTGACCATAAATGACAGAGTAGTGAGTGCAGATGGAAGCCCAGCTGATCATCATGTTTCACATCAATACCCACAAGAGAGCACCCACCTCTGAGGAAGCTCTAAATGACTATGCGGACACAGAGGATGTGGACCACCCCAAGGATGTCTGTCCTTGTCCATTTCAGTACTTGAACAATACTCCCTTAAATAGATTAGCTAAGGGGACAGAATTGAAGTTCTCCAGAAGCCCAGAAATCCAGAAGCATGAGTTTTCTCTTATCAAGACCAGTTTAGCTACTTCAGCCTGAAGAGGGTGCTGCTTGCTCCCACTTGCACAAGTTAGAAGTTACCTGTTAAAGCCTATCTCCTGTTGAAGAATCTGCTATGTTCCCAACACACACAAAAGGACTACAACAACCCTTCTCTATCTGCAGAGTCTGGGTCAGATTTCCACATTTTGGTATCAAATCCTCCATGATCTTAGAAAAACCAAGACATGCAAGAGCTTTTAGGAGCTACATTTATGATCTGCTGGCTCTGGCTGATAGAATTCACATCATCAGGAACTCAGAGGACTCAGAAGTTTCAGAGAATTGGCCTCTATTATTCACAAAAGGGATTCAAAGACAAAATAAAGTTTTAATTGACACTTTAATATTCTTTAGAAATGAGCTATCAAACAAAGAAGGAACAAAGTCCTTGCTAACATCAGGAAGTCCAGAAAGAACCAACAGGATGTACATGTAGCCACAGGAGAGGGGATTGATTAGGGGACTGGATCACACAGTCACGGAGACCAAGTCCCCTAACAGACAGATGTCTGCCACCTGGAGACCCTGAAATGGCAGGAGCGTAGCAAGGTCCAAATTCTTTTTTTTTTTTTTTTTGGTTGCAGCCATATTGTTGTTTGGCGGGCCCAGGCTGGATTCGAAACCTGCCAGCTCAGGTGTATGTGGCTGGCGCCTTAGCCTCTTGAGCCACAGGCGCCAAGCCGCAAGGTCCAAACTCAAAGGCCTGAGAACTCAGGGTACTGCCGGCATAAGTCCTGGGGTTCAGAGCCCAGAGCACCTAGAGTTCTGATGTCTAAGAACAGGAGAAAAAGAGCATGTTCCAGCTCCTAGAGAGACAAAACCCAGTTCTCCTGTCCTCTGCCTTAGTCTACCCAGACACCCAGCTGGTTGCACGGCCACATTAAGGACAGATCTTTATTGCTTACTCCTCTCAGACTCCCAAGCCAATATCTTCTGGAATCTCTCTCACAATCACAACCCAAATAATACTTTATCCATTCTGTAGACATTCCTTAACCCAGTTAAATAGACATATAAAATTAATCATCACTTCATCCAAGAAGAAAAGAATTTTATCGTCTACTATAATCATTTAAACAGTTATTCCCCCACAGGTGCAGAGTGAGAAGGATCCACACAGAATCACCCTGATGCTTTTGTTTCTGTCCTGACTGACTCGGGCTTTGTAGCCCAGGAAGACCAGCAGCCTCCTGCAGTGCTAAGGTTGGGTCCACCACTGCCCATACACAAGGTCATCAGCCAAGGGACTCAGCGACCTACCTCTGAGTCTGTGCACCCAGAAACCACCTAAATGAGCCAGGTCCCACACTCTGTATTGGAACCCCCACTCAGAGGTTAGTAAACAATCTCTATCACTTCCTCTGACCAAAGACTATGGTAAATGAATACAACGAATTGGAGAAAACCTTTTTAAGAAAATGTTTTTAAGTTTTTTGTTCACTGTATTTTCAGATAAGGAGTAAGAGTGACAAGAACACTAACCGTGAGCTGCCTGAGGTGACCAGGACTGGGGACCCTTGTGCTCTGTCGGGGAGGCCGCCCAGACAGCAGGAAATGACCAGTGATTACAGCAGCTTCTCCCACGCGGGCCACTGACTGCTGATGCGCTTCAGCCTCTGCATCTGGAAATGCTCTCCCGTGATGGCACGGCAGCAGGTGTATGGGACTCACATTTTTTTCTTCTAGTTGTCACTTTTTACAGTTTAACCAACTAACTCCAGTGGGAAATTGTGTGACAGTAGTTGCCAGATAGGGTTGCCATCCCAAGGGAGCACACTGGGATTTCTCAGACTGTCCAGGAAGGGTCCTGCTTCCAGAAAATACAGGTGTCTGTCCACCATCATCCCCATATTTACAAAATTAAATGTTCTTCGTTATACATTTTATTATCTTAAGGGTTTAATAACCTGATTATCTATGGAAGTTGGGAATTAATTGGATGATGCATACAAGATACTAAAGTTCTGACTGACTGGGCCCAAGAGTCACAAAACACTAAGATGGCAAGATGAAGCCTCAGGCTTGGGATCCTAACCAGCATTACAGGGACCTTCAGAGAAAGAAAACATCCATTCCTAGAGCCTCATGGGTGAACTCACAGCTTCAGGGGGACTGAGAGTAGGAGACGTGACAGCCCGATCATCTAGAGTTTCCTGTTGAGACTGGAGAAGAAAAAGGGGGGAATCAGAAAGTAATAGGACAGTTACCAATGTCCTGTGACTTTGCCCAGAACTCAGAAGGTGCAGCAGAAGTCTAACACTGAGCAAACACGGGGGAAATCTGTGCCCCTCATAGCAACTCAAAAAGCTGCACCGTAAGAAGTCTCTGGAGCTGAGAGCAGCTATGGCACAATGCTCACGTCACCACTCTTTCCAAATGAAAACAATAAATAAGAGCATTACAGCCACCACGGTCTACAGGGCAACTTAGCTTTGAATTTAGCCTTTTATTCTCCTTGTTTTACGGGGGAAATTTTTTACATAAAGCTGGGCCATGAAGATGGCCTTAGCTAAGACTAGATGACACAAATTCAATGGGGAGAGAAAATTAATGCAAATGAGACTAGTGGCCCCTGAATTGTGAGTTTTCACTTTTGCCCTGTCCCCTCTTCTATGAAATGGAGACTGTGGTTCCTGACCTCTCTCCTCCCGGGGAAGAGAGTGTACACGAGGACAACCGAGATGCCAGTGACGAGCTGCCAGACGTGCCACTCAGGATGTTCCCAGGTGGAGGTGATGTTGCTTGTTCTGATCCTTCCTTCACAGAGTCATTAACAGAAGAGCACAAAGGTCCGTACAGCAACACTTGCCACCAGGATTGTAGAGCTCCCTGACACAACCAGAATCAGCTATTCTTTGAGAAAAAAAAAAAGTCCTCAGCTAATTGCAGTGCAATTAGATGTCAAAATCCTGGATTCAATTTTCTTTAGACTATCTGAGTGTTATTCGCCATTATTTTAATCATTTCTCAAAATTATACAGTTACGTCAAAGAATACTATAACCAATACCTATTTTATCACAACCCAAGACTATTTTTTTCATATTGGCCTCAAGAGGGAAGGGAAGAAAGAGAGGGAGGGAGGAGAATAAAGAGAGAAAAAGACAAAGGGAGGAGAGGAGAAAAAAAAGAAGAAAGAAAGCAAAAGAAAAGAGAGAAAGAAAGAGAAGCTTATGGAGAAAATTGAGGTCATGTTAACTTGGCCTGTCTTTCCTCCACTCATCCTCCTCTCCAAATTGCATCTTTACAAAAACAATTTACCAGCTCCTGCTCTTCTTCATTTGGATCCCAGACTGAGTTACAACTCTGACATCTTTTTTATTTCACATCGTATAGCCAGTTTTATTCCAAAGACCAAAAGCACTGGTGAGCTTTCCTGAGGGAGGCCACAGCACACACCTCCCACTTCCTGTCCTGAAGCAGTGACGTCAGGACACAGCTGATAACAAGGTCCAGGGCAGAACAGGAGGCTGCTCAGCCTGCAGGAGGCAGCTGCCGGCATGACACGCCCCGGCTGGGTGTTGGCACTCGTGGTCTCCGCCTGTCTTGGTGAGGAAGCACCTACTTGTATCGGCTCTGACTAGTATCCCACAGGGCTGGAGAGTAGGAAGGAAGAGGAATAATGGCACAGGCTCTAATCCCCTCATGGGCCCAGACACTGTGGGTGAGAGAGATGGAGGATTTTGCCTGAGGTTTGGATCAAGGAGAAGAAAGGTGTGTGGGGACGGGGAGCAGCTCGTGAGTCTGTCTGTCCCTCTCTCTGACAGGACACCCAGTGAAGCCCTTTCTTTCCTCTGCCCACAGGATCCAGCGTGGCCCAGACAGTCACTCAGTCTCAACCAGAGATGTCTGTGCGGGAAGGAGACACGGTGACCCTGGACTGCACATATGACACTAGTGAAAAGTATTATGATTTGTTGTGGTACAAACAGCTTCCCAGCGGGCAGATGATTCTCATTTTCAGGCAAGCATCTGATCAGCAACAAAATGCAAGACAGAATCGGTTCTCTGCAAACTTCCAGAAAGCAGACAAATTCTTCAGTCTCACGATCTCAGACTCACAGCTGGAGGACACCACAGTGTGTTTCTGTGCTCTAGCAGAGCGCAGTTGGAGATATGAGTACTATTACAGACACAGTGAGAGAAGCCACAGGGAGAGCTTTACAAAAACCTCAGACCTCAGCATCTGTACAGAAGTGGGGAGGGAGGGAGAGTCCAGGGTTACGGAACATGCAGAGAAAATCACTGTTTTCTCCAGAAGAAGTAAAATAATGGTCCCCTCCATGTTTAAGCACCCTTGTGGAGGATTTATTTCTGTCTGTCCACTTACACTGAGTGAAGGAGAGTTTGGAATGACACTCTCACAACTGAAATAATTAAGTCCACTGAGTGGGTTCCAGAGCTTAGGTTGGAGTTATGTTTAGAATGAGTGGTGGGAGTAACCAGATCTGGGCAAGGCCAAGGGGAGGCCAAGGCCAAATTGCCCAGTCCTAACTGAGATTCCAAACTCCCCACTCCCACTATTCACTCAAAACACATCAGCTCCTGGGACAACACACCTCAGCTCAGCTCAGCACCCAAGCTTCTGCTTCTCTGGAAAAGTGGGTTAAATACCAAGCTCAGTGAAAGCATTTCTCTCACACAAGAAAGATGCCATTAGGCTATTCCTGAAATTTTGGTTTTTTGTTTCCTTGTTTTTCTTAAGAGACAAGGGGCTCCCTCTGTCTCCCAGGTTGGAGTGCAATGTAGGATCATAGCTGACTGTGGCCTCAAACTACTGGCCTCAAGCAAGCCTCTACCCTCAGGCTCTCAAGTAGCTAGGACTACAGGAAAGCAGGCCCAGCTAATTTATTTTTGATTGTTTAGAGACAGGGTCTCACTCTGTTACCCAGGCTGGTCTTGAGTTTCTGGCCTCAAGTGATCCATTTGCTTCAGCCTCCCAGCATTGTTCAGATTTTACCTTCTCCTTTACCCCTGAGGCCCAGTGAGTCACCACTACTCGCACATTCAGGCTTGTTACCAAGTTTGTACCAGCGCTTGTTTCTCCTTTGCACCCTTATTCTAGTGTCTTCAGCCAGCAACTCTCATTTCAACTCACAAATAATTATTCCCCTAGTCTCTCTGTCCTCAATTGCGCCTGCTTCAAACATTGTTTTTCACAGCCACCCAAGTGATCTTCCTATAGTAAAAATCAGATCATGTCTACCCCCACTTCCCTGAAGCACAATTTCCCAGAGAAATGGAGAAATGTGACTATTCCGAGTGTAAGTCCAGCAGAGCAGAGGCCACCTCTGTCTCTGCAGCACCGCCCATGCCTGACAGGGTGAACAGTAATGGATCATCTAGAGATGGATTAATCAGTCCTCCGCTTAGCAAGTCAACCTCATCTGTTGCCCTATCCCCATCCCCCAATCCCCATACACTCCTGTCATGTCAGAACATGAAGTTGCTTCCTGCACCTGGGCCATTGCTGGCGCTGTTCCTGCAGTGTGGGATGCCCATCTGCACCTGACCCCTCGGCTATGATGGAGGTTTACAAGCTTCCCTCCTCTGCCAGTTCTTGTCCTGACTCTTGCCCCAGTAAAACTAACCACTTTCTCCTTTTCTTAAACAAACTGAAAACCTAAGCATACCACATATTTCTAATGTAGCAAATCTAACACACTGTGCTATTTGTATGTGTTTTTCACTATCTCCCAATTAAAATGCCAACTTCTGTTATCAGGGATAGAGTTGTATTCATTTCAATAGCAACACTGCTTACAACATTCCTTAATACACAGATATAATTTTTTTAACTTTTGTGAATGAAGTTAATGAATTTATGATATTTTCATTCTTATGCATGATAAACAATGATAAATTTGTTATTTTGCCATCTCGCCCATAGTTTGTTAACTCAGGATTCTAAGCTAACTCAAATGACAGCATGGCCTGCTGAAAATTAATAGTAGTTACAATATTGTGCTGAGATAATATTAGTTCTAGCTAACCCTCACCGAATATGTTCATGTGCCGTACATTCTGATAGGTGGGTCATAGGTATGATTTCGTGTACTAGTCCCAACAAATCTACATTACAGGTACTATTATTATCCTAATAATTAGTAATTATTAAATTACTAATTTAATACTACTAATAATAAAATTATTATTATTAAAGCCCCCAAAAGTTAATTTACCTAGAATCACGCAATGTACGTGTGACCCCTATACCACTAGACTCTTTGCCTTCCCAAAGGGTGGCAAAATTCTATAGCATCTCAGTCTCATTAATGTAACAGACATGTAGCTAGAAAATAAAAAATAAATGCATGAAAACAGTACAGTACCACACATACATTTACAGTCTCTTCTCACTTTCTCTAGGGTAGTAATTGCAAGATGGGAGATATTTCATTCATCTCTCTTAATGATGTCGCCACTGTTATCCTAAGTAACCAGGACAAGTACAGTGCTGCTAGCAGGTCCTGGCAGGACCAGACGGGCCCATGTGCCACCATCTGGAGTTATTAATTCACTTACAAGGACTCTGACACAGACAAATGTAGAAGACTGGATGCCCCAAGGGCCATAGTGCTGGTCAACGACCCAGTGCACTTCAACACTTAGTAAAGTGTTGACTAGCTATTCATTTAGTTGAGAGTAGGAATGCTTTGAACATGTAACCACTTTGAAATTCGGGGAATATTTTGTAACCTTGAACCTATGTGGGAGCTCTGTTTAATGTGTGCTATGATGATTGATAACATTGCTAATGTTTGCTTTGGCTATGAGAGTATAAAAATAACAAAGGAGAACAGGAAGGCAGAGGAGCTCTCTAAGGAGATATCCTCCCTGCTTTCCAAAATCACTGTCATTTCTATCAATCAAGTGAAAATATTGATCTATCATCTGCTTCTCTAATTGGCATGAGTGACAGGTGAATGGACTCCTTATGGCAACATCGGGATGGGAGAAAGATTGAATGATTCCCAAAGACCTTCCCTAGTGATCCTGTGGCATCACTGAAGATATAAACTGGGATGTCTCCTAACAGGGAAAAGCAAAATATAAATGGTATTCCCAAAAAGACTGCAAGAAAAATAAGTGCAAGGTGACTTTTTAAGGTGTTCCAGGGAACTTGGGACAATAAAATGAATCATTTTAATAACTGCAGAACTGATGCCTGACTTTCTGTAACTGTTTCCCTTTGAACAGACAGTGGACCAGAATCCCCCAGACTCGTGTCCAGGAAAGACAGGTTTCTATTTTTAATGGCAGTTACACAAGGCTTATTGGATTTTATGCCTCAGACACAGTGCTATGAATGAACTCGTCCTTGCAATTTTCAGTATTACAGAGATAAAGCAGAAAGCAAGGGTAAAAGCCCCAAGGGTAAGAGCACATGTTTAGTCCATCCTTGCAGGTCACGGACTCAGCCACCAACTTCTGCCCCATAATCGGGGGGACCCCCTAACATCTTCAGAACTTACAAAGCCCATGAGAGGGACCACTCACTCACTTCTTCTAATCTGCACAAAATCACGTTTTACATAATCCACATCCAAGGGCTTTCTGTTTCCTGCTCTCTACATACTTTGTTAGGCAACATAAAAAGGTATCAGGCGCAATGCTTGTACACAAATAGCTTATTTTCTAACAGACAGGAGAATGTGTCTCCCACTAGATGGTAGCTATAGGACGACATCATTTTTTTCAATAAACACAAACCAAACTATGTTCTAATGAATAACTAGTTATACAGTATTTACTTATACCCATGTGTAAAGGCCAATTTATGACCAATGGTTAGAATTTGAATAAATTCTAAATTTCAGCTTTATGGAAGGAAGAACTAGGAATTAGAGGTTTCTCAAACTGAAACAGCCTGCTTCAAGGCATCAAATATTATTATCAAATATTATCAAATATTATTACAGAGAATATTCAAGGAAAGGCAGAATGTCCACTTTCTGGTGAAACTGCAGAATGGATTGAAAACTGATATGATTTTCTGCAAAGCTAAAAGTGGTAAGTTTTGCATGGGAGCAAACAGCATTAAAAAAAATGAAAGAGCTTGTAAAACACATCATGGATTAAAAAAAAAAAAAGTCACTTCCGACACTATGGAAATTGGATTTGGGACATATACTTGAAGGATGTGTAGGATTTTTAATGTGGGAGATGGCAAGAAAACACATTCCAGAGAGGATAAACTTATCAAGGGCAATGATCAAGAAATAATTAACAATGGGCGGCGCCTGTGGCTCAGTCGGTAAGGCGCCGGCCCCATATACCAAGGGTGGCGGGTTCAAACCCGGCCCCAGCCAAACTGCAACCAAAAAATAGCCGGGCGTTGTGGCGGGCACCTGTAATCTCAGCTACTCGGGAGGCTGAGGCAAGAGAATCGCTTAAGCCCAGGAGTTGGAGGTTGCTGTGAGCTGTGTGAGGCCACGGCACTCTACTGAGGGCTATAAAGTGAGACTCTGTCTCTACAAAAAAAAAAAAAAAGAAAAGAAATAATTAACAAGAATAGTTTAGGAAATTAAAAGTTTTTGAATATGAATGAAAGGGGAGTTTTTATTGGGAAGGGCTGTGAGATAAGATGAAGTGTTAACTTGAGGCACTTGTTAGTGTGAGAAGACTGCCCGTAGCCCAGCACTGACTCCCTTCCAGACAAAGAGAAAACACGGTAGGAGATAATTCATCTTTGCCATAAACAACATTAGGAAATATCTTTTTTTTATTTTGAACATATATATATATTTATAAAACTAAGAGACAAAAATATGGAATGCTTCACAAATTTGCATGTCATCCTTGCACAGAGGCCATGCTAATCACTGTATCATTCCAATTTTAGTACATGTGCTAACGAAGCAAGCACAACATTAGGAACTATCTTGAAATTGTTTTTCAAAAAGAGCCTTTAATCTAAATTTAAACTGTCAAATAACATCACTGATGTGCCTTTATAAGTACATTTCTAATTGTATTGAAAAACTGTATTTCCATAATAATTGATTCAATGGACAGATAAATTTCCTTTTCCCCGAGCAATTCTGCTATCCACCAATAGCCCATATTGCAGGAAAGGAAAAATCCCAACACTTTCCCAAATTTATTGCACGTTTATGATCAGTTTCCAGCATGGATTTTATTTGGGGACAGGGGGACAATAACAGTTTCTCTGCACTCATGAACCACATAAAGGACAAACTTTCATATCACATAACACAGACCAAATAAAACAGAGCTCCATCCTTCTCTGTTTTACACTTTGTTCTCTTCCTAGTCTGGCTGCAGAAGCCGCCTTTGGGTGATTTCCATTCAAAATAGCTCCTGAATGGATGTGAGATTTTACTTAGCCCAGGCACTTTACAGGCCTGGTTTTGACATGTTCCATATTCTTCCCTACTCATCAGGGTACTGAGTTGCCATAAAGATAAACCAGGCACACAGTCCTTAGACATTAGGGTTAATTTCTAACTTACCCTCCTGTGTCTTTCTTGGACCATCACAAACACACCTGGTATCTAATTTGGTTTACTCTTAGAAAAGCTTGGTGTGATGTACATCAAGTAAAGTGGTTCTTCAGGCAGCCATATGCTAAACTTCCAGAGATCTTGGAGTTCCATTTTTCCATTAATTCGTGCAGGATTTTAGAATCAAGCAAGCAATTTAAAAGTAGACGTCAACATTATAGTAAAACTAATTCTGTCTTTTGCTGTTATTTCTGCATCACTCAAAGAGAAAAGTATTCTTTAAAATTAAAAACTGAGAACAATGAAGAAGAGAAATGTAATTGACTGAGGAAGAAAGGCTTTTGTTTGGAAACTTCTGGGGAAACTTTGCACCTTTCCTTTGCATCAAATATCTATCCAGAATGGATCGTCTAGAAAAGCAATCCCTGGATTTAGAATCATCCCACTCTCCCTGTTTCTACCAGGAAAAGGTTTTCTTGCTCCAGTAGTGCTATAGACTCTTGTTGGCTCTTGACTGGGTAGAAGGGACAAAGAACAATTTGGGAGAAAGGGAGAAGGAGGAGCGGATCCATGCACAGAGAAAATTTGTCACAAAGGACACATTCAACGTTGGCTTTATTTAATCTATCATATAATCAAATTTGAAAGAGTTACTTTCAGATTCACGGCATCTCAAAGCTGTAAATTATTGTAGGAAAGAAGTTAAACACAAAGAAGCAAGCGACACGTGAGTACAGCTGCTTGGCAGGCAGAGCCGCCTCAGAGGACACGTGCGGTTTTCTTGTTTCTTTCTGACCAGTCGAGCTGCCGCATCTTAGTCACGCGTAACTTCAGGGGCATCTCATTCACATCTTCAGCTAAGAGACGCAGGAAGGCAGTACTGAGCTATGAAGAAAGACAGATTTCCGAGAGCATTAGAGACTGTAAATTTACTTCTGCCTGAAGCTACAAACGTCCAAATAGTCTCTTTGGAGATCAAGGCAGCATGAGGTGAGATTATGTCATTTATAACCAATAGCTCCATTCATTATTATAGCCAAAACAAAAGGGGTATACTTTTGATTATATTCTACTTTATGAGCTGAATTTATGGTGCATAAATGCATTTTTTAGTCAAAATACACAGAAGAATGGAAAGGCAGATAATCATTGCTCTGCTTTATAATGGAAAATAAAAACCATATTAATTCTATGCTTGTTTCATATATTCTGGATTGGAAAATTTTCAAAAAAGCTAAAAATTCATAATCTCTCACATAAATTTAGGAACTCATTATTTTTACTCATGTCTAGATTTATTTTATTTTTGTTTCCATTTTTTTATTTTTACTTTATTGTTTCACATTTTTGTACACTATTACATCATATGGTAGGAACAATTTTATGTTCTTTTATTACTAAAAATTCTTGGCATTTATAGTTTGAATTGATTATCCACACCAGGGATATACCATACTTAATTTTATAATGTGCCTGGTTTCACACACTTTAATTATTTCCAATTTTTTTTTTGTTTGTTTGTTTTTTGAGGCAGAGCCTGTTGCCCTGGGTAGAGTGCCGTGGCATCACAGCTCACAGCAACCTCCAACTCCTGGGCTCAAGTGATTCTCCTGCCCCCCACCTCCCAAGTAGCTCGGACTACAGGCGCCCACCACAATGCCTGGCTATTTTTTGGTTGTAGTTGTCATTGTAATTTGGCAGGCTCAGGCTGGATTCAAACCCGCCAGCTCAGGTGTATGTGGCTGGCACCTTAGCCACTTGAGCCACAGGCACCAAGCCAATTATTTCCAATTTTTAATAAACAGCATTTATGATAAATATCTTTAAACATAAATTTTAATTCCAATTTATCCTCATTTGATTAAGATAGCATTTGGGATTCAATAGGTAAAACAGTTTACAGCCTTTTTGTTCCTTATCTGACTTACTAACACAGTTCCTTTAAAAGGTTTTCCAAATTCACTATATTCCTTAACTCCTCCCTTACTTGAACCCTGTCCAAGCAGATTTTTATCCCTACTGTTCCCCTGGAATCACTCTGCTAAGGTCACCAATGACTTGCACAGCCACAAAACCAATGGCCTATTACCATTCCTTATCTTATTGAATCTCTCAGAATAGTTTGACGTTATGACTGTTTTCTACCAGAAACTAGGGATACTATCCCTTCCAGGTTTGCCTTCACCCTCCCAGTCCACTCCTCCTCACTCTCCTTTTCTAGCTCATCCTCTTGCTGACCTCTTGATGTTGCATATCTCAGGGCTTAGTCCTCACACAGATACTCTCAACCTTCTCTCTCTAAGTGATCTCATCCAGGAACATGGCTTTCATTACCACCTATGCATTGATGATTCCCAATCATTCACCTTCATCCCAGCCCTCTCCACTGAAATCCAGGCTTATACATACTATAGCCAATGCAACATCTGCTCTGTATGTCTAACTGGCATCTAAAGTTCAGCATATCTAAAACATAATGCCTGATTCCATATCAGGCCCTCTCACACTCTTCCCCATTTCGAGAAAATGGTGATATCACTCACCTAGTTACCACAGCCCAAAATTTTGGAATCTACATTAACTTTTGGTTTTTTCTCACACTCCATGTTGTCAACAACCTAGTCCCACTAGATTTATTTTCTATCAAAAAAACTCTGACTCTATTTTTCAACTCAATATCGGTTACGTGATGGTGTCCAGTGACAACCACTCATTTCATAATCCTAATTCTAAGGTGGATAAAGGAATGAACCTGGCATAGAGGCTGTGCTAAATGAAATACATCTTTTTCTTGCAATATATTTTGCCTTTGCTATTGGGGACTTCCCCTCAGAAGCTAGAGCTAAGTAATTGTCTTTTTATTTGGTACCTTGGACATTTTTTAGCACTGAGAGAAAGGCACAATTCAGGAGGGTTGAGATGTGTACTTTTTCTTGAGTGGGATGCGAAGGTGGGATGAAGTAGTGGTATGAAAGGGTGATGATGGAAAGAGAAATGGGAAAAAAGCAGCAGCAGCATGACATCTGAGCCTCTAGCATGTTCTAGAGCAGACCAGTTTTAGGAAAGTCTTCATACACTTTCAAGAGTACATGACCACAGTCAGTATGAAGAGTACTGGTTTCAAACTGAACCCAAACACACTCACATTTGACACCGGCAAACTGATATCTAGAAGGAATATAAGTTATTCCAACATATTCACTCAAAAGTCATCTCCCCTCACACTGATCTGAGATGTCGTTTTTATCATATATTACATGTTCATATACAGCTGGGCCTAATTACTGATTTGCTATCCTTTTAATTGACCTGTCTACCTAGTCTTAATTTTTCACTTAGGAATTTTCTTTCCTTACTCTTCTTTTCACTGTTCTGCAGTAGTAAATGTGCTCTCTTCTTACACACTTTCTGTTAACTGTTTCTTGTTTTGACATAAGAATTACATCAATTCTTTTTTTTTTTTTTCCAGTTTGGCCGGGGCCGGACTCAAACCCACCACCTTCAGTATATCGGGCCTGCACCCTACCCACTGAGCCACAGGCTCCGCCCTTTTTTTCTTTTCATCAATTCTTTTTTTAAAGTTGTTTATATTATCCCCAGTCTTTTGGTTATTATGGTGTTTGATTTCTTTTAGGTGTTCTGTTATACAATCATCTCCTCTGCAAACTTGCAGATGATATTTTTACCTCTTTCTTTCCAATTCTTATGCTTCTAATTATTTTCATCTGGGCTGAGGGAGCACTGCTTATCAATCACACACAAGGTTGAGCAGCGGCAGAGGTGACGGGGCTCTTCATCCTCCTCCTGCTTTAGTAGGAAATCTTCTTCTGCTTCCCCATTAGTCGGTGCTGGTGTGGGGTTGTGACATAAGCACTTTTATGTTAAATAATTACTAATTAATTTCTGTTTGTGATGATTTGTGTCTGTCTTCATTTTTTTTTGGCCGGGGCTGGGTTTGAACCTGCCACTCCCGGTATATGGCAGGTATAGGCCGACGCCCTACTCCTTGAGCCACAGGCACCGCCTTTGTGATTTTTTTAACATGAATGCGTGTTACATTTTGTCAAATGCCTTTCCTGCATCAAGAGAGATAATCATGTGATTTTTCTTCTTAGCTCCTGTGTCAGTTTTTAAGCTCCTGACTGGAAGCTGCAAACACGTTGCTCTCAATGCTTTGTTCCCATAGGTGAAAGTGCTGTGCCCATTAAGCACTCCCCTTCGAGTTAATTAAGTTTTAGGTGTGTTTTTCTCATCTGCCCAACTGTCCAGGTAACATATTCCATTGTGTACACTTTCTTCAGGGTCTCACGTTGTTAAGTTGAATGAACATTTTGAGGTAACAGCACTCCCCAGTTATTGTTTACCTGCCACCACCTCTGCTTATCATTGCTCAGCAAAATCTTTAATCATCTTCAACTAGACATATGCCTACCATACTTACCTAGAATGTTGAAAGCACCATACTGGAGATAGGACAGGAGAAAAGTCTAAGGGAAACATTCATTTAAATGTTACTTCTTGCAAGCAACTGGTTTAGCTCCTGCTACTCTTCTCCAGACTAAAATTCCCTTCTTGGAGAACATTCTTGGTATCCTTATCAATAGACAGAAATATGTTTAAAAAATAACAAAAAAACTAGGAACTTGTCTAGCATTTCTGTGGTTTCAGACTTAATGTGATTTGGGGATTCTCTGATAGGGAAAAAGAATAATCATAGGGATATTTGCAGCTGTCACCACCCTGCCATCACTGTGTAACACCAGGGCCCTCCTCTCACTTGCCAATTTCTAATCAAAGGACAAGATGGTTAAGTGAGAAGGACTTTACACCATGGCTCATATAGAGCAGACTGCCCACAAATTCACCCATGGGAAAGCATCCAGGAAGCAACTGGCTATAAAAGCCACTTGCAAGAGCCCATCCTCTATTAGAGGTGCAAAGAAACCTTAACACTACAGGCATGATACCATGATACTCTGAATTAGACGTTATCACAAGTCCACTGAACTTCTGATTCAGAAACTTTCTTTCTAGCTTCGGGTGGGGAAATTGTTCAGAACTTCAAGACACATATGCACTTCCAGAGTCCAGCTATTGGTGCTTTCCATGAGGCAAGAGAGGCCTATCTGGTTGGCCTTTCTAGATGTCACCAACCTGTGTGCTCTCTATACCAAACATGGAACAATTATGCCAGAACACATCCAGCTAACATGTTGCCTACATGGTGAACATGCTTAAGAATCCATGATGGGAAAACATTTCATTACCCAAAAAATTCTTCCCGCTATTGGTAATTTTGAAAGTTAGATTTTTTTTCTGTAGGGTCAAACGATACCTCAGTACATGGTTACAAGTGGAAAACTAGAGCATAGAAATCAGGTATTGACAGTTGTTCCATTTTCATTTGTACGTGAATTTCTGATATCAATGCAGGGATGTGAAGCATTAATGCATGTCAAAAGGTTTTAGTGAACAAATTTCAGAACTTCAATTTCACAACAATTATAAATGAATGTGTTAAATTTTTCTGGACAATGTCAGCATTTCAATTGTAACGTAAAGTAAATTTCTTGTTGACAGCATTTAAATGCTGTTAGTAGCATTTTTATTAGACAGTAGATTCCATCCATTCACTTACGATTTGTCCTACATGCAAGTACTTGCTGTTAATGTGGTCTGTCGTCTGTGCTTTTCTTATACATTTGCTTTTAAAATACATTAAATTTAAAAAATAATAGTAACATAAGATTTCCAGGAAAGTGCACCAATTTACAGACAGCCAGATTCTCCAGTGACTATTCCACGTGTCTGCTGTTTTCTTCTCAGACAGAAAAGTGAGGACAGGGGCAGGGAGTGTCCACTCTTACCCAGACCCTGCGTCTCCAAGAAGAAAGCTGTGTCCAGTCGGAGGGACAGTAACACTGCACCTAGAAGTACTTAGGGGAATGCCAAGAGAATTAAACTCTCCCTGTTTTACATAATTCCATACATGAAGAAAAATGGAAGAGTAATATTCACAATTAACCTTTACTTTCCACAGATTCTCAGCATGGAGGCTCAGCCACATACCTCAAGATCACAGTAAGAAGCAAAGGGAGAAAAGAATGGAGAAAAATTTTCCAGGGCCAGGACTTTATCCAGGAAACGTATCTGAGAAGATGTGGGCAAGTGGTAGGCACCTAGAATCAGCAGGGTGAGAACCGGAGGCAAAATATAGGAGAGAGCTTTCTTCCCCAGCCTCTCCTTATCTTCAGTCCCTCATCATTGCTACAAATACCAGAAACCCTAAAACAAAGTTTCAGAAAACTAATATGTAAACACAAGGAATTGCCAAAATCTACATGGGAGCCCAGATCTAAATATAAGAAGCACTTAGATGTTTGCAGAGCACTAGCATGTTCACAGTTAGCCAGATACCAAGCTGCTTTCTCACATCTGAAAACATATAAAAAGAAAGATAGTATATTTTCCGTTTTATTTTTAGAGAGAATCTGAGGGAAAAATCTAACTCTTTTAACTAATTTAACACTGTTCAGAATGATAAATATTTTGAAGCTATGGTAGGGAAAGAATCAGGTCTTCTCTCACCCTGTTTCTACCTTCAAATGTCCTACAGTCTCAGGGAAGGACCTGCACAGATTTCCATTAAAGCTGAAGAGAGGGAAGTTTGGGGGGGGTGGGGGGGAGTGGGGGGGTTCGTCATGGTTTGGGATATTCAGAGTTATCACCGGAGAATGATGAATGTTTTAATGCTAGGTTAGTTTTCTTATGGTCTTGTTTGCTGTTTGCCTCTTTGCTTGATCTGTCTACTCTTAATTTAACATAACGAATTACTTTGTGTAAAGACAGAAACGAAAATAAATCACAATAAAAGAGTTCAGACCACAAGGGGGCAGTGTTCCCATTGATAAAGGACATGGCAGGAAACTAGAACCTGGTGAATGGAGCAGTGGGAGGGAGGACGTTCAAGGATGTGTTTAATGTGACAGTGACATTTTGATTGGCTGTAAAAATAGAATGAAGATTCCCGTGGGGCTTCCAAACCAAAAGAGCCAAAAGAACCCAGGAGAGTGAACTAGTCCCATTGAACATGGTCAGTTCCAGGCCTCACTCGAGGAAGAAAAAGAATGGACAGCGCCCTGAGTGCTTCCCTGATGCTCCTGTGTGTGCAGCTGACCTGGGCTGGGGTGGGGTGGGGAGGAGAGAAGAGGGGAGAAAAGGCACAAGCAACAAGGGAAAGTGGGGGCAGCCCTGGCCCTGAAACCTAACAGGATCCCAGGGACAAAATGGGGTCTCTAAGGAATGTAAAACTGATAAGGAAAATTCTAAAACAAAAGTAAACAGTTTCTGCATGGAAATCTTTCATTCCTCTGGAGCAGGGGCAAATGCACAGCCACCAAGGGGACAGAGTCCTCCTTCCCTGAAAGTCCAGGAAGGCGACAGCTTCACACTGAACTGCAGTGACGCAGACAGCGCTTCTGATCCCCACCCCCATGTGGTTTAGGTGGGACCCTGAGGGAGGCCTCATCTCCCTGATACAAATGCCATCAAATGTGAGGGAAGAGATCAGGGGAGGATCCACAGCCAGGCTTAATAAAGGAGATCAGCACTTCTCCCTGCTCATCCAGGAGTCAAAGCTCCAGGACTCCACCCTATAGCAGCCCACAGCGCCCCCCAGGCACCTGCACCTGCACCTAAACCTTGCTGGAGGTTTATAAGGGGCCTGGGACAATTCTTCTAAGTTTGCTGTGAGCAAAAAGAAATATGAGGGCCCTTTTTATAACGTAATGTCAAACACTTCCAAGTTTGAAGACCATGTGCACAGGGATGGTGCTTTCAGATACTCCCTAATGTATTTAGTTTCTCCGTGTGAAGCACTTATGCTCTTAAAATTAGTGCAAGACTTGAGGCTTGATATCAAAAAGAACACTAAAGGACGATGGAAGAACAGAGTAAAATTCTTGCCTTTGAGCTCCTTTGTAGTCTCTTGAAAACATACAGAAAATACAAAATCTTTTTGGTTTTTTTTCTTTTTTTTGAAGAGTTTCACTTTGACACCCTTGGTAGAGTGTCACAGAATCATAGCTCACAGCAACCTCAAACTCTTGGGCTCAAATAGTGCTCTTGCCTCAGCCTCTCAAATAGCTGGGACTACAGTTTTCCATCACAACGTCTGACTATTTTTAGAGACAGGGTCTCACTCTTGCTCAGGCTGGTCTTGAACTCCTGAGCTCAAGCAATCCACCTGCCTTGGCCTCCCAGAGTGATAGGATTACAGTTGTGAGCCACTGTGCTCAGCATGAAAATACAAAATCTTGAAAGCCATGACCATCAAGTTTAAAATACGTATTTTGATATCCTAAAAACATTGACTTAGAAGATCAAGTACCAAAATCAGAGGTAGAACCCTGAGCAGGTGGGACAGGAGGAGGGCAAGTCACATTGAGAGTGACCATAAATGATGGAGCAATTAGTGCAGGAAGCCTAGCTGATCATAGTGTTTCACGTCAACACCCACAAGAGAGCGCCCACGACCAAGGAAGCACTAAACGACCGTGTGGACCCAGATGATTTTAGCCAGCCAAAGGAAATTTGTTCCTGTCCATTTCAGGACTTGAACAATACACCTTTGAATGGATTAGCCAAGAGGACAGAAATGAGGTTCTCCAGAAGCCCAGAAGCTTCTCACCAAGACTAATTTAGCTACTTCTCCTGCCAAATATCCATCCTGTCCACAGTAGTCCATGAACCTTCAATACAGAATCATCCCACAGGGAGACCAACCACTGACTTCCTGGGGTATTGGTAACACTGGACCCCTTCCACCCTGGAGGTTTCAGAAATTTTTTTATTATTAATATATGTTCTGGGTCTGAGTTTTTCTTCCTGGCACAGGGCCACATGTAGCCACACGAGGGCTCAGAATGTCTAATTGACTATTATGATATTCAAACAATCTCACATTCTTTTTCATCCACAGACCCACTTTATAGCCAAGGGGGTGTAACTATGGGCACATGTCTGTTGGCTACATATATAGCATTAGACACAGACTACTAGCCAAACAGAACTTAGAGTGACCACATAAGGGCTCAGGTACAGCACTAGGTGAGGTAGGGCACTCTGAGAAATTGAAAGGTTATTTTTCAAGATAATGCTGTGTCGCTGTTGTATAAAACACACAGACTCGGACACCAAGGGGTGGAAGTAGGACTATCTGCCATCAACTCCCACATTCAATGGTCCACCTAAGGCTTCCTGTTCTCACGACTGTACAGGTTCTGCTCAACTAGTAGTCCTGCTGCCCTTTGAGGGAAAAAGGTAGTAAGAGGCTTCTACTAGGGAAACAGAAAAGGTTTTGCCAAACCTAAAGTTATACACATTGCCTGGATATTTGGGGATCCTCCTGCTAATAGACCAGAAGGCCAAGAAAGGAGTTAGTACACTGGCAGGGAAAATTGATCCTGACTACCATGTTACTGCCTAGTGAGAGCTGAGCAATGTGTCTAAACGCAGAGGTTTCCCTGACATGATTTTCAGCACTTTTATGTCATGATTATGGTAAACAAGCAATTGCAGCAACTATGGCCTGCTAGAGCAGAATAGCCAGGGGCTTAGATGCCTCAGGGGTGAAGGGCTCCAGAAGGTTACCTCCCTGAGAAAGAAATCTAGCCCAGTGGAAGTGTTAGCCAGAGGGGAAGAGAATCGGGAATGAATGGAAGATAATAAATATGAAATACAGCAGAGAATCCACTACAGCAAATGGAACTTGTCCCAATAACCCTCCCAGTGTCTTTTTTTTTTTTAAGCACTAGTTAACTGAGTAGATTTAACAGAGCACAGGTGGATCTGAGCAGGGCAATGAATGAGCTGAACAGATGCTGGCGATGCCCCACCTTCACTCCCTTGGCAGTCACCTCAACACTCTGAACACTGCTTTCTGAAAATCCCAGCAGCTCTGCAGACTGCTTTCTGGCCATGGGAGCAAGGCAGACGGTGTGCAGAGCAAGACAGAAATGCCAAAGGGTTCGTTGCCCCAAACAGTCCTTGATCAGGGATGGAGAATGAGGCTACAGATGACTACTCCAGCTTCTTCAAGCCTTATTAGGGCGGACTCCAAAGGGTGTGCTATAAGCACAGTTAGGCACCCCATGGTCTGCTTTTAATTCTCTCTGAATTTAGCCAGTGCCCTTTCAACCATAAGATTGTATTTTCTTTTCATCTGCAGATATTTGAGAAATTATAAAAGTGTAAAAGATTGAGTGTATTAATAGCTATATTCATACCACCCATAATGAAGTATCCTTATTTTATCAGATTTGCTTTGTCATTTTTATTTTTTAAAGAAGGAAGAAATGAAAAATCACAGAGTTCGTCACTGTTGTGAATGAGATCCATCACTTTCTCCGACCTTTCCCCCTCCTGTCCAAGATTAGGTTTTATCAAGAATAAACTTGCCAGCTCCATTTCCTCTTTACTATTGTCCTAGACTAAACGAATGCAGAAAAACTTTTACACTTTCATTGGAAATTATAACCAAGGCCTATTTTCTGAAATAAAGACTAAAGACATTAAAAACCTTTCCTCACTGAAACATGATCATCGCCTCACCTGTCACAGCATATCCTGCTTTGAAGGAGACTTGTCACCAAGCACAGAGGAGAACCCAGATCACAGCAGGGGACTTTTCACCCTGCAGGGGAACGCTGTCAGCATGACACCTGCTAGCTGGCTGTGGGCCGTGGTGTTCCCCACTTTTCTTGGTAAGGAAGGTGCAGGCCTTATTATAATGGCATCTAATGGGGCTGTGAGTAAGAGGAAGGATGCACGGAACAGAACTGCCCTGTCTCTGAGAGCCCAGCCACCTGGACATAGAAAGCAGATATGTGCTGCCTGAGGCTTGAGTGGAAAAGAAAGGCGTGGGGATGGGAGCCAGCTTGTGACTCTGTCTGTCCCTCTCTGTAACAGAACACCCCAGTGAAGAAGCCTTTTCTCTCCTCTTTCCACAGGATCCATTGTGGCCCAGACAGTCACTCAGTCTCAACCAGAGATGTCTGTACAGGAGGCAGAGACGGCGACCCTGGATTGCACATATGACACCAGTAACAGTGATTATTATTTGTTCTGGTACAAACAGCCTCCCAGCGGGCAGATGATTCTCATCATTCGCCAGGAAGCTTATAAGCAAGAGAATGCAACAGAGAACCGATTCTCTGGGAACTTCCAGAAAGCAGCCAAATCCTTCAGTCTCACGATCTCAGACTCACAGCTGGGAGACGCCGCAGTGTATTTCTGTGCTTTCATGAAAGGCACAGTGGGACAAGCAGCAGGGAGAGGCTTACAGAAACCTCAGACCTCAGTGTCTGAGAAGGGGCAGGGCTGGGCGGGGCTGGAGTAACAGGTCTAGAAAAATCACCAACTTCTCTTGGGAGTAAAAGCTCCACCTCTCTGACTACAAGAAACAAGGAGGGATGGATGTTGCGAGCTTCCCTTCTTGGGATCACAGTAAAGATAATGACACATTCAGGGATTCCCAGTTCTAAAGAGTGCCTTCGTGGTGCCATTGTACTTGAGCCTCAGAGCTTTGTGTGGTACAGTAATAGGTCAGACTTTCTAAGCATTTTCTCTGTCCAGAAAAATCTTTATAATTTGCCTCCAGGAATCATGATCTTTTCCATTTTTGTCATTGTTGATTGTTCTTTCAATTGTCCATCTAATCCAAAACCTCATGTCCTCAACGTATCCATTTAGAAGACAACAGGTGAGACAGAGTTGACCGGGTGCACCATAAAATTGAAAGATGACCTAGGTCCATGGTACTAGGAGAGAGGGCCTAAGAGAATGATGGCACAGCCTGGGAAAGGCTCTGCTGTGGAGCCAGCTCAGGGTCACACCACTGTGGATGGAATGCTGACTCCTCCAGAAGCAATAAAATTTACTAAACCACGGACTGATACACGGTGCTGTGGCAGGAGTCTAGAAATAAGAAATGGAAGTGAATACACTCTTCTCATATCACTCCCTATAACTCATTTTCAGAATTTGTGTTTCCCTTTCTAAAAGGCTCTGCAAGGATGTTTCCACCAGAGGATGCAGTAACCTGCAGATGTCACTGCCACCAAAGTCACTTTGAACTCCTGTATCAGTGGTCGAGCAGAGAAAGAGAGAGTGATTAGAATGGGAGGCAATTGGCCCTGGTTATAATAAAGCACCAGGTTGTTATACCACGATGAGGATGTGGAGGAATTGCATGGAACTTAAATGTTTCACCTTGGTGTCTCCAGATTTTTTCATGCCTGATAAAAGAAGTTAGTGGAAGTTGTCATAACAAGGTCTGAAAAGGCAAAGTGACCAAGAATTGAGACCCTCAGAAACAAAGGCCTGGAGAGCTGAAGGTCATGTCATGCAACCTTCCTGTATTAACTGTTTCACAGAGATGACCGCCACCCCAACACCGCTAGACACTGTGGCTACAATTGTGGGGAAGCTCATATCTGAGCAGCGCAGAGAGAGCACTGTGACTGGGATCACAGGTGCCGTCGTCCAGCTAAATGTCTATTTCCGATGTTAGCCAAGGCTGTGGTAGACAATTCTGGGGGATCTCATGCTCGCTTCAAGCAAGTAACACCCCACATTAAGCACACACTGTGTAAGTTATTCTTTTTCCTACCCCAGGGCATCCTCTAACCCTCAGCCTACGCGCAAGCACAGTAGGCTCCACTCTAGGGAATCACCACCTCGGCTGCCAAACACCAAACAATGGAAAAAGGAAGCTGGTGGATAAAGGCACTAGCTGTGTTCTGCAAGTCCATGTTTCTGAGAAGCATCCTGTATGCTTCTTGGGAGATTCTGGTAAAATCAAGCCCCAGCATTGCTCCATTTTCTCACTCCTGTTTCCTAATAGCATGTCCTAAATAAACTACTGTCACCTGAGTCCTTGCTTCAGGATTTATTTGCGGAAGAAACCCAAACTAATCCAGAGATCCTTGAAATATTTAATACAGAAAGAACAGAGGATAGTTCAGGTGAACCTACCCGGGGTGACTGCAAATAAGGGCAGGTGAGAACTTGAGTGACTAATTGGAAGGAAGAGTGATGAGGTGGATCACATGTGCTAAACTTCAATCTCTGCAGATGTGCGGTCACATCGTTTCACTACTCAAAAACTTTACTTACCAAGTCCAAACGCTTTTGACTCTCTCTCACTGACCTCTCCCCAAATCTACTCACCCACCGTTATCTAAATTTCATTACTAATTCTTCCCCAAATGTGCCTCTCTTCCAGTTAGCTTGTTTTCCTCACTGGCCCTTAGGCACCTCAAGCTCCCTGATAGCTCTAACATTCCTTTTGGGCTTGTTCCACACACCTACATTTCCCTTCCATGTATATTTCAGGCTGTTGATACCATATTAATCCTGTTAAGGCCACTGCACAGCTCCTTTCCCTCCAACAGTTCTTCTCTAATAGTCAAAAAATCCCCAGTTCCTTCTCCTCTGATGTCATCCAAGAACTGGATCTGGGCCACACAGCCCGACTCACAGTGACACACCTTCTTGTGGCTTTTGCTGTTGTTTCAAGCAAACAGCATGGACTCCATGTGTCCCTGCAGCATCCTCACTGCTCTCGGACGGTGTTAGGCACACACTGAGAGCTGGTAAAACCCTAAGATTATGCTGAAAATTAGTATTATGATCACCCCGTATCCCTGAAAGACTATCAAAAGGAAGAAAGACATTCTTTGAAAAGGTAAAGCAGTGGTAAGGGAAGGATAGGATATATTTTAAATATCAAGGCCTTTTGGTTTAGTATAAATACTAATCATATAAAGTAATATGAACAAATTACCTCCAGAAAAAATTTCTTTTTTCCTTTTTTTAATTTGAGATTAATATGAGGGTACAATCTGGTTTGTTGTTTACATGTGTTATGTGAGTCCAAGTTGTCCTTGAGCCCTTCACCCAGGAGGTGTGTCATATACCTGACATTGTGCCCATTAGGTGAGAGCTTACCAGTCTCCTTCCTTCCTCCCCTCCCCCACCATATCCTTCCTCTCCATTTGAGTTTGATTCAGTTTTTCTGTCCTGTAAGCCTGTAGTTGTTCACCTACTGGCTTCATATTAGTATTGAATACATTGCATACTTGCTTTTCCATACTTGGGAAACTTTACTAAGGATAATGTTCTTCAACTTCATCCAAAAAAATATGAAAGATGCAAAGTCTCCATCTTCTTTATGACTAAATACTATTCCATGGTATGCATATACCACATTTTATTAATCCATTCTTCGTTGATGGGCACTTGGGTTGGTTCCACATCTTCGCAATTATGAATTAAGCTACAATAAACATTCTAGTGCAAATATCCTTATGGTAACATGTTTTCTTTTCTTCTGGGTAGATACCTAGTAAACAGATTGTGGATCTTGACTAAACTGAGTTCTTTACAAGTAAAGGAAGAAATCACAGAAGTTGCCTCAGGAATTATTTCTTCAACCTGAAGAGACCACTGCTTGCTCCCACTGACACAAGTCAGAAGTTATCTGCTAAAGCCTATCTCATGTTGAAGAATCTGCTTTGTTCTTAATACAAACAAAAGGCCCAGAACAATGCTCCTTTATCTACAGAGGTCAGATTTCCACATTTTAGAATAAAACACTCGATTTTAGAAAAACCAAGGTATGGAAGAGCTTTTAGGAGCCACACTTCTGATCTGTGGGTTCCACTGACAGAACTCACATGATCAAGAACCCAGAGGACCCAGAAGGTTCTGGGAACTGGTCTCTATCATTCATAGAAAAGATTGAAAGAAAAAAATAAATTTGTAATTGACACCTTAATATTTTTTAAGAAAATAAGCTATCAAATGAAGAAAGAAGAAAGTCCTTCCTAACATCAGGAAGTCCAGAGATACAGAACCAACAGGATGTAAATGTAGCTACAGGAGAGGGGATTAATTAAGGGACTGGATCACACGATCATGGAGACCAAGTCCCCTGACAGACAGATGCCTGTAAGCTGGAAACCCTAGAATTCCAGGAGCATGTCAACGTCCAAATTCAAAGGCCTGAGAACCCAGAGTGCTGCCTGCATAAGTCCTGGGGTTCACAGCCCAGAGAGTCTGGAGTTCTAATGTCTAAGAGCAGAAGAAGAGCGTGTTCCAGTTCGGGGAGAAAGAAACCCAATTCACCTTTCCTCTGCCTTGTTCTATCCAGGCACCCAGCCGGCTGCACGACCACATTCAGGATGGATCTTTCCCTCCTTACTCCACTCAGCTTCCCAGGCCAGTGTCTTCTGGAGTCTCCCATACAGGCACACCCAAAATAATGCTTTACGAGTTCCCTAGACATTCCTTAACCCAGTTAAGTAGACACCTACAATTAACCGTCACATCTTCCAAGAAGAAAAGAATTTCATCGTTTTCTATAATCATTTGAGCAGTCTTTCCCCCACAGGTGCAGTATGAGAAGGATCCATACAGAATCACCCTAGTGCTTTGGTTTCTGTGCTACTGATTCAGACTTTGTAGCCCAGGGAAGACCAGCAGCCTCCTGCAGCGCTAATGCAGGGTCCACCACTCCCCGCACACAAGGCCACCAGTCAAGGGACTCAGCCACAGGAAACCTGTGCACCCCAGAAACCACCTAAATGAGCCAGGCCCCACAGCCGGCATTAGGACCCCCACTCGGAGATTAGTAAACGATCTCCATCACTTCCTCTGACCAAAGACTATGGTAAATGAATAAAACAAATCAGAGAAAACCTTTAAAAAAAAAATTTTTTTTTTTTAAGTTTTTTTGTTCACTGTATTTTCAGATAAGGAGTAAGAGTGACAAGAACACTAACCATGAGCTGCCTGAGGTGACCAGGACTGGGGACCCTTGTGCTCTGTCGGGGAGGCCGCCCAGACAGCAGGAAATGACCAGTGATTACAGCAGCTTCTCCCACGCGGGCCACTGACTGCTGATGCACTTCAGCCTCTGCATCTGAAAATGCTCTCCCATGATGGCACGGAAGCAGATGTATGGGACTCACATTTTTTTCTTCTAGTTGTCACTTTTTACAGTTTAACCAACTAACTCCAGTGGGAAACGTGTGACAGTAGTTGCCAGATAGGGTTGCCATCCCAAGGGAGCACACTGGGATTTCTCAGACTGTCCAGGAAGGGTTCTGCTTCCAGAAAATACAGGTGTCTGTCCACCATCACCCCCATATTTGCTCAATTAAAACAGTAGCAAAATTACAGTCATGAAGTAGCAATGAAAATAATTTTGTGGTTGGGGGTCACCACAACATGAGGAACCATATTAAAGAGTCGCGGCATTCGGAGGCATTAGAAGGTTGAGAACCACTGATCTAGAGTTTCCTGTAGAGACTGGAGAGGAAAAGAGGGGAAATCAGAAAGTAACAGTGTAGTTACCAACGTCCTGTGACTTTGCCCCGAACTCAGAAGGTGCAGCAGAAGTCTAACACTGAGCAAACACAGGGGAAATCTGTGCCCCTCACAGCAACTCAGAAAGCTGCACCGTAAGAAGTCTCTGGAGCTGACAGCAGCTATGGCACAATGCTCACGTCACCACTCTTTCCAAATGGAAACAATAAATAGGAGCATTACAGCCACCACGGTCTACAGGGCAACTTAGCTTTGAATTTAGCCTTTTATTCTCCTTGTTTTACCGGGGAAATTTTTTACATAAAGCTAGGCCATGAAGATGGCCTTAGCTAAGACTAGATGACAC
Source organism: Nycticebus coucang (assembly GCF_027406575.1). NCBI lineage: Eukaryota > Metazoa > Chordata > Mammalia > Primates > Lorisidae > Nycticebus > Nycticebus coucang. The sequence continues at coordinate 31,723,717 of NC_069785.1, read as the reverse complement.
AAATTCAATGGGGAGAGAAAATTAATGCAAATGAGACTAGTGGCCCCTGAATTGTGAGTTTTCACTTTTGCCCTGTCCCCTCTTCTATGAAATGGAGACTGTGGTTCCTGACCTCTCTCCTCCCGGGGAAGAGAGTGTGCACGAGGACAACCGAGATGCCAGTGATGAGCTGCCAGACGTGCCACTCAGGATGTTCCCAGGTGGAGGTGATGTTGCTTGTTCTGATCCTTCCTTCACAGAGTCATTAACAGAAGAGCACAAAGGTCCGTACAGCAACACTTGCCACCACGATTGTAGAGCTCCCTGACACAACCAGAATCAGCTATTCTTTTTTTAAAAGAAGAAAGTCATCAGCAAATTTCAGTGTAATTAGATGTCAAAATCCTGGTTTCAATTTTCTTTAGACTATCTGAGTGTTATTGATGGTATTGCCATTATATTAATCATTTCTCAAAATTATACAGTTTGGTCAAAGAATAATATAACCAATACCTATCTTATCACAACCCAATATTTTTTTCACATTGGCTTCAAGGTGATGGAGAAGAAAGAGAGGGAGGGAGGAGAATAAAAGGAAAGAGAGAGAAAGACAAAGGGAGGGGAGGAGGGAGAAAAGAAGAAAGAAAGCAAACGAAAGAAAGAGAGAAGGATGGAGGATGAGAGAGAGAGAGAAGCTTGTAGAGAAAATGGAGATCACGTTAACTTTGCCTGTCTTTCCTCCGCTCATCCTCCTCTCCAAATTGCATCTTCACAAAAACAATTTACCAGCTCCTTCCTCTCATTTTCATCCCAGAATGAGTTACAATTCTAATTTTTTTTATTTCACATTATAGAGCCACAGTTTTATTCCCTGAAGCCAAAGACAAAAAGCCCTGGTGAGCTTTCCTGAGGGAGGCCACAGCACACCTCCCACTTCCTGTCCTGAAGCAGTGACGTCAGGACACAGCTGATAACAAGGTCCAGGGCAGAACAGGAGGCTGCTCAGCCTGCAGGAGGCAGCTGCCGGCATGACACGCCCCGGCTGGGTGTTGGCACTCGTGGTCTCCGCCTGTCTTGGTGAGGAAGCACCTACTTGTATCGGCTTTGACTAGTATCCCACAGGGCTGGAGAGTAGTAAGGAAGAGGAATAATGGCACAGGCTCTAATCCCCTCATGGGCCCAGACACTGTGGGTGAGAGAGATGGAGGGTTTTGCCTGAGGTTTGGATCAAGGAGAAGAAAGGTGTGTGGGGACGGGGAGCAGCTCGTGAGTCTGTCTGTCCCTCTCTCTGACAGGACACCCAGTGAAGCCCTTTCTCTCCTCTGCCCACAGGATCCAGCGTGGCCCAGACAGTCACTCAGTCTCAACCAGAGATGTCTGTGCGGAAGAGAGTGTCGGTGACCCTGGGCTGCACATATGACACTGGTTATACATACTATGATTTGTACTGGTACAAAGAACTTCCCAGTGGGCAGATGGTTTTTGTTATTCGCCAAGGATCTAATCAGCAAGGAAATGCAAGACAGAATCGCTTCTCTGTGAACGTCCAGAAAGCAGCCAAATCCTTCAGTCTCACAATCTCAAACTCACAGCTGGAGGACACCGCAGTGTATTTCTGTGCTCTCAGAGAACACACAGTGAGAGAAGCAGTAGGAAGAGGTTTACAAAAACCTCAGACCTCAGCATCTGTGCAGAAGTAGGGCGGGAGGGAGAGTCCAGGGCTACAGGAACATGCAGAGAGAATCATTGCCTTCTCTAGGAGTAAAAATAATAATGTCCCCCACCCACCTCCTTCACTGTTAAGCTCCCCTTGGAGCATTTATTTCTGTCTGCCCACTTGAGTGAATGAAGGAGAGTCTGGGATGACACTCTCACAGCTGAAATAATTAAGTCCAATGAGTGGTTCCAGAGCTATGTTTAGAATGAGGGATGAGAGTGACCAGATCTGGGCAAGGCCAAGGGGAGGCGAAGGCAAAATTGCCCAATCCTAATTAAGATCCCTGTGTCATTTCCCAACCCCCCACTCACTCCAAACACATCATCTCCTGGGACACCGTTCCCCAGCTCATCTTGGTACCCCAGCTTCCGCTTATCTGGAAAAGTGGATAAGACACCAATATCAGTGAAAGCATCCCTCTCACACAAGGAAGACGCCATCAGTCTACTTAGGGGGTTGGTTTTCTTGTTTGTTTGTTTGTTTTTCTTAAGAGACCAGAGTCTTGCTCTATCACCCAGGCTGCAGTGCAGTGGTAGGATCATAGCTCACTGTTGCCTTGAACTCCTGGCCTCAAACAATCCTCCAGCCTTAGCCTCCCAAGTAGAAAGGACAACAAGCACGCAGGCCCAGCAAATTTATTTTTTGAATTTTTTAGAAACAGGGTCTTGCTCAGGCTGGTCTTGAGATTCTGCCCTCAGGTAATCCATCTGCATTAGCCTCCCCCAGTACTGAAGATCCTCTTGATTTTATCTTCTCCTTTACCCCTGAGGCCCAGCGAGTCTTACAGATTCAGGCTTGTTACCAAGTTTGTAACACAGGTTGGTTCTCCTTTCCATCATAACTCGCAGTGTCTTCATCCAGCTCCTCTCATTTCAACTAATAAATAATTATTCCTCTAGTCTCTCTGTCGTCAGTTGCGCCTACCTTCAAACATTGTTCTTCACAGACACCCAAGTGATCTTCCTATAGTAAAAATCAGATCATGTTCACCTCCACCTCAGTAAAAGCACCACAGAAATGGGGAGATGTGATTATTCAGAGTGTAAGTCAATCAAAGCAAGGGCCACCTTTGTCTCTTCAGCACCTACCATGCCCTACCACAGAGTAAGGGGTCACAGATCATCTACTGATGGATTAATCAGTTCCCCACTTAGCAAATCAGCTTCATCTGTTACCATATCCCCATCCCCCACTCCATACACTCCCGTCATTTCAGAAGTTGAAGTTGTTTCCTGCACCTGGGCCGTTGCTGGCCCTGTTCCCGCAGGATGGGATGCCCATCTGCACTTAACCACTTGGCTATGATGGAGGTTTGCAAGCTTCCCCTCCTCTCCAGTTCTTGTCCTGACACTTGCCCCAGTAGAACTGACCACTTTTTCCTCTATCCTTAAACAAACTGAAACCCTAATTGTATCATGTTTTCTAATGTAGCAAATCTAAGACATTGTGGTACTTAAATGTGTTTTTCACTATCACCCCACTAAAACGCAAACTTTTCTTATCAGGGATAGAGTTGTATTCATTCCAACAGCAACAGTGCATACAACATTCCTTAGTTCACAGATATGAATTTTTTTTAATTTATTGAATGAAGTTAATTGATGGTATTTTCATTCTTATGCATAATAAAGTAAACTTTGCCATATCATCCACAATTGTGTAACTCAGGATTCTGAGCTAACTCAAAAGACAGAATGGAATGCCAAAAATTAACAGTAATTACAATATCATGTTAATAATAGTATCAGAGGTAGCTAACCCTCACTGAGGAGGTGCACGTGCCCTACAGTCTGATAGGTGCATATAGGTATGATTTTATTGAGTTGTCTCAACAAATCTATAGTGTAGGTACTATTAATATCCCAATTTGATGATGAATAAAAGCCAAAACATGTTAACTTCTCTAGAATCACACAAAGTACATGTGACTCCTTAACCACTAGATTCTTTGCCTCCCCAAAGGGTGGCAAAATTCTACACCATCTCAGTCTCATTAGTTTAATAGACATAAAGACAGAACATAAGAAATAAATGCATGGAAATAGCACAGTACCATCTATACACTTACATCTGTTCTCACTTTACCTAAGGTAGTAATTGCAAAATGGGAATGATTTCCTTTATCTTTCTTAATAGATGTTAATTATTACAAATAACAGTGCCACGTTACCATTCATTTTTTACATAGGAAATTTGTGCCCTTTGAATATTACTTTGGAATTATTTGACTTGTGACTAATTCTAACACATGTGAATAATATCTAAAATTGTAAACTTCTTCAGTGGAAGGTGCTTTTTTCCCATTGTAGGTTATACTACAACCCAAGACATTTTTAGGGCTTGACCTAGAACTCTGGCTTCCTCACCTGGAAAAATGTATATGTGTGTCTTTGTTTTAATTACTTTTACACTAGACTTTTAATGTACTAGAAACTACAGCCTCCTGCTCCCAGAAGTTAGTTTTCACGTACATTAGGTCCTGCGCTGGGTATGTGGCCTAGTTTCAGGAGAAATGTGCCCATGCTTATTTTGTGAACTACTGTGAGCTCGTGCATCAGCACAGGGTCAGTCATCTGCTGGAATACTGAGCTCAGAATACACGACTCAGAAAACCATCCTGTCTATTTTTGCCTTTTTAAATGACTCTTAAAAGTTACTTAGCACTGATTTTTGAGGGGCTGTGGGGTTAGTTGAAAGGGCGCCTATTCTGAGTCCCTGGAAAACTTCTCTGTAGTCCATAGAGAGAAGTGGAGGTGCTCTGTGGGTTAATGGAGTTCTATAGATGGTCTACCCAGGCAGACACTGCCCATCCAGCAGTGGAGGAGAGCACTTCTGCTTGGTGTGGATTAGTCCAGAGGAAGGCAAGGCCTGTGGGCAGGGGAGCTTCCTGGGTGTGGCTAAGAAGTTGAGTCTATGCAATTCATGTATACTCACAGGTTAAGGTATACGGGGAGGGGGGGGAGGCAGATATATATAGTATAGACTTATGTGAGTGTGTACATAGGTATTCTTATTTCTCTCAGACAGGCCATGTTCTGGCAACTCCCTTATTCTCCATTCCTGACTATGCTATCAGATCTAGCCATAGATACCCCAGGAGATTTTCTTTTAGAAAAGTGCCCTGTATCTCTAACTTAATATTCATCATGGCTATTTCAATACAGGATTCCTATGGCTCCAGTATATTAGCATTTTTTTTCCTTCATGTCACTGTGCTTTGGCATGATGCTCTAAGTTTACAGTAAGGGATATTGCAAATAACAGCCCTACAGAACTCACTATTGCACATACTACAGGATCTTTATGGAGGACGTGGTTTATATATTATCTTATGTTTTTATGAGAAGGCATATGAAAATTATCTCTGAAGACTTAGCATGTATACCTATACATTTTTTTTATCATATGGGCATGGTAAGTACCATAGGAATGAGTACAGTAGAACCTCTGTAAGTTGACCTCCCACCCCCCACCCCACCCCACAAGGGACTGTGTAACAAACTGGTCAACATACAGAGGTGGTCAACATAGGAACTAGGCCTACTATACTGACATGTACAGGTGGTCCATGTCTGATTTATGAACTTAAGGAGGCGGTCAAGGTAGGGAGGTGGTTAACTATGAAGGTTCTACTGTATTTTCCTTTATTCCACTGACTACTACTAAGTCCAAAGCCAATGTTAACTTATGTAGTGACTGAGTGCATATATTTTAATTCCAAACCTAATCCAAAGTTTGTGTTTTTTTCATTTTTTCTTCTTGATTTTTAGCCTCCTTTGTTATTATTATTCTGTTTGTAGATTTTTGTCTCATATGCCTCTTTCAAAGATAGCTAAAACAGTGTATGAATTCAGTAAGATGGATAAATAGGTAAGTGGATGAAAGAATAAGGCAGAGAGAACGAAGGAAAATTTATATGGCAGAGTAACAAACTTAGATACCTATGGAGAGATATGCAAAGAAAAAATTCTCTAATAGATCTGATATTTCCCATGAACTATTCCATCCATCAAGTAGTTATTAAACTTAAATTTTGAAACTCACAATTAACAATACCTCAGTTTCTTCAGATTTATAGAGTCCCTTTCACTTTAAATTTTCAGCCCATTTAAAGTTCAACTCTATGTTAGGAATGATCTAACATCTCTCTTAAAGTCCCTTCAGGTGCTTTGTTTGGAATTCCACCACCTTACTTTCTCTTCCCTATGGTGACATTTTGGTAATATGACACAATTGAGTGTCATCTGAGGCTAAAAAAAAAAAAAAAAACCCCAGCCTAAAATGCATTGTCTTCTAGATGGTTTGGTCTGTACAGCTGAGTTTGCTCCCTGGGTGGGTAACTAGTTGTATGGCCTTTTGAGATGACGTGTTGATATCACTACTAAAGCCAATTGTCCTGGCCATCTCAAAGTCCCTCATTGTAGAAAGTTCTTTGTCCTTGCTCCAGGACTTTGCCAACCCAAGCCTCTCAACTTTCTGCATCCAGGTGGATGCACAGGGACTTCCAGATTCCCTGCACCTGTAAACAGACCTCAGGGATCCTAGAGAGTGATCTCTGCTCATGTAGCCACCCCCAGATTTTCCTCCAGTGCCACCTACCCATGCTATACCCCAAATTTCTTCCAGAAGCTTGCAGCCTCCTCCTTGAACACCATGAGAAGTGTCCCACTAAACAATACTCTTGTGTCATTCCCTACTTATCTAAATATTTCTCACCTTTCCTCACTCCATGAGTGTCAGCCTTTAGTGAGCTTCTCACCTCCTGTATGTATAATCTACGGAAATTAGGTACTTCAGCTCTTCCTCTTGGACAAGTCTGCGGAAACTAGGGGTGGAATGTCAACTACTTCAGCCTTCCTAAATTCAGGGTGAAATTTTCTTTGAACATGAAAGTAGAAACTTCTGCTGAAGTACAGTGGCAGCTCAGCAGGAAGTCAGCACAGACCTCCAAATCAGAAGGCCTGAGTTTTACCCTCACCCCCACTCTCACAAGGAACCCTGCTCTAGAAACCTCCATAGGATTAAGAGAGGAAAACAATAGTTCTGCTGCCTCAGGTCCTGACACACCAAAAATTTGAGTAAAACATTGAGATGTGGTTTCTGACACTATCCTGACTCTAGGATTAAGCAACTTCTCTTCTTTTGTGTCTTTTTATAAATCTCTCCTTGGAGAATTTTTCTGGATGGATCCTTGTAAAACCTATTAAAGAGGAAAGCAGAGTTGTGAAGATTAAAGTTAGAAAAAAGAAATATTTTTTCTTGCTTAGTTCTATTTCCTCATTTTTATGAGGCAGCCAAGATCCAGAGATGTCTCTCCCTTACTCTACGTGGCGCTGCACGGGGTCCCCACAGGATTCTGTTCTAGCACTATGATTCCCTCCCCTAATCTATGTGTGTTCTGAAGTTCACACCAAATAATATATAGGTTATTAAATATTAAACATTGTGAATATCACCCATGCCTAGAAGGAAACACACAATATATACGATACACCACACAATAACAGATTCTCTACTCGGTAACAGAGAGCTAATGCAGGCGAATGAAGAAACAAGAGGAAGAGACCGAACACAATGACATCTAGAGGTGCCCATAAAATAAGAGTCTAATAGGTTAGCAGGTATGAGCTAATCTGATCAAATTCTTTTTCTGCCCCACTGTCCAGGTTAGAATGTGCACTTCCCGCTTCTGTGCCTATGATAATCCTAGTCTTGCTTAAGAACTTGGCCAGAGCAGAACCTTTAGGTATTGTGACTCCATCAGTGAATCCCTATGGATATTTTGCTCCCCACTGATACACATGTAGTCTTTACTACTAACCCTTGCAGCCTGCTTTGGTTGTTGACAAAACTAGTAGCGTGGAGCTTTAAGGCACACTTCAACTTGAGCTCTTTGACAACTGCATTCTCTCTCTGACAGCAAGAATGAGCATTTCCCATCATATACAGCAAAGTTTAAATCTCTTTTGATAGGCAGAAACACTTTCTGCTTAAAAAGGAGATGAAATAAGTAACCCAGTTGATATGTGCCACACACCCCTCCTCCTCCACCACAGCTCAGCATTGCACTATTTGATAATTTCCTGCATATAACATCTGCAGGTTCAAAAAGGTGAGTGATGTGGAACCTAAAGTTTCCTTGTTCCATCTTGTTTCATCCGTATTCAGGTCTGAGGGGAAACATTCAAGAAGCTGCATGAATTTCAATAGGACTGGTACTTACCGAGAAAAGCTGTAGGAGACACAAGTTTAAAGAATGGTGAGGGGATTGAACATAAACGTATTAATATATTGTCGGTAATTCCCGCATTGTCATCAAAGTGTGTTCATATTTGTAGGCCAACTACTAAGGTCATTTAGAAAACTATAAAATTTTTAAGATGACTTCTAAAATATTTAATCATTAGCTTAAAGGTTTAAATAGCTGCGAAAGTTGTACATTTCATTATTTTATAAATATTGACATTTTCAAATAAAATTCATAGAATGGCTTTTAAACATATCCAATGTAAACTTAATACCTAAGTGAGTTGATAACCATGAACATACAATTAAAATTCAGGAACAAGCTCTTTGTTAAGAATTGAAGACTTTATATCGCTCTTTTCTTTCCTTGAAATCATATTTCCATTCAGCTTCTCCTGTAGAACTTAATATTAATATAATATATTTTTGTTCAAAAGTCTTGCCTACTCAGGCTGGGCAAGGGACTTGAAGAGAAACTTCTCTGAAGAAGACAGGCGCACAGCCTACAGACACATGAAAAAATGCTCATCATCCTTAATCATCAGGAAAATGCAAATCAAAACTATTTTGAGATATCATCTAACTCCAGTAAGATTAGCCCATATCACAAAATCCCAAGACCAGAGATGTTGGCGTGGATGTGGAGAAAGGGGAATACTTATACACTGCTGGTGGGAATGCAAATTAATACATTCCTTTTGGAAAGATGTTTGGAGAACACTTAGACATCTAAAAATAGACCTGCCATTCAATCTTATAATTCCTCTACTAGGTATATACCCAGAAGACCAAAAATCACATTATAACAAAGATATTTGTATCAGAATGTTTATTGCAGCCCAATTCATAATTGCTAAGTCATGGAAGAAGCCCAAGTGCTCATCGATCCACGAATGGATTAATTGTGGTATATGTATACCATGGAATATTATGCAGCCTTAGAGAAAGATGGAGACTTTACCTCTTTCATGTTTACATGGATGGAGCTGGAACATATTCTTCTTAGTAAAGTATCTCAAGAATGGAAGAAAAAGTATCCAATGTACTCAGCTCTACTATGAAACTAATTTATGGCTTTCATATGAAAGCTATAACCCAGTTATAACCTAAGAATATGGGGAAGGGGGGAAGGGAGAGGGAAGGGAGGGTGATGGGTGGGATTACACCTGCGGTGCATCTTATAAGGGTACATGTGAAACTTACTAAATGTAGAATATAAATGTCTTAACACAATAACTAAGAAAATGCCAAGAAGGCTATGTTAACCAGTGTGATGAAAATATGTCAAATAGTCTATAAAACCAGTGTATGGTGCCCCATGATTGCATTAATGTACACAGCTATGATTTAATAAAATAAAATAAAATAATAAAAAATAAAAATAAAAAACGGTCTTGCCTAAATGTCTGCAATAAAATCATGTATGAAATTGAAATTATTTCCTCTGACCATATGGCTCTAATTGTTAAAAAATGATTTGCCTAGATTGAGTTATAGATAGAATTATTATTAATCTACCTTTGATTAAATGACATATTATAATTTTGATAGGATTTTAATAGGGCAAAACATTTTTAGAAATGCATTTTTTTAATTATTTCAGATTAATGTAAGGATTACATTGTTTGTGTTTGTTAGGTAAAGTCCAGCTGCGGTTGTGCCTTATGCCCCTACACTGTGCCCATTAGGTGAGAGCTTACCAATCACCCTCCCTCCTTCCCTCACCGTATTCACCCCTCCTTCCCCACCAATTGAATTTAATTGTATTCTTCTCTTATGTGGGTGTATAATTGTTTACCTACTGCTTTCATGTTAGTATTGAGTACATTGGACATTTGCTTTTCCATTCTTGTGATACTTAAGAGGATGTTCCCCAGATCCATCCAGGTAAATACAAAAGATGTAAAGTCTCCATCTTTCTTTATGGCTGTAGAGTATTCCATGGTATACATCTACCATAGTTTATTTATCCATTCATGAGTCGATGGGCACTTGGGTTGTTTCCAAATCTTGGTGATTGTGATTTGAGCTGTGATAAACATTCTAGTGCAAATGTCCTCATGGTAAAATGATTTTTTTTTCTTCTGCATAGATACCTTGTAATGGGATTGCCGGATCAAATGGAAGGTCTACTTTTAGCTCTTTGAGGGCTCTCCCTACCTCTTTCCAGAAAGGCTGTATTAGTTCGCAATCCCACCAACAGTATATGAGTAAGTATTCCCTTCTCTCCATACCTACACCAGCAGTGGAACTTTGGGCGTTTGTGATATGGGCTACTCTCACTGGGGTTAGGTGACATCTCAAGGTGGTTTTGATTTGCAAGAAATGGATTTCTTAATAAAATAACTGAAGTCATAGTTATGGTGCTTTAATTAATGAAGGCTTCCTTAAGATCAACAAATTGTCCCTTTGTTTAATGACACAGAAGTTTTTAAATCTGCAATACTGCAAAGGAAGACTTCTTCTTGAACAAGATTGGAGAAGAATTGAAATAAAGACAGGAAATGAGAACTACAGTCAAGTTCGAAGGCACATTCATTTTCAGGAAAGGTTACACAAGGAATTTGAAGATCTGGAAATTGATCCCCTTAACATGCATATTTGTTCCCTAGTTTGAAAAATCTCTGCCTTATACTTACTGATTAATTCTCAGCCAGTCTTTATTAAGTGATGAGGTTGGAGGAAAATCAGTAGGAGATTTGAAGAAAAGATCCTGGAGTTTCAATAAATTTGAAAAATTTCCTAAAACCTGTTTGACATTTCTGACTTGGAAGAATACCTACTGATAAGTTAGAAAATTATGGGAGATTGAGTTCTTGAGTGACACAAAGTCATTTGAACACGTATCTTTATCTTGGGAAAGGCAGTTTTAAATGTCATGGTCATTCATTAATAACATTGTGAAAGAAAAAGTTATCTCAATCTTAGAGAAAAGAAAAATGATGACTCCTAGATCTTTTTTTCTCTGTCTGCAAGAGAATTTTCAAGTAAGCATTTATCTGACATTCATGACAACATCTGTTGTCATGGCATGTTTATCTAGTCATCCATAAGTGAGAAAAGGCTTAGATGGTTTACATGCCTGTGGGTTGGAAGTTAACCTGCAGAAATGGAAGAAGTGTTATGAGTTTGTAGCCTGGAAAGGAAATTAACCTCAAATTACAGTATCAACCCTAAAAGTATTTAATTTTGCTATCTATGCATTTATATATTTTTTTCTGTAAGCACTTGTAGAATTAGCTCTTTTTATTAATGATGCTCTCACTAAGGACTTTGATAAGATGGGAACACAGGCTCACTTCCCATTTGTATTAAAATTTTGTTTTTTAGTACCAGGAAATCCTGGCATTAACTCATATAATTACTTTCTGTAACCTAAGCTATAAAATCCTGGTTCCACAAACATCCATGGAACAGAATTGCACAAAAAAAAGTGTAGCTGGGCATTATTTCTATAATTTGATAACATATTTAAAGATTTTATCGTCAGAAGAAATCTAATGGGCCAGATGTCATGAAACATTATTTTGCAGTAGTCTGAATTTAGTCATGAAGGCAAATGAAGGTAGATGATTAATTTATGGTCAGAGTTTCAAATCTCATGGATTGTATTATACCTTTCTCCACACTACTTGGCACATTCCAGGTTTGAACGGATGCTTTACAAAAACATGATCTGTAGATGTGGAGATCTGGCATGAAGCAAATTTTCTCTAATCCATATCTTCATCGAAAGTTTTCATATCTCTAGGTCAGAGTCCCTACTGGAGATGAGGAGAATCTATCGGGTAAGTACTAACCACGTGTTATGAATGTGGACTGCCATCTTACTCATACTCAGGAATGTGCTGCTGAATGACCTGGAGGTGGACACCTGACCCGCCAATCATATTACATATACTTCAGTCTAGTGACAAATTGATCTCCTGGAGGGCAATCTGGCTCAGAACAAGAAAATCAATCTCCCATATGTTTTTAATTTAGTGTTTCTTTGCTGCTACACTGTGAGATGAACCCCAGCCAGAAAAGGTTTGTAATCACATCTTTTGCTTCTTGGTGGAATCCTTTGTGAATGAATGAACCTAATACATAGAGAGAAGCATAATGAAAGGAGAATTCTTGAAGGATTAAGTTCCCTGGCACCCTGGATGCCTGAAACTCAGATATACTAATACACTTGCCAAAGTTACAGAAGTCAATGCTTTTTTCTTCTTGCTTAAGTATATTTGAGTTACATTTCTATTATTGAAAAATGACCTCACTGAATGTATGAGATTTTCAAGAACTAGTTTGCCAAGAAAATTTTAGGAACACTTTGCTGCTTTACAAGAAGCAAATTCCACCTGTATATTTATCAATTCTATGAAATATTTTCTCAATAATTTCTCTAAATATCCTGAAGAGGGCACTGTTTCCATTCACAACTTCCGTCCAAAACAGCCTTTTTTTTTTTTTAATTTCATGAACGGGAGGAACTGAGTGAATTGTATGATGTGATTCTAACTGGCTGAAGCAGCTGTTGAAATTGTGTTTCTGTAGAGAACGAAAAAACTACTATATTTGAAGAGCTCTGGCTGGCTTTCAGATCTCCTAAATCTGAATCTTCAGAGAACTGGGCAGAAAAAAAAAAAAAAAAACCTACTAGCAGTGATTCTGTAGATTCACCCAGAGTATGAGCTGAGAGTTTATTGGAAAGGGGGGGATAAGGGTGAAGGAACTGTCCATGCAATGTTCAGGGGTAGAGACAAGATTCAGCACTACTCATGTTGGTTCCCCAGGGAGGAAATACCAGGGATGCCTCCCTCTGAAATGTTCTCTTGGACAGGTATTACGTGCAGAGATGAAGGTGAACCAAAGGCCTCTGTCCCTGAGCACCCAGGAGGGAGAAGATGGTACCGTGTATTGCAATTATCCAAGCTCTGTTCAGATAGACTGCCCTGGTACCAGCAAGATCTGGGGGAAAGCCTGGAATGTCCGTTTGCGCTGCTGTCAAATGGAGCAGTGAAGCAGGAGCATTAACCAGCCTCACTTGATACCAGGGCCCGCCTCAGCGCCCTGCACACTGGCGCCGGCCAGCATGGCCTCTCTGCCACCTACTTCTGTGCTGGGGACACACATTGCTCGCCTGACACTGGCAGTCTGTACCAAACCTGCAGGCTGGTGCCCCAGGCACCCCCCTGCTTCAGGGACTACAGCCCTGAGGCTTAGTTTACTGTCTCTGCGTCTCTTTCTGCAAGGAAAATTCTGAAATGAATAAAAGAGAAAGTGTTTTGATTTTATTTTCTTAAGTATGGATATTTTTTTAAAAGATAAATGGATTTGGCGGGGTGAGGGAAGAATCTTAAATGTGTCTTTCCTGAGAAAACGAGGTCTCATCCTTTACTGCCTCACAGTCAAGATCCATTAGTCTTCCATCGCAGAATGGTTTTACAGTGAGTGCCACTGTCACAAATAATTCGTATGAAATATAGTATCATGACTTGTTCAATATATGAATATAACATATAGCATTTACCAATAGAAAAAAACGAATAAATGCTATATAAAATATTTGATGAGATGTCCCTTATCCAGTGTTTTCTGCTAAAATGTTGATTGTAGGAATCAGCTAATAACCACGTGATCTAGATATTTGTTTATCCAATGTGTAAAGAGATTCTTGTTTTTAAGACTTTAAAAGAAAATAAAAAGGTTAATTGAAAGGCCTGGACCCACACCAATATGCATATACCTGGTCTACAAACCCAGGATACAAATGCTCTAGTCTCTCCTTTATTTTTCCAATGAATTATTACAGACTCTCCCTGCCAAATAAGCAGAAAGTTCATTATCTAACTCTCGAGGCCCTCTCCACTACAATATCTGACTTGTCCAAGAGTTCAGGAGATTTAAGCCTTTCAGAAAGTGTTAGTCCAGCTTCCACACCCAAGCAGTAGACCTTACCTCGTTTTCTGTTAACACCAGTCACCCCTGTGGCCGCTGCTGATGCAGTCCCACAGGGCAATCCCACTCCTGAGGTGTCAGTTTGGCCAAAGACAGCTCATTACTTCTTAAAAGAAAGAATTGAATAAAAGGCCCCTAAGGAAGCTTCTCAGAGCCCTGAGTACATAGTGTCTCATCTCAGACCTGTTGAAGCTGTGACAGAGAGAGGAGTTCTGAATAAACCCAGCAGTGCCCACCACTGAATGTAGAATTTAGTGCTTTCTCTCCTCCACCATTTCTCCATCTCTAGAATGGGCTCAATAATTGTGTAGCTTTCACTCAAGGGAAAAATTTTTTGGAAAAATAAGATGCTCACTGAAGCTACCAGTCGAAAACATGTACCAAAAAGCATTTGATTTAAAGTGGCATTTTCCTTCACACTCAATCACACACAGTCTCAAGACCCTTCCAAGAAATGTTCCAGGGTGTCATCTCAGGAAAATTTATCCTTGGGCTCTTAACCTGGATTTACCTCAGACCATCTGAGTGTCCCTGCCAATCAGAAGACTATCATATTTTTCCTGTACTAATTGCCCTTCAACTTGTTTATTTTTACTCTGCTAAACTATATAATTTATGTTTAATTTTTTTGCCTTTTTAGATTAGGTCAGGACAAATTTTACTTTCAGGAAAATCGTAAGAAATCCCTAAATCGAGTGCCATACAAAAGTAATCCAAAAAAAGTTTTTCTGTTCCACCAGTGAGATGAACAAGCCCCAATCAGTACTCTGAGATACTAATGTCATCAGATAGTCACTCCACACTTCTAGAAAAATAATAATCTTAATTCAGTCAAGCTTTTAAGTGAAAATATTCCAAAAATTACAATTGCAAAGTAAAATCTGACCTTAACGTTTCAACATGTGGATCCTCCTAGGCAACAACCCAGTTTAAAAAATTAAAATACTTATTTCCCCAAATTGCTCCAGAGTCTTTACAAGCTGATCAGCTTCTGCAGCAATTTGCTAGAGCCTAGGAAAGGGCAGCAGTGTATGGGCCAGAAGTTCCTGCTTCCACTCACAGCCTCCAGGACAGATTGTAATGACTTCCATATTTAGATAAAATGAAATTAGACATGAAAAACTGACTAGTTCCATCCATCACCCTTTGATTCAAGCAGAGGCTTCACCCTTACAGATCAGGCTGGAAGAACTTTGACCTTGTGTTTATAAATATTCAGAAGATCTCTTACGTTTCAAATTACCTAGACCAGGGCAAATTTCCTCCTTAATGTCTGTTGCTCAGGAAAGTTTCATTTTCTATTTATTAACTCAATTTCTGTGTTATTACATAATCAGACCACAGGATGTTACAGCAGATTTTCTATGGCCTTTCTGGAGCATTTGACAGCATATCTTCACGCTGATTTCCATTTGAAAACAACTTCACAAAGTAACCATTCATGACTGGGGAAAAAAAAAATTATTGCTCAACCAACCTACTTTACTTAAGGAACCATATTCACTTAAGTCTATGAATCTTTTCCTTTTTATAAAGGACTCTTGGATTCTGAAGATCAAAGTTTTATATCTTTTTAAGATCAAGAATATAGGGGCGGCACCTGTGGCTCAGTCGGTAAGGCGCCAGCCCCATATACTGCGGGTGGCGAGTTCAAACCCGGCCCTGACCAAACTGCAACCAAAAAATAGCCGGGTGTTGTGGCGGGCGCCTGTAGTCCCAGCTACTCAGGAGACTGAGGCAAGAGAATCGCTTAAGCCCAGGAGTTGGAGGTTGCTGTGAGCTGTGTGAGGTCACAGCACTCTACCAAGGGCAGTAAAGTGAGACTCTGTCTCTATAAAAAAAAAAAAAAAAAGAATATAAACAACTTCCAAACAAATCAATATGATTCAGAATTTCATTAATTTGAAATTTTGGAACATAAAAAACTAAGTTCTTCCCACTTCCCTTATGACCCCATCTTAATATATGAATAAAAAAATTTTTTTATTTCTTTTTCTAAAATCATTTACTGCCACTGAAAATACATCTTTAAACCTTATCATAAAAGGTACAATATAGGCATTCAAAACTGAACTAGTTGATTTTATGGGCGTGATGATATAATAAGAAAACGTTACCAGAGGTGACAATTTCCAACACATTAGAGCATGCTAAACCAAGTATTTTATTGGTTTAGCATGCTCTAATTCACCCCAGTGAGACCTTCATGAATGTTCCCAGTAATGTTAATCCCAGCTTCTGGCACTTTATGTCAATAACCAGAGTTTCTACCGACAGGAAACTCTGTAAAATACTTGGAGTCGTTCTTATCAGATACACCAGTTGCCAAGACCACTTACTGCAGGAATTAGGAGACATTTTTCTCAATTGTGCTATTTATGTCCCAGAAAAGGGACAAAATAATTTTCCTTTGAATATACCTTCCACTCTGTCTCATAGGTTTGCATGTGAACTATTCTCTTTTTCTTTGTTTTTGACACAGTTGGTTATTTTTTCTTTTAATATTATGTCTGCGTCAAAGGTTGTCTAGAAGTTCATTTCTGGTTTTCTTTTTTTTTTAGACAGAGTCTCAAGCTGTGGCCCTGGGTAGAGTGCCATGGTGTCACAGCTCACAGCAACCTCAAACTCTAGGGCTTAAGTGATTCTCTTGCCTCAGCCTCCCAATCAGCTGGGACTACGGGTGCCCACCACAATGCCTGCCTATTTTTTTTGTTGGAGTTGTCATGATTGTTTAGCAGGCCCAGGCTAGGTTCAAACCCGCCAACCTCCGTGTATCTGGCCAGCGCCCTAACCACTGTGCTACAGGCACAGAGCCTAGAACTTCATTTCTTAATATCAAAACAGTTAACCTTTTTTCCCTTTTTATTACTAATTTTTATGTTTACTGGATTATGATCAAAGAAGATACCTATAAGAGCTAAGCTTTCATTAAGAATTACTTTGAGGTCAAATACATAATCGTAATTGATTTTATTTGAAAGCTACAAATTTATGTATGTGGGGCATTAAATCTTCCTATGCCCTTGTTTTTGTTTTCTGTTAAACCTGTCACATTCTGAAAATGGAATGTTGAAATATTCCACTTTTATTTTTTTTGAGACGAAGTCTCACTATGTCGCCCTCCGTAGAATGCCATGGCATCATAGCTCACAGCAACCTCAAACTCTTGGGCTTAAGAGATTCTCTTGCCTCAGCCTCCCAAGTAGCTGGGACTGCAGGTGCCCTCTACAACTATTTTTAGAGGTGGGGTGGGGGGATGTCTCGCTCTGGCTCAGGCTGGTCTCGAAACTGTGAACTCAGGCAAGCCATCCACCTCAGCCTCCCAGAGTGCTAGGATTATAGGCATGAGCCCCACACCTGGCCAAAATCTTCCACTTACATTATCAAATTTGCCTTGCAAATTGCTTTTGTTTTATTGACTTAGCTGCAATGTTTTTGGTGTATATGGTTTATGACATACATCTCTCCATAAAGTCTTTTTAGCATTAATCGTGTTCAGGAAATTATCCATTTTCTCTGGATTTTTATTATTATACAAAATCCTTCTTTGTCCTTTGTGGTACAGCCTACTATTTTTCCATCAACATCCATTCTGCTGGCTTCCCTTCCTTTATTCTGCCCCTCAAATAAAGCCTGTGTTACCCAGACCACTTTGGAACAAGGTATGGCTATAAACTAAGTTCTGCTCAATAAGATCTAAGTGTAAATGTTATGGGGTGCTTCTGAAAATTTCTCTGAGACTCAGTGTGCAGGCTTTCATTCTCTTCCAGCTACCTTGACCCCCACTTGCTCTCTTGATCCTCTGGAACTCAACCACATTCTTTACCTACACTATACCATGGACCTTCTTCAATGAGGTCCCCTGGGGACACAGTTCTCAATTCCCAGCTACTTTCCATGAACTCCCTCAAGCTAGCAAATATTTACAGAAGATATTTTTTAGAAGACAACAGTTTTTTTTTTGTTTGTTTGTTTTGTAGAGACAGAGTCTCACTTTATCACCCTCAGTAGAGTGCCATGGCGTCACACAGCTCACAGCAACTTTCAACTCCTGAGCTTAGGCGATTCTCTTGCCTCAGCCTCCCAGTAGCTGGGACTACAGGCACCTACCACAACGCCTGGCTTGTTGCAGTGTGCCCAGGGCTGGGTTTGAACGCACCACCCTTGGTATACCGGACCAGCGCCCTATGCACTGAGCCACAGGTGCTAACCGGAAGACAACATTTTCAAAGATCATAGTGTCACTGCTACCCTACTGGGTGTGAAATACGTTGCAGTAGGTCATTCTGTAAAGCTAGTTTCTCTCAGAATTCCAGATAAGAAGGAAGAAAAAATTCTGTTTGTGGCTGATGGCCAACCTATCTTGTAGCTTTTGTCATCAGCGTTACTAGCTTAGAGTTTTAGACTCAGGATGTGTGATTAAAAAAAACTGCCCTGAAACCTCAGGTTCTGATCTTGACATGTAAATTCTCAAAAGGAGAAATAGGCCAGGCAATTGGCTCACTCCTGAAATACCATCCCTCTGGGAGGCTAATTGGGGAGGAGCTCTTGAGCCCAGGAGTTTGAAACCAGACTCAGCAACATAGTGAGACACTGTCTCTAAAAACGAACAAACAAAAATTATCCAAGCATGCTGACACAGGCTTGTAGTCCCGGTTACTTGCACAGCAGAGAGAAATCCTATCTCAAAAAATAAAAAGAAAGAAAATAATTCAGATGCCTGGGTCCTGTAATTCAAAAATACTTTGATATTTTCTCCTCTTGAGACTTTTTAAGTCCGTTTTGAAATACAAAGTTAAAAATTCGACTCTTTGTTCTTTGTTCTCTTGCAATCTCCCTTTCTTGGATCAGTAAGATTCATCCCCCAGAATTTATGGCAAACAGATTCTGTAGGGAAAAAATAAATAAATTTTAAATAAGGAAAATATGATATTTGAAACTACTATCCTACTGCATTGAGACCCAAAGATTCTAATAATACAATAGCGTGCACATCAGACTTGGTGTCAGAAGAAATTCCTGCCTGTCCAGACTTTTCTACTATGAGCCCTCTGCCCTTAGGCAAGTTTCATACTTAAGCCTCACTTTTCTCATCAAAAAATGTGGAAAAATAATAACCACTTGCCAAAGTTTTTATGACATTTAAAATGAGATGATATATATGTCAAGTAAACATCAAACATAGCAGACCTTCTAGAACAGTGTTTATGGGAGAAAATTCATAAAAACAAGAGAAGGAGCAGTGTGGAGTTTCCCCAGGAGCAACACATGCCCCGTGGTTCCCATATAGACAGCAGACAGCAATCTAGCAGGGCCAATGTCAGAGTCTAAAAGGAGACCCCAGGCTTGAGCTGTGGAACTTTTAAGTTGCATTATTGGGAAAACAGCAGGCCTTGTGCTGGCATGGGGGCTGGGCACCAAGCTAGGTGATTATAAGAATATAAAGGAAACTTGGGGCCTCTAGTCCTGATCTACTACCTCAGCACTTGCCCAAGATTAATTGACTCAAGCAGTAGGCTGAAGCTCTATTAGGAAAACCAATTCTCTCTCTGGAATGCCACCCTTCAGGCAGTTGGTTACCTTTACTGCTCAGCATGTAAAATGCACTAGCACAGGGCTGGGCATGTAGTTGGTGTAAATGTAGAATAGATATGTATGGCCATGGGGGAGAATGTCTCCAGCCCCTTTGTAATGCACAAAGTGTGTTTGTCATCAACAAAGCTTTTTCAACAAGTGTTTATTGAGTGTCCAGTGTGTGCCAGGCTCTCTTCTTTGCTATATCTTTAGCAACATGCATAAAGATATCAGATGTTATAAAGATTGCAGTAATAAGCATAAACATGATTAGTCAGCATATTAGAAGACAAGTCTATGGAGATGAGAATCAGAGCTGGCTAGGGCACAGGGCACGCTGGGTGGGGCAGAAGGAGGCTGGTTCCCTTTGTAATCTTAGGTAAAATGCCACAATAGGCTTACTGGGAGGAGAACATTTGAAGAAGACGAGTGAGTGAGTCTTTCAGTTGTCTGGGCTGAGAGCTCTCCAGCCAGAGGAAAGACTCTAGTCCTAAATTAGGAAATAGCTAGTATGTGCAAGGGCTGGGTGGAATGAGAATTCCCAGGAGGGTTTGAGAAACACATGCTATAATCTGACTGCCATTTAAAAGTCTCACTCCAACTGCTGTGCTAAGAATAAACTACAGGTAGTCAAGATGAAAGCGGGAAGATTGTTATTAACATCAGAACCAACAGTGTCTGGTGTCTGAGCTCAGAGTCTTCTCCTCCATGAAAAGCTCCTTCAGGATCAGCTGTTGTTACTGCTCCTGCTGATGACAAAAGGACACACAGTCGAGAGCCTTGATCCAGATCCTCTGACTGCAGGTGACCTGTGAGTTTGAGGACAAATGACAGGAAGGAATCCTACTCTCAACCATAAGAAGGTTTGTTGTGAAGGCATCTTCCAGAAGGCCATATTTGTGCTTTCTTCTATTGGCAAGTTAAGGACCTTAGAAAATTGTCCTGTGGCGATAAAAGGTAATGGAAAAGTGGAGTAGAGGGCAAATAAAAATCCCACATGCCTCAGAGAATGGCTGTGTAATAGAGAGCTTCGCTGCCTCCTTGTTCTGAACAGGGATGAGTGATCAGCAAATGGAGAATGCTCAGTCCCTCAGCTTCCAGGAGACACAGGCCTTTAACAAGACTGACTACAAAACATGCAGGGCCCAGTGCAAATGAAAGTGCAGAGCCTCTTATTCAAAACCCATTACAAATTTCAAGATGGTGACAGGAAAGCATTAAAGCATGGGGCCCACCAAGCTGTTGTCCCATAAGACTGTGCAGTCCTCACATCTGTGAATCTGGCCCTGCTCTCCAGCTTGAACTGCTATTACTCAAATAAAATTATTCCAGTATAGACAATACAGAAGGGAGCATGGGAAAAAAAACTTCTCATTAGTTTGATCACAACTTAGAAAATAATCCAGTAATCAGTATGATCCAGAATGAGTTCACCAAAGAACTTTTTTTTTATTAAATCATAGCTATGTACATTAATGCAATCATGGGGTACCATGCGCTGGTTTTATATACAATTTGAAATACTTTCATCACACTGGTTAACATAGCCTTCCTGGCATTTTCTTAGTTATTGTGTTAAGACATTTATATTCTACATTTAGTAAGTTTCACATGTACCCTTGTAAGATGCACTGTAGGTGTGGTCCCACCAATTATCCTCCCTGCACCCATCCTCCCTCCTCCCCTCCCTTTCCCCTTTCCGCATATTCTTGGGCTATAATTGGGTTATCACTTTAATATGAAAGCTATAAATTAGTTTCATAGTAGGGCTGAGTACACTGGATACTTTTTCTTCCATTCTTGAGATACTTTACTAAGAAGAATATATGTTCCAGCTCCATCCATGTAAACATGAAAGAGGTAAAGTCTCCATATTTCTTTATTTTTGCATAATATTCCAACACCAAAGATATTTTTAAAACAAGGCTACTCAATTTAAGGAATTTCCATGGACTTAAACTGTGTCAAATGTTTGCAAGACATTTGGTAATTTTTTTCTCACTGTATCATTAATTTAGGCAGATCAAAAGTCCATAGCAGGTATCATTTGTTAAGTGATGTATTTATCATAAGCCTTATTGTACTATCCATAATAATAGCTAACACCAAGTGCTTATTATGTATGAAGTGCCATTCTGCAAGTGTCATGTATATCAATTGATTCAACCTTCACTACAGCCTCCTGGAGTAGGTCTGGTGATGAGTCTTTAAAGTTAAGAAAACCAAGGTACAAAGAAATAAACTAACTTGCCTGAGAAAACAGAGTTAGTAAGAGGACAGCTGACATACAAACACAGATAAACTACTCCAAAATCTCCATTCTTTTTTTTGTTTTATTGAGATAGAGTCTTACTTTGTCACCCTCAATAGAGTGCCGTAGCATCACAGCTTGCAGCAACCTCAAACACTTGGGCTTAATTGATTCTCTTGCCTCAGCCTCCCAAGTAGCTGGGACTACAGGCGCCCGCCACAACCACCAGCTATTTTTTGTTGCAGTTGTCATTGTTGTTTGGCTGGCCTAGGCCAGGCTCGAACCCACCAGTCTCAGTGTATGTGGCTGATGCCATAACCATTGTGCTACAGGCACTGAACCCCAAAGTCTCCATTCTTGACCATATACTTTTTCAACTCTCAATGTTCTTTGTAATCCTCATCAGAAAATTACAAGTGTGGTGCTGTTATACCCAGTATACAGATGAGGGCACTGAGGACTGGAGAGCTGTGGTAGCTACTTGAAACCTAGTAGTATCTAGTAAGTCGTAGGGCTAAGTATTACCACTATTCAATGTAAGTTCATTTGGCGCCCAACTGTCTTTTCTTTTCATCTTGCTGTTCCACATGATGTTACAGCTGATGGATCCACGTCTGAGAGAAGGGTCATATATAAAGATCTGATTTAGAGAAATGTCTCTATTGTTGCACCACAGGATTTTCTCCTTCATCCCAACCTGTGAAGTCACATAAGATATGCCCATCAAATGCATAGATAGCAAATTGTTGAGATCGGTAGCTAATATGTTTATTTATATCATAAATCAAAGATTGAAAATCTTCTGAACAAACAGAAACATGGACAGAAACTTCCAAAATAAAATTTAATAGAGATAACTGTGTATTTGTGAAGTGGTTTTAAAAAATCAATTGTGATATATAGAATGAGGGACCCTGAATTTATGGTATTTTTTGTGTAACCCATTCATAGTAGCTCCGAGAATGGAAGATTTTCTGAAAGGACACTGGAGAGTTCTTAAAATCCATTTTTTAAAAATACAACTAGGCCTCACGAAAGAAAGAAAATCAATTGGCTATTCTTTCTGAACATACTTCTCTCTGAATACATAATCAGTTCTCTTGGGAGACCAGATTCCACTGTAAATCTATCAGACTCTACTCCTCAATAACTTGAATTGACTATACCCATCTTTCATTTGCCAGGGGATGACTCCAGTTTGAACCCCACAGGGTTTAATAGCTCTAATGCAAATACTGTCTAACTCCCCTTTTTATATCTCTAGTCCAAATTAATGAGCCTGGTAACTACCCAGATCCCACATAGCCAGGGAAAGGAGCTCACTTAGTACAGAAATGACCTCTAGATTCTTCCCAGTGGAGATGACATGGGATGGGAAGGAATCCCCAAAGTAGATAATGACTACAAGGTCAAAATTATTCACCATTGTGATAATACATGAGTGAAAACCAGATGAGTAAAGTAAAACCCTGACAAGACAACAACACCTACAGTGCATTGGAAGAAACATGAACAAATTGTTAACACTTCCGAGGAAAAAAAAATAAGACTAGGAAAAGAATATGAAGTTATATGCAGAGAAACAGGGGTATCAGATGAGGAAGCCAGAGATGTTTATGAGGACAGCTTTAAAAAAGAGAAGAAACCTGCCCTTGGGTTTTCAGAAGATACTGTGTGAAATGCAGCTACTCTGTTTAACCTACCATGTGTGGCTGGCTGAAGCTGAAGAATCCTCAGAGTTCTGTTCCCCAACCTTACCCCACTCCCGGAACTCCAAGTCAGATGATGTTAAATTTGGTTCTCTGTCTTGTTTTATTCATCAAAGTATTTGACCTACATAATAAATGTCTATGCAGCTTTCCTCTGGCGTCAATGTGAGCGTTGCACAGAGTGTCTCAAAGGCTGCCCAGAAACTTGCTATCCACAAGAAAAAAAGGAAATTGTAGCTCAATATACTTTTATTTACAAAATGTTTGTTACAAAATTTTACAAATAGGTTGCCAATGTGCACAGAATATTTTGTAAGTATTTTGTACATATGCACCATTGCATCGGCTTTCCCCACTGCCAGCTCCTTCTCCCTTGATCCCTCACTCCCGCTCCCTGAGATCACTTCCCAAATAAATGCCCTGTATGCGAAACCTTTCTTAGACTCTGCTTTTTAAGAGAATCTAGGCTAAGACACTGCCTTTGCTCCTTGTGAACAGAGAGGACACAGAGTGGGAAGACACCCAATCCTCTGTCTGTTCTCACAGTGTCTTATCCCCCTTCAGAAGTTAGATACTGGCCTGGGTAGCTGTCCCAGTGACTACTGTCAGCAGCCTCCCTATTGGTGATACATGTTCCTATAGCTTCCTGTTTTTAAGTACTAGACACAGCTGGATCACTTCCCTGAAAGAAGGTAAAGAGTGCTGAGGTTGGAGGGTCCAAGTGGAATTTCAGCACGAAATAGAAGAAAACACAGGAGACACTGGCCCTAACACAGAGAAAGCAAAAAGCTGTTCTTATAAGAAATGCCTTATCTGTCTGAAGCTCCACTGATCCTTCCTAGAAATTGAAACACTTTTCCATCTAATAAACTCACAAGTAAAGAGAGAAAACACAAACGTGGATAAAAATTTCTTCACAGAGTTAACAAGATCATTCACAGAGACAGGCTTCCTGGTCTCAAATTTCTCAGCGTCCTCAATGTTTATTGCATGGACAGTGTGGTTGCAGAAAGAATGCCAGGTGTAAAGAGGCAAAGCAATTTCTTTGTATCAGGTTGCTCTGGAGTCAAATGAATGAACTAGTAGAAGCTGCTGACTTGGTCGGCTTCCCTTTTGACTATCAGTCATAAAATCTGTAGGTGCATATAGAGCACCCACCAGGGACCAGCTTCTAGCTGGAGTGGGGCTGCCAGAACTCTGTCCAAAGAACTGAGTCAAGTCTCATTCCCATGAATCAGGCAGTTTGTGAAACAAACATACTGCAAGCTCCTTGAGGACAGGCCCTTGGGTAGTTTCCAAATCTTGCTGATTGTAAATTGAACTGCGATAAACATTCTAGTGCAAATGTCCTTATGGTAAAATTATTTTTTTCCTTCTGGGTAGATACCTTGTAATGGGATTGCAGGATCAAATGGAAAATCTACTTTTAGCTCCTTGAGGGTTTGGAAAGAAGTCTTGAGAACATTTTATCTTTTTCATCAGAAAGGACCTGCTTTCTGAGTTCCTTTCCATGCCTCCAGGTGTTTTCCTTTGCTTCCTTATAGATTGTCTTTTTACCCCGCATAGAATATAAACTCTGTGTGGTTATGAAAGAACAGTGAGTCCAGAACACAAGTAAAGAAAGACTCTTACAGATTAGGACCCCCTAATATACACTGACTTGGTAAACAAAGACCTAGAAGCATGTATGGGCTACAAGACCACTGGAGGAGCATTTGCTCCCTTGGATGCTACTGGTGGCAAATTCTTCCTCCACTGTAGATTGCTATGTCAAACAGAAAGCTACTTCCTAGGGCTTGAAAATTAATTTAGCAATATATATTGGCTTCATGCACTCTGAATCTGTAATTCTACTTCTAGAAATTCCACTCCCAGAAATTCCTTCTTAAGAAAACAGTCAAATGTGTACAAAGATTTATATTTTCAAAATGAGAACTTTACTTAAAAGAGTGGAGAAGGAGGGGAAATCCCAATGTCTAACATTAGAGGAATTCATTTAAAAATTTGGGGCTCATTTGTATAATGGATACAACCATTAAAAATCATACTACCTGGACTTCTGCTTCTAGCCACGCCGGAGTAACAGATAGCAGATTTACTTTTCCACTTGAAACAACAACAACAACAACAAAAGCCCCAAATTACAGAAAACAATGACTTTCAAACCACCATACACAAGCAATGAATGAGCGTGATCCATAGAGATGGGAAACAAATGAGGTGAGCCCTAACACTGCCCTAGCTAGTCCCTCAAAAGAGATTCTCAGCCACAGGGCAGACAAAGGGAATTGAAGCAGATCCTGGTGGGTTCCCTGAGTTGAAAAGACAGACTGAGAATTAGAGAAGACTAAGGCAGAACGAGTTCATGGGCCAGAATAGCTGAGAGGAGAGACATTCATGGGGAGAAGACCCCAGTGATCTGCAGAGGGGCCCTTCACATAAGTGGCCAGCCCAGTGCTTATCTGTGCGTGCATTGCGTGCATGTGGAAGCTATCCCTGGATGGGGAAAGAACCATCAAGAAGGACTGGAGGAAAGACTGCCTCTCCTCTTTAAATATTTCTAGAATTCAGAAAGAAGCTCAATGCTTGACCATATATTCCTTAATTCCGTAATTAATATTTTATACATTTCATTTTCTCTGGTTCTAGTCACTTATTACTGCCGGCCATTTTCAAATAATCATTTCACGTAAATATTTAGGAAATTGCTCTGCTTGATTTAGATAAAGAGTAAGGACAAAAATAAGTGTCATCCACATGGCATGGCAAGAAAATCATTGGTAATCTTGATTTATTTTTCTATTATTTGTACTATGATGACCCTTAAAAACTAGTTTTCATTTCTCATCCCTGAAATTCTTAACATGTAATGGCAAATTAATGAAAAATTCAAACCATGATGACACTTGTAAGGATGTGGCTTTATGTGATATAAGGCCCTTTTTCTTAAATCAGCTTCAAACATTAGTTCTGCTATTTTAATGATCCAAGTTCATTTCACTATTGCTTATGACATTTTAAATATTAAAACTTCCACACATTTCCTCTCATTTTTCATCTTCTAAGGCTGAGAATTCCTAATCTTTGAGACTCTTTTTCTTATTGCTGCAATCACTTTTGTTTTGTATATCTCTAGGTATTCTCTTTTACTTTAGTGAACAACATCATGAACTGATTCCAGAAAGGATTCAAACATCATCTCCACATTGATAGTTCCATACACTATGAACCTCACCTTTCTAAGGTAGAAATTTTTTAACAACAACCTTTCCCAGGCTCCCTTGCAACTAGGGTGCAGACCTGTATTCAGCCAAGTCTTTGATTAGAAAATGAGCCAAATGAAGAATAGAATAGGCAGGGGCATCCCTCTTCTTGGTTTAGGGACAGTAGAGGCTATATGGGCTCAGACTGGCAGCAATTGAATCTTCCTGATTGGACCAGTTTGGCTGTATGCTCTGTGGCTGGTGGCACGGGGGGCAGCTGTGATTGGGACAGGGAAAGCAACTTCTTTACCACACCGGTTGTATGGGTGATTCTGATCACTGCTCCTGGAAGTCAGGCATAGAGTCTCTTCTTCTAGCCTGTCTGATGATTCTGTGAGCCAGATAATATCCCTCCCCAAATCCCCATGTGCTTAGTCTAGGTAAAGTAGTCTCCTCTTTCTTTCTTGTCCTTAGAACACACACATTTCCCAGTGTTCAATCTGAGACCCACCGAGACTTTCATTCCAATAATCCAGTATCTTCAACCTTTTTTATCTCATGGCACACTTGAACCTATAGTTAAATTTCCATTGCACATTTATACTATGTTGATCCAAAAAAAAAAAAGAGCAATAAAAAAAAGAATGTACTTACTGTCCTTTAAAATTCTTTTGAAAATAGTTTAATTAATGATCTTAAAAATTTTCACAGCACACCTGAGATCCTTTCATGGCACACCAGTTGAAAATTACAATAATCCTTTAAGCCAAGTATCGGAGCTGGTTAACCTTTCATTGCAGTATACTTGTCTCATCTCACTGAGGTACAGTTCACAATGCTATTTACAAAGATTTCTGATTCCTTTGCCTGGAAAAAAAAAATGTGACTATGCAAAAGAATAAAGTTAATTTTGATAATTGGACCAAGACATATCTGGTAAGAACAGCATGATGTGACCTCTAAATTTAATCTTAGCACTTCTCCCTCCCCACTCCCACGAAATGAGGAAAATGGCTCTTAACTAAATTTGAAATTCAAGGGCACTTTAATCTAAGGTTCTTACTAGCTCTGGGGGTTAAAAAGAAACTTAAATCTAAAATAAATCTATAACAGGCAGGGCCATTTCCTAAATATTTACGTAAAATGATTCTTTGTTTGAAGGTGGCCAACAATGATAAGTAACTAGAGCCAGAGAAAATACTCTGTCCTATGCTGTAAAGAAGAAAGTACAGTGATCTTATTAGCCAGATCCCACAGGTGCCCATCTACTAAAAGATGGAAAAGAACCTTCCATGGGTGGCACCTGTGGCTCAAGGAGTAGGGCTCTGGCTCCATATGCCAGAGGTGGAGGGTTCAAACCCAGCCCTGGCCAAAAAAAAAAAAAATTGCAATGAAAAGAACCTTCCATTGCTGCAGATGTAGATATGAGATAAACAGAAAACTTTCCAAAGTCATCTTCTCTTGGAATATTTCTTCATAACCTCACTAAATATATAACTACATTTCTTTTTAACCCCCAGAGCTAGGAAGAACCTTAGATTAAAGGGCTATTGAATTTCGAATTTAGTTAAGAACTATTTTCCTCATTTGGTGGGAGTGGGGAGAAGACAAAGCAAAAGTTAAATTTAGAGGTCACATCATGCTGATCTTAGCAGCTCAAATCAAATCAGTTTCTAGTCACTCAGGTAATAATTACCCTTTTTTAAGTTTTGAATTAAATGTCACTTCTTCAAAAAACACTTTCCTCCCTCTCAACCTAAATGTGTTCTCCTTGTTTTACTGTTTTAAAGAACCCTGTAATTTCCTTTGCAGGCCTTATCACAATTTCTATGTATTTGTGTGTGATCATCTGTATAATATCTGTCTTTCCCATTAACCTCTAAGGTCCACTAAATGCCCCTGTTCAGAATAGTGCCTGCCACATGGAGTGTGACAAATAGTTGATGAATGACTGAATCTAAGCCATTGGGCATGTACCTTACTCTGTCCTAGGCTGTCCCTCAAGTGTGGATGCTCCTGGTGCCAATACCATTAATTCCGACACTGACCAAAGAGAATTGAAAGCATATGAAGCCATGCTTCTGGGACTGAGGCTATAGTCCAATATAAGCGGGGAGACTTTAAAGAGAGTTCACACAAAAATAGATTTCATCATTTTTGAAAACCACAGAGGGTATGTCTGTGTACATGGTGGACACTGCAACAGCACTAGACCAATTACCTCCAAACTGCAACCAGGAGGTGAGAGGCCCTAGTGATCCAGGCTCTGTGGGACAAAATGTAAATTTCTGACATTGACACTTGATGGTTCTTCTACTAATGTGAAGTGAAGAATTCAGCCTCACAAAGCCAGACAGGTCTGGTCTTTATCCTAGCTCCTGGGAGGTAACTTCTGAAGTCTTGGAATTTCCGGAATCATAGGAGTATCTTTGTTATTGATGGTAGGCCCCTTGGATTACAGGTGATAGCTTCAGCTAACAAGATGACTGGGCAATGGGGCTAGCCAGACTCATAATCTTGGGGTCAGGGGCTGGCTATGCCAGGAAGACCAATTATGTACATTGGGGTGGGAGGTTTGGGTTACAAGATATCTCTCAACATAGAGACATTTCAACCACATAGGTAATTAATCAATCATGCCTATATCATGAAGCCCTGATAAAAATACTGGACACCAAAGCTCAGCTGAGCTTCCCAGATTGGCAATATTCCATGAGTATCATCACACATTGATACTGAGAGAGCCCCCCATCCCTGAGGACAATGAAGTTTCACATTTGGAACCCTACCAGACTCTGCCCTATGCATCTCCTTCTTGGGCTAATTCTAATGTATCCTTTCCCTGTAATAAACTAATTATGAGTATAGCAGGTTTCACTGAAGTATGTGAGTCTTTCTAAAAAATACTGGAACTTGTTTTAGGAAACATTAAACTTGTCGTTGGTGTCAGTAGTGACAGTAGTCTTTTGTCTACACAAACTCTTCGTGGTTGTATGAAAGTGACCACATCCACATGTGGTTGATGAAGGTGATTCCTTGAAGTTGGGGTCAGACTTATCAGTCTTGAGTATTGTGCTCTTGACCTCAAAGTTTAGTGAACTCTGGGTAGCTTATTTTGTATTGAGCAACTCTATATGGATAAAAGAAGTTTCACTCATATAATGCCTAAACAACTAATCAATTATGTCAAGAGAGTGAAAAATGGTTACAAGTAGCTGTCACATGCAAAATAAAGAAACAACTGAAAGTCTAAGATTTGATGATTACATGTGTTGTTTAGAACACGTGTATTTTTTAAATATTTAAAATATTTCCAACACATTGATTGGCAACAGCTACTAACTGACTTCTGCTCTGAGTTTTACACATTAACTAATTAAGTTCTCATAACACCCCTGGTTAATAGTCCAATGTATAGAAGCTGAGGCAGAGGGAGGTTAAATACTTTGGTACATGTCACACACTCCCAGTATTTATTTGAATCCAAATCTGACTCCACAGCTAATGCTCTTAACCAGTGCCACATATGACTTCTCAGAAGGCAATCACTTAAAATTGCTTTCTGGTCTCATGAAAAGTTGTTAGAAGACTGGTTGTCTTAACTCCCAATCCTAGTTATCTTTGCAGAAAAGTAATATTTCATATAAACAGATGTGCATTTTATTGCTGACAATCCCCTTCTCCTTGCCAAGCTAGGCAGCAGCTAGGGAAGTTCTGATCCCCTTCCTGTATCAGAGAAAGGAATTCACAGTGAACACAAAAGAAAAAAGTATAAATTCTTTGTATTCAAGTCTCAAAATAAAATGTGAAAACTTTCTCTAGAGATAAGAAAAGGGGGAAAAAGAGTTTTGAGTTTAGATCATGATATTTTTAAGTTAAAAAAATCTGTCTTACCCTCACTTGCTGCCAACAACCTGCCACCCTGCCACCACCCCACAGAAATGATCAATTACCCACAGTTCTTCGCCAGATAAGACTAGTGTTCAGGGCACTGGCTCCTCATCTCACTTGGGCTTATGCCAAAGATGTTAAATTTGGTAGAGATGCCCAAGCCTTAATGCTTCAAAGTGTAGACCAATGCTGGAGCCATTACAATGAGGCCAAAGGGAAGAATAGTGATTATTGCAGAGTTTGGGAAATCCCAAAGTAACAAAAGATGGTGTGACTATTGCAAAGTCAATTGAATTAAAGGATAAAATTAGTGGAGCTAAACTTGTTCAAGATGTTGCCAATAACACAAATGAAGAGGCTGGGGATAGTACACCACTGCCATGTAGTTGGCACGGCCTATTGCCAAGGAAGGCTTTGAAAAGACTAGCAAAGGTTGGCTCAGCACCTGTGGCTCAAGCGGCTAAGGTGCCAGCCACATACACCTGAGCTGGTGAGTTCAAATCCAGCCTGGGCCTGCCAAAACAACAATGATGCTTGCAACCAAAAAAACAGCCCATTGTGGTGGGTGCCTGTAGTCCCAGCTACTTGGGAGGCAGAGGCAAGAGAATCGCTTGAGCCCAGGAGTTGGAGATTGCTGTGAGCTGTAATGCCACGGCACTCTACCCAGGGTGACAGCTTGAGGCTCTGTCTCAAAAAAAAAAAAAAAAGATTAGCAAAGGCGCTAATCCAGTGGAAATCAGGAGAGGTGTGATGTTAGCTGTCAATGCTGTCATTGCTGAACTGAAGTAGCAGTCTAAACCTGTGACAGCCCCTGAGGAAATTGCTCAGGTTGCTCCGATTTCTGCAAACGGAGACAAAGAAATTGGCAGCACCATTTCTGATGCAATAAAAAAGGTTGGAAGAAAAGGTATTATCGCAGTAAAGAATGTAAAAACACTGAATGATACATTAGAAATTATTGAAGGGATGAAGTTTGATCGAGGCTATATTTCTCCATGCTTTATTAACACATCAAAAGTTTGGAAATGTGAATTCCAAGATGTCTATGTTCTATTAAGTGAAAAGAAAATTTCTAGTGTCCAGTAAGTTGTGCCTGCTCTTAAAATTGCCAATGCTTACCATAAGCCCTTGGTCATAATTGCTGAAGATGTCGATGAAGGAGTTCTAAGCACAGTCGTTTTGAATAGGCTAAAAGTTGGTCTTCAAGTTGTAGCAGTCAAAGCTCCAGGTTGTGGTGATAATAGAAAGAACCATCTTAAAGACATGGTGATTCCTACTGGTAGGGCAGTGTTTGGAGAAGAGGGATTGACCCTAAACCTTGAAGATGTTCAGCCTTATGACTTAGGAAAAATTGGAGAGGTCATTGTGACCAAAGACAATATCATGCTCTTGAAAGGAAAAGGTGACAAGACTCAAATTGAAAAACGTATACAAGAAATCATGGAGTAGTCAGAGATTACAACTAGTGCATATGAAAAGGAAAAATAGAATGAATATCTGGCAAAACTTTCAGATGGAGTCGTTGTGCTGAAGATTGGTGGAACAAGTGATGTTGAAGTAAATGAAAAGAAAGACAGAGTTACAAATGCCCTTAATGCCACAAGAGCTGCTGTTGAAGAAGACATTGTTCTCAGAGGGGGTTGTGCCTGGCTTCGGTGCATTCCAGCCTTGGACTCATTATCTCCAGCTAATGAAGATCATAAAATTGAAATAGAAATTATTAAAAGAACACTCAAAATTCCTTCATTGACCATTGCTAAGAATGCAGGTGTTGAAGGATCTTTGAAAGTTGAGAAAATAATACAAAGTTCCTCATAAGTTGGTTATGATGCCATGATTGGAGACTTTGTGAATATAGTGGGAAAGGGGATAATTAATCCCACAAAGGTTGTAAGAACTGCTTTCTGGATGCTGCTGGGGTGGCTTCTCTGTTAACTACAGCAGAAGTTGTAGTCATAGAACTTCCTAAAGAAGAGAAGGACCTGGAACGTGGTGTGGGAGGTGGCATGTTCTAATTCCTAGAATAGAGCTTTACCATTAATGAACTGTGACAGGAAGCTCAAGGCAGTGTTCCTCACCTATAACTACAAAGAAGTCAGTTGAAGAACATAACCAGTTTGATGTAAGCATTGTATATAAAATCAGCACATTGTACCCCATAAATGCATTAATGTACACTGTTATGATTTAATTTTTAAAAATTAAGAGAAAAAAGAAAAGGTTGGCTGATGTTTAAGAAAATCACTATGACCATTAATTACTGGTTTCAGTTGACAAATATAATGGTTTACTGCTATCATCCATTGTCCATGGCTACAGATAATTTATTTTGTATTTTTGAATAAAAAGACATATGTACATTCCTGATTTAAAAAATCTGTCTTAAAAAGTTATAATATATGTTGATGATACAAAGATCAATTATGCAACCCTAGATTTAAACAATCTGTTTATATTAGACAACTCTATTGTCAGTCAGTCTCTCTGAGAAGAATTAGTTACAAATCCCTTCCACTCTGCATTGCTACCTCCCCTACCCTACTGGTGGAAAGGTGTACAGAGGTCATCGCCAATGTCTTGCTTTCTTGCTTTCATCTCATTACCCCAAGAGATTCTCCCAAACCAAGAAATTGGGCATGTACCTTACTCTATCCTAGGCTGTGTCACTATAGCCTCAGGAGCATCCACACCTGAGGGACAGTCAAGGACAGAGTACGGTACATGCCCAGTTTCTTGGTTTAGGAGAATTTCTAGAGGTGATAGAGATAAAAGCAAGAAAGCAAGACATTGGCAATGACCTCTATACACCTTTCCACCAGTAGGGTAGGGGGAGGCAGCAATGCAGAGTGGAGGGGACTTATAACTAATTCTTCTCAGAAAGATTGAGTGACAATATCTTGCAATTTTACACCAGAGACAGCTGTGCAGTGTTGTCATAAAGGCCAGAGAACCCAAGATAGCCCCACTCTGCCAGACTGCCATTAGAGTAGCTGAATTGTTATAAGCACACAAAAAGCATAGAATTTAACTAAGAGAAACTTACTGGACCTAGAGGGGTGTCAATATCATAAAACAGGCTCTGCACCCATAGCACTGTGGTTATGGTGCCAGTCACATACACCAGGCCTAGCAGGTTCGAACCCAGCCCAGGCCAGCTAAACAATAATGATAACTGCAACAAAAAATAGCTGGGCATTGTGGTAGGTGCCTGTAGTTCCAGCTACTTGGGAGGCTGAAGCAAGAGAATCACTTAAGCCCAAGAGTTGAAGTTGCTATGAGTTGTGACACCACAGCACTCTACCAAGGGAAACAACAAGAATGTGTCTCAAAAATATATATATTATAAAACAAAGGACATATAGCATTAAACATCCAGGGACCTACAGGGATTCAGACATATGAATATTAGAAACAATATTGTCCCAGATCAGACCCTGAGCTCTGAATCCCGGAAGACGCCATCCCAGCCACTACTAGGACACCAGTTAAGGCCTCTAGAATTAACATGTCACCCTAAGGAGAGAGATAGGGAGAACTTAAACTGATGGAAGAAATCCTAAATTGATTTAGAAAAGTCAATGCTTAACCAAGAAAATCCTTTATTTTCTAAAAGTAAGTTTTCTAATGCCAGGCAAAATGGCTACTGGAGTTAGAAATTAAGTTATTGTAAAAGATAAGCTTGTCCTGGTCTGTACAAAACGTTTACCCACTACATCTCTATTCACTAGATCAATTGTATTCAACCTCTCCTCTGCTCCCATACAAATGACAAATGACCAGGAAACCAAAACACCGCAACTAAAAACCACTAACCTGAGTACTTCCTAAAAGAAATCGCTTGTGTTCATATAGAATTTGGTGTAAGCCTCAAGTGTGGGAGTTTGTTACTACAGACACCAGAGGAACACCACATTTCCTATTAGGGGATCCTGCTGACAGTATATTACAACAAAGGCAGTGATTGGCAAACAGCAGTTTCAAATAGGCACATAAACAAGCATTGAAAAACAGTAAACACATAAGATAACTCATTTAGACACTTTTATATGCAGCGTGTATAGGATTTAAAATAACATTCCCAAGTTAAACTGAAAACATTACTATGTAAATGCCACAACTAAGTCAAATGAAATAGTAAATACAAGCCTGGCAAATTGGTCTCCCTCAAGGGCACTCAAAGGAGCCAGATAGCATGTTGCTTGCTATCTTAAGAAAGGTTTTCTCCATCAATCATTTCTGTTTTGACATCAAACCCATTGATTTAGAATTTCCAAAATTGACTTTCAAGGACTAACATTTATTCTCCACCTTCTAAGAAACCTCATAGCAACCACTGTTGCCAATAAAAAAAATCATAAATCTAACCCCAATACCGAGATAACTTCAAGAGAATGGACACCCCCACTCCCCACATGGTTTGGGCACATCTGCGTTGACTCTGTCTGTGTCCTCCCACACAAGCCAGAGATCATCAATCAGCAGGTGTCACCAAGCACCAGTCAGATTCACTCAACAGAAAAATCGAGTCTTTTTTAATTCCCTATTGTCACCTACTAAAATGTAAGTTGCCTTGTTGATCTCATCACCCTGAGTTATGTTTTAGTGAAGTGCTGAAAAGGCCCAGCCTGCACATATTCTTGAAGTTTGGAAATAATGGAGCAGTGAACAGATGTACACATTCTCCCAACAGCTCTTTGTGGAAATGAATTTTTTATGAGCCCAAAATATCCTTGATTCATCCCTGATCAAAACTCAAGTGAAAACTAAATACTATACTATTTTTTTTTACAAGAAACTTGAGAGAAATTTTAGGAAGTTATTGACATGAGGACTGGTGAGACTGAAAAACATGGGGTTAACAGTAAGCTTTTGTTTGGTGAAATAAAATAATAGTATAAGACAGAGGTAAAAAAGCATAGGCTCTTGGGCCACATTGTTCAGGTTCAGATTCTTCGTGTTTGAGCTGTGTAACCTTGACCAAATTACTCCAGTTTCATACTTCAGTCTTTTTTTTTTAATTAGGATAGTAGGGCGGCACCTGTGGCTCAAAGGAGTAGCACACCAGCCCTGTATACCAGAGGTGGTGGGTTCAGACCTGGCCCCGGACAAAAAAAAAAAAACCTGCCAAAAAAAAAAAAAGAATTAGGATAGTAAATAATAGCTATTTCACCTGCTGCCAATTAAGCCAACCATGCTACTTTCCTCTTGGAGGCCTGGTGTGCAATGGCTGCAAATAGCAGCCTCCCTGGTAGTGTATGCAGCCTATTGATTATATGGGTGCTCTAAGGGACCTTGGAAAGAGTCATTTTTGATATATGTTCATGTGTCAGACCTTGTGCTGTCCCCCCAATCTAGGCTTCAGACAGGTATACATGGTGCCTTTGGAAAGCCCCATGGTACCGTGGCCAGGGTTCACATTGACCAAGACATCATGTCCATCTGCACCGAACTGCCAAAAAGAAGCATGTAACTAAGGCCCTTCACAGGGCCAAGTTCAAGCTTCCTGGCCGCCAGAAGATTCACATCTCAGAGAAGTGAGGCTGACCAAGTTTAATGCAGATGAATTCGAAGACATGGTGGTTGAGAAGCAACTTATCCCAGGTGGTGTGGGGTCAAATACATCCCCATTTGTGGTCCCCTGGACACGGGATAGACCTTGCACTCATGAGGGTTTCTATTGTGCTGCCCCCTCATTCATACCTCCAATAAATCCTACTTCTTGTCCAAAAACTAATAACAATAACATCTATTCTATAGGGTTGCCAGAAGACAATATACTTTATAAAAGGTAAAATTATGTGCATGTAGAAAGTACCTGGCACCTAGCAAAGTGTTCGATTAATACTAGTTATTATTTGTGTTATATATAAGTAGATAAAAGAAACAGTTAATGAATAGTTCTATTCAGACTCTACTAAAATTGGGAACATAGCTAGAGGCATTCTTCCTTGTAACAATGCATTTTAGACAATAATATGGTTCTAACAAAGTCTCTTTAAAACACAATGCAGTATCTCTATCTTAAATGACAATAATATCTTCTGTCTGATAGCATTCAACTTACTATCAGATTTATTCAGCACTTTCTCAACTTCACAAGCACTTGAAAACACATAAAAGAGGGAAAATGTCTTTTTTCATTTTCAATTGTTACATGACAAATACTTTTCAAATGTCTTTCATATTTACCGTGTCTTCGACATGTAGCTCTGAAAATACAGTGTTTCAGAGTATTGTACCCTGAACACAATAGTGACGATGAGTAAAAATGGGCATCATTCCCTTCCCACCTTCAGCTGTGTGAGCCATGCAGCATGTCCTGCACCTGCACCCTCTGGCTCCACCAGGAATGAAATGTGGAGTCTATGGCTGAAGCCTCCAAAGCCCAGGACATTCTGTCTAGTGGCCTGTGGCCTGCAGTTCAGGAGTTGCCAGGGAGAAGAGGACAGGAAAAAGGAAGGAGAGACACTACTGATGTAACAGCCCTTTGGTTTTTACTGCGAAATGGGTGGTGACCAGGTGCTCAGATGTGCTCCTTCTCTGACACATGTACCTTTGGCTTGCAACCCTCACCCTTCTCCGTAGGCCTTGCAGGGCCATCAAAGAGCTGCAGGAATCACAGATAGGCAGCAAGCCCGCTCCAGGGAGGACCGCAGGCATGGAAACTCACAGATCCTCACCAGAAGCCCTGCTCCTCCGACTAAGCCTGGGAACTTAAAACCGGCACAAAAAAATAAAGCCCCTGAGATGGATTCCAGATTCCAGGCCAGAAAGTGAAATTAAGATTGATGTTCAAATAACTGAATTCCTGCAACCTGCCCTGAGATCCACTTCTCACTTTTAATCTTGTGTTAATCTTCAGTACAGGGAGGTTTTATCCCATGTCCTAACTATGGATGGATGGGTTCCAATCCTTCTGAACATGGAGGCCTCATTTTTAAAGCCAAAAATATTTCAGATAGTAATGGATTTTTAATAGCCACTGATTGAAAAAAAAATACTGTGAATAAAATAATACTTTTAAGTAAATTTGCTTTGGAGGGGTTAATATGAGGATACAGGTGATTAGGTTACATTACTTACATTTGCAAGGTAAAGTCCAAAGTCTGAGTTGTAGTTGAGTCCAGAAGCATGCTGTATACCCCTACATAATATAGGGGGGAACTTACTGAGCCTCTCCCCACCTCCTTCTTGAATTTGTCCTTTTCACTTTGTTTTTAACTAATCATGATATACCTCTGTGTATATTTAACTTAAAAAGACAAGTATGTATAAAACAACTGTCACAGTGCCTGACATAGCAAAAGCACTTGATAAATATCAGCTATAATTACTGCTATTGTTGAAATTTATTTGGTCCATAGATAATGCCTGGCCCACACATGGATTCTCAGAATCCTTACAGAACTCAGCAGCTCATAAGCTGTACCAGATTTTCTACCCTAGAAACTTCATCATATTTCCCTACTCCCCGCCCCCCAACATTTAGCACTGCCTTGTGTGTAGGAAATTTTTAATAAATTAATTGAATTGAAAATATTATGAAGATAGGAAGCTTCTTGGTCCTGTACCTTATCATTTTTAAATCTCTACACTGTTTTTTCAAATATGTATGGATGTCTCAGCATGAATCACTTTTGTAATTTAAAGATATAGAAAAGTTACAGATGGCTAATGCCTAAGTAAAAAGGTAAGGAGAACTTTGGAGTACCTGACGGCTTTGAATTGAAGATACAAAGGGGCTGGGTTCAGAAATTCATGCTTAGACTGCTAGCATTCCAGGAGGGCTGAGGCAGGAGGATCACTTGGGGTCAGGAGTTTGAGACCGAGCAAGAGCAAGACCCCGTCTCTTACAAAAAATAGAAAAAATTAGTCATGTGTGATGGCACAAACTTGTAGTTACTTGAGAGGCTGAGGCAGGAGGGGATCCCTTGAGCCCAGGAGTTTGACTTTGCAATGAGCTATAATAAGGCCACTACATTCTACCCCAGGGCAACAGAGTGAGACTCTGTCTCAGAAAAACAAAACAACAAAAAAAGGGCGGTGCCTGTGGCTCAAAGGAGTAGGGCACCGGCCCCATATGCTGGAGGTGGAGGGTTCGCAGCCCCGGCCAGAAACTGCAAAAAAAAAAAAAAGAAGAAGAAGAAGAAGAAAGGAAAAAGAAGACACAAAGGTTCAGTAATGGAAAGAGCATGTACTTTAGATTCTAAGCATTACTACCACTTGAGAGAGAAAAAGAAAACATTCATATACATTTGTCCCATTAATTCTATTCCTATGAACTTCATTCATAGGAAAAATCATAAATGCACATAATTAATTATATTGAAATATTTCATTGGGCATCTTACTATATCAAAAATTGGGAAAAACATTAAGAGTCTGCCGCGAACAGAGTGTGTAAATAAATCATGGCATTTACTATACAAATGCTGCCATTAAAACCATTCTAAGGATCTGGAAATGCTCTTAAGGGGAAAAAAAATTCAATAAATGAAACCAAATATACCACATTATTACAATTTTTAATATTTATAAAGCTAATACACTAAGTTTTTAACAAAGGTGATCTCTGCATGTATGATTTTAAAGGTGATTTTTATTTTCTTCATTTTTTTCTGCTTTTCCCCATATGTATAATTAATATGAATTCCTTCAAAATCAGAATAATATTATAAATATTTTTAAAGAATCCTAGGAGAGACCAAAGGTGGGCAGAATAGGGAAATCAGTGAGAAAATACAAGAAAACTCACTTAATATTCCTTTCCTACTCAGATCCCTCATTTTCTGACCTCCCCCAAGACACTGAATTAAAAACTGTCCAATGAGAGACACTTGTCAGATATATATGAGACAACATATGCATAACGTAGATGATACGATAGTATATTTTTATACGCTTAGCTGGAATGATTCAGCAGAGAGACAAAAATTGGTTATGCAGAAGAGAGAACCTGACCTTATGAAGTTGGGTTGAGTTGGCAAAGGGGACAATGTCCAGTAACTAAATGGAGGGCGTGGCCTTAGGATAAGCAGAGATGGTGTGCCCATTCAACAGAAGGAAAGCAGACAAGGGACAATGGGGGGTAAAGATGCAACAAGGTGGGCAGAGTCAGAGTGAAGGAGAGGTGTGCCGAGTGCTTCCGTGTCCTCAGTGAAATGAGAAGGGAGGTTGTTGGCTGATCATATGCAGGGAGGGGAGAAGGTGTAAAATGGTCTACGACATTTTGCTTGCTTTCTCACTTCCATTCACAATTCTGGGGAAAATCCCATCTTTAGAAATTCTGTGAAAAATCTCAAAAAACTTTAGAAGCATTTTCTAAATACCCTTAAATGGTTATCCATCTCTTTCAAAAAAAAATAGAGAAATAGAATTATAGAACAAGGTCCCTCACCATAGGGAGCTCACATTTTTATTGGTGAAGTAAAACACATATGCAATGACAAGGAAATAATTCAACCAACAGAAAAATGTTTGCAACAGACTTACTAAATAAAATAGATGTGCCATTTATGATACCAGGAAGCAGCACCCTCAGGTATGGACACATTGCTGCTGTCTATCGTTATCCCTCAGAAAGCCTTTACAGAACTTTTAGATGACCTCAGAGAGGAAGGGATTAGGGTAAAGAATTAGGTCAGAGTAGGTACAGGCTCAGCACCAGGGCGTAGCACCATTAATAAAACCAAACACACATAGACACCATCATTAACTTAGACATCACTTCCAGTAGCTTCCTCTGGTTTGAGACCATCCCATGTGGCTCTCTACATAGCAAACCAGATCTCAGCTGTGTGAGATCAGTTACTATGATTTGAGTACATGTAGTGGGCATTCAAACAACACTTGTTTCCAGTTGCGGTGGCCCATGCCTCTAATCCCAGTACTTTGATTAGTACTGAGATTAATCAGTACTGAGACAGCCTTGAGACCAAGAGTTCCAGGCCATCCTAGACAATAGCAAGGCCCTTGTCTGTACAAAAAAAATAAAAATTAGCTGGGCATGGTAGCATGCACCTGTAGTCACAGCTATTTGAGAGGCTGAGACAGGAAGATTACTTGAGCCCAGGAATTTGAGGTTATAGTGAGCTATAATCAAGCTAGTGTACTCCAGTCTGAGGGAGCAGAGTGAGAACCTGTCTCCAAAAAGAAAATAATAATAATAACAATTTTTTAAAAACTTGTTAGATCAATAAATACAAGTCAAATAGCTAGTTTTCATTCACTCTAAAACAGTATCGAGGCTTGATCTTGAGAATGTAAGATTGTCATTTTGCAAACAAGCCTCGGGTATGAAGAGGAAGCAAGGGAACAAGATCAGCAGACGGGATTCGGCAAGATCTGCTATGAGCCTGTCCTCCCAGAAATGCTTTTGCCTGTTCTGGGGCAGCAGTGACAAAAAGTTCTAGGGACTCTGCACATGATCTGTCAAGTATCCACCTTGCAAGAGGGGGTAAGCTCCCACCTCCCACCAAAAAATAAAAGGAAAAGCCAGATGCATCTGTAGTCCCAGCTACTTGGGAGGCTGAGGCAGGAAGATTACTGGAGCCCAGGAGTTCAAGGTTGCAGTGAGCTATGATCACACCTGTGCATAGGGACTGCAGTCCAGCCTGAGAAATATATTGAGACCTCCATCTTTACTAAAATAAAAAAAGGACGAAAGAGTTGAATCCTGGCCTGCTTTCTCCAGTCTGGACTGTGATTGTCTTTATCTTCCTAGTTAAATATGACCCCAACCTAGAACTGTGTCACCTTTCAGGCTCTGAGCCTTGAGAATGGAAGAAGGTTGTACCTGCTGGTGATTTGGAGCATGTATAGTGAAGAATTAACTTTTTCAAACAGAAGTCTGACCTTTGCCCTCAGCTACAAGGAGGTGAACTCACACAACATGGGTAGGAGAAGGTAACACCACCCAGGTCTCCACAGGGGAGGACTCCAGAAGCTGCATGTTGAGAAGCTTTCACCTTGTGCTTCTCTCTTTTGGTTGGTTCTGACTCGTATCCTTTTGCTACAATAAAACTATAATTATAAGTACAGCACTTTCCTGAATTCTGCATGTTCTATGGAACTCTCAAAACTGAAGGAGAAAGGGAACCCCCAAATTTGCAGCCAGTTAGTCAGAAGAGAGAGACCCCTGACTTGCAGCTGTGTCTGGAGGGAGGGCACTCCTGTGGAGACTGTGCCTATATCCTGCAAGGTTTGGCCTACCTCAGGCGACTCGGGTCAGAACTCATTACAGGGCCATTCAGAGGAAAGGAAGGGGAGTGAGCCAATGGGGCCTGACACAAAGTTCCTGCCAATCCCCTAGGAAGCCCCCCAGAGATGCTCTGGTTCTCTTACCTGTAGGTTCCAGGGAAGCTCAGAGGACCATCACTTCCAATAGCAATATGTGTGCAGGAGAGGGGAGCTGTGATTCTCTTTCAGTCTGAAAGGACACTATCTGTGTTACTGATACTTGAATTTTACAAACAGCTTCCCAGTGGAAAAAGATTTGTCTCATTTTTCTGTGTAACTAGAATGATTATTTGACAAATGGATGCTATCCAGTGAACTTCCGTAAAGAAGCCAAGTTTATCGA
The DNA here is from genome assembly GCF_027406575.1 of Nycticebus coucang. NCBI lineage: Eukaryota > Metazoa > Chordata > Mammalia > Primates > Lorisidae > Nycticebus > Nycticebus coucang. Next base: position 31,681,623 of record NC_069785.1, on the reverse strand, counting down.
CCTTATCAACTCACAATTCCAGCCTGAGATCCGTATGTGCTCTCAGAGAGGACGTAGAGAACAGAGTGACAGCAAAAGACCAACAAAATGAGCCAGGAGTCAGCCAAAACCATCCTGGAGGGACCCCAAAATACACCCAGGAAGAGGCTGCAAACCAGGGACTGTGAGTGGTCCTCTGAGGCCTGGAGGGAAACTACTACTGATTATTTTAGGGAACACATTCCCACAGCTGGCTCGGAGGCTAGAGAATACTGGTGCACAGACCTCGCTCTCAGAAGCGTTCTCCTCCCTGAATTTGGTACTTGAGATAGTTAGGCAGTAGATAAAAATAGCACTTTCTCAAAATAAAGCAAATCATTTTTAAAAAATAGGTGGCTGTCTGAGCTTTGTCTCACTGTGAGACTCAGAAACCAACCAGATCCTCCAGCTGCACACCCTGGCTACACGTCCAGGATGGAAGATTTGTGACTCCAGTCCCTGCTCCTCCCACATGGCTCAGTCAGGAGGGCCAGGACGAGTCGCTAACACCGCCTTCCCACTGCTGTCCCCGTCTTCCCACGGCAATCGCCTTCCCACTGCTGTCCCGTCTTCCCACGGCAATCCTCTCGCGCATACGTGTCCCTGTGCCCTGCCTGCCTGTCTAACCCATCCTGCAGCTGCAGCCAGACCAGACTCCCAGACTTTTTCCCCTCCTCAGCACCAACCCAGGATTCCTCTGCAGACTACACTTGGCCTGAAAACACCCTGTGCTTTGCCACCTCCACACTCTTTCTCAGGCCATTCCATTTGCCACAAAGACTGTGCACTCTATTTTTTAGTGCTGAAATCCCATCCCAGTTCACGCCTATCTGAAGTCATCCCCTTCACCCTTGCCAACTCTAAAACCTACTTCAATCTTATTGCTTTAGATTGCATTTATTTGTGGATAGTGACAGGCACTATGTTCGACCCCGAAGATACATGCTAAGGAAAACAATATCTGATGATAAATTTCTTATAGTCTGATGGGAAAGATACATAACAAGGCGTATGTAAATTAGAAGGAGTGTTATGAAAACAACAGAGGCTGCCAGAACAAAGGGTTCGATTTAAATGCTTTTTCCCTCTTCTGGGAGAAATGAGTTAGGAGGTTGTAGAGAAGTCAGAATCCCTCCACTAATGAACATTTCTGTGCTTGAAAACACAAACCAGGGGAAGGGAGATTCAACTCCGGAGAGGTATGTAAGTATATGGATCACATAGCCCAGAAAACCTGACCCACGCACACCTTGCTGACACTTCTCCATGGGAATTTACCGAATCTCCCGTGTTCCTCTCGCCGAGATAACATGGTGTGATTTTGCACAGTGTCTGTCTAGGAAAATTGTACTCTCTGCTGCATAAATCATAGTTAGTTGATATTCACGAACACCACATCTCTCCTTACAATGCTACGGTAGGGAGCTGTGCTAACCGGCTGGAGGTCTGGATTCTTAAGAGCAAATGTCTAGTTAGCAACCGAACCTCTCATGACCACCCAGACTTTAAATTACTGTTCAGCTCAGCAGCTCATTATCATCTTCCTGGAGCTGGAGTTCCAACAAAGAAAAATCATCTCCATGTAGAATTGTTGCTCTTTTTTATCAAAAACCATACGCACCTTGAGAGAGTAGACATCAAAATTCCAGGACTTTTTTTTTAAACTTCTCTTGGGAGTTTAAAATAAGATTCCGGGACTAACTGATGGAAATACAATCTGAGAACAGCCACTATCTATTATCACACGACATGATCTGAAACTAAGCAACCTTGTTTTTCTTACACAATTCTATCAGACTTCTAGGAAATTCTCTGGAAATCTATGCACCACCACATTTAAAACAAAATAGCTCTACTTTTAGATGCCTGAGAAAGGTCTATCTTACAGTGTGATTGAGCTGCTATGTAGAGCTGAGACATGAGGATTATTCCAGAAATAGAGAAACATGGTACAAATAACTTGCACTCATGGCATTAGCAGTGCCTGGGAAACACCATTTTTTGGCAGCTATTGCTTTCATCAATACTTTCTCAGCAAAATTGCAATAGCAATCTCTGAGAACTTAGGAGCACTGCTCAGAGTCTCTAATAGGACCCTCTATAATGAGAATTCCTATTGACTGGAGTAACCTTTGGGGATAAGAAATAATGTTGAGCTAAGAGAATCTTTCAATCATTCATTGCAAACATATTTATCCACCATGTGACAAACACTGCAGTCAGTGCCAGTGGTATAAACTTGAAGACGTGTTTATATGTGAGTTCCCATCCCCAAGGAACTCCCACTTTTTTTGACATGCCTGGCACAGACGCCTTAGATGGGCTGGTCAGCGGTATGCTCCTGCATTGCTCAGAGTGGTAAGGAGGAAGGATAAATGTAACACCTACATGTGTATCATTACACAAGACATTTAACTATTCTCTCCCCTTTCAAACTCTCCCTAAAGTGTCCCCTCAAAGAACCTTGACTGCTCAAAGCTTCCGGATTCCCTGTGAGATTGTGTTGTCCTCAAGACCGTATTTTGCTCCTGCTATTTGCTTTTTTTGAAACATGTTCACTCCCCATTTCCACCATTTGAAGTTCAGCATCCTTCAAATCCTATTTCACACCTCTCCCCTAGTGCTCTGGGGACAATCCTCAGTTAGAAGTCACTCTTCTCTCCACTGGTGGGCTGGGCCAGTTAGTACCTGCTGGGGAGCTGAGTGTGCTCATCTCTTCCCAATCCTGCCTTCAGGGATGTCGTGTTGGCAGCAAAAAAACAGCCATGATGAAAATACTCACACCGTAGAAATCAGCAAGCACTATAATCAGGGCTTTTACCCCTAAGAGAGCTGACTTGCCAGCCCTCCACTGCCTCTCCCTCTGCCACGCACTGTTACTGCATCAGTCATCGTGGTTAATGCTGCTTGCCTTGTATTGTACTTGTGTATATATTAATAACTTCTTAGCTTCCCCTCTGCGTGAAAGCCCCTTGACTTAGTATGCCTTTTGTTTTGTTGTTTTCTAATTCCTCGGGTTACTTAGCATAGAGCTTTCACAGCATGGGTGTTTAATAATAACAACAGACTATTTGGAGGCAAGGGTGTTTTGTTTTGTTTTGTTTTGTTTTGTTTTTTCACTGTTGTAAAACAGCTGGGTGAGGAGACATTGTTATATATAAACACAATGGGTAAAATACCCCAGCTGAACAAATGCTTTCGAAAGACCTCCAGTCACTGCAGGAGTTCAGAGAGGAAACAACTCCTCCAAGCTGTTGTACACTGAATAGTGGGTTAGTTCATTCCTCCCCTCCCTTGGAGCACTAAGGGTGGGGCGGGGGGTGCGGTTCGGAAAGCTTAATAACTGAGAAAAACTTTCATAAAGCCATCTTTAGTGCTTATTATAACTTAATGTCATTTCTTCCATAGTCCATAGTCTTTGAATAAGTGTTCTACCTGCCCACCCACTCAACTCTCTGCCAAACAAACTTAAACACATTTCCAGTCAAAACAGTAAAAGGATTGCTATTTTGTAATTTTTAAAAGTGGTTTTAAAGGTTATCAGGAAAAATAAATGAGATATATAGCCAATAAAAATTGAACATTTGCCAGATCAGATATTAAAATGTATTCTAAAGCTATGCTAATTAAAATACTTAGATATCAACAACACAGAGATAAACAGACCAATAAAATCATTAAATCTAAAGTAATAAGAGACTCGAGTTATAAGAATTTTGCACATATGTTAAACTTAGCATATCAAACTAGGACAGCTTGTCAAAAACTGTTGGAAGACACCTGGATAACCATCTGGAAATTAATTAAGTTAGAGGCTTACCTCCACAAATACATTCCAGATAAAACAGTTTATAATTTTTTTTAATAATAAAAGTCCTGGAAGAATATATAGAGGACTATTTCCATAACTTTGAAAATGGAGAAGTATTGTGTAAAAAATGACAAATGCAGAAATCATCTGTGTGAAAGAATTTGATGTGTAATAAAAATACACATATAAAAAAATACACACAGATTTAGCTAAATAAATGTTCAAACATCTAAATATTAAAAACTCTGTGAATAAAATTAAAAGACATATGAAGTAGAAAGTATTAAAAATATATCTTAAGTAAAAACTACATATCATTAGTATATAAGAATATTTCCAAATCATTAAAAATAAATTGAACACAAATAGAATGAAATGACAGTGGAAACTAACAAGCACAAAAGAAGACTATAAATAACTAATAAACATACAAAAAATGTCCATCCTAACATAATAAAAGTCAATTGAAAGCAATCAAGTATGATTTTCTGCCGATCAGATTGGCAAAGATCATACTATGTGTTGACATTCCAATACACCGCTGGTGAAAATAGAATTTACAACTTTTATGAGCAAAATTTGGGCAATAAGTGTCAGTCTTAAAAATTATCATGCTTTTTGACCCAGTCACTTTAGTTTTAGGGATTTACACTTAGGAAAGAATTTGATGTGTAATAAAAATACACATATAAGGACATATATAAGAATGTAGTGAATAATACCACAAATCTTAAGCAGTACAACTGTGTAAACAACAATGAATGATAGTGAATTGGTTAAATAAATTTGGCATATTTACATCATGTAACACTATTGTCAAATGAAGCAATGTATAAATATTTTTTGTCATAAAAAAATGTGAATTTGTAAGTCAAAAAATAGCGGCTGGACTCATATTTAGCTTAACATAGTACAAATCGATGCATGTAGAAATAGATTTCCCTGTTCTGCCAATTGAAAAGCAATGACATCTCAGCAGCAACAAGCATGCCTAGATCCCAGAACTTGGTTTCGAGTCTTATTTTCCAATAAAAGGAGTCAAAGCTCCTTGAAAAAATGGCTGATACTAGGGCTGGGGCAGGGAATACATAAGACAAATCTGCAAAAACTTAATATGCCAAGAAATATGTGAGTGCTCAAAACAGCAACAACAAAAATACTCACAGTGGCAGTAAGATGTCAAAGGAACATAAGAGCCAACTGAAAAAGTTTTCTTTGTCCAAAGCCAGAACAATTTGAGGGATAATATAAAGTAGTATTGAGTAATAATCTAAGGTATAAAATAAGTACACATGGATCAATACCAATATAAATAAATGACTGAATAAATAAATGGGAGATAATAGACAAATTTTCCATGCAAAAGAATTCCAAATAATTTATGTAGACACGTCACAATTAAGGAGGTGAAGCTTAACTCCCCACCCCTTAAATGTGGGTCACACATAGTCACCTCCTTCCAAATAGCACAGTGTGGAAAGGGGTAAGAAAGAATAACTCTACAAAGGTAAATCTGGAAGAACCACCTCAGCCAAGAAATCCAAGTTGACACCAATAAGTCATGTTTATGGCATATAACCTTGATACGGTGTGATGAGAAATGGCATTTTACCTATGTAGTCTCTCCCAGGAACCTATAACCCTAGAGCATTCATGAGGAAATCATCAGACAAGTCCCACTTGAGGAAAATTCTACAAAATACAAGGCCATTATCCCTCAAAACTATGAGGGTCCTCAAAAACAAAAAATGTCTGAGAAAACTAATACCTAGTGGTCATGCCTCCAACCTTGATTTTGTCCAGACCTACACATCCAACTGCCTTTTGGTCAGATGACCCTTGGGCAACCCAAACCATACATGCCTAAAGCCCAGCACCTCTTCACCTCCCTACTCCAAGTTCTTCTACCTCTGGATATCTTGCCTTTGTTAATGACACCACCATTAATTGAAATAGCTGCCTCATGGCTCTATGTAAAAAGCAAACTTAGTTATTTTACCTCATTTCTCAAAAGTATACAGACTTGGCAGCATACAAGGCCTGAGCTACCATTGTGTGCCTTTAGCTACCAATGTTTCAATTCCTGGCACACTTCTCATCAGCATCGACCCTCTAGAAATATCAAACAGACTCAGGAGATATCATGAATTATTCCATTTGCCTTCACCTGGCCTTCTTCCTTCTTCTTGGAGTGTCCAACCTCGTCACCACCACCTCCTCGTGGTCCCCTGACATCTCCTCTCTAAAGCTTTCCTCCATCTTCCAGGCAAATTTAGGCTCTTTCTCCTCTCACTCCCTTTGAGCTTTGTACACATCTCCAGCATAACAACTATCCCATTATATTACAATGCCTGCTTCCTCTAGGATACTCTCTGTGTTCCTTGAAGACAGAGATTATACCTCATTCACCTTGGTATATACAACATCACACAGAATATAACAAATAGAAACTCTTGACTTTACTGAATACTTTTTATCTTTCTTCACCTTTCTCACTTTTTTGTGGCCACTCTTACCCTAGAATAGTCTAAATATTTCCTGAGTTCCAAGCAGGCTCACCTCTGAGTCTGCCCCTACACAGTATTCCCCCAGATGGCTCCCTCCATAATATCATTCAGTCACTGCTCAAATGTCACCTCAGTGGAGAGGTCTTTCCTTCAAACTTAAATAAGACAGTGCCCACCCAACCTATACCTTCTTTCCCCTTACTCTATTTTACTGTTTTCATGGCAGTCATCATTAGCAGACATTATATTATGTATTTTTCTGTGTATTTCTGTCTGTCTATCCATCAGAATAGTAAGTATCAAGAAGCCAAGGGTTTTGAATTTTTCAACAAATGAATAAAGATCTGATGCATGAATAAATAAGTAAATGATGTTATTTATCACCTAAACATGACACTGTCTCTCTGCCTTTCATTTTCCCTTCATATGCTTTTTTTCACATCAAGTCATGAATCTGGGACAAAAAAGAGGATTAAGACACAACCTTCAAAAATTGGCAAGTATAATGAGGCTGATTGAGCAATAAAATTATAACTTGAAAAAGAACATCAGCTCAGCTAATCGTATTTTAAATTTATTTCAAGAATGTGTCTTATCTTCTAATTCATTTATTCAACAAATATTTATATCACACCTATCACAAATTCTTTTTTAAAAGATATCAAGTGTCTCTTACATTTGCATCACAAGTTTACAAGGTCCTTTCTGACACTTATTTTAACATATCCTCATAAACAGTTATTTGAGGTAAGCAGGGCTTATGAGAAATGAATCTTAGGAGAATGACTTCCCAGATTAAGGATCACTGCATTGTAAAAATTTTGCACTATGAAAGTATTCCATCGTTTTATTGTTGATACAGCTATATACAGAAGCCCATTATCAATCTATTTATTTCACCTCAGAGAGCTATAATACACACATTGTCCATCAGTAGCAGTACATTAATTCTCACTTCTGAGACTCCTACTCTTAGCTTTAGTGTTAATATGAATATTTCATGGTACTGTGCACAAACTTTGAGGGAGTCACAATGCCTTCTTTGTTGGTTCTACTTACATTCAAGTTTTGCACATACTGTGGGTTCTCTATAAATATGCATTGGCAAAAGAATAGCTATTAATGTAAAAATTTCTATTCAGAAAATATTCAAGGCAACTGTGACAGCTAGTCTCCAAAGACGGCCCTCCAATGAGCCATGCCTCTCAATATTCAGACTTTTGTGTAATCCCTTCTCCTTCATCTGAATTGGCTCTGTGGCTTGACTATAATCAATAGAATGTAATGATAGTCATATAATGTGACTTCTGATGCACAGTCAAAAGCAGCTTTGCCCTTTCCCTCTTGGACTCTTAGAATACTTAACTCCGTGGGAAAGCAGCCACCATGAAAGCAGTCACACTATTTTAACACCATCATACTATGAGGAAGCCCAGGCAAGCCAAGTGTAGAGACAGATTCTTAGTCAGCCCTCAGCTGATCAGTCATCCCATCTCAAGCTCTAGTCACATAGTGAAGAAGCTATCTAGGATCCACCCAATCAAGTCTTCAGATGACTCCTGCCTAGCCAACTTCCTTTTTATTTCATTCAAAATATTAAGAAAGTACAAATGTTTTTGTTACATGGATACCTTTTACAGTGTTAGGGGTTGTAGTATGCCTGTCACCCAAATGGTGCTCATTGTAGGCTTTTTTACTCCACACTTTCTTCCCCTCTCCCCTTCTTGATTTCCTATGACTTTTACATCTCTTTGTGCCTGCATGTGGTCATCAGTTAACTCCCAATTATTAGTGAGAACATGCAGTGTTCATTTTACCATTCCTGAGATACTTCACTTAGGAAAATGGAGTCCAGTTTCATCCAAGTTGCTGCAAATTTTTATGGCTGAGTAGTACTCCATGATGTACTGATACCACATTTTTTTTATCCACTCATAAATACACTTGGGTTGATTCTATGTTTGTGATTCTGAATTATGCTGTAATAAACATTCAAGTTCAGGGGGGTTTTTTGTTGTATTTTTTTTTTTGTAGAGACAGAGTTTCACTTTATCACCCTCAGTAGAGTGCCGTGGCGTCACACAGCTCACAGAAACCTCCAACTCCTGGGCTTAGGCGATTCTCCTGCCTCAGCCTCCCGAGCAGCTGGGACTACAGGCGCCCGCCACAACGCCCGGCTATTTTTTTGTTGCAGTTTGGCCGGGGCCGGGTTTGAACGCGCCACCCTCGGTATATGGGGTCGGCGCCCTGCTCACTGAGCCACAGGCACCGCCCCTAAGTGCAGGGTTTTTTTTTTATAAAATCACTTCTTTTCTTTTAGGTAGATACCCAGTAGTGGGATTGCTGAGTCGAATGGTAAGTCTATATCTATTTTTTTGAGGGATACCCATATTGTTTTCCATAGAGATTGAACTAACTTGAAGTCTCACCAAGAGTATATAAGGCTATAGTAATCAAAACAGAATGGCACTGGCATAAAAGTAGAGACATAGATCAATGGAACACAAGAGAGAACCAAGACATAAAACCATCTACCTAAAACCAACTGATGTTTAGCAAAGCAGACAACAACATACACTGGGGAAAGAAAGCCCTATTCAATAAATGGTGCTGGGAAAACTGGATAGCCACATGCAGAAGAATGAAACAGGACCCCTATCTCTTGCCACTTACAAAAATCAATTCAAGATGGATAAAAGACTTAAATGTAAGCCATGAAAACATTAAAATAAAGGAGAAAACACAGGAAAAACTTGTCTACACATTTGTTTAGGAAATGGCAAAGAACTCAAAGGCATTTATAGCAACAACAAAAATAAATAAATGGGACTTGATTAAATTAAAAAGCATCTGCACAGCAAAGGAAATAACAGAATAAATAGACAACCTACAGGATGGGAGAAAATATTCACAAACTATACATACAATAAAGGGCTAAATCCAGAATCTACAAAGAACTAAATAAATCAGCAAAGAAGAAAAACCCTTTAAAGAGTGGGCAAATGATACAAAGAAAAGTTTTCCAAAAGAAGATAGACAAATGGCCAAAAACATGAAGAAATGTTCAACATCAGTAATCATCAAGGAAAGGCAAAAAAAAAAAAAACAATGACATATTACCTTATCGTGGTCAGAATGGCTTTTACTAAAAAGTCAGAAAAACAGTGGATGCTGATGAGGATGCAGCAAAAAAGGTACACTTATACCAGCCAATTTCTGATGATAAGCACATGAGAGACCCCCAGTGAGACCTGCCTGGCTGAGTCCAGAATATCCACAGACCTTTAAGACATGACAATAAAGTAATTATCTTAAAGCACCTAGGTTTGGAGTGGCTTGTTACACATCAGTTGTAACCTGTTTCATAGGACTTTCACCATGTCTCCTGGCAAGAAAGCAACTATGTAAGGGGTCAGGACCTCCAAACTGCATAGTGTAAAGTTGTGGAAACAAAAAGCACAAAATCTCTGTTAGGTCACAGAGAGTGAGACTAAGTGAGGCCACTCCTGCTTCCACCCCTTGTTTCCCAGATCCATGTACCCTTCCTACTGGGAACACAGAAGCAAAGAGGTCTCTGGTTTAGTGCATGTATTACATCCAGAGTACAAAACCCCATCTAGCTATCATTTTTCCTTTAGTAGGCCATTCTAGCACTCTATGAAGCAGGCTGCTTCCAGAAAGTGTGGTGTCTGATTCAACTTTAATTACAGGCCCATCTTTGCAACTCCTTTATTATACAGTGAGTCCCCTGGGTGGATGCTCTGTTATGTGGGATTCCATGTTTGTGCACCAGGCATTTTATAAGACCAAGGAAAGTAATACTGGCTGAGGCTCTGCAGGCAGAAAAGCCAAACCTATCCCTAGAATAGTTACTCATCTCTGTGACAGTGATCTGCAGATTCTTCCAGGATGAAGAGGGTGCAGCTGATTTTTCTCTAAGTGGTTAGTGAGGTACTTAAGAATTATGCCACATCAAGACTCAAAATTGATCTCTGTTGCTGGGAGATTGGAAATTCAGAGGTGGCATTAGTTGCATCAGCCTTGATAAGTGATAGGCCATGCTGCTGTGTCCATGCTTAGCCCACATAGCAATTTGTGGCAGATAGCCAGTTCCAAGTGGGTTCATGATGAAAGCCAGCTAACGTCAGCTGAATGAGTCATTTTGTCTACTTCGTTGTTTGGTGCTAAAGTCATCTACTTACTCTGTGCCTTTTTCACAGTGGATGGTCTCTAATGAATGTTAATATGTGATATAAAAATCTTCACGTATGTTCACCCACATGCCTTTACCCCAGATCCCAAGGTCTTTACCCTTTCAACTCTTTTTTTTTTTTTCTTCCAGGCTCCTAATCGGCCAGCTAGACTATTGACAACTGCCCAGGAATCTATATACTCTCACCTCAGGCCACTTTTCCTTTTAAATAAAACATAGATTAACAGAATACTGATCACAGATCCACACACAGGGAAGATTTTTTCTCCTCACCCCTGAATGTTGCTATAATGCAGTTGCTGTACACTTTTGACTTGGACACTGATACCAAGCAAATCCAACCATAAATTAAGTTCAGGCTTTTGCTTTCTCCTTCCTCTAGTCACATGCCCAACCTCATATGGCCACAGATGAAAGATGTGGGTGGGGCATCATGCAATTGTGGGAAGTGTCCTTGGAGTCTGGATAACCAGCCCTTGCAATGTTTTTGTGAACTTTGGTCCAAGTTGAACTCAATCCCAGATATATTATTTCTCTTTACAATGCAGTGCTGCTAGGCTCATTCAAATTTATGCCTTGGAAGGTCCAGAATGACCCAGCCATCAAGGTTATTATGCTAGGATTTAACTGAAGTTATTGGCCTGGAAGGCAGGAGAGAAGGGAGGTAGTTCCTGAAGAGGCACTGCTTGCCTTGCAGGATAAGCCTTCACAGCATCTTCCTGCACAGGGACAATACTAGTTTTCACTATGGGAGTCCACCTCTGCAGGCTGTGAGCACTCACAGCAAAAATCCGCAGGAGCATCCATACAGATATCTCCAGCCCTCATTTCAGAGTTCCAGATTTTCCCAACCAGGGCCCTGTTACCATAGCATAACAGATTTTCCCTGGCTGGAAATTTAAACACATCTGGAGCTCTGCAACTATATCAAATCTTATCTGTTTCTCAGCTGTGTCTGCCCTTCCTCTGAAGGATATAAGGGTGACTTCATTATCAAATAGGCCCTCTGGCTCTCATGCTTAGCCATTAGCTGTTTTTAATGCTGTCATTTGTCATTACCTCTTTTCAGGGTTTTAATACAATTTAGCAATATCCAGTAGACTCTTTTTTCTTTGTAGGCATTGTTCACCTTATGTCTTTCAAATGCCTGAATCATTGCACATGCATGGGAATTCTCTCTCACCAAAACTTCCCCACCACCAAAACCACCAGGGGCATCTTCAGCAATTGGGCCTCCATCTTTCACTAAGAATATCAATCCCCAAATACCACCAAGGATGGGTTCCCCTTGACCAGTGGGGGTGGTAAGTAAGTCAGACCCAAACCCTATCTATTTTCATGAACAATTCATGATGCCAACTGCATCTGTTTGAGTCCCTTTCCCCAAAGAAAGAACAACCATATGCTCCAGCAGGATTAGAGGTTTATTGAAAGAAACATCTGTGACAAATATAGGGAAAATAACTGGAAGACCTTCAGACTGTGATGCAGAGCTGACATCTGTAAAAAGAGAAGAGCAAATAAGGATTGGACAAAGTTCCAATCTGCAACACAGTTCTAAAAAAGTTTCCACCAGGCCAGTGCTAAAATATACACATTGAAGTCACCCGTTAGAGAAATCTTGCATCTTACAGGAATGAACTGGCTCGAGTAACTCCAATGTTCAATCATCAAGTTGGAGCAGCCCAGGACTGCAAGACCCCAGTGAAAATGCAATGGAAGATGCAGAGGGATGATATGTGAAGCTGTCAGTCAACTCTGGTCTCCCACATAGGTTCTCTTGAAGGAGACCTTAGTGGCACCCACATATTGCCACCTCAATTTTCAGGACTCCAACTCTATCACAACCTATGTCCTCATTTTGACTGTAAGATACCTTGAATTGGATGTGGAGAGAAGGTAACACTTCTACACTGCTGGTGGGATTGAAAACTAATGCAGTCTTTTGGAAAGAAGTTTGGAGAATTCTCAAAGAACTAAAAACAGACCCACCATTCGATCCTGCAATTTCTCTACTAGGTATTTACCCAGATGATAAAAAATTATTTTACAACAAACACATTTGCACCAGAATGTTTATTGCAGCCCAATGCATAATTGCCAAGTTATGGAAGCAGCCCAAATGTCCATCAACCCATGACTGGATTAACAAATTGTGGTATATGTATGCCATGGAATACTATGCAGCCATAAAAAACAATGGAGACTTTACATCTTTTATGTTTACCTGGATGGAACTTAAACATATTTTTGGTAAGGTATCACAAGAATGGAAAAACAAGTATCCAATGTACTCAACACTATTATGAAACCAATATATAATCACCTTACACATTCATATGAATGATCAAATACGACTATAGTCCAAAAGAAGGAGGAGTGAATAAGAGAGAGAGGGGAGCAGAAGGGGAGGGAAGAGAAGGGAGGGTATTTGGGGGGACCTCACCTATTGTGCACAATGCAATGGTACATTTCAAATCTATTAAGAGTATAGTACAAATGTCTGGCCACAACAAATAAGTAAGTGAGGTGATCGTTATGTTAATCAGTTTGATGTAAGCATTCCACATTGTATATCAAATCAGCACACTATACCCCATAAATGTACACAGTTAGGATTTAATTTTTTTTAAAGATACCTCAAATTAAATTGGAGTCGTAATCCAACTACCCACAGTATTAGTTTTTATTGATTTTCAGAAATATCAGACCTTGCAGCTATTAGAGCTAACAGTTTCTTTCAGAGTAATCATGGAGATTTTCCAGTTCCTTGTCTAGGTCTTGAACCGAGAATGTAATGCCCCGAGCTCATTTATTTTTTTTCTCCATTTGTTCCATGGCACTTTGAAGCAAACCCACAAGTCCCATAGTCTTTATCATCTTATTTCCACTACGTTGTTCTAAGGCAGAAGCAACCTGGTAATCTAATGCCTTGTCTTCCATAAGCACGTGATGTCAGGGGCTTCTAGCGCCCTGTATACCACAAGCAATAGGATAAGCAATGCCTCATCAAAACCGAGAATCAATATCAAATTCCCATCCTTAAGGTTTTATCTCTGGAATCACTTCCAGGACCAATAACTGTATCAGTTAGGAGTCAGCCAGGGAAGCAAGACAACTGTGAAGGAAAAAAAAAATAAAGGAATAAGGAATTTGTTGTAGAAATAGACCTTACACATGTAAGAGAAACCAGAGAGATAAAAATCTAACAGAGAGAGTCAGAGGATCAGAAAATGGGTCATTATTCTGTCTGCCTAAAGCAGGAGCACGGATGGACAGGACAAGCTAGGGTTAAAGGAAACCCAAGAAACTAAACACTTTCAGCCACCAAAAACTGACTTGAAGAGGAGCTCATGGAAAAATATGTGAAGAGCAGTTACCTCTCCATAGCTGCCACTCATGTGGGTCCACAGCCAAGCAACTGGTGATGGACCTGGGGCCTCTGTTGCTCAATAGGGCCCAGAGTTAGAAAGATCAGCTGGGGGCGGTGCCTGTGGTTCAACGGGGTAGGGCGCCTGTCCCATATGCCAGAGGTGGCAGGTTCAAGCCCAGCCCTGGCCAAAAACCACAAAAAAAAAAAAAAAAAAAGAAAGATCAGCTGGATGCAGAATGGAGGGAAACAAACCTTCTGGGACCTACCAACACCTCTGCATCTGTCTATCATTGCATCTGACCACAGTCACCTTCTAAGAGTAATTGGTATTGCTTCTTCTTCCAAATCTTGCATAGTTTCATCTTTTAGTCAACTCTAATGCAGAACTACACACAAAAGGGCATTCTTGGAAACTTAGATATCTGCTTAACTAAGTTGACCAGTATAATCCAGCACAATTCCTAAAGCTCTTGTCCTTGTCCCAAATATCAGAAGACAGCAAATTCAGGCAGAAGAAAAAATGGAGATGCTCCTGGGCCTCACTGGTGACCTTGTAACTGCACCTGACCTGTGATTTGGGGGATTTCTGGAGAGTGCAATAGGGGCACACAAGGAACTCTCCTTTCAAATATGAAGATGTTGATCTGAATCTACAAAGAGCCCTTTTGGAGATAGTGAGAATAAAAGGAACTTTATAAGATACGATGAGCAAAAGGCCCATTTCCCATATCAGACTCCATCTACCTGAATGAGGATGAACACCACAAGGAGGATGAACCGAGTCCTCAAGCTGTCTGAATTCTAAAATGCAGAGAAATTCATTCTGAACTGTTTTACACAGATGGTGTTGAGCTCTCATTGATTCAGGAAGGATCTTGCCCAATGAGAAAGAGGGAAAGAGAGAGAGAGGTGTGGGGTGGAAGACTAATAATCCAGCTCAGTGAAGATGCTCACGTTTCCTCCTTGTACATCATAATACCCCAGCTCAGCCACCTGCCTCTGTACCATAAGCAGACAGAGTTCCTCAAGCATCTGCCTCCTCACCCAAGCCCTATGACTTGCCAGTGACTCTGGCAGTAGTGGTACAGCCAGAGCAGAAGAGAAAACTATCTGCACAGGGAAACTCCAAGTTCCCAGGACCACATAGCAATACTTAAAGTCAGATAAACCTCCTTTAAAGGACAAATAATTTTCTCAGACCCCAGGGTTAACTAAACTACTCTTAACATAATGCTATTTAAGCATGTAGAAACACAAAATGGAGCATAAACTCTATGTGCTTGTAGTTTTTATACAACTGCAAAAAAAAAATAAATAAATGCAAGTTAGACAGGCACTAAACTTCCAAACTACTGAAAGCCTAATTGATGATTTTAACTTTGAGTTTAATCGATGAAAAATAAAATGTGATTTATTTTGCTTATCAACTTAGTTCTTCTGATTTTGTGCATGATTTCCATCATTGTCATTTTTCCTTTGTTCTATGATGAATTCATATCGAACTGTTATTTCATTCATTTGATGGGCCAATTGATTTACTATGTACTCACAGTAAAATACTGAAAGAAAAGATTTTAACCTGTAATGAAACATTCTTTACACATAACTTCGACTACACCTATTGCTAATCAGCTGTAGCTACATGATTTATACAAAAGATGAGCTCCACACAGTCAGCCATGTGAATGGCGAACATAGTATTAATCATTCATTGAGTCCCCATGCCCATAGCATCTAACTCGTGGTGCTCATATTTTTCCAGAATTGTTTTCTCTTCAGTTTACCTGGCACTCTTTGGGTCTTACTTAGTATTACTATTACTTAAAAAGCAAAGGAGAGCACTTAAATTTGCAGCAATATTTGCTTATAAGATAATCATTCATATATTAGACAATCATTCCTATAAGTCCCAACATGAGTCAGTTGCATTTTATGTGGCATGAGTATTTCTTAAAATTTTATATACTTTAAGGCTATTTCCATGGGAAAAGAATGGAGAATTGATTCACAGAGCCTTATATCTACAATTTCTAGCACATTTCTGTTTTGATGCTGCTCTTTATTTTTTAACATTATCTATAATATTTAGTAACTGCTCTTTTCTAAATTAATGGTAAAGCACATCAAGCAGCTGTTTGGCTTTCTTTGTGGCACTTAATTATAGATAATATCTGCTTACAGTAGAGCCCCCAGAGCTGACCACCTCCCTATATTGATCCTCTCCTTAAGATGACCTAATTCTCATAGACCAGACATGTACCACATGTACATATCAGTAAGCCTACCTTACTGTACAGTAAACCTTACCTTACATTGACCAGTTTGTTACAGTCCCTTGTGTTGTCCACTTACAGAGGTTCTACTGTATTTTAAATTGGTGCACATTTTTCAACATAAGCTTTGGTATGAGTTCTTAATGAATGCTAATATACGGAGAAATAATTGAAATTATTTTTCAATTGAAAAATTTGAAATTATTTTTAAGTGATTGTTAAAAAATAACAGCATAAAAATAAACAAAATCTGTTACAGAAATTCTCATTAAGCACACAGTAGAACACATACTAATGAAGAATGACTGGTTATTTCTGTTACAAGTTAATGTGGCTCCACCATGTGGCAAAAGTGAAAACAATTTACAATTCATTGAGTTTGTTCATCAATTGAAATTATGCAAATCGTAATTTAAATTTGGTGAGAATCATACAATTACTGATTTTTCTCAGAATATGTGAGTTATTAATTCTTCTATCACACTACTTAAATTTCACATAATTTATTCTGTCTAACCACATTTTAGACTATCATTCTATTGAAAACACATTTTTAATTCTCGTAAAAATATGAAAACCCATAAAAATTCTAAAGATGCACATATTCCAACTATGACAAAAATTACAAGTAACTTTTAAATTTACATTTTTTAAGTTTAAAGTAACTCTTGTTAAATTATAATTTCCCTAGAGATCTTAGAAGTATCTTAAAAGTAATAATAACTTTGAGTCTAGGTAAAAAGAGTACTATTCAAAAAGGGACAAAAACTTAATAAAATGTGGAATACTACCTTTGTCATTAACATATAAAATGCACAAGTCCTTTGCTTTCTAAATTCTTCAATCAGAAATCCAAAAAATGTAAACTTTTGGCATATTTAAACCATAATTTATTATTTTGTTAATTTCAAAATGGGATAACAGTAAACCGATCTTTAAAATTAATCGTGACCAAATCATAATTGTTTCTAATTCCCTAGAAAAGTATGACATTATTAAGTATGAACTATCCCAAATCCTAGGAATAGGGTGACTACTTGCCTTCCTTCTACTGTTTCAGATTTTCTAAAATTTCAATTTAATAAGCATAACCTAATTTTATGACAAAATGAACTTTTTTGGAAAATGTTCACATTAGAAATAAATGATATAATTACCTACTTTGAGTGCAATATATAATAAAAGGAAAGGAATATAGCATTTTACCCTGGTAGTGAGGAAATAGGAGAAGCTGAGGTATCTTTTCTATTACAACATTACAGTATATATGAGTAAATACTATGAATGGAGAAAATATATTCTATGACCCAGAAATTACTGGGTCTCAGTTTTATCATTACCCCTATTATAAAAGAAAGTATGTACAAGTAGTTCACATTGCAGAAACTGTGGGGTGAGAAAAATCTTGAAGGAACAAAAACATATAGCAAAAAGTGGCATAAGACGTTATGGTAAGTCTATATTCCATATAGTTAAGTGAAGTGGGTCTATGTATAATAATAGGAAACAATGTCCAAAATGCATTATTGAGTAAAAAAAAGCAAGTTGCAGAAACATCCATAGAGTAGGATGCTATTTATGTTAATGAAAATACTTGTATAATATACATCCTAAATATTATCCAGTAAAAGGATTGTAAGTACATGAATGAATTCTCTATTCTCAGTGATCTCTGAGAGGGGGAATTATATTGGAGGAAGGGAGGACAGTCAACAGAGATTTGGGTTTTAATTCATGTTTTCATTTTTGTAATAAGAATATTTTAATACAGTACTAATTTAGAATTTTTAAAGTTTTCTTGTCTACCCTTACACACTTGCGTTCATATATATACGCAAATAACAAAACCACCTTTGCTGGGGATTTGTGACTAGCACTTTTCTAAGCACTTTAACTGCATTATGCCTTATAAACTTACCATTAACCTTATGATATTAATATGAGATAGTGAAAATTTTTAAATCACATGGGAAAAAAATATCTTTCTCTGAAAATTGAATATACAATATACTCAACAAGGTAAGCAAATACACTTAAGACCAAAGACTAGAAGGAATACACCAAAATGATACGTCAGTTGTCTCTGGGTAGGGGGATCACAGGTGATTTCCTCCTTTGTCCTCTTTTTATAATTATATGTAAATCTATTTTTTCCTTCCATGAGAACACACTTTTATAGCAAGAAAAATGATCTGTTTAAAACATCTTTTAAATACTATGTTATTTGCCCTGAAAAACACTCCTACTTTCCCCTGAAAGAGGGTTGTTTAATTTAGATAAATTTTTCTATATTTTTCTAGAGCACACATTCACATACCCTTAGCCTAAAGTAAGGAGTTTCTAAAATCTGCCTATTATGTAAAGTAGAACTGCCTTTAATTTTTTTCTGGAATTTAACTGTTTCATACTTCAAGTAAAGCTCTTTATTATTTCTGTCCGACAGCACAAGCCACAAACCTAATCTGTTCAATGGGCCATTTTTATTCAAAATTGAAATAATACTTTGTTTTTAAATCTGGAGGAACAGGATACCTAATGTTGGGAAACAGAGGAAGCAATCGAGATGGAACACAACATTGTGGTTGGCATTGTCCTTCAAAAAATTCAACTAAATTCAATAATTCTGTAGACCAGAACAAATCTACCAGTAGGTAAACAACGCATATTCCCGAAGGAAGGACAAGGAGAAGAGGTGACAAAAGTGCTCTTTGGGGGAATAGAATTATCCTCAAACCAAAAAGTATTTCGGGAAATGACTGTCCTTTCCTCAGCTAGAGAGAGAGTGAGAGGGGATGAAATTGGAGGGCCTCAAGCTTGCATTCTGATCATGGTCCCCAGCTAACTATAAGGTGGAGCAACCCCTGGATCTCAATTTCCCACCATCAAATGGTGGGTGGACTAAAAGACTTCCAAGTTTTCATTTTAACATCACATGGGTCCGTGAGACTCTAGGCTGGCTGGCCCCTAGTGGCACCTGCAGGCTGTGGTTTTTGAGCATTTAGTAGTCTAAGTGCTGAATAAGGACATAGTTCCTCAGTGTGCGATTTTAGACACTGTGCCAGCACTTTGGTTCTTTAAAAGAATTAGTTGGTCCCTTGGCTGTCTCTTATAACTTTAATATTTACACTATGACAAAGCGAAAGTGCTCATTAGTGTGTTTGAGCCAAAGTAATACTGTTCTCTTTATTCATTCCAATGAGCTGATTTTATATTAGCGAGAAAGAGCTGGAGAGATAGAGAGGCCCATGGGGTATTTGTCTAGCCAAAGTGAATCTCAGATGGGAGATACCTTTGAAAAGCATTAGTGTTAAGACCAGTAAGAAATCTGGTTCTTACATCTGACCTCCACAGAGCAAGGCCACAAATAAGCAACTTTCCTTCTCTGGGTCAATCCAGAGCTGCCTTCAGTTTCCAGATGATGTGGTCTCGTCAGAGAGAACCGGGAGTGATGGCAGCTGGGGGGCCAGGGCTGTGGCAAACAATAGTGAAACAAAGATCTCTTCCAAATTTCCACTTGCTCAAAATTTCTCCAAGACTGTGAAAGTCCAGATCCCTTTTAATGCTGCATTTTCTTAGCTACATTCTCTCTACTTGTCTCAAAAATAAACATCTCTTCTGAGTTTATGGTACCTTCTGCTTCATTTCTGTCACTGTGTGTCATGGCTCCACTTGGAATTCACCCAGCAACGCTTTCTCTTTCAGAGGACTGGTTGTGAGCTCTTGCCCCCCAGGATCAGCTGTGTTCTTACAATGGGGATGCGAACACACTCAGCCACAGGGCCCGGAGCAGAAACTGTCGCTACAAGGGCACCTTCATGTACTGGGGGAGCCCTTTGTCCTTTCTAGTACACTCCGGGGGAAATCTGGGAGAGTCACCAGAGACTTTTGAAGATTAATTCTGTAAGAACTTCTTACCCTGAAGGGAATCCTCCTCCAAGGGATGCTTCTGCTACGTGTTTCTGAGCTCTAATGGCAGTCACATCAGCATCAGTGGGGTCTGCTGCAGACAAGGAAAACCACCCACTGGAGCTGAGGGGGAGGCTGCTTCTCTGTAGTTCAGGAAATGACCAGAGGCACAGCTCAGCTGATCCAGTTGAAAGTTTTCTCTAACATCAAAAACAGACTGTGATTTGCATTCGAAATTTTCCAGAATTCCTCATTTTAGGTCAGGACTGACCTTATCCATAGGTTAATGATATATGAGGTAGGATTTCACACACAAACACACACACACAATTTTTTTTCCACAAAAGAATTATATCCCCACCAACCTGCTGTAGCATCTGAAATCCATCCATTAGTGACCCTTTGGAGCTCAGCCATTGAAGGAGCAAGTTAAAATGCAAATTTGTTAGAAAAGTAATACATAGAAGCATCACCTACTGTTAGTGATCCCACATTGCTGTAATGTGAGACTAAGAAGTTTGGGTTAAAATCAATATACCAATAAATTAAGACCAGCTGTATATACTGCAAATTTAATTTATGGAAATGGTAACATTAAAAGGTGATACCAAAATGCATCTAGAGTCAAGATCGCTTTGGATAAATTAATGCGTGACAGATCCTTGATATGGTATTCATGGAAATGAGTTTGAGAGATATAGTCTAGCTTTGGAGATTAGTGTCAAGAAGAAAAGCTGTCTCCTCTGGTGGCCGTGGCAGAAGCAGAATGTCAGTACAATTCACCATGGATCAGCTTCAAATTTGTAATGCAGTGTAAGTGGTTTAAATGATAGAGCAGAAAGATCCCATTTTGACTCTGTCTGCCACTTAGGAGGTGCATCATCCTGTTCAAGCCTCCTAAGCGGTGTGAGCCTCCAGTTACTCATCTATAAAACTGGGATGTAGGAAAGAAGATGAACTGTAAAATTCTCATTCAGTAATTCTCTGTTAGACGACCTCTTCTCCTCCTCCATTCACATCCATCAGGGAGAGGCATGGGCTTGAGGCCGGCTAAGGACCCTTAGCACACCTAGACCTATTCCTGAGCCATTTGTTGGGAGCTCAGAATTTGGAACAGGCATGTCACTCCCGTATCTTTAACATTGTGAACAAAAACCTGCAAATAGGTGAACTAAATCCCTGGTGAAAAGATATTGTTACTTCCTGGGTAGGAAGGGATGTCCTTTTGCACTACTCTGCATCTCTGTCTGCCTTTGGTGTAAAACGAGCCTGCTGATTAGACTGGAAGCTTCCAGACAGCAGAGTTCCTTTCTATTTTAAGAACTGAAGACAGTGTTTAACAGAGAATCACACTCAAACAGGGGTTAAACAACACATGGTGTGAGGCCCTGAATATTAAAGGAGATTTCTTACAAAAGAAAAACCTCCCTCTCTCACCCACTAACTCCCATATTCTATGAAAACACAACCAAAATGCAAATTTCATAACCGTGACAATGGAATTAAAGCACTCTGGCTAAAATGATTACTTTCCATTTGTCACCCAGAGGGATCCTGGAGGTCTTCAGAGCTTGGAGAAAACCTTTCTGTGTCTCCACCCACATTTTTACAGAGAGGAAATCAAATTAGGCTGAGCACCTGCAGCAGCTTCCAGAAGAAAACAAATGGCAGGAGGGCCTGGTGCTGCCTGAGGAAGTGCAGAGAATGTGGGAAGAGCGAGCCCTCTGGGAGGAACCTGGGTTCTTGCCCAGCTGATCATGTAGTTAACCCTTTTCTTTCACAGACAAAGCAATCTAAGCCTAGAAAAGTTAAGGGTCTTGCCCAAGGCTCAAGGTTAGAAGGGGGTGTTAGAGCTGAGAATTACTCATTCAAGACTTAGACCGAAGCAGGTGACCATATTTTTCAAAGTCTATAAGACCCTACTTAGCCTTGAAAACCCCTGTCTATTACCATTACATAGTGAACCAAAGATGACCAGGTTTACTTAAAAGCCATTTAGAAGTCCTGCACCACTTCCAAAAGTCCCACCCTCATAGAACACTTGCCCATGCAAGACTATCTTAAAACATCTTCCTTTTACTCTCCCTTCAAGCCCTTGGAGCCTGTGCCAGCAAGGACAGTGCCTGACAACCTTGCTATAGTCTGCTGACCAGCTCCCCAAGTGGCCATGGTCCTTTGGAATGTTCACATCTGCCCTCTCAATGCAAGTCCACAGCCCCTCCTGTGCTCAGTTGTTTCATCCTGGCCCCAGCTCTACCTAATGAGCTTTGGCCTGTGGTTTGAACACTGTGGCCTTGTTTGTCTCACAAACATTAGTGTCAATTCTTCTGATTTGTTCCAAAGCCAGTAAAATCTATAATCACTGTTCCAGTCCCTCACTGAGCCCCTGGAGTGTAGCAAAGACTGAAGAATCTGGAGGTCTCAGCCAATTTTATCCCCTCCCTCCTCTGGGAGGTGGAAATCCCCAGCCTCCATGGTCCCCTGTGACTGTGAGGATTCTCACCCCAGCAAGTGCCACTTTGAAGGAGCCATGAGAGACCAGCCCAGAGCCAGTGGCACCACCCTGCCCGCTGCGGGGCCATGAAGAGAAGGGCTGGGGTGGGCACTCCTGCCGACAGTCTTCCTCCTTTGGGAAGTGAGGACGAAGTGCAGCAGTGGTCCGGGCATTTGGCCCTGCCCTGACATCCTTGGGAGTTTGGACCCTGGGAACAAGATCCAGCTGAGGATCTGCAGTGGTGCTGGCTGGTTCCGACCCTAAGGACACTGAGGGTGACAGCAGTCTGTTGAGGATTGTAGCAGTGACTGGGCTATTACCTGCACACTGCCTCATCTGGGAGAAGCCCTAGTCCTCATCCCAGCTCCTGCTAAAGCTTGAAGCTGCCTATCAGAGTGAGTGGATTCCTGACACTTGGTGGGGGTAACAGGGAAGCCATGGGACACAGCTGAGGGATCTCCCACCTCCCGACAATTCCTGGGCCCTTTCACAAGGACAGTGGTCTGTGGTGGGTAGAGAAGGAAGGAGAATTGGCCTGCCTCTTCTTCTTGGCTATATATAAACATAGACGTTGCCAGAATTTTCAGCCTAGTTTCAAATTCTGTGTCTGGAACTAATGAGCTCTAAAACTTTGGGGAAATTATTTAACCTCTCTGGTCCTCTAGTTCATAAAATGGAAAAATAATACAACTCTCTCTTGGTGAGGAAAGTTATATGAGCCGGTGTTGTAAAGTTGAGGGCACACAGTAGACTCACAGCAAGAATTAAACTCCCTTCCCCAGTTCCCACCTTGAGAGTCTGAGGTTAAACCCATTTGATCCCAGGGAAGACAGACGGCGATAAAGGGGTGTGGTTCCCATAAATTCACACCAAGCTTTAAGCGACAACACCCTCACAGTGCCATGAAATTCAACAGAGTCTCCTCTTTTTTTTTTTTTTTTTTTTTTTGTAGAGACAGAGTGTCACTTTATGGCCCTCCGTAGAGTGCCGTGGCCTCACACAGCTCACAGCAACCTCCAACTCCTGGGCTTAAGCGATTCTCCTGCCTCAGCCTCCCGAGTAGCTGGGACTACAGGCGCCTGCCACAACGCCCAGCTATTTTTTGGTTGCAGTTTGGCCGGGGCCAGGTTTGAACCCGCCACCCTCGGTATATGGGGCCGGCGCCTTACCAACTGAGCCACAGGTGCCACCCCAGAGTCTCCTCTTTTTTCTGAAATTTTCAGAAATTCAGAACCAGAGAGAGGGAACCAAGACACGGAAACTCTGATTTTTAGCTCCACTTTGGTTCCAAAGCCATGAGCTAATGGTATTTGGAGCTTTATCTGTTTGTCCAAACCATGTGGATTACACCAAGGCAACCCAGCACATCTCTAGGACACAGCTAAAACCAACAGGCAGTTCTTTTTTTTTTTTTTTATTAAATCATAGCTGTGTACATTGATATGATCATGGGGCATCATTCACTAGCTTCACAGACCGTTTACCAAGTTTCACATATACCCTTGTAAGATGCACCGCTGGTGTAATCCCACCAATCCCCTTCCCTCTACCCCCCCAACAGGCAGTTCTGTCCTGTATCCAGCACCTATGGAAATGCTTAAGTTATGTGGTACCAGCCATTCCCTGGCAGTCTCTGTCTCCAGAATATAAACCCCCAACAAGAGGATTGGCAAAGCAATAAGGCTCTGGAGTAATATGCCTACTGCTGCCCCTTATTTCATTTCATTTGGTAAGAAATAAAGGAGGCCCCAGAAGAGGGGTGGGGGAGACAGGGAGTCTAACGTTCTTCTGACAGAGACTACATGAGAAAAAAAGAAAGGACTGAGTTAAAGTAATAAAAGGTTGTGAGTTTATTTACAACTCAACTAAACAAATTATATTCTTACACAAACATTCTGAGGATTAAGTGAACAATATCATACTTTCTTGAGCTCTTTCTCATCAAATGCTTTGCTGTTAAAGGTTATACTCCTGGGGAGTTGATATCATAGCTTCTTGTTCCTTGTCAGTAAACATAAAAAGCAGCCAATCCTGTGTAAATTTAAATTACATAAAACCTTTCCCCCAACTGTCTGCTCTCTGAACAGCCCCTTTTTACTGAGTGCTGGTCATGGAATGTAAATATCTTTATCTTAGCAGTGCAGATCTTTGAGAATTTGACATAATAGAATTTCTTCCTCCCAAGGCATACTAAACACTATAGCAAACTACAATCTACTTTTAACCAAGACTAAAGCAGAGGGTCTTTGTTTACTTGCTTGTTTGTTTGTTTTTAGACTCTTTCCACCTGACCAATAAAGAGTTCTCTCTGACCATCCCTGCTGACTGCTCAGGCACCCCCAGAGATGAAGGGATTGTAAGAAAGCACAGCAGGACGTGGGGGACAGCAGAAAGAAAGTAGGAGGAACCTGTGGGCTGATTTCTAAGTGCAACAAAGAATTACCAGGCAACTAACAAAGGAAGTGACTTTAGATGGAGATTAAAATTTTCAGTGATTTTGGGCGGCGCCTGTGGCTCAGTGAGTAGGACCCGGCCCCGGCCAAACTGCAACAAAAAAATAGCCAGGCGTTGTGGCGAGCGCCTGTAGTCCCAGCTGCTCGGGAGGCTGAGGCAAGAGAATCGAGTAAGCCCAAGAGTTAGAGGTTGCTGTGAGCCGTGTGACGCCACGGCACCCTACCCAAGGGCGGTACAGTGAGACTCTGTCTCTACAAAAAAAAAAAAAAAAAAAAAATTTTTCAGTGATTTTAACTTGACTCTGTTCTCTGAAGCTCCAATTCAGTGTCAAGCTGGTGTGAAAACTTAGAAAATGTTTTTGGACTTACTGCTATAACCCCAGGGCTAGCACAGTATAGATTTTAAATGAATGAACATGTCAATCAATGAACGGATACTGTCATATTGAAAAGCGGACGAAATCTATTGCAAGTCAATACTTGGGGGTCCTAGAAGATTCCCCTCTGTACCCTGTTGTTTTCTGACCCAAGGAGACAACAGTTGGAGCATGGTGGGTGTGCTTGGGGGAATGGGGACCTAAGAAGTCATGCATCTTAGGAGCATTTCACTGTCAAGCACAAGTCCTTAAGCAGTCTGAATCAATTATTTCCATACTATGCTCCAAGATGCCGCAACCTCTAGTGATTGTTCCTGTTTTGAATCACTTCATATGTTAGGAGTTTTTCATTTGGAGAATTAATACAGCCTCGACTGTTGTCCTTCCCTGCTAAGACCCATAAGGGTGGAGATTCTGAAATGCTGGTTTTTGTGTCTACTTCACTGCATATCCTAGAGCTCAGCACATAGGGAAGAATGAATCAATTAATAGAATTAATGAATACATGCCAAGGCTTAAAGAGAAGGACATTAATTGCTTGATTTGACAACAAAAAGCAACATCACTCTTTGCGTCTAGCACCTAACCCAGAACTACAGATACCACCCTCATGTGGGGGCCCACGGCCGTACACAGACACCTGCAGCCCGTGCTTAAACCCAGCAGCTGGCACGGGCCTGTCTGCTCTTCCCCTGAAGCTCTCACATGTTGTAATCACTGAGTTCAATTCTTCACCGCTACGTAATATATTCCATACTGGGAACTGTTTCCCAGCTATCCCAAACCCCAAACTGATGGATCAGGGCTGGAAACACACTCCCAGCACAGATACCGAAGCAAATATTAAACATGGTCAGCCTTAGAAATACAGATCCTAAATTGAGACAGTGAGGCCAGGATTGCAGAGAGCTTCCACTTACAGGACTTTGAATGAAAATAAGCGAGCAGGCCCTTGAAAAGGCCCATGAATTTCCCTTCCATCCTGTTCTCCATCCTGACCTGTCGGGACTCCTCGACATATTAGGGGAGATTTCAGAATGGGGTGTGGAAATGTCCCCACACGAGATTCAGCTAGGCTTTGGAAAGACCTACCCAGTGTGCCAGGTTTTCCTGGTTTGCATTTGGAAGGTGAGACTGGAAGGTGGATGGATTTGTGAGGAAGTCGACAGAGGATATCTCTCCACAGGTAAAGAGGGCTCTCAGGGTCCGGGAGGCAGTCCCAGGGCCCAGGCGGACGTCAGGAGGTAAGTACCAACCCTCCTTTGCAGCTAGGAATCTGAGACCCACGATTACCATCTCGAAGATGAAAACGACGATGCAGAAGAGAGAAGTGGACGCTAGATGGCAGCAGAGGGCAAGAAACGTGGGTCTGGAGCGGGCTCGGGGAGTCAGGCTGGAAGCCCCTCCATTTTGCTTTACATCTTTAATGAGATATGCGAAGAAAATGAGTCCCTTACATGCCAGACACAGATGCCACAACATATGGAGAGATGCCGCACAGCAATATTTCTCTGGTTATTAAACAGGAGGCGCTAACCAGTCATTCGCTGCATCATCATGCAGGGTTGTCCTTTATGTCTCCGGATACTGTTGTCGACAAGGTGGTAACTGAAGCAAGCCTTGAGGAGACTGCTGTAGGTGGGCGCGAGAGGCACGGCCATGCGGGGGGCGCGGCGCAGTGCCAGGAAACCCGGGGCAGCCCGCAGGGGACGTTTGCTGAGGCACCCTGTGGCTGGCGCTGTCAGACTCAGCCCGGCAGGCGTGCAGGCGCCGGTTGCTCTCTGGTCTCCCTGGCAGTCCTTGGGGGCTCATTTGTTCAGAACCCCCATTACCACCAGACAACGCTGTGGTCTGACCTTTCACCACAAACCGCAAGTGGGAAAGGGAGTTCTGGGCATTTAAGAGCAAACCATGTTTTCTTTTCTGGCAGAATTAAAGAGATGTAGCATAACAAAAATGCATTCAAATGCACATAGGTGGTAACACAGCGTTTCTGAGTAGCCTTCAACAAGTCCAGTCCTGCTAAATGCAGGCAGCGGCTTCACTCGGGGGACAGTTTTTCCTGAGAAATCGTTGCCAGGTCCAGAGCAGGCGGGTATTACTCTATTTTATTAACGTGTTGCACTCAATTTCCCACTCCCTGCCCCTTTCCCCAACTCCAGCCTCTCAGTCTGATCATTCCTTATTTAATTCTCCCATTCTCTCAAAGGAAAGGGCTTCTTAAAGCCTCACTGTGGCTGGTAGAACAGTTTACTCAGTCCAGGCAAGCTTCCCTCTCGGGTTCAATAAGAGACTGTTCTTTTAATAACTCCAAGCCCAAAGCTCCCAGGATTTCTCAGGGTCACCCCAAAACCACTTTAACAGTTCTGACATGGTGCAGTCCTAGTACTCTAGGAAGCTGAGGTGGGTGGACCACTTCAGCTTAGGAGTCCAACGTCAGCCTGAGCAAGAGCTAGACTCTATCCCTACTAAAAATAGGAAAATTCACCTCCTGCGTTGCCTGTGCCTGTAGTCCCAGCTATTTGGGAGGCTGAGTGGGAAGATGGTTTAAGCCCCAGAGTTTGAGGTAGCAGTGAGCTATGATAACACCACTGCCCACTACCCTGTGTGACAGAGCAAGACTCAGTCTCAAAAAAAAAAACCTGAAATGAAGGTAAATAATATAACCATTTTTCACATAGAAAACTGAGGTATAGAACTGAAATGCACCTTGAGTTTGCCTGGTCCCCACCCCTTTTTGACCCTCTCAAGCATCCTCCAGTGACAAAGTAGTGACAAGATTCGCCCTGTCACTATTTCCCTCCCTTAGAAAATGACTCCATAAACTAGAAATCCTCACTGGTGTGCGTGACCCTGGATGATTCACTTAGCCTCTCATTTACCATCTGTAATTTGAGGGGCTAGAAATGGATGATACCCAAGGCTCACTCCAGCTCTATGATCCTGTGCTTTAATTTCCCAGGCTTCTGCCAGCCCTCCAAGAGTGTCACACAGGGCACTTTTTCTAACAATAGCCAAACTCAACAGGAACAAGCAGAATTTCCTTCTCTAGTTGAGAAGAAATGTGGTCATGGTTGGAGTCTCACTGGCGTCCTTTGTCCTCAGAGTGAAACAAATAGGGACGCTTTGGATGTATTGGCAATAACAGCAGGAGCTGGAGGTGGCCACACTGTTGTCGAAGGGCCCTGCCGAGCTGTCCCTGTGAGCAGTGGAGATGCACAGCCAAGACTGAAGGATGTTTTAATAACTATTTCCAATAAAAAGACCTATTTTATTCTGCACAGGTGTCTGGGGGCAAATCCAGGTCTCTCAGGAGGAATCTACTCTCACCCATAATGAGGGATTGGTTCAGCTCAGCTGCTCATACAAAGGGCCAAATGCAGCGTGCAGTGGTACAGGCAGCTCCCCGCAGCTCCATGCGAAAATGACTCACAGCAGTTATAAATATCAAGCCTCCTTTGATGTGTTCCCAGACATGAGGAACAGCCACAGGGGGTGGAGATGGACTCTGGTTGCTGGTCTGTGGGGGGGATGCACAGAGAACCTGGACACATCTGGTACCATCCTGAAGCTCCAGGAGAAATCCAGGCTGGGTAATTACCTAGGACTTCCTAGGATAACAGCGCTCCCTTTCATCTCTCTCTCCCTCTCTCTCTCTTTCTCTGTCTCCAGCTACAGGAGAATTAGATTCTCCGAGAAATTACAACCTATTTCTATACCTTCACCTTTCCCGAGGGGATAACAATTCACACTTCTGAATAAAAGTTGTTTTATTGAGCACAAAATGAATGCACCCCCTCACGCAGCATCTGTGTCAATTGCTTTCAAGCCATAGACCTGGCCCCCGTCAGCCAAGCGGAAGGATTTCCTCCGTAATGGCCATTTCCAGACTCCCAGCCTTTTGAGTGGCCGCATGGTACCTTGTTCTCCTAATAGGCTCTCAGCAATGATTGAATGCAAAGCCTCTAAGTCTCTCTTCTGTCAGCAGCTCTTGAGACTAGATCAATCACACCCGTCTATGGCAGACGACAGAGCTGTGATGACCGTCATCCGAGCACCGGGGCTGGCAACAAGAAATGGGCCACCGCTACGTCTTGCTCATTTCAACGGAAATCTTAATTATCTGCAAAGGGTTCTCCCCTTCTCGAGGGCTTGCGCGAGAGCACATGGTTCCCTGGAAACTTGGGCTAAGTCCTTACAGTTGCGGAAGGGAGTGGCAAAGGGCATATGGGGAGAGAATCTGTTCCACCCCGAGCCTGCATCTTTTCATTTTCTAAAATGAAGCGGATTTTATTTTTCGGTTAAGTTGGGCTTTGACTGTAAAACTCTCATGCACCCACAGAGAGCTGCACACACCCGCAGCATGGACTTAATACAAACAGCCACTGTTTACTGAGCACTGACCACCTGCCAGGCAGGACAACCAGGGTGCCACGAGCAACATCTGTTCTAATGCTCACCACATCCTGGGTGTGGGCATGTGGGATGGTGTTGTTATCCCTGTTCTACAGAGATAGAGGAGAAGCCTAAGGCACAGAAAGGCTAAGAAACTTCCTTAAGATTAAACAACTAACATAAAAGAACTGAAATTCTAGACTGTTGGATTCCAATGCAACCTCCTTTAGCCACCGCGATGGGGGGGAAATATGCTTGTTATCTAAAGCTTATTATATTCAAGGCCCTGGGATTATGAGGAAGCACAGGAAAGACACAGTTCTTGACCATCAAGCTTCTGTTTAACCACACACCAGTGCACAGAGAGCCACACCCATGCAGTCATGACTCCTGAAACCACGGTGCCCAGGTTCCAGCTTCCTTGTGATCCTGCTCTCAGGCCTCCTGCCCTTGACTCAGTTTGAAATGTTGATATGGTGAAGACCGGGCCTTCTGCAGGAGGGCTTCAGCTGCTTGAGTTTTGCAGGCCACGACATCAGCATTTCCACCTTTTGTGCATTATGCTCTAGTTACCCAGGTCATGAACGGGTCACTGTTTGCTACTCTATCTTTTCAGGGCGCAGGATGGGGCAGCAACAGGGGCAGAGACAGAAAGGATTCAAGGTTTGAAAGACAAGCCATAGTTTGACTAAAAGGAATAAAGCAGGGAAGGCTACAGGAAGGAGGATTCGCTGCCGCCATGACCTCATAAGGTGAGTGGCAATATATCTGATGGACGCTGATGAGTGCTAAGGTGAAACAGAAAGAAATAAGCAAACACTGCACTAATTGCAGATTTTGCCAAGAGCAGATTGGCTGCCAAGGCTACTTCAGCCTTGACTCATGCATAGATCCATGATCTGAGAGGCAGGACAATGTCCTACTGTACTGGACATCTTCCAATGACATTGACCCAATTAGGGGTGAGAGGGGACACCTTGATGTTCAGAGAGCCTACATGTAAACCAGGAAGAATGCAAGCTTACCTCCGTATGGACTATATTTCTTTGAAAATATAATGAAAAAGAAAAGCACATTATGCACAGAAATCTGCAACCAATTTTATTTCAGGAGAATTGCGCTCCTTCTGCCTATGAATCTGGAGGTAAAAATTCTAGATCAGGGTCTCCCTAGAACCTTGGAAAGGGTGTCCTGAGAAGACAAGGTGTACAGCTATAGATGGCCATTCCCCTGCCGTCTGGCACCATGCTTTCTAATCCCAAGGCAGCCTGGTCATTTTTTTCAGCCAGTTACTATTTCTCCTGACAAAATCCAAATTGGGAAACCAATGTAGATTTCGTTCCTAGTTCTCTCCGTGCACACCTCTCAAGGTATCCCGTCATTAGTGAATCTTAATCCTCAACTATGGTTCCCAGTTCCTCTTTTCCCAACCTTTATCTGGGGAGCCATTCCAGAACCCCCTTATTTTTCCATAGACACAAGTCTCAGAATTTCATTCTCACAATTCTTCCTTCCCCACTTCCCTGCAATTGACCACTGGAGGGCAATGGTGGACTGGCCAAGTCACCCTGTGTGCGCTGCTTCAGCTTTCTCCCCACCTTAACCCAGGATTTCAGGATGCAGCCCCTGGGAAGAAGCCAGAACCACTGGAGTCCCCCAAGGCCAGCAGCACACCTGAGAGCACAGGAATAAAAGGCAGCAGAAAATAGATCTGGCTCCATGGGTCACACAATCCCCCAGGAAAAAGCCTGAGAGGGAAGCTCATCTAATTGTGTCATTAGCTGGGGACCATATGTCTCTCTGACTAAAGATGCAGGCTCCTACCTGTCTCCACTCAGATGTAGGCTCTTTAGGATAATGTCTTCATAAGCTCTGCATTCCTGGTAGTAAGCACCGTGTTTGGCAACAGATAGTATTTGCTGGCTGGCTGGCTGGCTACATATAAATTGTAATTGGTCATTTTCAGATTTGTTGCTGTTTTCTAGCTCTTATCACACCTAAAGTTGAAGTCATTAATAAGTTACCAAGCATTCTTAGTCTTAAAGACAGCTAAGGATAGTTAGGCAGTTAATTAAACCAGTGGTTGTCATTGTATAAGTGTTATTTCAAAGTCCACTTTAAGAGTTTCAAGTCACATTTTTAGGAAGTCCTTAATTATGTCATCCATGTGTCCTCATACCTCACCAGCCTGTGGATTACAAAATACAGACACTATTTTATTAATGTCCAATTTACGATAACCTGAAGTCTCATCATTTGGAATATTAAGCATCCATTATGTTCCCCACATAATTTATGGAAATTTCACACCCTGTAGTGTGTCCCAATGGAGCTCCACTGCACTGTGGCTCTTCTTCAGGCTCCCTTCTGTCACCTCCTAAGACTTTCCTCCAGGCTGCCCTCCCCTCTATTTCCCATGGATCCCATGTCAGTGTGGACACAGTGTGCTCTCCTACTCATTCTAAGCACAGTCAAATGTTTGAGGAGAAGGGCTGCACCTTTGGAGAATGACAACGCCACATATGACTTTACCTCCCAGCAGGTTTCCACGTGTCGGGGACCAGCTCAAAGCTCCCGATAACATCTGCGGCCATCTCTACATCTCCAAGTGCAGAAAGCAAAGGAAGTCTTTTCTTCTCATTCCAAACCAGCTCATTTTCTGCCCCAAGATGATTGACAGTAGGAAAAAAACATTTCCTCCAGGAAAGTCTTCCACCTGCTCCTCCATGTGCCCCTCCACCAGCCCCAACAAGGCATGGTGCTCAGCTATGTCATTAGAGCTTATACCATGAATAGTCAACAGCTCTGACTAAATTCACATTTTGGAGAAAATATGCCCCTCATTCTAACTAAAAAGATAGCATTTTATTGTTCTTAACAAAACACTCAGTACTTTGATGTATATCTGTGTTCAATTTTATGATGATTTTATAATCTCCAATACAATGAGTGAATATTTATTTCAGATGAGAATAGCTTCATTCTGAACTTTATCAGGTTTTCTCAACAGAAGAAGAGTGCTCCAAAGTTCATCCAGAGTCTTTACCTACAGAAATCTGAAACCGTCAGCAGTCTTCAAGGAGCAGTGCTGCTAACGGCAAAGAAAGAAAGAAAAAAGTCCTGCTTTTATAAAACACTCCTAGTATAAAGATGTCTCACTTAAATCTCTCCCTATAGTTCAAACCTAGGTCCTCAGAGTGCATCGTCCTCATCCGTCTCATAAAAATGCTTTTTTAAAAGGTGTCCTTTGACCAGAGAACAAAGATTGAAAAAATATTCATTCTCAGATAGCATTCTTCCATTACTGTCCATGGGAGTTGAGTTGATCATTTGTTAAGCATGTCTTATCCTATGTTCTTCTTCAGGATGTCCTCAGTGTGAGGAAGGGACAGGCCTCTCGGGTAAAATCTCTGACAATACCTGCAAAACACAAGGTATAGAAAGAGGAAAGGAGAGAAGAGAGGAGTCTGACAGTCATTACATAAGACTCCATAGGCAAGGAAAGGCTCCAGGGTTCGCTCACTGCATTCAAATGCAGACCTGCCTCTGCATTCTGGTTTCCAGGTTCAGATCTCAGTGGGTGGATGATACCTGGGGCTTGATGCCTGGCCTGATGTCCAGGTTTAACACAGATGGCAGGCCACAGACTCTCCTTCCTTATGATTTTGAAAAGCCCAGAATCTATCCCAAGTTTTCAGCCTACTGATGCTCACCTTGGCCCAGGTGAAAAGTGTCTGCAATTGTTTTCTTTGAAACCATAGTTCTTTCTTACAAATCCAAAGCCAAGTATCCCTGATTATTATTTTGTTTTAATTTCAGGTTGATACGAAGGTACAAAGAAACAGGTTACAATGTTTGCATTTGTTTAAGGCAGAGTTTCTCATAATTGTGCCCCACCCCCAAGATGTGTGCCATACACCCTAACATTGTGCCCATTAAGTGGAAGAACACCCATTCCGCCTTCCTTCTCTCTCTCCCCTCCTTCTTTCCGCCCCCCCCCACTTGGAATAGATTTGAGTTTTTATCTTATATGGGCATATATTAGATTGTCTACTGGCTTCATACTAGTATTGAGTACATTGGATACTGGCTTCTCCATTCTTGTTGTGCTTTACTAAGAAGAATGTATTTCAACTCCATCCAGGTTAATATAAAAGATGTAAAGCCCCCATCTCTTTTAATGGCTGAATAGTATTTCATGGTATAAATATACCACAGTTTGTTAATCCATTCTCGGGCATTTAGTTGTTTCCACATTTTGGCAATTGTAAATTAAGCTGTGATAAACAATCTAGTGCAAATGTCTTTATGATAAAGTGATTTTTTTTCTTCTGAGTAGATACCTAGTAGTGGGATTGTGGGGTCAAATGGGAAGTCTAATTTGAGTTCTTTGAAGATTCTCCATACTTCCTTCCAAAAAGGTTGCATTAATTTGGAGTCCCACTAGGAATATAAAAGTGTTCCCTTCTCTCCACATCCACACCGGCATCTGCAGCTTTGAGACTTTGTGATGTGGGCTAGTCTCACTGGGGTTCAGTGATATCTCAGGGTTGTTTTGATTTGCATTTCTCTGATGATTAGGGATGATGAGCATTTTTTCAAATGTTTGTTAGCCATTCGTCTGTCTTCCTCTGAGGAGGTTCTGTTCATGTCTCTTGCCCAGTGGTAGATGGGATTGTTTGCTCTTTTTTGGTTGATTAATTTAAGTTCTCTGTAGACTTTAGTTATCAACCCTTTGTCAGATTCATACTATACAAACATCTTTTCCAATTCTGAAGTTTGTCTTTTGGCTTTAATTGCTATGTCCTAGCTGTGCAGAAGCTTTTCAGTTTAATTAAGTCCCATTTGTTTACTTTTGTTGTTGTTGCAACATAATTATTATTATTTGATTTTTTTTTATGCCACTGTGTCAGAGCAGGAAATTTTGGTCAGTCCTTCCAAACTGCACAAGTTCAGCTACTCCCTGGGGACATGATCATATTACACTACCTTGTTGACCATCAAGGACCCCAATAAGGACTGTGAGCCCCAAATATTGCTAGTGGGGGAACCAGCTCCTTTAGTTCATTCACCAGAAATTATCCAACCAAAAAAGTCTTCTTTCACGTTCTGTTTAGAATCCAGCGGTTTGCCTACAGAATTCAGATGAGACTGCTGCATATCAGCCTTGTCTTACACAGTGCATGCTGGTAGCACCTTGAAAATCAATCCCCTAGGAAATCTATCTTTTAGAAATGAACCTTACTAATGACAGTGAGAGAATGGGAGGGGCATATATTTTCCAAAGGGAGACATATATAGACCTTCATACCACTAATTTCTAAAGTCAGACATGATAAATGTTGGTCAGATTGCAATACACAGTTGCCCAAAGGAGGGAGAAATTAGCTTGGTTCAGGAGGACTAGGAGAGGCTCCCTGTGGATGTTATAGTAGAAGTGACTTAAAGGGTGAATGACTTTGACAAATGAGGGCTGGAGAAGGACACAGCAGGCAGAGGGAGTGCAGCTTTAGCACAGTCGGGGAGGGACAGAAGCACGCTTGCTGAGCAGTGCTCACCGTGGGAGTGGAGTCTGGGGCAGGCAAGTGGCTGGAGTGACAGGTTGCAGTCTGATGGAGAAAGGTTTTGTGAGCCAGGCTAAGGGACCTAGATTCTGTTCTATGGGAAATGGGCAGAAATCAGAGGTACAAGGTGCTGAGAAAGTGTTTTAGAATGATTACTACAGATGAGAAGAATTGTTCTAAGACTGAAATCAGTGAGATCAAATATAAAGTTAATACGAAAATTGAAGTGTACATTGAGAAGGATCAGATATAAGTACTTGGAAAAAAAATAGTTTGAAGAAACACCTCAAAAGCAGAAGAATGACAGATAGGGATAAAGGAGAAAAGAGAGATGGACTCTTCCTGGCATCCTGGCTGTGTGCTAGAAAATTCTCTAGGTTCCATCCACCAAAGGCTTGCCACTAAAAATTCATCCTTATTCATTTTTTAAGTCCATTAAGGCTTACGGTGTCAATCCTTCGAAGAATATTTTTATGTTTCTATAGCCCAAAAGGTTAATCTCTAATGACAGAATTCCAGGTACCAGTTGAGGAGATTTGGGGGCAGGGGTCTTCTCAGGCCTCTCAAAGGTGTTTACATAGTTGACTTCCCACTTCTCTTATTTATGAAGCCAGTTGTGTGGTTAAAGCACTCAACTGCTGCACCTGTAACCATTTTAACCATTTGATTATTGCTTGAATGTGAAATCTAAGCTAAATATCCCTATACTTTTTCTTTTCTAATTTCTATGTTTGCTTTTCTCTTCAGTCTGGAACAAGGAAACCCAGATCCAGAGAAAATGTGTCATAAGTCTGTGACCTCCCATCCATCCAGTTAGAACCACATCCCAGTAAAATGGCCATGGGTGTGATGTAGCCCCCATACCAGGGACAGCCTTCCCTGGGGCCTGTCCAAGGCCACTAATGCAGCACATACACATCTTCCCAACCATCTCCCCTGTCCCCAGCATCATGCTCTGGAAGACCCTGGGCTACCAACGCCACCCACCCGCTCTGGTGGGGACACACCACAGCCATGCTACCTGCACTCCACTTCCCGTGTCTCTGTGTATCTAAGTGGTCACTGCTGTCTTCTGTATAACTCTACGTCCAGGCATCCTGAGATGGGTGTCTCCTTATTTCCTTGTCTTTTGTCCTGCCATCCCTTTCGTGTTGTTCCTGAGAATATTTTGCAGAAAGGCTAATAGGCTTGGAGGAGAGAGAAGGAAAGAGATGAGGTAAGAGAGAGGGAGAGGTGGGGGTAGGGACTGAGAAAGGCAATAAAAGAGGGAGGATCCTTGACCTCCCTCGGCACTGACTCCCCAAATAAGATTGGCCCTAAAGCCGGAGGTGGCAGGTTCAAACCCAGCCCCGGCCAAAAAAAAAGATTGGCCCTAAAGATAGCTTATTGTTTACCCCAAATTAAAATTTCCTGGCTCTGCAGTCATTGTATACACAATGAAAAGAAAACCATCACACAAAAGCCCAGTTATCCTCACGGTGGCAACAATCACAGCCAGGCTGACTCTGCTTCAAAAATAGAAGCTAACAGTGCTAAGTCAGGAACTCCCAAACTTTGTCAACAAATGGAATGATTTCTTGGTGGGAGAATAGCTGGGAAGGAAAGTGAGCAGAAAAGAGCCCCTCTGACTCTAGGACGGGGCCTGTGTTGCCAGGGAAAGTTCCAGTCTGGACTCCTCTGTGGTGAGCTCACAACAGCTGTGCTGACTGAGAAAAATAACCCACCTGGACATGTGTAGACCCCAGAAGCCTCCTCACCTCACCCCTGCCCAGCTTTGTATCTGTTACCTAACCCCCAAGCAGCCACGGAAGAGTACCAGTCTGCGGCCTGCTAGGAATTGGGCCCCAGAACAGAAGGTAAGGGGCAGGCAACAACTCCATCTGTATTTACACTGCTCCCTGTCACTTGTGTCACTGCCTAAGCTCCGCCACCCGTCAGATCCTCATGGGAACATGAACCCTCCTGTGAAATGCACATGTGACGGGTCTAGGCTGTGCCCTCCTCAGGAGAATCTAATGCCTTTCTCTCATCCATGGAAACTTTTTCTTCCATGAAACTGGTCCCTGGTACCAAAAAGATTGGGGACCAATGTGATAGGCCACCTCTTTCTCTTGCTTGAAATAGAATATCATCACCAGACTTTAAACTCCATGATGGCAGAAAGTTTGGCTGGTTTTTGCTTTCATTGCATCCTCCGCACTCAGCAGAAAGTTTGTATATAGTTGGCACTCAATAAACAGTTGTTGAATGAATGGTTACTTGATTAATTTATTAACCTGTTAATATTTTTTTTTTTTTTTGCCTCGGGCTGGGTTTGAACCCGCCACCTCCGGCATATGGGACGGGAGCCCTACTCCTTGAGCCAAAGGCACTGCCCTAACCTGTTAATATTAAATGAAATAATTACTTCCCTGTCTGCCT
This sequence comes from Nycticebus coucang, assembly GCF_027406575.1. Lineage (NCBI taxonomy): Eukaryota > Metazoa > Chordata > Mammalia > Primates > Lorisidae > Nycticebus > Nycticebus coucang. The sequence goes on along the minus strand of NC_069785.1, from coordinate 31,643,818 downwards.
TCTGAAGAGTAAGTCCCCAAATCAGAAACTGCCAGACAGGCACCAGAAGGCACAATGCATTCAGAAAAATCTCTGTTCCTACCTTTATTCATCCGTCTGTTCACCTTAGATTCCTGGAACTCAGGAACAAGGACACAAGAGATCATGACCCACCAGGTGTCCCAACAACAGACATCGCCCTGGTTGTTTCCTTTAGGAGAATAAGCCTGGTGGGGCTGATCAGGGAATGGCGTCATGTGCTGAAAACACAGGCCCTGAGTGGTAGGGGGACACCAGAGCCTCCTCTAAAGGGCCCTGCTGGATCATAGCCTTTGAACAAATCTGAGTGTGTGTTTTTTGATAGCACGGGCACCAGACACCCCCAAGGACCTCTTTCCTTTTTAGCAGCAGCAATGAAGCAGCCACATGGCTGTTGTAGATAAGGTGGCCCCAGTGCATTGTGCATGCAAAGTAGGCTGCACGGGACACTGCACTGAGAAGATGCTCAGACGCACCGGGTGCCGGCTTCTCTGCACCACACTGCCCTTGCTCTGTAAGTGGCCCCCAGGTAAGTGCATGTGATTTCCAAACACTTCACATTTCCCATTTACTGTGCCTGTGCAATCTTCTAACACGACCACCGTGATTGGGAGAGATGTGAAGTTCCGATGCCAAAATATCAGTCCTGATGGGAATTAGATTCTCTGTGCTGATACCTGCAGACAGCTAACCAAAGGCCCACCTGTATCTGCTGTGCCTTTCAGGGCACCATGAAATCAGTTATCTATGAACAGGAACTTTTTCTCCAGTGAGGAAAGAGAAATAAATCTTATACTTCTTAGTGATCCTGAGAAAGCAGCAGGAAGCTGCAAAAGAACTCCCCCTCTAAAGATAAGAACAAGCCTTACACTGAGCTAAAATAATCTTGAAAAGAAAAAGAAAAAAAGACTCTGTAACTAATAACTATACCCTGGCTTCTGACATCTGTAGCCATAACTATGTAGCTGATATTGAACTGAAGGGGAAAAAAGGTATAAAAGAGTTTGGGGAAAAACTATTCCCCAGAACTCGGCATTTAGTGCCTGGAGGCACCTGAGTTCTCTCTCATTATATTGGTGTAAGTGTCTGTCTGTTTTAATTCTCCATTTTCCAGCAACACCAGGACCTTAACCATGAACTACATGCAGCCAAGAAACAAAGCCATGTACTACTGCGTACTGTGGGCACCACGATGCGTGCTGGACATCACACTGAACAAAACCATAAGCCCCGGGCAGGCTGAGCGCTCAAGAGATTCTGAGGGTCTCCCAACAAGACTCTGCATGTTCGCTGTCGTCTTGAACTTGCCCTGCTTGTGTATCAATTCATTTATTCAAAACCAACAAGCCCTTATGGCTTACACATCGGTGAACTGAGTCGCTTGAGAAGATATAAAGATATAAACAAGCACTTCTCAAACAGTAGAATGTATTCAGCAGGCATCACCTCCTCACTTTTATCTTGCTAAACCATAAGATGTGAAAATTAAATCCTGTTGAATGACTTCAATCTGCCTTCTGGCAAATAAAAACACAGTCCCTGACACCCAAAGGGAGAAATGAATTGGACACACATACAAGGTCAAGGCCAGCAGTTAACATCTTAAGTATAGACCTTTAACTCACTGACATTTCTAAAAGCCTGAGAAAATACTAAATATCTATATATACACATATATAGTATAGTATATGAGGAGGAGAGAGAGAGAAAGAGAGCGGGGGTGTAGAATAGGTAGAAGGGTAAAGTAATGGAGCTCAGTTCAGACTTAAAAGGCAGACTTCTGAATCTTCCACTTACAGACTCATTAGCTATATATGGACACTTACTTTGTGCCTTGCAGGGCGGCGCCTGTGGCTCAGTCGGTAAGGCGCCGGCCCCATATACCGAGGGTGGCGGGTTCAAACCCGGCCCCGGCCGAACTGCAACAAAAAAATAGCCGGGCGTTGTGGCGGGTGCCTGTAGTCCCAGCTGCTCAGGAGGCTGAGGCAAGAGAATCGCTTAAGCCCAGGAGTTGGAGGTTGCTGTGAGCTGTGTGATGCCACGGCACTCTACGGAGGGCCATAAAGTGAGACTCTGTCTCTACCAAAAAATAAATAAATAAATAAATAAGACTTTGTCCCTTGCTTTCCTTGTCTATAAAATAATGATAACAATAATACCCACTTTAGAGGATTGTTGCAAGAATTGAGTGAACTATCATGAGTGTAGTAGGCTTGGCACATAGAGAGCACTCAATAAGTATTAACTATTCTTGTGTTGTTGTTATTGTTTATTGTTGGAGATTCATTGAATGTACAAAGAACCAGGTTACACTGATTGCATTTGTTAGGTAAAGTCCCTCTTATAATTGTGTCCCATCCCCAAGAGGTTGTGTCACACCCCATGACCCCCTACCCGTTTCCCTCCTTCCATCTCCCAGCACCCTTCTTCCCTTACCATGTACTAGGTCATCAATCCGTGTACTAGGTTATCCATTGTCCTCATATCAGGGTGAGATATCCTAATGATGACCGCTGTGTTTCCCTACTGTTGGGCTGGGTTGAGCCTGCAGGAAGTAGTTGCTAAAAAATATGTCAGTCTCTTGGACCATTACGCATTCTTTTCTACATTAGTATCCCTTCTGGTAGGAACTAATTGTCAATGAAAATTCAGAGAAATACAATTCAAAAAACTTTCAGGACCTTTTTCACTGGATGCTGATAAATTATCAAAGGCTTCCTACATAGAAAAATAAAACAGAGGAAAGTTATTTCTGCTTGACTCTCATAAAATAAGCAAATATAGACTTTGGGAGTTATTAAAATATGATAGTAGCCCCACTCATTAAATGGATAGCATAGTGGGATAATTTATAAATGTGGAGCCAAAAATAAAAAAATCAAAGATGTTTATGAATATAATCATAAGTAAGGAGCTAGTTCTAGCAATGTAGCTAGCATATCAGATGACCTAAAAAGGTTCCCACGTTCAAGAAGACAACAAATTTACTTCAAATATGCCTGACCTGATGGCATCCTGAGAAGCTGTCAGATGAGGATCTGTCAGGCTCCACCAAGTCACATCCACATCAGCTGCTGCTTTTTCAAGGGCCCACCCATGGAAGCTCCTGGATGTGAACTGCTGAGCTGAGATAGAAGGGTAAGCAGAGGCTGGCTTTTCTATTTTCTCTTCTGAAGATGTGGGGTTTCTGCTTCAGATCCCGTGTTTGTTCATCAGGGGAAACTCTAATCCCCTGCTGTTTTGCCTGCTTTCTCATTTGGAGCCAACATATGGCTCTGGTGCCGCCCGAGAACAGCCCTTCAAGGGCATAGAAAACACAGAATAGGAGGTCTCTCTTGAAATAAAGAATGTGGGAGCGATCCTTCGCAGAATTTGGTTTTGGGATCACAGTTCAAGTTCTTAACGCTCATAGGACAGGCATGGACCCGCCAGTGTTGAAAGAGTAAGTCTCTATTCCTCCTGGATTTGGTCTTCCTCAGGCTCCTCAGGGTCACTGGGGAACTCAGGTTTCCAAACAGACACACACAACTCTGATAACCCTACTGTATTCCCTGACAGTGAGGAATAACTGAGAAATTCCTCCCCAGAGTCAAAGTTCAAAGACCAATGCCATGTTACATGCAATAGGAAAATGTGTCAGGTCTCTGATTTTGTCATTTATTTCTCCATGCTAAGAGTCTCGATGACAGAAATTATCTTTCCTCTTTTTTAAAACCAGCTGTCATCAAAGGCAAAGGAAAGTTTAGGGGAAGAAGAACAGAGTCTTTACAGAACTATGCCTTGACCGGTGAGCACTGCCCAAGTGCACATTTCTGGTAGTGATCCATGGGAATCCAAACAAAGTGTGGTAGAGCTGATGAAATATTTGAGAATCTCTGTCCTAACCTCCTCATCATCTAACTGGGAGCCCTCTGATCTCCCCATGCAATCTTTGAAAAACACTCATAGAAGAAAAGGTGAACAGGAAAGTTAAACTAGTTAACAACTGTTTATCAAATATCCTCATGTCTCAGCATATAGAATCAACATGGTCCATTTTTGTATTCAGCAATGTGTACGAGTGTCTACTGTATGCCAGATGCCATGTCCAGAGCCAAGGACACCAAGGCGAGCAATACAAGCTGTGTCCCATTCAGGAGTCTGTGCCATGGTAGGGCTGACAGTGTAATAGTGGAGGCAGGTCAGACACATGCGGGAACACAGAAATGTTTGGTTGTAGTAATTATGGGAGTGTTCCAGTGTACAGATGGAAATTAGGTTATTTAGATTTCAGGATGAATTGAGTGATGGGGGCCAGGAAAATATCCTAAAGGAATTAGACCAGGAGCTGAGGCTAAATAAGAAAAGGTTTATTTATTTGCATCCCAAAGTCCCAAGTCAGTCACAGAAGCAGAATTACAACTCAAAAAAGTCGCAACTTGTCTCCGTGCTGTTTTGCTCGGCAGCTGCTTCATTCAGTGCTACACAGCTGGGTAAGTAAGTTGCAGATGGAATACTGGCAGCCAAAATCTTTTTACAGACAAATGACACTGTGATTTTCCTTGACACCCATTGAAATTTCTCACTAATGTCCAAAAATATCTCATGTTTGCTTTGAAACAACCAGCAAGGCCCAGACATTTTGGGAAAACAAATCAGAGAAACAAAGTCTGAGCACTCTAGCCCAAATCAGACTGATAAGAAGAATCACTTACATACCGAAGGCAGTCCTGGGATACCCGGCAGCTGGGAGGTCCTGACCAACAGCATCCTGACCAAGAGGAAACACGTAGTCTCTTCTCTTCTTTCATCTCTGTTCCTGTTCTTCAGTTGCTTTCCTAACCAGCTGGACACAGAGCAGAGAAGCCAGAGAGCAGACACAGCAACTAGGACCGGGGAAAACAAGTGCCTAAACCGAGACAAATTGTGGCTTCTGATTTCAATGCAGGAGTTTGAGGGTAATGAGCAAAAGATAAAGCAAGGAAAGGGCTTTTCTTCATTAAATTTCTCTCTCTCTCTCTTTTTTACCCAAAGAACTCTCAGGGGGTGGAGAAAGAATGAACATCTTCTCAAATCAAAGGCAAAATAAGTTCTAAAGCTTCCAAGAGAGAAAATCAGAAGTCCCCGCCCTCTCTCCCACTGATGTTCAAGTAATCCTGTGGATAAAAATCCTTGATACGAAGACCCCAGAGCGGCATGAGCCATCAGAGAGAATGGCACTGGGCTGGGCCCATGGTACTCCAGTTGATTTGATTTGACCTTGGCATCTTTTTGCTTTTGAAAGTCCCCCTTTTCTTTCTTCATCCTATATGGACAAAGACAACTGGGACTGTAGTTTCTGTGTGGCTTCCATCCTTACAGCCTGTATATCTCTGGCATGGCTCCATTCAGCTCATTCATTCCCCGGCCCTAAGTCCTACAGAAAGCCTAACATAGCTCAGCAGACGGCCTCCTGCCTCAGAGGAATTTGCTGTGCCTAGCTCTGTATCTGCCCTGGTGACTGTGGCTCAGAAAGGGAGCTATGACCAGGCCAATAACCCCATGATGGCAAAGCAGAAGAGATGAGGTGAAGAAGCCAACAGCTGTGATGGGCTTACAGCAGTGTGCCCAGCTCAGGAATAAGTGCTTCACACATGTTCTCTCATTCAATCTCACAGCACCCCTGCAAAATAACTACAACTATTCCATTTGCAAATGAGGAAATAACTGCAAAAATATCTCAAATAACTACTACTACCCCATTTGCAAATGAGGAAATTAAGACTCAGAAATAGAATCTGCCCCGCTGTTGGTAAGTGGCAAAGCAAGATTCAAAACCAGGGCTGTTAGACCCTCAAAGCTAGTGCTCCTTTCACATATGATGAGGTGGGTAGTGACGCTAGCTGGGCAGGGAGCCACAGCCACTGCAGGCAGGTTCTGTTCCAATAGGAGCTACCTGGCTGCTGCAGAGTGCTCTGCCTCTCCCTGCACCTACAACAGTGGGCAGAAGACCCAGATTCCACAGGTGTTAGTTACCTGGGTTGTTGGCAAATCTCCTCCTAATCCCAGCCTTCACTAGATGAGCAGCCAGCCCTCTAGGTTCCTTGAGAGTCAGGGGCAGCCTCTGGACAGAAATCCTGCTTGGACCAGCAAGTATCTGATGAACTCCTAATACTGAGAAACTCTGTGCTGGGCACTAGGACTGTGAATATAAGTACAATACAATTTCTATTCTGAATCATCTTCATGTTCAATGCAGGAAACAAACTCTCAGACAATTACAATAGAGGTGACAAGTGCCATGTTCCCACAGGCAGGGAACCCAGGGAAACACCTCCCTCAGGTGAAGGTGGGGAGGGGAGGAGAAGGAAGGGATGCTTTTTCCAGGAAGAAGGAGCAACCAGCAAAAACTGGGCATAAAGAACACCTGAACGCACCTTTGAGCCTGCAGGTATATTTATATGGCAAAAGCATTGAGCATGAGCGCGCAAGTGGCCACAGTGAGACTGCAAAAGGCAGCAGATCAGGAGGTAGTAGGGACTGCATGGGACATGTGTGGGGGCACAGACTGGTCTGCTCCTTCGGGCCCTCGGGGCTCTGCCCACGCAGCTCTCTCCTGGGAAGGCCCTCTGGACATGAAGGCTAACAAGTCCCACTGAGCTTTCAGGGCTCAGTTCAGAGTTGCCTCTTCCGAGCGTTCCCAGGAGAAGCAGCTCCTTCCGCCATGCTCCAGGAACATTTTGTACCTACCTCTTTTATGGGAGTTAACACAACACTATATACGCACTTAACCCTCCTCTGTAATTGTAATTACATGTCAGTCTTCCCAGAAAATGGAATTCTTTGAAAGCAGAAGCCATATCTTGCTCACCTTTATGTCTTAGTATCTGGCCTGCAATTGGTTGCAGAACTTGAATATATCCAAGTTTGCTGAATAAACCACCTGTGACCCTACCAGCCTGTCAGACCTCCCTCTGAGGAAGTGACTAACACCAAACCACCTTTATAACGGACAAAAGTTTCCATGGGCAGACAGGAGTGCACCAGCCTCCTGCAGAGTCACCCCCCACCCCATGAAGCCATGGTGTGGACACATCTCCTCTTCTACCTTGCTGGCTTGCATGCAGGTAAGGACAGGTCTCAGGGACTTTTACTCTTAGGAACATTGTCACTGGTGCGATTTGCTGAGGGCCTAAAAGGGTGAACCATTGCTGCGCATGGCTCTGGTACTCCATCTGCTTGGTGTGGAAGGAGTTCTTTAGAGTCTCTCTGACTCTGGGCTTTTTATTTCAGGGGTCTCATTGGATATAATTTTGGAGTCAGACAACGAAACTCTGACAGTTCTAGCTGGACAGCCTGCCACCTTACGCTGCAGGATAACGAGAGGGGACCTACGGAACTATCAGATGAGCTGGTATAAGAAGAATGAAGATAATTCCCTGATTTTAATGTACAAACTGAGCAACAATTCTAATGATGATTCAAGGAACAATTTCAAAGGGAAAATTGATTCAGTAAAAAGTCAACTTATACTTGACATTCAAAAAGCAACAACCAAAGACGCTGGGACATACTACTGTGCATCCAGTATCCACAGTGCTACTGTTTTGCTCCCAGTCGACTCAGATACCCTAGGGTCACACGAAGGTGGCAGATCCGATGACAAGCTACATTGAGCTAAAATGCGCACCACATCTGAGATGAGACCACCACATAACCTCCACAGGAACATCTGATAAGAGAGGCCAGGAGTTGAGTTGGGTCAAGGGCCTTATCTTTACAACTGGTTTAGAGGAGCCTTCTTTATCAGTTGAAGAGAACAGAAGTTGGTAGGGTTGATGTGGAGAGACCAAGGGGGCCCTGCATCTGCCTCTTCAGACTCCTGAGGAAAGGTTGAATATAATAGCTTTCAATACTGAATCAGCGCTCTCATTGTGCAGGCAGGCTGAGATAAACAGGACTTTTACTGTCATGAGTGCCGTAGCTCATTGCAGGCTTTATTATGAAAGTGCTCGGGTGCATAGACTAGATAAAGCAAGGATGGTTTTCCATTACCATCCTAATCAAAATTTCCAAGCCTATTAAAGATAGCTTTAACTCTTACCCTGTGAAGAAGGATGAATGGAGTCATTTTCTGGGATGTTTCCATAATGATTTCAGGTATTGAATGTTTTATGTCTTCCCTTAGCTACAGAGCAGTCCTGGGAACCTGTGGGGGTGGGGAGAAAGGGGGTAATGCACAGGCTTTTCATGCTGAGAGAGATCTTGGAGACAATTACTTGTGGCAATGTGGGATTTCTGCGTTGGTCATCAGTCAATTAAATAAAAATAAACAGATTCCTGAGTCCCAAGTTGAAGTGGGTGAGCCAAGAAGGTTTGGAACTACAGGGAGCCAAGGCCCAGAAACCCACCGAGCATACTCAAGGCAGGGGGCTTAAAGATCAAACATTGGAGAGTCATGTTTGATCTTTAGGGAAGGGAAGGGCATTCAACCTACTGACTCTCAGCCAACTCTTTGTTCTGCTTATGTATCTGTCTGGAACCCCCTCTCCACATAAGGTTAGAAATCAGGGATTGGGACATAGAGCAGACATAATTGTGAAAACTACAACTAAAAGTCAACCCTCCTGAGGCTTTCTAGTCAATATTTCTTTCACTATAGTATCATCTTCATCACATGATTTTATAGGGCACTGATTATATTCATGGTTTGGGGATAAATCATGAGAATAGAAAGAGTCCTAAGGCAAGTTCTATCCTAAATTCTATTCTTATCAATGTGTTTACAATTTCTTTTTAAAGACAGAGCGTTAGAAATTACAATTAAAGACTACAAAAGAATATGAAAATACCATATAACAGTGCGTGTTACTGACTCATGCACAGAAATCTAGGAATTCATGAAAGGACTGACCACTATGGGGAAAGTTCCCTAGAAAAGGTGAGGCTTGAATGAGGTGGGACCTGGATAAGTGAGAGGAGGAGGAAGGCTGTTCCAGGGTGGGCATACTAAGGGTCTATTGTTACACAACAAATAACCTCAAAACTTAAAGGGTCAAAACAATATTTATCATCTCACAGTTTCTATGGGTGAAGAGTCTAGGTGTGGTTTAACTAGATCCTCTGGTTCAAGGTCCCTCATCAGGCTGCTATCAAGGTGTTGGCTGGAGCTGTAGTTGTCTCAAGGATTGACTGGAAGAGAATCCACTACAAGTTCACTCTTGTGGGTTTTGTCAGGCCTGAGTCCTCACGTGGGTTTTGTCAGGCCTGATGCCTCCCCAGAATATGGCAGCTTGCCTCCCTGAGAATTCTGAGGAAGAGAGGGCATCCAAGCTGAAAGACATAGTTTCTGTGCAACCTAATCTAGAAAGTGATAGTCCATCACTTCCACCATATCTTATTTGGTAGAAGCAAGTCAGTAAATGCAGCCCACACTCAAGGGGAGGGGGTTACATGAATACCTGGAGGTGGGGACCATGGGGCCAATTAGAGGCTGCTTACTACAGGACATTAATGCAGTGGAGCAGGTTAAGAGAGGGCTCAGAAACTCTGGTTGTCACCAAATTGTTTAAAGACCTCTGACTACAAGGCTAAAGAGATATGATTTTATTTTATAAACTCCAGTACTTCTCAGACTTTATTGTGCATACGAAGTACTTGGAGAGATTGTTTCCAAAGCAGATTTTTGAGTTTAGGCTATAATTATTCTAATTCAATCTGTCTGGGGGCAGCCTCAGAAATATGAATTTGTTACAAGTACCCTAACTGATGCTGATGCAGTTGGTCTAAGGACATGCTCTGAGAAATTCTGTAAACAGAAGAGGAATTATTGATTTTGATTTTTTTTTTCAAGACAGAGTCTCACTCTGTTGCCCAGGCTAGAGTGCCATGGCATCAAGCCTAGTTCACTGCAACCTCAAACTCATGAGTTCAAGTGATCCTCCTGCCTCAGCCTCCCAAGTAGCTGGGACTAACAGAGGCTTCCACTACAATACCCAGTTAATTTTTCTATTTTGAGTAGAGATGGGGTCTCACTCTTGCTCAGGATGGTCTCAAACTCCTGACTCAAAGAAACCTCCTGCCTTGGCCTCCCAGATTTCTAGGATTATAGGCACAAGTCACCACACCTGGCCTTGACTTTTTAATATAAGAAAGATGTGCCCAAATTCTCCTGCCCTGACTACAGAGAAATTGACATTAGATGCAGTCAAGGCATCTCTAGAATAATGGATCCACCTGAATATTTGAATCTCCTGGGGAAAAATCTTTGAAAATACTAATGTATAGGATATATCCCCAAAGATTTTTATTGAATTGGTGTGGGTCTCTGGCTTCCTAGCTAATTCAACCTTTTCCCTTTCCTATAGCCCTTCCCTCCCCCTGGAGGGGAAACCACTGGTCTTAAGACCTTGCTATTCCAAGTGTAGTCTATAGCACCAGCATCAGTATCACCTGGAAGTTTTTCAGAATCCAGAATTTCATGCACCACCCTAGATCTATTGAATCAGAATCTACATTTTAGCAAGATTCCCCAGGTAAGTTATACACATATTAAGATTTGAGAAGCAGGGCGGCACCTGTGGCTCAAAGGAGTAGGGCGCCGGCCCCATATGCTGGAGGTTGAGGGTTCAAACCCAGCCCCGGCCAAAAACTGCAAAAAAAAAAAAAGATTTAGAAGCACTAATTTCCTGGAGGCAGGAAAATATAAGTTACCTTTCCTACATGCCACCCAAGAATTCATATTTGTAAAAAATATTCCTGAAGGGACTCTGATGTGCAGGTGGGCCTGGGACTTGCTGGTAAATAACCAGTCATCTCCAAATCAGGTTTAGATTATTTGTGTTACTAATATCATAAATGTTCTTACTGGGGTGATATTGTGCCTTGTATGCTTCTTGGAAAAAAAGTATTACATAAATTCTAGGTATGACCATATCTCATTCATCATCCACAAGCAAATTAGGAAATGAATTAGTATTTATTGAGTCAATATACTTTTTAACACACCATCATGGGACTACGTGATGAAACCCAGGATCTTGTGCCACACAACTTCAACTCAAGGTCAAGCTAGAAAAAAACAACATAATGCATTAGTGTCTGATTTAGTCTGATTGTTGGGAAGAGGTGGGACAGGAGACATGAGAACATGTGTCTCTAGTGAACACTTTCTCCTGCAAGGGGGATAGGACAGGAAGTTCTGACTCCTGTTGGGTGGGGAAACTCAGAACATGAGATGGGCAAGAGGTGAGCATGAAAAACAAACCCTAGAGCCAAGGAAGAGGGACAAAAATGAAAAAAGAATCCAGATAAGAATTAAGGTTTAAAACCTGAAGAAATTCAAGTAATTCCTGAGCTTGCTGGTAGGTAATTGAGGAGGCCTATTGTATAATACCTGAAGTCTCAGACTACAGGGAGACAGGGCCACTGAAGGACCTACCAAGTGTTTCTGTAGAAATCCCAAAGCCAGATGAATGCCACGAACACCAGCTATTACTTTTGTATTGTTCGTTGTCTACCCTCATTCCACCAGTAAAGGCAATTGGGAGTTGGCTAAATTTATATTATTTTGCCTCCATTGTTCTGGTTCTGTGATTTTTATCCATCATGAGAAGGGCTCACTTGAAAGAATTCAGAGCAGTGAAGGGAAATCCCCAAAAATCGGGCAGCGCCTGTGACTCAGTGAGTAGGGCACCGGCCCCATATACCAGAGGTGGCGAGTTCAAACTCGGCCCCAGCCAAAAACTGAAAAAAAAAAAAAAGAAAAGAAATCCCAAAAAGTGTCTGCCAACCCACTAAAAAATCTGAATTCACCTGTCAGAGGTTGGGAGGGACTAGACCTGCCCCTCCCACCAGGCTCCAAGTAGGGGAGTCCATAGGCGTGGTGTCAGCTAGAAACAGAAGCTTCTGATGGCCAAAGGCAGCAAGGAGGAGGAATCCTGCGACCAAGTGCCATCAGCTAGCTGCACATGCAAACAGGTCATCCAACATGGCGGAACCATGATTAAGAGTAAGAGGCAAGAGAAAAGAAGGGAATCTAAGACCATGTAAGCATGCCTCTTCCCCTGCGCCAGAGGACGCCACATCCAGCCATTGAAGAGAATGTTTTTCTATCTTGCAACACATTGTATATTCTGAAGGTGTAATAACCTTAAGGAGTGACTCATTACACCATCCTGAAAGTTCCCAGGGATTGTATAGGTAGAGTCCAAATAAGGAAATGAACTCAAAGAAATTCGAGTCATGACCTTCATTATGAACAATTAAGATTTTAAACAGAAAATTAGAATCATTGAATTTGAAAGCCAAAAGGATCTTAAAGGTTAAGCAGGAATCTCTCCATTCAATTTACATGTTCATTAAATATTGATTGAATAAATTACCATCCAACCTCAATTTAAATATCTTCAATGGCAGTTCTTATTTCAAAAAATCACTTCCTATACCAAATTGAATTCTGCCTCCCTGTAACTTTCTATCTTTGTATTTGTTATGCCTTCTGGAGCAACACAGACTGAGTTCACCTTCACATATTCAAATATCTGAAGATAGCTATCGTGTCCAACCATTCTTCACGACTGCCTAATAAATTCTAAGCTCCTTAGGGAAGAATCCAAGTTCAATATATTTTCCTGCACCATTCAATTCTTAATAGAGTGACTAACATGTGGGTAGTCAATAAATATGTGTTGAATACATGAATTAATATCTGTGTGTCCACCTAACCAAAGTTTCTTCTTAGCTGTCCCAAATGCACTTCACCTCAACCCCAAGACTTAAATCACCATCTTTCTTGCACATATAGTCCTTTTCTAATGTCCCCTATCTCAGGGAATAACACAATCATCTCAGACCATCCACTGCTCTCCATCGTCCACTATAATCACCCTGGTTTAAACTACCATCTTCTTCTTGGAATTAATCTCTATATCTTTTTAAATAAGCTATCTGCTTCTAATACCTCCCAACATGTCCTCCCCAAAGCAGCAAGTGTTCTCCTTAAAATACCAATATGATTATTCCATGTTCCTGATTAAAAATTCTTCAGCAACTTTCCATTGCTTATAGGCATAATACCAAAATCCTTAAAAAAAAACCTCTAAGACCCAGCACAGTCTGGCCCCCTTCTGCCTGCTCTGCAACACCCCTCACTTTCCATGTTCCCATCCAACTTGTCTTTTTCCAATTACTTGAGTATACCAGGTGCCTCCAACCCCAGGGCCTTCGCACATATTATTCTCTCCCTGTGGATCACTCCTTCCACCTCCTCAACCTGTTTAATTCCTACTCATCTTTTAGATCAAAGTCATCTCCATATTAATTCCTCAAAGTCATCTTGGGACTCCTGACAAGTTCATTTGGGGTCTTTTAAAATGCTTTCATATATAAGTTTGTAATATTCCATTAATTTGGTAATGCCTACTTCCTCACTAGTGTGTAGGCTCTGTGAAATCAAGGACCTGGTTTTACTTGTCATCGAACCTGACAAACTGCATAAACATAGCTCTATGAATAAATTGCCCAGAATTTGCAGACTCTGGGCTGCAGTAGGGCCCCTAGACTTGCCACATTCTGATTTTTAAACGGTCTTGGAGACTCCAACATCACCCTGAGCTGAAGACTAAGACTTCTCAGAGGTACTGGTTTTCACCTCTTCTGTCTGGCATACTCAAGAGCCCATTCTTGGGCACAGAGGACAACTGAGCAGGGTCAGAGGGGTCTCCACAAGTCTGAGCAGCTCCCACAGGGACCCTGAACAGGTAGGTAAAAGCTGCCCAGAGACTCTAGCCAGCTATGAGGAAATCAGGGGGCTTGATATGATTATTATTTTCTCAGCAACTTCTGGCTAGGCTTATGATGAGCCCTTTTGGTGTTTTTATTTTGTGTGGCTATTTTCAGCAGCTATATTATTAAAATGCACAAGTCTGTAATTACAGAGATGCATATTCTCATCCCTCAAATATGTACTGAGCACGGACAGTACTCCTGGGGCTATAGCACATGCTGAGTTACAAAAGCAACCAAAGCTCAGTTCCTGTCCTGCAGGGGCTCTTTGTAGTGGCAGAAACAGACAGGAAAATAGACACTTTTGGATAGAGAAAGGAGCAAACAGTACTGCAGTCGGAGGAAGGAAGTGAGGGCCTGGAGCTGGGGAGGGCATCCCAGAGGAGGGGACATGTGCTTCTTCAGAGAACATGCACTCCCCTGAGGAGGGTGCACTGGTGGGGTCCTCAGGATGGGCCGGGGAGGAAGAGGAGCATTCTCAACAGCTCACACACACACACCTACCTTTGTCCAAGATGCTTTCAGTGTTTACAAGTTAATACAAATAACTAAAAATAAACTGAAATGTGATAGAAAATACTGAGCCCTAAACCAGACACAATCAGTCTCTCTTTGTGAGGAAACAACTGTGTACCAGAGCTTTCATAGGGGCTCTATAACCACCGGATGCAGCTAATTCCCTGCCAAATAAAGCTTTGATATTTCTAAAATGCAGCTATTGGACACTCATAAAACAAACCAATTAAAATGGTACTAAAGATTGAAAATTAAGAAAAGCAAAGAGAGCAGGGCATGGTGGCCCATGTCTATACACTCTGGGAGATTGAGGCAGGAGGATTCCTTGAGGCCAGGAGTTCAGGACCAGCCTGAGCAAGAAGGAGACCCCCCCATTTCTACTAAAAATACAAAATTAGAAAAATTAGTGGGGCATGGTAGTGCACACCTGTAGTCCCAGCATTTGGGGAGGCTAAGGCAGGAGGATTGCTTCAGCCCAAGAGTTCAAGGTTGCTATGAGCTAGGTTGACTCTACTCAGGGCAACAGAGTGAGACTCTTGTCTCCAAAAAAAATAATAATAATAATAAAAAGAAAGAAAAAGAAGAGAGAAAGGGAAAGAAAAGAAGGGGAGAAGGAAAGAAGAACATTGTTTCTTGAATAATGATGACTCCCTTGAACTCTTTGTTATTAAAAAACCATTTGGCACTGCTGGGCACTGATCTCCTTCCTCCCATCCCGCTAACGGAGACTGTGGAAACCCAGAGACAGTATTAAGGAAGTCACACACTCTACTGGGAAGCAAACCATGCCAGTGGGGTTGGCAGTGAACTCTCACTTTGGTGTGTTCTTTGATTTCATTTGGTGTGAAATAGCAAGATTTCTTCTCAGATGTGTCAGCAGCTTATAACCTCGTAGATCTATAAATCTTTATCTGGGCTAGATTGAGCCGTTTTTGTTCATGGAGTTGTTTTTAATCGAAGCAAGAGTAAAATTTTTCTCCTGTGAAGTATAAAAAAACAATTCAACTATAAACTGAGCAGTTCTGATTCTGCTTTCTGCTTCTCTAGAGCTATCTCTTCTGAGAGCTTTGGAAGAAAACAGCCATCACATTCATGTCAACTTTCCATATTTTCTTCTTTGTATTAAGTCAACTGTGCTGTGGTAACAACAGTACCAGGACCTCAGTGGTTTCCAGCAATAAACATTTGCTTTCTGCTGCTGCTTTTACTACACATTGGTGGCTACAAGTCGGCTGCTAAGCTCTGCTCCCTGTGTCTTCCCATTCCAGAGCCCAGGCTGAAAGATAAGTCACTATTTGTTACACACTGTTCTTATGGCAGATGAGAAAGAACAAGGGAGCTGCTAGCAGAAACTCAAGGCATGGGCCAGGCATGGTGGCTCACACCTATAATCCTAGCACTGTGGGAAGCTGAGTCAGGTGGATCCCTTGAGCTCAGCAGTTCAAGACCAGACAGAGCAAGATCAAGAGGCTGTCTCTGCTAAAAATAGAAAAATTATCCAGGGTTGTGATTACAGAGGGCACCTGTAGTTGCAGCTACTTGGGAAGCTGAGGCAGGAGGATCACTTGAGTCGAGGAGTGTGAGTTTGCTATGAGCTACCATGCCACAGCATTCTACCCAGGGCATGGAGTAAGATGGTCTCAAAAATAAAATAAAGAAAAGAAGAAAGAAAAAGGAAACTCAAAATGGTTCTCAAAGCTTCTGCTCAGGCACAGCAGATACCACATCTGCTCACACCCATTGGCCAAGGCCTTTCACAGCCAAGCCCACCCAGAGGGACGTGCACCCCTCCCACAGAAGGCACTGCAAGGCACACAGCACTGGGTAAGGATTGATCATCCTTGTGCACAGAAGGAGGGATCAAATACTTCAGAATAATAATTACAGCCTACCACACCCTCTGACTCTACCGTGTAATTTATCTTCATTATGGGGAGTTTCTCCTGATGTCAACTAAAAAGGAAATTTTTTTTCCTTCTTAGAATTATTGCAAAACTCTGGGGCAATTATTTGCCAAATTGTTCTTCAGAATGTCACTCTCCCTCAAGATGGTAACAGTTGTTACACAATTCAAAAGAAGTCTGTGGTCAGATAATTTTGGCAAAAGCTACATGTTAATGACCCCCTCTTAATATTTACAGTTATTACCATATTAACTGCTCTGAGAACCCCTGCTATAAAGATGCCTAGTTTAGGGATTGGGATCACAGAATTCTTTTTGAAATGGCACACCCATTAATACCTCATGAAATTTTAGAGTCAAACACTGTCCTACAGGACTATGGGGGGATCAGTCAGCTGGATTCCTGCTGTGTCCTCTCTTCTGAGCTTCCAGATCGAAGAACACCTAAGGATGACGTTGAAAAGAGGTGTGCCCAAGGCCAACGAGTCTGGACAGGCCTCCAGAAGGACACTTGCATTTTTGCTAAGATCAAACTCAACATCAGGAATCTGAAAATGCTATTCATATACCAATCTTTGCCTACTGACTTAGTATAAACACTTGGCATTGGCTTTGTATTCCTTCCTTTCTTTATGCAACAAACACATCTTGAGTCCTACTCTGTTCCAAGTGCTGAGGCAGGCACTGAGTACACAGTGTGAACAACACAGACGTGGCTCCTGCCCTCATGAATATAGCAGTTTAAAGTAAGAGGAGACAGACACAGGTAAATAGCTGGTGATCATACAGCCTCCCAGTGGGGCACTACACTGTCGGCCCTCCTTGCTCTCGGAATGCTTCCCACACTGAGATGCCATCCTTGCCACAAGTGTCCTCTACACCACTAGCTGCTTCATCTCAGTCCCCTTTGGTGGCCCATCCTCCTCTAGCTAGCTTCCAAGTACTAGAACATCCAGGGCCATTGCCTGGACCTCTCTTTTCTGTCTCTCCCTAGGAGATCTCATTCATGATCCCAGCTTTGCATTACACACACACTCGTGATGCCCACATTTGTGTCTCCAATGCAAAACTGTCCTCTGAGACTACAATCACCCCCCACCTCCTTCAGTTGAATCACTTTAGAACTTACCTCTCTTATTTCATGTGTTTTCTCTTTAGCCATGAATGTTTGGATACCTCCTTCATGCTCCTCCTAATTTATACCCCCTCCAGGGCTGGAATCTTTGGTCTGTTTCATCATCAGTTACCGCAGTGTACTGCATCATAACTGTTTAATACATGATTACTGAGTTCAATGTTTGAATCAAATTCCTGCTTTAGGTATCACTGATACACAGATGTAATGAAAGGGAATATTTCATTTAAAGAAATAATGCCTCATCCTTCAGCATTTCCAAATGAACAACCTCAAATGAGAGAACACATACATAAATTGGCATGAGGTGAATATTTAAGTTTAAAAATGCTAAATTGAGCCAGTATAGTCCCTTGTGGTTACAGAAACTGCTCAAAGGTTTTATAAATTGCCAACCTTCCTACTCCCCATCTGGCGATGCTGCCGCGTTACAGCCATGGATGACTTACTTTTCACAATACCCTTCACTTGGATCTGAAATGAAAAGACAAAAAGAAGACAAGGGACTTGGGTAAAACTCTCGCACCCAGAGTAACTGTTCAGTCGCATAATGTTGACTCCTCAATTTGGACTCAGGACCAAAGAGGAGGTCAGAAGAGGAAGACTCCCCAGATTGCAGAAAGATGTTTCGGCAGCAGTCCTAACAATAGCATATGGCAACTGCACCTCTGGCCCTTCATCTGAATTTTAATGCTGTTCCTTTCCGAGCCTCTCCCAAGGCCTCTTCCATCAGTCAAAATCGGCTAGGTCCCAATGTACTCAGCCCTACTATGAGATTAATTTAGGGTTTTCACATGAAAGCTATAACCCAGTTACAACCTAAGAATAGGGGGAAGGGGGAAAAGGGAGGGGAGGGAGAGGGGAGGTGGGTAGAGGGAAGGGGATTGGTGGGATTACACCAGCGGTGCATCTTACAAGGGTATATGTGAAACTTGGTAAACGGTCTGTGAAGCTGGCGAATGATGCCCCATGATCATATCAATGTACACAGCTATGATTTAATAAAAAAAAAAAGAAAAAAAAAATCGGCTAGGTTTCCTAATGTGTTTAGAAGAAAAGAGGACTGATGGAACCTAAGTATTGCCAGAGCAAAGCTGAGAGCCTTTTTATATTGCTGATCATCTGAGTGAATCAGGGTCCCAATCACCACCCCGGGAGGGCCCGGGGATGCGGATCCATTTGCACAGCTCCCACATGTGTGTACAGAGAGGCTGCTTTTTTTCATCCTGGTTACCTTAGAGGGAATTTGTTCTCAGCACATACTTGAAGCTCAGTGTTGAGCCTATAAAAATTAGAGGAAATTTGTCCAGAATTGCATCTTTTCTGCAAAAATAAACATTTCTCATTGGCCATGGTATTTTAAACTATGTTTTCTTTCTCCACTAGTGTCCGTTCCCTATTGTACTTCCCTGGATATATCGTTTATACTGTAACATTTACTAGCGAGGAGTCCCCTGGGCAGGCAGCAGCCTTAGGAGTTTCTTCTCGGCACTTGGTGTACTGTCCAGCTGCCTCCCCAACCACGTGGAGAGTCAACACAAACACAGCACGTTTGTGATTAAAAGCAACAGTCATCTTAGCGCGCTGCAGCTGTGACTCTCAGCTCAGCCTCTGGGTCACCAATCTGAGACTTGAGCTGGCACTTTTAGAAATAAGGTATTCTGATAGAGATGGATCATTGTCAGTTGAATCTTCCAGAAATCCTCTTTCCCTGGACCATTGGCCTTCATCCTCTCGGCATGTGTTGTTCCCTGTGCATCTTTTGTTATCCTCCATCCTTGGTTTCTCCCCACAACCTGGACACCGCGGCTGGGTTAGATTGATACTGTGTGCTTTGTCCAATGTACTGTGCTTTCATGCACAATGTTATTTCAGTTTGATGAATGCTGAGGTTGTTCATCACGCGAAGACAGTCTCGCTGCACAGAGTGTGTCCTTAGCCCTCCTACCTTGTGCCTTCCCAAGTTCCCATAGTCACTACTCAGTTACACACGCGTGCTAACTCTCAGACCACTTTGCATTTAAAGCCCTGCCAACTGGATGGCTTGTACTTCTATTCAATAATCTTCTAAGCATTCATTACACCGCTCAATGTTAAGAGTCCTTTAACTTGTCATATACATGATGTATATAACAGCCCTTGCATTCTAAACTAGGCTTTGACACAGCAATATAGTGGTGCTTGGAAAACAACCACTCTTGTGGTGTCTCTGGTGAATGTTATAATTAAACTGTATTTCCCCCAGTCCTTGCTGCTACACCTGTCTCCACTCACCACTGAATACCCATTGTAAACCCCACATAACCAATGAGAATGCCTGTGAAACAGAGGTCATGGCTACAGGCAGCAGCAGGTGCAAAGTAGGCCCTTGAGGCATGGCCAGGACACTGGGTCATAGTGGCCAAGCCACTATAGGGTCAAGATCCTGCTCAAATACTGTATAACTCTCCCTCTTCACGGTCTAAGACCTCTCTTCTTCCAGTCCCCAAAGCTACCTTCAGGGCTACTTTTTTATTTTTATGTCTTCACAGCTACCTTCCCCAAAATGCCCTGCAGTGATTTTGTTTCTCTCTCATTATTTCCCCAGTTAGCTCCGACTCCATGTGTTGGCACTCTTTCAGCCTGGCTCCTCTCTCCTCCCATCCCTAAGCAAAAAGTAGCAGATGGATTAGCTGAGAGCCCTGGGGAACTGGATGATACAAGTTTTTGTCTCTGACTGTGCCCCAGAGGGCCAGACCCACCACCCTCTGTCCCAAGGAGAAGGGAGTGCATCCTCTCCATCCGTCCTCTCTCTCTCTGGCATCATAGGCTCAGCCCACAGGACAGGGTCATCTCATTCTCTCTCCTGCTGAGACAAGCAAGGAGAGTGTCACTGCCAGACAAGCTCCCGCAGCCCTCTCCTCTCCCTCTGCCCTTTATTTGCTTCCCTGTGGGAGATGAGCAGGAGTTTCCCTGGGGTCCTGGGAGAGCCGAGTTATGTCACCGCCCTGTGCCCTAAAGGACACACACAGCAGCCGGAGGGATATGAGATGTATATAAGAAGATCTTACTTCCACAGAGGTACAGTTGCAGCTGCAAAATTTGAGCTCCTTATCAGCACTAAAGCAGCCGCATTCTACTTCCTCCTAAGTCCCACCCCGAAAGCATTTATGTTCTCGCTAACCCTGAGCTATCCCCCCAGCCTACTCCCAACCAAGAACCTTGAGCAATATTCTTTTCTCCATTTCAGAGGAGGGAAGTGGGAAGTGCTTTTTCTCATAGCAGGAAATACTACAAAGTGGGAAGGGCTTCTGTTCAGGCCCCTTTTAAAATAATTACCCTGGTAAATGTAGAATGTAAATGTCTTGGCACAGTAACGGAGATAATGCCAGGAAGGCTATGTTAACCATTGTGATGAAAATGTGTCAAATGGTCTATGAATCGAGTGTATGATGCCCCATGATCATATCAATGTACACAGCTATGATTTAATAAAAAAAAATTATAGTGAAAAGTAAAAGAGAAAAAAATAAATTAAATAAATTTTTTTCCAGATCTTTAAAAAAAAAAAAATTAAAATAATTACCCAACTGCTCCCAATGCAGGTTTGTTTTTTTTTTCTCCATTTTTACCTTTCTCTGGATATTGTCAAATGGAAATACAAAATTACCATTTTTTGTTTTTTATTTTTCATAAATTGGCTTCAATCACCAAAGACATAAGGTTAGTCTATTATTACATGAAAACCTCTGTCTCTGTTACAGTCTTCCAGCAAGCAGGGAAAATCAAAGTGGATTTCCAGGGACAGCAATAACTTTACATTCTACCCACAGCTCTCTCTGCAGCAGCAAATCTTCACTGGGAAATCTGCAATTCCAGGACAGCAGAAGGTAATCAACCTTCCTCCAAAAACAGGTGGCCACTTCAGAGAACTGGACACATTTGCACTCTTAATGACAGGCCTCCTCAGACTATTGTGGTCTGCTGTGAGCTTGGGGATTATATGACAAAAATCAAAATGGAGGAAGGACGAGAGGGAGGGTGGGACGGGAGGAAGGAGAAGAGAAAACAAAGTTGAAAAATAGCAAGAACCCGTCACTCTGTGATCTGGTGTGCTGCAGGCTATGTTCCATCTCGCTCTCTTTCTCTCTCTCTCACACACACACACACACACACACGTGTGTGTGCAGAGTGATATGTTGTCTAGCATGAGAAATCACAGCTAGTGGACCCTCCTGGCTGAATTCCACCTCTCAGAAGAAAGCTGGATAGGACAGAATTTAGATCTGAAAAGTCAGGGCAGAATTAGGAGGAGGAACCAACAACACAGACTTAGCCCATTTGACTCCGCACAGACGGGCTCAGAAGGCGAGGATGCTGGCACCCAGCAGATACTTAGTACGTGTCCCCTAAGTGCCCAGCACACTGAAGAAGCTGAGAGGGACGGAAAGACGACCATCGGTGCTAACCTGGGCCCTCACAGCCCTCATCTGTGAAAAGCCAGCAGTGAGTCTAAACTCACCAGGCAGGAGAGCTTTGGGCCCCTCACAGCTTATGGCGGAAGGGCAGGAGCAGAAGCCCCACAGCCCTGATCCCACCCCAGCCCCCATGACCACAGGAGACACCTTTGCCTTGTCCCCTGGGGGACCCTGCAGCAAGCCTTTACTTGTTACACAGTGGTTTTCAACCCCACCTGCACATCAGAATTCTCTAGGGAGGGTTATAAAACCATGTTGCCAAGAACCCACCTCAGACTAATTAAATCAGACTCTGGAGGGTAGGGGTTAGCACCCAGGTCTCAGGGTTTCTGGAAACTCTGCGGGAGGTCCCCATGGGGGGGCAAGATTGAGAACCACTACATGGAAGTAATTGTCCTAATTCCCTCCCCAGCTTTCCTCTGCCTCCCCATTCCTTGCATCTAAACTTTATTTCCTTTTTATTTTTAGTTTTTCTACTTTGTCCTTTCAGTAGATAATTCCTATAATACTCCATTAAATCTTGTTTCATGCATTAACTTTGTTCTTTCTCATTTAATTTGCATTGCCCGCTCCACTTACTCCGTCTTTCCATTATGTTTGTTTTGTTTCGTGTTTTCTTTAGTCCAGCATCAACATTTACAGGGCGCTTGATATGGGCAGAGTACTACAGTAGGCACTTAACTGCTGCTAAAAATTACATCTAATGCAATAATATTTTCCATTAAACCCTGTGCTATGGTTATAGGCTTTTATCTTACGGATGATTGGCATTTTGGCAAAGTATATCTGTCTTCCTAGGAAGCAGCTGCCTTGGTGTATAAAAACAAGATCCAAAATAAATAGATTGCAACAAAAAATTAAAGAAGCATTCACAAATATGAGGCAAAGAAGCACTACCAGCAGTCTGAAGCTAAATATCAACATCTCCCCTGCCAAACTCTTGGCCTCCCTGTAGGAGGAAGATGCTGCTATTTGCGACAGAAAGAAAAAGGAGCCAGAATATCAGTATAACTAGCAAGGCTGTTCTCTGACAACATGGACATCTGGTGATTTAGGTTTATTTTAGTTCCTCATTGTCTGCAGGCCCAAGACACACAGGCCAGTGAGTTGAGATGTGTAAGAAAGGGCCAGTAGGTGGTCCAGAGCGGAGTGCTTCAGCCCCCAGGAAGCCATGCAGAGGCTGTGCCTGCCTGTCCTGCTGCTCAGCTGAGAGCAGCCCTGGAGTCCCAGAACCACAGGCCCTGCAGCTGCCTGGTCTCAAGGGCCCCCTGAAAGCCCAAAACATTGCTTTCCCCACAGATCCAATCCCAGCACTGAAAACACCCCTGAAGCTAATGGATGTTTGCCAGATGGTTGAATGAATAAATAAATGACTCCCCCAGTGAAACCACCCCTGGGAGAGTCCATGGCACTGACAAGGAAGGTGGATCCCACACCGGGACCCCGTCCCCTGATACTCTGATACAGCTCCTCAATTTCTCTGTCTTCCTTTTGCCTTTTTTTTTTCTTTTAGGAATCAAGCCAGATACCTTGTTAGAGCAATGAGAGCTAGAGACATTTGTTCCTTTTAGAAGAAGCAAAAATTTTCAGTGCCTAACGGCTGAGCAGGAGGTGAATAATTATATTATGTCCTGATGTAAAAAGAACCAAGACAGCTCCCTAACCTTTGTATGCTGACAAGGAGACTTCTGTGGCCCTGGTCTCCTGCATGCTCTTCCTGGTAGAGCTGAGAATTCAAGCAATTGTCCCTGGAGACTCTCAGAGCCACAGTGAGAGAGGAGGAGATTAATCAGTGCTGCCCTATCCATGGTGCCACTGCTCTGCCTGTAGGTGGGACACACACTGAAGCCTGGGTCACCTGAGCACCAGGGCAGCTCTAACTTAGATTACAAGGTATACTCATGTGCCTAATTTCAGACTACCAGCAGCACATGGAGCAGGGTCATTCCCATGTCATTGTCCAGGAAACCAGAGGCCTAGAGAGTTAAGTGCCTTGCAAGTAAGACGTGGAGTTAGATGCAAACCCAGCTCTTCTGAGTCTAAACTCAGTAGTCTACACTGCAAGCTGCCACTCGACTACTACAGTGGGCAATGAGGAAACGGGACCCCAAGTTCCAGGACCCCTTCCACCAGTATTCTATGTAATATTCTCTCTGAGGCTTACTTGAGCAGATAGGGCTACCCAGCCCCCTGCTCCTCAACAGTCTGTACAAATTCAAAGAAATGTGAGTTCAAGGAACTCATTTAAAGAACAGGAAAAGCAACTTTCTACTCAAGGTTAAGGTAAATGAGGGCTGAAACATGGATCAGAAGACTCTAAGTTTCCTCCACCTTCAAGTCATTCATTCTTCTTTCTGTTCCCAAGGAGGCCATAAACACATCTTCCTCCATCACTATTTAATCTGCTGGCTAATTTGTCTGGTGCTCCCAACCAGCACTTTGCCCCTGGAAATGAAATATTAACTGCATCAGCCTCACAGCCATCTCCAGCCATCTGATGCTAATAGAAAAGCAGGAAAGCTCATGGTGGTTTGTGCATTAGGACCAGCGGTGCCTTTCTTAACCCTCCCCTGTCAGGTAGGGCTGAAGGCAGAAAAAATTGCTGTAAAGGCAAGGCCTGTTTTTAGCACCACAGCCCAAAGACCTGGGGTCCTTCCTGTAGCTGTGATCACGGCAACAAGCTTCTTACTGCTCTTCTTTCGCTCTTGTGTATACTGGACAGCAACTTGTTTTCAGGTGAGACATCCCGTGAGCGGAAAAAATCATTTCACTTCTGTGAGCATTTTTGAGGATCAACATGGGTTCAACAGGTGCTTCTGGAGGATTACACAGGAGATAAAAACAGACCAAATAACCAGTGAGGCAGCACTTACAAATCATAGAACACCATATACAATGACAGCTTCAGAATTTCTGCAGATAAAAGGCTGAGGATAGAAACCTGGTTGGAAGATGCCATAGGAACTTGCCTTGAGGCTGTGTTTTCATAACACATAAGACTGGGAAAGACATGAAAGAATGGGAGTCTGATGGAGATTATGGGGGAGAAGGGATAAAGCCCCCAATCCACTCTCACCTGTCCTAGGAACCCAGGTATCATTATTTTTATGGCAAGGAGAACATTAACAAGCAGTTAAGCAATGAGCCAACTGTTTGCAAGTATAATTTCATTTATTTCTCTCAGAAACACTCTGAGTTATCTTCCCTAATTTTATAGACTGTAAAGAAAAAAAGGAATTCTCTCTAGAAGTCACATGAAGGGACAGACATGCCCCAAGGCTAAGGAGGGGAACACACACTGTGCAGAGCTTGAAAGGGTAGAGTCCAATCAAGAGCCCTGACTGAGGTTTCTGCCTTCCACCTGGGCACCTGGACCCAAGCTATGTTTTGTTCATGAAAGATGTAAACAATGGGGCCCAGAGACGAGGCCAGAGCAGAGCTGGTCAAGCCTGGTTTGTTGAAAGGGGAGAGTGGTGGTACATGCACACCATGGAATACTATTTAGCCATAAAAAGATGGTGACTTCACATCTTTTGTAATATCCTGGATGGAATTGAAACACATTCTTCTCAGTATAGTATCACAAGAATGGAAAAGCAATTATCCAATGTACTCAATTCTAATATGAAGTCAGTAGATGAT
Organism: Nycticebus coucang; assembly: GCF_027406575.1. Classification (NCBI taxonomy): domain Eukaryota; kingdom Metazoa; phylum Chordata; class Mammalia; order Primates; family Lorisidae; genus Nycticebus; species Nycticebus coucang. The sequence goes on along the minus strand of NC_069785.1, from coordinate 31,618,404 downwards.
CTAATGCATGCCCACACAGGAGAAAAACTCATTTCAATTCAAGTCGGGGGGAGGGGTAATCAGGAAAGGGGAGGGGCTGGAGTGCTTTCACTGAATGGGCACAGGGTGGGAGTGTTTGGCATATCTTTTGTGTGTGAGACATAACCACAAGAAGGACTCTATCTAACAAAATCAAATTTTTTGACCTGGTTGTTTGAAGCCTCACATTAACCTAAAATAAATTTACTTAAAAAAGAAAGAAAGAAGGAAGGAAGGAAGGAAGGAAGGAAGGAAGGAAGGAAGGAAGGAAGGAAGGAAGGAAGGAAGGGGTGGGTGACCCACCTGGGCAGTGCAATGGTGGCGTCTGCACCTGGGGGCAGTTAGAGACCACTTTTTATATGGGGCTGTAGGGAGTGGGCAAATTCCACAGCTTGCCCAGAAAGTTAGGGTCCTTTGGCTCTAACTACTGGGGTGGGGTGTGGCCTATCCAGATCCTTTGTGTCTTTGTCGTAGGAGGAGAAGACTAGGAGAAGGAGGAGGGGAGGGTTCGTGTGTGGCTACACTAGGCCTCCCAGCGGTTCACATCCCTCTTACCCCTGCCATAGACCCAGGCCAAGCTGACGGTCCCTGACCAGGTGGAGCACTTCCCCTAATCACACCCTGCCCCACGTTCCCACCAATCATGGGCTGTCCTCTCCTGGTCTTCTGCTTCTGGCTTTGATTTACTGTTCACGCCAGCAAGCTCTCTCTCTCCTATGCCTAGAGGAAGGTTGTTTGGGGGCATTAGCAATAAATTCTTAAAATTACTTCTAATCTGTGGAAGGTATAAATCACAGTCACAAATATAATATGCATTCTTAGGACTTTTCAAAATGACTTCCAGAATAATTTGGGATGGTTCAACAGTAATTATCTAGAAAAACAGGCTTATTTTGCACCCTGCTAACTGTTCTTTTGATAACAATATAACTTTAAGCCCTCAGTGCTTCTTCCTCCCTCGGGCTACACACACACAGAGCCTCACACATCCCTCCTCATTTCTTATGTAGAACGTTCTTTCTCCACACACGCCCCATACCTGGTGTTCTGGTGTCGCAGGCAGGATCCCAGCAGGACACAGAGGGCCCTATCAGGGTGATTCATGAATATGTGGGCAGGTGTTATGCATTGAATTGCATCCTCGAAGGAAAGATATGGTAAAGTCCTAACCCCCAGTACCTTAGAGTATGACCTTATTTGGAAATAGGGTCAGTCACTGTAGATGTAAGTAGTTAAGATGAGGTCATACTAGAGCGGGATGGACACCTCATCCAATATGACAGATGTCCTTATAAGACAGCCATGTGACGACAACAACCTCCCCAGAGAACACCAGGTGACAATGAAGGCAGAGATTGGAGTCAGGCAGCTGCAAGCCAAGTCCAAGAATCTCACAGGTCACCCGTAAACCACCAGAAGCTGGGAAGAGGCCAGGAAGGATCCCCCTATGGCTTCAGAGAGAGCACAGCCCTGCTGACGCCGTGATTTCAGACTTCCCATCTCCAGGACTGGGAAACAGTAAACTTATGTTTTTTTAAGTCACCCAGTTTGTGATGTTTTGTTACGGCAGTTGTAGGAAAATAATACAGAAGGGTTATGAGAAACCAAAAATAGATGCTAAGACATCCAGAGGCCGGCCACAGAGAATCCCCAGCACCTCAGCCTGAAGCATAGAGGGGAGGAGCCTTCACTGAAACCTGCGGCTGTCAGGGAGAAGCTGTAGCTTCCAGGAGAGGAAGGCACCCCCCTCCCCATCAACCCACCGCCTGGCAGGAAGGGGCTGGGGTAACAACGCCCTAACTCACTCTCCTCCTACTCTCCAGTTTCAGTTTCCTCCCCATTAACAGTTTCCAAGGGTTGGATAAGCCAAATGGGATGCCAGAGAGTCAAGGAACCAGGTGGGTGTGTGAAAGTAGAGTGGCACACAGACTGAGTCCCAACTGCGAAGTCACCGCCATTTCAGGGAATCCTTCCCCGCCCTTCTGACCAGCAGCTGGCCCCTACGACATGCTCTCGCAGTCCTGCTCCCGCAGAATACTTATTACAACCACAATGGAGGAGCTAATTATACAAATTATTAAGTGATGACTGGCTCTCATGCTAGCATATAAACTCTATGAGGGAAGAGACCACATCGGTCATTCGTCAGCGAACCTTCAGAGTCTGGCCCAGAGCAAAAACGACTAGATTTGTAGGATGTGCCGAAAGCTAGGCAACCTGATATAAAAAGATCAAGTATATAAATCCAAAGAGGTTGCCCTTGGCAACTTTCAAACACTATAAAGCATGGTCACCATTACGTTCTGCAGGTGAGTACTGATGGCACAATTTATAATATCCCCAAATGTGACTGGCTAGAGCACTTGCTCACAGTCCTCCGGGAGTGGCTGGTGGGATGGGCAGTAGGGCAAAGTGAGGTGAGGCAGAGGTGGGTAAGGAGAGCATCCACCATGGAGGCCAAGCAAACTTGAGCAGCTCTTGTCTACCTTTTTTCCGGGCAGTCTAGTCTCAGTCACACTAGGGAAACCAAAAAAGCTTAACCAGATCTTTCCCCGACTAACGTGGGAATTAGGCCCCAGACTCACTCTCAGATAAGGGAAACCCCCTTTGCTCTTGCCTTTTTGCTTACCAGATGACCCCCTTCCTAACTTCTGCTGCACCCTCTAATTCCAATAAGTAATTTACCAGTTTAATTTCAAAATTTCAAATTTTATTAGTCTTTACATTCAAAAGGATAGGTCCCAAAATTGAAACACTCTCCTCTTTTGAAGCACATACATGTTTAGGCTGTCATACATTGGGATATAATGGTGGTTTCTAAGTATTTTACAATATTTAGCTGTGTGTAATTCAACATAGCTGACCTAAGAACCCTTCAGAAAAGATAGATGAGCTCAATAAAGATTAGGAAACTCCAGCTCAGATTTGGAAGACAATGTTTCATTGGATTGCTCTTTTACACATGGGTGAATCACCCTTATCCAACTTTGCCAAGAGGGAGTTTGCAGTGGACACAACGATCATTACAAGATTCTCGGAGTCTTTGTGCACATCCATCGATCTCCTCGTTTGATTACTGCTGTAAATGTCAATAATGCTTTCTCTAGGTATTAACTGTTAACATCACCACACCACAGAGAGTCCACCAGGTATATCTACTTTGAATGGAGCAGCCGTATCAAATTTAACTTCTAAGGCAGGAAGCAGAAACCTTGTAATCAAATAGCTGCCCTAACCTCCTCTCAGTTGGCCTGACTTACCTTGCCCACATTTCTGTCTTGAGGTTGGCATTGTCATCCCATTAACAGGCAAGGAGTAGGCCCCATGAGCCTCCCCTGATCAGCAAGACTCTGCTGGGCAGCTGGGCAATAAAACAGTTGCTGACAGGAACTGGTTTCCTCAGGCACAAGTGGGTCACAGAGGAGGTGTTGACTCAGAGGCGGGACCACCCAGAAACCAGTTGGGAGGCAGAGCTGCACCAAGTGAGCCATGCAGAGGATCTTCTCCTTCATCCATCTCTCCCTCTTCTGTGCAGGTAAGGTAGATCCTGGGACCCCAGCCAAGCAAGACTCAGCAGCATAGGAGACATCAAGGCTCCCAAGACCTGGAACTCAGAAACGTTGCCTCTTACCCAATGATCTCAGCCCCCACTGAGCCTCTCTCTTGTATCTTTTCTCTCAGGAGTCATGCCAGCTGTTGTGTTGGTGCCTGGAAACCAAAAAGTGACTGTGTCTGTTGGGGAGTCTACCACCCTCAGGTGCTCTATGCAAGGTGGAACAATCGGTGACTACTACTTAAACTGGTACAGGAAGACCCAGGATGGCGCACTGACTTTCATATACCGAGAATCCAACACGTATGGCCCTGGTTTCACAGACGGTTTCACAGGTGCTGTTGATAATCAAAACAACCAGGTTGTCCTGATCATTTCTAAGGTATCAGAGAGAGATGAAGGACTTTACTACTGTGCCTGTGACTACCACCCTGCTGCAGGTCTACTTCTGAGCAGCTCAAAAACCACTGAGATCAGTGGAGAAAGGCAGTGCCAGAAATATCATGACTTTCTCTCAAACAAATAATTTAAGAAATGGAAGCCAAGGAAAGCTGGCATCCCTGCCTTCCCTGCAAGCTCATTCTCATCTTGCCCATGCACTCCACGATGCTCAGACAGTCAACCACCCAGTGGGGTATGGCCCAGTGTGGAGCAGAAGGGAGAGATGGAGCAAAAGGAACAAATTGTAGAATCGACTCTCACAATTTTCTTAGAGCTTTATAAAAGATTTGGCCACAGACTCAAAGTGCTTAGGGTATGGCATAGATTAAAAAGACACTTCCCAAAGAAAACAATGGGTAGCATCCAGCTTCTCTCCAATCGTATGCACCATGATTATAGATGTTCTAGAGAAGAAGGATGGGACTGTGACCTTTCTTCAGCATCAGATAGTGTGCACTATCTGTCACCCTGCCCAACATGGAGGGCAAGGCTCCATCCTTGCATTCCGTACTGTTCTGATGATCTCTGGCTGAAGATGGTATTTCCTTTCTACCTCTTTACTTTTTCCAGATGTGCTAAAAACAAAATATTGAAAAATTGCTTTTACTGGCACTTTTTTATCCTTTTTTGGATAGCTCAATTTAATACTGAACTTCTGTTCTGAAAAATGTACTTTTCTAAATTTAGATGATTGACAGGACTTTCTATCCCAAGGCTGAAACTGTAGCAGAAATCGGCCTTCCTGCTGGCCTCATCTAGAAAATCTACCGTTCACCTTATTAAATAGCCTCGTTGTAACTTATGGTGATGGATATGTTCAGTAACTTGGTTGTGGTGATGGTTTCACAGATGTAGAGGTATGTCAAAATTCATCAGACTAAGTACTGTAAATATGTGCAGTTTATTTCATACCAAATGTGCCTCAAAGTTGTAAACGTATTTGTTAACATCTAAAATAAACATTTTTTAAGCCTCCTTGGACTACATCAAGCAATAGCTAGGTAAAACTTTCTCCAACTAACCCTTCTGATCAAATATCCTGCCTACGGCAGAAGCACAAAGGGCTGACTTGGGTCTTCCAATCCAAGCACTCACTCTCTCACTGAGTCCTCCCTCCTCTTGCGGCTCTGTCTGGCCATTCATATATGTACACATTTTATAAAGCCATAAATGTTATGGTGTATAACTGTTCCATGCACTTTAGTTGTGACTTTCCCCATGACCTCATTTATCTCCTGTTATTATCACTCCCCTCCTCTCTTCATTCCTAAGCCCACTCACTCTGCCCTGCTGCCAAATTGTAACATGGACCTGTCACCTGCCTTCTACTTTTCTGCCCCCCCTGGGTATCTTCTTGGGTTGAACTGTCTACAAGTCCCTGGACATTGGTTCTGCCCTCAGGCATAATCAATTTCCCAAATAAACAGGGCACCTTGAGCCCAAATTTCTGGAAAGGCATTTGGACCCAGTCTGCCTAGGATGTGTTCAGGTCACCACAGAAAGCACATCACAACTCATCAAGCCCGCCACCTGCTGCTCATATCCAGTTATTCTTCCTCAGGCAAATGATAGGCAGGAAGGTAGAGTGTATCTCCAACACTGAGAGGGTACAATTCTTCTCCTAGTTTGAAATCATGACTTCGGAAAAGAACAGCATTTTGGAAAGATGGCTACGCAGATGTCAAAGTTTGGAAACAGTTTTATATAGTGTACAAGATAGATCCCTAGTAAGACACCTAATGAGTCCTCTGAGGGACACCAGGAAGAATGACTCTGAGGGGAAGGAAGTGAAAAGAATACCTGGAAAATCCATAAAACTGTATGTTAGTTGTAATAATAACTAACATCTGTTGAGTGCTTACCATGTGCTAGGTACCATCCTAAGCACTTTGAATATGTCATTTGGTTTAACCTTCACAATTACCCTAAGATTCATTTTCTATTATTGTCCCCACTTTACAGATCAGGACCTTAAGGTTCAGACAGGCTGGAACACTTGCCCCAAATATTATAGCTAGTAATGGAGAGCAACAAATGCTGGGGTCCATGCTGGAGAAGTCAGAGTGTAATTCAGCGAGGTGGTGGCCCAGAGAAGAGGCCATCTCCAGGACATGTCTGAAACAAGGGCAACAGGGGTTCTACCTCACCACCAGACCTGTACAAATTAATGCTCCATGACTCTGTCAAAAAACTGGGACAATGGAGCAGTGGTCCCAAGTGACCTCCCAAACATCTTCTAACTCTGGGATTTCATGATCCTGATGTGAGCTTCACAGTCTTCCAAAATCGTCTATATCTCTCCATCTATGAAATGGAAATAATGAGTTCCAGCTTCACTTTGCTGTAAAAAATCTAATGCTAGGGGTAAATAAATTGCACTGCACATAGTAACTACTTGATAAATGTTACTTATTAAAAGAAAGAGCAAACTATATGGTAGAATAATTGAGTACAAAGTGAACAAATTACTGATCATCAACAAGATGCCATTTTGCAGATATGAACTCACTTATACTTCTGACAACCCAGTAAAGTCATTTTTATCAGCTCCATTTTATACTGGGGAAACTGAGCCTCAGAGAAACTGGATAGCTTGCTTACAGAAACACAGCCAGAATCTGCGTCTGACTTGAAGGCCACAGTTGAAGCTCCTGCCACTAGGCTGGGAGCTATGGGATATCCTAAAGAAATACCTTCCCTCTAGCAACATCTCATGTAAGGGTGGCTGGGAACAGGGGCGTGAAGTCCAGTCATCTTTGCTGATTTGCAGGTGGCTTTTGATTCATTGGCCACTTTCCAGAAGATGGAATGGGAGTGGGTGTATCCAACTCCTTCCACTTCCTGTTTCCCCTCCCCTACTTTAAAACATCAGTGGCAATTTCAGCTTCCAGGCTGTTCTCCTGAGATGTCTCACTCTCGTGTTTGAAGGAAGACAGCTGCTACCCTACCCAGGCCACTTACATTCCTGAGCACACCCTGGGTCAGCCCTTTTCTCCCATCCTGTAATCTAAGAAATGAGCCCACATGTGCCTTTCTTCTGAATGCTTCCCTAAGGTAGTACCTTGTTGGACTCCCTTAGAGTCTCTGGAGGTGCCCACACATTCACTGCCCTTTCCTCCCCCTCTCAGGGGCCTGCCTGGAACAGCAACCTCAGGGGCCTGGGCCTGGTATAATAAAGGCTGGCGAGATTCTGTGGGTTTCTGTCAGGTCCATAGAATTGCTAATTCTACCACCCATATATATCTCTTCTGTGACGTAAAGTGTGCAAGTTTGTCTCTGCCATTGTTATCAACTTATTACTTATACCAAGGCAGCAAGAGGGCTCAAGATGTGACATTCACAGTTCTCTGAATTCAAAAATGAGCAAATAAGAACCAGAAGACAATGGAGGATTAAGATGCAGGAGCCATTGTGCAAAGAATAGAAATTAATTTCTAGCCAAGCCTTCGCTGCTTTAGGGAGGTCTTAGCCTCCTGCCGTGTCTCAGATAAAACATGCAGGCTGAGAAATTTTCTACACTGACAAGGTGAACAAATGCAGAATTAAGGCTTCTTTCCTACTCTTCATTCAACACATTTCCCCAAAATATGAATTGAAATGATAGGATTATACAACTTTAATTTTTTTGTCAAAGTGCTTTATTCATCTTCCAGCAAATACCACCTCTTGTATCTGCTTAATTTTTCTCCATAGTATTTGTCACTATTTGATATGCTACGTATTTTACTTGTTTATTCTTTTACTGACCAACTGTATGTCCCCTGGAACATAAGATCCTTGATGGCAGGGATTTTTGTCTGTTTTCTTCATTGCCTTAACTCCAGCTCTTAGAATGAGTCTGGCCCATAACAGGTGTGCAATCAATGTATTAAACGGATGAATGAATGAAATACAAGTGAGTGCTATGTCACCTGCCCTGTGCCGGGTGCTGGGAACACTGATGCTGACTCTGCATTCCAAGATGGTTTCTCCCAGCCTCAGCTGTCCACTAATAAAGAACTATTGAGTGTAACAATATTCTCAGAAGAGTTGATTTTAAAAAGTACTCTAGAACATCAACTAACTTACTCTGAAGGTCAGACATCAATGCTCCCAAGTTCCTTGCACATCCCTGCATGACGGGGATGAAAATGAAGAAGATAACAGGCTTTCTTCTTCCTCTACCTTTTTCCTCTATTGAGTCCCAAGATCCCAGGCCATGAGTCTTGGGCTGTCAAGGAAAAAGCTAAACACTTCTATTTTATTTCACAAAGGAATTTTGCAAACCTTCTCTTCCAACAGCCCCTCTGGGGCATGCTATTTCACAATCAAAAGCCACAATAACAAATTTCCCTAAACAAAAAAGCAATTCCTAACTCCCTTTCACTCTACCACCTGGACTACCAAATGATTTTAATACTCCACAAGAATACAGAATCCCCTGGGGCACTGGTTTTGGGGTTTTTTTTTTATTTACATATACATAAACACATACATTTGTGAATGGTAACAGCATAGGTAGGGTGCAACAAACACTAGAGTTCTCTGAAGGCATGCCCCAGATGCTCCAGCGCCCCAAGGCCGCAGGCAGCCAGTGCTGCACTATATTTAATAGGAAAAATACCTGGTGTCGGCAAGTCCAGCCCACCTGCCTCCTTTGCACAGTAGGCAGCGCGTCAGTCTCATAATCTGAAGGAAAGTCCAGCCAAAACGCAGTCTCTTGTATTAATGCAAATAAAGCCAGGTTCTCGAACTTTGTGAGAACTCTTTTAAATAAGAAATTTAACAGGCATGAATAAGTTTTCCTTTTACCTGCATGCTTGTGGGCAAATAGGGAAGTTTAAATTATCTTCTTCTGGGTCAAGGAGAAAACTTCATGAGTATTCATAGCTTTTATACTTATACTAAAGTAAAAGCTATAAATATCTTTTAATCAGTATAAATATATTCTTAGAGCAACAAATTATTAAGAAAGAAAACCAATCCAAAGTATAGACCTGTGGAGATTAAAGTGGCTTTCATAAAACAATCATTATGTGTTCATTCTATAACAATGTGTAAAGTACATACTATGTGCCAGGTACTTTTCTAGACACAGCTGCCAGACACCTCAGAAGCTTCATTTTAATGGAAATAAACACAAAAGAAAAATAAATAAGTAAAATATACGTTACCAGTAATTGCCATAGAGAAGAATGAAACAGAGAGGGAGAGAGCATGTTACCAGCAGGCTAGTAAATCAGGTTGTCAGGAAAGGCTACAATGAGAAGGTAACATTCCAGCAAAGGCCTGCATGTAGGCCCGGAGTACAATAGTTGGAGTCTGGATGTTTGCTGTACTCCTCTGTTAGAAGGAGTTTGGGGGGGTTTGGGGGGTTGTTTGTTTTGTTTTTTGGGGGGTTTTGGTTTTTTTTTTTTTTCAAGTACAGATTTAAGACACATAATAGTGCCAGCTTTTCTGAAGAAAATAGGGAAGAGTTTTTTTCTTTCTTGTCTTGCTAAGAGCTCTTTCGCCACTGGTTCACCTTTCTATCTGAGGACCAAGTGCTGGAATTCCGTGCATGAGTGTGAGGCGTGTTGGAGAGCGGGTGGGAGGGTGCGTCAAGGAAGCAGTGCTGAAACGGTCAAAATCTACAACATGAAAGGGAAGATGGGGGAGAACTGACCATTGACAGATGGAAAACAGGACATGAGATGTTGAGCACTTTACCTTGACTCTCCCCACCCACGTAACCACATTCCGTGGACTGATGAGTGTTTCTTCCTGACCATAAAAGGACACAAGGAGCACCGAGGGGGTGATGTGTTTCTCTGACCCGTCCCAGGATGGCTTCTCTAGCAGCTCGGGAAGAGAATCTGTAGCCTCAGCTCTCCTTGTGTGCCCCGAAAACTGTCGCAATATAGACTGTGTAGCTGAAATAAATCATGAGTTCATCTCAGTGAGGTTCTGAGATTTTTCCTCCTCTCTGGGAAGCCAACCACAGAGCTACTGAGGAATTTAGAGTGACTTTGGAGAAAGCTGGAGTGTCTTTACGGTACTGAGCAAAGCTTTAAGGATTCACCTTCCAGGGCTCCTGGGTGTACTGGAACCAGAGGCCCAGGGTAGGCCCCAGAGTCTTTTCCACCTCTGCTTGCCACTGACAGGAGGGAGAAATATTACTCAGAGGCAGAGAGAAGGAATGGCGGCATCCACGGGGACGATACCAAGGAGACACAGCTTGAATGTGGGTTGTCATATGCTCTGTCACGTCAAAGGCCTCCTCATATGTAGGGACATCACTGTGTTTGCATAGCACCTGTGTTATAGTCATGAGTGACTGATCAAGAATTAAATGCCTCAGTCTTCTAACATGGTAAAAAGGGTTTTAAGTGGATAAATATGGTCACCAGGGGGCCAGTGTAACTGACGCTATTGGTTGAAATCAGGGAGGTGGCATAATACCAATAATCCTCTTTCATAGTAAGAATCAGTTTAAGTGTCTGAGTCCACAGCTAGTCCATTTCTCAGCATCAACTCGTACTTCCCTTCTGAAGGATATCCGCCCCCACTTACACACGCAGAGTGTTAGAGCAGGGAGACATTTACTCACTACCTGGCTCACCCTCTTCAGTTGAAGATGAAGAAACCAAGGAACAGAGAAATTAAGTGCCTTTCCCACCATCACACAATATAAAGCAGATAGACAAAGTGATGTACTACATTTCTGTCTCTTTCCCCCAATGTCCTCAAAGTCAAGGGCTAAGTAAAAACAGAAAGGGCAAACCATGTGATCATGCCGAGGTGAAAGTAAGATGGGATGGGGTGTGGTTTTCTCTGCGTTCTAGACGACTACCTCCTGTAATCTATCTCACACATGCAGATCCAGGGAAATGTTGTCATTGCTTTAATAGAAAAGCTCCTGGCACAATTTTAGTAAGTGTATTTTCCTCTTAGATAGCAGTATAGTGCTGCTGTTTAAGAGTTAAAGATAGGCAAAGTGATATACAGAAATAAACAGCCTTAACCATTCACAAAAATACCAATGTGTTGAACGTACAAACAATAATCTGCAAATTGTCTCTAACTTTGGCAAGATCCTTTCATCTATCTTAAAATGAATAAGTTTAAAAATGTGGGCTGTAAACTGCATATATGTTTTATTTTATTTCATTTGAGACAGGTCTCACTCTGTCACTCAGGCTGGCACAATCACCGTTTATAGCAACCTCAAACTCTTGGGCTCAAGTGATCCTCCAGCATCAGCCTCCCAAGTAGCTGAGACTACGGGTGCCCTCCACAACACCTGGCTATTTTTAATTTTTTCATTAGTGAGATGGGGTCTCACTATGTTGCTCAGGCTTGGCCTTGAACTCCTGGCCTCAAGCAACCCTCCCACCCTGGCTTTCCAAAGTGCTGGAACTACAGGCATGAGCGACTGAGCCCGACCATGAGTTAGTTGTTTCAGCAGGGAAAAGAGAATGGATTCTGGAATAAGAGGAAACTGAGTAAGATGACAGCTCCCCCCTTACAAGGTCTGGGACCTTGAAAAAGTTTTCTCAACTTCTCTAGAGCTCTATTCAGTCATCCATACAATAAGAATAATGATTTCATAGAGCTCTTACAAGGATTAAAGTAAACAATTGCTAGTAAGCACCAAGCACACCTGGATGTCCACCACCCAGAGATGCTCAGCAGGGAACAAGGCTTGGTTGTCCTTAATACCTGATGATCTGAAGCAGAGCGGTTTTACCCAGAAAAGGGAGCTCCAATAGGAGGGAACATGGCCAATGACCACTCACTTTTTTCCAAACCAAAATCTAAAAATATTCCAGGACATTTTTCACAAAAGTACCTCCTCAGGAGTATTCTTCCTGCACAACCTCTCTGAATTCTTTCCCTGCACTAACAGTCATGAAGTCCCAAAGGCAAGACCTTCATTGGGCAGGTCTAGCTCAATGATGAGACACTGCATCCCAAAGGCCTTCCACGTACCTGGATATGGGATATGGCCCCGTGTCAGCTTCCCCAGTGGTAACATGAAGAATGAATTTTTCATACCAAACATTTGTAACAGACTTTGTCCAGATATCTGAGACAAAAGTTAGGCAAAGGGGTCCCAATTTTCAGAAAACTCAGCCTTACCCGCTTTAGGGATGCTCTCCCAGAAGGCCTCCCTAATCTTAGGATACATTTAATTAGTATACCCTTTTAGAAATAGAGATTTTTTTCATGTCCTTAAAAAGGAACCTATGAAGTTTATCATAATGTCACTGTGAGGGGTGACATTTGTCCATCTTCTTGCTGCCCGTGTGGTCTACATGGAGTTACTCTTCATAGCAGAACTTACCCAAGGAAATTAAGTTTCCCTAAATGAATCCCAAGGATAAACAGCCTCATTCCAGAACCTCTGACTTTTTCCATTAAAAAATCACAGGGACCTGGTCCAGAGGAAGTGTGGGGGGGAAGCCAGAGAATCAGAGCCCATGTCTTGCCAAAAATTCACATTCTGATGGGAAAAAATAATGAAAGTTATCTGTGCCAAATCACATACTGGAAAGAAGCTCTCTGAGATCTGAGGAAACATTCACCTGTTATAAAGAGCTAGCAACCTAGTAATTTCATTGTTGTTGTTGTTGTTCTTTTAATCATTTGAGAGTCAGAACTCCTACTCCTAACTTTGTGTATGACTTTAGACAAGTCAGTTAACCTCTTTGTACCTCAGATTCTCATTTGTGTAATAAAGAGTTTATATTCGATTATGGCTAAGGTTCCTTTAACACTAACAAGCTACAGGTCTCTGCCCAGCAAGAAAGAGAAGGAGGTAGCCATAGGACAAAAGAGATCAAATTTGACAGATTCTCAAGACTTAGGAAGCACAGATTCCTGCCTAGCTGATTCCTTTATGTAATCCAGTAAGGATAAAATCGAACAGGGAACTAAATGAAATACTCTCTTGATTAATCAAAGGGGATTGAAAGTCATTGCTAACCTCACACCTACCTTGCATCGCCGCCAGCTCACCTCCCCTGGGACACTCCTCCTTCTCTTTAATGCCTCATCATGATTCTCAAAAACTGTGATCACTCAAGGTTGAAGCTTTTAATCTCCCATGTATAAAAGGATATGCAAATAGAGTTCAGTTTCCTGTTGAGTCTCTGCCAAGGTCTTAGCCTGGCAGTTCTGGGAAAAGAGCCAAAGACCTCGTATTTCTTAGCTGTTAACATTCTCCCATCTGTGCTCAAGTCAGCAGCCTAGGCTTCAGGCTGTGGTTTGTCTTTCGTATTATACTTTCCCAATTTTTCTGAAAGAACCCTTTAGAATGAAAGGCTCTAAAACCTTTCAAAATAAGTAAGATTCAGCTGGCTCCCAAGTAATCCGACAGAGGGTTATCTGTTCACATTTGAGGGCAGTAAGAGAAAGACCAAAAGATCTATATTTCTATAATCCTTTATTATGGCCTCAGAATCCAATCTCGCAAGCTACTTGAGATGGTTAAATTAATTAGGATGTAGGCAGGGCTTTCCATAAGTCATCTGTGTCTCTGATCTGGGATGTCTCGCATTGTACATAAGCAAAATGAAAAAGGCAAGGTCTTCAGGTACAATAACAGCTCTGTACAACATCGAAAAATAAAAGGCCTGAACATCACAAAACATCTCAGGGTATTTCTAGGCCAAAAATTCTACTGAACAATAGAATCAGGGACCAGACTAACTGTCCCCTGCATTTCCCTGATTGAACTCACATAAAACAGCAGCTATCGTTTTTACTCAACGCAAGGCATTGAGACCTGAGTTTACCGAAATGTTCTAACAACATTCTGATGGGAAATCATATGTTCCAAGCTGTGTTAAATTTTACCATTTATTAAGCATGGAATTTTCACTTGTTCTATAAGTGCTATAGTGCATTTGTATTTCCCCTCTGAAGCTAACTCCCACAAGGGCTTTCCCACACATTCTCATTTCCATTACAAGGTTAATGTACAAGTTACACCTTTGAACTTCTTCAGATAAGAGATTTCCTCTTTCATTTCTGTGTTAGTCCAGGCAGCTATCAAGAGCTCAAGCCTGGACTGAATACCCTGGAATAGGGCATCAGTAAAAAGCATTCTCAGGGCTGTTATTTCATACTCTTTCACTTGTTGCCCTCTGCAGAATTTGTTTCTAAATCTCTCTCTCTATTCTTGACACTTGAGCTTTCACTTTTAAAGTTATATTTTCTTTGTAGTCTACTCTCTGAGTGTTGATACTCTACATTTTTTCCACTTCTCATTTCCCTCCCAGCCTCTCACCCTGAGCCTTATACCCTCCAAGAGTCATTATTCCTAGACCATTCATTTACATCCCAATAGGGAAGTAATGTAAAATATTAAGGGCGGCGCATGTGGCTCAGTCGGTAAGGCACAGGCCCCATATACCAAGGGTGGCGGGTTCAAACCCGGCCCCGGCCAAACTGCAACCAAAAAATTGCCGGGCATTGTGGCAGGTGCCTGTAGTACCAGCTGCTGGGGAGGCTGAGGCAAGAGAATCGCTTAAGCCCAGGAGTTGGAGGTTGCTGTGAGCTGTGTGAGGCCACAGCACTCTACCGAGGGCCAGAAAGTGAGACTCTGTCTCTACAAAAAAAAAAAAATATATATTAACCAGGTCCTTTCCTATTCCTACTTGGGGTGGGGGGGTGGGGGGGTTGTCTTGTTTTGTTGGTTTCCTTTCTTTTTTTTTCTTTTGGTTGGGGACAGTGTTTTTCTTCTTTGTCCCACTCCAACCCAACCCATGCAAGTCTGTAAGTTAGCACCACCTTGCGCCATTTGTGGGTATTTTTCTCTGAGATGTGTCCCCAGAGCAGCATTTTGAGACTGCAGTCCACTGACATTATGACCTTTGTAGGTGCTTAGCTCAGGAAGACTCAGGAGTTTCTACTTAAATCCAGTTCCAACTACTTCATCACAGTAATTTGTTATTGGAAAAGTTTGGACTATCAACATATCACTCCTGTAAAGGTTCAGAAGTGAATCTTAGATTCTATAGAATATATGGATTCTCTACAGGTCCTTGGCAAAGACTTGACTTCCCCAGTTCTGTGACTCAGACAACAGGAGGCATCCAGATCATCTGCCTTTGGGTGGCAGAAAAGAGAATTGTCATCGCAGACAACAACAACAACTCTGGTCTACTTTTGTTTTCCTATACCACACCTCATTATACCATGTATGTCTGGCAGGCCTTGAACAAGTCAACACAGCCTTGTATTAGGGTGGGGGCCCAAGGTAAAGTAAGAGAATCTGACTCCAAATAAAAACCTTCTCCTCGTGGGGGTGGGGGAGGGGGAGAGCAGAGAAAAAACAAAGGAGGGAGGGTGGGGGAAAGGAAGGGCTGAGAGAGGGAAGGAGGGAGGGGGTGAAGTCTTGGTGTGTGACACACCTTTTAGGGGCAAGACACAATTGTAAGAGGGACTTTACCTAACAAATGCAATCAGTGCAACCTGGTTTCTTGTACCTTCAATTTATCCCCAACAATAAAAAAAAAAAAACCTTCCCCTCTTTCAAGGCAAAGATTCCAAAGACTGTGTATACATTCTGTACACTCTGTATTTCCATTTGAATATATTTCTCCCAGTTTCGGCACATGTTTGTGCGCACACAGAATTCAGTGATACAAATCAAGACTCTGTCCTGCATACACTAATTAAATCAGCTATCCGTGCAGATTGATTATGTGGAAGGGAGGCAATTTTGCACCAAAATTTACTAACCTCCACTTTAATGAGAAAAACAATAGAAAAACTTTCTTCCTACCATGACTCTCTCTCTGAATAGATTGCTTTCCAGGAAGGGGTAAGATAATTCTGCCATGGCTCTTTGGCTTCCATGCCCCAAGCCCGTCTGGTCTCCGTCACATCTGGAGAAAGGATTGCCTTTATTCAGCAGTATTTACACCATCACACTGATACCAATAGTCAGACCTGACTATATAGCTTGGCTAAAAAACCTGGAAAAGTTCATGTTCTAAGAGAGAAGTGGGAAGTGGTGGGACCCATGGGGCCTGAGTGCTTGGAAACTCACATCCACTGCTGACTTGCTCTTCTCACCAGCTGCCAGATCTAGCAGGTGTGTCTTCCTTATGAGGCACTGAATATCCACATCCTGTGGTCCCCTGTACCCCTGATACCCCACATTTGAGGTGCTTTCCAATTCAGAGTACAAAAGCTGCTGGCTTGGAGCCAATTCACAACGGCAGTAGGCCACAACCACCAACTACCCAGGAAGCATCCACCCAAGCAGACATGAGAATCATATTCTTAGAAATTCCCATATATGCAATCCCATCAATCATCCAACACCTGCTCAAAGAGGGCAACTGGGAGACTTTCTCCAGCACATCTGGAGGGAACTAAGAAGACCGAGGTTATGACCAAGATTTAAGAAGCTGAGATAGAGTTAAGGAAATTATTGGAACGTAGATGTTCCAACTTTACATGTAATTTAGGAAAACCTGCAGATCTATCCACACCTTTGACATAAAGCCTTCATATAACACTGACCTTACCGGTCCTACTCTCTGAGTCCCACATGGTGGTCACACACTGTAGACACTCACAGCCATGAGCAACAGGACCATGCCTCTCTCTGCATGCATGTAGAGAGGGACTCTGTTTGTGCTAAGCCTTACAAGGATATCCTTGGGTTGCAAATGTCTGTAAGAGATTGTACCTTGACTACCCAAAGTCTGTAGAGTTTTTACTTTCTTTTTTCATTTCTCCCACCAAGGAAATGGTCACTGCTATCCACTGCCTATTTGGTAAAGCTAAGAAAGATAGGAAGGAGAAGGAGATCAAGTTCAAGGAGAAAAACAAAGATATTAGCTCCAGGGAAAATACAGAGAGGACCTAATTTAAACTAATTTAAATTGCACATGAACTTTATGCCCACCCTGTATTGTGGTCTCAGAATATTTGTCATTTGGGTTTTTTTGGTTTGTTTTTGGCCAGGGCTGGGTTTGAACCCACCACCTCCAGTATATGGCGCTGGTGCCCTACTCCTTTGAGCCACAGGCGCTGCCCTGAATATTTGTCATTTGAACTGATATTAACCTACCACCTCAGAAAATGTCAAGGTCAGTATTAGAAGATATATTTTCTTAAGGAACTCTAAAAGAAAATTGAAGAATTCAAGGAGTACTACTGCAAAATCCACATACACCAAAAGAAAAAAGTGCTTAGTCATGTCTGGAACCATCCAAATTCTTGGCAATAACTAAGGAGGCTGCACCTGTCAGCCCACTGTTACTGCAAAGTATGCCATCTGTACCACCCCATTTTAATCTGCCTGTGTCCTCTTCTTGGACCCGCCTCCTCATCACATCATTCATATGCTTTCATTCTATTTCCATCAAAACCCCATCTCAAGAAATGACCTGAAACTAACCCACACTCATGCTTAAGTAATGAATATAGAGGGAGGCTTCAGCTTTTCTAAGGTTGGGGGGAGAGGAAGCATTCCCTTTTTTTTATTATTATTATTAGTATTAGATCATAGCTGTGTACATTAATGCCATCATGGGGCACCATGCACTAGTTTTATAAACAGTTTGACACATTTTCATCACACTGGTAAACATAGCATTGTCTCCGACAAAGGTTTAATAACCAGAATCCACAGAGAACTCAAAAGTATAAGCGAGAAAAGAAAAAGTGATCCCATCTCAGGCTGGGCAAGGGACTTGAAGAGAAACTTCTCTGAAGAAGACAGGTGCATGGCCTACAGACATATGAAAAAATGCTCATCATCTTTAATCATCAGAGAAATGCAAATCAAAACTACCTTGAGATACCATCTAACTCCAGTAAGATTGGCCCATATCACAAAATCCCAAGACCAGAGATGTTGGCGTGGATGTGGAGAAAAGGGAACACTTCTACACTGCTGGTGGGAATGCAAATTAATACATTCCTTTTGGAAAGATGTTTGGAGAAGCATTCCCTTTTTATGGAGATAATAGCTAAAGACTGAAGCAACCATCACAGAATTTTCAAAATTCAAGGAATACTGCCCAAACTGAAAGATGAAAGTCTGTTCTTTCTTTTTTGGAGGCTCAGTGTAAATCATATCAGGAGCGTCTGGAGCCTCCCGAGTGGCCAGGAAGGAGTCCAGCTGGAGCACACACCAGAGTGAGCCATAGCCTGGCCTGGAGAAGGCAACAGAGGGGAAAATTGAGGCCAATAGAAAAAAAAAAAATAGACACCTGAAAAGAGATTCCATTTCAATAGCAGGAATAGCTTTGCTGTGGTTGGCAGCCACTCAACAATGAAACTAGCATCCTTGTCAGTGGGTGAATTCAATGGATGACTACACTGGAAAGACTATCTACATTGGCTGGGCGCTAAACTCAATGACCTGAGCTATTTTCCTCCCTAGAATTCATTATAGAATTCTATGTTGAAAGACTATCAGGCCTGCCAAATTATACTCGGTGTATGTAATTATGCTCCATACATGTATTTGTATCCTCTTTAACAATATATAATCAGTTTCTATGTTATTGGATAATTTTCCTAATCAGTATTTTAATAAGCTACATTAATCTTGTATCTAGGGGAATACTATAGTTTACTCAATCTGTTCTCTTATGGACAAGCCCTTAGGAAACGTCTACATTTTTCCTATTATAAAAATTGCTATGATGAACATATTTGTACTTACAACATTTTCATTACTTAAAATTATCATATATGTGAGGAAACATTAATACATAAAATAGAGTAAGCCCTCATTTTCCTCAATTACAAAATTCAAAGTTAAGAATTTTGAGGGGTTAGGCACTGTGGCTCATGCCTGTAATCCTAACTTTCTGGAAGGCCAAGGTGGGTTGATTGCCTGACCTCATAGGTTTGAGATCAGCCTGAGCCAGGGGGAGACCTTGCTGTAAAAATAGCCAGGTGCTGTGGCAGACACCTGTAGTCCCAGCTACTTGGGACGATGAGGCAAGAGAATCACCTGGTCCCAAGAGTTTGAGGTTGCAGTGAGCTGTGACGCCACCGCACTCTACCAAGGGGGATAAAGTGAGACTCTGTCTCCAAAAAAAAAAAAGAATTTTGGCCAACTTGAATATATAAACCCTCCTCAGGATTATAGCATTCTACTTTAAATTTTTTACTGTATTACTTGTTTACACTTGCATATTTAAAACTATATGTTATATAAGATAATGTATCAACTTTAATACTGCTTTATATTTGCATAGCTCATAAAACAAGTATTTGAATTCTTCACAGGCACCTCAAATCAATGTATTTGTTGCCCTTAGGTCCACTATTTTTTTTTTTTTTTTGAGACAGAGTCTCACTTTGTCACCCTTGGTAGAGTGCTGTGGCATCACAGCTCACAGCAACCTCAAACTCTTGGGTTCAAGCGATCCTCCTGCCTCATGCTCCTGAGTAGCTGGGAATATAAGTGCCTACCCCAACACCCAGCTATTCTTAGAGACAAGGTCTCATTCTTACTTAGGCTGGTCTCGAACTTCTGAGCTTAAGCAATCTCCTGCCTCGGCCTCCCAAAATGCTAGGATTAAGGGTGTGACCCATCGCACCAGGCCCAAGGCCACTATTTTTAGTTTTCATTTTTCCAGATTATATTGGATTCACTTTCATCTGACTTGTTTGAATTATTCACCATATATAAGCTATCACAATATCCATTTTTGAAGGGTAAAACCCACTAACATAACATTAGAAATGTTGTTTTGCCATTTATCCTAAAAGTGTATATTCTTGATCTCCACAGTAAGACATTTACCTGAAAGACTTGTCTAAACAATATCAAACATTGCAATTTCAAAGGCAGTGGGAGACCCAAAAACAGTAAGTTTTTGTTAAACTACTTAGTCATCTTTTTCACTAATTCCATCAGCTGACTTCCATAAACATCCATGAACTTGCATTGATGGAGATCGTTCCAGATTAATTCTTCATTAAACTGTACTTAACTGTTCAAAATAAAATCATTAAGCAAAATCATTGTAATATAGCGCTTTATAATTTTTGTAAGGGATCAAATATAAGAAATCTCCTCTTCTCTGAGAATAATAAACCATAGTTTATGTTCACCCATGCATAGGATTTTCTTATAATAAATTCCCCAAAGTGGAAATAGCTGTTCAAACTGTTATATTTTCACCCTTTTTACACTAACTAATTGGCTTCCAATAACAATTAAATAATTTATATCACTTTGGGAGTGTCACCTTTTCTAGCAAAAGCATTGATTAAATATCTGACCCCCCCCCAATGGATTCTTAATGCTTTATATACATTTTTATTACTTGAGGATTAAAACAATTTTTCTCAGTTTATTAACCAATGATTAACTTTCTTCCTTTGTCCTTTGTCCATTTATTTGGGGGTGGGGGGGTTCTTAGTGTTTTGCTTATTGACTTGTGTGATTGCAATCATTTTGTGCCTGAGTTTTATGGCGTTTAACCACAAAAACAGCACTGGTGAGAGCATATTTTACATGTATTGTGGATGGCAGAGAGCGGTGATGGCAAAATGCCAAGGGAAGGGAAAAAGGAAGAAGAGGGTTCTTGTACTGAGGTGTTTCACTGTGACTACTTACCACAGAGGTTGGAGTGCAGTAAGCATTGTTCAAAAACACCCAACTATGATGTTGTATGCATGTCTCACCACTGGGAAGAGTCCTCTGAGTGCCCTGGAAAAATAATACATAAGCTTAGTTCTCCTTTACCCCATCTCCTTTCTTTAGGTATTTATTCCACATTGCCTACAGCAGTAGTAGAATATAAACAGGTATCACCAAAGTCATCAGTGATAACTAACCCCAACCACACATTTCAATGTTAATTAAATATACCCATGCCACTGTAAGGAGACTATCATGTCAGAGTAAAGGAAATGGGACCAACAGTGGCAGAGTGCTTGGATCCTAAGTCACACATTAGCATCTGAGGAACCCAGAGGTTAGACCTAGCTCTGTCTAACTGACATCATGCCTTCCTTCTAAGAGTTTTAGGCATAGTATGAAACACGGCAAGTGTTCAAAAAAGTGGTTGCTGGGAACTGAATTCATCTCATTGCTTGTGGAGTCCCAGCTTTTTCAAATAATGTATTTCTTAAGACCATAAATGGAAGGAGATCCACATGGTGATATTCTGACATTAAATGCCCAAATCCTAACGGGTCACGTGCTGCCTTGTTCTGGTGAGAAAACTACCAAAAGAAGGAGTAGCAGCTGCAAGAAAGTTGTTAATAGGTAGCATGGGACAAATGACCATGATGTGAAGAAAAGTGCAGACTCTTCAAAAATCAAACCTAAGCTATTAGAAAGTCACGAGTAAATAAACAGATGGTGGGAGGCAAAATTTGGGGGGTGGAGTTAGCCAGTAAGAGATTTTGGAGGAGGTGGATCTTGAGCTAGTCCTTGCAGATGATGAAAGACTTAGAATGAACTGGGCATATTATTGAGAATCAAGGAATTGCCATTTCTGAGGTCATTAATGCCACCAGTCCCTTCATCTGAGACTAGAGATAAAACTTATCTCCACACACTAGAACTATAAATTTTTGAAAGATATTTCCTGGGAACAAAGCAATATTTATGACCACTTCAGAGGATCAATCAATGCCAACATCACAGATCTGAGGGCCTACAGGCCTAGACTCTACTCTTCTCTTGACCTTGTGTGAGTTTGATCCATTAATCCTTTCATTTGGGGATTACAATCACCATTTGGCACACCAAGTCTAGATGCTGTTTTTAAGTCTAGGAGGAGAGCAAAAACAACGTAAAGGGGAAGAAAACTATGCCTAGACCTCCTCCCTAGGTTGTTCAAAGTCACTGGATTTATGACTTCGAGGATAGACTACATCAACCCAATCAAAATTAAATCAAAGTACCTCTTTTCCATGGAATATAAATAGTTCACGGAGATAACACAGAGAAATTTAAAGAAATTTTCATTTTTATTGCAGAAATGGAACATAACATCTTTGGATTACTTATTCTGTCAAAGTGAAGTCTCTTTCAAATATTGCTTTTTCAACATACAGTGATGAGTTTATAACCTTTTCAACATACAGTGATGAGTTTATAATGGTTACAGAAAAAATATGACTAGCTTCCTGCTTCATGCAAAGATACTATAGAAAATAATATTCCAAGCCAAAAAAAAAAAGTTTTAAGACATTTTGAAGTCTCATATTACTTGCTGGTGACAATGGGAAAGTATAACTTTACAAAAATAGATCTGTGTGCCACCATCTTATCCTAGTGCTCAATCTCCTTCTCTCCGAGCCATTATCTCCATCCTGACATGCTGCAGGACAACGTGCACATATCACCCACACAGGATTATGAAAACAAACTAACTAACTAAAACAGATAAACACTTTAGTTCTAACAGGAGACAGGAAGCTAGAAAAATAAGTAAAAGGATTCCATAAAGAAAGATTTTGACAAATTCAGAAGGTGAGACATTCTAGTGGACAACAGGTCAAGCCCCTTCAATAACCAATATCGTGTAAAGAAAAAGGAGGAGAAGCAGTGGAAAGAGAACTATTACAGATTAAAGAGAATTAAAAGATTCAGACCAGGTGCAGTGGCTCGTGCTTGTAATCATAGCATTCTGGGAGGCCAAAACAAGAGGATCACTTGAACACAAGAGTTCAAGACCAGCCTGAAAAAGAGGGAAACCCCATCTCTACCAAAAACAGAAAAATTAGCCTGGCACCTGTGGTGGGCACCTGTAGGCCCACCTGCTTGGGAGGCTGTGGCCGAGGGATCACTTGAACGCGGGAGTTTAAGGTTGCTGTGAGCTAGGCTGAGGCCACGGCACTATAGCCTGGACAACAGAGAGAGACTGTTTCAAAAAAAAGAGAGAGAAACTTAAGGATTTAACAACCAAATGAAATGCATAGTCTTTCATAGTCTTTAAATGGATTCTTGTTATTAAAAAAAAAAAAAAAAAATTTTGTTGGCTTGGCACCTGTAGCTCAAGCAGCTAAGGCGCCAGCCACATACACTAGAGTTGGTGGGTTCAAATCCAGCCCGGACCCACCAAACAACAATGACAACTACAACCAAAAAATAGCCAGGCATTGTGGCGGGCACCTGTAGTCCCAGCTACTTGGGAGGCTAGGCAAGAGAATCTCTTAAGCATAGGAGTTGGAGGTTGCTGTGAGCTGTGATGTCACCGCACTCAACCCAGGGTGACAAAAACAGTATCTTGAGGCTCTGTCTCAAAGGAAAAAATAAAAAATTTAAATTAAAAAAAAAATTTTGTAAAAGACATTTGGAGAGAGGATCGATGCCCGTAGCTCAGTGAGCAGAGCGCTGGTTACACACACCAAGGCTGGCAGGTTCAAGCCCAGCCTGGGCATGTTAAACAACAGTGAAAACTGCAACCAAAAAATAGACGGGGTGTTGTGGTGGGTGCCTGTAACCCCAGCTCCTTGGGAAGCTGAGGCAAGAGAATCCCTTATGCCCAAGAGTTTGAAGTTGTGAGCTGTGATGCCACAGCACTCTACCAAGCATGACTTAGTGAGACTCTGTCTCAAAAAAAAAAAAGACATTTGGAGGGAAACTGAAAAAAATTGTAGTAAATTACTATTAACTTTGGAAAAGGGAATTGTGGTTATGTAGAAAAATACTCTTTTTTTTTTAAATGTACACTGAAGATAATCATTGTCATGATACCTGTAATTTTACATACTTTTAAATACTTGAGCAAAATTAAAAATTTTGGACAATATTAACAAATTTTAATATTCTCATTCTCTTAATCTTTTTTTGGAGTGTTTCAAAAACTTGCTTTTTAAAAGTTTTCGGCTTTTTTATTTATTTCAGGGTTAATATGGGGGAACATATAATGATGTTACATAAATGGGTTTTATAAGGTTAAAGTCCACATTACAGTTGTGTCCTTCACATAGTAGGTGTGCCATATACCTGTGCAATGTACCTATTGGGTGGAAACTTACCCAACTCTTTCCCTCCACATTTGGATTTAATATAGTTCTTCTCTCACATGAACATGTAGTTGTTAACCACTATCTCCAAACTGGTACTGAGTACTTGTGATGCTTATTTTCCCATTCTCATGATACTTTGCCTAGGAGAATATTCTCCAAATCCATCCAGGTTGTTACAAAAGATACAAAATCCCTATCTTTTTTATAGCTGAATATTATTCCATGATACATATACCACAATTTATTAATTCATTTATGTGTTGAAGGGCACTTTGGTTGTTTCCACATTTTTGCAATTATGAATTAGGTGCAGATGTCCTCGTGGTAAAATGTCTTTTTTTCTTTAGGGTAGATGCCTCCAGTAATGGGGTTACAGCAGCAGTTCTAAACCTGCGGGTCGTGACCCAGAGGAACTGTATTAAAGGGTTGTGGCATTAGGAAGGTTGAGAACCACTGGGTTATAAGATCCCCTTTAGGGGAGGTCTACTTTTAGATCTTTGAGGAATCTCCATACTGCTTTCCATAAAGGCTGTACTAATTTGCAGTCTCACCAACAGTGGATGAGTGTTCCCTAGCCCTCAGCAACATCATAATCTATATCCATCAGCTATTTCTGTTGTGATTATGATCTATAACAAACAACTCCAAAATTTCATTTGCTTACAACAACAAACATAGAGCACTTTTGCCCACTGGTCTGCAGGCCAGGGGGACTTGGCTTCGGGATGTGGGTTGGATTCAGGTCTGCTCTATGCGTCTTCATTCTAGGAGCAGTGACTGAAGGCTGAAGCAGCAGTGACTGCCAGGACCATATTCTTATCTCAGAGGGCGAAGGTTCAAGAATGCTGGTGGAGATCCCCAATATGTAGCCCCTCAGAGGCTCATCTTGGACTGGCACACTGACACTTCCACCCATCTTCTGTGGATCAAAGCATGACAAAGACCCAGTGTCAACAGGGTAGCATGAATGCTCCCCTACAACAAGAAGTCCTGAAAAATCATGTGGCAAAGAACCTGAATATATAGGGAGGAAGGGAAGAGTTGGAAACCACAACAGAGGCTTTCTCATCAGAGTTCCCAACTTTGTGTTTCCTGTAACACAATGTTCTGTTCAAACCAGTTCCTAATGGCTGCTTCTTGGAAAGTCTGTACACAAGCACTAGGAGAAAGTCAATGAATCTCATATGGGTTAGACAGAAGCCTAATTTACTATTTAACACAGGAACCACCTACCTTTTGCCATTTCAAAGACTAGCACCTAAGGCCAGCTGGACTCAAGAGTCCAACTTACGGGCGGTGCCTGTGGCTCAGTCGGTAAGGCGCCGGCCCCATATATCGAGGGTGGCAGGTTCAAACCCAGCCCCGGCTGAACTGCAACCAAAAAATAGCCGGGCGTTGTGGCGGGCGCCTGTGGTCCCAGCTACTCAGGAGGCTGAGGCAAGAGAATTGCTTAAGCCCAGGAGTTGGAGGTTGCTGTGAGCCATGTGACGCCACGGCACTCTACCAAGGGCCATATAGTGAGACTCTGTCTCTACAAAAAAAAAAAAAAAAGAGTCCAACTTACAATTCTTTATCCTCATCTGATTCCTCCAAGAGGCACACATTTTCCTGCCTTCGGCCCTAAGCCATTCCTGTCACACTGTTGTTGAGCCCAAAACATTTCTTCTTTTCTCATTTTCCGATTTGTTTTATCAGCAAAAGAACCTTAGACTTTATATGTAGTATACAGAGATTATGTTGCTTGAAGTTTACAGGATAAGCATGGACGTTGTATGTAGCATATTGAAATTGTGATAATTTAATTAAACCATGGATTTAATGGACCTCCCGGGAAAGTGTGAAGATCAACCTTTTTAAAACCCTACTCCCTGTTGATGAACAACAGCAACAACAACAAACTCATGTTCTCCTTCATGGTAAACATTTAATAAGGGCACTTTCTATTAGCTTATTATACTGCTTTGTTTTCATAGCAATAGAAACAGAGATCAAAGGCAAACAAGACTAGTGTCTTGAGAACCCTGGGGAGAGGATTTTAGAAGGGGAAAATTGGGTCAAAAATCAGAGGTCAAACAAGAATATCACTAAAACTAATCGGTTAGATTTGGCCAAAGCCACCACGGCTAGTTGCACAGGTTGTACCTTGCACAAGGGCACTCGCCCAAAAGGACAAGTGGGGCTAAAATTCAGCACGTGCCCTGTCTGCCAGCCTAGACAAGGCCCTCGTGCAGGCTGGCATCATCTGGAGAAAGGAATGCCATTTATAAAGCACACAAGGTTGTGATCTGATTTCCAAGCTCGAGCCCAAAGAACTATTCCTTACATTCACCCAGTGGGGTCACATTTTCTAAATAGCACAATGCACCATATGAGCTACTGGACCTGAATTTAGCAACTGAGAGGTCAAATGGGAGGATAAAAATTTTAATTTACATGACAGCCGTTTGTAAACCTATAACACTATTCAAGCATAAAGCAGGGCAGGCCAAGGTGATTCAGAAGCATAGCAGGTGACAGCAGAAATTACATTGACCACAAATATTTTCAGCCTAACCCACAGCAGGTAGATTCCACATGAGATACTCAGATATCTAACAAACTCCTCTGTGGGCAATCATTTGAGAACAGACTGGCCAGAAAGTACAGATGGGAGTGGACGTGATGATTTCTAAAAGTCCACCTTGGTTGCAAACCCCAGGGCAGATCTAGCCAATAGGGTAGAAAAAAAACTCAGACAGCAGCACCTGAGCCAGCCTGGCCTGGCATAACTGCTTTGATCTCGCCAAGTTTGACTTGAAGAAAACATCTGGTTCCGGGGCTTCTCAGAGGCCAGTTGGTGCAAAACCAAGGGGAGGTTTTTGTAAAGGTCTGTAACATCGTGATTGGGGGGATACGCACAGTGCTACAAAACCCACAGAGACCTGTACAAAAACTGCAGGGGCAAAAGTGTTATTTCCCTGGGAAATTCTCAGCCTGGGAACTATCCCCCAAGGGATGAATTCACCAGGCAGCTTTCTTCCTTGCTTGGTGGCCCAGAAAGGATGCCAAGAAGTTGACTGACCAAGGAAGATGACCTCTCACTCCCTATTGTTCTCCCTTGGGTGAAACTGTCATTTCAATATTTTCTTACAGCACTTTTGGGGAATACAAAAAGGTGTTCTTTAAAAACTACTCTTATCTTGCTTTCGTGCTGATTCTACTACAAAAGAGAATTCTATGAGCTACTTATATGGTATGTATGAATCCAACTCCCTAGAGACATTTGCTCAAATGCTTTGCTTTGCGGTTGGGAAGATGGATTTGAAGAGAGATTGATTTGTTTGTAGGCAATCACCAGCCACCGCTGCTCATTCTGAAACAATTGTGTAAATCACCCGAACCTGATCAATGCTTCACGCCACCTCATCTCCTCTTATGGGGCCACACGTTACCTGCCCTCACAGCAGCATCAGTGACTGTAAATGCCTTGACTCTGAAGTAGTCACAGATCCAAGACTCATCATCTTTCAGAGACTGAGAGCTATATGTAGGTCTAGGAAGAAAGAACAATCTAAAACAACAGAAAGCGACCTTTCGGAGCTCCTGGTAAGGTGTACTGTGCAGGGAATATTCACGGCAGGAAGACGGCTCCTGCACGCTCCTCACACAGCAGCCTCCTGAAGCAAACCCATCCCAATCTGCAGTGGATTAAATCATCAGGAACCAGCTAGATGAACAACAAGTGCCATCTTCCAAGGAGCCAAGCCCTAAAGATCCTCCAGTTCTAAAGCTGCTGAGGAGGAGACAGGCAGGAAGTACTGTGGGGATTATAGAGAGGTCGTGGAACGCCGTGATACAGATAAGCTCATCTTCGGACAAGGAACCCGTTTGACTGTGGAACCAGGTAAGTAATTCTTTTCTTTGAAATTTGGAGTTAAGGCATCTTCCATCTAGGAGGCAGAAATATTAGAAAACAGGAATGGGTGAAAAAAGCACTTATCTAGGGTTAAGAATAACTCCTGGGAAGAAGCGAACTATGGTTATTCCCCTCCATGGGAGCGGGGGAGGGAGGTGTCTGCAAAAACAATGGTCCTTAGGGGATATCGAAAAGCCCATACAGGTCGGGAAAACTGAGAGAATTCTGCCCAATTCGTGAGATTCAGGTCCAGCTATAGAAACCAGAGTCATTGACCCAACACCTGAGCAGAATCACAACTGACCCAAAATGAGGCTGATCTGAGTCAGGGTGATTCTATGGAGGTGATTCCAAACATAAACAATTCTGACCTTCCTTAGGCCAAACACATCCATCCCCTGGGCATGGAAGGTGAGGCCAGAGCAAGTGGTCACTGGCAATGCTGCATCTCTCTTTAGAGGAAAGGAATGTGTTCCAGACATTTGTTTCTAATTGTTTGAGCTGCAAAGGAAAACTAGGTTACTAGTGAGAAGTATGGAACATTTTGATTCTCATTGATACCAGATGCCAAGCATAACAAAGTGAATGTGCAATGCTTCCAACTAAGAAATGTTTTGCAGTCCCTAGGGCTCAGCCACGAGTAGTCCCCTACTCGTGGCTAGTCCCCTAGTGTGTCCATCTCACAAAGAGGACAGGGAGCCACTCAATTAACTATTATGAGGGAATCATACTCAACACAGAAAGCATCTTTTGGTGTCCTTTAAGTGGCATTTGAATTCAACTGTGTCTTGCTAAAAGAAGATAGAGGTCTCCACTTAGCAGAAACTTCCCATTAGATAATGCATGTTAATTTTAAGCCAGAGAATGTGATAAACCAAGACCAAAAGCCAGAGCAAAGTTCCCAGGGAAGTCTAGCAGTAGGGGTTGTGGTCCCAAGTCGGCCCAACTGCCTACTAGAAAAAAGGAGCTTTGGCATCCATCTTGTGTTTTCCAAGGTGAAAGAAGGCTCTAGAGAGAGAGGGTGGAAGAGGGTGATGAGTGGTGTCTCTCAGAGACTAATTGAGGACTGGGTGGCCCTGGTGTAAGCAGTGAAGGAGGCCAGGGGGAAAAACAGGCATCTACACCACCAAGCCCCACAATCTGTGGGAAAGAGAACAGCTTTGCCTTTTGAGAGAAAGAGAGAGACACCCAAAAGAGATGCATTCAGGCTTTTCCTTTTTTAAATCAAAATCTTGGAATGATTTAGAAAATTCAACTAATTCAGGCCCTTGCCTTCCAGGGCATCCAAGCTATGAGCCAGCAGGCCACATGGAGGTTATCTGAGGCCTGTTTTGCTTATCTGCGGTATCAGACACTGTAAAAAGTACACTTGAACTTTTTTTTTCTTTGCTTATCAGCTTTAGTTAGCATTTATGTCTTTAATGTGTGGGCCAAGACAACTCTACTACTTCCAATGCATAGCAGAAAATAAAAAAAAGGTTGGACACCCCTACAATGCCTTTTTGGCTTTAAAACATCTCACTAAAATAATAGTTTACCCACATTTCCAACAAAATAAATGACTGATTTCCTAATTTCCCTTTGTTGGCCAAGTTCTTCCTAATGGATTAAGTTCCTCTGTTTACAGAGTTACATGGTCCAATATTTCCCTAAGTGTGGAATGCACAGTGCAGGATTTTAGATGGTAGATGGATAGACTTTCTTTTCATTTTAACAGCTCTATCTTTTTTTTTTTTTAGATATTTTCTTTTTTTCTTTTCTTTTTTTTTTTTATTGTTGGGGATTCATCGAGGGTACAATAAGCCAGGTTACACTGATTGCAATTGTTAGGTAAAGTCCCTCTTGCAATCATGTCTTGCCCCCATAAAGTGTGGCACACACCAAGGCCCCACCCCCCTCCCTCCGTCCCTCTTTCTGCTTCCCCCCCATAACCTTAATTGTCATTAATTGTCCTCATATCAAAATAACAGCTCTATCTTTTAATGGATATCAGAATAGTACAACTAGATCATCAAAACCATGTGATTTAAATTTTTCTTTTAATTATATTCCAAGTAAATTTTTTTAAAAATTATTAAGCAAATTATGACAGATGGATGTGCCCAAAAAAAGTAAATAAATAAAAACCTCAAAGAAGATGTGACTAATTGAAGTTTGGAAAACACTGACCTGGTGCATTCTGTCATCCTTTGAAGTGAAAATATAAAGGGCTTCCAGAGGGGGCAGGACACTGAATGTCTTTGAATGGTGCCTTCTTTTTTTAGCCAACTAATATTGGATTAAAGAGGCATCCGTGCAAACCCAGGGCCTTTATCTTTTCAGAAGCCTTTTGATGCTTTCTTTCCTCAGGAGCTTCTTTCAAGTTCTTACTCATAGGGCTCCCAGGTAGCACAAAACTAACAGAATGGGTCTATAGAAACCCATGGGTACGGGTCCCATCATACGGTCCCATCGTACATTTCAGCCCTCCAAATAGAGTAAACCAGAAGACAGCACTTCACTTCGTAAGACAGAGCCAGAGAACAGGGCAAAACAGCATGGAAAAAAGTGCTGCTGTGTAAATTTGTGCTTCTGACGGTGGCGATGGCAGGGCTTAGATAAGGGTGCTGGTCATCAGCAACATCTGTATGGAATACTATCTCTTATTATATGTCCTCTTTGTATCACTGACCACTGTTTGAGTGCTTGTCCTTTATCAGGCCATAGGAATAGGCATTTCGATGAATGTCGTTTTGCTCCATTCTCACAATGATCATGTGGAATTAGATACCATCACTTGCATTTTACAGATTAGGACACTGAATCTCAGGGGAGCTCCCCAAGATCAGGCAGCTTAGCAAAGGCATAATTTGAATCATCTGTCTGATTCCGGGATCTGTGCTCTTAAGAACTTGGCCATTCTGTCCGGGCTGCAGCTTAATGGGGGCACAAGTAGAAATTTTTCCTGCCTGGCCCAGGATTCAGCAGCTTGCAAAGCTGAATCTTAAACAAAAGCTATGCTACTTCCCTTCCAGCACCATCCCCACCACCTCCTTCACAGAGAAAGAGCTCCTGCCCACCCACCCTAGGTCAAAGTCAATTATGCAAAGACAGCTTCTTCTTCCCAAGGAGGAGCCCAGTGAGACCCACCCCTCGCATTACATCCCTGGAGAAATGTCTAGGGAGTGATCAGAGCATCACCCTTTCCTCCAAGAAAGAGGAGATCACAAAGTTCTGGACTCATCAACACATGCTCAAACTTCCAAGAGATGATGTTCCCATTTCTCCCGCCCACTGGCCCTTGCTTGGCATCTTTGGCATTCCCTCCCACCCCAATGAGCATCTCCCAGAACCCAGATCTTGCACCTGCAGATCCCTCTACCTGAGACCACTTTCTCCCAGGAACTCACATAGCTTTCTCCCTCCCCTCCTCCAGGTCTCTACCAAATGTTACTTCTGGTGAGGCCTTTCCCAACCATTGCTTGTCATTTTGCAGACTCCTTTCTTGCTCACGTCCGCCTGGAACTGTGGGTGCTCATTGACTGTCTCTCATGGAGCAAGGATTTTGAGTTGTTTCTTACTATAGCTACAAATAGTGTATTGAAGGCACTAAATAAATGAATGAATAAATGCAGAAAGGAATGAATGAATCAGAGGAAAAGTCAGCTGTGGTATAAGGCGAAAGGAAATAGAAATGGAAGTAATCTGGCAATCTGCAGAGCCAACCCTGAGTCCCAGCTCTGCACCCTCTCATCACATGCCTAGCACTATTGTATGTGCCAGCGTGAACAAAGTAGACAAAACTTCATGCTATATTGGAACTTACTTTCTAATGGCAAGAGACAGATGGTAGGAAAAGTTAATTAATTAAATATATAGTATTTTAGGTGGTATTAAGCCCTGAGAAGAAAAGCAAAGCAGGGAAAGAGAATAAAGAATACTAGTGCGAGGAAGCAATGTGCAGTTTTAAACAGAAGTCACAGAAAGCCTCCTGGGAAAGGTGGCATTTGAGCAGTGATCTGGGGAGGCAGCCAGAGCAGGAGAGCGCTTCCCCATCGTGCTGCCTGGGGAAGAACAGCAAGGGGGCTATGGGGACAGAACTCAAACATCAGGTCAGGTTGTGATGGGGGGGGTGTGTGGCTCGTAGGCCACTGTAAGGGCTTCTGCTTTTGGATTCAAAGGGAAGATCGGAGAATAAAATGGAGGTCACACATGACCTAGAGAAAAGACAGAGAGGACTGGACTCCAGTTCTCACCCGTGACCCTGAGAAGTGATCACCCTTCTCAACTCAGAGAACAACAAAAAATCAAATTCTCTTCTTCCTCGGCAACCTCTCCCAACAGCCCTTTCCCCAAAGAGGTGTCCTGGTAGTAATACATCCCCCCTGCTTCAAGTAGAACTTATTTTCTCTGAATCTAACCCTTAAAAACATTCTAATAATTACCTTGAGGCTTCCTAGTTTACAGAATGCTTTATGTAGACCCTGTCACTTAATCTTTCAACCTCTAATACAGAGATATTATCTGCATTTTATAAAGGAGACAGATAAAACTCAGTAAGCTTAAAGAACTTGGCCAAGATTATACACTTGGTAAGGGACAGAGTCTTCTGATATCTTTCTACTTCAAATGAGAACCACCCTCATGTTAGTGATTCTCAACGTATGATTTGTAGTCCTTTATGGGAGATAAGCTGACCTAGAAATGCATCTTCCCTTTTTGGTTTTTATGAGTAACATACAGACAACCTCATAGACTCTGATTCTTACATATTATAGGAGCTAATGTAACTGTCTTCTAAGTGTGAGTGTGTCATTAAAGCTTGCTGCAATTTAGTATTCATGAATAGTTATTAAAATGAGCTGAAGAATTGAATTCTATTTTATACTAAAAAGTCTGGCTGTTGCACGATTCTTGGCAATGATGCAAAGTTCTTGGATATGAAATGGAATTCCCCTAAAAGGCTAGAATAAGTGGTGCATATAACCCCGTAGGCCTTTTCCCCACCTAAATGTAGCCCAAAGTTTAGGAACCACTACTTTATAACCAACTGAACAATATCACCTCATAGAGATTTTTCCACTTCTCTTTAATCCTAATCAAACCAAAATCTCCATTCTCGTCAACATTTATTCTCTCTCCTTTGGAGCATAAATTCTGTCAAATTGTGACATGGGCAAAAACTTGGATTTCTATTTGACATTGGAGTCATCTCCTGCTCCATCCTGAAGAACAGCCTCCAAAACTGAGGATAAAATAGTTTAGACCAGCAAGGGCAGAAAATGCATCCAACAGATACCACCTGATTTGGCAACCGGGGCTGGGGTTACTGTAAAGAGAAAATTTGCATTAAATTTGCCAGCTGTGTAGAACCTCTGATCTTTGGCAAAGGAACCCATCTGGAGGTAGAACCACATGAGTAGTTTGCTTTTCCTCCTTACTACATTTGGCAATTATCTCTATTAAATATTTTCCTAAATTATCAGATTGGGAAACAGTTCTCATACTGTTGAAAAATTCCTCCAGCAGATAATTTAGTGTGGGATGGTTTGTGGAAAAGGGATTGAGTTTCTGATAAAGTCCAGGAGTGGGTGTGTGATTTGGACAACCTTCTTGATCCACTGTCTTTCCCAGAGAGTCTTCCTTGTCTTCCTGCTCACTGACTAAGTTTGGAGAACAGCTTACTTAACACCTGTGCAGTCACCTTATATGTACAGAGAGGGCCACGCTTATAGCACTTCCGAGCAGTGGATGGGAGGTGGGCGGAACAAGGAGCACATAATACTGAGACTTCAGAGACCAAGTTCTAATCCTTCTGATGAACTCAGTGACTTAACTTCAATGCACTCTAATTTCCCTGTAGTTACACTGACAGATTTCCAAGGTGTCTTCCAGCTCAGCACATGATGATCCTGATTGTCCCCCAGACTAGTTCTTAGGGACGATTTGGTAGGAAAAGCAACAACACCCAATGGTGCAAATATCTTATGACTCAGGCAGAATTCTGTGACTTCATGGAAAGAAGTGCTGTCAAGGAAGTAAAACTGTCCCTGTGCATCCATTAATTAGCCCTCGTGTGACCACAGGGGTTTGGAAAGTGACCACTGAGGTTCCTTTCAACCCTATTCTATCACTCTAGTTCCACAGATGGAAACTGGAGTCCAAAGATCTGAGAGAGAGGCCTGGTTCAGCCACTCAGTTAACCACTTTTAGCTTCAGTGACTTCATCTGTAAGATGGATGTAATAATATCACCTCATGGGGTTTGTTACAATGATGTTTGTGGAAGGGAAAGGATGTTAGGTAGAAAAGCACTTAATACAAATGGAGAGCAGCTATGGTTATTCTGATCCTCTGGGAAGATCCCAGGTCTTTTGCATCAGTGGTTCTTGCAATAACCTTCATGTCTTTCCACCCCTCACTGAGACACAGTCCTGTTGTGATTGATTTAATTGAGCCTTAGAGTTAGGTTTCTGCTAACAATGGCCATTTGGCAATTCTCAGCAAAACCAAAATGATTCCTTTCTCCCTATGAACATATGATCCCAAAGCAAGATCTGGGGGTAAAAAGAGATGGCAGGATGAGGAGATAATAGCAGAAAACCTGCTGACTTTCCTAAATGCCAACACTCAGAAGATAACAGACATCAAAAACCTTCCAAAATGTAATAATGTTCAGATCTCAGAAGCCCCTTGCAAATCTCTGTCTCTAGCTACACCCATTCTGCTCTACCCATCCCCTTCCAAACAGATGAACTAGTCTGATAGGAGGAACAAGTGGCAAGATTTTTTGTAGTGATGTCTGGGGTGGTGCTTTGACAGCACAGCTCTTCTTTGGAAACAGCACTCAACTCATTGTGGAACCAAGTAAGTTGTGTCTTTTACTATAGGTCAATGTGTGTATATTTTCTTGGAGTTGTTGTAGCTTTGTCCTGAATGAGCAGAGTTTTTGAGGAAGTCAGTTGGCTCTAAATTGGAAATTCATTGTTGCAAAGAGCTGGGGTAAAATTCGAGGGCAGATGCATTAGATTTCTCTTAAGAAAGTATTCTGTACATGCTTGGAAACTCTGTTCTGAGGCTTGGTATTGATAAGTCTCTTACAGCTACCTAAGAAAGCCCTAGTCAGGCTTCTGGTTCTGGTCTCCTGAGCCCAGGGAAAAAGCAAGCTGCAGATGCAGATGAGAGAAAAGAGTCATGGTCACTGTGTAGGAAAAGGGAGAGGTAGAAAGAAGAAAAATATTATAAAAGGAGATAAATAAAGAAGTTCTCTCTCGCTCTCTCGCTCTCTCTCTCTTCCAATATAATCCTTCTCAATTTTTTCTAAGAACGTGCATTAAACAAACATGACTGGCTCAGACTAAACGGTCCCCAAGGGCTCATCCTAGCCTCAGTCTACTGAGAGCAGTTATAAGCTCACCTTCCGTGTTAGCCCTGAGCCTGGGGACTCAGCACAAGAATTCAGGAGCCCTTATCCAATGTAGAAACACAGCCCCAACTTCAGGATGGTAGAAAAGTCATGGTGCTCTCCTGGAGACAATGTCTCCTTGGCCTGTCCCACTATTTGGAAATCCAAGGCCTACATTCAGGTATTTTGGGTAATTGCTAACAGGCAATCACTGGGACCAGTGCAGAGAACAAGAGTCTGTCAGACACTTTCCAAAATGCCAAGTACAATGGGGCAGGCATTACCTCTTACATGGATAGATTTTTATTTTGTTAATTGAGAAGAAATAAGGAAGTGGGGAAAGGTAAATGGATGTGGGGAGGCTACATCATGGTCCTATAAGTGACTGGTACTGTCAACATGGTCTCTGCCTTTCAGAGGATTATATAAACTTATAAGGGTCCTTCATTTCCTGTTGCTTCCAGGGAAATAGTGGGATTTGGTGAGGTTCCTTATCTTTGAGGGGAGAGAGACTAAAGCAATGAAAAAGAAGGAAACAATCTTGTTATAGCTGATTGCAGTCTGATTGATGTTTAGCAAATTGCATCTGAGCAGAAAGTATTGTGTTTCATTTTCCCCTTTAAATCATTTCCACTTGAAATTTCGAATTATCTCCACTGTTAGAATCAAATCTTTGAGACTGTGCCTTTGGGAGTCTTAGGGAAGAAGGAAATTGATGAGACTGATGCTTAGCCCTTCTGCCAGGACGCTGACCATGCTCCCCAATGACACTCCACTTGCCTCTCTGATCTGCTTCTCCTGCAGTGATGGAATGTAATATGATGATGTGAAGCTCAGGTAGGACATGAGAATTTTCAATCAAGCGCCCCGTCTTTAGGGTTTTAACAGTGAATAATGGGCCTGCCCAACTGTCATTCTCTTTTGCCTGGTTCTAGCCCTAGGCCCTTGATTTTTGGTGATGAGACAGAGTAATTCATGTGGTCTTTAAGTTCTCTTTCACATGATTACTATATACTCCTGAGACTTGTATCCGGATCCAGAGTCAGGAGAAATTATAAAACAAAAATAAGCAATCCAAAGTAAGCCCTGGCTTCTCTGACCCACAGCCATGACACACAGCACCACTGGGCTTCCCCGATGGCAACCAATTTCTTGTTCAATCCTCAGGTTCTTAGAAAGCCTTTCACTGGGTTCAGGGGATTAGAAAGCAGATTCATTATTGTTGTGAGACTCTGAATGATGGGAAAAATTAAGTTTCTAATCAGAAAGCTATGTTTATGACCCAAGAGAAGGGAAGCAGAGTATGAGAATGGAACCTGTTTCTAAACCTTCCTTTCCTCAACCTAACATTCTTTGTAAGAAATGTCAATGGTCAGTGCCCCATCCCTACCCCAGGGCTACTATGGTCTTCTTGGAAGGCCCTTTCCAATAAACAGGCAGTTAAATTTTCCATCTTGAAGGCAGCAATCAGTCAACTGTCACCCTCTTTTTTTGTTCTGTCTTGTCTCTGTCCCAGCTTGGATGGGGACTTCATCTCTCTCCAGAAGTTCAACTATCATTAGCTTCAAAGGGAACTGAGACTCTGTGCACTCAGCCCCCTGGTCTCATCATGGCCAGCTTTGTAGTTCTCTGAGCCGTGGGCTCTCCAGGCTGAGACATGCAGCTAGGGAGGCAGAGCACAGATGTTTCAGCCCAGGCCCCAGGGCCAGCCCCAGGCTGGTTACCTGTCTGATAGTGTTGCAATGTGCTCTGAGGCCACCAGACACATGTTTTTTGGTACTGGCACCAAACTCTTCGTGGAGCCCCATGAGTTGATCTTTTTCCTATATTTCTAGGGAAATTTGAGTCCTGGGACTGGAGCTGCCATCCAGTTTGCTTTACAAATTATAACGAGCAGATGACATTATAACTAGGAGATGGAGTAGCATAGACAAGCAGTGAGCCAGAGTAAAAAGGCTGGACTAAGTC
This sequence comes from Nycticebus coucang, assembly GCF_027406575.1. NCBI lineage: Eukaryota > Metazoa > Chordata > Mammalia > Primates > Lorisidae > Nycticebus > Nycticebus coucang. Next base: position 31,581,208 of record NC_069785.1, on the reverse strand, counting down.
ACTGCAATAGTTCTGTGACTACCTTTAATTTTAAATATATATACTGTATATTAAAACTCTAGTTTCCACTTATTTCTGAACTCTTCAGAGCAGCCCAGAAAACACAAGGAAATCTAGAAGAATTACACTAAGAATTAGAGCATTTAGGTGTAGGGAGAGACAATGGCAGGGCCGCTGTGGTCCTCAGGGGACTGCTTCATCCTTCCTATCCCTTTGGCTGACTTGAGCATGCCTCATTGCAAACTGAAAGCAAATACCTTGCAGCTTGGAAGATTCTGGAGAGAGGTTGTTAGCCTGGTCAGAGTAATCAGGTATAGCCAACTTTTCTTTCTAGGTTTAAATTAAATCCCATATTGGCAGAAAATCTTGAAATTCTGAGTGACATTTATTATAGATGTTGCCATTCTTAGGGACTGTGATTCTAAAACATAGATGATTTCTAAGTTTATAAATTAAGAAAGCCTGTTCAGGAAGGGTATACAGTTCTTTTTGTATTATCTACCAGTACATAACATGAGCATTGTATTGGTAATCATGAAAAGAGAAAGTCTGAAAATAAAACAATGGTCCAAACAAATAGCACTTGAAACACATGTTGTAATGTAATTACACTTGGCAAATCCTCAAAAGATAAACCATTAAGTTTTTCTTTTTCTTTAAATTTTGGACTACAATTTTATACAACTTTAAATTTTGGTTTAAGCCAAATATAAAATGGTCAGACAACTATTTTGAGTGCATTCCATTTTTTTAAAAAGTTTTAATTCAATCAGATAGCTTTCTCTTAGGTTACTAAAATTAAAAGAAAAAAAGCACCTTCCCTTCAAACAATTGTTTTGAACATATAGACTTTAACTTAGAAAGATAGTCTGAGAAAATGGTTTTCCCAAATCAAGGCATTACGCTCCATCTGAAATGCTAATAGATTCAGAGCTCAGTATCATAAGTGCATGACTTTCTTCAGGTTCAATTTCTTCACCAGTGTTTAAATTATTCAAATCACATCTCCCCAACCCCAAGCGATCATTGACAATTGTCTCATGAATTCAGGTTTTGAAATCCCAGCAAGCCTTAATTGTCAAACTAAATCAGACTAGGATTAAGTCATATGCTTAAATAAACAAGTGGTGTTGTTGTTTTAAATGGACAAGTTTCCTTTCTAGCTCATAATTCCCTTAAAAGTCAATCAGAATACATCTCAGACCAAAGTCAGGATAGTGAACAAGAAATGTAGCAGTGCTGAAGGAAGGTGAATGAGCAACACATGTGGTTTCCAGCCCTTACTAGGGTTATCTGTTTCTGTTATCAGTGGCTTCAGCTATTCGAGGAAACAAAACAATGAAGGTTTTCTCACGCAGGTTGAAAGCAGGTTCCAGGAAGGCCCTTTGAAAAATTCCCAGTCCTCTCTCTTATCTAGATCTAAAGCCAAAGATACAAGGAACCAGAGTATAAGGAACAAGTTTTCTGCCCTGAGTGACGGGAACAAAATTCGTCTTTCAGCTGTGCTTCTCAGCAGAGAAAAGATGGAGAACTATGATGGCAGTGATGAGGAGGCTGCTCTGATTTCCTAGGAAAGCCATGATTAGCCATTTACCGAGGGGTGATCAGCAGGAACTTCCTAACTAGCAGTCACTCTCTCTCAACCAGTTGAGTTTGTTGTAGCTCTACTACCACGAGCTACGTAGCTGAAGCCCAAATCCAGATTCATGGTAAAGCACTAGAAAAATTACTTATTTTCCATTTACACATTCATTACCAACTATTTGTTCAGCAATACCTAAGATCCTGATTGTAGACCATAGTAGATAAAATGTACACTGGAATTCAACATATTTTTCATTTGATGCCAAGAAGCCAAACTCACCTAAGTTTTAAATCCTAAGAGCCATATTTATGGGAATAATTAATATAAAAAATCAGCAATTAAGTTGAGGATTGGAAATATAACCAATTTCCCTTTACAAACTGATGGTCTTCCCTGATTTTAGGACTCCTTCTTTAGCAGTCATCTGAAGAGATCATAAGAATCCAAATCTCCATGGACACAAAATTTAATCACAATTCAAAAAACTTCAATAAAGCTTCAAGACTTTTGGTTTTGAGACAAACAAAAAAAACAAATGCATTTACAGAGTAGCAGATAGATGACAGCCCAAGGCGAGGCATGAGGGAAGAGAACACCAGGAGGAGACCCAGTTACTGAGCCAACATTCCATAGCTCCTCTTAGAATAAAACAAGAAAAGGGCTTCTACTCATTTTCTGCCTATAAGGACTTCTTGAGAGTGTGAGTTTTTATTCTCTGATTAAAGACTCAAGGGAAACTCTGGTAGTCAGTCCCTTACAGAAGAGTAAGTGCTCACCTAAAGGCAAAGACATTCCATTTAACTTTAACAGATCCCTTTCAGTCCATAAAACATGGAAGACTCCTGCAGTGACCCAAACACCCCCATCCTCAGAGCATTTGGACCAATTATGCAGTTTTTCTCAGACCCTCCATTCTTTAATTGACATAATGCTAATCATGAGCACCTGCTCTGTTGTCCTTCCAAGGGCCCATTCATTTAAAATAAACAAACTAGGGCAGACAGATATTCAACCTGACCTTAATTGTCCAGAGGATTGATCAATAAAACATACATAATTGAAACTCAGATGATCCAGAAACTTCTTTACAGTCGTTACTTTCCATCTCTGCTTCCATGTCTCTCTTGGCAGCTCCTAACTAGAAGCCAAACTGACTGCCTTTCCTGTCCACTCCCCTTGGCCATCCTTTCATGAGGTGCTCACAAGCCCAGATCACTCACAGGATGCATGGAGGTCTAGAGTGTAGTGTTTGGCCCCAGCGTAACTGGCATAATCACTACTGTTCAACTCCCACAAAGTTGTAGATAAATCATTTCATAAAATAAGTTTATTATATTTACAGAGTATCAGGCTCCTACCAAACCATCTGTTTTTGTCATGAAAAATGGGACAAATGTCGCTTGCCTGGTGAAGGACTTCTACCCCAAGAATGTGAATATAACTCTCAAATCATCCAAGAAGATAAAAGAATTTGACCCTGCTATTGTCATCTCTCCCAGTAAGAAGTACAGTGCTGTCAAGCTTGGTCAGTATGAAGATCCAAATTCAGTGACATGTTCAGTTGAGCACAACAGGGAAACTGTGCACTCCACAGACTTTGAATTGAAGACAAAGTCTTCAGGTGAGTCAGATCTGGCCTTAAGGGGTGGAGATTATGGGGAACAAAAATTAGGGGAAAGGCAAGTTAGAGATGTAAGCTCTGGAAAGATACTTCTCAATGTGGCATCATACTGGAAATAGACTTAGGCCCAACCACAGCCTTCCAAGGACTGGGAAGGAAAAGCTCTGCATCCCTCAACTGGAATCTAAGACAAGCCAGTCTTGTTTCATTCCCATCTCTCCTCCTTACCAGCCACTGCCTCTTTCATATGAGCAACTGTCCTACTACTAGACTCTGGGGTCAAAAGCCCATGTGCAGTGATTCAGTGCTAAATTCCAAAACAAAGGGCAGCCCAGCCCATTACAGGGTTAAGAATTTTCATTCTTCCTACATATTAGAAGCATGCCTAGATGTTGGCCTCATGGTGCAATGAAAAAAGCCCAGAACGGGAAGCATGTTGGTTGTGTCAATAGCTGTTGGACCTTAACCAGGTCACACCCTCTGGTCTTCAGTTTACTTATTTAAAGTCTCCCCCAGTTTTAAAACCCTATGGTCCTTTGAGCCCCTGTAGGTACTAATGTATCCCTGACGCCTGAGGTTTGTTCCAGATAATCAAAAACCAACAGAACCTGGAAAGACAGAGCCTCCAACGGCAGACCCTCAAAATGCAGATCCTCAAAAGACAGAGCAAACTTCGGAGAGCTGCCATAAACCCAAAGGTTAGTTCGAATCACGGGTCAAGCTTCAGAATTAAGAGTTAAAGCAAAACCTGTCATTGTCAACCAGGGTCAAAAAGCATCAGATTTTAAAAGAAAACAGAAACCACACTGAGCCCAGTGAGTTCTCTCAAGCCTCTGACTCCCCCAAATCCCCACGGAGCTTGCCTGGCTGGGTATGACCACCAGCCTGGAGGTCCTACACTGGTCCTGCAGGTCAGCGAGAGCACAGATCTGGGGCAGACTGGTGTCCATGTTATAAGCCCAGTTTGGGGAAGGGAATTGCATCTCTCCCTGAAGCCACACTCTTCACTCTTGTTTAGCCACAGTCCGTGCCGAGAAAGTGAACATGCTGTCCCTCACTGTGCTGGGGCTACGAATGCTGTTTGCCAAGAGTGTTGCCGTCAATTTTCTCCTGACTGCTAAGTTATTTCTCCTTTAAGGTAAGAATTAGCCATTGCTTATTCCCACCTCCACCCAAACTACACTGCACAGGGGGGAAAGAGGTTTGGACATTCTAAGAAACCAAGAAACACTGGGGAGGGAAAATAAAGACAAATTCAGAACTGATAAAGTGACCTGTCTCAGATACTCAGCCTAACAATATCCCATCTCCTGCTATCCTTTCATTTTAAGCCAGAAACCTATTAGGAAGTAGAATGCACTGTTTTTCTAATATACCAGCCAATAACCCCCATCTCTATCCCAGAGAGAAAATTGAAGCTAAATAAGGAGAAGAATTAGTCTTCTTGAACTGCTATTTTGTTTATTTGGCCAAGAGGCCACAGGTTATTTGCAAAGCCTTATATAAAGCTTCACCTGAAAGATATTCAAGGGAAGCAAGCAGAACCCATCTTTGCCCTGATAAAGGGAATCCCAGCTCCTGCTCTTTTGTCATTGGGCCAGCCTATTTGGTATGAACCTACAGCCCCTCTTAGTAGTGAACATCCCACTGCTAGCTGGATGCACTCAGGATGTGCACAAAGTTGGGGCTGAGACATTATTTGCTTGATCCTTGTATTCCTCTTTCCAAGTGATCTTGTGCTTGAAATTCATACAAGGCCTAAGTTTTCCCATGAAACATGTCCCCCTTACTCCTTCTCCAGTACTCCAAATACTTATCAGTCCCAGCTCCTCTTCTAGGTACAACCTTAGACTTAGAGTGTTGGACTGATCTGACCCAGTCTGTAAACATACCCAGTCCTTCCCACATGGGCATCCAGCCCACGTGTTATTTTACTGACAGTCCCATGGACACAACCAGTGTGGGTTTTAGTCCTCACTTTGTCACTAACTCACTGGTTTTCCTTAGCCACGTTGCGTCACCTCTATGGACCGGGGGTTTTGCATCAGTAAGACAAAGGGGTTAAAAATGACTAGAGTCTGCTTTGATTGGGTCTTAAATGTATACAGAGAACAGAACTTTATGAATGTTCACATCCTTAAACAGCATTTAAATGTGGTCTTCCAAAACAGGAAAATACAGCAAATGCCGCCGTGGGGATCTCATATTTAACGAATAGAAAATGCTTAGCTGGGGCACTTCAACTTCTACATAGAAATTTAGGGGACAAAATCACTCATTACATTAAACTGAAATATTGCCTAGCTGTGTTTACTTGTCTTTAATCCTTACTGTTATCCCTCAACTTCTCACTCACCCTAGCAGCCTTCTTTATCTTCCACCACAAGACTTTTTTTCTTAGAGAAAGCTGTTTAGGGAACCTCGCATATTAAAGAAGAAAATATAAAAATTATCATCTCTCCTTTCCCTTTATTGTACCTTTCATATAAATGTGTGATAACACCTGTAATTCTTTAATATTTGTTTGCAATCTTGTCTCCAATGGCAAAAAAGCAGGAAATATTTTCAACTGTCATTATATTCCATGCCTAGCAAGCACATTGGCCAATCCCATGTCCTCAAAAAATGTTTATATTAAACGTTCAATTAACAATGAAATTAAAACAGGTAAATTTAAAAATAAAAATAAATAAAAAATGATTAAAGGAGAGCTAATGGGTTTCATGATTTGTGCCAACATTGATAGCTCCACGAGGTGAACTATCGCCATATGTGGAAGGGAAGTGAGTCACGAGAGATTAGTGATGTCTGCAGTGCCTCAGCAGAGCAGGTGCTGGCCACTCCCAGACTACACAACCCCTACGATTCCCTCCAGCACTGGCAGCCTATGACTCTATACTTTCTTCATTTGCAGGCTGATGGGCACGAGGAGGCTACACTCCCTGAAGGAAAGCAAGAGTTTACAAAGATGCTTGCACCTGGGCTTCTCACTTCCAGGTGATCCCAGCTGACCTGCCACAGCCTTGTTTAAATAGCTGCTAGAAAAACCAGTTTCTCTTTGAAGGCGACAAATCCAGCTCATCCTGAAAGTCTGGAGAGTGGGGGCTTATGGTCCTAAGTGCTTTGTTTGTTGCTTTATAAAGGATAGAGGAAATTAATGGATGTAGGACTCATTTTTTTCTTCTACAACTGATCACGTTGAAAATGACATTTCATCCCTGTTGACTTTCTTTATGTTCAGAAGTTGAAAGTGGGAAGCAACAAGTTTCCAGCTTCAACCTTCATGAAGAAAAAAGGACCCAGGGGAGGAAGAGCAGGTGTCCTTTTACCTAAACTTGGACATCTCTGTTTAACTTGCCAAGATTTGCCCCAAATCAGCATCTTTCTAATTCATCCTCCTCGTGGCTTTTCCCACCCTCTAGATCTGTGGGTCTCAACCTTCCTAAGGCCGCAGCCCTTTAATACAGTTCCTGTGGATCGCGGCCCACAGGTTGAGAACTGCTGCTCTAGATTCACTTCAGCAGCCACACTAGAAATTTTGCATGGTAAGAGAAGGGGATAAAGTTTCGGCACTTTCTGCATTTCCTAATACTTGATAAACAATGAACATTTGACGTTCCTAATACCCTTTGAGCAGGCAATGGGGTTTCTAAAGTCTCATCTCAACACTCTCCAATCTATTAGCAAAGATCAGAATGAGATAGGTACTTTTTTCTATTAATTAATTTAAAATATATGAATTGATTCCCTGTGGGTCCTGCTTTCAAGCAAGTGTTTTGGAAAAGAGGGATAGTAAAGACATCTCTATCATTCCTTATAAAATAATCTTTTGACTGTCTGTTGCCTACCAGTCCGTGTAAGGGGAGTTGGAGATCAGTGGACACTGATTCTTTTGCCTGGCTTTGTTGTTGATGGTTTTCTGCCTTTCTTCCCAGCACCCATCTCTGTTGCACTTATTAAACTGCACTGTATACACCTCAGCTCTGGCTTGGTTCTTTTTTGACCACTGCAGGGGGAAAGTCCACCCTGCAAACTCACTATTAGTCAGCTAAAAGCCAAACGGAGCTTATAGGTCACACCACAGCTTCCTGTGCCCCAAACCTACAGACCCCCTGCCTTGGGGACCCAGCCCTGGGTTTCCTGTGGCTGCTGCTGCCAGAGCAAGAACAACAGCAGGGGCCCGGACAGGCGCCATGGCCCCTCCTCAGGAAAGCCACAGCTTTCCCAGGTGCACCCGCTCAGGGGGCAGCAAGCACCCTAGCAACACATTACTGCGGCTTCCTCGGCGCCTACGTGCGATGTCAGGTGGGGGTGTATGAGGTTACAAGTGACAGAGCAAACATCACCCCCAAGTCCCCTTGCCGTCGCGCACTGCAAGCTCCCACAGCACGTCTTCACAGCCCAGCAAAAGAAAGGAAGCCAGCACGCCGAGAGTCAGTGCGTTAAGGGCAATCTAGCTGGATAAGCCAGGTCCATCCCAGGATCAACAATCGAGAGACTCCCCACAGCTTCATCTTGTATGTGGGAAGAATGTCTATTTCTGAAACAGTCACCTCGGTTACCTTGTGTAACATTAGGATGTTTCTCTGCAGCTGCTAGGAATGAAAAGATCACATTCTCATTTCAGGTGAAAAAAAGCACTCCCTCCACTCTACAAAAAAAAAAAAAAAAAATGTATGCACCTTGTCCAAAGTCATTCCGTAAGGCAGGGATATTGCTTGGGGCAGAACCCAGGTCTCAAGACTTCCAGTTGCACAAATGTCCGTGTGCTGGATATTGGAGACTCACAAGGCGGGAGGGAGAGGGATGAAAAGGTGCCTGTGTGGACAACGTACCTGACTGGGGTGACAGTTGCACCCAAAGCCCAGATTCCACCACTGTACAATACAAATGTGCACCAGAAATCAGCTTGTACCCCCAAATCTATTAAAAAATTTTTAAAGAACGAAAAAGTCATAAAATTATAATAAAACCGTTACTGCAAAGTCCCTGCTACAAGAGCATCCCACACCCCTTAAATGTGGTCAAGGTGTCAATCTGAACACCAGGACTGTCCTATATTTAAAATATAAATGAGCCACTCTCTGGCCCCCTTTGCCAGACACAAAAGAAATATCTAGCATATCGTCATGAATTTCTTCCACCAAAATGAACCTTCAGAAAAGATGTAAGGCTAGAGCCAGGGAGGACTATGGCTGCCTTCCAATTCAGGGTTCATGCATATGGACAGTGTGACAGATATGTGACACATCCATACATATGGACAGTGCGACGGACATGTCACACACCCAGGCATGTGGACAGTGTGACGGACATGTCACACACCCATGCATGTGGACAGTGTGACAGACATGTCACACACCCAGGCAGAACAGGGTCTCCAGGGGCCCAAGCCACTTGCCCAAGGCCTTTGGCTCCCTCATCTTCTTTCCATGGCTCCGTATCACGGCTACTCTTCACCCATCTCCAAAGTGCAGACACACTGCTGCCCACGCTGCCTAGGACAAAGCCTCAAGTGCAGCCGCGGGAGAGCCCTGCAATGCAGTGCCACATCCCTGGCTCCGTTTTTAGCCAGCTGTGAGACCCTGGGAATGCCCCTGCTCCTCGGGGCTGTAGCATATTTCCTATAAAATAGTGCATAAGGCCTCTTCCATTTCTAAGACTGTGTCTAACAGCTCTAACAGTGCTACTGAGGCAGAGAATTCGACAGAAGTAGGGGGAAAGGGGCTTAGGGTGGATCTACCACAACAACACAGCCTGGGTGTTCCCCAGAGACGGTCTCTCTACTGGAGACACCACTGAGCTCCAGACTCGGGCACATGGACGCTGGGATTCTGAGATTCACAGACAACTCTCTAGGAGTGCTCCGTGCTCTGCAGTGAAAGAAAAATGTTCTCCAATTACAGTAAAAGGGAGACATCAAAGAGCAACAGGGAGAAACAAGCTGGCTGGGACTGAGAAGATGTGAAAGGCAAACTGGGGAAACTTTTAAGTAAATAACTTTGTGTTGAAATTGATTCCTAGAAGGAAAACAGATCCTGTCACAGTAATGAATAAGTAATGATGGAGGCTAAAACATGAAGACTGCTGATGGTTACCCCCTCACCCACACCATCTGAAACCCTCGCAGCCAACGCAGCACAGATCTGTCCAGCCGCACTCAGTGCCTGGTATGCCCTGGCCATGACAACAAAAGGACAGTGCCCCTCAGACACACGGCTTTGATTTGCGTACCATGAGTCACTCAGATGGTGCAGGCCCACTAAGCCGGAAGTGGGGCAATCTTCTGTTCCTCTGAAGAGCCCCTGGATATGACCAGGCCTTTCATTATTCAGGACACCTCTTAAGGCCAGGCTGGAACACAAAATGGACGCCAGGTCTGGGATATGACCTGCCCTGAGAGGCACCTCGGTGGAGCCCCGCCCAGGGGTTTGTGTGCAGACCTCCTAGACACCGATGACACTGTGGCAGAGTCACATTAGTGTCACTGTCTTCGGTCCTTACTGGGAGATCACCAAGTAGAAGGCTTTCTGGGTCTGACTGTGCATCACAGAAAACGAACCCTGAGTAAAATCTGTATCTGGAGACCTGGTAGCATCCTTGGAAAGGATAAACTGAAAGGAACAGTCAGGCCTTATTTGGAACCAGAATAAATCTGGATTTGAGAATCCAATGTTGTAAGTGCAGCACAGTGTCACCTCACTGCCACTCGCTACCATCTGGCCCAAAGTCACTTCAATACACAGCACACCCTTGTCCGTGAAGAGGAGAAATGAGAAAATAGTGAATTCCACATTCCCCAGGCATGGGGTCCAGCACTGCCGAGCCCAGAAAAACTCAAAGAACAGGGGCAGAAGGACATAGAAATAAAACCCAAGGCAGAGATAACTGTAAAGCCAAGATTGAGGGGGACAGAGGCCAAGCTTTCCAACATCAGGGAAAAGGAAAAAGGAATCAACCAGGTAGAGAGCAGGAGGAAGGAGGAATGTAAATAAACAAAAACCAGAGGTGAAAGCCTGCGTAAGAGTCATCTTTCTTCTTTTCTTATGGGGCAGAGGATAGACAAGAAAACAGGGTCCTAGAAGTCTGTGAGACCATCCTAGGGCTTCTGGTGGGAGGGAAGTGAGGGGAGACAGGGGCCCAGGCTGTCAGATGACTGAATAGGCTGTGGCCCCCGAGCCAGATGCCCCCGGCCAAGGAAGCCGTTGTTATTGTGATCTTGGGCCTCAATCCATCTTGAACTAATTCATGCTTTTGACAATGAAAAATAATTACATTAAAAAAAGAGAGAGAAAAGGAAACGGAAGCAAGGGAGGGAGGCAGAAAGGAAGGAAGGAAAAGAGGGAGGGAAGGAGAGACAGCACAAGACAGAGGACGGCATTCTTGGCTCTGGAATGCGATAAACATTGTTTACTCTCCATTTCTATATGGTCTGGTGCAGACTGGTGTGCCAGTCCTGTCACGGTGCTGGGTCCAGCTCCATGCACTTTGTTGTACTCAGTAAAGGAAGTAAATGGATGAGCCCCTTAGACAAGTCCCTTACTCCTCTGTGTAAGGAGGGAGAGAAGGGGGTTGGAGGAGATTGGTTCTGAAATCCATCCTAGACTTGAATTCTGGAAATCTTTTATTTCAGTTGCTTAAGGGAGTTCCCTGACCCTGAAAGTACGTTTTGCACTTCAACAGCACGACTTTCCACCTCTCACTGGGCCCACTGCAACACGCGCTTGGCTCTAGCTGGGAAATCCTCCCCTGCAGCTGAGCTTCTCAGTGCGTTATAAGCTTGCAAAGATACTGCTCAGAGTGGCCGTGGGTGCCTTGGGTGGCTGGAACCTCTAAGCCAGAACCCCTTCCAGCCACAAGCCATATAAAGATGGTTTTCCACATAAGCTATGACATGGCAACAGTTGGGAAGCGCTGTTACCAAAAACAGAATACAACCCACTGACTTCCCAAAACCCAGGAGTGTTTCCGGGTGTTCCTCTGCACCAGGTCAGCAATAAGACCTGTCAGTTCTACGTGAAAATGTATCTCCAGTCCTTCGGCTGCCTATCCCATCTCCACTGCCACCAGCTCCTGCCAACACCATCACCTCTAGCTGGGACCACTGCTTTAACCCCTTAACTGACCCCCTTGCTCCTGCTTTGTTCCTGGACAATCCATCCTCCAGATCGTCACACAATGTAAATCATATAATACCACCTCCTTCCCAGGCCTATAACCCCCTGCAAGTCATCTGGCCCCCGCCTCCCCCACAGCTGTTTCTCTCTCTCTGGCAAAGTGGCCACCTTCTTATGCCCCGGTGCCTCCCTTTACTAGCTGCCTAAAATTCTGGACACAGTTTTTAATCTCAACTCAAAGAGCTTTCCCTGGGCACTCTAACTAAATTAGTCACCAACCTACCCATAACCACCCTCGATTACATCTCTGTTCTTATTTTCCTTCATGTCCCCATCTGAAATCATCAGATTTATACACATTCATTGTTTGTCTCTCCCATCGCAACCCTCCCACACCCCGTAATATAAGCTCCATGAGGGCGAGACCTTGTGGATCTTTTCACTGAAAGGTCCCCAGCCCCTACGTGACTGACTGCCACATCACAATTAATAAATATTTGTGCAATAAAGGAATGCATCTTTCTCCACTTAAAAACTCACCATTGACACAGATAAGGTTGCCAGATTTAACACATAAAAATAAAAGGTACCCAGTTAAGTGTGTATCTGAAATAAACAACAATAAAAAATTTTAATAATACAGGTACCTGGTACATACCAGATTTGGAACATATTTATACTTTAAGTATTTATTATTTACCTGAAATTCAAATTTCACTGAGCATTCTATATTTTATCTGGCAATCCTAAGTCATGGAGACTATTGAAAATAAACACCAGGGCTCAGTGCCTGTGGCTCAAGCGACTAAGGTGCCAGCCACATACACCTAAGCTGGTGGGTTCGAATCCAGCCTGAGCCCGCCAAACAATGACGGCTGCAACCAAAAAATAGCCAGGCATTGTGGCAGATGCCTGTAGTCCCAGCTACTTGGGAGGTGGAGGCAGGAGAATCACTTGAGCCCAGGAGTTGGAGGTTGCTTTGAGCTGTGATGCCACAGCACTCTACCCAGGGGGACAGCTTCAGGCTCTGTCTCAAAAAAAAAAGAAGAAGAAGAAGAAAAGAAAAGAAACACCAGGCAGACCAAAGCCCCACCGTGAACATCCCCAGGGCCCCTGGATGTGGGAGAGGAAGGTTTAAGACTCAATGTCCTGCACCGCCACCTGCTGGCAGGGGTCCTGTCCACAGGCACCCCAGCCCCTGCTGGAGGAAGTTAATGTCAGAGACTGTGGATCTCCCAAGCCCAAGGATTCTACTCAGTCCCCCACCCATAGTGTCCTGATATCTGTCCCTGCTTAAAGGTGTTACCCAGGCTTGGTATTTATTTGAGAGCTGATTGCTCCCTTCCTGATCTAGATCATAGCAGGGTTCAAGTTGAACTGTACCTCCTCTTTCAACAGCCCAACTCCAGCTCCATCTGACCACACCCAAGCACAGAGAAGTGGGCTTTGTGGACATTCACAGACACATCCTCGCTGCTAATGCTTCACACAGAAAGTTCAGACACTGAGCCCTGCTTGGAATGCCATAACCATGACTCTCCTGCCCAGGTGTCCTCCCAATGCTCCTTGACAGGCGTCCCTTCAGGAAGGGCACTTCTCAGGACAGCAGCACAGTATCATGGCTAAGATTGGGCTCCTGGAGCCAGCTGCCTAGGTTCATAGCAGTTCCAACATTTACTTTCTATGTGACCCTAAACATGACATATCCTTCCAAGCCTCAATTTCTCCACCTGTAAAATGGAGATAATAATAACTTTTGCACAGGACTATTAGCAAATAAATGATCTATGAATATCAAGTATTGATGTTACCATTATCGTTTTTATTAAACACACAGATGAATATAGTTCCTAAGAGCGTTAGTCTCATCAAAGATGTTCAGAAAAAAAGATGCTGTGTAAATCTAAAATTTAAAGTTTTAAAATTTAGCAAAAGATAGATTGTACCAATCAATGGTTAAAAAAAAAAAAAAAAAGACTAATGCCTTTAATTTGGTATAAGTACTGCAAGCATGTCCTAGAGCTCTGTGCTCCCCTGAGCTCTGAGACAGCTGTGCTCTCCCCCAAACCTCTAAGAGTATGAGGAACAAGCAAAATATGCCTTCTCGCCCGCTGTTCTTTTGTCTTCCAAAGGTTGTAACTGGCTTGTGGGAGACCACAATGTATGACCAAGTAACCCCAAAGTTTAAGAATAAAAGATAGTCTCAAGATTTAGGGACCCACCAAAGAAGTATTGCGTCTGAGCGTCTGAGCGTCTCCACCCTATCTCCCTTAAACCTGCTGATGGGTATCTGCAGCCCGTGTAGCTCCCCAAGACACCCATCCACCCACCCACCTCTCTCTGGCCTGAAACTGCCACTCAACAAGGGTCCTCAGACTAAGTGGGGGCCAAGAGATTCAGTGAACAAAGCCATCTTGGTCCCACAGTTTGGTTCTTGATCACTCCTATCACTCATTAAAGGGACTTGGCTCCCAGTTTCCTTTGAGATGGGCCGCTTTGTTTTTGACCTTGCAGCGCCCTCTGCTGCTCTAATTATCCGATCTCCGTAAATAGGTCATACTGGAGATTGACAAAAAATAGGTCAGGGAAGGAAAACATTCTTTGTTCACAACTCAAGTCAAAACTGCTGTTTCGGTCTCCAGTCCCTCTTTCAACCCTGAGACTGGCACCTGCCTCTGTGTCTACCCAGCCTTCCCATTTCCAGCAAGTCACCCAAGGAGATACGAGATAGCATCCTAAAAGGACAGGTAGACGTTTTCTTGTCTATGACAAGCCTAATGCAGCAGTAGAGGACATAGGAAATTTCTTGGGATGGATACAGACAAGTGCACCTCTTCCTTATGAAAGAATAAAAACATGATTAAAAAGAAAAAGCTTTGAAATAGCTGAATGTGTGGTAATGGTGGTGAGCGGTCTAGAGAATGGATTTCTGCATCACTTTCTTCCTGTGCCACATCCCATTCCAAGATCCCAGGGACAGACATGGCCTGATGGACAGCAGGAAGCATACCAGAGAGGGACAAGGCTCGGCTGATGACCTCAGTCCCCAGGCATGGGCAACGTAGTGGTGACTTCCGAGGAAAGACCTTGCTGAAGGCCCTTTGAGCAAGAATGAGCAGGAAGAACCTTTCCCTGGTTTTTTACCTAATGACCTCTCCAAAGCCAGCATTTGAAGGGAAGCTGTGAGAAAGAAGGGATTCTCCATGGTGTTGCCACCTCTGGAAAGTTGCGGCCTGTGAAAAGAACAGTCTTGGTCCAACCAGGTCAGTGATACTTTCCATTATGGGGCTGTGTGGGAACTGGTCTGACTCTTGCCAACTAGGTTTCTTAAACTACCCATAGGGTCTTGTCTCCAGTTATTCTCCAGGGCTGCAAGAGTAAACAGGTTCTATCTCAATTTCCACCAAGAACTGACAACCGGGAGTGGCTATCTGGAGCACACTGGTAGAAGGATTCTGAGGTCATGTGTACACTCAGAGGAGAAGAGTGATGAGTCTATTAGCAATATCTGCCACGGGAGCAGGAGGGAACAACAAACCGTTAGTATTTGCCATCCCTGCTCTACGTGCCATTCCCTGTAATGAGTCCTGCAGAGAAAGAATAATCAGAGCCAACTCTCTGTTGGATTATGCTTTCGGTAAAGGGCAAATTTTTCAATCTCTATCTTTTCCTTGGCTTCCTTGGGATCTCATGGGCCATTTCCCCTGCTATCAATTGCTGTTGCCTGCAGCCTTAGAAATAAACAATTTTAAATGAATTAGGAGGTTCTATAATTCTCTCTAACATCATAAAAATATGTGCCAAAGCCAAACACCTCCCTTGTATGATTTATCCGTTGTTTAACAGCGATAATCATACCCTCGGCCAGCCAAAAGACACCAGCACCCAGGGAAGGTCCTCGTCCTCTTAATTTACATCAAGAAAGCAATAGAGGCAGGAAGGAAACCCAGAAGTCCTGAGTTCTAGTCCCAGCCCTGCCTCTGCCTACGTATAGGACCCTGGGCAAATCTACCCCTCAAAGCTTCAGTGTCTTCATCTTTAAAATGAGGGCATTGGCCCAGGTAGTCACCAGTTTTCCTTTGGGGTCTCACCTTCTAGGATGCTGGTGTATAAAGCTACAGAGCTGACCCTACAGTTATTAGTTTATATCCCCCTGTGCAGGATGCTTGGATTCCTCATTGCCCAGCAAGAGGAAACAGGAAAACATGCTTCTTCATTGGGGGGTAGCATAATTTCTTGGTTCAATATGTATGACTCATCAAAGCCTGGAGCTTCATGCCCAGATGCCAAGCTGGAATCCAGTTATTACTGCATCTAGGAGAGAGAAAAGTGCTGAAAACAGCCTTTGGGAAACCATCAATTTGGCCACACAAAAAAAAAAAAAGATGAAGAAGGCAACTCTGTCTAGTGTGATAACATTTTGATATCTTATTTACCATCTTTGTCCCTGAAATCCACTCTGTTCCCTCCTATCTCTGCTCTGAAAGATAGAAGAAGGGCAGCCCTCTCCCAGGCAAGATGAGGCATCTGTGGGGAACAGAGGGTTTTCTCTCTAGTGAGGAAAGAGCAAAGTTGATGCCACATCCCTTTCAACCCTCCTGACACCTCTGGTTTTTGTAAAGGTGTTCACTCCTGTGGGTATAGAGTTAATACGAAACTGACATTTAGAGCCAAGACTAGAGGAATCATGAAACCCAGCAAGTGGTATCTGGCAAAATTAATTTTCTTCTATCTGAAAATTGTCAGAGAGAGAGTCAAGTGTTCCTTAACAACAGAAACAAAAGATGAATGCTTAGGACAATTCAGTTTAACAAATATTTATTAAAAGCCAGAAGTTTTTCCCAAGGATCATTTGAGCCAGTTTCTGACGAGGCATTATTGTTGCCCTAAGGGAGGCAGGGAGTTTGTCAATGACCACATACTGGATGAACAATGACAACAGATTTATCTTTGGGACTGGAACACCATTCAACAGTGGCCCTGAGAAAGTAGCTTAGTTTCAGAAAATAATGTTCACAATGGCACGAGTAATCTAAACCACCAGGTAACCAAAACATTACTCGATCATTGGCTTCAGCATGTATTTCATTATTGTATACAGCAGGTTTGTCTTTCCGGTTGTAAGTTTCTTTAAGCTGATCTGTAAAGCCTATGGAGGAAAGGCACTTTAAGAATTATGCATTTCTGAAAAGAGGCTCCCAGCAGCCAGCAAAGGAGAAGTGGTGCTTTTGTCTTTCCAGTAATGAGAAAGGGACCCTGGCATCCCTTGTACACTTGATGATCCACAGGGGTCCCCTTTCCTGCCCTAGATCAGAACCAGTGGTAAACCACCAGGCAATTATTATCTCATAAATCTGTGCAATGTGGTGGACAGCAAGAAACAGCTGGTAGGTTTTCAGGTAATGGGATCCTTACAAAGCCAGAGGACTTTGGATCATCCGACATGCTTGGTCCTGCTGTCTTCACAGCCAAAGTCCTGGGCTACCCGAGTAGGAGAGGGCCACCCCGGATGACCACTCACAGCCAGCCTCCTCTCCTGCCCTTCCTCACATTAGACACATGCAGATTATTTGAGGCCTATTTTGCTTATCTGTGGTGTAGGATATCATGAAAAGTCTGCACGGGCCTTTCTTTTTTGCTCTTCAGCTTTCATTAGTGTTTATGTATTTAATGTGTGGCCCAAGGCGACTCTTCTTCTACTATTCAGCAGGAAAGAAAAAAGTTGGACACCCCTGCAAGACGTGGCTAGGGCCTGAGTAGAAGGAATTGCAGCCCAATACAAGTAGTGGCTTGGTAAAGGGCGCAGGCTCTGTGTGAAGGTCACTGGGATGCTCAATGTTGGGAAAGAGGACTCAGCTCATTGTAAGTCTGGGCGAGTACCTCCATTCCCATGGAACTTTAGCAGAGCCCCCAGTACCTGCCACCCTGGCAATCAGAAGGCTGAAACACTTGGCCAAATAATGAATTCTCTAATTTGGTGGGGAAAGGCTGCAAAGATCACCTCACCTTCCTGTGGGTAAGGCAGAGTCTATAGTTTATTTAAAGGCAGCAACCCCTGTGGTAAGGAAGGGAATAGGAAATTGACATTTGGAACTGGGGACTTGTGTGAGAGTGAAACTTAGTAAGTGCTATCTTTAAACCAAAGGTTTTGAATTATCTAAAAATCCCAAAGAAAGGATAGTTCTTCCTAAGCACTTGGTTACAAAATTCGGACTTCAAACTTCTAAAAAGATTAAATGTTAAGGCAGACAGTAGGCTTAGGAAACTCTATTTCCCTATGTAATAAAGACCTACTCTTTGGTTTTCTTGTTTGTTTATTTTGTTTAGGAACTAGGAAGGAAGATTAGATGCCCTCGCCTCGAGAAAAAATGTGCACAGCATTTTTGGATAATTTAGATCCAGAGAATCAAATCAAAAACCCTCAACTCAGAAAGTCCTTAAAGATCCCCTCACCCACCTCTTTCTTTATGCTGAAATGTGAATCTTTGTGAGTTTGTGAACCTACTCCAGGTCACACAACTGAGGTCCAGGACAAAGCCAAGACAGTTCATGGCTCTGACCAGCCCAGACCCCATGGCAGGATCATTTACATCCCAATCATTCTTTTCTCAGCTCAGAAAGGAACCCCAAGTTCCAAAGGGAGATAAAAATCATTCTGTGCCTATGGAAAGGAAAGGCTAGCTGGAGTGAAACAATAATTGAATTTAATTCTAGGGCAACAGTTGCAGCCATCTGCAAACCAAGGCAGGGATGGAAAGACAACAAAAGAATGAAAATGCTAGTCTTGTTTTCAGAAAGTGACAATGACCATCAAACACTACCTATAAATTGTGCATAGCTAATTTCTTTCCCAGTGGGAGTTTATATTCTATGATAGATGGCTTCAACTATGAGATTGCTTTGGACCACAGAATATGTATACAGAATTGGCTTGCTGAGCCTTCTGATGTCTTGAAGTGAAAAACCAAATCTCTGGACAAACCTCTTCAGCCCTGAGGCCATAGGCTGCTGGAAAGAAAGGCATCCTCACTTACCCTTCCTCTAAAGCTTGGAGGTTGGAAGAAAACTCCAGTTCTTAGGAAGCTCTGCAAAGCTGGGTTCATTAAGCTGGTGCCACAGGTTTTTGCAAAGCCCCCCAGCACTGTGTTCAGCAAACCAGTGACTCTAAGCTGACATTTGGGGAAGGAACACAAGTCACAGTGAATCCTGGTAAGTGGAGACAAGCATTGAACCCTTTTCCTGAAAGTGATTGAAGAAGGATATGGCCTCTTGCCACATATCTGTCAATCTTCGGGCCCTGCCTGGCTAAAAGATGCCCTCTCCACGTTCCAGGGAGGGGTGCCCATGCAGCTTCATGCATTTTTTTCTAAACTGTCACAAAATCACTTAATGACCTGGTCATTGGTGGCTATTTAGTGGCTCTCTTGTGCCTTCAGAGCGCTGCTGGTTTATCAGTTAGAGGAAGATACATGCCCAAAGACTTTCAGATTTTGAAGTCATTGTGAAAAGAGAAATACTAGCAATGTGTTTGCCTTCTTGTAAGGAAAAAAGATAATAGTGATTTACTGATTGCATCTGTGGGTTAGGTGCTATTATTATCCTCATTTCATAGAACAGAACTTTTCATATTTGTATAGAGACACAGAAAAATTGGTAACTTGTTCAATAACTTGCTGGTAACTTGATGCAGTAAGAAAGAGGACCTGGAATTTCATTCTTGGCACTCAGATTCCAGAGCTGAATGGTTATTAGTGAGGGGATTATGTTTAGGAGATAAGTCACTGGTGTTTTGTTCCCTGGGGTTGCTACAGTAATCCCTAGAGAAATGTGCTCTCAGCAAGCACTGACCAGCAGGAACACTGGGACCCGGTTATATATTCTTAATCCATTCTCTCCACTTTACAGATGAGGAAACTGAGGTGCGGCAAGTTAAGTTAATTTCCCTGGGTTTCAAACCCATCTGTCTGGCTCCAAGGCCTGAGCTCTTTCAACTTCACTGCAACTACCAACCAGCTAAATTAACTACTTAATTACGAAGACAACACTCTAACAGGCTATTAGGTAAAAAAGTGATCACATTTCCTCCGTGGTCCCTCTCTCTTTTCAGGAATAACCATAGCTTGTATGATGTTATGTATCCCTTGGGGGAGTGAGCAAAAGGGCCTTGGCAGTATTTGTAAAGGAGTCTGTGGGGGTGTTACTCAGGGTACATCTGAAAAGCTCATCTTTGGAAAGGGGACAAAACTGACAGTAAATCCATGTAAGTTTGAATAACTATTGTTTCCAAATTTCTCTCTGGAACCCTGATTTGCCAGTTTTCCATTTTGTTTTATTACTCTAGTCCAGCAGTCCCTGTAATGGATTCCAACGTATAACTACTGCACACAGGACGCTGCTGCCTACCCTCACGTGCTATTTCATCTGATAGATGAGGATGACAGTGCTGGTGGAGCACTGGACTAAGGAAACAGACTAAGGAGTCCCAGGATAATTGGTGGAGTTTCCCTCTGGACTGTGAGAAAATTGATTAACCCTCTGTGCCTCTTTCTTCCTCTTCTGTAACATGGAGGAGGCACTTGCTGCTTCTGTTTTAGCAAAGCAGGCAGGCTGTGAGGGAATATTAGCACATTTTCTGTAAAGCGACAATAAGTACAGGGGAAAAAAGAAGGCCTCAGGTGGTCCATAAACTCCTCCACCAGTTCCTCGCTATTTTTAAAGAGCTGGTTTTATGGGGAGGTGGGGGTTCTTGGGGGATGAGTAAACATGTCAGTAAGTCAAGAGGAGTTTGGGCAACCGAGTTTTCGTAGAGTCTCGTGTCATTGTGTGATACAGGAGCCAGTAATAAGCTGATGTTTGGGAAAGGAACAATCCTGCATGTCAGACCAGGTATGTGTTAATGAAGATTATTCATTTCCAAATGTAAGTTGCCATCCTTAGAAATCCGGTGAATGGTAGCTGAATCACCCACCCAGTTATTAGCATCTGTCACCAGGGGTCTTTCTGCTGAAAATCACAATCTGGGTAGTTCCAGACTGGATCCCCTTCAGGATGGTTTCTGCAACACCTTTAAGCCCCTGAGAATGTTAAGTGTGTTTTGCTTAATTTTAGAGGTGTGTGTCTGACAAATGGAATCAGAGTTGAAGTTTCAGTGTGTAGGAACAGAAAGCATTTAGAAAGGAAGGGGAAAAGGGAAGGAAGATTAGACTAAAGCACATAGCAATGGAAGGGAGCGTGCAATGCAACCTGACCCAAAAAGAGTGAGCTGTAGCCTAGTGGTATCAATAATTGAACGACCTTGGCTTATCAAGGCTTCCATGTAGGTGCAATTAGGAAAAGAGTTGTCTAAACCCTATAATGCTCAAAATCTTGGAGCAGAGCTAGTTGTATAAAGCCACATAAGATTTTCTGGTATTGATGTTGCCAACTAGCTGATATTTAAAGAAAGGTAAGATTGAAAGCAAATATTCAAATTAGTCAGAAAGATCATGAACTTCTAAAAACATGCCCCAGAATGCTGTTAACCACTGTGTCTCTAATTGGGTCCTTGTGGACTATTTTCATCCCTGCTTTGGCTGAACTTGCGGCATCAAAGAAGACCCTTTTCACACCCACACATTTCTGTGCCTCTCATTGAAAATGCGGCAACTAAGTTTGGGGGTATGAGACAAGGATTCCCTATTCCAAATGTAATACCCAGAGGGATATTTTGAGTGTTGCCCCACCATTCTCAAAACAAACCTAATTTCAGTTTACTCGAATGTAGCTGAAATTTTGCTTCATGAGCAAATTTCTATATTCTATTACAAGGGAAGCTCATTCCAAACAATTGTTTGGGGTTTAACTTTTGCTTATAATTTCCAAAAGAT
Source organism: Nycticebus coucang (assembly GCF_027406575.1). Classification (NCBI taxonomy): domain Eukaryota; kingdom Metazoa; phylum Chordata; class Mammalia; order Primates; family Lorisidae; genus Nycticebus; species Nycticebus coucang. The sequence continues at coordinate 31,560,019 of NC_069785.1, read as the reverse complement.
ACCAACTACTCAATGGGTACCTCAACATAAAACTCCTGCTTTCATGACCAAATTCTTCTCCCCATTAGAAAGATTAGAATCAAAATGTTGTAGTATTATGTTGGCACCATATGACCTTCCTAAAGTGCCTTATGCCTAAAACAGTGTAAGACAGAAAAGCATTTCCATGCTGACTGATGTGCACGGGGGCTGACTGTTAACTGAAGGACTGGTGCATGCTTATGTTTCCAAACTGGATTGGATATTTACAGTCCTCCAGATATTAAAAATGATAACCAGAAATGGCACGTGCAATTCCAGTTTTTATTTATAATTCTCATCTTTCCCAGAGAACTGCTATAAATTTTCTCCCAAAGGTGTTACATTCATCCTTCCTTTGGGTCCTCTGTACTTGATGTGTACAGAGATGAAATATTGGTTACGATTCAAAAAACATCCAGGAGACTTAGCTTAAGCTTTCCCTGTCAGAGAGATTCTAAGAGCTAAAAAAGATGGGAAGCTGATATTTGGGAACTACATTAAAAAGAAAATCCAAATTAATCCCAGGGAGCAATGCTCAGTTGATGGTTCTTTAGACACATCAACCCTGCAAGCCTCGTTGCTCAGTTGGCTGGAATGGCCCTATCTTGGTCTTACCCAAAAGAGTAATAATAACTTGTTTGCCCCATTCCTGAGAAATGTCAGCCTCCAGGCCTAAAATTCTCCTAGAAATTTGGTTTATTTCTGTAGAGTTTATCATTATACACTGTGTTCTGGAAATAATAGAAAAGTGCGTTCAGAGCTTCTGCAAATGGAAATGTAAATTTAGATCGTAAATATTTGACTGCAGTAAGTAGATAGCAAGAAAAAGGATGAAGAGATTAGAAACTTGCCACATTTCTCTAACCCTAAAGTGGATGTGTCTATAAATAGTTTAAAACTATGGGTGGGGGGTGATGAAGGAGGAAAACAGAAGTAAACAGATTTTCTCCTAATCTTCTTCACTTTGAAAAATTAGAAATTGTTTTTCAATCAAATTTCCCTGAGCAGAAGAAGAAACCGTGTTTGTTTCTGAACTCCATTCCCTGTGGGTGGGTGTCTCCCAGACCTGATTCTGAGGATGGCTCCCTGTTAGAGCCTCGGCTGGGAGGAAGGGGATGGGCACAGAAATAAATCCCAGTAAGTGTGCTGGAGCACCAAGGCCACAGCCAGCAGGATTTCCCTCAGATTTTCTGCATTGCCTTTTAACCTCTCCTGTCTTAGCCCGATAAATTAGGTCCCAGACGAGCAGGCCCTAAGATTCAAACCAGAAGCTTTAAGGAGGAAGCCAGCTTAACTTCACTCGGGAGACCTAGTGTACTCTTGACTTTAAAGATTCTTTTAATCCAGCTGTTTTTAGGGAAAACTCTGAAACAGCTGAAGGAAAAGTTTTTTTAAAAAGTTAGACTTCTATGAAGTGAAAATAAAGATGTTAAATATTTGACTGGCAAAGTAACTGAAAAGGCTGGCACGTGGGTTCAGAGGCTGAAGGGGACTTTGGGAAGGAGAAAGTGACAGCTCCCAGGAGACCCTGTCCTGAATGCCTCTGGTTAGTGAGACGTGGGCCATCCTCCCAGGCGCCTTCCTTGGCAGGGAGAGAGAGGGCGCGTCTACAGTTTCTGTAAAGCTGTGTGCTGTGGTGTAACTCAGGGAGTGGCGCCCAGAAGCTGGTATTTGGGCAAGGAACCAGGCTGACCGTTAACCCAAGTAAGTGTAAAAGGGTGACTACACGCGACTCACTGCAGTCCTTTCCTTTCTGGGCCATGTCCTTCCAGCTGTCCTGGAGGGACATATGCTTAGTCCATTATAGAGACCAGGAAAGATGGAAAAGCCCTCAAATTTCTACCTTTAAATGTATTTCTGTAAAAATTCCTTGCTCTCTTCCCCTTCTGCAATCAGTTTCCAGTAAACCAGAATCCAGTGGGTTGACATGAGCAATTTCAACAAAAAGCAGAGAAACAGTTACCTCCAGAGTGTGATAAAGTAGAAAGTATGTGAGTACCAGCCAGGGAAGACAATTAGGAGTGGGAAAGAAAAGAAATGGATTACCAAAACCAAGGTTGTAGCTTAGTCATAAAAAGAACAATAAAAATTTTTAAATTTAATTACAAGTAGAGTATACATACATGTGTGTGTGTTTATAATATATGTCAGGCTCCATTGCCCTCTGGAAGCCCAGCTCTCACCTCCAGCAGCTGCCTTCTGGGCTTACCATCAAATAATCTGCAAACCTGTATCATGAGTGCAAGGTTGAAAGATTAAGACCATACTGACACCCAGGGCCTTTCTACAAAGAGCAGCTCCTGTTCCTGTTTTTGTAAAGCCTTTCCTGGCTGTGAGAATACTGGAAGTAGCACCTATAAACTAACATTTGGAAAAGGAACTCTCTTAACTGTGAATCCGAGTAAGTTTGAATGGCTGGGGGGGAATAGGGGTGGGTCAAACAATTTTAACTTAAATTACCTGCCCCTCCAAAACTTCACAACTTACCTTTCAAATCTAATGTTTGTACTAGGGGGGATATGATCCCCATCAGAGGGATTAGAATGCCATTGTACAAAGACTAAATTACTTCCAGCCAAAAACGTTCCTATCATTCATCCATCTTAAACAAGATTATTGGTGCAGGGAGAAAAATTAGATACAGGATCCTGAGGGATTCAGCTAAGGTCAGGAAATATTTGCCAAAAAGATAGACAGGAAGTTGGCATATTGTGACTATGCAAATTCAGTAGACGAAATATAAATTTTCCTGACATACTAAAACCCCCAAATTTATCTCCTGAAATAATGGCAACCTGCAATTTCATTAACTAATGATGAAAATTCTATGAGCAGATTTCTTTTCTTCTTTTACCTTCACTTTCTCTCTCCTAAAGAATCACTCGCCCAGGTCACCATGGGTGGAATTGTCTGGTTGACTTGAGCAGAGCACTTAATCCCCTTTTTCTTTGGTTATCAAGGTAATCGATTCAGCCTCCACTTTACTTAGTTCATCTGAGAGGGAAAAAATTTATCCATCCTCTGAGTCCTGAGAATAGAGCCGTACATTCTCTCCTTCAAATATACACCCACCCTTCCCTAATGATAATAATGTGTGTGTGAGAACTTGAACAAGTTAAAAATGCTGTATATAAAAGTAAGGAAGTGTGGTTGCTATTGGTGCTTCTTGAAAATCTGTGCTGCTGGCGGACTGATAAACTAATGCTGGGGAAAACAGACTTGTTATAAAATTCAGGTAAAGTAAAAATGAGAAAAAATTGTTGAAGGGCTCCAGGGTCCTTTTGGTATAAGCTAAATGCCCTGGATGCTGAGGAAAGGCTACTACATACCCCAGTTGCATTGATTCACATCAGATCTGCTTTCTATGGGTAAGAGATGTCATTCTGGGAGAGGCACTTTGGAAAACACAATCCAGGAACGATTCTAAAAATAACTGGGGGAGGGGGCTTGTAAATGATTCAGTGACACAGCATGTGCAGTGTTGGGGGAGTTAATGCAGTCCTGGTAGCAGACAGTGGGGAATGTTCTGGAATAGGCCCTGCATGAAGAATATGCAACGTGGTTAGCCATGAAGTTCTCATGCACAGAAGTGCCTCACTCAGCAAGGGCAAAATCAGCAAATCTGCAACATCAGGCACAATAAATAATATACGATGTTGTTAAATAAATCCCATGAGTTCTGCAATCTCTGAGGTCTTATCAAATCAAAGCTATAAGGGGTTTCATACGAACATCTCAGGAGATTCCAGGGCTCAGTTGCTTTTCAGAGGACGGGCACGCAAGGCAGGAGACGGTACATTTTATCATTGGTGTCTTACTAGAAACACAGGAGGGTAGGGGTGTGAGGTGGGTTTTCTAGAATGTGAGAAGCTGGGAGCCCCTCTGAGCCCTTAGTTGACCTCTTGGGGGACTAAGAGTTCTAATCAATCTTACACTTTAAAACACTGGAAAGGCCAGGGAGTTTGACAGCCTAAAGAGGCAAAGGAAATATCTGTGCAAGGCAAGCATTCTTCCAGAGCTCTGGACAGTAATTGTGTGCCAGATTTTCCATGCAGTGAACTCTTTATGTGCAGGAGCTACGAGGCAAGGCTGGAGTCCAAGGAAACCATGATTAAATTCTGTTTTCCTGCAATCAGCAGAACATAGAGATTATTGCTACAGCAACACTTTGGTGGCTGTTTGAGGGCTTCAGCTGAGGGCAGGCATCTGGTTTTGCTTATGTCCTGTGGAGGCTGGAGTGGGGGATAGGGAGCTCTTTAGACAGTGAATGCTGGGAAATAGTGAAGGGACAGGAGGGGTTGTTTGAATCCCTATCCTTAAAGGAGACAGGTACTTAGCTAAATAATAGCCTTTTTCTCACAGCCTTTTTGTGGTAGTAAGCAGGCTAAAACTTTAACCTTTTGCTAATAAATGGTTGCTTGATGAGCTGATTAGAAAGGCCAGCATAAATTCAGCCCAAAAAAAGTTTGAAAGTCTAAAATTTGAATTCAATTAAAGATAAGAAAAAAAAATCTGTTTTTTTATACTCTTTGGGGATAGGGTCGAATCACCCCCCTACCATATAATGAGACTGCCTGACTTTTGCTCTTCCCAACTTTTGTGGTAGCCAGCAGACACAGCCAAGGACTCCTGTGGTTGTCTCTGCCAGAATGGAAGCTTTGTTTGGTCAAGAGATGAAATTTACAGTAACCCAAGTAAATATGCAAGAGCCAGCCTCTAACAGAGACCTCACTTAACTCTACCACTGTGGCCACAGGGCTGCTCTGTGAGGTCAGAACACCTGAGGTGAAACCGTAAGGTGACCAGATGTCTAGATTTTCCTGGGATCTTAAGGTCAAAGATCCTTCTTTGCTGAATCCAGAATGGTCCCCGGGAGAGTCAATTACCACAGCAAGTCTCAGGTATAAACTTTCTGTGAGTTACTGCTTACATTTCACCAGGTTCAAGACTGACAAAAAAAAAAAAAGCTACATGTGAAAGCTCAGTTAAATGCACCATCATTTTCATTTCTTATGCCAGGGCATGAAGGGAAGCTCAGGAGATGGTGTTTTCATGGGGCTGGAGTCTAAACCTCATCTAATTCTAGTCAGCCTCCAAAAAGCTGAGCACTCTTCTCCTGTCTCCTTGTAATCAATTCATTGTCATCAGAAATGTGTGACACCTCAAGGGGAGGGAGAAGAGGACATGTCTTGAAAACTGATCAGAGAAATTGTCTTGAAAATGATGCTGTAAAATGGAAATGAGACCTTTAGAAAGAGAGATGCCGAACATGAGAAATCAGTAAGCCTCGGGACAAAAACAAGAGGAAATGGGGAGAGGCAGGAGGTGGGCTCGGGAGACAGCAGACCAGTGTCCCAGCCCCAGACGTGGAGACGGTCCTCTGACCCTCAGAGGAAACTCAGGCCACAGATCCAGGCCCTCTTGGGTGAGTTCATTCTCCCCAGGATTAAAGGAGGAAGACATCTGTGAGCCTCATAGTGCCCTCCGAGGTTCTTGTAATGGCCTGCACTACAGTGCTAACACTGGAAGTGCTGGCTTTGGAAAGCTGACATTTGGACAAGGGACCACCCTGACTATCCATCCAAGTAAGTGTAACAGGACACAGCAGCATACTGGAAAATTCTGGAATTTCACCACTGGTGTCAAGTTTAAAAGAAATGTATGTTGCTGGGATACCAGATCTTGCTTGAAGTAAAGTAGCCTCATCCTGCAAGGCTTTCTCTTCTTCTTCTTTAATCTCAACATACAGTAGATTCCCTTTGAACTCAGAGCCATCAGGTCTATCTCCCTGCTGTGAGTACAGCTGACCTTGACCCTAGAAAGACAAAAAGAATCTTTTCTGCTTTCAGAGCTTTCTCTGGAGGGGATAGTTTTTTATTTGGGGGGCCATCACCCTTTCCAACTGACTCCCCTGAGTAACCCATTCTTATGTTTCATACCATTCCCTGTCGGAAAGTTCTTCTTCCTATCAATCTTAAATTCTTCTTAGTGCAGCTGAGGCCATTTCCATCAGTATCTTCCACAGTGAAGAGGAATAATTGAGAGTGGAGTTTGAAAAGGTATGTGGTATTCGGTTCAGAATGGGTTTTAAATGAAAGCAGAGAAGGAAGAAACGAAAACTGAATGGGAATCTGAGGTCTTATTTCAAATCCCTCTGTGTCTCCTGCATGTCTCCCACTGCTTCTATAGATACAAAACCTACAAAGCAGGGCAGGGGGAAGGTAGACAAAAATAAGCATCCGCTGCGTCCATTCCCTATCGCGGAAACCACCAGGCAAGGGATTACAATTAAATCCAAAGAGTCTCAGATACAGGCTTAATACCTTTCCTCCTCCTGGTGACTTGTATCCTTGCTGATAATTAGAGCAGATAGAAAGATTTGGCTTTGGTGTGTTTGCTACTGCACCCCGCAGGGAAGAGAGAGAAACTCGGCTGTTTTTTAAGATTCATAAAATTCCTTCTGTCGGTCCTTGTAAAACTCCCTGAGGCAAGCAGCTGTGTGGCAGCTATGAGATGCTGATACTGGGAAAGGGGACACAACTAACCATGAAGCCAGGCAAGCTGGAAAGACCCATCTCACAGTGCACACACACACACACACACACACACACACACCATGTATTTTGCTCCCTTCCCCATTTCAGGCCCTTTGGCTCTTCCTGGTCAGAATTTTAAGAGAGTCAAATGGAAATGGACTCAAGAGAGTCCGGAGCCCTTGGGCGCTCAAAAATGATAAATGAAAAGGATGAGAGACAAGAAAGAAAAAACGTCAAGAAGTAGGACTACCCCTTTCCCTGCAGCGTGTTAAGGCTGAGATGGGATGTGCATATGGAGAAGGGTATCATCACTCCCACTGTCATCACAGGGCACTCTGTTTTCCTAGGACCTCCATCAAGGGCAGCCTACTCTCCCTGTATTTCTGGAGTAGCTGCTCTTGTTGTGCAGGCAGATAGCATAGGACCAGTTCTATGTGTGCGGAGGACGCCATCTGACATTGCCATCTTTCTGTGCTCCACTGAGTGGCAGCATAAATTCATACCAGCTACGTGTGGCACTAGCATGTTCCAATGATGCTGCAAGGCCGAATATTGGGTCCTTAAGATCATCTTGAACGTGTGACATACCTGCAAGTGAAGTACGGTCATGCACAGGGTGCAGCTTGGACCAATATTGACCATTTTTTGTTGTTTCTCCAAGCCTGGTAATGTGGAACCAACCCAGAGGCTGACATTTGAGCTAGGGATCCTATTGACTAAAATATGGCAAAGGGATCTGAAAGGCCAAAACTGCCTTCAGAGCTCAGCCTTTGTTGTTAGCTCGCTGGCAGTTGTCATTTCAGCAAAATCCATCCACTTAAAAAGGTCAGCTCTTCATTAGCCAGACAAATGAGAACAACATATTGACCAGAGATAAGGAGTGGGGAGCCCAGATCCCAGCCTCTGAGAGCCTGGCATTTCCAGTCCTATAATCACGCACGCCAGTGAACATACGCTGTCTCAGAGAAGGCAGATCAATGGTGCCCGAGCACCTGGTGTCACCAAGCTAGGGCTCAGAGATGGAAATGAGATGCAGATGGGGATGTTGTGTGGACGGGAGGATAATGGAGAAGGGAGCTCGATGGTGCTTTTTAAAACCTGCAGTGTGTGAAATCGCAATGGCACCAAGGTGAAGTTCACATCCCTAGCAAGTTTTCCATTATCCCCCCCAGAATCTGCCCTGACCATGAGGCTCCAACTCACCGAGCCTGTAGGTAATAGTGAACAGTGCCTGAAGTGCCTTTTGAAGTGGTATCAAGTAAGGCTGTACTCCAAGATCTGTAACAGTCACCTGTCAGCTATTATAAAGGGTGGGGTGGCTGTGTGACAACCTCTACAACAAGTTGACATTTGGGCAGGGGACAAGCTTATCCGTCATTCCAAGTAAGTCTCCCTGTGATATTGGCTGTGGAGTGCAGTGGGGCTCAAATGGCTATGCAGGCAGCATGGTGGTTGAAGACACAAAGCTAAAAAAATTGAGGTATATTAAGAAGAAAGGTTAAAGAATAGCAAATGTGGTTTATTCCTTAACAGGTTAAGGTTTATTCCTTAACAGGTGGCATAGAGAACAGGGAACTTGAAAGTGGTGATTAGAAAAACAACCTGTGATCTACTAGCACTTTCTCCCTGCACGTGGGAGACCAGCCTGGGGGCCAAGCAGGGGTTGGAGAAACAGGAAAAGGACACTGCATAATTGGGGGTGTTAGGAAAATAAGGCAGGCTGGAAAAGAGCAAGGCGACTAAAGCCTCATACTGGGTTAATCCAGAGGAAATGAATTGTTCCAGAAGTTTCACAAAGAACTGAAGTCAAAAGATGCAATGAGGAGGCCTGATTAAAATGCACTTCAGAGTCATATGATCATCAGGAGAGAAATTAAGTCTTAAAAGAGAAAGAATTTTTTAAATGCCCAAGCATAAAACAAATGGACCTATGCCTTTAATTAGCGAGCAGCACCAGCAGCGCATTAGCCTTCCTTTTAATCCCCTCTCGGAGGAATGGGTCCTCCAGCCACACTTGGTGGCAGGTGCTCTAAGCCCTGGAGTCCCTCCCACTAACATCCTCCGGGACCTGAGGGAAGAAGGAGCCAGCGACCTGCCTGTCCGTCCTCAGCTGGTGGGGCCCCAGGCATAAGCTCTGCTCTCTCTCCCACCTGGTTTTTGTTGAGCTTCCTATCACAGTGGAACACTGGTAACCAGCGGTTCTATTTTGGGACAGGGACAAGTTTGACAGTCATTCCAAGTAAGTCAAAGAAAAATTTCCTTCATGGTTGTGTTGAGCAAACCCTTCACACTGCAGAAAGAATCACAGAAAGTCTGCTACTCTGTTTCCCTGCTTCTAGGTATAACTTTATCTGGACCCAAGCAAAGAGCCCCTCCCCCACCCCCAGAATGATTTATACCAGGGCAGGTCTGTATTTCCCTGCCTGAATATTCCTGAAGAAAAGGGACAGACAAGGTCATTGGCAGAGCCGGCCAATTCTTCTAGCCCACCCCCACCCCTGCAATGACCAGAGAGGCTTGACGCTTTGTGGCACAGGACTTAGGAGCAGAAACTGGAGGGACAGGTCTCAACTGAGAGGAAAGGGACCAGAAGGTCAGAGAAGGGAAATGAGATGACCTCCCAGGAAACTGAACACGGGCTAGGGTAAAGGGATGAGAAAGGCGACAGGGTGTCCAGACTCAATGCTGTGTTTAGACCTGACGGATGCGTTGATACTACCTGGAGAAAGAAAGAGAATTTCTGTTCTTCTCTCTGAAGAAAAATTTGGCAGAAAAATCAAAACAGATCGCACTTGTCAAGACTCTCCTAATTACAGCCTTTTATCCTGGTTTCTCTCAGCTGTTTCAGCAGAAAATGGCAGGAAAGGGTCACTGAGGGCTTTCACGTTGTGGAAGCATAGCAGGGAGGGGGTCACAAGATCTGGGGGTGGGGAATTACAGGGGAGTTTGGAGAGTTTTGGAGTGGTGGTTTTTGTAATGACTTAGAACACTGTGTCTAACTATGGAAATGAGAAATTAACCTTTGGGACCGGAACCAGACTCACCATTACACCGAGTAAGTTCTTCACCCTTGGTCAGAGATCAGCCTGTGCACAATTCAGTAGGACCACGCAGGCTTAGAGCACTTCCATTTGTCCTTTGTCTTAACTGGTAGAGATAGGTGCCGGCCAAATATCCGAATTTTCTGGGGTACCTCCAGTCTTGAATAGTTAATTCAAAACTAGAAAACATGATTCATAATTCTGTTTTTTCTACTGCCGTCAAATGCCAACGTGACATGGGAGGAGAATTTAGACAGAATGATCACCACATCTTCACTTTTATCTTGTATGATAATTTTAACTTTGAGTACTGCAAGTGTTTGGGAGAAATAGTAGAAACATAGACTATCAAAGAGACCCAGAGAGGCAGGCAGACAGAACGTCAGGCGTGTAATTTTACAAAACTAATCCGGTGTTATGTCTCCCTTTGCAGATGGTAAAAGGTTATTTGGAAAGGTGCTGAGAGCTGGTGTTCTGGGTGCGGGAGGGTTAACCAAATAGGAGAACTAAGTACTGATCTCAAGGGAAAAGTTTAAACTTGGAAAACTCTGCTGGCTTTTTTTTTTTTTTTTTATCAGTATGACAGCACATCTGCATTCAGTTAATTACAGTTCAGGCAAGGCATAGAATTAACTGTTAAAAAACAATTATGTCTGAGATGAAGGGTAGGTGGATATAGCTACACAGAGTGGAATAATGTGCAAAATGTGGGGCAAATGGATTTGTTTGCACCTGCAATTAAAAGCTGTGGAAAGTTTGAGTATGTTCACTGTGTAACCAAAGACAACTTCACAAAATGGAAAGAAAAGCACACCAAAAGAGCAAGAATTGAAAGGGTGGAACCTTTCCAAGTCTGCATTTCCCAACTGTCTTAACGACTCGCTTACCTAAGGCAATCTTTTTTCTTTTCTCTGCGTTAGAAATTAAAGGCATGAGTATTGAGGATTTGAATAGCTCAGACTCTTCTAGTGAAAACTACTTTATAAAGCACCTCGCAGCAGGGTTGGATAAAGCACCTTTAGACTTCAAAGTCTTTTTCTTCTCTTCTCTCTGGATAAGGTAGGATAGTGGTCTCTCCTTACTTTATATCTGGGGACAGGGAGACTGAGGGAGTCCCAGAGTTATAAAGCAAGACGGTGGCAAGGCTGAGCTGTGGGGACTGGGGACCCAGTGACAGGCAGTCTGCTCCCTCCCAAAGACAGTCTCCCAGAAACATCCAGGAAACTGTCTCCAGGGGAGAACTAACAACCCCAGGGGAAATGCCACATTACCCTCTGCTAAAAACAATTCAGCTTTACCTAGTAAGGAACAGTCAGAGTGGCTTTAAACCAACCCAGAGCCCCAAATATTTGAAAACTTTGTATGGAAGCCAGCTATCATGAGTTCATTTTCCAAGCGGTGCTTCCAGAAGTTGTTAGTGGTTGGTAGTTGCTATGGATTTTGAAACTGAAGGACATCACAGCAGAGTGGAATTATTTGGAACAGAGGGATAGGAATTAGAATTAATGAAATGAAAGGAAAGTCTGGCTAGAGAACTAGAAAAATACAGAAATAAAAGATACAGTAAACCCTAAGTGATTTGTAGCATTTATCCTAGTCCAAGCAGCAAAGGGCAAACACAGCCCAAAAAATTCCAATACACAATTCACCTGTTCACATTTACAAGTTCCTACAATTACCCTATTTCCCCAAAAATAAGACATCCTTCGAAAATAAGACCTACTTACAGGAAAGATGAGATGTCCCCTGAAAATAAGACCTAGCGCATCTTTGGGAGCACACCTTAAAATAAGACACTGTCTTATTTTCAGGGAAACAGGGTATTACCAATGTCTGGCTTGCTGGCCAAATACTAGTGGGTCCTAAATGCAAAATGGAATGGTCCTCTGTGTTGAGAACCAAGTAACTCTCTCCCACCCGAACCCAAGCACTGTTTCTGTAGAGGGGTTTGATGCTGTGTGAATATGGAAACAGGCTAACATTTGGCTCAGGAACTATTTTGAGAGTTCAGCCTTGTGAGTATAAAACACATTCATTCCAGCCCACCCTAATTCCAATGTGAGTGTCTTTACCTTTTAAATAGACTCATTCTCTCTTAGAAGTATTTGATTCTAAAGAAAGAAAAGGCAAAATTCCAGGTACAACACAGGACTTCATTAATGTGATTCATTTCAGAATTTCCATGTGTTAACTTTGAGCTATTCCCACCAATTCACTGCTGTGAACCTTTAAAATTGAGTTTAAATTTAAAAACAAAAACTGTCAGCGTCTCTGTGGACTGCAGAGCTTGGCTTTTGAGTGTCTAGACTTGCAAAATGGAAACCTCAGCCTGAAGTTTGGAGCTTAGAGATTCATCCTAGGCCTGTGACTTGGAGATATAAGAAAAGCTGCACACAGCTTGGCTTGCAGGGTGTTTCAGGGATCAGTGTCATGAGAAAGCCCAGGCAGACGGGTTGGTGAGGAGACGTTCACGGCAGGTGTCTGCCCGGTTTCTGTAAAGCTACTGACAACAGTGGGAAGACAGGCGCCGGGGACAAGCTGATTTTTGGACCTGGGACACATTTGGCAGTTAGGCCCAGTAAGTTTGAGATCTATGTCTTTGCCTATTATTTGCTCTAGCCTGATGTTCGAGTTGCCCTCCTTTAGATTCCAAGTAAACAAACCATAGTGTCTTTTGTGCCCTTTTTGATATTCATGGCTAAGGGGCTCTGTTCTTCCCATCCTCCCCTCCAAGATAGGAGAGTCTGTGGCCAGGTCAACACTCATGAAGAGGTGGGCAGCAGTGCAGCTGGTAGCTGTGTCAAGCCATTCCCAGTCCTCGTCCCTGGGTCCCTTCACCTGCTTTTGTGTCTCAAGCATTTATACCAGCATAAGGGATAGGAAGAAGTGAACGGTAGTGCTGGCCAGGGCTGTAAGCAGTCCTGGTGTTTGTGGGCTTCAGAACAGCTGTGGAAGTTCTAGGAGGTTCAGGGCATGAGTTTCTGGCAGAGAGGTTTTTTTGTTTGTTTGTTTGCTTGCTTGCTTGCTTTTTGAAATAGTCTCACTATATCACCCTCAGTAGAATGCCGTGGCATGATAGCTCACAGCAACCTCAAACTCTTAGGCTTAAGCAATTCTCCTGCCTCAGCTGGGACTGCCACAACACCCGGCTTTTTTTTTTTTTTTTTGCAATTGTCATGGATGTTTAGCTAGCCCTGGCTCGGTTTGAACCCGCCAGCCTCGGTGCATGTGGCCAGTGCCCTAACCACTTTGCTATGGGCGCCGAGCCATGGCACAGAGGTTTATGTAAAAGGTTGGCCCAGTGTGTGAATACAGGAGCAGGTGGTGGGCGGCTCACCTTTGGGAGAGGGACCCAGCTGATCGTCCAAACCTGTAAGTGCTTCTGCCGGGAAGTGGGGGTCTAAATGCAGCCTCCCCAGGGATCTCCAAACCCTGTTCTTGAACCTCTGGCACCACCTTCATTGTTGGCACTGTCCTAAGCACAAGGAGGTTTTGAGCCGCATAGAGGAAGGTGATACAGTCTGTGCTGTGGTGGAGTCCCGAGAACTGCCCTTTAGCTGCTACTCCTGTATTTGACCACAATTCCACTATTGGAAATTCTGGGCTCCAGTGGCAAAGTTTACAAGCGTAGGACTGGGCCAAGAACACATGCAGGCCACTTCTCTGGCAGCACCTTTGCAATAAAAATTACTCTCACAGGAAATGTGGAGATGTCTTTGTAGACAAGCGATGGCCATTTCTCCTCTTCTTTCTTCATGCCCTCTTCTCTGCCTGGCTTAGGGACCTGAAATTACAACAGTTATTAATCATTTGATTTCTCAGTCCCATCGCTCATCCAGTGTGACAAGAGGAATCCATTAACATAAACCCATAAAGTGAAAGGAGAAAGAGTTCAATTCCTAATGTCTTCAGAGTTGAACTTGACAACTCCTCAGCCTTAATCAACTAACCCCATGATCAACTGAGGTCAGAGAAGGCAACTAGCAGGTTGCATTAGCTAAGCAAGTGTCTGGCCAGAGCCTTGCTGCCCTCAGAGGAGTCAATTCTACAGAGTTTGGGAAATTGTAGTAGATGCCCAGGGCTCAGCAGGGGAGAGGTCATGGGGACAGCACTGAGGGAGAGAGCAGAGGCCAGATAGCAAGGCAAGTGGCAGGTTTCTGCTATCTCAGTATCAGCACTGGCAGTGCCAGGAAACTCGCTTTGGGGACAAGACTCCAGGTGACCCTTGGTGGGTAATAGGAACCATGAGGAACCTGTGTGTTCTTTTAAAACCCGGACTGCCATGGAGGGGATATCCTGGTTGAATGCAGTCTTTCCTTCCTCCCGGTGGAGGTGATCTCACTGAGGATACCACATTCAGTCTGTGCTATTTTTATTTCTATTACTGAGGTTTCATCTCCACCTGTGAAAACAGACTTTTCTCTGTTCCAAGCTTCCTCGGTCTTCCTTACCCCCTGTGTTTCCTTTGGGACAGTGGTTTGGGAATTGCCTTATCTTCAGGACTCTGTCACTGTGGACAACCAAGTGAAAAGGGCTCAGATAGAGAAGAGACAGTCCTGCTTACTCTGGTAACTTCTCAGGGGTGCGGGGTGATGTGTGTAAGTGAGAGGGAGTGGGCTAGGATGACCTTCTGGTGACTGTTTTAGAGAGACTCTGAGGAAACTTGCATCCTACACCCTCAACTTGTTAGGCCCTTGGTGACATGAAAGCAAAACCTTGACCCTCTGAGAACATGATCAAATGCTTTTAGTATCCCCGCCAAAGCACTGCCACACTTTTTTGTTTATAATAATGAAATGAATATATAATTCACGTGAAGTTATATAAATGAGTAGTTTGAGTATTTCGAACCCATGATTAAGATGCAAACCAACTATAGACGTTCTGGAGCGTGTCATCAGGCAGCTCCTCACACATAGCAGTGCCTAAAGACGAACAGCGTGCCTGGGCAGGATTTGTTTGCAGTGTTGGGTTTATACATCGTACAGGGACCTGTTTGAAAGCTGATTATGTCTCAGATTGCCAATTTGGGGTATCATTGCGCTCAGTGCACTGAAAAGCATAACGAAACGGCCCGTTCCTGTAGGAAAAGGAGCATGAGACTGTGTACAGTGTGGTGTTTGATGGTGCCTCTTCCCCTGGTCCCTGCCATGCTGGGAGCTGCCTGCAAGGTTTCCCCAGGAGGTTTTTGCAAAAGCATGCATTGCTGTGACAATAACAATGACCTGCGCTTTGGAGCAGGGACCAGCCTGACAGTAAAACCAAGTAAGTTGGGGGCAGGGAGCAGTTCTGAGAGCTGACCTGAGGGAGCGGAGGTGCTGTTCTGTGCGGTTTCAGTGGGAATGAGGCACTCCCGCTTCCCACAGGACCCTTGTACCTGGTTTCTTTGTCCTGAGACCCTGAGCTGGTTAGAAGTCTACTAGGTGATGAAGTCTGGCAATTGTAAGGATTAGACTAAGAAGAAATAAAAGATTTCACTGGCTTCTTCATTGGCCCTGCATATATATTAATGTAAGTGCTAAAGACAATACAGAAAACCTACATTTGGTGATAAAAAGACCTAACAACTCAGAAATCAAGTTTTCCTGATTAAGAATCCCTGCACTCTGAGGGGAATGCAATCAGCTCCTCAGTTGTTTTTTCATTTGGTGGGGTTTTTATGATTCTTTCCAAGAATCATGGCTGTGAAAGCGGCACGGTGCTCCTGGTCCCCAAAGAACCCTCTCGGACCCCAGCGTTGACCTCCTGTGCCAGGTGGCATGGCTCTGCCCAACCCAGCTATGGTTCCCATGTGTTTCTGTCACTAGCAGTCTGTCAGAACCCAGTGTTCTGGGAACAAAACTGGGGATTTAAGATCAAGCTCAGATCTGTCTGTACAGCCAGTTGTTAGGTTTAGAGAAATGCCCTAACCTCACCCAGGGGCTGAGAACTGAGGCTGCGGGGTAGTGAGACTTCTGCTCCCCTCACTCCTTCCCACCTGCTGGTTATTGTAAGGCCTCATATGGCTGTGTGAATTATGGAGGAAGCCAAGGAAAGCTCAGCTTTGGAAAAGGCACTAAACTCTCTGTTAAACCAAGTAAGTGTTGGGGATTCAAAGACTACATCGGTGAGTGCAATTAAAGTACACCCCAGAGTGAGTGAGAAGAAACTTACCAACCCCTTTCTCTGTGATATCTTCCCCCCTTCACCCTTGAACCCCACAGAATTGCTCCTAGTCCATGCCCTCTACCTCAGTCCAGACCCCACCTGCTCTACTGGACATGGGAAAACTCCAGGCTTCATCACATGTAACAGGGCCCTTCACTAGGATGGCAGTGCTCAATAGTGACTGCCCAAATCACTGTAGGGAACCATGACCTCTCAGCAACGGTTTCATGGAAGAAGCAAGCCTTACCTGCACCATCAAGGCCCCTGGATGACCCATAGTCTGTGTGATTGCCACATGATTGGGTTTTAGACATTAGCTTTAACAGGGGGTCGTAGGAGGAAGAAGAACAGGATGGCTACTGCGAAGGGTTTTTTGTTTAGGGAGAATGCACTGTGGAACTCAAACTCCGGGTTTGCACTCAACTTCGGCAAAGGCACCTCGCTGTTGGTCATGCCCTGTGAGTTTTTCTGGTTAACTAATTATCCTATCGGGAAAGAAATCCAATGAGGCCTGTTGAAACACAGCCGAATTTAATTGCTTTATTTAGCGTGCATTTGTTAACTGTGTCCCATGTGTGAGCAAGATATTAATACATGTTTCCCTGGAGGCTGGATTTAGTTATCAGGTCTAGGGGCAGTTTTTGATAAATTGTACTAATACTGCAATCAGTGTTTCTCTAAGGTCCACAAAGCACGTTGTGGCTTTGGGAAAGAGGAAGAGATAAGAAAATGTTTGTGATAGAGACAGAAACAAACCAATGAAAAGGGAGGCCACCAAAGCGGCAGTGTGTGGCCAAGGAAGCGTGTCCTTAACTGATATGTGATGAGGACCCAGTTGGGTTTCTGCCTGTGGCGTCTGATAGAATTGGAAAATAAGGACTGAAAACTCCGGGGAGGGAGAACCACGGGAGGTCTGAGCTTCTCATGGCTTTTGTTCTCTGCAAGAATGACAGAACAATGGGACTGTCTCTGGAGGGAGGACTGCCCTTGGTGTATCATGTCAATGGGTCCATTTCTCTTTGGACAAACCCCTTCTTCACACCAGGTCCTAAGCAGTTCCCCAACACAGCCCTCACCCCTTCACCTGGGCTAGCTGTGTCAACCCCAGGGGAAAAGCAGAGAATCCCAGTGCCGTGGAAGGCCTCCCCTCAATGCTGGATCATCTGTAATAAAGTAGAATGTTTATCCAAGTTGTGAAGCTGTCAGGGAGAAAGCAATAGAGCTGGATTATAGGAAGCAATATTGAAAATTTACTAGCTATTTCCACACTCCCAGAGCGCAGTGTTTTTATTATTTGTTTATTTTGTTTTTCTGTTAGAATTGCAGAAACAGAGAGGCTTTCCTTGCAGGCACAGTATTTGCAGAAATGTCTTCCCTCTCACATTTCAGTAGTTTTTCCTCAACAGTCCTCTGTGCCTGAACCAGGTGTGAAAATAAGGTAATGGGGCCGATCTGCTAACAAATAGTTTATACATTTGCATGGCCCCATCAAAGCACCCAGCTGGAAGTGGCTCACCTCCTCTTTTGAAATTGCCTTCAAAGGCCATAGCACCTACTTTTAGTATCATCCATGAAGATAGATGTTGAAGATCTATCCACATGTTGAAGATAGATTTTGCTTTCATTAATAATTAAAAGCTTTTCAGAACCAAGACTTGTAAATAGAGGAGGGGATCAACTTGTTGGTACTGTTTCAGATCCAAAATGAGCTACAACTATAAAACAATGTCATCAGTTTGTGTGGTTCATAAACTGACTCTCAGAGAAAGTCCTAAAGAAAATGCTTCAAAGGATTCAGCAATCATTTAGATAGTTGACGCCTCCTTACATTTGCTAAATCAACCTCTTTAGTTAATAAGTACACATAAAGTAAAGAAAATATGAGCTTGAGAAAGTTTTGCAAACTCAGACCCAGTAGAAGCAGTGAATACTTTCTCTAGGGACTGAGATACAATCCCAAGTAAATTCCCTTTAGAAAAACATGAGGTCAAGGGCTTCCAATGGGCAAAGTGTATGTGATGCCCTCCTCATGGAGAGTAAAGCTGCTTCAGGAAATGGTAACCTGACACTGGTTTATGTAGAGACACATAATACTGTGACTACCTCAGGAAACTACAAATACGTCTTTGGAGCAGGCACCAGGCTGAAGGTTTTAGCAAGTGAGTATTACAGGCAAGACAGACGTCATGTTAAAAGTTGTTAGTGTTCATGTTTGAGGGGCAGGGAAAGGCAGAATAAAGGAGGTACCTGTTACAAAGTAGGGAAGCTAAAATTACTGCTGTCTAAAGTGGCAATTCTGGGTCCCTCTACTATGGACAGGAGGGGTAAAGGAGCATGCTGAGGCTTACCATGAAGGACTGACCACCAACTTTATAAGAACTGCATTAATCATTAGAAAAATCTTGACCACTGGAAGACCTCGAGAGACTCCTGTAAACAAACACAATAGGAATTCCATGTCCTTTATTCTCTTCTTTGAAAATTACATTCTTATTTCACAGCTTTCACTTGCTTTTCCCCTCCTGTTTCTCTCTCGCTGCCTAACTCAGTGCTTCACCTGGGCATTCATATTTTGAGAAACTATCTCAAGGAAAAACCATGTCCAGATCCTAGCCTGTCACTTAGCTCTCTAGAATCTGGGTCCTTTCTGTTCTCTAAATTTCATCCCAGGTATTCCCTTTCATGACTGCTGTTCTGCAGGTGAATTAGGCACCTGCTTGCCCTAAATGCTCATTCATACGCACGCTGCTCCCTGTGTCCACACATCAGACATCCTGGACCCACTCCTGAAAACACACTGGCACAGGTCAAACAGGTCAGTTTTCACAGTCTCTTAGCCTAGAGACCCAGCACAGGTGTCACTCGGCAATTTCATAGGGCGAGCTTGAGGAATTTATATCATTTTTTAATTAAGGAGGCAAAGATAAGAGAAGCAGGAGGTACATAGTGAAGTCAGAAGGAAGGGGATGGCTTCTGTAATGGGTGTGGGAAGGAGGGATCTGTCCCTGGGAAGGTATTCCCTGGAGCAGAAATAACACTGATGTAATCCAGGTGGGAAGTTTCTATGCTGCACGTTTCTGGGGTTCCCTCCGGAGTGGTTGATTCCCAGTGTGGGTTGTTAAGTTCTTGGTCCTCAAGGTGACCAGTGGGGAGGAAGTGCAAAGAGATCATGCTGGACACTCGGTCATCATGCCTATGGAGTCTCTGACTCAGATTTCCCCAAATTGAGAGAAGCTCAAATAGATCACATAGAAAGGATGGGAGAAGCTACCATCTTAATCATAAAAGAATGATTTCCAGTTGGCCCTTGAGCTGTGTTATATCCTGGGAAGGGGACAGTGAGAGTGGAAAAATCTCTCCTAGAACAAGGTTAGGAAGTGGTGAAAAGTTCTTTTCCTGGTGATTGTCTAAGCGGGGGATGAAAAGTGAGTCCAGCGTGAATTCCAGGGCAGACCAAAGCATTGGAGTGTCTCTAGCTGGATGGAATGAAAAGGCTGTGTATCCCCTTGGATGTTCCAGAGCTGACCTTGGTCAGAGGCCTGGCTCCCGTACCCTCAGGTGTGGATCCACATGCCGACCCCACTTGCCAGGTGGGCAGTGATGGCTGCCTCTACCCCTCCCACAGAGCCAAGTCTCTCTGACTGTTTTTGCTTTGGTGCCGTGGACATAAACTTTTTCCTACTTTGTCCAAATGAGGTACATGATTTTCAGAACCCTGGAGAATTGATATTCAAAACACCAGAGGATATGCTAGGATTTTGGCCGTCAGTATTCTGGGCCTGTGCAGGAAAACTCTTTCTTTAGAACATTTAGAAAGAATATCCTATATTTATTCAACATGGAAACAGTCCTAAAATCCAAACTGGTACTAGGATTCTGTGCCAGGTTATTACTGTGACAATTACTTAATATTCTCTGTGCTCACGATATCGCTCCTTCCAGAAGATCTTTAGGGAAAACTTAGTTCAGTTTCTAGGAGGTTTTTGCTGAGCTGAAGATCACTGTGTGAATAATAATGCAGGCGGCGTGCTCACATTTGGAGGGGGAACAAGGTTAATGGTCAAACCCCGTGAGTATCTCTCCTGAATCCATAATGAATGCTCTAATTTCAAAAGGAAACCATAGCACTGAGCTCAGTTTTCTGTTTTCTCTGCTAGATTCTATTTCTTATATTCATCCCAACCATTAATTCTACTGATTCGTAGGGTGTTAACGTGTATACATGGCATATGCACATGTGAAAATGGGCTCATATGGAATTCCCTGCACAAGAACAAATGCACTGGGAAAACAGGTTCCTTGTCCTTTTTGTCTTAACCATTTGGGTCAGAAAGTCTGACTATGTTAGACACAGGGTTGGTGAGTACTGGAGTAGGAAAATCCTTCTCCAGCAGCTTTGTCAGGATTACACCACTCCTTCTTGGCTAGTCAGGAGGCAGCTTGGTCTGGAAGTGGAGGGATGAACTATTTAACCTCAGAAGAGCCAGGCCATGCTGTGAATTGACCGCCATAATAAACAGTCTTCTCCGTCGCCTCTTCGGCTGGAATCCCAACTGGAGGAGCATACCAGACGGATTTGGGGATTGAAAGGGATTTCCTGATACACATTGGCCTGGTTGGTTTCTGTTAAGCTTTCTGTGACTGTGTAATCTTGGCAACAAGCTGATTTGGGGACTGGGGACAAGTCTGGCGGTAAATCCAAGTGAGTCTTCGTGTTAACTCTCTCAAACCTGTCTGTGCAGTTTGAATGTCTCAGAAACAGCCTCCTTCTTTTTTTAGCCTTGAAAATGCCTAGTTGTGGCTAGTGTTTTGTCCTATTCACCAAAGCTGAACCCTGTCTACCCCTCAATCAAAGTAACTAGATAGAGGAATCCAGAAGCACATGGTCGGCAGGCAGTGGGAGCATTAGGCTGTTTTCTTGCAGAGCAGACAGGTTAGCCTATTCCAAAAAGGGCTGTCAAGGAATTTTGAATTTTGCTACTAAGCCAAAATACTAGTTTGGTCAGAACACGCGGCATGTTTCATTATTTCTTTTTGTTTTTTGTATCTTGGGTTTTTTTGAGACAGAATCTCTCTGTGTCACCCTGGGTAGAGTGCCGTGGCGTCCTAGCTCACAGCAACCTCAAACCTGGGGCTCAAACCATCCTGTTGCCTCAGCCTTCCAAGGTGCTGGGACTAGAAGCGTCCATCACGATGCCCCAGTAGTTTTTTTCTATTTTTAGTAGAGACAGGGTCTAACTCTTGTTCAGGCTGGTCTCAAACTCCTGAGCTCAGGCAGTCCTCCCACCTCAGCCTGCCAAAGTGCTGGGATTATAGGCGTGAGTCACCACACCTGACCTCATGACCTCTTTAGTCCATCCTGCGCCAGCCTCACCACAGACAGTTGGGAAATACTGTCTCTCTCTAACCAAAGATGAGTTAAATGCTGTTGGGAACTCTTCAGGTCTCAGGGCCATCCCAGTGGCAATGCTAGAGGACATTGCCCCACCACGGATTATCTAGAATGACATAAACTGGCCATATAACTCAGGTATCTCTCAGTTCTCGTTGGTTTAAAGCCTTGTTGTGGATTTGCTGGCAGAAATAATAATTCTCACCCTAATTCCCACCTTCCCAGGGAAATTATTCTCAAACTCCTCAGGAACATCTTTAAGACCACCTACCTTGTTAAAAATTTTGCTATGGAAACCAAATTATATTCCTAGCAGTGTCTGCAGTAGCCTTGGCTGGGTCAGTGCTGGCCTGCAGGCTTGGCCAGGCTGGAAGGGGGAGCAGAGCCTACAGCAGAGCCCAGGGGCTCTGGGAAAGGCACCTTCGATAGGAGCACACATGAATTTCTACAGAGCTTCCATGTGCCAGCCCGATAAGACTCTCCAGGGAGAAGCTCACCCTTGCCTTTGCAGCTCTAAATGTAAGATGTATAGTAAAATAAAATGGGCAATGGCA
The DNA here is from genome assembly GCF_027406575.1 of Nycticebus coucang. Taxonomy (NCBI): domain Eukaryota; kingdom Metazoa; phylum Chordata; class Mammalia; order Primates; family Lorisidae; genus Nycticebus; species Nycticebus coucang. The sequence goes on along the minus strand of NC_069785.1, from coordinate 31,538,328 downwards.
ATTACAGTGCCAAAATGAAGAGAGAGTATAAAAACAGGGCCAATTTGATGCTAAGTTTATAAAATGTTAAGCCTTTCAGAACAACTACCCTAGAATGTATTCTTTAGGGTCAATGAGCTATTTTGTCAGTGGTTCCAGTATTCACACTTCAAAGGACAACCCAAAATGGGGGAAGGGGGCTAATAAAAGGTATGGCATAGTGGTCAAGAATGTGAATATGGAATCAGACTCTTCAGGCAAATCCTAACTCTGCCATGTACTGGATATGTGACCTTGAGCAGGTCACTTAATCTCTTTATGCTTCATCTTTCTCATCTGTAATGACCAGTTCTCCCATCCAGCTCACTGAGACGTTTTGGGCATTAACAGAGTTAACGCCCATAGTAAGTCTTCAGTAAATGTTTTTATTATTACTTGATCAGGTTGCTGGAGAGAAGGAAGGAAAAATAGAAAATGATCTTCATTTACTGTTTTTGTAAAGTACAGCATCAGAGTGTGACTCTGGCAACTGGAAACTAACCTTTGGGCAAGGAACAACTTTACAAGTAAAGCCAGGTAGGACAGAATGTCCCCACATTAGCCATGAATGTCTACTATGTCCATTTTTTTTTATTAATCTCCTCTGCCTTTTCAACGTCCAACCAAAGTCTCTTATTTTTATGTTATATTTTCCTTTTATAAAAGTAAGAAGAAGATGTGGAAAGTCTGCCTAATATGGTCTTTCTAACTCATTTGGTTTTAGCTAGTGGCAAAAATTGTGACAAATATAGCTCTTTATGCTTAAAAAAAAAGAGCAACAAGCCTTGAGATGAGTTAGGTCTAGAATTTCTAGGCTAAGGCTGAAAGAATGGAAATTTGGCTGACTTGGGAGAAATAAAAACATCAAATATGGGTGGCTCACAAAGAGTAGAGGTGATTTCACATAGTAGTACAGTAAAGTAGAAGCCCCCCTGCGAACACTAGAATTCTTCAAACATTGCTTTCCAGGGAGAAAATGGGTAGCATGGTTTGGCAAGCTTTTGTATGGCGAAAAAAATTGGAGAGAGAAAGGGGACTATTGGTTATTTGGATTTTTTTTTTGTTAGGAACATTTTATAGGATGGTTTTTTAAAAGGTTATCACCAAATAGGAGTCCAAATGTGTAAAACTTCACAGAGGAAGAAGAGGAAGTTAGCAGAGTAGGAAAGTTTTTATACTGGGGAGAGACACTGTGTCAACTTCTGGGCTGAGCAACCTCCGCTTTGGGACTGGAACAAGACTCACTATTATTCCCCGTAAGTCCTTTGCCACTTGAGAAAAAGCTCTTAATCTGTAATGACCACCTCTCACATCCCAGACACTTAATGAATTGCTAAATGAGCTTCCATATGTGAACCTGATAAGACTCTCCAGGGAGAAGGTCACCCCTACCTTTGCAGCTCTAAATGTTAAGGCGTGTTGTAAGAACACTGGGGAAGCATCAATTGCAGTGCAAAAATGAAGACAGTGCTTATAAATATTGGCCCCGTTTTAATGTTATGTTTGTGAAATGTAAGCCTTTCAGAGGCACTATCTCGGGTCACATTTATTAGTGTGTGTCTATACAGCACAAGCGTCCAGTTAATTTGATTAATGAGTGTAGCTGATGCAGATATTTAGCCATTTCCTGGAGAAAACCTCTTTGTGCTCAAAATTGCTTAAATTGACTGTCACATTACCTAAATAATTGCCAAATCTGTTTCACTTTGTGCTGTATAGACTCAACCTAATAAAAACAAATGCTGTTGCGTTTTTCCCCCAGTCTGTCTCCTCTTCACACAGAAAGTTCTCCTTCTACAACACAGTATCTCTTCACACAAAGAAAAGATTCCCCAGCAAGCCATTTGACTTACTGCCACTGCTGCTTTGCATTTATATGACTCCTTTGCTTGGAAAAGATTAAGGCACTTTATAGGACTTATTAGCTAAACAGATTGACAGCCTAATTGGGAAGAGAGAAACAGATTCTGAGTATCTTTTTGTGTCTGTACCCCCTCATGCAGAACATTTGGTCAGATGGCCCTTGAAGACAGAAAACAGGGAGGTGGTCTCCTTTTGTGGTGTGGGGCTTCTCAGCTGCATGTAAGAGGTCACAGAGCTAGAACAGTACTAAATAGGTCAGAGCAACTGACGGAGCCAGAGGAATTTCTTCCCCCAGAACTCGTGTGTACTCACAAAGCAGAGTGTGACTCATCTTGACAGAAGCTGCTAGTATGTGTCTACCCTCCTTGCCTCTGTTTTCAGCCCCTTCCCATCTCTGTCCTATCTCTTCCATCTCCAACTCCGGCATCTAACTCCTTGCTCTGTCCTTTGATCCTTTGAATTCCTGGCTGCTGCGCCCACACACGGCACTGGCACCCTCCTCACACACTGCTGCCTGCCTCTTTAGCCATCAGTTGTATTTCCAAGTATTTTCTTAACTCCTTTAGAGATCCTCAAATCCTCCCCTGAGGGCAGGCCCAGCACAGCCCCTGCAGGGGTGGAGGTGGCTGCCAAGTGAGACTGTTGCCTACTTGAAGGCTGGAGCTGGGCCGGAGATAAGGAAGAGCCTTAGAAAGGAAGGTCTGAGGTGGAATAAGGAATACCACAGCCTCCATGACCTGTGTGCCTGAATCCCCTTTCATGCTGAGAAACTTTAGCTTCCACCTTTCGAGCCAAGACGTGGCAAGGTTTTTGTAATCAGGTGATCCATTGTGCACAGACGGGCTCTGGGGCTGTGCTGCATTTCGGGCCCGGCACTCAATTGAGTATTATGCCACGTAAGTGTGTCTTTTCTACTTTCCTGTGCCGGTACGTCTATAAATCACATAGAGGACTTCTTCACACACATTCACTTCCCACCTAGTCACTGATGGGATACCATTTCTGGGTCAACGTACATAGCCAGTTTGACCATTAAGATGGTCGCATTCGTTTTTAAAAATAACTTTGGTTCCATTTAACACTGCCAACAGCAAAGGGAAATTAGCATGTCATGGGAACCTAATCTATGCTTATTCATTGCTGTGGGAGGATAATCATTTCTTCTTCTTCTTCTCTGGCTTTAAGTCCTCCGAATTAAGCTGACCTTTTCCATGCCTGGCTCTTCTGGCAGATTAAGTGGTACATCTACTAACTTTCTTATGGGAAAACACACAAGGCAGATACTTTCTCCTTCGGTTTTCACTAAGAAAGCCTTTCTGTTAGTTACTTTGACAATAAACTTCAGCTACCATAGCGTAGTTCCTGCTATTTTTGTGAATAATATCTTGACTTGAACCATCATGTTCTTCCTACATTATTCAAAATACATTTTGATCTGTAACCCACTGCACGACGACCAGTCCTTTTATCCCACAGTGTTCTCTAATAAGGTAAACAGGGTCATGCATCATCCAACATACAGAAAAGCAGACGAGTTAAGTAATTTCAGCCAAACCCTTTCCCCCTAAAAAAATCGAAACTGGGATTAGAGACTCCCTCCTTTCTTACACTGAATTATCTTGAGCTGTCACTTTGTGCATTGCGAACATAATAAGCACAGGCCGTGGGCATTTCTAGGAGATGAAACTCAACCCAAACAAAAACTGACTGTTTGGTTGCATTGGTACTTTAAATGTATCCCCAAACCTTCTCTGCTCTTGCTAGTCATTTGGTACCAGTGACAGGAAAGAGCAGCGGGGCTTAGGTTTTTGTTAGTCTCAGAATCACTGTGTCCTCAACTACAAAAAAACTCACCTTTGGCAATGGGACCAGATTGCAAGTCTTTCCAAGTAAGTACTAGAAACCAAGGAGCAATTTTGAAGGAGTGTTCTGTATGCACAGCCGATCCATTTTGTTCCTTCTCCCCATGCTGCAGGCCACCCTGTCCAATGATGGGATTGACAGAGGCCTTTTGCACCTCTAGCTGCCTGGGTCCACAGCCGACAGGTGCCTTTTCTCACAGATAGAATCCTCTATAAACCAAGACAATTTAGTCTGTATGCGAACACCATGGTGCTCACTAAAAGCATATCAGCAGCGAAATTAAGACACTAGAGAGTAAGATGCATTATGACACCAAACAAATGATCTGTTTCTCTCTTTTGCATTTTTATTTAAAATATCACAGAAAATGAAGTAAGTTCAACTTCTCCAATTTGAAAACTGTTTATGAATTATGCTTCCCTGACATGCAGAGAGACCTAGATTGACTTTGGATATTTAGTCATTTGATCTCATCCTCTATGTCTGGAATCTAAATGGGCAAGGGAATCAAATGTAATTAAATGAGCAAATAATCTCCAATGGCCAATATTCCTACGTTGTTTAGTTGCTTTGATCTAGACTTTTTATCTGGGCTTTATCTCTAATAAGCTCCCCAGAAGGACACTAGAGGTTTTTGTTAAGGTTTTTGTGTCTGTGTGGATACCAACTATCAGTTGATCTGGGGCTCTGGGACCAAGCTAATTATAAAGCCAGGTAAGACTCCGAGATGTGACTCTGAGGGACAGGAGACACTAGTTAAATAATGTGCAAAGCATGGCATGCAAATTTATTTCTAAGGACAATCCAGTCTACTGGAGACAATGCCTTCTACTCAAGTGGGGTCTTCATGCCTGGTGAGAGGCCATTTCAGCCACCAACTCTTTTGTTTGGTCTAGTTGCTTCCAGAATGAATAATGCTTAACTAGCCCTCTAAGAGAGCAGAGCAGGTTGTTAGGGAGTGTCTCATTCCCTCTGAAATGGTTTGAATTCTTTCCCAAGGATAGAAAAAGCCTCATTCCATTGGAAAAGCAGAAAAAGGGAAAGGGTCATAGTCGAAGACTGAAATTTTTAGTTGTGACATCCTTCCCAGGCTGCTGTCTCAAAGCCCCTTGTCACTTGCAGAAATCTCCCAGGCTGCCACAACTTAGAGCAAAACTCGTAAGGATGTAACTTAAAAGGCAGTGTCAGATGTGTCAGGGGAATATGAAGGTTGGAGGGATACCTGGCAAGTCGTCTCTGGCAGCAGTGGGACTGAGCTGTCCTCACCCGATCCTGCCATGCTCCCAGCCCCCAGCAAGGGTTACTGTAAGGCTCTGAAGACTGTGCGAACTATGTAGCTGTAAACAAGCTCATCTTTGGGACTGGCACTCTGCTTTCTGTCAAGCCAAGTACGTGAGTAGTGGGCTTTGTCAGGTGGATCCTGTGTCCATGGCAAGTGGGAGGTTGCAGCCAACCTTTGAGGAAAAGAAGGACTGAAGGTTGACTTTGTTCCAAGCTGTCATTCTTTAGCTGCCCACAGTAGGGAAACTCTCAAAATTTCCCATTCTCCTGGATGGCACATCATGGTCAGGGAAGGGGAAATGTGATAATTTTAAGATAAACCCCAAAGGGGGGAAAAAAAAATAAAAAATAATATTGCGGGGAAATTGTTTTCATCTAAATTGCTGCAGGCTTTCTGCTTCTGTGAACCAAATTTCCTGGCCATTTATCATCTCTGGTCGTACCTTTACCTCTGCTAACCTAGTTACCCAATTCTGTGTCATCTGGTATAAGCACCTTCTTCTATAGGCCATGTTTATTTTTCTTCCAAAAGAGACTCCAGAGCCATACTTTGGAAGAGTGCTGAGAAGTCAGGCAAAACCGGCCCCCTAGGGAGGGGAAGGGGAGAGAAGGCTTAGGGTGGGTTAGCTCCATTATCAGCGCTGTGATCCATGTAACACCTTCCTCTGTTTCCTACACTTGCTTCCCTTTCTTTTTCCCTAGAGTAAGTCCTTTTTGTTTGTTCTGGACGCCCACCACTCCCAGGCTGACAGGCGAGAAATAAAATCAGTTTTGAACTCTTCCTCTTCAAATACAAAGAATCAACAAGTCACAGTCATTTTAGAGATGGGATCAAGTCTCCTTCTCGCTCCAAGCTTAGAATTCTATTATTTAAGCTCTGCTTTTAACCAAGAAAGTCAATGACCTGGTATCACCGCCTGGGATGCTCACACCTCTGTTTTCTCTGGATATTTAGTGTATTCTAAAGCCCAGCCAGTGCTCAGCTTTGTGATAAAGGAGCGCTCGTGTGCCCACATCCTTGCCTTTAGGACATGATCTTCTTTATAATAGAAAGTGTTCGCTTCTTCCATTTATTTCAGGACTGGGCTTTCTTCAGGCCGTGGGAGATGGTGTGTCATTACTCTTTACCCCCTTCCTGGCTGAAGAAACATAGGAGTCCGTGGTAGAACTTCTTGGGGAAAAAAATAGGACTGTTTGACTTTTGTTACTCTTTGCTCCTGAAATATTTTCTTAGGCTGTCACATCAACACTGTTGCACACAGAGAAGGCTTCGCAACAACTTGACCAGTGAGTAGGGGACAGGGTCTTGGAGTTTAGGTAGAGTTTGGGGGTGAGTTCAGACGTTTCTGTAGCTGGAAATATCCCCGTGGAGGTAGAAATGAGTCATCCTTTCAGACTGTATGTCTAAGGCCGACTTCACCCATGTGACAGCAAGAGTTGTTAACAAGTTATTTGACTCAGCTTTGGCAGATTTAAGCCTAACAATGAAAAAGGGGTTTAAAGCTCAGAAGTTTGGTCTTTTCAAAGGAGAAATGTTTTGCTTCATGTACCAGAAACATTTTTTTTTCTTCCCATGATAAAAAGCCAATTTCCAGAAACACAGGGGAAAAAAAACAAAAAACAGTCCAGGGCGTCCAACTGCCTCCTCACCAGAGTTCTGCGAGCTTGGTTGGGGTTCACTAAAGCTTTTAGTAAAGGCAGGAAATGCTGTGGGAATAACAATGCCAGGGTCATCTTTGGAAACGGAACCCAGCTGGTGGTGAAGCCTAGTAAGTGGCCCTGTTCTGTTTATATTTGACCAAACAAGTATGTCCTGTGGAGTTAGGGGAGATTTGATTTACTATGTAAACAATGTACCTCTTGAAAAATGATTTTTGCAAATACGTGAAACAGTCATGATTGCTGAAAACAAAGTAATGACGATAAATAGATGCAAAATAAGACCCCAGATCACCTTTAATGTGGTAACTCAGCTCTTCTTCCGGAGATATATGGGGGTCCATGAGTTATTTACAGCCACAGTAGCTCCTAAATTATGTTCTGTAATGATTTGTGTGTTTACTGTGATTTCTCCCATAGAACTTATCTTCCCTTGTATAAAAAATGAGAATCTATCTTATTTTAAATGCTACTAATATTTATAAGGTAACTTTTTTGTCTCTTTTGCCTGCATATATATTTATTCTACAAGATCTAATAAGAAAACCAAACATTGTCCCATTTGGACAAACGTCCACATCTAGTCCCATACATGTCAAATTTCACTGAACACACAGCCTTACTATTCAAATGCAAGGGGGGGGCAATTTAGAGATGAATTGCCAATCATCTTTATAAACACCTGAAAGGAAATGCAGAGTGAAATAGAATAGCAGGCATAGGTGACAAGATTTTTACTTAATGATTAGTTCTTCCATGGAGATTAAGAGCATTTAAATATACCTCATTGGAAAGGAGGAAAATAAGCCATTCAGCAGCCTGGTTTTCTTGGGGGTGCTCCTGGGGTGTCAGTTCCCCCACATTGCCATAGAGGCAACAACAAGACTCATCCAAATGCCAGATCAAAAATTAATATTAAGAGGCAGGCATCATCAAGTTGACTAACTGGGTCATTAAACCTACAACAGGTTATGATTGCAACTGGGCTGACCAATGCAAGGAGCTTTAAAGTCAGATAGGCTATTTTTAAATAGTATAGCTGTGAGAAATGCCAGCAGACAAGGAAATGAGGTCGATGTCTCCATAAGTTTGTTTTAGAGCTAGTAAATGTAACTACCCCATGTTAATTTTTTTAAGACTGTGGCAAAGAGCAGCCTTGGGGTGAAGGAGATGATGAGGAGGAGGAAATGGGACTCGGTTCTTTATGTGGTGAGCAAGGGTCAAGTCAGGATTGATGGCGACAGCACACGGCTTCCCTCTCTTGGTGGTGAGAGACCACATCCACGGACTGTGAAAGGAGAACATTTCCCCCCAAAACACTGAGATCCCTTTGGACCAAAATGAATGGGCCCCACTACCCCAGCTTGGACAGGGATAAAATGAGTGTACGAACATATGCTTGTCCTGCAGCAAGGTACCCTCAGAGTGCGGTGGCATGGCTAGTTCTGGAACTTAAGGCTCAGAGCTAGGGTGAGGTGAGGGCTCTGGGGTGAAGTCCATCTCGGGTAAGTGGAAATTCAGATGTGTGTCCAAACACTCCATTCCTGTCCCCATTTTGGTTGGGACTCTGAAGAGTAGATTTCTAGTTCAGTGGCTGTCTGCCAGGTATTTTTTTGCCTGCAATAGCAGAATTGCGTTTGATATCAGAAAGGGGTTTGTTGAATTGTTGCTTTTATAATTCACTCTCAGTGTCAAATGAGGTCATTCAATTTCCTCTCTGCGTGTTTGCAATAAGCAGCATAAAATTCAGGCAGAACAACCAAGAGACACAGAGAAAGATGACTGAGCAGATAATGAGGCCTGTTTATTATAGGGAAAAGAGACAATATGGGAATGTGTTAAGGCCCACGAAGGTGAAATATCCATCAAGGAATGTGTAGCTTTCCCAGAAAGAGTCACTAAGAGTTTTTATTATGATCCCAATCACAGTGTGAACAAAGTTTGGTACAAAGAAAAGTCATCTTTGGAAAAGGGACACGACTTCATGTTCTCCCCAGTAAGTGTTGTTCATGTGATTTAACATTAACTCCCATCTAGTTAAAAGTGCTGTGAGTGTTAGGTGGAAAATTTCTTAGGTCTTAAGACGTGTGGATGGCCTTGGGTCCTGGGCCCTTCTTCTCTTGCAGAAGCCTGGTCCTCAGACTTTCCACAGCTTACCAGGTACCAAATTCTCCCCATCTAATGCTGAGAAGTTGCTGCCTAGCTTCTTCCTAAGTATCAATTATCTTTCTCATTGTTTATCTATTATGAAGAATAAAAAAAATCATGAAACTCTGTCCAGAATTCATTTTCAAGTCTTTCCCCCAGGCTTGTCCCTAGTGGACTTTGTTTGGACACATTGTTAAACCTCGTGTGATTTTTGGCTCTAACTAAATTGATTTTTTTTTTTTTGTGGTTTTTGGCCGGGGCTGGGTTTGAACCCGCCACCTCCGGCATATGGGACTGGCACCCTACTCCTTGAGCCACAGGCGCCGCCCGACTAAATTGATTTTGTAAATAACCCCAGCGTACCCATGACCCCTCTCCTTCCACCCTTCATAGAAGATCTGCTTTGCTCTCTTTGGCCTCTGCTGAGGTTCCTGGCTCTGATGCTCCGTGCTCTCTAATTTCCCTTGTTCCAGGAGTGGATGTGAGATAACTTTCTTAGGAGCTACTTTAATGTCAGAGACAACAAAGATGGTCTGTGGCCAAGAGCTACATTTTGTATCGAGCCTTCTCACTCTCTGCCATTTTCCAAGTATTTCTTTTTTCATTTCAAAGAATTCATCATGAGGCCAAAAACAAGGGTTTCCTTTGGAATATTTATCATAGGCTAACAATAAGCTGGAAGTCTTCAGATAGTTCAGAAATGCATTCTAGGGCCACAACTCCATCCATGTACAGAAGCTCTTAAAGAGCAGGTGGGCAGGCAAAGCTGGAGACATTTTGATTATAGCATACTTTGTAGAGGCTTGGGGAGGAGGGGACAAAGATCTGCTAAGGAAAAACAAAACCTATGTTTAAGTAGAGAGATTTCTCAATGATTCTACCAAGGAAGAAGATTAACAAGAGGAAACTTCCAGGGAAAACTGACTTCCAGGCCAGTCGTTCAGGGTTCTTGTTATGGAGGCAATCACTGTGGGGAATCAGGCAACAGGAACTTTGTCTTTGGAAAGGGCACAAGACTCTCTGTGATTGCAAGTAAGTGTTCCTGGCTAAACCTAATTTGGATCAGCAATAACTTCTTCCCTTGAATGATTTTTCAGTGTACAAAGTAATGCATTTTCCCTCAAGAACTGGTCCATAAATATTGAGCAAAAAGATGAACAGTTTATTATAATTTAAAAGCCAACTAGACAGTCATGGTAGCACAGACTGGGCCCAGCACTGTGCCCTGGCTTCAGTGCCTTCAGCCTGTTCTGGCACACTTCTGCCCATTTCCCTCCTCTGATCCCAGGAGACCAAAGCCCTAGCACAGACAACTCAGAACACTTAGACTAGGGGAGCACAGAAAGGCTTGTCCAAGACCCATTTTTAAATACATTATATGTTTCTATTTAGTGTTATTATTTACTTTAATTTGCACAAAGTAATACATAAAAATGTCTTATGTGAACCATTCAAATTATAGATAAAGCCAACATTCACCTGACCCCTTCCTTCAATATTAGCTTCCCCAAACGTGACCACGGAGACTGGTTTGCTGTGTTGTGATGAGTTTTTCTGTGGAGTATGCTGACATGAAATACCATCTCTACCTAGGGAATCTTAAGTGGCAAAGGGCTCAGGGCCCAGATTACAGTCTGTAGAATTTCAATTAGATTTAAGGAATGGTTGTAAGGGCTATTAGCAAAGGAAAATTCTTCAAAACTAGCAGCCCTTAAAAGCTAGACATGTCTTTGGTCAGAAAACATCTCAATTGAAGAGAGGAGGACAAAGTAGACAACCTCTAAAAGACTGGCCAGGTCTCTGTAGGACTCTGAGGGATGGTCCATCCCATGCCAAACTTTGGTAATGCCCTTCTCTTTTGCCTGTTTGATTGCTGTTATAGTCTAAGCTTTTGTCAGAGCTGCTGCTATGCTGTGAATGGTCTGTTTTTTCTGAGCATCTTCAGGGTTTTTGCAAAGAAAGGAAACTGTGTGCGTACTCTGGCACTGGGAGTTACCAACTCACTTTTGGGAAGGGCACCAAACTCTTGGTCACACCTAGTAAGTTCTTCTTTCTGGCTAATTATTCTTCCCAAGAACCCCATCTTCCATCATGCAGAAGCTGTCAAAACACAGGTGGTATTTTCTTTGCTTGGTTTGTGTTGGTTGGTTCTTGATACCAGTTGGAAAACAAGATTATTAATGCACATATTCCTCAGGGTATTGGACTTGGGCTTTTAAAACCCATGTAGTATCTCCCTGAGAAACTATGTGAACCTCCACAAGGAGGAAGGCCCAAGAAAAGCAGTGGGGGTAAAAGGCAAAACTGGATGAAAATAGACAACAGACAAGGCAGGATCCCAGGAGACAAAGCAGTAGCCACTTCTAGCCAATTTCCCAGGAGGTACTCCTGCCAAAGCCGGTTCTTTCCAGGAAAATTACAGCAAATAGAATCAGGGTGGGCAGTTGCTAGTTATTAGTATTCCTCCCACGTTATAACCTAATTACAAGGAGGTTGTTTTGGCCATGGGCAGTCATCTCAAGTTTTGTTTTCCTGCTTGCCATCCCCACCTCCACCTGTCTTCCTAGAAGCCCCAGTCAAGGTTATTGCAATAGCACTGCACACTGTGTAGCACCAACACGGGCAAATTAACCTTTGGGGATGGGACTACGCTCACTGTGAAGCCAAGTAAGTTGTGTTCTTCTTCACTTGGGCCTTCAGGGGCAATCAATCAAATCATTAGTTTGAAAACTACTTTAATCCTGTGCATCTGCTTGGGCTCTTTATTAATGTTATTTCCCCGGGCCAAAGAGAGTTAGTTCTCTTCTCTGCTTTGAAATGAGATGTGAGTGCATAAATACACACACATGCACGTACACGCTTGCTCCAGCTCACGCTGAGGGGTCCTCAGGAGCAGACACAACATTTTGAAAGAAATAGAGATACAAAGAATAATTGAGGCAATGAGGATGTCAGAAGAACCTCCAGGGGACTCAGTGCCCACCACCATTGCTTCCTAGCAGTTTTCTTGGCCAGATGGGATGTGCCCTGGCTCTGTGGAATGGTCTAGGGCAGGGAAACTCCTCAGCCTTTCTCTGTAATCAATTCCAGAATTTAGCAGCTCTTGCTTCAGAAAGTACTTTCTCACATCTAACGTTGACCCCCCTGCTGTAATTTAAACCTGTTTGAAAAGAATCACTAGAACTCTGTGCATCTACCTCCGGTGCTTCTTTTCATTGAGAATGAAATATCTGCTGTGGAAAGTGAGACTGAGCAATGAGGCCACTTATGCAGCCCCTCTGAGAGGCCATGTGTCCCCTCTGGACATTTTGAGCTTAAGTAATTATGGATTAGGCAATATAGCATGAGCTTTGGAGCTAGGTTACCAAATTACTTACCCTCTTTGAGCCCCAGCTTCCCCATCCTTAAAATGAAAGTAAAAATATACCTACCTTGTTGAGTTATTGTAAGGATCAAATGAAATAATACAGCTGAAGTATTTAGCATAGTGCTGAGAACATAGAAAAATCTCATTAAACCCCAGCTATTAATAATAATGATAAACATCATCTCTAAAGCACAGTTGAGCTTCTGTTTCGCCCCTCGGGCTCTTCTGTCAAGGCTCTGTCATGCATCAGGAGCAGAGCTGGAATGGGGGGAGGGTGGAGAATGTCAGCCTGTTCTGTGAAATTCTTCACCTGGGATTTGAAAGTGGAAATAGAAAGAATCCTAACTAATTTGAATACAAAATCATCCCAGTGTCAGAGGCAGGGTGGGGGCGGGGGGAGGTTTCTGCAGAGAGCTGCATAGCTGGGACTCTGGAGGCTCTTTGGAGCAGGGACATGGTTCACAGGATGGCAGGGCAAGCGTTGCAGAAACTGAAACCTGAACCAGCCCTTCAGCAAGCTGACCCCAGTGTGACATCCTCCAGAAGAGCCTGAGCCCTTCCCAAGAGATGGCCTCCCCGTGTGGAAACGCAGTGACAGAGGGAAGAGGGAAGGACATCTGCCCCAAGGGGGTCCTTCTACTCTTCAGGGTAGAGCAGTTCATGAGAGACAGAACTTCTGAAAATAGCCATGGAATGGGACTCTCAAACCTGGATGGGGAGGATCAGTAATGTTTGTGGAGGTTAAAAATAGGGCAATTTACTTCAAAGAATAGAGGTTGCTGGTAAAGTAGCAGTTGAGTCATATCTAAATCTGGGAAAGGAAGTGTTCCAGGGGTCCTCAAACTTTTTAAACAGGGGCCAATTCACAGTCCCTCAGACCGTTGGAGGGCCGGACTATAGTTTAAAAAAAAAACTATGAACAAATTCCTATGCACACTGCACATATCTTATTTTGAAGTAAAAAAACAAAATGGAACAAATACAATCACACCGCCTCATGTGGCCGGCGGGCCGTAGTTTGAGGACCCCTACTGCTGAGACAGAAGATGGAGGGGCTCCTGTTCCAGCCCCACCAGGATTCAGACCACAGGACAGGACTAATACTGAAAGAAGGGAGTTAGGTTGGTACTAAAACCTTTTAAATAGGTTTTTGAACAGTGAAAATGAGCTGCCGGGAGTAGTTGCCAGGGTACTTTCTCTGGAGGGTTTCTGAAAGGAGATAGACGCCCTCCTGTCCAGAGTGACTAGAGTGCAGTCATGCCTCCAGGCAGGAGGAGAAGTGAGAAGCCTCTCTAAGCCTCTCCCCAGCCCCCAAAGCCTCTCTCCACGAAAAGACTCAGGCTCATTAATGCAGAGCTGCATCCTGCAGGGCACAGGGAGTTGCGGGGTTAAGTTTCAGAAGCTCTGCTTAGTCCCAAACTCCCTTTGTTCTGAGGACTTGACAGGACAAATGGGCTGATCTTTTCACTCTAAAGCCAAAAACACAGGTTCTAGGTGCTGGGTGGTGTGAGGTGCCCTGGCATGTGGGGAGGAAGCTCTAGGGGTTTTTGCTAAGCCTAGAAGCACAGTGAATAACTATGCCCAGAATGTGGTCTTCGGTCCTGGCACCAGACTGTCGGTGCTGCCCTGTGAGTACAGTTAAGTGGGGAGAGGAGATGCATCCAGTGCTCATCCTAGAGAAAAGCTGGAGGGGCTTGAGGCCAGGGGTCCACTGTGACCTCAGGAGCAGTGTTGGAGACAAAGGGAGAGTGCAGAAGAGCCGTGGGGGCCATGAGGAGTGGAAGAGCCCACTGTATGCATTACTGGGGGGAAAATGCTTTAAAAGTTTGCTTCTCAGGAAGGCTTTGTGGGGGGAAAGCTGAGCTGGCAGGTTTTTGATGCTGAGATAATCACTGTGAGGAAGGACAAGGCTTCTCCTTTATCTTTGGGAAGGGAACAAGGCTGCTTGTCAAGCCAAGTAAGTGGCGTATAATTCAAGTTATGTATTGAATATGATTATCTCCAAGAGGAAAACCTGCTGACTTTTCCATGGGGGGCCTTCTTGGGTCAGAAAGGCATTGAAAGGGTTGAGCAGACCAAGGCCCGGTGCCTGGTCACTTTCTTCATCCTCGAAGGGGCTTTGGGAGGTATAGAGAGGAGCAAACCCCACCCATAACCAGACCTTGACATCTGTCCACTCTGGCAGACTTCCAATAAGTAAAACCTCAGATGGCAAGATCTCCCTCAGAAGGAGACTGTAACATAGTTATTCCCATTTGATAGATTTAAAAACTGAGGTAGGAGAGTTTATGATTAATGATTAATATTGTTCTAATAGGAACAGAACCCAAGGATCCCAAAATAGTTTTTCCTCTACAGGATGTCCCAAAAGTCACCTCTAAAGTCACCCTGCATAGGGAAAATGAGAAATTATAGCCAAATGTACATTTACTTACAAAATACTCGTTTCAAATTTTTTCAAAATATTCTGCACATGTTGGCCACCTCTTTGTAAAATTTTGTAATGAATGTTTTGTAAATAAAGGTGCATTTGGCTACACTTTCCCCTTTTCCCCATGTATAGTGACTTTAGGGGTGACTTTGGGGGCACCCTGTAAACTCATGAATCCAAAACCCCAGGTTATTTAAATGAGAGGGTAACAGTCTTGTTTGAGCTGCAGTGGTGCTGGGGACTGGATTTAGTCTGAGCGCACTGCTGGACTGGGACAGTCCTACCCCTGCAGAGTCTCGAGCTGCTGCCCAGGCTTCATTAACCCTCGTGGTGCTACTTTTGGGCCCAACTGCCTGGGAAGTGCAGCTCTTGGCACACGTCGCCTTCTGTGTCTTAAAAGAAGAGAAATTAGAAGAGAAGGGGAGAAAAGCTTTTATCTCATATCATGCAGTCACCTCATTTTGCAGCAAGATTGTTTCCCCATGAGCAGTTTGTCTTCATTTAACAGCTGTCTTCTCTGGGGAAGCCATTTTGTAGAGGTGTTTGTCACAGTGTGACAACTGATGGCTGGGGGAAATTGAATTTTGGAGCAGGGACCCGGGTTGTGGTCACCCCAGGTAAGCCGAACTCCCTGGAGCCTCACCTGCCCTTAATTTTAACCCCTGCCTGCCACGTATTTCTAGCTAAGGCTCTGAGAAATACATGGGAAAGGAAGCCATTTCCCAGAATGGCAGAACCCAGAGCCATTAAACAAAAATGAACCATCAGTTTGGTGTTAAATAGAAACATTTTCAGGTAAATAGGAATTCTCATTACTCTCCATCAGTCCCCTGTGTGAATACCATTATTCCCCTTATAAGGAAAAAAGTTACAATAAGACATATAGCCATGATTCACATTGTGGTGTGGGAGCAGTCTACTGTGGATTTGGGGGCGGAGGATTAGAAATGTGTTCAGGCAGATTGGATGTGTTTTTGACAGGATATGTAACACAGTGTGAATTATAACCAGGGAGGAAAGCTTATCTTTGGACAGGGAACCAAGTTATCTGTGAAGCCCAGTAAGTATAAAATTATATCCCTGGATTAAGCAATGTTTGTGGATTAAGGGCTGATTTAGACCCAATTATACACTAGATGAAGGATGTTTAGAGAGGGGAATGAGTGTCAAATAGGAGGCTACAATTCTCCCTGGCCAAGATCTGGCATCTCTGTGCAAAATGGGCCATGTAAGAGTGTCTCTGGGACTTACTCCTGAATGTACGTGTTGCGACTAAACTGTATGACTGATTACTAGGGGTAGTGGCTTGGATCACAGCCCCAGATTTGTGCAGTAATTGGTGACAAGATTTCTAAGTCCTTAACAAGCCTTCTAAGGCATGATTCTCTTTGGCTGAGATTATGTCAATTTATAGAAGGAAGGAACCTTGTAAATAATAATCATTGGCCAAAATAAGTATGATTAGTCTCTCCCAATGTCTGAAAATCACTTTTTAAAAAAAGTTTATTCTTGAGTACTAAAGGATACCCTCTGTCTCTGAGAGAAGCTTTAAAATCTACCTTTCTGGCTATCTCCATTTATGAGAAAACTGGGATACAGGGAAGAGACTGATAATGGCCCTACAACCAGTCTGTGAATAAGCAACAATTAGACCTTAAATCTCTAGTTTGCTCAAATCTAAAGTCTGAGGAGTCTACAAGATGCAGCTGACAAATATTTTCATGTATCTACTCTATGCCAGGCTCAGTGCTCTGACCAGGGACCCAGCAGGAAACAGAGTCAATGTGATGTTGTCCCCAAAGGACTTACATTCTGTAGGGGGAATCCCATTTCTTGTCCTGGCTATGACAATGCACACTTTGTCCCTCTTGGACCATGACTCTTTTATCCATCCCCACTACCTTAGGAAAATGATTTTAAGGGCAGTTTGAAAGTCTTTTAGCAGGTAAGTCAACATAGATAACACTTTAGTCATGAGAAAGGAAATGGCTGAAAAGAGGAAAACTAGCAATTTCCCTGGTAATTGATCATAATACAATTATTGTATCAATATGAAACTAGTGGCCAAATTCACTGGACAATGCTAGTTCTAAACCTACCTCATTTAGATTTTGCAGACTCAGACTAAGGAGGATTCAAGAATTTGGGCAGTTTTGTGGTGGCCATTGATGCCCACAACAGAGGAAAAATATTCTTTGTTCCGGGCTTTGTGAGTTCCTTAGATGAATATATCCAAATTCTGGTTTGACATGCAAAATCAGAGAGCACTTGCTGTACATATATATTGAAAACCTACATTTGATGCCTAGAACTCTGTAGCAGAAAGTAAAGATCAAAGATCCCCTAAAGAAAAAAGGGAGATTATAAAGACAAAGAATTTATTTAGGATTTATAGCAGTCAATTTGGTTACTCCAGACCAAACTCAGACTGACAGTGACACAGACCTAATTCATAAAGCAACCAGCTGCCATCTCTTTACCCAATGCCCTGCCAACCTGGCCTATTTGATCTGGTTTTTGTTACTGGGCATATCACAGTGTTTCTTCTGGCTCAAGCTGGCAACTGACCTTTGGATCCGGGACCCGATTGACTGTTGTTCCTGGTAGGCTGCCACAATTAAATCCTATTTGCACTGATTAATTAGTCTATAAATATTTTCTGTATGTGTAATTTAACAGGCCTGGGGTTGAAGATGGGGAAAGACACTAGTAATGCATATTGGAAGAGGTAAAGTGAGAAGAGAAATATTTATCAGAGACAAAGAACCTCTTTGCTAAGTTTAAAGAGGAATTGATGAAAATGACTACAGAAGAATCCATCCTAACCTAGAAGAATTACAGAATAATAGGAACAGATTTCATAAAGGGAACTTCTGTTTCTCACAACATTTGCTCTAGGAGCAGACCATGTGCTACAACATGGTTTTACCAAGAACTATCTTAAACCAAGTCTAGTTGGCAGGCTACATTTCTGGCCTATCCTAGCTTCTTTCTACATAAGTCTTGAAACACCAAGGTGCCTATTTAAGATATTTAAATGAGTCTCTTTTTCTATCGCTCTCCTCCAGTGCCCTTCCAGCAAAGCATTCCTGTAGCACACTGCTTATCATTTCTGCAAGTAAGAACAAGTAAGCCCCTTGCCCTCCAAAACTGCAGAAGTATTATAATTAGTTGGCTTAGACTGAAGTCACCTCTATTTCATTTCTCATAACTGTGTTCATTTGTTGAGATTTGTTTAAATCCACAGTGTGGGCATCTAACTGTTGGCACTGAGGTTTCCTTTCTCTTGAAATTGTCAGCAAAATATTTTGCCCATAAATAATGTTTCATCTAGACTTGCAAATGACAGCCAACACTGCAGCCTCTTTTTTCTCTTTCTTTTTTTCACTGCCAGCGGGAATATGCAGGCAAGAATCAGGGGGGAAAGAAACAAAGCCAAAATGTAGAGATTCACTGTGGAGTCTGGGAGGGCAATTTCAATGTGTATCTTAAAGTACATTTTGTTGTAAAATGTAAGTACTTTAACCGTCGATGGTGATCTTGTTAGATCATACACAGAGAGTGTAGCTGGTTAGCTGGTGTAGTTCAGGATGTCCCTGAGAGAAGTTGGGTCTAGTTGTAAAATATAACTCAGAAGAGAAGCTTTCAGATAGCCCTGGAACTAAAGGCAGAATAAGAATTTTCCTCTTAGTTAAGTCCACCTGAGGGATATTTGCATTTATAATTAGGAAAAGAAAAAGGCAAAGAGCATTTGCTGATCATGGCCTTGTTTCAAATATCGTGTGCATTGAGCACAGAGGACACAAGAATGAACCCAAGCAAGAAACAAAAGGAAAGAAATCGATAAAACTAGTGAAGAAAACCAGTCGCCCTTCTCTTGCCTGTCTCTGATAATGAATGTGTCTTCTCAGCTCATTCTTCACTTTGGTTTGCAGATTTCCTGGGGAATTAGCAAAGAATTGACGGGGCTGGGTCAGTCTTGGCCTAACTTGGGTAGTCATCTCTGGATAAGACATCTCCTTTTTAGGAAGGCCCAGGGGACTTTTGGTAATGACAGTGAACATGGTGTACAATGCCAACAGATTTTACTTTGGATCTGGGACCAAACTTGATGTGAAACCAAGTAAGTTGTCATTGTCTATAAGAAGAAGTTACCAATATATTATACGAAATTCCTCTTACCAGTTTGTATTGAAGTTCTTTTATGTTCTGAGTCCCTACTCATAACATTTTATTATTCCTTATTTCATTTGTCATTTGAACAAAAATAAAATGTAATAAACAAATCCTGTGATTCAGTAAACATTCTGAATCTTCCAACTATGCTCTTGGGATGTTATCCTATATAAGGAAAATAGCCCAATTTAAACTGTTGCTACTTGACAAAAGAGCATTTGTATATAATTTGTCAGAGAGAAGACATACAAATTAAAAGTATATGTATTTTTAAAAGATGAAAAGAATTAGATAGCCTTATTAATACTCTAATTACTAACATTTATTGAACACTTAGCAGTGTGCAAAGCCCTATCTTACCTTAGCTCATCTGAGGTACCAAGCTTCTGGGATAGCTTTATTACCCCCCTTTCACAGATGAGAAGGCTGTGTGAATGTTAAAAACAAAGCAAAGAGGTTGAAATAGCTACCCCAGGGCTCATGGCAGGTAATGGACAGAGCCAGGCCTGTCCCTTAGCCAAGGTCTTGACCAGGTTTGTGTAGTGAGACCTACCACTGTGCCTATGATAACTACAAGCTCAGCTTTGGAGCTGGAACCACAGTAACTATCACAGCAAGTAAGTAAAAAAGAAACATCCAGAATAATTTTAGGCAAAATGATAGATGTGTTTTTGAGAATTTTAACCTGAGAAGTGTAATGGTCAGTAAATAAATTCCAAAAGCTTTCTCTGTGTGCATTAGGACTGTAACCTTTCTACCCTTCTTCACTGCCTCACCTCCTCTTTCGCCCCAAAATAGCTCTCCTCCTCAGGTACGCCCCCACAATGACTCATTTGTTGAGGGCATAGTCTTCACGGTCAGATAAAAACTGAACTATCTGAAATGATCTCAGGTCTCTAAAATAGGTGAGAGAGGATATCTCTAGACTGTATTAAGGAGAAACAGAACTTTCCAAATACATGAAGAGCTATTAGACCCGGGAAGGAGTTAATACAGAAGCAAAATCAAAGCCAGCAGGTGAAAGCAGATGTCCCCAAGCCTCCTATATGACCTGTCTGAACAGGCAGAACTGTGATGCAGAGGGACAGCTGCGTCCTCGGAGAGCATCACACTAGGTCCTTAAGGCCGATCATCAGATGTTGCGAAAGGGATTCTGTGCTGTTTTAGACATGACATTGAATAACCTCTGGGCTGCCTTTCAACTCTAAACACTAAGACTCTATGACTCAAACCTAGAGAATTAAAAGGTGAGCTCAGACCTGCTGCCGCTTATTATTTTGATAGCCAAAGAAATAGTTCATCAAATTATTCATGAACTAAAGCCTACTTGGGGGTTTTTACACCTCGAAGATGGTGAGGTACGATTTCCCAGTGCAGTAAATGGGAAAATAAAAGGAGATGTCAGAGAGGGGGAAAAAAGTAGAAACAAAGGGAATGTCTGGAGGGAGGACCAGAGGTCAAATGAGTGAAATGGGGGGATTTTGCAGAGGACAGACTTGGCCTATCAAAGTTGCCACAACCTCAGCTTGGGAAAGGGATGCAAACATAATGTCAATCGTAGTAAGTGAGCAGCCTTTTATACTGGGAAATCAGGCCAGGGGAGCAAAGTTTCTTTCAATTTAAACACACTCAAAAGGATGTAGTAATTGCTTTCTGAGGGGAGGGAACTCTGAAGGTAGAAAAACTATTGTTACCGCAGATCATTTGTCCCTGGAGATACAGCCTCTGAGGACTGATTGTCTAGCTCAGACTGCCAGCTTCACGAGAAAAAGATGTAATGCCACTTAAATAAGGTGGAGGTGAATTTTCCACCCTGTGCCCAAAGCAGTCAGGGAGAGAGGATGGGAATACCAGGGCCAGGTTCAAGTAAAGGGATCCAACACTGTGTCAACAGAGGCTCAACCTTGGGGAGCCTGTACTTTGGAAGAGGAACTCAGTTGACTGTCTGGCCTGGTGAGTGGGTCATTTTCTACTCAGGGAGACATTACTATGAAGAAATTGAAAAGGGAGATGAACGAATTCCTTTAGTCTTGAAACTAAAGAAATGTGTATGTTCCTCCTCCCGGAGGACCCTCTCCCCAGGTAGACTGGGGTATTAAAGCAGAGAGAAGGCCAACACAGCTGAGAGGCCCTTTTAGGGGCTCAAAAATCCAAGAGGAAACTGTGATGATCCTTGCTGGAATAGGCACAGTATCCCCAACACCTGCTGGTCAGACCCAGCACTTGAGGAAGCATGTTGCTCTCCACCCAGAATGGGCAAGCCAGGCTGGTAGGCAGATTCACAAGGTTTATTTTTCTTGGGCCCTGTGATTCTTGGCCATCTCCCTGGCAGAGGATCCACTGACCACTGCACTCCTTTCTTATTGAAAATGGCCTCTTCATGTTACTCTGTAAACTTTCCCCAAAAAACCTGTTCACCCGCTTCCTTAGAGCAAGCCCCACCAATGGATGGGCTCTAGAATAGTTAGAAGGGGTCTGGGTCTGAAACTGATCTAATAGAGTAAAGCTGATCCAGGCAGCACAGCAAGCATGACAGCTAAAAGGGCTCAAGTATCTATCATCCCTCCGGGGCCCTTTGTAGGCTCTACATTGAATGGAGAGACCCTGTTAGCAAGCACATGCATGTGTATGAGTCAGTTCGTTCAGTGAGTCTACTCTGGATGTATGAACTGCCTGACCCTGAAGGCGCCTTTTTGTTCAGGAAAAAAAGGGCCTTTGCAAGTTTAAAATGTCCAAATGAGCCCTGAATGAGGTTGTGGCAGAAAGCTATTACTCTTACTCACAGAGCCAGGTCCAAACAGCCAAAGCTGAGTAGTGAGTAACTATACAAAGGAATTAGACCCAAATTTGTGCCTGCCTTCAAGCATTCCAGCTCTGGGAAGTGCTAGGAGACAGGATTACACTGAACATTGCAACCCCTCCACTTCTCCAAGGGCAGAGAGAAATTTCTCTGTCTGGTGTCTGCCAAGTGTGACTTCCTAGGTCCTCTGGTTTGTGTTGAGCCTCAAATCATTGTGTGATTAACACTGCAGGGAACAAGCCAACTTTTGGACGTGGAACCAAGGTGCTCGTTAAGCCAAGTAAGCATGGGGACTTGGCCCATAATTGAGCCCTGTCATCAATTTTAAATTGAGTGTGTGCTATCTTGACCCAGATTAACAACTCTAACTTGCCTTAGAAATGTTTAGCATGGCTCTTGTGCATAAACACGGATGTATGAACAAATTCAGCATGGGTAAAGGGCATCACTGTCTCAAGGTTTCCTAAGGTCTAGTTTCTTAAAAGAAGGAAAACAATAAAGGTCTTTTCTTATTTCTTTACATCTTTTATTTGATCGTCCCAAGAGGCAGAGGAAGGTGGAAAGGGGTGTTTCTCTCTATTCAGAATAGTAAAGTGATTTGAACATGGTCACAATGGCAAGGCAAGGACTCCCATTTTCTAAGGATCTAAACATTGGTGCCAGTACCAGGCTGCAGCCTCTATAACCACTATTCTGATTTATTTCCTCTGGCCCTCATTTTTCCCAATTATGTTAACTATGATATTGGTAACTCTTATCTCCTGGTTCACAGAAAGTATGTGGGGATTAAAAAGACACTACTCTAAAAAGGATTTGAGCTGGAGGGTTTTTTTCTGAGGAGGGAGTATTATTTTGTTGATGATATTGTCTCTTTCATTGGGGAAGGGCTTAGAAGGGACTTGTACTTGAAAGGCAGAGTGAGATGAGCAACACGTGAACGTGTACAAAATATATCATGAAGGTGCTTAGGTAGCAGCCAAAAGCGAGCATGGATCCCAGATCAGCCTCTCCTAACCATGTAGCCACAAGATTACTTGAGCTCTCTAAGCCTAAATTCTCTTCAAACGTGGACAGTATGATTCCTGCCCTGACTATGTCAAGGGATGGTTTGAGACTCAAGGGAGATAATATATGTGAAATCTCTTTGAAAATTATGAATGGGCTGGTAATTTATAATTTTTTTAAGTGAAATTTTATGAAAACTTTCATTTGAGGGTAAACTTAAAAGATGAACGTGTTTAATCTACTTTGCCTATGGCAGAGAAAGGGTTGAATCTGGATGTAAGGGAGAACTTTCTAATTATGAGAAGAAAAGAACATGAGAATTGGTGACCAGGAGTTTCCCAGGCCTTCAAAACCCTGAGGCCACTCAGTAGAGAAGGATGGGAGGCTGGGAGATTGTAGTCAATGGTTTCCAGGGATTTGTACTGTTCCTAAAGTGAGTGAGTTTAAGATTTTTCATGATTTTGCCTAGATGTGTGCTTAGTGGTGGATTAGGTTTCAGCCAAGCCAAAGAACGCTGGGAAAATCCCCATGCTTGAAAATGAAGCACCCTTTGTTTTTTTGTGGTGAAATGGATCACTGTGGGGTATTCGAGCTCCCAGAAGCTGGTTTTTGGAAGGGGGACCCTGTTGAAGGTGGATCTCAGTAAGTATAGCTGCATTCTGAATTAGATTAGTTGTTGAAACCAGTCGCAAACTCTTTTGGAAATCTAAGTACAGTGCCAAATGTTCTCAACTTACCCAGATTTCATGGGGAGCAGAGCGTTCTCCATGCCTTCCCCATCTTAACTAGAAGAACTCATTCTTCCAGGAAATAGTTTACATTTTTGGCACGCTTAATAGGGAAGCAGAATGGAAAACAAGTCCTTAGCTCAGTGCCAGTTCCATCAGAGGAATTAGCTCTGAGATCCCAACCCTCTCTCTGCTGGTGTCCCCTTACCAACTTACTGCCCTCAGTGGCCTGTGCCACAACACCCTTGCCTGGATAACATCCCACAGTCACTCTAGAAGAGTGCCTGCCTTACTTTATCTTTTCCAAGCAGGAATTTATTACATCTAGCACTTTAGCAGGGAGAAGGCCCTCAATCTGTAAATGGGGGTGATGATTAACTCCTCCCTGCCTAGACCCCACTCTGACATCAAATCAGAGAGGCCTTTCCTGCCCAGCCAATCTAAGAAGCCACCAGGCACACTGCCTGGTTATTCTCCATCCTGTTGGAGGCCTGATTCTAATCCACAGGCTTCTATCACTGGACATTATTATCTATGTATTTGTTTATGGTTTCCCTCCTCCTAGACCATAAGTGCCATGAGGACAGGGACAGTGTCTGAGCAGCTCTCACTGTGTCTTCAGTACCCAGGGCAATGCCTTACACAATGGGGTGTTCAGTGAATAGTTGCTGAGTGAATAAAGGACCTACTACCAGCTGCCCCACTTCTCGTGAATTACAGAGCTTTGTTACTACAGAGCCAAACACTGGAAACTCTTGGTAGGGCTAAGACAGAATGCGAGTTTCCATTGTTTGTAGTTCTGCACAGAGAACTACAAACAATGTAATTGTGAGCAGGCATATGAGGAATTTGCAGAGCCTCGTTTCACTGTGCCTACCAGGGAGGAAATACACTGATCTTTGGGAAGGGATCCACCGTGTCAGTGAGTCCCAGAAAGTACTTGGTAATTATTGATCATCATGCTTGTATTATCCTGTGGTCTTACATTGTACATATGACTAAATATCCTTAATCTTCAAGTCAAAGATTATTGGAATTTAATGAGGATAATCATTAAAACAAAACGAAGAATGAGTGTTGTCCCCCATCCCTAATCCTTCAACCATGTCCCTTGTGCCACTCCATGGCCACAAAAATTTTTTAAATAAGGCAATGAAAGAAAGATTGCCTACAAGGATGTTAGCAGTTAGCTAACCACTGGTAAAATGAGATTATGTAGAGGTACTTATTCCTAGGTAAAAATGAGGATCAAAGCTGATATCCTTTGACTAGGAAAACAAGATTACTTGGTGGAATTACGCGGGTCTTTTTCAACTGAATGTTGGAGTTGTCTAGAGAGTATCACTTGGACTCTTCTTGGGCTTTTCACTACATCCATTGTATCACTACTATTGTGCCCTGAAAAGAGGTTTTCACAGGCTTAATTCCATGGCTTAGTTTTTATTCCAATATCAAAACGAGGGAATCCTAACCAGAGCTCCCAGGAGGTAGGATAGATACCTGCTAATCACATTAATCTATTATCAAGGTAGCTCGGGCATTTTTTTGTCAGCTAGCATGATGCTGTGATTTATAACACATTCATCTTTGGGAGTGGGGCCAGATTATCCATTAAACCCAGTGAGCAATGTGTCACCGAAGCAGGAGGCTTAATGTGGCGACTAAAGCCCATCGAACTCCCTGCCGTATTTGTAAGGCCCAAGTGTTGAGAAATTAATAGCTCATGCAGATTTAAGTGCATTTTGATGTAGAAAGACATGATAAAGGAATGGCACAGAGGATAGAAAGAGCTAGGTGTGGAGAAAAAATAGTCATGTACATGAACCAAAAATAACAGACTAAAACAGCCCAAAGAGTTGATCCTGAAAAAAAAAGGCAGGATGTTTGGCTGAATTCTCTCATACTCAATTCTCTTATACCCAGCTTGAATAGTGTCTCCAGGGCACAGTTTTTTTATCTGTAAAATGAAAGCATTTGTTATAATATCACCACATAAGTTATTTTAAAGATCAAATAAGCCAAGGTATGTGGAAGTATTTTATAAATTCTTAAATGCTATACACATGTACAATATTTATTATTGTTCATTCATAGAACAAAAAGAGCTAGGTCAGATCATATACTTTTTTTTAACGTGAAGAGAATATGTAAGTTCTTAGTAAAATAGCTGTTTTCATGTGGATCTATAGCCGTAGGCATGGCGGGGAGGGGAATACTCTCTCTTCTGCTCAAAGGTAGGGACTTGAGTGTTACCCAAAAGAAAATAGCAGGGGAAGGGAAGCCATTTTGTAAAGGCCTGTGCTACAGTGTGAACTCTGGGGGTTACCAAAAAGTTACCTTTGGAACTGGAACAAAGCTTCAAGTCATCCCAAGTGAGTTCAGTTTCCGAAGCATTTCCTCTTCCTCGTGTTGTCTCCTCTCTGATTGTAACGTTTGGAGCTCATAATGGGATATAATGGGCCTGCTCTTTTCTAGCTATTTTCAGGAGCCCTCATCCATCCCTTAACATTTTAATAGTATTGTTTCATCCAATTTGTGTTCATTTTTAATATTAAAAAAAAAAGCTAAGACATTGCCTGTAAGGCCAATGGAAAATAGTAGGTTTGCAAATGATAATTGAAGAGGAGGCAAATGGTGCTTTTTACTAAACTCTAAGCATAGTGAATGTTCTTTAATCAAAGGGACACTTGGCTTTGGGGACAATAGGACTCAGTAAGTAATAAGGCTATCATGGAGTTACTGAGTTTATAAAACAAACTAACTCAAGGGAGCAGGAAGCTGCCACTCATCATGGTCTAGGGGCTATCCCATGAAGTTTTAGATGGATTGAAGTTAAAATCAGGATTGATACTATGTCAGGAATAAAAAATAGATAACTGTAATGGAAATGAAAGAAAGGCTAGCTACATTTGTTGGATAAATAGATAAATCAGGAGTTTGGGAGGTGCCTGTGGCTCAGTGGGTAGGGCGCTGGCCCCATATACTGAGGGTGGCGGGTTCAAACCCGGCCCTGGCCAACCTGCAACAAAAAAATAGCCGGGCACTGTGGCGGGCGCCTGTAGTCCCAGCTTACTCAGGAGGTTGAGGCAAGAGAATTGCCTAAGCCCAGGACTTGGAGTTTGCTGTGAGCTGTGTGATGCCACAGCACGCCACTGAGGTTGATAAAGTGAGACTCTGTCTCTACAAAAAAAAAAAAAGAGAAAGAAAGAAAATCAGGAGTTTGATGGCGATAGACCCAGAGATGTGGGTAGGTAGAGACTTTAAGTATTGCACAGTAAGTAACCCAAATTTGGTCAAATAGCCTATTATGAGGAATGCAAAAAGAAAGTAAGATGTGGACCCCTTTTTAGATAAAAGGGTCATATCTCTCTTAGCTATGAGAAGGATGTGTGGGTTTATAGGTGTTTTTGGCTGACTATGAAACACTGTGGGACAGATGGAGGCTATAAATGGACCTTTGGGAGTGGGACCAGACTGCTGGTCAGACCTGGTGAGTAGGAATCAGACAGGTAACAGAAAGACTAAGGGTGAATGTCTCCATGTCTCAAGAAATGATTGTGTAATAGATGAGCTGAAGATTATATGAATCATTGTCGCTTGAATTCTGATGTCTGGTTCTAGCAAAAGAATTACCTTCAGTATAGCTGTAATCCCCTCTCAAAGGAAAAAGGAGGAGGATTCTCCTATCCCCTAAGAGCTCCTCCTGAGATATATGTGCCCAAAATGTCTTGTATCCAGGATATTTGTCTTTGTTAGCAGTGCTGGCCCAACCTGCTCAGCCTCAGATCATTCCTCATCTGCAAAATAATGACATCTAAGTTCATGGCACAGTTGTGACCCAGAAGTGATGCAATAGCTATGAATTATTAACCCACTTGGCACCTTATACTCCACGAATGCTGATTTTCTTTCCCCTTCTCTAAGTAGATCACGGGTTGAAAAGCCCAACACTGCAGGCCATTTTTGTAAGGGGGTTGGCTATAGTGTGACTGCAGGATACAACAAACTCATCTTTGGAAAGGGGACTGTGCTTCTAGTCTCTCCAGGTAAACACTGACCACCGCGCCTTTGTTTCGTGTGGTTTAAGGGTTCAAGGTGTATTGTATCATCCTCGGATTGCATCATACTTGTTGACCTTACGTGAATTTAAGATTGAACTTCCATGGGCTCTTCATTTGAAAATGGTAATAGCTAACAGAGGAGCTGGAAATAACAGTAGAACTGTTTGATTAGGTCATGACAGAGTAGAGACTAATACCCTAGACGATTAGGATAAACATAGTTTCTCCAGAAATAGCCTCGCTTCCTGTTTAAAGCCTAGACTGTGGTCTCTCCCCCAGGCATCCTTCACATTCCTCTAACCTTCTGTATCCCAAATTTAGCTGGAATTTTAGACAATCTGCAACAGAGACAGCTATAGAAATCTTTTATTACTGAGAATATCTGCCTATTAAAACTAAAAGATCCTTGAGAACAGAGACTCTTTTATATACTGTGAAGTGTCTAATAGAGTCCTTTACAAAAGTAAGTGCTTGATAAATTCTTGTTTAATTGGAATTAAACACCCAAAGAAATCAAGTTTCTGGGCCAAAGAGAAAAAGAGAATAAAGTAAACGGCACAGTTCACATACATTCAATCATGTAGAGGAAAATGAGAAATTTGGATTGAGAATCAAATGTTTTAGTCTCTGCTACCAACTAGTAATATAACTTAGAACAGATCTCTTGCCTCCAAACCTCAGTTTCCTCATCTGTAATTGAGGAGTGGGCCCAGATGACCCCTCTGGTCCCTTAGTACCAACAGTCTATGAGTTATTCCCATTTGGGATGGGGGAGTACCTTTTCCTCATATGAGTGAGTCTAACAGCTATATTAAATCTTGAATGTTTTCTAATTCATGAGGGTGAATCAAGAAAAGGGGTAGAGTAGCAGAGGTAGTTTATTGTGAGGCATTGGACACTGTGGGGCTTTGGGGGAGGAGGAAACAAACTCACCTTTGGGACCGGCACCCAGCTAAAAGTGGCACTGAGTAAGTATGACATTCTATGGCAGCTACAAAATGTATGCTGCTGACATTGAATAGGAGAAAAGGAGATATTTTTGTCATTACCTTATTTTTAATTAATCTAACATGGAGCCATTAAGAATTGTGATGCTCAAATTAGTGAAAGTATTCAAAGACTATGTGAGCATATTTCCTTTGGGGTGGAACTTAGCTAACCATGAAGACTCTTTCCTAGACATGAGGCTGACAGAAGCTCTGTTCAGCGTTAGTGTTTTTAACAGTGGAATTGAGCTGAATGGAAGAAAAAATCTGGAGTAGCAGAAAATTGCATGGTCATGATCTAATAGACCCTTCTACTTCCACTATAGATTCAGAGGAACATTCAGGAGAGGATAGTCAAGGTCATTTTATCCATGTGCCACGTAAGCCCAGTTCACTCCAGAGATTGTGCCCCCTTATGCTAAACTTTGTTCAGGAAGAGTCAGTGAAGTGCAGAGCCCAGGGTTTCTAGTTTCAGTCCAGAGTCCTAGATATGATTTGGCCCCAACTGGCTGTGTGATGTTGAACAAGTTATTGCTCCTCTGTGGACCTTAGATACTCCCAGGAAAAAAGGACTCAAAGTACTCAAAATCTGTGGTTCTGGGATCTCACTCTTATACTACCCTAGAGTTTATAGGACTCAAGAGTATAGAGTCTTGTGGACATGTTATAAACAAATTCTACAACCCTAAAGAAATAATCTTGTTAATCAATAATCTAACTTAATATAGAAGTAATAACACTCATCTCAGCCCCTTTGATATGTGGGTGCAATGCTAGTGCATGGCATATAGTATTGTTTGTCCTTAAACAACCCTATGAGGTAGGGGCAAGTATCCCTATTTTATAGAAGAAGAAACTGAGGCTCAGAGAAATCATTGCCCAAGATCCCAAGGCTCATGAATAGAGGGCCTAAATTCAAACCCAAGTCTGCCTGCTGTATCTCAAAGTCCTGCTCTTTCAACTACATGACATCCCAAACTTTATGCCAGAGTTTACTTAGAAATGAGAGATGAAGCCTGGCAAGGTGGCTCACACCTATAATCCTAGCACTCTGGAAGGGCAAAGTCGGTGGATTGCTTGAGCTCAGGATTTAGGAGACCAGCCTGACCAAGATTGAGATCCCATCTCTACTAAAAATAGAAAAAAAAACTAGCTGGGCATAGTGGCAGGTGCCTGTGGTCCCAGCTACTTGGGAGGCTGAGGCAAAGAGGATTGCTTGAGCCCAAGAGTTTAAGGTTGCTGTGAGCCATGATGATGCCACAGCACTCTACCCAGGGTGACAGAGTAAGACTCTGTCTCAAAAAAAAGAAAGAAAAAGAAATGAGATGACACCAATCACAGTAAGTAAGGAAATGCTTGGAATTTATCCTTCCTGCCCTTACATATTGCTGTGAGTTAGAGATGAAGCTATGGATGACCCAAAGGTTTAAAGGATCCTCTTCCTCTTTCAATGATGAAACCAAAAGTACAGAGCTGCTAGGAGATTTACCCCAATGGGGAGGGGAGAGAGAGGAGCTGGCAGTGTGGACTGTCCCTTTCCCTTGCTATCTCTTGTATTACCCTAGCCATCAGTGTAAACTGACCTGGAAGTGCCAGCCTGGTTTGTAAGTTATAGAAAATGCAGAGGGGGGCGCTCTGGACAGTGCTGGATCACAGAACTTTAGCTCTGAGAGAGAGCTTAGAAATTAGCTAATTCAGGCCTCTTTATTTTTCTAATAAGGATATTAAGAACCCTTGACTTTCTCATAAGGTCAGTAAAAACTAAGACTGGACTAAAACCTGGGGACCCTGATCTGGGAACCATATTTGAAGACTGCTGTTTGGTGAACTAAGCTTCTGGTAGTTAGGAGGTGTAAGATGTGTTTACAAGCAGGAAAAAAACAAATAGGTTTTACCAGGGGAGTAGGAAAACCTGCTTCTTAATATTAACACCTTACTATGGGCTCCCAGTTATGGTATAAAAATGGAAGAAAAGGAAATGGCCCATTTTGTCACAGTACAAATCACTGTGGGAAATACAGGAGGCTTCAAATTCGTCTTTGGGAAAGGAACAAGACTGCTGGTTGACCCAAGTAAGTTCCATAAAATAATCTGATTTGTGGTACAATGTAGGTACATCTGTTTTCATTGATTCTTTTCCTTTTTTGGGGGGGGGGGCATGGTTTTATCTGCTATTTAAATAAGAAGATAGTTGGCAGTAGTGATATTGCATTGTATTGTCCATAGAGGTCATCCTTACAAGAAACATGTAACAAACACTTAAGTAAGAGTGGATAGATAAAACTTTCCTAGGTCCTGTCTAGAACTGAAACTATAATTATATAATTAACTTTTCTGGCCTGAGTATTCATGACATTTTTTATATAATCCACTATATACAAATATAGATGGATATATCCATTGGATTCTGACTTATTTATTGCCATTGGTCTTAAGAAAATGAAAGTTAAAGGTAAACCTCTTCCAATGGTCTTAAGAAAATGAAAGTTAAAAGTAAAATCATATGCCTTCTACCACTTTGGTGCATATATGTAGACAGAGTAGCATCCTTAGCAACTAACTTGTGTGTGACTGAGGATTTGCAGGCTATGGCCCAGTTACAAGGTGCCATTTTGTATAGAGTTATGTCAGAGTGTGAATACAGTCTCTCAGAAACTTGTCTTTGGAAGTGGCACCCAACTTCTGGTCAGCCCAAGTAAGTCAGATCTCCAAAAATATGTAGTCCCACCCTTACTATTGGGTTTATGTCTATATATTTATATTTATAGCATTTACTCCTGTCATGATAGATTATTATTACTGCTATTTTGTTATTATTAATCAAAATAAGGATCTTAACGTAGAGTATACATTTTCTGCCATATTATTCTTTTTATCCTTTAAGGAGAATCTCTGTCAAGATACAAGAAGAAAAATGTTTGCGTTTCCTTTGAGTCAAATTTCTTATTCATTTAGCTCCCATCTCTCTGCTGAGGGTCAATTTGAACCTCACAATGCTTTGGTTATTCTACTGCCTTCTTATTATCTCTCTTAGAAATACTGCTTTGATTTTTCCTTGCCTAAGCACTTAGAATTTGAAGCTCACATTTACCCAAAGTATACTCTCCAAAAACTGGCTTCCTTGTCCCAATAATTACGTACAGTAAAAGTCAGTTCAACTCAGTGACTAAGTATTGAGTGTCATCAACAAGCCAGGAACCGTAGTTGGTTTAGAAAGAAAGAAAGAAGGAAAAGAAGCCTAAGATAAGACCTCTAATCTCAAGAATTTACAATCTTGTCAGAGAGACAAGCCTCATAATGAAAAGGCTAACAATTTATATGTGCATGTGCCAAGATGGGGCTGTGGGGAGAGGGGGACAGAGAGCCCTGATGGCTGGAGACAGGACACAGATGACAACAACAGGCCCCATGACCCAGCAGAGGACAAGAACATTCTACCCCAAATGTTTCTGGAACAGGATTCGAGTCTGTTCTGTGCTGAAATGTTTGACTTTCCAGAGGACAAAAAGCCCCCTTGGCAGTTAGCATCCTTAGCGAGGTGAGAACAGAAACAGAAATGAGTCAGGTATGAGTCACCCAGGACTGTCGCTCAGCCCCTGGAGGACGCGGTGCTCTGAGTCATGTCGAGACATGTCTGTAGCGTGTGGCCCAGAACACTGTGCTGGAAATGCTGTTGCTCCTGCTCTTTCTGGCAAAGTGAGAAATATGTTTTTGCTCATGTCCCCAAATGCAAAATGGTGCTTCTTCTCAAGTATGGCAGAAGAGGTGGGAAAATGCCCGCCTGCTCCCTGGTATCTTTAGAAATACTCACACCCACCCAGCCTACACAGTGTTTTCCACTAAGTTTTGTAAAGACTCTGGATTTCCCAGAGGAGAATACCCAAAGGCTATATTTGTTGATAGTGTGATAAGGAAAATGAAGGCCGGGCACTGAGGGTGGGTGCTGTGTACACCCACTAGAGGCCTCCCTCAAGTTCTCGGACCACCCACTATAGGGAAAACTTTAGGATCAGCCTTGTAGAGTTTCCAGATCCTGGATCTACTGCAAAGGGGGTATGTCTTCCATGGGAGGGTGGGCAAAACCAGAGGTTTTGGTAATGCACTAACCCAGGGTGTGATGGGAACAAGACTCACTTTTGGGACAGGGACCCAAGTGGTGGTCATACCAAGTAAGTGATCCCCCTTTGCCCCACCTGCCGCTGTCCCTGCTCTGGTGTTGGACAATCTCTCATTGTACTTTCATGGGAGTCGGGCAGGACATGCCATTCATCAGTGCCACACCAAGGATGCTAGATGGTCGCTGTCCAAATCTTTCCTTGCCTCTGGTGTCTTCCCCACTCTTCTCTCAGCATCTCCACTGACCACACTCCCATTCTCTGTATGAAGCTGCCCCTGCTCTTCCCTGAGGCTGGATTTCAAGTTGAACAAAGGATCCCAGATGTGAGGCATCTTGCTGGTATTATAGGGGAGCCTGAGGCCCCAGATCAAGCATCTGTCCATGGTCAGTGCAGAGTGGTGTCAGGGCCCCAGCCCTCACTGCCTCCTGAGTTTAGTGGAGCCACATAGCTCTTTGCTAAGTGACCCTCAAACCCAGCATGAGGTAAGCTGAGTGTCAGCAGTACTGATGGGCCTGGGAACCCCGGGCTGAGTTTCCGTCTCAGCCCAGGTCTGTGGCCCAGGCCGTGACTTCCCTGAGTTTCAGCTTTCATGTCTCTGAAGTAGGCAGCCTGGTCTCTGATTGCCTCTCATCTTAGAAAAATGTTATGGAAGTTATTGTGACCTTTTTTTCCTGAAGTCATAGAGTTTCACACAGGCAGCTCCCTGTCTAAGTCAAGGTCATTAGAAATAAAGGAATCAAGGGCTTTGGATGTCTTGGCCTAATTCCAGGCAGTAAAGAGGGAAGGATAAAAGCATAATCTCAGGAAGGGCCTGAATCCTGCCTGCCCCCATCCCTGTCCCTCGGCACCAGGACTTGGGGACTCTGAAGACCATGCTTCCCAGAAGTGTTGCCCCAGCATCACTGGGGCCATCAGTAGGGGGAGGTCCACATGAGACAGGTCTTATCACACGCTTTTCTCAATATGTGCATTAGGAGGAAAAGACCATCTTAAAGTTTGGAAGAGGAACCAGCTACATTGTTCATCCGTGTGGTGTCATGGACATGATCAAGGGGGATTTTGTTGGGAGACTGTATTATGGAAGATATCACCATCCCAGGAGAGTCTGTGGTGTGGTCTACTCTGTCGTTAAAGGACCTTTGTTGCCCTGAAGTAACTATCAGTTGTCAGGTCTAATGGAGTGACTGAGGTTGTGCTGGATAAGAGTTTGGCAGCATGTTTTCAAAGGACAAATCCCCAGGTGTTGAGAAAAGACTTCACTCTTGATTAAATTTCCGAAGCAGGACTTTCTTCTTGGCATCCAGGGGTCCCCCCTGACCATCACCCCTAAGGCTGAGATTCTGTCACCACCTTCCCTCAGATCCTGGAGATGTCTGGCCTACCAGCCAGAGTATAACAGCCAGAGCACGGGTACTCTGGGGTGCTGGAATGGATGGTGCAGGGATGGGCTTCCTCTGGCTGCAAGAAGCCTCATCCTTTCCCCCAGCATAAAGCAAGGCTGGGAATCATCCTGTTATGAGCTGCTGTTTACTCAGTGCCTGGACGAGCCAGTGACCATACTGTTCTTCATATAAGTTCTCAGTCAATGCTCACATCCATCCAGAGGATAGATGGCTGGTATTGTGCCCCTTTTACAGATGAGGAAACAGAAGGTTGGAGTAAGTAATTTGCCCAAGATCCTCTAGCTAGAAATAACAGAGCTAGAGTTTATGCAAATGTATTTAATTTCAGAGCCTTACTGTTGACCGTGCCACTACACTGCTACCACCATGTCTCTGCACTCAGCAAAGGGCACCCTCGCACCTGTAAAGGCACCTGTTTGGTCCTTTATTTGCCCATCCTGAGCCTTCTTCCCATAGTGGCCATGGCATGGCAACTCAGCATTTCTGGAGAGATCAGTAAAGTTGCTGGTTTGGGATGGCAGGACGCAAGTGTAACAGGGAGAAAAGGAAGACTTGGGGGGACTGTATACTGGGCATAAGGTTACACGGAAAGAGGAATTTATCATCAGAATCATGGAACAGACTTAGAATCCTTGTTCCCTGAGAGAGAAGCCCATGACCATGCGAGGTGGCAGAGGGCAGGTATTTGTACTGCGCTGTACCAGAGTGTGGACACAGGCAGCAGAGTACTTACTTTTGGGAGTGGAACAAGACTCCAAGTACAGCCAAGTAAGTGCCTAAAGGTAGGGTCTGGACCGGACACAGAAAGTCCCTATTCTGCTTTCTTAGGTGATGAAATCTGTACTTCCTGAACTAATTTTTCATGTTTCTTTATGAGGCTTAAATGTCTTGAAATTTGAATTCCCAGCCAGTGGCTGAATAGTAGTTTGTTTTCTAATGGTTGTTATTGCTACTGGGAATTGGCCTTTTCATCATTACAGAGACAGATTCTTTTTCTGTGTTTAGATTCCCTTGAGACAAAAAGAAAAGAAACTGTGACTGATTGTGCCAAATGGTTTATTTTTGTTACCATTTGGTTTTCATGAAAGGTGATGAATTATACTTCTCAAAGACTCTGGGCATTGGACACATAAAACTCCAAGTCCAATTGAGAGATATGGGAAAAACTTAGAACCTAAATAACACCATAAAAATAATTAAAAGTTTAGAAAATGGAAGCATACAGAAGTTAAAGGAGTAATGAAATAGTCCTAACGAAGAAGGTAGCAGGACTGTATTCCAAATGAATTGAAATACTAGAAGGCTTATACATTCAACAATATTTATTGAGCAACTATTTTATTCTAAGCACTATGCTAGATATAAGGAAGGAAAAGTAGAAGGAAGTAAAGGGGAAAAGAGAAAGGAGGGGTGGAAAGAAGGAAGGGAAGGAGAGAAGAAAGTCCAACGCAGAGTCTCTGCCCTGTTCTAGGGGAGGAACATGTAAGTTGCAATGGGAGCACAACAGAAGGCGCACTTGACCTCCTCTCCTAGTTGCCTGGTACTTACATGCATCTTCCAGCATCATAAGCCTGGTGAGGGCAGGACCCTCTCTCTTTCATCCTCACCTCTCCACAGCTCAGCACAATGCCTGACATACAGATGTTACCAAACAAATGATTGTGAAAAAAATATCTTCTGGCTAGGAGAGTCAGGGAAGCCTTGGGTGGAAAGGGTGTTTACTGTTTACAACATAATGGTTTAGACATTAACAAGTATTCTCCGACAGAGAGAGTTATTAGACCTCAAAATTGGGAAATTACAGTCCATCCAGATGTACATGGGTGGGAGGTAGCCCATGTCTCCAGGGAAGAGCACCTCTGTATTTATCTGTTCATTTGTGTGCTTCGCCAAAGCCTCTTCCCCACCACAGCACAGGTACAGGCTGGATTTAGAAAGCCTGAAATCTGTCATACCTCTCAAGAACCAGAGTTCAGAAGCAAAAGGATTATAATATCTGTGATAGAGAAGCAGCATGAATGAGTTTTAGCTGTAAAAGGAAAGAGATGTGATAATAAATAAATGAAGTCTATGTCTCCACTTGAGGGAACACCAGGAAATAGTTGTTCTAAGGAAACTTTTCTGCCTTCGGATCAGAATCATCTTTGAAATGTATAGCTCCAAGGTGTGTTGGGAAGGCGTGCAGAAAGAAGGCCAAAAATTCACATTTGGGAAAAGCTTTAAAGTGGTCATTGTTCCCAGCAGGCGACCCCTGCAAAGTATAGGGCAGCATGGGTCCTGTGCATTCGCCTCATCCAGAGCTGCGCTGGAGCTGTTCCCAGCAGGGGCAGGAGCATTTGCTACACAGCTGCCTGGGTGTTCAGCAGTTGCCAAAATAAAACGAAGCTATTTCATGATGATTAGAAAGAAATGATCAGCATCAACGAGGCTCCTAACTGTGTTTGCAGGAGTGGGTAGGAGGAACTAAGACCTGACAGTGAGAGTTTCTCTCATAAAAGGAAAGTTGACTTGGGAGGGAGCCTAGAAATCAGAAACAGGAGGTGGAGAGCACCAGGCTGGTCATGCCCAGGTTAGAGTTCTTACAAAGCACCCTCTGACTGTGTGTCGTCTGGTGGCTTCAGTAAGCTGACTTTTGGAACAGGAACCAGGCTGGTTGTGTATCCATGTGAGTATGACCACACAAATGACCAAGGCAAGAAAAACCAACAACTTCTCTATGAGAAAACAGGCAATGATTTACAGCAGACTTGGGGATAGAAGAAGCATTTATTTTCTCTTTCTACACGCTTTCTTGATGAAATGTTCCCATTTCTCCTGTTAAAGACAGAGTGCCAAGAGCCGATTGAGTAAATGAAAATCTGACCAGAATAATTTACAGAAACATAAAAAGAGTTCTAAATACTCAGTGTTTTCAAGCAAAGATCATAACATCAGCACCAGATAATCTGAACATTTAGGAAATTAGCTAAGTGCCCTTGGGGGAAAGAGATGAGTTAATGGCAAACACAAATTCTCTTTTATTGCAGCAGGTAGCTAAAGTCCCTGGACTGTCTAATGAGCATGGTACAGAGATACCTGCTCATAGAATCTGCCTCTCTGGAGTCTAATAGAGTTTTAAACCCTCTCCTAAGAGTAGAAGTGACCCAGACCCCTATCTGAATGGCAAGTAAACCACATGGAAAAACAAGGTGTGGAGGCCGCAACATACAGGGAGGTCCACAGACCTGGGGGACATGCTGGCTCTGCTCTCACCAGTTATATTCAATAAAGCCTCCACTTTCTCAGCAGAAAAATGACAATAACTACATCATAATTGTTTGAAATAATGCCCAGAATATAATAAGTGTTCAATAAGCAGTAGCTTTTCTAAAATATTACTATTATAACTATTATTATCAAAGCTTTGCTGTACTAAAGTTTACACTACTGTAAATAGAAAGGGGAATAGTTTCTTTGAGAAATAGGAGATCTAAGAAACAAAGACCCAGTGAGCCTTTTAGAATGGCGCTCTAAGTCCCCACTGGCTTCCAGCAGATTAGCATCAGGATGTTTATTGCAAAGACCTTACCCACA
This sequence comes from Nycticebus coucang, assembly GCF_027406575.1. Taxonomy (NCBI): domain Eukaryota; kingdom Metazoa; phylum Chordata; class Mammalia; order Primates; family Lorisidae; genus Nycticebus; species Nycticebus coucang. Next base: position 31,500,848 of record NC_069785.1, on the reverse strand, counting down.
GTGGGGTACAGCAATGGCTACAAGCTAATCTTTGGATCAGGGACCAGACTGAGCATACGCCCAAGTAAGTAGAGTGGGAAAAGAGTGGACATTGTCCGCTATTTCTTTCTCTGTCCAAGATACTGACTTGAGCCCATGTATTTTCCTCTGTAGGATCTTAAATTGTTCTTTCCAGTCATTCCCAGAAAATCCTCCCTTTCAGCATTCAGTGCTCTGAATTGTTAATAGGCTGGGACCTTAAGAGTCATGAGGCAAGTGATGTGCAAGTCATCCCGGGCCTTCCACAAGAGTATCCAAGACACTGCTGCACTGAAAGGGGGTTTTATTTTACTGGACCTTGGTTTGTTAGAAGCACAACCTCAGTGCGGGGCACAGAAAGGGGCAGGAGAGAAAGGACTGTACATGACAGAGACAAAATTTTAATACAACAGAACAGATCTAACTCTCAGGATTGTAATTCTCCTGTCCTTAAATAGGAGAGAAGTACTTCTCCTACATAAGCAGTAGGTGGTAGGTAGGTCTCAGGTGTTTCTGTAATGGTATCACCTGCAGTGGGCATATTGGCGGAACAGGTGGGAAACTCACATTCGGGAAAGGAACCCAAGTGTCCGTTCTATCTGGTGAGTCATCCCAGGCAGCGCCATTTGCAACTGCCTGGGCCAGTGTCATTAATTCTTTCCTAAGGGATATCAGTTACTACAGTGAGGCTAAGTGTGGCTGTTATAAATAACTGTCTTACAGAGGCCTGGAAAGGGAAAATGAATCACTATCAATTGCAAATATTTGTGTTTCTCTAGGTCAAATACATTAAAATTTGACTTGAATCATTCAACAGACATTTTTAAATGCTTCCTATGTGACTGTCCTTCTATAAAATGTTAGACTGAGTTTGAAGTTTAAGATAGATGCCTAAATTATCCCCAAATAGCCAAAGGTACAGAGCTATTGTAAATTATCAACCTATGAGGTATTTTAATATTAACTGATTGATGATGTTGGTGAGCACAACAGAGACTCAGAGGGATAGGCCTAGATGGAGAGAGTTTTACGTGGTACAAAGGATTCTTTGAGTTCTGAAGGTTGGATAAGATCTGTAGGGACAAAGAAAAGAAAAAAGGTGAGTTCCAGGCATAAGACCAGCCAGAAGGGAGGCATGATGTTGGCAATGAGAAAGGTATATGCATTTTGGCCTAAGTAAACACACTTGATAATGTTGGATGGAGGGTATGGGAAATAAGAGGTCTTCTTAGACAACGGGAAAAAGGAATACTACATCATTCAAGAGAACACAGAAATTAGGGCCAGGACCACCTACAGGGAAGTTGAGAATCCAGGAGTTTTTTTTTGGGGGGGGGGGCGTTGAGACAGAGTCTCACTCTGTCACCCCTGGTACAGTGCTACAGCGTCATAGCTCACAGCAACCTCAGACTCTTGGGCTCGAGCAATTGTCTTGTCTCAACCTCCCAAGGAGCTGCGACTACAGGCACCCACCACAACACCTCTATTTTTAGAGACGGGGGCTCGCTCTAGTTCAGGCTGGTCTTAAACTCATGAGATCAGGTGATCTGCCCACATCGGCCTCCCAGAGTGCTAGGACTACAGGTGTGAGCCACCACACCCAGCCCGGAGAATCTAGTTTAGAAATGCAGACCAGATATGAAAGTAAGAGGCACCAACTGTGATGTAGTGGCCTTCCCTCTCCTTCCTTCCTCAGTGGGCTCTAAGAGGGCTTACCCCATGCCTCAGAGGAGGAGAAACCTGAGGGTTTCTGTAATGGAGATGTTGAGAGTGGAGTGCAGGATTTGGTTTCCAGTTGCAATTTGGCAGGGGAACCCGAGTTTCCATTATTCCTGGTAAGTCTGCCCATGCTGTTTCTGACACTCAGCAGAGCCTCAGTGGGACTCAGTCAGTGTCACTCACTCTCTTTTCTGGGTTCCGAGTGCTTAGCTTCAGAGCACAGATTTATTGGTAACAGAGTTTTCAATCACTGCTGAGCCCTTGGGGATCTAAAGCATGAGAGCATTCACACATGTGCTTCTGCAGTTAGTTTTTCATTAAAATGACAAGTTAGGGTCTAGAATAATTGAACTTCCACACTGGAAAGTCAATCCATCTTGCTAAGGCTATCTCTGATATCATCAGTGATAGGGTGTGTCTTTCTCAGTTAGGTGAAATAGGATGCCTCTCCCCACAGGGCTCTGGCAGATTGACCCTGAAAGACCTCCAATTCAGAGTGGCTCATTTCTTATTTTCAGACAAAAAGGTTGCATTAAAGGTACATGGAGACTAAAGTAACAGGGGACTAAAATTAAGTACCTCTAACTCAGTTCCTGGTGCCATTCCCAAATCTCATGTTGTGTAGCATTGTGCTTCCTGGACCAAGACTGCCCTACAGAACTTTCTGTGACAATGGGAGTGTTCTGTCAATCCACAGTTCAGCGCAGTAGCCACCAGCCGCATGTGGCTACTGAGCTCTTGAAATGAAGTTTTCATTTCTAATAGAATTTTAAGTTTGATTTAGTCTTGGTTAATTTTATTTCTTCTTTGCATCTGTTTGTTTGTTGAGACAGAGTCTTACTATGTCGCCCTGGGTAGAGTGCGTGGCATCATAGTTCACAGCAACTTCAAACTCTTGGGCTTAAGCCATCCTCTTGCTTCAGCCTCCTGTGTAGCTGGGACTACAGGTGCCCGCCACCATAGCCAACTAGTTTTTTTCTATTTTTAGTAGAGACAGGGTGTCTGTCTTGCTCAGGCTGGTCTAAACTGAGCTCAGGCAATCCACCTGCCGTGGCTTCCCAGAGTGAGAGGTGAGCCACTGAGCCCAGCCTATAGTCTTGGTTAATTTTCAGTTAAATAACCAAATGCCTACTGGCCCCAGGGCTTAAGTGAACCAAATGCCCACTGGCCCCAGGGCTTAAGTGAACCATCACATAGGCCTTCTCTGATGCCCACTGGCCCCGGCTTTAACCAGGACTCAAAGTTGGGCTTCTGGCCCCCAGAGCAGCCCCTTTCTCCTCTAAAGCCAAACTCTGTCCTGCAGCACCTGATCACCTTTCCCTCAAGGCCACATTCTCTCAGCACTTCTGCACTCTTCCATGTCTCCTCTTTAGTCCCACCCAAGGACCCCCCACCCACCCCTGTTGATGACTGCCAACCCACTGCAATGTGTCAGTGGAGCTAACCCTTTGTCTCTCCTCCCACTAAAGAAACTATGTTTTAGGGTCAGAGTGATGCCAGGCTGCCCAGGCATGTAGAGGTTGGAGGGGAGCAGAGCTCTAGGTGTCTCTCCCCCCTGACCATGGAGCTTCCCGCCTGCTCTGCAGCTCCGGGTCCCCACACTGTAGGCAGCTCTGCCTTGATCAGCATCCAAGGACGAGCCAAGGGCTGATTTCTTTGGATGTCATCCAGCTGGCTGTCTGCATTGCCAAGGCCACCCTGGCTGGCTCAGCAAGTGGGTGTACAGACCAGGGCCTCAGAAACCTTGTGTGTATGTGAGGAGCTGTGGGATCAGAGAACCACAGGGGCAGGAAATTCTAATCCCGGCCCTGGTGGAAACTCTCTGGGTGGCCCCAACTTGCTAATCCTCCCAGCAAACCTCTGCTTCCTCCTCTAAAGGCAGAAGGTTGGAAAGAATAAACAATGAGAGTCGCATTAAAAACACAAAATCCTACGGAAATACTAAAGAATAAGTCTCAGCACTAAGGAAACGGAAATACTAAAGAATAAGTCTCAGCACTAAGGAAACGCTTCCCGCAGCTCCTGCTTCCTGCCGAAGAGTCAAAACTGTGACTCTGTGTTACTCAGAAGCACTTTTTCACGGCAATGTTCTGGCAGCATTAGTAGTGCTAACTACTAACCTTTACAGTAAATTAAATACATGTTTACATGAAGAAACTCTCATTGGTTTCTCAGAATAGCCTGGTTAGGAAAGTGGATGAGGCAGCATCTTCATTTTATGCATGAAATTCCTGAGACTTCACAAGCTGATATGTCTGATATTTACTAATTACTATTTAGTAGAGCCAGGGCTTGGACACGGGTATTCTGATTTATAGTCCAAAACTTTTGTCAGTGAAAGCGAAATCTCCTGATGATGTGACACATTTTCCAACTTAATGCCAGCAGATCAGAGACCTCCAAATCCCACCAATGGCCAGCCCAAGTAGGGGAGACCACTCCAAATTCCAAGACGTATGGTTTGCCTCGCTGGGCCTTTTCTCTATGCTTGTCTTTGCCCCGCCTGAGCTGTGTTATTTCCTAGAATTGCTGAGGTTTTGAAGAAGTTCCTGTTAAGTAGAAGAATAAGCAATATCATCAAATAGCCCCGCATTTCTGGTTTCCTTCACTGACTGACAGGGCCTGGCAGAGAATGTTCACTGAGAGCCCGGCCTCTTAGCCAGGACTGATGGCTTGTGCCTGTCCTTGAGTCCCAGTCTGTCACAAGCAGCTGGTTTCTAAAACGTTACTTCCCATGTAAAGCCTGATCCCATGACCCACAGAAGCCCACTCTGGTCATCTCTGGCATCTGGGCTGTGGCCTGGCTTGGGGCAAAGAGGGAAATAAGAGCATCTCCTGACCTCCATCTTCTTGGCCCACAGATATCAAGGACCCTGACCCCGCCGTGTACCAGCTGAAAAGCTCTAAATTCGGGAACACTTCTGTCTGCCTGTTCACCGATTTTCCTTCTAATAAAACAAATTCGTCCAATGTTGAATCGGGCGTGTTCATGTCAGACAAAACTGTGCTGGATATGAGGTCCACGGGTTCCAAGAGCAATGGTGTCTTGGCCTGGAGCAACAATGCTGATTTTGCATGTGCAGACACTTTCATGGAGGATCCCTTCTACTCTAACTCAGGTGAGTGCAGACTTGGTGCCTTTGCAAGAGGAGTTTCCTTGCTTCAGGAGAGGCCCGGCTCTGCCCAGAGCTCAGGTCAATGGTGTCTAAAAGCCACACTGATTGGTAGTCTCAGCCTCATCAATTGTCATCAAAGCCCTGCACTGTGTTTCCTAAGGAGCATTGAGCCCTGCCCTGGCAGTTCACATTATGTCCTGGGCAAAAGACAGATGCACAGGTGGCAGGAGAGGACACTGACCCAGCCTTGGCCTCCCTACTCTGAGCACTCACCTCCCTGCCTTTGCTCAGGCTGTTTGCCCCTTCCTGCTCCACCAGGCCCTATCCTAATGCCCTTCTCTAAGAGGCCTGCCTTCATTTCTCCCTCTCTGCCAAAATATCTTCCCCTGCTCCTGACCTCACCCAGTCACTCATTCACTCAGCAACCATGGGCTATGCAATGTCAGGTGCTGGAGTAGAGGAAGAGAACGCCAGATGAGGGGGCCTTCCCTGAGGAAAGTCCATTCTAGTTGGGGGAGCCCGTCCATCAACAGGGGCAAATCTAAGAAATTTCAGATTGTAATGTGTGCATTAACTTAGGGTTAAGGAAACAGCCACCATCTGGGGCCAAAGTCAGGGACGGGCTATCTGAGGAAAAGCTATTTAAAGATAGCAGCCAAGGACAGAGAGAGGACCCCAGAGAAGCCTGAGACAAAGGTGCAGTCAGAACAGAGAAGAGCAGCAGGAGCTGGGTGAAGCCAGCAGGGCCAGGACCCAGGGCCTCGAAGGCCGCGAGAGGGCAGATGCTATGCCAAGTATCTGGGAAGCTGTTGGTTGGCTTCAAGCAGGGGAAGGACACCTAATTTCCTTTTATAAAGATCAGCCTGACAGCTGTGAGGAGACTAGGCTGTAGGCTTCTACAGAAAGGGAGTGATCGCAACAGAGATGATGGGGGCCTGGGTGGGGTGGTGGCAGCACCATCAGCTTTCAAAGGTAGAAGCAGGCAGGGATGAGAAGGAGAGGAGGGGATCAGAGACGGAGGTGGGGTTCAATGCCTGAGCAGGCGAGTCAATGGTAGCCCTGTTTACTGAGATGGAACAAACTTAGGATGGAGCTATGGAATAAATTTGAGGTGCAGGGATCAAAAATTTTTGGAATACTTGAAAATGTCCGTACCCTGTGCCTCTTGTCACTGTGTATATATTTCACGGCCCCATTAGACTCCAGACGGAAACTACCCAAGGGCAGTTGTGTGTGATAGTTCCCTGTGGCCTGTCACATAACATGTACGTTGCACAATGAGCATGTGTTGAGTGAATACAATGGTGCCCAGAAGCTGCAGGGTTGGTCCTACTGGGGCCAGGGGTTCTCCCCCAGCAGGTACCCAGGTGGCACACATTCCATCCAGTTCTCTGCCCAAGGAAGTGCGGGAAGGCTGCCCCATAACAAGGAGGTCTGGGGTGGAAGAGTCAACATGCTGTCAGTACTAAGAAAATTTCTTTTTTTCTCCTTTTAGAAGTTTCCTGTGATGCCAAGTCGGTAGAAAAAAGCTTTGAGACAGGTAAGAGAGGGGTCTAGCCTAGCTTTGAACATGGGAGAGGAGGCAATGGCCCATAATAACCCTGACTGGATAGAGGAGCTGGGGAGGAATTAGCAGGTGTGGCAACAACGTTACCAGGAATGAGAACAGAGTCTGAGACCTCCTCAGAGCCGCTTGGGGTCTTGCTTGAATCCCTCTCAGCTCCTCGGACTTTCTTTTCCATTCTAAATACTTTGAGAATGAGTCTCTAGTTCCGCGAGACCAGTGACTCACTGCTAGGCCTCTGTATTTCCGGTCAGTAGCTGTCAGGACAGCCAGAGAGCGCTTCTGTGTGGCCCAGCTATGAGGTTCTGACTCCCTAAACCAGGCGTCCTCAAACTGCGGCCCAGGGGCCACATGAAGCGGTGTGAATTGTATTTGTTCCCGTTTTGTTTTTTACTTCAAAATAAGATATGTGCAGTGTGCATAGGAATTTGTTAATAGTTTTTTTTTTTTAAACTATAGTCCGGCCCTCCAACGGTCTGAGGGACAGTGAATTGGCCCCCTGTTTTAAAAGTTTGAGGATGCCTGCCCTAAACTAACCTCATCCTGAGGACGTATTCACGCCATAGCCAAGAGATTTTGCCTTCTTTCAAGAAAAACAGCAGCACCCACACAGGCTGGAGGCAGTGATCCTATCTCTTAAGGATTGCCCTCTGCCCACCCCCAGCAGTGCTGACAACTACCCTGGGCCCAGTTGTTCATTTCATCTGTTCTACCTGAGTCATCCCTACTGTGGTCCAGCCACCAGATTCTCACAGAAGGAGCCCAGACCCAAGGGATGACAAGTCCTGAGCACCTACCTCTACCCCATCCTCAGAGGAGCTCAGGAAAAGAAGGGCCAAGTCCAGTTAGTGTTTTCATTTTGAAACACAACACTGTTGACCGTGGAGGAATGCACAAACATGTTCGCAAGGGAGTGTGCACAGAAGCTCAAAGGGAGAAGCAGGCCCCAGAGCTGAGGCCCACCCCCCCTCACCCCCTTTGTTTAAGCCTTGGGTGCGTCCTGCAGGGCTGAGCAGACCTCAGGCATGCACACCCCTCACCACTGTGACCTTTTGGTTTTATAGATATGAACCTAAATGTTCAGAACCTGTCAGTGATTGGGCTCCGCATCCTCCTCCTGAAAGTGGCCGGATTTAATCTGCTCATGACACTGCGGCTGTGGTCCAGCTGAGGTGAGAGGGCATTGAACAAGGACCAAGGGTTTTGGGGTGCAGGTCTCAGGGTGGGTACCGAGATCTGAGGGCAGGAACCTCCCTGCAAGGCCTCGCTTTTAAGTCCTAAGCACCGACCCACCAAATTCTTCTATGTCTTCATGTTATTAGTTCCTCATGTTAGTAACAGTGTCCCAGAAACACACTCATAGCCAGCTCAGCTGAGCCATGTCTCCTCTATGAGGTAGGAAGAACAGCTCTTATTATCCCTGTTTTAGAAATGAAGAGAGTCCAGGTGACATCAAGGGCCGCACAGCTAAAGGGTGAAAGAAAAGAAACTCAGGGCCAGTCTCATCTGCAGCACACGCCCTGCTCTCCCCAAGTGTAACTTAAAGGGCCCCACGTCCCTTCCTTGGGTCCTCTCTCCCACCATGGCTCCTTCTGCACAGAAAAAAAAAAGTCATTACGTTCGTTCATATCAGCCTGGTCCAGGCTAGAGCCTCCAGCTCACCTCCCCCAGGGAACCTGGTCATCTTGCTGACAACCGCATCCCATCCCAAAGAATCCCAGGTCCTCTTGCTCCTGGAACTCCATGACACAGCCCCAAACAGAGCCATAACCGTCACATCCCTGTCAGTCCTGCATCGTCCTCAGCACCTAGCCTGACTTCTGCTCTTTGTCACCCCAGGTCAGCAAGACCATACGAGCCCGTGCCCCCTCGCTCCGTGCTCCGAATTGCCCTCCTCTGCCTGTTACAGCAGAGGGAGTGATTCTGCCCCACAAGAGGCTCTCACCGCCTGTCGGGCTCCCTGGCAGTGCCACCACCAAGATTCTACCTGGCTTTGTGATGAAGATTGCTGAGGAGCTGCCAAACACTGCTGCCCTGTGCTCTGTCCCCTGTTGCTGCTTGTCACTGCGTGACACCCGCAGCAGAGGCAGGGCTGCTGCAGCTCTCCCCAGAGACCGACTGCCTCTGCAGCCCGCTGCGTGGCACAGCTCCAGTGGGTTCTCTCAGATTCTAGCTCCTAGAGAATATTGTGAGGAGCTTATTTTTTAAATAGTGTTTATAAAGAAATCCGTGTTACTCTTTTCCTCAATCTGTGGGGGAAATTTTTCTCATCGTCTAGCCCTGCCATGCTGTGTACCCCAGCCATGTTGTAAACCCGCTGCCCAAGGCTTCATTAAAAGTGATTTGGAAGAACAGAGATGGTGCTCCCATTTGACTGGGTTTGGCTGGGGTTATTTTCTGCTTGCTGGTGATCACTAGCCAAGCAGAAAGAAACCAAGGCATTTGTCCATGATGCAGTCCAGGGAGCCCAATTCATTACGCTGCATAAGTCAACCTCTTTTTGGAATAACATCCAAAAAACTCCCCTTAGCAGGCTGTGCTGGGGGTCGGGAAACCCCACTTAAAAACTTGAGCCCCTCCTCTCCTGTCCTCAGGCCACGCCAGGAGGCCACCCACAGCAGGAGGCCCACACACATGGGTGGTAGTGACCTGTAGTCAAAATTTGGCAGGCAGGGACCACACAGCAAGAGTCCCCAAAATGCCACCCACGGTCTCCTGCCCTCTAGAAACATTTCCTTTGCCTTTCCTCTCAGACTGGATCTCCACTGAAACTGTACATTGCCCCAAAGATTCATGGCTAGAGACCACCCACCACTCTACTGCCTGGGTCCCAGCCATGCCCAGCACCTTGAGGTACACAGCCTAAGGAGCAGGGTGGGGAGGAGGCTGTGACTCCAGCAGGACTTTACACTCCACCATCCTGGACATGAGAATGAGAAAAGGGGAGACAAGCTCTCTCCCCTCAAGGCCGGGGACTTGTCCAAAGAGAAAGGATGTCTCAAGCTGTCACCTAGGAAACAAGGAGTGGGATTCCCTGGAGATCCACAGTACACTGCCCATTCTCTGGGATTCCTGCTGCCCAAGCACCTTTCCCCAGGTCATAGATGCTGATGGGACACACCTCAGGGACCACTCAGCCACCCACCTAACCACAACCACTACCAGGACTCAAAGCTGAGTGATTACTAATTCCCAGGAGGAGGAGGGTGTTCGAGTCCCAGATATCTTTACGGTTTGTCCACAGATTACGAATCCCTTCTCTGAAATGCTTATAGTTTGGATTTTTTCAGATTTTGGAATGTTATACTTGTTATACCAGTACAGCATCCCCAGTCTGGAAATCCGAAATCCAAACTGCCCCAGTGAGCATTTCCTTTGAGTGTCATGTGGGCACTCAAAAAAGTTCAGATTTTGAAGCATTTCTAATTTCAGATTTTCAGATTAGGGCTACTCAGCCTCTAGCTTTAATAGACGACCTAGGGCGCACCCTTCCCTCTGTGAGTTTGAGGATCACCATCTATACGAGGTCAGGTCACACTGGAGGCTACCTCTAGCCCTGCACGTCTGATTCCATAGCTCCTGTAGAACTAAGAATTAGCGTCCCTTCTACTGAGGGCAGTCACAGAATCCCCGTTCCTTCCATGCTGCCTAAATACAACCCCTTTAAAGGTCACCAAAAGAAAAGGTCTCAGAAGAACTCCCATAGGAACAGGGTCCCTCTCGCCCAAGGGAGGATAGTGCCGCCTTCCCACCCCACCTGCAGGGAACTCTGAGAGGCCTCCTGCTTCAAACTGCCTCCTGACACAATGCCAGAGACTCCACCATGGGGGATTTCTTCTCATTCAAGCATTTTCTTCCTGTATTAAATGAAAATGCCCCTGGGAGGGTTAATACAACCAGCCTTTATCAACCATTAAAAACTTAGGGCAAATTACTTCCTCTTCTTTTCCTAAAGTGGTAATTCACTTTTCTCCATATAAAGAAGATCCAGGCGAGGGACATGTGAGTGGCTGGGCAGTCAGGTCTGCTCTGTGCATTGGCTCAAGTGAGGCTGAGACTGAAGGGACACAGGCCTTAAGGCAGGGGACAGGAGCCTGGATAGCAGCAAAACCCCTCCAAGCACCTCAAAGGGGGCCTCTGGGGGCCTCTGGGGGCCTGCCAGCCCAGTGCCCTCACAGAGCAAGGCCCAGTGGCCACTGGTCTCCTAAGGCCACCTGAGGGTGATGCAGCAGGGACTGGAGCCCCACCCAGGAGGGCGTAAGGCCTCCTTCTTCCAGGCCCCACCTAAGCTGAAGTATAGGGTGACAAGGCCTGGACATGTAGGAGGCCATCTGGAGAACACAGTCAGCTCTGCCTCCTGAGAAATTCCCATCTAAAATCAGGGGTTCCTCAGTTCAGTAAGAACCATCCTTCAAGTATGAGGCATTAAAGGCAATTAGGGCTGAGGTCAAGGAGGCTGAGCCTGAGAAAATGATGGGGATGGGGGCAAAGACTCCATCCATCTTGACTGCTCTGTTCTCACCTCTGGCCCCAGGCCCCACTTGGGATATCGCTGGGAATGGAAGTGGCCTTGTGGGAGGAAGGCCTTCCTTCCCCACTAGGAAGCTCAGAACTGGCCCTAAGGCCACGACAGTGGGGCCCCTCAGTTCCTCTAGCTATGATGAACTGGGCATTGTTTAGCAAGAAGGGAATAAGCTGCTGAGGACACCTGGAGACATGGTCATGAAAACCCCTGGTCTCTGTGAGCCAGGGCAATGTCCAGTCTGCAGTTCTGCCAGTCTGGACCCATCCTCACAGGGGGAGGGGCACACCGCAGCAGGAAACGTGTTGCCAAGGCCAGCAATAGAATGGGCTTTTCTGGACAGATGCCCTACTGTCTCCAAAAGGCTTCAGCACAGGGAAGCCCTGGGGGCAGAAGAATGAACAAAATGCCCTCTCATGACCGACCGCTGGCCTAAGACCCTAGAAGATTCTCTGAAACTTCACTCAGAGACCTGACCTCTGAGTGCAACTATAACCACAGCCTACTCAGGAGAAGGGGGCAAGGCAAAGCAGGAGTATGATCCAGATGGATGCAGAAGGGGTCTTCAGCACTGACAGAGCACCCCTCTGCTGTTACCCCTCACTGGAGGGGCGGCTAACCGAGTCTTAAAGGACTATTTACATTTTTGGTTTGCCCATAAAATCCAGCTCCCTAGAGTCACACATAAAGCCCTTATTATCAGGTTACATCTCATCAAGGAAGTCCACCAGCCTGTGTGCTCCTTGGGATGGGAGCTGGACCTTGTTCATCAGTGTCCCCAACAACTAGCAAGTGCCTGGCCCACAGCAGATGCCATCAGATAAACAAATGCAGAATTCCTGCAATTAGGCACTGGGGAGGGAGCTAAAAGAAGGTGGGGAGTATGGAGAAAGGAAACTATGGATTAATAGAGGAGGTGGCCAAGTGAGCTACTATTTCACAGTTTTGCCAAGAGCTAAGAGTAACTTAACAAGAGCTATCAGAAGGGGCGGCGCCTGTGGCTCAGTCGGTAAGGCGCCGGCCCCATATACCGAGGGTGGCGGGTTCAAACCCGGCCCCGGCCAAACTGCAACCAAAAAATAGCCGGGTGTTGTGGCGGGCGCCTGTAGTCCCAGCTACTCGGGAGGCTGAGGCAAGAGAATCGCTTAAGCCCAGGAGTTGGAGGTTGCTGTGAGCTGTGTGAGACCACGGCACTCTACCGAGGGCCATAAAGTAAGACTCTTGTCTCTAAAAAAAAAAAAAAAAAAAACAAGAGCTATCAGAAAAAGCAAAGTCAGAGTGGCAGCCCTTTGGCCAGGGCAGCCCCCCAGGCACTCATCTATTCAGTGAAGCCTGAAGGACACCTTCTCTGTGAAAGCACAAAGGATACCCAGGAGTCTGAGCTCCTATCACCACATGCCCACACCAACATCCAGGACTGAAGGCACTTTCCAGTTCCACCGCAGTTTCTCCACGTGTCTCATCCTAAAACCCAACTCCAATCTACCTCCTCAAGCAAGGTGACCCAGTAGTATCTTTCTCACTAACAAAAATACGGATTGCTGCTGTGGCGGCAGGGCCACTAGCACCCTGCCTCTGTGTAAAGGCACCTGGGCAGCAGGGAGGCTGCAGACCTCCTTGCAGAGTCATGCATGCATAAGGTTTCCTCTGAGCAGACGCACAGACCTGCACTTTGAAATTAATAAACAGGTCACACATTGAGTCAGTAGCCAGAAGTAGAACAGGAAGTGGAAAAAGTCGCCCACTTCCCTCCAGGTGTTTGGGGGCTGGGGCAGCCCCCTCCCATTTCCATGACATCATGGCTGCCAAGAGGGGCAAATAGGGCACCCTTTGAAGCTTTCCCACAAAACCCACATCCTCTGGAAAGAAGAGTTAAAAATACTGAGTTAGAGATAGCATTGCCCAAGGCCACGTGCCAAGGGGAGCAGGCTGAGCCGTTACACCACCCCCAAACCGCAGGTGTGACAAGAAGGCCAGGAAGCCAAGCTGGGAGGGGCTCTCCATGACTAACACCCACACCCTAACACCCACACCCAGCAGCAGGCTGGGGTGACCCTGCCTCCTCCCTGCTGAGACGCCATTCCTCCAAACCAGGCCCTCGGGTCAAATCTTGGTATCATCTGATTAAGCACTAGTTTAGTACAGGACAGATCCTACAGGCTTATATCCAGCCCACCCTTCCGTAGAAGGGACATGGGAGCTACATCTGCCCCCAACACACAGCTGAGGCTAGTTCCCACAGGGATCCTCCCAAGGCAGTCCCACCCTCGCCCCCATTCCAGACCGAGGCTGAAGTGCTGGGTAGTGGCCCTGATGGACATCTGCCTCTATTCAGTGACCTGGAGAGCAGGATTCTTCAGGAGAGAAGCTACAGAACCTGAAACCCAAAAAAACGCCAGGCTTGATGCCCTGCTTGGTAGCAGTGTCCCTGGACACCCACTTGGGGGCAGCAGCGCTCCACCAAAAAGGCTTCCTCTCCCTTGGTCTGTTATTATAAGAGACGGCAAAGCGTAGAAAAACCTCTTTTCAGAGGAAAATAAAAGGGCAAGTGACTTTCATCTCACAAGTCCCTGCCATGCCAGTCACTGGTGGCACTGGGCTCCAGTCACAACCCTGCAGGGGAGCAGTGGGGCTAGGGGTTAGCCTGGTGGGCAGCAGGGGGCACCACCTGCCCAGGATCGTCAGACTCATGCCACCGGGGCACTAGAGGAAGCCCAGAGGGAGGTACCGGAAACCAAGAGTGAGCTTTGGGTTCAGAATCTGGGAGCCTGGGCTAGGGTTCAGGATCCACCATATCATGGCCCCAGGCAGTCACTAACTACCCACAGCCTGGGTTTCCTGTAACCTACTTGATTCTTAGGTAAAGAATCAAGGCTTTCTTTCACACTGTATGCCCGCTGTGTGCCACATGCTGTACCAGGCTCTGGGGATTCAGTCTCTGTACAAACTGTGTGACCCTTTATAGATGAGGGTCTAGAACAGGCAAAGGACAAAAGGAATCACCAGTGCTAGAAATCAAAACAGTTTGCAGATACAACTATTAGACACCCATGATTTTTATTCTTTTTTTTTTAAGACAGAGCCTCAAGCTGTCAGCCTGGGTAGAGTGCCATGCAGCACAGCTCACAGCAACCTCCAACTCCTGGGCTCAAGCGATTCTCCTGTCTCTGCCTCCCAAGTAGCTGGGACTACTGGGGCCTGCCACAACGCCCAGCTATTTTTTGGTTGCAGCCATTATTGTTGTTTGGCAGGCCCAGGCTGGATTCGAACCCACCAGCTCAGGTGTATGTGGCTGGCACCCTAGCCAGTTGAGCCACAGGCACCGAGCCGACACCCATGATTTTTAGAGCTTTAAAATTTTGTTTTTAGGGTACAAATTTCTATGATAACAAAGTGATTGGAAAGGGGCATGAGGGTACCTTCAAGGGTGGTGAAAATGTTTTCTATTTTGATCTTGGATGATGGCTACACGGGTGCAGACCCCTGTCAAAAGGCTTCAATCTGCACACCTAAGGAAGAGTAGGGATTTTAGCGTGTGTAAATTACATCTCCATAAAGTACTGCTCCCGTTAATACAGTTTCTGTCTCCAGGAACTAACAGTCCAGTAAACATACGCAGTACACAGGAACTAAGTCCAGTAAGTACATGGTATGAAAAGAGATGCCTCCATGGCTCAATTACATGACAGAGGTGTTATATTTTTGTCCTAAAGCATGATCCAGGAGAACTAGTTAAGTTTCACTGCCCCTCACTAGCTTTCTTCCTGGAAAAAAACTGGGATTTTTTTTAAATCCCCAATTTTTATTATTTATATGGAGATAAAAATACCTACCCACCTGCTTCCCAGTGTTGTTCAAGGGATCAAAAAAGCTAATGGGTATGGAAATGCTTAGTAATTGAGCTCCCAATGCAAATGTAAAGTGAGAGTGCATTAGAAAGCCAAGACGGATGAACCATGTCAGACTGCACCACCTCGCAGAGAAGAGTAGGGCTGCTGCTTAACTAAGTCAGCACCCAGGAGAGCTTAGGACAGCCTGGGCAGCGGGTAAGTCGGCCTTTTTCATAGTGGATGGCCACTTCTCCCACCACTGTGGTCCCAGGAGCCACTATAATGTGTATTTGGTCACTCCCTCCCGGCTTCTTGCATCCTGGCTTCCTGGAGAGCTTGATGGAGGAGAAATTATAGGGCCAGGAGGCACTGGCAAGGCTGTGGCCTAGCTTCTGACAGAAGCCAGAGCTCCTTGCCCCTCAGCATTCACGTCCTCCCAGACTCCCCTCACTGCATCACTCCTGAAGAATGCCATTTCTTATCTTCCTTCTCACACCCCCAACCCCAGTTCTCCCGTTTTCCAAAGGACCCCTTTTACGCCCTGGAGGACACAAAGCCTGAAAGCATGGAGCCTGACCTCTGTGGCACCCTCTAGCAGGCAGGTCCTCTGGGCAGCTTTCTCCTCTCAAGACAGAACACCCTAAATCTTTCCAGGAGGATATCACCACCTTTGAGAAGAGAGAAGCCCAGCGTCCCTGTTTGTTCTGGGAATGTGGGCCTGTTACCATCCATTCCAGAGGAAGTAGGATCCAAGGGAGAGAGCCTCCCATTTTCCAAGCCTTCATAAAATCCCACTGAGAAACAGTTTGTCCTTTCCCTGAACTACCCATATCAAATTTAGCAACCAAAACTAAAAGGAGAACACTAGAGGAAGAGCACATAAATGTGAGAAGATAGGGCTGGCCGGACTGGAGAGTGTAAGTAGATGAAGGAATGTGGTGTAGATAGTGGTGGGCACCTGGTCTCCATGTCATGCTTCCAGCGTCAGTGGGAAGCAAGTAGGTTAGCCTTACTGATTGGCAGTGCCCATAGCTCAGTGGGGAGGGCGCCAGCCATATACACCCAGGCCAGCGGGTTCAAACC
Organism: Nycticebus coucang; assembly: GCF_027406575.1. NCBI lineage: Eukaryota > Metazoa > Chordata > Mammalia > Primates > Lorisidae > Nycticebus > Nycticebus coucang. The sequence goes on along the minus strand of NC_069785.1, from coordinate 31,484,996 downwards.
CAGCCCTGGCCAACTAAACAACAATACAACTGCAACAAAAAAAAAAAAACAGCGGGGCGTTGTGGCGGGCACCTGTAGTCCCAGCTACTTGGAAGGCTGAGGCAAGAGAATTGCTTGAGCCCAAGAGTTTGAGGTCGCTATGAGCTGTGACGCCACAGCACACTACCAAGGACGACATAGTGAGACTTTGTCTCAAAAAAAAAAAAAAAAAAAGGACTTCTTTCCAGTGGAGACTGTGAGACACAATTTTTATCAAACTCTAGGGTGCCTACCCTGCTCTTTGCTGACCCAAGTCATTCCACTGATTTAGCAAGGGGTGGGATGACATCCTTATCTAGACCTTCTGCTAACCATATCCTGTGTCTGTGCAGCAAAGCAAACATTACCCACTTTGATCTTCACAATTAGCCTAAGCACTAGGCAGAGTATTATCTCCCCCTCTGACAAATGAGGAAATGCTTAGCATCACAGGCCCTGATCCACACTAGCTAGACTCGGATCCCTTAGCTTTCCACCAAGCCCTGTAGACACTAAAGTCTCAGGTGGTTCAGCTATCATAGGAGCATGAACTGAAGGGTATTCTAAGGACCCCCTTCAGGACCAGTGTCTTGTATTTGCCCTCAACGTCTGTCCCCTTTGTGACTGTTTGCACCTATTTGATCCCTTCAAAATTAGGTTAGAATGACAAAACAGAGCTCTGTACCTTTAGGAGGCACTCCCTCAATAAATATTTGTTGATGTTAGTGATCTCATGATTCTATCGCAATGAGGGTTACTGAAGTAGTATCTAGACACACTCCCCTAGCTGTCCTATGGCTGGCTTTCTCAGCTTTTAGATCTCAGCCTAAATGTCACCTGCTTAAAGAAGTCTTTCCTCACCACCCTGAACAGCTCCCTCCCATCCCCATTCTCCTTCACATTATATGGTTTATTTCCTTCATCTCACTTATACCAAAGTATTCCACTTATGTGCTAATTTGGCTCTCTTTCTTACTAAAATTTAAGGCTCATAAAGGGAGGCACCTTTTCTGTTCTAATTTCTACTGTATCTCTAGCACCCAGCACGTAGTAGGCACACAATGTAATAGCAGACAGAATGAGCACTCCCCACCAGATGTCTCTTATTAATAATACCTTGCAACAAGATTGGGGCAAAATGTTGATAATTGTTGAAACCCAACTAGGTACGTGGAAGTTTACTTATGTCACACGTGTGTGTGTGTGTTCATGTACATTTTCATATAAAAAGAAAGTTAAAAAACAAAGTTGTTCACCCCTGGGATTTCACAAAGCAGAGCAGGTCTGAAAAGCAAAACTCAACAGGTCCTCCCAAGGAGGTCTCTCTCCTTCTCCCTGGCAGAGCCAGGTCTGCCACTGCCACCACTGTCTTTTAACTGAAAGTCAGTAAAACTGGATGTGCAGTTGAGGAAAAAAAGTCATATGCTGTAGAAAAGTTCTCAGAGTTTCTGCTGAGCAGTGAGATCATGGATATATTTAAAGAGCAGTTACATTAATAAGGTGCTTTCACTTACATTTTCTGGGGACATTATGAAGTATCATCCCAATGCTTATTAATCTCATGTAGAGCCTACACCAAATACTTTGAGCTAGATAGAAGTAAGATTCAAACCCTAACAACTGGCAAACTGAGTCTCCATTTTCTCATCTGGAAAATGAGACTACTACCCACCTACTTGCTGGGATGATAGGAAAGTGAGTCACAGGAGGGCCCTTAACAGTGCCAAACACATGGCAGACTCTGATGTTGGCTTGCTCACTCTGGACAGCAAGGGCTGTGTCTTATCTTTTATAACCCCATGCGCTATCTAGCACAGAGCCCTGGTGCCTAATTATTTGCAAGATTTTAGAGATAAAGGTAAATGAAAGGTCAACAGACTATCAGTGGAGACTATCAACAGACTATCAACAAGTCCTTGAATCAACACTTTCAGATCAAACTGTTCTCTGCAACCACAAGCTGCTTCTTTGGCGGTTTGAAAATACTTATTTTTTATCTCATTGACAAAAGTTTTGCATGAACTTAGACTTACCCATAAATTCAGCGTGAGCAAATACTGTTTTGTTTAGTCCTGCACAAGCTCCCTCCCATATTTTTCTCACTCTCTCAACTAAGACTCTTATTCTAGAAAGTGTTTTCTCCCATTTTTGGTATTTGTTAAATTTTTTAGCACCAGCTTAAAATATTTTTTGTTTTTTTAAATTAACTGTAGTTAAGTCATTTAGCACTCAAACTTTTAGTCCAGACTCCCAAAGCCCAGAGCACAACCCACCAAGATAGAGGGCCGCAGGTCACGTTGAGCTTGTACAGAAGCGCAGAGGCCCACCTCTGGCCACTAGCCAGTGCTAGCTCGCTGAGCCTCTGACACCACGAACAGGCCTCTGTGACCTCCCTAAGTATTTTCCAGCCATCAAAACAAAGTGTTTTGAAGCCCAAGATGAAAAGATGTGATCAAAGAAACCAAAGGTATAGGCTGCTAAGAGAAGAAAACACGAGAGATGGTTTCCATGTGATAGGAGCAGGAAATGTGTGGGCAGGAGGTGCTCAGGGCTGGGCTTCTCACCACTGCAAAGAATGGCAGGGAACAGACCACGCACAGTGGTTGTGGTAAATGGTTTCCGGCCCTACCAAAGAACACAGAAAATAAAAATAAACCACCCCATAGAGGTGTGGAGTTAGAGGCTGCAGGAATTGAATGCTAGATACATTAATAATTCACTCTCCATACAGTAGTACTCAAAATCAACTTGCTCAACACACTTCAACTACAACAAAACATCTAAAAGTCAGAAACCCAGTGGGAGAGGGGATCCATTTCTTTAAACTTGCAGGATTAACTCCACAGATAATTAATATCTTTTAGAGAGGAGTCCTCACTAGGCTGAAGGACCATTCACCGGTCCAGCTAATTCTTGTGTACATACATATGCACTGAGAACCATAAAGCAAGTCAACAGAAAACTAAAAACAAATGAGTCACCTGTAATGAACCTTTAACTAAATCTAAACCCAGGACATCAAAAGCGGTCTGTAGATTTCTGCCCTACTGCAAATGCTTAAAGGACACACCAAAGATGAATGTTTCTTGTTGACGCTAATTGACTTGGGCACAACCTGAGACAATAGCTAATCCAAAATAGGAACTTAGTATCCTGTGTATCTCAAGATCATTGTGAAAAATTAAACCTTAAAAATTAAAATTAAAGGCTCTGAAACTGTAATGTCTTCCTTGATAAAAATTATTGCTATTATTCCCAGTTTTCAGCCCATTCATCTCCAGATGCTTTTCTTAATTCAAAATACCCATTTCTGGCCCACCTATAATCTTAGCAATTTGGAAGGCCAAGGTGGAAGGATTCCTTGATGCCAGTAGTTCAAGACCAACCTGAGCAACACAGCAAACTCCTGTCTCTACAAAAAAAAAAAAAGAATAGCCAAGCATGGTGGTGTGTACTTATATTTCTAGCTACTTGGGAGGCTGAGGCAGGAAGATCATTTAAACCCAAGAATTTGAGGTTGCAAAGAGCTATGATTATGCTACTGAACTCTAGCCCCAGGCAACAAAGATGCTATTAAAAAAAAAAAAAATCCCATTTCTCCAATTTAGACTAAGAAAAATCCAGAACTCTCCTGATAAAGCTCTATGACATATGTGTGTTTTAAAGCAAATTGAACTGTTAGTCATAATCATGGTGAACTAGTACCCCTTAGGGATGGCAAACCATGGCCCACATACCCACAGCCAGTTTTTGTAAATAAAGTAATAGTGGAACATAACTATGCCCTCTTGTTTTAAGAAAAAGATTGCGGACTCCTGAGCTAAAACTGTTCTCAAACTTTATCATCAGATAGGCAGAAAGCTAATAAAGAACACAGAGGCCCAAGCTTTTCACCAAGTGCCCAAGTAATTGTGAGATACACCATAATTTGAGAATACTGCTCCAGGACAGCGCCTGTGGCTCAGTGGGTAGGGCACCGGCCCCACATACCGAAGGTGGCGGGTTCCAACCCGGCCCCAGCCAAACTGCAACAACAACAACAACAAAAAAAAAAATAGCCAGGTGTTGTGGCAGGCACCTGTAGTATCAGCTATTCAGGAGGCTGAGGCAAAAGAATCGCCTAAGCCCAGGAGTTGGAGGTTGCTGTGAGCTGTGATGCAACAGCACTCTACCAAAGGCAATATAGTGAGACTCTGTCTCTGAGAAAAAAAAAAAAAGAGAGAATACTGCTCCAGATCACAGCTTCTCAAACTTTATAGTGTCCATACAAATCACCTTATTAAAACAAAGATTCTGCTTCTATAGGTTTGGGGTGGGACCTAGAGTCTCCTTTTCAAATAAACTACTAGGTCAGCGGTTCTCAACCTGTGGGTTGCAACCCACAAGAACTGTATTAAAGGCCCACAGCATTAGGAAGGTTGAGAACCACTGTCCTGGTAATGTCAATACTGCTAGTCAGTGACTACGTGATAAGGAGCAAGGATCCAGAGCCATGCTTCTCTAATATGGCGGCACGTTGAATCACCTGAGTAGCTTTCTAAACAGATGCCACCCCTAAAGATTTTTGTTTAATTGATATGGGGTCTGAGGGGTTTTGGGCATTGGGGTTTTCTTTTAAAGTTCCCCAGGTAATGCTAATGTACAGCCAAGTTGGAGAACCTCACAACTCATCATCTCAGAGGTCATCTGAGTTTAAATGGAATTCTCGACATAGCTGATTTCTCATATATGGCAACTCTATAGCACCCAAGATGGAAATAGGGCAGCTTGCAAGGTACACATAAATCTGCTAGACTTCAGCCAACAGACCTATGTCCTACCCAAGCTTGTCATCAGCTCTGATCTAAGCAAGTCACAAACCTGAGCTTCCATTTCCTCACTTACCTAGTGAGAACTGGACTCCCTGAGATAACAGCCAAGAATAAGAGAATATCTGTGAAGATGCTTCGGAGAACACTGTATCTTACCAGACCAATATCTATATACATCAACATATATATACGACTCCCATTTTTTGCACTCTGCTTACATTGCCTAAGGGGTACATATTTCATTTTTACCACTAAAGCATGTTAAAACAGAAATGTGGAAGCACACAGCTCAATTTCTAACAAAGTACTTAATGATGCAGTTCCAGGAATGCGCTGTAGCATAAGAACAGAAGTACCTGTAACAACTAAAGGATTAGTAAAGGATTACCTGCTCTAGGGAAAAGACAAAGAAATGACAGTCCTTTGTCTTTTCCCAGGGTTGTCAGCACTGCCTTTTGTCATGAACTTCAGATACACTTAATGAAAATAAGAAGGTAACTTCACAATTGCAAGTTACCAAACCAAAAAGAACTTAGCACAGAAGACTAAAGGGGGAAAAAAAGGATTTCAAAAGCAACAAAGAATAAAAACAAAAAACAGAGCCTGAGGCAAAGAGAGGAGTGGCATGTAGTTTTTTTAATTTGGAAGGTAAAAGGCTGCACTTAATAGAAGGCAGAGATCAGGTTAATAAACATTCATTACAAAGTTGTTTTGACACAGAGCGAGGGAACTTCTCTGGGCTCTCCACTTGCATACCAAGTAATAGTTGGTAGTAAGCACAAATCTGAAGAAAATCCACGTGTCCAACAAGCAGCCATCTCAAGAACTCTTATCCAGGAAAATCAAAAGTGAACCTAAAAGAAACAAGCAGAAAGGTAAAATGTCTTATGATATTACAGACAGGACCTCAAATCCTTCAATCAAAATTCTAACCCACACGACAGTTCAGGGATTCCTAGACTGAGGACAGTAATTAAACCAGGCTAGAAAACCAGAATAAAGCAAATACATTTCACAGAACATTTTCTGCACAGTGTCCAGAAAAATTAGTGTTCAAACCTAAATTCTAAGCACACCAAGATAAAACTGACTAGGAACTGGAAAACATGGGTTCTAACTCCAGCTCTATTGTTAATTAGCTGCCTGGCTTTTCCATAAGTCACTCTGAGCTCCTTGGACCACAAATTCTTTGAGGTGAAGACATTGCAGTTTACCCCAATAAGCTCTTCTGGATCTAAAATGCTTATGAAGGGCCAGGCACAGCAACTCACCCCTGTAATCCTAGCACTCTAGAAGGTCAAAGAGGGTGGATCTCCTGAGCTCAGGAGTTCGAGACCAACCTGAGCAAGAGCAAGACCCCATCTCTAAAAACAGCCAGGCGCTGTGGCGGGCACCTGTAGTCCCAGCTACTCAGGAGGCTTGAGGTAAAGGGATCACTTGAGCCCAAGAGTTTGAAATTGCTGTGAACTATGATGCCACAGCACTCTAGTGAGGGCAAAGTAAGATTCTGTCTCAAAAAATAAATACAATACAATAAAATAAAATGTTTATGAAGCATGGATTTCTGGTTTGGGGAAGAGGAGAATAGGGGAAGGAAAAACTCAAGAAACAAAGTAAATTTGGGACCAGCCTGGGCAACAGTAAAATTCTATCTCTACAAGAAATAAAAAGTAATAATAATAATCAGATGAGTATAGCAGTCTCAGCTACTCAGGAGGCTAAGGAAGGAGGATCGCTTTGACCCCAGGAGTTGGAAGTTGCGCCAGTGACAGAGTGAGATCTGTCTGTAAAAAAACAAAAACAGAGAAAAGTTCCCAATCTCAGATTTCACAAAGGGCCAAAAGAAAATAATTCAGTTGTTATTTAAAAATCAAGTTAGCCACACTCCATGCCTGTAATCCTAGCACTTTGGAAGACCAAAGCAGGTGGATCACTTGAGACCAGGAGTTCAAGACCAGCTTGGGCAACATTGTGAGATCCTGTCACCACAAAAAATTTAAAATTTAGCCGCTGTAGTATAGTGCAAGCTTGTAGTCCCAGCTACTTAGGAAGATTGATTAAGCCCCAAGTTTGAGTGTATGTGAGCTATGACTGCACCACTGCACTACAACCTAGGAAACTAAGCAAGACACCATTACCAATATGAATATGAATAGAAATACATATTTAGGAAAAGGAAGGAGAATAGAGGAAGGGGAAGGAAAGGATGAAAGGAAAAGTTACTTTTAGCATAAAGAAAATGAAGAATATTTCCACAAAAAGTGGCTACTTTGCTGCTAGAGCTAAATGGAACTGGAATCTATGCATTGTGAGATGGATCCTCCCCAAAATATACAGGCTTCCTTTCTAGTCCCTCAGAGGAGAGCTCCCCACCTAGAGGACTTCAACATGGGCATGGCCAGGAATGGACCTCTTGGCCCTAGGCGCCCTAGCCCTGAGCAGCCAATTTTCTCACCAGGTGCCATAAAAATGCTATAATCTTCTATGTGTGCTGAGACTTGAAAAAGGTTGGGAAATTGTACCTTTCAGAAGAACTGAACTACCCTGGTAGGTAAAAAGGCACCATGTTATTTCACATATTGGTTCAAGTGACCTGGAGATTTTGGCGTAAGAGCTTAAAGGTAAGATTTTAGACTTTCAGCCAGAATGCTTTTATTTCGCTAACAGTGGTATTTAGAGAAATGCTACATAATTGCAGAACATTCTTATATTAGAACTGTGAGAAATACAGTAAAAAAGGAAGAGCAATAACAGGGAGCAAAAAGTGTTCACAGTGTCAAACACGAACATACGTATCAAAACTCACCTATTAATTCCATCAAATTTCTGAACACAAACTCTCTAGCAATAGACTATGAACCAATAAAATATATCAGTTCTAATGACCAAAGTGAGAAAGGACTACAGCAGAAACCCATTGTCAGTGAACAAAACTTGGACACTTTTGGAATAATAAAAGAAATCCTAATTTAGTACAAAAGTTAAGTTTTGGGATTTTTATGCTATAAAAATATTTAAATCTAAGACATCGAGACCAGACCACGTAGAAGGCAAAAATGATCCCTGATAATTAAGACTCTGATAGTGGTTTTCAGAAAATCCTGTTCACAAAGATCTGTTCCCTTCTTTTAAGGCAGATACATATATGTATATTTACTAGACACTATTCTAAAAGAAGATATTCTAAGATTCTTTGAAACATTTGCTCACAAAATTGGACCGTTCAACAGCTCAGAAGAATGGTTTCAACTGTTAACCAGGGCAAAAAGATTTCAGGAAACAGACTATTAATAATCTCCTCCCCTGATACCAAAACATGCAACATGGAAAACACCTACTAAGAAATGTTAGCATGACTTCTTCAGTCTATGTCACCCATGCAGAAAGACAGCTCCATTTGATCAGTCAGTTCTAATTATCTTAAAAACAAGCAAGGCACAACACAAAGAACTGTTAAAAATAATTACTCTCTGCATAGATAGGAAAGATAATGCCAGACAGGGTCATTTCTATTCAGAATCTATATTCTTGTCCAGCACCATCTCTATTCAGATATGCTCAAATACTGATTTCCCTTTGAATCCATCTCATCCTGGATCCTGGTTACCCAATTAAAACTGAAATTAGAAATAATGTTGAATCATAGTCCATTCTTCAGAAATTCTAGATTTTGAGCTCAATTTTAATCACTATAATTTTAGAAGGCACAGATCATATAAAATTCTAAAAAATAAAAAGAACTTTAAATATCAGTGTAATTTTCTCACTATAGAGATGAGTAAACTCTAACCTGATAGTATTGGCAAATTTGTCCAAAAACATAGCCACTAGCCACAGGCGACTATTTAAACTTAATTAAAATTAAGTAAAATTAAAAATTCAATTCCTCAGTCACTTAGCCACATTTCAAATGTTCAATAACCACATGTGACTGCTAGTTACCACGTTGGGCAATGCAGATCCAGAAAATTTCCACACTGTAGAAAATTCTATTGGACAGTACTGTACCAGGTCACCCTGGATGGACAGAGTCAGGTCTCCTGCTCTGCGTTCTCCACCGTTTCTCCTGGACCACAGTATGGACAGGCAACTTTGCAAAAACATTTGCAATAGCATGTCTTCTTCCTTTCTTATCATCATCTTCCAAATTTTTCCCATTTAGAAAAGAAAATCCAGGGGCGGCGCCTGTGGCTCAGTGAGTAGGGCGCCGGCCCCATATGCAGAGGGTGGCTGGTTCATACCCAGCCCCGGCCAAACTGCAACAAAAAAATAGCCGGGTGCTGTGGCAGGCACCTGTAGTCCCAGCTACTCGGGAAGCTGAGGCAAGAGAATCGCTTAAGCCCAGGAGCTGGAGGTTGCTGTGAGCTGTGTGATGCCAACGGCACTCTACCAAGGGGCATAAAGTGAGACTCTGTCTCTACAAAAAAAAAAAAAGAAAAGAAAAGAAAATCCAGTTTAATATTTTTGATGAAAACCTTCTAACAGAAAGATGTATATAGTCATCACCTCAAAGTCCTAAACGTAACAGAGAGGAAGAAATATAAAAGTGTGGAGTTCAAATGTCTGTTATCAAGTCCCCACTTGATCATTTATTAGTTCCAGGATCTGGACAAGTCAACTTGGTAATTTTACCAAGGTTTAGCTACCTCAGGAATAAAACAGGAATGCTACTATTTGTCTACCTCCATCACAAGGAGGTGCTAAGGATCACATGAGTTAATGTATAAAAAGCAAAAATGACATGAATCCTGGAAGCCTGGTAATAACTGTAAAACATTTTATAAATGTTGTTTAATTTTGTAATAGGCCTTAGACGAATATTGTACATTTTATTATAAACAGTCACATTTTGTAACTTTCTACTTCCTGTGAATAGATAATGGGAATCTGAGAATATCAATAAAAAACAACAATTAAAGAGGGGGGGAAAAAAGCAAAGCCCAAATAAGTATCCACAGAAACAGTACAATACTCTTCAAACACAATAGGGACCACCATGAATTATACTGAGAGACTTTAATAACTATAAAAGACACTGATGAACACACAGGCCCATCCCCTCACTATGCAGACAGAGAAACTGAGGCTCAGAGACAAGCTTATCTGTCCATTCAACTCATTAACAACGCAAAGGCTACAAGGCAAGTCTTCCAACTTCTCATCTCATGCTCTTCTTTCCCCCAGTCTCCAGCATGAACCTTTTTCTTGGCTTTTCTCTCCCACAGCATTTTCCACATGTCTTAGCATCCAAGTAACTAAAGATATAACTATTTTTCTTGAAGTTAAAGATGACCTATTCATTCATACACTCATTCAATAAACATGCATTGTGACTGTTAGCCCTGTGCTAATTCCTAAGGTGCCTACCCTTGGGGAACTTGAGAGTCCATTGGGAAAGACAGACAAATGAATAGTTTCATAACAATATGGTAAGTACAGCACTAGAGGTATGCACAGTAGACCCTGAAAGCCCAGAGAAGAGGCTCCTATTGCAAAGGGGGAGAGGAGATGACTTGAAGTAGGAGTCCCCTGAGCTGGAAGGATGGAGAAAATAAGGCAGGGAGTTAAGGCATCAATGAAATTCATAAACACAAATCTACTTTTGAAAACATACACACATCTACTTGCCATTCTCTCTTACCCTTTTTTTTGACACAGAGTTCCATTTTGTGACCCCCAGTAGAGTGCTCTCATATCATAGCTCACAGTAACCTCAGTCTTAGACTCAAGTGATCCTCTTGCCTCAGCCTCCCAAGTAGGTAGGACTACAGGCATCCGCAGTAATACCGGGGTATTTTTAGAGATGGGTGTATCACTCTTGCTCAGGCTGGTCCTGAACTCCTGAACTCAGGCCATCCACCTGCCTCAGCCTCCCAGAGTGCTAGGATTACAGGTGTGAGCCACTGCACCCATCCTCTTTCTTTTTGATAGCCTTAAATGGACCAAATATAAAACAGAGTTCATTCACCAATTAGAGCGTCATTAATTATTGTTTTTTTAAGCAAATAGAATAAGCAGATTCAAGGTTTTAAGAATAATAGGTAAGGGGCAGCGCCTGTGGCTCAGTGAGTGGGGCACCAGCCCCATATACCGAGGGTGGCAGGTTCAAACCTGACCCCAGTTAAACTGCAACAAAAAAAATAGCCGGGCATTGTGGCAGGCACCTGTAGTACTCAGGAGGCTGTGGCAAGAGAATCACCTAAGCCCAAGAGCTGGAGGTTGCTGTGAGCTGTGATGTCACTGCACTCTACTGAGGACAACAAAGTGAGACTGTGTCTCTAAAAAATAATAATAATAATAATAGTAACAATAATAGGTAAAGAATTAGTCTTCCAATCAGGGAGAAATGAGTTGAAAAAAGTTATGCTATGCCTACCTCAGAAGATTTTCTACAAATTTAGGACAGTTCCCTTTTGAAGAACTTACTTGGTGACTGGAACTGATTCAATTTAAGATGGAAATGTCAAAGATAAAATGAAATAAAGATAAAATAGACACCTAACCAACAAAAATTAAAGATGGCTCAGTGCCTGTAGTTCAGCGGGTAAGGCACCAGCCACATACACCAGAACTGGCAGGTTCGAATCCAGCCTGGGCCTGCTAAACAATGACAACTGCAACCAAAAAATAGCCAGGCATTGTGGTGGTTGCCTGTAGTCCAGCTACTTGGGGAGCTGAGGCAAGAGAATTGCTTAAGCCCAAGAGTTGGAGGTTGCTGTGAGCTGTGAAACCACAGCACTCTACCCAGGGCAACAGCTTGAGACTCTGTCTCAAAATAAATAAATAAATAATAAATATAATTGCTGGTGGAAGGTCACAGTTAAAAGTAATAAAAGATCTAGATTAACCCAAAAGGGAGCTCTCAGACTGACAAGACAAAAAATGGAAACAAAGGGGAAATCTGAGGGTCTATAAGTACACAGTTGGTCTTCCCTATATATAAAAAAAAAAAAAAAAAAAAAACCCTTGGTTTTAGGGCCCATGCCCTTTTGTTCCTAACTCAACAATGCCCACTTCTGGCCAGAAAGTAAATCAAACCCCCAAACCCAGCATGTAAACCCATTTGGACCTCTGCTGCCCTCCTATGACTGGAAAGAAACTAAGTTTTATCTTTAAAATAACAGTGGCTTTTTCCCCCAAACTCAATTTCTCTGGTGGGTTGTACCTTCTCTCAGTATATGAAATGTACGATCCAACAGGTGGCAGTAGAGCCCAAAGAATAACATTTAGATCCCTTACATAAGGGATTCTCAATTACTATACTTTAACTGATGAATTCAAAAAGTCAACCCAACTGCATATTTGCAAACAGTATTGTCAGTCAGAGTCTAAGATGTTCTTTCCAGCCCTCTAGCCCTCTTGCTCCAGCTAAGATTAAACACTACGAATTTTTAAAAACCTACAGGAGAACAGGCTCCATTATAAAAACAAACCATCACTTGCAAGGCTTTAATACAAGCATTTGGCAAATATTCTTGAGTATAGTTCCAAGTTTGAGTTTGTCTTTGTGTCCGGTTCATCTTTACTTCTGATCCAGGGCCCAGTTCATCAGGAACTTTGATTCCCAAACTATGACCCAATGCAGCTCAGTCCCTCTTTTCCTCATTACCCTTCTGAACACCTGAGAGGCTGACATTTTTTGGTAAAGAATTTCACAAAGAAACATGGAAAAATAAGAGGAAATAATTACAGAAAGCATATAAAATTTTAAATATTCAAATCCACTGAGCTTCTGTGCTATCCATTCATTTAAAAATTTGCTGCCACCGAACATCAAAAATTAATCATCATTTCAGAAGTGCACGGATTCTTGGGGCTCAGAAGCATACTGGGAGCATTTTTACTTTTTTATTTTCATTTTATAATGTAAAATTAGTCTTTCTTGACCACCTGGATAGCTACTCAAAACAAATATCACTGACTTCTACAGCAGCTAACTTTTATCACAAGGTTTCTCAAACTGCCATTTGTGTTTGGACATGTTTTTAGGAAACCACAGAATCTGAAGTTAGAAAAGGTTGTATGATTACATGTATGTATTATATTAGTCCTCAGTGAACAAAATTGCCATGAAAAAGTTCAAAAATTATAAGACAGGGAAGGTATTAGGACTAGAAAGGATTTAAAGGGAACTTCAACTGAATCTATGATATTTAATCTGTCCATTCCAAATGTGGATACATGGGTGTTTGCTACATTATTATCTGTACTTTTCCCCTCATTTATTTGTCACTATAAAAGCAAAGAAAGGAAACCAGTAAGGTGAGGATAGTGGATAAAACAACTGTGGTATCTTCTTAAAATGTTATCTGTTTAACTCTGCAATTAACAAATATTCCATAAGAAACACCTGTGAGCAAAAAGGGGCTATAAAAATTGCTGTTTTTCAGTGCGTGCCACACCTTCTGGGGGCAAGACATGATTGCAAGAGGGACTTTACCTAACAAATGCAATCAGTGTAACCTGGCTTATTGTACCCTCAATGAATCCCCAACAACAAAATATTTTTTAAAATATTGCTGTTTTTTGAAGTCAGACTAGATCATCAGACTTATTAGTTATAACATTTCTAGCAAGTCTCTCACAACCTCAGTTCCCCATCTGTAATTGGGAATAGCAAGCCTATCCTCAGTTTTTTTTGGTTTGTGTATTTTAAGAGACGGTCTCCCTATGATGTCCAAATTGAAGTACAGTGGTTATTCACAGGCACCATCATAGTGCACTGTAGTCTCTAACTCCTGGCCTCAACTTCCCACCATAGCCTCCTGTGTAGCTAGGATTACAAGCACACCCCCACAGCCAGTCCATCATGAAGTTATTCTGAAAATACAATGAGATACAGAATGAGAAACACTATAGCACAGCATACAGAAAGCACTCAGTATGCTAACTTCCTTAATTCCCTTTGGATATATTGATTTTTTAACTCAATGCCATTTTCTTTTGATCTGCCTTTTTCAGAGTAGCTGCTAGTTTGAAATGTCATCCACAAATTCATGCAAGATCAGTTAAATTATAGATGCTGATTTATTTTTTAATACCAAACTCTCAACTTAGTTGGAAAATATGAAAAATGTTCAGTCTGTTTTGTTCCACTTTCTGAGCTGGTATAAATACTGAGAATTCATTTGGAACTATTTTTAAAGTGCTTTGGCACACTGTAGATGTAGCTGAGTTAGAGGCACATAAAAGGGGCAAATAAATGTGTATTTTAAAAAAACTGAGAGGACAGTGTAGTATATGTCAAATGAAGAATCTCTAAGAAAAATGCTCTGGGCAATTCCACCAGAGAGAAGAATTTTTCTATACACATATTCTCTACAGAATGATTTAACACTGCAATCTGGGATTGAAGATTTTGCTGTACCTGGGGCCCATAATTCCCAGCCAAACAGGTGGTCCTAAGTTGTTAATATGGTCGATAGCACAGTTTCTGCTGAGCTTGCTTTTTTTCTGTTTTTGTCGTAATTTTGAAATACTAAGCTCTCTGCAGTACAGTCCTCTTCCAATCCTGACAGCCTTAGGAAATAATTTTCCATGATTTGGTATTTCCCTGAGCCTAGAAAACATCCTTGAAGTGTTTGCTCTCTCCCCTTCCTAAGTATACACATGATTCATCTAGAAAAACAGACCTTCAGAAAACTAGCAGGCAATCAGAAAATTGATGACCTTTCCAGAAGTCTCTATCAAAAAGCCCAAGAGTTATTTGCAGGCATAAGGTCAATGTTGATAGATCAACTTTCTAGCTGCACTCAAGAAGGGAAAGTCCAAGACCTTCTCTGGGCTCTCACAGTATTTGGTTCTGATTTTTAGTGAGGCTCTATTGTATTTTAACTGTTAGGGTTACATGTTTCTCCCCTACTAGATTGCTCACATCTAGAAGGCAGAAGCTACATTTTACTTTTACTTACATTCCCAGTAATAAGACATTTGACTGGCAAATAGGGAAGGAGGGAAGATAAAACTGAATCTAATCAGGTTATCAAGCAGTTGAATTATATTAGAATAAAGTGGTTCCTAAATTTTTTCACTAATATAAAACCACTCTGTTAACTTACCATTATCAAAAATGAAACCTTACCCAAACTAACGGAAATGTTTTTGAGGTAGTATCAAAGAAAAGATGTATGTAACATAAGTAAATGACTAATTCATGTCAGAAAATATTAATACAGTCATTATCACATTATTGCATGCACTTTACACATACGTGCTCCAACTCTTATATTAGATTTCTACCAGTTAATACAAAAAGGACAGCCTTTCCATGTAGTGACAGGGGTTCTCTTTTCTCTACCACCACTAACAGTAACATTAAATCCTGCAATGCAAAAACAAGTAAGAGTGCACACATTCATCAGTAATGTGTGCACATGGGGTACTGGAAGAAGCACTGGGCCAAGAGCACCACACCACCAAGGCACTATCCGGCAAACATTTAACTATGTCGCCAGGGAAGGCCACTGGATTGTTCTACACCTCTGTTTTCTCATATAAAGTAACAGTGTTCACATATAGTCTGGGAAACACTTATATACTTATTAGAGCTTTAGCTAAACTTAAGAAGGTGTAGCTGCGCTCAAGAAGGGAGAATCAGAGGGAGGCCTAGATGGGTGGATTGTCTGAGTTCAGGAGTTAGAGACTGGCCTAGGCAAGAGTGGGACGCTATCTCTAAAAATAGCAGGGCACTGTGGTGGGTAGTCCCAGCTACTTGGGAGGTTGAGGCAAGAGAATAACTTGAGCCCAAGAGTTTGAGGCTGCTCTGAGATATGATGCCAGGGCACTCTACACAGGGTGACAGAGTGAGAGAAGAATTTTTGAGTGAGATAGATAGATAGATAGATAGATAGATAGATAGATAGATAGATAGATAGATAGATAGATAGACAGACAGACAGACAGACAGACAGACAGATAGATAGATAAGACAGACAGACAGACAGATAATTAGTTTGGAAGAAAGGGATGGAAGCAAGGGCATACCACACATAAAGGAGAGGCCAACCTGAGAATGCTTTCCAATTTATGTCCATTGAAACAACTCTAACTCTACTTCTGTTTTATATACCAGGATTCTATACAGAGGTTTCAGAGGAAAAAAGAGCTCTACTGCCAATAAAAGACAAAATGGCATTCCAAGTTACTGCAAAGATTTAAATGTATGTGTGTGCGTATATACAATTTTTTTTTTTTAAGAAAGAGAAAGAAAAAAATGGCAAATGAACCAAACAGCATCCCATCTTATATTTTAAAGTCTTTTCATAGGACGCCAAGACTGGTGGACTGCTTTAGCTCAGGAGTTCAAGACCAGCCTAAACAAGAGGGAGACCTTGTCTCTACTAAATAGAAAAACCAGCTCGGCATTGTGGCAGGTGCCTGTAGTCCCAGCTACTCGGGTGGCTGAGGCAGGAGGATCACCTGAGCCCAAGAGTTTGAGGCTGCTGTGAGCTGTGACACCAGAGCACTCTACCCTAGACAACAGAGTAAGACTCTTGTCTAAACAAACAAATAAATAAATAAACATAAAGTCTTCTCACAAGTTAATTGAATTTCCCCATGTACTTCTACTTGAGGACTAACATTAGCAAATGGACATATTCATTCATTCAATATATACTAGATGCCTATCAGGTTCAATAATGGGTACTATGAGGACAATAGCATTTAAAGCCACCTGAGATCAAAATCAGAAAAAAATTAAAGACCAATCTAAAGGGCGGCGCCTGTGGCTCAGTCGGTAAGGCGCCAGCCCCACATACCGAGGGTGGCGGGTTCAAACCCGGCCCCGGCTGAACTGCAAACCAAAAAATAGCTGGGCGTTGTGGCGGGCGCCTATAGTCCCAGCTACTCGGGAGGCTGAGGCAAGAGAATCGCTTCAGCCCAGGAGTTGGAGGTTGCTGTGAGCTGTGTGATGCCATGGCACTCTACCGAGGGCCATAAAGTGAGACTCTGTCTCTACAAAAAAAAAGACCAATCTAAAAGCAAAACCTACAATTTATGTCTCTTCTAAAATCTGAGTTATTTTCATGGAGTTACTGGTGCAAAAATTATTGTACTAGCTACAAGCTAACACTCATTTTCTGTTATCTTAATGATTTACAGAACAGTGAGAAGACAAGGAATTTATGTAAGCAGCAGCACTGGTGAATCATGATGATATCATATTAATGCACTTTACTGACTAATGGAAAATTTTACAACATCCTCAATTTGGAAGCCTTGCCAATCTGAACAAAACTAGCCCTATACAACTTCTCCTAAAATCAACATTATCATACAAGGACTATGATCATCACTTACATTCTTGTCTCTCACTCCTCAATTAAGGAAACGGAAATGATTCAGCCAACAAAGTTCATGACAACAAGATGCAGGATGGTGCTGGCAAAGAGAAAATCAGCAAAGGCTCGCTCTGGGGAGATGCCTTGGAAATCCGCTTTGTTCTGTGGGTTGATCTGTATTCTCAGGCAAACTGTACAAGAAGTAAAATACAAGAATGATTAGGTACAAGTATAAAACAAATATGACTGCTAATGACCTAACAATTCTACTGTAACAGAAATGAACACAAACATGCATTAAAAGACACACACAGAAATGATATCCATAACCTAAATGTCTACCAAAAGTAAAATGGATAAATTACAGTATATGCAAATCATAGAATACTATACGACCATGAAAAAGAACGTCCCCTATATACAAAATGGATGAACTCCATGAATAAGTTGGGCAATATACTCAAGATGTTAAAAGTGCCTACTGTATGCTGCCATGTATGTAAAGCTTTAAACCAGGCAAAACAAGGCCATAGTAAATCAAGTCAGAATAATGATTTTTATCTTTCATGGCAGCAAGGGTGACTGGGAAGATGCCAAGAGGCTTCTCTGGTGCTAATATTGTTCTGTATCTTTTTTTTTTTTTTTTAAGAGACAGGGTCTTGCTCTGTCACCCAGGCTGGAGTGCAGTGACACAATCATAGCTCACTATAGCCTCAAACTCCTAGACTCAAATGATCCTTCTGCCTCAGCTTCCCAAAGTGCTACAATTACAGGTATGAGCCCCTACCCAGCAATGTTCTACACTTTGATCTGGGTGGTAGTTAGATGGGTAAATTTAAAATTTCATCAAACTGTACACTTAAATTTTGTACTCATAATTCTTTGTTAAAGAAACATGACTTCTCAGAGTTATGCTAAAAACTAGAAGCTTACTCAGAGAAAAAAATATATATAACCAAAAACCCCTGAGGCTCTCATAGGCTTTAATTTAAAGGCTTCAATTATACCTAGAAGAGGATGCAGTTGAGGCAGTAACAAAGGAGCTGAGCTGAATAACAAGAAGTTATAAGGCTGTGAATTATTTTCTAATAGAACAGGTAGAGAATGGATAAGAGAGATTATAAACACAATAGGCTCATCCATGAGGACCTCAGGGTTGTAGATAAACTATCTTTGATCTGAAAGTTCTAGCAGCTGCTTATTTGTCTCCAAGAAGGCAGGAGACTGAAGCTATGTAACTCTTGACAGAAAACTCTCCACTGCCACATTCTATACAGCCTTGAAGAATCTAGCCTGTCACATTAGCAACAGTCACCAATGACAAGGAAGAAGCTCCAGGAGTACACTCTTCCAAAATATCTTTTTATGCATGTGATAAATTATTACGATACTTAAGAAAACCCAAATTTGCTCCAGGCTAGCATAATCCCATCACTAACCAAGAAAAAGTAACAAACTGAGATTTAATCCAAAGGTCAGAAAACTATCAAACTAGTTCTCTAGTGTCCATCACCATGGCAACAGCTTTCATTATGTTTAAACATGTAAACACCTTGAAAACATCATTGATATTTTTTTGTTTGTTTGAGACAGAGTCTCACTCTGTCACCCCAAGTAGAGTGCAGTGGCATCATCACAGCTCACTGCAACCTCAAACTCCTGAGGTCAAGCAATTCCCCCATCACAGCTTCCCAGAGTGCTAGGATTACAGGTGTGAGCCACCTCGCCCAGGCCATGATTGATCTTTTTAGACACCCAGATCCTTCAAAATATGAAGGACACTGACTGAACGAAAGGCAACCAATTAAAATCATGCTATAGGCAGTGCCTGTAGCTCAGTGGATAGGGCACCATCCACCACTGAAGGTGGTGGGTTCAAACCCAGCCAGGCCAGCTAAACAACAATGACAACTGCAACAACAACAAAAAGAAAGAAATAAAATCATACTGTAGAAGGCAGATTGGTTTATCCATTTGGGACAACAACCAACAATATCCACTAATATTTAAAATATTTTTACCTTTGGCAAAGGAATTTATTTTATAGAACGAAGGCATTCAGCATGTTTGTAAAGTTGAAAAAAATTAAAACAGCCCAAATGTATTCAAGGGGACTGAGCTACCCTACTGACATGCAATGAAATCCCATGCAATTATTCAAGAGAATAAGGTAAATTCTGGGCTCAGCGCCCATAGCTCAGGCCACGTACACAGAGGCTGGTAGGGCACAGGCCATGCACACAGAGGCTGGTAGGTTCTAATCCTGCCAGCTGGGGCCTGCTAAACAATGACAACTGCAATAACAACAACAACAAAAAAAATAGCTGGCATTGTGGCGGGCACCTGTAGTCCCAGCTACTTGGGAGGCTGAGGCAAGAGAATCGCTTAAGCCTGAGAGTTTGAGGTTGCTGAGCTGGGACACCACAGTACTCTACTGTGGGAGACATAGTGAGACTCTGTCTCAAAAAAGAAAAAAAAAAAAGGTAAAGTCTGTATATACGGATAAAAACATCCATGATATAAGTGAAAAATGTCAAAAATTACCTATGCCGTATTTCTCTTTAAAACAGAGACATATATTTTATGTATATAGAATATACATAAAATTTTATACATAATTTATCACATGCATAAAATTTATTTTATAAAACAGAGAAATCTATTTTATGTATATAGAATATACATAAAATTTATATAATGACATATATAATTATTTTGTCATTTGTTTTACTTGAGATCAAGAAAAATATCTAGAGAAACAGATGTCAAACTATTAATAGTGGTCACTGAGGTGGTGAACAGGGATGGAGTTTTGGGGAAATATGAGGGAACAAAAGAAAAAATCTACATGAAGATGGATGTTATCATCACCAGATCATTTCAGTGACAACCCAAGAATCAGAGTCCTACAGAGATGCAAAGGATCTCCAAGGTCCAGATCAGACAACCATTTAATGCATAAAATACACAATGGGTGCTAGGAGGTGGGCAAGCTAGGGGAGGCTGCTGTGAATGACCTTTCCAAAGTATACTTACAACTTACAGAAGCTAATAAGCCACCCCCAGATGGAGGATTATAAACTTTCCAAAGCCTGTATTACTACTGATAACAGTGTCTCAACTCTCAGATGCACTGGAACAAACAAAGCAAAGAATGCCTGTTCAAAAAGTTCCTCCACAAAAGTTACTTCTCTGAGAACTTCCAAAGATGGGAATTTACACCGTCCTCAGGGAGCATGTTCCATTTTAGCAATCTGAACTTAATCTATCCTCTTGAATGTTCATTCATTCGGCAAAATATTTACTGAGACTCTACTATGTGACATGCGTCAGTCCAGGTGTTGGGAATATGGCACAGACCAAGGTAGACAAGAAAGTTCTCAAGGAACTTTTACTCCTATGAAGAAAAATGTAAAATAAACAAACAACAAGGAACTATCAGGCAGTGATACATGCTATGAAGAAAATAAGATAATAAAGAGTGACTGGGAAGCTACTTTTTTATTCAATCATCACAGAAGATGCTATTTAAGACTAGTATTTCAAAGATAAGGTACTAATCATGTATACATCTCTGGGCAAAGCAGTCTACGTAGTAAGAACAATCTTGACATGTTCTACATAATAAGAAGGTCAGACTAACAAGGCTGTAGTGATTAAGAGGACAGAGAAAAGGGCCAAACCCTGTGGGGGTTTGTAACCTGAGAAAAGAGTTTGGATTTAGTTCTAGTATAATGGAACAGTATGTCAGCATTCTGAATTGAGTAAAATAATCTGATTTACACTTTTTGTAAGATCGCTAGAACTGCAACATGGAGAATGGTTTGCAGCATTTAAAAAAGCAGCAAGGGCATTACTTAGGAGCCAAAGAGCTGGGGTAATGGTAGTAACACTGGACAGAAGTGAAGAGATACAGAGCTTGCTGATGAAAAGAATATGGAGACAGAGAAATCAATGGACCAGGGAAACCTAAGTGTTTACATTCAACAGTTCAATCAATGTTGACACCACATACTGACTGGTTAAGAGCCGGATGGCTGGGCAAGAAGTTTCAATTTGGGACATGTTAAGTCCAAGGTATGTATCAGATATCAAGTTGGCAATTACATTAACTAATTTGGAATTCAGAGGACAGGTCAAAACTATATAGATGTTATTTAAAACCACCTGTGGAAAGAAATACAAAGCAAAAGGATCTAGAACCATGCTCTCAGTGAGAACCACACGCAGCACAAACAGTATTAAGGAAAAACCAGGCAGGTAGAAGGAACAAGCAGGAGACTGTCATATTATAAAACATTTTGAGAAAAAAAGCTTCTTTCACCCAGAAGGAAGCAGCCAACTACGTTAAATGCGAAATGTTACGACATAGCAAAAGTTGTTTCAGTAAAGTGGTGGGGAAAGACCACCACCAAGTGTCGGTTAAATAATGAACGGAACATGAGAAAGTAGAAACAATACAAACAATTCTTTCAAGAAATTTTGTGATGACAGAGAAGAAAGAGAATGGTAGCTGAGGTCAAATGGAATTTTCTTAAACTGGACAATACTGCCGCATGTTTGCATGATGGGAATGATTCAGTAGCAAGAGAGAAATTTATGATGCAGAAGTTAGTATCCAAGGGAGTAAAAGAGGACCAGATCCTCTGCACAAGTGAAGGAGCTTTGATAGGAAATGGACACATTATCCCCAAAAATGAGAAGTCAGAGAATATGGGGCCAGAGGCAGGCAAGCTGCTATGATTCGGAGATTGGCAGATGAAGCTGCTATCTACTCTGATTTTTCTTTTTTTTTTTTTTTTTTGAGACAGAGTCTCAAGCTATTGCCCTGGGTAGAGAGCCATGGCAATCACAGCTCACAGCTACCTCAAACTCTAGGGCAGGCATCCTCAAACTGCGGCCCATGGGCCACATGAAGCGGTGTGAATTGTATTTGTTCCCGTTTTGGTTTTTACTTCAAAATAAGATATGTGCAGTGTGCATAGGAATTTGTTCATATATATTTTTTTAAAACTATAGTCCAGCCCTTGAACAGTCTGAGGGACAGTGAATTTGCCCCGTTTAAAAAGTTTGAGGACGCCTGCTCTAGGGCTTAGGATTCTCTTGCCTCAGTCTCCCAGGTAGCTGGGACTACAGGCACCTGCCACAATGCTCGGCTATTTTTTTTTTTTTTGGTTGCAATTGCCATTGTTGCTTTCGCTGGCCCAAGCCAGGTTTGAACCCACCAGCTTCGGAGTATGTGGCTGGCACCCTACCCACTGAGCCACAGGCACCGCCTCTACTTTGATTTTTTTAGTGAAAAAATAAAACCAAGATCATCAAGTGCTCCTGTTCTCACCAATGTATCTCCAACAGCACTGTATCTCTAAGTGCTTGTGTGTATCTCCCATTGGATAATAAACCACGAGAGCAGAAACCATGTCTGTGTGCTTCACAGTTGAATGCCCAGCACCTTGGCAGAGAACTTAGCACAAAATTGTTCAGTATTTCTTAAATTGTTAAATGCATGCTTACAATTTAATATACATAGTGTTAAGCACTGAGGATACAGAGATGAAAAAGCCTCTTCCCTCAAGGGCTCACCTTCCAGAGGGAAAGACAAACACAAAACAAATAAACCACAGTCCTCTCCCTCTCCCTCTCTCTCTCTCTGTCATACACACACACACACACACGCACAGAGATGTAAGAATATAGGAGAAAGACCCAGATTTCCTGGGAGAATCAGGGAGGAGTTCTAAAGGGATATCGAACTTGAGCTGAGAAGTCTTAAGAAATGAAGGAATTTTGAAGGCAGTCAAGCAAAAGTAAAATAGCTTGAGATATCACAGAGTGTTCAGAGAATGACAAGCATCTCAATAATGCTACAGCATAAAGTACAGAGGAGGCAGAGGCAAGAAAAAGTGGAGACAGCAACAAAGCCAGATCATGAAAGGGCCAATAAGCCAGGAAAAAAATTTTTACTTTGGGAACCACAGACAAATTTTATGTGGGAGTAACACAATCAGATCTGCGAGTCAAATCGAGCCTGCAAATACAGAAGATAGACTGGAAGGAGACCAAGAGGCTGAAAGGCCTGTAAGGAGAATTACCGTAGTCTAGGTAAGAGATTTTGGGAGCTTGAGACATTGAAGATGAAAAGGTAACAATGGACATGTGAAAGATATTTAGAAATAGGACTATCAGACATGAGAGTGGCAAACTTCCTCTTGGATAGCAGTTATGGGACAAAATATTAGGATCCACAAATCTAATGGAAAATTCCAGAAGAAAGGCTAGATCCTACTCTACACAGCCCAACAGTTCCCATGAGATAGAAAATACTCTGGATTAGGCCATCTTGCCTTTCAAAATTAAACTGTTTGGGAATTGTAAACTAGAGAGAAAAAAACTATTAAAAAAAAAAAAAAGTAGAAATTGTTTCACATAGCTTAGAGAACAGAATAGACAGAATAGACCAAAGCTGTAAAATGATTTGAAAACTGATTTGAAGAGCAAAGACTTGTTTAAGGATGATCTTAATGTTTTCCACTTATCTCTCCTAAAAAACACAGATTTCCCTCCTAAGTAAGCACAGATTTCAGTTGGGTGAAAAAAAAATAAACTAAAAGGGTTGCCAACACTGAAATATTATTCTAAAAAGGGAACAGGTGTTCTCCTCTACAGCTATCTAACCACAAGATAAATAGCCAGCTGCTGAGAATGTTTAAAATCTGTCTCAAAGAAGAAAATATTCTATCTCTGAGGTCCTTTTAAAGCTCATGTACAACACTCTGTTCATCTAAAAAAGATCTCGCAATTTTCTACCTCTGGCTCCTTCTTCAAACTATGGTTAAGTCTCCCAGCTATGAGGGAACAAAAGAAAACAGACTATTTTCAAGAACATATGCTAAATTAATATATGTACAGGCAATGAAAGATAATAAACTGCCAAAAAGAAATTAGAAAAGATTAAGGAATTTTTCTCTGCAATTCACCTTACATACTAACAACAATTTTAAGTCTCCTCCTTTCTTTCTGGTTTTTTTTTTTTTTTTTTGAGACAGGGTCTCAGTCTCTTAAACCATTGCTCCACCAGCTGGATTGCAATTGCAGCAGTACAATCACAGCTCACCATAACCTCAAATTCCTGGGCTCAAATGATTCTCTTGCTTTAGCCTCCCAAGTAGCTAGAACTACAGAAACATGCCACCATACCCGGCTAATATTTTTTTTTAATGTTGCCCAGACCAGTCTACAACTTTTAGTCTCAAGGGATCCTCCCACCTCAGACTCCCAAAGTGCCAGGATTACAGGAGTGAGCCACTATTCCTTTCTTTAAAAAAAATAAATAAATAAAAGTTTAAGGCATGAAGAGTTGTTGAAAATAAAAAATAGTAATAAAAGAAAAATCCTTGAATGCTTTCCTATTACCTACAGAATAAACTCCAGATTCCTTATCTGGCATTCAATGCTCTAGCACCCAGCACAACCTAAACCCTTCAGCATTAGCTCCTACAATTCCCCTTCTCTGGCCAAAGTGGCCACCTCCATTCTCTTTCAACAGTTAACACACCACAGGGAAGTTAGAAACCCGAGCACCCTAAACAGGTAAAAAGCTTCCTTTCCCAACAATCAAAACAAAGAATTAACATCCAAACTTCCCATTAAAACCAGTCTCTAACCCTGGAGGAGTAGCTCCCTCCTATATCCTAGCACTTTGAGAGGCTAAGGTGAGAGGACTGTATGAGGTCAGGAGTTCCAGACCAGCCTGAACAGGAGCAAGACCCCCATCTCCACAAAAAAATAGAAAAAAATTAGCCAGGCATGGTGGCACACCCAGCTACTCAGGAGGCTGAGACAGGAGGATCACTTAACCCCAGAAGTTTGAGGCCACAGTGAACTATGGTGATGCCAGCCATTGCACTCTAGCCAGGGCCAACAGTGGGAGATGCTATCTCCAAAAAAAAAAAAAAAAAAAAGTCTCCAGTTGATGTTCTAAGCCAGTGATTTTCAACCAGTGTGTCATAGCACACTGGCGTTCCATGAAAATTTTTAAAGATAATTACTTTTGAAAGCAGTTCAAAACACAGTTAAGTATATTCTTTTTTTACTCTTTTTCATGATCAACATAACGTAAGTGTGCTGCGGAAGTTTAACTATAGGCTCAAGTGTGCCGTGACATAAAAAAGGTTGAAAAACACTGATCTAAGCAAACAAATGGCAGAGGAGGCAGGTTTTAGTAAAGTCAATGCTATCAAAAGAAACAAATGTAAATCATATTCTTCTCTGACAACTACGAATTGTCATAAATCCCTTCTGTTCCTAGAGGCATTTCAATTCTCTAGTTCTATTATCTGTTATCTAATAGCCGTGGAAATCCCAATCCCCCATATTGACCCCACTAATAATATGCCGTTTTATTAAGCTTTCTCCTCCCTTTTCCACTGGAGAGGAGGGAAAGGGGTCTTCCAATTCAATTTTAGCCACAACAGGCTCAAAAACCGTACTTGACATAAGCAAAAGTCATCTCGGAAACCTCCTGGCTTTACCAAACTAATAACCTGTAACTCTAGTCCATGTCCACTCTTAAGCAAATCACACTCTTCCACGCAACCCTGATGTAACCTCTAACCCTGAAAAGTCAGGGTGACTTTGGCATAGAGAAGGTTTCTTTATGTAAAATCAGCTTTCAGGACCTGCCCTGTTAGTAGTCTTCTAGACCTGGAGACAAAAATATCAAACAAAATTAATCAAAAGTTCCTTCTGGGCTCAGTGCCTGTAGCTCAGCAGCTAGGGCACCAGCCACATACACCAGAGCCGGCAAGTTTGAACTCAGCCCAGCTACAACCAAAAAATAGCCAGGTGTTGTGGTGGGTGCCTGTAATCCCAGCTATTTGGGAGGCTGAGGCAAGAGAATCACTTAAGCCCAAGGGTTGGAGGTTGCTGTAAGCTGTGATGTCACAGCACTCTACCGAGGGCAACATAGTGAGACTGTCTCAAAAAAAAAAAAAAAAAAAAATTCCTTCTGATCAGGGTTTCTTCTCCTGGCCAACTAGTACAATTCCTCGCCACATACTAGAGCAGAGGACAGGGGGCTGGGAGGGTGGAGAATACATAGAGCAAAGAGCATAATGTATTTGGTCTGACAATGGTAACATATCCTAAAGACCAGGAAGCTGCCACAAAGGACCAAGTCTTGGTCATCTAGACAAAACTCAAAGATGGTAAAATATCCATTCGACAGGCTAACTCTGTAACTCCAGACCAGGTTCATACCTAAGTCATTAGGTCCTTAGGCCTATTTTAATTTCTGAAAAGTAGAAGTATCTCGTGTGTCTGAACTAACAATGTGAACATGTTAAAAGCATTCTATAGATTTGTAACTTTAAGCAGACTACCACTGTAAAGTCTCCAGACAATCCTATAATTCTGTGTTTTGTCTGTACCCCAACTAGACTGTAAACTCTTTGAAGACAAGAACAAACATATGCCTGTTTACATACATCAGGCATCCCCAAAGCTTTTACCATAATACCTTATATTCAACTCAAAATGCAATGGATGGCCTGACTGATGATCACACACACAGAAAACATGAATTCTGTCATGTTTTCAAAGTTAAGCAGCAGGTTACCAATGATGGAAATGGCCTATGTGGTGGCCGCCTAAAAACTGTGTTACCGAATACTCGATGGGACAATCCTGTTTTCAGAATTCATTGAATCTCTGCTGGACAAGAAAAGTCAGATTTTGGCAAAAATTTATGGACACATTTTCCATTATGACAGTCTATAAGGTTATCCTGGAATCATTAGGAAATATAAAACTAAAAGAGAACTGGGCGGCGCCTGTGGCTCAAGGAGTAGGGTGCAGGTCCCATATGCCGGAGGTGGAGGGTTCAAACCCTGCCCCGGCCAAAAAAAAAAAAATGAATAAAAATTGAGTTCAGGATAGTGAAACACCAGCTTTACCCATAGAAGTAGCAGCAGCTAAGAACTAAAAACAAAGAAGGATTTAACGAGCAAAACAACTATATTTATATTCTTTACACTTTCATTGAAACATTTCACTGAAAATTAGTAGTGATTAGGCCAAAATGAGAGAGATCATTCAAGTTCAAAATTGGGTTTTTCATCTTAAAAGTCTACTAACTTTAAAATTATGTTAAAGTTATGTGAAAGCTGGAATGGAGTTTTCCCAGGACCAACACAAAGTGAAGAGTGGCTCACCTGGTTGAGCAGCAACATAAGGGTGGTCCCTTTAGACTTTTAATTCTAGCTTCTAGACAGCCATTTGGTATTAGACATATCTAATTTTTCTGAGCCTCAATTTCCCCATTTACAAAAAGCAGGCAATGCAGGTTCTTCTCATAACGTCATGGGGTGGTAGTCTGATATAAAAGAGTACTATGGGTTAGGCGCCTGTAGCTCAAGTGGTAAAGGCGCCAGCCACATACACCAGAGCTGTAGGGTTCGAATCCAACCCGGGCCTGCCAAACACCAATGACAACTACAACCAAAAAATAGCCGGGCGTTGTGGCAGGCGCCTGTATTCCAGCTACTTGGGAGGCCGAGGCAAGAGAATCGCTTAAGCCAAAGACTTGGAGGTTGCTGTGAGCTGTGACTGCACAGCACTCTACCCTGGGCGAAAGCCTGAGGCTCTGTCTCAAAAAAAAAAAAGAGAGAAAGAGTACTATGAGACTTCCTGGTGCTTACCACAGGCTATGTTCTTACACTGACTGTATAGAAAGAGGAGGCAGAGTAAACCTACCCTATGTACAGTAAGTACCTCAGCCCAGGCCCTATGTCTGGTCTGTATTGCGAATGAGGGAACATGGAAAAAAAAAGAGTACTATGGAAACAAAAGCAGCGCACCAAGGTGACACATTACTATTGCGATTACTTAAGAATCATTACCCGCTAGGATGAAACTCCCCACACAAGAGATGAAGCCCGAGAGGAAGGAGTTGAAGGGAAAGGTCCCCACGAGGAGACAGTAACCGAACTGCAGCGCCCCCGTCAGCAGTATATACAGGAGGTACGCATCCAGCAACTTCAGACGCTGCGGGGTGGAGCTCAAGTACTCTTCTAAGAACCGTGAGATGACCGACACTACCGACGCCGACATGACTACCCGCAGAGAACTCCAACCACAGATCCTCAGCCTCCGGGAGGACCCGACAACCACAACGGATGTGGTGTTTGCGCATGCGCACCATCATGCCCCAGCTCCGCCCTCCACGGCGAGCCAATTTTGCGCAAGCGTACAGCTGGCCACGGCGCGCGTAACAAGTAATGCGCATGCGCAGACTTCCTGAAAAAGGTAATACGTCTGCGCAATGGCTTTATCAATGGTCTGGAGACGTGTACTTTTTTTGTTCTGTTTCAGCGGTCTGATTGGTGACGCTCACAGTTGCTCTGGCAACAAGATACTGCCCAAGGAAGCGGGAAGATCGCGCAGCTAACCAGAGGGTTCCGGCCGTCTTTGGTCCTCACGCGTCCTCAGAGATTTAACTTTTGGGATCTGCGTTCCCGGGGTTTAATACCAGCCCGGCCCTAATTCAGTTAAGGGCGCTGTCTGCAGATGCCTGTCACATAATTAAATGAGTAAGTCAATTTTCTCCGCAGTGGGAACCACTGCAACCAATCACCTCAGGCACCAATTCAGACTTAGTGGGGGCAGTGGGTGTGGTGCGTGGGTTGAAGAAGAGTGCTTGACCTCTACAGGGTGCTCAACTGGAACTGCAGATCCTGGCCTGCAGCGCAACATCCTCGTGCCCTATGTTGTGCTAAGTTGAAGATCCTTTCAGGTGAATCAGGTACAGTCGTCACCTTAAAAGAGCTGTTGAAGAGAAAGATAACTGTCGAATATCATGCTTAATATATGATCAAGGTTAGCAACTTTCTCCCCACAAGCTGGCATCTGGAACCTTGTGTAATATCCTAGGATTTCGGCTCCGAAAAGCCAGCAAGAGCAGGCCTGATTTAACCTTACCTTCTCCAACTCATTTTGGTGAAGAAATAAGTGAATGTTTGAGGTTTTGTATCTTAAGAGTTGAGATTAGTCATTTATTTTTAATGTTTTAGCTTAAAACAAAAAAAAAAACTGCCTCCTGGCCTTAGTTGCACTTTAATTTCTTCTAGACCTAGTTCATCCTACCTTTCAGCTGCAAATCTTTCTGCACATAACCAGGCACTTGATTGTCAGCTTTTTTTCCCTTAATTTACAGTAAGTAAATTTTCAGCCTCTTAATAACTTTGAACTGTCCTAGATATAAACGCAAGCAAAATTCCTAAACTAGCAAGTAAGCAACAATGTTCCTTCATTTTCATTTTTTATTTCTGCCTAGACTGGAAACTCTTTCATCTTTAATAAATGTATTGATTATCAGTGGTGAGCAAAGCCTTCCTTGGGTTCTAGAAAGAAGTAACCAATGTCAGAAAGCTTTGCAATCAATTTGAACATATAAATTCACGTTTACACCCATGGAGATTTGTACCTCTGTATGAACTTAAATTCAGCCTAAACCCCCTGATGTTGTTGAGAAGGCAGGAAAGAGGGAAAGGGAGGAAAAGAAAGGAAGAAATGACAAATTGAAACTTTCTCCTTGCCTCATCAACAAGTAGAAAGGGAGCTTCCTCACTTCCAACTTTACAGGCTAAGCAGATACTATTCAACTTCCAACTTTACAGGCTAAGCAGATACTTTTTAGTCATTCGGAAGTGGATTCCTTCCATGCTTTCTGTTCCATCAGCCAGACTCCTACCAGTAGTTTCTCCCTCATGTTTTGTATGCCTTTGATCCATGTCAACTGTAATCATTAACATCTCCATAGGAATTCTCACACAAGGGAAACAGAAGAGAGATGAAAAACATCACATTCACTTATTGAACACATCCCTTTCTTTTTTTTTTTGTAGAGACAGAGTTTCACTTTATGGCCCTCGGTAGAGTGCCGTGGCCTCACACAGCTCACAGCAACCTCCAACTCCTGGGCTTAAGCGATTCTCTTGCCTCAGCCTCCCGAGTAGCTGGGACTACAGGCGCCCGCCATGAACACATCCCTTTCTGAGACCTGCAAAGTCACACCCTATAATGAACTAAAGCTTTTCTAAACTAGTTAAAACAGAAGAAAAGATCTTGCTCTGTGTTCAGTTTATGATTCTATGATCATTAAAACATTTAAACTAATGTCAATACAAAATTGCTAATACTAGTATTGGTTTTAGTTTTTGGTTTTTTTTTTTGTTGTTGTTGTTGTTTTGAGACAGTCTCCAGCTGTCGACCTGGGTAGAGTGCTGTGACATCAAAGCTCATAGCAACCTCAAACTCTTGGGCTTAAGTGATTCTCTTGCCTCAGCCTCCCAAGTTGCTGGGATTATAGGCACCCTCCACAACGCCGGGCTATTTCTTTTGCTGCAGTTGTCCTTGTTGTTTTAGCTGGCCTGGGCCATGTTCAAACCCACCAGCCTCGGTGTATGTGGCCGGCGCCCTACTCACTGAGCTATGCACTGCCCAGTTTCAATTAGTTGAAGTCACAATATTAATATATATGAAAAGTCACGTCCATGGTGGCACCTGTGGCTCAACGGAGTGGGGCACCGGCCCCATATGCCAGAGGTGGCAGGTTCAATCCCAGCTCCAGCCAAAAACCGCAAAAAAAAAAAAGAAAAAGAAAAGTCATGTCCAAAATAGTATCAGGCTCTCCAGGTCAGGCCAACCTACGTTTGAATCTTCATTCTGCTGTTTACTAGTTGTCTCATCTGAGATAAGTTATTCAATGTGATAATCTCATTTTCTTTTTTTATAAAATGAAAATAACAATACTTAACTGCTCATTGATCAGTGTAATGTTATAATTATTTTTTTTTTCTTTTTTGCAGTTTTTGGCCAGAGCCAGGTTTGAACCCACCACCTCCAGTATATGGGGCCAGCGCCCTACTCCTTTGAGCCACAAGTGCCACCCAAGTAATGTTATAATTATTAAATGACATGATGTTAAGCATTAAGGACCCAATAAAAGTCAATAAACGTTTAACTATGTCTGATTCTCCTATTTCACTGAATAAAAGTTGGCTGAACTACAGATTCCTACTATTTGGGGCATGCAAAAGATGGCACTGGAGGAACTATAACTCAGATGGCTCTCAAAGGCAAATAAACTTTGAAAGCTGAAGCTTAAGTCTGAACATATCTTAGGAGTTTCATTACCAAAACATTGAACAATGGGACAGTGCAGGGGTAAGAAGCTTCCCAGAGGGGCAAAGTCTGATTTTATACCACCTCTATCTACAATAAGAAATCACACCTTGGGCAGTGCCTGTGGCTCAAAGGAATAGGGCACCGGCCCCATATAGTGGGGGTGGTGGTTTCAAACCTGGCCCCAGCCAAAAACCACAAAAGAAAAAGAAATCACAGCTCGAAATTGTAGCTCAGCAGCTAGGGCACCGGCCACATACACTGGCGGGTTTGAATCCAGCCAGGCCTGCCAAACAGTGACAACTACAACAAGAAAATAGCCAGTTGTGGCAGGCGCCTGTAGTTCCAGCTACTTGGAAGTCTGAGGCAAGAGAATCCGCTTAAGCCCAAGAGTCTGAGGTTGCTGTGAGCTGTGACGCCAGGACACTCTACTGAGGGCGACATAGTGAGACTCTGTCCCCTCCCCCCCCAAAAAAAGAAATCACATTCTTTACAAAAAGAAACAAATTCTCCAAAGTTCAAATAGAAAAGGACTCTTCTGAAGAAAATCTTTGCATGGAAGAGAGTCTCTTTACCAATTACTTTCCTTTAAGCTTCCTCCTTTTGTTTCTCTCCACTACTATTACATATCACTGCTCTATCTTTTAAACTTTGTCCCCCCCCTTTCCTTATTGTCTAATAGAACAGATAAAATAGATTATTATTTTCAAAGGGGAATCAAGCTGAAAACAGCACAAAGTCCAGTTTCTAAAGTTTCAAGTTTCTGATCCAGGTACTAGTAAAGCAGCAGATGTCTTCAGTGAACCCATAGCTCTTCATCCTTCCAGTTTCTGTGAAAATGAGATAACTTTGCAGGGTCCATTGGCCCATTTCCCTTCTTTCTAGCTCTTTGAGGAGTCTCATAAAAGTCTCAGTATTGCCCCCTCCCTGGCACCCAAAAGGGAATCTACCATATTGTCCTTTCCAAGGGCAAAATGCTCCCCACAACATGGGGCTGAAAGCATCAATGCCTGAGCAACACTCTCAAGTGGAATTTTCTATGATAATGAAAATATCTCTGCATTGCTTCTGCACTGGTAGCCACTACACATACGTGTCTACTAAGCACTTAAAATATAATGAGTGTGACGTAGGGAATTCATTTGGTTTTTCATTTAAATCTTACGTAGCCACTTGTGGCTGGTGGTTATCATTGGACAGAGCAACTTTAGAGCTACTCACCTCAATTCTTATGTTTAGTCTAAGAGTCACATCTTATTCATAGTTCATTCAAAAGGCAATGAATGAACTCCCTACAGGGTGCAGTGGCTCATGCCTATAATTCTAGTACTTTGGGAGGCCATGGTGGGAGGATTGATTGAGGCCAGTAGTTCAAGGCCAGACTTTTCAAGAATGAGACCCCCGTTTCTATAAAACAATTAGAAAAATTAGTCAGATGTGATGGTATGAACCTGTAGTCCCAGCTACTTGGAAAGCTGAGGCAGAAGGATCACTTGATCCCAGGATTTTAAGGTTGCAATGAGCTATAATGATGCCTCTGCACTCCAGTCAGGGCAACAGAGCAAGAACCTGTCTCAAAAAAGGGAGTGGGGGCAATGACACCCATTTGAAACAAAAAAATGATCTCTGCCAGGCCTGAACTGTCAATTTATCAGCTCCACCCACTTTTGTAATATTTAATGATAACTCACAGGCACAGGAAAGAGAGTTTGTCAAATCAATTTCTTCCCATAAAGACCATATTAATACTTAAATCATACATAAATAACACATAATGGAGACAGAAGGAAAATGCATTCTTTCATACTTGCACATAGTATATCTTGTCTTGAAGATAAGGAGAAAAAGGTACCTTACATCTTCTTCCCAGAGGCCTGCCTAGAGTAAACAGTGAGAGTACTTTCCACTCTATAATTCTATCAGATCCAGCCCAATCCTGAGATATCCCAGTATGCATACATCCCAGAAGGTATGCATTCTCCATACATTCAAATGACCTGCTTCCAAGCAGTCTCTACTTTAAAGCCGGTTTGGTCATGAAAACAAAATACAAAAGCTTCTCTGTACTTCCTTCTGAGAAAGAACCTAGAGAGATCTAAAACCAGTTCCAGCCCAGTGATCCTGTCCTCAAATTTCTACATCTTTTAGGTTTTTATCTTACATCTTACAGGTTTTCAGAAAAGTGGGGTATTTCCTTGTCCTGTCTCAGAGCATGGAATTTCCTTTATGGTATAACTTAGAATGTAGCTCCCAAACTCTTTGACACTTAGCATACTATTTTATTGGTAATTATTGGTGCTTCGGCCTCCTCACTAGACTTTGCATCCTTTCATTTACCCACCAAGTACTGAGCGCCTACTCTGTGCCACACCTGTTCTGCATTTTGGGAACAAAGTACAGAACAAGACAGACAAGGTCTCCCATGAAACTTAGTCTCTAGTGAGGTAGACTGATAATAAATCCACAATACTATGTATGCAAGATAATTTCAAGAGTAATAGATGTTATGAAGAAAATAAAAATAAGGCTGGGTACAGTGGCTCATGCCTGTAATCCTAGGACTCTGGGAGGCCAAGGCGAGTAGATTGCTTGGACTCAAGAGTTCAAGAGTGGCCTGAGCAAGAGCAAGACCACATCTCTACTAAAATTAGAAAAACTAGCTGGGCATAGTGGCACATGCCAGTAGTCAGTCCCAGCTACTTGGGAGGCAAGGCAAGAGGATTGCTGAAGCCCAAGAGTTTGTGGTTGCTGTGAGCTCTGACACCCTGGCACTCTACCCAGGGTGACAGAGTGAAACTCTGTCGGAAGGAAGGAAGCAAAGCAAAGAAAAACAGGGTAATGTTACCTCAGAAGGCCAAGGCAGGAGGAGTGCTTAAAGCCAGGAGTTCAAGGCCAGCCTGAACTGAACAAGAGCAATACCCCATCTCTACAAAAAATTTAAAAATTACCCAAGGGTGGTAGCACACACCTTTAGTGCCAGCTACGTGGCAGGCTGAGGCAGGAGGATCACTTGAGCCCAAGAGTTTGAGGTTGCTGTGAGCTGTGGTCGTGCCATTACACTCTAGTCCAGGCAGCAGAGTGAAACCCTATCTCAAAAAAAAAAAGGTAATGTGATCAAGTGATGGTGATCTCTTTAGACCCTGTGGTCAAGAAAGACCTCTGAAAAGAAGGCTTTCTTTGAGCTGACATCTGAATACAAAGTTGCCAGCTTTGTAAAGACAAGAGCAACCTAGTATAGCACAGATAGAAAGTCTATGTTTACCACTATGGCAGGTTCTTTATTTCCTTTTGATAATTGTATTTTCAGTGCTTAACATAACGCTTGGCTTTAAAGAATAATAACAGCGACAATAGGTAACATTTTTAACATAAGTAAATTTACTAAATGTTTATTCAAATTATCTTGATTAATTCTCATAAGATGCAGCCAGGAGAAGAAATTAAGAGATACTAAATAACCTGTTCAAGGGCATACAATAGGTAAGTGGCAAAGCAAAGACTGACCTTAACACAGACTTCTGACTCCAGAATTTATGCTTCTAATTAACCAATGAATCTCACTGAGCACCAGAATCTGCAGTGCTTCCTAGAAATGCAGCCTTCTAGCATCAAGCCAAAACAGTTGAATTAGAATCTCAGAGGGTAGGGATTAAAATTTGAATGTTTAACAGGCCCTCCAGACAATTCTTACACACACTGAAGTTTAGGACCACTGTGGTTTATTGCAAGAATAAATGGAAAAGTCCTGTGCTGTTTGTACCTCTTTGCCTCACATCTTGCAAATTCCTAAACCCCTTAAACTATAAATACCAGTTCTCTTAAACTTTAGTCTTTATAATAATCAGCTTAATACTGTTTTACAAAAAGGAAGAATCTCAGAATCTACTAGGTCCAGCAGGTAGGCTAAAGAAACATGCCTTGATAAACCCCCCTGCCCCCGCATTCTCCCACCCTACACCCCCAAGCCTGGTTTTAACTTAACCAAGGGGATGTTCTAAAATCTGCCAGCTTCAGGGACATTAGGCACTGTTTACCAGTTCAAGTAAAGTTTACATCCAGGCTCAAGGTTTAACTCCTCCTCCAAGCAAGCCTGAAGTGCACTAAAGACCTCTGAGCTCAGCCAGTCACCTTAGCTCCCATGTCCTCACACCCACATACCCAAAGCAGACCCAGCCTTTTACATTAGTCCTTCAACTGCGGTCTTCTACACTGAAGAAGACCTGGAGTTGAGCAACATTTTCCCTGTAAATTAGGTTGGAGCCAGACTCAACCTCAGAGCAGAAGAATGCCCTTCTTGACATATGTCACATAGATTCAGGATTGTCAATAAAATACAGATGTCCAATTATGTCCCAAATATTGCATGGCACATATTTGTTCTAAAAAATTGTTTTATCTGAAATTTAAATGTAATTTAGTGTCCTGTGTTTTATTTTTGAAATCTGGCAAGTATGTACATTCAATCCAAGGTATTGTCTACACACACACACACACACACACACACATCTTAAGCATCCGATTGGAAGGAACACTAACAAGGGGAGATTTCAGGGGGAGAACTCTAACAGGAAGCCCGAAGAGTATGTATGAGCTCGTGCTGGGGTAGTTCTGTCACTTTTTAATTACCAGAGAACAAAGTGCGGATGGAGCTCCATGAAGAACTTGGGTTTTTTAGGACTACCACCCTCCTTCACTGTCCTCCAAAGGTG
Source organism: Nycticebus coucang (assembly GCF_027406575.1). Taxonomy (NCBI): domain Eukaryota; kingdom Metazoa; phylum Chordata; class Mammalia; order Primates; family Lorisidae; genus Nycticebus; species Nycticebus coucang. Next base: position 31,448,996 of record NC_069785.1, on the reverse strand, counting down.
TGACCAGGATTGCTGTCCTATTTTATAAGACCCCCAGAGGCAGTTCTGCCTGGACATGACATGTCAATACCCGAAAACTTAGTAAGAAGGGCTCCACTAGCTCAAACCAATTTGCCGAGTTTCATCCGTCAGCGGCCACCCTGCTACCCAGCTCCGCCCCCGAGCCCATAGCCCCGCCTCCCCTGACAAGCGGACCAGTGGCCACGCCCCTTTTGTTATCTGAGACTTTTCTGGGTCAGCTGGTGCTGGCGTCAGGAGGAGGGATGGGCTGGCTCTGCTTGACCCGGCAGGGCTTGTTTACTATGGCTGATGATCTGGAGCAGCAGTGAGTTAATCCTGTCTCTTTCTCTTTCTCTCTCTCTCTCTCTGGGCCATGATCCTGGGACTATCTGTGGCTGAAGAGCTGTTTTAGACACCTTCCCGCCTTTCCTTTTTCAGGTCGGCTTCCGGGGAGGGCTGGCGTTGCGTTCGCTTGCTTTGCTTTTGCCCAGCGGAGGCGGCCGCAGAGCCTGGGAAGCAACGGTAGATGAGCTTGCCTGGGGCTCGGTGATTGTGACTTTCCACCTTAGTCTTCTCCACTGCCCCTCATTCTCCTCTAGTTGCTGTGCTCTGAGGGTAGATTTAGGGGCAATGTGTGAGATCCCAGAAAACAAGCTTGTGCTACCCGTGGGAGTAGCAGCCAGGTGTGTTCGCCTCAACCTGCCCCGGTCGGTAGTCGTGGGTGTGGAGGATGTGTAGCCAGAGGTCTCCACCGCGGTAGGATTGGCGTGGAGTAAAGGACTTACAAGTTTCTTTAGCTCTTGCCCACCGAGACATACAACCGCTTATGGTCCTGGTTGATAAATGTTTTTAATTATCATAACAACATCCGTAATGCAGTGGTTTCAGAACGATAGCTATTGAGATTTGTTAGCAGTGTCTGAAGGGCATTAGGTTTGGGATACCACCTGTAGGTGGTGTAACTTATAGTTGGAAATCTGATAGGAGCAAGTTAAAGTTGTTTCTAGAAGAATGACTCAGCTCCCAGCCAAGCCTTGGTTTCACCAGAACAGTGCCTTTCCTGGGCCTGGTACTCCCCCCAACCCCCCAGACCTGCAGAACCAGAAGCCTGCAAATCTAATTTACTTTATGATAATTTATAAATAGCTTCCTGGGCTTGAAGGAACTGCCCAGGAGAATGTTGCTTTCTAAGAAAACTTTTCCAAGAGGAAATTTACAACACCTAAAATGACTTGAGGCAGAATATTGGAGCTGGAAGAGACCCAGGTAGTTAAGCTCCTTTTTACGAATGAAGAAGCCAATATCCATAGAAATTAGGAGTCTTACCCAAGATCACACAGGTCTAGAACAGAATCTTCTCCCAGCACAGAACTCCTTCTGCTTCATCCCCATCAGGATGGACGAGACCATCCTAGCCCAGCTAAGTTCATGGCTAAGTGGCTTCTCTGCTCCTTGCCTCAATTTCCCACTCCTGCCCTTTCCTCCCCCATAGAACTGAGCATACAGTGTATACCAGGCGCCATTTTCAGTGCTTCACCTGTGACATTTTTGGAGAAGAACAGCAAAGTACATCTCCCCCCATCCCACTCAAGGAATATCTGCTGAGCAGCCCATGGTGCTGTTCCATGAGACAGCATTTCTCCTGAGCTGTACACTGGAGTGCTACAGGGCAATGTTAAAATAACATTATCACAGTATCTATGACTTAGAAAGTTTGTCTCTTAAGACTGGCAAAATTCCAACTCCAGGTCTTGGTCCCCATACTTTAAGGCTACAAGAGATTCCAGTAGAATATGAAAAGGGTTCTGAGTCTCTCTGGGATTAGATAGATTTGACACTGACAAAACTCTCATTTGGCTAAAGCCATCAAGGTACCAATCCCAGCTGTAACCCCAGGTTTTCTTTCAAACTTCATTCACTGAGAGTTGCTACTTGCAAACATTGGTAATGAAGAGAGTTTGTAATTTAGCTGAGGGGAAAGAAGGTTTATTGGGTGTTTGTCTTATGCTAGGCATGATTCTGTGTGCTTTAGATGTGCTCCTTTAATCCTTATAACAACCCTCTGAGGTATATAGTATTACCACCTCCCTTTTAAAGATGAGGCGGCTCTGACACAGAAAGGCTAAATAATGTACCCACAATCACAGTGTTGGTAAGTGACAGTGCTAAAATTAGAACTCTGACTTTAGATCACAACCTCCTTTCAGTAAACAGTGTGAAAATGTGGTTATATACTCTTGAGTATTTATGTATGGCCTTGAAAAGCTGAGGTTAGACAGTCCATGGAGGACATACTGAGAAATCTGGATTTGAGATCTGGGTTCTGGTTCTGTTCTTTCTCTGGGTATTAGTTTGCTCATTTGTAAAATAAAGAAGCTGGACTGAATGATTTCCAAGGAAACATCCTATCTAAAATTCTGTACTTCAAATGACATATTAGGAAGCCCAGGAGGTTTAGTGATGATTCTGTTCCCACACAAAATACCCTGCCTTGACTATTCTGGTGTTCACAGGCCCTTCCTATGGCTGTTAATGTCTGTCCGGAAACCCCCTTCACCCAAGCAGAGTTCAAGAATAGAAATAGCATGTGGGATGGAAAAAAATAATAATAAAAACTGCATTCACTGAGCATCTAATTTGTACTGGGCACCCTACAAGGTCCCTTACATATCCAAATGGTCAAAGAGAGGTTATTTATTGGTCCAAAGCCATTCTTCTCTTCGTAGATAGTGCTGTGATTCGAATCCAGGAGATTTTCTTTTTATTCCAAAGCTGATGCTTTTAACCCCTGTCTTTCAATGACTTAAAGTCACTGGGTATGAAGGAGAAAGCAGGATGGGTCTAATTTACTGCATGTTGTGGGAGCTGAGGGCATAAGTGAGCTTTCCACAACTCATTTTATAATCTGGAAAACAAGTCAGAGACAACCTATGTCCTGTCAGTGAATTTGTCAAGAGTTCTTGAACCCAAGTGTTCTGCCTCCTGCTCCCCGCCTTCCCCATCTCCATGTTTAGGGCTGAGTGAACTGATTACCCGAGAGCTCAGGGAATCAGACCCTAACACAGTGGTGCTCCATATTTCAAAGGCCTTGGAAGAGGGTGCCCTACCAGGAGGGAGGTGGCATGGGAGTTTGTCTGTCCCACCCTAAAAGAACAGCTAGTCCTGGGGATGACAGACTAACTGAAACATTAATTGCTTATCCTCTCCTTTTAATCTCCTTGAACATAAATTATGATAACCAGTAACAAAGGGAAGTTGTAAACCTCAAATGAGATAATAAATGCAAAAGAGCTTTGTAAACTGTAAAGTATTGTACATATTACATTCTGAATATCTATTGCAACAAGGGCATGCTGTTAATAACCATTTACCCAAGAAGAGTAACCATATGTCTTAAGGTAGCTAGTAGGAATTGCTGACTGCCACAGTGGGCAGGTCTCCTGAGGCTGGGAAACATCCTGTCTCCTGGTAGCTCTTGTAACTGTGAGCAAAGCTAAGAGCATCAATGTTTCCTTTTCAATGTTGCCAATGTTGTCTGTGTCTCCTGTCAGGCCTCAAGGCTGGCTGAGTAGCTGGCTGCCTACTTGGCGCCCCACTTCCATGTCTCAGCTGAAGAATGTGGAAGCCAGGATCCTCCAGTGTAAGTAGAAGGGACAGCTTGTCCCACTTCTCTCAGGGGGCCCAAGAGGGGTACAGGGTATGCACAGAACTGGGTACGTTGAGGCCACTGATTTCCTGATTAATAGTGCTTTGGATGGGAGGAAAGGATGTCAGTGATTTGAGGGGAAGAGATTCATAAAGAGGGCACAATATTCTGTGATAGTGGTTTCTCACCTCCTTCCTAGCCATATGCCACTTCCTGCCACATCCTATAGTTTCACCTCAAACCCTACGCCAATATGGGTTAACACACACAGACATACACATCTTCCCCCTCCCTCCTTCCTTCTCTCCCATTCCTTTCTTCTCTCCCTCTCTTTTCTAAACACACAAGCACTTCTTAGATTTACCATCTGCCTACCCGAGGACCAGCAATCCTACATTCTCTAATATGCCCTGTGTTCTAGCTGGTTTGGGCCTACCTCCTGCCTGGTCACTATAGTAGTTTGGGATTTGTAAACCAGCGCTGTTACCTGGGGGCAGGGCATCTCATGAGCAGTAGCAGCACTAGCTCAAACAAGACCTATGGGCTATGTCTCCCCATATTTCCCATATGATCTTCCCCAACCTGCCACACTACCCCAGCCATGGCCACGCTCACTCTTATCATCCTACGTCAGAGCAGCCACAGCTTTCAAGCCTCCATCCAGGATCTAGGCAGCTCTGCCATGTGATTGCCACCACACCAGCAAAACAAGCCCTCCCCACCTCAGTCTCTACGGTGAATAAGTCCAAGGCCCAGCCCACACCCATCACCCCCTCCCCCTGGCTGGACTATAGTTCTATCCACCTGTCAAGCTTCAAACACACACGGGTTCAAGAGTGTTGGACACAAGAGCTCTGTAGTGTGTCACTGCTACCCTGGGCCCAAAGGGAGCTGGGCAAACAGCCTCCAGGAATAAGATAGCCTTTAATACCCACAGACCAGTCTACAAATTGTGCTTGGAGTTGAATTCTGTAGAATGTATAGTTAAACACACGACGTGTAGTTTCTTTAACAGAAAAAATTTATTCTTACACATTAAGTTGGTTCTTACCAAGGTTATTCAATACTGATGCAATAGGGGAGAGAGATGGGCTCAACTCCAAATACAACAAGGACAAGTGGGGATTTATAACCAAGGAACAAGGTGACAGGGTCTGTGGATGGAGAAGTACTGGAGAAGACATCAAGGATAAGGGGATTCTTGCAAATAACCATTTACCCAAGAAGAATAACCATCTATCCAAGACCATAATGGGCAGGTCTCCTAAGGCCTCACAGCCTGCCTCCTGGTACCTCTGATAACTGTCAGCAAGGCTGAGAGCTGTAATGTTTCCTTTTCATCGTTGCCAGTGAGTGTTTCTGTGTGTCCTCATCCCAGGCCTCAAGGCTAGGGAAGAAGCAGCTTGGTCAGGAATGACTGGCTAGGGGATTCTTGCTAAGACTGGGATAGGCAGGCTATAGGCAGGCTGGGGCCAGGGGCCAGGGGCCAGGCCTAATCAAGAAGAGGGCTCAGAGAGCTCTCCTAAAGTTTGGTCAAGGAGAGAGTCTGTGTCAGAGTTGTGGAAGGAAAGACCTGAGGGAGATTAGGGAGGTCTGGCAATGGAAAGAGATCTGAAGTGTGGTGGTCATGGGCCATCTGGGCAGAATGTCGGGAAGTGGTCTTATTGATTTACCCTGGGATTCTCCCCACCCCAGGTCTCCAGAACAAGTTCCTGGCCAGATACGTGTCCCTTCCAAATCAGAACAAGATCTGGACGGTGACTGTAAGCCCTGAGCAAAAGGGCCGCACCCCCCTGGTGATGGTGCATGGCTTCGGGGGTGGCGTGGGCCTCTGGATCCTCAACATGGATTCACTGAGTACTCGCCGAACACTGCACACCTTTGATCTGCTTGGCTTCGGGCGAAGCTCAAGACCGACATTCCCGAGGGACCCAGAGGGAGCTGAGGACGAGTTTGTGACCTCGATAGAGACGTGGAGGGAGACCATGGGGATCCCCAGCATGATTCTTTTGGGGCACAGTTTGGGAGGATTCCTGGCCACTTCTTACTCTATCAAGTACCCTGAAAGGTAATGAGCCACCTGCCCTTATACCCTAACTCCTTACCTTGCTGGGAACTTTCTAGTGTTCTTTTCCAATAATTCTCTCCTTCCCAGGTGATTGAAGGACTCTGGTGCTTCCAAGAAAATACAGTGTGTCTTCTCTTCTTTCCCCCTTTAATGTAGAGTAAAACACCTCATCCTGGTGGACCCGTGGGGCTTTCCCCTTCGACCGACTGACCCCAGTGAGATCCGAGCTCCCCCAACATGGCTCAAGGCCGTGGCATCTGTCCTAGGGCGTTCCAATCCTTTGGCTGTTCTTCGAGTAGCGGGGCCCTGGGGTGAGTAGCCTGCAGATGAAGAAACTATCCCCTTATAACAAGGCTATCCCATTCCAGAAACCTCACTGTTTGTCCCACTTACTCATAAAAAGTGAGAATGGGTCTAGCATTATCATTTAAAGCTATTAATCTGAGCCAGATCTCTTTGTTTGAGGTTTCAGAAGGCTCTTTCCCCTCTTCATCTGCATGGAAAAAGCTTTTCTATACAAGGGACAGATGGAGCAGAGCAGCCACCCCATACCTTGGCTATATCCCCAGAGGAGAAGACTGTGAGGCAGGTCCTCCTCTGCTACATGCGTGAGTCTTTATGGCAATCTATTGGTGATTCAGGCACAGTAACCACCTCTGGATCCCATCCCTGTGGGTCAGGATGGGATCAAGCCCTGTTCCCATCCCTGTGGGTCACCCAGCACCCACAGCAGGGAGGGCAGGACCAGAGCCTCCAGCATAACCCACCGTGGCCCACAAGCCCCTCTGAACTGTGCACTGCTTCAGGCAAGCACCTTATCTTCACCTGCCCTGTGTCATCTAGTACTTAGTAGCCATCAGAAAATTCTGCCAGTAAAAGGGAGGGAAAGAAAGTGGGGCAGGAGGAGCCAGTGTAATGAATAGGTCAATAGATTTGGCTTCCTGACCTTGCATTGCCAGCATCCCTTCCTTCTAGAGAGCTTATAACTCGGATGAAGTAAAAAGTAGATTCCCTTCATGGAAAGCTTAGTGACCCCTATTCTGTACTAATGGCTTATGTTTACATAGTAATATTCAATAGCCAATTTTTTGTGTGTATATTTATGCATATACTTTTTTTTTTTTTTGAGACAGAGTCCCACTTTGCACCCATGGTAGAGTGCTGTGGCATCATAGCTCACAGCAACCTCAAACTCTTGGGCTCAAGTGATCCTTTTGCCTCTGTTTTTCATTTTTAGTGGAGGCTGAGGTCTCACTCTTGCTCAGGCTTGTCTTAAACTCCTGACCTCCAGTAGTCCATCTACCTCAGCCTCCAAGAGTGCTAGGATTATAGGCGTGAGCCACCGCACCTTAATTATTATTGTTAATAGCTAAAGAAGAGTTCTCTCACTAGGCCCTTAAAGAAAAACAGAATGGCTTCAGATAAAGGTGGGGGAAATGAGCATTTTGAGTAGAAGGTAGGAGTTTAGAAGTTCTGAGAGAAAGGAGGGCTTGCAAGAGGCACAGGTGGCAAAGGAAAGAAAGTAGGCAGAGGGCTGACCCCCTGATTCCGCACACTGCGGATTCCAATAGACTCCACAGTCTTTTCCAGGGAGAAACCCTGCTCAAGCCACCCTCTCGTCTTCTGGCTTTGGATCTGGCCATTTCTTGCAAGGGCATCAGAGGTATTATGGTTGGGGCAGTTGCCTGGCAGCCAGAGAGGGCTATGCCAAGAGGGAGGGCCAGCACCCATGGAAATCTTGGTTGTACCTCCCCAGTCCCTTCACATCTCCCTCTAACCCCCTTACTGGTTACATGGAGAATACCAGAAGAGAGAGATCAGAAGTTGACCAGTAGGCCCAATTTTTACAGCCTGTTTTTGTTTGTATATATACCATAAAAAAAGGTGAAAGGAACAGATTGTTCTAAAATAGTACTCGGAGTCTGAGACACTAGTGTTAAGTTCACCTCCCCATGTATTCTATTACAGGTTTGAAAATGAGAGGGTTCTTGAGAGGTGGTCTAGTTTCATCTGCTACCTTCAGAAGATTAGAAGGCCATAGGGTTTCAGGGAGAGAAAGAACACAGACTGTGAAAGAAGAACATCTCAACTATGCACTCGGGAGAGGGCTTGTGATCCTTGCAGGGAAAGACCTTGGGACTTCACTGAACTGAAAATAACCTGATTCCTCAGTGATGTTAGACTGTCTTTAAATTCTTTGGTAACCAAGTATCATTTGCAGTCATCTGGAGTTTCCCAGTAGACTCCTGCACTCTTTCCGCCACTGTAATGTTAAATGTATAAAGCAAACAAACCCTTAGGAGAAATATTACTTAGTTAAAGTTGTTAAAACATACATAGGCAGGAGTCTTGCCCCACCCCCACCACCCCACCCCACCCCCCGGCCACATCTGAACTGGCCACTATGGGTTTTTCTATCCCTTCCCAGGGCCTGGCCTGGTGCAGCGATTCCGGCCAGACTTCAAGCGCAAGTTTGCAGACTTCTTTGAAGATGATACCATATCAGAGTATATCTACCACTGCAATGCACAGAATCCCAGGTGAGGGCAGCCCCCAGGCTAGCTTGGGATGGGTGCTTTGGATATAAAACTCCAGCTGCTGGAGTTCTGTGCTTTACTTTTTTTTTTTTTTTTACAAAGCTCTGGCTAAGTTAGGGAACATAGGCACTAATAGGCTTGATCATTTCCAGCAAGATCCCCAGGGATAGACACAAAGGAATATAGAAGATAATAGATTAATTAAGCACATTGCCCATCTCTAGAGGAAGCTCTTCCTTACGGATAGGGAGTTGTCCTGATGAGCAAAAGTCTGAAAAACATTTTATTTTTCTTATTTATTTGAGACAGAGTCTTGTCCTGTGCCCTGGGTTGAGTGCCATGGCATCATAGCTCACAGCAACCTCAAACCCCTGGGCTCAAGCAATCCTCTGGCCACAGCCTCCCAAGTAGCTGGGACTGTAGGTGCTTACCACAACACCTGGCAAGTTTTTTTATTTTTAGTAGAGATAGGGTCTCGCTCTTGTTCAGGCTGGTCTTAAACTCCTGTGCTCAGGCAATCCAACCACCTGGGCCTCCCAGAGTGTTAGGATTACAGGCATGAGCCACCACACCCAGCCTGAAAAGCATTTTAAAAGATCTTTTTTTTTTTTCTTTTTTAACTGAAAAGGTGATACAAACATGGGGCCAGTGTGGGGGGGACAGTTGTAAAGGAAAAGAAAGAAATCTTCTGTCTCAAACCTGCAGTCCCCAAATTTCCTTATTATTTCCAGTCTGGGATATCATGTGCCATTGCTTCAGAGGGCCTCCTTGCACATATTCCTTTGCACACGTGTGATTGTATCTAAAGAGCACATTCCTAAATATACAATTGCTCATCCAATTTAAAATTGAATCAGGTGAACTTTGAAATGATTTAGCATTGGGACAGAAATTCTTTTGTATCTTTGTGAGACTCAGGAGTCCTTAGAACATTGCAAAGTTCCCATGTGTGGCTACTTACATACACAGCAGGCCCCACAGCCTGCCAATCTGCAGTCTTGGCAACATCGAAGGCCAGGGCATAGTCAGGGAGGTAATCTTCCTCTATGGCAGTGCCCTGTGAGTGGCTGATAGCATGAGGCCACGTTGGCGGCACCACGACTGTGAGGGCCTCACCCCCACCTATTTGCAGAGCCAAAGTCACTGCCCCACCTCCTTCCAAGCCTGTCCGTATCACCTGTTGTGGGCCATAGCTGTGAGGAAGGTAGGGGTTTGCATTCCAGCAACACTGTCTGAGCATTAGCCTGAAACCCAGGCAGCTGTGGGGCAGTGTGGGACCTGTCTGTCCCACTGCACTGCACATGTGCACTGCACATGACCTGGACCCTGGTTAGGCAGTAGTATAGAAGTTTAGCTCAATGGTCAAATTGGGTACCCCTTGCTTCCTACTCTTAGCTCCTCTCTCAGCCCTCACAGACTCCGTGCCAGTCTGGTATCCACCTGAGGCCCCACAGGCCCAACCCAAGCTCTTTCCTCAGAACTTTGCTCATCCTAGACCTACTTCTGTACGACGGCCTCCCAATCTAAGCCATAGACTGTATAATCCCGCAATTCATTCATGTCCAGGAGGAAGCAAAGATGACATGAGTGACCCCCCTCCCAATACCATCACACTATTTTGTGACCCCTTGGGTTATTTTGAGTTGTAACCCTGATAAGCTCCTGCTAACTTTTATTTTTATTTTCAACTTTTCCCTTGGAAAACATGAAACATGGCCAAAGAGCAAAATGTTTGAAGGTTACCTACTTCTACACACCCAAACTTAGGGGCTTTGTATATAGTATTTTTTTTTTGAGACTGAGTCTCACTATGTTACCCTCAGTAGAGTGTCATGGCGTCACACTTGACAGCAACTTCAAACTCCTGGGCTTAAGTGATTCTCTTGCCTCAGTCTCTCAGTGGGACAGGCACCCGCCACAGCACCCAGCTATCTTTTTTGTTGTTGTAGTTGTCATTGTTGTTTAGCAGGCCCTGGCCGGGTTTGAACCCGCCAGCCTTGGTATATGTGGCCAGTGCCCTACCCACTGAGCTACGGGCATTGCCTATGTATAGTATGCTTTCATTTTTCTAATCATGACCTAAAAAAATGGGCATAGTACTCCCAATTTGTAAATGAGAAAGTCAAGCTATATCCTGGTTATATGACTGGCTAAGAAAACATAGCCAAGGATTTGAATTTATGTCTTTCTGACTCCAAATTCCATGACTTTTCCACTGCCCTGCAATGTCTTCAGGAAAAATTATCCATTTCTGGTGGCCTGGGCAGAACTTGGGCTCCCTTCTTGCCTGGGATGCAAAGGAAAGTATGGATGTAACCAACCCCAAACAGGTCAAGCCTAGGAGGCAGCAGTGTCCCCAACCTCCCCTGTCTCCCACAGAACCTACAGACCAGCCCAGAGAGCTGGTTCCTGTCACAGCCTTGCAGACACCTCATGATACGGCCTCAATTAATCCTACCTGAGGAAATGACCAGAGAGTAAGGTAGACTAAATCAGCATTTGTTGCTTTTTACTTAACAAAAACTGCTGCTCCCCTGGTCCTTGTAAGACTGGTTTATAATACCAGAGTCTTCTTAGGCAGCATTTGTTACTACCCTAATGCCCCCTTCAGATTCAGATGAACTCCTTGATGCTCTCCCTTCACCTCAGCAGTCTGAGTCCCCAGCCCACGTTCCTCTAGCACTCAACCACCCTTTCATCATTCTTGGGAAATTTTAAGTTAAATAATTAATCACATGATTAGCTGTGTGATGCCTGCTTTCCTACAATGTGAGCTCCAGGAGGGCCAGCACCCCATCTGTCCTGTTCACATCTCCTCACCCAGCCCAGGGTGTGGCACATAAATATCTGTTGAATAAGTAATAGTCCACTCCATTCCATTCTTGGATGGTTCTTAGTGCCTTGGAGTTTTTCACAAGTGTGTTCCTCCTAAGTCTTCCCCAATAGGAGACCTGTGGCATTTCCATCATCTCCTAATCGTACCAGTATTGAATAAGCCCAGTGCTGACCTTTGAGAGGAATGCAAAGGTGACTGAGATATTGCCCCAGCCTCTGGAGGACCACAAGTTGACATTTTCAGCTGCAGTGTTTATTCTGTTAATTGCCTCACCCTGGTTTGCTTCTGTCAGTGGTGAGACCGCATTCAAAGCCATGATGGAGTCCTTTGGCTGGGCCCGGCGCCCCATGCTGGAGCGTATTCACTTGATTCGGAAGGATGTGCCCATCACCATGATCTATGGGGCCAACACCTGGATAGATACCAGCACAGGAAAAAAGGTGAAGATGCAGCGGCCGGATTCCTATGTCCGAGACCTGGTATGTTGGCCACCCACAGAACGGGTTGAGGAGGAAGTGCTGTGAATTGAATCCCAGCACATGCTGGTCGCCTCTCAGTCAGTCAGCTCTCAGCCTTGGGGTAGAGGAGGGTGATCAGAGAGTCGGGGGAAAGAGAGATGGACAGATGGCCATGGGGCAGGGGGTTTGGAAAGTCTGTCTTTGTAATAGGTAAAAGGGGCTCCCCACTTCTTTGTAGCCTACGTCAGCCAAAAGCAGGTTCTTATCCAGTAGCCAGGTGGGTGCTGCCTCTGACAATCCCCACCCAGGACCAGAGCCTGAGGCCTTCCTACCACACTTCTGCCTGCTGCTCCCCACCCTTGTTTGCCAGTGAGTGGGCTTAATTAGGCTAGGTGCCACCCCTGGGCCCTCCTTCTGGGCCTTTGGATAAAACCAGCCCATCAGTGGTGGTGCTAACATGGAAGGAAAGATACGGTGAATGTCTGTAGAAGAAGTAGGATGGGCTAGTGGGATTCATTGGCTCCCAAAGGAAAGTACCAAGATCCAGGGAGAAGGGTGAAGCATTGTTCTTGATAACAGCTTGTGGGTGACAGCAAACAGTGTAAGGGGAAAAGAAATGGTGACTGAAGGGCTGTCTCACCCCTGGTGGGTCCTCTCTCACAGGAGATTAATGATGCCTCGCACCACGTCTATGCCGACCAGCCACACATCTTCAATGCTGTGGTGGAAGAGATCTGCAACTCAGTTGATTGAGCTGCTCTCTAAAGGAAGAGGAGAAAGCCAGAGAGTCACTGTCGCCTCCCTGTCTGCTTACTCACCCCTCTGTCCTTTCCTCACTGACTAACACGTGCCAGCCTGGCAGTCTTGGGCTGTCCCCAGGACAGGACCTCCGTGGAAAAGAGCACTTCTGACCCCATGCTAAGGGCTGGAGGCGGAGCCACGAGAGGCCTTGAGCTCCCCACCCTAGGGAAGAACATAAAGCGTTGCACAATGTCACCCATTCTCTCCATGCCAAGTGTTACCCAAGTGTTGGTTATGAAGGATTGCACTGAGCCACATTCCCTCCCTGTGCAGCCTTTTCTTCCTCTGGGTAAAGGAGAGTTCCCAGTCCCCTTTCCTAGCTCTAGCTGGGGTAGGTCCCCTGCAAGGACATCTTCCTCCTCCAAGACTCCCTCAGCCCCATCCTATGCCAGTTCCATCCAGGGTCTGGCTAGGACTGGTTCCCACTTAACTACCAAGAGCGGGACCTAGAGCTCCCTGTACCTGCTGAGTCCCTTCCACGACCTAAGAAGTCATATCCAAAGTCCTCACTGACAGATGAAACAGGACGTGGCTGGCCCATGGTGACACAGTTCTGTGTGGTGTGAGTCCAGCAGATCTAAGGCCAGATCCCAGGTCTGCAGACACCCACTGCTTATTGCACACTTGATTTCCTACACTTCGAGGCAGGCACCATTGCCATGAGGCTGATCCTACTTGCTGGCCAAGGATAAGCCCATCCTTGCCCCACATTCAGTTCTGTTTGCAGGGATTCTGTTGTCCTGCCCTGTTCTCAGCCCTGGCTGCCTAAGCTGGGAACACTCAGTGCTCCTTGCTTGACCCACCTTCCAACTGGAGGCCTCTGAGCCTCCCTCTGTGCCTTGGGCCCTGAAGCCCCACATGTAGTATTGAGCAAAGGTGGCCCCTGGTGGAGAGAGCAGGGAAGGGCCCTTCACCCCCGGTCATGTCTGGGTTCTTCATGCCCACCAGTATCTGCATTTTTCTACCTGCCCCCAGAACTGAGGCCCACTGTAAGCCCCTGCCTATGATCCAATTCCCTGTCCACGTCAGCCACAGCGTGGTTCCCACCATCTGACCCTCTGCCTCTGCCCTCTGTCTCCATGGTCTCCTATGTCCAGGGGCTGCTATGAGGTCATAGGCAGTAGGCTGGGCCTGGCCGCAGACCCAGGGCAGCTCCTCCCTGCTCCTTCACTTCTGTAAAGCCAACCCTTTCACCAGAATAGCATTAACTCCTGGTGCTTTGTACTACTGGTCCAGCTGCGTTGGGTTCCTTTTCTATATTAATAAAGAAATGAGTTAAAACTGCTGGCAGTGGTGAGATTTAGCATTGCTCTGAAAAGAGTGCTGAGTGGCCCTGAATTTGGGTGATGCCTGAGTTAAAGAAGGGAGCCCTGAGAGGTACCTGAGAACCCCCCACTCCCTCTCCTTTTAACTCAGTATTTGCCTCTAGACCCAGCCCAGAGTCCGGATCCAGGGTATAGATGGGTCAAGCCCCAATTCTGAAGAAGAGAATTGGGCAGCACTGGGTGCTGCCTACTGTCATTAAGTCCCTGGTCTTCCTAAGCTCAGATGGTGCTCCCTGTAGCCTGTTCTCCTAACTCCTGTTCATCCTCTGGATCTCAGCTTAGACTCCTCATGTGGGAAGCCTTTTCCTGACTCCCCAGACTAGACTTGGACTCCCTGTTCCACTTCTCCATGCCACACTCAGTTGCCCCTTTTGCCTCAGCCTCCCAAGTAGCTGGGACCACAGGCACCCGCCACATGCCCAGCTATTTTTTTTATTGCAGTTGTCATTGTTTAGCTGGCCCAGGCGGGCTTCAAACCCTCCAGCCTCGCCGTATGTGGCCAGCACTCTACCCACTGAGCTACAGGTGCCACCCTCAGCTGCCCCTTTTGTAAAACTATCTTGTAGTTCCTTGTTTAAAATCTCTTTCCTCCCCAGACCACTAGCCATGTAAGGACATGGAGCATGTCTGACGTATAGTTCATGTCCATTAAGTGTTTGTTTTGATCAAGCCAAGGGAAGTGAGACACACCAAGTGCTCAAAATGGTGCCCAGCCTGTGCTGGCTGAGTCCAGCAAGGTCCAGAGTTCCATAACTCTAAACAGCACATAATACTCCAGATGTTCCAATGAATGAATGAATGAGTGGACAAATGGACAGAATGGCTCCTGGGTATAATTACAGATCTCTGATCCATCCTAGGACCCTGTGTCTCCCCTGACTGCTGTAGGTGGGGAGCAGAGGCATTTACAGCCTACTACATGCCAAGCTCTAAGGCTTTAGCAGTGAAGAAACACACAGTCCCTGCCTTTATGGGCAATTCTAGGCTACCTGGAGAGACACAGCTCCCACTGGAGTTGGACAAGTCTCCAGCAGAAGTGACCCTGACAGATGACCCTGAAGGGGAGGGGGGCTGGGGAAGAGGAGGAAGGAGTGTCTTTGGAGAGGAGAGCAGGGAGGTAACTGAGAGATGAGTCTGGGAAGATTGGGGTAGGGATCAGCCACATGAAGAATGTTGTGTTCCTCCTAAAGAGTAATGGAAAGAAAGGAGTGAGGGTCAAGGTGGGGTGGAGAGCGTGACAGAATCAGACCAAGATTGAAACAGCCACTCTGGCTCTCTGTGTGGTACAGACTGCAGGGGGACGAGTCTTTCTCTGCAGGGGGAACTTTGAGGCACTACAGGGGTCCAGGCCAGCAATGCTAGGAGTGGACTTGGCTAGTGGCTAGTGGACACAGGAGAAAAATGTGAGAGATCTCTAGGAGGTAAGATCTAAAACTACCAATGTCAACACTGAGTGGCACTATCACCCTCTTGAATGTGCCAAGTGAGGCAGTGGTTACCACACCTGCTGACATAACGCAACAATCTTGGGGTATTTTTTTAAACTTTAGATTCCCCAATTCCTGTGCTGTAATCCCCAGAGTGACTACAGGAATTGTGTTGTAGTCCCCACTCACAGAGTGTGACTCAGTAAATCTGGATGGAATCTGACCATGAAATCTTCATTTAAACACGTTCCTAGGAGATTCTGATACCCCGTGTCTGTTCTAAAGAACACCATGTCTCTGACTCAGAAGGCCCATGTGGAGTACAGCCTGTGCCCAAAGAGTTCATCTTGTTCACTCCAGAATCACTTCTCTGGGTGGCTGTACAACATGCTGACTTTATTTTCCCAAACTCAACAAAGGGCAAATGCATTCCTTGGGATCAGGCACAAGAAGAGTCTGAGAAAGGTCACCCAGAGTGCCCTGTGTATACTACTGGGCCCATGTGCATAGCCACACGCCAGCACATATACATTCTAGTATACACACACAAACACACACACGCACACTCCATCTGAGAGGGGCGTCCTAACATTCCCCAGACTGGGACTAAGAAATAACAATGAATATGCCACCCAGTTGACACAATTCCTGGTGGGCTCTAAGGATTTATGGTGACAATTTAAGTCATAAACATGGGCTCCTCAAAGGCCTGCAATTTAAAAGGAGAGATTACACAGATAGACATAAAGGACTGTGACTCAGCTTAAGGCCCAAGAAGTGCTGCACTGTTTAGTGACTAGCAGGAAGTGTGCTAAATTTAACTTTCCTCTCTGGATAGACACCAATACATGTGTGCTAAAAATACAGTCCAGTTTCATTGTCAAAGGGCTGGCGAAATCTTGACAGAGCCTCACTCTGTCACTCTGGCTAGGGTGCCATGGCATCATCATAGCTCACAGCAACTTCAAACTCCTGTGCTCAAGAAATCCTCCTGCCTCAACCTCCCAAGTAAGCAGCTGAAATAGGGGGCACATGCCACAATGCTTGGCTAAGTTTTCTATTTTTAGTAGAGACAGGGGGAGAGGTGTCTCAGGCTGGTCTGCAACTCCTGAGTTCAAGGGATCCTCCCACCTTAACCTCTCAGAGTGCTAGGATTACAGACATGAGCCGCAGCCATGAGATGCCTCTTGGATGGGCAAGTCCCACCAAAGAATCTTAATCTTAGGACTTGAGGTCCTTCAAAGAAGAGGGTCTTTGGCACATGAAAGACCTCCTCAGTTTCTACTGCCCTCTTTCTTGGCCTAAAAAAAAACAATAAAACTCTGCTTACCCGAGCTCACCTTGCACCATCTGTTCTCAAGAAATCTTATTTTCTGCTTGGGGAGGATTGTCTGTCAGTTTAGACTTATAAATGTTATAAGAACATTTGATGCTATTAGAACTGAGAGACTACATACAAAAACAGGAAATAGCCAGACATAGACGACAGTAGAGCTCTGACTCACAAACTCTGAAACAACCAGCCAGGAAAGCCAAACCATGACCAAACCTCTGAAGCAGTTGGCCCAGAACTGCCAAGACTTTATCATGATCACCAGCTTCCCTGTATTTTCCCTTCTCTCCATCCCTTTTCCCACTTCTTTCCAAGCCAGGACTAATCAGAGAAAGCCAAACATGCTTCCCGAACCAGTCATATAAGATGCCCTGCTTCTAGTTAACCCACCTCCAGCTTCCCCATGCTCAAAACCTCCAGCCAAGCGTAGCTGAGCCTTCCCCCCACTTTTTTTTTTTTTTTTACCACGAAGCTTTTCTACTTCCCTGTCTGCTTTTGAGTCTCTACCAAACTCTAGTGATGGTGGCTGACTCCCCTGGTATAGCCAGTGCTGACTAATCAGCTGCTCTCATTTGACTGGTCTTCATTCATCTCCACAGAACTCCAGAAGCCTCCCTTTGGGTGTGCGTGGGTTCTGTGCAGTTCTGTGCTGGAGCATAGGTGTTATTTTGGGCAAAGTGAGTGCTGCAGAGCGTGAAGCAGAGTGGGATGGGAAATGAGGCTCACAGACTGATGGGGTGGACAATCTGGTCTACACTGAGCTGAACTGTAGGCCTAGGGGTACCAGGTAAGCACCCAAGGCAGTGTTTGGGCACCAATAATTCAGCCTGAGTTTTATTAAAAACAGATTCTTTCCGGTTCTATGGGGCCAGAAAGGGGGAGGCGCTATGCTCAGTGGAGAGAGAAAGAACTTTGTGGTCAAGCTGATTTTTGGCCACAAGAAACCAAGACTTTCTCAATATAGCTCAATAAAAAGGGATTTGATTTACAGGTACAGGCAAAACTCATAGAATCCAGGAACAGGAATTAAAACTCTACTAGTTGACCAGACACAGTGGCTCATGCCTGTAATCCTAGTACTCTGGGAGCCCAAGGCAGGAGGATCGCTTGAGCTCAGGAGTTCAAGACCAGGCTGAGCAAGAGCAAGACCCCATAGGTTGATTGGATTGGAGCAATTCTTTTTTTTTTTTTTTTGTAGAGACAGAGTCTCACTTTATGGCCCTCGGTAGAGTGCCGTGGCCTCACACGGCTCACAGCAACCTCCAACTCCTGGGCTTAAGCGATTCTCTTGCCTCAGCCTCCCGAGTAGCTGGGACTACAGGCGCCCGCCACAACGCCCGGCTATTTTTTGGTTGCAGTTCAGCCAGGGCCAGGTTTGAACCCGTCATCCTCGGTATATGGGGCCGGCGCCTTACCGACTGAGCCACAGGCGCTGCCCAGATTGGAGCAATTCTTAATAGGATTAAGCTTAATAATGCTTGAGCCTAGGAATTTGAGGTTGCTGTGAGCTAGACTGATGCCATGGCACTCTAGCTCTAGGGTAACAGAATAAGTCTCTGTCTCAAAAAAAATAAAACTTCACAGGCAGCGCCTGTGGCTCAAGGAGTAGGGCGCCAGTCCCATATGCCAGAGGTGGTGGGTTCAAACCCAGCCCTGGCCAAAAACCAAAAAATAAAATAAAATAAAAAAAAGTAAAACTTCACCTGTTCTGGCCTGGAAATCCATTAGAGAGGAAGCCCTTTCACTTTGTTTTCCTACAACTGAGGAGGGTGTCTACTATCTCTTCCCACATATCAACTCATTCACTCTGATGGGCAGGCTGGTTTCTAATTACTCACCAATTTATACCTGGCTCCCAAAATGGCCACTCCAGCTGCCATGCCTACTTGAGCTTCACCATTGTCTGGTATCATCTTTGTGTTTCTTGGTTCAAATTCTCAAAAAAAGAGATATTTGTCTGCACAGTTTATCTGTTTCAGCCAATGGCCAGACAATGGACTATGCCTTCTGTCAGATCATCTATCCATGCGTCAATCACTGGAGGCCAGGGGAACAGGGCCATGTCTTACATAAAGATGTGAACATGTTGGATATTATAGAAATATTCTATTCTAGAAAATAATATTATTAAATAATACAGACTATTATTTAATCATTACAAATCTCCACTAGGAAAAACAATACAAAATATGATAGTGAATTGGAGAATAATGAAGGTAATTCCTAGAAAGATTCCTGGAGAGAATGGAATGAAGGAAGGTCCATGCAGCAGGGTTCAGGAAGGAGTTTGTGGCAAACTGGTAAAACAGTTACGTCCAAGATCCATAAGGAGATGAGGCCAAACATGTTAGGACTTCCAAGAGTACACAGGCTACATAACCCTTCTGCAATTCTTAAAATATTTATTGTGGAAGAGACTTAGCTATCATCAAGTCAAGACCTGTCCTACCTCAGATGAGAACACTGAGGGCTGTAGTGTTTGTGACACAGCTGTGACCACATATTTGAAATTAGAACCAAGTCCAGATTCAGAGTCACTGTCTCCAAGCTCAGACTTCTTCCCACAATGGACTACTCAGGATTCCCTAGCTAGCTCTCTCTTTTGCTAAAGCAGTCCCTCTCTTTCTAATACTGGGGCTTTCTATTATAGATCTATGGTGATAAAGAGGAAGCCCTTCCTTAGTGTTCTTTGATGGATCTGCTCCTCAGCACCATCCTCATCCTCTTTTCTAAAACTCCTCGAATTCTAACCCGCATATCCCTGAGGATCCCCAGCACTGTGTCATTCCTCAACGTGTACACAAAGGGGTTGAGGAATGGAGTCACCACACTGCTCAGTACCGAAGGGATCTTGTTGACCTCCAGATATTCTTTCTGGGATGGAGTCACATAGATAAACACAGTGATGCCACTAGAAATGATGACGAGGGTCAGGTGGGAGGCACAAGTGTTAAAGGCCTTCTTCCTTCCACTCGCAGAAGGAATGCGCACTATCGTCAAGATGATGAACGTATAGGAATAGGCCACAAGGACCATGCAGCAGAGGATGACCATGGACGAAAGCATAAAGTCCATCAGCTCAATGGCACTAGTGTCTGCACAGGCCAGGGCCAGCAAGGGCCCACTGTCACAGAAGAAGTGGTTAATGACATTGGAGCCACAGAAGGGCAGCTGGGAGATGAGGATGGTGGGAAAGAGCACCGACAGGAAGCCTCCCAACCAAGAGAACATAACAGTCCCAATGCAGATCGGAGGTCTCATAATGACAGTGTAGCGCAGGGGGTCGCAGATGGCGGCATAGCGATCATAGGACATGACTGTTAGCAGCAGAAACTCAACTGTGCCCAGGAAGAAGTAGAAATAGCATTGGGTGATACACCCGGCAAAGGAGATTGTTTTATTCCCTGAAGCTAAGTTTCCTAACACTTTGGGAGAAATGACTGAGGTGAAGAGGATGTCCAGGACAGAGAGGTTGCACAGGAAGAAGTACATGGGGGTGTGGAGGCGGGAGTGGAACAGCACGATGGAGATGATGAGCAGGTTCCCCAGCAGAGTCAGCAGGAACGTGGGCAGCAGGAGCACCAGAAGCAGCAGCTCCACCTCCCTGCTGAGGGCAAATCCCAGCAAGATAAACTCAGTCACTGCTGCCGTCTGATTCCCCCTGGGCATGGTAGGCTGGCTCAGTGACTCCAATGGAACACGGGGAGATAACGCTGAGGAGAGTACTCAGTGCACATGACTCAGCACTATTCACCAGGAAAATACGAACCTAGAGCAGGAAATAGAAATATGACAATAACAGTATTGAGAAGGATGTAGATCCACAGAAATCCTTTTATTTTTATTTATTTATTTTAAATTGTTTTTAGAAATCCTTTTACATTGATGGTAGGAGTACAATTTTATATAATTGCTTTGGAAAATAATTCGTCATTTCCTTGTAAACATTCATATGCCCTGCAACCCAACACTTCTACTCCTGGGTAAAGAAACTTGCACATGTGCCCCAAAAGACAAACAAGAATGCTCACATGGCTCTGCGCCTGTAGCTCAGTGGGTAGGGTGCCAGCCACATACATCTGGGCCGGCAGGTTTGAACCCAGCCTGGGCCTGCTAGAACAACAACAACAAAAAAAAAATAGCTGGGCGTTGTGGCAGGCACCTGTAGCCCCAACTACATGGGAGGCTGAGGCAAAAGAATTGCTTAAATCCAAGAGTTGGAGGTTGCCATGAGCTGTGATGCCATAGCACTCTACCAAGGGCGACATAGTAAGACTCTGTCTCAAAAAAAAAAAAAAAGAATGCTCACAAGAGGGAGGAATGTAAAAGAATGGAGGGAGGAAGGAAGGAGTTAAAATGTAATGTAAAAGAATGGAGGAAGGAAGAAGTTAAAAATGGGGTGGGGAGTGTCCAAAGATAGGAGAATAAACAGTGATCTGAGCACAGAATAGAATATTATGCGATCATGAAATGAACAAACTTCAGTTCAACCACCAGTGAGAATGAATCTTCAGAATATTACAGAAAAGAGCAATCCTGGAGGATCACACACAGCAAGAATTTGTAAAGTTTAAGCTTAAAATCAAATAAAACAAAACAAATATTATTTTTTTGCTTATATTATCTGGATTTTTTTTTTACAATGAACAGTCTAAATAATAGACTGTTTAGACATTGCAAACGTGCTAAAATATTATTTTTAAAAGGAAGGGAATGATGAACACAAAATTCAGAACAGGGTTAGCCTCTGGGAGAGGGAGGTAGGGGATGGACTAAAGGAAGAACTCATCTTAGTAAACCATCAATTTTGGATTTGGGTGGTGGGCTCAGTGGTGTCCAACATATTATTAAGCTTTATACTTTAGATAAATGTTACATACTTTTTTTGGTATATTTCAAAATTTGTACTTAAAAAGATAATAAAGAAAATATAAACATGTGTATGTCAAGAATAGTAAAAGGAAACATGACAGATTGTTAACAGTCATCATTATTTGATGGTGGCACTCTAAGGGATCTTTATTTTCTAAGAGATTTTTTTTTTTTTTTTTGCAGTTTTTGGCCAGGGTTGGGTTTGAACCCACCACCTCTGGTATATGCGGTCAGCGCCCTACTCCTTTGAGCCACAGGCGCCACCCGGGATCTTTATTTTCTTCATGATTGCTTACATTGTCTGGATTTTTTTTTTTTACAATGGACAAATATTGCTTTTATACAAAAGAAATTTGAATTATCCTAAAAGGGAAAAAAATATAGAGAGAGAGAGTTTGATTACAGTTATGCCTGGTGAGGGACACACACAGGGGTAAGGCCATACTGAGTGGCAGCTCAGCAGCAGGGTCTGTGATGGATGCAGTCTGTACAGATGATAAATAATGCCTGCCCTTGCACGGCTCTCAGTATTACAGAGATGTGAAGAAATCTGATCTCAGGGAAATCACAGAAACACAGGAAAAATTAAAGAACAGAAAAGTTCTTCCATAGGATATTTGTCCTGGGCCATTAGTCTAAAAGCAAACCAAAGGCCAGGAAAATGGACGGATTCCAGGGACGAGGTCTAATGGGCTCAGATAACAATGAGAAGTTGACCTAGACTCTGGAAAGAAGTCCAGAGTGCTTACCAGTGACTAAGAGGTCTAGAAAAAACAGAAGAAAAAACTAGTAAAGGGAAGGCCTAAAAGAATCCTGAGGACTCAGTTAATCTTGATCCATGTCAGCTGAGTCACCATTCTGTATCAGCCACTCCTGGGCAGAGCTTCCCCATATCCCGCCCCCACCTCTGTGTAGTCATGGCACATGGACAGTCCACCCAGGCAACTCACTGCATCTGTATTGCCACGCTTTTCTTTTTAAGGTTTATTGTGATATAATATGATTCAAACACCACATAACCAACACCTTGAAGTGTACACTTAATAGCTCTTAGCACACTCACAGACTTGTGCTTCTGTCACCACAATCAATGTCGGAACATTTTCATCATTACACCCTGCAATCCCTGGCAATCCAATCTACATTCTGGGTCTATGAATCTGCCTGTTCTGGGTTTTCTAGAGAAGTTGTCCTTTGTGTCTAACTTCTTTCACTTCCTGTAACATTTTCAAGGTCCATGCATGTGAATCATTGCCCAGGATTCTGAAGTAGGAAGGCAGCAGGAGGAAAGGCCACAGCCCTGGGAGAAGCCCGGACTCCTGACACGGCAGAAACACGCAAGTCTGTGTACACACACAGCAATGACGAACAACAGAAATATGTAGAGTCTACGAAATCTAGAAGAATAAGACGAAGGATGAACTTGGGTTTGGTCACCAAATCTGAAAAATGGTAACATAAAGGAGGAAGACCCAACTCATTTAATTCTCATAATACGTCCTTGCTGGAATTGAAAACCACTCCCCTACATCAGAAAGGCCATGAAGGCAAATACACATGCCTTAGTTTATAAGAGAGGCTGCTGTGCTCCAGGCAGCCCCAAATGCTGAATGGTTGCTCTGCATCCATCTCGTCTGGGATCCCCTCACTCCACCTCTGTAGCACAGGTCTACTCACCTGGGCTTTGCTGCCATCTCAGATCTCCAATAGTGATCATCTTTATCAAAAAGCCACAGTGACCTCCACAGGAGACCACCAGCCAATGGGAGGTGAACCCTTTGACAAGTGCGGTGAACCCTTTTCCAGCTCATCTGAATTTTTGCTCTAGCTGTGACCTCTTGCCTGATGAGCACATATGTTGTCAACAGCTGGAAGGTGTCTGTCAGAAGTTACAGAATATGGCACCTGTTCTAGCACGAAGAGGTCTACACATCCTCTAACCTCAAGTGGATGAGGGTAGCCTTCAGTTTAGCAGGGCCATCCACTGCCCAGCTGGGTCCCCCCATACTGTGTACACAGTCTGCCCCGCTGGGGAGAGAGGAGGCAGACTCTTCACAAAGCTCCTGGATGGTACTCTGTTCCCTTCTTCTGCTGCCATCTTCTCTATCCCTCCCCAATCGCCCGCTCAGCCGATTGTGATTGTCTCTTGATTCCAGAGCAATGGGAGAAAGAACACTGTGCTCACTCGTAGGCAACAATTTTCATCCTGCTTCTGTCATTTACCCCTTTTCTGTCCCCTCAATCCAGCGCGCACCACCACCACCCTCAACATATTTTTTCAGCAACTGGCAGGCCAAGTACCTGAGGAGAGTTATTACAGGACAGTGGAATTATGTCAAGAGGCTATACTGCTGCTGTGTGCAGAAAACTCCAGACCTGGAGCCAAGAGACCTGGGTTCCAGCCCCCGCTCTGCCTTTTACCTCCCTTGAGACTGGACAACTCGCCCCACCGGTCCGCACGTCTGCATACGAATCCTCACATGACAAGCGAGGATCAGGCTCTTTTTTCTCATCTTTCTCACAGCCTGCTGGAGAAGCACAAAACGGAAAATAAGACGGTCATATGAAACCACCATATCAGAAGTTGCAGTTATTTCTAGAAGCTCTGCTATTCTGCAATTTTGGCAAAGAACAAACCTTATCTTGTTCTTGATTCATTTTTATTCTCCCCCCCCCCGAGATATTGATCACCCCTATGAACACATCTTACCAAGCCACAGTTCTGTCTTTTTTTTTTTTTTTTTTTGTAGAGACAGAGTCTCACTTTATGGCCCTCTGTAGAGTGCGGTGGCCTCACACAGCTCACAGCAACCTCCAACTCCTGGGCTTAAGCGATTCTCCTGCCTCAGCCTCCTGAGTAGCTGGGACTACAGGCACCCGCCACAACGCCCGGCTATTTTTTGGTTGCAGTTTGGCCGGGGCTGGGTTTGAACCCGCCACCCTCGGTATATGGGGCCAGCGCCTTACCGACTGAGCCACAGGCGCCGCCCCACAGTTCTGTCTTATTCGATTGCCATCTTCTTGGACAGCATAACCTGCTGGGCTACAAGGTGTGAAGACTAAGGGAAAATGCTTCTCCATGGGAATTTTGCTTGCCTAAGACTTCTGGGAATGAAAAACCACCTCCCAACCCCTGTCCTCCTTTGTCTGCCCTTTACAGAGGGGCCAGTAAGCAGGGGTGCCAGGGGATTCAGAAACACTCACATCGGCCTAAATGAGGTGACAGGTTTGGCCCCCAGCACATCCTGCCCACACGGCATCATAGGCTTGAGGCTGTCACACAAAGGCTTCTGCTGTCAGAGCTAAAGGGGGAAATACTATAAAAGGATCCCACGTTTGGGTCCCATGTTTGGAGCCCACTGGGGCAGGGCAGAGTGAGATTGGCTCTGGTGAGAGCACACACTTCCAGACAAGGATCCAATCACAGGGCGTCCTCAGGGACACAATTTACAGAGCTGTCCCTGAACACCAAGCCTCGGCCCGAAGCCCCTGAGGCCTACTTAGGAAAGGATTCAAATCAAACATGTCTACACCAGCACCAGCAAGAACTGGAGCCAGAACACTAGCCAACATCAACACCACCAGACGACTCTCGCAGAGTCTCTCACCGGAGTCCTCCAGCCGCCCCTCTCCAGACCCACTGTGACAATTCTGGGCATGCCTGCCGCTCCATGCTAGGACCCTCCTCTCTAACATTCTAAAGTACTGCCAAATCTCCCGTGATCTTGCACTACACAAAAGAAAAAACCCAAGCTGTTTAGCCTGGTACTCACACCCCTCACCCCTCGGTTTCTCCCGCATTACCTCCCAGCCTCAGTTCCCACCTCACACACTTCCCTATACATCTTTTACTTCGTCAAACCACACTAGTCACTCTGCCCCAAACTGGCCCTGTGCTTTCTTACTTCACACTTGTGCCCACATGTGTCCCACCACTGGGAATGTCTTTTCCACTCCTAATCTTTAAGGGCTTGCTCTTGTCCCTTCTGCTCAAGCCTAAGCTGGGTTCTCCCTCTCCAGACGTACTTTTCTTGCCCTTGGAATCAGGATTCCACAGTATAGAACTTGAATGCTTCTAACCTTTTTGATTCAAAGGTAGCGTGATTCAAATGTATATGTATATATAGAAAAGTGCACAAGTCAGAAGTTCAATGAATTATCAATAAAGTGAACACACCCATGTAACCACCACCCAGGTCAAGAGGCAAACTAGTACTAACCTTCCAGAATACTTCCCAAGTTCCCTCGTTCCATCCCAAAGGTAACCTGATTATCCTAATTTTTAACACCGTGAATTAATTTTGCTTGTTCTGGAAATTCATATAAATGGAATAATATATAGTATGTCTTGTTTGGGGTCTGTCATCTTTGCTCAATCTTATATTTGTGAGATTCAGCCATGCTGTAGCATATGATTCATTTTTATTGCCATAGATCTCATCATTCCATTTGTATTTATTTCACCTCTGGGCAGATTTTTAAGTTCTTTGGGAAGAGGGATTTTCATAAAATTGTTTTATAATCCCCATAGAACATTTAACCCAGGAAAGCAAAAATTGCTCAGTCTGTATAGATTTTACTCCAAAAAACTCCTAACTTCAAACTACATATTCTATATCTTCGCAAATAGGCAATACTATCTAATAATTTTGACAATTTCTTTTTCTCACATCTGCTATCCAATCCATTAGCAAATCCTGTTAGTTCTATCTTCCAAATGTACTCCAAAGTCAACCATTTATCACCTTGCCACTACTCTACCCTAGTTCAAGTCACCAATATTGTAGAACAGTTAATGATATAAAGAGGGTGTTACAAACTAATATAAGTAGTACCACCCCCTTTTAATTTTTAAGTCACACATTAACACATAGATAAAAGAATGTAGATATAGAAACTAAATTACTAAAATGTTAATTGTGATTATATCTGTGTGCTGGATCTATTCTTTTTTGTTGTTGTTTTTATTGTTTTTTTAGTCACAAACGTATTTGCAATTTAATATAATACAAAGAGAAATTTAATGCAATGTGAAAATAAAGGGGAAACGTATATTATTTTACAAGTCAACTAAATGTCTTCCTTCCTCTGACTTTAATGGTAATATTTAACAATAAAAATAACGTGTTGTTTTTATTTTGAGACAAAGTCTTGCTCTCTCACCCTAGTTAGAGTACAGTGGCATCATTGTAGCTCACAGCAACCTTAAACTCCTAAGGCCTCACCCTTAAAATCCTCCTGCCTCACCCTCCAGAATATCTGGGACTTCTGTGCACCACCACAATTGGCTAGTTTTTTGTTTGCTTTTTTTAAGAGAGTACTATGTCGCTCAGGCTGATCTCAAACTCTTGACCTCAAACAATCCCCGCCCCCTGCCCCCCAGCCTGCCAAAGTACTAGGATTAAAGGTGTGAGCTACCACACCCGGCCCAGCAACTAGATTTTACTTATCTTTACTTGTCTCAGCCAAGCCTAGTGCCAGGTCAGAGACAAGAGAGAGACTCAATAAGTGAGTAAATAAGGAGGGAATGAGTGAGTGGGTGGGCAAGTATATATAAAACCTCACACCAGAGAAGTTTATGTAGGAAAAAAAAAAAAATAGGACATGGCCTCAGTGAAAACTTTCAGTTAAAAGGCAGGAGAAGGAGTCGCCACCGGAGATAAGAGGAGACATCAAAAACCAAACCAGCAGAAAGCGAGTGGTCCACGGTTAGCAGGAAAAGATTACGGAGTCCCTAAGAGGATCTCACCACAGGAAAGGTCTGAACTGGTGAGCTCTGCTCAGCACCAACTTCTTACACAGTGTCTGCCTTCCGGGCAGAGGAGAGTACAGTGGGAGAATCAGTGAGCACGTAGACATGTGACTTGGTGGACCTCCTTTGCTAAAGCTTCTAATACTATGGGTCTCCGTCCACTTTACTATAGGGTTCTGATCCTTTCTGAACTCACAGCAATAGGCCAGCAATTTCTGGAAGTGACAATGGCAACAGTAGCTCCCTGACTTACTAGTGGTGGCAGAGGCCTTTGAGGGAACCAACACCAGCTGTTGTGGTGACTCAGGCCTCAGCATCTATCCAGGACCCTCCTGGAACACAGTAGACCCCAAGATGCTCAGCAAATCCATCACATCTGAATTGCTAGATTCAGTGATGCATTTAGAACAAATTTGTTTTCAACTCACTGTAAAAAAAAAATACATAGCAATGTAAGAAACCTCAAAATGTCACTTCTCATCTCTTTCCTGAGATCATCATTGATTCCACATGTCACAGAGCACCAGACTAGGTCAGGACCAGAGGCTTAGGAGAGTGAAGACCTCACAGTCCATCAGCCCCTGCTTTAAATGCCAAGAAGATCAGTGCCCAGGCTATGAATACTGCCAGCCTCAAAGCCTCCTGAGCTGCCAAAGCTGCTGGCACTGGCTCTCCAGCCTGGCTTCTGCAGAGGCTGCCAGGCAAGTGCTGGTTTGCATCTGCTCTTGTCACCTAATAAACATGTGCTGACACCTCCTGCACCTCGGGCACTTGAGGCAGATGCTGGAACACATCAGAGAACAAATCCAGTCCTCACCTTCCAGGCCTTTATAGTCTAGAGCAGAAAGTCCATACATGAACTTCAGGGAAAACCCTTCAAGTATACACAAAACTGTGTCTCAGTAGACTGGTAGGGAGGTGGGAAGGGTCAAATTCTCTAATGGGTTTGTGACTCAGAAATGTTAAGAGTCACTGATTTGGGACCATCTATGTCCCTCATTTCTAAGCTCTTAGCACCCCAACACTTTGTGACAGCACCTCTTGGGTGTCTCTAACCTTCTGCAGGATTCGGGATGCCTTCCTCACCAGCTCGTGGCAGACTCCTGGTGGTAGAGACATGAAGCACAGCTCATTAGACATTATCTCTAAGTTCCTGGGGAGCTATCCCAGGAAGAGTGATTTTATCCAGTCAGATACAGAAGGCTGCCCCTGCTCTTCTGGATGACTTTGGGTCGAGCCAGTGGGCAGACCACTGCCTACCCCTGATAGGCACAGTAAGTAGGAAAGAATTTTTATCCCCTTCTAAAGTAATGCCTGCTTCCCAAGACTTCTTCAGACTAAACATCCACTGACTGAGTTGGAGTAACATGCTTTTCTTCTGTAAAGGGTCAAAGAGATCCCAGCAAGTAGTTCAGACCAGGAGGAAAAGAGCTGAGAAGTGAATACACTGGGCAGGGAATTTCTGCTCTAATAGTCTTATTTCTTGTAAAATGAATGAAATGTTGTTCTGAAGTGTTCATCACTCTTGAGAACATTTTTGTTCGTGTGACTCGCTCTCAAAACACCCCACACACACACACACACACTGTGAGCCTTCAAAAGTGGAGACAGGAATCACATTAATGTATAGCTATGATTTAATAAAAAAAAAAAGTGGGGACAGGGGACAGACAGATGTCCCTGGCCTTCCCTTGGCTGACACCAGCATTCTCCTTCCAGACGTTTTACTAGACTGCTGATTCTGAGGCTATAAAACACATTTAAAGAAAAAAATGTACCAAAGTGTTCTAATGAACTTGAACACCAATATCTTTAAAAAATGTAATGTCAAGAAACCAGGGCAAGTTACTTTTAAATTACCAGCAATTTCCTGATTCACTTTTTGGAGCAGACTCTTTTGTTTATTTGTTTGCCTTGAGAAAACACTTCAGTGGCTTTATGGCAGTAAAGCCAAATTTATGTTCTGGTGTAAAACAGCATCGTGATACACAGCTCTCCTTCATGACATTGAGATGGCCTGCACTGTGGGAAGAAATCCATCTCTGCAGATGGGGGTATGTCCTAGGAAGTGGGTCTGGGGCCAAAATGGGATTTTTCCTTCTCATTGAGACTCATAGATCAGGGGCCTGCATCTGGGTGCAAAAGGAACAGAGAGAGACGCAAGCACGAACACTCCCTGGCAGAAGCTAGGTTTATGGTGATGTGGCAATAGACAAAAGTGTAACAGAAGAAACAAAACAAAACGCCCTATGTAGGTGTCTGGCTTGTTAAAACAGAGATCATAAGCCTGACAGGACAGACTCTGAGGCTGTAAGATACCAAATCATAAATAGTACCTAAGGCCATGCCAGGCAAGGGTTCAGTCATGCACCCCTATGCTAAAAGCATAAATGATGTTCTATTAAAAGCATAAATGATGTTCTACTAAAAGCATAAATGATGTTTTACTAAAAGCATAAATGATGTTCTAACAGCCACAAAGTTTTTCTTCTTTTCTAACAGCTAAATAAGCACTGACCTCACGATAAGCAATATTAAAACAATTTCAGCTCATCCACCACCAGACGCTGACTAACAGACTCCCCTTGTTCCTCAAGCCACAATTACAGCTTTGACCGAACGAGAGGCTGATTTCAGTAACTTTCTCCTGATAAGAGACCACAGACTGCTTCTGGCTGATTGAGAGAGGCTGAGTGCCTTCTTGTCCCTGTTTCACCTTTTGGTGTATAGGCCTAACTGTAATATATTTAAATGTTAAGTCTCCACTCCAAAGTGAGTATGGGAACATGTGTGACATGCTTATTTGCTTACTACACATGTGCGTGTTGTCACTTCATAAATACTGGTAGCGTCTCCTATAACCAGTTAAATGTGTTTATTTGACCAACCTGTTCAGGATAAACTCCTGTCTTTCACCTTTCCTCCTTTGAAGTGCTCATTTTTGCTCTCTGCAGGGGGCTGTGCTTCCCAGCCTGTCAGGATGGCCATCCCACAGGTGTAGCCCTTTCTAAGAAATAAAGCTCTCCTTTTCTTTCTTTCTTTTTTTTTTTTTTTTTGTAGAGACAGAGTCTCACTTTATGGCCCTCGGTAGAGTGCCGTGGCGTCACACAGCTCACAGCAACCTCCAGCTCCTGGGCTTAGGCAATTCTCTTGCCTCAGCCTCCCGAGTAGCTGGGACTACAGGCGCCCGCCACAACACCTGGCTATTTTTTTGTTGCAGTTTGGCCGGGGCTGGGCTTGAACCCACCACCCTCGGTATATGGGGCCGGCACCCTACCCACTGAGCCACAGGAGCTGCCCAAGCTCTCCTTTTCTAAATGTACAGGACTCATGAATTTTCAGTTGAAAGACTGGTGGATTTTAAAAATAATCTCCTGTACTTTTTTCTACAGATTTTCCATCTCTTTTCTACACAACGATTCCTTCCTGTTATCCTAAAGCTTTTGATGTCACAGCTGGTCCCTGACATCCTTGGGGTGATAATGGTGGGGCCTGTGTCTAGACTTGGAATGAAGGCATGTACGGAAAGCAGTGGCAGTTGGAGAAGCTGGTCACAACATGGCCAGAGGTGACTAGCAGAACTCAGAAGCAGCAGAGATCTCCAGGAGGTGAAGCATTCCTCTGAGAATTACATAGCAGATGATGCAGAAACCGCTAAACTTGCCATGGCTGATCACCACGGGGGCTTAGACTCATAATTTTAAGCACCAAAGGGCAGGGTAACTTTTGTAGACCAGAGAAACTAAAGACTTCAAAGTTCGTTTCTTGAGTTATTCAAAACAGTTGATGGCCAAATGTCATGAATGTATGAACAGTAAGACTTAAAGGAGTTCAGAGGCAGGAAAGGCTGTTCTTTGCCATGATGGCTAGAAAGATTTCACAAGAGAAGAATTTGAAGTAGGTCTTGAAAAAGGGATAGCAATTGGAAAGGGGGGGATGGGATAGCTCTCCTATTAGGAGAGATGGCAAGAGCAAAAGCATGAAGGCGTCCAAGTGTAAGGTGTGCTTTAGACAAGGAACGGCCCTAGCCGACTGGAAGCAAGTCTGTCGTCTTGAGCATCCATCCTTCATACTTCACATCACTTTAGGCCCCATTCTTGAGGCCCAAGGTTGGGAACATAGGAAGCTGGTGTCTATGGAGCAATCAAAGGTACTGAAGACATCTTGAGTTAACCAGTGCTAGTTCTCAAAGAGGCTGATCATCCCAAGGGACAAAAATTGGTCTAGGTGATTCTCCCTTGGCTTTCTCATGCCTCACAGCCCCTTCTCAAAAGGCATCCTGCATAAGGATGCCCCAAACCCCAGCAAAATGCTGCAAAAAGTACTCCTGTCTCCTCAGTTCCTACTCCACAGGCTATTCTGATCCATCACAAAGACTCTGCTGGGCAAGAGGTTCTTTCTTATGTTGATCAAAAAATATTTATTCAGTGACTATTGTCAAGCACTGTTCTAGGCACAGGGATGCAGCAGTGAATAGGTCAAAGTTTCTGTCCTCATGGAATTGTACTTCTAGTAGGGAAAATATATAAGTATGTAAAGAAAATAACAGACAGTGCTATGAATAAAAGTCAAGCAGAGTAAGGGGACAGACCGAGTAAGGGGGACTTTCTTACAAGACAGACAAGAAAAATCTATTTGAAGAGGTAACCTGAGCAGAGGCCACAGGGCATGTTCGACATTTACTGCTGTGTCGAGTGCTGAGCTGGGCACAAGCTGGCGTGGCTGAAGAACAGGAAGGCCTCCGTGGCTGGAGTAAGCTCAAAGAGCATGGGAGACAGAGCAGTGGAGGGGCAGGCAGAGACTCCTAGAAAAGGGGCAGAGGATGGTCTCCTCCTCGCCCATCACAGAGACACGGTACATGCAGCTTCGGCCTATGGCCATAACCTTAATGTCCCAATCCTTGGAAGATCCTTACCTGCCATTTTTCCCTCCCTTCCTCGACAACTCATTATACTTCATCCAAAGTTACTGTGCTCTGCAGCTGTGGGAAAATGGGCAAACTTCCCGTCTAAAAGTTACAGCAATCAACAGCCTAGGGATTTGGTGGTGGCTGGGGCCTTGTTTTCACTGTAAGGAGTCTCAAGAGAGGCCCCACTACTTCACTCCAGACAAGGGAAATCTCCCCTTCGTGGAGTGATACTTGGGATTCCAAGTTTCATAACCCCATAGAAACCGGGAAGCAATCCAAACACACCAGCAGGACCCCGGGACAGCCTACCGCTGAGCTTAGTGAACCTCACTACCTCAGAGACTCCAAGGCCATCTCCCCAGGGTGATTCACTTGCTCCTCCACCAGCAGAACCCAAAGGAGGACTCAGTCCGCTCCCATAGTGGAGCTAGAAAAGCAGGCAGCTTCTGGGAGCCTGGAAACCCCCTCCAGCTGGGTGACTAGGAAAATCCAAGAGCAAGTAGGGGCTTCTCAGCCCTGAGATAACTTGGGGTCTGGCTAATGTAGCTGAGTCATTAGAAAATGAGGAGCATGGGGCTTGTCAGAGAATACAATACAATCACACTAAAGGATAGTAACAGGGAACACTTAGCAAACACTGTCTGCATGCCATTCCAAGCACTCTACACGTTATCTCATTTCAGCCTCCAAACAAACGCTGTAAGCTAGATGGTCCTTTGATAACACCCAGCCCATCAGGAAAGAAGATGAGACACAAGAAAGTAACACACTTGCTTTTCAAGTTATACAGCTGGTTAACAGGAAAGTAAGGATTTAAACCAAGCTTAAAATCTAGAGGCTGTACTCACAGGTGGCATGGCTGTGACACTCTGGAAATAATTCGGTAGCCTTAATATCCTCGGTATGGCTCTGGATATAGTCAGCACCAACTAATTTTTTGCATGAATTATATTTTACACAGAAATTTTCCTAACCAATGTTGTGAAGATTGTTTCTCTTAGAAAATTTTATGCTTTTGTAAGTGCTAGATGCGTGTGAAGTCTTTGTTCCCAGAAGAATAAAGAGCTGGGCTCTGTAAGCTCTGCGGTCCCTCCCTAACTTGTTCAGACTCTGGGTGAAATGCAAGGCAGAGGCCAATCTCTAGAGGAAAACTCTGGAGGCCAGTGTGTCCACAGCAAGCAGAATCCCTGCCTGGAACTATCCACTGTTTGCAGGGCAGCTGGACACTGCCCAGCTAACTCTACACAGTTGTGTGAGTTGCATCTGTCCCCAGGGATGTCTGAAGAACCATTCTGCTGTCTCTGCTCTCCAACCAAAGGGACAGCCACAGTGCCTAGGTGCCACCGCTATCCTAGACAGAGAGCACCTGTGGCACGCTTTTTTTTTTTTTTTTTTGAGACAAAGTCTCACTATGTCATTCTCCGTAGAGCAATTCTCTTATCTCAGCCTCCCAAGTAGCTGGGACTACAGGCGCCGGCCACAACGTCTAGCTATTTTTTGTTGCAGTTGTCATTGTTTAGCTGGCCTCAGCCAGGTTCCAACCCGCCAGCCTCCGTATATGTGCCTGGCGCCATAACCACCTGTGGCGCTCTTAAAGACAATCAAGGACAAGAAGCTGCATGGCCTCCCATGGAATGACATCTTGTTATAGCTAAATATTTCCTGCCACCACCACCCCCAGCATTTCTACTCTCCATGAGGAAAATCAACAAAGGATGGTGGCTATCTACTTATAACCCAAACAGTTCCCATCTCCCTCCCCATGGCTGACCTCTCCTATCTCTGGAAATTATAGATAATTTCTATAGCATTTCTAGATGTCCCTTGTAATTATATAAATAGTTCTAATTTTCTCCAACTTTTTATTACAAAGCGTTCAGCTGAACAGAAAATCTTAAAGAAGTATACAATTAAAGCCCATAACTTAATTTAATTTTTAAACTCTTAACTAAGGAAATTTCAAATGTTCACAAGAAGCTTAAGTAATGATTATAATCAATGGTGAAATATAAAATAATTCCAAGTATGAAATCAGAAAAATACATGTTCCCTATTCATTAATCTGACCCTGGTTAGAAATCATAACTGAAGACAAAAGCTGTAAGACTTACTTGCAATTTAACAAAGTGCCTTGAAAGAAAGGACACTAGCATAAATACTTTAAGAAAATAAAGCCCTTTGCCAGGCATGGTGGTTCACACATGTAATCCTAGCACTTTGGAAGGCCAAGGTGAGGCCAGGAGTTCAAGATCAGCCTATGCAACCTAGCAAGACTCTTGTCTCCCCCTGGCAAAAAAAAGAAAAAAAAAAATGTTTACAAAATTAGCCAGACATTGTGGCATATGCCTATAGTCCCAGCTCCTTAGGAGGCTAAGGCAGAAGGATCACTTGAGTGGAGGAGTTCAAGGCTACAGTGAGCTATGATTACACCACTGCACTCTATCCTGGGCAACAGAATGGGATTCCGTTTCAAGAAAAAAACCAAAGTCCTGAACCAACTATTTCATATTACTAGGTAGATAAGAAAACAGCAAAAATATTTACATACCAGTTACTCAAAAAATTAACTATTCTGTATTTCTTGGTGTCTTACGCTGGATCAGAGGTCCTCAAACTTTTTAAACAGGGGGCCAGTTCACTGTCCCTCAGACCATTGGAGGGCTGAACTATAGTTTTAAAAAAAAAACTATGAACAAATTTCTATGCACACTGCACATATCTTATTTTGAAGTAAAAAAACAAAACGGGAACAAATACAATCACACCACCAAATGTGGCCCGCGGGCCATAGTTTGAGGACCCCTGGAACCAAAAATGCCAAAGAGCTTTCCTACCATATTAAAAGATTTTTAAAAAATAATTCCAGGAACAGTTACCTTGTAACATTATGCCATGGTTTGAATGTGTCCCTCAAAAATTCATATTCAGGCTCAGCACCTGTGGCTCAAGCAGCTAAGGCGCCAGCCACATACACCTGAGCTGGCAGGTTTGAATCCAGCCCGGCCTGCCAAACAACAATGACGGCTGCAACCAAAAAATAGCCGGGCATTGTGGCGGGCGCCTGTAGTCCCAGCTATTTGGGAGGCGGAGGCAGGAAAATCGCTTGAGCCCAGGAGTTAGAGGTTGCTGTGAGCTGTGATGTCACAGCACTCTACCCAGGGCGACAGCTTTAGGCTCTGTCTCAAAAAAAAAAAAAATTCATATTCAAACTTAATCCCCAGTGCAACAGTAGTAAGAAGTGATTAATGTAGCAGTATTAATTGTCTTTATGAAGTGATTAAATCCTGAGGATGGAGCCCACATGAACTAGATTAGTGACTTTATAAAGGGCTAGAGCTGTGGTTCTCAACCTTCCTAATGCCTCGACCCTTTAATACAGTTCCTTACGTTGTGGTGACCCCCAATCATAAAATTATTTTCATTACTACTTCATAACTGTAATTTTGCTACTGTTATGAATCGTAATGTAAATATCTGATATGCAGGATGTATTTAGGCGACCCCTGTGAAAGAGTCGCTCAACCCCCCAAAGGGGTCGCAACCCATAGGTTGAGAACCGCTGGGCTAGAGGGAACCAGCTATTCCCTTTTTACCCTTCTGTCCCTTCTGTCATCTGAGGACCCAGCTTTCCAGGTGCCATTTTGGAAGTCGAGTTTTGGCTTTCACCAGGCGCTGAACCTGTTGGCACCTTGCTCTCAGACTTCCAATCTAATAAACCAATACTGAGTCTCATACAATGTGAAATCTATTTTGGATCCTCCATTTTATTCCACCAATCTACTTGTTATTTTTATATCAATACTGTCCTGATTTGCTGTATAGCTTTTGATATTGGAGAAGGCAAGCACATCATTGCTAGTTTTTTTATTTTTCCACACTCAAAAATATATTCCTTGGCTATTATGAAGCCCTTATCTTTTATTTAAACTTCATTCTATACATACATACACATAAGTATTATAATTTCATTAAATTTACTTAATATTTCTTAAGAATATGGTATGTCTTTTCATTTGTTCAGGTTTGTGTAGAATTATTCTCTTTGTAAATATGTTACCTTTCTTGTTAAATGTATACATAAAGCATTATCCAGCTCTTGTTGCTATAGTCCGTGGTGTGAATTCATTGTTTTCCCCATTTACTTATTTACTTATTAATTCTAGTAATATTTTACCAAATCTCTGGAGCTTTATACAATCATATTACCAGCTTGAAGAAATGTGTTTATCTCTTCTTTTCCAATAACTCAACTAGCTATTTAATTTTGTGTTACTGTATTTGCTAGAAAGTCTACAAGATGATGTCAAATAACAAAACAGATATAAAGCGTCCTTATCTGGTTCCTAATTTTAATTGAAACCATATTTCAATTAGTTTTACTTGTGTGTTTGGTAATTGGTTTTTGTTATATTTAAGTAGTCTATCTCCATCCCTATTTTTATAGTTTTAAAATTAAGAATGGCTGTCAAATGCACTAATGTACACAGTTATGATTTAACAATAAAAATAAATAAATAAATAAAAAACCTTAGGAGAAAAAAAAAAGAATGGCTGTCAAAGTTTGTCAAATAACTTTTTTGCATCTATTGACATGATCATATTATTTTTAATTTGTTATTATCATAAATTATGTTGCTAAATTTACTAATATTGAACACAGTTGTATTCCTGAAATAAACTTTTTAGATCATGATTTAATACTCTTTTAAAATACTAGATTGTATTTAGTAGCATTTAATTCGGATTTTTTCTTCATATGCTAAAGCAAACCTGGTACAGGTCTCTCTCTTTTATTTTTAGGTTTTAGGTTAAAAATTATGTCTACTTTACAAAATGAATCAGAGATTTCTGTCATTTTGTATGCCCTGGAATAGTTTAAATAACATTGATATTATCTAGTCTTGAAAGATGACACAGAGATTTCTATCTTTTTCTATGCCCTGGAAGAGTTTAAATAACATTGATATTATCTGGTCTTGAAAGATTACACACAATTTAGCTGTGACTCTATATGGTTATGCCCCTTTTCATTGTTAAATCTTTAATCACCTTTCCAGTCTCTATCACTTGATTGGTCTGTTCAGGCTGCAACATCTTTTTGTTGTTTTTTTTCTGCTTGTCTGTATATTTTGGAAAGGCTGCAACATCTTGATATCTGTTGCTTATCATTTACATTTTGCAAGGAAAATATTTTTTTTAAAAAGAAGATTTTCTTGGCTGGGCATGGTGTCTTATGCCTATAATCCTAGCACTCTGGGAGGCCAAGGCAGGAGAATCCCTTGAGCTCAGGAGTTGAGGACCAGCATGAGCAAGAGTGAGACTCTATCTGTACTAAAAATAGAAAAATTAGCCGACATTGTGGCAGGTGGGTATAGTCCCAGCTACTCAGAAGGATGAGGCAAGAGGATCCCTTGAATCCAGGAGTTTGAGGTTGCTGTGAGCTATGCTGACACCATGGCACTCTAGCCTGAGCAATAGAGTGAGACTCTTGTCTAAAAAAAAAGAAGGATTTTGTTTTTGCCAAAGCATTTCACCTAAGCTCTTATAATTCCTTTAATTTTTCTTAAATCTGTAGTATGTTTCATTTCTGATTTCTAGTCTTACATAAAGAGTTCCTATACCGGGCATAGTAGCAAGTACCTATAATCCCTGCTATTAGGAGGTTAAGGCAGGAGGATTGCTGGAGACCAGGAAGTTAAGGTTATGGTACAACATCATCATGCGTATGAATAGCCACTGCACTCCAGCTTGGGCAACATGGTGAGATCCTGCCTGAAAAGGAAGAAGAGAAGGAAGGTAGGTAGGAAGGAAGGGAGGGAGGAAGATTTTACAAATTAAAAGGAAATATTTCAACAAGGTGAATACTACAGTGAAAATAGGCAAAGGCCAAGCATGAATAATTTACAGAAACAAAGAAATACAAATGGTCAATAAAGAAAGATAAAAAAAAAAATCTACCCAAATATACAGTGTTGTACAAGAAACTATCTGCCCACAGCCCCCTGAAGCCTAGAGAGATATGTAAGGAAAGGACATTGGGAACTGTTGGAGCAGTTGGACATTTCCTCTCACCTCATGAAGGAACAGAGTGGATAATACTTGGGGCTGTCATCCTTAGATTAGACCTGGTCTCTGAAGAATGAATTATCTGTCTAAAAAGGATTCATGTGGAGGATATTGAGATCGGAGGAGAAAATGCTGAGTTTGAAAACACAGAGAAAAATGTTAAGATGCAAGAGGCAGCTCCACCCAGAGGGTGAAATACACTGAAGTCTATCTCTACAAAAGCAAAGAATTGTTTCCATAGGCAAACAAAATGCTTGAGTCATTGTCCTGCCTAGTTCATACCCTCACACCCTAAAAAAAAGTCTAGCTGTTGACAAACTCAGCCAAATTAATACACAGCCAAAGGTCAGCCCTCTAATTTAAGGGAAGGTCCTTTGATAATAATAGACCTGTCCAGCCAGGGAGAAAAACCCACATCAGCTACACTTATTTAACAAAGCATTTATTCATGAATATATGTGGATACCCAAGTACTTCCAGATATATGAATTATGATCAATACTATGAAGAAGGAGTACAAAGATGAACAAGTAGGCAGCTGATATTGGAGAATTCTGAAATTATTCAAGAAATTAAAAATAACTTTTTTTTTTTTTTTGAGGCAGAACCTCACATTGTTGCTCAGGCTTGAGTGCCATGGCATCATAGCTCATAGCAACCTCAAACTCCTGGGTTCAGGCAATTCTTCTGCCTCAGCCTCCCAAAGTAACTCAGACAATAGGCACCTACTGTGATGCCCAGGTAGTTTTTCTATTTTTACTACAGACAAGGTCTCACTCTTGCTCAGGCTGATCTTGAATTCCTGAGCTCAAGAAATCCACCCACCTCAGCCTCCCAGAGTACTAGGATTATAGGCACGAGCCACTAACTTTTCAAATATGTTTTTAATACTCTTATAATAATTGGAATGGGTGTGATATCCATAAAATCAGATAGTCTGAGTGGAAAAAGGAACAATCAGAGAACAAAAATGTTTTCAGGTATTAAAGATAATATTGCCAAAAACTTGTATTGGGCTGCCTGAATAATACAATGAACATAAATCCTTAATTAGAAATTGGAATTAAATTTAATCTCCCTTAATGGATACTAGAATTCAAATACATTAAAAATAAATGTAAGTTTCCGGCAGTATTTCTGAGCACCGCAGCCATGTCCTACCCAGCTGATGACTATGAATCTGAGGTGGCTTATGATCCATATGCCTACCTGAGCAACTATGATATACATACAGGAGATCAAAAGCAGGACCTTCCTTATGAACGTCAGTATGAACAGCAGACCTATCAGGTCATCTCTGAAGTGATCAAAAACTTCATTCAGTATTTCCACAAAACTGTCTCGGATTTGATTGATCAGAAAGTGTATGAGCTACAGGCCAGTCATGTCTCCAGTGATGTCATTGACCAGAAGGTACATGAGATCCAGGACATCTATGAGAACAGCTGGACTCAGCTGACTGAAAGATTCTTCGAGAATACACCTTGGCCGGAGGCTGAAGCCATCGCTCCACAGGTTGGCAATGATGCTGTCTTCCTGATTTTATACAAAGAATTATACTACAGGCACATATATGCCAAAGTCAGTGGGGAACCCTCCTTGGAGCAAAGGTTTGAAACTTACTACAACTACTGCAATCTCTTCAATTACATTCTCAGTGCTGATGGTCCTGCTCCCCTTGAAATATCCAATCAGTGGCCCTGGGGTATCATTGATGAGTTCATCTATCAGTTTCAGTCATTTAGTCAGTACCGCTGTAAGACTGCCAAGAAGTCAGAGGAGGAGATTGACTTCCTTCGTTCCAATCCCCAAATCTGGAATGTTCACAGTGTCCTCAATGTCCTCCATTCCTTAGTAGACAAAGCCAACATCACCGGCAGTTGGAGGTATACACAAGTGGAGGTGACCCTGAGAGTGTGGCTGGGGAGCATGGACAGCACTTCCTTACTAGATGCTTGGTTACTTCAGCCTGGTGGGGCTTCTGCGCCTGCACTCCTTGTTGGGGAATTACTACCAAGCCATCAAAGTGTTGTAGAATATTGAACTGAATAAGAAGAGCATGTATTCCTGTGCACCAGAGTGCCAAGTTATGACATACTATTACATTGGTTTTGCGTATTTGATGATGCGTCGCTACCAGGATGCCGTCCGGGTCTTTGCCAACATTCTCCTCTACATCCAAAGGACCAAGAGTATGTTCCAGAGGACCACTTATAAGTATGAGATGATTCATAAGCAAAATGAGCAGATGCACGCACTGCTGGCCATCGCCCTCACTCTGCATATCGATGAGAACATATCGATACCCCATGCATATCGATGAGAACATTCACCTCCAGCTGCAGGAGAAGTATGGGGTTCATGCCCTCCGTTCTCCGCTTGGGTTCCTGGAATGTGGTGATGTTTGTAACCTATGAGCAGCTGAAACGGGCCCTCACGGCTGCCTGCACTTCACATGAGGCTCCCTGTCGAGTCTCTTGTGCTGTTGACTTGATCACCTCTGGCTTTGGCTCCAGCTGGGCCCTGTTTTCCTTTTCCTCTTTTCCTCTTTCCCTTTCCTCCTTCCCCGCCTCTTTCCTTCACTCCTTCTTTTCCCCACCACCTCCCTTTCCTCACATTCTCAGCCCCTTCCTCATCTCCCCATTGTCTCTCAGTGCTGTTGGAGCTGAGCCCATTCAACAGCACGGGAGGATCCCAAAGCCCTAGTTCCTTAAAAATAGCCCAAATCTTCATCATACCCCCAGCCTGCATGTCCCTCATAAAGCAATCTCAACCTTGAAAAAAAAAAAAAAGAAGAAGAAGAAAGAAAGAAAAATCTCCATACTACTTTAAGGTTTTTATTTTTTTTTTGGCTGGGGCTGGGTTTGAACCCACCACCTCCAAGCATATGGAACCAGCACCCTACTCCTTGAGCCACAGGCACTGCCCTAAGGTTTTTATTTTTAAAAATCCAGATGCTAGGCTTGGCGCCTGTGGCTCAAGCGGCTAAGGAGCCAGCCACCTACACCTGAGCTGGCAGGTTCGAATCCAGCCCGGTCCTGCCAAACAACAATGACAGCTGCAACCAAAAAATAGCCGGGCATTGCGGCAGGCGCCTGTAGTCCCAGCTACTTGGGAGGCAGAGGCAGGAGAATCACTTGAGTTGGAGGTTGCTGTAAGCAGTGATGCCACAGCACTCTACCCAGGGTGACAGCTTGAGGCTCTGTCTCAAAAAAAAAGAAAGAAAAAAATCCAGATGCTAAATAACATCCACATCAGGATCCATTTTCTAAAAATCTGTGGTAAGTATAAATGTGTGATGTCCAAAGTAACATATTCCAAAATGTTAATAATTATTGCATCTAGGTGATAAGAGTGCAAGTGATTTTTATTTTGCTCTTTTTGCTTGTCTAGATTTTCCAAAATTTCCTCTGAAGAACATAAATTATTTTGTATTAAAAAGAAAACAAAAATGTTATTTTAATATACTTTTCCTTACTTAATTCATTCTGCATTTCTCCTGATTGAAATAAGGCCACATAGATTTTATTTGTCATTCTTGTCACAATTGAATATTTATTTGAGTCAAAATCTGTTTGACATCACCCTCAAATCAAAGTCAGGAACAGAGATGTCCTTCAACCCACCGTGATAAGGAAAACACAGTTTCATAGCTAAAGGAAGATAAAGAGAACATCATTTTTCTGCTACCTAGTGCAGCGGTGACATCGATTTCTGAAGCCAAGGACAGGAGAATCTAAATCATCAGAGCTTGACAACAAAGCACAGCTGAGTTCATTGTGGACTCATTCAATGAGGGATGCTCATTTCAAATTGCTTTGGGAAGGCAAAGTTACTGCTGCTAAATTTTGTAACATCTAAAAAATCTGTGACTTTCCCAGTCATAAAGAACAGTCCTGTAAACCTTGATAAGAAAGTTTACATCGACTTCACCATTACAACAGATTTAAAGGTGAGAAAACAAAGGCTAAAGCAGTAGGGGCTAACACTCTAGTGAAAGTTTCCATCTAAGTCATTTTTGTTATCTCAAAGCAAGCATGAAGGCCATCGAGACTTTTCCTCTGATTTCAGACATTTTATTTCACACAAAAGGCTGCTCTGTACTTCAGAATTCAAGAAGACACTTCAAAGGTAACCACAACATACTTCTATCCAATTTCATTTGTATTTTTTGGCCTTGACCTATCTAAACTTAATCAGATAATTCTGAGAACTAGAAGTCATTCAGAAAAGCAAACTAGTGTTTACACCAAACTGAGAAATTCTACAACGAGAAGTGTGGGAGTAATAATAATGGTAGCATTTATTGAACTTTTGCAATGCATCAGGTACTCTATTAACTACTTCACATGTACCTTCCTCATTTGATACTCACAAAACCTTATGACATAGGCAATAATATTATCTACAAGTGGTAGATTGTGTTTTCTAAGTATGGCCACAGAATTATCTCCTGTTCCAAATATTTTCTTTTCTTTTTTTTTTTTTGGAGATGGAGTCTTACTGTGTCACCCTCAGTAGAGTGCCATGAAGTCACAGCTCACAGCAACCTCAAACTCTTGGGCTTAAGTGATTCTCTTGCCTCAGCCTCCCAAGTAGCTGAGACTATGGCACCCACTACAACACCCGGCTATTTTTGGCTGTAGTTATCATTGTTGTTCTTTTTTAGGAGATTCAGGCCAGGTTCAAACCCACCAGCCCTGGTGTATGTGGCCAGGGCCCTAGCCACTGAGCTACAGGCAATGAGCCCCAAATACTTTTCTATATGTGACCTTAACACTCCTCCTACCAGGGCGGCGCCTGTGGCTCAAAGGGGTAGAGCGCCAGTCCCATATGCCGAAGATGGCGGGTTCAAACCCAGCCCCGGCCAAAAAAAAAAAAAAAAAAAAGAAATCTCAGCCAACACTCCTCCTACCAATACGTTGGGGCCTGTATACCCTCTCCTCATTCCCTAGTAGGCTTTGACCAATTCAGAATGGCAGAAGGATGTCATATAACAGTTCAGAAAAGGCTCCCTTGGGATGTTTGTTCTGGGAGAAACCACACACGTCACTGAAGTCATTCTACCATTAGTCCATCATGCTGCAGAGGCCATGTGTAGGTGTTTCTCATCAATTGTGTCAGGTGAGCTCCCAGCCAACAGCCAGCCTTCACTGCCATGTGAGGGAGCCATCTTGGACACCCAAGTACAGTCAAGCCTTCAGATGACTGCAGCCCCAGGTACCCAGGTAATATCTGACTGCAAGTGTGTGGGACAGTCTTCACGCAAGATTTTCCCAGCCAAGCCCTTTCTGAAGTCTTGTCCCACATTTCACACCTCCAAGTTTAGGGTGATTTGCTACACAGTAATTATAACCAGAACATCCCATTTTGCAAACGAAAAAACTAAGGCTTAAAGATTGACTTGACTCAATCAACTTAGCCATCACTTCATCCTGCTCCAAATGTTGGGCAAATAAATTTTGTCTCATGCTGAAGAAACCGTCTCAACACACATGTTCAATTCAGCATATCCATTAGCAGAATATGCTAATGGAAAAGTGAACTCATTAATGTGGAGACAAATCTATTTTACTGCATTTAAGGATGAAGCCATTTTCTCTGTTTCCAACTATTGACCCATTAACTGAACTATTGAAAACTGCTTACAAATTACATTATTATAACAAGGATGAGTGCCCCAAACTGTGGTAGGCAAAATTCCCAGGAGATAACATTTCTCTTTCTCTAAAATCACTTCTAGCTGGTTGGGTTGAAGTTTCAAAGGTCAATTCTTTCATCTTTTTCTCAAAGGATGAACTATGTGACTAACATTTGGGGGAATTTTAGAGATAGATTTAAAACAAATTTTATACAACTTGGTTTTAAAATTAGGATGTATACAAAACATAAACCAAACATGAGAGGAGTTTTAAGATTTTTACAGAGTTTTAAAATGCTTGTATGCATATATAAGGCTCCAGGTTTGACCTTCAGAACCACCACAAAAAAAAAAAAAAAGAGCGAGAGGGAGAATTTTTTAATTAAAAAACTTGTATGAGGGCAGTGCCTATGACTCAGTGGGTAGGGCACCAGCCCCATATACCGAGGGTGGTGGGTTTGAACCCAGCCCCGTCCAAACTGCAACAGAAAATAGCCAGGTATTGTGGTGGGCACCTGTAGTCCCAGCTACTTGCGACGCTGAGGCAAGAGAATCGCCTAAGCCCAGGAGTTAGAGGTTGCTGTAAGCTGTGATGCCACAGCACTTAACAGAGGGTGATACAGTAAGAGTCTGTCTCAAAAAAAAAAAAAACTTGTATGAAAGACTTATCTATTAAAATGTATTAATATGTAAATTAACCCTTGTAAGAGCTGACTTCTTCTTTTTTTTTTGAGACATAGTCTCAACCTGTCACCGTGTCACAACTCACAGCAACCTCAAACTCTTGGGCTCAAGCAATCCTCTTGCCTTAGCCTCCCAAGTAGCTGGGACTACAGCCACCAGCCACAACGCCTGGCTATTTTTTGGTTATAATTTCATTGTTGTTTGGCAGGCCCAGGCGGTATTCAAACCTGACAGCTCCAGTGTATGTAGCTTGTGCCCTAACCACTTGAGCAACAGGTGCCAAGTCAAGAGCTGAATTCTTGAAGAACTTTACACTGCAGTTTTATGCTCTTGAGAAGATACCATTGTCTTCCATCATTACAACAGACCCTTTGGGGTGTTTGCCAATTCACAATCCATCTTCATTCTCTAGGCTACTGTGATCATGCTTTTTACTATACGCAGGTCATTACAAAAGTTTTGAAATACACAAAAATCAAGAAACCTAAAATCCACATGGACAGAAACAAA
Organism: Nycticebus coucang; assembly: GCF_027406575.1. Classification (NCBI taxonomy): domain Eukaryota; kingdom Metazoa; phylum Chordata; class Mammalia; order Primates; family Lorisidae; genus Nycticebus; species Nycticebus coucang. The sequence continues at coordinate 31,404,131 of NC_069785.1, read as the reverse complement.
GCCCTCCCAGCAACACCAATAAAAGTAAAAAGATGCTAAATATCCAATGTTCTAAGTTCAAGAAACCAACAACAGTTGGAGCCCCTTCAGGCTCCTCCTGGGGCTTATTGGAAGGCACTGGAGCAGACCTGTCTCTCCACTAACCATCACCTCCACATGCTTGCACACAAACACAAGTCTTAGAGGAACGTAGTGTAGGTCTTTGGAAGAATGTAGCACCCATCCATGAAATCATGAGAAATGCCTTAGAGAGAATTACTCCTAGAGATTAGGCATGCCTTACAGAAGACATTTTTGCCTTTTTTTTTCTTTTTTTCTTTGAGACAGACTCTCAAGCTGTTGCCCTGGATTGATTGCTATAGAGTCACAGCTCACAGCAACCTCAAACTCTTGGGCTTAAGCGATTCTCTTGCCTTAGCCTCCCAAGTAGCCAAGACTACAGGTGCCCACCACAGCGCCCAGCTATTTTTTGTTGTTGTTGTTGTTGTTGCAGTTGTCATTGTTGTTTTAGCTGGCCCAGGCCAGGTTCAAACCCTCCGGCCTTGGTGCATGTGGCCGGCACCCTACCCACTGAGCTACAGGTGCCTCTGACATTTTATCCTTTGATTCAGTTCTTTTTGGGCAATGGGCCTGCTGATCTGCTCTGTGCTAAAGAGAATGAGATTTAGAAAGTGAAACCAAGGTTAGGGGCTGAGGCATTCATGAGACATTCAGTGCACCCACTGTTTGATGGGTAAGGATGTGTTTCTTATTTAAGCAGACATCAAGGAAGATAGCTGAGCCTGAACCATCTTGCTGAGAACCCATCCAGAAGAACTGCAACCGGGAAAGGAAACCCAGCAGTAAGAGACCATGAGAAGAATAGCTTTCCATGGGCACTAACAGGGGCTTGGAAGAAGTTGGGCAGATCCAGATCTGTGGCTCAGGATCTTCTGAGGACCCTACCATTAAATGCCTACCATATTAGTTCTTCAACAACTAGTCAGCTTTGTCCACAAAAGCAAAGACAACACACAGAGAAAACTATAGTATCACCATTTAATGGAGACATCTCTTCCTTTGTTCTCTACCTCCTTCAGAAGGAACTAAATTCTAGAATGAATGAAGAGGGAGAGGTGCTTGAAGCCAAGGCAGCTCACCCTCACCTCACGCTTCACTCTAAACTCATAGAAGCTGGAGCAAGAAACAGACTTAACCTTCAAAAGAAAAACCTTCACTCAGAAATAAGTTTGAAATCAAAGATTAAACTTAACAGCACTTAAAACTAAGAAAGTCTTGGGGGCGGAGACAAGATGGCTGACTGAAGCCAGCTTTCCACAGAGGCTCCCATCCAGAAGGAGAGTTAAAGGACAGAAATTTAGCCAAGAGAGAAGGTTGAAGAATGCACATCAAACCTGCTGAGGTGATCTGCGACCCCAAGGATACAAACAAAAGGTACAAAATCCATCACCAAGCGGAAGGGAGTCCCCTCCCCCATGAGAACAGCTTGGAGTACCCCATAAACAAATGAGCAGAGTTCAAAAGTCCTCCCATTATACTCCACGGGAGAGACCCTCTAAAAACTAGATCTACTTCCCCTACTAGGGTGCCATGGTGCTCTCCTGCCAGGCATAAAACTGTGTAAAACTATATATATATATTCTGTACAAGCAATTCTGAGCTCCCAGCACTCCCCTCCACTCTCAATCTGAGGTCTGGAGGCCTGTACCCCAGGAGTCCAGATTCTTGGGTGATTTCTCAAGGGGTGTGGACAGGGCATGGACTGCAGCTGGACAGTGCCACAGCTGATTCTGTGGCACGGGAGTGAGGAGAGGACAGTTGGCTGAGAGGGAACCACACCAGAGCGGTGGTGCCCCAAGGTGCAGAGCAGCAGCCATTTTTGGCAACAATAGGGCTCACCCCCAGATATTCTGGAGTCACACCCCTTGTCTCTCTGGGCAACCAGAGGAGGCTGGGCATCTTCTCAGGTGGCAACGACCAGCAGAACAGATCTGGGATGGAAACACAGGCCCCGTGAGTAAAGGGTTTGCCTGAGGTGGTACCGGCCTGGGTGGAGCACGGAGACCAGAAAACATACATGCAGAGCCAGGAGATTCCCAGGGCAGGGATGACCCAAAGGACTGCTTTACTGAGCATAAGACACACCCGGCTCCCAGCGGATCATCAGCCTAAACAAAGGAGGGCAGGCAGAGGCTGAAACTGACAAGTAACCATGCTACAAATACAAACTACAGCTGAGACCATACAGAGGCACAGACAGGGCCTGAGGCATAGGTTCTGGGAACTCAAAACAGCTTCTCTTCTGCAGGGAAATTTAGCTGGGACAGAAACAAATTCCCGCAAAGTTATTCTGTTCTGTCAACAACATCAATCAGGGGTGGGACTGGAACTGAGTGAACAGCCCCAGCCTCCCGAGGTTGTCAGGCCTCACCTCCGCCTGCCGGTTTGTGCCAGAGAGCAGCAGCCTGGATGAGCAGACATAGATTTCCTTGTGATTCAGGCAGGTGCAAACTCCTAGAGTATCTGCTCATTGGAGGCAAGTGGGTCACAGCCCTGCGGGGTTATCAGTGACTGGGTGTGACAGAGATGCAAGGTGGGGAAGGAGGCATCAACCTTCCCAGACTAATCTATTTGCTGGGTGGGTCCTCCTGACCTCACGGAGCACCGAAGCAAATCATATTCGACTTGTCAGCAGACCCCTGCGATCTAATTGTCAGAGACCATTTAAACTCTCCCACCTGAGACAGGTGCTGACTGAGACAATTGATTTGGATCTTTTGAACTGAGCCAATCACCGGAGGACTATCCAAGTGGTGCCCTGGGTGTGTGGTTGTAGGAAGGTTTGATTTTCCTTTTCCAATTGTTACCTGTGTGGGGCAGGGTGACTTAATGGCTGGTATTTCTCCACAGCTGAGACTTCAACCCAGAGTACTGTTTCACTAGGATCAAACAGAGACCAGCTGAAAATAAGGCAGAGCCACTTAGCCCCACCACATCAAACAGGTCCCCTGTTTTTCAGGCCAAAGCACTTTACGTGTCCTCAGCAAAGCTCCAGGGGAAAAGTCAAATGGTGTAAAATAAACACGGGGTGGAATCAGTGGAAAAACTCTGGTAACATGAATAACCAGAGTAGATCAAACCCCCCCCCAAGGAAAGATATGGCAGATGTAACTGAAGATCCCATTCATAAACAGCTGGCCGAGATGTCAGAAATAGAATTCAGAATTTGGATTGCAAACAAGATTAATAGAATGGAGGAAAATTTGGAATTAGAAATTCGAGGAGCAATTCAAAAGTTGGAATTAGAAATTCGAGGAGAAATTCAAAAGTTGTCTCAAGAATTCAACGAATTTAAAGAACAAACCACCAAAGATTTTGACACACTGAAGCAAGAATTTGCAGTCCTCAAAGTTCTGAAAAATACAGTAGAATACCTCAGTAACAGAGAGGAGCAAACAGAAGAAAGGATTTCTGACATTGAAGACAAAGCTTTTGAATGCTCTCAAACAGGAAGACAAATGGAGAGCAAAAACAGATCATTCTCTCAGAGAGCTCTGGGATAACTCAAAGAAGGCTAATATCCGCCTCATTGGAATCCCTCAAAGCGATGAAGTGGCTTCTCAAGGCACAGAGGTCCTTCTCCATGAAATTATGAAAGAGAATTCGCCAGACATACCAAGAGATTCTGAAATTCAGATAGCAGACAGTTTCAGAACTCCAGCATGACTCAAACCAAATAAGACATTCCCCAGGCACATCATAATTAACTTCAATAAAGTTAATATGAAGGAGAAAATTCTGAAAGCAGCCAGTCGTAAGAAAACCATTACCTACCAAGGGAAGAATTTAGAATGACTGCAGATATCTCTGCTGAAATTTTTCAAGCCAGAAGAGGATGGTCATCGACTTTTAATCTCCTAAAACAAAATAACTTTCAACCCCGGATCCTGTATCCAGCTAAACTGAGTTTCATTTATGATAGAGAAATTAAATACCTTAATGACATTCACATGTTGAACAAATTTGCCATAACCAAACCAGCTCTTCAGGATATTCCCAAAACTATCCTCCATAATGACCAGCCCAATCCTCCACCACAAAATTAAACTCACTCAGAAACTTTTGATCAAATTCCAACTTCCACAGTGGCAAAAGGATTAAAAATGTCCACTGGACTTTCGAAAAACTCAATACCCAAAATTTTACCAGACTTATCTATATTCTCCATTAATGTGAACAGCTTAAACTGTCCTCTAAAGAGGCACAGGTTGGCTGACTGGATACAAAAACTCAGGCCAGATATTTGCTGCATACAAGAATCACATCTTACCTTAAAAGATAAATATAGGCTCAGGGTGAAAGGATGGTTGTCCATATTTCAGGCAAATGGTAATCAGAAAAAAGCAGGTGTTGTAAATCTATTTGCAGGTACAATAGACTTTAAATCAACAAAAGTAAGGAAGGATAAGAATGGTCACTTCATATTTGTTAAGGGTAATACTCAATATGATGAGATTTAAATTATTAATATTTATGCACCCAATCAGAAAGCACCTCAATTTATAAGAGAAACTCTAATAGACATGGGCAACTTGATTTCCTCCACCTCCATAATAGTCGGAGATTTCAACACTCCTTTGGCAGTGTTGGATAGATCCTCCAACAAGAAGCTGGGCAAAGAAATTTTAGATTTAAACCTAACCATCCAACATTTGGATTTAGCAGACATCTACAGAACATTTCATCCCAACAAAACTGAATACACATACTTCTCATTGGCCCACGGAACATACTTCAAAATCGATCACATCTTAGGTCACAAGTCTAACCTCAGTAAATTTATAGGAATAGAAATTATTCCTTGTATCTTCTCAGACCACCATGGAATAAAAGTTGAACTCAGTAACAACAGGAATCTGCATATTCATACAAAAACACAGAAGTTAAATAACCTTATGCTGAATGATAGCTGAGTCAGAGTTGCTATTAAGAAGGAAATTGCCAAATTTGTGGAACAAAATGACAATGAAGACATGAATTATCAGAACCTCTGGGATACCGCAAAGGCAGTCCTAAGAGGGAAATTTATAGCACTGCAAGCCTTCCTCAAGAGAACGGAAAGAGAGGAAGTTAACAACTTAATGGGACAGACATCTCAAGCAACTGGAACAGGAAGAACATTTCAACCCCAAACCCACTAGAAGAAAAGAAATAACCAAAATTAGAGCAGAATTAAATGAAATTGAAAACAAAAGAATTATACAGCAGATCAATAAATCAAAAAGTTGGTTTTTTGAAAAGGTCAATAAAATAGATAAACCTTTGGCTAATCTAACGAGGAAAAAAAGAGTAAAATCTCTAATTTCATAAATCGGAAATGACAAAGATGAAATAATAACAGACTTCTCAGAAATTCAAAAAATCCTTAATGAATATTATAAGAAACTTTATTCTCAGAAAAATGAAAATCTGAAGGAAATTGACCAATACTTGAAAGCACGTCACCTTCCAAGACTTAGCCAGAATCAAGTGGAAATGTTGAACAGGCCTATATCAAGTTCTGAAATAGCATCAACCATACAAAATCTCCCTAAAAGGAAAAGCCCGGGACCAGATGGCTTCATGTCAGAATTCTACCAAAACTTTAAAGAGGAACTAGTACCAATATTACTAAACCTGTTCCAAAATGTAGAAAAAGAAGGAAGACTACCCAACACGTTCTATGAAGCAAACATCACCCTGATCCCCAAACCAGGAAAAGACCCAAGAAAAGAAAATTATAGAACAATATCACTAATGAATATAGATGCAAAAATATTCAACAAGATCCTAACAAACAGAATCCAGCAACACATCAAACAAATTATATATCATGACCAAGTCAGTTTATCCCAGGGTCTCAAGGCTGGTTCAATATATGTAAATCTATAAATATAATTCAGCACATAAACAAATTAAAAAACAAAGACCATACGATTCTCTCAATTGATACAGAAAAAGCTTTTGATAATATCCAGCATCCCTTCATGATCAGAACACTTAAGAAAATTGGTATAGAAGGGACATTTCTTAAACTTATAGAGGCCATCTTCAGTAAACCCACAGTCAATATAGTATTAAATGGAGTTAAATTGAAATCATTTCCACTCAGATCAGGAACCAGACAAGGCTGCCCATTGTCTCCATTGCTCTTTAACATTGTAATGGAAGTCTTAGCCATTGCAATTAGGGAAGAAAAGGTGATCAAGGGTATCCATATAGGATCAGAAGAGATCAAACTTTCACTCTTCGCAGATAATATGATTGTAGAAAACACCAGGAATTCTACCACAAAATTCTTAGAAGTGATCAAGGAATACAGCAGCGCCTCAGGTTACAAAATCAACATTCATAAATCAGTAGCCTTTATATATACGAACAATAGTCAAGCTGAAAAAACAGTCAAGGACTCTATTCCATTCACAGTAGTGCCAAAGAAGATGAAATATTTGGGAGTTTATCTAAAAAAGGACATGAAAGATCTCTATAAAGAGAACTATGAAACTCTAAAGAAAGAAATAGCTGAAAATGTTAATGAATGGAAAAACATACCATGCTCATGGCTGGGAAGAATCAACATTGTTAAAATGTCCATATTACCCAAAGCAATATAAATTTTTAATGCACTCCCTATTAAAGCTCCACTGTCATGCTTTAAAGATTTTGAAAAAATAATACTTCGTTTTATATGAAATCAGAAAGAATCTTGAATAGCCAAGTCATTTCTCAGAAATAAAAACAAAGCAGGAGAAATCACGCTACCAGACCTCAGACTATACTATAAATCGATAGTGATCAAAACAGCATGGTACTGGCACAAAAACAGAGAGGTAGATGTATGGAACAGAATACAGAACCAAGAGATGAATCCAGCTACTTACCGTTACTTGATCTTTCACAAGCCAATTAAAAACATTCAGTGGGGAAAAGATTCCCTATTTAACAAATGGTGCTGGGTGAACTGGCTGGTGATCTGTAAAAGACTGAAACTAGACCCACACCTTTCACCATTAACTAAAATAGACTCTCACTGGATTAAAGATTTAAACTTAAGACATGAAACTATAAAAATACTAAAGAAAGTGCAGGGAAAACTCTTGAAGAAATCGGTCTGGGTGAGTGTTTTATGAGGAAGACTCCCTGGGTAATTGAAGGAGTTTCAAAAATACACTACTGGGACCTGATCAAACTAAAAAGCTTCTGCACAGCCAAGAACATTGTAAGTAAAGCAAGCAGACAGCCCTCAGAATGGGAGAAGATATTTGCAGGTTATGTCTCCGACAAAGGTTTAATAACCAGAATCCACAGAGAACTCAAACATATGAGCAAGAAATGAACAGAGATCCCATCGCAGGCTGGGCAAGGGACTTGAAGAGAAACTTCTATGAAGAAGACAGGTGCACGGCCTACAGATATATGAAAAAATGCTCATCATCCCTAATCATCAGAGAAATGAAAATCAAAACTACTTTGAGATATCATCTAACTCCAGTAAGATTAACCCATATCACAAAATCCCAAGACCAGAGATGTTGGCGTGGATGTGCAGAAAAGGGAACACTTCTGCACTGCTTGTGGGAAGTTAATACATTCGTTTGCTGGTGGCAAATTAATACATTCCTTTTGGAAAGATGTTTGGAGAACACTTAGAGATCTAAAAATAGATCTGCCATTCAATCCTATAATTCCTCTACTAGGTATATACCTAGAAGACCAAAAATCACATTATAACAAAGATATTTGTACCAGAATGTTTATTGCAGCCCAATTCATAATTGCTAAGTGCCCATTGATCCACGAATGGATTAATAAATTGTGGTATATGTACACCATGGAATATTATGCAGCCTTAAAGAAAGATGGAGACTTTACCTCTTTCATGTTTACATGGATGGAGCTGGAACATATTCTTCTTAGTAAAGTATCTCAAGAATGGAAGAAAAGATATCCAATGTACTCAGCCCTACTATGAAACTAATTTATGGCTTTCATATGAAAGCTATAACCCAGTTATAACCTAAGAATATGGGGAAAGGGGAAAGGGAGGGGAGGGAGTGGAGAGGATGGGCAGAGGGAGGGTGATTGATGGGATTACACCTACGGTGCATCTTACAAGGGTACATGTGAAAATTAGTAAATGTAGAATATAAATGTCTTAACACAATAACTAAGAAAATGCCAGGAAGGCTATGTTAACAAGTGTGATGAAAATGTGTCAAATGAGGGCAAGGAAACAGATAAAACAAATCACCCATGAGGAAGAATCAGCAGAAAACTCCAGGCAACATGAAGAACCAGTCCAGAACAACCCCGCCAAGGGACCATGAGGTAGCTACTGCAGAGGATTCCACCTATACAGAAATGTTAGGAATGACAGAAAGGGAATTTAGAATACACATGTTGAAAACAATGAAAGAAATGATGGAAACAATGAAGGAATCTGCTAATAAAGTGGAAAATAACCAAAAGGAAATCCAAAAACAGAATCAAATCAGAGATGAACGATATGAAGAATATAAAAAGGATATAGCAGAGCTGAAGGAAATGAAATAGTCAATCAGGGAACTTAAAGATGCAATGGAAAGTATCAGCAACAGGTTAGACCATGCAGAAGAAAGAATTTCAGAGGTAGAAGACAAAGTTTTTGAGATAACTCAGATAGTAAAAGAGGCAGAAAAGAAGAGAGAGAAAGCAGAACGTTCACTGTCAGAATTATGGGACTTTATGAAGCATTCCAACATACGAGTTATAGGAATCCCAGAAGGGGAAGAAGAATGCCCCAGAGGAATGGAAGCCATACTAGAGAATATTATAAAAGAAAATTTCCCAAATATCACCAAAGATTCTGACACACTGCTTTCAGAGGGCTATTGGACCCCAGGTCACCTCAACTCTAACCAAGCTTCTCCAAGACACATTGTGATGAACCTGTCCAAAGTCAAGACAAAAGAAAAGATTCTGCAAGCTGCCAGGAGTAAGCGCCAGTTGACCTACAGGGGCAAATCCATCAGAGTGAGCGCAGACTTCTCTAATGAAACTTTCCAAGCAAGAAGACAATGGTCATCTACCTTTAATCTACTTAAACAGAACAATTTCCAGCCCAGAATTCTGTACCCCGCTAAGCTAAGCTTCAAAATTGACAGAGAAATCAAATCATTTACGGATATACAAACATTGAGGAAATTCGCCACAACAAGACCAGCTCTACAGGAAATACTTCAACCTGTTCTGCACACTGACCACCACAATGGATCAGCAGCAAAGTAATAACTCAGAAATTAAAGGACAGAACCAAACCTCCACACTGATGCAAAAGATAAAACTAAGCAATGGACTCTCACCAAATAAGACGAATAGAATACCACCACACTTATCAATTATCTCAATAAATGTTAATGGCTTGAATTCCCCACTGAAGAGACATAGATTGGTTGACTGGATTAAAAAAACACAAGCCATCCATTTGCTGTCTGCAAGAAACACACCTGGCTTCAAAAGACAAATTAAAGCTCCGAGTCAAGGGTTGGAAGACAATTTTTCAGGCAAATGGAATTCAGAAGAAAAGAGGAGTTGCAATCTTATTTTCAGATACATGTGGATTTAAAGCAACTAAAGTCAAAAAAGACAAAGATGGTCACTTTATATTGGTCAAGGGAAAAATACAACAAGAAGACATTTCAATTCTAATTATCTATGCACCCAATTTAAATGCTCCCAGATTCTTGAAACAGACCTTACTCAATCTGAGCAATATGATATCTGATAATACCATAATAACAGGGGACCTTAACACTCCTCTTACAGAGCTGGACAGATTCTCTAAACAGAAATTAAACAAGGATATAAGAGACTTAAATGAGACCCTAGAACAACTGTGCTTGATAGACGCATATAGAACACTCCATCCCAAAGATAAAGAATATACATTCTTCTCATCACCCCATGGAACATTCTCCAAAATTGATCATATTCTGGGACACAAAACAAATATCAACAGAATCAAAAGAATTGAAATTTTACCTTGTATCTTCTCAGACCATAAGGCACTAAAGGTGGAACTCAACTCTAACAAAAATGCTCAACCCCACCCAAAGGCATGGAAATTAAACAATCTTCTGTTGAATAACAGATGGGTGAAGGAAGAAATAAAACAGGAAATCATTAACTTCCTTGAGCATAACAACAATGAAGACACAAGCTACCAAAACCTGTGGGATACTGCAAAAGCAGTTTTGAGAGGAAAATTCATCGCTTTAGATGCCTACATTCAAAAAACAGAAAGAGAGCACATCAACAATCTCACAAGAGATTTTATGGAATTGGAAAAAGAAGAACAATCTAAGCCTAAACTCAGTAGAAGAAAAGAAATATCCAAAATCAAATCAGAGATCAATGAAATTGAAAACAAAAGAATCATTCAGAAAATTAATGAAACAAGGAGTTGGTTTTTTGAAAAAATAAATAAAATAGATAAACCATTGGCCAGACTAACAAGGAATAGAAAAGTAAAATCTCTAGTAACCTCAATCAGAAATGATAAAGGGGAAATAACAACTGATCCCACAGAGATACAAGAGATCATCTCTGAATACTACCAGAAACTCTATGCCCAGAAATTTGACAATGTGAAAGAAATGGATCAATATTTGGAATCACACCCTCTCCCTAGACTCAGCCAGGAAGAAACAGAGCTCCTGAACAGACCAATTTCAAGCACTGAGATCAAAGAAACAATAAAAAATCTTCCAACCAAAAAATGCCCTGGTCCAGATGGCTTCACTCCAGAATTCTATCAAACCTTCAAGGAAAAGCTTATTCCTGTACTGCAGAAATTATTCCAAAAAATTGAGGAAGAAGGAATCTTCCCCAACACATTCTATGAAGCAAACATCACCCTGATACCAAAACCAGGAAAAGACCCAAACAAAAAGGAGAATTTCAGACCAATCTCACTCATGAACATAGACGCAAAACTTCTCAACAAAATCCTAGCCAATAGATTACAGCTTATCATCAAAAAAGTCATTCATCATGATCAAGTAGGCTTCATCCCAGGGATGCAAGGCTGGTTTAACATACGCAAGTCTATAAACGTTATCCACCATATTAACAGAGGCAAAAATAAAGATCAAATGATCCTCTCAATAGATGCAGAAAAAGCATTTGATAAAATCCAGCATCCTTTTCTAATTAGAACACTGAAGAGTATAGGCATAGGTGGCACATTTCTAAAACTGATTGAAGCTATCTATGACAAACCCACAGCCAATATTTTACTGAATGGAGTAAAACTGAAAGCTCTTCCTCTTAGAACTGGAACCAGACAAGGTTGTCCTCTGTCACCTTTACTATTCAACGTAGTGCTGGAAGTTCTAGCCAATACAATTAGGCAAGACAAGGAAATAAAGGGAATCCAAATGGGAGCAGAGGAGGTCAAACTCTCCCTCTTTGCTGACGACATGATCTTATACTTAGAGAACCCCAAAGACTCAACCACAAGACTCCTAGAAGTCATCAAAAAATACAGTAATGTTTCAGGATATAAAATCAATGTCCACAAGTCAGTAGCCTTTGTGTACACCAATAACAGTCAAGATGAGAAGCTAATTAAGGACACAACTCCCTTCACCATAGTCTCAAAGAAAATGAAATACCTAGGAATATACCTAACGAAGGAGGTGAAGGATCTCTATAAAGAAAACTATGGGTCGGCGCCTGTGGCTCAGTGAGTAGGGCACCGGCCCCATATGCCGAGGGTGGCGGGTTCAAACCCAGCCCCGGCCAAACTGCAACAAAAAAATAGCCAGGCATTGTGGCGGGCGCCTGTAGTCCCAGCTGCTTAGTCCCAGCTGCTCGGGAGGCTAAGGCAAGAGAATCGCGTAAGCCCAAGAGTTAGAGGTTGCTGTGAGCCGTGTGACGCCACGGCACTCTACTGAGGGCGGTGCAGTGAGACTCTGTCTCTACAAAAAAAAAAAAAAAAAACTTAAAAAAAAAGAAAACTATGAAATCCTCAGAAAGGAAATAGCAGAGGATATTAACAAATGGAAGAACATACCATGCTCATGGATGGGAAGAATCAACATTGTTAAAATGTCTATACTTCCCAAAGCAATCTACCTATTCAATGCCATTCCTATCAAAATACCAACATCGTACTTTCAAGATTTGGAAAAAATCATTCTGCATTTTGTATGGAACCGGAAAAAACCCCGTATAGCTAAGGCAGTTCTCTGTAACAAAAATAAAGCTGGGGGCATCAGCATACCAGATTTTAGTCTGTACTACAAAGCCATAGTGGTCAAGACAGCATGGTACTGGCACAAAAACAGAGACATAGACACTTGGAATCGAATTGAAAACCAAGAAATGAAACTAACATTTTACAACCACCTAATCTTTGATAAACCAAACAAGAACATACCTTGGGGGAAAGACTCCCTATTCAATAAATGGTGTTGGGAGAACTGGATGTCTACGTGTAAAAGACTGAAACTGGACCCACACCTTTCCCCACTCACAAAAATTGATTCAAGATGGATAAAGGACTTAAACTTAAGGCATGAAACAATAAAAATCCTCCAAGAAAGCATAGGAAAAACACTGGAAGATATTGGCCTGGGGAAAGACTTCATGAAGAAGACTGCCATGGCAATTGCGACAACAACAAAAATAAACAAATGGGACTTCATTAAACTGAAAAGCTTCTGTACAGCTAAGCAGACAATAACCAAAGCAAAGAGACAACCTACACAATGGGAAAGGATATTTGCATATTTTCAATCAGACAAAAGCTTGATAACTAGGATCTATAGAGAACTCAAATTAATCCACATGAGAAAAGCCAACAATCCCTTATATCAATGGGCAAGAGACATGAATAGAACTTTCTCTAAAGACGACAGACGAATGGCTAACAAACACATGAAAAAATGTTCATCATCTCTATATATTAGAGAAATGCAAATCAAAACAACCCTGAGATATCATCTAACCCCAGTGAGAATGGCCCACATCACAAAATCTCAAAACTGCAGATGCTGGCGTGGATGTGGAGAGAAGGGAACACTTTTCCACTGCTGGTGGGACTGCAAACTAGTACAACCTTTCTGGAAGGAAGTATGGAGAAACCTCAAAGCACTCAAGCTAGACCTCCCATTTGATCCTGCAATCCCATTACTGGGCATCTACCCAGAAGTAAAGAAATCCTTTTATCATAAGGACACTTGTACTAGACTGTTTATTGCAGCTCAATTTACAATCGCCAAAATGTGGAAACAGCCTAAATGCCCACCAACCCAGGAATGGATTAACAAGCTGTGGTATATGTATACCATGGAATACTATTCAGCCATTAAAAAAAATGGAGACTTTACATCCTTCGTATTAACCTGGATGGACGTGGAAGACATTATTCTTAGTAAAGCATCACAAGAATGGAGAAGCATGAATCCTATGTACTCAATTTTGATATGAGGACAATTAATGACAATTATGGTTATGGGGGGGAAACAGAAAGAGGGAAGGAGGGAGGTGGGTGGGGCCTTGGTGTGTGTCACACTTTATGGGGGCAAGACATGATTGCAAGAGGAACTTTACCTAACAATTGCAATCAGTGTAACCTGGCTTATTGTACCCTCAATGAATCTCCAACAATAAAAAAAAAAAAAAAGAAAGAAAATGTGTCAAATGGTCTATAAAACCAGTGTTTGGTGCCCCATGATCGCATTAATGTACACAGCTATAATTTAATGAAAAAAAAAAAAGGAACGCTATAACCCAGTTATAACCTAAGAATATGGGGAAGGGGGTGAGGGAGGAGAGAGAGGGGGGAGGATGGGCGGAGGGAGGGTGATTGGTGGGATTACACCTACAGTGCATCTTATAAGGATACATGTGAAATTTAGTAAATGTAGAATATAAATACACAATAACTAAGAAAATGCCTGGAAGGCTATGTTAACCAGTATGATGAAAATATGTCAAATGGTCTATAAAACCAGTGTATGTTGGGAGGCTGAGGCAGGAGAATCGCGTAAGCCCAAGAGGTTGCTGTGAGTCCTGTGACGTCATGGCACTCTACCGAAGGCCGTAAAGTGAGACTCTGTCTCTACAAAAAAAAAAAAAAAAAAACAGTGTATAGTGCCCCATGATCACATTAATGTACATAGCTATGATTTAATAAAAAAAAGAAAGAAAGAAAGAAAATGCCAGGAAGGCTATGTTAACCCGTGTGATGAAAATATGTCGAATGGTCTATAAAACCAGTGTATGGTGCCCCATGATTGCATTAATGTATACAGCTATGATTTAATACAAAATAAAAAAAACCTAAGTAAGTCTAAGTCTTACATAAAATCTGAGAACTCAGAGTGACTGAAAATATATAGACACTGGATGAAATATTGTCATAGAACCTGTGACCTGTTAGAGAAGAGAGGTTTTACATAGCCCAATTGGAAAACATTTGTTGGGGTTTTACATAGCCCAGTTGGAAATCATTTCATGATTTCTGTGGATCAAATTTTGTCCTCCCAAATTCATATGCTGATGCCCTAAACTCTGAAAATGACTATATTGGGAGATAGGTCCATTATGGAAGTACTTGAGGTTAAAGGAGGTCATAAGGGTGGGCCTAATCCAATAGAACTGGTGTCCTTATGAGAAAAGGAAGACACGCCAGAGCTCTTTCACCCTCTCTCTCCACATGCACACAGAAGAAAAGCCATATGAGGACATAGTGAGAAGGCAGCTGTCTGTTAGCCAGGAAGATAGTCCTCAGCAGAAACCAATGCTGCTGGCACCTTGATCTTGAGCTTCCAGCCTCTCAGAAATGTGAGAAAATAAATTTCTATCATTTAAGCTGCCCAGTTTGTAGGCAATAAATATACCACATTTTTTTTTTTTGAGACAGTCACCCTGGCATTATCATGGCTCATAACAACCTCAAACTCTTGGGTTCAAGCAATCCTCTTGTCTCAGCCTCCCAAGTAGCTGGGACTACAGGTGCTCACCACAAACCCAGCTAGATTTTTCTATTTTTAGTAGAAATAGGGTCTTGCTTTGCTCAGGCTGGTCTCTAACTTCTGAGCTCAAGCTATCCACTTGCCTCTGCCTCCCAGAGTGCTAAGATTACAGGCGTGAGGCACTGCACCAGGCATACCACATTTTTTTAAGATAAAACCTTACTTAAGATACCTGATGTTCTGCAAACAATTCAACACAGTGAACATATTACCAAAAGATATTTCTTCTTTTTTTTTTTTTTGAGACAGAGCCTCAAGCTGTCGCCCTGGGTAGAGTGCCATGGCATCACAGCTCACAGCAACGTCCAACCCCTAGGCTCAAGCGATTTTCCTGCCCCCACCTCCCAAGTAACCGGGACCACAGTCACCCGCCCCAATGCCTGGCTATTTTTTGGTTGCAGTTGTCATTGTTTGGCGGGCCCCGGGCTGGATTCAAACCCACCAGCTCTGGTGTATGAGGCTGGCGCCTTAGCTGCTTGAGCCACAGGTGCCAAGCCACCAAAAGATATTTCTTCTCATGCCAGAAGAGTAATGATTTCCTCAGCTACAACAGCATGAAGCATGCTAGAAAATAAGACAGGACCATATACGATACTTAGGGATTAGATTCTACTCACAATTTGATACCACACTGTGTGAACCTTTACAGTGCAGTATGAAAGGAGAGCTCCATGCTCAGTTCTCAGACTTTTCCTCTTCTTTGTTTACTACTAACTCCCTAGGTGAGTTCATCTAGGTCCCATGGCTCTAAAAATCACCTCCAAAATGTATATCTCCAGACTCAATCTGTCCCCTCAGCATACATTCAATTGTTTACTCAATGTGTCCACTTGACTGACCACACAGGACTGTTCATTATCTTCCAGCATACATTCTACCTTTTGCCCCAGCCATGTCCCTGTAAGAAAATATTCCCACCCTCTTCAGCAAGACGTGGCCATGGGATAGATTTTGGCCAAGGGGATAGAAGTGTTGAGTACAGCTTCCAGAAATGTTCTTAACAGGAGTGGATACAAAATGATAACTGGTGCTCCAGTCATCATTTGGACCATAAAGCAAGATAAAGGATTCTGTGGCTGGGTACAGTGGCTCAATCCTGTAATCTCAACACTTTGGGAGGTCAAGGCAGGAAGATTGCTTAGGGCTAGGAGTTCAAGACCAGCCTGAACAACATAGTGAGACCCTATCACTACAAAAAACTTTAAAATTAGAGCAGATGCAGTGGCTCACACCTGTAATCCTAGCACTCTGGGAGGCCAAGGCAGGTGGATGGCTTGAGTTCAAGATCCACCTGAGCAAAAGTGGACCCCATCTGTACTAAAAATAGAAAATTTAGCCAGGTGTGATGGCACATGTCTGTAGTCATAGCTACTTGGGAGGCTGAGGCAAGAGAATCACTTCAGTCCAAGAGTGGGAGGTTGCTGTGACCTACAACACCATGGCCCTTTACCCAAGGTTATTGAGTAAAATTCTGCCTCAAAAAAAATAAATAAATAAAAATTAGCTGGGCATACTAGTGCTTGCCTATAGTCTAGCTACTCTGGAGGTTGAGGCATGAAGATCATGTGAGCCCAAGTGTTGGAGGCTACAGTGAGCTATGATACCACTGCACTCCAGCCTGTGTGACAGAGTGAGATCCTGCCTCTAAAATGACAAAAACAAAGAATCCTGGGTCTTTGATTATGAATCTGTCTTTTTAGCCTTGGGTTTCTTCTACATGAGAAAGAAAGTATTTTTTTTTTTTTTTTTTTTTTTTGGTTTTTGGCCGGGGCTAGGTTTGAACCCGCCACCTCCAGCATATGGGACGGGCTCCCTACTCCTTGAGCCACAGGCACCACCCGAGAAAGGAAGTATTTTTTAAGCTACTACTTTGTTTACTACTAACTCTCTAGGTGAGTTAGTAGTTTAACAATAGCTTCTCTACTAACCTAGAGAGTTAGTAGTTTAACAACAGCTTCTATTGTTTTATAAACACTGCAATCTCATCTTCATTTATATCAAATCAAACAGGCAACTCAAAGTTAACATGTCAAAAGAACTACTCTTGACTAGTTCCCTAAATTTGTCCCTCTAAATGAACAGCACTATCATTCACATGGTTACTCAGGGAAAAACCTAAACACTGCTGAAGACAGAAATTAGTGAGCTAGAATATAGATCTAAGACATTTATCCCAATTATGACTTAGATACAGAGAGATGAAAAATGTGAGAGACAGATTAAAGCTCCAGTGTGGGCCCTTTCACCCTGAATGGGGCTGAGCCACATAACCAATAGGATATTAAGGAAACAGCAGTGTGTGTTTCAAAGCTGGGTCAGAAGAATCACCAAAGGTTCCAACCTGCTGTCTCTCAGATAGCTTACTCTGAAGGATGCCCAGATGCTATGTCATGAAGACACTTCAGCAGGCCTGAACATTCTGGTGCAAATATCTTTGTTGTACTGTGATTTTTGGTCTTCTGGGTATATAAACCTAGTAGAGGAATTATAGGATTGAATGGCAGGTCTATTTTTAGATCTCTAAGTGTTCTCCAAACATCTTTCCAAAAGGAATGCATTAATTTGCATTCCCACCAGCAGTGTAGAAGTGTTCCCTTTTCTCCACATCCACGCCAACATCTCTAGTCTTGGGATTTTGTGATATGGGCTAATCTTACTAGAGTTAGATGATATCTCAAAGTAGTTTTGATTTGCATTTCTCTGATGATTAAAGATGATGAGCATTTTTTCATATGTCTGTAGGCTGTGCACCTGTCTTCTTCAGAGAAGTTTCTCTTCAAGTCCCTTGCCCAGCCTGCAATGGGATCACTTGTTCTTCTCTTGCTTATACGTTTGAGTTCTCTGTGGATTCTGGTTATTAAACCTTTGTTGGAGACATAACCTGCAAATATCTTCTCCCATTCTGAGGGCTGTCTGCTTGCTTTACTTACTATGTTCTTGGCTGTGCAGAAGCTTTTTAGTTTGATCAGGTCCCAATAGTGTATTTTTGAAGCTGCTTCAATTGTCCGGGGGGTCCTTTTCATAAAATACTCGCCCAGACGGATTTCTTCAAGGGTTTTCCCTGCACTCTCTTCTAGTATTTTTATAGTCTCATGTCTTAAGTTTAAATCTTTTATCCAGTGAGAGTCTATCTTAGTTAATGGTGAAAGGTGTGGGTCCAGTTTCAGTCTTCTACAGGTTGCCAGCCAGTTCACCCAGCACCATTTGTTAAATAGGGAATCTTTTCCCCACTGAATGTTTTTAATTGGCTTGTCGAAGATCAGATAATGGTAAGTAGCTGGATTCATCTCTTGGTTCTCTATTCTGTTCCAGACATCTACTTCTCTGTTTTGTGCCAGTACCATGCTGTTTTGATCACTATTGATTTATAGTATAGTCTGAGGTCTGGTAGCATGATTCCTCCTGCTTTGTTTTTATTTCTAATACCACCAATGTTATCAATAGCCGACTGAAAATCTATGAATGCCGTAATCTGGAATTTAGCTATGATTCTGTCCCAGTGTAGTCTCTACCAACAAGGCAATGGAGAATATAGGATCACCCAAGAGACATAACCACATCCTAGCAGTACTGAGCCAAATCAAATATTTATATACACCCTAAGGTCCAGCTATCCCACTCACACAGGAAATTCTCACAGCCCCATAAGGCTACTTGTAACAAGATGTTTGTAGCAGGACAATTCCAGCCATCCAGATGACCATCCCTGGAAGATGGATCGGTAGAACATGGTAATGCACAGGATGGGATAATATGTAGCAGTTAGAAGCATCAGACTAAGAGTACACATATGGATATAGAGTAGGTTAAAAAGAGTAAGAAAAAGAACAAGAACTATGTAACACCATCTATGTAAAATAAAAATACACAAAAATTTAATATGTTATACTTTACATAGATAACAGGCAGATTCAATTACAGTGACTATTTGCAGGGCAAAGGAATGAGAGCTTAGAATGTAAATGAAAGGAAATGAACAAAGACATAGAGACAGACAGACAGACATAGAAGACACACGACGGCATCCCATGCCATCCATTGAGGGTGTCAGCTTCTGAGAGCTTACTGTGCAAGTTTCTTCTCAGCTCTGCATTTAGAAACATCACATTGGTGCCCAAAATCAGCCACGGCCAGGTGTGGTAGCTCATACCTGTAATCCCAGCATTTGGGGAGGCCAAGACGGGCGGACAACTTGAGGACAGGAGTTTGAGATCAGCCTGGACAACATAATGAGACCTCTATCTCTAAGAAAAAAAAAAAAATTAATAGTCCCAGCTACTAAGGAGGCTGAGGCGGGAAGATGGCTTGAGCCCAGGAATTTGAGACTGCAGTGAGCTATGATTGCACCACTGTGCTCCAGCCTGGGTGACAGAATAAGAACCTGTCTCTTAAAAAAGAAAAAAAAAATTATTTTTAATTGCCCATAGTGGGAGAGATTTACACCAAGGAAATCAGCAAATTCTGTACTACAAATCAAGGTACCTTTTGTTTTCCATAGAGTCTATTGTTAACAATTTGCCAGCATACTGCTGCCCCAAAGTCCACATTCTTCCTTCCTTCCCAGTGATTCTTACCCTCAAAAACAGGTGGGTGGAGGGACATGGTGGCTTGAAAATTCCTGCCAGGTGTTGCTGATACAACAAGCCCTACCTAGCCCCCAGCTGAACTATTGTTCTATATCAAGCTGCCTTTCAAACACTGCCGTTTGTGTCAATTTGACAAGGAATCAAAAACCTTGAAAACCAGCTCCCTCCGGACTAGTAATTCCAGTTCTAGGAATTTGTCCTAAGGAAATATCTCAAACATAGAAAACACTTCCTATACAACAATATTAATCCATGTCCTATTTTACAATGACAAATGAAAACAACTGAAATGTAAAAAGGAAATAATTCTGCAAACAACGATACATCCTGCATTTAAAATTTTATTTATGTCTGGCCTGGCACAGTGGCTCACGCCTATAATCCTAGCACTCTGCGAGGCTGAGGCAGGTGGATTGCCTGAGCTCATGAGTTCGAGACCAGCCTGAAAAAGAGAAAGACCCTCCATCTCTAAAAATAGCCAGGCATTGTAGAAGGCACCTGAAGTCCAGCTATTCAAAGGCTGAGGCAAGAGTTTGAGGTTGCTGTGAGCTGTGACCCCATGACACTCTACCAAGGGTGACAAAGTTTATTTTCTGTCTCAAAACATAAAATAAAATACTTATATAAAATTTTAATTGCATGGAAAACACTTCTATTATTGGTTTAAATTAAATAGCTACATATATATATATAGTGAGCAATCCTCCTGCCTCAGCTTCCTGAGTAGCTGGGATTATAAAAAATTTTTTTTCTTAGAGATGGAGGTCTCACTATGTTGCCCAGACTGGTCTTAATCATCTGGCCTCAAGTGGTCCTCCCCTTTTGACCTCCCAAAATACATCCAGCATTTAAAATTATATTTATGGGCTCAGCGCCCATAGCTCAGTGGTTAGGCTGCCAGCCACATACACCAGGGCCAGAAGGTTTGAATCCGACCTTGGCCTGCTAAACCAACAACAACCACTACAACCAAAAAATAGCTGGGCATTATGGCGGGCGCCTGTAGTCCCAGCTACTTGGGAGGCTGAGGCAAGAGAATCACTTAAGCCCAGGAGTTTGAGCTTGCTGCGAGCTATGACGCTACAGCACTCTACCCAGACATACTGAGACTCTGTCTCAAAAAAAAAAAAAAATTATATTTATGTAGAATTTTAAATTTCCTGAAAAACACTTCTACTATTGGTTTAAATGAAATAACTGTCTCTCTGTGTATGTGTAAATATAATGCAGTCACCTGGGAATCTTGTTAAAATAAAGATTCTGATTCAATATGACTAAAGTGATGCCTGGGCTTCTGCATTTATAACAGAAATGACTCCAGCGCTGTGGATCTACAGATCACTTTTTTTTTTTTTTTTTTTGAGACAGAGTCTCACTTTGTCATCCTTTGTAGAGTGCCATGGCTTCACAGCCCTCAGCAACCTCAAACTCTTGGGCTTAAGTGATTAGTTTGACTCAGCCTCCCGAGTAGCTGGGACTACAAGTACCTGCCACAATGCCCGGCTGTTTTTTTTAAGAGATGAGATCTCACTCTGGCTCAGGCTGGTCTTGAACTCGTGAGCTCCGGCAATCCACCCACCTCGGCCTCCCACAGTGCTAGGATTACAGATCACTTTCTGAGTAGCAAAGATATGTAGACTACAATCACACCTATGTAAGAAATGTGTAAGAGAGGCTCGGTGCCTATAGCTCAAGAGGCTAAGGCACCAGCCACATACACGAGAGCTGGCAGGTTCGAATCCAGCCTGGGTCTGCCAAACAACAATGACAGCTACAACCAAAAAATGGCCAGGCGCTGTGGCAGGCGCCTGTAGTCCCAGCTACTTGGGAGGTTGAGGCAAGAGAATTGCTTAAGCCCAGGAGTTGGAGGTTGCTGTGAGCTGTGATGCCACAGCACTCTACCCAGGGCAACAGCTTGAGGCTCTATCTCAAAAAAAAAAGAAAAAAAGAAATAAAAATAAATGCGTAAGAGAAAAAAATCTGATCAAAAATTCACTATTGCATCAATGGTATTGAGCTGGGGCCATGAGTGAAGGATTTAAAAATATACTGGCTCGGCGCCCGTAGCACAGTGGTTACAGTGCCAGCCACATACACCGAGGGTGCTGGGTTCAAACCCAGCCCAGGCCAGCTAAACAACTGCAACAAAAAAAATAGCCAGGTGTTGTGGCAGGTGCCTGTAGTCCTAGATACTTGGGAGGCTGAGACAAGAGAATCGCTTAATTGTCTCAGTGCCTGTGGCTCAAGCAGCTAAGGCACCAGCCACATACACCTGAGCTGGCAAGTTCGAATCCAGCTTGGGCCCACCAAAACAACAATGACAACTATAACCAAAAAATAGCCAGGCATTATGGCAGGCGCCTGTGGTCCCAGCTACTTGGGAGGCTGAGGCAAGAGAATTGCTTAAGCCCAGGAGTTGGACGTTGCTGTGAGCTATGATGTCACAGTACTCTAACTAAGCCTCATTGAGAATCCAGCCTCTGTATGTTTCATTATTTTTTCCTATTTTATTAAGTATTCCTTAAATGTATGTTTCTGAACTTTTTTACCAAATTCTTTCACATTTTTAAGCAAAGAAAGAAACTTAATTCCAGTTTTTTCATCTCCTTCCATTTTGTCCCTTGCCCCTGAAGGCTTCATCTGCTCCCATCTCCCAGTTCCAAGGGGATAGGGCCCGGAGAGGACTGGCCAAGGCTCTTAATCATCCTTATATCCCCACAGTAATGGGGCTGCCTAATGATAGACAGGAGTTCACTATTTTTGAGGCATAATTGGATTACTTCTTTTAACTAAAAGTAGCTGTTATTCTTGATCTAAACAAACAACAGAAACTTTTGTTTGTAAAGTGATCGTAAGTAACAGCCAAGAGAGCTGGAAAGAGGCAGAGTGAGGCTCATTATACTAATTCATTGGGGATCCCAAGCCCCATCAAACTAGAGAGACAAATAGATCCCTTAAGAAAACAAAGCTGCAACCCAAATCTTTCAGCCGTGATGTCACCTCCACAAAGATGTGTTTATTCCAGGGTAGCTTACCCACTGTCTCCTAGGGCCCCATTGTCCACAGAAGAAACAGAGACTGGGGTCATGTGAGAGTGAAATAAAAGTCTGTATCAGTCAGAATCAGCACACTAGGCCAAGAGGAAGATGAAGAAGTGCTGTTCCAAATGATAACTATAATTTTCCAAGGCTTTCTCCAGGTTGAGCTTGCTAAAAATGGAAGAGTTTTAAACACCCTAGACTCTTCAGACCCTTTGAACTGAATGACAAGGCCAAGGATATCATTCTACTTTAAGTGACTCAGAGAATGCATCTGCCCATTTGAGAAGCTTTGGGAAAGGACAAGTGTTCTTAGAGAACACCATCAAATTCATGAAGATGTAGCTCTCACACCAAAAATATTAGACCTGCATTTAGAGCCCACAGGCAATATCGCAACCTCAAGAAAAACCCATGGGAACCAGTTGTCTCCTGTAATCCTGTGAGTAGTGTGTTTGGAATGGTTCTGACAGGGACTTTCTCAGAGGGGCTGGTAGACATCTGACAGTGAACCTGCCGGGTAGTCCCCACCTTGGCGCCTCAGGGGATGGCAGAGCAGGGTTTTGTCTTCAAACCATCCTCCTACTGGCACTTTTTATGTTCCATTATAAGATCTGGCACATCAGTGAGAAGCACTGGGTCTCATCTGGAACTTCAACCCCACCATCCAGGTCAATGCTGAACACAGCAGGTGCGACGTCAGTGTTTATTCGATCAGAGCCATTACCTGACTCACGCTCACTGAGAAGCTTTGCCTGGCCTGATTTGCACAATGTTGTCCCGCTCTGTGCTCCATATAATTGCCCCCTTGGAAAACACAAAATTCTGGACAACATGGAGTCTGGGTGAAACTCCTAATACTTTTCCTTTGAAGGGGAAGCTCTCACTCACCCTCCTTCTTTGTGTCCTGGAATTGTTCAGAAAAGCATAAGTTCCAGTCATAGTAGGGCAAATCTCCAGGTCATGCACACTTTCCCACTGGGCCCTACATGAGTGACCCTTAAAACAACAGACAGTCAGAGGTGGCTGGTACTGCTGTGTCCAGGCTCTCAGGCTGCTGGGAAGTCTCCCCTTTCGCTCATCAAGCATGTAGGGCAGAGGGGGTAATAACTGGGATTTATTATGTGCCCCACTTCATTTTGTATCTGGAAGGCCCACAGCTAGTGACCTCTAGTTGAAAAAAATTTTAAAACCACAAAGTTCATCAACAGCCCTGCCCAGGTGCTATCTCCTTGAGCTGTCCACGATGCCTTTGCAAAGTGTTAAGCTCATGATGACTCGGTGGAAATATTTCCCCTAGCAAATATCAATACTACAAAAATGGCATGTTCTCAACTTCTTGTATGTCACCAAATCCCTCTCTCAGACATTTGAGGTGTGATTCACTTATTCAATAAGTGTCTACTAAAGCTGATTATTTCCAGAAACTTTTTATAAATGCTATAGAAAATACAAAGAATAATAAAGAAATTTTTGACTCAATGGCAAACAAAAAACAACTACAAAAATAAAATGAAATGAGATATTAAATTATGAGAGATACAGAGAAAAGACTTATTCAATTAGAAGAGAAGGCCTCATAGAAAAGATATCAGTTATTGAGGAAAAACAAAGGATAAATAAGATTTGAAAGGCTGATATCTCCAAACTGAAAGACTGCTGTGCGCAAACACATAGGTGTATGTGCAAATGGATAAAGAATCAAAATATTGCAAACAGACTATTATATCTAGAGCTCAGGGTTTGTGTGAGGATGTAATAAGAGAAAAACCTAGAAATATCATTTGAAAATAGATCATTAAGAATATTGAATATCGGGGGGTGGGGCCTTAGTGTGTGTCACACTTTATGGGGGCAAGACATGATTGCAAGAGGGACTTTACCTAACAATTGCAATCAGTGTAACTGGCTTATTGTACCCTCAATGAATCCCCAACAATAAAAAAAAAAAAAAAAAAGAATATTGAATATCAAACCCTCACCAAAGAATTTTGATTTATGTCAATACGACTCAAATTTTCTTTATTTGATTTGTAAGAATTGTACTTTTCTCTCAGAGATTTCCTCTATCCTTACTTATTGATCCCAATATTAGTGAAAGGCATCAAAAATTCAGATAATCTTGAAACAGAAACACCACAAACATGAATTGTTTATGAATAACAGACACAATGTTGGAGTAAATACAAGAACAAAAATACATTAAAAACAAGGTATATGACTAGGAGCAAAGGAAACTATAGAGGAATCGGGAATAAAAGTTTTGGTTAAAAAAAGTAAGAAAGGTCAGGCACAGTGGCTCCATACCTATAATCGCAGCACTCTGGGAGGCTGAGGTGGGTGGATTGCTTGAGCTCAAGAGTTCAAGACCTCACTGGCCTGAGTAAGAGCAAGATCCCACCTCTACAAAAAATAGACAAACTAGCCAGGCGTGGTAGAAGGCATCTGTAATCATAGCTACTCAGAAGGCTGAGGAAAAGGATCGCTTGGGTCTAGGAGTAAGTTAGAGGTTGCTGTGAGCTGTGACACCATGGCACTCTACCAGGGCTACAGAGTAAGACTCTGTCTCAAAAAAAGGGAAGAAAGGCTAATTTTTGGCTCTAAGCCTTCTGTGACCACCCTGCACACCACCCCTTTCTCCTCTAACAAACAGATACACCAGAGACCAGACATGAGATGGGCACCCTAAGAGGCTCTGCAAACGAGCCTGAGAAGTCAGGGACGGGAAGCTAAGTCCTCCACAGAAACAAAGGACTCCTTCAGCCCAAAATTCAGCTCTTATTCCTCTTTCACTTTCAGGTTGTTCTCAGACCCGCAGCATCACAACTCCCAACTGAACACTTTTGATGGGCCATCCCCAGCAAGGGTCTCAGGAGCCATGGAGAACCGCACCATTGTCACTGAATTTATCCTGCTGGGGCTCTCAGCTGCCTGTGAGCTGCAGATGCTCATCTTCCTGGGGCTCCTCCTGACTTACTTCCTCACGCTGCTAGGGAACCTCCTGATCGTGGTCATCACCCTCGTGGACAGGCGCCTCCACACCCCCATGTACTACTTCCTCCGCAACTTTGCTGTCCTGGAGATCTGGTTCACCTCGGTCATTTTCCCCAAGATGCTGACCAACATCCTCACGGGACATAAGACCATCTCCCTCCCAGGCTGCTTTCTACAAAGTTTCCTCTATTTCTTCCTGGGCACCACAGAGTTCCTCCTACTGGCAGTGATGTCCTTTGACAGGTACATGGCCATATGTAACCCCTTGCGTTATGTCACCATCATGAGCAAAACGGTCTGTGTCCAGCTAGTGCTCTGTTCGTGGATGACAGGATTCTTTCTCATCATTGTTCCAAGCTTCATCATATTTCAGCAGCCATTCTGTGGCCCCAATATCATCAATCATTTCTTCTGTGACAACTTTCCACTCCTAGAACTTATATGTGCAGACACAACCCTGATAGAGCTTCTGGGTTTTGTCATAGCCAACTTCAGCTTACTGGGCACTCTGTCTGTGACAGCCACTTGCTATGGCCACATCCTCCACACCATCCTGCACATCCCCTCAGCCAAGGAGAGGCAGAAAGCCTTCTCAGCCTGTTCCTCCCACATCATTGTTGTGTCTCTTTTTTATGGCAGCTGCATCTTCATGTATGTCCGATCAGGCAAGGGTGGCCAGGGAGAGGACAGAAGCAAGGTGGTGGCATTGCTCAACACAGTGGTGACCCCAATGCTCAACCCCTTCATCTACACCCTGAGGAACAAACAGGTGAAGCAGGTGTTTAGGGAGCAGGTGAGCAAGCTCCTCTCATAAAGATGAGCCAGAGGAAATGTTGCCCCCTTGCCTGAACCTCTGCAAATCAAGCTCACCTCCTGACCTCCATGGACTATCCTCATAGGCATTTTTTTTTAATGTGTTCTAATTTATAGTAGTTCCTCACTTGTGTTATTAGCGGTGCATTCAGTCTTATTCAGAGAGTACAGAAAGCTCAGTACACCACCATCATGTATGCTATCTCTTGATGTTTCTAACCCTAGCTGATATCAGAGTTCCTTAATCTTGTCTCATTTTAAAATTATAATATTGGGCGGCACCTGTGGTTCAACGGAGTAGGGCGCCGGCCCCATATGCTGGAGGTGGTGGGTTCAAACCCAGCCCTGGCCAAAAAATAAATAAATAAAAATAAAATAAAATTATAATATTAAACTTAGAATTCCTTCTTTGCTAGAACCTTTCAAAATTGATAAAAATAGCCTCAACAAGAATATGTTTATGATAAACCTCAAAAATATTACATGTATGTGAAAATTAATAAAGGGGAATAACCAAGAAACATGGATAAAAAAAGTATCCGATATTAAACACTTAAAGCAAGATCTAACAAATATAACAATGAAAGTGGATAGACAGCCTAGAAAGAAACTGAAGTACATATAAGAATCTAGTGGATGATAAGAATAGACTTTCTAATAAGTAAAGAATATTGGTTCAGTAAATGATGCCAAAACCTTTGGCTAACCATAGTAGAAGGCTTTCTTCCAAAAAGATTGGGA
Source organism: Nycticebus coucang (assembly GCF_027406575.1). Lineage (NCBI taxonomy): Eukaryota > Metazoa > Chordata > Mammalia > Primates > Lorisidae > Nycticebus > Nycticebus coucang. The sequence continues at coordinate 31,376,897 of NC_069785.1, read as the reverse complement.
CCAGCACTTGGTTCACTATGAGGGGAGAGAGAAGGGAGAGGGAGGAGAGTTTATTTTTTTTTTCAGGGTAACAAAGAGCAATTGTATTACAAAGAATAAAGAGAAAATTTAGAACACTTCCAAAGAGAGTTGGAAGTGAGTCTCTCATGGAGGAGAAAAGGTAAGAGAGACTAGAAGGGGAGTTTAAAGCAGAACAATTTAAAAGGTTGAATTCATTAAATATTTATTTGAAATTAAAGCCTATAAAGATATATCCATTCACTAATGTCCTTTTTGTCATAGTCTTTTTCAGTTAAACTACATTCATAATACATCTTATATAATTTTCAGGATTTGTTTCAGTAGTACAAAAAAAATTTTTTTTTTTTTGGTTAGGTAAAGTCCCTCTTGCAATCATGTCTTGCCCCCAGAAGGTGTGGCACACACCAGTAGTATGAAAATTTTGAAAATGCTTGAGAACTGAGCAAAACTCTAAACTTTTTACTCTTTGTCTGTTTGCCGGTCTTCATAGTATTTGCCCACACCTAATTTGATAACACTTTTTTTTTTTACTACTTGCCTTTATGGAATCTATTGAAAGGCATCAACTCAGTTTTCATAGAAACAACTTTCTTTTTATACTCATAATTTATTGGTTTATCTTTGTTTAGTTAAAATACGTAATTACAACAAGTCCAATTATCAAAGAAGAGCTTAAAAACAAACAACTGATTCTTGGTATAAGTCAACTGGTGGAATGAAAGTATGCATGTAGAGAAGCCTATGAGCTACAAAGCTCAGCATGCTGTGAACCAATAATTTGGGGAGACAGTTTAGCACCTAGATTGACGACAGAGTTACCAGAAGCATGCTGCTTGCATTCATACCCCAGCTACCTATTAGGCATTTCATCTTGAACAAACAAGACTTCTCTGTATCTCAGTTATGCTCAAGAGGCAACAGTGGTGATAGTATTTACCTTACAGAATCCTATAAACTTGAGTTAATATTTGTTAAAATTCTGAGCACAGGGCTTGGTATAGAGAGTCATGTTAAGTATTCTGTATTATGTTTTATAGAAGGAATCGCTAAATAAATGAAGGTAAATTAAGAGATTCACCACTAGCCAGGCATGGTGGCTGACTCCTGTAATCTAGTATGCTGGGATGCTGAGGCAGGTGAATCTCTTGAGCTTAGGAGTTTGTGACCAACCTAAGCAAAAGTGAGACCCTGTTTCTATTAAAAATACAAAAAAAAAAAAAAAGGCTCAGCACCTAAAGCTCAGTGAGTAGGGCACCAGCCACATACACCAAGGCTGGTGGGTTCAAGCTCTGCCCAGGCCTGCTAAACAACAATGACAACTGCAACAAAAAATAGCCAGACGTTGTGGCAGATGCCTGTAGTCCCAGCTACTCAGGAGGCTGAGGCAACAGAATCGCTTAAGCCCAAGAGTTGGAGGTTGCTGTGAGCTGAGACGCCATAGCACTCTACTGAGGGTGACATAGTGTAACTCTGTCTCAAAAAGAAAAAAATAGCTAAGCATCATGGTGGGCACCTGTTGGCCCACCTACTCAGGGAGGCTGAGGCAGGAGGATCTCCTAAACCTAGGAGTTTGAGGTTGCTATGAGCTAACCAGCAGTTGACGCCACAGCAGTCTAACCTGGGGCAACAAAGTGAGACTGTATCCAAAAAAAGAATAAGAAATAAGATGCTTCTATCTTATGGAAAAATTAAGTTAGATTCTCATTTCATATCTTAAAATTAAATAAATTCAAAATGAATTAAGTATTTGTGGTTTCCTGTACTCTAAAGGACAAAATGAATTAAGTAGGTAAATATGAAACCTGAAAACATAAAAAAGAAAAACATTAAGTAAATATTATCTTATTAAACATAGAAAGTGGTAAAAGAAATTTGAGGAGATTAAAAAAGATTGAAGAATTAAAAAATTAATTTATAAACTTGGCTGTGTAATGTTTTGGGAATTCTTTAAGTCATGGAAAAAAACATAAATAATGTAATGGTCACATGTAGTTTCTACCTGCCTGGCATCCACTCCCCATTCGTAACACAAAAGGACTCTGATTTTTCTCAGGAAAGCCTCTCCATTCTCCATCCATGTAGCTAGGGTGGTGCTGACTTCATCATTAAGCAATCAGAGAACCGCCATGATTGTTGGTTTAGAGATAGCCGCATGCCTAAAATCATGCCAATAAGACAAAATGAGTCTCAAATCATAGATACTTATAGGAATTGAAGGAAAAGAGGTGCTTTCTTTACTAGACACGAAGGTAGGAGAATATGGGCCTGAGAAAAACATTAACCATTTTGCAAATCACTTTAAAAAAAAAAAAAAACTTAAACCCCAAACTGAAAAGATCATTATAATAAAGAAAATTTACAAACCAATCCTTCTCACAAAAATGCAAAAATCCTAAACATCAACAAACTGAATGAAATGGCACATAAGAAAGATTAATACGGGCGGCGCCTGTGGCTCAGTGAGTAGGACGCCGGCCCCATATGCCGAGGGTGGCGGGTTCAAACCCAGCCCCGGCCAAACTGCAACAAAAAAATAGCCGGGCGTTGTGGCGGGCGCCTGTAGTCCCAGCTGCTCGGGAGGCTGAGGCAAGAGAATCGCGTAAGCCCAAGAGTTAGAGGTTGCTGTGAGCCTTGTGACGCCACGGCACTCTACCCGAGGGCGGTACAGTGAGACTCTGTCTCTACAAAAAAAAAAAAAAAAAGAAAGATTTAATACACCATGACAGTGGAACTTATTCCAGGAATGCAAGGCTGGTTTAATATTATAAAATCTATCAATATAACTCAGCACATCAACAGAATAAAGAAAAACCATACAACCATCTCAATAGATGCAGAAAAAACGTGCTAAAATTCAACAACTGTTCCTTAAAAAAAAAATAGCTCTTTAGCACACTCCAATGGAATATCTGTAATCCAATAAAGGGTAACTATAGAAATTACTTTTTGTTTTTTTTCTGTACAGACGGATTCTCACTACATTGCCCAGGCTGGTCTTGAACTCCTGGCCTCAAGCAGTCTTCCTGCCTGAGCCTCCCAAAGTGTTAGGATTACAGGCATTAGCCACCACATCCAGCCAACTATAGAAATCTATACTAAATATCATTCTTTATGGTAAAAAGTTAAAAGATTATCCTCTGAAATCAGGAATAAACTAAGAATATCTACTATTACCCAAATCCACTATACTAGAGTTCCTAGCCAGTGCATTACAGCAAGACAAAGAAATTGAAGGATTTTGTATTGAGAAAGGGATAAATAATACTATCATTACCACCCCTGACATGTCATTAGTATTAAAAAGTTCAGCTGATAAAAGTTTAAGCCACTAGGGCTGTGTCTCAGTGAGTAGAGTGCTGGCCCCATATACTGAGGGTGGCAGGTTCGAACCCAGCCTGGGCCAGCTAAACAACGATGACAACTTCAACAACCTCAACAAAAAATACAAAAAATAAGGGCGGCTCCTGTGGCTCAGTGAGTAGGGCACCAGCCCTATATACCAAGGGTGACAGGTTCAAACCCAGCCCCAGCCAAACTGCAACAAAAAAATAGCCAGGCATTGTGGCAGGCCCCTGTAGTCCCAGCTTCTCAGAAGGCTGAAGCAAAAGAATCGCCTAAGCCCGAGAGCTGGAGGTTGCTGTCAGCTGTGATGCCATGATACTCTACCGAGGGTGACAAAGTGAGACTCTGTCTCTAAAAAAAAAATAAATAAATACAAAAAATAGCTGGGCATTGTGGTGGGCACCTGTAGTCCCAGCTACTTGGGAAGCCAAGGCAAGAGAATCGCTAAGCCTGAGAGTTTGAGGTTGTTGTGAGCTGTGATGTCATGGCACTCTACCTAGAGTGAGATTCTGTCTCAAAAAAAAAAAGAAAAGAAAAAGACAGCAACCCAATAGAAAAATGAGCAAGAGATTTAAACAGGCATGTGGTCAACATATTCAATAAATATATGAAAAGGCTCTGCACCTGTAGCTCAGCAGCTAGGGCACCAGCCACATACACTGGAGCTGGCAGGTTCAAATCCAGCCCAGGCCTGCCAAACAACAATGACAACTACAACCAAAAAATAACTGGGCATTGTGGTGGGCACCTGTAGTCCCAGCTACTTGGGAGGCTGAGGCAAGAGAATTGCTTATGCCCAGGAGTTTAAGGTTGCTGTGAGCTGTGACGCCATGGCACTCTACCCAGGGCAACAACTTGAGACTCTGTCTCAAAAAATAATAATAAAATAAAATAAATATATGAAAATTATTTAATCTCAATAGTAATCAGAAATAGACACCTTAAAACTCATACCCACCAGAATACCTAAAATCAAAAAGATTGACAGGGTAAGCACAGTGGCTCACGCCTGCAGTACTAGCACTGTGAGAGGCCGAGATAGGTGGATTGCGTGAACTCAAGAGTTCAAGACCAGCCTGAGCAAAAGCAAGACCCCATCTCTCAAAAAAACAGAAAAATTAGCTGGGCATTGTGGCAGGAACCTGTAGTCCCAGCTACTCAGGAAGGTGAGGCATGAAGATCTTCCTGAATCCAAGAGTTTGAAGAATTTGAAGTTACTGTGAGCTACAATGACTCCATGCCACTGTATATACCCTGGGAGACAGAGTAAGACTCTGTCTCAAAAAAAAAAAAAGTCATGTGTTTAGAAATTTTTTTAAATATATCTAACTATTTCACAGGTCAAAGAGTACTAAATTAGAAGTTAGAAAATTAATTAAACTGAACAATAATGAACATACCATCTATATAAAACTTCGCAGGATATAGCTAAAGCAGTACTTAAAGGGTTACTTATAAATCAAAATATTTATTTGAGAAAAGAAAAAAAGATGGAAAATAATGAGGTTACCATCCTGCTGAAGAACTGAGAAAAAGAGATCAGGAAAAAAAAAGAAAATGCTGAAAAGAGAAAAAATAATAGAAAAAGAGTAGAAATTAATGAAATAGAAACAAGAATATAACAGCAAAGGCAAAAGTCAGTTCTTTAAAAAGACAAAATTGAAAAACTGAAAAAAATGATCAACAAAATAAATTTAAAAGGTAATAAAGTGAAACATAACAGATGCTGGAGAGATTTAAAAGATTGTAAGCCGGGTATGGTGGCTCACACCTGTAATCCTAGCACTCTGGGAGGCTGAGGCAGGTGGATAGCTTGAGTTCATGAGTTTGAGACCAGCCTGAGCAAAAGCGAAACCCCTGTCCCTACTAAAATAGAAAAACTGAGGCAAAAGGATCACTTGAGCCCATGAGTTAGAGATTACTGTGAGGTATAATGCCACAGCACTCTATCCAGGGTGACAGCTTGAGACTCTGTCTCAAAAATAAATAAATAAATAATCATAAAAGAATATTATAGTCAATGGGTCTTATGCATACATTTGAAATTTTCGATTTAAAAAGACATAGTCTCAGAAAAATACAACTCACCAAAACTGACTCAAGAAGAAATAGAACATTTGATTGGTTTTAAAACAGTAAGTTGATTCTATTATTAAACTTCTTGCAAAGAAAAGACCAAACTCAGATAGTTTTAAAGAGAAATGTTACCAAGCATTCAAGGATCAAATTGTTTGCAGCAATTTTCTAAAGTACCCCCCCAAAATTCTATGACACTCCTCCCACCAAGAAGTAGGCTCTATTCCATGTCCTCTCCCCTTGAATCTAGGCTCTGTGATTGTTTGACAGAACAACAGATGTAACACTGCGCCAACCTCAGGCCCAGACAGCTCTCTTGACCAGCTGCTTCCACTCCTTGTCTCTTGGGAATGCTTGCTTTTGGAGCCCAGCCACATTCTGAGAATAAGCCAAACAGCCACATGGAGAGGGGACATGTGTATGCAGCCAACAGCATCCCTGAAGTCCCAGCCAACAACCATCATCATTGCCAGGCACGTAAGTAAACAAGCTTTGAGATGATTCCAGTTCCTCCTTTCTCTGCCCCAGCCTTTGAGCTGCCCCAGCTGTCACACCTGCGGAAGAAACTAGTTGGCCCACCAAGTCTTGCCCAATTACAGAATTAAAGAAGTAAAAACACAACTGGATTCCTCCCTCACACCATACCTAAAAATCATTTCTGAGAAAATGATTTATTTAAATGTGAAAAAAAAGTAAGAGAAAAAAAAACAGAAGAAAAAAAGAAGACAATATGGAAGAATGTCTTCATACTTTGAGTTAGAAAACAACAACCACAATCATAAGAAAAAATTAGAATACATTCAACTTAATTAAGACATCTATTCATCTAGGGGTTCCCGTAGCTCTATTAGGGTGCTGGCCACATGCTCTGGGTTGTGGATTCGAACCCAGCCCTGGCCTGCTAAACAAACAAACAAACAAAAAAAAAAAAGCTGGGCATTGTGGAGGCTGCCTATAGTCCCAGCTACCTGGGAGGCTGAGGCAAGAGAATCGCTTAAGCCCAAGAGTTAGAGGTTGCTGTGAGTGTGACATCACGGCACTCTACCAAGGGCAGTATAGTGAGACTCTGCGTCAAAAAAAAAAAAAAAAAAAAAGAAGAAGAAGACTTCTATTCAGCTAAATTCAGAAAGTGAACCAATAAGCCACAAAGTGAAAAAAAAACCTAAGACTAAAATCTACAATAAATTTAAACTACTAAATATTAAAAATACAAACTTAGAAATCTTTAAGAAAAAGACAAACAACCTAATTTTTAAAACGCTTCAAAAAGTGGCCAATAAACATGCAAAGATATGCTTACTCTTATTAGTATTAAGAGAAATGTACATCAAAGCCACAATTAAAGGCCACTACCCACCTACCTGAATGGCAAAATATTAGAGTCTCACATACCAAGAATTGGCAAAAAACATAGAACTCTTATAAATTACTAATGAGAGAATAAATTGGTACGATTTTACATTGTCTATTAAAGTTGAAGATATGCATAACATACCCAGTGAAGCTACTTGTAACCATATACTCCGAAGAAACTCTTGTGCATGTGTCCAAGAAAACTCATAGCAGCACTGCCAGAAGTGGGGAAAGGATCTGAAAATCATCCAATGTCTGTCCACAAAATAATGGATAAAGCCATTTTTACACAGTGGAATACTGCCCAGCCATAAAAACTAACTATCCCAGCCACACACTTCAATGTGGATGACTATCAGAAACATAATATTGCAGTCACAAAACAACATACACAATTCGATGCCAAAGTAAAAATATACTGTGCTTGTTTCAGCAGCATATATACCAAAATTGGACAGAGAAGGTTAGCATGGCCCCTGAGAATGGATGACATGCAAAGTAAAAATACATTATTCAGGAATACATACAAGTATGTATCTAGTAACACTGTAAAGGAAAGTTAGGAATAGATCAAAGCAAAATTCAGGATTGCAGTTAGCTCAGAGATGGGCTTAGGGAGGGCACATGTGGGCTAACAGTACTGACAGTGTTCTGCTTCTCAAGCTGGCTGGTAGAAACATGTGTTCATTTACTTTTGTTCTTCTATCTTACATAAACATTATTTAGTATGTATTTAATGCTCAATACAATAATTTTTAAATAAAATTAAGTTAAAATCCCCAGAAGAGGCACTTTAAGCCATAATTAATAATGGTATACACTTAGCTGAGAATCAACTTAATCATACATAATCCTGCCAATTGCTGACTGAGGACTGCCCACTAAAGAAATAAGAGTTTGATGGATAGGAAGGAAATGCAGACATGACATTTTGAGAGCATGGAATCCTAACCACTAGACCACAGGGAGAACATTAGACATGACATTTTGAGCAATGTATAAGTCATTTCTCAGGAAGACAGGTCTTGATAAAAAGCGGAGAGCTTATAATACTTAGAAAGCACTTACACAAACATTACATCATTTGAGACTCATATGGGCCCCATTTTCCTTAGAGGAAGCTAAGAATCTCAGAGGTTAAAGGAACGTGTCTATAACTGGCAGAGTCAGAACTTGAACCTAGAACTTCTAATTCCAGGTCTAGTGCGCCCCTTCCAATATACAGCACTGTTCAACTTGAGGGTAGCAGGGAGGCTATGGCAGGAAAGAATCCAGAGGAGATGTAGGCTCAGGGGAGAAAGAGAGATGAAAAGATGATTTTAGCCAGCTGCACAGCTTTGCCCAGGACCAAGCCTCACTCAGGCTCCCGCCCAGGCGAGGATTCCCACACCAGCCTGTGGAGTGCTCCTCAGGGCCACTCATCCAGACGCCGACAACTTCCCACAGACATGAACACGCTATGAGAGTCCACGCTGTCTAGGTCAGGTTCCCAAATTTGATGATAATATTTGGGAAAATCCCAACCTGTCTCCAAAGACGGCTATTTTAACTGTGCCTATAAGATACAGACTTGAAGGGCCTGTTGGGATTTGTGGAGAAGACAAAAGAGCAGCTCTATGTCCCCTGCTCAAAGTTACCTCCTCTCATTTGTCACAAGTTGAAGAATTTCTGGAGTTCACAAGCTTTTTCACAAATATGCAAGGTGGACTACAAAATCCCTTAAAAAAAAATTTGCTCTGCTAGGAACAGTGGCTGAGGTAGGAGGATCACTTGAGACCAGGAGTCCCCATTGGTAGGAGTTGGAGGGATTGTGCTAACCACAGAATTCACCACAAAAGATGTTAAAAAGCCAGGTATGGTGCCTCACGCCTGTAATCCTAGCACTCTGGGAGGCCAAGGCAGGTGGATGACTTGAGCTCATGAGCTCGAGACAAGCCTGAGCAAAAGTGAGACCCCTGTCTCTACTAAAAGTACAAAAAACTGAGGCAAGAGGATCACTTGAACCCAAGAGTTGGAAGTTGCTTTGAGCTATGATGACGCCATTGCATGCTACCCAGGGTGACAGACAGCTTGAGACTTTGTCTCAAAAAAAAAAAAAAAAAGTTAAAAGATGTGATCCAGATTTTACTCTACAAATAGCCAAGGCAAAGCACTTAACTCTCTGAGAAACAGATTCTCTCACTGTTACACACATTGAATTATTAGGGTCAGGGAGCAGAAGGTGGGTCCCAGGCCTCCAAAGGAAGCTTAAAGAAACACAACTCCTTCTGTACACATTTCTCTGAATTTGCAGCTACAAATCCTAATTTTCATGACTTACTTCAGCTTCTCACTGACTTGGTCTCAGATTTGCCTAAAAACTGACCCTAAAGCTTGCTGGACATGGCTTGGCAACCCCAATTGGGCAGAACCTGGCCTAACGCTCATCCTGCCACCACTTTTTCTGCTGTAGTAACTAGACATTGGTTTCTCATTCAACCCATTATCCATCAAACAAATTATACACCACGACCAGGTGGGTTTCATCCCAGGGTCCCAAGGATGGTTCAATATACGTAAATCCATAAATATAATACATCACATAGACAAATGAAAAAACAAAGACCATATGATTCTCTCAATTGATGCAGAAAAAGCTTTTGACAATATCCAGCATCCTTTCTTGATCAGAACGCTTAAGAAAATAGCTATAGAAGGAACGTTTCTTAAACTGATAGCGGCCATCTACAGCAAACCCACATCCAATATCATAGCAAATGGAGCAAAATTGAAATCATTTCCACTCAGATCAGGAACCAGGAAAGGATGCCCACTGTCTCCACTGCTTTTTAACATTGTAATGGAAGTCTTAGCCACTGCAATCAGGCAATCCCCTGTAGAAGGCAATCAAGGGGATCCAAATAGGATCAGAGGAGATAAAAATTGTCACTCTTTGCAGATGATATGATTATATATCTGGAAAACCCCAGGGAATCAACTACAAAACTCCTAGAAGTGATCAAGGAATATAGTAACGTCTCAGGATACAAAATTAACACTCATAAATCTGTAGCCTTTATATACACCAACAATAGTCAAGGGGAGAAAACAATTAAAGATTCTATTCCCTTTACAATAGTGCCAAAGAAGATGAAATATCTGGGAGTGTATCTAACTAAGGACGTGAAAGATCTCTATAAAGAGAATTATGAACGTCTGAGAAAAGAAATAGCTGAAGATGTTAACAAATGGAAAAATATACCATGCTCATGGCTGGGAAGAATCAACATTGTTAAAATGTCTATACTACCTAAAGCAATTTACAGATTTAACGCGATCCCTATTAGAGCACCTCTCTCATATTTTAAAGACCTGGAAAAATTAGCACTTCGTTTTATATGGAAACAGAAAAAACCTCGAATAGCCAAGACATTACTCAGAAATAAAAACAAATTAGGAGGAATCACGCTTCCAGACTTCACACTATATTATAAATCAATAGTGATCAAAACAGCATGGTACTGGCACAAAAATAGAGAGGTAGATGTATGGAACAGAATTGAAAACCAAGAGGTGACCCCAGACACTTATCGTCATTTGATTTTCAATAAGCCTATTAAAAATATAAATTTGGGGCGGCGCCTGTGGCTCAGTCAGTAAGGCGCCAGCCCCATATACCAAGGGTGGCGGGTTCAAACCTGGCCCCGCCAAACTGCAACCAAAAAATAGCCGGGCGTTGTGGTGGGTGCCTGTAGTCCCAGCTACTCGAGAGGCTGAGGCAAGAGAATCGCTTAAGCCCAGGAGTTGGAGGTTGCTGTGAGCTGTGTGAGGCCACAGCACTCTACCGAGGGCCATAAAGTGAAACTCTGTCTGTACACAAGAAAAAAAAAAAAAAAAATATATATATATATATATATATATATATATATAAATTGGGAGAAAGGTTCCCTATTCAATAAACGGTGCTGGATGAATTGGCTGGCAAATTGTAGAAGACTGAAACTGGACCCACACCTTTCTCCTCTAACAAAAATTGACTCTCACTGGTTAAAGGACTTAAACTCAAGACGTGAAACTATAATATGCTTACAGAGAGTGCAGGGGAAACACTTGAGAAAATTGGCCTGGGAGAATACTTCATGAGGAAGACACCCCGGGCAATTGAAGCAACATCAAAAACACATTACTGGGATCTGATCAAATTAAAAAGCTTCTGCACTGCCAAAAACACACTAAGTAAAGCAAATAGATAGCCCTCAGAATGAGAGAGGATTTTTGCAAGTTATACTACCAACAAAGGTCTAATAACAAGAATCCACAGAGAACTCAAACTTATTACTAAGCAAAAAACAAGTGATCCCATTTCATTGTGGGCAAGAGACGTGAACAGAAGCTTCTCTGAAGAAGACAGGTGCATGGCCTACAGACACATGAAAAAATGCTCATCATCTTTAATCATCAGAGAAATACAAATCAAAACTAGTCTGAGATACCATCTAATGCCAGTAAAAGTAGCCCACATCACAAAATCCCAAAACAACAGATGTTGGCGTGGATGTGGAGAAAAGGGAACACTTCTGCACTGCTGGTGGGAATGCAAGCTAGCACGTTCCTTCTGGAAGGAAGTTTGGAGAACACTTAGGGATCTAAATGTAGACCTGCCATTTGATCCTGCAATTCCTCTACTAGGTGTATACCCAAAGGACCAAAAATCATTTGGCAATAAAGATATTTGCACCAGATTGTTCCTTGCAGCTCAATTCATAATTGCCAAGTCATGGAAGAAACCCAAGTGCCCATCAACCCATGAATGGATTAATAAATTGTGGTATATGTATACCATGGAATACTATGCAGCAGTAAAACAAAATGGAGACTTTACCTCCTTTATGTTTACATGGATGAAGCTGGAAAATATTCTTTTTAGTAAAGTATCTCAGGAATGGAAACAAAAGTATCCAATGTACTCTGTGAAACCAATTTATAATAACTCACACTTGCATATGAAAAATGAAACACAACTTTAGGCTATGATGAAGGAGGGAAGAGGAGGGCGAGGAATGGGCAGGGGGTGGGAAGGATAGTAGGGGGACCACAAGTATGGAGCACATTGCAAGTACAAGTCGGTTCTATCATGTGTAGAACACAAATGTCCTAATGCTATAATTGGGTAAATGAGATGAAAGCTATTCTGATTAGTATGATGTAAGCACTCCAATTTGTACAAATAATCAACACACTGAAATGGGCATAAATGTATTTATGATCTATGTATAAAAGACTTAATAAAAAAAAAATTATCCAGCCTGTGCATGGGCTAGTTTTGACTTCTTTATTCTCGGAGTAAAGTCTACTCATATTGGTCTTGCCTATATGGTTGGAGCAAGATGTCTCCCTATATTGGATTAAAAATATCCCAACTTTGGGGTGGCGCCCATAGCTCAGTGGGTAGAGCACTGGCCACATACACCAAGTCTGGCAGGTTCAAACCCAGCCCGGGCCTGGTAAACAACAATGACAACTGCAACAATAACAAAAAAATAGCCAGGCATTGTGGCAGGCGCTTGTAGTCCCAGATACTTGGGAGGCTGAGACAAGAGAATTGCTTAAGCCCAAGAGTTTGAGGTTTCTGTGAGTTGTGACGCCATGGCACTCTACCCAGGGTGACAGCTTGAGACTCAGTCTCAAAAAAAAGTATCCCAACTTCTGCCTCTAGAGTTAACACAGTAAATCTGAGTGAGTGACAGCTGTCAACACTTTGAAGCCAGTTGCCATGCTCACCCATCCCCTCTGCAGGTCTCCCTCTGGAAAGCTGTGGAACCCCCACCAACACCCAAGAAGAACTTTGACTACTTGGTGATTTTGTCCCTACTCAATCCAAAAAGGAGTATAGCAGAGCCTTGAGTGACCCCTCCGCCCCAGCATCCACTCAGCCCTACCTTTTCAACACCAGTGACTTCTCACATCACATCTCAAAGAAATCTGCAGGCTTCTCTGGCCACAGGAGCTGCTCTGCCCATCCTCATGTTCCAGGAGCTGCCCCTCACCTCCCTCCTTTAGGTAGGCTGCCTTCAGTCTCTTAGGAACCTTCAAAGGGAATATCCTTCGTGAGCCCAAGGTCATTCCTCTTTCCAAGGGAGAGTCCCAAACAGATTCCATTAGATTCCCCTAAATCCCCTTGTGGGAAAAGAGGTGGCAAAGGAGCCTGCCTACAGTGATTCAGGGTGACTTTCAACTTTATAGAGCCTCTGTCACTTTTGAAAAGAACACACCAATTTAACCTATAAGTATTTTCCCTTGAAAGTAATTTTGTTTGGGTTTGGGGGGGGTTTTGAGACAGAGTCTCATTCTGTCACCCTAAATAGAGTGCCCTAGGGTCATCACAGCAACCGCAAACTCTTGGGCTCAAGGGATCCTCCTGCCTCAGCCTCCTGAGTAGCTGGGACTACAGGCACCCAACACAATGCCCAGCTAATTTTTCTAATTTTAGTAGAAACAGGGTCTCACTTATGCTCAGGCTGGTCTCAAATTCCTGAGCTCCAGGGATCCTCCCATCTCAGCCTCCCAGAGTGCTAGGATTACAGGCATGAGTTGCAGCACCTGGCCATTTTCCCTTGAAAGTGTATCTCAGCATCAACCCCTTCTCTCCATCTCCATTGCTCCCACCTTGTTCAGGCCTCTGGAGTCTGTCATGAATGGCTATGGTCTCCTCCCCATTCCCATGGCCTCTTTTTGCCCACCTCCAGTCCATCCTCCACACAGCAAACAGGTGATCTTTATAAAACACAATCAGCCCCTATCTAAAAAAACTCTTTAACATCTTCCTTTTGATCTTAAATAAAACCCAAATGCCTTGCCCTAACACTCAGTGGCCTTTGGTGATTCTGAGGTCATTGATTTTCTAAGAGTGACCCCCCCCCCAATTGCTATCCCTCACCTACCACCTTCCAGCCACACTGGCCTCCTTTCTGGGTCTGGGACCTCTACACTGCATTTTCCTCTGGAGAGTTAGTTGTTTTTTCCCCAGTTTTGCCTGTGATGAGTTCAGCTCATTCTTCAAGTATCAGCTGAAGTCTTCCCTGACCAACCTATTTACACAGGTCCTCTCACCCCAACATTTTCTATCTCAACACCCATTTGTTTCACTTATATTTCAAAGTTAAAACAAATCCTTCCTCTTCCCACTTCACTGTAAGCTTCCTAAATACAGGAACTTATTTTAGGTCTGGAATAAAGTTGATGTTCAGTAAATGTTTAATGAACAGTGGGACATAATGCTGCGCATATATTCATTAATTCAGTTACTGTTATTTCATTATCCTCTTGGTGCCTACAGACAGGACAACAAGGTCTACCTTTGTTTGTATTTCTCTACCACTATTTACTTTATCCCTCAGGGTTCTATTCTCTCAAGACATATTACAAAGTTTTAACAATTGAGTGGAATTATTCTTAGCTTGTCCCCTAGAGAACAGAGTTGGCTTGTAATTGTACTTCTGCCTTGCTTACCTGAACAACTTGGAGAGGAAATCTAAAGTTAGGATCCAGTGAGCTCCTCAGACTGAAAGGCCTTTTCCCTGCCAGCAGAATAATCATCAGATGACTGGAGGCAAGAGCCCAAGGAGTACAGAGGGGCTCTCTTTCCTCACCCCTTCACTGGAGGAAGGGAAAGAAACTTGGCCATTGAGAAGGAACACTAAGACATCAATCTGGATTCTCTCCCTAAACACATCTCTGAATCCTGACTCCATGAATAACTTCAGCTCAAAATTTCCCTCTACGTGGGATCTTTGGTAGAAAACATCCCATGATCCTCAGAAGTAGACACTATACTCAGTGGGGGGTTTGGTTGTTTTTGAAACAATGTCTCACTCTGTTGCCTAGCTAGAGTGCAGTGGTATCATCATAGCTGTGTCCCTGGGGTCTCCTTGAGAAGACCTCTGTTCTCTTAGATCTCACTTTTCCCGAGTGTCCTCTCTTGGTTGGGAGGTGTAATTTCACTCTCCACCTCAGCAGACAGCACTGATCAGCATCAAAATAGTGATGCTGTGAGCCAGGTTATCTATCATTTCCCTCGATGGCCCCATAATCAGTCAAGCAACAATTATTTATTGAATACTTGCCATATGCCTAATATTCATTCACTCATTAGTTCAAAAAAACTTTATGTTGCCAGGATCTGTAATAGGTGCTAAAGTGCAAAAATATTAAAATGTGGTCTCTACTCTCAAATAGCTCATTTTCACAAAAAGACCATCAATACATACAAGGGAAGTACAATCTGAGCTAAATCACATGGTCCTAGCAATCCATGTTCGTAGACAGTAGAGCTCAGAATTGGCTGAAGTTGTATAAAAACAAAAGACGAAACCAAAAAATTTCTTAAAGGAAGTGCCTGAATGGAGCCAGAAAAGAGAAGTAAATAATAGATGAGCTAAAGAAAGGAGGGAAGGCACCCCTGCCTGTGGGAACAGCTTTGGCAAAGGCCAGAGGCTGAAATAGGCTCCAAGTGCTTTGGGAACGGCAGGAAATGGAAAGGACAAAGCAGGCTCTTCATTAGCTCCACAAACCAGTTTCTAAAGGCGGGGTAAAATTTTGTTCAGATATTGTGTGTGAGTTATGAGTCTTTAAATTGTGGTGCCTTATAATTAAACCATTGTGTCTAGTCATTGTTAGATAGCTGCTGAGAAAAACCAGTTACCCCATGCTAATGTATAACTTCTTTGTTTTATGCAAAATAGTCAGATCCAGTCCAAAAAAGAGCCTCTATTCAAGTGGTAATGAATACCTCCTCTGGCTGGACCAGAGAAACTGGAGGGCTTTAAGGCTCACAGGCGGTGAGAAGAGAAAGGGCTTCCAAGGAGTCGAACTGAAAGGAAAGATAAACCACCAGGAAATGCTTTTGTCTACAAAATAAAACTTGGAACAGATAAAGAAAAAATTAAGAACGAGTAAGGGAAACCCAGAAATATATTTTATTCATTTTTTTAATTTAAAATATGGTCAAAGAAAAAAATATATATATATAGCCAGAGACAAAATATTTGACACTCATGGTTGGTCAGTTGCCAATGGTGTTCATTTTGGTCATCTGACCAAAGCGGGTGAAGAGGCTCTGCCCCCATAGCACAGTGGTTACGGCGCCGGCCACAAGCACCAAGGCTGGCAGGTTCAAACCCGGCCCGGGACAGCTAACAACAATGACAACTGCAACCAAGAAATAGCCAGGGGTTGTGGCGGGCGCCTGTAGTCCCAGCTACTTGGGAGGCTGAGGCAAGAGAATCCCTTAAGCCCAAGAGTTGGAGGTTGCTGTGAGCTGTGATGCCACAGCACTCTACTGAGGGTGACATAGTGAGACTCAAAAAAAAAAAAAAAAAAAAGAGGGTGAAGAGAAGCCTGAGGATTAATGAGCGATGGTCAGAGATAAACAGGATGGGGATTCAGTGTTCTCTATTCCTAGACTGGAGGATCTCCCAGTGAAAGGTTTAAGTGTAGAGACAGGGAGAGGGTGCACAAGGAGAAGAGGCCAGTCCAGGGATAAGGAAAGGCTTTATTAGAGCAGAGCTGAGTAGAATCTAACCAGGAATCAGTTCCCTCCCACACATCTGCCAGAGGCTTTTGTGAGCTTTATCAGTATAGCTGGAATGGGGGGAGGGAATGGGAGTCATTCTCCTCTGATTGATGTTTGTGTCAGGGTTGCCAGTGGCCGAGGACTCATCCCTAATGCCCACCAGGATATAGGTATGATGTTTCCCAGGAACTCTGGCCTTGAAGCACTCCAGGAGTCCAGGGAGGAAGGTTGCTGGTTTCTGACCTGTTTTTCTTTATTTTTCTTTTTGTGACACAGTCTCACTTTGTCGCCCCCCTGTAGAGTTCATGGTGTCATAGCTCACAGCAACCTCAGACTCTTGGGCTGAAGCAATTCTCTTGCCTCAGCCTCCTGAGTAGATAGGTCTACAGGCACCTGTGACAACACCCGGCTATTTTTAGAGATGGGTGGGGGTGTGTGGTGGGGGATGGTCTCGTGCTAGCTCAGGCAGGTCTCAAACCTGTGAGCTCAGGGGATCCACCCCTCTGCCTCCCAGAGCTCCAGTGAGCCACTGCACCTGGCTATTTTTAGGTTTTATGACTGGCTTTGGGAAAAAGGTGTTCTGGTTTTTATGACACACCTTGGGGAAGGGATGATTCTAGTTTCTATGGCTAGCCTTGGGGGAGAATGGAACTGAGAGACAGGAGGGCAGAAGAAAGTCAAAGAAGAACTTTTGCTTCTGAAGTCTTTATGTTGGCTTTTGTTTTCTGAGCTTCAACATTAGAAACCGAATAATATCCCTATAGGGAAGGGCCACGTTTCCACTTCTCCTTCTCCCGCTCCCAGCCCCTCCAGTCACTCTTCACATCCTCCCTATTCCACGATGTTCACTTCCTCATCCCATTTATAGATCTGCCTAAGCCTGCCACCGCTCTCTAGATGCATTCATTCCTTAATCTATTCATCAAAACATATTGATTGGTTGCTTAATATGCAACAGTTATTGACTAGGAGCTGAATATAAAGATGAATAAAATACAAAGGAGGTTGGAGAGAAGACAAATTAGGTGATAGGTAACAGGAGACCAGGTTAAGTGGAGGCTCGGAGATGAGAAAGAACATGCACTGCAGACTTAGTTTTGTTAGAGTGAATATTTTAATTAGAGTGGGAAAACTGCTTTCAAGCAGTCAGGAGATTGCGGGAAGCCCCTGCTGACTCCACAGCCCTAAGTCAGCTGACACAGCAGGAGATCACCAAGGCCACTGCTCACATCCAGGCAGCCTGTAAGTCCATTCACCAACACAGACAGAGGAAAAGGGGGGGAATTGCCTCTGAATCTCTGTTGCTTTCTAAATATCCCACATTGGCAGTACATAAATTACAGCAAGAACCCTGAAAACAAAGGAGTTTGGGGAGTACCCTTCCCAGGTTACCAGATTAAAAAAGATAGGAAGGAGAGAGCAAAGTGGATGGGCAGAGCACCTTACCGTTGGGCCCTTATCTTAATGCTTCCTTTCCTTCAGCATCCTTATGAGATGCTGGATTCTGCGTCTATTTCATTCAACCTCATATTTTAGCTGGTCAACCAAGTTGTAAGTTCTCCGAGAGAAAAGTCCAGAAAAATCCCCCCCCAAAAGTCTTTTTTTTCTGAATCCTTTCTTTGAATCCCCTCAATGCCTAGGAAACATATTGTTTTACACTTAAAGGTACACAGTCGATACTTGCAAATAGATACAGTGTTGCAACTAGAATTCTGACCTTCAGGCTGAAGTTCAGAGTTCTACCCAACATCATTTAGCCTTTTTTTATTAACAGGAGGATCTTTTTTTTTTTTTTTTTTTTTGTGGTTTTTGGCCAGGGCTAGGTTTGAACCCGCCACCTCCGGCATATGGGACCGGCGCTCTACTCCTTGAGCCACAGGCGCCGCCCAACAGGAGGATCTTTTTTTAATGAGTTAAATATGAGTTTGGAATCGCATGGTTCAGTTTTACTTTGTAGGGAAATCTCTCTGGAGTAAAATGTATTGAATAGACTGCAATGAATGAGAAGAAAAATTCTCAGCAAACACTGCATCATATTAGTGGAACGAAAGTATCTGTGAAGGGCAGTTTAAACTGCTAGCTGCACCGCCATTTTCCAGAATGGACCAGCCTAATTTCATCTATTTCAAACTAATAGGAAAACAAGGGTGCTCCTTATACATTTTATTAGTAAAAAATTATAAGCTGGGGGCGCCTGTAGCTCAGTGGTTAGGGTGCCCACCACGTGCACCAGGGCTGCTGGGTTCAAACCTGGCCCGGGCCTGCTAAACAACAACAACAACAAAAGAAAAGAATAGCCAAGCATTGTGGCAGGGGCCACTAGTCCCAGCTACTCAGGAAATTGAGGCAAGAGAATCTCTTGAGCCCAAGAGTTTGAGGTTGCCGTGAGCTATGACACCATAGTACTCTACAGAGAGCAACAAAGTGAGATTCTGTTTCAATTTTTAAAAAATTGGTGAGCAGCACCTCTGGCTCAAAGGAATAGGGCGCCAGCCCCATATACCGGAGGAGGTGGGTTCAAACCCAGCCTCGGCCAAAAACTGCACAAAAAAAAAAAAGCACCAGCCACATACCTGAGCTGGCAGGTTCTAATCCAACCCCAGTCCGCCAAACAACAATGACGGCTGCAACCAAAAAATAGCGGCCGCCTGTAGTCCCAGCTGCTTAGGAGGCAGAGGCAGGAGAATCACTTGAGTCCAGGAGTTGGAGGATGCTGTGAGCTGTGATGCTACAGCACTCTATCCAGGGTGACAGCTTGAGGCTCTGTCTCAAGAAAATAAAAATAAAAATAAAAATTGAGCGGTGCCTGTGGGTCAATGAGTAGGACACGTCCCCATATACCAAGGGTGGCAGGTTCGAACCTGGCCCCCAGCCAAACTGCAACAACAAAAGAAATAGCCGGGCATTATGGTGGGCACCTGTAGTCCCAGCTACTTGGGAGACTGAGGCAAGAGAATCGCCTAAGCCTAAGAGCTAGAGGTTGCTGTGAGCTGTGACATAATAGCACTCTAAGAGGGCAACAAAGTGAGACTCTGTCTCTTAAAAAAAAAAAAGAAAATCTTGATCCTAGTGATATGGGCATAATTACTTACTTGTTTTTTTTGGTTTGTTTGTTTGTTTGTTTTTGTTCTGGGGGGGATAGAGTCTCGCTTTGTCGCCCTTGGTAGAATGCCATGGCATCATAGTTCACAGCAACCTCAAACTCTTGGGCTCAAGTGATCCTCTTGACTCAGCCTCCCAAGTAGCTGGGACGACAGGTGCCCACCACCATGCCCTGCTTTTTTTTTTTTTTTTTTTTTTGAGATGGGGGGTCTCACTCTGGCTCAGGCTGGTCTCCAACTCCTGAGTTCAGGAACTCAGGCAATCCACCCGAATGCTAGGATTACAGGTGTGAGCCCCTGTACCCAGCCTAATTACTTACTTGTTTTAGCTAATGTATATTAGTTTCAGAAAAAATAATGCCAATATTATCAGTAATAGTACAACTATTGAATACAAAACCAAGACAAATAAAAAGCCTTTGAGTTATCTCACTTAAATCTCACAACACCCAAATGTGGCACTTTTACAGATTTTACAGATGAGGGAAATGAAGCAAAGAAAAAGGTAACTGACATAACTAAAGGCATACAGCTAGTAACTGGGGTCACTGGGATGCAAACCTAAGCAGGCTGAGACAGTCCTCACTCTTAACCACGCAGTTCTCTACACAGCCAGATATGCAATACCTGGGCAATTACTAACCACTGTAGAAAATCAAATAACCATGTTTTATAAACCACTAATAATGATTCCATCAAACAAATCATTGTATTTAACATTACTCTAATTCACGAAGCTGCTAATTGCTGTTTTCTATTTACAGATGTGAGCCAAAGTCTAACTTTATAACATTAGATGTCACTTAACTTTTCCAAGTTTGATTCCAGACTACCAAACTCCTGTTCTTTCTTGTTTATTAGATAAACCGTGGAGGACAATTGGTCTGCCAAGGAGTTCAAGAAATGTATTATGGCTCAGTGTCCATAGCACAGTGGTTAGGGCCTCAGCCACAGACACCAAGGTTGATGGGTTCAAGCCTGGCCCAAGCCTGCTAAACAACGACAACTGCAACCAAAAAATGGCCAGGCATGGCAGGCACCTGTAGTCTCAGCTACTTGGGAGGCTGAGGCAAGAGAATTGCTTAAGCCCAAGAGTTGGAGGTTGCTGTGAGCTGTGACACTACAGCACTCTACTGAGGGCAACATAGTGAGACTGCCTCAAAAAAAAAAAAAAAAAGGAAAAGAAAAGAAAGAAAGAAATTTATTAACCAATGAACAGGGCAGTGGATGTCATTATACTAGATTAGAGCTGAGGAAGGATCCCATGGTGTTCCTCTGCCCTCCAGAGGCCGTTTTGACCTGGTTATGGCTTTAGGGAGCCTGAAAAGTCTAGCCTGACCACAGGACATCTGGGAAGGCAAAGTTGATCCCAAAATGTGCATGCCTCTCTAGGATGGATCCGAAAACCCATCTCCCATTTCCACTCCAACCAACCCAGCCTTTCTATAGCAAGCTCTTGCTCTGGCCATGAACACTGATAAGAACCATTATCCTTGTAAAATTAAAACCGGAGTTGAGTTCTGTCTATCTCCAATGGGAATGGTGATTGCTTATCTTTCCCATATTTTATCCTCTCTGTCTGTTCCTGCTGATTCTGTTTTCCCTATTTTCACTAAACAATGATTAATCGTGCAAATATTAGTCACTTTAAGTTATAAAATAACCCAGTACACTGGACTATCTTGAAGTGACAATTCCTGAGGAGTGTTGGATTCTCACTGAGGAAGCAGGTGAACATCGGAATGGCTCTTCCTCTTTCCTCTTCCCCTTCTATACCATGTTCATCCCTTGAAGGAGGCAGCATGGCCACCAAGGAAGCAGCCACAAGGAGACAGAGAACCAAGGCAGATGCTAACCACAGAGATGGTATCAGAGCTGGGACTGAGGAATTGGCAAGGTCAAGGAAAGGCTGGCTAAGGAGGAAGCTTATGCAATTGGGAGATTAGTTATACACACAGGGATTGAAGAACTAAGTAAATATACTGAGGATGAGAGCCAGATTTAGGGATGACTGAAGAGGGATTTTATAAATATAGAATGGGAGAAGACTGGAAAAGAACCTGAAGTATTAGATTGAAACTGAAGGCATTGGTGTGAATTTATACTTGATAGGTGATTGATTATAGGTGATATGTGAAGAGAAAAATAGGTGGATGATAGACAAATAGACAGAAACAGATAATCAATGTATATGTGTGAACTCTAGTTACAATGAGCATTCTAAGCACCCAAACTCACTGAAGGAACCAGGGGTTCTTGGAGAAATGATTGATTTCAGGCCTGGGACATAAGATGAGCATAGAACATTCTATTATAACAGAAAATAAGGAAGCAGAGGGAAAAAAAGAAAACAAGGAAGTGCTCCAATAATAATGGGGATATGTCTAAAGAATGTGAGACTTAGCTTGAGAGAGTTTCACTGA
Source organism: Nycticebus coucang (assembly GCF_027406575.1). Classification (NCBI taxonomy): domain Eukaryota; kingdom Metazoa; phylum Chordata; class Mammalia; order Primates; family Lorisidae; genus Nycticebus; species Nycticebus coucang. The sequence goes on along the minus strand of NC_069785.1, from coordinate 31,355,031 downwards.
TCAAAACTGGGATAATCTGAGCATTGGAATAAATAATGACAGTAACAGATCCCAATCCATTGATTAACATAGTTACCCAGGGAGCCATACAGATGTGAATAAATGAATGAATGAGTCACTGAATAAGGAAGAGGAGAGGGTCTTTACGGAAGAATGCCATCTAACAATATTGAAGGAATGATGAGCTAAAAATATCACCATGTGGCAACCATCATAATGGTGGCTGATTCAGGCAGAAGTCATCCATAAATACTAAGGCTGGTGGTGAAAAGTTTGATAAGAAATAGGATGTTGGCATAGTTTTGGACTATCTCCCCACAAATGCTATTTAATTACAAATGGAAATGACTTGTCAGTAGCAAAAATTGGCAAATGTCAACCTGGCCAAGTGATCAAAGGTAAGGTCACTAATAGGACAAGCTGATATCGGATGTCTTCTGTTGTAATATACTGAGAAGAGTATAGCATCATTGGGGGTTGAGGGGTCACTCTTGCCAAAACTGCATGACCTGAATCTGAATAGGAGAAAGCATCAAATAAATCCCAATTGAAAGTACTTACATAGTGAAAGTATATACTTTTTGAAACTATCAAGGTCTTAGAAAACAAAGACACATCAAGGAACTATCCTAGGTTGAAGACGACTAAAGAGTCATGATACTAAATGCAGTGTGATACTGGGTTGGATTCTAGAAGAAAAGAGAGAGAGAATGGGAGAGTCAGCAAAATTTGAACAGGATCTGTAAAGTGGCTATAAAGATAGAAAATGTTGATTTCCTCATTTTGGATGGTTGTAGTATATAGGAAAAATGTTCTTTTTCAGGAAAAATAACACTATAGACTTTAAGGGTTAGGTCATCACATTTGCAGCTTGTTCTTCAATGGTTCAGAAAAATAACCATCATATACATTAGAGAGAAAAACATAGTAAAATGTTAACAATTAGGGAATCTGGGTAGAGAATATGGATGTTTGTATACTGTTCTTGCAACTTTTCTCTAAGTCTGAAATCATTTCAAACTAATTTTTTTTTATTTCAGGTTAATGTGAGGGTACACACAACTAGGTTACAGTATTTTCATTTGTTAGGCAGAGTCACTCCCTCTTATGGTTGTGTCCCACACCTAAGAGGTGTGCCATATGCCTTTACATTATGCCCATTAAGGGGAGAATAAATATTTTTTAAATTAGATGCCAGAATAATTAATATTAAAAAGATAGATAATGTCTAGTGCTGTCAAGGATATGGAAGAACAGGAACTATCATATACTATTAGGGGAGGTATAAATTAGTACAACTACTTCAGAAAACTCTAAGACAGAATCCCAAAAGCAAATACATTAACGACAAAAATAGGGCAGTGCCTGTGGCTCAGTGTGTAGGGCACCAGCCCCATATACCGAGGGTGGCGGGTTCAAACCTGGCCCCGGTCAAACTGCAACAACAACAACAAAAATAGCCGGGCGTTGTGGCGGGCGCCTGTAGTCCCAGCTACTTGGGAGGCTGAAGCAAGAGAATCGCCTAAGCCCAAGAGCTGGAGGTTGCTGTGAGCTGTAACACCATGGCACTCTACCAAGGGTGACAAAGTGAGACTCTGTCTCTAAAAAAAAAATAATAAATATAAATAAATAAATGAGATTTAATTAAACATAAACGTTTCTATATGGTGAAGGAAACAATCAACAGAATCAATAGATAACCTACAGAAGAGGAGAAAATATTTGCAAACTATATAGTCGGAAAAGGGCTAATATCTAGACTCCACAAAGAATTGAAACAAATCAGGAAGAAAAAAAAACAAATAATCCCCTCAAAAAGTGGACAAAAGATACGAACAGGCCGCACCTGTGGCTCAAAGGAGTAGGGTGCCAGCCACATACATGGGAGTTGGCGGGTTTGAATCCAGCCTGAGCCCGCCAAACAACAATGACAACTATAACCAAAAATATAGCCGGGTGTTGTGGCTGGCGCCCTGTAGTCCCAGCTACTTGGGAGGCTGAGGCAAGAGGATCACTTAAGCCTAAGAGTTTGAGGTTGCTGTGAGCTGTGACACCACGGCACTCCACCCAGGCTGACAGCTTGAGACTGTGTCTCAAAAAAAAAAGAGAGAGAGACAAATGGCCAACAAGCATATGAAAATATACTCAATATCTCTAGTCACCAGGGAAATGCAAATTAAAACCACAATGAGATACCACCTCACCCCCGTTAGAATGGCCCTTATTCATATGTCAAAAAACAACAGATGGCATGGATTCATGAAAAGGGAATATTTATACATTGTTGGTGGGAATGTAAATTAGTACAACCTCTATGGAAAACAGTATGGAAATTCCTCAAGGAACTAAAGGGAGACCTACCATATAATCCAGCAATCCCACTATCCCACTATTGGGTATCTCTACCCAAAGGAAAAGAAGTCATTTTACAAAAAAGACACCTGCATCGAAATGTTTATCACAGCACAATTCACAATTGCAACCTATAGAATCAACCTAAGTGCCCATCAACTGATGAGTAAAGAAGATGTAGTATACACATACCACGGAGTACGACTTAACCACAAAAAGGAATGAAATGTCTTTCACAGCAACTTGGATGGAACTGGAGACCATTATCATAAGTAAAGTATTTCAGGAATGGAAAAACAAACACCACATAGTCTCACTTATAAATAGGAGCTAAACTAGGGGTAGACGTGGTCATAAAATAGAGTAATTAACATTGAAAATTGAGAAGGGGGTAGGGTAGGAAGGAGGGGAGGATAAAAATCTACCTATCATGTGCAATGTACACTATTCTGGTGATGAATACACTAAAAGCTCTGACTTCAGCATGATGCGATTCACCCATATGATAAAAAAATTTAGAGAGTTATCTCTAAATCTATTGAAAGTGTTTTAAAAAGTATCTATTGCTGCAAAACAAATTACCTCAAATGTTAACAACTGATAACACAAACATTTATTATCCCACAGTTTCTGTAAGTCATTAGTTTCATAAGCCTCACTGGACTGGCTTGTCGGCAGGCCTCAGTGTCTCACCACACAAGCCAACACAGAGAACCACTACGTGACTGATTTCCCCAGGTAGACAATCCTAGAAAGGAAGAGAGGAGTACCCAAGATGGAAGCGTAGGGGTGAGGGGAAACTTGCTCTTTCCCCAAAAGTTCACTGAAAGATCAACTCACAATTAAGGCAGAAAAATAAGAGAAAATGTTTATTTCCAAATACCATGTGCATGAGGAGAATCACAAGAGAAATTACCCAATATCCCAGTGAAGTTCAGATTGCTTTTTTTTTTGAGACAGAGTCTCATTATGTCACCCTCAGTAGAGTGCCGTGGCATCGCAGTTCAGAGCAGCCTCAAATTCTTGGGCTTAAGCGATTCTCTTGCCTCAGTCTCCCGAGTAGCTGGGACCACAGGCACCTGCCACAACACCTGGCTGTTTTTTGTTGCAGTTGTTATTGTTGTTTAGCTGGCCTGGGCCAGGTTTGAACCTGCCAGCCTCGGTGTATGTGGCTGGCGCCGTATGCACTGTGCCATGGGTGCTGAGCCAAGTTCAGACATTTTTACACCTGTCTTTTTGGAGGGGATTCTGATTAATGGTGACAAATGGTCCTGGGAAGGACAAATGGATGGAGGAAACAGATAAACACGTAAATTACTCTCTTTGAAAAATTAAATTAACCTGAGAAACAAGTGTTATGTTTGAAACAATTTGGGCCAGGTATGGTAGCATTCTTGATCTTCTTTTCTGAAATATATTGAGATAACAGAGAGTGGAAAGGAAGGCAATTGCCCCCTTCAGTCTTTAGATCAGATCAGTCTAAAGTCTCCTCCAGGGAGGATCTCAGGGGCCTGCAATTCAAAATATTCTGTATAAGCTCCGCGCCCACAGCTCAGTGAGTAGGGCACCGGCCACATACACAAAGGCCAGCAGGTTTGAGCCCAGCCGGGGCCTGCTAAAACAATGACAACTGCAACCAGGTGGTGCCTGTGGCTCAAAGGAGTAGGACGCTGGCCCCACATATCGGAGGTGGCGGGTTCAAACCCTGCCCCAGCCAAAAACTGCAAAAAAAAAGACAACTGCAACTGCCGGGAGCCAAAACATATCACAAAAATGCCCCTTGCTATCTTGATTTTACGAGCAAACTATTCTCAGGAATTCAACTGTAAACAGCAACGGTACTTTCCCCTTGCATATCTCCTCAAAAATGCACCCCCCGCCTTAGGGTCCTTCTCCTAGTAATTTTCCAGAAACTAGCCCCCTCCCCGCCCTGTTGGGAATAGCCCTTAGTTACTTCCTCATTTGTGTGCTTATAAGCCCAGCTGAAACAATAAACTCTTCGGAGCGTGATCAGACTCTTGACTTGCTCTCATTCTTTCGTGTCTCTTGTCCCCTCATTCGACTGACCCCTTTGTTTCCCAGGTCCCCGTTGAATTCCCCGTGGGCCGGGGCATGCAACCAAAAGATAGTCGGGTATTGTGGCAGGCACCTGTAGTCCCAGCTACTCAGGAGGCTGAGGCAAGAGAATCACTTAAACCCAAGAGTTTGAGGTTGCTGTGAGCTGTGATGCCACAGTGCTCTACCAAGGGTGGCATAGTGAGACTCTGTCTCTCTCTCTCTCTCTCTCTCTATATATATATATATATATATTCTTTATACCAAGGAGTCATATTTTGGGGTGAAATTTCCTGAGCTCCTTCAGAAGCTACAGGCTTTCACTAGCATAATTTCAGAACTGATATCTCATCACTTGCCATATCATATTTATTAGAAGCTAGTCACTAGCCTACATGCAAGGGGAGAGCATTATTCAAGGTCACAAATGACAGGAAGCAAGGATTTGGGGAGGCCATCTTAGAGGCTGCCTACCACGCAGCCCACATGCCCAACAATTACAGAACGAGCAAATAAATCGTGGTCTGTTTAAATACAGTGGAACAGTAAAGAATAAGACAATGAGTGAACTACAGCTACTTGCAACAAGAAATGAATCTTACAAATATAATGTTGAAAAAAGAATATGCACATAAAAAAGAATCACATGGTATGATTCTATCTATACATAATATAACATTCAAAAACAGGCAAAACTAAACTGTGACAATAGAAATCAGATGGTAGTTAACTTTGTGGATGACGGATGAGATAATAACTGGAGAGGTACTTCCAGAGTTGTTGGTAGAATTAACTCTACCCCCAAAATTCAGGACTTGGCTTATTTGGTAACTTTTTACTGTGATATAATTTTAAGTTTACAGAAAAGTTGCAAGTACCCTACAAAGCACTCCTGTATATGCCTTCACAAATTCACTAATCAGTTATATTTATCCCACGTATATGAGTGTATATGTGTTCTAATTCGAGGTTAAATTGCAAACATCATACCTATTTACCCCTAAACACTTCAATGTGCACTTCCTGTGAATAGTTGGACCACTGCTCACCTCCTACTATATGGCCCAGTTCCTAGCAGGCACCAGGGACCAGTTTCATGGAACAGAATTTTTCCATGGATAGGGGGCAGAGGGAGGATAACACAGGACAGGCAGTGATGCTGCACACCCCAGGTCCTAATAGGCTGAAGCCTGGTACTGGTCAGCTGCCTGGGGGTTGGGGATGCCAGCCTTATATAAGCACAGTACAGTTGTCAAAATCAGGACATTTAACATTGATATAACACCATTTTTGATCCAGTTCATAGCCAAATTTCATCAGTTGTTCCAACAATTTTTTTTCAGTCTCCAATTTTCATATTACATGTTACATCAAGTTATTCCAGGGGTCCTCAAACTTTTTAAACAGGGGGCCAGTTCACTGTCCCTCGGACCATTGGAGGGCCGGACTATAGTTTAAAAAAAAAAAACTATGAACAAATTCCTATGCACATTGCACATATCTTATTTTGAATTAAAAAAACAAAATGGGAACAAATACAATATTTAAAATGAAGAATAACTAAAGTTAAATCAACAAACCTGCCAGTATTTCAATGGGGACTATGGGCCTGCTTTTGGCTAATGAGATGGTCAATGTCTGGTTCCATATTTCTCACTGTTAGTGGTAACAAGTGATGCAAGTGTGCATCAGTTAGTCCCGAGACTGAGAGGAGAAGTCAAGAGACAGAGAGGAGGGGAGTCAGAGAGTGCCGCGCACATTCCACACATGCTCACTGTAGCAGGACGGGCAGCGGTGGCAAAAACACCCAGAGGGCTGGATCAATGTCCTCAGCGGGCTGCATGTGGCCCGCGGGCCTTAGTTTGAGGACCCCTGAGTTATTCTATCTCTTTAGTCTCCTTTAAGCTGGAACTGTTAATCAGTCTTCAATGACCTTAACATTTTGATTACTATAAGCCAGTTGTTTGTAGACTACCCCTCAATTTGGGTTTGTCTGATATTTCCTCATGTTTAGATACAGCATGTGAATTTTTTGGCAATAATACCACAAAAATGATGTGTCCTTGTCAATACATTACATGACAAGCACGTGATGTTACTTGGTCCAAGCAGTTTCTCAGGGATTGCACCACTGTCAAGTTACTCTTTTCCCCTTTATAACCACTACATAATCTCAGGAGAGATAATTTGAGACTATGTAAATATCATGTTCCTCATCAAACTCCTCCACTAATTTTAGTTTCCATTAAAGATTCTTGTCTGAAGTAATTACTGTTGTGACAGTTGCCAATGGTGATTTTCTAATTCCATCATTCCTTCTACATTTATCACCATTCTGCTCTAAGAAGGTGCTTTTCTTTTCTCTACCTTTATTTTTTTTTTCATTCATTATGAACATCAGTATGGACTCTTGGATTCCTAATTTAGGCAGTGGGATATTATGTTTTAGCCATCATTATTGATTTTGAACTCGAATTCTCCCAGAATTGGCTAGTGGAAGATCCAGGATGTATTCTTGCCCTAACCTATTCATTTCTAGCCAAGTGATCTCGTACTCCAAAATTTCCAAACACTAAAGTAAAAAATAGTGCATTTGAACTGCACAGTGTATCCAACTACAATATACACGTGAGGGGAAGGCAATATGACATAAGATAACAAAGAGTGAAAAGTAGGTAAATGCTATGAACTACAAGTAGAATAAACTCCCTAATTTCTCTCTGTACATTTCAGCAATATAGGTCAACTCAAGGTAAAGGGCAGTAGCAGGAATGAATTTTAAAACTTTACTAAAATCAGCCATGTTTGAAATTGGGAATAAATAATAGTTAACGTTTATAGAGAAACAACATCAGACCTCTTTTCTCTTTGCCATAGCATAACAGGGGTAAAGGTCTGAAAAAGGGCAAAATGTATTTTAAGAATTGTCTCTTTAAAACCCAACCCCACACTTTTTGGGAATTAAAGCCTGAATTCCTGCCCAAGGCCAGTAATCAAAGGGGTAAAAAAAGTTCTTTATTCTTTGTTTTCTTTTTTTGTTGTTGTTGTTGTTTTTAGAGACAAAGTCTCACTTTGTCACCCTCGGTAGAGTACCTTGGGTCACAGCTCACAGCAACCTCCAACTTTTGCGCTTAAGCAATTCTCTTGCCTCAGCCTCCCAAGTAGCTGGGACTACAAGTGCCCACTACAACGCCCGGTTATTTTCTTGTTGCAGTTTGGCCCAGCCGGGTTTGAACCCCCTGGCCTCGGTATAATGGGGCCGGCACCCTACTCACTGAGCCGCAGGCAGGGCCCTATTCTTTGTTTTCTAGTATCTTAAACCACAGGAAATGGCTCAACAGAATTGTCCAGAGGTCATGGAGGTCCTGAGATCATCTTCAGCAGAGATAAAGTCCACCAAAAACAGGGCAGTGCCTGTGGCTCAAAGGGGTAGGGCGCCAGCCCCATATGCCGGAGGTGGTGGGTTCAAACCCAGCCCCCGCCAAAAACTGCAAAAAAAAAAAAAAAAAAAGTCCACCAAAACCACCAACTACAGTTAAATAACAATAGCCCAAAGCCATGCATCCTATACTGGTCACATACACCCAAGCCCAACCTCTGAAAACCCCCCTTTCAAAAGCTCTGTATTTCTGCTTAAAGGCAAGCCTGCAATCTTTTGAGATGCTTGTCTGCTGCCCTCCCTATGTGCCAGAAAATTAATAAACTTTTCTTTTTCCTCATTGTCTTCTTTCTTAGTTCTCACTGACTCAGCCTCAGGGACAAGTACCAAACTTTCTCTCAACTCACAGTGCTCATTTCTCTGTTGGGCCTAAAGCTCCAGGATAAGTATCAACTAACAACAAGAACCGGAAGCTCACCTGTAATTTTGCACAATACAAAAAGAAATTGTTTATAAGACCAGATTATCTTTTCTTATTTTTTCCAGTCTCCTGGGATGATGATGTTTTTCCAGTTACAATTTCTTATTCATGGAGAGAATTCTTCTCACACAGCAATGAATTCTATTTTCTGCATCTTAAATGACAAAATAAAATCTCTAAGAAGCATTCTACTTTTCAAAATGTAGACCATGTTAAATAACTCCTACATTTAAGAAGAGAGAAAAACCTATCAAAAGATGTAGGGTATTTTTCTTACATAGAGTCCTGTCAGTCACACTTAGGAGTGGCAGTAAATACCTCAAGAACTCTAAAAGTTTGACAAACAAAATCAACATGCTGGGCGGCACCTGTGGCTCAGTGAGTAGGGCGCCGGCCCCATATGCTGAGGGTTGTGGGTTCAAACCCAGCCCCAGCCAAACTGCAACAAAAAAATAGCTGCGTTGTGGCGGGCGCCTGTAGTCCCAGCTGCTCGGGAGGCCGAGGCAAGAGAATCGCGTAAGCCCAAGAGTTAGAGGTTGCTGTGAGCCGAGTGACGCCACGGCACTCTACCGAGGGCGGTACAGTGAGACTCTGTCTCTACAAAAAAAAAAATCAACATGTTCCAGTAGGAAATAAAAAATGATGTGCTCATTTAGGCTATGAGTGTGCTCATAGCCTAAATGATTGAATTAATATATCTGAGAGATTAGAAATGCAAAGCTTGAGACTTGGAGAAATGAAGGTTGTTGGAAAGGCAAAATTTGTCAGGGTTTGTGTCCCTAGTATTGACAGTGCATATAGTGAGAGTAAGATGGAGTCAGTCAAGCTAGGGCTGAGATCGATACGGGATTTCCCCACTCAAGGCTAGACAGGGACCTCCCATTCTGTAGGCCCAGGCGAGCTCAGAAACCAGACCCGCATCTCCAGGCACAAGTAGGCTGCCCTTTCCAGGCCACACCCTCTGGGTTCTAGCAAGGTCATGAACAAAGCAGCCTGAAACATTTTGGATGGTTCCACCTTGAGTAGGGAGCACACACCCTAATCTCTTCCCCGAGACACAAACTGCTAAAATCTAATAACCTTGCGCGCGCGCGTGTGTGTGTGTGTGTGTGTGTGTGTGTGTGTGTGTGTGTGTGTGTGTGTGTGTGTGCAGTTTCTGGCCGGGTCTGGGTTTGAACCTACCACCTCCAGCATGTGGGGCTGGTGCCCTACTCCTTTGAGCCACAAGCGCTGCCATAACCTTGCCTTAAGTGGAGGGACTGCATTCATTCATTTGTTAATACACTCACTAACTTTGAAAAGATATTTTTCCACCTACCAAGACCTGGCCAAAATGTAATATATACTCCTAGATAAAGAACCCATGTAGGAGACTTCCGACTTGGGTCTTCCCCTTTGCCAGATGCTCTGGTGCTTTTAACTCCTTTTATATTCCTTTCTGTCTAATAAAATCCTATCTTACCATTGGTCTGTGGTCCATGGGTTCATTCTTCAAATCCCTGAGACCAAGGAACTACTGAAGAAAGAAATTCTGTTAACAGGATGACACACTGGTCTGGCCAGTTTAGGTCCTATGTGACCTTTACCTCATGTCTCCCACTCTTGTTCTGTAAATTTAGCTATAACCTAAAAGTGTACATATTGAGTAGTTTAGGGCTATTGATTCAGGAGATTGTTTTGTTTTGTTTTGTTTAGAGACAGAGTCTCACTTTATCGCCCTCAGTAGACTGCCATGGCATCATAGCTCACAGCAACCTCCAACTCCTGGGCTGAAGCAATTCTCTTGCCTCTGGAGTAGCTGGGACTACAGGTGCCCACCAGAACACCCGGCTATTTTTTTGTTGCAGTTTGGCCGAAGCCAATTTTGAACCCGCCACCCTCAGTATATGGGACTGGCGCCCTACCCACTGAGCCACAGGCACCACCCCTAGGAGATTATTTTGAATTAGAAATGTTGTGGGTTATGCCAATCATTGCTTATTATGGATCATGGGTTATGCTGATCATTATTGTTTAAGGGTTAACATGGTTTTTGGCTTGAATTTTTTTTCTTTTCGAGACACAGTCTCACTTTGTCACCCTCAGTAAAGTGCTATGGCCATGTCCACGTAGCCCACAGCAACCTCAAACTCTACGCCTTCTGACAAAGTTTGGTGGACCTTGAGAGGTTAAGCACCAAAAATGAGTGATTATGCCAAGACGTGAACAAAAGGAAGCGGGATCCAGGTTCTGTGTGGGCAACGTAACCTTTATTCACTCAGGTGCAAGTGGGCTGAGTTCAAAAAAGAAGTCAGCACGTGGGTTAAGGCAGATAGGAATTTAAGGGTTCGGAGGGGTAGGGATTGGCACATTCACTCCTTCCTGGGTGGGACATTCTTTCCTGGGCAGCTGGTTCTCTTTGGGCGGGTCCCTTCATTCAGCCTTATCAGACTTATCCTATCCCTGCATATTGGCTGACAGTGACCATAACAGTACTGTTCTAGGAAGAGACTATATAACAAAAAACAGTTTCTGAGAAGACTAGTTTCTTTTTTCTTTTTTTTTTGAGACTGGCAGAGTGCCATGACATCACAACTCACAGCAACCTCCAACTCTTGGACTTAAGCAATTCTCTTGCCTCAGCCTCCCAAGTAACAGGGACTACAGGCGCCCGCCACAACGCCCAGCTATTTTTTTGTTGCAGTTGCCATTGTTGTTTTAGCTGGCCCAGCCTGGGTTCGAACCCGTCAGAACCCGTCAGCCTCAGTGTATGTGGCTGGCACTGTAACCACTGTGCTACAGGCACTGAGCCAAGATTGGCTTCTTTAACAAGGTTCTGGCACAAATATCTAGACCTCCCAAGCTGAGGATTGACATCAGCTTAATTTTAACACCATTGGACAAAATTATACAAAGTCTATCTGAGCAGCAATCAGCTTTTGGTGACACCACTATTTCTTTGCGTCCCCATCAAACTGCAGAAGCTACGTTGAAAATTAAGCTCAGTATATACAGTCATCCAAACTGTTTTGAAATGGTTAAAAAGGACAGGAAGAAAGTACTACGTTTTACTATGAAAACCAAAAGAGAAGAATGTTAGAAAGAAAAGTAATCAACAATGTCAGACACAATTGAGAAGTGTCAAGAGAAAAGGCAAGGAAAATCCACTGTGCCTGGTGATTAGGAGGCCTGGACTGCCTTCAGCAATCAGTTTGAGTGACAGGGAAGAGGGCTGACAGAACAGAAGAAGTCAAGAGAGCAGAACAAGGAGTGACTGTGCCCTGAGAGTTCTGTCCTCACACACACAACTATAAAAGGGTGAGAAAAAGAGAATAAAAGAGGCAGCAAGGTCAAACGAAGGTTTTTTACTTTGGGTTTCTTTTTTGTTGTTGTTGTTTCAGTAAGGGAGAAGAAAGACTATGTCTGCAGGCAAAAGAGAGAAGAGGAAATTAAAGGGGCTTAAACTAGACGAAAAAGGAGATAATTTAAAAAGAAAATCTTTGATTCCAGATGTTATAGCACCCACAAGGGAGGAAAGGGAGAAAACAAAGGATTAAGAGAACAAGGACAGTTTAAAAAAAAAAAATTTTTTTTTGAGAGACAGAGTCTACTCCCTCGGTAGAGTGCAGTCGTGTCACAGCTCACAGCAACCTCTATCTAGCTCTTAGGCTTAGGCAATTCTCTTGCCTCAGCCTCCCGAGTAGCTGGGACTACAGGCACCCACCACAATGCCCGGCTATTTTTTTGTTGCAGTTTGGCTGGAGTTGAGTTCGAACCCACCACCCTCAGTGTATGGGGCCGGTGCCCTACTCACTGAGCCACAGGCGCCGCCCAGAACAGTTTAAGTTTTAAAACAGGAAGTTCAGCTCCTCATCTGAGGGTGGGGAGAGAAAGAAACAGAGAGCTATTGTGGAATTAATTAGAAGGCTCATTTCACATGGTCTTTATTCTGTCAGGGAAATAGGAGATAGTCCCTATCAAAGATGAGGGAGGTACAGGCACTAAGAGGCACCAAGAGAGAAAAGGCTTAGGACAAACGTGGGCAGGAAACCACACGTGGAATGGGCACCTGACACAAAGGAGGCACTCAGTGGACATGTGAATAACCTAATAAGACATGAAAAAATAACCATCAAGTAACATGAAGAGCCCAGATAATAAAATTTTCTCATAATTTTTATAACTTTCTGCATTGCCATTATGGTGTTGATAGGAGACTGACAGAATCAAAAGATAGAAGAAAAAACTAATCACTGACTTCACTACGAGATGGGAGCTCTCCCCAGTGGTCCCAGAGGAAAAGTAAGACCTCCAAGGTACCTGGGCTTTTATGGGTAAGGATAGCCTCAATATTGATACAGACTTTGAAACAGGGGTTGGGCAAGAATTTAAGGGTAGCCAGAAAAAAAAAAAAGAAAATCTAGGTTTAAGCTTCATTTGTGAATGTTTTATCATAAATTTATCACAGTATCTTCAATTTTGTGATTTTTTTAAATTTTGCTGCCTTTTCTTTGTGAGGCCATCTGCTGTTGGCATCTCATAGCATCCACTCAGAAAATTCTAGCAGTTGTATACTTTCCATCATCACATCAGTGCTCACAATAACAAATTATTTCAGGCTCAGCAACTGTAGCTCAGTGGTTAGGACACTGGCCACATGCACTGGGCTGGTGGGTTTGAACCCAGCCCGGGCCTGCTAAACAAAAATAAAAAAAATAGCTGAAAAAAAAAAAATAGCTGAGTGTTGTGGTGGGTGCCTGTAGTCCCACCTACCAGGGAGGCTGAGGCAGGAGAATCACTTCAGCCCAAGAGTTTGAGGTTGCTGTGAGCTGTGAAGCCACAGCACTCTACTGAGGGTGACATAGTGAGACTGACTCAAAAAAAAAATTATTTCAGATTCCATCTCTTCCACAAATTCCAGGGCCATATTTAATCTATGTACAAGATATCTCCACTTGGATAGCCCACTATCATTGTAAATTTAATATATCAAGGGTGGCGCCTGTGGCTCAGTGAGTAGGACTCTAGCCCCATTACCAAGGGTGGTGGGTTTGAACCCAGCCCCGGCCAAACTGTAACAAAAATAAATAAATAAAATAAAATAAAAATAAATAAATTTAATATATCAAAAAACAAACTTGGGCTGGGCGCGGTGGCTCAGGCCTGTAATCCTAGCATTCCGGGAGACTGAGATGGGAGGACCACTTGAACTCAGGCGTTCAAGACCAACCTTAGCAAGAATGAGACACCATCTCTACTAAAAATGGAAAAATTATCTGGGCATGATGGCAAGAGCCTGTAGTCCCAGCAACTCGGGAGGCTGACGCAAGAGGATCACTTGAGCCCAGGAGTTTGAGGTTGCTATGAGCTATGACATCACGGCACTCTACCTACCCAGGACAACAGAGTGAGAGTCAGTCTCAAAGAAAAATAAAAACTTGACACCTTTCAAAAATAAAAAAAAGTCCAGCCCCAGCTATACCTCTACTTCTATAATAGTCAAGGTCTAATCAGGAGACAGAAACCGGACTCACTATTTGGATGGAGAGAAATGAATATAAAGTATTGTCAAGTGGGTGTAAAATTGTTAACTAGGTAACTGAAAGGGTGAAAGGAGAGCTCTAAAGGACCACAGAGTTAGCAATTGCAGAAAGTAGCTACCCTTAAAGATGAAGGAACAAAGGGAAGAGACTAGGGTTATTAGAACTTTGAAGCTTACTGAAATTCAGGCATCTGAGGAGAGAGCACCAGCCAGCTGGTGCTGCTGTCTCTGAGGGGGTGTGATAAGACTAGTTCTGCATGTGCTGGGAAAATCAAAAACTGGATGCAGCTCCTGCTACTAGAAGCACTGCTGGGGTGAAGAAGCCCTGTTAGGCTCTGCTCACAGGAAATGCAATTAGATAGGCATTCACTTTTCCCTCCACCAGCCCTCTGGCATCCCTCACTGGCAGAGTTGAACAGGCAGCCAGCTGGAGAGGCAGAAAAGCAGTTTGTGGAATACCAGCCTGAGTCACAAAACAGGTGGGTTTGGAGCTAACAAACAATAACTTAGTAACACAGGTTTGGCGCCTGTAGCTCAGCGGCTAGGGCGCCAGCCACATACACCAGAGCTGGCGGGTTCTAATCCAGCCCAGGCCTGCCAAACAACAATGACAACTACAGCCAAAAAAGAAATAGCCAGGCATCGTGGCAGGCGCCTGTAGTCCCAGATACTTGGGAGGCTGGGGCAAGAGAACCACTTAAGCCCCAGAGATTGAGGTTGCTGGGAGTTGTGATGCCACGGCACTCTACCCAGGGGGACAGCTTGAGACTCTGTCTCAAAAAAATAAATAAATAAAAATTAAAAATAAATAAATAAATGACACAGCTTCTGAACTACATTAGATAGGGTCCAGCCAGGAAATAGAAACCACTCTAAGAATTTCAGAGGAATTTTACTACAAGGAATTGGCACATGGGTAATATAAGAGCTAAGAAGTCAAACAAGGCACAAGGAAGCAATCTGGAAATTGGCAACAGCAGGCAGCTGCTACCACCCTTGGGCCAGAGGGACAAGAGGAGTTAGCAGAGTTACTGGAGCCCGGAATCAGAGGGCATCAGAGGGCACTAGCATCACAGCAAGGTCTGCACCAGGGGAACTAGAATCATGGAAAGAAAGGCTGTCTGACCAAGAAGGAGAAAACACAGCTGCTAACAATGAATAACACGGGCAGCACAGAGAAAATGGGAGAAAAATACTCTGGATCCTGTCTTCCCAACACTACAGTTGTCTGCCAGTGACTTCCACTGCCACAGCCTATCCAGAAGCTGGGGACAAGAGAACCTGGGAAATGTGTCACGTGATATAAGACAGAAAAGGGAAGAACAGAAACGGCTCTGAGAGCAACAAAGCAAATGACTATTTTATGAATTTATCCATTTATGTCAGGGGCACCGTCATCTTCCCAACTTCCCTGTTCAGAATCCCCATTATCAAAATCCTCTGGGGTGGTGCCTGTAGCTCAAAGGAGTGGGGCGCAAGCCCCATATGCCGGAGGTGGTGGGTTCAAACCCAGCCCCAGCCAAAACTGCAAAAAAAAAAAAAAAAAAAAAATCCTCCTACACTCCAAGGCAAACCTGGACTGTGAAGTCTATAGTTCCTTCGGCAGTAGCAATTATTATTATTATTGTTTTTTTTTTTTAGAGACAGAGTCTCACTTTGTCACCCTCGGTAGAGTGCTGTCACATCACAGCTCACAGCAACCTCCAACTCCTGGGCTTAGGCTATTCTCTTTCCTCAGCCTCCTGAGTAGCTGGGACTACAGGCACCTGCCACAATGCCCGGCTATTTTTTTGTTTCAGTTTGGCTGGGGCCAGGTTCGAATCCGGCACCTTCAGTATATAGGGCTGGCACCCTACACACTGAGCCACAGGTGCCACCCAATAGCGGTAGCAATTATTAAGGTTCTATATTCCCAGAGTGGTTGCACACACAGCTTGCTCTCCTTAGAGATTCCATTTGCCTTAACCTCTACAGATTAAAGACTATAATAGAAAAAAATATTCTTGGGGGCTGCCTGCCTGACCTCTTTCACATGGCATTCACTGATAAAGGAAGAAAATAAGTTAGGATCCGGTGAGCTCCTCAGACTGAAAGGCCTTTTCCCTGCCAGCAGAATAATCATCAGATGACTGGAGGCAAGAGCCCAAGGAGTACAGAGGGGCTATTTCTGTCTCTCTCTGTCTTCTCCTTCTGCCTGAAACCTGAAGCTCTGTATCACTTTTTATAATTCCTCTCCACTCCCGAATCCCGCTTTAAAATATACACATATGCACACATACACACATACTTACATATTCCCTGCAAACACAGTCAAGGCATACCAACTCCCCCTTTTTTTTTTTTTTTTTAGAGACAGAGTCTCACTCTGTTGCTAGCTCACAGCAACCCCAAACTCTTGGGCGATCCTCCTGCCTCAGCCTCACTGGGACTACAGGTGCCCACCATGATGCCCAACTAATTTTTCTATTTGTAGTAAAGATGGGGTTTCACTCTTGTTTAGGCTGGTCTCAAACTCCTCCTGAGCTCAAATGATGCTCCCACCTTAGCCTCCAGAGCACTAGGATTAGAGGTGTGATCCATGGCACCCGGCCCATACCAACTACTATTTTTAACCACCAAAATTATGGTGTTCCTTTGAAAGTGACTGACTTGCTAAATGAAAGTGAGCCAACACTTCAAAAACTAATGTCCCTGGGATGTGTGAATCTTTTTTTTTTTGCAGTTTTTGGCCAGGGCCGGGTTTGAACCTGCCACCTCAGGTCTATGGGGCCATCACCCTACTCCTTTGAGCCATAGGCACCATCCCATGTGCGAATCTTATGAGGTTAAAAAATAGAAGGAAAAAATAACTGAGTCTAATGAAAATAAAAAAGACATTTGCAAAAAATGGGAGACATAGTCCCTACCTCTAGAAATGTACACTCTACAGGGGAAAAGAGCACCAATTCCCATGAAAATAAATGTTACAAATAAGTGCAAACTAATATAAACCATACCTCAGTTAGCTCTAGTGGTAAGGAAATGCTCTTTTCCAACAACAAATACCCATTCACTTAACACTAGAATACAGGCATACTATATTTTATAGTGCTTTACTGTATTGCCGTTCATAGTCACTGCATTTTCTTTTTTTTTTTTTTTTTGGAGATAGAGTTTCAGTATGTTGCCCTCGGTAGAGTGCTGTAGCATCACAGCTCACAGCAACCTCAAACTCTTGGGCGGAACCGATTCTCTTGCCTCAGCCTCCCAAGTAGCTGGGACTACAGGCACCCACCACAATGCCAGGCTATTTGACTATTTTGTTGTTGTTGTTGTCATTGATGTTTTAGCAGACCCGGACCAGGTTGGAACCCACCAGCCCTGGTGTATGTGGCTGGCACTGTAACCACTGTGCTACAAGCACTGAGCCCATTTCTAGCTTTTAATTTAGAGCGAGAGATGTGTGGCCCTTCCTTTCATGTGAACACTTATAGGCCATTGTAGGGTTATGAATTGGCCTAATTTCAATACTGTTGTGTCTCAGGGAATAGAGAAGCTCAAGGAGAGGGAGAGAAATGAGCAATGGCTGGTTGGTGAAGCAGTCAGAACACATTGATTAAGTTTGCTGACTTATATCACCATGGTGTGGCACCCCCAATTACAATAGTAACATCAGGCTGTGCGCAGTGGCTCATGCCCATAATCCTAGCACTCTGAGAAGCTGAGACGGGTGGATCTCTTGAGCTCAGTAGTTCAAGACCATCCTGAGCAAGAGCAAGACCCCGTCTCTAAAAATAGCCAGGCATCATAGTGGGTGCCTATAGCTACTTGGGGCCTGAGACAAGAGGATCCCTTGAGGCTTGGCACCTGTAGCTCAGCAGCTAGAGCACCAGTCACATACACCAGAGCTGGTGGATTCAAGTCCAGCTGGAGCCTGCCAAACAACAACAACTACAACCAAAAAATAGCTGGGTGTTATGGCAGGCATCTATAGTCCCAGCTACTTGGGAGGCTGAGGCAAGAAAATTGCTTGAGCCCAGGAGTTTGAGGTTGCTATGAGCTATGACGCCACAGCACCCTACTGACAGTGACAGAGTGAGACTCTGTCTCAAAAAAAAAAAAAAGAAAGGAGGTGGAGCAAGATGGTGGCTAAGTAACAGCTGGGCATGGTGAGTCTGGGGAGATAAGACTCCAGGCATCTCTGGCTGGTGGGATCTGCCTATAATCATCCCTTTGAGGATACAGGAAGTCAGCAAAGGACTTCTGGACCCCAAGAGGAGGACAAAAACAGTGGAAAACTGGCAAGTGATTGCGTGTGTTCGATCGAAGTAATCACGCCAACAGCCATAAGTAGAAGCAGCAGTAAGACTGCAAACCAGAAAGGCCTTACCTGTGAACTATTTCAGTGTTTTTGAACTTGGCACTCAGTTGAACTGCCTTGGGGAGAGCTGAGCAGGAGTGCGGAGAACTTTGGGCATTGTCTAGGGCCCCAGACTGAGCTGCTGAGCCAGACGGAGCTAATAGTGTTCGGCTGTGGGCCGCAGGGAGCCATTGTGAGAGAACTGCCTCGCCAAGCTCTGCCCTCAGGGTCGCAAAGCAAGGATTGGGCAGGCACTAGTAACCTAGTGACTGAGCAGCCTAAATGCGGGGACTGAGCTGCCTTACAGCCTTAATCCTCAGGGGCAGAGTGAGACCAGTTTTGGCACACTGGAACCTCAGACTGTTGCCCTGAGTAGAGTGCCATGGCGTCACAGCTCATAGCAACCTCAAACTCCTGGGCTTGGTGCCGCCCAGACCTCCGTAAGAGCTGCACCATGACCCCAGACCCACAACCCGTGCCCGCCGGGCCTCCGCATGCCCTGACCAGGAATTGTGGGAGCCACGTGACCATGTGTCCTCCCTCCCTGCCTCCACATCGGCCCGCTCATCTAGCCAGGGACTCTAGTAGCCGCATGCCCTCCAGAGCACTCCCTGCCTCTGCACAGAACCCTTCTCCTGGCCAGAGACTGCTAGAGCCTTGGCCTCTCTGTGCCAAAGTCACTGGGTGCAAGGCACTCCCAGAACTGTGCACACCACCTCCCACCCTGTTGCTGGATCCAGGTGTGTCACACTCCGGAGCTGCTCCCACAACCAGAACTCCCTGGCTGGGGCAGCCCCAGAGGAACTACACAGGGTCACTCCCTACAAAGATCCAGCAACAATAGAGTGATCCCGCTGGGGTCTAATCTTGGAGAGACACCTCCCCAACTCTGAGGATGGCCAGAGGCAATGGTGGAAAACAATCATGAGGTGAAATCAACAGAAAAACTCTGGCAATATGAATAATGAGAGTAGATCAACTCCCCCAGGGATCAAGGGGGCAGACATAGCACAAGATCCCATGCACAAACAAATAGCTGAGATGTCAGAAATCGAATTCAGAATCTGGATAGCAAATAAGATCGAATTAGAATTCCAAGCAGTAATCCAAAAGATATCTCAAGAATTCAACGAATTCAAAGAACAAATGACCAAAGATTTTGACACATTGAGACAAGAAGCTGCAGCCCTCAAAGATCTCAGAAACACAGTAGAATCCCTCAGTAACAGAATGGAGCAAGCAGAAGAAAGGATTTCTGACATTGAAGACAAAGCTTTCGAATGCTCCCAAACTCTCAAAGAGAAATGGAGGGCAAAAACAGATCACTCTCTCAGAGAGCTCTGGGATAATGCGAAGAAAACCAATATTCGTCTTATAGGGATCCCTGAAAGTGACGAAGTGGCTTCACAAGGCATAGAGTCTCTTCTCCATGAAATTATAAAGGAGAACTTTCCAGCCATGCCAAGAGATTCTGAAATCCAGATACCAGTTTCAGAACTCCAGCACAAATCAACCCAAATAAGACATCCCCCAGACACATCATAATCAATTTCACTAAAGTTAATATGGAGAAAATTCTGAAAGCAGCCAGATGAAAGAAAACCATCACCTACAAAGGCAAGAATATTAGAATAACTGCAGATCTCTCTGCTGAAACCTTTCAAGCTAGAAGAGGATGGTCATCAACTTTTAATGTCCTAAAACAAAATAACTTTCAACCCAGGATCCTGTACCCAGCTAAACTGAGTTTCATTTATGACGGAGAAATTAAATACTTCAATGACATTCACATGTTGAAGAAATTTGCCATAACTAAACCAGCTTTCCAGAATATTCTCAGACCTATCCTCCATAGAGACCAGTGTAATTCTCCACTACAAAAGTAAACCCACCCAGAAATTTTTGATCAAATTCCAACTTCCACAGTCACAAAAGGATTAAATATGTCCAACGGATTCTCAATAGGCTTATCAATATTCTCAATTAATGTGAATGGTTTAAATTGTCCTCTAAAGAGGCACAGGTTGGAGGACTGGATACAAAAACTCAAGCCAGATATCTGCTGCATACAAGAATCTCATCTTACATTAAAAGACAAATATAGACTCAGGTGAAGGGATGGTCATCTATACTCCAGGCAAATGGAAAGCAGAAAAAGGAAGCGTTGCAATCCTATTCACAGATGCAATCGGCTTTAAACCAATCGAAATAAGGAAGGATAAGGATGGACGCTTCATATTTGTTAAAGGTAATACTCAATATGATGAGATTTCAATTATTAATATTTATGCACCCAACCAGAACACACCTCATTTTATAAGAGAAACTCTAACAGACGTGAGCAACTTGATTTCCTCCAGTTCCATAGTAGTTAGAGATTTTAACACCGCTTTAACAGTGCTGGATAGATCCTCCAAAAAGAAGCTAAGTAAAGACATCTTAGATTTAAACTTAACTATTCAACATCTGGATTTAACAGACATCTACAGAACATTTCACCCCAACAAAACAGAATATACATTCTTCTCATCAGCCCATGGAACATACTCCAAAATCGAACCACATCCTAAGCCACAAATCTAACCTCAGCAAATTTAAAAAAATAGAAATTATTCATTGCTCTTCTCAGACCACCATGGAATAAAAGTTGAACTCAATAACAACAGGAACCTGCATACCCATACAAAAACATGGAAGCTAAACAACCTTATGCTGAAGGATAGATGGGTTATAGACAAGATTAAGAAGGAAATCACCAAATTTTTGGAACAAAACAACAATCCAGACATAAATTACCAGAACCTCTGGGATACTGCAAAGGCAGTCCTAAGAGGAAAATTTATAGCACTGCAAGCCTTCCTCAAGAAAATGGAAAGAGAGGAAGTTGATAACTTAATGGGACATCTCGAGCAACTGGAGAAGGAAGAACACTCCAACCCCAAACCCAGCGGAAGAAAAGAAATAACCAAAATCAGAGCAGAATTAAATGAAATTGAAAACAAAAGAATTATACAACAGATCGATAAATCCAAAAGTTGGTTTATTATCAATAAAATAGATAAACCTTTGGCCAACCTAACCAGGAAAAAAAAGAGTAAAATCTCTAATTTCATCAATCAGAAATGGTTACGATGAAATAACAACAGACCCCTCAGAAATTCAAAAAATCCTTAACAAATACTACAAGAAACTCTACTCTCAGAAATATGAAAATCTGAAAGAAATTGACCAATACCTGGAAGTACACCACCTACCAAGACTTAGCCAGAATGAAGTGGAAATGTTGAACAGACCTATATCAAGTTCTGAAATAGCATCAACTATACAAAATCTCCCTAAAAAAAAAGCCCAGGACCAGATGGCTTTATGTCAGAATTCTACCAAACCTTTAAAGAAGAACTAGTACCTATATTACTAAACGTCTTCCAAAATATAGAAAAAGAAGGAATACTACCCAACACATTCTACAAAGCAAACATCACCTTGATCCCCAAACCAGGGAAAGACCCAACAAGAAAAGAAAATTATAGACCAATATCACTAATGAATATTGATGCTAAAATACTCAATAAGATCCTAACAAACAAAATCCAGCAACACATCAAAAAATTATACACCACGACCAAGTGGGATTTATCCCAGGGTCTCAAGGCTGGTTCAAGATATGTAAATCTATAAATGTAATTCAGCACACAAACAAACTAAAAAATAAGGACCATATGATTCTTTCAATTGATGCAGAAAAAGCTTTTGATAATATCCAGCATCCCTTCATGACCAGAACACTTAAGAAAATTGGTATAGAAAGGACATTTCTTAAACTAATAGAGGCCATATACAGCAAACCCACAGCCAATATCATATTGAATGGAGTTAAATTGAAATCATTTCCACCTAGATCAGGAACCAGGCAAGGTTGCCCATTGCGTCCATTGCTCTTTAACATTGTAATGGAAGTTTTAGCCATTGCAATTAGGAAAGAAAAGGTGATCAAGGGTAACCACATAGGGTCAGAAGAGATCAAACTTTCACTCTTCACAGATAATATCATCGTATATCTGGAAAACACTAGGGATTCTACTACAAAACTTTTAGAAGTGATCAAGGAATACAGCAATGTCTCAGGCTACAAAATCAACACCCATAAATCTGTAGCTTTTATATTTACCAACAATAACCAAGGCGAAAAAACGGTCAACTCTATTCCTTTCACAGTAGTGCCAAAGAAGATGAAATATTTGGGAGTATACCTAACAAAGGACGTGAAAGATCTCTACAAAGAGAACTATGAAACTTTAAGAAAAGAAATAGCTGAAGATGTTAACAGATGGAAAAACATACCATGCTCATGGCTGGGAAGAATCAACATTGTTAAAATGTCTTTACTACCCAAAGCAATATATAATTTTAATGCAATTCCTATTAGAGCTCCATTGTCATATTTTAAAGATCTTGAAAAAATAATACCCAGAAAAAACCTCAAATAGCCAAAACATTACTCAGCAATAAAGACACAACAGGAGGAATCATGCTACTAGACCTGAGACTGTACTATAAATCGATAGTGATCAAAACAGCATGGTATTGGCACAAAAACAGAGAAGTAGATGTCTGGAACAGAATAGAGAACCAAGCAATGAATCCTGCTACTTACCATTATTTGATCTTTGACAAGCTAATTAAAAACATTCTGTGGGGAAAAGATTCCCTATTTAACAAATTGTGCTGGGTGAACTGGCTGGCAACCTGCTGAAGATTGAAACTGGACCCACACCTTTCACCATTAACTAAGATAGACTCTCACTGGATAAAAGATTTAAACTTAAGACATGAAACTATAAAAATACTTGAAGAAAGTGCAGGGAAAACTCTTGAAGGAATCGGCCTGGGTGAATATTTTATGAGGAGGACTCCCCAGGCAATTGAAGCAGTATCAAAAATACACTACTGGGACTGATCAAACTAAAAAGCTTCTGCACAGCCAAGAACATAGTAAGTAAAGCAAGCAGACAGCCTGAAAATATTTGCAGGGTATACCTCTGATAAAGGTCTAATAACCAGAATCCACAGAGAACTCAAACGTATTAGCAAGAAAAGAACATGTGATCCCATCTCAGGGTGGGCACGGGACTTGAAGAGAAACTTCTCTAAAGAAGACAGACGCACAATCTACAAACACATGAAAAAAAGCTCATCATCCTTAATCATCAGAGAAATGCAAATCAAAACTACTTTGAGATATCACCTAACCCCAGTAAGAGTAGCCCACATAACAAAATCCCAAAACCAGAGTTGTTGGCATGGATGTGGAGAAAAGGGCACAATTCTACACTGCTGGTGGGAATGCACACTAATATGTTCCTTCTGGAAGGATGTTTGGAGAATACTTAGAGACCTAAAAATAGACCTGCCATTCGATCCTATAATTCCTTTACTAGGTTTATACCCAGAAAACCAAAAATCACAATATAACAAAGACATCTGTACCAGAATGTTTATTGCAGCCCAATTCATAATTGCTAAGTCATGGAAGAAGCCCAACTGCTCATTGACCCACGAATGGACTAGCAAATTGTGGTACATGTATACCATGGAATATTATGCAGCCTTAAAGAAAGATGGAGACTTTACCTCTTTCATGTTTACATGGATGGAGCTGGAACATATTCTTCTTAGCAAAGTATCTCAGGAATGGAAGAAAAAGTATCCAATGTACTCAGCCCTACTATGAAGCTAAATTATAGCTTTTACATGAAGGCTATAACCCAACTATAGCACAAGACTATGAGGAAAGGGCCAAGGAAGGGGAAGGGAGGGGGGAGGTTAGGTGGAGGGAGGGTAATGTGTGGGGCCATACCTATGGTGCATCTTAGAATGGGTACAGGCGAAACTTACTAAAGGCAGAATACAAATGTCTACATACAATAACAAAGAAAATGCCTTGAAGGCTACGTTGAACAGTTTGATGAGAATATTTCAGATTGTATTATGCAGACATAATATCCCTTAAACAAAAGCCTAATCCAAAACAAGATCGTAACTCTCTTCAGTTCTACGAAGCCTAAAAGAGGCTTAGAAGTGGCACAAGAAAAGTTTGAAGCTAGCAGATATTGGTTCATGAGATTCAGGGAAAGAAGCCACCTCTATAAAATAAAAGTGCAAGGTCAAGCAGTAAGTGCTGATGTGGAAGCTGCAGCAAGAAGATCTAGCTAAGATAATTGATGAAAGCAGCTATACTAAAAAACAGATTTTCGATGTAGATAAAACAACCTTCTAGGACTTTCATACCTACAGAGGAGAACTCAATCCCTGGCTTCAAATCTTCAAAGGACAGGCTGGTAACTTTAAGGTGAAGCCAATGCTCATTTACTATTCTGAAAATCCTTAGCCCTTTAAGAATTATGCTCAATCTACACTGCTAGTGCTCTATAAATGGAAAAACAAAGCCTGGAAAATAGCATTTCTGTTTACAGCATGGTTTACTAAATATTTTAGATCCATTATTAAGACCTATTACTCAGAGAAAAAAGATTCCTTTCAAACTACTACTGCTCATTCTCAATGGGCCTAGTCATCCCAGAGTCTGATGCAGATGTCCAAGGAGATTAACGTTGGTATGCCTGCTAACACAACATTCTTTGTGCAGCCCATGTATCGAGGAGTAATTTCAACTTTCAAGTCTTATATTTTAAGATGTGCATTTTAGGGTGGCGCCTGTGGCTCAGTGAGTAGGGCACAGACCCCATATACCAAGGGTGCTGGATTCAAACCGGCCCTGGCTGTTGTGGCAGGTGCCTGTAGTCCCAGCTACTGGGGCAGCTGAGGCAAGAGAATCACCTAAGCCCAGGAGTTGGAGGTTGCTGTGAGCTGTGATGCCACAGCTCTCTACCAAGGGTGATAAAGTGAGACTCTGTCTCAAAAAAAAAAAGAAATGCATTTTAGGCTAGGCATGGTGGCACACACCTGTAGTTCCAGCATTACAGAAAGCTGAGGCTGGAGAATCGCTTGAGCCCAACTGTTCAAGACCAGCCTAGGCAACATATGGTGAGACCTCCATCCTGGAAGAGAAAAGGGAAGGAAGAAAGGGAGGGAGGAAGGGAGAAAGGGAGGGATGCTAGGCTTTTGCTTCAGCCTCCCAAGTAGCTTCTCCGCCCCACCCACCCCCAGCTATTTTTAGAGACCAGATCTCATTCTTGCTCAAGCTGGTCTTGAACTCCTGAGATCAAGCAATCCACCCACCTCTGCCTCCCAGAGTGGTAGGAGTACACTGTGAGCCACATGCCAAGCCAAAACTTTAATGTTTTAAAGCAACATCTTAAAAAAGAAAAAAAATCAATATATGTTTACAATAGATGTTTGCATATCAAACAAATCAACCAAAGTACTGACTGGATGGTTCAGTGAGAAAAATCAGACAAAAAAAATGTATTAAAAAAAGTATCCAATGTACTCAGCCCTACTATGAAACTAATTTATGGCTTTCATATGAAAGCTATAACCCAGTTATAACCTAAGAATAAGGGGGAAGGGGGAGAGGGATGGGAAGGAGGGAGGTGAATGGGCCCAGGGAGGGTGATTGGTGGGATTACACCTGCGGTGCATCTTACAAGGGTACATGTGAAATTTAGTAAATGTAGAGTATAAATGTCTTAACGCAATAACCAAGAAAATGTCAGGAAGGCTATGTTAACCAGTGTGATGAAAATGTGTCAAACTGTTTATAAAACCAGTGTGTGATGCCCCATGATTGCATTAATGTACACAGCTATGATTTAATAATAAAAAAGTGTATAAAAAAAAAACCTATTGATGTTTACAATAGCATCCAATATATGAAAATGTTAGGTCATACTGCTAATTATCACTAAATGTGCATCATATTTCCATGCCTCCTATCTTTAACATTTCTGTTAGGTATGAGTACATCCAAACCATCCCAAATTGGCAGTGACTGAAATCATTTCAGGCTATGGTTGTTATCATTCCCAAACTACATCGTTCATAAAGCACTCTGTACCTTAAGAGATTTTGTAAGGGTTCAAATATAATTTTTTTTCTCCCTTGGAAGACAGGAACTTCAACTTACATATCTTTAAGTATGCGTTGAGCTTCAAGTAACAGAATACCCAAGCAGCATAGGCTTAGAGACTAAACAATAAAGACCTTGAATTATCTTACACAACAAAGTCTAGAGATAGATGGTTTCAAGCGTGGCACAGCAGCTCAGTGACATCATCACCTATTCAAGTTTTTTCTATCCTTCCATTCAACTATCCTTAGCATGTCAGTTTTTTAGCTTTAGATTTGCCCCACATGGTCAAGTATTCACACAACCTCACTTAAAGAAGAGAAAATAGAAAGGTGGAGTGTCCTCTTGAAAAGTGTTCTTTTTATTTGGGAGGAAAATATTTCCCAGAGGTTGTCGTCCCTCCATTAACGTCAGACTCTCTGCAATTACAATATTATCTAAAATAAGAACATCATTAGGCGGGGAAAAACCCCAGCCAACCACAACCAAAACTGTCCTGAGGCTATTTTTAACTCAACATACGACAGTACAATCGCGGCTTTAGAGATATAGTTGTACAGTTCACACCGTACTAACGACGGCAGCTAACGTGGCTTTCCCCCGTCTTTCAATCTCCAGGAAACACCTTCGGCGCCATCTTCGCACAGTGGTCCTTTGCGTCTTCTTACCCACTTCAAATATGGCCGCCAAGCTCCGTCGTCCTTTACAATCCGATGGGCGGTGGCAACTCTGGCTTCATAACCACTTCCAAAAGGGCCTCCTCCTGCAGGGTTCCGGTTCTGAGTGCGCACGCGCGAATGCAAATCCTCTTCGAGGCAACATGGCGATGGGAGTGATGTGCGGACGCGGGGAACTTTTGCGGCTCCTGCGGCCTCAGCGGCAGGTAAGGATACCCCGGCGTCTGAGGGCCGGAGTGCTCCCCTGACCTTGTGACCCGAGCTCAGGAACAGCTAGTGCTGAGGACATGAGCAGACGCTTACCTGCTCTCGGTACCTGAGTGTCATGATCTCGGGTCGCGGGAAGGACGCAGAGGGTTAAGTTCCCAGCGCCGCCGGCTCAGCGACCTGGTTTAGTTGTCGGTTCAAGGAAACTGACCTTTCCCCTGCTACGACCACCTCTGGGACCCATGTAGGTCTGCCGGGGACCCAGGCTTGAACTCTGCGTGCACTAGGCATGCCTTCGCACGCCAGCCCTCTGCGCGGGGAAAGCAGCCATGCACTTAACTGGGGTAGCCGGGCTGCCTGCTTCTTGGGGAGAGAATGCCTGTTGTCCCCACGCTGGGACTCCTGCACTCAGTAAAGGGTTCCATCATCGTTTTGCTTGCTCAGTTCCACAGTGTTGCAAGGCTCTCGCAATGGCCCCAGAAACCGGTGACTGCGAGGCTCCTATTCGCAGCCAGTCCGTGCCGCAGTCGCCAGTGCTACGTCCTCCTCGCAGGCCCTGGTCCCCGCTGCCTCAGTACCTCTGCCATATTTTTTGCAGAAGCCCAGGTAAGAGCAACGTTAGAAGTGGAGCTTCTTGGTTTGTGTCTTTTTATTTTGTATTGGGGGCGGGGGTGGGGGTGTTGCAGAGCATAGTTTTTAGCCACACTCCAATAGCTCTCCAAATTATTAGCATCTCTGCTTGGGATGAATTTTCACTTAAGTGGGGGGAAATGATTGAAATCACAACGGGAGAGATTTTATGTTATCTTCACGATTGTGTTTGCCAGAGTAGTGACAAGCCACTTGCAGTTATGTGAGATGTGATTCTGGGTTTGTGTGTATTAGAAAAATTATAACTTGGATATCAAATACGTGATTTTGGGGATATTTTGTTTTAGAAAGAGACCAAGTGGGGTTGGGGGGGGCGGTCTTAAAAACTGAGGTTTTGGGTTTTTTTTTTTTTTAAGAAACGTTTTAATAGTTTCAATATTGGCAAAACTCATGACATTGATATTCAAATGGCTGAAGTTTAGGAAACAAGTGATACAAGAAATCCCAACATGAAGAGAAATCATGAAATCTTGCTCTAAGAGACTTCCCTTCCTGCCTAGGGACAAATATATGATGTCCTTGTTAAACTTGAATTCTGTGGACACTGTAGTTAACCTGGGAAAACAAGAGGTAAAGAGAACAGAACCCAGTACAGGGTATCATAAGGAGGCCTCACTTTCTGAATGTCTCCCCACTGAATATAACGCAAGGCTTCCTTTCACACAGGTTCAGGCTACTCCTGTTGTTCCTGCAACTCCCTCACCCGCAGCAATACCTGAGGTGGCTTCTGGAGAGACTGCGGACATAGTCCAAGCTGCTGCAGAACAGAGCTTTACTGAACTGGGACTGGGGTCATACACTCCAGTAGGACTGATCCAGAACTTCCTGGAATTTATGCATGTTGACCTGGGCCTACCTTGGTGGGGGGCCATTGCTGCATGTAAGGGGAATATACCCTGGGCAACAGTTGAATAAATGAGGACTTAGGAATAGAACCTAAAAGGTGGTGGTCTTTGAATGGATTGAGGAAATGCTTGCAGAAGTTTAGAGGTCAGAAAAGTAGATGATTCAAATGAGAGCTAGAGAGTTGTGAGACCTAGATGTACTCTACTTATTATATATTTCCCAAAGAATATTATGAAACCACTAGATCCTACAAGATTCAAGAAGTATATACATTTAAATGTGAGCATGGGATTAGAGTAAGGAGACTTTCGGTTTTTTTTTTGTTTGTTTGTTTTTTGTAGAGACAGAGTCTCACTTTATGGCCCTCAGTAGAGTGCCGTGGCCTCACACAGCTCACAGCAACCTCCAACTCCTGGGCTTAAGCGATTCTCTTGCCTCAGCCTCCCGAGTAGCTGGGACTACAGGTGCCCGCCACAACGCCCGGCTATTTTTTTTTTTTTTTTTTTTGGTTGCAGTTTGGCTGGGGCCGGGTTTGAACCCGCCACCCTCAGTACATGGGGCCGGCGCCTTACCGACTGAGCCACAGGCGCAGCCCGAGACTTTCGTTTTTTTTGAGACAGCATCTCTGTCACCCTGGGTAGAGTGCCATGGCACTATAGCTCACAGCCCCCTCCAACTCCTAAGCTTGAGCAGTCCTCTTGCCTCAGCCTATAGTAGCTGGGACTATAAGCATGTAGTCACAATACCTTCCTATTTTTTTTTTTTTTTTTTTTTTAGTAGAGACAGGGTCTCTTGCTCAGGCTAGTCTTGAACTCCTGAGCTCAAGTAATCCACCTGCTTCAGGCTCACAGAGTGCAAGGATTACAGGTGTGAGCCTGGGGACCATAGGGGATCATATTAACAGTGATGAAGCTGCCATGGTTTAGAAAAGTAGAAGGTCATGTTAGGCACTTAAACCCCCAAATTAGGAAGCCACTCACATTACTCTTGTAAAAGCTAAAACTATGCTTTGAATTCCATTTCTTCTACACCTTGCTCCATGTAGTATCTCTTCCCTTTGTGCCTTCAGTATCTTGCTCCTTGAACATATAAACATGCTCAAGCATACCCACATGTTACTTGGGAGAAAATTTATTTTCTTCATCCTTAATTCTCCTTTACCTACTATTCTTTCTTCTTCCTTTGATACCTGTTATTTAAAAGAGTGTTGTGCATTCATTAAGACTACTTTCTGGGCGGCTCCTGTGGCTCAGTTGGTAGGGTGCCGGCCCCATATACCAAGGGTGGCGGGTTCAAACCTGGCCCCAGCCAAACTGCAACCAAAAAATAGCCGGGCGTTGTGGCGGGCGCCTGTAGTCCCAGCTACTCGGGAGGCTGAGACAAGAGAATCGCTTAAGCCCCAGGAGTTGGAGGTTGCTGTGAGCTGTGCGAGGCCACGGCACTCTACCGAGGGCCATAAAGTGAGACTCTGTCTCTAAAAAAAAAAAAAAAAAAAGACTACTTTCCATTTACTCTTTGACCCTCAGCAATATGGCTTTTATTAGTTATCACTTCATTGTAACTGCCAGTGACATTATTACTAAATCCATTTTTCTTATCATTCTTGACTTTTCTGCATTAGACACTGGACATTTTGAAATCCATCTCTTGGCTTTTGTGAGGATCTTAACCTGATTTTCTTCCAATCTTTCTGACCACATCTTCACATCTCCATTACCCAATACTCTACCCATCCCTCCAATACTTTACCTATCCCTCACTTCAGACTCCTGGGCTCAAGGGATCTTCCTGTCTCAGCCTCCTAAATGGCAGGACTACAGATGCACATCACCATGCCAGGCTGATTTTTTTCTATTTTTGTTAAGAGATGGCTGTCTCACTATTGCTCAAACTGGCTTCTTTCTTTCTTTTTTTTTTTTTTGAGAGAGAGTCTCACTCTGTCACTCTGGGTAGAGTGCCATGGCATCATAGCTCATAGTAACCTCAAACTCTTGGGTTCAGGTGATCCTCTTGCCTCAGCCTCCCAAGTAGCTGGGACTACAGGTTCTCACCACAACACTCAGCTAGTTGTTTTTTTTTCTATTTTTAGTAGAAACGGGGTCTCACTTTTGCTCAGGCTGGTCTCAAACTCAGAGCTCAAGCAGGAGCTGAGGCTGCCTCAGCCTCCCAAAGTGCTAGATCACAGGCATAACCACCATACCCGGCTCAGACTGTTTTCTAAGTCCTGAGCTTAAGTGATCCTCCCACCTTGGTCTCCATCATAATGTTGATAAAAATCTAAACCTATATCTTCCACCCAAGTCTTCTCAGCCCAGACCCATGTGTATATCTACAGATACCACAAACTAAACATTTGTTGGTATGACTAGGAAATATGAAGTATAAGAAAAAGAAAAGCTAAAGCAGTGGGCTACCAGAGTACTTCTAGCTCTGGGGATTTCTAGAATAGTATTCAAACTTCATTCCTAGGAGCCCAGAGTTCTACAAAGGTACCTTTTGCTGAGCAAGGTGAAGACTAGAGCCTAAACAGTCCTATAGCCAAGCTTTTCCTTCACCCAGTACAGATTGATATGTTTGTTTTTGGTCATAGAAAAGTAGAAACCATTGATCTGGAAAAATACTTCTGTCACCTTTTTGTTTAAGGAAACAAACGGATTCCTCATCACCTGCTTAGAGAAGTTAATGCCAGACTTTTGTGATGCCAGAGCAGAAAACTGAGCCTTGAAGGAACTAAGTTATATCTTGACCTTACTTCTGGACCCCTTGGGCATGAGTTAGTGTGGAAAACACTGAAATAAGACAGACCCTTTCAGTAAGGACTTAAAAACTTTAATATTCTACTTGTAGAACTGCTTTAATTTTATTCCAATCCTAGTTTGTGTTTTCCAGGTACAGTCTTTGCCCGCTGCCTGGTTTTTCCTCTCATCGTGAAGGGCCAGCGAGAGGCAGCCAAGATCCACAACCACTTGCCAGAGATCCAGAAGTACACCGCTCAAATCAGAGAGGCCAAGTTGGCAGGAGACAATGCTGAGTGTGAGTCAATTGCAGGATGAGTGTGGGAGAGGATCACATTTTCACTTTTCCTGACATTCTGGTTAGGGAAAAGAACAACCTAAATCAGGAATTGCAGCTGGGCAAGTTCTAAAGCTTGGGCCTAATGCTTCCAGAGACTGACTAAGGTCATTTAGAAATTTCATAGGCCGGGCGGCACCTGTGGCTCAGTCGGTAAGGCGCCGGCCCCATATACCAAGGGTGACGGGTTCAAACCCGGCCCCAGCCAAATTGCAACCAAAAAATAGCTGGGCGCTGTGGCGGGCACCTGTAGTCCCAGCTACTCGAGAGGCTGAGGCAAGAGAATTGCTTAAGCCCAGGAGTTGGAGGTTGCTGTGAGCTGTGTGAGGCCACGGCACTCTACCGAGGGCCATAAAGTGAGACCCTGTCTCTACAAAAACAAAAAAAAAAAAGAAATTTCATAGGCCAGGCCCATGCCCATAGAACAGTGGTTACGGCACCAGCCACATAACACTGACGGGTTCGAACCCGGCCCAGGCCAGCTAAACAACAATGAAGAGTGCCGCGGACCGCCAGTCGAATGAGTCTCAGTCCGAGGGCTTTCAGGGCGAAACGGCTCAGGTTGATTGGAAGGTCGACGCAGGGTGAATTGACAGACTACTAGACACCACAAGTGATGATGAAAGCAGCTGTACTTTACTGATTTTTAGGCATGGTATTTATACATTTTTGACAATGTCTTACAAACTACAAAAGATATTTTTATGACTTGCTGATGCTTACAAAGTTCTTATCGAGTTTTGTAGATGGGAGTAGTCAACCGTCTTTTCTTAGACAATGTTTCTGCCCGTAAGGGGGAACAAAGGACTGCTGCTTATCAGCAGTTACTCTTTTACTTCTCTTTATCTATGTTTAAACCTTCTTTCTTTGTAAAACTGCTTTGTTCACATTTTGTATTTTTATATTTTTATATTTGATTATGATTTTTATGTTGTTAGTGAATTGATAGTGAATTATGTATATGTTTTAAGTGTATAGTGACAAAATTATAGAGAAAGCAATTTCATAGAAAACTTATTTCAAAGAAACAGTTTCAAAGGGACATAAGGTAGAGATAAGAGACCGGAGGGAGCGGGTATCTGGTAGGAACATCTTAACTTATCATCCCTGCATTCTCTTGATACATTGTTTCAATTAACTGACCTTTATGGTGGGAACGTGTTCCCTTGGAGACATCTAGTCTCCATTGTATAGATGAAGTCATGGATTAGTAAGTCATTATGTTTATTCTTAGTTTCTGAGGACATTCAAGCAACAATTAACCATTCAACTCAACAAACAAGTTTCAAACAGGTTTCAGGGTAAAGGTTATTCAGGCCTTTATGCCGCACCTCATGAATTCTTACGTTCACTAAAAGGCATGCTAGGCAACTTATGCGCTGCTGTCGCAGGCCGGGGGACCGGGGGCAACGCTCCGGGGAGCACTCACCGCCTTACCACAGTTTTTACAACGCGGACAGAGCCATCCCGCCACGGCTTGATGCCGGGGGTGCGGCATTTCCCCCTTTTTTGTTAATGAAACGTAGCTCAAAGAGGTCTTGGCGAACAGCCTTTAAGGAGGAAAAGACACAACGAAGGAGACAAGGTAACAGTAAAACAACACAGAATATTAAGCATCCAATAATGACAATAAACACAATGTACTGAATTCAGGACACAGGATTTAAAGATTTAAGATTGTCAGAGAGGGATTGAGCCAGTGAATCAAGAGAAGTGTTAGGTAAATGAGCTTCACTGATGGCAGTGATATCTTTTTGAAGAGTATGTAAATCATGTGTAATATCATTGTCCTTCCAGACACCCTGTAGATGAGCTTTAGTTTTGTTCCAGGAAGTGGACATATTATAAGGTAAAGGAGTTACACAAATAGCAGGAAAGGCAGAATGACATCTGGTTTGGAGTTTATGTTGTATAAACTTTATATCTTGTCCTAAGGCTAAAACTACTTCTTCTAGGATGTTAAGTTTTGCTTCAAGTTTATTATCTATGCTGGCTTGAGTCATTAAAGCTAGAGTTATGTTGCTGCTGAGAGAATTAACAAAGTGAGCTGTGTGAACTTCTTGAACCAAAGCAGTAGTGGCTACCGCAAATGTTGTGACTATAGAAATTAAAGCTAAAATACCGAGAATTAAAGCAGCTACAAACCTCTTAGGTCGAATTAACTGATTAACAGTATGTAAAACTTGTAAAGCAGAATTATCATACCAAGGATCATCTTGTAAATCAACAGGTAATAGTACATAAGAGGGTCTTTTAACAATTAAAACAGAATTAAACAAGCGTTCATTGAATAAATCAGTAGAAGTAAGACAATTTGTAACTTTACAAGCGGTACAAGAAATATGATAAGAGTTTTTAGATTGTGTAATAGTTAAATACTTATTTGGAGCTAAAAGTAGAGCATATGGATATCCAACACAAGTTCTTACTGACATTGCATTTGGTTTTGGCATATTAGGTTTTTTTTCTAATATTAAGTTGGATGCAGCAACAAGTCTAAATAAATCATAGTGTATTTGAGTTTTATTTTTGTCTTGAGCTACCCATATGGGCTCAACTAGACCAGGTGTGAACCATCGTCGTATTGGTTGGGGAGTACCAGACCACTGATACTGATGAAATTTATCTAATTGGTTCGAGAAATATTTATTATGATTAAAACAAGAAGTAGGAGAATAATCCCAGATGACTGTGTTTGAATTTATAGGAGAATGCTTGTTGGCAGCATTTGGGAATTCACAGGAAAGCCAAGTAGGTGTTTTAGTTAATGATGATTCCCAGAATTGATTTTTATTTCTATATTTTTTTTTACAGTTAGGGAGAGGTAATGAGTTAACAGATAAACAGGTTTCATTATAATTAGGACTTCCAATAGTTTGTAACTCATATTCCCAAACATAACGTCTATTTGCATTATGAGGATCTGGAGCATCAGTTAAAAATACCCTGTAGTTAGTAGGTAAACAAAAAGGAGGTGTGTTGTCTCTTAAAGTAAAGCAAATAGGCAAGGAGTCGGCTTTGCCAGTGAAATTAATTAAAGCCGCAGCATGATGTCTGGATTCTGAGTCAGTTAAACCTCCTAAGCGGATAGACTCATTAGAAAGAATTTTTATGGGGTCTGGGTCTAGCCAGCCCACAGGGTGTAGCAGTGGAGGATTAGGAACATAAGACCAATAAGCTGCAGTTTCTACCTTAGGAGTAGAGATTAGTGATAGAAACGCAAGAAAGTACATTGTAGGAGTTAGAGGGTTTCCTTGAGATATGAGAAGTTGTTTAGCTTGTTTCACCAGGGCACGGATCTGTGTCCACGTGGTCTTGGAGGGTTTCGGTGAAACTTCCACAGTCGTCCTCATTTGTGCAGATAGGATTTTCATCCGCCGCAGGCGTTGTCTTCTGCGCCGGGGTCTCCGGAGGAGCCGGTTTGATGAGCCGGTCTGGAATCCAGACGGGAGAGTCGGCATCCTGTGGAAATATGCAAGCATAGCCTCGTCCGGAGGTTAACAATACATCAGGGCCTTTCCATTGGCCCGATAATAAATCTTTCCAAAGAACTTTAGGAAGGGTGGCAGCCGATTGTGGCTGCCAATGGGAGAGAGCAGGGGTTAAATTGTTGGAGTTTACATTAAGGTGATTTAGGACGAATAAAGCATGGGTTAAAATATGATGAGGAGAGAAATATTTATGAGCTTTTTGTAGGCGTTCAATTTGTAATTTTAATATTTGATTAGTTCTTTCAACAATTGCTTGACCCTGAGGATTATACGGGATCCCCGTAGAATGAGAAATCTTCCACTGTATACAAAATTGTTCAAATGCTCGAGAGGTATAAGCTGGAGCATTGTCTGTTTTTAATTGATGAGGAACACCTAGCTGCTGAAAGCAGTAAAATAGGTGCTGTACAACATCTTTGTAGGCCTCGCCAGGTCTTGCAGAGGCACAGATAAAATGAGAAAAAGTATCAACAGTAACATGTACATATTGTAATTTTCCAAAACTAGACACATGTGTTACATCCATTTGCCATAATACATTGGGGCGTAAACCCCGAGGATTAACACTAAATTTTAAAGGATGATGAGTAATAGGACAGGCTTTACACTTTAAGACTATTTGTCTTGCCTGTTCTCTAGTAATTTGAAACATTTTTCTTAATGCGTTAGCATTTTGGTGATGTAAGGCGTGGCTTTCTTCAGCTTCAGCCACTGATGCCACCATAGTACGTGTTAACAAATCTGCAGTGGCATTTCCTTGGGCCAAAGGGCCAGGTAAATTAGTATGTCCTCTTATGTGACCAATATAAAATTGATTATTCCTTTGCTGAATTAAAGTTTGTAGTTTCTTTAATAAAGGTAGAATAGTTGAGGTTCCTGTTAAAAGAGCAGTTTCAAGAGCTGGAAAAAGAGAAGCAATATATTTTGAATCTGTGTACAAGTTAAACCTTTGTTTGAAATTATTAAAGGCCGAGATTAGAGCCCATAATTCTGTTTGTTGGGCAGAGGCTTGTGTGACCTCTTTAATAAGAGGAGACAGGCCTGGGCTAAAAACTACAGCTCGACCTGTAGAGGAGCCATCTGTGAACAAGGTTATTGCGTCAGACAGAGGCTGTTTGGAACACATAAGAGGAAATATAAGTGAAACTGTTTTTGTAAATTCAATTAAAGGATGTTTAGGATAATGGTATAAGATTTGACCTGCATAGCCTTGTAAGGCCAATACCCAATCATCATTATTTTGAAATAGTTGTTCCACTTGAGTTTTATTATAAGCAGTTACAATTACATGAGGATCTTTACCAAATAATTCCCGTGATTTTTTTCTTCCTTTATCAATTAATAAAGACACCAGGTATGGATAATCAGCAACAATCTTTGTCTGAACATGTGGTAAATGAATCCATTCTAAAATACCTTCCTGCCATAGGCAAGCTGTAGGAGTATACTCAGTAGAAAAAATGAGTAGAGACCATGGATTTTGATAATTAATTTGTTTAACCCTAGCTTGAGTTAAAGCCTGTTCAACAACTTGTAAAGCCTGCAAGGCTTCTGGAGTTAAATGTCTAGGGGAACGGGGATTAGAGTCTCCCTGTAAGATAGTAAACAAAGGACTAAGGGTTCCCGTAGTAATCTTCAGAAAAGGTCGAATCCAATTTATTTCTCCCAGTAATTTTTGATAATCATTAAGAGTTTGTAATTTATCTCTCCTTATTTGCACCTTTTGAGGTGCAATATAGTCAGAGTGAATCCATTGTCCCAGATAACTTAATGGTTTATCTCTCTGAATTTTCTCTGGGGCAATGACTAAGCCAAATTTAGTTAATTGTTCTATAGCTTTTTCTAGCATTAGCTGTACTTTTGGCAGCTCAGGATGAGCTAGCAAGATATCATCCATATAATGAATTATGTAAGCACTAGGAAATTGTTTTCTCAGTGCTGCTAATGCAGCCGCCACAAATTTTTGGCATAAGGTAGGGCTGTTTTTCATGCCCTGTGGTAAAGTTTTCCATTGATATCTTTTAAACGGTTCCTGTAAGTTTAGAGAAGGAACACTGAAAGCAAAACGAGGACAGTCATCAGGATGTAAATTAATAGTAAAAAAGCAGTCTTGTAAATCAATAATTATAAGCGACCATTGTTCAGGTACTGCTACAGGAGATGGGAGCCCAGGTTGAAGGGAGCCCATGTCTTCCATAATGGCATTAACTGCTCTTAAATCTTGTAAAAGTCTCCATTTGCCAGATTTTTTCTTAATGACAAACACAGGAGTGTTCCATGGACTAGTGGATTCCTCTAAATGACCTTTATCTAATTGTTCTTGTACTAAAATTTGTAATGCCTGTAACTTTTCTGTTGTTAGGGGCCACTGACTAACCCACACAGGAACATCTGTTAACCATTTTATCTTACAGGCATAGTTTTCTGCAGTGGCCCCTATGAAAAACACTGATCGTTCAGCTGATCCCCTGTAACTAGTTTCATATCTAGAACATGTAAAAGATCTCGTCCCCACAAAGTATAGGGTAGAGAGGGTAACACATAAGGTTGAAAGTAAATTTTCTTATCCTTATATTCACATAATAAATGAGATGTACTCCGCATAACACCAGAAACAGAACCTAAACCAACTAATGAAGACCCAGTCCGATGTACTGGCCAGGATTTTGGCCAGTCAGAAGCTGCAATGCAGGTTACATCAGCTCCTGTGTCCATTAACCCTTTAATAGGCCTGCCCTCAACTTTCATTTTTAACATTGGTCTATCATATAAATCATGTATGAGAGCTACACAGTCCTGATCAGTAAATCCAAATTGACCCTCTCCCCTGGCATCATGTAAGTGATAGGTGGGAAGTGGTATATATGGCAACAACAATAACTGAGCAATTCTTTGTCCCTTATGAATTTGTGTAGTTTCTACTAAAGACTTTACCATGACTTTAATTGTATTCTCAGTGTCAGAATCAATAACTCCCGGAATAACTTCAAAATGTTTGGTATAATTGGAACTGCGACCTAAAATAACACCCACTGTGCCCGGTAACAATTTTCCTTTAATTCCAGTAGGAACTAGAGTAACACCATCATGTTTAGATATAATTATGTCTTTAGAGCTGGCAAGATCAAGGCCTGCACTGCCAGGAGTTCCACGCGGGAGGTCATGAATTGTCCATTCTGGCGGTATACAATTAGTGGTAGATGTAGGCTCTAAAAAAGGTTGTACTACAGTAGACTTAGGCTCTCCCTTGGGGTCGGGGCTGGGAGAATGCCCCTCATCTAGTTTTTTGACCTATTGCCATTATTAGCATTTGCACCCTTGTCAGACAAGGGGGTTCCATCTTTATGAAACTTAGATTTACATTCATTTCTCCAGTGCCTGCCCTTCTTACAACGAGGGCATGGTCCCGGGGGTAGCCCACGAGACTTATCATTACTATTATTATTATTGGAAAACTTTTTACAATCCTTTTGTATGTGGCCATGCTTCCCGCAATTATAGCAGGTAGGTATGGCATGCGGGGGTGTACAACCAAAACATGTGTTGCTAGGATCTCTATCAAGAGCATTCTTAACATATGAACTAAATTTCTGACCCCGCATAGCTGCAGCAAACGCCATTCCCTGGACGATTGCTGGTGAGGCATCCATGCATGCTTTAATATAATCTTGTATTGTACCTGTTTTCCTGAGTGGACGTATTAAGTCCTGACACAGCGTATTTGCATTTTCCCAAGCCAACTGCTTGAGTAATAATGCTGTGCCTTCAGACGGTGGGAGCATTCTATTAATAGCTTCTTCTAGGCGAGAAATAAAGTCAGGATAGGATTCTTCCATACCCTGTTTTATGCCTGCTAAAGTTGTGCCCTTAGTACCTGGAGGAGGTATTCTGCGCCAAGCAGAAACTGCATTGTGGTTAATCATTTCTAAAAATTGCCGTGGTAGTTTAATTTGATTTTCAGAGGTGGCAAATTCATCTGTTCCTAAAAGCATAGATAACGTGGGCTGTGCCTTTCTACCTACATGTTGATTAACGCTTTCTCTGCATCTATCTTCATATTCTGTTCTCCATAAAATATAGTCACCTGGGGAAAGCGTGGCCTTGGCCGTTTGTTGCCAATCATACGGAGTAAGCCACTGACTACTGATTGATTCTACAATTTGTAAAGTATAAGGGGCAGAAGCTCCAGATGTACGGACAGCTTGTTGCAATTCTTTAAGTGTCTTTAACGACAGAGGTTCCCAGGTGGGTGGTGCCCTTTCCTCGGTAGGAAAACGTACCGGGAAAGCGAAAGTAAAATCTCCCTGCTGACGGGCTTCTCGCACCGCCGCCTGAAAGCCTATGGGCGGCGGGGGGAGACAAGGAGGCACACGGGGAAGTGGAGCCCGCAAAGTTGGCCTGGGTGTAGTTACAGGCACACGGACTGCCGGATAAGCTCGGCGAGGGTGAATGAAATCATGCATGTTATCTTTTTCATCTGGTTTAGTAAATTCATCCACCACATCCCACTCGTCACTATCCGATGAATTATCAACCGGTGGGAGCGGCGGTAGAATATTTTTGAGTGTTGGAGCTGAGGGAATGACGCCCTCAGCATTAGATATTGGCTCGGGGTCTTTAAGAGCCTCTGGGGGGACTTCATCGTAAATGGGTGCCACCTTAGTTTCAGGGCTTCCAGCCTCCGAATCAGTTTCTCTTATGAATGCTTCTAAAAAGGTATTGTCAGCTAAAAGTTCTCTAACCTGTAACCACAAAGGAAAAGCTTGTGGGGGCAAAACCTGCTCCCCATGTTCCTGCATGTAATTCCGCATTTCGCGTCCCACTCTCTTCCAGTCGGAGAGAGAGAGAGAGCCTTCCTCCAGAAACCAAGGACTAACCAACTTTATGAAATGCATAAGCTCCTCCAACCGTTTGAGAGACACATGAAAACCATTTTTTTCTAACAAACGCTGTATCATGACACCGAGCATGTGTTCCTCTTTTGCTAATGTATGCCCCATGTTGTCCTGCGGATTACTCACACTTAACCGGTCAGCCTTTACCGGCGGGACTCGAGCTCCCTGGTGAGAGTCGCCTTCAATCTGAAAAGAGAGGAAAGAAAGAAAAAGAAAGATCACCTGTCCTTCAGGTCCCTGTTCGAGGGCGCCAGCTGCCGCGGACCGCCAGTCGAATGAGTCTCAGTCCGAGGGCTTTCAGGGCGAAACGGCTCAGGTTGATTGGAAGGTCGACGCAGGGTGAATTGACAGACTACTAGACACCACAAGTGATGATGAAAGCAGCTGTACTTTACTGATTTTTAGGCATGGTATTTATACATTTTTGACAATGTCTTACAAACTACAAAAGATATTTTTATGACTTGCTGATGCTTACAAAGTTCTTATCGAGTTTTGTAGATGGGAGTAGTCAACCGTCTTTTCTTAGACAATGTTTCTGCCCGTAAGGGGGAACAAAGGACTGCTGCTTATCAGCAGTTACTCTTTTACTTCTCTTTATCTATGTTTAAACCTTCTTTCTTTGTAAAACTGCTTTGTTCACATTTTGTATTTTTATATTTTTATATTTGATTATGATTTTTATGTTGTTAGTGAATTGATAGTGAATTATGTATATGTTTTAAGTGTATAGTGACAAAATTATAGAGAAAGCAATTTCATAGAAAACTTATTTCAAAGAAACAGTTTCAAAGGGACATAAGGTAGAGATAAGAGACCGGAG
Organism: Nycticebus coucang; assembly: GCF_027406575.1. Taxonomy (NCBI): domain Eukaryota; kingdom Metazoa; phylum Chordata; class Mammalia; order Primates; family Lorisidae; genus Nycticebus; species Nycticebus coucang. Next base: position 31,314,213 of record NC_069785.1, on the reverse strand, counting down.
GGAGCGGGTATCTGGTAGGAACATCTTAACTTATCATCCCTGCATTCTCTTGATACATTGTTTCAATTAACTGACCTTTATGGTGGGAACGTGTTCCCTTGGAGACATCTAGTCTCCATTGTATAGATGAAGTCATGGATTAGTAAGTCATTATGTTTATTCTTAGTTTCTGAGGACATTCAAGCAACAATTAACCATTCAACTCAACAAACAAGTTTCAAACAGGTTTCAGGGTAAAGGTTATTCAGGCCTTTATGCCGCACCTCATGAATTCTTACGTTCACTAAAAGGCATGCTAGGCAACTTATGCGCTGCTGTCGCAGGCCGGGGGACCGGGGGCAACGCTCCGGGGAGCACTCACCGCCTTACCACAGTTTTTACAACGCGGACAGAGCCATCCCGCCACGGCTTGATGCCGGGGGTGCGGCAGAAGAGCACAACAAAAAATAGCTGGGCATTGTGGCGGGTGCCTGTAGTCCCAGCTACTTGGGAGGCTGAGGCAAGAGAATCACTTGAGCCCAAGAGTGTGAGGTTGCTGTGAGCTGTGATGCCACGGTACTCTACTGAGGGTGACATAGTGAGACTCTGTCTCAAAAAAAAAGAAAAGGGCAGCACCTATGGCTCAGTGGAGTAGAGTGCAGCCCCATATGCCGGAGGTGGTGGGTTCAAACCCAGCCCTGGCCAAAAACTGCAAAACAAAAAAAAAGAAATTTCATGGTCCAGGTGACGAGGATGGGTGTGTGCCATAACTGATAGTCCAACCTTTAATTTCCCCTCACCCTACAGTTTACAGGGCCTCCTCAGAGATGACACTTTACCAGAAAAAGCATGGTATCAAACTCTTCAAACCTCTCATTCTACCTCTGACTCAGGTGAGCAAAAACATTTCCCCTCTTATTTTATCCTGAACCCATTAAATTTCCTCCTCTATGTTTCCTGTGGCCTAAATTCCAAAAAAAAAAATAAGTAGTGGTGATATTACACGTGGCTTTTGGTAATGGAGTTATGAAAACGTCCCCTTTGGTAAGGCATGCTGAAAGTTTTATCCTCCGTAATAGGCTCCAGTCTTCATCTCCTTCTTCATTGCTTTGAGAGAGATGGCCAACCTTCCTGTGCCCAGCCTGCAGACAGGTGGCCTCTGGTGGTTCCAGGATCTCACAGTATCTGATCCCACCTACGTGTTACCACTGGTAGTCACTGCTACAATGTGGGGTGTCCTTGAGGTAAGCCCAAGTTAGCCAAATGCCAGGCCTATACATAATAAAGTGAACTGGGGCAGCACCTGTGGCTCAGTGGGTGGGACGCTGGCCCTATATTCTGAGGGTGGCAAGTTCAAACCTGGCCCTGGCCAAATTGCAACAAAAAAATAGCCAAGCGTTGTGGCAGGCGCCTGTAGTCCCAGCTACTCGGGAGGCTGAGGCAAGAGAATCGCCTAAGCCCAGGAGTTGGAGGTTGCTGTGAGCTGTGTGATGCCACAGCACTCTACTGAGGGTGATAAAATGAAACTCTGTCTCTATTAAAAAAATAAAAGTGAACTGGGAGGGAATGGTAAGTAGTTGTGCAGAACGGTCGCCCTTTACTCCCTGGAGAAATAAGAGTTTTTAGGTAAGAGATGAGAAACAAGAGTCACTAAAATTGATGTGTTTCACTGCTCTTTTCCTGTCCATCACCTCCTACCTTTTTTTGGCAGCTAGGTGCTGAGACAGGGGTGCAAAGTTCTGACCTTCAGTGGATGAGAAATGTGATCAGAGTGATGCCTCTGGTAGTCTTGCCCATAACCATCCATTTCCCCACGGTAGGTAATGGCTTAGCATCTGGTTCCAAGGCCTTCCACTTAGCCCAGCCACTTACAAGCCAGCTGACTGAGGATGCAGCTTCTGAACACCTTCTCTGTATTCTCACCCAGGCAGTGTTTATGTATTGGCTCTCTTCCAATCTGTTTTCCCTGGTCCAAGTGGCCTGCCTCCGGATTCCAGCTGTGCGTACTGTACTTAAAATCCCCCCACATGTTGTACATGACCCTGACAAATTACCTCCACGAGAAGGCTTCATAAAGAGCTTCAAAAGAGGTAAGGCTTCAGGCTTTTCTTATGTGAAACAGGATTGGAGAGGAAATCTAAAAATAGGGATGATGGCTGGGCATGGTGGCGTGCACCTGTAATCTTAGCATTCTAGGAAGCTGAGGCAGAAACTTTTTTTTTTTTGGTAGAGACAGAGTCTCACTTTATGGCCCTTGGTAGAGTGCCGTGGCCTCACACAGCTCACAGCAACCTCCAACTCCTGGGCTTAAGCGATTCTCTTGCCTCAGCCTCCCGAGTAGCTGGGACTACAGGCGCCCGCCACAACGCCCGGCTATTTTTTTGGTTGCAGTTCGGCCGGGGCCGGGTTTGAACCCACCACCCTCGGTATATGGGGCCCGCGCCTTACCGACTGAGCCACAGGCGCCGCCCGAGGCAGAAACGTTGATTGAGCTCAAGAGTTCAAGACCAGTGTGAGCAATATTTTTCTATTTTTCTACTAAAATTTTTCTACTAAAAATAGAAAAATAGCTACTCAGGAGGCTAATGGAGGAGGATTGCTTGAGCCCAGGAATTTGAGGTTGCAGTGAACTGTGATGACATCATTATACTCTAGCCAGGGTGACAGAGTAAGATACTGTCTGAAAAAAATTAAAAAAGTAAAAGTAGGCTCGGCACCCATAGCTTAGTGGTTAGGGCACCAGCCACATACACTAGGGCTGGTGGTTTCAAACCTGACCCAGGCCTGTTAAACAACAATGACAACTACAACAAAAAAATAGCCAGGCATTGTGGCGGGCACCTGTAGTCCCAGCTACTTACTTGGGAAGCTGAGGCAAAAGCATCGCTTGAGCCCAAAAGTTTGAGGTTGCTGTGAGCTGTGATGCACGGCCCTCTACACAGGGCGAAATAGTGAGACTGTCTCAAAAAAAAAAAAAATAAGGAGGGGACTGACTGACTTGCCCTTTACACAGGCTGGAAGAATGCTGAAATGGCACATAGGGTTCAAGAGCGTCAGCAACGCATGCAGAATCACTTGGAGCTTGCAGCCAGGGGTAAATAATCCTTTCAGGTTAAATTCTGTCTTGTCTTTCTTCCTTTCCTTTGTTTATTGAGATGTTTCCTCTTCTTCCATCAGGTCCCTTACGACAGACCTTTACTCACAACCCTCTACTACAGCATGGGAAGAATCACCCTCCCAACACCCCTAACAGCATCGGTGATAAACCAAAGTCAAAGCAGCCCTGGCGTGACACACTTAGCTGATTTACATTTCCTGTTCATTCTGGCAAGAACTTTGTCTTTTCAAAGACTCATCCTCAAAACAAGACTTGACACTATGGAACTGTGGCACACAAATGTTCATTTTAAGAATGTATTCCATTTAGTGCAAGTGGCGGTTTACTAAAAAATAGAAGAAAAGAATGTATTTCATGACAGTCTTACATGGTATAAGAGACTCAGGAGCCAAGTGATCTTCCCATTCTGAGAGTTAGGAAACCTGTGTGCTATGTGCTGATTGCTGATAACTTAGGGAAGCCGGTATGTGCTTCACAAAACTGAAGAATAGAGTGTGTCGTGATTGTTCTTGCTGGACCATGGTCTTTGGAATTTTTTTTTTTTTTTTTTTTGAGACAGAGCCTCAAGCTGTTGCCCTGGGTAGAGTCGTGGCATCACAGCTCACAGCAACCTCAAACTCCTGGGCTTAAGCAATTCTCCTGCCTCTGCCTCCCAAGTAGCTGGGACTACAGGCACACCCCACAACACCCAGCTATTTTTTTTTTGGTTGTGGCCATCGTTGTTTGGCGGCCCTGAGCTAGATTTGAACCTGCCAGCTCAGGTGTATGTGGCTGGCACCTTAGCCGCTTGAGCCACAGGCACTGAGCCAGCCTTGGGAAATATCTTACTATCATAATGTTTTAACATGGCATTAAGAGCCTAAACTTTCAACCCATACATGTGTTGTTCCATCCACATTTGCTTTGCAGTCATGGAGTAACCACCTTTTTTAATCCTAAGATTACCTATAAAATATCCTTCAAGAAGTAAATGGCCAGGAGTGGTGGCTTATGCCTTTAATCCTAGCACTCTAGGAGGGGAGTGCTGAAGCAGGTGGATTACTTGAGCTCAGGAGTTTGAGAACAGCCTTAGCAAAAGTGAGACCCTGCCTCTACTAAAAATAAAACTAGCCAAAAAACAAACAAACAAAATAAAATAAAACTAGCCCAGCCTTGTGGCAGGCACCTCTAGTCCCAGCTATTCAGGAGGCTGAGGCAAGAAGACTGCTTGAGTCTAAGAGTTTGAGGTTGCTGTAAGCGATGATGCCAGCATACTCTACCTAGGGTGAAAGAAGTAAATGTACGCAAATTCTTAATTTAAAAATGACATGAACTTTCATTCTTATGTACCAACAACCAAACATTAAAAAAATAAATACTTTACTACAGCAAATTAGGTTTTCTCTTGTCTATGTACAGAGAATGGTTTTATCAGCCTTCAGCAGCTAGCTTTAGACAGAAGAAGTACTCAAATACTTTGGAGGATAAGATTGTTTTTAGTCTTTCTGGATATTTTCTGGCTAAACATACATATAGACACTACATAAAATGAAGCCATTCAAACTTTAGAAACATAACCCTTTTATTGTCCAGCATCTGTGACAGTTTTGTCTCTCAAAAGGAGACAAGTTTAGAGCATTGTGGGCCTTTTAAAGGGAAAGAGGAGTGGGTAGGTTCACCCAGAGGTGCTACTAGAACAAGCCAGCATGCGACATACTCCCACCACAGTCTGCTTTATCATCCCTTTTAAAAAGTCTGGAACAATATGTAGCAAAACAAATAAGTTACTTTTCATCTCTCAAAAAATAATTTCAAAGGTTGAAGCTGCCTTGAATGGGCTTCTGGACAGCTGCCTCCAAAGAAGTGAGCTTTCCTTTTTTAACTTCCTTAGGTCCAACCGGTAGGAGACAAAAAGCCCCTGCTTCCCACATCTCAGGATTCCAGATGACATTTAGTTAGACTTGGGATCTCTTTGTTTGGGCAGCTCTCCTTCACCTTCCAAATCCATTTCTGCGGCAACTGACATACACAGGACCTGGAGGTACTTTGTGGTAGATGCTACAAAGAGAAACCTGAGTTGAAACTGGGAATGGGTCAACAGGGCTGAGTTTAAGTGGTCCTGAATGGGACTGGCCCTGAGGGAAGTGATTCAGTGAAGCTGAAGGGTTAATAGCAGGAAGGGGCTAAGGCAAAGGTGTTCTGGGAACCTAGATCTGCAGAAATCACGCCATACAATACTTACCCACAATCCTTCGAAGGCAAAGAGGCCGTTTGTGTTCTGGCACTCTGATGACGAAGAAGTAAAAGGGCAAGCCTGAGAGGGCGATGGCTATGCCGATGAGGGAGTTGATGGTGTCACTGTAAAGCGGAACAGCCACCAGGAAGATGGTGCAGAGGCAGAAAACAATGGGGAAGAAAAGGCTGAGCTAAGGACAGAGGAGATACAACTGGGGGTTAGATAGCCCAGGATTCTTAACAGCTAAAATAACCCTACCTGAACCTTCTTTCCATCCCCTTGCAACACACTGCCACCACCAGGTGCTAGACAAAGGTTCTGAATCAACTGCCTTGGAAGTATCCCCTGCAGCAGCAGCTGTAGCTGTTCCAGATAGAACAAAGGTAGAGTGAAGGTGTGTTACCTTGAGGGGACGAGGTCGATCTGGCTCCTTCCAGCGCAGGTAAAGCTGACCCACAATAGAGAGCCCCACAAAGAACCAGTAGCTGAAGCTGTAGTAGTTAATGAGCTGGAAGATATCCTCCACACACAAGTAGATCAGTGCCATGATACCCTGTAAGTATGAGCCCAAGTCACTTCCTCCCACAGTCTGTGTCATTAAAAGTGCTTTTCATTCCCTTTATCCCCCCACAAATCCATTCCCATCATCTTCTCCTCTGTTCCATTCCCTTTACCACTCTAGTTTCAGTACTTACTTCCTTCTCTACTAGAAGTCAGTAGCCTCTCACCTGGTTTTTCAGTCCATTCTTTAAGTTAACCCTCTCAAAACAATCCTCCAGCCTCAGCACCTGTAGCTCAGCAGCTAGTTTCCTTTTTTAACTTCCTTAGCTCCAACCGGTAGGAGATAAGAAGCCCCTGCTTTCCACATCTCAGGATTCCTGATGACATTTAGTTAAGACTTGGAATCTCTTTGTTGTGGTGGGCCCCTGTAGTCCCAGCTACTTGGGAGGCTGAGGCAAGAAAATCACTTAAGCCCAAGAGTTTGAGGTTGCTGTGTGCTGTGACACCGTGGCACTCTACCCAGGATGACATAGCGAGACTCTGTCTCAAAAAAAAAAATCCTCTAAAAGTCTTACACAAGGCCCTTCTCATGATGGCTCTAACCTACATTTCCAGCTTGTATTTCCTACTACAGATTGAATATCCCTAATCTGAAAACCTAAAATGCCCCAATGAGAATTTCCTTTGAGTGTCAGGTCAGTACTCAAAAAGTTTCAGATATTGGAGCAAATTTTAGATTTTCAGATTTTAGATAAGGGATACCCTACCTGCATTCAGCCCCACACTGCTTTACCACAGGGCTTTCTGATGCAATTTCTCTTACCTAAAGCCCATCTCTACCGTTTGCAATCCCAACTTTCAAAATGCACTTTGTCCGATAAGTATTTTTTCATTCACCCTCTACTCCCATGGAAGTGATCCTTTCTTCTCTTAGATATTATATTATTCACTATTTGTCATGGCAATCAATTGTTTCAGTGCAATCCATATACTTTATGCCTTATCTTAGACTACAGGTGGTTACCACCCTTCCTTATAGCAGTTAGATTCTCAATGTAGCATTTAGTACTGTGCCTGGTCCATGGGGAGTGTTTTGTTCCACAGATAATTTTTCTATCAGAATCTCCTTTACAGCTTTCAAAAAGCTAGAACAATCACTTTATTATTATAAAGTTTCCCTCAATAGCCTGGCTTTCAGTCTCATCCATAAGATCACTTACATTGAAAAGCAGAGAAGGAACTGGAGTGAATCGCTCAACATGGATCATACAGATGGCATCAGGGAGATGGCCTTCTCTTGAGCCCACAAAGAAAAGCCTATGGTAGATAAGATAGGAGAGGCTGAGAAAATTGTGGGACATGTATCCTGGTTTACCTGCCACATGGTCCTCCTACTGTGCCATCCCTTTCTTCAAAAGAATTTGAATAACATGGAATGGAGTTCAGTACTGAGATTAGTGAGAACTGGAGACTGCTAATGGGAACAAGAAGAGGTCGGGCCAAGTGTAGTGGCTCACACCGTAATCCTAGGGATGAGGTAGGAGGATCCCTTGAGCTTAGGAGTTCAAGACCAGTCTGAGCAAGAGCAAGACCCTGTCTCTACTAAAAAGAGAAAAATTAGCTAGGCACTGTCATGGCCACCTGTGGTCTCAGCTGCTCAGGAGGCTGAGGCAGGAGGATCACTTGAGCCCAAGATTTAAGACTGTGGTTCAAGCAGCTAAGGCACCAGCCACATACACCTGAGCTGGTGGGTTCAAATCCAGCCCCGGCCCGCCAAACAACAATGACGGCTGCAACCAAAAACTAGCCAGGCGTTGCGGCAGGCTCTTATAGTACCAGCTACTTGGGAGGTGGAGGCAGAATTGCTTGAGCCCAGGAGTTAGAGGTTGCTGTGAGCTGTGATGGTATGGCACTCTACCCAGGGCGGCAGCGTGAGGCTCTTTCTCAAATAATAATAATAAGATTGCTGTGAACTGATGACAATGCCATGGCACTCAATCAGGGCCACAGAGGGGGATTCAAAAGAGGTTGTGGGGTAGCACCTGTGGCTCAGTGAGTAGGGCACCGGCCCTATATACTGAGGGTGGTGGGTTCAAACCCGGCCCCGGCCAAACTGCAACAAAAAAATAGCCGGGCATTGTGGCGGGCGCCTGTAGTCCCAGCTGCTTGGGAGGCTGACACAAGAGAATCACCTAAGCCCAAGAGCTAGAGGTTGTTGTGAGCTGTGACGTCACAGCACTCTACCGAGGATGACAAAGTAAGACTCTTTCTCTAAAAAAAAGAGGTTGTGGTGTTATCTGGAGAACACAGGTGATTAAAGATTAAAGTCCAGATCCTATAAATTCTACCATCCCTACACTGGGTGCAGTGGCTCATACCTATAATCCTAGCGCTCCAGGAGGCCAAAGCAGGTGGATTGCTTGAGCTTAGGAGTTTGAGACCAACCTCAGCAAGAGTTAGACCTTGTCTTTACTAAAAAAACTGAGGCAAGATGATTGCATGAGCCCAAGAGCTTGAGGTTGCTGTGAGCTATGACACCATGCCAGAGTGAGACTCTGTCTCAAAAAAAATAAATAAATAAAAGTTCTGCCATCCCTGCCCCAGCAAAAGATGCCACTCTTACCTAGAAGCAGCTACAATGGAGGCATTGAGGCCACCAAAGCAGGATAATGCAACTGCCAGTGGAATTGTCCAATTGAATATTCCAAAAATCTGGTCTGCAAAAGTCTAAGAGAAAGGAATGGAAGAGAATGATTAGCAGAAGCTAAAAGGAATAAAAGGCATGGTCAGGTATACACCCAGTAGGGGGAATCTACTGGGAATGCAACCCTTGTTCCACAATGAGGATAACAGGAACTTCCTGCAAGCCTCGTATCCTAATTGAACTCCTTCAAGGCTGTCAACCCCCTTTCCAAGACCTTCAAGAGTTAGGATATACCCAGTAGCCCACAACACACCCTCAACCCTCTCCTGCTAGGGAAAGTCCTTTACCACAGCAACAGCATCACTGGCCAAGATGTCCCTCATGTCTAGCACCGTATAATAGGCCACATTGGTCAAGATGTATATGATGGTGACAATGGGCATGGAAATGCCAATGGCGAGCGGCAGGTTCCTACCACCAAGAAAAATAAAGGACACGTTAGCTCACAGTCACATCCCTATCTCCCCTTTAATCCTTGGACTCTGTACCACACCCATCTTTCCAGGGTTGGAAAATCCTTCTGCACTTCCTTTGTGCATTGTCTTTGAGGTTGCCTAGGATATTGGTTGAAGCTCTGAACTCTAAAGATTATTAGGGGAAAGGAATATCACATTAGGAGAAAGGGCTATCCAAAAAAAGAAGGCTGGGCACAGTGGCTCATGCCTGTAATCCTAGCACTCTGGGAGGCTAAGGCAGGTGGATTGCCTGAGCTCCCAAGTCCGAGACAAGCCTGAGCAAGAGTGAGACCCTGTCTCTAAAAATAGCTGAGCGCTGTGGCAGGTGCCTGTAGTCCCAGCTATTCAAGAGACTGAGGCAAAAGAATCGCTTGAGCCCAAGAGTTTGAGGTTGCTGTGAGCTATGACGCAATGGCACCCTACCAAGGGCAACAGAGTGAGACTCCGTCTCAAAAAAAAAAAAAAAAAAAGGGCGGCGCCTGTGGCTCAGTGAGTAGGGCGCCAGCCCCATATGCCGAGGGTGGCAGGTTCAAACCCAGCCCCGGCCAAACTGCAACCAAAAAATAGCCGGGCGTTGTGGCAGGCGCCTGTAGTCCCAGCTGCTCAGGAGTCTGAGGCAAGAGAATCGCGTAAGCCCAAGAGTTAGAGGTTGCTGTGAGCCGTGTGACGCCACGGCACTCTACCCGAGGGCGGTACAGTGAGACTCTGTCTCTACAAAAAAAAAAAAAAAAAACAAGGAACAATGTCACAGCATACTATCAGCACAGGAAGATGGGAGGCTACTTTGTTTTTTACATCCAAAGGTCTAGAAATAGAAGAAACTATGGAGGCAAATTGTGAAATCTAACATCTCCAGAGAAAAGATAGGCCTTCAGTACAAACAGCAGCTTGTGTATCTGAAAAAGCAACACAGGAGACATGTCTATCCAGCCCCCTTCCTCAGTTTGAGAACCTTGGAAGCATCCTAGCTGGTAGTCAGAAGAAAGATGCAAAGACCTCTTCATGTTCCAGTAGCCCAATAAAGCCATGATTCTTATAAACATCCTTGACAGACTATGAAAAGGAGGCCAGGTGCAGTGGCTCACACCTGTAATCCTAGCACTCTGAGGGACAAGGGGGGAGGATTCCCTGAGCTCAGGAATTTGAGACCAACTTGAGCAAGGTGAGACTCCGTCTCTACTAAAAATAGAAAACTTAGCAGAGTATGGTGGCGCATGCCCATAGTCTCAGCATCTCTGGGAGTCTGAAGCAAGAGGATTGCTTGAGCCCAGGAGTTTGAGGTTACTGTAAGCAAGGCTGACACCATGGCACTCTAGCCTGGGTGACTGAGTAAGATCCCATCTCAAAAAAAAAAAAAAAACTGTCAAGAGAGGAGAGGGGCAAATACTCTGGAGTCATTCAGTTTCTGTCCAGTAGGTGGAGGTACCATGTAGGCCTGACTCCTGCTACTATTACCTCAGCTCCTATAGCTGCAACACTGGACATGTATCAAGAATGCTCTGTGTTTCTCAAGCTGTTTCTTGGTAAGAGATTGTTATTCTTCTGACTTGAAAATTTACAGAAACTCCATTCCCTGGAAAATATTAGTTCCCAGAATCAGAATTTTAGAGCCAGGAAAGGCCCTGAAGTCTATGTAATTCAATCCCCTCAATTACAGGTAAGGAAGCAGCAAAGAGATGGTGGGGCAATTACTGCAAATCACTGGAAAGACAAATTCTAGGCTTTTTTTTTTTTTTGAGACAGCCTCAAGCTGTCACCCTGGGTAGAGGGCTGTGGTGTCACAGCTCACAGCAACCTCAAATTCCTGGGCTTGAGCAATTCTCTTGCGCCCCAGCCTCCCAAGTAGCTGGGACTATAGGTGCCTGCCACAACACCCAGCTATTTTTTGGTTGTAGTTGTCTTGTTGTTTGGCAGGCCCGGGCTGGATTTGAACCTGCCAGCTCTGGTGTATGTGACTGGCACCTTAGCTGCTTGAGCTACAGGCACTGAGCCAAATTCTAGGCCTTTTGCATCCCTGTCCAGTGCTCTCATCATTCTGCATGATTATAGGGTTGAGTGACTGAAAAAATATCACAGTATCATTATGAATTTGAGAAAGCAGGCAGTGATCAAAAGGGAAACAGAAAGATTTCTGTAAGTCTATATCCTAAAGGGGACATATTGTTGAAAAGGGTAGGTTTAAGACCTATCACTTAAGCCCAAGAGTTTGAGGTTGCTGTGAGCTGTGATGCCACAGCACTCTACCAAGCATGACGTAGTGAAACCCTGTCTCAAAAAAAAAAAAACCTAAGGTTCAGCACCTGTAGCTCGAGCAGCTAAGGTGCCAGCACATACACCAGAGCTGGCAGGTTCAAATCCAGCCGGGGCCTGCCAAACAACAATGACAACTACACCCAAAAAATAGCTGGGCATTGTGGCAGGCACCTGTAGTCTCAGCTACTTGGGAGGCTGAGGCAAGAGAATTGCTCAAGCCCAGGAGCTAGAGGTTACTGTGAGCTGTGATGCCATGGCATTCTACCCAGGGCAACAGCTTGAGGCTCTGTCTCAAAAAAATATATATATATATATTTTAAAAAATACATAAATAGCCTATAGTCCCAGCTACTTGGGCGGCTGAGGGAAGAGAACTGCTTTGAGCCTAAGAGTTTGAGGTTGCTGTGAGCTGTGATGTCACGGTACTCTACCGTGGGCGACATAATGAGACTCTGTCTCCAAAAAAAAAAAAATATATATATATATGTACAACAGAACAATTAGCCAAGTGTGTGGCAGATGACTGTGGTCCCAGCTACTTGGGAGGCTGAGGCAGGCAGATCACATGAACCCAGGAGTCTGAGGTTGCTATGAGCCAGGCTGACATTATGATACTCTAGCCTGGGCAACAGAGTGAGACTCTGTCTCATAAATAAATAAATAAACAGACAAGTACATAATACAACCTGCTTTAATTAATGCAGTAATGAATGAACAAATATGAAAAAGCCTTTTTAAAAGAATTTTTATAATGCAAAGCATATATGAGAAAGTTCACATTTTAGCTCTATTACTGTGATCGTAAGACAAGCTACTTCTGGGCTTCAAACCTTCCATCTATTACAATGGGGCTGATAAAATCACTTCTTAGGTAGTTGTGGTATGCTGTTAGGTACACAGTAGGAGCTTATTAAATGATGGCTATCATTACTATGGAAAGTTGGTGGTGAGGTACGTACCTCTCAGGATTCTTGATCTCTTCAGTGACATAGTTGAGGGTGTCCCAGCCCGAGTAAGAGAACAGAGCTGAGTACAGTGCCAGAGCAATGTCACCCATTGCAAATGATGAATCTTTAAAGGAATCCTCAAAATGCGTTGAGGCTCCTGGAACCCAAGAGAGAGAATATTGGAAGGCAGAGGATTAGTGGCCCATTCTCCCAAATTTAAGGCAACTGAATAAAGAAGTGGAAGAAAATGGAAATAGCAGGCAAGCGGCTTAGAACACTCTTGGCAGCCAGAGTACCAATGAAGGAATAGAGAACAGAAGAGAGCCACCTACAAAAATGGTCTGGAATGCAGGGAACGGCATGGATGGGGATCTTGACAGGAAGGACCACCATGGAGGAGAATGGCTGAGGACAGCTGCCTGGTTCCTGCCCCATTTCTTTTTTTTTTTTAGAGAGACAGAGTCTCTCAATAGAGTGCCCGAGTAGCTGGGACCACAGGCACCCGCCACAACGCCCGGCTATTTTTTGTTGCAGTTTGGCCAGGGCTGGGTTTGAACCCATACCCCTCAGTATATGGGGCTGGTGCCCTACTCGCTGAGCCACAGGCACCTCGCCCGTCCCCTTTCTAACACCAGACAGAACTGATACAGGGTAGAGGAAGAGCAGAGCTCAGAATACCCAGGCCAACAGCAGTTGTAGGGTAGGTATTTGAACCTGGAAACTGGGGGAAAGCAGGTACAAAAATTCATTTCTTTTCTTTGTTTGTTTGTTTTTTGTTGCAGTTTGTCCGGGCTGGGTTTGAACCCACCACCTTCAGTATATGGGGCCAGCGCCCTACACACTGAACCGCAGGCGCTGCCCAAGAAATTCATTTCTGATTTGCTTACTCCTAAGAGCAGAACAGTCAGAACCATAGCACTGGACCCAACAATCTGCAAAGCTAACTACCAGGGCATGGCTGTCAGCCATTTTACCAAGATCAGCCTTCTCTGGGAGACAGCAGGCACAGAAGTTAAAGGACAGACTTTGGGGTCAGTCTGCCTGGGTACTAATTTTAGGTCCTTTACTTACCACTAGAGTCTTGGGTAAGACACCTAATTCTATAGGCTGTTTGCTCATCCATGAAATGGGAATAATAATAGTACCTACCAAATAAGGTTGTGAGAATTAAATGAGACAATGCACAAAGAGCACTTAGAGGAACATGCCTCACAGAAAATGCTTAATCCATGTTACTGATATTAATATTATTTCTTACCCTGGCCGAGTCTAACAATGCCTGCAATGATGACTGCGATCAGTGCCAATACTTTGGCATAGGTGAAAATGTCTTGTACCAGGGTTCCCCACCTGACATAGGCACAGTTAATGAAGGTTAAGAGACCTGAAAAGAAAAATAATACTGATTGGTGACTGAGCCTTAGACTCCAAGCAATTTTCCCAGTACCAGGCACCAAGATATACCCTTTGGCCAAAGACAAACCCTCTGACCTGCTTAACATTGGAAACCTGCCCCAAAACAGGCTCACCATTATCATTCAGAGGTACTTGCTGAGCACTGGGTACACAGCACCGCCATACTCCCTACCCCAGCACTTTATGTGGGAGACAAAGACAAAGTTATTGTGGATTTGCTTACATACAAAATACACCCAAATTCCCAGTCACGGCAGTGGGAGACAACTGGTAGCTGTGCAAAAGTAGTGATTAGTATTCAGAGCCAAGAGGGAGAAAAATCAGTCTTTCCCTTCTACCCTCCCATTCTACATGGGCTCCAGGACACAGCACTTTGACTCTGTGGTTATTATTGTTAACCTTAATGAGTCCTGTTGTAACTTATCCCATGTTTGGGCCAGCAAGTCAGGATGTATGGCCAAGGATTAGAATGGGGGCCAGACTTCCTGTCCACTGCCTGGCAGCTTAACTGCTTGTTTTTGTGCTTGGAAGGATTCTTACACAGCTAAGAGCAGTTCCTGTAGAATGGCAACACGCATTTTTCCTGACTGGATGATGTAGAAGAGCCACAAACATTCCTCAAGTCCTTCTACCCTGGGGTAGAGATAATACATTTCCCTGGATAAGCTTAAGTTGATGGATCATCTTAGAGCCAGGGTCTTAACCAGAGCCTCCACAGGGCCCAAAATTCTTTTGCAAAATGTGTGTATGAGTACATATATGCATTATGCATCTGTCTCTCTCTCTCTCTCATTTTTTTAAAGAGATAGGATGTCACTCTGTCATCCAGGCTGTAGTACAGAGACCCAATCATAGTTCACTGCAGCCTCAAACTCCTGGCCTCAAGCAATGCTCTTACCTCAGCCTTCCAAAATGCAGGGATTATAGGCAGTAGCCACCGTGCCTGGCCTCACATATGCATTTTTCTATGAAAAGAGTTCATACCTTATCTTTTTTTTTTTTAGAGACAGAGTCTTTCACCCTCAATAGAGTGCCATGGTGTCACAGCTCACAGCAACCTCTAGCTCTTGGACTTAAGGCGATTCTCTTGCCTCAGCCTCCCAAGTAGCTGGGACCACAGGCGCCCGCCACAACGCCCAGCTATTTTTTGTTTCAGTTTAGCCAGGGCCAGGTTTGAACCCACCACCCTCGGTATATGGGGCCGGCGCCCTACTCACTGAGCCACAGGCGCTGCCCATAAAAGAGTTCATGCCTTATCTTAATGAACATAGTTTTTTCATCAGAATCTCAAAGAAATCCAGCCTGAGCAACATAGCAATAAAAATTTAAAAATTAGCTGGGCATATTGATGCATGTAGTTCCAGCTACTAGAGAGACTGAGGCAGAAAGATCACTTAAGCCCAGGAGTGTGAGGTTGCTGTAAGCTATGATGATGCCACTACACTCCAGCCTGGGCAATAGACTGAGACCCTGTTCCCCAGCACCACGAAAAAAGAAATCTCAGAGAAATCTAGTACCCTTCCCCAAAAGTTACAACCTACTACCTTAGAAGAAGAAATTCAAAAAGAGAAGCCCACAAATAATTGTGAGGTTCTGACCAGTAGCCCCAGGATATGGTGGGGAAGAAAGATGGAAAAAACAATACAGACACTCAATACAGAATGTTCCTTGGATCCCCCTCTAAGCTCTTTTTTTCTTTTTCTTTTTTTTTTTTTTTTTTTTTTTGTGGTTTTTGGCCAGGGCTGGGTTTGAAGCTGCCACCTCCGGCATATGGGACCGGAGCCCCACTCCTTGAGCCACAGGCGCCGCCCCCCCACTAAGCTCTTAAGTGGACAGGCAGGCACACCCACACCACTGGGAATCACATCGCTGCTCCCTCCTTCCCAGCTCAACAACTGGTACACTACAAGGAGAGCTTAACTCTAAAGCCCTTCTCCTAAGGGCTATGAGGGCAAGGACAGTGTCACCCTGCCTCACCACAGGTAGACTCAGGCCCAGTGCCGGGCTTGCCTGCTTCAGGCCACCAACATAGTCAAGAACTGTTTTCTGTATCAGTTCTGGCAGTAGCATAGCCTTCTGTGTCCTTAGTCCCACTGTTTTGTTGTGTCCTGGCCTTATTACAATCTGGCCCAGAGACTAATTCGTCCGGAGAAGCAGGAAAAGCTGGCCCTTGGAACAGCTGTCCCACCTTCTCTCTCCCTCTCCGATCCACCACCACCCCTCATCCTACTCCCTGCCCAGATCCCTCTCTGCGCTTCCTGAGCAGCGGCATTCCTGTCCTACACGAACACTGCCTTTCTGCCTAATAAACAAGACAATAAACAACCAAACCTTATCACAGGGCTGGGCAAAAATGCACCCACAGCTCCACGCCACCAGTGCTAAGTTAATAATTAAAGACAAGTGTGCAGCGCCCTACAAAATGACCAAAGTGCCTGTATCTTGCCCTCCACAGATCTTCCTCAGCCAGTTCTGAGTCCTTTCTTCACTCCTCACTGGACTGCAGCCTCTAGCCATTCAACAGCCCTTTCACCCTTTATCCTCAGTCTGTCACCTCTGCCTGTATCCTCAGGCCAACCAGAAACACCAGGCACAAGTGATGCTGCCACATTCTCAGGGGTCCCCAATACAAATTCCTGCAGGTTAGCCTGCAGGGCAACCAGGGGTCACAACACCAAACTGGAACAGGCTTAAAAGACGAGTTTTAGTTCATATAGAGTCTCTAGGTATGGGCCAAGAGGCTCTCCTCTCAGCCCTGTCCAGGGATGTAGGCAGGGAAAAGTAAGGATAGACAGCCAATTCCTTACCCATTCCTGCAGCAAATTCTGAAACAGAAATATGTGGCTTGTTTATATGTTAATCCCTACTGCTTCTCTACTTCCATATCCAGTCATTTGTCTCCCTCACATTACCCACCAGTATCCTGCCTCCCCACTCCTGAGCCTTGTTCCTCAGCCACTGACCTACCATTTTGCCCTGATCTACTCTGTACAGAGCACTGACTGCTCAGCTTGAATGAGGAAGGGAATCCTACAGAGAGAAGGCAGAGAGCAGGGGAACTGCCTGATGACAGCTGGCTGGCCCTCACCTTCCCTGAGCCATGAGAACAGGAAACGGGTATGGCAGGCAGCAATGCTGACTAGGCTCTGTCCCCACCCCCAGCGGATACAGTTGACTGGAGGCCCCAGAGCCCAGCCAAGTGCACTGCTCTGGAACCCAGCCTCCTGCTTCTGAGTCAGGGACAGGAAGGGACCATGGGGTTAGAATAATATGGCAGCAATAGCAAGTTAACCTCAAGGATGGAGAGACCCTACCTTCTACCTCCAGAAGCAATTCAGTCCCCACCCAACACTGGGCCACTCCATAGGAAGATAACCTGAAATTACCTTTTATTAATTTGAGACAGAGTCTCACTTTGTCACCCAAGCTAGAATGCAGTGGTATCATCAAAGCTCACTATAACCTCAAATTTCTGGGCTCAAGTGATCCTCCTGCCTTACCCTCCTGAGTAGGCTGGACCATGTCCAACTAATTTTTCTATTTTTTTGTAGAGATTTTGCTCAAGCTGGTCTCAATATCCTGACCTCAAACCATCTTTCTGCCTCAGCCTCCCAAAGTGCTAGGATTGATTACAGGCGTGAGCCACTGCCTGAAATCACCTAGGAAGCTTGACTCCATTACTGTTGACCCCAGGGGGGAGGAAGAATAATCTGTAAATAAGTCACTCTTACAATCACCTAAAGAGATGTCTCTGAATGGATCATCGGGCCCGGCCTACATAGGATCCCTAGAGTAGGAACCCAGTTCCGGCACTAAGGCCCAGCATCAGCTCTAGAACTAAAAGCCAGAAAGCACTGGACCAGGCAGATCCAGAATGGAACAAAGCTTACAAGCGCACACTGGATCAGATGCCCTGATTTGGTTGGTTTAGTTTAGATGCCTAAACCAAATAGTTCTTGAAAAAGAACATTAGACAGCCTGGGCACGGTGGCTCAAGCCTGTAATTCTAGTACTCTGGGAGGGCAAGGTGGGTGGGTTGCTTGAGCTCAGGAGTTCAAGACCAGTCTAAGCAAGAGCAAGATCTTGTCTCTAAAAATAACCAGGCATTGTGGCCAGTGCCTGTAGTCTCAGCTCTTGGGAGGGTGAGGCAGGCCAAGTGAGAAAGTGAGACTTGGTCTCAAAAGAAAGAAAAGAACATCAGGCCAGGCATGGTGGCTCATACCTGTAATCCTAACACTCTGGAAGGCAGAGGCAAGAGAATCCCTTGAGTTTAGGAGTTTGAGACCAATCTGAGGCAGAGGCAAGAGAATCCCTTGAGTTTAGGAGTTTGAGACCAATCTGAGCAAAGAGACCCAGTCTGTACAAAAAAAACAGAAAAATTAGCCAGGCAGTGTGTGGGCACCTGCAGTCCCAGCTTCTCAGGAGGCTGAGGCAGGAGGATCCTTGAATCCAGGAGTTTAAAGTTGCTGAGAGTTAAGCTGAGGCCCTGGCACTCTTGCCTGGGGCAACAGAGTGAGACTCTGTCTCACAAAAAAAGAAAAAAGAACATTAAATCACAATCCTCAAAAAAAAGAAGAAAAGAATATTAAACCACAATCCTTGAAGCACCATTACCCTTAACTACATACAATGAAACACACAAAGCTTAAGCTGCTATTTAAATCCATGTTCTGCTTCAAATTCCCAGGGACTATAAAACCTCAATACTTTATTAGGCAACTCATTCTATTTTTAAAGAGATCTATAGCTCTTCCTTCCATAAGCCAAAAACTTCTCTCTCCTGTCACTTTTACCCAGTAGTTCTAGATCTCTCCCTGACCCACACAGAAAGCCTACTGCTTTCCCAATGAATGATGGTGTCTGAACTTTCCCTAATCACCTTTCTTTTCACAGCAGGCTCACCAGGACTTGCACTGGACTTTTGCTTTGAAGGCGTGATCATAAGGGTAAACACAGACTCACAAAACAGAAAAGTTAAGACAGAGTGATGCTGTGCATGCGTGAGTGACTGTCTATACAACAGCTGTCTAAACACAAAACTGGCCAGGTGCAGTGGCTCACGCCTGTAATCCCAGAACTCTAGGAGGCCAAGGTGGGTAGGTTGCTTGAGCTCAGGAGTTCAAGAACAGCTTGAGCAAGAGTGAGACTCCATCTCTAAAAATAGCCAGGCATTGTGGCAGGTGCCTGTGGTCTCAGCTAAGGCAAAAGATGATCACTTGAGCCCAAGAGTTTGAGGTTGCTGTGAGCTGTGATGCCACAGCACTCTAGTAAGGGTGACAAAGTGAGATCTATCTCTAAATAAATAAATAAAAATAAACGCTAAAACTAGCTGCTGAAGATGCTATGCCAGTGAACTATTTATACCACGCAGGTTTACATGCACAGAAGAAACTAGTTCCAGAATTATTAATATAATTATTTAATTATATTAATTTAATTTAATTATAAGTCATCTTTATGAGGGGAGCCTTTGGATTCTGTTTGTAAATACCAAACACCATAAATTAGGTCATCCGTTACCCAGGGACTGCCTATAGAACATTCATGTTAAAACGTTCATAGCTAATAATAGTAAAAATCTAGAAACGACCCAACTGCCCAACAAGAGAGAAGATGAATAAATACAATATTAAATAGCAGTAAGAATGAACAATCAGAAACAAAAACTACAGACAAAAAAAATGGATGAGCCGGCAGAGTGCCTTATCCCTATAATCCTAACACTCTGGGGCCAAGGTGGGAGTGATCACTTGAGCTCAGGAGTTTGAGACCAGCCTGAGACCCCATTGCTCAAAAAAAAAATAGAAAAATCGGCTTGACACCCATAGCACAGTGGTTATGGTGCAGCCACATACACAGAGGTTCAAACCTAGCCCAGGGCAGCTAAAACAACAATGACAACTACAACAAAAAATAGCCAGGTGTTGTGGTGGGTGCCTGTAGTCCCAGCTATTTGGTTGGCTGAGGCAAGAGAATCACTTAAGCCCAGGAGTTGGAGGTTGCTGTGAGCTGTGATGCCACACACTGTACTGAGGGTGACATAATGAGACTGTCTCAAAAAAGAAGAAATAGAATAATCACCCAGGCATGGTGGCATGTACCTATATTCGCAGCTACTGAGAAGGCTGAGACAGGAGGCTCACTTGAGCCCAGAAGTTGAGGTTAGAATGGGCTATGATCATGCCACTGCACTCTAGTCCGGGTAACAGAGCAAGACCTTGTCTCAAAACTATAAAACAAAACAAAAACATATGGATGAATCTCAAACCTATTAAACAAACAAGCCAGGGCAGCGCCTGTGGCTCAGTGAGAATGGCGCTGGCCCCACATACCAAGGGTGGTGGGTCCAAACCCGGCCCTGGTCAAACTGCAACAAAAAATAGCCGGATGTTGTGGTGGGTGCCTACTCAGGAGGCTGAGGCAAGAGAATCGCTCAGGAGTTGGAGGTTGCTGTGAGCTGTGATGCCACAGCACTCTACCGAGGATGATAAAGTGAGATTCTCTAAAAAATAGAATAAAAAAATAAACAAACAAGCCAGATGCAAAAGAATGCATACCATTAACATCATTTACATGAAACTAATCCATGCTACTAGAAATCAGAACAGTGATTTCCCTTTGTGTAGCACGAAAAAGCAGAGCCTGGAAGAGGCCCAGGAGTGGTTCAGGGGACTGATTTTTTTTTTTTTTTTTTTTTAAGAGACATAGTCTCATTGTATCAGCCTAGCTCACAGCAACCTCAAACTCCTGGGTTCAAGCAGTCCTCCTCCCTCAGCTCTCGTCACTACACCCAACTATTTTTTTTTTTTTTTTTTTTAGTAAAGACAGGATCTTACTCTTGCTCAAGCTGGTCTTGAACTCTCAACCTCAAATAATCCTCCGATCTTGGCCTCCCAGAGTGCTAGGATTACAGACGTGAGCCACTACATCCTACCAGTGGACTGATTTCTTGATATGGATGCTGGTCATACATATGCGTGCTCAATTTGTGAAAATTCACTAAGCAGTCCACTTATGACATTACACTGTTCCTTCTGTATATTACTTGAACAAAAAAATTAAAACTGAACCCAAAACTGAGGTTAGCTTAGCATGGCTTGTTCTTAAGTGAACTCAGACAGGTTATAAGTGATCTTCCTTTCTTCTCATACTTCACTGACAGGTTTAACTGATGGGCCTTGAATTTAGGCAAGAATCAACCTCAAGTCATTAGTCCAGAAGGTTCAGAATCCACCTTTTGTGGTAAGTGGGGCTATCACTTGTAGTAGAGTGGCCCCCTAAAGATGTCCATATCCTAATTCCTGGAACCTGTGAACCATGTTATATTGCATGACAAGGGAAAATTACAGGGTGGCACTTATAGCTCAGCGGCTAGGGTGCCAGCCACATACACTGAGGCTGGTGGGTTCAAACCCAGCCCAGGCCAGCTAAAACAACAATGACAACTGCAACAACAACAAAAATAGCCCAGCATTGTGGCAGGTACCTATAGTCCCAGCTACTTGGGAGGCTTAGGCAAGTGAATGGCTTAAGCCCAAGAGGTTGAGGTCGAGGTTGCTGTGAGCTGTGACACCACGGCACTATACCCAGGGTAACAGCTTGAGACTCTGTCTCAAAAAAAGAAAGAAAGAAAAGAAAAAGAAAATTAGGGCAGTGCCTCTGGCTCAGTAAGTAGGGCGCTGGCCCCATATACTGAGAGTGGCAGGGTCAAACTGCAACAAAAAATGGCTCAGTGCCTGTGGCTCAAGCCGCTAAGGCACCAGACACATACACCTGAGGTGGCAGGTTTGAATCCAGCCCGGACCTGCCAAACAACACTGACAGCTGCAACCAAAAAATAGCTGGGTGTTGTGGCGGGCGCCTAAAGTCCCAGCTACTTGGGAGGCAGGGGCAGAGAATCACTTGAGCCCAGGAGTTTCAGGTTGCAGTGAGCTGTGATGCCACGCACTCTACCCAGGGTGACAGACTACTGAGGCAAGAGTCCCAGGAGGCAAGAGAATAGCCTAAGCCCAAGAGCTGGAAGTTGGGCTGGAGGTGACGCCATGGCACTCTACCGAGGGCAACAAAGTCAAACTCTGTCTCTAAAAAAAAAAAAGAAAGAAAAAGAAAATTATAGTAGTACACGGAATTAAGGATGCTAATCAGCTGACCTTAAAATAAGGAGATCATTCTGGATTATGTGGGTAGACCCAACATAACCACATGGGTCCTTAAAAGATAGAAGAGGGGGCGGCGCCTGTGGCTCAAGGAGTAGGGCGCCGGTCCCATATGCCGGAGGTGGTGGGTTCAAACCCAGCCCTGGCCAAAAAAAAAAGATAGAAGAGGAAGCCGAGAGTGTCAGCGTGATATAAGAAAGATTCTACCAGCCGCTGCTGAGTTTGAAGCCTCTAGAAACTAGAAAAAAACAAGAAAATAGATTCTCCTTTAGAGCCTCCAGAAAAGAACACAGCTCTGCTAACACCTTGATATTAGCCCCTGGAGACCCATTTCAGACTTCTGGCCTCCAGAACTATGAGATAATAAATATGTGTTATTTTAAGCCACTCGACTGGTGATAACTTGTCACAGCAGCAATAGGAAACTAATATGTCACTTAACAGCTTCCTTTATACACCCTTCCTGCTCCTCAAGATCCTACAGGTGCCTAGTGGTGATTCTGTGACCTCAATTATAAATTATTTCCATTTGTCTGCAACTGGACAGTTAAAAATATTTAAGGCAGGGCGGTGGCGCCTGTGGTTCAGTGGGTAGGGCGCCGGCACCAACCGAGGGTGGCAGGTTCGAACTCGGCCTGGGCTGAACTGCAACAAAAAAATAGCTGGGTGTTGTGGTGGGCTCCTGTAGTTCCGGCTACTCAGGAGGCTGAGGCAAGAGAATCGCCTAAGCCCAGGAGTTGGAGGTTGCTGTGAGCTGTGTGACACCATGGCACTCTACCAAGGGCGAGAGAGTGAGAATCTGTCTTCACAAAACATGTATGTATATTTTAGGCAACAATGCACTTAATTACTATCTCAACTCTATTGGTCTCACTTAGTTGTTGGCCTAACCGCATTTATTGAATCCTTTCTAGGTTAGCAATCCTTCTAGTAGATAAAGAAGTTGTTGTTTTATGTTTTTCTTTTTTGAGACAGAGTCTCACGCTGTTGCCTAGGCCAGAGTTCCATGGCGTCAGCCTAGCTCTCAGCAACCTCAAACTCCTGGGTTCAAGCCATCACCTGCCTCAGCCTCCTATAGATGCCCACCTGGCTAAATTTTTTATTTTAGTAGAGATGGAGTCTTCCTCTTGCTCAGGCTGGTCTCAAACTCCCAACCTCAAGTGATCTTCCTGTCTCAGTCTCCCAGAGTGCTAGTATTAGAGATGTGAGCCACCGCACCAGGCCTAGATAGAGATGTTTAGAAGAATGGGGCTTTCAGCCTTCTTCTTTCTCACCCCCATCTATTATCATAGAACTAACTGCCCCCAGACTGTCTAGCCCTGCCCTTGCTGGTGTCATCTGCTCATGCCTCGCAGAGCCTTTTATCGTCCTTGGTCAGTTCTTCAGATGTTAGTTCATGCTCGGAATTTGCCTTCAAGACACTGTTCTTACAGTTATAGGTGGTACCTATTTTGGCCTTGGTTGTATCTCTTAGCATTTCTTGTATATCTTATTTCTAAAAATCTAAGTTCATCAAAAAGCAGTCTGCTAAATCACACTGGTTTATTGGGATAATTCTCCGTTTTTGCTTAAATAAGATTATTTTCAGCTGTTTTGTGAGAATTTCAGTTTTGAAAAGTTCCTGGTCATGGGCAGTGCTTGTAGCTCAAAGGAGTAGGGTACTGGCCCCATATACAAGAGGTGGCAGGTTCAAACCCGGACCCAGCCAAAAACTGCAAAAAAAGAGAAGTTCCTGGTCTTTTTTTAAGTCCTTGGCTATGAGATTATAGTTCTGTTTCCTGAACTTTTTTGTAATCTCTCTTTGCCTAAAATTTAGAGTACATCTCTGAGAATATACCCAGCATTTCTTTTTCTGAGAGTACAAACTCTGAGCAAGCATGGTCACTTACTTCCTCACAAGAATTCCACATTTCCACCAGTTATGTTAAAAAAAAAAAAAAAGGCTGTGCAAAATGACTCAAACCTGTATTTTCAACACCTTGGGAAGTCGAGACAGGAGGATCACTTGTAGTAGACAGAGTGGGCCACACTGAAATACCCCATCTCTACAAAAAACAGTTTTTTGTTTTTTGTTTTTTTGGAGACAGAATCTCACTCAGTCACCCTGGGGTAGGGTGGCTGCTCAAGCAATCCTCCTGTCTCAGCTTCCCAAGTAGCTGGGACTATAGGTAACCACCAAAGCATCCAGCTAGTTTTTCTTTTTTTTTTCAGTTTTTTCAGTTTGAACCCACCACCTCCAGCATATGGGGCTGACACCCTACTCCTTTAAGCCACAGGCACCACCCCTCTTTTTTTTTTTTTTAAGTAGAGACAGGGTCTCACTTTGTTCAGGCAGGTCTGGAACTCCTGAGCTGAACAATCCACCTATCTTGGCCTCCTAGAGTTCTTTGTTTATAGGCGTGAGCCACTGCACCAGGCAACAATTTTTTTTTTTTAATTAGCCAGACATAGTGGCATATGGCTATAGTCCCAGCTATTCAGGAGGTTGAGGCAGGAGGATCACCTGAGCCTAGAAGTTTGAGGCTACAATCACCTCTGGTCACACCACTGCACTCTAGCATGGGTAACAGTAAGACCCCTTCAGAAAAAAAAAAAAAAAAAGTAAGTCTGGCTGGGTGTAGTGGCTCACATCTCTATAATCCTTGCACTCTGGGAGGCTAAGGCAAAAGGGATTGCTTGAGCTCAGGAGCTTGAGACCAGCCTGAGAGAAAGTGAGACCCACCCTCTACTAGAATAGAAAAATTAACCAGGCATTGTGGTGAGCACTTGTAGTCCTAGCTACTTAGGAGGCTGAGGCAAGAGGACCACTTGAACTCTGGAGTTTGACATTGCTGAACCAGGCTGTTATCATGGCATTCTAGCTTGGGGCAACAGAGTGAGACCCTGGGAAAAAAAAAAAAAAAAAGGCTCTGCGCCCATAGCAGGGGTTATGGCACCTGCCACATGCACCAAGGGTGGCGGGTTGAAGCCCGGCCCAGGCCAGCTAAACAACAATGAAAATTGCAACAACAAAAAAATAGCCGGGCGTTGTGGCAGGTGCATGTAGTCCCAGCTACTTGGGAGGCTGAGGCAAGAGAATCACTTAAGCCCACAGAGTTTGAGGTTGCTATGAGCTGTGACGCCACAGCACTCTACCAAGGGCAACATAGTGAGACTCTGTCTCAAAAAAAAAAAAAAAAAAGATGCTCACCTACGTTGAACAGTTTGATGAGAATATTTCAGATTGTATATGAAACCTGCACATTGTACCCCTTGATTGCACTAATGTACACAGCTATGACTTAACAATAAAAATAAATAAATTAAAAAAAAAAATGATGCTCAGGAGCTAAGGCTGCCATCACTACTACATTTTCCCTTTTGTAGAGTTTTTAACATTTTTACTAGAAAAGCAAAATATTCTTCTGATCTAATGATGTGCAGTACATATGCTCACAATTAGATCACATTTTCTGAAGATCTTCAGAAAAATGTCCTGAATGGAACATAAAAGCTCTTCAACAGCACCATGTAATAATTCTTCTTCCCAAGGTAAGCAGATAGGATTAACAGAGGTTGGCATCTTTGTGCCCCTTTTAAAATATGGGCCACATATCTGAATGAGGGAGCAAAGACCTCTCTTGTTTGGCAAAAAGAAGAAACCTACCTGCAGGCAGAGAACTGGAAACAGTACTAGATGGTACTGTTGAAAATAAAGGGGAAGGCTCGGCACCTGTGGCTCAAGCAGCTAAGGTGACAGCCACATACACCTGAGCTGGTGGGTTCAAATCCAGCCTGGGACCACCAAACAATGATGGCTGCAACCAAAAAGTAGCCGGGCATTGTGGCAGGTGCCTGTAGTCCCAGCTACTTGGGAGGCAGAGGCAGGAGAATCACTTGAGCCCAGGAGTTGGAGGTTACTGTGAGCTATGATGCCATAGCACTCTACCCAGGGTGACAGCTTGAGGCTCTGTCTCAAAAAAAAAAAAAAAAAAGAAAGAAAAGAAAACCCTTGACAAGTTTCTGTATCTTGGTGTACAGAAATTTCTCTTTTGCTGCTATCAAAAGAATTCAAACGTGACTTTACCCAGAGGGGGCAAGCATCCCTTACTACCGCAGACACTCATACAAGTATGTACATCTCCCGTACAGTGTATCCATCACAGAGTTTCTACAAGTCCGTCACTTTTGAACAAAGTATTATATATCCATTCACTATGATAATCTAATCAAATATCACTAATGGCTATGAAATTGTTTCCTGCTTACAATATGTTTATTAGCCTCACTTGTAATGCTTATAGATGATTTCAAAAGCATCATTCCTGATGTTCTATCCTATTTTCTCCAAACACATTAGGAGCAACTCCTCCACCCTTATTCTTCTTGCTTTGTACAACCTGATAGCCTCTAAAACCCCTATATTTGTACTTTTATCTGTGCATTTTCTCCTTTTTTCTAAAATTTCAGTGTAAAGCCATATTAGATAGTTCCCTCCCAGTCCCTCTGATCCCTGCTCTACCCTTAGCCAGGGATCTTTCTGATATCTTAGAATTTACAGTCAGGTACTCTGTCCTGTGTTCTTTGTTTCACATACACAGCTTCAGTTGACACAGAGATGAAAATTCCATCTGCATGTAGTTTGCTATCTTAAACTCCACGTCACCAGTGACACATCCTGGGTGTCTTCTGACGGGTGACATCATTTATCCCACAGCAATAAACAGAAGAATAATAGTGTGGAGGCATGATTGGCATGAGCAAGCTCTTCCCCACATTAGGCTGTTCAGGGCAGCAACCGAGCTGTTTAACTGCTATGCTCAAGCCTGCCAATATCCTAATGTTTCCAGAACACTCCATCACTGCTGTTTCCCCAGAAGGTCCAGATTCAAGTTCTCTGGAAAAGCCTCGTATCTGTTGCCTAAAGCCAGAGATTGAGTTTTTTCTTTCTCCTTTTCTTTGTTGCATCCTTGTTTGTTTTGTCTAATGCTGGTTTGGGACCCTCTCTATATGCTAAAATCATTTTTTTCTTCCTGGCTTCCTTTTTTTTTTTTTAATTGAGACAGAGTCTCACTTTGTCACCCTTGGTAGAGTGCTTTGGCATCACAGCTCACAGCAACCTCAAACTGTTGGGCTCACGCGATTCTCTTGCCTCAGCCTCCCTAGTAACTGGGACTACAGGCACCTACCACAACATCCAGCTTTTTTTTTTTCTTTTTCTTTTTTTTTTTTTTTTTTTGGCTTAGCAGACCTGGGCCAGGTTTGAACCCACCAGCCCTGAAGCATATGGCAAGCATCCTAACCCCTGAGCTATGGGTGCCCTCTTCCTGACTCTTTTTTTTGAGACAGAGTCTCACTATGTTGCCCTCCGTAGAGTGCTGTAACATCACAGCTCACAGCAACCTCCAACTCTTGGGGTTAAGCGATTCTCTTGCCTCAAGCTCCCAAGTAGCTGGGACCTCGGGCACCCATCACAACGCCTGGCTATTTTTTGGTTGCAGTTGCACCCTTGGGGTAAGTGGCCGGTGCTGTAACCACTGTGCTACAGAGGCCCAGCCACTTCCTGGCTTTCTTGCTGGATTATTTCTCCCACCCCTTCTGGATGCTATTATTTCTCTCAGATAGCAGATGGACCTCAATTCTTTTTTTTTCTTCTTCTTCTTACCCTGCTGGGCCACAGAACCATTTTGCTTACTCAGACATAGTACGTGAGGGCCTCTGGCAAGAAGACACAGCCAAAGGCTGTCTCCCATAGCCCTGCAGGTCACTGGATCAGACCCTCCTGCCCTCCTTCCTGGAACTCAGTCAGCACTTTAGTCCCTGTGGCTCTGACCACTCTGAATGAGGGTGCTAGCAAGCAGTTAGTACCAGGAGGCTCTGGTATGAACCACATCTGCTTCCGTCCCAAAGCCAATCAGATCCTTGCTGGTTTGCTCATGTAGGTTCAGTACAACTCCTCCAAAACCAGACCCCAAGCCTGAGGGAATCACATGAGGAATGTGTCAACTTATAGCTTCAGGGCCCACACCCCACTGTGATCCAGTGGTCTGCCTGCTTTGGTTGTACTGCCTTAGGTAATCACCTACAGAAGTAACCACATACAGGACAACTGTGGTCAGAATAAGCCTTAACCCTTCATGAACTGAGGGTTCCTATCATGGCTGCACATTGGCATCACTTGACAAGCTTTAGCAAAGTCCAGTGCTCAGACCCCACCCGGACCCATGAAGTAAGCATCAGCATGTTTTTTTCTGTTTTGTTTTTGAGACGGAGTCTCATTATGTTGCCCTCAGTAGAGTGTCATGGAATCACAGCTCACAGCAACTTCAAACTCTTGGGCTTAAGCGATTCTCTTGCCTCAGCCTCCCAGGTAGCTGAGACTACAGGCACCTGGCACAATGCCTGGCTATTTTCTTTTTCTTTTTTTTTTTTTTGAGACAGAGTCTCACTTTATCGCCCTCAGTAGAGTGCTGTGGTGTCACAGCTCACAGCAATTTACAGCTCTTGGGCTTAGGTGATTCTCTTGCCTCAGTCTCCCGAGTAGCTGGGACTACAGGCACCCGCCACAACACCCGGCTATTTTTTGTTGCAGTTTGGCCAGGGCTGGGTTCAAACCTACCACCCTCGGTATATGGGGCTGGCGCCCTACTCACTAAGCCACAGGGGCTGCCCAACGCCTGGCTATTTTTTCGTTGCAGTTGTCATCGTTGTTCAGCTGGCCCAGGCTGGGTTTGAACCTGTCAGCCTCAGTGTATGTGGCTGGCACCATAACCACTTTTCTGCAGGCTAAGCTGCATCAGCATGTTTTTAAAGCTCCCCTAATCTGGGCATGGTGCCTTATGCCTGTAATCACAGCACTTTGGGAGGCCAAGGCAGGAGGATTGCTTGAGGCCAGGAATTTGAGACCAGCGTGAGCAAGAACAAGACCCTCTCTTTACAAAATAAAATTTAGGCCAGGTGCAATGGCTTACGCCTATAATCCTAGCACTCTGGGTAGCCTGCTTGAGCTCAGGACTTGGAGACCAGCCCGAGCAAGAGCGAGAACCCATCTCTACTAAAAAAATTTAAAAACTACACTCTGGGAGGCTGAAGCAGGCGGATCACTTGAGCTCAGGAGTGTGAGACCAGCCTAAGCGAGAGACCCCATTTCTACTCAAAATAGAAAAATTAGCTGGGCATTGTGATGGGGGCCTGTAGTCCCAGCTACTTGGGAAGCTAAGGCATGAGGATCGCTTAAGCCTAAAATATGAGTTTGCTGTGACCTATGATGCCATGGCACTCTACCCAGGGCAACAGAGTGAGACTCTGCCTCAAAATAAATACAAGAACCAAAATTAGTCAGGCATGGTGCCACAGCCTATCCCAGCTACTCGGAAGAATTAGGTGGCAGGATCCCTGGAGCCCAGGAGTTAGAGGCTGCAGTGAGCTAAAATGACACTCCAGCCTAAGTGACAGAGTGAGACCCTGTCTCAAACATAATACATAAAGAAGCTCCCCAGACCCCTTAGGTGATTCTGCAGCACGATGACAATTGAGAACTGCTCTTCCCACCTCCAGCGACAAAAGACCCCAGTCAGTTCTTCTCGGCACAATTTTTTTCCTGCCTCAGTGCTCATTCTCCAAACCAATTCCCATTCTTCTGCCCAATGGTTCAGATTTATTTAGTCAGGGACAGAGAGTAATGATCATTTGTTTTTTCAACTCCCTAGGTGACTCCAATGTACAGCCAAGGTAAGGACCAACTGTCCGCTAGCTCCTTCCCCAACCTCCTCTGGGCTGTCCCCTCAGCTTCTTCTGAGGGAGAGAGAAAGAGAACAGAGAAAGTAAGAAACCAAGAGTGAGTTCTCAAAGAGACTTGGGAATCTATCTGTTGCCTAAACCCAGGGATTCCAAGTTTCTTCTTTCCTCTTTTCTCGGCTGCATCCTGATCTCTGCTTTGTCTCATGCTGGTTTGGGATCCCTCTACACTCAACGCTCTTTGGGGGCTCACTCTTGGTCTACTCCCTTCACTGCTGGTGAAGAGTTTGTTCCAAAGTTCATGCTGAACCCAACACTGACTCCTGCCTATTTGTTAAGGTGAACATGGGCCAGGAAAAGTAAGTTTCCTCACTTCCACCTTAAGATGGTTCTCGGTGTGGTGCACCTTACACTGAGAAATGTGAAACTTAGTAAATGTAGAGTAAAAATGTCTTAACGCAATAACTAAGAAAATGCCAGGAAGGCTATGTTAACCAATGTGATGAAAATGTGTCAAACTGTTTATAAAACCAGTGTATGGTGCCCCATGATCGCATTAATGTACACAGCTATGATTTAATAATAATAAAAAAAAAAGATGGTTCTCAGAAAAAATCCTCTTTTTTCTACTAGCTTCCAAGTAGAAGGTTCAAAGGGCAAAAATAAGTTAGGGGCCTGGTATCTGGCTGTTCCACCTCATTAGCCATAGTCCATAAGGTCAGTCATTCGGGTACTAAGAGAAGCTGCACAAGGACACTGGGCCAAAGCTTTCTCAGGCAGACATGCAGAGATCCAAAGTCCTTCACGGCCCACAGAGGCTCCAGCAGACTCAGGGTGAGCTGTCTGCCACTCTTCTGCCCAGTGCTTACAGCAGCCCTCAGCAGTCCCATTCCTGAGAGCCAAAAGCACAAAACACCCTTCTCAGCCAAATTAAACCCAGAAACATATCTTCTGCTCATTAATCCAGCCAATATTTATTGAAGAACCTACTACATGCAATTCACTAGTGCCAAGTGTGAGGGACACACAGAATCTTTGCCTGATCCCTAAAGAACGTCCCCTGTTCACAGGGTCCCTAAACAGCCAGGTGCTGCTGGCTGACTGGCACAGTAGGTACAAGGGGCAAACTGAAGACAGAGGTTAAAAAAAATACAATAATAAACTAGGTCACAGTCTGGGCAAGTATAATAGAGGTAAGAACAGAAATCTCCAAGTAAGGCCAGGCACAGTGGCTTACATCTGTAATCCTAGCACTCTGGGAGGCTGAGGCACGTGGATTGCTTGAGCTCAGGAGTTCAAGACCAGCCTGAGCAAAAGTGAGACCCTGTCTCTACTAAAAAATAGAAAAAACTGAGGCAAAAGGATCGCTTGAGCCCAAGTTGGAGGCTACTGTGAGCTATGATGCTACAGCACTCTACCCAGGGTGACAACTTGAGAGTCTATCTCCAGAACAAAAAGAAGAAAGAAAAAGAAATATCCAAGTATATTAACCGTGGGACAAAACACCTCAGCAGTGCGGCACCTGTGGCTCAGTGAGTAGGGTGCCAGCCCAATATACAGAGGGTGGCAGGTTCAAGCCCGGCCCCGGCCAAACTGCAACAAAAAATAGCTGGATGTTGTGGCAGGTGCCTGTGGTCCCAGCTACTCAGGAGGCTGAGGCAAGAGAATCGCCTAAGCCCAAGAGCTGGAGGTTACTGTGAGCTGTGACTTCACAGTACTTTACAGTAAAAAAAAAAAAAAAACACCTCAGCACTGAGGAAAGGACAGTCAAGTGGAGCTGGACTTCTGGACACCTATCCCTGACATTGTCAAGAGAAAATTTCACCTCTCCTGCAAAACAGAAAGAAAAATCTCAGCCCTCCTTTCTGATCTCTAGGCTATTGTAAAATTAAAATTGCTGGCCAGGGGCAGTGGCTCACACCTGTAATCCTAGTACTCTGGGTGACTGAGGCTGGTGGATCACTTGAGCTCAGGTGTTTGAGAGCAAGAGTGAGACCCCACCCCTACTAAAAATAGAAAGAAAAAAAAATTTTGCCAGACATTGTTGTGGGCACCTGTAGTCCATTCCAGCTACTCAGGAGGCTGAGGGAAGAGGATCACCTGAGCCTAGGAATTTGAGGTTGCTGTGAGCTATGATGATGCCACTGAAACAGAGTGAGACTCTTATCTCTAAATAAATAAAATTAAAACTGCTTTTAAGTCATCCAAAGACAGAATATGGAGAATAAAATTTTTAGAAATTAGATACACATTTGGATATAATCTGCAGTAGTGGATACTATTTTTGGCTGATAATCATATGCCAGATCACTTACATACTTACATATACCTTCTAACTTAATCTGACAGATAGTGGTCTTATTATCTTCATTTTACAATTGAGAAAACTGAGGTTCCTCAGCCAGTGGCCAGCTCCAAATCCTACACCCACCCCATCACATCACATCCCTCCCTAATTGTATGCAAGGGCATGGGCATAGGAGTGGGATTATCTCTGTCTAGGTAATGGAGATACGTTGGTTTTCACGGAAGTGGGCTAATTCACACAGACCTCTAAGAAGCCAGAATTGCCAACTTCAGGAAAGGCCATCTTATTTCTCTGGTTGACAAAAGCAACCATTTTTAGTACCCTGGACAAGACAGTAAGTTTCCTTCCAAACTCAGAATTCACTCATTCATTCATTCATTTAACAAGCATAGTTGGGTACCCACTATGTTCCAGGCCCTTTGCAGGCTCTGAGATTAAGATCCAGTCTAGCCCAGGCCCCAGCCTTCACAGAAAAATATCCGTGGCCAATTAGAAGAATCAAGTGCTATGAGTGTCATTGAGAGGAAATCTGTCCAGTCTTGGGGGCTGAAGGGGGTGCAAGTGGGCACCGGGACCATTGTTACCCGGACCAAGTGTATGGAGGCTGGCGCTGTGGGTAGGGGAGAAGCAGCAGCATTCCTGGCAGAGAGGGCAACATGTGATTACCCCGCCAATGCAGTCAGTAACGAATGAAGTCAACCATCCATACAAAAAACTTAGCTAAACAATAATCAGTAAATGATGTCAAGGTCTATTAGCAATACCAGACTAGCTAGAGCTATAGTTTAACAGTTCAAAGGAAGACCATGCCTGCCAAGGGATGGTAAGCCACTGACGGAAGCAGAAACTGTATTTGCTCTCTTAAAATTGTCATAGTTTATTTATTTACTTTTCTTTCTT
Organism: Nycticebus coucang; assembly: GCF_027406575.1. Lineage (NCBI taxonomy): Eukaryota > Metazoa > Chordata > Mammalia > Primates > Lorisidae > Nycticebus > Nycticebus coucang. Next base: position 31,281,545 of record NC_069785.1, on the reverse strand, counting down.
TTTTTTTTTTTTTGAGACAGAGCCTCAAGCTGTCGCCCTGGGTAGAGTGCCATGGCATCACAGCTCACAGCAACCTCCATCTTCTGGGCTCAAGCGATTCTCCTGCCTCTGCCTCCCAAGTAGCTGGGACTACAGGCGCTCACCACAACACCCGGCTATTTTTTGGTTGCAGCCATCATTGTTGTTTGGCGAGCCCGGGCTGGATTCAAACCCGCCAGCTCAGGTGTATGTGGCTGGCGCCTTAGCCACTTGAGCCACAGGCGCCGAGCCAAAATTGTCATAGTTTTGGGCGGCGCCTGTGGCTCAAGGAGTAGGGCACCAGTCCCATATGCCAGAGGTGGCGGGTTCAAACCCAAACCCGGCCAAAAAACACACACAAAAAAAAACAAATTGTCGTAGTTTAAATAGAAAAGGAGGCCGGGTACGGTGGCTCATGCCTGTAATCCTAGCACTCTGGGGGGCTAAAGTGGGTGGATTGCTTGAATTCATGAGTTTGAGACCAGCCTGAGCAAAAAAGCAAGACATCGTCTCTACTAAAAATAGAAAAACTGAGACAAGAGGATTGCTTTAGCCCGAGTTGGAGGTTACTGTGAGCTATGACGCCATAGGACTCTATCCAGGGCAGCAGTTCTCGACCTGTGGGTTGCGACCCCTTTGTAACAATGAAAATACATCGCGGCATTAGGAAGGTTGAGAACTATTGATCCAGGGTGATAGCTGGAGACTCCACCTCAATAAAAATAAATAAATAAGTAAATAATAGAAAAGGAATGAAAATGTAGTATAATCATAGATCATACCTCTATGAGATCATACCTCCACTCTACAGAAGAGGAAACAGAGTAATATTAATAAATTTGGCCTAGGATTGAACCCAGTCCTGATTCCAAGCTCTTACCCACAGAATGCACCACTGCCTCCCAAAGGGGTGAGGGCATCCCCTGCACTGTTCAAGGAAAAGAAGTCAGATTCAGAACACCCTACTCTTCCAACCACTGAGAAGGTCATATTGTAGGGTATGGCTATTTCATCCTACTCTTCCAGAAACATACCCCCAGCCAACTTAAGGCAGGCTTAAGTCTTTCCCATAAAATCCTCCCTCAACCTTGGTCCCTCCCTCTAACAACTATCCTCCTTGCTCAAATAATCAATCTTCTAGAAAGCATATCTACATTCCCTCCCCTTCCCTTGTCTCTACAACACAGTCTGAGACTATAACCACCTCCTCCTTCACCCTGCCAAAGTTTCCCTTAACCGCCTTGTTGCTGATTCCAAATAACATTTCATTCCTTATGTTAGTAATTCTTCCGGAAAGGATACTTTTAAGTATAAACCCACCTTCCCCTTAGTATGTTGCCCTTTTTCTGTGTTCCCACCACCCCACACTACATTAGAATCATTTACACGTCCGTCTCTCTCATGTATGTGAGCTGTGTGAGGCCAGAAACTGAATAAGAGTCATCCATGACTCCTGGGCCTAGCCCAGAACTAAGTACATGGTAGACATGAATACATCTTTCTGGTAGACAATGAATACATTTTTCCAAGTAAATGAATGATATCTCTGAAATCTGATTCCATCTTCACTTCCCTGAAATATCACTGCCTTAGGGAAAAGCCCGCATGAAAAGTCACCTGTGACCTCCACGTTGATAAATCCAATCAACTATACTTATCTAGCTTGACCTCTCAGCTTATTGGACCCTGTTGGCCACTCATTTCTTCTCAAATAGTTCTCATTTGCACACCATCTCTCAATGCTCCTCCCATCTCTCAGGGGTCCTCAAACTAGAGCCCGCAGGCCACATGTGACGGTGTGATTGTATTTGTTCCCGTTTTGTTTTTTTACTTATGTGCAATTTGCATAGGAATTTGTTCATAGTTTTTTTTTTAAACTATACTCCAGCCCTCCAACGGTCTGAGGGACAGTGAACTGGCCCCCTGTTTAAAAAGTTTGAGGACCCCTGCGTCTAGATGCTCTTGCTCCACCTCTTTGCAGGATACCTATCCCTCAAATGTTGGTATTCCTCAGAATGCTGCTCTAAGCCTTTTTGTCCTCCCTTTCTTATCCAGTCCCAAAGTTATCTCATCTGTTCCCATGGTTTCAACCACCATTTATATGATGATGATTCCCAAAAGTATATTACCAGCCCCAGATTATTATTCCAGATACATATGAATATCCAACCACCTACTGGATATCACCAAGCACATCAAATTCAACACATCCAAAACCAATTCCATCAGTTTCTCTAAAACGCATTGTTCCACCAGTGTTCTCTGTATCAGTAATTCGCATCATCACCCACTCATCCACCCAAGCCAGAGACCTGGGCATCTTATTGTCATCGATGACCTCCACCCATGTCTAATCAGTGTCCAAGACTTAATCCCAAGTCTCCTCATCCCCAAACCAGGACTCTAGTCTGAGACACTATCATTTCTCACCAGGATCACAGCAACAGCTTCCTAACTGATCTCCCTGCTTTCAGTCCTGCGTAGTAAAACCAGAGTAATTTTCTAAAAACCATAAATTCTAAAATGTAAATCACATGTCACTCTCCTACTTTAAAATCTTGAGGTTTCTACTGACTTAACAGAAAGCCCAAATTCTTTAACATAGTTCCCACAATAGACTATAGTTTTTGAAGATGTCTCAACAATGTCTCCCATCCCGGGTGCCCTTCTTGCTATGTGACTTTGACACTCCACCCACCCAGACTCAAGATCTATATTCCTCCTCCTGAAACAGGATTGTCTTCTGTGAACGATTCTATCTATAGGGTATGGAAGAATTAACACTATATAACTTTAAAGGCTAGGTCATAAAAGGCACTATAGCTTCCACTTTGGTTGCTGAAACACTCCTTCTGGAAGCCTTCAGCCTTCAGTAAGCATTCTGACTGCCCCGAGGCTGCCATAGCCATGAGAAAGCTCAACATGGTCCATATGGAAAGACCATATAGAAAGGTCCTGACACAACTTGAAAATAAAAAGAAGTCCAGATACTCCCTATCCTCCTCAGCAACCCCTCTGCCAGCTTCTGCCATTGTCTGACTGCCCCTTCCTAAATTCCTGAACCACAGAAATCACAAAAGAATAAAATAACTATTGTTTTAACCCACTAAGTTTTATTTTATTTGTTTATTTTGATTTTTTTCTAAGACAGTCTCACTGTGGTGCCCCAGGTTAGAATTCCATGGCCTAGCTCACTGCAACCTCAAACTCCTAGGTTTAGGAGCACCTCCTGCCTCAGCCTCCTGAGAAGCTGGGACTACAGGCGCCCACCACAACAACCAGCTAATTTTTTCTGTTTTTAGTAGAGATAGGGTCTCCCTCTTGCTCAAGCTGGTTTTGACCTCTTGACCTCAAGGGAACTATCCAGCTTGGCCTTCCAGAGAGTTAGAGTTGCAGGCATGAGCCACCACACCCAGCCCTATCTATTTATTTATTTATTTAGAGATAAAGTCTTTTTTTTTTTTTTTTTTTTTTTTTTTGAGACAAGAGTCTCACTATGTCACCATAGCAGAGTGCTATGGCATCACAGCTCACAGTAACCTCAAACTCTTGGGCTCAAGCAATTCTCTTGCCACAGCCTCCCAAGTAGCTAGGACTACAGGTGCCTGCCACAATGCCCAGCTATTTTTAGAGACGGGGTCTTGCTGTTGCTTAGGCTGGTCTTGAGCCCGTGAGCTCAGGCAATCTACCTGCCTCAGCCTCCCAAAGTATTAGGATTACAGGTGTGAGCCACCTGGGCTAGAATGGCATAGCACCAGCCTAGGTCACAGCAACTTCAAACTCTGGCTCAAGCAATCCTCCTAGGTAGCTGGGGCTATGGACACCAGCAACAACGCTGGACTATTTTTAGTAGAGACAGGGTCTCGGGCGGCACCTGTGGCTCAGTGAGTAGGGTGCCGGCCCCATATACCGAGGGTGGTGGGTTCAAGCCCAGCCCCGGCCAAACTGCAACCAAAAAATAGCCAGGCATTGTGGCAAGCACCTGTAGTCCCAGCTGCTCGGGAGGCTGAGGCAGGAGAATCGCGTAAGCCCAAGAGCTGGAGGTTGCTGTGAGCCATGTGACGCCATGGCACTCTACCGAGGGCGGTACAGTGAGACTCTGTCTCTACAAAAAAAAAAAAAAAAAGTAAAGAGACAGAGTCTCACTTTGCTCAGGCTGGTCTCAAACTTCTAAGCTCAAGTGATCCTCCTACTTCAGCCTTCCAGAGTGCTAGGATTTTAGGCATGAGCCACCGCATCCAGCCAGCTTAAAATTCTAAAGGAAGGGATTCTAAACTCCTAGACTAGGATGGGTTTCCTCCTGAGACTCCCTGTGCACCAAAAGTTACAACTCTCATCACAATCCATTGTAACTCTGTGTAATCCTATAGTGGGTTGCCCATCTTGACCCCCAGCATGCACTGAAGCACCCACACACAGCTCCATGAAGACAATGACCAGTGCTGGGAAGGTAGCAAGTGCTTCATGAACATTTGTTGAAGGCTCAATCTCCCTATCTCTTTGCTAAGTTCCAAATGGGCACATCCACCTAACATCCTAAAAATAAATTCCAAATTCAACATGACCACCTGCTTCTCCTCTCCCCTGTAAACAAGTTGTCCAAACCAGAAACCTCATCTCTTCATTGAAAAAATATCAGGCCGGGCACAATGGGTCACACTTGTAATCCTAGCATTATATGAGGCTGCAGTGGGTGGATAGCCTGAGCTCAGGAGTTTGAGACCAGCCTGAGCAAGAGCAAAACCACATCTCTAATAAAAATAGGAAAAACTAACCGGGTATGATGGCAAGCACCTGTTTTCCCAGCTACTCAGGAGGCTGAGGCAAAGAGGATCATTTGAGCCCAAGAGTCTGAGGTTGCTGTGAGGTCGATGACGCCATGGAACTCTACCTCACCAAGTAAGACTGTCTCAAAATAAAAAAGAAAATTATTAAACTTCTCTCTGTTTCTTTGCTGGGGATTGATACACTGGCTTATAAGACAGGTAGGTACAGCCTGTAGTCCCAGCTACTCGGGAGGCTGAGGCAAGAGAATCGCTTAAGCCCAGGAGTTGGAGGTTGCTGTGAGCTGTGTGAGGCCACGGCACTCTACCGAGGGCCATAAAGTGAGACTCTCTCTCTACAAAAAAAAAAAAAAGACAGGTAGGTACAGCTCTGGCTGGCACAGAACTTGCAGCTAACACCTGATATACCAATAGGGCTCACTGGTTGTACTGATGGTATATATACTTTCTAAATGCTGTCAGATCTATCCTTTCTGGTCCACTCCAGCTGCTACCACCCTCATTCAGGCTTTTGCCATTTCCTGCCTGGATTGCTACACGAGCTTCCTAATGGTGTGTCTGCCTCCAGCCTTGCCCCCTATGTTCCACTCCAGCTACATCACTCCCCTGTTTAAAATCCTTCATGACTCTTCATCTGCTTTAGGATAAAATCTAACTCTCTAGGAAGGTATGTCTGTGCTCTAGCCCCGTCCCTCCCTTTGCTCCTCATATCCACACCCATACATCTGTTCACCTTGTGCCTTTGCATTGCCTTTCACTGTTTTTAGAACGTCCTGCCGCCCCTTCTTCTTTTCACAGGTATTTACTGAGCACCTAGCAGATGCCAGGCACTGTACTAGGTGGAGACTCAGCGGTGAGAAGAATACAGTCCTTACTCTCACGATGTTTACGTTCTAGAGGGAAAGACAGACAAGAAATAGTAACGAATGTCAGGTGGGGAAAAGTGCTATAAAGAAAAACAAAACAAAATGGGGGACTGAGATAGGATGAGACTCTCGGGTAAGGTAGTAATTGTGCAAGAGGTGAATGGATTGAGGGAACAAGCTCTGGGGGGATCTGAGAAAAGGCCTTCCTGGCAGAAGGAACAGCACAAAACCCCTGAGGCAGGAACATGCAAACAAATGTGGGAAAGCCAAGAGGGTCAGAGAAGCTGGAGCTGAGAGCAAGGACAAGAGGTCTGAGATGATCAGAGAAGTCAGGTGGCAGAAGACAGGGCAGAGATCTGGGTGCTTCACCCAAGCTCGTCTCCTTTCATTCCCCAGTGCTGATGCAGACACGATCCGAGTAAGCCACACTCCAACCCCTCCCAGCACTTGCCACCTACACTGTGCCCAGCTGACCTCACTTGCCTGTCCACACTGTGAGTTCCCTGCAGGCAAGGCTCCACCTCTCAACTCTGTGTCTCGTAGAGCCCACTACATTCAGAAAATTTGTCTCAAATGCTCAAAACTCCCTTCTTCTTAGGACTTATGTGCATAACCAAGAAAAACCAAAAATTATCTTTTGTTCTGATTCCAGGCACTGCAAGCAACTTCCTGATTACAAGACTGGTTTCCCAATAATTGTTTCCAGGAAGGGGATGCCTTGATAGTGAACACATCCATTCTGGTTGTTAGAAATTACACATGTACTGATAAGATGTGGTGGCTCACGCCTATAATCCTAGCACTCTGGGAAGCTGAGGCAGGTGGCTCACCTGAGCTCAGGAGTTCGAGACCAGCCTAAGCGAAAGCAAGACTCTGTCTCTAGGCTGGGCATGGTGGCTCATGCCTGTAATCCCAGCACTCTAGGAGGCCAAGGGGTGGATTGCCTGAGCTCACAGGTTTGAGACCAGCCTGAGCAAGAGCAAGAGCAAGACCCGTCTCTAAAAAAAAAAAAAAAAAAAATAGTCAGGCATTATGGCAGGCACCTGTAGGCCCAGCTACTGAAGAGGTTGAGGCAAGAGAATTGCTTGAGCCCAAGAGTTTGAAGTTGCTGTGAGCTCTACTGAGGGCAACAACTCTGTTTCTACTAAAAATAGAAAAAAAATAGCCAGGAGTTGTGGCAGACGCCTATAGTCCCAGCTACTTGAGACGCTGAGATAAGAGGATCACTTGAGCCCAAGGGTTTGAGGTTGCTGTGAGCTGATGCCACAACACTCTATCCAGGGCAACAGAGTGAGACTCTCTCTCAAAAAAAAAAAAAAAGAAGAAGAAGAAGAAGAAATTACACATGTATGCTCTCCATTGTCCATTAATAAACAGACATCATCATTCATTCACACATCAGCCTCTTTTATAGGTTAAGTGTGACTCAACTGCTGAGAAGATGGCCCAAGTCTGGGTCATGATGATCCAAGGATGACTTGTATGAGCAGCCCAGCAGAAGCTCCAGAGGCTCCCTCTAGCTCACACTAGAAATAGGGAAGCCCACCTTCCCTTTGTCCACAGTCAAATCCTTACCTTCACCTCTGAGAGCTCCCACTTTGCTCATATCCAAGGTCCTAGAACTTCCACTAGTCTTTTTTTTTTTTTTTTTTTTGGAGACTGAGCCTCAAGCTGTCGCCCTGGGTAGAGACTCACAGCAACCTCCAACTCCTGGGCTCAAGCAATTCTCTTGCCTCAGCCTCCCAAGTAGGTGGGATGACAGGCACCTGCCACAATGCCTGGCTATTTTTTGGTTGTAGTTGTCATTGTTGTTTGGCAGGCCCGGGCTGGATTCAAACCTGCCAGCTCTGGTGTATGTGACTGGCATCTTAGCCACTTGAGCCATAGGCGCTGAGCCAAACTTTCACCATTCTTTATCCACCCTCTCACCTCTGTTCCCGAGGCCACTCTGCAGTGCAGACCTTCACCATCTTTCACACTGACTCAGGTTTCAGCTCTCTAAACCAGTCTCCCCACTTTCCACCTCTCCACCATCTATCTCTTGCTCTTTCCAAAAACACTCTCCACATAGCCACCAGGTTCTCCTTATAACCAAATCTGATCATCTTTCTAGTTCCTATGTCTTTGTCCAAATAGCTTCAATAGCTTCCCCTTACCTTGAAGATAAAGTCAAATCTGTTTAGGTACCAACCTAGACTTGGGCTGCCTCCTCACCCCTCTCCCACTCCACATTCTAGCCATACCAACGATCTGGAATTCTCTGAATCTTCTGAGCCTTTTAACACCTCCACACTTTTGCACACACAGCTTCCTTTTTGAGGAAGATCCTAGGAGACAGTGACGCACCCTTCCAAAATTCAGCTCAGACACTATGTGCTCTGTGAAGTCTTCCTAAGCTGTCTTCCCTACAGTAAACGAATTGTCCCATTTGCTCCTATGGTGCCCCTATTGCAGCACTAATTTACATTGCATGCCAATTACTTGTTAACATGTCTGTCTTCTCCTGGACTGTAAGCTCTTAGATGGCAAGGGCCACATATTATCCTTCTTTGTTTCCCAGCACTAAATAAAGTGTCTAATACTAGCATGTTTGTTGAGGGAGGGGATGACTGAAGGCTCTATATTAAAGGCCTTCTCTTGGGCAGTGCCTGTGGCCCAGTGAGTAAGGCGCTGGCCCCGTATACCAAGGGTGGTCAAGGGTGGTGGATTCGAACTCAGCCCCAGCCAAACTGCAACAAAAAATAGCCAGGCATTTTGGCGGGCGCCTGTAGTCCCAACTACTTGAAGGCTGAGGCAAGAGAACTGCCTAAGTCCAAGAGCTGGAGGTTGCTGTGAGCTGTGATGCCACAGCACTCTACCGAGGGTGACAAGCAAAACTCTGTCTCTAAAAATAACAATAAATTTAAAAAAATAATAAAGCCCTTGTCTTGCTAAATGTACAGATGCAGCCCAAGTCCTCACTTAGGCTAACCAGAGTTCCCTCCCATGTCTCAGCAACTAGCTTGTGTTAGGTGCTCATTAAACAAGTGGGTAAAGGAATAAACCCATGAATCACCTGTCACTAAACTCTTACAATTTTTTTTTTTTTTTGTAGAAACACTCTCACTTTATGGCTCTCAGTAGAGTGCTGTGGCATCACACACAGCAACCTCCAATTCCTGGGCTTAGGTGATTCTCTTGCCTCAGCCTCCTGAGTAGCTGGGACTACAGGCTCTCGCCACAACACCCGGCTATTTTTTGTTGCAGTTTGGCTGGGGCCGAGTTTGAACCCGCCACCCTTGGTATATGGGGCCGGCGCCCTACGCACTGAGCCATAGCCGCCACCCAACTCTTACAATCTTCCTTGCCCTTCTGAACCTTCTTCAGATTTCTGTGTCCCTCTGAAGTTATTAAAAATGAACAAAGTCCAGATACTACTGTGCAGTAATATTTATCTAACCACCACTGCACAGGTAAAAGCAAAGAAGCAACCAAGAGAGACCTTAAACATAGCAGTAGCCAGGTGCAGTGGCTCACAACTATAATCCTAGCACTCTGGAAGCTGGGGTGGGTGCATTGCTTGAGCTCATGAGTTCAAAGTAAGCAAAAGCAAGACCCCGTCTCTACTAAAAATAGAAAAACTGAGGCAAGAGGATCACTTGAGTCCAAGAGTTTGAGGTTGCTGTGAGCAGTGCTATGATACCACAGCACTCCACCCAGGGGCACAGAGTGAGATTCTGTCTCAAAGAAAAAAAGAAGCAATAATAATCACAAGTATCTTACACTTAAGCAGTGATTTACAGTGTTCACTGAATCTCATTCTACTCCCAAAGCAGCCTGGAAGGAAACAGTCACTGCACCTTGCCTAAGGACACACAGGTATTGAGCCCAACCTCAACCCAAGTCTAAGTGCATTTTTCACTGTACCAAAGTTGTCTCAAATACATGCCATAAACCATGCACAAAACTCCTCACCTTTTACTCACTCGGAAGCTCTGAGAACTAACAACTCTGGCTACTTTTCATGTGTTCTCACAAGGGAATGTATGCATGTGAATTTGCATGTGGGTGTACAAGGCTTTAAGCATGTATGTCTCTTTTCTCAAATTAGAAGCAGAAAATTTATTTTTTTCCTCACTCTGTCACTCTGGGTAGAGCGCTGTGGCATCATTGTTCTTAGCAACCTCAAACTCTTGGGCTCAAGCAATCCCCTTGCCTCAGCCTCCCGAGTAATTGGTACTATAGGCACCCACTACAACTTCTGGCTAGTGTTTCTATTTTTAGTAGAGATTGGGGTCTTGCGCTTGCTCAGGCTGGCTTGAACTCCTGAGCTCAGGCAATCCATCTACCTCAGCCTCACAGCGTGCTATGATTATAGGCATGAGCCACCGCATCCAGCCACTGCATCCAGAAAAAATATTTTTCTTTTTTTTTTTTTTTTTTTTTTTTTGTTGAGACAGAGTCTCACCCTATACCCTGAACATAGTGCAATGGCGTCGTAGCTCCCTGCAACCTCAGATTTGGGCTGTGGGCATCCTGCTGCCTCAGCCTCTGAAGCCGCTGGGATGACAGGCACTCGAGGCAGTGCCCAACTAGGTTTTTCCATTTTTTCATGTGTCAGGGTCTCTCTCTCTCTCACTCAGACAAGCTTCGAATTCCTGTGCTCAACAATCCTCCCGCCTCAGCCTCCCACAGTACTGGGATTACAGACACAAACTGCGCCTGGCAAGCAGAAAATTTTTCAGGGGCGACTGGTAGAGGTAGGCACAATGCCAGAATCAAGGAACAACAAGTGCCATAGAGGACACAGAATCCATAAAAGAATACAACCTGAAAAACTGAAGTCAGACAAGCAGTCTGAGGCCAGAAGCAGCAAACATCCTTCCCCACCTCAATGGCCTGGGAAAACCACAGTCGTGAAGGAATTGAGATGTGTGAGGGTGACTGTAAGTCACCAAAAGAAATGCCATGCTGGGCACAGTGGCTCACTCCTACAATCCCAACACTTGGGAGCCTAAGGCGAGTGGATTGCCTGAGCAAGAGCGAGACCCCATCTCTAAAAACAGTCTGGCATTGTGGTGGGCACCTGTAGTCCCAGCTACTTGGAAGGCTGAGGCAAGAGAATCGTTTAAGCCCAAGAGTTTGAGGTTGCTGTCAGCTGTGAAGCCACAGCACTGTACTGAGGGGGACAACGTGAAACTCTGTCTCAAAAAAAAAGAAAGAAATGCCAAACTGTAAGAGCAAGCAAACACATTATTAGTTTTAAAAAGATTTCAGCTTAGAATGGGTAGAGGCGAAATTTACTAAATGCAGAATACAAATGCCTACATACAGTAACTAAGAAAATGCAAATAGCCAGGTGTTGCGGCAGGCGCCTGTAGTCCCAGCTACTAGGGAGGCTGAGGCAGGAGAATCGCTTAAGCCCAGGAGTTGTAAGTTGCTGTGAGCTGGGTGAGGCCACCTTTATACCGAGGACCATAAAGTGAGACTCTGTCTCTACAAAAAATAAAATAAAATAAAATGCCATGAAGGCCATGTTGAACAGTTTGATGAGAATATTTCAGATTGTATATGAAACCTGCACATTGTACCCCTTGATTGCACCAATGTACACAGCTACGATTTAACAATAAAAATAAATAAAATAAAAAAAAAGATTTCAGCAAAGATGGTAAATTAATAGAATCTGATACTTAAAAGAATGCAGCCATCTTGGAAATATTACTTAAATCAACGGTTCTCAACCTGTGGGTTGCAACCCACAGGAACTGTATTAAAGGGTTGCGGCATTAGGAAGATTGAGAACCACTGACTTAGATGGAATGATCCTGCTCTACACAAGATATGTAACTATTTACCCACATTTTAGGGGGCCCCAAGACCAAGAAATCCTAAAATTAGTTTTACCAGTAAACAGCCTATCAGATCATCTGCAAGTGATGCAAAAGAAAATACAGATCTCGTTGACTGCCTCAGGGGAAACTCCCTTCTTGTAACACGAGGGAATGCCTTTCACCCTCCCTAATTGTTGCCACACAGGACAAACATCCCATATGCAGAGTCCGAGCCACAAACATGGACACACAAAACACAGGAGAACCCCACAGTTCTCTGAACAGAGTAAAATCAGGGGGCTGGAGAGGAAGCTGAGGAGTAAATGGGACAGTAGAGAAACTGAGGAGTGGTGCCTGTGGCTCAAGGAGTAGGGCGCCCGTCCCATATGCCGGAGGTGGCGGGTTCAAACCTAGCCCCGGCCAAAAACCAAAAAAAAAAAAAAAAAGAGAAACTGAAAGAAAAAAGGACACCACCTGGCTGGAGCAAGGTGAGCAATTGTAACTGGTGCAAAATCCCTGTGCCCCAAGCTACCTCTTAAACGGACTGTCTGAGATTCTTCAAGGTTGTGGGGTGGAAAGCATCTCCAAGGCCCAGGGTCTCCCAGGTTGGAAGGGCATTTTTCAACAACAGAGGCACCTGAGGCAACAGGGCTATAGAGGATCATCCTCTGAGCACCTGCAATGTGGCTTTGCTGAATGTACAGATTTAAATAATATTTTATTTATGAGATGGATTAAAAAGTCAAGGTGGATTAAAATAACAGTTTTAAGGATCTAGCCCATAGAAATACTCATGCATGTGCAAAAAGACATTCACTAGGGCCTTATCTGTAAGACCGAAAAATTGGAATCAAATGTACATAGCCATTAACAGAAGATTGGTTAAAAAAACTACAATACGGGTGGCGCCTGTGGCTCAGTGAGTAGGGCGCCGGCCCCATATACCGAGGGTGATGGGTTCAAGCCCAGCCCCGGCCAAACTGCAACAAAAAAATAGCTGGGCGTTGTGGCGGGCGCCTATAGTCCCAGCTGCTCGGGAGGCTGAGGCGAGAGAATCGCGTAAGCCCAAGAGCTGGAGGTTGCTGTGAGCCGTGTGACGCCACGGCACTCTACCCTCGGGCGGTACAGTGAAACTCTGTCTCTACAAAAAAAAAAAAAAAAAAATACAATACATCCTTAAAATCAACATGGACTCACATGAAGTATTAAAAAATAAAGCAGATGTGTATATAGAATAGAATGTCACTGAAATGCGAGGAGGAAATGCACACTGTAGAATTATACAAAAAATAGTATGATCTCATTTTTGTAAAAGAACAAAACTACACCTCTTGAAGGAAAAAATATCAGGAAAAGCATGCAAACTGCTAATGTCATGGTGGAAGTCGGAGGAAGGTGAGTTGCTGTCTTTTGTTACACTGTGGGACTGTTTGAATATTCATACAAAACATACATTGTATATATATATATTGTCAGAGGCATTCCTTTCCATCCCCTGCTTCCTCCCTGCTGGACTCCATCCCAGCTCTGCCAGCCCTCCAACCCACCATGTCCTGCCCCACTCCATCCCCACTTACAGATGCAGGCAGCTGCCAGCAGGCGACTGGCAGCATAGGGTGCAAAGCAGCTTGGGAAGAAGGGCTGCACCAGGTAGTTGGCAAAGGTGATGGCAATGATGGCCTGACTGGTGGGCTCGATGATGAGCAGGGAGGTCCAGAGTCTGATGAAGGCAAGGAATTCCCCGAAGGCCTCCAGGATGTAGGCATAGCTGGCCCCAGATTTCTTAATGGTGGTGCCCAGTTCCGCATAACAGAGGGCCCCAAAGACAGAGAAGAGGCCCCCAACAGCCCAGATGACCAGGGAGAGGCCAAAAGAAGCACTGTACATGAGCACACCTTTGGGGGAGACAAAGATGCCCGAGCCAATCATGTTTCCCACGATCAGGCACACACCATTAAGCAGCGAGATCTCCGTCTTCAGCTTTACCTGCTCGGACCCTGAGCTGGCCTCATCAGCCAAAGGGGAGGCATCCGCCTCATGCTGAGAGGCCACTTCATACTTAATGCTGTCAGCCATGGTGGGGAAGCAGAGGAAAGCCTTCACCAGTTTCCTGGCATTGCCCTCTAAAGAAGAAAGATATATTTTGGATGGTTGTCAACTATACAGAACCTACTATAGGGACTGATAGGGACAGTCCACCTACCACTTCAGACACCTCTCTCTTGCTTCCCAACTCCAAATAACCTCTTCTTCAGCTGGTTCATCAAAATGATCCCAACTTAGGCCCACACAGAGGCTCATGCCTATAATCCTAGCACTCTTGGAAAGCCAAGGAGGGTGAATTGCTAGAGCTCAGGAGTTCCAGACCAGCCTAAGCCAGAGCAAGACTGTCTCTAAAAATAGCTAGGCAAAAAAACATAAAATAAAATAAAATAAAATAAATAAATAAAAATAGGTAGGCATTGTGGAGGGCGCCTGTAGTCCCAGCTACTTGGAAGGCTGAAGCCAGAGGATCACTTGAGCCCAAAAGTCTGAGGTTACTGTGAGCTATGATGCCACAGCACTCTACCAAGGGCGACAAAATAAGAGGGTCTCAAAAAAAAAAAAAAAAAAAATCCCAACTTAAATTACTTGTTGTTTTTTTTTTTGGGGGGGAGGAGGAAGGTTTACAGTTTTAGCCAGGGCCAGGCTTGAACCCGCCACCCCCAATATATGGGGCCATCACCCTACTCCTTGAGCCACAGGTGCCACCTCCAACTTGAATTTTTTTTTTTTTTTTTTTGTACAGACAGAGTTTCACTTTATTGCCCTCGGTAGAGTGCCGTGGCGTCACACGGCTCACAGCAACCTCCAACTCCTGGGCTTAGGCGATTCTCCTGCCTCAGCCTTCCGAGTAGCTGGGACTACAGGCGCCAACTTGAATTTTTAAGGACAGAACTCTCCCTAAAGAGAAAGCATCTGCCTCTCTCCATTAGGATGGCGCTGACCACCTGGCTTACCAAGTAGGAAACTAAATCTCCGTTCTATTTGAGCTGCTAAGATACAAGCAACTCCCAGGTATAACCATAGTGGTTTGGGCCTGTGTTTTCAGCCTTACCCCAAAACAATCTGCCTTCCCTCCAATTTCAATCTCAGCTGTCACTTGTGCTAAGATGCAACATTAGGAACCAAGCTTGGCAAGCAGCTAATCTGTGGGATCTCCTCCTGCTGCTGTTCTTCTCCCCCCAGACTCAACTCTGGCAAACCTACAGGCTTCAGAGATCTGCTGGAAACCCACAACTATCCCTCTGTTCAGGGAGTATCCCAAACAGCCCCATCCCAACCTGAAAGACAGGCTATTTTCCTCTTTTCTCTTTTTTTTTTTTTTTTTTGAGACAGAGTCTCAAGCTATCACCCTGGGTAGAGTGCTGTAGCGTCACAGCTCACAACAACCTCCAACTCTTGGGCTCAAGAGATTCTCTTGCCTCAGTTTCTCTGTTAGTGGAGACGGGGGCTCGCTTTTTACTCAGGCTGGTCTTGAACTTGTGAGCTCAAGCTATTCACCCACCTCGGCCTCCCAGAGTGCTAGAATTACAGGCATGAGCCACTGCACTCAGCTGCTAGTCTCATTTCTGTTGCCTCTCCTTTCCCAGATACCTTTCGCAATCTCTAGTATTCTAGTCCTCCTGCCACCCAATCCCTCACATCAGCATAGTTGGAGCATTCAAAAAAGTATGAGTGAGAGAAGAGATCCAAGTGTACAGCAAAATCTAAAGGTGTTGGAGGCAGCTGACGAATGTTCCTCAACCCAGACCTGCAGCTGGAGAAACACCATAGAAAGACAAGGCAGGGTGGCGCCTGTGGCTCAAGGAGTAGGGCGCCGGTCCCATATGCCGGAGGTGGCGGGTTCAAACCCAGCCCCGGCCAAAAAACCAAAAAATAAAAAAAAAGAGTAGAAAGACAAGGCAAAGAAACAGCTGAAGCTAGCAGCAAATGCTGGGGAAAAGATCAGGAGACAGCTAAGAAAACAGGAGCTGGGCCAGGTGCGGTGGCTCATGCCTGTAATCTTAGCACTCTGGGAGGCCAAAGTGGGTGGACTGCCTGAGCTGACGGGTGACGGGTTCAAGACCAGCCTGAACAAGAGTGAGACCCTGTTTCTAAAAACAGCCAGGCATTGTGGTGAGCACTTGTAGTGCCAACTACTGGGAAGGCTGAGGCAAAAGAATCGCTTGAGCCCAAGAGTTTGAGCTTGCTGTGAGCTGTGATGCCAGAGCACTCTACCAAGGGTGACAAAGGAAGGAAAGGAGAGAAGACAAGATAAGACAAAAGAGGAGCAGCTAATCAAGCAAGTGCAGAGATAGCAGGGCAAGAAGCCAGCAAAGAGGGTAGCAAGGTGAGTGGGGAGGAAGGGAAAGGGTGGCACACACACTCACTCCCAGGTCCTGGATATAAAAGGTTCTCACCGCAGTGGCCAGCAGCAGTCAGGGAGAGATGTGCCCTCCAGGATTCCCCCAGGATCTGTGCTCCAGTGCTCCTCCTTTCAGCCTGCAGTTTTCACTGCCAAAATGCCTACAGATTTAAGTCAAGAAGGGTGGCAAGAGTAGGGCAGTGGACAAAAGAAAGGTTGAGGGAGGAAGAAAGGAGTGTTAAGCAACTGTCTGGGTCCAAGGTTCACTGGCCTTTCACATCTGCAAAAGGGGCAGCTAGCTCTTGGCTCAGCACTTTCTGTGATAAGGAGGCACTCTCTGGAATCTCCTTTGTCAGCTCTGCTCTGGGACTGGGAGCCCTAAAGAAAGGACAGTCAGCTGGGTGCAGTTTCTGCAGCCTGGGGGGGGGGGGGTTTAGTGTCCCTGAGCAATTTAGCTGAGGACAGGGCGGTGGCACAGAAGGAATGCACAGCATTCTCTGTGTCCTCTATGCCCCACCCTAGCCTCTCTTCTCTCTCATCCCAAGCAATTTTAAAAGGCAGGAAGGTTTCACAATGACACAAAGGCTTGTTCACGTGCTGAGATTAGAGGAAGTGTAAGAGTAGTCCCTGGCCCCATGATTGAGAGTCCTAAGAGGAGAACTCTGCACACTTCCCCACACAGAGAGACAAGTGGCTCCCCTAAACTTGGGTCATTACCCCCAAACTGAGGCTACTTCAAAGGAAACAAGGTTAAGAGATCAAACCTCTAACTGCATCCCCACCCAACCCACCTGCCCTTTTATTCTTAAGAAAACATACCAAGATCTTTGGGATAAGCATAAATTCCTATGAACACCTTCCTCAGATAAGTTTACTCCACTTTTCCTATTCTAAAAATAAAATAAGGAAATAAGATTTCACTGAGCTATCCTGGACTGACAGGCCCAGAATAGCCAGAAGCTGGGCACTTTTTGGAAATCATTTAGTTTATGCTTGCGGTGGAAATATACCTGTTCCTTCCCCAACTGATAAGGGTGTCCCTTCTCACACCCTTCTTAACCCTCTTTAGTTATTCCATAACCAGAGAATAGACATCAAAAAATCCCTGGGAGGGCGGCGCCTGTGGCTCAGCGGGTAGGGTGCCAGCCCCATATGCCGAGGGTGGCGGGTTCAAACCTAGCCCCGGCCAAACTGCAACAAAAAAAAAAAAATAGCCGGGCGTTGTGGCAGGCGCCTGTAGTCGCAGCTACTTGGGAGGCTGAGGCAAGAGAATCGCCTAAACCCAGGGATTTGGAGGTTGCTGTGAGCTGTGTGACACCATGGCACTCTACCAAGGGCAATAAGGTGAGACTCTGTCTCTACGAAAAAAAAAAAAAAAATCCCTGGGAGACTTATCTCTACTCTACATCCTCCCAATCTAACACCTTAAACTTTTCATTTAAACCAGGAGGGGCAACCCAACACAGCCCCATAAAACTCCGAAATCCATCCAAAGGAAATGGTCCTTTTGTACCTTTTATACCAGGACCCCCTTAAAATGCTTCCATAATAATAACAGCTACTATGTATTGACACTTATCCAGGCCAGACACAATGCTAAGCACTTAAGTGCCTTATCTCATCAAACCCTCCTTGCATCCCCTAAGACAGGTACTAAATTACTAGCCAGGGTGCCCAAGTGGAAAGGGAGGTGGGTCAGCTAGACTCCAGAGCTCACACACTCTCAGCACAGAACTACACTATCTCCCCACCTCCCCATGGTTCTAACCTGCCCCAGTCTCTAGGAGGCCTTCCTTTTAGACAGGAAAGGGCTACAGGTGGTTTCCTAACGAATCACCTCACCTGGGGCAAGATGTGATTAGATTAAAAAAGAAAACCTCTGCCAACCTTCAACCTGAGCCTAGGCTAAAGGCTGCAACAAAGCTTATTCATCTTTCCTGGCTGCTTCCTCATTCTGTGCAGGGATGAGAGGCGGTTACAAGTCCTCTTGGCAGTGCTGCAATTGCTAGGGTGCCCACTTGTAAAGCAAACAAAAACACATGCAAACACATCATCTAGCCTGCCCTTTTAAGACCAAATTCACTAGCACCATGGGGTGGGCATGCACCCTAATGTGATGTAAAAGCAAGAAGCAAGGCACAATGAAAGGGAAGACTCTGAGAGCATATGAGAAGATAAGTGTGCAAGATTTCATTCCTCACCGGTGATATCCCAAAATGAAGTCCTGTTCATCGAATCTTGAGACAAATCTGCCAGGGATGAAACCTGCATTCCAGCAAACAGCACACCCTAGTGGTCGCACCAGGAAATACTTGTAGTGGAATGCACTCCAAGCTAACCTATTTCAGTCAGCCCACACCAAGTGGGCAAGGGAGACTGACTACCATTCTGGAGAAGGTGAAGCCCCTCTTTTCTCAAACACTGCCTAACACTGTGGGCAGGAAAGCACCATCATTAGCAGCTCACAAACCTCCCTAAGGCCCTGGGTCTCGGGGTAATGCTTCCACTCTTCAGGCAGCCTTGAATCAGCAACACCTGTAGGCTCTCCTGAAGGGACTCTCCCACCCCTGCTTTACAGGAGAAGCCTCATGGTAAAACAGCGCCACTTGTCATCTTCCCCTGAAGCGCACCCATCTCTGAGGACCTTGTGGAAATTACAGGATAATACAACTCACCAGCCTGTGTAACAAGTTTCCAATTCACAATTAGGCAGCGGGGTCCCCAGCAGCAGTGCCCGACAGCAGCCAGTGGAGCCTCTTGCCCTGACCCCACCCTCAGATGGCAACACTAAAACACACTCCCTCCAGGAAACAGCACACAGTTGTGGGTCTCCTTAGCCAAGTTCAGGGAGCTACTGTGAGAACACACTTTCTCCCCCCAGAGACCCCATGTTCTGCCTTCCTGGCTCCAATTGTACTGCCTCCCCTAACAACAGAAACAGAAAACAGATAAACTCTGGTATGGTTTGATTTCCCCATCACTCCATGCTCAAAGCTCAGCTCCTCCCTCCTCAGTTCTTCATTTGTTTTTCTATATTCCACAGTATCTAAGGCAGTCCCTTTAAAAAAAAAAAAAAGTGAAACAAGAAAGAAATTGTTTACTCTTGTGGCCAGGGCTTCTATTAACGAAGGGATGAAGTCTCTGGGCAGACCGTTCTGCCCAGGGAGGGCCAGGGCTGGGACCAGGAAACAGGAGGTTCTCGGGTCTCCCTCCGTTCAGCTGATTTTCAGGACTCACTCCATCCTCCTCCTACACTTCCCCTCATTCCTTTGTCCCTCTTCTCCCACCTCTTACCTGTCCTTTGACCTTTGGGCAGGTGCTGGGAGGAGGGGCTACCAGCACGCTGTGAGGGGTGGGAGGGGAAGGTGCTAGTTAGGGGAACCAAGGGTATGGCTCCTACTGCAGCAGCTGTTGACTCTGAGGAGCAGAAAAAGGAGAGGGTGACGGGACTGAAATGCAAAACAGGAAAACACATGTGCAACTCTGGCCGGCAGCGGGGAGGGGCCAGAGGACGGGCTGGAGCTGGGACTGCCTGGTCAAACTCAGAGGCCTGCCAGCCTCCAGGCACCTTCTCCACTGAGTCTCAGCTCCTCCTCCTCCCCAACCCAGCCCAGGTCCTTTCTCATTGCCCCACATTTATTGGGCACTTAAGCTTTCTCCGTGATGTACTGTTCTCTCTGATGCCCCTTACAACTCCCCTCTTCCCTCACTCTGCTTCCTACTCATCTTCCACTGTCCTTTAGTGCTTCAGAGGGCATATGATCACATGGTTAGGGCAACAAAACTCTGCAGTCCCATCTCAAGAGTTTCAGTGCCATTTCAGCCCCTAAAGCAGTGGTTCTCAACCTTCCTAATGCCGCGACCCTTTAACACAGTTCCTGTGGGTTGCGACCCACAGGTTGAGAACCGCTGCCTTAAAGCAAGCCAAGGAAAGCCACCTGTGGGGGGGAGGGTACAGCCACACACACTCAAAACACCAAACAAGCCCACTCATAGTGCAGATCCTGAATTGGTTCAGGTGATGTTGATGTGTTACCTGGTAAGAGCCACCTGGGCCCAGGCACCACCTTCAAACCATTGTTATTTAAATATCTGTTTAGTGTTGACTTAGCAGGGGTGAGAAAAACAGCAATTTTCCCGGAAGAAAAACTTTGTAAGCCTCTTCATATTCCAAGTTAGAGATTATTACATAAATTCATCACATGCAATTTTCTGAAACAGACTTCTTGGTAGGTGTATTAAACTATTTATAATGTAGACAATAGCATAAATCTCTGTCCTCAGGGAGCAGTACTTTCACAATGCATCATGCATTTTCAGAATTCCAGCTGTGACTGATGCCTTTAGGCAACTGTAGCTGGCTGAACTCTGGGCCACACTCTGCAACTTGCAACAGTGTTGCAAAATTGCTCGGAGATAGGTGGTGGAGATAGGTGGTCCAGGTGAGGAATCATCACGTCTTCTTTTTTTTTTTTTTTTGTAGAGACAGAGTCTCACTTTATGGCCCTGGGTAGAATGCCGTGGCATCACACAGCTCACAGCAACCTCCAACTCCTGGGCTTAAGCGATTCTCTTGCCTCAGCCTCCCGAGTAGCTGGGACTACAGGCGCCCGCCACAACGCCCGGCTATTTTTTGGTTGCAGTTTGGCCGGGGCCGGGTTTGAACCCGCCACCCTTGGTATATGGGGCTGGCGCCTTACCGACTGAGCCACAGGCGCCGCCCGTCATCACGTCTAAGTCACTGGATCGGAGCCAATTTACATTTCCCCAAGACATAGAAATCAGAGTTTACTGGCATCAAGTATCTGAATTACTCGGAAGATAATTTTGTGCTACCCAGCTGGCCTGCCCCTTAAGAGACTGGTCCAAGTAGCCAGCAAAAGTCCTGGAAAATGAGACAGAAAGCTGTCCCTGTCAATAGTGGCCCTTTCTCCCTCCACTCCAGCCACACTGGACTCCCTGCTGTGGCCACACAACAGGGTTGCTCCCACCTCAGAGCTTTTACAATTCCCATTCTCCCTGCCTGGAACCTTCTTCCCAGTGATACTGTTCATTCCCTGTGTTGGGTGGTTCTTGTCACTTCCCCCACTAGAATGTAAGCATCAGAAAAGCTTTGTTCACCACTGCATCACACAGTGCAAGGCTCATACAGGCAGTCAATATTTGCTGGGTGAATAAATGAATCAATGAACAGTGTTGATTCTCCTTGACTGATTTCCCGGCTGGTTGGGCTGCCAGGCAGGTCTGTGTGCTGCTGCCCTGATTCCTGAGCAAGGAGTATTTCGAGGTACTTATTCTTCCGCACAGTAACGGGTTAAGGGAAGAAAATTATGGTTTTCACAGTTTTACTGAGAAGTCTACAGTGGTTTGATACAGACTTGTTTCATTAACGGAAAAAGCAGGACAAAACAAAATCCCCTCATCTAATGCTCTTTCCCCGGATCCGGGAAGTTCTTGGCTGCTCTGTTCCACACCCAGGCTCAAAGAGACAGGTCTGGGTACGGCGTGGAGGTGAGAGCGAAGTGCTACACGACAGAAGTGAACGGGTGAAAGGACAGGGGAGAAGTGGGAGGGAGGCAAGCGCCCAGGTTCACGCAAATGCAGGCGGGCTCCAGAAGAGAGGAGCCCGCAAACGCCTACGCGTGAACTCAGACCCCCGCGCGGCCGACTCCCTACCCCCAGCTCTCCCCTCCCCCGCGATCCTCGCAGACTTCTCTCGCCCCTTCCCATCCCCCTCCGCCCCCGCCCAGCCAGCTGGCGGTGCTCACCTTTGCCCCTTTCTCCCACATTCCCACCCACCTACTCTCGCTTTCTCCAGGCCCCGCCGGTTCCATTTATTTCCCTCTTTCCTCTGAACCCCGAGTTCCATGTCCGCGGCCCCAGGAGTTTGCCTTCCTTCCCACCGTCCGCTCCCAGGCCCCTCTGAAGAGCAGGGTCGCCCCTGACATCCAAGTCTGGCTGTAGGGGTCAACCCGGACTCTGCCTTAGGGACCTCACCCCACTGGGCGTCCCTTTCGTTCCCGCCAACTGCCCGAGCAGCCCCCGCCCTGCACCGACTCTAGGAAGCGCTAGAAGAAGTGGTTGCGGTGAGTGTATGGCGAAAGAAGCAAATGTCCGAGGTCCGAGAACCGAGAGGCCTCGAAACCCGCTCCCCTGCCCTCTCCTCGCTCCGGCACAGCTTCACTGCCCAGGGGAAATGAAAACGATCACGGATACCCTGAGAGACTAGTTTTTCGTCCCAGGAACGCTCAGCTTCCTCTTCCCTCCCTCCCAGTCTAGCTTAAGCAGGCGGCCATACAGGGGTCTGGGCGAGAGCCCCAAACCCAGGTAACCTGCCTCCAGCCCGGAGAGCTGGGCTGAACTCCGTAGGGCCCCTAGACCCGGAAGCCCCTTTGCAAGCCGGGAGTGGGGGTAGGGGTAGGGGAGGGACGGCGCCTGCATGGAGCTGGGGGAGGGGTCTCCCGGAAGGCAGTCTCCCGCGCGCCAGGTTCCCAACTCCCCGCCCCCTCGCGGGAGCAGTTGCGTCAGCTTTGAAATTCCAAATTAGAGCAAGTGGTCTCCTCCAAGCCTGGTGAACATCGGGCAAGGGAGCTGCCGCCAGGAGGCAGCACTTAATCAAGAATGTCAGGGCCAAGGGTGTCCGGAGGTTAGAGTCTCCAAGAGCACCCTTCATCCGAAGATGTGAGAGGCAGCGCAAAACCTAACAAAAGGGAGGGTCGCTGAACTCATTCAAGAAAAGGAATCTGGGCGGCGCCTGTGGCTCGTGAGCAGGGCGCCGGCCCCATATACCGAGAGTGGCGGGTTCAAACCCAGCCCCGGGGCAGCGCCTGTGGCTCAAGGAGTAGGGCGCTGGTCCCATATGCCGGAGGTGGCGGGTTCAAACCCAGCCCCAGCCAAAATCCACAAAAAAAAAAAAAAAAAAAAAACCAGCCCCGGCCAAACTGCAACAACAAAAAAAAAATAGCCGGGCGTTGTGGCCGGCGCCTGTAGTCCAGCTACTCAGGAGGCTGAGGCAGGAGAATCGCCTAAGCCCAGGAGTTGGAGGTTGCTGTGAGCTGTGTGACGCCACAGCACTCTACCGAGGGCAATAAAGTGAAACTCTGTCTCTACAAAAAAAAAGGAATCTGTGGTCGGCCCGGTGGTTCACGCCTGTAATCCCAGCACTCGGGAAGGCTGAGGCGAATGGATTGCCGAAGCTCACGACTTCGAGACCAGCCTGAGCCAGAGCGAGACCAGTCTCTAAAAACAGCTGGGCGTTGTGGCCGGTGCCTGTGGTTCCTCGGGAGGTTGAGGGAAGAGGATCGCTTGAGCCTAGGAATTTGAGGTTGCTGTGAGCTGTAATGCCACAGCACTCTGCCCAAAGGTATAAAGTGAGACTCGTCTAAAAGAAAAAAAAAAAGGAATCTGGAAATGTTTCACCAAAAAGATGGCTTATAAACAGTACAATTACCTTTTGAACGATCCAGCTTTGGCTTTTTTTGTTTTGTAGAGACAGAGTCTCGCTTTATCGCCCTCGGTAGAGTGCGGTGGCATCACAGCTCACAGCAACCTCCAGCTTTGGGGCTTAGGCAATTCTCTCCCCTCAGCCTCCCGAGTAGCTGGAACTACAGGCACCCACCACAGCGCCCAGCTATTTTTTGTTGCAGGGGCCGGGGCTGAGTTTGAACCTGCCACACTCAGCATATGGGGCCGGCACCCTACCCACTGAGCCACAGGCGCCACCCCAGCTTTGGCATTTTTGAAAGCCAGTGTTGCAGCTCTGCAGACAACCACAAAGAGCCACCCGCTTTCAAGACCAGTCTGGTGGAAAGACATGGAGCTTAAGGGACTTTCCAGCCACCAGGCAAAAAGAAGCAGTGCAGCCCAAGTCATAATTTGCCTGTCTTGAAGGCTAGGACATTTAACACAGAATTTACCCAGTACTGAGTTAGCAGAGATTTGACAGGTCTGGGGAAAGAAGAGACTATGTTACAACAAATTATGTAATTAGTAAGGAAATAATATGCAAAGCAGAGTATTGTGTGGGTGATTTATAGGCTTTAGTTCTCTCATTTCTTTGTCTTTTCTTTCTGGTTTTTTTCTTTTTTTTTTTTTGAAACAGAGCCTCAAGCTGTCACCCTGGGTAGAGTGCTATGGCATCACAGCTCACAGCAACCTCCAATTCCTGGGCTCAAACGAGTCTCCTGCCTCTGCTTCCCAAGTAGCTGGGATTACATGCGCCCACAATGCCCGGCTATTTTTTGGTTGCGGCTGACATTGTTTGACAGGCCTGGCTGGATTCAAACACGCCAGCTCAGGTGTATGGGGCTGGCGCCTTAACACCTTAAGCCACAGGCGCCAAGCCTAGTTCTCTCATTTCTTGAGTGAGTTGAGTGATTTGATCTTCGTGCCATCCTAAAGGGGAAGATAATGAAAGAATCTCAAACAATTCCCACTCCTCTCCACAACTTCTTCACTTCAGAATTTTGTTTCCTGCAAAAAGAGGAAGAGATTGCAAAACAAAGTGGAATTGACTACCCAGAGTCAGCTTCACTTGTGTTCCTTCTCCAGCGTCATCGTTATTAATCACACGTTAAACGTCCCCCAATTTTCCAGAGCAATAAATACATTTGTGCAAAAGCAACTACATAAGTACAGACCCACAAAACAGAAGGATGTTAGACAAAAACATGAGTGGATAACAAAATGTTACAGCCAAATAAAATATAGGCATGAAGCTAGTGAAAGTCAAAGGAGAATTAAGAGAGGAAAGACATGAAGCTCAGATGCCTAATGCTTCATATTGCTCTTAACTCCAGTCTTTGCCAGATGAAGTCCAGAGGTTAAAAGACATTCAGTTAGGGTGACAAAACTGGTTTCCTGTGGCTTCTAAGGCTGTTGAAGTCATTGAGGAGTGCTGTCCAGGTGCCAGACGCCCTCCCTCCTACAGTATTCCACGAGGTCTCTGAGAATGCTGATGATGTTAGTTGTCAGCACTCTGTTTTCTCAAAATCCTAACCCACATTTCCTGCTATTTACAACCCACGAATTGTCCCCTGCCACATCACATTAACCACGTCAAGGGCTGAACTCGTCTTCCTTCCAGAGACCCTTCCCCTCCCAGATTTCCCAATTCCGGTCAAATTTCCCATCCTCCGGCTCTGGCTCCTTGACTCCTACAGCTGTTAAATAAGTGCACATGTCGCAGGGAGTGGTAGCTCACGCCTGTAATCCTAGCACTTGGGAGGCCAAGGTGAATGGATTCCTGAGCTCACCAGTTCAAGACCAGCCTGAGCCAGAGCAAGACCTCGTCTCAAAAAATAGCTGAGGGGCGACACCTGTGGCTTAAGGAGTAGGGCACCGGTCCCATATGCCGGAGGTGGTGGGTTCAAACCTAGCCCCGGCCAAAAAAAAGCAAAAAATAGCTGAGCGTTGAGGTGGGTGCCTGTAGTCCCAGCTGCTTGGGAAGCTGAGGCAAGAGAATCGTTTGAGTTCAAGAGTCTGAGGTTGCTGTGAGGTATGACGCCATAGCACTCAACTGAGAGTAACAAAGTGAGATTCTGTTTCAAAAAATAATAATAATAATTGCACATGACCACTTGCATGCTGTGTTCATATTATACCTATTATTTGTTCACCTAATATACATTTCCTTTTCTATGACTATGCAAAGTGATGGCATCCTCCTTGTGTATGAACTACTAAAAGTTAGGAGTGTTACTGGTTCAATTCCTTTATATAGTATAAGTGTAAGTGGTTGTGCCAGCCTGTCATCTTTTCTGTCAATCATGAATGTTGGTCCCCAGGTTATTCTTTGAGCCTTTAGCTTCTACTATTTGATTCCCCAACTGTAAACTATGGGATTCCAGTGCTTCTACCTCAGCTGTCTTTCTCAGGACCAGCCAAAGGCTCAGAGTGACAAAGCTGCTCAATCCTGTAATCCCAGCCTTTGGGAGGATGAGGTAGGAGGATTGCTTGAGGCCAGCAGTTCAAGAGCAGCCTGGGCAGCATAGCAAGAAACCATCTATAGCCCCACCCACCCACACAAAAAATAAATACACAGCCAAATACTGGTTCTATTTCCTGATCCCTGAAAGCTACAGGCAATCTCTATAATAATTGCTTCCTGAACTGTTTTACCTACTTTACAGGTTTATTATGAAAATCTTATGAAATAACTGATGTGAAAGCAATTTGTTAAGTAAAAATGAAGTGTATGACTGTACAATAGTAGTGGTCCTCTTTGTCTTATTTCCCTTGCTTATTTTTTTTAGTCTATCTGTTGGCTTCTAGCCAAGTCTCTTTTGTTCCTATCCTCTCTTCTTGTTTAGCCATAGCCTGTACCATTCTTACTGTTATCAAAATAGCTGCTTATACTTCTTAAACCAGGATCCACCCTTCCCCTCTTTCAAAGCACAATTCAGAGCCACCTCCTGTGGAAAAACTGCCCAGTCTTGCAGAAGGAAATGATAAACTTCCAGATAGATTATTACACAACTCCCTCAGGTTCCTCTAGGCAGCATATATTGAAGTGTCTAGCCTAGAACACAAGCAAGGGGCTCTTTTATAGGAGGGTTACCATTTATATGGCACTTTCATTCACATTATCACCCTTAAAATGTTTTCACAAATGTGATATACCAAGATTTTTTTTTTAATTTGATTAAGAAATAATCCTTGGCTTGGCACCCATACCATAGTGGTTACAGTGCCAGCCACATATACCAAGATTGGAGGGTTTGAACCCAGCCCAGGCCAGCTAAAACAACTGCAATAGAAAATCGCTGGGGCATTGGGGCGGGTGCCTGTAGTCCCAGCTACTTGGGAAGCTGAGGTAAGAGAATCGCCTAAGCCCAAGAGCTAGAGGTTGCTGTGAGCTGTGACACCACTGCACTCTACTAAGGGCGACAAAGTGAGACTCTGCCTCTAAAGAAAAAAAAAAAAGAAATTAAGGATGGGCCAGGCATGGTAATGCATGCCCATAATCTCGGCACTTTGAGAGGACAAGGCAGGAGGATCACTTGAAGCCAGGAAATTAAAAGCAACCTGGACTCGGCACCTGTGGCTCAAGCGGTGAAGGCGCCAGCCACATACACCTGAGCTGGAGGGTTCAAATCCAGTCCAGGCCCGTCAAACAACAATGACCGCTGCAACCAGAAAACAGGTGGGCATTGTGGCAGGCACCTGTAGTCCCAGCTACTTGGGAGGTGGAGGCAGGAGAATCGCTTTTGAGCCCAGGAGTTGGAGGTTGCTGTGAGCTGTGATGCTATGGCACTCTACCCAGGGTGAGAGCTTGAGGCTCTGTCTCAAAAAAAAAAAAATCAATAAATAAAAATACACCCTGGTAACACAGTGAGGATCCCAAATCTACAAACTATACAAACAAAGAAAAAGAAAGAAATGATCAGCCTAGGAAACAGCAAGACCGCTCTCTCTAATAACAATAGAAAAACTAGCTGGGTGTTGTGGCACATGCTTATAGTCCTAGCTACTCAGGAGGCTGAAGCAAGAGGATCATTCAAGACCAACAGTTTGCTGTGAGCTAAGACACCACGAAAATCTACCCAGGGCAACAGACTGAGTTTTTTTTTTTTTTTGTACAGACAGAGTCTCACTGTACCGCCCTCAGGTAGAGTGCCATGACGTCACACAGCTCACAGCAACCTCTATCTCTTGGGCTTACGCGATTCTCTTGCCTCAGCCTCCCAAGCAGCCGTGACTACAAGCGCCCGCCACAACGCCCGGCTATTTTTTTGTTGCAGTTTGGCAGGGGCTGGGTTTGAACCAGCCACCCTCGGCATATGGGGCCGGCGCCCTACTCGCTGAGCCACAGGCACCGCCCCAGACTGACATTCTTGTTTCAAAAAAAAAAAAAAAGGGCAGCACCTGTGGCTCAAAGGAGTAGGCTGCTGGCCCCATATGCCGGAGGTGGCGGGTTCAAACCCAGCCCTGGCCAATAACTGCAGAAAAAAAAAAAAGAAAAAGACGGTAGATTGCTTGAGCTCAGAGTTCCAGATCAGCTTGAGCAAGAGCAAGACCCTGTCTCTCAGAGGCGGGGTGCAGTGGCATCCTAGCACTCTGGGGAGGCAGGTGGACGGCTTTAGTTCACAAGTTTGAGACCAGCCTGAGCAAAAGCGAGACCCCATCTCTACTAAAAATAGAAAAACTAAGGCAACAGGATCACTTGAGCCCAAGAGTTGAAGGTTGCTGTGAGCTATGATGTCATAGCACTCTACCCAGGGCGATAGCTTGAGACTCTGTCTCAAAAAAAAAGAAAAAGAATGGGGCGGTGCCTGTGGCTCCAAGGAGTAGGGCACCAGCCCCATATGTCAGAGGTGGCGGGTTCAAGCCCGGCCCCAGCCAAAAACTGCAAAAATAAATAAATTAATTAATTAATTAAAAAGAGAAAGAAAAATGAAAGATAAATAACTTCTCAAAGGCAGTACTGACTAGCAAGTGATAAAACGAGGGAAGAAGTCACAGATCAGGGTATGCAACTTATTAGTACCTACTTCACAAGATTTTTTTTTTTTTAAAGTATGTTTAGACAGATCTTTTATTTATTTATTTATTTATTTTTGGTTTCAGCCAGGGCCGGGCTTGAACCCGCCACCCTCTGCATATGGGGCCGGCGCCTTACCAACTGAGCCACAGGCACCACCCCTACTTCACAAGATTATTGCAAAGATTATGTTGGGCGATGTGTGGTGGTGGTAGCTCTTATAAAAATGGAGTTAGGGGGCAGCACCTGTGGCTCAAGGAGTGGGGCGCCAGTCCCATATGCCGGAGGTGGCGGGTTCAAACCCAGCCCTGGCCAAAAACCACAAAAAAAAAAAAAAAAAAATGGAGTTAGGGCTCGGTGCCTGTAGCTCAGCAGCTAGGGCGCCAGCCACATACACCAGAGCTGGCAGGTCCAAAACCAAACTGTGCCGGCCAAACAACAATGACAACTACAGCCAAAAAACAATAGCCGGGCATAGTAGTGGGCTCCTGTAGTCCCAGCTACTTGGGAGGCTGAGGCAAGAGAATCACTTAAGCCCAGGAGTTGGAGGTTGCTGTGAGCTGTGATGCCACAGTACTCTACCCAGGGTAACAGCTTGAGGCTCTGTCTCAAAAAATAGATAGGCTCAGCACCTGTGGCTCAAGTGGCTAAGGCACCAGCCACATACACCTCAGCTGGCAGGTTCCAATTCAACCCAGGCCCACCAAACAACAAAGACGGCTGCAACCAAAAAATTGCTGGACATTGTGGTGGGCGCCTATAATCCCAGCTACTTGGGAGGAGGTGGTAGGAGACTCACTGAGCCCAGGAGTTGGAGGTTGCTGTGAGCTGTGATGCCATAGGGTGACAGCTTGAGCTCTGTCTCAAAAATAAATAAATAAATAAATAAAAATAGAATGGAACGGGCAGTTTCTGTGGTTCAAAGGGGTAGGGCGCTGGTCCCATATGCCAGAGGTGGCGGGTTCAAACCCAGGCCCGGCCAAAAAAATGGAACTAAATGATCAACATGCATGTGCGCATATGGTAGTAAATTCAATGGAAATCAAGCAGGTGGAAGGAGGGAAAGAGGGACTGGGGTGTGTGTGTGTGTTTGTGTGTATATATACATATATAGATAGATAGATAGATATAGATATAGATATAGATATAGATATAGATATTTTTTTTTTCTGAGACAGAGCCTCAAGCTGTTGCCCTGGGTAGAGTGCTGTGGCATCACAGCTCACAGCAACCTCCAACTTTTGGGCTGATGCGATTCTCCTGCCTCCACCTCCCAAGTAGCTGGGACTATAGGTGCCCGCCACAATGTCTAGCTGTCTTTTGGTTGCAGCCATCATTGTTGTTTGGCGGGCCAGGGCTGGATTCGAACCAGCCAGCTAAGGTGTATGTGGCTGTTGCCTTAGCTGCTTGAGCCACAGGCACGGAGCCTGACCGATATATTATACCTACAGAGCATGTCTCTCTCTTGGAGAGAGACACAATTATAGCCTTGACTCAAACTGTACAAGAGTAAAGCAGGTAACCAAACCATTCCTGAACATTCTGAAATTCAAAAATAATTTTTAAGAAATTTTAAAAGGATAGTGAACATGTGTGGTTTTGGTCTCCATAGAATCTCCTGTGCCTAATACAGTGCTTCTCATACGGAATTTCTTTAGTTTTGTTGGATAAACGAGTGAAATATGAAACCAAAAATTTCTGATTTACTTACTCTAGACTTCATCACTTCTTTTAGTCTGGAAAAAATATGTTACAGTTATGCGGGAGACTGCAGAATAAAGTAATGTGTTTATTACTTCTCTGAGATCAAAGTCGCTATCAATTTCAGTGGACTACAGACTACAGGAGGAAGGTTGTGAGAATAGTTCACAACGGTTCGCTCTGAGGAGACATGAATTCCCCTAAAGGTGCGATCACCACTGAAGATTCATGCGCAGAACAACAGTTAACTCTTCCCGCAGGAACCTGGGTCTCGAGGGTGGCACCTGTGGCTCAGGAGTAGGGCGCAGGCCCCATGTACAGAGGGTGGCGTGTTCAAACCCAGCCCCGGCCAATCTGCAACAGACAAAGTAGCCGGGCGTTGTCCCAGCTACTCAGGAGGCTAAGAAAAGAGAATCGCCTAAGCCCAAGAGCTGGAGGTTGCTGTGAGCTGTGACGCCACAGCTCTCTACCGAGGGCGACAAAGTGAGACTCTGTCTCTAAAGAAAAAACAGCTGGGGCGGCGCCTGTGGCTCAGTGAGCAGGGCGCCGGCCCCATATGCCGAGGGTGGCGGGTTCAAACCCAGCCCCGGCCAAACTGCAACAAAAAAATAGCCGGGCGTTGTGGCGGGTGCCTGTAGTCCCACCTACTTGGGAGGCTGAGGCAAGAGAATCGCTTAAGCCCAGGAGTTGGAGGTTGCTGTGAGCTGTGTGAGGCCACGGCACTCTACCAAGGGCCATAAAGTGAGACTCTGTCTCTACAAAAAAAAAAAAAAAGAAAAAAGAAAGAAAAAACAGCTGGGGGGCGGCGCCTGTGGCTCAGTCGGTAAGGCGCCGGCCCCATATACCGAGGGTGGCGGGTTCAAACCCAGCCCCGGCCGAACTGCAACCAAAAAATAGCCGGGCGCTGTGGCGGGCGCCTGTAGTCCCAGCTGCTCGGGAGGCTGAGGCAAGAGAATCGCTTAAGCCCAGGAGTTGGAGGTTGCTGTGAGCTGTGTGAGGCCACGGCACTCTACCGAGGGCCATAAAGTGAGACTCTGTCTCTACAAAAAAAATAAATAAATAAATAATAATAATAATAATAAAAACAGCTGGGTCGCAGTTTTGGCTCTCATTTCCGTACAATAACCCAAGATGGCGCGGCCCATGATTGAAAAGTAGATTCAAGATGGCGGCTTCCGCCTTCCCCTGAGGCATCGCGCTTGCCCTCGAGGACACGCCCACTTCCGTCTACTTCAAATCAGCATGGCCCCTTTAGGGATTATGCTCTCGAGTGCGTAGGTATAGGGTGTGTGGGCTCGGGAGCCGGTGGGGGTTGGACCCGGGACCCCAAGCCGGCTGTGCGGTCTCTACCCCAACCCTGCCCCACTTTCCCAGCAGGTGTCCGTAGGCTGCACTGCAGCGCAGCGGCTTGGGCAGGCGGCCAGTGGCGACTCCAGTGAGTGCTGGGATGAGGGGATGTGGGAGGCCAGAAGCTGAGTCAGGTCCTCATCGAACTGTTTTTCTTTATCAAGACAGGGCCTGGCTGCCAACCCCTCCGGCTATGGGCCCCTTACGGAGCTACCAGACTGGTCGTACGCAGGTGAGCGCGGATCTGACAGTTAACTCTACTTAAGATTTTCACCCAGAGGGAACGCCCCTGGACTAGGCTGGGGAGAGGTGTCAGGGTGGGGACGTGTCTGAGTGAAAAACTATTGAAATTTTATGTGGAAAACGAGTTTGGGAAAGAAGCTCTCTTGTTTATTTTGTGAATTAAACTTCCACTAGGAAGGTAAATCTAGACAGAATCTTCTTGGCTTGTCTCCGGAGATAAGCAGATGGTAATTCTGACTTGGAGGTGGGAGAGATTGGCAAGACTTAACGTTTCTTAAAGGGGAGCATGGTTTTTAAAAAGCTAGGAAGTACGTGTGGTGAGTTCACCTCGAGAATTTGGTACCTAATGCAGGAAGAGCTCTTTGAAAGACTGCAGAAATGAGCGTCTTAGGGGGATAGAAGGGTGAAGATTGAGGATGGCAGGCTCCCTTTAGAAAGTCTTTTTCCGGCTCGGCGCCTGTGGCTCATGCGGCTAGGGCGCCAGCCATATACACCTGAGCTGGCGGGTTCGGATCCAACCCGGACCCGCCAAACGACAATGAAGGCAGCAACCAAAAAATAGCCCGGGCGTTATGGCGGGCGCCTGTGGTCTCAGGTACTTGGGAGGCGGAGGTGGGAGAATCGCGTCCAGCCCAGAAGTTTGAGGTTGCTGTGAGCTGTGATGCAACGGCAACCTGTGATCCACCCAGGGCGACAGCTTGATGCTCTGTCTCAAAAAAAAAAAAAAGTCTTTTTCCGGGCAGCGCCTGTGGCTCAAAGGGAGAGGGTGCCAGTCCCATATGCTGGAGGTGGTGGGTTCAAACCCAGCCTCGGCCAAAAACCACAAAAAAAATAAAAGTCTTTTTCCTTTACTGAGAAAGAATAGACATTATTGAAGGGAGGGACCTTAAAAAAGTGGAGGCTACTCCCCACTCTCCTTATGGGACTCCAGTGTACAGGCGGGAATATTGAGGCCTGTGGAAATGAATTGTCTGTGATCGTGCAGCTACTTAATAGCAAAGCCAGGACTAGAACTGAGCAGCGGCTTGTCCTCCTTCACAACACAGAGACCTGAGTAGTAACATCCTATTGGTATTTAAATTTTTTTTTTTTTTTTTGAGACAGTCCTACTTTCTTGCCCTCAGTAGAGTGCTGTGGCATCATAGTTCACAGCAACCTCAAACTCTTGGGCTTGAGTGAACTTCTTGCCTCAGCCTCTAGGCCCCCACCACAATGCCTGGCTATTTTTAGAGACAGTGTCTCCCTCTTGCTCAGGCTGGTCACAAACTCCTGAGCTCAAGCAATCCACCTGCCTCACCATCCCACAGTGCTAGGATTACAGGCATGAGCCACCACTCACTCCTGGCCTTAAAAGCTTATTCCTTTTTTTTTTTTTGAGACAGTCTCACTTTATCACCCTCAATAAAGTGCCGTGGTGTCACAGCTACAGCAACCTCCAACTCCTGGGCTTAGGTGATTCTCTTGCCTCAGCCTCTGGAGTAGCTAGAACTATAGGCGCTCACCACAACACCTGATTATTTTTTGTTGCAGTTTGGCCGGGGCCAAGTTCAAACCTGCCACCCTTTGTATATGGGGCCAGCTCTCTACCCACTGAGCTACAGGTGCCACCCTTAAAAGCTTAATTCTTTTTTTTTTTTTTGACACAGAGCCTCAAGCTGTCGCCTGGGTAGAGTGCCATAGTGTCACAGCTCACAGCAACCTACAACTCCTGGGCTTCAGCGATTCTCCTGCCTCAGCCTCCCAAGTAGCTGGGACTACAGGCGCCAACCACAATACGCAGCTATTTTTTGGTTGTAGTTGTCATTGTTGTTTGGCAGGCCTGGGCTGGATTCAAACCCGCCAGCTCTGGTGTATGTGGCTGGCGCCTTAGCCACTTGAGCTACAGGCACCAAGCCCAAAAGCTTATTCTTTTTTTGTGTGTGTGTGTGGTTTTTGGCCGGGGCTGGGTTTGAACCCACCACCTATGGCATATGGGACCAGTGCCCTACTCCTTGAGCCACAGGCGCCGCCCAACCAAAAGCTTATTCTTAATGGGTTTGTCATACCTTGTTCTTAAAGATGAGGACATATTTGAGGATAATTAAGCTACGACGTGTGTATAAAGTGGAAGAGAGGAGATTGGTTCTTCCCTTATTTCTATCACATTATTTAGACAAGATGGTGCAAACCCTCTTTTAACACTTGCCACTTCTGTAACTTCTATCTGTAGATGGCCGCCCTGCTCCCCCAATGAAAGGCCAACTTCGAAGAAAAGCCCAAAGGGAGCAGTTTGCAGTAAGTAGCTAGTTCCCCAGCCAGGACTACCTGTGTGTAACTGGAGGGATCATAATTGGTCTTAAACTGTGTTGCACCTAATCTAACATATATCTCTCATACAAGGTTTTAATAGCCAAAGGTGTTTTTGTTTTGTTTTATTTTGAAACAGTCTTAAGCTGTCACCTTGAGTTGTAGTTTTTTTCTTTTTTGGCTGGGGCTGGGTTTGAACCCACCACCACTGGTATATGGGGCCGGCACCCTACTCCTTGAGCCACAAGCGCGGCTCATGCTGTCACCTTGGGTAAAGTGCTATGACATAGCTCACAGCAGCCTCCACTCTCGGGTTGAAGCAATCCTCTTGCCTCAGTTGTTCTATTTTTAGTGTAGATGGGGTCTTGGTTTTGCTCAAGCTGGTCTCAAACTCATGAGCTCATGGTATCTCCACCTACCTCGGCCTCCCAGAGTGCTAGAATTACAGGCATGAGCCACCGAGCCCAGCTAACAGCCAAAGGTTTTTGTTTGTTTGCTTTTTGGTTTTGTTTTTTTCTCTAAGATAGGGTCTTACTGTGTTGCCCTGGCTCTAGTACTCAAGTACAGTGACATCATCATAGCTCACAACAACCTCAAACTCCCAGATACAAGTGATCCTCCTGCCTCAGTCTCGTAAGTAGCTGAGACTACAAGTGCACACCACCACACCATGATAATTTTCCTACTTTTTGTAGAGACAGGGTCTCGCCATGTTACTCAGGCTGGTCTTGAACTCCTGGTCTCAAGCAGTCTTTCCACCTAAGCCTCCAGAGTGCTGGAATTACAGCTTTGAGCCTCAGTACCTGGCTACTATCAACGGTTTTAATAGCCCCATGAGAAGAAAGGAAGAAAGCGGGGCCAAGCAAAGTGGCTCATGCCAGTAATCCTGGCACTCTGGAAGGCCGGTGGATTGCCTGAGCTCACAGGTTCGAGACCAGCCTGAGCCAGTCTGGGTGTTGTGGCAGGTGCCTGTAGTCCCAGCTACTCGGGAGACTGAGGCAAGAGAATCACTTGAGCCTAAGAGTTTGAGGTTGCTGTGAGCTATGATGCAACAGCGCTCTACCCACAGTGACAAAGTGACAGTCTGTCTCAAAAAAAAAAAAGAAAGGAAGAAAGTGGGGTACTCCTAGGGCAGGAATAAGTAGTAAACATCCTGCCTCCCATTTTGCTGTCTCCCTTCTGCTTTCCATGCCAAGCTTGGACCCACCTTTTTGCCAGTCAACTGTGTCATTTTCCAACTGAAACCAAAGCTCTAACTTTGTGAGTAATAAAATATATGATAACAGCATTTAAGCCCCAGATGTTATCCACAGTTTTCCTGTCTGTTTCAGAGACGAGTCGTACTGCTGTCACAGGAAATGGATGCTGGATTACAGACATGGCAGTTCAGGCAGCAGGAGAAGTTGCAGGAAGAAGAAAGGAAGCAGAAAAATGCTCTTAAACCCAAAGGGGCTTCACTCCAGAGCCCACTTCCAAGTCAATAAAAAATAACTCTTGCTACCCTTCCCCAATCTGTCCCTAGCTTTTTTTTCTATCACCTTGATGCCTCATGCCAGCCACAAGAAATCTTTTGTGTTCCCTATCTGTCTTCAGGGTGAAAGAGCTTGGACACCAGGAAGAACAGGCTGTAAGAGTACCGCCTGGGAGGCTTGGCTCAGTGCCCTCAACTGTGCCTCCTTTCAGTTCAGCTGAATCTTGTTCTAGGGTAGGATTTTTTTACTCCTTTGCAGGCCATAGTCCCGGGCCCAACTATGAACAATGGCAGCTCTGGAGACATGACAAGGGGACAGTAGTTTTTCTGCTTTTTTTTTTTTTTGTGGTTTTTTGGCCGGGGCTGGGTTTGAACCCGCCACCTCCGGCATATGGGACCAGCGCCCTACCCCTTTCAGCCACAGGCGCTGCCCTCTGCTTTTTTTTTTTTATAGACAGAGTCTCACTTTATCACCCTCAGTAGAGTGCTGTAGTGTCACAACTCACAGCAACCTCTAACTCCTAGGCTTAGGCGATTCTTTTGCCTTAGCCTCCCCAGTAGCTGGGACTACAGGCGCCCACCACAACGCCTGGCTATTTTTTGTTGTTGCAATTTGGCCGGGGCTAGGTTTGAACCTGCCACCCTCAGTATATGGGGCCGGCGCCCTACTCAACTGAACCACAGGCACCACCCTAGTTTTTCTGCTTTTAGCTAGGCACTCAAGCCTGTAACAGCCCATACAAAGCTCAGGCCATGTTCATTTGGCATCTAATAAATGTTTTGTTTTGATTTTTTCTGAGACTGAGTCTCACTACATAACCCTTGGTAGAGTACCATGGCGTCACAGTTCACAGCAACCTCAAACTCTTGGGCTTACGTGATTCTCTTGCCTCAGTCTCCCAAGGAGCTGGGACTACAGGCACCTGACACAACGCCTGGCTATTTTTTGATTGCAGTTGGCATTGTTTAGCAGGCCTGGGCCAGGCTCAAACCCGCCAGCTTTGGTGTATATAGCCTGCACCCTACTCACTGAGCTATAGGCACTAAGCCCTAATAAATGTTTTGGTGAAAAAGGCTTTCTAGCTGAGGTCCTTTTCTTGGCAAGCAACTGGTGTCAGGTTTCCTGAAGTCGAGATATGTGGTCCCAGAGGATATCTCCATAGAGAAGGCTGATGTGGGAAGAACCAGATGAAGGTGTTGCATGTTCTGCTAAAAGAGTTGGGTTATGAAGCCTCTGATTCTGATTACATTCCACAGTTGACTGAAGTGGAGCCTGTAGCTCCCCACCCATTTGTATAGGGAAGCCCTACACAAGGACTCAGCCCTCTAATAGTTATTATAGGATAGGTATCTAATCCCTCCCATGTACCACCACAAACCTGAAAGCTGCCCAGTACTTGGGAAACCTTTCATTTTTTTTTTTCTTTTTTTTTTTTTTTTTTTTGTAGAGACAGAGTCTCACTGTACCGCCCTCGGGTAGAGTGCCGTGGCGTCACACGGCTCACAGCAACCTCTTAACCCTTGGGCTTACGCGATTCTCTTGCCTCAGCCTCCCGAGCAGCTGGGACTACAGGCGCCCACCACAACGCCCGGCTATTTTTTCGTTGCAGTTTGGCCGGGGCTGGGTTTGAACCCGCCACCCTCGGCATATGGGGCTGGCGCCCTACTCACTGAGCCACAGGCGCCGCCCGGGAAACCTTTCATTTTATTGATCATGGCTCCTCCCATAAATTCTGAAGGCAAAGGACCTTTGTCCCCATTCTAATACAGAGCAGCAGACTTATGCCACAAACATGCAATAGTTCCTGAGTCTCTTGGATTTCTGAAGCTTCCTACCTTGCCTATTTTCTGTCCACCTTCCTTTATTCCTTCTCTTGCTTTTTTCTCCTCTCTTCCTCCCCCTTACCTCCCTCCACTCTAGCTGACCAAATGCAATTCTTGAATCTTAGATTTTGCTGATGATTGAGTTTTCTGTCTCCCACACTTTTCCTGCTTCTGTTGTGCTGCTTTTCCAGATCTAGTTCTCAACCTCTTATCTGTCTCTCTTTCTCACCAGCAGCTTTAGCATGTCCTACCCTTTCCGTGCATACCTCCACCCTTTTTTTTTTTTTTTTGTGAGACAGATTCTCACTATGTAGCCCTTGGTAGAGGCTCTGGATCACAGCTCGCAGCAACCTCAAACTCTTGGGCTTAAGCAATTCTCTTGCCTCAGCCTCCCAAGTAGCAGGGACTACAGGCACCCGCCACAACGCTGGGCTATTTTTTTGTCACAATTGTCCTTGTGTAGCTGGCCCTGGCCTGGTTGCATACGGTGGGCACTGTAACCACTGTGCTAGAGACACCAAGCCAATACCTCCACTTTTTGTTCTAACAGTCAAGTAAGGACACTTTTACTCTTTAAGGAATTGCCTCCACTTCCAGTGGAGAGGTGGAACTAAACCCCAAAGTCCTAACTCCCAGGCCCTTCTTTTCCTGCAATTT
Organism: Nycticebus coucang; assembly: GCF_027406575.1. Taxonomy (NCBI): domain Eukaryota; kingdom Metazoa; phylum Chordata; class Mammalia; order Primates; family Lorisidae; genus Nycticebus; species Nycticebus coucang. The sequence goes on along the minus strand of NC_069785.1, from coordinate 31,243,667 downwards.
CACCAAACTTGGTTAGCTTTTTCCCAGATTTGATAACCCCTCTTCTGCCCAGCCGGTTCTAATTTAAGAAGCAGCCAGATAACAAACAACAATAATAAAACGGAGCACGTTTGTCTTTGTACAAAGATGGAACCCTAATTCTGGTGTGGTTGAGGGGTTTGTTGTTGGGTAGCTGAATTTTGTTTCAGTTTGGATTTTTGGCAGAAGAGGGAGGGTGGGACGGAGGTGGTTTTCTACAAGTGCCAGCAGAATCCCCCCCACCCCAGCTTTTTTTTTTTTTTTTTGAGAAAGAGTCTCACTTTGTCATCCTCAGGAGAGTGCCGTGATGTCAAAGCTCACAGCAACCTCAACCCTTGGGGTCAAGTGATTCACTTGCCTTAGCCTCCAGAGTAGCTGGGACTACAGGCACACAGCACAATGTCCTGCTATCTTTTTTTTGGTGGTGGTGGGGGAGGGGAGTGTCTCGCTCTGGTTCAGGCTGGTATGGAACTCTTGAGCTCATGCAATCTACCCGCTTCCACCTCCCAGAGTACTAGGATTACAGGCGTGAGCTTTCACGTCCCGCCTACCCCCATCGTTTAGTAAACAAGCCCCTTCTCCAGTCCAGGTCTTGTGGATATGGAAGACCCCACCATCAGTTGGCCCTAGCCACTGGGCTTCCCAGTACTTCCCACACTGAGGTGAGACAAATGCTGAATACCAGAGGAATCAAGCCACCCAGAATATGCTTAGGTGGAGAAAATCTCCCACATCCCGTCCCAAGGGTCCTCCTGCAGCACCCTGCTGTCTTCTGTGGCTTCAACCCCTGCAGCCAGCGCCACAGAACGACACTAGGGTTGGTTTTTTTTTCTTTTTCTTTTTTTCCCCCCCTCCAGCTCTTCTGCACTGTAATTGGATTCAAGGCTAAAACAAACACGTCCCCAACCAGGAAAGGAGGGGGCGGAGGAGAGTCTGTGGGAGAAGGGAGGGACCAGAGGAGAGAGCCAGAGAGGGCTCCCGACCTAGTTCGCCAGCTAAGCAGAAGAAAGATCAAAAAACGGAAAAGAGGAGAAGAGCAAACAGGCACTTTCAAGAACAATCCTCTCAACTCCAAGCCGACGGCGCCCTAAGAATTCAAAAACCAGTGCCTACAGAAGACAAAGGCGCCCTGAGGGAGTGGCGGCGCGACCCCAGGGCGTGGGCCCCGCCGCGGAGCCCGCACAGCCCGGTTGCCCCGACGGTCGCGAACCATGTCTCCCGCCCCACGAGCCTCCCGCAGTCTCCTGCTCCCCCTGCTCACGCTCGGCACCGCGCTCGCCTCCCTCAGCTCGGCCCAAAGCAGCAGCTTCAGCCCTGAAGTAAGTGAGCTCCTCTGGCCCTGCCCGGAGTCGCGCCCACCGGGGGGGCGAGCCCGGGGGTCTCAAAGAGACAACCCTAATTCGGAGAGAAAGGATCTCAGATGCTTGGTACTGCAGAATCCCGCTCCTTTTCTTTTCCCTCCTCATCTCCAGACTTCCAAATCAATCCAACTTTCGCCTGCCTCCAACCAACTTCCCCCACCCCTAGCGCCGCTGACTCTCCCATTCCTTCCTTTGCTTGGAAGAACTTTACAGCTGGGGCCGACTTCCGTCCCCAGTTCCCCTGGGCTCTGCGCTCAGCTCTGGGACCAATTGGGGGCCCGATGAACATCTGGATTCCGCTCAAACCCCGTGCTGTTCTGGTTCGTTGTCATGTGCAAGAGTTGGTTGTTCCTTCAACTTTCCAGCTCCCCGCGCTCTCGCGCCCGCGCGCGCAGCTAGCCGGGTTCAGCGCGCCCTCGGCTGGGCCCCCAGCGCCTCGGCTCCCTGTGGGGCACGGCCCCTCCACCGACGCGTCTGCGGCCAGGTTGCATAGAGGGTGGACGCCGAGCGGCCCGGGCACCCAACCCTAGTCCCCGAGAGGACCCCTGTGTCCCAGCCTGAGTCCCTGGCGTCTAGGGTCGCAGCGCCAGCGCGCTGGCCGCGTTTCCGCACACACAAAGCTCTCCTTGTGAGCTGGGGGCTCGGCCTAGCCTCCGCCCCCACCCCCGCCCCTGTCGGCGCCTTCGGGCCTTTTTTGATGATTTTGTTCTTTGCTTTTTTGTGTTAATTGCAGGGAGACTAGGGGCATAGTTCCTGGAGTGGGAAGGGGGCCTGGCCCTGGGCGCCCTCACGCGTCGAGATTGACTTGGGCGTCCATCCCCACCCCACCCCTCCTCTGATGGTGGCCCACCGGGCCCAAGAGGAAGCCGCGTAGGAGTTGTCTGAGGAGTTTTTTCCTCTCTGCCTTTTATTTTGGGGTGAAGGTGGGAGACAGATTTAAGGAGCTTCTTATTTTGGGCCCTCCCAACCCACTCAGCCCGGCCAGGCCCTGGGTGCGGTCGGGAGGGGCTGGGATGGGCCCAAAGTGGGGGGATGGGATCTGGACTTCGTTTCCTCTGTCCAGGTCCCAAGCCTGGGCCTACCCAGGAGAAAAATCTCTCCAGGGCCTACCGGGGTGGTTCACGCCTGTAATCCTAGCACTCTGGAAGGCCAAGATAGGTGGATTGCTTGAGCTCTTAGGTTCGAGACCAGCCTGAGCAAGAGCGAGACCCTGTCTCCAAAAATAGCCGGCTTGTGGCAGGCACCTGTAGTCCCAACTACTGGGGAGGTTGAGGCAAGAGAATTGCTTGAGCCCAAGAGTTTGAGGTTGCTGTGAGCTGTAACGCCATGGCACTCTACCGAGGGCAACAAAGTGAGACTCTGTCTCAACAAAGCAACAATAAAAAACCCTCTCCAGAAAGAATATGAAGCTGAACAGAAAAGTATGACTCTAGGAATGGGAATAGGAGCCCCTTCCTCTGTGTGCTCACTGACCTAGAGGAGTAAAAATCTGCCCTGGGGCTGGGGGCTAGCCGGACTGTCAGGGAGGAGTTATCCTCTTCCCAGGCCTGGAGTCCTCTTCTGAGACCCTGAAAGGGAGAACCCCTAAGAAAAGGAGTCTGGGCATCTGGGAGCTGGGCACTGCCAACTTTGCCACCACCCTACCCTGTCTTTTATCCCTCCCTGCCCTGCTAGGCCCCCTAGGGAAAGGGCAGCAGCCCTGGCTCTGTTTTAAGTGGGTCATGGGCAGCGGTCCCAGTGCCAGAACCACCATTTGCTTCTGGGCCAGAGAAGGGTGGGAGCCAGAGGGAGGGAAGAACAGTCCCAGAGGCTATGATCCAGGGCCTGCTGGAGAGCTGGAGCTCCCCCAACCCTGTGCAGGACTCCTAATGGAGGTGAAAGGTGTTCCCTGACTTTCCCCTAAGGCAGTGGTTCTCAACCTTCCTAATTCCATGATGTATTTTCATTGTTACAAAGGGAACTGAGGCTGAGAACCTGGGAACCGCTGCCCTAGGGGGAATACTTTCTGTCTCTTACTCATCAGGTCAAGGCCAGCCTACCGAGTTCTTTGACCCCACGCAGTTGCTCCTTCTCCAGACCAATCTGGAGGGAAAGCTGCGAAGGTGCAGACCTGAGGTTGCTGGGTCCCTCCCAGCAGGCTTCCAGAGCCCTGCACCAGCTCCAGGACAGCCTCTCCTCCTCTCTGCCTGTCTGGTGCTAGGTCCTTGCTCTCACCCAGCCACAGATACAAGAGTCCTCTCTTCTGTGGCTTCAAGCTCATAGTATCTGTGAGGGAAGAAACCTGCTTAGGCCTGGGAGGAAGAGAGGGATGGGCATGCTTCTTTTCCAATCCTTGTGTCTCTCTTGACTCCAGGAAAGTCCCTTACTTGACTAAGCCTTCATTTTTCTCTATAGGGTATTGGGTGGAGATTGTGGGTGTGAATGTTTAGACCTGCCTACCTTCTTGAAGGACTCATGGGAAAGGGATTTATTTCTGAACTCCTGGATGTGGATTCTCTCCACCTTTTTCTGTAACCCTCCCTCTGACATCCTGCTCTAGGAGAGTTCTCCTCAGCTTTGCTCTCTGAGGGTGGAGGGGGCCTGACCTCAGTCCTACTTTCCAGCTCCTATTCTTCTCCAAGTCCTAAAACAGCTGTTCCCCCAGCAGGGGTCATAAGCCTGGGTGTGTGTGTGTATGTGTGTGTGGTGTGTGTGGTGTGTGTGTGTGTGTGTGTGTGTGTGTGTGTGTGGATCCTATAGGTGAGGCTAGGGGCAAAGGGAGTTCCTGCATACTTAGGCACAGGCCACAGCAGGCCTCCCCAAGGCAGTGGCTGTGGCATCAGCCAGCACAGGTCAGGACAAGCCTACAGCTCCCAAAGAGAGCAGCCTGAGACTGCAGCACTCAGCTTGGCTTCCCTCTAGTACACCAGAGGTTAAACTTCATGCCTTCCTCTACCACTAAGGAGGGGTTCTCAGAGCTTCAGAGCTGGGTGGTACCAGAGCTGTCCTGGCTAGGCCTTTTGGCTGAGAAAAGGCTGGAAAGCTGGGTTGTTTACATCTGGGGCCCTAACTCCTGTCAGCCTCAAGGGATCACTTCCCAGAAGCATGTTGCAATTCTTGCCCCTATGGGTTGAGGTCCCCAGTCATCTGCTCCTGAGTCACCCCCAATATCCATGTAAGAGCTGCTACATCACAAGGTGAAGGGCCATGTGGCAATCCATCCTAATGACCTTAGATAGGGGATGCAGCACACAATAGCAGCCTCTATCCCTCTCCCTTCCAAGCCCCTGCCCTAGGCAACCTGCAGCTCCTCTCTGGACTCCCTAAGAACACGAGGCTGGCTCAAGGACCCGAGCTGTGTAGGTAGTGTCTTCCCATAAAAGAATCCAAGCATCTTCATATTTCATGTATCAATGTTTTACTTTTCAGGCTTTAGTAAAACACTTCATTGTTCTATGATAAAGGCTGACTTTCCTCAACAGGGCTTTGCAGTGTGTGTACCTTTTAATCAAACACCGATCCCGGGTGCAGTGGCTCATGCCTATAATCCTAGCACTCTGGAATGCCAAGGCGGGTGGATTGCCTGAGCTAGAGTGAGACCCCATCTCTAAAAATAGCCAGGTGTTGGGCAGCGCCTGTGGCTCAGTCGGTAAGGCACCGGCCCCATATACCGAGGGTGGCGGGTTCAAACCTGGCCCCTGCCAAACTGCAACCAAAAAATAGCCGGGTGTTTTGGTGGGTGCCTATAGTCCCAGCTACTTGGGAGGCTGAGGCAAGAGAATCGCTTAAGCCCAGGAGTTGGAGGTTGCTGAGAGCTGTGTGAGGCCACGGCACTCTACCGAGGGCCATAAAGTGAGACTCTGTCTCTACAAAAAAAAAAAAAAGTAGCCAGGTGTTGTGGTGAGCACCTATAGTCCCAGCTACTCTGGAGGCTGAGGCAAGACGATCACCTGTGCCCAAGAGTTTGAGGTTGTTGTGAGGTGTGATACCACAACACTCTACCAAGGGTGACAAAGTGAGACTCCATCTCCAAAAAAAAAAAAAACCCACCAAAACTTCAAAATCTGACTTTAAGGCAATATGCTGGCCTCTATATTAGGAATAATTCACAACATACCTGAAATAAAATAGTCACCAAGTCTCCCCCACCATCTCCACCTCACTCTTCTACTGAGAACATTAAATGGACCTTTAGGTCCCAAACCATAGGTTTGCTCAGATACTGCTTGGTTAGGAATGGTAGCAGGATTATAGCTCCAGCTGGATCCTAAGTCTCACGGCATCCAAAGGCCCTAGCTTCCCCTTTCAGCACCCAGCCTACCTCTAGCTCTTTTTCTGCCTTCCTTTTTAAAGAGATCTCAGCTGTGAGAGATCCTGGAGGCATGATGCACCCCTGTCCCAGATGGGCTCATGTCAAGGCCAAAAGTAGAGCTCCTTCAGTAGAGCTACCTCCCTACCCATCATGGGCACAGCCCATAGTCAGGTAACACATGCTACAGGACTTCAAAACACTGACACAAACACAGCACATGCAAAACACACTGACACAAACACCAATTTGTTGATCAAGAGAAGTAATAAACGCTGAGTACATCTGGAGTTCAGGGGCCATCGCTGTCCCGTGCATAAAGGGCATCAACCCCCTATAAATTCTACTCTTAAAAAAAAAAAAAAAAACCCACTGACACAGAGGAGAAAGGTACTGAAAGGAATCATACCTCTGAGAAGACAGCCCGGAACTCTATTAAGTCACCTGGACTCTCATCCATAGAGATCTATGGCCAGAGTCTGTAGCTGTGGCCCCCCCACCCCTGTTTGAGCCCACAACCCCAAGAGGACAAGCCATATTGGGGCCTGGGCCACAGTTCAGGTCTAGCTTGGGAGTTCCACCAGACCTGCTGTCAGACCCAGGCTGGGAGTCCATTGCCCTTTCCTCACCAAGCCAAGGCCATATACCAAGTACTGGAGGGAGGCAGAGGCATCCTGTGGACCAAGTGGGGATGCTCTAAGCCACACCCATTTCCCTACAGGCCTGGCTACAGCAGTATGGCTACTTGCCTCCAGGGGACCTACGCACCCACACACAGCGCTCACCCCAGTCACTCTCAGCTGCCATTGCTGCCATGCAGAGGTTCTACGGTTTACGAGTGACAGGCAAGGCTGATGCAGACACCATGAAGTAAGTGCTAGACCCTGGCACAGCACCCACTGACAGCACTGAGTGCCTGGCTCCTGCCCTTGTACTTCACCCCCACATGCAGATCCCGGCCCTCTCATGTTCACCTTGACCTCATAACCTGGGCCTTTCCCCACTTGGACACACATGTAAGCCTCATCCAATGCTAACACTGAAGACCTTTCTGTTTCATACACTGTACTGACCCCAATCCTCACATTCCAACCTACTCCAGGGCCATGAGGCGCCCCCGATGTGGTGTTCCAGACAAGTTTGGGGCTGAGATCAAAGCCAATGTCCGAAGGAAGCGCTATGCCATCCAGGGCCTCAAATGGCAGCATAATGAGATCACTTTCTGGTGAGTGCAACAGGCAAGTGCCCTTTCTCGCATCTGATTACCCTTCCTATCAGTTGTGCTTATGCAGAGACTCAGAGACCTCTTGCCCTACTCTCCTTTCTTCCTGAGAAGCATCCCTGGGAGTGGGGAGGAGCATGGCTCAGATCCTGGAAAGAGGATGCACACCAATGCCAGACAGCCAAAGCCTGAAGATCCCTAAGCCCTCAGTTCTCAAGGCAGAGGCATCGTGCGTGCGTGAGGCAGCAGCAGGAGCTGGGTCAGGCAGAGGTGGCTGGGCAGTTCAGTCAGACCTGGGAGAGTGCAGGGTAGGAGAATTTTGCCCCTTGTTATCCTAACACACCCCATCCTCTCCCTGCGTGGCTGGAACTCAGCATCCAGAATTACACGCCCAAGGTGGGCGAGTATGCCACATTCGAGGCCATTCGCAAGGCATTCCGTGTGTGGGAGAGTGCCACACCACTGCGCTTCCGTGAGGTACCCTATGCCTACATCCGTGAGGGCCACGAGAAGCAGGCCGACATCATGATCTTCTTTGCCGAGGGCTTCCATGGTGACAGCACGCCCTTCGATGGTGAGGGTGGCTTCCTGGCCCACGCCTACTTTCCAGGCCCCAACATTGGAGGGGATACCCACTTTGACTCTGCTGAGCCCTGGACTGTCCGGAATGAGGATCTGAATGGTGAGGACATAGCCCTGGGACTTATTGAGGAAAATCAACTATCACTTGTGGTGGGAAGGGTGTTTCTCCCTCCTCCCAAATTTTCAGGGCTAGAAAGACTGCAAAGATTTCCTGTCTGACTTCTGACAAAAGCAAGAATCCTGTTTTGAGCTATTTATATCTAGGCCCTTCTGTCACCCTCTGACTGGCTTTCCAGACTTAAGGGATCCTCATCACCCACTTTTCCAGGCAAATGTCATGTCTAGTTCCTGAGAGAAACAGCCCAAGAGAAGACCTTGGGTTCCCCTAACACAGCTCTTCTTGGGATGGGAATCCTGCCCCTGTGTACTCTGTCTTCTCCACCTAGAATGGGTTGCTGGCTGGCTTTGTGCCTTAAATGTCAAATAGAAAGCTGGACCCAGTTGCTTTGGGTAGAAAATATGACCAGCAGGCTTGCATGTGGAACTGAAGCCTCTTGTGGAGAAGCAGGGAGCCTGAGGGAAGACACCAAAGCCGCCATCATAACTATCCCCATCCCTCCAGGGAATGACATCTTCCTGGTGGCTGTGCACGAGCTGGGCCATGCCCTGGGCCTTGAACACTCCAGTGACCCCTCGGCCATCATGGCACCCTTTTACCAGTGGATGGATACAGAAAACTTTGTGCTCCCTGATGATGACCGCCGGGGCATCCAACAACTTTATGGCGAGTAATCCAAGCCCACTCCATCTCCTCTCTCTGCTCCTTATCCCTTCCTGGCCAGTGCATGTCCCTTCTCTCATACCCTACAGTCTGTGCACCTCCCCACCTGACCCTTTCTTCATCGACTCCCACTTTTGATCCCATCTTTTTTGTCACCTCCTGGATTGCTTCAGCCTCCTGCAGAGGTCCATCCCCTGGGCCTGTCTGTCTATCCTTTCCTTCCTTCCCCACCCCCAAATCTGAAGTGCCCCTCATGTTCTCTGCCCCAGGAAGTGAGTCAGGATCCCCCACCAAGGTGCCCCCTCAACCTAGGACCACCTCCCGGCCCTCTGTCCCTGATAAGCCCAAAAACCCCACTTATGGGCCCAATATCTGCGATGGGAACTTTGACACTGTGGCTGTGCTCCGAGGAGAGATGTTTGTCTTCAAGGTGAGAGGGAGTGAGAAGTGGACTGCCTGAGGGGGGCAGGGGTTGGTGGAAATGACAATAGGAGGACTGAAAACTAAAATCAAGACAAAGGGAGAGGTAGCTCCCACCTGTAATCCCAGCACTCTGGAAGGCTAAGGTGGGTGGATTGCTTGAGCTCTGGAGTTCGAGACCAGCCTGGGCAAAAGCGAGACTCCGTCTCTATTAAAAATACAAAAACTAGGGAGGCGCCTGTGGCTCAAAGGAGTAGGGCGCCGGCCCCATATGCCGGAGGTGGCGGGTTCAAACCCAGCCCCGGCCAAAAACTACAAAAAAAAAATAATAATAAACTACTGAAAGAAAACTTTAAAAAAAAAAAAATATACAAAAACTGGGTGGCGCCTGTGGCTCAGTGAGTAGGGTGCCGGCCCCATATACCAAGGGTAGCAGGTTCAAACCCGTCCTCGGCGAAACTGCAACCAAAAAATAGCCAGGCGTTGTGGCGGGCGCCTGTAGTCCCAGCTCCTGGGGAGGCTGAGGCAAGAGAATCGCGTAAGCCAAAAAGCTTGGAGGTTGCTGTGAGCTGTGTGACATCATGGCACTCTACCCAGGGCGGTAAAGTGAGACTCTGCTTCTACAAAAAAAAAATAATAATAATACAAAAACCAAGGCCGGGCATGGTAGCTCATGTCTGCAATCTCAGCACTTAGGAGGCTAAGGCAAGGGAATCGCTTAAGCCCAGGAGTTAGAGGTTGCTGTGAGCTATGACACCACACACTCTACTAAGGGTGACAAAGTGAGACTCAAAAAAAAATAATAATAAATAAAAACAGGAAAACTAGCTGGGCATAGTGGCGGGTGCCTGTGGTCCCAGCTCCTAGGGAGGCTGAAACAAGAGGATTACTCAAGCCCAGGAGTTAGAGGTTGCTCTGAGCTACGATGCCACAGGGCAACAGAGTAAGACTGTCTCAAAAAAAAAAAGACAAAGGGTAGTGGAGGAGCCCTGGGGATTGAGCCAGAAGTCTAAGCTACAAGATAGAATGTCCTCTTCCCATGTTGACTGGCTTCCAGGAGCGCTGGTTCTGGCGGGTGAGGAATAACCAAGTGATGGATGGATATCCCATGCCCATCGGCCAATTCTGGCGGGGCCTGCCTGCATCCATCAACACTGCCTATGAGAGGAAGGATGGCAAATTTGTCTTCTTTAAAGGTAACTAGGTATTTCACCTTTGGGAGTGGGGAGGGTCCCCCTGGAAGAACTGATTCCTTTTGACCCCTTCACAAACTTTGGAGCCCAGATTGAACCAGATGCTGCCCTTCTCTTTCCTCCCCAGGAGACAAGCATTGGGTGTTTGATGAGGCATCCCTGGAACCTGGCTACCCCAAGCACATCAAGGAACTGGGCCGAGGACTGCCCACTGACAAGATTGATGCTGCTCTCTTCTGGATGCCCAATGGAAAGACCTACTTCTTCCGGGGAAACAAGTAAGACCTAAAGCCCTTAATCCCAGTCTTCCCTCCTCAGAAGTTACTACTACCACCCCAATTCCCTCAATTCTGGAGAAAGATCCGCTTTACTTCCAAGGCAATTCCCTAGAAAAGGAGCTGGCTGAGCCTCTGTTATTGCCTAACAATGGTCAGCCTCCTTTGGGACTGTGTGAGTGGGACATGACCGGGTCGACATTTCAGACCTGGTCATTTTACGCCTCCTGCTCCCAGCACTGAGCCTCCACCCAAGCAGCCAGGAATGGTTATTAAGGGCTACTGGTGGCTCCTTGTAGCCTGGGCCCTTCCTTCCACCCCCACCTTCCGCCACTTTCAGCAACAGGCCCTCATTACCCAAAACCCCTGTGTCCCAACCTGTCCACAGCTACCCGTTGCTCACTGTTGAATTCTGCCCTGGGTCCTGCTGCCCTCTCAAGACATGCCCAGTGCCCATGTACTCCCCTTCCCTCTCGCCCCCAGGTATTACCGATTCAACGAGGAGCTTAGAGCAGTGGACAGCGAATACCCCAAAAACATCAAAGTCTGGGAAGGAATCCCTGAGTCTCCCAAAGGGTCATTCATGGGCAGCGATGAAGGTGAGAGGGGCAAGGAAAGGGGTCCACAAGAGGAGGGTGGGAATAGGGAATTTAGGAAGAGCAAGTGGAAAGACTGATGAGTGAAGGCCAGGTGTGGTGGCTCACACCTCTAATCCTAGCACTCTGGAGGCCGAGGCAGGTGGATTGCCCTGAGCTCACAGGTTTGAGACCAGCCTGAGCAAAAGCAAGACCCCTGTCCCTAAAAATAGCTGGACGTTGTGGCGGGCACCTGTATTCCCAGCTACTAGGGAGGCTCAGGCAAGAGAATCGCTTAAGCCCAAGAGTTTGAGGTTGCTGGGAGCTATACAGCACTCTACAGAGGGTGCAAGGTTAAACTCTGTCTCATAAAAAAAAAAAGACTTGAGTCTGTGTCCTAAAGAAAACAGTAACAAAAAAAAAAAAAGGAAAGCAGTAACAGTGATAACAGTAGTGGGGTCCTTATCCACATGCCAGGCACTAAGCACCAGGTTAAGAGCTTTCCATGCATCGTGCCTTAATCCCACCACCCTTCAAACCTGGCCTGTAATTGCACTCCTTGAACAACTGAGGAAATGTGGGCCCAGAAAGATGGAGGTGACTCAGCTGGTCCTCACACTAACAAAGTTGCCTTTGTGCCTCTCCTCTCCTCTCTCTGGGTTCTCTCCTGGACCCTGTCTTTTCTTGTGCCTTCCTGACCACCATCTTGGGGACCCCCTGCAGTCTTCACTTACTTCTACAAGGGGAACAAATACTGGAAATTCAACAACCAGAAGCTGAAGGTAGAACCGGGCTACCCCAAGTCAGCCCTGAGGGACTGGATGGGCTGCCCATCAGGGGGCCAGCCAGATGAGGGGACTGAGGAGGAGACAGAGGTGATCATCATCGAGGTGGACGAGGAGGGCAGTGGGGCAGTGAGTGCTGCCGCCGTGGTGCTTCCTGTGCTGCTGCTGCTCCTGGTGCTGGCAGTGGGCCTTGCAGTCTTCTTCTTCAGACGCCATGGGACACCCAAGCGACTGCTCTACTGCCAGCGTTCCCTGCTGGACAAGGTCTGACCCCCACTGCTGGCCCACCCACTCCTACCACGAGGACTTTGCCTCTGAAGGCCAGTGGCAGCAGGTGGTGGTAGGTGGGCTGTTCCTGTGTCCCAAGACCCTTCCTCCCAGTCTCCTTTCTTCTCTCTGTCCCCTGGCTGGCCCCTCCCACCCTCACCCCTGGCATTGCAATGTCTTCCCTAGATGGGTCCTCTGAGGGTTGAGCTGGAAGTTGTCCCTTCCAGCCTCTGCCCCTCAGGGGAACCCCATAGCTTGGTGTGTGTCCAGCCCCATCTGAATGTCTTGGGGGCTCTGCACTTGAAGGCAGGACCCTCAGACCTGGCTGGTAAAGGTCAAATGGGGTCATCTGCTCCTTTTCCATCCTATGACATACCTTAAACCTCTGAACTCTGACCTCAAGAGGCTCTGGGCACACCAGTCCTAAAAGCCCCAGGTGTACCCAATTGGCAGCCTCCCACCTCTCATTCTGGCTAAAAGGAATCTAATCTTCTTGGTGGGTGGAGAACCTGAGAGAGCGTGAGGGTGTGGGGACCCTCAGCCACCCTGAGACCATGGGAGGAAAACTCAGAGAAGGTCTGCTATCAAGTTCCTCAAAGATCTGCCCCTGCCCCAACTACCCGAGAACTTCCAAGGAAGAAGCCTGAGCCATTAAGGACTAAAACGGGGCTGAACAAACGTTTTGCAGCCCTACCCCTCTCGAATGTTAGCCTTGGATGGGGGTTTCACAGTTGGAAGAGCTGAAACCAGGGGTGCCGCTACCAGGGTGGGGTCAGAGCTCTGGGGGTGAGCCTGAAGGCCATGAGAAGGAACCTTGCTCACCTGCAGGTAGCTGGGGCTGGGGCCCAAGGCCAGAGCAGCCAGAGAACAGCATGGGACCAAAGGGGGAAAAGAAGAAGTGTGGTAGCAGTGGACAGCTAGGGGCCAGGCAGGCCAGGCCAAGCCAAGCAGGTGTGCCACAGGGTGTGTTTGGCACTCTCAGGAAGGGCCCTGAGGAAGGCACACTTGCTCTTCTTGGTCCCAGTCCTCGCTGACCAGGCAGCATGGAGGGAAGGGTGGGCAGCCCAGAGAAAGGAGCAGAGGGCACACATACAGGGACTGTGGCCTTGGGGCCTTAAGGAGAGAGGCCTCCAGAGACCTCGTGGTGCTCAGTCTCAGCCTGCCTGGCCATCTCAGTGAGGGGCAGGAGCCTGGTAAGGCCCTCACTACCCTGATGTCACACCCCTCAGACTGCCCTCCCTCTCCCCACCCAGCCCACCCCGTTGAAGTCTCCTTCGGCCACCACCTAAGGTGTTGGTCATGGTACTGGGGACTTGGGAGAGTGAGACCCTGTGGAGGCAGTGAGAGGAGTGGGATGCCAGGGGAGTGGGGTGTGGGGTGGGGGAAATGGGGTGAACGGTGCTGGCAGTTCGGCTAAATTTCTGTATTGTTTGTTTTTTTATTTTGTTTAATGTATATTTTTATTATAATTATTATATATGAATTCCATCGAAATCAGTTCCTTTTTGTTAACAAGGGGCGGGGGTGGGGGTGGGGGTGGGGGGCAGAGGCATCTGACCCCAGGAACCTGCAGGGCAGGGCTGGGTTGGTGCCCTCTAAGGACATTTTTGACCTTGTTCAACTTTTCCACAAAGAATAAACTGTGTTTCACATGTGTGTGGCTGCAGTTCCGTATAGGGATGAATGGGATATGGTTAAGTGGGGGCTGGAAAGGGGCAAATGCCCATCATGAGCGGTGTTTTCCATGAGGTGGGGTTTGGGTATTTTTGGTAAAGGAATATGTTTATTCTTAGTGGGCTAAAGGGAGTCGGGGGACAGAGATGGGGAGCAGGAGAGTGGTTGCAATCCCTCAAAGAATACCTTTGAGACCCAAGGCTCAAAGACAAGAGGAAGTGGCCAAGATGAGGCCATTTGGAAAATCTTCCTAAATTGCATTACCCTGTCATGTGATCTGCCCACAGACCCTTCATTTTTTCTTGCCTCTCTGTCTGAGGCAGAGGATTCCCCAATCATATTCAGCCTCAGGCTCAGTGGCAGGTCAGAAGCAAATGAAAGAAAAAGATGTTGCCCCGGGGCCTATTAGGAGCAGTGGTTCTTTAGCGAAACAGATCTTATGGCGCTTGCCCAGGAGAGCCACGCTGGAAGGGTAAAATCACAAGGCTTCGTTTCCTTCTTCCTTATAAACTGCTGCCCCAGACAGGGTTCCCAGGCTGTTGACCCACCCTTCCTCCAAAACCAGCCTAGAGTGAGGAATCAGCTCAGTGCTGAGTCAGCTCAGCTGGGGAAGAGCCGGTCCCTCTCTCTACCCCCCTTCCCTTCCTGCCTCAGCCCAGGCCCCGTCCACACCCTGCCTCACAGAGCCCTGGCCCCATCTATGTCAGTCGGTCGATCCAGCTGCTATTCAGGGCTGGTTAGTATGATTGCTTTGGCAGAAGGGTACCCCACCTTCCTGCCAGCCAGGAGCCCTGACCCTGCGCCTGGCCTCCTGTATCTCCCCTGCCAACAGCTGTTTGGCAGGGTCTATGTATGTGTCTCAGTGGTACTGGATACCACCTCCCCACTTACTGGAGGGGGCTAGAGCATTGAGAAGGTGACAGGGGGAAGTCAGGCCATCTGGGGGTGGTGGGGCCAGTGCTGGTGGCAAGGAACTCAAAGATGAGCTCATGGCCCCTTTGTGTTTTTGTGGTCCACATCTGGAGGCAATTACAGATGTTATCCAGTGGGAGTTTTGCAAAACACAGCTGGAGCCAGTAGAGGAGCCTGGAGGGGGGGCTACTGCCAGAGGGAAGAGAAGGGGGAGCCTAGGGCTCCCGCGCTGGAGTGCGGTTTCTCCATCACGAGGAAATTGTTTGGCCCTGATTCTGGAATCACAAGATGCTCTCTGGAGCCAAAGGGGAGATGGGAATGGAGGACTAGGGACAAAGGGGGAAGCGGTGGAAGATAGGCTTCATAACCAGGGAGAATTGCAGGGTGGAGGCTGCAGGGTCTCGTGCCTCTGACGTGCCAAAGCCTGACTGATCCACCCCAGAGAGGCTGCCCAGCGACCCTGGGAGGTGCCTCAGTGATCAATCACAAGGCCCCACTGAGTGAGTTGCCAGGTCACGCCAGGGTGAGGTGAGAGCACAGGGCCTGTGGCTTCCAAGAGACCTGCACACTTGGCCCTACCCCGACTGTCCATTGGGCCTGACCCAGTTTCTGCAGTTCCAAGTTCCTTTATTCGAAAGCAGTACATGTGAGTTGGAGCAGCCAGGAGGGAGCCAAGGAGAATCTGTGAGGAGGTTTGGGCAGAATCCAGGAAAGCTGGTGCGAAGGAGGTGCTGGACTGGGAGCAAGGGCCAAGGAGGAGCAGTACTCGGCCGGCCGACTCCTGAACCCCACACGTTTGAAGGGGGGCCATGGGCTCCTTGTTATTGCCTCTCTTTCTCCAGGGCTCCTGCCACCAGCTGGGCCCATGCCTCCAAGGCTGCCAGCCAGGTGCTGGGTCAGCAGGATGGGAAGGAAAGGGAAGGAACCAGGCCCTCTATAGGAGAGAGGACTGGGCAGAGTGACCCCCTGCACACACTCTAGCTAGTTCAGCTGGTCTTTCACTGTTCCTCCGGGACCCCTTCTCCCGGCAATCTGACAGACTTACCCATTCTCTCTTTGACCTCTGCATCCCTCCATCCCCTTCCAGTGCTGGAAAACTGACTGCTAAGGTCCTTATAACACACAATAACATAAGCACTAACATTGCCCCATTTTACAGATGAGGAAAGTGAGGCCCAGAAAGATAAATGACTTGCTCAATGCCAGAGCTTTTTAGTCTACATTTAAAACCCAGATCTGTTCAATTTTTTTTGTCTGTACAGGCAGATCCTGGCATTGTCTCAGGTGTTGCTTCCTGAGTCAGCCTGGCTTTGCCCCAACTAAAGCCCATCCTGCCCTAAGTCAGGGAAGTGCCCCTGATAGGAATGTCTTGGCAGTGTCTTCGGGAATCTGCTTGCTCACTGTGCCATGTAGCAGCAGCATTGTAGGGGGTAAGAGTACAGGGGAGAGGGGTTCTTCCTCAGGAACACACTTTGCAAGCCCATCGCCCCCTTTCTTGGGGGCAGAGCCAGCACTCTGAGAGAAGGAAAGTAGCACCAAGACTCAGAGAAAGACACCGGCAGCAGTGGGGGGGCGGGGGGAGAGGGGCATGACTGGCTGTATGCAATGGCCTGGAGGGAGGCAGAGGCCTTCGGGGGTGGTGCCCAATCCCTAAGGCCCAAGGAAACCCCAGCCCAGACTGCTCCATTGTCCTATGGCCCCCCTACCCTCTTCCTACCCAGTGCCCCAAATTTGAGTTCATCTCCTGAAGGAGATCAAGTCTGCACACAGAGCCCCATCTGTGGGGGTTTCAGCCTTCCTCCCTCAGCTGAGAAAAGGGAGAAACCAGAGGCAGCCTGCAAGGGGGCTGGGCAGCCAGGGCTTGGAAAGGAGGCAGGCCTGACTGGCCAAAAGCCACTATCCCAATGAGCTCACACACATACTTTCCACCCTGGCCCAGGGCCGATGGCTCAGCTCCTTCCAGGCCAGCCTTCCCCAGTCAGGCCCAGCCCCCTCCCCTGCCACCAGTCCTGGGCCCAGGGCTTCCATCATCCAGGCACCCCAGGCCAGGGCTATCGCTACACTCCCAAGAAGCAGCTTCTTCAGCCTCCGCACTGAGGCCAGCTGCCCCCTGAGTCCCTTATTCCTCAACCACTGAGGCCTTTGTGGCCTAAAAGCAGAGGAGACCAGCTTCCTGCCTCCAAAGACCTACACCTCGGTAAGGAGGGACAGTGGAGGACACAGAAAAGGTGGCAACCCTGTGGTAAATGGGCGGAAGGGCTTCCTTTGAGTGCCTGAAGTAACTCATTGACCCAAAGACCAGGCCAGATGTGGGAGCTGCCTTTCCATGGGTCATATCCTGCTCACTCACTTGATTCCCATCAGGGGCACTTCCCCGACTTAGGGCAGGATGGGCTGTAGTTGGGGCAAAGCCAGGCTGACCACACAGCAGAAAAAAGGCTGGTGCCTCAGGAGGCCTCTTGGACTCACACCCAACACAGGCTCTTGTTCAGTTTGATTCACACTGTTCAAAGACCTCACCCTTTGCTCAGCTTCCAGGGACATGTAGCACCAGGCCAGAGAACAAGATCAGTTCCCCAAAATTCTCTCTTTGTCCTTTCAGTGCCTGACTCTGTACTAGGAGTATGGCTGCCCTGGATCCAGTAATGTCCCCTGAAGGTCTGCGAGTTAGTATATTCAGACACAGGAGACAATTCTTCGCATTTTGGATTCTAAAATTATGGTCACTGTGAGAACATGACACATCTGTTGCCCTCTTATATCAGGCACTGATGGTATAGAGGAATTACTATAATTCATCATGGCCACTGGACAAACATGTTCTGTTCTCACTTTTCTTTATTTTATTTATTTACTTATTTATTTATTTGAGACAGAGTCTCACTATGTCACTCTTAGTAGAGTGCTGTGGCATCACCGCTCACAGCAACCTCAAACTCTTGGACTTAAGTGATTCTCATGCCTCAGCCTCCCAAGTAGCTGGGACTATAGGCGCCCACCACAATGCCTGAGTATTTTTTTTTCTTTCTTTTTTTTTTTTTTTTGGTTGCAGCTGTCATTGTTTAGCTGGCCGGGGCCAGACTCGAACCCACCAGCCTCAGTGTATATGGCTGGCGCTCTACTTACTGAGCTACAAGCGCCCAGTCTTGCCTGTTTTTTTTTTTTTTTTTTTTTTTGTGGTTTTTGGCCGGGGCTAGGTTTGAACCCGCCACCTCCGGCATATGGGACCGGTGCCCTACTCCTTGAGCCACAGGCACCACCCCATCCTTGCCTGTTTTATTGTTGTTTTTGAGACAGTGTCTCCCTCTGTCACCCAGGCTAGAGTGCTCACAGCAACCTCAAACGCCTGAGTTCAAGCAATCACTCCTCTTACCTCAGCCTCCCAAGTAGCTGTGACCACAGGTGCCCACCCAGAGCCCAGCTAATTTTTCTACTTTTACTAGTGATGGGGGCCCACTGTTGCTCACAGTGGTCTCAAACTCCCAAGCTCAAACAATCCTCCTGGTTTAGCCTCTCAGAGTGCTAGAACTACAGGAGTGCTAGGGTTATAGCCATAAGCCCCTACATGGCCCTGTCCTAGATTTTCTTACAAAAGAGTAAGATGATGCTAGGCACACAGGAAGCAACAAAACTTTGTCAAATTTGGCTCAGCGCCCATAGTCGAGTGGTTAGGGCGCCAGCCACATGCACTGGGGCTGGTGGTTCAAACCCAGCCAAGGCCTACTAAACAACAATGACAACAATAACAAAAAAACAGCTGGGCATAATGGCAGGCACCTGTAGTCCCAGCTACTGGGAGGCTAAGGCAAGAGAATAGCTTAAGCTCAAGAGTTTGAGGTTGCTGTGAGCTGTGATGGTACAGCACTCATACTAAGGGCAACATAGTGAGACTCTCAAAAAACAAAAAAAAATTGTGCCGTGAAGGCTATGTTAACCAGTTTGATGAAAATATGTCAAATTGCGTATAAAACCAGCACATTGTACCCCATGATTGCATTAATGTACACAGCTATGATTTAATAAGAAAAAAAAAGTTTGTAGGGCGGCGCCTGTGGCTCAGTCGGTAAGGTGCCGGCCCCATATACCGAGGGTGGCAGGTTCAAACCCAGCCCCGGCTGAACTGCAACCAAAAAATAGCTGGGCGTTGTGGCAGGCGCCTGTAGTCCCAGCTACTCGGGAGGCTGAGGCAAGAGAATCGCTTAAGCCCAGGAGTTGGAGGTTGCTGTGAGCTGTGTAATGCCATGGCACTCTACTGAGGGCCATAAAGTGAGACTGTCTCTACAAAAAAAAAAAAAAAAAAAGTTTGTCAAATTGACCTGCCAGTGGCAGTTGTGATTATATAAGTATTATATACGTAAGTAATGAACATATAAGTTAAATAATCATAGAGCTGAAGGCCGGGCACAGTGGCTTACACCTGTAATCCTAGCACTCTGGGAGACCGAGACAGGTCGATTGCCTGAGCTCAGGAGTTCAAGACCAGCCTGAGTGAGAGTAAGCCCCATCTCTAAAAAAAAAAAAAATAGCCGGGTATTGTGGTAGGTGCCTATAGTCCCAACTACTCAGCAGGCTGAGGCAAGAGAATCACTTGAGCCCAAGAGTTTGAGGTTGCTGTGAGCTATTATGAGCTATGATGCCATGGCACTCAACCCCAGGGTGACTGAGTGAGACTCTGACAAAAAAAAGAAAAATCATATTGCTGCTGGGAGCAGTGGCTCACACCTATAATCCTAGCACTCTGGGAGGCCAAGACAGGTGGATTGCTTGAGCTCAGGAACTCAAGATCAGCCTAAGCAAGAGTGAGACCCTGTCTCAAAAAAAAAGTCATGGAACTGGCTCAGCCCTGTGGCTCATGTCTGTTGTCCTTGTACTTTGGGAGCCCAAGGTGGGAGGATTGCTTCAGGTAAGGAGGTGTTAGAGGCCAGCCTGAGCAAGAGCAAGACCCCATCTTTACAAAAAATAGAAAAAATTAGCCCCGTGTGATGGTACATGCCTCTGTAGGCCCAGCTACTTCGGAAGCTGAGGCAGGAGGATTCCAGAAGCCCAAGAGTTTGAGGTTGCTGTGACTTATGATGACTCAACAGAGTGAGACTGCCTCAAAAAAGAAAAATCATTGAGCTGTACACTTAAACTAAGTGTACATTGTGAACGTCACTGTGTATTTTACCTCAACCTTTAAAAGGTTAAAACGAAAGAAAAATAATAATTCATGCCCCTACTTTGCCCCGTTAGGGGTCAACCTTCCACTCTCAGCCTACCCTTAATTTGGGAGTAGTTGGTATCAGGTTTTGTCCATCCCACTCTTCTGGAAATACCAAGCCTTCAGATTGTACCCTCTGCCCCGTCTTCACTTGGAGGTCTCTCTTCCCTACACTTCTCTAAGCTTCATGCCACGTGTCCCCACTCTCTCCTCTGCTCTTATTGGCCTGGGCTCCAGAGGTGCCTGCATCTCATCCCTGTGCAAGACTGCTTGTAAGTTCTGAGTGCAGGGAATTTGGGGAAGAGACCCAGAGGAACAGTCACCATACTCTCTCTGACTGGGCCCACCTCCTCTAAGGCAGAGACCAACTGGCAGGGTTTGCGGGGTGGTAGCTCCTCCTTGTGGTGGGTATTGGACTCCAAATGAACTTGGGGAACTTAGGCCGGGGCAGTCAGCCTCACCCAGGGCCACGGACACTGTCCTTTCTCCTTTCCCATTTGTCCATGTTTCCACCATGGACACCTGTACTTACAGGGGTGGACCCTGAACGAGACAGGCAGACAAGCCGTTGTTAGCCTTCTAGCTGAAGAGGGGGAAAAGTCAAGAGTTTCCACCTGCTCTCCCCGGGGGGTGGGGGTAGGGGTGGGTGAGCAGCCTTTATTAACACCTTAATGGGGTGAAGGGGGTGCGGGACAAAGGTACGCCGGAGGGAAGAAGGGAGGCACTTCTATACCCTCCCATCAGAGCCCTTCAGGGTTGTCACACTGCCCCCATGTGGATGCCTCAGACAGTGATTGCTCAAGGATGCCAGTCCCCTGGGCCCCCAGGACAGGAGTCCAGGAGAGGCTTTACACTCCTCGACTTCAGAATGCTGTCACAGAACTCTGGCTAAGGCTGCAGGCCTCTGTATCTGTGTCCTCTTTACCCAAGAATGGGATATTTCTGTGCCAATTCCCTTAGGCCTTTGGAGATCATACTTATCCCTCCTGGAGGGCCTGTAACCTGCACCCATCCTCCTGTTATCCTCATCATGGGGGCAGGAGAATTCTTTGCTCCTCACTTCACATTTATAAAGGTCTTTAAATTTCTTTTTTTTTTTTTTATTTCATTTCATCCCTTCTTTTTTCTTTTTTTTTCCTTTTTTTTTTAGACACAGTCTCACTTTGTGGCCCTCAGTAGAGTGCTGTGGAGTCATAGCTCACAGTAACCTCAAACTCTTGGACTCAAGCGATTCTCTTGCCTCAGCCTCTCTTACAGCTGGGACTACAGACACCTGCCACAACTCCCGGCTATTTGTTTGTTTAGCAGACTTGGTCCAGGTTGGAACCCACCAGCCCTGGTGCATGTGGCCTGCACTCTTACTGCTGAGCTACGGGTCCCCAGCCTTAAGCAATTTTCTTGCCCAACATCTGGCTATTTTTAGAGACCAGGTCTTGCTCTTGCTCAGGCTGGTCTAGAACCTGTGAGCTCAAGCAATCCATTCGCCTCGGCCTCCCAGAATACTAGGTTTACAGGCGTGAGCCATGGCACCCAGCCACAAATCTAGTTTTCTTTTCTTTTTTTTTTTTTTTTTTGTAGAGACAGAGTCTCACTGTACCGCCCTCGGTAGAGTGCCGTGGCATCACACGGCTCACAGCAACCTCTCAACTCTTGGGCTTACGCGATTCTCTTGCCTCAGCCTCCCGAGTAGCTGGGACTACAGGCGCCCGCCACAACGCCCGGCTATTTTTTGGTTGCAGTTTGGCCGGGGCTGGGCTTGAACCCGCCACCCTCGGCATATGGGGCCGGCGCCCTACTCACTGAGCCACAGGCGCCGCCTCCACAAATCTAGTTTTCATTTACTATATCCTGCAGTAAAATCGAGCTTTTCTTTATTTGAAAAACTTTTTTTTTTTTTTTTTTTTTTTTTTTTTCAAAAAAGTGAGACTTTGTGGTTCTGGGTAGAGTGCTGTGCCATCACAGCTCACAGCAACTTCAAACTCCTGGGCTTAGGCGATTCTCTTGCCTCAGTCTACCAGGTAGCTGGGACTACAGGTACCTGCCACAATGCCCAGCTATTTTTTGTTGCAGTTGTCATTGTTGTTTAGCTGTCCCAGGCTGGGTTTGAAACTGCCTCCCTTGATGTATGTGGCTGACATCGTAACCACTGTGCTACGGGAGCTGAGCCTAGTTGAAAATTTTTCTAATTGCATAAACAGCTGATCCTATAACATTCCTGTCACCTTCTGCTGGATTATTTCATTTTACTCATCTTTTAAAATGTGGCTTCCAGGGGAAGGGAGGGGGAAGGTTTTAGTGGAGGGAGGGTAATGGGTGGGGCCACATCTATGGTGCATCTTAGAATGGGTACAGGCGATTGCACTAATGTACACAGCTATGATTTAACAATAAATAAATAAATAAATAAATAAATGTGGCTTCCAGTGCCAGGTGCGGTGGCTCACATCTGTAATCTTAGCTATTTGGGAGGCCGAGGTGGGTAGATTGCCTGAGCTCATAGGTTTAAGACCAGCTCAAGCAAGAGGGAGACTTTGTCTCTAAAAATAGACAGGCATTGTGGAGGGTGCCTGTAGTCCCAGCTACTTGAGAGGCTGAGGTAAGAGAATCGCTTGAGCCCAAGAGTTTGAGGTTGCTGTGAGCTATGGTGCCACAGTAGTCTACCAAGGGCGACAAAATGAGACTCTGTCAAAAAGAAAGAAAGGAAGAAAGAAAGAAGGAAACCATGTCAGATAGCCCAATAGAAAAAAATTATCAAAGAACTAGTCACAAATATGATGGAGTACCGAAAACCAAAAAGGAGAGGGTGAGGTAGCCCGGAGATTAGCAACAGCAGGAATCTGGAGGAACAAAGGAGGGAGGTAGTATCACCAGAGCCTAAAGGCCGGTTAACTAATGAGAGGTAGAACCACAGAAGATGCACAGCTCCTGCTAAAGACAAAGCTGAAGGGGGCAGAGCATAGGGACTACTCTGGATTTTCCTTCCCCACTTCTCCTGCAGTCTCCCACTAGTGCTTCCTGCCAGCTGAACTGAGCTCAAAGCCACTTGGCAAGGAAATTTGGGAAATGTAGTTTGCACAGCTACTTGGGAGACTGAGGCAAGAGAATCTCTTTAGCCCAAGAGTTTGAGTTTGCTATGAGCTGTGACGTCTGCACTCTACCAAGGGTGACATAGTGAGACTCTGTCTCAAACAAACAAAGAAGGAAATGTAGTTTGCAGCAAGAGGCAAGAGAATGAATCTGAGAGTAGACAGGTAAATGACTACATCTACATATTCTAAAAGCTAGCCAGTGTTAAGGACTTTGCTCTGAAGATTCTAGAATCTATCGTGTTTAACAGCAAGGATTCTGATCCAGACAGTTTATAACTCAAGTTCCTTTTTTTTTTTAAAAAAACAGAGTCTTGGGCAGCGCCTGTGGCTCAGTGAGTAGGGCGCCGGCTCCATATGCCGAGGGTGGCGGGTTCAAACCCAGCCCCGGCCAAACTGCAACAAAAAAATAGCCCGGCGTTGTGGCGGGCGCCTGTAGTCCCAGCTGCTCCAGAGGCTGAGGTAAGAGAATCGCGTAAGCTTAAGAGCTGGAGGTTGCTGTGAGTCCTGTGACGCCACGGCACTCTACTGAGGGCGGTAAAGTGAGACTCTGCCTCTACAAAAAAAAAAAAAAAAAACAAAACAAAAAAAAACACAGAGTCTTATTATGTCGCCCTCGGTAGAGTGCTGTGGCATCACAGCTCACAGCAACTTCAAACTCTTGGGCTTAAGTGATTCTCTTGCCTCAGCCTCCCAAGTAGCTGGGACTACAGGCGCCCACCACAATGCCTGGCTATTTTTGGGTTGCAGTTGTCATTGTTTAGCAGTCTGGGGCTGGGTTCGAACCTGCCAGTTTCCATGTATGTGATGGCACCCTATTTACTGAGTTATGAGCCCTGAACCTTTTTTTGGTTTTATTTTGTTTTGTTTTGTTTCATTTTGTTGAGACAGAGCCTCAAGCTGTTGCCCCGGGTAGAGTGCGTGGCATCACAGCTCACAGCAACCTCCACTTCCTGGGCTTAAGCGATTCTCCTGCTTCCGCCTCCCAAGTAGCTGGGACGACAGGCACCCACCACAACGCCTGGCTATTTTTTTGTTGCAGTTATCATTGTTGTTTGGCGGGCCCAGGCTGGATTTGAACCCTTCGGCTCAGGTGTATGTGGCTGGCGCCTTAACCGCTTGAGCCACAGGCGCCAAGCCTTATTTTGTCTTTTTGAGACAGAGCCTCACTATGTTGCCCTCGGTAGAGTGTCATGGCGTCATAACTCTCAGCAACCTCAAACTCTTGGTCTCAAGCATTTCTCTTGTCTCAGTCTCCCAAGTAACTGGGACTATAGGAGCCCACCACAATGCCTGACTATTTTTTAGAGACGGGGTTTCATTCTTGCTCAGGCTGGTTTTGAACCTGTGAGCTCAGGCAATCCACCTGCCTAGGACTCCCAGAGTGCTAGGATTACAGACATGAGCCACTGCAGCCAGCCTTTGACTCAAGTCTTGGCTCTGGCACATGCTAGTAGTTTGATCTGAGCAAGTTGTCCACACTATGACTCAGTTTCCTCAATTACAAAATGAAGACAAAAATAACACCTACTAGGCAGCGCCTGTGGCTCGAAGGAGTAGGGCGCCAGCCCCATAAACAGGAAGTGATGGATTCAAACCCAACCCCAGCCAAAAACTGCAAAAAAAAAAACCCCAAAAACAAAACACACCTACTTCCTAGAGGTGTGGTGAAGATTAAATGAGATAATATATATGAAGTATTTAGAATAATACCTAGCATTTGGTGAGTACTCTACAAAACCTAGATATTATCATTTAAAAACATAAACATCTTGGCTCGGCACCTGTAGCTCAAGTGGCTAAGGCACCAGCTACATACACTGGAGCTGGAGGGTTCAAATCCAGCCAGGGCCCGCCAAACAACAATGACAGGGCGGCGCCTGTGGCTCAAGGAGTAGGGCGCCGGTCCCATATGCCAGAGGTGGTGGGTTCAAACCCAGCCCTGGCCAAAAAATAAAAAAAATAAATAAATAAAAAATAAATCAAACAACAATGACAACTACAACCAAAAAATGGGAGGCTGAGACAAGAGAATTGAGAATCGCTTAAGCCCAGGAGTTGGAGGTTGCTGTGAGCTGTGATGCTATGGCATTCTACCCAGGGTGACACTCTGTCTCAAAAAAAAAAAATCAATAGGGCGGTGCCTGTGGCTCAGTCGGTAAGGCACCGGCCCCATATACCGAGGGTGGCGGGTTCAAGCCCAGCCCTGGCTGAACTGCAACCAAAAAATAGCCGGGCGTTGTGGCGGGTGCCTGTAGTCCCAGCTACTTGGGAGGCTGAAGCAAGAGAATCGCTTGAGCCCAGGACTTGGAGGTTGCTGTGAGCTGTGTGAGGCCACGGCACTCTACCGAGGGCCATAAAGTGAGACTCTGTCTCTACAAAAAAAAAAAAAAAAAATCAATAAAATAAAATAAATATCTGGCTTGGCTCCCATAGCACAGTGGTTATGGCACCAGCCACATACATGAGGCTGGTAGGTTTGAACCTGGCCTGGGCCAGCTAAGCAACAATGACAACTGCAACAGAAAAATAGCCAGGCGTTGTGATGAACACCTGTAGTCCCAGCTAGTTGGGAGGCTGAGGCAAGAGAATCACTCTGGCCCAATAGTTTGAGGGTGCTGTGAGCTGTGATGTCACAGCACTCTACTGAGGGTAACATAGTGAGACTCTGTCTCAAAAAAAAACAACAAAAAAACTAAACATCTTCCATTTTTCCATTACTTCCACTATTTTTCATAATTCCTCAAAAATTTCCAAGTATATTTCCACAGGCCCATTCACAAAGGTATTTGATAGTCTAGAATGTGACTTATATGGGCCCAGAAACTTAAACTTTCTAAACTAATTAAACCTTAAACTCATTGTAAGTATCTGGGTCCTCTTTAATTTCTTTGTTATCTTTTTTTGGCTTCAATTCACTCTTAAATATTAACTCCCAGTGTTTGCCACAGTGCCTTGCACTTAGAAGGCATTTAAATATTTATAGAATGGAAGTTTGTTCTACCCTTTCTACCTGATGATGATTGCTCCCAGTAGCATTAAGTCTTGGTTTTATTTTTTGCAAATTTCAGTTTATTCAGATTCCAGACCAGGGATTCACATCCCCTTCCTCACCTCCCCACAACTCTTCCCATCTCACCAACACCTCCCCTGCTTCCTTTACAAATTTCCTACTTCCCCACATGATGCTCCCACAGGTACTTCCATAACTGTCTAGCTTCCATCCTAGCCCCCAGACAGAGTCTTGCTCTGTCTTCTTGGCGAAAGTGCTACAGCCTCAGCCTAACTCACAGCAACCTCAAACTCCTGGGCTCAAGCAATCCTCCTGCCTCAGCTTCCCAAATAGGTGGGACCACAGGCTCCTGCCACCACACACAGCTATGTCTGGCATTTTTAATCTATGTATCTGACTTCTCTTTCCAACTAGACTGTAAGTGAAGTCTGAAGAATTCCAAGCATCTGACTTGGTGTGGTTGCTCACACCTGTAATCCTAGCACTCTGGGAGCCAAGGTAGGTGGATCCCTTGAGCTCGGAGACCAGCAGGAACAAGAGACATTTCTCTAAAATAGAAAAATTTGGCTCAGCGCCTATAGCACAGTGTTTACGGTGTCAGCCACATACACCAAGGCTGGCGGGTTTAAACTCTGCCCAGGCCAGCTAGACAACAATGACAATTGCAACAACAACAACAAAAATAGCCGGGCTGGCTGTTGTTGTGACAAGCACCTGTAGTCCCAGATACTTGGAAGGCTGAGGCAAGAGAATCACTTAAGCCCAAGAGTTTGAGGTTGCTGTAAGCTGTGATACCACGTACCCTACTGAGGGCAACATAGTGAGACTCTGTCTCAAAAAAAAAAAAAGTAATAAATAAATAAATATAAAAATAGCCTGGTGGGCGGCGCCTGTGGCTCAGTCGGTAAGGCGCCGGCCCCATATACTGAGGGTGGCCGGTTCATACCTGGCCCTGAGCTGCAACCAAAAAATAGCTGGGCGTTGTGGCGGGCGCCTGTAGTCCCAGCTACTCGAGAGGCTGGGGCAAGAGAATCGCTTAAGCCCAGGAGTTGGAGGTTGCTGTGAGCTGTGTGATGCCATGGCACTCTACCAAGGGCCATAAAGTGAGACTCTGTCTCTACAAAAAAAAATTAATTAATTAATTAAAAAAAAAATAGCCTGGTGTTGTGGTGGGGGCCTGTAGTCCCAGCTACTTGGGAGTCTGGGTCAAGAAAATCACTTAATCCCATGAGTTTGAGTTTGCTGTGAGCCACAGCACTCTACTCAGGGTCCCAGAGCACGACTCTGTGTCAAAAACAAACAAAGAAATAAATAGAAAAATTAGCAAAGTGTAGTGGTGGGCACCTGTAGTCTCAGCTACTCAGGAGAATGAGGCAGGTGGATCACTTGAACCCAGGAGCTTAAGGTTGCTGTCAGCTATGAAGATACCAGGGCATGCTAGCCTAGGAAGGGGAAGGGGAAGGGAGAGAAGGGAAAGGGAGAGAGAGAAAAAAGGAAGGAAGGGAGGGATGGAGGGAATTCCAGGCATCCACTAAATACTCAAGAGTCAAAAATATAGGTGGATTCAACTAAAACCTCCATGACTGCTTTTAGGACCTAAACGTTTTTGAATTTCCCCAATCTTTTTTTTTTTTAAATAGAGACAGAGTCTCTAGCCGGGCGTTGTGGCGGGCGCCTGTAGTCCCAGCTACTCGGGAGGCTGAGGCAAGAGAATCGCGTAAGCCCAGGAGTTGGAGGTTGCTGTGAGCTGTGTGAGGCCACGGCACTCTACCGAGGGCCATAAAGTAAGATTCTGTCTCTACAAAAAAAAAAAAAAAAAATAGAGACAGAGTCTCATTTTATTGCCCTCAGTAGAGTGCTGTGGCATCACAGCTCACAGCAACCTCCAAATCCTGGGCTTAGGTGATTCACTTGCCTCAGCCTCCCGAGTAGCTGGGATTACAGGCACCCGCCACAATGCCCGGCTATTTTTTTGTTGCAATTTGGCCAGAGCCAAGTTCAAACCCACCGCCCTGGGTATCGCCCTACCCACTGAGCCACAGGCGCCGTCCCAATCTTTTTATCCTCCTTCCTTTTGCACCCTCCTACCTTCAGGGTTCTATTGGATTCTCTCATTAATCCTTAAGGGCCTTTTTATGGCCACCTGTATGGCTTCACAGAAAATTGTTTTGTACCATTTGTAGAGGGGAGAGAGTAGTAAGAATGTGTACTTTATCCAGAGCCAGATTGCCTGGGTTCAAACCATAGCTCCACCATTTATTTTATTTATTTATTTTTTTGTAGAGACAGAGTCTCACTTTATGGCCCTCGGTAGAGTGCCATAGCATCACACAGCTCACAGCAATCTCCAACTCCTGGGCTTAAGCGATTCTCTTGCCTCAGCCTCCCGAGTAGCTGGGACTACAGGCGCCCGCCACAACGCCCAGCTATTTTTTGGTTGCAGTTCAGCCGGGGCCGGGTTTGAACCCGCCACCCTCGGTATATGGGGCCGGCGCCCCACCGACTGAGCCACAGGTGCCGCCCCAGCTCCACCATTTATAGTTGCCCCAATCCCTATGTGCAGGATATTAGTCCAGGACCCCCAAAGATATTAAAATCCAGGATGATCAAGTCCCTTATATAAAATGGTATAGTATTTATATGTAACCTGTGCATGTCTTCCCATATACTTTAAATTATTTCTAGATTAGAATACATAATAAAATGTAAGTGCTATGTAAACCATCATTATATTGTATTGTTTAAGGAATGATGACAAGGGAAAAAAACCTGTACATCTTCAGTACAGATGCAATTTTCAGCCCCCCTCCCCTTAATATTTTTTCTTTCTTTCTTTTTTTTAAGAAAAAAGCTGGCTATTGTTTGTTACAGTTTGGCCAGGGCGGGGTTTGTACCTGCGACCGTTGGTATATGGGGCTGGTCCCCTCCCCACTGAGCTTCAGACACCGCCCCCCTTAATATTCTCAAACTCTGATGGATTAAATTCACAAATGAACTCACAGAACTCACAGATACAGGCTTGGCGCCTGTAGCTTAGCGGTTAGGGCGCCAGCCACATACACCAGAGCTGGAGAATTTGAACCTAGCCCAGGCCTGTCTAACAACAATGACAACTGCAACCAAAAAAAAAAAAAAAAATAGCTCGAGCATTGTGGAGGGGGCCTGTAGTCCCTTGTACCTACTTGGGAGGCTCAGGCAAGAGAATCGCTTAAGCTCAAGAGTCTGAGGTTGCTGTGAGCTGTGACGCTACTGCACTCTACCCAGGGTGACAGCTTCGTGAGCAAAATACTTAACTTTTCTGTGTCTGCATTTCCTTATCTGTAAAATGGGTTTAACAATAGTATGCATTTCACAGGGTCATCGAGAGGATGAAGTGAGCAAATACTTGTAAAATATTATGGGTAACTAAAGTATTTAGTATTATTAAAGTACTTACTAAGTAGTTGGTAAAGGGCTTACTTAGATCTGTACTTCAAGGGTGGAAAAATCTCCAAAAGTGTTTGCTAACATTGTTTTTTTTGCCCAAGGCTGGATTTGAGCCCTCCACCTCCAGCATATGGGGCCGGACCCCTACTCCTTTGAGCCACAGGCACGGCCTGTGTTTGCTAACATTGTAACCTAATTGTACCCTCACAATAATCTGAAATTTTAAAAGTGTTTGATAGTAGTTGTTATTGTTTACTAATATTACCTATTAGTGCCACAGGAAATCAGTAACTCCAACCTCGCATAAATTAGAGTAATAATAATTGCTACCAGACATGGAGTGCTTCCTAGAGATGTATTTTTAGTCCTCCACTTGCATTATCTCCCTAAATATTCGCAACAAACTTAAGAAACGGTTGCATTATCATAAACCTCATTTTATAATTGAGAAGCACAGAGTGGTTAAGTAATTTTTCTCAAGGTCACATAACCAGCACGTGGAGAAGGCATATATTGGCCATTTACTGAGTTCTTAGTGCGTCTCAGCAGGAGAGAAGCAGAGTGGGTAAAAAAGTAAACAGTCTAGGCCCAGCCTACGGGAAGTTTCAGCTTCCAGAAGGGGCGGGGCGGGGCGGGGACGGCAATGACGAATAAACAAATACTTACAATACCGTGTGGTAATTGCTGTAATAAAGGCTCACTACAAAAAGTGCTACCTAATATCCGACTCTGGGACAAGAAAAGCACCGAGAGCTTAAGGGTCCAAAGCAAATACATGACAGATATGGAATAAGCAGATGCCATTTTACAAACGTTACAAATGTGTCTTGTAACAGCAAACATATTACAACCAAAAGACGAAACAAAGCAGAGTTAAAAGCGTAAGCTAAAGCTGTGCGTCAAGTGCGGGTCTGACAAGTCCGGGCAGGACCGGAAAGGGGTTAAGACTAGCAGGTGGGCGGGCCCCGCGCGGTGACTGACAGGGGTGGGACCAGGCTCGTCACCGGCCGGGTCCCTGCGCCCCGACTCCTCCAACCCCTGGGCGGGCTGGGGTACGGCCTGGGCAAGGGCTGGGGCGCTGAGCCGAGCCTCTCCCCCTCCCCCGCTTCCCCGTGCAGTTCTGCGGGCTGGACACGCTGGAGAAGTTGAGCGGCGCTCGAGCCGGCCCTGGGGGCTGACAGTCGGCAAAGTTTGGCCTGAAAGAGGAAGTGGCCTCAAGCCCCGGCAGGTGGCGGCCAGGGCCGGACAGGGGCGCTTGCGGCCTGCGAGCTGACTGTAGGCTACAGTGCGTCCCAGCACCCGGCCCGGAGCCGAGTCCCGGGGCTCCAGGATTCGACCGGCGAGAGAGAGCGCGGCGGCTGCGGGAGAAAACAACTCTGAAGTTGCTAGAGGCACCGCCCCTACTCCCGGGCCGCGCCGTCTCTCGGTCCCCAGCCCTGGCATCCAGAGCACGGGTCGAGCCCGGGCCATGCAGCCCCCTTGGGGAGGTGGCACCGGGGAGCCTGGACGCCTACAGCCCCGCTGCCTCCCCAGTGAGTAGACGACCGAAGCTCCGGGACTCTTCCTGCACCTCCGGACGGCTCAAGATGCTACCAGCCATCCTCATTCTCTTCCTCCTTGGTAAGAACCGAAACGAGACTACCTACCGGCACTGGCACCCCATCCCCCGGACTGTCACCGAGTCCAGCCGCTCTGACTGCCTCCTAAGAGACCCCCTCACCCCACCCTGTCTGCCCGTGCTCCCCAGCCCCTGCTACCACGCCGACCACTGCCTGCCCCAGCCCCCTGAGCTCCACTCAGCCCTCGTCCTTTCTCCGGCTTCCCCAGATCACTCTGCTGCTGGACCGACCCTGGAGGTCGACCACCGCAGCCTTCGCTCCCAGTCCCCCTCCAATTCCTCCCTCTTGCTATAAACTGCCCGGAAGTCCCAGATGGCTTCCTGTCCTCCTTGAGTTGTTCAGGTGAAGAACTCCTAAGGGTGACTCACTCTCCTGCGCTTTCTCTCTCTTCCTCCAGGAGGCGCTCTGGCACATCCAGACCGGATCATTTTCTCAAATCCTGGTGAGTAAAGGGAACTCCTGGGGCTCTGCAGCCTTGGGCATAAGGGAACACGCAAGAGAAGGTCTCTCTCTTCCCTGGCTTCCATGGAACCTACCATAGTTTTAGAATGGAAATCATCTACACTTTATTTTATAGATGGGGAATCTGTGTGGACCCTCACCTATTAGCTACTATGTACTATTTCATGTTTTTTTTTTTTTCCTGGAATAGTCATGTTTATCTCCCTAGCCAGAATATAGTGTCCCTGAAGCTAGTAGAGACGGTATTTCCTGCTCCTCTTGGCTCAGTAGCTGACACAAAGCAGACCTCAGAATTGTTTGTGGTATTAATACTTAAGGTGAAGCCATGAAGATTGTGGGGAAGATAGGGTCCAGAAGGCTGTAATTGTAGTGTGTTTGTGTAGGGCAGGTGCTCTGCTCCTTTTTGAAGAGCCCAGGCCCTTGGAAGCCTCAAGCCTAGGGTGGGGTGGGATGCTAAGGGGCTCTCTACAAGTGTACCTGCCTTTCTCTCCAGCTTGTGAGGAACCCCCAGCAGTGCTACTGGAAGTACAGGGCACTCTACAGAGGCCTCTGGGCCGTGACAGCCACATCTCCCCTGCCAACTGCACCTGGCTCATCCTGGGCAGCAAGGAGCAGACAGTAACTGTCAGGTGAGAAGCAGGGCAAGGCCCCATTCCTCTCCCCTTCCCCTCCACCCTCCACTGTGGAAAAATTTTCAGGGATCACTTTTCCATGAAATTTGCATCCTTGTCAACAGGGATGAAGAATTTGATTTGGCCTAGTCTGTCCTAAAAGCCTGTCTTTTTTTTGTTTTTGAGACAGAGTCTCCCTATGTTGCCTTGGGTAGGGTGCTGTGGCGTCACAGTTCACAATAACCTCAAACTCTTGGACTTAAATGATTCTCTTGCCTCAGGCTCCCAAGTAGCTGCGACTACAGGCACCCGCCACAACACCTGGATATTTTTTGTTGCAGTTGTCATCGTCATTTAGTTGGCCCAGGCCGGGTTCGAACCCGCCACCCTTGGTGCATGTGGCTGGTGCAGTAACCACTGTGCTACAGGCACTGAGCCTAAAAGCCTGTCTTGCTCTGGGCCAGACATGGTGAATTGGAGCTGGGCTAGGATGGACATCTAGCTTGGATCCTGGGCATCTCCAAAAGACAGTGGTCACTCTAGAAACAGTTCTAGGCTCAAATAGAGCTATATTCTTTTTTTTACTTTTCTTTTCTTTCTTTTTTTTTTTTTTGAGACAGAGTCTCATTATGTCTCCCTCGGTAGAGTGCTATGGCTTCACAGATAACAGCAAACTTCAGCTCTTGGGCTTAAGCAATTCTCTTGCCTCAGCTTCCCAAGTAGCTGGGACTATAGGCACCCACCACAACCCCCGGCTATTTTTTTGTTGTGTTGCAGTTGTCATTGTTGTTTAACTGGCCTGGGCCAGGTTTGAACCTGAAAGCCTGGGCGTATGTGGCCGGTGCCCTACGCACTGAGCTACAGGTACCAAGCCTCAGATAGGACTAGTCTGAGGAGGCTTTCAATCAACTGCATGTTTCTGCCTGGGATTAAGAACTGTTCTTCCAGCTCAGCGCCCATATTCCATTGAACCCACATGCATCAGAGCTGGCAGGTTTGAAACCAGCCTAGGCCTGCAAAACAACAATGACAACAATAATAAAAATAGCTAGCCATGGGTGGCACCTATGGCTCAAAGGGGTAGGGCACCGGGCCCATATGCCTGAGGTGACGGGTTCAAACCCAGTCCCAGCCAAAAACTGCAAAAAAAAAAAGGCAGGCGTAATGGCGGGTGCCTGTAGTCCCAGCTACTTTGGAGGTTGAGACTAGAGAATTGCTTGAGCCCAAAAATTTGAGGTTGCTCTGAGCTGTGATGCCACAGCACTCTACCCAGGGTGACATTAAAAAAAAAAAGGAGGGCGGCACCTGTGGCTCAGTGGGGGTGGGGCGGGTTCAAACCCGGCCCCGGCCAAACTGCAACAAAAAAATAGCCAGGCGTTGTGGTGGGCGCCTGTAGTCCCAGCTACTCCGGAGGCTGAGGCAGGAGAATCGCCTAGGCCCAGGAATTGGAGGTTGCTGTGAGCTGTGTGACGCCACGGCACTCTACCGAGGGCAATAAAGTGAAACTCTGTCTCTACAAAAAAAAAAAAAAAAGGAAGGGTGGTGCCTGTGGCTCAAAGGAGTAGGGGGCCGGCCCCATATACGGGAGGTGGGGGGTTCAAACTCAGCCCCGGCCAAAAACTGCAAAAAAAAGGAAAAAAGAAAAAGGCTCTGCGCTTGTAGCTCAAGTGGCTAGGACGCCAGTCACATACACCGGAGCTGGTGGGTTCGAATCCAGCCCGGGTCTGCCAAACAACAATGACAACTACAACCCAAAAAAAATAGCCAGGCATTGTGGCAGGTGCCGTAGTCCCAGCTACTTGGGAGGCTGAGGCAAAAGAATTGCTTAAGACCAACAGTCAGAGGTTGCTGTGAGCTGTGACGTCACGGCATTCTACACAGGGCGACAACTTGAGGCTGTGTCTCAAAGAAAAAAAAAGGAACTATTCTTCTCTCTCTCTTTTTTGTTTTTTTTTTGAGACAGAGTCTCACTTTGTTGCCCTTGGTAGAGGGCCCTGACGTCATAGCTCACAGCAACCTTAAACTCTTGGGCTCAAGTGATTCTCTTGCCTCAGCTTCCCAAGTATCTGGGACTATAGGCACCCGCCATAACATCTGGCTGTTTCTAGAGACGAGGTCTTCCTCTTGCTCAGGCTAGTCTCAAACCTGTGAGCTCAGGCAGTCCACCCACCTGGGCCTCCAGAGTGCTAGGATTACAGTCATGAGCCACTGTGCTCGGCCTCAGAACTAGTCTTTAAAAGCTTAGAACATGGGAGGGGGGAGGATAGGGTGGAGGGAGGGTAATTGGTGGGGCTATACCTATGGTGCGTCTTAGAATGGGTACAGATGAAACTTACTAAATCCAGAATTCAAATGTCTTCATACAGTAACTAAGAAAATGCCATGAAGGCTATGTTAAACAGTTTGATGAAAATATTTCAGATTTTATATGAAACCAGCACATTGTACCCCGTAACTGCACTAATGTACACAGCTATGATTTAAAAAAAAAAAGAAAGAAAGAAAAGAAAAGCTTAGAACATTCCTTAGCCTCCCAAGATTTTTTGTTTGTTTGTTTTTGAGACAGAATCTCAAGCTGTCACCCTGGGTAGAGTGCTGTGGCATCATACCTCACAGCAACCTCCAACTCTTGGGCTCAAGCAATCCTCTTGCCTCAGTTTTTCTATTTATTTTTTATTTTTTAATTCTTTTATTTTATTTTATTTTTATTTTTATTTTTTTAGTTTTTGGCCGGGTCTGGGTTTGTACCCGCCAACTCTGGCATATGGGGCCGGTGCTGTACTCCTTTGAGCCACAGGCACCGCCCTATTCTTTTATTTTTTTGATACAGAGTCCCAAGCTATAGCCCTGGGTAGAGTGCCTTGGCATTATAGCTGAACAGCAACCTCAGACTCTTGGGCTTAAGCAATTCTCTTGCCTCAGCCTCCCAAGTAGCTAGGACTACAGGTGCCCGCCACAACGCCCAGCTATTTTTTTTGTTGCAGTTGTCATTGTTGTTTTAGTAGGCCCAGGCCAGGTTCAAACCCGCCAGCCCCTGTGTATGTGGCCAGTGTCCTACCCACTGAGCTACGGGTGCCATCTCTCCCCAGATCTTTTTTTTTCAGCTCACAGCAACCTCAAACTCTTGGGCTTAAGTGATTCTCTTGCCTTAGCCTCCCAAGTAGCTGGGACTACAGGCGCCTCCCACAACGCCCAGCTTTTTTTTTTCCTTTTGCAGTTGTCACTGTTGTTTTATGGCCTAGGCTGGGTTCAGACCTGCCAGCCATGGTGTATGTGGCCAGTGCCCTACCCACTGAGCTACAGGCGCTGCCCTCTCCCCAGATCTTTTAAACATTCCAGGTCTCCCCAGGTGCTTCTGAACTTGGGTCATGGGGTTGGGCTCCATGATAACTACCTGGTTATTTGCCTCACACTGTTCACTTTCCATGAATTCCCTTTCCAGAAAGGGGTAGGTGAAGAGAGAGGGCAATCTGGGGAGGGGCTATTAGAGCAAAGGGAACTGTTAGGCTGTTAGGACAGGGGGGCTTTAGGGCCAAGGGGTACCCAGGACTCAACCACCTGCCACTGTCAGGGGTTAAGAATTCTGATTAATTGAACTGTATGGTAATCACTGGTTACTTCTGGTACCATATGTGGGTGACAATGCTGCAGCAACTGGAAGGCAAGAAATCTGTTCTTAATTCAGTCCCTGAAAACAAGTCAGTTTTTTCCAAAGGCCTCTAGGATGTATCCTTTGGTCTTATGGTACTACTGGCCTAGATTAGGACTGTCCCATTGACTACATTGCCTACAAAAGTTAGGCTCAGTGCCTGTAGCTCAAGCGGCTAAGGCACCAGCCACATACCAGAGCTGGTGGGTTAGAATCCAGCCCGGGCCTGCCAAACAATTGACAACTAGAACCAAAAAATAGCCAGGCATTGTGGGGGGTGGCTGTGGTCCCAGGTATTTGGGAGGCTGAGGCAGGAGAATCACTAGAGCCCAGGAGATTGCTGTAAGCTGTGATGCCACAGCACTCTACCCAGGGCGACAGCTTGAGGCTCTGTCTCAAAAAAAATATTTGGTTAATTGAGTTTACTTTTGGCTGTTTGGATCATAGATAAGCAGGTGTTTGTGCTTCTTGGGACAGAAGGGGCTTGGTGGCATTTGGGGAGGCAAAAGCCAGCATTTCCCCTGGAGATGATCAAGAAAATCTCCTGGGCGGCGCCTGTGGCTCAGTGCGTAGGGCGCCGGTCCCATATGCCGGAGGTGGCGGGTTCAAACCCAGCCCCGGCCAAAAAAAAAAAAGAAAATCTCCTATCCTCCTCTCCTCTGCTCCTGTAGGTTCCAGAAACTGCACCTGGCCTGTGGTTCAGAGCGTTTAATCCTGCACTCCCCTCTCCAGCCACTGATCTCCCTATGTGAGGCACCTGCCAGCCCTCTGCAGTTGCCTGGGGGCAATGTCACCATCACCTACAGCTATACTGGGGCCAGAGCGCCCATGGGCCAGGGCTTCCTGCTCTCCTACAGCCAAGGTAGGCCAGACACAGGTGTCTAAGGGGCCATTAGAACAGGCAGTGGAAGCCCAGGGAGGAGAGGAGGATCCTGAGGTGCTTCACAGCCCCTCTCTACTGTGCCTCTGCAGACTGGCTAATGTGCCTGCCGAATGAGTTCCAGTGCCTGAACCACCGCTGTGTACCTGCTACCCAGCGCTGTGATGGGATCGATGCCTGTGGAGATGGTTCTGATGAAGCAGGTTGCATCTCAGACCCGTTCCCTGGCCTGACCCCAGGCCCTGTCCTTACCCTGCCTTGCAATCTCACCTTGGAGGACTTCTATGGGGTCTTCTCCTCCCCCGGATACTCGCATCTGGTTTCAGTCTCCCACCCCCAGTTCTGCCACTGGCTGTTGGACCCCCATGATGGCCGGCGCCTGGCAGTGCGTTTCACAGCCCTGGACCTGGGCTATGGAGATGCAGTGCATGTGTATGATGGCCCAGGGCCCCCCGAGGCCTCCCGGCTGCTGCGTAGCCTCACTCACTTCAGCAATGGCAAGGCTGTCACTGTGGAGACACTGTCTGGCCAGGCTGTTGTGGCCTATCGCACAGTTCCTTGGAGCAATGGTCGGGGCTTCAATGCTACTTA
The DNA here is from genome assembly GCF_027406575.1 of Nycticebus coucang. Classification (NCBI taxonomy): domain Eukaryota; kingdom Metazoa; phylum Chordata; class Mammalia; order Primates; family Lorisidae; genus Nycticebus; species Nycticebus coucang. Next base: position 31,206,777 of record NC_069785.1, on the reverse strand, counting down.
CCATGTGCGGGGCTACTGTTTGCCTTGGGACCGACCCTGTGGCTTAGGTTCTGGCTTAGGGGCTGGCGAAGGCCTAGGTGAGCGCTGCTACAGTGAGGCACAGCGCTGCGATGGTTCATGGGACTGTGCTGATGGCACAGATGAGGAGGACTGCCCCAGCTGCCCACCTGGTCACTTTCCCTGTGGGCCTGCTGGCACCCCTGGTGCCACGGCCTGTTACCTGCCTGCTGACCGCTGCAACTACCAGACTTTCTGTGCTGATGGAGCAGATGAGAGACGTTGCCGGCACTGCCAGCCTGGCAACTTCCGATGCCGGGATGAGAAGTGTGTGTATGAGACGTGGGTGTGTGACGGGCAGCCAGACTGTGCAGATGGCAGCGATGAGTGGGACTGCTCCTATGCCCTGCCCCGCAAGGTCATTACAGCTGCAGTCATTGGCAGCCTAGTATGTGGCCTGCTACTGGTCATCGCCCTGGGCTGCACCTGCAAGCTCTATGCCATTCGCACCCAGGAGTACAGGTCAGTGGGAATGGGGCTGGTGGTAGAGGAGTGGGGACAAAGGGTGAGACTCTACAGCCACAGGGGACCATCAGGGTGTCCACCTTGGGGAAAGATTCCTGTGACCAGCTTGTCAATAGCTCCTAGAAGGGGGCAGCACCTGTGGCTCAGTGAGTAGGGCGCCGGCCCCATATGCCGAGGGTGGCGGGTGCAAACCCAGCCCCGGCCAAACTGCAACAACAAAAAAAATAGCTGGGCGTTGTGGCGGGCGCCTGTAGTCCCAGCTGCTCGGGAGGCTGAGGCAAGAGAATCGCGTAAGCCCAAGAGTTAGAGGTTGCTGTGAGCCGTGTGACGCCACGGCACTCTACCTGAGGGCGGTACAGTGAGACTCTGTCTCTACAAAAAAAAAAAAAAAATAGCTCCTAGAAGGACAGGTCTAAATCCTGAAAGCAATCTGAAGGAAGATGGAACCTCAGATGACCTTTGGGAAAGCCATGGCAAAGCGTTAGCTGTCCTGGCCTGTGTATGGAGGGTGGAGGTCTTTCTAGGCTGGGGTGGTCTGCTCTGCCTGGGAACTACTAGTGTCTGAGCAGCCTTCATCCTTCTAGCATTTTCGCCCCCCTCTCCCGGATGGAGGCCGAGATTGTACAACAGCAGGCACCACCTTCCTATGGGCAGCTCATTGCCCAAGGTGCCATCCCACCTGTGGAAGACTTCCCTACGGAGAACCCTAATGATGTAAGCAACTCCTTCCTAGCACCTCCTGGTCCCAACCCTGCTGTAGCCCTGCCATTGGACCCTCCTTCATTCAGTATTCAGGCCCTCTGACTCTGATGTCTGCCTCCTCCCTTTGCAGAATTCAGTGCTAGGCAACCTGCGTTCCCTGCTACAGCTCTTGCGCCAGGACATGACTCCAGGAGGTGCCTCAGGTGCTCGCCGCCGCCCAAGGGGCCGCTTGGTGCGCCGCCTAGTGCGCCGCCTCCGCCGCTGGGGCCTGCTTCCAAGATCCAACCCCCCAGCCCGGGCCCCTGAGACTAGGTCCCAGGTCACCCCTTCTGCTGCTCCCCTTGAGGCTCTAGATAGCAACACAGGTCCAGCCTGTGAGGGTGGAGCAGTGGGTGGGCAAGATGGTGAACAGGCACCTCCACTGCCCATTAAGGCTCCTCTGCCATCTGCCAGCACATCTCAGCCCCTCCCTCCTGTCCCCGAGACTCCAGAGCCACTGCCCTCACTGCCCGTAGAGCCATCACTGTTGTCTGGAGTGGTGCAGGCCCTGAGAGGCCGTCTCCTATCCAGTCTGGGTCCCCCAGGACCAACCCGGACCCTGCCTGGACCCCACACAGCAGTCCTGGCCCCAGAAGATGAGGATGATGTGCTGTTGGTGCCACTGGCTGAGCCAGGGGTCTGGGTGGTTGAGGCAGAGGATGAGCCACTGCTTGCCTAAGGGGATCTGCCTCCCCTGGGGGCTCTAGTCACAGCCCTCTAGAGGATGGCTCAGCTTCTGCTCTACCACTTCCTTCTCTGGCCCTTGGTCTGAGGGGACTTGGTAGGCTTCCCATTGACCCTGTGTAGCTGCTTTAAAGCGAGGTGTCCCTCAGGCAGGGAAAGGGCTTACACAAGAGAGTGCGCTCTGTACATGCCGAGCTCTCCATACCACTACCATTCAGTGGCTGTTTTTAAAAAGTAAAGTTTTTTTGTTTTGTTTTGTTTTGTTTTGAGACAGAGTCTCACTGTGTTGCCCTTGGTAGAGTGCCGTGGTGTTACAGCTCACAGCAACCTCGAACTCTTGGGCTTAAGCAATTCTCTTGCCTCAGCCTCCCACATAGCTGGGACTACAGGCGCCTGCCTAAAAAGTAAAGTTCTTAAAGGATCATATGCCTGGACACTCCATCCTTGCCAAACCCCCACCAAAAAGTGCCCTTAAGCACCAGAATACCAATTGGCTAGAGACTCTCCAGCCCTCTGGGAGCATTTGGGCAGAGCCCCATTCTCTTGGGGCCTGGCTCACAAAAGAGCAAAACAAATGCTTTCATCCCATAGCTAGGCCATTGCCCAGGAAGTAGAGGCCAAAAATAAAGGAATCCTAAATGTTAAAATTTTGTGAATTAGCTACTTCTCAGCTTACTTCTACTTCTCAGCTTACACTCATCTCCTCTTACTCAGGGAGGTCTTTGCTTAGCTGTCCACCTTCCACCTTCTTCCTGTTTGTCTTTCAACCACCTCACTGTTTATTTTTGTACCATTCAGAAGGTAAGAAAATTCTGGGAACTATAAGGACCAATCCTCTCCACCTGCCTAGGCCCCAGCTCTATAGTGACTGACACCAGGGGAAGACACCAAGCTTCTTTACTCACTGTCAGGCTAGAAGGCAGGGAAGCCAGCTGGGCCCTACAGCTGGGAAGGTTCCCATTTATGGAGTATTCCCAGAGCACAGATCACAGGAGCAGACTGTCCTTGGTGGAACACAGGAACCGTGACTCCTGCCTTCCACCCTCCACCCCACCAAGCACTTAACAATCTGTCCTATGCACGACAGATGAACTCTCAGCTGAGATGCCTCAAAGCAGGCAAAGACGAGGGAGCAATCACAGACATTGAGAATGTGACGGTACTAGCATCACTGTGGATAAATCTGAGAGGTCTTCCTGGAAGAGGGCCCAAACTGGATTCTAAAGAATGCTGTCAGCAGTTGGAATAAAGTGTGCATTCTAGTCAGGGTGAGAATCCACAGGACAAGCGAACTGTGGAGACATGAGGGCTATGGCTGTAGGCTGGACTTTGGACCTCCCGAGCTAGGTAGCGGGAGTGGGGCTGAGGGGGAAGTTGTTCAAGTTGAAACTCAGCTTGCTCATGTGGTCCAAGGCTGGATTGCAGGCAGTCAGAAGTCACAAAGTCATGATAGAGAATTGTTGCTGAGGTCTGTAGCCTCTTACTCACTCTTATCTGGTATCACAGAAGAATCCAACCACCTAAGTGATTTTTTTTAAAACAGAGTCTTACTTTGTCGCCCACAGTAGAGTGCTATGGCGTCATAGCTCACAGCAACCTCAAACTCTTGGGCCTAAGCTATTCTCTTGCCTCAGCCTCCCAAGTAGCTGAGACTACAGGCACCTGCCACAACGCCTGGCTCTTTTTTGTTGTTGCAGTTGTCATTGTTCAGCTGGCCTGGAACAGCTTCGAACCTGCCAGCCTCGGTGTATGTGGCCAATGCAGTAACCACTGTGCTACAGGCGCCAAACCAACGCCCGGCTATTTTTTTTTTTTTTTTTTTTTTTTAATTTGGCCAGGGCTGGGTTTGAACCCGCCACCTCCGGCATGTGGGACCGGCGCCCTACCCGCTGAGCCACAGGCGCCGCCCACGCCCGGCTATTTTTTAGAGACAAGGTCTCCTTCTGGCTTAGACTGATCTCAAACTTGTGAGCTCATGCAATCCATCCGCCGCGGCCTCCCAAGTGCTGGGATTACAAGCATGACCCACCGCCCCGGCAGCTAAGTGAATTTTCCAGATACATGAACTTCACTCCTTTGCAGTTTATTTATTTATTTTTAGAGACAGAGTCTCACTTTATCACCTTTTTTATCTTTTTTGCAGTTTTTGGCCAGAGCTGGGTTTGAACCCGCCACCTCTGGCATATGGGGCCGGCACCCTACTCCTTTGAGCCACAGGCGCCGCCCCACTTCATCACCCTTGGTAGAGTGCTGTGGCGTCACAGCTCACAGCAACCTCCAACTCCTGGGCTTAGGCAATTCTCTTGCCTCAGCCTCCGGAGTAGTCGGGACTACAGGCGCCCGCCACAAGGCCTGGCTATTGTTTGTTGTTGTTCAGTTTGGCAGGGGCTGGGTTCGAACCCGCTACTCTCGGTATATGGGGCCAGCACCCTACCCACTGAGCCACAGGCACTGCCACCCTCCTTTGCAGTTTAAAACTTAAAACAACAACTCATTTTGGAAGGATATCATTCTAAAATGTTACACTCATCTTCAGCATATCTGCAATGTAAAATAAAATTTTCGGGCCATATGAAGGGCATTCACAAAAACCCAACAGCTCTTTGCTGCAGCAGTGTCTTCAGAAGCTATAAGAGTAGGAGCAGAGGAGCTCTTTGCTTTTATGCTAAATAACCTCAGACCGCTTGAAAAATATTTATGATTGCTTGAATTTTATTTGTTTTTTGGTATTGCCTCCCTTCTACCAGGTTATTGGGTCATTTGCTGCTCTATACTTCTAATCTATAATATAGAAACACACATGGACTCTGTAAAATGGTGAAAATCAGGGTAAGTAGGCCATGGTTGAGGCCTGGAGTCGTGCACATGAGTATTTTAGCCACTAAGAAGTCCTTTCCACTCCCTATACACCCTGTACTTGACCTTGTGTATGACATGTCCCCGCACATTATTCCCAAGATTACTATTTGCCTCGTCCATTGGAAAAGTCCCCTGAGGATTATAATATCAACTGTACCCAGTAACAGGAGACAGAACATTTAAGAGAAGAAAATCAGCACAGTGTAGAAATAAAAAACAATCTTTGGCACTAAAAAGATATGAATGAGATTCCTGGTGTTCCTATTTTCCTGCTGTGTGATTGCTTTGGGGACAGGCCACCCATCTACCACTGTGAGCCTTAGGGTCATGAAGACGAAAGGAGATAACCATGCAGGACAGTGCTTAGCACAGCACCTAGCAAAAGCGGGGGCAAGGAAAGGAAATCCGAATGTGTTTGGCTGCTGATGGAGTCAGGAAGGAGGGGGACAAGAGTGAGAACCTGAGAGGACAGAAGAGGAACAGTAAAGGAGATGTGCTATCTGGGTTTCCCACAAAGAGGACTGTGTATGTGCCTTGGGTAGCCTGGAAGACCTGCTGACTGTCCCAAAGAGTGCTGGTGGGAGAGGTGTGTGAGGGGCGGCACTTCCCGCCCCTCACTTAAGATTGGGAACTTCTTTGAGATGGCTAGTTTTGTCTCTTCCTTTTTTTCCTGCTCTAATTGACACTGGTTTCGGGGTCCTAGCAGGGAGAGAGAGAAGCTGAAGCTGTTCCTACAATGGTTTGGACCTACCTAAACCTGAACGAAAATGACTGCCCAAACAAAGCAGCCATAGGAGCCTCCTATCTGCCTACAGGGTGAGAAACGGTTACTTTTGTGGCTCTTAGCCCCAAAGAGGCAGAGTAGAAAAGGAGGTGGTGGTAGGATGGCTGTTTCCCTGTCCCCACATCTCCTTTGGCCTATTCTTTGTCTTTCAGATCAGCTTTTGGTTTCTCTGCCTCTTGACCACTCCTCTTTTTAGCCACTGAGCACCCATTTTGGGCTGGACACTGGACTGAGTGGTTGGAAATATAGACAGAAATAAAGTACAGTCCTGGCTCCTGGAGAAAGACCACCAGCTCCCCGTGGTCCCTTATCCACTGAAACCACCTCAACCCCTGTCAGTTCTGCCCCTCTCACTTTGTGCTGTCACGCCTTAGAACCATGCTCTGTAGTGTGTGTGCTCCCAGAGGGAAGCGACACAAAGGAAGGGGGGAATGCAGAAAGGAGGGAATCCCGCTGACATCACTGCTCATTAGCATGTGTGACCTCATCAGGGGGCGGGACAATTTCCCCAGGTGTCTGGGGGGGAGGGCATTTTTGTGTGTGTGTGGGGGGGGGTGGTATTTAAAGGAAAAAGCTGACAGTGCTGCTGAGTGAGGGAGCGGTGCTGCCAGCCGCTGGGCTGCACACGAGCACGCACACCAATGCACATGGAGCCCGACACCGACATGGACACGGACACAGAAACCACAGCACTCTGCCCCTCTGGCAGCCACCGGGTCTCCCCACCAGAGACACCCACACCAGGTGAGGGCTAACTTGAGCAGGTTCGGGCTGAAAACCATAGGGTGGGAGCCGAAGCTTTGATGGGAGGTGGAAAAGCTTGAACCCAATCAGCAAGAGGAGAAGAGCAAGTCAGCAAATGGAAGACCCTTGCTCACGTAAGGACGTGGCTGGGCTAGGGTGGAGGGGGAGAAGAGCTGCCTAAGTGACCCCTCCCCCATCACTCCCAGGGCTTTGCTTGATAAAGTGGTACATGGCCCCTAGCTCAGCCTCATTCCCAAGCGGCTGGGACAGACTGGAGCACCAGGGAGGAGGACAGGGGCAGCCTACAAACCTGGGAATCACAGGCAGGGGGCTACCCTGGGAAGGCTCTGGGTACCAGCCAAGTATTTATCCTGGGCTATTTCCAGCTCTCTCCATTCCCCTTTGTTGTGTCTGTTGTTCCTCCTCTAGTTACCCTGACCTGTGCATTGTCACTCTCTCCTTTGCTCACACACGACACTCTACCTCTTAGAGAACACAATATTCTCTCCCGCTCACCAGAACAGCAATATAGGATTCTCACACAACCATGCACTGGGGGTAGCTCACCTATAGGGCCCTGGGAAGCAGCGGCCCCTCTTCTCACACACCCCTGCAGGGAAGACCCAACACACGTTATCTCAGAGAGCAAAGGCCTTATTCTTAGGAACAGGCACCCCACAAAGTTTTTGACTCTGTCAGAACCTACTTCTTGGAAGCTGGGCAGCAGCTTCAGCTTCTTATCCCTTTTGCCCCTTCTTGGTGTAGAGATCACCAATATAGGAAGCAATAGGGGGCCAAGGCCTCGTGATGGAAGGAAAAGCAGCCTCCCCCTACCCCACAGCGCTAGAGGCATAGCCTGGGGATGTGCCTGTATGTTGGTGTTAAGCATGAGTGGGTGTATGAGCCTGTGAACAGGCACCTCTCCTATATGGCATGTTTTGAAATAGGCTGTGGCTGGGACCACATTGGGAAAGCCATCATGTCAGTCACAGAGGCTCACCAGTTTGGGCTTCTGGGGAGTTTAGTGAGAGGTCATGCCAAAGAAGATTCTCAGTTCCTTTGGGTCCTGGTCATAGATTGGGTGTGGCCAGGCCTCTGAAGCTAAAGCAGCCTAGATTGAGCCCTCTGCAGATGACTGGGCATACCTCACTCATAGTCTTCTTTTCTTTGCTCCCCCCTCCCAGAAACAGATGCCACACTCCTGAAGAAGCCAGAGAAACTGTTGGCAGAGTTGGATCAGGGTGGGCCATCCTCTGTCCCAGGGGCCCCCAGAAGAAGAGGCAGTATGCCTGTCCCCTACAAGCACCAGCTCCGGCGGGCCCAGGCTGTAGATGAACTTGACTGGCCACCTCAGGCTTCATCCTCTGGCTCCTCTGATTCCTTGGGCTCAGGGGAGGCAGCACCTGCCCAAAAAGATGGCATTTTCAAGGTCATGCTGGTTGGGGAGAGTGGCGTAGGCAAAAGCACCCTAGCAGGCACTTTCGGCAGTCTCCAGGGAGACAGTGCTCATGAGCCAGAGAATCCAGGTATTCAGGGGAGACCTGTATGGTCAACGGGACCTCGGGGCCCTGGTCAGGGATGGAAGTGCTCATGACATATGCAGCCCCTAAAGGACAGAACTCAGAGAAACTTCAGTGCTTTCTGTTGCAGCCTCTGTGGAGGGAGATGGGGGTCCCTGGTTACCAAGTCTCACAAGGATTGGGGAACCTCCTAATGGGCTTTATTTCCTCTCCCCATTTTCCAACAGAGGACACCTATGAGGGACGCATTATCGTGGATAAAGAGGAAGTGACTCTAGTTGTTTATGACATCTGGGAACAGGTGAGAATTAAGATGTGGCTGCAAGCAAGTGATGAAGCTGGGAAAACTGGGGAAGGGCAAAGTCTGGGTGAAGGCTGGTGGGCCTGCAGGCCCTGGTTTCAAAATATATTAGAACCTTTTCTTTCATTTGTATCATCTCAGAGAACAAAGGCCCACACCATTGTGATACCATGCCTGTGATCATAAGACCCACAGTCCTCCCAGGATCTTCTGACCCAAACAAAACTTAGGATCTGAATTTGATGAACACTGTAAGCCAGGGGAGACACTCTGAATTGATCCCACCCATAAACTTTCTATCCTAGAAGAGTCTGATGTGACAGAACTAAGAACTCAGAGCTTTGGAATATCAGGGAAGGAGAAAAACAAGTGAGGACTTTTGAATATTTGGACATAAAGTTTACTATGTAGAATGAAGAGGCCAAATTACACTAGAATAGCATTCTTTTTTTTTTTTTTTTTTTGAGACGGAGTCTCAATTTGTCACCTTGGGTAGAGTGCCATGATGTCATGGCTCACAGCAACCTCCAACTCTTGAGCTTAGGCGATTCTCTTGCCTCAGCCTTCCAAGTAGCTGGGACTACAGGCACCCGTCACAATGCCCAGCTGTTATTTGTTGCAGTTGTCATTGTTGTTTTTGTTCACCTGGGCTAGGTTTGAACCCTCCAGCCTTGGTGTATATGGCCGGCGCCCTACCCACTGAGCTATGGGCGCCATCCTGAATAGCATTCATTTTATTCATTAAGAGCTTAAGCGTAACTACTGATCTAGGGGCTCCTGTCCCAGGTGGGGCTCACATTACTAACTTCTTCCTCCACAAATGTGCTGGATATGAAGATTCTGGGCTGGGTGCAGTGGTTCACACCAGCACTTTGGGAGACCAAACCGGGAGGACTGCTTGAGGCTAGCAGTTCAAGTTCAGCTTGGACAACATAGCAGAATCCCTGTCTCTACAAAAAAGAAAAAAAAAAAAAAAAGCTTGGGTTGGTGGTACTCCTGCAGATCCAGCTATTTGGGAGGCTAATGCAGAAGGATAACTTAAGCCCAGGAGATTGAGTGAGCTATGACCACACCACTGCCTGGGCAAAGAGCAAAACCTTGTCTCAAAAAAAGGGGCGGGGGGGGGGGGAGGACTTAGAGATAGTCTGCCATTAACTAGCTTTTCTGTCCTAAGCAAATGCCTTCCTTCTCTCTCACAGCCCTCATCTTTGTGGTGTAGGTGCTGGACAAGATCACCTATTCCTCCAGCCCTAACATTTCACAACTCTTTCTGCCTGTCTGTAGGGGGATGCTGGAAGGTGGCTACGGGACCACTGCCTTCAGACAGGAGACGCCTTTCTCATCGTCTTCTCAGTCACTGACCGCCGAAGCTTCTCCAAAGTTCCAGAGACCCTACTTCGGCTCCGGGCTGGGAGGCCACACCATGACCTACCTGTCATCCTCGTTGGCAACAAGAGTGACCTGGCCCGTTGCCGGGAGGTATCACTGGAGGGTGTGTATTCTAAACCAATTCCATACTCGAAAGCTCCAAAAAAAAAAAAGTCTCACCTCCAGGTCATCTCTTCTCCCTAAGGCCTTTTTACTCTCACAAACTCACTGGCATTTAACCCCAGGCTAACCCCCAATTGCCCCACTCCTAGGAACCTGAGAATCTCCTCTTCACTCCTCATCTCTTCTCCAAGGCCCCTTTCTCCCTTTCCTTCTCATCTCAGCCTTGATCTGTTTCCAGATTCCTTAGTCCCAATCCCTTTCTACATCCCGCCCGGGACTTCCCCAGGGCCACCCTAGCCCCAGGCCCAGTGCGGCCCAGTGGGCGCCTAAGCCGGTCCCTTCCTGCAGAGGGCCGCCACCTGGCCGGGACGCTGAGCTGCAAGCACATCGAGACATCAGCCGCTCTGCACCACAACACGCGGGAGCTCTTCGAGGGCGCCGTGCGCCAGATCCGGCTGCGGCGGGGTCGGAGCCGCGCGGGAGGCCAGCGGCAGGCGCTGGGCAGCCCCGAGGGTCCCGCGCCACCCGCGCGCCGAGAAAGCCTCACCAAGAAGGCCAAGCGCTTCCTCGCCAACTTGGTGCCGCGCAATGCAAAGTTCTTCAAGCAGCGGTCCAGGTCGTGTCATGACCTCTCGGTGCTCTGAGCTGCGGTCGCCATGGCCACTGCGGTAGCCATGGTCACCGCGCCCTTGGCTCGCCCCCTCGCCCCGCCCCGTCTGGCTTTCTCTGTCGAGGCTGTCTAGGAAGCCAAAACCTCCCAGGATGCCCCAGTGTGGCCGCGGGGACGAGCCCAGGCCGGTGGGCGGTATCCTCCTGACACGTCTGGCCCTGGGCGCCCAGGAGTCGAGGACGCAGACCTGCGGGCGGGCGCTCTGCGGCCGGTGGGCGGGGCGGGTTCTGGCAGATCAGGAAGAAAAATAGTTCTGCAAAGTATTTTGGTTTTTATTAATCCGCGCTTGGCCACCTCTCCGGTAAAGAGATCCTAAAGGCGAGAACTGGAAAAGTGTTTTGTAGACTCACTCCTTGGCGGAGTTTGCCGCCTTGTACTTTGCGTTAAAGTGCCTCTCCTTTAAGAGATCCCTAAAGGGAAAGAAAGGCATGGAGACAACTTGTTCCAGGGACTATTGAGAATACGTTCTGGCTCTTATCTGCTGCACGTATCCACTTTGCCTTTAAGAAGTTCTTAAAAAAGCAAGGTGCTGGAAGCCCTGTTCTTGAAATTTGATTCTGAGACTGACCATTCCTGTACGCACTTTCCCTTTAAGGTTATTAAAGGTAAGGTGCTAACAGAATTTCTGCATTCAGGTGCCAGCGTGAAAAGCCCAGTGGTGGCAACCTCCTTTGGCCAGGACCCAGGAGGCACCAGCAAAGGGGCACCCCTTCCCTATTCAATAAAGAACTTTTCTACTCCATCTTTTCACTTTATCTGCTCTCTGAGCCCCAGGGAAGGGATGACTGTGGATGCAAACTGCTGTCACAGATGAGAAAACAGGCCCAGAGGAGCCTCTCTAAAGAGGCTCTAAACCTGACTTGGTCGTCCATTTGCTGATGAGAAAACACTTCGGGAGAGGAACAGAAATCTGCTAGAATTAATCTGTAACTTAAGATCAAGTCTGTGGACTCTGGGCCCCTTCTCCTTACCCCACTCTATCCTGCAGGGAGCATGCTCCAGGCTACATTTAGCTCTCACAGCTACTCAGCTTTGACTTGGGCTAGTTCAAGGTAGGGCCCATATCCACCAGGGGGCACATCTACTGGGGCATGGTGGGGTCTGTCTGCATCTCCTCTGACAGGGCCCCATAGCCCCAGCTGTCACCTGCAAAGCCCGTGTGAGTACTGAAGCTGTCACTGCCTCCCCTAGGGACGCCCACGCTTGCTGCTGCCTGAGCCTCGAGTCTGAACAAAGGGAGCAGAGGCAGCAGCTCCCCTCACCCCTAGACATACAATACAGCTACCTGAGCACCTGAAAGCCAGGCTTCCACTCTGCCCTACACGGCCTTCCAGAACTTAACAGAAAGAGGAATAAGATGTCACTCAAGTCCTTGCAGCTAGGCAAAAGTCAAGGGGGACCAACCCAACATGGGTGCCTATGACAATATGAATAATGGCATTATCTAGGTCTTCATACACTTTGTTAATTCTTTTTTTTTGAGACAATGTTTCACTATGTCACCCTCGAGTGCCGTGGCCACTCATAGCTCACAGCAATCTCCAACTCTTGGGCTTAAGCAATTCTCTTGCTTCAGCCTCCCAAGTACCTGGGACTATAGGTGCCACCACAACGCCTGGCTATTTTTTTTTTTTTATTGTAGTCATTATTGTTGTTTAGCAGACTCAGGCCAGGTTAGAACCTGTCAGCCCCATTGTATGTGTCCGGTGCCCTAACCACTGAGTCACGGGCACCAAGCCTGTCTTAATTCTAATAAACAGTGTAGTAAGAGTATAAGTAACTTGCCTGAGGTCACCCAGTAAGCAACAGTGCTGAGATTCCACTCAACTCTGCTTGATAATGGTAATTTTATCCAGCTTTGTCTCTGAGACTCCACTTTCAATAAGGATGCGGGGAAGAGGAAGAGAGACAGCAGAAGAAATGAGAGGAGGACACAATGAACAGGGCCATGTGCAGTGGCTTTGGTGAAAGGTCCAGACAAATTACATGTCCATAGTGGAGTAAGCAAGTTCTAAACTCTGGGGACCATGAACAGGCAGTTCAAATTTTAAAATGCAGGAAAACACACTAGGCCCATTAAGGGACCAGATGGTTCTACAGTTGGGTTGAAACCTCAGGGACATGAAGAGGAGGGGTAAGAGATGAGCACGAAAGAGAAGGTTTGGAACCTCACTGCAAAGGACCTTAAATGCCAGGCGAAGGAGTTTGAGCCCAATTCTGTAGGCAGTGAGTGTCACTGAAGGTCTCTGCCTGTGGAAGTGACATAATTAGGGTGGTCTTTTGGGAAAAGGAGGCTGGGAGAGATGTGCATGGGTAGGAAGAGTAGAGCCAAGGCTGGAGGAGCTGAATTTGGGGGCCAATAGTACTTATAGAGGATAAACCATCCTGAGGGGATGGCAGTCAGAAAGGAGAGGAGACAGGGACCTGAGGGTCGGAATCAATAGGACTTGGCCACCAAATGGATGGGTAAAAGAGAAGAGTTACAGGTAGAGGGAGGATGGTGACAAACTAGGAGTTAGAGGGCAGAGGAGAGGGGGATTGAGGGATAAGTGAGCTCCATTTTTGGAGACACTGAGTTAGAGACACTAGAAGGACATCCATACAGAGAGTTTCAGCAGCTCCCTTGAAAGCTGTCTCGGAAATTGGGAACAAGTTGCAGCAGGTGACAGATATAAGAATGACTGACATAAAGATGGTAGTGAGGCCAGGCGCAGTGGCTCATGCCTGTAATCCTATCACTCTGGGAGGCTGAGGCAGGTGGATTGCTTGAGCTCACGAGTTTGAGACCAGCCGGAGCAAAAAGTGAGATCCCCCATTGGAGGTTGCTGTGAGCTATGACGCCACAGCACTCTACCTAGGGGGACAGCTTGAGATACTCTGTATAAAAAAAAAAAAAGGCTCGGTGCCCATAGCACAGTGGTTACGGCGGCAGCCACATACACTGAGGCTGGCAGGTTCAAACCCAGCCTGGGCCAGCTAAACAACAATGACAACTGCAACGACAACAACAACAAAAATACCTGGGCATTGTGGAGGGTGCCTGTAGTCCTAGCTACTTGGGAGGCGGAGGCAAAAGAATTGCTTAAGCTCAAGAGTTTGAGGTTGCTGTGAGCTGTGAAGCTATGGCACTCTACCAAGGGCGACATGAAACTCAGTCTCAAAATAAAAAGGGTGGTGCCTGTGGCTCAATGAGTAGGGCGCCAGCCCCATATACTGAGGGTGGTGGGTTCAAACCAGGCTCCCGCCAAACTGCGACCAAAAAAAAAAAAAAAAAAAGATGGCAGTGAAAGAGCCAGAGGGAAGGGTAAGATACCGGGTCAGCATTGTGGTTGTGTAACTTGTGTAGTCATACAGGACCCTATGCTTAATTAATACTCTTCTGTTGCTTTCTTGAAATTCTTTGAACAAGGAGCCCTGCAGTTTCATTTTGCATGGAGACCCACAAATTATACTAAGACTAATGTGCAGTACAGGCTAGGATCCTTAGTTCCAGACAACAGGCGAGGTCTGTGATTCTTGTGAAATGGTATATACAATCTTATGTGTTTGTACAGTCATTCATTTGCCTCAGAATAGGATTAATGAATTAAATCAGGTTCATAATAGGGTCTATGACCCAATAAATTACAAACCATGTCTGGTATTGGTTCCTTCTGCGAAGGGGAACTAGGTGGGAAGAAGACAAAGTAGGAGGTTTACTTTTCCTTGTATACCCTTTTCCTTTTTTTTGAGACAGTCTTACTATGTCATCCTTGGTAGAGTACAGTGGCGTCACAGCTCACAGCAACCTCTAACTCTTGGGCTTAAGTGATTCTCTTGCCTCAGCCTCCCAAGGAGCTAGGACTACAGGCATCTGCCACAACACCAGCTATGTATACCCTTTTCCTACCTTTTGAATCTCTTTTATTCTTTTGAGACAGAGTCTCACTCAGTCCCTCTGGCATTGAGGGCCATGGTGTCATAGCTCACAGTGACCTCAAACTCTTGGGCTCAAGTGATTCTTTTGCTTCAGCCTCCTGAGTAGCTGGGACTACAGGCGCCTGCCACGGTGCATGGCTTTTTTTTTTTTTTTTTTAAGAGATGGGGACTTGGCTCGGCACCTGTAGCTCAGCAGCTAGGGTGCCAGCCATATACACCGAAGCTGGTGGGTTCGAATCCAGCCTGGGCCTGCCAAACAACAATGGCAACTACAACCAAAAAATAGCCAGATGTTGCAGCAGGTGCCTGTAGTCCCAGCTACTTGGGAGGCTGAGGCCAGAGAATTGCTTAAGCCCAAGAGTTTGTGGTTGCTGTGAGCTGTGATTTCAAGGCACTCTACCCAAGGCGATAGCTTGAGACTCTATCTCAAAAAAAAAAAAATTAAAAAATAGGAGATGGGGATAGCGCCTGTGGCTCAGTGAGTAGGGTGGTGGCCCCATATACTGAGGGGGTTCAAATCCAGCCCCGGCCAAACTGCAACAAAAAATAGCTGGGCACTGTGGTGGGTGCCTGTAGTCCCAGCTACTGGGAAGCTGAGGCAAGAGAATCGCCTAAGCCCAAGAGCTGGAGGTTGCTGTGAGCTGTGATGCCACAGCACTCTACAGAGGGCCACGGAGTGAAACTCTGTCTCAAAATAAATAAATAAGAGATGGGGTCTTTCTCAGGCTGGTCTCAAACTCCTGAGCTCAAGCAATCTGGCCACCTCAGCCTCCCAGAGTGCTGGGATTACAAATGTGAACCACCGTGCCTGGCTAACTTTTGAATTTTTAACTACACTATATATAACCCTGTTCAAAAATGAAACAGAATAAGTGAAACAAAATGTCAGGATTCCAGAAGAAAAAAGGGACCAAGGGAAGTCCTAGGGATAGACAGATGAAGAATATGGAGAAGCTACCACCAAAGAGGTGGTGGAAGAACTAGGATTGAGCAGCATGTTATGGCCACTGTAGGAGGTGGGGTTTCTAGAAGGAGAGCATCACCAATGGTCAAATGTGGCTACAGAGGAGGATAAGGAATAAGAAAGGCCCAGTGCCTTTCATGTGGTGGAATCTTAGAGGATGTACACAATAGATTGAAGATGACAGTAAGGACCTCCTCCATGAGGGGAGCCACACACCAAAAACATCCCTTCCCCCAGCTCAGCCAGTCCCATCAGCCCAACCCATCTGTGTGTTCTCTCCAGACGCCTACAGGGAAGAGCTCAGAACAGACGGAAGCTGAAGCCAGGCTCCCGCCAGAGTTGGAAGAGGTGGGGTCTTCTCTGAGAGCCAGGCCTTCCCTTTCCCTTTCTCTGATAGAGGCAAAGTAGGGCTGTTGATCTGAGCTGGAGGGGACCTTTGCCCTTGTGCTCCTCTTCACCACTGTAGTTTTGTCTTGAGGTCTGTATGCCCTCACCAGCCCCTACCCAATCCCTGCTATTCTCATCTTCCCTGGCCCACAAGGCTCCCTCATTGATCCAAAGCATAGACTGTGTGCTCTCTCTGAAGGCCAGAGGAGGGAACAGTCCTCTGTTTAGGAAGTATCCTCCTCTCTGGGCCTCTGCTTACAGCTGGGCCTTTAGGCCTTGTTGCATCTAACCCTCTTTGGAGAGACTGGGGTTGTCTTCTTCTGAAAGGGCTCTCCTCTTCTGCTAGAGTTATGAATGTAAGTCCTCTGGATTAAACCCTCACACCCAGGAAGGCCACACACACTCACCTTTTTGTTCATCTAACATAGTTCAATCTACATTAATGTAAATACATTTTTCCTGGACATCTTAATCTTTCATCCACAAGTACTTGAAGACATTTTCTTCCCCTGAAGTACTAAACATCTACAATATGCCAATCACTGTGCTATATCCTGTGGGGAAAACAAATACATATACCCTTTCCCCTCAAGTAGTTTACGGTTAAGCTGGGGAGACAGGACGAGTCCTAAAACAGGCAGAATAGCAGCAAACTGTATCACATTCTGACGACATCACATGCTCTAGAATTTTGAAGGAAGAAGCAATAAATTTGGAAGACATTTTAGAAATTAGTTTGAAGGCTATGTAGGCTGTGGAGAGATAGGGAAAATAAGGTACATTTCTTGTGGTATAACTATACACAAATGCACAAAGGAGAAATGGTGAGCAGCCCACCATATGAGAAAAAGACCCTCCCTAAACATAAGGCAATCAAATTTGGGTGGATGGTATAGCCAAGTTATCAAAGGACCCCAACACCCGAAAAAAGCATCCTACTTCTCAGTCCTTTATCATCTCTGTGACTATCTTGCGGTCCCTTTTCATCCATTTGAATGTTGATGTCAAGCTTCTGCAGCTTGGTGGCCTTGTAAGCTCAAGATGTGAACACAGGGTCTGGTGCTGTAGCTCTCATCTGTAATCTTGGCACTCTGGGAAGCCAAGGCAGGTGGGTCACTTGAGCTCAGGAGTTTGAGACCAGTTTGAGCAAAAGTGAGTCCCTGTCTGTACTAAAAATAGAAAAACTAGCTGGGTATTGTGGCAGGCACATGTAGCCCCACATACTCAGGAGGCTGAGGCAAGAGGATCACTTGAGTCCAAGAGTTTGAGGTTGCCATGAGCTGTGATGACCACACGGCACTCTACACAGGGTAACAGAGACTGACTATGTCTCAAAAAAAAAAAAATGTGAATGCAAATTCAGTGAGGTCTTAGAAGCTTATCAGTTAGTACTCAGGATGTATTTCCCAGATGGGGCTCTGTGGATGAAGTTGCTCTTCACCTGTTTTTCTGAACTTCAGTTGTGGTATCTCAACTCTAAAATGAAGATAATAAGAATACCTACCTTGGGGGGTGGCGTCTGTGGCTCAGTGAGTAGGGTGCCGGCCCCATATACCGAGGGTGGTGGGTTCAAGCCCAGCCCCGGCCAAACTGCAACAACAAAAAAAATAGCTGGGTGTTGTGGCGGACACCTGTAGTCCCAGCTATTCAGGGGGCTGAGGCAAGAGAATCACCTAAGCCCAGGAGTTGGAGGTTGCTGTGAGCTGTGTGACGCCACAGCACTCTACCGAGGGTGATAAAGTGAGACTCTGTCTCTACAAAAAAAAAAAAAAAAAAAAGAATACCTACCTTGGGCTGGGCGTAGTGGCTCATGCCTATAATCCTAGTACTCTGGGAGGCTGAGGCAGATGGATTACTTGAGCTCAGGAGTTCGAGAGCAGCCTGAGCAAGAGTGAGACCCTGTCTCTACTAAAAAAACAGAAAAACTAGTTGGACGTTGTGGTAGATGCCTGTAGTCCCAGCTACATGGGAGGCTGAGGCAAGGGGATCACTTGAGTCTAAGAATTTGAGGTTGCTGTGAGCTAGGCTGACACCAGGACACTCAGCCTGGGGCAAGAGTGAGAATCTGTCTCAAAAGACAAAAAAGAATACCTACCTTTTAGGACAGTCATGCGGACTAAATAAAAGGAATAAAAGGGCAAAGATCTTTGTAATTTGTTAAGTGTTAAACTCAGATGAGCAATGGAATAGTAATGCTTTTTGCAACCTATGTCCTGGCCCCTTATTTAGGTACCCAAGCGAACTCTCAAAGCACAGCACCACTTTGGAGATACAAATTTAAGTTGTGATCCACAAGGTCCAAAACGCCTTCCATAGCACTCACAGGTAACCCATTATTGAGTTTTGTTGTTTGGGGGAGAGTTGGGGGAAGACTGACAACTGGAGCCTAAGTGATAGTACTGTATTGAACAATTTTTCATTTTTTTGTCCAAGTTATAACTTTTCTTTAGCAGAAGATCTATGCTGGTTAAAAAATACTTATTCAGGGCAGTGCCTATGGCTCAGTGAATAGGGCACTGGCCCCATATACTGAGGGTGGTGGGTTTGAACCCAGCCCTGGCCAAACTGCAACAACCAAAAAAAAAAAAACCCAGCCAGGCTTTGTGGTGGGCACCTGTAGTCCCAGCTACTTGGGAGGCTGAGGCAAGAGAATTGCCTAAGCCCAGGAGTTGGAGGAAAAAAGAACTTATTCAGAAAGGAAACTGCCGGTGTAGGGCTAGGCTCTGAAGACTAACAAAGGCACATGCTATTAGCAATAGCTCTGAGAGGTTAGGAGGGATGCTAAGGGAAGGGCTGTAATAGACAGTACTGTGGGATTTTTCCCTGGCCAGACAAAGCAAAGGGTGCTAGGTATCTTGAAGGTACTTTCAGGTGGGAGTGGGTATTCACCTTGATTTTTCTTTTTTTGTAGAGACAGAGTCTCACTTTATGGCCCTCGGTAAAGTGCCGTGGCCTCACGCAGCTCACAGCAACCTCCAACTCCTGGGCTTAAGCGATTTTCTTGCCTCAGCCTCCCGAGTAGCTGGGACTAAGGCGCCCGTCACAACACCTGGCTATTTTTTGGTTGCAGTTTGGCTGGGGCCAGGTTTGAACCTGCCACCCTCGGTATATGGGGCCGGCGCCCTACCGACTGAGCCACAGGCGCCGCCCTCACCTTGATTTTTCAAAACCACCTACTTGTAATCTGACAAGTAGAGATAAAAAGAGATTGGGCTAATGGTATTTGTTTTCCTAAAAACTGGCTGGTTGGATGTGACCCAGACCTTGTGAGCCTGGGACTTTAGACCACAACAATTGAGGTTTATTTTCACCATTGCTTCTCCCCATGTAAACTCTGAGCATTCTCTGAAGTTGGGGAGGAGAATGAGGTCAGGTAGAATGTCAAGTCAGTAGCCATCCAGCAGCATGGGAATGTCAATGACAGTAACTAACAAGTGCTCAGCCCTTCACACTTATCATCTCCTTTAATCATCATACTATCCTATGAGGTAGGTACTATTATCATGTCCTTTTACAAATCAGGAATGTGAGTCAGGAAAGTGAAGAAACTTAGCCAAGTTTATTCAGCTAGTTTGTGACAGAAGAGGGGCTTGAACCATGCAATGTGACTTCAGAGTGTTAACCATTCTGCTACAGGGCGGAGCTCCTCTAGCTTGCCTGTGCCCAAGAGTTAAGAGGAGAAGGCTAATTCGCAGCACCACTCATACAAAACAAGTAGGCTTTCTGATGCTTGAAAGTGGATTAAAAAAAGAAAGAAAGAAAGAAAAGTGGATTGAAGCTCTCATCCTTTCTGGAACATTGGCAAGTTTGACAAGTCTGTGATTTCCAAGGTCATTGTTTTCCCTTTTCTACAAGCTGGCACTGACTGGATTCTTTCTAGTCTTCAGGCACCTCATCCATCTACCCATTGCTCTCAAAAATAACTGCTTAATGGCTCTCCAGTAACTCCAGACAATTCCTTAAGGGCTCTTGAGAGCAGATCATCTGAAAGAGCTAACAGAACTCATCCAACTTTTTTTTTTGTAGAGTCTCACCTTAGCCGGGCGTTGTGGTGGGCGCCTGTAGTCCCAGCTACTCGGGAGGCTGAGGCAAGAGAATTGCTTAAGCCCAGGAGTTGGAGGTTGCTGTGAGCTGTGTGAGGCCACGGCACTCTACCAAGGGCCATAAAGTGAGACTCTGTCTCTACAAAAAAAAAAAAAAAACATTGTAACTGTTGTAACTGTAGAGTCTCACTTTATGGCCCTCGGTAAAGTGCCATGGCATCACACAGCTCACAGCAACCTCCAACTCCTGGGCCTAGGCGATTCTCTTGCCTCAGCCTCCTGAGTAGCTGGGACTACAGGCCCCTGCCACAATGCCCAGCTATTTTTTTGTTGCAGTTTGGCTGGGGCCGGGTTTGGCTACCACCGCCCTTGGTATATGGGGCCAGCACCCTACCCACTAAGCCACAGGTGCTGCCCCTCATCCAACTTTTTTTTTTTTGTCACCCTTGGTAGAGTGCTGTAGTGTCACAGCTCACAGCAACCTCCAGCTCTTGGGCTTAGGTGATTCTCTTGCCTCAGCCTCCCAAGTAGCTGGGACTACAGGCACCCGCCACAATGCCCGGCTACTTTTTGTTTGGCAGGGGCCGTGTTTGAACCCGCCACCATCAGTATATGGGGGCAGCGCCCGTTTGAACCCACCATCTCTGGCATATGGACCCAGCACCCTACCCCTTTGAGCCACAGGCACCGCCCCTCATCCAACTTTTTTTTTCTTTTCTTTTCTTTTCTTTTTTTTTTTTTTTTTTTTTGCAGTTTTTGGCTGGGGCTAGGTTTGAACCCGCCACCTCCGGCATATGGGACCGGTGCCCTACTACTTGAGCCACAGGCACCGCCCCCTCATCCAACTTTTTAGTGATCTTTGTTCAGCTCTTTCCTTGCTCCCACCTTCCCACATGATCTAAGTTGGTTGATTTGATTCACGTTCACAGAGCTCTCTCAACCAAGAGCACATATCTTAAGAGCAAACCAGTTTTGAATATAGAGTACAAAAGTGAGAGGAAGGGGAAAGGATGTCTGAAGCTAGAAAATTCAGACACACAGCTTCTCAGACCAGAATTCCTTTCCTTTCAAAAATTCCTTTCCAACTCATGATCACTGCAGTCACCTGGTTGCCATGGAAACATCAGTCTGGGGTGGAAGGCAAGCAACATTTCAGAAAGAAAGTATCACAGGCTACCATGGTAACACGGAAAAGAGTAAAGCTGTATCTTCTCTCCTGGAGGAGTAAGGAAGGGATGAGGCTCCTGAGAAAGGCAGGCTAGAAGGGACAGCCTTTGCAAAGTCTGGCTCTGACTTTATCAGAGAGGGAATTCAACAGTCATTTAGTATGTGCAAGGCAAAGCAATAACGAAAGTTGACCTCATCAGGCCATCTAGTAGTACGAGTTTTCAAATAACTGTAAATAAAGGCAGAATAAGACCCACAATAGGCTACAGAATACAGAAAAGGGAAATTAAGTCCAACTACGAAAGCATCAGGCTTTTGAAGGATAGGATTTTGATCAGCAGAAGGGGAAAGGAAGAAGAGAACAAGATGAACAAGTACATGGAAGTGGAAGAATTCAGGATCTACTGAGAGGTATGTGTGTAGAAAACTGACACTTCTTCACTGACTCCAAGACCTTGGCTTCTATGTGGTATTGAGAGGCAGGTAAGATTAAGTTCAAGGGGCCAGCAACAGTGGCTCACGCCTGTAATCCTAGCGTTCTGGGAGGCCGAGGTGGGTGGATTGCTTGAGCTCATAGATTGGAGACCAGCCTGAGCAAGACCAAGACCCCATCTCTAAAATTAGCCAGGTGTTGGCTCAGCGCCAATAGCACAGTCGTTATGAAGCCAGCCACATACACTGAGGCTGGCGGGTTCAAGCCCAGCCCAGGCCTGCTAAACAATGACAACTGCAAAAGAAAAATAGCCGGGCGTTGTGGTGGATGCCTGTAGTCCCAGCTACTTGGGAGGCTGAGGCAAGAGAATTGTTTAAGCCCTTAAGCCCAGGAGTTTGAGAGTTTGACGTTGCTATGAGCTGTGATGCCACAGCACTCTACCAAGGGCGAAATAATCAGACTGTATCAAAAAAAAAAAAAAAAGCCGGGGGCGGTGCCTGTGGCTCAAAGGGGTAGGGTGCTGGGTCCATATGCCAGAGATGGTGGGTTCAAACCCAGCCCAGCCAAAAACTGCAAAAAAATTAAAAAAAAAAAAAAGTCAGGTGCTGTGGTGGGTGCCTATAGTCCCAGCTACTCAGGAGGCTGAGACAAGAGAATGAGCTGAGCTTGAGAGTCTGAGGTCACTGTGAGCTATGATGCCACTGCATTCTACCTAGGGTGACAAAGTGTCTCAAAAACAAACAAACAAGGATTAAATTCAAGGTATTTGAAGCCATACTTCTTGGATTGGAATCTCTAACTTACTGTGTGATTATGGGCTAATTACATAATCTCTTTGGGTATCAGTTTCCTTGTCTACAAAGTAAAGATAAAACAATCTACCTTAGAGGGCTGTTGTGAGAATTAAAATGTAATGCACATAAAGTGATTAGAATCATGCCTAAACCATAACAAATCTCACCTAAATGTTAAGAATTATCATTATGCCACCTCTTACCACCTCAAATTTCAGAACCATGATAATCTCTTTTCTCTGCCTAGGTATTGCTTCCTGGTTGTCACTAGATTCTTTCCTTGATATAGAAAAGAGGACTGATAGAATGCCTCCTTCAAGTTTTTCATTCATTTGCCTTCATTGTAAACACTAGGACTAAAGGTTCACAAGTCAAGGCCCTACTTCTACTTTTTTTTTCTTTTGGAGACAGAGTCTCAGTCTGTTGGCCTGGATAGAGTGCCATGGGGTCATAGCTCCTCACAGTAACCTCAAACTCTTGGTTGGGTTCAGGTGATCCTCTTGCCTTAGCTTCCTAAGTAGCTGAGACTACAGGTGCCTGCCATGTCTAGCTAGGTTTTTCTATTTCTTTTAGTAGTGGTGGGGTCTTGGTCTTGCTCGTCTGGTCTTGAACTCCTGAGCTCAAGTAATACAACCATCTCAGCCTCCCAAAGTGTTAGGACTATAGGCATGCGCGCCCAGCCTCCCGCTTCTACTTGTAACTCAGGTCTAGAGGCTGTTGAGAGTCTAGGGAAATAGGCAGAATTCCTATGACAACACAGCAGTTTAAAGAGCAGAGAGGACCAGGTGTGGTGGCTCATGCCTATAATCCCAGCACTTGGGAGGCCGAGGCAGGTGGATTGCCTGAGTTTACAGGTTCAAGAGCAGTCTGAGCAAGTGCGAGACCCCATCTCTCTCTACCAAGGACGACAAAGTGACACTCAAAAAAATAAATAAATGGGCTCGGCCCCCATAGCTCAGTGGTTAGGGCACCAGCCACATACATCAAGGCTGGCAGTTCAAACCTGGCCTGCACCTGCTAAACAATGACAACTGCAACAACAAAAAAATAGCCGGGTGTTGTGGCGGGCACCTATAGTCCCAGCTACTTGGGAGGCTGAGGCAAGAGAATCACTTAAGCCCAAGAGTTTGAGGTTGCTGTGAGCTGTGATGCCACAGCACTCTACTGAGGGCAACGTAATGAGACTCTGTCTCCAAAAATGATAATAATAAAAGATAAATAAATAAATAGATAAATAAGGTGGCAGGGAAGAAATGCCACGTTAGGGAAGCCAGAGGCATAACCCAAAAGTCAGGTGAAATTCCATTATTTATTTAATTTTTTTTGAGACAGAGTTTTACTATGTTACCCTTGGTAGAGTGCCCTGGTGCTCATGGCAACAAACTCCTGGGCTTAAGTGATTCTCTTGCCTCAGCTACCCAAGTAACTGGGATTAGAGGTGCCCACCACTATGCCCGGCTTTTTGTTGCAGTTGTCATTGTTATTTAGCAGGCCCGGGCTGGGTTCGAACCCACCAGCCTCGGTGTATGTGGCTGGCCCTATAACCACTGTGCTACAGGTACCAAGCCTATTTATTTATTTAAAGAGATAGGGTCTTTCTCTGTTGCCCAGGTTGGAGTGTAGCGAAACAATTCGTAACTCACCACAGCTTCAGACTCCTGGGCTAAGTAGTTGGGACTACAGGCACACATGAAAATCCCATTTGGGATGGAGGACTGCTGGAGAAATTCGAACTATGCTGGGAGGGGTAAAGATTTGGATCACAGTCTCACCTATACCCCACCCTAACTACCACGCTCAGTTAAGAGGTTGAGAGAAGTTTCTTTTACCTCAGGGTGGGCCCAGAGGCTGTTCACTGCCCACTTCTCTCCACTCTAACCACCTCCTATAGAGGGATGAGTAACAGAAGGCACTGAGTCACACACAGTGACATCAGCTGTCACTCACTAGACGCGATCACCTTATATGGGGCAAGATCAAAGCAGAAGTTGTCTTAGATGTTTCCTTACTTCCACCATTGTCTCCCTCCCAGTAAGAGGCTGTCTGAGGAACCAAGAACCAGGAAGAACTGAGGTGGGAGGACCAAAGTACAGGAAGGCCAAAGTAGCTAGGGATAGAAACATAAGGAAACCAAGCAGAGGGGAGCAAGGAGGCAAGGTCTGTAGGTATTTATTAATAGTTTGGAGAGCATTCTAGACAGCCATGACACTGGGTTTGTGGCCTAGAATGACTAACCAAAATGGATCCCACTGTGCTTCTGAAGATGCATTAACAGCCAAATCAGTAACTACATGGGGCCTGGGTCATATCCAGCAGCTCCTACCTAAAAATAGTGCATTGTTGGCTCAATGGCTAGGGCACCGGCCACATACACTGGGGCTTGCGGATTTGAACCCAGGCCAGGCCTGCCAAACAACTACAACAAAAAAATATCTGGCCGTTGTGGCGGATGCCTGGGGTTCCAGCTACTTGGGAGGCTGAGGCAAGAGAATCACTTAAGCTCCAGAGTTTGAGGTTGTGGTGAGCTGTGACACCATGCCCAGGGCAACAGCTTGAGACTCTGTCTCAAAAAATTAATTAATTAAAATAGTGTATTCTCTTTCCCTTCCCCCAGGTCCACAGAGCAAACTAGGATAGGACCCAGAAGGGGTGGGGGTGGCAGTGAAAAGAACAGAGACAGGAGACCATAGGCCTTGAAGAACCAGGATGCTATGGTTTAATGTGCCTCCCAAAAGTCTATGTTGGGTAAAATTTTTTCTGAGACAAGAGTCTTACTCTGTTGCCTGGGCTAGAGTGCAGTGGCATCATCATAACTCATGCAACCTCAGATTCCTGGGCTGAGGCAATCCTCCTTCCTTAGCTTCCTGAATAGCTGGGATTACAGGTGTATGCCACTGAGCCTGGCTAATTTCTTCTATTTTTAGTGGAGACGAGGTCTTCCGCTTATTCAGGCTGGTTTTGAACTTCTGACCTCAAGCGATACTCATCAGTTTTCCTGAGTGCTAGGATTACAGGCATGTGCTGGAAGTTCAATTCCCAATGTAATACCATCAGAGAGAAAGCCATTAATACGAGGTGACTGGGTCATAAGGGGAAAGTCCTCATGAACGGATTCATGTCAACTACAAGTCAGTATAACCCCTGGTACCTTTGTCTCATGCACTTGCTACTACCCTCTGCCTTTCTGCCGTAAGATGACTCTTATGGGCTTGGTGCCTGTAGCTCAGTGAGTAGGGCTCCAGCCACATATACCCAGGCTGGCGGGTTCGAGCCCCAGCTGGACCTGCTAAACAACAACTGCAATCAAAAATAGCCGTGCTATGTACCTGTAGTCCCAGCTACTTGGAACACTGAGGCAAGAGAATTGCTTACGCCCAAGAGTTTGAGGTTGCTGTGAGCTGACGCCACAGCACTCTACCAACAGTGATATAGTAAGACTTTATCACAAAAAAAAAAAAGTGACTCTTATGATGTTGGTGTCATGCTTTTGGACCTGGCAGCCTTCAAACTGAGCAGCTTTTTTTTTTTATAAATTACTCAGTCTGTGGCATTTTGTTATAGCACAGAAAATGATCTTAAGGAGCTAAAGTCCCAGTGGCCTTTTATAACATAAGTCCTCAAGTACTTAACGATTTAATGTTAAAAGCAACCCCAGAGGCTAACATCACCTGCTTAGAAGTCTGAGAGCTGACAAATTAAAACCTAAGAGCAATTATCAGTATTTTTAGTATAATAAAGCTTTAGCATTCTGTTGCCATAGAGATCAGTAGAAAATGGAGGCGCCCCACAGAGCCCTGCTCCTGAATTCAGGCCCTTCCCTTTTAGTTGGTCCCTAAGCTGATAAACCAGGATCTTTCTCATCTCTTGTCAAAAGGCTAAGAAGAAAGTGAACCTCCACTTTCACAGAGCTATGCCTGGAATACTCAGTTCTCTGGAATTCACTGGTCCCAAGGCTACTACCCCAGGCAGAGCCATATAGAAAACAAGGGTTGATGTAACTAACAGAACGATAGAAGATAAACATCAGGTCCAGAGAACCCTGATGTACAATGCCAAACACCTTTGGATACTGGACTAAAATTGTGACTATGAAGAGAGTCAAATGCAGGTATAGAGGCCAGTAGGGTAAAAATGGGAGCTCAGGAGGGTTCTGTGGTTCCTCAAACTCCTCAACATCATAAAACACCCCTAAAAAAGAGTGCAGACTGTGCTATCACACTGCCATCTGGTGGAAAGACAAGATCTGTCTTTAGTTACAGAGGAGCTTGGAAGTCTGTCCAGTGGGCAGGTAGGGATGGAGAAAGTAAAGGTAAGGACAGATGGAGAAGCCAACTATAGGACCAGGTGTAATGTATACAGATGAGGAACCCTGCCCAATTGTGAGCCTTTTATCCATTTTTCTTTCTGAAGGTTAAATAAAACAAAATAAAAAAAATGCAATGATATTACAAATGTAAAACAAAATAAGACACAATGGTACTACAAATGTTTTATAGTCCTAGAACCATCATGGTTTTGGCTCATGAGAAGTTAACATCAGACAGATATACCAACAGAAACCACACACATATGGGCAGCAGCCATGACCATAAGGGGGCTTGCTTTTTGTATAAAGTTTATATATATACATATATACTCTCTGTTTTTTTATGTACACAGACACAAGGGTATAAAATCCAGTGAGAAGGGCTCACACATGCCCAGGAAGGGGATGGGAGCAGTTTTTTGTTTTTGTTTTTTCCAGTTTTTGGCCGGGTCCGGGTTTGAATCCGCCATCTCTGGTATATGGGGCCGGCGCCCTACTCCTTGAGCCACAGGTGCCACCTAAGGATGGGAGCAGCTTTAACCACCAGGGTTGAGGCCACAGTACAGGCACACAGGAAGTGGTAGAGAGGAGCAGCCTCCCTCTATCCTCCCACACAGGGCCAGAGGACAACCTGGGAAAAAGTCCAAGTATACAAAGGAAGTTGGAAGGTACTGGAAAGGTACCCCACCTTTTACTAAACTTCCGAAAGCCCCTAAGGTATCCAAAATGCAAGTCAGGATACAACACTCCCAAGCCTCCCAGCAAAATGCTGAGCCTACAGTAGTTTCTGGCCTTACGCTATACCAAGCTGAGGCCTAAAGAAGGCTTCACAATGCACATGTCCACACTCTCTTTGAGGGCCCTTGTAGCAGAAAGCCAGCACCTTTAAGGTCCACCCTCTGAACTCTAAAATCCTCTTGATTCTGAGGTCCTAAGAATTTTCAACAGATTTTAGGGTAAAGGTATAGAAAAAGGAAAACTTAGTTCTTTCAGTTAATGCCCTATGGTAATCTCAATGGGGGAGGAATCACTAAGAAGTGGTTGCAAAGGGCAAGAAAAGTCATCTCAGAGATGGTACACATGAAGAAATAGGTATTCAGTGTAGGTATAGTAGATTCTATTCTTTTCCACTGGGGGCTGTGCTCAGCAGAATCCATTTCCAGTGGGGCCACGGACAGGAGATCTTCTTGGTATCTAAGGGTGCCCCCAGTTCCCTCAGAGTTAATATCCATGCCCTCAGGATGGCTTGGTCCACAAAATGGAGAGATGGGCCGTGGAAGAGTAGATGTGGAGAAGGGAGTGACAGGACTCAGAGGCACAGGGAGCCAGTGTGTTGCGCCACTGATTTACCTGTGGCAAGGAGAAGTAGTAAATGAGAAGCCAAAGAAAAGAAAATAACCAAAAACTAAAATAAGCTAGGTCTTGAGACTTACATGGTCTGGGGGGTAAAGAGGCTGGAGAGCTGGAAGCACTGGGAGGCGATTGCCTGGGAAGCGAGGTTTAGGGCTGGACTCAGAGCTAGAACAAAGAAAGGTAGAGTGAGTGAGCAAGAACGGAGTAGTCCTTCTTTCTAGGTACACACCCTTCTCTCCTTCCCAAGCCCAAGTCTACCAGTCAGAGCTGCTGGGTTCAGGGCCCCCAAAGGAACTGCTCCATTCAGTTGCAGGGCAGCAGCTTGAGCAGCAGTGGGAGCAGCAGTTGGTAGCTGGATTCCAGAACCTAAAAGGAGAAGAAAAGGCAGAGTCAGGTCCTGACACTTAATCTAAAATTCAACACCCTGTTCATCACCCCGTGGAGATACTCTACCTTCTGCCAATTTAGCCATGAGCTGCAAACGTCCACCTGTTGATCCCAGATCCAGCTCCTGGTCCCCATCAGGAAAAGTGATGTCTGTGCCACCATCCAGTCGCTCAGTCACCTGGCCAACCTTCATAGGCCGACCCGCAAGCTCAAAGCCATTCAACTGTTCCAGGGCCCGCCGGGCACACTCAGAGTCAGAGAACTGTGAGAAACCCAGGCTGTATTAGTCATTTTCTGGCCACAGAGATGGTCTCAAAAACTCAGTAACAATCTCTAGTCCTTTAATCCCAGGAAAACTGCATGCTCACTGCAGTACAAACTTTTTTCTCCTAGGGAATGTGACTATCCCCGTCACCTCAAAATAGTTCTCTGACAAGGACCTTTTCCAAATGACTCAATGGGAGTCACTTTTTTTTTTGTTGTTGTTGTTGAGTCTCACTTTATGGCCCTTGGTAGAGTGCCGTGGCATCACACAGCTCACAGCAACCTCCAACTCCTGGGCTTAAGCAATTCTCCTGCCTCAGCCTCCCAGGTAGCTGGGACTACAGGCACCCACCACAACTCCTGGCTATTTTTTGGTTGTAGTTGTCATTGTTGTTTGGCAGGCCTGGGCTGGATTTGAACCCACCAGCTCTGGTGCTATGCGGCTTGCGCCTCAAATGCTTGAGCTACAGGTACTGAGCTGGGGAGTCACTTTTCTTTTTTGAGACAGAGACTCAAGCTGTCACCCTGGGTAGAGGGCTGTGGCATCGCAGCTCAAAGCAACCTCCAATTCCTGGACTCAAGCGATTCTCCTGCTTCTGCCTCCCAAGTAGCTGGGACCACAGGCGCCCGCTGCAATGCCTGGCTATTTTTTTGGTTGCAGCTGTCATTGTTGTTTGGTGGGCCCAGGCTGGATTCGAACCCACCAGCTCAGGTGTATGTGGCTGGTGCCCCAGCTGTTTGAGCCCCAGGCACTGAGCCCCGGGGAGTCACTTTTCAATGTTCTAGCTCCACTAAGAATCTTGACAATGTAGAAGCCTATTATGTATAGGTAACCTTGCCTGACAGATGTTTCGTAAATCGGCATGTAGCACACACCAGTGCTGAGAGCAACACAGCACCCCCACATACACACCAGTGTTGCCAATTAAGTGACCTACTGACCAGAAGGCCTCTACTTTCTACTTCCTTTCATCAGCATTACCCTGGTATAAAGAGGATTCCCAGTCTGCTGTTTCTGGTAGTGTTAAGGTTGCTGACCTGAAAGGTAGCAAAACAAGTGCAAAAATGCCCCACAGAAGGCTTTCTGCATCTGAGTCACACAGAGAACTAGAAAAGGATAGTTGCTACCACAGAACCGTCAACACCACAGCTGGCTTTGTTTACTTTGGCATTACCTGCCTTAGGGCCTGGCACATGGTACTAACACTTCCTAGGCAGGTGGTGTGTATGTGGCTTGCCTTTACGGGATAATTCTGAGGTGAGCAATTCCCATGGTAGAATACACTGCCCCTCTGTCCTGTGGGCAACTGTGTGGGTATATGCTGCCAGGATTAAGCCCAGAAAAAATGAGCTTCTATCAGACTTTCTGGTTGGCAGGCAAGTTCTTAGCCTGGAGTCATATGGGGCCCAAAGAACCACTTACAGGAATTAGAAACAATTTTGTTAGAGGATCAGGAAAAGTGAAACTTGCTCACTATTAGGGAGCTTCACTATTGTCCCCATAGTGTATTTTAAATACAAAGAACCTTCTCAATGGAGAAACTGCTTCAGATGGAGTACTGCCAGAGGAAAGTATAACTTCCTATTCCCACCCCTATCATGAGAATATAATTCTATAGACCATATTTTTAAAAGCCCATATCTAACCTCCCGCATGCCCCCAACCTTTTAGCTGCAGCCTGGAATCATTACTATTACCCAAAGAGCAAGTTGCAGCACCAGGAAAACTGGTTGAACTCCAGGACACTCTCATAACAGGGTCACTGACAGAGTGTAGGAGCAAAGCCAAGATCTCAAGCAATGCACTCATCTCAAGGGGTAGAAGACTAGTCCAAGCTTCAGGCACCAGGGTTTATGGGTCATTTAGACAGTTCCTAAAGGAGGAGGATGAAGCTAAGCTGCAAAATCAGATAAGTGGATGAACCCAAGGTAAAATTTAAAAATTAAAAATCTAATAACTCACCGTAATGAAACCATAACCTTTAGAGCGGCCTGTATCTGAGTCCTTCATTAGAACAATATTATCTATCTGTAACAGAATACAAAGAAATTATTAACAATCTTTTGACTAGCCCCACACCTTTGATCTCTCCTACCCAGAGTGTCTCAAATACTTCTAACTTTATAGCCACCAAATTACCTCTGTCCAAATCTTGTTGTTTTTTTTTTTTTGAGACCGAGTCTCACTATGTCACCCTCGGTAGACCGCCATGGTGTCACAGCTCACAGCAACCTCAAACTCTTGGGCTTAAGCAATTCTCTTGCCTCAGCCTTCCAAGTAGCTGTGACTACAGGCGCCCACCACAACGTCCAGCTATTTTTTGGTTCTAGTCGTCATTGTTGTTTGGCAGGCCCGGGCTAGATTTGAACCTGCCAGCTCCAGTGGCGCCCTAGCCTCTGAGCTCCAGGCACTGAACCTTTTCATACCTTTTTATTTTCTCATTTTTTAATTTTTTTGAAGCAGAATCTCACTTGATTGCCCAGGCTAGAGTGCCATAGTGTCAGTCCAGCTAACAGTAACCTCAAACTCCAGGGGTCAGACGTGATCTTCCTGCCTCAGTCTCCCAAGTAGCTAGGACTACAGGCACCTGCCATAATGCCTGGCTAATTTTTTGTATTTGTAGTACAGATGAGGTCTTGCTCTTGCTCAGGCTGGTTTTGAACTCCTAAGCTCAAGGGGTCCTCTTGCCTTGGCCTCCCAGAGTGCTAGGATTACAGGCAAGAGCCACTGCACCTTGCATCCACATCTTTTAAAAAGAGACAAAGACAGAGCAGCGCCTGTGGCTCAGTGGGTAGGGCGCCAGCCCCATATACCAAGGGTGGCGGGTTCAAACCTGGCCCTGGCCAAACTGCAACAACAACAACAACAAAAATAGTTGGGTGTTGTGGTGGGAGTCTGTAGTCCCAGCTATTCAGGAGGCTAAGGCAAGAGAATCACTTAAGCCCAGGAGCTGGAGGTTGCTACGAGCTGTGATGCCATGGCACTCTACCAAGGGTGATAAAGTAACACTCTGTCTCTTGAAAAAAAAAAAAAAGAGAGAGAGAGACAAAGGCTATCTTTTTTTTTTTGAGACAGTTTCACTATGTTGCCCTTGGTAGAGTGCCGTGGCATCACAGCTCACACCAACCTCCAACTCTTGGGCTTAAGCGATTCTCTTGCCTCAGCTTCCCAAGTAGCTGGGACTACAGGTGCCACCACTACACCTGGCTATTTTTTTGTTGTTATAGATGTAATTATCATGATTGTTTTTCAGGTCCAGGCCAGGTCAAACCTGCTAGCCCCGGTATATGTGGCTGGTACCCTAACCTCTGAGCTATAGATACTGAGCCAAGACTATCTTTTTTTTTTTTTTTTGTAGAGACAGAGTCTCACTTTATCGCCCTGGGTTGAGTGCCATGGCATCACACAGCTCACAGCAACCTCCAACTCCTGGGCTTAGGCGATTCCCTTGCCTCAGCCTCCTGAGTAGCTGGGACTACAGGCGCCCGCCACAACGCCCGGTTATATTTTTTTGTTGCAGTTTGGCCGGGGCCGGGTTTGAACCCGCCACTCTTGGCATATGGGGCTGGCACCCTACTCACTGAGCCACAGGCACTGCCCAAGACTACCTTTTTTTAAGCTCTCCAGTATCTACAAGAAGGGCTATCCTTTTTTCAAACGGATAGCTGGGTGCGGTGGCTCACTCCTGTAATCCTAGGACTTTGGGAGGCTGAAGTGGGTGGATCACTTGAATTCAGGAGCTCAAGACTAGCCTGAGTAAGCGTGAGACCTCATCTCTGTCTCTACTACAAATCACCAAAATTAGCTGGATGTAGTGGTGGGCGTGTGTAGCCCTCCTATTTGTGAAGCTGGGGCATGAGGATCTCTTGAGACCAAGAGTGTGAGGTTGCTGTCAGCTCTGATGATGCCACGGTACTCAATCCCAGGGCAACAGAGTGAGACTCTGTCTTAAAAACAACAACAACAAAAACAAACCCACTGTTTCTCACTAATCTTGCATAATCTGGATTGTTATTTGATTTCATTTTGTTTGACTTATTTGTCTGCCAAGTAGCACAAGCAAAGATGGAGCTAAACATTCCCAGCATAGACCCATATGCCCGAGATGATGTATGTAATGGCTTATCCATGGCCAAGTAAGACACAGAGGTATGCTCGCCCTCCCTACTTTCCCCAGTTCCCTTGGAAACTGGAAACCCTTCAGGGGTTTCCTTCTTTTCTACTTACTTTGCCAAAGGGCTCAAAGATGCCCCGGAGCATGTCTTCGGTGATATTGAAGTGCAGGGAGCCCACGAAGAGGCGCATTGGTCCACCACTGCCCTTCTGCAGGTTGTTGGCCATGGCAGCCAGTCGGTTTTTCTCAGCCTGAGAAAAGAGAAAATGATGGGTCATGTCTCATGCCCTCTCTTCCCTTATAATCTTGTGTTAGGTCAGTTTCTTGGCTTGCTCACCTGTGAAGCCTGTACAATAATAGGTACTCCCAGCAGGTGCTGTCCAGTCAGCCCAATGGCCAGTGGCACAGATTGGATTTCACAGAATTCTACATAGGCAATGCCCTTAGAACGACGTGAATTCCGATCTGAGATGATACGCACATCACGAACCTATCCAGAGCGCAAAGAAAATCCTGAGGTGGGCATACATACATACAGACGGAAGGTAGGCTGCTTAGAAAAAAACTAAAGTGGGAGGGCTACCTTGCCAACAGCAGAGAAAAAGTCCTCCAGGTCTCGAGGTCGAATGCGGGCAGCTAACTGCATACAGAAAACTGTGCGGGCATCACGCTCCTCAGGACTCAGATTATCAATTGGTTCCCTAAAGAGTAAAATGTGTTGAGAACATCTCTCCCAGTACTTGGTCATTGTTCTCCAGCTGACCCTCAACTACTACATAGTCCTCTAACTTGGCTCAAATGACTTTTTACTCAACTGTCACAATCTCTAGAAAAGTGCTCTTATCAACTCACCTGACTGGGCTCTTGTCTCTGAAATGAGGACTCTTACTATGTCCATATATACGCCTAAAGAACGGAGAAACACAAAAGGTGAAACGTTATTCATAACAGTCCAATACTGGGTCTTCTAACCTGAGAAAACCAGATTCTAGGATTTCATCTCATAAGCAAATTTCTTTGGGGGATATTTAGGGGACCAGAGGTGGAATGCTATAATTTGGGTATTTGTTCCTTCCAAATCTCATGTTGAAAATTGATCCCGACTACAAATGAATTCTTTTTTTTTTTTTTTTTTTTTTGTTGAGACAGGGTCCCACCCTATGCCCCTGAGCAGAGTGCAGTGGGCGTGGTAGCTTACCACAACCTCAGACTCAGGCTGCGGGCACCCCGCTGCCTCAGCCTCCGGAAGCCGCTGGGATTACAGGCGCTCGCCGCAGCGCCCGGCTGGGTTTTTCCATTTTTTTCACGAGTGGGGGTCTCACTGTCGCTCAGGCGAGTCTCGAACTCCTGAGCTCAAGCGATTCTCCCTCCTCAGCCTCCCACAGTGCTGGGATTACAGGCGTGAGCCACCGCGCCCGGCTCAAATGAATTCTTTTTTTTGTTTAAAAATTTTTTTGTAGAGACAGGAATCTTGCTGTGTTGCCCAGGTTGGTCTCAAACTGCTGACCTCAAGTAATCTTCCTATTTCAGCTTCCCTAAGTGCTGGGATTACAGGCATGAACCACCATGGCTGGCCACAAGTGAATTCTTTTTTTTTTGAAGCAGAGTCTCACTAAGGCATAGAGTATTGTGGCATCATAGCTCACAGCAACCTCAAACTCTTGTGGCTGGCGCCCTAACCACTGAACCACAGGCGCTACCCATAATTCTTTTTTCTTTCTCTCTTTTTTTTTTTGAGACAGAGTCTCACTATGTTGCCCTTGGTAGAGTGCTGTTGCATCACAGCTCACAGCAACCTCAAACTCTTGGGTTTAAGTGATTCTCTTGCCTCAGCCTCCCAAGTAGCTGTGACTACAGGCACCTGCCACAGCACTCAGCTATTTTTTTGTTGCACTTGTCATTGTTGTTCAGCTGGCCCAGGCCGGGTTCGAACCCACCAGCTTGGGTGTATGTGGCTGGCACCTTACCCACTGAGCTACGGGCACTGCCCACAAGTGAAAAAAAAATAATTTTTTTTTTTTTAAGAGACAGAGTCTCACTTTGTCGCTCTCAGTAGAGGGCCATGGCATTACAGCTCACAGCAACCTCCAGCTCTTGGGCTTAGGCGATTTTCTTGCCTCAGCCTCCTGAGTAGCTGGGACTACAAATGCTCGCCACAATGCCTGGCTATTTTTTGTTGTTGTTGCAGTTTGGCCGGGGCCGGGTTCAAACCCGCCACCCTCGGTGTACGGGGTTAGTACCCTACTCAATGAGACACAGGCGCTGGCCCCACAAGTCAATTGTTTTTTTTTTTGTTTTGTTTTTTTGGCCAGGGCTAGGTTTGAACCCGCCACCTCCGGCATATGGGACCGGCGCCCTACTCCTTGAGCCACAGGCACCACCCCACAAGTCAATTGTTAACACCACATCTTTGGGGACTGAGTATCCTGCCTGCAAAATAGGTTATAAGCACCCTCAGGCAGGGGTCCTAATGCACTCATTATTTTACCTAGATTACAATACAAAGGTGACTTTATTAGCAAAAACTGATACTCACCCAGCAGCAAGTGGAGGACTCCTGTAGTGCACATGATCCTCGTGACGCCGGTCTCGGTCCCGACTTCGTGACTCACTACTATGCCGACGATCCCAGCTCCGGCTGCGATGACGATGTTGCCGACCCCGACTTCTGCTCCGACTATTTCTGCGTCTATGCCGATCCCGGTCTCGACTATAAATACAGATGGAAACAACTATTGTCATGTATCCAATAACATTCAGGTCAACAACTTTACAATAGTGATCCTACACGATTATAATGGAGGTGAAAAATTCCTACTGTCTAGCAATGTCACAACTGTCTTTGATGCAGTACAACACATTACTCATGTATGTGAGGTAATGCTGGTGTAAACAAACCTACTATGCTGCCAGTCTTATAAAATTAAGGCACATACAATTATGTACAAACGGATTTCATAAACATAGAGACTAGAATGGTTACCAGAGGCTGGGAAAAGTAGGGAGAAAGGGAGTAATGAAAAGTTGATTAAAGAATACAAATATATAGCTTGATAGAAGAAATGAGACTTAATATTCTTTTTTTCTTTTGAGAGAGAGTGTCTCACTCAGTCACCCTCAGTAGAATGCCATGGTATTTTAGCTCACAGCAACCTCAAATTCTTTTTTTTTTTTTTTTTTTTTTTTGTAGAGACAGAGTCTCACTTTATGGCCCTCGGTAGAGTGCCATGGCATCACACAGCTCACAGCAATCTCCAACTCCTGGGCTTCAGCAATTCTCTTGCCTCAGCCTCCCGAGTAGCTGGGACTACAAGCGCCCGCCACAATGCCCGGCTATTTTTTTTGGTTGCAGTTCAGCCGGGGCCGGGTTTGAACCCGCCACCCTCGGTATATGGGGCTGGCGCCTTACCGACTGAGCCACAGGCGCCGCCCGCAACCTCAAATTCTTGAGTTCAGGCGATTCTCTTGCCTCGGTCTCCTAAGTAGTTAGGACTATAGGTGCCCACCACAACACCCAGCTATTTTTAGAGACAAGGTCTCATCCTTGCTCAGGCTGGTCTCGAACTCCTAAGCTCAAGCAATCCACCTATCACCTGCCTTCGCCTCTCAGAGTGCTAGGATAATAGGCATAAGCCACCATTCCCAGCATCCAATAGATCAGATGACAAACAATAATTTACAATAATCTTTTTTTTCTTTTTAAGACAGAGTCTTATTATAATTAAATTTGTTTGTTGTAGTTGTTGTTGTTGTTTGGCAGGCCCAGGCTACCAGCCCCAGTGTATGTGGCTGGTGCCCTAGCCGCTGAGCTACAGGTACTGAGTCAATTTACAATAATCTATTATACATTTCAAAATAGCTAAGAGATAATTCAAATGTTTCTAACATAAAGACAAACTTAAAGCGATGAATATCCCAAGTACACTGATTTTATCTTTGCTAATTAAGACTGCATTATCACAGGTACCCAGAAACTACATACATCTATTATGCAATAAAAAAATTGTTCTAAATAAAAATACATAGAGTGGTGCCTGTGTCTCAGTGGGTAGGACGCCAGCCCCATATACTGAGGGTGGCAGGTTTGGAACCAGCCTCGGCCAAAACTACAACAAAAAAGTAGCTGAGCGTTGTGGTGGGCGCCTGTAGTCCTAGCTATTCGGGAGGCTGAGGCATGAGAATCACCTAAGCCCAGGAGTTGGAGGTTGCTGTGAGCTGTGACACCACCACACTCTACTGAGGGTGATAAAGTGAGACTCTGTCTCTAAAAAAAAAAAAGAGAGAGAGGAAAAAAAAATACAGTACATAATATTTTATAATGATAATAAATGACTATGTTACTAATTTATATGTTTATGATATTATGCTTTTTACTTTCAGTTTAGAGTGTATCCCTCCACTTATTAAAAAAAAGTTAAGCAGGCTTGGCACCTGTAGCTCAGCAGCTAGGGGAGCCACATACACTGGAGCTGGCAGGTTCAAACCCAACCTGGGCCTGCCAAACAACAAGGACAACTGCAACCAAAAAAAAAAAAAAAAAATTACTGGGCCTTGTGGTGGGTGCCTGTAGTTCTAGCTAGTTGGGAGGCTGAGGCAAGAGAATCGCTTAAGCCCAAGAGTTTGAATTGCTGTGAGCTGTGATGCCAAAGTACTCTACCAACGGCAACACAGGGAGACTCTGTCTCAAAAAAAGAAAAGTTAAGCAGTACTTGGGCATTGTGGTGAATGCCTATGGTCCCAGCTAACTTGGGAGGCTAAGGCAAGAGAACTGCTTAAGCCCAAGAGTTTAAGGTTGCTGTGAGCTGTGATACCAGAGCACTCTACTGAGGGCAACATAGTGAGACTCTGTCTCAAAAAAAAAAAAAAAAGTTAACTCTAAAACAGACTGATACAGTTTTAGGAAATAACTTCCTTCAGAAGGAAGAACAGGGGAACAAGATATGGAGGTAAAAGATGTATAGACCTAGGCTAATGTGTTTATGTATTAGTTTTTAACAATGAAGTTTTAAAAAAATAAGAAAAACTTCAAAAATAGAAAAAAGCTTATAGAATAAGGATATAAAGAAAATATTTTTGTACCATGAGTTGTGTTTTAAGCTGTTATTATAGAACAAAAAGTTTTTGAACTAAAAAAGTTACAGTAAACTAACACTAATTTATTGTTGAAGAAACTATTTTTACAAGTTTAGTGTTGCTTAAGTGTACAGTATTTACAGTTTAAGGAAGAGTGCAGTAATGTCCTTGGCCTTTATTTTACCCACTACTCACTGACTCATTCAGAGCAATTTCCTACAAGCTCTATTCACGGTTAGAGCTGTAATAATTTAATACAGTCTTAATTAGGTTAAGTGTCCTATACAATATACCTTTTTTTACCTTCTATACCATATTTTTACTGTACCTTTTTTATGTTTAGATATCCAAATACTGTTGTATTACAATTCCCAATGTATTTAGTATAGTAACATGTTGTACAAGTTTGCAGCCTCGGAGCAACAGACTATATCAAAAAGCCTGGGTGTGTAGTTGGCTATACTACTACCTAGGTCTGTGTTAGTACATGCTGTGATGCTTGCACAAAGATGAAATCATTTTTTTTTTTTTTTTTTGCAGTTTTTGGCAGGGGCTGGGCTTGAACCCGCCATCTCCAGCATATGAGGCTGGCGCCCTACTCCTTTGAGCCACAGGCACTGCCCCATTTTTTTTTTTTTTTTTTGTAGAGACAGAGTTTCACTTTATTGCCCTCGGTAGAGTGCTGTGCCGTCACACAGCTCACAGCAACCTCCAACTCCTGGGCTTAGGCGATTCTCCTGCCTCAGCCTCTCGAGTAGCTGGGACTACGGGCGCCTGCCACAACGCCCAGCTATTTTTTTGTTGCAGTTTGGCTGGGGCTGGGTTTGAACCTGCCACCCTCGGTATATGGGGCCGGTGCCCTGGTCACTGAGCCACAGGTGCCGCCCAAGATGAAATCATTTAATGATGCATTTCTCAAAATGTACCTCTTTTGCTAAGCAGCATAGACTGTATTACATTTGTTAAAAAGCAAACAAACCTATTTTGGTTTTAATGTACAGCATTCCCTAGTATTTTCCCTTTTATAAAAATTCCTTAAACCCAAAAAAAACAAGAATTACTGACCTGCGCTTTCTGTCCCTGCTTCTACTATGGCTACGACTCCTCTTCTTCCTGTGAAAGACAGTGTAAATTATTACTACTGAAAAGATTTCATTGTCTCTGCTAAGGAAAAGGAATGACAGTAAGAACAGGGTGAAACCAACAGCATCAAAAGATCGAAGCCCAGAAGATGGTCTGGCAGTAGTTCACAGCAATTGTGCACCACCAACTTACATATACCCCTGAATGTTGTCAGGCATCTGAAGCAGCCTTTTCCCCCCCTAAAGCCAAGCAAAAGCTGGTGTTCCAAATCAGGGGTCCTCTTGCTATTTTGTTCAACTGAAATATATCAATGCTAGAACTGATCCACAAATCTACACTGGAAAGTGAAGACTAGAAAATTAAACAAACTCACCATTATTCTCATGACACAGTAGAGCCATTACTAAAAGTCATCAGTCTTAAGAGAAACCACCCCCCTTTCTGGTTGTTTCTCCAATGAAGGCAGCTATTTCTCTTCCACAAATTGCCAACCTGTTTTCCTCACCCCACACTCACTTGCTTGTCTCCCCAGTGGTGCTGCTCCCAATGGTAGCACTGCCACTGTTGCTGGTGCCGCTGGTGCTGTTGGTGGTATTGCTGGGACTGTCCTTTTTAACCTCTTTCCTTTGCTGCTCATCCTGAAAAGTTCGCCAGGAAAATGTCATAAGGTACAAGGTAGCAGACAGATTCCATTGGGCAAAAAGAACAAAGGTGGGCAAAAAGAACAAAGGTGGACAAGAAAATCAAAGCTCTCACATTACCTTGCCAGTTTTTGAGCACCTGGATCTTCTAACAAAGAGAATAAAGAAACAAGGAAACTACCCAAAAGGAAAAGATCAGAATGGCAGATTTTGATGTTCAACTTCAGCTACCCAACATTTGGTCCACTGACATTTATTGCCCAGGATAGTGAGAAGTTGGTGCTAGGTCTGAGTTATACTAACTTTTTATTTTTTTATTTTATTTTATTTATTTATTTATTTATTTATTTATTTTTTGTAGAGACAGAGTCTCACTTTATCACCCCCGGTACAGTGCTGTGGTGTCACAGCTCATAGCAATCTCCAGCTCTTGGGCTTAGACGATTCTCTTGCCTCAGCCTCCCAAGTAGCTGGGACTACAGGAGCTCACCACAACGCCTGGCTATTTTTTTGTTGCAATTTGGCCGGGGCCTGGTTTGAACCCGCCACCCTCGGTACATGGGGCTGGCGCCCTACTCACTGAGCCACAGGAGCCGCCCTATACTAACTTTTTATTGTGTCACTGAGAGTAATGAGTTAGGCATACATCACAACACCACATTATGCGCCACCTCCAATCTTTGAGGACCTCTCCAAAGAATGGCCCTTGAATATAGACAAGTCTTCAGCAAAATTTACTAAGAACATGCCTTTTATGATTGTTCACTGTACATAATAAATCATACCCCAAAGAAGGGGAAGAGGATTCACAAAATGTTAAAACTAATGATCCACAACTACTCTTTCTTATTAGCCCAATTTCAGGAATGGGGTGGGAAATATTACCTCTTCTTTTTTATAGGGAGCTTCCAGCATGGCCTCAATTACTATATCAAAGTCATCGGACGCCATTGTGTGAAATCTGAGGAAAAAGTACCAATATGTTAAGAACCTGATTTATATTTTTTCTCCCATTCCAGCACCACACATTTCCTTCCCCCTACCAGAAAGACTTCAGGATATATAGTTCTGTTTCTTTCTTTCTTTTTTAAAATTCAAGTGCTTTATTAGGCACATGTGGCTAGTGGCTGCCATATTGCAAAGTACGTATATAGAACATTTCCATTATTACAGAAAGTCCTGTTGTACAGAGCAGAAAATGCTCTCAGACCTACTACAGTAATAGAACTTATTTAACTTTGTTTATTTCTCAAATCTTTTTTTTTAAAGTGGCTCTGTGTTTTTTTCCTTTTTTTTAATTAATTTTTTTTATTAAATCGTAACTTGGTACATTGATGCATTTATGGGGTTCAGGGCACTGTTTTGATATACAATGTGAAATGTTTACATTGAACTAAGTAACACATCCATCAGAGACAGTCTTACTATGTCGTCCTCAGTAGAGTACCATGGTGTCACAGCTCACAGCAACCTCAAACTCTTGGGCGTAAGTGATTCTCTTGCCTCAGCCTCCCAAGTAGCTGGGACCACAGGTGCCTGCCACAACGCCTGGCTATTTTTTGGTTGTAGTTGTCATTGTTGTTTGGCAGGCCTGGACTGGGTTAGAACCCACCAGCTCTGGTGAATGTGGCTGGCGCCCTAGCAGCTGAGCTACAGGCGCCAAGCCAATGGTTCTATTTCTTGAACTCCAAAGGGATCTATTGCTTATCCTAGGTTTGTTTTTGCACCTTATAGATCTGAATTAGTTCTGGTTTGTGGCTTAGAATGGTCATGGGCCTATGAGAAAATAATACAGACACCCTGTTCTATGGAAAGAAAATGCAGGTATTTAAAATTACTACTCACTTTACAACAGTTACCAGGCCTCCACTCTACTGTTCAAAATTCTGAATAACTAGTTTAAACTTAAAACATAAAATAGGTACATATTTCCAACAAAAAGGTAAAGACGCAAGACTAAAAATCAGACAAAAAACAAATCACACCAAAATGCAGATTTGCCCTGTTAAGCTCTTCCTCCTTCATACCCCAAACACCAAAAATTAGGGTCTCATCACTAAGCATTTTCTGTCCAACATCAGTAAGAATTTAGGTAACTAGAAATATTATGGTTAAGATAGGCTTTACCAATCCCATATTGAAACCTTTCTTTCTGGCAGGCAAGGTATAAAACTTTTTGTATCCAAGTTTTTACATCTGGTAACTGTCCCTAGGCTATTAGCCACAAGACTGTCAAATAAGAAAAAAAAAAAAAAGATATCAAACAAAATCAACAGAATAAATTACTCAAAACATTTCTTTCTTTCTTTCTTTTTTGAGACAAGAG
This sequence comes from Nycticebus coucang, assembly GCF_027406575.1. Taxonomy (NCBI): domain Eukaryota; kingdom Metazoa; phylum Chordata; class Mammalia; order Primates; family Lorisidae; genus Nycticebus; species Nycticebus coucang. Next base: position 31,165,207 of record NC_069785.1, on the reverse strand, counting down.
CCTCATTTTGTTACCCAGCTACAGAGCAGTGCTGACAGCCCAACTCACAGCAACCTCAAACTCCTGGGTTCAAATGATCCTCCTGCCTCAATCTCCTGAGTAGCTAGGACTACAGGTGCCTGCCACAACGCTCCCACTAATTTTGTGTATTAGTAGAGATAGGGTCTCACTCTTGCTCAGGCTGGTCTCGAACGCCTAAGCTCAAGTGATCCTCCTACCTTAGACTCCCAGAGTGCTAGGATTATAGGCGTGAGCCACCACACTGGGCCTATTCAAATTATAGGTCTGGAATTATCAATACATACAACATGGATGAATTTCAAAATTTATACCGAGTGACAGAAACCAGACCAAAAAAGACTATGCACTGAAAAACACCATTTATATAAATTCTAGAAAACGCAAATTAACCTAAAATGTGTACTCTAGAGGAAGCAAATCAATGAAAGCCTAGAGTTAGGAGTGAGTGGGAAGAGGCTAGGAGAAAAGGATTATTTTTTTTTAGAGTGTTTTTTTAATTTTTATTTATTTATTTTTTATTTTTTTTTTGAGACAGAGCCTCAAGCTGTTGCCCTGGGTAGAGTGCTGTAGCATCACAGCTCACAGCAATCTCAAACTCCTGGGCTCAAGCGATTCTCTTGCCTCTGCCTCCCAAGTAGCTGGGACTACAGGCGCCCGCCACAATACCTGGCTATTTTTTGGTTGTAGTTGTCATTGTTGTTTGGTGGTCCAGGCTGGATTCGAACCCGTCAGCTCAGGTGTATGTGGCTGGCGCCTTAGCCGCTTGAGCCACAGGCACCGAGCCAGGAGAAAAGGATTTTTAAAAAAGGCCACAAGCAAGGCCAGGCGGTGGCTCATGCCTGTAATCTTTTTTTGAGACAGAGTCTCACTTTGTTGCCCTGGGTAGAGTGCCATGGCATCACAGCTCACAGCAACCTCCAGCTCTTGGGCTTAGGCGATTCTCTTGCCTCAGCACCTGTAGCTCAAGTGACTAAGGTGCCAGCCACATACACCAGAGCTGGCAGGTTCAAATTCAGCCCGGGCCTGCCAAATAGCAATGACAACTACAACAAAAAAGTGACTAGGAGTTGTAGCAGGTGCCTGTAGTCCCAGCTACCTGGGAGGCTGAGGCAAGAGAATCGCTTAAGCCCAGGAGTTGGAGTTTGCTGTCAGCTGCGATGCCACAGCACTCTACCCAGGGCAAGAGCTTGAGCTTCTGTCTCAAAAAAGAGAGAGAGAATCACGTAAGCCCAAGAGTTTGAGGTTGCTGTGAGCTCTAATGCTATGCCACTCTACCTAGGGCAATGAAGTGAGACTCTGTCTCCAAAAAAAAAAAAAGGAAAAGAAAGACTATCGAATTGTACACTTTAATATACAATTATATTTTACTGTATGCCAGCTATAAACACCTCAATGATGCTGTAAAAAAGAAAAAAAAAACCTGACAAATTTCTATGCAAGGAGGCTAGCATAATTATACTTTCCATATCTCTAAGAGCTTTGTCTTCTTTAAAGCAGGTAATACACCATCCAATAATTCTGCCTTGGCTGCACTCAAAAGTCCAGAGTCTATTTTGATGATTTAATAATTATAATGACATTTGTCATTTATAGTAGCTGCAACAGCTAGGGACTATGCTAAGCATGTTACAGAGGTAAGATTCTTAGAGAAAAACAACTTGGAGCCAAATGTAAGCTCAATTTCTTCTTCCTTTTTTTTTTTTTGCAGTTTTTGGCCGGGGCTGGGGTGGACACATCACATTTGGTATATGGAACTGGCGCCCTACTCCTTGAGCCACAGACACTGCCCAGAACTCAATTTCTTACAATAGCACCACCTTACAGTTATTTAGCAATCAAAGGTAACATATGACATCCGATCCATTCATAGATTTTAAAAACAGAGATTTTGTGAACTGCCCAAAGTCACATGGCTTGAATGAAGGAGATAATTCTTTTTTTTATTATTATTTTGTCACCCTCAGTAGACTGCTGTCGTGTCATAGCTCACAGCAACCTCCGACTCTTGGGTTCAAGCAATCCTCTTGCCTCATTTTTTCTATTTTTAGTAGAGATGAGGTTTCCCGTTTTTGCTCAGGCTGGTCTTACTCTCTCGAGCTCAATTACAGGTGTGAGCCACCATGCCTGGCCAGGAGCCATTTCTTAATTAGAAAGGTCTTTTGACTTCAAGTCTAATGTTCTATCCATAGAGTGTCGTGGCATCACAGCTCACGGCAACCTTCAACTCCTGGGCTTAGGTGATTGTCTTGCCTCAGCCTCCTGAGTAGCTGGGACTGCAGGTGCCCACCACAACGCCCAGCTATTTTTTGTTGTAGTTTGGCCAGGGCCAGGTTCAAACCCACCACTCTCAGTATATGGGGCTGGTGCACTACCCCGAGCACAGGCGCCACCCCCTTTTTTTTGGGGGGGGGACAGAGACTCACTGTGTCACCCTCGGTAGAGTGCCATAGTGTCACAGCTCACAGCAACCTCCAACTCTTGGGCTTAAGCTGTTCTCTTGCCTCAGCCTCCCCAGTAGCTGGGACTACAGGTGCCCATCACAACACCCAGCTATTTTTTTGTTGCAGTTGTTTAGCTGGCCCAGGACAGTTTTGAACCTGCCACTTTCAGTGTATGTGGCTGGCACCCTAAACACTGTGCTACAGGCACCAAGCCTGGTTACCTCTGTCTTATATGGTTTATAATTTAACCTTAAGGCTGGATGACTGTAATCCCAGCACTCTGGGAGGTGAAGGTGGGTGGATTGCTTGAGCTCAGGAGTTCGATACTAGCCAGAAAATATTTATTTAATATCTGGTCAGGTGTGGTGGCTCACCCCTATAATCTTAGCATTCTGGGAAGCTGAAGCGGGTGGATTGCCCGGGCTCAGGAGTTGAGACCAGCCTGATCAAGATGAAGACCATGTCTCTACTAAAAAAAGAGAAAAACTAGCCAGGCTCATGGTGGGCAGGTATCTGTAGTCCCAGCTACTCAGGAGGGTGAAGCAAGAGGATCCCTTGAGCCCAGAAGTCTGAGGTTATTGGGAGCTATGATGATGCCATGGCACGCTAGCATAGGGCAACAGAGTGAGACTTGGTCCCAACCAACCCCATAAAAAAAAAATCTTAAAGGAACTAAAAAAAAAAAAAGAAAAAAGAAAAAGACACAGTATATAAAGATATCTACTTTGAAATATTCTACTAGATTTATCAAAAAAATCAGTCTCATTAGCTATACATTATTGCCAGGCTTCAATAGCTATGCCATGTACAGTATATACCTTAAGAGTATCAGGAAACAGACTAGTCCACTGTGGAAAAAGGATTCTAAAAATAAGTCTTTGATCCTCAAGCTGTTCCTTCCAGTCATTCTGGCTGCCAAGTCTATATAAATTTTCTAAGTGATACAAACTCCTTATTTTTTAGATTCTGCCTTTTCCTCTCCAAATGAAATGCATCTGATTTCAAGAATTGCTCATTGCTGAGTGCTAGCACAGGGAAGGGGTAACTTACCATGTGCACAAATATGGAAATAACACTCATCAGAAATCAAACAGGTGGGGGGAATAGGTAAATTCATGCCTAATGGACACAGTACACACTAAGTGATGAACACACAACTTTGGCTCAAACTGTACAAAAGCAATTCATGCAACCAAAGTGTTTGTACCCCCCTAATATTCTGAAATAAAAAAATAAAATAAATTTAAATACACTCTAAAAAATGGGCACAAAAATCTTTCGCTCTTGGTTAGGTTCTCACTGGAGGAATGTGGCAGGAGCACCGGCTGTGCAGGAAAGAGCCTCAGAACAGCGTCTGGAACTCTATTTTAAGAACTTCTCAAAACGAAGAGAACAAGTCATGGAGAAGAATGGGAATAACCGAAAGCTTTGGGTTTGCGTTGCTACTTGCATCTGCACGGATTATTCTAAACTTGCCCCAATCATGTTTGACTTTAAAACAGAACCTGAATTCTTTGAACTTGATGTGGTGGTTCTTGGCTCTCACCTGATAGATGACTATGTAAATACATATTCCATGATTGAACAAGATGACTTTGATATCAACACCAGGCTTCACACTATTGTTAGGGGGGAAGATGAGGCAGCCATGGTGGAGTCAGTAGGCCTGGCCCTAGTGAAGCTACCAGATGTCCTTAATCGCCTGAAGCCTGACATCATGATTGTTCATGGAGACAGCTTTGATGCTCTGGCTACATCTGCTGCCTTAATGAACATCCGAATCCTTCATATTGAAGGTGCAGAAGTCAGTGGGACCACTGACGACTCTATCAGACATGCCATAACAAAACTGGCTCATTATCACGTGTGCTGAGCCCAAAGTGCAGAGCAACACCTGATATCCATGTGTGAAGACCACGACCGCATCCTTTTAAGCCGGCTGCCCTTCCTAAGACAAACTTCTCTCACCCAAGAACAAAGACTATATGAGCATCATTTGGATGTGGTTAGGTGATGATGTAAAATGTAAAAATTACATTGTTGCACTGCAGCCCCCTGTGACCACTGACATTAAGCATTCCATTAAAATGTTTGCGTTAAAAAAAAAAATCTTTCACTTGACAGGCATCTACAAATGAACTCTACGAAAGGAGTTCTTTTTTTTTTTTTTTTTGAGACAAAGCCTCAAGCTGTCGCCTTGGCATCATAGCTCACAGCAACCTCCAACTCCTGGCCTCAAGTGATTTCCTGCCTCCACCTCCCAAGTAGCTGGGACTACAGGCATCTGCCACAAGGCCTGGCTATTTTTTGGTTGCAGCCGTCATTGCTATTTGGTGGGCCAGGGCTGGATTCGAACCCGCCAGCTCAGGTGTATGTGGCTGGCGCCTTAGCCGCTTGAGCCACAGGTGCCAAGCCACGAAAGGAGTTTTAACTCAGAAACAAATGAATGAACTTATTTACAGAGATAAATAGAACATAATGCATGATTTTGAAACTTGCAATTTCACTGGGTTTAGTGTCGTTCTAGATGTCCTAAAGCAATAACATGCCAAACACTAGGCATTTTCAGGTAATTTTCAAATTTCTCTCCAAGCCCTAACTTACAGGCCAAAGTGTAGTCAATCCCATTCGTACATAGACCATGGGGTTTTCTTCCATCCTACTCCAAAAACTGCATCGTGGTGGTGCATGAACCTTGTCATAGCAAAGTCAAGACCCAAGCAGTAGGTAGACCCCACTACAGAAGGAGCAGAGAGATTGAAGAACCACTATCAGCTCAGTTCAGGAAGAATTCAGCAAATGCTGGAGTCCCAGGGGTGATGGTAGTGCCATCTCCTGTCACTGAGCTGGGCACAAACAACTCCAAACTGAAGGAAGCTTAATTGAGAACAGGAACAATGAGAAAGATAAAAACATTATTTGATGTCCTGTCTCCTCCATGCTGTCTGTATAAAAAAACCAAGGTTATGGTTTTCTTTTTTCTTTCTTTTTTGAGACAGAGTATCAAGCTGTCACCCTGGGTAGAGTGCCGTGGCATCACAGCTCACAGCAACCTCAAACTCTTGGGCTTAAGAGATTCTCTTGCCTCAGCCTCCCAAGTAGCTGGGACTACAGGCGCCTGCCACAACGCCTGGCTATTTTAGGTTGCAGTTGTCATTGCTGTTTGGCAGGCCAGGGCTGGCTTCGAACCCGCCTCCTCAAGTGTATGTGGCTGGCGCCCTAGCCACTGAGGTACAGGCACTGAGCCAAGGTTATGCTTTTAAAAAAATGATCCCACAGTAACCAACTGACACCATCTTTACAAGAACTAGTGTTCCAGGGCTCAATCCACACATATGGCTTCACCATATTCCTTACAGTATGTACAGTCCAAAAAGGTAGAAAGTAGCTTGGCACCCGTAGCTCAGTGGTTAGGGCGTGGGCCCCGCATACACTGGGGCTGATGGGTTTGAACCCGGCCGGGGCCTGCCAAACAATGACAACTACAACCAAAAAATAGCTGGGCGTTGTGGCAGGTGATTGTAGTCCCAGCTACTTGGGAGGCTGAGGCAAGAGAATCGCTTAAGCCCATGGGTTGAGGATGCTGTGAGCTGTGACGCCACAGCACTCTACCGAGGGTGACATAGTGAAAGAACCCACATAGGCCAACATGGTGAACATTAAGTGTTCAAAAAAGTGGGGAGACTGAGAAAGAAATCTCAATTCCCGGGCGGCACCTGTGGCTCAAGGAGTAGGGTACCGGTCCCATATGCCGGAGGTGGTGGGTTCAAACCCAGCCCCAGCCAAAAAACAAAAACAAACAAAAAAAAAACCCAAGAAATCTCAATTCCCTTATCTCCCTCTGAGTGGTGGCACGAGTGGCTGAAAACTAATCATACGTGTCTTCTCAGGCCGTGGAAGGGCAATACTCCCTCCCAAAGATGGGCGACCCTAAGTGTCAAGGGACCTGGAGACGAGTTAGTGGGATTCTTGAAACCGCATCTTTATCTAACAGGAGATAGGCACAAAGAGGCACACTTCTAAAGTCCTGCCAATGGATTACCTTTAGGCAACAACCACTTCCAGATAAAAATAAACCAAAAAAGATTTTTAAAATTTTAAGTTTCCCTGATTTCGCTCATGACGCCATTTTCTGCCTGTGACGTCAGGGGGAGGCGCCATGCAGCAACGTCATGCATAGGTGACGCATGGGGGAAACGAGATTTCAGGGTTTCTCACCAGTTCCGGGTCCCCACTGGGGGGGAATCCCGGTTTTATCCGTTCCTTTGGGTGTGCTGCGGGGTGCGAAGCTCAGCTATTTCCTAGTCTCTGCAGGAAAAGCAGCACAGCAGCAGACGCGGCTCCTCTTCCCGCAAAATGGCGGCAGCTCCGCTGTCTTCCAGCACTTTCCCCAATCTGCGCATGCGCCAAGATACCAGGCTGTGAAACTAACTTCACAGGTTTCGTAGCAACAGTCCAAGGTACAGGCTCTCATTGGCTAAAGACCCGAAAATGGGTGGGGCAAACTCAAATGTTTCTTAGCAACCATCAAGTTCTCATTGATTGGCTAACCTCTCCGAGACTCAAGGAAAGCGTAAGCGTCCTTCGGTAGCCGCTCTTCACGCTCTCATTGGTTAAATCACTTGCAGACGGTGGGGAGAACCGGATCCAGCGTAGGAGTGAGAGCTGGGATTCCCAAGCGCCCAGAGACAAAGTCAAACCGAGGGGCGGAGCCAGCGAGGAGGTGTGCGCCCAGAGACAAAGTCAAACCGAGGGGCGGAGCCAGCGAGGAGGTGTGCTAGACGTCCTTAACTGGCCCTTCTAATTTGAAGGGGTTACGTCGGTCTTCCTCGCAACAGCATTCTGGAGAGCAGTTGCACTTCTCGCCCGAGATTCTGAACTCCGCACCCCCACTCTAAGTGGGCTGTCTACACAACCCTTCTGACTACCTTCTCCTGATCTCAGTGTTTCCAACCTGGTAAACTCAGGTCTCTTCTTCCACACTCTACCTCATAATCATCTGGTCCCACAAGGTACACACCTTCAGTTCAAATTAACGCCCCACACATCTCCCACTGCAAAGGTAAACTTTGGAATTTATTAAGAGACTCTTTGGGTTCAAGCGGTACTCTGAGCCCTCTAACCAGAAAGGAGTAGGCCTGGCATAATTCTAGCACTTTGGGAGGCCAAGTCAGGAGGATTGGTTTGAGGCTGCAATGAGCTATGATCGTGCCATTACACTCTAGCCTGGGCAACAGGGTGAGTCCTCATCTCTAAAGAAAGATCTAATGGGCTCGGTGCCTGTGGCTCAAGCGGCTAAGGCGCTAGCCACATACACCTGAGCTGGTGGGTTCGAATCCAGCCCGGGCCCAACAAACAATGGCTGCAACCAAAAAATAGCCAGGCGTTGTGGCGGGCGCCTGTAGTCCCAGCTACTTGGGAGGTGGAGACGGGAAACTCGCTTGAGCCCAGGAGTTGGGAGGTTGCTGTGAGCTGTGATGCTATGGCACTCTACCCAGGGCGACAGCTTGAGGCTCTGTCTCAAAAAAAAAAAAGAAAGATCTAATGTCCACACTTAACTTCCAAGGGCTTCCAGTAACCCTAGAGACCTCAGCTGCCTAAGTAGTTACCAGAAACATGGTTGTAACATGGAAAGAACCTGAGTTCCAGTTCTGATTTGGACACTAACATCACGCCACTATACCTTCAAATTCTCTGTAAAATGGAAAACTGGGTTAGATGAGCTCCTGACTTTAACCCTGTAATTTTATGCAAACAAAATAGGTGGCTTTGTGCTACAGACATCTAGGTAGCTGCTAAGCTGGCAGTGCAGCAGCTCAAGAATGCAGAAGAGAAGCTGGCTTCACTCACTACTCCATCTTCCCTTCTCCAAGGCTGCAAACTCTTTTCCTCATTCCCAAAGAAAAGCCTAACCACGGATTCTAATGGAAAGACCTCACTGTAGCTGGTCAGAAAGGCCTATATGCAGAAGTCCAAGAGTCAGCACTCAGCTTCCTAACTAGGGAATACAACTAGGCCTCTTTGGGTCTTGATAAGGGCACAGATCTGAACATACCGTGGCCTAAGTGAGGTGTGAGAAACAGCAGCAGAGGGCAGCAGGGTAGAGCAGGAAAGGACCATAACTTTATTTGTATTTCTTCTTACACAAAACCATCAAAACAAGAACAGAGAAGGACTGAGGAAAGGCTGAAAATTTGTTCCAACCATATGTTCTCTGGACCATTCCAGGGAACTCTGGAGGCTGTGTGTAGCTTCAGATCAAGCACTAATTCCTCTCACCCTGGCCTGAGGTCTTCACAGGTTGACTTGAGCCCTGCAATTAATTCTTATCCCTTGCCCACCTTGATGTAAGGTAGGAAAGCAGATCCAAATGATCCTATCTGGTGGGCAAGACGACTCATAGCACCTTCTGTGCTACTGGGAGCAGAACCTGAAGCTGCTTCTAAGGCTCTGGACACTTGCACGCAGAACTAGAGGCCAATGGTATATGAGCGACCTGTGGGGTTATGAATAGCAGAACAAACTGGTGCTGTCACAGCCCACTCATACCAGACCTTCTTGGAATTGCTGCATCGCCAGAAACGCACACAGATGGTCTGGCCTTCACGCACTGTAATGGGCTGCTGTAAGAAGAAACAGGAGATTCAGGGTGGAGCTAATGAATTATATATGGTAATGTATTAAGGTTAAGTATGGAAAGAAAATGATAAACGTGATAAGACTATTCCAACCCTCATGGAACTTACTTGAAATCTATCAGAACAATAAATAATCAGGCATTGGAACAAATAATCAAAAGTGTGGTAAGTACTGTAACGTACAGGGTGCTATAAAACTACTATGAAAGGGAATACTAACCTAGTCTAGGAGGTCAGGGTAAGTTTATACGACAATATATATGTTCAAGAAGACCTACATTGTAAGTTAGCTATGTGAACAGAGAAGCAAAGAACTTTACAGGAAATGGGGAGTTCCAGGAGAGAGACAGGTGTGAAAGCCTAAGGTAGGAAAGAAGATGGGGTTTTAGAGGAACCAAAAAGAGGTCCACAGGGCTGAAAAGGCAGGCAAAACAAGATTACACCAAGTCTTTTTTTGGAGACAGAGTCTTGCTTTGATGCCCTTGGAAGAGTGCCGTGGCATCTTAACTCACTTGAGCTTAAGGAGGCCTCAGCTTCCCAAGTAGCTGGGATTACACTCCCTCCACAACGTTCACCTGTTTTTTTTTTAAGAGACAGGGTATCATTCTTGCTCAGGCTGGTCTCAAATTCCTGAGCTCAAGTGATCCATCCACCTCGGCCTCCCAGAGTGCTAGGATTATAGGCATGAGCCACTGGGCCAGGCCTACACCAAGTCTTATTAGCAATATCCTGGATTTTGATTTTTATACTAAGGGCAATGGGAAGGAATTGAAGGGTTTTAAGCAGTAGAAAGCACATCTGAGTTGTTTTTTTTTTTTTGAGACAGAGTCTTACTTTGTCACCCTCAGTAAGAATGCCATGGCGTCACAGCTCACAGCAACCTCAAACTCTTGGGCTTAAGTGAGTCCCAAGTAGCTGGGACTACGGCACCCAGCACAACACCCAGCTATTTTTTAGTGACGGGGTCTCGTTCTTGCTCAGGCTGGTTTCAAACTCCTGAGCTCAATTTACCTGCCTTGGCCTCCCAAGTGCTAGGGTAATAGGCATGAGCCACTGCACCTGGCAATCTGAGTTTTTGTTTTGTTTTTTACTATGGAATATATCAAGTATTAACAGATATGAGTTGTTTTTTTTTTTGTTTTTTTTTTGAGAGCGCCTCAAGCTGTCACCCTGGGTAGAGTGTTGTGGCATCACAGCTCACAGCAACCTCCAACTCCTGGGCTCAAGTGATTCTCCTGCTTCTGCCTCCCAAGCAGCTGGTACTACAGGTGCCCGCCACAATACCCGGCTATTTTTTGGTTGTAGCTGTCATTGTTGTTTGGTGGGCCCAAGCTGGATTCGAACCCACCAGCTTAGGTGTATGTGACTGACACCTTAGCTGCTTGAGCCGCAGGTGCTGAGCCCAGATGACTTGGGTTGAGTACATTGCCACTGTAATCCCAGCTACTCAGGAGGCCAAGGCAGGGGAGGTTCACTTGAGTCCAGGAATTTGAGACCAGCCTAAGCAACATAGCAAGCCCCTGTTTCCACAAAAGATTGGAAAATATTAGTTGGTTGTGATGATCCATGTCTATAGTCCCAGCTGCTTGGGAGGCTAAGGCAGAAGGATCAACTGAGCCTAGAGTTTGAGGCTACAGTTAACTGTACTCACTGTACTCCAGCCTGGGCAAGAGTAAGACCCCATCTCTTAAAAAGAAGTTAAAAATAGGGTGGCGCCTGTGGCTCAAGGAGTAGGGTGCCAGTTCCATATGCCAGAGGTGGCGGGTTCAAACCCAGCCCCGGCCAAAAAAACCACAAAATAAATAAATAAATAAATAAAAATAAAGATGACTCTTGCTCAAGGTAGAGAATGGACAGAAGAGTAGCCAGAATAAATGTGGAGAGGCCATGTAGAAGCCCACTGCAGATAATCCCAATACCTATCACTAGGATCCAAGCGCATATGAGAGGAGTCATAGCCAAGTATCTTCCTCGGAGAAGGAAAGAGGCAGAACACCAACGGCAGAAGTTACTCCTTAATCTACAGGGTCTTAAAGGTAATTCCTACCTTAATAGGGAAGAGGATGGGAAACCAGGAGAACATCCCAGGAGAGTGAGTCTCTGGACGGATACCTGTGTGGACAAAATAATGAAAAAAATGGAAGTTTCCATGACTGTGCATTTTGTTGGGTTTAGGAAGGTCTCTTTTTTGGTCATGGAAAAAGTAATCAAAGATCTCCATTCATTGACTTTGGGGATCCCATAAATCTAAATAAAAACATGTATATAAGCTGCCCTGGCAGCACAACCTCATGCCCTCAACTGCCCTAGACACTCACTCAGAGTTATGTCCTGATAAAGCACAGTCTCAAAGTAGCCTGCAAAGCCATGCAGCACCGTGTTCACCTCCACTGGAAACTCCAAGGTACAGTAGCGGTTGTTGTCAATCATAGGATCTATCAGAAAAGAGTATGTGGGTGATGAGGGGCCAGAAGTCCTAGACAACTTGGTAAATCATCAGCAAGACCCAAGAAGGAAGCCTAAATAGGGCAGATTTAGTAAGGGAAGAAAGCAGGAAGGTGAGCTCATACTCCTCTAGACAGAGGAAAGCCATATAGAAACCTACCTCTGTTGGGATGGCTGAAGGTGAAACAAGGTTGGGGTGCAGATAGCTGGTGGAAGTTGTGCAGCCGTACCACATAAGGCATCTCAAACTGGGCCTGTCCCAGGTGAGAGAGAATAAGAGCTAGAAAAGATAGGCAAGAGATACCTACTTCCCCAAGGAAAAAACTCAAGCTTAAGAGATACAGAAAAAAGATTATAAAAGTATAGTTTTACTTCAAAAACTTTCCCTCACCCCCAACTTCTTCATCTCTTCATTGTCTCCAATGGCAGAAAATAGTTGAAGCAAATACAGAAAAAGAAGAGGGCTAAAGACGACTTCATTCCAAAAGAGTAGTTCTTTACCTCAGGGTCACGGTCCTTTTCCCGACAGGCTCGAACCTCATTGTATAGCTTGGAGGAGGAGATGGGAGCCAGAAAGGAGGTGTACTCCCCAGGAATGCTCACACCATCATCTACACAGCAGGAGGATCAAATTAATTTCCAAAGGAAGTAAATGGTATGTCTAAATTAACTGAAGGTTTAAATCTCCCACGTCAAAACAGACCAACACAGGCATGGACATGCCAAGAAGAGGCAGATCCATGTTGTCACATTCCCAAGCCAACCTGTTTCCAATTTCTGTCATGGGGGAATTCCACTTCTGAGTTAATTGTACAGTTACAAAGTTTAAAATAGAAAGAACCTAAGAGTCTGTCCAGTGATCTAGTGGTTCTTCATTTTTGTGATGTCAAAGCCCCACAAAAGTTCCTAAAGAAAACTAAGCCCAACATATGTATTATGTCAGCTCAGGGAGTCCACTCCCTTCATTGTATAGATGTAAACACTAAGGTTTAGAGTATGACTTTTTGCTAAGGACACAGAGGCAGTGTAGCAGTAGCATTCCAACACTTATGACCTGGCCAGGTATGGTAGCTCATACCTATAGTCCTAGCACTCTGAGAAGCCATAGTAGGAGGATCACTTGAGCTCAGGAGTTAGAAACTAGCCTGAACAAGAGTGAGATCCTCTGTATACTAAAAATAGAAAAATTGGCTCTGTGCCAGCCACATGCAAGGCTGGTGGGTTCAAACCCAGCCAGGGCCAGCTAAACAACTGCAACAAAAAAATAGCCAGGCGTTGTGGCAGGCACCTGTATATTCCCAGCTATTTGAGAGCCTGAGGCAAGAGAATCACTTAAGCCAAGGGTCCTCAAACCATGGCCCGCAGGCCACATGCGGTGGTGTGACTGTATTTGTTCCCATTTTGTTTTTTTACTTCAAAATAAGATATGTGCAGTGTGAATAGGAATTTGTTCATAGTTTTTTTTTTTTAAACTATAGTCCGGCCCGCTAACGATCTGAGGGACAGTGAACTGGCCCCCTGTTTAAAAAGTTTGAGGACCGGGCGGCGCCTGTGGCTCAAGGAGTAGGGCACCGGTCCCATATGCCGGAGGTGGTGGGTTCAAACCCAGCCCTGGCCAAAAAAAAAGTTTGAGGACCCCTGGCTTAAGCCCAAGAGTTGGAGGTTGCTGTGAGCTGTGACGCCACAGCACCCTACTGAGGGTGACATAGTGAGACTCTGTGGGAGCTCAAAAAAAAAAAAAAAGGCTCGGCGCCCGTAGCTCAGTGAGTAGGGCACCAACCACATACACCAAAAGTAGTGGGTTCAGGCCTGGCCTGGGCCTGCTAAGCAATAACAACTGCAACCAAAAAATAGCTGGGCATTGTAGCAGGCACCTTAAGTCCCAGCTACTTGGGAGGCTAAGGCAAGAGAATCGCTTGAGCCCAAGTCTGAGGTTGCTGTGAGCTGTGATGCCACAGCACTCTACTGAGGTTGACAAAATGAAACTCTGTCTCAAAAAAAAAGAAGAAAGAAAAATTAGCTGGGTGTCACAGTGGGCACCTGAAATCCCAGCTACACAGAAAGCTAATGGAGGAGAATTGCTTGAACCCAAGAATTTGAGGTTACTGTGAGCTAGGCTGATGCCATAGCACTCTAGCCTAATAAACAAAGTGAGACTATCTAAAAAAACCAAAAGAAAACAAAAAAGGGCATGATGGCTCAGGCCTATAATTCTAGCACTCTTGAGAGGCCCATGCAGGTGGATTAGTTGAGCTAACAAGTTCAAGATCAGCCTGAGCAAGAGTGAGACCCTGTCTCTACTAAAAATAAAAAATAGCTGAGTGTCAGGGGTGCCCATTGTCCCAGCTACTCAGGAGGCTGAGACAAGAGAATTGCTTAAGCCCAAGAGTTTGAGGTTGCTGTGCGCTATGACACCATGGCACTCTACCCAGGGCAACAAAGTGAGACTATCTCAAAAAACAAAACAAAACAAAAAACCCTCATATGATCTGACCTAAGTCCAACCCATCTTCCCTTAAACGCTAGAACCTCCTTCCAGGTTGCTGCACCAACCACTATCACCCTCTCTATACACCCAAACCTGGAAGCACCTTTTAAGAAATGCTGGGCTCCATCCAGGCACTCAGGTGACAGTTCATTGTCAGCAAAAGAGCCCAGAAGCTCACTAACAATGATGTCTGCTTTCTCTGGAGCCACCCATTCCCTCATGTCTGATGAGACTACTGTCACTTGGCTTCCCCATTCTTCATACTGCCAGTTCTCTAGCCTGAAACAGAGAAGATAAGGTAAGGAGAGATGTTAAAGAAATTTGGCAGTGGACAAACTTTCCAACAAGCTGGTTGCTACTCACGTCACCACCGCATTTGGGTTCTTTTCTACAGCGTACAGCTTTATCCGCCGGTCAGCCTGTTTGGCTGCCCGCAGGGAAGCATTCACAAGGGGACCCCGACCTGCTCCCAGCACCATTAGTACCCTAAGAAAGAAAAAGGAAGAGTCCAGCAAACTCAGCATATAGAGAAATAGGCACGCAAGACCATAGGATAGAGAGGAAAGCACTCACTGGACATTGGTATCCTTTTCCTCTTCTGGTACTCGGTCTAGCAGACATTTATAGATGGCCTGGGGGAAGTAGAGAAGGAAGACATCATGGCTATAATCCCATTCTGCACAGGTCATATAGGCTGTATGTTTTCTCTAATCTGGATCCCACACTCTACCTGCTGGTACTGAGAGTATTTGATGGGGTCTTTTTCAAACACTTCATATGTCTGAGATTCCAGATTGTCCATCAGTGGCTGAAGAATGAGAGGAAAAACACAAAGTAAGTTAGCCAGTTTCTGGCAAAGGACAATGCACCAAAACATCAAAAACTTCTCATTGCTTTGCAAACTTTGGAAAAGATTTGCGGGTATGTACTCTCAAGAGACATATTTCACCCCCATTTTCCTCTTTTCAGTGTACTCCAGACCCACCTGGAGTGGAGACTGCAGATAGTCTTCATAGCCCTTGGCAAAGAGTTCATAAGCATTGGGTGGAGGACGGTTCTGGCTTAAGTATTCTAAGTACTGGAGGTAGGAGCAGAACTCCTTCTCTGAGTGGTGGTTGGTGCCCGTGATGATAAACTGCACCTCCAACTGTCAAAGAAGTCAGACCATCAGATACAGCTCTCAAATCAACATTCTGCGATATGGTTAATAACCAAAGAGTCATAGCATAAAATAAGGCCCAGTCCAACAGTTTCCTCATGTCCAGCCCACTACCCTGTTTCCCCGAAAATAAGACAGTGTCTTATTTTAAGGTGTGCTCCCAAAGATGCGCTAGGTCTTATTTTCAGGGGACATCTTATCTTTCCCGTAAGTAGGTCTTATTTTCGGGGAAACGGAGTACTGACAAGAGCAGCACAAGGCTTCAATAAACTTATAAAGTGCTCTCATGACATATAAGCATCATCTTAATTCAAAGAGTCCCCTTGGCTTGGCGTTCATAGCTCAGTGGTTAGGGCACCGGCCGCATATACTGGGGCTAGTGGGTTCAAACCCAGCCTGGGCCTGCTAAAAACAATGACAACTATAACAACAAATACCTGGGCATTGTGGTGGCCACCTATATAGTCCCAGCTATTTGGGAGGCTGAGGTAAGAGAATCACGTAAGCCCAGGAGTTTGAGGTTGCTGTTAGCTGCGACACCGTGGCACTCTACCAGGGATGACATAGTGAGACTCTGTCTCCAAAAAAAAAAAAAAACCAAAAAAACAACTCAGAGTCTCATAAATCCTGGCTGTAACTTTGTTGTTGTTTTTTCTTTTTTTTTTGGCCGGAGCTGGGTTTGAACCCGCCACCTCCATTATATAGGGCCAGCGCCCTACTCCTTTGAGCCACAGGCACCTCCCAGGCTGTAACTTCTTAAATGAAATCTTTTAGACAGGGTACAGTGACTCACATCTATAATCCTAGCACTCTGGAAGGCCGAGGCAAGTGGATTGCTTGAGTTCAAAAGTTTGAGATCAGCCTGAGCAAAACCGAGATCCCAACTCTAAAAAACAGCGGAGTGTTGTGGAGGGCACCTATAGTCCCAGCTACTTGGGAGGCTGAAGCAAAAGGATTACTTGAGCCCAAGAGTCTTCAGTTTGCTGTGAGCTATGATGCCACAGTACTCTACTCAAGGGCCGTGCTCTACCCCAGGGTGACTGAGACTGTTTCAAAAAAAAGTAGGCCAGGTGTAGTGGCTCATGCCTGTAATCCTAGCACTCTGGGAGGCCAAGATAGGCGAATTGCTTAAGCTCATGAGTTCAAGACTGGACTGAGCAAAAGCAAGGCCCCATCTCTAAAAATAGGTGGAGGTTATGGCAGGCACCTGTAGTCCCAGCTACTTGGGAAACTGAGGCAACAGAATCACTTGAGCCCAAGAGTTTGAGGTTGCTGTGAGCTGTGATGCCACAGCACTTTACCAAGGGCAACAAAATGAGACTCTGTCTCAAAAGAAAAAAGGTTTCTGGGGCTCCTACTGACATTTCCCTTTTCTCAACTCCAACTTTGCTACAGTTAACCAAAGAGGAAAAGAGCCCCACAAGAAAAAAGCATCATACATAAATAAGGCTGGACCACCTTTAGAACCCTTTCACCACTAACCTTGAGGAGCCGGAAGATAAGCCTCTGGTGCATTTTAGACAGAACAGGAAATCCCTTCTTATTGGTCAGGAAAATGCTGGTAGGAAGAATGGCTGCTTTGATGGGCTCCCCAAGCCAACGATCAATGACATGATTAGATGGGAGGTCAGCCCCAATTTCAAGAGCTACACAAGGGAAGATAAGGAACTGTCAACCACTGACAGGCAAGAAGCCCTTCCTTGCTTCTTTATGCAAGAGCTGTTTATTTCTTTTTAAGAGCAGGGCAATCCAAGGCACAGGGAAAGTAGCAAAATTGCTCAGTATACATGGAATTCCTGATTCTTATTCATGGAGGTCAGAGAAAAGAAAGCTATTCCAGAAGCCTAGTGGACTTACCCACTGCAATTCTCTTGCTATAGTCGCACAAAGTCCGGAAGTTATGCCACCTATAAGAGTCAAATACAGAAAAAAATAGAAGAATACAGTCAAATACATATGGCACACCTATCACCATAGCTCAAGAAGACCTCCTTTCAGTTTTCACCCTTACCCTACCCATTGCCCTGCTATAGCAGTAAAGGGAGACATACCACATCCATGTCTTCTCCTCTCCACTGTACTCTTCTGTATGTGTAGTTGGTGCATTCTCAATTATATCATCTCTCAGGTCTTCTGGTGCCACCAAGGGTACCCGCATCCAGAACTACACAATACACAGGTGCTCTTTTATAAATCTACTTTGAACTCATTTGGTCTACAAAGTTTCTCCCAATTAAAAACATCTTGATCTGGACCTTAAGTTAATCCCTTTACATATTTTTACCAATCTCTTTATGTGCTTGTGTAGTTATGTATGTATACATCTACCTTGTATGTATCCTTACATAAATATCTGCCTTGTCTTTTATTTATTTATTTATTTTGAGACAGAGCCTCAAGCTGTCACCCTGGGTAGAGTGCTGTGGCGTCACAGCTCACAGCAACTTCCAACTCCTGGGCGATTCTCTTGCCTCAGCCTCCCAAGTAGCTGGGACTACAGGTACCCCCCACAACGCCCAGCTATTTTTTGGCTGTAGTTGTCATTGTTGTTTGGCAGGCCCAGGCTGGGTTTGAACCTGCCAGCTCTGGTGTATGTGGCTGGCACCTTAGCCGCTTGAGCTACAGGTACTGAGTCTGCCTTGTCTTCTATTTAACTATAAGTATCTGGAAATAATTATATATTATGTTTTGAAACTCTCGTCACACCACTTTTAGATGGGGAAGGTGGGAAATACTGATGTTTTAATTCTGCCAAATACACCCTTTACTGAATGACTAGGCACAAGAAGGTACTTAGCACAGCCTGACTACCATGCTATGCAGCAAGAAAGGAGCCCCTCAGCCATACCATACCATGGAGGAGTGGTGGCCAGTGTGGATGTGATTGGTCAAAATTCTGGCCAGGTTGGTGTTATCTTCTTGATTAAGGGGAAGCAGGAAAGCTGGAAGACCCAGATATGCACCAAAATTCAGTTCCTGCAACATGGCCTAGAATAGAAATTAAGAGGAAAAGGTTAAAAGCTAATAACCAAACAGCT
The DNA here is from genome assembly GCF_027406575.1 of Nycticebus coucang. NCBI lineage: Eukaryota > Metazoa > Chordata > Mammalia > Primates > Lorisidae > Nycticebus > Nycticebus coucang. The sequence continues at coordinate 31,146,977 of NC_069785.1, read as the reverse complement.
TTACACCAGTTGATTTGTTTTCATTTACCAATTTACAGGGGGAAGGGGAACCACTCTCTCCACCCAGCTCTATCACAGACCTAATTTTCAGAAATATCCAGCAGAGAGGTCAAACAGTCTTACCGCCTCAGAGTTCCTGCGGATCTTTTCCACTTTTGAATCTGGACGAATCCACGGAGAAAGCTTTCCCACAATTAGGGTATTCCAGTCTGCACTCCCCCACCCAAGAAAGACAAAAGCTCAATAAGGTTTAACACTTTACTTGTTCAATTTCTAGTTCTTAGCAAGGAATCCAAAGTAGAGATGACAGACAGACTTCCTCTATACAGACATGGGAGAACCTGAGATAACAGGGAACTAAGGTCTTTAGCAAGTAAGCAAGGAGAAAACGAGTTATATATCCCAAAGACTAACCAACACAACTAAGTTAGAGAAGGAGGAAAATGAAGTCCTTGATAAAGCATTAGTTGTTACTGCCTCTAATAATTAAGGGACATATGGGATGGTCCCTACCCCTTCCTGACAGCAGTAGGTCTGATCGTGTCTGGGGGCCGGGCCGATTCTTAGCAGGTTCCTGAGTGAACTCCCTCTTGAAACGCGGGTGGAAGACAGGCATGCAGAGGAAATCAAACCTACAACCGCGACAGACCCAGAATCATCATGTAAAGAGAGCAGCAGTGCCCAGAGATCCAAGCAACTGGATTTACACTATCCTAACTTTCCACAGCCCTTTCAGCTGCAATCAGTCACCCCAATACGCTGCCGAGTTTCAACCCATTTTGGGGCATATCACTTCTACTGCACTGTGCCTCAATTTCTCCCAAAAACATAGAAAAGGAGGAAAGATGAAAATCACGCCAAATGGAATTTTTCTCTACTTTAGTGCCACTGGCTTTCCAGAGCTGTCATACCCAGATCTGCCCCACTCCCTCCCCAGGGAGGCCCGTGCCTCCCTCCTGAAGATTAACTTCTTCTCTCCCTTACCTCCCAACACTTTCTTCCACTCCTAGACAATACTATCGACCTCCAGGGCCCTTTCTAAGTTTACTAAACAACTCCCCTGACTTTTGGACTCAGTGACCACACGCTCCCATAAGTTTCTTCTCTGGGGCCGAGGCTCATCCCGGCCAAGAAGTAATGATTTCTCCCGCCCTCATCCTATCCGGCCCCCTCACCCCTGCCTCTTGGAGATGACTAGTCTGCCCCTCTCCGTCCCCGAGTTCGGACCCCGCATTCCGCTTGTCGAGGTCCGGCCCTCACCCCTGCTTGGCCACAGCCCCTAGAGTGTCAGCTATTTCGGGAACGCAATTCAGGTCCCTCCCGCTGGACACGCGGCTCCCACCGGCACCCCCGACCGCCATCGCCGCCATCTTTTCCCTCGCGCTGTCCACGCCGGGATTCCCTGGTATTGGCAGCCAATCGCAAGACCGAGAAAGGCCCCCAGAAGGCGGGACGAGTCGCCTTAACAACCAGAGCGTCTTCCACAGCTTCTTAGCAGGAGAAGGAGTGGTGGGAAGTAGCTTTTCCCGCCAATCCGCAGGCCGCACAGTGACGTACAGCGTGGCTCCCGCAGATCCACCAATCTCATGGTCTGGCTCCGGACGAACTTCAATCTCCCAGAATGCTTCGTGAGCAGTAGAATTCCGGTCCAAAACTACACCTCCCATGAAACCCTGCAGTTTAACTTTGAAGTACTATCAGTGAAGCGAGCTCAATTGTCTCTGGGCCAGTGGCGCAATGGATAACGCGTCTGACTACGGATCAGAAGATTCCAGGTTCGACTCCTGGCTGGCTCGACGAGTTAGCTTTTTTTATGGCATCTTCGTTCAATAAATATATCCGTAATCGGCATTTTTTCCCTCTTTTTCCTTTCCTGTCAGTGTTTAAAGTTTCTTCATTATCTTCTCACGATCTCATTTTCAAATCTTAAACTGACTGGCATCTGCACCCATGTTATGTACGTTTTCCCCCTCGCCCTCTTCAGAGAGGTTTCCCGTGTCGTTACTGAGGTGCATATGAACATAGAAAACTGGGTTACTAGCTGGTGCTATTAAAATTGGTTTTGTCGCCTGTGTTTCATTTTTAAATACGCTGTGGTATTTAAAATCTCACACTAATTCCCAGTGATTCTCTATCTGAAACGCTGTAAATAAACGCCAGACTACACACACACACACACACACGAAAAGGAATTCATGGTGAGGGGTTACATTGGACAGGAATCATGAAATTGCCTGGCGGAGGCCCGAGAGGATCTACATATCTTCCATATCTTAGAAGATGGAAACGAGGGAAAAGAATGAAGCAAGGAAAGACCTAGGAAGGGAAATGGGAACACCTGAAGGCAGGGAGGAGCCCGCTGGTCTTGAGGGCCCAGCAGTGAGGATGGAGAGGGAACCACAGTACGTACGGAAGGCTCTACGCTGGAGTCGTGGATAGAACTGAGGGAGCCATGCCTCGTATTCCGTCCACAGACGAGAAAGGAGAGAAGCGGGTTTGGAGAGTATCAGGGTTTGGGTTTGATCATGCTGAATTGGACGTCTAGGGGGCGCTGTGTAATAGAAAGTTGGATGAACAGTGATCTGAACCAGACTGGGGAGTCGCAAGAACAAAACTAGCAAATGAAGGCATGAGAGTGAATGAGATCACCACGGCCTGTGGGGGTACGAAACAAGGAAAGAGAATGGGCAGGATAAGTTCTGGGGAATCCTGAGTACATCGTAAGTGCCCTAAAAGGATGAAAGTCGAAAAACCAAAGAACGAATAGTGCACCATGAGGCCTGAAGAGGCTGGAGGTGCTTTGTCTATTATTATTACTACCATCAGACTTTTTTCTCCTCTCGGATCCCATGCAGTATATAATATTACATTTAGTTGTCATGTCTCCTTAGGCTCCTTTTGGCTGTGACAGTTTCTCAGATGTTCCTTGTTTGATGACCTTGGTAGCTTTGGTAAGTCAGGTATATTGTAAGATTTCTCTCTTTAGCAATTTGCCTGATGTTCTCGTGATTAGACTGGGGTTATGTTTTTTGAGAAGGAAGCGCACAGAGGTAAAGTGCCATTTTGTCATATCAAGAGTGCATACTATCAACATGATTTATGGCTGTTAATGTTGACTTTATCACCTGGCAGAAGTAGAGTCTATCAGGCTTCTCTACTTGCTGCCTCCCTCTCCCCTTCCCCACCTCAGCTTTACATACTGTACTTTTGGAAGGAAGTCACTCTGCACCGCCTCCTTTAGATGGGTTATGTGCAGAATTTATTTGGAATCCTTCCCTGCAATTCTTTCCAGAGGGTGTTGTTGACAGGGCGTGAGTGAGTGCTCCAGTAGCATTTTAAGAGGTAGAAAGAGAGTTGGTAAGGAGGACTGCTTGTTCTCTGCCTCAGCTGTGCATTCACAGAAGACTTATTAGATGTTGTTTCTTCTTCAGAAGCTAATAATCTAGGTTGTGGTCCATCTGGGCTCCTGGCATGTCACTCATGATGTCAAGCTGGTGGCTCCTCTGTTGGTTGTTAACTAACCCATCGTGGGTAAAAGGGAAGGAGGAAAAAATATCTATGAAACAGTAGTATCAGTCTTGCCATCAGTTAAATTAATTTTCTAAAATATAAAGGTAGCTCTAAAAATAGCTGGGCATTGTGGCAAGCTCCTGTAGTCCTAGCTACTTGGGAGGCTAAGGCAAGAGAATCGCTTGAGCCCAAGAATTTGAGGTTGCTGTGAGCTATGACGTGGCACTCTACCAAGGGTGACAAAGTGCAACTCGCTCCAAAAAATAAATAAAATATAAAGGTAAAAAAAAGCCTAGAATTTCTTTCTTTCTTTTCTTTTCTTTTCTTTTTTTATTTTTCTTTTTTGAGACAGAGTCTCACTTTGTTGCCCTGGGTAGCTGTGGTGTCAAATCTCACAGCAACCTCAAATTCTTGGGCTCAAGTGATCCTCTTTGCCTCAGCCTCCAGAATAGCTGGGACTACAGGCACTTACCACCACACCTGGCTAGGTTTTTGTATTTTTAGTAGAGATGGGGGGGTCTTGCTTTTGCTCGAGCTGGTCTTGAACTCCTGACCTCAGGCAATCCACCTGCCTCAGACACCCAGAGTACTAGGATTACAGGCGTGAGCCACTATGCCTGGCCTACACTAGAATTTCTGACCTTAAAGTAAGTTTACATAGGCTGAATTTCTTTTTTTTTTTTTGAGACAGAGTCTCACTGTGTTACCCAGACTAGAATGCGGTGGCTTCATAGCTCACAGCAACCTCTAACTCCTGGGCTCAGCCGATCCTCTTGGCCTCAGTCTCCCAAGTAACTGATACTATGGGACTACAGGCCCACTGGACACAACACTTGGCTAGTTTTTCTACTTTTAGTACAGATGGCGTCTCACTCTTGCTCAGGCTAGTCTTAAGCTCCTGAGCTCAAGCAATCCACTGCCTTTGGCCTCCCAGAGTACTAGGATTAAAGGTGTGAGCCACCATACCTGTCCTGGCTAAATTTCATTGGTATATGTTGTCTTTGTTTTCTCATTCGAAATGGTCTCAGCTACGTGGCAAGCATGATGCTGACTATTTCTCAGTAATTCTATACCACAATGCATCCCACTTTTCTTACAGCACTTTCCTGTGCCATATAAAACAGCATGTAACTGTGAGTCTGTCTACATGAGCTAGCTAGAGAGGAATAAGAAGGGGAGAACTGAAAAAGAAACAGAGAACCATGAACAAGACTTGTCCCCTGGCATTAAATCAAAGCTGGTGAAGTCCTTCTTATGCTGGAGTTCTTGTGCTCAGAAGCATGTAAATTGCTGTTCACACTATGGAATATAGGCCTTTGCTGAGATTAAAATAGGGAGAGAGGGACAAACGGGCAAATATCCTGGGTGAGAAATAATGTTACTCTGTCTCACAGGAGACAGTGACCAATACCCCAAAGCACTGGAGACTTTCTGGAGGGGAAGACCCACCAGCATGCCTCACCTTCAGACCCAGTTCTTCCACCTGATCCTGTTTATTGTCCTTATTAAACATCTTGTAAACCCTCTTTTTCACCTTCTGTTTTGCTCCCCCCCTCCCTCAGCATTTGCGTCCCTCCCAGACCTACCTTCACTCACCTCTGTGCCTGCCTAGCCAGCAACATTCTTCACCAAAATAATGGCCCGTTTGACCCACCTACTGCTCCAAATTGCTTCTTCACAATCAAGGCTGTCCTCTAGCTGCATAAGTGGCAGAGTTACTGAGGCAAAATAATCTGTGCCGATTTGCATTCTCTTTCTTGTCATCTCTATTATACAGTATTTATCTGTCAAAATGAATAGAAAGCAGGAACTGTTTTGAATATAGAAAAAGATGGAAAACTACTCAATTTATTTATGAAGGCAGAACATACCTAAAATCAAAACCTGTCAGAAATAGCACCCACAAAAAGCTGTAGAACAACCTCACTTATGGATATAAATGTGAAAATCCTAAAATAGTTAGGATTAATAAATAAAACTTAATATATTAGCATAGTAATTATATAAGGTAACCAATTAGGGTTTATCTCAACAATTAACACAAAATTAGGTATTAGGAAATTTATTTATATGATAGGTCAAAAATAACCAAACAAGAAAAACATTTGATCATTTTTTTTTTTGCCATTTTGGCCGGGGCTGGGTTTGAACCTGCCACCCCTGGTATATGGGGCTGGCACCCTACTCTTTGAGCCACAGGCACCACCCTTGATCATTTTTAATTGCAAAAGAAGAGAACATGGTAAGTCAATTGCATTTTCTATAAAAATTCTTTTTTTTTTTTTGTAGAGACAGAGTCTCACTTTATGGCCCTCAGTAGAGTGCCATGGCATCACACAGCTCACAGCAACCTCCAGCTCCTGGGCTTAAGCGATTCTCTTGCCTCAGCCTCCCAAGTAGCTGGGACTACAGGCGCCCGCCACAACGCCCAGCTATTTTTTGGTTGCAGTTCAGCTGGGGCCAGGTTTGAACCCGCAACCCTCGGTATATGGGGCCGGCGCCCTACCAACTGAGCCACAGGCACTGCCCTCTATAAAAATTCTTAATAATCTTGGGCAGTACTTGTGGCTCAAGGAGTAGGGCGCTAGCCCCATATACCAAGGGTGGTAGGTTCAAACCCAGCCCTGGCCAAAAAAACTGCAAAAAAAAAAAAAAAAAATTCATGGGCGGTGCCTGTGGCTCAGTCGGTAGGGCGCCGGCCCCATATACCGAGGGTGGCGGGTTCAAACCCAGCCCCGGCCAAACTGCAACCAAAAAATAGCCGGGCGTTGTGGCGGGCGCCTGTGGTCCCAGCTACTCGGGAGGCTGAGGCAAGAGAATCGCTTAAGCCCAGGAGTTGGAGGTTGCTGTGAGCTGTGTGAGGCCACAGCACTCTACCGAGGGCCATAAAGTGAGACTCTGTCTCTACAAAGAAAAAAAAAAATTCTTAATATTCTTCATATATGTGTATATATGGAGTCAACAACGTATGTAAACATAAAACAAGAATGTCTAGTTTCATCACTGAATTATTTAATATTATTCTGAAAAATCCAATATAAGTCTAGAAATTTAAAAAAAGAGGTTATAACTTCTTTTTTTTCTTTTTTTGAGACAGAGCCTCAAGCTGTCACCCTAAGTAGAGTGCCATGGCTGTACTGATCACAGCTCACAGCAATCTCCAACTCCTGGGCTTAAGCGATTCTCCTGCCTCAGCCTCCCAAGTAGCTGGGACTACAGGTGCCCGCCACAACACCCAGCTATTTTTTTGTTGTAGTTGTGGTTGTTTGCCAGGCCCAGGATGGATTCGAACTCGCCAGTTCTGGTGTATGTGGCTGGCGCCTTAGCTGCTTGGGCACCAATCCAGGTTATAACTTTTGGAAAGGGAGCGGCAAATTTATCTTTGTTTGCAGATGATGTGATTGTGTACATAGAAAATCCATGAGAAACAATTTTGGAATGATGAGGATTAATAATAGAATGCAAAGAAGCAATTTGATACAAGAGAAATAAAAAATAAGTCTTCACATATACAAGAATAACCAGTTGGAAGGCATAATTAATAGGGCAGTGCCTGTGGCTCAAAGGAGTAGGGCGCTGGCCCCATATGCCGGGGGTGGCAGGTTCAAACCCAGCCCCAGCCAAAAACCACAAAAGGCATAATTAATAAAAATATCCCAATAATAAGATAGCTAAAAGCATGGCCTGCAAAGCCAAATGGCAAGAGGTTAAAGCCCTGTTCTTCAATTTACTAATCATCTCCTCTGGCTTCAATCTGTTCATCCACAAAATGGGAATGTAAATAATAGATTTTTTTTTTTTTTTTTAGACAGAGTCTCACTATGACACCCTTGGTAGAGTGCCGTGGCGTCACAGCTCACACGAACCTCCAACTCTTGGCTTAAGCGATCCTCTTGCCTCAGCCTCCCAAGTAGCTGGAGGCGCCCACTACAATGCCCAGCTATTTTTTTGTTGTAGTTGTCATTGTTGTTTGGCAGGCCCGGACTGTGTTCGAACTCGCCGGCTCCCATGTATGTGGCTAGTGCCCTAGCCGCTGAGCTACAGGCACTGAGCCTAAATAAAAGTTCTTACAAAGTTGCAAGTATTAAATTATTTAATATAGTAAAGCATTTAGACTCTACCCTGCAGGCTGAGCATGGTGGCTCATGCCTGGAATCCTAGCACTCTAGGAGGCGGAGGCAGGTGGATTGCTTGAGTTCAGGAATTTGAGACCAGCCTGAGCAAGAGTGAGACTCTGCCTCTCCTAAAACAAAAAAACTAGCTGGGCATAGTGGTATGTGCCTATAGTCCCAGCTGATGGGAGATTGAGGGAAGAGGATTGCTCAAGCCCAAGAGTTTGAGGTTGCTGTGAGCTATGACACTATAGCTCTCTACACCTTTAATATGCATACATATTAGTTCTTGTAATTAGTATTTTCCCTATTCACGATGTTAATAGTAATATCACCATGAAATACTTAATTGTAGCTTTACTGAAAAATGAGACACCTATGTAAAGAAAATTACAAAAACTTTGTGGAAAGATACAATAGAAGACTGAAAAAATGGAGAAATAAGCCATTATCTAAGAAAAAAATGAATCTTATAAAGATGTCAGTTTTTACCAAATTAATTTCTGACTTTTACAACATTCAATCACGATTCTAATGGAATCTTTTGCTACTTGATAAAATAGTTCTACTGTTCATCTGCAATAAAAATCAGACAACAAAAGCAGAGAGAACTCAAGCAAGAGACAAAAAGGGGACTCTATATTTTTAGCCCTTTGCCTCAAATTTATTATGAAACAAGCAATATAAAAATAAAAGGTTATAATTGTAGTTGGTCCAAGAATAGACAAAATAAAAGAGCCACACCAATTCCCCAGAAACATACCAGTTGTGTGTGTATACACGTATCTGATTAAATATACAAAATTAAAGCCAGGTACAGTGGTGCCAGTTACCCAGTGAGCCTAAAGCAACAGCATCAATTAAGCCCAGGATTTGAGTCCTGAACCATATAGCAAGACCCTATCTCTTAAAAAATATACATTGTGGGTGGTGCCTGTGGCTCAGTGAATAGGGCGCCAGCCCCATATACCGAGGGTGGCGGGTTCAAACCCAGCCCTGGCCAAACTGCAACCAAAAAATAGCTGGGCGTTGTGGTGGGCGCCTGCAGTCCCAGCTGCTCAGGAGGCTGAGGCAGGAAAATTGCGGAAGCCCAGGAGCTGGAGGTTGCTGTGAGTCCTGTGATGTCATGGCACTCTACCAAGGGCGGTAAAGTGAAACGCTGTCTCTACAAAAAAAAAAAAATATATATATATATATACACATTGTGTATATGAATCTAATTTGTGATAATAATGATAGCTAACATTTATCGAGCTCATATACTGATGTCAGGTTCTGTGAAGAGCACTTTACATTCACAAGGACCCTAAATCTTAGCAAGAACCCTGTGAGATAAGAAGGGCTATTCTGGTCGGCGCCTGTGGCTCAAGCAGCTTAGGTGCTAGCCACATACACCTGAGCTGGTGGGTTCGAATCCAGCCTGGGCCTGCCAAACAACAATGACGACTGCAACCAAAAAATAGCCAGGTGTTGGGGCAGGCACCTATAGTTCCAGCTACTTGGGAGGCAGAGGCAAGAGAATCGCTTAAGCCCAGGAGTTGGAGGTTACTGTGAGCTGTGATGTCACAGCACTCTACCTAGAGCGACACCTTGAGACTCTGTATCAAAAAATAAAATAGAAGGGTTATTCTTACATGGGTGAAAGAACTAAGGCTTAGAGAGGTTAAGTGACTTGCCTCCCTAAGAAGGGTTTTAGATGGGGTGCAAACCTAGGTCAAGTGATTCCAAAGCCTTTGATCTTAACCATATCATCTATGATTTTCCTTTTAGAAAGCTATCCTAGACAATCTTTTTTTTCCTTTGAGACAGAGTCTCACTTGTTGCCCGAGGCTAAACTGCCATGGAGTCATAGCTCACAGAAACTCACACTCCTCGACTCAAGCAATCTTCTTGCCTCAAGCAATCTTCTTGCCTCAGCCACCTGAGTAGCTGGAACTACAGGCACCTACCACAACACCAGGCTCCTAGACAATTTTAACAAACTGGGACAAAGATTACTAAAGAGAAACGCTTAGTGTAGCATTTTTTATAATTACAAAAAATGTAAAACAATGATTTGGATATCCTATAGTGTTGTGATTAAATAAATCATCCATGCAATGAAATCTTAAGCAGCCATTGAAATCAATGTTGTCAAAGAAAATTTAATAACATGGAGAAATGCTCATGATATGCCATTAAGTGACACAGATTACAAATTGTGCATACAGAATGACTTCAACTATCTGGAAAAATTGTATTTTCCAAATTTTCTATAATGAGAATTTTTTATTAAATAGACAATATTTTTAAAACTGTGTTGCCAGGCGGGACACAATGACTCACACCTGTAACTCTAGCACTCTGAGAGGTAGGGGCAGGTGGATCTTTCAGCTCAGGAGTTCGAGACCAGCCTAAGCTAGAGTGAGACCTCGGCTCTACTAAAAGTAAGAAAAATTAGCTGGGGGGCGCCGGCCCCATATGCCGAGGGTGGCGGGTTCAAACCCAGCCCCGGCCAAACTGCAACAACAACAACAAAAAAAAAAAAATAGCCGGGCGTTGTGGCGGGCGCCTATAGTCCCAGCTGCTCGGGAGGCTGAGGCAAGAGAATCGCATAAGCCCAAGAGTTAGAGGTTGCTGTGAGCCGTGTGAGGCCGGCACTCTACCCGAGGGCGATACAGTGAAACTCTGTCTCTACAAAAAAAAAAAAGAAAAATTAGCTGGGAATTGTGGCAGGTACCTGTAGTCCCAGCTACCTAGGAGGCTGAGGCAAGAGGTTCAGTTGAGCCCAGGAGTTTAAGGTTGCTGTGAGCTACGATGGATGTTACAGCATTCTACCCAGGGCAACAGAGTGAGACTCTGTCTCAAAAACAAAACAAAACAGGGCGGCGCCTGTGGCTCAAAGTGGTAGGGCGCCGGTCCCATATGCCGAAGGTGGCAGGTTCAAACCCAGCCCCGGCCAAAACCTACCAAAAAAAAAAAAAAAAAAAAAACAGGGAGGCACCTGTGGCTCAATGAGTCGGGCGCCAGCCCCATATACTGAGGGTGGTGAGTTCGAACCCGGCCCCAGCTAAACTGCAACAAAAAAATAGCTGGGCATTGTGGTGGGCACCTGTAGTCCCAGCTGCCCATTGTGGTGGGCACCTCAGTCCCAGGGAGGCTGAGGCAAGAGAATCGCCTAAGCCCAGGGGTTGGAGGTTGCTGTGAACTGTGACGCCACGGCACTCTACCAAGGGCGACAAAATGAGACTCTGTCTCTACAAAACAAACAAACAAACAACAGGCGGTGCCTGTGGCTCAGAGAGTAGGGCGTGGGCCCCATATGCCGAGGGTGGCGGGTTCAAACCCAGCCCCTGCCAAACTGCAATAAAAAAATAGCCGGGTGTTGTGGCGGGCGCCTGTAGTCCCAGCTGCTTGGGAGGCTGAGGCAAGAGAATCACGTGGCCCAAGAATTAGAGGTTGCTGTGAGCCGTGTGAAGTCATGGCACTCTACCCGAGGATGGTACAGTGAGACTCTGTCTCTACGGAAAAAAACAACAACAAAAAACAACCACCACAACAAAAAAAACGGTGTTGGCAGGCGCAGTGGCACATACCTATGGTTATTTTTAGGAGGCGAGGCCAGAGGATTGCTTGAGTCCAGTAGTTGGAGACTAGCCTGGGTAACATAACGAAACCCTTGTTTGTTTTGAGAGATCCTCTTGCCTCAGCCTCCTGAGGCTGGGACTATTGATTGCATTCCCACGCCTGGCTAGTTTTTCTATTTTTAGTAGAAGCGAGGTGTGTGTGTGTGTGACTCTTGCTCAGGCTGGTCTCAAATTCCTGAGCTCAAGCAATCTGCCCACATCAGCCTCCCAGAGTGCTAGGATTACAGGCGTCAGCCACCACATTCAGCCAAAATTTTCTTAGTCTTAATTTTTAATATTGGAAATATCTATAGATAAAACTTACATAAACAAAGGCTATTTGGAGCCCTCAAATATTGTTAATTGGGTAAAACAGCCCTGAAACAGAAAAGATGGAGAACACCTGCCTTACAACCATCTTCCCTCTAAGAGCTTCTGATGTTGTAGATAGGATCAAATCCTGTACTTCCCAATACAATTCAAGGTCTGTCTGGAAAGCACTGTAAGGAATTTGTAACAAAGTGCTTATGGGGATTTAAATGCTATCAAGACGTTTTGTAGCTGTAATGATAATGGAAAAGCAGAATTTGAGGTGAGCCTCAAAGATGATAGGATTATTTATGAGCAAAAGAGTTTTTATCAGGTGGATAAAGGTAGAACAATTAACAGGCACAAGAAAGCATGGAGAATGGGTAAGCCCATCAAGACGAGGCTAGCAGGGGTCCTCAAACTTTTTAAACAGGGGGCCAATTCACTGTCTATCAGACCGCTGGAGGGCTGGACTAAAGTTAAAAAAAAAACTATGGGGCAGCGCCTGTGGCTCAGTGAGTAGGGCACCGGCCCCATATGCCGAGGGTGGCGGGTTCAAACCCAGCCCCGGCCAAACTGCAACAAAAAAAAAAAAAATAGCCGGGCGTTGTGGCGGGCGCCTGTAGTCCCAGCTGCTCGGGAGGCTGAGGCAAGAGAATCGCGTAAGCCCAAGAGTTAGAGGTTGCTGTGAGCCGTGTGACGCCACGGCACTCTACCCAAGGGCAGTACAGTGAGACTCTGTCTCTACAAAAAAAAAAAAAAAAAAAAAAAAAAACTATGAACAGGGCGGCGCCTGTGGCTCAGTCGGTAAGGCGCCGGCCCCATATACCGAGGGTGGCGGGTTCAAACTCGGCCTCGGCTGAACTGCAACCAAAAAATAGCTGGGCGTTGTGGCGGGCGCCTGTAGTCCCAGCTACTCGGGAGGCTGAGGCAAGAGAATCGCTTAAGCCCAGGAGTTGGAGGTTGCTGTGAGCTGTGTGAGGCCACGGCACTCTACCGAGGGCCATAAAAGTGAGACTCTGTCTCTACAAAAAAAAAAAAAAAACAACTATGAACAAATTCCTATGCACACTGCACATATCTTCTTTTGAAGTAAAAAAAAAAAAAAAAAAAACAGGAACAAATACAATCGCTCCACCTCATGTGGCCCGCAGGCCGTAGTTTGAGGACCCTTGGAGAGGATGGAAATGTGGGGGAAAGGTTAGAAAGTGAAGCTGCACAATGAGGGCTGGAATCCACGGCTAAATCCACTGTTTGGTATACAGTGAGACCTGTAGTGATTTGAACAGAGAAATGACAAAAAGAAGTAAAAATTATAAAGTACTTAGGAAAAGTGAATCAGGGGCGGTGCCTGTGGCTCAGTCGGTAAGGCGCCGGCCCCATATACCGAGGGTGGTGGATTCAAACCCGGCCCCGGCCAAACTGCAACCAAAAAATAGCCGGGCGTTGTGGCGGGCGCCTGTAGTCCCAGCTACTCGGGAGGCTGAGGCAAGAGAATCGCTTAAGCCCAGGAGTTGGAGGTTGCTGTGAGCTGTGTGAGGCCACGGCACTCTACCGAGGGCCATAAAAGTGAGACTCTGCCTCTACAAAAAAAAAAAAAAAGAAAAGTGAATTAGAATCATCTTGAAAATAGATCTGGCAGTGGTATATAAGATGGGAGGAGAAGCAATTAGGACAATTTGCAGGAGCCCAAAATGAAGAATTAAGTAGGTCAGGGAAGTTTGGGGAAAAGATGCCCATAGGCCATGCTGACTGGTCTCACAGAACAACAGGACATTGGTGAAGTCTTCCAGATCTGGTCCCAGCTTTATGGATGCAGAGCCTTCATTTGTTAGCAGGCTCCATATGGCTCCAAATCCCTGAAATGCTCTCACCACAGGTCAGTATTTCTTTTTTTTTTTTTTAGGCTTGGCGCCTGTGGCTCAAGTGGCTAGGGCGCCAGCTACATACACCTGAGCTGGCAGGTTTGAATCCAGCCCGGGCCCACCAAACAACAATGACGGCTGCAACCAGAAAAAAAAATAGCCAGGCGTTCTGGTGGGCGCCTGTAGTCCCAGCTACGTGGGAGGCTGAGGCAGGAGAATCACTTGAGCCCAGGAGTTGGAGGTTGCTGTGAGCTGAGATGCCACAGCACTCTAACCAGGATGACAGCTTGAGGCTCTGTCTCAAAAAAAAGGCGTTTTTTTTTTTTTTTTTTTTTTTAGAGACAGAGTCTCACTTTATCGCCCTCGGTAGAGTGCTATGGCATTACAGCTCACAGCAACCTCCAACTCCTGGGCTTAGGCGATTATCTTGCCTCAGCCTCCCGAGTAGCTGGGACTACAGGCACCCACCACAGTGTCTGGCTATTTTTTGTTGCAGGTTGGCCGGGGCTGGGTTCGCACCCGCCACCCATGGTATATGGGGCTGGTGCCCTACCCACTGAGCCACAGATGCCACCCAGAGGCCAATATTTCAACTACATTGCTGATGTACATGGGAGGATAGCACGTCCAGGGGCAAAGATACTCTTTTTTTTTCCAGACAGGGTCTCTCTCTCTCTCTGTGTCACCCAGATTAGAGTGTAATAGCATCATCATAACTCACTACAACCTCCAACTCTTAAGCTCAAATGATCCTCCTGCCTCAGCCTCCTGAGTAGCTGGGGTTACAGGTGCACCCCACCATGCCTGGCTAATTGTTCTATTTTCAGTAGAGACAGGATCTCCCTCTTGTTCAGGCTGGTCTCAAACTCCTGACCTCAAGCGATTCCCCAGCCTTGGCCTCCTAAAGTGTTAGGATTACAGGTGTGAGCTACTGTGCTTATGGGATACTCATTTGACACAGGGGGGCATCCTCTTTCCAGAGTCAAGGAACTAGAGAAGCCAAATCCAGAAACATGATGTTACTTGGAAGGTATATGTTTGGATCCAGGGCATCAGAGGATCTTAGGACAGCACATTCTGTGTCCAGACTACCTGGGTTCATGCCAAGGCTCTTTAACTCACACCTTTGTGATGTTGTGTAAGTCTCCTGATCTCTCTGCACCTTAATTAGTTTGCCCATGTGTAACAGGGAGGTAATAATACTGCTTACATCAGAAATTTGCTGTGATAATTAAATGATTTGCTGTATGCAAAGTGCTTGGAAATCATGTCTGGTACCTAATAAAGTTTCAAAGCTCCTGTTTTGTAGAGAGCTTGTAAACAGAGCTTGTTCCTGCTCCCAGTGTAGACCCTGTCTCCTTTGACCTAGTTCATATCTCCACTTCAGTGTCTATTTCTTCCTTTTTTTTGCAGTTTTTGGCCGGGGCTGAGTTTGAACTCACCACCTCCGGCATATGGGGTGGCACCTTTGAGTCATAGGCACTGCCCTCAGTGTCTATTTCAAACAAGTTAGGGCTGGATAAAAACTGGAATTCTTTGTATGCTGGCTAGTTTAACACGTCAACTTGCCTGACCTATATTACCCAGGTATTTAATCAGACACTCACCTGAGCCTCCCTCAGTAGTGCACACCTGTAGTCGAAGCTACTTGGACGTTGAGGCAAGAGGATCCCTTGAGTCCAGGAGTTCAAGGCCAGCCTGTGCAACAGAGGGAGACAGCCCCATCTCTCTCTCTCCCTCTCTCTACCTTTTTTTTTTTAATAGAAATCTAAGTTTTTATTTATTTATTTATTTATTTATTATATATTTTTTGCAGTTTTTGGCCAGGGCTGTGTTTGAACCTGCCAGCTCTGGCATATGGGGCCAGCGCCCTACCCCTTTGAGCCACAGGCATCACCCCTTTCTTTTTTTTTGAGAGAGTCTCACCTATGTCACCCTCGGTAGAGTGCCATGGTGTCACAGCTCATAGCAACCTCCAACTCTTGGGCTTAAGCGATTCTCTTCCTCAGCCTCCCAAGTAGCTGGGACTACAGGCACCTGCCACAATGCCCAGCTATTTTTTAGTTGCAGTTGTCATTGTTTTAGCAGGCCCAGGCCAGGCTCGAACCCGACAGCCACAGTGTATGTGGCTGGTGGCCTAATAACTGAGCCACAGGCTCCCAGCCTGTCTTTCTTTCATTCTTTTTTTTTTTGAAGAGACAAGATGTTGCTCTGTTGCCCAGGCTGGACTGTAATGGTACAATCATAGCTACCTCAATAGCTGGGACTACAGGAGTGTGCCACCATTTTCTTTTTTCTTTCTTTTTTGTTTTAGTTTTTGTAAAGATGGGATTTTTTTTTTGAGTTTAGGACGATAAGCATGAACCACTGTCCCTGGCTCAAAACCCCATCTCTTTTCTTTTTTTTGAGACAGGAGCCTCAAACTGTCGCCCTGGGTAGAGTGCCATGAAGTCATAGCTCACAGCCACCTCCAACTCCTGGGCTTAAGCAATTCTCTTGTCTCAGCCTCCCAAATAGCTGGGACTACAGGCGCCCACCACAATGCCTGGCTATTTTTTGTTTGTAGTTTTTCTTGTTTGGATTCGAACCTGCCAGCTGTGGTGTATGTGGCTGGCGCCTTAGCTGCTCGAGCTACAGGTGTCTAGCTAAAACCTCATCTCTTAAAAGAAGGAAAAAAGAAGAAGAAAGAAAAAAATTAAAAACAGTAATCTAGATATTACACTGAAAGTATTCTATGGATGTGGTTGACATCTACAACCAGTTAACTTTGAATAAAGGAGATTACCTTTAATAATGTGTGTGGGGGTAGTGCTAGTAGCTCAGTGGGTAGGGCGCCGGCCACGTACACTGAGGATGGGGGGTTCAAAACCGGCATGGCCCAGCTAAAACAACAATGACAACTGCAACAACAACAACAACAAAAACATAGCCAGGCATTGTGATAGGCGTATGTAGTCACAGCTACTTGGGAGGCTGAGGCAAGAGAATCATTTAAGCCCAAGAGTTTGAGGTTGCTGTGAGCTGTGACACCACCGCACTCTACCCAGGGCAATAGCTTGAGACTCTGTTTCACAAAGAAAGAAAATAATGTGGGTGTATCTCATTCAGTGTCAAGGCCTTAAGAGCAGAAACTGAGGCTTCCCAGAGAAAAAGATATTCTGCCTCAAAACCTCAAAATTGCATGCAGCATTACTTCTGTCTGTTTCCAGCCTTCCAGCCTGCTTTACAGATTTTAGATTTGCCAGCCTCCACAATCACATGAGCCAATACCTTAAAATAAAAAAAAAAATGTATATATATATAATGTCCTGTTTATAGAAACAATTGATAAAAACTAACATCCAAAGAAGGATTAAAGTTCTCATTAATATGCAAGTGTCACATTGGGGAGAATTATAGAATAAAACACTCTACATAGTAGGTTTGCATAACCCATTTAAATTCATTAACATTCAATTGACTTTGAAAAAAAAAAACAAACATGTTCTGGCTGAGCACAGTAGTTCACACCTGTGACCTTAGCATTTTGAAGACTAAGGCAGGAGAATTGCTTGAGGCCAGGAGTTCAAGACCAGCCTGGGCAACATATCATGAGACCTATTTCTGCAAGAAAATAAAATGAAAAATTAGCCAGTTGTAGTGGCACATGCCTATAGCCCCAGCTACATGGAAGGCTAAAGGGAGAAGATTGCTGGAGCCCAGGAATTTGAGGTTGCAGTATGCTATGACAATGTCATTACAATGTAGCCTGGGCAACAGAGAGAGACCCTGTTTCAAAAAAATGTTTAAATAAATTGAGATAAAAATAAAAACAAGGCGGTGCCTGTGGCTTAAAGGAGTAAGGCACCTGCCCCATATGCCACAGGTGGCAGGTTCAAACCCAGCCCCTGCCAAAACTAAAAACAAAAAAACAAAAATAATAAAAAATAAAATAAAAACAGGTTCTGTTTCTCTGGAGAACACTGATCTTGATCCTTGGATAGCCCTTTTCTAAGTCCTAAGCAGACAATTTGCTTTTGGTTACTCTTTCTTTCTTTAGCCAGGCTTAGAACATTTAGGGCTCTCTAGACTGAAGTTGTTTTTTTTCCTGAGGTCAGACCTTAGCAACTGTGAGTAGACTCAGCAATTCAAATATAAACCATCTTATGGTAGATTATTTCTACAGATTGTTAATCTAGTCCATTATGAGTTGACACCCAGGTTTTCAATGTCTTGAGATATAAGGAAACTTGCTAGTTCCTCAGTTCCAGAGGGCAGCTGAGATCCAAGATGCCAACCCTCAACCATCACTATGACAAAGTCCTTCTACTTGCCCTCCAAGTCCTCTTCCCATCTACTTCATATGTTGAAGGGTACTTCTGGCAAACCTTCCATCTCTAGTCAGTGGACAAATGAAAGGACCAAGATGAATCACTCTAGTGCTCCCTTCAGGAGGCACTGGGCACCCTTCTGCCTCTTCGCCAGCCAATGAACTGTTTTGAAAGATTGTCTACCAAACTGCATTCATAAACTCAGTAGTTAATTCATTATTTCAAGAAATAATATACTGAATTAATATACTGATTTACTGTATTACCAGCAAAAAGCAAAGGCACTTGAGCAAGATGTATGTGCAATGATAGTCAAGGAAGCATTTTTTGTAATAGGGCAAATTGGAAACAATGCAAGTATCTATCATAAGGGAATGGTTAAATGATGTACATCTATACTCTAAAATAATATTAGCTAATATTTATTTATGTATGGTTGCATATTTATAAACAGATCTGGCACTGTACACAGCAAATCACTCTGGTTACTCTGGGGAGGTAGATTGGGGTAATGGAGTGTGTGTGTGGATATCAGAGGGTGTGTAGTTCAATCTTTTCCTTTTTACTATATAATCTTCAGTTTGGAAGGGTTTTTGCTTGTTTCTCTTTTTTTTCTTTTTTCGAGACAGAGTCTCACTATGTTGCCCTCGGTAGAGTGCTGTGGCATCACAGCTCACAGCAACCTCAAATTCTTGGGCTTAAGCAATTCTTTTGCCTCAGCCTCCCAGGTAGCAGGGACTTATAGGCACTTGCCACAACATCTGGCTATTTTTATTGTTATTGTTGTTGTCATTATTGTTTAGCAGGCCCAGGCTGGGTTTGAACCTGCCAGCCCCGGTGCATGTGGCCGGTGCCCTAACCACTGAAATACAGGTGCTCAGCCTATTTCCTTTTTTTAAGACAGAGTCTCCCTCTGTCCCCTAGGCTACAGTGCCATGGCATCCACCTATCTCACAGCAACCTCAAAGTCCTGGGTTCAAGGGATACTCCAGCCTTAGCCTCCCAAGTAGCTGGGACTACAGGTGAAGGACATCACACTCTGTCTTTATTTTTAGTAGACACAGTGTCTTGCTCTTGCTCACACTAGTCTCAAACTCCTGAGCCCAAGGGATCCTCTTGCCTCAGCCTCCCAGAGTGCTAGGATTACAGGTATGAGGTATAATCATATGTTTTACAAAACATATGTTTTTGTTTTTAAGCTAGTAAAGATTAAAAAATATATATTTGTGTGTGTGCAGAACTGTTGCAAGCAAGTGTTCCATTTTCTTTATACTTTAGCAAATACAGGAAATAACTCACTGTCCATCTCTAGGCCATTTAGGGAGCTAGGGTGGGAACCACTGCCTTGAAAGCCCTTTTGTTTCCTCAGGCAGTTAGAAATCTAAGTGTTTCTCAGACTCCAGCTCCCTAGAGTCTTAACTGAAAACATGGAATATTTTTCCTAAATTTTGTTCACTTTTTTTTTTTTTTTTTTTTTGAGATAGAGTCTCACTCTGTCACCCTGGGTAGAGTGCTGTGACATTGTAGCTCACAGCAACCTCAAACTCTTGGGCTTGAGTAATCCTTTTGCCTCAGCCTTCCAAATAGCTGAGACTACGGGTATGTACCACTACACCTGGCTAGTTTTTCTATTTTTTTAGTAGAGATGGGGTCTGGCTTTTGCTCATGTTGGTCTGGAATTCATGAGCTCATGCCATCCACCCACCTTGGCTTCTCAGAGTCCTAGGATTACAAGCGTGAGCCACCATGCCCAACAAATTTTGTCTACTTTGAATGAAAGCTTTCCTTGGTACATAATTTGCTAATTCCTAATTCTGTGCCTTCATACACTGCTTCTTCCCCTTTCTCTATCTTTGTTGCGTTTTCCAAAATTCTATTCCTGGTTCATTGCTCTTGGTTTGCAACTGCATTTGCACTTCGTTACTTTATATTCTTAGACTGTTTTTCTGTGTCTACTACTGTCCATAGGTTATAAACATTGAGAACAAAGTCCATTAGAAAAAAAAAAATTATTATCAGATGGTGCCTGTGGTTCAAGGCACTTGCCCCATATACCAGAGGTGGCAGGCTCAAACCCGACCCCGGCCAAAAACTGCAACAACAAAAAAAATTATTATCGTCAGCCTAGCATGGTGGCTCACACCTTAATCCTAGCACTTTGAGAGGCTCAGGCAAGATCACTTGAAGTAAGGAGTTCGAGTTACAACATAAGAGCACCCCCTTCTCTACAAAAAATAAAAGTAAAATAAAATAAAAATTAGCCAGCATGGTGGTATATGCCTATAGTCCCAGCTACTCGGGAGGCTGAGCCAGGAGGATTGAGGTTGCAGTGAGTTATGATGATGCCACTGCTCTCATGTTGGAGGAATACAGGGTGACCCTGTCTCAAAAAAAAAGTAACGTGGTGCCTGTGGCTCAAAGGAGTAGGGCGCTGGCCCCACAGGCTTGGAGGTGATGGGTTCAAACCCAGCCCTGGCCAAAAACTGGAAAAAAAAAAAAAAATTTTTTTTTTTTAAAGATGATTTTTGACTCCACACCCATAGCTCAGTGAGTAGGGCGCCAGCTGCTTACATGGAAGCTGGCAGGTTCGAGCCCTGCAGGTCCTGTTAAACAAATGACAACTGCAACCAAAAGGCGTGGCAGGCACCTGTAGTCCCAGCTACTCTGGAGGCTCAGGCAAGAGAATCGCTTAAGCCCAGGAGTTTGAGGTTGCTGTGAGCTGTGATGCCACAGTGCTCTACTGAGGGTGACTTAGTGAGACTCTGTCTCAAAAAAAAAGATTTTTTAGCCTGAGTAGGAATAAAAAACATTAGGCCAGGTATGGTGGCTCACTGTAATCCTAGCACTCTGGGATGCCAAGGTGGGTGGATTGCTTGAGCTCAAGAGTGTGAGGCCAGCCTGAGCAAGAGGGAGACCCCATCTCTACTAAAAATAGAAAAATTAGCCAGGTGTCATGGCTGGCACCTGTAGTCCCACCTACTTGGGAGGCTGACACAAAAGGATACCCAGAGCCCAGGAATTTGAGAGTTTGAGGTTGCTGTGAGCTATGACACTACAGAACTCTAGTACATCACTCTAGCCTAAAGCTCTGTCTCAAAAAGAAAAAAAAAATGTATATATATATATAAAAATAATACATATATATGTATATATATTATCCTTATTTCAAATACTAAAACAGAGTATGGTTCGGGATGAGGACCTAATTGAGTGAGGAAATGCCAAATGCCATAATAAATATGGCACTATGTGGTATCTTCAATTCCCACCTTAACCAAGCAATCAAACTCAGTATAATTAATAGCGAGACATTCCCACCTCAAGTGTCTCCAATGTGATGTAATGAAAAGGATGTAATGTCATTAAATGTCCTTCCAAAAAATGTTTAACCTAATCTAATCAAGCCTGTAGAACTATTTCAGGTTTGCAGGAAATAATAGGTTGAGGGGGGCTTTTTGCAGTTTTTGCCTGGGGCCAGGTTTGAATCTGCCACCTCCAGCATATAGGGCCAGTGCCCTACTCCTTTGAGCCACAGGCACAACCTGAAATGCTTTCTTGCCTTTTTTTTTTTTTTTTTTTTTTTTGCCGTTTTTGGCCAGGGCCAGGTTTGAGCCCACCACCTCCAATATATGGGGCTGGCACCCTACTCCTTGAGCCATAGGAGCCACCCAGGAAATAATAGGTTTTAAAGCATTGTCCAAGGTGGCGCCTGTGGCTCAGTGAGTAGGGTGGTGGCCTTATATACCAAGGTTGGTGGGTTCAAACCTGGCCCCAGCCAAACTGCAACAAAAAATATCTGGGCATTGTGGCAGGCATCTGTAGTCCCAGCTACTCGGGAGACTGAGGCAAAAGAATCACCCAAGCCCAAGAGCTGGAGGTTGCTGTGATCTGTGACGCCATCGCACTCTACCGAAGGCAACAAAGTGAGACTCTATCTCTAAGAGAAAAATAAAATAAAGCATTGTCCAATGGAACCTTCTTTATTTTTTTGAGTTGGGTCTCACTCTGTTGCCCCAGACTACAGTGCAGCGGCATCATAGCTCACAGCAACCTCAAACTCTTGGGTTAAAATGATCCTCCTGCCTCAGCCTCCTGAGTAGCTGGGACTATAGGTGCTGCCCATAATGCCCAGCCAGTTTTTCTATTTTTAGTAGAGATGGGGTCTCTCTCTTGCTCGGGCTGGTCTCAAACTCCTGAGCTTAAGGGCTCCTCCTGCCTCGGCCTCTCATAATGCTAGGATTATAGGCGTAAGCCACCATGCCTGGCCTAGAACTTTCTGAGTCTAAGAAACAGTGAGATCCTATCTCTAATAAAATAAAACTTTGCAATAATGAAAATGTTCTGTATCTGCACTGTCCAATTTGGTAACTACTAACCTATTGAAAATTTAATTTCATTTTAATTAACTTAAATTTGAATTTAAAAACTTGCATGACTACTATACCAGACACCAGAAGAACAAGTTACATAACACAAAGAGACAAGGGGACATTCTACAGGGTAACTGGCCTGGATTTTTTCAGAAAGTCAATTTCACTAAAAAAAAGTGAGAGGAATGTTTTATGGGTTTCTTTGGCTTTTTTGTTTGTTTTTGAGACAGAGTTGCTCTGTCATCTGGGCTTGAGTGTGACGGCTTCAACCTAGCCCACAGCAACCTCAAACTCTTGGGCTCAAGTGATTCTTCTGCTTCAGCCTCCTGAGTACCTGGAACTACAGTTATATACTACTATGCCTGGCTAAGTTTTGTATTTTTTATAGAATATAGCATCTTGCTGGCTTGGCACCTGTAGCTTAGCAAGTAGGGCAGCTGCCACATACACCAAGGTTGGATTTGAGCCTGGCCTGGGCCTGCTAAACAATGACAACTGCAACCAAAAAAATAGCTGGGCGTTGTGGGATGCCTGTAGTCCCAGCTACTTGGGAGGCTGAGGCAAGAGAATTGCTTAAACCCAAGAGTTAAAGATTGCTGTGAGCTGTGATGCCACAGCACTCTACCAAGGGCACAGGGTGACTGTGTCTCTAAAAAAAAAAAGAATATAGCATCTTGCTATGTTTCCAAAGCTGGTCTCAAACTCCTGACCTCAATCAATCCCCCCACCTTGGTCTCCCAAAGTGCTGGGATTACAGGAGTGGGCACCACACCTGGTCATCTTTTCATTAATCTATTTGCCCTTTGTTCATTTTGTGTTAGCCAACATTTGCTTATGGATAAATGGCAGTGTACAGTGTATTAGTCTGTTTTCCGTTGTTTGTAATACCTGAAACTGGGTCAAACTCTTGGGCTTAACCAATTCTCTTGCCTCAGCCTCCCAGTCACTGGGCCGCCACAACACCCAGCTATTTTTTTGTTATTGTTGTCATTGTTGTTTAGCAGGCCCGGGCTGGGTTTGAACCCACCAGCCTGGGTGCATGTGGCCAGCACCCTAGCCACTGAGCGATGGGTGCCAAGCCATAGTGATAGCTTTCTTGCTAGTGAGGATTCTCTGAAGAGTCCTGAAGAGGGCACAGGGTATCATTAGGCTAGGGGGCTGAGCAGGCTCTCAGGTTTCTCTTCCTCTTCTTTTTTTTTTCTTACTATTTAGATGTTTTCCTTAAAATTTTTTTCTTTTAACTTTACTTTTTTCTTTATTGTTTTGCTCTCATCCTCACATAGAACAATTAATTTTATTTTTTAATAGTTGTACATATTCAAAGGGTACATAGTGATTTTCAATATATATGATGTATAGTGCTCAGAAGGGGTAATTAGCATATCTTCTTCCTCTTATAAAACCACCAGTCCCACTCCCATGATAACACATTAATCCATGAATGATCCAATCACCCCTTAAGAGCCCCATTCTCAATACTGCCACATTTGGGACTAAGTTTCAACATGAGTTTTGGAGGGGACACCCCAATTATAGAAGGTGGTGAGCACCATTTACCATTTACAGAAAAATCTGAAGTTGAGCCAAAGACCTTAACACTGTCTATAAATCAATGCAGAACTTCATTTCATCTTAGCAGAAGAAAGTCCCGAGATAGCCTCTCTGGAAAGTATTTTGAGAAGCTGAGTAGGCTTTTCTAAATAAAGGTAGGGGCCTTCTGCTTCTGTTTTCAGTTCCCAGTTTCAACAACAGCCAGGACGCTGCCTTTCTAAGCTAAATAGACCACTGAATTTGGTTCCTCAAAGTGATCTCCTCTAATTCTCTGCCTTCGAAGAGAAACATAGCTCTCAAACACCAGAGGCAACCAGGAGCACAACAGCTATGTCCTTTCCTAAAACTGAGCTCGATGCTGTCTTCCTTATAATTACTCCACTGGTAGGCACAGTGACAAAGCAGTTCCCTAACTATCTGAGCATCTAGTACTCCTCTAGAGATTACACAGTTCTTCAAAAGCAAGCTCAGATTTAATTTGCTTCTCCTCTCCCAGAATGAAGCCTCTAAGACCTGATGTGGGCAGGCTAGCACTTCTACCTCCTATTTGCTTACTGTTAAGCATTATAGATCTGCCAATGCTGGGGTCCACTCGGCTCCCCCAGCTTACCCCAAGGAAAATGACTGAAATCCCACAATATAATATCATCACTTTATTCAGGAGGTAATCAAATACAATATAGAGCTGACACTGAGAAATTATGCATAAAATCATACAAATCTGCTTGCTACATTTTCTAGAAGGGGTTCAGTCATGCAGACAAGAGAAACCAGGAGGGTACCTAAATGACTGCCATTTGAAGCAACCATCTCCACACTCCCTCGTGATGAAGGCAGCCCCAGGTGAAAATGGTCCTGTTAGAAGGGAAAGTAGGAGGCAGTGGCTGTGTAGGAGCCATGTTTCCTGGCCCTGCCAGCACTCAATGGTATGCCTTGTTGAACTCCTGGAGGGCCCAGCGCTTGTTCTCGGTTGCCTGCTTGAGTTGGGTGTACTCTTTTACCAGCCTGTCAAACTCCTCCCCAAGAACCTCATAGGTGTTCAGGACCTGTCTTGACTTTTCCATGTCTTGTTCTTGTAGGCGAATGGCTCCCTCCAAACGGTCCCTAAGAGCCCAGGCAGAGAAGGTACAATATAGGCATTTCGTTCCTCAGAAAGTAGACAAGAATGGGAACATTTTTATTTATTTATTTTTGAGACAGAGTCTCATTATGTCGCCCTCAGTAGAGTGCCATGCTATCACAGCTCACAGCAACCTCAAACTCTTGGGCTCAAGCAATTCTCTTGTCTCAGCCTCCTGAGTAGCTGGGACTACAGGCGCCCACCACAATGCTGGCTATTTTGATGTTGTTGTTGTTTAGGAGGCCCAGGCCAGGTTCGAACCCAGCACCGGTATATGTTGGCGCCCTAACCACTGAACTATGGGCAATGAGCCAAGAATGAGAATGTTTTTATTTTTTACAGACAGTCTCACTTTATCGCCCTAAGTAGAGTGCCATGGCATCACAACTCATAGCAAGCTCCAGCTCTTGGACTTAGGCAATTCTCTTGCCTCAGCCTCCGAGTAGCTGGGACTACAGGTGGCCGCCACAACGCCCAGCTATTTTTTGTTGCAGTTTGGCTGGGGCCAGGTTTGAACCTGCCACCCTCAGTATATGAGGCCGGCACCCTACTCACTGAGCCACAGGCACTGCCCCAGCGGTATTTATTTATTTATTTATTTTAGACAGAGCTTCAAGCTGTTGCCCTGGGTAGAGTGCAATAGCATCACAGCTCACAGCAACTTCTAACACCTGGGCTCAAGTGATTCTCCTGCCTCCATCTCCCAAGTAGATGGGACTACAGGCCCCTGCCACAACACCCAGCTATTTTTTGTTTGCTGCCGTCATTGTTGTTTGGGGGGCCTGGGCTGGATTCAAACCCACCAGTTCAGGTATATGTGGTTGGTGCCTTAGCCACTTGAGCCACAGGCGCCGAGCCAATGGGAACATTTTTAAATGAATGTGTCTGGAGAGTATGGGAAGCATCTGTGAATAGCTATACAAAGCTTTTGGGAATTCTCACCTAATGAGACGGTGAACTTCCACTTTCTCGGCAGTGTAAGTGTCAGACAAAATCTTTAGTTCCTCCTTCCTGACAGAGGGAGAAAAGAAATATTAAGTGGAAGATACCTGACAGCAGCAAAGTTAGGAATGGACACACTGTCTGCCCATAGTCAAAGTGTGCAGTTAGCAGTGATGGGATAAACAAGGTCACTTTGAATCCCTGAGCAATTGATCTCAAAGTAAACCACGTATTTCAGAGGGCTGTAAAAGAGAAGACTCAAGAATGTTGAGAGCTTTTGGGTAATCCAAAGGCTCATACTACTGTGTGACATTTACTGGATACATCCACGGTTCTTAGCAAGGTGGGAGAGGGAGGGCTGGTGTGTGACAGAACCCCTTACATCTACAGGGGTCACGACTCACCTCAGCTTAAGGATCATGGCACTGCACTTGATTTCCAGGTACTGGGCATTAATGCGGTCTAGCTCAGACTGGGTTTTCAGCCGGTGTTCCTGAAGAAGCCTCTGTAGCAAGGTGAGGCAGCGGAGAAGCACCTGAGCCCCCAAGGGGAAAGAGGAAGAAGGCATCGAAGGAGGAAAGATCAGAAATCCTTGGCTTACCCAAAGCTGTCCCTGGGTTCAGGGTAAAGGAGTGAGGAGTCTATCCCACCGCCCTGATAAACCTGAGAATACGTGGCACTCTTCTTTTCCAGAAGCACCATCTGCTCCTTCTGCTGGCTCTTGGCATCTTGGCACTGCTGCTTCTCACCCGCCAAGACCTCTGCCAGTTTCCACACCTTTGCTGCCTTCAGGGTTTCATTGTCAGAATCTGGGCAAAGGGACAGAAGACTGACTGGAAAACCCTAATTGCCCCTTTAAGGCTGTTTTTCAGTGCTCTGATTCTATATCTAGCTCTACAAATTCTTTTTCTTTTTTTTTTTTTTTTACAGTTTTGGCTGAGGCTGGGTTTGAACCCACCACCTCGGCATATGGGGCTGGCGCCCTACTCCTTTGAGCCACAGGTGCTGCCCTAGCCCGACAAATTCTGCCTTCTTCCAGGGTTTTTTCTGATGTCCTATTAGAAATGTTGCAGTTCTGGGCAGTGCCTGTGGCTCAGAGGGGTAGGGCGCCAGTCCCATATGCCAGAGGTGGTGGGTTCAAACCCAGCCCTGGCCAAAAAAAAGAAATGTTGCAGTTCTCATAATTTAGTTCTCTTCCTTCATACCTTTCATAAGGACCAATTCATATTTGGTCCTTAATTCTTAAGTCATAGAAATAAAGAGGAATACCAACAAGCCTGAACTTTCCTCCCTGTGCCATTTAGATCCTGAGAAGATAGAACTCATCCTTCCCTGCAGCAAGAAGATACTCCCACTTGGCATCTTGCTGAATAAAAGAAGTCCTTACAAAAATCCCTGTGTTTTTTTTTAAATTAAATTTTTATTCTGCACCTAAATGATGAAAAACTTTATTCTGCATCAAGGTATCTGGAAAAAATCCCTGTTTTTATTCCACAGACAAGGAAACTAATAAGCATCTCTGATGCTTCTAAGCTTTTGTCCAAAATCTAAAATTCAAATATGTTGTTCTCAAAAGAGCAGACAAGGAACCCTGAAAGCCAGCTGTGAGCATAACACAGGGAGCTAGCACTCACCTGAATTGGGATCATGGAAACAAAGCAGAGTGAAACATTTCTTTTTGAGCTGCTCTTCCACTTCTAGCTGGAGTCGAGCTCTCATCCACACAAAGTCCTACAGAAGAAAAAAGAACAATGCAAATAGATTGACAGACTAGGAACACCAATGAATACATGATGATAACCTCAATAATAACCAAAGAAAATGCATTAAGAGTCATCAAGGAAATTCATTTTTTGCATATCAAATTAGCAAAAAATAAAATGGCTGTCAAGATCCTATGTTGGTGATAATGTGAGGAGCTACGAGTCCTGGAAATATTTTTTTTTTTTTGTAGAGACAGAGTCTCACTGTACCGCCCTCGGGTAGAGTGCTGTGGCGTCACACGGCTCACAGCAACCTCTAACTCTTGGGCTTACGCCATTCTCTTGCCTCAGCCTCCCAAGCAGCTGGGACTACAGGCGCCCAGCCACAATGCCCGGCTATTTTTTGTTGCAGTTTGGCCGGGGTTTGAACCCGCCACCCTCGGCATATGGGGCCAGCGCCCTACTCACTGAGCCACAGGTGCCGCCCAGCCCTGGAAATATTTTTCTGGAGAGCAGTTTGGCAGTTGGTACCAATATGTTGTATGTGTGTATGTCCTGACCCAGGGGGTCCCACTTCTTGCACCAACACTAGGGAAATAATCATACAAAGGCAAAGACACATGTGAATATGTTCACTCAGTATGGTTTCTAACAGGAAAAATGTGGAAATAACCTTAACATCCATCAGTAAAATAGCAAATCATGTACATCCATACAATGGAATTCTAGCAATGTTTTAAACTGATGATACAAGAAGAGTGACCACTATTCTTGTGCCTAAACACTGTGGTAAGAGTGCTATAGGAGGCGGCGCCCATAGCTCAGTGGGTATGGCCATCGGCCACATACACCCAGGCTGGTGGGTTCAAACCCGGACGGGGCCAGCTAAACAATGATAACTGCAAAAAAAAATAATAATAATAAAAAAAATTTAGCCGGTCATTGTGGCAGGCACCTATAGTTTCAGCTACTTGGAAGGCTGAGGCAAGAGAATAGCTTAAGCCCAAGAGTTTGAGGTTGCTGTGAGCTGTGATGCCACAGCACTCTACTGAGAGTGACCCAGTAAGACTGTCTAAAAAAAAAAAAAAGAGTGCTAGAGGAGGTGTCATCTTATTTATATTTATTGACTTGAAAATAAGTCCAAAATATATTATTATGTGAAAATAGAGTTATGCAATCTGTATACAAGCATGGAATATATAATACCATTTATGCCAAGCTATTTATAACAGTATTGTGATCCTAGATGTAGTATTTCAACTTTTACTTGCATCTGTGTAATGTTTTGCTTATTTGAGTTTGACTACCCTAAATGTATATCATTCTTACAAAAATAATAAAGCTTAACAAAAATATGTTCAAGATATGGGAGAAATTAACCCATTCACTCCTTTGGTCTCAATATCTGCCCACTCCCAACCTCTGAGGGTGGCATGAGTTCCAGAAGGTCTGCTTTCTCCAGCCCCAGCAATGGAGGTATTTCCTTCTCTTGACTAGGACTTAACAGCCGTGTCAGTTCAGTCACAAGTAGCCGTTGTTCAAGGGTCTCATGAAACTGAGAGAGAGAGAATTAAAAAGAAGGGGGTGACTATAAAACTTCTTCCACTCTACCTCTTCCATCCTCATGAAGCAGTTCTTCACACATGTTCAAAGTCTTCAAACATGCCATCTCTTCAAATACCTCCTCAGCTGCAAGTGCCTTCACCTGTCCAGGTTCTATTTCAAACCCTGACAATAAATCTGCTCCTTTTGCATTTCTTTTGATAATCCATTTCTCAAAGTTTCTATTTTTCCTAGATCACATCATCCAAGCCACAGTTGGCCTGGTCATTCCTACTGGTGGTAAGTGAATCCTACTTCATCTCTTCTGCCTTACCTTTTTGTCCTCAGAAGTTAAATTTGTGTCTTGTGTCTTCACATAGTAATCTACAAGCAGCTCTTGAATGACCCTCTGTAAAATCTCAGACCTTAACCATGTTGTCTTATGCAGTCGAACTTCCTTCCATACCTAGAAAACAAAAAAATCCCAAGTAAGAACCTTCCCCTCAGGAGGATTTTCCCTTCTTCCTATCCTCTCTTCTCCCAGGGCCCTTACCTGAGCCTGCTCCTTTGCCAAGGTGAGGCTTAAGCCAGTCTCATCCACATGCTGTGAGAGACTCAGAAGCAGCTTGCTGAAGTATGGGTTCTGTAACAGGTCCTCTTCACTCAGGTTACAAGGAGGAAGCTGTTTGCTGCACACTTAATGGCATATCCCCCACAGGGACAGAAAAGCAAAAGAGGTACATAATTGAGCATAACTTAATATTCACTTCCTCCACATTACCCAGAAACCTAACTTTTTTTTTTTGAGACAGTCTCATTATGTCACCCTCAGTAGAGTGCTGTGCTGTCATAGCTCACAGCAATCTGTGACTCTTCGGCTTAAGCCATTCTCTTGCCTCAGTCTCATAAGTAGCTGTGACCACAACGCCAGGCTATTTTTGTTGCAGTTGTCATCATGGTTGTTTAGCAGGCCTGGGCCAGGTATGAACCCACCTACCTCAGCATATGTGGCCAGCGCCCTAACCACTGAGCAGCGGGCACTGAGCCGAAACCTAGGTTTTTTGTAAGAAAGGTTTCTAAATCAAATAAGATTTAAAAAAAAAAAATTCTACAAACCAGAGGCTATACTTTGTTATATACAGGGATTCTAGTCCAGAGGGCATAAATATAGAATAAAACTAAGATCTTAGAAAAAATAAATGCAGTAGGTAAATATTAGACAAAGAAAAGAAGAATAAGGAAACTTGGCTCAGCGCCTGTGGCTCAAGCAGCTAAGGCACCAGCCACATACACCTGGTGGGCTGGAACTGCCAAACAACAGTGACAGCTGCGACCAAAAAATAGCCAGGTGTTGTGGCAGACACCTGTAGTCCCAGCTATTTGGGAGGCAGAGGCAGGAAAATCACTTGAGCCCAGGTGGAGGTTCTGTGAGCTGTGATGCCATCGTGGAGGTGGAGGTTGCTGTGAGCTCTGATGCCATCGTGTTCTATCCAGGGCGACAGCTTGAGGCTCTGTCTCAAAAAAAAAAGAATAAGGGAACTCAGCCTGGCACAGTGGTTCACATCTATAATCCTAGCACTTTGCGGGGCTGAAGCAGGAGGACTATTTGAGCTCAGGAGTTCGAGACCAGCCTGAACAAGGGTGAGACCCTGTCTCAACTAAAAATAGAAAAATGAGAAGACCTGGTGGCAGGCACCTGTAGTCCCAGCTATTTGAAGGCTAAGGCTGGACGACTGCTTGAACCCAGGAGTTTGAGGTTACTGTGAGTTAGGCTGATGCCACGGCACTGTAGCCTGGGCAACACAGTGAGACTGTCTCAAAAAAAAGTGACCTTTAAGTAGAAATCACCACATTGCCCAAAATGCCTCATTCACTCAGAATTACTAGAGTTCTTAAGGGGAACAAAACTAGAGCTCTTTTTTTTTTTGTAGAGACAGAGTCTCACTTTGTGGTCCTCAGTAGAGTGCTGTGGCACCACACAGCTTACAGCAACCTCCAACTCCTGGGCTTAGCGATTCTCTTGCCTCAGCCTCCGGGGTAGTTGAAACTATAGCCACAACGCCCGGCTATTTTTTTGTTGCAGTTCAGCTGGGGCTGGGTTTGAACCCACCACCCTCAGTATATGGGGCTGGCGCCTTACCAACTGAGCCACAAGTGCCGCCCAAAACTAGAGTTCTTAAGGAGAAAAAAACACATGTGAATTTCCAACTTTGGATGTGATTCCCTAGCTGGATAAGTGAGACTGACAGAAGGTATACCTTAGAGTAAGTAAAAAAACTAACTAACCAATTCTTATTGTAAGTAAAGTAGCCTCTGTATATGCAGAACAGCACAAGTATGAGAAAAAGTATAAGGACTTGGGATCCTCTGATTATTCCCTATGCTCAAGGGGCTTTCTTTCCAATCTGTTTTCCCATTCAGTCTCTGCTGGGGTCTTTTACATGTATTTACCAAAACACTCACATTTTCATTGATGTTCTTTGGAACATCATACCCAAAGTCCTTTTAGAGAATACTGACTGAAGGATTTGATATGGAAAGAGTAAAAATGTAGAAAATGCATATTCTTGAAGAATTCGAGATATAGAAAGGACTTGAGATATGGAAAGAAGGATCTGAGATTTTGGAGAATAAGAGATGAGAAAATTCAAGACACAGGTAGGAAAGAAGCCTTGAAGGAATTTGCTGGCCACTCTTATCTTTATGTTTGCTAATATAGCATGAGAGCATCTTTTTTTTTTTTTTTTTTGTAGAGACAGAGTCTTACTTTATAAGAGTAAGAGTGCCGTGGTCTCACACAGCTCACAGCAACCTCCAACTCCTGGGCTTAGGCGATTCTCTTGCCTCAGCCTCCCGAGTAGCTGGGACTACAGGCGCCCGCCACAACGCCCAGCTATTTTTTTGGTTGCAGTTTGGCCGGGGCCGGGTTTGAACCCACCACCCTCGGTATATGGGGCCGGCGCCTTACCGACTGAGCCACAGGCGCCGCCCAGCATGACAGCATCTTAAGTTTTTAGTTTATTGCACAAGCAGATATTGAGCCAACACTAACATGAGTTGGTGTAATCTGTTTTCCAATAAGAAAGTATTCAAAAATCTCCATGTATTGTATTCAAAAATCTCCATGCCTCTGTGAGAGAAACCATACTGGTAAACATTATAAATCCTTTTTATTATAGAAGGCAAGAACCTGGACAAGACCTCACTGGATAAATCATCAAACCTTTTGCAAGGGGCAGTGCCTGTGGCTCAAAGGAGTAGGGCACTGGCCCCATATGCCAGAGGTGGCATGTTCAAACCCAGCCCTGGCCAAAATTGCAAAAAAAAAAAACTTTTGCAAACAGCTACTCTTACCTTGTTGAAGTATTTCCATCCCTTCTGCAGTTGAGCAGAGATCCCCAGATGCCATTTGATTTGCTTGGGATTCTTATCTATGCAATCAAGTGAAAAGAAAACAAAAAAATGAATAAACAACTGGTTGCTCCAGGTGAAACTACCTTAGGAAGGAACTTCAGGGATGCCTTTTGTAGAGGGCACAACTATATCACATATCTAGGGGCCCAAGCTCTTATACAGGGTATCCCAAAGGTTACCCTACATACATACATAGAGAAAAGGGTAAATTGTAGCTAAATGTACTTTCATTTATAAAATACTAAATACAAAATTTTACAAAATGTTTCTCTGTTGTGTTAATATATATTAAACATATAAGAGTTTGTATAGGTTTTATCAACAGACTTACAAGTGCCAAAACATTTTGTATTCTAAGCACATAAATGTGTCCATTTGTTCCAAGCTGTCCAAAAGGAGTCTCCTACAAAGGAAAAAAACTCCAATTCACTAGAGTATAAACAAGAGGATGCTCACCATCACCATTATGTCAGTTAAAACTGAGCTGCTACTTTGCCAGTTATAAGTGAACTGCAAAAAGGGAAAAAGAAAAAAATCAAAGTCTGCTTTCCTTCCCCCCAGTCAAGTAACTCAGCTATCAAATTCCATAATAGTTTTTTTGTGCTTCCTTAACTTGTCCTTTCATCTAAGATCTGCTGTTAGTTTTTGATCATTAACTCTAGAATCATACTTCAGGAGTGACAAATTATTCCACTCTTGAACAAAAACAACTGGTTTTCACATAACAGCATTAGCAAAAAGCACCTGGAGGAAAGAGCATAACAAGAAGACTGACAGTGAGGTCAGTGCCAACAGAGTACTGTAATGCAAAGATATTGTTAATGTGGCTGTAGCTGGGGATGTGAGCTGTGGGTGTTTTGCCAGCACATGGAGTACACTGAAAAGAATGACATCAACAAGGGGAAGTCAGACAGATAAAGTTTGGACACAGGAGACAAAATTTTTCCCCAGACATTATTTTCTGTGTTTGTATTCCACCCCCTCCTCTTATAGGGTATCAAACTCCAAAGCCCAGCACAGCCTCCCCCAAAGCAGAACAGACCTTGAAGGTTATTATGATTTAACACTTCATATTCACAGAACATTTGGTTTACTCACTCATTTTATGAGTTACATCAAAGTAACTACTCATTTGTTTTGTGACACGGTTTAGAGGGGGACGCTTCCAAGGAGGCAAAATGGTAGGACTTAATTTGCAGCCCTCGGTTCTGTGTGAATTTAAGGGAAATTCTATTTTAGTGCCCAACTTTTTTTTTCCACCTGCAAAACTGAGATAACGACTCCTGCCTTGGATGAAACATTAAGAATTAATAACACAATTGACTTGTCAACAAAAGTCACTAATTAAACTCAGGGTCTTAACAATTCTGTTTATCGTTGATCTAAGCCTGCAAATTCAGTTTTGCACGCAAATTTTGCATATGGCAATCAAGACCAGCCTAAATTTCAAGAGCTCAGCTGTTCTTCCCTTCCTAGGGTAAACTGCCCACTTGGGGTTCCCTCCCTTTTTAAGGGGGGGGCGCTTTTCTTTACCCTTTTTAAAGGTTACAGGGCGTGAACGGCAATCAAGCTCTATTCTCCACCCTCTGCACTCGGACGTGTTAAAACGCTGCTACAGGGACGCAAGCATTAAATGTTCTGACTCAGGCGTCTTTTAAATTCTTAGAGCTGTCTTTACACGCTGCACTGAACGTTAAATTGATTTTACAGGTATTTTCACAAGATGTGACCCTTACAGGGCCCGAGATGAATCAAAATGCAGAACGGGCTCTCCGGCGCCTACTTCCATTCTGTCTGGGCGGCCAAGGATTCCCAAGGGCGAGGACCGCCGTGGCGGCCGGAGACCGGGGGCTGGCCATATTGACTCACCCCGCTCTCCTCCCCGCAGCACCGCCCGCCCAACTTCTGAAGCAAACCTGCACACCCTGGGGCAGCTGAAGCAACCGAGGCACTGCCGAGGAGGCTGAGGCCGGCTGGCCGGCAGCGTCTACACCGGGACCCTGCCTGCGCCAGGGCTCCGGAACCTCACACTCCAGCCTGGCGCAGGGGCTGGGGGAACCGAGGTCAGGGGGCACCGCACAGGAAGGCCCAGGAAAGGAAGAGGCTGCAAGTGCAGAAGAGGCCGCTAGGGAGGGAGGGTGGGCGGGGCCTCACTCGAGGCGGGAACGGCAGGCCCCGCCCCTCGCCAGACGCGCGCTCCTGGACTCAACCGTCCGCCAACCCGGGTAGCCGAACCCAGCCTGGGGAAAAGAGCTGTCTAAGCCAGGCTGCTTTGCCCTTTCTCTTTAGTCTCTCCACCATCGAAGGGCAAATGTTGAGAAAGTGGTAATAATCGCTAACATTTATTGTGGGCCCACGCTGAGTCAGGCACTGCACCCAGGGTTTTGCTTGCCCTACCTCATTCAGTTCTTACAGTACCCTGTGAAGAAGTCACTATCATACCCGTTTTACAGAGGGGAAAACTAAGGCACAAAGAAGTTTAAGGTCGCCGTTCCCAGGATGTAATCCTGTCCCGGTGGTGCTCTGAATCTTCCCAGGCCGTAGGCATACTACCTTCCCGCGCCCTGCGGGCTCCTCTCCTGGGCATGGCTTGCCAGCCCAGTGCTGCGCTTGGCACTGTTCACAGACCCCCTGTTCAAGAGGTCAGCTTCTTCTTGAGTTTCCTCCCCCAGGCTCCTCTACCTCCTCCTTTATCTTTTATTCTTCGTTCACTTATGTCCTAATCTTAAACCCAACTCCCACTCCCCACACATCCTCTTTTTTGGAAAGTTGACTGGCATCTAGTCAGGAGGTGAATTATTTTTAAAAATAAGAAAATCCAGGGCGGCGCCTGTGGCTCAGTCGGTAAGGCGCCGGCCCCACATACCGAGGGTGGCGGGTTCAAACCCGGCCCCGGCTGAACTGCAACCAAAAATAGCTGGGCATGGTGGCGGGCGCCTGTAGTCCCAGCTACTCGGGAGGCTGAGGCAAGAGAATCGCTTAAGCCTAGGAGTTGGAAGTTGCTGTGAGCTGTGTGATGCCATGGCACTCTACCCGAAGGGCATAAAGTGACACTCTGTCTCTACAAAAAAAAAAAAAAAAAAGAAAATCCAGGTGTGGTGATGACTGTTAGGAGGCTGACACACAGGCAGGAGGGTCGCTTGAGCCCAGGAGTTCTAGGTTGGAGGTTACAGTGAGCTATGATCCAGCCACTGCACTCCAGCCTGGGTGACAGAGTGAGACTCTGTCTCTAAAAAAAATAAAGAAAATATTTGATGCTAAATTGCACTAAGATATAAAATCGCTTGTATCAGGGAAGCTGATAGCCTAGGGTGGTAGGGAAGGAATCTCAGGGATAGGATGTTGGGAGATGGAGAGTTCCACCTCTTTAGCATCAGCTAGAGACTTCTACTAGCATACTTGGAGAAATGGTATGGTCCAGCGCAGAAATGTCATATCCTTGATCAGCTCATCAGCTGTCCCCGTTCATGTTTACTATTAGAGTACTGCTGTCATTTTCTAAGGCTTTTAAAAATCATTTATGCTTCCTCAACTCCGTAGTGCGGCAACATTAAATATCAGGCATAATGTCCCTAACAAATGGCACTTGGAACAAAACAGCAAGCATGCTTTGGTGACTCAGAGCTGATCGGAAATCTACTGAAGTTTTCTCTTCCAGATTTGACAAGTTCTCTAATATGGTACTATTTGGATTTGGCTAAAGTACTTGGGGAATGAAGAGGTGAAGGGTGCAGAAGGCTGTCTTCACATAGGAGGATAAGGGGATAGTGATTGGAAGCCTTGAATTAAATCAGACCTTCATGACCCTAACCCTAATCAGACCCTAACCCTAACCCTAATTATCTGTTCTGACTCTGTTTCTAATAAGCTGTGTGACCTTGGGCTTCAGGTTCCTTATCTGTCAAAAGGAAAAAATAACTTGAAGAAAGAACTTTTAGTTCCTCCAATCTCATTGTGTTGATGTAATGATCCAATGAGATAATGGCTATGAAAGTGCACTGGAAAGACTATAAAAGTGGGGTGTTTTAAAGTGACACTCATTAAGCACGTTTTAAGTGCCTCAAGAGAGACACAAAGATAAATATGACACAGTTCCTGCCCTGAAGTTCATAGTCTAGTTTAGAAGATAAGACACATGCACATGGAAAGCAAATAATACAAGACAGCAAATAAGTGTCAAAAGAGCAGTTTAGATTATTCATATTAGAGAAACTTGAAGAAGGTACAGAATTCTTTCTGCAAAAATAGATGGGAAAGACTATGAAATTAATCTTATTTTCACTGAGTCTGAAAGGATAGAGAAAATGTGGCTCATTTAGAATGGATGAAACAACCCAGCAAATGAAAGCAGAGACAGGGAGTATAAGCTGCATTCTAGGTCCAAGAGACAGGAATAGCTGAAGTGAAGGATTTTACATGAGACTAGAAAGTTGAGCCTACAGACCATGGTGGCAGTTAAAAATGCAGCAAAGTACTGAGAAAAGATTCCCAATCAGACACCATCTGGTGTCCTTGAGCAAGAAAGAATTGCAAGAGAGATCCTAGAATTCATTCATATTCTCTCTCTCCTCTCTTTCCTCTCCCTCTCTTCCTCTGTTTTTCCAGATTTTTTTTTAAATAGCTTCATTGAGGTATTTTGGTATACAATATTTAAAGTGTATAATTCAATAAGTTTTGATACTACTAATACATCCATGAAAACCATCACCAAAATCAAGATATTGAACATATATAACGCCCTCTAAAAGTTTGTGTGACTAGGCGCGGTGCCTCACACCTATAATCCTAGAACTCTGGGAGGACAAGGCGGGTGCGTTGCCTGAGCTCACAGGTTCAAGACCAGCCTGAGCAAGAGCAAGACCCCATCTCTAAAATAAATAAATAAATACAATACAATGCAATGCAATACAAGGCGGCGCCTGTGGCTCAGTGAGTAGGGCGCCAGCCGCATATGCCGAGGGTGAGGCGGGTTCAAACCCAGCCCCAGCCAAACTGCAACAAAAAATAGCCGGGCATTGTGGCGGGCACCTGTAGTCCCAGCTGCTCTGGAGGCTGAGGCAAGAGAATCGTGTAAGCCCAAGAGGTAAAGGTTGCTGTGAGCCGTGTGATGTCATGGCACTCTACCAGAGGGCAGTACAGTGAGACTCTGTCTCTACAAAAAAAAAAAATAATAATAAATAAATAAATAAATAACAGGGCAGTGCCTGTGTCTCAGTGAGTAGGGCGCCGGCCCCATATACCAAGGGTGGCAGGTTTGAACCTGGCCCCTGCCAAACTGCAACAAAAAATAGCCGGGCGTTGTGACAGATGTCTGTAGTCCCAGCTGCTCAGGAGGCTGAGGCAAGAGAATTGCCTAAGCCCAAGAGTTTGAGGTTGCTATGAGCTGTGACGCCATGGCACTCTACCGAGGATGATAAAGTGAGACTCTGTCTCAAAAAAAACAGCAGGGCGCTGTGGCTGGCACCTGTAGTCCCATCTACACAGGAGGCTGAGACAAGATAATTGCTTGAGGGTGGCGCCTGTGGCTCAAAGTGGTAAGCCGCCAGCCCCATATGCTGGAGGTGGTGGGTT
Source organism: Nycticebus coucang (assembly GCF_027406575.1). Taxonomy (NCBI): domain Eukaryota; kingdom Metazoa; phylum Chordata; class Mammalia; order Primates; family Lorisidae; genus Nycticebus; species Nycticebus coucang. Next base: position 31,109,053 of record NC_069785.1, on the reverse strand, counting down.
CGAGCCCAGCCCTGGCCAAAAACTGCAAAGAAAAAAAAAAAAGATAATTGCTTGAGCCCAAAAGTTTGAGGTTGCTGTGAGCTGTCTACTGAGGAGAAACTCTGTCTCAAAGAAAAAAAAAAGTTTACTTGTGCCCCTTTATGATACTTTTCTCCCTAGGCCTAGTCAGCCCTTCACTAACCTAGTTAACCACTGATCTGTTTTCTATAACTATAGATTAGTTTGAACTTTATAGAATCTGATAGAAATGGAATCAACTAAAGACACACTTTTTTTTTGGCTTGAATTCTTTCACTAGGCATAATTATTCTGAGTTCATACATGTTGTTACCAGTATCAATAATTAAAGGATTTCTTTTTTTTTTTTTTGTAGAGACAGAGTCTCACTTTACTGCCCTCAGTAGAGTGCCGTGGTGTCACACGGCTCACAGCAACCTCCAGCTCTTGGGCTTACATGATTCTCTTGCCTCAGCCTCCTGAGCAGCTGGGACTACAGGCGCCCGCCACAACACCCAGCCATTTTTTTGTTGCAGTTTGGCCGGGGCTGCGTATGAACCCGCCACCCTCGGTATATGGGGCTGGCGCCCTACTCACTGAGCCACAGGCGCCACCCCAGTATCAATAATTAAATCTTTTAAGTTAATGTTGTTTTATTGCTGACAAGTGGTATGGAATTCTCTTTAAAACCTTAATTTAGGGCGGTGCCTGTGGCTCAAAGGGGTAGGGCACCGGCCCCATATGCCGAAGGTGGCGGGTTCAAACTCAGCCCTGGCCAAAAACTGCAAAAAAAAAAAAAAAAAAAGAATAAAACCTTAATTTATTTGGGTTTGTATTTAAGGAGGTACTTCCTCCATCACTTCAAGGTACCTGCCTCAGTGCTTGGCATATAGAGGCACTTATTTTTTGAAAAAATGAATTTTTGACCACCCCCGTAGTACTAACACTGTACATAATTTCACTTGCTACATAGAATGGTCGGTCTTTACAGGATTGTCTCTTCATCAGTGTTCATCTCACCTTCTGCTATGTCATATACAAAATACGATCAGTCACTTCTTTTTTCTTTTTTTTTTGTGGTTTTTGGCCAGGGCTGGGCTTGAACCCGCCACCTCTGGCATATGGGCAGGCGCCCTACCCCATTGAGCCACAGGCACCACCCGATCAGTCATTTCTTAAATGCCCTTTAATGATAAAGCCAAGAATACGCTCAAATATTCCTAAGTAAGACTCCAGCAAGGGTGGGAGGCCAGGGTATAGGAAAGTTAAGTCACACATAACTCCTGCCTTCAATCTAACTCTGCTGTCTTGGAGACATTGCTGTTGATCAAGTCTTCTAAAAAGAATCATGTATATGTTTTTAACTTAGTGAGAAATGTGAATGAGAGTCTGACAAATAGTCTATTTAACCTTTCAGACTTGGACATTCCTTTGCTGCATTGTTTAGAATTACAGAGAAGAATGGAGATCTTCAAGCACACTACATGCATTCTGTCTCCCACATTCTAGCTAGCTCCAAGGAGATTCCAGGTGAGTATTTAATATTGTATTCTATTTATGATACTAATGGAAACTTTTGAGTAGAGTATATTCTCACACTAAAAATATGGGCTTCAATAATCAGTTGCAAAGCTCGGACATTAAACTAGCCATTGGAACCTGGAACCACATTTAATTGACCAATTATTTAGAAAAACATGAAAAATAAGCCATACCATTTTGAAAGGATTTGAATATATTATGATATTATGGATTGAGAAACTAGTTCAGGAATAAAAAATTTACATGCAGTCAAGAGATTTAGAATTATTTTCAAGGGTGTTCACTGGAAATGAAGGTATTCAGAGCCACAACTATTGATGATTAAGCTAGAAAATTTCATGCCCATTGTAAGTACATGATTTAAGAAGAAAACAAGTGGATAAAGAAAATAAGTAATCAACCTATGACATCAGATGAAAATTTCAGAACAAATGTTCATAATGTACATTTGCAATTGCTTCACCACTCCAGGGGAATTTCAAACCTAGCCCCTTGGGGCTTCAAATTTTGCCTGTTCACAGAAACTTTTGATATACAAACTGGAAATGAGCCCAGTTTTACTTTGAGACATTACTGTGAACTAGTATATAAGCTATGCTTAATAGAAATTTTTAGATCTCAAAGAAAAGCTGAAAAATTTGGCCTAAAAATGGGACAGATTGAAATCATTTTTACCAAAGTAATATGAGACCATAAAGGAAACTGATCAGGAGAGGAAGACTAGTATAATTTTGAAAAGCTAGACATGAAGCACAATGTGTACAATTCTTGTTATAACGACTGAGTGTGTGCTATACAAAATCATGTGCCAGGCTTTTAAACTGAATTTTTTTTTTTTTTGTAGAGACAGAGTCTCACTATACTGCCCTCCGGTAGAGTGCCATGTAGAGTGCCATGGCGTCACACGGCTCACAGCAACCTCTAACTCTTGGGCTTACGCGATTCTCTTGCCTCAGCCTCCCAAGCAGCTGGGACTACAGGCGCCCGCCACAACGCCCTGCTACTTTTAAACTGAATTTTAAAATGATTATGCCTTATACTAAGTTGCATATGAAAAGGCTATCTTCTTTAAAATTTGTATCAAGGCCAGGTGCAGTGGTTCATGCCTGTAATCCTAGCACTCTGGGAGGCCAAGGCAGGTAGATTGCTAGAGCTCAGAAGTTCAAGACTAGCCTGAGCAAGAGTGAGACACCCCCCCATCTCTAAAAGTAGCCAGGTGTTGTGGTGGGTGCCTATAGTCCCAGCTATTCGGGAGGCTGAAGCAAGAGAATCGCTTGAAAACCAAGAGTTTGAGGTTGCTGTGACCTATGATACCACAGCACTTTACCAAGGGCAACAAAGTGAGACTCTGTTTCAAAAAAAAAAAAAAAAAATCCGAGGCACAGGTAATACTGGAATGGATGCTTTCCTTGGGCAGAATTTCGATACTAATGTATTGGTTCCATCAAATGATTAACAATGGAAGGCTATGGATACAAAGCCCATCAAAATCTTCCAAATCATGGCTTACTGACCCAGAAGTCTACAGGAGCCAGGCAGGTAAACCATAGACTTCAGAATATTGGGGACTATGAAAAATTGAGAAAGGAAAACACCAAATCAAAAAGCAGCCATGGGCTCAGCACCTGTGGCTCAAGTGGCTAAGGCGCCAGCCACATACACCTGAGCTGGTGGGTTCGAATCCAGCCCGGACCCACCAAACAACAAAGACGGCTGCAACCAAAAAATAGCTGGGTGTTGTGGTGGGCGCCTGTAGTCCCAGCTACTTGGGAGACAGAGGCAGGAGAATTGCTTGAGCCCGGGAGTTGGAGGTTGCTGTGAGATGTGATGCTACAGCACTCTACCCAGGGTAGCAGCTTGAGAGTCTGTCTCAAAAAAAAAAAAAAAAGAGCAGCCATGATTCAGTTCTGGACCAGTGGACCCAATACCCATGGTCCAGAGTGATAATAGGTCCACAGCGAGTCCAGGGATAACAGATCTTCTTCTTTTTTTTTTGAGACAGAGCCTCACTCTGTCACCCTTGGTAGAGTGCAGTGGCATCACAGCTCACAGCAACCTCGAACTCTTGGGCTTAAGCGATTCTCTTGCCTTAGTCTCCCAAGCAGCTGGGACTACAGACACCAGCCACAATGCCTGGCTATTTTTTTAGAGATGAGGTCTCTGTTTAGCTCAGGCTGATCTCAAACTCATGAGCTCAGGCAATCCACCTGCCTTGGCCTCTCAAAGTGCTAGGATTACAGGTGTGAGCCACTGCACCCGGCCAGATTTTCTGACTATTAAGAAAAAAATACTGGACGACACCTGTGACTCAGTAGGTAGGGCGCTGGCTCCATACATTAAGGGTGGCGGGTTCAAATCAGGCCCCAGCCAAACTGCAACAAAAAAATAGTTGGACACTGTGATGTGCCTGTAGTCCCAGCTACTCTGGAGGCTGAGGCAAGAAAATCGCCTAAACCCAGGAGTTGGAGGTTGCTGTGAGCAGTATGACACCACTGCACTCTACCCAGGGTGTAAAGTAAGACTCTGTCTCTACAAAAAAAAAGCAAAAGAAAAAAACTTAGTAGCTGGGCGTTGTGGCGGGCGCCTGTAACCCCAGCTCCTTGGGAGGCTGAGGCAAGAGAATCTCTTAAACCCAAGAGTTGGAGGTTGCTGTGAGCTGTGACGGCACGACACTCTACCAAGGACAACAAAGTGAGACTCTTGTCTCCAAAAAAAAAAAAAAAGGAAAAAAGAACTTAGAAACCCAGCTCTTGGTATGCAATATTTTGATTTTTATGTTGAATCTCCTGATTTGTAAATATTGGCAACCAGTTATTTTATTTGTAAAGGCTTATTATCATAATAGAGGCCAGTATACTTGGATTGTATGAAAATAGAACATATTTATTTTTTTTCTATTTTAAAATAGAGACCGGGTGTGGTGGCTCATGGCTATAATACTAGCACTTTGAGGGGCCAGGAGTTCAAGACCAGCCTAGGCAAGCTAGTGGAACACCATCTTAAAAACAAAACAAAACAAAAACAAACACAAAAATTAGCCAGGCATGGTAGTATGCACCCATAGGGCCAGCTACTAGGGAGGTTGAGACAGGAGGATCACTTGAGGCCAGGAGGTCAAGACCAGTCTAGGCAAGACCCCATCTCTGGGCAGTGCCTGTGGCTCAGGGAAGTAGGGCGCTAGCCCCACACAGTGGGGGTGGCGGATTTGAACCCAGCCCTGGCCAAAAACTGAAAAAAAACAAACAAAAAAAAATCTCTAAAAAAAATTAAAAATAAAATAGTTGGGTGTGGTGGCTCATACCCTATAATCCCAGCTATTTAGGAGGGTGAGGCAGTAAGATAGTTTGGGACGAGGGATTTGAGCTTGTTGTGTGCTATGATCATGCGACTGTACTTCAGCATAGGGGACAAATCAAGACCTTGCCTGAGAAAAAAATAGGAAAGGGCAGCGTTGTCGCTCACACCTGTAATCCTAGCATTATGGGAGGCTGAAGCAGGTGGATTGCTTGAGCTCACGAGTTTGAAACCTGCCTGAGCAAGACCCTGTTGCTACTAAAAATAGAAAAATTAGCTGCGCATTGTGGTGGGTACTTGTAGTCCCAGTTATTTGGGAGGCTGAGGCAAGGGGATTGCTTGAGCCCAAAAGTTTGAGGTTGCTGTGAGCTCTGATGTGACAGCATCTACCCAGGGTGACAAAGTGTGACTCTGTCTCAAATTAAAATAAAGTTCACAAAATGCTGTTTTTCCAATTCTATAATTCCTTCTACATTTATTAGCTTGCATTTCCCCCTCCTCAATAGAGTTCTAAATAATATTAAAAAGTCAGCCAGGCTGGCTCAGTGCCTGTGGCTCAAGTGACTAAGGTGGTAGCCACATACACCTGAGCTGGCAGGTTCGCATCCAGCCCGGGCCGCCAAACAACAATGATGGCTGCAACCAAAAAATAGCTGGGCATTGTGGCGGGTGCCTGTAGTCCCAGCTACTTGGGAGGGAGAGGCAGGAGAATCGCTTGAGCCCAGGAGTCAGAGGTTGCTGTGAGCCATGATGTCATAGCACTCTACCCAAGGTGACAGCTTAAGACTCTGTCTCACAAAAAAAAAAAAAAAGAAGTCAGCCAGGCACAATGGCTCACACCTGTGGGAGGATCATTTAGCCCTGGAGTCTGAGACTGTAGTAAGCTATGATTGTGTCACTGCACTCCAGCCTAGGTGACAGAGCAAGATCTTGTCTAAAAAAAAAAAAAAATTTTAATCCTAGCACTCTGGGAGGCCTAGGTGGGCGGATTGCTTGAGCTCATGAGTTTGAAACCAGCCTGAGCAAAAGTGAGGAACCCCCCCTCCTACTCCATCTCTACTAAAAATAGAAAAACTAAAAAAAAAAAAAGAAAGAAAAGAAAAGAAAAAGAAAAACGGAGGCAAGAGGATCACTTGAACTTGAGTTGGAGGCTGCTGTGAGCTATAACACCACAGCACTCTACCCAGGGTGACAGCTTGAGACTCTGTCTCTTAAAAAAAAAACAAAAAAAATGGAGGTTTTTTATGTTTTGTAACAACCTAGATGGATTTGAAGAACATTCTCCTTAAAGAGATATCACAAGAATGGAAAAACAAGCATCACAATGAGAAAAATTCAATTAAATTCAAGTAAGGGGAAGGGGGAATAGGGTTGGGTAAATTCCTACCCAATGGGTACATTGCACAGGTATATTGCATACTCTGGGTGAATGGGACAACTATAACCTGAACTTTAACCTTCAGAAAAGCAAACTATGTAACCTAATCATATGTATCCCCATATTAATCTGAAATTAAAAAAATTAACAGTGGGCTAAATTTAATGCATTTGAGGGCACAATCCAGCCTGTTGTAGGTTGCGGCCACCTTCTGATCTACATGTTAAATGTAGATCCAGCTGGGCACTTGGCTACAAGTACTACAGGTACTTTGGCTACAAGTAATCCTTTGTCCTTTTTTTTTGTAGTTCTTGGCCGGGGCCGAATTTGAACACACCACCTCTGATATATGGGGCCGGTGCCCTACTCCTTGAGCCACAGGCGCCACCCAAGTAATCCTAATTAACAAAAAAAAAAAAAGCAATGCTAAGAACCAAAAGTTTTCATTATTATTGCTTGTGTTCCCTAGATTTTCCACTAAAACTTTCCCTAATTTTCTATTATAATAATGTGCTTATCTTATTGACAATAAGTAAACATTTACAGTTTACTTGTTGTGGGAGGTAGACAGGCTGAATTCCTCACAGACCTTCCAAATCAAGATAAAGTGCCCAGTCAGGGGAATGTCAGCATTCCTTGGATTACTCTAAGGTGGACAAAGTCTCACTCTTCATTGCTCTGTACCCTGCAGCATTAGGTCTTTTGTTCGTAATAATCAATTACTTGGCACTTGTTGACGTGTTACTTGTAATCTTCTCAAGTCATTTTATTTTATTTATTTCTTTATTTGCAGTTTTGGCCAGGGCCAGGCTTGAACACACCGTCCCCACTATATGGGGCTAGCACCCTACTCCTTCAGCCATAGGTGCCACCCTCCACCCTCTCAAGTCATTTTATGTGTGCATTTGTCTCCTTGGCTAGGCTGTGACCTTCTCAAAGTCAGGGACTCTTGCAGTATATTTCCTCTCCTAGTGTGTGTGTGTTTTCTGACAGGGTCTCGATATGTTGCCAAGGTTAGAGTGCAGTGGTATCATCATAGCTCTCTGCAACTTAGAAATACCAGTCTCCAGTGATCCTCCTCCCTCAGCCACCAGCCTAGGTAAGTTTTCTTTTCTTTTTTTTTTTCCTTTTTTGTAGAGATAGGGTCTCACTATGTTGCGCAGGCTACTATTGAAATGTCCTCAAGCAATCCTCCTGCCTCAGCTTCCCAGTGTGCTTGGATTATACGCGTGAGCCACTGAGCCAGGCCTTGATCTGACGGAGTTTTTTTTTTGTTGTTGCTGTTGTTGTTTTGGCATGGGCTGGGTTTGAACCCGCCATCTCTGGCATATGGGGCTGGTGCCCTACTCCTTTGAGCCACAGGTGCCACCTGATCTCACGTATTTTTAAAGGTACTTTGGCTACAAGTAATCCTAATTAACAATAACAACAACAAAAATGGTAAGAACCAAAAGGTTTCATTATTATTGTGTTCCCTAGATTTTCCACTAAAACTTTCCCTAATTTTCTATAATAATGTGCTTATCTTACTGACAATAAGTAAACATTTACAGTTTACTTGTTGTAGGAGGTAGACAGGCTGAATTCCTCACAGACCTTCCAACTCAAGGTAAAGTGCCCAGTCAGGGGAATGTCAGCATGACTATCCCTGCGTGGAGAAATCAGCAGTGCAGGTGAGCTGAGACCATCAACTAGTAGCTTAGGCTAGAAAAGCTTAGATGTCTGTCTGAGGAGTTGAGACTTGCTCTCCCCACTCTCTCTTCCGGTTGCATCGTTATCTGGCCACTTCAGATGTTCCATTACCGGGCGGCGCCTGTGGCTCAGTGAGTGGGGCGCCGGCCCCATATGCCGAGGGTGGTGGGTTCAAACCCAGCCCCGGCCAAACTGCAACAAAAAATAGCCGGGCGTTGTGGCGGGCGCCTGTAGTTCCAGCTGCTTGGGAGGCTGAGGCAAGAGAATCGCGTAAGCCCAAGAGTTAGAGGTTGCTGTGAGCCATGTGAAGTCATGGCACTCTTCCTGAGGGCGGTACAGTGAGACTCTGTCTCTACAAAAAAAAAAAAAAGCAGATATTCCATTACCCTATGTCCTTGCTTACCCTTTACTCAACCTTCCTGGGAGCTGTAATCCTCTCTCTCTCATTCTTTTTTTTTTTTTTTGTAGAGACAGAGTGTCACTTTTTTTTTTTTTTTTGTGGTTTTTGGGCCAGGGCTGGGTTTGAACCTGCCACCTCTAGCATATGGGACTGGCGCCCTACTCCTTGAGCCATAGGCGCCGCCGACAGAGTGTCACTTTATGGCCCTCGGAAGAGTGCCATGGCATCACACAGCTCACAGCAACCTCCAACTCCTGGGCTTAAGTGATTCTCTTGCCTCAGCCTCCGGAGTAGCTGGGACTACAGGCGCCCACCACAACACCCAGCTATTTTTTGGTTGCAGTTCAGCGGGGCCGGGTTTGAACCCGCCACCCTCGGTATACGGGGCAGGCGCCTTACCGACTGAGCCACAGGCGCCGCCCTCTCATTCTTTTTTTTTGAGACAGAGTCTCAAGCTGTCACCCTGGATAGAGTGCCATCACAATTCACATCAACCCCCAACGCTTGGGCTCAAGCGATCCTCTTGCCTCAGTTTTTCTACTTTTAGTAGAGACGGGGTCTTGCTTTTGCTCAGGCTGGTCTCAAATTCATGAGCTCAACCAATCCACCCACCTTGTCCTCCCAGAGTGCTAGGATTACAGGCATGAGCCACGGCACCCCACCTCTGAGAGACAGGATCTTACTCTTGTTCAGGCTGGTCTCAAACTTGTGAGCTCAAGCAATCCACCAGCCTCAGCCTCCCAGAGTGCTGGGATTACAGGGATGAGCACTACCCCAGCCTTCCCCTCTCACTTTTTTTTTTTAAGACAGAGCCTCAAGCTGTTGCCCTGGGTACAGTGCTGTGGCATCACAGCTCACAGCAACCTCAAACTCCTGGGCTCAAGCGATTCTCCTGCCTCCACCTCCCAAGTAGCTGGGACTACAGGCGCCTGCCACAATGCCCGGCTACTTTTTGGTTGCAGCCCTCATTGTTGTTTGGTGGGTCCAGGCTGGATTCAAACCCGCCAGCTCAGGTATATGTGGCTGGTGCCTTAGCTGCTTGAGCCACACACGCCTAGCCTCATTTTTTTTTTTTTAATTGAAACAGAGTCTCACTTTGTCACCCTTGGTAGAGTGCCATGGTGTCATAACTCACAGCAAACTCAAACTCGTGGGCTTAAGTGATTCTCTTGCCTCAGCCTCCCTAGTAACTGGGACTACAAGCACCCACCACAACACCCAGCTTTTTTTCTTTTTTTTGATTAGCAGGCCTGGGCCAGGTTTGAACACACCAGCCTATGTGGCTGGCGCTCTAACCATTGAGCACTACAGACGCCCAGCCTTAATTCTTTTTTTTTCTCTCTCGTTCTTTTTTTTTTTTTTGCAGGTTTTTTTGGCTGGGGCTGGGTTTGAACCCACCACCTCTGGCATATGGGGCCGGCACCCTACTCCTTTGAGCCACAGGCACCACCCTCCACTCTCATTCTTAACCTTGACTGCTGACTATTGACTGCTGTGTATTCTTGCATGTATACTCTCGTTATGTACACAATAAAAAAGATTCAGAAAAACAGGACAAGTGATGCATTGTTTCCATGCTGCCACCAGGCACATGAAACAGTGTATGCGGGTGGCGCCTGTGGCTCAAAGGAGTAGGGCACTGGCTCCATATGCTGGAGGTGGCGGGTTCAAACCCAGCCCCAAGCCAAAAACTGCACAAACAAATAAATAAAATAAATAAATATAAGAAAATAAAAAGAAAAAAAGAAACAGTGTATGCCGTTACAGTCTTCCAGGTTTTATGCACTAAGTTTGGTGTAAGTTTTGTGATTTCCTCAGCACTATCTCCAAGTTGTGCAGTTGGGAGTTCCTGTGAAGGGGTGGGGGAGAAAAAGGGGAAATAGCCCTTCATTATCATCAAAAGTTGAAAAGTCATTATCTAGTTACATGACCGTGGATGAGTCATATCATCACGCAGACTTTCTATTTCTTCATTCAGCAAAATGAAATGACTGGGTTAAATAATCTCTAAACTCACAAAACTCACACCCTGCTTAGCTCTAACCCTCTAAGCCTAAGTAGTATCTTTTACTACCATCCTTTCTTGCTTGGATGGTCCTCTGGTTCCCTTCACATAGGTTAGCACTATCCCTTCCAAGTAAGGTAGAGCATAGGTGAAATAATACCACAATGGGCCCTGTGTGGATATTCCAAAGGCCCCTAAAGAGTAATTCGCACAGTAGAACCCAGTCTTATGCCTACGCTGTGCAAAGTGGGCAGGATAAAGAAGGCTGACTTGGGTTAGAGTTAGACCTTTGTAGTGGAACCTCACCATAAAGGCTCTGAATGGACCCTAGGCCAATTCTAGGGAGCTTCTAAAACACGCAACTAAATAAAAATGTCATAGCTCATCTGCTTTTTTTCTTTTTTTTTGGAGACAGAGTCTTACTTTGTTGCCCTTGGTAAGTGCTGTGGCATCGCAGCTCACAGCAAGCTCCAGCTCTTGGGCATAGGCGATTCTCTTGCCTCAGCCTCCCGAGCAGCTGGGACTACAGGCGCCCGCCACAACGCCCGGCTATTTTTTTTGTTGCAGTTTGGCTGGGCTGGGTTTGAACCCACCACCCTCGGTATATGGGGCTGGCGCCCTACTCACTGAGCCACAGGTGCTACCCTTAGCTCACCTGTTTTTTCCAATCCTTTTATTTCAATCCTTTGCTTTCCTTTCCCTCTTTTTATTTCCCTACCATCTTATTTTTTGTTTGTTTGCTTGCTTTTTTTGAGACAGAGTCTCACTCTGTTGCCCAGGGCAGAGTACAGTGGCATCATCATAGCTCACAGCAACCTTCAACTCCTGGGCTCCAGTGATCCTGCTGCCTCAGCCTCCCAAGTAGCTGGGACTATAGGGGAATGCTACCATGCCTGGATAATTTTCCTATTTTTTGTAGAGACAGGGTTTTGCTCTTGCTCAGGCTGGTCTCAAACTCCTGGCCTCAAGCAATCCTCCTACCTCAGCCTACCAAGTGCTAAGATTACAGCCACCATGCCTAACATATTGCCTTCTTTATAGGTACAACCTGAAAGACCTCATTCAACTGGCTTAATGCGCCTAAAAGTAGCTCTTTCTCTATATCCTTTTTGACTGAGGACAGTCTCCAGCATTATCATAAATGGAATCTTACCATTTTCGTAACCTTGGGAGCTCCAGGAAGACAGTTAAGTCTCTAAGGAGTAAGGCAGAGAGAATCATCACCTGCCTTATTCCTTTGTGTGTGTGTGTGAAGGAGTTTTACTCTGTTGCCCAGGCTACAGTGCCATGGCTAACTCACAGCCACCTCAAACTCTTGCATTCAAGTGATCCTTCAGCCTCAGCCTCCCAAGTAGCTGGAAAGCCAGGTGCCCGCCACAACGCCTGGCTAGTTTTTCTATTTTTATTTTTTTAATTTTGATAGTCTTACTTTGTTGCCACCACTAGAGTGCTATGCTGTCACAGTTCACAGCAACCTCATATTTTTGGGCTCAAGAGATTCTCTTGTCTCAGATTCCCAAGTAGCTGGGACAACAGGCACATGCCACAACACCCAGTTATTTTTAGACATGAGGTGTCACTCTGGCTCAGCTGGTCTTGAACTTGTAAGCTCAGGCAATCTTTCTGCCTCGGCCTCAGAGAGTGGTAGGATTACAGGCTCATGCTGGATCACTTGAGCCTGTCAGGTTTTGTTTTGTTTTGTTTTTAGACACAGAGTCTTACATTGTCACCCTCTGTAGAGTGCTGTAGTGTCATAGCTCACAGCAACCTCCAGCTCTTGGGCTTAGGCGATTTTCCTGCCTCAGCCTCCCAAGTAGCTGGGACTACAGGTGCCCACCACAACACCCAGCTTTTTTTCTGTTGCAGTTTGGCTAGGGCCGGGTTTGAACCTGCCACCCTTGGTATATGGGGCTGGTGCCCTACTCACTGAGCCACAGGCACCGCCCAGAGCCTGGCAGTTTCTCTATTTTTAGTAGAGACAGGGTCTTGCTCTTGCTCAGGCTGGTCTCAAACTCCTGAGCTCAAGTGATCCATCTTCCTGCCTCGGCCTCCCAGAATGCTAGGATTACAGGTGTGAGCCACCATGCCTGCCTATCAGCATTATTATTGATAACCCTGTGGTGAACAGGGCAGCCAGAGCAAAGAGCTGAAGTCTGTAATCAAAGCCTGACCCTTGTGCTGTGACTCTTATCTAGAGACACAGAATAGATTCATAATTCCTCCATTTTTCCCCTTTCTTCATCTCAGGACTGGCTGTTGAAGAAAATTAGGTGATATGTGGCCACACAAGGTCTATTTTTTTACTGTATACATGACAGCACCCCATGAATCTTTCATCAACTGTGAATATTAAATAGAAATATTGAGGACAGGCGTAGTGGCTTCATGCCTGTATGCCCAGCATTTAGGGAGGCCCATGTAAGAAGACAGCCTGGGGCCAGGAATTTGAGACCTGCCTGGGAAACATAGCAAGACCTCATCTCTACAAAAAAAAAAAATAAGAAAAATTGACTGGGCACGATAGCATCTGTAGTTCTGTCTACTTGGGAGGCTGAGATAGGAGGATCACTTGAAGCCCAACTGCAGTGAGCTGTGATTGTGCTACTGCACTCTAACCTAGGTAACAGAGCCAGACTCTGTCTCAAAAATAAAAAAAGGAAGAAGACAGAGTAGCTGCGGTAGCAGGAATAGAGTCTTCGGAATCTGTACTGGGACAGGGACAGATTAGTACAGATCTAGAAAGGAAGGAGGCAGTCAGGACAAAAAACAGAAAAGGGCCAAAATCAGAGTAAGAAATGATCAGAGTGACAGAGTGGACAAAATCCCCAGAATAAAAGAACCAAGGGGATGGATTTCCAAGGCCTGAAGCAGCCTGTGAGAAAATTGTCCAGTCACTGGGTCTTTGTATTCACTTATTTAATAATAATAGTCAGAAAGAAGCAATCTCAGCTGTAGAACAAGTAGTTAGTTTCATAAAATTTATCTCTCCAGGGGGCAGTACCTGTGGCTCAGTGGGTAGGGTGCCGGCCCCACATACCAAGGTAAAACAGCTAAAACAGCAGTGGCAACTGCAACAAAAATAGCCGGGCATTGTGGCAGGTGCCTATAGTCCCAGCTACTTCAGAGGCTGAGGCAAGAGAATTGCTTGAGCCCAAGAGTTGGAGGTTGCTGTGAGCTGTGATGCCACAGCACTCTACCAAGGGCTACAGTAGCCCTTTGTTTTCTGTCTCAAAAAAAAAAATCTATCTCTACAATAAAGTGCATTTCCTCCTCTGACAGTTGTGTGCATCTGAACTCATTCCCTCACTCAGAAACCCTGTCTTTGTAATTTCCAGGTTGGCTGGCAGTCATCTTAGTACCCCCAAATGTGGAATTTCTGTCCTCAGGAGTCATCACTTGCAGTGTGAAACTCACTGAATGACACAGAATGGAGACCAAGGCTCAAAGATTACCAGATTAATTTACCTAAAACCAATTTACCTAGAGGTAATTAGTCTAAAATATTTATCAAATCTGCAACATTTCAAAAGGACTTAGCAGATACACCCTTTTATTTTTATAGCTTTTGTCTATATAACCTTTAATTGTTAGTCAACTAATACCCCTCATGCCTATTCATTTTTTTAAGAGATACTGACATTTTAACAGGACTATGGAAGTTAGACCAAAGCATCAAAATCATATTGAGCTCTGTTATATTTTTCAAGTCATCTAATTTGTAAAGGAATATTGGATTAAGAAGCACAAAAAATGATACACAAAGTGTCTGTATCAATTATATTTATTGCTAAAAACTTTAATTTTTTAAAAAATGTTTGAAAAGTAAATAACATAGAAAAAGACATCCATAAAGGTAGGAAGCAATCTCATCATTTACAAAGTGCTGCAAATTTGATAAATTTATGTTGCTTATAATAACTCTGAAGTACTCTTGGATGGATATGCATCCTTGAAATACCCTAAGCATGACAAAAAAAGGACACCTACACAGATATAAAAACACCGAAAAGGGAATTGAGCTTTTGGCAAATTGGTCATTATGTGAACTGAACTTCAAGGAAACACGTTTTCTGTGAATTGGTTTTAAAAGATTTAGCTTTAGGTGAACTAGTTTCAGCCCAACTGACTGGAACTAAATCTAAGTGTTCTGCTCCCTCCAGCTACCCCAAACGCTGGAATTTTGTAGTAGTTGATGTAATCTGGGATCCCTCGGAGGGGTACCAGGTTTGGAGTAGTGAGCTACTTACTGCTAGGGAACCAAATGTAAGCTCTTCAGTCTTTTGTGCCCTACACAATGGTGTCAGATTTGTGGTGAGCCAGGTGCTTACCATAGTATCCTATCTCTTTGTCTAGATAAAGAGGTAGAAACTCTGGACCTTATGGTTTTTTTGAGACAGTCTCACTATGTCTTGGTAGAGTGCTGTGGCGTTAACAGCTCACAGCAACCTCAAACTCTTGGGTTTAAGCAATTCTCCTGCCTCAGCCTCCTGAGTAACTGGGACTACAAGTGCCCACCACAACGCCCAGCTATTTTTGTTGTTGTTGTTGCAGTTGTCATTGTTTTAGCTGGTCCAAGCTGGGTTTGAACCCCACCCCCCTCTGTGTATGTGGCTGGCGCCCTGCTGACTGAGCTATGGGCACTGCCTGGACCTTATTACCGAGTTGTTTCTTGGTGTTCTTCTAAGAACTAGGAGAGCTCCTCATCTCTCTGCCAGGAATGGGGTCCAGCTGTGGATAAGCCTGCTGCCTATACTGTCTGGTTGCCAGGAACTCACATAGGCCTGAGAGGCTGGGTGGGTGCCTGTATTTGGTTTATCTTCTTCTCAGCTGGGAGAAGTAGTAAGTGGGTATGGAACTTACTAGGTAGGATGTTTAGGAAGCTTCAGGCTGGCCACATTCACAAGTTAGGTACACTGAGCCCTAGAGTCCTGTGTATGCACACAAGTGCATTCAAAAACACACACACACGCTCTCTCTCTCACTTTCTTTTCAGGTCACTCTTACACTTGGTTCCCTGGCAGTAGTTCAACACTGCCACCTCTCAGAGAGATCCCAGGTTATATCAACCCAAACTGTAAAACTCTGGAACTTGGGGTAGCTGGAGGGAGCAAAACACTCTGATTTAGTTCTAGTCAGTTTGGCTGAAACCAGTTCACCTAAAGGTAGGTCATTTCCTCTGGTAATCTAAAACATTGCTTAACTTATGCACAAACATACACTGAAGATATAAACCAGAATCAGATGTTCAGAAAGTATTGAAATTGGCCTGTGTGTGCCTGAGCACAGGCTGCATACAAAGAAAGAACTCCAGTTACCCCACCCTGGCAATTAGACAGTTCCTTCTCTGGAATCCATTTGGAATGTCATGATCTTTGGATCTCTGGACCTTGGGGCCCTCCCCAGAGAACTCTTCTGCCAGGCCTGTAGAGTGCATCCTTTGCCTCTGCTGGCCTCAGGGGGCCCACTGGCCAGAGAAGTTTGTCAATGGTTGTGATGGCAGCAGCTGTGACTGCAGTTCAGATATAGTTGGCAGGAGGCTGTCGGGCATTGAGCCGCTGCATGTGGCAGCCGTGGCAGAGCAAGTGCCCATCCAGAGGGAAGCAGCAGCAGCCTTCTTCATCACTCAGCTGCATCCGGCAGTCCTAGGGAAGAAGACACCTACTTCACCTCAGCCCAGGCACCTTGGACATTGAGGACATCTTGGGAGTCTGCCCTGCTTAATACCAGACTCCTAATAACTGGAAGAAAAGGTTGTGGGGGAAGGAGGGATGGAAGGGATGGACAAGAATCCTGAAAAAATATCTCAGCTGGACACCAGGTGTCGCTGCTGCAGTAGAAATAAGGAGACAAGCTGTATTTCCAACAGTTACCAGGAATCCCTACTTTCTTTAGTCTTGACTCTGGGGAGGTCAGATTCAGAAAGGACTAAACTTCTAGGACCAGAGAGAGTGGCTGGAGGAAAAGAAAGAGACTGGAGAGAGGTTATAGCACCTTTCTGGTTTCCCATGCCCTATACCTCTCCCATAGACACCTAGCTGTTCTAGGACTTCATTCCTCCCCTTTCCCTGGTTCTATTCCTTTTCTAGCAGCTCTATACCCCAGTACTTACCTCACAGTGGTAGCACTCAAAGTGATAATCCCGGTCCATGGATATTACCCTTACGATGTCCTCACAGCCCTGAAACATGCATACCCCCATGGGGATGAGAGAAGTACAATGCCCCCAAATTCCATCCTCCCTCAATACAGGAACCCTCTGGCCCCTAGGGGAAGATCACACAAAATCTCCAGAGCTCTGGAGATCATCTTATCATCTGTAGCTTTGAAATGCCTTTGTAAATCAGAACTCTCCTCATGTTCTGTCATGGGCTGCCCCAGGAGGCATGTCCCACATGGAACACTCCTTCTGAGGGGGTCCCATAGATCCTTCACTCACCAGAAGCAGAGAGAAGGGAAAAGGGCAGATGGCAAAAAAAAGTAGGCTAGGCTGGGGGATAGGAGATCCAACAGGGTCTTCTTCCTCATTGGCTTTTGGCTTCTCTCCTCAGGCGTACCCTCTGTACACACAACTTAAATCATTTCTGACTCCTTCCTACCAGCCCTGAGGATTCTCCCCACCTTCTTCCAGGCCCTATATCTGAAATCTAGTGAGCTTGACCTCAAAGAAAGTCTCCTCCTCTAGACTGGGACAGCAGAGATAGAGCCTGGGCCCAGTGAGGCTGTCAAACATGTCCAGGCCCGGATGTTAGGGTCAGGGTAGTGACCCCAAGAGCAGAGTCACACGGGAATCTTTGCAAAGTACATTCCTCAGCACTACCACTTCCCACAGGAGACCAAGCAGCATGTCTCCATCCCTTCCCCAGAGGCAGCGGCACTGGTGGCCCTGCATACCACCCAGACATACTGACCTCTGAAGGGAGGATGGGTTGACCACAGGCTGCACACTTAGGGGCATAATTTCTGAAAGACAGAGGGAAGAGATAAGTTGAGGTTGGAGAATCCATAGGCCCAGTTCCATACCACATTCCAAAGGAAGGACTCACTTGTGGTAGTCAGTAACACAGTACACTTGGTTGGAGAAGTCCACTGTGAAGGGGATGCCATCTAGGCACTTGTTGCAAACAATGCATCGGAAGCAGCCTGGGTGATAGGACTTCCCCATTGCCTGTAGGATCTGGCTCAGGGTGGGAAGAGAATCAGTTACCATCCAGTTGCAGCTCTCTAGCTACCCATTATGTTCCCTGCTACTCCCATTAACCTCATCCAACCCCCTGCAAAACTATTAGAATAATGCTATATAATTTGAGAAAACCAAAGTCTTAAAATGGAGGCAGAAACCATGAAAAAGGCCTTTAGACAACATTCAGGCCAATGGTTTTCAATCCTGGCTACATATTAGGATCACCTAGGGAGCTTTTTTTTTTTTTTTTGAGATAAGAGTCTTGCTATGTCAGCCTGGTTAGAGTGCTATGGTGTCACAGCTCACAGTAACCTCAAACTCTTGGGCTTAAGCAATTCTCTTGCCTCAGCCTCCCAAGTAGCTGAGACTACAGGCACCCGCCACAACACCTGGCTATTTTTTGTTGTCATTGTTGCAGTTGTCATTGTTGTTTTAGCTGGCCTGGGTGGAGTTTAAACCTGCCAGCCTTGGTGTATGTGGCTGGTGCCCTACCCACTGAGCTATGGACGCCACCATCTAGGGAGTTTTTAAAAAACATTAATGCCTGTGTAGTCCCAGCTACTTGGGACACCACTGCACTCTACCCAGGGAGACAGGTTGAGACTCTGTCTCAAAAACAAAACAAAACAAAACATTAATGCCTGGATCCCACCCAAGACTTATTATCACAATCTCTGGTTCTTTCCTAGTGATCTGTTATGCTGCTAGGATTGAGAATCACAGATTTAATTAAATCTCTCTTTTTTATAAGAAAGAAAATTGAGCTCTAACCAGTACCAGAAAGGGGATTATGACCCAGAACCCCACACTCCTAGCCCAGGCTAGAGGGCCTACAGAATTTAGGAGGGGCTGGGTCACAGAAGCCCAGGCTTAGGAGCCCACTCTTGATCCCAAAGGCAGAGGGAAGCCACTGTCAATAGTTCTTCCGGGGAAGAATAGGATTAAAATGATTCATCTGGTAATAGGTTCTTTTCCCTGACCTTCTACCAGTGTCCATTATTCCACTCCTCAGAGACTCTAATTCCACCCCTCAGCTTGAATCTCTCAGAGAGTCTCAGCCAAAGCCACTTTTGTTACCTTCTCCAAAATCAAGTGACCACAGACACAGCACTTCTCAGCTGCCTCCTGAAACCCTGAAAACTAGGGAGAAAGGAAAGACAAAGGGAGGATAATATTAAGCTGAGAATGATGGGTAGAACCCCAATGGGCCACCAAGAAAGGGGGTCCCAATGTAGGTGCCAACTCCAGGTGTAGGGGACCCCTCACTCACCAGATAATCTTCCTCACAGTACACAGAGCCATTGACGCTGTAGAAAGCTTTGCAACGCAAAGTTCGCCCTAGAAGCAGCAGAGAAGAGGCTGGAATTTATCCCACAGCCCAGGCACATGACTTCTCCTATTCTGGGATCCCTGCTCCCCAATGTTGCAAGATATATTTAAACCTGGACTTTAATGCTTTTCCTCCTAATTGCTGTCTATCCTCCCTCCCCACACTAAAATCCCACCTAATGTAATTCCAATTTGCTTTGGCCTTTTTCCAGCCAACTTCCCCTCTCCTCTGCTCACTGCTCTTCTAGTTCCTGCCTCCTTAACAGTTTAGAAACACTGGCTTAGAAACTCATGAGATGCAGGGGAGGAAAGAGAGAAAGAGAGACATAGCCAGAAAGGGCCTATAAACAGGACAGATAGACAGACAGATGACCTTAAAGAGAACTAGGCAGAAACTGGGGGAGTGAGAAAAAAAGCTAAGAGTACTAGAGTCAGATAGGCAGAGATAGATTAAAGGTTTAGCAAAGGAATCAGAATGGGTAAGCAGTGGGGAGAGGTAATGAGGGAGGTAAGGGGGGAAGTTAAGGCCGTGAGCACCCTCCCCCCAAAGCGGGCCTCCTGAGCTAACAGCAGCGGGCATTCCTGAAGCATGATGTCATCAGCTTGGCATGGCCTGGTGGCCTGCACTCTAGGGAGGTGGCTGAACTCTGACCAGCCAAGAGAAAACCCCCCTCTCTACCTCCCAAAGCTCCCCCCTCCTCGAGCCCACCCCCACCCTTCCCACATTCCAGTCTTTCACTATCACCCTGGGCAACTGGGCTGCCCAAGACCAAGCCCCACCAAGGAGAGGCTAGAGGGCTGGGCGGGAGTCCAGGCTGGGCAAGCAGGGAGGCATAAGAAAGAGGGAGGAACAGAGGAGAGGAAAGAGTTCTAAACAGAGGAAGGGAAGATGGTCTCCAAAAAGCAGATCTACCTCAGGGGAAGGAGAGCCAGGTAGAGCAAAGAGGGGAAGCAAGAGAGAAGGTGGGCCTCCAGATACTTGTGGGGTCCCAACAGATGCTCTGTGAGCAAGTGAAGACACAGAAGATCTCCTCCTGTCCCCCACAGCACTTTTAAGTGTGTATGGGGGGTGCTTACGTGGCACCGCTGCACTCACCACAGGAGCAGCAGACAAAGCACTGGGTGTGGTAAAGGCTGTCCAGGGCCTGGCAGGCATTGCTCTGCCCATAGATGCCTTTGTTGCACTTGATACAGGTGCCTGAGAAAAGAGAAAGATTGTTGGTGTCACACTCCACTCCCCTAGCTCAAATCAAGGATTCCCAAGCTTTTCTGATTGCTCCTTTCTGAGGTACCAGAGGACAAAGCCTCCTTCTGATGGGCTTCCTTCTGAGGATAACAAGCAATGGGATGCAGCAAGATCTTGCAGCACAGTACCCACTACTAAAGAAAATCGAAGAAAGTCAAAAATATGGTCCCATGCCTTCAGATGCCTTGGTTTTCTTAGGGAGAAAAGACTATAAGAGCAAGGTATGACCCCATTTGTCACAGCATGTAGGACAAATGGTCAGAGATGCTGATCCACAGAAGCTCAGGAGCATATAAAAAAACTTCCTAGAATTTTCAGTACTTTGGGAGGCCAAGGTGGGCGGATTGCCTAAGCTCACAAGTTCAAGACCAGCCTGAGCTAGAGCGAGACCCCACCTGTAGAAATAGCTGGGTGTTGTGGCAGGCGCCTGAAGTCCCTGCTACTTAGGAGTCTGAGGCCAGAGAATTGCTTGAGCCCAAGAGTTAGAGGTTGCTGTGAGCTATGATGCCAAAGCACTCTACTGGGGACAACAAAGTGAGACTCTGCTTCAAAAAAAAAACTTTTAGAGTAAGAAAGCCAGGCCCAGAAAACCTCTCTGGGACTTCAGTTTTTCTATCAGTAAAACAAGCTACTGTTCAGCTATAACATGATTTCTCTCTGCTGCAGGCTTCAAGGATGTAGAGAAGAATCTGGCTCAGCAGAGGGTCCTGTGCAGTGGGGACCATGTGAGCATGACTCCTGCAGGGAGGTGGCTGCTAAAAATGTAGGGTGTGTTCCAGGAATCAGAGTTGCATGGGGGGTGGGGGGACAGGGCATCAGAACCCCTAAACCCTCTATCATGTGAGGGACACAAAACTGAACTGCTCCTCCCCAACACATACCACCCTCCCACCCCCCACTAAGATACATACACCTGGGTCTGGCACCAGCCTTTCTTGGGTGTGTTCTTCCTCCCTCCACTCCCCAATTCCAGGCCTATGAGTGAGGGCTAGGGCCTGTCTTTGGGGAGCAGATCCCAACGGGCCTGCCCCACCTCTTCCCCTCGGCAGGCTGCCACACTCCCTGCCTGTTGGGGCCCATCCCAGGCTTTGCCCAGGGGCTTGGGAGCCTGTGCAGCAGCTGCAGCAACTGATGGGCCCAGGCCTGTCCTGCTCCCACCCTCTGGCAGCTGGGCAAGGCTGAAGCCAAAGAAGAGGGCCCCTAGTAGGGGCAGGAGTAGGAGAGTACAGTCAGGCTAGGGCTGGGGGTAGAAGGCATTTGTAGGGGTGCTGTCAAGGGGGGTAACTGGGGGTCCTGGCAGAGCCATTCTTGGGGAAACCTTGGACATTATGGGAAGACTGAGAGGAAAACTGCTTAGGCATGTCTTCCTCACCTCCTCTAACCCAGCATATTCACACCAATGTTCTTCCTGCCATTTTATTGCACTGTCTGAGTTCCTTTCTTCCTTTCAGTTTGCATAGTTCAGCCTAAGATTCCCAACCATGTCTCCTGGGCCTTAAAAGGAAACTGCTAACTGGGCCCTGTCACTCAGGCTCCCTTGATTAAAGTGGTTTAGTATCATATGCTCTGGGCTTTCCTCTCTCAGGGTGGGTTTGAGGGTGGGGAAACAGAATGGGGAGGAGTTGGGGTTGAACTATGAAGGGTCCTTCCAGCTTGCTACCTAACCCTGAACCTCCTCCCCAATCATCCCTCTCTGGCTATGAATGTGAATGTGAATAGGACCTCTCCTATTCAAATTTCTAGCCATAGAGTTCTACAGCATGGGGTCCAGGGCAGGAACATTGGTACTGAGAAAATGGGAAGGAGATGCTTAGAAAACTGAACAGGCCCAAAGCCCTGGGGGGGTGACCCTGCCACTTCTTCTCAGTCTCAGTCATAACAGTATTTCTTTATATAGTAAACATGCCTATGAGTTTCAGCAAAAAGAGCGTTCAAAACCTCAATAGCGCTATAACTGAAAGGTATAATCAATAATTTCTTGAATAGAGGGGGGTAGGGAAACATTGACCAGGTACCTTAACAGTAGCAAGAAGTAAGGGGCTACTTCTACCCTGAATTCTGAGCAAGTATTGCCAGAACTAAAGGCCAAGTTATTTGGGGTAGTTACCATCCATCCAGGAGTGATGGTGTTCCAATGGTCATGGCTTTTGCCCTAACTTCCGGAGGATGGGGAGAACAGAGGTTGGTACTACCCGGTCTCTGCCCAAATGCCCAGGCATGTACCTAGTGAGCAAGGACTGAGACAGCAGTTGAGTCCCTGATTTCCATCCCTGGACGTTCCATCCTCCCCCCTCGACTCCATTACCCCGACAGCGGCCACTGCACTGCGCACACTAGGAAGCACCCCTCCACCCCTGTACTCCACCCCTCGGTAGCGCGGCTGAGGCCGGCCCCGCCCGCGGGCACCTGGAGCGCCTGGGCAGGAGTCGGCACGCACGCGGCCCGCCTGCCCCGCCCCCCCACCCGCGCATTCCCCGAATTCCTGCGGGCGGAGCCTGAGCCCGGGTGGGGAGAGGCGCGCACAATCTTGCAGGGACACTGCGGTGAAGGGGGTAACAAATGGGGGGATACCCTTACTGCTCCACTTGGTCCCTTCCCTACGAGGCTTCGTCTGCAGAAAAGCGAGACTCAAATGCTCGAGAAACTGGGACTCATGAGACAATCGGGGGGGATTTGAAGTTACCAGGAATGAAGAGCCCCGGTTCATTTGAAACGCATTAGGAAGGAGAGAAAGCTCTGTAGTCCGCCCCCATCCCATCCCTCTTGTTTCTTTTCTACTCCCACATCTCTGTCTCGGACCCCGGGACACCGGCACTTTGGCTGTCGGGGTGTGTTGAACCGAATGCAATGACTGGTCCCTTCCCGTCCCTAAACAGTTCTCACTCACCGAAGTAGTCCTCTCTGGCCTCTGGCTCCCGTATCCGGGCCCGGGCAGCCTCCGGAACGAAAGGACCTGGCGGCTCCTCGAGACCCGACGGCTCAATCCCCAAGGGTTCCCCGCGGGCACCTGCTTCTCGCCCACCGGTGCCCACGGTCAGGCGCAGTAATGCTGTTAGCTCATCCTGGTATCGGGCGCCCGCGGCGCAGTCCCCGTAGCCGGTCACCGAGTGTCGTCCGGGTTGCGCCCCCCGTCTCTCCAGAGGCCCGGCCGCTCCCCCTCCGGCCCCGGCTAGAGCTCCAGGACTGCCCAGGGCTGGGGGATATGAATGGCGACTTTCCTGACAGCCGAACCCCGAGGGCCGATGAGCGCACAGTCGGTCCAGGGCGGCATGGAGCTCGGGGTAGGCGGACGGGACCCCTCCGGGGGAATAGCCTGCCGGTACCCCAGCCAGGGGTGGGCCAAACAGACACGGTCCCGCGGGCAAGGGGCTCCCGTGGCGCTGGTCGTAGCCCATGCTGATGCCGCTGGTACGATTGCTGCAGGGCCGGCTACCTCCGGCTCCGCCAGCCCCTGCCCCGTCCAGCAGCAGGCTGCCCCGGGGGCTGGACGGCTTGCTTGCGTCGCTGGCTGAGCTACTGGCGAAGCTGGAGCGGGGACTTAAGGTCGGGACCGTGGTCTCCAGCCGAAAATCGGGGGGCAGTGACTGAGGTAGAGGCAGGGCCCGGGTGGGCGGCGGCCCCCCGGGAAAGGACCCTTCGTAGCGCTGCGCCTCAAAGGAGCCGCGCGGATTCCGCTCAGCGTCCAGGGAGCCTTGCTCCCGGGCCGGCTCCAGTGGCTCATCCCCGGGTCCCCCATTTGCTCCTCGGGGCCCTGATTTTCTAGGTACCCCCAACCCACTCAGGCGCCCCTTGCCCGGCCCGGGGGTCCCATCAGTCCCAGAACGGCTAGATTCACCCTTTCTGCGGCCGAACTTCTCCAGCAGTCGACTGGCTTTCTCCCCTAACCGCTCCATGTCCTCGGGCCTGCGGCCTCCAGCCCCCTCCCCGCCCGGCACCCGGCAGCGTCTCGGCCACTTCTCTTTCCCTGCGGCTGGACTCCTGTTCCCCAGGGGCACAGGGTAGGCACAGAGGCTTAGCGGGCGGCCCGGATGCCCGGCGCCAGGAATCCCACAGCATCCCCCAGCGGGAGAGGCTGCTTCCCCCCGCGCATCTGGGATTAAGCGGGTCTAGAAGAGCCTGCAGCCGTGGCTGTCCCGTCCGCAGGTCTATGTGTTCACGCGTCGACTCTCCAGACAGTCCCACTCTCCCCGGCCCCCGCCCCCCTCGCTCTCACGCTCGCCTCAGACCGAACTTCTCTCCCAAACTTTTGTCTGCCTGGCCGGATCTACTTTCCTGGAGGGGCGGAGCGCGGTGTGGAAGAGAGCGACTGGGGTGTCTGCGCAGGGATCTCTGGTGCGTGCGTGTTGTGGGGCGGAGGGGTCACCAGTGCTAACTGCTCTGGAGGTGGAAATCCGCTAACTGGACGTGAGAGGAGGGCCAGGGGCAGTTGGGCAGCTGGCAGGAAGACACGCAAGAATTGGAACAGGCAAACATGGAGAGAAAGGGGGGGAACTCTTTGCAGTTGGAATGCGCGGAGGAGCACGGTGGAATGTCACGATCACGGACGGGGCGACCCGAGGCATGTTCTGCGCAATCACCGTGACTTTGTTCCTAGTGTGGAACTGTGGGAGAGATGGAGAGAGACGGGTGAAAAAGTGGTGAGGTAGGGAGAAACCCATAAAGAGGAAGACAGAAGGAAGAAAGGGAGGTTTGTAAAGAAGTTCAGAGACACGTACGTAAAGGTAGCGATGAAAGGGCAAGGAAGCCCACAGAGAGGTGGAAGACAGGTAGGGAAAGCAAGGGAGAGCCATAGCAAAGGAGAGTGTGGGTGGTGCAGAGACCAAAGGACACATAGACAGTGGGAACTGCAAGTTTGTCCGGAGAGCATATAAGCATATAGACTGAAAAGGAAAGACACCACTTTCTGGACCCAAAGTTTTGTGATGGTGGAGAGGGAGGGTAAGAGGAAGGGAGATATTGTATGTTAGTAAAAGCAGTGAAAAAGAGTGAGGAAAAGGTTTGGGACTAATCTCTACTTTTACAGGGAGGTATGTAACAGCAGCGAAAAAGAATGAGAAAAAGGTTTGGAACTAACTTCTACCTTAAGGGTAGGACTGATAGGATAGACAGACACCCCCTGGTGTTGGAAAATGAGTTAGCAAATATAATACTTCAGGTAACTAAGGGGATTGAAGACTTGGTTTCAAGGCTAGCGAATACCTTCCCCTGTTGGTTGGCCCACAGAGGACTGGTGATAAAGTTCTAACTTAAGAGGCAGAAATATCATTGAGAGGAACGTTAAATATTATTATAGCAATTGAAAATGGTAAAGCTGTGAGCGGCACCTGTGGCTCAGTCAGTAAGGCGCCGGCCCCATATACCGACGGTGGGGGTTCAAACCCGGTCCCGGCCGAACTGCAACAACAACAAAAATAGCCGGGTGTTGTGGTGGGTGCCTGTAGTCCCAGCTACTAGGGAGGCTGAGGCAAGAGAATCGCTTAAGCCCAGGAGTTGGAGGTTGCTGTGAGCTGTGTGATGCCACGGCACTCTACCGAGGGCCATAAAGTGAAACTATGTCTCTACAAAAAAAAAAAAAAAAGAAAGAAAATGGTAAAGCTGTAAAAGGAAGAGAAACTGATATTGACCATTATAGAATGATCAAGAATAAGGAAAAGAGGCTGGGCACGTGACTCAGGTCTAAAATCCCAGAAGGATTGCTTGAGCTCAGGAGTTGAAGACTAGCCTAAGCAAGAGTGAGACCCCATCTCTACTAAAAATAGGAAAACTAGCCAGGTGTTGAGGGGGCACCTGCAGCTACTGAGGAGGCTGAGGGAGGACCCCAGGTGTTTGAAGTTGCTGAGGCCATGGTACTCTAGCCAGGGCAACAGAATGAGACTCTGTCTCAAAAACAACAACAAAAAACTGGCTGAAGCTAAACATACCTAATTAAATACCAGCCAACTGATTTTTTTTTTTTTATTTTTGCCCAGACTAGCCCTTCAGGGGCAGGGGTGTAGGAAGTAGAATGGAGAAGGAAAGTGACTCCTTTGTATTTATTTAGATGGTAAAAGAGAATGAAAATTATATGCAAATAAGGTCTGGCAAGGTGAATCATGCCTGTAATCCTAGTACTTTGGGAGACAGAGGAGGGTGGATAGCTGGAGAGTTCCAGACCAGTCTGAGCAAGAACAAGACCCCATCTCTACAAAACAACCAGGCCTTTTGGGCTCCTGCAGTCCCAGTTACTTGGGGGAGGCTGTGGCAAGAGCATCTCTTGAGTCCAAGAGTTTTAAGTTGCTGTGAGCTACGATGCAACAGCACTCTACCCAGGGCAACAAAGTGAGACTCTGTCTCAAAAAAAAAGAAAAATTATATGCGAATAAATTATGTATATTATTTTCATCGCAACATTTTTGGATAACTTTTTTTTTTTGGCAGTTTTTGGCCAGGGCTGGGTTTGAACCCACCACCTCTGGCATATGGGGCTGGCGCCCTACTCCTTTGAGCCACAGGCGCTGCCCCATTTTTGAATGCCTTGTATAGTCTTAGTGTAGCTTTAGGCAATGGGGAAGGAAAGGAGATTAATATCTTTTGGGAAATTAAGGTGTGGCACAAACTATTTGGCTTCTTTGTCCTACCTGCATTGTCTCCTTGTCCTTCTCTCTCCTAAGAATCAGCCTCTCTGATTGCCTAGTCAAGCCTACAGCTTTTCTTTCTTTCTTTTTTGTTTTTGAGACTGAATCTTCCTATGTTGCCCTCAGTAGAGTACTGTGGCATCACAGCTCACAGCAACCTCAAACTTTTGGGCTTAAGTGATCCTCTTGCCTCAGCCTTCCAAGTAGCTGGGACAAGCACCCACTACAACGCCTGGTTATTTTTTGCTGTTGTTGCAGTTATCATTGTTTAGCAGGCCCTGGCTGGGTTCGAAACCCACCTGCCTTGGTGTATGTGGCCGGTGCCCTAACCACTGGGCAATGGGCGCCAAGCCAAGCCTACAGCTTTTCTCTGATCTTGAGGAGAGTTTATTATCCTAGTGGAAGCAGGGAGAACTGAAAGCACTCATAACAGAGGGACCTGTCAGGTTGCATTTAGAATCTACTATGACCAGCATCTTCAGAAGTAACCGTAATACCTTCCCTCCTTCCCTGTTACCAGATGGGAAAGAACCTAGATTCTGTCTTTCCATTACTCACATCCAGAATATCCACACAGCCCCTAATATTTGGAAACTTTGACTCTTTGGAGTGAGGATGAGAGAGTAAATCTTGAGAAAAGTTAAGAAGCCATTAAAGGAAGCCCATCCAAGAGTCAGTGATTGGCAATAAGTGACCTGGTTGGAATGAAGAGCCTGTGTTTTCAGGCCAAAACAGGAAGTAGGGAAGAATGAAGGGGAGGAGGTGTACAGTGACAGGGTGTACTCCAGCAGTGCTCACA
Organism: Nycticebus coucang; assembly: GCF_027406575.1. Taxonomy (NCBI): domain Eukaryota; kingdom Metazoa; phylum Chordata; class Mammalia; order Primates; family Lorisidae; genus Nycticebus; species Nycticebus coucang. Next base: position 31,081,577 of record NC_069785.1, on the reverse strand, counting down.
ACCCAAGGTAGCCACTCCACAATCTGAACTGTAGCTAGGAGCTCCACAGGCCCTCTTCATCCCCAATACTTTTAACAGATGACTGCCTAATCCATATCTCTAGCCCAGACTTTCTTGGACCTAAAAACTCAGCTGACTACCAGCATCTCCAGTTGGTTGGCTCAGAGGCACCCAACACTCTAAACTGATCTCATATTCTCTGCCTCCTGAAAATGGCTCCTCTAGCATTCTCCAAGTAAATGGTATCACTAACCACTTAACTGCTTAAACCAGAAACTTGAGTGTATCAACCCCGTCCTTCTCCCTTAACCTTAAATCCAACCAAGTGCTATCAATCAGCAAATTCTGTCAATTCTCCTTCCTAAATATCTTTCAAATCTGTTCCTTCGCCCTGCCCCTATCATCACAATATATGTCTTTTCTCTCCTAAACCAATGCAAAAGTCTCCCAGCCATTGCTTACTTCCTTCAATCCATCTTAAAACCTGAGGCTGTGTGATTCTTCTAATACAGATACTTCTCAAGTTATGATGGGATTACATCTGGATAAAGTTTATCTGATAAACTCATCATAAGTTGAAAATAGGGTAAGGTGAAAGTGCATTTTCAACTTAGAATATTTTTATTTTATTTTTTATTTATTTTTTGAGACAGAGTCTTACTATGTCACCCTCGGTAGTGCTATGCTGGCAAAGCTCACAGCAACCTCAAACTCTTGGGCTTAAGCTATTCTCTTGCCTCAGCCTCCCAATTAGCTGGGACTACAGGCACCTGCCACAACACCCGGCTTTTTTTTGTTGTTGTTTTTGGTCATTGTTGCTTAGCAGGCGTGGGCCAGGTTCAAACCTGCCAGCCCCGGTGTATGTGCCTGTTGCCTTAACCCCTGAGCTACGGACTCTGAGCCAGCTTAGAATATTTTTAATTTACAATGGGTTTATCTGGATGTAACCTAATAGTAAAACAAGGAGCATACTGGGTGCACATCACTTCTGCACCATCATAAAGTTGAGAAATCATTAAGTTGAACCATGCCGAGTGGAGACTGTCCAATATCCACAAAACTGATCATTTCATTTCCAAGCTTAAAACCTTTCAATGATTTCTCACTGCTCTTGAGCTAAAGTCTATTTTATAAGATGTTTTAGCACATCTCTACCTATCCAGCCTCTCCTCTCAGCATTATCCCTTCCCCAAACTGGCCCGCAGTCGAATCAGACCTTGGCTATAATCTCTTGCCTCTGGACTTTTGTACTTGCTATTTCCTGTGTTTGGAACACTTTCAGCCTCTCCCTTCTCCTGGTTAAAATTCCTCCCATCTTAGGTATCAGTTTAAACATTTCTTCCTCTGAGAAGCCTTTCTAGACTGCAAGAGTAGGTTAGGTACCCTTGCTGTATACTGCCATAGCACCCTGAATGGCCCCATAATCACCCTTCCCATCGTTCATTTCATTGCCTATTCAATTGCCTGGCTTCCTGACTAGCTAACAGAACCTCTGATCAGTATGTAACCTTTATCAACAGTGTATCCACAGCACCTAGCACAGTACCTCGACATTAGAAAGCAATCAATATTTGTTGCATGACTGAATAAACGAATATAAAGTCATTTTTACTTCTCAATCCACTCAAAATGCACATACGAGTGTGCGCATGCAAGCACACGCACACACACACACACCTCTTCCCTAAAATGCAGCCTGGATAAGAAATAGCTACAAAGAAGACTAAGAAATAGCTACAAGGCTATATATTCACCTTGGTTAGAGTGTGAAAGAAGTTGCCAGTGAGATATGAAAATTCCTTAAGCCGTAATTTGCTCATTTGTAAGATAGAAATAGTAAAATCTTCCTTATATAATTTAATAAAGAATAGCTATTATGTTTAGATCCCAGTTCCCCAACAGTGAACCCAGGTTCTCTTGCTCAGAGCAATAATCAATCCCGTGATTGAAACTGCCCACCAGGTGGCAGTATTTCCCTGGACTGGTCCGGTTCTGCTTCCACTGCAGAGCAAAACCAGTAGTCCTGGAGAAGCAAAAGGCACAACCTGGGCTGCTTCCCCATAGCTTTTAGCTGGAACTGGGCAGGAGCAGAAACAACTCAGAGACAGAACATATGTTAAGAAGGCCTCATGTTTCTTAGACTCATCCTCCTTTTCTCATCTCAGGCTCTGCCGAGACACTGTTTTATGCTAAGTAATAAGCATTTTCCAGCTTTCCATTCACAGTGGGGGGAGTTTCTCCCCTTCTAAATAAATTATTTTATCCCACAGGAGCTTCCTTCTCGCTTCCACTGCCAATGGAGACTGTGTTAAGAAGAGAGGCAAAACTGCTTTCTCAGACCGCAGAGGATATCTCTTACTCTGGGAAGCCCCGTGGCTGCCCATTTCTGGGATACTTGGAGCGGCAGAAGCCAAAGTTATTTGCTGCAACAGATTTCATTCATCCTTTTCCACCTTGATTTCAATGAAGGAGTTCAAGTCAGGACAACAGGTTTTGTGGGGTTGGTCAAAAGATGGGGACACAGGTGCATTCTCCTCACCTCCCTCATCTTCCTCTTCTTGGAAATTAGGATTGTAAAGTTCTGGTGGAAGGAGCTGGACTTCAGCAGAAGGTAGTCTGTCTGAGGGAGGCCCATACACACGGTTGGCTTTGGTGCCATGCTTAGAGTTAGCATCCAGGTGGTAGCAGAGCTCTGTGAGGCGCTGGGCCCGAAATCGGGGAGGGCGGGCCACCCAAACACCTGGCTCGTTAAGGCTGTCCTCTTCATCTGACATCAGCTCTTCTGTCACATCCTTCCACAGGTGTTGGTCCTCAGGTCCAAAATGCCTCATGATGCTGGATCGGTTGGCAAAAAGCTAAGGGAGCAAGCCAGAACAGAAATTAGGAAGAGAAACAGACTATGGATTAGAGTTGGAGAAAGGGTTTGAGAGAAGAAGGCTGTATAAGATCTGTGCCTAAGAGAACCTAGTCCCCAAGTCATATCTCAGAATTGGCTCATCCTTCTCCCCTATCTGCTTATATGCCTCACTCTCAACACTATTTGCAGATGCCATGTCATCTGGCCCTTCCCACTGTGATTTATGAGGATTTAGAGTTTAGCATCTTTTTTTTTTTTTTTTGAGGCAGAGTCTCACTGTTGCCCTGGGTAGACTGCCATGGCGTCACAACTCACAGCAACCTCAAACTCTTGGGCTTAAGCGATTCTCTTGCCTCAGCTTCCCGAGTAGCTGGGACTACAGGTGCCCGCCACAAGGCCCAGCTATTTTTTTGTTGTAGTTGTTGTTGTTTGGCAGGCCCGGACTGGGTTTGAACCTACCAGCCCCAGTGAATGTGTCTGGCGCCCTAGCCACTGAGCTACAGATGCAGAGCCTAGAATTTAGCATCTTGAAAGAAGGCCTAGAAACCTACCCGGTATCGGCGACTTCGAAGTTTCTTCTCCTCTTTTTCCTTCAGGCCTTTAAAGGGGTTCAGGGAGTTGCGGTACTCACGCCTCTTAGTAAGGAAGTATGCCACACAGGCTCCTGAGGGGAGGAGAAGAAGAAGCAAGAAGCAGGGTCTTCTAGAGCAGTGGTCTTCAGCCTGTTTTTCTGCCTTAACACTACTGAATGGGATGTTGGGAACCACCATTTAGACGACAAGCTTTCTTGGCATACGTGTCAGCATCTGTTCACTCCTCTTTGTCTGGATTTTTTTTTTTTTTTTGTAGAGACAGAGTCTCACTTTATGGCCCTCGGTAGAGTGCCTTGGCCTCACACAGCTCACAGCAACCTCAAACTCCTGGGCCTAAGCGATTCTCTTGCCTCAGCCTCCCGAGTAGCTGGGACTACAGGCGCCCGCCACAACACCCGGCCATTTTTTGGTTGCAGTTTGGCCGGGGCCGGGCTTGAACCCATCACCCTTGGTATATGGGGTCGGTGCCCCACCAACTGAGCCACAGGCGCCGCCCTGTTCACTCCTCTTTGGTTTAGCTCTCCTTATCCACCCCATCTCCAGCATTAACTCCTCTAGAATATCACCCACTGGAAAAAGGCAACTCCTATTGCTCCCCCACCCGCTACCAAGTAAACCTACACCTATTGCTCCTCTAATAGCAGATTACAAGTACTTTTTTAGTAGAACCTTTCATAATACTTAAGGTTAGCTCTCTTCAGTTATTATTTTTCTCTTTTTTTCTGATGGAAACCTTTCCAGAGATCTCTTCAGTTATTTTAACAGAGAGAGGAAAGAAAATAGAAAGCCAAGGATGTAATATTTAAGGACAAAAGGGCAGGCCTGGCTTCTGACTTGTTCATAACACCTGAGATTCAGGCCTCGCATAAACAGAATGCATGATGGTATTCTAGCCCTTCCTTCTCATTTTCATTTCAGACTGAGTAGGTGAATAAACAAGCAATTTGAAGTAATCCTGTGAATATATTATAGATGAGAAGAATAGCCCCCAAAAGTTTGTAAATTCACTGTTCTCACAACCACCCAAATCATCTCTATTATGCTCTTCCCCTCTGACCAAGATATGGGAGTATGAGGGGAGGAGGAGAAAGGACCAGCTGGGATTTAAATCCATTTTTCTCACCTTTAAGTTCCTTATCAGTGTAATTGTGGGGACTGGTGACCAGCTCCTGCTTGAGCTTTTCCAGAAGGAACTTTACTACTGAAATATTCCAAGAGGACTTGATGCTGCCACAAAAAAGAAGAGTGTGAATAAGGCAGTCAGCTTTTAAAGAACCAGACAACAGAAATATTGAGCCCTAACCAACTTTGTGGCTTATCCCTCCATGGCCTGAGATAGAGGAAAAGGGACGATAGTGAGGTCAAAGCCTTAGTACATATATCATTGTTGTTTGGAGCATCCCCCTCTACCTCTCTCTCCTTCACAAAGGACCTTGTGGTTCTTTTTCCTCAAGGGGACCATACCTTTCGGACCCATTGAATCTCTTGTCATTGGTGATGTGGTTATGCACATTGTGGACCAATTTCTAGGGGGGAAAAAAAACAACAGAATCAAGCCAGGAGTGGATATTATGAAAACTCTCCCCTGGTCCCTAGAGTAAAAAGGCATTGTCCCTCTGGGGTTCTCTCTCTGAATACTTTCCATAGTCTAGGTACCATTTTTGTAGATGGCCTTTCTAAGCCAGAGAGCCTATCCAAGTTAGCATTTCTAATATTCTAATGGAGAATCTTATAATTTGTGTCAAAGTTCCAGGATCATCTCTGGTCTTACTTCTGAGTACATGAGTAATGTTATCACTGAAGCACAGGGTCTCAAACATTTCTGTGAACATACCTCTAATGGCAACAGAGACCGGATATACACCAAAACTACTGCAAATGGACATTTCTTTTTTTTTTGTAGAGACAAGAGTCTCACTGTACCGCCCTCGGGTAGAGTGCCGTGGCGTCACACGACTCACAGCAACCTCTAACTCTTGGGCTTACGCGATTCTCTTGCTTCAGCCTCCCGAGCAGCTGGGACTACAGGTGCCCACCACAGTGCCTGGCTATTTTTTGCAGTTTGGCTGGGGCTGGGTTTGAACCCTCCACCCTTGGCATATGGGGCCGGCGCCCTACTCACTGAGCCACAGGCACCGCCCACAAATGGACATTTCTTCAAGTCCTCTACCATGGCAAATTTCAAATTTGTGTCAAAATAATCTGTATTATTTTCATATAAATTTTAATATCTGAAATATTCTAGTAAAACTGATGACTCAAGCTGGGCACAGTGGCTCAGACATCTGTAATCCTAGCACTCTGGGAGGCTGAGGCGAGTAGATTGCCTGAGCTCAGGAGTTTGAGAACACTCTGAGCAAGAGTGAAAGCCAATCTCTAAAAAATAGCCAGGCATTGTGGTGGGTGCCCATAGTCCCAGTCACTTGGGAAACTGAATCAGGAGGATCACCTGAGCCCAAGAGTTGGAGGCTGCTATGAGCTATGAAGCCACAGCACTCTGCCAAGGGCAAATGAGACTCTGTCTAAATAAATAAATAAAAAATAGGCCAGGCATGGTGGCTCACGCCTGTAATCCTAGCACTCTGGGAGGCCAAGGCAGGTGGTCTGCTTGAGCTCACGAGTTCAAAACCAACCTGAGTAAGAGTGAGACCCCTGTCTCTCCTAAAAATAGAAAAACTGAGACAAAAGGATTACTTGAGCCCACGTTGAAGGTTGCTGTGAGTTATAACACCATGGCACTCTACCCAGGGTGGCAGCTTGAGACTCTATCTCAAAAAATAATAATAATAATAATAAATAAAATAGGGGAGCACATGGAGCTCAGTGAGTAGGGTGCTGGCCCCATATACTGAGGGTGGTGAGTTTGAACTCAGCCCTGGCCAAACTGCAACAAAAAAAACAGCTGGGTGTTGGGCAGCACCTATGGCTCAAAGGAGTGGGCGCCGGCCCCATATACCAGAGGTGGCAGGTTCAAACCCAGCCCTGGCCAAAAACTGCAAAAAAAAAAAAAATAGCCGGACGTTGTGGCAAGCGCCTGTAGTCCCAGCTACTCGGGAGACTGAGGCAAGAGAATCGATCGCCTAAGCCCAGGAGATAGAGGTTGTTGTGAGCTGTGATGCCATAGGACTCTACCGAGGGCGACAAAGTGAGACTCTGTTTCTAAAAAAAAGGAAAACATAGGGCGGCGCCTATGGCTCAATGAGTAGGGCACTGGCCCCATATACCAAGTGTGGTGGGTTCAAACCTGGCCCAGGCCAAACTGCAACAAAAAAATAGCCAGGCATTGTGGCAGGCGCCTGTAGTCCCAGGTACTCAGGAGGCTGAGGCAAGAGAATTGCGTAAGCCCAGGAGCTGAAGGTTGCTGTGAGCTGTGATGCTACAGCACTCTACCGAGGGTGACAAAGTGAAACTCTGTTTCAAAAAGAAAAAAAATAATAATAATAATAAATAAATAAAATAAGGCTCAGTACCTGTAGCTCAAGCGGCTAGTGCGCAAGCCACATATACCAGAGCTGGTGTGTTCAAATCCAGCCGGGGCCAGCCAAAACAACAATGACGACTACAACCAAAAAATAGCCGGGCGTTGTGGTGGGCTACTTGGGAGGCTGAGGCAAGAGAATCCCTTGAGCCCAGGAGCTGGAGGTTGCCGTGAGCTGTGATGCCATGGCACTCTACCCAGGGCAACAGCCTGAGGCTCTATCTCAAAAAAAATAAAAAAAAAATATGGCTCTGTGCCTGTAGCTCAAGCAGCTAGAGCGCCAGCCACATACACCAGAGCTGGCAGGTTCAAATCTGCCCAGGCCTGCCAAACAATGACAACTACAACCAAAAAACAGCCGGGTGTTGTGGTGGGTTCCTGTAGTCCCAGCTACTCGGGAGGCTGAGGCAAGAGAATTGCTTAAGCCCAAGAGTCGGAGGTTGCTGACAGCTGTGACGCCACGGCACTCTACCCAGGGCAATAGCTTGAGGCTTTGTCTCAAAAATAAAAAATTAAAAAAAAACTCCTGTGGCTCAAGGAGTAGGGCGTGGGTCCAATATGCCAGAGGTGGCAGGTTCAAACCTAGCCCGAGCCAAAAAAAAAAAAAACAAACAAAAAAATAAAAATAAAAAATAAATAAAATAGATGACCCAGTAAAATGCCCCAGGTTTGTCCATAGCTTTATATATCCCTTTGCACATTACCACCAATCTCAGGGCTAAACATACCATGGTCTGAAAAGCAGAAATCTAAAATAACAGAAATGGGAATTAGAAAAGACTTAGGGAGGCTGTATTACCCAATCTCCCTTTCACATCATAAAATAGGCTATCTTTCGGCTAATGTCTTTCTCCTTTTTGAGTCAGCTTATTCTATTGTTGAACATTTCTATCATAACTGTTAAAAAGTTTGCCTTAGATACTTCAAAAATCTAAACCCAGTTTTGCCCATAATAGCACCTGAAATATTTGCATTTTTTTTATTAGCAAGAAAAAATGTTATTAACTCTACACAACTTTGAATCTTGTGGTGGGCGCCTGTAGTCCCAGGTACTCAGGAGGCTGAGGCAAGAGAATCACCTAAGGGTACCAGCTGTTTCAAGGCAGCTACCTCTCCTAAAATGTTGGGGTTACAAACAGCTGCCTTGGACCTTGGTTCTTGGAGTACTCTTGGTCAGAAAATGACCTGACACCCTAAAATAAGGCAAGCATGAAGCAAAGTTTATGGAGAAAGATAGGTTTACAGAGCAAGAGTAAGGTATAGGCTTACAGAGCCAGATGCATCTGCCATAAATAGCGAACAGCCCCCATTGTCACGACAAAGGCCTGAAATATTTGACTATAGCTTTCGTGCACTTCTCAAGTCTTCTCTTATCTGGCCTAAATACCCACAAGTCCTCAGGCATTCCTAACGACATAGTTTCCAGACAGACTCCTCATCAAACTATGAAGCTCTCTCATTTTCCAGTCTCCCTCTTACTAAGTGGCACCTGGAGCTGAATCCAATTCATCAGCTGAGGTCTGGCTAAAGGGAGCATTACTTCCCGAAGTGGCACTCTATATTTTGAAGAGTGAAACCTAAGATGGTGCTACCTTTCTCAGCAATATCGCCCCCACTCACAGTGCCACAGGGTTCGTTCATGGTGAGCTGACAGTCAACTCGAGTCCATGTTTCACATGGATACTTGTCTCCACCATTCTGCAGCTGGATTTTTGAACTCCAGTGCATTTTATCTTTCCTTCTATTTAATTTATTTTTGTTGTTTTTATTTATATTTTCTTTTCTTTATTTATTTTTATTATTATTTTTTTTTCTTTGCAGTTTCTGGCCGGGGCTGGGCTCAAACTCGCCACCTCCGGCATATGGGGCTGGCACCCTACCCCTTTGAGCCACAGGCGCGGCCCTCTTTATTTATTTATTTATTTATTTATTTATTTATTTATTTATTTTGAGACAGGGTCTTACTATGTCGCCCCTTGGTAGAGTGCTGTGGTGTCACAGCTCACAGCAACCTCAAACTCTTGGGCTTAAGCAATTCTCTTCCCTCAGTCTCCCAAGTAGCCGGGACTACAGGCACCTGCCACAATGTCTGGCTATTTTTTTGTTGCAGTTGTCATTGTTTAGCTGGCCGGGGCCGGGTTTAAACCTGCCAGCCTCGGTATATGTGGCCCACTGAGCTGTGAGCGCTGCCCAGAGAATATAAACTCATTACAGACAATACGAATATTATTTGGCTGAAAAAAGCTTTGGGGCACAGAGTTGATCCAAAAGGTTTCTCAAAAGTAACATATTGAGGTGAATACCTGTTTGTTATGGAGGTTGGTGTGTGTACCGTAGGGTGTTTAGCAGAAGACTTTTGGCCTCTACCAATTAGATGCCAGTAGTATTCTCATTCCCTCACTCCCACCTTCCCATAAGTAGTAACCAGAAATGTCTTCAGATGGGTCCAAATGTTCCCTGGGGGAAAAATCACCCCAGGTTGAGAACTACAGCCCTAGATTGCTAGTTCTGTGTCAACTGCCAGATGGGGGTTCCAGCTCAGCAGTGTGTTCCTAGGGCTCCCAGCCACTCCAGTGAAGTTTTAGTCAGGCCAGTCCCTTCCCTGCCAAGAGCTTTTGGAATGACTAGAATCTCTAAACCTTTATAACTGAGCTGTCCAGTGGCCCCCTTGCATCTTCAAGGTTTGGGAAGCACCTCAGGACAGCTTGGCTTTTCCACCCAAGGGGCCCTTTGCCACTTAACCCTGCACACTCGCTAAATTTGCAGGCAGTTCCCAGTGTTACCTTTTGGTGATCAGTCTTTTCAATCCCATAAAGGTCTTCCCATCAGGACTATTAGAACACTGGGAGATGTGATATACTTCCCTTTTATTTAAAAGGAAGATAGAGGCTTGGAGCCTGTAGCACAGTGGTTACGGTGCCAGCCACATTAACACTAAGGTCTGCGGGTTCAAACCCGGCATGGGCCAGCTAAACAATGACAACTGCAACAAAAAATAGCTGGGCATTGTGTCGGGTGCCTGTAGCCCCAGCTACTTGGGAGGCTGAGGCAAGAGAATCGCTTAAGCCCAAGAGTTTGAGGTTACTATGAACTGTGACGCCACGGCACTCTACCAAGGGCAGCATAGTGAGACTGTCTTAAAATTAACAAAAGGGCGGCGCCTGTGGCTCAGTGAGTAGGGCCCCGGCCCCATATACCGAGGGTGGTGGGTTCAAGCCCAGCCCCAGCCAAACTGCAACAAAAAAATAGCCGGGCATTGTGGCGGGTGCCTGTAGTCCCAGCTGCTCGGGAGGCTGAGGCAAGAGAATCACGTAAGCCCAAGAGTTAGAGGTTGCTGTGAGCTGTGTGACGCCACAGCACTCTACCCGAGGGCGGTACAGTGAGACTCTGTCTCTACAAAAAAAAAATAATAATAAATAAATAAATAAATAAAATAAAAGGCAGATAGAATTTTTTTTTTTTGTAGAGACAGAGTTTCACTTTATCGCCCGTGGTAGCGTGCCGTGGCGTCACACAGCTCACAGCAACCTCCAACTCCTGGGTTTAGGCAATTCTCCTGCCTCAGCCTCCCGAGCAGCTGGGACTACAGGCGCCCGCCACAACGCCCGGCTATTTTTTTGTTGCAGTTTGGCTGGGGCTGGGCTTGAACCCACCACCCTCGGTATATGGGGCCGGCGCCCTACTCACTGAGCCACAGGCGCCGCCCAGAATTTTTTTTTTTTTTTTTTGAAACACAGTCTCAAGCTGTCGCCCTGGGTAGAGTGCGGTGGCGTCATCATAGCTCACAGCAGCCTCCAACTCTTGGGCTCAGGTGAGCCTCTTGCCTCAGTTTTTTTCTATTTTTCTATTTTTAGTAGAAACAGGGTCTTGCTCTTGCTCAGGCTGGGCTTTAACCCCATGAGCTCAAGCAATCCACCTGCCTCAGCCTCCCAGAGTGCTACGACTACAGGTGTGAGCCACTGCACCCTGCCTAAGAGGAGGACATAATTTTTATCTGGAAAAGCTCAAAAGCACTTGTAGCAGGGGAACTGCCTATCCCGGATGTCTCTTCTTGTTCCTCCCACTCCAGTAAGATTCAGTATACCATTCATTCAATATGGAAAGGTTAAATCAACCCACCCTTCATTCTTCACCTATCTCTCAAGACTGATGAAGAATTTATAGGAATTGAGCTTACTCACAGAGAGTACCAGATCCCGCTTGCGCCTGGAATTCTTCTGCCCGCTCCCTTTGGTCCTGCATGGGGAAGCAGTAAATGCTAGAGAGTGTCTTAACTCCCCGGTGCTCCCAGGACCTGATTCTTCCAAGGCACCATCCAATGCAGCAGCAACATTGAGCATGTCCTCAGGGCGGGGTGGTGGCAGTTTGGTTCCATTTTCTGGCCCTGTCTCTGAGGTTGCCCGCTGGATAGCCAGTTGTGTGGCTGGTGAGAGCTGCTTGGCATAAGCAGGGACTAGCACTCGCTGTACTGTACCCTCAGAGGCCACAAAGTCATCCACCAGCTAAGAGTATAAAAAGGAATAGCCTATTAGCCAGCCAGGCTTAGCGGAACATGGTCAACCATCATTCTCTGGCCAAGACTAGTGAACAAAAGAGTGGAAAGAAGTGGGGAATCTAGCACGGTCTTTAATGGCTTGTTTCTCTGGGACTCCTATGGGAGTGTTGGGCAAATATTTCTTATGTGTATAGGGTCTCTCATGTCGGGTCATTACCACAGGACTGTTCAAATGTTTCTGACGCTCTATTTATGAGTAGTCATTTATGGTTTGCTGTTGGGTATAAGAAATGTAGCTAGCTAAGTTTTGTCTAAAAGGGATTGTGGGAGGAAGTGATGACAAGAAAGGGAAAGCAAGCAAGAGAAAGAACAAGAAAATAAAATAATAAAGAGGCAAAATAAAAGAAAAAGAGCAAAGGAGGGGATATAAAGTCAGAAATCCCTAGAGTTCCCTTCACCTACCTGCCAGCCGAAGGCCTATCTATGTCCTCGCCTTCATCCTGCCCCTGAACTGCCTGTGACCTCACTCAAGGACATACAGGGCAGGGAAAGGAAGGCAGGAGCAAGGGAGAGAGGGGAGAAAGGATGGAGGGGGATCTCTGCAGCCAAGAAAACAAAACAGTGAAAGTGGGGAAAAAAACTCACACAGACAGAAAGAAGTGGGGGAGGAGACTGAGATTTATAGACCTGTGAGCTGCTTTCTGCGCTGTGAAATCTAATTCCATCCTGTCAGCTTGGAAGCCTTCCCTACCTCAAAGAACCCACAGCTCAGAGCAATGCCTGGTGGGGTACCCTCCTGCCTCCTACCTCCAAGTTCCTCCTCCCTCAGGCCCAAACTACTCAGAGATCTAACCAGGCCCAAACTGGGCTAAACAGTACTGACCATTTCCCACATGGGATGCCTTCAGGAGAACAGTGACCAGTTGCAGTGTTACACTGGAGGGAGAGAGGGGAGCTTATGTATTCATTTCTCAGATCTAGCAGATGGGCTGGGAGTTTCATCGCTCCCATCTACCCTGTGTGTTCTGCTCCTTTACTCTTTATGGGGTATCTATGCCTTGTTGTAGGGGGAGGCAAGAGAGAGGGCAGATGGAGAGTAAGGTGGGAGAGAATGACAGACCTCCTGCCAGCTCTCAAGTGGCGCCACATCTGTTTCCCACCTCCATGGTCTCTATAGTTGCTCTATTTCCCTTTCATACTTCCATGTGTGACATTCTGCAGTTCTTACGCTACTCAGCCAGAATTTTCCTGCTCATATGGCCCTTGAGCAGTATAGAAAATGAAAAAGTACAACGTACTTATGTCTTTTCCTGCTCACAAAATATGCTCACTTGCGTCTTTCTTTTCTGTTACTCTCTTACTATTAACTCTCAATGTCCAGTTCTTTTTTGCATTTTATTTCATTTCCTCTACCTCCTTCCCACCTTACCTCATAAGTCTCTCTCCTATAAAGTCTCTTCTTTTCACATAGACTCACCTTTCTTCTATGCTCTTCCCTGACTCCCCTCCACTTCTCCTTCCTCAACTCTCCATCTCCATTTGTGCTGGGTTCCTTTCCTCCCTAAACCTGTCTTCTGTGATCTTTACCTTTGCCCTTGCACTTTTCCTCCTATCTCTCCGCCTCTGCCTCTCTTTCCTCATTCCCAATCTCTCTTTGAACTGAACTCCTCTTGGCAAGCAGAGGGCCCATGATAAAATATGAATGAGCCGTCTGTGCACGGCAGGCATTCTCGCCAGGAGAGGCAGAGCCCACGGAGTAGCCAAGACAGCTGTGGAGGAGAAGGTGCCATGAAGAGCAACAGAGAGGGAGGGACAGCTCCCCCCACCCCCGTTCCCCACACACCAAAAAATGACCTTCTGCCAAAGAGTCTCACGGTTCAGAAGAAAATAGGGTTGCTATCTGGGCAAAGGAAAATTGGTACTGTTTTGTTTTACCACAAAGAAAGGTTCAAAGATGGGGAAAAAGTACAAAGGAGAAAGGAAAAAAAAGAGGAAGAGGCTAAGAAAAGTACTAAGGAACAACAACCCTCTGCCGTACTCACGGGATTGAGCAGAGAGGCCCCCTCGCTGGCTGCCAGCGCACATCCCGGGAGCCGCACGTCTCTCTGAGTGGCTGGGAAGCCCAAAGGCCCAGGCCCCACGGCAGAGGCTGCTCCCAGCTGCCGCAGCTCCTCAATCACCACCTGCACACCGCTGCCCACGCTGTCACACTCTTCCTCCACAGCAGACAGAGCCTTGCAGACTTCCCCAGGACTCTCCTTGAGATGCCCAGGTTCCTCAGGTGGGGAACTATGTGCCCGGCTTTCCCCATCTTCATCATGGGTGGACACTTTCCCTTGCCTTAGCTCACCCACTTCCTCCTGGAGACGTTTTAACAACTCATTGTTGGCCCTGGCCAGACCCAGAGCAGCTTCAGCCAGACCTACTGCCTTATCCACCCGCTGGTAGATAATATGCAGGAGCTGCTCTGAGCTCTGAACGGCCAGGCCGTGTCCTGTCACTGTGATGGGGGTGCTGGGAGGAGGATTCCCGCCCTGAGAGCCTGCGGTGCCCCCACTAGTCTCACTCTTACAGGCACAGCAGCAGCATCTGGCCTCACTGCCACCGGGAGGGGAGAAGAGAATGGTGGCACTGAAGGACATAGCTGATGGGGCAGTCACAACTGTGCTCACACTGCTGGGCTGCTCCAAAAGGACTTCCAGTCAGCTGGACTTCACAAGCTTGGTGGAAAGCACCAGGTGCTTTGGATTCACTTTCCTTTCTCAATAATGGTGGTCAGAGGAGCCCGGGCACCAGGCGGTGGGTTCTGTGAAAGAGAAGCAGGCAAGCCCTGGAGGCGCACACACAGTCCATGGCTTCCTGTCCTGGGCAGAGGAGAGAAAGAGGCTGTCTTCTATTTGCAGATCCTGCAATCACTAAGCACAACACACTGGGTGATGCCTACAAAGGCCTTCCTGATGAACACAGTTTCAGCGGGTAAAGGGCATTCTTCCTGCACCCCAGAATGAAATACTTCCCCCACACACACACACTGCAATCTAATGAATAGAAAGAGGACTCAAAGGACCCACCAACATCTAGTAAGATTAGAATATAAAGGAAGAGAATGTACACCTATCTCTTTCTCCTCCTCTCCTCTACCTTGCCATTTTTACTGTAATAACAGCACTGCATTTCACTGCTTTGACATCATTTCTTAAGGAGTTCAGAAAACTTCATGTACATTACTTCATCTACATAACAGCACTAGAAAACACACATTACCCCAGGTCTCGAGAAGAAACATGCAGAGAAGTTATACATACATTTTTTTTTTTAAACAGTCTCACTCTGTTGCCCTGGGTACAGTACACTTACAACCACCTCAAACTTTTGGGCTCAAGCAATCCTCTTGCCTCAGCCTCCCGAGTAGCTGGGACCACAGGCATGCACCACCACAACCAGCTAATTTTTCTGTTTTTTGTAGAGACAGGGTCCAGCTCTTGCTCAAGCTGGTCTGGAATTCCTGAGTTCAGGCAATCCTCCTGCCTTGGCCTCTCAGCGTGCTAGGATTATAGGCGTGAGCCACCTCACCCAGCCTGTTATGTCTTTTTCAAGGTCAGAGGAAGATAGCAGAATCCAGTTATTGCTACTTTCAATCTAGTGTTGTATTATGTTTTAACTGATACCTCTTTTGGTTGACATAAAAATCATGATTCTACCTTCGTTATAATTTTCATAGAGATGCATTCAGGCTAAGACTCCAAAATGAGGAATACATGGATCACTGCAGCCCTCAGCAGCCTCTCACTATAATATTATTAATGCTTTGGGGATAGGGTAGGGAAATGAAACAAAAAGCTAGATCAGGGAATTGAGCTGGGGCAACCCAGTGCTGTGTAGCCCACTTGCTCTCAGTTGTATACCAGGGCCTCTAGCCTCTGCAATGAAAACTAGCTGTCCTGAGTCCTCTAGCCAGTCGTTCAGAAAAATCACCTCTGGGGCTCCTCCTCTCATGCCCCTGGAGGGAGGAGCCGAAGCTCAATAGAAATGTCTAAATACCCCTGCTGCCACTTTGCCCACATGACCAGCCTCATAAAAAGAGAAACCAGAATGTCAGTGATAAGCCAAACTGCTTCTCTTTTGAATGACTGTAGTTAAGCAACTGAACTACTCTAGGAGAAAAAAAAGAGGGTTTGATTTGTACCACTGAGAACACTCCAAGGAACTTAATAAATATTGCCATTTTCTAAATGATACTTGATTATATAAAAAGAATCCTTCTGCTTGAAGCTCCCTAAGTGACAAAACCTTAAGTGTGTTTACTGTTTCCTCAAGAGATACATTTCTCTTTTACCCTGTAAATTATATCATAGCATCACAATTAAATAGGAGAGAAGGGCGGTGCCTGTGGCTCAAGGAGTAGGGCACCGGTCCCATATGCCAGAGGTGGTGGGTTCAAACCCAGCCCCGGCCAAAAACCAAAAAAAAAAAAAAAAAAAACAGGAGAGAAAGAGGTTAGGAGAATTTCCTATATATTGAGGGCTTTTTTTCTTTTTTTTTGAATCAGCAATCTCATTTCAGAAATAGGCCATATTAATGCCTCTGAGGTACTAAAACATAAATCTGACAATGCATTTTAATTACATTTGGTTATTAAAGACTAGTTTTTCATTTGCTCTTTCCACCCTTTATACTGAAGATACGGCTTTTCTGTGCCAGAGATTCACTTCTTGCAGGAACTTAACTCAAATCCATTTATAACTTCCCTACCATTAGAGTCACTGGAAGGCACAGCTAAACCTGAAACTAAAGGTTAAACCAAAGTAAAATTAAAGGTTAAAGGAAAGCACTAAGCAATTCTATGTCAATTTCAAGATGAATCATTTATGTATTTTTTTCCTTCCTAAATGAAGGTCTACATTGCCCCTGCCAGATTTGTTTGGTTGTTTGGTTTTTGGTGTGTGCGTGTGTGCACACACACGTGTGTATGCATGTGTTTAACAAACATCATGCAAGGAGTTTAATCAGAACATGGATGCTGTGAGAAAAACAAAGTTATGTTTTACTGATAATAGATGATGATATACAAATGCTTGCACCAGTGAGTTTATTTGTAAAGTCAGAAATTAAGATACATCAGGTTAGGACATTGGGTTCTCTCATTCCTTTCTGGTACCAAACTGACAACTCAGTTCTCTTGCCTTACACATTTACTCTTTCTTGCAAGAGGCCTTCATACCTACCATGTTGTACCTGCCTCAAGCCCCTCCCTTTCCCCTTCCATGGTCTTTCTTTAGCCATCTTTCCAAAACAGCACTGCTCTGCGGCTAAAAAAAAATATAGTCTTTGGTTTTGCTACTGTTGATATGGTGAATAACGTTTATAGACTTGCACATATTAAACCAGCCTTGCATCCCTGGGATGAAACCTACTTGATCATGATGAATGACTTTTTGATGATAAGCTGTAACCTACTGGCTAAGATTTTGTTGAAAACTTTTGCATTTATATTCATTAGTGAAATTGGTCTAAAATTCTCCTTTTTTGTTGGGCCTTTTCCTGGTTTTGGTATCAGGGTGATGTTTGCTTCATAGAACATGTTGGGGAAGATTCCTTCCTCCTCAATTTTTTGGAATAATTTCTGCAGTACAGGAATAAGCTCTTCTTTGAAAGTCTGATAAAATTCTGGTGTAAAGCCATCCAGACCAGGGCATTTTTTAGTTGGAAGATTTTTTTATTGTTTCTTTGATCTCAGTGCTTGAAATTGGTCTGTTCAGGAGGTCTTTTCATCTGGGCTAAGTCTAGGGAAAGGGTGTGATTCCAAATATTGATCCATTTCCTTCACATTGTCAAATTTCTGGGCATAAAGCTTCTGGTAGTATTCAGAGATGATCTCTTATATCTCTGTGGCATCAGTTGTTATTTCCCCTTTGTCATTCCTGATTGAGGTTACTAGAGATTTTACTTTTTTATTTCTAATTAGTCTAGCCAAAGGTTTATGTATTTTATTTATTTTTTTAAAAAACCCAACTCATTTCATTAATTTTCTGAATGATTCTTTTGTTTTCAATTTCATTAATCTCTGATTTAATTTTGGATATTTCTTTTCTTCTGCTGGGTTTAGGCTTAGAATGTGCTTCTTTTTCCAATTCCATCAGATGGCGTGTGAATTTGTTGATATGCTCTCTTTCTGTTTTTCGAATGTAGGCTTCTAAAGCTATAAATAAAGACTATATGATCCTCTCAAGAGATGCAGAAAAAGCATTAGATAAAATCTAGCATCCTTTTCTAATTAGAACACTGAGGAGTATTCGATCAGCTTCTGAAACTGATTGAAGCTATCTATGACAAACCCACATCTAATATTTTACTGAATGGAGTAAAACTGAAAGCTTTTCCTCTTAGAACTGGAACCAGATGAGGTTGTCTTCTGTCACCTTTACTATTCAACATAGTGCTGGAAGTTCTTGTCTAATTAGACAAGACAAGAAAATAAAGGGCATCCAAATGGGAGCAGAGGAGGTCAAACTCTCCCTTTTTCCTGATGATATGATCTTATACCAAATTATGAAACCCTAAGAAAGGAAATAGCAGAGGACATTAACAAATGGAAGAACATACCATGCTCATGGCTGAATAATCAATATTGTTAAAATGTCTATAATTCCCAGAGCAATTTACCGATTCAATGCCATCCCTATTAAAATATCAACATCCTACTTTCGAATCTTGGAAAAAATGATTCTGCATTTTGTATGGAACCAGAAAAAACCCCACATAGCTAAGGCAGTTCTTAGTAATAAAAACAAAGCCGAGGTATCATCATATCAGATTTCAGGCTGTATTACAAGGCCCTAGTGGTCAAGACAGCATGGTACTGGCACAAAAATAGAGACATAGATATTTGGAACCGAATAGAAAACCAGGAAATGAAACCAACAACTTACAGCCACCCAATCTTCGATAAACCAAACAAGAACATACCTTGGGGGAAAGACTTCCTATTCAATAAATGGTGCTGGGAGAACTGGATATCAACATATAAAAGACTGAAACTGGACCCACACCTTTCTCCACTCACAAAAATTGATTCAAGATGGAGAAAGGACTTAAATTTAAGGCATGAAACAATAAAAATCCTCAAAGAAAGTATAGGAAAAACACTGGAGGATATCGGCCTGGGGAAAGACTTTATGAGGAAGACTGCCATGGCAATAGCAACAACAGCAATAATAAATAAATGGGATTTAATTAAACTGAAAAGCTTCTGTACAGCTAAGAAGACAACAACCAAAGCAAATAGACAACCTACCTAATGGGAAAGGATATTTGCATATTTTGAATCAGACAAACGCTTAATAACCAGGATCTACAAAGAACTTCAATTAATCCACAAGAAAAAAACCAACAATCCCGTACATCATTGGGGAAGGGAGATGAATAGAATCTTCTCTAAAGATGACAGATGAATGGCCAGCAAACACATGAAAAAATGCTCATCATCTCTAATTCTTAGAGAAATGCAAATGAAAAACACCCTGAGAGTGGGCAGCACCTGTGGCTCAGTGAGTAGGGTGCCGGCCCCATATGCCGAGGGTGGTGGGTTCAAACCCAGCCCCGGCCAAACTGCAAACAAAAATGGCTGGGCGCTGTGGCGGGCGCCTGTAGTCCCAGCTGCTCAGGAGGCTGAGGCAGGAGAATCGCATGAGCCCAGGAGTTGGATGTTGCTGTGAGCCGCGGTACAGTGAGACTCTGTCTCTAAAAAAAAAAAAAAACCACCCTGAGATATCTAACCCCAGAGAGAATGGCCTATATCACAAAATCTCAAAACTACAGATGCTGGTGTGGATGTGGAGAGAAAGGAACACTTTTATGCTGCTGGTGGGACTGCAAACTAATACAACAAAATACTCCAGGAAGTATGGAGAAACCTCAAAGAACTCAACCTAGACCTCCCGTTTGATCCTGCAATCCCATTACGAGGCATCTATCCAGGAAAAAAAAATCTTTTATTATAAAGACACTTGTACTAGGCTGTTTATCGCAGCCCAATTTACAATTGTTAAAATGTAGGAAACAAACTAAATGTCCTTCAACCCAGGAATGGATTGGTAAGCTGTGTATACATGTATATGTATACCATGGAATATTATTCAGCCATAAAAATATGGAGATTTTGGGCGGTGCCTGTGGCTCAAGGAGTAGGGCACCGGTCCCATATGCCAGAGGTGGTGGGTTCAAACCTAGCCCCGGCCAAAAAAAACCACAAAAAAAAAAAAAAAATATGGAGATTTTGCAGCATTTGTACTAACCTGGATGGAGGTGGAACACATTATTCTTAGTGAAGCATCACAGGAATGGAGAAGTATGAATCCTATGTATTCAATTTTGATATGAGGACAATTTATGACAATTAATGTCACAGTGGGGCATGGGGGAAGGGGAGACCAGACAGAGAAGGAGGGAGTGGGTGAGGGAAAGGAAAAGAAGAAAAAAAGAAAAGACAAGAAAATAGTGACTAATTCTCACATAAATTGGATTTAATTTTGACCGAAGTACATTACTTAAACATTAATTTTTAATTCAACTTGTTTTTTTTTTTTTTTTTTTGTAGAGACAGAGTCTCACTTTATGGCCCTCGGTAGTGCTGTGGCCTCACCCAGCTCACAGCTTAATTCAACTTGTTAATATGTTGTTTGGGATACTGCATCCTCATTTATTTATTATTATTATTTTTTTTTTTTGTAGAGACAGAGTCTCACTTTATGGCCCTCGGTAAAGTGCCGTGGCATCACACAGCTCACAGCAACCTCCAACTCCTGGCTTAAGTGATTCTCTTGCCTCAGCCTCCCGAGTAGCTGGGACTACAGGCGCCCGCCACAACGCCCGGCTATTTTTTGGTTGCAGTTCAGCCGGGGCCGGGTTTGAACCTGCCACCCTCTGTATATGGGGCTGGCGCCTTACCGACTGAGCCACAGGCACCACCCTGCATCCTCATTTATAAGTGAAATATGTTTGTAATTTCCCCTTTGTAATAATATATTCCCTCCAATTTTAATATTAGGTGTACCCAGATCAAGTAGAATGATTTTGAAGTATTTCTTCTTTTTCTATTGTCTATAAGATTTGGCATGATCGGGTGGTGCCTGTGGCTCAGTGAGTGGGGTGCTGGCCCCATATACTGAGGGTGGTGAGTTCAAACCCAACCCCGGCCAAACTGCAACAATAAAAAAAAAAAAACTTAATTAAAAAAAAAAAGGATTTGGCATGATCTGTTTTTTGAAATTATCTTTTACTTTTATTTATAAATATTAGTTGTCTATTTTTTGAGACTTAAAAAATAAATAATAAGTAACTGATGACTCCATACTGACTCTCAAAGAGTCAAAGCAATCTATAATAGACATACTCTTATTTGACAATGTGAATGTTACTTTCTTTGCATTATTATTATTGCTTAATATTTCAATGCAGCAATTCTCTGATTTCTTTTCTGAATGTATTGTATTCATTCATTCTTTACAAGGTCTTTGTTTCTAGTCCTTATCTTAAACATTGTTATTGTTATTAAATTTTAAGCCTCTTTAATTTTGTGAAGGCAAAAAATGTAAACCTAATAGACACATGTATATATAAAAAATAATAATAAATAAATAAAAAACAAAAAAAACCGAGGTTCTCATTTGACAGCACTACTTACGAGCTGGGTGAACTTGAGTAAATTATTTTTTTTTTTGGAGACAGAGTCTCACTATGTTGCCCTTGGTAGCGTCATAGCTCACAGCAACCTCAAACTCATGGGCTTATGCAATTCTCTTGCCTCAGCCTCCCAAGTAGCTGGGACTACAGGCGCCTGCCACAACATCCGATTGTAGTTGTTATTGTTGTTTGGCTTGAACCTGCCAGCTCCGTGTATGTGGCTGGTACCCTAGCCGCTGAGCTACAGGTCCCAAGCCTGAACAGGGAATGTTTTAAACGTGGAGTATCTAAACAACCAAGCAAAATACATACAAGTCCTAAAACTATAGTATAGAATGAAAAATTCCAGGAGTTCAAAATAATGAAAAGATCAAAAGGATGAAATTACACTGAGAAAGAATTCTTACATAAGACAAACCTCCAGGGCTTGGCTCCTGTAGCTAAGTGTTTAGGTTGCCAGCCACATACACTGGAGCTGGCGGGTTCAAATCCACCCCGGGCCCGTCAAACAACAATGACAAGGACAACCAAAAAATAGCCAGACCTTATGGCGGGCACCTGTAGTCCCAGCTACTAGGGAGCTGAGGCAAGAGAATCGCTTGAGCCCAAGAGTTTGAGGTTGCTATGAGTAATAACACTACAGCACTCAACTCCAGAATGACTGAGAGAGACTCTGGCTCAAAAAAGAAATACATGGAATGTTTGGCAAAGCAACAGTTAACACTAGTAAATTATCCAGGCAATAGGTATATCATTATTGTTAAATGTTAATACTGTCAACTTCCAGGTGGTGCCTGTGGCTCAAAGGGGTAGGGCACCGGCCCCATATGCCGGAGGTGGCGAGTTCAAACCTAGCCCTGGCCAAAAACTGCAAAAAAAAAAAAAAAAGCATATGTGTTTACAGTTCATTTCAGTATTGATCTAATTTAAACATATGTGAAATAGGCCTAGATAATATACTTTTCAATAATTTTGATATTTTTTCATAAATGTTTAGATAAAAAGAGAAAGAAAGTTCATCTACTTTAGCCAGTTCAGGGTGAGACTATCCATAATTTTAACTATCCCTTTCCTCCCAAGTCACATGTATTTTTGTCAGGACTAAATATATCACTCTCTTGGCAGTTCCTTTGCTTGTGTTCTCCCCATTCTGAGTTTGAATTTTCTGCTTGACTGAATTCACCTCCAAACTATGAAAAATAAGTTTCTCACTATTTAATAGATTATGTCTGATATGGTACCACTCGAATGATATATGTTCTTATAATGGGCTCTAGACTCATTCAGGGTCATGCTAGCAATGGACATCCTTAAATGTGATTACTGAAAGCATGCAATTCATATTGTAATCTTAATTTTAAGAAATAAATAAGGAGAATGGTCACTTAAAAGTTCCTGCTGTGTTGTTCAGCCCTGCTTCTCCACTTCAAGGGACAAAATGGCTCACCTGTGAAAAGGTCCTCTCAAAATCTACTTTTTTTTTCAGATTATTATGAGGGTACAAATATTCAGGTTACCTTGTTTATGTTTCTAAGGTAAACTTCCAGTTGTAGTTGAGCCCTTCACTTGTTTATTCTTTTTTTGAAAGTCTCACTCTGTGCCCTGAGTAGAGTACAGGGCATCATTAAGATGCTAACTGCAGGGCGGCACCTGTGGCTCAAAGGAGTAAGGCACTGGCCCCATACTCCAGAGGTGGCAGGTTCAAACCCAGCCCCGGCCCAAAAAAAAACGCAAAAAAAAAAGATGCTAACTGCAATTTCAAGCTCCTGGGTTAAAGGGATCCTCCTGCCTTTGCCTCCCCAAGTAACTGAGACTACAGGCACTCACACAATACCCAGCTAGTTTTTTCTCCTTTTAGAAGAGATGGGGTCTCCCAACTCCTGAGCTAAAGCAATCCACCAGCCCGGAGTTCGAGGCCAGCCTCAAAACCTATTTCTATCAGAAATTAACTTATCACACAAGGGCAGGTAAATAAATACCACAAAACACTGTTTTCCCATACCACAGATTCAGAGGTAAGAGACCTATAGACCCAGAGGCCAGAATTGGGTCTTAAAAAAAAAAAGTATTCAATGGAATCCAAGTATTACTTGTACAGTAAGACAAGAATTTGTAGCCCCACAACTGACAGTCCTTTTCCCTTATATTTGTTAAGAATTTTTTTTTTTTTTTTTTAGAGACAGTCTCATTTTATCACCCTCGGTAGAGTTCTGTGGCGTCACAGCTCACAGCAACCTCCAACTCCTGGGCTTAAGCGATTCTCTTGCCTCAGCCTCTCGAGTAGCTAGGACCACAGGTGCCCGCCACAACGCCCAGCTATTTGTTAAGAAATAAATTTCTGGGCAGCACCTGTGGCTCAAAGGAGTAGGGCACCGGCCCCATATGCCAGAGGTGGTGGGTTCAAACCCAGCCCTTGCCAAAAACTGCAAAAAAAAAAGAAAGAAAAAAATTTCTTAAATTTACTTATAACAATTTGCTAAAGCACAAGTTGTTAAGATTAAAATGTCCACTTTCGAGTTTTCATATAAATGTGCCTAACGTAAAGGTCCCTTACTACATTTAGGGAGATACTGAAAAAATGAAAAACGAGCTCCTGGAACTCTCTCTCACCAACGAGCCCTCGGTAAATGTTAGTTGATTAAATATTAGTCAAAGATGACAAGGTGGACAGTGGAACCATTTATGACGAGCGTGCGATTCACAGCGACGCAGTCAGCACAGAAATCTGCCATTGCTCTCTCCAGGCCGCAAAAGGCATAAACTGTACGCAACCACAGTGTGCCCTGGAGCTCCCGAGGAAAAGGGTAAAGCGGGGAGGGCAAAGGTCCAAGATGCAGTCAGGGATCTAGCTGGGTCCCCGCGTGGAAACTACGTAGGAACGAACGCTGAGGACTTGGGCTGAGCGCAGCGCTTGCCGCAGTAACTAGGGTAAGGGTGCCGCCTTAGCAGCGCTCCGAGCGTTCCACTGCGTGTGCCCTGCGCTACCGCGCCGGCTGACTCAGCGAAGCCAAGGAGAGCTCGCGAAAAGCCGAGGAATCCGCGGCGCCGGCCCGTGTACCCGGCTAGAGCGCGCACGCGGAAAGGCACCGCCCCACTCGCCCTTTGGCTCTGGGTGATTGGCGGCTGGACGTGGCGGAATAGCAGAACCAGCGACACTATTGGCTGCAATTCAGTCACTCTAGGAGCTACGGAGGGGAGGGGCTTCTTCAGGGAGGGACACGACCGCAAGGCTTTTTCCAACGCTGTTAGACGCCATTTTTAGTTTGTTTTTGTTTACTCTCTTTTGTGGTGTTATGCTGTTCACAAACCAGTGTGTACATGTTTATAATATGTACAGGGGCCACAAATTGGCTTCATATACTTCGTGGTGGCCGGCTTTTTGTTCCGGCTGGCCTTGATTACAGATCTGTCAGATCTTGCAAACTAGCAGTTCCTTAGTTCAAGGTTTTCATCCGTAGGGGCCCTGAGGATTCCCAGGCAAAATCTACAGAGCTTAGTTTTACTTTGCTTTGGTAAAAAGGCCAAGCCAAGGATATATTCTGATATTATTAGTGAAAGGAGTGCTCTTTCTTATAAAAAATAAGCAAGGACAGTGGGTATGTCCCTAGGTTCCTACATGATGAAATCAAATAGCCTAGGAAGCCAAGGGCACAGGCTGTGTACTGCGCCAGGAGAGCTCTCCCCTTTCTGACAAGCTAAAAACTGAAGTAAAAACTGTATGCGATGACCTGAAGATGCGGAAGCGTCAGGGTACAACTCCATTAAAAATTCCATCAATGCTAAGATAATCACAAAAGTCACTAGAACCTGACTAGATTTCAAAGAAATGCAGGTCTGAACTTGTGAAATGGTCCACCTTCGAGCCAGTATTTATTAAGCAATGATGTGACTTGCACTGAGAATAAAAGTACACTTAATTCAGGTAACAAACCTGAGAGCCTACACAGGGCCACTTTCATTATTATGAATTTAAAGAACTTGTACAATTTTATTACAATTGTTACTTAGGAGTCTTAAATACTGCTGGAAATAGAGTAACACACTAGCTGAGAAATAGAAATGCATTATCATCAGAGGTTTTGTTGTAATGAAATTTCAATTCTACAGTAGATCTCTTTTTATCTCCTGATTGCTTCTACACTTGTGACATTCCAGTTTCTCCCTTATCACCCCACAGATTTCCTATGCTTTCACTCCAGTCTGCAAATACAAATTTGGAGACAGGCATTTTCCATGATTCCTAATTGAGGAGATAATGGTTCTGTAAAAATTAAATTAGAATAGGGGTCCTCTAACTGGAGGCTCTGTGAGCTTGTCTTCTAATTAATACACTTTTCTCTCTGTGACTCTTAGACACAGGGAGGTTTTTCATTCCAAAAATGCAACATGATAGCCAAAATACACTTGTTATTCCTCCCATTATTTGCTTCTGCCTTCTCTTGGTTTCCCATCACCACCACCGCGAACAGTTGCTGAGAACTGGATTTGACTAGATTTTTTTTTCTGATACTTTGCCAGCTGTGAAGCTTTTCAAACAAATCCCAACCAATAAACGACCATTTTGTCAAAAAGCCAAGAGAGAACTTCCCTTCTGAACACATCAACCAAACCACACATAAAGGCCAAAATATACACGGCTATACATTTAAGAACGTGAGACAATAAAAAGCAAAACCACTTAGGCAAAAAAGCTTTGAACCACAGACTCAATACATTGCCTACTGTTCATTTGCCACATGGTCTACATACGCCTTGGGAACCATTTAATTATTCACTAATATGATGCTTTACAAGAGGAGCAGAAAAATAATAGTAAACGCACAAGAAAATGCCTAAGTATGCTAAACACAGGATTTCTTCTAAGCTCTAATTGCACATGAATTTCAGTCACATTTAGGAAGACAACAACAACGACAAAATTCACATCCTAGGGGCTACTTGGCACACATAAAACCAAATCACTTTTAAAAAATCACTTTTGAAAATAAAATCTGATATGGCACATATACACATACTGTACACATACACAAAAAATAACCCCAAGATAAATCTTTACGAAATTATTTGCTTCAAGAAATAAACACACACACAGAAATGTCCTAATGAAAATGTGTATGCAAGACAAACTGTAAGAAGGGATTCCCGCCTCCCCTCCAGGGAAATGAGTGTCCCAATTGTAATATACCAATATTTTCAACCTATTGGCCTTGGACAATTGCCACTTCCCAGCCACTTGGTTTTGTTTCTGGGGGAGGATGTGTAAAACGCGCACGCAAACGGCTTTGTGAGGGAGCCTCAAATCTCTCTCTGCTCCTTTAGACGTTGCCTGTGGCAGAAGTATTTACATTATCCCTTAAGCCCGTTTAAAAAAAAGAAATCTATACTTCCCAAACAGCTAAATCTTTAAAATCCCTCAACCACAAAAATTTACCAGTTCTTAAAATGTGATAACAAAAAGAAAAAAAAAAACTCTATACATTTGGCTGGAAACGGTAGTACACGGCCATCTTGCGTCTCAACTTCTTGGTATATTTAAATCCTTCACCAGGAAAAAGAAAGAGGAAGAGACAGAAAAAGAAATGGGGGGAAAGAGCAAATTCCCCTTAGCAACAGTTTCCTCACCCCAGCACTTCCACAGATCTCTATTTTTAAAAATGTTGAAAACACACACAAGATTAAGAGGGGAAAAAAATAGAAAAAGGATACCCGAAGGTCGTATGGTTCTTTGTATTCGTGTGTGTGCAAAAAAGGAGGACTCGCGGAGCCGGAGCCGGCAAGCCCCGCCCCTCCCCCGACGCCCGCCCGGATTGGCCGCCCGCGGCCGTGGGGCGCCCCGCCCGCGAGCACACGCGCCTTGCCGGAGGCGCCGGCACCCGCGGGGGCGGGGGATGGGCCCTAAGGGCCACCAGACCCCTGACCCCGACCTGGCAGCGTCACTGGCACCTGTCCTGTTACCCAGCTCTCTCCCTTCCTTTTACTTTCTCATTCTTGCCTTCCTTATTTTTCCTCCGTGAAACCAGGCCCAGTCACCAGCAGAACAATCCCAGTGAGGGAGCGCCCTGCCCTGACACTGCTAAATTTGGTTAACTAGACTGAGACTAAACATCAGGAGCTCTTAGTTTCCAGGTGCGATGTCTCTGGCAGTTGCTTAAGACCCCCATCTTTAAATAAACATTCACGTAAATATGTGACATCTTTCAGATGAAAAGACAAAATAGCCTTACACTTTGGAGATTGTTTTTGCACAGCCTGAGTTCCCAATTTCTTTTCTTGGCTAATACCACGTACTTGAGAAACTAAAATGGCTCTTCTTTATTCTTGCATGAAGACCAGTTGCTTATACCTGGATTTTAAGCTACCCATAATTTGGTCCCATGCCACCTATCTGTTCTTAGTTCCCACTATCCTCATTTTATCACCATCTATAATTCCTTTGCTGCAGTGGTCTTGTCGGCCTGAATAATGCCAGTACCACCCCCCACACATATACACACACATCTTTGATTAGACAATTTTTATCCATTCTTCAGCTATTTCAGTCCACACACACCACACTTCTTTCTGCTCTTAGCAGGAACTTCAGGCTTACGCAGCATTTAACTCTACCTTGACTGTCTCACATATGTGAGTAATTTAACCCCAGTACACTGAGATCAGAGATCATATCTTGAAAAACATTTTTTCTGAGCAGAGTCTCACTATGTCACCCTGGGTAGAGTGCTGTGGCACCATAGCTCACAGGAACCTCAAACTCTTGAGCTCAAGTGATCCTCTTGCCCAGTCCCGAGTAACTGGGACTCCTGGTACCCACCATAATGCCCATAATGCTATTTTTTTTTTTTTTTTTTTTGTGGTTTTTGGCTGGGCTGGCTTTGAACCTGCCACCTCTGGCATATGGGAACCGCGCCCTACTCACTGAGCCACAGGCGCCACCCAACCATAATGCTATTTTTAGAGACAGGGTCTGGCTCTGGCTCTTGGCTCAGGCTGGTCTGGAACTCCTCAGCTCAATCCACCCATCTCAGCTTTCCAGAGTGCTAGGATTACAAGTGTGAACCACCACACCTGGCCTTAGGTACTACTCTTACCTCCATTTTATTTATTTATTTATTTATTTTTGAGACAGAGCCTCAAGCTGTCGCCCTGGGTAGAGTGCTGTGGCATCACAGCTCACAGCAACCTCAAACTCCTGGGCTCAAGTGATTCTCTTGCCTCAGCCTTCCAAGTAGCTGGGACTACAGGCGCCCACCACAACACGCAGCTATTTTTTGTTTGCAGCCCTCATTGTTGTTTGGCAGGCCCAGGCTGGATTCGAACCCGCCAGCTCAGGTGTATGTGCTGGCGCCTTAGCTGCTTGAGCCACAGGCACTGAGCATATTATTTAGTTTTTGAGACAGAATCTCACCATGTCATCCTTGGTAGATTGCTGTGGTATCATAGCTCACAGCAACCTCAAACACTTGGGCTCAAGCAATTCTCTTGTCTCAGCCTCCCAAATAGCTGGGACTACATGTACCTGCCACAATACCCAACTATTTTTTAGACACAGGGTCTCACTCTTGCTGAGGCTGGTCTCGAACTCCTGAACTCAGGCAATCCACTGCCTTGGCCTCCCAGAGTGCTGGGTGAGCTATCATTTTTTTTTTTTTTTTTGTAGAGACAGAGTCTCACTTTATGGCCCTTGGTAGAGTGCCATGG
Organism: Nycticebus coucang; assembly: GCF_027406575.1. Taxonomy (NCBI): domain Eukaryota; kingdom Metazoa; phylum Chordata; class Mammalia; order Primates; family Lorisidae; genus Nycticebus; species Nycticebus coucang. The sequence continues at coordinate 31,052,775 of NC_069785.1, read as the reverse complement.
CATCACACAGCTCACAGCAACCTCCAACTCCTGGGCTTAAGCGATTCTCTTACCTCAGCCTCCCAAGTAGCTGGGACTACAGGCGCCCGCCACAACACCCAGCTATTTTTTTTGGTTGCAGTTCAGCCGGGGCCAGGTTTGAACCCGCCACCCTCAGTATATGGGGCTGGCGCCTACCGACTGAGCCACAGGAGCCGCCCTGAGCTATCATTGTTAATGAAACCACACACAAAGGTGAGAGGACTGTTCTAAATTAAAGAACAATATAAAGTCGTGGCAACTATATGCACATTGCATGGGTCTGAAAAAAAAAGCCATCCTGGATGTTATCATGATAATTAGGGGAAACTGAATATATCCTGGATATTAGATAATGTGATTGTAACAGAATTATACAGGCAGGTAAATAGCATCCCCATTTTTTAAAATTTTTTATTTTATTTATTTTTATTTTTTTAGAGACAGAATCCTACTTTGTCACCCTTGGTGGAGTGCTGTGGTGTCACAGCTCACAGCAACCTCCAGCTTTTGGGTTTAGGCGATTCTCTTGCCTCAGCCTCCCGAGCAGCTGGGACTACAGGTGCCCGCCACAACGCCTGGCTATTTTTTGGTTGCAGTTTGGCCGGGGCCGGGTTTGAACCTACCACCCTTGCTATATGGGGCTGGTGCCCTACTCACTGAGCCACAGGCACCGCCCCAGCATCCCCATTTTACAAGAAATGAGATGCAGGCCAGGTGCTACGGCACACACCTGTAATTGACCCCAACACTCTGAGAAGCTGAGGCAGGAGGCTGGCTGGAACTCAGGCATTTGAGACCAGCCCGAGCAAGATCAAGACCCGGTCTCTACTAAAAATAGAAAATATCACCCAGGCATTGTGGCATGGGCCAGCTACTCAGGAGGCTGAGGCAGAAGGATTGCTTGAACCCAAGAGTTTGAGGTTGCTGTGAGCCAGGCTGGCACCATGGCACTCTAGCCAGGTCAACAGAGTGAGACTGTCTCAAAAAAAAAAAGGTTTAGGCTGGACATGGTGGCTCACACCTGTAATCCTAGCACTCTGAGAGCCCAAGGTGGGTGGATTGCTTGAGCTCAGGAGTTTGAGACCAGCCTGAACAAGAGCAAGACCCTGTCTCTACTAAAAATAGAAAAACCTATTTTTGACACCAGCCAGGTGTCATAGTAGCCTGTAGTCCCAGCTACTTGGGAAGCTGAGACAAGAGAATCACATGAGCCCAAGAGTTTGAGATTGCTGGGCAGTGCCTGTGGCTCAAAGGAGTAGGGTGCTGGCCCCATATGGCGGAGGTGGTGGGCTCAAACCCCAAACCCAGCCCCAGCCAAAAACTGCAAAAAAAAAAAGAGTTTGAGGTTGCTGTGAGTATGACACCAGGGCACACTACCAAGGGCGACAAAGCAAGACTCTGTCTCAAAAAAAAAAAAAGTGGCAGCACCCATAGCTCAGTGGGTAGGGTGCTGGTCACATACACTGAAGCTGGCGGGTTCAAGCCCAGCCCAGGCCTGCTAAACAACAATGACAAATGCAACCAAAAAATAACCAGGCGTCATGTCGGGCACCTGTAGTCCCAGCTACTTGTGATACCACGGGACACTCTACCTAGGGCGACATAGTGACATTCTGTCTCAAAAAAAATTGTTAAGAAAGAAACTGAGATTCAGAGAGTGATTATTACAAGGTCCCATAGTTAACAGATGACAGACTAAAAACCCAAGTCAGTTGTCTCATTCAGCCCCCTAACACGTATGCACACATTTTGGCACTGGCCATTCATCAGGCCTCATCCATGTAATTATTGGTTCCCCAAGTCGGAACCATTTTTGTTAGGATCTAGTTCTCAGCAGAAAGGCCGGTTGCCTTCAGTATTCTTTTATACCCTAGCAAGCACCCTACCTTACAAGTCAGCTTAGGCCATAGTTTTGCCTTTTACCCAGAAATGAAGTGCTAGTGTTTATGTTCTAAAGGCTTATAGACTTTCTGTGTTTCTGCCTTTCTTTTAATTTTGGAGTCAGGGTCTCAACATGTTGCCCAAGCTGGCCTCAAGGAATCCTACCATCTCATGCTCCAAGTAGCTGGGACTATAGGCACACACTACCACGTCCAGCTTGTGTTTCTTTTCATGTGCTTTACATTTACTTTTCTTTTCTTTTCTTTTTCTTTTTTTTGACACAGGATCTCACTTTGTTGCCCAGACTAGGGTGCAGTGGTGTCATCATTGTTCACTGCAACTTCAAACTCCTAGACTCAAGCCATGCTTTTGCCTTAGCCTCCTGAGTAGCTGGAACCAGGCATGTGTCACCACACCTGACTAATTTTTTATTTTTATTTTTTAACTTTTTTCTTTCTTTCTTTATTTTTTTTGGAGAGACAGAGTCTCACTTTACTGCCCTCGGTAGAGTGCTGTGGCGTCACAGCTCACAGCAACCTCCAGCTCTTGGGCTTATGTGATTCTCTTGCCTCAGCCTCCCGAGCAGCTGGGACTACAGGCGCCCGCCACAACTCCTGGCTATTTTTTTGTTGCAGTTTGGCCGGGGCTGGGTTTGAACCCACCACCCTTGGTATATGGGGCCGGCGCCCTACTCACTGAGCCACAGGTGCTGCCCTAACTTTTTAATTTTTTGTAGTTATAGGGTCTTGCTGTTGCACTGGCTGTTCTTGACCCTCTGGTCTCAAGTAATCTTCCCACCCTAGATTGCTAAAGTACTAACATTACAGAAATGAGCCACCATGCCTGGCCTGGCCCTCCATTAAAACATTGAAAATAACTCAAACCAGCCATGAAATCACTAGGAAAATATTAAGTTTTTTTTTTTTTTTTTTTTTTTGTAGAGACAGAGTCTCACTGTACCGCCCTTGGGTAGAGTGCCGTGGCGTCACACGGCTCACAGCAACCTCTTACTCTTGGGCTTACACGATTCTCTTGCCTCAGCCTCCCGAGCAGCTGGGACTACAGGTGCCTCAGCCTCCCGAGCAGCTGGGACTACAGGTGCCCGCCACAACGCCTGGCTATTTTTTGGTTGCAGTTTGGCCGGGGCCGGGTTTGAACCCGCCACCCTCAGCATATGGGGCCGGTGCCCTACTCACTGAGCCACAGGCGCTGCCGGAAAATATTAACTTTTGATAGGAGTATAGTAGGACATTTCATGTTCCCTAATATACAGGTGATAAGTTTCATAAGGATTAAGATGAAGGGAAAATAGAAATGTTATTAACTATAATCAACAGTCATTGAGGGCTTTGTTGGTGCCAGACACTGTATTTTTTTTTTTTTTTTTTTTTTGTAGAGACAGAGTCTCACTTTATGGCCCTCGGTAGAATGCCGTGGCATCACACAGCTCACAGCAACCTCCAACTCCTGGGCTTAAGCGATTCTCTTGCCTCAGCCTCCCGAGTAGCTGGGACTACAGGCGCCCGCCACAACGCCCGGCTATTTTTTGGTTGCAGTTTGGCCGGGGCCGGGTTTGAACCCGTCACCCTCGTTATATGGGGCCTGTGCCTTACCAACTGAGCCACAGGCGCCGCCCCCAGACACTGTATTTTATTCAATCAATTCTACATGGTAAATACTATTATGCTTCCTCTTTTGCTGATGAGGAAAGTGAGACTCAAGAGAGAGACTGGTAACTTACCTCAAGGTCTCTGAGCTCATTAACTCAATGGTAGTCAGTAGTGGAGTCAGAACTTGAATACAGGTGTGCTGACTGCAGAACCTGTGCTCTTGACTATTCATCATGTGCAAATTGACCCACTCTGTCTTGTTATTACTCTTTTGTTCACTTGTTCTGAGTCTGTGAAAGACAACCTGTCTTCACTGATGATCAATGGCATGTTCATAACCCTCCTGCAAAGTCTCCTGGGATATATTTTTATGTCCATTTCCACAAAGGTCAGAGTTAAGTTGGAAAAGCCATTTCTTTTTTTTAAATGTCCTTTTTTTCCTATGGTCATAGGGTAATCTTTGAGTAAAAACTTTGAGTAATGCACTTTTATGCTAGTAGGTAATGAGAATAGGGAGAAAATGCACTTTTTTCAACTAAAAAGTTACAATTTTCAACTCTAAAACATTTGTGATTTCAGATATTAGATTTTACAGATGAGTTGTCAGTTGAGAAGAAACTTCTTATTTGGCTTTGAATCAAGCAGATCCTTTCTTTTAAGCTGTTTCTGTTCAGTGAGATCCCAAAGGGGCCTCCCATACAGTGAAATGTAACTTTCCCTGGAATGAGGCCAGGAAGCTGGTTCTGACAGTCATTCATTAACACACCCGAAAGCATTTTAGAAGGGATCTGGAAGGAAAGCCTAGAGCCACTGAGAATATGTCCTAAGAGACACTGGAGAGGAAAGTGTGAGACAGCTGAGATTCAGAGATGAGAGAGGTTACAGAAAGCAAAGGAAAAGACAGGAAAGGAAGAGAGGTAGGTGGTAGAGAATATGAGGGCCACTCAGAAAGTATCCAGTCATGATACTTTGAAATGTACTGATATAACGGGTGGTGCCAGTAGCTCCGTGGGTAGGGCGCCAGCCACATAAACCAAGGCTGGAGGGTTCGAACCTGGCCTGGGACAGCTAAAAACAACAATGACAACTGCAACAACAAAAAAAAATAGCTGGGTGTTGTGGCAGATGCCTGTAGTCCCAGCTACTTGGGAGGCTGAAGCAAGAGAATCGCTTAAGCCCAAGAGTTGGAGGTTGCTGTGAGCTGTGACACTATGGCACTCTAAGGAGGGCGACATAGTGAGACTCTGTCTCACAAAATAATAATAAAGTAAAAAATAAATAAAATAAAATAAAGAAATGTACTGATATGAAAAGTAGTATTAACAATGACTGCATACTTTCCAGGCAGCCCTTGTAGTACTCAAAAAAGAGTAGAGAAGGGGTTTGTGTTGTAGTAGGACCAAAGTAGATTAGACTTCAAAGAAAAAAGGTCTGAATTTGACTGATCATTAAATGCAAAAGGAAATGCTGGAAAGTCTTTCTTAATGATCAGTAAAAAATAACAAATGTCCAGTGGCACCTGTGGCTGAAAGTGGTAGGGCGCCGGCCCCATATGCTGGAGGTGGCGGGTTCAAACCCAGCTCTGGCCAAAAAAAAAAACTGCAAAAAAAAAATAATAATAACAAATGTCAAAAAATAAAACAAAAATTAAAATGCAATACCATAAAAAATTAAAAGTAGATAAATGCAAAGAATAAAAGGAGAAAGAAAAGAGGGGAGAAGAAAAATGGACTAGTAGATATTGAAAAGTAGTATTATATGTAGAAGCTATTATATGTAGAAGAGATGACAGAACTTGAAAAGCCACCATTTGGCAAACCCAGCACAAAAATTAAACTGCAGAAAGTTTCAAGATTGTGAGAGAATGGGATATACACATGGTCTCAGTTAATCACTTTACTAGTATGCTAGGACTGCCATGACAAAATACCACAATCTGAGTGGCTTAAACAACTGATATCTATTTTCTCACAGTTCTGGAAGTAGGATATCCAAGATCAAAATGTTAGCAGGGTTGTTTTTTTTTTTTTTTGCAGAGACAGAGTCTCACGGTACTGCCCTAGGGTAGAGTGCCATGACGTCACACAGCTCACAGCAACCTCTAACTCTTGGGCTTACGCGATTCTCTTGCCTCAGCCTCCCGAGCAGCTGGGACTACAGGCGCCCGCCACAACGCCCGGCTATTTTTTGGTTGCAATTTGGCTGGGGCTGGGTTTGAACCCGCCACCCTTGGAATATGGGGCTGGTGCCCTACTCACTGAGCCACAGGCGCCAGCAGCAGGGTTGTTTTCTTCTGAAGCCTCTTTCCTTGGCTTGCAGAGGGCCCTCTTCTCACTATGTCCTCCCATCGGGTTTTTCCTCTGCACGTGCATCACTGGTGTCTCTTTGTATGTCCAAATTGCCTCTTATAAATACAAGAGTCAGACCAGGTTAGGGCCTACCCCAAAGGTCTCATTTTAACATAATCACTGCTTTTTTTTTTGGTTGCAGTTTGGCTGGGGCCGAGTTTGAACCCGCCACCCTCGGTATATGGGGCCGATGCCCTATGGACTGAGCCACAGGCGCCGCCCGTTTGTTTTTTTTTTTTTTTTTTTTTGAGGTAAGAGTCTCACTTTGTTGCCCCTGATAGAGTGTCAGGGCAAAGAGCTCACAGCAACCTCAGATTCCTGGGCTCAAGCTATTCTTTTGCCTCAGCCTCCCGAGTAGCTAGGATTACAGGCGCTGGACACAATGACCAGCAATTTTTTTAAGAGTTGGGGTCTTGCTGTAGCTCAGGCTGGTCTTGAACTTGTGAGCTCAGGTGATCTACCTACCTCGGCCTCCCAGAGTGCTAGGATTACAGGTGTGTGCCCAGTCAAAATCATTTATAGTTAAAAAAAAAAAAAGGGGGGGGCTCACACACAAATTTGGTGCCTGTTCTAAATTAAAGGAAATGGGCCAGGCACAGTAGCTCACACATGTAATCCTAGCACTCTGGGAGGCTGAGGCAGGTGGATTGGAGTCTTTCACAGGTTGGAGACCAGCCTGAGCAAGAGCAAGACCCCCGTCTCTAAATATAGCCGGGCGTTGTGGTGGGTGCCTATAGTCTCAGCTACTCTGGAGGCTGAGGCAAGAGAATTGCGTGAGCCCAAGAGTTTGAGGTTGAGCTATGATGCCATGGCACTCTGCTGAGGTTGACAAAGTGAGACTCTGTCTCAAATAAATAAATACCATGGTCATACAAAAAAGCTTTTTTTTCTTTTTTGAAACAGAGCCTCAAGCTGTTGCCTTGGGTAGAGTGATGTGACATCATAGCTCACAGCAACCTCCAACTCCTGAGCTCAAGCGATTCTCTTGCCTCTGCCTCCCAAGTAGCTGGGACTACAGGTTCCCGCCACAATGCCCAGCTATTTTTTGGTTGCAGCCGTCATTGTTGTTTGGCAGGCCCGGGCTGGATTCGAACCGCCAGCTCAGGTGTATGTAGCTGGTGCCTTAGCCATATGAGCCACAGGCGCCAACCCAAAAAAGCTTTTTTTTTTTGGTCGGTGCCCTACTCCTTTGAGCCACAGGCACTGCTTTATAAGAGAATACTTTAGTTCTTTTTTTTTTTGACAAAGTCTGACTTTGTCACCATCGGTAGAGTGCTGTGTTGTCACAGCTCACAGCAACCTCTAGCTCTTGGGCTTAGGTGATTCTCTTGCCTCAGCCTCCCGAGTAGCTGGGACTATAGGTGCCTGCCGCAACACCTGGCTATTTTTTTGTTGCAGTTTGGCTGGGCGGGTAAGAACTGGCCACCCCTGTGTATGGGGCCGGCGCCCTACTCACTAAGCCACAGGTGCCGCCCCAAGAGTATTTTAGTTCTTAGGAGACGCCTTTAGTGGTAACTTACTTTCAAATGGTTCAGTGAAATAAATAAATAAATAAATACATGGACATGGCTCGGTGCCTGTAGCATGGTGGTTGCGGTGCCGGCCACATGCACTGGAGCTGGCAGGTTCTAATCCAGCCCGGGCCAGCTGAACAGCAATGACAACTGCAACAACAACAACAACAAAAATAGCTGGGCGTTGTAGCGGGCACCTGTGGTCCCAGCTACTTGGGAGGCTGAGGCAAGAGAATCGTTTAAGCCCAAGAGTTGCAGGTTGCTGTGAGCTGTGACGCTACAGCACTCTATTGAGAACAACATAATGAAACTATGTCTCAAAAAATAATAATAATAATAAATGGACATATAGAGATAAACACATGCAGTAAAAACATTTGTTGTGCTGTTTTTCAATTTTTCTGAAATTTTGAAACATTTTAAAATGTGAAAAAATTAAAATAGATAATATGTTTGCTTTAGATATTTATTAATTTTCTTTTTTTTTTTTGAGACATTGTCTCAGTTTATCAGCCTTGGTAGAGTGCTGTGACATCACAGCTCACAGCAACCTCAAACTCTTGGGCTTTAGCAATCCTCTTGCCTCAGCCTCACAAGCAGCTGGGACTACAGGCATCCACTACAATGCTGGGCTCTCTCTCTCTCTCTCTCTCTCTCTCTCTCTCTCTCTCTCTATATATATATATATATATATTTTTTTTTTTTTTTTTTTTTTTTTAATGTAGGTCTCAGTTTTGCTCAGGCTGATCTTGAACTCCTGAACTCAACTCAGGTGATCCACCTTGGCCTCCCAGAGTGCTAGGATTATAGGCACCTCACCTGTAATCCTGCTAGGAGTCACCTCACCTGGCTTCTTTAGATGTTTAGATTCAACCCTTTCTAGAGGCAAGGAAATAGTCTCATGGACGCTAGGGCTCTCTGATTTATTTTAGGAGTCCACTGTAATGCTTCAGATAATTCCAAAGTGCACATAAATGAATAACACGGAGGCTGTCAAAGCATTTTTTTTTAAATAGATGGAAGAAAAACAAGTGATGATAATTTTAGGTTGTGAGGAAAACTAAAACACAAAGAAAAAGGGCTTGTCTACTTTTTGAGGGCATGAGACTAGGTGAGATAACTTCCTCTCTTTCACCATCAGGGATTAGTCCTGCCCTTATGAAGAGCAATGCACTTAAACACTCAGTCATCCAGGGACCAAGGTATTGGCTAAGGCTCTGTCCATGAGTCTAAAATAAACAAAACAAAATATGCTAAGGGATATAACCTATGGAGCTACACCTGGAGCTCAATTCTCCAGGGGCTGACCATATTTTGTATGAGACTAATCCTGTCTTTTGAATAAAAGGGTAGCAGGGCTGGCCAGGCCTGGTGGTTCATGCCTGTAATCCTAGCACTCTGGGAAGCTGAGACAGGCAGACCACTTGAGGTCAGGAGTTCAAGACCAGCCTGAGCAAGAAGGAAACTGTCTCTACTAAAAATAGAAAAAAATTAGCTGAGTGTTGTGGTGGATGCCTGTAGTCCCACCTACTTGAAAAGCTGAGGCATGAGGCTCTCTTGAGCCCAAGAGTTTGAGGTTGCTATGAACTATGATGCCATGGCACTCAATTCCAGGGAGGCAGAGCGAGAATCTGTCTCAAATATAAATAAATAAATAAATAATGTAAGTAGCAGGGCTGTAGAATCTGGAAAAGATGGGAATGCATGGGCGGTGCCTGTGGCTCAGTGAGTAGGGTGCCGGCCCCATATACCGAGGGTGGTGGGTTCAAACCCAGCCCCGGCCAAACTGCAACAACAACAACAACAACAACAAAAAATAGCCGGGCGTTGTGGCAGGCGCCTGTAGTCCCAGCTGCTCAGGAGGCTGAGGCAAGAGAATCACATAAGCCCAAGAGCTGGAGGTTGCTGTGAGCCGTGTGACGCCACGGCACTCTACCAAGAGCAGTAAAGTGAGACTGTCTCTACAAGAAAAAAAAAAGATGGGAATGCCTAGCATTGCTACGCACTCTTGCCTGGGCTAGAGGGCTAGAGTGCAGTGGCATCATTATATTTCACTGCAAACTCCAGCATCTGGGCTCAAGCAATTCTGCCTCAGCTTTCTGAATAGCTAGGACTATAGGCATATGCTACCATACACAGCTAATTTTCTTTTCTTTTTTTTTTTTGTAGAGACAGAGTATCACTTTATTGCCTTCATTAGAGTGCCATGATGTCACAGGACTCACAGCAACCTCTAGCTCTTGAGCTTCAGTGATTCTCTTGCCTCAGCCTCCCGAGCAGCTGGGACTACAGGCGCCCACCACAACGCCTGGCTATTTTTTGGTTGCAGTTCAGCAGGGGCTGGGTTTGAACCCGCCACCCTCGGTATATGGGGCCGGTGCCCTACTCACTGAGCCACAGGCGCCACCCCACAGCTAATTTTCAAACTGTTTTGTAGAGATGGGAGTCTCACTATGCTGCTCAGGTTTTGAACTCCTGGTCTTTTTTTTTTTTTTGTAGAGACAGAGTTTTACTTTATGGCCCTCGGTAGAGTGCCGTGGCCTCACACAGCTCACAGCAACCTCCAACTCCTGGCCTTAAGCGATTCTCTTGCCTTAGTCTCCCAAGTAGCTGGGACTACAGGCACCCGCCACAACGCCTGGCTATTTTTTGGTTGCAGTTTGGCCGGGGCTGGGTTTGAACCCGTCACCCTCGGTATATGGGGCCGGTGCCTTACCGACTGAGCCACAGGCGCCGCCCTGAACTCCTGGTCTTGAACTCCTCTCAAGCAGTCCTCCTTCCTTGGCCTCCCAAAATGTTAGGATTATAGGTGTGAGCCACTACGCCCGGCCTATAGTAAGTGTTTAACCAAAAAGGAAGGCAGTTAGATGGCCCATAGATGCCCTTTGTTTTAGCACATGCCTAAGATGTTTAAATTCGAGGTAGAACACTGCTGACTCACAGCCCAGGACCATGCTTGGGCTCTATTGACTCATAGTTGATCCCCCCCCTTTTTTTTTTGCAGTTTTTGGCCAGGGCCAGGTTTGAACCCGCCACCTCTGGTATATCGGGCCAGTGCCCTACTCCTTTGAGCCACAGGCTCCACCTTTGATCCACCTTCATGTACATTTTTTTCCTTTAGGATATTCTTGGAAATACGGGACTATGCTGAATCTGTCGTGCTGGTTTAAAATGTTCTACTGCTTTCTTTTTCTTTTTGTGCTTTTTTTCTTAATTGTCTTCTTGCCACTGCTTTCTTTTTTTTTTTTAATTGTTGGGGATTCATTGAGGGTACAATAAGCCAGGTTACACTGATTGCAATTGTTAGGTAAAGTCCCTCTTGCAATCATGTCTTGCCCCCATAAAGTGTGACACCCACCAAGGCCCCACCCCCCCCTCCGTCCCTCTTTCTGCTTCCCCCCCCATAACCTTAATTGTCATTAATTGTCCTCATATCAAAATTGAGTACATAGGATGCATGCTTCTCCATTCTTGTGATGCTTTACTAAGAATAATGTCTTCCACTTCCATCCAGTGCTTTCTTTTTTTTGAGAGAGTCTCAAGCTGTCACTCTGGGTGGAGTGCCAGGGCGTCATAGCTCACAGCAACCTCTAATTCTTGGGCTCAAGCGATCCTCTTCTCTCAGTTTTTCTATTTTTAGTACAGACGGAGGTCTCACTTTTGCTCAGGCTGGTCTCAAACTCGTGAGTTCAAGCAATTCACCCTCCTCAGCCTCCCAGAGGGCTAGGATTATAGGCATGAGCCACCACTCCTGGCCCCTGCTTTCTTTTCTCAAGATTAAGCCATGAGTGCAAACTCAAGGCTAATATGGTGATTATGAGCCCTCTCACATAACCCCGGTGTTGAGAGAATTCCCTCTAATCAGACAACATTGAGTATCATTGCTAGAGATAAGCTGCAGAGGAGCTGTGGAAAAGGTATTGTGTGAACCTTTGTAGGCATGGGGGATCTTAGAGTGCACGGATGTCATAGGATAGTAGGATAGAGGTGGTACTGAGGCTAGGTTGAGAAAGTAGCTGTAGGAGTTGCAAAAAGTCTCCCCTCCACTTTAGTCCCTTCTTGTCTACACACATTCCTACTTAAGACCTACTTATTTCCTTTGTTGAAGCATGTCTTCAGTCTTCCTGGGAGGTTGTGGCTCCCTCCTCCCCAGTTGACCAGCCTTGGCCCTGACCTGTGGGCATGTATGAAAAAAGGAGTGAGTCAGGTGTGTGACTATAGAGGTGAGGGGAGAGAAAGCCTCTTAGTGAACCTAAAAATGAAATTTTCAAAGGAACAGAACCTGTGATCCTGCTTCATTTATGCTGTTACTCTTACGCAGAGGTTTCTACTTTTCTGCCTTTGGCCTGGCTGGATTGAGAAAGGGGTTATGAGAGAGCTCAGACCTTCTTTCCAACCTCGCATAAATGGTATAGACATGGAGAGATCTTTGTGGAATGTAAGTGACTGTGACAGTACAGGGGCAACACACAGAAAGGCACGTGTTCATTATGTATAGCTGGAGAAATTATCTGTCTCCAGGGGGACATGCTTCACTGTGCATTAGCTTTGAACTGCTTCCTTCCTCCATTTCTCTGCTCGCTCCATCACTGTCCTTCTCAGTCTCCTCTCCCACCCTGTATCCCCCGACTCACAGTCCAACTCTGCCAGTCTGAGTCTCCATCTATCTTTCTCTGTCACGTCCACATTTCACTCTGTTCCTTGCTCAATCTCATGCTTGCTGTCTGCAAGTCGCTTTTCTGTTCTTGTCTCTTATTCTCTCTAGCTGACTTTCCATCTATGTTTTCCTCGTAACACCAGCTTTCTGGGTACCCTGCAGCTAGTGATAACCTTTTCTTCTTACATTAAAGTCCATAAGCAGCATTTGGGTTATTGATTGATTGTTTTTTTATTTAAACTCTGTGGAGGAAAGAGAATTTTTAAAAAATGAGAGAGCAGAGAAAAAAATTGAAATAAGGCAAAGGGAGGAACAGCTTGAGGAGGTGGGGAGGAGTGAGGAGGGAGAGGCATCAGAAGAGGCTGAATCCATGGTATCTTACTTCTTGTCAAATAAACGAGGTCTGATATTTACAGCTGAGGACAGCTTAATATGAACTGTGTTAGGTGCCAAGTTAAGATCGGCACCTAACACAGAGGCAACAGCTTCCAGGAGAAATGAGTTGGGTTAAATAAATCCAAGAATCTGACATGGGTAGAATTTCTTCTGCTTGACCCACTAACAACTGTGAAAGGGACATTTTAGAAATGACTTTTATAAAAATAAAAAAAATGACTTTTATTGAAATGCTTCAATGGGGCATAGCCCCTGGAAACCAGAACTGGGCTCTGAGGCCAGGCCTGGGGAGCACTGCAGGCTGACAGGGGTGGCTGCTCAGGCAGCAGCTGCTGATAGGGCAGTTTTGGTTGCTGTGTTCGCTCTCTCCTCTTGCCCGCTGTAATTAAAGCCTTCCCAATATGAGTCTAGCTTCCTGAAGAGAAACTAGAATTTATAAAAACAAACACAGACAAGAGATGCTTGGTTGCAATATATGTGTATTTTAAATCACAAATCATAAAACATTTAATCATGTCTGGAGGTTACCGCTGCTGGTCAGTTTCAACGTATATACCTCTGTCTTGTGATACAGCCCTGGTAGGGGGGTCTTCTAACAAAACAAACAGAAATAAGAAAACAAAAAAACCTAAAATGTACACAACAAATTACTTGGTCATGTATTCTCTAGTGAGCTAATCATCGCATCCTCATTACTCCTGACACAGGGAAATGGTCCCCTCTTAATTTCCCTCCACCTTTTTTTCTTTTCCTTCCTTACTCCCTTTTCATCCCACGGATCCTTCCTTCCCCCAACAGACAATTTAGAATCCTGGTCCAGAATAAATCAGTTGTTTTATTTCCCTTCAGAGGATGTGACCTTCCACTCCCCAAAAAGCTTTGACAGTTTCCTCATTTGTTTTTTTTTTTTTTTTTTTTTTTTTTTCAGTTTCCTCATTTGTTAGCTGAAGAGGATATCAAGGGACATTGACCTTCTGGTTTTGCCTAAAGAGGGAACACTCAGTAACTATTACGCTTTAGTCTCTGGTTTGCTTCAACTGTGTCCTTCCTCCCTCCTCCCTCACATCATCCCCTATGTTTTCACCTTCCTTCATGAGCATTCTACTCACCCTGCAGTGCACCACTACTCCCCACAGCCCTCCCTTGCCTGGTGTGCAAATGCTAGAAGGCACATCTGCCTTCAATCCCACAGCATTCCCTGCTAGCAAGAGAAAGAGCGGTCTTCTAGGAGTGGTTGCTCCCCATTTAATCAGATTAATCCCATCACCTACCCCGAGGAGCCCGATTTTGGTGTTACTGAGCTATTTGTGGAGGGAGGAGAAATTGTCAGATATCATTTAAAGAGCCCAGTCCCTTGGACGCCTGGGAACTGCCGAGAGAAATTAATCTTCCACCTATTTAAGGCAATTTCTTTTCCATCATCCTTTGTCAAGAGGATTGTACTGGGAAATGAATCTGATGGGAGTCCCTGAATTGGTACACTCCACACAACAGCATCTCTCCAATGCCATGCGGCATCCATCATCCTCACACAAGCGGAGACGTACAATATCACTGCAAAGCCAACTCCCCACCAGTACCCAGCAGCAAGAAATCATAAATGCAGAGGGTGGGTATTGGTAGTCTAGAGACTTGCAATTTTTACCTGTGTTCTATTTCTTTCCAGAAAACCTACCACAAATCGAGCTCTTTCATTACATGGGTCTTTATCCAAGACCCAGGAAAGCAGATAAACAGGGATGTGCTAAAACAGAATGTAGGACTGTAGGTTATTCATTTTCTCTCCTGAATACAAGGACTCCACCAGTGCAGAGTAGGTGTTTCCATTACGCAGACCACTGCCAAAGCAAAGTGTGAGACAGAAATAGGGCAAAAGGTTGCTTTCCAGACCATCTTTTCTCCACACTGAATTTTGTTTATAGGCTGAAGAAAAGCTCAGGAGTCTTATGTCTCTGGGCCTATATAAGGGAAATCCAATCTTCAACTCTTCTACCCTCAAGCCTATTTCCCAGGGCAATGGTTTTTAAGCTATGTTCCTTGGGGTTCCAAGAAGTGCCAGGGAGTATGTGTCTGTATAGGAGGAACACAGGGGTGTCATGGAGAATAGCTGGATTGGGAAGTTCAATGGCTGTGGCTTGGGACCTCTCAAATCTACTTACTGCCTAAATGAGGCAGTAAGTCCCCCATAACTTGTCATGTAGATCAGCTACATTGCCAGTGGAGACTTGGATCCTGGTAGAGGCTGACTGAACCTCCTGAGTAGGCATCTCTGTAGGTGGCTTGGTAGATGGCTCAACAGGCCAGAAATTCTTGGAATTTCTCATGACAGTTCAGATTTTAAAAAGGTTCCAGGGCGGCGCCTGTGGCTCAGTGAGTAGGGCGCCGGCCCCATATGCTGAGGGTGGCGGGTTCAAACCCAGCCCCGGCCAAACTGCAACAAAAAATAGCCGGGCGTTGTGGCGGGCGCCTGTAGTCCCAGCTGCTCGGGAGGCTGAGGCAAGAGAATCATGTAAGCCCAAGAGCTGGAGGTTGCTGTGAGCCGTGTGACGCCACAGCACTCTACCGAGGGTGGTACAATGAGACTCTGTCTCTACAAAAAAAAAAAAAAAGGTTCTAATTGTTTAAAAGATCTGCAAACCAATGTTTTTTTTTTTTTTTAATACAGAGCCTCTAGCTGTCACCCCAGGTAGAGTGCCATAGCATCACAGCTCACAGCAACCTCCAGCTCCTGTGCTTAAGCGATTCTCTTGCCTCAGCCTCCCAAGTAGCTGGGACTACAGGTGCCCGCCACAACGCCCAGCTATTTTTTGGTTGTAGTTGTCACTGTTGTTTGGCAGGCCCAGGCTGGATTCAAACTTGCCAGCTCCGGTGTATGTGGCTGGTGCCTTAGGCACTTGAGCGACAGGCCACCAAGCCCAAACCAATGTTATAAATGAGAGGAAGATGTTTGTACCTGTGCTTCTCACACACCTAGCCACTTCAAGAGTTGGTCTACATAGAAGATGTGTGGCTCCTGCCTGTTTCCACTGTGAGTAGGTCTGGGTCCATGCTAGCAGCTCTCTGATTCTGAACAAAAAAATTCCCTTAGGCATGAATCATTTGTTTTCAAACTTCCTTCTAGGATCTCACTAATTCCCAATTTCCCTGCATTTGACAAATACAATTAACAAGCCTCCATCAGTTCCTGGCAGACAGCCCTCATCAATCAATACAAAGACTGCATAAGGCTGAGGGGGAGAGGAAGGTAGCCATTGTACAGGGGCGAACAGGCCTCACCCCCTCTATCTCTATAAACGACTTCTCCCAATCTCTCAGTCTCATAACACGATACTGGGTTATTGCCTTTATCAACCATTCTGCCGTCAGGCTAATTAAATACAAGGTGCTATTGTTTGTGTTCCCCTCTCCCATCAACCTTTCTCTCTCTCTCTCCTATGTCCTCTTTAACAGAAGGCCTTGCAATCTGCTGCCCCACAGCTAGGGAACCTCAGTGCTGGGTGTGATAGATCAGCTGTTCTGCTCTTGCAGGGCCTTTTCCTCACCCACATATTCCAGTGACAAGTTCGTGCCGTTTCCTGCCCAGGAGGATATAAGCCCACCATCACCGCCTTCTACCTCCCATACATATACATGCATTAGAGGACCAAAAGGACAAAGATCACCAAGCTCGCAGTCACTATTGCTTTCACATTCACTTTTTTGTCCTCTCCTTCCTAGGGTCCAAGCCTTCTGATTCCAGTTGGTTTAAAATTCAAGATTTACCCTCTTGTCCCTTCTGCTCTGCATGTACCATCGGACTTCCCTCCCCCACCACAGGGTAAGAGCTTTTTCCTCTGCAGTCCTGCCTGGTGTAACCCTGAGCATCTTTCCACCTCATCAACTTTTCATCTCTTCGCAAACTGAATCGGGAAGTCTCTCCCTCCTCGCTGTTCTCTCCTTCTCCTTTGTTATTAGCTTCATGAGCGGGGACATTAATGTATTCATTAGACAATGCCTTCACACTACTGTTTCCTGTAATTACAGTCACTTCCCTCCCACTGACCTGGCTTATTTGACTGTAAAGTGCTTGAAGGAAGGACAGCGTGGACAAAAGACTCAACACAGGGTGAGGTCGAGTAGTGAGTAGTGTAATGTTAACATCCAGGAAAGTAAAATGAATAGTCACCTCTGTAGCAGCTCACCAACAACTGCTACCACACAGAGGCCAATGTTCCAGAGCTTAAAAATAAGTATCAACACAAGTGAGGACCTTCCACTATAGACAGGATGGGGTGCTGTATACATATTACCAATGACAGTCACCCCTCAAAATGCAAGCAGCCATATCCATCCTCCTTCAGGGATTAAGTCCCCTATACTTGTCATGTAGCTCAGCTACATTGTCACTAGAGACACGGATCCAGCCATCCTCCCGCACGTGGTAGAGGTTGACTGAACCTCCTGAGTAGGCATCTCTGTAGGTAGCTTGGTAGATGGCTCGACGGGCCAGATCATAGGCCTGCTCCACTTCCAGGTTATAGGAGTAGCCCCGATCCATGACTCCATAAGCATACACAGAGCCAGAACCTACAGAGAAGGTGGCCCCTGAGATCCGATTCCCTTCACTATCCACATAGTAGAGGCCTAGAAAAGAACACGATGTTAGCAGGAAAAAAAAATTACCAATCTTTATAATATCTAATTCACATTCCAGGGCCGTAGTTCTCTACCCCACTTAAAACTCAGGAGAAACCAAGTTAAATATATGAAAACAATAATTATATAAAATTATTTTTTAAAAAAGCTAAAGGAGGCTCAGTGTCTGTAGCACAGTGGTTACAGCGCCAGCCACATACATCGAGGCTGGTGGGTTTGAACCTGGCCTGGGCCAGATAAACAACAACAAAAATAGCTAGGGGCCTGAAGTCCCAGCTACTTGGGAGGCTGAGGCAAGGTAATTGCTTAAGCCCAAGACTTTGAGGTTGCTGTGAGCTGTGATGCCACGGCACTCTACTGAGGGTGATATAGTAAAACTGTCTCAAAAAAAAAAATAGAGCTAAAGGAGTCTGAGTGTAGTGGCTCATGCCTATAATCCTAGCACTCTCACTCAAATACTTGAGTTCCAGACCAGTCTGAGTGAAAGCACAACCCCACCTCTACTAAAAATAGAAAAAATTTAGCTGGGTATGGTAGAGAATGCCTGTAGTCCCAGCTACTTGGAGGCTAAGGCAGCAGCATCTCTTCAACCCAGGAGTTTAGGTTGCTGTGAGGCTGACACCAGGGCACTCTAGCTTGCGACAACAGAGTGAGACTCTGTCTAAAAAAAAAGGGCAGCGCCTGTGGCTAAGTGGGTAGGGTGCCGGCCCCAAATACTGAGGGTAGTGGGTTTGAACCCAGCCCCAGCCAAACTGCAATAAAAAGTAGCCAGGCGTTGTGGCGGGTGCCTGTAGACCCAGCTACTCAGGAGGCTGAGGCAAGAGAATCGCCTAAGCCCAGGAATTGAAGGTTGCTGTGAGCTATGATGCCATAGCACTCTACTGAGGGCGAGACCTCTTCTGCCTTAAAACGCCTTCAGAATTTGACTGGTTCTTTTCTTTTTTTTTTTTTTTTTTTTTGAGACAGCGACTTTGGTGTATATGGCTGGCACCCTACCCACTGAGCTATGGGTACCAAGCCCTTCTTTTTTTTTTTTTTTTGAGACAGTCTCACTATGTCACCCTTGGTAGAATGCCACAGAGTCACAGTTCACAGCAACCTCAGACTCTTGGGCTTAAGAGATTCTCTTGCCTCAGCCTCCCAAATAGTTGGGATTATAGGTGCCTGCCACAATGCCTGGCTATTTTTTGTTGCAGTTGGGCCAGGGCTGGGTTCAAACCCGCTACCCTCAGTATTTGGGGCCGGCGTCCTACCCACTTAGCCACAGGGACGCTGAGGCAAGAGAATCACCTAAGCCCAAGAGCTAGAGGTTGCTGTGAGTTATGACGCCACGGGGGGATGGAAGTAGGTTGGGGTGACAAAGTGAGACTCTGTCTCTTAAAAAAAAAAGAAAAGACTGTAGTCCCAGCTGCTCGGGAGGCTGAGGCAAGAGAATCGGGTAAGCCCAAGAGTTAGAGGTTGCTGTGAGCTGTGTGACGCCATGGCACTCTACCCGAGGGCAGTACAGTGAGACTCTGTCTCTACAAAAAAAAAAAAAAGAGAGAGAAAAGAAAATGCAATTTAGGTTACACCCTAGCTTCTGGGATTCCCTTGCCATCTAGTCCCTGTATTCTCTTCCATTGTTTCCATTACCTGGCACAAAACCAATAGCTAGGGGTTCCAAGCAACATTTCCAAAACGCTTCCCAGGGCTACACAAAATGAATGGAATTGTTCTTTTATGCCTTTCAAAGACAAAAGTCTCAGTTTCCAAAGTACCCTGGGCTCCTCCCTCATATCTACTTTTTTTTTTTTTTTTTCCTGGAGTGAGCAAAGGATCAGGATTTAATGTCCCAGTCCTCAAGGCCATGGCCCTGTCGCTAAATTCAGGTGAAGGCCGGCCTGATTTGTCTGGGCCTCCTGCGCACCACATCCAGCTTGAGCTGGACCAGGTAGAGGCCAACCGCACAGGCCCAGAGCAGGCTGGCAGCCAGCATGCGACCCATCAGCTGCATGGGTTCCCACAACGCTACCCCACACCATGCACAGGCTGCCCAGCAGGAAGAAGCCATAGGCAGCTTCCTGACCTATGTCACTCTCTCTGCATGAAGGAGAGGATCCCGATGCTAGGAGGCCATTTCGGAACCAAGAGAGGAAGGCTGTCATATGCGCCTTCCGGAGGAGGCAAGCATCAGTGCAATCTAGCTTGGACACCCAGGGGCAAAGCACAGGGCAGGGATGTCGCTGCAGGGGAGGACACCCAGGTGCCACCTCATAGCCACTTCTTAATCTCATTCACCTTCATTGGGTAGTCAACAAATACTGTCTACATTTCTTTCTATCCTTATTCCAAAGCCAAGTAAAAAAGTGTAGTATCTGGGCGGCACCTGTGGCTCAGTGAGTAGGGCACCAGCCCCATATGCCGAGGGTGGCGAGTTCAAACCCAGCCCCAGCCAAACTGCAACAACAACAACAAAAAAAAAGTGTAGTATCCTGGCTTGGCGCCTGTAGTACAGTGGTTACTGCACCAGCCACATACACCAACGCTGCTGTGAGTTATGATGCCACGGAACCTTACTGAGGGCAATGTAGTGAGACTCGGTCTCAAAAAAAAAATTGTAGTATCCTGTAATTGTTCTACAGAATAACCAAGCACTTAGTAAGAAGGTAAATGAATAAAGCAAAAACAATGGGAGGAAAGAAAACTATTTTCAGCATACAGAGGGAAAAATTACACAGAAAGTGACTAGCTGTAGTCCAGCTTTACTAAAAAGATAAAAGACTTTCTAGAAGAAAAAGAAAATAGTTAACCTTTGAGTGACAACCATGTATTACATCATTACTGTCCCATACAGTAGCCACTAGCCATGTGGCTACTGAGCACTGGAAATAGTGCTATTGCCACATATTGGATTCCATGATTTTTAAAATTAATTTTACCTGCTTCTTTTTACTTTTTAAATATATTCATGAGAATTTTTTCTTTTTTTTGTTTTAAGAGACAAGGTCTATTTCTTCAGGGGCCTGGAATTCCTGGGCTCAAATGACAGAAGAGCTGGGACACAGATGCATACCACCACACTCAGCTACAAGAAAATGTTATTTTGGCTCTGTGCCTGTAGCTCAGTGAGTAGGGCACCAGCCACATATACCGAGGCTGGCCTGTTGGAACCTGCCTGGGCATGCTAAAACAATGACAACTGCAACCAAAAAATAGCTGGCCATTGTGGCGGGTGCCTGTGGTCCCAGCTACTTGGGAGGCTGAGGCAAGAGAATTGCTTAAGCCCATGAGTTGGAGGTTGCGGTGAGCTGTGACGCCACAACACTCTACCAAGGGCGACATAATGAGACTATTTCTCAAAAAAAAAAAAAAAAGAAAGAAAGAAAATTGTATATTTTCTTGAGAAAAGAAATTATTCTGAGAAAAAAAATTTTATTTTTATTTATTTATTTTTATTTTTTGCAGTTTTTGGCTGGGGCTGGGTTTGAACCCACCACCTCTGGCATATGGGGCCGGCGCCCTACTCCTTTCAGCCAAAGACGCCACCTTTATTTTTATTTTTTGAGACAGGGTCTCACTATGTCACCATAGGTAGAGTGCTGTGGTGTCACAGCTCACAGCAACCTCAAACTCCTGGGCTCAAATGATTCTGTTGCCTCATCCTCCCAAGTTACTGGACAGGCGCCACCACAACACCTGGCTATTTTTTTTTGTAGAGACAGAGTCTCACTTTATGGCCCTCGGTAGAGTGCCATGGCATCACACAGCTCACAGCAACCTCCAACTTCTGGGCTTAAGCGATTCTCCTGCCTCAGCCTCCCGAGTAGCTGGGACTATAGGCGCCTGCCACAACGCCCAGCTATTTTTTGGTTGCAGTTCAGCCGGGGCCGGGTTTGAACCCGCCACCCTCGGTATATGGGGCCGGCGCCTTACCGACTGAGCCACAAGCACCACCCAGCACCTGGCTATTTTTAGTTGTTATTGTTGTCTAGCAGGCCTGGGCCAGGTTTGAACCTTCCAGCCATGGTGTATGTGGCCGGCCGGAACTCTAACCACTAAACTATGGGTGCTGAGCGTATTTTTATTTTTTTGAGACAGAGTCTCACTCTGTGGCCTTGGACTTGAGTGCTGTGGTGTCAGGTTAGCCCACAGCAACCTCAAACTCTTGGGCTCAAGTGATCTTCTTGCCTCATCCTCCCAAGTGGCTGGGACTACAGTTGTACTCCACAATACGCAGCTAATTTTTCAATTTTTGGTAGACACAGGGTCTTGCTTAGGCTGGTCTTGAACTCCTGAGCTCAAGCATCTGCCCGGAGTGCCAAAGCTACAAGAAAATTTTACATTACATGTGTGGCTCACATATATTTCTATTAGGGCTAGCTAGAGTTTTTATGTCTATTGTCTAATTTAATTCTCAAATACAATTCTTTCTAGGTCTTATCATTTTATGGAAGACAGAAAGAAAAATATGTGCTAGGGGTGGCACCTGTGGCTCAAAGTGGTAGGGCGCCGATCCCATATGCTGGAGGTGGTGGGTTCAAACCCAGCCCTGGCCAAAAACCACACACACACTAAATAAATAAATAAATAATCAATTCTATTAAAAAAAAAAAGTATAAAAAAAGAGAAAAATATGTGCTAGATATTGCAATAATTGCTTTACATTTACCTCACTTAATCAATGTAGCAGATGAAGAACAGGCTGAGAAAATAAGCACCTAAGGTCATAGAGGTAGTCAGTGACACAGCTGGTCTAACTTCATGCCTTTTCCTACACTAGAGGGCCTTCCTTGAACAAAAAGAAGGGGCTAAGAACCTAATCAACATATCCTCAGCACTGATGTAAGCCCTTTCATTTATCTCTCCATCCAACCCTTCCTCTCTGTAGCGTCAGCCAAAGGATTATGTGATTGTAGCTTAACTTACCAGGGCCTCTCTTATCCCAGCCACAGATCATGGTGCCCATGGACAGCCCCATGCCTTTGTACTGATACACCATATTGGCAAGCAGTTTAGAGGCAGCTGCTACAGAGATGCGCTCCTTGTTTCGGAGCTCATAGATTCGACATTGCCGAGCCAAAAGCCGCTCCCAGAAGCTGCAATCTGCTGCACCCCCAGCCATGGTGCCCAACAGGTAGGGGTTGATCTCTATCACCTTCTTCACCGTCTGGGAGGCAATGTAAGCACCCGCTGTAGCTCTGGAGTCAGCTGCAACTATGACTCCGTGGCGGAACTGTTAAGATCAAAGGAAAACACAAAACAGGACACATCGGATCACAAAAACATTGACGTTTCTTTTTGCACCTACGCGAACTCGGCACATCTCTTTCTCTGCCCTTTCATACCCTGAAATAGCTATAACTAGTACTAAATTAATTTTATAGATGAGGAAAACAAGTTCAGTGAGAATGAATGACCTGTCCCAAATCTGCAGCTGGTTATTGCACAGCTGAGCCAGAACCCCAATTGTTTGGCTTTTAGTACAATGTTCCCCAACTACATAAAGAGCTCACTGAACATTCTCCCCGCCCAAAGCCACAGAACTTCGGTTGCCTTTGCCTAGAAGAGCCGCCCAGTGAATATTTTCAACAGCCTTTCCTCTTCCAAGGCTCATCTTTATGACCAGGTTACACCAAGCTGTCTCGGGTTCCTTCCCCCAATTACCTCCATCCCCACTGCCCCGCTCTCCGACCAGAGCGAGGACCAAGGCCTCCTGGGGTAAAGAAACTGCGAAATCACTAGGGTCCAGACAAGAGGACTGAGCCTCTGTGCTCAGTCCAGACGAGAGGACTAGGCTTAGTGGCTGCAGCCATCGCGGACTCCATTCCGACTGGGAAGCCAGAAAAGGCGCGGGGGTTTGGGACTCAGCCTGCTAAGGCTGCTGGATCCGCACCTTGAAGGCCAGGGTGGTGGTTCCATGAAGCATTTCGATTCCTGGCTCCTCTGGGACACCCCAGCTGGGCGCGACCAGGCTCAGCCCATCACTGGGACTCTCTGGACCCAGATCTAGCAGATCTGCACGACCCCCGAGTCCGAAAAACCCGCGCTTGTTCACCGGTAGCGGTCTCTCCAACACGCTGGCCAGCGCCATGTCTAGTGAGGGCAAGAGGAACTAATTCCAAGAACACTACGCAAGATAGGCCGGGCAACGCCTCGCCGTCGCAGCTTCACATCCTATTAAATCTATTTCCAGGAGGAGCCATTTTGACTGCTGGCAACCACGCCTCCAAATATTAGAGCCAGACGCAAAGGACCATTTTCACCAAGAGGGCAAAAAAAAAAAGTAAACGGCTTCACTACTCTTAAATTCTAAAAGGATGTGGCTGCCACCTTGACTTTGGTCATGCAAGCAGTACTGGCTCAGATTAACCTCAAGTTCATAGGAAGCGATTGGAAACTTCCTTGTTGCGTGACAAAAGCGGATTCGGCCATCTTTGAGAAGGGCGTGACTGGTTGAAAATCGTTTCTGAATCTTTAGCGGTAAGTCGTCCCCGCCCAGCTTGGTGTCCAAGCAACACATTACATCTCTACTGCTTCGTCACCCTGTTAATACACCTGGGGTTGCCATTTTGTATAAGGGCGCCCTCTCAGTTACGGTGAAATAATCATCTACTCTGAGACCTTTCCCTAGTTAAACCACAGTAATTTGTGGTAAAAAGCACAAGTAAGGTGCTGTACGTCTTAGTTAGTTGCCACACCACAACTGTTCTTTAGTGAACCAATCTTTTAGATTCAGTATTCATTCTCTTTTCTCCTATTGCCTGGTGGAAATTATAAGTAATGAATTGCCTACAAGGCAGATAGAAGAATAAAGAAGGAAAAACAAAGGGCCCAGTTAATCCACAAACTAGATTCTCAGTTCAGCAGCTGAATAATTGAGTCAGTAGTAATTTACCAGCTCAGAGCCTAGAGGAGAGTTGAAGCTTCATAAAGATATACCAAGAGATTCTCTAACTTCAGCTTGCTAAGATGATGCTCTTTATTCAGGAAAGTGCTATATTTCATTGCCTCTTCCTCCCTCCACCCACCTTCATTTTTCAACTCTTTTGGGAACTATAACAAGTCAGGAAGTGGGCATATGTATGAAATGTTGCCTCTTCTTTATGGTTCTATGAAGTCAGTGTCTGGCCTTCCTTGTTGGATTCCAGCAGCAACATCTATCAATATCAGATACCCTTTCCTCTGATACCCAACTCAGCCCCTCCTCTGCTTCAGCAGACTCTGCATATGCTGTATTTTTGACACTGAAATTTGACCACTATTTCTAAGACTAGTCATCAGAATGTAGTGAAGCAGGAGATCTTTATCTATGTCTCACACTTGGATGGTGTGGAAATGCAGAGTGCCTCTGTTTACTGAGCAGGAGTTATTTTGCATTCACCCTACAATGCAATTACTTCTGACTTCTTTTCACTCTGCCACTGATAGCATTTGCACCTCCTTAAGGCCTTTTCACATTTTATCTGGTTAGAAGTGTATATTTATCTCCTACTGGACTGTGAGCTTTTACAAGACCAATGCTCCTGGAACTATGGAGCCAGAATTGTGACCTTTCTTTTATTTATTTATTTATTTATTTATTTACTTATGACAGAATCTCACTTTGTTGCCCTTGCTAGAGTGCCATGTTGTCATAGCTCACAGCAAACTTAAACTCTTGGGCTCAAGTGATTCTCTTGCCTTAGCCTCCCAAGTAGCTGGGATTACAGGCACCTGCCACAACGCCTGGCCAGTTTTAGAGATGGGGTCTTGGTCTTGCTCAGGCTGGTCTCAAACTCCAGAGCTGCTAGGATTACAGGCATGAGCCACTGTGGCACCTGGCAGGATTGTGAGCTTTTAAAGACAGGTATTTCTCTACTGTTCATCTCTGTGGTCACTGCATGCGTAATACGTGTCTGCCAAATGAACATGTGAAAGAATGACAGCAATGTTCTTCCAGGCACAGAGGCTTGAAGCCCTAGATTATGTTTTACAATTTCTCTTTTTCATCCACATCTCGTGGGTTGCCAAGTCCTGTTTCTTCTTCCTTCCTGTGCTATTTCTCACATTCTTTTTCAGTGCAACTGATACCACCTTTGGCTTCTTATTTCTTCTTTTTTGAATGACTGAAATATTCTCCTAACTGATTTTCTGGGCCTTAACTACCACTCTTTAATTCATTATGCAAGCATCAGATTTTCCTAAAGTACTATTTTATTTTATTTTAATTATTATTATTATTTTTTGAGGCAGTCTTACTATGTCGCCCTTGGTAGAATGCCATGGTGTCACAGCTCACAGCAACCTTAAACTCTTGGGCTTAAGCTAGTCTCTTGCCTCAGCCTCCCAAGTAGCTGGTACTACAGGTGCCCGCCACAATGCCTGGCTATTTTTTTTGTTGTTGCAGTTGTCATTGTTGTTTAGCTGACCCGGGCCGGGTTCGAACCTGTCAGCTTCGGTGCATGTGGCCAGCGCCATAACCACTGTGCTACAGGTGCCAATCCCTAAAGTACTATTTTAATGTTAACACTTACCTGCTTAAAAATGTTCTGTAAAGTTGAAGCTACTCAGCAAGTATGATATTCAGGACCTTCCCTGACCCATTCCTGACGTACCTGACATTAGTTCTTTGCTTCAAGGTCCCTACTCATGGGAGTCTTCACAAAGGAGAAGTACAAGGCTGGGTACGGTGGCTCATGCCTGTAATCCTTGCATTCTGGCAGACTGAGGTGGGTGGATTGCTGGAGCTCAGGAGTTCAAGACCAGCCTGAGCAAGAGTGAGACCCCGTCTCTGCTAAAAATAGAAAAACTAGCAGGGGAATGGTGGTGGGTGCCTGTAGTTCCAGCTACTTGGGGGTGGGGGGTAAGGCAAGAGGATGACTTGAGCCAAGAGAAAGGAGAAGTATGAAAGATAAGTGCTATAGGCTGAGCGCAGTGGCTCGCACCTGTAATCCTAACACTCTGGAAGGCTGAGTCTAGAGGATCACTTGAGCCCAGGAGTTTGAGATTGCTTTGAGCTAGGTTGACACCACAATACTCTAGCCTGGGCAACAAAGTGAGACGCCACCTCAAAAAAAAAAAAAAAAAAAGATTAAGTGCTGTAGTTCAGAGGTGGGGGAATAAGTTAGTATAGACTGGGAAGAAGTTGAAGGTCCAGGATGGCTTTGTCAAGGAGGTCTGGATTCACTTCTCTAAATACTACTTAGGTCCCATTGCTTCCCAAACCCACAGCCTCTCTCCTGTCTCAGCCTGTACTCGGTCGGGAAGGAATATCACAATAGGCAATACTTAAGAGAGACTTTGTGGCATAAGGTTCAAATAGGTGAGAGGGAGGTGGGAAATGTGTTAGGAATAGAGTGAAATGAGATTATGATGGATGGATTTGGGCCTTAAACACCAGCTTGAGGCAGAAGAGGTAGTTTTTGATTTTATCTTGTAGCCCTTCAAGGTTTCTTTTTTTTTGAGACAGAGCCTCAAGCTGTTGCCCTGGATAGAGTGTTGTGGCATCACAGCTCACAGCAACCTCCAACTTCTGGGCTCAAGCGATTCTCCTGCCTTCATCTCCCAAGTAGCTGGGACTACAGGCGCCCACCACAATGCCTAGCTATTTTTTGTTGGAGCTGTCATTGTTGTTTGGTGGGCCCAGGCTGGATTCAAACCCACCAGCTCAGGTGTATGTGGCTGGCGCCTTAGCCGCTTGAGCCACAGGCACCGAGCCATCCCTTCAGGGTTTCTTAGCAGAAGAGATGGAGCATTTGAGTGATACCTAAGGAAAACACATCCATACAGAGGATGAGATTAGAGTGGGAGACTGGATGGTATTCAAGTAGAAGGACGTTCAACTGTCCAGACCTGACTTGATAATAGCCTGGCCCAGGGGTGGCAATCCATATCTACATAGAGTCTAAGATTAAGTCTTTAGAAAGAGGACATATTCTGTTCTCTTCAGTAATATTCCCAGATGGTCTTAAGCAAAGGAAGGGAGAAGGATGGGTTGGACCTCGGCATGCCCTCCTGGTTTCTCCAGTCTTCCTGTGACATGTTTACACTTGCCCTTGCTGCTGAGATCTCAGCAGACTTTGATGTCACATACACACCATCATAATGTCTGGAGGACCCAGGTTCTTTCCTTTGTGTGTGGGTGTGATAGCACCACCTTGAACTGCAATACTTAATAAAATATATATATTCCATATGGTGCTAGAAGTAGTTGCAGCTTATCTCTCTGCCTCAGTATACATTAGCTTTCTGAAGGGCCAGCTGTCAGGGTCCTCCGGCCCCACCCTTGGACCACACCCAGTTGGTCTAAGACTTTGACTCAAAATGGGGTCAAGGTCAGCTGTTTCTCTTACCCTGGAACTACAAACAGCTCTCTTGCCACTGTTAACTATTGGGCAGAAGAGAGACCAGGAGAGAGAGGGCTGCTAGATCCTTTCAGCTACATCCTCAGAACTTTAACACAAGTTAAAGAAGCTATGCTGCCAGAGAGCTGTCAGGAACATCATCTCTGTGTGCAGGTAGAAGGACCTATTTAAAAGCAGAGGAGATAACAAATGCAATCAGTGTAACCTGGTTTCTTGTACCCTCAATGAATCCCCAACAAATAAAAAAAAATATAAAAATAAACATAAATAAATAAAAGCAGAAGAGAAAGAGTGCTCCAGATTCTGTTTTCCCTCACTTCTCAGCAATCTGCCTTTCTGGAAGGTATCTGAGCTTCTTTCTCCTTTCCTCCATACAAAACTCTCTTGCTCTCTTCTCTTTTGTCCCTTGCCTCAGTCCATTTTTTCTTTTGCCATTTTGGTCCTAAGTTGAAAGTGTGTCCTGAGCCTCAGAATTCCCGTCTTCCATACCTGGGAGAGTCTCCTGCCTCAGAGAGTTTGCAGCACTCTTCTGACTGCATCAAAGCCCCACTTGTCTTTACAGGGAAGGGCCTTTTTGTCTTGGCATGCCTAACGGCCTGCCCAGGAAACATGATAGGAGCCCAGCCCCGCTCCTTTCACTGTGCCTGCTTTCCTTTAAGCTACTCCAGCCCCTACCCCACTCCAGACAGCTGGAGGATGACAGACAGGAGACTCTTTGGGTGACTCTCAGATGCATCATGGACCACAAAAGGTGAAGGTCTGATGGATGGTGCAGCGTCTTCCCAGTGCTGGGGACTCCCCTGGTCACATCTTCTGCCCTCTCAGCAGTCCTCTAAAGAGGAGGGGGCTGCTCTATCAGCCAATCCCAAGGCCTGATTTGAGTTGGGGAGAAAAGAAGTGCTGGCTCACACATCTTTCTTGCTGGTTCTGGCTGCAGCCCAGCTTTTCTATTGCGTCCCTCTTCCCCTACCTGACCCCAGCCCACAAATCCCTGCCCTGCTTCTTCTAACCTTCACTCAGCCCTGGTGATGGCTCTGCAGGATGTGTGCAAGTGGCAGGCCCCTGACACCCAGAGACTATCACCTCACCTGCCCCAGTCTGGTGGCTGGGCTATGCCCCGGGGCTGTGATCCTCAAGCCTTCCTACAGATGCATGGCCCCAGGCTGGCCCACGGCACCACCACCCTGGCCTTCCGCTTCCAACACGGAGTCATAGCTGCAGCTGACACGCGTTCCTCCTGTGGCAGCTATGTGGCATGTCCAGCCTCGTGCAAGGTCATCCCTGTGCACCAGCACCTCCTCGGTACCACCTCTGGCACCTCTGCTGACTGTGCCACATGGTATCGGGTGCTGCAGCGGGAGCTTCGGCTTCGGGCACTGAGGGATGGTCAGTTGCCCAGTGTGGCCAGTGCTGCCAAACTCTTGTCAGCCATGATGTCTCGGTACCGGGGGCTGGATCTGTGTGTGGCCACTGCCCTGTGTGGCTGGGACTGCTCTGGTCCTGCCCTCTTTTATGTCTTCAGTGATGGCACCCGCCTTCAGGGAGACATCTTCTCCGTGGGCTCTGGATCTCCCTATGCCTACGGCGTGCTAGACCGTGGCTACCGCTACGACATGACCACCCAGGAAGCCTATGCCCTGGCTCGATGTGCTGTAGCCCATGCCACGCACCGTGATGCTTATTCGGGGGGTTCTGTGGACCTTTTCCATGTGCGGGAGAGTGGATGGGAGTATGTGTCACGCAATGACGCCTGTGTGCTATACAAAGAGCTGCAGGAGCTCCGGGAGCCAGCGCTGGAGGAGGAGGCCGGCCAGGCCCATCCTGAGCCTGCCACTACCCACAAAGCTGGAGAAGATGGAGAGCTTTCTGCAGGGGCCAGGGAGGTGACACCAGGAGACTCCAAGATGCCAGCAGGCACTGAGGTGCTGTGAGAAGCAGCAGGACTTGAGGGGCTCCAGGGAGTGGGTGGAAGGAGGGGCAGCAGGGATGGGAGTCTGCTGGGAGCAGCCTCATAAGATCTGGTTCCAGCTGTATGAGTTGTCGGCTTCATTTGTTCCAAGTCTCTGTCCTTTCTGCCTCTCAGAGCTATTGATGGCTTTTTCCAACAGGTTCCTGTTGATGCCCACTGGGTTGGGCCAGCTGCCTTCTGGGCACCACGTCCGTCTTTCAACAAACACGTGCAGTGTGTCTGCTGCATGCCAGATGCCGTGCTAGGTGCTAGACCCTCTTTTCTTGCCATCTTCTTTTTTGCCTTTTTTCTATCCCATTCCCACCCTCTTTTAGTTTTAGTCCTTTGTCACAGTGTTTCTTTCTCCTGGTGGAGAGGTTTCTTCCACTGGTGAGGTGGGGTGGTGGGGAGAACAGCCCCTCTCAGGATGAGGAGGGAATGGTGGCCCAGCCTAGTGAGGTGAGGGACACCTCCTGGTGTGCTGGGCTTTTCTCTTCTGCCCTCCTCTGCCTTCACTGTAATGATAAGAATTATTCTTTTACTGATGGCAGTTCTTTTTTTTTGAGATAGAGTTTTACTATGTTGCCCTTGGGTAGAATGCCGTGGTGTCACAGCTCACAGCAACCTCCAACTCTTGGGACTTAAGCGATTCTCTTGCCTCAGCTTCCCGAGTAGCTGGGACTATAAGCTCCTGCCACAAAGCCTGGCTATTTTTTGTTGTAGTTGTCATTGTTGTTTGGCTGGCCCGGGCTGGGTTCAAACCCACCAACCCAGCACCCTAGCTGCTGAGCTACAGGCTCTGAGCCTACTGATGGCAGTTCTAATGACAACCCTTTGAGGTAAATATTATCCCTCTTTCAGGTTCAAAGGGTTATGTGACGTGCCAGTGTCATATAGTAAGTGCCAGAGCTTCCCCTCTAGAGCCTGTGCTCTGTTAGCACAGCTCTTCCTGAGGCCCCTGCCCTGCCTTTCTGCTCTTCCCTGCAGGTTTCTGGGGAGTGATGTGGAGGGAGAGGGTAGCTGCGTCAAGCCTCTGCGGGGTGGCCAGGGGTGAGTGAACCCTGAAGGCTTGCAGGGGTGAAATCAGGGAAGCCCCGACATTTAGCCTTAACTTCCAGGCACAAAGATGGCCCCTATGGCCCTGCTGTCCAGCCCTCCGGGCCTGGGTCTCATTGCCAGACTTGCCCTCCTTTCTTCCCTTTGCCTTCTTTCCAGCCTGTCCTTCCTGATGCTGCCTCTGAGAAGGAAGAAGAAAAGGAAATGGCTATGCCAAGGGGAACTGTCTCCTGCCCATCTTGTCCCTACTCCAGCTTCCCTGGAAGCCCTGGCTTGGAGGCTGACAGCTTCAGTAGGGTCATTTCCCCTTTCTCTGGGCCAAATGGGAGACAAAACGTCAGGAGGTGGGGCTGGAAGAGTGTTACTGAAGCTTCCATTCTCTTATTCCACATCCCAGTCCTAAGAATAACAGCCTCCCTCCTGGAGACCTTCTCCCACCTCCACCCTTAGCCCTGAGCCCTGACCCTGCATCCCAGGCTAAGAATTCCTCTAGCAGGAGATGGCCAGATTGTGGCCCTCAGAGGATGACTGGGGAGGAGAGAGGAAAGGCCAGCCCCAGAAAGGACAGCAATGGGCAATTGTGGTAAGAAAGGGGACCACAGAAAAGTGCCCAATACTAAAGGACTGGATTTCAAGCCAGGATCAAGGAGTGTGACTAGTGGCCTCCACAGCAACCTTCTCTTTTTGCCCACTCTCCAGCCTCAGAGGAGATGTAGAACTCTGGGATCCATAACCAAGGGTCAATTATGACCCCGGGGACAGCCTAGTTCAGGAGGAGCATGTGTGGAGGGGCAGCTTCTGCACAGGGCTCCAGTGTTAGATTGGTGCAGGCATAAGAGGGGGCGTATTCATGCCCACAGATGTGGGTTTGGTCTTGTTCCCAAGTGTAGGCGAGCAATACAGGATGGGTGTGTGCATGTGAGTGTGGCAGGTGATGCGGTGCAATTCCTGTGTGTGGAGACAGGAAATAGATTTAAAGAAAAAGAGCAACACCTGAATAAGGACAGCAGCCTCCAATGGGAAGAATGCCAGGTCTTGTCTCTTCTTTGGGGGCTGGCTGTGCTCCAGTGTAAGGGGGGAGGCAGGGCTCACGCCATCGGTTCTCTACTTCATCATCCCAATTCTCTTCTGAGGCTCTCAGGGAGGGAGGAGTGGCCCTGGGCCTGGGATGGCCACCTGAGCCCATGCAGGGGCACTGGGAATTGCTGGCAGTTCCCTCCCCCTGAGATGCTGGAGGGGGTCACAAACTGGAGAAGGAGGGTTGACCCCAGACTGAGAGGGCAGTACCAGAGGAGAAACCTCTTCTTTCATTTCCACTCTTTCTTTGCCCTCTCCCTTCTTTCCACAGTCCTGTCCATCTTCCCTCCCTTGACAGGTTCTATCCTTTCAGAGGTAAGCCCATGGATTTTGCTGACAAGCCTGTTTCCCTATTCCTTGTCATTTTCCTCTAAGTTTTTATGAGCTGGGGGAGGACCCCAGGAAGGGGTTAGGGAGGGGTGGAAAGGCAGAAGTCAGCATCCCATTTCAGTGTATTCCTCCCTACCTAACAGTGGCTCAGATAATTTCCTCCATTTCTCCAGTAATCCCTAAATGTTTGATGCAGAATCAGGGTGAGACCAAAGGGGCAGAGAATTTGCCTTTTGCCCTGAACTGGAAGACCTTGGTGTCCTCTGATGTCTTTCTTGGGGTGCTGTGTTCTCCCAGTTTCCTGAGGCCTTGCACAGGTCCTTGGGCTGTTAGGGGTCCAGGCTGCCAGCCTTCAGCAAAGGAAGGCATGTGTCTGTTTCCTCACCACCTAGTTACCCTAAATCAAGCAAGTGTGAAAGGCGTGGGAGAAGGCATGTGCACACTGAGGCAGGTTCCCCAGTGGCCAGCACCCCACACCTTTTAATCCACCCACTTGCATTTGCCTCTAGGAGCCTTGCCTGGAGTTCAGAGGCCTGGATTCTCATGCTGGTTCCTGGGCAGATCCCTTCTCTTCCTTAGAGTGGACACTGGGAGAAGCAGGCAGTTCCTGCTCAGCTCTCACCCCAGTTGACCTTGATTCTGCCCCTCAACAGCCATGTCCCTGGTGTCTCTCCCTCCTCCTTTGTGCTTCAGAAAGACTAAGACCATGGACTGGGGCAGAATTAAAGGTAGGAGCTGCAGGCCCATATTCAATGGGACTATTTCATCCTGGCCCACCCTTTCTCCAGTTGGCACTACGGGTCCCAGGAGAGGATGGCTTGCCCCCCCCAGTCCCCCCGTTGCCTACTACCCACATGATTTTCCTAGTCTGGAACCCCCTCTTCTTTGTCTTGTATCTCTTCCTCTCTTCTCAGTAGCTCTCACCTTCTAATTCTTCTGCCCCTCTTCCCCTCACACCTTACTTCCCTTGGACAATGCGAGATGAGCAGGGAACCCAGAGAGTTGCTGGTGGGAGTGGGATACAGAGTTGTTACCCCCTTACTCCCTATAAAGAGCCCAAATCCTCCTCTAGAGGGACTTGAGTGGCTTTGCCCCTAAGGAGAAAGGAGGAATAGGGAGGGGACAGGGCTGTCCTCCTAGGCTTTACAACAAAGCTCTTTGCAGAAACCCAAGTGGAGAAACAGAAACAGGGCTCCAGCTTTACAAAATAAAGTGTTTATTTTGAAATTAGAGATGGAGGCCCCTCCCCTTCCTCCCTTTTTCCCCTTCCCCAGCTGCCTCCCCCTTTCTTTCTCTGCTCCCCCTGGGGCCTGGGAAGCACACAAGACAATGCCCAGAGCTGGGATGCCCAGGGCAGGCTGACAGCTGGGCAGAGCTCCAGGGAGGCGGCCACGTGGGAGGCTGGAGCTCTCGCCCTGGGAGGTGCTGGCTCCCTCTCTCTGCTGGAGGGCAGTGGAGCCAGGATGAGGCCATGAGTGATGGATGGAACCATGCGGGCAGGTCTGTAAGGACAGTAGAACTGGTCAGAGGCAGTGAATGGGGAGGAGCTTCCCCATTGTCCCACAGTCTGGAGGCACTGACCTGGGGCAGAGCATCCCCTGCAGGAGGGTGGGCAGCAGTGCTGGAAGTTTCTCTTTCTTTGGGGGATGGACAACAGAAAAAAAACAAAAGCCAGTCACAGGGACCCAGAGAAGGAAGGGAGATGTGGGCAGGAGACAGAAACAGAGCATGTGTGTGTGAAAGGCAGACTGAACAGTGTGTGTGTGTGAGAGATTTCCAACTGCAGAGACAGACAGCTACAGAGAAAGGCGAGGAATCACAGTGAGAGGACACAGATTCAGCATCAGAGCCACAAAACCCAGACCAGGACATGGGGAGAGTGTCACAGACACAGACAAGGATCCCTGGAGAGAGACAAACAGACCGACTCAGGAGGTCAGGGAGAGAAGAGCCAGGGTGCCCTGGGGAAGGAAGAAGGGACACGGAAAACGAAGAGGCCTGGGCCCCTGGGCTGCTGCCACCTGCCTGGACCCCGTGGGGCTCACTCAGAGGGCCTGTGCTGCTGCCCCTCTGTGGCGCTCAGGGGGCAGGGGGCTCCTTGGCCCCATACAGCTCGGCCAAGGTGCGAAAGAGGGGACCCCAGTCGTCCAGCGGCTCTGCCGGGCCAGGAGCTCCGCCGGCTTCGCTGCTGGATCCCAGGGAGCTGAGGGAGCCGCAGGAGGAGCCCCGGCCCTCGTAGCCATACACCTGCACCGAGTCGTAAGGGGGCACGCTGGGGTCCTCATCCGCTTCGCGGAGCCGCAGTGCCAGGAGCTGGGCCACGTCCGCGGGGCCGGGTGGCCTGGGCTGGCGTGGAGCCCGGGCCCGGGGCAGCACGTCGCGGCGCACAGGAGGGCCGGGTGCCGGTGGGGCTGCCCCGTCAGGGTTCTGCAGGGCCGTGATGTCGAAGGCCTCGGTGTCCTCCTCACCGCCACCCTCGTCGTCGTAGGTGATGATGTTCTCGCGAACATCCTCCTCCTCCAGTACCATCAGTGCTTCTTGTTTCTGGCGCCGCAAGGCCACGAAGAGCACCACAAGGGCTGCACGAGAGGTGGGTACACTAGCCGTGAGCCGCCGGTCCAGGGAAGCCTGGCTCCATGCAGCCTGGCGGACCCAATAGGCGGTGGAGGAGGCGGTGTGGCCCAGCGGTTGCAAGCCCTAGGTTTGACATCTGGCAAATCTTGCCTTGAATCCTCACTTCATCCCTTACTCCCTGTGTGCCCATGGGAAATTGCTTGATTTCCTCTGAACCTTTGGGTTACTTGTGTGGAAAACATACTGACCCCTCAGGGTTGTTGACAAGATGAAATGAACTTAGCATGAGTGATGTGTCCAGTACCATACTTAGCACAAAGTAGAGGCTTAATAAATAATTATTATGGCTTGTTAGTGTCATTACAGAAAGCCAAGTCAGGGATATGAGGCCTGAGCTTTTCTCTTGGATGCGTCAGGTGGTAGGAAAATCCAGGCATGAGGGTCCTTCTAGGGGTAGGGTGATTTCCCTATGTCCAAGGGTCTGATTCTTCTCCATACCCCTGGAGGCCCAGGTCCCACACCTATGTATCACCATGGCCTGACTCACCAAGCAGGGCACCCACACAGGTGACGATGGCAAGCAGGGCGCCAGTGCTGAGGCCAGTGGTTGAGAGCTGAGCCTCAGGCCGGCAGGAGACCACAGAACCATCAGGTCGACAGCGGCACACGCTGACAGTCACTGTGGCAGTGCTGCTCAGTGCTGGCTGTCCCCAGTCCCACAGTTCTATGGGAACCAGGTAGGGGGCCTGGCGGGGCGGAGCAGGACGGAAGGGCAGCA
Organism: Nycticebus coucang; assembly: GCF_027406575.1. Classification (NCBI taxonomy): domain Eukaryota; kingdom Metazoa; phylum Chordata; class Mammalia; order Primates; family Lorisidae; genus Nycticebus; species Nycticebus coucang. Next base: position 31,017,628 of record NC_069785.1, on the reverse strand, counting down.
GCAGGCTGGCAGAGCCATCTGTGGGAGAGTGAAATTGGTGGTGGAGCACCATTTGGGACACATTCCTGGTAGGGTTCATCCAGCCCATACAGCCAGGTTCCCGTGGGGATGTTTTGCAAAGAGCAAACACGTGAGTGTAAATCTACATCTACCTTCTGTTGGGTGGAAGGCTGGGACAGGTGGGGCAGGGGTCAGGTAGGCTGGGCTGGAGGTGGTGCAGGAGGAGAGGAGGGACACAGGCAAGGGCTTGGTTGTAGTGCGATAGTATAGGTCGGTGGACTTTGGCTACCTGCCTGAGCCTTGAGCTAAAGCTTAAGATTGCTTATAATACTGAACAAAAGCTTTGAAAATGATTAACACCCAGATGCAATAGAAGGTTGTTCTGCTTCCTTTAAAAATAGTTCACGGCAACCATTGGAGCAGGGGTCTGCTGGCCCCAGTCAAAGCCAACACAAACTGGTTACTACCAAGATGAAGCCCAAGGTTGACCTTCTGCCTTATTTTAATGATACCCTAAGGGTGGAGATTTAACATGCTAATGAGAAATGCAATGTATGGAAAAGTGTGATTGTCAGATGGGTGGCTACCAACAAAACTCCACCTCTACAGGCTATGATTTCAATGTTGGCATCAACTCTTCTCCCTCTACTACTTTATATTTATTTATTTAAGACAGAGTCTTAGTTGCCCTGGAGTTGAGTGACACAGCATTACAGCTCACAGCAACCTTAAACTCTTGGGCTCAAGTGATTCTCATGCCTCAGCCTCCCAAGTAGCTGGAACTACAGGTGCCTGCCACAACTCCCAGCTATTTTTTTAAGACATGGGGTCTCACTCTTGCTCAGGCTGGTCTTGAACTCCTGAGCTCAAGCAATCCTCCTGCCTTGGCCTCTCAGAGTGCTGGGATTACAGGTGTGAGCCACTGCGCCCAGCCCTCTCTCTACCCTTTAAACATTCCCCAGCCTTTTGTTGGGAGAGTTAGTTTGGTTGCTCCTTAACCAGCACTGTCTCCCTTATGTTTGAGTAAAAGCTCCCCCCACCCCAATAAAGCCTTGCCTGTATAAATTCCTTATTCAGTCTCATGCCAACTTTTGTTGACTTGTTGCTAACTGTGAGGTCAGCAACAGTAGCCACCTACCTCTGTTGTCTCGGACAGTAAAGTTGGCATCAGGGCCTAGAGGACCTTGAAAAGAGACACGACTACTATTGCCATCTTCGTCTCTGTCCAGGGCTCGGATGATCTGAATCAGCTGGGAGGAAGAAGTGAGACCTTGTATGGAGTGGGCTGCTGGAGGCCTTTAGGTCCCAACCCCTCCGTCCCAGCTGCTCACCTGGCCAGGGGCAGCAGAATCACACACAAAGGTGTCAGAGGGCTCAGCCAGCTGGGGAGCATTGTCATTCTCATCCAGGGTCTGGATGGCCACTTGCACGCGGGAGGCCTGTGCAGAGCTGTCTGAAGCCAGAACACAAACCCATACACACCACACACCACACAGTTTACACACAACATACATGGTGCATGGGCATGGATGCCACATGCAGAAGATAGCATGTAAATGTAGCACATGAAATATGCATATAATATACAAGTAGCAAGCAATGTTGTGAAATAAATGGAAAAACGCCAAGTGCATATGACATTCACGTAGTACCCAAGATATGTGCCACACACAGTAGACATCCAACAGGAATGTGGCACCGTGACACACATAGACAACCCACATGCAGGGCACATGTAGCATAAATGAAAGGTAGATAGAGGGTGCATACAGGTTGCATGCAGACAACAGACAAGAATATACAAACATGTTCATGCCACATATCCAATATGTACTCAACATTTAAAGACAGATGTAACACATGTGAAGCCAATATTTGATATGCACAGTGAATGCAGTGTTATGCGTCTCCCCGCCCCCCCACATACCCAGGGCCCAAGGAATGCATTTTCGTGTATGGAGCCGTGCACAGTACCAGTGGGATGGACACACACACACACACACACACACACACACATAGACACATCCCATCAGAGGTCTGGGAGGCTGTAGTGCAGCAGTGTCACTTAGAGTTGACCTTGGGGAGGGAGGAGCTGCATGATCTACAAGGTGCAGAGCCTGGGCATCATAGCCAAACTTAGGCCTCACCCATCCCTTCATGTGACTCCCGATCATTGCTCTACCTTGCTTTTCACTGCTAATTCTCTCTAAGAGAGAATGCAAAGTGTGTATCCCTGTCACCTCTCCTAGGATGAGTCTTCCAATTCCTTTAGTCTTCTCCCTAGGCAGGGGAAGGGCTGACTGGCCCTGGTGAAAGGGACTGAGGTCACAGAAGGGGTAAGGGAAGCTGAGTGGACTGCTTGGCTACAGGGTCTGGGATGCCCCAGAGACAGGATGGGGTCCACTCCTCCACTATAACGAGGGCCCAGGGCTGGCAGTTGATGCTGGGATGTGGGTAGGAGGACGATTTGGCAGGAGGGTGAAAAGACACTGAGGGGGAAATACATACACATACAAATATACCTAGAACTACGTATATAAAAGCCATAAACACACTGTGTGCACACACACACACACACACACGGCCATCTGCATCCACACAACTACAGATACATGTGCACTGCCAGGTGGCACGTGGCTGCAGACACAGAAACACACACCTGGACACCCACGATTCAATACACAGGAAAGGCAGTATGGTGGCAGAGCTAGCAGTTCAGACTGCAGACTGACTGGGTCTGACAGCCCCACTGCATAATCTCTGTCTGACCTTGGCAAGAGCCTTAACGTCTCTTTGCCTGAGTTCCCTTGTTTCAAAATTGGGAAATAATCATACCTCCCTCTGAAAGTTGTGGTGATGATTAAATAAATTAGTCCATTAATAATAAATATATTATTGTGTATGAGGCATAGTTTTAAGTACCTTAAATTTAAATAATAAATTATCATCTGTCCATAAACACCCACCTTCTCAAAGCACATATGGACAGCTACTTGTATGTACCACAATATACATTCAATCACACATAGGCACAAATACAAATATAATTCTATACACTTAATTGTAAACACACATATATCCAGTTATGGACATCCACACACATGGATATGTGTGTGTATATTTTTCCTATAGACCTGCATGTACACATACATTTAGCTCTACACTGACATGTACAGACATCCACATATACAATGACAACTTTCATATACAGTATGACAACAGGAGGGTATAGGAGTCCTTGGGGTGTACGCAGGGTGATGTGGGGCTGGTTACAGAAGGGAAAGACATCTCCCTGGCTCCACAGGCCAGAGCTGCCCAAAGGCAGCTGAACCACATTACTAGGGACTGACGTGCAGGAGAGGAGCCTACACACAGAGCTGGAACCCTTCCCCTATCTTGGGGGTCCCCGTAAAGCTTCCAACAGGGCTTCTCTGGAAAAGGCTGTTGGTGTGCTCCCACTTATCTCCCGGAGGAGGTACTCAGCCCTTTTTTGGCCCCCAGCTCCAGCCTGAACACAGAGTGGGCAGGCCAGGGTCTGCAAACACACAGGTTGGAAGCTATTTAACATCTGCTTTATTCCGATTTGGGGCAAGTCAGTTAGGAGGCAAATTGAGGGTCAGGAGAATGCTCAGGCAGACCCTTAGTGCCCAGCTCAACCCAACCTAAAGGACCAGGAAGCCTGCCAGGTGGTGAGGATCCAGACAACCGCACACAGGTGAGGAGTGATGGCAGTGAGAGCCCTTCCCCACCCCCGTGCTCCCTCTGCCAGGAGGCTGCTGCCACTTCATGGGCCCTGGACTCCTCACCGAGCTCTGTGGCCAGCACGGTGAGGTTGTGCCAGACACGAGCCTCACGGTCTAGGGGTGCAGCTGTGTGGATGGTGCCATCTTCGGGCTCGATAGAGAAGCAGCGCTCTGGATCCGAGTGGGGGAGGATGGAGTATCTGGGGAAGATGGAGCCAAGCTGGGGACAGAGCTTGCTGCCCCTTCTCTCCCTTCTGGTCATTTTGCTAGACCTCATGGCTCCTTGAGGAAAAGCCTGCCCTATGCACCCAGAGACATAATTCAGGTTGGAGTCCCCTCTAAGGGCAGACATCCCTGGGAGGTCACCAGCATTAAGCATCTATCCTAAGGGTCAGGGCCACTGGGTTTCATGGGAGGAGATACAGAAAGTGGTAGAAGCAGAATAAACACTACTGTCTTTCAGATATCTGAAAAATGGGAATTACACTATCACCTCCCTCACAGAGCTGTGTTGGGGGTTCTGGCTAGGGAGCAGGAAAAGAGTGGCTGTTCTGCCACTTTCTGTGTGACCACTCATGGCTGGCTTCTAAAATAAGTGGTGATGATGACACTTACTCCAGAGGGCTGTTATGAGAATTAAATGTCATCAAGTGGGTAAAATGTGAAGCACTTAGGGAGTGATCTATAGAGATCCACTTCTCAAAAGAGATTACATTTGCTTGCACCGCCACTGGGAGGTGCCACTATTATCTACCCTGAGGGATAGGTAGAGTTGGAGGGTGGTTAGCCAGGCTCTCTAGTGGAGACCTTTGCTGGGAAGCGAGTATGATCTGTGGTAGGTTAGGGGCACATTTACACATCATTTGGGTGGGAGTGGCACCTGCTCCTTCCCAGAGGGCCCTCTCCCGCTCCCCCGCCCACAGCCTGCTCACCTGATTGGGCTGGCTGGGGAGTCCAGGTCGGCTGCAGAGATCTGGCCTACCAGGGTCCCAGGAGCCTTGTTCTCTGGCACAGCCAGGTGGTAGGTAGCCTGAGTAAAGGCAGGTGGCTCTGGAGCATCTTGCACAGCCACACGTATGGAGGCCACATCCTTGAAGGGCCCTCGCCGCAGATAGGCTGGATCAATGAGCGTGTTGGTGGCCTCCACGCGGAAGGAATAGGATCGACGAGTCTCGAAGTCTAGAGGCTATGGTGAGGGGAGACAGAGGGAGTGAGGCGTGTGGAAACCAGGGTAGGCCCCAGGCCCTTGGAAGGTGAAGAGTCCCTTCCCCGAATGTATCCTGTGCTCAGTTCTTGTGTGAGAGGAGGTGGCACTGGGGGGTGGTGGCCTTGGGGGTCAGGCGGATTACTTAGTCGGTTAGTCTAGGTCTGTCCCCAGCTCCATCGTGGACTTGTTATATGTCCTTGAGCCAGTCACTTCCCCTTTCTTGGCCCCAGGGCCTCATCTGAAAGGTGAGGACATGACCATGACCATGACCACTAGGAAGCTCCAACACAAGGGTCCTGAGTCTGTTCTAGGAGAATAGTTAGAAACGTGACCACTGGTCAGGAGCAGGATGCAGGTGTGAGTCTGCAAGTGCCGACAGGAAGGAGGCTAACCTTGCGGACAGTGAGGAGCCCATCTCTTCCCTGGGAGTCTGTGCTGATGCTGAAGGCCTCCAACCCCTCCCCGTCCAGGATGCTGTATGCCATGAGGGCGTTGTCCCCTAGGTCTGGGTCCTGGGCCCGAAGCCGGCCCACCAGCGTGCCAGGCCCAGCTGTCTCCACCACAGAGAACTGGTACAGGCCTTGGGGGCAAGGGAGGGGAGACACATTTAGAGAGATCCCCAGCCCTCCTCCCTGCCCCTGCACTTCCTTCTCCCAGGATGTGGCTGGGGTTAGGGGGGGAGGTAAGGGCTTTTCCAGAGACTGTCCGGGTGAGATGGCCAAAGGATAGCTCATTTGACAGCACTGGCCCCTTACTCTGAGGGAACTTGGGGGGGTTGTCATTGACATCGCTGAGGGTGACAGTCACCGTAGTGCTGCCCGACAGCCCCCCCATGTGGCCGCCCATGTCCTTAGCCTGGATCACCACCAAGAACTCCTCCTGTGTTTCCCGGTCCATGTTGGGGATGGCTGTCCGCACCACTCCTAGGGATAGAAGCTGGGTCAGTGGGTGTCTTTTCCCATGGCTTTCCCACTGGGCTCCAGAGCTCCATGCTCACCAGTCTGGGGGTCCACAGAGAAGAAAGGCAGTCCATCCAGAATGGTGTACACCAGCTTGGCACTGTTTCCATAGCTGGGGTCATCGGCATCATGAGCAGTCACCTGGATCACTGACGTTCCTGTGGGGGATCCCAGCACCCCACTCAGCAGTGGCAGGGCCAGATGGGAAAGGACTGCAGATGAAGGGGACCCAGATATGAGGGAGGCTGAATTGAAGGAGGTGGGTTCTGGGGCAGATAGCAGTAAGGGAAGGAGAGATTAGGGAGTTCCAGGAGATGGGAACTGGGATGTTCAGAGCTAGGTGCTCACCGACATTAGACATCTCTGGCACTGTGGCGTGGTAGGGCCCAAGGGGAAAAATGGGCGGATTGTCATTGATGTCTTGCACTTTGATGATGAACTCTGACGGTGGCTCCAGGGGCCGGTTGGAGGCTCGGTCCACAGCTTGAGCCAGTAGCACATATTGTGCCTTCTCCTCCCGGTCTAGGCTCTTGGTGACATGGATATTGCCTGTGGCCTCGTCAATCACAAATACAGTGCCTGCCCCCTCCCCGGTCAACAGGTACTTGGTGCGGCCCTCTCCCCGGTCAACATCTGAGTGCAGCTGTAGAGGGCAGGGAAAGATGGCAGAGGGCTCCAAGTACAGGGACAGAGGATCAAAGAGCCTAGGTTTGGGTAGAGTGTTGGGCGTCCCAAGGGAACAAGGTCATTGCAGAAGTGGTGAAGTTGCAGGGCAGAGCCTAAGGGCCTTAAGTCAAAGTAGACATGGGATGGATAGATTCTTACCTTGCCAATGAGGACAGGCTCTGGACCGGCATATTCCTCAATGACAAAGAACTGGTTCCAAACCCAGCTCCTTCGGGTCCTCAGCAATGCAGGGCCTGGGTGCCCCCGGGACCCGGCCCAGGCCCGGGCTGGGGCTGCCAGACGCCCCATGCAGCCCCAGCCACCCAGCCAGGCCAGCAGAAACCTCACCAGGCCCCACATATTTGGATTCCAGCCAGTGCTCTGTTCACTGGCCTTGTGTGCTGAGACTGGGCTGGGCCAGGTGGCCCATTGAACTGGCTGGGGTGGAGAGGCAGATGCGTTGGGGCTGCCCCATGGATCCACACCTGCAGGACAGGTAAATGCTCAGGGCCAAGTAAACCATTGATTCTTCTCCACCCCCCAAATAAAAATTAAGTGTTGCAGACCAGACCTCCAAGGAATAGACATCCCATTGTCCAGAACTCAGACTAAGACAGAGAGAAGACTGATCCTTCCCTCCATCCAGGCTCTGCCAATATTCACCTCCAACCCTCCAAGCTGATAAATCTTTAGTCAACTCTGAGCAGAGAAGATGGGGGTGAGGGGTGGAAAAAGGAGAGGGGATAGTGGAAGGACTTGGGATCCCAAGTCTGGCCCCTGTCCTCCATACTGGGCATGCGGCCAGGGGACTGGAGGAGTTAGGGGTACCAGAGAAAGGGCTTAAAATAAAGGGGTTGAGATTCATGGACATGTGGCCTAAGGTGTCTAGGGTTAAGCTGAGAGATGACAAGATGTGCAGCCTGAGCCAGGTTTGAGAGCCTGTGAAAGTCCTTCCTCCCCAAAGGGGGAGCCCCACTTTGCCAGACCCTGTCCCCAGCCCACACTGCCAGCTGTAGTCCATGAAGGGGGACTTGGCTCAGGAAATAGAGTGGGGGGACCAGAGCTGGAGGAAGAGGGGACCGGATTGGGGGCAGGATGAGATGATGGGGAAGGGGGGTGCAGAGCAGACACAGAGGCCAGAGATACAGCATGATTAAGGTCTAGAGACCAAGACTCAGGCACTGTCCAGCTCAGACAGAGATAACTGGATGAGAGGCAGAGACATAACAGCTGCAAGAACGAATGAATGAAAGATCAGGGAGGCAGTCTGGGTATCTGACAGGCAGAGAGGAGTCCAGCTTGGAATGGGTCACTTGGGGCAGAGGGCCTTTCAGTATGTGTTATGGGCAGGCAGAGGCAGCCCTCAGTTGCGGGGATGTCAGACCAGGCCTTGAAACTTCATTCTGGGAGAAGGTGAAGCCAGGAGAGGTGAGGTAGAGTGGGGGGCTGAGGAAGGCAGCTGAGAGAGGATCCTTCTCACTGCATCTCTCCCTGTCCTTCTGTGGGGGGGGACCCCCCCAGGTGTAGCTGTGGCTTCACCCACTCCACCTTCCTCAGAGCAGACACACACCTGACAGTCCGTTTGCTTCTGCGGGAAGGGGGAAGCCGGAGGGAAGCTGGAGACCAGAGAGGGAGGCAGGTAGAGGAGGGGAGAAGGAAGGGGATGGAGGAGTGGGAAACAGGATAGGGGAAGGTGAGAGGAGAGGAGAGGGAGGGAACGGAGGAGGAAAGGAGAGCGGGAAAGGGAAAAGAGAAAGACAGAAAAGGGAGTAAGGTAGAGGAAGAAAAAGGCAAAGAGGGAGAGGAGATGGAAAAAGGACAGGAAGCAAAAAGAAGGCTTGGAAAGAAGACAGAAGGGACAGGAAAGACAACCAGGCAGAGAAAAGAAAGGGTGAAAAGAAATCAAGAGAGGATAAAGGGAGAGAGGTAGGAGGGAAGAAGGGGAAGAGACAGCGCGGGAGAAGGGAGCCAACAGTGGGCTCCTGGCCCCGGAGCGCACCGCTCTAAAGACACCCGCAGGCTGCTGGCCCCCGCTGCCCCTCCGCGGATTCCCGACGCCGGGCTCTGGGGCAGGTGCCCTTACCTGGCACTGCTGAGAGGCTCAGGCCGGCGGGGAGCGCCCCCGTCCGCCCCCGTCGCCGGGTCCCGGGGGCGCAGCCCCGAGCCGATCCGAGCGGGCGCCGCGGCTCCGCTGCAGGTCGAAGCGGCCCCGGCGAGAACAAGGGAGCGAGACGGAGGGGGCGGGGGAAGGAGGCTCCGCCTGCGGAGGAGCGAGGCGGCTCCGCGCCGCGCGGGAGAGCAGAGCCCAGCCTCCGACCCTCCCCGGCCAGCCGGGCCCGCGCGGCAGGGGCGGGGGCGGAGCCGCGCGTCCGCCCCCTCGGCGCTCCAGGGCTGCCGGGCGCATACAGATGCGGCGCCCCTCCCGGGCCCAGCCCGCAGGGCGGGAGGGCAATCGGGAGGGAGGACGGCCAGGCCGTTCCCGAAGCGCCGGCAAGAGGGTGTATGGGAGCACAAGGCAGACAGCACGCCCCCAGCAGCGGATGAAGGGTGAACGCTCGGTGAGGCTGGGAGTTAGGAGCCAGGTAACGGAGAGACCCGTTCCCCTCTACCGGACCGGCATTTGGGACTGGGATAACCCCAGCTGCAAGGCAGCTGCATTTTGGGAGGTCGTGCAGAGCACAGTAGCGGGTGAACCGGGGGGCGCTTAAAGACGGCAGAAGGGTCCCAGGAATACGATGCCCGGGCCCAGGGAACGGGTCAGGGACGAAGGCCACAACAAGGGCTGGAGGGCGGAGGTGGGGAGTAGAGCCTTTTGCGGGAAGCTTGTTTAACCGACTAATTGAGCGAGACTGCCGCCCCCTGGTGGCAGTTGTGGGAAGCACCTTCAAGGTGGTGAGTAGGTGACCAAATGCCTAATCGTGCACTCCAAAAGGGGATCAGAAATCAGACCCTCCTAGCCCTGCTGGGGTGCTAACACGGAAATAGGCCGCTCTATTTCCCAGGGAGTCTTTTCCTCCACGCTCAAGTGAGGAAGGTCCACAGCTTTGGGCTCGTTAGAGCCAAAGCAGGGATGGAAGGCGGGTGGGAAGTCCCCACTTCAGGAAGTAGTCAGCCTAAATAAATGTGTGGAATGAAGGGTCACCTGTTCCAGGTTACAAACATCATCTTCAACCAGACTTCTCACCCAGGCCCTGCCCAATTAAAGCCAGTCATATAGTTTAAAACTAAGTCAGATTTTTATTTTTTTCATAGACCACATCATTTAATAATAAAAAAAATAAAAATAAAAATAGAACAAAAGGAAAAGGTGGATATAAAGTGGAACTGGGGACTTGGTGGGCAAGAGGCAAGCGGCAAGGGCTGCAGGACAGAAGAGACTGGGAACTGCAGGGGCCCCGGGACTCAGGAGGAGATGCTGATTCAGCTCATAGGTGACCCAGTCCTGGCCCCGGCTGTTCCCAAGAGGACTCTCAGTACCCAAGGGAGGTGGAAAGATGGAGGAAAAATGAAAGCGGTTTGGGGCATCTGGCCGACCCGCTATGGCCAACCACCTCCCTCCGCAACCTAGCTCTTGCCTCTCACAGACTTAATGGGAAATGAGAGGGAGGAGAGGGCTCTAAGTCCCAAGAGATAGGTTAAGGGATATGTGTGTGTGGGAAGAATGGCCACTGTTCCATTTGGTATGTGGGGACAGGTGATGTGAAAAACCCTTGGTTCTAGGGTGCTGGAAACTGTACCTATCCCTGTGGCCTGTAACCCCTGGGGCAGAGTGGCTGGTACCTGCAGCTCTCCTAGTGTTTTCCCTGCTAGCGGCGCCCACCCCGGTCCCGCACAGGTGTGCTCCGACTCCGGCTTCTGCTGTGGCGCTTGGTGTCTCTGCGATCCCTCTCCCTGCCTCTTTCCCTGTCCCTTTCTCTATCACGATCTCGGTCCCCCCTGTCCCGCTCCCTTTCTCTTTCTCTCTCCCTATCCCTCTCCCGGCTGTGCTCCCGGCGTTTCTCTCTCTCCAGTTGTCGGTTCCGTTCCCGCTCAGCTTCCTTTTCCCGTTCTTTTTGCTCCTCTTCTTCTTGCTCCTTCCGCCGCTTTTCCCGTTCCTTGGCCCTTTCAGCCCGCTCTGCCTCCTTCTGAACAATCTGTAGCCAGGCAAAGAAAGAGTAGGCATCTCAGCCCTGCTCCTCCTGCTCCTATCAGTCTACCTGTGCCTGGCCTCTGCACTCCTATCTTTGCTGTTAAGCAGGAAGGGGTTTGGGGGCTCAGCAACTGCTTCTTCCTCAGAGTGCCTCTCTTCCTTCAAGTTTTCAATTACTATACACAATAGGCATCAACCCTGCCTGGCCTCTGATACTTCCTTATCATCACACTAGATATGTTTTTTTTGTTTATTTTGTTTTTGTTTTTGAGAGAGCCTCAAGCAACAGTTGCCTAGGTAGAGTGATATGGCATCACAGCTCACAGCAACCTCCAGAACCTGGGCTCAAGCGATTCTCTTGCCTCAGCCTCCCAAGTAGCTGGGACTATAGGCGCACACCACAACGCCTGGCTATTTTTTGGTTGTAGTTGATTGTTGTTTGGCAGGCTTGGGCTGGATTCAAACACACCAGCTCTGGCGCCTTAGTTGTTTGAGCTACAAGTGTCGAGGGTTTTTTTTTTTTTTGAGATAAAGTTTCTTTTTTTTGCCCTTGGTAGAGTGCGTGGCATCATAGCTCACAGCAACCTCAAACTCTTAGGTTCAAGTGATTCTCTTACCTCAGCCTCCTGAATAGAGCTGGGACTATAGGCACCCGCCACAACGCCTGGCTATTATTAGAGACAGGGTCTCGCTCTTGCTCAGGCTGGTCTCAAAGTCCTGAGCTCAAGAGATCCACCCACCTTGGCCTCCCAGAATGCTAGGATTACAGGCGTGAGCCACTGTGCCTGACCATCACACTAGATATGAATAAATTTCTTTTCCCATAGTTGAGTAAAATAAGCCTAAAATCCTCCAAAGTCCTATCACTACTAGCTTAAAAAGCAAAAAACTCTAGAAATTAAAAAGCAGAGGAATGGGCAAGTTTATATGAAACACGATTTCTCAGCTAACTAAAAGCAAATTCCAAGAAGCCGGCTTGGCACAGCCATCTTCCCAGATACCTGCACACCTCAGTTCCTGAGTCTACCATCTCAACTCACTTGGGTTTGGTTTCCCTATGGCATACTCATCAACTTTTAAACTTCCTCTTGCTGTGATGATTAATTTCTTCCCTTATTATCTTAAGTTAATAAATAACTGGACCTATTCATTCTCACAGGCTATGAATCTCCCCCAAGCATTGACCTCAAACCTTGATGCAATTTTGATCAGGACATGAAAAAGGGAAGCACTCACCTGGCTGTCAGTCAGTGGCAGCCAATAGATGCAGGGAGCTGCCTTAGTCTTTCGGAAAAGGTCATCCAGCAGCTTGGCAGGTGGCTCCTCCTGCGCTTTCTCTGAGGTAGAAGAAAGTGAATCAGATTTAATGCACATGACCCTCAGACCTGTCCAATTTAGGTCCTTTCCCACCTACTGGTAGGCATGTGTGCCCCACAACTAAGTACCTTTCTTCTCACTCTTCTTTTCTTTAGATTTTGCTCGTTCCTTGCGGCGGCGGTCACGGGACCGTGATCGAGAACGGGGACCTTCTCGAACTTTGTCCCGATCCCATTCACGCTCTGATCGAGTTCGTTCCCGCCGCTCCATTTCCCGTTCCCGCTCTGCCCACTGTTCCCGCACTGCCCGCTCCTGCTCCCGCTGCTCTGCCCGGGGATGCTGTGGTGGCTGAACTGGGGGTGGGGGTGGGGGGTGCAGAGGCCGAGGTATCCCCTGTTCCTCTGTCTTAGCTTCAGAGGGACGGTCCACCAAGAGGCCCCGGTGATAATCCAGCTGTAGGCAGAGGTGGGACAAGGGACAAGGATAGTCAGGCTAGGGAATGATATCACTTCCATTGAAGGAGCCCAGGTACTGGGGATACAGACACTTTGAAGCCCCATGGTTCAACTAAAGGAACCAAAAGGGAGAAAGAAGAAGATTCACAATGACTGCAGGTTTGGCCAGGATCTCAGCTGGAATCTAGCAGATAATGGCCTCCCCTGCCCCTCCCCTTCTTTCTCTCCCAAGGTTTCTTACCTCATCTTGCTCAGCATAGTCAGCACAGAGGAATTTGGGATTGGACTGGGGCCATTTGACCCCATGTAGAGCTGTGCGGGTGGCAACGGCTTCCTCTACTGTTGAATACTGGTGGAAAAAACGGGGAAGACCAGAGGGTCACAGACCATCTGCAATCCTTCCTACTTGCTGCAATACCCTTAAACCTGCTCACATTAGTTACTAAAGGAAATATATACCAGAACCTTTAGAATCAGCTTCTTCCCCTCACCGTTACAAAGCAATGAGATTTGATCTTGTCAATCCAGAAGGCCTCTTCCACCAAGGTTCCTGTACGCCCCAACAATTCCTTCAGTTGGCCTAAAGTGAATGGACGAACCTGCCAATGAAAATGGACTTTCAGAGTATCGAAGAAGGCAAAACACCCATATATCCAGTCTTAAGTTCCTCCAAACTGCTGTCACAGAAGTAGTTTTAGTGTTTGGGTGAAGGCAGCATTGTTGGAACCCTGTAGTCAGAATGGAGAAAAATGGTAGTCCTAATGGTGACATTATGTGCCAGGGCCTCTCCAAGTCCTTAAAACCCTGTAGGGTGATAGTTCCTCACACCCCATTTTCAGATGAGGAAATAGGTTAAGTAACTCAGTAAAGATAAATGAGTGAACAACTGGGAAGTTGCAGGAGTTGAACCTAGGATTAAACTCTTAACCACTAAATAAGTCTGAAATGTGAGAACCAATGACTTACCAAATTGGAGATATGTACAATGTTGCTGATCTTGCCCCGGGGTGGGGAGGGCACCTGGGCAGTTCGGACTGGGTCATCAATTGTAATAGAAACTCCAGACTTCTGCTGGCTAATGGAACGTCTAGTTAAGGTATCTCCTAAAGTCACTACAAAGAGAACATAAGAACAGCCTTCAGCAGGGAGAAATGCTGGCTTTCACCTCCACTATAACTCTCATGATTCCCTACCAAGGAGCCACTCTTCTATCTAAATTAGCCAAGCACCTGTAATGTGCAAAGCACTGTAGTACTGTAGCAAAGTCTAGGCTAACCTCCTCATAGTGAAGATTCGAAGATTGAACAGATTCAAACCTGGTCCTCAAATAGCTTAGTATCTAGGGGGAGATGACAGGTACAGAAAAATACTATAATAAAAGGGAGAAAACATTAAATGCCTTAGGAGGTCCAAATGAAGTACTCTGGGAATTCAGGGAGCTGTGATACATTTTTCTCACAAGGCGCCACCTACCTTTTTTTACTTCATGCTCCACAGGTGGGGGCAAGGCCACCTCTACTGACACTTGGGGAGGTGCAGGAGGTTCTGCTTCAGGCTCTTCTTCTTCCTCTTCTTCTCTCTGCCCATTCTCCTGGCCCTCTGCAGGTACTACCTTTAAAGGTGTCAGGTAACAGGAGTTAAGACACCAAACTGGCATATTCTTTTCAGCCTCTGGTTCCCTAGTGATATACAGCATTAACACCAACCCAGCATGTTGTTTTCAATAATGAGGATTTCATTATTCAGTTCACCCCTGCCAGATCCTGGGATTATTAGTACCTTAACTTTGCCTTGAGAAAAAGTAAAGCAGGGACTGGCAAATTTTTTCTGTATAGGTCAAACAGCAAATACCTTAGGCTTTGTGAGCCATACCATCTCTGTTGCAACTACTGAACTCTGGTGTTGTGGCTCATTAAGTAGCCACTGACAAGAGTAAATGGAATCAGTGTGGTTGTGTTTCAATAAAACCTTACAACAGCCAGCCGGATTTGGTTGTTGGACCCCTCAAAATGGCAATTAACACAACCCTCTGCACAGATGAAAGAGTTCTCTCTTAGGACTTTACCCTTAGCTCCTCAGTTGTCTGCTGTATCCAATACTCCCCTCCCTTGACACTGGGGTACAGGAGCCTTACCTGAGTGACTGTCCGGCATATTTTCAGCCCCTTGTCATGGGTCCCATCGTCGCCATTACGTTCTGTCTCATCCTCAGAGATGCGGGAGTCATCAGCATGAAGATCCACAACAGCCTCCTGCCCCGCCAGGGGTTTGATGTCGGGGATGAGGCTCTGGGACACAGATACCCCCCACCCCGTTACACTGGGCCCATGTCTACTCCCATCTTAAGGTGTCTCATCCTCCCTTCCCTGGCTCCTCCCACCTCACCTTAAGTGACTCAGTGGTGATACTGATGGAAGGTTTCTTCTGTGTGGTGGCTGTGCTGGCTCCCCAACGTCTTTTCCGACCAGGCTGGCCCCCCTCTGTGTCACTGTTTCCAGCTGGCACCCCCTTGGTAGCTGCTGTCCCCAAGAAATAGGACCCAACAGTTAGATGGTCTCAGGACCTCTACTAGATCACCCCATTAACACCTACAGGTTTATCTTTGGCTGGTGTTTCGGTAAAAGGTTAATTTAAGGAAATCATATTTGGGGACTAGAGAAACCAAGGTTTCACAATGAACGATAAAAGGGATGCACTTTCTTCCTGACAGATGGAAACTACTAATCTCTAAAAATAATGAAATGGCTTGGTGCCCGTAGCTCAGTGGTTACAGCACCAGCCATATACACTGGGGCTGGCGGGTTTGAGCCCAGCCCAGGCCTGCTAAATGACAATTAAAAAAACAAACAAACAAACAAACAAAAAACCAAACAGGGTGGTGCCTGTGGTTCAAAGGAGTAGGGCGCCGGTCCCATATACTGTAGGTGGTGGGTTCAAACCCAGCCCTGGCCAAAAACTGCAAAAAAAAAAGCCGGGCATTGTGGAGCATGCCTGTAGGCCCAGCTACTTGGGAGGCTGAGGCAAGAGAATTGCTTGAGCCTAAGAGTTTGAGGTTGCTGTGAGCTGTGACGCCATAGCACTCTACTGAGAGCAAATAATGAGACTCTGTCTAAAAAAAAAAAAATAAAAAAAAAAGTAGAAGACCCCGTCTCTAAAAAAACAGCCAGTGTCGTGGAAGGCGCCTGCAGTCCCAGCTACTCAGGACGCCGAGGCAAGAGAATCTCTTGAGCTTAAGAGTTTGAAGTTGCTGTGAACTATGATGCCGCAGCACGCTACTGAGAACAAAGTAGACTATCTCAAAAACAAAACAAGAACAACAAAAGAGGGGAAAGCTAATTTGGTTACCAGTTTAAACTTTCAGTAGTAGGTAGTAATATCTGAAGCAATGGGGAAGAAAAACTGACAAGGACATGGGAAAATACAGAATAAACAACAAGACCATGGGATACTAAAATCTAAATAGAATTAATTGAAGTTCATGATGTGATCTGGTCATCCTTTGACTTTCCCATTACAGGTTGATATTTAAGTTTTTTTTTTTGGAGATAAGAGTCTCACTGAGTCACCCTTGATAGAGTGCCGTGGCGTTCTTAGCTCACAGCAACCTCAAATTCTTGGGTTTAAGCCTCTTGCCTCAGGCTCCCACGTAGCTGGGACTACAGGTGCCCGCCACAATATCCAGCTATTTTTTAGAGACAGGGTCTTGCTCTGGCTCAGGCTGGTCTCAAACCTGTGAGCTCAGGCAATCCACCCGCCTTGGCCTCCCAAGTGCTGGGATTATAAGTGGGAGCCACAACACCCATTTTACTTGTTTTTCTTTTTTTTTTGATATCTAGGTTATAAATATCTATTATATGCTGCAGTCTAGAGAGCTTTGGTGGGAAAATGTTAAAAATATAGCTTTAAGTGTGAGGACTTTCATTTCCTCAGATACTCTTAGAATAAAGCATCAGCTAGTGAGCATTCTATAGGAGTCTCTCAAATTCCCTCCTGGTTCTTAGTGTTTAGATAGCTGAAAGAATAAATGCCTGTAAGACTACATGGGAAATGGTTTGGGATATCTCATGGTGTTATCTCATTAAAATGTGACTGGGGACATATGACAGGGATTGTGTAAGGCTCTGAATTTCAAAATGGAATCCTATATACTGTAGAAGATGTAGGCAGGGGGGCAGGTTGGGAGGGGATGACCCAAGAATGCCATTTTTTGGTATTTCTGACCTTTATCAGGGACTCAGGGCTAGACTTACAGACAACGGAGATCTTCCTCTTGAATGATTTGGGCAGTGAGCTCTGTATAAAGAAGAAAAGGGGGGAAAAAAGAGAGAAAGAGAGACACCCCACAGAGAGGGGGGAAGGAGGTTAGATGCGGTAGTCTCAGTACAGGCTCCAGACACAGAGAGAGAGAGACAGAGAGAGAGGGAGAGACACAGACAGACAGAGACCAAAACAGAAGCGGCAAACGGCAAAAACGAAGCAGAATCAATGCAAGTTAGAGAAAAAAATAAAACCAAACATCACAGCAGGGAAAAGTCATCTAGTCCATACCACGCATGTGTATTAGCTTTACCAGAAATAAGCTGGAAGAGGAATTCAGTAGCCCCCAATCCCTTAAAAGATGTTGTTTAGGCCCTCTTCTACTAGCACTATAGGTTGAGAGGACACCAATCCCAACAAACTGTGTCCAGAACTTAGTTCTTCTAGTCCCCCAGGGTCCTTCCTTGCTAACTCAAGGAAAACATGAGATAACAAGGAAAATGAACTTTGGATGGCAACTTCAACAAGGCTACTCTCCTCCTTTCCTCAATGCCCAGCCTGATGTCCACTGACAATGCCTTTGAAATGCTTGGACAGCAGACGGTCATTTCTAGATTGCTCAGACCCCACCACACTGTGAAGGGGAGCACCAGGCCCACTGGTGATAAGGCTCCTGAGCCAAGTGTAGCAGAAAGAACTTAGGTATATTTTGGATAAAAGGTTTTTACCAAGGGCAGACCATTCCCAGGGAAATGCTCAGGCCAGCCATCAACTATAGCTCCAGCAGAGTTTTACTGTTTCCTCTCCAACCAGGGCTCAAGCCTTAGGGGCTCTACCAAGGACAGGAAAACAGCTTTGGGGCAAGTCTTTGCCCCAAATGCTCAGTGGGATAAAGACTATGGACAGAGCCCAAAAAGAGAGAGAGAGAGAGAGGAAAAAAAAAAAAAAAAAAAAAAAAAGAATAAAAAAGAAAAAAAAGGAAAACAGAGGAAAGGGGAAAAGAGGATTTTTGGATTTAGGTGCTTATTTCTGGAAAAACTAAGACCACCCTACTACTCTTCTAAAGGGTAAGGCAGAACCCTCTTGATGAAATCCATTTTCCCCATCCACCCTCCAGCCCCGTTTGTGTCGTCTAACCAAGTCTCCTTGGTCTCTGTTAAGGGCCAGCCTGACCCCTAGCTGGGCCGCTCTGATGGGTAAGTTAGTGAAGAAAAAAAAAAGTCTTAATAAAACAGGAAAAACATGAACCAAATAAATAAATCCAATAAAGAAATCAGAAAATAAAGATAAAGAAAAAATTAAAGATTAAAAAAAGAAGAAGAAGAAAATAAAGAGTAAACTAGGAATATGACAAATGTTCCAGGTACCATCTCACACCTGGGATCTTCAGTTCAGCCAATCGCACCTCACTGTGTACTGTATCTAGTCAACCGCCGGTCCAATCAGAATGAGCCCTCCCTGCTAGGCGCTGTGCAATTGGTGGGGGGTTGGGTTGGCAAAAAAGGTGGGCGCACGGCGTGGTAGTCAGCACGGCACTGCCAGAGTCCTCCCAGGGGCGCAGGGGGGGCGGGAGGGAAACGTGTGGGGGGACGCTGCCCAGTTTCCATGATGTCAAGACAGTTCACTGGCGGTGGCCAGGCTCAGCGAGGGGTGGAGGGGGGAAAAGGGGCAGAGACATCAGTCCTGGCCCTGTAGGGGCATCATCTTGCAGTCCCTGATGAGATGGCCTGTGAGTAGCAGGAATGGTCCTTGCCTTTTATCGTTGAGAGGCAGAGGACCCTACATCCAGTAGTGGCAAGCTGCAGCAATAACACCACCCAATATTTGGATCCAGGTGATGACTCCAGAGTCCCTTTCTCCTCTGCCTGTAACTGGGGAGGAGGGGGTCCTCTCACCCAGTAAGATCATGGAGCCTCTGATGAAGGTAGCCTGGGGGTAGTAGGTGAATATCCCCAGGACCTGGTAGACACTCAGCAGCAAGGTCAGAATGCTCTTCTTCTGAGTTGTTGAGTGGCATCTCCTCAGGGACTCCAGCTGAGACAGTGGTTCCAGTCAGGTAGATGAATGAGTCCCTGCCTCCAGGGATGGAGGAGAAGCTGGAGCAACCAATATGCTGCCCTTCACCATGGACAACAGGGACCAAAGGAAAGTCCATCTGATGAGCAAGTGGTGATACATGGGCTGGGCTGTCATCAGCATTAAATCCCTGGGGCTCAGACCCTAGACTCCTCTGCAGGGTTCCTAGTCGCCACAGCTTAAGCAGAGGGTCCCACTCAAGTGTTTTACAGCATGGCACTGTGATCACAAACATTGACTTTTTAGGAGGTCTTGGCACCCCAGTCGGGGATCCCAACAGTCTGTAGCAAACAAGGCAACCCACAGTCCTCAAAAGGGCAAGGGCACGTGGGCACGTGGGCAGTCGCCCCAGCACTGGCACAAACTCTTCTTGGGGTGTCCCAAGTAGGGAGATGATGCAAGTCCACCCCTTTCCAAATGTTTTTTTTTTTTTTTTTTTTTTGGCTTTCTTAATATAAGTCTCTCCAGAACAGAGTTCTTCTTGGCCCCCTGATGTAAGCAAGACAGGGAGGCAAAAGGGGGCCCATCACAGGAGCCCACACATGCCCCCCTCTGGCCAAGACACCTGGATAGCAGACTTGGCTCTGATTGGGCAGCTCAGTAGCAGCGGGTGGGTCCAGAGGAAGAGGCGGCATCAGCGATTGGCCAGTTGGGCAGGGTTATATTTTACGGGCGGATTACCGTACATGAGGTACTTGGACAAAGTTTTACGGGGAAGAAGGACCTTGTAATAAATAATATTCTGCACATCAAATCACTTTCACCGGCCCCCGCCCCCGCAACACACACCAGAGAAAGGCTACACACACAACGGTCCCTCCCACCTGTGACCCCACTCCCAAACCCAGCTACCTAATTCTTTCTCTATTAAAAGCCAAGAAGACTTCGCTGGCTCTGATGGGGGGGAAGCCCATTGAATTGGGTGCAGGATACAAAATAATACATATGTCAAAAAGGGGGTAGAAGGGTCACAATTGAGAAGGGGCTTTCTGGATCACCACAAGCGCTAGCTTCTAAGTAGCTACATCTCTGCAATGAGACCACTGGGGGGCAGATGAGAAAAAAAATTGCTCAGCATGGCTAGTTCGGTGAGAACCACCAGAGTCCACTAGATGGCGTTGGGCTCCATCAGGTTTTTAAAAAGGAGGGAAAGCTGAACAGTTACCATGAGAAGCCTGGGAAGATAGCAGGAAAAACTGAGCCTGGGTCTTAGATAAAGGGCCATTATCAAACTTTCAGTTAGTTACAAACTTCTAGGAGTCTGGACTGTTACTTCCCCAACAAAGAAAACGAAATGAGCCTGTCCCATCACAAGGGGGTCTCCCTTGCTAAACCAGCGAATTCTCTCTTGGCCCTATCCTGATCCAAGGCCCTGCCTCATCCCTTCTTTAAGTTATCCCACTGTGTAAGAGGGATCACCAGAGTCGTCTACTCTTTTCCCTAGGTCTACTCCTGCCCACCCACCCCAATAGGTGGCTCAGATATTTACCTCTTTCTTCTCCTCATCTTCAGCACTGCCCTCTGGGCGCTCATCATTGCTGACTTGGTCTGCAATAGGCATGGGAGGCTCTGGAACATCATTTTCAGGTCTGCTTTCACTTGTGTCCATGGTCACTTCCTCCTTCTCCTCACTGACAGGATGGGGAAAGGTTGGGAGGGAAGGGCAGGACGGAACCAAGGGAAAGAGAGAGCAAGATATTAGCTTTTTTGGGCCAGGAACCGCCCCCCCCCAATGCCTTATCACTTGGGTGGGAGTGGGAGGACTGCTTTTCAAATTAAGACTAGAGACCCTGTCCCCCACAGGAAAAGTGGGAAACCATTTTCCTTGGGAAAAAGATAATGGCTCAATAGTAACCATATCCGCCCACTGCCCAGATGGTAAAGCTGTTTTATGTGGGGTCAGGATTCCATCCATCTCTTCTTAGGTAATAACTCACCAGAGTACTTTTACATGAAAGGAGAAACACCCTCCCTTTGGAAATGTCCCTCAAAAGTGACTGATTTGCCCACAACCCTGTGGCCTCCCCATCCCCTGGCCAGAGGCACCTTTATGTAGCAAAATTGCATAAGGGAAGCCCCAGTCCTTAAAAAAGACAAAAAACAAAGGCCATAGCTGTGGCAAATGATCCAACCTGAGTTTAATCAACTGCTTAATAAGTACAGGCCTGCTGGCCCACAGGATCTGGAGACACCAGGATGGAGAAAATAGTGGGAGAAATTAGGGCTGGTAAAGGTTCTAACTTCAACAAGACCTTCTCTCATCCAAAAGGAAAAACTAAAACTGAAGAGAGTATGAACACTCAGAAGAAATCAGGCCGCTTTTACCTGCTCAGAGGTGTAGAAACTGTTCTTATATTCGGCTTTCACCCAGTTTCTCCCAATCCCTCATTCCAACTTCCAAGAGATAAAGAGAGCAGGCCTTCCAGTCAGGACCCTCCCCCACACCAGGCAGCTCCCCCACCACAAACACTGAACCCATTCCCCCACTCTTAATCACACAACTTAGCTCCCATTTCAGGCAAAGATCCCAAAGATTCACTTCAGATAAACTATCTACCCACCTTTATTTTCTATCTTCATCCCTAACTTCTATCTCACCCCCTCTAGTACCCAAAAGCTGGGCAAAAAAAAAAATTAAACCAAGATGACCAGAGGCCTAAATCTTAGGACAGGAGAAACTAAGCCCCCACCACCCCACGCCAATCACCACTAGAAAACTTAACATTCCCAACAGGCTGACTGACACTCAGAGGTCAGAAGAACCTCCCCAGAGCAGTCAGGAAGGGATGCATGGGCTAGGGGGAGGGGAAAATCGGAACTGTGCCCCCAGCTAACAGGCCCCCACAGAAACACACGACAGAACTGCTTAAATCTATAGAAAAGGCTTACCGAAAAAATACCTTATTTCCCACATAGAGAGGGCAAGTGGGGCCAATTAGAAATCGGGCAGGAAGGACAAAGGGGAAAGGAGAATGACTGAAAACAAAACGAAAGACGGAATGAAAGCCATGGGGAAGAGAAAGAAGATGAGGGGAGCTGGAGTGATGGGGAAAAGGCATACATGGAAATGTGAAGCTCTCACCCTTCTTTGCTTTCTGATAACATGATTTTTTTTCTCCCCCTGGAAGTGCTGTTTATCCCTTTCTGGAATGGAAGAAATAAAAGCCAAACAAAAAAAAATCCTAAAAAATTAAAAAAAACACTTTCCTTGTCCCAAGATCCCACCACCTCCTCCCCAGCCACCCGATCCAGAGAGAGAAAATTAAGATGCAGCATCTGGGGATCCAAAAAATGGTAAATGGAAGGGGAGGTGGTGGTGGTGGTGGTGTGGGGAAGCTAACACAGATCTGGCTTTTAAGAGATAAGCGTTAAGTCCTCACGGCAAACCCCGAGTTCGGCTGGATTGGTCTCTCTGGAGAAGGAAGAGGAAGAGGGCCAGGCTGTTGGTAGTGGCTGGCTCTATTGTATTGGCGGAGCGGCAGCGATCAGCCGGAGACATGCAGGGGAGCCATCTTGCCACTTACCCAGCAGCCCGTGTGTGCGGATGGGGGAGGGCCCTGCTGCAGCAGGGGAGGGGAAAGAAAAGAGGGAGGGAGCTGAGTGAGCAAGGTTCTTATCCTCTGGCAGGCCACAGGGAGCTGACTGCTGGCTCGAGAGGCCTGGCCTTCTTTTCTCAGGTTACAAGAGCTACAGAGGCCTAACCCCACAGGGCAAGCAAGCTCTCTCTCAGTCTTCCCAGGGGGCGGGAGAGGGGCCCTGGTGGAGGACATGTAAAGTTACAGCTGCTTCACTGGAAGATTCCAGAGAAAAGAAGGCAGGCAAACAGCAGACTTAGGGAGTGAAAAAAAGATTAAGAAAGATAAGCCAAAGTTGAAAAATGATAAGGAAGGAAGATAATCAAAAGCCTCCATTTCTCCCACACAATGAAGGGACATAAGCAATGTTTTAGGTGCCCACAACCCTCGATCCAGGAAATCAGGCTTGGAACATTGATTGAAACCAGATCAGCCAGTCAGAGGCTGAAGGTGAGGAGGTGGGATGGGAACAGTCACTATCCAATCACTGCAGTATCTGGTTCTTCACCCCAGGCAAAAAGCATGTGTTACTACTCCTACCTGTCCTTTCCCAGGGATGGTGGAGGGAAGTGGATAAACAGGGAGAGGTTTTATTGAATTATCCATGGGGGATGAGGGGAGGGGAGGGTGGGTTTCTCTGAAGAGATGACAGACAACTTTGTTTCATAGAGTCTTTAATAAGGTCACCCTGCCCCAGGTGTTCACTGGAATCAGAAAGGAAAAGGAGAAACAGGGCAAGGGGACCTTGGGTAGCTGAAGCTGGGCTCCAAGGTGAGGGCTCTGAAGAAGATAAGACAGTAAAGTAAGAGAGCCAGTATTTGGGTCAAAGGAGAGGGACATCAACTGAGCAGGAAGTTATTGGGAACTAAGCATAAATTATTAATCATGGGCATCTCCTCCAGATCAAATGTGAAGTGGGAAACAGACCCTAACAATTCAAAAAAGCACTCAGCAGATACATAAAATGCTTATTTGTTGACTGCAAAGGTGCTCATTTTGTATCTTAGTGGCAATAGAGGTTTAACAGTAAGACAGGCTTCTGAGAACTTAACCAAAAGCTCAGTATCTTGTGTAACACTCAAGCTTTTAGCTAGGAATGAAAAATAACCCCTCCTGCTTAAAATCTTCAACTTATATGCCAACTGCATGTTAAAGTGGACATGTTTATCTATTACTTTAAATGTTCCCTTTCACATAGTGGTCCCTGTCTGCTCAGCCTCAGAGTGAGCACTCTGAAGCCAGACTGCCTAGGGCCTAATCTTGGCCCTGGCGCCATCCTCTTACAAACTGTGACACAAGTCAAGTTCCTGGTCCTTTCTGTGCTTGTTACTTAATCTGTAAAGTCATAGTGGGGATATAACAAGACTCATCTAATAGAACAGTGTAGTAAGTATTAGCTCATAAGAGTCTGGCTTGGGTGACACCTGAAGACAAGGTAAAGATATGCATAAAACACACATATACTCAAATAGGTCATTATCTCATTTGTTGCACCTCTGGAGCTTTTTTTGAGTTTACTCAAAGAGCAGACTGCTCATTCTCCGATGCAAAACCACTCAGTGATTGACTCAACATGTCTTCAGAAATGCACTCATTATTCTGTATAGTTAACTGCTACTTGTCCCCCAACCCCATCCTGCAGAACTCCTCAAGGATGGGGACCACATCCCTCAGCCCAGGACCTAACACAAAGAAATGTTCCCCAAATATTTCTGAATTAGAGTGTCACTATGGCTAATAAGTGGGCACTTAACTAAATATTTGCTCACCTGGAAGTTTTCTTCTTGAAAAAAAATTTTTTTGGATAGAATCTCACAGAGAATGTTATTCCACAGAAAATGTTTACCTTCAAACATCTCAAATAAATGTTCCCTATCCTTTTACTGTCCTAAAACACTCTCAAGTTGCTAATACAGTGCCTCAGAAGTAACTTATTTGGAGGAAAAATTTTCTGTTATTGGAAATCTTACTTTTTTTCAAGAAAAAGAATTTTACCATGCCCTGTTTGGTCTTCTTAAGACACAGATTTGTGATTTCTATTTCCCCACGGTCAAGTCTGTGAGATCCAAGAATTCCAGATTTTATTTTCAGAAGATAATTAGGAATCCTTGAAACTGTTCAAAAAGCAAACTCTACTTGTAGACTCAGTCCCAAAGCATTGTTAGCTGTGTCAGAGCCCACATAGCTTTTCTTTGAAATCCCGTTTAGACAAAAGGTATCTCCCTTCTCCCTTATTTAAGTTCTTGCACAAAAATGTTCCTGAAATCTTTGAAAAAATCTGTGGAAATTGCACAGGGAATAAAGGGTAAGGATATCTATCCATAATTAAACAAGCACACAAAGCATTAGTAGCCCAGAAGAACTACTTGGAGGCTAAGAACATCACATTACAATTCATATGTGAGTATGAATGAGATTCAGAGAAGCTAATGGAAAAGGAAACTCCTATAAGGCACACAGGTTTAAATTTTAGTTATTATAGAAAATTCATAAGCTGAGAAACTGATGAGAAAATGTAGTAATAGTGGGACCTGATACTCTTATAGGGCACAGTAGTTCCAAGATAGCCAGGAACAGTATTATTTTGGAAGGTATGGCCTTAGATGCCAATTTCTCAGAGAGCGAACTTTATTGATGACAACAAATTCCGCTTTTTAAAAATCATGTATCATTTGGGATACTGGCAATGTAGGTCCCCTGGGGAATATCAATTACACTGTCATACTGGCTTAAGAACAATCCCTTTCCGGGCGGCGCCTGTGGCTCAGTGAGTAGGGCGCCGGCCCCATATGCCGAGGGTGGCGGGTTCAAACCCAGCCCCGGCCAAACTGCAACAAAAAAATAGCCGGGCATTGTGGCGGGCGCCTGTAGTCCCAGCTGCTCGGGAGGCTGAGGCAAGAGAATAGCGTAAGCCCAAGAGTTAGAGGTTGCTGTGAGCCGTGTGACGCCACGGCACTCTACCCAAGGGCGGTACAGTGAGACTCTGTCTCTACAAAAAAAAAAAAAAAAAAAAAAAAAAGAACAATTCCTTTCCTCCAACACAGGCAAAAGAATAAATATGCATAGTACCAAAAGCCTAAGTTGATATGGCCTGCTAGGTTTGTGTACACAGGAAGGGTGTATTTAGAAAAATTTGGTCTGAATTAACTATTGCTGAATTAATGACACACTTGCCCACAAAATAACTTTTTCTCCCTTTCCTTTTTACCACCCCCCTCCCCATTTTTTCTTTTAATGTAAAGAGAGTACCACAATTTTCTGCTATATGAGGATATTTTTCTTATATCCAGAGAAGGCAGAAGATAGGATTTTGGAATAGGGCTTAACTGAAATAGGATGAGGGCTCACAGATTTCTGCTCTAAGCAATGAAAACGACACCTTACCTCATAACTTTAGAACTCTTCAGTCGTAATTAGAATCAGAATGGATTTAACAAAGCACAGTGAAAAAGTTAGGCAATCTCTTCCAAGTGGTGAGAAGTCCTTGAGCTAAAGTTTAATTTTTTTTAACACGTGAATTTACTGCTGGTTTTTAACATCACGTGACTTCTTGTTGAGACACACAGGAAAACCAAGGTTAAGCCATAAATGGTCTTTTCCATTCAGAACTGTTGATCTGACTTTTAAAACTGGCTAGAACTATAGAGGGCTGTTAGTGTGGAACACTAGCATTTTCGAAGCATGGAGCACCAGGAGCAGTGTTGTCAATCAATTGCAGTAGACACTCTAGAAATATAGGTATACTTCTCCAAGATTCATTTACTAAATCCAATGCCAGAATAGCATATAGGTTTAAGCTTTTGGGTGAGTCTTACTGTTAAGTTGAACAGACCATCCAGTAGGAAGGCAGAAGGAAAACAGTAAGAAGGATATGAACTATTCCTGAGTGCAGACTCCCATTTCTACAGACTGCTCAACTGAAGCTTGCATAGGTAACAATGGACAATCTCAGTATTTGTCCAAGGTGTCCCACTTGCCTATCCTTCATCATAATCAATGTGACTAGATTATCTCAGTCATAAAATCAAAATCAAAGCCAGGGAGAAAAACCTAAGGAGGAAAACTCTATGACTCCAAGCTTCATTTACCCTGGACCTGTGTAGGAAAGTCTAGGAAAAATGGTGCTTCAAAACAACATCAAATGCCTTTCTGTTGTTAGAATCTCAAAAACACAGAATTTTAAGGCTATTAAAAGAGCTTTTCGGGTGACGCCTGTGGCTCAGTCGGTAAGGTGCCGGCCCCATATACCGAGGGTGGCGGGTTCAAACCCGGCCCCGGCTGAACTGCAACCAAAAAATAGCCGGGCGTTGTGGCGGGCGCCTGTAGTCCCAGCTACTCGGGAGGCTGAGGTAAGAGAATCGCTTAAGCCCAGGAGTTGGAGGTTGCTGTGAGCTGTGTGATGCCACGGCACTCTACCGAGGGCCATAAAGTGAGACTCTGTCTCTACAAAAAAAAAAAAAGAGCTTTTCAGAAAATCATTTGCTTCTCAGAGTGCAAAGGAGGTAGTTCCCCAGGCCCAATTAGTAGCAGGTTGTCAATGCCCACGTCAAAACTGCTACTTTACAAAGGGGATGCTGTACTTCTATGGAATGGGGAAGGGCAGGTATTATGTTTGGTTTAGGGATACGGAAGGGAAGATGTCACCCCATTTCCTCATTGATGGTGTAGGTGAGAAATCCTGAAACCTTCCAGAATCCGCTGAGTTTTCACTTTATGGTCCTAGAAGAAAAACTCTTTTCCAAAAGATAATGTGCCAATCCCATAAAGGAAAAACAAAACCTTTTTAAAGGAAGTAGAGTGAACTTTGGCTTCCAAACCAAAAATGTAATGGCCACAAGATGGCAGAAGAGGCAAAAGACTATTAGAACAGACAGTAACAAGGGGTATATCCAAGGCAAAAGCTATATAGTAAGAAGTATAAAACTATCATTAAAGTCACAAGAAAATTAGATAAATCATGTCACCTGCCCGCCACCCTCCAAAAAGTAGAGTGAATGACAAACCTGAAATGACATAAAAATGACAATGTAACAATTTTAGGCCAACTGTCTATATAGGACATTCTCCAAAGCTATTCAGGATTCTGATGTCTAAAAGCTAAGCATTTATTCCCACAATGCTTCATTTTTTTCATTTCTCATGAGAATTTGAAGCCAGGAACTTTGGTTCAATGATTTCTTAATTTATAATGCCTAGCTCAGAATGAAAAATGATCTACCTATTTAATTACAAACTAAACCCGATTTAAGAGTATTTCTCTAGGATTTATTATGAGGATTAAAAAACTCACATTAGGGGTGGCGCCTGTGGCTCAAAGGAGTAGGGCACAGGCCCCATATACAGGAGGTGGCAGGTTCAAACCCAGCCCCAGCCAAAAACTGCAAAAAAAAAAAAGTTAATTTTGGGTGGCGCCTGTGGCTCAAGGAGTAGGGTACCAGCTCCATATACTGGAGGTGGCAGGTTCAAGCCTTGGTCCTGGCCAAAAAAAAAACACCTCACATTAATTGTATAAATGGTAAGATCAATCAAAGGGTCTCAGGGCAGGAATAACTTCTGATTTGATGGGACTTCACATTTTGTCATTCTGTGTACAGTTAAGAGCTAACTGTACACTGAGTGACAAAATAAAATGATTAATGTGATTAATAATGTGGTTAATAAAATGACAGGTAGTAATTACGAAAAATGCACAAACTAGAAACCTAGCTGTGCCTCTCTTTAAAGATCCTCAATATTTTTTATTAAACTGTGTTCTAGGGCGGCACCTGTGGCTCAGTGGGTAGGGCACTGGCCCCATATATTGAGGGTGGTGGGTTAAAACCCAGCCCCGGTCAAATTGCAACAAAAAAATAGCTGGGCGCCTGTAGTCCCAGGTACTCAGGAGGCTGAGGCAAGAGAATCGCTTAAGCCCAGGAGTTGGAGGTTGCTGTGAGCTGTGTGATGCCATGGCACTCTACCAAGGGCGATAAAGTGAGACTCTGTCTCTATAAAACAAACAAACAAACAAACAAAAACTGGGTTCCAGGGTAAATGTGTGTTAAACACTGAGCTAAGATGCCCTGGAGTTCACTTACTGTCTAGAGTGTGGAAGCAGAAGTGTTTGTTGCCTATACCTTAAAGGAAGTGGCTAATTTGGCTGGATTTGTTTTCCTTGAGTCCTGACCATTTTTCAAACCACCTTAAAAGTTCTGGTGGCAGCTCCCAACTATGTGATTCAAGTCTAGCCTTTGTTCAGATAAAGTTCTGCTTTCGGGCTTTAAAAGGAACCTACAACTGCTTAGTCAAAGAACCCTAGGGAGTAAGGAACGATACCATACTTGTAGTTCCTTGTTATATATACCCCAGCTGACATACATCACTTACACAGAATGATGAATCTTTTCTGATTCTGGTAGATGAGAGGTCTGAGTCTCTGAGGTTTGGGGCTGTGTGGCAGCTGGTGGCTCTGCCTCTTCAGCTTCACACTTCTTTGGGCTCCCCTGTCAGGAGACAACAAAAACAAACATAGCAAAAGTACTTAAATCTGTTTGGTTCCCTTTCTTCAACCTAGAGCTAAAAAAAAGGGAGCACAGGACATGCAAGGCCAGCCCCCAACACAACCCGCTTTATTTCATTTTAGAGCATGGAATGAACTGTATCTTAAAAATATGTACTTTAAGAATTTCTACACTAGTAATCATTTTATTAGAATTCTTTTCAAAGAACTGAAAAAGGCTTCCTTTTGGGCAGATAAAAGGAAGAACTGACCATGAGAGCCCTGGAAATGAGAACTGTGCTGCTCAGCCTCCGATAGAGCTTCTGTGAACCAGGGAGTTAGCTGGAAATGAGTTAAGTAGGATTAACAGGTACCCCCCAACTCTCTACACTTCACAAGGTTTCTTTAAAATTTTTTGAACTAGACTAACTTGTCAGTTGTACAGCTGCCACAAAAAAGGAAAATCTCACTTAATCCTCTATCTCCCTCAAAGGAGGGTCACAATAGCCTACCCGCTCAGGCTGTAACCTCTGGGTCACATGCTTTTCAGATGGCTCAGGCTGGCTCAGATGCCTCATTTGGATAGAGGATGAGGAGATGGAAGTCCTCTCCTTTGGCTCAAGGACCTGCAGTTGTGGCACTGGTGGAGTCACAACCACCCGACCAGAAGAGGGGTCTTTGGTTTCAGTATAGCTGGTGTTGCTATCCCTAGAGACTCCAGGGC
Organism: Nycticebus coucang; assembly: GCF_027406575.1. Taxonomy (NCBI): domain Eukaryota; kingdom Metazoa; phylum Chordata; class Mammalia; order Primates; family Lorisidae; genus Nycticebus; species Nycticebus coucang. The sequence continues at coordinate 30,988,046 of NC_069785.1, read as the reverse complement.
TCAGAGACTAAAGAAATAAAACAAAACACATAGTAAGACAAATTACTGTATATGGCATATATTCAGTAGATAACGAAGGTTTCCAACTTCCAGTGACCAAATTTAACACTTTACATCTTTCTGTGTTTATTCCTGTTTGGGTTAGTAATCTCCCTGACTACTTATTCAACAATTACTAAGTTCCAATTAGGTGCTGGGTCCTAACAAACAAACAAACTAACAAAAAGGCATATCCATACCCTTAAGAAGTTTATATTCATGGTGGCTCACGCCTGTAATCCTAGCACTCTGGGAGGCTGAGGCAGGTGAGCTCAGGGATTCGAGACCAGAGCAAGAGCAAGACCCCGTCTCTAAAAATAGCTGGGCATTATAGCGGGTGCCTGTAGTCCCAGCTACTTGGGAGGCTGAGGCAAGAGAATCGCTTGAGTCCAAGAGTTTGAGGTTGCTGTGAGCTATGATGCCATGGCACTGTGAGGGTGACAAAGTGAGACTCTGTCTCAAAAAAAAAAAGAAAGAAAGAATAAAAGTTTATATTTAGTGGAGAAGATGAGTAAATGGATTCAACTTTCTCTGGAATCAAAGGGACTCAGAATGAAAAAGAACTGCACTTAGGAAAATCAGTTAGTTGAAAATGAGGCTCTGAAATCAGGGAAGAGTAATCGGTGAACTGGAGACTAAAGGAGGCTTTTCCTATTCCTGTCAGAAATCATGATGGGTTCTCCCGTGGTTCAAACACACTGGAGTACAGACAGAACATCAATGCACTGGATTCTCTCATACTCACTTTTCTGCTGCTGCTTGATGCTGAACGAGAACGTGAACGTGATCTGGACTCTGATGTTGATCTGGAGCCCATATTGGGGCTACCATGAGGGTTGGTGTGAGTACGTGCCTGGGACACATCTCTCTGCTTGGATCTTGGAGGTGAGTGAGACCGAGAGCCTGAACTGGCAGGAGAGAGAGATCTTGATCTAGAACTGGAGGATGAAGATGAGGATGACCGGCTAGAAGATGAATCAGTTGTCTGTTTCAATCTGTGGCTTGGGAGAAGGGTATGAGAAGCTTTTCTGTCTTCCTTCTGTTCTAAAGATGGCTGTTTCAGAGCCTCTTCAGTGATCCCTTTGGCTGGCACTAATTCCTCAATTTTTAGTGGGAGTGGCTGGGCAGATTTGTCTGACTCAGTTTCCAGACCCTTCTGCATCGAGTATTCAGCCAGTGTGCTTTTCTGAACTAGAGGAAGGATACTCTCCTCTGGCACTTTCTCTGCTGGAGATTCTGCTTTGGTGTCTGCAGGACTTGATAAAGGAGACAGGCCTCTTACCAGCTGGACATTATGGTGAGATAGTAATAGCTCCCTAGTCTCAGCATCTGTATTAGGAGGAGATAACTGAATGAGGACAGGGGGGGCTGGGCCTTCCATGGGCTCTATTTCTTCTTCACTCTGGAGTTGTGCATGAAGTGGTGGTGAAGATGCTTCCTTGGTAAGTAAAGGTGGAGGAGTCTCTTCCTCACTGGCAGTTTGCTCTGGCTGAAGCACAAGCGGGGCCTTCTCGAGATCTTCAGTCAATCGAGGAGGGGAAGGAGACTTAGATTTTTCCTCCAAGCCTTGTGAAGATTTTATTTCTCTTTCTTCCACCTTAAGGAGAGAAGCTGTTTTCATTTCTTTCTCCTGCTGCTGCCTGGCCAGATGACTTCTTCTAGCCTCTTCCTGGGATCTTGTAACTCTCCCTCCTCTCTCTAACCCCTCCTGTTCCTGGGATCTTATGGTTTTGGGTCTCTCATCCATCACCTCCTCGGGTTTTGCTTTGGGTATCTCTTCCCCCTCTTCTTCAAACTGTTTGAGGACTGGTGCCTCCCTAGATTTTTGTCCTTCATCTTCTTCTTCCTCCTCTTCTTCGTCCTCCTCCTCCTCCTCCTCTTCTTCTTCCTCTTCTGTCTTCAAATTTCGATCTGCTCTGACTCTCAGATTTCTGGAAGGCATTTCTTGATCTTCTTCTTCCTCAGCAGCCAGGCCGCACTCAGAGAGCTTTGCTGCTCTTGCCTGAAAGAAAAGATACACAATGGCTACAAATCTATCTTCTCACAATCAACATAGGAGAAAAAGTACATGACGATATGCCCCAAGGAAGAAGAAATTCAACAACACAGGCTTTTAGCACAGAAATAGGTTTGATGGTAGACAATTGTGACTAATGTGGGCTCATAGGGGAATCAAAATAGAATGACCAAAAGGAATACAATAATGAGACTGTTCACTTTTTAGCTTCAAGCTTTTAAAATATAAACGGAACATTTAGAAAGTTGGGGGGAGGGAGAAAGAACTGATCAGTTAACACGATTTTTTTTTATCATGTTGGTATATTTATTTTTGTTCTTTTCCCCCAGTCATTTCTTTGGTATACCCATAATTACACTACACATACACTTCTGTATTTCGCTCACTTAATGTCTTAACACATAGCTTCAAGGTTTTATTTTTATTTATTTATTTATTTTTTGAGACAAAGTCTCACTTTGTTACCCTTGGGAGTGTCATGGTGTCACAGCTCACAGCAACCTCAAACTCTTGGGCTCAAACAATCCTCTTGCCTCAGCCTCCTGAATAGCTGGGACTACAGGTGCTTGCTACAATATCCAGCTATTTTTTAGTTAGAGATGGGGTCTCGCTCTGGTACAGGCTGGTCTCCAACTCCTGAGCTTAGGCAATCTACCTGCCTCAGCCTCCCACTATATTAAGATTACAGGAGTAAGTCACTGTGTCCAGCCCAGCTTTAAGGTTTTAGTTGAATAATTATGTCATATCTTGTTTAATAATGGGATTCATTTCTAACTTCCAAATTTAGGTTTTTTAAAAATATATATTCACTTAGAAATCTGAAGGCCAAAGCAGATCTAAATAGAAAAACACAACAAACAGAAAACAAAAAGATCACGAAGAGGAGAAAGATAACTACAAAGATGTCTAGAGAGATAACTCTAAAACAGTCTGAGGAAGAAAAGGAGAGGAAATACCCAAAGTACCACTAAAGAGGTGATGTGTGCTCTAGAAGGTATCTGTGTTACCTGTCTCACCCTAGATGATCGTCTTTCTCCTTTCCTTGGTTTCTCATCATCAGATTCACCTTTCTCTTCAGAAATAGAGGAGCTTTTTCCTATCAAATGAAAAAAAAATCAGGTCAAATTCATGACATGAACACATATTTGTGGCTTTTTAAAATCATGCTTTCTAAAATCCAGCCATAGTATATGAACTCATCAATACATAATCCATTTCTTTAACTTCTATCGTAGAGAAAAGACTATTAAAGGCCTGAGAGTCAGGGTCTTATTGATTATTCTTGCTGTGCATGTCTAGCGTATTTTCAATGCTGCTAAGCCAATTCACGTATTACGAATAACTCAAATAAAAGTAAAATAGCTTTCTCCTCAAATTATCTAGCAGGGTTGTACAAAGTGTACTTATTTATACAAAGTATTCTGTTACTGTGAATCTGTTACTTAAGACTTCACTAAGTAACCACAGATTCTGTCTCCATTTTTAAAAATTACCAGTTTCACAAAAATGGTAATATACCAGTTTTCACAATGATAAACTTAAGAAACAGGTACTTAGATTAATGGTTTTCAGGGCCCTGAAATTGCTAGGAATTACTTTAAGCCAACTGGACAGTACTTCAGAACTGGGACCTCTTAATCATGTTTTATATACTGAAAATTAAGGTAAGATTTTTTTTCTTAGGGGGAAAAAAGTTCTATTAAAAAAAAAGCTTGAAAACCACCAGTCTAGGTCATCCTGAATAGTAACTGCATTTAAAACTAAAAGAGTGGGGTGGCGCCGGTGGCTCAAAGGAGTAGGGCACCCACCCCATATGCCAGAGGCAGTAGGTTCAAACCCAGCCCCAGCCAAAAAACAAAAAAACACAAAACTGAAAGAATGAGGATGTGGTGGCTCACACCTTATAATCCTAGTACTTTGGGAGGCTGAGGCTTACAAGGAGTTTGAGACCAGCTTAATCAACATGAGACATACTGAGACCCCATCTTTATAAAAATAGAAAAATTAGCCCAATGTGGTGGTGTACGCCTCTAGTTCCAGCTAAAAAAAGGAGGCTGAACCAAGAGAATTGCTTGAGCCCAGGAATCTGAGGTTGCAGTGAGCTATGACGACGCCACTGTACTATAGGCCAGACAAGAGAGTGAGATTCTATCTCAAAAACAAACAAAAAAAACAACAAAAAAACACACTCTGAGAGGCCGAGTCAGGTGGATTGCTTGACCTCAGGAGTTTGACACCAGCCTGACCAAAAGGGAGACCCCATCTCTAAAAACTAGCCAGGTGCTGTGGCAGGCGCCTGTAATCCCAGCTACTTGGGAGGTTGCTGTGAGCTATGACACCACGAACTCAGAGTGACAAGTGAGACTGACTAAAAAAACAAAAAACCCAAAAACTGAAATAAAGTTTACTCACTTTTCATGAAGGAAGGTAACTTTGAACAAATAACTGAGGTAATTTGAGTCTCAATATGTTGACTGAGAAAAAGGAGGGGCTACACTGGATGATTTCTAAGTTTCCTATCAGTATTAAAATATTACATAGAGAGCAATGCAGATATTGATGAGACCCAGTTTAGAACATAGCATAAGATAGCTATATTCTAGACACTTAATCAGCTAGACTCAATTTTAATACAGTACAAAAGGTTTAAATGATACACAAAACCATGTTCTACACTAAATAGTATTTAAACTAGTGCAAATAAAGCAGATGGTATGAGCTCTAAGCCAAGATTTTACTTCTGTAGTCTAACAATGTAAAATAAACTAAGTTTTACTTCTTTAATAAAAAAACAAAAAATCAAAATGATACTAATAAAATGCACTAGAAGCCTCCATATATTTTGCAAAACTTTACTTCATCTCTTAAGAAGGCCTCTGAATACATACCATTTCATATTTGAGTAAATGAATAAAGACTTTGGATTATAGTTATATGTACAGAATATATGATTAGGATACAGGGACAGGGCAGACTCTTTAGCAAACATTTGAAGACATCTGTAAAAGATTAGTGTAGTGCCTCTAATAATCAACGATAGGCTCAGTGCCCATAGTTCAGTGGTTAGGGTGCTGGCCACATATACCGGGGGCTGGCGGGTTTAAACCTGGAAGGCCTGCTAAAAAAAAAAAAAAAAACAGTAACAACTACAACAAAAAAAAAATAGCCAGGGATTGTGGCAGACACTGGTACTCCCAGCTACTTGGGAGGCTGAGGCAAAAGAATTGCTTAAGCCCAAGAGTTTGAGGTTGCTGTGAGCTGTGACACAATAGCACTCTACTGCGGGTGATGCAGTAAAACTCTAGTCTTGGGGGGGAAAAAAAATCAATGGTAATTTAATAATTCAGTGACCTGAAACAGGTTCAACTATAAAATCAAAAGAAAAAAATTTCATGAATTTTGGCTGTAAGAAAAGAAGCTTGATTTATCTTAGTTTTAACAACAACAACAACAACAACAAGAAAGGCTCAGCGCCTGTAGCTCAGCGGAGGGCTGGCAGGTTGAACCCAGCCTGGGCCTGCCAAACAACAATGACAACTATAAAAAACAATAGCTGGGCATTGTGGCAGGTGCCTGTAGTACCAGCTACTTGGGAGACTAAGGCAAGAGAATCGCTTAAGCCCACGAGTTTGAGGTTGTTATGAGCTGTAACGCTACAGCACTCTACCAAGGGTGATGTTTAAAAAAAAAAAAAAAAAAAAAAAAAAGAGGCCCATATGAGGTAGGTCAAATGAGTAATTTAGAGTTGCAATTTTAAGACTACTACATACAAACAAAAATAACCTGTTGTAAACTGCATGCTAACCTATTGGACTATAATTTTTTTTTTTTTTGAGACAGAGTCTCAAGCTATTGCCCTGGGTAGAGTGCTGTGGTGTCATAGCTCACAGCATCCTCAAACTCTTGGGCTCAAGTGATCTTCTTGCCTCAGCCTCCCAAGTAGCTGGGACTACAGGCACCTGCCACAATGCCCTGCTATTTTTCGGTTGTAGTTGTTTGGTTTTTTTTTTTTTTGCAGTTTTTTTGGCCGGTATACGGGGCTGGCGCCCTACTCACTGAGCCACAGGTGCTGCCCTTTTGGTTGTAGTTGTCATTGTTGTTTGGCAAACCCAGGCTGGATTCAAACCCGCCAGATCCGGTTTATGTGGCTGGTGCCCTAGCAGCTGAGCTACAGGAGCCAAGCCAATATGTTATTCTTAATACCATAAAACTGCAGTGATAGGATTCTGGATGATTACACTGCCCTGGAAGCATCTGAGTAACAAGTCAGCAAAGATATTTGGGGTAGAACTATTCAGAAAAGTTTTAGTCATCACCATTTTGCAGAAAAGTGAAAACTGGACAGGACTCTCAGACAATAAACAAGGTATGAGTAAGCAAACAAAATATAAAGGAGATGTGAGGGAACACTTTTTAATTTCTTGGAAGTAACTGATGAGATACAGACAAGCTTCTGGGAAAAGTGGTATCATCTATTATAAGCACATGGCCACAATGAGTATCTTAAGCCTGTAAAAGAAAAAAGTCTTAATAGCATGGGCAGAAACTAAGCATTTTAGCTAAGGGTGCAGCCAGTACTGATAACAGGCTAATATATGTATTTCAGAAGTCAAAAAATAAGTCAGGATGAACATTAAGATATCTATGAGTCCAAAGCCAGAAGCCTTCAGGAGAAAGGAAAAGGTGGCTTCTGGACAGTGTAGGATATATTAAATGAAGAATGCTTAAATGCCAAATAGGGAAGTAGTTTCTTCATATAAAACAAATCCCTAGGCAGGGATTTTTGGGACCCAAATAAGGCAAGTTAAAGATCACAGAAAGGCCTGTGGACAAAGGGTAACTTTACCTAATAATAAGAAACAGGAATTAAGAAAACAGAGATCTGGCAATGATACCGAACCTAACTGTGACTCAGGTTAGCCTTGTAAGTAATTATTTAGCATTTCTCTAGAATCGCATATACTTCTGCTAAAGAATCAGTATTCTAAATATCCAATTTAAAATATTTTTGTATTTTCCAGGCGGCGCCTGTGGCTCAAGGAGTAGGGCGCCGGTCCCATATGCCAGAGGTGGTGGGTTCAAACCCAGCCCCAGCCAAAAAAAAAAAAAAAAAATTTTTGTATTTTCCTTTTTTTTTCTAGTCAATTGAGTATTTTTGTATTTTTCTAGGTGGAGTTCTTTTTGAAAAAAGGATTTTTGTATACACAGTCATGACACAGAAGAGAATGGAGAAAACTTCTGATTATGGCAAGTGGATAATGATTCCCAATACCTTACATAAATATGAAGTAGCGACAAAAAGTCAAGGGGGAAAGTTTGGAAGGATTTTATAAACCAATTCTTCCTTCCTATTTGGAATTTTGCCTATGACACATAAATGGGAGGCGCTAGAATATAAGCCAAAGATCCTGGTCAACAGAACCACTCAAGGACTTGTAAAAAATGAGGAATCCCAGGACTTTCACTCCCTGAGATTCTTAGGATAGTGCCTAGGAATCCACATTCTTTTTTTTTGTAGAGACAGAGTCTCACTTTACTGCCCTTGGTAGAGTGCCTGGCGTTACACGGCTCACAGCAACCTCCAGCTATTGGGCTTATGTGATTCTCTTGCCTCAGCCTCCTGAGCAGCTGGGACTACAGGCGCCTGCCACAGCGCCCGGCTATTTTTCTGTTGTTGCAGTTTGGACGGGGCTGGGTTTGAACCCACCACCCTCGGCATATGGGGCCAGCGCCCTACTCACTGAGCCACAGGCGCCGCCCAGAATCCACATTCTTAAACCAAGCGATCCTTTAAAAAACAATCCTCAGGTGCCGCTAGTGATTAGAAATGTTACTAGGAACCTTACTTTAATAAAAATCTTGTTATTAAAGAGAGAACCCTCCAGCCCGGTGCCCGTAGCACAGTGGTTATGGTGCCAGCCAGATACACTGAGGCTGGTGGGTTCAGTACCAGCCACATAAACCGAGGCTAGTGGGTTTGAACCCAGCCCGGGCCAGCTAAATAACACTGACAACTGCAACCAAAAAATAGCCAGGCATTGTGGTGTGCGCCTGTAGTCCCAGCTACTTGGGAGGCTGAGGCAAGAGAATAGCTTAAGCCCACGAGTTTGAGGTTGCTGTGAACTATGACGCCACAGCACTCTACTGAGGGTGATACAGTGAGACTGTGTCTCAAAACATAAATAAATAAAATAAAATTAAACAAAAAGAGGACCCCAAACACCCAAAGCCAACAAATAAGCTGCCACTGCAATGGTTTGCAATGGTTTTACAGGATTGATATTCTGCACTTTAAAGAATCTGATTTCTGGGCAAACACTGGGGTTAATGCTGACTCAATCTAACACTGCTACAACTCCAAACTACCACTCTCTCTAGGGACTAAATTTTGCACCATACCTATTAATGACATTCATATCCCAGCAGAGATCAGAGGCAGGAAAATTTATGGCATAAAGTACACTGAAAAGCACTACTTAAGGAAATTATTAGTTATACTCTATAGGTTACTACACTCATGTTTTCTAATTTATTTTCACCTCTCTTTGATTTTTTTTTTTTACCTTGGGGTTCTCCCCCCCACCCAATTATAGCCATAAGTAGAGCCCTGCTAATGACATAAAACACTGAAGAGACTGTGTTTCCTCACTCTAAATCTTTGCTTTTGATACCTTAATTCTATTTCAGAATTCATTCCTCATTTTCATTTCAAATTACATTTAGAACTCAGAGCTGCTTTTTTCTCAAACAGAGGTAAGTACCACTCTTTCTTTTTGTTTGTTTGCTTTGAGACAAAGCCTCAAGCTGTCGCCCTGGGTAGAGTGCTATGGCATCACAGTTCACAGCAACCTCCAACTCTTGGGCTCAAGCAATTCTCCTGCCTCCATCTCCCAAGTAGCTGGGACTACAGGCACCTGCTACAATGCCCGGCTATTTTTTGGTTGTAGCCATCATTGCTGTTTGGTGGGCCTGGGCTGTATTCGAACCCGCCAGCTCAAGTGTATGTGCTTGGCACCTTAGCCACTTGAGCCACAGGCGCCAAACCAGTACCACTCTTTAATAAGGTAATGACCGGGCGGTGCCTATGGCTCAGTGAATAGGGCGCCGGCCCCATATGCCGAGGGTGGCGGGTTCAAACCCAGCCCCGGCCAAACTGCAACAAAAAAATAGCCGGGTGTTGTGGTGGGCGCCTGTAGTCCCAACTGCTCGGGAGGCTGAGGCAAGAGAATGGCATAAGCCCAAGAGTTAAAGGTTGCTGTGAGCCGTGTGACGCCATGGCACTCTACGAGGGCGGTACAGTGAGACTCTGTCTCTACAAAAAAAAAAATAATAATAATAAGGTAATGACCTTATTTAATCATGGTCCTACTGAAAATTTTCACTAGTTCCCCCATTCCCTGTAAAAGAAAAGCTTATACTTATTGGCTTGGCCCTCTGAAATACTATCCCAAACTACCTTTTAAAATGTGTCACTGACTGTTCTCGAATATGAAATACTTAACTCTGGCTAGATTAGTCTACTTCCTCTCCTATAAAAATACCATATTCAGGCTTGGCGCCTGTGGCTCAAGCAGCTAAGGCGCCAGCCACATACACCTGAGCTGGCGGGTTCAAATCCAGCACGGGCCCACCAAACAACGATGACAGCTGCAACCAAAAAATAGCCGGGCATTATGGCAGGTGCCTGTAGCCCCAGCTACTTGGGAGGTGGAGGCAAGAGAATTGCTTGAGCCCAGAAGTTAGAGGTTGCTGTGAGCTGTAATGCCATGGCACACTACCCAGGGCGACAGCTTGAGGCTGTCTCAAAAACAAACAAACAAAAACCCCACATTCTTATCCCTATGCCTTTGATCCTTCCTAAAAATACCCTTGTTTCCTTTCTGTAAGTTAAATCCTATCCATTTCCAAGGCTCAGCTCAAATCTTATATCTCCTTCATAAGGCTCTCTCTCAACACTCTAGTCCCCAGAGCCCTTCTATTCTTCTGAATTCCTATCGTACATGCATCTCTGTGTAATTTATGTCACATAGTATTCTCTATTGTTAGTTTTATGTACAATTGTTCTCTCTCCCTAACAACTTTACTGTCCGCTAATTTCTCGCATATACACTGCGAGAACTCAACAAATATATTTTTTTATTTTAATTTTTTTTTTTTTTTAAATTTCAGTGTGCTTGTTCATTCTTCTTTGTTTGAAGTACTCCTTTTTTGTTGATTTTCTTCTTTCTCCTGTGGTGCTGGCTGTTTTTGATGTTGTTAGTAGAGACAGGGTCTTACTCTGGCTCACTGCTGTTACATACAGGTCTCGAACCTCTGAGCTTAGGCAATCCACCCACCTCGGCCTCCCAAAGTGCTGGGACTACAGGCGTGAGCCACCACGCCCAGCCTCAACAAATATTTTTTAACTGACTTTTACTTGAGAAAAAATACAGGTAATCAATTTATAGAAGAGCTTTCCCTTTCCTCCTGGCTTTATAATCATGGAAAAAAAAAAAAAAAAAGAGTACTAACAGTAAAGCAGATTAATTAAGGAAACAGTACTCTTCTGGGGAGAAAAGACGTCCCTGAGAAAATTAAGAATTACAAAGTCTTGGCCAGTATTAATTTATTGAAAGGCTTCTAAAAATTTTCCTTTGGGTCTAAGACTATGATCAAGAAAAACAGGCACTGAGAAAAGTAGGGCCTTAAAAATCAGACTCAAGCACTGATTTTTTTTTTGAGACAGTTTTATGTCACCCTCGGTAGAGTGCTGTGGTGTCACAGCTCAGCGCTCAAACTGAGCTTAAGCGATTCTTGGGCTTAAGCGATTCTCTTGCCTCAGCCTCCCAAGTAGCTGGGACTACAGGCATCTGCCATAATGCCTGGCTATTTTTTTGTTGCAGCTGTCACTGTTGTTTAGCAGGCTCAGGCCAGGTTCGAACCGGCCAGCCTTGGTGTATGTGGTTCGCGCCCTAACCACTGAGCTACAGGTGCCGAGCCCAAGCACTGATTATGTAGGGTAAACCCCCCCAACATTAATAATGATTCGAAATACTTGATAAAAGTTACGCATTGGCTTAATATATCTACTGACCATTCACGTGTCTTATACATAGGTTAAACATCCATTATTCCATCATGCTTAGAATCACAAGTATTTTAGAATATGTGCATTGTACTTTACTGGTTGAGCACCTGAAATCTGAAAATGCAAAATCTGAAATGTTCCCATGAGCACATTTCCTTTGAGTATCATGTGAATGCTCAAAAAGTTTTGGATTTCAGCATTTGGAGCTACTCAGGTTTTTGATGATCAACCTCTATATTCTCTCCCAAAAGTATACTCTCTCACAAAGGTAAATTCTCAGAAGACAAAGGTTGTATTTATAGACTATTGCTTGAGATACTATGCAAAATTGGGTGCTTAATATATTTTATAGCCAGACACAGTGGCAGGCAGATTCAGGATAGCTTAAGACCAGGAGTTTGAGACCCGTCTGTGTAACATAGCAAGACTCTGTCTCTGAAAAAAATTTTTTTAGGGAGGCACCTGTGGCTCAGTGAGTACGGTGCTGGCCCCATGTACTGAGGATGGTGGGTTCAATCCTGGCCCCAGCTGAACTGCAACAAAAAAATAGCCGGGCGTTGTGCCAGGTGCCTGTAGTACCAGCTATTCGGGAGGCTGAGCATGAGAATCGCCTAAGCCCAAGAGCTGGAGGTTGCTGTGAGCTGTGTGACACCATGGCACTCTATCGAGGGCAATAAAGTGAGACTGTCTCTACAAAAAAAAAAAAAATTTTTTTTTTTTAACCAGATGTGGCCGTAAGTGCCTATAGTCCTAGCTACTCGGGGGGCTAAGCCAGAAGATTGCTTGAGCCCACATGTTGGAGGCTGCAGTGTAAGCTGCAATCACACCACTGCACTCTAGCCTGGGAGACAGAGTGGTACCTTATCTCAAAAACAAAACAAAAAAACCCTATGAATTCATGGCTTAATAGGTGTAGCATACTTTGTGACAGTCAATGGAAAGGACCCTGAACTTCTATAACCCATTCCCTACAAATTCATGGCATAATAGCCGTAAAAAATAAACAAAGCAAATTTTTATGTGAAAAAACTAATCTTGCCCAAACCAATTCCACACACTAGGTTAGAGCTCCTGTTAATATGCTCACATAATACTCTGCACTGCCTTCCATAGCACTCAGCACAACTATAACCAATTATGTAATTATTTGTTTAATGTCCATATCCTCACTAGACTGTAAGCTTTTTAGGGCAGAGACTTGTCCTTTTCTTTACTATATTCCTAGTGTCTAGCACAATAGGCACTTGATAAAAATTTTTGAACAAATTAATAAACTGCAGCAGATGCCCAATCTGAGGGGATGACTGGACATAATATATACAATTGGTAAATAGCTGAAAGAGTTGGGACTGTTGCTAAAAGCAGAGATAGATGAGTTGAAGAGATACAGATGAGAAGAAAAATCATACTGCCTCATAAAATATTGAGACAGTAATACAACATATAAGTGAAAGCAGACTTCAAAAAAGGATATAACTTCCATGAAAAACAGATGTCAAATGTCCATGTCATAGAATTTCCCTGGGACTTTCAGGGAAGCTTAGCATGAAAGGAGGTGTAACTACCTCCCCCCACCAACTACGCAGAATGACAAAATAGCGCAGTGGGGAGGGAGATACGTACTGGGTGAATGTCTGCTGAGTTCCAGCTCTGGTCTCTCCAGGCTGCTCTGAAAGTCAGGAGGCAGCAGGGAAGTCACTCCCTCGGGATGGATCATCTCGTCCTCCGACTCAGCTGAAGCTTCTGCAAAGTACAGATTGGGTCGGGGCAGGGAGGAAGTGAAGGTCTCAGCATGTGGGAATATGTAGAGGAGTGAAGGAGGTCAGGCAAAGTCACAGATGCAAAGATACATACCAAAAGGAGCACTGTATGTAAAGAAAAAACACCCTAGGATTAAGCTCTGCCTCATCTAAATGGTAGTTTAATTTACTTATAACTGTTCTTTTTGACAGGAATCCTCTTCTGACAAGATAGGCAAATTAAGTGTCCTCTTTCCTTACAAAAGTAAATAGTAACTATAACTCAGTTGGCTCCACTAATTACCAAAATGAGTAAGTAGTAGTCTCTACCTGACTTATTCCTGAAATTGCCTAGTTAGACAGGCCTATCTACTTGGTAACAGGGATAATGAAGAACTCCTCATCAGAAGTGACATTCTGGGCTTACCTTCAAGTTCTGCAGCTTCTCGAGCTTCACGTTCCAGGCGCTGCCTAAGTAGTTCCTGCTGCTTTTCCAGATATTGTTTTATGAAACTGTTCTGGCTCATTTCTTCACCAATCTGTGTAGAAGAAATGGAAAAAGAGGGTCTAGAAAAGCAAACAAAGAAAATACAAGAAAGGAAATTCCATGACCCAAGAAAGATAACTAAAATGTTGTTGGAGGCTACTTTCATATTAAAGACCAGAATAAATAGCCCTATGAGTCATAAAAAATGACAAAGAGAGGAACCATACATAATTTTTTTATTTGAAATATTCAGTCCCCAACCAAAGAGTGATGTTGGTAGACAATCAGCTTGAAAAGAAGTCAAAATTCCTGTAATCATGCCCTTTCATCTAAATTTTTAGATCATCTGAAACCTTTTCTGAAAATAAATATAAATTTCCTGCTAGTAATTTCAAAACTGAAAGGAAGAAAAAATCTTTGTTCTTCCAAAAGATCAACTTCTACCTACTCTGAAAACATTTTGTCAAACATCTTCAAAATTCAAGTACAGTATTTAAAAGTATGAAATTGAAAGACTAGGGCGGCGCCTATGGCTCAGTCGGTAAGGCGCTGGCCCCATATACCGAGGGTGGTGGGTTCAAACCCGGCCCCGGCTGAACTGCAACCAAAAAATAGCCGGGCGTTGTGGCGGGCGCCTGTAGTCCCAGCTACTCGGGAGGCTGAGGCAAGAGAATCGCTTAAGCCCAGGAGTTGGAGGTTGCTGTGAGCTGTGCAACGCCATCGCACTCTACCGAGGGCCATAAAGTGAGACTCTGTCTCTACAAAAAAAAAAAAGAAAAAAAGAAATTGAAAGACTATTTTCTTTGCGTGAAAAAAAAAAAATCCTTGCTAACAATATTGAAAACCTAGGGGTTTATCTCTTCTGCCATCCCATCCCAATATGGATTCTCATGTCACTTCTACCCTTCAGCATTCTCTTCACAAGTCTTCCTCCCTAGAACCTTCTTGTTTAGCAAGTCCTATTAGAGAACGCCAGAAAAAGGGGGAAAAAACTTTACTTTCTATGTTATGTTATTAGTCTTATTTTCTTTCTTTCTTGTTTAGTAAATCCTATTAGAGAACACCAGAAAAAGGGGGAAAAAACTTTAAATACTTTCTATGTTATTAGTCTTATTTTCTTTCTTTCTTTCTTTTTTTTTTTTTTGAGACCAGAGTCTCAAGCTGTTGCCCTGGGTAGAATGCTGTGGCATCATAGCTCACAGCAACCTCCAACTCTCGGGACCAAGCAATCCTTTTGCCCCAGTTTTTCTTCTATTTTTTCTTTTTTAAGTAGAGACAGGGTCTCGCTTTTGCTCAGGCTGTTCTCGAACTAGTGAGCAGCCTCCCAGAGTGCTAGAACTACAGATGTGAGCCACCATGCCAGCTCATTAGTCTTGTACATAGTAAATGTTTATTTTCGCCTAAGGTAGAGATGTGATTCTTTGTATTCAACGGTGGGTTGCATATATTAAAAAATATGCTTGTTTGCTGTAACAGTCCTATTGTTAATAAAAGCAAAACTTCAAAGACTAAAATGCAATGGGCAAAAGGAACATAATTAAACTGATTAACTTATGCAGTTTCTGATGCTTATTAAAGTACTTAACTAAACCCCTAAAAGCTGGGTTGATTATGATACTTACAGCTTAATGAGGTGACAACAAGAGAGTAGCAAGGCTCTCTTGTTTTCCATAGTATCCCAGGAAAACAAGTATTCATAGTATCCTGGGAATTCACCTAGTACTGGGGCTACACTAACAAAGACCTTAGTTTTTTCTTTAAGTGACTATAAGTAGGGAATTTTAAAAGGAATCTTAAGAAAATGTACAGTCTAAAAATTTGTGGAGTTTTTTTCTCTTTAAAACATTTTTTTTAGGGGCGGCGTCTGTGGCTCAGTGAGTAGGGCGCCGGCCCCATATGCCGAGGGTGGTGGGTTCAAACCCAGCCCCAGCCAAACTGCAACAAAAAAAAAAAAATAGCTGGGCGTTGTGGCGGGCGCCTGTAGTCCCAGCTACTCGGGAGGCTGAGGCAAGAGAATCATGTAAGCCCAAGAGCTGGAGGTTGCTGTGAGCCGTGTGACGCCATGGCACTCTACCGAGGGTGGTAAAGTGAGACTCTGTCTCTACAAAAAAAAACAAAAAAACAAAACAAAAAAAAAACAACATTTTTTTTTAAGAGTTTCACTTTGTTGCCCTTGGTAGAGTACTGTGACATCACAGCTCACAGCAAGCTCCAGTTCCTGGGCTTAGGCGATTCTCTTGCCTTAGCCTCCCGAGTTAGCTGGGACCACAGGCACCTGCCACAACACTCGGCTATTTTTTGTTGCAATTTGGCCAGGTCTGGGTTCGAACCTGCCACCCTCAGCATTTGGGGCCTGCGCCCTACTCACTGAGCCATAGGCGCTGCCCTGTGGAGTTGTTTTTTAATAAAGAAATGACTTCTTTTTTTTTTTTTTTTGTAGAGACAGAGTCTCACTTTATGGCCCTCTGTAGAGTGCCGTGGCCTCACACAGCTCACAGCAACCTCCAACTCCTGGGCCGCCCTGAAATGACTTCTTTAAAAGAAATCTTACGCAGAAATTCAGTATATAAAGTAGATAAAAGTAGGCTGAATCTAGTTTAAGACAGAAGTATAAACTTTGCTTGAGAAGAAATCTTCCCTAGGAAGCCCCCAAAAGCAGCCCCATAAAAGGAGTTATATAAAACCATGTGTCTAGTCTAACCTTTTCTCATATTACAGATAAGAAAACTGAGGAAACAAAGGAAGAAACCAAGTCTTCCAGAGGTTCAACTGCTCATCCACAGGAAACTAATAGCAATGTTTAAGAGTAACTGCATAGTCAGTAGTTTCACTAGTAATGTTGAATAATTTATAAAGTATTGAATCTTTGGAAAATATGCCAAGAAGAGTTCTTGATCAGTAAGTATCTTCCTACACATGAAGTAGTGGTCTACATCACATCTACATTCAACGACGTCAATTACTTTTCCCAAATCAGTACCAAATAACTTCATATTCTGCACAGAACATAATCAGAGCCACATTTTCAAGTACTGGAAATTATTAATAACAACTGCTCAGTTATTTTACTCCTGATTCAGTTCTTTATTCCAGGTTCTGTGTACAAATGGACTTGATTAGAACTATTATGGTAAAAGGACATTTCTGACCACGGGAATTTAAAAAAATATTGGTGAGGAATTAAGCAAATATACAACATGTTCTTTATACGCTGCACATCCAGACAGCCCACTCCACCTAATGAACTTTCTTTCTTACCTGGGAATTTGGCTGGAATGCAGCATGGGGTGTTGAGTGTTTCTGTAAATTTTCTAGCATTAGGGCCTAGTACAGAGAAAGGCAAGTCAAAAAACAGAGGAAAAAAAAAAAAGAAAACAAACCCCCACCCGTCTCACCATTTCTTCATTACATGCAATGACTTAAATACACGCTTAAACTGTGTTTCTTTTCCACAGATCTAAAAGCCCTTTACTAATACAATTATCTTTTTTTTTTTTTTTTTGAGATAGTCTCACTATGTCGCCCTTGGTAGAATGCCCTGGCATCACAGCTCACAGCAACCTCCAACTCCTGGGCTTAAGTGATTCTCTTGCCTCAGCCTCCCAAATAGCTGGGACTACAGGCGCCCGCCACAACGGCCAGCTATTTTTTTTTTTTTTGGTTGTAGTTGTCATTGTTGTTTGGCAGGCCCCAGGCTGGATTCGAACCCGCCAGCTCTGGTGTATGTGACTGGTGCCTTAGCTGCTTGAGCTACAGGTGCAGAGCCTATTAAGAAATTTTCGGGCGGTGCCTGTGGCTCAAGGAGTAGGGCGCCGGTCCCATATGCCAGAGGTGGCGGGTTCAAACCTAGCCCTGGCCAAAAAAAAAAAAAAAAAAAAAAAACAAAGAAAGAAATTTTCATTCATCTTCAGAGGATCCTTAAAGGTAGCCATGGTTTTTGTTACTAAATGTTCAGATGTAAAATGCAGGCAGGCAGAGAATCAGTGATCTGGCTATGTCATAAAATCAGTGACAGAACCTGAACCACAGTCCCTATTATCATCTGCACTTTTGACAAGTGCCCCTTGTAGCCATGCAGGTAAAATTACTTTAAATACTCCAATCAGCTTTAAATACACAAAACTAACATGGGGCTGCTAGTTTGGGACTCACTGAATTACTCAGTTATCCACGACTAGATCTACTTGAATAAACTTGTATAACTTCCAGCAGAATGGAATCTACATTCATGAAATTTATAAATTTCAAACAGGAGGCTACAGGAGAAAATGACCACAGACCCTGTAAACCCTGGTCTGACTTACTACACACACACACACACACACACACACACACACACACACACACACACTGTCAGCTTCTGTATAAGCAACGATCTACCAACTCAAACCTTGAACAAACCCAGTCCTAATCTGTACTACCTGCCACGTATCCTGATGAGCTCTTATTAAAACCAAAATACCCTGATCTTCCCCCATTCACACCAAACCTACACATACCAATCTACCTCATGACAATCCCACCCTGATTTACTCAGATTCCTCAACATACACCAACCTGCTTCACCTCTCTCATCAATATTCACCAAACTCTTATACACCCAAATTGCTTCTGGATGCCATATAAATTAGACACCTCTCCCACCACGTCCCTTCGAATCAAGGTTTCTCTTCATCTCATCTCCCAATCTGATCAAGCGGACGGACATTTTACCCCACCCCAATTCCATTCTTGCGGATACAGACAGCCACCCCATCCACCACTTCACCCAACTATACCCCTAACTCCGACCCAGCCGAACTCTCCCCCCTCTGGCCAGCAACGCCTATGGCTGTAGTGGGATTTAACTCCTTCTGCGGCGCATGCGCCGAAACCACAGACACAAACAAGGAGGGGGTGGGGGAAGGAGGAAGGAGCTTAAGACACTCCAGGAGAGTAGCGCGCACCCTCCCATTTTGGGCTCGCGCCGCTGCCGTTAAGGCGGGAACCGGCGCGATCTCTATTCTAGCGCGAGCCTCACCAACTACCGTGCGCGCGGATACAGAGGCTCGCGCTGCCGGCCTGAGCGAGCTCGCGCCGAGCCCGGACACTGCGCCTGCGCCGCGGCAGACTCGTCTCTACCGGGTCCGCTCCCCTCCGACACCCCGGCAGCGCCGACTCCTCACCCCTTTGAGCCGCTTGACCAGGGCACTCTTCTGCCCACTCTTGGCTAGGCCTCGCTGCTCCAGTGCGGCCTTCAGGTCGGTCACTCGTAGCGCCTGAAGAGGCTTCCCGTCCAGAGTCACCTCCTCCAGCTCCGCCATCTTGCGTGCGGTACTCGGGTCCGTCCCGACGGCTTCGGGCATCTTCGGTAATTTCCGCCAACGCCCTTCGAACGTACCCAGTTAGCCCCGCCCACTGCAATAGTGTACCCCTCGATTACCACTCAGAACTCCCCGGATTCCTCCGGAACTGCTCGGATGTTTCCGTCTCATATCGGCACCAATCGATTCTTTCCATCCGCCCATCTCTTCTCTACCTCCCTCTCCTTGCTTTCGGTTCGGTTACCTTCGTCTTGCCGGGGCTTTGAGTGGAATGTGTTCGGAAGTCGTCGACTCTGGCGTAACCATAATCGGAGATATTCGGCTATCTCCGGACATAGCGCTCAGGCGCTGGGGCACCTGGGTGATTGGGACTGGTTCGGGACCGGAAGTGCGTGGGATGTCCAGCTGGCCCAACTTTGGGTTTTCAGGAAACATGGAAGCTGTGGTGATTGTTCTAGTCTAAGGACCCTTGTGACGATCTCCGAGTGCCCTCTGGGGCACAGAGGAGGTAAGCTGGATAGATGTCCCTCTTTGGGCCAGGTCAGACTCGGTGTTTTTGGGTAACCCTCAGGGCAAGCTTCTTACACCCTTACGGAAATAGCTGCTGCCTCAGTCCTCGGAATCGCCGCCACTCGCATCTAAGGCTTCGGTGCTCTTTGAGGGCATATGTAACAGGGTGGTCAAGAGGGAGCAGCGTGTCTGTCTTTGGACCTGTCTGAACTGATTCAAGGCACTGAATTTGAGTTTAACTTGGAAGCCTAAGTGGCAAGACCCTAGAAAAGTTATTTCTTCGAAAAAGAGAATAAAGTTATTGAAAGGCAAGAACTGAAAAGGCAAATGCCTTGACCTGTTTTGCTAGTTGAACTAATTTTAGTTTTCTCGGGCGTGTTTTCCTTATCGCTGTGAATCCACTAGCTTGGAGCGGGAGAAACACAAACAATGAAATAGGTCACAGACAAATAGTAAGGTTTTCACTGTTGGAGATTCAAACTGTGAGACTGAAAACTATTTAAGTCGAATTGGCTACCTTCGAGTTGTATTCTGATTCAAAATCGATTGCAGGACACCAATAGGTATCGTATTAAACATTAAGGAAAGTTGTTCATAGGCATAAATTGTTACACAATAGTGTAACACTTGTTAGATCCCTAAGCCAACAAACCAACTGCACTGTTTTTTTCAGGGTCTTGAATAAACACCAGGCTTCTTTTTTCTTACTGTGTTATGTTATTTTGGGTAAAGCCCTCATATAATCTGCTCTTTGATATTTCCTAGTGCTTTACTGGAAACATTAGGAGGTAACATGTTATGAAGTTCTTGGCATATTTCAGAGGCTGCACGTATATTGCAGAGAAGGCTTTTTCATCCAGAGCAGTTAGCATTTAGGCCCTGACCAACGTATGTACTAAATTAAAAAAGGATACTTTTTCATGTTAGGTCAGATGTGATGGACCAACATTAATTATGTGTTTTTCTTTGCCAAATCTAGAAAATAGAATTATTCTGTTACTTCGTATTTTGGTGCCCCCAAGGAGCACTGAAGCCTTAGAGGGGAGTGGTGGAGATTCCAAGGACTGAAGGCAGCAGCTATTTTTGTAAGGGAGTGGGAAGCTTGCCCTATGAGGGTAACCCACAAACACCGAGTCTGACCTGGCCCAAGGAGAGAATGAGCAAGAAATATATTGGTTATTTTTAGGTTATAAGAGGGAAACAGCGGTGGTTGGGGAGGGTAATAGGTTTGAGAAAGAAAGAGGAAGGCTGGCAAATATGAAGTCATTCTTAGGTGATTTCTCTAAGGTAGTTGGATAATAATCTAAAGGACCCTCTTATTTTCCTGTAAATTGAAGTAGAGAAAATTAGTTTTCTCTATAGATGGTGACTGAGATTTGTTGCTAGGAAGTTACATTTTGGTTGTGCCATCAAGGGAGTGTATAACAGTACTTTTATGTTTCAGGATGCCACTGGAATCATCTTCCTCCTTGATGCCACCATCCTTTCCTCCTGTTTTACCCACAGTACCAGATAGTATTACTAACTTTTCCCCTCCCCCAATGTCTTACATCACTTCCCAAGAGATGAAGTGTATTCTTCACTGGTTTGCCAGTTGGTCAGGTCCCCAGCGTGAACGTTTCCTACAGGACCTGGTAGCTAAGGCAGTACCAGGAAAATTACAGCCACTACTGGATGGTCTGGAGCAGCTTAGTGTGTCTGGGGCAAACCGACCACCTTGTATCTTTGAGTGCCAGCTACGTCTTTGGGATCAGTGGTTTCGAGGTTGGGCTGAGCAGGAGCGCAATGAATTTATTAGACACTTGGAGATCAGTGAGCCAGACTTCGTGGCAAAATTTTACCAAGCAGTGGCTGCAACAGTTGGCAAGGACTGACAGGCATTCAGATCAAAGAAGATAACCACAGATGATGGAGTCAAGGCCGTGACTCTACCGTGAGAACTCAATTCACATGTGTCACATATAAGTCTGGGAGTGGTCAGATCAACTGAATGAACTTGCCTGACCAGCACAGCCATGGTTATCTCAGCATTAATAACGAATCAGTGGGACTCCATCTAAGTGTAAATGTTATTCATCTAAGCAAATACAGATCATCAGTCTGTCTTCTGGTTTGCTTCTTTCCAAGAGATGCCAAACTCTCTAGAATTTGATTACTTATTTTGGAACTGTACCCAAAGGAACCTACATATATATAACAAGCCTACTGTTGGCCTGTGAAATGTAGAGCCTTCCTTCCCCAGAAACAGGGAAGAGGGACAATAAAAAGTCATTATTTTTATAGTCTAGCTGGAATCAGATGGCTTGTTTTCCTTGCCCACCAGATGCTGGCATAATTAGGTTGCATCCCAACCACTAACTTTCCCCGTGATGATTTAGTAAAGTTATGGAAAATCAAGAGAGGAAGATAATTAGTTACTCCTTTTTCCACACCATGTATGTTTGAATCCAAATAGCAGTGACTTTTTTCTAAAGTATATGTGATGTCCTTGAGCTGGTAGCAGGTATTAATTTTGTTCTCTAACAATATAAAAGCCATACTCTTTACAGATAAAATGGTTTATTTTGTACCAAAATAAAGAATAGATCTTCAGAACCATATGACTCCATCTTTTTTTCATTGCAAGGCTAATATAAAATGTTGATACACATGGAAAGAGACATTCAGGAGAAAGTAATATCACACCTCCCTTATTCTTCCATCTGGGCTCCTTGTTGTGTTCTGGAGCTCTGGTAAATGGTAAGGGGCAGATGGTCCCACCTGAAAAGTAGCTCGTTTCTGATAGGCTATTGTTCCCAGTGCGCTCAGCAGGATAAGCAGCATTAGACAGAGTCCCATGGTCAGACTTAAATGGGTCATGGAGGGATTATGGTCCAAGGTAACCAGCAACTCAGGAACACAGGAGGTACTATTTGGCCTGGAATAATGCATAGGCTTAGAAAGTGAAGGGCTTTACCTTTATGTGTAGAATGCATAAATCCCTGCTTCATTCAAGCATTAACAGGAGATCATTATGAGTTAATATACAACTTTAAAGTAAATTGAATAATTGCTCAGCACCTGTAGCTCAGTGGTTAGGGTGCTGGCCACATACACTGGGGCTGGCGGGTTCGAACCCAGCCCAGGCCTGCTGAATAACGATGACAACAAAAAAATAGCCAGGCCTTGGGGCGGGTGCCTGTAGTCCCAGCTACTCTGGAGGCTGAGGCAAGAGAATTGCTTACACCCAAGAGTTTGAGGTTGCTGTGAGCTGTGATGCCACAGCATTCTACCGAGGTCGACGTAGTGAGACTCTCAAAAAAATAAGTAAATAATCAAATAATTAGATTGAATAAGACCAAGATCCAAGTCTTCTAGGATTTTAAATTATTGGGAGAAGACCTAACTTGGCAGTTAGGGAAGTGGCTTAAGGGAAGACACTGGTGTTCAGGTAACTAAACACCTAAACACCATCCTTGGGTAGTCCTTAAGAAAGGAAGGGGTCTTGGATCCCTATGTCCTAGAGATAGGGGAACTACCTTATTGTGTGGAGGAGGGAGTCATATAATGATGGGACTGAAGTGACTGTGTTAGGGATCTTTGCCCTAGACAGGGTTATGTATTAGAAGGCAATATACACATGAGTGAGAGCTTAATAAGTGCAATTTAAAATCCCTGTACTCTATACATTTGAAAGAAAACTACTTGGAGTATTATCTTACCTGTTATCTTCTGTGGTAAAGCTGGCTCCTCCATGATAAATTTCTAGGGGTTTCACTTGGAGAGTCAGGGTCAGGGCCCTGTGCAGCATAGAAACTGAAGGCCCTTTGCAGCCAGGGGACTTCCACATATGCACAGTGAACACCAAACTAGCAGTAATGGATGGGCTGTGGAAATAGCACCTGAATGGACATTTGGATTTCTTAATGGAGGTAAGCAGTTCCTGGAGGAATATAACTCAACGAAACAGGTGCAGACTTAGGAGTGGAATGAACAAAAAGTCTTCAGAGGAGAGTTTTGAAGCATTTTTCCCTGGCCCATTGTATAAATAGCCTGAACTGTCCCTTTACCTGCTCATGCCACTTCTGCTCACCAGTGCCCGCAGTACCACTTCAGCCAGCTCTTCTTGCCGTTCCTTCCCCAGAGAGTGGCCTGGAGGTCCAGCTAAACCTAAGGACAGCTGGAATAGCAGGGCTTGGGTTGAAAGACTCACAGGTGGGGAAGTAACAGCGTTGGTACCTTCATTAGTCCCACACAACCGACTCTGGGGACAAAAGAGAAGACCGGAGTACCCGGATATCTGCAGGGAAATATGTAGCAGAGTATAGTTGTGCCTCAATTATCTGCTTAAGCATTCTTTCTGAGGAAAATATATGTTCTAGATGAGAGTCATGGACTCAGTGGGTACTTAGTTAAAAATGAACATCAAAATGGGTTGGAAAGTACAGTGTGCTCACTTCTTTCTGCCACTGTACCACAACTATTCCTTAGGGTACCCACCTGAATAGCCTTTCCTGGAAGGCATGGGACCCAAGGTGATCCCTCCACCTGCACCTTGTATGCACCCCTCTCTGTGCATTGATGCAAGTAGCAGCGGCCAGTGAGCTCTACTTCCTTGAGGTATGGGATCTGAGAAGGATGCCCGGTCGCATTCACAGGGAGCAGCTGTGAAGTGAGGTTGGCAAGGAAGCAACGACTCTGGGAATGGTAGATCTCCCCATGAGGATTCACCACCCCAGCTGGGAGTCCGTTTTCCTTCTTCCAGCATTCACTCTGAAGGGCAGGCCAGGAGTTACAATAGTGTTTGTTCAGATACCTTGTAAGTTAACTGCCAGATCCACTCAGTTTCATTCTCTGTCTCTAGTCTACTCACCTTGTTGGCTAAGGGCTTGTACATGCGGCAGCCTTCCAACATGGGGTCAGAGGAGCAGCTTCCCTTGTCCAGGTGCAGGTAGTGACAGCCCAGCCCACTGTGTACCAGGGATGATAAGAGTGACACTAGGATCACTGACAGCTGTACTGTTCCCTAACTACTCAGCACACAAACCTGCCAGTGCAGAAGAAGTCTGAGGAACCAGTCCCACATGTGGTCACCAGGCCAAATTCCAGGCCAGATCCTGCTTGCGATATAGGAAGGGAAGGAGAGAGTACCCTTAACAAATGAAGCCCCAAACATCCCTCAGCGCTGGCTATGCTCACAGCTTCAACTATACCTTAGCAGCAGATGATCCTTCCAACCTCGCCCACTTACCCTGGAGTTGACTTGGGTGATGACTACCCCTCTGCAGTTCCCCCTGATTTCTCACCCTGGCCCCACAACAGCTCCTCTGCAGCACTGTGGTTGACCTGGTACCAGCCTGAGTCTTCGAAGGCAGCAAGAGTGATTGGGTCAAGTCGAGAGCGCTGGGCACCATCAAAAGTAGCAGTCATTAAAGAGCCCTGGAGTAGTCTGGCCTCCCAGTGTGAGGACAAAGGGCCCTACAGAAGGAAATGACAGCTGGTTGCTACCTGGCTAGTCCCTCTTTTTTCTGTCATCCCAGGGAGTTCTCATTCTCACCTCTTCTTCCAAGAGAACGCCCGATGAAACCTCTAGCACTCCCAAGTGTTTGGCCAGGCTGTGGCTAACAGCTGGGGTGGTGAGAAGCAGCTGTCCCCACTCATCTCGCCTTGTCACTTGTTGCCTTGTAGAGCAGTTCTCTCTAACTGAGTACAGAAAGGGAAGAAAGCAATATGAGAGGAAAACTAAAGGGTGAAGTAAAACCGGATAAAAGGAGGAATTCCCTCTGCTTGGCATTAGGGAAGTCCTCTCCCTCATTCCTCTCATTTACCACTGAGTCCTGAGGGGCAATCCCGCCACTTCTTGAAGAGTTGTCCAGAGAAACCCAGGACATGGAGCAATTCATGCAGTGTGGCCTGAATTCATGCAGTGAGAGGGCTGGATTTGTAGCAGGAATGACCAGTCACTACATACCCCCGCTGCTGAATCAGCTCTTTTTAGAGCTTGCAGCACCTTCTATGTGTGTTCCACCCTCAGTGCGTTCTTCCACTTCGCATAAAGCTGAAGGGGGGTCACATGAAGCTGAAGGGCCTCCCCCCACCCCCAACCTGTGTGCTTCTCCCTATTCATTGTGTAGCAGTCACCATGACGATGTCACTCTGGCTGGGCCTGGTAAGATGTTGGGCACAGTAGACAATGGTACCAGCAAGAGGCCTGTCTTCAGAGTCCAGCTGGCAGCATGCAGCATAGGCTATGATAGAGGGCTGTGGATGGGCCAGGACAAGGAGAAGGAGGGGTAACACAGATAAAAGAAATCTTCCGGAAGGGTGGCGCCTGTGGCTCAAGGAGTAGGGCGCCGGCCCCGGTCAAAAAAAAAAAGAAGAAGAAATCTTCCTGAAAAGGGGTGACCAGGGGACTCTGCAGAATTCTGCAGGAGTGGCACTAAGGATGGCTTGGGAGGGGTTTAGTCCCAACCCAAACTATCGGCATGCCCTAAGTTATCTCAAATAAGCACAACTTAATACGAATTGTTGGCAAAGCAAGGAAAAGGGATTTGCTTTGAACCTCACCTCTTTATGGCATTTGGAAGTGTGGGCAACCCTCATGTACAGGAGAAAATCAGTGTTTTGGACCCCAGGCCCATCTGGCTTGACCACTTGTGGGGAACCCTCTTCTGGCCACAAGGCATAACCACGGAGATGAGCATCAGGAATCTGGTGGAGAGTGAAATGTAGCATCAAGCTTAGCAGCTGGGTTGGGCCAGCAGCAACCTGGGTACCAGGAGTAAGGGAGGGTGAGGGTGAGCGTCTTGGGTCTGTCTTTTTTTTTTTTTTGAGACAGAGTCTCTTATGTTGCCCTTGGTAGAGTGCCATGGCGTTACAGCTCACAGCAACCTCAAACTCTTTTGCTCTTCTTTTTTTTTTTTTAGAGACAGAGTCTCACTTTGTTGCCCTGTGGCGTCTCACTCTGTCACCCTGTGGTGTCACAGCTCACAGCAACCTCCAGCTCTTGGGCTTAGGTGATTCTCTTGCCTCAGCCTCTGGAGTAGCTGAGACTACAAGTGCCCACCACAATGCCCGGCTATTTTTTTGTTGCAGTTTGGCCGGGGCTGGGTTTGAACTCTCCACCTGCAGTATATGGGTCTGGCACCCTACTCACTGAGACATAGGTGCGCCCAGCAATCTCAAACTCTTGAGCTTAAGTGATTCTTGTGCCTCAGCCTCCCAAGTAGCTGGGACTATAGGTGCACACCACAACGCCTGGCCATTTTTTTTTCGTTGCAGTTGTTGTTGTTTAACTGGTTCAGGTTGGGTTTGAACCTGCCAGCCCAACTAACTGAGCTATGGGTGCCACCTTGGGTCTGTCTTAGTGTCATCCCGGCAGCTGGCTAGAACACAGAGTTCTGTCCCTACCTCCAGTCTCTGACTTAATAAATTTGGGGGGCAGAAAATTGAGGGGGTGTTGGATCTGTGTGGCAGGACCGACAAACCACTACATACCCCCTCTGCCCAAGTGGCCCTTATAGCTTGAGGCACCTTCTCTTCCAGCCTCTAGTTTCTTCCACTTCACATCATACTGAAGGACCTGCCCCTCATCTCTGATTTAATAATTTTGGGGGCAGGGAAAAGGAGGCCCTGGGAATCTACACTGTAAAGAAACACGTTATGTAATTCCTTTTTTTTTTTTTTTTTTGGTTTTTGGCCAGGGCTAGGTTTGAACCCACCACCTCTGGCATATGGGACCGGCGCCCTACTCCTTGAGCCACAGGCGCTTCCCAACGTTATGTAATTCTGATGCTGGTGGTCTTAGAACACATAGGCAGGATAGGGAACTTCAGATCTCTAAGACTGAGAATTTGCACTCACCTTTGCCCCCAGGCAACTCTCTCCTTTGTACCTTGGGTTCAAGAGGCTGCACCTGCCAAGAATGAACATCTGTTGGTGAGCTAGGGATATTTCTGGGTATCCCTAAAGAAGTATTACATATACCATGTATTCTCAACGACATGAACTCACCTGTGGTAGTTTGGGGTTTCTGGGTCTCCCCAGACAGCGTGGCAATATTGTGCAGGGTCTCGACTCAGAAGCAGGGGTCCTTGCACTGGAGGGACTTAGATGAAAGGCTAATTTCCCCTCCATGTCTGAGAACTCCAGTTCTGTTTCTGCTTTGATCTTCTGTCCCTAGACGTCTCTACTCCTCAGCGCGCGCACGCGCGCGCGCACACACACACACACACACACACACACACACACACACCCCGACTCCTTCTGCCCCTCACTCACCTGCTAGGACACTCTGGATTCGCTGAGTGGCCTCTCTTACTGCGGCCAGGGCTCGGGACTCCCCTCTCGTCCCATCTCCCTTAGGATCCCAAGCTCCATTTGAGGTAGGGTCTTCTATATAGCAGGTTTGGATGCGCAGGGGTTGAGGATCTCTGGAGCTAGGGAGGTTGAGGGAAGAAGAGCGAAAGTTTGGGGACAGCTGGGAGAAAGAGGGCCTGAGAAGGCTCACAGACTTCTGAGTCTCATCATGTAGACATCTGCTTGTGGCAACCCCAAGGAGCAACGGCAGCAGCAGCATCTTTAGTATCTTTTCATAGCCTGCCCTGGATCCTGTCTCTGTCCCCTTCTTCGCTGACTCACTTATTTCTGGCTCTCCTCTCTTCACCTTCTCTCTCCATATCCCCTCTACAACACTTGCTTATTTTTTTGAGATTTGAATGTTGTCGACTACATCTACAGTTTCCTGCCAGGAGGTTGGGGGCCAAATCCACCCACTTCCGGGGGTGCCAGAGGTGGAGTGCTGGGGGAGGGGAAGGGTCATTCTGAGGCCTCAGCTGACCTTTCCAAAGAGAAGCCTGCCTTGTCCACAATGGAGCTCTTTTCTAACCTTCTCTCATTCCTCATCCTATTACCTCTGCCTTTCTGAGTAGAAAACCTTGGAAGCATCACCAAAATAAAAGATGGGTGTCAGCATAATGGACAGTGGGAAAGGGTGACATTCTTTGCTTCATAAATGCCTGCATGCCTCACTGGAAATGGGCAAACAAGGCTTCTGTACTTCACTCGCCCCAGTGGCACAACTGGGTGTCCTCTCACTAAACTGCAAGACTTTTAGTTTAGGCATCTCCCGCATCTGGGTAGGGTTCTTAGCAGGTGCTCAACAAATCCATGTTAGTTGGCTGACACCTCCTAGGAGATGCTGTTGTGTTAGGTCTGTGAGGCTTCACAGGAGCTGCTTATAGACATGCAGGAGAGGGAAAACAAACTTAAAACAGACATCAGTAGATGTTCAAACATGTTCTTAGGGAACTCTGTTTTCTTTGCTCATGCTGTGCTTTCATATCCTGTTTCCTCTGCTTGGATACTCTTCCTCCCTTGCCTGCCTAGCTAATTCCTACCTTTCCTGTAATTACTCTGGGAAGCCTTTCTTAACACCCCCAGCTCAAATTCAACACCTGCCAGAGGGAGAGTGGAACCATTTCACAGGAAGGGGCTCTCCTTCCAGCTCCTAACAGAACACCATTATGCTCTGTTATCACCATTGGCTTAGTAATTCTTCCTCCACATTCCTCCACGAACAGCTGGTCTATTCGTCCATAGCACTTGGAACAGCCTGTGGGTCCTAGTCTTCAGTATGTGGATGAAGGTTGAATCTAACTTCATATTTAACTTTTGAAGAAATAGATCAGGGGTGAAGTGACATGTCTTAAGGCAACATAGCTAATTAGTGACAAAGACTAGAATTTAGAGAAGGGCTGCAGACTTCCCAGGGAGGCTTGATTTTATATTTTTACATACCAGAACTATGGCTGGAACTACACATACAAGGAAGACACCCAAACTCTGGAGCCAAATCCATTCTGCCACTTTCTTTGTAACTTTGACCAGCTGCCTCAGTTTTCCCATCTGTAAAATGGGGATGACTGTACTTACAGGGTTGTTATGAGCAGTAAGTGAATATTTGTAAGGCACTGAGAATAGTGTCTGGTTCATAGTAAACACTAGATGAAATCAAGACTCTGAGCTATGCTTGAGTTTTTAGGAAAAAATAATCCAGTAAAGAATGCACATGCTTTCAACTCAGAGGAGTACTAGTCTTTTATCATCATGTGTACAAATCTTTGGAGGACTCTGCTCTTTCTCTAAGATAAACCTAGTCTTTCTCTCCAAGATTTCTGAGTTGTGGAGAAGATTCTGGTTGGGGATTTGCATGATGAATTCAAGATCTGTTCAGCTTCTCTTAGGTTTTCCGGCCAGTCTGCGGCGGCTCCTGGTGCTCTGCTTCCCCCTTGTGGTCACACTGAGGTAGAGCGTACCCCGCCAGGCCAGGTGCTGAGCCCGAAGTCACACATGCAGGCAGAGATAAATCTTTCCTGCTTTCACACTGCAAATTCTTCTTCGACTTTCGAAATCCAGCTCAGAGGTTATCTGCCTGTCGAGACTTTTCTTTGATCCCCCAGGCAGAGTTAGTCCGTGAATCTTTTGTTCTCCAGTAGCATATCTTTCTCATCTTTGAAGCAGGCTTACTACGTTATCCTGGCGTTTATTTATTTCTGTGTTTGTTTTCCTGGTGGACACGGGTGGCGCCTGAGTCTTATTGGTGTCTTCGTCTTTGAAGAGGTAGGAAGCAGGCGCGGAGGGATAATGGAGATAAGAAGGTGGAGGTGAGGCGAGAGCGTGAGAGTAACCACCGCTTCATGGCGCACCCTCTTTGTGGCCAGACATTGTTCCAGGGGCTTTATACTCATATAGTTCTTTTGGCAACTTTATGAGGTAGTTACTGTTAGGTATTATTTTCCAAGTTTTGCAATTGAGGCACAGCAAAATTAGACAATGTGTAGAGATGGCAATGGGCTGTGTAGGATTGAGCGCCTGTAGGCAGGCTCCGGAGCACAGACTGTAACCCACTGTCCTGTAGTTTCTCCAGTGCCTAGTGTGGAGGGAAATAAGGTTGTGATGAGTGGAACAGGATGAGAAGAGAAGATGGGGGTGAGGAGAGACTGGGGATAAGGAGAGCAGATGGAGGGATAGGAGAGGATTGGGTTAGACAAAAGAACAGGTGTTCAAGAAGACATATATGGGGCAGTGCCTGTGGCTCAGTGAGTAGGGTGCCGGCCCCATATACCGAGGGTGGTGGGTTCAAACCCAGCCCCGGCCAAACTGCAACAAAAAATAGCCGGGCGTTGTGGCGGGCGCCTGTAGTCCCAGCTACTCGGAAGGCTGAGGCAGGAGAATCGCGGAAGCCCAAGAGTTTAAAGGTTGCTGTGAGCCATGTGATATCATGGCACTCTACCCGAGGGCGGTACGGTGAGACTCTGTCTCTACAAAAAAACAAACAAAAAAATCAGAAGACATATATGAAAGGGAGAAATAGGTGTGGAGGTAGGACATTGGGGATAAGGAGAGGGGATGTAGATGGGGGTGGAGTGGAAAAGTGGTAGATGTGACTTCCTTTGGGGTCGTCATCCATGTGGCTGCTCCATCTGGCAGGCTGACCCCCAGCCCTTGCACCCTCTCCTTGCTAACATTTCTCATCCCTTCTCCCCACCCCCAGTGAGCCTCTCCTGAGGGCATACCCCGGGGCTTATCATCAACAGAAACAGCACCTAAGAAATAACTGAATCAAACATCCTGCTCTCTGATAGGATCTCCCTTCCTTAGGGCTGGTTTGCTCAAGTCGCCTCACTGCAGCTGTTCTACAAGCTTGCTGAGGAATCACTGGTCATCCCGTCCTCACATCTCCCCTTCTCTACGCTAGGTTCCAGGTTTACCATGACAAGCTCTCCTTTGTACATGCCTTCAACTCCTCTTTCCTGTCTTTCCTTTCCATCCTACCTCCCTGGTTAAGCTCCAACCCTAGATGGATCTGACATCTATCTTCTCTGCCCTTGCTCCCCAGCAGCTGAGGACCATTGGGGAAATCATCCCAGAGCACACACTTTTGTCACTCTAAATCATCAACTTCAGTTGTGCACTCTTAAGTCAGAAATCTCAGCAGTCGGTTCCCTCATGCACCTCAGCAACTAGGATTTTACACCTTCAAGCCTTCATTCCCCCTCCTGCTCAGTGACTTTTAGTTACTTCTTCTTTCACAGCAAAAACAAAAGCTCTAAGAACGGCCTCAGTCTGCTGCAGACCTGCGAATATTTGTATTTGTAGCCATCTCCTCATCCCCTGGAAGGTCCATCCTCCGTCTGACGCTCTGAAACCCAGCTGAGGGGACTCTGGCCTCAGCCCCACCACCTGCTCCCAGCCCTCTGAAGGACCTTTGCATATACTTCTCTCTCTGCTGGAACCCCCTCCTTTTGC
Source organism: Nycticebus coucang (assembly GCF_027406575.1). Classification (NCBI taxonomy): domain Eukaryota; kingdom Metazoa; phylum Chordata; class Mammalia; order Primates; family Lorisidae; genus Nycticebus; species Nycticebus coucang. The sequence goes on along the minus strand of NC_069785.1, from coordinate 30,956,596 downwards.
CAGATAAATTCTTACTCGCCTTTTTTTCTCCCTTTTTTTTTTTTTTTTTTAAATTTGAAACAGAGTCTCACTCTGTCACTTGCTTGGTCTAGAGTTCCATGGCTTCAGCCTAGCTCACAGCAACCTCAAACTCCTCCTGGGTCAAGAGATACTCTTGCATCAGTCTCCTGAGTAGTTGGGACTACAGGTACCTGACACCAGGCTTGGGTAAGTTTTCTATTTTTAGTAGAGATGGGGGTCTTACTTTGCTCAGGCTGGTCTTGAATTCCCAAGCTCAAGCCATTCTCCCATCTCGGTTTCCCAGAGTGCTAGGATTATAGGCGTGAGTCACACTGCCTGGCTTCTTATTCACCTTTTAGATATCTGCTTAATGGCTTGGCACCTGTAGCTCAGAGGCTAGGACACCAGCCACATACACTGGAGCTGGGGGGTTCAAAACCAGCCGGGGCCCACCAAACAACAATGACAGCTACAACAACAAAATACCCGGGCATTGTGGTGGGTGCCTGTAATCCCATCTACGAGGGAGGCTGAGGCAAGAGAATTGCTTAAGCCTAAGAGTTTGTGCTGTGAGCTGCGACACCACAGCACTCTACTGAGAGCGACATAATAAGATTCTGTCTCAAAAAAAAAAAAAAGATATCTGCTTATATGTTACTCCCTTAAAGAAGCCTTTCCTGCCCCTCACATTGAAATCAGATGCCCTTGCTAACACCTGCCCCCAGCTACTCCTTTACTCTTGCCATGTAACACTGCTAACAATTTAGAATTATAGATTTGGTTGTGGTATTAGTTTTTCACCCTCACTAATCTGAAGTCCCACAAGGGTAGGGACTGTCCTCATTTGTCCTGTACCTTTCTATGGCCAGTAAAGTGGCTGGACTCAAGTGAGTATTTAGTTAAGTATTTTTTTAGCCAGGCGTTGTGGCGGGCGCCTGTAGTCCCAGCTACTCTGGAGGCTGAGGCAAGAGAATCGCCTAAGCCCCAGGAGTTGGAGGTTGCTGTGAGCTGTGTGACGCCACGGCACTCTACCGGCACTCTACCGAGGGCGATAAGGTGGGACTCTGTCTCTACAAAAAAAAAAAACAAAGAGTTAAGTATTTTTTGAGCAAATGATGAATGGACAAATGTGATGAGAAGGCAGGAGGGAAGCGAGGGCTGGAAGGGTGAGGGTAGAAGACAGAAGGCGGGGGGAGGGGATGGAAATGAGGGCATTTTGAAAAAGTGAGGCTGGGAGAGAGGGAGGGAGAAGAGGGGAGGGGAGGGCCTGGGAGAAGGGTTCTTTGTGCTGGACCTGAGGAAGGCTTCCACACCCTGAGTGGTCTTTCAGGTGCTGTCTTTTGGGGCCATGCTACTGGTGAGGTTTGAAGGCAGGGCTGGTGGGAGGGGCTGGGCTTTATCTTGGGGTGCAGCCCTAACCTCAGATGGTGACAAAGCTGGAGCCAGCAGGGTTTTGCAAACCATCCCGATTGCAGCAGGCCAGCAGTCTTGCTGGGGACGGGTGGGCGGGGCCTGAGCTTATCTCCTGGGTACAGTTCTAACCTCAGATGGTGACAAAGCGGGAGCCAGCAGGCGTTTTGCAAACCGTCCCGATTGCGGCAGGGTTGGATGCTTTGGCTGGGAGTGACAGCCCTAGGTCAGAGATTGGACAGTTTGAAGCTTAGCTTGTAGGGTATAGAGGATGGATCCCTTTTCTGTATATGCTTTGCCTCTACCTACCACAGAGCCCTGTCACTTTCTAAAAGATAAGTGAGGGCTGGGCGCGGTGGCTTACACTTATAATCCTAGCACTCTGGGACACTGAGGCAGGAGGCTTGCTTGAGGTCAGACCAGCCTGAACAAGAGGAAGAGGCCGTCTTTACTAAAAATAGAAAAAATTAGCTAGGTGTTGCAGTAGACACCTGTAGTCCCAACTACTCAGGAGGCTGAAGCAGGAGGGTCACTTGAACCTAGGAGTTTGAAGTTGCTGTGAGCTAGACCAACACCACAGCTCTCTAGCCTGGGTAACAGAATGACACTTGTTTCAAAAAAATAAAAAACAAACAAATAAAAAATATAAAGGAGAAGTGAGAGGCCACAGCTGTGTGTGTGGGTCTCTCCCTGTTAGGAAGCCTGTCTCCTTTCCCAGGTCCTAGGACCCTTCACTGCTCCCTGAAGTCAGAATTGATGGCCACTTTGATGAAATCAAGTTGCAGCCAATTTCCTCTGAAAACCCCCATGTTCTCTTCTCTTCATGTGCCATTGAGGTTCTTCTGAGGCCAGGCCAGGCCTGCTATGGGAGGAGCTGAGGGAGGCCAGCCAGGAGTCCTGTCTGGGTTGGACTACTTCCAATTTGGAGCAGCCTGTGCTGAGTCCGGAGAGGAAGGGTCTGCCCAGTGGGGGCTGGGAGGGTGATGGGATGTGCATGGCCCCCACCAGTCCTGGCTGCTGTTGCCTCAGCATCTCCTATACAGCCCCTCCACCTTGTAGTCCCCTCACTGGCTTGGGGCAGGGTAGAGCGGAGGTGAAGAGGCCCCTTTCCACCCCACAACCCCAACCGGGATCTTGCAACACTGGGATGGGGGCCCTAGGAGCCCAGGCATGTGGCAATCTGGGGGTGGGGGGGTGGGGAGGTATGCACGGAGCAGGGGGGCGGCTTTCACAAGTCTGACCTTGGCAGACTCACCTTGGGCAGCTTCCTCCCTCCTCACGGTACTCCCCAGGGCCCTGCTTCTCCTCTGCAGCTTCCCTGTGGCCTGAGATCCTGTCTTTCAACTCAGAATTCTCCTCCTGCTCACTAATTCTGCTCAAGGAGGGAAAGAAGGCTTGAGCTGTGGATTCTAAAGCAAAAGCAATGTGTGTGGTGCTGTTCAAACCTTGGTTTGCTTGTTTCAAAAGTTATGGAGTCCCTAGTCCTGGTGCCTTTCTCTGGCAAGGTTTGGCTCACTGCCCTTCCCCGCCGAGAGGCAGGGGACTGGGTGGGAAGGTGATTCCAGGGGCAGAGATGATCCTGTTCTGTCTTCCCACCTTCAGCTTCTCAGGCACTGTCCTCCTTGGCAGAAGGAACAGAGAGTGTCATTTGTGACTCTGTTCTGGAGTGGGGGAGGGGCACATGTTTTCCTACGCGTCCTCTTTCTCCCTTCTTCCCATCCATCCATCCATTCTTGGTTTCCTGTCTTCTTCTCAACCACCCAGACACCCCAGGGCTTTTGCATTTGCTCTTCCCTCTGCTTAGCCTTTCCCTCAATGACGGAGCTGCCGCCTCCACTTTCTTTTTGTTTTTAATTTAAATGTTATTTCCTCAGAGAGATGACCCCTTGAGCACCCCAGCCTCTCACCTGTTTGTTTATTTGTTAGATTTTCCCAGTAGGCATATACAGGTGGAATAATTAAGAGAATTTAATGAAGGTATGTTATGGGGGTGCTAGCCCAGCAGAGGAGCCATTATCACCTCCCAGGGGCTGGGAGGACAGGGCAATCACAGAGAGACCTCTGTCACCCTCCTGCCACCCTCACTCCCACCCCCAGGGTAGGAACTGAGCAGAGTGATAAAGGGCAGAGAGGGCATCTGCAGGGACAAAAGAAGACACCCAGCATACTTGTCTACTGATTTTTTCTTCCTACTTCCTCAGCTCAGAACTTATCTTATTCACAGAAAAGATGTTCACCAAATACTCATTGAATAAATTGCGTCGGCCAAAACCATCTGAGGTCTGGTTGGAAGCCTCCTTCTCAAAGTGCACTTTCCAGACAAATGTCATCTTCCTGGTATATGATGTGACATAAAGGATTGGGATGTGCTCAGCTGCTCCACATCACGCTGGGATCACCCCGGGGAGACGGGGAAAGGCTCCACTAGATTTGGCTCTGAGGGGCTGATGGGTTGGAGGGGGCTGTGGGAAAGAATCTGTGGTTGATGCTGAAGCAACCCAGGTCCCATCACCCAGAACCTTGAAAGTAAGTCAAAGGGCAGTGGTCTTTTGCTGAGAGGAGGAAATCTGGAGGTTGAGTCACTTACCATGTTCTGTACAAAGCCCCCTTATGCAACCCATCCCTCTGGGCTCAAAGGAAGGTACAAGGATTCTCCCAGGCACCCACAGCCACTGGCACCTCCCCCTTCCAGACTTAGTAGGCTCCCATCAGTTCCTCTACTGAAGGTTCAGACCTGGGCAGGGGCCCCAGGACATGGAGGAAGGAGGGACAATGCCTGAGAGACACACAGGCAGAGTTGGGCCTGTTTCAGGGTGAGACAAACATGGTGACACGGAGCACACAGGTGCCAAAGACGTGGTGCTATACCATTGGGGAAGTGCAGAAGTGGGATCTTGGGGAAGGGGAGACCAGGATGATACAGATACCAGTCTCTTCCTCTCAGAAATGTTTTCTTTTGTTTGTTGAGACAGTCTTACTTTGTCTCTCTTGGTAGAGTGTTGTGGCATCATAGCTCATAGCAACCTCAAACTATGGGGCTCAAGCAATTCTCTTGCCTCAGCCTGCTGAGTAGCTGGGACTACAGGTGCCTGCCAAAACACCTGGCTATTTTTAGAGATGGGGTCTTGCTCTTGCTCAGGCTGGTCTCAAACCTGTGCACTCAAGCAATCCACCTGCCTTGGCCTTCCAGAGTGCTAGGATTACAGACATGAGCCACTATATGCCCTGTCTAGGAATTTATTTCTTGATGCTCAGGCTGTCCCTGGGCCTCTGACACTGTGAAGAAAATCATGATTACTTTTTTTTTTTTTTGAGACAGAGCCTCAAGCTGTTGCCTTGGGTAGGGTGCCGTGGCATCACAGCTCACAGCAACCTCCAACTTCTGGGCTCAAGCGATTCTCTTGCCTCTGCCTCCCAAGTAGCTGGGATTTATAGGTGCCTGCCACAACGCCCAGATATTTTTTCTTTTTTTTTTTTGGTTGCAGCCATCGTTGTTTGGTGGTCCGGGCTGGATTTGAACCCTCCAGCTCAGGTATATGTGGCTGGTGCCTTAGCTGCTTGAGCTACAGGTGCCGAGCCTTTTTTTTTTGCAGGGGTCCTCAAACTACAGCCCGTGGGCCACATGAGGCGGTGTGATTGTATTTGTTTCCATTTTGCTTTTTACTTTAAAATAAGATATGTGCAGTGTGCATAGGAATTTGTTCATAGTCTTTTTTTTTTTTTTTTTTGTAGAGACAGAGTCTCACTGTACCGCCCTCGGGTAGAGTGCCGTGGCGTCACACGGCTCACAGCAACCTCTTAACTCTTGGGCTTACGCGATTCTCTTGCCTCAGCCTCCCGAGCAGCTGGGACTACAGGCGCATAGTCTTTTTTTTAAACTATAGTTCAGCCCTCCGACAGTCTGAGGGACAGTGAACTGGCCCCTGTTTAAAAAGCTTGAGGACCCCTGATAGAGTCTTGCTTTGTCACTCGGCTAGAGTGCAGTGGCATGATCATAGCTTATTGTAATCTCAAACTCCTGGGTTCAAGTGATCCTCCTGCCTCAGCCTCCCAAGTAGCTGGGGCTACAGGTATGCACCACTATGCCCTGCTAATTTTTCTACTTTTAGTAGAGACAGGGTCTCACTCTTGCTCAGGCTGGTCTCGAACTCCTGAGCTCAAAGGATCCTCCTGCCTTGGCCTCCCCCAGTGCTAGGATGACAGGTGTGAGCCACTACTCCTGGCCTTTATGATTACTTATGATTCACGTACCCTCTCTTGTTGTATATGTATACTTGAAGGGAGGGTATAGCCTGAAACAGAGAGGCAGGTACCCTGTGCTGAGACAGCAAAAGGACTGAGTGAGCTTCAGAAGATGTCTCTTATCCCCTCTGGCCCTCAATTGCTTATCTGTGAAATGTGGCTCACACTATCTTGCTTGTGTGAGGACAAAGCCCACCAGATGATCTCTTGAGGTCTAATCCAGCAACTCTCAAGGTCTGTGATTTTGTGGAGCTAACTTTGGTTCTGCCTCTAAACAGTTGTGTGACTTCAGGTAAGCCCCTTCCCCTCTCGGAGGCCTCAGTTTCCTCACCTGCAAAATGAAGAGTTTAGATGAGATCTCTGAGGCCCTTTCAATATCTAGCAATATGAAATCATAACATATTAATGCCTATCATGTGCTAGCCCTGTTTTTCTATGAATATAACAACACTATAGGGTGGTTATTAATATCACTCCCATTTTGTAGATGAGGAAACTGAGGCACAGAAAGGAGAAGTAACTGGCTTATGCTCACACAGCTAGTGAGTCTCAGAGGAAGATTCAAATCAAGGCTCTTAGAACATGGGGTTTCACTGGGCCTTTCCCAACTTATTCTTCTCCCAAGCACTCAGACTGTCAAGCTTTAAGAGACCAGACCCCCAGGGGATGAAGGACAAAGATGGGAGTGTGGGTGGGACAAGTGCGTGTGTGGCTGTCCATTTAGTAGACTGAGGCTATGAAATTGGGGAGCAGAGATAAAGTGCTGGATCAAGAGCTAGGGGACTGTGAATATGGCAGAGCCATCAAGAACTTTCCCTTGGCCACCTGGGGCAGGAGCTCCTTGACCTGTTCCTCAAGGTGAGAGAGAGCGGGCCTGGGCGCTAGGGACTGTGTGGTGTGGGTTCTCCCTACAAGCCACAGATCTCTGTTAGGACTGTGTCCAGAGACTGCTCCAGGTGCTGGGACAGGGGGTGGAAGTGTGCCTTCAGCTCATAGAAGGGAGTGATGAGGATGTGTGGGGAGAGTAGAGTGACAGACACACGGTCAGGCTGCATGGCATGCTTGGGAAGGGCTGTGGGCGGCAGCACGCCTGTATTCCCAAATGCTTCTCTGGGCGTGGAAACGAGAGGTATCAGACCCAGCCTTCCTGGCCCTTGGGGTCCTCCACAAGACACACACACACACACACACACCCCTTGGCCCAGGCCCAGCAAACAGCCCCAGCATTGAGTCACAGTGCAATTTTATTCAGGCACAGAATCATTATGCTGGGTCCTGCCCTCCCTTTGCACTCCGCTGCCATTTGTCCATGGTCTATGTCTCAGGCTCAGCCTGCAAAGGGCTCTGGGTGGGGGTTCCCAGGGTCAGGTTGGCCCAGGGACCCTGGGGCCTACAGTCCACCAGCCGGGCTCAGCTGCAGCCCCCAACGCCCTTGATGAGGTTCGCTGCCTCAGGTATCTGGCGGAAGAGGTTGCGAAGGGTGTCTAGCTCCTGGGTGAGCTGCTCCACACGGCTGCGGAGGCGCTCATTCTCTGCCATGTACTCTAGCACCTTCTGCTGCGTCTCCAGGATGCGCCTCTTGGCCTTGTCCCGGCTCTTGCGCACCGCGATGTTGTTGCGCTCTCGCCGCAGCCGATACTCCAGACTGTCTTTGTTCACTGCCTTCTTGCCCTTGTGCAAGGGGCCAGCTGGTGAGGGCGCCTTGAGAAGGGGGCTGCAGGGGGCTGTGGCCGTGGCCAAAGGGGCCTGAGGGGGAAGCACAGAGAGACAGAGAGGTCAGGGCTGGTGGAGGCAGAGTGGAGGCGCGACAGAAACACCAGCAGCCAGCGCGTACTTGGGGCTTCAGAGAAATCAGATTGAGAGTCAGGTCCTGTCTTCCAGTTCAAACCGTCATTGCCCTGCCTCTGGGATAGATGGTGACCCAGACACACAGGTTTTCTGCTTAAGACCAAAACTCCCTTTTGTATTCTGTCACTCTCTGCAAACACCGTCCTTCAAAACATCTTGAGCCTCCTGTGTTATGGTCAGCAAGCATTTCCTCTTCTAGAGGAGAGTGGCAAAGAAACAAGAGGAGGGGGCATGGTGGGCTGCGGAGGAGCTAAGTGGGTGGCCTGGCATAGGTAGGTCAGCCGGCCATAGGGGCTTCAGCACGTGCTGGGCTGAGTGAGAGTAAGGAGGAAAGGGGGATGATGGTCTGGTAGTGAGCACAGAGGACTTTTGGCGTGCATCAGTTTCACATCACACACAGACCCGGCCTAAGCAGGGTGCTCACGTTTCCCCCAACCAAAGCGGCCTCTCTGCAGACCCTGGGCAGGAGGGAGGAGAAATGACCTGCTCTTACCTTGAGAACACGCAGAGGCTGGCCGGGTGCTGCCAGGGCTGGGGGCAGGTGCATGGCTGTCTGCCCACAGTGGGCCACTTGGTACTGCAGGGGATTATAGCCACCTCTGCTGGCACCTCGGCTGCCTTCTGGCCCCCGAGGCTCCTCCTTCACTGCCACAGCCCTGGGGTCGTAGCTTCCTGGGCTGCTGTAGATGCCAGGCCCCAGTGCCTTCCTGTCTGGGCCGAAGGTATGTGGTGGGTAGGTGAAGGGCCGTGGATCAGGAGGCAGGTAGTGGGGAAAGGCAGGGGTTCCGGGGCCCTTGAGGCCTCTGACCTCAGGCGAAGGCTTCACAGCAAAGAGGTCGGAAAGGAGCTGCTCCTCTCCAGACTCGATGTAGGCGGAGAGGTCGATGGAAGCCTCGTGCTCACACATGTCCCCCAGTTCCCCGGGCCCAGCTTGGGCCCCTGAGAACTCCAGTGGCTGCTGGGTGCCCCGGGGCTCACACTCATAGTAGGTCCCGTGGGACATGGCCGGCCCGCCCCCTCGGCTCTCTGCCCCGCCTGCTTTTGGAGCGCCCCTTGGGGTGCTCAGCCTGCCCTCTCTAGATCTCCTCCTGCCCTGGGCCTGCCCTAGACCTGCCCTCTCCGCTCTCCTCTGTCACCCACTCCTGTGTGGCCTCTCTCCTCCCTCCTCTGCTGTGCTTCCCTTTCCTTCCTCTGTAGTCAATGCCTCTCTTCTCTTCCCTTTTTTCCCCTCTCTCTCCCTGGGGCGACTCAGGGAGGGGCTGGGCTCACCCCAGAGGGAGGGATGCAGCCTTTAGAGAAAGGAGACTCCTGGCCTATTCAGCAGTTGGGGGCACTCTTTGGTCAGGGTCCAAGCCAACATTCTGGAGCTGCCCAGGAGCTGATGCTTCTGGGACTGCTTCCCCACTCCCTCTTGGAATGCTCAGGGGATTCCAAGTCCTTGATGAAGGCAACACCTCTCTGAGTGAATTCCTCTCTCTGACTTCTGAAACGTTCTGTGCAGAATGAGGTGCCAAGTCAGAGTGAGCAGAGAAAGCCCTCTTCCAGTGCTGACCCCCAGCGTGGTCTAAGTTCCTCCCTTGACACGCCTTCCTCTGGGTCCCCCCAGTGCTGGGCTCCACCTACGCCTAAGGACAGTCAGTTCCTTCTGTAGCCCCACCTCCCAGAGCATTCTTCTGGGTACAGGCCAGGGAGGACGTCATTTGAGGGGTCCAGGGAGTAGTGATAGGTTTCAAGAATAAGCTGTACACAGGGACCTGAGTTATGGTCCACAGTATGCTCATTTGCTAGGTTTTTGCTCAGGATTTGTGCAATAGCCCAAATACTAATGTGTTTCCAGCCCTGGCTACCTCTAGCAGACTGGCACAGCCCCCAACTGCCTGGGACTTGCTGAGGCAGCCGGTCAGGACTTGGGCCCTGCACCCCAGGTCTAGGCAAACTGCTGCCCTTGGAACAGATGGCTGTCCTCCTCTGGGACTCCAGTACCTCTCTCTTCCAGCTTCCTTCTGCTGCAAGAGGCTCAGGTTGGCACTTTGCCCCCAACTCTGGGCCTGAGGCTTTGCCTCCCATTTCCTGTGCCCTGGGCTGCAGGGCTCAGGAGCTCGCTGCAGCTCAGTTTGCTGTCTTTCCTTTTGCACGGCTGTTCTCTGACCTCCAGTGTGTGTCTCTTGGGTTTACTTCCTCTTGTGAGGCTTGAGAAGCCTCTTATGTCATCATCTCTTCCTGGGGCTCTGTTTCAGAGTCTTGTAGGAGAAGGTCCTGCCTCTCTCCGTGCAGCTCTTGGGCTTGTGCCGGAACCTTTTTCCCTCTTCTCTTTCCTCAGGGAACACCCACCCACTCTAGTCAGAGGCACCTGGCATGGTCCTGCTTTTACCTGTTGGATTTTGTCTCCAAATGGGGTTATAGATCCAGTGAAAAGAAAAGGAACAGAAATGTGTTGCTTGCTCTTTTATCAGCTGCAAATACCATGGGTGCCCTGTGGGGCCAGAAGTTTCTTTTCTTTTCTTTTCTTTTTTTAAACAAAGTCGCACTATGTCATCCTCAGTAGAGTGATATGATGTCACAGCTCACAGCAACCTCAAACTCTTAGGCTCAAGCAATCGATTCTCTTGCCTCAGCCTCCCAAGTATCTGGGACTACAGATACCTGCCACAATGCCCGGCTATTTCTTTGTTGTAGTTATCATTGTTGTTTAGCAGGCCCAGGCCGGGTTCAAACCCACCAGCTCTGGTGTATGTGGCTGGTGCCCTAACCACTGATCTATGGGCGTCAAACTGGGCCAGAAGTTTCTATAAGTTAGGTACCAAGGGCTGGGTTACTGTGAGTGGGCCACAGTGGGATAAATGCAGGGAGAGATAAGTGTGGCATTGAATCCTAAAACAAAATATGTAAATATAACTAGTTGAATTGAATACTAAAACATTGATGTCTCAGTGCCCGTAGCTCAGCGGCTAGGGCACCAGCCACATGCACCAGAGCTGACGGGTTCGAACCCAGTCTGGGCCTGCCAAACAACAATGACAACTACAACCAAAAAATAGCCAGGTGTTGCGGCGGATGCCTGTAGTCCCAACTACTTGGAAGGTTGAGGCAAGAGAATAGTTTAAGCCCAACAGTGTGAGGTTACTGTGAGCTGTGACACCACGGCACTCTACCAAGGGCGACATACTGAGATTATCTCAAAAAAAAAGAAATAAAACATTTAATACTAAAACAAAATATGTAAATATAGCTAGCATCCTCTTTTCATCCTGGCTACTCCCAGACTTGCCCCAGGTGCTTTCTGTGCATGCCTTGAGGTTTGGCCAGATGTGCTGTCTCCAAAAACCCTGACCTAGCGTGGGGAGATCTGCACTCACCCTGGAGACGGATCTTAGGAACCAGGTAGTGAGATCTCTCCTCCCCATTTCAAAACTGAACTACTTCAGTTTGATGACAGTGTCATGTTGACCACCAGGTGGAGATATTGGTCCAAGTTTCCCCGCTCGAGCGCCTGCTGTGATCAGGCATCAGATGGACAGCGGAGGGCAGCCTCCCATAGTGCTCGCTGGCTGTGTCTTACTGCCCGCCGTAGCTAGCCCGGAGTGGGAAACAGGGCGGGGAGGAGGCTTGCTGTGCAATTACAGGGAGAAAGGGCAGGTTGCGGGTACTGAGCGCCCGGCATTGTCCCGTGAGGAGAAATTCTGTTCCCTCCCATACTTTGAAATAATAATCATGGGTAGGCCTTGCGCTTTCTGATAAATTAATGCTTTTTCTTTTTCTTTTTTTTTTTTTTGAGATGGAGTCTCACTCTGTTGCCCTCCCTAGAGGGCTGTGAAGTCACAGCTCACAGCAACCTCCAACTCTTGGGCTTCAGCCATTCTCTTGCCTCAGCCTCCCAAGTAGCTGGGACTACAGGCACCTGCCGCAACGTCCAGCTATTTTTTGTTACAGTTGCCACTGCTGTTTTAGCTGGCCAAGGCCGAGTTTGAACCTGCCACCCTTGGTATATGGGGCTGGTGCCCTACCCACTGAGCCACAGGCACTGCCCAATTAATCCTTTTTCTATCGTTGAAACATATGCTTTATCATGCTGACCATTTCCCTGTGAATTAATAAGGAAAATAGGTAAGGTAGACAGTATTTTCTTTTCTTTCTTTCTTTCTTTTTTTTTGGAGACAGAGTCTCACTATGTTGCCCTCAGTAGAGTGCTCTGCTTTCACAGCTCACGGCAACTTCAAACTCTTAGGCTTAAGCAATTCTCTTGCCTCCGCCCACCACAATGCCAGGCTATTTTTTGGCTGCAGTTGTCATTGTTGTTTGGCAGGCCAGGGCAGGGTTTGAACCCGCCAGCTCCGGTGTATATGGCTGGTGCCCTACCTGGGCAGACAATATTTTCATTCCTCCTTTATAAACAAGGAAAACAAGCCTGAGAGACTGAGCTGTCCAAGGTCATTCGAGGATGCCTGGTTCACTTTGGAAGAAAGGACCCTGGGGCTGAAGCGGTTGCTGTGTGACTCAAAGAACTTTCTTCCTCTTAGTCTGGCCACCATGGGGAGGGGGAAGACTGCCTCATTAGCTAGTGTACTGGGCACTGAAGGAAGCAGGAGATGTGCAAATAGAGCCGGCAGGAAATGAGAAAGTCAGCAGCTTAGGCCATGGTGAGATTAGTGATGGCAGCCCCTCGCCTCCCTGACCAGCACTGACGTGTCATATGCTGGTGTCAGTACTTCCCGGTAACCAGGGCTTTGGATGTGGCAGGCAGTGCTCTGGATGGCAGAGCAGGTTGGGGGCTCTGGACAGGAAGGGCATGGGCAGTGCCAGTCAAGAGCTAGGGGATTCTTGCTGGGGCAAGGAAAGAAGCCCTCCCTGGGCAGCAGGGCCTTTTTCTCTTTGCCGCTGCAGTTTTACCTGTTTGGATTAGCTGAAACAAGGCATGTATATTATCTTCGTGACTTTGTAACAGGTCTTCTTCCAGTGCCAATTCGTTGGTGAGCCAAGACTTTCCCAATGGGAAGGCAGCCGAGCATGGCCACGAAGTGTCAGAGAGAGCTGCTCTAAAATCCGCCCTCTGTCATTGACCAGCTTAATGACCTTGGGCAAATTATTTAATCATACTTGTAAAGTGGCAGTAATAAGGCCTCCCTCATAGGGTTGTTTAATTAAACTGTGAATAAGATAAGGTCTGTGAAGCAACTGGTCTCAGATAATGTTGAGTCTCCTTCCTCTGACCTTCCATTGTGGTTGTATCTGTGTGTCCTAAACAGCTGCACTACCTATTGCCCGATGTCTCAATTTGATGAGAATTTTGAGCACATAGGTACCAGGCACTGCACACGCTCTAGGGCAGTGATTTTCATCTGGGGTGCCATGAGGCACCAATGGTGTGTGTCCTGAAAAATTTTAAAGATCATTAATTAGGCGGCGCCTGTGGCTCAGGGAGTAGGGCGCCGGCCCCATATACTGAAGGTGGAGGGTTCGAACCCAGCCCTGGCCAAACTGCAACAAAAAATAGCTAGGCATTGTGGCGGGCACCTGTAGTCTCAGCTACTCAGGAGGCTGAGGCAAGAGAATCACGTAAGCCCCAAAGCTGGAGGTTGCTGTGAGCTGTGACACCACAGCACTCTACTGAGGGTGACAAAGTGAGACTCTGTCTCTAAAAAAAATCATTAATTAAATTATTTTAAAAAGAAGGTCAAAGCACACATAAGTATGTTCTTTTTTAAACTTTTTTCTTTGATCAACATAATTTGTATGCTATGGAAGCTTAACTATAGTGTACCATGAGATAAAAATTGTTGAAAAACACTGCTCTAGGGCTATGTTCATTTGGCCCCTGCCAGTGGAAGCTCACCGCTCAGCAGTGGAGGTCCCGAGGCAGGTGGTTCCAAAGTGGTGTGTGGGTGGTGAGTGATGCCACAAACTGCACACCTGCACCTTCCCTTGCAAACTATTTGCTCTTTGAGGGTAGAGTCAGATACATCTTTTGGACCTCTTCAATGATGGTGACCATATTTCCTGAATTAAAAATTAGGGACAGGGAGATTGACATGTCTGAAAATTTTTATGGGGACAATGGAACAAAATATTTGATGTCAGAAGCTGAATTGGAAAAGTCAGGAATAAATTTGCTATTCCCACAGTAAATACCAAAGTCTTTTTTTTTTTTTGAGACAGAGCCTCAAGCTGTTGCCCTGGGTAGGGTGCCGTGGCGTCACAGCTCACAGCAACCTCCAACTCCTGGGCTCAAGCGATTCTCTTGCCTCTGCCTCCCAAGTAGCTGGGACTACCGAGGCCTGCCACAACCCCGGCCATTTTTTGGTTGCAGCCGTCATTGTTGTTTGGCAGGCCTGGGCTGGATTCGAACCTGCCAGCTCAGGTGTATGTGGCTGGAACCTTAGCCGCTTGAGCCACAGGCGCCGAGCCAGATACCAAAGTCTTTGGACACAATGGTCACAGACACCATTCGTTGTGTGACTATATTAATAAATGAATGAGTACAAAACTATGACTTCAATGACACCAAAAGGTTCTTAAATTCTCCAAGGTAGAGCATGCGAAATTTGTAGCATCAAAGTGGCTGATAGGGCCAGGACAGGGTAAAGGTCCAGGTTAAAAATAAATGCATGCTGCCCAGGAGGAACCCATGTTTGCGCATTTGACCAGGTTGAAAAGATCAGCAGGTGTCACTTTACACAGAGAGAGGGGTCCCTTGGGGACAAGTGTTTCTAGTAGAGTGAGAGGGGATAGGGGCCTTAATAGGGCAATGGGAGGGGACCTGGGGCAGGCAGGGAAAGGAAAGGTATATGTGTTGGGAAGAGGGGTTCAAAGTGGTGGAAGTGGTGCTTGGAGAACAGCCTCTTGCACAAAACTGGCTTCTGCCCTTTTGTTACAACCTAAAGTTGGAAGATGGGGGAACCATTTAATATTATGTCCAAGTCCCCCTCCCCCACCAAAATGCTAAACAGGTGAGATGACTTGCCCAAGACATACAGTTGTTTACCAGCTAGCCTGGAACTAGGAGGCAAGTGTTTGCCCCTGTGAATGATGAGCTTCCAGCTTGTCTGGAAGAATGACAGTCATAAAGCAGGTGTGTTGGGGCCAGGCCAAGAGTAGGAGTGGAGGCAACTTGCCTGCCTGTTCTCTCACAGTGTCCCAGATGGTGAAGGGGGATGTCTTGACAACTGACCCCTCTTACCATGCTTCTGTCAGCAGTGTTGGCTCTGGAATGATGTTGCCCCACGACAGGACACTGGGACAGATGCCCATAAAAGTAGGAACATGAAACAAGGACTGAGTTTAATTCCATCAACATCCTCTAGCAGTTAACTCAGAATACCAGGAAGTATTATACCTACCGCACCTGCTTCCTCCTTTCCCCTGGTGCTAGTCCAGCTGTCCTCCTAGTCTTCCTCTCAGATGTCTTTGTAAGTTGAGTGAAGCCAGCTTCACTTCCCAGGCCCTCTCATCAAGGCCCGCTGACTGAGTCCCTCCAGATTCAGCCTGAGCTGTCTTGGTGTGAAAAGCCTTTGCTGATCAGGCTTCGGGAGGAACATCCCTGTCTTTCTTCCCTCGACTCAGCTTGTTGCTGTCTCTCTTTCCATGTTCCCACCTTGGGTAGTAGGTTAGTTTGCAGGCTGTCAGTATGGTATACAGAGCAGGAACTTAATCATACATCCTGACTCCACAGAAGGAATGACAGAGTGCTAGATAAAAATTATAGGAAGCCATTGTTCTGGACTAAGCTCCTGCACAAGACCCTCAGAGATCAGACCAAAAATCCAAATGAAGTCACCTATGCTAAAATTCCACATCAATAAATCTAAATTGAGTTGTTATTGGACCATCAAGCTACAGATAACAGCCAGTTTCCCAAACAAGCAAGTTAAACATCTTCAGTTGGCAGGACAATGAAGTTCCCTCTGCTTTAATCCTTACACAAAAACATAGCCAGAAGTAACTTGATGTTAACTAATCAGTTATTTTTCTATTGTTTTGTCTCCCAGTCCCCGCCTTACGAGAAAAATTAACTTTGAAAAGTAATCTGGGCCCCGCCCCATGGCTCACGCCTATAATCCCAGCACTTTGGCAGGCTGAGGTGTGAGAATCCCTTGAGCTCAGGAGTTCTAGACAAGCCTGAGCAAGAGTGAGATCCCGTCTGTACAAAAAAAAAAAAAAACAGAAAAATTAGCTGGTTATGGTAGAGGGCGCCTGCTGCCCCAGCTATTTAGGAGGCTAAGAGGATCACTTGAGTCAAGTTTGAGGTTGCTGGGAGCTAGGCTGATGCCATGGCCATGTGGCACTCTACCCAGGATGATAGTGTGAGACTTTGGTTAAAAAAAAAAAAAAAGAAAGAAAAAAATAAAATAAAATAAAAGTAATCTGCTTTCTTCAGCCCTTCTCTATAAAGCCAACCTCTTCTCAACTCACTGCACTGGAGCACTTATTCTACTTTATGGAACGAGGGGTTCCTTGATTCTGGAATTGTGAATAAAACCAATTGAGAACTTTAAATCTATTATGATTTTGGCTTTTGACAATGTCTTTGGTTCAAAGAGAGTTCTTTGAATGTGCTGGCACCGAGGCCCTGGATAGCTAGAAGCCACGGAGAGCACGGGCTTTTAGGAATGCCACCCTGAAAGCAACCTGGCAAACAAAGACCTCCTGGGATAGGAAATACCTGGCGCCTGTGTCTCAGAAGTTGATTTAATTATCAATACCACAAACTTCATTTCCATTTAAAATTTTATTACATCAAAAGAAAAAACTCTTCACAAAACAAACAAAAACTCTAAAACCTACACCAAGTTAAAGACAGAAAATTATTATTAAGGTTCTAACTCAGTTCACCCCCCACAACAACCTTACATTAAAAATCTGAAAGAAATAGAAATACTAGCTTCAAAAATATTTATCCAAAAAGTAAGGCATCCACTTTACAAAAAAATAATAATTCAAGGAGGTGAGGAAGTTGGAGGAATGAGAAGGAACAGGAAGATGGTCCCCTGACCCTCTAGGGGCCAACCCCAGCCTGCCTAATTCTGCTTGGAAGGGGCCATAACTCAGACCAAATCTGGTGTCTCACCAACTATGGGGTAGGCAACCTGGGTGGGGAGCTGGGGACAGGTATTCCAGTTTAAGCAGATGGAATTGGGGGGATGCAGAGACAATCCTGTTCTGTGTCCTTAGCATAGCAGGTGTGGCTGGGGAGTCTACAAGGCCCAGGGAAACATCATGGCCTTCTTCTGGAGCACAGGGGAAGGTCAGAAGGCTGCACACCACAGGGGGCTTTTCTGAGGGTCTTCAGAGTGGGTGCCGTCCTGCCACTGCTCTTCCATCCTATCCCAGGACAGGATCTGGTGACACCAGAGAGGAGGGAGTGAGGGTTATCCAAGTATGGGGAGGGGAGAGGAACTGGGCTTCAGAAAACAGGTTCTACCCACTCAGTCTCTGAGGACATGGAATGGGCACTTCTGGGGAGGTAGGAAAGTGCCCTTCCTATCAGAGAAGGCATTTAATATCAGGCCTGTTCTGAGGAGTAGAAATAGAGAGTTTTCTTAGGCCTAGTTTTTGGATGGAGGCAGGGTCTACTTAAGGCTATAATTTCTGGCCTGAAGAGCTTGGGGATCCTTCATACCTGGTCCCTGAGCTAAGGTCCAGAGAGAAGGATGGGGGCCTGGTGGGGGTGGCCAGCTGCACTGGCTCGGGGTGAGTGTGCTGGGGAATGGGGGCTGTAGGGATGACAGGGTGACTGCTCTAGCAGAGCTGCAGAGCTGCTTTGTCAGTAGGAGAGAGATGTCCACCATATGAAGAATAAGACTTTCTGGCTTCCGAAAGTTTTGGCACCATGTTGGAGCAGAAGGTAGGAGGCAGGGGCTGGGTCTCTGGAATCTGAGCCTTTCTCATTGTGTCTCACAGGCTTGGCTTGAGGGGAGGGGTCAGAGCAGCTCTCCTTCTCCTTGGTCCCTTGCTCAGCCAGCCCTGAAAGGAGCCTGGGAGTCCAGGCTGGGTGAAGGGAGGGATGGCAGGGGGCGGGGGAAGAGGGCAGAGGGCAGAGGGCAGCATCCTCCCCTGACTTTGGGCCCCTTCTGAACAAAAAGGGGTCTCTCCAGCCAACCTTCACCTGTGACATATTTGCTTGAGTCTGTCCCCTTGACCAACTCACTGTGGCTTCCACTGCTCTCTGAACCGAGGCCTCCCTTGGCTTAGGAATGGGGAGGGAAGGCAGTTGTGAACTCAGGTTCCTAAAGAGGCAGCTGAGGCTGTGGCCTGGAGGGAGGACCCTGCGGGGCACCCTGGCATCTCTGTTCCTCTCTAACAGCTGAGTGTGGGCAGCACTGGGGTGAGAGGCAGGTTCTTTGGGTACAAATGTCAGTGTCTTTGTTTGCAATTTCTCACCACCCACACCCAGGTCCCATCCTGTCTGACAGATGCAGAGAGGTGTGTGTGTATGTGTGTGTGTTGGGGGGACCCAGGCAGGGAAGGAATGCAGGAAGGGGACAAAGGAGGGAGTAGCCACTGAGGAACAGTGGTCCTCAGGGCTGGGGGTGCTCCACCAAGTCCTTGTCCTTAGTGACAGTGGGTTGGTAGATGGGTTGCTGCTGCTCCTCCACGTCCTCACTTGTCTCCTCTGTCCCTGAGCCCTTCTCTGCCTCAGGGTACACGACCACACACATCTTCTGGCTCACCAGGGTTAGCAGCTCTGTAGAAGGAGATCACATAGAAACCATGACAGTGCTGAATATCCCGCCAGCTTGGCCAACTAGACTGTGGCCTGTCCCACCTCTCCCACCCCAGGTTTTGCCCCAGCAGTCAATGCCTCGCCTGCCTCCTGCATCTCTGTCAGCTGCCCTACACTCATCAAGGCCCAGCCCTCCAGCTTCCCTATGCCTTCAAGCCCAATTCCAGGTTGCCTTAGCCTACAGGCCTAAGGTCTGTGGGGAAATTCCTCAGAGGTCTCCGAGAGGGCATCCGCCCTGACTCCCCCTCCAGAGCTGTGTAGAGTCAGGTGAAGATGAGCTTAGGCCTCCCAATCCTGGTGGTTCCCCTGCCCCCTCACTGACCACTGCATGCCTGTAGCCATGCTGGAGCCTCCAACAACTCACCAATGAAGTCATTGAAACACTTTGGCTTTTGTTGCCAGTAAACACCCAGGAAATAGACAGGCACGCCTGTCAGCATGATGGCCAGGCCGATACCGCACACCACTGGCTCTGACCACAGGCTGAAGACCAGCAGGAAGGCCCAGAACAACAAGTAGATGATGGGGAACAGTAAGTTGACCTGTGGAGAAGAGGCACTGTGAGCTGTATGGTCCCCGTGGCCCCCGGCTTGGGGCACCCTCTCTTTTCTTTACCTGCAAAGAATCATCCTCAAGGGCAAAGGCTGGGCCTCACTAAGCTCTGTAGCTCCCATACCCTGAGCCCTGACTGGGCAGGTGCCATGGTAACAATTTTTTTTTTGAGACAGAGTCTCACTCTGTCACCCTGGTATAGTGCCGTGGTGTCAGGCTAGCTCATAGCAACCTCAAACTGTTGGACTCAAGCAATCCTCCTGCCTCAGCTTTCCAAGTACCTGGGACTATAGGCATGTGGCACCATGCCTGGCTATTTTTTTCTATTTTTAATAGGGACAGGGTCTTGCTTTTGCTCAGAGTTGGTCTTGAGCTTAAGTAATCCACCTGCCTCAACCTCCCAGAGTTAGGGTTATAGGTGTGAGCCACCGCACCTGGCCTATGGCAACAAATACTGGTGACTTGGACAGTGGGACAGGACTAGGGAGGGAGGGATCCTCAGAGCCCATGTCCTTCTTCTGTGTGGACTCAGACAAGGCCTCATCATCTGTGCTATGCGCCTGCAGCAGCCAGAGATGTCCATGGGGGTTGAGAAGCTTGCTGGCACATTGATGTATATTTGCTGAGGCCCTGGGGGAGAGGTGAGGGGCAGGAAGAAGGTGACCTAGGCCAGGCAAGTTTCCTGCTTCTGGCCCGCTTCTTGGCAGGCTTCATCGGGCACAATGTGGCAAGTGTCCATTCCTCACACTGAGATCAGCCCCAAACAATTTCTCTGAAGCAATCTGAGAAAAATCTGCCAAGTCAAGAAATCAGGAAACCCAGCATAGTATAAGGCAGGCTGGGGCTTTGACTTGCGTCCAGAAGGAAGCATCAGTTCCCCTCCTTGCTGACCACATGTGGGGAGTTCCTAAGTGTGTCCTCTTCAGGACTGCAGAGGCAGCCCAGACTCAGCTGCCCTCCTCCTCATCCTCCCCTCTTGGAGGAGGAGACGGGATCATTATACCTCTTCTTCCCTCTAGCTTGTTTTCTTTTCTTTTCTTTTTTTTTTTGTAGAGACAGAGTCTCACTTTACTGCCTTCGGTAGAGTGCTGTGGCATCACACGGCTCACAGCAACTTCACAAGCCCAACCTCTTGGGCTTATGTGATTCTCTTGCCTCAGCCTCCTGAGCAGCTGGGACTTATAGGTGCCCGCCACAACGCCTGGCTACTTTTTTGTTGCAGTTCGGCCGGGGCTGGGTTTGAGCCCACCACCCTTGGTATATGGGGCCAGTGCCCTACTCACTGAGCCATAGGCGCTGCCCCCTCTAGCTTGTTTTCTAAGGGTGGGAGAAAAGTAGCAGTGAAAATGCCATTGGGGAATTGAGAGATTTGGAGGGACTGATTTCTTAGCTAGAAGAATTTTTTTTTTTGAAGAATCTTCTAGAAGCATCTAGTTCTCTATTGTTCAAATAGCTCCAGGCTATACTCTGTTCTTCTAATTGGTAGGAGAACCTGTAACACTCTGGCATATCTTGTTATGAGGAATTCCATCCATTCCTACCACAAAGTTATTTCTTGTAGCAATCATTAGGTTCACAGAGCACCTACAGGGCCCCAGGATTTTACAAAGGGAGGATCAAGCAGGGCTATAAAAGCAGACTAGAAAGCTTTAGGGAAGAGGAGGTACTGAGGCCCATTTGGAAAATGATTAAAATTTTGATAAGCTGATGGGAGGAGGAAACTCATTCTGGAAAGAGTCTACATGGCACTACCCAATCAGAATGGACACTGGCCATGAATCAGCTACACTGGTTTACCTGGCTCCGTGTCAATCCTGTTGTCATTTAAATTTTTCTCTTGGCTATAGCTCAAGCTAATTTCTAATTTTAATCCCCTAGGGAAGAAGTACATGGAGAACTCAGGCTATCTGGAGGGGCAGGTAGGAAGTGTTGGACAAATAACAGGATTGAAAAATCAGCTGGAGTTTTAGACCTAGAGTGTTACGAAACAAAGGAATGACATGATGAAAGTAACATTTAATCTTACTCCCCAGATGCAATTTGCTCTGAACCTGTCCCCTGTGGAGAATGGACATGCTGTCCCATTCACACATAGTCCTTGCTTTCAAAAGGTCTGATACCATCACAGAGAAGACGATCTGTGGTCAGCAGTTAAGAACAGAGGTGATATAAAAATATGACCTGGGGATCCCCAAGGGAGCTTCTCTCACCTTGATGGGGCGGGGGATGTCAGGCTTCTTCCAGCGAAGGACTATCTGTCCAGCAACCGTGACCCCATAGAAGAGGTAGTTGATGAAACCCACATAGTTGATGAGTGTGTACATGTCGCTGGTGACCAGCATCAGCAGGGTGGAGATGCACTGGGGAAGAGGGAGGAGCTCATCAGTGATCAGAAAGGTATTTAGAGACTGAAGGAGGTGTCCACAGGTCCGGGGCTGTTCCCAAGCTTCTAGGCAGAGGATGCCATGTCTCCAAATGGAGACTTAGAACCTCTCCTAGTAACCCAGGCTGTTACTAACACCTTCATTGCTAGGAAATTCTTTCTTATCACAGGGGTGATAAAATATTTAACCACTGGTATCACCTGGGCACTAACCAATCAGAATGGACACTGGCTATGACTCAGCCACACTGGTTTACCTAGATCTGTGTCAGCCCTGATCTCATTTAAATTGTTCTCTTGGTTATAGCTCAAGCTAATTTCTAATTTTTATCCCCTAGGGAAGTTTGTTAACTGCAGATTAATGCTTTGTTCTTGCCCTTATCCTTTCCTCCTGGCTGAGTCATTTAATTTATTTCCTTCCTCCTCCGCCTTCCCCCACTTCCTTTCCTTTCATTCTCTCTTAATTTTATAACCAGTTACAAAGCACTTACTATGTGCCAGGTCCTAATTTTAGCATTCTACGAATGTTAATTCATTTAACCCATATCACACCCCCATGAGGTTTTTTTGATAAAGTCCACTTTCCAACTTCAAAATTATCTCTGTGGCTCTCTTTTAGAACTGTGCTCTTTCCATTCTGATAATTTGTGAAGGCCAATAAAAAGTTCAGTTCTCCTGTGAGGTCTGGTGGTGAGGATAATCAAGCTTTTACTGGGTGAATAGGCCTGAATCTTGCAGTACTTGCTTTGTAGTCAATACTGCACCCACGGCTTAAACTGGAGAGGAAAAAAAGTGTATAGCCCCCTGAGAGTCTCTCTAGCCACTTTTGCAACTAAGCAATCAAGGTGACCTTCATCCTGTATCTGAACGTTCTGAAATTCCTCCTAATGTTGAACAATGCTCTTGACTCCCAAGACCTCTGTTATCCTGATTTCTAGCTGATTCTCTCATAGACCAAAGTAATTTCTAAAGTTTTATTCAGGATCTATAAGGAAAATAGAAATAACACAAAAGACTCAATGAGGACAATTCTTTGTTCCTTTCTTTAGCTCTCTCAAATGGTTCTACTCTAGGGACATTTTACCCCCATTTCTTCCTCATCCTAAGTTTCTTTTCCTCCTTCTTCAGTTTACCAGTCTTCTTGCCTTTATGATTTTCCTTATTTAATGTACCCTTAACATTGAATTTGTTTCAATAATGTTTCCCAAGATACTGGGTGCCCTGACGCAGGAAACAGAAAGGCAGGCGTATGCCAGGACCAGTCAGGAGCAGAGGTCCAGTGTTGCAACGTGGCGGTGACAGGTGTGAGGTGAGCCCGGGAGGAGTTTCTTTGTGAGTTAGAATCCTGAGACAGTCAGTTCAGTTGGATCCAAAAGGATGGAAGAATGGAAACAAGTTAGCCTGAGTGTCTTAGGAATTTCAGGACTAGGGGTCTTTCCTTGCTGTATTTCTTGATATTATCAAAGCTCATGAATATCATTTGCCAGATTCTCTAAGATTCAGTGAGACCCAGGGCAGACCAGAAGGGTGAAAGGGCATGTGTAGAAAGTGTGAACTCCTGGCTTAGAGGCACAAAGAGAGGGAGAATGTGTGTAGGGTTGGCACAGGAAGGGCTCTTACTGTGAAAAGCAGGGCTGGGATTGGGGTGCAGCGCTTCACGTGGATCATGGCCAGCACCCTGGGAAGGTGGCCTTCTCTGGCTCCAGCAAAGAACAGCCTGGTAGGGAGAGAAGTAGGTTAGCCTGGGATAGCCCATTGGACCAATAAACCTAGTTCCCTCATCCATGCCTACCTTCTTCCCACACAGGGGCACCCACCCAACCAGGTACCCCATATGTGTGTGCACACCTTCTAGACCACTAATCACAGGGCCCATGTTCATGAATGTAGGTGCAGGCAAACCAGAGGCAGCCAGTGGATATGTGGATAAGTCCTGGGTATGTGGAGACCCTGAGTGTGATCTAAGTGGCTCAGGGTTACAGGCAATTTGACCCTCACTCTGCAGGCTGCTCCCAGTGCTTGGGAGGTACAGGAGTAACCTCTCTTTTGCCTAAGGTCTTCAAACCTTTAAAATTGTGCCTACCATTCCCAAGGGATACAGATCCCTGGATACACTGGGACTGAGCTTTACATGGAAAGCTTTAAAAACATTCCTTTTTATTTATTTATTTATTTTTTTTGTAGAGACAGAGTCTCACTTTACGGCCCTCGGTAGAGTGCCGTGGCCTCACACAGCTCACAGCAACCTCCAACTCCTGGGCTTAAGCAATTCTCTTGCCTCAGCCTCCCGAGTAGCTGGGACTACAGGCGCCCGCCACAATGCCCGGCTATTTTTTGGTTGCAGTTCGGCCGGGGCCAGGTTTGAACCCGCCACCCTCGGCATATGGGGCCGGCACCCTACGGACTGAGCCACAGGCGCCGCCCTCCTTTTTATTTATTTATTTATTTTGAGACAGAATCTCACTGTGTTGCCCTTGGTAGAGTTCCATGGCATCACAGCTTACAGCAACCTTAAACTCTTGGGCTTAAGCAATTCTCTTGCCTCAGTCCCCCAAGTAGCTGGGACTATAGGTGCCCGCCACAATGCCTGGCTATTTTTTGTTGCAGTTGTCATTGTTGTTTAGCAGGCCCGGGCTAGATTTGAACTTGTCAGCCCCAGTGTTTGTGACTGGTGCCCTAACCACTGAGCTATGGGCACCAAGCCTAAAGTATTTTTTAAAAGACAAATTTTAAGAGAATAATTTGAGGCTTAGTGCCCATAGGTCAGCGGCTAGGGTGTCAGCCACATACACCAGAAGAAAAAAAAAAAAAAATTGAATGTTCCTAGCATAAAGATAAATATTTAAGTTGGTAGATATCCTGTTACCCTGATTTAATCTTTGTACATAATGTAAATGTCTCAAAATATGACATGAACCTTAAAAATATATATGTCTATTGTCTATCAGTAAAAAAGAGAAATTTTAACATAAAAGCAGGACTTCCTCCTTTTCCTAAGAAAAAGGAGAATACTGTTAGCATTCCTTCACATATTAGTGCAAATTAGACAATTTTTCTTTTTTCTAGGGAAAGGAGCACTCAAGGGATGAGAGGAAGGGGACAGTGTGATGGGGACAGAGAGGCACAGATTGAACACACTGGCAACTCTGAAGAGAATTGTTATTTACTTCGTAATTTGTGTACAGAATAGAGTGGTGCAGCTCATCAGAAGTGTGGGAAGTGTCTGTGCCCCAGGCACCCACGAGCAGTGACCATCATGAACTACCTAGGCTAGTGTCCCTGTTTCATGCAGCCACACACATCCTTCCCCCCACCCATGCTATTGCCCCTCTACAGTGCAGCCTCATGCACCAGACTGAGTCCCAGCTGCTCTGTGGGCCTCATAGCGCACACAGCTAAGGCCCAGCATTCATGTCCTTTCTCCACATGCAGCCAGGACCAATGGAATTGTCCAGATCCAACAGCATTTATAAGCGTCACGTTCACATGAGCTAATCCTTGCCCAGCTAGCTGACACCAGAGGAGAATTTAGCATGATGACATTTAGCACCCATATGCACTCTGATTCCTCAGGAAGAACCATCCTCTCCACACCCCAGAACACAAGAGAAAGAGAGAAGGAGGGAAGGAGGTGACAAGAAAGAAGGAACTGGGAAGATGAGCAGAGGAGGCCTGAGCGGCTGAGGTCTCGCCTCTGAATCAGGGGCCAGGCACGCATGCGCCGTCTCCTGCATGCACACACAGCTATGCCACATGCATGCAGACCACTGCTTGGCCTGCCTGAGAGACAGACCCCACTCTAAAGGGACTGCAGCCAGTCACTCTCCTCCAATAGATCCCCAGGAGCCTCATGGGTCACTGCTCTTCCACTGCTCGCCCTTGGCTGGGGCCTCCAGGTGGCCACTGCTCCTGTGTAACATGCACATGAGGTTGCTGTGGTAAGTGTCACAAGGGTCCTGGGGTACGGGACACGCCCCCACACCTCCTTCCTGCCCTGGGTACTAAAAACATGGCACTTCCTTGTCATTTCACAGGAACTCCTTCCTGATGGGGTGGCATTGAACTCAGGGACTCATCTTTTGTGCAGGACTTATGCCCTGAGGAATGGGGGCTTTTTAAGAACCCTGGGACAACCCCTTGAATCACACAAATGGAAATCATGCAACATCTGCTAGCCTCAACAGCCCATTCTAAAGATAGCAAGAAGGGACCCGAGGGAGGGGCTGCGTCCCTGGATGTGTGGAGGCAGGAGCTGGGACCCTGGGCCCACTCCTGCTTCTGGCTTCCCAGAGAGTTGTGGGTGGAGCTCACACATGAAGGGCTAATTCTTTGGAGGTACTTTTCTTTCCACTCTTCCCCACCTCTGTCTCCCTCCACATTCTCCAGCCGAGTCTCATGGGTGGCCCCACAGAGGCCTTCACAGCCATCTGTTGAGCAGGAAGGAGGATCCTCAGGGCTATCGTAGTGATCCCATCCCCTTTCAATCTGGTCCCAGAACATCCATGGGAGGCCAGACCCAGAGGCCCCAGGCATAAATCTCCCTCCTCGTCCCTTTCAGAGTGGGGTCCCTTGCTAGCCAGCAATAGCCTCTTTCCAGGTGAGTGGAAATGAGGGCTCAAGGACTGCAGCCAAGATGCTATCCTGCTACTACCCATGGCCCCTGACCAGGACTGCCTCAGGTAGGCCAGGGGCCCTCTCAGTCTTCTGCTCCTTTTGAAATGAGGTTAAGCCACTACACGTGGAACACCTAGGATCTGTATGCCACACACTTCCTAGATGGCAGGGCAGCACACACCTGTCAGTGTCCACACTGACATGCACACCTCACGTGAGCAATAGCCCTCTGCAAGCCCCCCATCCAGGTGCCCACACAGACCCACTGACAGAAACAAGCCCGCCACATGCACATAGAGCAATGTGCACAGCAGAGCAGCCCCTGGCCCCAGAAGGGCCCTGGCAGCACTCACCGGGAAGAGGTGAAGAGAGACCCATTAACTCCTCCAAATGTCGACAGAGCAACGGAAATGGGCATGATCCAGGCCATGACCCCAAGGAGCTTCTCTCCAAAAGTCTGAGAGAGAAAACAAAGGGATAAGCAGAGAAGGAGAGGTTGCAGCTCCCTGCCCTTCAGCTTTTACCTTCTTGCTGGGGAAGCTTCTCTCTCGTCCCCACCCTCACCCATTCCCTCTGGCTAAGTTCCCTGAGAGCCTCTGTAAGAACCATCACTTCCCATAGTAACAGCTACACAGTGGGCATCAATACATATTTTGGGTTAATTAACTGAGAGAGATGGTGCATGGTGGTAATAATAATGATAAACTAATATTTATTATTCTTGTTTTATGAACAAAGAAACTGAGGCATATGGTGATTAAGCAGATTGCTTAAGCTCACACTCTGGGGAGTGAAGGGGCCAGGATTGGAAGCCAGGTGGTATGAGTCCAGGCCTCACATATATAATTTCTTCCAGCAGAGGAAGGGGCACAGTCTTGTGAGTCAGGCAAATCTGAGTTCAAATCCTAGTCCTCCACCTAGGCATTGTGAGACCTTGAACAAAGCTTGCAATTTTCGAGCCTTAGTTTCCCATCTGTAAAATCGGGGTGAATTCTGGGCGGCGCCTGTGGCTCAAGGAGTAGAGCACCGGTCCCATATGCCGGAGGTGGCAGGTTCAAACCTAGCCCCGGCCAAAAAAAAAAAAAAAATCGGGGTGAATTGTAATTCACAAGGTGAGAATTTCTCAATTCACAGAAACAGATGAATTGGGAGTAAAATGATAAGAACAGGTCCCTACTTAGGCTAAGAAAGAACAGACAGTGAGGCTACAGACTAGTCTTCACGTATTGAAGGACTATGAAAGGCAAGGACCAGCTTTTCCAGGTTCACAGCACATTAGTGGGGCAGGCTGCTGGTCATAGGAGCAGGCTGTGGGGAGGGGTGGAGGAGTGAGGGAAAAGAGAAGGCCTCTTTTCTTTAGTCTTCAGAGAGACGACCAGGGAAGCCACTGTTTGGCAGGGTGGGGTGGTGGTCCAGCCCGGAACCAGGCGAGGGGGCAACACAGCTCCCAGGTCTTTCCTGTGCAACCTCTTTCCCCAAAGAGCACAACCCACTCCTACTTCTAAAGAGCTCACGAGCACCCACTTTCCCCTGCTGAAGGAAGGAGTCAGGCAGAAGGAAATGGCAGGCTTTGTGAAAAATCATGTATTTCTGAGGAGGAGGCTGTCTCTTTTGTACCATCCTCATCCTTACATTTGGAGTTCCAGGTTCCCTACATCAGGACCCAGCAAACTTTTTCCATAAAGGGACAGATAGTAAATATTTTAGCTTCTTGAACTGTTCAGCCTCTGTGGCAATGACTCCGTCCTGCCACTGTAGTTGTTCTAGCTACTGGTTTACCCCTGGGCACTTGGAGATGCCCCAGTGAGGACCCATGGTTTCTACCCTGAGGACTTGGGATAATTTCTAGGAGGCCTGGATGGGGAGAGGTGAGTGGGGTACACGGGCAAGTCCATGTCAGTACTCCTGGGGTGTGAGACTAGGACTTGGATTTCTTACCACAGCAACTGCGTTGGATGCCAGCAGCTCCTGGGGGGACATTGCAGTGACATAAGCGACATTGGCAAAGACATACACAAATGTGACCAGTGGGATGGAGATGAAGATGGCTCTGGGAAGGTTCCTGTGGAGGGAGAGGGAGTAAAGGGGGGCTGGCACCCAGGACACCCACCTTGCCAAGGGGCCCAGGGGATCCCTTCCTGCATAAGGTTAACCCTGTGGCCTCCTGTGATACTACCTTTCCATGGGAAGTGGATTTTGTTTCAATATGGGCAGAATTATTTAAAGAAAAGGAAACAGCTCAGGTTGGAAACATATTGCACACCTGTTGATCTCCTCTTGACCTGAATCTCCACAATACATCTTTCTCCCTGCCTCAAGACA
The DNA here is from genome assembly GCF_027406575.1 of Nycticebus coucang. Lineage (NCBI taxonomy): Eukaryota > Metazoa > Chordata > Mammalia > Primates > Lorisidae > Nycticebus > Nycticebus coucang. The sequence goes on along the minus strand of NC_069785.1, from coordinate 30,928,508 downwards.
CAAAGACTGGCCTGTCCTGACACAGGTAAGATGCTCGGAAGTTTCTTAGGGCAAGTTCATTCTGTAAGGCAGTGGTATAATTGCAACACAGTCTTTAGCTTTTAATCTGTTCTGGGACTGTCTCAGGATTCTTTTTCTCCTCTTGGCAGAGTAGATGGCAAATGGCTGAAGTTCCTGAGAAATGAACTATTACTTCTGGACAGACCTGATCACAGTCAGAATGGGGCTGGGGAAGGAGAAGAGAGGAGCAGACACCTGCGCTCTCTTCCCAGCCACAGCTGCTGGGAAGAGGGGAAGAGCTGGGCTATTTCGACTCACTTGTAGGGATCAACAAGTTCCTCAGTCACGTAATTAAGAAAGTTCCAGCCTCCGTAGGCAAAGGAGCCCTGAAGGAAGGCCAGTGCGATGAGGCCGATGTCAGGTTCTTGGAAATTCTCAAATGCATTCTTTGGCTCCAGCCAGAAGTATTCTCCTGTGGACACAAGCAGTAGGAGGCTGCTCGGAGAGGCATGTCAAAGGCCCGACAGCCCCTGGCCTGCTCTGGCTGGTCTCTTACTCCTTCCTATGGTGAAAATGCCACCTCTTTGCCTTGTCTCCAGTGAACCCAATATATTGGAGAAGGGGAAATATAGATCCAGAACCTCCCGGCCCCCTGAGAACCATAAGCCCAAATGGGGAGTCAGGTTCAAAGCACAGTTCTGAATGTCCTTTTAGTAAAAGGCAAAGTTACTTGGAAGGACAGGCCAGGGTAACTTGGGCTTTGGAAACATATGATTAGAGTCATTAGCAGTCTCCTGACCACCTTCCCTAATGTCAAAGTTTGTACATTTTTATGAAGAAAACATCATGAACAAGAAACTCTCAAATAAAGATTTTGTAATACTGTATTAGTTCAAGGTTGTTTAGTCCAAGGTTGTTTTACTTGCTTTGTTGATACCCTCCTATCTCTTTTTAAAGTGTGTGTTTGTTCTGTCTTTTCAAGGTATAGATTCTTGACACCAGGGGTCCTTTAGCGAAGAGCTTTTAAATTGTCTTCCTATCTCTTACCATAGTGTCCCCACACAGCAGGACATCAAAACAGGTTGCCAACTAAGAATACAGAGTAACTGACCATATGTTACTTATTCACCTGTAATCCAGCTTTAGACAGGAAATGAGGAGATTAGAGTGACCAGGAGAAAGAATTGAAACCAGATTAGGAGGGACCTGCTATCTTTGAAAGGACAGCACAGTGATTTCCCTAAGTCTAAATTCCTGAAAACAATATAACCTGCTAAGGAACTTAATCCAACTGATTAAAATAACCAGGCACATTATATAGCTGGAACTTAATTATGTTTCCTGGAGTAAAAACCTGGGCTCTCTGCACTGCCTTCAGGGCTTGTGGGCAGGTGGGAGGTCTCTCTGTAATCTGGCTTTCTCCATGAGGCAGTGACACTGGGTGACCTCTTGGTGCCCGGGTCCCATGGAAACCAAATAGAGACTCGGTCTTGGAAAGGACCAAATCCAGTGGGGAATGTTGGCAGGGGCCCCGGGAATGTAGAGCTCTCTCTAGCAGAGATTATAAGTAATTTTGGAGCATATAAAATTCTCCTTCTCTGTCCTCCACTTTATATGGACAAGACACACTTTAAGATGTAGGGAGCTTCGCTGGGGTTGGGGTAAAAGGGCAATAGGAGTCCAGAGAGCCAGAGTCTTTATCCAGATGTGTGGGGGCCATGAGCTGAGCATGGGGAAGCATTCCCTGCTTCCAGCCACCCGGGGGAAAATGATTTCTTTTCCCTTTTGTCAAGCAAGGGAAGATGAAGAAGAGAAGTCACTCAGGCCAGAATTGGGAAATCTCAGGGTATACAAGGGGTGGCAGGGAGTTGAGTTTGGCCCTGTCATTTCTAAGACACTCACCTTTGCATATCTGCACAACCCCCATGATAATGATCAGGGCCAAGGCCAGGAGCTTCCCAGCAGTGAAGATGTCTTGAACCCGGGTGGCCCACCGCACACTGGAACAGTTGACCCATGTCAGGAGCACTGAAATGAGAGACCCCATAGGCATACATACCCTCAGGGACCATAGGAAGCTGCACACTGTCCAGTGCAGGGAGGATGAGAGTGTCATAGATAGGCCAAACATCCCACGTGTTCAGCCCATGACCAGAAACATTGGCTGGGTTAGTGGGTTAACAATGAGGATTATGTGTCCCAAATTAAAGCTTGGTCAGAGCATGCCCTGCCCAGAGTTGGAAGCCAGAAGCAGGCATGGAATTTGACTTTGGGGGAAAACATAAGCATCTGACCAGGTATGGGCCTTGTTTTCAAATCATGCTCTTTGTAAGGAGAGCCCTGAGCACCTATGGGATTCTGGCTGTCACCTTTCTGAGCCTGATTTTGGGGTAACATGTTTAGAAGACTCTTTTGTTAGATAAGTTTGTTGAGATATAATCTATATGTAGCAAAATTCACCTTTTTAACTATACAGTTTGATGAGATTTGATGATAAATACATTTAATTGGTTAATCATTACCACACATAGTATGTAGAGCACTTCCAACACTACAAAAAATTCCCCTACGTGTTACTCACCTTTGTAATCAATTAGCCAATCCTCTCTCCTGACCTCTGGCAACCACCAAATTCATTTTTGCCTCTATAGCTTTGCCTTTTCCATAATGTCACATATGTGGAATCATACACTCTATGGCCTTTTGCGTCTGGCTTCTTTCACATAACATCACATTGCCAGGCTAGCGTGCACTGGAATGATTATAGCTCACTTCAACCTCATACTCCAGCCTTAAGTGGTCCTCCTGCCTAAGCCTCCCAAAGTGCTAGGATTACAGGCACGAGCTGCCACACCTGGCCTCACTTAATAAAATGCTTTGAGATCTATTCATGTTGCTGCATATAACAGTAATTTGTTCCTTTTTATTGTCAAATAGTATTCATTAGACAAATGTTTCAGTTTGTTTTTCCATCCATCAGCTGATAGGTATTTGGGTATTCCCAGTTTGGGGCTATTAATAATAAAGGTACCGTAAGCACCTGGGTAGAAGTCTTTTTACGGATTGTAGACGGTTTTGTTTTTTTTTTTAATACAGTCTCACTTATTAACCCTCCATAGAGTGCCGTGGCATCACAGCTTACAGCAACCTCCAAATCCTTGGGCTTAGGCGATTCCCTTGCCTCAGCCTCCCGAGTAGCTGGGCCTACAGGCGCCCGCCACAGTGACCGGCTATTTTTTTGTTGCAGTTTGGCTGGGGCTGGGTTTGAACCCGCCATCCTCCGTATATGGGGCCGGTGCCTTACCTGGTGCTGCCTGATTATAGAGGTTTTTGAGTGAGGTTTTCATTTCTCTTGAGTAAATATCCAGAAATGGGATACTGGGTCATATGTATAATGTATGTTTAACTTTATAAGAAATTGCCAAACTGTTTTCCAAAGTGGCTACATAATTTATATGCCCACCAGCCACGTATGTAAGTTCGCATTGCTCTCTACCCTCGCCAACATTTGGTATTGTCAGTTTAAAAAAAATTTTTTTTTTTTTCGTCAGGTCATGGTGGCTCACACCTGTAATCCTAGCACTCTGGGAGGCCTAGGGGGGTGGATTGCTTGAGCTAAGGAGTTTGAGACCAGCCTAAGCAAGAGTGAGACCCCATCTCTAAAACTAGTTAAGAGTTGTGGTGGGTGGCTGTAGTCCCAGCTATTTGGGAGGAAGAGGCAAGAGGATTATTGAGCCCAAGAGTTTGGGAGGATTGCTCTGAGCTATTATGCCATAGCACTCTACTGAGGGTGAAAAAGTGAGACTCTGTCTGAAAAGAAAGAAAGAAAGGAAGGAAGGAAGAAAAAAAGAAACTAGCTGGGCATGGTGGTTCATGCCTCTACGGTAGTTCCAGCTACTTGGGAGGCTGAGGCAAGAGGATCACTTGAGCCCAGGAGTTTGGGGTTGTAGTTATCTATGACACCACTGTACTCTAGTCAGGGGCAATAGAGTGTGACTCATCAAAAAAAATTTTTTTTTTGCAGTTTTTGGCTGGGGCTGGGTTTGAAACCCATCATGTCTGGCATACGGGGCTGGTACCCTACTCCTTTGAGCCACAGGCACCACCCCTCATTGTGGTTTTGATTTGCATTTCCATAATGGCTAATGATATTGAGCAAGTTTTCATATGCTTATTTGCCATCTATCTTGTTTTGTGGGGCAGGTGGGGATGAGTGGGTTAGCTCTGCCTCTTTATCCAGAAGCAACAGAATTCCTAAGGAGATCCCAATGCTTAAGAATAAAGGGGAAGGGCAGCGCCTGTGGCTCAGTCGGTAAGGCGCCGGCCCCATATACCGAGGGTGATGGGTTCAAACCCGGCCCTGGCCAAACTGCAACCAAAAAATAGCCGGGCGTTGTGGCGGGCGCCTGTAGTCCCAGCTACTCGGGAGGCTGAGGCAAGAGAATCGCTTAAGCCCAGGAGTTGGAGGTTGCTGTGAGCTGTGTGAGGCCACGGCACTCTACCGAGGGCCATAAAGTGAGACCCTGTCTCTACAAAAAACAAAAAAAAAAGAATAAAGGGGAAGCTACTTGGGAGGCTGAGGCAGAAGCAGCCCAGGTGGCTGCAGTGAACTATGACATGCCACTGTACTCTAGACTGGGTGACAGAGTAAGACCTTGTCTCAAAAATGAAAGAAAGAAAGATCTTCTTGCTTCTCCTTCTGAAACAGCAACCGGGACCCCTTTAGTCCTCAAAAGGTACATGTTACACATTTAAAAACATGAAACTATTTTTGTTCCCTCAAGTCTTTAACCAGGTCTCTGACTTCAATTGAATGCGGATTAAGTTTTATCAATATCTTATTCTTAAACTTTACTTTTACTTTCCAAGTATTTCCCAATCGTATTCGAGTCTGAAAACATTATTTTGGCAGGATAGGGAGGTCCTTATGTATCTGTAACCTTCCTTCCTGTACCATCTCCATGCGGCAAACTCCTTCTCATCTTTCAAGATCCAGCTCATATGTCACCTGTTCTGTGAGTCTTTATAATTTATAATTTTATTTATTCCTAACAACACGCCTTCAAGGGAAGATATATCAGCTGTGTTTTATAGACAAGGAGCAAAATTTATTTCTCTTCTCTAAAACAATACCAGACCACTTGGTTTATATCCAATTTTCATACTTATTTCTTTGCATTAAAATGGTCTGTGTATTTTTCTTTTTCCTCTCTCCTTGTAGACTAGCAGGGCAGGCACTGTGACTTTTGTTGTTGTTGTTTTTTTTTGGTTGCACTTTTTTGGCTGGGCTGGGTTTGAACCTGCCACCTCTGGCATATGGGGCCAGCGCCCTACTCCATTGAGCCATAGGCGCCACCCCGGCACTGTGACTTTTTCACGTTTTTAATCCCAGGGCATATCATTGCTGTCTGCAAATAGTAGGTGCTCAACAAATATTTAATAAATGAATTTTAAAATGCCACAATTCATTAGCTGTCCAGTTTCATCTCAGTGTATACGTTCCACAACTCATACCAATCTCCCCTGCTCCCCAAGAATCTCATCAAAAGGAGACACAGTCAGCGGCGCCTGTGGCTCAGTGAGCAGGGCGCCAGCCCCATATACCGAGGGTGGCGGGTTCAAACCCAGTCGTGGCCAAACTGCAACAAAAAAATAGCTGGGCGTTGTGGCGGGTGCCTGTAGTCCCAGCTACTCGGGAGGCTGAGGCAGGAGAATCGCCTAAGTCCAGGAGTTGGAGGTTGCTGTGAGCTGTGTGATGCCATGGCACTCTACCAGGGGCAATAAAGTGAAATTCTGTCTTTACAAAAAAAAAAAAAAAAAGGAGACACAGTCCCCAGATGGCTTCACAGAACCAAAAGAGCAACCGGAAGCTTGACTTTGGGAATTGAAACTCCTGACTCCTGGTGGAGGAGCTGTTATCCAAGGTGGTGTCATATAAGGAGAAGCAAAACATGTTGTCAGAGGAAGGATTTTAAGTGCCCGAACAGGGAGAACATTTTGTAAATACTCAAATGTTCCAGATGGACTGAGACATCCTGATAAATACACACTTGGTTTATCTTACTCAATTCAGTGAGGATTTCAGGATCATGTGCCTGGTGACAATCCAACCCAAATCACTCCCAACAACTGGGTCTGTGAGCTCAGCCTCTCCCCAGGACCCTGAGATATGAGGGGTAGGAGGCTGGGCCCCCATACCCAGGAATTCAGGTAGACACAACAATAATGACTAAAGGATAAAAGAGACTGACTTGTAACAGGAAGGAAGGTTGGAAAACAAAAACCCATGAACCTCAGGGTAGGCGAAGACTACAGAATAAGGTTCCCGGGAGGAGAGAGTGAGCCGGGTGGTGACAGAAAGTGCTTCAGGAAAATAAGGGCAGAGTAGGACAACTCAAAGAAATTCCTCCTACCCCAAGCAGGAAGGGGAAGGTGCCCACCTTCTCAGGTGCTAGAATAGAAAACAAAATCATCTCTTTATAAAATGCCAAGGCAAAACTCCTTCAAACTGTTAGCTCCACGGTGCTCCTGGGAGTGAGGAGAGATGTTTAAAGGGTAAGGACACTTTGTCAGACAACCTCGGTGTGGAAGGTTATCTCCACAACTTCCCAAGAACCTCGCCCTCATTAATATTTAACTTTCACCTTCAAAGATCTTTCTGAAATAAAAAGAGAAATTCTGAGGATGAGGTGGGGGGTTGGCAGGCTGCCTGTGATGCCTTGTCTCCTTGGAACAATGGTTGCCCCCAGATCTGACCCCTCCCTCAGCAGCTAGGAGATCACAGCATGTGACTGAAGGGAAAGAGGGCACTTTCAGGCTCCTGGTACCACAGGACAGCTTCCCTCACAGCAGGCTGAAACCCGAGCCTCCTTCCTTCTAGAGAGGAAAGGTCAGTGAGTGAAGGCAGTTGGGTGCTTGCCAGGCACCTGCGCTGCTCAGGAGTCCTGAGGCTTCCTGTCTGCTACCTAGCACTCCTTTCCATTGCTGAAGACTATGCTCTCTCTCAGCTGGACCCTGAATTCTGCATGCTTGATATACAGTGACCTCCTGGAAGCTACCAGTGGCTACCGCAGCTTGAAATGTGAGGAACTTCCACCTGTCTATCCCTCATCTGCACAGAGCCCACAGGTCTAGGCACTCTGGTAGGTGAGGAGGTTATAAATAAGACACAAGTGCCTGCCCTCAGGAAGTTGACAGTGTACTGGGGGCGATGGGTGAACTAGGAGATGACCACCAAAACAAGGTGGTGACAGCAGAGCTATTTACGGGAACCATGTGCATCCATGACGAGGCCCTAACTTCAGCCCAGGGGAGTTGGAGATACTTCCTTCAGGAGGAAGAGACCCTAAAAACATGGAGAATCTTATGATTTGAGTCCAGCTGGACAAAATAAAAAGGTATAAGTCTCTGGCTATTGTCCATTTTAATCTAGCTGTGGAAGTGGTTTCTGTTTCTCTAGAGGGCCCTCTAGAATCCCAGGCTTCTCTGTATTTCTTGGGCATTTTCTCTACTCTTTCTCTTTTGCTATTTGGGTGAAAAATAGAGGAAAAGACTATTATGAAGATAAGAGTTCTGATGGGTGTGGTGGCTTACGCCTGTAATCCTAGCACGCTGGGAGGCCAAGGCAGGTGGATTGCTTGAGCTCAGGATGGCTTGGAGACCAGCCTGAGCAAGAGTGAGACCCTGTCTCTGCTAAAAAGAGAAAAACTAGCCAGTCATGGTGGTGCTTACCAGTAGTCCAAGCTACTAGAGAGGCTGAGGCAAACTCGCTTGACCCCAGGAGTTTGAGGTTGCTGTGAGCTATGAAGTCTTGGCACTCTAGCCCGGGCAATAGAGTGAGATTCTGTCTCAAAAAGAAGGAGGAGGAGAAGAAGAAGAAGAAGAAGAAGGAGAGCTCAAGAAGATGCTGAAGTCAGAAGTTGGTTACTTAATCTGCCCAGTTTGAAGAACTCAACATCAACATGACAGGAGAGATACAAAGAATGAGGCAGGTAGGAGGTGGGAAACACAGTATCTAGCAATCTAGAGCCCTGGCCAGAGTCCGAGCCCTCTCCAATGCCAAGTGGGAGAGATAGGCTCCACCTCTCCTGCCCTCAGGAAAGCTGCGGAACTGGCAGAGAGATGCAGAGTCCTTGCCACCAACCTGGAACTTGCTTGCCACTGTAGAGGGGGTGGGTTCCCTGGAGAGAACATGTCCCCAGCCCTATCCTCATCCTTTTTTTTTTTTTTAATTGTTGCAGTTTGGCCGGGGTTGGGCCTGAACTCACCACCCTCAGTATATGGGGCCAGCACCCCACTCACTGAGCCACAGGCACCACCCACTATCCTAGTCCTTACTCTCAGACTTCAATCTCTGGGAATCACAGGAATCTTTCCTTCACTTCCTCCCCTTGGCAATGACTGCAACTATCATGAAGCCTGTGGAAGGCACAATAATGGCTATCTCAGAGAAGTCGAAGTTCTAATCTCTGGGATTTGGGAATATGTTATTTGAAATGGCAAAAGGACTTTGCAAATGTGATTCATTTAGGGATCTTAAAATGGGGAGATTATCCTGGATTATCTAGAAGGGCCCAATGTAATCACAGGAATCCTTACAAGAGGGAGACAGGAGGGTGAGAATCACAAAAGGAGATGCAATGATAGAAACAAGAGATCAGAAAGAGAGAGTTAAAGATGAAAGGAGGGGCTGCGAGCCAAAGAATGCAGGAGATCCTTAGAAACTAGCAACTGTGAAAAGTCACGCTCCCCAGAACCTCCACCAGGAAGGCAGTGTTGCCAACACCTGAGTTTAGGACTCTGACCTCCAGAACTTAAGATTTAATTTGTGTAGTTTTTTTTTTTTCTTTCTTTTTTTGCAGTTTTTGGCTGGGGCTGGGTTTGAACCTGCCACCTCCAGTATATGGGGCCGGCGCCCAACTCCTTTGAACCACAGGCACCGCCCCTAATTTGTGTAGTTTTTAACCACTAAGTTTGTGCTAATTTTTAACGGTAGTAATATGAAACTTAATACAGGACTAGACATCAAGTAGAAAGACCAGAAAGGAAGGGCATACCCTTAAAGATAAAAGCTTTTAAAGAACATCAGGCAACACATACTGGGACCCCAGAGGATCGTCTGTCTACAGGCTTTGCAGGACACCAGGTCGGAGAAGGGGGTGGAGGCTGTAGACGTGGATAGTGAAAGTGAGGTCACTGATGTGCTAACCTAGTTGGCAAATTCATGTCACATGACAATATCTCAACTCTTCCAGCTCCTCAACTCTAGCTGGGATCCTGCCTCTAGAGTTAAGTTACTGCCTCTCTCCTTTTCCTCCCCTTGGTAATTCAATACAGTAGCAAACAGGCTTGTCCTTTAATAACTCCAGCAGTGCATTTCCTCTCTTCTTTTAGAGAAATCAGGGCAAAAGACACAATATCCCTCCTTTGTCTAATCTTAGGTTCTCCTCCAGTCTCCTCCATATTCTCTACAACTTCAGGCTCACGTACACAAGAGGCCCAAGAGTTATAAACTTCTTGCAAGACAAGAGGAGTGTCAGGATGTCCACAGACAAGGTTCTTTTATTCTTTTTTTTTTTGAGACAGAGTCTCACTATGCCACCCTCGGTAGAGTGCTGTAGTGTCACAGCTCACAGCAACCTCCAACTCCTGGGCTTAAGTGATTCTCTTGCCTCATCCTCCCAAGTAGCTGGGACTACAGGTGCCTACCACAATGCCCGGCTTTTTTTGTTGTTGTTGTTGTAGTTGTTTAGCTGGCCCTGGGCCAGGTTTGAACCCACCACCCTCGGTGTTTGTGGCTGGCGCCGTAACCACTGTACTATGGGTGCCATGCCCCTTTATTCTTTATTCCTGTAGTTCTTTTGGTCTCCTATCCCACTGACCAGCAGCCATAATGAAAACTCACAAAAGAAGTCAACATGGAAAGCCAAAAGATGATCTCAAGTGTTCTGAGTTCACTCCTCAAGTTGGAGGGTACAGAGTGGCCATACTGTGTACTCTTTCATAGGAGAATGCAGCACCAAGCAAACATTGGCAGAGCTTGCTCTGGTTTTTCTAGGCTGAGTCAGTACAGCCTGATTCAGTAGGTGGTGAGACACATGATGTTAAGGGATTATACATTTTGGAAAGGAGGAATAGGAGCAACACTTCTGGGGAATCTTTACCTTAAATTAACATGGTCATATGTCACAAAATGACATTTTGGTTCAACAACACACCACATATATGACAGTGATCTTGTAAGATTATAATACAGTGTTTTTATTGTACTTTTTTTTTTTTGAGACAGAGCCTTAAGCTTTCACCCTGAGTAGAGTGTCGTGGCATCACAGCTCACAGCAATCTCCAACTCCTGGGTTCAAGTGATTCTCCTGCCTCTGCCTCCCAAATAGCTGGGATTACAGGCACCTGCCACAAAGCCTGGCTATTTTTTGGTTGCAGCCATCATTGTTTGGCGGGCCAGGGCTGGATTCAAACCCACCAGCTCAGGTGTATGTGGCTGGAGCCCTAGCTGCTTGAGCCACAGGCACTGAGCCTTATTGTACTTTTTTATGTTTAGATATGTTTAAACACAAATATTTACCAGTGTGCTCAGTACAGTCACATGGGGTATAGTTTGTAGCCCAGGAGCAGTAGGATACACCAACTAGGTTTGTATAAGCACATTCTGTGTTGTTCACAGAATGATGAAATTGCTTAAGGACGTGCTGCTCAGAACGTATCCCCGTTGTTAGTCCGCGTGTAGCAGCGTTACAGACTATAGGTAACACAGGCAGTTTAAAATTAATCTCTCTGGTGCATTTTGAAATGGAACATCAGTGAATCATTAGTGTAAACAAATCAACAAATCTTCATTTACAAAGTTTTAAGGATGAACTGTAGAGTTATGGGGCTAGTTTTAAGTCTCTGCCATCATCATAGAGCCAGGGTGGTGGCCTCATTACCTTCCACTCATCTCTCCCTCGTAGCACCTGGTGAGTGAAGGACCATGTGGGTTTCTGGTGTCCTTTTCTAGTGAAGCTTGTAGAGCTCAGAGTAGCTTGTGGGAGGAGTCAAGTGGTAAGAATGGGAGGGAGAATGGTTGACAGCCTGGGAAGGAGGCAGGGATGGCTCCCTCAGAAGGAACTGGCAGGTCTGAATTTAGAAATCTCACAACTTTAGAACTTGAGGAACTCAAGGGCCATGGAACTCTTCCCAGCTTACTCTCCCTGAGTAGTTAGTTAATTCCTTGGGCCTCCCTTCTTCTCTGTAAAATGTAGTCCATTTTAACTCTGTGAAGATGTTCTGTAATGTCTAATGCTGCATAGAATAGTAAGTGGCTATTGTTCACAGACTAAGAAGAAGGATGGGATTTGCTCGGAGTCATGCTGACAATCAGAGGCAAAGGAGAGGGGCTGGGAAAGGAAATAGCTTGGAAAGGAGGGTTTTTTACAGCAGCCGTGTCACACGTCCGGCCACATCCTGCAATACCTTGGACCCGTCTCCTTAGTTTCTAATCTGTTCCATCTTTCTCTCAGGAGGATACTCCTTCACAAATGACCTGTTTGTGGGTCCTTCAACCCAGGTTGTCTGAAGTGGGGAAGGCGTCACGGCACTAGGATGAAGTAGAGGGCTGTGGGGCTGGTAGGAATAGACTAAGGCCTTGGACTCAAGCTCAGACGGCCAAGCATTTTCCTGTGTCTCAGTTTCCACAAGTGAAGAAAAGTACATCAAACATTTTAAGTCTAGAGCCTCTGGGTGCTGGGAGGGAATGTCCTGTAGAAAGCCAAGGATTTGTGCTGCCCCTCTACTCCTCAGGCCCAGTGGAAATGAAACTGCTCTCTGCTTCCTGCAGCCAGCAGCACACAAACAGCCCTGAAGAACACCCTGCCGGCCAGCATGGCATTGAGAGCCTGTGATACTGTCTAGCATACAGTAGGTGCTAAAGCTTGCTGAGTGAGTGATGGATGGATGGATAGTCTACACGGAAAATATCAAGGAGGGTGCCTGTAGAGCCACTGTGCTGCCCTAGGGGATGAATATCAGGATTTTTACATCATGGGATAGCCCCGTGAAACAGGGCAGGCAAGTGCCTGTGATGCCAGACAGAGTTGGGGGGAGGGAGGGTGCACAGTGTGGCTGCTTCTCCCTCCTCTAAGAAGCACACGAAGTACAGGTTATCCCCAAAGGCTGCTGCTGACTGACTGCAAGTGTGCCCTTGCTTCTGGGTACGGGACTCTGGGTTCTTGCTGAGCTGGACCAGCAAGAATTTGCTGGCAGAACTGGCCACTGAGAATCAAGACTATCCCAGTCCTGTCTTTGCCACTATTAGCCCAGGTTTTATTTTGCTCACATATAAAATGAAGTTCTGGATCTCTAAGGTCATTCCTGTCCCTGAGTGCCTCTGGGCAGTAGTACATAGGCCTCAAATGTTTACCTTTAGGGCCATGAGTTGGCTATAAGGAGAGCCACAATTGGTTCATTCTTCTCAGTAATTGTTCTTATAACAAATAATCCAGCCCCTGTCCAAATGGCTCCATCCCAACTTGTACCCTGTCAGACCAGAAGAGTGTGGTTCATAGAGGCACAGTTGGCTTAGCAGAAAGAATGCAGTTGGTTCAGGGATCCATGTGGGAGAATCCTTTGGCCCTCTGAGAAAGGCACAGAATGGCCCATGGGTACCTCCTGTTAGTGGTATCCATGGTCACTGCCGCCAGAACCACTTGGGACTCTGAGTCTGTCACCCGAAGATACTGGCGTGGCTCCCAACCTAGATTGCTTTATGGGCAGTAGGAAGTAAGATGCCAAGATGACAGCTCGGTGCTTGTACCTCAGTGGCTAGGTCACTAGCCACATACACTGGAGGTGGCTGGTTTGGATCCAGCCTGGGCCTGCCAAAGAACAATGACAACTACAACCAAAAAATAGCTGGGTATTTTGGTGGGTGCCTATAGTCCCAGCTACTTGGGAGGCTGAGGCAAGAGAATCACTTAAGCCCGAGAGCTGGAGGTTGCTGTGAACTATGAGGCCATGGCGCTCTAGCTTGAGACTCTGTCTCAAAAAAAAAAAAAAAAAAAGCCAAGATGACAAAAGGGGAAGACTAAGATGGCCACGCCTCAGAAACCAAGAAAGTTGCATCCATTGCTCCCAGGGCTTTTAGAGGGCTTTAGAAAAATCATTTCCTGCAGGGAGTGTCCTTTCTCTGTCTTGTGTCCTCTCTCACCAGCTCTCTTAATAATGTCACCATCTCTCATTCCCTCCAAACTCCAGAGTCTCCGATTGAATTTCTTGGTCTTGCTGTCTCACACCTTTCTCAGGAGTGGGCTGGAGACAGCTTGGAAAGACTTGTTTTCCTTTAACATTCCCAGAAACAGGCCTTTCCTCCTGGTCTTTTTACATATGTGAAAACAGGCAGCAGAAAGGGGAAAAAATGTTCACATTTGCCAGAGTCCATGAAGACAGATGGTGAAGACAGCACAAGAGCACAAGAAACAGCAAGAGGGGCGGTAGGGAGGGGAGGGGCAATAGAAATGAGAAAGGGAGAGAAAGGGCTGGAGAGAAGCAGAACAGAGAGAGAACGCAGGACAGACTGAGCGAAAAATGGAATGTACTAAGTAGACAGCTGCTGAAAAAGGAAGCAGTGACGCCACCTTGTAGAAATCAGAACGCCCTGTTCCTCTCCAGACCTTCAAAATAGGCACCCTTCCAGGACGGAGCTCCCCAACCCTCTGAAACAGCCATAAATTTCACCTGGGTCATGGGCCTGCCAGAGGGGTTGGTTTCTTAGCCTCACCTTTTTCAGGGATGTGCACTTCTCTGCCGCCGGGCCCTGGCCAGCTCCCCTGGACTCCCTCCCCTCTGGGCAGGAGAAAAAGGGTCACAAGCAGCAAGAGCCTGTGGGCAGCCTTCTGGTGCCCTGTGGGAGATGTGGGCGTGCCTGGGGGGTGTGTGGCAACGCTCTGGTCTATGATAGGCTAGACAGGGCTTTTTGGCCAAGGCTCCTGGAAGCGACTGGGCACGTGTTTCTAATTGTGGCAAAGCAGCTCCGTGTTGGCCTGTCCCACCTCTGCCGTTTCCAGATCGAGGAGGTAACCAGTGACCGCTGCCAACAGGCACGATAGGCAAGGAAAACACGGAGGCTGTTTGAGTTCTAAGGCACACAATCCAGGGCTCTGATAAGGGCCACGCAATTCTGCCCACACAAATCAAATTGAGCCATCGTTCCTTCTGAAAGACCTCTGAGAGGCCTGGCCTGGGGTGGGGAGAGTGAGGAGACAAGGAGTCAGCCTCTTAGAACTCCCCAGTGCCAAGACATTTTTCATATGGGGTGAGGAGATACATTGTAAAGTCCTCAGGCACCCTGCCTACCTACAACAAAGGAATTATTGTATTGCTGGATGTAAATAACTTGACTGGTGAAGTTATACATGTAATAGCAACCAAAAAAATCAAAGCAGCCCTTCTTGTAAACTATGCTTTGATCCTAGCTCCTATAAAGTACACAATGGAAAGTTAGGTTTTGAAATAGATTTTGCCAATAACACTACAGGAACATTTCCCCTTCTCTAGCCTTTTTCATCTGGAAGCACTGACAAAAGCTTTAGTCATCTCCTCTAAAGGAGAGAAGGTGCTGTGAGCCTTCCAGAAGGGCTTCTCTCCTCCAATGACAATCCAGTGGAGGAGGAGGGTTGCAGAGAAGCCATGACTTCTGAGGGCTCCTGAGGTCCTGAACTACAGGGCCTTTACTGGACACTCCAGCTGAGCTCCCACACACCCTGCTTCACCCCCTCTCTCTTCTCTTCCTTTTTATGCCAGCTGTTGGAGCTGGGGTTTCTGCTGAATCACCACCCAGTATTTACTTCAGCCAAGAAGCCCAAATGCCCAGCTCAGCATTTTCTAAGAGCCAAGTAGTCCTCTCTTCAGCATTAGCTAAACATGGCTCCTGAGCTAGTTGTGGTAGAGGAGAAGAGAAAAACGGAAGACATCAAGAAAGCCAGGGGTGGTGTGCTATGCTACCTGGGGGGGCCTGGGCCTGAAAACTTCCTGTTATCTCCTGTGCCAGTGCTCAGGGACAATGTACAGGCACAGAGCAGGGTGGATGAGGGTGGGTTCTATGGGGTCTTCGCTGAGCCCAGGAGGCCTAGCCTAACCCTGCAGCATATTGGGTCTTGGAAGAGAGGGTGTGGTCCTACGAGGTCTGGTAGGTTCCGGCACCAGAAGGCTAGCATTCAGCAAGGTCTATAAACCTGGACCTAGGTTGCAAAATTCTGTAAAAGGGTTCAAGTTGTAATCCAATTCAAAGGTAGCTTGTACTCAAACTCGCACAAAACAAATCTTGCCCTTTCTTCATACCCCCAAAGCTCTAAGTACCCCTGGCCTCACTTCCATAAGTCTTCTGATTTTGTGGTCTTGAGTATGTGATAAGAATTTGGTATGTCATATTAACCCTAAAGTTTCACCAGACACAATTAGTGAGTGACTTCATAAAGCACAGGTGCCAGAGCCTCTGAGAAAAACAGTGATCCTTGAAAATCAGCAACAAAAGGCCAAAGGAGAATTTAAGTTTCTAGGCTGATTTGAGAAAGTAAACAAATTGTTATCATACCTGCTGAACTTTAGGAAAACTCCCTGTTTCGGAGAACCTCAATCCATCCATTATTCATTCTCCTAAGCAGGGATGGGCACACATTTCCAGAAACAAGCCCCTCCTTCCTCAGTTTCCAGGGCCTGCTCTATGCAGACACATGGTTTGAAAGGCAGAACTTCAGACTGAGAGCAAAAGCTAGAGAGCAGAGGAGATGCTAAGGGAAATCAGGGGAGAGGAGGTGATCTGGACCAGCAATCGAAACATATTAAACCTAAAAAGAAGACTGACTTCTCAGGTAGCTGGCTGAGGGGAGTGGAGGGAAAGTCTGGTTTGGGAAGAGGGTTTAAACCAAAGGACAGCAGGGTACAGCACAAATGGATTTGTAGGGATGAAGACCTCTGTAAAATTCTTGAATTCCCTGTGATATGTGTAATTGCTTACTATGATATATAAGCTATAAAGCACTATACCAATAATGGTTCTTACTGGAGCTCAAGACTAAGTCACTGTTACAGAAATGTAAAATGAGAGTAACGGAGCTACCTTCATTTCCATGGTTGTAGGCATAAGAGACACTCCAGAGGCCTTATAGGGCAGGGAGGTGGAATAACAGTAAAGAATTGGTGTCTGCTCTGCCATTATAGACTTGAACTACAAAAATCACAGGGGATATCTTCCTTAAGTCCCGTAACAGATGTTAAGTATAGACAGTGAATGGGAAGGTGATAAAGACAGAGGAGCCAACCTATCTAAACCACACCAATGAGAGAACATTAGAATATGACCCAGTAGTGGGTGGTGCCTGTGGCTCAAAGGGATAGGGCGCCAGTCCCATATGCTGGAGGTGGTGGGTTCAAACCCAGCCTCAGCCAAAAACCACAAAAAAAAAAAAAAAGAATATGACCCAGTGTTGTACTTGATTTATTTCACCTGTATCCCCCAAAAGACTGTGTCACTTTTGATCACGATGTCCTGCCAATTCTACCTTGCAAGTGGCAGACATGTCTAATTCTCTCCACTCCCACTGTTCCATCCCTGATTCATATCACTATCATCTCTAACCTGGATTCCTGTAACTGTTTTGTAATCAGTTTTCTCACCTCTGATATTACTCTCCTTACTAACCCATCATTTACCCTTGCAGCATGATTCTCCCAAAATTCAAATATGATAATGTTAGTCTTCTGCTTGAAATCTTTTAATGCCTTCCCAATTTTCTTGGGGTAAAGCCCAATCTCTTTACCATGATCCATAAGACCTTTTGTGCACTTTTCTTTTTCTTAAAGAAACAGTTTTTCTCTGTTGCCCAGGCTGAAGTACAGAGGTACAATCATAGCTCACTGCAGCCTCCAACTCCTAGGCTCAAGTGATCCTCCTACTTCAGCCTCCTGAGTGTCTGGGACCACAGGCACACGCCACCACACTGGCTAATGAAAAAAATTTTTTTTCTTGTAAAGACGGAGTCTCACTATGTTGCCTAGGGTAGCCTCAAGCTACTGTCCCAGGTTATTCTCCCAAAGTGCTTGGATTACAGGTGTTAGCCTGTACCCAGCCTTAAATGTCACTTTCTCTGAGATTTTCTGCCCCCATTTCTCTTGCACTTAGCTTCCTGATGTTGTCCTCTTGGGAACTTAGCCCTTTGAAGTGTGAAATGTCCTCTATACTTGTCAGAATTATTCATTGGACTGTGAGTTCCTTGGTATAGGAAAGACATATCCCCATGCTTAGTACAGTGTCTCAAGTAGAACAGACACTCAAATATTTGATAGTCATTGAATAATTTTGCATCGCCTTCAGTATCAGTAGAGCTGCATTCCCCAATCCCTGGCTTCTGGCAGATACCAATCTATGGCCTGTTAGGAAGTGGAAGGTGAGCAATGGGCATGGAAACGAAGCTTTGTCTGTGTTTACAGCTGCTCTCCATCTTGCTGGCATCACTGCCTCAGCTCTGCCTCTTGTCAGGTCAGTGGTGGCATTAGATTCTCACAGGAGTATGAAGCCTACTGTAAACTGTACATGTGAGGGATCCAGGTTGCTCCTTATGAGAATCTAAGGCCTGATGATCTGAGGTGGAGCTGAGGTGGTGATGCTAGCGCTGGGGAGCAGCTGCAGTGCAGATTATCTTTAGTAGAGCAGTTTAACTGCACTGAGACTATAATAAACTATTCCCTACCACCACTTGTCTCTGGAAAAATTGTCTTGCATGAAACTAGTTCCTATTGCCAAACAGTTGGGGACCACTGCAATAGGACACACAGGTGGACTCAATATAACACTTGGTAAGAGAGAAGGGTGACCTTTTTGTTGTGACAAGTGATCCATTCATTGTCTGTGTAAACTTATATCTTGCTCTTGCTCTGTAAACCTATCGTTCTCTTCCTCAATAAAGTTTGTTTCATACTGCAAAAAGTAAAGAGAGAGAGAGAGACAGAGAGAGAGCGCGAGCAAGCGCAATAGATTTAATTTGTTGTTGCTGCTGCTGTTTCCAATGAGAATAAAGGTTTTTTGGGTTCACTGCAGCCTGCCCTGTGCCAAGAACAGTATCTAGCACATCATGGGCACTTAATAAATGTCTGTTGAATGAACAAAGTGTTGTAATTCTCATTTACATACTGCTTCCCAAGAATCCCATTATTTTTCTAAGTAATACTGCTCTAGACCAGGTTTCTGAGCAGGATCTTGGGACAACCACTCTTGTGAAGATTTTTTATTTATTATTTTTTTTTGTAGAGACAGAGTCTCACTGTACCGCCCTCGAGTAGAGTGCCGTGGCGACACACAGCTCACAGCAACCTCTAACTCCTGGGCTTACGCGATTCTCTTGCCTCAGCCTCCCGAGCAACTGGGACTACAGGCGCCCGCCACAGCGCCCGGCTATTTTTTTGTTGCAGTTTGGCCGGGGCTGGGCTTGAACCTGCAACCCTCGGCATATGGGGCCGGCGCCTTACCAACTGAGCCACAGGCGCCGCCCTCTTGTGAAGATTTTTAACCAGAGATATCCTCAGCATCCTTTAGGCCTCTGGGAAGGACATCATAGAAGGCAGAAGTAGAACACTAATTGCTCATCATGGATGCTGGAGACATTTAAATTGAAACATATTTCATTTTGATTTGTAGACAAACTGGATTTCTCCGCCTTAGTAGTTAATCAATCAACATATCCAACTAATTCTACTAAATCTTTCTTGTTATTGTCACCTCTCCATACTTGTGGCTTCACTTTTAGGTCAGGCCACCACCTCTCTGGCCTGGACAAATGCTCAGTCTGTCTCCCTGCTCCAAGTTTCATGGTATTTTCTTCACCCAAATGTGAACCTAGTCATGTTATTCCCCTGCTCAAAACCCTTCTGTGAGGAGTCCCTGTTCCTTGGATAAAACCTGCTCTGTTCTGCATGACATATGGCTCTTGCTCACCTGTTTAGACTCATTTTCTGTTACTCTCTAAGGATCCACTCACACAAAAGTACTTGCTTTTCTCAAACAGGCCATTTCTCTCTAGACCCCAAGTGCTGCTTGTTCCTCTGTGCAGTTGTCCTTGTCCTTTACACCTACCTGGTCCTACTTACTTTTTAAGATGTAGCGATATCTGGGACCCTTCCTTATCACTCCCTCCCAACTTCAAAGCACCTTTCTTTGTGTTGCACACATTTTTTTCATCATATGGTAAGTATTTGTATGCTAATCTCTTCACTAAACTTTAATCTTTTCCAAAAGGCTATAAATTATGCTTTATCTCTATTCAGTATAGAAAGAAACTCATTATGGTGATTTTTTTGTGTTTAAAACATTTTTTAAAAATTAACTGTGTTTCGGGCGGCGCCTGTGGCTCAGTCAGTAAGGCGCTGGCCCCATATGCCGAGGGTGGCGGGTTCAAACCCGGCCCCGGCCAAACTGCAACCAAAAAAAAAATAGCCGGGCGTTGTGGCGGGCGCCTGTAGTCCCAGATGCTCGGGAGGCTGAGGCAGGAGAATCATCTAAGCCTAGGAGTTGGAGGTTGCTGTGAGCTGTGTGAGGCCACGGCACTCTACCCGAGGGCCATAAAGTGAGACTCTGTCTCTACAAAAAAAAAAAAAAAAAATTAACTGTGTTTCATAGCAGGGGACTGTAGTCCTAGCCACTAGAGAGGCAGAGGCAGGAGAACTGCTTGAGCCCAGGAGTCTGAGGTTGCTGTGAGCTAGGCTAACAGCATAGCACTCTAGCCTGGGGCAACAGAGTGAGACTCTGTCTTGGAAAATAATTTTTGTAAAAGAGATAATCACATAGGATCAATATAGTCATTAGCTGATAGATTTTCTAGTTTCTTCTCCCCCTTCATAGAAATCCCCTACAGAATCATTGTAGTGGGTGGCGCCTGTGGCTCAGTCGGTAAGGCGCCGGCCCCATATACCGAGGGTGACAGGTTCAAACCCGGCCCTGGCCAAACTGCAACCAAAAAATAGCCGGGCGTTGTGGCGGGCGCCTGTAGTCCCAGCTACTCGGGAGGCTGAGGCAAGAGAATCGCTTAAGCCCAGGAGTTGGAGGTTGCTGTGAGCTGTGTGAGGCCACGGCACTCTACCGAGGGCCATAAAGTGAGACCCTGTCTCTACAAAAAAACAAACAAACAAAATAGAATCATTGTAGTTTTAATGCATCATAAAAATGAAAAATGCGATGTTAATCAAATTGACTATTAAGGTAAAATTATGAGATTTCCAGTACATTTAGATTTTAAATGCTGGCTAGTTAGAAGACATACAAGAGGGGTGGCGCCTGTGGCTCAGTCAGTAAGGCGCCAGCCCCATATACCGAGGGTGGCGGGTTCAAACCTGGCCCCGGCCAAACTGCAACCAAAAAATAGCCGGGCGTTGTGGTGGGCGCCTGTAGTCCCAGCTACTCGGGAGGCTGAGGCAGGAGAATTGCTTAAGCCCAGGAGTTGGAGGCTGCTGTGAGCTGTGTGAGGCCATGGCACTCTACCGAGGGCCATAGAGTGAGACTCTGTCTCTACAAAAAAAAAAAAAAAAAAGACATACAAGAAAAAAAAAGGTCTTGAATGTATGGGAATCAAATCTAGGCTAGTCTGTATTTGTCTGAATTCACATATACACGGCTGATCAGGCACCCAAAGAACTCTTTGGGGTCTTGGGAAGGGCAAGAAGGCAGTGCCACCCAGGTATCTGAGGCAGTATGTTTAGTGTTTGGGGATGAGAAGTTTAGGACTAGAGAATATGAAGGCTTAGGGGAAAATTAACAGGGATTAAGGGATTCAGATGCTAGGAAAGACTGTTGAACTCTCTGATGTCAAGGGATTGATTAATTTGCAAGATATTTGCAAAACAACATGCACAAGTTTCTCTGTCACAGCATCCTGCCCCAGACAGCTGGAGGCATTCTGTAAAGGAACTGGAGGGAGTGATACATGAAGTCCTTTCCCTGCCACATAGGTCAAAGAAGAAGGAGAAATCTGAAGCCCAGGAAAAGTAGCCTCTTAGCACTCTCAGTATAAAGATAGAAAACAGGATAAGCAGCATTTTTTTTTCTTTGCGAAATGTTTTTCTCAGTACTCCTTTCCTCTTAGGGAAAGGAAGGGGAAGGAATTTCTTTAGGTCAAGACATTCCAGAAGAGGGAGACTTGAATGAAAAGAAATGAATTCTACTTCAGATGCTAGATGTGACCCCAGCCCCAAAAGACAGGAGGCCAGGAGTTGTCTGAATGAAGGATGATCCAGCCTTCATGAGAAGCAAGGACAAATAGATCTCAAAGGAAAGCTCAGAGTTAGCAAGCAAGATGCAGACACTAGAGTCTAGGAAAAGGTGTCTGATACCCAGTGCCCCCACTGCGGCCACTTTGTTTGTAATTGGAAACCCAGGTAACGGCCAGAAGATGCGGCTACGAGGTAAAGGGCAAGCTGCAAAAATAGCCTGTCAACATATAGTCTGTACAGTATGTACTCAGGATATGTAGACTATAGATGTGTTTTATTTAGAACTGTAAGGATACCTATCCACTGTTACCAGGTATAGCGCAGGGGAGGGGCAGGGTGGCTCTCAATGCTGACTCCCTTTGTATCTTATTGAGCCTTTTACATGAAGAATATAGTCATTTACTTATGAAATAATTAAAAAGAGAGAGAGAGAATCACCCAAACAAATCACAAAGAAGGCACCAAAACCAAGTTCTAACACCTCCCGAGCCCCTCCTAATTTCCTTCCATCCCACTAATATGCTTGCTCTGGTGAAGGGAGAAAGGTTTTTCATTTAACTAAAATGTAAAATACTTTCTTTCTTTTTTTTTTTTAACGGCCTGGAGGCTAGAGATATTCTGCTGACTCAGCAGTGAATAATCAGCTTTGACCTAAATAATAGAATAACTCAAAGTGGCAGCTGCAGTTGCATAAGCAGATCCAAATCTGCAGTTCCTTCTCTCTCTTTCTCCTCCCCCCAGGCTCCAGGCTCTGGGCAGGCGAGCCAGTTACGGCAGGTTCTTTCCGCCTCTACACCCCCACCATCTGGCTCGTCCCAACTTCATTTCTCATCAGATCTCTTCCAAAACAGCTCTACAACAAACCAGACTTAATCTCACCTCTTCCTTCCTACAGCAAACCCTGGTTAGGGGCTTTGCCACATTAGCTGTCCCTGCCGGGCCCTGCGCCCCATCCTCCAGCACCCTCTCCACTATACAAATACACCCTCTCCACAGAGGGTGGCCTTTGCTCACAACCTCTCTGGCATATGGATCAAGAACATTAGCAGCATGACAAAATGAGACAGCAGAAAGCAGAGTTTCCTATATAAATACATTCATGTCACACTCAAGCTCTCTAGTGCTTCTCTCAGGAATATGGCTAAGCTAGGACACTCTTGGCTCTGCCACCAAGGGATGCTGGGTCTATTTTATGCAGCCGGCTTGCCTGCACCTGCTAAGAGGATGGGGTGGGCTGGCTAGTGGTGGGGGATTGGTGGGATGCTAGAATAAAAGATATCAACATTTAATGAAAGACAGCATCCTCTAAGCTTTCCTGACAATCTTCCTGTTTTACTGGCTACCTACCTTAAGAGATGATTTGAGGGGTCTATAGAAGTGGTATTCAACAAACCAGAAACCAAAACCTCCACACACAGGCTCAAAGCAGCTGGAGTGTCTGGTTGAAGGATGAGGTGAGAGGAAGTGTGTGTGTGGCTATGTACATGTATGTGTGCACCCTGCCAGGGAGAGGACTGGGGGCTCCACAGGGTCTTCACAGTTAGGAGGAAAGGGACTCTGCAGGGGGTTGGTGCAGAGCTGGTTTCCATTTCCCTTACAGGAAATAAGGAGGAATAAGCTTAGGAATAAGAAGGGTTTAAAAAGATTTTTCTGCTTATGAAGTTAAAAAAATACTTGAACACATATTTCAAGGACATTGAAAAATTCCTGCCTTTGGGGAACAGGATGGACTACTGTTAAATTGGAGATAATTTCCGTGCGGTTCTACTTAGCAGGCAGATAAGCTTTACTGGATCTTTGACAGCAGGAATGGGGAAGAGGGAGTTGGGTCTTGTCTTTTGTGTCATCAGCCAGAGTTTCTAAATTTTCCTTTGACTTGGTGCTAATAGTGTCTAGGTGAGGGGCAGGCTGCAGAGGTGACCGTGTACAACCTGTCTTTCTGGAGCTAGGCTTACAAGCAGGAACCATTCTTATCTCCTGGAAGGTTTGGAGCCTTCTGGTTTGAGGGGAGGCCCACAGGGCTACCCTACTCTGGAAGGTCTTTGTGCAGGAGGTCAAACTCTTGGCAGGTTTGGAGAATACAAAGAAAGCCAAGGGGTCCAGTCACTGAGAAAACTTCACCCTGGCTCCTCTCCTAGGGGAGAGACTGAACAGCCTCAGGGTTCTTGATTTCTAGTAAGAGGATAAGGGTGGCCTCTTGTCTGAGACACTTTTGCAGCATCAGCAGGAAAAAGGAAGCTGTGTACATAAGACACTGAAATAACAGTGGCCAGCGCTCATGTGGTCCCCCTCTGTATCCCTCCATTAGCCTGTCTCATGACAGAAACAGCAACTCTTCCTGCATTCCTTCCTCCCCATTCCGCCCTCCCTGGATCCAGCCAGGATGCAAGGATGAAGTGGCTCCAGGAGCTTGACATGCCAGCCCATACTCAGTGGCTGGCATGACTTGGTACTAGGTGCTCAACACTATGCCGACGGCAATCCCTACAGCCAGGACTTCCTGAGGCAACTAAGATTATAAACTCCGTCTCATAGTGGGGTGGGGCAATTTGAAAGCGGTGGAATGGAGATGCAGGCAGAGCCTGGTTTAGGAGCCCACATTCCTCTGCCTCAGGCCTCTAAGCAGGCCTGACAGTAGGAATATGCTCCAAACAAGTACCTTGGCCCCACACTGCAATGGGCCTGGGTGGTGGGGGTCTATTCCAGGGCTGACCACCACTGCCAAAGAAGGCACACTCGCCACGGAGACCATCTCTTAGGTCCCAGCTGTCTGCCCCGTGAAAGGCTACTGGAGTGGGTGAGTGACAGGAGGAAAGTGTCAGAATCTAGGAAAGGGTATGGCCAGGACAATCCCTGCCATCAGCTACGTGTATGTCTGTTGGAAGGTGTGGGAGGGCAGGGACTGAGTTAATTCCACAGGTCAAGCCTCCAAAACATATTCAAGTATTTACTTTAGAAATTAGTTTTTGATTAATGATGTAAAGTACTCCAACACACTGATGTCAGAGATTAAGCCCTGAGACTTCCTAGAAATACGGTGCTGTGGAACTTCTTTATAAAGCCCCCCAACCTATTCCAGTTCACAGAGATCTTTTCCCCTCCTCTAAATTTTTTAGGCAATTGAATCCTAACCTATAACATCTGTCTATATGGCTTTTTCTCCAGTTACCGCACTCAAGGTTGAAGACTGAGGACAAAATTTCCTCCCAAAAGAGCTTAAAAAGTTGGCAAGTTGGGGTAGAAATAAAACACGGACCTTCTGCCATGAAGCCAGAATAATCTTCCTATCAGCAGTGGGGAGAAGCCAGCACAAGGTGGTGTGCTGGAAGGAGAAGGAATCAGGAGACTGGCACCACACTTGAGGCCTGTTTCCTTGGATAAGTCACTTGCCTGGCTCTGTGCTTCCTTATCTGTTCTAGGAAAATGTTTAACACTGGCCCAGTTTACCTCACAGATTTGTCATAAGGCTCCAATCAGATAATGTAGGTGAAAGTGCTTCGTGCGATGTAAAGAACCCTGTCAGTGAAAATTGCTGTGCCTCCCAGGAACTACTTAAGTTTCTTCTGTTTTTAACACCAGATAAGTGTATGCACAATGTAAATTGAAAGCAAAGGAGATGAGGGATAAGGGGAAAAAGAATCAGAGATTTGTGGACCATGAGGGAGGTTAAAGAGGCTGTCCTGAGAACAATGCTCAGATGACACTTACATAAGCAGATGGCGGCCAAGAGTCGAAGGCCAGACTCTGGGGGGAAGCAGGTGGGGAAGAGCGGCTGCAACACGTAGTTGGAGAAAGTGAGGGCGATGACAGCTTGGTTGGTAGGGTAGATCACCAGCACAGCAATCCACAGCCGCAGAAACCTGAAGGGAGAACAGGACACCCCCGCCAGCAGGCATGGCGGGGTTTCAGAGTCATCAGGAGAAAGCCCTGGCAAGTTGGGCAAGTTGGTGGGCAGCATTAGAGAGGCAGGTGGGTTAAATGAATGCATTCCTTTTTTTATTTTCAGGGATGCTGAAGAGCCTAACCCCCACCCTCAGCCCTCTGCAATGACAATAAAATGGTTTTATGATGAAAGAACTAAGTTTCAACTAGCACTAACAAGAGTCTTGGCATTCTTTCTCTCCCTTCATTAACTCTTCTCTCCCACACTGGCCCCCAAGCATCCAATGGTGGAAATATAACATTTGCAACCCCAGAATTGGGATAGCCAGGACATGCTAAAGGTGGAGCTTCTTAAGCAACTGCCAGGGGAGGCACCAAGGGGGGTTTTGCAGGAGTGGTACCTTCCAAACCCTTTGGCCCTTTGGCGAGGGTTGAGGTCTTCCATGGCAGGGTTTCAGAAGCTGAGAAATTCAAGATCAGGACCTGATTATAGAGGGGGGTCATTGTCCTTTGTAATGGGAGAAGAGGGTATACTGTGTCTTAGGTGGTCACTCTCATTTGTCAAGATAGAAGGGATTTGTTTTTGTGATGTGATTTCTCTGGGAATCAAAGGTCAGTGTTGTTATATAGTTCTGTTAGCTCTCCTTCACAGAATCTTTCCTATAGATTAACACTACAAACCTGGTTCCTCTGTCATTCTAAGAAGCATCGAGGGGACACAAGGCTAAACTAGCAAACATGACAGAAAAGCAAGGAGAAATCTCATTCTCCAGTTCTTCTTGGCACACTGGAGAGGAAAACCCCCTGGCCTTGGCTTCCTCCAACCTGACCTCTTTCTATACCGTCTTTCTCATTTTCCCTAAGATCACTCAGGTTTTCACAGATCCTCTTACCCAGCCAGTCCTCCGAAGATGTCCTTGACGTAGGAGTAGTCACCTCCAGATTTGGGGATGGTGACCCCGAGCTCAGCATAGCAGAGGGCTCCCACAGCTGTGATGAGACCTGTCACTATCCAGACAATGAGAGCAAGTCCCACAGAACCAGCATTCTCCAGCACGCCCTTTGGTGAAACAAAGATTCCGGAGCCGATGATGTTTCCTGCATGAAGCACAAAGGGGAAGGAGGGGAGACAGCAGAGTCAGGACAGCAAAGGCAAGAGTGGCCTTTACAAGGTGGTCTCACCTCTGATCTGATTATTAAACACCTTTGACATGTGGAAAAGACCTTCAGGCTGGTGTGCCTGACAGTAATTCTCCCTAAAGTCAGGGTAAAGAGGAGCAGAGAACTGACATACTAACCAGGAACCTGGTCAGGAATTTTACATGTCTCATTTATCCTATGCCAAGCTAATAGAGTCAGATATCATTTCTCACATTTTATAGAGGAAGAAATTGAGTCTGAGAGATACCAAGTGAGTTGCCTCAGTCCACAGAGCAGTAAGTGATGACATAAGTTTGAATCTCAGGACCCTCTAACTCAGTTACACATGGTGTACGCAGGCGACAAGGTTGGCTGAAGATGTCAGGGCTGGGAAAGTGGGCCTCTCAGTGCCAGCTAGAAGGCTTTAAAAATGAATCAAAAGCCAATATCTTTTGGACAGATTGTGGTCACACCCCATAACTAGGGGTTTTCAAGACCTATGAATGTGAACAGCATTCTTGGAGGCTGGCTTCTACCCCAGACATGACAGCCCCACCCTTGGTGAAGAATATGAAATAACCGGGCGGCGCCTGTGGCTCAGTGAGTAGGGCGCCGGCCCCATATACCAAGGGTGGCGGGTTCAAACCCGGCCCCGGCTAAACTGCAATCAAAAAATAGCCGGGCGTTGTGGCGGGTGCCTGTAGTCCCAGCTACTCGGGAGGCTGAGGCAGGAGAATCGCTTAAGCCCAGGAGTTGGAGGTTGCTGTGAGCTGTGTGAGGCCACAGCACTCTACCGAGGGCAATAAAGTGAAACTCTGTCTCTACAAAAAAAAAAAAAATAAATAAATAAATAAAATTCTTTAAAAAAAAAAAAAAAAAGAATATGAAATAACCCTATAAAAACAGACCTAGTTGTTTGAAAGTGGTTTGTAGGAGCACAGTGTGTGCAAAGCCTCAGCATTATATTCCTTCAAAGGTCATTCCCAACCAGTGCTTCAGGTGACCCTCGAAACAACCTATGGAATTCAGGGAGAGGAGGAAGGGGAGGTACTTCTGTATTTTACAAACCAAGAGACTAAGACACAGAGGGGTTAAGTGGCTTTCTCCAAATTCCACAGCTACTGATGGGTAAAATTGGATCCAGAAGTCAGTCTTCTGATGCTTAACCCAGTGCTCTTTCCACTAATCTACTTCTGCTTTTGTGTGCAAGGGCTGCCTGTCTCCTGAGAAGGGAAGTGGCCAGTACTGAATGGCTACCTATTGGGCTGGGTGTGTTGGGTGAGGGGGGAGTAGCAGTGCAGAGGCCATTCCTGACATACTTCCCCCCAACTTTTCCTTTGTCTACTTCTTGTGTTTAAAGGCTGCAATCAAGGTTCATTGGATGGGTGCTTTGAAAGCCCTCTCTTCATGCCCTGCCTTGTTGCACCCCTCAATGCCTAAAGGAAGAAGCAGAAACTAAATAGATCCAGATGGAAAGGCAGAGCTGAAGTAGTATGGGTCCAGTTGGATTTGACAGTGTTCTGAGAACATCTCAAATTCCCACCATTCTCTTTAGTGATCTGGAACCAGTGAGATGGAGATTGTAAAGTGCTATGCTCAACTTTCAAAAACTGATTTTCAGATCTCAACCATAAATTGACTTCAATCCAGTTCTGAAATTTCATTTCTAAACCAAAATTCAGTTGTTTTTCTTTTCTTTTCTTTTTTTTGTCACCCTCCATAAAGTGCCATGGTGTCATAGCCCACAGCAATCTCAAACTCTCGGGCTCAAGTGATCCTCTTGCCTCAGTCTCTCGAGTAGCTAGCGCGACTACAGGTACCTGCAACGTGCCCAGCAATTTTTAGAGTTAGAGTCTTGCTCTTGCTCAGGTTGGTCTTCAACTCTTGAGCTGAAGCAATCCACCCACCTTGGCCTCTTAGAATCAAAATTCACGTACTAAACGCAATGACTTTCATTCCTCTTGGGTACAGAATGTTCACATTCTAAATGCAATGACCTTCATTCCTCTTGGGTACAAAATCTGCTGTTCTTTTCCAAATTAAAAAATGGCAGGGGGCGGCGCCTGTGGCTCAGTGGGTAGGGTACCGGCCCCATATATTGAGGTTTGGTGGGTTCAAATCCAGCCCCGGCCAAACTGCAACAAAAAATAGCCGGACGTTGTGACGGGCACCCATGGTCCTAGCTACTCGGGAGGCTGAGGCAAGAGAATCACCTAAGCCCAAGAACTGGAGGTTGCTGTGAGCTGTGTGACATCAGAGCATTCTACACAGGGTGATAAAGTGAGACTCTGTCTCTACAAAAAAAAAAAAAGGCAGAGTGAGATGAGTAAGGAGGAGGGGGGAGGGGTCCAGAAGATCATAAAAGCAGTGAAGACCCGGGAGATTGAAGTGTAGACTAGAGGGCACAGATCAAAGCTAGATACAGATGACACAAAATCACATTTCTATCTTTAACATGTCTTCCTTCTTTTGGTGCTAACAGTCTATCCCCACAGAACAGGGCGGTGTGTAGAAATGAAACTAAAAAAAGAAATAATCTCTCATCATTAATTTTGTGATACAATTCTCAGTACAGCTCTCAGTCCAAGAGAAGGTAGAAAAAAAAGATTCTGAGTGCCCCCAGTCCTTGCAGACCTTTCCTTTCCTTATATGTTTAGGTAAAGTCCTATGATAGGACCGAGAGGCCATTTTTCAGTCCTCTGCTCTCCTTGGCCAGTCCCCATATGGGCTTTGCAGAAGTGTTGGGCTAGTGGAGACCAGCTTGTAGTATCCTAGGATTCAGGCACATTCACCCTGTCAAATGACTCTTCACCTGCCAAAATGAAATGTGTGGCTGTTCTCTGGAAGATACCAAATGCTGGGAAACAAGAGAGCTAGAGACAGGCTCCCTAGTATTGTTGAAAGGGATAATAAGGGTGGCACCCATAGCTCAGTGAGTAGGGGGCCAACCACATACACAGAGGTTGGTGGGTTCGAACCTGGCCTGGGCCAGCTAAAACAACGACAACTGCAACAAAAAAATAGCCAGGCATTGTGGCGGGTGCCTGTAGTCTCAGCTACTTGGGAGGTTGAGGCAAGAGAATCGCTTATGCCCAAGAGTTTGAGGTTGCTGTGAGCTGTGACATCATGGCACTCTACCAAGGGGAACATAGTGAAACTCGGTCTAAAAAAAAGAAAGAAAGAAAGAAAGAAAGAAAGATAATAAATTCCTTGCCTAGCAGGAATTTATCAAAAAGTCATCGATAGGGCATTTCAAAGCCAGCCAAGAAGAGAGCAATAGAACTAGAGTTATAAAACCAGCTCAAGGGGTTAGAAAAACAATGACTACTAGCAGAAAAACAGAGTTTGACTTTGGTCCTTAAGGCACTGAAAAGGACCAAAGGGAGGGGCCTGCAGTTAGGCATTTCTTAAATCTAGGAATGCCTGTTGCAAGGGGAAAGTGGGGGTGGGTGATGTTTGAAAGATCTGATCTTCTTAGGAATAAAGAGTGACAATGTTCCCCCAGTAAGGGTTCTTGGAAAACAAACACTGCACTAGGAATCAGTAAATCAGGATCAGTATATGTTTCTCTTCTGTTTTTGCTCTGATATTTCCATAGTGTGCATGTTCTTCCCCTTGTAATTGTACTTGCTGTTGGAAGGGTCTGACCCACTTCTTGCTTCCATTTATTCTTAGAAGCTCTGTGATCTTTTAGGAAGATGCTAGAATGACTGTGAGGATCAAAGTCCTGAGACAATGGGACAAGAGCCCTGATTTTATAAAAATTGGTTCTTCTCCTCTAAAAAAATCTTAATTTTGACCAAATTAAAATTACAAAAGGCCAGCCGCAGTGGCTCATGCTTGTGATCCTTGTACTCTGGGAGGCCAAGGCAGGTAAATTGCTTGAGCTCAGGAGTTTGAGACTAGCCTGAGCAAGAGTGAGAGACCCTGTCTCTAAAAAATAGCTGGGTGTTGTGACAGGCACCTGTAGTTCCGGCTACTCGGATGGCAGAAGCAAGAGGATTGCTCAAGCCTAAGAGTTTGAGGTTGCTGTGAGCCAGGATGCCATAGCACTCTACTGAGGATGATAGTGTGAGACTCTATCTCAAAAAAATAAAATAAAATAAAATTACAAAGAAGAAGCTAAAAAAAAAAAAAAAAAAGAACAAAAAACTGAGCTATGCTAGTCTATACTGTGTACTCGGGAAGAGGAAAGAAGAGGGGTGTCTCTCTCTGATTCTGAGGAAACTCCTACCCAGAAGACCAGAATCTGGGAGCACTTCCTTTACCAGAGTGGCCTCTGGGACTTCTGCAGGGGCAAGAGCAGAAAAACAAAACTCACAGAAGAGCCAGGCTCTGGAGCTGAAAGAAAATTTACACTACATTTACTGAAAAGTAGTGTCTACTATCTGTAATCTTTAGTGTTTATTCCCACTAGACTGTAAGTACCATGAGAGCAGGAGCTTTGCTGCTTCCCCTCAGCTGTGCAGTGTCATCTAGTAGACATTCCACAAATGCTTAATGATTACATAATGTCTGACATCATTTATTGTAGCTCCAGAGAGGAATTTAAATACATCTATTTTTTTGGAACCTCCAAATCCTGTAAGAACGTTGAGTGTGTGTTACAAGCAGATGAGTAAAGCAAACAACCCACTTATACTTCACTGCTGAGGAAGATAGATTGGCTATTATTACCATCTCCAATTTATAGGGAAAGAAAGTAGGGTGACTATCACTTTCCAAATGAGGGAAATGAGGGAGGTATTATTATCCCTACATTATGGAGGAAGACACAGACCCAGAGAGGTAGTTATTTGCCTAAAGTGCAGAGTAAATTAGAGACAGCTGGATTGGAACCTAGATCTTGTGTCATAGGCTCAAGCTTTTCCCTAAAAATAAAAGGTTTTCCTACATACTATGGGGTCGGTCTTACTTTGCTTCACTCCATGGGCAATGAGAATAAGTCATAGAAGTCACTTACTAAAGAACTGGGCCACAGATCTGGTTCCTTCCTTCTATTGCAGCACCACCTTCAGTGGTGATTTACAAAACAATCACATCTATTTACTACCTTACTTGATTTTCATAACTTCTTTCTTTTTTTTTCTTCTTTCCCTCCCTCTCTTCCTTCCTTTTGTCTTTCCCTCCCTCTCTTCCTTTTCCTTCCTTCTCTCTCACTCTTTTTGAGACAGAGTCTCACTTTTTTGCCCCAAGTAGAGTGCCTTGGAGTCATAACTCACAGCAACCTCTAACTCTTGGGCTCAAGTGATCCTCTTGTCTTAGCCTTCCAAGTAGCTGGGACTACAGGTGCCCACCACAATGTCCAGTTATTTTTTACAGATGGGCATCTCACTCTTGCTTAGGCTGGTCTTGAACTCATGAGCTCAAGTGATCCGCCTGCCTTGGCCTCCCAGAGTGCTGGGATTACAGGCACGAGCCACTGCACTTGGTCCACTCAAAGATTTCTTTCTTTCTTTTCTTTGACGTTGTCTCACTCTGTCCCCTGGGATTGAGTTCCAGTGGTGTCCTCATAGCTCATAGCTACCTCAACTCCTAGGCTTGAGTGATCCTCTTGCCTCAGCTTCCTGCATAGCTGGAATTACTTTCTTAAGTGTGCAGGGCAGACCTATTTCACTTTTGTGAAAACTGAGGTTCAGAGAAGGGAAGAGACTTGATCAGAGTCATGCATAGCTTAAGCAGCAAGGACTAGATGAGAGGTTGAGGCCTTGGACTTCTCTGGCCAAGGATTTCCTCTGCCACCCCATGTTGCCTCTCCTTGGAAATTGCACAACAGACACTTTAGCTGCAGGGCTTTTCAACTTGGACACTGTCCAAATCAGACTTATTTTGGAATGGCTCTGAAAAAGAACTAGGAAAGATCTTTTCTACCTTGATGATGAAACTTTTTTGATGAGATGTAGGAAGAAAGTTGATTACTACGGAGGTGTTTTTCTCTATTGCTTTAAACTCAGACTTACTGTCTATAAAGCCATTTAAGAATGAGATATACACCCATCTGGTATTGCTGAGGTACTCATGGTCAGGATTTTAGTCCTGCTTCCATCACCATAATTAATAAAGTAATCATCTTATCACATAGATCTTTCGTGGTGAAAAATGGATTCTAGGATGTCTGGACAATGAGGTCCAGCTTGGCTTGTTGTGTTAAAGAAAAGCCAAACAAATCATTCCATTAAAAAGGGGCCAAACCTACCAGGGGCAAGTCTTCACTAGAAAAATTGCTGGAATTGAGAAAATCCATGTTTGCCATGAATAATCACTAACTTCCCCATCTACAGGCCAATACCCATGACTCCATTAAGTCATTTTCACATCTAGGCCTGTCCGCACTAGAACACTGAAGCCATCAGAGAATTTCCTGGGGCATGGAATTACAGACTTCTAATGCCCAGCAGACCCTCAGATCCAAACGCTTTTGCTTTACCTATTCATGCTTGTGTTGAAATCTAGCCACAACTTCTTTCTGGGACTTGGAAGTTCTAGCCATTTCCATGATGGCCAGGGAAAGCTGAAGTGAACCTGTTGTGAGTTCCTTCCATAAATGTCTGGGAGGATTCCAGAGCTTTTTAGGACTGGGGGAAGAGTGTCAGAGCAAGGTCTGGCAGACTAGGGCTGGTCTTTAACCCTTTTGCCAGACTTGGAAGCACTCCATCTTTTACCCAGAAGACAGGTACAAACAGCTGCTGGGGTTAGAGCAGGTCAGGTTGCCCTGAGGAGTTGCCAGCTCTTGCAGAGCAGAGATGTGGAAGGCACTGTAGGACTCTGCTGTCTGGGAAGGGCATGAGACTTAGAGTTGGAGGAGCCACCAAATCTTGGTTTTGCCACTCACAAGCCATGTGACCTGACTTTTTCTGAGAATTACTTCCTTTGTCTGCAGAATGGGAATAATTGCTCGTACCTTGCCTACCTCACAGAGCCGTTGTGGAGATCAAGGCAGAGCACAAATATGTGAGGAACTCTACAATTTTTGAGATGCTAATAATTATAAGCAATTACTATGATTTATTTGTAGTAGTAGGGACAGAGACCAATCATGGAAGAATCTGACAGGCTTCCTTTGGAGGCTTGGCTCCAAAACAGCACTGTGCAGCCAGGACCATGAAGCATTCTATGAGTCATTTGTCTATTTGTCTAGGTATAATTTTTAGATGCCTCAAGTGGGTGGGCAGCAGGTAATTGCATGTCAAAAAGTATTTATTGAGCGCCCACTCTGTACATGCTTACTTTGGAAGGTAATTGAGAAGTACTTGTTCACACATGGGCTTTTAATGAAATAGATGGAGCCAACTACCACTCACCAGCCACTGAGAGACAGACATTGTAGCCCGAGGGGCTAAGAGTGCTGAGCCTTCAAATAAGCCCATTAAAGACTCACATCTTGCCTCCAGCATTTCCCTGCCAGACTCGGAAACCAGGTACCCACAAGTGAGAGGTTTTGTCTTCCTCAGTGGTTTTCAACAGGGGATAATTCCCCACCCCCCCCAGCTTAAGGGGTCAGTTGGCCATATCTGGAGACACTTTATGTTGTCAAGATGTGGCTGGACGTGCTACTGACACCTGACGTGTAGAGGCCAGGAATGCTGCTAACCATACAGGACAGCCTCCTGCAACACAGATGTGTCTGGCCCAAAAAGTACTGGAGCTGAGGTTGAGGAATCCTGCTAGGATTCAATGGCACGGTTTGGTTCATCTCTAATCCCTTTAAGATTTGAATCTGGATGATTTTTCAAGCTAAGTACAAACATGTATTATTTATGGGAATAACTTATTTTTAAACTAAAAATATTTTTTATTGTGGTAAAAACATATGACAAGATTTACCATCCTAACTACTTTTAAGTCTACAGTTCAGTAGTGTTAAGTATACGCATATTGTTGTGAAATGGTCTCTAAAAGATGATTTGCTTTGGTGTTGACTGACTGCTGTTATTTCACAAATTCTTATTTTTTCTTTTTTTGAGATAAGGTCTCATTCTGTTGCCAAGGCTAGAGTGCAGTGGCATCATCATAGCTCACTGCAGCCTCAAACTCTTAGGCTGAAGTGATCCTCCTAACTGAGCCTCCCCAGTAGTTAGGACTACAGGAATGTGCCACCATGCCTTTCTCCACTTTTTGGAGTCTCACTGTGTTTTTCAGCTGGTTTTGAACTCCTGTCCTCAAGGCATCCTCCTGCCTCGATCTCCCAAAGCATTATCATTATAGGTGTGAGCCACAGCACCTGGCCCCACAGATACTTTCTAAGTACTTAGAATGTGCTAGACCATGTGCTAGGCTATAGGATGTGAAAGTGAGTGACACTCAGTCCCTGCTCTCAAGAAATTGCATGGAGAAGTGAAGATGTGTGCAGACACAGCTGATACCACCAGGGAGAGCAGAAGTCCCCTGAGTGCTACTGCAATATATAACAAGATATTAGGGGAAAAGGTCACTGGTATGGGTTGTTCAGAAAAGGCTTCCTGGAAGAGGGAAGCACAAGATGGAAGCTGATGTGTGAGTAAACTCAACAGGGAGGGAAGGAAAAGAAATTGACTGGTTGATAAACAGATGAAACTTGGGCTGAATTAGTCAGTTCTTCTCATCACCCAATCAGTTCAATCTAAATTTCTGAACTGGAATTACTGAGTGTGTGGTTTGGGGGTGGGATGGGAAGTGGGAGGTAGAGGATGAGCTCAAGGAGAGAAAGGAATTAATCTTTATTGAACATAGACCATAGGTAAGGGGCTTTGTTTTATTTATTTTTTCAAGACAGAGTCTTGCTCTGTCACCCACAGAGTGCAGAGGCATCATCATAGCTCACAGCAACCTCAAACTCCTGGGCTCTAGCAATCCTCTCGCCTCCCTCCGCCTTCTAAGTAGCTGGAACTACAGGTGTTCACCAATATGCTGGGCTAATTCTTCTCTTTTTTGTAGAGACAAGGTCTCACTCTTGGTCAGGCTGGTCTCAAACTCCTGGCCTCATGAAATCCTCCCGCTTCGGGCCTCTCAAAGTGCTAGGATTATAGGTGTGAGCCACCATGCCTGGCCTCTTTGTTTTAATACTTCACAAGAAACTTCTTTTAACAGCAAAATAATCATTAACTTGCTCAAGGTTACAAAGATGGTTAATAGGGAAGCAGTTTGAAAACCTAAGAGTATCTCTAAAGCCCATCTTCTGCTGTATCACGGATGGTTCCTCTCCTTTTATAATACATTGATGCAAATCATGGAGAAATCCATGTTAGGCTTTCTGCTTCCAGCACCAGTGCCCCAATGCCTCCTTAAGGCAACCTGACCTGCCTATGTCAGCTATTTATTCAATATCTTAGACAGAACTGTACTGTAAAGAAGCAGCTAAAGTATTTATGCATTACATAGATGTACAAACATCTGTATATATAAAATATCTATACAGGGTGGACATAAAGTTCGTGTGCAATTTGAAATAGTTTAACATAGTAAATTGCACACAAACTTTATGTCCACCATGTATATATCTTGAGTCCTCTGGATTTGCTGCCCAATTTTGAGGGCTGCCCAATTGTTTTTTTTCCTGAGATAGAGTCTCATCATGTCACCCCTGGTAGAGTGTCAGCTCACAGCAACAGCTCACAGCTCACAGCTCACAGCAACCTCAAATGGGACCCAAGCAATTCTCTTGCCTCAGCCTCCCAACTAGTTGGGACTACAGGTGCCTGCCATAACACCAGCTATTTCTTTTGCTGCAGTTGTCATTGTTGTCCAGTTGGCCCTGGGCCGGGTTCAAACCCGCTAGCCTCGGTGTATGTGGCCGGTGCCCTACTCACTGAGCTATAGGCGCCACCCCCAATTTTTTAAGAAAGCAAAATATGTACATGTTCTTTCTATTAGAAAAGAACACTAAATATTCTGCATCAGCCATACTCTCTGAGTAATACGCCTGCAGCTCAGCATGAGGTTGCCTGGTACATCTTTAGACATAATGTGAAACCCTTTCCCCAGAAATGACGTCACTGCTAATGCTGAGGATATTTAAAGCCCGGAGCAAACCAGTGGGAAGACTTGTGACTGTGACAACGGATGAGATGTGATGGATAAAGTTTTTCAGCTCAAACTTCACTCATTCTATAAATAAAACAGCTTAAAATAGATGTGAGGGATTATTTTGCTTCTTAGAAATAAAATTCACCAGTGCTCAACACAGAGCCTAGCATATAATAATATGCTCAGTGAGTGTTTGTTAAAATATGGAATAATCCTGAGCCCTATGACCAGTAGCCCTCACCCACTCCTAGAGATTAGCCTGCAGCTTGCTGTTTCCCAATTTCCAGGGAAGAGGCACTCAGGGGCCTCCTCTGTAGGCATATTCTATGAGGGGAGCAAGGCATGGTACTTCTTACTATGTAAGTTCAGCAAGGAGTTAAAAAATTGGAAAGGAACAATTTCTAGCCTCCTGGGTTCCTGAATGACTCTTGTTTTCTGCAGTTCAGAATATACTCCTGGGATCGCTTGCTCCTGCCTGCTCTTCTAGATCCAGCCCCTCCCCCCCGCAACAACAATAAAACAACAACAGAAATTCCTAAAGCATTTCTTGTAGGCAGCCATACTGCTAGATTACTACTCAAAAAAAAAAAAAAAAGAGGAAATCTTGGTAGCCTAGCGACTTGAGAAGCCCCCACCAATATGCCCCACACCTCCATCCCATTTCAGTACACCAATTTAATTCAGAAAAATTGTGCATATGATGCTGACCTCTCTGAGAAGGTCATTTGATTTTGGTACAGAGTGTTTTTATGGCTGTTTTTCTAAATAAAGCAGGCTGTTTGGTTCTGTCTTTTGGACACAATTTTTACCTGCTGAGTTTCTTTTTTTTTTTTACCTGCTGAGTTTCTATTTTCTTTCCCTGACTCTAAGCCATCTCCTGCTAGTCACATATTCTGCATAACTCTGCTCTTTGAAGGAACATATTGTAGCCTCAGCAGTAGCATATTCAACCAAATTGCTCCTTGGGTCCTCTGGTGCTGGTGGCAGGCCACATGGCAGCAGGATCCCTCATCCCAGCCACCTTGAGCTCCACGTTATGGAGCATTTTGGTTAAGCTCAGTTGCTTCAGAGTTCGATGACCTGAGTGGGAATCCAGGCTCTACCAATTACTTGCCTATTTTAACCTTTCATTTCTATAACAGTAGCTATGGCATGGGATTAGATGACAATATTTACAAAGTACTGATCACCATGTACCTAGTGCATAGTTAGCGTTCAGTAAATGGTAGCTACTTATTATTATTTCAATGCTGAGTATAGCCTTTTCCTACTCACCAAAATATGTTTGTTTTGAAATATCGCCTATCTGGCTGCCGTCCCAGAGTTTTCTTTGAGAACAATGAGCGTTTTAATCATGTTTTCATCCTGAATGAACCAAATCCTAATCCCTCCATGTTTTGTGTGCGTGTTTAATTGAAGCACACACTCAAGGAGTAGTTTTCACACTCTCTCTGGTCAACATCCAATAAACATTTTTTTTTGTGTGTGTGTGTGATTTTTGGCCGGGGCTGAGTTTGAACCCGCCACCTCCGGCATATGGGGGGGGGACCGGCACCCTACTCCTTGAGCCACAGGCGCCACCCCCAATAAACATTTTTGAGATTAGAAACTAATGCATCATATTAGAGACTAAAATGCAAAATCTTTTGTACTTGAAATAGTCCCAGGTCAGCCCTGTGCCATTTTGGTACAGTTATTCCTATAGCCACATTTTTCCATTGAAAAATACCCTTAAAAAAAATGTCTTTTTTTCTTTACCAGCTTTTTCAGGAGCAGGCTTCTGTGACTCAATTTCCCCATGTTTAAAATAGAGATGATTATAATATCTACTTTCTTTTTTTTTTTTTTTTTTTTTTGGCCGGGGCTGGGCTTGAACCCGCCACCTCCGGCATATGGGACTGGCGCCCTACACGTTGAGCCACAGGCGCCGCCCTATAATATCTACTTTCATAGAATTGTTGGCAGGATTAAATATGTAAAGAATATATAGCACAGGACTAGGCATTTGGTTACAGCTTAATAAATACTATTTTTTAGCAAATCCATGTTAGCTGAGAGAATGGTGGTCTAGTAGCTAGTACTGTCCTTATCTCCAGTGTTGTCTTACAGCAAACACACCAAGTTCCCCCACAAAGACACATTGTGCTGAAAACAAAATGGTCTGACAAATTATAAACTTTTCTTTCTTATTTTTTTAGAGACAGAGTCTCACTCTGTCACCCAGGCTGGAGTGCAGTGGCCCAGTGTAACTTCAAACTCATGGGTTCAAGTGATCCTCCTGCCCCAGCCTCCTGAGTAGCTAGGACTGGGCTGATTTATTTTGTGTTTTTAGTTTTTGTAGAGACTGGGTTGTGCTATCTTGTTCAGTTTGGTTTAGAACTCCTACCCTCAAGTTATCTTCTTGCCTCAGCTTCTCAAAGTTACAGGCATGAGCCACTGTGTCCAACTTAAACTTTTCTTTTGAGCTCTGAAGCCAGCTTGTTTGACTTCAAGACACAGATTCTGGTTATATATCTAAATACATGACTGGTGCAGAGCAACCTAAATCTAAACAGCTGGGATCTCTGTAGGCATCTCCAGCATGACTGGGAAGAATACTGGTCCATAAAGATAAGGTGTGTACATGGGGGAGTTAACGGGAACGTGGTCTATGTTAGCCAGATGCACATGAGGCTCACCCCAAGACTTCCTAAAGTTCACCAGGAAACATTACCTTCTTTCATTGCCAGATGACTGCCCAGCTCCTCCAACACTGTGAACCTTCCTCACTGGGAACAAAACATTAATTGGTTCATCTATAAAAACCAATAAGGACTTCTGTCTAGGTTCTAAAGGTAAACAGCCCTTTAAGAGCTAAAAATAGAAATAGTAGAGAATAATGCTTAAGAGCTTGATTCAGGTTTCAGACAAGCTCTGAAGTTTGAATACTAGCTTCAATACTTTTTAGTTATACGACCTTTGGCAAGTTGCTTACCACTTTGAGCCTCTATTTCCTTATCTGGAGGAAGAAATAATAAGCACCTACCAAACAGAGGTCACTGAGAAGGACAGATAAGATAATATATGTTAGGTAATTGGATAAATGCCGGGCATATTCTAAGCATTTTTTCAAGTCTGTTTTGTTGTTGTTTAGAAAACTTTATTCTTCTATTTCTCTATCTTTTTTCCTTTATATACACATCCTTTTAGTGGTTTCTCTACATTCGTCTATTTTTTAAAATCTATTTTTTAATTGAGATGAATTTCACTGTGTTGTCTAGCCTGGTCTTAAATTCCTGGGCTCAAGTAATTCTCTCTCCCCAGCCTCCCAAGTAGCTACAGGTGCATGCCATTGTGCCTAAATTACTAAATGTTTGATAATAATAATAACTATTGACAGTAGCTTTGGTACCATTAGCAAGGGAATTTTACTGTCCTTCTCCTTGTAGATTTTAGGGGAAACTCCACATTCATTCATGGTGGAATCTAAGTTCATCTGCTGCCCACAGGTTTCCTTAGCAAGTACATGTTGAGCAAAAGCCTAGTTAGATGCTTCTTCTTCTTTTTAGGGCAAGGATGATTTAAAAAAATTAAAATCGGGGGCGGTGCCTGTGGCTCAGTGAGTAGGGCGCCGGCCCCATATGCCGAGGGTGGCGGGTTCAAACCCAGCCCCGGCCAAACTGCAACCAAAAAATAGCCGGGCGTTGTGGCGGGCGCCTGTAGTCCCAGCTGCTCGGGAGGCTGAGGCAAGAGAATCGCGTAAGCCCAAGAGTTAGAGGTTGCTGTGAGCCGTGTGACGCCACGGCACTCTACCCGAGGGCGGTACAGTGAGACTCTGTCTCTACAAAAAAAAAAAATGAGCCTGGGTATGGTGGCTCATGCCTGTAATCCTAGCACTCTAGGAGGCCGAGGCGGGTGGATTACCTGAGCTCACAGGTTCAAGACCAGCCTGAACAAGAGCGATGCCCCCATTTCTAAAAATAGCTGGTATTGTGACAGGCATCAGTAGTCCCAGCTACTTGGGAGGCTGAGGCAAGAGAATAGCTTGAGCCCAAGAGTTTGAAGTAGCTGTGAGTTATAACACCATGGCCCTCTACCAGGGGTGACAAAATGAGACTCTGTCTCAAAAAAAATTTTTTTTTAAAAGAAAATTAAAATGGGCCCACCTAATTGTCCAAGTTGATGAAATTATTCTTAGCTTAAAAATTTTCAAAACAGGTTCTCAATCGCCCTTGAGATAAATCCTTCTTATTACTACTGTCTTCAGATTTTAGCCGAATAGTCAATTAAATTCAACCATCATTTGAATTATTCTGCATCAGACATTCTGCTAAGCACTCAAGATTCCGACATATAATTTTTGATCAAGGAAATAACAGTTTGGTCATCATGCTTTTACCCACAAAATCTCTTAGAATTGTCTTCCTGACTTCTTTCCCCACATCCAAGATGCTTCTTCTTCTTCTTTTTTTCAGACAGGGTATTTTACTCTGTTGCCCAGGTTAGAGTGTAGAGGAGTTATCATAGCTCACTGCAACTCAAACTCCCGGGCTCAAGTGATCCTCCTTCTTTAACTTCCTGAGTAGTTGGGACTACAAGCACCCACCACAATGCCCAGCTATTTTTTTTACAAATGGGTCTTGTTCTTGCTCAGACCTGTCTTGAACTTGTGAGTTCAAGTAATCCATCTTCCTTGGCCTTGCAGAGTGCTAGCATTACAGGGGGGAGCCACCCTGCACTGACCAGATCACTGAATTTTAAATGGAAAATCCTTTATATATTTTTGCATTTGGTCTTGAAGAAACTTGAATCACTACCATCTACTTGGAAACTGCCCTAGAAGAGAAAAGGGCAGTTCCTCAGCACATCTGCTATCAATAGCCATGCAGGAGGGGATGCAGAAAGGATTTTGGCTCCATATCATCCTAAAAGGGAGATTTGTTTCCTAGCTAGAAAAGGTGGAATGATGCCTACTAACTCTATAAGTATTTTTACACTTTGAAAAAACATCCTGATTTCTCTGAAATCACATATTTGAGGACCTTTTTTTTTTTTCCAAGAGAGTCTCACTCGGTTGCCTTGGGGGGTTAGGTGCCATGGCATCAGAGCTCACAGCAACCTCAAACTCCTGGGCTCAAGCCATCCTCTTGCCTCAGCCTCCCGAATAGCTGGGACTAGACATGCCTGCCACAACACCCAGCTAGTTTTTCCATTTATAGAGATGGGGTCTCACTCTTGCTCAGGCTGGTCTTGAACACCTAAGCTCAGACAATCCACCACTCCCACAGTGCTCGGGTTACAGCCGTGAGCCACCACACCTAGCCATTGTAATATATATATGTATGCATATATATATATATATATTTTTTTTTTTTACTGCAGAACACCAGCGTTGCTATTCTTATTACTGTTGCTATTTTTATTAGTTTGAGGATAATTCTCACATTAAAGTACCATCCATGAGGTCATGGACAAATCACCCCACTGAAATAGTACTTATACTTGAACATTCCCATTTCTTCATAGTCTCGGAAAAAAATGTTGAAGAGACACAAACTTCAGTATATAGGAAAATATCTTCTACCCTTGAATACCTCACCTATGTTGGGATTGCTGAGTGCAGCTGAAGCAGGAAGAAGGAAGTTTGACTGTCCTGTTTGCAATGCCATGCACATCTGTACATAAATCAGAACCTTCTCAAAGAGAGGAAAATGCTTAATTCTATCAATCAAACTGGAGAAGTAATAGGCTCTGGGCTATTTATAGACTTTAAATAGACATGCGCAATACATATTGAGTTCTCGGCTGATCTCCTTTTTTAGAGCAATTGAGATAACGTAAAGGAGAGGCAAAGATGAAAAGGTTCTGCTTAATTCAGAAAGATGATAATTTAAAAAAAGAAAATGTAATGAGAGATTCAAATCGTGACTATAATTTTTTATGCCAGTATCTTTCTTAGAACTACAGATGCCTGAAAACTTCCCAGAATCAGAGAATGATGAGATTCCATTTTCAAAAGAGGTTGGATAATATGATCACTGAAATCTGGGTGCAGAAGTGAAAAGGATTATCTGAATTCTGTACTGATTTTATTTGATTTAAAGGGTGTTCTCCAGTGTCACTATTGCTCTCAGGTGCCAAAATGTCTCCAAGCTGCTGCATAGAACATGGTGTCATCCAGAAAAACTGGTTCAGGGACACCAGGACACAATAAGCCTTCCGCAAAGGAACTCTGGAGAGGTAACACAGAAACATACCTGGGCCTGACTGTCCTGCACTCCTTTCTCTGGGAAGAAGGTAAAGCCCTCTACCAAAGATAGCAGAAGAAAACTGTCATCTTCTGAAGTGACAAGCAGGAATAACCCACTGCTTGCTATTTATCTCCAGAGCTTCTCTGGAAAGGGGAGTATGTATTGTCTAGAGACAAAGCCCTTTGAGTGTAGTCAGTAGGAGGTGGGGATTAGAGTAGCCTGCCCTGCCACTCTTAGGGCCACCGAGGCTCCCTACCGTTGGAGTCTCCCAGCTGCCATACACATTCTCCCTCAGTTACTCCTCAACTCCACATTCTAGTTAACTGCCTATACTCTTTGAGAACCTCACCGAGTCCACTGTGGGTGTGAAGAGACACGTGGATTCCACCATGCAACTAGAGAAACCATAAACTATGCATTTACAGAAAGACTCAGCTATTATTTCTTCCATAATATCCTCATCTGCAAAATGGAAATAGCCCTGTCACATCTTCTCCACAGAGTAGATGTGCTGCACAGAGAAGGAAAATGCTATCAAAGGGCAAGTCATTGTTGCTGGGTTTTTTTTTTTTTGAGATAGAGTCTCACTCTATTGCCCAGGATAGAGTGCTATGGTATCATAGCTCACAGCATCCTCAAACCTTAGGGCTCAAGTGATCCTCCTGTTCCAGCCTCCAGAGTAGCTGGGACTACAGGTACTCACCACAACCACCAGCCAATTCTTCCACTTTTTTAGTAAAGACTGGGTCTTGCTCTTGCTCAGGCTGGTCTCCAATGCCTGAGCTCAAGCGACTGGCCACCTCAGTCTCCCAGACTGCTAGGATTACAGGCGTGAGCCACGGCACCCAGCCTGTTATTGCTATTTTTATTACACATCCCATAGTTTCATATAACATAAAACAGACTCAAATATGACTCAAAAGCCAGTCCACAGCCTGGTGAGGGTGACTGCGTAAAAGCTTATTCCTTAAACCTACCAAGTCAGAAACTCCAAGTTTCCTATCCAATCTGGTGAGTTGGAGGTCAGCGAGACCCATATTTTTAACAAGCCTTCAGGCAATGCTCATCATCAGCCAGCTTTGCGGCCCCTATTTGCACCATTCTGTGAACACAAAACAGAACTGTTTGCCTGGACTGAGGAAGAGACGTATGATATATATCACTTCCTACACTGCTCAAACGTGACAGATGGAGTAGATTATAGCACAGGTGACCGACAACCCTTTTCTTAGGAGCGCTTTCAAAGGGCTGAGTCTCACAGGAGGACCACCAGAGAGGGAGAGGAGTAGCCGGTGGGGAAAGGACTCGAACTCACCTACAATGATACCACAGGCACTGACCAATCCGATTTCTTTCTTCAGGGCTACTCCGCCCCCTCCGGCACCAGCTTCGGGGCTGGCGTCCGACTTGTCCCCACCTGGCTGGTTCTTTTCAGCGTTATTTCGGTGCCTGGCTCCCTTTTCCATTTTTCTAATAGGACTTCAACTTCCAAAGGCTGTCTGTCTTCGTAAATGCGTGCTCGTGTAAATACGCGGAGAGAGAGCCTTTAAAGTCGAAGTGTCCTTTCCCGAAACAGGGAGCACTCCTACTCTCTAAAAAAAGATAAGCAGATAAAAGAGAAAACGAAAAATATCTCTACTTTGTATGGACGCTTTCTTGTCACTCGTGCTTAAAAACAAGGGAAGTGTTGCTAAAAAGGGAGTGTGGGGAGAGACAGGTATATTTAAATACAAAAGTATGAACCAGCGACTCGGGCTGGAATCTGCTGAGAGGGACGTATCTTCAGAAACCGGGATGGTCTGCTCTGTGTACCAGGCAGCAGCTTATGTCAGGAGCTTCAAAAAGAGTCTGGATTTCCCTTCAGCTCTCCTAATAACACAGAGGTTGCCTTTATCTCCCCTTAGTCTTTGCTTTTATGATGAGGACAGATGTAGTTTT
The DNA here is from genome assembly GCF_027406575.1 of Nycticebus coucang. NCBI lineage: Eukaryota > Metazoa > Chordata > Mammalia > Primates > Lorisidae > Nycticebus > Nycticebus coucang. The sequence continues at coordinate 30,884,070 of NC_069785.1, read as the reverse complement.
CATTAACGGTAGGAGGGAAAAGGCGAATCTTCAGGTACTTCTCTTTCAGAAAAAATTTTCTCTTCCAGAAACAATAAAGTAAAATAAGATAAAAATAAAAAAACACCCCCTCCAAACCCTGACCGTTTTGCTCTAAATCGGGCTTCCACCTGCTGGGGGTTCTTTTACTGCCCCGTCTGTGCTTCCGCTTTTTCCAGATGTCGTGTTTTCTCGCTGATCTTCTTGTCCTTGTTTTCCTTCTTCCGATCTCCGTCCTAGGGCACAGACTGCCCCATCTCTCTGGGATCCGGGAGAGTGGCTGCTCCACACACTACCACGCTTCCCTTTTCGCCAGGGTTTTATTTGCAGAGCGAGGCTCCGCCTCCGCCGCCTCGGTTCCTCTCCATCCTCACTCGCTTCTCCTCCCTCCTCTTCAATTTAAATATTAGCACATAGCCTCCAGAGATCACTGAAAAATGGACTAAATTATTTCTCTTTGTAATCGTCTCTCACTTGCTCCATCTTTCGCCTTGAAACCAAGTGGAAGTAAGATCCTTCCACGTCAACTGTTCCGGGAGAGCTCATTAGCTAGCATAACGTTACAGTATTTGTGAGCTTTGTAAGTAAGGCAACAGTTGTGCAGACGCTTTTAATGCCATCAGAAATAAACCGGCCAATGTTTTAAAATATTTAGGTCTCGATTATTTGAGGATACAGGAGAGAAGCTTGCAGCGACATCATCTTCCAAGTTTCTTGAAAGTCGGAGGAATCTGCGGGTGGGGGAGGGGAATGGAAGGAATTAAGAATAATGGAAGAGAATTTCATTTAGTGTAATCGCGACGATGTTGAGTACAGAGGAAACAAAATCCAGGTGGTAGCCTGGCTGTTCACAGCTCTTATTTAGGGCTGGTTGAAACATGAAAGAAATGATTGAAACTCTGCTCCCACAACTTCTAATATATATATATATATATATATATTTAGAGACAGAGTCTTACTTTATGGCCCTCGGTAGAATGCCATGGCATCACACAGCTCACAGCAACCTCCAACTCCTGGGCTTAAGTGATTCAGTCTCCGGAATAGCTGGGACTACAGGCGCCCGCCACAACGCCCAGCTATTTTTTTTGTTGCAGTTCAGCTGGGGCTGGGTTTGAACCCGCCACCCTCGGTATATGGGGCCGGCGCCTTACCGACTGAACTACAGGCACTGCCCAACTTCTAATATTTTTGCATCTATAAATTATTTGAAAAGCAATAACTTCTGGGGAATTATCAGCACCTCAATGATCATCAAACAGATTCGATGATATTGAGAGAACTAACTTATTATTTTACCATATTGATACTATGCTACTGCTTCCCTCGGAAAATGCTGCCTCGATGATGTCTACCTATGTTTGTAACATACATGAAAAAACAGCAGGAAGCAAAATAGCAGGCAACACAATGAGTTCAATAAAATGAACGTATTTCCTTTCTTTTTCTTTCTTTTTTTTTCCTTTTGCAGTTTCTGGCCGGGGCTGGGTTTGAACCTGCCACCTCTGGCATAGGGGCTGGCGCCCTACCCCTTTGAGCCAGAGACATTATAAGTTATTTTAGATATTATTTAATATATTATGTAAGTTCCTTAAACTGACCACTAGCTACAGAAATTTCGCCTCACTTTCTGAAGAACGTTTCAAAAGATTTGGGGTTTGAAGGAAAAGAACTACTTAATTCCTTAAATAAGGGTGGTTGAGCTATTGTAGCAGCAGCTTTTCCAAATGGGGGTAAAAGTCCACTCAGCAATCTTTTTTTCAGCTTGTGCCTTGATCACTCAGCAAGTATTAAGAGGTTTCAAAGGTTGAAAGTTCAGCCCCTCTCCTTCTGCTAGTTCAAGATACAGCAAATTGAAAGCCTCAGCAGAAAAAAAAAGTTGGGGGTAGAGTATAAAGGCTTTTCAACTAAAAGGACAGACAAGGCAGGGAATATATAGCCCAAAACTCCACAGGAGGAGATGTCATGGGATATGAAAATTTTTTGAATCACTTCTGGCCTTTCCCAACAACTTTATTAAGCATTGAGGGAAAAATCTGATGGATTCATTTTTAAACATTTTGAAGACTTCTGCTCACATTTCACCATTAATGTATAATAAAACAAACAATCTTTCAGTTTCTCAAATGTGAGTTCCTTCAGTAATGTTTTGTAGTTCTAATTTAAATGATGCAGACTTAATGGTGACTTTGAAGTCTCTTGACAAAACCAGTGCAAACTGACAACAATATGGTAAGTTTTACCCTTCTTAATTTATGAACTACGAGGCAAAGGAGAGTTATGGGATCAAAAACATTCTCAAGATAAAGTGGTATTAATTGCACACAACTGGAAAGAAAGGGTGGTTGAAATTAAAATTTCTGTTTCTTTAGCAGTTGGAATTTACAAATGGCTTATGATTACTAGCGGTGCAATGTAAAAGCTAGGAAAGAAATCTTCCTTCAAAGGAACTATTACTCATATTAAGTGCCTCTCTTTAGGTTGGGATCCTTTTGTGATATAAATACTAAATGTGTCAAAATTCCACCAGACTAATCTTGAACACAGGAGAGAAAGAAAAGACTTGGTGTGATATTACATGTTGAGAAAAATCTGCAAAAGATTAACTGAAGTTCATTAAATTTTGAACACTTTTTAATGAATTCCTTTTTATCCATAATTCTCTTCTTCATTTGCCTTTTTTTTAATTCTACTTTCTATATTTAAATAGTGCTTTACAGTCTATAGTTTCATGAACAGTATCTTAATTTTTTTTCCTTCTCATAAAGTAGGTTGGGTAGACGAGGTAGTTATTTCAAAAATTTTAAAGATTAGAAGCTGAAGCTCAAAGAAGTGTTTTACCTGAGATAAAAAAGACTTAATCTAGTCCAAGGCCAGTGGAAGATAAATGACTTACACCAAGTGCTTTTATCAGGATGCTGTAGCTACTGGTCAAACCCTTGACTTCTTTTACCTGAGGGAAACAGAAGACTTTGGATCATGACCTTACCTCTGTGTAAGGTCATAACACTGACTTTTAAGAGACCCACCTAGATACCAATACTTATCTGTTCAGTGCACACACACAGCACTTAATCTGGGTCCCTCGACATTTGTCACTCCCTCTTCCCAGCGTGACCACATTCCAGGTGCTTAGTAAAACTCTGTTTCCAATATCTGAGCAACTGTTTCAGATGTTTTGCATGCTTGAGATAGGAAGAAATTGATCCCTTTAACCAGGAAAATGATGGGTGAAAGGGTCACCCACCCATCCAATCTTATAAATAATGGATTTAGGAAGAGAAAGGCTGTGTATGGCTGACACCTACTGGAAAAATAGAGATATGGCATGGCTTATAATAAAACCAAAGAACACTGTTATGTTCCAATATTCCCCTTTTCCAAACAACAGGTAAGAAGCATCTGTTAACCCAAAGTAATAGAACACAGAGCTCATCCGCTCCATTCCTGGTATTTTGCTGGGTCCAATAGGCAACACCTTATTCTTGTTCTTTGTAACAGAGGTGTGAAGTCTGAAGTCACTAACCAAGGACCCAAATCTCTCCTTAGAGTCAGCTCACAGTTCCCGCTCCACTCTTCTTATCATATCTACATGCCCAAGGTCAGAAGGTAACCCTGCTTTATTTGTTTATTTATTTATTTATTTTTTTTGTAGAGACAGGGTCTCATTTTATCGCCCTCAGTAGAGTGCTGTGACATCACAGCTCACAGCAACCTCCAGTTCTTGGGCTTAGGCGATTCTCTTGCCTCAGCCTCCCGAGTAGCTGGAACTACAGGAGCCTGCCACAATGCCTGGCTGTTTTTTTATTGCAGTTTGGCTGGGGCTGGGTTTGAACCCACCACCCTCGATATATGGGGCCGGCACCCTACCCCCTGAGCCACAGGCGCTACCCAAAACTCTGTTTTAAATTAAAGCCAGTTTTCTTCCTGGATCCCGCCTACAGTCAATTAGATAGGGGTTTCCTGAGCCAGTGATTCTAGAAACCTTTGTTTCATTTAAAAATGGAAAGCAGATGAAAATTAATGAAGAAAAGAAAAAATAAATAAAAAACAAAAGGCCAAAATAGTTCAGAAAGAAAGGATGATGAAATGAGGAGGTTCAGTCAGTTAACAAGCCCTTTTTAATGTATGCTCTGGTTGTCTTTTGGACATATTTATAGGTTCAAAGGAAGTTGTATCTTCTAGGGTTTATGCAATCCTGAGAACTTGGATGGAGTAGACTCTACTTTGTTATGATGGTTAATTAATTCATGCTCTTCTGGAGATAATGATGAATCCCTACTCTGACACTAGAGACAAAAATTCCAGCAGATTACTTGCCTGTCTGCTGCACTTAGTCAGATTCCATGGAGCCAGTCCAGTATTGGTGGGAAAGAAAGAAAGGTGCACACCCTGTGGCAGCCTGTACCTCTTTGACCTCTTTTCTGGGCTCAATCTGTAAAGGGGCCTTCACATGCTTTTTTTATTCTAAGGAATTATGCAATTCCCGTTTTGAGTACTTAAATATGGAAACTTCCACTTCCTAACTGGTCTTCATTATGTTTGCCAAAGATGAGGGATCATGTCTTTCTTTTTTTTTTTTTTTTTGGTGGTTTTTGGCCAGAGCTGGGTTTGAACCCACCACCTCCAGCACATGGGACCGGTGCCCTACTCCTTGAGCCACGGGCGCCATCCCGGGATCATGTCTTTCGAGATGTAGAAGACAAGTTCCCTGAGGGCAGAGACCAGCTTTGTTTACTGCTATAACTGCAGTACCTAAAATGGTGCCTGGCACTCAATAAATATGATTGAATGAATGAATGTTGATTAATGCATAATAAATAAATAAATAAAATAATTACCAATGTACGGGTTGATGTACCAACAAATTGTAGTAAGATGTAGCCCTCAGTACCTGGACAGGGGCTGGAACATAGAAAGAGGAGAAAACACAATCAAAGTTTTGACTTGGAATATGCTTTCATGTACAGCATAGAACTCAAGCAGGCCCTCAACACTGCCTGGCAATCCTCCCCTACTCTTGTGATCAATGAAACCTAACACTTACTTTCTCCTCTCTTCAAATCAATACCCCATCCCTCAAATCTTCACTTCCAGTTGACATCCTTGATTATTGTTTTGTGGAGAAAATAGGACTATGCCAAAGAGAACTTCCACATCCTCCATCCACTAAGTCTATCCTGCCTTGCTTTACACATGTGCACTGCCTTTCCTCCCACTGGAAGGATGTGGATGTGCTATCAAGTGCTCCTGGTATCTCCCTGACTTGTGCACTAGATCCCTTGTCCTATCTCCCTGCTCAGGGACTTTGCTCCTGGAATTATTCCTCTCTCTCCTGTATCATCAGTTTTTCTCTCTGTATGGGATTATTCCTATCAGCATATAAATATGCAGTAATAACTCTCATTAACAGCACGGAGTTTCCCTTGACTCCACACTCCTTTTCAGCTCCCCTTCTCTGCTCCCCTGTTTCCACTTCCTCATCTGCATTCCTTTTACTACACCGAAGTTTTTGTCCCATCGCCCCATGCAATTCATTCTTGTCAGGGTCACCAATAGTCACCATATGGTCCAGTCTAACTATCATTTCTCAGTCTTAATTATACTGATCTCACAGCAGCATATGGCCAGTTAAATTAAAGCCAGTTTTCTTCCTGGATCTCAGGGACCACTGCCTAGAGTCAATTAGATAAGAGTTTCCTGAGGGGGTGCCCGTAGCTCAGTGAGTAAGGCGCTGGCCACATACAACAAGGCTGGAGGGTTTGAGCCTGGCCTAGGCCTGCTCAACAACAATGACAACTGCCACCAAAAAATAGCCGGGCGTTGTGGCGGGCACCTATAGTCCCAGCTACTTGGGAGGCTGAGGCAAGAGAATTGCTTAAGCCCAAGAGTTTGAGGTTGACGCTACAGCACTCCACCAAGGGTAACATAGTGAGACTCTGTCTCAGAAAAAAAGGAGACGAAAATTAATGAGAAAAGAGGAAAGAATAGAAGAGGAAGAGCACTCACTTTCCTGGCTTTCCTCTACCTCACTGGTCTCTTCTTGGGCTCCTGGATGGATCCTTTACTCTTCCCACCTCTTCTTTTCTCTATCCTTCTTTACTACCCAGGTGATCTCATCCAGTCTCACAGCTTTCAGCAGCATCTATACATTGACATTTCCTAAATTTATAGATCCATCCCTCAGCTCTTTCATAAACTCCAGGGTCAGCTCTCTAACTGCCTAACTGATATCTCTGTTGGGATGTTTAACAGTCATTTCAAACTTAATGTGTCTAAAAAAGTGCACATTTCTCCTCCAAATATGATCATCCCCCAAGAATTCCTCACTTTAGTAAATTTCACCAATTGTGCAGGTCAAGTATCTTGTAGTTACCCTTTGCTTATCTTTTTCTCACATATCCTACATTTGGTTTGTCAGCCAATCCCTTTTCCTGTAGCTTAAAATAATATCTAGAGAGTAATCATTTTTTAACATCTCCATAGCTACCTCCCAGTTCATGGCCACTTTACCATCAGCTCTCACCCGAGCTATTTCAACAGCTTTCTAATTGGTCTCCCATTTGCACACTTTTTTCCTACAAATGTTCTTCTACACAGAAGCCAGAATGGTCCTTTGTAATCATAGATCATAAATAACATGTCTCTCTACTGTTCAAAACCCTCTATTGGCTGCCCAACGGCTAGAATCAAACCTGAAATCTTCTTTGTCATGGCCCTGGTGTCTAAATCATGCCTTTCCCCTTTTCTCTTACTCCTCTAGTCTCATAGGCTGGTTTTGAATACCAAGGTCTGCCTTGGGACACCCACCCTGCAGACAGTCACAGGTGGTGCCTTGCTCCCTTGTGTCACACATAACCCCTGGCAAACATCACCTCCCAACAGGGTACTCTGACCCCCAATAGAAAATCAATCTTTGTTTCATCTGGACTTGGCTATGATAATACCTATCATTACTTAACATTACCAGTTTGCTTGCTTGCCTGTTTGTCTCTCTTATTAAAATATAATCTCCATTACTTCAATATAGGCACTGAAAAAAATAGATATAAACTCCAGATTATTGAGGTAGTCAGTTTGTTTTTTACATGGGCTAATGATGTTATGGTTGTTTTTTTTTTTTTTTTGGTCTTTTGTTTTTAAGATAGAGTCTCCAGCTGTTGCACTCTACAGTGTCATAGCTCACAGCAACCTCAAAGTCTTGGGCTCAAATAATCCTCTTGCCTTGGATTTTCTACTTTTAGTAGAGACAGAGTCTTGCTCTTGCTCAGGATGGTCTTGAACTCTGAGCTTAAGCAATACACCTGCCTCAGCCTCTCAGATTGCTAGGATCACAGGCGTGAGCCACCACACCCAGCCTTAATGATGTTATGGTTATGGTTAGAGAGTATTTCTCTTTTAGAGATACATGCCAACATATTTATGGATGAAATAACCTGACATCTTGGATTTGCTTAACTAATATGGAGGGGAAATGGGTTCCCACTGAGAGAACACTGAGTTTACATTGTTTAAGTTGGATGATGGGTAATAGTTCATTCTTCTCTATTTTTGCATATGTTTAAATCAGTGATTTTTGAACCAGTGTGCCGTGGGAGGATCTTAGGTGTGCTGCAAAAATTTTTGAAGATCATTAATTAAATTATTTTTGAAAGACATTCAACGCACAGTAAGTATACATATTTTTTTACTCTTTTTTTTTGATCAACATAATTTAAGTGTGCTGTAGATGTTTAATTATAGGTCCAAGTATACTATGAGATAAAAAAGGTTGAAAAACACTGGTTTGAATCTTTCCATAATAAAAAACAAACAAAAAAATCCTTGCCTGTTTCTTCACCTTTATTTCCCTAATGCCTAGAGCTGCCCTTGGCATACAAAGGGCCCCACTCAATCAATACATATTTATTCAATGTTCATTGCATATTGAATCAGTTAGGAAAGGAGAGGTATATTTTCAAAATAAATATTATTTTAAAACTTTTTTATTTAAAAAATATTTTTTAGAGACAGGGTCTTGCTATGTTGTCCAGGCTAGACTAGAATTTCTGGGCTCAAGTGATCCTCCTGCCTCAGCCTTCCAAGTAGCTGAGATAATAGACATGCACTTCCATTCCCAGCTCAAAGATAAATTTTAAGAATTTACTACAAATTATTGGAAATCTAAATTCTAGGTTCCAAAGGAATATTTTACAAAGAGTCTTCCCTCTAGGCTATACATCCAGGAATATACTAATTGTGGGAATGTCAAAAATTAGAGTGGATAATTTAGTTATGGTATGCCTTTAATTGTTCTTTGTAAGACCAATTTTTAAAAATATAGCTTTATTTGTCTTACCTTTTTCTCACTGAATCATGATAATTAACTGTATTCTCCTATACCAGAAATGTACAGAAAAGTTGTGAGAAAAGACAAAAGTCTAGTTCGGTAAAACTTTATGGACCCAGGTTCTTGAAAATTATGCCAAATTATAGTTTGCAGATCACTGATACAAAATATAAAATCCATGGTAAGAAAAAGTGGTTTGTTTGTTTGTTTGTTTAGAGACAGAGTTTTACTTTGTCGCCCTTGGTAGAGGGCCGTGGCATCACAGCCCACAGCAACCTCCAGCTCTTGGGCTTAGGCGATTCTCTTGCCTCAGCCTCCCAAGTAACTAGGACCACCGCCCGCCACAACGCCCGGCTATTTTTTTGTTGCAATTTGGCCCAGGCCGGGTTTGAACCCACCACCCTCGGTATATGGGGCTGGCACCCTACTCACTGAGCCACAGGCACCGCCCTGTTTTTTTTTTTTTCTTTTTTTTTTAGGAGATTTCCATTCTGCACAATTTATCAGGCTAATAGAGACAGAAATTTTAATAGAAATTGGATTACAAATGCCTGGGTGTGCTCTATTAATTTCATTAGCATATTCAGTCAATAAAGATCAACTGTTTACAGTACTAGACAATGATATATTATCATGAACCTTTGTTCAAGAACCTCACAGACCTTGGGGGAAAGACTCCCTATTCAATAAATGGTATTGGGAGAACTGGATATCCACATGTAAAAGACTGAAACTGGACCCACACCTTTCCTCACTCACAAAAATTGATTCAAGATGGATAAAGGACTTAAATTTAAGGCATGAAATAATAAAAATCCTCAAAGAAAGCATAGGAAAAACACTGGAAGATATTGGCCTGGGGAAAGACTTCACGAAGAAGACTGCCATGGCAATTGCAACAACAACAAAAATAAACAAATGGGACTTCATTAAACTAAAAACATTCTGTACATCTAAGGAGACAACAACCAAAGCAAATAGACAATCTACACAATGGGAAAGGATATTTGCATATTTTGAATCAGACAAAAGCTTGATAACTAGGATCTATAGAGAACTCAAATTAATCCACATGAAAAAAGCCAACAATCCTATATATCAATGGGCAAGAGACATGAACAGAACCTTCTCTAAAGAAGACAGACGAATGGCTAATAAACATCTGAAAAAATTTTCATCATCCCTATCTATTAGATAAACGCAAATCAAAACCACCCTGAGATATCATCTAACCCCAGCGAGAATGGCCCACATCACAAAATCTCAAAACTGCAGATGCTGGTGTGGATGCGGAGAGAAGGGAACACTTTTACACTGCTGGTGGGACTGCAAACTAGTACAATCTTTCTGGAAGAAAGTATGGAGAAACCTCAAAGAGCTCAAGCTAGACCTCCCATTTGATCCTGCAATCCCATTACTGGGCATCTACCCAGAAGGAAAAAAATTCTTTTATCGTAAGGACACTTGTGCTAGACTGTTTATTGCCGCTCAATTTACAATCGCCAAAATGCAGAAACAGCCTAAATGCCCACCAACCCAGGAATGTATTAACAAGTTCTGGTATATGTATGCCATGGAATACTATTCAGCCATTAAAAAAAATGGAGACTTTACATCCTTTGTATTAACCTGGATGGAAGTGGAAGACATTATTCTTAGTAAAGCATCACAAGAATGGAGAAGCATGAATCCTATGTACTCAATTTTGATATGAGGACAATAAATGGCAATTAGGGGAAGGGGAGAGCAGAGGGAGAAAGAAGGAGGGAGGGGTGGGGAAAAGAAGAGCAGAGAGAGGGAAGGAGCGAGTGGGTGGGGCCTTGGTGTGTGCCACACCTTTTGGGGGCAAGACAGGATTGCAAGAGGGACTTTACATAACAATTGCAATCAGTATAACCTGGCTTATTGTACCCTCAATGAATCCCCAAAAAACAAAAAATAAATAAATTAATTAATTAAATTTAAAAAAGAACCTCACAGAACTTAACACAAACAAGATCTTTCTCTTTCTTCCTGAAGCCCAGGTATAGCTTGGTTACCTGGAGTCCCCCAAAAGATTACTGTATATCTCAAAGTTCAAGTATGAAAGCCATAGATGATAACAAACATAGATGATGCTAGGAAAGGAAACTTCCTCCAAATTATAATTGATATACTCAGAGAATTAAGACATAAGGTGTTGCTTCCGTGAAATGAAAACAGAAACATCAGAAGAACAGAAAGCCCTCAGAAATTAGTCTGGGCATGGTGGTTTCTACTTATAATCCCACCACTTTGGGATTGCTTGAGCCCAGGAGTTTAAAACCAGCCTGGGCAACATAGCAAGACCTTATTGCCATAAAAAATTTAAAAAAATTACCTGGGCATGGTGGCCTACACCTGTAGTCCCAGCTATTTGTAAGGCTAAGGCAGGAGGATCCCTTGACCCCGGGAGTTGGAGGTTATGTTACCTATAGTTCAGCATTTGTCCCTGAGGCCACATAAGAAGAATGAGGATAAGTAGTTTGAGGAGAAGGAAAGAGAAGTTTATTAATTTGCTGGCAAATGAGGAAGTGGCAGATTCCTGTCTGAAAGTACCAACCTCCTCCTCTGAGCAGAAATACAGACCTTTTGAAGGGGAATTTTTGGGTTTTAGGCTACTGTTTATAATTGATGGTTCTGATTCATCCCATCTTCAGGTAAGACAATCTTGTAACCTCCTCCTGGGCTATTCCTGTGAACCACCTGTTATGGTACAAAGAAAAAAGGACATGCTCATGCCCCCACCCCCCACTGACTACTGGTCTGAGGGAGAGATGCAGGTTTTTTTTTTAATTTTTTTGAGACAGAGTATCACTCTGATCCCCTGGGTAGAACGCTGTGGCATTATCATAGCTCCCAGCAACCTCAATCTTTTGGGCTCAGGCGATCCTCTGGCCTCAGCCTCCTGAGTAGCTGGGACTACAGGTGCCCACCATGTTACCTGGGTAGTTTCTCTATTTTTAGTGGAGACAGAGTCTCACTCTTGCTCAGGCTTGTCTTGAACCCCTGAGCTCAAGCACACCACCCACCTCGGCCTTCCAGAGTGCTGCTAGGATTACAGGCGTGAGCCACAGTGCCCAGCCTAGGGATGCAGGTTTTAATTCCCAAAAAGAGTGGGGAGGTTTTAGCAGACAGAAAACATTTTACCCTTTTCCAGGCCGTTATCCTGTTATATATTCCACATCGTCAAATTTTCTCTTCCATATCTATGGGAGAGGAGGTGATGTGCTCATTGAGTTACTTCCTGGTACATTGGGGCAATGTTTTAGATGGAAGGTTTGTACTTCTTTATGTCATTGCAAAGCTTTGGCAGTAGAATTACAAAAATAAAGAATATGATAGGCTATCAGGCAAAAAAGGGCATGAGGAGCGATTACTACTGTGAGGATTGATAAGAGAAATGAGGGAGGATAGGATTTTATTTTTACCCCACTTGGTACCTAAGATGATAGTAAGACAGTGAGTGTTTCGCTCACAATGTCTGATAAAGGGCTGGGTAAAAGAAAGGTTAGTAAAAAAAATAAAATCAACATTTTTATTTTTCTTTCCTCTTCAACAGGTATTTTATATTGGCCAAAGGCTGCCCCATCCACGGGGGCTTTTTTTGTCCTCTTCTTCTCCGGGGCACCTCTTTACTCCGGCATGGTGGACCTAAGGTTTTATTCCTGATGATGTCAATGAGGTGTGAATATTTAGAAGCACTTAGGATCCCTTCCACCTCTTTGTCAATTGTTTTTCAGGTTCTTGTTCTTTCTATGGTTTAAGTGACACCTGGTCTCCTGGTTTAAAGGGGTGGAGGAGGTGTCTTCAGCTGAGGGGAGGATCTGAAAGAGGCAGACTCATGCATAGTAGTTAGTATCTGATGCATTTGTTTGACATATTGCTTTGCCCTGATTTCTTTACTCATGGTTATATGCATACCTTGAGGTGCTAGGGTCTCCTATAAGCTATTCCTTAGGGGTGTAATTTAAGCCTGCTTTAGGGGTACCCTTATCAGGAGGAGGGAAAGTGATAACACCTTCTCCCACTGTAGATGGGTTTCCTGTTTCAATTCCAGGATGTATGTGATTTCCATTCTAGATGTAGGGCTTTGCTTATTTGATTGTTATCTTTAATACAAAGGAGGGTCCATTATTATTATATATGGATAAAAGGAGCCTATGAACATCTCAATGATCTGCAGGATCACTGAGTTCACCACGTCCAGCTCCTTGGAAAAACAGTTCACTTGGTTCCCACTGGAGGTTCACTCAAAGTGCATGAGCCATCAAAGGACACTGTAACATATTCAGGTGCAGATGGTGGGAAGCAAGTTTCACCCTCCAAGGACACTGCTGTGGAGTAGCCAAACATGTTGCTTGAAGAGGCTGCTGAGCTGTCTCTGTAGCTACCTGCTCACAGAGTCCATCACCAGCATGCCATTCCCCATCTGCCTGGCCTCTGGGCTGCTGCCACCTGTCAGCCCACCATCCTCTGAAGCCTGTTCCTCTTCTGTGCTGATATACTTATGCAGGAACTTGGTGAAGACCCTGTCTTGGGCTGGCAACTCCTGGTAGGAGCCCATCTAAGAGTGAGTTCCTTCAGGAGGCTTCTGGTAACTCCAGGTGCACTCTAAGTTCAGGCAGAGGAAGCCTGTACCCAGCCTGAAAAGGTATCTACTAAGGTATCTACTGTGGCATCTGAGTGTCCATAAAGGGCAGCTCTGAATTATTTGGTAAATGGGGTCCCCTTAAATGAGGTCCCACTAAATCCACTAAGACATCAGGTCCATAATGTGTGGAATTAATGCAGGTGCCTCGGGAATTCTGTCTCTACTTACCTGTGCTGCCCCAAATGTCAGAGCTTGTCTTTAGTTTCAAAGAGGGGTTATGTTGATCTAAATCTAACCAGGGTATCAACACTCTGAAGTATAGCTCCCCGTTAGTGGTCTCTAGCAACCTGATTTCTGTGATCCAGATCAGGAACTGCACATCTGTCCCTTTAAAGAGCTCTGTGCAAGAGCTTCAGTGTTAGTCCATCTGTTTGCAAATCTGTCCAATTGCAGGTTCTGCAAGTCCCCTGCTAGGTTCTCCCCAAACATAGCAGGAGAGCCCTTTTACCTATCTTTTTTTTTTTTTTTTTTTTTGGTAGAGACAGAGTCTCACTATTTCGCCCTTGGTAGAGTGCCGTGGCCTCACACAGCTCACAGCAACCTCCAACTCCTGGACTTAGGCGATTCTCTTGCCTCAGCCTCCACAGTAGCTGGGACTACAGGCGCCTGCCACAACACCCAGCTATTTTTTTGTTGCAGTTTGGCCAGAGCCGGGTTTCAACCCGCTATCCTCGATATATGGGGCCAGCACCCTACCATTGAGCCACAGGAGCTGCCCAGGAAAGCCCTTTTAAAGCCCTGAGGAAACATAGTCCAGCAGGGCCTTGAGGCCACCCTAATCCCAGGGGTGGGCCTAATCCCTAATCTTGCCATTCCAATGCAATCAAATACTGTTCATGGTCACTTGTATAATATCATTAATGGCATGTAGATACTGCATGAATCTACACTCATTAGTATGGGGAATTTGAATTCTTTCTGCATGTCCTGGGGTCCTGTCAGCCTTTACTCACTTTTGGTAGCTCTTCTTGCAAATGCTACAATGATGTGCATGTCTTTTGTGGTCTGAAGTTTAAAGCAAACTGTTCTGCAATGGCAGTCTTCTGCATGCTTCACCAGGCCCTGGTATTCATCCAGCAGGAGCTTAGTGGTGCCCTCAGAGATGAGTTTCTGCCACTTTTGGAACAGCTCTTAGTGCTCCTGCTACTAGGTCTGGTCCTACCCCTGGGCCCATTGTGGCAGTTCTCAACTGCCACCTGCGACATCTGTCTCACCACTGCCTGGCTTGCAGAGTGCCATGCACAGCTATTGCTGAATACTGGGCTGCATAGGGTGGGGCCCCTTTCTTCTGGACTTCTTCTGCCCAGGTAGCTTGACACCAATTGAATCCCTATTGTCAATTTGTATCTGGGACTTGGGTGGGGGAGGCATGGAGCCCCAGGCCCCTTCATTTGTAAAAGTCCACTAATTGGGTCCCCACTGTCAATTTGCACCTAGGGCTTCTTTGGGATATTTGGGTTGGAGCTCCTAGAGAGGTGGGATCCCTGGGTCCCCTCCTTCATCATCTGAGTCCTGGACTTGAAAGAACTAATTGCTTTCCTGAAGGTTTCTTGTTACCTAAGCCCTTTGCAATTTTGGGCAGAGTTCTTCCCAATGTCCTTCCTTTTTTTCCAAAAAGCACACTGATTGTACACCACCATAGTGCAGCCTTTCCTTTTGACTGTCTCAAAGGATCCTTGGCTGACATAGCTAGCAGAAGATGCAGTTTTCAGCTTACTTTAAAGGCCATATTAACCAGAGTTTACTATGTTAACCTTTGTCCTGGGTGCCCTCTGGCCACATAGAGCTCTTTTCTGGGTAAGCAGAGACCATTTCCAACCTTAAATCATAATCTAGTGGGTGCGGGGTTGAAGAATTAGCTCTGGTGGTGCCTTCCCTATCCCCTCCCATAGTGCCAAAATGGCAGCAGCAGGCGTTCCTTCCGCTTGGCTGTACATTGATCGGTGGTGGGCCTCATGTGTGGGTCCTCTCTCCTGCTGGTCCACCCCCAGACTGTGGCCCTGGCTGGCTACCGGGTTCCTGTAGGAATGGGAGGATCTCATTTATCACACAAACACAGATTATTTTGTATACTATAAACAATGAGTTTATCTCAGGCAGACAGCTTAAGACTCAACATTTTAACTCTATAGAGGTATGTTGACCATGGGAGCTCTGAATTTTTATTGATGTAATTTGCCCTTCAATAAAAACTTGTGTACAAGAATTGGCCATCCTAGAACACTTGGCATGCCATTTATACAAGAAGAGGTGCCATAAATCAACTGGGGTGCCTGAGAGGGGTTGCTCTCCTTGTCTGTCTTTATTTTATTTTATTATTTTTTTTTTTTTTGCAGTTTTTGGCTGGGGCTGGGTTTGAACCCACCACCTCCAGCATATGGGGCTGGCACCTTACTCCGCTGAGCCACAGGTGCCACCTGTCTGTCTTTATTTTAAAAGGATTTGTTTTCCATTCTCTTTTAAAAGAAGCAACTGGGCTGTGGTCTAGTGTAGTGGATCAGAGCACGATGATTATTGGTGGGACTCCAGTGTTTCACCACTGAGTTGTTCCCACCCTCCTGTGTGTAACTTAGGCTCTCGTTTATCTACAAATTAGAGAGTTTAGTATCCTCTTTTGCAAACCATTGAAAGCCTAATTGAGATTAATTTTGAGAAGAAGAGGCAATGGAGGAGATCCTGCAGAATGCATCTCCAAATCAAAATTAAGATCTAAACAAATTCCTGTGAAAAGAACCAACAGCTCAGAATAAACCAAGGACCATGAGTCACCACTTTTCTTCACATTACAGATAAGTATCACAATAATCACAATATTACAATAATCTTTAGACATAGGTTCATAGCTATAAGCTGACAATTCAGCCAAAATTTTTCCCAAGGGACTTTGAGATGGAACAGAAATGGAGCCTCCCATGTTAGGACAAAACTCATAATCAATCACAGACAATATAGGAAATTCCCAACACGAATAATCTAAAATGTCAAGGCATATCAACAAATGGGAATCCAAAGGGGATAAACACCACCTCAAACAGTGCCTCTAAATAAATAAGTAAATAAATAAAACAAATGCCCTGCCAGGGCAGAAAGGTTTAAAATCTTCTCCAAATAAGTGGCCTAATCCCCCCAGTTCCCTGGGAATTGCAAATGAGCTCCAAATCCAAGTCAATTTCCCTAGTTCCACTCAACTGTGACTTCCACCCCAAACAGCACTTCCAAATGCCCCAGTATAGGACTTCAAATGAATACCCTGTCACAGGCCAGGAGGGTTCAAAACCCTCCTCAAAAATCATAGAATGAAGGATTTCAGCATGTACTCCAGGGAACTTATTCAAACAAAGGGCTGAAGTTGTTTGGGTGTTTCCAGATCTATTTCCTTACCCCCAACAAAGTTAAAGCTATTGGAGCCATGTCTAATTCAAACAAGAGAGATAGGAGTTCCCCAATTTCTTTGGCTGTGGCAATTGCTGGGATGGTTCCTCACTCTCTTACTCAAAGAGGTGATGCTTCTACCCAAAGAGACTGGATGATATTTTAGAGAGACTGAAAACATTTTTACCCTTTTCCAGGCCATTCCCCCTGTTACAATTACAGTGAGTTATGATCATGTCACTGCACTTCAACTTGGGTAACAGAGTGAGACTCTGGGAAAATAGGAAGAAAGAAAGAAAAGGAGAAAGGAAGAAAGAAAGAAGGAGATAAGAAGGGAGGGATGGAGAGAGGAAGAAAGGAATAAATAAAATATGGTAGAAATTAAAACATTCTATAGGAGGGTTAGAAAATAAAGTTGAGAAATCTCTAAACTTTAATTTCTCTTTTGGGACAGAATAAGAAAATTAGAGTAATTCAGGAGTTTCTAACATCTGACTAATAAGAGTAAAGGAAATAGGGAAGCAAAAAGAAATAATGCAAATAATGCCAAAAAATTTCTTGGAGCTGAAAAACATGAGTGTTCAGGCTCAAAGAGCACACTGAGTGCCTAGACAAATAAAAAGAGAAAAAGAGGGCGGCGCCTGTGGCTTAGTGAATAGGGCGCCAGCCCCATATGCCGAGGGTGGCAGGTTCAAACCCAGCCCCGGCCAAACTGCAACAAAAAAATAGCCGGGTGTTTTGGCGGGCGCCTGTAGTCCCAGCTGCTTGGGAGGCTGAGGCAGGAGAATCGCGTAAGCCCAAGAGTTAGAGGTTGCTGTGAGCCATGTGAAGTCATGGCACTCTTCCTGAGGGCGGTACAGTGAGACTATGTCTCTACAAAAAAAAAAAAAAAAAAGAGAAAAAGAACATCCCACACCAAGACATATTATGAGAAAAGTTTATAACACTTGGGCCAAGGACAAAGCCTAAAAACCTCCAGAGAAGAAAACAAGGTTACATATAAAAAATAAACTATCTAGCCGATGCTATGGCGGGCACCTGTAGTCTTAGCTACTCTGGAGGCTAAGGCAAGAGAATCACGTAAGCCCAAGAGCTGGAGGTTGCTGTGAGCTGTGATGCCACAGCACTCTACTGAGGGTGACAAAGTGAGACTCTGCCTCTGAAAAATAAAATAAAATAAAATAAAATAGTCAGTTGGGCAGGATGGCTTACACCTGCCATTTCAGCACCCTGGGAGGCAGAGGTAAGAAGATGGCTTGAGGCCAGGAGTTCAAGAACAACCTGAGCAAGATTGAGAACTCATCACCAGAAAAAGTAGAAAAATTAGCCAGGAGTGGTGGTACACACCTGTAGTCTCAGCTATTCAGGAGGCTGAGGCAGGAGGAGAACTTGAGTCTATGAATTGGAAGTTGCAGTGAGCGATGTTGACGTCACTGCACTCTAGCTTGGATGACAGAGAGACCCTGTGTCAGGGGAAAAAAGTTATCAGATTCCTGGTTTTCTAATCTTTAGGAAATTAAAAAAAAAGTTATCTGAATAACATTGCCTTTCTCAACATTGATACTAGAAGTTTAAACAGAACAATGTCTTCAAATTGTTTTAAGGAAAATGATTTTCAACTTACAGAATAACACATAGCCAAATTATCAGTCAAGTGTGGTTAAAATCTCTTTCAAAATACAAGATCTCTGCTGGGTGGAGTGGCTCACGCCTATAATCCTAGCACTCCGGGAGGCTGAGATGGGTAGATCACCTTGAGCTCAGGAGTCTGAGACCTGCCTGAGCAAGAGTGAGGCTCTATCTCAACTCAAAATAGAAAAATACTAGCAGGGGCTTGTGGCCTGCTCCTTTAGTCTCAGCTACTCAGGAAGCTGAGGCAAGAGGATTGCTTGACCCCAGAAGTTGGAGGTTGCTGTGAGCTATGAAACCATAGCACTCTACCCAGGGCAACTGGGTGAGATTCTGTCTCAAAAAAACAAAACAAAACAGGCCGGGTGGTGGCTCACATCTGTAATCCTAGCACTGTGGGAGGCTGAGGCAGGTAGATCGGCTGAGCTCACAGGTTCGAGACCAGCCTGAGCAAGAGTGAGACCCTGTCTCTAAAAATAGCCGGGCATTGTGGGGGGATGCCTGTAGTCCCAGCTACTTGGGAGGCTGAAGCAAGAGAATCACTTGAGCCCAAGAGTTTGAGGTTGCTATGATGCCACACACTCTACTGAGGGTGACGAAGTGAAACTCTGTCTCAAAAAACAAAACAAAACAAAACAAAAACAAAACCCAAGATCTCAGATTTGCCTCCCTCACATCCTTTCTCAGGAAGGTATTGGAGAATGTGTACCACCAAAAAAAAGGAAATAAAAAAAGGAGCAGGAAGATTCTGGGTTCAAGAACAAGGTGTTCCAAACCAGAGACAGTCAAAGAGAAGTCACAGGAGGAGAACCTGCAACAGGCCTAGACAGGCAGCCCTCCAGAGGGAGAGCAGAATGGATGATTCAAGAGGATGTAGCCCAGAAATTAAAAATGAAGCTGAAGGTATTAATGTTTGATAGCCTGGAACATAGCTCACAGAGGGTAGATTTATGTTTTTATCAAATGAGTCTAAGAAGAACTAGTGATAGTGAAGTAGAAAAGCAAGCAGATGAAAATATGAGGTGAATATTAACTTCACGAAGTTGACTTTGACTCAGCAATGAATAACACTTAGTCATAATAATGAATACTGATATATGATTTAACAAAAAATTAAGGAAGGATGAAAGGAGAGGAAGAATGGGGTAGTTGGCTTGGCAGCTGTAGCTTAGTGGTTAAGGCCCCGGCCACATGCACTGGGGCTGGTGCTAAAACAACAATGACGACAACAACAACAACAACAAAAATAGCCAGGCGTTGTGGTGGGCGCCTGTAGTCTCAGCTACTTGGGAGGCTGAGGCAAGAGAATTGCTTAAGCCCAAAAGTTTGAGGTTGTTGTGAGCTGTGATGCCAGGCACTCTACCCAGGGTGACATAGTGAGACTCTGTCTCAAAAAGAAAAAAAAAGAATGGGGTAGTTATTATAAGTTTAATAGCATAGTGTGACTCTTTAAAACATGTACAACCATTTAAAAATTAAATAGAAAAGGGAAAAGAGATAGCAGACAAGGATACAAAAACAGTAAGAATAGTATTATCAATTACATTACAATTTAAGCCAAAAGGCATCATTATAAAGGAGGCCAACCTCAAACAATAAAGAAAACTACCAAGAAGATACAACAACCTATTCAAAAATTTGTTCCTCTGTAAAATAAAAAAAAAAAAATAGGTACAATAATCTTGAACTCCATGCACCTAAAAAATAAGACTTGAAATATACGAAGCAAAAATTGATAGAATTGTCCCTGGTTGCCTAGTCTAGGGGAAAAAAATGACAGAATCAGAAAACAAATTTGAAGAATTTGCAATCATTGGGAGAGATTTTAGTGTACCTGTATAAAAAGCTGATAAATCAAGCAGTGAAGAAAAATTAGTAAATATAAAGTTTTTTTTTTTTTTTTTTTTAGAGACAGAGTCTCACTTTATCTCCTTCACTAGAGTGCTATGGTGTCACACAGCTCACAGCAACCTCAAACTCTTGGGCTCAAGTGATCCTTTTGCCTCAGCCTCCTGAGTAGCTGGTACTATAGGTGTGCACCCCATAACCAGCTAATTTTTCTATTTTTGTTAGAGATGGGGTTTTTCTCTTGCTCAGGTTGGTCTCAAACTCAAGCAATCCTCCCACCTCAGCCTCCTAGAGTGCTAGGATTATAGGTTTGAACCCCATGCCTGGCCAATAATTTGCATTATTATTATTTAACCAACTTATTAGATTCATTTTTAATTTTTCATATGTGTTTTTTAACCTTTTAAATTTTAATTGTTGATTTCTAATCTAATGGTTCTGTGACCCAAGAATCTGTGTGATAGCTGTGTGCTCTAAAGTCTGAAATTTCGAGAGTTCCTTTGTGACCCAGTAAATGAAAATGTCTGTAAATATTTCATGCATACTTGGAAATAAAGTGTATTCTCTATTTTCTCCATGCTGGATTCTTTGAAGATCTACTAGATCAAGCTTGCTAACTTTGTTGTTCAAATACTTTATTTTGGGCGGCGCCTGTGGCTCAGTGAGTAGGGCGCTGGCCCCATATACTGAGGGTGGTGGGTTCAAACCCAGCCCCGGCCAAACTGCAACATAAAATAGCTGGGTGTTGTGGTGGGTGCCTGTAGTCCCAGCTACTTGGGAGGCTGAGGCAAGAGAATTTGATGCCACAGCACTCAAAACAAGGTGACAGAGTCTCAAAAACCAAATAGATAAATAAATAATAGTAATGAAAATTATGAAATAGGGTGACGCCTGTGGCTCAAGGAGTAGGGCGCCGGTCCCATATGCCAGAGGTGGCGGGTTCAAACCCAGCCCTGGCCAAAAAAAAAAAAAAAGAAAAGAAAATTATGAAATAACTAGAAGTTAATTGACTATGAAAGTATTGCATATAAAAACCTATGAGATGCAGTTAAAGTAGTATTTTGAAGTAAATGTAGAGTCTTATTGATTTAGGAAACATAAAAGATTTAATATCAATGAATTAAGCCATTGGGGAGCTGACTGTAATTACAAGAGCTTTACTCATAGCCCAACTTCACCATGACTTTCTTGTGTACTGGTAAGCTTCCAATCTCCTTTGTTCCTATATCATTTACTATCACTACTCTAGGCTCAATTGTTTTGTAAGTCTCTTCCTTCATCATGGTCTCATTTCTATTCAATGATTCCACACAGTGCTAATTCTCTTATACTTCACATAGTAATCTCACGTGCTATCTTCTTCCAGCACCCTCTGACCTCCACATGCAAATGAAATGTACCCTTCCCCTACAGAAGCATTGCCCTCTCGATACTCTTTAAGTAGAGGTGCCAGGCACTTCATAGAGCAAGGCACTTAGTTATATTTTAATCTCATTTAACCTCTCAAACAACCTTTCAAGGTCAACATTGTTGTTTTGCATTTTACAAATGAGGAAACTGGGGGTTCAGAAAAGTTACATGATTTGCCAAGCACATACAAAATCACAGAACCATAATCTGACTCTAAATCTTCACTGATGCCATGGCATTTGCTCTTTTCACTGTGCTATGGGAGAAAGAGGGGACAACATTCCTTTTTATCCCTGTCACTTTCAGACATTTGTCCCATTACTATATCTCAATTCTTATCTAGATACTTTTTGCTATTTGGTCACAGCTTCAGTTGCTACCATTTACTGACCTCTGAAAACTTCCTTAGGGGCTGGAGCACCTGGCTGAGCATTTACTTTCCAAACCAGAGCGTAGGTACTTCAGCACTATGTAAAACTGCCTTTTGGCTCGGCCTGGTGGCTCACGCCTATAATTCTAGCACTTTAAGAGGAAGAGGTGGGAGGATCACTTGAGGCCAGGAGTTTGAGACCCCATCTCTATAAAACACAAAATAAAAGTTAGCCCCGTATGATGACACACACCTATAGTAACAGCTACCCAGGAGGCTGAGTCAGGAGGATTCCTGAGCCCAGGAGTTTGAGGCTTAAAGAACAATGACAACTACAACAACAACAAAAAATAGCCAGGGCTTGTGGCAGGAGCCTGTAGTCCCAGCTACTTGGCAGGCTGAGGCAAGAGAATAGCTTAAGCCCAAGAGTTTGAGGTTGCTGTGAGCTGTGATGTCACAGCACTCAATGGAGGGTGACATAGTGACACTCTGTCTCAAAAAAAACGAAAGAAAATTACAGACATCATATCATTTCATCCCCACATATCTCAGTATACATTTCTGAGAAAAATTATAGACATTTTCTTGCATAACTCAAGGCAATTATCACACCTAACAAAATTAACAACACTTAATTACTTGACATCAATTAATATCCCATTTATAATCAAATTTCTTCAAATGTCAAAAAAGCTTCACATACTATATATGGGATACTGTACTCTGTAATACTGTACTCTGGCTGGCAAATTTGTTTCTCATGGAATATGGGTTAACAGTACTGCTTTACAAGTATAAAGAGATTCAACAACTAAGTAAATATATAGTGGACACTGGCAGGCAGGGTTCTCATGGTCAGAAAGAAAAGTTACATATAAGTGAGAAGAGAAAAGTTGAGTGAACTCTGGTATTGGGTTAGAGCTGGAGGCATTACTATGAACTCATGTCTAGTTTAATATATATACAAATGTAGATTCATGTATATATATGCGTTAGTATGTGTGCATATGTTCTCTAGTGCTGTCCACTGAGAGGGCCTAGAAGCAATGACACCTCGGAGCAATGATCACACTTTGTGCCTAGATTTTGGTTTCAAAATACCATTCTCCAATAAAGGCAACTAGGGATCATTGGAGAAATGGCTGATTTTGGAGCTGAAGCAAAGAAAATACAAGATGAGTCTGGAATATTTCTAAGAGGCATAGGCATCAACCTGAAAGTGCTCCCTAATAGCCAAAGCCGGAATAGTTTGAGCAACAGAATAAATATATAACCCAAAGTATAAACTAAATATACATGCATTTATACCAGTGGTTCTCAACCTTCCTAATGCCACAACCCTTTACTATAGTTCCTATGGGTCGTGACCCTTTAATACAGTTGAGAACTGCTGATCTATATGATATATGAACAAATCATTGAATAAGTAACTAAATGGTGTAGTAAAAACAAATCTTTACAGAAGGATTCCAAATAATATATATAGATAATTTTCCTTGCAGAAGGTGATGCTTAACCACTCCTCCTTCACTTTGAGGGTGGGCTGGACTTACAGTCTCCCTTCCAAGGAATAGATTATAGAAAGGGAGAAAATAGCAACTTTACATGGAGAAACCTTGCAAATACTCTCTCAACCAAGTGATCAAGATTAATATCGCCAGTTTGTCATATGAATATCAGGTACCCTGTACCCTCTGACATGATATGATGAGAAGGGCAATTCACCTCTATAGTATTCTTTTTAAAAATGTGAATCAGTTGAATCATGACATAAGCATCAGACAAACACAAATTGAGGAACATTCTACAAAGTATCTGACTAATTTTTTTCAAAACGATCAAGGTTATGAAAAACAATGGAAGACTGAGAAACTTCATTGACCAGAGACACTAATGAAACATGACAATGAAATACAATGTGGTATACTGAATTGGATTCTAGAACAGAAAAAAAGACATTCGTGGAAAAACTGGTGGAATCTGAAATAAAGTTTGGAGTTTAGAACATAGGAATGTGCCAATGTTGGTTTCTCAGTTTTGACAAATACATCATAGAAATGTAAGATGATCATATTTGGGAAAATAGAAACTGTGAAGGGTGAAGGGTAGTACTCTCTGTACTACCTTTGAAACTTTTATGTAAATCTAAAATCATTCCAAAATAAAAGGTTATTTTATGCAAATATAATAAGGGAATGTTATGAACAATTCTATACCAAAGAATTGAACAACTAGGGTAAAAATGGACAAATTCCTTCAAGGACATAAACTACCCTAACTCAGCCAAGATGAATAGATTAAACTGAATATACCTATAACTATTTTGTTTTTTTTTCTTTTTTGTAGAGACAGAGTTTCACTTTATTGCCCTCTGTAGAGTGCCGTAGCGTCACACAGCTCACAGCAACCCCCAACTCCTGGGTTTAAGCGATTCTCCTGCCTCAGCCTCCCGAGTAGCTGGGACTACAGGCGCCCGCCACAATGCCCGGCTATTTTTTTGTTGCAGTTTGGCCAGGGCCAGGTTTGAACCCGCCACCCTTGGTATATGGGGCCAGCGCCCTGCTCACTGAGCCACAGGTGCCACCCCATACCTATAACTATTAAAATAATTAAATTTGTAGCTAAAAATCTTCCCACAAAGAAAACTCCAGGCCCAGATGACTTCACTGGTGAGCTCTACTAATAATGTCAATTCTATACAAATACTCCCGGAACATTAAAGAGGAAGGAATAGTTTCCAGATGATTCTTACTCAGATACTAAACCATAAAAATATAGTACAAAAAACTACAGACCAATTCTTCTCATGAATATAAACACAAAAAGTATAAACATAATTTTAGCAAATCAAACAAAACAATAAATAGAAAGGATCACATATCATGAACAAGTTTATTTCAGGAATGCATAGCTGGTTTAACATTCAAAAACAATGTAACTCACCATAGTGATGCACTAATAAAAGAAAAATTATATCAAATCCTGACTTTTATTTTATTTTTATTTTTATTTTTTTATTTTAAAGACAGGATCTTCCTCTTTTACCCAGGCTGGATACAAGTGGCACAATCATAGCTCACTGAAGCTTTGAACTCCCTTGGCTCAAGCAATCCTCCTGACTTGGCCTCCTGAGTAGCTGGGACTATAGGTGCACACCACCATATCTGGTTAACTTTTTTCTTTTTTATAGAGTTGAGGACTCGCTGTGTTGCTCACGCTGGTCTTGAACTCCTGGCCTCAAGCAATCCTCCTGCTTTGGCCTTCCAAAGTGGTAGGATTATAGACGTGAGCTACTGCATCTGGCCCCAATACTGATTTTTTTTTTTAAAGAAACCCACAGAAACTTAGAAATAGAAGGGTACTTCCTAAATAGGGCATTTCTGAGAAAACTATAGCCAACACTATACTTAATGGTAAAATACTGAATGCTTTTTCTCTGTGATCAAGAATATGACAAGGGCTCAGTGCCCGTAGCACAGTGGTTATGGCACCAACCACTGGTGGGTTCGAACCCGGCCTGGGGCCAGCTAAACAACAATGGCAACTGCAATAAAAAATAGCTGGGTTTTGTGGTGGACAAGTCCCAGCTACCTGGGAGGCTGAAGCAAGAGAATCACTTAAGCTCTACCGAGGGTGACATAATAAAACTGTCTCAAAAAGAAAAAAATAATAAGAATATGACAAGGATGTCAGCTTTTACCAATCTATTTAACACTGTACTGACAGTTATAGCTAGTGCAATTAGGCAAGAAAAGGAAGCAAAGGCATCCAAATTGGAAAGAAAAAAGTAAAATTTTTTACTCATAGATGGTATCATCATCTATAAGGAAAATCAAATGAGGCCAGGTGTGTCTAACTCCCCATGTATAGTGTAATATCTAGAGCAACCCTTGAAACATGCAGACAAAAACTGTTAGAAGCTGAGCTGGTGGTTCGCACCTGAAATCCTAGCACTTTGGGAAGCCCAGGCAGGGGGAATACCTTGAGCTCAAGAGTTGGAGACCATCCTAAACAAGAGCGAGACCCTGTCTCTACTTAAAAAAAAAGAAAGAAAAGAAAAGGCATCTTGGCATACTCCTGTGGTGCAAGCTATCCAGGAGGCTGAGGCAAGAGAAATCGCTTGAGCCCAGGAGTTTAAGGTTGCGGTGAGCTACAATGGCAACACTCTCAAAAAAAAAAAAAAAAAAAAAAAGTGTGTGTGTGTGTGTGCGCGCGCGCGCGCGCGCGACATTCTGTCTCAAAAAATGTGTGTGTATATATATGTGTGTGTGTATATTTTAATGGAATTCTAAAAGATGTTCAAGTAACCTACAGAAAGGAAAGAAAAGTGAAACAGAATAAAAACAGAGGAACAAACAAAATAAACAGTCCAAGAGCCTACTTAAGACTTAACATGTCAGGGCGGCGCCTGTGGCTCAGTGAGTAAGGCGCCGGCCCCATATGCCGAGGGTGGTGGGTTCACCCAGCCCCGGCCAAACTGCAACAGAAAAATAGCCGGGCGTTGTGGCGGGTGCCTGTAGTCCCAGCTGCTCGGGAGACTGAGGCAGGAGAATCGCATAAGCCCAAGAGTTAGAGGTTGCTGTGAGCCATGTGACGCCACGGCACTCTACCTGAGGGTGGTACAGTGAGACTCTGTCTCTACAAAAAAAAAAAAAAAAAAAAAAGACTTAACATGTGAATAATTACGCCCAGGCTCCAATGTATAAAGAAAAGCTGGGACAGCATGCGACGGCGATTGATCCCAGGACAACGAGCAGAGGCACAGAGGTAGCCAGCGGTTGGCTCTGATCCTGGGTGTAGCCGGATCCGCCTTCTTGCCCACATGTCTGCTAGCGCCTAGCCATGAATCTGGAGAGCCAGAGCGAGGAGGCTGGTGCTGGCTAGTTGCTCTTCACCACTTCAACCAGGACAACACAGCAGGGAAAAGGGCATCAAAAGCACCTGGTTCCTGTCGTCTCCTTGTTTACTGGTCCCCAGCTGTTGGTAGTAAGTCCGGTTATAAATTTTTCTTCCTCTTTTCTGTGGATAAGCTGGAACAGGTCTATGAAAGCACTGACACTGAAGATGTGTGCATCCTAGAAAGATTGTTCTCAAACAGCTCAGTGGTCATCGTGAACCTTAAAGCCCCAAGGAAGCTAAAGGTTTGCCACTCTAAGAAAGGAACCAAGATCTGCAGTTACAGCTACTCCAACACAATACTGGCTGTGAAGCTCAATGCCTGGAAAAGTCTCTGTATATGTACAACATCCAGGACAGGAAGGTACTGTATAGAATCAGAGAGACCCCTCCAAATCCTGCAGGCTTCTGTGCACTGTCAATATACAATGACAATTGTTACTTTTCATACTCAGGGAGTGCAACCCTCCCAGAGGTGCAGGTCTTCTTTTTTTTTTTTTGAGACAGAGTCTCAAGCTGTCACCCTGGGGAGAGTGCCATGGAGTCATAGCACATAGTAACTTCCAACTCTTGGGCTCAAGCGATTCTCTTGCCTCAGTTTTTCTATTTTTAGTAGAGAGGGGTCAAGCTTTTGCTTGGGCTACTCTCAAACTCGTGAGTTCAAGCAATCCACCGGCCTGGGCCTCCCAGAGTGCTAGGATCATAGGCATGAGCCACCTGCCGGCCAAGGTGCAGATCTTCAATAAGATTAGTTTGAGAGCTGTAAATTGATCCTGGTTCATGACAGTCTTTTAGTGTCATTGGCTTTTTTTTTTTTTTTGTAGAGACAGAGTCTCACTGTACCACCCTCGGGTAGAGTGCCATGACGTCACACGGCTCACAGCAACCTCCAAGCTTTTGGGCTTACGCGATTCTCTTGCCTCAGCCTCCCGAGCAGCTGGGACTACAGGCGCCTGCCACAACGCCCGGCTATTTTTTTTGTTGCAGTTTGGCCGGGGCTGGGTTTGAACCCGCCACCCTTGGCATATGGGGTTGGCGCCCTACTCACTGAGCCACAGGCGCCACCCAGTGTCATTGGCTTTTGATGCAAATGGAACCAAACTTGCCACTGCTTCTGAGAAGGGGACCGTTAATAGGGTATTTTCCATTCCAGAGGGACAAAAACTCTTTGAATTCCAGAGAGGAGTTAAGCAGTGTGCTGGTGCCTGCTCCTTGGCCTTCAGCATGGGCAGCATGTTCCTCTCTGCATCTACCAACACTGAGACTGTGCACATCCTCAATCTTGAGACTGTGCTGAAAAATTACCAGAAAAATTGGCAGAAAAGTTAAAAACAAACAAAAAACAACCTGAGACTGTGAAAGAAAACCACCGGGAGGAACCCACCACCTGGACTGGATACTTGCGAAGGTGCTCATGGCCTCCACCTGCTACCTGCCTTCTCAAGTGACAGAAACATTCAACCAAGGCAGGGCCAATGCCACAGTCTGTCTACCCTTCTGTGGCCACAAAAACATCTGTTCATTGGCCACAATTCAGAAGATCCCTCGGGTGGGTACCTGTACATGTACAACCTGGACCCCCAGGAGGGGGGCAAGTGTGCCCTATTGAAGCAGCAAAGGTTAGATGGCAATATGGAGATGGCCAGTGAAATCTTAGACTCTGCCTCTCATGACTGCCCTTTAGTAACTCAGTTATACAGTACAGCTGTAGCAAGAGGTACCAACATGCCTTCCTCTTCAACAAGACTTGGTAAGGAGCATGACACAAACCCCAAAGCCCACACAGATGACCTGGGTGCTGTGGGTGGTGCTTGTCTGGAGGATGAAACCAGCACCCTGTGTCTGGATGAGGACAGCCAGCATCCTCTCATGATTCCTCAGACTGACTGAACATGACCTGTGACCTATGACCCTGGAAGCAGAGAATACTGGCTTAACAGAGGACTTTGTGCTTTGCTGCAATGAACTTTGACCTGAATGGAGAAAGAGAGTATTAAAAAAAGATTGTAGTGGTAGTCTAACTCCTTCATTCTGTTGAGAAAATACATCTTTTTCATTTCAGTGGCTTTGACCCTGCTAATGAATCTTAGATTTTTGTCCTCTCTTTTTGCCAAAACGTAACTGTTTGGTGAAGCCCTCAAAACTTCCTTGCTTTGCGTGTATGTATGTGTCAAGCCAGCATAGGCGAGCTAGAAGCCACTTCATAACAGACTGAAATTGTATGGTATTTTGTTATCTGTACATAATGACCAGTGTACATAAGGAAACTGTGGAATGGTGCACAACGGTTCTGGTTGTCGAGTATGGTTCTTCAGTGACAAGTCCAAGGGCAGCCCACTCAGAGCCCTTTCCAGTGTGCGGGGCAGACATTGGCCTCAAGCACGTGTCTTCTTTCCCCAGAGCCCCATGGACCGTTATCTCTCTATTTTATTTTGTTAAATAAATTCTTTCCAAATTGGATTATTCTGAAATTTCTTCCATGGTGGACTTTTGTTTCTGATTTTGTTTTCCATGTGGATATTGAAACTAAGAGAGGTTATTTCAGATATTAAACACTTTTCTTTCTGACAAAAAATTACATTTACATGGTCTAAATAGGTGGCGCCTGTAGCTCAGTGGGTAGGGAGCTGGCCACATACACCAAGGCTGGCGAGTTTGAACCCGGCCTGGGTCATCTAAAACAACAGTGACAACTGCAACAACAACAATAAATGGCCAGGCATTGTGGCAGGCATCTGTAATCCCAGCTACTTGGGAGGCTGAGGCAAGAGAATCACTTAAGCCCAAGAGTTTGAGGTTGCTGTGAGCTGTGACGCCATAGCACTCTACCCAGGGCGACAGCTTGAGACTCTATCTCAAAAAAAAAACAAAAAACATTTAAATGCTCTAATATCAATTAAAAGACAGAAAACTGACAAAATGGATTAAAAAATAAATATCACCCAATTTATAATTTCCAGAAAAGACATTAGGCTGAGTAACAAAATAAGGCCAATCTCAAAAAGTTACATGTATTATTCCACTTACATAGTATTCTTGAAATGACAAAATTATAGAGATTGAGAATAGATTAGTGACTGCCAAGTGTTAAGAAAGGGGTCAGGGGCCAGCAAGGTGGCTGACACCTGTAATCCTCACACTCTGAGAGGCAGTGGCGAGTAGATTGCTTAAACTCAGGAGTTTGAGACCAGCCCGAGGAAGAGCAAGATCAGGTAGCTACAAAAAATAGAAAAAATTAGCAGGGCCAGGTTCATGCCTATAATCCCAGCCCTGGGGAGGCCGAGGCAGGTGGATTGCTTGAGCTCCAAGAATTTGAGACCAGCCTGAGCAAGAGCAAGACCCCATCTCTAAAAAAAAATAGCCCAGATGTTGTAGCGGGCACCTGTAGTCCCAGCTACTTGGGAGGCTGAGGCAAGAGGATCTTTGAGCCCAAGAGTTTGAAGTTGCTGTGAGCTATGATGACACCACACCACTCTACCCAAGGCGACAGAGTGAAACTCTGTCTCAAAAAAAGGAGTGGGGGCAGGCGTAGTGGCTCACGTCTGTAGTCTTAGCACTGTGAGAGGCCAAGGCGGTGGATTGCCTGAGCTCAGAAGTTTAAGACCAGCATGAGCCAGAGTGAGCCAGAGTGAGACTCTATCTCTACCAAAAAAAAAAAAAAAAAAGCCAGGCGTTGTGGTGGGCACCTGTAGTCCCAGCTACTTGGGAGTGAAGGGCAAGAGAATCACTAAAGGAAGAAAAGAAAAGCAAGCAAACAAACAAAAAAACCCTTCAAACTAAGATGAGTGAAAGCCAGTTAAAATTGAAAGGAAAATTTAAAAAAGGGGGGATGGGTGGGACAGGGGAAACAGGTATGAGATGGTAAGGAATGGCACAAGGAATCTCTTTTTTAAAAACTTTATTCAAATTAATATGAGGGTACAATATTTAGGTTACATTGTTCTCACTTCCAGGGTAAAGTTCCATTTGTAGAAGAGCCCTTTATCCAGGGGGCGTGTTATACAGCCTCACAATGTGCACATTGGGTTAGATCCTGCCTCGTGCCCTCCCTCCTTCTGGCATATGTCCTCCCCTCCCCTGACCCCCGCTTCCTTCTACTCCCCCCAAACTGGACTATAGTAGTGTTTTTTTGTTCTTAGGAACATATCATTGTTTATATATTGATTTCATAGTAGTATGGAGTACATTGTACACTTATTTTTCCATTCTTGTGATACTTTACTAAGAAGAATGTATTTCCACTCCATCCAGATAAATGCAAAAGTTGTAACATCTCCATCTTTTTTTTTTGTCTCCATCTTTTTCAATAGCTGAATAATATTCCATGGTATACATACACCACAGTTTTTCGATCCATTTGTGGGTTGATGGGCACTTAGATTGCTTCCATGACTTGGCAGTTATGAATTGAGCTGCAATAAACATTCCAGTGCAGATGTTTTTGTGGTAAAATTATTCTTGTTCTTCTGGGTAGACCTAGTAATGAGATTGCAGGGTCAAATGGAAGGTCTACATTTAGATCTTTGAGGATTCTCCATACTTCTCTCCAAAAGGGCGGTATTAGTTTGCAATCCCACCAGTAGTGTAGAAATGTTCCCTTCTATCCACATCCATGCCAGCATCTGGCATGCTCAATGTGAAAGTTTTTTTTCTTTTTTTTTTTTTGTGGTTTTTGGCTGGGGCTAGGTTTGAACCCGCCACCTCCAGCATATGGGACCGGCACCCTACTCCTTGAGCCACAGGGGCCGCCCAATGTGAAAGTTTTTTAGCTTGATCAAATCACAGTTATTTATTTTTGATGCTGCTGCAATTTCTAGGGGCTGTCTTCCTCATAAAGATTTTTCCCCAAACAACTATCGTCAAATGTTTCCCCCACATTCTCTTCTAGAATTTTTATTGTTTTCATGTCTTAAATTTAAATTTTTTAGCCTGGGGGCAAGACGTGATTGCAAGAGGGACTTTACCTAACAATTGCAAACAGTGTAACCTGGCTTATTGTACCCTCAATGAATCCCCAACAATAAAAAAAAAAAAAAAAAGATAAGTGTCTTAAAAAAAATATTTTTTTTTAGCCAATGAGAATCAATTTTTGTCAATGGTGAGAGGTATAGGTACAGTTTCAGTCTTCTGCATGTGGATAACCAGTTCTTCCAGCACCATTTGTTTTTTTTGTTTTTTGTTTTAGCATTTTATTTATTTATTTATTTAGTGGTTTTTTGGCCAGGGCTGGGTTCAAACCCGCCACCTCCGGCATATGGGACCGGCGCTCCACTCCTTGAGCCACAGGCACTGCCCTCCAGCACTATTTGTTAAATAAGGATTCTTTTCCCCATTGCATGTTTTTGTTAGGCTTATCAAAGATTAAATGATGATATGTGGCTGAGTTAATCTCTAGATTCTATATTCTATTCCATAGATCTGTATCTCTATTTTTGTGCCAGTACCATGCTGTTTTGATCACTATAGCCTTGTAATATAACCTGAAGTTTGGCAACATGATGCCTCCAGGATTGTTTTTATTTCTAAGGACTGTATTTGCTATTTGGGTTTTTTTTTTCTGGTTCCATATTAATCAAAGTACTACTTTTTTCAGGATTTTTAAAGTATGACATTGGTGCTTTGATGGGGATTGCATTAAATCTAGAGATTACTTTGCATAGTATGGCGATTTTAATGATGTTGATTCTTCCCAGCCATGAGCATGGTATGTTGTTCCATTTGTTGACATCTTTTGCTATTTCCTTTCTCAAAGTTTTATAATTCTCTTTTTAGAGATCTTTCATGTCTTTTGTTAGATATATTCCCAGATATTTCATCTTCTTTGGTGCTAGTATAAAAGGAATAGAGTCTTTGATTTTATTCTTGACTTGACAATTGTTGGCATATACGAAGGCTACTAATTTGTGGGTATTGATTTTGTAACCTGATTTGCTGCTATATTCCTTGATCACTTCTAAGAGCTTTGTAGTTGAGTCCCTGGGGTTTTCCAGGTATAAGATCATGTCATCTGTGAAGAAGGAGAGTTTGACTTCCCTTGCCCCCATTTGGATTCCTTTGATCTCCTTCTCTTGCCTGATTGCCATGGCTAAGACTTCCAACACTGTTTAATAGCAGTGGAGACAGTGGGCATCCTCGTCTGGTTTCAGATTTGAGTGGTAATGCTTTCAGTTTTACTCCATTCAATATGATATTGGCTGTGAGTTTGCTGTAGATAGCCTCTATTAGCTTAAGGAATGTTCCTTCTAAACCTATTTTCTTGAGTGTTTTTATCATGAAAGGATGCTGGATATTGTCAAAAGCCTTTTCTGCATCAAGTGAAAGAAACGTGTGGTCTTTGTTTTTGATTCTATTTATGTGGTATTATATTTATATATTTGCGTATGTTGAACCAACTTTGTGTCTCTGGGATAAAACCCACTTGATCATGGTGTATAACCTTTTCATTATGTTGTTGTATTCTGTTTGCTAGTACCTTGTTGAATATTTTTGCATCAATATTCATTAACAATCTTAGTATATAGTTTTCTTTTTTATAGGGTCCTTTCCTGGTTTGATGATCAGGGGATGATATTTGCTTCATATCTTTGCTTCATATCTTTCTCTATATTTTGGAAAAGTTTATGCATTATAGGAACTAGTTCCTCTTTGAAGATTTGACAGAATTCTGGGGTGAAGCCATGGTCCAGGGCTTTCTTTTTTGGGAGATTTTGTATAATTGATGGTGTTTCAGTACTCGATATTGGTCTATTCAAGATTTCTAAATCTTTTTGGCTGAGTTTTGGAAGGTATTGTGGCACAAGGAATCTTCAAGCTACTTGAATACTGTTTCTTGATTGTGGTGTTGGCTTCATAAATCTGTACATATGCTAAAATGGCAAACACACACACATAAATCACTGCATATAAGACTAGTAAAATCTAAATAATGTCATAATGTCTGTGGATAGTATTAATATCAATTTCTTGGTTTTGATATTGTATTACAGTAATATAGGAAAACTGAATGAAGGGTACATGGGACCTCTCTGCCCTGTTTTTTGCAATTTCCTATTAATCTATAATTATTTCAAAATAAAAAATTAAAATCTATAGTACTAGAAGTCAGGATAATGGTTACATTAGGGGAGATAGATGGAATGGGGACCAAGGAGTTTTCTGGATGCTGGAAATGTTCTAATTCCTGATCTGGGTGCTGGTTACATGGGTGTACTGAGTTTGTAAAAATTCAGCGAGCTCTTCAAATTAAACATTTATTTGCAGAATAATATAAGTTAATAAACTTCCTATATCTGTAGAATGTCAAAAAAAAAAATTCAGCGAGCTCTATGTGTATGAAATATGCACAGTTCTGTATGTATATTATGTATCAATGAAAAGTTTTAAAAATACAAATGTTCTCAAAAATCTTATCAGGCTCCTTTTAGAAAACTATTTTTGTATTATAAAATTCATGTGGAAATGCAAAGGAGTCCGAATAGCCAAAGTGATTCTGAAAAAGAATAAAGTTGAAGGCTTAAAACTACATCATTTTAAGGCAGGGCACGGTGGCTCACACTTGTAATCCTAGCAGTCTGGGAGGCCAAGGCCGGTGGATTGCCTGAGCTCACTGGTTTGATACCAGCCTGAGCAAGAGCGAGTCCCCACTTCTAAAAATAGCTGGGCGTTGTGGTGGGTGCCTGTAGTCCCAGCTACTTGGGAGGCTGAGGCGAGAGAACCGCTTGAGCCCAGGAATTTGAGGTTGCTGTGAGCTCTGATGCCATGGTACTCTACCAAGGGTGATAAAGCAAGACTCTGTCTCAAAAAAAAAAGAAAAGAAATACAAACTACCTCATTTCAAGACTTATGGGCGGTGTCTGTGGCACAGTGGGTAGGGTGCCGGCCCCATATACTGAGGGTGGTGGGTTTGAACCCGGCCCCAGCCAAACTGCAACAACAACAAAAATAGCCAGGCATTGTGTGGATGGCAGGTGCCTGTAGTCCCAGCTACTCAGAAGGCAGAGGCAAGAGAATTGCCTGAGCCCAAGAGCTGGAGGTTGTTGTGAGCTGTAATGCCATAGCACTCTACTGTGACAAAAAAAAAAAAAAAAGACATAATAAAGCTACACTAATGGAGACAGTGTGGTATTGGCATCAAGACAGACATACAGATCAATAGAACAGAATAAAGGGTCCAGAAATAGGCCTGCATATATATGGACAATGATTTCCCTTTTTATTTTGGCAAAATATACACAAAATGAAATTTGCCATTTTAATCATTCTTAAGTTTACAATTCAGTGTCATTAATTACATTCAGTGTTGTACAACCATCTATTTCTCTTTCTTTCTGATAAAATCTCACTCTGTCACCCTGGGTAGAGTGTTGTGGCATTATGGCTCACAGCAACCTCAAACTCTTGGGCTCAAGAGATCCTCTTGCCTTAGCCTCCTGAGTAGCTGGGATTACAGGTGCCCCCTGTGATGCCCAGGTAGTTTTTCTATTTTTAATAACAACATGGATTTTGCTCTTCTCAGGCTGGTCTCAAACTCCTGAGCTCAAGCAATCAACCTGCTTCCATCTCCCAGAGTGCTAGGATTATAGGCATCAGCCACAGCACTTGGCCAGTCACCTCTATTTCTAAAATTCTCCATTACCTCAAAACAAAATGTCTGTACTTATTAAGCAATAACTTCCCATCTCTCTTTCCCCAAACTCCTATAATCTCTAATATACTTTCTCTCTCTATGAACTTGATTGCTCTAAATATTTTATATAAGTGTCACCATGAAATATTTGTGCTTTTGCCTCTGGCTTATTTCACTTAGCATGTTCATCCAGCTTGTGTCATGTATCAGAACTTCACTCCTTTTGATGGCTAAATAATATTCCACTATGTGCATAACATTGTTTATCTATTCATCTGTTGGTGGACACTTGGGTTGTTTCTACATTTTAGCTATTGTGAATAATGCTGCTATGAATTTTGGTATACATATACACTGTTTGAGTTGGGTTTTCAATTCTTTTTTCTTTGAGACAGAGTCTCAAGCTGTGGCCCTGAGTAGAGTGCCATGGCTTTATCATAGCTCATCGCAATCTCCATCTCTTGGGCTCAAGCAATCCTCTTGCCTCAGGTTTTTGTATTCTTAGTAGAGACGGTCTCAATCTTGTTCAGGCTAGTCTCAAACACATGAGCTCAAGCAATCCACCACCCTTGGCCTCCCAGAGTGCTGGGATTACAGGTGTGAGCCACCTCGCCTGGCAGGGTTTTCAATTCGTTTAGTATACACTTCTGAGTGGAATTTCTGGATTATACAGTATGGTTGTTCTATGTTTAACTTTTTATTTTTTTGAGACAGAGTTTCACTTTGTCGCCCTCAGCAGAGTGGTGTGGTATTATAGCTCACAGCAACCTTAAACTCTTGGGCTCAAGCAATCCTCTTACCCCAGCTGACACCTGACACAAAGCTTGTCTATTTTTAGAGACAGGGTCTTGCTCTTGCTCAAGCTGGTCTTGAACTTGTGAATTCAGGCAATCCAGCTGCCTCTGCCTCCGAGAATGCTAGATGAGCCCAGCCGACTTTTCTCTTTTTAACAAACTTTTCTTTTTTTAGTCCTTATTTCCTAACTATGTTTTCTTCCCCCCTCATTTTTTATTTCTGAAAAAAGTTTAAAATCTTCTTTAAATTTTTGCTAGTTATTTAATATTCCACTGTTCCCTATTGATAGCATTTTTTACTTTGCTATTCTGATTTGTGCTGTTCTTTCAAAGCATCCATTATATTCTCCTTTTTTCTTTTTCTTTCTTTCTTTTTTTTTTGAGAGAGTCTCACTTTGTCACCCTCTCACAGCAACCTCAAATTCTTGGGTTTAAGCAATTCTCTTGCCTCAGCCTCCCAAGTAGCTGGGACTACAGGCACCCGCCACAATGCCCAGCTTTTTTTTTTCTAAGAGACTGGGGTCTCACTCTGGCTCAGGCTGGTTTCAAATTGGTGAGCTCAGGCAACCCACCCGCCTCAGCCTCCCAAGCGCTGGCATTACAGGTGTGAGCCACTGCTCCTGGCCCCACATCCATTGTATTCTTTGTTTCATTTTAGACTTTATTAGGCTAAAGTTTCTGTCTACTTTGTGACCGTATATTCTAGTCTGTTCTCATCATTTATTAGAACACTATTAGGTTTATTTTCACCTTTTTGTTTCCACAGTAACATGTACGGAATTAAATCACTGGTTCTCGGCCGGGTGCGGTGGCTCATGCTTGTAACCCTAGAATTCTGGGAGGCGGAGGCAGGTAGATTACTGGAGCTCAGGAGTTCCAGACCAGCCTGACCAAGAGTACACTCTGTCTCTAAAAATAACCCGGCATTGTGTCCGGAGCCTGACGTCCCAGATACCGGATAGGGTGAGTCAAGAGGATCGCTTGAGCCCAAGAGTTTGAGGTTGCTGTGAGTTATGATGCAATGGCACTTTACCAAGGACAACAAAGTGAACCTCAGTCTCAAAAAAAAAAAAAAATCATAGTCCTTTTTTGTCCCCAATCTTTAAATGAGGTAAATTTTCCCGCACTGCTAAGAACAGGATCCCTGGCCTCTTGCAGACCACCTGCAGCACTGCTAAGAACGGGATCCCTGGCCTCTTGCAGACCACCTGCGGCTATGCGCTGCCTCCTGAAAGCTTCTGCGTGCCCCGCCCACACCGTGCGCACGCACACCCCAAGACCACACCCACTCTTAACACACGCCCAGGCCGCGCCCACGCCTCCACGCACCGCCTCTGGCCACGCCCAGCCTCTTGTCTTTCCCTTGTGTCAGGCCCGCTATTTATTTTCCCGCCATTTCCAGTTCTTCGTGAGGAGAATTGGATGATTTTGATAAGGAAGGTAGGTAGAAAAAGAACTTCAGGGAAATTTGAGACTGCTGAATCCCGATCAGCCCTGGAAAGCAGGCGAGTTTTGCCTTCACGGGATTGTCCTAACTAATCAAGTTAACTGCCTTTCTTATAAGGGGCTCATGGGGCTAACTCAGGTAATCAAATTGTTGTTGCTGCCCTTGAACCCGGGGAATATGGCGGGGTCTGTTCTGTAGGTAGTTCCTTAGACTTACTTCCTGATTGAACGTCGTGCATCCTAAGCAACAAATAGAACCCTGAAGCT
Organism: Nycticebus coucang; assembly: GCF_027406575.1. Taxonomy (NCBI): domain Eukaryota; kingdom Metazoa; phylum Chordata; class Mammalia; order Primates; family Lorisidae; genus Nycticebus; species Nycticebus coucang. The sequence continues at coordinate 30,846,393 of NC_069785.1, read as the reverse complement.
CGGTCTGTGGGATACCTTTTCATTAAGTTGTTTATTCAGTAAATTTTTATAGTAAATCTTGTGTGACTAAAATGTTAAAAGTATGGTGCAAACTACCTTTCATTTGTTTAACCTCTCTGTAAAATACTTTAAAGTATATTAAAATACTTTAAAAAGAATTTTAAAGGAAGATTTCAGTGGGGAAAAACTTGCCTTCTGTTTTGATTATTTTCCCAATTTAATTTTAAGGTAAATCAAACTAATGAATATTCTTAAGTAGTGAATATTCTAGAATTAATTAATATTCTAAATTAAACGTGATTTCATTAAACATATGAACTAATTACAGTTCTGTTCCGTATTTTTTACTTGTATTTGGTAGAGATGGGGTCTTGCTATGTTGCCCCGACTGGTCTGAAACTCCTAGTCCTAAGCATTCCTCCCAAAGTGCTGGCATTACAGGCATGAACCACTGCACCAGGCTGGTTCTGTATTTGGGATATGTCAATTTCCTCATTTAGATATGTCAATTTCCTTATTTAAAAATCCTACAAAGTCACATTTACTTAGTTATGTATTTAACAAGCTTTATGAAATTGGTATTGGCAGAAAATACAGGGTGTATGATTACCATTTCTAATACAAAGGCTATTTAATGTAGGAGTAAGAACTTGATATGGGGAATCAGGAGACATAGGTTCTAATCCCAGAGCCACCACCAACTAAAGATGAAACTTTGGACAAGTCATTTAATTTAACGTCAGTTATATCTTTTGAAAAATGGTGGAACTGGACAAAACAAATGATTTTGAAGGCCCCTTTTATATATATGATTCCCAGTTTCAGTAGAGTAGAAGGAAGATGTGTACTAACAAAAATCACACTATCATTCAACCTGGTTTCCCTTAGGTAAAATGTGTACCAAGCAGCTAATATGTGATCTTCTACATCCACTACCTCCACTTGGTTTCACTTTTGCCCTGTCACAGAAAACTGTTAAGACAGAAAGAGTCATTTATTTGTTTAGTTGTTTCTTTATTTTTTGTGAGTCTCACTCTGTTGCCTGGCTAGAGTGCTATGGTGTCATCATAGCTCACAGCAACCTCAAACTCCTGGGTTCCCGCAACACCTGCCTCTCAGCCTCCGAAGTAAGGGACTACAGGCATGCACCAATGAGCCCCGCTAATTCTTCTAATTTTTGTAGAGATGGGGTCTTGCTCTTGCTCAGTCTTGAACTCCTGAGTTCAAGTGATCTTACTGCTTCGGCCTCCCAGAGTGTTAGGATTATAGGCATGAGCTACTGCTTTTGGATTTTTTTGAGGATTGTATTTTCTAATTACAAATTGGTACATGAATTAATTGGTACATAAATTGGTACATGAATCCAAAAAATTTGGATTATGAAGCACACCCACACACACAAATACTCATAACCTCACCACTTGAAAGAAAATTTCACCACTGCCCTATTACTTTTCCAAATGTATGTGTGTGTGTGTATATATATATATTTTATAATATATAAATAAATTATATATTATTATATATGTTATATAAATTTAATATATTTAATAATATAAATCTATATTTATATTATTAAATATATAAATGTATAAACATATTATATATAACATAAATATATAAATATATATATAAACATATAAATATATATGTTAGATATAATAATATATAATAAATATATAATATATATAAATATATAATTATATAAATATATTTTATATTATATATTTATTATTCTATATATTATATTTATAATATATAGATTATATCTGAATAATATATAGATTCAAAATTGGTATAACAGTCCAAACTCTGCTCTTTTTCACTTTATGGGTACTTATACTTCCTTACAACCAACTGGAACACCCACAATGAAATGCCCACATCCCAATAAACTTTCAGTAGCTAAGCAAACGTAGTTAAATAGATTTTGGTTTTATTTTTTATTTTTATTTTATTGTATTTTTTTGAGACAGAATCTCGCTTTGTCGCCCTCAGTAGAGTGTCATGGCCTCATTACTCAACTGTTACATAGATTTTGGAACAGCTGTAATTATATTATGCCCAAGGTTATGCTAACTCTTTCTCTTTATCTGCTCCAGAATGGACTGGTTTCACTGCAACCAGTGTTTCCGAAAAGATGGGGCTCATTTCTTTGTTACCAGTTGCGGCCATATTTTCTGTAAAAAGTGTATGACCCTGGGTGAGTGACTTAACTGTTTTCCCATTCCAGGCAAAAACATTTCTACCTGCATAAAATGATTAGCTATTTCTGTTATCACTTCTGTTATCTACTTAGTTATCATTTAGTAGGCCAGTTGTGGTATGGATACTATAAGAAACTGTTGATTTTGGAAATTGGAGGGGGATTGATTAATAAAGAATTAATAAGATTTGCAAATGATTAAGCAAATCTATTACTAGTCACCAAAACGTACTTGTTAGTGTTTTGAAGTCTGGCAAGGAAAGTCAAAGAGACCAGACTAATCAGGGAGAAGTGATAGAATAAGAATAATGGATCATAAAGTTGGCTGCTATCAAGAGCCATTTCTAAAGGGAAATGGTCTAGCTTGTGAAATCAGTTTGATTAGAAATGATGGTGATGATACCTTGCAGTATAAAAAACATTTTCAAATGTGCCAATTTTATGTAAGCCTTATCATAATCCAGGTAGTAATTATTAGTAGAACCATTTTATAAATGAGAAAAACTGGCTCAGAGAAGATAAGGGATTTGATCAAATTCTTATAGCTATTAAGTCATAAAAAGCTACTTGAATTTAAGGTTTTTTTTTTTTTAAATGCTGAAATTAACACATGGTATATAAATGCCCAGAAGAGAGACTTGGAGGTAGGATGCTGATCAGGGAAGACTTCATAGAAGAGGTGCTGCTTCAACAGGGTGTTGAATAATAGGCTGGAGTTTGCCAAGTGGATAAAGCAGGGAAGATTATTCTGGCTTAAGAGAACAGTGTGTATAAAGACATATTACTATCAAAAAGCCATAGTGCAGGGGACTACTCATAGTTGGGACTAGTATAGTATAAAGAGTAAGGTAAGAGATGGTGAGATATGAGGCTAGTGAGGGAGGCAGTGGCCAGCCTAAAGAACTTGAACTTTATCTTCAGGTTATGGAGAGCTGTGGAAGTTTGTTTTTTTCTTAAATAGAAGAATGACATGTACTTGCTAGCTCGCTCTGGCAACAGTATGGACTGGGAAAAACTTTTTCCCTGTCCCCAAGAACAGTCAGGTTAAGTAGCCTCTGGAGAAGGTTTTTTCTCTGTACTAATGAATCCAGGACCCTTATATCTGCTAATGTAACAAAGCTGTTTACTATGGTAACAGCAGCTCACTTTGGAGTGGTTTTTCTCTGTGAAGCATATGCCAGGTGATATTTTCTCCTGACATGGCATTTATCTTAATAACCAGCAGCACTACTAAAATTTTACTAAATTAGCAAAATTTAGCAAAAATTTTAATTTTTGCTTCCTTCAGATTGGCTTAATTGGAGAATAAGAGTAGGAGAGCTTCAAAGCAAGATCTAAGAATATTAGCAAAATGACAACAGGGCAAGAATAACTGGAGATTTTCTTAGAGTACTAATGTATACCTGCTGTCAGGTAGGTAGAATGAAAGAGACTAACTTTAAGTTAAGATCATTGGTATTCTTGTTCTTTTCCCAGTACTCTCATAAATGTACTCCAGTACCCCTATTGAGAGTTTAGAATTGTTCCATCTGACCCACAGAAGAAATCTAGGAATTAAAAAAAAATTATTGTACTTTAAAATACTTATTTGGAAATACTGGTTTAGAAAAGAAAACTTAAATTGATGTCCTTTTATAGAACAATGATAGTTTAAATTCAGTAAGAGCCCCTGTATTTTCTTTCTTCTTTTTTTTTTTAATCATAGCTGTGTAAATTAATGCAATCATGGGGCACCATACACTGGTTTTATATACCATTTGACATATTTTCATCACACTGGTTAACATAGCCTTCATGGCATTTTCTTAGTTATTGTGTTCAGACATTTATATTCTACATTTAGTTAAGTTTCACATGTACCCTTGTAAGATGCACCATAGTTGTGGTCCCACCTCCCCTCCCCTCCCTTGCCCCTTTCCCCATATTCTTAGGTTATAATTGGGTTATAGCTTTCTTAGTAGGGCTGAGTACATCTGAGTACATTTGATACTTTTTCTTCCATTCTTGAGATACTTTACTAAGAAGAATATGTTCCAGCTCCATCCATGTAAACATCTTTCTTTAAGGCTGCATAATATTCCATGGTGTACATATACCACAATTTATTAATCCACTCGTGGGTCAATGGGCACTTGAGCTTCTTCCATGACTTAGCAATTATGAATTGAAGAGCCCCTTTCTTTTTCTTTTGACTCTTACCATATTCTTTAAAGAAAATCATATCTCATGCCCTTAAGAACCACACATTGTTTTCCCCCTTTTCTTCCCAGAAAAATGTACTGTTTGTGGAACTTCCTGCAAGCATCTGGCTCTTTCTGATAATGTAAGTTTTTCTCTCCTTGTCACAAACCATCTCAATCCCATTCCTGGATTGTAGAAAGTATGCAAAAAGTAGAGATAATGAATTTTTTTTAAAAGCAAGAAAGAAAAGAAAAACATACTTACAGATAGCAGTTGTAAAAAGAGGATAAACAACAGAAGAATTTGTGACCAATGTTATAGAAGCATGAGGGAAGGAGAATTTGGACATAGAATCTACATCTTCTAGAGCAGTGGTGATCTCCCTCTTACTTATGCACAGTGGAAATAATATTAGGTGCATTAGAAATGGTGATATTTGTCAGTACTTTATTTCATTCCATTGTAGATATTCTCACTGTGTGTCTTACTCTCTTCATAGCTAAAACCTCAGGAGAAGATGTTCTTCAAAAGTCCCGTGGAGACAGCTTCGCAGTATTTTAATCACATCTCTCAGGTATGAATAACAATAGCGAAGAAAATCTGATTCTCCAGGCAAATTCTAATTGCGTCTTATTCCTTTATCAAAGAGTCTCTGTAGATTGCATTTGTAATAGTAGGGAGAAATTGACTACTCTCTTTGCTTTTTTCCTTGATGATACAGATCTCAACCAGTTTTTACTGACCCAGAATCTGTGATAGCCTATAAAAACCACCCTGTAGCAAACATCTTACTTTGTACTTCCTAATTCTGCAAAGTAATCGAAGACTAAAAGATACTCTAAGGAATGTTATCATCTTTTTCTGCAGATTGATGCATCTTCTAAAAATTGCTTTGAATATATAGGCCTGATTCTGCAAATAATAGATTTGGTGGTTTAATTCTTTTTTTTTTTTTTGAGCTAGAGTCTCACTTTGTCGCCCTTTGGTAGAGTGCTGTAGCATCATAGCTCACAGCAATCTCAAACTCCTGGGCTCAAGCCTTAGCCTCCTGCGTAGCTGGGACTACAGGCACCCGCCACAACACCTGGCTATTTTTAGAGGTGGGGTCTCTCTCTTGCTCAGGTTGATCTTGAACCTGTGAGATCAGGCAATCCACCTGCAGAGTGCCAGGATTACAGGGGTGAGTCACCTCACCTGGCCTGGTGGTTTAATTCTTTTTTTTTTTTTTTTTGTAGAGACAGAGTTTCACTTTATGGCCCTAGGTAGAGTGCCATGGCATCACACAGCTCTCAGAAATCTCCAACTCCTGGGCTTACGCGATTCTCTTGCCTCAGCCTCCCAAGTAGCTGGGACTACAGGCGCCCACCACAACACCCAGCTATTTTTTTGTTGCAGTTTGGCCGGGGCCGGGTTTGAACCCGCCACCCTTGGTATATGGGGCCGGCACCTTACCGACTGAGCCACAGGTGCCGCCCTTTAATTCTTAACCATTGCTTATAGACCTAGGTTGATGAAGGTATTTCTTGTTTCCCATTCTCATTTTTCAGTAACCTTTCAAGTAATACTTAACTTTTTATTTAGAGTTCACAACTGATTGCTTGAATTTTAAAAAGTATCTTGTCATGATGCATTATATGTTGGAATACTATTGACTTGTTCAGGAACAATAGGAATGTAGAGAGAAGGCAGAACAACAATTTGAGAGAGTTCCCAAGCTGTAAAAACTTTGTTTTCTTCTTTCTCCTTTCCAGTTCTCCACTGAGATTATTTCATAGCCTCCTGGGTTTCCTGTCTTGGCATTTCTTGAGATTTTATCACTGTTCCCTGTTTTTATTTATTCTTCTGAGAGTACTCCTTTTGTAAACAAGAAAATGATCCTTAGTAATTTTCTGGTTGAAGATAGTAGACTTAATTTTTCTTCAGTATTTTACCCCTCAGTCTTTACTCTGGAGACAGAATAAGGGGAATTAAGGCTTGTCTTCACCCTGTCTTTAGCTGTTTGGGCGAACCATCACATTTGAGATACTGTGGTTAGCATAATAAGGAGATAAAATCTAGCTGAGACTCAAGGAGAAATGTAAACAAGGTCACATGAGCAATAGAATGAGCAGAACTTTGGTTAATAAATAAACCCAGGGTTAGTTAATTTTTTTTGAGAAATCATAGTAGTCTAAATCCTAACCTGCCTAATCATGAGACCAATTACCTACGGTCAAATAACCAAGATAAAATAAATAGAAAGGGTCAGTTAATCATCACTTTAGTGAAGGGCCAAATTGATGAAGTCAGCAAAGTCTGAAAATGTGTTTTCCTAATCTGTGAAGCTGATCTAAGTAATACCTAGATTGTTTCATTCAGGCTTCTGCTCAAAACTTCCTTCCTCAGTCAGACCTTTACTGAGTCTCCTCTCAAATGATAGCCCTAACATTCTCTACCCCTTACTCTGCTTTATTTTTCTTCATAGCTCTTATCTCTAACATCATATTATATATTTGTTTATTGTCTGAATCCTGCACTGAAATGTAAACTATGAAGACAGATTTGGTCACTTCTGTTTATTGTTCTCTTTGAATAGTTCTTTTTCTTTTTGAGACAGTCTCACTCGGTCACCCTTGGTAGAATGCCATGGCATCTTAGTTCATAGCAACTGCAAACTCTTGGGTTCAAGCGATTCTCTTGTCTTAGCCTCCCAAATGCTCTCCACAGCCTGTTCTGTGGGAGTACAGGCACCTGCCACAGCACCTGGCTATTTTTTTAGAGACGGGTGTCTCGCTCTTGCTCAGGTTGGTCTTGAACTCGTGAGCTCAGGCAATCCCCCTGCCTCGGCCTCCCAAATGCTGGGATTATAGGTGTGAGCCACTGCACCCAGCTGAATAGTTCTTAATAAGTAGTAGGCACTCAAAACATTGTTTTTGAATGAATGTAATGTTGCTCTAAATATTTATTTGTGTTTTAACCATTCCCAATCTTTGTAATGAGCTGACAAAGGGAAGTAGCTACAGTCCTCCGCTCTACCAGCTAAGCTATCGAAGGGACAATGAGCTGACGAAGGAATTTGTCTGCTGCACTGTATGCCAATAGTTGAGTTGATCAAGCTGCCTGTTTTGGATTCTTTACTCACCTCTGGATATTTTTTCTGAGGGATTGGAAAGCCTCATATAGACCTGTTGGCTTTCTTCCATTCCTTGGTCATTCACTGCACCCTTATGCACAACTATCCATTTTTCAATTGCATGCCCATATCATTCCTTCTTTGATAAAAATCCTTCTGTGATTCTTGTAGGCAGAGTCTCTCTTTGTCCTTTGTACTCCTGTCCCACATTACTCTTTATTTTTTTTTATTTTTATTTTTTTGTAGAGACAGAGTCTCACTGTACCGCCCTCGGGTAGAGTGCCGTGGCATCACACGGCTCACAGCAACCTCTAACTTTTGGGCTTACGCGATTCTCTTGCCTCAGCCTCCCCAGCAGCTGGGACTACAGGCGCCCGCCACAACGCCCGGCTATTTTTCTGTTGCAGTTTGGCCGGGGCTGGGTCCGAACCTGCCACCCTCGGCATATGGGGCCGGCGCCCTACTGACTGAGCCACAGGCGCCGCCCCTACTCTTTATTTTTTTAAGAAGAGTCTCATTCTGTTACTCTGCTAGAGTACAGTAGCCTCATCCTATAGCTCATTGCAGCCTCAAACTCCTGGGCTCAAGTGATCCTCCTGCCTCAGCCTCCAGAATAGCTGGGACTCAGGTACAAATCACTGTGCTCAGCTAATTTTTTTTTTATTTTTAGTAGAGACAGGAGTCTGGGTCTTGCTAAGGTTGATCTCAAACTCCTGACCTTAAACATTCCTCCCACCTGGGCCTCCTGGAGTGCTAGGTTTACAAGCATGACCTTCTGTACCCAGCCCCACATTGTTCTTAACTCTGCAAAATATTTTACTCTGAAAAAGTGTTTTATTTGTTCATATGTCTGTATCTGTCACTGACATTGAGTTTGTTTTCTTTTGGTATATACTTAGGAGTCAAATTGTGAGCTTTTCAAAGACAGATGTTATCTTTGTATCACTTAGTGTCTAATTAGATATCTAACACAAATTAGGAGCATAATTGTTAATTGAATGAATGTATTTTATGGCTGCTTAAGAGAAAGACTATTGTAAGATCAGAGAAAGAGGCTTGATCTTATAGGTACTTACAGGCCATGGTAAGGAGTTTAGATTTTCTTCTAAGTGCAATGGAATACCTTTGCAGGGTTTTAAATAAGGAAATGGCATCATTTGACATATAATTTTAAAAGAGAATCTGGAGAATGGCAAAGTAATAATATAGGGAAAGCTATTGGTATAGAAATCTAAATAATAAATGCCTGCTAGCTTGTAATTTTATTTCTTTAAACCATTCATACTCCCTCACATGTAATGTGAAATAATAATACTCATCCTACTCCTTTTTTTTTTCTTTTTTTGAGACAGAGTCTCACTTTGTCACCCTTGTAGAGTGCTATGGTGTCCTAGCTCACGGCAACTTCAAACTTTTGGGCTCAAGCAATTCTTTTGCCTCAGCCTCCCAAGTAGTTGGAACTACAGGCTCCCACCACACCTTGCTATTTTTAGAGATGGGGTCTCGCTCTTGCTCAGGCTGGTCTTGAACTTGTGAGCTCAAGTGATCCACCCACCTCGGCCTCACAGAGTGCTAGGATCACAGGTGTGAGCTACTGCATCCAGCCTTCATCCTACTTCTTATAAAGATCCAATGAGATGTTTATGAAAGCTGTAAAGTACTTTATGAGTTTAAGGAATAATGTGGCAAACTCATAGAAGGTTATGACTGATCACGAACCCACATGAAAATAATTAAAGATCATATAAGTGAAAAAAAGTTTGTATTTTTTATATTGTTTTCAAAGAGAAGTAAAAATACCCCATCTACTTTCAGCTTTATTGAGATAAAGTTTACATACTGTAAAATTTATCCTTTTAAAGTGTACAATTCAGTGGTTTTTAATATATTCACTACTCCCTAATTTTAGAGCATTTTCATTACCCCAAAAAGAAACCCTATACTTATTAGCAGGTACTTCCCAAATGCTCCCCACCTTCCCTATCCCGAGGCAATCACTAATTTATTTTCTGTTCTGATGGTTTTGCCTATTCAGGACATTTCATATATATTGAATGATACAATGTGTGGTTTTCTGTGACTGGCTTTTTTTACTAAGCATAAAAATTTTCAGATTTCCATATTGTAACGTGTATTAGGACTTCATTAATACTTCATTCCATTTTATGGCCAAATATTATTCCATTATATAGAGAAGTATGCATTTTATTTATCTATTTATCAGTTGATAGACATTTAGGTTGTTTCTATTTTTTTGCTATGATGAATAGAGCTACTAAAGAACATTCATGTATAAGTTTTTGTATGGGCATATATTTTCATTTTTCTTGGGTATATGCCTAAGAATGAACTTGCTGGGTCAAATAGTAACTCTATGTTTAACTTTTTGAGTGAGTGGCAGCACTACTATACATTCTTAGCAGCTATACTTTTCCATTCAGGCTGCTATAATAAAATGCTTTTGACTGGATAATTTATAAATAATAGAAATTTATTTCTCACAGTTCTAGAGTCTGGGAAGTCCAAGATCAGAGTGCCAGAAAGTTCAGTGTTTGGTGAAGGTTCATTCTCTGCTTCCAAGGTGCTGTCTTGCTTGCCTCACATGGCAGAAGAGGCAAACAGCTTCCCTCAAGCTGCTTGTTAATGGCCCTAAGGCCATTCCCCTCACAAGGGCAGAGCCCTTATGACCTAATCACCTCTTAAAGTCCCCACCTCTTAATACTTTGCATTGGGGGTCAGGTTTCAACATATAAATTTTGGGGAGACAGAAACATTTGGACCATATATGACCAATAAATGTTTCAGGCTTTGTAGGCCATGCGATCTCTGTTGTAGCTACTCAACTCTGCTGTTGTAGCATGGAAGCAGCTATAGATAGTATGCAAACAAATGTGTATAGTTATGTTCCAATAAACTTTATTTACAGAAATAGACAGCTGGCCATGATAAGTAGTTTGGTACCCCTGGTCTGCTTTATGGTTTTAAAAAAACCTTTGAAATCATATGCTTTTGCTAACATATGTATAAATAATTACCATACATACTGTTGGAATAAAACCAGGTCAAAACCTGATCTCATCAATAGACCAGAGGTTTTCCATTCCTTACTTGAATTAAAAATTTAAACAACTGAGGCTGGGCGTGGTAGCTCACGCCTGTAATCCTAGCATTCTGGGAGGCTGAGGCAGGTGGATAGCCTGAGCTCAAAGGTTCGAGACCAACCTGAGCCAGGGTGACACTTCATCTCTAAAAAGAGCTGAGCGTTGTGGCAGGTGCCTGTGGGCCCAGCTACTTGGGAGGCTGAGGCAAGAGAATCTCTTAAGCCCAAGAGTTTGAAGTTACTGTGAGCAATAATGCCATGGCACTCTACCCAGGGTGACCAAAAAAAAAAAATTTTTTTTTTTTTTTTTTTTTTTTTTGTAGAGACAGAGTCTCACTTTATCACCCTTGGTAGAGTGCCGTGGCGTCACACAGCTCACAGCAACCTCCAACTCCTAGGCTTAGGTGATTCTCTTGCCTCAGCCTCCCAAGTAGCTGGGATTACAGGCACCCGCCACAACGCCCAGCTATTTTTTTGTTGCAGTTTGGCCGGGGCCGGGTTTGAACCCACCACCCTCGGCATGTGGGGCCGGCGCCCTACCCGCTGAGCCACAGGCGCCGCCCCCAAAAAAAAAAATTAAACAACTGAGATAGTCAATGGTGCTTTTGAAGAAAAGTTTTAGTTAGTTTGAGATTATTTTACCTGAATAGAAAAAGCTAATCTGTCAAACTAAATTAGTAGTTACCTCTTAATCTTTCCTTTTTAATCATATCTCTTCTTCCTTTTTCTTTTTCTTTTTTTTTGCAGTTTGGCCGGGGCTGGGTTTGAACCCGCCACCCTCGGCATATGGGGCCGGCGCCCTACTCACTGAGCCATAGACGCCACCCTCTTCTTCCTTTTTTTAAATAATAGAGACAGGGTCTCACTCTGTCATCCGGGCTGGAGTACATTGGGGTATTCACAGCTCACTGTAACTCTGAACTCCTAGGCAGAAGGGATCCTCCCTCCTCTGCCTTCCAAGTAGCTACGCCTGCAGGCACATACTGCCATGTCTGGTTAATTTTTTTATGTTTTGTAGAGACAGGGTCTCACTATGTTGCCTGGGATAGTCTTGAACTCTTGGCCTCAAGTGATCCTCCTGCCTCAGTTTCCCGAAGTGCTACAATTATAGGCATGAGCCACCATGCCCAGCCTGGCTTAATTTATTTCTATACCTTGTACATACTTCTTTTCTGCATGTCACATTTTGTTTTATTTATTAGTTCACATGTTAGAGTGTCTTTTCCACTGTACTGTCATAAGCCAGTAGAGGGAAAGAGTCTACACTATTCATCTTAGCATTTCTAGTCCTTGTGCCTGGCATGAAGTATTCAATAAAGGTTTGTTAAATGAACGGATAAATAGTCTTTGTACTAGGCCAGACATGGTGGCTCACACCTGTAATCCTAGCACTCTAGGAGGCCAAGGTGGGTAGAATGCTTCATCTTACAAGTTCAAGACTAGCCTGAGCAAGAGCGAGACCCCATCTCTTAAAAAAATAGCTGAGTATTGTAGTGGGTGCCTGTAGTCTCAGCTACTTGGGAGACTGAAGCAAGAGAATCACTTGAGTCCAAGACATTGAGGTTGCTCTGGGCTATGATGCCACGGTACTCTACTGAGGGCAAGATAGTGAGACTCTATCTCAAAAAAATAAAAAAATAAAAGAAACAAGTAAAATTAAAAAAAAAAAACAACTTTTACGGAAATCCTAAAAATTTGTGTGAGCATTCCACTTGCTCTAAACTGGGCATTATAGAAGCCAGTGTTGACTACTTTGTGATGTACAGTTAAGTTCTGTTGCAGGCCAGTGATAGCCTAGAACATTTCACCAGGAAGGGAGATCCTTATGCTCCTTTTGATGAAAGGCAAATAGTATATTTTTCTGCCTTTGAAACTTACAAATGTTTCATGGTATTTCTTTTTTTTTTTTTTTTTTTTTTGTAGAGATAGTGTTTCACTTTATGGCCCTCGGTAGAGTGCCATGGCATCACACAGCTCACAGCAATCTCCAACTCCTGGGCTTAAGCAATTCTCTTGCCTCAGCCTCCCAAGTAGCTGGGACTACAGGCGCCCACCACAGCGCCCGGCTATTTTTTTGTTGCAGTTCGGCCAGGGTCGGGTTTGAATCCGCCACCCTCGGTATATGGGGCTGGCACCTTACCTACTGAGCCACAGGTGCCGCCCGTTTCATGGTATTTCTTTAAGGAAATAATTAGAGTAAAAATAATATGTACAAAATTATCCCACATTTAATATTTTTGATGTTTTAAATCGGAAAATAATTTTCTTCTTCTACTTTGTCTTTTATATGTATACATTAAAAATTAAAATAATTGAAAGAGGGCGGTGCCTGTGGCTCAGTCAGTAAGGCGCCGGCCCCATATACCGAGGGTGGCGGGTTCAAACCCGACCCCGGCTGAACTGCAACCAAAAAATAGCCGGGCATTGTGGCGGGCGCCTGTAGTCCCAGCTACTCGGGAGGCTGAGGCAAAAGAATCGCTTAAGTCCAGGAGTTGGAGGTTGCTGTGAGCTGTACGATGCCATGGCACTCTACCAAGGGCCATAAAGTGAGACTCTGTCTCTACAAAAAAAAAAAATAATAATAATTGAAAGAAAAAATTCTTTATACTATATATTTTCTGTTCTGTACCTGTGTGAGGTGTTTACTAATACCAATCAGTTCTCTGACACCAACTAAGTGTCCAACAATTCAATTCAATTCAATTCTGACACTAACTCCACAGGTCTAAGGCTCAGCCCCACAAGACTGCCACTCCCAACTTTGGACACTAGCACAAGTGGAGTGTACCCAGGATATCCATATTTCAGCCTGGCTAACTACAAATTTAAAGATGCCTATCAGCTCCTCTAAGCTTTGATAATTTGCTAAAATGACTCATAGAACTCAAGAAAGTACTTACTATTACTAGTTTATTATTAAGGATACAAATCAGGAATAGCCAAATATAAGAGATATATAAGGTAACTTATGAGGGGAGGGATGCAGGACTTCCATGTACTCTGTAGGCACACTACCCTTCCACCACCTCCATGTGTTCACCAACCTGGAAGCTTTCCAAACTCTCTTGTTTTATGGTTTTTATGAAGGTTCTATTATGTAGACATGATTGATTAGATAATTGGTCATTGGTAACTGAACTTAATCTCCAGGCTCTGTCTCCTCTCTAGATGTAATGGAGAAAGAAAAGGGTTGGGGTAAAAGTTCCTCTGACAACCAGTCCTCCTTGTGAAGCTGAGAGCCCACCAAGAGTCACCCCATGAACACAACTCTGCTATCGTTGAAAGGGGCTTGTTATGAATAACAAAAGATGCTTCTATCACCCAGGAAATTCCAAGGGTTTTATGAACACTATGCTGGGACTCAGAGATAAGGATCACATATATCTTTCTTTCTTTTCTTTTTTCTTTCTTTCAGTTTTTTAGAGAAAGGGTATCATGTTGTTGCTCTGGCTGAAGTGCAATGGTGAGATCATAGTTCAATGTAGCTTCCATTTCCTGGGTTTAAGCCATCTTTTCACCTTAGTCTCCTGAGTAGTTGAAACTATAGGCACATGCTACTGTGCCTGGCCACATATTTCTTGTACTACACGCCAAAAGGGATGTGGGGGGTTAAAAAAGACCCCCCAAATCAATCAATTAAAAAATAGTTTTTAAACTTTTATAATAGATAATTTAAAATATCCAAAAGTAAGGCTGGGTGCAGTGGCTCACGTCTGTAATCCTAGTACTCTCGGAGGCCCAGATGGGTAGATTGCTTGAGCTCAGGAGTTCGAGACCAGGTTAAGCAAAGAGTGAGACCCTGTCTCTACTAAAATAGAAAAACTAGTTGGACATAATGGCACATGTCTGTATTCCCAGCTACGTGGGAGGCTGAGGCAAAAGGATTGCTCAAGCCCAAGAGTTTAAGGTTGCTGTGGGCTATGATGCTATGGCACGCTACTCAGGGTGACAGAGACTCTGTTTCAAAAAAAAGGAAATCATAACTAGAGAGAAAGGTATAATGATATGTATAATATAATGAATTTCCATGCATCTTTCTTTTTTTTTTTTTTTTGTGGTTTTTTGGCCGGGGCTGGGTTTGAACCTGCCGCCTCCGGCATATGGGACCGGCACCCTACTCCTTGAGCCACAGACGCCGCCCTTCCATGCATCTTTCATCCTACTTGAACAATTATTAACTGATGGCCAGTTTTCATTCATCCATACCTCCTGCCACCACTTATTTTGAAACTCAAACCAGATATTACATCATTTCAATCTGTAAATATTTCAATTTGTATCTCTAAAAGACAGAAACTTTTTTCTTTTCTTTTTTTTTTTTGGAAGCTCTAAGAAAATAAGGAATATTGGGTTACATCTAATAATATGACATTTAACAAGGACAAATATTAAGTCCAGAACTTTGGTTCAAAAAGCACAGAGTGTGGGTGGCGCCTGTGGCTCAGTGAGTAGGGCGCTGGCCCCATATACCGAGGGTGGTGGGTTCAAACCCAGCCCCGGCTGAACTGCAACCAAAAAATAGCCGGGCGTTCTGGCGGGCGCCTGTAGTCCCAGCTGCTCGGGAGGCTGAGGCAGGAGAATTGCAGAAGCCCAAGAGCTGGAGGTTGCTGTGAGTTCTGTGATGTCATGGCACTCTACTGAAGGCAGTAAAGTGAGACTCTGTCTCTGGCAGGCCTCGGCGGATCTCGGTCCTGGGGAGGGGCGCCTTCCAGAAGGCCCAAGGTTGTGGCAACCATAAGTATTGGGGCAGAACCCCAAGGAAGCTGAAGCTGCAGCCCCAGCTGCGCTGCATCCAAGCCTGGAACTTTTTTCTTAAATATAATCACATTGTGCTAAAATAATACTCCCCTAATATTATCAAATAATCAGTCGGCATTCACATTTCCCCAGTTGTCTCATAATTTTTAAAGTTTGTTTGAATTGGGTTTCAATAAAGTCTGTATATTTCAGTTGGTTGTTATATCTCTGAAGTTTCTTTTCTTTTTTTTTTTTTGAGACCCAGTCTCACTTTACCGCCTTTGGTAGAATGCCATGACATCACAGGACTCACAGCAACCTCTAGCTCTTGGGCTTACGCGATTCTCTTGCCTCAGCCTCCCGAGCAGCTGGGACTACAGGCGTGAAGTTTCTTTTCTTTTTTACTTTTTTTTTTTTTTTGAGCTATAGTCTCACTCTGTTACCTGGGCTAGAGTGCCATAAGTTACTTTTCATTGCTTTTCTCATTATTGTTGAAGAAAATGGTCTTTTGTGTGTGTGTGTGTGTGTGAGACAGAGTCTCATTATGTCACCCTTGGTAGAGTGCTATGGTATCACAGCTCACAGCAACCTTGAACTCCTGGGTTAAAGCGTTTCTCTTGCCTCAGCCTCACAAGTATCTGGGACTACAGGTGCCTGCCACAACGTCCAACTATTTTTTGGTTGTAGTTCTCACTGTTTGGCAGGCCTGGGCTGGGTTTAAACCAGCTGGCTCCAGTCTACGTGGCTGATGCCACAGCCACTGAGCTACAGGCGCTGAGCCAAGAAAATGGTCTTTTGCCCGGTAGAGTCATTCACAGTCATTCACAGTTGTTCACAGTATTCACAATTGTTCATTGTATCCACGGAGTCATTTAATATGCTCCTCTATCTTCTATTTTCTGTAAGCTGATAGGTAGATTTAGGCTTAATGACTATCATTTGATTTGGAGGGAGGTATGGCAAAACTACTTTATAGCAGTGTTGTATCCATCAAGAGGTACATAATAGTCTTCTATCTCTGATTTTGTGTGATGGTAGCCATTGATGAGCTTTGCAGAGATCATTGATTCATTAGAAGTTGTAAAATAAATTCTGTTATTCCTGCTGGGCGCGGTGGCTCACGCCTGTAATCCTAGCACTGTGGGAGGCTGAGGAGGGAGAATTGCTTGAGCTGAGGAGTTCGTGACTCGCCTGAGCCACAGTGAGACCCCAACTCATGAAAAAAATGGAAAAACCCAGCCGGGCGCCGCGGCCAGCGCCTGTAATCCCAGCGGCTTCTGGAGGCTGAGGCAGCGGGGTGCCTGCAGCCCGAGTCTGAGGTTGTGGTGAGCTACCACGCCCACTGCACTCTGCTCAGGGGCATAGGGTGGGACCCTGTCTCAACAACAACAACAAAAAAAAAAGTAAAGAAATAAAAAATAAGCAACGAAATAAAAAAAAAGCCAAAAAAAAAAATTCTGTTATTCCTTTCTCTCTCTTTCTAAAATTGTATTTGTTTGTTTGTTTGCTTTTGAGACAGTCACACTTTGTCGCCCTGGGTAGAGTACCATGGCATCATCATAGCTCACAGCAACTTCAAACTCCTGGGCTCAAGCAATTCTCCTGCCTCAGTTTTTCTATTTTTGGTAGAGAAGGGGTCTCGCTCTTGCTCGGGCTGGTCTCGAACTCCTGAGCTCAAGCAATCCCCTCACCTTGGCCTCCCAGGGAGTTCTAGGATTACAGGCACGAGCCACGGCACCCAGTCTCCTTTCTTTCTCTCTCTCTCTTTTTTTTTTTTTTTGTTGGAATACTTTTTTCTTTTTAATACATTGTCTTTCGCTGTTGTGCTGGCTAGAGCATAGTGGTGTCATTATAGCTCACTGCAACATCAAACTCCTGGGTTCAACCAATCCTCTTGCCTCAGCCTCCCCAGTAGCTGGGAATATATGCATGTATCACCACGCCCAGCTAATTTTTTCCAATTTGGTAGAGATGGGGGAGAGGGGTCTTGCTCTTGCTTAGGCTAGCCTTGAACTCCTGTCCTCAAGTGATCCTCCCACTTCAGCCTCCTAGAGTGCTAAGATTACAGGCATGAGCCACTGCACTTAGCCCTTAGTTGGAATACTTCTAAAGAAAAATTTTCCTTTTATCAGTCAAATCATTACCCTAAGGGCGGTGCGTGTGGTTCAGTGGGTAGGGCACCGGCCCCATATACTGAGGGTGGCAGGTTCAAGCCCGGCCCTGGCCAAACTGCAACAACAACAAAAAAAATAGCTGGGCGTTGTGGCAGGCTACTGTAGTCCCAGCTACTTGGTAGGCTGAGGCAAGAGAATCAGCTAAGCCCAGGAGTTGGAGGTTGCTGTGAGCTGTGACGCCACAGCACTCTACCGAGGGTGATAAAGTGAGACTCTGACTCTAAAAGAAAAAGATTACCCTGAGATATAGTTTAAAAACACTAAGAGCTCGGGCGGCACCTGTGGCTCAAAGAGTAGGGCGCCGGCCCCATACACCGGAGGTGGCGGGTTCAAGCCCAGCCCCGGCCAAAAACTGCAAAAAAAAAAAAACCACTAAGAGCTGTAGATATTGTGGAAAGTGGGAGCCAGTTTCACAAAAGGTAGATAAAGCAAACTGATCAAAGGGAGATAATGAATTTACCAATACCTTTAAAATACATTTCTAAGCTTAGTGACACCTTTAAAAATGTTCAAAACAGGGCGGTGCCTGTGGCTCAGTGAGTAGGGCACTGGCCCCATGTACCGAGGGTGGTGGGTTCAAACCCAGCCCCGGCCAAACTGCAACAAAAAAATAGCCGGGCATTGTGGCGGGCGCCTGTAGTCCCAGCTACTTGGGAGGCTGAGGCAAGAGAATCGCTGAAGCCCAAGAGCTGGAGGTTGCTATGAGTCCTGTGATGTCATGGCACTCCATCGAGGGCGGTAAAGTGAGACTTTGTCTCT
The DNA here is from genome assembly GCF_027406575.1 of Nycticebus coucang. Lineage (NCBI taxonomy): Eukaryota > Metazoa > Chordata > Mammalia > Primates > Lorisidae > Nycticebus > Nycticebus coucang. The sequence goes on along the minus strand of NC_069785.1, from coordinate 30,828,124 downwards.
ACAAAAACAAAAACAAAAATGTTCAAAACATTAAAATTGCATGGGAAAATAAATCTTCAACTAAACAAATGCTCTGTACAAAAAAGACATTCAGCTAATAATCATTTCCAAAACAAATGTTACTTTCTTTTTTTTTTTTTTTTTTACAGTTTTTGGCTGGGGCTGGGTTTGAACCCGCCATCTCTGGCATATTGGGCTGGCGCCCTACTCCTTTGAGCCACAGGTGCCGCCCACAAATGTTACTTTTATAAAAAAATTTTTTATGTCACCCCAGTTAGAGTGCCGTGACGTAATGATAGCTCACTGCATCCTCAGACTTCAGGCCTAAGCAATCCTGAACACCTGGGACTACAGGTGTGCACCACCACACCCACCTAATTTTTTTGGAGGGAGGTACTACAAGACTACTTTATAGTATCCTATTTTTGGTGTAGATAGGATCTTGCTTTTGCTTAGGCTGGTACTGAACTCCTGAGCTCAAGCCATCCTCTTGCCTTGACCTCCCAGAATGCTAGGATTAGAGGTGTGAGCCAAACCTTTTGTTTTTAATAAGCTATATTGGACTAAAATATCTTGTATCTTATAGTAACCTTTGCTTTGCTTCCATTATTGTACCTACTCTGCCTCTCTCAGTATCTTCAAGGGGTTTCTCCTTTACTCTTTCCAGCTTCTTGCTGGACCTAATTTAGAACTGAAGTTTTTTTTGTTTTTGCGGGGGGTGCGTTTTGTGGTTTTTGGCTGGGCCTGGGTTTGAACCAGCCACCTCCAGCATATGGGACTGGCGCCCTACCCCTTTGAGCCATAGGCGCCACCCAGAACTGAAAATTTTTTTTTGTTTGTTTTGAGACAGAGTCTTACTTTGTTGCCCTTGGTAGAGTGCAATGGTGTCATAGCTCACAGCATCCTCAAACTCTTGGGGTCAAGTGATCTTTTTGCCTGAGTTTTTCATTTTTAGTAGAGATGGGGGCAGGGAGTCTCACTCTTGCTTGGGCTGGTCTCAAACTCCTGAGCTCAAGCAATCCACCAGCCTTGGCCTCCCAGAGTGCTAGGATCACAGGCGTGAGCCACCTCACCCAGCTAGAACTGAAGTTTTAAAATATTCTTTTGATTAAGTTTAAAATTAAATTTAAAATTTTCTTCAGTATATAAGATAAAAACATGTTCCTTTTTTTTTTTTTTTGAAATAGATTCTCACTTTATTGCCCTTGGTAGAGTGCTGTGGCATCACAGCTCACAGCAACCTCAAACTCCTGGGCTCAAGTGATTTTCTTGCCTTAGTCTCCCAAGTAGCTGGGACTACAGGTGCCCGCCACAACACCTGGTTATTTTTAGAGACAGGGTTTCTTTCTGGCTCAGGCTGGTTTTGAACCCGTGAGCTCAGGCAATACATCCACCTCAGCCTCCCAGAGTGCTAGGCTTACAGGTGTGAGCCACTGTGCCTGGCCTTGAAATGATGTAGTTTTAAGCCTTCAATTTTATTCTTTTTCAGAGTTGCTTTGGTTCCCTGGTATTCCACAGTGGGGTCCATTCTGTGTGCACATATGATCTTTGATGATATCGAAGGGAGAAATAACTGGTCAAGGGTAGAATGTGTGTTTTCCTGATGCTTGCCTGACACTGCATAATAATTTCACTGCAGAATAATTCCAAAGGTAGGATGTTTGGGATAGTGTGTTTTGGCCATTTATTACATCTATTTAGGTCATTAAGTATGAAATGTCCGATTTCTTTAAGTACTAAGTTTGACAGTTGTTATCTCTAGCATATCACTTTGACACTTGTTTTATTTTTATTGTGAAGATACATCCTTATTTTTTCAAACACCTGTTTGGCTTGTGATTATCTTTTTTATTTTTTTTTGAGACAGAGTCTCACTATGTCACCCGCAGTAGAGTGCTATGGTGTCACAGTTCACAGCAACCTCAAACCTTAGGCTTAAGCGATTCTCTTGCCTCAGCCTCACAGTAGCTGGGACTACAGGCACCCACCATAACGCCTGGCTATTTTTTGTTGTTGTTGCAGTTGTCGTTGTTGTTTAGTATGTCCTGGCCAGGTTCACCCACCAGCCCCAGTGCATGTGGCCGGCGCCCTAACCATTGAGTTACGGGCGCCGAGCCATGTTTCTGATTTTTTAAAGAGCAATTTTTGGGAAAATATGGATAAGTCAAAAAATTGTGTTATTTTTGAATATGAGATCCATTATGGAACCAATACAGCACAGATAGCTCGAAATACCAATGAAGTGCTTGGGAAGGGTATGGCTAAGGAATGCATAGTATGTCATTGGTTTGAGAAGTTCCATTTTCGTGATTTTAATCTTAAAAATGAGCCACGTGGGCAACCTGAAACCAAAGTGGATAATGACGAGCTGAAAGCTATAGTGGATGCGACTCCATCCCAACCTACATGTGAATTTGCAGCAAGCCTTGATGTTACTATTCCAGCAATATTAGACCCTTTGAAACAAACCAGCAAAGTACAGAAGCTGGATAGATGGGTTCTACTTGAATTAAATGAGCCTCAGAAGAAAAATTGTCTCAAAGTTTGCCTTTCTTTGCTGTCACAACTTAAAGGGGAACCTACTACACTATATTATTTCATATGATAAAAAATGGTTTCTTGAGGCTCAGCGCCTGTGGCTCAAGTGGCTAAGGTGTCGGCCACATATACCTGAGCCGGCAGGTTCGAATCCAGCCCGGGCCCGCCAAACAACAATGACGGCTGCAACCAAAAAGTAGCCAGGCATTGTGGCAGGCACCTGTAGTCCCAGCTACTTGGGAGGCAGAGGCAGAAGACTTGCTTGAGCTCAGGAGTTGGAGGTTGCTATGAGCTGTGATGCCATGGCACTCCATCCGGGGAGACAGCTTGAGGCTCTGTCTCAAAAAAAAAAAAAAAGTTTCTTTTTGAGAATCACAAGTGTTTGCCACAATGGTTGGATAAAGATGAAGTGCCAAAACCAAATATTCATTCAAAAAAAGCTAATGGTGTTAGTTTGGTGGTCCAGTGCTAGTATTATCCACTACAGTTTCGTGAAACCCAGTGAATTGATTAAAGCAGATGTCTATTGCAAGCAGTTGGAATGAAATGATGAAGATGCTTGTGATTAAGTAGCCGAGACTGGTTAATAGAGACAGGCCAATCCTCTTGCAAGGCAATGCTCGATATGTTCCACAAACAACACTGCTCAAATTATAGAAGCTAGACTTGGAAACTCTCTGTCATCCGCTGAATTCACCAGAACTTGCACCAACCGACTAAAATTTCTTCCAGGTTTTGGACCACTTCTTGTAAGCAAAAATATTCAATTCTCAATAAGCTATGGAAAATGCCTTTGGCAATTTCATAGCTGCTCACTCTCCAGTGCTGCTTGCATGAACAAGCTCTTCTTAAGATGCTCAACACCTGTAATCCTAGCATTCTAAGGCAGGAGGATTGCTTGAGCTCAGGAGTTTGGGAACACCCTGAGCAAGAGTGAGACCCCTTTTGTACCAAAAATAGAAATACAGGGTGGACATAAAGTTCACGTGCAATTTACTATGTTAAACTATTTTAAATTGCACATGAACTTTATGTCCACCCTGTGTTAGCCAGGCCTGGTGGCACTAACCTGTCGTCCCATAGAAAAATTAACCAGGGCCGGGCGCAGTGGTTCATGTCTGTAATCTTAGCACTCTCAGAAACTGAGGCTGGTGGATTGACTGATCTCAGGAGTTTGAGACCAACCTGGGCTAGAGTGAGAACCTGTTTCTAAAAAATAGCTGGACAGGCTCGGTGCCCATAACACAGTGGTTACAGCACCAGTCACATACACCGAGGGTGACGGGTTTGAACCTGGCCCAGGCCAGCTAAACAACTGCAACAAAAAACTAGCCAGGTGTTGTGGTGGGCACCTGTAGTCCCAGCTACTTGGGAGGCTGAGGCAAGAGAATTGCTTAAGCCGGGCGGCGCCTGTGGCTCAAGGAGTAGGGCGCCGGTCCCATATGCCAGAGGTGGTGGGTTCAAACCCAGCCCTGGCCAAAAACCAAAAAAAAAAAAAAAAAAGAGAATTGCTTAAGCCCAAGAGTTTGAGGTTGCTGTGAGCTGTGATGCTACGGCACTCCATCGAGGGCGGAATAGTGAGACTTTGTCTCAAAAAAAAAAAAACAACAACAAAACTATAAAAAAAAAAAAACAATAGTTGGGCATTGTGGTGGGAGCCTGTAGTCCCAGTACTCAGGAGGCTGAGGGAAGAGGATCACTTAAGCCCAAAAGTTTGAGGTTGCTGTGAGCTGTGATGCAACAGCACTCTACCAAGGACAACAAAGTGAAACTGTCTCAAAAAAAAAAGAAAAGAAAAAGAAATTTATTCAGGCATGGTGGCACTTGCCTGTAGTCTCAGCTACTCATGAGGTTGAGGCAAGAGGTTTGAGCCCTAGAGTTTGAGGTTGCTACGAGCTAGACTGGCTGTTGCCATGGTGCTCTAACCTGGGAAATAGAATGAGACTCTGTATCCTCTGTATCAAAAAAAATAAAAAATGAGAAAAACTGTGTTGATAGTTTAGGTTCATATTTTGATTAATTGTACTGCTTCTTATTTGAGATATAATGAACTGAACTTTTCATTTGAAATTCGACATTTCATATTTTATGACCTAATACTTATTGCACCTCACCCAGACCCACCATTTTAGGTAATGCTCAGAATTCTGAGTGACTTTATTTTACTTCTGTGCTATTCAAATTTTCTAAAATAGACATGTTTTGCTTTTGTTAAAAATAGCAGCTGCCCAGTACAGTGGCTCCTACTTATAGTCCCAGCTACTTGGGAGGCTGAGGCAGAGGATCACTTGAGGATCCTCCTCCAGTTAGAAGTTGTAAGAACAGCCTGGCAATACAGAGACCTCATCTCTCTCTCTTTTTTGTTTTTTAAAGGAGAAATAAAGTAGACTACAATAAATTCTAAAAATGCTTTTATGGAGAAATAAAGTAGACTATAATAAATTCTTATCTATCAAGAACTAGTTTGCCTTCAAGTAGAAAAGAGACTAAAGACAATATAAACTCTTAAGTACAATTATGTAGTAAGGTGACTAAAGCAATTTGCAAATTAGGTGAGAACAAAAAGTTTATGAGAAGAATATCAAAATCTAGGGAAGGACCCTAGACAAAAGGTTCAGTTTATAGTCTGAACAGAGAAGAAGCAGATGAGACATAAATATTGCTGTGTACTCAAAAATACAACCTGACAAAGCTAAAATACTTTCTAAATATTAACTTTTGTTATGATTCAGTAATCCCATGATGGGCACATTAGTATAGCAAATGATAAAGTGAGGCAAAAAATAAAATTATGTGTGCATGCACAGAAATAAAATTCAGGAATAGGTAATTTCTTTCTATGGCTCTTTGCCCTTTATTGTAGCAGCATACAGACCGCAAGTGACTGTGTATTTTTAGGGAAAGTAAATTGGTCACTCTGTTACAGCTAGGAATGTAGAAGCAGAATCCAAACTAATAGTTGACTGGTTAGAACCAATTCTAAGCTTGAGAAATAGTTTTTTTCAATATCAGTCTTCTTGCCCAGGATAAAAGATTATAGCCAGGATGAAAGCCAGTGTCCTAGAAATGAAAAGTTTCAGCTTTCCCTAATGCTGAGCTCTGTAGTTTTGGGGGAGTTATTAGTTAGGTCAGATACTCCAGAAGAAAATGAGCACTAATAAAGTATAGATTGTTAGATTTCCCTTTGTTGCCAGAAGTGAGGGGAATAGAATTGTATGGAAGTGTAGGTCAAAGACCTGTTTTTCCTTAGTAGGTGTGGAGTTTCCAGAAGAAACAAACAGATCTCCTCATTGCCTTTTATAAACATAGAATTACAAAGTTAGAAGCAGCCATGCAGGAGGCACAGCAAACCCTCGTCAGCCAGAACAAGTAAGTGACAAATCAAATCTCCAGATAGCTTTTTTTATTCTTTCAGAGCAGCTGTAGTCCTTATTTCCTTGTGGTTTCAAAGCCTGAAAATTATTCCATGAGTATTTGTTTGTCTTGGGAAAATCAGATCACCAATTTTTTAATTTTTGGTCCCCTCAATTTCCATGTTATTTTTCTCTTTCTTCCCTCAGGAGGCCCTCCTCACTTACAGGGGTGTCCAATCTTTTTTTTTCTTGCACATTGGAAAAAGAAGAGTTGTCTTGGACCACACATTAAATACACAAACACTAACAGAGACTGACGAGCAAAAAAAGGTTCATGCATAATTTTCACAATATCCAACACCAAAGATAAGCAAAACAAACCTCAAATAATCTGCCCACAGGTTGGACACCTCTGCTCTCTCTTATACTTCCTTGTATCGAAAACTACTTCTTCGGGTGGCGCCTGTGGCTCAAGGAGTAGGACGCCGGTCCCATATGCCAGAGGTGGCGGGTTCAAACCTAGCCCCGGCCAAAAACCACAAAAACAAAACAAAAAAAAAAACTACTTCTTTTGAGAAATCAGATACAGGTGATTCACTCTGATAAAAATAAAAGATGAGATAACATTAAAAATGTCACCTCTGGGAGGCTATATTTCAGAAATATTAAGCTAAAAGATGCAATTTTTGGTGAAAAATTTGAGACATCAGCAGCTCAGGAGGGGTGTGTGTAGGGGTTGAAGGAAATGTAATTATTTGCAAACTCCTCTGAAATCATACCAAATGACTTTATTTTGTCCATCTGATTATTGTCAACATCAAAATTCTGCCATTGTTTCCTTGAATCATTAGATCCCTGATAGAAATACCTTGTACAGCATCTCTTAAACTTTAATGTTGATAATAATAATCAGGATATTTTAGCCCATTGACCTGCTTCAGCTGCTTGTTTCTATCTTTTGCCTAGAGAGTTGTCAGTCTTAAGGAAGGAGAATGGAGAACTGAAGAAATTTCTAGCCATCCTAAAGGTGAATGGAATATATTTTCCTTACTATTATTTTCTCTCCGACTCTTCCCATCTATCTAGTTTACTATATAAAATAGTGTTTCCTTTTTCACATCATGGCACATGTAGAAACTGATAATATTTATATAACAAGCCCACTATAGTAAATGGATGAGGCCACAGAAAACCTTGGAGGGCTGAAGAATCAATATTTAGCACATTTTACCCCATTCTCAAACTTCAGTGAATCATGACATACCATTTAGGAAACCCTTTGATAAGTGTAAAAGAGATATTTGTTATAGCTTCAGATTTCTCCTCTAAAAACCCAAGACACCTCAGCACTCTTCATTTCCCTCAAACTCCCATTTCTTAAACATTTTGTTCCTTCCTAAGAATGTTCTAGGCTCAGTGCCATAGCACAGTGGTTATGGCACCAGCCATATACACTGAGGCTGGCGGGTTTGAACCTGCCTGGGCCAGCTGGACAACAATGACAACTGCAACAACAATAACAACAAAAATAGCCAGGCATTGTGGTGGGTGCCTATAGTCCCAGCTATTTGGGAGGCTGAGGTAAGAGAATCGCTTAAGCCCAAGAGTTTGAGGTTGCTGTGAGCTGTGATGCCACGACACTACCGAGGGCGACATAATGAGACTCTATCTCAAAAAAAAAAGAGAGAAGAATGTTCTATATATTTATATGATTTTCTTATTGATCCCACTCCTGTAACTGTTCTAACACATTATAATCATGTTATTTTCTTTTTTTTCCCCAGAGACTTCATATTTCCCCACAAATATAAGTTGTAAATTATGAAGGATTCCCGTTGTGCTTTTATGAAGAGGAACAGAAATTTTATCTCCTTAAACCTAATTTCCTAAGGAAACACTACTGCTATTTTTTCTCCTACTGAGAATCTTAACAATCATAACCAGTTTAGTTATCTAATAAGTAAAACTGAGATTCATTGATTTGAATCCTTGATTTGCAATTTCCTTCACTCCTGTTTTTTTTTTTTTTCCCCCCCCGCCTACAGCAATCTCCAAGTTGGTACCAAGGAAGCAGGTCAGTTTTATTAGCTCCCATACTAGCCTCACCCCTGAAAAGTTTTTCTTGACTCCTGGTTGTCTGGGCTCAGGGATGGACAAAATGATTGATGAATTTATCTTTCGCTTCTCTGAGAAAATGTTACTCATGCTCACCCTGGACTGTCATCTTTTGAAATACTGCTCATCCTTCAAATTTCAACTCAAGTCATTTGAATTAGGCAGAGTTAGATAATCTGTTCATTCTTTCAATAAATATTAAGTGCCTACTGCTTCTAAGGCACTGTTAGGTGCTTGGTGTACAGCACTAGTTCTGATTAGTGAGGACTGTGTTCTACCAGCTGTTGAATATTCTTTATATCAGCATTATACTGGTGGAATAAAGAGATATGGACTCTGCACTCAAAGAGGTTATGTTCTTTATGTAGTGTTCTTTCATACTTCTGTACTTCTTATACCCCATTATAACATACTTAAACATTGCTCTTTTTTCTTTTTGTCTCTCCCACCAGCCTGTGAGCTTCTCAGTTATTCTAGTTGTCATTGTAATCTCAGGATCTAGAACATATGGGCACTAAATAAATTGGATGGGTGGATGAGAGGAGGAAATGTATGAATGGGTGGATAGATATAAGGTTGAGAGTACTTGGTATGGCACCAAAGGAAGGAGGAAAGAAGTATTTCAAAACGTCTATGATAGACAATAGAGAAATAGAGGTTGGGAGGTTGGAAAGCAAAGTCTCACATACAAAACTTATTTCCATATTTTAGGTGATATCTATAAAGTACATAAGCGTAAGCTAGTTAAAGCTGTTCTTTCTACAATGATTTGGTTGATCCTTTATTTATTTTTTCTTTTTTTGAAACAGAGTCTCGCTATGTTGCCTTTGGTTGAGTGCAGTAACGTCACAGCTCACAGCAACCTCAAACTCTTGGGCTTAAGCGATTCTCTTGCCTCAGCCTCCCAATTAGCTGGGACCACAGGCGCCAGCCACAGTGCCCGGCCATTTTTGGTTGCAGTTGTCATTGTTGATTTTAGCTAGTCTAGGCTGGGTTTGAACCTGCCAGCCTTGGTGTATGTGGCTGGTGCCCTACCCACTGAGCTATGGGTGCCACCCATCTTTTTTTTTTCTTGAGACAGAGTCTTTTTCTGTTGCCCTGGATAGAGTTCTGTGGTGTCATAGCTCACACCAACCTCAAACTCTTGGGCTCAAGCAATCCCCTTGCCTCAGCCTCCCAAGTAGCTGAGACTACAGGCATCTGCCACAACGCCCAGCTAGTTTTTTTCTATTCTTAGTAGAGACGAGGTCTCACTCTTGCTCAGGCTAGTCTTGAACCCCTAAGCTCAGGCAATCCACCCACCTCAGCCTCCCTGAGTGCTAGGATTATAGGTGTGAGCTATTGTGTCTGGCCCTGATCCTTTAAAGTGGCACTTCTGTGTAGTGAGATTAGAGCTGCCTTTTTTTTTTTTTTCCTTGCAGGTCAACCACACCTCGACCAGTGGGCATTACTTCCCCATCACAGTCAGGTAGGAAATATTTTTTACCCAACTATCTGTGAAAAGAATATCCTTTCCCCCATCTGAAAGATGGTTTCTTCTCAGAAACCATATTATGATTTTCCTAATTTTATGTATGACATGAAAACATCAGACAACCAGATTACCACTCACAACAGATTGGCTAGACAAGGCAGCCAATGATAGCAACTTTTTATTATGCACTTTATTTTCTTTCAGTCACCCCACGACCCAGTTCTCAGTGTAGCAGCCAAGTGGTCAGGTGAGTAGAAAGCCTATGTAGCAACATTAAAGCTGTTGGCAAAAGTTGGAAGATGAAAGAAAGGTCTAGATATGGCTCTGACTGGGACTAAAGAGACTATAGGTCTATGTGAAAGTTTAACAACAGGTTTCTTGCCTTTTTGTCTGTTTGTCTCACTGTACAGTCGAGCCTCCCCAGCAGAGTCTATTCCTTACAGAATGACTGGCTTTGGTAACTTGGGACAAGTAAGTAATTCCTTCCCTCCTTCCCTCCTTCCTTCCTTCCCTCCCTCCTTCCCTCCTTCCCTCCCTCCCTTCCTCCCTTCCTTCCTTCCCTCCCTCCTTCCCTCCCTCCCTCCTTCCCTCCTTCCTTCCCTCCTTCCTTCCTCTCTCTTTCTTTCCTTCCTCCCCTCCCCTGCCCTTCCGTCCCCTTCCCTTCTCTTCCTTCTTCCCTCTCTCTCTCCCTTCCTTCCCTTTTTTTTTTAGACAGAGTCTCACCCCTCCTTCCTTCCTCTCTCTTCCTCTTTCTTTCTTTCCTTCCTTCCTTCCTTCCTTCCCTCCCTCCCCCTACCACCTCTCCTCTCCTCCCCTTCCCTTCTCTTCCTTCTTCCTTCTCTCCCTCCCTTCCTTCCCTTTTTTTTTTTTTTTTTAGACAGAGTCTCACTTTGTTGCCCTAGGTTGAGTGCTGGCATCATAGCTTACTCTTGAGCTCAAGCGATTCTCTCGCCTCAGCCTCTCAAGTAGCTGGGACTACAGGCACCTGCCACAACGTCCAGCTATTTCTAGAATCAAAGTCTTGCTCTGGCTCAGGCTGGTCTTAAACCCGTGAGCTCAGGCAATTCACCGGCCTTGGCCTCCTAGGCATGAGCCACCATGCCTGGCCTTCTTTTCTTTCCAGATTGAGTTATATAATGTTAAATGAATACAAAGATTTAAGTCAAGAATCTCCAATTTATATTGGTTTTGGCATAAATTATCTGATGCTATGCTGGACCCTATTTTCTTCTAGCAATGGAGACTTGATGTGAGAAGCTGAAACAGGGAATAAATAGGGGTGATAATAGAAGTGTTTAAGGACTAAATTAATGGTATCTATCATGTTCATTTTGGAAGTAGTAAAGTATGGGTCCTTCTTAGACTACTATGTCCACTCTGAGAGAACAATATATGCTTGAATGTCTAGATATAGAGAAATAGCAGGAAATAGGGAAGCCAGAGAAAAAGGGTATACTTATTAATTGTTATTTATTATTTGTCCATCAGGGAGGCAGAAGCTTGCAGGGAAGGAACACTCCCAGAGACTCTTACACTGGTGAGACGGGAGAAAAGATGCTAGAAATCAACAAATTCTGTGCAGAGACCATCAGATTTCTGGCTTTCTGTGCCTTGAAAATCTCTGGTCAGAAGATGGAGGGTAACTTTTGAGTAAAATAAAATTGACTTGGATTTTTAAAATTGCCACAAGATGGCAGTAGAAGTTAGTTGATGCTGATTGTTAGTCTCAAGTATCTTGAGTTCTTCACTGTGTATTAAACATAAAAATATTTTGGTTCTACTCACTTTTTTATCTATATCCTCTTAGAACTACTGCTGTTGTTAGTATTTTCAAGGGCATTATCCAGTCCCTAGAAAATACCTATCAGAGATTTCTCTTTCAGAAGAAGGCAAATTTGAAGTTTTTCAAATTTCTCTTTTTTTTTTTTTTTTTTTTGAGACAAAGTCTCAAGCTGTTGCCCTGGGTAGAGTGCCATGGTGTCACAGCTCACAGCAACCTCAAACTCTTGGGCTTAAGCGATTCTCTTGCCTCAGCCTCCCAAGTAGCTGGGACTACAGGCACCTGCCACAACACCTGGCTATTCTTTTGTTGTTGTTGTTGTTGCAGTTGTCGTTGTTTTAGCCGGCTCGGGCTGGGTTCGAACCCGCCAGCCTCGGTGTATGTGGCTGGCACCCTACCCACTGAGCTGTGGGTGCTGCCAAATTTCTCATTTTTAAATTCACCAAATAGTCTTCTTCCAATTCTTCCACATTCATCTCTTTGAAAAAATGTAGTTCTACTCAATTTCTTTCTTTCCTTTTTTTTTTCTTTGAGACAGAGTCTCAAGCTGTCGCGCTGGATAGAGTGCCGTGGCGATATTACAGGTCACAGCAACCTCCAACTCTTGGGCTTAAGAGATTATCTTCAGTTTTTCTAATTTTAGTAGAGAGGGGGTCTGGCTTTTGCTCAGGATGGTATCGAACTCATGAACTCAGCTATCCTCCCGCCTTGGCCTCCCAGAGTGCTAGGATTAGCCACTGCACCCAGCCTACTCAATTTATTTCTATTGGGTTGGCAAATGTTCCCTCTTTCGTTTCTAATTTTAGTAATTTGATTGAGGCTTTTCTCTTTTTTTTTTCTTGGTTAGCCATTTCAAAGAAGCAACTTTTAGTTATGTTGATTCTCTTTATTGTTTTTCTATTCCTTATTTCGTTTATTTCTGGTTCAATTTCTTTTCTTTATTCTGGATGTTTTCGGTTTAGTTCTCTTTCTAGTTTCTTAAGGTAAAGATTAGATTACTGATTAGAGATCTTTTTTACTATAGGCATTCCCAATCATAAATTTCACTCTAGCATTGCTTTCACTGTGTTCTTTAAGATCTGTTATGTTTTGTTTTTATTCATCACAAAGTATTTTCTAATGTCTTGTTTGATTTTTTTAGACCCCTTAGTTATTTAGCAGTATGTGGTTTAATATCCACATATTTGTGAATTTTTCAAATTTCCTCCTGTTATTTTTTGAAAAAAATTTTGTAGACATGGTGTCTTGCTGTGTTGCTGAGGTGTCAAACTCTTGGCCACAGGTGATCCTCCTGCCTCAGCCTTCCAAAGTGCTGGAATTACAAGCATAAGCCACTGCGCTCAGCCCTGTTATTCATTTTGAATTCTATTTCATGTGGTTGAACACACAAATTTTAACGTTATAGCTAAATATATGGTCTATCCTGAAGAATGCTCCATGTATACTTGGAAAGAATATATATTCTGCTCTTGTTGGGTGGAGCATTCTATAGAATCTGTTAAGTTTAGGCTGGGCGTCGTGGCTCACGTCAGTAATCCTAGCACTCTGGGAGGCCGAGGCAGGTAGATTGCTTGAGCTCACAGGTTCGAGACCAGCCTGAGCAAGAGTGAGACCCCACCTCTAAAAATAGCCAGGCACTGTGGCAGGTGCCTGTAGTCCCAGCTACTTGGGAGGCTGAGGCAGGAGAATTGCTTGAGCCTAAGAGTTTGAGGTTGCTGTGAGCTGTGATGCAACGGTACTTTACCAAGGGTGACAAAGTGAGTGAGTCTCTGTCTCAAAAAAAAAGTTTAATTGGTATATAATGTGCAATTGGCATGTGTCAAGTTCTGTTTCCTTGCTGATTTTCTGTTCTATTTGTGCTGTTTATTTATTTATTTATTTTGAGACAGAGCCTCAAGCTGTTGCTGTGGGTAGTGTGCTATGGTATCACAGCTCACAGCAACTTCCAACTCCTGGGCTTAAGCAATTCTCTTGCCTCAGCCTCCCAAATAGATGGGACTACAGGCACCTGCCGTAACGACCGGCTATTGTTTGGTTGTAGTTGTCATTGTTGTTTTGGCAGGCCTGGGCTGGATTTGAACCTGGCAGCTCTGATGTATGTGGCTGGCGCCTTAGACGCTTAAGCTACAGGTGCCGAGCCTGTGCTGTTTATTATTGTTTAACTGTTATTGTTAAATTGTCTCATTTATCTCAATTTTGTAAGTTTTTGCTTCGTGCGTTTTAGGGAGTCTGTTGTTAGTTGCATATGTAAGCATTATATCTTCTTGATGGATTGACCCTTTTATCTTCTTTATCTCTAGGAACAATTTTATTTTAAAGTCTATTTTGGTGGAGACTAATATAGCCATTCTTTTGTTCATTTGTATGGAATATCTTTTTCCATCCTTTCAACCTATATACATCTTTGAATCTACATGTCTAGGGCTGTCCAGAAATAATCCAGTCACCACTACGTGTATGAAAAATAGAGACATACATGGCTGGATACTTTCCAGACAGTCCTCTCAAAGTGAGTCTTTTATAGATACTGTATAGATGGACTTGTTTCTTCTTTTCTTTTTTTTTTTTTTGAGACAGAGTCGCACTTTGTTGCCCTCAGTAGAGTGCTCACAGCAACCTCAAACTCTTGGGCTCAAGCTATTCTCTTGTCTCAGCCTCCATAGTAGCTGAGACTACAAGCCCCTGCCCCCATCACAACACCTAGCTATTTTTTTTTTTTTTGTAGAGACAGAATCTCACTTTACCGCCCTTGGTAGAGTGCCATGACGTCACAGGACTCACAGCAACCTCCAGCTCTTGGGCTTCCGCGATTCTCCTGCCTCAGCCTCCGGAGCAGCTGGGACAACAGGCGCCCGCCACAACGCCCGTCTATTTTTTGGTTGCAGTTCGGCCGGGGCTGGGTTTCGCCACCCTCGGTATATGGGGCCGGCGCCCTACTCACTGAGCCACAGGCACCACCCCAGTTGGACCTGTTTTTTCATCCATTCTGCCAGATTCTGCCTTTTAATAGGAGCAGTTAATCTCTTTACATTTAACGTAATTACACATAAGAACTTCTACTATTGGGCAGCACCTGTGGCTCAAAAGGGTAGGGCGCTGGCCCCATATGCTGGAGGCGGTGGGTTCAAAGCCAACCACAGCCAAGAACTGAAAAAAATACAAAACAAACAAACAAAAAAAAAAAAAAAAAAAGAACTTCTACTATTTTGGTATTTGTTTTCTATATAGGTTTTATGATTTTTAGTTAGCCTATTGTTTGTGCTGACTGATATTTATTTCCTTAGGCCAAACAAGTGCTTCTAACTGTTTTCAACATACATTCCTGGGGAAAAGGTTTTTCAGCACTTACTGAGCTCTGAGCTCCAAGTCCTTGGAACCTGGTGAGTTCCAAGTCATATCAAATTATGACAGTCTTGAAAATGAGGTCTTTCAAGGAACCTGCAGAAAGGTCAAATAATGACAATTTTCTGAGAATGATACTTTGAAGGAACTCAAACCCCATTCCACTCCAGTGACTGCCAGAGTGTGGCCTGTTGGTTTTCAAGACTACCATGGAGCTGGAGAAGGAGAAATGGGAATAGGGAAAGTGAAAATGCCATAAAGTTTGCTATTTTTCTTGAATAAACATCCTTACCCCCCTTTTCTGTTATTTTTCTCTGTATTGAATAAATATCCTCTACATTGCTACAAGTGCTTCATTAATTTCTAGTGTTCTGAAAAAATTGATTCTGACCATTTTGCCCATTTTCTGGTTGCTTTTATGGAGGAGAAAATTTTTGGAGATTTTGGCTATTTTTTTGCTGACGTCACCTCTAGCTACTTTAATGACTCTTTGTCTATATGTATTCTTTCTGGTAATCTCCATTGTAGAGGGGAAGCCAAGGCACAGATCATTAGAGCACATGATGATCTAGATCGTGATGGCTACTGCTCCATAGACTCATGAAAAGGAGAGGAAAACACCTTTTAAAAATACTTCTAGGTGATTTGTTAGCCATTAGTTTCCAAGCCTAATATACACAGTAAACATCTTTGATCCCCACTTCCTTTGCTCTTGGCCCCAGTATACCGGAATCTCTTTTCCATTTCATAAGTTCATTTTTATGCTTTTCAGAAACCCCTTCACCAGCTTCAACTCACAGCTTATCTTATAGGTGAGTAACCCTCTGTGTCCTTTCTCTTAGGATCTTTCCACACTGCCAATAGGCCTGGAGTTACTTCTCCCTGGCCTCTATTCCTGAAGTTTATAATCTGCCTTGTAAAAAAAAAAGAGAAGGATGAATAGCACTGTGTTTAATATACATCCGTATTATTTTCAGGTGTAAGAAGGGGATTTTCCCCCCCTTTCTGGCTTAAATGTATAGTTCCTTCATATGTTATTTACCTTTCCCTTTCCTTTTCTTTGCTGATGCTTTTATTTCCCCTCCTTAGTTCTTCATCTGTCTCCCTTGGACAGGGAATTTTTTCTTTCAGAACATCCCTAAATCCAGGCCACATAATCCTTTACTCCCAACAATTCTGGTAAGTTAAGTAACATTCCTAAAGGAGTGGAACTTCGACCATTGACACATATATTAAAATGAAAATTTTTTCTTTCTTTCTTTTTTTTTTTTAAAAGAGACAGGGTCTCGTTCTGTTACCCAGGCTGGAGCACAGTGGTGCAATTCATAGCTCACTGCAGCCTCAAACTCCTGGGTTCAAGTGATCCTCCTACCTCCACCTCTCAAATAGGTGGGACTACAGGCAATAGGTGGGACCACATCTGGTGAATTTTTTTTGTAAAGACAGGGTCTTGGGTGGTGCCTGTGGCTCAGTGAGTAGGGCGCCAGCCCCATATACTGAGGGTGGTGGGTTCGAACCTGGCCCCGGCCAAACTGGCAACAAAAAAATAGCCAGGCATTGTGGCGGGCACCTGTAGTCCCAGTTACTCGGGAGGCTGAGGCAAGAGAATCTGCTAAGCCCAAGATCTGGAGCTTCCTGTGAGCTGTGATGCCCTGGCACTCTACCGAGGGCTACAAAGTGAGATTCTGTCTAAAAAAAAAAAAAACAGACAGGGTCTTACTATGTTACCCAGGCTGTTTTCAAATTCCTGGCCTCAAGCAATCCTTCAGCCCTGGCCCCCCAAAGTGCTGGGATTGTACATTTATGTGCCACCATGCCTAGCCTAAAGAAGATTTTCAAGGTGACAGACAAGAAGTTGGTGTGCCCCTTAAAGAACATTATCTCCAATTTGGCTCTTCAATATTCTTTTATTTTATTTTATTTTTTTTTGTGGTTTTTGGCCGGGGCTGGGTTTGAACCCGCCACCTCCGGCATGTGGGACCGGCGCCCTACTCCTTGAGCCACAGGCGCCGCCAATATTCTTTTTTTTAAACCATCAAATTTTATAAAACATTTTGGTTCAGCAATAAAATCAGTGACAGCAAATAAATGTCAACAAATCTGATGTTGCAGGGAATAATCTTATCATTAAACTGGAGTGCCTCTCTCACTCCCTCTTTCCTTCTAAAATATGAAACAATTACTTTTTTTGTCTCTCTTAAATCCAGCTACCCAATGAACCTGGCTCTTTAATATTCTTTAAGAGTCATTTGATTTCCTTCACAGTGAAGGGAAGTTCTGAATTTTGTCTGGATTGCACTCATTGTGCTATCAGTTGAGTCCTACTATTTCGCCAAGGTTGGCCTATAGTATTAAACGGGCCTTTTTTGAGGCAGGGTTTCGCTCTCTTGTTCATGATAGAGTGTAATGGTAACTCAAATTCCTGGGCTTAAGCAGTCCTTCTTCCTCAGCCTCCCAAGTAGCTGGGACTACAGGATCACCCATCTCTGGCTTATGTTTTTAGAGATGGGATCTTGCTATATTGCTCAGCTTGGTGAACTGGCTTTTTTTGTTTTGTTTTGTTTTTTTGAGACAGAGTATTATTTGGTCACCCATGGTAGAGTGCTGTGGAGTCTTAGCTCACAGCAACCTCAAACTCTTGGGCTCAAGTGATTCTCTTGCCTCAGCCTCCCAAGTAGCTGGGACTATAGGCTCCCACCACACCTGGCTATTTTTAGAGATGGGGTCTCGCTCTTGCTCAGGCTGGTCTTGAACTTGTGAGCTCAAGTGATCTACCCACCTCGGCCTCCCAAGTGCTGGGATTACAGGTCTGGGCCACTGTGCCTGGCAGAACTGGCTTTTTTTGATTTGTATGTTGAATATTTTGGGAGCTCAGTTCTAAGGATTATAAAACAAATATCCTTTCTTCTCCTCATCTTTTTCAACAGAAGTACTTTGACTGCCAGTGCTCTTAATAAGGGGCTGCCATCTTCCATAGCTCACCTAAATCTTTATATTGTCTATCTTTCTACTTAAACTCAAATCTCAAACCTCTTTACCAGGACCCCATCCTCACAGGAAAAGAATGGACTTTATAACCCTCCTCTTAAATTGCTTAGCTAGAATTTTTTCCCTTTTGAGTAGAATTCCTTTGATTAAGAACTTACCTAGTTACCCTAATCCATAAATAACACTGCTAAGAAACTGCTCAAGTAAGTTATCTTTCACGATTCCATTCTATCCATCAGGTCAGAGGGACAGCAGAGCTACACTAGAGAGTCCTCCTGGTTTCCAGCTACCAGTCCTGCAGGTGAGCCTGGCTTACTTTATGCGTAAAAACTCATGCAGTTAGGCCTGCATATCAAATGCTTCATTCTGGTCTCATTGGGATGGTGGCACATAACCAGTGAAGAATGACATGAGTTTCAACTGTAGTAACTATTTGGTCACAGTTTTCCCAGAATAGTCTCAATTTCAAAGATTCTATCCTGGGGCCGGCACCTATGGCTCATTGGGTAGGGCGCCAGCCCCATATGCCGAGGGTGGTGGGTTCAAACCCGGCCCCGGCCAAACTACAACCAAAAAATAGCCGGGCGTTGTGGCGGGCGCCTGTAGTCCCAGCTACTCAGGAGGCTAAGGCAAGAGAATCACCTAAGCCCAGGAGTTGAAGGTTGCTATGAGCTGTGTAATGCCACGACAGTCTACCGAGGGCCATAAAGTGAGACTCTGTCTCTACAAAAAAAAAAAAAAAAGATTCTATCCTACTGTCAGATTAGTTTCCTACTTTGAAGTTTTAAAATTAAGATATATGGCAGTGAAGGGCTTTTTTTTTGTTTTGTTTTTGAGACAGAGCCTCAGCTGTCACCCTGGGTAGAGTGCTCTGGCGTCACAGCTCACAGCAACCTCCAACTCCTAGGCTTAAGCAATTCTCCTGCCTCAGCCTCCCAAGTAGCTGGGACTTTAGGCGCCCGCCACAATGCCTGGATATTTTTTGGTTGTAGTTGTCATTGCTGTTTGGCAGGCCCGGGCTGGATTTGAACCCGCCAGCTCTGGTGTATAAGGCTGGGGCCTTAGCCGCTTGAGCTACAGGCGCTAAGCCAGTGAAGGGCTTTAAACTGAGAGATGTTGGCAAGGATAAAATCAGTGTGGACACACTGACATTCCCATTAGTTCTACAATGAAGTATTTTCAGTGGAATATGTGTTTTTGGTGGACATACTGCTGAACTAGGTAAAATCAAGTTTACTTCTTCAGAGGTACCCGGAATAATATTTTGTAAATTTGTGGGACTACTGTTATGATCCAAGCAAGAAAAGGAAAAGGGCATGGTAACAAGGAGAGGTTTGTAAAGAACTCTATTAAATGAATAGTCTCGCCTTTTAAGTTAACTTTGATGGCTTGAGTTTTGAAGGATATTTAGGCCCATTTTTCCACTCTAAGATCCTGGTGACTACAGGGACAATTCCTTCATACTAAAGTAGATATATATTTTGCTTCGATATTCCAAAATGCCCTTTATTTCATCAGCAAGAAATTGGAGTCTAAGCCTTAAGAGGCAGCACTGGGGAGGTAATATCCCTCCCTAATATTCTCACAAACAGAGAGATTAAACTACAGATGAAAAAAGACCTATATGGCTCGGCACCTGTGCTCAGTGGTTAGGGCGTTGGCCACATACACCGGGGCTGGCAGGTTTGAACCTGCCCTGGACCTGCTAAACAATGACAGCTGCAACAAAAAAGTAGCCAGGCATTGTGGCAGGCACATGTAGTCCCAGCTACTTGGGAGGCTGAGGCAAGAGTTACTTAAGCCCAGGAGTTTGAAGTTGCTGTAAGCTGTGACGCCACAGTATTCTACCAAGGGCGACATAATGAGACTCTTGTCTCAAAGAAAAGAAAAGAAAAGAAAAGAAAAGAAAAGAAAAGAAAAGAAAAGAAAAGAAAAGAAAAGAAAAGAAAAAAGACCTACAAACTATCTAGAAATATACGGCCCATAATTGGATTTTGCTTGAAACAAGCTATTTAAAAAACTATGAGACAGCTGAGGAAAATCAAATACCTATTGGGCATTTGACATTAAAAAATTGTTAATATTGGGGTTATTTTAGATATAATATTTGGGTTATATTTTTTAAAATAGCTTTTTTCTTTTGTAAATAGATGCTAAAATATTTATGAACAGGAAGTTAAATGATGTCTCAGTTTTGCTTTAGTACAATTTAGTAGACGGGGTAGTGGAACAGTAGAAATAAGATTGTTGAAGTTGGGTGGCGCCTGTGGCTCAGTTGGTAGGGCGCCGGCCCCATATACTGAGGGTGGCGGGTTCAAACCCGGCCCCGGCCAAACTGCAACCAAAAAATAGCCGGGCGCCTGTAATCCCAGCTACTCGGGAGGCTGAGGCAAGAGTAATCGCTTAAGCCCAGGGGTTGGAGGTTGCTGTGAGCTGTGTGAGGCCACGGCACTCTACCGAGGGCCAGAAAGTGAGACTCTGTCTCTACAAAAAAAAAAAAAAAAAAAAGATTGTTGAAGTTGGGTGATGGGTATATGAGTTCATTATATTATTCTATGTATTTTTTGAAAATGTGATAGCTTAAAAAAAGTTATTGAGCAAAGTACCATTTCCCCCAGAGACATAAGAATTCTGATAATCATCTCTGGGTATGATAGTCATATATTCCAGATCTTTTTTTTTTTTTTTTGTAGAGACAGAGTCTCACTTTATGGCTCTTGGTAGAGTGCTGTGGCATCACACAGCTCACAGCAACCTCCAGCTCCTGGGCTTAAGCGATTCTCTTGCCTCAGCCTCCCGAGTAGCTGGGACTTCAGGCGCCGACCACAACGCCCAGCTATTTTTTTTGTTGTTGCAGTTTGGCCAGGGCTGGGTTTGAACCCGCCACCCTCGGCATATGGGGCCGGCGCCCTACTCACTGAGCCACAGGCGCCGCCCTATTCCATATCTTTCAAAATAGTTTGATTTTCAAATATATTCAATCTTATTATCACCATAAACTGAAATGTTCTAGAGTTTCTTATAAAGCTTTTGTCTCACTAAATATATCAATTCTTAGTTTGGAAGTTAGTTATGCAATGGAGAAGACTATAAGCAAGCAACAAATAGTGGGTTATTGTCTCAATAAACTTCATATAATGGCTTGAGATGCACTTACTTGCCCTTTTTATTTTTATTACCGCCCATATTTACTCTCATATCCTCTGATGCAGACTCTCTACCATCAAGAGGCAGATAGGCTTAGCCAACAGGAGTGAAGCGTGGACCACTTCCAGATAGAACATCTTCAAGATCTTATCTATACAGACTACTGAAGGATGGACTGGAGCAACCAGTACCCATTGGGGGTGATGGTCTTGAAAAATGTACCCCTTGTGTTTCCTTGTGTACCTTATTCTCTTTATCCTATTTACCCTATATCACTTTCCAGGAAAGTGGTCAGGTCTTACCTGAGGCTAGTGCTTCCGGAAATTGTTCTCTCTCCCAAAAGACGTATGTAGTTCCCCTTATTTCCCACCATTAGAAAAGAAGATTGTAAAAATAATTCTTGGCATCATGTTTGGGAGTGGGGGTGGGGGACTGGGGGAGAATAATATACTCATCAACTATGTTTCATTTCAGGATTCCATTTTTTAGCTAGTATATATTGTCCCATTGCTGATGTTAACAAGTAAAAACTCAGGTCCTGGTCCTAATTTACTATACTTTTTCTATTTGCCTAGTTTCTTCTGTGCATAGTTAATATTAAATATGTTGTTTTCTTTTTGGTCAAAAGAAAAGTTTGAAGACACTGATTTTCAACTTACCAAAGTATATAGCTAATAAAATAAAGAGGATGCTCTTCTGTTACTGCAATCTTTCAGCCATGACAAACTCTTTGTTGGTGGAATAGGCAAAGAACACTACTGGTAAGATCAAACATTTATTCTACTTTGAGTAGTAAGAGGTAGAAATGAGGAATTAAATAGGTGGCCATTCACAGGAATGTCTTCAGCAAAAATATTGGACAAACACATGAGGCACCATGTGAGGCCCAAAATAAATTAGTCCTTTAGGCTGATCTTATATCTGACCTAGGATCCCAGGGCCCTTTATGGTACTCTAAAATTTATTTTTAAAGGCATTTTGGGACATTTTTCCTTTGGGTCAAGAGCCTATGCTGTAGCAAGTGGAGTTATTTCCAAGACTGTTGTATCTGATCACTCCTGAAACCTCAGGAATTTTACTCATTTGATGGTTAGAAAACAATTTGCCTGCTCACAGATGCTGACCTACTGCCTTTTAAAGTTTTCTTTTCATTTAACTCAGTGAGTCTCCTTCAAAACATAAATAGTGTACTAAAGCGGAATATTAATGGATTTGGCTCCATTAATTCCTAAACCATAGAAGGGGCAAGATGGAGGGAAAAGAAACAGTTTTATTTTTGGCCTTTTTATTATTATTCTAGCAATTTGGGGCTTCCACTCTTCCACTATGTTTACCCCATTGGTGGTATTTATTTGCTTTATATTTGATCCCAACTAATGAAAACCATTCCAAAACATCAATAATTAATCCATTTAAAGACAGTGATTCCCCCTGTCCCCAAGACAGAGCCTATAAAGAGAGGGGAAAGTCTCTTTTGTGGACATGGACAGACAGCAAAAAGATGAAAAATTAGTCTCGTCAGCTGGACAAGGAGGTATTGTTAGGTTTGTAAAACCAAACCTGAAAGCTACCCCCATTGCTCTCTACCGGGAGAAACCATTCCCTCTCCTACACTTCTCTACAGCATAATTCTACTTTTTAAAAGGACATCTCTCCTAATTCCCACCTCCAATAAATATCCAGTCTAAATAATTCTCCACCCAATTCTTAAAACTTTTTCATAAGCTCTGTGGGGGGAGATTTACCCTGAGACAAATAGTGAACAGTGTAGGGATTTCAGAAGGATAAAAAAAAAAAAAAAGAGCCACAAGGCAAAGTGGTCCCAGTATCAGACATGAAAACATTCTGCTTCATGTGTGGTTCAATAATGAAAAAGTTGAAACATATAAAGTCAAGTTAGTACGAAGAAGTATTTGTGATGAGACTGGGACACAATTGAGATTCCTGGTTGCATTATGCATAGACTTGTGCTCAGACAAGAAGAGGTGCAAGGCAGCCTTATATCCTAGGGAAAACAGTGGGTTTGGGGATGCACTGCAATCATCAATTGAATGTTCTTTACTTCATTCCATTCCTTCTCTACGTGTGAGGTCAAGGTCTCGCCTCTCTGTAGTACACTAAGGTAAAAAAACCGCAGATGCGAGGAAAGCAAGCCCATAGTTTGCCCAGATTCTTAGCACTCTTCACATTAAGGGTATAGGCCTGAGGCTGGGCGCAGGGGCTCATGCCTATAATCCCAGCACTTACGAGGCCTAAGTGGGTGGATTATTTGAGCTCAGGAGTTCAAGATCAGCCTGAGTAAGAGCTAGACCCCGTCTCTAAAAAATAGCCAGGTGTTGTAGCAGATGCCTATAGTCCCAGCTACTTTGGGAGGCTGAGACAAGAGAATCGCTTAAGCCCCAGAGTTTGAGGTTGCTGTGAGCTGTGACACCATAGCATTCTACCAAGGGTGACAAAGTGAGACTCTGTCTCAAAAAATAAAAGTTGAAGAAAATAAAAATAAGGTGGCGCCTGTGGCTCAGTGAGTAGGGCACCGGAGGTGGTGGGTTCAAACATGGTCCAGCCCAAAATTGCAAAAAAAAAAAAAAAAGAAGGAAAGATAAGAAAAAATAAATAAATAAAGGCTACAGGCCTGGATTTCTGCTGATCTATTCCCAGCCTTAACTTTTTGTCCTATGGTCATCCTCCCTGGTCCACCCTCACTATATCCCCATTGCCCACCCTGAAGAACACAAAGCTTTTTTAGTTCTTTGCCATAAGATACTTTTTAAATGTGGTTTCTTTGTTTCAACATGTACTAAGTTGGTTCATCTTTTAGTAACAGACCTCCCCCCCAGCCTCCCACTCAATCTTGTATGATCACATCCTCCTCCTCCTCCTCCTCCTCCTCCTCTTCTTCCTCATCATCTTCTGGCAGTTCTTCCTCCTCCTCTTCCTCTTCTTCATCTAGACAAACTACCACCTCAGCTGGCTCAGGTAATCGAGAGTCAAACCAGTCCAGTACCTGCTGGGTGCTAAGCCTTGATGCCTTACTCAATTGAGGAATATCACTTTCCCGGAGCCGTTGGTGGGCTTCCCAGTACCTCTCCAAGGGTCGTATATCTGGTGGGGGTGGGGGGATTGGCAGAGCTGGTGTCTCAGCCCATTCATTCAAGGAGCGGGTTGATGGTGATGATGTGGGAACTGCCAAGTCTTGGAAACTAGGGGCACCAGGAACTGTGTTGTCCCGAAACCATTTTAGTTGCCCATGCTTCAAGGCATAGCGTGTGTCACCAAACCACTGAATGATCTCAGGCCTAGGTAAACCAGTAATCTGTTCTAATTTATGGTAATCCTCACGCCGTGCCCATTGGCACTGTAAAAAAAAGGATTTGAGGATAGCCAGCTGCTCTTTGGTTTTGCGCTTGGTCTTTCGCTGGCGCTGGGTATCTGGGGAAAGGTACTCTGCAGGGGCAACCCTACCTGGTACTGAGTTATGCCGTAGCCTTTGGGGCCAGGCTGGTTCCAGATGTGGGGGTAGTGTCTGTTCCTTGGGTGACAGAGACTGTGGAACACAGCCTTGTGGCTGGAGGGGTTTAGAGGTGGCAGCAGCTCCATTAGACAGTACCTGGAAAGAGGAAGAGGTAGAGGAAGGAGGAGTCATAGTAGATGCTGACTCCTTACAACTACTGGTAAGTAATGAGATTGGTGTGGGCTTATCTCGAGCACGTGGCTGATGGACAGCTTTGGAGTGGTTCCAGGAAGCAGTACCCATGCCATGTGACTGGTCAGGACCCTTTCCTGCCTGTCCCTTAGAGAGGCCACTTCTTTGATGATCTTGCCAAAGATCTGATTGCTGGAGGAATGCTCTACTGCCTGTTGTCATCAGGGAATCCTTTCCTTTCTGGTGACTCGGTGGCAATGGTGGTCGCTGAGAGGAGTCTTCAGGTTCGACCTTCAAACCTTTTATCTGGGTGGGCTCACTAAGAGTCAGAGGACCTATTCCAAGACCAACTTGTTCTTGGGATGGGATTGGAGGAGGAGGCACATCCTCTGGGGGCCGCCCTGCATGATGAGTAAAAGACAGAAGGGACTTGAAATGAAGTTGATCCCGATGGTAGACCACTCGGGCTCGAGTCTCTTCTATTTCTTCTGATGACCAGCTAATGCCACAGCGGAGGCGCTGGGCCATGAACCAAG
Organism: Nycticebus coucang; assembly: GCF_027406575.1. Taxonomy (NCBI): domain Eukaryota; kingdom Metazoa; phylum Chordata; class Mammalia; order Primates; family Lorisidae; genus Nycticebus; species Nycticebus coucang. The sequence goes on along the minus strand of NC_069785.1, from coordinate 30,803,208 downwards.
TCTTGACTTTCTCCATCTGTAACCCATAACGTAGGCAGAGAAGGGCTATGTCTGCTAGGCTGGGATAGGGAAAGTAGCTGAAGGTTTGTAGCAAATGTTCATTGCCATCTAGCTCACTTGTCTGGGCCGCTTGGGTCCACACAAGCTGTAGCTCCTCAGAGATTGGAGGGAGGCAGATGAGCCCTGCTGGTGAGCTATTAAGACTGCTGGCCTCTTTATTAGGAGGCATGGTGCTTTCTGATTTGTGCCCTTCAGAGATAGCTGTAATAAAAAGAGAAACAGCTCAATCACTGGAGCTCCTCTTCTGGTACATTGTTCAATTTCTACCAAACTAACTGTTGGACAGCAAAATAAACTTGTAATTGTTTCATGTCTTATTGCCTTTAAAGTGCTTTAACAATTCATTTAATTTTCACAACTTTGTGAAGTCATCATAGCTTGCTACCATTTCTGTTTTATGTATGAAAAAACTAGTCCACATAAGTTAATTACCCCAAGACACATAACTAGTGTTTTCACCAAGACAAAAATCTGTCTTTAGAGGTTAAGAAGGAAAACTAATCCTTTATATAGTTTGTATCTTTCCAATCCAAACTCACTTCTGGAAGCTGCCCACTACTTCTTACTCTCTAAATTTAAAGGATGAGAATCAAACAATGAAGACTCAACTTTAAAAACAAGAGGAACAGTAATCTCAGAACTATTAACTTTTTTTTTTTTTCTGGACAGAGTCCCACTATGTTGCCCTCGGTAGAGTGCTGTAGGGTCACAGCTCACGGCAACCTCAAACTCTTGGGCTTAAACGATTCTCTGGCCTCTGCCTCCCAAGTAGCTGGGACTACAGGCAGCCACAACAGGCCTGGATATTTTTTTGTTGCAATTGTTCAGTTGGCCTGGGCTAGAACCACTGTTCTATAGGCACCGAGCTGACCAACTCTTATATGTTTTTTGGAGACGAGGTCTTGCTCTGTCACCCAGGCTGGAGTGCAATGGTGTGATCATAGCTCACTAACCTCTAATTCTTGGTCTCAAGGGATCTTCCTGCCTCACCCTCCTAAGTAGCTAGGATTACAGGCCTGTGTCACTGATGCAGGTTCTCTCCACTTAGGGCTGGACTCGGATTCTATTTTCTGGGGCTTAGCTGGCTCATAAATAAGTTTGATTAATGTTCCATCTAAGCCACCACTCCCCTGGAAGAGCAAAATGCCCAAAATATCACCACATTCCTACACAATAGCAGTTCTTTTTTTTTTTTTTTTTGAGACAGAGTCTTTTGCTGTCACCCTAGGTAGAGTGCCAGGGCATCATAGCTCACAACAACCTCCAACTCTTGGGCACAAGTGATCCTCTTGCCTCAGTTTTTTTCTATTTTTTTTTTTTTTTTTTTTTGTAGAGATGGGGTTTCACTTTGGCTCAGGTGGGTCTCGAACTCATGAGCTCAAGCAAAATAACCCGCCTCAGCCTCCCAGAGTGGTAGGATTACAGGCATGAGCCACCACACCTGGCCACAATGGCAGTTTTATAATTAATTTCTACCCATAGGCCTTTGGCACCACTAGCTGTGACATATATTTTAATATACATTCCCATTTCCCCAAATTCTCCTGCCTGCAGGGAACGAGATATGATTAGAAATTGCCTATAGGCTAGGCGCCTGTAGCTCAATGGCTAGGGCACCAGCCATATACACTGGAGCTGGCAGGTTCGAATCCAACCCAGGCCTGCCAAACAACAACTACAGCAAAAAAATAGCCGGGTGTTGTGGCAGGCACCCGTAGTCCCAGCTATTTGGGAGGCTGAGACAAGAGAATCACTAGAGCCCAAAAGTTTGAGGTTGCTATGAGCTATGACGCCATAGTACTCTACCCAGGGTGACATAGTGAGACTCTTGTCTCAAAAAAAAGAAAAGAAATGGGCGGCGCCTGTGGCTCAGTCAGTAGGGCGCCAGCCCCATATACCGAGGATGGCGGGTTCAAACCCGGCCCCGGCCAAAACTGCAACCAAAAAATAGCCGGGTGTTGTGGCGGGCGCCTGTAGTCCCAGCTACTCGGGAGACTGAAGCAAGAGAATCGCTTAAGCCCAGGAGTTGGAGGTTGCTGTGAGCTGTGTGATGCCACGGCACTCTACTGAGGGCCATAAAGTGAGACTCTGTCTCTACAAAAAAAAAAAAAAAAAAGAAAGAAATTGCCTATAAACCCCTACACAGCCAAAAAAAATGGCAACCTGCTCAGGAATCTCTCCATTGTGCTGGATGCTTTGCTCTCCTCTTATCTATAATCTTTCCTTTTCACTTACTTGTGGTCCATGAATTCATTCTTTTGATTTTTCTGAGACCAAGGACCCAGCAGAGAAATAATGGTAACATTACTGTGCCCAGTTTGTTACTCTTTATCTTCTAACAATTTATGATTATCTTTAGAATGTGGAGAGAAGGTTGGGAACACAACCAATGAGTACTGAAAGGTAGGACAGCACTGTCTGGCACGCAGCCCCCAGCCCCCTTTCTTTCTTTTCTTGGTGATGGTGTGCTCAGGGGAAGGGAATAATAGTACATTTAAACCTTAAGGCCCAAACTGATAGCTTAATTTTTTTCCATCTCTCAGTAGGATGAGAGATATGGGTCAGGGATCTGGGATAAATGAGGTTCACTCCCCCTGAGTTTAGGTCATGTGAAAATGGAGAGGGGAATGTTTCCTCCCCCAAGTTAGCTTGGGAACAAAGGTTATCCCCTCCCCCAGCCTTTGTCTTTTCCAACAGCTAGCCTCTCTCCAGGGAACCCAGAGAGCTCCCACAGATACTAACAGCCCCCTCCACATAGGGCGGAAGGCCCCCTGCTCTTATCTTTTCAGCACAGCTTTCTCCTCCAGACAAGGTGGACCCGGCTCATTAGAAATTATAACCAGCTCCTGCAAGCTACCCAGCAGCACAGCTGCTACAGGTTTATGAGTGTGGGTGCCTCCCCCAACTGTGTTTCATTCCTGAAATACTTACTCAAGTTATTTCTAGAATATTCCTTTAGCAATATTAATTCAGCTCCCTACGTGGGCATTAGAGACCCTTTAACTGTCACATCTGTCACATCTGTTACCTTTTATTCTCAGGGGAATCCTGTTTGTGTTTATAAATAGTACTACTAATCTGATAAGACTAGGATAGGATGTACATATGTAAATACTACATGAATTGAGAAAATAAATCTCAAATCCATAACTTTAGAGGAATCTACTATAAGGAATTTTACAATATGATTAAAAAATTCACAAGCAGGCTGGGCACAGTGGCACAGTGGCTCATGGCTGTAATCCTCACATTTTGGGAGGCCAAGGCTGCAAGGATCACTTGAGGTCAGGAGTTTGAGACCAGCCTGGACAACACAGTGAGACCACGTCTCTGTAGAAATTAAAGAAAAAAAAAATTAGCCCAGGGCGGCGCCTGTGGCTCCGTGAGTAGGGTGCCGGCCCTATATACCAAGGATGGCGGGTTCAAACCCGGCCCTGGCCAAACTGCAACAAAAAAATAGCCGGGCGTTGTGGCGGGCACCTGTAGTCCTAGCTACTCAGGAGGCTGAGGCAGGAGAATTGCCTAGGCCCAGGAGTTGGAGGTTGCTGTGAGCTGTGTGATGCCATGGGACTCTACTGAGGGCGATAGAATGAGAGTCTGTCTCTAAAAAAAAAAAAAAAAAAAAATTTAGCCCAGCATGGTAGTACACACTTACAGTCCCACCTACATGGGAGACTGAGGTGAAAGTCGAGATCAGGAGTTAGAGGTTGCAGGGAGCTATGATCATGTCCTGTACTCCAGCCTGGGTGACAGAGTGAGACCCTGCCTCTAAAAAATAAAAATTCAGAAGCATTTTATTATTATTTATTTATTTATTTATTTTGGAAGCAGAGTCTCACTTCGTCACCCCCAGTAGAGTGCTGTAGCATCATAGCTCACAGCAACCTCAGACTCTTGGGCTCAAGCAAGTCTCTTGCCTCAGCTTCCCGAGTAGCTGCAACTAGAGGCACCCGTGACAACACCTGGCTATTTTTAGAGATTGAGTCTTGCTCTAGCTCAGGCTGTGAGCTTAGGGAATCCACTGGCCTCAGCCTCCCAGAGTGCTGGGATTTCAGGTGTGAGCCATTGCGCCCAGCCCTCAGAAGCATTTTAATGCATGTCACCATTGCCTTTTAACAAACTGAGAGCTGGGTGGCACCTGTGGCTCAGTGAGTAGGGCACCAGCCCCATATACCGAGGATGGCAGGTTCGAACTGGCCCTGGCCAAACTGCAACAAAAAATAGCTGGGCATTATGGCGGGCGGCTGTAGTCTTAGCTACTCAGGAGGCTAAGGCAAGAGAATTGCCTAAGCCCCAAAGCTGGAGGTTGCTGTGAGCTGTGACACGACAGCACTCTACTGAGGGTGACAAAGTGAGACCCTGTCTCTTTTTTTTTTTTTTTGTAGAGACAGAGTCTCACTGTACCGCCCTTGGGTAGAGTGCCGTGGCATCACACAGCTCACAGCAACCTCTAACTCTTGGGCTTACGCGATTCTCTTGCCTCAGCCTCCTGAGCAGCTGGGACTACAGGCGCGCGCCACAACGCCCGGCTATTTTTTGTTGCAGTTTGGCCGGGGCTGGGTTTGAACCCGCCACCCTGGGCATATGGGGCCAGCGCCCTACTCACTGAGCCACAGGCGCCGCCCGAGACCCTGTCTCTTAAAAACCAGGGTCCAGATTCTAAAACCAATGTCTTATAAGGGTAAATGGAAGGCTTGGTACCTGTAGCTCAGCTGCTAGGGCACCAGCCTAGGCCTGTCAAACAACAATGCCAACTACAACCAAAAAATAGCCGGGCGTTGTGGCGGGCGCCTGCAGTCCCAGCTACTCGGGAGGCTGAGGCAAGAGAATCGCTTAAGCCCTAGAGTTTGAGGTTGCTGTAAGCTATGACATCACAGCACTCTATGGAGGGCGACAAAAGTGAGACAATTAAACTTTTAGAACCCTCAGTTTCCTCGTGTGTAAAAAATGGAGACAGTGCTGAGTATATGTCTCAAAAAAAAAAAAAAGGGGTAAATGGAAGCAGCATGGCATGGTGGGTAGAAATATGAATTCTTAACAAAGAAAAAATATATGAATTTTTTTTTTTTTTGAGATAGTGTCTCACTCTGTTGCTCAGGCCAGAGTGCTGTGGCATTATAGCTCACACAACCTCAAACTCCTGCATTCAAGCAATCTTCCTGCCTTAGCCTCCCAAGTAGCTGGGACTACAGGCGCCCACCACAATGCCTGGCTAATTTTTTCTAATTGTAGTAAAGACAGGGTCTCACTCTTGCTCAAGCTGGTCTCCAACTCCTGAACTCAAGCAATTTGCCTTGGCCTTCCAGAGTGATAGGCATAAGCCACGGTTCCCAGACCTAGTAAGGCTAACCTGAGAGTTTGAATCCCAGTTCTGCCATATATCAGCTATGTGATTTTGGGGAAAAGTAATTAAACTTTTAGAACCCTCAGTTTCCTCGTGTGTAAAAAATGGAGACAGTGCTGAGTATATGTAAACAGTTATACATTTTTACCGAGCACCTACAACATTCTAGGCATTATGCATAGGTAGGGCATAAAGCAGCTGTCGGAGATGAAGTTCCTAAGTGAGACAGATTAGAGATAAATTGCAATTCTACCACTTTCTAGAATGCGGCTAGTCTTTGGGCAGCTTATTTAACTTCTCTAAGCCTTAGCAGAAAGAAAAGCACCCGCCTAGCGAGTTGACTAAATGAAAAAATGCACTTGACATTATGCCTTGAACAAAGTAAAGGCTCAATAAATAGCGGCAATTATTATTACTTTAGTTTATGAAGTGAGTTTGATATAAGGTAATGTTCCTCCTAGACAATGGGGGAAGTAGGGCAAAGAATGAATCCTTTAAAGACACTGTTTTCAACCTGCTTTTGCAGAGCCCTAATTATAGCTAGCAGTGGAAGAAACCAGGCTATCTATGACTTCAAACTTTCTGTATTTTGGGGTTTGGATACAAATTTAGAATGGACTTTTCTGCCTTAAAAACATGAAAGCCATTGCTTTCACAGAAATGTATCCCACATTTGGATCTTTTTCGATTGCTACCAGAATTTCCAATGTGATTACACCATCTTTCTCCTTCCAGGTTTATCCCAGGCACAGCTGGGTGGCTGTGAGGTACTGCTTTGCACCGCCAGGTGCTACACCTCCATTTAGACACTGTGGTCCACAAGGACCACCACCAAATCCAAGCTGGAGAACATTTTATGATGTTAACACTTGATATCTACTTAACCTCATTTGTATCCTATTGTATAAAGACAAAGTAACTACTTTGCATAAGTAGCATAAGAAATGTAGCAGTCCAATGTGAGAATAAAGACTGCCAAGTGGGAATATAAGGCAGGCACAGCTATAAGCCTACAAGGAAGCACTTTGCTTTCATTCATATGGTTTGATATCCTTTGGGTTCTCATCATCAGCTTGATATTTCAGTGTAACATGCAATACTGCAAATATCATATTTGGCGTTCTGTATACATCCAATTTTTTCACGTACACAAAACACAAGTTATAGAAGACTTCCTGAAACAGAATGGTGGCTTAAATCAAGGCACAGCTATGTAACTGGTATTTCCCTGGAAGAATCTGGCTTTGAACTTAATTGGAGGAAACTTACAGCCAGAGCAGCTCATGAAAATTGTAACAATATTAAAACTATAGGCTCAGCGCCTGTGGCTCAAGCAGCTAAGGCTCCAGCCACATACACCTGAGCTGGTGGGTTCAAATCTAGCCCAGGCACACCAAACAACAATGACGGCTGCAACCAAAAAATAGCCGGGCGTTGTGGTGGGCGCCTGTAGTCTCAGCTGCTTGGGAGGTGGAGGCAGGAGAATCGCTTGAGCCCAGGAGTTGGAGGTTGCTGTGAGATGTGATGCCATGGCACTCTACCCAGGGTGACAGTTTGAGGCTCTGTCTCAAAAAAAAAAAAAAAATGAAAAATTAAAACTATAATGAAGACACTACAGTGTTTTGTGTTCTTGTGTCTCCATTTTGGATTAGGTAGAAAAAGAAGGGAATCAAAGCTGGAAAAGTAAGGAGTCCTAGAGCAGAGGTTTTGGTGGTAGTGATGAACATCTATTTTATCTGATACTTAGTAAATTTGTATCCTTATTAAATATGACACATATGCCCTACTGCTACTTAAAGTCACTAATAAAAATATAGTCTGTATAATGATACCCTCCTTTCTCATATCCCTGAGGGGATGGCAGAGAAGAATGGGCTGCCTTACATTTCTAGTTTCAGAGTTTACGCAGTCCTAGGAAAAAGAGGACTTTAGAACTTTTGGTTTAAACCTAGGCTTATGGTTAAAGTAGGAGACAAAGTGGGGAGACTAGATATGATCATGCTAGATTCCTTAAATTTTTAAAGATCTGAAGTACTACTCCCTGATATGTTTGCTGATATAGTTTTAAGGGCCTTAAGGACTTTGAGTCATATTCAACTTAGATGCTTCTTAACTTTTTGGATCATGAACTTTTTGAGAATCAGATAAAAGTTACGGACCCTCAGAAAGTTATCACTCACACAAACATTTACACTTATACAACAAACTCAGGGAATTCAATGACTGTCAAAAATCTAGGTTAAGAACCTCTGTCTTATATCCTCCCAACGTACTAAAGGCAATGGTTAACAGCTTAAATATGAACAAACAGCTTGATGTGAATGAATATAAAGAGTGGGTAAAGGACTCAAGAATTCAAATAAGTCTGGGCAGTGCCTGTGGCTCAAGGAGTAGGGTGCCTGCCCCATATACCAGAGCTGGTGGGTTCAAACCTGGCTGGCCCTGGCCAAAAACTGCAAAAAAAAAAAAAAAAAAAGAATTCAAATAAGTCTAGACGGGACAGGGTAATCATGTTCTTAGTTGGAAACAGTGGCAGGGAGGGGTGCTCAACTGGGCCAGGAACCTGGCTTAACTGACCCACTGGATTACATGACCAACATCCATCCACAGTGTACTAGATATTAGAAGTTTGTAAGCTACTCTGTAGTTTGCCAAATTCATCAGCTCCATTCAGTTGTTCTGTGTGTGTGGACCAGTTTTGTGTGACTCCAAACGTGCTTGTGCCCATGGTTTTCTGTATCTACATAATTAATTAAACATTATATACGCCTATGAAAAATTATTGCATTAAAAATTGTCCCTATGAAAACTAAGTCAAATGCTTTGGAGAGACATACTACAAAGGAGAGTGTACAAAATTGTTGAGCTGGGAGTGAGAAGACAACTAGAAAAGATTGAGGGGTGGGACTAAAAAAAAAATCTGAAAAGTTATTTGCACCCACTCAAAAGTGTCTAAATTCTCTCTTCACTTTAAAGAGCCTAAGACTGGAAATCACAGATGATCAAAGTGTCTGAGTGGCTTCCATCTCAGACTGCACACTAGAATTACCTGGGAAACTTAAAAAGCAGGCTGCCCTCCTCCGTGTTCTTATTTAATTCGTCTGAACTAGGGCCCAGGCACCAGTCTTGTTAAAAAGTTCTCAAGTGCAGCCAGGTTTGAGACTCCCTTGTGGTAGTTAACATTAGAAAGGCAATTGGGAACTCCAAGTCAGCAGACTTAACACACACACAAAAGTCTCACCACTAAACCAAAAAATTGGTGAAATGAACGTACTTTTAATTATATAATATTTAAGATATGTATGCAGTTTTAAAATTCCTAAATATTTAGCTTTTTCAATTACTGCCTACCTATCCTAATTATATAATATAAAAGGGCTTCAAGTGTTTGGTGAGAAGGAGGTTCACATGATAAAGATTTCCCGATCTGGGCCCACAATACCAAACAGGTCTCAGCTTCAGTCTTCTTTTAGTTTAGAAGTCTCAGATTAGGACGCAACACCAGGAACCTCTGAGGACTCGAGTTCTCAATTTCCTGGTTGGTTTTCTGAGTATCACTAGGTATGGGAGTCAGAAACGGCAGTTTCTTTTAAACCCTTCGTTCCCAACGGCCACTAGTCCCCAGAAGTAAAGCCAGGTTCTGTAGGTGTGTTGAGGTCGACAGAAGGTAATCAAGTGTGGGGAGAAGAGGCGAGGCCTGAGAAGTAAACGTTTCTCCTATCCTCCATTTCACAAGCAGTCTAGAAGGGTCTAAACTGGGTCAGGGAACAAAAAGTTGCCGCACTTGGGGCGATGAGCCCCAGGAGCTAAGGAAATCTCGATCCTTTCCTCGCCAAGGGGGCCCCAACTCAACCTTCCCCCTCCTCCTCCTCCCTACACAGCCACTAACCCTCCCCCCAGTTACAACAGGGAACCTAAAAGTCCAGGGGAGAAAGGAGAGAGAACTGGGTGACTTCGAACCCAGAATTCTCCCCTCTGAGCGGGGATGGGGGTTCTGTTGATCGTAGGTAGTACACGGGCTGGGAGGGGAAGTCCAAGGGTCTGGGGATCACTCACCGCGGTCTGGCCCCGGCGGCGGCTCCCAGCCTCGCACCATGGGCCGAGGGGAAAAGGGGGAAGAGAGCAGAGGGCCTTCGGGTGGTAGTGGGGTTGCTGCCGGGTGCGGCCTCCTCCGAACCCACCCGCGCGGCGGAGACCCGGACCGCCCCTCCCCACCCCCGAAAGAGCTCCCGCCTAGCCCAGCCCTGCGCAAGCAAGTTGGAGGCGGGGCGGGCGACCAGGGGAGGTGCCGAGGTGGCCCGAATCCTGATTGGTGGGCGCAGGCAGGTTGGCGCCGGGGAAACGCATCGGACCAGCCATTGGCTACATGAGTCTTGGCTGAAGTCGACTATTGGATGCGTAGGCCTTGGCTGGGGTCGTCTATTGGATGCGTGGGGTAGGGAAGATGTCCCCCGGGGCTAAGTTGCGGCGAATGGTACCGCCCCCTACCCTCGACCTATTGGCACCTGACCTTTGGAGTACTCCTGGCTATGTTCCTTCCGAAATTTCCCAGGGAGAAACAGAGCACTTTGCTGAACTGTCTGGACCGCCAACAACTCCTTATTTGTTTCCTCCTGAAGGAAGCCCTCCAGGAAGACCTTTTCAGGGTCCACTGGCCAGCCTAACACACGCACTGCGCCTTCCCGAGCAACAGCCCAATCGCAACCAGCAGCGTCAGCTGTAACATGCGCCTAAACTAAAGCAACCGGGAACTGGCTCTCGAGATGGATCAGATGTCTTGCCACCCGGAAAAGCGAGGATCTTAGGAGCCCGGCGCCTTTGGCCGCTTCCCGGGTCAAAGTGGTACCAGACGTTCCTGTGGACGAAAGTGCTGGACCTGGATCTCTTTGGGACCTACTAGACCCTCAGACTCCCCTCCCTGCCCTAGTAAAAAGGACCTGGAGCTCTGCCTAATCGCTGTCAAGAAAGGGATGAAGTCTGCGGGGGTGTGGGGAGGAAGATCGCTTGAGCTCAGGAATTCGAGGCCAGCCTGGGCGACATAGCAATCCCTTGTCTCAAAAAAAAACAAAACAAAACAAAGTTTTTCCTTTAAAAGAAAAGGGGCTCGGTAGCTCATGCCTGTAATCCTAACACTCTGGGAGGCCGAGGCAGGTGGATTACTTGAGCTCACAAAGTTCGAGACCATCCTGGGCAAAATCGAGACCCCCGTCTCTTCTAAAAATAGAAAACCTGAGGCAAGAGGACCGCTTGAGCCCGAGTTGAAAGTTGCTGTGAGCTATGACACAACGGCACTCTACCCAGGGCGACAGCTTGAGACTTGTCTCAAAAAAAAGAAAAGAAAAGGGATGATAGTAAAGCGCAGTAAAATGGACTTTCCAACAAAGCAGTATCCAACAGTGTGAAGGTCTGAGCCAAAACTTGTATATTTAGGATTCTTTATCTTCTGACTAAATAAAACTTGAGCACAATACTTTTCTTTTTTGAAAAAGAGTCTTGTTTTGTCACCCTCAGTAGAGTGCCCTGTCGTCATACCTCACAGCAACATCAAACTCTTGGGCTCAAGCCATTCTCTTGCCTCAGCCTCCCAAGTAGCTGGGACTATAGGCACTCGCCACAATGCCTGGCTGTTTTTAGAGAGGGGGTCTTGCTCTTGCTCAGGCTGATCTTGAACCGCTAAGCTCAGGCAATCCACCTGCCTCAGCCTCCCAGAGTGCTAGGATTACAGGCGTGAGCCACCGCACCTGGCCCACAATACTTTCTGAAGTGACTCTTCTATTCTTATTTTGGTCCTTGAAAATGTCTCCTGTTGCCTGTTTAGATCACACAATAGCTTATACAGCTACAATAGCATATAAAACAATTTTAGATTTTACCCTGTATTCAAAACTCATCCCTCCTCCTCATAAAAAAGCAACCATCAGGTGGCGCCTGTGGCTCAGTGAGTAGGGCTCCGGCCTCATATACCGAGGGTGGCGGGTTCAAACCCAGCCCCGGCCAAACTGCAACAAAAAAATAGCTGGGAGTTGTGGCGGGCGCCTGTAGTCCCAGCTACTTGGGAGGCTGAGGGAAGAGAATCGCTTAAGCCCAGGAGTTGGAGGTTGCTGTGAGCTGTGTGAGGCCACGGCACTCTACCCAGGGCAATAAAGTGAGACTCTGTCTCTACAAAAAAAAAAAAAAAAGCAACCATCAAATTCCTACTTTGTATTCTTCTTTGAAGGTTACCAAACATCTTAAATATTTCTATTTCAGTGCTGAGCCCTATTTTCATTGCTGGGCTTATATTTCCCTCTCAAATTTTCCCTCTTATCCCTCATTACATTAAGTAACAATCTCAATTCCTAAGAGCCAGTCTCACATCCTTGAAACTAGTATTTGGCAAAAACATCATAGGGGTAAACAATGGAAAGACATATATACTCAGCTTTAAAGTTAGAAACTTTTGATCCTTCAGAATTTGAGCCAAAGCTGGTAGTAAATATAGATCTTCTCCAAAATCATGACTATTACAATGCCCCATTGTTTGGTATGTAATGAAGGGAAAAGTGAAATGTTTTAGGCAGCAGGGGCCCTCAAAAAGCAAGACCCCATCTCTACTAGGAGCCCAATGACCGTGGAGAGGTCATTCCCTCATAATCCAAATAATTAATGAGACGGGATTGACTGGAAAGAATTCATGCTTGTTTGCTTAGAAACCCAGACAAGAACTGTCTGCGGGAATGAAATACCTGATCCTGGAGGGTTAAGTGAGTCATTCTGGGCATCCCTGATCCCGGGCTTGGAATTACAAAAGATAGACAACTTAGTCACCTTTCTTGACTCAGAAAGACATTCCCAAGAGTCAGGAGTTGGGGCAGAATTGAAGACAGATTTAGGAAGTGGAGGAATCTAAGAAAAAGAGAAGAAACTCCCCTGGCTCAGTTCTGGAGTGCAGGCTGTATCCTCCTCTTTCTGCATGTGTTTCCCTCTATAGCGTTAGAAGATAGAGTGGACAGGGGAGGAAAGTGCAGGAGAGGGAGAGAGGTCCAGGCTGACAGTATAAGGGAGGGTCCCACTTTTAGTAAGACAATAACCCTCCTAGCTCTTCAAGGAACTAGTGCTGAAGAATGGAGGCTCATGTCATCCTCAATGTAGACATGTCAATGCTCCATTTTTGGTGAAAACTTTCCCCTTGCATGACAGAATTAGCAGGGCTGATCAAGGCACATTTACTCTATAGCTAAGTAATCTGAAGTTCCAGTGCCCTTCCTTGCACAGACCCCTTCCAAGGCAGTGGAGGAGCCCAATGGTGTGTTAACATGACCATAGGTTTTTTTTTTTTGTAGAGACAGAGTCTCACTTTATGGCCCTCGGTAGAGTGCCGTGGCCTCACACAGCTCACAGCAACCTCCAACTCCTGGGCTTAAGCGATTCTCTTGCCTCAGCCTCCTGGGTAGCTGGGACTACAGGTGCCCGCCACAACGCCCGGCTATTTTTTTGGTTGCAGTTTGGCCGGGGTCGGGTTTGAACCCGCCACCCTCGGTATATGGGGCCGGCGCCTTACCGACTGAGCCACAGGCGCCGCCCTGACCATAGGTTTTTATAAAATTTGAAACAATATATTTAAACTATAATTGGTTAAGTCGATGTCTCTTCTTTCTGACTTCTCCATCACATTTCTCCTTTTGTCAGGTAGCAGAGGAAAGGCCATGGACATTTGGGGATGAGCCAAGGAAGCGGAGATAGAGATACATTTAGTGTGGATTTAGAAAGTATACTTATGTGGTTAGCAGTTACTTCTGTGAATAAATTATCCCCTTGTAGGTATGGTGTTATGGACTGAACTATGCCCCCTCCATCCTCCCAAAATGCAATATTAAAGTCTTGACTGGGTGCGGTGGCTCACGCCTGTGATCCTAGCACTCTGAGAGGCCGAGACAGGTGGATTGCTTGAGCTCACGAGTTTGAGACCAGCCTGAGCAAAAAGCAAGACCCCATCTCTACTAAAAATAGAAAAACTGAGGCAAGAGGATCACTTGAGCCCAAGAGGTTGCTGTGAGCTATGATGCCACAGCACTCTACCTAGGGCAATAGCTTGAGATTCTGTCTTAAATAAATAAATAGTCTTAACCACCAGTACATTTTAGAATGCATTTGGAGATAAGTTATTTGAAGAGGTAGTAAGTTAAAATGGGGTTTTTAGGGTGGGTTCTAATACCCTTTTCCTTACAAGAGGAAAGTTAGACACAGATGTGTGTGCACAGAAGAAAAACTATGTGAAGGCATAGGGAGAAGATGGCTATTTACAAGTCAAGGAGAAAGAACTCAGAATGAAAGCGACTTCCTTAAAACTTTGATCTTGAACTTCTAGCTTCCAGATCTGAGAAGTAAATTTCTGTTGTTCCAGTCACCAAATCTGTGCCATCTTTTGTGGCAGCCCTTTCAAACTAATGTATGAGGGCTGTCCAGAAAGTATCCCACCATGTTATGTCTCTATTTTTCATAGTACATGGAGGGATACTTCCTGGACAGCCCTTATAGTTTTCAGAAATAATACTGATGTCACCAACTCAAAGTGCTTATAACACATAACTACAACTCAGACTTTACCTTACAGATGCAAACAGTGTAACCTAATAGTATGTACCCTCATATTAATGTGAAATAAAAGATAAAATAAAAATTAAAAAGTGCTTATGACATTAATCATTGCAAATTTGAAACACTCCATAATCTTACACCACACAAATGAAAGAAATTTGATAGAGGTTTTTCCAAGTTTGACAAAAATCCTAAAAATGTGTGTGGTGTGATAAGGTGTGAAAGTGAAATTTTTCCAAATTATCAAGAATTTTTGGCTGGGCACAGGAGACCAAGGCAGGTGGTTTGCCTGAGCTCAAGGGTTAGAGACCAGCCTGAGCAAGAGTGAGACCTATCTTTACTAAAAATAGAAAAAACTAGCCAGGCATTGTGGCAGGCAGGTGCCTGGAGTCTTAGCTACTTGGGAAGTTGAAGCAGGAGGATTGCTTGAGCCTAGGAGTTTGAAGTTGCTGTGAGCTAAGATGATGCCACGGCACTCTACCCAGGGCAACAGAGTGAGACTCTGTTTCAAAAAAAAAATTCTTTGAAAAAGCTATCATAGAGCATGCAGCCAAAAATATTGTAGCGAAGAGAAGATAGGTTAGGTAGATAACTTTTTAACAGCTTTAAAAAAATTGTAACTTGTTGATATCTCTTCTCATTCTAAAACATAAATTCACTTTTGTACCTGATTCTGTATTTACAGTAGTACCTCTGTTAAGTTGACCACCCAACAGACTGTAACAAACTGATCAACATACAGAGTGGTCAACATAAGGAACTTTCTTTTTTTTTTTTTTTGTAGAGACAGAGTCTCACTGTACCGCCCTCGGGTAGAGTGCCGTGGTGTCACACAGCTCACAGCAACCTCTAACTCTTGGGCTTATGCGATTCTCTTGCCTCAGCCTCCCGAGTAGCTGGGACTACAGGCGCCCGCCACAACGCCCGGCTATTTTCCTGTTGCAGTTTGGCCGGGGCTGGGTTTGAACCTGCCACCCTCGGCATATGGGACTGGCGCCCTACTCACTGAGCCACAGGCGCCGCCCAACATAAGGAACTTACATTGAGTACATGTGATGCATGTTGGGTCTACAAAAATTAGGTCAACTTCAGGAGGTGGTCAATACAGCAAGGTGGTCAACTACTGAGGTTCTACTGTCTTTTCTTATCTTTTTGTCTTTCTTTCTTTTTTTTTTTGGAGACAACAGTCTTACTCTGTTGCCCAGGCTAGAGTGCCATGGCATCAGCCTGCCTCACAGCAACTTCGAACTCTTAAATTCAAGCAATCCTCCTGCCTCAGCCTCCCAAGTAGCTGGGACTACAGGTGCCCACCACAATGCCTGGCTATTTTTTTCTTTTTTTTTGAGACAGTCTCAAGCTGTTGGGCTGGGTAGAGTGCCGTGGTGTCACAGCTCACAGCAACCTCAATCTCTTGGGATCAAGTGATTCTCTTGCCTCAGCCTCCCAAGTAGCTGGGACTACAGGCGCCCGCCACAACGCCCGGCTATTTTTTTTTGTTGCAGTTTGGCCAGGGCTGGGTTTGAACCCGCCACCCTCGGCATATGGGGCTGGCGCCCCACTCACTGAGCCACAGGCATCGCCCTGCCCAGCTATTTTTTGTTGTAGTTGTCATTGTTGTTTAGCAGGCCCAGGGCAGGGTTCAAACCCACAACCCGGGTGTATGTGGCCGGTGCCTTAACCACTGAGCTATGGGTGCCAAGCCTGCCTGGCTAATTTTTTCTATTTTTGGTAGCAATGAGGTCTTGTTCTTGCTCAGGCTGGTCTCAAACTCCTGAGCTCAAGAGGTCCTCCCACCTCAGTTTCCCAGAGTGCTAGGATTACACTTGTGAGCCACTATGCCTGGTCTACTGTATTTTTCTTTTTTTTTCCTCAGAGACAGAGTCTCACTCTAATACCCGGGGTAGAGTGCTGTGGCATCACAGCTCACAGCAACCTCCAACTCCCGGGCTCAGGCAATTCTCCTGCCTCTGAAGTAGCTGTGACCACAGGCACCCACCACAACACCCGGCTATTTGTTGCAATTTGGCCGGGGCCGGATTCGAACATGCCACCCTCGGCATATGGAGCAGGCACCCTACCACTGAGCCACAGGCGCCACCCCCTGTATTTTTCTTAAAAAGAGATGTAGGCCCCACAAACCTGGATCTACCTGGGACCAACCAAACGGATGTGGTTAAGTTTCTGTGCCATTTAGGGAAACCATACTCCAGCATTCTGCACCCTGTCTCCTAAGCAATACCAGAACTGGAGGGCTGATTAATCAGAGCTGCACGTATTGCAGATGTGGGATACATTGTGATAGCAAAAGCTGCATAGGTGTTTTGTGTGTGTAAGAAAGATTTCAGACAAACCTACCGTCAAGATGTGAGAGGTCTTCAAAGAAGCTAGGGGCCACAGAGAACCTAGGCAATAAGCCATATAGAGAACAGTTGGAAATGCTCACTTACCTCTCCTTATGCTTCTCATGCTGGCTCTACACTTCAGCATATCTGGCTTCACTCACAGCACATACAGAAGAGTGAGTGCTCTGTGGTGACATCATAACTTGGCCATTATGATGTATGTAACGAGCAGGGCATCTGATTATTCTTAGTCTAGTGCTTCCTTATTAAGAATGTGTAGGAGAGGGCGGCGCCTGTGACTCAGTGAGCAGGGCACCGGCCCCATATGCCGAGGGTGGCGGGTTCAAACCCAGCCCTGGCTGAACTGCAACCAAAAAATAGCCGGGCGTTTTGGCGGGCGCCTGTAGTCCCAGCTACTCGGGAGGCTGAGGCAGGAGAATCGCCTAAGCCCAGGAGTTGGAGGTTGCTGTGAGCTGTGTGATGCCATGACACTCTACCGAGGGCAATAAAGTGAAACTCTGTCTCTACAAAAAAAAAAAAAAAAAAGAATGTGTAGGAGGCTGGGCCCCGTGGCTCATGCCTATAATCCTAGCACTCTGGGAGGCTGAGGAGGATAGATTGCCTGAGCTCAGGAGTTTGAGACCAGCCTGAGCAAGAACGAGACCCCATCTCTAAAAATAGCTAGGCATTGTGGTGGGCAGCTGTAGTCCCAGCTACTTGGGAGGTTGAGGCAAGAGAATTGCTTGAGCCCAAGAGTTTGAGGTTGCTATAAGCTAAGTGCAGCACTCTACCAAGGGTGACAAAGTGAGACTCTGTCTCAAAAAAAAAAAAAAAAAATGTGGGGCAGCACCCGTAGCTCAGTGGGTAGGGCCCCAGCCACATATACCCAGGCTGGTGGGTTCAAACCTGGCTCAGGCCAGCTAAACAATGACAACTGCAACAAAAAAATAGCCGGGCATTGTGATAGGCACCTGTAGTCCCAGCTACTTGGGAGACTGAGGTGAGAGAATTGCCTCAGCCCAAGAGTTTGAGGTTGCTGTGAGCTGTGACACCATAGCACTCTACCAAGAGCAACAGTGAAACTGTCTCCAAGTGTGGGAAAAATGGGGCCCTGACCATTATTGCAGCTCACTTTCTGCTTTAGAGATCCAAAGAGTCACTAGAATGGCATGTGAGTTGTGTTATGAGCTGGTCATCGGCCTCCAAGAGAGAATGTGTATGTGAGGTGTGGCAATACCAGCCTATTGGTTATGATAAAGATTCTCTAGATTCCCAAGGTCTCTTGATGCTGGAGGCAGAGGTCTTGCGGTTTTGCAAAAACAAGTCTGAGACATTCTGTCTGACATTTTTCACCCTCTTTTTTAGTAATGTCTGATAAGTAACTTTTAACTACTTTTCCCTGCTTTATAATAAACATGGACCTGAGCTCCTCTGAGAGCTCCTCAGTCCCCTTGCACAGACTCTGTGTCAAGCCTCCTCATTCCTCATGCCAAACCCCCTTAAGAAATATTCTCAATATTTTACTGGTAACTAGCTTTTTCATTATTCAGATGATGTGGAAGGCAATCCTGTTAGAACTTAAATATTTTCAAGGACCCACTCCCTTTATTACCTATTTCTATCACTCCACTCTGGATTACATAAGGTCTTTGTTTTTCCTCTCCATATTTCTTGACCTTCCCTTGATAAGGAAAAGTATTTCCTTTTCTCTCCAGTGCTTTAAGGAGTAGAACGTAACTCAGATGGTCTCCTTAAGGAAGGAGTCCCCCACCCAAGGGGAAACACAAGAGCTTCCCCCAAGATGGTCACTTTAACTGCATGAACAGTTGGTGCTGGGTGCCAGGCAACTAAGACTGGGTCCTGGTCACTTTCCTACTACCCCCAAATAGTGGTAGGAATGCTGAAGTGTCTTATAACAGGCTGCCTAACTCCTCCATTGTGTCTTCCTAACCAACTTTTGTATAACAAGAACTCCAGCAGAAAGAGACTGAGACTTTTAAGAAGTAAGATGACTGTGAAATGGGGGAGCAGGGATCAAGGAAGAAATCTTGTCTTTGGATCTCTTGCCACCCTCAGCCCAAAACAAAGAATATTTCTGAATATCTTAATCACATACTTTCTTTTTGTATTTCAACTTTAATTCATATGAGGTTTTATACACACAAAGGAAGGTGGTTGCATGAGGAAGCTTTAGTGAGGCACAAAACTAGTGGATTTGGGGCCAGCAGACCAGGCTGCACTATCCAGGAACTGGGGAGGCTCTGGGAGGTCCTAGTGAGAACAGCAGTTTGGGGGGATTCACATAAGAAACTTTCATTTCCTCCCCACGTTAGTCATTCAATGGGTAGATCATTTGGTCTTTTTTAGCAATGTCACTGCTCTTTAGCAACATCAACAAAAGAAGTGCCAAGGCTAGGGACACACAGAAAACCAGTAGGCCCTTTTGTTTCTCGTTATCCCTGAATGGGGAAAGGAATGGACAGAAAATAGCAGCAGAAAATAAAACATTTCTTTTCTTCTTTTTTTTGTAGAGACAGAGTCTCACTTTACAGCCCTTGGTAGAATGCCATGACATCACACGGCTCACAGCAATCTCCAGCTTTTGGGCTTACGCAATTCTCTTGCCTCAGCTTCCCGAGCAGCGGGACTACAGGCGCCCGCCACACGCCTGGCTATTTTTTGGTTGCAGTTTGGCCGAGGCTGCCCTCGGTATATGGGGCAGGTGCCCTACTCACTGAGCCACAGACGCCACCCATAAAACATTTCTGAGGTTATCTTTTGCTATGAAAAATCATGGGTCTGTATAGAGAGCTGTTTCTTAGCCTGGGCCTGGGGTATGGCCAAGGGGCCTAGATTTAAGCTCCTTCTTGAGCTGCACAAATTCTCTGACTCTGCAGGAGCCACTTCTTTTCTCTTTTTTTTTTTTGTAGAGACAGAGTCTCACTTTATCGCCCTTGGTGGAGTGCTGTGGCATCACACAGCTCACAGCAACCTCCAACTCCTGGGCTTAAGCGATTCTCTTGCCTCAGCCTCCCGAGTAGCTGGGACTGCAGGTGCCCGCCACAACGCCCGGCTATTTTTTTGGTTGCAGTTTGGCCGGAACGGGTTTGAACCCGCCACCCTCGGTATATGGGGCCGGCACCCTACCAACTGAGCCACAGGCGCCACCCATGCAGGAGCCACTTCTGTCTCTGGACCTGTGTCCTCATCTGTAGAGGAGCCTATACCCAATGATCTCTAAACACAGGCTTTTTCAGGTCTCTGAGTCTATGACTTGTGAATTGTAGGGATCCAGATGAGCTCCAGAAAAACACAGGAGTTAGAAGGGATGTGATGCTGGGCCTGGTGGTGCATGCCTATAATCCTAGCACTCTGGGAGACTGAGGCAGGTGGATTGCCGTGTGCTCACAGGTTCGAGACCAGCCAGAGCAAAAGCGAGACCCCCATTTCTAACAAAAAATAGCTGGGTGTTGTGGTGGGCGCCTGTAATCCTAGCTACTTGGGAGGCTGAGGCAAGAGAATCGCTTGAGCCCAAGAGTTGGAGGTTGCTGTGAGATATGATGCCATGGCACTCTACCAAGGGTGACAAAGTGAGACTGTCTCAAAAAAAAAAAGGGATGTGGGAATTAGATTGTAAAACTGAAGAGTTAAGGTTTATAACAAAGAGCAAGTATGAGCTATGCATATAAAGAAAAACAGAAGAACAGAAGGAAGGCAGGCTATGGGACAGGTTAAGTTTAGGAAGACATCCAAAGTCTGGATGACAGGAAAGGGCAAGAGTCTTTCTGTTGCATTGCCTCAGGGACCCAAGCCCATAACCACGGTAGGGTTTGCTCTTGTGGTATTTCCCAGTCCATGGTTATATGCCCCAAATTGTTCCTGTTCAGTCATCAGCCTTTAGAGGAAAATTTCCACCAAAATGCATTATCACATAATAGGGCCCCCTAAAGATTCTGCCAAACTGCTAGTGTTTCCTCTGTCAGATTAGCCTGAACCACCTGGGAGAACCAGTGATTGCATTTGTTTAGGTGTACTCTGCTAAATGGTACTATAACAAATATGGTTGGGTCAGGCACCGTGGCTCATGCCTGTAATCCCAGTACTCTGGGAGGCTGAGGTGGGTGGATTTTCTGCCTAGCTTAGGAATTCAAGATCAGCCTGACCAAGAGCAAGACCCTGTCTCCAAAAACAAAAATAGCTGGGTGTTGTGCTGGGTGCCTGTAGTTACAGCTACTTGGGAGGCTGAGGCAAGAGAATTGCTTGAGCCCAAGAGTTTGAGGTTGCTGTGAGCTGTGATGCCATAGCACTCTATGGAGGGCAACAAAGTGAGACTCTGTCTCAAAAAAAAAAATATATATATATGGTTGGAAGTTTTGGAAAGAACAATGTAGGGAAGAAAGGGCATAATACCTAATTTTGGTTGATTTGCAGATGGTGGAGTTTGTGGTAGTGCTGTACCAACTCAGCCCAAGGTGAGGAAAAGCCACGGGCTAGGGACAATCTCAGCGCTCATGTCATGGGAAAGGAGTGGCCATCAAAACCCATCAGGGCAAAGAATCCCTCCTGAAAATCTCAAAAGGACCAGGCACACAGAAGCCATTAAAAAATCACTAGTTTATTCCCTATTTTACAAATGGCATTGGTGGCATTGCTAGTTGCATAAGCCCAGGTTCAAAGAGGGAGGAACCCAGTATTTGTGTGTGCAAGAAGGTGGCTCAGCCCAGGCTGAGGGAGAAACTATGAGTTAACCCCAAGCCCTGGGGCAGCTCAAAATGGCAAGAACCAGAAGACTCAGATGTTGTTCTACAAAGCTAAGAATAGGGATATGGGTGAAACAGAAAGAGCTTAGGGAAAAGGATTATCCTTAGTTCTCTGCCCCATATCAGAGTTTGCATTTGCCCTGTCAGTAATACCAGGGTTCCCAGAGACAGCCCAAGCACAGACCATCCAATAGTTGTCCTAGTTTGGGAACCCTTCCAGTGAAACATTATGGGGCTTTCCTGTTCCATGCCAGTGCAGGAAGGGGGAGGAAAGTGGCAGAAAAATAGGCAAAGAGGGTTGGCTACGGCCAGGAGAGAATCCCAATGAATACAAAGGCTAGAATTTTAACAGGTTCCCAAGTTCCCAAGCACGCCCCTTGCTGATCCTACATAGCTGTGATACTGGCACAGGAAAGTGGCAAGCTCCTGCAAGGAACAGATGAAGCCTGGGGCTCCTTGCTTTCTCCAAGCCAATTTGGAGGACTGGGAGAATGGGAAAGCAGATCAGTAGGAAACTATGCTCCTACTGAGATATAGGAAACTATGCTCATACTGAGAGATGATATATAGCAAGGTTTAAAGGGAGAAAATATAACATCATGGTTATGCACAGGGGCTCTGGAGATGTCCTGGGTTCCTAATTCTAGTTCTGCCATTTACTAGCTATGTGATCTTGAGCAAATAAGTGAGCTCTCTGAGCCTGTTTCCTTATCTCTAAAACAGAGATAATGACAATGTTCAACTAAGGGCTGTCTTGTGCATGCATGCCAAACAGATTTTAGCAGTTAAATGTTAAGTAAATCTGAGTTATCACTACTGTTAATATGACAGGACAGTAATACATACACATTAGGCAAGAGATTACCCACTGTGTTATCGACCCAGTCTCCCTTCATATTATCCTCCCTTGGGCTTCTAATTGATGAGTAAACAGTGCATTGCTTCGTGGCTTCCAGTACAGTTTCTCTCTTCACTTTGCTGGAACTCTGACCTGAAGGTGATCCACAAGATGCATGAAATTCTGCTTTCTTCACAAGATAAGGAAGATGTTTAAATGGGCATTTGTTTGAGGAATGACCTAGGGATTCCACTCCTTCCAGTCTTCAAAGGATTAAGGCTGTAGACATGAGGAGCATGGTAACAAGCTCCGTGCTTTGATCTGAGTGTATGTGTGGGAACATGTGCATGCCCCACCCCCTTGACTTAGTTAAGGAAGAGGGGGATCCAGAAATTTTTCTTTGAGAAATCAATAACAGAAATGGGTTTGGGAGCTGATTACCTGGGAGTTCCTTGTAACATCTGTAGCATCAGGAACTGCTTCTTTCCCTTCTTTTCCCTTCTAGCAGATTGTCAAGAAGGAGCCTGAGGGAGGAAGGTGGATCAACCATGGTCTTGGAGAAAAGGAAGTGGGTTCTCCACCCCTTCTGGAGGGAAAAGAAATACCAGAGAACAAGGATGAAGAGGGAGGAAAATGGAAGTGGACAAAAACCAAGGTAAATACCCTACATATTAAAAGGAAAAAGTGATGAGAACAAGAAAGAAAGAGAAGAGAAACATGCCTCATCTCAGAGTAGGGTGAGAAAAGGAAAAACAAGCAACCAGCAAAGGAATGATTCCCATGTTAAGTTAACCAGGAAGAGACATAAGGCATGGATGTGGAAGGCAGCTTTCACTTTCACTTGCTTAGGGCACGGCACTGAGGCACCGAATACCATCTTCTGGGTGCATTTAATAATCAAGTTGCTTTGATTCTTGATTTGAAATATTTTCTTTTTTTTTTTTTTGTAGAGACAGAGTCTCACTTTATGGCCCTCGGTAGAGTGCCATGGCATCACACAGCTCACAGCAACATCCAACTCCTGGGCTTAAGCGATTCTCTTGCCTCAGCCTCCTGAGTAGCTGGGATTACAGGCGCCCGCCACAACGCCCAGCTTTTTTTTTGGTTGCAGTTGAGCCGGGGCCGGGCTTGAACCCGCCACCCTCGGTATATGGGGCTGGCGCCTTACCCACTGAGCCACAGGCGCCGCCCGATTTGAAATATTTTCTATTTCTTACAATTGTGGTTCCCAACCCCTGGGCAGTAGACCAGAATTGATTAGGAACCAGGCTGCATAGCACAAGGTAAACTGTGGAAGAGCAAGCAAGCAAAGCATCTCTACAGCCATCCCCCATCACTTGAATCACCACCAAAGCTCTGCCTCCTGTCAGATAAGTGGCACTGGATTCCCATAGGAGCATGAACCCTGCATTACGAGGCTCTAATAATGGATGTTCTGAGGTGGAGATGTAATGGCTTGAATTGTCCTGCAACCATCCCCCTCACCCCAGGTCCATGGAAAAATTGTCTTCCATAAAACTGGTCCTTGGTGCCAAAAAGGTTGGGGACCACTGCCTTATACCATAATCTTTTATCCTCAAGAGAACCCTCAACATTGTTTCCTTTCATCTTGGAGTTCTCATACGTCTTTTTCCCCAAAAAATGCTCTTTCCCAAAGCTGTTTCAGAGAACAGAGGCTAGAAGTCTGGGGGGGAGAGGGGGGTCAAGAGCAAAAAAGGGCAGAGGATGAGCTACGGTTTGGAAGAGGCTGTGGAATACCCTGGAGCTTTGGGCTGCTTGCTGAGTTGTGGAACATCTGTACCAAAAACTAGAGGACATATCCTCAGCCCTAAGCTGACACTCAGGGGGCTGTGAGTTCTGAACTGCTGCACTAGTGCAGCTTCTAATCTACACTCTGCCACCCAGTCATAAATGTCAAACAAGATAGAGCCTTTAAGAGATAATCTAAACCAAATCCTGTATTTCAAGGAAAAAACTGGGGCACAAAGAGGTGAAGTATGTTTGCCCAAATTTCACATCTAGTTAGAACTTATTTTTCTTCTGAGGCAGAAAAAAATTAGAATAGTGATTCTCATGATTCACCATCCTTTGACATAGCCCATAAAGTGCTTAGAGGTTATCAGAAGGCACACCAGAAGGTAAGGCTGGCATTTTTCTGAGTGCACCTCATTATTTGGCTACAAGGACAACCCTAGAGTTGCTTTAGCCTCCATTTTAATCCCTAAGGATGCCTGGAGGCTGGAGTTCTGAAGGCCTGAAGCTAGAACTGTCAGGGGTGACAAGAACCAGGGTCAATGGCCAAGCTCCTGGGATTATGCAAGGCAATATGGCTGAATTAAAGCTAGGATGGGTAGGACTGGGGGGCCTTAGGTGGCAAAGGCAGGTAAGAAAGGAAATGAGCTAGCAATCTAAATGATTTCAACTGGGGTGGGCTGTTTTATCTAACACTTCAATCCCCAAAATATTTTTTAGCCTTTCACTGCCTAGACTTGATGGGCCTACTCACGGCGAGAACGCCACCATCCTCCACATTCTACTTTTTTCTAATCTCTGGCGCCCTTTTGGGTCTCCTTTCTCCCGTGCCTTGGGGTTCCTTTCACTCACATCCAACCAGCGTTTCTCACCCCAAAGTCCCCGACCTTCGTTGATTCCGCCTAGCCCCTGGGCCCCTCTGATGTCCCCCACTCTCCTCGCCCTCCCCGACTTGACTCGGACGATTTCCAGCCAATCTTGGTTTCTCCCATTCCTCCCCACCACATCAGGTTCCCCTCGCCCCTGGGTGCCTTTGTTTTTTCCGCTGTGGGCCGAAGGCGCCTGGTCTCAGATAAAGTGGATCCAGCCCTGGGGCTCCGGGACTCCGCCACTGCCCGGGTGCTCGGGCCCACGTAGAGCATAGTCGCGGCCACCGTTGTTGTCCCAGAACTCGCGACCGGTCACGCGGTAGCGCAAGGCGAAGAGCAAGGCACCCCCAATGGGGGGCGCAGGAAGGCGAAAGGCAAAGCGGTCCGCGCGCGGCGGAGGCGGGGCCGGGCCGGCGTAGGCGGCGGGGGCCTCGCGCTGGCTCCGCCAGCCGTCGGCGCTCCAGCGCACGCTCACACGCTTCTCGTAGGCCAGGTCCAGCACGCGCGCGCTCCCGGCCACGCCCAGCGGGCCTGCCTCGGCGCGTTCCAGGCAGATTCGCTGCGCCTGCAAGCGGGCGGCGAAACCCGGCTCACTGGCCGGCTCCAAAGCGGCGCGCGCCTCCTGGAGGAAAGAAGGAACCGGGAGAAGGGAGCCAGGGCGAAAAGGGGAGAGACAGGGGGCGGGGGTAGAGTGAGGCATGGACCAATCAGAGGCCGACCCTAGCGTCAGGACCGCGGCTCAGCTTGAGGGGCGGCCCAAAGCCCCAGGCCAATGGGGGCCCCAGAGCGGTTGAGCGGGAGCAAACTGAGTAGGGATGGTAATGGGTGTTTCTTGACTGATCCACTAGCACATGCCCGCCGCGGCCGGCTGAGGGAGGTCCCGAGGAGAGGGTGTGCCCCCGCCGCCTACCTGGAGATTGCGGGCGCGGGGCTGGCACGGCGCGAAGTGGCGGAGGGCGTCCCTCTGTAGTTGGACCTGCACGTGGCGGGGGACTCGGGGCAGCTCTCCGGGGCGGAAGCGGCGCACGGCAGCCAGCTCCAGCCCCAGTGCGTCGGCGAAACGCACTCTCTTGCGAGTGTTCGGGCTACGGCTACGGGGCGCCCGGATCCCGCCGCCTCCAGCGGGCGCAGAGCGAGCCCGGCGACCCCGACTCGGAGCGTGAGCACGGGATCGGGCCCCGGGCCGCGTCCCACTCTCGCCTGGCTCCTCCTCCTGCTCTTCCTCGAGGCTGGGCCGCTGGCTGCGGTAGTAGGCGCGCTCAGTCAGCGCAGCGATGAAGCTCAGGTTGCGAGGGATATCTGTACGGGGGGGCCGCTCGCGGGACATGGCACCCCCGCCCCGGCCGGTCCAGTCCCTAGCGCCACCGCGCTGTCCTCCGTTCCTCTCCCGCCCACTCCGCGTCAGTGCAGAAGTCTCCGGGCCCGCTTCAGCAGCCCCTCGCCCTTGCGTACTCTCCTTGCTGTCACCTCCAGGATCCTCCACCTCCGGTTGCTCTGCTTCGCCTCCGTGACCTCCTTTCCCTCCCTCTGGCCGTCAGCTCCTAGGGTCGTGAGACCATCCTGCCTCCTGCGAGCTGTCTGCTCTGAGCGTGCGCTCAACGGCGCTCACCCTCGGGTTCCGCGGTCCTCATGTCCTCATGTCCCTGGCCCCCACCCACGGCCCTGTGACAGGTGGCTTAGCGTCTGTCTTTGCGGCTGCCCATGGGGCGGGAACTCCACTTTTCGGTCGGAGTGAGGCCACTCCGTCTTTTTTTCAAAAAAGTCCTCAACTTCTCCTGCGCGGCACAGGAAGAGTTAACGCAGGGATCAAATGATAATCTTTCCTTTTCAAAATAATAATAATAATAATCTTTCCTTTTCTTGCAGAGGATGGTTCAAAACGCCCTGCAGGGGACTTTATCTAAAGGGTTCACCATTTTTTCTTAAATCTCGGCTCCAAGTTAGGGAGGTGTGTAGTAGAGGGTGCAAAGAAGGAAAGGTCAAGAAAGCTGGGTCGAGTCTTTCAAATAGAAGGTGAGATATGGCACTCAAAAGCGGCTGAACACTGCCCAGTGGAAAGAGTCCAGAATTGAGAGTAGTGTGAAGACCTAGCTAGCTAGCTTCTAGACCCACCACTGGTGCTATTTAGCTGTATGACCTTGAGCAAGGCACTTTGTGCACCTCAGTTGTCTTATCTGTAAAAATTTGGTTAAGTCAGGTGTACTGGCTCAACCTCAAGCCTGTGCTTCTTAGCAGTTTGGGAGGCCAAAGCCAGAGGATCTCTTGAGGTCAGGAGTTAGAAGAGACCAGCCTGAGCAAGAGTGAGCCCTCAGCTCTACAAAAAATAGAAAAACTGCAACCAAAAAATAGCGGGGCGTTGTGGCGGGCGCCTCTAGTCCCAGCTGCTGGGGAAGCTGAGGCAGGAGAATCGCGAAAGCCCAAGAGCTGGAGGTTGCTGTGAGTCCTGGGACGTCATGGCACTCTACCGAGGGTGGTAAAGTGAGACTCTGTCTCTACAAAAAAAAGAAAGAAAGAAAGAAAAATTAGCAGGGCATGGTGACATGCTCCTGTAGTTCCAGTTACTTGGGAGACTGAGGCAGAAGGATTGCTTGAACTCAGGAATTTGAGGTTTCAGTGAACAATGATGACACCACTGCACTCTAGCCTGGGTGACAGAGCAAGACCTTGTCTCAAAAAAAAAAAAAGAAAAGAAAAGAAAAGAGGGCAGCACCTGTGGCTCAAAGGGGTAGGGCGCTGGCCCCATATGCTGGAGGTGGTGGGTTCAAACCTGGCCCCAGCCAAAAAAAAGAGAAAAGAATAAAGAAAGAGTTCTGATTTCTAATCCAACTGTCAGCCCTTTGAGGACTGGGATGTCTGATTCATGGTGATTTTTAGTACATGGTAGGCCCTCCAAGGATTGAACGAAGGACACTTAACTCTCTTGGAGCTGGGGACTGTGAGTTTACAAGAAGGGCAAAGTGCTGGCTTTTTTCTCATTCATTTTTCAATAATGTAGATAAAATGTTTTTAGTTCTTTTGAACTTCCCTACTGATCTTACATAGCACTTACAATGTGCTAGGTACTGTAAGGAGTTTTACAGATATGAACTCATATAATACAACCACCAGGGATAGGGAGTTTTACTATGCCTGTTTTACATATGAGAAAATCTAGAGAGGAAATAGGACCCTTTCCCAGGGTCACACAGTTAATGATTGGGCAGCTAGTCAAGTCTGGTGCTAGCGTCCACCCTCTTGTCCATTTGGTTATAAAAGATTAAAACATTTAATGATAATAATATCTCCAGAGTATTAAAATAGGGAATTTCAGAATAGAAATCTCTGAATTTAAAGCATAAGGATAATTGTAAAATCATGAGTGACTTAAGTTGGAAATAAACTGTGAGACATACACTATTTTATTATTGCATAATTCATTCTTATTTGCATAACACTAGTATTAACCATAACCCAGGACTCATTTTTATACCAATATTGACTTTATTCTCATAAAGAATATATAAAATCTTATATTTTAGAGTGTAAAATAATCATGCATTAATTTATGTTACAGTCAAGTGGTTTAAAACAGTCTTCTTGCTCTGGTAAAATATGAATCATTGAATTGCCTATTGAGTACACTAAAAGTCCAGCTTTCACCATTATATAACTCATCCATGTAACAAAAAACAATTTGTACTGCCTAAATCTATTGAAGAAGATTTTTTTTTTTTTTTGAGACAGAGCTTCAAGCTGTCGCCCTGGGTAGAGTGCCATGGCTTCACGGCTCATGGCAACCTCCTCAGCTTAAGCGATATATATATATATATATTTTTTTGTAGAGACAGAGTCTCACTTTACTCCCCTCGGTATAGTGCCGTGGTGTCACATGGCTCACAGCAACCTCCAGCTCCTGGGCTTACGTGATTCTCTTGCCTCAGCCTCCTGAGCAGCTGGGACTACAGGCACCTGCCACAACGCCCGGCTAAGCTTAAGCCATTCTTTTGCCTCAGCCTCCCAAGTAGCTGGGACTGCAGGCGCCCGCCACAACGCCCTGCTAATTTTTGGTTGTAGTTGTCGTTGTTTGGCAGGCCCGGGCTGGATTCGAACCCATTACCTCTGGTGTATGTGGCTGGTGCCTTAGCCACTTGAGCTACAAAAATTTTAAACCACGAAGAAGAAAAAACATGGATCACTGAAGTAAAATAGATGAGGTTCAAGGCCAGCCTGTATGGCTACAGGCTTTCTGGTAAAGGCTCCCTTACCTTTTTTATAGGCTGAGTTGCCATCCCTAGGCTCTGGTGTGTTAGTCTGAGAAGACCCTTGAGGTACATACCTTTGAACCAGGTATTAGTCGTGTTGGTCCAGCAGCTGTTTGCTTGGTTCAGAGTAACATTGAACCTTTATTCTAAACCAGTCTTTCTTTCTTTTTTTTTTTTTTTTTGGCCGGGGCTGGGTTTGAACCCGCCATCTCCGTCATATGGGACCGGCGCCCTACCCGCTGAGCCACAGGCGCCGCCCCAGTCTTTCTTTCTTAAATAGCTACTGTAGTAATCTTCAAACATCTAGCTGGGACTGCTCAATAACTGGCCCAGAAGCATTGACTGATGCATTCAAATCAACATTTACTGAGGGCCTATTAAGCTATGAGGACACAAAAATGAGTAAAATTCAGTTCTTGCTCTTAAGGAGCTTATAAATAAATGGGCAGACAGAAACATGTGAATCTTCTAAGACATTTTATCTGAAATGTTTTTTATTTCTAGTAAATGTCTTAGAAGAAACCAGAACTTCATAAATAAAAGGTGGCAGCCTAGAGTGGCACCTGTGGCTCAGTGAGTAGGGTGCTGGCCCCATACACCAAGGGTGGCGGGTTCAAACCTGGCCCCGGCCAAACTGCAACAAAAAAATAGCCAGGTGTTGTGGCGGCTGCCTGTGGTCCCAGCTACTCTGGAGGCTGAGGCAAGAGAATCATCTAAGCCCAAGAGCTGGAGGTTGCTGTGAGCTGTGATGCCACAGCACTCTACCGAGGGCAACAAAGTAAGACTCTGTGTCTAAAAGAAAAAAAAAAAAAGATGGGCAGAGGAAGGGTGATTGGTGGGATCACACCTATGGTGCATCTTACAAGGGTACATGTGAAACTTACTGGATGTAGAGTATAAATGTCTCAACACAATAACTAAGAAAATGCCAGGAAGGCTATGTTAACCAGTATGATGAAAATATGTCAAATATAAAACCAGTGTATGGTGCCCCATGATTGCATTAATGTACACAGCTATGATTTAATAATAAATAAATTAAAAAAAAAAAGGTGGCAGCCTTGCTGGTGGATAATTAGCCTAAGAGCAAAAAAAAAAAAAAAAAAAAATGAGGGTGGTTGAAAGAATACAGCAAAGGAGTAGAACAGGCTATGTTTAGAATAGAGGACAAAACTCGGTGTGGACTTGTAAATGGTGTGGATTCAGATTGTGAGAACAACATTGGCTATCTGAAGGGGAGAGGTGATCTTGTTTTTTTTTTTTTTTTTTTTGTAGAGACAGAGTCTCACTGAACCGCCCTCAGGTAGAGTGCCGTAGTGTCACACGGCTCACAGCAACCTCTAACTCTCGGGCTTACGCGATTCTCTTGCCTCAGCCTCCCGAGCAGCTGGGACTACAGGCGCCCGCCACAACGCCCGGCTATTTTTTTTTGTTGCAGTTTGGCCGGGGCTGGGTTTGAACCCGCCACCCTCGGCATATGGGGCCGGCGCCCTACTCACTGAGCCACAGGCGCCGCCCGGAGAGGTGATCTTGAAGCAAGAGTCTTGAAGCAAGACAAACTTTCAGATCTGGTAGAAGGAGATGGGGATGGGAGCCCTAGCTTCTTTCTTACCAATACAAATTACTTAACCTATCCAAACCTCTATGTACATGTAAAGAAAGCACTTATTACCTAGTAAGTCCTCAAAATATATTAGCTGTTACTATTACTGTGTCAGGAAAAAAACCTTGCTTCTCAGTAACCATAAGGGTAGATGGGAATACCAAGGCTTGGATTGGAGGTAGAAACGAAGGGAACCAGCAGGAAAGGAGGAGAATTGGGTTGCCTCTTTCTGGCCTTCAGGGCTCTCTTCAAATAGAGCTGAAGGAAATGCCAGCTCCAAGAGCCTAGGGCAGTGGTTCTCAACCTGTGGGTCACGACCCCTTTGTTCAGTTGGTAACAACGCGGGCATTAGGAAGGTTGAGAACCTAGGGGATGCCAGTTAGATATGCCTGTGCATGCCCTTGTGGGAATCAGCTGTGGTCAGACTGTTACAGGTCCTCTGAACTGTGCTATGTGAATATACTGTCATTTATAAATAATAGACATGTTTGTAATCTGGAAAGATAAACAACACCCTTGACATTGGCATCCTGCAGGGAGGGAAGTGAAATTGGGTGTGCAGGAGTGTGTGTATTTGAGAACTTGTATTTTATTACTCTCTATCTCTTTTTTAAAAACTTTGTCACTCACTTAAAGGTCATGAACCTCTATTGTCTGATTTTTTTCATAAACAATGAATTCATATGTTGGGGGAAAAAAATAAAATAAACTCAATAGGATTATATTAGAAGAAGTGGAAGAAGAAGAGGAGAGAGAGGAGAGAGAGGAGAGGGAGGAAGATGTAGAGGGAGAAAAGTACCTGCAAAAACTGCTCATGATCCAGGTCCTGGTTCCCTGAAGCCTGGCTGAAGCCCTAGCCTTCAAAGAGACCACTGGATTAAAAGTCTTAGAGAAAAGATGAAAGGAAAGGTTTCGTGTCCGTGTGGTGTCCCACAAGGCTTAGGCACCTGGCCGACAGTTTTCAGTGTAATGGGAGCTACTCCTCCTTTCCAGGCACACAATCCAGAGCTGGAAAAATTCAACAAGTGCATGGAACATCACAGACATTCCAGAAATGCCAAATTTGCTCCTAGGTGTCCTGAGGCCCAGTGCACTTCTCTGGGCAGCCTGGAGACTCCAGCCCAGCCCGGCCTGCAGTGTCCTCTCAGTCCAGCCTTTCTTTGCCTTCAGCAGCCCTCTCTCTTCCCGACTTGCGGCCCTTCCCAGGCCTGCCTCCAGCCCCGCCCCTCTCTCTGGACGCATCTCTGGGCCCCATCATCACCCGGCGCCGGGCCCTCCCTCCTGCCCCCCCTTCTCCTCCCTCCTTCCTTCCCTCCCTTCCTCCCTCTCTCCCTCCTTCCCAGCTTCTGCACCAGGAAACAGCCCGGATCCCGGCAGCGGCCTGACCTGTGAGATCCCTAACCTGGCAGGCGAGCGGGGTTGGAGACAGGCTGAGGTGGGGGTAAGGGAGGAGCTGGGCCTTTGGGCAGCACTGGGGGAGCCGGGAGTAGAGATGGTGTGGCAGGAAGCCCTTGGCCCTGGGTTTCCCGGGAGGACAGTCATTAAACATGGATTCGGCCACACAGCTGGTAAAGCGTTAGGGGCAGGGGCCCAGGCCCAGGCCCAGGAGCTGCAACCCCAACCCTTCTGGGGTAGACCCTGATCCCTGGGCTTCACTACCTAGTTCTGATTTTGCCCTCCCCTTCCCAGGGCTCCAGGCTGGCCGGGAGGATGAAAGGCCCCAGCTGGGGGCTCCTTGCCACAAGTGCTGGGTCCTAAGAGCTACCATCCAGGCTGGGTGAGTGACCCCTTCTTTTTTCTGTCCCAGGCAGCCCTTTGCTTCTCCTACCTTTCTCTTCAGTCCCTGTCACCTTCCCATCTTGTGTCTGCCAACGTCTCATCTTGCCTCTGGGGAGGTCTTAAGTCTCTTCCTCTAGCCAAGAAGGTGTGGACTGTGGAGTGGGGTGGGAGGTAGGGGTGTCATAAGAGCTGGTGTTTTCTTATTATAAAAACAACCTAAAGTATTTTAAACATAAAATGTACTTGTTTTGTGTTTAATTTCGCATATTATGAAATTAATGGCCAGCGTCTTATGCCCTGGCTCCACTCTGTGAGTTAATTCCCTTCTTGTCCCTTCCTGCCCAGTGGTCTCTAAGCATTTCCTCCCTGCTCCCTGTCTCACTGGGTTGGCCAAACCGGAAATGCCCCTTCTGGGTCTCTGTCCACATACTTCATATATTTATGCCAGTCTTTCACCCTTGCCTCTTATAGCTGCCCGGATGGCGACCCCAGCCTCAGCCCCAGACACACGGGCTCTGGTGGCAGACTTTGTAGGCTATAAGCTGAGGCAGAAGGGTTATGTCTGTGGAGCTGGCCCAGGGGAGGGCCCAGCAACTGACCCATTGCACCAAGCCATGCGGGCAGCTGGAGATGAATTCGAGACCCGCTTCCGGCGTACCTTCTCTGATCTGGCAGCTCAGCTACATGTGACCCCAGGCTCAGCCCAGCAACGCTTCACCCAGGTCTCTGATGAACTTTTCCAAGGGGGCCCCAACTGGGGTCGCCTTGTGGCCTTCTTCGTCTTTGGGGCCGCACTGTGTGCTGAGAGTGTCAACAAGGAGATGGAGCCACTGGTGGGACAAGTGCAGGAGTGGATGGTAGCCTACCTGGAGACACGGCTGGCTGACTGGATCCACAGCAGTGGTGGCTGGGTAAGCAGCTTCTCAATTGCCGCTCTGCACATCCCTCTGCAAAGCTGTCTCCAGGGGGGAAGACAGGAGCTCTGATTGGAGGCTGGGCAGCTGTGCTGGGAATGAGGCCTGGGTGCTGAGTCTCCCTGTTTGGGGGGAATCAGACTGAGAGATGCTTCACTGTGGGCATCACATCGGACTCTGCACTCCAGTGCTGCCATGCAGTAATCCCTGGGTGGGCTCATGGTCCCAAGCAGAGGACAGAGGAGTGCCTGAAGGGAAATGGTGTCAGGAACTTTTTATACTGAGTACTTGGTAAGGGAGGTGGGGAAGTTCAGGGATGGGTGGGGGTGAGACAAGTCTTGGTGAAAGATACCAGTTCTGAGCAGAATTTTTCAGCAATGGAAGGATGGGGTTCACCTGAAGCAGAGAGGGCAAATAAGCCTGGCACTCAGGATAGGGGGGTGCACCCTGGGAGATCAGAGGGGCTTCTGAACAGTAGAGCTTTGGCTGGAGAGGAACTGGGTGTGGGGTAGTGCTTGCAGTGGATGGAACTGGAACTCTTCCTCTCCTCTTCTCTCCACTCTTTCCTCTCCTGATATCCCTTTCTCCTTTCTCTCCTACTTCCCTTCTCTCCCACAGGCGGAGTTCACAGCTCTATACGGGGACGGGGCCCTGGAGGAGGCTCGGCGTCTGCGGGAGGGGAACTGGGCATCAGTGAGGACAGTGCTGACGGGGGCCGTGGCACTGGGGGCCCTGGTAACTGTAGGGGCCTTTTTTGCTAGCAAGTGAGAAAGTCCCAGGGCCAGGTAGGGCTAGGTATGGCTGGGGGCCAGGAGAGCAGGAACAGGATAGAGGAATGCCCTTAGAAGAAGTGAAGTGAATGGATGGACAGGGGAAAGGTAGTGTGTGAGGGAGCTGAGTATGCCAGGCAGGCAACTGCAAGAGTGAGCTGGAGACATTGGGGAAGTGGTTTGGGAAGGTCAGGGATGAAGGAGGAGGAGTCGTTCCAGGGTTGGGGGGAGGTGGGAGGGATCATGCCTGTAGGTGCGGGACGTGAAACTTCCTGGAGTTTGGTTTCTAGCCCTGAGGAAAGGACTTGTAGTAGTGGTTGCGTCTCCATTGGAGGAGTGGGATTGGGGGAACACAGAAGGCACATTCCTTTGCAATGGAAGCTCAAGGTTCTCAGGTGATAGGGAAAGGTCAGTGACAGTGGACTGCTTGGATACCGTGTGCATGTGCACGTGTGCATGCTGGGCTGCTTGTCTAATCTGGTGGTGGTGGGACTCTTCAAGGAGAAAACATTCCCTCTTGTGATGGCAAGAACAAGGGGCCCTTCTCTACTCCTTCTCCCAGCCCTCACCCCCACGTCTCCCCTCCCCTTGTCCTGATTCCTCAAGGCTGAGAGAGAAACAATGTATCGGAAGAAGGGCTCTGGCATTTCTCTGCAGAAAGTCAATAGGGGTTTGGAGACCAGAGTGGTTCTGCAGCTGGCCTTGTTCTTTCATCATCCCCCTTCCTTGTGCATCTTGCACTTGCTGCTGCCTCCTGGGCTCTGACAGAAGGACAGGGCTGTGGAGCCTGGGTGGGTGGAGGCTTAGGTAGGTGGACTTGCCTGCCAACCTCCCTTCCACTGGGGCACAATGGTGCCTGAAGTGTACCCTGTCTCTGGGATCTCTGTATCCAAACTTAAACTCTAAATTGGGGCCCTTTATTTTCCTTTAGAGGGGGTAGACATAAATACCAATCTAGAATACAGTCCGTGTCCTGCACTGTGTCTCAGTGAGATGGTTGATGCCTTGAGACGACCATTCCAGCTCTGAACCCCATGAGTGTGAGGGTGACGTGTACTCTATGACTGGCCTATTCTGTGGTGGGCTTTGGTGCTGCTTTATCAGGGGCCAAGAGAAAGGGTTCTAGAGTACCTACCATGACCTAGAAACATTTATGTTTTCTTTGAAGCCACGCTTTTTGCATGGGTGTTACTTTTCTGCACCTCAGAGTCTGAGGATAACTTTAGAACTCACAGTCCTCTAGAACTGATTCAAATTATAGCTTTTTCTTTTGAGGAAGAAATGATTCACTTCCAGATGCATGCCCTGAGCCAGACCTCACTGCTGCACTTTCCAAGGTGCTAAAATTGCTGCTCTCCAATGCTGACTTTCTGACACAGTGCTCTAGAACCCTGACCATGATCCTGAGCACTGACCAGCTTAGCCAGACCGTGGTTGACTCTTCTCGGAAATTTTCACTTGGTCCCAGAATGTGGCAATGTAGTTGTGCTCGCTAGAATGTGGGACCAAATTGGCCTCAGGGGTTTAGTCCAGACTTTTGCTTTTGAGAGAGGGCTGTACTTTTTAATGGTATTTATAGGGGAGGTGGTAGACTGCATGTGCTACTTGGTCTGTTGTGAGTATGCTGATACCAGAAACTCAGAGCTGGTCTGTGGCAAGCAGTTGGGGTGGGGGGTCTCTGACTTGCTCAGGACAAACTAGGCCAGTGGTTTCAAACTGCTTGGCACAGCCCCAAAGTTTTCTAGGGGTTGCCTCAGGAGTCCTTGGGGAGATGAATGGGGTGGGGAGCTGAGCAGGCTGGGCAACTTGCCCTCAAACAAAACAGCTCCCCTTGTAGCTGTCTTACATATCGGGGTTCAGGGTAAGATTTTATTTGCATTAAGGGGTTTGTTGCTGAAAAAAGTTGGAAAACCACTGACTAGACCATCAGCTCCAAATTGGAGCCTGTGCTCCCCCAAGTTTGGGGCAGACTCTTCACCCTACCCTCTACCACAGGAGGCCTATTCTGGTTAGCATTCCTGTGGGCCTTTACCAAACAGTGACAGCAGGGACCATGGCCGAATTCAAAATGTTCTGCTCTGAGACCTTCACACCTGGGTGGAAGGAGAGGCTGTTTTCTCAAAGGGGCTTTGTCTTCTATTCCCAGAAGTATAACTTGGATGGGACCACAGTGGGTAGTTTTGATCTGTTTCTGCCCTTCTTAGTTGGAGGGGCAATGGATACCCCAGAGACTCTTCTGTCAGGGAAAACTAGGGACTCTTCTAGAGCCATATAGTTCCTTGGGATTAGCTCTTGGCCAAGAAGGCTGAGTATGGCTCCCAATTTTTAAATCCATTTCATTTTTTAAAAAATAAGGGAAATAAATATAATTGCCATTTTTTTCAAAGATGAAATAGGCGATAGGCGGAGAGGGTGTTTCTTGCTCTCCAGAGCCCAAAGGGACAAATAGGGACTTTACTTAGGCCAAGGAAGGAGCGGAAATAGGGCAACTCGGTCTTGAGATTATTAATCCTACTCTCCCACTCCCCACTTATTCTAGGGCATACATACACTATTTTACTTTTTTAAATCATAAAACAAGAGAACAGATTTGGTTAGTTTAGAAGAAAAGAAAAAGCTCTATAAATATAAATATATATTCCTGTATTTTTATTTAATAATTTATAAATACCAAGTTCATTTGACTTTTATTTTTGTGTAATATGTAATTGTCGTATTAAAAATAAATAAATAAAGCCCAGAGTTTAATGAGAAGGACTGAACAGGGTTTGTGACTTCTACACTATATAGCCTGGGGGTCAGGACATTTCTTGATCTAATCTTCTCTTCATAACCTTGTTAAGGGTAAGAATTAGATTAATAGAGATTTGGGAAAGTATTGGGATAACTAAAAAAAAAAAAATCAGTTTTTCTCCCTCCCATCCTTCGCACCCTACTCCTACCCTGGCCAAATGTCCTGAGACAAGAACTCCATCTATCCCAACGCAAGCCCAAGAACGTGTGTGTATATGTCTATGGTATTTGAGATTGCCACAAACAAAACAAAGAAAACCTACCAAGGCTGGGCGTGGTGGTTGGCACCTGTAATCCTAGCACTCTGGGAGGCTGAGGCAGGTGGATTTCTTGAGCTCAGGAGTTCGAGACCTGACTGAGCAAAATAGAGGCCCTGTCTCTTCTAAAAATAGAAAAACTGAGGCAAGAGGATCACTTGAGCCCAAGAGTTGGAGGTTGCTATGAACTATGATGCCACGGCACTCTACCCAGGGCAACAGCTTGAGACTGTGTCTCAAAAAAAAGCCTACTAGAAATATTATGTATGCTAGTAATCAAGTTCCCAGTTGTGGTTCAACTTCTAATCAGAAGTGTGTGGTAATGAGTATTTCCAAGTGATGCCCTGTGTCTACTTCAAATTAAAAAGACAAAAAATTGAGGCCCTGCTTCCTTTCCTGGTCCCCTGAGACATTTGGTTTTAGCCATTTTAATGCAAACTGCTAAATTGTAATCTCTAGAATATTCAGTCCATCCCTTTGTACCAGGGCCACACCAAAATCATGTCTGACAAGAATAGTGATCCTAATTTTAAATTCCAAGAGGGAATTCCTAGTCTTTTATAATCCAGTGCAATAAATTGGTGTTTAGGGTGTAATTGCTTAGAGTGTTGCCTATTTTCTCCCTATAGAAACATCTATAGGGGAAATCATATTAAAATCAGAGAATGGTTTGATGAATATGGCACTAGGTTGGAAAGGGAATTACATGTTCTTAATAGTTACTATCATCAGGTATGGTAGCCAGTCCATTTATCTCTACTGGACTGCAATTGATTTGATGATTGATTTATATTTGCCAAGTTCCAAAAAGCATTTGCAACATCTTTCCATAATACAAAAGACAATAGGAAAATATAGATTTTTAAAGTATTGGGGTACAGGGAAAATTGATTATGAGCACCATTGTTTCTTCTAAAAACACTAAATAGGGATTCACAAGGTCCTAAGCTTGTTCTATCAAGCCCATCACACTAGCCCAAATTTGCTGCTCTATGATGGTTTGGTTTAATTAGGCCTAGACCTTAGCAGGGATCCTCAAACTACAGCCCGTGGGCCACATGTGGCAGTGTGATTGTATTTGTTCCCGTTTTGGGTTTTTACTTCAAAATAAGATATGTGCAGTGTGCATAGGAATTTGTTCATAGTTGTTTTTTTTTTAAACTATAGTCCGGCCCTCCAACGGTCTGAGGGACAGTGAACTGGCCCCCTATTTAAAGAGTTTGAGGACCCCTGCTAAAAGGACAGATCAGTTACGTTTCCTTCAGACAGTTCTCCACAAATGTTATTTTTTCAAATGGCATTTTTGACAAAGTTGGGCAACATCTAGTTACAATTTCTAGCAAATGGATGTATTATAGATATTCTGTGCTTTTACTTAATACTAAATCCTTTGAAAATTTTAAAAGGTGCCTTAAATATGAATATAGGAATATATAGAAATTATTTTAAAACTCAACTAGTAAATATAATGGAATGCTACGTAGTTGTTTATTCATTCAATCATTCATTCATGCAATGATTTATTTATTTATTTATTTTTTGAGACAGTGTTTCACTGTTACTCAGAGTGCCATCAGCCTACCTCACAGGAACCTCTACCTCCTGGGTTTAAGCGATCCTCCTGGCTCAATCAGGAGGGGGCTACAGGTGCCTGCCACAATGCCCAGCTAAATCTTTCTATTTTTAGTAGAGATGGAGTCTCACTCTTGCTCAGGCTGGCCTCAAACTCCTGAGCTCAAGGGATCCTTTGGCCTTGGCTTCTCAGAGTGCGAGGATTATAGGCATGAGGCACTGGGCCTGGCTTCATGCAGTAAATATTTAATCATCTGTGTGGGCAGTTCTAGGCACTAAGGTAAAGTGAACAGATACACATCTCTGTCCACATGTTGCTTACATCCTAGCAAGAGAAATAAATAAATGATAAATAAATTTCATAATGTTAGGCGATGAATACTACAGAAAAAATTCATTGAAGGGGGACGTGTGTGTATATATATTACACACATATATACATACCGACATGCACACATACATACATAGATTTCAGGTGTTTTTTTGGGGGGGGAGATAGTCTCACTTGGTCACCTTTGGTAGAGTGCCCTAGTGTCTTAGCTCACAGCAACCTCAAACTCTTGGGTTCAGATGATCTTGTTGCCTTAGCTTCCCAAGTAGCTGGGACTACAGGTGCTGGCCACAATGCCTGGCTATTTGTTAGAGATGGGGTCTTGCTCTCACTCAGGCTGGTCTTTTATTTTTATTTTTTAACTGTTCAGAGTTCTTATTTATTTATTTATTTATTTTTTTCAGTTTTTGACCAGGCCGGGTTTGAACCCACCACCTCTGGTATATCGGGCCAGCGCCCTACTCCTTGAGCCACAGGCGCCGCCCCCAGGCTGGTCTTGAACTCATGAGCTTAGGCAATCCCAAGTGGCCTCCCAAGTGCGTGGGAGGCGTGTGTGCAGGCGTGAACCACTGCACCCGGCTTTAGATTTCAGTTTTAAATCAAGAAGTCAGGGAAGCATCATTTGTAAGTTGAATTTTGAGTGAAACCATGGGTATTAGATTGGAAAAATATATTTATTGACATGGAAAGATGCTTCTGTATGTTAAAAATTTTAGGAAGAGTATATGCCAAAATATCATTAATGGTTATTTCTGAGTGGTGGATTTTATGGGTGATTTATTTTGTTCTTTTTGCT
This sequence comes from Nycticebus coucang, assembly GCF_027406575.1. Lineage (NCBI taxonomy): Eukaryota > Metazoa > Chordata > Mammalia > Primates > Lorisidae > Nycticebus > Nycticebus coucang. The sequence continues at coordinate 30,763,610 of NC_069785.1, read as the reverse complement.
GTATTATAGTGAACACATGAAAATACATATATGTGTATTACAACAAGTTTTTTAGGTGCAAATACAAAAGTTTTTAAAAAGTTAACCAAGCAGATTGGAAGTTAAGCAGCCCAACATAATTCCTTCACATTTAAATGGCCACCCTACTTCTGTATAAGGGCAGACCGAGAGAGTTAAGGTAAACCGGGCTAGACCACATTAAAAGATAATTAGGGTTGGCTCCAAAATAGAGATGAGAAAATGAGAAAGGTTCCAAGGTTCTTTATCATTAGTATCCGAAAGAAATACAACATAAGTCACATATTTTTTTAGTAACCTCATTAAAAAAGCAAAAAGAAATAGATAAAACTAATTTTAATATTTTATTTAGCCCAGTATATATTTATTTCACTATATAATTAATATTAAACAATTTTTTTTTTTTTTTGTAGAGACAAGAGTCTCACTTTATGGCCCTCGGTAGAGTGCCGTGGCCTCACACAGCTCACAGCAACCTCCAACTCCTGGGCTTAAGCGATTCTCTTGCCTCAGCCTCCCGAGTAGCTGGGACCACAGGCGCCCGCCACAACGCCCGGCTATTTTTTGGTTGCAGTTTGGCCGGGGCTGGGTTTGAACCCGCCACCCTCGGTATATGGGGCCGGCGCCCTACCGACTGAGCCACAGGCGCCGCCCAATATTAAACAATTTTATTAATGAGTTGTGTCAAATACTTTTTCTTTTTTTGAGACAGAGTCTCACTTTGTCACCCTCAGTAGAGTGCCATGGCATTATAGCTCACAGCAACCTCCAACTCTTGGGCTCAAATGATTCTCTTGCCTCACCCTCCCAAATAGCTGGGACTACAGGTGCCTGCCGCCATACCCAGCTATTTTTAGAGACAAGGTCTCACTCTGGCTCAGGCTTGTCTTGAACCTGTGAGCTCAGGCAATCCATTCGCCTTAGCCTCCCAGAGTGCTAGGATTACAGGTGCGAGCCACTGCGCCCAGCCTCAAATTCTCTTTTTCATATGAAGTCTTCAAAATGTGATGTGTATTTTGTACCTTCAGCAGATTTCAAAATGGTCTTCTCACATTTCAGGTGTTCAATAGCCACATGTGACTATAAACAGTCTAGTTCTATGTCACAGAGAATTATTATTTTTTTGAGACAGGGTCTCACTTTGTCATCCTCAGTAGAGTGCTATGGCATCACAGCTCACAGCAACCTCAAACTCTTGGGCTCAAGAGAGTCTCTTGCCTCAGCCTCCCAAGCAGCTGGGACTACAGGCACCCACCCCAATGCCAGGCTATTTTTAGAGATGAGGTCTCACTCTGGCTTCAGGCTGGTCTCAAACCTGTGAGCTCAGGCAATCTACCCATTTCAGCCTCCTAGAGTGCTAGGATTACAGATGTGAGCCACCATGCTGGGCCCATAGAAAAATATTGTAACCTGTAAAATTTCAAAGCAGGAGTTATAATAAAAATAGGGATGAAACTATTAAGAGGCCAAATACTTATGTTGTTCCAGTGAGAAAACATTTCTCTTCTGGGCAAAACTTTCAATGTCCTTACCCATTTTTATTGCTTAATTCTTTCTTTTCTCAGCTCCACTGACCATTCTTTTTTATTAACACATTTTCCCTTTTTCTGAGGCACACCATCACTGGATTTTCAGTATTTTTAAAACTCTGTGATCCTCTATGGGTTACTACTTAAAGAGAATCATACTCATAATGGGTGAATCTTACATTGTTACATACTAATTTTATTTATTTCTTTTTTTGAGACAGAGTCTAAAGCTGTGGCCCTGGGTAGAGTGCCGGGGCGTCACGACTCACAGCTATCTCAAACTCTTAGGTTCAAGCAATTCTCTTGTCTCAGCCTGGGATTACAGGCACCTGCCACAATGTCTGGATATTTTTTTGTTGCAGTTGTCGTTGTTTTAGCTGGCCTGGTCCAGGTTTGAACCCATGAGCCTCAGTGTATGTGGCTGGCACCCTTACCCACTGAGCTATGGGTGGCCACCCCATACTAATTTTTTAAAAATTCATTCTCAGAAAAAAAATTACCTTTGTTATTCTCCATGCATTAACAACAGGCAAGATATTAAATAAGATCACTTATTAACTAATAAAAACAATTAGTGTGGGCGCCAGCCCCATATACAGAGGGTGGTGGGTTCAAACCCGGCCCTGGCTGAACTGCAACCAAAAAATAGCCGGGCGTTCTGGCGGGCGCCTGTAGTCCCAGCTATTCAGGAGGCTGAGGCAAGAGAATCGCTGAAGCCCAGGAGTTGGAGGTTGCTGTGAGCTGTGTGATGCCATGGCACTCTACCGAGGGCCATAAAGTGAGACTCTGTCTCTACAAAAAAAAAAACAACAATTAGTGTAACCTAATTCTTTGTACTCTGAATGAATCCCAAACAATAAAAAAAAAGATCACTCATTCAATTAGCATTTATTGAGCACAGATAGTCAAAGTTAATACATAGATAATTAAGATGGTGTCCCTGCCTTTTTCAGTTTACAGTCTAATGGGGAAGGATCTTAATTCACAAGCCATCATTCAGGTATCTTTTTTTTTGAGACAGTTTGGAAGTTGGGGTGCTTTTTTCAAAATATATAGTGACTGGAAGATTTGTAGAATGTACAAACTTTTTTTAATGCTTACATTTGTCTTATATTGCTAGATTTCTCTATTTGGCCTATTAGAACATAGAAAATTATAAAGAAATTAATTAGTCACTACCTGGAGAGAACTGCTATTAACATTTTAGCATATTTCTTTCCAGCCTTTTATCTGTGCTTTTATGATCATATTGTACAATTTTGTACACTGCAATTTTGCTTGCCATCTTATTGCAAACTTTTTTCACTAAAATATTTTGAAAGCATAATTATAAAAAATTACATCTCTGTACAATAATTCCAATGCCCACTTGGACATTTGTTTGTATTTTTCACTTTGATAAACATCGTCATTCACAAATGTTTATTCACTTTTTAGCTTACTTCTTTAGAACAGATTATAAGAAATAGCATTAATGAGTTAAAAATCTCAAGTTTTTAAAAGTTTTTGTTATATGTTCCCAAATAGAAAAATTGTACTGGTTCTTGTTCTTTTTTATCCTCATGCCCATGTTTTTAAAAATCAGATATACAGGGCGGCGCCTGTGGCTCAGTGAGTAGGGCGCCGGCCCCATGTACCGAGGGTGGCGAGTTCAAACCCAGCCCCAGCCAAACTGCAACAACAAAAGAAAAATAGTCGGGCGTTGTGGCGGGCGCCTGTAGTCCCAGCTGCTCGGGAGACTGAGGCAAGAGAATCACATAAGCCTAAGAGCTGGAGGTTGCTGTGAGCTGCGACGCCACAGCACTCTACCGAGGGCAGTACAGTGAGACTCTGTCTCTACAAAAAAAAAAAAAAAAAAAATCAGATACACAGTTTTTTTTTTGTTTGTTTTTTGAGACAGAGTCTCAAGCTGTCACCCTGGGTAGAGTGCTGTGAGTAGCTCACAGCTACTTCCAACTTTTGGGCTCAAGCAATCCTCTTGCCTCAGTTTTTCTATTTTTAGTAGAGATGGGGTCTCGATTTTGGTCAGGCTGGTCTCAAAGTCATGAGCTCAAGCAATCCACCTGCCTCGGCCTCCCCTGAGTGTTAGGATTACAGGCATGAGCCACCCGCCCAGCCAGAAACACCCAGTTATAATCATACTTTATTTATAATTTTACATTCTACTTATTTGGCTTAACAAAATTATTTTTGCATGTTTATCACACTGTGTAATCCTTTTAATAGGTGCATAAATAATCTTTGGATGTAAGTATAGTTTTCTTAAACTATTGTTGGAATTTAGTATTTTTCCAGTTTTCAGGATCATACATAATTTTTGTTTATTAAAGCAAATCTTATAGCAGTTTTGATGTGAATTTAGAAAGCTAGCTCTGAATTTCCTGCACACTTCTATTAGCTCGATGACATAGGCAAGGTACTTCACTTCATTAAGCCTTTTTCTTTTTCTCTAAAAAAGATTATGATTTATGCAAATATTTTCTTCATGGTTGTTGAGAACTCAGTGGGATAGTAAAGGGTGGTGTGTTGCAAAATCAAGTGCTCAACACAATTAGGATTCAAAGGCATTTTTTTTTTTGAGACAGAGCCTCAAGCTGTCTCCCTGGGTGGAGTGCTATGGCATCACAGCTCACAGCAACCTCCAACTCCTGGGCTTAAGCGATTCTCTTGCCTCAGCCTCCCAAGTAGCTGGGACTTCAGGCGCCCGCCACAACGCCCGGCTATTTTTTGGTTGCAGCTGTCATTGTTGTTTGGCGGGCAGGGCTGGATTAGAACCTGCCAGCTCAGGTGTGTGTGGCTAGCGCCTTAGCTGCGTGAGCCACAAGCGCCAAGCCTGCCCGGCTATTTTTTTTTGTTATTGTTGCAGTTTGGCTGGGGCCGGGTTCCAACCCGCCACCCTCGGTCTATGGGGCTGGCGCCCTACTCACTGAGCCACAGGCGCCGCCCTCAAAGGCATTTAAAAAAAAATTACATTTCCCTTAGTTGCCTTGTTTCAATTAGGAACCAGTAAGACACCCAAATCTTGACTAGGCTAAGATCAGTATAAAAGAACTTTCTTCCAGGGAACTCAATCATTAGTGCTTGTCCTCGGCGCTCAACTTTAGTTCTCCCAGAGCACTGGAGCTGAAATGGCTGAAGTAGTTCTAAGTGAAATCTTAAGCGACTGTGACTCTGCTCCAAGATGCCCAGTTTCTGAGGTAAGAAATTGTGAAGAAAAGTGGGGCGGTGAGGGGAAGAGTGGGGATATAATGAGTTGCTTTTGATTTTTTTTTGTTTGCTAACGGGGAATCTCCTCTTGTCCAGATCCCCTGCTGTGGCTGGGCTCATGTAAATCTGGCTTTTCAAATTGTAGCTTGGTCTGCCTACAAAAATTCCTATTGCAGACTTAGCACCACCATTCTTTCCTTTTAAACAAACATGTAGGATCACTGCTAAAATGTGGCAACCCTGGCTTCCAGAGCTAGGTCTCGTTGATATCTCCAGGTACAGGAGTGTAGAGGGAACCTGCCCTAAGAAATTCCAGGATTTGGGGGCTAAGAAAGTGGTGAAGATGAAGGGTGGCACCCAGATTCCCAATCTATCTTTTGCATAACAAACATCCAATGGGGCTCGGCGCTGGTAGCTCAGCGGTTAGGGCGCCGGACACATACACGGGGCTGGAGGGTTCGAACCCAGCCTGGGCCTGCTAAACAAGGACAACTGCAACAAAATAAATAGCCGAGCGTCGTGGCGGGCGCCTGTAGTCCCAGCTACTTGGGAGGCTGAGGCAAGAGAATCGCTTAAGCCCAAGAGTTTGAGGTTGCTGTGAGCTGTGACGCCACGGTACTCTACCGAGGGCGACATAGTGAGACTCTGTCTCAAAAAAACCAAAAAACAAAAAACACATCCAAGGGGGACACTTATGATAGGTATGTTGCCCCCCCGTGTAGAAACAAATATCAACAGAGTTCAGCCCCTGGTCTGCAGGCACTCACAATCTGCTTAGGAAAGCGCACAAAACCATTGAGCCGCACAGCGGAGGTAGGCCCACTTGCCACGGGAAAGGAGGGGAAGCTGGTGAAAGGCTTCGCAGGAGGTGATGCTGAGGACTGCACTGGTCTGGATGAAGAGGGACTATAAGTAGAGGCACGGATCCACTGTAACCAGGAGTGTGGAAGTAAACATTTGCGAAGTAGCCAGATACTTGGGTGTCTAAGGCACCGCAAGTTTTCACATTACCTGGATATCAAAGGGGCGACAGTCTGGCGGTGGTGCGGATTGGAAGGGTTGCACTGGAAGCTGAGAGACCCCTTAGGTGTGTGTAGCTAACAGTTCAGGAAAGAGAAACAACAAACTGAAACTGGGTGGGAGCAGATGTCCTGTAAAGGCCTGTGCAACAGGACAGGCGGGACTCGTGTCTGGTGGCTCTGAAGTGAGGGTTCCTCCCTGCTTTCGGGTTTGGAAGAGCTCGTACTAAAAACCTGGATGGTACCAGCAAGCTCTCTCCTGGAGTGCTCCATTTCCGTCAACATCCCACCTACAGCTGTTCTCAAGTTTCCAGAAACCGCTTTGGTCTTCCAACTGCTCGCTAGTTGTCCGCCAGTAGCATCAAGATGGCGGCCTCCTAAGAACTGATTAGTCACGTGACTTCGGGTTTCCTCAGTTTGAAGCCCAGAAGTCCGTTCGGGGGCAAGGTTCACCTGTCACATAATGGTGTCAGTCCTTCTAATCTCGCCTGCCAATCAGCATCCGCGACTGGGCCACTGCGGTGAGACGACCGAAACATTGGTCCTTTCCAGTCGCTTACTCGGGCCAATCACGGGGCGTCCTACGTTTCATGGGCCCGCCCATAGGCAGAGGAAAGCTGGAATGTCGTCACAGCGTGGCGGTATTGTTACCTAAGGATTAGAGGGGAGGTGGGACGTGTGTTGATTGACAGACAGACTTCCCCTACCGCGATTTGAGAATTTGGCGCAGTATCCCGCCTTGGAGGTGGGGTCTTATTTGATTGCCAAGTAATATTCCCCAATGGAATCCTAGCTCATGGTGACGGGCAGGATGCTTGACTAATGAATCCTCGGCGTGGCCGGCGCAGCTCTCCAATCGCCGGGCGGCGGGCCCCAGTCTGAGCGGCGATGGCGGCGGCGGCGGCGGCGGCAGCAGCAGCGGGGGCTGCGGGCGGTCGGGGCTCCGGGCCGGGGCGGCGGCGCCATCTTGTGCCCGGGGCCGGTGGGGAGGCCGGGGAGGGGGCCCCGGGGGGCGCAGGGGACTACGGGAACGGCCTGGAGTCTGAGGAACTGGAGCCTGAGGAGCTGCTGCTGGAGCCCGAGCCAGAGCCCGAGCCCGAAGAGGAGCCGCCCCGGCCCCGCGCCCCCCCGGGAGCTCCGGGCCCTGGGCCTGGCTCGGGAGCCCCCGGCAGCCAGGAAGAGGAGGAAGAGCCGGGACTGGTCGAGGGTGACCCGGGGGACGGCGCCATTGAGGACCCGGTGAGGGAAGGAAGACGAGCGAGCAGGCCGGCAGCTGGCCGGCGGGCCGGGTCACAGGAGGCCTGGAACTCGGGCAAGCGGGAGGCAGGCGGGGGGTGGGGTTGGGCGGGGAATAACGTGGCTGGGGCCGGGCTGTGCACTGATCCGTGATCTCTACACGGGCCCGGCCGGGTTGATTCGGGCATCATGGGTGCCTAGTGTTGTTCTAGAGAGGGTAGCTTGTTTTTCTTTTCATTACGACCCTCGCGTGGTGCGAGGGAAATGGCCGAGCATGTCTGCGGCCGCGCGTCGATCGAGAGCAGGGCGCAATCCCTGCCTTGGTTCCTCTTAAGCTCTTCTCCATACCCTTCCCACTTATTGTAGGAGCTGGAAGCGATCAAAGCTCGGGTCAGGGAGATGGAGGAAGAAGCGGAGAAGCTAAAAGAGCTACAGAACGAGGTAGAGAAGCAGATGAATATGAGTCCACCTCCAGGCAATGGTGAGTAACTGGCGGTTGCCCGGGGAACCCCGGTTCTTGGGTTGTGGGGAACTGGGGAGATACGGAATTAGATGCTTGGCACTCTGGAGTTGCTGGTCTGAGCAGTTACCAGGCAGGTGCTGCGGTCATAGTCCATTGTGTGTTCCTCTGACCTTTGTGAGAGAAAAGCTATGTTTAGGTGGTGGTAGTCTGTGCCTCCCTTTGTCCCTTTTATATGTATATTTGGTGTTCTTTGTTCTTAGTCTACCTTTATTTTTCTTTGTGGAGGTTGCCGGCTGCCGTTTGACCTTCAAGTCTAATAGTTTTTCTTTCAGTTGCAGATTCTTTAGTTAGTATTTCTAAGAGAAAAAAAGCTGCATAGGGCTTCCTCTTTAGAGATGTTGAGTCTCAGCCCACTTAATTCTGTTTATTCTTCTGGGCATTTCAACCAAAGCAATTCGGTAGGGACTTGATTTGGGGGTGGGGGGATTTCTACACTTTTTCCTGTGATTTTTGGGGGTGTATTTATTCTTTAATTTGTCAAATATTTAGTACTGTACACCTATGTATTAGATACTATTCTAGGTAATGGGTAAAGCAGGAAGTAGAACAGACTAAAATCTTTGCCTTGGGTGAATTTATAGTCTAGTGCTGGTAGCCGGAGTGCATAGATTGGTTACGTAGAAAACAAGTGTTGATCGTTTTTCTTTTCTTTTTTCCATTTAGCTGGCCCAGTAATCATGTCCATTGAAGAGAAGATGGAGGCTGATGCCCGTTCCATCTATGTTGGCAATGTATGTGCTAGGGCTCTGATAAAGATTGGGGGGAAATTCTTATTCCGGTAATTATTAGTTGTCTTGAAAGGAACATCTTCATGATAGATGGTGTTTGGGGGTATAGAAGGAGGGGGTTGGGAGGAGGTAAAAGGTATTGGAGTAATTAGCAAAGGCTCTGGGGTTAGAAGAACTAGGGGTCATTTACTTTGAGAACCAGATTTGATGTGCCTTGGTGTGTACCAGGCACAGACCAAAGGGTAGACAGGATACCTGTTGGGACAGGAGTTTGCCCAGTACCTGTGAAATGTCCCTTCTCTCCTCAGGTGGACTATGGTGCAACAGCAGAAGAGCTAGAAGCTCACTTTCATGGCTGTGGTTCAGTCAACCGTGTTACCATACTCTGTGACAAATTTAGTGGCCATCCCAAAGGGTAAGTAGGGGAGATAAATTGAGATCATTTTAATCACAGTGTAAAAGTAGGCAGATGTTTTATGTTGAGCAGGAGGTGGTCTTTGCCTTCTAAGATAATGACATTAAGGTTGATGTGTATTAGGAATTGCACATAAATGCCTTCAGAGGCCAGACAGGTTAACAAAAATGAAGGCTAGGCTTGGCGCTAGTAGCTCAATGGTTAGGGTGCCAGCCACATGCACCGGGACTGGTGGGTTCGAACCCGGCCTGGGCCTGCTAAAACAACAACCAAAAAAATAGCCAGGTGTTGTGGTGGACGCCTGTAGTCCCAGCTACTTGGGAAGCTGAGGCAAGAGAATCGCTTAAGCCCAAGAGTTTGAGGTGTCTCAAAAAAAAAAGGCTAGGTGCCGGTGGGATCACAAACTAGGAGGGGAGGGGCAGCTTTTTGGTCGCAGCTTGTTAAGGCCATATGGAATACAGGCTCTGTGTGTCCTATTTCTTTTTTTTAATGTTTTTCTTATATAACATGGTAAGTGTTCTATTTTTTAGAATTTAAAGAATAGTTGAAAATCTTGATTAGCTTTATTTAAAACTTTTTAAAAAATTATTAAAAACGTGAACATTGTACTTAAAACATGTCTGCAAGTTGAATTTGATCTTTGAGCTATTTGTAATTTCAGAGGGATAAAGTGACAATTACTCTTTTCAGGTTTGCATACATAGAGTTCTCAGACAAAGAGTCAGTGAGAACTTCCCTGGCCTTAGATGAGTCCCTATTTAGAGGAAGACAAATCAAGGTAAGCCTGTGCCCATTGCTGTTCTCATTATATGTGAACTCTCCAGGTTGACTCTAAGGGTTTCAGTTGTATGTCCTTTATTCTTAGGTGATCCCCAAACGAACCAACAGACCAGGCATTAGCACAACAGACCGGGGTTTCCCACGAGCCCGCTACCGTGCCAGGACCACCAACTACAACAGTTCCCGCTCTCGATTCTACAGTGGCTTTAACAGCAGGCCCCGGGGTCGCGTCTACAGGTCAGGATAGATGGGCTGCTCCTCTCCCCCGCCTCCCATGAGCCCTGTATGCTTCCTTCTCTCCTGATCTGAGGAACCTCCCTCCCTTCCCCTCCCTCCCCTTGGTCTCCAGGGACTTGGTCTCCTGCCTGTGCAGGGTGAGGAAGGTAGTTGCAGGCCAGGCCAGGAGGCCAGTCTCATCTTTTCTGGAGCAGGAATTGGTGATAAGGGCTGGATCTCTCCATCTAGCCTGAGAGATACTTTCTTGAGAGTTGATGGCAATGAAGGTGTTTACACTGAAAGCCAGGAAGAACAGGGCCTCAGGGCAGTGAAAGCACTGCTTGGAAGTTGGCTACTTTTCCCAGAGTAAGGGAGAGGCTGAAGTTTGACCCTCCCTTGGAAGAATACCAGAGGCTAGTTGATCCTACCCTAGAGCCATGTGGGAGGATTTTGAGATATATACTCTTTGAGTCAGTCTTACAAGGTTAAGTTTCTTACTGGACTAGTGTGGAGTTAATGTTTTTGCTTCACTTTACTTCTTTCTCTTTATATTTGAATAGACAGGTCAGGCATATAAACCTTGGCTTCCCATAAGAGTACCTATAGTGTGCTGCCAGGAGTTAGGGAGGATCTGTTGATAAGGGCCTAAGGTTTAAATGCTGTGGAGAACGGAAAACTGGATGAACTGTGGGGTCCTTTTTACCCCTGTATCTTAGATGCATTTTATTGCCTCTGTTTGGTAAACTGTTCTGTGAAACACTCCCACCCCTAAATTCACCAGATGTTTTGCTATATGTGAGATTGTGGGGTCAATTTTAGGATACTTGAAAACTTCTTTTCCCCCTTTCCTTCACAGTAACTGGGGCAAGGGCCCACGGGGAGGGGCTTGTACTGAACTATCTAGTGATCATGTTAACACCTAACTCTCCTTCTTTCTTCCAGGGGCCGGGCTAGAGCGACATCATGGTATTCCCCTTACTAAAAAAAGTGTGTATTAGGAGGAGAGAGAGGAAAAAAAGAGGAAAGAAGGAAAAAAAAAAAAGAATTAAAAAAAAAAAAAAGAAAAACAGAAGATGACCTTGATGGAAAAAAAATATTTTTTAAAAAAAAAGATATACTGTGGAAGGGGGGAGAATCCCATAACTAACTGCTGAGGAGGGGCCTGCTTTGGGGGAATAGGGGAAGGCCCAGGGAGTGGGGGCAGGGGGCTGCTCATTCACTCTGGGGATTCGCCATGGACACGTCTCAACTGTGCAAGCTGCTTCCCATGTTTCCCTGCCCTACTTCACCTCCTTGGGGTTGCTCAAGGGTAGGTGGGCATGGGTGGTAGGGTTTTTTTTTTACCCAGGGCTCTGGAAGGACACCAAACTGTTCTGCTTGTTACATTCCCTCCGTCTTTTCCCCATCTTTCACAGTCCCCTCCTGCCTGCTCCTGTCCTGCCAGGTCTACCACCCACCCCACCCCTCTTTTCCGGCTCCCTGCCCCTCCAGATTGCCTGGTGATCTATTTTGTTTCCTTTTGTGTTTCTTTTTCTGTTTTGAGTGTCTTTCTTTGCAGGTTTCTGTAGCCGGAAGATCTCCGTTCCGCTCCCAGCGGCTCCAGTGTAAATTCCCCTTCCCCCTGGGGGAATGCACTACCTTGTTTTGGGGGGCTTTGGGGTGTTTTTGTTTTTCAGTTTTTTTTGTTTTGTTTTTTTTCCTTTGCTTTTTTTTCCCTTTTATTTGGAGGGAATGGGAGGAAGTGGGAACAGGGAGGTGGGAGGTGGATTTTGTTTATTTTTTTAGCTCATTTCCAGGGGGAGGGAATTTTTTTTTAATATGTGTCATGAATAAAGTTGTTTTTGAAAATAAAAATTGTTTGGCCTTTTGGGTGTAAGGATTATTTATCTTCCTATTCTCCCTTAGGCCTCAGATGGCTATTAATTCTACTTTGTGGAAATAATGGTGGTGTGGAAGTGACAAATTATGGAGTAGGAGTTAAATTACAGCTAGCTAGGAACATTATGTGTTTAGTTGGGGATGCTGGTTTTTTCTGGATAGCATGTAACTGGCATTTGAGAGATAAATGAAACAAGGCATGGGAAAAAGAATAGCCCTACTGTGTGTGCTCCTGATAGAACACGCAAATGAACTATCCACACCAACAGCTCTAGATTACTAGATAGGGGTCTGAGTGACCCATTTTTGTCCAACCTATCTCATCATGGGCTCAAAAAATAGAAAATTGGGTACAGTGGCTCACACCTGTAATCCTAGTGCTTGGGAGGTGGAGGTTGGAGGGTTGCTTGAGGCAGCCTGAGGAATGTAGTGAGATTTCTTCTCTGCAAATAAGTGAAGCATAGTGTTGTGCACCTGTGATCCCAGTGCATGAGAGACTGAAGCAAGAGGATCCTTTGAGCTCAGTAGCTTGAGGTTGCAATGATCTATCATCATGCCCAGTCTGAGCAACAGTAAGACCCAGTCTACAAATGCCAAAACAAAGTACGCGTAGTTAACTGCAAAGTGTGTGTCTCCTAACAAGTTCCTGTGTTAAGCTAAAATTTTGGTTCATTTTATTAGAACTTCTCAATTGACTTTCACTGTTTCTGTGTGTTTCAAGTTTTTTTGTGTAGTTGGCCATCTTAACCTAATTTCTCCATGTTGTATTCTAATGTCAAGATTGGTCTTAAAATACTTGGGCACTATATCCCTCCCAGTTCAAGCCTTCATAGACTTAACTACAGAATTTCTTTTTCTTTTTTTTTTTTTTTTTTGAGAAGAGTCTCATTTGGTCACCCTTGGTAAAGTGTCTTGGCTCATGTGATCCCCTTGCCTCAGCCTCCTAAGTAGCTGGGACTACAGGCATCCGCCACAATGCCTTGCTGTTTTTTAAGAGATGGGAGTCTTGCTCTGGCTCAGACTGGTCTCAAGCCTGTGAGCTCAGGCTATCCAGCCTCGACCTCCCAAGTGCTGGGATTGCAGGCATGAGCCACTACACCTGGCTATGTGAAGTTATTTCTTTTTTTCTTTTGAGACAGAGTCTCACTTTGTTGCCCTCGTTAGAGTGCTGCAGTGTCACAGCTCACAGCAACCCCAAGCTCCTGGGCCTAGGCGATTCTCCAGTCTCAGTTGGGGCTGGCGCCCCCATTACTGAATTTCTTAATAGTTTAACCTCTTCGTACTTTTTTTTTTGTTTGCTTTCTTAAGCAGCAGCTTTGTGTGGCCTGGGCTGCAGTGTGCTGGGGGCGATCATAGCTTATTGTAACCTCAGACTCCTGGGTTCAAGTGATTTTCATGCCTTGGCCTTTCAAAGTGTTGGGATTACAGGCAAGTTAACTGCACCTAGCCCCTTCATACTTATATTGCCATTTACTTCTCAGGATGTTTTTGTTTATAATTGCCTCTGGGCTGGATGCTCTTTTCTTTAAAAATCTTAGGCTGGGTGGCGCCTGTGGCTCAGAGTAGGGCGCCGGCCCTATATACCAAGGGTGGTGGGTTCAAACCCCGCCCTGACCGAGCTGCAACAAAAAAATAGCCGGGCGTTGTGGCAGGCGCCTGTAGTCCCAGCTACTCGGGAGGCTGAGGCAAGAGAATCACCTAGGCCCAGGAATTGGAGGTTGCTGTGAGCTGTGGGACGCCACGGCACTCTACTGAGGGTGATAAAGTGAGACTGTCTCTACAAAAAATAAAATAAAATAATTAAAATCTTAGCTAAAGAAATAGCTGTTTTATATCCATAAAGCCTTGACCCACCCGTCATGTTGCATTGCATTCTCGAGTCAGTGTCAACTACTTATTTGATCATTTATTGTACTACCTCTTGTGGATTAGTTAAGCATTTGAAGTCTGTCTTTTGTCCTGACTTGAGTCAACTAAAATAATGCATAGTCATCTCAAGTGTGGAGACCTCTGCAGAGACGGAAGGCCAAGAAGCTGAGTAAAGTGTTTAATATTAACTTTGTGAAACATCCTAAATGACTTGATGTTAATGCTACGAAGGTCTCATCTATCCACCAGGGGGCACTAAATCGCTAGCTCTAAAAGATCCATATAAATTGTTGGATCTTAGAGGATGTGTAAACATTTTTTGATCTTTCTCTGTTTTTATTTATTTTTTGAGACACAGTCTCAAGCTGTCACCCTGGGTAGAGTGCTGTGGCATCACAGCTCACAGCAACCTCCAACTCCTGGGCTTAAGTGATTCTCTTGCAAGTAGCTGGGACTACAGACACCGGTCATGACGCCTGGCTATTTTTTGTTGTTGTTGTTTGGCAGGCCCAGGCTGGGTTCGAACCTGCCAGCTCTGGTGTATGTGCCTGGCGCCTTGGCCGTTTCAGCTATAGGCGCCGAGCCTTTATTTTATTTTAGAAAGAATCTAAATTGATAACAACGCTCTCGGTAGAGTGCTGTAGCCGTGACTGCTCATAGCAGCCTCAAACTCTTGGGCTCAAGCAATTCTCTTGCCTCAGTCTCCCAAGTAGCTGGGACTATAGGCGCTCATCACAATGCCTGGCTATTTTTTATTTATTTATTTATTTATTTTTATTGTTGGGGATTCATTGAGGGTACAATAAGCCTGGCTATTTTTTTTGTTGTTGCTGTTGTCATTGTTGTTTAGCTGGCCCAGGCTGGGTTCGAACCCTCCAGCCTCAGTGTATGTGGCTGGCGCCATAACCACTGTGCTATGGGTGCCGAGCCTAGTTACTTTATTTTCATTTATAGCTTATTCTGTTCTTTCCAGCTTGTTATGTCTATTCTAACTTCTCTAACAAAATTATGCACATCCTTCAAAGTACACCATAGGCATGAAGCCTTTATTTCCCTGTTGAAATTAATCAACTAAATAGGACAAATCGTTCCTATTTCTATTTACTACTTATTTCATGGTTTTATAATTAAAGTAATTATATTCTTGTTACCCCATCCCATAAACAGTAAGCTTCTTGAGGGCATAGGTTGTGCTTTTGTGTCTACCTCACAGTGCCTGCCACTTAGTGAAAAGATATTGGGGTTGCCTTTCCTGTCCTGGACAAGGCAGTAACAATAGTAGTTGGTCCTTTATCTTGGACCTCCTAGTTCCTATTCTTAAAGAAGTCAGACTTACTACTTGGGCCTCTCATCATTTTTCCTGTATTGTCCTCTGGTTTTAGAGGAAGAAGCATGGAAAGGATATTGCTTTCCTGACTCAACTTGGTTGTTTTTTTGTAGATGATTTCTGTCAATCACTCTTTTTTTTTGAGACGCGTCTCACTCTGTCACCCTCAGTAGAGGGCGGTGCTGTCATAGCTCACAGCAAACTCCAACTCTTGGGCTCAAGTGATTCTCTTGCCTCAGTCACCTGAGAAGCTGGGACTACAGGCCCCCGCCACAAAGCCCAGCTATTTTTTGTTGCAGTTGACACTGCTGTTTTAGCTGGCGGGGGCCAAGTTCAAACCGCCACCCTTGGTATATGGGGCCGGCTCCCTAACCACTGAGCCACACGCACCTCAGGTGCTTCCTGAGTTCTCTGTTAACTGAGGGGTGGGAATGAGCCCAGTATCACTGGGGTTCAGTGGGAGGGCAGTGTCTTTAAGGAAGAGAGGTTGGGGGAGGCTGTGTACAAAATTTAACTCAGGTGAGGGTCTGTGAATCAGAGATCCTTCCCTCCGCCCTGCAGTATTTTTTGGCCAGGGCTGGGTTTGAACCTGCCACCTCTGGCATATGGGACTGGCACCCTACTCCTTTGAGCCACAGGTGCCACCCCTAGAGAGACTTTCAATGGCACAAATAAACCAAGACAACTCAGTGCCCAACCCAACTTTGGCATTGGAGAAAAGAAGTGATAGCTGGGTTTTTATGTATGGTTAGTATGAGTAGCCTTTCTCAAATCATGATCACATTTTAAAATGTCTGTCAAGGCGGCGCCTGTGGCTCAGTGAGTAGGGCGCTGGCCCCACATGCCAAGGGTGGCGGGTTCAAACCCAGCCCCGGCCAAACTGCAACAAAAAAATAGCCGGGCGTTGTGGTGGGCGCCTGTAGTCCTAGCTGCCCGGGAGGCTGAGGCAAGAGAATCGCTTAAGCCCAAGAGTTAGAGGTTGCTGTGAGCCGTGTGACGCCACGGCACTCTACCCGAGGGCGGTACAGTGAGACTCTGTCTCTACAAAAAAAAATAAAAAAATTAAAAAAATAAAATGTCTGTCAAATAAGTAGATAAATAAACAAAAATGTCTATCAACCTGGCTAGTTTCCATATACTTCTTTCCTCTTTATGCTTATTGATAACTATTCATTCAACAAACACTTTGAGTATTTATCAAGTGCTGGGCATTGTTCTAGGTGCTAGAACGTGTTACAGAAAAAGGAGTCACTTGATAAAGAAACTTTATTTACTGGCTCGGCACCTGTAGCTCAGTGGTTAGGGTGCCAGCCACATACAATGGGGCTGGCAGGTTCAAACTCGGCCCAGGCCTGCTAAACAACAGTGACAACTATACCAACAAAAAAATAGCTGGGTGTTGTGGTGGACACCTGTAGTCCTACTACTTGGGAGGCCGAGGCAAAAGAATCAAGCCCAAGAGTTTGAGGTTGCTGTGAGCTATGACGCTACAGCACTCTACCGAGGGCAACATAGTGAAATTTTGTCTCAAAAAAAAATAAAGAAACTTTATTTACTGAAAAAAGGTGTTAGTTTGCCATGTCTCTGATTTGCATCCCATCAAAAGCTCCATTTCTTTTAAATTAAGATATAATTATAAAATTTCCCTTTTAAGTGTATAATTCAGTGGTTTTTAGTATATTCTATTTAGGTAGTTAGTATATATTACAGTAAACATATAGTAATCATCACTAATACCTAATTTTTTTTTTTTTTTGAGACAGTGTCTCATTTTGTTGGCCTTGGTAGAGTGCTATGGCATCACAGCTCACGGTAACCTCCAACTCTTGGGCTTAAGCAATGCTTTTGCCTCAGCCTCCCAAGTAGCTGGGACTACAGGTGCTGCCACAATGCCTGGCTATTTTTTTTGGTTGCAGTTGTCATTGTTGTTTGGCAGACCCAGGCTGGATTCAAGCCCACCATCTCCAGGGTATGTGACTGGCTCCCTTAGCCGCTGAGCGGCAGGCACTGAGCCACTAATACCTAATTTTATGGCATTTTCATCATCCCCCAATGAAATTCCATACCCATTAACAAGCTTCTAATTAACCTCGCTCCCCAGCCCCTGGTAACCACTAGTCTACTTTCTGTCTGTAGATTTACTTATTCTGATTGTTTCATATATATGGAATCATATGATACGTGGCCTTTTGTGTCTGGCTTCTTTTACTTAGCATAATGTCTTCAAGGTTCGTCCACAGGTACATATATCACTATTCCTTTTAACAGCTGAGTAATATTTCATTATAAAAATATATGACTTTTGGGCGGCGCCTGTGGCTCAGTCGGTAAGGCGCCGGCCCCATATACCGAGGGTGGTGGGTTCAAACCCAGCCCTGGCCAAACTGCAACAAAAAAATAGCTGGGCGTTGTGGTGGGCGCCTGTAGTCCCAGCTACTCGGGAGGCTGAGGCAAGAGAATCGCTTAAGCCCAGGAGTTGGAGGTTGCTGTGAGCTGTGTGAGGCCACGGCACTCTACCGAGGGCCATAAAGTGAGACTCTCTCTCCACAAAAAAAAAAAAAAAAAAAATATATGACTTTTTTTTTTTTGAGACAGAGTCTCACTTGGTTGCCCTCGGTAGAGTGCCATGGCTGGCGTCACAGCTCACAGCAACCTCAAATTCTGGGCTCAAGAGATCCTCTTGCCTCAAACTCCTAAGTAGCTGGGACTACAAGCGCCCATCACAACGCCTGGCTATTTTTCAGAGATGGGGGTCTCACTCTTGCTCAGGCTGGTCTTGAACTCCTGAGCTCAAACAATCTACCTGCCTCGGCCTCCCAAGTGCTGGGATTATAGGCCTGAACCACTGCGCCCGGCACCACATTTTGTTTATGTATAATCAACCGACGGACATTTAGGGTGTTTCTTTTTTCGGCTGTTACAAATAGTGCTGCTATAAACATCTGTGTATAAGTTCCTGGGTCATGTGTTGCTATTGTTTAAAAGTTTGTGTTGGCCATGTGCAGTGGCTTACACCTATAATCCTCACACTCTGGGAGGCTGAGGTGGGAGGATAGCTTGAGTTCAATAGTTTAAGACCAGCCTCAGAAAAGTGAGCCCTCATCTCAACTAAAAATAGAAAAATTGGGCCAGGTGTGGTGGCTAAAGCCTGAAATTCCAGCACTCTGAGAAGCTGAGTCAGGCAGATCACCTAAGCTCACGGGTTTAAGACCAGCCTGAGCTACAGCAAGACCCTGTCTCTAAAAATAGCCAGGCAATGTGGGGTGGGGGACGCTTGTAGTTCCAGCTACTTGGGAGGCTGAGGCAAGAGAATCACTCGAACCCAAGTGTTTGAGGTTGCTATGAGCTATGACAACACAGCACTCTACTGAGGGCAACAAAATGAGACTCTGCCTTGAAAAAATAAAAGAATTGCCATTAAAATAGAAAAATTAGCCTGACGTTGTGGCATGCACTTATAGTTCCAGCTACTCAGGAAACTGAGGTGGGAGAATTCCTTGAACCCAGGAGTCTGAGATTGCTGTGAGCTAGGCTGACACCATGGCAATATAGCCTGGGCAACAGAGAGGGACTCTGTCTCAAAAAAAAAGTTTTTGTCCTCTAGAGTTCATATATTGAAACTCTAACTCCCAAAGTGATTGTATTAGGAGGTAAGGTCTTTGGGGATATGATCAGTTCATGAACTCTTACCAGAACTTTGGTATTAGACTTGCCAGAACTGAAAAATAACATTCTGTTGTTCATAAGTTACCCAGTCTATGGTGTTTTGTTATGGTAATCTAACACATAGTAACTATGTTTAACCTGTTGAGGCATTGTCAGGGTATTTTCCAAAATCATTTTATATTTTCACCAGCAATGTATAAGGCTCCCAATCTCTCTACATCCTCATCATACTTGCTATTGTCAATCTTTTTGACCCATTTTGAATTAATTTTTGTGTATGGTGTGCGCCATACTTTTGTATTTGGATATCCAGTTGTCCAAGCACCATTCTTTCCCTATTAAGTGGTCTTGGCCCCTTTTTAAAAAATCTATTGACAAATCTCTGGACTCTCAACTTTATTTTATTGATTTATGTCTGTCTTTTGGTATAACTGTACTGTCTTCTTTTTGGGGGGTGGGGAAAGAATTTCAAGCTGTCACCCTGGTTAGAGTGCCGGAATGTCACAGCTCACAGCAACCTCAACTCTTGGGCTTAAACAATTCTCTTGCCTCAGCCTCCCAAGTAGCTGTGACTATAGGTGCCCACTACAACACCCAGCCATTTTTTGTTGTTGAAGTTGTCATTGTTTTAGCTGGCCCTAAAGGCTAAAGCCTTTCTAAGCCACCAGCCTTGGTGTATATGGCCAGTCCCTACCCACTTAACTACCAGCGCTGCCCAATTCCCAAATATTTTTTGCTACTATAAATGGAATTATTTTTTAAGTTTCAATTTCAAATTGTTCATTGCCATTGTGTAGATTAGATGTACAATTACACTGCCTCATAAAAAAGGGAAAGAAAAGAAAAAGTAGAGCGGTGCCTGTGGCTCAGTGAGCAGGGTGCCGGCCCCATATACTGAGGATGGGGGGTTCAAACCCGGGCCCGGCCAAACTGCAACGAAAAATAGCTGGGCGTTGTGGCGGGCACCTATGGTCCCAGCTACTTGGGAGGCTGAGGCAAGAGAATTGCCTAAGCCCAGGAGTTGGAGGTTGCTGTGAGCTGTGTGACGCCACGGCACTCTACCTAGGGCGATAAAGTGAGACTCTGTCTCTAAAAAAGAAAAACTATATATATATATATATATATATATATATATATATATTTTTTTTTTTTTTTTTTTTTTTTTTTTTTCTTTTGAGGCAGAGCCTCAAGCTGTGGTCCTATGTAGAGAGCTGTGACATCACAGCAACCTCCAACTCCTGGGCTCCAGTGATTCTCCTGCCTCCAACTCCCAAGTAGCTGGGACCACAGGTGCCTGCCACAATGCCCTGCTATTTTTTGGTTGCAGCCATCATTGTTGTTTGGCGGGCCCGGGCTGGATTCTGAACCCACCAGCTCAGGTGAATGTGGCTGGGGCCTTAGTTGCTTGAGCCACAGATGCCGAGCCAGAAAAAGTATATTTTAAAAAACAGAAATACAACTGTTTTTTTTAAATATTGATCTTGCATCCTGCAAGTTCAGTAATGTTGCTGAACTTATTTTCAATAGTGTTTTGTGGATTTTAAGATCCTCTTTGTATATAATTATGTCATCTGGAAATACAGAGAGTTGTAGTTCTTCCTTTTCATTCTGGGTGCCTTTCATTTCACTTCTTTCTCTTCATTTCCCTGGCTATAACCTCCAGCACAACGTTGAATAAAGTGGGAAAAGCAGATACCCCTATCTTGTTTCTGATCTTAGGGGAAAAGCTTTCAGTTTTTCACCGACTATGATATTAGTTATGATGTTATTATTATTTTTTTGGGTTGATGTCCTTTATTCCATGTATGTTTAAAACAAACACTTGAGGCCAGGTGCTGTGGCTCATGCCTATAATCCTAGCACTCTGGGAGGCTGAGGCAGATGGATTGCTTGAGCTCATGGATTCGAGACCAGCTTGAGCAAGAGCAAGACCCTGTCTTTAAAAATAGCCAGGCGTTGTGGAGTTGTGGAGGGCACCTATAGTCCCAGCTATTTAGGAGGCTGAGGCAAGAGAATCACTTGATCCCAGTAGTTAGAGTCGCTGTGAGCTGTGACGCTACAGCACTCTACCAAGAGCAACAGATGAGACTCTGTCTCAAAAAACAAAGCAAAATAACAACAAGAAAAAAACACTTGCTGTTCTGTAAGCACACTAGATTCTGTTATGCCTCTAGGCTTTGCACTGTTCATTCCACATATATGAGAAGCCTTCCTTCCTGCCTTCCTTCCTTCCTTCTTCCTTCCTTCCTTCCTTCCTTCCCTCCCTCCCTCCCTCCTTCCTTCCTTCCTGTCTTTTCTCCTATCTCTCCTTCCTTCCTTCCTTCTTTCTTTCTCTCTTTTCCTTTCCTTTCTTTCCTTCTCTCTTTCTCTCTTTCTTT
Source organism: Nycticebus coucang (assembly GCF_027406575.1). Lineage (NCBI taxonomy): Eukaryota > Metazoa > Chordata > Mammalia > Primates > Lorisidae > Nycticebus > Nycticebus coucang. The sequence continues at coordinate 30,742,821 of NC_069785.1, read as the reverse complement.
CCCTCCCTCCCACCCTCTCTTCCTCCCTTCTTTCCTCTCTCCCTCCGTCCCTTCCTCCCTTCCTTCCTTCTTTCCTTTTCGGTTGCCCTCGGTAGAGTGCTCTGGCGTCATAGCTCACAGCAACCTCAAACTCTTGGGCTCAAGTAATCCCCTTGCCACAGCCTTCTGAGTAGCTGGGACTACAGGCACCCACCACAATGCCTAACTATTTTTAGAGATGGAGTCTCGCTCTGGCTCAGGCTGGTCTCCAACTCATGAGTTTAGGCAATCTACCCACCTCGGCCTCCCAGAGTGTTAGGATTATAGGTGTGAGCCTCTGCACCTGGCTTTAGAAACTTTTCTTGACTGTCTCCAACAGAGTATATCCTTCTGCTACGGTCTGAATATTTGTGTCTGTTAAAATTTATGTTTTTTTCTTTTTAAGAGCTTCTTTTTTTTTTTTTTTTGGCCAGGGTTGGTTTTGAACCCACCACCCGCGGCATATGGGGCTGGTGCCCTACTTCTTGAGCCACAGGCACCGCCCTATGTTTTTTTTTTTTTGAGACAGAGTCTCACTATGTCACTCTTGGTAGAGTGCTGTGGCATCACAGCTCACAGTAACCTCAAATTCTTGGGCTTAAGTGATTCTCTTACTTCAGCCTCCTGAGTAGCTGGGACTATAGGTGCCCACCACAAAGGCTGGCCTTTTTTATTGTTTTTTTTTTATTGTTGTTTTCATCATTGTTATTTAGCAGGCCCAGGCTGGGTTCGAACCTACCAACCCCAGTGTATGTGGCTGGCGCCCTAGCTGCTGAGCTACAGGTGTTGTGATGGTATTAGGAGGTGGGGCCTTTGGAAGGTAACTAGGTCATGAGGGCTCTGGCCTTATAAAAAAGGCCCCAGAGGCTTGGTGTGTATTGCTCAGTGGTTAGGACTCGGCCACATACACAGAGGCAGGTGGGTTTGAACCTGGCCTGGGCTTGCTAAACAACAATGACAACTGCAACAAAAAAATTGGCGGGTATTGTGGTTGGTGCCTGTAGTCCCAGCTACTCAGGAGGCTGAGGCAAGAGAATTGCTTAAGTCTAAGAGTTGGAGGTTGCTGTGAGCTGTGACGCCACAGCACTCTACTGAGGGTGACATAATGAGACTCTGTCTCCAAAAAAAAAAAAAGGCCTCAGAGAGCTATCATTCCCCCTTTTCTACCATGTGAGGAAGCAGCTACAAGGTGCCATCTATGAACTAGAAAGTTGGTCTTCGCCAGACACAAAATCTGGTGAAGATTTTGAACTTCACTGCCTCCAGAACTGCAAGAGATAAATTTCTATTGTTTTTAAGCTGCCTAGTCTGTGGTATTTTGTTGTAGCAGCCTGAATATATTAAGATGTCTTCCCTCCTCAAAGCTGCCACAGACTTTTTACATTTCTCTGCATTTTCCATATAGGATTGTAATTATTTGCCTTACAATCTTTGTGTAGACTGAGCTCTTGCAGGTGAAGGCCATGTGTGCCTCTTTCCCCAGACCTAAGGCTGTACCCAGACAGTAGTAATTAATCAGTAACAGTTGGTTCCATGATGGCCAAGCTAGGCTGACTGAATGAGAAGGCACAGAAATGACCTTCATGTCACTTCATATAATTTTTTAAGATTAAAAACATACCCTGGGGCTGTGCCTGTGGTTCAAAGGAGTAGGGGGCTGGCCCCATATGCCGGAGGTGGCAGGTTCAAACCCAGCCCTGGCCAAAAACTGCAAAAACAAAACAAACAAATAAAAAAAACCCCTGTGTATCCTTTTAATTTTCCCCTCAATAGTTCATATGATTCTTAACTGTGAACATAAAACATTTCTAAAATCCATGTTTAAATCAGGACAATCTCTTCAAGAATAATAGTCATTTTTCTTATGCATCTGAAAACTATCTCTTTCAAGTTTCTGGGGTACCTTCTGAACTTCATATTAATGGGTGAGTAATGTTTTCTTTCATGGCGTTTAGATATATTTCCTATCTGGCATGCAGGAATAATATTATAGGCTCTCAGTTCTCAAAATCTGGCTACTCTACCTACTTACCAGACACATACTTTAAATAAGTTACCTGTCCCAGTGTCTGTCTCCCCATCTGTAAAAGCCTACAAATAATGACCATCTTTCATGGGATTATTAATCAGGGTTCAATGGGAGCATGTGGTTAGTGAATTTTAAAGCAGCTGAGAAGATGCCACTGTTTCAGCTGCACGCATTCACCCTTTCCCCCTGCCTGTGGGTTGCTTGAGGATGAAGGGTCGTATCTTCTACTGTGCTTCACTGATGCTGCTTGAACGCTTCCATTTCCTTGGCCTTTACCTCTTTGGCTGAAATCAGAGAATCTTCCTCACTTTTGCCTACCCTTTAGGCAGGAGCTGCTCTAGCTTTCTGATTATTTTTGCTCTTCTTCCTTAACCCTTTTCTCAGTGCTGACGCAGAGTGGGTTTATTACAATGACACTTTGACATCATTTCTCACAGAGAGTATTGGACTGGGCAGTGTCAGTAGTATATAAATAACTCTTTGGCTTTACGTGAGCTCTTCAAAAAAGTAACAGAGTTTTCTTTTTCTTTCTTTTTTTTTTTGGTGGGGGGGGACAGAGTCTCAAGCTGTCACCCTGGGTAGAGTGCTGTGGCGTCACAGCTCACAGCAACCTCAAACTCTTGGGCTTAAGTGATTCTCTTGCCTCAGCCTCCCAGGTAACTGGGACTACAGGTGCCTGCCACAACGCCTGGCCATTTTTTTTATTGTTGTTGTTGCAGTTGTCATTGTTGCTTTAGCTGGCCTGGGCTGGGTTCAAACCAGCCTTGGCTATGTGGCTGGCGCCCTACCCACTGAGCTATGGGCGCCGCCAGTAAACAGAGTTTTCTTTTCTACCATCTTGTTGGTTCTCATCAAATCTCTAGAGGTAGATAGTGAAGAGTATGATCTCTGTTTTTTGTTTGTTTGGTTTTTTTGTTTTTTTTTTTGCATTTTTTGGGCCAGGGCTGGGTTTGAACCCACCACCTCTGGCATTTGGAGCCAGCACCCTACCCTTTTGAGCCACAGGTGCCACCCCGAGATCTCTGGTTTTATCTTTGGCTATCCAAAGCTAAAAAGTCAACATTGGAGTCAGTTAAAGTCCCATGGACATGGTTCTACAGAATGTGTGCTGCAGAGTATGTAACTGTAAAGGAACTGGAGTGAGGTGGAAAGCTGGGGGAAGCTGCTAGAAAACCTGAATTTGAGTTCTGGCTCTGCCAGTTAGTGGCAAACATCTTAGTTTCTCCCATTTTCCATCTCTTCTCAGTAGTAAAACAGGGATAAAAGTAATAATGCCTGTATCAGAGATCTTGAAGATTAAATGAGAAAGGTCCTTATGAGTCCTCCAGTAACATCATGATTATGTTGAGAGCCAAGTAGTGTGACTTAGTTCATAGAGCTCTGAGCCTCCGACATGGCTTGGCAGAGGGGAAGGAGAAGGGAACCCTAGCCCTGCAGGATTCTGAGGGTAATAGGCCTCCCTGTTCTGGAAGGGACTAGTCTTGAGACTTTCAGTGTCCTAAGAATCCCTTTCTCCAGGACCACTCTTCCAAGAAAACTCACCCTTTCCTGCCTCTGGGAATTTACTCTTCCTGTATCCTTTACCAGGAGTCAAAAGCAAGAGCACTAGGTGAGGCCTCTGCCTGTCTGGAGGGCCCTTGCCTCAGGGCTTCCTGCCTTTCTGAGTGTCTTCTCATCTCCTTCAAAAAGAAGCCTCTTTCTTTCTTTTTTTTTTTTTGAGACAGAGTCTTACTTTGTCACCCTTGGTAGAGTGCAATAGCATCATAGCTCATAGCAACCTCAAATTCTTGGACTCAATCAATTCTCTTGTCTCAGCCTCCCAAGTGGCTGGGACTAGAGGAACCGGCCACAGCACCCGGCCATTTTTAGAGATGAGGTCTTGCTCTGGCTCAGGCTGGTCTCGAACTCGGGAACTCAGGCCATCCACCTGCCTTGGCCTCCCAGAGTGCTAGGATTACAGGCGTGAGCTACCGCACCCGGCCTAGAAACAGCTTCTTGGTGCTCCAAACCACTGGCCTCATTAATATTCCTATTGTTAGATCTACTTTAAGTTCCTTGAATGATGTCTTATACCCTAAGTATCCAGAATGGTTCTAGTCTGTAAATCCCTCACAGGAAACACTTGCTGAAAGAATGAACAAATTATTACTCAATTTGAACATCTACTACAAGTCAGGCATTGATGTTTCAAAGTTGAGTAAGACACTCTTCCTGCCCTCAAGCAGCTTACCATCTACTGAGGTAATTTAAAGGACACTTAGAAGACATTATCTTGTTTAATCCTCATAGCAAACCTTGACAAAAGTGGGAATCAATGAAATTTGCCCACACTGATGAAGCCAGGCTAGGGGTGATAGGAGAGGTAGGCCTTGGCATGGAGACAGATGTCCTAGTTTCTGGCTGCCTCTTCTCAGGTGGGGGCAAGGGAAGGTGGTCACAGTGTGCATCAATGAGTATCTCTAGCTCTGGGATCTAATCATATCTCAGCTTTGTCATTTGTTAACTTTGTAACCTTGGACACATTACTGAGGTTCTCTGAGAATCCATTTTCTCATCTGTAATAGGGTAGTAATACTGTGGGCGGGCCTCTAGTTGCACTTCTGCTCACATTGCTCACGTTTTGCTTTCCCACTCCTCAGTTGACAGTAACAGGCATGCGGGAGGTGTATTACTCCAGCTAGCCAGTCATATGCTCTCTGGAAATAAATCTTCAGTTGGGGTGACCCAAAGATGGAATCCACTGGAGTTCATGAAACCACCCTTACAAACTGATGAAGGTATACAAAATGAGAACTAATGTAAGGGCCTCAAAACTCTGTAAAGGAATGGGCTTAACTAAAATAATGTTAATAAGCAACTGCTGTCTCCTTATTTACTTGGTAATAGTTATTGTCCCTTGTGTGCTTCTAGCAAGTGGAAGCAGCTGGAAGATTATAAAGATTCCTAACTTTTTCCATTTAGCTGGTAGTTGTAAAGTTTCCTTACTTTTCTCTGTAGATAATATCACTGTTTGGAACCCTAAAGGTAGTTTATAAGATATCTTCCAGGTCCTGCATTCCAGTGGATTGGCTAACCCACCCAGACCAGGCACACGCTAAGAAACCAACTCAGCTGGAATCATGTCCCCAGGAGCTGAAGCAAAACAAGATGATGATTTATAGACACCTATAATTTTGCCCCAAACTTAGCCAATTAGCAAACCTAGTTACCTAATCCCCCTGCCTGTCAAACTATCCTTAAAAACTCTGTCTTTCCAATTCTCAGAGAGGTGGATTTGAGAAATTTCTCCCATCTCCCTGCTTAGCACTATGTAGAATAAACTCTTTCTCTGCTGTAAATGTGCTGTCTGTGGATATTGGCTTTCACTTGGGCAGTGGGCATATGAATCTGGCTGGCTCATCTGGGATCACACTCATGGGCACCTTCCTGTGGCTTGAAGGCCTCTTACTGGCAGGGCAGATCTGTAGGTGTGCCTTAGTGGCTGCTTAGTTCTTTTTTTTTTTTTTTTTGTGGTTTTTGGCCAGGGCTGGGTTTGAACTTTTGGACTGAGGGTGATCTCTGGAGCCATCCCTACTGGTGGGACACTGTTGACCCATGGTGCTTGGACCTGTTGCCAGTAGAGAAGCACTTTCTGGTACTGGAAGACATCTTTGGCACCTCCATATTCCTTCTCTGGATTGATTGGTGAGTCTTGGTTGACTTTTCCTGTATCATAGGAAGGATCTTGTCTCAGGGGAATTTTCCCCCATTAGATGGAGAGTCGGGGGGTATTTTGATTTGAAATTTTGGGTTGACTCTCCTTGAAAGGCCTTTTGTCTGCGTCTATGTGTTTGTAGGATCCAGGCTACTTTGATCATTCCTCCCTTTTCATGTCCCTATGCCTCCCCTTTGCTTTATCTCAGAACTATAACTTTGGGACAGTAAAGGTTTTCTATACTAGGATCATAGAACTTTGTATAACAACATTGGGTGCACATGTTCTGCGATTTTGCTGAGACCCACTTTGGGAGGGTTATCAAAGGTACTACTCAGCAGGAGGGAAGCTTCTTGATTATTTATTTATTTATTTTGAGACAGAGTCTCACTATATCGTCCTGGCTAGAGTGCTGGTGTCACAGCTCCAGCAACCTCAAACGCTTGGGCTTAAGCGATTCTCTTGCCTCAGCCACCCAAGTAGCTGGGACTACAGGTGCCTGCCACAATGCCCGGCTTTTTTTTTTTGTTGTTGTTGTAGTTGTCATTGTCGTTTAGCTGGCCTGGTAGCTGGCCTGGTCAGGGTTTGAACTTGCCAACCTTGGTGTATGTGGCTGGTGCCGTAACCACTGTGCTACAAGCACCGAGCCAATTCTTCTTATTAATTAATTAATTTATTTATTTAGGAGGCAGAGTCTCAAGCTATCGCCCTAGGTAGAATGTTGTGGCGTTACAGCTCACGGCAACCTCAAACTCTTGGACTTAAGCAATTCTATTGCCTCAGCTCCTAAATAGCTGGGACTACAGATGCCCACCACAACGTCCAGATATTTTTGTTGTTGTTGCAGTTGTCATTGTTGTTTTAGCTGGCCTGGGCTGGGTTTGAACCCACCAGCCTCGGTGTATGTGGTCGGTGTCCTACCCACTGAGCTACGGGTGCCACCAGAAGCTCCTTGATTAATCTTGTGGGGCTGTGTTTGTGCCTATTGTACATTTACTTATTTGTATTTATCAAAAGATCAGAACCGAAAAGAATATGTAACAATTATGTGGCTAGCCTTAAAAATTCTCTTAGCAAAACTGAAGAACAGATATTTGGTTCTGTTCTTTGATTCAGAGATAAGAATCCTTTGAACAAGCCAGGCATTGTGGCTCCTTAGCACTTTGGGAGGCTGAGGAAGGTGGACTGTTTGAGCTCAGGAGCCTATGACCAGCCTGAGCAAGAGTGAGACACCGTTCTCTACTAAAAATAGAAAAATTAGCTGTTGTGGTGGTGAGCACCTGGAGTCCCAGCTACTCAGGAGGCTGAGGCAGGAGGATCACTTGAGCCCAAGAGTTTAAGGTTGCTGTGAGCTGTGATGACTCCGTGGCACTCTACCAGGGTGACAGAATGAGAATCTGTTTCAAAAAAAAAATCCTTTGGGGCGGCGCCTGTGGTTCAGTGAGCAGGGCCCCGGCTCCATATACGAGGGTGGAGGATTCAAACCCGGCCCCAGCCAAACTGCAACAAAAAAATAGCCAGGCATTATGGCAGGCGCCTGTGGTCCCAGCTACTTGAGAGGCTGAGGTAAGAGAATCACCTAAGCCCGAGAGCTGGAAATTGCTGTGAGCTGTGATGCCACAGTACTCTACTGAGGTGACAAAGTGAGACTCTGTCTCTAAAAACAAAAAAAATCCTTTGAACACTACCACGGTAGGAATAATGGCTGGCAGAGGCCAGTTTGCCTCCTAGGCTAATGATTAAAGCTCTGTTCTTTCTTCTCAGTGTCCTACACTTAATCAGCCAGTGAATGAGCTTGCTCTGGTGAGGTATTTGAGTAACCTAAGGTGGTTTTGTTGATTCTCTTTCCTTCAGCACATAGTTTTGATTTCCTATACATCATGGGCTTTTAGATATTTTCGTGTAAGTGCCACTGCACCTGGCCAACAAAGTTTTCTTGAGATGGATATATACACTCTTGATGGAATTTCATGACCTGTTTCCCTTTAAGTTAAAAACCGCACTACAAAAAAAAAAAAAAAAAAAATGAGACCCTATCTCTATTAAAAATAGAAAAAATGGGTGGTGCCTGTGGCTCAGTGGGTAGGTCGCCAGTCCCATATACCGAGGGTGGTGGGTTCAAACCCGGCCCTGGCCAAACTGCAACAAAAAAATAGCTGGGCATTGTGGTGGGAGCCTATAGTGCCAGCTACTCGGGAGGCTGAGGCAAGAGACTCGCCTAAGCCCAGGAGTTGGAGGTTGCTGTGAGCAGTGTGACGCCACGGCACTCTACCGAGGACGATAAAGTGAGACTCTGTTTCTACAAAAAAAAAAAAAAATAATAATAAAATAAAATAAATAGAAAAAATTTAGCTGGGTGTGATGACACATGCCTGTAGTCTCAGCTACTTGGGACGCTGAAGCAGGAGGATTGCTTAAACTCAGGACTCTAGCCTGATCAATAAAGTGAAATTCTGTCTAAATAAATGAATAAATGAATGAATAAATAAATATTACATGACAGAAAGTTTTGTTTTTTTTTTTTTACCTTTTCCATAACTGGGAAACTAAGCTTTAAAAGGGTCAAGGTTTACACCCATATAACTTCCTGTATTGCCTTTAGAATGTAATCTTTTGACAACTATCACTCTTGATTAAATGAATGACTTGCGATTCTCTTTGAACAAGTGTTTTAAGCCTTTGATATTTGACAAAACTTCCAAAATCAAAATTCTAAATTCAGTCTTTTTGACCCCAAACTAGTTTTTCAAAATATTAGGACTATTGAAACTCTAAGAGAGACAGACATATTTGATATGTTAGACTTATTTGATACGTTAAAATTGCAGGAAAGGGCGGCTCCTATGGCTTAGCGAGTAGGGTGCTGGGCCCATATTCCAAGGGTGGTGGGTTCAAACCTGGTCCCGGCCAAACTGCAACAAAAAATAGCCGGGCGTTGTGGCGGGCACCTGTAGTCCCAGTTACTCAGGAGGCTGAGGCAAGAGAATTGCCTAAGTCCAAGAGCTGGAGGCTGCTGTGAGCTTCTACTGAGGGTGACAAAAAGAGACTCTGTCTCTATAAAAAAAAAAAAACTGTACAGGAAACATTGTCAAATATGAAATGGTGTTTAACTTTCTTTGAACTATGTTTGTATGTACATATTATTAATGTATGTTCCAATATTATAAAATATTGATAGGTCTTAGTGTATGTTATCAGTCATAATTCTGATTATTATGTCGAATTGTTGTATGCCACAAAAACCCAACTATGTTAATTGTCTTTTTACCCATAGCTATTATAAGACTTTTTGTCATCTATAGACAATTATTATTTTATTTTGATTGATCTCAGAAAGTAGGCTTTTTTTAACTGGCTAAGTCCAAAATTTGTCCTTCAAGGAAAGTCATGGAAAGGACTGACAGTTTCTTTGAATACAGATTTCCAGTAGCTTTGGATAGTATATACCATTGGGCTAAAATGAAACAAACTTCCAGGGCTTTAATTAGAAAACTGAAATGTCCATGAGTATTGCTAACTCAACCTCAAATAGAACAAAAATTAATTACATGGTACTGAACTAATATTTATGACTTTCTGTTTGAAACATTCTGATTCTTTCTGTGTTTTTTCCCCCAGAAGTCAAGAAAACACTTTTTCATCTTTTGGGCTATGTATAGGTTATAGCAAAGTGTATGTTTGTAATTAAAATTTGAAGCATTTATCTCTCTACTTGATTTCTCCAGAATTTGAAAACTGGTTGTAAGTATTCTTAATTTATGGCAATATAGTTATTTACATAAGTTCAGTAAGAATCTGTTTTCTTCTACGGGACACAATGAAAGGCACTGTTTATTTTATCAAGGCTTTGACTGGCATGGCTTATTTTCATAGGTGTCCAGACTGTGTTAAGGAATTAAAGTTGACTTTCTAAGGCCAGTAAAAAGCACTTTGGAAACACTGGCCTGATACCCTGTTATTATACAATCAATAACATTTCCTGATCTGTGGTGAATAAAGAATGTCACTTTCTGACAGGTCCCAGAATCTCAAGTTACTTTGGGATATTGAGAAAAAAGGAACTTACCCAATGCATACAGGTATCTGATGGCACAGATGATATCTTGGGCTTGATTTGATAGGCTTTCAAGTCTAACTTGACATTCCTTATGAAAATTCCAGCAAAGCCAATTTTAAATGAAAAAAAAAGCCTTTAAGATTAATAATTATTCTTACTGCACTTTATGCAAACAATCAGGTCAAACAGAATGAAAGTGAAGTTTATTTTGGCCAGTAAACTGACCCTACTATGATTTGCCTTTAATAAAATGGGAAACTAGGCTTGGTGCCCAGAGCACAGTGGTTACAGTGCCAGCCAGTCACATACACTGGAGATGGCAGGTTCGAACCCAGCCTGAGCCAGCTAAACAACTGCAACAAAAAAATAGCTGGCATTGTGGCGGGTTCCTGTAGTCCCAGCTACTTGGGAGGCTGAGGCAAGAGAATTGCTTAAGCCCAAGAGTTGGAGGTTGCTGTGAGTTGTGACGCCATAGCACTCAACTGAGGGCGGCATAGCACTCAACTGAGGGCGGCATAGTGAGACTCTGTCTCAAAAAAAAAAAGGGGAAACTAGGGTCGGGTGCAGTGGCTCATGCCTGTAATCCCACCACTTTGGGAGGCTGAGGTGGGCTGATCCCCTGAGCTCACGATTTTGAGACCAGCCTGAATTATAGCAAGACCCCATTTCTAAAAATAGCTGGGCGTTGTGGTGGGCACCTGTAGTCCCAGTTACTTGGGAGACTGAGGCCAGAGAATCGCTTGAGCCCAAGAGTTAGAGATTGCTGTGAGCCGTGACACCAGGGCACTCTACCGGGGGTGATAAAGTGAGACTCTGTCTCAAAAAAAGAAGGAAACTAGAGAGAGAAAAATATGGTTCAGAAATGAAAAACTATGAGGCCAGTGTGCTGTAATCCTAGCACTACAGCAGGCCGAAGTGGGTGGATTGTTTAAGCTCATGAGTTCGAGACCAGCCTGAGCCTAAAAATAGCCAGGCGTTGTGGCAGGCACGTGTAGTCCTAGCTACTTGGGAGGCTGAGGCAAGAGAATCACTTGAGCCCAAGAATTGGAGGTTGCTGTGAGCAGTGACTCCATATCACTCTACCAAGGGTGACAAAGTGAGACTCTGTGTCAAGGAAAAATAAAAAAGAAAAATTGTTGTTCTCCTGTATTAGATGCTAGTCTTTTCTGCAATACCAGCTCATGAAATAAGACATAGCTATTTATTTATTTATTCTTTTTTTTTTTTTTTTGTAGAGACAGAGTCTCACTGTACCGCCCTCGGGTAGAGTGCCGTGGCGTCACAGCAACCTCCAACTCCTGGGCTTAGGTGATTCTCTTGCCTCAGCCTCCTGAGCAGCTGGGACTACAGGCACCCACCACAACGCCCAGCTATTTTTTTGTTGAGGTTTGGCAGGGGCGAGGTTTGTACCTGCTACTCTCGGTATATGGGGCTGGTGCCCTACTCACTGAGCCACAGGCGCTGCCCTATTCATTTATTTTTTGAGACAGAGTCTCAAGCTGTTGCCTTGGGTAGAGTGCTATGACATCATAGCTCACAGCAACCTCCAACTCTTGGGCTCAAGCAATCCTCTTGCCTCAGTTTTTCTTTTTTTTGGCCAGGACTGGGTTTGAACGCGCCACCTCTGGCATATGGGACCGGTGCCCTACTCCTTGAGCCACAGGTGCCGCCCAGTTTTTCTATTTTTAGTAGAGACAGGGTCTCCCTCTTGCTCAGGCTGGTATCAAACTCGTTAACTCAAGCAATCCACCTGCCTCAGCCTCCCAGAGTGCTAAGATTATAGGCATGAGCCACCGTGCCTGGCCAACATAGCTATTAATTAATAGCTCTTAGTTCACAGGACTAAGAGACTGGCCCCAAAATATAAAATAATATATTCAGATTTGCTCCAGTTTTTTGGTGGGGCATTTCCTGCTTCTTAGTCCTAAGGTAACATCTTAGGTTTTAATATATAAAGCCTTTTTATTTCAAGGGGGGACTGAAAAAATTAGAAGAAATATTCACCCCCAAATGCATTCTTTTGACATATTTTGGGATGGCTGCCACAGAAATAACACAGCAAAGCTTACTGGAAATGCTAGTCCCCATCTACAGAGTATATTGCCAAAGGAGATGTGATTAGAAATATGTCTGTGACCCCAAGACTGGTTGCAGAAGGAACTGCAAAAGCCTTAGGGCTCAATAAAGATCACCCAACTTGCTAGCCCATGTACTCCTGGATAATCAGACCATTCTAGATTTCCTGTTTTAAGAACAGGGGTCTGTATAGTATCACATGCTACTTGTTGTACACAGAAGTTAAAACCCAAATAAAGCATCAGGGCTGGGTGGGTTCAAATCCAGCCCGGATCTGCTAAACAACAATGACAACACCAACAAAAAAGCCAGGCATTGTGGTAGGCACCTGTAGTCCCAGCGCTTGGGAGGCTGAGGCAAGAAACTTGCTTAAGCCCAAGAGTTTGAGGTTGCTGTGAGCTGTGAGCTGTGATGCCACAGCACTCTACCAAGAGCGACAAAACAAACAAACAAACAAATAGAAAACATTCTCAACAATCTGTGTGCCTACCAAGTAGTCTTTACCAGTGAACCCACACCCAACTAATTTTCAGGAATATTCATTTGGGTTGCCCAGAACTTCATCTCAGGTCTACAGGGCTCTTAAAGCTGGGTATTATCTATCCTGTAGTCCACTGTCCAGTTAATACTATGCTAAGACTGCAAATAAGAGTACTGATGTTCTCATCAGGCAAACCTTAGACTTGAAATCCAACACTCGTGGGTATTTGCAGGTAACTGCCAAATGGTTTCATTCTCTCTCTCCTTTTTTTTTTTTTTTTCTTAGACAGAGTCTCACTATGTCACCCTTGGTAGAGTGCTGTGGTGTCACAACTTGCAGCAACCTCCAACTTAAGTGATTATTAAGGGATGGGGGCTTAAGAGATTCTCTTGCCTCAGCCCACTAAGTGAGCTTAAGTGATTCTCTTGTCTCAGTCTCCCAAGTAACTGGGACTATACGTACCCACCACAAAGCCCGACTATTTTTTGGTTGCAGTTGTCATTGTTGTTTGCCAGGCCCGGGCTGGGTTCGAACCCACCAGCTCTGGTGTATATAGCTGGCACCCTAGCCGCTGAGCTACAGGCTCTGAGCCTGGTTGCATTCTCTTTTACCCTGGGCACAACCCTGACTGCACCCCAGGCAACCCGAAGAAGCCAGAGTGGTTGTCAGCCTTTTCCCTTCTTATTTGCCCACACTTCAGGATTGAGGTGGGTAAAAGCCCATGGGGGATTGAAACTGCCTTTACAAATTGATGAAAGGATGCAAGGCAAGAACTAAAGTAAGGGCCCCAAACTCTGTAAGGAACAAGCTTAGCTAAAATAATACCAATCAGCCACTGTCCCCTTGTTAACTTGATAATAGTCACTGTCCCCTATTTACTTCTAGCTAGTGGTTATATCAGCGGTTCTCAACCTGTGGGTCACAACCCACAGTATTAAAGGGTCACGGCATTAGGAAGGTTGAGAACCACTGGGCTACATGTATAAAGATTCTTAACCTTTTCCATATAGTTGGTAGCTGTAAAGAGTCTTCGCTTTTTTTCCATAGATAACATCACTGTTTGGAACCCTAAAGGTAGTTTCCAAGATATCTTCCAGGCCCTGCCAGATGATTGACTAACCCACCCAGACTAGCGGCCCATACCAAGAAACCAACTGAACTGGAATCATTTACCTAGGAACTGAAGCAAAAAAGATGATTTATAGACACCTATTAATTTTGCCCCAAACTTAGCCAACTAGCAAACCTAGTTACCTAACCATCGGCCTGTCAAACTATTCTTACAACCCCCATCTCCCCAATTCTCAGAGAGGAGAATTTGAGAAATTTCTCCCATCTCCCTGCTCAGTGCTATGTGGAATAAACTCTCTGCTGTAAACCTGCTGTCTGTGGATACTGGCTTTCACTTTGGCAGTGGGCAGATGAACGTGGCTGGGCAGCAACATTCACTCATGCAGAAACCCTGATAAAAATGTTCCAGTTCCTGCTCCTTGGACTAGGAGGCCTTTGGCTTCCTGACCTTTTGTGACTAGTTCTGCTTCTTCATTCTGTGAGCTCCTACATCTAATAAATCCCCCTTTTGTTTAAGTTCCTTAGAGTCAGTTTTTATTGCTTACAACAATAACAAAACCCCTTAATTGATCCAAATACCTACCTTGCAATTTTGTTGTAAGGACTAAATGATAGGACATGTGTAAAGCGCCCCGCCCAGTCCTGGCAGCATAGCAAGCAGGCAGTAAGTGGCGATAGCTGTCTGTAAGTTAACACTCAGGGACCGGGGCGAGGGGGAAGGGAGATTGTTACTGGTTTGCTTTTCATTGAGAACTCCCCCCAGACAGGACAACAGAAGGGAGGGAAGTGCCAGCTATGATATGCTCATTTATTCAAAATGTCTTTATTGAAACAGAATGATAGAGCAAGAAAGAATGCGGTCTGGGAGGATGTCTTTGGGCACAGGATGGAGCCCAGACCCAGTGGTTACAGTGTGGAGCTCTCTCCTCATCCCCTGACTCCTGCAGAGGAAGTGAACACAAAGCAGCAGGGAGGAGATGGGGATGGGGACAGCCCTCTGAGCTCTCCTCCGCCGGCGTGAGGTGCCTCTGAGCCTTCTGGACAGCCCTGCCTTCCGCACTCAGCCTTCCCAATCTCCTTGCCAGGGCCCTAGCCAGCTTTCTGAATGGGCTAGCCTCCCGCCAGGGTGCTCAGAGGCTGCTCAGAGGGCAGGGTTGGGGGTGGCAAGCAGCGGGACATGGTCACAGCGGTTAGGGGGTGGCTGCCGCAGCAGGGAAGGCCGGCGACACAGCTCCCCATCCCGGAGCACCTCCTCCGGCAGGAGCTTGCGCTTGGTTTCTGGCAGAAGCATAATGCTGAGAATGCAGAGGAGGGCACAGGCCGCCAGCACCACGTGCTGCAAGAAGGCTCCATGGCCCATGTGGAGGCGCTGGGCTGGGCCACTCAGCCCTCCAAGAGCCCCCAGTGCCATAATTAGGCCCAGGCCGCGGCCCCTGGGAAAGATGGAAGAGGCAATCAGCTCACAGCTGAGGCCTCACCTAGCCCTTCTCTAGCAGCCCTCCCTCCTTCAGCCCTCAAGCCCTGTCTTCAGTGGGAGGCAAGAAGCCCAGGTCTGGCCCTGCCTGCTGCTCTCACCGGACAGTGGTAGGGATAACTTCAGCAGCAAGGAGTGTGCTGAGGATGGCAGCAGCTTGGGAGGAGAAGAGCCCAAGGACAGAGAAAGTAGTGATGGCGGCTTCATTCAGATCTGGAAGACCAACAGGGATGATATGGATGGAGGTGGGGAGATGATGCCTGGCCTGTCCCCAGTGTCATCTCCTTGGCCCTGATCTCACGGGTCTAGCTGAGTGGGCTCTGGGCATTCACTAACTGACTGGGAGAACAGGCAGGGTGCGTGGCCAGGAAGAGGGTTGTGGAAGATCTGGCCAGGGTCTGGGTCTGGTCTTGGGAGGCCTGTGCCAAAAGTAATGGCTGAGCCTGTCTGAGGCACCTCTGCTGGAGTTCCCTTGTTGAGCCCACACTGTGGGGGAGGGAGGATGCTCACAATCCCACAGGCCCAGCAGGACCAGGGACGCAATGCCAGTGAGGGTCATTGAGAGAAGAAGGATGCCCCGGCGGCCAAATCGGTCCACAGTGACACCCAGGAAGACGCAGGCCAGGGCTGCGGTGCCGCTGGCCAGCAGGGAGCACAGGTAGAAGTCCGATGGGCTCCCTCCTCCTCCCACGGGCTGGTAGCAGTGACGGATGGCATGGGCAATGAAGCTGTGAGAAGGGGTAGGGAAGCAAAGAGCAACACCTGAATCCCCATCTGCAGCCTTCCACAAACCTGGTTGTCTTTTGCAGGGGTCCTTGGACCTTACCCACCCAGCCATCCCCTATCCCAGCTACTGGCCTGGCCCTCAGCTCAGACACCCAGGCTCACTTGGTGAAGCCCAGGATAAGCAGATTTTTCCAGATGTTGCGGTAGTTGAGGAGGGAAGTGAAGGAAAAGGAGGATGTTGCAGGGAGAGGGCAGGTGTTCTCTAGGTCTTTGGGAGAGAGAGAGGAGTTGTCTGTTAGAAGGAACAACTGGGAATCCAGGAGCCTCCCACAGGGGTGGTGGGGTCTCTGAGAACATGGCATAACTACAACCATGCAGAGGGCACCAGTGCATGTGCACGTGAGGCATTGCTCACAGGGACCTTGTCTCTCACCCTGCAGGGCTTCCTGGGCCTCCTCCCCCAGCATCTGCCCGTGGGGGCGGTTCCGCTCAGCCAAGATCCTCAGCACAGACTGAGCCTCCTCGATTTGCCGCTTCACAATCAGCCACCGGGCAGACTCCAGAAACAGACCAGGCCAGCTGGGGGCAGGGTGGTGGGGGTACATTGTGAAGCCTCCCCTCTCCCAATCTAGAATGGGAAACTCCCACCTCTGAAGGACTGGGGCTGGGGCAGGCTCAGATCAGGGACAGTTGGAGAGAGGAGGGGTCTCTGGGCTAGAACTAGGTTGGAGGTAGAGATGGGAATTGCTAAATGACAGGTAAAGGGCAATACTGACCCATAAAACAGGAAGAGGATGCAGGGAGCGGTGATCATTCGCTGCAGAAACCGCCAGTCCTTAGAGACAAGGGCCAGGCCCAGGAACAGGAAGTGCCCCCCCACCCCCACCAACTCCCCTGCCAGGGCCACCCGAAGCCTCTGAGTTGGGTCGCATAGCTCCAGGCCTGGAGATACAGCAGGGATGGAGGTCGGAGAGAAAGGCCAAGGAGGAAGGAGGCATGAGAGAGAAAAGAGAGGGAGGAGAAGGAGAGAGAGGTCAGACCCTGAATGGAGGCTGCAGCCACTGCCTGCCACAGACTAACATCTGGATGGCAAGGAGCAGAGAGATTGTTCAGTCCTCTCTTCTCTCCTGCTCAAACCTAGGAGGGCTCTAGGGTCAGAATCTCTGGTGGGTGTTCAGCATTCACAGTTTACAGGCCTCTTATTTTGACCTTAATGTCAACCCTTGTCCAAGGTTGCACAGCTAGTCAGGATTTCATTTTCTAAACAAGTTGCTATTTCCTGACAGAAGTAAATCCAGGGCAAGAAAGACTTTAAAGATTCAGAGATTGTGTGTATGTTGGGGGGACAGGGTGTACAGAGAAGCAGGACCCCTTGATCTTCAAAAGCCTAAGCAGAAAGACAGCAGAGATTCTAGGCAGGTGAAATTTGGGGCTGAAGAAGGGACTAAGGGGAGCCTAGAAGGCAGTGGGAATATTCTGGTCATGCAGACAGGCCGGTATGAGACCCACGGGAGGGACTACAGAGAGGGGGCTACTTACGCATCAGGTAGACACCCAGGTCAACACCAGCAAGAAGAAAGCCCAGGAGGAATCGGAGGGCCATGACACCTGTGGAGGAGCCTGCAGCAGCCCCTCCCACTCCGCAGGGGCCCACCAGTCCCAAGGTTAGCAGCACAATCCCACGACGGCCAAACCTGGAAAATGGTGAGGGCTTCTGGTCACCCAGACTCCCTGGAGGAGTTGCTGAGTGGGATCCAGAGGGTAGAGAAGATGGGAAGGATGGGGATTGTAGGTAGGTGAGTCTGGCTAGTGGGTACTAGGATACGGCTATGGTACTATCAGGGGTGGCACCCTTGACTCTTAAGGTCAGAGATTAGGGCACTTGTCCATAGATGTGAGATCACCCATCAGAGTGGATGGGATTTGGGACTGTTAATCCTTAGGAACAGAGATACTGCCCAGTGAGGATGGAGCTTGTCTTGCTCAGACTGGTCAGAGATGGCGGCACTGATACAGGGGGTTGGAGCTATCATTCTATGGAGGTGAAGCCATGGGCCTCTTATGCATGGGGATAGTACTGGTCAGTGAAGATGCAGCTGTTGATACTAGGGGACTGAGTAGTTGGTTTGGGGAGATGAGGCCATTGTTCCATGGATTGGGACATAGGACTATTGATGGTCAGTAGGGATGGATATTGGTGGGAGATGGAGCTGCTAATTCATGAGAATGGGGTCTCTTAATCCATGGGTTAGGCATATTGATCAGTGGGGATGAACCTATTAATCCCTGGGGATAATGAATAAGGATAGGGTCACAGAACAGGCAAGATGAGACGATTGGTCAGTGAAGACGGTCACTAACTACAAATTAGTGAGGACAGGGCTATTGATCCTTGGCTATTGATTGACCACTTATCATGGTCTTATCCATGGGGATAAGACCACTGATTTGTGGAGATGAACAGTGAGAGCCCTTGGTCACTGGAAAGGGAGTGAGGCTATTGACCCCATGGGGCGAGGCATTATTTTCATGAAGACAGGCTTTTTTTTTGAGATGGAGTCTCAAGCTGTAGCCCTGGGTAGAGTGCCGTAGCGTCACAGCTCACAGCAACCTCAAACTCTTGGGCTTAAGCAATTCTCTGCCTCAGCCTCCCAAGTAACTGGGATGGGCCTCTTGATTAATGTGGTGAACACCACTGATATTAGGAGACTGAATTATTGATCTTTGGGGATTAGGCCATTGTTCCATAGGAATGAAGCTACTGGTCTATGGAAGTGAAGCCATTGATTTATGGAGATGGGCTATTAACTTGTGGGTTTAGTTAGGATCACTGGCCCACAGAGGTGTGTGACTATGGGGCAGTGAGGATGTGTAGTGATTTTAAGAAACTGGACTACTGAATTTGGGGATGCATTTGATCCATGGAAAGGGACCTGCTAATCTATTTGGAGGGACTGTTGATCAGTGGGGATGGTCAGTGTAGATGGAGCATCTGGTTAGTGGTGATGGTATTCAGAATCAGAGATGGGATTCTTGATCTGGAGAAGATTTCTGATCTGCTGGGTACTCAGTTGGAGTATGAAGAGAGGATGGCATAGCCTCCTGGTGTACCAGCCCTTACTCTGTTGGTGGGGCTAGACTATGGATCTTTGAAGTTGAGGCCACTGGTTCGTGAAAATGGGGATTTTGATCTGAGAGGATTGGAGAGCCCTGAAAATCCATGAGGTGGGACTATTAATCAATCTATGTGCTACTGACTCATGAGGGTAGAGTCATTTGGAGGCAGGCATGGGACTATGGTTAATGGAGACTAAGGCAATGTTCTTTGGAGATAGTTACTGACTCATGGGGAAGAGGCCACTTGTTCAAGAAAGGGTAATTTGCTTGTAAAATTGAACTACTGGTCAGTGGAAATAGATCTGTTCATATTTAGGAATTAACATATCGATCATTAGAAATGAGGCTATTGAGATGGAGCTAACAGCTCATGTGGACTATTAGTGGAAATGAGTCCATCTCCATCAAGATGGTGAGGAAGATTGTTAGGGTGATAAGTGCAACAGACGGAGAGACAGGACTTTTGCTCTGTGGAGACAGGGCTTTGGTCAGTGGGGATGAGACATAAGACTATTATTTTTGGAGACGAGGCCATTGATTCATGGCTGACTGAAGAGTGGGAATGGGGCTAGTAGTCCATGGAGGTGAGGTCCTTCCCCTGTGTGGAAGAGGTATGGAAAGAATAGTATTTCTTGATGGGGAGTGAAGTTGAGACAGGGGTAGGTCATTTAATAGGTGTTCAGAGAAGGCTGTAGAGTCCAGCGAATCATCTTCGACCTCTTGCAAACACCAGCGGCTTGGGCTAGCTTGCCTAGCACCCCCTCCTTCCTACCAGCCCTGCCCCCACGACAGCCCTCACCTGTCTGCAGGGTAACTCAGGAACAGGTAGCCGGAGGCAAAGCCCAAGATGAAGAGGATCTGCTCCAGGATCACCTGCCAGCCCAGGTCACACACCAGATCCCACTGGGGATGTGAGAAGGGTGCAGCAGGCGTGAGGCCCTGCCCTGGCTGCCCTCAGCCGGCTCCCAGACCCACCGCCCGCCTGGCCGCCTCACCTGGCCGATGGCGTTGGTGGTGAGCACCGGCAGGCCGTTATAGTCCCAGTCCTTGAGGCAATGATTGAAGTCCGGCGGGGCGAAGCCACTGCATGAGGGGTCCGTACTGGTGGCGACGCGGCTAGCGGCGCTGGCTGCTAAGGCCGCGCTGGCGACACTGACGCCGCTAGCATTGGGGGGCTGTTCCCAGCCAGAAGCGTTGGGAGGGAAGCCCCCGTAGTGGCAATGCAGTGGGGGCGCCAGCGTGAAGATGGGGTCCGAGGCCAAACCCAGAGCCACGAAGAGCACCGGCAGGCAACAGAGGCCGAGCTGCAGCTGCTGGCCGCCGCCCAGCGCCCCCACCTGGGCAAGCAGCGCCTCAAAGCTGAGGGGGCCTGGGGGCACGGCCAGCGACAGGCTGCTGCCCAGTCTGTCGCCGCCCGCGTCGCCCTCCCCCTCCCGCTCGCGCTCGCGCTCACCCTGCAGCTGCTCTGTGGGCACCGCATCTCCGAGAGTCCCAACCTGCTGGGTGGCGGGGGGAGGAGAGGATGAAGAGGTGAAAACCGCAGAGCAGGGGAGGGGGCGGGGGGACGCGCAGGAGGAAATGCCGAGTATTCGAGTGGGTACGAGGAGAGGATGGCGTAGCCCCCAGGGGCGCCGGCACTTACTCCGTTGGTGCTGGGGGTGATCTCTACAGTGCTGTCAATTTTGCTGCCGCCCCCGCCATTGGGCTCGGGGGTCCCCGTGGCCACCCTGGGAGCCAGCTTGCCGACCGCAGGGGCCCTGCCGGCCCACGCCGAAAGGATGCGCTGTTCTCGGGCCCAGTTGAGTGTCGGGTGCCCGGACACTGAGAGCCCGAACAGAGCCTGCACTACAGCTCTGCAGCCGCGGGCGCCTCCTTGGTCTCTGCGAGCTCTGCGCGGTTTTCCCCTCCCCTTCCTCCAGACTCTCCTCCCCTTCACACGTCAGCAGAGCCTTGGGTCCAGACTCTTCGTCGGGGGGTGGAGAGGGGTGGGGGAGGCGGGAGAAGTAGGGCCCAGGGGAGGGAGTTGATGGGGGCACTGTTGTCTGTTCCCTGGGTCTGCAGGCCATTGCGGTAAAAAGGAAAAAAAAGCTGAAGGGTAGTAGCTAGCCCAGGGACATGCCAGACAGTGATTCCTCTTTTACTTACAATCTTTCGCCATCACTTATTCACTCACTTATCCATTCATTAATTAATCAGTAAAATTTGTTAAGTATCTGCTGTGTTCCAGGCCTCGTCCCAGGCTTTGGGGATAACAGGGTGGACAAAACCCACCTTCAATGCAGTTACTGGGGGAAACACACATGTGAACTGGCAATGACAGCAGTCCATGCTTATGGAAGATTAGGTTGGCACGGTACTCAGCTCTAGCTTCAGTTCTCTACACGGAGACCACTTCTCTGGGTTTCACCACCCCTGTCCTGACTGAATCGCCATTTCTCGGTAGCATTGGGCACTATTGACCATCACTTACTTTAAAACGCTTTTTCCTTGCCTGTTAAGTACCATACTCCCCTGGTTGTGTCTCTCCTGCTCCCCCTTTTCCTATTTCAGGTTCTCCTCCTCTTCTGGCCCATGGTGTTGGTGGTGAGCATGGGCAGATTGTTATAGTCCAGTCTTTGAGGCAATGGTTGGCATCTAGTAGGGTGAAGCCACTGCATTTAGGGGTCCATACTAGTGGTGAAGCCGCTGGCACTGCTGACTACTAGGGCCATTCTGTGTTTGCAATCCTCAGAGGCTAGGTCCTAGGTCTGCCTTCATCTCAACACTCTTGTCTCCATCTTGGGCCCTCATCTGTGGCAACAGCTTCAATCACCACCAATGCCAACCTGATTCCCAGGTTGAGCCCCAGACCCAGGAAGCTACCTTTTATTTAACCTTTGACCTCTCTTACTTGGTTGACTCACAGGGACCTCAGTAAGCTCAAGACCAAACTCATACTATTCCCTCTATAACCTGGTTGTCTTCTAGTGCTTTTTTCTTTGGTGAATGGCATCCTTATCATCCAACTGAGGCCAGATGCTTCGGTGACAGCCCTTAGAGTGCCCTATTCCTTACCATAAATTAAATCCTTTACAAAATTCAGTCAATTTCATTTCCTCTACATAGTCCGATATCCCACTTCTCTACCACTATTAGCAGTACTGTTGCACAAACTACATCAGCCCCCCAACTTCTAACTGGTAATCTGTATCCACTTTGTTTCTACTCCCCATTGTCATTTATAGAGCAGATGGAATGATCCTTATCTTTTTATTTTGAGAGAGAATTTTACTTTGTCACCCTCGGTAGACTGCTGTGGTGTCATAGCTCATAGCAGCCTCAAACTCAAGATTCTCTTGTCTCAGCCTCCTGAGTAGCTGGGATTACAGGTGCCCACCACAATGCCTGGCTATTTTTATTTTTTGAGTTTTTAGTTTTTTGGGTTTTTTTTTGAGACAGAGTCTCACTGTATCACCTTGGTAGAGTACTGTGGCATCACAGGTCACAGCAACTGCTACTCTTGGGCTTAAGCGATTCTCTTACCTCAGCCTCCCAAGTAGCTGGGACTACAGGTGCCTGCCACATGCCTGGCTGTTTTTTGGTTGCAGTTGTCATTGTTGTTTAGCAGGCTGGGGCTGGGCTTGAACTTGGCAGCTTCGGTGTGTGTGGCTGGCGCCCTACTCACTGAGCTACCTGCGCTGAGCCCCCTAGCTATTTTTAGAGATGAGGTCTCACTCTAGCTCAGGCTGGTCTTGAACCTCTGAGTTCAGGCATTTCACCTGCCTCGGCCTTGCAAGTGCTAGGACTACAGGTGTGAACACTGTGGCCACCCTCATTTTTCTTTTTCTTTTTATAACATCATAGACTAGAATGCTGTGGTGTTATAGCTCACAGCAACCTCAAATTCCTGGGCTCAAATGATCCTTTTGCCTCAGCCTCCCAAGTAGCTGGGACTACAGATGCCAACCACAATGCCTGGGTAAAGTTTTTTATTCTTTGTAGAGATAGTCTCACTCCTGCTCAGGTTGGTTGGAATGATCTTTTTAAAATGCAGATCTGATATGTCCCTCTCCTGTTTAACAGCTTCCAAGTTTCTTCTGAATTTCTAGGTGAATATTAATCCAGATACCTCATGCATGGTTCTGTATCCCTGGTCACATGTTCTCTACAGCTCCATCTCACTTCTCTCCTCAAATTCTCTGCACTCCAGCAATACTGGGCACCTTTCAGTTTTTCTAGTACCACAGGCCCTTCACACAAGCTGGTTCCTATGTTTAGAAGTCTTTTTTTTGAGACAGAGTCTCACTTTGTTGCACTTGGTAGAGTGCCATGCTGTCATAGCTCACACTAACCTCAAACTCTTGGACTCAAAAAATCCTCTTGCCTCAGCCTCCCAAGTAGCTGGGGCTACACCACAGTAGCCCAGCTAGTTTTAGAGATGGGGTCTTTTGCTCAGGCTGGTCTCAAACTCCTGAGCTCAAGCTATCCACCCATGTTGGCCTCCCAGAGTGCTAGGAGCCGCTGCTTTGGGGCTAGAAATCTTGTTAATCAAGTTTTCCTCTTCCTTGCAGCTCTTGGCTCAAGCGTCTTTGCCTCAGAGAAGACTTTCTTGACCCCAAAATTGCTAAAGTGTGATTCATGAACCAGCAACATTCATATCACCTGGGAACTTGTTAGAAATGCAGAATCTAAGCCTTTCCCTAGATCTTCATTTTAACTAGATCCCCAGATGTATATACATTAAAGTTAGACACTTTTCTAAGATATTTGATCCCTGATAGAAAATACTTTATTCTCTAATCCCAGGTAAGGGCTGGAATGGAGTGTTCTGTCAGTCTTGGCAAGGAAATTATTCTTCCTTCTTTCCATTGAACCAAACCTTTAACTTGTCACCTCTGTTCAAAAAGCTTCCAAATATGAAAAAATTTCCAAATATGGAAAACACTTCTTTTCTAATGCATCAAGCAAGTCTCCTATCACTTCTCTTCTCCAACGAATTCCAGCATCTCTTTGGGATTTACTATGGTAATATCATAGTCCATATTCCTTGGAGATTAATTTGTCTGCACCCCTTTAATATGTCCAGGAATAATAATCCCTTAAGTTTATGTAGTGCTGAGCTGTTCACATGCATTATCTTGTTAGGTCCTCACAAAAACCCTGTAAGACCATTAGATCATCCTCAGAGGGAATGGCATAATTTGCCCACAAACGAGTACATAGCAGACCTGAGACGTGAACTGAAACTGACTCTAACTTCAGGCTAACTTCTTGAAATTCTGTCTGGAAGATGATGAGGAATGGCCTTCAACACCTGGGAGCAAATCTTGTTGGCCCCAGAATCTGGAAATGAGTTTTCCTTTGCTAGTGCAGTGAGAAAGGTGACCAAAACAGAAATGGCAAATTCGTAGGGGTATAAGAGACTAAGATTGTGATTGAAACTTGAGGTACCCACAATCCAATCACCATGTCATGGTAACATGATGGGAAAGCAGAACTGAAGCAATGGGTCTGTGGCTTAGATTACTTCCCTTGAAAGTGGCTGGACTGATCCCTCATCTAAGCCATGTCTCATCAATTTCACTAAAGTTCTGAGGATTAACACATTGCTACCTCAACTCCTCTAAAAGGGTTGGCCAGGATGATCAGTAGAAAGGCTGGAAAGCAGAGTGTAAGGGGCTAGACTCTCCTGGGGTGGGGTGGGGGGGTCACCTAAGGTAAGGAAGAGTGTCAGGTTGGCAAGCAGCGTCTCCAGTTGCCTAGAGTTATCCTGTGGTTCAAAGCTGAGGCTAGGCCTTTGATTGGGGTGGCCTTTCCAGGATGAGACTTTTTTTTTTTAAAGAAAGGATCTTAAGGCAGGGTGCATTGCCTCATGCCTGTAATCCTAGCACTCTGGAAAGCCAAGGTGGGTGGATTGTTTGAGTTCCATGAGTTCCGAGACCAGCCTGAGCCAGAGTGAGACCCTGTCTCTAAAGATAGCCAGGCCTTGCACTGGCCTCCTCTCGGGAGGCCAAGGCAAAGTGTCTTATTCTGTTACCTAGGATTGGAGTGCAATGGCATCATCATAGTTCACTACCTGCAACCTCAAACTTCTGGGGTCAAGCAATCCTCCTACCTCAGCCTCCTGAATAACTGGGACTATAGACATACACCATCATGCTCAGCTAATTTTCTATTTTGTGTAGAGATGGGGGTCTCTCTCTTGCTCTGGTCTCAAACTCTTGACCTCAAGTGATCTTCACACCTTGGTCTCCCAAAGTGCTAGGATTATAGGCATGAGCCGCCACACCTGGCTAGGACTGTACATTTTGAGGGTCTCTTGTGGTCAGCCTCTCCACACATTTACATTTCTGTAATGACATTACTTGACAAGGACGTCTTGAAAGAAGCCCTGCACAGTAGTTGGTGTCCACATCCTAGGTACTAGTCCTCAGACTCTCCTTGGTTCTGTCATCCTCCAGGTTGGCTTCACTCATATATCACTTCTAGTTTCCTTTACTGGCCTCTATAGTTAATCTCTTTACATCAGTATCACCTTGTTGATTTCCATCAGCAGCAACTGTCAATTTTGGCAGGTTTATTTTTTTATTTACTTATTTTAACTGACTTGTTTATGTCTATCCCACTCTCACTAGGAAGGCACATTCACAGCGTACTTCCAGAACTGTGCCTGGTGTGTCACGGCAGCTGAGAACCTGCCAGTCAGTGGTTGAAGGACCAAAATCTTCTAAGTCCCTAAAGGCATCTTGCTCACAGTATATGTCCCATAGGTTTGGCCAAAGGGCATCAAGTCTGCTCCCCAGGCTCCCAAGAAGCAGTCAGGGAAGCAGACAGCAGGGTTTATTGAGGTCCATGTCCACACCTGAGGCCCAGAGCTCTCCTGCCTTCTGCAGGGAGGAACAACAGTATGATCTCTTCCAAATCTTTATCTCTGGGCAATCCTTGTCCTATCGTCATCTCAGCTGACAGTGTAACACTGATTTTCCAGAGCCAAGAAACAGGGAAAGTGAGGGCTCCATGTGCCCCCAAGTTTCTGCCCCTGGTTTCTCTGTGCAGCTGAGCTTCCAGAGGTGGGTGGCAGAGTGACCTCCACCCTAGGCTGGAGAAGAATCCAGTGCCTCCCCATCCCAGAGGGCCTGGTGCCTGCCTCTGACAAAGCAGGGAATAATATTAAATATAAATAATTTATACAAAATGGCTCGTACAAAAAGCTATGGGTTAGAAAGAAGAGATGCCTGTAAGAGGCTGAGATGACAGGAAGGGGCAGGAAAGGGGAAAGATACTACCACCTCTCCTAGTTCCTAAAACAGAGCCCTCCAGCCACCTGAGAACTGGAGGGGAGCTTTGGCAGGCCAGGGAGGGCAGAGTTGTGCCAAGGCCCTCAGGAGGCCAGGCTGGTGAGCAGGGTGGTGAACCGGAGGGCCTGACTGGCCAATTCTACCACACACTGTGCCATTTCTTGGGCCGCAGGGCCAGATGGGTAGCCCAGGGCGGCTCCCTTGACAGCCAGCACAGTGGCCCGTAGTGCCTGGCCTAGTGTTGTACCTGCAGCCCCAACCTGTGCTCGCAAAGGGGCAGAGGCTGCCAGCCGGCCCAGTGTGTCCGCAACAAACACCAGGCGATGAGCAGCCACTACCACCCTTTTGCCATGGGGCACGAAGAGGCGTGGGGGCTGGTTAGTCTGGGTGCTGGACATCAGTGCTGCCACAGCTGTCTGCAGTGCTGAGTAGTGGCTCTGGCACTGTCCTGCATAGAAGTGTAGGAGTTGTAGATCTCCAGTGGATAGAACCAGTGGCTCCCCTGGGGATAGGGCCTCCTGAGGGATAAGAAGAATGGTCAGTGGGGAGAGGCTCATCAATGCCACTTCTTTCCTTGATTCCTCTCTCCTTCCTTCCCTTTGTTCTTCTTTCTTTTCTTCCCAAGGGCAATCCCTTTAGCTCTTACCTTTGCCCATGAGAAAATTTAGGTTCTTTGTCAGAGGCAGTGAAGTGCCCAGACTTGATGTCAGGTAGAGTGGATTCAAATAACCTCAAGTCTCTGAATTTCTGTTTCCTTATCTCTAAAACAGGGAGTTGAGTACTGTACTGTCCAATATGTGAAATTTTAGAAATTTTTAGTAGCCACATTAAGAAAAGTAAAAAGAAACTGGCAAGAAACTGGCAGAATACATTTTGTCTAACTCCAAACATTAAAAGTTATAATTTCAACATGTAATCAATATGAAAACTGAGTTTTTCTCCATACTAAGCCTGCAAAATCCAGTGTGTATTTTGTATTTACAATTTGGACTAGCCATATCTCAAGTGCTCCACAGTCCCGTGAGGCTAGTGGCTACTATATCAGATAGTGCAGAAGACAGAGTCTCACTATCTCACCCTTGGTGGAGTGCTGTAGCGTCATAGCTCACAGCAACCTCAAACTCCTGGGCTCAAGCGATTCTCTTGCCTCAGCCTCCCAAGTAGCTGGGACTACAGGTGCCTGCCATAATGCCTAGCTATTTTCTGTTGCAGTTGTCATTGTTGTTTAGCTGGCCTGGGCTGGGCTTGAACCCGCCATGTTCAGTGTGGGGTAACCACTGTGCTACAGGTGCCGAGCCAGTGAAGTGTTCTTTGTTTTTTTTAAGAGACAGTATCTTGCTCTGTTTTCCAGGCTAGAGTGCAGTGGTGCGATCACAGTTCCCTGCAGCCTTGAATTCCTGGGCTCAAGTAACCCTATTGCCTCAGCCTCCCAAATAGCTGGGACTACAGGTACATGGCCCTTTCAGTTGAGGGCCCCTTCTGGCTAATTTTCTTTACTTTTTGTAGACACAGAGTCTCACTATGTTGCCCAGGCAGGTAGTCTTCATGCTTTAACTTTCCCAAGTGTTAGGATTACAGGTGTGAGCTAGTGTACTCAGCCTGCAGTGAAGACTGAGACGATATATAGAAAGTGCTTAGCACTTTGTGCTTGTAGAGAGGGCTACACTGCATATTATAGCCACCACGTTGAGTATTAATTATGACTATGATTAATACTCATGCATGCAATGTGTCTAGCACAGGGTCTGGTACTTCATAAACACCTGATAAATGGTGGCCATTGTGTAATGACCATTCTAGACAGGGTTGAGGAAACTGCCTCCCTTTCCTGAGGGCCAGAGAGATTAACTAACGGCTTTAGAAGCCCTTGCTTCACAGTAGTAGAGCAGGGATTAGAAGCCAGGTCTCCTAGAAACCTGGGAGTTCACTGTTGGAAGCAGCCTCAGAAGTCACCCAACCCAGGTTTGACCCATAGCCACAAACTCTTTTCTGCTCCTCTGGCTGCTTGGTTTTCTGACTCCTCTCCAACACATTCTTTCCCCTCTTTCTGAATTCCTAACATCCTCTTCCAAGTCCCAGCTCCTTTGTGTTGAATTCTAACTCCTCTCTATTCTGATTCTGCTGCCCATGAACTCTCACCACATCCTAATCTACTTCCTTTGATGGTTCAGTTAGGAATACTCCTCCTAGTTCTTGTTCCTCCTTCCCTAACCCCCCTCTGTAGGCCACGGCCACTAGGGTTACCTGCTGCACTGGTAGTCCCTTCTCCAGCACTTCAGGATCCCCTGTGGAGGTCTTGTCCAGGGGCCTAGATTCCTGAGCTTTATCCATGCCCTGCAGAAGGGGATCAGGTTTCAGAGTAGAGGTGGAGTGGTCTCTGTGGCCTTTCTGCCCCTCCCCAGTCTCTCTTCCTTCCCAAGGATGCTCCTGCCACAGACATGGAAGTCCCTTGACTCCAGGTTTGAGAGGTCTAGGGGACCCAAACTGGGACTAGGGGGAGAAGCGCAACTACAGTGTTGTAGCTAAGTACTGGGGTCCCACAGAGCAGAGTGGAGGGCCAGGGGAGAGGAGAAGGGCAGTGAGGAGGCTCTGCATCTGTGCCCCAGGCTTCCAGCTCCTCCCCCAGTTCACTTGAGGCATTTCTGGTGGGACTGCCCAGAGGAGCTTACCTTCAGGTGGACATAGTCATACTCCTCAGCCACTGGAATGCCCTCATACTCATTATGATGCCCTGCTGAATCATCTTCCACTTCCCTGTCCTCCGGATCACCTTCAACCTTAGGGCCTCCATAGCCTGGAAGGCGGGGTGGGGGTGGGGGCAGAGGCCGGTCCTGGATACTGCCCTTACGGCCTGGGGCAGGAGAGGGAGCTGGAGAAGGGCTGGAGGCCTCAGGGACAGGCAGGGCAGGCAGAGGGCGGCGGGACAAGCTTTCAGTTGAGGGTAGTCGGGGCCTGTGTGGGGGTGGAGGGCTTCTGGCCAGAAGCTGGGCCAAGGTGTCCAGGTTATTGGAGGGTGAGGCTCCTGAGGGCTCTGGAGAAGGGGGAGCCTCTGGCCCTAGCAGGGGCACATCATAGATACCCTCGTCAGTGCCCCCGCCTTTCCCATCTGCCAGCAGTTCCTCGGGTGCTTCATACAGGTTGAGGAGGGCTGATGCCCTTTTCAGGTTGGAGGGGGCAGCATAGAGGGGGGGACCTGGTTCCCGGCCCCCTTCCCACTCCAAATCTGGCTCCAGTTCGGCAGATGGCTGCGGCGCCACAGGCACATCATACAGAGCTTCATCCTCTCCAGGGGCAGCCCGGGCCAGAGGGTGGGAAAAGGAGGTGGGGCAGTCATAGGGGCCATTGGAGGGAACCCGGAGGGCAGTGGGGGGCACATCATAGACCTGAAGAGAGGAGTGGTGAGTTACCGTTCACTTAGCAATGAACCCCAAGGGCTGTTTGTCTCCCACCCAACGTACACATGAACTCTGGTTCTTGCCTCTAAGATATCTCCGGAGGCAGCAAGCTGGGTACCACTGCTTCTGGGGATTTTGTAGATGGGGTCAGGAGAGGGTGGAGAGGGTCCAGCTGGAGGTCCTGAGGCAGGACAGGGCCGAGCTGGGGGTGGTACCACATATACCTGGGTGATCAAGATAGGCGAGTGAGTCAGGAAGAGTAGGGGCCAGTGAATGGATGATGTCTGAATGAGAGAAGCTAAGAGACCTTCCACCCCACCCTGTATTGAGAGGAAAACAGCTCAGATAGGGTTGGTAGACAGGCTTCACACAGCAGAGTCAGGAAGGGCTGCAGCCTCAGGGTTCTTGCTGCCCACCTCACTGCAGGCCCAGGGTGGGGTACGATGGGGAAGAATGGGATTCTCCTGGTTTGGGGTTGAGGAGGCTCCCACTCTCACCTCCTGCTCCTCATTGCCGTGATCCAGGCCTGGATAAGATGAGCTGGGCTGGGGGGTTGGGGGCACCGGGGAGAGGCTGGGCTTGGGTGCTGGGCCAAGGAGTTTCACTCTGTTGGCGGGGACAATGCCCTGCTGGCCATGCAGGGAGCAGAGGCACCAGCCGTCCAGCCCACCAGCGCCTTCCTGCTGCAGTACCCGCAGAACATCCCCTCGGCGGAAGGACAGCTCCTGGGGGGACTCGGCAGTGTTGTCATACAGTGCCCGGGCCAGCTGGGCCTGGTGGGTGAGGTGGGAATGGGGAGAGGGGTCTTCGTACACATATCAGGTCATGTCACCCTTGCTCAAAATCCTTCAGAGCTCTCATTTTCCTCAAGCTAAAAATCTGAACTCCCAGGTGCAGCTCTTCCTGACTGGGCCCTGCCTTATCTCCAGCTTCATCGCCAGTATTCTTCCTCTTCCTTTCTAGTCCTTTATCTAGAAAAACTCTTTCCTGCCCCAGGGCCTTTGCACTTGTGCTGTCATTTACCCAAAATGCTCTTCTCTTGACTGGTCATTTTTATCCTTCAGTTTTGCTTAAATATCTCCTTCTCAGAGGGCTTTTCTTTTTTTTTGAGACAGAGTCCCACTTTGTCACCCCTGGTAGAACGCCGTGGCATGATAGCTCACAGCAACCTTAGACTCTTGGGCTCAAGCAATTCTCCTGCCTCAGCCTCCTTAGTAGCTGGGACTACCGGCACCCACTTCAATGCCTGGCTATTTTGTTTTAGTTTAGCAGGCCCAGGCCAGGTTTGAACCTACCAGCCCCAAAGCATGTGGCTGGAGCCCTAACCACTGAACTACGAGCACCCAGCCTTTTCTTCTCATTTTGGCAACAGAGTCTCATTCAGTAGCCCTGGCTTGCCTGCCATGGTGTCACAGCTCACAACAACCTCAAACCCTTGGGCTCAAGTGATCCCCTTGCCTCAGCCTCCCAAGTAGCCGAGACTATAAGCATCTGCCACAATGCCTGGCTAGTTTTTCTATTTTTAGTAGAGATGGGGTCTTGTTCTTGCTTAGGCTGGTCTCGAACTCCTGAGCTCAGGCAATCCACCCGCCTCAACCTCCTAGAGTGCTCGGATTACAGGTGTAAGCCACCATGCCCAGCCCAGAGAGCCCGTTCCTTAACTCTCCTCCCTGCTCCATTCTCTGTCTCCACTCATTGTTTCTTTCATAGTACTTTATGCTATTTATCTATTTACTTTTTAATTACCTATTTCTTCCCGGTAAATAAGCATTATGAGACAGGAATTGCTGTATTCCCAGCCTCTACAATAGGGTCTGACTTGGAATTGGTCCTCAATACCTGGAATGAATTTTTCCTACAGCACACAAAGAAGTCCTGCTAAGGTCTGCTGTACAACATACCTTACCTTCTCTCTGTTCCCTAGTCATTATCCCTCACAAGCAAAAGGTTAGATTAAGTAGCTCCAGAGACCCCTTATTTGGAGAGAGATTTAAGAAAAGCCTGTTCAGAGAGAGCACATAGGCATAATATAGAAAACAGAAACAAAGCAACTGTTTTGTTCTCAGTCTGAGCAAATAAGGTTCTACCAGAAGAGGCTGAGGTTACCATGGAGAAGAGAAAAGTGTATATGCTCTAGTGTAGTGTACATGGAGTGTGGTTGGCAGAGCAACTGAAGGCAAACATTTATCAGCCTGTTTCTAGTTCTGTCTGGTGGGGGCATCTAAGCTTTTCCCAGTCAGGGCCATGTGCTCAGGTAGGAAGTCACAGGTACCCAGTGCAAATATGTCTAGATACCATGCAAATCTTTGCATTAATCAAATCTCATCTCATTTAATTCTCACAAGCAGCTTATGAGGCAGAAGCCATCATTATCTTCATTTTGGAAAGAAAACTGAAACAGAGAGGTATTTTGCCCAATCACATATGGCTGGTACAGCTGGTGGAGTGTGATTTGAACCCCAGGCTGTTTGATTCCAAAGCATGTACTCTTCAGTTACTCACTTTACTGCCTCTCTATAATCACAGATGTACAAATCCGGTTTGTTTTTTTTTAAATGGTAACATTGGTAGAGCCCAGAAGGTCCATAACTCAAAGTCAAGCACATATGAAGGCTTCTTTATAAGCTTTGCTATTAACCTTTTAAAATGTGAGAGTATATTCGACTTCCATTATGATTGTTCAATGACTAGGCTGCTGGTAGGGTCCCAGGCAGTGGTGGCCTATATGCATTGTTGGAGAGCAGCTAGTTAGGTATGGTAGTCCCCGTAACCAGGAGGACTTACTAATTTGGCAAAAAATTTCAAGCTAAAGCTCTCAAGCATGCTGCCATAGGATCCTGGGGAGAAGGATACCCTGCTCAGCCAGCAGCAGCTCATATTTCTTTTGTCTGATGTTTCCCTCTGGTGGTGAGGTTGTCTAGGCTGGGTAGTTTAAAACCCATAGACTCCTTTTGCCTGAGCCCAAACTCACCAAACCATTTTCTAATTATATTTTGCCCTTCTTTGGGTGGCGGGGGGGGGGGGGGGGAGACAGAGTGTCACTATGTCACCCTCAGTAGAATGCTGTGACATCACAGCAACCTCCAACTCTTGGGCTTAAGTGATTTTTTTTGCCTGAGTCTCTCAAGTAGACTACAGGCACCCACCACAACGCCTGGCTATTTTATTGTTGCAGTTGTCAATGTTGTTTAGCGGGCCTGGGCTGGGCTTGAACCTGCCAGCCTCAGTGCATGTGGCTGGCGCCGTAACCACTCTGCTACGGGTGCCCAGCCTGTATTTTGCCTTTTAAAGGATATTGTCTCACACAAAGAAAATATGCTAACTAGATGACACAAATTTCTGGTTAGTGCCACATTTTTCAAATTGTAAATTACAAATCAATGTTTTGTATGCAGCCAGGAGGATAAAAGCACAGTTCCAGGCAGAAAGACCTGGGGTTGAGTCCTGGCTCTGTCTCTTTCTAGCTGGGTGTCTATGTACAGATTGTTAACATTTCTGAACTTCAGTTTCCTCCTTCGTAGAATTCCCGATCCATATCCAAACACCTATTTTTGAATAATAACAGTACCATCCTCATATTGTTTTTGTGAGGGGTGGATGAGATAATACATCAAAAACCATGCCAATGGGCGGCGCCTGTGGCTCAGTGAGTAGGGCGCCGGCCCCATGTACCGAGGGTGGCGGGTTCAAACCCAGCCCTGGCCAAACTGCAACAAAAAAATAGCCGGGCGTTGTGGCGGGTGCCTGTAGTCCCAGCTGATCAGGAGGCTGAGGCAAGAGAATCACCTAAGCCCAAGAGCTGGAGGTTGCTGTGAGTCCTGTGACGTCATGGCGCTCTACTGAGGGCGATAAAGTGAGATTCTGTCTCTACCAAAAAAAAAAAAAAACATGACAAAGGGGGGCACCTGTGGCTCAGTGAGTAGGGTGCCGGCCCCATATACCAACGAGGCAGGTGTGAATCCCACCCCAGCCAAACTGCAACAAAAAAATAGCGGGGTATTGTGGCGGGCGCCTGTAGTCCCAGCTATTTGGGAGGCTAAGGCAAGAGAATTGCCTAAGTCCAAGAGCTGGAGATTGCTGTGAGCTGTTACACCACAGCACTCTACTGAGGGCAACAAAATGAGACTGTCTCAAAACAATGAACAAACAAAACAATCATGACAAAGCCTAGCACAGGGCCAGGTATAGTAAATGCTCAGTAAGTAATAGCTGTCATTAGGATTTCATGAACTGTTAGTATAATCACCCCCTTTCCCAATAAAAGGGGAAAATCTTGCTCCTGAGGCTATAAAGCTGACCAGGTGGTTCCTAAGCCAGCATCTCTATGTCAAGAGTACCCCTGAGGTACTCCACCTCTAGAGGACCTCTCTCTTTCCCAGCTCTAAGCTAGGATCTTCAGGGTATCATAGATTGAGGAACTAAAAGGAGTTTGGTCTCAGAAGAAGCCAAATCAACCTATCCTAAAGGGGTATGGGAGGATGTTGGTTGGCTCTGGGCTTTTTTTTCCCAGTTTCAAAATTCTCCTTTCCAAAGTCCCCATTTAGAGGGGGCCGGAAAGCAGGTGGCAATCTCACTTTCCCTGGAAATCCCAGGCAGGAACTAGGCAAGGGTGGAAAGGGAATGGAATTGCCTGTATTCAGACTGCTTGGAGTGCAGGACAGAAAGCTGAGGCGGGGTTGTGCAGAGCTCCTCCCTGTGTTAAGTTTGAATTCCATCCAATGGGGCCAAACCTCTGGGCCCAGCAATGGCAGGAACCCAGGCCATAATTGCGATTGACTGACTGATGAGGGGTGTGGCAACACTGCTCTACCCCTCCTCCTGGGCCCAGCTGGTTCGTGAGGGCGTGGCTGGCTTAATAGGGGTGGCAGAGGGCCACAGTGCTCTCTGGGAGGCCGCCTCCCACCGTCCCGTCATGCCAGCTGTCTCCTCCCTTTGTCCCCAATCCCCGGAAAGTGGCCTGAGGCTGGCTGACATCACCTTCCCTCCTCCCACTATTTTCCCTTTCTCCCAGCAAGATCTCACCCCTTTGATCTGTTTCCCCCCTTTCCTCCATCCCTTCTCTAGAGATGGGTCTCCTGGAGTCCTTTGGCCTCTCATTTTCTGGTCCTTACAGCCCCCTCCCAACCTTTTACTTGCTTCCCAATCACAAGCTCCTGACAACCACCAGGGGCCATCTGTTCCCGCCCAGAGAAGAGCAGACAGCACTCGGGCTACACTTGCCCCCTCCCCTCCGAGCAGACGCAGACTCGGGAAAGAAAAAGGGAAAATGGGGAGGAGAGGGAAGGGAGGAGGGCAAACCAGAACTAGAAGCAGCAGGGGTTGAACAGTGCGAGGGAGAAGGGAAACAAAAGTGAGAAGAGACCAGCGAGAAACAAAGAAAGAGCAGAAATAAAAGTGACAGGAGTGCGAGGCAGGTTGTGGAGGCTTCTGCCCGGCAGCCTCCTCTCCCTGGTGGACTCACCGACGTGGCAATGGCCATGGCCTTGGCCTCCCGCTCAGCCTAGGCTCGGTTTTGCTGACTTCAGCGATGGCTGCCTCGAACCATGGTCCGCAGCCTCCAAGTGAGGAGGCCGTCCCCCGTTGTGGCGCCTGAGTCGTGGCCTCCGCCAAGGTTGGAGGAGGAGAAAAGAAACCCACAAAACTTCCCAAATGGGAGGCAGTTAGGCCAGGCAGGAGGAGGAGCGGGGCGGGCCGGGGCGTCGCTGCGGGACCTCATCCAAGGGTGCGTGCTCTGTACCGTCCCCGCGTCCTCCCAGGGACCGTCGGGTTGGTCAGGCCCCTGGAGCTGCTTTGCCCCAGGCCGCGGAGGCCCCGGGGCCCAAACAGGCCGAAAGGTCCCTGCCCGGGCCCGAGCGGGCGAGCAGGCGGGAGCTGGGACTGCGCTCGACGACTCTCCAGCCGCTCAGTGGAGCCCCGAGGGCTGGGAGAAGCTGCTGGGGCAGTTGGGCTTGACTAGCGAGTTTAGGCGCCAACCCTCCCCACCTGCCGACCGCGCTGGAGAGTAGTACTCCCAGGGCAGTGGTCGCGGCGGCCCGGGGCGCTGCGGCGGGACCCGCTGGGAGGGAGGAAGAGCGATAATTGAGACGCTTGTCCCTCGTCAAACTTGCCCACTTTGGCGAAGGGAGGCCAGGCTGGCGCCAAAGGCCTCTGGGAGCATGGCCGTAGGGCTGGGTTGCCCGAGTGACTGCTTCTCAAGCACTCTCAGCACGCCCGGGGGTCTGAGGACGCCAAGACGGCGCCTCGCCGGGGGCTGCTGGGCCTGCAGCAACCAGCCCGTCGGCAGCAGGCACGACTCGAAGAGGCTGGACAGTCTTCCCACAGCGCTGCCCACGCCGGGGCAGCGGAGGGGCCCAGGCCCCTTCCAGCCCTCGGGTCCAGGGCGCAGAGCCACGAGCTCCCGCGTCCACCCTTGGCCCCCTGGCAGCCCGCACCGTCTCCGCCGCCCAGCTCACACGCGGCCTAGGCCGGGCCCCTCCAGCGCGCTACAGCTTGGGGCAGTTCCCAGGTGTCTCTGGGAACGCGGAGAAAGGCCACAAAGCAAAAGGAGCAAGGAGAAGGAGGAGCAAGGGCCAGGGTCCCGAGGACTCGCGGGGGTTGGGAGTGGAGAAACTGAGAAGGCTGGGAAGGCCCCCGGGGTTCCCGCCTGGCTCCAGGCTCACCCCCTTGCTCGCGGCTGCCCTTCCCTCCCTTTCCCGGGCTCCCGGTTCCCTCTCAGTGCCGTTCCTTTCTCCTCCCCTCGGGCCCTCTCAGGCGCGGGGCTCAGTCCTGGGGATTAAGAGAAAGGAGGGAGGGGGAAAGGGAGGGGAAGGGAAGGGGCGGAGGAGAAAGGGGGATGATCCTTCCAAAGGCGGGTGTTGAGTTTCAGCTCGCGACCCTCCGGACCTAACAGCATGTCTCTCCCGGCCCCTCTCCCGGGCGCCTTCTTCTCCAGACTTTGCGGCTGCCCTCGCGGTTGCCTGGTCCGTAGCCTCCCGGGAGTTTTCCTCTCCCTGCCACGCCCCCACTCTCTCCCTCCAGCCCGGCTCCACTCTCTGCCTCTCTTTTATTAGCCCCACATCTGTCTTTCCCCTTGGGAGGGAGCGCGCTCCTTCCGCCTAGCTGGGGTCCTTAACGAAACCTCTCCACTCCTTGTTGCTGCCTCTGTAGGGGTGGCAAGATTAGCTGGGGACAGACCCCGTTCTTGCTGGGGACAGACCCGGAGCTTGGTTCTGGACGTGGATTCTGGGTCTGGCAAGAGAATCTGAAGCCTCAGCATGGGATACAGAGCTGCAGGCAGGCAGGCGTAGGGCTTCTTCCACTCCTCTGCTAGTCTGGGCCTGTCCGCTTCCTCAGCCTGGCTCACCAGGCACAAAAAGGTAGAACTCTTTCAGAGGAGCTGGGATCTAGCTCCTCAGGAGATTCAGCTGAAAGGACTGGGCACTTAGGCCCCACACCTCCTCTGCCCTATTATAACTACTCCTTGGTATATACTGCCTCTCTCCAGCCAACCCCCTTCCCTGGACCTTCCTTTTGGGGGCACACATCAGAGGCTTTCAGTCTTGAGGGAAGCCTGTCTTCCATTTTTGAGGTTCCTGGTATTTTTTTTTTTTTGAGACAGAGCCTCAAGCTGTCTACCCAGGGTAGAGTGCTGGGGCGTCACAGCTCACAGCAACCTCCAACTCCTGGGCTCAAGCGATTCTCTTGCCACCACCTCCCAAGTAGCTGGGATTACAGGGGCCTGCCACAAGGCCTGGATATTTTTTTTGGTTGCAGCCATTGTTGTTTGGCGGCTGGGGCTGGATTCGAACCAGCCAACTCAGGTGTATGTGGCTAGCGTCTTAGCTCCTTGAGCCATAGGCGCAGAGCCAGTTCCTGGTATATTTTGTTTCGTTTGTTTTTTTGAGACAGAGTCTCAAGCTGTCACCCAGGGTAGAGTGCCGGGGCGTCACAGCTCACAGCAACCTCCGACTCTAGGGCTTAAGCAATTCTCTTGCCTCAGCCTCCCAAAGTCGCTGGTACTACAGGCCCCCACCACAACTCCCAGTTACTTTTTCTTTTATTTTTTTTTGTGGCTGTAGTTATTGTTTGGCGGGTGGGACTGGATTCGAACTTGCCAGCTCCGTTGTATGTGGCTGACGCCCTAGCCACTTGAGCTACAGACGCCAGCCAGGTTCCTGGTATTTAAAAAGTAAGACACCGGGCGGCGCCTGTGGCTCAGTGAGTAGGGCGCCGGCCCCATATGCCGTGGGTGGCGGGTTCAAACCCAGCCCTGGCCAAACTGCAACAAAAAATAGCCTGGCGTTGTGGCGGGCGCCTGTAATCCCAGCTGCTCGGGAGGCTGAGGCAACAGAATC
The DNA here is from genome assembly GCF_027406575.1 of Nycticebus coucang. NCBI lineage: Eukaryota > Metazoa > Chordata > Mammalia > Primates > Lorisidae > Nycticebus > Nycticebus coucang. Next base: position 30,705,073 of record NC_069785.1, on the reverse strand, counting down.
GCATAAGCCCAAGAGTTAGAGGTTGCTGTGAGCCGTGTGACGCCAAGGCACTCTACCCGAGGGTGGTACAGTGAGACTCTGTCTCTACAAAAAAAAAAAAAAAAGTAAGACACCAAACAAGATCGAAAAGCTGTAGTATATTTTCAGTGTTTGCATTTAACAACACATAAATGGGGAACAAATCTTTGCATAACCTCATTTTGAGATCAGAATTCAAGTTTAAGGTCCTTCCATGAATCTGAGGCCTTGGATAGGCATGCCTATAGGCCATATTCTATAGGCCCACACACATCTATGCATTTCTTAGAACAGTGGGGGCAGGGGAATTTGCTCTAATCCCTTCCCCACTCTATTGCCTGGGCACCTATGAAGAACCCTCTGTAGAGGGGAAGGGTGGAACTTATGGGGTGGAATAGGGAGAGGGATTCTGGGGTGAACATGGGGATGAATGCTGTTGGCATTGGCCTTGGCCATCAGTGATGGAGTATAGGCCTGGACATGGGGTTGGAATCCTGAACAGACTCAGACTCCACTGTGCTGGCAGTGGAACTTTTAAATTCTCAGGTACATCTGAAGGAAGAGGTCTCCCTTCCCAGCTCCAATCTGGTCAGAGATGATAACCACTAAGGGGAAACTTTCTAACCTACTCCAGACTTCAGCCCTGGGGGCCCTGGCTGCCTGGCACACAGACATTCAACTAGGGGAGTGACTTTATATGATCTGTGCCCAGGGGGCCACCAAGAAAAATTGGGGCCCAAGGTGAAGGTGAGCAGGAAACCCTGACCCCAGATATGAATGCTGTGACTGGCACAAGGAGAAATACATGGAGGTCAGAAAAGGTTAAGTAGGAAAGAAGCTGTTAGGACCAATTAAGGTGGTGACTTGGGAGATGGGCAGTGGAGCTTACTGCCTGGGGAAATAAACATAGGTGAGGCACAGGAGAGTGCCAACTAGCTGTGAAAAAAGACTGTGCTTCTGGAATGCTCAGGCATGGAATGGAGCCAGCCAAACTGAGGAGTGAGTACTGGTTTATTACCTATGTGATCTCTGCCTAATATAAAACATCTCTGAGTCTCATTTCCTTATCTCTAGCAGTCACTTTGGTGAGGAGTAAATGTGTATAGAGTGCCTAGCACAATACTTTTCTTCCATGGTTTTTCCTCTTTACCTTGGCTCTCTCTAACTTATACTATTTATTTATTTATTTTTTGAGACCAAGTCTCACTCTGTCACTCAGGCTGGAGTGCAGTGGCATGATCATAGTTCATTGCAACTTCAAATTCTTGGGCTTAAGCAATTCTCCTGCCTTAGCTTCTTGAGTAGTTGAGACTATAGGCACTCACTATAACACCCCCAGCTAAATTTTCTATTTTTTTGTAGAGAGGAGGAGGTCTGTCTCTTGCTCAGGTTGGTCTGGAACTTCAGGCCTCAAGCAACTCTCCTACTTCAGCCTCCCAGAGGGCTAGGATTCAGGCAGGTGTGAGCCATTCCCAGCCAAACTTTTGTTTTTCTGAAAGCTGAAAGTTGTTTCTTGTTGAGGACAGGAGAAGCTTTTCCCCAGTCCTTGTACTACCAGTGATTTTCAATGTGTGTGTTGTGACACCTTGGTGTGCTGAGAGAGGATCTTAGGGGTGCCATGCGAAACATTTTTTTTGAGACAGAATCTTACTTTGTCACCCTGGGTAAGAATGCCGTGGCGTCATACCTCACAGCAACTTCAAACTGTTGGGCTTAGGTGATTTTCTTGCCTCAGCCTCTGGAGTAGCTGGGACTACAGGCACCCAATGCAAGGCCCGGCTATTTTAGAGACTGGGATCTCACGCTGGCTTAGGCTGGTCTTGAATTCATGAGTTTAGGTGATCCACCTGCTTCGGCCTCCCAGGATGCTAGGATTACAGGCGTGAGCCACTGTGCCCAGCCATCTCAAAAAAAATTTTTTTTTTGAGACAGAGTCTCACTATATCACCCTTGGTAGAATGCTGTGGTGTCATCACAGCTCACAGCAACCTCCAAATCTTGGGCTTAAGCAATTCTCTTGCCTCAGCCTCCAACACCCAGCTATTTTATTGTTGCGGTTGTCATTGTTGTTTAGCTGGCCTGGGTCGGGTTCGAACCTGCCAACCTCAATGCATGTAGGCTGGTGCCATAACCACTGTGCTATGGGCACTGAGCCACCGCAAAAAGTTTTAAAGATCATTAAATTATTTTCAAAAGAAGTTCAAAGCATAGTAATATGTTCTTTTTTAAAATCAACATAATTTAAGTATGCCATGGAAGTTTAACTATAGGTTCAAGTGTGCCATGAGATAAAAAAAAAAGGCTGAAAAACACTGCATTTATACTCTTATCTTTGTCTTGTGTTTCTCAAACAGGTTTAAGGAAATTCTGACTTGTTCAGGGAAAGCTCTAAGCTCTAAGTAATGTTGGAGAAAATCTAGGCTAGGCAGGTATCTGAGACCCTGGGTGGGTGGCAGCCTAAGGCAGCCAGGCTCTCAAGGTTTACTGTTGCCAAATTCACTGAGTGGAAAGGAAGGAACCCCTCCATCTGGCTTCCCGGGTCCCAGTCCTCTCTCCCATTCTTTTCCCTTCCCTGTAGGGTCCAACAAGCTGGTCTCTTCCTTACCCCACCTTGAGACTTCTGAGCCTCATCTCATTCTTCCTGCTACCTGAAATTTCCTGGGTGCTGGCTAATTCTCTCAGTCTTCCTCTTTTTGGACCCATAGCATTCAGAAAGGCTAGGTTCTAATCCTAGGTCCTAGCTAGTGACCTTGATAAGCTACCTGGCCCCTTGGAGCCTCTGGCTCCTTGTTTGTAAAGTGGGAATGATAAAGGAACCTAAGCATCAACCTGCAAGGATTATACCATGGAATATTATGCAGCCTTAAAGAAAGATGGAGACTTTACCTCTTTCATGTTTACATGGATGGAGCTGGAACATACTCTTCTTAGCAAAGTATCTCAGGAGTGGAAGAAAAAGTATCCAATGTACTCAGCTCTACTATGAAGCTAAATTACAGCTTTCACATGAAGGCTACAACCCAACTATAGCACAAGACTATGGGGAAAGGGCCAAGGAAAGGGGAGGAAGGGGGGAGGTTTTGGTGGAGGGAGGGTAATGGGCGGGGCCACATCTACTGTGCGTCTTAGAATGGGTACAGGCGAAACTTACTAAATGCAGAATACAAATGCCTACATACAGTAACTAAGAAAATGCCACGAAGGCTACGTTGAACAGTTTGATGAGAATATTTCAGATTGTATATGAAACCGCACATTGTACCTCTTGATCGCACTAATGTACGTAGCTATGATTTAACAATAAAAATAAATAAATTAAAAAAAAAGAAAGAGCATCCTGAGAACAATATCTGGCCCATGCTGTATACATGTTGGACAAAAGCAATTATTATTATGGTTATTTGGTGCAGCCCTGAGAGGGCACTAGCATGTCAAGGACATGGAGCCTGCCCTTGAGAAACTCATAGCATGTAACTCATGCTTGAATCCAGTCGATACCTTTCCACTGACCTTGGAATAAAATCCAAATGTTTCACCATAATCTGTAAGACCCTGTTACCTGGTCCCTGTCTACCTCATCCACCTCATCTCATCTAACTCTCCCCCTTACCCCTTATTTTCCACCCACTCTTTCCCACCTCTAGGACTCTGCATGTTCTACTCCCTCTGCCTAGCCCACTCTCCCCTCAGATCCTTCTCATAATCATGTCAAGTATAGCATCCTCAGAAAGGCCTTCCCTTGAGCTGGAGGTAGTGGCTCACGCCTGTAATCTTTGCACTCTGGGAGGCCAGAGTGGCTGGATTGCCTGAGCTCAGGATTTTGAGACAGAGTGAGACCCCATCTTGAAAAATAGCTGGGCCTTGGGAGCCTGTAGTCCCAGCCTCTTAGAAGGCTGAGCCAAGGGGATCGCTTGAGCTCAGAAGTTTGAGGTTGCTGTGAGCTATGATACCATAGCACTCTAACGAGGGTGACAAAGTGAGACTCTGTCTAAAAAAAAAAAAAAAAGCCTTCCCTGGCTTACTAAGTTAAACACCTGCCTCCACCTGGGATTCCCTATCTCCCTTATCTCAACACTGTTTCATTTTCTTCATAGCTCTTATTATTATCAGGAATTATCTTGTCCCTTGTTTATTATCTGTCTCCTCCTAAAATGTAACTTCATGAGGCTTTCCTTATCTGATTTATCCTCCTCTGTATTACTAATTTAGAATGGTGCCTGGCATATAGTAGGTGCTCAGCAAACATTTGGTGAGTGGCTGAATGAACAAGGGTGGCCATAACCATAAGACAAAGCTGAGCAAGCTGAAGCCTCTCCTTGGGGAGATACCAGCCCTGAGATAGGGGTGAGGTGACTCCCTGTTATTGGAAACATTTTCCAGAGGGTTTTCCCCATCTGGACTCTTGGTCATAACTCTGATTCTTTTTATTTATTTATTTATTTATTTTTTTGAGACAGAGCCTCAAGCTGTCACCCTGGGTAGAGTGCTGTGGCATCGCAGCTCACAGCAACCTCCAACTCCTGGGCTCAAGCGATTCTCTTGCCTCCACCTCCCAAGTAGCTGGGACCACAGGCGTGATTCTTTTTATTTTGTATTTTCTTTCTTTCCTTTTTTTTTTTTTTTTTTTTTGTAGAGACAGAGTTTCACTTTATGGCCCTCGGTAGAGTGCCGTGGCATCACACAGCTCACAGCAACCTCCAACTCCTGGGCTTAGGCGATTCTCCTGCCTCAGCCTCCTGAGTAGCTGGGACTACAGGCGCCCGCCACAACGCCCGGCTATTTTTTTGTTGCAGTTTGGCCAGGGCTGGGTTTGAACCCGCCACCCTCAGTATATGGGGCTGGCGCCCTGCTCATTGAGCCACAGGCGCCGCCCCTATTTTTTATTTTCTAATGCTTATAGTTTTCTTTCTTTTTTTTTTTGTTGTTTGTTTGTTTCAGGTTAATTCAGGGAACAAAGAATTAGGTTACAGTGTTTGCATTTGTTAGGTAAAGTCCCTCTTGTAATTATCTGTCCTGCCCCCAAGAGGTGTGCCATACACCCTAACATTGTGCCCATTAAGTGGGAGCACACCCAATCCCCTCTCTCCACCCCTCCACCCTCCCTTGTTCTCTTGTCCCCCACCTTGAATTAATTTGAGTTTTTCTATGTGGACATGTATTAGATCATCTACTAGCTTCACATTAGTATCGAGTATGTTGGATTCTTGCATCTCCATTCTTGTGATACTAAGAAGAATGTGTTTCAACTCCATTCAGGTTAATAAAAAAGATGTAAAGTCATCATCTTTTTTTTTATTATCGTTAAATCATAGCTGTGTACATTAGTGCAATCGAGGGGTACAATGTGCTGGTTTCATATAGTCATCATCTTTTTTATGGCTGAATAGCATTTCATGGTATACATATACCTTAACTTGTTAATCCATTCCTAGGTTGGTGGGCTAACTCTGATTCTTCATGTGCCTCCCAGGCCAATCCGGGTTCTCCTTGAAGGCATGCTCCTGTGTCTAGGCATTTTTGTAGCTAAAGCATTATTACCTACCAATCAGAATATGGGAACAGTGTTTTGGAGGCTTCCATCCATGCTAGGCATTCATCCTTTAGGTGCTGGATCATAGGGAGGTGTACTAGGAGGATGTCCCAAAGCTGAGAGCAGCATCTACTTATGAGCACATGCAGAAGTATTTGAACATATTTTTTTCTGGAGACAGAGTCTCACTTTGTCACCCTCCATAGAGTGCTGTAGCATCATAGCTCACAGCAATCTCAAACTCTTGGGCTCAAGTGATTCTCTTGTCTCAGCCTCTGGAGTAGCTGGGACTACAGGCACTTGCCACAACACCTGGGTACGTTTAGAGATGGGGTCTCACTCTTGCTCAGGCTGGTCTCAAACCTGTGAGCTCAGGCAATCCACTCACCTCAGCCTCCCAGAGTGCTGTGATTACAGGCATGAACCACCGAGCCCTGCTGGTATTTCAATATTTTAACATCCAGTGCCCAAGCTTCACATAAAGTGAGTGCAGATGAGCTTCAATAGCCTCTGCTGAGTCCTGTGGATCCAGCACTATTTCAGAGCAAAGGTCTAGCCCACCTAAGCTAGGTGGCACCTTTACGGCCACCCAGGCCAATGTTCCCCTCACTGTCACCAACCTCCAGCCACTGAAACACATGCGTTTCTACAGATGAGGAGGGAGGAGCAGAGCAAGGGCCCAAGGTCAAGCAAAAGCTGGTGAATGGAAAGGCCAAGACTTCAAGGCAATAGGTAAACACTAGAATATCTTTTTTCTTTCTTTGTTTGAGGCTGCATTTTACACTGTCACTATAGGTAGAATGCCATTGTATCATCATAGCTCACAGCAACCTCGAACTCCTGGGCTCAAGAGCTCCTTTTGCCTCAGCCTCCTGAGTAGCTGGGAATATATGTGCCCATCACAATGCCCAGCTAGTTTTTCTATTTTTAGTAGAGATGGAGTCTCACTCTTGGTCAGGCTAGTCTCAAATTCCTGAGCTCAAACAATCCACCTGGCTCGGCCTCCCAGAGTGCTAGTGTTACAGACATGAGCCACCAAGCCCTTTCTGAGAAAGGGCAGAATAGCCATATTCTAACTCCCTGCAAGCTCTAATAGCCTTTCTAAGTTAAGGGTAGGAGGTGTATTCTATCACATCTTCCCTGCTCTTTCCTGGTAGGTGCTGATCTCTTTTCTCAGGAGCACAGACAGGGGTAGGAATCCCAGCAAACCCGCTTTGGCTTCCAGGTCAGGCCCTGCAAATGGGGAGGTGTTGAGGGGGACCCTTGAAGTCTGGTATGTACAAACTTTCCTTTAGTCCTGCTTCAGCATTTTCCCTATTGCCACCTCCATATCCCCCACACCTTCCAAGGGTTCCCTGGAAGCTGAGATGACTCAGGGATTCCAAAAGTAGTCAACCTGGGAGGAAAACCCTCTGGAAAATGTTTCTCACAACAGGGAGTCACCCTAAGGAGTCCCACAGAACTGTTACGGAGATAAGGGCAGTGGCTGAGCAAATGGGTGGGGTGGGGGTACGTGTCTCAGAGCACAGGTTCTTGGGTCAGGCCCTGTCATCATGGGAAGTGGGTACAGCCACCCCTGGGGAAGACTGCATGTTTGAGGGGCCTTCCCTCTGTCTCAGGGGATACCCCAAAGGCCTCACCTGAAGGACAATGTCCCTAGTAGCCTAGTCTGTGTCCTCTCTGCAGTTAGCAAGTGAAACAAGTAGTTGAGATCATTTCCAGTTCCTTTGAACACCCCTGTCCTGTACATGGCCAGAATGGGAGGTCTGGGCTAAGTTCTGCTCCCTTTTTAGGCCTGAGGTTCTCACTGGTGTGGGGAAACCCATAGGAATCCAGTTCTTCTAAAACAGCACTGCCCTGAGAGCCTGTTCTGGGGCTAGGGACTGCTCAGGACACCAGAAGCAGCCACACTGAAGCCATGTACTAGACTAAAGGCTGGGGAACAGGAAGCTAGAGAGTGAATCCCGGCTAGCAGGGCTAAAGGCCTAAGTGGGCAGGAAGGCCCAGTGGTCTTGGGCAGGTGCAGGTGGGACTCATCCCAGCTCAAGCCCAGGTGAGTAGAAGAGTACCCACTGTGTTTTCATAACCAGCTGGGGATGAGCATAGTGTGGCATCTCTGTGCCAGGAGCTTAGATTTGGAGTTGGTCAGGGCTAGAAGGGAAACTGGCTCAGCCTTTTTTTAGCTGTGTGACCTTGGTCAAGTTACCAAATTACATTGGATCTCAGTTTCTTCATCTGTAGTATGGGGATAATAGTTTCCATGTAATGGTTTTAGTGTAAGGGTAAAATGAGATGAGGACTGTCCAGGGCTTACCACAGGTAATGCATAGGAGCTGAGGCCAGTAGGATCTGGAAGGGAGAGGTTGTCTTGGAGCACAGGGGCAGAGGGCAGGCTGTGGGAATGGGGTGATGATACTGGCCTTATTGCTGTTCCTAAGTGCCTTGCTCTCCCAGCTACCACCTGCTTCTTTTAACACCTCCCATCCTACCCTCCCAGTTTCAGGTCCCCCAAGACTCACCAGAACACCTCCCAATTCTCTAGAATGTCCTCTGACCTCATCACTTTTGGGGCTGCTTTGCCTTAAAGCATTTAAACATTGGGGCTACTTTGCCTTAAAGCATTTAAACATTGAAAGATTCCCCCCTAGCTCTGTGGTTTTAAATTATTCCTAGCTCCCTTTGTTTATTTCCTGAGTCCCTGGTTACTACAGGAGTATTTTCTAAGGGAAAGCACATGCAAATCAGGAAGCATCATTCCAGAGTCAACAGGGGTATTGGGGGTGTGTGTGTGTGTGTGTGTGTGTAAGGGAGGGTACTAGGCAAGAATGAAGAGATAGTCTGGAAGGAAGTGAGCTCTGGCCTGGTCTCATCACACTGCTCACAAGCAAACTGGACCCTGGCTGATCTGTGTCTGCTGGGTCAGGCCCAGCTCCAAGCCTTTCTGGAGCACACATGTTCCCTCTTGGCTGACATTGGCTCTTGTTGCTGGGGGTACTGGGGCTGAGTGGGCTTTTCCATGGCATGAGAGCAGCGGCTGTACCTGCCATGGGCCATGTCCTCAAGACCCTGTGAGTGGGGACCGGGTTAAGTTTGTCCCTAGAACTGAGACCTCCTGTTGGGTCTTAGGTAAGGCTGTTATAGCATCCCTCCTCTTCCTTGCTTCACATTTTCATTTGTGCAATGAGAATAGTCACCCACATCTTTTTCCATCAGACCTTGTCCATCCAGCCAATAAACTTATAGAACCAGGGCCTTCCGGGCAGTCCTGTGGGCTTAGGCATGCCTCCCTACCCCAAGGAGGAGGCGAGGACTAGGAGAGATCAAAGAGAATTGGGGGAGCAGGGGAGGGACCATGGGAGATAAGTCACAGATGATGGGTGTCCTGGAAGTTGGGGTCATCCAAGATGGGGAAGAGGTCAGAGAACAAAAGGGGATAGGGGTTAAAGGAGATAAAGGAGGAGGGAAGAGCTCACCAAGGTGGGTGATCAGAAGAACAATTGAGAAGAAGGGGAATTGTGGCTGGGTGTGGTGGCTTATGCCTGTAATCCCAGCACTCTGGGAGGCCGAGGCAGGAAGATTGCTTGAGCTCAGGAGTTCAAGCCCAGCCTGAGTAAGAGTGAGATCCTGTCTCTCGTAAAAATAGAAAAATAAAATAAAAATAGAAAAACTAGCTGGGTGTTGTAGCGGGCACATGTAGTCCCAGCTACTCAAGAGGCTGAGGCAAGAGAATCATTTGAATCCAGCAGTTTGAGGTTGCTGTGAGCTATGATTATGTCAGGATACTCTACCTAGGGTGACAGAGTGAGACACTGCCTCAAAAATAAATAAATAAATAAATAAAATAAAATAAAGAAGGGAAACGTGGAGACCAGACCCTGGGTGGAAGTAGCAGAGATCATGGAAATGAGGCCATTTGAAGGGAGGCCAGAAGACATTTCCTAATTTTGAGTACCAAACCAACCAGGGAAATCCCCATAATGACAATTCACAAGAACACAGAATAGCAGAATGCTATTGCTTTGACCCCACACCCGGAAAAGTGCAAAGAGCAAAGTTTACCCAATCAGCTACCAGGTTATAATGATGCTTATGGCATCCTCTATGAGTATAGCATTTTAAGCAGCTTTTGGGTTTTTTTTTTAAATCTCAAGTCACTCCTTCCAAAAGATAGTGGAAATAAATTTGAATAAACAAAACAGGTTTGCTGAAAATAAAACCAGGACTCCTAACCTGTTCCAGTCAGCCTGCTTCCACGAGGTCTGCTGGTTGGTGCCACACCTGTGACTGAGTGAGTGGCATCCGGTATGTACCAGGTGAGTGCACAGAGGGCTGCTGAGAGGGAAAGAAGAAGACATGTTGCTGAGGGTGGAGGGAGGTCAGGCTCTCAAGTTTGCGGCTAGGGACCAGGTGAAGCTAGAAACCAGTATCTCAGAAAGCCAGCTTGGGCAGGGTTTGAGTGGGAAGGGAACCTGGATAAGGTGGAAGCAGGTCCCTCACTGGCCTTTTCCTACAGGTGGCTGCATTCTTGGCAATGGTCATGGGAACCCACACCCTCCAGGGGCGGCTCCAGAGGGACTGTAGCCATCAGCTCAGCTGCTGCCCCAGCAAAGGGCAGGACCTGCCTGAAGAGTGGCTGAAGTGGAGCACTATGCTTGTCTCTCCCCCAGAGCCTGCCAGCCTCACCTCCCACCCAGGATCCTGCAAGGCCAGCGAAGATGGACCCCTCAACAGCAGGGCCATCTCCCCTTGGAGATACGAGTGAGTCTGCTGTCCCCTCCTGAATGCCTGCGGGAGTTACCCTGTGTGTGCTGGTCAGGTTATGTGTGAGGGACTAGGGAGTTCTATTCAATTCCAGCCTGCTCTCCCCTTTTGATCTCAGAGAGGCCATACTGTTTTGGAGTTAGACAAGGATTTCAGTCCCAGATCTGACTCTCAGTGGGTGACCTTGAACCAACTACTTAAGTTTCCAAACTCTGGCTTTTTGTTTTTTAATCTGTAAAAGGATATACTACCCCTTAGGCTAATATGCAGATCAAGTGATATGATGTATGTAAAAGTCTGTGTATATATATATATTTTAATTTTTGAGACAGAGTCTCACTTTCTCACCCTCAGTAGAGTGCTGTGGTGTCACATGGCTCACAGCAACCTCCAACTCCTGGGCTTAGGCAAGTCTCTTGCCTCAGCCTCCCGAGTAGCTGGGACTATAGGCGCCTGCCACAACGCCCGGCTATATTTTTGTTGCGGTTTGGCCGGGGCTGGGTTTGAACCTGCCACCCTCAGTGTATGGGGCCAGCACCCTACTCACTGAGCCACAGGCGCTGCCCATAAAAGTCTGTATTTATGTTGGTTCTCTCTTTTTCTTTCTTTCTTTTTTTTTTTTGAGACAGAGTCTCACTGTGTTGCACTTAGTAGGGTGCTGTACTGTCACAGCTCACAGCAGCCTCAAACTCTTGGGCTTAAGTGATTTTCTTGCCTCAGCCTCCCAAGTAGCTGGGACTACAGGTGCCTGCCACAACACCCTGCAATTTTTTTGTTGCAGTTGTCATTGTTGTTTAGCAGGCCTGGGTCGGGTTCGAACCTGCCAGCCTTGGTGCATGTGGACAGTGCCCTAAACACTGAGCTATAGGCACCAAGCTGAGTTTTTCTATTTTTTAGTAGTGACTGGGTCTGGCTCTCACTCAGGTTGGTCTTGAACTCCTGAGCTCAGGCGACCCACCTGCCTCAGCTTCCCAGGGTGCTAGGATTATAGGCATGAGGCACCATGCCCAGCAGGGTTACAAGTATTCTAAGATAGTGAAACCCTCAATTCTTTTTTGTGGGGGGAGGATTGAGTGCTGTGGCATCATAGCTCATAGCAACCTCAAACTCTTGGGCTTGAGCAATCCTCTTGCCTTGCCTCCTGAGTAGCTGGGACTATAGGTGTGCTCCACAATGCCCAGCTACTTTTAGTAGCGATGGGGGTCTCACTCTTGCTCAGGCTGGTCTCGAACTCTTGAGCTCAAGTAATCAACCCGCCTCTCATAGTGCTAGGGTTATAGGTGTGAGCCACTGTGTCCAGTCAAAACCCTCAATTCTTGGGGGCAGGAGCCCTGGACTCATTACCTCTGACCACGATCAAGGCTATCATATATTTTCACTCAGTGTGTTGCACAAATACAATTCTCTATTTGTACTATGATGTGAAAAATATTAAGGAGCACAGAAATAGGAACAATGAAACACAATATTAAAAATTAAGGACTTAGCATCTCAAACATTTTTCTTCTTCTGTCTCATGTTTTCACCAGGTGTCTGTGTTCCACTCCCCTATGTTTTAATCTTGGCTTTGGATGGAGGGAGAAGTTCAGTGAAGCAGGGAGGGTGTCAGCTTTAATTGAAGTTAGATCTAGGGTGGCCACTTTAGGTCACAGTGCTCTGGAGTGGTCTCAGAAGACTGACTGGATCCTGGACCAAATCCAATGGCGTGGGAGCCTCTTAGAGGAGGCCAGGTGTCAGATGGTTGACTCATCTTTGATTTAGACCCCTCATAGGAGGTTGTGAACCCCTGATAGCCACTCAGCTGGACTTCCCCAAAATGTGTCCTGTGCAACCCTCTTCCCACAAGCTTCTCCTCAAAGTTGATGATGCCAAGTAAGTTTGAGAAAGGCTGCTGCAGCCCTTACTCCTAGGAGATGCAGAATGCCTTCCATACATTACAGTCAGCAAGAAGTCTGTAGAAAAGAAACTGTTAAACTCAGTGTTTCCCAAATGCATTTGGCCACTCAACACTTTTCGTGCAGGGAATTTATTGGGGAATCCATTTTGGGAAATGCTGTGATAGTGAACCCCAGCTTGCCAGGGCTTGTCTATATGGAGAATGGCTCTGTAACCTGGGGGTTGTTTCTTTTTTTTTTTGCAGTTTTTGGCCGGGGCTGAGTTTGAACCCACCACCTCTGGCATACGGGGCTGGCGCCCTACTCCTTTGAGCCACAGGGCAACCCCACGGGGGTTGTTTCTTGCTAGACCACTGCAGTTCCACACATTTGGAAGATTTACTTTTCAGAGATTTTCAAGTGGGTTTTTTGGCCACGAATTCCTTTCAGAATAAGTTATAGACATGAGCCACTGTATCTGGCCTTCTGTGTACTTTTTTTTTCTTTTCAGAGACAGGATCTCACCTTTTTTTGTAGCGTGTGTGTGTGTCTCACAGCGTTGCTCAGTCTGGTCTCCAAATCCTGACCTTGAGCCATCCTCTTGCCAGGACCTTCCAGAGTGCTGGGGTTATAGGCATGAGCCACCATGCCCGGTCTCCCATGCACTCTTGAAGTGTGCTATATTATAATAAGTGCTCGGACAGCATCTGGAAGCATGTGCAGGAAAGGGTGGATGATGGCTCCCTCTGAGGAGTGGAACTGGTGGAGAGAGATGATTAGCTTTCACTTTATACTCTTTTATACTTGGATGTCAGAGTAGTGGGGTTTTCTTGTTTGTTTTTTTTTGTGAAACAGAGTTTCACTATGTCGCCCTCAGTACAGTGCTGTGCTGTCACAGCTCACAGCAACCTCTAACTCTTGGACTCAAACGATTCTCTTGCCTCAGCCTCCCAAGTGGCTGGGACTACAGGTGCTTGCCACAACGCCCAGCTTTTTTGTTGCAGTTGTCATTGTTGTTTAGCAAGCCCGACAGCCTTGGTGTATGTGGCTGGCGCCGTAACCACTGAGCTACTTTATTGCCCCCGTAGAGTGCTATGGTGCCATAGCTCACAGCAACCTCTAACTCTTGAGCTCAAACAATTCTTTTATTTTAGCCTCCTGAGTAGCTCGGACCATAGGTGCCTGCCACAGCGCCCAACTATTTTTAGAGATGGGGTCTTGCTTAGCTTAGGTCTTGAGCTCGTGAACTCAGGTGATCCACCCACCTGGGCCTCCCAAAGTGCTGGAATTACAGGCATGAGCCACTGCACCCAGCCCAAAGTAGTTTTTGACTTTTACAAAATAATCACAATAATGATGGTGATTACAACATCAAAACTCATGCTGGAGCCCAGTGTATCTATCCAACAGAAGCAGCGCTGCTCTGGTGGAAGAGCTGTTCCTTTTCCCTACCTCCCTGAGGGTCCCAAGTACAATCAGAAAGCCACTCTTTTGCCCTCTACTCTCATTTACAGTTGGGAAAATAAATTGGGCAGGGGAGGTGTCTTGTTCAAAGTTACACAGCCAGTGGGTTCGAGAACTGAGACAAGAAGCCAGGCCCCACAGCCTTCCTCAGCATCCCCACTCCTCCCACCTGGCCCTCCCTGCTTCTGGCCTGTCCCTGCCGGGCCTGACAAGTGCCACCTCCACAGGTTGGACAGAGACTTGAACCGGCTCCCCCAGGACCTGTACCATGCCCGCTGCCTGTGCCCCCACTGCGTCAGCCTCCGGACGGGCTCCCACATGGATCCCCTGGGCAACTCGGAGCTGCTGTATCACAACCAGACTGTCTTCTACCGGAGGCCATGCAATGGCAAGCAACAGGCCCACAATGGCTACTGCCTGGAGCGCAGGCTCTACCGGGTCTCCTTGGCTTGTGTGTGCGTGCGGCCCCGTGTGATGGCCTAGTAGTGCCTGCCTGAGGCTGGTCCCCTACTGGGAAAATTGGAGCCAAGTGTACAGCCAGTTGTTAAGAGGTGGGCCAGGACACTCAAGTATTCTGCAAAGCACCACCTGGAACAGCTGGACCTTGGAACAGGATGGAAGGCTTTGGAGAGAACAGAACTTTTACAATTTTTGGAAGCACTTTATAAAGGGAGCAGCTGCTGCTTAGGGCTGCTGGAAGCTGGTGTCTTGGCATTTCCTCTTAGGAAAAGTCTTCAAAGCTCTGCCCATTTCTTGAGGCCACCACTCATATCTTCTCCTCCCATCCCCCACTGCCCTGGCGCAGCACAAGCATTTTCTTGATATTTCCCCTTTGCCACTGGACAGCCCTTCATTTTGTTCATTTATTCATCAGACACTCAGTGAGCATCTACTTTGGGCACATTCTGGTGTGGTTATTAGTCTTTTGATATGGATAATTCTAAGGAAGAAGCTGTTATTGAACGTGGAGAGATTTATCCAAATAAATCTGTATTTATAAACACCTAACCTGTCTGTGGCATCCATGGTGCTGGAACATGTTGTGGTTTCCCAGCGTGTCCCTTCTCTTCCCCACCATCAGCCCTCACCTTCTGCCCACCCTGCCAGCTTTCTCTGTCCTCCACAGTTTCCGCTGTACCCTCCCATTCCCTCTCTTCTCTGGTGCCCTGGTCCACCCCTGAATACCAGGATGGGGGCCAGGCTAGCTCCTGGCATGCTGGAGAGACAGAGGCCCATTGAGGCACTGCTGCGGGCACACAGCGCCCCCTTGTCCCCCCAACAATCCGCCTTTGTCCTCTGGTCCTGGCTGCTGCAGCTTGGTCCTGGGGGTGCTGCCTGGGCCGGGCTCCAGCTCCCACCCTCCCTAAAAGGAAAGGGGAAAAAGGACTGACCAAGGAAGAGGGTTAAGGTTAGGGGAGAGGGACACAGACTTCTTCAGGCTTAGGTCCCTGGGGGCTCCTAGTCTTGCCCCAGTTCCTCAGCTCACCTCCCAGCTCTTGGTTTCCTTTAGGACCTCTTCCTTTCCCGTTCCTTCTTCCCTTCTGCAGACTGGGTTGGGCTCTGAGTGTGGGGAGGGTTTAGTCCCTCCCTTCCTCCCCTTTTCCCCACCCCATGTGCTTTGTGGGGGGCTGGTACAGGCAGCAGTACAGGCACTCTGGGCATCTGGGTGCAGGCCCATTGGGCAAGCCCCGCAGCGGCCACCTTCCTTCAGTCGCAGGCAGGCCTCCCAGCTTCACTTTCGGGTTTCTTGAAGTGCCTTCTTGTTCCTGTCTGCTTCCCCATTCTTCCAGTTTTTGTTTCCTTTCCTGGGCTGGTGGCAGCCGGGGGCTGTGTGGTGGGCTCCACAGAGATGTTCGGTGCTTGGGATCGCCGGGACCGGCCCCCTGAGGAGGGGACAGCTTCAGAGCTCCAGGGCTTCGCTGTGGACAAGACCTTCCTCTCCTCCCTCAAAGGCATCCTGCTGGAAACCGAGCTGGTAACAGCTGCCTCCCCAACCTGGTGCCTCCATCTCCCCCATTCCTGGCTCACCTCTCAGCAGTCCCCCTCTGTAGGCTTTCTGGACACCTCTCCTGCCCCCAGCTGCCCCGTCCTTGTCGCCTACTCTGCTTCTTGCTGCCTCCCCGTCAGGAGGCGGTGACAGCAGGTTTCAGTTGCAGCAGGAGGGATCGAAATTAGACAGAGGACAGCCTTCCGGGACACTGAGGGAATGTGAGACAGTGTGATGGGACAGTGGTAATCCTGCTCTCTTTTCCTGACCCCTAAGATGGCCAGTTTTTGCCATGTCCAAGAAGTCCAACTATCAAAAAGGGCAGAATTCCTGTAGGTACACTTTATCCGTTGCCTGCTGCCCCGGGAACATCTATTCTCAGGAAAGATTCTTCCCCTGGTTACTTAGTAAGACCATAGAATAAAGTTCAGGCTTTGCATATATGCCAGCCTATATTGCCAGAGCTGAAGGGACCCCCAGAGTCCACTGGGAAGCATCCGCCTCCACAGCCTTCTCTCTTGGCATGAAATCAAAGGCTCTGATCTTTGTCAGAGGAGTTTTAGGCATCTGGGAGTGGGGAGCATTATGATCCGGGGCTGGTGTTCACATTGTACTCTGTGTTCCTGGGAGACACCATCAAATAGAGCCTCCCGCAGCCTTGCAGTGCGGCCAGACTGCTGGGCTTGCTGGGATGCCTGGGGAGCTGTGAGGGAGGCTAGAAACTGCCTTGGATGGTCAAATGCTCTGCAATGGTGGCTCCTGACACCAGGGTTTGGGAGACATGCCAGAGCTCTTCCTTCTCCTCTCCAAGGACAGGTGGTGGATGTTTGGGGCAGCTCCCAAGTAGGGGAAGGCAAAGGCCTGGCATGTGCCTGTGTTCTCTTCCTGGTGAGTTCCACATATTCGGTCCTGCAGGCCCTGACCTTCATCATCTTCATATGCTTCACGGCCTCTATCTCTGCCTACATGGCCGCAGCGCTGCTGGAGTTCTTCATCACACTTGCCTTCCTCTTCCTCTATGCCACCCAGTACTACCAGCGCTTCGACCGGCTTAACTGGCCCTGTCTGGTGAGGATGCCTGACTTCTACCCCATTCTCCTCTGAATGCTGAGCTTTCCTTTCCTCTCCCAGCTTCCCTCAATTTCTGTACCCAGCTGGACTTTGCCCCACGCTGTGCCCTGCACTCAAAGCTGTGCTTTGATCTACACTGATTTCACAGCTACAGGGTCACTGACAAGGAGGAGGACTACATCCCTTAGATTTTCTCTCCCAACTCACCAAAGGTACAGACAGCCTCAGCACCAGTCCCAGCCCTGGCCTAGGCCACCTGGCTGGTATGTTCCAACCTCTGTCCATGGGCTCCAGCCACTGTGCCTGGGTCAGCCCCACCCCAGCCCCTGACTTCTCATTCTGGTTGTTCTGGATTCATCTGCTTCCATTCCCTGGGTGGCAGTGTCAGCTCACTCTCTCAAAAGTGCTTTACGCTGTGTCCAGGGGTGTCCTCCTGTAGGAGTTCAGAATGCCCGAGAGTCAGGCTGCTGAGTAACCCCAGAACCTCAGGGCGATGCAGCCCTGTCTTCTAAGGTCCCTTCAACCCTGTACCCTTGGCCCCCAGGACTTCCTCCGCTGTGTCAGTGCCATCATCATCTTCCTGGTGGTCTCCTTTGCAGCTGTTACCTCCCAGGATGGAGCTGCCATTGCTGCTTTTGTGAGTTTAGCCCTGCAGGGCTCTTCAGCTCCTTAGGACCTCTGACTAGTGCGTGCACACTTTCTGTGTCAAAAGCCAAAGCCAGTGCCCAGGGGTTGGTTACACCTCACCTGTACCACCCACCTCCCTTTCCCTTAATGCCATGGCCCAGTAGCTTTGTTGTGTCATCTCCACTCCTACTTTTCAGGTTTTTGGCATCATCTTGGTTTCAGTCTTTGCCTATGATGCCTTCAAGATCTACCGGACTCAGATGGCGCCCAGGGCCACCCAGGGTGAGTGCCTGTGCTCTGAGGAGAGGAGATGCCCCTCACCTCACTAGCTAACCCATCCTGACATGGCTTCCCTGCCCGGCTCCATCTTCACAGGAGACCAGCAGTGATTCTGAGACTACCTGGCTCCCCTGCCTAGCCAGATAAAGGGGACAGTGAAGCCCAGGCACGTCTCCTTTGGATCCGATAGTGTCCCGGCCCACTGTTAACCCTTCCAGGCCTCCAGAGATGTGTGACCTAAGAAGTCACTGGGGACCTGTCTGTGGAGCCCGATGCTCTGGTATCCGGCTCCTGCTGAAGTTCTGGCAGAGGAATGGGACTTAAGGGGTTGGGGGAGGAAGCCAGGCCCCTAAGTCATGCTCAGATTAAAAGATTCAAATCCTCCTGGTGAGTCTTTTTCTACCCCAGAAACTAGGCAGGTCTAGATGCCAAGGAATATTCATGAAAATGTTGCTGGAACAGCTCATGGGCTCTCTCTGGGATGGGGGTCTCAGCAGTGAGGTGGGGTTGGGACGGTGGGGGAGGGCTAGCCTAAAAATGTGGAAGATGCCCCCCCAACACAAAGCTTCCATGCTACAATTCTGTGTGCAAAGCCACTTTGTGGTGTGCCTAGTGGCTGGGCACCCAGAGTTCTGTGTCTGAGAAGGCACAAATCTTCCTGACCTAAGTGCCCACCCGACACACCATTCACACAGGTTGGTGAGCTGGAAGAGAAGAGCTAGCCTGGGGTGTGTGTGTAGAGCTCCCCCTCGTGGTGTGGGGAGGACATGGTCTGCCGGTTGAGGGGAGAGGGCAGCCTGAGGTATCAAAGAAGGGAGAGCATCCCTGAATGCTAATTCCAGCACTTTGTACTCACATATTTTAGGAGGCAAAGCAGGAGGTTAGCTTGAGACCAGAAATTCGAGACCAAACTGCTGACTCCGGAAAAGCTCTTAGACATCAGCTGGGCCAATGCTCTCATTCCATCTAAGAGAAAACTGAGGCCCGGCTAGGGGAAGTGACTCCCTTATTTGTAACAGAGCTAGGGCTATAGCATCCAGCTCTCTTGATACCTGAGAGAGTTCTGGAGACTGTACTGTGCCCCTTTGTAACTCAGAAAATATTGGCTAGCCTCATGACAGCTCCCTCCAGGGGAGGATGCATATTCCCCAGCTTGCCAGCTCCTCAGCACACGTTTCCTGAGGGCCTCCTGTGTGTAGACCCTGTGCTGGGCAGCAGGGGATTCAGAGGTGACAGGTGGGTCTGTCTTTAAGCCCTCATAGGCTAGAAAAGAGAAAAGCTGGCAAGGGCTCCTTTGATGAATTTTTTTTTTTAAGAGACAGAGTCTCACTTTGTCACCCTTGGTAGAGTGCTGTGGCGTCACAGCTCACAGCAACCTCCAACTCCTGGGCTTAGGTGATTCTCTTGCCTCAGCCTCCTGAGTAGCTGGGATCACAGGCGTCTGCCACAATGCCTGGCTATTTTTTGTTGCAGTTTTGCCAGGGCCAGGTTTGAACTCGCCACCCTCAGTACATGGGGCTGGTGCCCTACCCACTGAGCCACAGGTGCCATCCGAAATTTTTTTTTTTTTGGAACAGAATCTCAAACTGTCACCCTGGGTAGAGTGCTATGGCATCACAGCTCATGGCAACCTCATATTCTTGGGCTTAAGGGATTCTCTTGCCTTAGCCTCCCAAATAGCTGGAATTACAAATACCTGCCACAATGCCTGGCTATTTTTTTGTTGCAGTTGTCATTGTTGTTTTAGTTGACAGGGGCTGGGTTTGAATCCGCCAGCCTCAGTGTATGTGGCTGGTGCCCTACTGACCGAGCTACGGGCGCCGCCTGATGAATGTTTTTTGAGGGCTAGCTGTTAGGAAGTTTGGAGTGGGTACTGCTGCAGCCTGGCCATCAATCCTCTGGGGCCCATGACAGTCCAGTGTAGCCAGGACACTCTGCCCAGCCTGAGTAGCCTGGCCTGGTCTGGCTCAGCAGCTCTATCCAAGCTGACCTCCTGTGTCTTCTCTCTGATGTGGACATGCTCCTTCCCTGAAATAGAATCCTTCTTCTTCTGGGGTGCTCCTCCCAGTGACAGACTCCAGCTCCCAAGTCTAAGTCTTGAACTCTGGTGCTGGTGGTCTACTATTCTTGGGGTGACCACTCCTCTCTTGGTCTGATTTTTCCTGCCTCCTGCTTCCTATCCTCCTATCCTTGTGTCTTGGCTCCTCATGAGGACTGGCAGTTTCTCCTGAGATAGAGCTAACTAGATTTTGTTTGTTTGTTTGTTTGTTTTTTCAGACAGAGTCTCAAGCTGTCACCTTGGGTAGAGTACTGTGGCATCACAGCTCATAGCAACCTCAAACTCTTGGGCTTAAGCGATTTTCTTGCCTCAGCCTCCCAGGTAGCTGTGACTGCAGGCGCCAGCCACAATACCTTTTTATTTTTATTGTTTTGGTTGCAGTTGTCATTGTTGTTTTAGCTGGCCCGGGCCAGGTTTGAACCCGCCAGCCTCGGTGTATGTGGCTGGCGCCCTATCTACTGGGCTGTGGACACCACCTTAGATTTTGTGTTATTCTGATCTCTACTCACAATTCTCAGGGCTAAGACACAACCCATTCTCAAGATTAGTTGACTGACATTGGGGTTGGGGTAGGATGGGCAAGGCTTGGGGAGTCAGGGAGATGAGCTGCCAGGTGAAGACACGAACCTCGTTGCAAAGCCCAGTGGGCAGTGAAGTCAGACCAGAATGGGGCCAAGATCAGGCCTGTGCCTTGAGTAGCTGTGGGTCCTGGGCCAGACTGTCCCTGGTAGAAGCTGAGAGAGAGCAGAAATGCAGTGTACCCTGTGTACCTGTACATGCACCTGTGCTTGTCTGTGAGTGTGAGAGCCAAAATGAGAGGAGAAATGCCCAGGGTTGGACCTCATTGCAGAATGGTGGTGGCTTAGTATCAGCTGGCCCCAATGTCAGGCTGCCCTCATGGTGAGGGGCTGACCTGCAGAAGCTAGGGTCAGACCTCTGGGGATGACAGGGAGGGGTTACTTCCACAGGGCTGACTACAGCAAGATTGCTCCCACCACCTTTCCTCACACCTTCATCCCCACCACCCACAGCCAGCTCCAAGCCCCTCCTAGCATCAGTGAGAATTCATTTGGAAAGAGTAGCTATCCCAGGGCACCTTTAACCTCTGCAACCTGAGAGGTGAGTGGCTAGATTGGGTGTCAGCTTTAGCTCCTACCATCTAGAATGGGCTCAACAATTTAGTGCTTTTGTTTTCTGCACTTAAGAAATTTCTCCCCCTCCTTCCTGTGTGATCAACTGAGCAGAACTGGGTCTCGTGGCTGTGCCACCTCAGGCAGGACTCCTCACTTCTCTGGGCCTCAGTCTGCTTCTCTACAGCTGTGGGATGTCCTTGCTGCTGCAGCTCTGACACGGCGACTGGGGCCTCTTGTTTCTCAGGCCACCAACACTCGTTACTCTAAGATGGACTGCTGGTGGGAAGGACAGAGGGACTCAGGCAAAGTCTGACACTCACATTTATTATAGGTTAGCAAGGGTGAGGTTCCGGAGGCAGCATCACTCCTCATCATGCATTTTTTGCTGAGAAAGGAATAAGAGGTGTGAGGGGACAACTGGCGAGGGGAAGAAAAACTGTGGGGGAGTAATCCTAGGGCCTTCAGGGAGATGCCCTCGAAGGGGGGTTAGGATTCTGGGGATCTTGGGTTCCCATGTTAGGGGTACTTATGGTTTAAGGGGTGGGACTGAGGCTTTTTGCAGAGGGGGCTATTTTGAGCAGGAGGGTGGATACCCATGTTATGGGTGCCGTGGGACCCTCAGGGCTCCCCACATGTAGAACAAGGAGTGCCCACCCTGAGGGGTGCTCATGCCAAGGTAATGCTGCTGTGGGGGCAGAGCCCAGGGGAGGAACCCACCTTGCCGCCAATATCGCGGCTCTTGGCCCGCAGCTTGTTGACCTGGGACTCAGCGATGTCGGCCCGCTCCTCTGCCTCATCCAGCTCATGCTGTACCTTGCGGAACTTGGACAGGTTGGTGTTGGCCTGCTCCTCCTGTGGGGTGGGGGGATGGTGTGAGGGTGGGAGCCTGGGTTCTCAGCCTCCCAGCCTGGGTGACCAGCTTCCCCATGCCCCCTCCACACCCCCAGGCCTAGTCCCCAGCAAGATTACTCACCGCCTCCTCGGCCTGGCGCTTGTAGGCCTTGACCTTCAGCTGCAGCTTGTCTACCAGGTCCTGCAGCCGCAGCAGGTTCTTCTTATCCTCTTCCGTCTGGGGTAGGTGGGCAGTAAGAAACCAGTTTTGGGAGAGGAGCAAGCACATTCACCTTTTTCCTTCCTCCCCTGTGGTTCCATTCTTCTTCTCAGACCTAACTGCCCCACACTCCAGTGGCTCAGGTCAAAGAGGTGGTGGGGAAGATTTCATCTCTGTCTCTACTTGTAGGTCAAAGGGCAACACAAGTTCTCAGGGATTCACCATGTGAGTAGGGCTGCTGTCCTAAAGCTGGAGTGGGGAGAGGGGCCCAGAACCCATTGGTATTCCCTGTGGTAATGTAGAGGCACCAGGTCTGTCCCAGCTCCGATCTGGTGGAGAAACTCCAGTCTGGAGCAATGGTGCTGCTCTTGGCTAGTGGTTCTGGAGTGACCAAGAGAGGAATAATGAAGAATGCAGAGAGAAGGTTGTATTGTCATAGTCCGGGTTATCCTACTCTATCAGAGCTCAGTGTTCTGATAGATTGTAGTGGGCCAGAATTCAGGCACCAGGATCATAGGCTCCGATGCCACTTGATCATTCCTATCTCTATCTCTTTGCATGTGCTAGAATGCCATTGCCACTTTTGTCTGCAATAAACATGGGGTTCTACATGTGCAATCTCTTTCCTATGGCTCTGGTGTCCATTTGTCAAATGGACTGATGACTGAGACCAAAGTCTCCTTTGTTTTTCCTTTTCAGGCACACTGAAAATAATAAGCCAAGGGCAAAAGCTCTGAGCTATGTTGATGGAGGTCTGAGGACATTCTGGAATCTTCTAAGGCTTTCTCTTCATGTCCTAGAAGGTCCATGGAAAATCTCTGACTTTTTTTTCTACCACCTGACTCTGATCCCTAAAGTGCCACAGTGTACCTCTTTATCAGGCTGGTAGAAAGGGAAAAGACCCTTGGGACTATTTGGAAGCCTTCATGGTAGCGCTTTGAGGTATTAAAAAGCCAGGAGAAAGGCTGGTTAAAAGAACTTTCAGGAAGTAGAAGTAAATTCTCCATTTGCTAGAACGATGCATGGACTTGAGCCAAAATGACTTCAGAGAATGTATAAGATTAATCTACAGACAGCATCTCAAGGAGCAGGTGGCAGGAGGGCTGCCTGGAAGGTGGCACAGCAAGACGGGAGTTGGGGGCAGGAGCCACACCTGGTAGGTGAGCTCCTTGATGCGCCGCTCGCTCTTCCTCATGCCCTTGACCGACTCCGCATTGCGCTTCTGCTCCACCTCCAGCTCGTTCTCCAGCTCCCGCACCCGCGCCTCCAGCTTCTGCAGCTGCTTCTTGCCACCCTTGAGGGCGATCTGCTCGGCCTCGTCCAGCCGGTGCTGCAGGTCCTTAATGGTCTGCTCCATGTTCTTCTTCATGCGCTCCAGGTGGGCACTTGTGTCCTGCTCCTTCTTCAGCTCCTCAGCCATCATGGCGGCCTGTGGGCAGGGCAGAGGTGTCAAGGAACAAGGGCCCATCCTGGTCTCTTTCCCCCAAAGGTCTCTTCTCTCCTCTCTGGGTGTTTGTTCTCTCAGACCCTCAAGCCTACAGAACTGCAAAGTCAACTTGGTGTTACAGCATGGTGGCCTTGCCTGGATGCAGGAACTTATTTGTTTTAGGGAAAGGAGAAGGGGGCTGGTCACTCACATCCGTGATGGCCTTCTTGGCCTTCTCTTCAGCATTCCTGCACTCCTGCAGAGCCTCCTCCACCTCTGACTGGAGCTGGGTCAGATCCAATTCCATTTTCTTCTTCTGGTTGATGAGGCTGGTGTTCTAGAAATGAATAGAGAAAACAATCAAATACCTATTTTGCTTTGTTACCTGATTCCACACCTTTTTCCAGAGGGAATTAAAGATGGTCATTTTTATAGACAACAAGCCCTGCTTTTAGGATGTTCCTTGTTTTGCACCTGATTTCCTTTTTTCCTATGAAAATGGCTATGTTCTAAACATTTTATCTATAATTACTCAGCTCTGAAGTAAGACCTCAAAGAGCAAAAGGTCTGCACTTCTGCTCCTGAACTCTTTAGTAACATGTTTATGTTGAAGTAAGATAATATTCCTAGAAAAATGGAAACAACATTCTTACTAGGACCATATTCTGGAAGTGACTATAGTTACAGCAAGAATGTGGTGGGGTGAAGAAGAGGGGACAAGGTCAGAAGATGATATCATACCCACACATACTAGATTACAGAACAAATGTCCATAGCAATAGATGGGCACAAAAAGTCATTGCAGAGTAAAACTGAAAACACTGTGGGTGGGATTGCAGAAAAATGGTCTTCTATTCAGAATTTGGTTTACAAGCAGTACAGTTATACTTCTTTAAACCCTCAAACTTTGATCTTTACAGACCAAGCTGGAGGTAGTCTTTAGATCAAGGATATTAAATAACAGGATGCATTCCACTACTCCCAGATTTGTAGCTTTGGCAGGCATCACCAATCAATCATGACACTCTTTACTTTTAAGTCTTGATCTCTTTCTCAAGATAGTGGTTCTAGCAGCGACTACTAACAAATGTGAGTTGGCCCTAGCGATGAAAAGATTTGTGACCCCCGTTAGATATGCTCACTTAGAACATCTGGTTTCTACAAATGTCCTGGGCACTGACACTCAGCAGGTTTCCACACGGCAGCCCCCCTCACCTGGGAGTGCAGCAGCTGCACCCGCTCGCTGGTCTCAATCAGCTCCTGCTCCGCCAGCTTCCGAGATCGCTCCGTCTGCTCCACCACCGCACGCAGCTCCTCCAGCTCAGCCTGCAGCAGGTTGTTGCGCCGCTCCACAATCGCGATGTTCTCCTTCAAGTCGTCATTGGCACGGACTGCATCATCCAACTGGATCTGGGTGTCCTGAGAACCAGGAGGGTGGGCATGAGGTAGGGCGCTGGCCTCAGTGCCCTTCCCAAGGCAAGGCCGTTAGGTGGAGCTGGCTGTGGTGGACAGCCCATTGTGCTGGCTCGGTGGAGGGAGGATGGGGGGGGGAGGAGCCTGGAGCCCGGAGCCGGGGGAGGTCTCTGCAATGACCCAGGGGTGTGAGGAACCCAGTGCCTCTGATAGGTCACAGCCAGTACACCAGGCCACATGGGGTCCAAGGCCCTCTGGGGGAGGTGAGCGGCCGTTTCCAGGCATCTCCATATACCTTTAGCAAGCTCTGGAGGCTCTTGACTTGCTTCTGGGCCTCGGCAGCTATGCGGTTGGCGTGGCTGAGTTGGATCTCCATCTCGTTGAGGTCACCTTCCATCTTCTTCTTCACCCGCAGGGCCTCGTTGCGGCTCCGCGTCTCCGCGTCCAGGGAGGTCTGCAGCGAGTCCACCACCCGCAGATGGTTGCGCTTGGCCTGCTCCATCTCCTCATCCTTCTCTGCCAGCTTGCGCTCGATCTCTGCCTTGATCTGGTTGAACTCCAGCTGGGCCCGGAGGATCTTGCCCTCCTCATGCTCCAGGGAGGCCTGGAGGATGGGAAGAGGGGGTCAGGGCAGACAGTCAGGGCACAGGGCAGGGTGTCAGAGGGAGGCTGAGAGGATGCAGGTGTCAGCCAGGACTAAGGCCCTGAAAAGCAGAGCAGGGAAGAGATGGGGTGGTGGGACCTGCACCCCATACCCGTCTAAGTGCAGCAGGGGAGGCAGTGTTAGACTCCCTGGGCTTCCTCTGTCAAGGAAAGGGTTTGGACCCTTCAGCACTAACATTGTATAAGGTCTTGACCCATCTAAAATATTATAGAAAAAGGGAAGATCTTCAGAACCACAAATTTAAAATTTTTTATTTGTTTCCTAGTCTCTCAACTTTTTGTTAGAGAAGTTAGAATCCTCCAAATTCAGGGCTATTCTCAGGTGCTTAAAAATAAATGGTAACAATAACTGGCCTGTATTAAGTGCTTAATGTGTTACCTCATTCGATCTTCATAATAACCATGCACAAAATCCTATGAGGTATATAAAATTAATTTCATTTTACAGATGAGAAAAGTGAGGCAGAGAGAGGTAAGGGATCTCGCTAATGACACATTGAAGGTCCTTTAGCTGAGTTTCAAACTCAGGTCTGTTTGACTTGGAAGCCCACACTCCTACCCACTGTCTGAGGAGTTAATATAAGGGCTAGAGTCTGACTTTAAAAACCTGGCGCGGGGGCTTGGCACCTAGTGCTAGGCACATACACCGGAGCTGGCAGGTTCAAACCCAGCCCGGACCTGCCAAACAACAATGACAACTATAACCAAAAAATAGCTGGGCGTTGTGGTGGGAGCCTGTAGTCCCAGCTACTTGGGAGGCTGAGGCAAGAGAATCGCTTAACCTCAAGAGTTTGAGGTTGTTGTGAGCTGTGATGTGACAGCACTCTACCGAGGGTGACATAGTGAGACTGTCTCAAAAAAACAAAAACAAAAACAAAAAAACACAGAAACCTGGTGTGGGGAAAGAACCTTCTAGCCTATAATCAGACTGTGACATTTTCCTTTTCTCAGACCTTGGATTTGAAGGTAGTCATGGGTAGTGGGTTGATGATATTTGATGACAAAGAATATAGAACTTATAGATTTCATCTTGGGGTTGGGACCATGCCCAGTTGAGGGTGACAGTGGTAGACTTGGGAGGATGCCAGAGGTGCCAGGCCCTCACCTCGGCCTCTTCCAGGGCGGACTGCAGCTCCAGCTTCTCTGCCTCCAGCTGTTTGCGGACCTTCTCCAGCTCATGCACATTCTTCCCTCCTTCTCCCAGCTGCTCAGTCAGGTCTGAGATTTCCTCTGGATATCAGAGGGCCAGAAGCTCAAAGCCTGTATCTTCCCTGCCCCAAAATGGGCCTCCCTGCCACCAGCCCTTCCCTGGCCTCTCAGGCCTCCTGCGCACCCTGAAGGTTCTTGTTCTCCCGCTTGAAGGTCTCCAGGTGCTCCAGGGACTCCTCATAGGCGTTCTTGAGCTTGAAGAGCTCGGTGCTGAGGGAGCGCGCCTCCTTCTGTGAGGACTCCAGCTCCGACTGTGACTCTTCGTGTTTCTGCTTCCACTCGGCCAGGATCTGCCCAGGGACCAGACTCACTGTGCAGCAGCCCAGCCCCAGCCCCTCCTGTAGGGGCTGTCCCAGGTGTTCCCCATGCCCCCAAGGCACAGCCCTCCTACCCCACCCCAAAGAGGACAGTTCTGGCCTCCCACTGAGGTCCCTCCACCAGCCCTGCACACTGGCTGCAGCCCCTACCCACAGCCCACCTTGTCGAAGTTCCTCTGCTTCTTGTCCAAGGCTGCAGCGGCAGCATTGGAGCGCTCCACGTCCACCATCAGGTCCTCGATCTCATTCTGCAGCCGGTGCTTGGTCTTCTCCAGCGATGAGCACTTGGCATTGACGGCCTCCACGGCCTCCTCGGCATCCTGGAGCCGCTGTGCCAGCTTCTTCCTGCCCGGGGCGTGTGGGGAGTGTGTGTGATTCTACTTGGCAGCAGTGGGGGCTGGGTTGATCCCCTTCTCCCTCAACTGCCAACTAGGAAGACCCACCTCCTCCCCATAACCCTCTGATACACTAGAAGCCCAGCCCTGAGGGGGCCAAGGCTGCTAGTCCTAGAACAGAGTCCACCAGCATCAGCTGCCCAGTTGTCCTCACTGCATGCAGTGGCATCGAGATGGCAGATTCCTCCGCTCTCCCATGCAAGGCTCATCGATGGTAGCTCCTCTGACCAACAAGCTTTTTGCTCGTCTTATACGTGAGCATCAGGTATAACCCGGGCCAAAAGCTCGCCTGTCACAGGAAGTGGGTTGGGGCCAGCCAGGGTTCACAGAGTGCAGGATCCAGGGTCACTTTCAGTACGTCTGTTGCCCACCACATCTCTCCCACTGCTTCCCATGACAGCTTTGCCTGTCCCCACCACAGATCCTCTTGTTCCTTCCTTTCTTAGAATTGGTATGGGCCCATATGGAGCTCACTTGGCCTCCTCAAGCTCCTCGGTCCTCTGGATGGCATCCGTCTCATATTTGGTCCTCCACTGGGCCACCTCTGAGTTGGCCTTGGACAGGACACGCTGTAGCTCAGCCTTGGCTTCTGTTTCCTCCTCATACTGCTCCCGTAGCAGGTCGCAGTCATGCCGGGCTGACTGCAGTGCATGGGCCAGGGCGTTCTTTGCCTGGGGGGAAGTAGACACCAAGAGGTAGGAGGGAATCCCTGCCCTCTCCATTATCTAGATCCCCCTTACAAATAAGGAAAGAGGCATTACATAACTTTTCAGTGACACTTAGCTGCAGAGCAGAAGAACCTAATTTAGAGGGTCTTTCCCTTTAAGGCCTCTCTCCAGCTCCTGGCCCCATGTCTGTCCAGTTCACTGATCCAGAGCTGCCATGGAGCCCAGACCACTGCCCCCAGCTGGGCCTCACCTTAACCTCCTCCTCCAGCTGCCTCTTGAGGTCCTCCAGCTGCTGAGTGTAGGAGAGCTTCCCTCGGGTCAGCTGGGAGATCAGTGCCTCCTTTTCCTCCAGTTGCCGAGATAGCTCTCCTGGGGGTAGAATAAAGGGCTCATAGGCTATGGAAGGAGCAATTGATGCCCTACTGGGCAGGCAAGGGCTGGGTAGGGGCACCCACCGTTTTCAGTCTGCAGCTTGGACTGCTGGGTGGTGAAGTCATGGAGGGAGCGTTGGGCCTCTTCCAGCTTCAAGCGGTACTCATTGGCCTGGTCTTCCAGTGTCCGAGATACCTTCTCCAGGTTTGCCTTCAGGCAGCAAGGGACATGGAAGGGTGAGTATGGAGGAAGGAAGAGATGGCTGAGTTGGGGAGGGCACAGAGGGCAGGAGGGTGACCAGGCAAGGCAGGAGAGTGCAATCCCAGGAGGGATGTGAATTAAAGAAGGCAGGAAGGTGAAGAAATAAATGTGAGTGAGGGACAGGGAGAGGGTAGGGTAGAGAGAGAGAGACCAAGCAGTGATGAAGGGAGTGAGAATGACAAGGGAGAAGGCGGGTAGGGAGAGAAAGTGTAGGGAATGTGCCACTGGGTGGAGGAAGAGGACAAGGGGAGGTTGAGCTGAGCCTACCTTGGCCTTGATGATCTGCTCCATGTTGGAGGTGACATCGTCCAGCTCCAGCTTGAACTCGCTTTTCTCCTTCTCCAACTTCTGCTTCACCCGCTGCAGGTTGTCAATTTGCTCACCCAGCTCGGCCACGCTGTCAGCGTGCTTCTTGCGCAGGGCAGAGGCCGTGGCCTCGTGCTGCAGTGTGGCCTCCTCCAGGTCCCGCCTCATCTTCTGGAACTCGGCCTCGCGCTTCTTATTCATCTCGATCTGCACGGATGTGGCCCCACCAGCCTCCTCCAGCCTCTCACTGATCTCCTCCAGCTCTCGGGTCAGGTCGGAACGCAGCTTCTCCACCTTGGCCCTGGCTGTGCGCTCAGCTTCCAGCTCTTCCTCCAGCTCCTCAATGCGAGCCTGGGCCAGGCACAAAGGGCTCAGACTCACTGCCTGGACCTCTCTGCTGCAGCTCCCACCCCAGGTCGCTAAAAGCCTCCCAAGCACTCAGGTCCCTCTAGCATAGTGGTTCTTAATTAGTGGCAATTCTGTGCCCCAAGGAAGAGTTGGCAAAGTCTGCAGATTTCTTTTTGTTTTGTTTTGAGACAAAGTCTCTCTCTGTTGCAGCAGGCTAGAGTGCCATGGCATTAGCCTAGCTTACAGCAACCTCAAACTTCTAGGCTCAAGTGATCCTCCTGCCTCAGCCTCCAGAATAGCTGGGACTATAGGCGCCTGCCACAATGCCTGGCTAATTTTTCTATTTTGAATAGAGACATGGTCTCACTTTTGCTCAGGCTGGTCTCAAACTCCTGAGCTCAAGCAATCCTCCTGCCTCGGTGTCTCAGAGTGCTAAGATTATAGGTGTGAGCCACCGTGCCCGGCCTCTGGAGATATATTTAATAGTTATGACTTTGTGGGGAGTTGCTATTGATATCCCATGAACACAGGCCAGAAATGCTGCTAAATATTCTATAATGCACAGGCTATTGATGGGAATTTGGTAGAAATAAAACCTTCAAGGCATTTCCTGAGAGTATCCTAGACCCAGTCTGAGCACCTACAGCCCTGAATCCTGAGAATCTGTGTCCAGAGGAGGATCCTGAGATCCTGTGTAATCATGAATCTGAGTACACAAATTCCTAGGCTCTGCTCTGCTATTCATAATACAGGAAAGTAGGTATTCGTATTTGTTAAAGTAGGTATTCGTATTTCTTTTGTAATTTTCTGGGTTAACCACAAAGTTCAGTCAACCATATTCCTCATTCTCCATGGCTTGCTTTATTTATTTATGCCTAGGGCTGAGTTTCAGTTTGATTGCTCTCTTCCAGGTGAGTGCTAGTAGGGTACCCTCCTTTTCATCATGATCCTCCCTTATTTTTCTGGTCTTAACCTTCATGTAGACTAAATTGGGAAAATTTCCCATCTACCATTTTGATCTGTTATCTAGCTAGCCAGGAGCAAAGGAGAGGATTGGTGGGACTCTTTTCACCTAGGGTTATGGACAGTTTTCATGAATGGTGCTTGTGTGGGTCCTGGCAGCAGGAGAGAGAGGACCATGATGCCTCTGCTCCTAGGATGGAGAGGGTGGGACTTGTGCAAGAGCTTGGGCAGCAAGAGGGAGGAAGCACAGCCCATTGCTAACAATTGGTGTAGATAACAGCACTGTGGTTCTGAGTCCAAGAGGCCAAAGAAGTTGCCCACACCTAGTGTAGAAGGACCCAGTAGTCTAGCTACAAGCCAGAAGAGGCATCCAAGAAGATGGGAGGACAAATTATTATGAAGCAGGCTAGTCCTTGAGCAGCCCCAGAGGAGTAGAATTGTGTTCATATATTACTTTCAGGCTGGGCCATCGACCCAAGTAGTGAGGGAAGTCTAGCTCTTTCTACTAGCCACAGTGTGCCCAAAAAATGAGAGGACAAAGTTCTTCCCCAGTAGCTGAGTGCCCTTCAGCTACAGAAGAAACTGAGTTGCGCTTGGGGTCACTATGTCCAGACCTGCCCATGTAGCTTCTGCAGCTATAAAATGAGTTGACAGTACTTGCCTTATAGGCTTTCAGGGCTCTTCTGACAAACCTGAGACTAAAAGCACATTCAAGTTTGGGTACATTAAAGGTAAGGGAGATTATGGGGTTCATTTTATCTTGTCCTGAAGAGGGAATGAGAAGGCCTTGGGGAAGACAAAAGAATGCCTTCTTACTAGTGGCTGGCTGACTTCTCTAACCTGGACTGTATTAAAATGGCATTACATGGAATTTCCCCAATGACAAAGTAGTTTTGTATACATTGTATACATTATCTCCTCTGGTCCTCTCAGATAGGTATTGTCAGTCCCATTTACAGATGAGAAGGGAATCTGATGATCAGGGAGGATAAATGACTTCCTCAAGGTAGGAGTTGGTTCATACAATGGGTGCCTTATGGGGACTTAGCCTGGGTTAGTGGCTGGGATTACTACCAGAAAGAATATAAACGAGCAACCCAGGGTGTTTCATCCCCCATACAGAGGGCAGAAATATCAAAGGAAGGGTAAGAGGAGAATTGAGCCCCATCATTTGTCCTAGAGCAGAAAGTCAATGAGGCAGAACATACCTCAGGGAGAGAGGCCTTTTTAGTAGGTATCATTTCTACCCTGCCCCAAATAGTTTTGCTAAAATAATACATTCTTGCTTTACTGAGGAATGCTGGTATTCCTGAGTGCCTATAAATCAGGGACGGTTTGGTCTATGGCGATAGACTTGGAGTTCCAGACATTTCTCAGAAGCTTGAGCAGCTCCACAGCCTCAGCCACCTCAGGGCCACTGAGCTCCCTGTTGGCTGCTCTGGGAAGGAAGTCACCTGGTTTTCCTTCAGTTTCTTCTGCAGCTGAAGGGCCAATGCCTGCTCATCCTCAATCTTACTGTTCTGCTGACTGATGTCAAACTCTTTCCTGGCGAGGAAGGGAGGGGGTTGAGATGACAAGTGGTCCTTCTTCTGGGCACATTTTCTTCTTTTGTCTTAATGTGCCAGAACAAGTTCCCGCTCCCTGGCTCAGAGAGTGAAGTGAGAGGGCTGTGATTGCCTCAATCCCAATGTGCCCAAGGCCACCATCACCACTGGAAGCACAGCACCATGTGCTCCATCCACCAGGCCAGATACCTCCCTTTACCACTCCTGGACACCACAGGCTCCTACTTCTTGAGCTTTTCTTCCAGCTGCTGCTTGTCATTCTCCAGGTCCATGATGCTCTCCTGGGTCAGCTTCAGGTCACCCTCCAGCTTCCGCTTCGCTCGCTCCAGGTCCATGCGTACCTTCTTCTCCTGCTCCAGGGATCCCTCCAGCTGATGGAGACAAGAAAATGAGCAAAATGTGGAAAACATGAAATCCACAGTATATGCTCTTCTGCTTCCTTCTTAACTTGAAGTCCAGTGAGACTGAAACTC
The DNA here is from genome assembly GCF_027406575.1 of Nycticebus coucang. Lineage (NCBI taxonomy): Eukaryota > Metazoa > Chordata > Mammalia > Primates > Lorisidae > Nycticebus > Nycticebus coucang. The sequence goes on along the minus strand of NC_069785.1, from coordinate 30,672,840 downwards.
AAACTAGCAGAGAAACCCTCCACCCTCAGTGTATGGGGCCAGCACCCTACTCACTGAGCCACAGGCGCCACCTGAAGTGTGGTTCTTTTTTTTTTGTGTGTGTGTGTGTGTTTCTCTCTTTTACACTTTTCTTTCTTTTTTTTTATTGTTGGGGATTCATTGAGGGTACAATAAGCCAGGTTACACTGATTGCAATTGTTAGGTAAAGTCCCTCTTGCAATCATGTCTTGCCCCCATGAAGTGTGTGAAGTGTGGTTCTTACTACTCACATCATCCACCTGCTGTTCCAGCTTGACCTTAGACTTGGTCAGGGTGTTGACTTTGTCTTCCTCGACCTGAAGGTCATCCAGGGCCTGCTGGTGGGCCTCTTGCAGAGCCTTTTTCTCCTTGGTCAGTTTGGCAATGATCTCATCTAGTCCAGCCATCTCCTCTGTCAGGTTCTTCACCTGCCAAGCAAGAACCCCACCCCCTTTGGGGTCAAAGGTCATCATTCTAGACACCTTCATATCAAGGACCAGGACCACACCCTGGTCTAAGAATCCTGGGGAGTCCTGGGCTAGAGCCAGAGGGAGCTGCCCTCACCTTGTTCTCTGTTGCATGCTTCTCTTTCTCCACCTTGGCCAGCGTCAGCTCCAGGTCATCAATGTCCTTCTTGAGCTCAGAGCACTCATCTTCCAGCTTGCGCTTCTTGGCAGTGAGCTCAGCGTTCATCTCTTCCTCATCCTCCAGCCTCTCATTCATCTCTTTCACCTTGGCTTCCAGCTGGATCTTGTTCTTGATCAGCTGGTCACAGCGCTCCTCAGCATCATTGAGATTGTCTTGTTCCTGGAAGAAGAGAATAAGGAGGAAGTGGAAGATTAAAGAGAGGAGAGACCCAGCATCTTAAAGAGAGTGGTGCTCCTAGACTCCCAGTCCCTGGTTGTGAGATGGGCTATAATCTAGGGGAGGGTAGTGGAGAGCTGAAGAGATAATCACATGGCCTCACCGCCTGCACTTGGAGCTGCAGGTCATTCTTCTCCTGCAGCAGGGACACCATCTTCTCCTCCAGCTCCTTGCGGCGAGCCTCAGACTTTTCCAGAGACTCTTTGATGCGCCCGAATTCTTCCTTCATGGTGGCCATCTCCTTCTCCGTCTCTGCGCTCTTCAGCAGCGGCTTGATCTTGAAGTAGAGCTTCATCCAGGGCCAATTTTTGACCCCCATGAAGGCCCGAATATTCCACTGAATTATTAGCAGGGCATCCCTAAAAGGAAACATGAAGGCAGGGAGGGACATTGTGTAAGAGCACTTCCCAATCACGGGCCCAACTGCACTTGGCTTCCCCCATCTAAGCAAGTTTGTCGGCACTAGGAGCCCCATCTCCTAGCCTTACCCGCTGCATGCACTCCTACCCCAAACATCACTGAACATAGAGTTGCTCTATAGGTATTTATTAATTAACCATGTCAATGAAAGGAAACTTTATATCTTCCCTACATATAAAATATCTCCTGTTTGGTGTTTCTATTCTCATAAGAACCTCAATATGTCAAAAATTATGTTGCGTTTTACATATAGGAATGCCTATAATATATATGTACGTCATGAAACATGGATACAAAATGGCTATCCATGAACTCACTATCCAGAATAAGATCTAGAACACTACCACCCACTGGGTCTACCTGTAGCTCCTCCCTGGACCCATCTCTGATCCCTCCCACCAAAAGCAGCCACTACTCTGAATCTTGTTTTTCCTTTCCTTACATTTTTTTTTTAAAACCTTTTAACCACATATGTATGTATCTCTAAAAATGTATTACTGGTTTTTATTATCTCCGAAGTTTACAGAATTACATCATACTGTATGTATCTTTCTCTGAATTGCTTTTGTTCACTCAACAATGTGCCTTTAAGGTTCAAACATATTGAACCATGCAGTTGTGGTTTGCTTTTTTCTTTGCTTTATAATAGTCCACCGAATGCCTATAATAATATTAATTTGTTCCCCTGTGGATGGAAACTTAAGTTGTTTCCAGATCTTTGCTGTTACGACCAATGCTGCTGTGAAGATTCTTCTTCATTTCAAGGTGCACATGTATAGGAGTTTCTCTATAGGAATGTACTCAGGAGTGAAACTGAAAGTACATAATTGTTCAAGTTTAAAAGGTAATGATAAATTGTTTTTCAAAGATCTCTTAACTTTTGTCTATCTAGTGTTTTAAAATGGTATCTCACTGGAATCACAATTTGCATATCCCTATAGGGAATTTTCTTTTTAAAAAGAATTCCAAATGATTCCAGTGTGGTAAAATAACTTTCCCAGGCCAGCTAATAAGTGGTACAGCCTGGAACTGAAGCCAGATCTTCCGACCCACAGTAGCTAGTACTGCTTGTTTGCTTAACTTACATCTCTGGGGGAACTCTCCCTGCCACCCTGCCTTACCTGCGTTCCACAATCTTCTTGAACTCAAGACGCATGAGCTGGCCTCGGGACTGGGCCTGGATGCGCGTGATGATGCGGCTCAGCCTCTCATCCCGCATCTCCTCCAGCAGCCCCAGCAGCCCCGCCTTAAAGAACACCTGCAGGAAAGGTGTGTGTTGGGCCTGGCTAGGCAGGGGTGGCACAGGCATGTTAGGAAAGGTGACTATTAGCAAAGGATTGGAGGGAGGCGGTGCATGGCAGTGGGAGCTGGGGTGAGCAGAGTGGTGCTGGATGTCCCCTTGTGGGTGTGGCAGGTGGGTCAGAGATTTTGCCAAGATGACTGGTGAAAGGAAAGGAGTCCTGAGGTGAGGAATCAGTGGACAAGAGATGTATCTCTCCAACTGATTTGTCCCCTTCCTTTCCTCACCTTGGTGTGGCCGAACTTGTACTGGTTGTGGTCAATATCCAGGGAGCCCAGTAGCTTCTCTGCCCCCTTCCTGCTGTCAATGAACTGCCCTTCGGGGATGGCCGCTGGGTTCAGGATGCGATACCTGGGGAGTGAAGTGTCCTCCATCACCCACGCTCTGCACTGGTCTCTGCCCATAGGATTCCAGGGCTCCAGCAAACTCCCTTTCCCTTCTCAGAGCCCAGGCTCTGGGGAAGCCCCATACCCACCTCTGCCGGAAGTCCCCGTAGAGGATGCGGTTGGGGAAGCCCTTCCTGCAGATGCGGATGCCCTCTAAGACGCCATTGCAGCGCAGCTGGTGCATGACCAGGGGGTTGTCCATCACCCCTGCGGGGGGAGGGGGTCAGCCTTAGGGTAAGTGATTCCAGGCATCCTCCCCAGACTGTGGCCTCCCCCCAGCTCACCTGGAGCCTTCCGTTCATTGGGGATGATGCAGCGCACAAAGTGAGGGTGGGTAGTTCTCAGGTTGGTCATCAGCTTGTTCAGATTCTCCTGGGGGGTGGATGAAGATGGGGTGTTAGGAGCCACAAGGACTATCCCTTAGGTCACTAAGCCCTGGACCCCAGCCACCCCGTCACCAGAACCATCAAAGGGCTTGGCACATAACTTATAATGTGAGTTCAGGCTTACGTAGAAGCTACACACCAAAGCATGATCACAAAGCTCTGGCTTCTTTTCTTCCCAAACCCACAGCATCAGGACAAGGTGAAGCAGGGAAATGGTCCAGCCAGGCGTGCCCCCCACAGGTGTTCTGGGTTCTCCGGGCCCTGCTTACCCGGTGGAGAGCTGACACTGTCTGGAAGGATGAGCCCTTTTTTTTGCCTCCTTTGCCTTTACCACTATCCCCTAAAAACAAGAGAAGAAATAACGAACAGGAGCTTGGTAACAGAGAAGCCATCAGGCAAAGGCAGGGTTCTGCTGCTCAGTAGCTGTGTGACTTAGGCAAGTGATTCTCCAAGTCTCAGTTTCCCATGAGGATGGTAGTAAAATCTGTGATGAGGATTAGATACGATGAAGGTGCAAGGTGGCTCAAGGGGTGCTGGCTGCACGATAGGCACTGAAAGGGCACTGGTGCCCCTCCCTCCCTCTTCTAGCTCCACCACCTATTCTTCTGCCTTTCCACTTTCTACTTTTCTTCTCATCCTTTATCCTCTTCATTTCAATCCACACCCTTCTCCTCCTTCTCTGAATTAGAGGCTTATTTGTTCAGGGGTCCTCTCAATGTTTATCGGGCACTCCTGTGGGCACCGCTCCTTGCTGAGCGCCCTGTAGTGAGACAGGAGTCCCTCTCACCAGCCTCCAATTGCTCGTGGTCTTGAGCAAACACCACTATTTGTAGCACAAAGTGGAAAATGGCAGCTACAGAGGGAATGCTGTGGTGTCTCATGATTCACACCCTCTGGGACAAGAGTCAGGAGCTGGGTTGACTCCTGGGCTCTCCTGCCTGCCTCTGGAGTCATGTGCTTTGAAGCAGCAGGACCCTGTCCCTGAGCACCCCCAGAAGTCTCCTGGCCCAGGGTAGGGGCTGTCCCCTTACCAGCATCAGCGGAAGCATAGGTGGAGAAGAGAGTGGCCATGAGTTTGAGGGAGGACTTCTGGTACAAGCCCACCACCGTCTCATTGAGAGGATCTTTGTTCTTTTCCAGCCAGCCCAGGATGTTGTAGTCCACAGTGCCAGCATAGTGCACTAAGGAGAAGTGAGCTTCCGGCTTTCCCTTGATATTTCGTGGCTTCTGGAAGTTATTGGACTTGCCCAGGTGGTTGTCATACAACTTGGCCTTAAAGGTCATGTCGGTGGCCTTGGGGAACATGCACTCCTCCTCCAGGATGGACATGATGCCCATGGGCTGAGTGCAGGGTGAGAGATAGAGACAGGATCACTGAGTGCACCCTCAGGCTCCCAGTCCCACACCCTGGCAGACAAAAGACTCTGCAGCCCAATATTGGCAGGCCAAAGGGAGCCTATACCTCTTACCCCCAGAGAGGAAGCCAATCTTTCTGAAATGAGCCTAAATCCAATTAAGTCTAGGTCTGGCTTATTTCTGCCCTAGTGGTTCTAATCACCCCTTGAGGTTCTCAAGGCCTCACAACACAGCTCCTTCTTCCTAATGGCTCACTGCCCCCAGAAGCACCAGGGCAGACACAGATGTGTGTCAGAGGCACCAGACTGCAGAGGCAGGCCAGGTGCCTGTCTATATGACTCTTGTAGCAATTTTCCAAAGGATGGTTAGAAGGACCCAGGTTCTGGCCAGGCGAGGTGGCTCATACCTGTAATCCTAGCACTTGGGAAGCTGAGGTGGGTAGATTGCCTGAGCTCATGAGTTCGATATCAACCTGAACAAGAAAGAGACCCTGTCTCTAAAAAATAGCCGGGTGCCACAGTGGGGTACCTGTAGTCCCAACTACTGGGAGGCTGAGGCAAGAGAATTGCTCGAACCCAACAGTTTGAGGTTGCTGTGAGCTAAGATGCCACAGCAGTCTACCAAGGATGACCAAGTGAGACTCTGTCTCAAAAAACAAGAAAAAGAAAAAAGAAGGACCAAGATTCTACACACCACTCTGCACTTCAGATAATGAGGTGTGGGGCAGGATATATTTTTTTTAGAGGCAGTTTCACTTTGTTGCCCTCAGTAGAGTGCTGTGGCGTCACAGCTCACAGCAACCTCCAGCTTTTGGGCTTAGGTGATTCTCCTGCCTCAGACTGTGGGACAGGATTTTTCTTGGGGCAGGAATCCTTTTGAGAATTTGATGAAGCCAAAGACCGTCTCTCCAGAAAATGCATGTACATGCACACACATATGTACATGTGCTTCTTTTCCATACAGTTTTATATGATTCTGAGGCCTGTGAAAGATGAGACCCTGTTTAAGGATCTCTGAATAATGACTCGAAGCTTGTGGGAAGCTCCTGTGTTCTGAAGGCAGTTGCTGGTGGAGTGAGGGCCTGGACTGTATGCCCTGCCATCACCCTGCCCTCAGCCCATGAGCATCATGTCCATCCTGGAGGAGGAGTGCATCTTAGCTCATCTCTTGTCTCTCCTGAGAAACACCTATAGACAGGGAGGCTGGAGACTGGCTTATTTCTTAACACATAGAAAAGTGAGGGGAAGCCAGCTATCTCTGGTCTCAACTCTCATGAATGATGCTTCTTCTCACAGTCTGTCAGAAGGGCAAAGGTTCCCTCCTTCACTACATTTCACTCATAAGACCCTGACAGGTGACCATAATACAAGGTGCAAGATCCTGGGGAAAGAAGGAAGGGGCCCATCTTGTATCGGCCTGTGACTTCCCAGCGAGTAGAAGCTGGGCCTGAAAAGAGGCTTAGGATTCTGGGGACTCCAGTTTCTTGGGTATAGCAGGGCTGGGGCTGTCTCTTTGTCTGAGATGCCAGAGGAGGAGGCACAGGCAGTGGGGCGGAGGCAGCACCTTCTCGATGAGGTCGATGCAGGCCTGCAAGTCCATGCCGAAGTCGATGAACTCCCACTCGATGCCTTCCTTCTTATACTCCTCCTGCTCCAGCACGAACATGTGGTGGTTGAAGAACTGCTGCAGCTTCTCGTTGGTGAAGTTGATGCAGAGTTGCTCAAAGCTGTTGAACTGCAGGGGAGTGAGGGGACAATCAGGTAGGTGAGGGTGTGCCCAGGGCTGTGCCAGGGTCCCGTGCCCAAACTCAGCTGGGGTGTAACCAGTCCCCTCCTAGGTCAGGGCAGTGGAGGACAACTTCCCCTGGAGATAGGGAAGATGACTGCTTATGTCACCACATGGTCCCCACCACCTTCCTGTGTTGTCCCCCAGCTGGCAGTCAGAAATGGCAGTTGAAGGTGTGAATGTGTGAGGGATGTTCCGCCCACTCCCAGGGCTCCTCCAACTCACATCAAAGATCTCGAAGCCAGCAATGTCCAGGACTCCTATGAAGTACTGGCGTGGCTGCTTGGTCTCCAGGGTGGCGTTGATGCGTGTCACCATCCAGTTGAACATCTTCTCATACACTGACTTGGCCAGTGCCCCAATGGAGTAATACACCTGCTGGACATTCTGCCCCTTGGTGACATATTCATTGCCCACTTTCACCCTAGGGTGACACAGCCCTTTGAGCAGGTCGGCTGAGTTCAGCCCCATGAGGTAGGCAGACTTGTCAGCATCTGGTTGAGAAGGAAAGGAGTGAGTAAGCACCTTGAAGGACCCTGCCCCATGGTCAGGGCCTTTAGGAAGCATCAGGTCCAACCTCCTCCCCTTAAAGAGGAGGAAATCAAGGTCTGAAAGAGCACTAGACTTGCCCATGGTCACACAGCCATCGTGTGTCCTAGTTAGGCAGGAACTCAGGCCCCTTTGTTCCATCCATAGCCTCCAGCCACACTCATGTCCTCTCAGCCATGTCTTTATATCTGCTGGGTGTCTCTAAGATAGGCTTTTCACGAGCATGGCTGTATGTGTCCCCACGTTCACTGTAGCCCTCGCCTCACCAGGGTAAGGATGTGGCTGATGGGACTAGGTGTCCTCTGCTCCCTATCTCCTGTGTTCTCCACCCCGGAATCTAGCCCAAGACTAGCTGTGTTCTGCTTTTCATCCACATGTTGACCAATTTGACTGGCTGGGAAATCAAGGCTCCCAAATATAGTTCTGTGCCTTGTCCCCCATCCCCAGCCATGCAATTTTGCCATCTAACATGTGGGTTTCTCTATTTAGGGGGATTTATTTGGTGTGATTTCAAGAATTTTCTGATAACTGTTGATGTGCTACCATAAAACCCAGGCTGACATTTTGATCTGTATAGACTTGGAGAAGGGGGCCATGAAGGTGGGCCAAGAGGAATGTTCTTGGGCCTCTCTCTAGCACTGTGAGTAAGGGATCCTCAAAGATCCCTCCTTCTCAAGGGATCCTCATAGCAGTCTGCAGAGGACCTAGGAAGGACTGTCACTCCACTGAGCTGGGGAGGAAATTGAGGCCCAGAGCGGCTGACACACTAATGCTCTGAGCTGTGTCCTTGACCCTTTGCCTGCTGCCTCTCAAACAAAACATGGCATAAACCTGTGAGGGGTCACACAAGGGCAGGGCAGGCAAATGCCTTGCACTAATGATGGTGATGTGCAGGGCTAGGGCTGTGCCTCCTGGGAATGGGTGCATCTTGAGCACAGGAGGAAAAACCCCTCACTCTCCTGTGGTCAGGGCAGCTTTGGTGGAGAAGCTGGTGGGACTGTGAGAGGACTCCTGTCTGCCCACCTCTCTCACATCCTTGTTCTTACCCACCCCTCTGCCTCACATGCCTCAGGTCCTCTGGGAGCCAGCCTGAGGAGAAAGCCTGGGGACAGGGCCAGATGGGGTGGAGAGCAAAGCCCGCCCCTGAAAAAAGCCACCTTTCTCTGACCACCTGCTTCTCATATTTCTCCTGCTTTCCTTCAACTTTCTGCACTGTTGGTCCATTATGCAGGTCCACATAATCCTGTTATTAAGCTAACTCCTTAAGAATTGTTGGCAGGTACTACTTTTGGATGCAGCCTGGGAGGCTCAGGGCCTGTGTCCGGCATGACGGGCAAGCAGGCCCTGTTAGCTCAGCCAGCACCTTGGGCCCTTTCAGCACTGCTCCCACCCCCACCTTCGGTGCCATCTGGCTCCGCCTGCTCCTCCCGCTGCTTCTGCTTGAACTTCATGTTTCCGTAGTGCATGATGGCGCCTGTCAGCTTGTACGCGCTAGCTTTCTCCTCCGGAGTAAAGCCCAGCACATCGAAGGCACTCTGGGACAGAATGGGAGGCAAAGAGGGATATTGAAGCAATGGTCCCAGGACCCCCAGGAGCCCTCGTGTTGCCATAGTAGCCCCCTCACTCACATCGGTGGCCATGAGCTCCTCAGAGTCATCGATGGAGGCCACAGACACCTCTCCCTGGGACACGAAGGCATAGTCGTAGGGGTTGTTGGTGACCAGTAGCATGTCTGCGCCAAGCAAGGGGCAGGGCAGGGGCAAGGGGGAAGGCAGAGGGCAGAGAGCATTGGCAGAGGGGTAGGGAGGGGGCAGGGCCAGGAGAAAGGAGGAGAGAGGACAGGGAGCAGATGGAGAAGAAAAGAGTCATTGAGGACCAAGCAGAGGACCCAAAGGAAGGGAGAGAATGGAAGGGGGGCCCGGGAGGGAAGACCTGAGGGGCCCATGAAAAGGGAGAGGGAAGATGGTGGGGAAATGACATGTGGGGGATGAGGAGATCACTAAGGGGAAGAAGAAGCATGCTGCCAAGGGAAGAGTGGACAGAAGAGTGGAGGAGGAAAGTGGGCAAGGGCGCATGGGGGGCAAGAGCAAGGGCAGGTGGGGAAGGAAGGGAGCGTTGGTCCGGCCAAGGGAGGAGGCAGGTAGGAGGGAGACGGGAGGAGGGAGGAGAGAGGGAGGGGGGAGAGAGGAGAGAGAGGGGACGGGTGAACAGGGAGGTGGAGTAGACTGAGGAGGGAAAGGGCCCTTCCCTGCACATGGGGACGCTTTGGGAAGGTAGGGAGGGTGTTTTGAGAGGCCAGGCTAGTCTCACCCAGCAGCTCTGGCTTCTTGTTGGACAGGATCTGGTAGAAGATGTGGTAGTTCCTCTCAGCCTTCAGCTGGAAGATCACTCGGGACTTCTCCAGCAGATCTGAGGTGGGGGGAGCAGAGGAACACAGGTGAGGCAGGAAGAAGAGTAGGGCCAGGAAAAGCGTGGAAATGGAGGGGGCTCCCACAGCCCAGTGGCCAGGGAGAATGTGCAATTTAAAGAAAAAAGAGTGCTAAAGCCAGGAGGCAAATGTGGACAAAGACAGGAGATGGCAGGAAAGATGGGCTAGGGCTTCCTCCCCAACACCCCGTGGTGGTACTCACAGGTCTCTATGTCTGCAGAAGCCAGCTTTCCAGTGGCTCCGAAGTGAATTCTGATGAATTTCCCCTGGGGACAGATGGGACAGAGTGAGGGAAGGGACAGAATGGATTCTTGGCCCTCTACTCATTCTAGCCTAAAATGCCCTGGATGGTTCTGGAAATGTACACAACTGTTTGGTGTCTTAGTTCAGTATTGGTGGAATAGGGGAAAGGATGCCCATCCCCACACACCACCCAGGGTCTCTGGATGGAAACCAGGCCCAGGGTTAACACACACAGAATGCTTTCTGCACCTGACTCGTATGTCATCACATGTGCCCCTCCCACAGATAAGGACGTGGGGCTTGGAGAGGTGTTGGGACTTACTGAACAAGTGGAAATCAAGCCTTTGGCTCCAAAGCCCATGCTCTCTTCCCACTTCCAGCGTGCAAGAGCTTTGGAAATACTCAAGAAAAATCTAAACTATGACCCAAATCAGCTCTGTTAGTTGGCTGTGGAATAGCTGTGTTGACTCTGGGGTCTCTTTTCCTGGAAGCCAGGCTGGTTGGAAGGTTTGGAGTGTGAATGTGTGAACTTGTGTGCATTTGTTGATCTCCCAGAACTACATACAGATCAATCAACCGGGCATAGCATAACAGTGCCCCCTTTCTTGCCAAAACTGGACGAGGCCAGTTGGCAGTGCAAAGGCACTCACAAAACGGGAGGAGTTGTCGTTCCGGACAGTCTTGGCGTTGCCGAAGGCCTCTAGAGCAGGGTTGGCCTGGATGATCTGATCTTCCAAAGTGCCCTGCAACAGGAACAGAACTGTGGGGGGCCACCTCTGTCCACCTGCAGACAGTGATAAAAGGGCAAGAAGGCTGCTCTGGCCCTGAGGCTGGGGCTGGACGAACTGCTAGTGGGTCTGTGGCCCCAAGGACCATGCACAGACCTCACTCAGGGTGTGTGTATCCTACCAGGACAGTCTTCTGCACTGGGCTGACTCTCTGGAGCCCTGCTGTCCCCACTGTTCCACCAGGGAAGGCAGGCTCAGAGTAACCTGGGTCAGCCTGTCCCCTTGCCCCCTGAGCCTTTGGTCCACACATACCTTGTTGGCATTGGCATTGTCCTTCTTGCCACGGTCTCCTATAGCTGCGATGCTGGCAAAGTACTGGATAACACGCTTGGTGTTCACAGTCTTCCCTGCCCCGGATTCTCCGCTGGGGGCCACAGGGACCAATCAGAACTCAGAGTTCCTTCTGATCTCCACATAGAGCTCAGCGCTGCACGCTCCCCTCCCAGGCCTGGCCACAAGCCCCCAGCACTGGACAGGATCTGCCTATCGCCATTCACCATCTGGTATTGCTCTAATGAGACCTCCACACTCACAGCCCCATCGCACCTGCAATCTTAAACCTCTTCTCCCCACTTGCATCCCAAGTGTTAGCCCGGGTGCCCCCAGCCCAGGCCCCTCTGTGCATGGTTGGTGCTCACTCACGTGATGAGGATGGACTGGTTCTCCCGATCTGAAAGGGGAAAGAGGAGAGGTGATGGGTCAGGGATGAGGGCCTGGTGGTTGCTGGGTTGAGGGACACGGGTCAGGGACTGCCCAGCTCACCCGTCAGCATGTATTGATAAGCGTTGTCAGAGATGGAGAAGATGTGGGGCGGGGCCTCGCTCCTCTTCTTGCCCCTGTAGGCGGCCACCACCTCAGCATTGTACACTGGCAGCCACTTGTAGGGGTTGACAGTGACACAGAACAAGCCCGAATATGTCTGGAGCAGGAGACAAGGATGGGCATGAGGTTGGTGGAGAGACCCTGGGGTGGGCCGAAGTGGCAGGTAAGGGTATCCCTGGCCACTCCAGCTGGCTCTCCTCTTCCTGCAGCTGACCAGGGGCAGGGAGTAGAGAGAGGGGATCTGGGTCCCTTAGAAGACTGCCTACCCCCTCTTCTTGGGAGAGTCTCCCCTGCTTACTTTGAACAGGGAGTCCCTGCCGTGTGCAGGAGCCACTCACGTAAATCATCCAGGCTGCATAGCGCTCCTTGAGGTTGTAGAGCACCGCGGGCTCGTGCAGGAAGGTCAGCATGGCCATGTCCTCGATCTTGTCGAACTTGGGTGGGTTCTGCTGCAACAACTGGTCCTCTTTGACAGTCACTGTCTAAAGAGGAAGTGTGGGCAGTAGGATAGGTTGACCATACTCCTACCTTAACCCTTGCCAGCTACATTTGCCAGTCTTGCCCACAGGCCTCCTCCCAGGATACAGGCTGTGACTTGGCCTTGTTCTCCTACTCTTCCCTGAGTGGTGCCCCAGTCCCCACGCCGTAGCTCCCCCAGGACACTTTCCACAGACAATTTACCTGACCACTGTCACACCCACCTTAGAGACTGTCCTAGGTCCCTTTCTGCTGCCAGGTCTCCAGACCCTGGGCCCATAATCATATCCTTCATCCTTGTCTAGGGGCAGAACTGGGAACTGACAGCTCTCAGAACTGTGCACACACAGCAGGAACATTGCCCCAGGATGTCTATTCCTCAAGGCAAAACTCTTACTGGAAAAGCAACTCGCCCATCTATCCTACACTCCCAACTGACCACTGTTGGTGTGGTTTGATTGGCATCAGTCAGTGTGGCCATTAGCCCCTGCCAGCAGGCATTGCAGCATTTTAATAGTGGTGTACGCTGTGGCTCTAATCAACTGAATGATTTATCTGCACAGTGACTGGCTGATGGCAGAGCTGGGGTCAGAATCAAAGACCCAGTAGATTGTGGCCTGTTATTCCGCATCTCAATAGGAGGTAACATTCAGTTGATGGGTCTGAAGAGGCACACAGCTCCGAGCTGCTGCTGGTGACCAGTGGTGATTCTCATGGCTGGCATGAGTGAACCAGGGACCAGGGCTATTGAGTGCTTCACCAGTGGTGGGAGTGGCCCTCAGCTCCAGCGTTCCTGCTTTTGGTGTTATCTGGGTCTAAGAGTTTGCTTTTGGTTTGGATAAAGGGAATTTGAACAAGTGGACCCAGAGAGGAAACTGAGGCACTGAGAGGAAGGATACAAGTACAGGAAGGGGAGCCATTTAATACTGTATGTCTGTGCCCTCTTTATCAACAAGGCTCCTTTGAGAAAAAAAACTGCTGAGGTCCTTCTCCCTCAGCATCCTCTCTGGCAAGGGGCATGCATTCCTGTTGCATCTGTTGAGGTCCACCTGAGAAGGACCAGATCCCTATCTCCTCATGGGAGCACGTCCTGGCATTGCCCCAGCCTTGGCTCTTCTCCAGGCCTCTCAACTCCCTCTGCAAGTGGCCCCTCCCCAGACCTCCTCCCCTGCCCTGGCACTGTGCCCCACGCACCTTGCCATTCTCAGTTTCAGCAGTGACCTTGCCCCCTTCCCGGGACACAATCTTGGCTCTGACAAACTCTTCCTTATCATCAGGCACAAAGCACTCAGTGCGGATGTCAAAAGGCCGGGTCTGGGCCTCCAGACGCTCCTTCTCTGACTTGCGGAGGTACTGAGCTGCCTCCCCGAAGTCAGCCATCTGGGAGTCAGTCATCTTGTCGCTCCTCTGGGACAGAGAGAGGTGGCCCTGTTACTCCTGAGCTGGGCACAGTTTCCAGCGGGTCATCACATTCGCTATATCCCCAGTCCCTGCCCCCCTTCCTCCCCACCAGGTCCTATAGCTCTCCTACCACGCTGTTGCACCCAACACCAGCTGGGGTCCCTTCTCTCCTTCTCAGGGTTCTGCTTCCTTTGCTCCCTAAATGGTACTGAAGGAGGATCTCTGTAAGGCAGCGGTTCCCAACCTGTGGGTTGCAACCCCTTTGTAACAATGAAGATACATCCTGCATATCAGATATTTACATTATGATTCATAACAGAAGCAAAATTATAGTTATGAAGTAGCAACGAAAATAATTTTATGGTTGGGTGTCACCACAACACGAGGAACTGTATTAAAGGGTCGCGGCATTAGGAAGGTTGAGAACCACTTCTGTAAGGGGTTTGCATGTGGAGACATTGGCTGGAGGTTGCTGAGGGGAGGCGCTGAGCGCTCAGAGGAGGGACAGCAGCCCCCTGGCTCCCATGAGAAGTGCGCCCTGTCCAGAGAAAATTGGGGTGGTTCTCACCTGGTTATCTCTTCACAGATAATCCTGGAGAATCCAAAGCACAGGTGGAGCAAGAGGTGCAGCCTGGCAGAGAGAACAGACAAGGAGAATGGAGAACAGTGGTGGCTGGACCCAGGGGGCCAGACATGAGCAGGACGGACCACAATGGGGATCTGGGAGAGACAAGACATAGGCAGAAAGAAAGAATGCTGAGTTAGTAGAAGCACGAGGATGGAGTGCAGAAACAGAAACAGAGAGAGCCGGAGAGATTAGAACACACAGCCACGAGGGAAAGGCCAGGGAGAGAGAAAGACTAAGCAGCATGAGGGGACAAGTATTGACAAAGACCAAATGGCGAAATAAAACTGGGACAAAGGGAAGGCAGCCATCCAGAGGGAGAAGATGGAGACAGCAGGCAGATGACCCAGACGGTGCAGGGAAAGAAATGGAGAGTCAAAGAAGAAAAGAAATTTTTGGTGTTTCCCATTGGCACTTCCACCGTCAGTGGCAATGTCCCTGGGGCTGGAGAAAGGCAGTTCTAGCAGGACCCACAGGCCTCTGCCTGATCTGCACTCCATTCTCATTGAAGTCAGGCTCCCTTGAAGTGGTGCTCGGTAGGCTGGCTACAGAGCATCCCACCCCATAGCCTCTCTTACCTGGGTTGGAGCAGCCTCTGTCTGTCCCCAAAGCTCCAGCTCCTTTATATCCCGGTTCCCTCACGCCCTGCCTAAATTTGGAGTCCTTCCGGAGGGACCCTCCCTCCCACCTCTCTGGCCTCCTGGCTCCTCCTCCCTTGATCCTTTGGCTCTGGAGGTGACAGGAGGACAGCAGGGCCCCCAGATTTGCCCATGAAAGGTCTGTTACCCCAGCCTCTCCGGCTCCAGGGCCTTTTTTTAGTCCTTGGGCACATTCCTCCTCTCTAAAGGGCCAGATGCGCAGATAGAGGGAAGACAGGACCTTCTCACTCCACCTCCCCCCACCCCTCCATGGCCCTTACCTCAGTTATTTTTAACCTGAAGGGTGAATTGAACACATGGGGAGAGGGTCACCTTCTCCTGCAGGCCAAATGCCTCTCCCCTACCTCCAAACCATGGGCTCCCCTCCCCTGCACCCTGCCCTCTCCTTTCCACCTTGACCTGTCCTCACACAGCCCCAGGCTGAGAGCATCTCCCTACACTCTCAGATGTGGAGTATCACAGTGCTTGGGACTGAGTGCTGGAGCCAGGGTGCCCGGGAGGGGATCCACTGACCAGCACTGTGACTCAGTTTTCCCTTTTCACTCCTGCCTTTAGTCTGCATAAGTGCCTTGCCTGGTCTTCTATTCCCTGACTCTCAAGGCAGGTATCCTCCTGAGGACTTGAGGCTAACCCAGTTTGGGGACACATATGGAGCCTCACTTTTCCCCTGAAGATCCTGAAACAGGGACAGTCATCCAACCTCCTCAGACAGTGGAAGGGCTTCTCCCACACTGCCTCAGATCAGTATCTCCCAGGCCTGCCACGTGCTTGTGCCCATTTTCAGCCATACACATGCAGCCTTTTCATACTTACTGACTTGAGCTTGCAGATTTCCCCTACTTGTTCTTCTGCACACTGAGTCACACGTTTGCACACCCACATTTGCACACATGGGCTTTCACTCTCTGCTACCACCTTCTGCTCCTGGTGTGGGCCGGGGTGGGCAGAGATAGAGGCGTAAATCCCAGGGCCTGAGGGAGGGGGGGTGGAGGTGGGGGGCTGCTCCCTGCTGTCTCTCAGGGCTGCCAGTGCAGCTGAGGATGTCTGGGGCGCCTGGCAGGCCTGGGGGATTTACACCAGCTGGGCCCTGCGCTCTGCATTCCATAGGGTGGAGGTGGGGCTCTGCAGTCTGCCCTCTCCCCAGGTAGAACTCTGCTGCCCCTCCCAATCCTCCTGGGCTCATACTCACATGTCCTTCTTTGTGGGTGTCCTCAAGTACCCCAGCCCCTCAAGGCATCCTCCCATCCTACCGTGCTGCCACCTCTAAGAGGCTGTAGGTGTCTGGTCTTAAGCAGACCGTGCCTGTTATGACTAAGTGGACATTGTGTTCAGGAAACAAAGCCAGGCTCCCCTGCCCTGGCTTTCCCCCACACCCTCACACCCAGGAACACTCCCAGATCCCCCTTCCACTCTATCTACTGTCACCTCTCAATATAGCTCTAGGGTGTGGAGGTGGGTAGGATGGCAGGGGTCAGCTTCTCTGGGGAAGCTTTCCACCAAAGATGTTGCTTCCCCTCGAGGTCCCCAGCTCCCTGAGACACTCCACTGCCTCATTACTGGACTCAGGAACATACATGTCTCTCGAGGGTATTTGTATCCTCTATTCAGTGTCCTTGATGAGGAGTGAGTTCACCCTACATCCCCATCTCCTACAAGTGTTTATTCCAAGTTGTTACCCCCAGGGGATGCAGGCCACCTGTCTCAGCTCTAGGTCACTTGAGGCCCAAGAGTGCAAGCTGGAGGGTAAGTCCACGGCTCAGTATGTCACTGCTTAGTTTCCATCACCCTGGGGACATGACAAGGGCTGAGAACACCAGGTCAGGCTGGGTCAGGTTCAGGTGACAAAGACCAGGCTTTGTCCTCAGGAAACCCTGTGGTCTGAGCCAGCCAGACTTGGTATAGGTGGCAGTGGAGGGGTGAGTGGGTGGGTGGAGGGTGAGGGCTGGGCGGACAGTTCTCCATCTCCTATGGAAGGAGGAGGAAGGAAGGGTTAGCTTGGTCCCAGGCCCTGCCCTGTCTGGTATTTTTTTTTCCTCCTCTTCCCTTCATAGGTCCCTTCTCTCCCCAGACACTCACATACTGGTCTCCGTTTTCCCTCAGCTGCCTCCCAAACAGCTCCTCATTCTGCTGCAAGTCTCAGGATGTCAGGGCATGGATGGAGGCTCTGGGCACAGGTGAGGGGCCAGGGAGGCAGGGTTGGCATCTTCCGCATGGGTTACCAAAGGGAGCCCTTCTGCCTGGCTGTCTGGGTCTCTGTGTCTGCATGTGGCTTCCCTTTCCCTCTGCCTGCTTCCCCATCTCAAAGTCAGAGCCGCCTCTGATTCTCCCTGGCCCAGGTCTCTGCCCATCTCAGGGTCTGACGCGGGGCTCTGCCTTCTCCAAGCTGTGTCTTCTCGTTCTCCCCCTGGCTCTTCTCTGCCTCCACACCTAGCCTCAGGCTCATCATCCACCTCTCTCCTGTCTCCCTGCTCCCTGGGCTTTCCTGGACCTCTTTGCACATGAAGGCGGGCTGGGATCCTTTCCTTCAGGTCTCCGAGACTTTCTGTCCCAGGTACTCTCTCCTTTCCTTCTCTCAGCATCCCTCCTCCTTCTAATGCTCAGCTTTCCAGTCCTCTCCAAGCTGCTCTCTGCGTCCAGGCCCTGGCCATTCTCAGGGATCCATATCACTTGCTCTGGTTGCTTAGATGCCCTGGGTTTCCCCTCACACCTCTCTTTTCAAGTGTGCTCTCTCTTTTTCCTATTTATGATTCATTGCTCTCCAAGACGGCTCCTAGGAAAAGGAATACTCCTAGAAGGGAGAATGGAGGGGGCTTCAAGGAGAAAAGTGGAAGAGCTTGAGCCTCCTTGTTTTGGTATCTTTTGTCCTGGTCTCTGTGTTTCTGTTTTCTCTGGTCACCTTGTTCCCTAGTTTCTCGATATCTCTCTCCACTGCCATACCCTGACCCCTGGCTTTTCCTTTTTCCTTCCCTGTTCCCTGTGTCCTTCCCATCACCTGTTATTCTCTAGTCCTGGTATCCCCTCCTTCAGGCATAGCCCTTGCTCTGGCTGCTACATTCAGAGCTCAGAGCCAAGCACACAGCAGGGGCTGTGCTCTGAGTAGGAATGTGTGTTGGGCTGTGGTGAGATCCAGACTAGGGCTTCCCAGGGCTTCCCAGGTTCTGGGGGTGGGCACTGCCTCCCAAGTCCTTGCCCTTTATAGCCCACAGTCCCAGGCCTACCCTTAGTAGCCCATCTGGGACAGCAACTCCAAGCGGCCGGACTTAGTTGGAGGGGACTTGCTCCTTCCTCTCCCTCCCAGCCCTCCAGGGACTGTCCCCTCCCCTTTATCCCCCAGAGTCCTGTGAGTCCCGCTCACATATGACATTCCCCAGTCTCTCATCTGCCTGCCCTCCCTGAAGATGGCTTCTCAGAAAGGGGCCAAGAGAACCCCATCTTCCAGCAAATCCAGAGGAGAAAAGTTCTTGGTCATGAAAATTACAAAGGGAAGAAGTAAAGGAGAAGAAGGGGGCCCTCTGGAGCAAGGGGGCTGGGGCCTCAGAGGAGATAAGGAGATGGGAAGGTGGGCTGAGGAGGCATTTCTCCTGGCCGTGGTGGGAGGGGGTGGCTGTATCTGGAAGGGGCTATAGCTGTGGGTCCTTGTGTCCTCTCATAGACTTTCCGGGGTTTGGGCTCTTACCTCACCCACCCAAGTCTAGAGGCCCAGAAGGGGCACTGGTCAGCACCCCACACTTCCTCTTCATGTTTTCCATGGGGGGAGGCAGTGTTGATCAGAGTTGGGGTAGAGATCCATAGTAGATGGGCTTAGGGTGGGCTGAGCGAGCTTTAGGGGTTTCCCTGAGTCTCCCTTTAACCCTGAGTGACATTGGGCCAGGGAGAAGGGAGGTGACTGCAGCATTTAGCTGGAGGTGGTGAAGGGGAGTCTAGTGCTTCTCCAGGGAGGGCTCCAAGGAAGAGCCCTGGCATTTGAAGCTGCCCCCCCTCTCCCCAGTGCCGTCCTCTTCCACCCCTGGGTCCCACCCCCAGGTTCCCAAGGCTGGCAGGCAGGGAAGAAGAGTCTGGAGGCGGAATCTTGACTTCAAGGAAAATTGCTTTATTCTGCTTGCTCCCAAAGGGCTGCTACATGGGCTCCAGGATTAGGGGCTTCGTTGGCATCCTCAGGGCTGGGCAGATCAAGATGTGGTAAAGCTATTCCTCATTCAAGCCCTTTTGAAAGGAAACAAAGTTTAATCAGCTCTGAAAAGGTGGGCATTGGGCAGGGGTAGGGCACAGAAAACAAAGGTAAGACCCACAACAAGGTGGAGGCCTGCTGTAGTGGTAGGTGTATTTCCAGGAATTGATGTGTAGGGCAGTGCTCTGAGGTTGGCCAGAGGGAAGCTGTCTGGGTGAGGACAAGGGGGTCCTCTGGGATGCCCAGGCTTCAGTTACAAGGTTATAGGCCAAACTTAGGTGGAAATTAGCAGTTGGGGGGAAATGGGGATATACTGGGTGTTCATAAATCAGGTTGTTATAGGGTTGCTAGTCACCCTAGGGCTGATGTTCCCAGAATCATTGTATGTTATGGCTGGAAGAATCTTAGGCATCAGAGAACAGAATTAACTTGGCTTTGGGGGCTCTGTGGTTCAGTTGCAGGGGACAAATGAAAAAAGAGATACCCAGGTGTAAGGGTGTCCTGTCGGAGGCCAACAGAGCAGATGTGGGGGTGACCAGCAGAGCCTAGGAGAGGGACCCACCTTGGCACCAATATCGCGGCTCTTGGCCCGCAGCTTGTTGACCTGGGACTCAGCGATGTCGGCCCGCTCCTCTGCCTCATCCAGCTCGTGCTGTACCTTGCGGAACTTGGACAGGTTGGTGTTGGCCTGCTCCTCCTGTGGGGTGGGGGGATGGTGTGAGGGTGGGAGCCTGGGTTCTCAGCCTCCCAGCCTGGGTGACCAGCTTCCCCATGCCCCCTCCACACCCCCAGGCCTAGTCCCCAGCAAGATTACTCACCGCCTCCTCGGCCTGGCGCTTGTAGGCCTTGACCTTCAGCTGCAGCTTGTCTACCAGGTCCTGCAGCCGCAGCAGGTTCTTCCTGTCCTCCTCCGTCTGAGGATCAAGGGGATCAGGCAGGTGTGAAGATGGTATAGTCTAACAGGTAGTCCCTTACCACCCCTACCTTCTCTTGTCTTCTTTACTTGAATCTATATCCAGACCCAATTCTACCTCCTGATCCTCACCAAACACTTATAATCCTTACCCAAAAAAGTGGGAATATTTTAAATGATGTATATCAGGAAAGAGTCCGAGGAGCTGATGGGATGTCTGAAATTATGCACAAAACTGTATGTGTGCATTGGTCTAGAGAGCAGGCCCTTGAGGGTCCTGGGACCTAATGGAGCACAAACTCCCCTGCTCTGGAGCCCAGTCTGTATTGGGAGTGGCTTTGAGAGTGTGAATGTGATAAAATTTCCTGGGCTGCAATGGAGATGACATGAACTTAATCCAGGTTAAGGACAAAGTGTGCTTAAAAGGATGGTGACATCCTGGATTGAAAAAGAAACAAATTCTAATTGAGAGTCTGATTCTAGAAAGCACTAGAGAAAGCAAGATTCTATACTGCCATGGGTAATCAAAGTCTGGAGGCTCATCAGAATGGCTTCAATGTACTTTTGTGGCTACATATCTGCTTTCTGGTCTCTGTGCTGGGTGAGCCCGTTCTGGAGCTCTGGATGTGTCCCCAGGAAACAGGCTGAGAGTTGATGTAGAGGCAGATCTCCCGGAACAGAGACTAACCCCTGAATCAGGTGATATTCAGAGTGGGACAGGGCTTCCCAGGGTACAAACGGGCTGCATTTCTACCTTCACCGAAAAGGCTAAGAGCAAACCCTATTTCCCCTCAGTGGTCATCACTGTGGCTTCAGGCCCCAATGTGAGGGCCATGCCTGGAGCTGCCCACCCACCACACCTGGTAGGTGAGCTCCTTGATGCGCCGCTCGCTCTTCCTCATGCCCTTGACCGACTCCGCATTGCGCTTCTGCTCCACCTCCAGCTCGTTCTCCAGCTCCCGCACCCGCGCCTCCAGCTTCTGCAGCTGCTTCTTGCCACCCTTGAGGGCGATCTGCTCGGCCTCGTCCAGCCGGTGCTGCAGGTCCTTAATGGTCTGCTCCATGTTCTTCTTCATGCGCTCCAGGTGGGCACTTGTGTCCTGCTCCTTCTTCAGCTCCTCAGCCATCATGGCGGCCTGTGGGCAGGGCAGAGGTGGCACATGGTCTAGTCAAGTCCTTACATACTCACTGCCCAGCCCAGGGAGGCACTGTCCTGGAGCAGGTTGGGGGGGGAGGGGGGGTGCTCACATCCGTGATGGCCTTCTTGGCCTTCTCCTCAGCATTCCTGCACTCCTGCACAGCCTCCTCCACTTCTGTCTGGAGCTGGGACAGGTCTGCATCCATTTTCTTCTTCTGGTTAATGAGGCTGGTGTTCTAAGTTGAGGGGTGGAGAGAGCAGGAAAGCACTGAGCATTATGTGTGACTCCCAGGCCTCTCCCACTGAGTCCTACCAGCCCGTGTTCCCCCCAGGAATGTTCAGGGAGCCCCTCACCTGGGAGTGCAGCAGCTGCACCCGCTCACTGGTCTCGATCAGCTCCTGCTCCGCCAGCTTCCGAGATCGCTCGGTCTGCTCCACCACCGCACGCAGCTCCTCTAGCTCAGCCTGCAGCAGGTTGTTGCGCCGCTCCACAATCGCGATGTTCTCCTTCAGGTCATCATTGGCACGGACTGCATCATCCAACTGGATCTGGGTGTCCTGAGGACCAGGAGGGTGAGCATGAGGTAGGGCGCTGGCCTCGGTGCCCTTCCCGAGGCTATTAGGTGGAGCTGGCTGCAGTGGGAGCCCATCGGGCTGGCTTGGAGGGGAGGCTAGGAAGGTCTCTGCAATGACCCAGGGGCGTGAGGAGCCCAGTGCCTCTGATAAGTCACAGCAGGCCACATGGGGGCCAAGGCCCTCTGGGGGAGGTGAGCGGCTGTTTCCAGGCATCTCTATATACCTTTAGCAAGCTCTGGAGGCTCTTGACTTGCTTCTGGGCCTCGGCAGCTATGCGGTTGGCGTGGCTGAGTTGGATCTCCATCTCGTTGAGGTCACCTTCCATCTTCTTCTTCACCCGCAGGGCCTCGTTGCGGCTCCGCGTCTCCGCGTCCAGGGAGGTCTGCAGCGAGTCCACCACCCGCAGGTGGTTGCGCTTGGCCTGCTCCATCTCCTCATCCTTCTCTGCCAGCTTGCGCTCGATCTCTGCCTTGATCTGGTTGAACTCCAGCTGGGCCCGGAGGATCTTGCCCTCCTCATGCTCCAGGGAGGCCTGGAGGATGGGAAGAGGGGGTCAGGGCAGACAGTCAGGGCACAGGGGAGGAGCAAAAGTCTGGTCATAAATTACACCTACAAAGTGAGTTCAAGAATGGTGTAAGTTGGTAGGTCAAAGAAGCAGAAGAAGGAAAAAGAAAAGAAATTTAAAAAGAATTAAAGACAAGCCTAAGAAAAGGTGATTTAGATTCTTTTCACAGGGGAAAGCTAGCTGTGAAGACAAAGATGAAAATGAAAAGAAAGGTGTTGCCAAGGCAACGGAGGTAATCAGGCACAGAGTGTAAGAAAAACACAAAGAGGCAGGCAGAGGTGGGAACAATGCCATAGATAAAAAAATATTATATGAAAAGAGTTCAGTGACCTGGCTTTCATTCGTTCCATGTATATTTGTTGAGCACCTACTATGTGCCAGGTGCTGGCCTAAGCTCTGGGGATGGGACAGTGAACAGAACAAAGGGAAGAGCAGAATAGGGACCGCAACCCTAGAGTTCTGGTACCCACCACATACCTCGGCTTCCTCCAAGGCAGACTGCAGCTCCAGCTTCTCGGCCTCCAGCTGTTTGCGGACCTTCTCTAGCTCATGGATGGTCTTCCCACTAGAACCCAACTGCTCCGTCAGGTCAGAGATCTCCTCTGTGTGGGGGATATAAAGACTTAGTTGGGGGCTAATGTGCTCCAGTGGGGTTGGGGGGCATGCCTCTGCCCAGACACCTCTTGGAGGCCCCGGGTGGCACCACATGTGGACACTACCACCAGTGCACCCTGCGCACCCTGAAGGTTCTTGTTCTCCCGCTTGAAGGTCTCCAGGTGCTCCAGGGACTCCTCATAGGCATTCTTGAGCTTGAAGAGCTCGGTGCTGAGGGAGCGCGCCTCCTTCTGCGAGGACTCCAGTTCTGACTGTGACTCTTCGTATTTCTGCTTCCACTCAGCCAGGATCTGCCCAGGTACAAGGCTCACTGTGTAGCAGCCCAGCCCCACCTCTAGGGGCTGTCCCAGCGCCCCCCATGCCACTGGGACACAGCCCTCCTCCCCTACCTCCAAGGAGGACAGCTCTGGCCCCCCACTGACATCCCCCCACCAGCCCTGCACACTGGCTGCAGCCCCCACCCACAGCCCACCTTGTCGAAGTTCCTCTGCTTCTTGTCCAAGGCTGCAGCGGCAGCATTGGAGCGCTCCACGTCCACCATCAGGTCCTCGATCTCATTCTGCAGGCGGTGCTTGGTCTTCTCCAGCGATGAGCACTTGGCATTGACGGCCTCCACGGCCTCCTCGGCATCCTGGAGCCGCTGTGCCAGCTTCTTCCTGCCCAGGGCAGGTGGGGAGGGTGGGGAGAAAGGAGAGTGTGGATGTGGACAAGAGGAAACAACATGCGTCTTCTGGAAGACCATCCTTGAAAACTCAGACATGTTGTTGGAGAAGCCCCAGAATAGACCCCAGGTGCTGAGAATGGCAGACAGACTATCTCACTGGCGGGGTGTGAAGACCTAGGCACCTGAGAACCAGGAGCTGTCAGGTGATGTCCCTCTGGCCCTGGCCCAGACTCTTGGCTGCAGATGCGGCAAGGCCTGGCTGTCTGCAGCCCTCCCCACCGCCTTCACCTGCCACATAGCTCCCTGCCCCAGGTGAGAGCACTCTGCCCTCAGACAAACCTTTTGTTCGTCTTATATTTGAATGAGAAACATAATTCGAGCAAAAAGCTTCCCTGAGAGGAGAAGGAGGTGGGGCTGGGGCAGAGTCCCCCTGTATCATCACACACAGAGCTAAGCATGCCCCGTGTGAGATGTATTGAGGGTGGGGATTCCTGCCTGCAAAGGGCCTCAGCCAGAAGGTTGGCTGCCTGAGACTCACTTGGCCTCCTCGAGCTCCTCTGTCCGCTGGATGGCATCCGTCTCATACTTGGTCCTCCACTGAGCCACCTCTGAGTTGGCTTTGGACAGGGCACGCTGCAGCTCAGCCTTGGCTTCCGTCTCCTCCTCGTACTGCTCCCGCAGCAGGTCACAGTCATGCCGGGCTGACTGCAGCGCATGGGCCAGCGCATTCTTTGCCTGGGTGGAAGTGGGCACCAGGAAGTTTTCAGCTCAGCTTTCTCCATAGGCAACCCAAGCCTCTGTTTTCCTCTAACCCCAGTCTCAGTATTTTCTCTTAGCCTCTCCTGTGTCCAAGCCTCCAGTGGCTCTGGAACATTTTACTGAGTGCCAATAACAAAGAATGTGAATACAGTGCTGAACTTTTATGAAATGTTATGTGCCCATGGCCCTGAACTCCTGGCTGCAGCAGGCATCATCAGCATCATCACCATCTTACTGGGGCTCTGTATACTCTGAGTCCTCTGAGACTCAGAGAGGTTAGTATTGACCTCTGGTGTTTTTCACATTCTTTCCCTCTTTCTTGAGCTCAGCAAAGTGCTAGGAATAGGGTCCACTTTTGGTTTTTTTGGCAGTTTGGCTGGGGTTGGGTTTGAACCCGCCACCCTCTGTATGTGGGGGCGGCACCCTACCCACTGAGTCACAGGTACCGCCCAAATAGGGTCCACTTTAATTTCATTCTCCAGTTTTCAGATTGCCCTCGTAATTCTAGAACACAGTGTGCCATCCTCACATCACACACCTGTGCCGAGGCCAGGCTGTATCATACCTCCCCAGTTCATTTCCTCTTCTCCTCCTCAACCCCTGCCTCCCACCCAGGGCCGACAGCAGAAATGCAGAAGGCCTCAGCTTGGGGAACAGATCTAGGAAGGATGTGCTAGGGTTTGAAATATTATTTCTTTTTTGGAATTCTTGGAGAATAATGGAGAGACAGCAAACTTCATTCTGGGGGAATGAAGTGCCATAGATGCAAGGTCAGGTGGCGCAAGCCCAGGCCTCACCTTAACCTCCTCCTCGAGCTGCCTCTTGAGGTCCTCCAGCTGCTGGGTATAGGTGAGTTTGCCTCGGGTCAGCTGGGAGATCAGTGCCTCCTTCTCATCCAGCTGACGGGACAGCTCACCTGGAGTGGCACCAAGGCATGCTCAACTCTTGAAGGTCAACTCTTTTCTTCTCCCAGCCCTCCCCTAACCCTCTGGCCCCGTTCTCTGGAAAGATGCTGTGTGTGCAGCATGTGTGTGCAGCATGTGTGTGCTTAGGAGGCTGGGGAGCCTAGGCGGGGGCCCATGGAGCCCCAGCTCTAAGCTCACCATTCTCAGTTTGCAGCTTGGCCCGCTGGCTAGTGAGATCATTGACAGAACGCTGGGTCTCCTCAGCCTTGCTCCTGTGCTCATTCATCTGATCTTCCAGAGTCCGGCACATCTTCTCCAGGTTAGCCTGAGAGAGGAAGAAGACTTAGACGATGCATGTGAGGGGCACTGAAGGGGATATAGGAAGTGCAATTAAATGAGAAAGGAAGAACGAAGGTGTGGAAGGAGGGAGGGGATTGGAGAACCAGGTAGAGGAAGGAAGGTGGGAAAATGAACCATCAGGATAGGAGACACGGACAGAAAGTGGAGGTGAGTGGAGGGAGTTGAGGAAGGAAGGCTGAGCAGAGCCCACCTTGGCCTTGATGATCTGCTCCATGTTGGAGGTGACATCATCCAGCTCTAGCTTAAACTCGCTCTTCTCCTTTTCCAGCTTCTGCTTCACCCGCTGCAGGTTGTCTATCTGCTCACCCAGCTCGGCCACGCTGTCAGCGTGCTTCTTGCGCAAGGCGGCCGCCGTGGCCTCATGCTGCAGCGTGGCCTCCTCCAGGTCCCTCCGCATCTTCTGGAACTCGGCCTCACGCTTCTTGTTCATCTCGATCTGCACGGACGTGGCCCCCCCAGCCTCCTCCAGCCGTTCACTGATCTCCTCCAGTTCCCGGGACAGGTCTGAGCGCAGCTTCTCCACCTTGGCCCTGGCGGTGCGCTCAGCTTCCAGCTCTTCCTCCAGCTCCTCGATGCGAGCCTGGGCCAGACACAAAGGGCTCAGACCCACCTCCTGGACCCCTCTGCTGCAGCTCCCACCCCAGGGCTCTAAAACAGGCAAGTCAGTTTAGTTCTGCTAGTGGAGAGCTGGAAATAAAAGGATTTGGGGAAGATGTTTTGAACAGCTGAATTAGCCTTCCTTTAGACCAGAACAATATGGTATACCTTCTCTTTATTGAAAGGAAGGTCAGTGAAACTTATTCTTAAAGTGGGGCCAAAAATGGCCAGGCTCACACCTGTAATCCTAGCACTCTGGGAGGCTGAGGCAGGTAGATTGCCTGAGCTCACAGGTTTGAGACCAGCCTGAGCTAGAGAGAGAGAGAGAGAGACCCCATATCTAAAATAGCCAGGCATTGTGGCAGGTGCCTATTTAGGAGGCTGAGGCAAGAGGATTGCTTGAGCCCAAAAGTTTGAAGTTGCTATGAGCTATGACATCACAGCACTCTACTGAGGGTGACAAAACGAGACTCTGTCTGGGCAGCACATGTGGCTCAGTGGGTAGGTTGCCAGCCCCATATATGGAAGGTAGCAGGTTCGAATCCAGCCCCGGCCAAACTGCAAAAAAAAAAAAAAAAAAAATGCCGGACATTGTGGCGGGCACCTGTAGTACTCAGGAGGGTGAGGCAAGAGAATCACCTAACCCAGGAGTTGGAGGTTGCTGTGAGCTGTGATGCCATAGCACTCTATCAAGGGCAATAAAGCAAGACTCTGTCTCTAAAAAACAAAAAAAAGAAAAGAAAAAAAGAGTTTGAGGTTGCTGTGAGCTGTGATGCCATGGCACTCTGCCGAGGGCAACATAGGAGACTGTTTCAAAAAAAAAAAAAGAGGGCCAAAAGAGCTGTGTTCTAAGAATGTTTTAAGCAGGTTAGTGACAAAAACATAAAAAAAGTTTAAAGGAAGAGAGCCATGTTTGTCTGACCAGGCGAACACAATGGGTCTTCTAGAAGAATGAACCAAGTCACACCACCAGGGCTGAAGGGACCTCAAACACCTCCAGGCAACAGGGAAACCTAGAGATCTGGAGCGGGCTCCCTGTGCAGAGCTGAGGCAGGATTTCTGCCTTCAGAAAGAAATGACCTATTCAGTGTCTCTTCCTATGACATTTTTGGATCACCCAGCCCCTCTAGGGTGTGTCCAAGGGAATACTGTGGTAGTTGTGTGTCTCTTCTACAGCTCCTGTAATGCTGCAAACAGGATGCCCCAGGGGTGGGTGTGGGCAGGGAAAGCTGAGAAGCAGCTAGTGCTTAGGTTGGGTACCCCAGACCTCACCTGAAGCTCTTTGAGCTTCTTCTGTAGCTGGCTGGCCAGGGCCTGCTCATCCTCAATCCTTGCGTTGAGGGCGTTTAGCTCAAAGTCCTTCCTGAAGGGAAGGAGGGAGGGAGGGTGAGGCAAGGGAGACCTGATGGGCCCTGGGAGGGCCCACCAATGGCTGAAAATGGTAATGTAACAAGTAAGAGTGGGATTTCTCCAAAAAAACAGCTTTCAGGGATGAGGCAAGATCCCTTGGAGGTGTAGCACCTGCTGTGAGATTGAAGTACAACAGGCCTGTAATGGAAGGAGCATTGGAGGCAGAGTGGTGGGACCTGAGATCTGTTCTCATCTTGGTCTTTGTTTTCTCATCTATAAAATGAAGGAGTTGGATTGGATTGTTTCAAAGGTCCCCTTTAGCTATGATGGTCTTTAATTTTGTCACTGTTGCTTTGGGCAACTCGGCTAATCTTTCTGAGCCTTAGTTTCCTCTTTGGTAAAGTGGGCTAAAGACATCAGCCTTAAAATGTGATTTGTGAGTCAAATGGGACTGTATATTAATATTTATTCACTCACTGAGCACATCTAAGCCTGGGGAAGTGTGAAGATTCCTGTGCAAAAGTAAGCTTGATGAGGACATAGACTGTGATGATTCTTGTAGCCTTTGAAAGTTCTGACCCTGAAGCACCACAAAGTCCTCAATTATCAACATACAGATTAGCAACTGGTCTCCAAAGAGAGTTGTGCATGAAGGGGACAAACTAGCTGTTATTTTCATTACAATTGAGTGTCCAATAGAAAGAAAGGGTTTGAGGGATCCAAGTTAAATTTTGCTGGGGAGGACCACCTGGCCCTGACATATGGGTCTGGGAAATGAAAGCTCTTGTGCTGAACACCTTTTTCCAGGGGCTTGGAGCATCCATTTAACGAGGCTTCATGAGGAAGCCTCTGAAGATGGGTATCTTGGGTCAGCTTGTAGGCTGAACAGGCTGCTGGACTGGGGAGAAGGAAGGGCAAAGGGGAGGGAATACAGTACTTTTTCAGCCGCTCATCCAGCTGCTGCTTGTCATTCTCCAGGTCCATGATGCTCTCCTGGGTCAGCTTCAGGTCACCCTCCAGCTTCCGCTTCGCTCGCTCCAGATCCATGCGTACCTTCTTCTCCTGCTCCAGGGATCCCTCCAGCTGGTGGAGAGAAGGACAAGCCATGTCCAGTGAAGCAAAGCATTCTGACTTGGTGGGTTTTGTCGCTCATTTGCTCTAGGGGTTGGGGAAAATCTTCCCCAGAGGAGACTGTGAGAATGTTAGCAGGGGACTGTGAGAATGCCTAGCCTGTAGGGCACCAGGCTGTGTGCTGGGCATAGCAGATACAAAACTGAATAAACCCAAGTTCTTAAAAGGAGCTTGTAGTCTTAGAGCTTGGACAGATACTTAAAACATTACAATACAGAGTGATAAGGGACTCAGTAGAGATATGTACAGCTGACAGAACAATGATCAGTCAGGATCAGATCCTGCCTAAAATGGCAGAAGTTCAAAGATCCTTTTTCAGAAGCCTCATAAAATTTCCAAAGAAATGTATCGTATTCTTTTGAGATAACTCCCTAAATCCTGTAACCAAAGGCAGAGATATAGGGGCTTGAACATTTTTAAAGGAAAAAAACCATCTCTATCATTGATCATAGTGAGATCAGATATATATTTCAGAATTAATCACCCTCCCCCTTTCATTCCCTAGCTCCCTGCTAGAAAGATATCAGAATGTGAACATCCTCAAACCCTACCCCCATCCCACACACTGACCTCTGAGCAGGGTATATCTAGGTCCTACAACTCTCAATCTACTTACATCATCTACTTGCTGCTCCAGCTTGACTTTGGCCTTGGTCAGGGTGTTGACCTTGTCTTCTTCAGCCTGAAGATCATCTAGGGCCTGCTGGTGGGCCTCTTGCAGAGCCTTTTTCTCCTTGGTCAGCTTGGCAATGATCTCATCCAGCCCGGCCATCTCCTCCGTCAGGTTCTTCACCTGTGATCAAGAACCCCATCCACTTTATGGTCAGAGGTCATCCTTCTGGAGATACCTATACAGACCTCCATGCCAAGTGTCATGCTACTCGCAGGATCCTGAGTGGCCTGGCCTGGGTCAAGTTCAGTCTGGGAATCCTGTGGAGACCTGGGCTAGAGCCAGAGGGAGCTGCCCTCACCTTGTTCTCTGTTGCATGCTTCTCCTTCTCCACCTTGGCCAGCGTCAACTCCAGGTCATCAATGTCCCTTTTGAGCTCAGAGCACTCATCTTCCAGCTTGCGCTTCTTGGCGGTGAGCTCAGCATTCATCTCCTCTTCATCCTCCAGCCTCTCATTCATCTCCTTCACCTTGGCCTCCAGCTGGATCTTGTTCTTGATAAGCTGGTCACAGCGCTCCTCAGCATCAGCCAGGTTGTCTTGTTCCTGAGGGCAAGACACAGAGGGGAAGCTGTCCAGTAGACAGGATCTTTGTCCTTTCAGATAGAGGGAGGGAGAGGAGTAACCCTCAAATAGAAGGGGATCTCTAGGGTACCCCCTGGTTGAGAAGAACCTCAAGGATAGGTAGGGGAAGAGTTTCAGAGAAGCATATGTTTTGGGAGTGCTGGGGAGAAGAGCAGAGAAGTCTTTATCTGGTCCTCTTCTAGTGTCCTCCATTGAAGGAGGGAACTGTATTTTGCTGATTCCCAGGACTATATTATTGAAAACTCAGTGAGATGGGCAGCTTTATTCCTTGTCTGGAGATGAGGGAATCAAGACTAGAAGAGATTGAGTGGTTTGCTCAAGATCACAAAAACTATTAGGCTGTGGTTCTAGGTTGATCTAAAGTCGAAAGCATGTGCTTTTAAAAGTTAGTTCCTTCCCTTGTCCCTTTCCTCCTCTGAGGGATCTCTTTGGAGGCCTTTGGAAGTGATCCTAGAATCCTCTGACTGTGAGGGAACAAGATGGCAAGCTTCTGCAAGGTGAGGGGCAGAGTGCAGGAGGTGAAGACAGAGCAGGGTGGAAGGGCCAACAATGACCTCAGGAGCCTCACCGCCTGCACTTGGAGCTGCAGGTCATTCTTCTCCTGCAGCAGGGACACCATCTTCTCCTCCAACTCCTTGCGGC
Organism: Nycticebus coucang; assembly: GCF_027406575.1. Taxonomy (NCBI): domain Eukaryota; kingdom Metazoa; phylum Chordata; class Mammalia; order Primates; family Lorisidae; genus Nycticebus; species Nycticebus coucang. The sequence goes on along the minus strand of NC_069785.1, from coordinate 30,642,697 downwards.
GAGCCTCAGACTTTTCCAGAGACTCTTTGAGGCGCGCAAACTCTTCCTTCATGGTGGCCATCTCCTTCTCCGTCTCTGCGCTCTTCAGCAGCGGCTTGATCTTGAAGTAGAGTTTCATCCAGGGCCAATTTTTGACCCCCATGAAGGCCCGAATATTCCACTGGATTATCAGCAGGGAGTCTCTGCAGGGGCCCAATGAGAGGGGTGGCATAAGTGTCCTCCTGCCTTCTTCCCCCCAGAGGTCCTAAAGTCTTGGTAATGCCCCCTTTCCTTCATCTACCCACCCTCTTTAAGGGCCTCTGAGTCTGTGGCCACCCTGTGTCTATATGCGCCACCACCACCCTCCCCCATCCCCTTCAGGTCTCTTTGTTTGAAGACCCAGTGAGCTTTTTCTCCTGACACTTCCCCTGAACCAGCCTGGGCCTGAGAAAGGTGAGAAACTCCTTTGAAGCTCTGTCACCTGCGTTCCAGTAGTTTCTTGTACTCCATTCTGGAAAGCACACCCCGGGACTGGGCCTGGATGCGCGTGATGATGCGGCTCAGCCTCTCATCCCGCATCTCCTCCAGCAGCCCCAGCAGCCCCGCCTTGAAGAACACCTGCAGGAAAGGTGTGTGTTGGGCCTGGCTAGGCAGGGGTGGCACAGGCATGTTAGGAAAGGTGACTATTAGTAAAGGATTGGAGGGAGGCGGTGCATGGCAGTGGGAGCTGGGGTGAGCAGAGTGGTGCTGGATGTCCCCTTGTGGGTGTGGCAGGTGGGTCAGAGATTTTGCCAAGATGACTGGTGAAAGGAAAGGAGTCCTGAGGTGAGGAATCAGTGGACAAGAGATGTAGCCCTTCAACTGATTTGTCCCCTTCCTTTCCTCACCTTGGTGTGGCCAAACTTGTACTGGTTGTGGTCAATATCCAGGGAGCCCAGTAGCTTCTCTGCCCCCTTCCTGCTGTCAATGAACTGCCCTTCGGGGATGGCCGCTGGGTTCAGGATGCGATACCTGGGGAGTGAAGTGTCCTCCATCACCCATGCTCTGCACTGGTCTCTGCCCATAGGATTCCAGGGCTCCAGCAAACTCCCTTTCCCTTCTCAGCAGCCCAGGCTGCTCCTGAGCTCTGGGTAAGCCCCATACCCACCTCTGCCGGAAGTCCCCATAGAGGATGCGGTTGGGGAAGCCCTTCCTGCAGATGCGGATGCCCTCGAGCACGCCATTGCAGCGCAGCTGGTGCATGACCAGGGGGTTGTCCATCACCCCTGCAGGGGGAGGGAGGGTCTGTAAGAACACTAGACAAACAGCCCAATTTCTAGGTTCCTGGGTCTGCCACTGATTAGCTGTAACCTTGGCAAGTCAGTTAATAATTATCCTTTATTTGTTTCATCTTTTTTTTATAGCCGCACTTTTAAATGGAACCCAGAAGGCTTTCACATTCCTTATTTCATACCTGTTACCATAGGTGGTAGCCAGGACAGATATATCCTAGTCTCTAGATGAGTAAACTAAGCCCAGAGGGGTTAGGGGACTTTCCCCAGGTTACTAAGCTAAGCAACAACAAAGCCAGGCCTTAAACCCACGTCCTTAAGCCTCTGTCTTCCTATAAGTCAACAATGGATAAACAATCCCTATGTGTCTCGTTGGAGGTTGTAAGTCACTGATAAGATAATGTCTGTCCAGGTACCTGAATTGCACATCCCAAGTGTAAGGTAGAACTTGGACAGTTCTGTCCCCCCGGGACACCCCATCCGGGACAGAGAAGAATATGTTTTAGGTGCTGGTAGGTTAGGAGAAGACTTAGAAGGCCCTGTCCATCCTAAGTACATGTGTGTGTCCATTGGTGGGCTGGGCCTCTGGGCTCACCTGGAGACTTTGTCTCATTGGGGATGATGCAACGCACAAAGTGTGGATGGGTGGAGCGCAAGTTGGTCATCAGCTTGTTCAGATTTTCCTGTGCCCAGAAAAGTGAAAGGGAAATGTAATGAAAGAAAAGAAAGAGAAGCAGGAAAAGTAGAGAAGAAAGAAGGAAAGGGAGATGGAGAGAATTCAAAGAGCTAAAGAGATAAGGAATGCTGGGGGGAGACATGGGTGAGGAGAGGGGATAGAGGCAGGAGGGATAGTAGAAGAGAGATGAGATGGGACATGAGTAAGAGAAGTGGCCAAGAGATGGAGGGAGGGGAAGGCAGAGTGAGAAGGATCAGGAATGCACCAGGAAGGCAGGGGGAAAGGGGAGGCCTAGGAAAGGCAGGGAAGTGCTGAGGGTTGGGGGCCCAGGTAGAAGGGCTGGAGTCACATGCTCACCCTGTGCAGAGCTGACACAGTCTGAAAGGATGAGCCTTTCTTTGCCTTGCCTTTGCCCTTTTCAACAGCTGTGAGAAGAGTTAATAAAGGAGCATCAGTGAGCTTGCTGAGAGGTGAGGGCCCGTGGTGCAGACACATGGCCTCTTTTCACATCTCGCTGGCTTTTGGCCCCCAGATGAGGCTACTATAGTTTCTCCACTCAATTCTATCCCATTGAGTCTACAAACCTTGGGGCATACCCTGATATGGAAGGGGCAGGAGGTAGCGATTAACCTGACTCAGAGCCCTGGCAGAATCCCTGCTCCTCAGACTCCTGCCCAGTCTCTACTTACGTGCATCAGCCCCAGCATAGTTGGCAAACAGGCTGCTCAGGAGCTTGAGGGAGGACTTCTGGTACAAGCCCACCACTGTCTCATTAAGAGGGTCCTTGTTCTTCTGCAGCCATCCCAGGATGTTGTAGTCCACCACACCGGCATAGTGAATGAGGGAGAAGTGAGCTTCTGGCTTCCCCTTGATATTTCGTGGCTTCTGGAAGTTGCTGGACTTGCCCAGGTGGTTGTCAAAGAGTTTGGCCTTGAAGGTCATGTCAGTGGCCTTGGGGAACATGCACTCCTCCTCCAGGATGGACATGATACCCATGGGCTGAGAGTGGAGGGGAGAGCGTCACCAAGTGTGTGTCAATTGGTGGAGATGGATTCTGTTCTATGGTTACTATTTGCTCATAGGGGTGCCCCACTGGGTATTTGTGAAAGTCTGGGAATGTGGCTGCTATTGGTGCTTTATGTGCCATCTCCTTCACCCATATTCCTGAGATGATAGGGTTGAAAATAGGTCATAGGATTCCTATGGATTCATAGGATTCCTCAGGCCACCCTTACACTTCCTGCTCCTTAGGTGGACAGACCAGGCCCAATAAACATGCTAATGTGGGAGGCCATTCTGCAGGTGCCTATCCTCCATGTGTCACTCTCAAGCCCCTGGGAATGCAGCTGTCCCTGGTGCTACCCTATCTGGGGTGCTTAGCATAACATGGAGCTCAGGAGTTTTCATCCCCACTTCTATTATCCAGATCATACTCTGCAGAAGGGAGAGGAGCTGTTATTTTCTCTGGGGTGTTCATGTAGGGTGTGGATGGAGACTGGTGGGGCGGAGGCAGCACCTTCTCGATGAGGTCGATGCAGGCCTGCAGGTCCATGCCGAAGTCGATGAACTCCCACTCGATGCCTTCCTTCTTATACTCCTCCTGCTCCAGCACGAACATGTGGTGGTTGAAGAACTGCTGCAGCTTCTCGTTGGTGAAGTTGATGCAGAGTTGCTCAAAGCTGTTGAACTGCAGGGGAGCGAGGGGACAATCAGGTAGGTGAGGGTGTGCCCAGGGCTGTGCCAGGGTCCTGTGTCCAAACTCAGCTGGGGTGTAACCAGTCCCCTCCTAGGTCAGGGCAGTGGAGGACAACTTCCCCTGGAGATAGGGAAGCTGGCAGTCAGCAATGGCAGTTGAAGGTGTAAATGTGTGAGTGATATTCTGCCCACACTCAGGGCTCCCCCAACTCACATCAAAGATCTCGAAGCCAGCAATGTCCAGGACTCCTATGAAGTACTGGCGTGGCTGCTTGGTCTCCAGGGTGGCGTTGATGCGTGTCACCATCCAGTTGAACATCTTCTCATACACTGCCTTGGCTAGTGCTCCCGTGGCATATGCCACCTGCAAGATAGGGGAGACACCCACATTGAGTAGTGTTTTGGGGAAGAGTGAATCCAAAAGCTCCTGCCCTGGCATGCCAGCTTTCCTACCCCACCCATTTATCTTCTGAAAATGACCCACCTGCTGGACATTCTGCCCCTTGGTAACATACTCGTTGCCCACTTTCACCCGAGGGTGACACAGCCCCTTGAGCAGGTCGGCTGAGTTAAGCCCCATAAGGTAGGCAGACTTGTCAGCCTCTGCAAGGAAAGGGGAGGTAGCAGTTGGTAAAAAGATGCTTGCTCTGTAGGTGTGGCCCTCAGTGACTCGACAGCTGTCCCTGGTATCCCTGCCTCCCACCTTCAGTGCCATCTGGCTCTGCCTGCTCCTCCCGTTGCTTCTGTTTGAATTTCATGTTTCCAAAGTGCATGATGGCGCCTGTCAGCTTGTACATGGAGTTCTTCTCCTCTGAAGTGAAGCCCAGCACATCAAAGGCATTCTGTAGGCAGGTCCCGTATGGGTGGATCCCAGAAAAATGAGGATAATGGGTAAAGAAGATCCCTTGTAAGTTGTAGAAAGAACTTGGCTCCTTAATTCCCATGAATTCTGAGGCTCCCACCCCAGTGGAGTGCTTCCCAGCAAAGATGGAGATGTGAGAGCAGGCAGAGCTCAGACTGCCTTAGCCCTCCTGTCAGAGGTCACAGCTGTTCTGGCTTACCCACTCATGCTTCCAGACTCTTGCTTTCCCACCTAGCATCTTCACCTGTCTGTGTCAGCTCTCACCTTTTAGCCTGTCCCAGCCCCATGATGTCTCCATGGCCTTCCCACCCTCCTCCCTTGGTGTTACCTGATTCTTGGCTGATGTGCCTCTCTATCTCATGGTTTCCTGCTGATTGTGGGTTGATTGAATACCAAACGCTGGCCATTCCTATCTTACCTCACCCATACCCCAGCATACCCCAGCATACCCTGGTCATAGGGCACATTCTGGCCTCAATAGAGCCATCCCACTTTGAATAACAGTTGGCCAGTGTCTTAGCTCTGCTCCTGAACTGGCCCTGCTTGCCCCTCACTGCCAATGCCCCCTCCTCACTGGGTCCTCACACACTCACATCAGTGGCCATGAGCTCCTCAGCATCATCAATTGAGGCCACGGTGGTCTCTCCTTGGGAGATGAAGGCATAATCGTAGGGGTTGTTGGTGATCAGCAGCATGTCTAGGGGGAGAAAATATGTTTAGGATGTGACACAGCTGCCAGCTCTCCTGGGGACTGCCCGCCACTGCACATGGGAGAGCACAGGACAAGCCTTGACTTGGCCCCACATCCCACAGCAGCCATAACACCCAGGGCTTGCCAGCAGAATACAGTTGCAAGCAGAGGGGACCATGTTGCCATGGAAATAGTTGGTCTCAGTCGGTAGCTCTGACTCACCCAATAGCTCAGGCTTTTTGTTAGACAGAATTTGGTAGAAAATGTGATAATCTCTCTCTGATTTCAGCTGGAAAATAACTCTGGATTTTTCCAGAAGGTCTGTGAATAGGCAGGGAGAAGGAGAGAAAGAAAACGTTAGGATTTAGGTACCAGGAAATAGACGAAAATGAAAATAAATGTAGCAAGCAAAAGGCAAAGGGAGAGGAAGAGATAGAGAGAGACTGGAACACAGACACATAGAGATTCGATGAAGATAGAGACCCAGAAAGAGAGAAATAGTCCCAGAGGTAAATCCCAGAGAAAGACACACAGACATGTGCAGACAGAGGTGGAGAAAGCCCCAGAGGAAGTCTCAGAGAGAGAGAAATGGACAGAGACAGAGACAGAAAGAGATGAGTGAAGCAGAGGGAGGGGTGGGGAGAGAGTGGTAGAGTCCAGCCGGTCTAGAGCTAGGGTGAGCTCAGGCTGAGCCCCAGCAGATTATGACACTCACAGGTCTCTATGTCTGCAGATGCCAACTTTCCAGTTGCCCCAAAATGGATTCGAATGAATTTCCCCTGGAGAGACGGAAGAGTGCGGTGATAAGTTGGGGGAAAGCTCTTTTGGGGGGCCATCCCCTGACCAGCTCAAGTCCCAAACCCAAGGTCAGGGACCACGCACAAAGCGGGAGGAGTTGTCATTCCGGACAGTCTTGGCATTGCCGAAGGCCTCCAGAGCAGGGTTGGCCTGGATGATCTGGTCCTCCAGGGTGCCCTGCTGAGGTCAAGAAGGATGGCAGGTGAGAGGCTTTCTCTGCCCTTTGTGCACCCCCCTGTATGCGGGCCCATGCAGGACAACAAGCCTGCCTTGCCCGGTGTCTGGTCCTTCTTGCTACGGTCCCCAATGGCGGCGATAACAGCAAAGTACTGGATGACTCTCTTGGTGTTGACTGTCTTCCCTGCCCCGGATTCTCCGCTGTGGGACAATCAGGAACTCATTAGGCAATGAACATGCTGCTTGAGACCAACAAGCCTCAAGTCAGGAAAGAATGCTGGGCAAGGTCAATCAGAGGAGAGTGGCCTGGAGGGTTTGGGAAAGAATGGGAGGGGCTGGAAGGATGGGAAAGGCTTCTGAAGGAAAAGATAAAAGAAAATGAAGAGGTGAAGAAGAGGTGTTGATAATGGGCTTATGAAGAATGATGCCTTGGAGGAGATGAAGAGGAAAAATGGATGTGAAAAGCAGGAAGGAAGTGGAACAGCAAAGAGAGGGGTCAAGGTGAAGGTCAGAGAAGAAAGGAGATGGGCACAACCGGGACACAAAGGAAGGCTGTGGGGGTCCCTGCTGGGGTTGGGGGCCGGGGCAGAGAGATTCTGGCAGGGAGCAGGGCAGGAGCTGCACTCACGTGATCAGGATGGACTGGTTTTCTCTGTCTGTGGGGAGAAAATGGGAGACCAAGTCAGGAGCTACCAGGATGCTCCTGAGGGGTCCTTGCTTCCTCCTCTCGCCATCCTCTCCCAGCTCCTTTCAGGGAGACCCTTCCCTGGGGCCTCTCACCCGTCAGCATGTACTGATAAGCATTGTCAGAGATGGAGAAGATGTGGGGCGGGGCCTCGCTCCTCTTCTTGCCCCTGTAGGCAGCCACCACCTCAGCTGTGTACACTGGCAGCCACTTGTAGGGGTTGACAGTGACACAGAACAAGCCCGAATAGGTCTGAGGGGAGAAAAGGAGTTTCAGTGATGAAGGGGTGAGGGGCAACTTTCAGAGTTAGAGGAAGACCCTAGGAGGGGAAGAAGAAAAAGGAAAACCTCAGAATGCACTCAATTTAGGTAATGCCAGTCATGTGAGGATGGAACTGAGGATGTAAGGACAAGGAGAGAGTGCAACATGACCTGGACACCAAGAACAGACCCCCTCAGCTCCTGGAGTGGAAGTGTACGGGCCGGGGAGGCCGGAGAGGCCAGGAGCCACTCACGTAGATCATCCAGCAGGCGTAGCGCTCCTTGAGGTTGTAGAGCACCGCGGGCTCATGCAGGAAGGTCAGCATGGCCATGTCCTCGATCTTGTCGAACTTGGGCGGGTTCTGCTGCATCACCTGGTCCTCCTTCACAGTCACTGTCTATAAAAGACCCCAACAAGTTCCCACTACCACCTATGAGCCTGTGCTTCCCCTCTCCTTCAAGAGGGATAAGAGTTGGACGAATTAAAGGACAATTGTGTTCAAGACAGAAGAACCAGGAGAAGAGAAGGCAGATTGGATATAGGAAAGAGAGGGCTTTTTGGAGGGTCAGGAACCCACCAACGGGAAGGAGAACCTGACTGGCCTCAGGTCTGCGTGGGGTGGAGTCTGAGCACACCTTTCTCTATGCAGGTGTTGGGGTAGCCAGGGTGGCCTCACATTCGCCCTACCACCCACCTTGCCATGCTCCGTCTCAGCAGTGACTTTGCCACCCTCACGAGACAGAATTTTGGCCTTGACAAACTCCTGTTTGTCATCAGGCACAAAGACATCCTTCTTGAGGTCAAAAGGCCTGGTCTGAGCTTCAAGCCGCTCCTTCTCTGACTTGCGGAGGTAGGGAGCAGCCTGTCCAAACACGGCCAACTCTGCATCCCCCATGGCTGCACCTGTAGTGAGCAGGAGAAGCTGACTGTCCTCCCATCGACACACTCCCTGCTGCCCCTCCCTGGGCTCTCCCTTTTGGTGGGAGCCCCAAAACCTAGCACCATGCTCAGGAGTCAAGAGAAGTCCCTGATGAGTACCTTGCTCTTTGAGCCTGTCCCTTAAGTGGAAGAGCAGCCCAGTAAACCTGCCAGGGCAGAAGGGCAACTGACCTTTTTTCAGGCTAAGCCTCTCCTAGGGGAGGGAAACACATCCCAGGCTTCTTATAGTAATGGGAAGAGGAAACTGACCATATCCATCTGTCCCTGGGCTCCCTCACTCATCCCTGGAAAGGAGCTCCTGGGGGCCAAAATATTCTCCCCAGGGTGGGGCAGAAGCTAGAGTTCCAAGCCTGGCTCTGGGGCTGTCATGCCCAGCCTTCCCAGACTCCCCCATGCTTTAGCTTTCTTATCTTGGCCTCTCAACTGTGTCTACAGGTGAGAAAAAGAGGCTAGGCCTGCAGGGACCTGGAGAGAGAGAAGAGGCTGAGTCAGGGCAGGCTGTCGCCCGTCCTGGCCAGTCCCACATCTCCGCTTCTCCTGGCTCTGTCCTTTAACACCCTTCCTCCCCTAGACCTGTTAACAATACAGAAGTGGTGGTCAGCTTCTCTGGTCGCATCCTCCTTCTTGCTTTCCAAACATGATTCCCTTTCCCCCACCAAGGACAAACAGTTTCCTGTAGTCAACTCAACTCTGAGCCCTAATCCTCCGCACTCCTGGGAGATGGCCCCGCCCTTGCCTGCACGCATCTAGTGAGACCTTTCTTTGAGCCAAGTGAGAAACAACCAAAGGTCAACTAATGGTCAGTGCTTTCCAGTCTGCAGAGCACCTCAGCGTACATTCTCTCCCTTGGTCCTCACCCACTGGGCAGGCGAGGATGTCCAGGTTAAGCAGCTTGCTTGTCCAAGAGCACATAATGATAAGTGGTGGAGCTGAGCCTAGAACCCAACTCTCAAGACCCTAATGCCAGTTTTTTCCATCCTGTCCCCTATTTTATCATCAGACTTTGAGGAGGTTCTCTGAGAGGAGATGCTATGGGCCTCCTCTCACAGACAAAACCCTCCCATAGCCGGATGCTTTCTGCACATTCTCAATGAACTCACATGCTCACTGTGCATGCGCACATCTTGCTCAAAGCCAGCCTTCCTGCCTGTGCCGCAGCGCCCTGAGAGTGCCATATATGCCTCAACAACAGATGTGCACACTTAAGCATGCGTACAGCATCAACAGGCTCACATGGCCCATATTCCTCAGTATACAAGGACTGGCACACCCACTGCCATGTGCCTGTGAGCTCCTCCAGTAGGGGGTACACGTGCTGTGAATAGTCATGACTCCCGGATGCAGACAAGTACCTCCATGTGCAGGGACAGGGAAAGCCTCACAGAGTTAGCTTGTAAGTATGCCCCCTTCCTATGTAATCATTTCCCACCCTCTTTCCCCCCTCCCACAATGGACCTGCTTGTTCTTAGGCATGATTACAACACACATCTCCCTGTTGAAATTGCTGTATCTTAGCCAGTGAGGCAACACATGAGCCCCACACTCCCATGGCACATATTCACATTTAGACCTGCACAAGTGTGCTCAACGGCTGGACCCGAGTACTCTGTGTGAAGCCCCGCGTGAAGCTTTCTGTTCCTAGGGGAACCCCTTCCTAAACCTGGAGCCCTCTTATCCCAGAAAAAGGCCTCCATCTCCCACTCCTACCTGAGAACAGCAAGGAAAGACAACAGGGAGCAGGAGAGAGCTGTGGAGCCAGACCTTGTCTCAGGGGCTGTATATATGGGGCAGCAGGGCGACCCCACCCCCACCCGCACCCAGTCCCTAGCCGGATTTAGAAAGGGCTGTTGTCACTAGAAGTATTTCCCCCAGGCTCCCCCCTCTTCCCAAACAGGGCTCCCCCCAACCCCCCCCCTCCTCAGCTAGGAAACAATTGGAAGTGGTCGTCATTGTTATGGCATGGAGTGTGCAGGGTCTGAGTTCCAGGGGGTGGGGTGGCTCAAAGTGCAGCAAAAATATCTCCCAGGCCAGACTTCACATTCCACAGCTGGTAGGAGAGAGAACTGACCACGACCACCATGACTGCAGTGGGGCAGGACCCTGGCTCTCCCTCAGGACGTTCCTGGCCCTGGACACTGCAGCCCCTTGCGTACTCTGCCTCCTAGGCTGGCCTGGCCCCATTTCCATAGAGTTCTTCCTGCTCCCCTATCCTGGGTCCTAATCCAACTGAGAGATGGGAAGGGGCTGAATGTCAGCAGCAGAGAGGAGTACGAAAGAGTTGGGGGTACTGGCCCAGGTTGGGGGCTAGATTGGGGCAGCTGGAAGGAGATTTCCTAGCCAAGTGGCAAGAACAACACCCAGGGAACTTAGAGGTGAGGACTCTGGCTTGGGCACTGATTTCCTTGGACTGGCAGGCAATGTGTTGAGGTCACCAAGCCTCAGAGCCAGACAGGCCGTTAGTGATCTGTCCAAGACCTTCATTTTATGGAGAGGGACAGTGCATTCTTTAAGGTCATACAGCTAATCAAAGCAGCAAGGTTCAAGGCAGGAAACCTCAGCAGATGAGGCTGCGAAGAAGGACTGCGATTCCAGAGAGGTGAGGACGCACTATGTGCAGACAGCAGGACTCAGATATCCAAGGGTCCTAGTTTGGAGCTTTTTTCCTAACTCTTTGTTTTTTTTTTGCAGTTTTTGGCCGGGGCTGGGTTTGAACCCGCCACCTCCAGCATATGGGGCTGGCGCCCTACCCCTTTGAGCCACAGGCCCTAACTCATTTTTTTAAATGCAGGTACTAAATGCTCTGTGCCAGAGCCAGAGCCTCTCAGTGCTATAGATAACAGCTGCTCTGAGCTAGAAGGAGACCCCCAACAAAGACAGCAGTTGCCTGGCCCACCAGCTTCTGGTGGGGTGACCTCTGTCCAGACCTGAAAGTGACTGGTGTTCTGACAAGTGGGGCAGAAGGGCAAGACAGGAAAAAATTTCACTCTTTGCAGGCTTTGGGAGCAGCTACGGAGGAGGGGGGAAAGGAAACTGGGGCCCAGTCCATGAGCACAGAAAGTAGTCGATGGCACATTCTTCCAGCAAGCACAACAGAGTACAAGCGTGACTGGCTCCGTGTCCAGGCAACCGCTGCGGCTTTGGTTTGAAATGCCCCCCTCTTCCTAAGCACAGTGCTTCCACGCATGCGGATTAATCCATCTGATTAGCTGTCAGCTTGGAGGGGGAGAAGCAGGCCTGGGGGATGGGGTGCATAGCAGGTACATTTTCAAGGTGGGATGGGCATAGCAGGGAAGGGAAAATGCCAGAGAGGGCCTCTCTGGGGGCTGCTTAGCAACTGAAGCACAGTCTGAGGACACTGAGGGGCTGTATGTGTGTGTGGGGGTGTGTGTGGGCAATTAGGGGGTAGACCACGACCTGCAGGGGCCTCATCTGATGCAGCCGCAGCTCTGCAGTGCCGAGGTGTACAGTTGCTGAGGCGGTCCCAGCCAGGCCCTGCCAGGCACTGAGGAGCCAGCCCCATTGGTAGGGACCTCAGAGATTGGCAGTGAAGGGCAAAACTCTTATATCCACCCCTTCCAGATTTCCAAGCACAAAACTGTCACCTCTCCCAATTTCCCAGGGATCAGGCACAGATGCAGGTGATTGAGATGCACAAAGGATGCTTGGACACAATTGAGCCATTTCCTAGCTGATGTCTTCACTATGGGTCAGTGTCTTCACTAGGGACAGGTTTTGTTGGTCATGGAGCTGGGAAGCTACCCCCACTTTGTTTCTCTCCTTTCAGGTTTGGGGGTTGTGGCCTGCTGGTGCTTCTGTGTTACTGTTCTCCACGCCTTATTCTAGAGCAGACCTCACCTCCCTAACTAGGTTCTCCGCCTCACAGCTCACATAGATTGGAGGGTCTGCTGACCTTAAAGATCCCCATTTGTCTGCAGCCCTTCCAGCCTCTGCTCTCAGCTCCATCCTGATTCCTTTTCTCCAGCTTGCTGCTGTCTGCAGACTGAGTAGCTTTGCTCACTCCTTCACTCAGCAAGTATTTGTGGGGTGCTTCCTATGTACCAGGCATTGCTTTAGTCAATGAGGACACGACTGTGACCAAAAGAAAGATCCCTCCTCTGGGTAGCTCTATGTAACTGTTTGTAGAAGTGGAATTTAGGCCTAAGCTTTATAACACGCACATTCCCAGTGAGGAGAGTGAGGGGTTGGGGGCCCCACCATGTGGGGTGGGTGGGGACTGTGTGGAGTCTACTACAGGGTGACAGCAGACAAGACAAAGGAGAGCAGAGCAAATGCTATAAATAAAAAGAGCTGGAGGGAGGGCAGCTTCAGCAAGGTAGACCAAATAAGGCCTGGAGTGGAAGGAAGGTGATCTGTCCCTCTGTCCTCCCCTCCCGGCATTGTGCCCTCTTTGTCTGGGCTCTGTCACCACCCCGATCAAGTGTCAGGCCCAAACAAGAGCCATTTGCCGTGAACATGCCAGCGGTAGTTCAGAGGAAGAGTTGCTAAAATTACTACCAAGAATGGGTGGGGGGCACAAGGGCAAAGTAGAAGAGACATCGGCGTGGAAAGAAGGAAATCAGAAAGACTCCCCAAAAGTCAAAGAGAGGGGTGCAGATTGGGCAGAAAGAGGCAGCAGGAGGAGGAATGAGGCACCAGTTGTTTGTGTACACAGGAGAGGGGACCCACTCCAGGGTGGAGGCTGATTCTCCCCTCCGTCTACCCCTAGAATCCCTGACCTCGGGGAGCCCCTGCGCTGGCTCCACACGAGCCTGAGATTAGGGAGCTGAGCTTCATACTTGTCTCAGGTTTCCTTAACAAACAGCTGCTCCTTCTTGTCATTCTTTTGTCTTCCTGCTGGCTCCAAAATCTTTTGTACCTCTGCAGTGCTTACCGCACCTCCCTTCTCCCCCAGAGTCTCTGCTTTCTGACAGACAGTGGACAGCTGGAAAGACTGGAGGGCGGGGGCAGGCTTGGGGCTGGCTCAGTCTAGTGTGCAGGGGTTTGGGAAGGTAGATCTTGCCTTCAGGGAATGTTTGGAGGGGCACAACTCACCAGAAGGGAGGTTTTGTGGAAAGTGGCCATAAAGGCATAAGAGGGGCAGCCTGGCGAGCTCTGGAGTCAGTCACAAAGGTCCACTTTGCAACCTACCTATTCCATGTTTCTAGCTGTGGGGTCTAGGTCAGTCACACACCGCTATCCCTATAATGTGGACATAATCACATTCACTTTCTAGGGCTATTAAGACCATTAGAGGCTGCATGGGGGAGGGGCCTAGCACATATCAGACACCCTGTGGACCCTCACTTAGCAGTAGCCTTTATGTTAGGAAGGAGAATGGCTAGAATAATTCTGAAATGAAATAATTGGGAAACTGAAAAGCAGCATCCTGGATCCACCTGCTGGACACTTCAGTGCCCAGACCTGGAGCCTATACACTGCTCTGTCTGTGCTGGACTCTGGTTGTGGCCACACCACAGGCCCTGCTCCTCCACCTGAGGACCTGTGCTCTGTTCCCAGATATCCCTGGAGCAGTCTCCTGGGGTTTCCAGGCCTGGCCCAGCACAAGGTGAATGTGGGACCTACTAGGAGGGGAGGACAGGTGCTCAAAGAGGAGCCTATTCCCCAGGGGAGAGGGCATTCTGTGTTTAATTACTTTGGTCAGAGGCCTCACTCCTTAAGCAGGCCTCCCTAGGACTAATGCCTGTCTCCTCTCTTCTACCACCCACCATAAATACAGGCGAATGGACCACGCACATGTACCCACAGGTACATCTGTGCCCATGCATACACCTCTGCACAAGTGCCAATGGCACAGAGAGAGTCTGAGCTACCTTCTGTAGCTCTGGTGTTTGACAAACTTGCCAAGAGGTCCTCAGTTCCAGTCCCCAGCCTAATCTGGCTGGATCTCAATCAGCCAGTCACATGCATCACTGACCTCTGCCACATACCAGGTTCTGTTGGGGCCACAGGGTATCTGTGACCTCTGACTCAAGGCACTCATGCCCACTGGGGGAGCCAATATAACATTCTGAGAACTGGGGGAGAACGGCTTGGGGCTAGACAGTGTGATCTAGACTTGGAGCAACGTGAGGGCAGAAAAAGCTCTTGCGCAGCATAGGCTGGAACAAAGGTTTTGAGGTGAGGACACATGACACTGGGGCTTAAGGGGAGGCACGGGCTTTGAGAAGCACCAGGAATCAGGATGTGTTCTAAGCAGTGAGAGACACACATGACCAAAGGCATGGAGGGGGAGTAGGGTGGTGACTCAAGGACACGCGTCAGGTCAGGCAATGCTGTGAAGGGTCTGGATACTTGAGGACCTGTGCTCTGTTCCCAGATACCCCTGGAGCAGTCGCTTGGGGTTGCCAGGCCCGGCCTAGCACAAGGTGTGGTAGAAGGAAAAAAGTAGAGAAGGGGAAAGGTTATGAGTGTTGAGTGCTGGGTACCAAGCACAGTGTTTTACACATGTTCTTACGTGATACTCACAGTTCCCTGTCACTTAAATTGCATTTTTTTTTTTTTTTTTTGAGACAGAGTCTCAAGCTGTCGCTCTGGGTGGAGTGCTGTGGCGTCACAGCTCACAGCAACCTCAAACTCTTAGGCATAAGGGATTCTCTTGCTTCAGCCTCAAAAGTAGCTGGGACTACAGGTGCCTGTCACAATGCCCAGCTATTTTTTTTTTTTTATTGTTGTTGCAGTTGTCATTGTTGCCTTACCTGGCCCAGGCTGGGTTCAAAGCAGCCAGCCTCAGTGTATGTGGCTGGCGCCCTACCCACTGAGCTACAGGCGCTGCCCACTTAAATTGCATTTTATGAATGAGCCCCAGGTTCAGAGAGGCTAAGCTGTTTGCTCCAGGTCAAACAACAACCTGGATTCAGACCCAGGTTTATCTTGCTCCAAAATACTTTCTATTAACTCTGCCATGTTTCCCAGACCAATAAAATGGACAATATATTGGAAGCAAGGAGGAACTAAAGTTCTAGGGCAGTTGTGATGTCTTGAAAGCAGAGTCTGAGGGGCCTGGCAGGCCTATTGTTGGGTGCTTTAAGGAAGAGGCTGCGGGAGGAGAGTATAGTAGCGGTCAAGGTCTGGAGGAGAGCAGGCCCAGATGATAGGAGGAGGGAAAGCAAGACTGGAAGGCATTTTTGAAGAAGGAATAAAATACCTTGCTCACAAACTGGTACAGGAAATAAAGAAGAGTCATGACTGCACGGTGTTGGCAAGGATGGAAATAGTGGCAAAGGAGAACAAACTGTTAGAAGAAATGACGAAGTGTTTGTTTTGGGTGCATCGGAGGTAACAATGGGGTGATCGATGGAAGATGTTTTGCATTCCTATAGGAAGATGGAATTATGGGGCAATGGGCACAACTGGAGAAAGAAAGCTCATTAATTACCGCATGGGAAGTGGGAGAAACCGTGAGGTTGGAAAGAAGGGGAAAGGCCCAAGGAGATGCCTGCAGTAAAAAGATGCGAGAAGGAAGAGAAGCCCACAGAGAATGAAGAAGGAGATGGAAAGAGAGCAAAGGGGAATGAGAAAGGGAAGTTTCCTAGAAGCCAAAAGAAGTATTTCTAGAGGAGCAGGTGGCTGGTAGTGTCAGATGCCACAGAAAGGCTATCAGGAAGACAGAAGAGAACTTGGGTTATTTTGGAGCAAACAGCTTCCGTAGAGTCACAGGGCTGAGCCAGGCTACAGTGAGTTAATTAGGAAAAGGATGAGTGGACAGGAAGTGGAGGCAGTGAGTGTACACATGCGTTTGAGGAGTTTGGCAGTGAAATGAATGAGATTAGACAGCAGCTAAAAAGGAAGCTGGCCAAGTAGCAAGGTTTGTTTTGTCTTCACGTCCTGCACACGGTGAAGAGTGGGTGATAAAAGATGCCCTATTTTGGTCCCATTCCCTTTTACATTTTCTAGTTCTGTTTTCTTATTCCCACCTCTCTTTTTTGGAAGCCTAGGGGGCAGTTCGAGCCTCCCTGGAGAGTTGGGGTGCCTACTGCTGTCAGGTGGGCTTGCGAACATGAGGCTCAGCTAACTCCTCACCTCACCTCCAGTTACGCACGCGGGGGGCTCAGAGCAGAGCTTGCTGCAGCCATGGCTCTCATCCCTGGGCCTTCACTGATGGGCCTGAGCAGGGTCTTGGCCTCCTGACTTCTGTCATCTGAGGACTAAAGCAGGGCTAGTGGGCAGGGAGTGATCTGGAAACCTCTGTAATCCCTGGTAGCTTAGTGTCTTCTGCTCATTTTTGCCTCAGTATTTTATTTTACCTGTAAAGATAATGTTCCTGGTATGAAAGTGCAGGTGCCTCTACTGGCCCCAACCTATAACCCTCATGGTCTCTTGGGTCAGGGCTCTTGGCTGGTGTTTTAAGGGGAGGGCAGAGAGCTGAACCTGCTCTGCGACTCCCATGCTGTAAGGCTGTGCAGCTTCCCTGCAGCTGGGTGTGAAAGCCTGGGCTTGGTGCAGAACTTTTAATTCCAGGCTGTTGCTACACATGCTGCAAAGTTCTCCATAAGAACTAGAAACCAAATGAGCAAACAAAGATATACACACATTATGCAGGTCCTTCTGGCCATGGAAGAGGGCGGTGAGCGACTGCCCAGGTCTGAGACTCACAAAGTCAGAGGTGGAAGGGAGGATCCTGGGGAGCTGGCTGCTGCTTTCCCCTAAGGGAGCTTTTCAGGGCAGCCCACAGCCTGAATGCCAGACCGCCTCTCGGGGCCCTGTGTCAGACCAGAGGCTGACAGCTGGTTAGGCTGACATCTGAAGGGTCTTAGCTTTCCTACTTGTGGTAAGGAAAGAAAAGCCTTTTCCAAGGCACTTTCAGTTTACCAGATTTAAAAAGCTGGATTTTTCTTAGCAGGAAGAGTGGGAAAGAAGCAGGATGGTGCCGTTATTGGTTTGTTGGGAGTGGGGAAAAATCAGGAAAGGGGTCCAGGAGGAGGCAACAGACGGGACAGGAGAGAGGGACAGATGGGGAGGTCTGTAGAGACCTGGCAGAGTAGCCAGAGGGGTGGGGCAGGCAGAGCTGAGATCTAACCCTGGGAACAAAGGCAGTGGAGTGAATAGACCAAGACCACAGAAATAGAGGCAGAGCTGTGTGTCTGTGTGTCATGGAGCGAGGTGACTTTGTCCAAGGGCAAAGCCTCATGTTTCTGAGCAGCCAGGGCAAGGGGCACAGGTTCCAGTCCCGCCTCCCCGTGCCTGGGCCCCTGTCTCTGAGATTACGGCCTTGGCTGCCAAGAGCAGACCAGTGGGGGTGGTGTGAGACAAAGCAAAAGGCCCTTTTGTGGTACTGGGTTCCTAAGAATAGCTGTGGCTGGGCTTAGGGAGATGTCTCCTACAGCCTGCATGTCCTGGTCTTGTTGTCAGAGGTGTCACTGTGCCTGGTGACAGTGCTGACCCTTAGTTGCTGGGTGTGTGGAGGCCACTAACCCCCCACAACTCCTGTTACCTGTGTCTCTCTGCAGGGACAGAGGTGGAACAGGACTCAGAGGAGGACTTGGAGGGTGCTCAGATTTGAGCATGAATGTGTTAGGGCAGAAGAGACAGAGGTCATAAGTCTGGAAAACGAATCCGCCACCTGCAGCTGAAGACAGTGAGGTTCCTGGGAAGAGAGGGGGTGAGGCAGAAGGGCCAGTGGCAGAGACAAAGGCCATGTGGGCAGGGCTGTGGGGAGTGGTGGAAGGAAGTGCTCTAAGCTAGAGGAGTGGGGAAAAATAAGTGCAGGAGATCAGAACACGGAGAGAAAGTGGATGAGGAATGGGGGGTGGGGGAATGGATGGGGGTCAGAGAAGAGAGAAGTGGAAAAGGCAGTGGGTACTCCTACAGCAGCACAGCGGAGGAGGGGGTGGTAAAGCTCTGGGAAGAGCTTGGGAAAAAGGCCCTCAAACGCCATTCCTGTGAGATAACAATGCATTTCAAATCCCTGCCTAATCTCTCCTCCTATTATTAGCTCAGCGTTCCCTCAGACAAGAGGCCACAGGTCCCTGGGCTCTGTCCTTTCCCCTGTGCCCTTGGCTAGAATTAGACAGACGTGGTTGCGTGGCCATCTGCTAACCATGGTCCTTCTGACTTCTGGGTAATGTCACTGGAGAAGAGCATGGGGTGGGAAGGGGATCGAAGGTCACAGGACACCCTCTGGGGACAAGGTACTCATAGACACACCCAGGGGATGAAGAGGCACACCCAAGGCTTTTGTGCCCAGAGGTTTTCAGATCAATGAACTAGACACACAACCAACATGATAACAAAGTCCAGAGTGACACAGTTAACATGTGCAAAATAACGGAAAACTTGGGCATGCAAACATGGGGACACAGAAGCTCTGTCACTGAAGGGCAGGGCAGAGAGGAAGGGGTTCCGAGGAAGGTGAGCTTGGAGGTGGATCTTGAAGAACCATGTCCACAGCTGTTGGCCAATGCTGTGGGTATTCTGAAGAATAAGAGAATCCAAGGGACAGTGGCTTCTGTCTAATTTTCTGGCCCAACCTCTAGAGGACAAGGCTGTCATAAACTTTAACAAGGAGTAGCAGACCCTTGGGCTTTTTAGCAGACTAGTATTTTTGCTTTTTACTTGAAAGTGCTGTTTCTTTCTTATAGAACTTGTTCCTTTTGTGTTTTCCACTTGGCCCCCCTCTTACCTCTATCGTCCTAAATATTGTTCAATGTTTTGATATTCAAAATGGCCCAAAGTTATGTGCATTTTATTTTGAGCTCTTTTGACTCTGACAAATCTGAATTAAATAAATACATGATGAATAATGTGCCAAAGAGGGTGAACAGCTGCTGTTCTCTGTTCCTATGAAGGTTCCAATTGCTCCTGCAGATAAGGGACATAGATGAGATTCCCTGGATCTGATTCAGGGAGAGGGTGGAGAACTTGCCTTCTCTCTCTCTCTCTCTCTTTGTCTTTCTGCCTTTCCCTCTCTCTTTCAGCTTGCTTTCTCCTTCCTCTCTCCCTTCCTCTCTCCTTCTTTTCTTCTTTCCTCTCTCCCCATCATAAAAGTCATGCTCATTACTTCAAAAATTCAAACCATGAATCTTCTATAAGGCAAAAGAAGTGAAGTCCCTTCCACTATTCACAATCTCACACCCAAAGGTAACCTCAAAGGTTAACAGTTGAAAGCTTTTAAGTATGTATGTACACATTGGGTTATTTTTTTACCGGGATATATAAAAAGGAAACGTGGAGGCTTCTCAAGTCATAGATGATTCCAGGGGTCCTTTCTCAAGTGACTTGTATTTGGGCAATTACCAGCGTCTTCAGAGGCTAAAGTGTAATCAACTCTCAAAAATGAATCAAAACGAATTTTTAAAAAAGATCAAAAAGGCCGAGGAAAGTTAAGTAAGAGGGTGCCTCCTTTTAACCTGAGTCCTTCTTTATCCCTGGACATCCCTCCTTTTTGGGAGAGCGAGTCACTTGGACGGGGAGACTCTGTCTGGGGGCAGAAGTGACAGAAGGTATGCAAGGGGCTCTCAGATCAGGGGAATTTATCCCAATATGCCAGAGTGGTTATTACCTGTCTCTGCTGATGAAAAAGATTTTTTTTTTTAATAACAGCAGCATTGATATAATGGTGCCTAGTAATTACTTTTGCAAAGCCAGTTCTGAAATGGCACATTTTTCATGCTCAGAAACTGATCTGACTGTTTTTCTGTTTTAAACTTTGTAGCTTTTCCTTAAGGTCACGTTTTTACCTGTCCTTTGTTATGAAAGTTCTAAAGTGGCAGTTAGCCAACAGTCAATCAAAAGTTTTGACTAAGATCCTAATATAGTTGGTGACTCTGATGCAGCCCTTGGGCTGACAGCTGGTGTAGCATGGACGACTGGATTTCTGATGTGAAGGCATGAGACCAGAGGAGGCACCTGCAGTATCCTCCTCTCCACTCTCATTCTGCTCTGTGCTGCTCCTGTGGGCCACCTCCTCCCCACCGCAGACCCTGCACTGAGCTGATATTCATTCCTCTGTTTTCTGCCATTTCTTGGTGATCCACGCTATGCTCTGGCCAATCAAAGGGAACAAGGCAAGATGAAAAAAAGGAAATAAAAAATATAAGGCAATTATTATGGATCCTGAAGAGCTCAGACAATAGGATAAAAGCCTAAGACATGGAACCACCCTGTCCTACATGGACGTGGAGGACCAAGAGTGGAAGGGGGGCTCAAATTCAACAGAATGGAGAGTGGGAAAGGGAAGTGCAGGGAGCAGGGAAACTGGTGAGCCTTAGGAAGGCCTCAGAGCTCAGGGCCGTGCTGGGGGTCCTGGGGAGGAGAACAGGAGGAGTAGCCCAGCTCCCAGCCCTGGTTCTCCTTCTATTCTCCTAGGCCTTGTGCCACTAACACCTAAAGGAAAGGTCAGTGCTGCCCCAGTCCCTGGTGCCATTTCAGGTCCCAGAAGGAGGGCTCGAACAGGCCCTGGCCATGCTGGCAGGCTCAGCACCAGGTCGTCCTTGCTGCTGTGCCCTAGTTTTAGCAATTCAGCTTCTATCTGTTTCCTAAGACTTGGGCCCCACCCTGTGCTGCAGTCTGGTAACTGAGCCCTAGTTCCCTCTGCTAGAGGCTCTGTCTTAGTAACCCTCTTAGCTGTTCGGTCTCCTGTCTACTTCTTAGGGATTAATTTTTTCCTCTTAAACTCTAGTCTGGAAGCTGAGGGCTCTGTGTCCTGCTAATAGAGACTGCATTTTTTAATGACTAAGGGTATAAATTTTGGAGTCAAACAGACCTGGGTTCAGAAGTCCTGGCTCTACCATAGACTTTTTTTCTCTGAGAAAAAAAGCAAGTATCACGCGCAGTCTCACACAGTCAGAGTGTGATCCACAGACGCTCTTAGAACTGCAGAATCTCAGGCCCCATCCTAGGCCTATTGAAAAATTAACACTTTAAAGAGACCTCCCCAGGTGAATATAGTGCACAGTAAAGTTTGAGAAGCGCTAATGTAGAGGAAAGAGCACAGGCTTCGGAACCAGGAAGATGCTTTAAAATCCAGCTCTAAACCTCCGTCTTACCTATAAAATGTGGATGGTATACCAACCCCGGGATTACGTATGTAACATTATAGTATAGCTCCTAATAAGTAGCAAACATGCCATAATTAGTATCTATCACTGTCTATTGCTACCATTTTCCTGCTTGACTTTCCAACCTGTTCCAGTGCCCTCTCATTAGAACATCTTCCTGATTCTGACTGCTCAAACAGACCAGCTCCTTTTATCTGCTGCCAGACTGGTCTAGACTTTCTTCTATCTAGGATCTGCCCCATCTCACTGAGCCCTGTCTAATTCTGGATCTCAACTCCTTCCAGCCTCTCTGTTCAGCTCTAGTCAACAGGAGCATGCCTCACCATACCCCAGGAATTCATTCCACCAATATTGATCAGCACCAACTTGGTGGCAGGCATAGTCCTGACCTCAGGAACTCACAGATTACTGTTATTAAAAAGGAACTGAAGCACATTAAATTTTAAAGAGTTTATTTGAGCAAACCGATTCATAAATCAGGCAGCTCCAAACAAGAAGTGGTTCAGGAGCTCCACTGAGGGAATTCCAGGGGGAGGCTTTTATAGGATGAAATTATAATTATAGAATTATAAGTTTCTTGTCTGCTTCTGATCATTTGAGCTTAAGTTCTGCTTTTCTTTAATAGAAATATTTACTGAAATAGCCCAAGTTAAGTTTCAATCAAGCAAGGTTAAGGTCATTTATGAAGCTTAACTGGCATTGTGTGCTCACAGATTATTGTAGCCCAGTGTCTCTTTTAATTTACTTTAACACTGTAGGGGACAGACAAGCAGAGTAGCAGTTGACAATACAGTGTAACAGGTACTGTGATGGAAGAAATACCAGGAGATGTGGTGGGAGAAGTCCTAGATGCTGTGGGAGCATGAAGACAGGCTACCTATTCTGGACTAGAGATCAGGGAAGGCTCCCTGGAGGAAATAACATTTTAGGTGAGACTTCAAGGATGAGCTGGACCATATCAAGAAAAGGAGTTTGACAGGGACCAGCATGTCCAAAGGCCTGAGAGGAACTGAAATTGTTTCAGTGTGGCCAAAGTATGGGAGTAGTCAGGGAAAGATGGCAAGAGAAGAGCCTAGAAGGCAAGTGAGAGACGGTCATAAAGGACCATGTGAACCAAGTGAAGGGAGCTAACCTATAGGCACTGAGCAGCTGTTGATGTGTTTTAAGAAAGGAAGTGATACTACCTGATTTTATAGAATAGATGGTATACCCAATCATTCTTTGGAAAACCAGCATTTAGTTTTCTGACTTATTTGCACAGAGGATTCTAGATTTATGGTCATGGGTAGAGAATGAAGAGAATTGCCTAGAAGGGCTGGGAATCAGAAAGGAGAAAGGGGAAGGGATCCAGAAAAATGGTTCTAAAATGTGGTTCACGCCTGTAATCCTAGCACTCCTGGAGACCGAGGCAGGTAGATTGCCTGAGCTCACAAGTTGGAGACCAGCCCGAGCTAGAGTGAGACCCCATCTCTAAAACTAGCCAGGTGTTGTGGTGGGAGTGTGCAGTCCCAGCTACTCAGGAGGCTGAGGCAGGAGGATCACTTGAATCCAAGAGGTTGAGGTTAGTGTGGGCTATATGATGCCACGGCACTCTACTGGATCAACAAAGTCTGTCTAAAAAAAAAAAGAAAAGAAAAGGAAAAGGTTCTCAAAAACGTTTCTACTCTTCTGTAGATTCCACCTTCAAACTGTCCTGGCTCCTTCCTTCCTTTTCATTCTCTCTAAAAACACGAAGCAACGCCCCTTTCATGTCTGGATAATTGCGGCAGTACCTTAACTATTCTCCCAGCTCTTCATTTCGCCAAATGGCTGGTAGACTGCATTTTCTGAAGTGTCACCTCTTACATAACTGTCTTTCAGAGAAATTTCCAGGGCTCCCGGTTGTTTTCAAGACAGAGCCTGGACCCCCATGGCTGGCATTTAAAGGCGCTCTATAAACGGGCCTGATTGCCCCAATTTACCCCTTCATAGCCACCTCCAGATTGTATAGGTCTGCAAACAGCAACCTCGCCCAGGATAGACTTCCCCACTCCTTGACCTGGTTGGGACTTTCCCTCAGATGCCCTAGGGTCAGTGGTCCGTCTATGAAAGCACTTCCCAAACACACAAAAACAAATCAATAAAACTTTGTTGAAACTCTACAAGTACAAAAATGAAACCCAAGATCTCCTAACCAATCACATTATTCCCATTTGTCTAGTTCTTTCCAAGAGGTAGGTAGGTGTGTGTGTGTGTGTGTGTGTGTGTATGACATATTTTTTTACATGGCTACTATGTGTAGATATATATGTACACAACTTTATATTTTATCAATCAACTTTCCATATTTCTGTAATATTCAATTTTATAAATGTAGATCATAATACTGCCAACTTTATGGGTTTGCTGTGAGAATTATGTAAGTTAACACAGAGCATCTCAAGCTAGTTCATGTTGCAGAATCATAAGAAAGGCTTGTTAAAACACAATTTCTTGGGCCCCGGCCTCAGGATTCTGATTCATTACATCAAGGTGGGGCTGACTGAATTTGCATACTTGATGCCATTGGCTTGGGGAAAACACTTTGAGAACTACTAAATTAATGTATGTAAAATGCTCAGAATATTACCTTAGAGCTATTTATTTGTTATTTCTGAATTAAAATATGAACATTTACTTGTTTGATATCTAGTTTGCTTATAGTTTACTTTCTTTTCTTTTCTTTTTTTTTTTTTGAGACAGGATCTCACTTTGTTGCCCTTGGTAGAGTGCTGTGTCGTCCTATCTCATAGCAACCTCAAACACTTGGGCTCAACTGATCCTCTTGCCTCAGCCTCCTGAGTAGCTGGGACTACAGGTGCCACAGTGTCCGGCTATTTTAGAGAGGGGGACTGACTCTTGCTCAGGCTGATCTTGAACTACTGACCTCAGGTGATCTACCCACCTCAGCCTCCCAGAGTACTAGGATTACAGGCATGAGCCACCGTGCCCAGCCTTGCTTATAGTTTTAATAACATCTTTATAGAGATATAATTCATAGGACACAAAAACTACAATTCAGTAGTTTTTAGCATATTCAGAGTTGCATAAACCATTACCGCTACTTTCAGAACATTTTCATCAACTTAAATAAAACTCTGTGTCCCCATTAGCAGTCACTCCTCATTCCCAATGGTGCCCTATTTATAGTTTTTGAATTTATAAATAACGTATCTCTAAAGATATGTACACATGGCTTCCTTTTCTTTTGAATGATTTTTGTCAGAACAAATTCTAGGAGATGGATTCCTGAGTGAAAGATTATTAATATTTTTGTGGATTAATTTGGGAGTATTCTGGGGATTTTTTTCCCCTTACTTTTGCTTTTTATAGTTAGCATATGCTTATTTCTTACACAGCTTCAGTTTTCTTAAGTTTATAAGACTGTGAGGTCCTTGGGGACCAGGCACTGTGGCTCACACCTGTAATCCTAACACTCTGGGAGGCTGAGGCAGGTGGATTGCCTGAGTAAGAGTGATACTCTGTCTCTAAAAAAAACTAGCTGGGTATTGTGGCAATGCCTGCAGTCCCAGCTACTTGGGAGGCTGAGGCAAGAGAATTGCTTAAGCCCAAGAGTTTGAGGTTGCTGTGAGCTATGACACCACAGTACTCTACTGAGGGCAGCAAAGAGAGACTCTGTTTCAAAAAACAAAAACAAAAACAGAAGACTATTAGGTCCTTGGGGTCAAACATTATAATATTTTGATCTTTTTAACCCCAAGGGGTGCACTATCCAGTGTGGTAGTCACTAGCCAAATATCGCTGTTGAATACTTGAAATGTGTCTGGAACAACTGAGAAACTGAATTTTTAATTTAGTTAAATTTAAAACCTAAGGCAGACTGACTGATTTTCGACACAGATTCCAAAGCAATTCATCCGATTTATTCTTTTTGCTCAGGATTGCTTTGGTTATTTGTGCTATTTTTTTTTTCCCTATATGAACTTCAGAATTGTCTTTTTTAATTCTGTGAAAAATGAGCAGTATGGTCATTTTAACTATATTAATTCTTCCAATCCATCAGCATGGAATGTTTTTCCATTTTTTGGTGTCATCTACAATTTCTTTCAGTGTTTTGTGGTTTCCCTTGTGGAAATCTTTCACTGCCTTGGTTTAATATATTTGTAGGGTTTTTGATTTGGTTCTCAACTAGATAGTTATTGGTATTTAGAAATGCTCTGCTTTCTATATGCTGGTTTTGTGTCCTAGAACTTTACTGTATTTATTTATCAAATCTAAAAGTTTTTTTGGTGGAGTCTTTAGGGTTTTTTAGATATAAGATCATGTCATCATCAAACAAGGACAATTTGACTTCCTGTTTTCCAATTTGAATGCCTTTTTTTTCCTCTTGCCTGATTACTCTGGCAAGGACGTCCAGTACTATGTTGAGAAGAGTGGGGAAAGGGGGTCTCCTTGTCTTGTTCCAGTTTGAAGAGGGTGTTCAGTGACCCGAGACGTGAACGAGCAGCAGCTTTGCTGTAGGTGTAAACTCGCTCCTGTAATTATTAAGTCAAGAAACAGACTATACACTGTGGGCTGGCATATAGCAAAATTTTTTATTCCAAGTTTTAGTTTTATACTCTTCCAGTCACGTACACACCTAATCCATTATCTATTAGCTGAATTTTAACTTAAAGGAAATATTTATCATATCAATGCAACCACTTGTGTAGTAAATCCCTTCCTCTAAACAGTGACTAGTTTTCCAAGCAGGGCACAAAGACGAAAGCAGCCATAGGGGAACAGAGTTAATAGAAGAATATCTTCAAGCATTCACTCAGTTTACTCAGTATGAAGTAACGACTGTGTCTTTCCTTCAGGGCAGAGCACCTATAGACCTCTGACAATATGTTATTAACCTATGTCAACCCTCTGGCCCGTATCTCTGAGGAAGGGCGGCATGCCCTTGGATCTC
Source organism: Nycticebus coucang (assembly GCF_027406575.1). Classification (NCBI taxonomy): domain Eukaryota; kingdom Metazoa; phylum Chordata; class Mammalia; order Primates; family Lorisidae; genus Nycticebus; species Nycticebus coucang. Next base: position 30,616,714 of record NC_069785.1, on the reverse strand, counting down.
AGGCTTCACAGGGTGTACTGCTTCAGAGAAAAGGCCTAAGGAATTTTACAATTCCAAAAAAGCCTAACTCTGTGAGTAACCCAGGGGGGGTCCAAGCCTCTTAAGCCTCTGGAAGAAAAGCATGTCATTTTAAACTCACACTGAATTTACTTTGTGTGCTTGATGTAGGATAAGTTTATTTCTAAATATTATCCTACAGAGGGAATGCTTTCAACTCTTCCTGATTAAGTATGATGTTGGTTGTGGGTTTGCTACGTATGGCCATTACTATTTCTAGGTATGTTATTATACTTCTATGCCCAGGTTGTTGAGGATTTTTGTCATGAAGAGGTACTAGATTTTATTGAATGCTCTTTTTGTGTCTATTGGGATGATCATATGATTTTTGTCCTTAATTCTGTTTATGTGATGCATCACATTTACTAATTTGTGTATGGTAAACCATCCTTGCATCCCTGGAATAAAACCCACTTGGTCTTGGTGTATTTTTTTAATTAAAAAAAAATTTTTTTTTTGGTATTATCTTTTTAATGTGCTGTTGGATTCACTTTGCTAGTATCTTGTTGAGGAGTTTTGCATCTATGTTTATCAGGTATGTCAGTGTGTAGTTTTTTGTTGCTTTGATATTCCAGTGATATTGGCCTCATAGAATGAGTTAATGAGAATTCCCTCCTCATTTGGGGGGAGCAGTTTCAGGAGGATTGGTTTTAGTTCCTTTATGTTTAGTAGAATTCAGCTATGAATCCATCTGGTCCTCGGGTTTTTTTGTTGGGAGTTTTTTTTATTACTCATTCAATATCACTACTCATTATTGGTCTATTCAGGATTTCTATTTCTTTCTGATTCAATCTTGGGAGGGTGTACGTTTTCAGAAATTTATCCTTTTCCTCTAGAGTTTCTAGTTTGCGTGCATATAGTTGTTTATAATAGTTTCTGATGAGCTTTTGTATTTTGTGCTGTCAGTTGTAATGTCAATTTTTCATTTCCCATTTCGTTTGTTTGGACCATCTCTTCTTTTCTCAGTTAATCCAGCTAGTGGTTTATCCATTTGTTTGGCCTTTCAAAGAACCAACATTTTGTTTTGTTGATCCTTTGTATTGTTTTAGGCTCTCTATTTCATTTAGTTGTGCTTTGATTTTTGTTATTTCTTTTCTTCTGCCAGCTTTGGGTTTAGTTTGTTCCTGTTTTTCTAGTTTCTTAAGGTGTAACATTAAGTTGTTAATTTTTGATCTACCTTTTTGATGTAGGCAGTTAATGCTGTAAGTTTCCCTATTATCACTAGTTCTGCCATATCCCATGGATTTTGGTTTGTTGTGTTTTCATTTTTAGTCATTTTAAACTCTGCTTTAATTTCTTTATTGACCCAGTGATTATTCAGGAGCATGTTATTTAATTTTCAGATATTTGTATAATTTCTGAAGTTCCTCTTGGTACGGATTTCTAGCTTTGCTCTACAATGGTCGGAGAAGATACTTGATGTGATTTTGATTCTTAAAAATTTGTTAAGACTTGTTTTGGGCCAGTGCAGTAGCTCATGCCTGTAATCCTAGCACTCTGAGAGGCCAAGGTAGGAGGAAGGAGGATTGCTTGAGCTCAGTAGTTAGAAACCAGTCCACACAAGAGTAAGACCTTATCTCTACTAAAAATAGAAAAATTGGCCAGGCATTGTGGCAGATGCTTATTTGTCTCAGTTAATAGGGAGCCTGAGGCAGGAGGATAGCTTGAACCCAGGAGTTAAGCTAGGCTGACACCATGGTACTCTAACCTGGGGCAACAGAGTGAGACCATCTCAAAAAGAAAAAGAAAGTGTTATGAGCAGAGAAATAAATTTATATTATTTGTAATTACCCAATCTATGGTATTTTTGTTATTGCAGCAGGGATGGACTAAAACATGTTGGAAGTTTCAGCTCCCCAAATCCAACTTCCAGAGAGGGGATGAAGATTGAGTTAATCACAATGGGGAATGATTTAATCCATGGGTCCTCCATTAAAACCTTAAATTAAGAATTCAGAAAGCTTCCAGGTCTTTGAGCACATCCACATGCTAGAGGATAATGCCCATGGAGACAGAAACTCTTGTGCTCAGGACCTTTCCAGACTTTGCCCTATGTACCTCTTCAGCTATTCATTTGTATCCTTTATGACGTCCTTTACAATAAACCGATAAAAGTAAATAGTTTACCTGCTTTCTGTGAGCCATTATAACAAATTATTGAACCTGAGGAGGGATAATGGAAACCCTGAATTTGTAGCCAAGACAGACAGAAATCTGCCTATCCTGGAGATCTATTACTTGCAACTTGAAGTTGGAAGACAGTCTTGTGGGACTGAGCCCTTCACTTGTGGAGTTTGTGCTAGCTTCAAGTAGTTGTCAGAATTGGATTAACTTGTAGCATACTTGGTGTTATATGAAGAGAATTAGTAACTGCTTAGTGTGAAAAGCCAAATAGATGTCAGAAGTGTGAGTAGAGGTCTGAGAATGGTGGCTCAAGCCTATAATCCTAGCACTCTAGGAGGCAGAGTCAGGAGGATGACTTGAGCTCAGGAGTTTGAGACCCACCTGAACAAGAAGATCTCAACTCTACTAAAAATAGAAAAAAATTAGCTGAGCGTTATGGCAGGTGCATATAGTGGCTGGTGCCTATAGTCACAGCTTCTGAGGAGACTGAAACAGGAGGATCCCTTGAACCCAGTGCATGTGTCTGGCGCTTTAGCCACTGAGCTACAGGCGCCAAGTGGAGGGAAATATTTTTTAAAAACAAAGAACAGGGCTGGGTGCAGTGGCTCAATCCTACCTCCTTCTGTGTCTATTGGGATGATCATAGATTTTTGTCATCAATTCTGTTTATCACATTTACTAATTTGTGTATGGTAAACCATCCTTGTATCCCTGGAATAAAATCCACTTGATCTTGGTGTATTATATTTTGAATGTGTTGTTGGATTCTGTCTGCTGGCATCTTGTTTTTGTTTGTTTTTGAGACAGAGTCTCACTATGTCACCCTCGGTAGAGTGCCATGGTATAACAGCTCACAGCAACCTCAAACTCTTGGGCTTAAGTGATTCTCTTACCTCAGCCTCCCAAGTAGCTGGGACTACAGGCATCTGCCACAATGCCCAGCTATTTTTTGGTTGCAGTTGTCATCATTACTCCATTCAACCCAGTAGGCCCGGAATAGGTTTGAACCCACCAACTTTGGTGTATGTGGCTGGCGCCCTACTCACTGAGCTATGGGCCCTGAGCCTGCTGGTAACTTCTTGAGGAGTTTTGCATCTATGCTATGTTGGTCTATAGTTTTCTTTGTTTTTGTTGTCTCCTTTATTTCAGAATCACTTGAGGCCAGGAATTTGAGACAAGCCTGAAAAGAGTGAAACTCTGTCTTTACAAAAAAATAAAAACATTAGCTGTTCATCATGGTGCACACCTGTAGTCTCAGCTACTTGTGAGGCTGAGGCAGGAGAATCGCTCGCGCCCAGGAGTTTGAGTTTGCAGTAAGCTATGATGACACCACTGCACTCTAGCCTGGGGGACAAAGTGATATCCTGTCACAAAAAAACAAACATGAAGAACAAGTACAATGAATACAAAACAATTAGAGACATGGCAGTTATAAATATAGTATGTCAGTAATCACTTGAAATGTGAATTATCTTTAAATACAGGTGCTCTCTGGGTTACAGACAAAATATGTTCCTGAGAACGTCTTTGGTCAGATTTGTATGTAACTCAGAGCCCTGATGAATGGAGTATATATGGCAATGCTTAATAAATACAGTATTATCATGGCTCATATGTGGTAATAATACAATGTAATTCTATAATAATACTCTTGAACTATAAAAAAAAATTACAGAAACTATTATGCTCTTTTTTTAATTTAAACAAACAGAACATAAAAGGAAACTTACACAAAAAGCTTAGATAAGAGATAGAAGAAATTTCAAAAAATATATATGTATATATATTTTTTAAATATATATACATATATATATTTTAAATATATATATACATATATATATTTTAAATATATATATATACATATATATATTTTAAATATATATATACATATATATTTTTTTAAATATATATATATATATTTTTTGAGACAGGGTCTCAAGTTTTCGCCCTGGGTAGAGTGCCATGGCATCACAGCTCATAGCAACCTCAAACTCTTGGGCTGAAGCAATTCTCTTGCCTCAGCCTCCCAAGTAGCTGGGACTACAGGTGCCCACCACAACACCAGGCTATGTTTTGGTTGTAGTTGTCATTGTTATTTGTCAGGCCTGGGCTAGATTCAAACCTGCCACCTCTGGTGTATATGGCTGGCACCCTAGCTGCTGAGCTACAGGCACTGAGCCTCAAAAAAGAATATTAAAGGTTAACACTTAATGTTGCAGCAATGCTAGGCTAATAGGAATATTATGCTTATTTTGATCTTCTAAGCAAGTTAATATTAACATTTCCATTTCAGTAATTACAATCAACTACACTGCTTAGTAATGACAGATGCTTTCATTAAAGCACTGCCTTTCACTTGTTCCGTTATTGTCACCTTAACTGTTCTGACAGTAGAGCAATTGAAGCCTACTTCGTTTCCAGTGAATAATGACAATTGGCCTTTCTCTGAACACTTAATTGTTTCTACTGTGGTTTCCATTGTAATCACCTTTCTCTTCACACCAAGCCACCTGGACTTGTAGTGGACTTTTGCTTTGGAGATGTGATCATAAGGGTAAACATAGACTCATAAAATTGAATAGAAAAGTTAAGACAGAAGTGACGCTGTGGGTAAGTGACTGTATAAACAATAAGACCAGCTGCTAAAGGTGCTGTGCCAATGGACTGTTTGTACCATGTGGTTTTTTTTACATGCATAAAAAAAACTAGTTCTCAAATCATTGATTTAATTATTTAATTATAAATTATTTTTATGGGAAGTCTTGGGAGCTTGTTTGTAAGTAGAGGACACCATAAGTTGAGTCATCTGTAACCTGAGGACTGTCTGTACATAAACTAAAAGATAAGCTATTGGAATAGATAAAAAAAAAAACCTTGCTATAGTATGTTATCTATGAGAAACCCACTTTAAATACATATATAAAGACAGATATATTAAAACAATAGAGAAAGATATACCTTGCTAACACCAATCAAAAGAAATATTAGCTGGAGTAGCTATATTAATTTTAGACAAGGAAAATTTCAGGGCAAGGAAAATTATCAGAAATCATGATAAAGGGGTCAATTTTCCAAGAAGACATAACAATCTTTAATGTATATGCATCCAACAACAGAGGGTCAAAATACATTAGGCAAAAACTAATAGAATTGCAAGGAGAAATAGATGAATTCACTATTATAGTTAAAAGACTTCAATACTCCGATGTCAGTAAATGACAGATCCAACAGGTAGAAAATCAGCAAAAATATAGTTGAATTGAATAACCAATCAGTTGACATCTGACATTGAATTGACATCTATAGAATGCTCCATTCACTGACAGTAGAATATACATTCCACTCAAGCCCATAGGGAACATTAATCAAGATAGACCACTTTTTGGTCCATAAAACACACCTAAACATTTAAAAGAAAAGGCATCATACAAAGTATGTTATCAGACCACAGTGGAATTAAACTAGGAAGCAATAATAGATAACGAAAAGTCTCAAAAACTGTGGAGATTAAACAACACACTTTTATTTATTTTTATTTTTATGTTTTTTTTAGAAACAGAGTCTCACTTTATCACCCTGGGTAGAATGCCATGGCATCACAGCTCATAGCAACCTCCAACTCCTGGGCTTATGTGATTCTCCTGGCTCAGCCTCCTGAGCAGCCGGGACCACAGGTGCCTGCCACAATGGCTGGCTATTTTTTTTGTTGCAGTTTGGCCAGGTCTGGTTTTGAACCCACCACCCTTGGTACATGGAGCCGGCACCCCACTCACTGAGCCACAGGAGCCACCCAACAATACACTTTTAAATAACACATGGATTAAAGAATATATCTCAAGACAAATTTAAAAATATTTTGTACTGAATGAATGAGGAGACAACTTATCAAAATTTGCGGGATGTAGAATTCAGGGGACATTCAGAATGTTAGTACTACCACAGGAATAGTAAAAAAAAAATATATATATATATATATACAATATATATATTATAAATTTTAATATATATAATATATATATTATAAATTTTACCAAGGATAGCCATAGCAATTTGCAGCAGCAAAACAAAAGGAAAGAAAAAGAATTGTTGTGTAAGAAAATTTTAAGAGGGCGGCGCCTGTGGCTCAGTCGGTAAGGCGCCGGCCCCATATACCGAGGGTGGCGGGTTCAAACCCGGCCCCGGCCAAACTGCAACCAAAAAATAGCCGGGTGTTGTGGCAGGCGCCTGTAGTCCCAGCTACTCTGGAGGCTGAGGCAAGAGAATCCCTTAAGCCCAGGAGTTGGAGGTTGCTGTGAGCTGTGTGAGGCCACGGCACTCTACCGAGGGCCATAAAGTGAGACTCTGTCTCTACAAAAAAATAACACAGCTCGGCGCCCATAGCACAGAGGGTGACATAGTGGGACTCAAAAAAAAAAAAAAAGAAAGAAAATTTTAAGATAATAAAATGGACAATTTCAACAAATACATAATGAAGATGATATGAAGTTTCCACTCAATACTCAAGGGGAATTAATAAAATTAGTCTTTCAAAACAAAAATTAAATGTCCAAAATAAGAAAAGACGTTTTTAAACAGAATCTGAGCATGTTAACTTGATTAAGCTATAAAGTGGCTTAGGTTCTTACACAAAAAAAGAAAACCACTTTTAGGTGGAGATATGGTAAAAGAATCTATTATTCAGTTATGGAAATTTTGTCAGAAAATTATGAGAAAAATACTAAAAAATTTGTAATAAAAAAAAGATAGTCAATTTAAGCCATCAGACAGTTCCCGAGAGAATAGAAGCTATTTCTTTCTTTTTTTTTTTTTTTTGTAGAGACACAGTCTCACTTTATGGCCCTCGGTAGAGTGCCGTGGCCTCACACAGCTCACAGCAACCTCCAACTCCTGGGCCCAAGCGATTCTCTTGCTTCAGCCTCCGGAGTAGCTGGGACTACAGGCGCCCGCCACAACGCCCGGCTATTTTTTGGTTGCAGTTTGGCCGGGGCCGGGTTTGAACCCGCCACACTCGGTATATGGGGCCGGCGCCCTACCGACTGAGCCACAGGCACCGCCCAGAAGCTATTTCTAACAATATCAAAGTTCCCATTGTTCAAAATTTTAAAAATTGCAAGTACATATCTTCAGCTCTAGATGAGTCAGACAATATAAGAAAGACACTGCCCAATTACTACTTTGGGTTTTTCTTTTTTGTGGTTTCAAATCACTTCTAAATTTAAGAAATGTTGTCACTTTGTGGGTCTCCATTCAAAATGGATGGTGCTCCAGCCAGATTAGGTTAAAAGTTTGAATTGTGGCACACATTTGTAATCCCAGAACCAAAGCAGGAGGATCATTTGAGCCCAGAGTTTGAGGTTGCAGTGAGCTGTAATCATGCCACTGCATTCCAGCCTGGGGAATAGAGGGAAATTCTATCTCTGAAAAAGAAAAAAAGAAAAAAAATCACAAGAGACTGAAGTTTCCCTTACTGCTCTATTCTTCCACATGACATGTATTTAAAGCATTTGTGTTCAGTTTTCTGAAACAGATTGTATAAAAAATTCATGGATATAGTTGTTAAAATATTTTCAGCACTTCCTATCTCATTTTATGAGGCCAGTATTATCCTAGTACCAAAACTAGACAAAGGTATCACAAGAAAAGAAAAATACAGACCAATATTTCTTATGCGCATAGATGTAAAGATCAACAAAATATAAGACTATATGTGTCAACATATAAAAAGGATTATACTAGGACTTATCCCAGGAATGCAAGGCTAATATAAAAATCAATAAATGTAAAACATCAACAGAATCAAGAACAAAAGTCACATGATCATCTCAGTAGACACAGAAAAAGCATTTGACAAGATCCAATACTTTTTCAGGATAAAAACATTCAATGAACTAGAACTGGAAGGGAACTTTTTCAGCCCGATAAAGAACATTTATTGAAACCCCACAGGTAACATAATAGTTAATGGTCTAAAATGTAGTGCTGTCCCCCTAAAATGAGGAATAGGAAATCCAGGATGTTCATTTTTTTTTTTGTAGAGACAGAGTCTCACTGTACCTCCCTTGGTAGAGTGCCGTGGCGTCACACGGCTCACAGCAACCTCTAACTCTTGGGCTTACGCGATTCTCTTGCCTCAGCCTCCTGAGTAGCTGGGACTACAGGCGCCCGCCACAACGCCTGGCTATTTTTTTGTTGCAGTTTGGCCGGGGCTGGGTTTGAACCCGCCACCTTCGGCATATGGGGCCGGCGCCCTACTCACTGAGCCACAGGCGCCGCCCTTTTTTTTTTTTTTTTAATTGAGACAGAGTCTCACTTTGTCACCTTTGGTAGAGTGCTGTGGCATCACAGCTCACAGCAACCTCAAACTCTTGGGCTCAAGAGATTCTCTTGCTTCAGCCTCCCAAGTAGCTTGGACTACAGGCGCCCACCACAAGGCCCAGCTATTTTTTTTTGTTTGTTTGTTTAGCAGGCCCGGGCCAGTTTCGAACCCACCGGCCCCAGAGCATGTGGCCGGCACTGAACTATAGGCACCCAGCCCACTTTTGCCACTTCTATTCAACATTGTGTTAGAGTCAGGGCAATTAGGCAAGACAATAAAATAAAATAAAAGGCATCCATATTGGAAAGGAAGAAGTAAAGCTATATTTGCAGATGACATGCTCTTATACATAGAAAATTCTAATGAATCTACTAGAACATGATTAGAACTAATAAACAAGCTCAGCAAGGTTGCGTGGTACAAAATACAATATATAAAAATCCATTGGCTTTTGATACACTAGAACGAACAAACAAAAAATGGAAGCAAAACACAATTCCATTTACAATAGGGTCTGTAGTAGGCTGAATAATGGCCATCTAAAGATACGGGATCCTAATCCTTAGAACCTGTAAATGTTACTTTATTTTTTTTTAAAGGAGGGGGGAAAAATCTTTCCAGATGTGATTAAATTAAGGAGTTAAGGTGTGGGATTAGTCTGAATTATCCAGGTGGGTCCTAAATCCAATCACAAGCCTCCTTATAAGAAAGAGGCAGAGAAGATTTGACAATTTAGAAGAGGAGACAATGTGACCAAGGAAACTGAGGATTGGAGTGACATAGCCACAAGTCAAGGAATGCTGACAGCCACTAGCTTAGAAGAGGCAAGGAACAAATTCTCCCCTACAGCCTCTAGTCTAGAGACAGTGTGGCTCTGTGACACCTTGATTTCAGACCAATTAAATTATTTTGGATTTCCAACCTCCAGAATGATGTTTCAGTAAATTTCTGTTGTTTTAAGCCACCAAATGTATTGTAATTTGTAAAAACATCCATAGGAACCTAATAAGACATGAAAAATAATTTGAAAATCTTAAGAATAAATTTAACAAAGTGAGATTCTGTGTCTAAATAAAAAGAATAAATTTAACAAATGAAATGATAAACATATACTCTAAAAATAAAAACTGCAAAAAAACCCCTGCAAAATATTGTTGAAAGAAATTATAGATGACCTAACCAAATGGAAAGACAGCTCATATTCATGGATCTGAAACTTCAATATAATTAACATGGAAATACTCTCCAAATTGATCTATTGATTCATCTCAATATATTTTTAAGTTCCAGACAGCTTTTGGGGGCAGAAAGTAACAAGCTAATCCTAAAATTCATATGGAAATGTAAGGGACTCAGAATAGCCCAATCTTGAAAAAGAACAAAACTGGAGAACTTACATATCCCAATTTCAAAACTTACTACAAATATATAGTAATCAAGATAGTGTTGTACTGGGCGGCGCCTGTGGCTCAAAGGAGTAGGGCACCAGCCCCATATACCAGAGGTGGTGGGTTCAAACCTGGCCCCAGCCAAAAACTGCAAAAAAAAAAAAAGATAGTGTTTTACTGACATAAAGATAGACATATACATCAATGGAATAGAATTGAAAGACCAGAAATAAACACATACATTTATGGTTGATTGATTTTTAACAAGGGTGCCAAGACAATTCAATGGAGGAAGGACAGTCTTTTTTCAATAAATGGTGCTGGGATAATTGGATATACAGATGCTAAAGAATGAAGGTGGACCCCTATGTCACACCATACACAAAAAATTAACTCAAATGGATCAAAGACCTAAATGTAAGAGCTAAACTCTCAGGAAAAAACATAAGCATAAATCTTCATAAACTTGTACTAGGCAACAGATTCTTAGATATGACACCTAAAGCACAAGCAACCAAAGAAAAAAATAGATAAATTGGTCTTCATCAAATTTCAAAACTTTTGTGCTTCAAACAATACCATTAAACAATACCATCAAAACAACCTACAAAATGAGAAAATATTTGCAAATCATATATCTACTATGGGCTTGTATCTAATATGTAAAGAACTTATACAACCAATAATAAAAAGATAAATATCTCAATTAAAAAATAGTCAAATGATCTGAATAGACATTTCTTCAAAGATATGCAAATTCTATATAAGCACATGAAAAGATGTTCAACATGGTTAGCTATCAGGGAAATGAGAATCAAAACCAAAATAAAGGAGAACTTGTCCCTCCCTCCTCCCAACCTTCTCCCCTGGCTGCCGCGCAGGAGGGGAGGCTGGGATGGCAGATGAGATCGCCAAGGCTCAGGTCGCTCAACCTGGAGGCGACACGATCTTCGGGAAGATCATCCGCAAGGAAATCCCAGCCAAAATCATTTTTGAGGATGACCGGTGTCTTGCTTTCCATGACATTTCCCCTCAAGCACCAACGCATTTTCTGGTGATACCCAAGAAACACATATCCCAGATTTCTGTGGCAGAAGATGATCATGAAAGTCTTCTTGGACATTTAATGATTGTTGGCAAGAAATGTGCTGTTGATCTGGGTCTGAAGAAGGGCTATCGAATGGTGGCGAATGAAGGTTCAGATGGGGGACAGTCTGTCTACCATGTTCATCTGCACGTTCTTGGAGGTTGGCAGATGAATTGGCCTCCTGGTTAAGCATGTTTTGGGGATAATTTGCCCTTCTCTAGGCAGTGATCAAGTTCGCAAGTTCTTATATGTTAAAATAACACATTAATTTTTGTCTGTGTATGGAGAGATTAAGGAAATAATTATAAAAACCCATACATAATAAAAGACATTGTTGCATGGTAAAAAATAAAATAAAATAAGAGAGAACAATCTAAGATGGCAGCCAAGTAACAGCTTCCCTGCAACAGGGCACAATGAGTCTGGTGAGATAAGACTCCAGGCATCTCTGGAGTCTCTGGTGGGATCTGCCTATAATCATCCCTTTGAGGATACAGGGAGTCAGCAATGGACTTCTGGACCCCAAGAGAAGGACAAAAACAGTGGAAAACTGGCAAGTGATTGTGTGTGCTCGATCGACCTAATCCCGCCAGCAGCCATAAGTACAAGCAGCAGTGAGACTGGAAACTGGAAAGGCCTTACCTGTGAACTGTTTCCATCTTTTTAGACTTGGCACTCAGTTGAACTGCCTTAGGGAGAGCTTGAGCAGGAGTGCAGAGAACTTTGGGCATTGTCTAGGGACCCAGACTGAGCCGCTGAGCAGGATGGAGCTAATAGTGTTTGGCTGTGGACCACAGGGAGCCATTGTGAGAGAACTGCCCTGGCAAGCTTCGCCCTCAGGGTTGCAGAGCAAGGATTGGGCGGGAGCTAGTAACCTAGTGAATGAGCAGCCTAAAAGTGGGGATTAGGCTGCCTTACAGCCTTAACCCTCAGGGGCAGAGTGAGACCGGTTTTGGCACACTGGAGCCTCGGGCTGTTGCCCTGGGTAGAGTGCCGTGGCACTCAGAGCAACCTCAAACTCCTGGGCTTGGCACCGCCCATAAGAGGTGCGCCACGACCCCCGACCCACAACCCGCGCCTGCCGGGCCTCCACATGCCATGACCAGGAACTACGGGAGCTGCACAACCCTGCATCCTCCCTCCTGTACCCTCCCTGCCTACACACCGGCCTGCTCATCTGGCCAGGGACGCTGGTAGCCGTGTGCCCTCTGGAGCCCTCACTGCCTCTGCAGAGAGCCCTTCTCTTGGCCAGAGACTGCTGGAGCCTTGGGCTCTCTGTGCCAAAGTCATTGGGCACCAGGCACTCCCAGAACCATGTGCACCACCTCCTGCCCTGTTGCTGAATCCAGGTGTGTCACACTCCAGAGCTGCTTCCACACCAGAACTCCCTGGCTAGGGCAGCCCCAGAGGAACTACACAGGATGACTCCCTACAAAGATCCAGCAACAATAGAGTGATCCTGCTGGGGTCTAATCTTGGAGAGACACCTCCCCAACTCTGAGGATGGCCAGAGGCAATGGTGAAAAACAATCATGAGGTGAAATCAACAGAAAAACTCTGGCAATATGAATAATCAGAGTAGATCAACTCCCCCAAGGATCAATGGGGCAGACACAGCACAAGATCCCATGCACAAACAAATAGCTGAGATGTCAGAAATTGAATTCAGAATCTGGATACCAAATAAGATCAAATTAGAATTCCAAGCAGTAACCCAAAGGATATCTCAAGAATTCAATGAATTCAAAGACCAAATGACCAAAGATTTTGACACATTGAGGCAAGAAGTTGCAACCCTCAAAGATCTGAGAAACAGAGTAGAATCCCTCAGTAACAGGATGGAGCAAGCAGAAGAAAGGATTTCTGACATTGAAGACAAAGCTTTCAAACGCTCCCAAACTCTCAAAGAGGAAGAGAAATGGAGGGCAAAAACAGATCACTCTCTCAGAAAGCTATGGTATAATTCGATGAAAACCAATTTCGGGATCCCCGAAAGCAATGAAGTGGCTTCACAAGGCACAGAGTCTCTTCTCCATGAGATTATGAAGGAGAACTTTCCAGATATTGCAAAAGATTCTGAAATTCAGATAGCAGACAGTTTCAGAACTCCAGCACCACTCAACCTGAATAAGACATCCCCCAGACACATCATAATCAATTTCACTAAAGTTAATATGAAGGAGAAAATTCTGAAAGCTGCCAGACGAAAGAAAACCATCATCTACAAGGGGAAGAATATTAGAATAACTGCAGATCTCTCTGCTAAAACCTTTCAAGCTAGAAGAGGATGGTCATTGACTTTTAATCTCCTAAAACAAAATAACTTTCAACCCAGGATCCTGTACCCAGCTAAACTGAGTTTCAATTATGACGGAGAAATTAAATACTTCAATGACATTCACATGTTGAAGAAATTTGCCATAACTAACCCATCTCTCCAGAATATTCTCAGACTTATCCTCCATAAAGAGCAGTGTAATCCTCCACCACAAAAGTAAACCCACCCAGAAAATTTTGATCAAATTCCAACTTCCACAGTCACAAAAGGATTAAAAATGTCCACCGGACTCTCATTATTTTCAATTAATGTGAATGGTTTAAATTGTCCTCTAAAGAGGCACAGGTTGGCTGACGGGATACAAAAACTCAAGCCAGATATCTGCTGCATACAAGAATCGCATTGAATTAAAAGACAAATTTAGACTCAAGGTGAAGGGATGGTCATCTATACTCCAGGCAAACTGAAAGCAGAAAAAAGCAGGTGTTGCAATCCTATTCGCAGATCCAATAGGCTTCAAACCAACCGAAATAAGGAAGGATAAGGATGGACACTTCACATTTATTAAAGGTAATACTCAATATAATGAGATTTCAATTATTAATATTTATGCACCCAACCAGAATGCACCTCAATTTATAAGAGAAACTCTAACAAACATGAGCAACTTGATTTCCTCCAGTTCCATAGCAGTTGGAGATTTAAACACCCCTTTAGCAGTGCTGGATAGATCCTCCAAAAAGAAGCTGAGCAAAGAAATTTTAGATTTAAACTTAAGCATTCAACATCTGAACTTAACAGAACATTTCACCCCAACAAAACTGAATACACATTCTTCTCATCAGCCCACGGAACATACTCCAAAATCGACCACATCCTAGGCCACAAATCTAACCTCAGCAAATTTAAAAAAATAGAAATTATTCCTTGCATCTTCTCAGACCATCATGGAATAAAAGTTGAACTTAATAACAACAGCAACCTGCATACCCATACAAAAACATGGAAGCTAAACAACCTTATGCTGAAGGATAGATGGATTATAGATGAGATTAAGAAGGAAATCATTGGGCAGTGCCTGTGGCTCAAGGAGTAGGGCGCCGGTCCTATATGCCGGAGGTTGTGGGTTCAAACCTAGCCCCGGCTAAAAAACAAAACAAAAAAAAAAAAAAAAAGAAGGAAATCATCAAATTTTTGGAACAAAACAACAGTCAAGACACGAATTACGAGAACCTCTGGGATACTGCAAAGGCAGTTCTAAGAGAGAAATTTATAGCACTGCAAGACTTCCTCAAGAAAATGGAAAGTGAGAAAGTTAATAACTTAATGGGACATCTCAAGAAACTGGAGAAGGAAGAACACTCCAACCCCAAACCCAGCAGAAGAAAAGAAATAACCAAAATCACAGCAGAATTAAATGAAATTGAAAACAAAAGAATTATACAACAGATCAATAAACCCAAAAGTTGTTTTTTTGAATACATCAATAAAATAGATAAACCTTTGGCCAACCTAACCAGGAAAAAAAAAGAGTAAAATCTCTAATTTCATCAATCAGAAATGGTAATGATGAAATAACAACAGAACCCTTAGAAATTCAAAAAATCCTTAACAATTACTACAAGAGGGCGGCGCCTGTGGCTCAGTCGGTAAGGTGCCGGCCCCATATACCGAGGGTGGCGGGTTCAAACCCGGCCCCGGCCAAACTGCAACCAAAAAATAGCCGGGCGTTGTGGCGGGCGCCTGTAGTCCCAGCTGCTCTGGAGGCTGAGGCAAGAGAATCGCTTAAGCCCAGGAGTTGGAGGTTGCTGTGAGCTGTGTGAGGCCACGGCACTCTACCGAGGGCCATAAAGTGAGACTCTGTCTCTACAAAAAAAAAAAAAAAAAACAATTACTACAAGAAACTCTACTCTCAGAAATATGAAAATCTGAAAGAAATCGACCAATATCTGGAAGTACGCCACCTACCAAGACTTAGCCAGAAGGAAGTGGAAATGTTGAACAGGCCCATATCAAGTTCTCAAATAGCATCAACTATACAAAATCTCCCTAAAAAGAAAATCCCAGGACCAGATGGCTTTACGTCAGAATTCTACCAAACCTTTAAAAAAGAACCAGTACCTATATTACTAAACCTCTTCCAAAATATAGAAAAAGAAGGAATATTACCCAACACATTCTACGAAGCAAACATCACCTTGATCCCCAAACCAGGGAAAGACCCAACAAGAAAAAAATTTATAGACCAATATCACTAATGAATATTGATGCTAAAATACTCAATAAGATCCTAACAAACAGAATCCAACAACACATCAAAAAAATTATACACCACGACCAAGTGGGATTTATCCCAGGGTCTCAAGGCTGGTTCAATACACATAAATCTATAAATGTAATTCAGCATATAAACAAACTAAAAAATAAGGACCATATGATTCTTTCAATTGATGCAGAAAAAGCTTTTGATAATATCCAGCATCCCTTCATGACCAGAACACTTAAGAAAATTGGTATAGAAGGGACATTTCTTAAACTAATAGAGGCCATCTACAGCAAATGCACAGCCAATATCATATTGATTGGAGTTAAATTGAAATCATTTCCACTTAGATCAGGAGCCAGGCGAGGTTGCCCATTGTCTCCATTGCTCTTTAACATTGTAATGGAAGTTTTAGCCATTGCAATTAGGGAAGAAAAGGCAATCAAGAGTATCCACATAGGGTTAGAAGAAATCAAACTTTCACTCTTCGCAGATGATATGATTGTATATCTGGAAAACACTAGGGATTCTACTGCAAAACTTTTAGAAGTGATCAAGGAATACAGCAATTCTCAGGCTACAAAATCAACACCCATAAATCTGTAGCCTTTATATATACCAATAATAACCCAGCTGAAAAAACAGTCAAGGACTCTATTCCTTTCACAGTAGTGCCAAAGAAGATGAAATATTTGGGAGTATACCTAACAAAGGACGTGAAAGATCTCTACAAAGAGAACTATGAAACTTTAAGAAAAGAAATAGCTGAAGATGTTAACAGATGGAAAAACATACCATGCCCATGGCTGGGAAGAATCAACATTGTTAAAATGTCTATACTACCCAAAGCAATATATAATTTTAATGCAATTCCTATTAAAGCTCCATTGTCACATTTTAAAGATCTTGAAAAAAATAATATTTTGTTTTATATGGAATCAGAAAAAAACCTCGAATAGCCAAAACATTACTCAGCAATAAAAACACAGCAGGAGGAATCATGCTACCAGACCTGAGACTGTACGATAAATCAATAGTGATCAAAACAGCATGGTATTGGCACAAAAACAGAGAGGTAGATGTCTGGAACAGAATACAGAACCAAGAGATGAATCCACCTACTTACCATTATTTGATCTTTGACAAGCCAATTAAAAACATCCAGTGGGGAAAAGATTCCCTATTTAACAAATGGTGCTGGGTGAACTGGCTGGCATCCTGTAGAAGATTGAAACTGGACCCACACCTTTCACCATTAACTAAGATAGACTCTCACTGGATAAAAGATTTAAACTTAAGACACGAAACTATAAAAATACTTGAAGAAAGTGCAGGGGAAACTCTTGAAGGAATCGGCCTGAGTGAATATTTTATGAGGAGGACTCCCCAGGCAATTGAAGCAGTATCAAACATACACTACTGGGACCTGATCAAACTAAAAAGCTTCTGCACAGCCAAGAGCATAGTAAGTAAAGCAAGCAGACAGACCTCAGAATGGGAGAAAATATTGGCAGGTTATACCTCCGATAAAGGTCTAATAACCAGAATCCACAGAGAACTCAAACGTATTAGCAAGAAAAGAACACATGATTCCATCTCAGGGTGGGCAAGGGACTTGAAGAGAAACTTCTCTAAAGAAGACAGATGCACGATCTACAAACACATGCAAAAAAGCTCATCATCCTTAATCATCAGAGAAATGCAAATCAAAACTACTTTGAGATATCACCTAACCCCACTAAGAGTAGCCCACATAACAAAATCCCAAAACCAGAGATTTTGGCGTGGATGTGGAGCAAAGGGCACACTTCTACACTGCTGGTGGGAATGCACACTAATACGTTCCTTCTGGAAGGATGTTCGGAGAATACTTAGAGACCTAAAAATAGACCTGCCATTCAATCCTATAATTCCTTTACTAGGTTTATACCCACAAGATCAAAAATCACAGTTTAACAGACATCTGTACCAGAATGTTTATTGCAGTGCAATTCATAATTGCTAAGTCATGGAAGAAGCCCAAGTGCCCATCGACCCACAAATGGACTAGCAAATTGTGATACATGTATACCATGGAATATTATGCAGCCTTAAAGAAAGATGGAGACTTTACCTCTTTCATGTTTACATGGATGGAGCTGGAACATATTCTTCTTAGCAAGGTATCTCAGGAATGGAAGAAAAAGTATCCAATGTACTCATCCCTACTATGAAGCTAAATTATAGTTTTCACATGAAGGCTATAACCCAACTATAGCACAAGACTATGGGAAAAGGGCCAAAGAAGGGGAAGGGAGGGGGGAGGTTAAGGTGGAGGGAAGGTAATGGGTGGGGCCACACCTACGGTGCATCTTAGAATGGGTACAGGTGAAACTTACTGAAGTCAGAATACAAATGTCTACATACAATAACTAAGAAAATGCCACGAAGGCTACGTTGAATAGTTTGGTGAGAATATTTCAGATTGTATATGAAACCAGCACATCGTACCCTTTGATTGCACTAATGTACACAGCTATGATTTAACAATAAAAAAAAACAAGACGCTACATTCATAATCACTAGGGTGGCTGTAATTAAGAACACAGATTATAAAAAATTGGAAAGGATGTAAAAAACTTGGAACCCTTTTATTGCCGGAGGAGATGTAAAATGAGGTAGCCCTTTGGAATATAACCTCGTGGTGCCTCAAATGGACAAACATATTAACATACAATCCAGCAATTCTGTTCCTAGGTATGTATACTCAAAAGAAATGAAACAACACATGTCCCCACAAAAACTTGTACACAGATGTTCATAGCAGCATTATTCATAATAGCTAGAAACAACCCAAACACTTATCAACTGATGAATGGATAAATACAATGTGGTATATCTTTACAATGAAATATTACTCAGCAGTAAAAAGTGAAGTACTGATACGTAGATAAAAATTGAAAACATGCTAAGGAAAAGCAGCCAGTTATGAAAGTACAGGCTTGGTGCCTGTAGCTTAGCAGCTAGGGTGCCAGCCACACACACCAGAGCTGGCAAGTTCGAACCCAGCCCGGGCCTGCCTAACAACAATGACAACTACAACCAAAATATAGCCGGGTGTTGGGGTGAGCGCTTGTAGTCCCAGCCACTAGGGAGGCTGAGGTAAGAGAATCACTTAAGCCCAAGAGTTTGAGGTTGCTGTGAGCTGTGATGCCACGCACTCTACCGAGGGAGACATAGTGAGACATTGTCTCAAAAAAAAAAAAAAAAGACTACATATTATATAATTCCATATTAATAATATGTCCAGAATAGGGGAATCTAATAGCAAAATCTAAAAGTAGATTAGTGGTTGTCTAGAGCTGGGGGTGGGTGCAATGTGGGGGGGGCATGGGACTGACCAATGATGGGTACTGGTTTCTTCTGGAGTAGTAAATGCTCTAAAATTGATTATGGTGATGTTCTGCTCATACAACTCTGCAACTATACTAAAACCGCTAAATTGTATCCTTTTGTGAATTCTATGGTATGTATATTAAGTCTCAGTATAGCTGTTTAAAAATTTTCTCAGTGATTAGGAATAGAAAGGGGCTACAGGGAAATAGGAGAAAAGTCTGGCCTTTTAGATAAAAAAGTTAAAAAGGGCTCTATAACAAACAATGAATTTTGGGAACCTTGTGACTCAGCAGAGTATGTACTGTTTTCCACAAAATGGAATTGCTAGTTTATAACACAAAGTGGAGTAATGATCATGGTTACAGAACAGTGCACACAGCAAATGTCACAAACATGACACGACTAATAGATGCCACCATACAATGGCCAGGAAAATAAGAGTGGCGATTGCAACTAAAAGGAGGAATATGGACACATGTGGCAACTGAGGTAATCTGTGACCAATGAGAAGCACATGAAACATCTAAAGACATAGGGGAACCAACGAAAAGTTTTACAGATTGCAGTTTCATGGATTGCTGGGTGTGTGGCTCATGCCTGTAATCCCAGCACTCTGGGAGGCCCAGGCAGGTGGATCACCTGAGCTCAGGGGTTTGAAACCAAACTGAGAAAGAGCTGGAGCCCCGTCTCTGATAGTCGGGCATTGTGATGGGCACCTGTAGTCCCAGCTACTCAGGAGGCTGAGGCAAGAGAATTGCTTGAGCCCAAGAGTTTAAGGGTGGATGTGAACTATGACACCATGGCACTCTACCAAGGGTGACAAAGTGAGACTCTGTCTTGAAAAAAAAAAAAACAGAAAAGAAAAGAAAAGAAGAAAGAAAAGTTTTATGGATAATTATAGAGCCAGGATGAGATATTTATACTTGTGTGCTGCCTTTGTGTGGCATCTCTTCTCACTCATAAGGGATACCCTTTTGCTCTCTCTGGAACAGTCTACGCTTATCTATACTTTATTTAAATAAAAACTGTACTTCTTTTTCTGCTGCACTGGAGTCCCAGCTGCTTTATTCTCACCTCCCCTGTACCTTGCTTTCACTTTGACTTGGGCTGAACCTGCTAATTCTGCTGAGTGAATTGGACCAGGTCTACTGAACAGCTTGAGGGTCTTGGAGACCCCTGACACTTAGTATATACTTGCAAATACTATGATTGATTGCCAATTTATGGAATTGCTGAAAGAAATAAAAGACAATACACTTAATGTTCTTATATTCTTTGTCAATGCTTGCTGGTTGAGTCATAGAAGAGATTTACAAAGATTTGTTGCACTGCTAACTCTAAGCTTTTCTTATAATAAAAGGAATAATTATGTTGGGGCTCAGAAAATGACACTCCAAAGTATGACACTTTAGCATACTGAGTATTTTGAACCACAGGAGATTGGAAGACCTTAAAAGCAGCTTCAGAAGCAAAGTTTCTCTCTGACCTTCTCCTGCCCTCCTGTCCCTTGCCCTTCTTTCTGAAGGCAGGTCCTAGTGAGTAGAATCTTTCTCCCCACAAACCAGCCATAAAATCTAGAAATTTTACTTTAGCTTTCCCCAGACTGTCTGTGTAAGAGCTGGTCATAAAGAAATTTTTCTGATCTACCTCATCTGATTGTAGGTCTTAAGACTCTCATTGCATAAGGGTCCTGCTCTGTATCTGGGAGGAAGGATTGCTACACAGAGAGGCCAAGAAAAATCTGAACAGACAGGCCTTGCTGGGTTCCTCTCTCAGTCTATTACTACCAGTTCATACTGTTTTTGTCCAATCATATTTCTACCTGCTGTCTTGTTTTTAACTGACCCTCAGCATAAAAATGGTTAGTTTTTCCTGAGTCCTTGGGTATTTATTTCTGAAGTCTCCTTTATCACATAAAATTTCAATTAAGTTAATTTGTTATGCTTTTCTCTTGTTAATCTCTCTATTGTTATAGGAGTGTTTTGCCTGACCCTATAATGGGTGAGAAAAGGTATCACACCTTCTTGCCCCTACAGTTTGTAAGTATTCTAATAATTAAAACCAAAACAAGGCAGTGTAATGTGTTTTCTCACTGGCAAAATAACCCATACGAATAAACTAAATTCCAAGTTCCAAGAAAAGGAAAAGCCTATTTGTGTTCTAACTAAACAGGTATGAGCATTTCTTTTTCTTTTTTTTTGGTCGGGGCTGGGTTTGAACCCACCATCTCTGGTATATGGGGCCAGAGTCCTCCTTTGAGCCACAGGCACCGCCCTGACATAGAAACTTTTCACAATACAAATCCTGATAAACATTGACTAAGTTTGTGGTCTCAGCGTCCATCGTTAAGTTTCCAGTACTATGTCAGAAACAGCAAAAAATGTCAAAGGAGTATGTACTGGATACCCTCCTTTCTTCCTTCTTCTTGAGTCCACCAAGATTTTTCCATTCAGCTGCCGAGATAGAGAGGTTATTTGTTCCTTAACTCTGTAAAACCGCTTCACACCAGATCTAATTCCAGGCCAAGGGTCACTCAGCCTTTACAGGGAGAAATTCAAGACCATCATTTACCCTTTCGGTGCTTTATTTCCTAAGGCAGATGGTGGGAACAATTAATACTCATCCAGCCCACTTCACCAGCTTGAGAGAAGCCAGAGGGAACTGACATCTGTATTTTAAAAGTACTGAGAAATGAAGAAGCGGGGCATAGTGAAACTTGCTTAACCTGGATTTGTACCCAGTTCTGCAGCGGACCTGTGTAACCAGCGGCAAATCACTAAAATATGAATCACTTCCTCATTTGTAAAACGTATTCTTTTTCTTGTCTCGGCGCCCGTAGCACAGAGGTTATGGCGCCAGCCAGATACACCAAAGGTGGTGGGTTTGAACCCGGCTCGGGCCAGCTAAACGACTGCAACAAAAAATAGTCAGGCATTGTGGCGGGCGCCTGTAGTCCCAGCTACTTGGGAGGCTGAGGCAAGAGAATCGCTTAAGCCCAAGAGTTTGTGAGCTGTGACAGCACAGCACTCTACTGGGGGCAACAGCTTGAGGCGCTGTCTTCCAAAAAAAAAAAAAAAAGTATTCCTTTTCCTGTCCCCAAACTGGTAGATGAGAACAGTATCAGAACCGCATTTGGAGCCTTTTACAGCGCCCTCCGGTGCGATGAAGAGGAGTCCTTGTATAAGGTTTCCAATTCCTGGCTCTGGGCTTCTCTGGCCTAACTCTTATTTACAGATGAAAAAGGCTCGAGACTGAATTAGTTGTCCCTAGTCACAAAGTCGGAATCATAAGGAGTTCTGGCACAGAATCGATTCAAGGACCACTGGGTCTGTGAGGAATGTCGCACGGCCTACGTTGGAGGAGAAGCTAGTAATGGTGGCTCCACCACGTGGACACCTTGGAGTGTAGGCACTGCCTGTCACCTAGCGGCGCGTTCTGGCAGTACGAGAAAAGCGCCGCGAAAAAGACTGGGCACTGCGGCATCCGGGAGCCAATGCGCTCTCAGTTCGCCATGCTACCTCCTTTTTCCATTGGTCCTTCTAACTTTCAATCAATCATTTGCCCATCTTTTATTAGTTTAGCTTCAATCATTCTACTCAATCTACCAGTCATATGTTTCTTTCCAAGTATGTTTTTAGATCTTAGAGCTCCTTCCGAATCTGACAACTTTAGTCAGTGCCTTTAATCCATTGGCCGGATCAGACTCCTCCTCTCGTTTATCCAGTTCACGGCGGAAGTGAGAGAACTCCTATTCCTATTGGCTTAAATTCGCAAGCGGTGCTTGTCTATCAAGTGAACATTGGCTCTGAGGAATTACGGTCCCGGAAGCGGCGGGCCTGGTGAAGATGGCGGCTCCGGTGAGTTTAGTTTGGAATATTCTTCGCGTGCTTATTGTGGATATTTCTTTTCCTCCTAGCGGCTCGAGGCAAACTATTAGCACTAAGGAAGAATGGTGATTAAAGTTGCTTTAGGGAGATGGTCTCCCCGACACAACGGGGCAAAAGCAGCAATAGGGAGACTTGGAGAGGAGTTACCCCAGTAACCCCTGGAGTTGGCTTTGAGGCGAGCCTGCATGTGCACCGGAGTGAGAAGGCCCCAAATCTGGCGCGTCTGAAGAAAGAGGGGATTTTCTCACCCCAGACTTTGCGTCTTCTCAGTCTTGAGGAAATAATGACTTTTCTTTACCTCTTCTCTCCCTTCTTTAGGGAATGCTGGAGTCAGATCTGTCAAATGCTGTAACACTTTTGAAAAACCTCCAGGAACAGGTGAGTAGTGTCAGCCCTATGGGATAGATTGGTCACGGATTGGTTTTGACTTTGTGTTCCTCACCCCAAACGTTGATGATTTGGGAGCAGATACATAGTATGTGAATGCTACCAAATACCATAAGAGCAAAATGATTTAATGACAATCTTTTCAGGCCAGAATTCAAAGTAATTGATTTCTGCAAGGAATAGAGAAAACTATACAAAGAAATCACCTGAATCATTTTCCTTTATTTTTGCAGCTAGGGAAACTGATGCTGGAAGCGGTGACATGATTTGCTCTTAGGGTACACAGCTGATTATACGTTTATATACAAGTGTTCCTCGACTTACTATGGGGTTACATCCTGATAAACTCACTGTAAATTGAAAATACTAAAAGTCGTTAATGGCTGACTAGGAACTTTGGCTTGCTGCCACTGCCCAGGATATTGAGAAGTAAGGTTTCTGTTGAATGTGTATTGCTTTTATACCCTCTTAAAGCTGTAAAATCATAAGTCCAACCTTTTCTAAGTTGGGGATTGTTGGTAGTTCTATGCCTTGTAAGTTCAGCCAAAACAGATAAAGTTACAGCACTGTCCCAGTCTTCATCCCCTCTTCATGGTTTGGTAAAGATAAGTTTTTTCATTAACCCTAATAAGAAGTGCTAAGTTGTTTCTACCCTTTGAAGTGCCATTCCTTCTCTACTTTACTAAAACCAAGAAGAGAATGCTGTGCTTTAGACAGTGTTTCAGATAATTTTTAGGTGGTATTGTTTAGTTTTTGCCCTTCACAGATCATAAATGTGACTTGATATAGTCTAAATGGCTGTTTTATTTGGGTTAATTTTAGGTGATGGCTGTAACTGCGCAAGTGCAAGCATTGACCAAAAAAGTTCAAGCTGGAGCCTATCCTACAGAGAAAGTAAGATGTACTTAAAGAATAAGCATCCCCTATCTTGATGTTCTCACTAGTTCTTCCATTGTAGATTTTTTGTGTCCTATATGTTCTAAGAACTTTAGAGCTTCAAAGCTAAATGAGATCCAGTTTCTGTGCTAAAGTTTAGTGACAGATCAAAGCAATAGAAATAGTAGTGATCACTTACGGAGTTTTGAGGAGTAATGTGCCAGCTGGGGAAGAGAGAGTAATTGATTGCTGGATGAGGAGAGAGGGTCAAGGAAAGCTTCTCAGAGGAGGTAATAGAATTTTGAGAGATAAACAGGAGTCCAGAAAACCAATAAGAAACAGCATATGCAAAAGCACAAAGTCTTAAAGGCATGGTGACATTGGGGGAAAGGAGATAAGCCATTTTCATGGTTGGATGTTCATTTTGTGTTCTGTGTAGTAGGAGTAGGAAATAAGACTGGAAAAGTAGTCGCTCTGAAGAGCTTTATGGGCTGAGGAGTTGCTTTTGTATTTCACCTAGTCTAAGACTCTATTAGTTGTGGCATAACTTTTCTTTTATATACTAAGAAAAAATGTTGCCTGTTCACCTAACAGATAATTCTAAGACACCATTGACTGAAAGATGTATCTCAGCTTCAGAGATGTTAAAATATGGAAACAGTGTGCATCGTGAAATTGAAATATGGTAGTAGTAGCTTTTCAAATTAGGGTCTGCTAGAATCTCCTCAGAGATTGTTGGTGTGGGGAAGTGTGCAAGGACAACTCTACAGGTGTGAGCCACTGTGCCTGGTCTACTTTTATTTTTTTCATTGTTTTTTTGAATCTTTGTTTTGTTTTTTTCTTATATGCTTGTCACTCAATTTGAACTTTGCAATGCCCAAGCATGTCAGAAGAACCTACTTCTCAAATTCTTACCTGTCTTTGTCCTGGGTACCATGCTTTGATTCATTTCAATGCCTTTTTGAGACAGATGGGCTGCCAGCATACTGCTTATATCACTATATATTTGTTTATTCATTGAACAGATATGTATTGACTTACTGTTTATGACCAAAGACTTAGTAGGTGCTTTACAGGATACAGAGTGTTTTCACATTATCTCATTTGGGCCTCATAATTAGTC
This sequence comes from Nycticebus coucang, assembly GCF_027406575.1. Taxonomy (NCBI): domain Eukaryota; kingdom Metazoa; phylum Chordata; class Mammalia; order Primates; family Lorisidae; genus Nycticebus; species Nycticebus coucang. The sequence goes on along the minus strand of NC_069785.1, from coordinate 30,591,553 downwards.
TCTGTGGCAGGAAGGAAATATTGTATATATTTTGCAGATAAGGAGACCAAGATCAGAAGGTTGGGTGACTTGCCCAGTATTTGACTACTAGTTGTTTAATTCAGAACTTAATTTGTCCGACTTTAAACTCTTTGCTGTCCTTGTATACCATGCTAGTGTTTCAGGAGCTTAGCATGTTGGTTAAAGATACCCAGGGTTTAGGTGTTGGCAGACTGAGTTTGAATCCCAGCTATCTATTGCTATTACTGTGTAATCTTGGCCAAAGTATTTAACCTCTCTGAAATAGATTTTCCTGGGGCTGTGGACTTTTTTGTCAGTTTGATTTTAGGCAGTCAGAAGACTCATTTGTCTTACTTAATAACCATAACTGAAGCCAGTGGTTACACATGTTACTTTCTTTGTTTAAAAAAATATGTGTATAACGTTTGCTTGATTTTCTGCCTATAAATGTAGTACATTTTTTAATTTTGGAAAATTTAGGAGATAAAAAGCACAAAGGAGCAAATGAAAAATCAGTACAATCACTACTCTGAGATAACCATTGGGATACATTTTTTTGAGATTTTTTCAAATTATAAGAGTAATATATACTTGTTGGAAAAACACTTTTCACAGTACAAGTACTCCATTTCTTTTTTTCTCATATTCCTAGGGATAGCAGTTAATTGTGTGTAATCTTCCAGGTGTTTTTCTACACATATAAAAATGTGTGCATCATACTCCTATGTCCCCTATAATTGGAACCATATTATATACGTCTTCTACAACTGATGCTGACATGGATTTAATTTCATAGCAGTGTATATAAATCCTTGTTTTTACCTGTGTCATATAAGTATGGGTATTAACAAAAAAAAAAAATATCAGTATTTTGATTAAATTAATTTAAAATTTGGTGATGAGTGGAGACATTTTTGATTGGTACAGTTTGGAAGTGGGTATCCGTGGGTAGAGGCCAAAAATGCTGCTGAAAACCTCCAATGCACAAGACAGCCCTCTACAACAAAGAATTTTCTGGCCTCAGTAGCTCTGAGATTGAGAAACCCTGCTGTAGTTGTTTTAAGGGGGAAATATTTTATTGATTTTTTTTCTGTTTTATTGTCTTCCATTAATTTTCTCAGTTTTGCTTCTAGTGTTAGCCTAATTTTCTCCATTGGCCATTTTGGATATAGTTATTTCTTGAAACTACTCAAGTTACCTTACATGAACTAATTTGAGAAAACATTCTATGTGTCCAAGGTCCAAGGCTTCTTCCTCATTCTTTGGCTAAAACCAAATTGGCATCCCTTACTGTTTTGTTCACCTCAGGGTCTCAGCTTCTTAGAAGTGAAAGATCAGCTGCTGCTCATGTACCTTATGGATTTAAGCCACCTTATCCTGGACAAAGCCTCAGGAGGGTCTCTTCGGGGTCATGCTGCAGTTTTGAGACTGGTGGAGATTCGCACGGTATGAAGCATGTGGCATGTTGAAGTTTTAGGTTTCTACATTTTTTTCTTTTGAGATTGAGGGGTCTCGCTATCTTTCCCAGGGTGGTTTTAAACTTGGGCTCAAGTGATCTACCTGCCTCAGCCTCCCAAACAGCTAAGTTTATAGGCATGTGCCACCATGCTTACCGGGTTTCTAAATCTTGACCCCCAAGGTTGTCACACAGCTTTCATTTAAGTGGTGTTCTCATGTTTAAGTAAGGAAGCCAAATGGAAAAATAAGTATTTTTCTGGGCTGGGTATGGTGGCTCACTCCTGCAGTTCTAGCACTCTGAGAGTCGAGGCGGGTGGATTGCCTGAGCGCATAGGTTTGAGCCAGAGCAAGACCTTGTCTCTAAAAATAGCCATGTGTTGTGGTGGGCACCTGTAGTCCCAGCTACTTGGGAGGCTGAGGCAAGAGAATTGCTTAAGCCCAGGAGTTTGAGGGTGCTGTGAGCTATGATGTCACAGCACTCTACTGAGGGCAACAGAGTGAGACTCTGTCTCAAAAAAAAAATATATATATATATATTTTTCTGTTCATTAGCTCTACTTTGTGCCTTGTCTGCTTCCTTAATATAGGGACTCTGGTGTATGCTTGATTTTGGTAAGGGAATGTAATCCTATTTACTGTCACCTCATAGGTTTTGGAAAAGCTTCGTCCCTTGGACCAAAAACTGAAGTATCAAATTGATAAACTGGTCAAGACTGCAGTGACAGGCAACCTTAGTAAGTGAGGGAACCATCATAATATTGTAAGAACCATCACAAAGTTTTAAATTCTATAAAACCTCTTGGGTGTTTTATTTCAGGTGAGAATGATCCACTTCGTTTTAAGCCTCATCCTAGCAATATGATGAGCAAGGTAAGAGGTTGCATTAGCCTCCCAGTTTTTCCTGAGGGATCTATACCTAAATGGGCCTTGTGATATTGGGTCACCAGGGATTCTCTTATGACTTGATTTTCCAACTTGGGCTTTAGACTGCTGAGTATGAGATTTCCTTTTTTTTCTCTTCTTTTATATTCCTACCTCCCCATGGTACTCCAGCTTTAGGTTTTTTCTCACTTGTCTGACTAATGCATCCTAAGTGTTTGAACATTACATTCCGTTTGCAGTTGAGCTCTGAGGATGAGGAAGGAGATGAAGCAGAGGATGGCCATTCTGGAGCTTCAGGGAAGAAATCTGTAAAAGGGGTATCAAAGAAGTATGTTCCACCACGCTTGGTTCCAGTACATTATGGTATGAATTGTGGCTGCTGCCTCATCAACATGAATTGTTTCTCTTCTCCTTTTCTCTGTTCGGGGATAATACCTGCTCATTTTTATCATACAGATGAAACAGAAGCTGAGCGGGAGAAAAAGCTTCTAGAACGAGCCAAGAGACGGGCATTGAGCAGCTCTGTCATTCGTGAACTTAAGGAACAGTACTCAGATGCTCCAGAGGAAATCCGTGACGCTCGGCATCCTCATGTTACTCGTCAGAGTCAGGAGGACCAACATAGGTCTGAGCTTTTGCAATTGGAAATTATTTCTATGCTGTGGAGAGCTGTTCTCATGCTTTTGATGAATGTGATTAAGCTTGGTATCAAGAGAACCAACATTCTATAGAAAATGGAGTAAAAAAATGTGAGCCAATAGTTAGGAGCTTGAAATACAGAATAGGAACTGATGAAAATGTTTTGTTTTTCCCAACTGTTTGGCTTAAAGCAAAAGGTGTACAGAGAGGAGCATACATAATTTCACATAGAGGGACTTTAAAATTCTGTGTTTGTCTATCACAACTTTCACTTTGGTATAGAAGACAATAAAGGCAGGTTTTTATGATGACATTGAGGGTGCTAGGGAAGGAGAGCAGAAAAGTTATTGTAACTTGAATACATTCATCAGCTTTGTTCAGATGCAGTCTATAGTTGATGGGTTTGGATGAAAGAGCCCGTTTAGGTGATCTTGTTTATAGAATTAAAATGTAGATGTTTTTGATATGATATTTTATTTTATTTTTTTGAGACAGAGTCTCACTTTGCCACCCTTGGTAGAGTGCTGTGGTGTCATAGCTCACAGCAGCCTCAAACTCTTGGGCTCAAGTGATTCTTTTGCCTCAGTTCCCAAGTAGCTGGGACTATAAGTGCCTGCAACAATGCCCAGGTATTTTTAAAGATGGGGTCTCACTCTGGCTCAGGCAGGTCTTAAACTCCTGAACTTAGGCAGTCCACCCACCTCAGCCTCCCAGATTGCTAGGATTACAGGCGTGAGCTACTGTGCCTGGCTGATACGGTATTTTCAATAGTAGTATGGATGTGCTATGGGTTTATCTCTGTGATGAGGGAAGTTCTGGCACAGAGACCATTTCATCGAGCAATCCTACTGAGCATTTAGTAAGTCATTAACTAAATATAGTGTTGATGTGCTGTGAAACTTCTTGAGAATTCTCTGAATGGGGGATGAGTAAATCTATGGGCCCAGGTTCTGGGCTGGAGCTTTCCATCTCCATGATCTAAGCCAGCTGTAAACAGTGTGTGTCTTTCTCTGGCAGGATTAACTACGAGGAGACCATGATGGTGCGTTTGAGTGTCAGTAAGCGAGAGAAAGGACGGCGGAAACGGGCACATGCCATGAGCTCACAGCTTCATTCCCTCACGCACTTCAGTGACATCAGTGCTCTGACAGGAGGAACTGCTCATCTTGATGAGGTGAGATTGGGATACAGTAGTAGGAGGTGACATTTATGCTTGCAGCCAGTATTTGGAGCTTATTACCATGAGGTGTTTGGGAAGGACACTACCTTTTCTTCACTTCTCCATCTGTCTCCAGGATCAGAATCCTATTAAGCGGAAGAAGATCCCCAAGAAAGGTCGGAAGAAAAAGGGTAAGTGACTCTAGGACTTAGGTGACCAAGTGTAAGGGAGGGAATATGAATTTGGGCCTCAGGATTTGCCATCCTGGGTCTCACCAACCCCTGTACTATTTCTTCCATACTGGGCAGTAATCTCCTTAGGTGGGCTTTCCTTCTTGCCTACGCTGGAAATCAGATCATTCACACAAGGGATCTCTGGAATCCATCTCTAAGGTCCCACAGCTCCTGTTAAGGCTTCCTTAAATAGAACTATGAAAGTATCAATCTGAAGGGACCATTATCCTGTTTCAATTTCATTCTTCCAGTCTTTTGTCCCGGGAAGATAGAGAGTACTGCTTAGGATGTCCACCTCTCTTGAGCCCTTCTCTCTAAATGTCCTTTTTGCCTGTCCCGTGAGTTTTTCCAACTCTCTTTTGCCTCATTCTTGGTTTCCCTTCCTTTCAGGTTTTCGGAGGCGGCGGTGATTATGGGTGTACATATTTTTTTTGTCATCCTGGGATACTTCTAATTTCCTTGTATGTAGGTTTTTCCTTGGAATTCATTAATTGTTTGCTTTGGACATATGGAAAGATCCTTACTAATAAAATTGATTTTACTTAATGAACTAAAGCCCCTTTTGCACATGTATTATATGACTGGAATTGCCAGGTGTGGGTTGTTTTTGGTGAGTGGGCGGTGAAAAGGGGAAGATGAGATCTTTTTGAAAGTATGAAAAGTTTGGCTATGTATGATTTTCTTTAATAATATATTTTTCCCAGAAACTAGAAATTGGTTGTTTTACAAAAAATATTAACAGATTAATGAAGAGATTGGAATAGTGTAATCAATTCTTCCAACCCACATTATTCTGATTTCCTGTATGATTTGTTATAATGCAATTTAAGTATCTCAAGTACATCGATTTTAGGTTTTATTAATGTATGTGGCCTGGCCACTGGGTGGCATTAGTGGCTCAGGAAACCTTTGAGGCTTGACTATAATGGAAAGCAAAGATAAAACCTTTCTACATCAGCAAGAGTTATTCTGATCTCCACTTCTTGGAATGTTTTTCTTTTCCTTCTGAAATAGCATGAACATAGGACTGATTGTTGGTCAGTTACTTAGTGAGTTTATAGAGAGTAGTAGAGTGCATGAGAAGGCTAGAGTGAAGAGTCAGTATAGTCTTGTTCTTTTCAGCCTCTCTGACCCTCTTTTAACTAACATCTCAGTTTTCCAGAGTTGATAAGGGCCAGCCTTCTACTAAAAGCTTGTAAAAGAATGCCAATAAGTAAGTAGACAAGGGCGGCGCCTGTGGCTCAGCAGGTAGGGTGCCGGTCCCATATGCCAGAGGTGGTGGGTTCAAACCCAGCCCGGGCCAAAAAAAAAAAAAAAAAAAAAACCACAAAAAAAAAAAAAAAAAAGTAAGTAGACAAAAAATTCATAGCTTGACAGCCAATAGAATGAAAATCTCACAGAAATATCACCCAAACCCAAGTGAGGAGACTAGTGGGAGTTGTATATCTCAGATCCTGGAATTTGTCTCACTTCTGTTGGTGAGAGATCCTGCAGGCCTTGGTTAATACAGAAATTGAAACAAGGGATAAAAAACATTGAATGTAGAATTAATCCATTGGAGTTTTTTTTTTTTTTTTTTTAAAGAAAGGGTCTCCTATGTTGCCCAGGCAGGGATGTAGTGGTTATTCCCAGAAGTGGTCATAGTTCATTGCAACTTCAAACTCCTGAACTCAGTGATCTTTTGCCTCAGCCTCCCAGATTGCTGGGACTATAGGTGCACACCACCATGCTCACATACCCATTGGAGTTTCTTTCTTTCTTTCTTTTTTTTTTTGAAGAGACAGAGTCTCACTTTATCATCCTCAGTAGAGTGCCATGGCGTCACACAGCTCACAGCAACCTCCAGCTCCTGGGTTTTGGTGATTCTCTTGCCTCAGCCTCCTGAATAGCTAGAACTATAGGCACTCGCCACAATGCCTGGCTAATTTTTTTGTTGTAGTTTGGCCAGGGTCAGATTTGAACCCGCCACCCTCGGTATATGGGGCCGGTGCCCTACTCACTGAGCCACAGGCGCTGCCCCCATTGGAGTTTCTTACAAAGGCTTTGAGTCTCATAAACATCTGATTTTAATGTCTAGCATTCCTGAGCAGTGTAATAGACAGGAATATAGTTTGGGTTATTATAACACTAAAACCTTGTTGATTCTGAATCCATGAATTTGGATTTATATGGATTAGTCTGCCTGATTGGGGCAGGTTTGTTTGCAGTCAGCTGTAGCCTGGTAGAAAGTTGTTAGGAGAGTGGATCTCTGGCTGCCTTCTGCTAACTCAACTCTGATCTTGGAAAAATCACTTAATGTCTCTGGCCTTTAATTTTCTTCATCCTGAAAATGAATATATTAGACTGAATCTCTGGGATTCTAGAACTTAAATGGATGACAGACACCAAGGTGGGTTTCTGGGACCTCTAACTTTTAGTCTCTGGTAGATCTGAGGGAACCTAACATGCTCTGGACCCTCATACTTTTATTTCTTCACGTAAACCTAGAAAGAAGCACAAGAACAGATTTAGACTTTATTTCCCCCCTTTCTGGTTGAACTGACTGGACAAGTAATTCAGCTCAAATATGCTTTAGTCAGGATCACCACTTTCGCTAGTTAGAACTACTGCATCTGTTTATAATTTATTGAGACTTTTGGACTGTGGGAACTACCATTGCCAGGAGAAAGGAAGTGCTCTTTATTTTTTTTTTCTTTTTAATCTTAGTTTGTGTTACATGCTGAGCTGAGTGCTTTATGCTTAATCCTTTACTAAATTTATGACATTTCCATTTTACTAGTGAAGAAACTGAGGGTAAGCAATTTGTCCGAGGTCAGACAGCTAACAATTTGGAGAACCAGTGCTTGAGGAACAGTAATGGTGGAGGACTCCAAGTGTCCTTGGTTTGTGAAAATCTTCAGGGGTGTTTTTTCTTTAAAAAATATTTATATATCTACTCGGGAGGCTGAGGCAAGAGAATCGCTTAAGGCCAGGAGTTGGAGGTTGCTGTGAGCTGTGTGAGGCCACGGCACTCTACCGAGGGCCATAAAAGTGAGACTCTGTCTCTACAAAAAAAAAAAAAAAAAGAAAGAAAAAAAAATATATTTATATGTAGGGCGGCGCCTGTAGCTTAGTGGGAAGGGTGCCAGCCCCACACGAGGGTGGAGGGTTCAAACCCGGCCCCGGCTTAACTGCAACAAAAAAATAGCCGGGCGTTGTGGCGGGCACCTATATAGTCCCAGCTACTTGGGAGGCTGAGGCAAGAGAATCGCCTAAGCCCAGGAGTCGGAGGTTGCTGTGAGCTGTGTGACGCCACGGCACTCTACTGAGGGTGGTAAAGTGGAGACTGTCTCTCTCTATATATATTTATTTATTTATTTATATATTTATATGTAGTTTATAACCTCCAGTTCCCCCACCACCATTGCCTCATTTCTGTTAAAGGCCTTGCCTTCAAAGAAACTGCAAGTTCCACTATTCTGGCTTCTTGGTGGGAGGTATATTAAAGAACAGAGCAAGCAGATCTTATTTTAATTCAATCAAGTCTTTAATCCTAAAATATCTTGTTTTCTCTGGCCTTTAAAAGGTCATATTTGGCTGGGCATGGTGGCTCACACCTGTAATCCCAGCACTCTGGGAGGGCAAGGCGGGCAGATTGCCTGAGCCTCACCAGTTTGAGACCAGCCTGAGCTAGAGCAAGACCCCATCTTTAAAAATGCCCAGTGTTGTGGCGGGCGCCTATAGTCCCAGCTACTTGGGTGAGCCCAAGAGTTTGAGGTTGCTGTGAGCTATGACGCTACAGCATTCAGCATTCTACCAAAGTTGACAAAGTGAGACTCTGTCTCAAAAAACAACAAAGTCTTACTTGACAGAGATTTCTAACAAAAAATTGAATTCAGAGAATATTTGTACTAGAGTCATCAAAAAGTGTTTAAAGCATATTATAAAACAGATATTGCATGGATTTTCAGTAAGTAAAATTTGGTTGAAGTGGGAATTGAGGGGTCCCGAAGTTCCATGTTCTTTTTTTTTTTGAGACAGAGTCTCACTATGTCACCCTCGGTAGAGTGCCATGGCGTCACAGCTCACAGCAACCTCAAACTCCTGGGCTTAAGCAATTCTCTTGCCTCATCCTCCCAAGTAGCTGGGACTACAGGTGCCCAACACAACACCCAGATATTTTTTTGTTGCAGTTGTCATTATTGTTTAGCTGGCCCAGGCTAGGTATATGTGGCTGGCACCGTAACCACTGTGCTACAGGCGCCAAGCCATCTATGGCTGTTGGTTCACTTTCTTCTTTACCTTACTCCTATGTGTACATTCAGTTCTCTGATCATTCGGACCACATGAATGTCAGATTTCCTCAAATGAGCTGATAATAGCTCATTTCACGTATTCACTAAGTCAGTCTGTCATTAATGCACATGCCTGTTCAGTTCTATCTTGTGGTATAGTAGGAGAGTCCCAGCTTTATTCTGTACAAGTATTTTAGCATCTCTGCCTTAGGTTTTCCTTCTTAGGAGGTAGGGAAAAGAGTTTGATCAAGGCCTGTTTTTGCTTCAAATGCTTTCTTTTGTTAGGATTTTATGGCGGCTTGGAGAAATATCTGTCAGGAGTTCGCAACAGTTTTCATAGATACCTTATGAAAAAATATATTTGTGGAGACTAGATGACCTCAGTACAATGTATCTGTTTTCAGCACCATGGAGAGTTCAAACTCTCATTTCTTGCCTTGGGTTGGGGGAAGGTACAAGTAGCCCCAGAGAGCTTGTTTAGACCTGCCTTTTTTCAGAATTCAGTTTATGTGTTCAATCTCCAATTCTGATTGGTACAGATTGGGTGAGAGTCAACCATACTCCTGAGTGTCCCCCATCCTCCCTAGAATCTATTAGGTCTATACACCCCAGATTTGTGCCAAGAATTTGGCCAACTTGATGGATGTATATGAGTAGAATCCTGCCTTCTGCTGATAACATCGTTTGTATTATGATGCATAAGATTTTCATCAACCTTTGAGAAAAACTCCTTCCTCTACCCTCCTTTGCTTAGAGACCATTGAGGAGACTTAAAATTGCTTTTTCAATCCTTAGGCCTCTTTTTCTGCCTTTGCAGAGGGAAAGGCATCATTGCTCTGGCTCCCTGCCCAGTCTTGCTTTTGTATGTCTTTGATCTTATTGTTCAGAGGGTCTCAGAGAAGCCCCAAGAGCCATGCCATTGCATGTTTAAGCTATTGATGCTTTTGAAGTAACAGAGCATCACTGTGTAAGAAGTATATTAAAGGTCTATCTTGAACAAATTTGGGTCAATAGGTGGCAGTAGTCACCGACTCCTGAGGCTCTGACACCCCCTAAACCCAAGCACATTTGATGGCCATTATATTTAAGGAAGGACGAGAAAGGTCACATTTAGATAAAATTGGGGAGAAAAACAGTCCCTTTTGGTGGGATCCAGGAAATGCAGAAATGTGCTGGATTTCTTCTGTGGAAGTGTTTGTAGGGGAAGATTGCTGTAAGCTAGTAAAAGGCACTGGAAGAAAAAATCTGGTTCTTGGGCTTGGGGGAGCAGATGTAAGATGTGCGTACTAGGGCTTCTTCAAGCTATATAGTGAGGCAGTGTTAAATGAGGACCAGAGCTGAAAGGATAGAGTAGAATTGGGGGGAGGAGGGGCAGACTGTGTGTAGCGACCATGGAAAGGGTGGGCTGTGAATGGGAGGACTGTGGTTGAGGGGGAGGGGTAGGCTGCTGCAATACTGAGCCTATCTAATGGGGGAGGGGAGGGAAGATATTGGTTTCTGCTACAGCTGCATTGGCTCCCCTCCCCCACACTTCCAAAGGAGCCATAGCAATGCTGGCAAATCTGTCTTCACATATTTATTATTATTAAAAATGTGACGGATCCTTCCTCCCTGGAAGCACAACAAATACTACTGATCACATTTTCCTCTCCCCTCCCTCTTCTCTCTTTCATGCTCTCCACCCCGTCCTCCCCTACTTGGTCTGTTTGGCTAGTTGGGGGGGCTTCCTTTCCTTTCCTTCTGGAGCTTGGTGGCTCCCTGGGGGTTTCTAATGGTGGTTGGGAGTTTTGAGGCAATGCTGGGAGGAAGCAGCTGAGTGAGGGGCATTCATTGCCCCAGGGAGGGAGCTGTACTCTCCCACATCCAGAGGGGAAAGGAAATCACTTGGAAATAAAGATAAAAATCCTTTCTCCAGTTAATGAAAGAAGCAGCAGGCACTTACATTCCTTTTAGTGCCTGGCTTTCCTTTTTTATACCCTTTCCTTTCCGACTGCCTGAATTCTGAAGAGGAAAGCCCTTTGCAAAGGAAAAAGCCAGGAGTTCTCTGTCTTTTCCCCCCTTTCCTTGTTAGGTCCTTGTCTTCCCAGGAGAGCCATATACAATTTACTCTTTCAGCCTGGGTGTTGTGTAACAGAGGTTTGAAGGGCAGAGGCCATGGCTTCTCCCTCCTCACCTGTATCCCAGACTGCCATGCCCAGGCAGGGGCCTCTTTTGTTGCTGTCTGTAACCCTTCACCATTCCCATAGGTGGTGCTGCTGTTGCTCTGCAGGCAGGGCTCTCCTCCCCAACACCATCCCTCCCTATCTGTCGCCCTCCCCCTTTCCCTGGCCCTATACTGCCTGATTGTTATTCCACCAACGTCTCCTCTACTGTTCCCTTCTTCAAATTAATTTTGTGGTGCTCTTTTTTCTGCAGTGCCATCTTCTTCCCCTCCCCCACTCCAGCTCTCTTGTTTTCTCTCTCTCTCATCCCTTTTCTTTCTCTGTCTGCAGGATCTTCATCTCACTCCCCTATCTACACTTTTCCTTACCCCCTTTCTTTTTCTGTATCTCTTCTATCCTTGGCATGTTACAGATGACTCACCCCAATGAAAGAACTGTAGATGAGAGTGATTTAAAAGAGGGGTGAAGAGAACTGAGGGGTCAGTATTGAAGACTAGGTCAAGAAAATGATGAGGCTCTGCAAGGAAACAGATGGAGATGAGAAAGAGGTGATACTGTTTGCTGTCCACATCTCTTTGGTTTCTTGATTTAGATAGTGAGAATTCAGCTGACAAGGGATCCTGTATTATTTGAGTTTGCAGAATTTGGTTCTGCATGCTGTAAAAATGGTAGGCAGTAGCAAGAATTCAGATAATAAGGGCTTCATCTAAAAACTTTTGGGTGAAATTGCTGAGGATACCTATACCTTTGTTATCCTGTATTTTTGAAGACTTAGAAGAAAACCATGCTCTAAAACCTGTTCTGTGGTCTATTGGGAGATATCCTATTAATGACCTTTTGTGACCACACTAAAGCCAGGGCAGCTATGACTTATGCAGTGGGGACCCTGGCTTTCTGGTCATTGATGAGCATAGTTCTGGCTTTAGGACTTTCGTAGTTTGCTTCCTCTTCTGTCATTCCATGTGTCCTCTCCTTTATCTGACCTGAATTTACATGGTTGCCCCATTCAGCCCACAGCCCCCTTGATTGTTTAGCCTTTCCAGAATACAGCCCAAACTCATCAGACTATTGCCCCATCTCCTGCCTCTTCCTTCTTTATTTGGAGATCTTTCATTGTGTGACCAGTACCATAGAACCCTCAGCTAATTTAGCAGTATTGTTAATGGTAAAATTATCCAATTTCTAGGATGGCTAATTTTCTTCTTACTAGATTATTCTTTATAAATTAATAGCCTCCTAGAAATTCCCTGGATAGTACTAAGTCTTTGCCATGTGTATGTCCTAGGAATGGTCCACAATGTGAACAGTATATCCCCTTTTCTTTTTTTTTTTTCTTTTTTTTTTGTAGAGACAGAGTTTCACTTTATGGCCCTCGGTAGAGTGCCGTGGCCTCACACAGCTCACAGCAACCTCCAACTCCTGGGCTTAAGCAATTCTCTTGCCTCAGCCTCCCGAGTAGCTGGGACTACAGGCGCCTGCCACAACACCCGGCTATTTTTTTTGTTGCAGTTTGGCCGGGGCCGGGTTTGAACCCGCCACCCTCGGCATATGGGGCCGGCGCCTTACTGACTGAGCCACAGGTGCCACCAGTATATCCCCTTTTCTTGATTGCCTGGTGAGAGGAGATCTTCCTTAGCTTAAATGGAAGTCCCAGAATGGCTGACTTCCATTTCCCCAGCATCTGTGAATCAAAGGTGACTCCTGGACTATGGAGAAAGGCAATTTGCCAGAGCCATAGTAAAAAATGGGGACTGGAACACCAGCCCCCTCTCCTTATTATCTGAGCTGTGGAGGTGCCTTTGGAGACCTGTCTCTTTTGCCTGCCTCTCCTGTCTTCCTAAGATGTGTATATTGGTGGAGGCAGAGGCCAGTAGCCTCTTTGTTTCCTTAACTAATTTTCCTATTGTCTGTCTTAGAAATCTCCCTTGTTCTAGCCAAAGGATACTAGTTAGGGGTGAGGTCTCATGTAACATACGCAGTGATTTCTACTTAGGTCCTTCTTTTAAAAGCAAGGCTCAATAAATATTTTTTGCACTGAATGGTAGAGACTTTTCAGCTTTAGTATCCTTTTTATTAAGTTTTAACCATTTCTTCTCCAGATACTTACAGTGTTGTAGCTAGAATTATTTGAGTTGTGCTTTCTTCCACTTATAGGCCCTAAAGAGGGACGTGATTTTAAGAGTGTATAAGTAAATCATTAGAGTTGGCATTAGAGCCTGTATTCTCTGACATCTAGGTCTAACTTTTCTTTTACTACCTCTTGAAAATTGATGCCCCCATTTCATCCCCAATGTCACTGAAGGCAGCAACACAGCCAGGTTAAGCCAGTTTTGGCTGGGTTGCTAGGGAGATTGCTGGGGAAAGCTGGGATGTGTGGGGCAGGCTGGTCCAGTGAGGAACCTGGCTTACCAAGAAGGGGCTAGCATTCCCATAGGCCTTAACATGGGGCAACCTATTGGAGGGGCCTTGAGAGTGCCAACATAGGGAATGAATTCCCATTCCAGATTTAATTTGACCTTATCACTGACTAGTATATTACTTCTCCTAAGCCTTCTTCCCCTTCAGAAATATCTTGGGACTTGATGGCACTTGGTGGTGGCTGCTGAAACTCTGGAATCACCATTCTCCTTGATGCTTATTTGTAGCAAACTCTTCAGGCTCATTTAAATAAGAAAAGGCTTTGTGGACTACCTCCTCCTTCCCACTCACATTGATAACCCTAAGTCTTAACATTTCTCTCTTGTATAAAACCATTATTGTAGCTATTTAAATAAATGCTCTTATAATTTTTATTGTTAATTAAAAGAGAAACTAGGCTTAGATAGCATTCATATGTTTCCACTTTGAACCCATAGCAACTTACCCTGACAACTGCTTTTTTTCATCTACTAGCTTTGGGTTTAGCTTCTTGGGTAGGCTCTGGAGAATAAAAAGTCCCTGAGTTTCTACTTTCTTTCTCCCAATTTTGATTCACTGACTGCTAGCTCTTACAGGAAGCCCTAGGTGGTAAAGAGATCAAATCTGAATTCCTAGCCAGGAAAACCCTGTTTCTTAGCTACAGTGACCCTTCTCTGTCACTATATTCAGCTCTATGGCAGTTAACACCAGAAAGCCTTCATCTGGTTTCATGTACTCATCTGGTTTCATGTACTCCTTCTCGCTTTCCTTCATTTGAGTCTTAGATAATTTGTCACTGATGGCAGACTTCCTTCTTGCCCTCCTTAGGTAGTCCTTCCTAAGGCTTTAAGCCCCAAAGCTTCTCAGATGCCTGCCACAAAAGGGATGCTTTCTGAGACTAAACCTTTTCTCTCTTTCTCATCCCTTACATCCTCAAATCAATGCTCTAATGGATGCATTTCCCCTCAGAGTATTAGATGACAACACCCCTAGAGAGCCAGCTGGGTGCTGCTAAAAATCCCATTCCTCACCCATCTCCCCGATGGAGCTCCTGGATTCGGGTTTTGCAGCCTCCTGTCATTCTAGCCTCCTTTTCTGTTCATTTGGAAGCTTTTCTCCATTGCCTTTGATAAATTCCTGGTTTGGCAGAAATATCCAGTATTTAGGAAGATCCTGCAGGATGGGTTCCCTGTCTCCAGCAGCTTGGTTGACCCTCAGAAGCATTTGCTCCTGCCCTCTGCCTGCAGCGCTGCCATTCCTCTCTGCTTGGCCTGATCTGGGTGGGATCATTATGTGGAAGTCCTCTGCACAGACATCCCATCCCTCTTTATCCATCTTGGCAAAAAAGCATAGCTCTGCCCCTGACTTCCTCCTCTTCCTTCTCCTCCATTATTTATTTCTTCTTTGCCTTCCCCTACTTCTCCCTTCCCTTCATGTACACCTTTCATTCCTCTTCATTTAAATCTCCTTCTTGTCCCTTTGCTTCCCGTTACCCATCTGTGCCCGCTCCTCTCCCCACCCCCGTCCTGTATTTCATTTTCAGTAGCTGTCTTCCTCATTGCCTGCTCATGCGGAGGAAGCACATGGTATAGGAAGAATGGCAGCGCAGTAGGTCCCTGGTTGCTAGAGTAAGCTATTCCATTTTCTCCAGAAAATCAGTAGCTATCTTTTCCCATCTTGTACTCAGTGGTCCTTAGGAGCCGGAGAACCCCAAGATGCTGACCGTCTCTTGGGATGAATAAGCTCTCCTCTTGGCTTCTTCCAGTGATGAAGAGGAGAGGAATTATTCGGTGCGAATGCCTCACTCATTCTTTGGCTCCTCAGTGTGGGTCTGTCCGTGTCTCTCCCTCCCTTTTTCTTGTTTTCTCCTTCTGTGTCTCCCCAGCACAAAGCAGCAGGACTGAATGAGTCTAGACTCTGCCAGCCTATGCCCCTCACTTTTCCCCCCGCCCTCCTCGCCGTGCGTGTAGTTGTGGCTGGGGGGGGGTTGGGGGGGGTTGGAGGGCGGTGGCATGGTGCCAGCCAACCCAGAACCATCTGCGATGCCTTCTGCACTAAAGCAGGCTCTGTCTGTCCCGCCCTCTTCCTCTCTCATTTTTAATTAGCTGCTGAATTAATTAAATCCCACATGCTAATTAACATTTCTACAGGGAAGAATGCCAGGTCAGGAAAATGGGGGGTGGTAAAGCAAGGCTTCTGTCCATTAAGGAGAGGAGATTTAGGATTGGGAAGGTAGAAGGAAGGGGAATAAGGGTCAACGAGGATAAAACAATCTAAGAGTAGAAAGAAGCCTGAGAGAGGTATGAAAAGACAGAGAAGGGAAATCATGGAACCTATTAAAAAGGAAAATAATTTAAATTATTAGTACTGGAGAAATGAAAGTATCTTGAAGCCTCTAAAGGTTAGGAGATAGAGCAGTGAGTCTCAAACATTGGCATGCATGAAAAATGATGATACAGAGATGCTAATTTGCTGCCTTAAATGTCTTCTAAAGAAATACATTTTAATTTTAATAGGAGTGCTTTAAGTTAGAAATAAAAGAGAACTTCCTTGCTGCAAGGCAGTGGATACTCTACCAAAGGAACTCTATAGGAGGTAAATTCTTATCTGTTCAGAGTGGTTAAATTGCCCAAATCCCGGGGAGGTATGTTGAATGTTTTTCCTAGATAGACAGATACTGACCCTGTAGTGTATACTGTGTCCTACAGAACCAAGAAAATCCAGAATGAGAAAATTCGGGATTCAGTCTCTGTTCTCTTTCCTTGTTGGTCTAGGACAGTGGTTCTCAACCTTCCTAATGCCACGAGCCTTTAATACAGTTCCTGTGGGTCGCTACCCACAGGTTGAGAACTGCTGCTCCAGGGTAAACTTTGAGTTTGCTTTCTGTGGTCCTATCAGCATTTTAGGGATAAACTTTTTCTTCAAATCAGATCATTGCCTTCCTAGAAGGTTTAGAGCGCTGATTCCTAGCTAGGATTTCAGATAATAGCTCCCTGATAGCTAGCCTGGCTTCTGTCCTCAACTGAGGGGTAGAGAGAAAGGAGAATGGCTGGACTTCTGCATGGGGCCAGGAGAAGGGAGGATAGGGATATAGATTGACAAGTGTATGGCTGGTACAGAGGACTCCACTAAGGTCACTCCTGTGGCTCAATCTGAAAAAAGTAGGGACAGATTACTTGTCATTGCTTTTGTCCTCTGAAAAGTAAAGAAAACCATATTGAAGACATATTTAACCTACCCCCTGCCTGACCCTTCTGTTGAGAACTGAAGTCTGGAAGATATCCAGTTGGTTAGCAGAACTTTAGCAGCTACCCCAAACTTTCAGTCTGAAATGCACCAGAGGCAGTACTATCTTATGTACTCCCTAACCACCATCATTCCTACTGTAATAATTCTCATAAAAATATTTGCATATTAATATTGCAGAACACAGATTTTGTTTTTTGTTTGTTCATTTTTGGTTGGGGCCAGGTTTGAACCCTCCACCTCCGGTATATGGGGCTGGCGCTGCCCTACTCCTTGAGCCACAGGTGCTGCCCTTTTTTTTTTTTTTGAGATAGGGTCTCACTTTGTCACCCTTGGTAGAGTGCTGTGGCATCATAGCTCACAGCAACCTCAAACTCCTGGGCTTAAGCAATTCTTTCGCCTCAGCCTCCCAAGTAGCTGGGACTATAAGCTCCTGTCACAACGCCTGGCTGTTTTTAGAGACAAGGTCTCACTCTGGTTTAGGCTGGTCTTGAACTGGTGAGCTCAGGCAATCCACCTGCCTCAGCCTCCCAAGTGCTGGGATTACAGGCATGAGCCACCGCGCCCGGCTAGAACATAGAATGTCATTAATTTATTAAGCATCTACTTATTTGCCAGATACATTAGGCATTAGGGTTAGATACAAAAATAAGGAATGAGATAATGCTGCTTCATTTAAGGGGGTTATATTCTAATTCAGAAGTGAGAGAAAGATACACAGAAGAAAGGGCCATAACTCACTTGTAATGTATATACCCACCCAGATGTGAACTACTGTAGCGCTTGTTGTCTGTATTTCTTTTGTATCATCTTACATTGTTATTTACTCTTTCTTACTGTCCACAGAGATGGGTACCTCCTTCAGGGCAGAAACCCAGGTCTTCAGAGTGAGGCACAAATAGCACTAGCCTCAAACCTTACACATTAGCAGCCATTTAGTCAATTTGTAGATTAATATTTAACTGCCTCGGCACCTATAGCTCAAGCAGCCAAGTGGCTAAGGTGCCAGCCACATACACCAGAGGTGGAGGGTTGGAATCCAGCCTGGGCCCGCCAAATAACAATGACAACTATAACCAAAAAATATCCAGGCATTGTGGCAGGCTCCTTTAGTCCCAGCTATTTGGGAGGCTGAGGCAAGAGAATCACTTAAGCCCAAGAGCTTGAGGTTGCTGTGAGCAGTGATGCCATAGCACTCTACCAAGGGCAACAGCTTGAGACTGTCTCAAAAAAAAAAAAAAAAACATATAACCTTACCTCAACATAGAATCTTGTTTTACAGCCTGTGACATTGCTAGTTATGGCAAATACCTGTCCTCTAAAAGGAGCTCTTACTTTTTAAAAGTGGCACGGCACCCATAGCACTGTGGTTACGGTGCTGGGCCAGCTAAACAACAATGATAACTGCAACAAAAAAAATAGCTGGGTGTTGTGGCGGGTGCCTATAGTCTCAGCTTCTTTGGAGGCTGAGGCAAGAGAATTGCTTAAGCCTAAGAGTTTGAGGTTGCTGTGAACTGTGACACCATGGCACTTTACTGAGGGCTACCTAGGGAAACTCTGTCTCAAAAAAAAGAAAAAAAAAAGTTGCAAAATGTGTGATGTAAAACATAATTATGTAATAAGTAAGGTAGGCAACTTAATAGGATCATATTACTTAGGGCCCTAAATGGGACTGGAAACCAGTTCCTTAAGAAGGTTAGTCCTGGGCGGCGCCTGTGGCTCAGTGAGTAGGGCGCCAGCCCCATATGCTGAGGGTGGTGGGTTCAAACCCGGCTCCGGCCAAACTGCAACAAAAAAATAGCCGGGCGTTGTGGCGAGTGCCTGTAGTCCCAGCTACTCGGGAGGCTGAGGCAGGAGAATCGCCTAAGCCCAGGAGTTGGAGGTTGCTGTGAGCTGTGTGAGGCCACGGCACTCTACTGAGGGCAGTAAAGTGAGACTCTGTCTCTACAAAAAAAAAAAAAAAGAAGGTTAGTCCTAGGCTGGAAGTGGTGGCACACGCCTGTAATCCTAGCACCCTAGGAGGCCGAGGTGGGTGGATTTCTTGAGTTGAAGAGCTAGAGACCAGCCTGAGCTAGAGCAAATAAATATAGAAAAGTTAGCTGGGAGTTGTGCCTGGCTTCTGTAGTCCCAGCTACTCAGGAGGCAGAAGCCAGAGGATCGCTTGAACCCAGGAGTTTGAAGTTGCTGTGAGCTAGGCTGACACCACGGCACTCTAGCCAAGGCAACAGAGTTGAGACTCTGTCTCAAAAAACAAAACAAAACAAAAAATCAGATAAAAACATACTTAACATGTAATATTCTATCATGGATATACCATAATTTGTAAAACCATTTCTCATTTGTTAGGCATTGAGAATGTTTCCAGGTTTTTTGTTGTTTGTGTGGATGTGTTTTTTTCTTTCTTTCTATAATAGACACGTTCGTCTTTATATACTCATATCTTTAGAAGTTTTATATGTAAATCTTTGCAGTTTTCTGAAGTGGAATTTCTAGGGCAAAGCATAAAAACTCCTATTTTGGTCTGTAGATTGCATTAGATTCACCTGGGGAAGTTTATTTTTCTAATTTAATTTTCTGAGGATTTGTTTTTTGAGTAGGTAAAAAATTTAAGCACTACCTTCCACTTTTGTTCCTCATTTCCCCTTTCTAAAGGTGTTCTATGCATGAATGAATACACGTGTCGATATAGAATGTCTTTAAAAAAAATAGACTGGGAACAGTGGCTCACACCTGAAATCCTAGCATGCTAGGAGGCCGAGGAGGGTGGATTGCTTGAGCTCAGGAGTTTGAGACCAGCCTGAGCAAAAGTGAGATCCCCATCTCTACTAACAATAGAAAAACTAGCTGGACATGGTGGCACATGCCTGTAGTCCTCGCTACTCAGGGAAGCTGAGGCAACAGGATCACTGGAGCCCAGGATGAGGTTGCTGCGAGCTGTGAGGTCATGTGGCACTCTAGCCTGGGGCAACAAGGTGAGACTCTGCCTCAAAAAATAAAAAAAAATAGAGATCATTTGATCCCTTCTCC
Source organism: Nycticebus coucang (assembly GCF_027406575.1). Taxonomy (NCBI): domain Eukaryota; kingdom Metazoa; phylum Chordata; class Mammalia; order Primates; family Lorisidae; genus Nycticebus; species Nycticebus coucang. Next base: position 30,572,076 of record NC_069785.1, on the reverse strand, counting down.
TGTCTGAAGTGGAGGCTTGGAATATTCTCCCACTCCCTCAAAAGCTTTCTAGCTACTTCTGTCGTGTAGCAGTTGGGAATGAACTCTTGAGATTCTTTCCAGCTCTAAAATTTAACGATTGAAGCTCTGAGTCAGAAATTTGCAAAAGAATAATGATTAAAGACTAAGTGATAATCAAACGTCATATAGATTCTCCTTGAAATGATCTTAGGGATCTAATTTTTTTTTTTGGCCCGGGCTGGGTTTGAACCTGTCATCTCCGGTATATGGGGTCAGCACCCTATTCCTTGAGCCACAGGCGCCGCCCCAGGGGATCTAATTTTTGATACACGATTTATTACTAATTTTGGGAGGGGGAAAGAGTCTCATTATATTGCCCTGGGTAGAGTGGCATGGAGTCATGGCTCACAGCAACCTCAAACTCTTGTGCATTAGTGATTCTCTTGCCTCAGCCTCCCAAGTAGCTCAGACTACAGGTGCCCACCACAATGCCTGGCTATTTTTTGTTTTTGTAGTTGTCATTGTTTGGCAGGCCTGGGCTCGATTTGAACCCACCAGCTCTGGTATATGTGGCTTGTGCTCTAACTGCTGAGCTACAGGTGCTGAGCCAGATTTATTATTAATAATACAAATAATGGCTACCACTTACTGAATGCTTATCTGTGGTGAGTGCTATGGAAAGGGCTTTATACATTCTCACTTAAACCTCATAGCTCCCCAGGGGTCAGCTAGGTAATTCTTAAATCAAGGCTTCGGAGAGATTAAGTTGGCTTGCCTTAATCTGCCACGGGACCAATCAGTGGCAGAGTGAAGATCTGAACTCATGCCTCTTACTCTCTAGCCAGGGGTCCTCAAACTGCGGCCCGCGGGCCACATGAGGTGGTGTGATTGTATTTGTTCCCGTTTTGTTTTTTTACTTCAAAATAAGATATGTGCAGTGTGCATAGGAATTTGTTCATAGTTTTGGTTTTTTTTAAACTATAGTCCGGCCCTCCAAAGTCTGAGGGACAGTGAATTGGCCCCCTGTTTAAAAAGTTTGAGGATGCCTGCTTAGTCTGATGTTCATCCTCATTCTTCCCCCTCCTCAACCATGAGATTATACTATGCTTGGTGTTTGATAACATCGTAAACATTTTCTGTGTCATATACAAAGGTAGCCTTTATATTTTAGTTCATGTTAAATTTTATTTGTGATTATTCATTATATGTGAGTATGTTTCTAAACAAATTTCAAATAATTAGATAAGGGAAGACCTATTTGATCCCTACTCCCCAAATTCTTGTAACTATTGTTATCAAATTGGTATGTACCTTTTCTTTATGTGTATGTATGTATAGGGATACTGTATGGTTTTGTGAGTTTTTTTTTTTTTTTTTCTTTCTGAGACAGTCTCAAGTCGCCTTGGGTCTCAAATCACCCTGGGTAGAGTGCCATGGTGTCACAGCTCACAGAAATCTCAAACTCTTGGGCTGAAGTGATCCTCTTGCCTCAGTCTCCAAGTAGCTGGGACTACAGGCACCTGCCACAATGCCCAGCTATTTTTTTCTTTTTCTTTTTTTTTTAAGTTGGCCTGGGCCAGGTTTGAACCTGCCAGCCTTGGTGTATGTAACTGGAGCCCTACCTACTGAGCTCCAGGCACCACCAAGGTTTTGTATTTTGTGGTAGTTGTTTTATTTTTACATAAATAGGAGCACACTATACAGAGGATTTTATAATTGATTTTCTTCTCTTAATAATATACCTTGAAAATGTTTCCATGTCTCTGCCTAAAGATCTAATGTTCTTCTAAAGGACTGATGTCTATAGTTTATGTAACTATTTCCCTAATCATGGGAATTATTACAAACAATGTTATTATAAAGAATGTTGAATTATATCCCCAAGAAATGCCTAGGAGTAGAATTGCTAGAAGTTTTAAATGTTAATGGAGATGGAAGTTGCCCTCCAAAAAGGCTAACCCAGTATACACTTCTACTAGCAATGTATGAGAGTACCATTTCCCTTGCCAGCACCAGACAGACCTCAGCTCTTCACCTGAATTTGCTTTATGTTAATTGCTTCAATTGGATGGTCTCTTACAGAAAAAGCTAAATATTGACAGATCTCTTTTGATTAAACTCTAGGGTAACTTTACCCCTATTATTTCTGACCTCTGTCTTAGGATTGTTCTCTGACATATGTAGCTTTTTTTTTTTTTTTAATTATGGGTCTAAGTGTCCAAATCCTATGTCTTTTCTGGGACATCCTTGTGCCTGTCTGCATTTCCCTTTTGTAGTAACTAATGGACCTAGAATAGTTTAGGTATAACTCTGCTTAGAGTTAGAATGACTTCTGTCAATTACCTATTGGCACAGGGGGAGGCAAGTTAAAGTATTTTTTTTTCCTTCTTAAATAGCAAGCTTTTTTGATGAATTATATAATGCTTTGTTTTAACAAATTGCTTCTTTACTATTTTTTTATTGTTGGGGATTCATTGAGGGTACAATAAACCAGATTACACTGATTGCATTTGTTAGGCAAAGTCCCTCTTGCAATTGTATCTTGCTCCCAAAAGGTGTGGCACACACCAAGGCCCCACCCACCTCCCTCCTTCCCTCTCTCTGCTCTTCTTTTCTCCACTCTTCCCTCCTTCTTTCTCTCTCTGCTCTCTCTTTCCCCCACCCGCACTGTGACCTTAATTGTCATTAATTGTCCTCATATCAAAATTGAGTACATAGGATTCATGCTTCTCTATTATTCTGATGCTTTACTAAGAATAATGTCTTCCACGTCCATCCAAGTTAATACAAAGGACATAAAGTCTCCATTTTTTTTTTTTTTTTGTAGAGAAGAGTCTCACTGTACCGCCCTCAGGTAGAGTGCCGTGGCGTCACACAGCTCACAGCAACCTCTTTACTCTTGGGCTTACGCGATTCTCTTGCCTCAGCCTCCCGAGCAGCTGGGACTACAGGCGCCCGCCACAACGCCCGGCTATTTTTTAGTTGCAGTTTGGCGAGGGCTGGGTTTGAACCTGGCACCCTCGGCATATGGGGCTGGCGCCCTACTCACTGAGCCACAGGCGCCGCCCAAGTCTCCATTTTTTTAATGGCTAAATAGTATTCCATGGCGTACATATACCACAGCTTGTTAATCCATTCCTGGGTTGGTGGGCATTTAGGGTGTTTCCACATTTTGGTGATTGTAAATTGAGCTGCAATAAACAGTCTAGTGCAAGTGTCCTTATGATAAAAGGATTTTTTTCCTTCTGGGTAGATGCCCAGTAATGGGATTGCAGGATCAAATGGGAGGTCTAGCTTGAGTGCTTTGAGGTTTCTCCATACTTCCTTCCAGAAAGGTTGTACTAGTTTGCAGTCCCACCAACAGTGTAAGAGTATTCCCTTCTCTCCACATCCATGCCAGCATCTGCAAATTGCTTCTTTTCTTTTCTTTTCTTTTTCTTTAAAGGCCAAGCAGTGGTTATGCATCTTATTTTTTGTTTTTAACACTTTCTTTGGTAACTATTATTTGCCCTCTTTGTGATTTGTTTAGAATGTGTAAGTTAGGCTGACTGGAGTGGAAGCCACTAAAGGGGGGCATCAGAGTGGAGTGCATGTGTATGCTTATCATTTCAGCAAAGGCCTCTGGGTTGTAGGGTAGTGCTGGCTAGTACACGCTGAAAATAGGCCTGCTCTATGATAAGTCAACTTTCGGCCCTATCGACTTTTGGATTACACACCCAGGAATAAGTAAACACTATTTTTTAAAATAAGAAGTAATAAACACTGCTACATTAACAAGTTCAGTTGTCTTAACAGTTATTATGGAAAAAAATAAAGGAGATAGGTAAATTCTGGAAGCCTCCTACTCCTTAAAGCCTTCCTTGACTTTTCTCCTGTGTGAGTAATGGAAGGATAAAAGTATGGAGGGAGTAAAAGGCCTCTTTCAGCCCCAGCATCTTTGAATAATTGGGAGTATATGTCTCTATGGCTATGGAAAGTGCAAGTCGGGCAGTTTTGCTTCTAGATCTTAATGCTACGAACAGATCAATGAAGAAAAACTGACACTGAGGGATTGTTCAAGAAATTCCAGAGCATTAGAGCTGAAAAGGAGTTTGGAGGTCATTTGTAATAGCATATAGCTTAATGGGTGTGGGATCTGAAAAAACTGACCTTGAAACTCAACCACTTGCTAGCTATATCGCTTTTGGCAAGTCACCTATCCTGTCTGAGCCTCTGTTTCTTTGCTTGCAAAATGAAGATAATAACTACTCAGAATTTTTATGAGGAATAGATAAGTATAAAGCATTTCTCAAAGTGCCTGGTATATAGAAGCCACTCAGTGTATGCAGTTATCATTGGGCCTGCACCCTCATTTGGAGGAGGAATTGAAGTAGTCACCCTGAGGTCATAGACCTTGTCAGTAGCTGAGGCAGGCCTGAGATCTAGAAACTTTGACTTTTAGTCCAATTTCCTTTCTACCACATTACAATGCAGTCTTTTTTGTTTAAAAAAAAAATTGTAATTTATTTTAAAAAGAAAGAAAGAATGTAGTCCTAGCTACTCATGAGGCTGAGGCAGGAGGATGACTTGAGCCTAAGTGTCTGAGGCTGCACTTAGTTATGATCATGTCACTGCCCTCCAGCAAAAATGTGCCACCAACCCCACCCCTACTGTCTTAACACACACATACATACACATCCTTCTTTGTCTGTCTTTGTTTCCCTGTGTATAGGGAAGTATTTGAGGCAGGAACCTTATAGTGAGTGGTATAGGATAGGAGAGAGTATTCAGTTGGGAAGACTTAGTTGACCAGATAATCAAAAGGGTCTTGCCAAGCTGGCAGTAAACCAGTGATCTTAGATCCAGGTCTGTCAGTAAGCAAAGAGGAATGTACTCTGAGCTCTTCCACTCCCCTCATCCTTATCTCCTACTGCACTCATAGGCTCTGGTTGGCTGGGACTTCCCAATGGATGAGGCTGATTTGAACTAGTATCTCATTGGCCAACTCTGTTTCCTTCTAAGCAGAAACTGCTGGGAGAGGAAAACAACTGTTGGCCTTTGGAATTTCTTTCTCCAATTTGCAGAGGAAAGAAGGGAGGAGGAGAAACTAGAAAATCCGAGGCTGAGAGTCTTGCCTCAGCAAAAGTATGCAAGTGTCTCTGGGAATTCTTAGCTCCCTTATTGCTAAATTTGGTGCGGATATTGACCTGGATGGATTGAGCTGTCAACACTTACCCACTCTCCTTTTATAAGGAGCTAACATCAGGGGACTGTCCTGTCTTTTGTTAACCACCACCACTGCTGGGTCCCTCTTCACTGTGGTACCCTGAGAGCTGAACCTTTACCTGCTTTTCTTGATCATATTTTATCTTTTTCTGCTCCCATTCCCAAAGGGCCTTGTTTTGTTAGAAAACAGCAAATAAATCACTTCAGCTGATCAATGCTAATGTGTTACCTTCTCAGGTGACATAATGCCCTAACCTAGGTAAGAATAGCATACCTGTCTGCAGAGGATGCTAAGGGAATGGACTCTTGGCATAGGTAATTTGGGCAGCATGGTATCTGCAACAGGTAGCATTTGCTAAGCATGGACTATTTCTGAGCACTGCTTTTTGTATTGTTAGGCACTGTATAAGGTAATGGGCTAAGACAAGATCCCTCTCCCAGAAGGGTTCACAATTTGGAAGAGAATTGGGCATGGTCAAAGTCATTATAATATTGGGTATGTTCTGGAGTGGCCCATGTGTGTAAGGTACTATGTAAGATCAGCTGAGTGACATGAGATATGTCAGAGATTTGGCATCCTTGGGGTAGGCCTGCGTGTTGTGGTAAGGGGACTGTGTTTTAGCTATCTGAAGACGCAGGGTCATATGGAAACCTGGCACAATCAATAATGCAGGTATTCCCTCTCTTGAGGGGAGTTTATTGGAGCAGAAGCCTTATAACATTGTTGGGTCACATCAGGAGTTAGGGACACTCTTCATAGGCTTTCATCCAGTCTAACGTGGTTAAAGCGGCAGGAACTAACTGGGGAATAAGAAGACCTAGGTTCAAGTTCCAGTTCTCTTACCTAGAGCTGGGTCAGTTAATCCATAACTTTATTAAGCAACTCCAATGTTCCAGGGGGTGTATGAGAATTGGGCATATAGAACTCCTTTCCTGACCCCAACAGCCCACAGTCAAGGTTCAGGGGAAAGCGTACAGGAGTTACAAAGGAGGAAGCGTAAGTGATTTAGTAGTTATTATTAAAACAACGTGATGGTAGGAATTGAGATACTTATCTCTCTCTCGTTCACTCTCTCTCTCTCCCAGGTATTCTATAGCTCTTTGCTTGGAACTAGGTACTTAGCAAAGCCCTTGATAAATATTAGTTGATTGACTAAGATTTGTCAATGAATGGTTAAGCCATTTCTGAGGGCCTTGGTGAAATGATGTTGCATTACTGATGGAAGAAAACTCCCTGGGCTCTTAGAATTGTATATAGTGCTTTAAGTTTCTTGGAGGGGATGTCGAAGTAAAATGCAGAATGTCCTCATTAGTCTGGCCCATGCCATTGGGAAACTCCATAAAGAACAAATAATATCCACCCTGCATTGATGTATAGAACAGGAAATTTCCAAAGCAAAGCTTAAAATATAATCCACAAAAACTCCTTCCTCAGAAGCATTCAGTTCCCTGCTTTCAGGTAGGTCCTAAAGTATCTCTTCTTTATAGATGAAGTAGCTAAGGCCTACAAAGATTGTGTTTTGAGCTCATCTTGTCTTTATTTCAGAGAAAGATCTTTATTCAAATGTCTCCCTGCTCTCCCTGAGACATTCAAATGTCTCCCTGACCACCCTATGAACCCACGTGGTCCCATCTCTCCCTCTATACACTCCTCTCCCCCTTCCCTGCTTTATTTTTCTCTATAGGAATAGCATTGTCTAACATACTCATATACTTAGAGATGGCTTACCTCCTGAACATTACCTTATAGTACATTTTCTGCTGGCATTTCAGAAGCAGAGAAATGAAGTACCATGACTAGAGTGAGCCCTGGGCATTGTGCATCTTGGGCTTTGTTTTCTGGCTGAGAAGGGATACTACCAAGTAAAAGGATCTTGGAAGTCTACTTAGTTGGGTTCAGCTTCTAGGTCAATGATAAAGCTAGTAGTAAATTATATTTGGAAGAAAAGATGTGGGAAAATAAAACTGTTAGATTCCTTTGCTCTTGTGCTTGATCACAGGCTCTATTGTGTTAGGGAAGGCCAAGAAGATTGTGAGGGTGCAGGTTCAATAGAGTGAATTCTCGATAGGTTGGTCCAGTTACTAATAAGGTTATTATATTAAAAATTCAGATTTATACAAAATATAATGATTAATGAAAAGGGGATTACTTATAAAAAGACTTGAGACATTTATGGGCTGTAGATAACACAGGCCTAGCACAGTTCTCAAGTAGGTGCCCGTTGGCGTTCAGCCACCCGAGATTGAGCAATAACAGGTCTGTGATCCCTTAGATGTCCAGGGCTGCACGCATGCTATACTGACTGGCTCAGCGTGTGCCTACCCTGAGCCGGCAAGGCGCGGGTAACCTGTTGAACCCCATTCGTGATGGGGATCGGGGATTGCAATTATTCCCCATGAACAAGGAATTCCCAGTAAGTGCGGGTCATAAGCTTGCGTTGGTTAAGTCCCTGCCCTTTGTACACTAGTTATGCGACCCCTAAGCAGTCGGCATCCTCCAGCTTCTTAGAGGGACAAGTGGCGTTCAAGCCACCCGAGATTGAGCAGTAATAGGTCTGTGATGCCCTTAGATGTCAAGTAGGTGCCGGTAAGGTGTATGTTGAATAATACTGAAATATTTAAAACTTGAGACTCTCTGGAATAGAAATATTGGCCCTCGGCCTCCCCGAGTCCTGGGCTGGCAGGCATCGGGGGCTGAGCGGCACCGTCCGCTCTGAGGTTTCGCGGCCGAGGTCCCCGCTGCCGTCTACAGTCTGTTCTAGAGAGAAAGAGAGAAGACGATGGTAGGCCAGAACAGCGCCATCGCCGCCGGGGTATGCGGGGCCCTTTTCATCCGGTACTGCATTGACTTCGACCGCAAGAGACAGGAGTGACCCTATTTTCAAGGACAGGCTTCGAGAACGAAGAAAGAAACAGAAGCTTGCCAAGGAGAGAGCTGGACTTTCCAAGTTACCTGACCTTAAAGATGTTGAAGCTGCTCAGAAATTCTTCCTTGAAGAAATACAGCTTGGTGAAGAGCTACTAGCTCAAGGTGAATATGAGAAGGGCGTGGACCGCCTGACAAACGCGATCGCTGTGTGTGGACAGCCCCAGTAGTTACTGCAGGTACTTGCGGCAGACTCTGCCAGCACCAGTGTTCCAGATGCTTCTGAGTAAGCTCCCGACAATTAGTCAGAGAATTGTAAGTGCTCAGAGCTTGGCTGAAGATGATGTGGAATAAGAAACATTCAACATAATAAAATCTCAGTTTAAAATATTTTAAAAATTCTTAACTCGGAAGTTGAGCAGCTCTGGGGTAATAAGGGCAAATATGCTTGTTACCGACTGTCCTACACTGAAATCTACAAAGTTAATGTTTACTTTGTGTAGATCCATTTGTCTGATTTATTTATTTTTCCCAGTGAAAAGTGTATTTTGATAGAGAGCTTTTCATTTTACACTACGAGTTACTGAAATACCATAGGTTTTGTTTATTTCTAAAATATGCAATTAAAATGTACGTAAATATAACATAACTTACGTTCACAATACCTGGTGCTCAGTTTTGAAAGAGGCAAAAAAAGTGTAAGAGAGAACTAAAGATGCGCATTTTTAAAGCCAGTATATTTTGTTATAAATCAGAAAATTATATAGAAACATTGTGAAAACTGAGCATTAAAGTTTTTGAGCGATCTTATTCTTTCCATTTAATCTCTCAAACACAAATTTGTGAGGTGTGCTGCTGTGCTGTGTTAACAGCCCCCCACCCTCCACCCCCATGTATCAGTCCTCGCAATGCTTTGTTTAAATCAGTGGTCTTGATGTGTTCTGGGTATTTCTCTCCTTGTATTTTAAATATATGTAGTTGTAAATGGCATCACAGGAATTAGATCTATGTACACTCCTACTCTGGCCATGTGGGCTTTGCTAGTTCTCATCTGCTCACTTCGCTCACTTCATTCACTGAGGAGATCGGGTTGCTGATCTCTGAAGCAGTCTTTCAGCTTCTCATTCATTTGGTGTTCAGTTCAGCATCTTTAAATCCACCTTCACGTGAGTGTATGTGGACAACCAGGCCTTGCGTTTTTATATTCTGAATTTTGCATGCTTGCCTGACTTGTAGTTCCGAATTGACCTGTTTGGTGTATGGTTTTGTCACTGCTCTGTGAATTAATAAGAAACTTAACATTTATGGTAACTGGGATGATTTGTAAAAACATTTCCTTTTGTTTTTATCTTTCTTATACCTCCTTAATTCTACTTGATCTTGATTAATGTGTCTTGTTTTTTTTTTTTGTTTTTTTTTTGTAGAGACAGAGTCTCACTTTATGGCCCCCGGTAGAGTGCTGTGGCCTTACACAGCTCACAGCAACCTCCAACTCCTGGGCTTAAGCGATTCTCTTGCCTCAGCCTCCAGAGCAGCTGGGACTACAGGCGCCCGCCACAACGCCCGGCTATTTTTTGGTTGCAGTTCAGCTGGGGCCGGGTTTGAACCCGCCACCCTCGGTATATGGGGCCGGCGCCCCACCGACTGAGCCACAGCCGCTGCCCCGATTAATGTGTCTTGTTAAATGCTGAGACTAAGGTGTAACCTAGTGACTGAAGACTTGAATGGAGTTGGTAGAACCTCTTATTCCCAAATAGTGACATAGTATCTGCAGTCACCAACTCAGTTTCAGAACTGAGAGTAAGGATCCTTGCTACTTAGGGCATCTGTCAGACATGTTTCTCGCTGTACAGATTGCCTTCTGATTAAAATCTGTGCAGAGATCCGAAAAAAAGAAAAGAAATATTAAGAGTAGGAGGCTAAGGAACTAGCCTTATTTAGAGAGCTTTAAATTTCTCTGAGGAGGTATGTGAACCCTACCAACTTTATTAAATTCTTTTTTGCTCTTGATTCTATGGTAGCAGACTCTAGTGCTAGAACTGTCCTGGAATTTGGGAGACTTAGACCTAGTTTTGGACCTGCCTCTTGGAGCAATTAACATGCTGTCTTTAGGCCCAAAATCAATGAGTAAGAAATGTAGTTAAAAGAGTGGGCTCTGCCTTTCCTTCAGAAAGACTGTAAGGAGAACAAGTTGGGGGTAAAATCAAGAATTCAGCTTTTGGAATAAGTTCAAGAGATCTAGTGTACATAATGGTGACTGCAGTTAATAACAATGTATTATGTTTTTAAAAACCAGTAAGAAGATTTTAATTATTCTCACTACAAAAAAATAAGTATATGAGAAAATGCATAATTAATTAGCTCAATTGAGGCCATTCTACAATGTATACCTATTTCAAAACATCATATTGGGCTTGGCACCTGTAGCTCAGCAGCTAGGGCACCAGCCACATACACCAGAGCTGACAGGTTCAAATCCAGCCCGGGCCTGCCAAACAACAATGACAACTACAACCAAAACATAGCCAGGTGTTATAGTGGGTGCCTATAGTCTAGCTACTTGGGAGGCTGAGGCAAGAGAATCACTTAAGCCTAAGTTTGAGGTTGCTGTGAACTGTGATGTTACAGCACTCTACAGAGGGCAACATAGTGAGACTCTGTCTCAAAAACAAACAAAAAACCCATCATATTGTACAGAATAAATGTGTAAAATTTTTCTTTGTCAATTCAGTAAGTGAATTTTTTTTTTTTAAAGAATGGGCTCTTTAGCCTAGTCTGCCTGTTAGAATCTCAGCTGTTCCCACTCACTTGTTAACCTCTCCTTGCTTCAGTTTCTTCACTTATAAAATGGGCATAATAATTATCCACTATTTCACAAGCTGGTAAATAAGATGAGTTAATGATATAGCACCTGATATAAAGGAAATGCTGAGTAAAGGTTGTTTACCATTATTATTGTTATTACTGAAGGAAATAAAGTTGATCTTTGGAAACCTCCAAGTAATAGTTATGAACTTAATCTAGTGGAAGTAGAGGGAATCCAGGGCTTCTTTTCAATCTCTAGTCCTGAGGTCTGACCTAGCTATGTTTTATCTGAGTGATCCAGTCTTCCCTGTGGGTGGGATGGAGAGTAATAATGCTCACCTCTAGCAAGTTCCTGAAGAGTGGAGAAGCAAACGAAGAAAGCCAAAGAGGTGAGAGGCCTGACAGGGTGTTCCCTATCCCTATCTGCATCCTCCGCCTATGGGCCTTCACCCCCAGGCTTCCAGGTCCCTCTTGCTGCTCCTAGGGCTCTGGGACAGCCATTAATTACCCTTCTTGCCTCTGGCTTGTTTCATGCCTCTCAAATAATTCAGGAGCCTCTGTGCTGAAGTCTGACTGATGCTCATGTTCCTTTGGGAACTTCTGCTTAATAGTAAAAAGCAGGTCCTTTGAAAAGAAACAGTTGCCTTGGCTTGGAGCCTGTAGCTCAGCAGCTAAGGCGATAGCCACATAACACTGGAGCTGGCCGGTTTGAACCCAGCCCCAGCCTGTCAAACAACAATGACAATTAAAACAAGAAAATAGCCGGGTATTGTGATGGGCACCTGTAGTCCCAGCTACTTCGGAGGCTGAGGCAAGAGAATTGCTTAAGCCCAAAAGTTTGAGGTTGCTGTGAGCTGTGACAGCACAGTACTCTACTGAGGGTGACATAGTGAGACTCTGTCTCAAGAAAAAAAAAAGAAAAAGAAAGAAACAGTTGCCTTGGAACAGTACCCTCAGTAGTTGGAATGTTGGGCCTCTTTCAGTTTTGTTCATTAAAGCATGTCTGGACAAGAATCTGTGTTGTATCTGGTAGTTGGAAGCATTCTAGCCAAGTACAGGCCCAGGCTGCTCCCTGGTTTATGCTGGATAAGCCCACTCTTCAGTTCCATTTTTTCTGGTCCTAAGATCCTAGGCAAAGCCACATGTTGGAGTTAGACAGATTGAAAAGAAATAGCAGTAAGACTCCCTTAATGGATAAGTCACCTAGCTATCAGTCCACACCAAAGTTCCCCAAGCTGTAGCCCAGATATACTTGTTATTACAAATACCTTGTGGGGAAGGGCCTTGTTGAAATGAATATTTTTGGATCCTTCTCCAGTCCTAGTGAATCAGAGTCTTTGAGAATCACCAGTTTCTCAGGGATTCTTGTTCTTATTTAGCCATGGCTGTAGAGGTTGGTTTTTTAATGTGGGTTGGCCTGGAGTAGGGGACTAAAGTTTGTAGAGGACTAAGCAACCTCATTGAGTGCAGGTTGGAAAGGTGCTTGGAGTTCAGCAGAAGAAATCCCATTGAAACATCTGAGTTCTCCCGATTGGCACATTCTTGAGGCTATGATGTGGAGTATTCACCAGCCATTTTGCTAGAAGGTAGAGAACACTGAAATGATGACCCATCTTTTCCTGTTCCCAGCCCCAAATGATGGAATTAATCAGATGGGTCTGACCCATTGGTACAAAACATGTACCAATCTACTCTTAGTTTTGTTCATTCAGCAAATATTTACTGAACACCCCCTCTCTGTCAGGCACTGTTACTGGTGCTTGGGATACATCAGTGAACAAAGCAAAGATCCCTGCCCTTGTGGAGCTTACATGCCAAAATAAACAATAAACATAATATATAAGTTGTAGAGTATGTTAGAAGGTAATAAATGCAATGGAAAAAAGTAGTAAAACAGAGTAAGGGGCTGAGTGGGGGGCAAACTGCACTATTAAAAAGAGTGGTCAGGAGAGACCTCATCGAACAAAGAGTGGGAGGAGGCCAGGCAGCTGGCCATCCAGTTGGCTGGGAATGCACTCTGGGCGCTGAGTGCCTAAGTGGGAAGCAAATCTGGCTGAAGTAGACTGGTTCACTTTGAGGAGGCTGTAGAAATGGTAGGTGCTGAGGATCTTTCTTTCTTTCTTTCTTTTTTTTTTTTTTTTTGAGACAAGAGTCTCACTATGCTGCCCTGGGTAAAGTGCCATGGATTCACAGCTCTTACCAACCTCCAACTCTTGGGCTTAAGCGATTCTCTTGCCTCAGCCTCCCAAGTAGCTGGGACTATAGGCACCCATCACAACGCCTGGCTATTTTTTTGTTGCAGTTTCCATTGTTGTTTAGCTGCCCAGAGCCAGGTTCAAACCCGCCAGCCTTGGTGTATGTGGCTGACGCCATAACCACTGTACTACGGGTGCCTAGCTGGATTTTTCATCTTCTTTAAGGTTTGCTGACCTTCTCTGGTTTTTCTTCTGCCTAGCCTCTCCCTCCTCCCAGGGCCATCACAAACTAGTCTTTCCCCTTTCTTTGCTGCTAATGAAGGGAGGCTTGGAGAGTGGCTATCAGTCAGAGTGATGGTTCCAGAAGACAATATATAGTTTATCAATATTGAATTTTTTGGCTTGCCTCTACCACCACTGTTGTAGAGAGCTGGCCAGCCTTGGCAATATTATTTGATAATATAATAATCATCATTTATCTCGCAGCTCTAGAGTGCCTCTGCTTCTGACAACAGCTCTGTGCTTGGGTGTGGAGAGAGATAAAACAGGCTCTAGAAGGGAAAGTGAACCAGGTTGGAATTCATGACCCTGGAAAACTGGACTTGGGCCTTCCTCGCTGACCCCTGAGAGGGAATAATTTAGCAGAGATGGCACCCTCTGATCAAAGCATCCCTGAAATGCTTTCTTTAAAAAATGTGTCCTGTGAGAACATTTAGATTTTGCCTTGTGCTCTCTCGGGTTGGGCAAGGGACTCCACTTTGTCCCCCATTCATTTATTGTTCCTGGCTAGAGTAGTGCTCAGCAGGTGGACAGTAGGTCACACTCTGAAGTGGCTCTGTCAGCACAGTGCCATAGGGTTGTCAGGAACATGGGGCTTCTACGGGAGGCTTTAATGAGGGAAGGAGGAGAGTGGTGCGTTTATAGACTTTGAGGGCTTAAAGGGACTCCATAACCTGGAAATGTGAATGTAGATCTCATTGGCAAATCAGGATTATATTTCAAAATTGTATTTCAAAGCTATTCTGTCTTTTAAATGGTGTGGTAAGTTATCTTATGAGGAATCTGAAGGGTCATCACTCTTGTTAATTTTAGGGAGTGGGGGTTGTATTCTGGGAGGCAGGTGTGAAGTAGCAGGCCCATACAATAGGACCCAGAAAGCAAAGTGTCCTTTAAAATGAGCTGGTCTCGGCAACGCCTATGGCTCAAAGGAGTAGGCAATGGCCCCATATACTGGAGGTGGCCAGTTCAAACCCAGCCCCAGCAAAAAAAGAAACAAATAAAATGAGCTGGTCTCCACCTATCACCATTGTTCTCTTTACCATGTAGGTAAAGGTGGGCTTGAATTGTGGCAGGAGGGAGGCTGATCCATGAAGAGAGTGTATGTTCTGAAACTCAGAGAGGCTAACTTGAGGGTCTTCTCACTCTAGTGAATCCATGTCCCTGCAGGTTTAAGACAGCCTGTCCTCTTGAGGATTCTGATGAAGAGGTCAAGTGACCTCAGGGACTCCAGATGACAAAATGAGAACAGGAAAAGGGAAAGTTGTTAAGGATGCGGCAGGAGATATCCCAGCAGACATTTGGAATTTCTAGACCAGAATGGGATTGAGGAGGTGATGGGTGTAGAAGTTTGGGCTGGTATATCATGAAGGGTGTCCTAGAGGAGATAACAGAGAGGGCTCAGAACTGAAGTTCTGAATCCAAGATATTAGGAACACTTGGGGAAGATTTTATAAAACACAAACTCCTGTGCCTATCCACCACCCCATAGGGGCACAGACTCTCCAGGACAAGCAGATGCTGTGGAGTTCCAAAGATGGAGTGAAGGCAAAGGGCAGGGCTGGAAAAGATCAAGCCCAGGCTGTAGTAAGCAAAGAAGGAGGCTATGTAAGAGCTGCGTGTAACTGATCAATCCCTTGCTGGCCTTGTCCTTCAATTTTAACAACAGATAATGGACAAACAGAAACAGACTAGAGATTAGGAGATCTTGGTCTTAATATCAGTGCTATCTTGTAGTGTTTTGTGACCTTGGACAAATCACTCGCCTTGCTGAGGCTCAGTTGCTGTACTGTAAAACTAAGGAATTAGACTTAATGGTTGCTTAGGGCTCTTTTCAGCTCTGAAAGTATGGGTATGTGATTCAAAAGAGTAACATGATTTCTCCATGATGAACTGACCTACCTTTCTGCATTGCCTTCACAAGCAAAGCCTCATTGCCATCTTTTCTTTTTTTTGAGACAGTGTCTCATTCTGTTGCCCTGGGTAGAGGGTTGTGGCATTGTAGCTAACAGCAACCTCAAACCCTTGGGCTCAAGTGATTCTCTTGTCTAAACCTCCCAAGTAGCTGGGACTGACTACAGGCAGCTGCCACCACGTCTGGCTAGTTTTTTCCCCGATTTTTAGTAGAGAACAGGGTCTTGCTCTTGGCTCTGGCTGGTCTCCAACTCCTGAGCTCAAGCATTCTGCCCACCTCAGCCTCCCAGAGTGCTAGGATTACAGGTGGGAACCACCATACTGACCTGCTGCCCCTTTGTTTATGGACTGTTCAGATCCTGCTGACCTACAGCCAGCTTTTCCATTTGCCAGCTTCCATGCCAGAACCATCCTTGGCTACTTGTTAGAGCTTTCCCCAAAGTAGAATGCTGCTTCTATGGGAATAAAATTAAATGAAAAGAAATTTAAAAGTAGGGGTTCCATAGCCAGTTGAGAATCAGTAGGTTAAACATGGTCAACAGTTTTTTTTTTTTTTACAAGATTTTCAGAGCCTTTAACACATCAGTATGCATTGTGAATCTGCAGTATAGGAATATGCAGTATTTCTAAAGTTAATTTGATGGAGGGGTGGTTTCCCTTGTTTAGGAGCATCTCACCAGATTAATGTTTTATAGAATACCCTCAGAAAGAAGTTTCACTATCCTACCATCTTTCTCTTTCTTTAAAAACAACTTGGCTGGATGTGGTGGCTCATCCCTGTAATCCCACCACTTTGGGAGGCTGAGATGGGAGGACCACTTGAGGCTAGGAATTCAGGACTGCCCTGGGCAACATAGTGAGGCCTTGTCTCTAAAAAACATAAAAAGTAAATTAGTCCAGCATGGTGGCACATGCCTGTAGTCCCAGCTACTCAAGAGGTGGAGGTGAAAGGATCACTTGAGCCAGTAGTTTGAGGTTGCAGTGAGCTATGACCCTGACACATACACACAAAAAACACCACCCAAACCCTCAACAACTCAGAGTTAGATGGCCCTTACTTTTTCCTAAGTTCTGGACTTTTGAGGTGGGTAGAAGTGCCCACTTTTCCTACTCTGGCACCTCAGAGGCAGGCAGCGTTTTGTCATGGTTCCTAAGGCAACAATGTAGGCAGTGCTAGCAGCGATTCTCTGCTGATTCCAATTGAATTGACACCCCTTACAGTCCTCCAGATCTATTCCCCTTGTCTCCCTGCAGCAGATGCTCATAGAATACCCCTTCGCCTTAACAGAGAGGGACACAGGGCAAGTCAGCATGGGCCCCTCTGAGACCAGAGCCTTCTCTTGGTGACATAGTCCGAGGGTCAGTATGGCAGGATTGACAGTTGACTTTCTGATTTGGAGTTGGTTTTCTATAAGAGAAAGAAAGAATTCTTTCCAGAGTTCTCCATCCTAGGAATATATATTTTTCTAAGCTGGGCTGGAACTCTGAACCTTGAGCTGGGCTGGGCAGAGATGAGTATGGGGACAGTGAACTGGCTATGTCTTACTTGGGCAGGAAGGCTGAGTTGCACTCACTTTGACCCCAGATAGTTTTACATCCCATTTTCCATGCCTGGTGTCCTCCTCTCCCTGTCCTGGCCTATCCACCTTCCACTGTCATCCTTCTCTTGGGTTCTCTGTGTCTGCACTGTTCTTCTAAGCACTCTCTCCTTCCTCTTTCACCAGCCCAATCTCTACTTCTCTTTACATTCCCTCTGCCCCGCCCAGCCTGGCAACCTGCCCTGTAGGAATGTTAATTAGCATTCTTGGTTTAATTAATTCAGTAGCTAATTAATGATTGGGGAGGGGAGTGGGGAACTGGGGTGTAGGGGGTTGAGGGCCAGAGGTGGCAGGGAGAAATAGCAGAGGCTGCAGAAGGCATTGCAGATGGCTGTGTAGTGGCTGGCACCGTGCCCACTGCTGTGGATGCAAACACACTTGCGCACACGCACACATACACACACATACAAAAAGGATAGGGTGATCAAGGAATCAAATCAAAAGCAGGGAGAGAAGGGCACAGGGGCCCTGGGAACTGGGGCTGTGGGGCTGGGGGTGGGGAAGGCTCTAGATCTATTTGAATCTGCTCCGGAAGTAGAAGAACAGAAAAAAAAGAAACTACCACAGGCGCAGAGAGAGCTCTCCCGATACCCCACCCCACCCCCACCCCACCCTAGTCACCCCTCCTCCCTGGCATGAGATTCCTGGGCACCAGCTGAGGACAGGGTCCCCTCCCTCTGCCTGCCATAAATATTGGCACCGAGGACCCAGACTCAGGATAGGACATCCCCAAAGAAAATAGTTTTTCTTTTAAGTTGCTTAAAAAAAAAAAAAAAATATATATATATATATATGTGTGTGTGTGTATATATATATGTGTGCATGTATACACACACACACACACACATATATATATTAAAAATTGCACCTGTTTTGGTGTGAGGGCGAAGGCAAGTGAAAGAAGGTGACCGAGCCAGGAAGAGGGAGAGCACAGATGGCTTGGTGGTGGTGTGGTGTGGTGAGTTGTGGGAAGGAGAAGAGGGGGTTTGGCAGAGGTTGGGGGTGGGTGGAGTGAGGACCCTGTTTTCCTCTTTTCCGTTTGCTGTGGATGAGAGAAAGAGAAAGGGGGTGGGGAGAGGAGCGAAACAGATGGCAGAGTGGAGAGTCGGCAGTTAGTGCCGGCGCTGCCCAGCCTGGGCGGACCCAGCTCCCTCCGCCTGCCAGCTCTCCAAATGCCACCCTTCCCCCATCCTCCCCTCTCCCCATCCCCCCAGCTTGGCACTGATCTGGGAAGAGAGAGGGAGGGAGGCTGGGCAAAGAGCATCTGTTCCCTCCATTCTCCCAGCTCCATCGGCTGCCAACCTAGGGCCATCGTCTGCCTCCATCACCCCTCCGCCCGCCCGCCTACCCACCCAATCCCAAATGGGTGCTGGATCAGGTGCTGAATCCGGCTGCCTCCTCGGGTACCAGTCACTGTGCATTGCTGTGTGTCTGCCACTGCTGCCTGGCACTCATGGGGCCGTGTGTGTATGTGTGTGTGTGCGCGCGCGCATGTACATGTACGCATAAGCGCGTGCTGTATGTGAGCCTCCTGGGCATGGGTGGGGGTTGGCATTGCGGTTGCCAATCTAGTGTCCAACCAGAGGACAGAGGGATGGGGTGGAAGAAGGAAGGGAGAGGTTTGGGGCCTGGGAGGGGAGAAGAGGGTGCATGAGTTGCTTCATGCTGCCTGCTTCCAGGCATTGGCACTGCAGCTGCCATCCCTTGTGCCCATGGAGATAGGAGGAGGTGAATGGAGGGGGGCAACGGCAGAAGTCCCTGTGCTGTCGGAGGAAGCCTTAGTGCCCGGGAGCCATTGGCATCACATCTGTCAGGCTGGTGCCCAGCACTGGGGCAATGGGGAATAGAGACCCAGGAGGCAGGGAGGAGGGGCCAGAATGTGTTGCTGATGTTGCTGTCCCTGTAGAAGCTCAGCTCGGAGAAATGGTTGGACGATGGGGTGGTTAATGTTCTTCCAGCTTGGGGAAGGCCAGTGGTGGAGAGAGTAGCCTGGGAAGTGCCAAGAAAGAGTCTACGAGCCAGTGTGGAGGAATCGTGCCACCGCTACCCAGGGAGAACTTGTTGGAGCTGACAATCTGGCCCTTTGTCAGAGCACTAAAGGAGAGAGCAAGGGCGCTGGCACTACCCATGGCTCCTGGCACAGGCTCTGGCATTGTGTGGAACTGGGGAGGGTGACGATGCCTCTTGCCAATCTGGTTGAGAGGGCTGTTGTGCCAGGAGTGAGAAGGGAGGGGGTGAGATGTTTCAGGGGGGTGTTGTTTGGGAGTACAGACTTTTTTCTGCCAGGACCCCCTTCCCATTCCTTTTAGGCATGGGGAGTGGAACAACTGACAGAGCGGCATGAGGACACAAAGGAGGAAGTGCGCCATTGCCAAGACCCAGAGGAAGAAGGATGGAGAGCGCTGGCAGTCCTGTCTGGCCCTCAGCCAGTTTTCTGCTGAAGATGGCCATATCCCCTTGCCTGGTCTGTATGTGCCACTATTGTAGGAGTGGTGGGAGGGAAGGGCTGGCTTGCTGAGCTGGGCTCTAGAACAGGAAGGGCACCTTTCTGGGGATCCTGTTTGGACTTTCCACTCTATCAAGTGAGGTGTCTGGTTTTCTCCCTGGTGCCTTCCTTTCCTCTCCCTCCCTTCACTCACCCTTCTTTCATCTCTCCATCACCACCTGGTCCTACTGCTTGGCACCCAACCAACTGGATGCTGCTACGTTTGGCAGTGCTGCACTGGCATGTGAACAGTGTCTCAGATCCTGGCACTGAGGCAAACCCAAAGCCACCAAACAAGCTTGCAACGCCACTTGGCGGCCATGAGAGAGAGGGGGTCATGCATATAGCAATGCCAGGCACTGGATGGAGCTCTGTGCAGGAAGTGGCATGACAGGATGCCCTGAACAGCTGGGCCAAGTCAGCTCTCTCTGCAGCCCCAACTCTGCCTTCCTCTTAACCAGACACCCCACCCCCACAGCCCCCAAGACAGGGATTAGATGGTGTCACACTCAGTGTTTGAGTAGCCATGCAAAGGGAAACTGGAGTACAGAGGACAGACACTAACTAACACAGACTGTAGCCACACCCAAGGCCAGTGGATTATTCACTTTTTTGGGTATCAGGGGCAGAAAAATGTCCTAAGAGGGCAAAAAGAGCCTGGACAAAGGCACATGGGCTGTATTGTTACCAAGATGGTACCAAGAAGAAATAGGAAGGGAAGAAGTGGAAGACGAGACGCTCAGGCCTTGCTGTTGGGTAGTGGGCTGGTTTGTATGTATATGTATTTCATTCTGCTTTGTGCCTTATGATTGGCTAAGCTGTGGTTGGGGCAAACTGGTTCTTTCTCCTTTCTTAAAGGCTTATGTTCAAGAACAGTCTTGGAAAGATGTAGACTACTGTAAGCCTAGAGAGGTAGGCAGGTGTTAGAAGACAAAGGCATCTGGGACTTGTCCTTCCAGAAAGACTGCTCAAGATTTTGTTTAGGAATTTTTAATGGCTCCCCAGTCAGAGTTGGATAAATTTCCACAGATTTTAAATTCACCCCAGGAAGGAGACTGAGGCTCAGTAGAGGGGAATCCTCTAGAGGAGAATCCCAAGCACCTGTGGTGACAGATGATTCAGCCTGGACCTTGGGCCCCGGCTGAGAGGACTTATACTAGGTTTGTCTTTTACTGTATCCTGGGTAGCCAGAGGTTTTAGGTCAGTGACAGGGAATATCTTCAGGTGGAAGACTGGGCTCTGGGTGATGTCAAGGGGGAAGCTGGTGGCTCTGGGAGATAGGACCTGTGCAGAGGGAAGTAAAACCCATGCTGGACTGAGCTGCTCAGGGCTGGGGAGCTCTGATTTCAGCATCTCTGGAAGTAGATGGCAGCTTCAGAAGAAGCAAGGTGGTTTCCACAGCAGAGGAGAGAGCAAGGAGGTGAGTGGACAACATTTATCTTCTCTCCTGTTCAAGAACAGCCAGCATAAGCAGAGGACACTGTCATATTTCTAATATGTTGGAGGTTGGGGGTGGGTGACATCAGGGTAAGGAAGAAGACAAATCTGAGATGATGACAGGCCATGGTGTAGTAGCCCCTGGTGGAGCAGGGCTGGTCCCTCTCTAGGCGAATTTGATTCAGTTGGTTTAAGGTGTGGTCCGAAAATGTGCATTTTATTTTTATTTTTATTTATTTATTTTTTTTGAAAATGTGCATTTTAAATAAGTACTCCTGTTACAGGTAGATAAACTTTTTTTTTTTTTTTTTGGCCAGGGCTGGGTTTGAACCCACCACCTCTGGTATGTGGGGCCAGCACCCTACTCCCTGAGCCACGGGCACCACCGCAGGTGGGTAAAACTTTGAGAAACGCTTTTCTGAGCAGTGACAGTCTTCTTGTAGGACAGTTGATCTAGTCTGGATTTCCCTTGTCTTTTGCATCTCTCTTCTTCCTCAGCCATACTCATGTCTACACTGGTGATACATGTGTTATGTGCGTATGTGTGTTTCAGGTGAAGGCAGTAGGAGGAGGAGGAGGTTGTAAGGTCAAATCAGGCAAATGTGACTTGCTAGAACAATGATCCTCATTGGCAGTGGTTATCACAGAAGAATCCCTTTGGGAATACTTCCAAAAGTTATTCTTCCCAGCTGGGTGCAGTGGCTCACGCCTATAATCCTAGCGCTCTGGGAGACTTAGGTGGGTGGATTGCTAGAGCTCACGAGTTCGCGACCAACCTGAGCAAGAATGACACCCCCATCTCTAAAAAAAAAAAATAGCCAGGTGTTGTGGTGGGCGCCTGTAGTCCCAGCTACTTGGGCAGCTGAGGCAAGAGAATTACTTAAGCCCAAGAGTTTGAGATTGCTGTGAGCTATGAAGCCATGGCACTCTACTGAGGGCGACAAAGTGAGACTCTGTCTCAAAAAATAGTTACTCTTCCCTTCAATCCTAGATCCTGATGGCTGGCTGCCCACGGGTTTCTGAAACCTCACCATTGAGAACTAGTAGGTGCTAGTTCTAGAAGCTGAGGCAAGAGGATTACTTGAGCCCACAAGTTTGAGGTTGCTGTGAGCTGTGACGCCCCAGCACTCTACCAAGAGTGACTATAATTAGGTTAGGTGCATTGCCAAGAGATTATTCTCTATGGTCCCGTCAGGTTTGTATGGAATTTGTCCAGGTATAGGATGGATGGGTTCTAGTCACACTTCCTCCTGGAGGCAGGCCTGGGTCCTGGGCAATGGCAGTAGGGATTAGCAGGGTACAGGACCTCACCTACTGCCCATATTTAGCAAATTGCAGATGATTTGCTTGAGTACTTTGTGGGAATGTCCAGCAGTAAAAACAGTGTAGGTAGTTTTCAAGCTAGTTAAGAAGACGCGGTATATGGCTGGGTGCCCGTGGCTCAGTGGTTAGGGCGCCAGCCACATACACCAAGGCAGGTGGGTTCGAACCTGGCCCGGGCCTGCCGAACAACAGTGACAATTACAACAAAAAAATAGCCAAGCATTGTGGCAGGCAGCTGTAGTTCCAGCTACTTGGGAGGCTGAGGCAAGAGAATCTGTTAAGCCCAGGAGTTAGAGGTTGCTGTGAGCTGTGATGCCACGGCACCCTACTGAGGGTGACATAGTGAGACTCTGTCTCAAAAAAAAACAAACAAAAAAAATGATGTGGTTTGGTACCCGGGGGGGATGGTGGATGTGGGCAGTGCTGAGCCCCTGCTGATCACTGTTACCTGGGGTTTAGCCATTGCTTGGGTGAGAATGTGTGTGCTGTTAGGTAGCATTATTGAGTCGCCCTGGGAGCTGCATCACCTTTCCCCTTCTCCTTGGACAGGTTCAGCTTCTTTCTGGTCCACCTATAATCACTCAACTGCTTGTTCATCAGCTTGTAGCCAGACATCTGTCCATGCCTGGGGAACTGCAAGAAACCTCAGGCCCAGACCATTGACAGGGAATGGGGAACTTTTCCCTCAGAAGCAACTAGTCAGGGCTGGGTACAGTGGCTCACCCCTATAATCCTAGCACTCTGGGAGGCCAAGGTGGGAGAATCACATTTTTTTTTTTTTTTTTTTTTTGAGACAGTCTCACTCTGTTGCCCTCTGTGGAGTGCTATGGCTTCATAGCTCACAGCAACCTCAAACTCTTGGGCTCAAGCAATCCTCTTGCCTCAGCCTCCCAAGTAGCTGGGACTATAGGCACTAGCCACAACACCTGGCTATTTTTAGAGATGGGGGTCTTACTCTTGTTCAGGCTGGTCTTGAATTCCTGACTTCAGGCAATCTACCTGCCTCAATCTCCCTAAGTGCTAGGATTATAGACATGAGGGAATGGACATTTAACCTTCATCTATGCCAGGTGTCCTCAAACTTTTTTTTTTTTATAGAGACAGAGTCTCACTGTACCGCCCTCGGGTAGAGTGCCATGGCGTCACACGGCTCACAGCAACCTCTAACTCTTGGGCTTACGCGATTGTCTTGCCTCAGCCTCCCGAGCAGCTGGGACTACAGGCGCCCGCCACAACACCCGGCTAGTCCTCAAACTTTTTAAACAGGGGGCCAATTTACTGTCCCTCAGACTGTTGGAGGGCCGGACTATAGTTTAAAAAATATATATATGAACAAATTCCTATGCACAGTGCACATATCTTATTTTGAAGTAAAAAACAAAATGGGAACAAATACAATTCACACCTCTTCATGTGGCCCGCGGGCCGCAGTTTGAGGACGCCTAATCTATGCTCTGTGTGAAGGGCTGTCTGTGTCCTCTGAATCAGGGAGACTCCGTGGGTGGTCACACAACTGAGTCACCCAGTTTTATGTTCTCCCCATAAAGTACAGTCTCTCGTGAGGAGGTTTCCTTCATGGCTACTTCCCATTTCTCCTCCGGCTGAAGTGCCATGGTCTAGGTCTTCTGTACATGTCTTCTCTTATTTTTTTTTTTTTTTGTAGAGACAGAGTCTCACTGTACTGCCCTCGGGTAGAGTGCCGTGGCGTCACACGGCTCACAGCAACCTCTTAACTCTTGGGCTTACGCGATTCTCTTGCCTCAGCCTCCCCAGCAGCTGGGACTACAGGCGCCCGCCACAACGCCCGGCTATTTTTTTTTTTGTTGCAGTTTGGCCGGGGCTGGGTTTGAACCCGCCACCCTCGGCATATGGGGCCGGCACCCTACTCACTGAGCCACAGGTGCCGCCCTCTTATTTTTTTTTTTCATCTGAGACAGTCTCACTATGTAGCCCTTGGTAGAGTGCCATGGCGTCACAGCTCATAGTAACGTCAAACTCTTGGGCTTAAATGATTCTCTTGCAGTCAGCCTCCCAAGTAGCTGGGACTACAGGCGCCCACCACAACGCCTGGATATTTTTTGTTGTAGTTGTCATTGTTGTTTGGCTGGCCCTGGCTCGGTTCGAACCTGCCAAAAAATAGGGAACGCTTCATGATTTTGAGTATCATCCTTGCTCAGGGGCCATGTTAATCTTCTCTGTAGCATTCCAATTTTAGTATATGTGCTGCCGAAGTGAGCACTCATCTGATGATCTTTTTATAATATATCCAAGCTCTAATCCTGTAGATGCTGAAGCTAGGTCTTCGCCTTCCTTATAGCAAAAACTTCCTTGGTATTGGGGCATTTCTTCCCAACTCAATCCTCTAGAAGTGATGATACTCTTATGGCTTATAAGTTTCTGACTAGGTGCTTCCGCTTTTTTTTTTTTTTTTTCATGAGACAGAGTCTCACTGTTGCTGTGGGTTGAGTGCCATAATGTCATGGCTCACAGCAACCTCAAACTCTTGGGCTCAAGAGATCCTCTTGCCTCAGCCTCATGAGTGGCTGAGACTACGGGTGCATGTGACAACGCCTGACTAGTTTTTCTATTTTTAGGAGAGAAAGGGTCTTGCTCTTGCTCAGGTTGGTCTTGAATTCCTGAACTCAAGTTGTTTTCCCACCTTGGCCTCCCAGATTGCTAGGATTATAGGGGTTAGCCACTGTGCCCAGCCCTGACTAGTTGCTTTTGAGGGAAGAGATTCCCCATTACCTGGCCCTTCCTGTAACACAGAGTCCTAGACCCATTTACCATAGTAGTTGCCCCATTCACCTTCTACCTTACCCCTCCCTGGTGCCCAGAGGAATCTGAGGTTCTTTCTTCATGGGTTAATATTCAACATTTGGTCACTGTTCTTGATACTGGCTACATTTTCCTCTGACTTCTTCTGTTTATAAGCCTTTTCTACCTACTTCTGGGCAAGGAATATTAGCATGTATCAGAGGGGATTTCTACTTATGAGAGCGTAGGTCTAGGGGCATGTCCCTTGTACCTAGACCTAGACCTATGCCCATGTGGCCCCATCCTTGCTGGCATGTATATATATCCCTGTAGTCCTCTTGGTTGCTGGGGTCTTATGCTCTTTCCAAGAGTGTGCTTGCTTGTTTCGTTGGTGTAGTTATATACCTAGAGTTCTGTATTTCATATGTGACTGTCTTTATAGGAATAAATGATCAGATGAACAAATGTGTCTTAAAATGGATCAGGGTGGTAGAGATTTGAAGAATCAGTGATCTGGCCTATAAGACCTGAAAGTGCTTAAGGAACAAATAGAAGGAATTTAGCAGGTGGGTGCTATTATGCCTGAAATAATTGACTTTAAGGGTTCATATGCATGCTTCTGTAAGTACACTCCCGGGATAGATGGGCTGGATAAGAAAAGATTTCTTTTTGTGGCCCCATTGCAAACCCTCATTTGGCCACTTCAGATTTTCTCATATTTTTCTAGCGGATGTTATTTCTGTTCCTAGTTGAGGATTGGGTACCTTAAGCCATCCTTACACAGACTTCAGTGTAGAACAAAGACAGCCAAGATCATTTCTACCTCCTGCCTCCTGATAGGGACCCTGACCATAAGTGGCATAGGCCTCAGTTTGAGTGCTTCTTTAAGGATCTGTGTATGGGCGGCGCCTGTGGCTCAAAGGAGTAGGGCACCAGCCCCATATACCAGAGGTAGCGGGTTCAAACCTGGCTCTGGCCAAAAACTGCAAAAAAAAAAAGGAACTGTGTATGTTAGAAACTCGGACTTTGTTCCAAGCTATGGAAGACCAGTCTCGTCAGTCTGCCTGTTAGTTTAGGCTTACCTTAGGGTTGGGGGTACTGTATAATAGGTGTTGCTATGCCATACATTTGAGTCTGTTATTCCACAGGAGAAACAACATGATTTAATCCTGGTGACTTGGTATTCACCCCTAACATTCTGTGCTGACTCAGCCTTCTGTCCACCAGAACAGTTACTGTGTGTCACTCTCTGGACAGGAGTGCTGCCACTAAGGTCTTCTAGTCTGAGAAAAGGGCTAGGGAAGAATGCTTCTGGCCACTGGGAACATGGAGTGATGGACCCTGAAGAAACATGTTGATTGACCTAAGTCACCAGAGTCACCCAGGCTCTTTGCCCCTAAATTCTAGGGTTCCAGGTAAGCACAGTTGCTCACAATCAGCTCCTGTCTACTGTTGTGGTGTCTCTGGGCCAGGATGTTTAAGCGAAAGAGAGTATGTTGGTAGGCAAGAGGAGGAAGGATTTCAGGGTACATTAACTCTTGATGGAAACATTCACAGTTCAGACTAAAGCCAACTTCCCCTGGTTGTAAATCCCTAAGATGCATGACATGACACCTCTCATCATCCCGCGTCAGATGTTTGTCAAGGTTTTCTTTAGAACATTTCCTTTTTTCTCATTTTGTTCTTTTTTTGTTTTGTTTTCAACTTTTATATATACAAGCCACATTCCCAGAAAGCACAGAGTAAAAAGGCTATGTTCCTTATCACATGCTGTTAAAAAAAAATAGTTTTATACACAGGATTTCAAAAGGAGAGAGGAAAAGACAGGGAGGGAGGACAAGAAAGGTGGAGGCAAGCATTGCAGTGGGTCACCTTCTCTACTGTTTTTTGTAACTGGCATTTTTGGTATCATCAGAATAACTAACTCCATCCCACCCTCAATTTGCTGGAGTTGGAATTTTTAATTCTAGAAGTACATGGAATAGGAAGTGATCACAGAATATAAGAGAGACCAGGTTGAATTTTCTCTCTCCTCCCATCTTTTCTGCACACAAGCCACTGAACAGAGAGAGCAATGTGATGGACAGACTGGAAAACCCAAGTGCCAGGGCTGGATGAATTTATGTGTGGATATGAAATGAATAATGGTGGTAAAGAAAGCCTAAGAAGGGGAAAGAGGATGGAAGGAAAATAGGTTGAAAGAGGAGAGGACTTAGGGACAAGTTTGGTAGGATAAACTATCTGGAAGACATGGGAAATTTGGCATTAAAACCACCTACTTTTCTGTACCCTATGCCACTGTAGCTGGATTTGGGGTTGGTTGATGGTTATAGAAACAATTAGGTTAGTGGTGGGGAACCTCCTTCTAGGTCATTCCCCTTCTGTTGGTTCCCTTGATGATATTGCCCTATCAAAGATTCACTTGTGCTTTACTCACCTCTTTGCCAACCCATCCCCTCAGGTCTAGATCCCAGTAAGCTTCATGAGACAGGGGGTGGGGGAAGGATTGTTCCTGACTCTGTTGGGGATGCCTCCAACAGCTGCTGCTTAATGGGGGAGCTGACAGGGCTGGAATCCTGGACACATGTGGGAATAAGAGACCAGCCAAAGCAGCCACTAGGGAGGAAAGCAGGAGGAGAGCTTTGTGAAAGAAGTAAAGGACAGTAAAGGGTGGTAAGCAAAAGGGGTTCGGAAATCAGACTGCCACCTCTTTCTTCCTGGGACCACTAAGCTACTTCAGACTTTTATAACTCACAGCTGGGAATAAGACAATATTACCTGTCCTTCCCCACAGTCCAGGCTCTTCTGAGACAGGGCCTGGGCAGGAGAAGGCTACACTGCTCTCAGTCCTGTGAGGATCACCAGACCCAACAAGGAATTAAAGCCGTTTGATCTTCCCAAGATGAGGTGATTTAAAGACAACCTTAAAATGGGGGTGGGAATGACACAAAACAGGAAAAAACACTTCTTTAATGGGAGAGTTTTCTTTTTTTTTTCTGTATTTTCCAAGTTTATGTTTTTTCTTTAGTTCATTCCTCTGTTCTCTCCATTTCTCTGTTGAGCACGTATGCATGTGCTCTCTCTTGCTCTCGGTTTTTTTCTTTTTCTTTTTTTTTTTGGTTGTGTGTGTATTTCAGTTTTTTAAAAGAACTTTGGATTTGCCATTGGTGGGCAGCACCGTCCCTGGAGGCTGGACCCCCACGTGGCAGGGCTAGGACGAGGGGCCACCGACGGCTGCTGAGAGGATCTCTGTGTTTAAAGCCTTTGAGAATAAGTTACTGCAGTTCCCAGGGTGCAGGGTGGGGTTGGCAGAGGGGTTCCTGGCGGCGGCTTCCCCTAGAGTCCAGGCCGCAGGGTCTCCCCCTTCAGGCAAGAAGAGGGATAGGAGGGAGAGGGTGGGGAGAGTGAGCTGGGGCACCTCTCCCCTGCCAATCTCTAGTTTGGTTAAAGTTTGTGGGCTTCCTACCCATCCTAGGCTCCAACCTTGGGAGCCAACTGCGTATTTGGAAAGTTTGTGAGCGCATGGCACTCTATATGAGGGGGGAATAGGAAGGAGGGGTAGTGGCAGTTTATTTTTCTTCCCCCATCTTTGCCTTGGGTTTTCTTTTTCCTTTCTTTTTTTTTCTTTTTTGGTGTTTTCACAGTCAGTGGAATATCATGGGATAACATGTATGTGGGCATGTGTGCGCACATGTGTGTGCATTTATTAGGGGTGGGGGTGGGAATTCAGCGAGGAAAAGGAAGGTGGAACCAAGGATAGATTTGTGTGCAGTGGGCACACAAATATGTGTGATATGATCAGGATGCCAAGATGGATGTGTGTGTCTATGAAGACACAGGGATGAGGATCAGAGTGTGTCTGTGGGCAGGGGGAGGAGGCAGGACTCTGTTGGAGGTGGGGTGTGTGAAGCCCACTGAGGGTGAGAATTGAAAGATTCCCGTGAGGTGGGCAGAGCCGAGGGTTGGGGTGAGGGATTTGAGTTCCCACCAAATACCCCTTGGGATAAAAGAGGGGGCCCTGAGGCCCTTCCCTCTCCCCATCTTGGTTTATCTGTTTATAAAGCTAGAAGTGTAGAGGTAGTAGTAGTTTTTGGGTTGGAGTCCGTGTGAGGTAATCTTGCTTCCTCTTTGGCAAAAGCCACAGCAGCCGTGGCAGCAGTGGCGGTGTTGGTGGCGGTGATGGGTGGGCCCCCTGGGGGTGGGGCTGCCTTGCGCCTGTGGGCCGAGGAGCGCAGGTGGGAGGCCAGGGCTTCACGTCCACTCAGCAGCACCTCACACGCCAGGCAGTGGTAGGTGCAGATGGGCACCCGCAGTGGGGGTGGCATGGAGCCCCCAGACCCTCGACCAAAGAAGCAGAAGGATCTCTGGTGGGCAGTAGCCAGGGCCTCCCCATCAAATGCCATCTTGCACTGGCGGCACAGGTAGCGGTGGGTCACATCCACGGTGGAGATGCCAGTGCTGCCTGTCAGCAGCTCATCGGCCTCCGCGGCCTCCCCTTCCCCTACAGTGGGCAGTTCAGGAGGCTTTGGAGGTGCTGTGGCTGTGGGTTCTGGGGGCTGGGGTGGTGGCTGGAGGAGAGCATTGGGGAGCAGCCCAATAAGGGTCTGAGGTATCACAGGATTCATGGGAAAGAGCCCCTTCTTCATGCCATAGAGCTGTTGGAAGTAGGCCCCCTGTAACTGGGGACCAAAGACAGTTGGTGGTGCTGTCCCCCCTGCATGGGGCAAGGGGAAGGGCAGGAACTGGCCCCCCAACAGGGCTGGGACAGTGGCCTTCAATGCTTTGAGGTTTTTGAGGGCATCATTGGAGGAGTTGGTGGGGGCAGCAACTGGCTTTCGCTCACCAGAGACCTTGTCCACAGAGGGCTCAGTAGGGGGGCCCAGGACAGGGTCAGTGGTGCCTGCAGTGGAGGTGTTAGTTTGGTCGGTCATGGGTCTCTGAGGTAAGGGGCGGCCTGGGCCAGCAGTCTGGACCACTGTGGTAGAAGGCAGGACCGAAGTGGCGAGGCCAAGGAGGCCAGAGGAGGCTGCAGGGCCTAGGAAGATGAAAGGAGTGACGAAGGTTAGCACCTGCTGCCCCATTGTCCTTCCTGCTATAGGCCACCACCCAGCTGCTATGCCCCTTCCTTCCCCCAAAAGTCTGCAGCAAAGGAAGGCCACAGGAGGAGACCAGACTTGGAAAGATCAAGAAGGAAAAGGAAGGGCTGTCACTACAGGGAGATGTTCTCTGAAACACAACGCCTCCCTCATCCCCACTCACCTGAATTGAAAGGAGCTAAGCTGCCCATTGGGGGCTGGGCTAGAGCTGGGCCAGACAAGAGGACTGGGGCCAGGCGAGGCAGGGCGGGGGCAGCCCCAAGGGGCACAGAGGCAGGTGTGGTGGCAGGTGGGGCCTTGGGAGCCGGAGGTGCCTCTGGTGCTGGGGCCAAGTCGAAGCACTTGCTTTCACTCTTCAGCTGGGCCCGGACTGCCTCCTTGAGCTTGGCCAGGTGCTGGCGGGAAAAGAGGTGGCCTCGGCAGGAGACGTAGAAATCATACTTGACATCACAATAGGGGCAGTCAGTGCGCTGGGCTGCCAGGGGGCCCTCACTGCTGCCCCCAGTGCCCCCAACAGCTGCCCCCTGCAGTTTGGCCTTCTTTTCCTTGGCACGAGCATTCTGGAACCAGACCTGAATGACCCTCTTAGGCAGCCCAATCTCCTCCCCCAGCACCTCACACTCCTGCATGGTGGGGGTGCGGTAGGCTTCGTAGCAGGCTTTCATGATCTTCAGCTGTAGGCTGCTCATCTGGGTCCTGTAGCGCCGCTGCCCCATTCCATCTGGAACCCCAGTCCCACCTCCTGGTCCCCCACTGGTCCCTCCAGCCCCAGGGGACTCTGGTTCAGCTAGGCTGGAAGCAGATGAATCACTTAGATCTCCTGCAGATGGACTACAAGCCTCACTCTCGGGAGAAGCTTTAGTTGGTTCTTCTGGGCCCTCGTCCTCAGTGGGTGGAGGAAGTGGGGGGAGGGGTAGAGGTGGCTCTGGTGTTGGGGGGGTGGCCTCTTTCCCAGGTGGTAGGAAAGACAAGGACCCAGCAGCAGGGGTGACTGTGGGGTAGGGAAAGGCAGGTGCTTCCCTCTTTGAGGCCTCCCTCCCTATCCCATCATCTACCTTGCTCAACAAGAGGTTGAACTTGGGAAAGGATGCAGAAGTGGGTGTGACAGGGGGTTTGACTGCTGGACTAGGTCCCCCCCCAGGGGTGCTGCGGAACTGGCCTTTCCTCTCCCGTGCCCTGGTGTTCTGGAACCAGACCTGTACCACTCGCTTTTTGAGCCCCACCTCCTCGGAGATGCAGTCAAGCATCTTGCGCGTGGGGTTGGAGTCCTGCATATACCAGCGGTAGAGGATCTCCAACTGCTCAGGCAGGATGGTGGTGCGCAGGCGCTTGTCCCTGGGGGGTTCGCCCTCCCCTCCACCCCCGGCTTCACTGCCTGTGGGGGACAAGCTGCCATCTTCATGCTTCCGTTTGAGAGGTGGCCCTGGCACTGGTGGAGTGCCTGCTGCCAGAGGGTTTCGCTCCCCAAACATCAGCAAGGGCAGATCTAGGAGTTGGGGAGCGCTGGGCTGCACAGATGGCAGGAAATGTAGTCGGCGGTGACTAGTTAGGAGATCCTGGCTGGGGAAAGAGATGGCGCACTGGTCACAAGTGTGGGCTGGAGGAGGTGAGGGAGGAGGCTTGTCTTCAGGCTCTTTGCCTGCTGGCTTTGTTGCCTCTGCTTGGCTTAGTTCCTCTCCTTCTGGAGGGTCTGGTGAGGGACCCTCAGGCCCTGCTGGGGGTTCAAGGCTCTGTTCCTCCTCTACTTCTTCCTCTACCTCTTCGTCGTCTTCTCCTCTCTCTGCCTCTTCCTCCTCCTCTTCAGGGGTCTGGTCATCATAGCACTTCTTGAGATGCCGAACCAACTCAAAAACACAGGAGAAAGTGGTGTGGCAACGCCTGCAGCCAGAGGCTCCCCCAGCACTACCTCCTGTTGACACAGGGCCACCCTCACAGGCATTTTTGCGTGCTTTCTGGCGGGCATTCTGGAACCACACTACCACCACACGGCTAGCCAGACCCAAGAGACTTGCAAGCCGCTCCACCTCTCCATCCTTGGGGTAGGCACTGGTCTCAAAGAAAGACTGCAGGGCTTGGGTCTGGAACTCTGTGAACTTGGTTCTGGAGAACCGTCGGCCTACGGGCACCAGGGGAGTAAGAGTCCCTCTGGAGCCTTCTTCCTCCTCTGCTAGCCAGCGTCCTCCTGCCCGGCTTCGCTCTTCAGGGGGACGGGTCCCCCCTGCCTCAGGCTCTGAGACCAGGAAGGGTGGACCAAGTTGGGAAGCAGGTGATTCCACAGATCCATCAGGAGGTTTGGGGGTCTCTGCAGGGGGTGGATACAGGCTATCATAGCTCTTACGAAACTGAGCAGCATAACGGCTCAGGGCCTCAAAGGGCAGAAAGCGGCGGTGGACGTGCTCCTCATGTGTCTTGAGGATAAGCATATTGGAGAAGAGTTTCCCGCATGCCCCGCAGGCCAGCTTGTCCCCACCCCCCAGGGCCTCAGGTGGGGGTGGAGTTGGGGGAGGGGGCACAGCCTGCTTCCCTTCATTGTACTGGATCACCAGCTCAAAGCCAAAGTTTTCTAGAAGGGCTTTGGCTGCAGTGCGGGCAGCCTCATTGGGTGATGGGTGGGGGGGTGAGGAGGGCCCTGCCTCATTCCCCTCTTTGGCCATGGGGGGCCGCTCCCACTCCCCCTCAGCCAGCTCAGCCTTGGGGGGTGGAGGCGGGGGAGGAGGGGTGGCAGCTGGCAGGGACAGCATGGGTGCAGGCCCAGCCAGTGCCAGCTTGGGCCCCATCTTGAGGTCATGGAGGTAGAAGGGCAGGAGCAGCTGCTGCTGCTGGAGCTTAAGCAATGACTCCGGCACCAGAGGGAAGGAGGGCAGGACTGGTGGGGTGAAGAGTGGGGCTGGGAATCGGTGCAGGTCCAAGGGAGGGGGCGGAGGGGACAGGAAAGGCAATCCAGATATGAAGCCACTCGGGTCAGGGCCCTTCTTCTCAGTGCCCACCTCCCCCTCAGTCTCGCCTTCCTTGGGCTCTTCTTGGCTGCGCTCTGGCCCCTCAGTCTTGGCGTCGGTCTTGGCCCCCCTAGAGCGAGTCTGATGTAGAACCGACCGCATATGGATCTCCAGAGTGGAGCTCTGGTTGTAGGAGACTCGGCAGACAGTGCACTTAAAAGGCTTGTCGGTGGCAGCAGTGGTGGTAGGCGGGGCACCAGGCTCCCCCCTGGCTGGGGCAGATGGGTCAATGGCAGCCTTCTTCATCTTATGAAGGTGCGAGACAGAATTATAATGAACCAAGAGGATATTCTTCTGGGTGAAGGACTCCTTACACACAGTGCACTTATAGGGCCGGGCAGGGTCGAGAAACTTGTCCAGGGCAAAGTTGGTAGTCTTCCGATAGGTCAGAGGGTGGCGAGAGTCAGCTGGAGCGGGCTCTGCAGAGCGGGGCTCCCCAGTGCTCCCTTCTTCCTCCTCAGCCATGGTGGGAGGAGGAGCCACTTCTTCAGCTTGGGCATCAAGCTGAGGGACTGGAGATGGGGCTGTAGAAGGGGGTTGACCAGGGCTTCCTAAGGGCTTGTCTGGGGCCTCGGCTGCGGCCAGAGGAGGATCAGGAAGAGGATCTGGACTGGCTTCTGGAGTCAGATTAGGGCCTTCTAGGGGAGAGAGAAGAGAGCATAATGAGTAGACCCCACCCACTCAACATTGGGGCATTTGGCCTCAGTTCTCTTCATATCTTCTTGGTCCATGGAGCCCGGGTACCCTTTCCTGCTACCTTGGGAGATATGGTGTCCCCTTCCTTACCTGATGCTTGGTCTCTGCTGGGTACAGACTCTGGCCTAGGAGTCGGGGCTTCTGGGCCATCCTCTAGAGGACAAGGTGTGGGTCCGGGCAGCACTTTGGTTGTAAAGGGCATCTCTACAGTTGTGGCCTGTGATGGGAGAGATCCTGGTGGCTTCCCCACCACCATCCACCACCCATGCTACCCTGACTGCTCTGCCCTGCCCCTGTGCTGGGCTTCCTTCCACGGTTCAGGCTTCTCTGACAACCCTCCCACCTAATTGCTGTTTTCCCCACAGACGAGAGATCCTAGGCTGCTGTCTCTCCTATCTGGCTCCTTCTTTCCCCAGGCCAAAAATCATCTTTCCTTGAGGCACCTGGTCCTGGCGAGCCTGTGCTTGCTGTTTAATATTTCTCTTGGGGACTTAATGGAGGTAAAATAAATGCTTAGTTTCCTCATCTGTGAGTAGAAGTGGCTACACAAGCTCAGTTCTGAGGCTTCCTCCAACTCCAAAACCCAACCTTCAATCCGTAAATACTGCTTTCTTCAACAACAGCCACACCCTCTCCAATGTGCACCTGCCTAGATACCCCTGCCTCTCCCTCCTTTCCTGCACAGCCCTGACAGGGCCACACTGGGCCATCCTCACCTGGCCTGTACTCACCACAAGCAGCAGCTTCTCAACACACTCGGGCACCACGTTGTGAAGGTGGCTAAGATGGAAGTGCAGGGCAGGCCGGCCCACCAGCTGCTCCTGGCACAGTGGGCACCTGTACTTGGGCTGCACTGCATGCTGAGAGAGTGTATGAGCCCTCACCTGGTCAGATTCTGGGCTCAAGAAGCTGCAGTATGGACAGCAGTATACCTGGGGGCACATGGGCAGTGGAGATGTTAGGGAAGGGTGGGAGCCACCATCGCATAGTCCTTTGGATTTCTGAACACAGCACTGGCCTCCACTCCCAATTTAGGAGGAGCAAGCTGGATAGAAAACCATCACAGCAGATCTAGCCTCCAGCCTCACATCCTGAAAGCTGGATCCTTCCATTACCCTTAGATTGGCACAGAGTCCTAGCGTGGGCCACTACCTTGCATTCCCCCTTTGTCTGGCCTTCTCCCTCCATCCTGGCCTCTCCTTTTACTTGGTCTGTCTTTCCTAGTCTCTGTTGCCCTACTCAATTTTTTATTTACAGCCAACAGATGGCCCTGTACCTGCTCCACCCTTGGGCTTACTTTTCTCTTCTTAACTTGCCTGTATCTTCTCTGTGAAGTGACTCCATTTCCTCTGGGCACTTTCTGGGGTTAGCGATTCTGTCCTGCTAACTGTGCCTCTCAGAACTGCCTGCTAAAGAGGTGCCCTACCCATCTGCTCAGAAGCTGGCCATGTCCCTTTGGGCTTAGTTCCCACTTTCTTTTCCATCCTTCTCTTTCTTAATTTAAAAAACACAGCATAGCTTTCCCAGTAGCTCAGGAAAATTCTGGCCCAACCCTCTCAGTGCATTTTCAGCACATTGTTGCTCACATCTCCAGAGGAGTGGGGCTGTGTGGCTCTGCTGTCACTGAACCACTGACCTGTCCAGCCTGCATTTTGCCTGCTGTCTCAGATCAGGCTTGTCTCCCTAGCTCACTTCCTGTCCCGTCGCCTGTGCCATTGGTCTAGGCCTGCACGTGAGAAGGTCATGGAGATGGGCCACCAAGGAAGAGGACCCAGATGCTCATCTTAATGCACCTAGCCTTGGGACAGACATCTGGAATAGGTGTGTCGAGGGAATAGGAGTTAGGAAGAAGAGAAGCTGAGGACATAAAGCATGGCTGGAGTTTGCAGCAATGCATATTGCAGGTCAGTTTGGAGAGCTATGGGGTATGGGGTATGGGGCAGTATCTCAAGACCAGAAGCTGGGAATCCCCTCAAAATCAACACTTTCGGACCACTGGGCTAAACTATTTCTGGGTCCTACTTAGTTCTGGGTCCTGAGGATTTAAAGATTTGTGGCACATGCCATCTGGGTGAATAATTTGGGTGGTGCCTCTACCTCCAAGAAGAAGGTGCCAGGACAGTTCTATCCAGGCTCAGGGCTTTCTGTTGGATCTGCACATCTGTGTCTAGTTGTCTTTCTGCTCCTGAAGAGTAAAGAGCTGAGCGGCTGCTTGTTTGTTGCTTTTGCCTTTCTCTTTTCATTCCTTTGCTTCTTTCCTCCCTTCCTCCACCTGCCGCCAGTCTTTCCTACCCTCAGTATAGTTTCTCTCTTACCTTTCCCTCATGTTCCTGCCATCCTTCCTCTCATCTCCCTCTATGCTCTGCCCTTTGGGGCCAGCTCTGCGCCCATGTGGTACTGAACATATATAACTGGATTGAGGTGGGATTTCTTAAAGGCGCTATAAGTTACAGGCATGAGAAAATTAGATCTGCTTTCAGAATGTGAGCAGGTCTCAGTAAAGCCAGACCCCCACCTCAGCTCTTCCCAGTTACCCCAGTTCTGACCATGGTCTGGTTGGCACTGTCCCTGGAATGGCCAGTCTTGTTCTCTGCCTCTTCAGAAGCTGAGGATGAAAGGAGAGGAGAGTAAGAGACTCTGACAGCCTTCCCTCTTCCCTCCACAGACCCAGTGCTTAAGATGATTTGTTCTGGAGAGCTTCAGAGTAGGGGGCTGGCCTCTAGTGAAAAGAAGAAAGAGCAGGAGACTCAATATATAGATGAGGCTCAACAGGTTAGCAGGATGGCCAGGTTTTAGGTCTTTGAAGAGGGTGGAAGTACCTAGCCTTCTGTGGCTCAGCCTCCCACCCTTGATGAGCCCTTTCTGTGGTCAGGTTGCTCCTCCAGCACAGGAGGTATTGCTGGGCTCCTGAACCACTGAAGGATCCCACGGGGTCTTCAATGTATAGGGACTTAGGGGAAAGCAGGGAAAACAGACCAGATAAGTAACTCACCCAACTGTTCTGTCTTGTTCTGCACTTCTTTCTCAGGGGTGGGTGGCTCAGCTAAGGGCATGACAGGAGCCTTCCCTGTATAGGATGTGGAAGCATCAGCTTAAAAAGGTAAAGC
This sequence comes from Nycticebus coucang, assembly GCF_027406575.1. Lineage (NCBI taxonomy): Eukaryota > Metazoa > Chordata > Mammalia > Primates > Lorisidae > Nycticebus > Nycticebus coucang. The sequence goes on along the minus strand of NC_069785.1, from coordinate 30,535,320 downwards.
ATCAGGGAAGGGAGGACATCGGGCAGAGGAAGCTGGACAAGCAGCCAGAAAATTAAGGAGAAAATGGATGAATGAATCAACAGGCAGGAGAGGGTGAAAAACCACCAAGAAGACACACATACAGAGGGTGGAGGGAAAAGCTGCACTATATTAAAACTGGGAGGGCCTGAGAGTCATCTTTTGGGAGTCCAAAAGGGGACTCTGCTGCAGAGTCCAGCAATCTGTAACATAGCTGGACTCCCATAGCTCAATAGTTAGGGCACCGGCCACATACACTGGGGCTGGTAGGTTTGAACCTGGCCCGGGCCTGCTAAACAGTGATGACACCAACAAAATAGCCAGGCATTGTGGCAGGCATCTGTAGTCCCAGCTACTTGGGAGGCGGAGGCAAGAGAATCACTTAAGCCCAAGAGTTTGAATTTGCTGTGAGCTGTGACGCCATGGCACACTACTGAGGATGACATAGCGAGACTCTGTCTCAAAACAAACATAAACAAAAAAAACAAAAAACAGTACAGGACCAGACAGAGCTCCCTGTCTTGACTGACTCAGGAAGTGGGAAGCCCCAGAAATGTAGGAGGGGCACCAAAGAAAGAAGCTGAGCTTGAAGGGAAGGGGCTGCTGCGGTGAGCAGAAGGTGGCAGGTCTAGCTGGAGGAGATTACCACTCAAGTAAGAATTGACAGATGTGTAGGAATTTATTTTCGGTGGCAGCCTAATTAAAGTGTTAAAGTTCTTTAACTCCATTCAGCCCTGCGCCAGGATCGTTAGCTATTGATCTGGGCCCCTCCGGCACTTAACTCCAGCCAGCATATTGGCAATTCAATTAGCACCAGTCAATGCTGCCTATTCCTGGCTCCTGCTGCCCGTGCCCGTGCCCTTGCCTTTGCCCATTGCTGGCTCTGCAGAGCCCCACCCATGCCCACCTCTGACCGCCCCTTCCAGGCTCTTCTCCTGTACCCTCTGGATCAATGGCACCTGGATGGCTGTTCCCAGCCTCTGCTGGAGGAGGCTGCTTAAGGGGAACTCTAAGCTCAGCTTTAGGGCTGAAGACCTCCTAGGATATAGGAAGAGACTGGGAAGTTTGTCAGGGGCTTCGTCCCATCCCTGTTGCCTTTGGACTATGCTCACAGCTCCCATCTCCTACCAACAAGTCATGGCCCAGCATGAAGCAGGTTCTAGTCTTTCTTTTTTCTACCTCTTCTCTCCTTCCTGACCAGTTTCAGTCTGCCACCTCCACACCCAGTGTTGTTAGGACACTAGTCACTGCTCAGAATCACTAGTGATTCATCCTCACCTTCCTTCCTGTTCTGTTCTCCACCCAGCAAAGTCCCTGCCCTTCTCTACCCTTCCTCACTCCTTAGCCCCCACTGGGCTTACTTTATCCCTTCATTTCTTTCTTCTCACTTGCTATTGATGGCCCACAGACTCATTCTCTCTCCTTGTGTCCTTTTCTCCTCAGCCCCACAACTCTCTGTACCCTGATACACCCTCCCCCCACCCCAGGCCTTATTCTCTAGTCCCCTTTTCCTTACCTGGAGTCCGGAGCTGCCCATGGCTGAAGCTCAGGATGCTATGGAGAGCTGAGAGTCCTTCCTCAACTGCTGGGCCATTCTGTAGCAGCTGCAGACGCCTCTGGGCCTGGGCATCACGGTGGGCAGGTGCGCGCAGGTGTTGCAGCACAGCCAGGCGGGAGGGTGTTTCCCAAGCACACAGGAGGCAGTGGTACAGCCCCAGCTCTGCCCCTGCCTCTGCTCCCTCCATTTCCAGCAGAAACTAAAATCATGGTAAGAGACTGGCTCAGGCTCAGAAGGGACATCTCCAGATCTTGGGGGACTTCTTTGCCTTCCCTAAGGGAGCCTAACCAGCAGCACCCTTTTCTCTACCCATCCCCTTCCAGCCTCTGAAGCTCACCTTTTTCCTTCTAGTCCCCTGATGATTATTGCCTTTTTCCCCAGTCTTCTCTTCCTCCTACCACTCCTCGACTCCCTCCCAGTATGTGAATGGAATCTGGTTCCATCCTCTTGAATTTCTGGTGACGTGATGGACTGAGCTGACCCAGACCCCTCCCTCTAGCCCCACACACCAGAATAGCTGAATAAAGTCTTTGTTTTGCTTCATTGGAGTCCTCTATCATTTGGTCTCTTTCTCCATGTCTGTCCAAACATTTTGTTACCCTGGTGGTGCATACTTCCCCTTTTCTCCATTTCTGTCACCCTGAGTTTTTCCATCACTTCCCTACTCTGCATCTCCTCCTCCCTCCCCTCTTCCCTGCCCCTTCTCACCCCAGCCTCACCTTATAGATCTGGCTGTTTTCTTCATGGGCTGCACCCCTGGCATGCAGCTGCATCTTCTCCTTGCTGTTGGACTCAAAGTCACAGATGTTACAGCGCAGGTGCAGTGGGGAGGCAGACCCATAAGGGGCCCCATCTCCCAGAGGAACTGGGGAGGGGGTGCCCGTGGCTCCACTGCCCTCTCTCAGGTGGGCTGCCAGCTGGTACTTCTGAGCATGTTTATCAGTCTTGAGGTGGAGCTGGAAGTTGGCCTTGAGCTGGGTGCCATAGCAGCAAAGCTTGCAGCGGTGCGTGTCACCGGCCACCTCCTTCCATTCAGCTTCCGGGAGGCTTCGGCCTACACTGCAGTGGTACAGCAGCAGCTCCAGGCTGTCTGTGCTGAAGGCCTGGCACACTAGGCAGCGGAACACCCTCAGGGATGGGCTGTCATCTGGGGGTGGAGAGTTGGGCATGCCATCAGATGAGGAGCCTAGGAGCTGACTTGGTGGCAGGTGGGCATCTGGGGAGAGGCTGCCAGGGGCTAGGGGAAAAGAAACAGATTAGTGGCCCAAAGGAATAAATGAGGCAATGTAAATTTGTTGTATGAGGAGATGAGTTAATGAGTGGGATAGAGCTCAGATGTTACCTAGTGGGGACCTGGCCTTTGGGAGAAAGTAGGGGATAGAGTGTGGCTCTGGGAAGGAGAAAAGGGGGAGAGGAGCAGAGTTTAGGATGCTTACCAGGTGTGGGGAACTTGCGGGCAGGTGCTCCAAAGTTGTGGAAACCATTGAGAAGCAGCTGGGCCTCCAAGGGCTTGTCTGGCCTGAGCCCAGGGCCAGACAAGGAGGTCTGAGGCTGCCCTAGGGCCTGGGGACCGAAGTACTGGAAGAGTTCAGGGGGGTTAGTGGAGGCAGTCCCTGGTGGTGGAGGAGGGCCTGGGCCCACCAGCCCGGGGGGCAGGCCCAGTGGCAGCCCCTGGTGCAGCATTAGGACATTCTGCATGTGCTTCTCTGAGGTCATGTGGATGCGCAGGTTTCGGGAGATGTTGGTCTCATAGCTGCACACCTTGCACTGCCAGGATGATTTGGTCTTGGGCTCTTTGTTCCCTGTAGAGGGTGGGAGTGCTGCCTCTGGGGGACTTCCCTGCTCACCGGGGCCTGCCTGGAAGCCCTGCAGGTTTGCCAGGTGCTTGTCAGACTGCATGTGGATGCTGAGGTTCCCTTTGGTGGTGGTGGAGTAGTTGCAGACATCGCAGCGGTAGGGTTTGTAGCCACAGTTGTAGCTCTCCCCACGAGCAAGGCGGGGGTGGACTCCCCCAGCACTGCAGTAGCTGCAGTGACTGTTGCTCTCAGGGTGTTTCTCTCGCATGTGCACATCCAGGGTCTGCTGGTACTTGTAGTGCCAGTTGCACTTGGGACATTTGAGTGTCTTGCAGGAGTTGCGTGAATGTAACAGGGACATGTGACTGGACAGGCTGAGTCCTTGGAAGGCTGCAGGGGCTGGGGTATAGTCATCAGCCAGGCGGTAGGGCTGGGGTAGGTCATGGGGGTCTTCAGGGGAGCCCACTGGGACAGGGAGACTACCCCCTTCCTTAGAGGTGGGTGAGCTTTGGTTGAGTTGGGGGCAGAGCCCGCCATCCTCTTCTTGCTCTTCAGGGAACCAATCTGGCCCTGCCTCGCCTGCTGCTACTGGTGATTCTTTGGCTTGGGTTGGGCTGGGGTCCCAGGTGGCTGGGGTTGTGGGTGGGGAGGGTGGGCTGAGGACCATGACTTCTTCAGTGGGAAGGACAAAGGCCTGGACCTCTGCCTCAGGGGGGCCATCCTCCATGTGGGCTACATTTGCCTCTGTGCTCAGTGTGCTCCCATTGTCAAGGGAGATTTCAAAAGGAGGGGGAGCAGAGTGTTTTGGTTCCAGAAAGCTTATGAGGGCCATGCAGCCCTCATCTCCCTCCTGGAGCACAGCTGGGCTGCCTGGCAGGCCCTGGTGTTGGGCAGGGGTTAGCTTTAGCCCATGAGACTCTGTGTGACCCATAAAGGCCTGGGGCCTGCTAAAACCCAGGCGGCACAGAAGGCAGAGCCAGAAGAGTACCATGTGGCCTCCCCCGCTGTTCCCCATGGGGCCATCTTTGGGATCTCCAGGTGGGTTTGGAGCCAGCTGGTAGCTCCAGAAGGCTCCATCCCTTCCCTCACAGGCAGCCAGAGATGGTGCTGAGGTATCGTGGGACAGAATTTGGTCAGAAGAGCTAAAGCCTTGGATTAGGTCAAAGCCATGTTGGATATGAAGGGCAGTGAGGTGTGCGGGAGGTGGGTGGGCAAGAAGGGGCAGGCTAGGCTCTTCCTTGATGCCTGCCTCACCCCAGGGGAAGCCCTTTGGTAGCACGAGTTCACTGCCACCTGGCAGAGAAAGCTTGGCCACTAGGTAGGCCTCACCGCCAGCTGTGAAGAATAGGTGGTTGCTTAGGTCCACGGGAGGGAGTCCTTCCTCCTCCTGCTCCTTGTCCTTCTTTACCCCCAGGTCCTTTGGTGGGAAGCGACCATAGCCAGGCCCTTCTTGGGGCTCCCCAATCTCCTTTGGTGGAACGAGGCCACAGCCTGACTCCAGGGGCTGTCCCCCTGGCTCTGAGGGCCTCATGCTCTCAGAGGGGGAGGGGGCAGCACAGGGATCTTTGGTGACAGGATCAGAGGCGGTGCTGAAGGAGGAGGTGTCTGGAGGCGGGGACGGGGCATTGTGCCCAGGGGAGGAGGTGTTTCCAGCGGTAGAGGCTAAGTTAAGGGTGGCCATGGTAGATGGAGGAGTGTGGAGGGTTCATTTCAGCGAGATGGCCAGTACCCTGCAGGGAAACATCAAGAGAGCAATGCTGTGAGGCTGCAGGGACCCCCGCCAGACAGCTGAATCTAGATACTGCAGTCCCATCCTCTTCCATGAACACCAGACTCAACCATTTCCCAACATGAAGCTTCACTAGTGTCTAATAGGCTTCAAAATTTATGTCCCAAATCAGAACTCTTTATTTGTCCTCCGGGCCTGCTCTACCTCAAAAGTTGGTATCATTTAGCCAGTTGCTTAGGCTGAAAAACCTAAAAGCTTTCTCTTGTCTTCCCCATATCCAGGTTAGCAGCAACCTCTGAAATCCCACCACTTTTCTTCTTCCATCATGGCCCAAACCATTATCATCTCTTTCCTGAACTAATGCAGCTGACTCCATGTTGGTGTCCCATTTTCCACTCCTGACTGCTACAATCTATTTCCCCTCCACCAGCAGCCAGAATGGGGGCTGGGTCTGCTTTACTGCCCTGTCATTGAGCACATAGAACTTGCCTGCCTCACAGTCAATAGATGTCTTTTGAAAGACAGAACACTGGGAAAGTCCCTCAGATTTTCTATGTCCTGCAGAAGTAAATTCCTTAAATCAAGGTCCTATTGCTAGAGATAGGCCATAACTGATTTCCCCTGGCATGAGGGACCATGCTGTTCTTGTATGCCTCCTAGATCCATCTCTGGTCACAAGCATGTGGAACAGATGGGAGCTTCCCTGCCAGTTGAAAGAGAACAGCTCATATATTGCCTCCTCCTCCTCAAGGAGATAAAAAAAAAAAAAGCAAAGTAATAATATTACTGATAGCTATTAAGGTACATATACCATGCTCCTGGCACTATGCTAAAAGCTCATCTAGGCTCGGTGCCTGTAGCTTAGAGGCTAGAGCACCAGCCACATACACCGGGGCTGGTGGTTCGAACCTGGCCCGGACCTGCTACAACAAAAAAATAGCCAGGCATTGTGGCAGGCATCTGTAGTCCCAGCTACTTGGGAGGCTGAGGCAAGAGAATCACTTAAGCCCAAGAGTTTGAGGTTGCTGTGAGCTGTGATGCCATAGCACTCTACAGAGGGTAACACAGTGAGACTCCATCTCAAAAAATAAAATAAAAATAAATGCTTCATCTCATATAATCTCACATCAACCTTATGTTACAGATGAGGCAGCCAAGAAGCAAGTTAAGTATCCTGCTGAGGGTCACACAGCTCTAAAGTGGGAGAACTAGAGAAGGACTGGCCAAGCACTAAGTAAACCCCAAAGCTGTGGCCTAGATTCCCCTATCTAGCTGGACTATCCCTCGGATACAATAAGAGCAAAATGAGCCTCCAAAGATCTAGAAACCAGGATTTCTGGGCAGCTTCCAGCTGACTAGAAGTGCCAAAGCTCCCATTCTTATTTATTTTTTATTTATTTTTGAGGGACTCTCACTATGTTGTCCTGGGTTGACTGCCTTGGTGTCACAGCTCACAGCAACCTCAAACTCTTGGGCTTACATGATTCTGTCTTGCCTCAGCCACCCAAGTAGCTGGGACTATAGGCGCCCGCCATAATGCCTGGCTATTTTTTGGTTGTAGTTGTCACTGTTGTGTGGCAGGCCTGGGCTGGATTCGAACCCGCCAGCTCCAGTGTATGTGGCTGGTGCACAGATTTTTTTTTTTTGAGACAGAGTCTCTGTTCTCCAGGGTAGAGTGCCATGGTGTCATCATAGCTCACAGTAACCCATCACACCTCTCACCCTCACCCCAAATTCCTAGATTTGGAATGGGTCCTTAGTTTGGCTCCACCCAGCCAATGGCTCCACCCATTCCAGCTTCTCTTCTCCTCCAGGGGGTCTAGCCTGGCGTGAAGTCTGAGGCATTAAAAAGCTCCGATTTGGGCTGGATTAGCATGCTAATGAAATGCAAATCAGCACCAGGAAAAGGGTGGAGGTGACAGGGGAGGGGGGAGTTAAAGAACCAAAAGGGGAGTGAAGGAATTGGACTGTAGGAGTTGATTCCCAGATAACCAGAAAGCAGAAGCCCTAAAATTCTGGGAGAAAGGGATTCCTCCAACCAAATCCTTGGTGAGTAGAAGAGGTAAGTGTGCTGGTTTGTGTGGGTCTGACATTTCACTGTCAATCCCACAGGGTGGGCCCCACCACCCTTTACCCACTTCTCCCCAGAAGGAATGGATTCAGGCTAGAGGGGCCTGTCCTGGGCCCTGCACTTGCCCATTCTGACCAGCTTCTTCCTGGCTCCTGACTTGCAACTCTAGATCACAGTTCAGAGGAGGGATAGGCAGACCTAAGCCCCAAATCCTGTAGTAACTTCAGATTCTAAAGCATCTGCTTCCTAGGGCTGGAAAAAGACACAGCTGATTCCTAGCTAGAAACCAAAGGAGCTTAGTTTTTGGCTAGCTAGTGGGTGAGACTCAGATCAGCCCAGGGTAGGTCAGCAGCTGTTTAAAATTGCAAATCTCTTCCCCACTACCCAACCTAACCCTCCTCTTCTCAAGGAAAGAATTTCAATTGCAAATTTATCTCTGCCTCAGTGCATCTCCACCACCCCCATCCACTGCCACCAATTTTCCTTCCCACTTTCATGTTGGTGCTTCTCCCATCACCCACTATTTATTACAAACCTTTAGCTGCAGCAATTATTTTTTCACTTTTTTTCCTCCTTCTGTGCCCCTCCTCTATCTTAACTTCTCTCCTTCTCTGAATCTCTAGGTCCCTACCTACCTTGAACTAGAGACGCTGTGGAAACACACAACAGGCCTAAAAATCATCCTTCATTTGCCTCCTCCAGGTCAAGATACTTGTTCACCCTCAGACCCCTCGCTATTCCTCTCTTTAGTTCCCGGCTTTCTCTAAAGGCATCATGTCTCCCTTGGGACACATCTCAGATGTGGGTAAAGGGGCAAAGTGAATCCTCAAAGGTCCTGACATTCCTGCCTCTGGAGGAGGGACGGAGGAAGAGGGTGGATATGGTGTGAAGAGGAGGTGGGAGACACTCAAAAGGAAAGACTTGGGTAGAGGTGAGGGTTGGAGGTCTCTACGGAGGAGAGGGGTTAGGGGAGACAGAGCAGCCAGTGGCGGTGGTGTGATTAGAGAGGAGATTGATGTGAAGGGGCGCCACAGACGGCAGAGAGAGTCAATAAAACGAGAGGATCACATTAGAGGCGACAGAGAGAGCTTTAAATTACAAGGCTGCTGCCACCGAGGGGGATGGGAGGAGGGAGGCCTGGAGCCAAGGGAGGGTGGAGAGTTCTGAGGATGTAGTCATCCCCTGAGATGAGTCTTCAGCTCCAAAATGGCCCCTCTGTCTCCAAAGCTCCCTGCAGTCCCTTCATTCCTCCCTCCTCCCTAATGTGTGTCCTCACTAGGGGAGGGTGGGAGGAAGGGGAAGATGAAGAGAAAGCTGTAGAGAAACAGAAGAGACTTTTTGTTTTCCTTTTGGTATTGCCCTCTTCCTCCTTCCAGACCCTGGTCTCTGATTACTCCTCAGGATGAGAAGAAAAGGATGGAAGTGCTACTTTCAAAACTCAACTAGGGTGTCACTGCCCCACAAACAAACAAAATATAGTTGTAACTACTGAACTGCAAATATTTGTCCATGGGACAAATGGGTAAATATACAGTCCTTAGAAAGGGAAGACACCAGGGAGCCAGGAGGCCACAAGGCACACCCTAAGACCCAGAAAGCTACAGAGATGGGGAGAGGTTATGAGACAGAAAGACTCACATGTGAAGTTGCAGAAAAAGAAGTGGAAAGCTTTAAGGTAGGTTCTGAGCCAAGCAAGCTGGGGAAGCTTAAGTTTGGCTTAAAAACCCTAGAGCCAAAGGGACAGGGCAAAGGAAGGACCAAAAACATGAAATCTGAGGAATCTGCCCCTCACTAAAGGGAGGGTTCAAGCTGCCAGTGTGGGGTTGTACAACTAGAGGTGCTTCTTCCCCTGAACCCACAACAAAACCAGGATACACAGACACACTACACACACACAGACACACTACACACACACACACACACACACACTCCCCTCTCAACTCTGGCCCACCAGGAAAGGAAAAGAAACACTACTGACCCCTAGTGGTTATAGAGGGAACATCGTCAAGGAGAGGGCAGGCCTGATGGGTAAGACGGGCTTTTTGCCCCCTCAACTTCCCTCCAAAAACCAGAAAACAGTCCCCTCCTCCTTTTCTGCAAACACAATTATATGGCAAAGACTTTGCAGTGGCAAATGATTTTGCAGCATGGCAAAGGCTTTAGCAGCACAGCAGTCTATCAGGACACTATCAAGTTTGCTTAAAATTTGCATATGATGATTTCTACACAAGAGCCTTCCAAACATTTTTGCCTTTCACTTTTCTGAGTATTTGATCTACCCACTTACTCTTACTCAGACCCAATTTTAGGATCTTGACTTTTTTCTTTCCTCTCTCTGAAATTCTTGCCTAAGGCATCCCTCTCTTCCATGCTCACTTTGCTCTTGTCTTTCTCACCCTTTTTGTTTCAACCTGTTGCTTTCAAGCGGAGGCAGACATGGAGAAGGAGAACAGTAAAGACAGAAGTGTGTGTGCCCCCTAGCAAGGATTGTTTAATATAAACACCAGATAAACTCTTTTTTTTTTTTTTTTTTTTTTGTAGAGACAGAGTCTCACCTTATCGCCCTCAGTAGAGTGCCGTGGCGTCACACAGCTCACAGCAACCTCCAAATCCTTGGGCTTAGGCGATTCTCTTGACTCAGCCTCCCAAGTAGCTGGGACTACAGGCGTCTGCCACAACGCCCGGCTATTTTTTTGTTGCAGTTTGGCCGGGGCTGGGTTTGAACCCAGCACCCTTGGCATATGGGGCCGGCGCCCTACCTGCTGAGCCACAGGCACCGCCCACCAGATAAACTCTTAAGTAGATAAACTTTATTTTTTTTTAAGACAATGGAACATGAGTTTTGGATCCACGCAGAGCCAGATTCAATCCTAGCTCCAGCAGTCACCAGCTGTGCACCCTTGGCAAGTCTCAGTCTCCTTGCCTGGAAAAATGGGAGTAGTGGTATCTTGCTTACCCAGCTGTGAAGACCAGAATAGGTAACGTGTAAAGTGCGTATACTGGGTATTCAGTGAGAGTAGCTCTTTTCCTTCTCTCCGTCATGGAGCAGAGCAAGGTGTTTTGCACAGGTGCTGACAAATTTCCTCTGCTTCACCTCTTTCTTGACTAAGGCTCATCATCTCATCTCTGCCCTTACTGAGGGCAGAATCTTAGGTAGACAGGATTTAAATCTAGCCTACCCAGCAGTGGAAGTCACTTCTTGGCTCTCTTGCTTGCTGGGTCTAGAAGTACCCATTACCCTAGAGCAAAGAGTGGAAGCTTTGCCTAGGCTTACACTTGGACAGGGTGCAGAAGTACCTAATACCTGGATGAGAACTATTCCCACCTTTCTCTGCATTTCTTTTTTTCTCTCGCTCTTTTATCCCTGAATATCTTTTCCAGGTCATATCTGCATTTAAAACTATCATTTTCTCGGGCGGCGCCTATGGCTCAGTTGGTAGGGCGCCGGCCCCATATACCAAGGGTGACGGGTTCAAACCCGGCCCCGGCCAAACTGCAACCAAAAAATAGCCGGGTGTTGTGGCGGGCGCCTGTAGTCCCAGCTACTCGGGAGGCTGAGGCAAGAGAATCGCTTAAGCCCAGGAGTTGGAGGTTGCTGTGAGCTGTGTGAGGCCACGGCACTCTACCAAGGGCCATAAAGTGAGACTCTGTCTCTACAAAAAAAAAAAAAAAAAAAAAAAAAAAAACTATCATTTTCTCTGTCTCTAAATTTTACCTTCTATATTTAAGAACAAAACAAAACAGTAATCCTGTTCCTCCATTTATATTCTATCTCTCCTAGACTTCTCCCTTCCTCCTTCTATAAATATTTAGGGAATGCTTAGTTTTGTAAGAGAGAGAGAAAACCAATATGTCAGGGAATGAGTTAGATATCTAGCCATTTGGGAAAAAGAATGTCATAGAAGGTAGTTAAGGCAGAGAAGAGGAAGCCAAGACAGAGGGAGAGGTAGGTAAGTGAGGAGGGAATAAAGCTGGATCTCAATTTGCATATGTAAATACTGAATCTCTTCCAGGCTTCCCAACTCTGCCACCAAATTGGGTAGGTGTATGGGAGGGATTGGGTGAGGTGTGGGAAGGGAGGCTATAGACTAAAATCACACCCATCCACATTTTCATGGATTTGTTGAGGTGTGCTGCAGTGTGTCTGCTGCTGGTGAGGGGGTGTGTCCAGGAGAGGAGCCTCTTGCCGTGGCATCTCCCTCAATGACTCACAGAGTGTTAGCTGTGTTAAGATAGCAGTGTGGAGCTGTCCTGCCACACTGATCTGTGTGATCTCAGTGCGCTGGAGAGACTCACATTCTACTAGATGTGGTCCTCACATTCTAGATACCACAGGCTTAGACAACCACAAGAGGCCGCTCAGAACTCTTGTCTGTATGAGCACTCAGTATGAAAGGACAGGAAGTTGTGCCCTTGAATTCAGAATCAGGATCCTAGCATGGAGGACCTCTATAGAAGGGATTCTGTGTGATGTAATGACTCCACTTAAATAATGTTACAACAACAACTAACTGTAACAATACAATATATAGCCAGTATCTTTAAATGTTTACCATATGGTGGGCACTGTGCTAAGCCCTTGGCAAGTATCACTCACCTAATCTACTACAACCTGATGTAATAGATCTGCATGTTCCTTTCTTTTTTGAGACAGTCTCACTTTGTCTCCTTCGGTAGAGTGCCATGGCATCATAGCTCACAGCAACCTCAAACTCTTGGACTCAAGAGATCCTCTTGCCTCAGCCTCCCCAGTAGCTGGAACTACAGGTGCCCGCCTATTTTTAGAGAGGGGGTCTTGCGCTTGCTTAGGTTGGTCTTGAACCTGTGAGCTCAGGCAATCCACCTGCCTTGGCCTCCCAGGGTGCTAGGATTATAGGCATGAGCCATTGTACCCGGCCCTCATGTTCATTTCTATTTTACAAACATGGAAACAGATTTAGATGGGTTAAATCATTTTTAAAGTCTCTCAGAAGAATTGAGATTAGCACTCAGGTAGCCTGGCCCTCCCCACTGCCTTCCTCTGCTCTTGTATTAATTTGTAAGCTTCTGAACTCTGGCTGGTATGCATTTCGAATGAGGCCTTTGAGTTTGTGTTATTCTGCCCTTAGGTCTGTCACTTTGAGCATATGGGCTGTTCTGCTCTTCTTAGAGCTTAAATGTGCTAGATGGCTCTTTCACAGTTGGTTTGTTTCTTAGTGTAAGACAGGCCTGAACAGGATCACTGCCTTATGAAACTCCAGGGGCGCTATTCATGAAGGTGTCTATGCAGGGGGCACTGACCATTTTGTGTATGTGTAAATGTATGGAGAGAGGAAAGGGTGAGATGTGATAGATATGGCAGACAGTGTTATTTGATGATATGTGTACTGGTTTGTGATAATGTCTCTTAAAGGTGAAATCTACATATGTGTATCCATATTAGTGTATGTATTTCATCTGACAAGCAGTCTGGAGTCCAGGCAGGGTAACTCAAGCTTGTAATCTCAGCACTTTGGGAGTCTGAGGCAGGAGGATCACTTTAGGCCAGTGAAGTGGGCAAAATAGTGAGACCCCACCTCCACAAAATTAAAAAAAGGCAGTCTTTAAAGGCCAGGTGGGGCAGGCGCAGTGGCTCATGCCTGTAATCTTAGCACTCTGGGAGGCCAAGATGGGTGAGCTCGCAAGTGCAAGACCAGCCTGAACCAGTGCAAGACCTCACAGTTGGTTTGGAAGAAGCTCTCTAAAATTAGCTGGGCGTTGTGGCAAGTGCCTGTAGTCCTAGCTACTCAGGAGGCTGAGGCAAGAGAATTGCTTAAGCCCAAGAGTTTGAGGTTGCTGTGACCTATGATGCCACGGCACTGTACCAAGGGCAATAAAGTAAGACTCTGTCTCAAAAAAAAAACAAAAAACCCCCCAGTCTTTAGAGTTAGACAGACCTGAAAGCAAATTCTAGTTCTATTCCTTAATATGTAAGTGACCTCAGGTAAGTTAAGGTCTCAATTCTGTTTCTCCAATGGGGATTAGTACCTCATGGAGTTGTGTCCAATGAGGTAATTGTTACTGAGATTGACACTGTGGATGTGATCAATAAATGGAAATGATAAGTATTCATCCACTTGCCTTATTTCTTGAGTTGGGGAATATGTGTACATTTATTGCTTTTTGATGGTATTGGGGGAGCTGGCAGCCTGAGTTTAGCCCTGTCTCAGCACCTTTGGGGGGCTAGTGAAGGTGGTCATTCTTGGCCCCTGACTGGATTTTCCCCTTGGCCCTCCAGTCACATCTGTGTGGGCCCTGGGCTTCCCATTCGGCAACGGGGTGTCCTGTGCGGGTGTTGCTGTGTGCCTGTATATGCTTGGTGGCCTGGCTGGCGCGGGAGTGTTTGGGGTGGTGGTAATTACTGGGATGGCCCAGCCCTAATGAGTGTGATCTTGTTACACTCTCGCCGCCTCTAATGGAGCTAACCTCATTTCACAGCCATTAGAGATGGAGATGAGGCCCCGCCCACTGGCCCCGCCAGCTGCAGCTTTTGCAGCCCTAGCCACGTTCTTTCCCTCCGGCTCGCCATTTCTCCATTCTACCTCTCCTCCTTCCTTTTTTTCCTGCTCTTCCTTCCAGGTTTCCCTTTCCTGTTCCCCATTGTTCTTTTCCCTAATCCTCTTTGTGCACCTCTCCCATTTCCCCCTCTCTTTTCATATCTCCCTCTCCTCTCCTCCGTTCCTGTGTTCCTTTTCCCTTCACTCAGCACTCTCCCTTTTCCCTCCCCTTCTGGATTTCTCCTCCACATTACCATTTCTCCTCCACATTGCCATTTCTCCATCCTCTTTTCACACCCCTCCCCTACCCCTCACTGCTGCTTTCCCTCCCCTCCTCCACATTGCCCTGTCTGGCCAAAGGACGAATCTCAAGGGGAAACCAGCAAAGACAAACAAGGAGCAGTGACTTCATTATCGTCGTTAATTTGCCACTTCAGTTCCTCCCACAAGGGTCAAGGCCAGCACGGCTTGAACTCAGGCCTGACACGAAGACTGAGACCACAGCTTGGCTTTTCAGCTTTATGTCTCACACAACCACTCTTCCATCTCCATTCCCTGTGGGGGTCAGGCTACTGGTTTTCTCTCCCCTTTCTTAGTCCTCACAGCCTCCTACCTTCCTTCCTTTTTCATTTAAATTGTGGCCATCTCCCAAGCTTTCTGGCCTCTGGAAGACAGAGTGTTTTAACTTTCAGCTGTCATACTCTTTTCCTCCCCATTCCTCCCTGCCCAATCTGTCCTGAACTGGTTTCTTGTTCTTCCTTGGTCTTTTCCTAACCTCAAGTGCACTTCTTTCCCTAAAACACTAGGATTTATCTCAAGGTTTGTGGAAACCATATAGCCTTGAAGAAGGTAAAGGAAGAAAGGTGTCTGTGGCCCAAGCAGGCCAGTGGTACAGAACATGGGGAGAAATGTAGACAACTGCAATGGAGATGAGGCCCACGTGTCAAGGGGACCAGCAAAATCTAGAGTACACCCATGGCCCAGGAAAAGGACAGAGGCACATGGCTAGGCCTAGAGGCAAGGAGAGCCCGGGGGGATTGCCAACAAAACAAGGAATGAAAAATTTGAGGATGCAAATGGCATTTACCCTATCAGGTCCTTGGGGAAACACTACCTAATACCCCTGTCCTACCCTCTGCCCTCCTTCACTGAGAAGCCAAATGACTGGCAATTGACTCTTGACCTCTAGCCCAAGCCCAGCCCCAAAGGGAAAGGCCTAGGGTAGTTAGCTGTGACTGGAGGATGCACTAGGGAAATGTCCACACATGAAGTACAAATGCCTGGCCCACACCTATCCTGTCCCATCAACTGCGCATGAACATGCTCCAGAGGACCAGATCCTGTGTGCACTCCCCTCTTCTCTCCACACTGTGTTCTTGCACACCCTGGGCCAGTCATGGCCTCCTAATTGCACAGGCATGCAATGTTCCAGTGGATCACTCTACTGGGAATTTCAGGCCTGAACGTTAGCTTTGATATTATCCTATATTTCTGTCCAAACACAGAAGAGGGCTCTTGTTTTCTCATGACTTTTGGGAAAACAAAAACAAAAACGTTGAGGGGTCCAGAGCTGTTTCAGTAATAATTAGTAAAAGATGTCTTCCTCCAGGTGTGTGCAGATCCCACATTAATGGTATAGCTTGGTGATGAGCACGGGAGACGGGGGTGGGTCTCAGAACAACTGCACATGACCGTCTTGGTCTCTGGATTAGTTCCTTCACGTGGGGGCTGCTAAGAGTCACTGGGATTGCCTCAGTGGGTTGGAAGTCATTTCTGAATCTGTCACCCCTGCCTTACCAACCTTGGGTGGAGGAGGGATGGGCAGGCAGTTCTCCAGGGCTTTCCTCAGAGAGGCAAGGAGTTCTGGGAAAGTGGGGGTGGTGGGATGACTGAGCTCAGTATGAGGAGCCCAAGAAGAAAGATGGAAAAATCAATGAAATGAGTTTCTAACGGTGAGGTAAAGGACCGCCGTGTCGACAGCCTGTCGCCTACTGCAAAATATGAGCTGCCCTAGTCCGTGGCGGCAGCTGACAGTGCATACAGCCACCACTGTCTTCCCTTCAGAATCCCACCGGCCAGCCCCCTCTCCAGCTGCCCTGGCCTTTATTATAGCAAGACTCTTCCCTGGGACTCCCAGCTTGCTATTCTCTCTCTTCTCATCTTCCCTAGATTTTTTACTCCATTCAAGGGCTTTTTGGCTCTTCACCACAGGCACAGGCTATCATCCCTGACAGGGTGCATCTTTCTCCCCTATGATGTCTGTGCATTTAGACCTCTCTTTGCAGATTTCACTAAGAGCTGTCTTCCCATCTTCTCCTTAATAATTCTGGACTTTTTTGACAGTGAGCAGTTATATGTCAAGGCCATCCCTCACAGTGTTCTTTACATTAAGGTCTGGGCAGCAGTAACCTCTGCCTCCTTCTGCCTTTTGGCCCCCATGGCCAATGCTGACTTTCTTATAACTACCTGGGTTGGGACAAGTGTTTAGAATGAGTCTGGTATTGATTTTTGAACTCTTATTTGCGGCCATTCTATATATAGTAGAACCTTTATAAAGTGACCACCCAAGAGACAGTAACAAACTGTCAACATATGGAGGTGGCCATGTGCATGTGGTGCATGTCCAGTCTATGAAATTTAGGTCAACTTAAGGAGGTGGTCAATGTAGGGAAGAAGTCAAGGTTCTACTATATATGGGCACAACCAACTCAATTGTTTCAGATTGGGAATGGAGTGAGGAGGCTACTTCCAATTCAAATTTGTTGGCTCTTTGGAAACAACTTTCAACCTTTTCTGAAAACTGCCTCCCTACTCCACATCTTCCTCTTGGGCTCCTAGGACTGTTCATGTTTCTCTCTAATTATCTCTATGAACACTCTGCCTGACATCATCCCCTGGCTGCCTCCACATGTGCCCCTAACTCAGTCCATCCTCTCTATGCCTTAGATCTCTCTGTTACTGGTTAACTCCTCTCCACCCATTCCCTCTAGTTCCTGATTTCCCAAATTGCTCATTTATACATACTTGGGAGAAGGGTACAGGTGGTGAGCATTAAGTGGGCAACTCTTTTCCCTAGCCTCTCCCTATTAATTTAGCATTTCATCAATAGGTATTTATTAAGCCTCTTCTCTGTGACAGACACGTGTAGGTGCTGGGAAACAAGTGGAAACTAGACAGATGCAGCTACACACACACACGGCCACTGTTATTATCCCTGAGTCTCTCACCAGATAGCTTAGACTAAAGGATTCACACAGTGTCCCTTTTCCTCCACTTATATAGCCAAAATCCACTGTGCCCTCTGGCATTCCAGGACCTCTTTTTTTCCTATCCCTATGTCAGTTTACACTCTCACACAGCTCTGATCCCTTCTCTTCTGCATTTCCAGCTCTAGCTTCCATTCCTAAACCCAGCGCCAGGTTCACCTTACATTTTCAACAACTCTCCTCCATGCTCACGAAGCCTTTCTCCTTTCATGGTCTGTACTGCCATTTCCAGTTCTCCCTTTTCTGCCTGCCTTTCAGTCCTACCATCCTGACCTCAGTGCCCCATGTCTCCGCAGGTCCCTTCCTCTTGCTCTTGTCATGCTTTAGTGAGCCCCAGGCACTCACAAACAAAAGAGTTTTCTGTGACAACTGTGGTTCTCAGCTGAGAACAGCTCCAGGGAGGCAAGGTCAAACTACCAGAGCCAGGAATCCTAAGGATCTGAGTCAGGTCCCAGCCCCACACATGATACAGCTTCCCAGCAAAACAGTTAAGTTATTCTTGTATGGGTCTCAAGGTAAGAGCAGCTGCCTCTGACATCATGGAGGGAGGAACCCTGTCGGTTGCCAAGGCAATGCCAACAATTTATGATATCAGAGGCTTGAGGTCTTTTGGCTCTCAGGGGGCTAGGAAGATTCAAGTTCCTGTCAGCTGAAGTAAAAGGGAATTCTACTTTTTCATCTCTTTGCATGTGTTATCCTGGCTTGGGAATGAAATGCAAAGGCCTTGGTAGGGAAGCAAGTGATTATGCCAATGGAATGAACATGTCGAGGTTCTCTCTCCCTCCCTTCCCCAGATATCTCTGGGCTTTCTCTTTTGGGGCTTCACTCAGTGGTATTTCTGCTATGATTATTTTCCAAATCCTGTTGCCTACCCCCAATCTCCCCTGCAGCGCTCTCTTTGCATCAGTCGTGATGAGACTGTATCCTCCTCGCGCCAGAGGCATTTGTTTCCTTCCATACCTCATCCTCCCGCTTTTCCCCAGCAAACTCAGTGCAGCTCAGATGTGCCTCAGCACTCCTCTGCCATCCATTTACCTCCTTTGTACCATACTCTTTTCCCAACTCATCTTATTCATCAATTCCTCCCTTCCCCCATTTTACCACTATATTTATTTCATAGTGCTATTTCTGTTGACCTCCTCTTAGCAATATTCTATCATTTCCCTTCCTCTTTCCTTCTGCATAGCTAACTCATGTTTTATTTCATTCTCCCACTTTCCCATTAATCACTCCTTGGTCCCTCCCCTGCCCACCCTATTCCGCATAGATTTTCCTCTCTTCCTTTGCAAGTCCCTCCCATCATACATTTCTCTACCCCATGTGTTTATTGCACCAGCCTCCCCCTCCTTTCTGTAATTTTGTTCACTCCCCAAATCTTCCATCTTTTGCTCATATTTATCTCCTTTTACCGCTCCAAGCTCCTGAGGTCTGGAAAAACAACAATGGGCTTAAAACCAAGGTAAACTCTCCAGATCCTTTATCCACCTGTACTGTTCTTTAGGCTGAATGAACCTGGCCCCTTGCATAAGACAGCTTCTACTACACTAGTAAAGAATGGTGCTGAATCCAAATATGATTAACAGCAGGGGCCCATGAAGAAGATGAACTAAAAAGTGAAGAAAAATCCATAGATATGTAGAATGAACTGAAGGATGGGGCCAACAAGGCAGGGTGGAGCTTAGAGTCCTAGAGAATGTCCCTTTGTAAAATCAAAGTTGACAGTTAACTGACATAATGGCGCTGATTGATGAAGGGGTTATAAGCCCCTGGAAGCCCGTTAAATTGATTTCTTGGCCTATCGATGTGCCTTCACAAACTATACCGCCCCACCTCTCTCAGTGCCTTGCTTGCTGTTACCTTCTGCTGCTGGGGTTAAAACACTGGGTAAGAGGCTGAGGGATAAAAGAAACTCTGAGTGACCAGGGAGAAAAGGTAGGAAGAGTGCAGATTGTAGGAACAAAGGTGGAGAATAAGCAAGAGAGATCATGGGAGACAGAGGGACAAAAAGGAGTGAAACAAAATGGGGAGATAAAAAATATACAATGGGGCGGCGCCTGTGGCTCAACGGGTAGGGCGCCGGTCTCATATGCCGGAGGTGGCGGGTTCAAGCCCAGCCCCGGCCAAAAATTAAAAAAAAAAAAAAAAAAAAAAAAAAAAAAAAATATACAATGATATAGTGGGAGAAGGGGGGGAATTATGGCAGTAGAAGTGGGAAAGGAAGATGATACACAGGAGATCGGGAGGTAAGGTCTTGATGGGGGAGACAGGCACATGGCAAAAGGAACAGTCAACAATGCTAGGAAGTTCCAAAGCTTTCCTGGTGAAGGTGGAAGAGGAGGCTGTCCTGGCCATGCTGAAAGGCCACCAGAATCTTTGAGGAAGGCATATCTGCTCCAACCCCCTACTCTAATAGGCCTCTGACCACGACCACCACAATCATGACTGATCAGCAAACTCCAGAGTAGCCTGAAAAGGCCAGCAAAACCCGGGCAGACCCAGAAGGAGAGGGTATGGAGTCCTAGACAGGCAGAACAGTCGCGCAACCAAGGCGTGACACAGTGACGGGACACATGGAGAGGATCACTCAGGTAGAAAGGGTCACAGCAGAGACAGTGACACACAGACCCAGAGATGGATGAGGTGGGGAGACAAATGCAGAATAGTAAAACCAAGAGGCAGGGACACACAGAGACCAGAGGAGCTACAGGCAAGAGCAAGAAGCGTGGTTTAGTGCTCGAAAATGATAGGGTTACTCAGAGAGAGGGGCAGACAAGAACGGATGGGGGTCAAGCTTCACCTTGAATGGGGGCTGTGGCCTCACCTCACCTGCTTGCACTTTTCAAAAAAAAAAAAAAGCTCAACTTCAGGCAAAACGAAGACGGAAGACTGAAGAGGGTATATCCATATCCCCTCCCACCCCACGCCCCAGCGCGCTAGCCCATCCATCAGACAGCCGGCCGCAGTTCTTCCCCCATCCCGCAGCCGGCGGGGGGCCGCCGAGACCCAGACCCCTCCAGGCTGACAGCTCCGAGCTCTCGCACTCACCAGGCCTCCCCTTCCCTCCCCTTTGGACCCCTGCTCCCCGCACAGCTCCGCGCGGTCCGTCTAGGCTTTCGTTACCCTCCGTCTGTCCGGCTGGCCCCTGCCTTTCCCTTCCCGATCTCTCCCTCCACCCCTGCGTCTCTCTCTTCGCCTCATTCCCGCTCGCACGCCCTCTATCTCCCACACCCCTTCTCCCTGGGTTCTCTGTCAGTTGGTCCGTATGTCCGTCTCCCCTCCCCCAGCTCCTTCCCATCCCTCTCCGTCTCCTCCAGCTGCAGTCTCCGAGCGCCTCCTCTCCCCTCCGTCTCAAGCTTCTAAAGAGCAAGGAAGAGAAGAAGAGAGAGAGAGGGAGAGGAGGGGGAAAAAAAAAAAAAAAAAACCAACCCAGCAGCATCGGAAATCGATGCACTTACACCTCAGCTGGAAGCAGGGACGGGAGTCGAACCGCGGCCGCCGAGCAGCGCGAGGCGGGGAGGGGAGGGGGCGGCTCTTGGAAGGGACTTCTCCGATGTGTTGATTCCTTTTTTTCCCCTCCTCCTCCCTCCCTCCAGCGCTCGCTCCGGGGCGTCGGGGACGGAGATGGAAAAAATAAATAAATAAATTCACGGTGGTGAGGGAAGTGAAGGAAAATAATCAATGCTATTTGGCTGCGGCTGAAGTGTTTTCCCGGCTTCGTGAGGGGGTTTCCATTGATTCACCCCGGGCACTCGCTCGCTCCCTGCCTCCACCTCCTCCACCTCCTCCTCCTCGCCCTCCTCCTCCTCCTCCTCGCCCTCACTCCTCCGCCTCATTCACTGGCTGGAGCCAAGGCGTCCCACACAATGGAATAATCAATACCCAGGCGCCCGGGGCGGCCCCACTGAGCAGGTGCAGCGGCCCGCCCGCCGCGACGCATGCCGGGACTTGTAGTCTGTCCGCCCCCGCCCTCTGGCCTGCAAGCGCTGTCCGCCGGCCTTGCTGGACCCAGGGGCCGGGACTGAGATCCCAGGGCAGGCTAGGCAGCCTGCCCAGTATCTCTCGATTCTGCCGCTAGGTCTCAGCCGGTGCCTGCAAAGAGAACAGTTCCCTTTAAATTATTTCTTTTCTTCATCTTGCCTACTGAAATCATACATGTGTTTTGCAGTTTTGTTTTACGTCAGCTCTAGAGCAAGTCCTGGCTTCTACCAGCTTCCCAGAGCCGCCTGAAACCCATCTCTATTTTTTCACTCCCTTCTTCCTGACTTATTATTCCCCCTCACTTCCGACTGGGTACTAGAACCTTCTCTTCCATGGCAATTACTCTGAAGTCTCTTCTGACTCCTCCACGCGGTCACATAGTCCCCTGAGTTAGGTAGGGTTAGGGGAGGTTCTGGCTCCTCCTCCCCATTTTCAGTTTATCTGCTCCGAAGTGCTCCTGTATTTTAATAACAGTTCCAAGCACTTTTACTTATACTGTAACTTGTAGGAAGTTACTTACTCCTCTCAACCCTGTGAGGTAGTATTATTAGTGCCGTTTTACAGTTGAGGAATTTAAGGCACAAACAAGTAACTGGCCCAAGGTTAAATGGCCAATATAAAGCGACAGCACCAAGAGTCAAACCTCGATGGGCTGGCTCCAGAGCCCACACTAGCTGCTACAGGACAAAAAACTCCTGAAGTTCACAAGAAAAAAAGGGAGAAAGAAACTAATACCTTGAGTTTCTACTATGTGACAGTGTGTTACTGAATCCTCACCGGTAATTGTGAGACAGTCCACATTTCCCACTGAAAAAGCAGAGGCTTAGGGCGGCGCCTGTGGCTCAGTCGGTAAGGCGCCGGCCCCATATACCGAGGGCGGCGGGTTGAAATCCGGCCCCAGCTGAACTGCAACCAAAAAATAGCTGGGCGTTGTGGCGGGCGCCTGTAGTCCCAGCTACTCGGGAGGCTGAGGCAAGAGAATCGCTTAAGTCCAGGAGTTGGAGGTTGCTGTGAGCTGTGTGATGCCATGGCACTCTACCAAGGGCCATAAAATGAGACTCTGTCTCTACAAAAAATGAATAAATAAATAAATAAATAAATAAATAAATAAATAAATAAAGCAGAGGCTTAGGGAAGTGGAGTAGCTTGTGCCAAGGCTAAGCATCTAGAAAGTGAAGCTGGGAGTCAACCTCAAGTCCATCTGGCTTCAGAATCTAGTCTTTCCATTGCATTCAGCTTCTTTCCCTACCCCACTGGATTGAACACAGGGAAAATATTAGCTCTTCTTTTTGGGTCAACAAAACTGAAGTGAAGACTAGATGAAAAGCAGACCAGTGAGGAGTTAGGGGCTGGGGTTCCTTCCCTCCTTAACCAAAGGTGCTTGACATCAAATAATGGGAGGGGTACACCCAAGACATCTCAAGTTTAAGATGCCATGTGTTTAGACCAGCGTCCTCCCCACCATGCTTCCTACTGATCATGTTCCCAGAAACATACTGGGGAAAGGGCAGTTGGCACTTGGCATTTCTCACCTATCACAGGAAGAAGGCCGGGAATTAACAAGCTTCAGCAAGCTTCCTCACAGGGAGGGTCAGAAACCCAGCTAAAGTCTCCAGATAACCATAGTCCTTACAAGGAGTAAAAAAAAAGAACCTTCTCTTATTTTGTGTCTCAAAGTACCAACCCTAAGTCTTCCTATATTTTAATGAACATATGAACATGAGTATTTTTTATGACCCCTTCCTTGTTTTTTTTTTTTTTTATGAAATCATAGCTGTGTACATTAATGCGATTATGGGGCACCATACGCTGGTTTTATGGACCGTTTGACACATTTTCATCACACTGGTTAACACAGCTTTCCTGGCATTTTCTTAGTTACTGTGTTAAGACATTTATATTCTTTTTTTTTTTTTCCTTTTTTTTTTGGCTGGGGCTGGGTTTGAACCCGCCACCTCCGGCATATGGGACCGGCGCCCTACTCCTTGAGCCACAGGCACCGCCCAAGACATTTATATTCTACATTTACTAAGTTTCACATGTATCCTTGTAAGATGCACTGCTGGTGTAATCCCACCAATCACCCTCCCTCGGCCCATCCTCCCCCCCCCCTCCTCTTTAACATGAGTATTTCTTCTATTCCTGACAAAACCCCCTCCCTCCCCTTGAACATGAGTATTTCTTCTACTCCTGACAAATTCCTCAGTTTGGCACTCAAAGCCTACCTGCCCCTCAACTGCATTTCTTAGCCTCATCTTCCACTCAAGCACCGACCAAGTACTCTCCACTTTATGGGCCTTTTGCTCATGCTCTTTGTATCTCCATCTGTTAAAATCCCATGACATCTTTCGATCCCATCCAAAACATCATTTCCTCCTCTGACAGTTTCCCGCTCACCCTTATCCTGAACAATCATGCCAGGATGTATTAGATCAACTGTTAAACTGCAGGGTAACTAAACTGAACTCTCTCCTCCCCGGCCCCTGCTGCTCTCAGCCATCGCCACTGGCCTGCACTTAGTGGGGCGCCATAGAATCTATTAGGTATCTGCATTCCGGGCTCATTTGCCTACGTTGGGAGAGGGTCTGGTGACAGGCTTAGGCCTGAGCTCCTTGCATTGGACTCTTCCCACTGCCCCACGGCCCCAGTTCAGCTTTGGGTAGAGTCACGCTGGTACCAATTGCAGCTTTCCTGTCACCATAGCGACGGGTGAGGCGAGAAGGCAAAGCCTCCCTATGGAACTACATCTCCCATCATGCACCCGGCCCCCCAGGGTGCCAAGTTCAGCTGGAGGCCTGAGATCCAGACAACCCCTGGGAGCCGCGAGGGGTCGGGGATGAAGAGCAGAGCGCAAGGGAACGGCCTAGCTCCCCTACTCAACACGCGGGCCGCTGCCGCTCGTAACCTAGCAAGGCTCTCGGGCTCTGGCCCGCGTTTGACACCATCACAACGGGCCTAATATGGCCGCTGGTGCTGGAATCAGCTGGGCGCCGAGAGCCGGAGAGCCGGAGAGCCAGGCCCAGGTCCCGGAGTCAGGAACTGCTCCCGGCATTCCTCGCGGGTGTGCGTGGGCTCCCTTGCCCTATCTCCAGGTCCCGCGAGAGGGAGACCTTTGGGCTTTGAGGTGAGACCCGAGCCTCTGCTGCTGCTGTGACGAGGAAGGGCGGGTCATCCCGGGCAGTGAGCCGCTGCCCTACTGTGGTAGCAAGGTGTAGGCAGGATCTACACTTCTTTTCTTAGGAACCCTTTGGATTGAGGACATTATGAGCAGTGGAAGCGATTTTACTGGAGACCTGTCACTGTCAGAGGCTTAAAAAATATCACAGACGGGGCATTTTATCACCAAGACAGAGTGAAAGGGCTGTAGCCCTAGCAGACTTTTGCGACAGGGTGTGTGCCTCATAAATTCTCCCAGGGGCGGGGTCTGTGCTGAGCGGGCCCCCCTCTACCCCTACGCAGGATAAGCACCAGACCTTGAACACTTGGGAGCTCAGCGAATGTTTTTTGATCAACCAATTGCAGGTAGCATGGCCCAGGGCTTGATTGAAGTGGAACTAAAGTTCATTCCAGGGCCTGGTACAGAAGAGCGACTACAGGAGTTGGGGGGCACCCTGGAGTACAAGGTCACCTTCCAGGACACCTACTATGACACCCCTGAGCTGAATCTCATGCGGGCTGACTACTGGCTGCGACAACGACAGAATAGTGGATGGGAGCTGAAATGTCCTGGAGCAGCAGTTGTCTCAGGACCCCACACTCAGTATAAGGAACTCACAGCTGAACCTGCAATTGTGAGCCAGCTCTGCGAGGTGCTGGAGACTGAAGGCCTGGAGGCTGGGGGTGTGGCTGCTGTGTTGAGCCCACTGGGGCTGCAGGAAGTAGCTAGTTTTGTGACTAATCGGAGTGCCTGGAAGCTGGTACTCTCAGGAGGTGATGAAGAGGAACCACTGCTCAGGGTGGACCTAGATACAGCCGACTTTGGCTACGCTGTGGGTGAGGTAGAGGCCCTGGTGCATGAGGAGGCTGAAGTACCAGCTGCCCTAGAGAAGATTCACAGGCTCAGCAACATGCTTGGTGAGGGAGACAGGCTCTTTTGTTCTTTCCTCTGCTCCCAACTTTCCACTTCTGGAGGCACCCACTGGACCATATAGTGGGGGAGGGTCTCTGGATTCTTTGTAACAGGAATTGTTTTAGGAATTTCCTAGAGGACCCAGTTTGCTTGGAGCTTTATGAAATCTGGCTCCCTCTTTTACAGTAGCTATCTAATCTGAACTTAATCTCTACATGTGTCTTTATCTTAGTCAAGCTGTCTCGTTTAGTTCTCATACTACTAGGGAGGTCTCCTTCAGTTTCATTTGTCAGTCCTCTGCCTTGATCCTCCCCCCAAACTTCTGTTTTTACAGTTACCTAGCTCCTCTTTTAAGTTAGTAAAAGACGAGAACATTGCATTTATGTGAGACAGTGGGGTAAGCTTTAGCAGATTTGTTTTTCTGTTCTCAGGCATAGTTCCCTTGTAGACAGTTAATTCACACAAATATGGGGTTGTCCATCCTATAGGCCCTTACTGCCCTGGAATGCTGTTTGAGTCTCCTCAGCAAACATACATTGAGTAACTGCTATATGCCAGCACTAATAACAAACATTGGCAATAGGCAGTTCCGTAGTAGAGAAGTGAGACTTCTCTGAGACTCACTGCATGGCTATAGCTTCTCTTGATCTCTTCTTCCTATAGTCCTTCATTTCTAAGTGTGTACATCTCTGTGTGTGCTTTATTACCAAGCTAATTAATTCTGGCCTTCCTAGATGGGCTTTAATCTTGACTGGGGGACAGAAGGAATAATTGAAATGAGTCAATATTGAGGCCTTCTGTTGTTATGGCACCTGGATACCCCTTTGCTATTTCTCCTTGCTGGAAGAGAGGCTCTTGTATGGCTTCCTAGCTCTGTTCCTGCCCACTCAGTCCCTCTTGTAAGGGGACTGAGGGAGTAAGGGAGTGGGCTGGTGGGTTGTAGAAGCTGGGTGGATGGCATTCAGAATCCAGTGCTGCCTTGGAAACAACTTTGGGGTCCTGGCTGAGTGGGCAGGGAGCAGAGTCAAAGTGTTAGCAGCTCTGTCTGCTTTTGTCCTTATTGTCCTTTTGCTTGTAGGTGTGCCAATACAGGAGACGGTACCTGCCAAGCTGATTGTGTACCTACAGCGCTTCCACCCTCAACACTATCAGCGCCTGCTAGAAGTGAACAGCTCCAGAGAGAGGCCACAGGGGACTAAACATCCTGAGAGCAGCCTGGGCTAGGAGTGTCACCTCCTAGAAGAGGAAGGGAACTCTGGGTCTAATGGGGTCCCCTCCTGGCCTCATTGTGACTCTCCCTTTGGCTTCCCTTTTGACAGTGACTCCTCTCTCCAGCTCTGCCTGTTTCTTCACTCTACACTGTCCTTCTTTGAGCCCTCCCTGGTTGCTTCTTCTCCCTCATCCGTCAGATGCAATCTGTGGGCCGCCCCTCTCCCCTGGCCGCTAAGCAGCCTCCATTGATTTCCGCTCTTGTTTATAGGATTTCCACTTAGCCGTGATCAGTAGTTAAGCACAGGAAAATCCCTTGCCACCCCCCTCCCTTGGTCGATGCCATTGATTCTGCCAGCGGCTCCTAAACCGCCTTACAGCTGAGTTAGAGATGAAGGGAGGCAGCAGGGATTTCCCTGCCTTGGGGTGTGGGGAATAGCAGCATGTTGGGGAAATGATTGGGAATCCCTGTTAGAAATCTAGAAATTTAGATTAGATTTTGCAACTCTGCCCACTTCTGCTGTAGAGGGTAAAGTGCCTTCTGTAGAAGCTGAAGGGCAAATTTGCTCCCCAACATGGAGTGGTAGAAAGAAAACCTTCCTTGTTGAGGCAGGTTCTCAAGGCTCAGGGAAAGAATCATACTTCCTGTGTAAGGGGTTTTCTACTTCAAATATATCCAAATATGGCTTTACTTCCCCCCTCAGGCTTTATTGGGCTTTCAGTATTTGAGGGAGAGGCGGGCAGGCTCCCAGTTTTTCCAGTGGCAAATGCAGGGCCAGAGCACCACCTGCTGGTGGCACTCAGGTGTAAGGTAGCGGGTACCCTAGCACTCGCTGGGGTATGAACCACAGGAGGATTTTAGGCTGTGAGTGGAGACAGTTACCGCCATGTTTCCACAGGCAAGTTGTTCACCTCAAAGATCTCCTGCACCGGCTGGCCAAAGTGGTTGTAGGTGAGGCGCAGCTTTAGCCGCAAGGGGGCCTAGGAACAGGAGAGTGGAGACTAGGATTAGCATTCTGGCTTCTTCTGTCCCTGGGTCTTATTCTTGGGGGTATATGCAGGAGGAGTGGAGTGTATGTAGGGGGTTCCTCCTGAAGCTCACCTTGTTAGGATTGAGGATTCTGAAGAGCTGGGTAATGGGAAGGCCACCCCGAGCTGGAACTGTGTCCCCACTGGGGGCCTGTAGCTGCAGCTGGAAACTCTGAACACAGGTTTGGGCAGAGCACAGTAAGGCAGCTGGCTAGTCTCAGACAACTCTTCCACACCCGGTGGTTCCAAATCTTCTTTCCCATAACTCCCCAGTACTTGTCTTACTCCCTTTCATCTCATTCTGTCACCCACCCACCTCTTCTATTTAGTGGCCTTTTCTCCTAGAGTGCCAAGGCCACCTCTAAACCCTGATCTTTACAAACCTTAGGCACAGCAGCCTGGCAGATGAAGTGGGTGACATCACCCCCTGAGGAGTTGGTGGCAGTGACAGTGATTAAGAGTAAAGCAGGGGTTCCAGGAGGTCGAATGAAGGACAGATTCAGCTGTACTCCCTCACGCTCAAATACTTTGAGATTTGGGATGGGAACTAAAGTAGGGAGAGAGAGGCACTTAGTGTGGAGGCTCAAGATAACATGTTCATTTATTCATTCAGCAACCGAGTGGGCACCTACTGGCCTTGCACTACTCAAGATGCTAGGGATTTGGTAGATAAGAAGATGAAGCTAGAACTTATAGTCTGGAGGGGAAAGAGAAATGATAAAAAAAGCAAGATACTCACAGACTGTAATAGGTGCCATGAAGGAAATAAATTATGCCAGAATAACTGGGAAGAGCTACCTTAAATAGGAGTAGTACAGGAAGGCATCTGACATTTTAGTGGAAGCTTGGAAGAGAAAATGAGCTGGTCATTCAGTGTGCTGGAGGAAGAACATTTGATATATATATATATAAAAAAAAACAAAACATGAAATATCATGGGTAGGAGGGTGCAAGGAGCTGAGAGGGACCAGTGCCGTAAGTAGTGGGCATGAGAAGGGTGGGGGAGGAAGTCTGCAACAAAGGGATGACATAGAAGGGGGGCCAAGAAGGGACTGGTGTGATTAAATTAACACTTTAACCTACTGAGATGGGGATGGGATTAGCACACAAGAGGGAAAAGGGTATCTGAGCCTCAGTCTTTGGTTCAGAAGAAGCGTCACATTTTCACCCACCCTAAGACATCTCCCCTTTGCTGAGGCTTACCTGGGGGTGGAGGTGCACAGGGAAGGTCAAGGAGGTGTACCGAGGTACCACCTGGGGAGGGATCCAGCGGGGGAGGATGCTGGGCATCCCCAGAAGGGCCATCCAAGAGATCGAGCAGATCTAGGAGCTTTGAGGTCTGGAAGGAAGGGCAGAAGGGTCAGGGCTGTGTATGGGACCCCAGGCAAGTCCTCTCATCCAGGGCTTTGAGCCTCTTCACCTGGGGCTCTGTGGGCACAGGGGCTGCTTCTGAAAGCTTGGCTGCTGCTATGCTTTCTTCTGCTTTCTCATCAACCTGAGAGCCACCTCGTTCCACAAGAGGCATTTTTTCAAGGATGGCAGTCCTGAGAGGATGGAATGCAACTGTGTCCTCTGTGTGGTCCCTAGGCCTTCCACAAGAGGCACCTGGGATGAAGGCTGAGGGCATGGAGAGCTGGGCACATGATGGGTCAGAAGTGCCCTTCTGATTTCCTAAGACAGCATGTTGCTAGTTTTCAGATGAGCAAGGAGGGTTAGAAGCCAGCTTCACTTCAATGAACAGTAGTTGGGAGGTTCTTACCTTAGATGAGGGACACAAGTGAGGATGGGATCCTTTAGAAAAGAACATTTGACAAGACAGGGGGTTGGGTCCTACACTGCAGCAGAGTGCTGGACGTACCTCATGTGGTCATACTTCCGAAAAAGTGTGTTATATTCCACAGCCCGCTGTTGCAGTTCCACATCCTGGCAGCTCCCGTAGATGGACACTATCTGGCGGATACGCCTGACCCATGGTGCAGGGTGTAAGTGGCAATGGCAATTTGCACTGCTCTTCCACTCCAGGAGGTGGCAGGGAAGGGAGAGGCCCCACCAAGCATGGAGATACCCAAGATTTGGCTCAAAAACAAGAAGCTAAGGACTGAGAAGTTGTATGGGGGGCTGGTTAGGGATTATGTGTTCCTAGAGAGATGCTCAAACTGTGGGCACAGTGAAATGATGTCTCTCAAGGGGCTGGGACACCACATACTTGTTGTCTCCACGGAGCCGGGTGCTCAGCTTCATGAGGGCCGTGAGTGCATATGCTCGGGTGGCTGGCAGGGACATGTGAGACTGTAGTACTTTCTCTAGCAGTGCCAACACCTCCTCTTCTTCCACCTGCAGGCATGGAACAGGTAGTGATTTTGAGGCCAGTTCTACCTCCCCTTCGTAGTCCCTCCCAGTGAACCCCCAAATGCAGATCTTACCTGAAGGGGCTCAGATTCCTCGCAGTTCCCCTCTAACAGGAGGTCCCCATACTCCCCAATGCACCAGGCTGCCACCTGCACTAGTGGTTGCTGCATGGAATAAGAAACACTGCTGGGGCCGGGCATGGTGGCTCATGCCTGTAATCAGCACTCTGGGAGGCCGAGGCTTGAGCTCAGGAGTGTGAGACCAACCTGAGCAAGAGTGAGACCCTCTCTCTACTAAAAATAGAAAAAAAAACCTAGCTGGCCATGATGGTGCATGCCTGTAGTCTCAGCTACTAGGAGGCTGAAGCAAGAGGATTGCTTAAGCCCAAAGTTTGAGGTTGCTATGACCTGTGGTGATACCACAGCACTCTACCTTACCTAGGACTAAAGTAAGACTTTGTCTCAAAAAAAAAAAAAAATCAATCAAGAAACACTGCTGGGCCAGTATCTGGGTTCCCATCTTTACTTCCAGACTCTGTAACATCCCTTTAAGGCAGGGAGAGACTGGAGAGACTGGAGGGGTGGTGGGGAAACCTAAATTTGTTACCTGGCTCTGTCCCAGTGCCTGGGCTCCCACTGCCCTCTGGTGGCCAAGCACAGAACTACATGGCCTAACCACAGGATGGAGGTTTTTTTGGGGGGGGGGAGGGCAAGGTTTGAGACAGAGTCTCAATTTGTCGCCTTGGGTAGACTGCCAAGGCATCATAGCTGACAGCAACCTCAAACCCTTGGGCTCAAGCAATTCCCTTGTCTCAGCCTCCCCAGTAGCTGGGGCTACAGGAGCCTGCCACAATGTCCAGCTATTTTTAGAGCTGGGGTCTCACTTTTGCT
The DNA here is from genome assembly GCF_027406575.1 of Nycticebus coucang. NCBI lineage: Eukaryota > Metazoa > Chordata > Mammalia > Primates > Lorisidae > Nycticebus > Nycticebus coucang. The sequence goes on along the minus strand of NC_069785.1, from coordinate 30,504,843 downwards.
CAGGCTGGTCTTGAACTCTTGAGCTCAGGCAATCCACCCGCCTTGGCCTCCCAGAGTGCTAGGATTATAGGTATGAGCCACCATGCCTGGATGGAGTTTTGAGAGAATTCCTCCCCTGAAGGGGTGGATGGTTTCTGCCCACCCTACTTAATTAAGACGGAAAAGGGGGGAGGGTGTAGATACTATCAGGAGATACTCAGCATTCAAGAAAATAATAAAACCTAAAATACAGAGCTTTTACTTCATTTAATCCTCAAGACAGCTCTGGAAAGTAGGAGGGATAGAAAGCTGAGTACACGGAGGGCAGCGCCTGTGGCTCAGTTGGTAAGGCCACAGCCCCATATACTGAGGGTGGCGGATTCAAACCCGGCCCCGGCCAAACTGCAACCAAAAAATAGCCAGGCATTGTGGTGGGCTCCTGTAGTCCCAGCTGCTCGGGAGGCTGAGGCAAGAGAATCGCTTAAGCCCAGGAGTTGGAGGTTGCTGTGAGCTGTGTGAGGCCATGGCATTCTACAGTGGGCCATAAAGTGAGACTCTGTTTCTACAAAAAAAAAAAAAAAAAAGAAAGCTGAGTACACGGAACATAAAGAAAGTCACCTGTGATTTTGGTACCGACTGTTGCAGGGCCAGTAGGTACCAAAATCAGGACAGAAGCCCAAGTGTCCTGAATGTCTCCTGCACTAAGTAGATGGCTGTGACCTTGAAGGGACTATAGTCAGGAATGTGGCATAGGGAAGAGGTGGCCCAGGATGGGCTGGGAAGCCTTGGGCCTTGGTAAGTAGGAATGGTACCTGGGAGATGTCTTCTGCCATGGCACTGTAGAGGCAGCGCACAGAGTAGGCATGTAGCCCCTGGGCCCCTGCAATCAGCTGGGTCAAGTTGGCCACTGCGTCATCTCGCACATAGGAGCCTGCCTGGAGGAGTGAACATGGCCAAGTCCGTGTGATGAACCCTGACCTCTCCTACCCAGCTCTCTGACCAGCCCCTGCCTCACCGTTGTCAGCACATGCAGGATGGTATCTATGTGCCACCGCTTGGTTGGAGCAAATCTAAGGGATATAATGGCTCATCAGTCCTGGAACCGACCCTCTCCAGAGTCTATCCTTTCTGCCTCCCAGACATCTCACCTCTCTGCAGCCAGCAGAATGCCGGAGGCACAGTCAGCCCGTAGATCAGGGGGGCAGGACCCCAGAAAGGCCTGCAACTCCACTGTCATGGCTCTCACATTGGAGCTATTCACCAGAGCTAGGCTTAGTTCCAGGGCCCTCCTGGCAGGAGGAAGACAGGTGTTTCCATAGGTAGCTCCGGTCATCCTGCTCCATGCCTCAGGCCCTCTCCTTCCTCAGGCTTCTGTCCCCTTAGAACCCTTAGTCCAGCTGCTCTGAGCTGGCTTGTTCTTGGCCACCAGGCACTGGGTCTCTGCTCACCGGCTGAGGGAGGCATCAGTTTCCTGCAGACACTCCACTACAGTGGGCCGATGCCGCTGCACAGCATTGTGATCAGACTGCACCAGCCGCAGCAATGACATCAGGGCTACATACCTGAACAGGGTGGAAGAGGCCCTATCACACCATGGTCATCAGCCCCCACCCTCTCTCCTGCTTTGGTATAGGGGTAAGAAGTACGTATTCAGGAGGTTATGGAGGAAGGAACGCAGAAGGTCTGGGGTTCAGTGGCATAACCTGGGACTATTACCTAATGTTTTTGTCACTGTTAAGCAGGAAACGGCCAAGAATGTTGACAGCTAGAACCTGTGAGAGACAGAGGTTGGGGACAGAGATGGAGCAACCTGCTCATTCAGGAGTGTGACCACATGGTATAGGATAGTAGGGATAGGGGAAAGAAATCAGGACTTGTCTGCCTAGGTGGGGTTAGTGGGTGGGGTCACAGTGGGAGAGGCATAAAAGGATGATACCCGTAGGCCAGCTGCAGAGCGGATGTCCATGATAGTGAGCACTGTCTCAAACAGGACTGCATTGCCAGCATTTCGGCTGGTGTCTGTGTTAGTGGCTACCTGAGTGGATGGGAGAGGAGATGCATCTGCATAGGGCTCTGTCTTTGGGTCTTTTGAAGGTCTCCACTGCATCAATGTGTCCATCCCTCAACCATCCAACAACACTCCCGAACCCCTACTACATGCCATGGCCAGCCCGGGCACTGGGGCGATAGCTCTAAGACAGACTGTGTCCCTCGTCCATGGAGTTCACTGTCTATAGGGGACAGAGGTGATTATATGACCACTGCGTGATAAGTGGTTTTGTGAGGGATGCCTAGGGGTGATGAAGTCACACACCAATGGTGACCAGTGCCCCACCTACCCAGTTCCCCCTTTCCAGCCTCCCACCTGGGCCAGCAAGTCATTCATAGCCTCACTGCTCTCCTCATGGTTCCGGCCCAAAATCCGAAGCAGATGAAGTATCTGGACCTGAGGTTGGGTTAAAGGTTGAAAGGTGGAGGAATTCATACCATAAGGAGTCATGGGGCTGAGGAGAAAAATCCAACATTGAGGGGACTGACCAGCTCCCTAGAGCCTCCCTACCTCTCCTTTTCACCTCCACAGATACCCTGGGCCCTGGGAGGGGATCAGAGGTATGTGATGCTGGGGGATTTTAGGGCAATTTAAAAAAATTGTTACAAACTGTATTCTCTGACCTAGCAGGAAGGCTGCACTCCCTCTCCCTCGTGCTGGGATGACCTGAGTGATCCTATGCCTGCCACTCTCCTGCCCAGGACACTAAGCCAAGAACTAAGTGTTCTTTGGGAGGTGACCACTGGCCATAGTCTTATTATGTCCTCTCTATTCCAGGGATATAGCAGTAAAAGTTAGGCCCACCTGCAGGAAGGGGTCGCTGACTCCAGATATGCTGTGTTCTGTGGAGTATCCCGTTGTCACCAGAGTCTGGAGGATCTGCACCAGCTTGGGTACCACCTGGATGGAGGGCACAACCCTGTCTGGGTATTCTTCTTGATCCTGTCCATCTTAAGCCCCATTCTTTCCCCACAGCCCCTCTTTATGGGGACCAGGGCCTGCCCTTCTCCAGCCCACCTTTCGAAAGTGCCTGAGGGCTGCAGGGCTTCGTTCACAGAGCTCCATGATCAGCGTGATGGTGCCCAGTAGGATGCCTGGGGTCAGGGTAGGGGTGAAGTGAATTGTGGGCCAGGGGCAGGGGACAGTCTACAGCATGTGTGTTTGTGTGCGTGTGCTACACTTGAGCTGGTGTTGCCATCCCAGTGTTCACTTCTGGTCATAGCCAGAGATGAAGAGGAAAGGAAGACCCATGGCCTTACCGTGGTGGCGCTCTTGAAGCAGCTGGGCACAGGATGGGAGGAAGACACTGGAGAGCTCGGGAACCTTCCGGATCATGTGCACTGCAGTCAGAATAGCCTGTCGAGGTCAGGGGCCTCAGACAGGGTTCCCCTGGATGGACTCCGCTAACCTTTATTGCATGGCAGACAGGGGACAGTTTCTGAAGAAGCACCTGCCTAGAGTCCTGCCATCTCACCTTCTTGCGCACATAGGGGCTGGGCTGCAGGAACAGTTTTTCCACCTCCATGGCCAGGTCCCGGCACATCTCGGCAGAGCCCATGGTGCTCAGAGTACACAGAGCCAGGCCTTGTATTGGCTGAATCCCCTGGCTCAAGTCACTACAGGGTTGGGAGGATGGTTAGGGCAGCCTCTGAGAAAACCATTCCCAGTGCCTACAACAGGCAGCCCCCTGGCATTTCCCAGTTCCCCCTCTCTCCCATCTCCCTGATTTTGTGTGGTTCCCAGAACCCTCTCACTTCTTGATGCTGTTGGTAATGAGCAGGTGGGCATCGTGCCTCTCATCCAATAGGAGCATGGCTCCCAGGTAGCCCACCCTTTTGTCTATGAATCTGGGGGAGGCGATCAGTTTCAGGCACTCCATCTACAGAGAAGGGGGCAGAGCAGGAAAGGACAGAGGTGAAACCTCAGACACAAACATACCTGTTCCACCTTCCTCTTTTTTTTTTTTTTTGAGACGAAGTCTCACTTGGTCACCCTGGGTAGAGTACCCTGGCATCTGAGCTCACAGAAACCTCAAACTCTCTGGTTCAAGTGATCCTATTGCCTCAGCCTCCCAAGTAGCTGGGACCACAGGCACCTGCCATAACGCCCAACTATTTTTTTAGAGACTGAGTCTTGTTCTGGCTCAGGCTGGTCTGGAACCTGTGAGCTCAGGCAATACACCTGCCTGGGCCTCCCAAGTTCTGGGATTACATGCGTGAGCCACCGTGCCTGGCCTCCACCTTCCTCTTTAACACCAGGGTGACTTGTGGGACATCATATCTCATCCACAAGAGAGGCTTAGGATATCAAGGTATTGATGGCTTGTTTCAAAGAACTAGGAATGGAGGATTGGGGAGATCAGGAAGAGATTCCCTGAATGGGCCTGGCCAAAGAAAGAAGGGTTCAAGCCAGTTGACTAATGGGGGTTGCTGTGAAGGCTCGGAAACTGTAGAATGAAAAAAAAAAATCGGCACAAACAGGTGAGGGGGTTCGAGACCTATGATCCGCTAGCTTTCCTCGTCAAACTCAGGAGGGCAGTATCCCAGGCTAGTACCTGTCCAAAGTGGGCGGGGTAACCCAACATGTGGACATAGAGCAGTTTGGCCAGCTGGCGGTGTCTGTGCAGAGGGTCCCCATCGCGGAAGGAGGCCCGGATGTGGGCACACTCCTTCTGGATCACCTCCCGTTCCTGAGCCTGAGTCTTGGCGCCGCGAATCTCTTCGATTAGATCCTGAAGCTTTAGCGAAGGCACCACCATCCTGGGGGAGGGGGTCAGAGCCCGGGAGTGGAATGGGCTTTAACACCCTCTGGCCAGGTGTGCCTGGCCTTTCTGCCCAGGCTCGTCCTGTGCCGCAACCCTAACAGCCCATCTTTATCTTTTCCCCACGTGGGTCTCCAACTGCGCCCCCACTGCACAGCCCAAGGAGTTCCCCCTACGCATGCGTCCAGTCCCCACCCTGTGCCTCTTCCTATTGCGCATGAGCCAGAGCTCCGCCTCTTCCCCCTACCCTCCACCTGGTACCCTATACCTAGCACCCTCATTCTTTTTACCTTCTACGGCCTAGCGCTATTTTTTCTGCGGGATTCCTCCCATTCCCCTCTCCTATCTCAGACAGCTTCGGCTTCCCGACCCCAGCGCTCACCTGGCTTCTGTCTCTGCTTCTCTCCCCCCCAGCGCTTCCTGGTACAGAGAGGAGTAGGGGTTGGTGCTTGGACTAGTTCTTCCCTCTCCCCGCCTCCACCACGGGACCCCGCCCTTCCTGGGCCGACCTGCTGAGCCTTGAATCCTCAGACTTCAGTTTTAATGTTTAAGGGAAGAAGCTCTTATCCCACTGGGGCGGCAAGACTGTATGAAGGCCTGGGATCCTCCAAGAGGCCTTCTTGTATATCCTCAGCACCCGGAGAGCTTCAGAGAATTTAGATTTGAAGCCATCGCAACCCAAAGGAGATAACAGTCCCCCCCCTTTTTTGAACTTTTTTATTAATATATTTTTTTTGTTAAATTTCTTTGTATTTTTTTTTCCTGCAAGACTTGGTGTTGGCGGCACTGTTGTAATTTAACGTCAATCCCAAATTCCATGAAATAGAAATCAGAAGTAAAGGTTGAGAGGGGAGGAAGGAGGGAGGCAGGCCAAGGAGTAAACAGAGTTTGACTAGAAAAAAAGAAGAAGATATGTGGTGGGCATTCCCAGGCAAGGCCATTCCTTGAGGGAAGGGGTTGGCAGGCAGCTTGCCTCTGCCTCATGCAGGAGAGGGAGGAAAGATCCCCTGAGGACCCTACAGTCCCCTCTTCCTAGGGCTTCCTGCCCCCAGGGGAAAAGGTAGTACCAGGGATCAGCCACAGCCTCAAACAGGGCTCTCCACCCAACTCTCAGGTCTGACTCCCACCTCTGTCCAGCCCGGAAAGCCTGTGAGAGATCTGCTTCTTTCCATCCGATCCCCTCCTTCTGTTGTTTTCCCATTTCACAAGATTCTGATGTGATGGGGGAAGGGGATGTAACCCATTTGAGACTACTAAACTTGTCACAGCTTCTGTTTCCTTGTGAGCTCCTATTATCTTGTCTGGTTCCATCCCCAGGAAGTGACTCCCCCTACCTTGACTGGCAGAGTTGGGGCATGGGGCGGGGTCCTTGCTCTAGTGCCTCTAAGTAGTTACGTCTTCTTCAGGCCCCTTAGGAATTTAATCAAAGGCCACAAGTGAGTCCAGACCAACCAAATAAACTATTAGGAGAAAGAAGGTAAAAGGGATCAGTGGCAAAGTCTGGGAAGGACTTGACTGCATTGGATATTTTTTGTTCCTTTACACACACACTGCTCTTGGCATGGCATGCCACCAAAGAGGACTGGAGGAGGGACTTCCTGATGAGGAAAGAAAGAGGGAGATGCTAGGGAGTTATTTTCCTTTTCACGTCCCCTATCTGCCTCAGGGAAAGAACAATTAGGCAAGAACCTTAGCTCAGAACCTGCTAGGAGGTGAGATGATGGGTTCTAAAAGGTGGAGGCTGAACGTCTTGCAGGTTTTTCACTATGCCTTGGAGGGACAACAGATCCCCCAGGCCAGGGAGCCACAGCAGCTCAGCCAGTGCCTTGCCCAGCACTCAGGTACCCCTTCTTCATTTTCATCCTCCTCTCCAATCAGCTTCCAGGAGTCTCCTCAGGACACCCAACCCCCACCTTCAGTGAAGTTTAGGTCTAAAGAAAAGGTGGGGTGGACTTGGGGCAATGGTCTGACTTAGATTTGTGTGTCTCAGAGAAGAGAGCAACTCTGAGAGAGAAAAGCCCTTCATATGTAAACAATCTAGAGAAAGAAGGGATTGGGATAGGAAAGGAGTGAGGAAGATAGAGACAGATCCAGAATAAATGAGATAATCTGAAAGGAGAGGGAAAGAAAAAGCAAGAGACAAAAGTAAGGGGAGGAGGCAGAAAAGAAAGGAAAGGGAGATGAGAGGGAAAGATAGGAGAAAACACAACCAGGGAAAGGAAACGAGAAAAAGGCCGGGCAAAGGGGTGAGAAGGCAGGCAACCAAAGCCAGAACTAGGCCAGGAAGTAGCCTCAGGTGAGGAGCTGGGAGAACAGGAACGCCAGGCTGAGGTCCAGGAGGGCAACGGCTCCCACCACCAGGGGGTTGGCAGCTCCCTAGAGAGACAAAGGTGGGGGACAGGCTTAGGCCTCCAGAACCAGAACCCACCTTCCTACCTTGGCTGGGGTGGCAAAGCCAAAGGGGGTCCCGGGTGCCACCCAGCAGAGGGCGGGGTGGGGTGGGAGTGATCTCCAGCCTTTGTTTTTGATTGTAAAACAGCCCTTTTCTCCCAGGCAGTCCCCACCTTTCTTCTGGCATCCTCAAGGCAGAGACAGCCGTTCCTCCCTCCTCCCTCTGCTTCCCTCCCACCAGCATATCATGTGGCCCAGGCAGAAGGTGCCTGGCCTTAGTAGCAGACTTTGGCAGCTGCAGCCAGTACTGCAGTAAGGCAGAGGGATGAAGGAGTGAGGATGTGGTTGCTAGGAAACAGAAGGCTTAGAGTCCAATCAGAGTACAGAGTTTTGGGGAAACTCCACCTCTCCCAATTTTCTGCCTTCTTCTCTATTTCCCTTCTTCCCAGGAGAGGGAGGGAGGGAAGAGTCAGGGTAGGGAGGGAACAATCTTTTCCTTTTTTATTTCTGAGCACCAAAGAGAGAAAGAGTGTGGAGGTGGGGTGGGGGTGGAGTAGGAAACTGAGAGTTGGAAATGATATGGAAGGAGAACAGGGAAAAATGTCTGGCTGTACGTTAATTATTAGTTTGTAACCTTGGGCAAGTTACTTTGAATGCTCCAGGCCTCAGTTCCCCCATCTGTCAAATGAACCAGTTGGACTTAAAGGTGTCTTAAGTTTCTTTCAAGCTTGAGAACTTTCTATTTCTTTGAGGTGGGATATGGTCCAAGACTGGACAGGCAGAGGAAGCTAAGGTGAAATCCAAGCCCCCATAGGGGATCAGACAGAGGAAGGGTGGGATGTAAAGCTTTGAGAAGAGGGCACACAGTGGAGGCAGAGGATGTCTCACCGGCTGGGCAGGCCTCTCGGTTGCAGCAGGCTCTTCGAGCTCTTCTGTCAGGCAACCAGCATTGGGACCCCTTGAGGACGGGCCCTTCAGGACCAGCATGGTGATGGGCTCAAGCTCTGAGCCTCCTGAGGCCCTCAGCTGGGGCAAGGGTTCTTCATCTTCCCCCTCCTCCTCTCGCAGACTTCCTGAACTGTCGCTGCAAGCTCCAAGGAGTGGGGAACCGTTTCTGGGACCTGGCCCCTGCATCCCGGCCTCATCCTCAGCCTCATAGCCAGCTAGTTCCTCTGCTTGCTCACCCGGGCCCCCCCACTCCTCAGGCCAAGCTTTGGGGCTGGAGAAAGGACCCTGGTCCCCTCCAGGAGGCAGTGGGCTCCGGCAGGCAGGTGGTCGCCAGGGTTGGCGGGAGGAGGCAGGACTACTGGGCAGTTCAGGGGATCCCTCTGAAGGGGTCAGTCCATTCTCGTACACCCCTGGGCTGTCCTCATCCAAGGGCTCTGTGTCGGAACCTTCTGAGTCCTGCCTGGGTCTGCGGCCTGGGCAGGGATAGCTAAGAATCAGGGGGGCCTAACTGGCTTTGGGCTAGAGTGGCTGCAGTTTTAGCCCCCTGACTGGGCACCTCCCAGGATTCCAGTATCCTTAGGCTCATAACCTCATTTCCAGACCCCAAACTCCTGGTTACCCTACTTCATAAATTCCCAGTCCAGTCCAGAAAGAACCAGTCCAGGCCCGCACCCTTCATCTGCATGGACCTTTGTACCTCTTAGCTATTCTCATCCCCAGTTTCCTTGCAGGGCTTCCCATCCCTCTGCCCCATGCCTGGGCCTCTTTCACTCCCTAGCAGGCTCACCCTTCCCCCAGGCTGCCCACACCTCACCTGGGGCCTCTAGCATGGGTTGCAGGTCCTGGGCTATCAATTTGGCCATTCGTGCTGCCTCCACAGCCTTCTCGGCAACACTGGTCGCTGCCACTGCCTTTAGAAGGGCGTCTGCTGCCCTGTTGAGTTGGAGCACAGGGACTTAGCTGACATTTCCTCACTTCAAATTAGTCCCTGCTCAGATACTCCAGACCACCTGTCCATATCCCCACCATAGTACATCCTCCTGATCTGAGCTCACCTCTGAGTCCTCACCCTTCCTCACACTCTGCCAGCTGCTTGCCTCCCTGGCAGGCTGGGCAGTAACCCTTTGGTTTTCATCTCCTGGACCTGGGCTGTGTTTACTGTCATCACACCTTCCTGCTCCTTTCACACCCTTCTACCATTATGTCCTATAGTAACACTTCCTTCTTCCAGCCTTCCTGGAACTCTGTTATTCCATTTCTGTCCTGCGCCCTTCCCAGTGACAGCTGAGACCTCATTCCCTTAGCACATAGTCCTGCTTGGTGCTTACAAGCTACGCTTACCACCCTCTTTGCAGTTAATACCACTTGTTATCAACCACTCTCACCATCCTATTAGGAGCCTTTGCCTTCCTTTCCCTTTCCACTGCCAGTCCTCATTATTATTTCCTGACATAAGAATTTCCCATCCTGCTTTCCTTTGGCTTCTTCTGTTGGGCTACTGCTCCTGTCCCTTGCCACGCCTCATGCTTGTTTTCTTTTTTTGAGAAAAAAAGAGACAGAGTTTCACTCTGTTGCCCACAGTAGAGTGCTGCAGCATCAGCCTAGCTCCCAGAGACCTCAAACTCCTGGGCTCAAGTGATCCTTCTTGCCTCAGCTTTCCGAGCAGCTGGGACTACAGGCACCCACCCCAATGCTCAGCTAATTTTTCTATTTTTAGTAGAGATGAGGTCTTGCTTTTGCTAAGGCTGGTCTCCAACTTCTGAGCTCAAGGGATCCTCTGCCTTGACCTTCCAGAGTGCTAGGATTATAGGTAGGAGCCACCACATCTGGTCCTGCCTCATTCTTTTCTAAGCTCTAGAACCAGAGCAAGATGGGTCTCTCCTTTTTGCTATGATGCTGCCTCCTCTCCTTGCTAACACACATGCTTTCTCACTGCTGTGATTATACCTTTTGGGTAAGTGCTTAGTCTCCCTTCCATGATTCTCCTTCTATCCTGTTATTAATCCTTTCCCATTGTTATTTCTCAGTTCTCTCTCTCATGTTGAATGCTTCCTCAATTTTCTCTTCTCTTTCACCCTCTGCTGTTAATGGTAGATGGCTAAAGCTTTCACTTAGTTCTGTAATGCTGCCTGATAGTGGGATGCAAAGGAACAGGTATAGAAGTAATCAGATGTGCTTACCATGGTCTCGAATAGATGAAGACCCATGACTTCCTTTAAGCCTATTTTACCCGGCTTAGGGAGGTAGTCTGTGTATGGGGGTGGGGAGGATGAGATGATGTCCACTATAGTTTTAGGTCTACTTCTTATTTATACGCTTTGGGAGATACGGTCAGCCTTCTCTCCAGAGTCCTAGTGGGTCACGGACCTTTAGAGTCTGCTTGGAGGGATCTCAGAACACCCTGTTCTGTCTCCGGACTTTCAGACTCTACATGCCTACTCCTGTCCTAAAACTGAGCTACTCTCAGGGTTTGGGGCAGTGTATTAGGGTCATAGTCTTGATTTGAGTTCTCTTGGCAGCCATGAAAGTAGTGCATTAACAATGACCTGTGTTTTTGTATGTGAAGGGTTTGGATGATTAAGTCCTATGTAGTGGACTTAGTCTGTGCTCAGGCATTAGGCCAGGCTTAGGCTACCTGGCAGAGGCACCTGCTGCTGAGGCGCTGCTGTTTCCATGGCAGCTGGCAGCCAATCAGAGTTGCCAGGCCTGTTGCTGGGGAGACCAACCAACCTCCTCTTACTGCCTGATCCTCTAGTTACTGAGATCAGTTTTTCCTGCACATGCCTCCACCCTATCTTGCCTAAAATGTTCCCTGGCATTCTGCCCTTCCTCCTCCCTGGCTTAAGGCCTTGCACTCTAACATCCAGACATTCAGACACATATACAGATGCACATTCTGTGGCTCAAGCATCTACTCCAGATTTGATGTGTTCACACACACACACACACACACACACACACACGCCCTGTTGCCCATTATACAAATTCACTGAAGCATATTTAGACACATCCTGATTTCTGATCCTCTGAAAAAAATCTCAAATTAAAAAAAATTCCCTCAACTATGCCCTCAACCCTTTCAAAGAAAATTTAAATATATAAAAATTCAAATGTGTTAGCTGTATAAATCAGGGACCTTGTGTATCTTATTACGAGTGGATTCTGGCTTTCTTTAGAGCTGTGCTATCTAATTCAGTAGTCACAAGCCATAGTGGCTACTATGCACTTGAAATGTGGCATGTTTAAATCAAAATGATGTGCTCTAAAGGTAAAATACACACCAGATTTCAAAGACTTAATTCAAAAGGCAAGTAAAATATCTCAATAATTGTATACTGATTACAGGTTGAAAAAAACCATTTGGATATATTGGCTTAAATAAAAATATGTTATTAAAATTAATCTCACCTGCTTTATATTTTTAATGTGGCTACTAGATTTTAAATTATGTATTTTGCTTACTTTATATTCCTATTAGACATCACTGCTTTCGACAGCAAAGTTCCTCATACATGGGAATGTAATCTGATAAAGAAAATTTCATTTACAGGGAAGACTCGTCTCTTCAACCCTTTGTAAGTTGGGTAAAAGAAAGCAGAGGAGGTAAATCTGGGAGAGACTCTCTTTTCAGATGGGTAGGTCAGCTATATGAACAAGATCTCCCCAAGGCCCAAGGCTGAAATGGTGTCAGGGTGGAATGTAGTTAGGAAGGGACTGTCCCTGTTCCATCTAAGGCTCATGCTCCCAGCCTGAGGCCTAGAGGCTGCTGGATCAGCTGCAAGAGGAGGAAGACTAGGGACATATTTGAGTTCCAAGAGGTTTCTTGCATCAATCAGCCATAGCTATTCCCACATAAAACAATGGATTCCACAGACACACACATCAACATAAAAGACAGTGAGACACATTTACGGTCTTACAACACATCCCTCAAATACCTAGCCACCCACGAGTTACACCCACATCCACCTGTGGCCTCAGATATAAACACCCAAATACCCAAGGCTACAACTGCCTGTCCTGAGGCCTGCTCGTCCCAACCCCAGGCCCTAGGCCTTGAATCTTCGTCCTTCCCAGTCTCTAGTGCTTAGCCCAGCTTTGTCACTGGACACTCACCTGGCAGCGGCGATCTCCTGTCGTTGGCGGGCAGCACTCACTGCTCGACGAGCGCCCTCGACAGCCCTGTCCACCTTCTCCTTGACTTTGCCCCGCCTAAGGGCCAGAGGCAGGAGACTGCGGACGCGCCCGCCGTGCACTAGCCTGTTGCGCTTGTACTTGCCCTCCTCACGGGAGCCGTCAGGGCGGGTGGTGCGCCCGTAGCCGTGCCGCCGGTTGCCCAGCCACTCGCCCTCGTAGCGCAGCCCGTTGGAACGCTGGCTCACACCGTAGCCGCTGCGCCGGTCGGCGCGCCACTCGCCTGCGTACACCTCTGTGGCCGAGCCCTCGATGAGGGCAGGAGGCGCTGGGGCTGGAGGCCCACTGGCCTCGGAGCCCGGGGGTCCTGTGCTGCCCACCTCGCTGCTCACTTCGCTGCGCAGGGAGCCCCGCTTGCTACCCAGGGAGCTGCGGCGCCCGCCCGCGCGGAGCCCGCTGAGCAGCAGCGAGCGGCGGAAAAATCCACCGGCCGCCGGCGTGCGCTTTCGTGAGGACGCGCCGTCGGCGTCCCCTGGCCCGGCCAGCACAAAGCCACCCCGGGAGCCCGAGGCCGGGCTGCCTCCCTCGTCGCCCGGCAGGGGCAAGGGCGGAGGCGGCGTCGGAGGGTCGCTGTGGCCCGAGTCCAGGGAGGTGCGGCGGGGTGAACGCAACAGCGCCGCCTGATGGTAGGGCACACTCTGGCGCACCCCGTAGCCGTGGCGTTTCCCGGCCTGCCACTGGCCCTGGTAGGTGCCTGGTAGGGGTAGAAGTGGGAGCAAGAGTCAGAACCCGCTGCTACGTTCCTTGCACCCCTAGCCTCAAGAGCCCCTGGAAGCCCAGGTGTCAAGTGGGAGGGATGGAGACAGCGCATAGGTCGGGGAAGGGCACTAGGAGCTGGGGACAGGCCAAGCTGGGTCGGAAAGTGTGGAAGAACAGAGTGAAGACAGGCCGGTAGCCGAAGCCATCAGTGGATTTTGGTAGTGTGCATAGAAAGGGCAAAGGGGGTTAAGAGGGGTAGCTGGGGTGGGTGTGTGGACAGGCTGATGGAGTGTATAAAATAGGCTTCCCAAGGGCAAGCTGACTGAGAGAAGTAAGTGTGAGCGGACAGAGACAGAGAAGGGATGATGGAGAAACCGGCGGGAGACAGACATGAGGAAGGGAGGAGGCAGAAAAAGAAAGATGGGGGCTGGGGGTAATATTGATGGGGAGCGGTATGGGGGACAGCCGGGGATGTGGGGACAGAAGGATGGGCGCAGGGGGTGCATATGGATGGAGAAGGCCTATGGGGAACAGCGAGGCGTGGGGAAGGCGCACGCGGACGAGCAGACAAACAGTAGTGGGCTGGGCCCCGCACCTCCGTCAGAGTAGGTCTCGGTGCCGTAGCCGTCCTGGAAGCCGTCCTTCCAGAGCCCGGAGTAGCGCAGGCCGGACACGCTCTCCCACACGCCGCTGCGCCCCTTCAGCCCTCCCAGCCACTCGCCACGGTATGTCCAGCGGCTCTTGCGCTCCACGCCCAGCCCTTCGCGCTTGCCCTGCTGCCAGTGGCCCTGATAGCTGTGTCCGCCGGGCCCCGTGAAGACGCCCAGTGACTCGAAGCCATGTGCCCAGCAGCCGCTGTACTCGCCCTGGGCGCCGGGCCCCGTGCACACGCCGTAGCCATGTGCCCGCCCCGCCTCCCAGCCCCCCACGTAGCAGCCCCCGTCGTCAAAGTCGAACTTGCCCCCGGGGGACATGCATGTAGTTGGCGCGGCCTCAGCCCCCCGGCGGCTCAGCGCATCCTGGGGCTGGAGAGCCGGCTGGGGGCCTGAGAGCCGGGCGAGGCCTGGAGGCGGGGGCAGTTAGACCGGGGCCGGGCGGGGGGGCCCCAGCGCGGGCAGGCAGAGCCGGACCCTCATCCTGAGTGGCTGAGGAGAAAGGGAGGGGGTAAGTGGTGAGTGAGGCCCCTCCTCTATGCCCGCCGCTCCCTGGCCCGGTGGCTCTAGGGCATCAGCACCGCCCCCCAACTTCCCCCCTCCTTTGGCAACACCTTCTAGCAGCTCCCAAGCCATGGGGGTATGGGGGCTTTCCCACTCCTTCCTGCTTGGAAAGGTCCCCTCCCCTAACTTGGGGTCCCAAGCACAATTGGGAGTCTCACTTCTTCAACCTAGAACCCCAAAGTGTCCAGCGTGGATGGCAATTGGGGGGTCCCAAGAGAGGGCTGGGCAGAGTCTTAGGCCACCCGCTTCCCTGGCTGCTGTCAGGATCCCTTTGCCCCGGTCCTTTGGCTTCCCTAGCAAAGAGGAGGCTGGAAAATGTACGGGGGAGATCGGGCTGGTGGTTTGTTGGGGGCAAGGGATGGGCATGGGGGAGGCTCTGCAGGGGAAAGGCCAGGATGGGGATGGGCAAACAGGCGGAGGGAGGGGGCAGGTTACTCACCATGTGGGCTGGGGCTCAGGCTGCCTCCCAGACACAGCATCCATGACAGGTACTTCCACTCCCACCTCACCCGGACAAGCCAAGCCCCCTCCCCTTCCGGAGAGACTGCTCCAACCCAGAGAGGGAAGGTGAGGGAACCAGGAGAGAGTCCCCTCTCTCCCCAGCTGGAGAAGCAGGGTGGGGGGGGCGAGGTAGTGGCAGGGGTGTTGGGGGGAGATGGGAATAGTGTAGGGGCAAAAATCTGCCTTGGATGGAGATGGGGAAGAGAATCTGGGAGCTGGCTGGGAAGGGGGAGGGGGCTATCAAGAGGGGGTGTTTTTATTATTTTTTTTCTTCTTATGGTTGGGAGAGGAAAAATAAATCAAAATTCCGATTTCATCCCAGCACAAATCAATGTTTGCTCCATCCCAGCATCACGGGGGAGGCTGGGCCAGGCAGATTTAAAGGGGCAGGGAGAAGAGAGGCGAGGAGAGGAGAGGATGGGTAGAGGAGGATACGGTGAAGAAGAGACACAGGCGATGGTGGGAGTGGGCGTCTCTAGGCAGAAGAGGATGGATGCCCAGCTAACCCTGCGGTGAGGGAGGAGGAAGGCAGAGGGGAGAATGAGAGGCACAGAGACCCCCAAGGTGGAAAGAAACCCTGGCATGCAGGCAGGGAGTGGGGTGAGGCGGCGGGGAGGGGAGAGGAGCGAGGGGGAGGAGACTGAGCTGAAGATGGGGAGGCAGAGGGAGGCCGAGCTGGGCGGGGGAGGAGAGATGCAGGCGAGGCCGGGAGAGGGTGAGAGGAATACAAAGAAAGAGGTGCAGGGGTGAGAGCTAAGGAGGTGGGAGATGCAGTGGGAGAGGGAGAAAGGGAGGGAGACCCATTCCTGGGCTGGGGAGGGATGAGGAGGAGGAGAGAAGCAGGGGAGGAAGAAAGAAAAGAAGGGGGAAAGAAATAGATATGGAGACAGCGAAATAAGGATTGTGAAGGGAGGGGAAAGCTCTGCAGAGGGAAGGGCAGGCGTGGGTATAGAAATCCAGGCAGGAAGAGCCCAGATAGAGGCAGGAGGGCCGGAAGTGGTATTTGTGGGGCCCCAGGGAGAAGGATGAACCTGCCAGCTGCTTGGACTGAAGCCAGACGCCTTTGGCATTGGATGCCTGTATCCACTGAGTCCACTGCCATAAGAAACTGCTGGAGGGGGACCAGGAGGCTCACCTTGGATTTTCAGAAGAAGCTAGAAATGGGTCCCGGCCTTAATCCAGGCATCTCCCCTTCCACCTCCACCGTTTTTGCCCTGGGCTGTCCCTCTGAAGGAGGAGGAGTGTTTTGTTTTTGAATGGGGAGAAGGGAGGTTATACTTGGTGATGCCAGTGAGATCCCAGGGCTTTGGAGTCTTTTGTTTTGCAAACCAAGGGGCACATTCACATAGGCATGTTTGGGTGGGGCCCTTACTGTGGCAAGACGTCCTCCAGCCCATTACCCTACTTCCTGTCCATTTGCCAGAGGGGCAGCATATCCTGGGCCCTAGACCAGACAGAGCAGGTCACACACTGTCTTCCCTCCCCATCAGTTTACTCAGACTGCCTCTGGTTCTATCCCTTCCCAAGCATTGAGGAAGAAGAACACTGTGTCCAGTTATGCACGACAGAGTAAACAGTCAAATTTACCAATTGCTTTTATTTTCATTGGAGCCCTGATCCACCATCCCTCGCCCCCAACTCCTACCCCCATTTTACAGAGAAGAGAACTAAGCCCAGAGGGGGAAATCACTCACCAAAGGTCCCACAGCAGAGCTGGCAAAGCCAGGATTAGAACACTAGACTTAGATTTATATAATTCTATATATTCTTCCTTTAATTCTTCCCAGGATTCCTTAAACTCGGGGGCTCCATTTTGAGTCCTTCAATGCAATAAAGAGCATGTTTGGAACGAACAAGAATTCCCCTAGCATTGTGTTTTCCTAAAAGTATATAAGAGGTTGGAGAGGCTCGGCGCCTGTGGCTCAAGCGGCTAAGGCGCCAGCCACATACACCTGAGCTGATGGGTTCGAATCCAGCCCGGGCCTGCCAAACAACAATGATGGCTGCAACCAAAAAATAGCCTGGTGTTGTGGCGGGCGACTGTAGTCCCAGCTACTTGGGAGGCCGAGACAGGAGACTCGCTTGAGCCCAGGAGTTGGAGGTTGCTGTGAGCTGTGATGCCACAGCACTCTACCCAGGGCAACAGCTTGAAGCTCTGTCTCAAAAAAAAAAAAAAAAAAAAGAGGTTGGAGAAACATGTAAGTTTTAAGCCTCCAGGAAAGGGACCACATCTTCTAAGTGCTTAGCACAGAGAAGCTATGGGTACGCTTGAGACATGACTGTTGATAGTCCATTCACTCATTATTTCTCCAATCATCAAACACCTACATACGTAGTTTACTGCGTATCAGATACATTGCCAGGGTGCTAGATATACAGTGGTGAACACTGTGGTGCCTGCCCGCATGGAGTTTCCTGTCTAGTAGAGAAGATAGGCAACAAGCAAATTTGTATGGTGGGAATAGGGAATAGGGATGGAATTCAACTTAGGCTGGCTTGCCAGGGAAAAAGGATTTAAGATGCATCCAGGGGTGGGCCTGTGGCTCAAAGGAGTAGGGCGCCAGCCCCATATGCCGGAGGTGGCAGGTTCAAATCCAGCCCTGGCCAAAAAAAAAAAAAAGAAAGAGATGCATCCAGAAGGGAGTTCTGGGGCAGGCCCAGCTGCATTGCTCTCCCCTAGATACTCAGCTTTCCTTGTCCACATAGTGCCTAGTGCCATTCAGTCCCTAAGATTCCATTTTTCTCCAAGAAAAGGGGAAAACTAGGGAGAAAAGAAAAACAACAAACAATCTATGGTCCTGGAAGACCTGTCCCCTGTTTTTTAGGGAGAAATAGTGGTTGGGGTAATCAGAATTGGGGCATGATGGCTTGTTGGAGAGGTGACGCTATACCGTATTCTAAGCTGCAAATTAAGGTGTAGGGTCCAATGAAGTTCCGAACAAACCTCCACCAGAAGTACCCTGGATCATGTGGGATGCACAGTCCCAGCCTCCTATACATGGTGTATCTGGGACAGCCAGCCTTCTAGTCCCTTTCTGGTCTGTCCCTACAGGTCCTACAATCAATCCCCTCTTTCAAAGCAGGTTTTTTTGTTTGTTTGTTTGTTTTGCAGAGAGTATACTTGTTTGTTTTGCCACAATTTACTAATATTCATGTGTCATAAAAAAGGGGACTAATGTTAAATGGAGCAGTTCTGTGCTTGGAGCCAGGTACTGTGCGTGGATCCCATTTGTATTACCTCATTCAATCCTCACAACAAAGCTGTAACTGTGAGCAGCCCGGGCGGAAAGCCAAGAGATTGGCTTCCAAAAATGAACAATTACTAATTGGGTAAACCTGAGTATATTACCTAACTTTTTTGAGCTGCCTTTGTGTATCTCTAAAATGGGAATATCATAATATAGTCCTTAACTTATTGTGAGATTGAAATTATCGTGGGTGAATTGTAAGCATGAATAGTGTGTGTGATAATATATGGAGGGAAAACTATTTGGCACAGTCCCCAGTACATAGAAAATGCTCAGTAAATGGTGATTTGAAAAATAAGACATTATTTATGGGGTGGCGCCTGTGGCTCAGTGGTGTAGGGTGCCGGCCCCATATATGGAGAGTGGTGGGTTCGAACCTGGCTCTGGCCAAACTGCAACAAAAAATAGTTGGGTGTTGTGGCAGGTGCCTGTAGTCCCAGCTACTTTGGAGGCAAGAGTAAGCCCAGCAGTTGGAGGTTACTGTGAGCTGTGATGCCACAGTACTCTACCCAGGGAGAAAAAGTGAAACTCTGTCTCAAAAAAAAAAAAAAATAGGCCATTATTTATTTATTTATTTCTTGACACAGGTTGCTATTATTATTATTTTTTTTTTTTGATACAGGGTCTCACTCTGTTGTCCTCCATAGAGTGCTCTGGCATCACAGCTCACAGCAACCTCAAACTCTTGGGCTTAAGCCATTCTTTTGCCTCAGCCTCCCAAGTATTTGGGACTATAGGCCCACTACCCACCACAACACCCAGCTATTTTTACAGATAGGGTTTCACTCTGTCTCAAGCTAGTCTTGAACTCCTGAACTCAGGCAATCCACCTGTCTCTATATCTGGCCTAGGTTACCATTATTATGCCAGTTTTATCGGTGAGGAATCTGGCACCCAGAAATTAATTAATTTGCATATTGTTGTCCAGCTAATGACCAGCACTTGGAGCTCAATATATATCAGGTTTTCAAGTTAGTATGCCTTAACAAATGCAATTTGGTGCAGGGGGTGGGAGGAGTGGTTAGTAAAAGGTGCTCATTAGAGAATTAGGAAAATATAGCATGATATCAAGAATAAAAATAAAAATCACCCATAGTCATACTATATAACAAACACTTCAGTGTATTTTCATATAGTCTTTTTCTCTATGCATTTTTAATTTAAGATAAGTAGTTAAATGCTGTAGATACAATTTTACATCCTAAGTATTCACTTGGCTTTGGCTTTGCATTGTAAGCATTTTTCCATGTCATTAAAACATTCTTGAATTTTTTTTTGAAGACTTTTTCTTTATCTTCAACTTTCTGATATTTGAATATGATATGCCTAGGTGATATGCCTGTGATGTGTGTGTGCACATGCAGATGTGTGTGTGTATTTGGCTATTGTCCTAGGTGGTGGGCTCTGAACTTCCTGGACTTGAATTTAGGGAAATTCTTAGTCATTAGTACTTTAAATATTGTTTCTGTTCCTTTCTCTTTTTCTTTTCTTTCTGATATTCTCAGTAAACATATTACACTTACTGTAGTTTCCCACATTTTTTGGATAATTTGTTCCTTTTTTTCTTTCAGATTAATATGAGGGTGCAAATGATTAGGCTGTTTGCATTTATTAGGTAAGGTCCCTTTTGTAGTCATGTCCTGCCCCCAGGAGGTGTGCCATACACCCTTACACTGTGCCCATAGGTGGGAGTGTACTAACCCCCTTCCTTCCTTCCCTCTCTTTCCTTCCCCCAACTTGAATTGAATTGAATTTTTCTCTTGTATGGGAGTGTATTAGTTCATCTACTGGATTCATATTAGTATTGAAAACATTGGATAAAACATTCTTGAATTTTTAATACCTGCATAACATTCCACTGTTTTGATGTATAATACTGTTTTTGACTTCTAGCAGTGCACTTTTATACCACTGGTACTTTGTTTCCTATAAAAAATTAATTAACATGTTTGTAAAGTTTTGTATTACTGATGCTTTCTTTTAAAAATGTTTTATCATGCCTGGCTTATTGTACCCTCAATGAATCCCCAACAATAAAAAAAATGTTTTATCATGGAAAATATCAAACATATACCAAAGTAGACAAAATAGGATAAAGACCCTGATATACCTATCACCCAGTTTCAGCAATTATTAACCCTTGGCTAATCTTGTTTTCTCCTCTCTTGCTTACTTTTTTTTTTTTTGAGACAGTCTCACTTTGTTCCCCTAGGTAGAGTTCCGTGGTGTCATAGCTCACAGCAACCTTAAACTCTTGGGCTCAAGTGATTCTCTTGCCTCCAGCCTCCTGAGTAGCCACTATAGGTGCCCATAAAACGCCCAGCTATTTTTAGAGATGGGGTCTTGCACTTGCTCAGGCTGGCCTCAAACCTGTGAGCTCAGGCACATACCTGCCTTGGCCTCCCAGAGTGCTAGGATTACAGGCGTGAGCTACTATGCCCAGCCTCATTTACTATTTCAAATTCCAGGTATGCTATAACAGTCTACTGATTTATTGAAGTTGAATCTTCTTTGTTTTCTTTTTTGAGACAATCTTGCTTTATTGCCCAGGTAGAGTACAGTGGCATCATTATGGCTCACTGTAGTAGCTGGATAATTTTTTCTATTTTTAGTAGAGATGGGGTCTTGCTCTTGCTTAGGCCAGTCTGGAACTCCTGACCTCAAGCAATTCTCCTACCTCAGCCTCCCAGAGTGCTAGGGTTATAGGCATGAGCCACTGTGCCTGGCCTGAATTCTTACTAGTAGAATTACTGAGTCATAGTATAGAAACATTTTTTTGACACTTTGGCTATTTTATTTTATTTATATTTCATACAGATTCTCACTCTGTTGCCATGGGTAGAGTGCAATAGTGTCATAGCTCACAGCAACCTCGAACTCTTGGGCTTAAATGATCCTCTTGCCTCGGTCTCCTGAGTAGCTGGGACTACAGGTGCCTGTCAGGAAGCCCACCTACTTTTTCTATTTTTAGTGGAGACAGAGTCTCTCTTGCTCAGGCTGGTCTTAAACTCTTGAACTCAAGTGATCTACCCTCCTTGGCCTCCCAGAGTGCTAGGATTACAGGCATGAGCCACAGTGCCTGGCCTGATTTTGGCTTTATTTTATCAGAATCACTTCTAGAAAGGTTGTACAAATTTACCCTCTCACCAACTGTGCATGAGAGGGACTGTGAAGCCTCTGAATTTGGGCAAACAGGGCATGACAATCGTTTTTTCCCTCTCTGGAGAGAGGACAATGCTTTGGTGAGATTCATGTCTCTGAGTCCAACATCTTCTCAAATCCCTTCCTCCTCCTAAGCCCATTGTCTTCCTATGGTGACTGCAAAGAGAGTAGCTTGGTGCTGGAAACCGGTGGTTTTAGGCCCAGGCTAAGGAGTTGGGGCTTCTTTATAATCAGTGGAGTTGAGAAAAGAACTTAAATTTTCCTTAGAGTGAGATGGAGTGGGGAAGGGGAGATGCACAATATTCTATCCTGGGTACCCATGGAGTCCATGCTGGATTTGGGTACTCACCGAGGTACTTGGTCTCACACTGAGGTGCACAAGTGTGTGTACTTTAAACAACTGACCTTGGGGAGTGGGTAGGGGGTTGGGGTGAGAGGAAGGAAGGCTGATCCAGGCTAGTGGACTTGGAGTCCGTACCTCTGAGCCTTGTGTGGTGGCATGAGCAAGATGCCCAAGATGCCCAAGATGCTTTCAACATTGGGGACTTCCAGAAGTCTTACTTTACCACAACTTGCTTTAAGTCTTAATCCCTGTGTAAGTGTGAGTGGGTGGTGGGGTTAGAACCCATTATCAGTGGTTCTCAACCTTCCTAATGCCACGACCCTTTAATATAGTTCCTCATGTTGTAGTGACCCCCAACCACAACGAAAATAATTTTATGGTTGGGGGTCACCACAACATGAGGAACTGTATTAAAGGGTTGCTGTCTTAGGAAGCTTGAGAACCACTGTATTAGATCCTCAGAACATTACGAGCTTGCCCTAAGCCAGAAGAGGAGCTGAGGGTCAAGGCCAGAGTCATCCAGCACATCAGAGATGAAAAGAAGAACCTGGGTGGTGCCTGTGGCTCAGTGAGTAGGGCGCCAGCCCCATACAAGGAGGGTGGAGGGTTCAAACCCGGCCTTGAACAAACTGCAACAATAACAAAAAAATAGCTGTGTGTTTTGGTGGGCACCTGTAGTCCCAGCTACTCGGGAAGCTGAGGCAAGAGAGTCACCTAAGCCCAAGAGTTGGAGGTTGCTGTGAGCTGTGATGCCACAGCACTCTACTGAGAGTGATAAAGTGAAACTCTGTCTCTAAAAAAAAAAAAGAAAAGAAAAGAACATGAACATTTCTCAGTCCCATACCAGTGCTTCATTTTATCTGTTTGTATATAAAGAAGATACAGCAACTTGTGGTCATTACCCTAATCGTGATCATTACCCAAATCCCTGTTAGGCAGCTCTATGAAGAGACGTAGGCAGACTGTAGAGGTCTGGTGGTTAACTGCTGTTATCATACCTAAGTGAATACAGGCCATTCAGCTTTAGGTTTTACATTTCTTAGTTTCTTTTTAAAATTAATTTTATTTTTTATCAATACCTAATAGATGTACATACTTTGGAGGGTGTGTGTGATAATTTAAGACATTCACATTATTTGTAAAAATCAAATCAGCGTGACTGATTTGTCTTTTCTTTATCCTAGAAACATTTGAATTATTCTCTTCTAGCTATTTTGAAAGGTACAATAGATTATTATAAACTACAATCACCTTAATGATCTGTCAAACACTAAGTCTTACTCCTTTCATATTATATGTTTGTACCTTTTAATCAATCTCTCTTCTTCCTCCCCACTTCCCACTCTTCCTAGCCTAGGGTAAACACCAGTCTACTCTCGACCTTCATGAGTGTCACTTCTTTAGCTGCCACATATGAGTGAAAACATGTGATATCGCCTTTCTTGCTCAGCTTATTTCACCTAACTTAATGACCTCTGTTTCTATCCATGTTGCCACAAATGGCAGGATTTCATTCTTTTTTTATGTTGAATAATATTCCATTGTGTATACATACTACATTTTCTTTATCAATTCATTCATTGATGGGCATTTAGGTTGGTGCTATATTTTGGTGCTGCAGTAAATAAAGGAATGCAGGTGTCTCTTCGATATATTGATTTCCCTTCCTTTGGATATATATCCAATATTGGAAATGCTTGATTCTATGGCAGTTATATTTTTAGTTTTTTGATGAACCTCCATTCTCTTTTCCATAGTGGCTATACTAATTTACATTTTCACCAACAATATATCATCAGCAGTGTACAAGGGTTCCCCTGCTCACATCCTCACCAGCCATCCATTATTCCTTTTTTTTTTTTTTTCAAAAAGCCACTTTTAGCTGGGGTAAGATGATTTCTCATTATTGTTCTTATTTGCATTTCCCTGATGATTACTGATGTTGAGAATTTTTTCATATGCTTTTGGCCATTTGTATATCTTCTTTTGAGAAGTATCTCTTCAGATCTTTGGCCCATTTGTTAATCAGATTATTTGTTGTTTTCCTACTGAGTTGAGTTCCTTATATGTTCAAGTTATTAATCCCTTATCAAGTGTATAGTTTGCAAATATTTTCTCCCAGTTCTGCAGGTTGTCTCTTCACGTCATTGATTGTTCCCTTTGCTGAACAGAAGCCTTCAGCTTAATGTAACCCCATTCATCTCTTTTTGCTTTGGTTGCCTGTACTTTTGGAGTACAGGTAACCAAAGCAACAATCTTTGCCTGGACTGATGTCAAGGAGCATTTTCCCAAAATTTTCTTCAAGTAGTTTCAAAGTTTCAGGTTTTAGATTTAAGTTTTTAATCTATTTTTATTTAATTTTTGTGTATCGTGAGAGATAGAGGCCTAGTTTTATTCTTCTATATATGGTGACCTGAAAAGAGCAGCTGGTGGGGGGGGGGGTCCCATGTACAGTTGGGTAAGAGAGACTGCACAGTTACATGTCCATTTAGCAAGGTCTCATTCAGGAGTTTCATCAATTCCTCCTGCCCACCGTCTACTGTTTCCTCTTCATGTTGACACTAAAAAGTAGGCTTGAAGTTGCTAGTGATGTCTGTTATCTAGATATGCTCCAAGTTCAGGAAAGGGGAACCTGGGGACAAAATCTTGAGGGATCTGCTTAGTTATTAAAATAAATATTTACATTGAGAATACAGTTAAGTTGGTAGCTTTCTTCACATTTTTCAAAGACCCACAGAGGTTTCATTCACAATTTAAGAAGCTGAGTTGGTGAAGAGCATTATTTTTTGTCTCCATTACCTAGGAGATGGATTAACATTCAATTACTCTTCACAACAGCCAACTGGAAGATTATTGCATTTTTTTTTTTTTTTTGTGATAGAGTCTCACTTTGTCATCCTTGATAGAGGGCTGTGACATCACTACTCACAGCAACCTCCAACTCTTGGGCTTAAGTGATCCTCTTGTCTCAGTCTCCCAAGTAGCTGGGATTACAAGTGCCCGCCACGATGCCTGGCTATTTTTTTGTTGCAGTTATCATTGTTGTTTAGTAGGCCTGGGCTGGGTTTGAATCTGCCAGCCTTGGTGTATGTGGCTGGCACCCTAATCACTGAGCTACAGGCACTGAACCTATTCCATTGTTTTTAAGTATTGGTTGGGCTGGCATCTTTAATGGTGGCCAAATAAATGAGATTTCTATGTGACATGTGCTGGTACTGGATGCACTTGTTCACCCAGCCCTTGTTCTGATATTCTGCGATACAGCAGAGCAGCTGGTAATTATCCTTCTCCAAGAGTGACTGGGTAATCTCTTTATTGACTTCTGCCTTGTCCCTTAACCAGTCTGGTACAAAGGCCACAGACATCCAAGGGAGCCCAGACAGAAACCTGCCTCAGAAACCGTGGACTTCCACTTGCCTAGATCTGAACCAACCACTGGATCAAGACACAACACAGCCACAGAAAGTTCTCATAATAAGTCAGTTTTGTATGTTATGAAGTCAGGTAGTGTGGTGCTTCCAACTTTTTTTTTTTTTTTTTTTTTGAGACAGAGTCTATGTTGTCCTTGGTAGAGTGCCATGGCGCCACAGCTCACAGCAACTTCAAACTCTTGGGCTCAAGTGATTCTCTTGCTTCAGCCTTCCAAGTAGCTGAGAGTACAGGTCCCACCATGACGCCTGCTATTTTTTTTTTGTTGTTGTTGTTGCAGTTGTTTAGCTGGCTCAGGTCAGGTTCAAACCCACCACTCTCTGTGTATGTGGCTGGCGCCGTAACCACTGTGCTATGGGCAGCAAGCCTGATGCTTCCAATTTTGTTCTTTTTGCTCAGGAATGCTTTGGCTATTTGGGATCTTTTGTGATTTCATATAAGTTTTAGGGTTTTTTAAAATTTCTGTAATGAATGCCATTGATATATAATCATAGAGATTGCAATGAATCTGTAAATTTCTTTGGGTAGAATTGTCATTTTAACAATATTAATTTTTCCAATACATGAGCCTGGAATAGCGTTCTATTTTTGTGTGTCCTTTTCAATTTTTTTAATCAATATTTTATGATTTTCTTGTGCAGATCTTTTTACTTTTTTGGTTATACTGATTCTTAAATATTTCATATTCTTTGTACCTATCGTAAATGGGATCATTTTCTTGATTACAGGCATGTAATCAAGATTGTTCATTGTTCATTGTTCAGATTGTTCATTGTTGGTGTATGTAGTGATATATAGCTACTTAATATATATAGTGATATATAGCTGCTTAGTTATTAAAATAAATATTTACATCGGGAATACAGTTCTCAATGTGTAAAAATCAGCTACTGATTTTTATATGCTGGTTTTTATGTCCTGCAACTTTTGTTTATCAGTATCAGTTCTATCAGTATTTTGGTGGAGTCCTTAGTATTAGTCCATTAGTCCTGTTTCTTTTCTTTTCTTTCTTTTTTTTTTGAGACAGAGTTTCAAGCTGTCACCATGGGTAGAGTGTTGTGGTGTCACATGGCTCACAGCAACCTCAGACTCTTGAGCTTAGGTGATTCTCCTGCTTCAGCCTCCCGAGTAGCTGGGACTACAGGCGCCCACCACAACGCCCGGCTATTTTTTTGTTGCAGTTTGGCCAGGGCTGGGTTTGAACCCGCCACCCTAGGTATATGGGGCCGGCGCCCTGCTCACTGAGCCACAGGCGCTGCCCAGGATTGGTATTCTTTTTTTTTTGTGTGGTTTTTGGCTGGGGCTGGGTTTGAACCCGCCACCTCCGGTATATGGGACCGGCGCCCTACTCCTTCAGCCACAGGCGCCGCCCCAGGATTGGTATTCTTTAAATGCTTTGACAGAATTCAGTACTGAGTCCATCAGTCTTGAGCTTTTCTTTGATGGCTCCCCACTTATGATTATTATATCCCCTCATTGAATAGAGCACATCATTAGGTAGTGACCTTCTTTGTCTCTTTTCACAGTCTTTGATTTGTAATCTATTTTATCTGATAGAAGAATAACTATTCCTACTTGTTTTGGTTTCCATTTGCTTGGAATATCTTTTTTCACTCCTTCATTTTCACTTTATGTGTATCTTTAGAGGTATTGTCAGTTCTTATAGGCAGCATATAGCTGGGTCTTATTTCTTTATCTGTTCAGCTACTCTAAGCCTTTTAATTAAATAATTGAATTTAATTATATTCAATGTTACTATTGATAAGGACTTATTACTGTTGTTTTGTTGCTTGTTTTTGGATTTTTTTTTTTTTTTGAGACTGAATCTCACTATGAGTGAGCCTTGTTTTTGGATTGTTATCTAACTATTCCTTTCTTTCTTTCTCACTGTCTTTCTTTGTGGTTAAGTAATTTTGTTCCTTTTCATTCTTTTTTTTCTCCTGATGATATAACCTCAAATAGCCTATCTTTGAGCTCACTGATTCTTTCCTCTACTTGATCCATTGTGCTGTTGAGAGTATCTACTAAAATTTTCAATTCAGCAAATGTATTTATCAGTTCCAAGATTTATATTGGAACTTTATTTTTTAAAAAATTATTTTAATTTCTTTGTTAATTTTTTTTTTTTTTGAGACAGGGTCCCACCCTATGCCCCTGAGCAGAGTGCAGTGGCGTGGTAGCTCACTGCAACCTCAGACTTGGGCTGCGGGCACCCGGCTGCCTCAGCCTCCGAAAGCCGCTGGGATTACAGGCGCTTGCTGCAGCGCCCGGCTGGGTTTTTCCTTTTTTTTTTTTTTTGAGTTGGGGTCTCACTGTCGCTCAGGCAAGTCTTGAACTCCTGAGCTCAAGCAATTGTCCCTCCTCAGCCTCCCACAGTGCTGGGATTACAGACGTGAGCCACCGCGCCCGGCATTGAATTGCTTATCCTGTTATCTTAAAGATCGCTGAGTTTCCATAAAACTGATTCTTTGAATTCTTGGAGAGTTCACTTATCACTGTCTGGTTAGGGACAGTCACTGGTTCATCGCTTTGCCCACTTGTGGAGGTCATGGTTTCCTATTTGCTGTTGTTTATTGTGGATGTTCATCTATGTCTTTGCATTGAAGGATTATTTATTTGTTCCAGTCTTCTCTATTTAGGTTGTTTTGGTTTTTATTGGATAGTTTGCTTAGAGTTTTTTGTAATTTACCTGTTGATTTTCTTTCTTTTCCTTTTTTTTTTTCCTGCTAGGTTGCTGGCTCCTTTTCAGCACTAGAGGGCACCTTAAGCCCAGGGTTGCCTCAGTTCTAGTAAATAACCTGAGAGCTGATTGCCTGGCATGGAGGATTTTTAAAGGGGGTATCCTGGTAGCTGGGAAGGCTGGCTAGGGGTTTGTGCAAGGGAACTTGTGGAATGAACCTCCTATAGTGTGGTGCTACTGAAAAGACATTCTGGTTTGGCATCTCCTTTTGCCAAGTTACAGAACAGAGTTTTTAGGACTGGAGAGTATTGTCTCAATTTCACTCTTTGTTTCTGGATGTCCTCAAGGATATTTCTCTCTTCAGAGACTTCAGTTACTTCTCCTGGGTGGAGGCAGGGACAGTCTCCTGGTAGAGAAACTGGCTGCTTATTTCAATCTCACTTTTTTCCTTATAGGAACTGTGCATTTAAAGGAAATTTTCTATATGCTTGGTACTGTACAGATTGGGGGTGAGGTGTTGCAGATATGGAATTCCACTTCTCTTACCATCTGATTGAAGTTTCTTCACTTCTCTGTGGCCCCAGTAACTGTCTCATTCTCATATTTGAGTTCTGGGACATTGCTGATGATATTCTCTGCCCTACATGTTTGTTATTGGTTTTCTGTTGGGCCAGGAGTGAAGCCAACTTGCTTCTATGCCACTATTTGTAATCAGAAGACTAGAGTTCTGGCTAGGCGCCCGTAGC
This sequence comes from Nycticebus coucang, assembly GCF_027406575.1. Classification (NCBI taxonomy): domain Eukaryota; kingdom Metazoa; phylum Chordata; class Mammalia; order Primates; family Lorisidae; genus Nycticebus; species Nycticebus coucang. Next base: position 30,476,495 of record NC_069785.1, on the reverse strand, counting down.
TCAGTGATTAGGATGTAGGTCACATGCTCTGGGGCTGGTGGGTTTTGTTTAGCCAGCCCGGGCATGCTAAACAACAACAAAAAAGTAGCTGGGCATTGTAGTCCCAGATACTAGGGAGGCTGAGGCAAGAGAATCGCTTGAGCCCAAGAGTTTGAGGTTGCTGTGAGCTATGATGCCATGGCCCTCTACCGAGGGTAACAAAGTGAGATTCTGTCTCAAGTTAAAAAAAAATAAAAAAGAAGTCTAGAGTTCTTAGTTTTTGATGCTTACTATGGACTCAGCAGCTCACTCATTTTATTTTTCCAGAGAGGAAAATATATAGCTCTTATAGCTGCAGCTGTTACTTCTCACAGAACTTCCTTATTAAGTAGAAATTGGTAGGTGTTAAAGACAGATTAAGATCTAGTTGACGCTGTGTTTGATGAAAATAGAAAAATTAAAAAGAATTTTTAAATTGATATCTTTGAATAAAAATGGGGGCAGTCATTTACAATGATGTGTGGCAAGAGCAAGTGCAGGAGGTTTCAGTATCTGTGAAAACCATTATTAGAAAAAGAAACTTCTCCTTCTGCCCCAGGTGCCAAAAGGTGCTCCAACTCTTCCCTCCCTTTGCCTTTGTGTGGTGCTTTCTTCCAGACATGGCAACCATGAACTCAGTTCCTGATATTTATATCCCACCAGACTTTGACTAGAATTTGCCTTTGCTCAAGGGTAAGGGCATTTCCACCATGAGGTTAGTCCTCATCCCCACACTTCCCTACTAAAGTCTCGGTTTCCATAAGCACGTGGACTTTCCAGTCTGTTCTTTCATTACAGTTTTATAACAACCCTGAAATAGATGGACAGGTTGAACATTATGTGGACATGGAGAAGTTGAAGTTGATTGCACTCTTCAGTGAGGACTGAGCAGCCAGTGTGTGCCCTGTTCTGTTGTGTGGGAGATACAAAATAGGCTTCTTACCTGGAAGGTTAGGTCTTGCTTCACACAGGTGATGGTAGCTCTAGATCTGGGGCCTCAACCAGCACTCCAGAAGCTCCAGCTCTCACTCTCCCTTCCTCACTACATGGTGCATATCTGTGTAAGTCGGAGGTATATCCGTGTCTTCCTATCAATGTTATAGGTGCTTGACACATGACACTGGCCAGACATCCCAGAAAGAGGGCACTACTAGGCACTGGATTCTGTTTTGTTTTGCAGATTAGATAGGAGGTAATAGTAATAATAAATGACATTCACTGAAGGCTTACTATGTACCAAGGCCTGTGTTAAGTCCTATACTGATAATATTTCATTTGATCCTCATAATAACCTGTGAGGTAAGCACTATTATTATTTCCATTTTACAAATGAGAATGCTGTGTAGTAGAAGGTTGGTAACTATGTCTTAAGTCAGAGGTTTTCAGACTTTCACATGTAACAGAATTAACTACAGAGCTTGTTAAAACAGTGTGCAGGACCTCACTCCCAGCATGTGATTCAGTAGTTTGAGGTAGGGCCCAAGAATTTGCATTTGTAACAAGTTCCCAAGTGAGGCTGATGCTGCAGGACCAAGGCCCACACTTTGAGAAGCACTGTCCTAGATCATACAGCTATGAAGTGGAGAGTCACATCCATAGAGCAGTCCTTTTTTTTTGGTTTTTGTTTTTTTTCTTTGAGACACAATCTCACTATGTCGCCCTCAGTAGAATGCTGTGGCATCACAGCTCACAGCAGCCTCAAACTCTTGGGCTTAAGCGATTCTTTTTCCTCAGTCTCCTAAGTAGCTGGGACTACAGGTGCCCACCATAACTCCCGGCTAGTTTTTGTTGTTGTTGTAGTTATCATTGTTGTTTAGCAGGTCTGGGCCAGGTTCAAGCCAGCTCCAGTGCATGTGGCTGGCACCCTAGCTGCTGAGCTACAGGTGCTGAGCCAGAGCAGTCCTTTTTGTCTCCAAAGGCTATATATATATATATATACTTTTTTTTGGAGACAGAGTCTCACTTTGTCACCCTCAGTAGAGGTCCATGATGTCATAGCTCACAGCAACCTCAGACTCTTGGGCTCAAGCAGTCCTCTTGCCTCAGCCTCCTAAGGAGCTGAGACTATAGGTGCCCACCATAACGCCTGGCTCTTTTTTAGAGATGGGACCTTGCTCTTGCTCAAGCTGGTCTCGAACTCGTGAGCTTAACTATCCACCTGCTTCAGCCTCCCAGAGTGCTAGGATTACAGGCAGGAGCCACTGAGCCCAGCCTTAGGCTGTTTTTAATCACTGCACCTGCTGGCTTGTTATGGACTTTTCCATGGAGATTCTATGGAAATCAGGCAGCCAGCCTCAGTCTCCTCACCCTAATCATATCTATAGCTTTCTCCCCTCCTGGAGAGACTTGTCCCAGCCTCCTCGCTCTTTTTCCTTGAGGCTCTGTGGTATGGTCTGAATGTGTATTTCCCGTCAAATTCATATGTTAAAACCTGATTCCCAATGTGATGATGTTAGGAGGTGGGGCTGCTAGGAAGGGGTTAGGTCAGTGGTTCTCAACCTGTGGGTCGTGACCTCTTTGTAACAATGAAAATACATCCTGCATATCAAATATTTACATTATGATTCATAACAGTAGCAAAATTACAGTTATGAAGTAGCAACGAAAATAATTTTATGGTTGGGGGTCACCACAACATGAGGAACTATATTAAAGGGTCATGGCATTAGGAGACATTAGGAAGGTTTAGAACCACTGGGTTGGGTGATCAGGGCTTAGCTTTTGTCTGAATGGGATTAATGTCCTTATAAGAGAGGCCTCAGAGAGCTACCTTTCCCCTTCTCCTGTGTGAGGACATGGTGAGAAGGCATCATCTATGATCTGTGAAGCGGACCCTCACCAACCATGGAGTCTGTGGCACCTTGATCTTGGACTTCTAGAATCCGGAACTGAGAGAAATAAATTCCTGTTATTTGTAAGCCATTCCATCTGTGGTACTTTGTTATAGCAGTCAAACAAGCTAACACTCTCACACCTTGTCAGGAATTCTTCCTAACAATACCATTTCACTCTTTCCTCTGCCCTGGATTCTACCCAGTGGATGTGAGGTGTCTGTAGCAATAATTTGCTAGCTTGGCTTCAAACTGGTATGGCTGCTGGTCTTCCTATGTTCCTGGGGTTCCTGTGCCCCTAGCTTTGACCTTGTGGCTTCATGATCTGGACCACATAATGGCTGCGGATCCTGGTCCTGGGTCCTGACATTGATGGCAAGAACTCCCTTGTAGGGAACTCTCTGAACCTTTACTGATTCAGGGTGCTGCCTGAGTCAGTAATCATTTCCTTGTTCAAATAAACTTCCTTCCTTCCTTCCTTCCTTCCTTCCTTCCTTCCTTCCTTCCTTCCTTCCTTCCTTCCTTCCTTCCTTCCTTCCTTCCTTCCTTCCTTCCTTCCTTCCTTCCTTCCTTCCTTCCTTCCTTCCTTCCTTCCTTCCTTCCTTCCTTCCTTCCTTCCTTCCTTCCTTCCTTCCTTCCTTCCTTCCTTCCTTCCTTCCTTCCTTCCTTCCTTCCTTCCTTCCTTCCTTCCTTCCTTCCTTCCTTCCTTCCTTCCTTCCTTCCTTCCTTCCTTCCTTCCTTCCTTCCTTCCTTCCTTCCTTCCTTCCTTCCTTCCTTCCTTCCTTCCTTCCTTCCTTCCTTCTCTCTTTCTCTCTCTTTTTTCTCTATTCTTCCCTTCCTCCCTCCTTCTTTCCTTTCACTGTGTCCATTTTTGAAACAGAGTCTCACTCTGTCACCCTGGGTAGAGTGCTGTGGTGTCATCACAGCTCACAGTAACTTCAAACTCCTGGGTTTGAGCAATCCTCCTGCCCCAGCCTCCTGAGTAGCTAGGACTACAGTTGCCCACCACAATGCCTGGCTAGTTTCTCTATTTTTAGTGAGACAGTCAGTGTCTCACTCTTAGGCTGATCTTGGAGTCCTAAGCAAAAGTGATCTGCTTGCCTTGGCCTCCCAGAGTGGTAGGATTACTTATGTGAGCCATCCCCTGCCCCACCTGCTTTACTTTAAAAGAAAAAAAAAAGACTCCTTGTACTGACCACTGACCACCTGCTCACTCACTGTTATCTTTACAGGTCTCTTTCTCCTTGGTCAGTACCCTGCCTATTCTGGGGCAGGAGCTGGCCTGAAGATGTTCTGCATGACTATGGGCATTCAGTGCTCCTGGGTACAGGTCTAAAATAGTAATCTTATCCAGGAAGTAGGCTTCCCTTCACCTTCACACACCACTGTGTCCCCTTGCTGATAAGCTAAAGTAAGAGGAGAGTAAGGTCACTTTAATTGCACTAATATTTAGTGATGACCTCAGCATCCCTTCCCTATCAGAGCTAAGTCTTAGGGCTGAACTGAGGGGGTTCCTGATTTACAGCAGAAAGAATATACAGGCATAACATGAGTGCTACAACCCAGACACCACAGCCATCAGCCCTAGTGCCTAGCAGGGCTCTCACTGCAAAAGGTCGCTGTTTTATCTTCAATAAATTAAGCCATAGATAGAGCACATTAGATGACCAAGTAACTCATTTCTCCTTCTGGCCTTCAGACATTAGTGAAAGTGGTGACCTCAGGCTGTGGACAGGAAGGGTGGATGAAGGGTTGGCAAGAGTGGAATGGGTCCCAGACCTTGATCAGGAGATTTTGGAAAGACTCCTGACAGTTTTTACCTTGACTGATGACACGCCAAGTCCTCTGGTCCTGGCTCTTGGTTCAGATTTGACTTCTGGGCTTTTTTCTCCATGAGCTTCCCCTTGAACATCCCCTTTCCCAAGACTTTCTCACCAGTTTCTGAATTGTTCTCCAAGGAGAACTAGGAATCCTCTGGAATCCCATTGGACTTGGTCCCTGCTGCCTGGAGTTTCTGCCATTGTGCTGTCTCCATGCCACCCCAGCCACTAGAGGTCGGGGGCTCTGTTCCCAATACTAAGCAAAGCCTGAAAACAGCCAGATACGGTGGCTCACGCCTGTAATCCCAGCACTTGGGAGGCCAAGGTGGGTGGATTGCCTTGAGCTCACAGGTTTGAGATCATCCTGAGCAAGAGTGAGACCACTCCCCATGTATAAAAGAAATAGCCAGGCACTGTGGCAGGCGCCTATAGTCCCCGGTACTTGGGAGACTGAGGCAAGAGGATCACTTGATCCCAAGAGTTTGAGGTTGCTGTGAGTTAAGATGCTACAGCACTCTACTGAAGGTGACCAAGTGAGACTCTGTTGTCTCAAAAAAAAAAAAAAAAAAAAGAAAAAACAAGAAAATGGTGAATGAAAAGCTAAAGTCTACTGAGAGTCCCCAGGTCCCTTCAATTCACCAGAGCCCAGGTGCTGGATACTTGGGTTTTTTTTTTTAATTGTTTTTATTAAATCATAACTTTGTACATTGATGCATTTATGGGGTTCAGGGTACTGCTTCAATATACAATGTGAAATGTTTACATTGAACTAAGTAACACATCTATCACAATTATACTCATTTCTTAATAGTTTTGAAATGTACCATTGCATCATGCACATTAGGTGAGGTCCCTCTGAATATCCTCCCTCCTCCTATATACCCCCTCCCCTCTTGCTCCTCTTCCTGTCTACTTTCTGGACTATAGTTATGTTTTGCCATTCGTATGAGTGTGTAGGTGGTTATATATTGATTTCATGGTAGTATTGAGTACATTGGATACTTTTTTTTTGGCTGGGGCTGGGTTTGAACCCACCACCTCTGGTATATGGGGCTGGTGCCCTACTCCTTTGAGCCACAGGTGCTGCCCTACATTGGATACTTTCTTTTTTTTCATTCTTGAGACACTTTACTAAGAGGAATATGTTCCAGCTCCATCCAGGTAAACATAAAAGATGTGAAGTCTCCTTTTTTATGGCTGCATAGTATTCTATAGTGTACATATACCACAATTTGTTAATCCATTCATGGGTCAATGGGCACTTGGGCTGTTTCCATGTCTTGGCTATTATGAATTGGGCTGCAGTAAACATTCTGGTGCAAATGTCTTTGTTGTAAAATAAATTTTGATCATTTGGGTATAAACCTAGTAGAGATATTGAAGGATCGAATGGTAAGTCTATTTTTAGTTCCTTGAGTGTTCTCCAAACTTCTTTCCAAAAAGGTTGCATTAGTTTGCATTCCCACCAGCAGTGTAGAAGCGTTCCCTTCTCTCCGTGTCCTCGCCAACATCTGTAGTTTTGGGATTTTGTGATGTGGGCTAATCTTACTGGAGTTACATGATATCTCAAAGTAGTTTTGATTTGCATTTCTCTGATGATTAAGGATGAGAGCATATTTTCATGTGTTTGTAGGCCATGCCTCTGTCTTCATCAGAGAAGTTTCTGTTCAAGTCTCTTGCCCACATAGAAATAGGGTTATTTATTCTTTTCTTATTGATTAGTTTGAGTTCTCTGTAGATTCTAGTTAACAGACCTTTGTCAGAAGCATAACCTGCAAAAATCTTCTCCCATTCTGAAGGTTGTTTGTTTGCTTTACTTACTGTGCTTTTGGCTGTGCAAAAGCTTTTTGGTTTGATCAGATCCCAGTAATGTATTTTTGGTGTTGCTTCAATTGCCCAGGGGGTCCTCCTCATAAACTATTCTCCAGGCCAATTTCTTTAAGGCTTTTCCCTGCACTCTCTTCTAGTATTTTTATAGTTTCATGTTTTACGTTTAAATCTTTTAGCCAGTGAGAATCAATTTTTGTTAATGGTGAAAGGTGGGGGTTCAGTTTCAGTCTTCTATAGGTTGCCATCCAGTTCACCCAGTACCATCTGTTAAATAGGGAGTCTTTCCCTCACTGAATATTTTTGATAGGCTTGTTGAAGATCAAATGGCAATAAGTAGTGGGGTTCATCTCTTGGGTCTCTATTCTGTTCCATAAATTTACTGCTCTGTTTTTGTGCCACTACCATGCTATTTTGATCACTATAGATTTATAGTATAGCCTGGAGTCTGGTAATGTGACACCTCCTGATTTGTTCTTATTTCTGAGTAATGTATTTGCTATTTGACGTTTTTTCTGATTCCATATAAAACAAAGTACTATTTTTTCAAGTTCTTTAAAGTATGACAATGGTGCTTTAATAGGGATTGCATTAAATCTATAAATTGCTTTGGGTAGTATGGACATTTCAACAATGTTGATTCTTCCCAGCCATGAGCGTGGTATTGTTTTCCATTTGTTAACATCTTCAGCTATTTCTTTTCCCAGAGTTTCATAGTTCTCCTTACAGAGGTCTTTCACATCCTTTATTAGGTAAATTCCCAAATATTTAATCTTTTTTGGCACTATTGTAAAGGAATAGAGTCCTTGATTGTTTTTTTAGCTTGACTATTGTTGGCGTATATAAAAGCTACTGACTTGTAAGTATTGATTTTGTATCCTGAGATGCTGCTGTATTCCTTGATCACTTCTAAGAGTTTTGAAGTTGAGTCCCTGGGATTTTCCAGATATAGGATCATATCATCAGTGAAGAGTAAGAGTTTGGTCTCCTCTGACCCTATTTTGTATGCCCTTGATCACCTTCTCTTGCTTGATTGTAATGGCTAAGACTTCCATTACTGTGTTGAAAAGCAGTGGAGACAGTGGGCATCCTTGCCTTGTTCTTGATCTGAGTGGAAATGTTTTCAATTTTACACCATTCAATACGATATTGGCTGTGGGTTTGCCGTAGATGGCCTCTATTAGTTTAAGAAATGCCCGTTCTATGCCTATTTTCCTAAGAATTCTGATCATGAAAGGATGCTGGATATTATCAAAGGCTTTTTCTGTGTCAATTGAGAGAATCATATGATCTTAGTTTTTTATTTTATTGATGTGATGTATTATATTTATCAATTTGCATATATTGAACCAACCCTGTAACTCTGTAATAAAACCAACTTGATCATGGTGTATAATTTTTTGATGTGTTGTTGAATTCTGTTTGCTAAGGTCTTATTGAATATTTTGGCATCAATATCCATTAATGATATAGGTCTATAATTTTCTTTTCTTTCTTTTTTTTTTTTTTTTTTAGAGACAGAGTTTCACTTTGTCACCCTCAGTAGAGTGCTGTAGCATCACCACTCACAGCAACCTCCAACTCCTGGGCTTAGGGTGATTCTCTTGCCTCAGCCTCCCAAGTAGCTGGGACTACAGGCACCCACCACAACACCTGGCTATTTTTTTGTTGCAGTTTGGCTGGGGCCAGGTTTGAACCCACCACCCTTGGTATATGGGGCCAGTGCCCTATCTACTGAGCCACAGGTGCTGCCCAGGTCTATAATTTTCTTTCTTTGTTGGATCCTTTCCTGGTTTGGGGATCAGGGTGATATTTGCTTCATAGAACATGTTGGGAAGTATTCCTTCTTTTTCTTTTTCTTTTTTTTACTTTTATAAGGAGGTGTTTATTGATTTGCTCAGTATAATACTTTTTATTTTTATTTATTTATTTTTATTAAATCATAGCTGTGTACATTAGTATGATCATGGGGCACCATACACTTGGTTCATAGATTTAAAAAAAAAATTTTTTTTTTTTTTTTTTTGGTTTTTGGCTGGGGCTGGGTTTGAACCCACCACCTCTGGCATATGGAACTGGCACCCTACTCCTTGAGCCACAGGCGCCGTCCCTTTTTCTATGCTTTGGAAAACATTGTATGATATAGGTACTAGTTCGTCTTGAAAGGTTTGATAGAATTTGGATGTAAAGCCATCTGGTCCTGGACTTTTCTTTTTAGGGAGATTTCATACTGTTGATGCTATTTCAGTGGTTGATATAGGTCTATTCAAGGTTTCTAATTCTTTCTGGTTGAGTCTAAGAAGGTGGCATGCTTCCAGGTATTGGTCCATTTCCTTCAGATTTTCATATTTCTGGGAATAGAGATTTTTGTAGTAATCATTGAGGATTTTTTTAATTTCTGAGGTGTCTTGTTATTTCTCCTTTATCGTTTCTGATAGATGATATTAGAGATTTTACTTTTCTGTTTCTGGTTAGGTTGGCCAAAGGTTTATCAATTTTGTTAATCTTTTCAAAAAACCAACTTTTTGTTTCGTTGATCTTCTGAATGATTCTTTTGTTTTCAATTTCATTTAATTCTGCCCTAATTTTGATTATTTCTTTTTTTCTTCTGGGTTTGGGGTTGCACTGTTCTTCCTTTTCTAGTTGCTTAAGATGATCCATTAAATTGTTGGCTTCCTCTCTTTCTGTTTTCTTTTCCTTTTCCCTTCCCTTTCCTTTCCTTTCTTTCTTTCTTTCTTTCTTTTTTTTTTTTTTGAAGTTTTTGGCCAGGGCTGGGTTTGAACCCACCACCTCCAGTATATCAGGCTGGCACCCTACTCCTCTTTCTCTTTTCTTGATGAAGACTTCCAATGCTATAAATTTCCCTCTTAGGACTGCCTTTGCAGTATCCCACAGGTTTTGATAATTTGTGTCTTCATTGTTATTTTGTTCCAAAAATTTGGTGATTTCCTTCTTAATCTTGTCTTTGACCCAGCTATCATTCAGCCTAAGATTATTTAGCTTCCATGACTTTGTTTGAGTATGAAGATTCCCATTGCTGCTGAGTTCAACTTTTATTCCATGGTGGTCCAAGAAGATACAAGGAGTAATTTCTATTATTTTAAATTTGCTGAGGTTAGACTTGTGTCCTAGGATATGATCTATTTTGGAGGATGACCCGTGGGCTGACGAGAAGAATGTATGTTCTGTTTTATTAGGGTGAAATGTTCTGTAGAGGTCTGTAAAGTCTATTTGTTCTAGGGTCAAATTTAAGTCTAATATTTCTTTGTTTAGTTTCTTCTTGGAGGATCTATCCAAAACTGTCAAAGGGGTGTTAAAATCTCCAACTATTATAGTGCAGGAAGAAATCAAGTTGTTCATATCCATTAGGGTCTGCTTTATGAATTGAGGAGCATTCTGGTAGGGTGCATAAATATTAATTATTCAAATGTCTTCATGTTGGGTGTTTCCCTTGACAAATATGTGGTGACTTCCCTTATCTTTCTTTTTTTTTTTTTTTTGAGACAGAGCCTCAAGCTGTCACCCTAGGTAGAGTGCTGTGGCATCATAGCTCACAGCAACCTCCAACTCCTGGGCTCAAGACATTCTCCTGCCTCCACCTCCCAAGTAGCTGGGTCTACAAGCACCCACCACAACACCTGGCTATTTTTTGGTTGCAGCCATCTTTGTTGTTTGGTGGGCCCGGGCTGGATTTGAACCTGCCAGCTCAGGTGTATGTGGCTGGTGCCTTAGCCGCTTGAGCCACAGGCGCCGAGCCCTTTCCTTATCTTTCTTTATCTTTGTTGGTTTAAAGCCAATTGTATCTGCTACTAAAATTGCAACCCCTGCTTTTTTCTGGTTTCCATTTGCCTGTAATATACAAGTCCATCCCTTCACCCTGAGTCTCACCCTAAGGTGAGATTCTTGTATACAGCAGATATCCGGTCTGAGTTTGTGTATCCAGTCAGCCAGCCTGTGCCTCTTTAGAGGACAATTTAAACCATTCACATTAATTGAGAGAATTGATAAGCCTGGTTGCATTTTGGGTGTCACAATTTTCGGGTGTCCAGTGGACATTTTTAATCCTTTCACCACTGTGGAAGTTCGGTTTTGTTCAAAAATTTCTGGGTGAGTTTACTTTGGAGGTAGAGCATTGCACTGGTCATTGTGGAGGGTGGGTCTGAGAATATATTGGAGAGTTGGTTTAGTTATGGCAAATTTCTTCAACATGTCTATATTATTAAAGTATTTGATTTCTCCATCCCAAGTGAAACTCAGTTTAGCTGGATACAGGATCCTGGGCTAGAAGTTGTTTTGTTTTAGGAGACTGAAGATTGATGACCATCTTCTGGCTTGAAATGTTTCGGCTGAGAGATCTGCAGTCATTCTGATATTTCTCCCTTTGTAGGTGATGCTTTTCTTACATCTGGCTGCTTGCAGAATTTTCTCCTTTGTCTTAACTTTGGCAAACTTAATCACAATGTGTCTAGGAGATGCTTTATTTGGATTAAGTCTTGATAGGCTTCTGAAACTGTCAACTATCTGAAGTTCTGTATCTCTTGCCATGCTTGAGAAATTCTCCTCCAAAATCTCTTGGAGTAGTGCTTGCTTTGGCATCACATATACAAAATCTCTTGGGGTAGAGCATCTGTACCTTTAGGACCATCCTCTTCTCCTTCAAGAATTCTTATAAGATGAATGTTTCATCTTTTGGAGTGATCTCACAGCTCTCTCAGTGAATGATCAGTTTTTACTCTCCATTTGTCTGCCTCTTTGAGTGTTTGGGAATGTTCCAAAGCTTTATCTTCAGTTTCAGAGATCCTTTATTCTGCCTGGTCAACTCTATTACTGAGGAATTCTAGTGTGTTTTGTAGCTTCTCAACTAACTTTTTCATTTCCTTGAGCTCTGCTATCTCTTTTCTCATTATGTCCATATCTTTGGTGAATTGGGCTTTGAATTTGTTAATTTCTTGAGACAACTTTAGAACTACTCTTTGGAATTCAATTTCTATCTTTTCTTCCATTCTATTTATCTGATTTGCAATATGTTCTGAATTTGATTTCTGACATTGCTGCCATTTGTTTATGCATGGCATTTTCAGTTGTATCTCCTTTGTCATTTCTTGGCGGGGGTGGTGGTGGGGGTTGATCTATTCTGGTTATTCATGTTGCCAGAGTTCTTCTGTTGGGTCTGCACCGTGTTTATTTTCCACTGTTTGGTTATTAGAACTGGTAGGGTGAGATTGAATTGGGGTTCCCAGGTAGTAGAAATAGCACCTTACCAAAGCACTAAGCTTTATAAATGTGGCTTGTCTCCTACAACCTTACAAAGGCCTCTTTCAGAGTTTTAGCCAGAGACTCCAAGGACCTACTTGGTGAGATAGCACAAGCTAGCTCTGTTTGATATCAACCAATCTCTACCCTATCCTAAGAAACCACAGTATTAGGTTTAAATCTTGACTGTGAAGAGATACAAATAGCTGTGGCACCCAGCCCCCATCCTTCATTTCTTTTCCACTATAGAACTTGAAGGTTAACCTCAGAATGTCCCCAGTGGACAGCCCCAGATACAGGTTCCAACCAAATTATCTCAGGCAGTGCAAACCCTGCCCAACAGAGAGGGGTTCAAGGGTCTCCAACAGCACAATTAGAGCCAGGAATCCCCCCTCCCACCTGCCAGACTCAGTCCATACTATTGTTCACTTCTCTGCTCACAGGCCTAGCTGGAGCCAGGGGCCATGCCCCCACCCACCAGTCTCAGTCCACATCCAACTCCTCTGCTTGCCAGACCAGTTGGGATCAGGGGACCACACCCCTATCTGCCAGTCTTAGTCCACTGCCTGGCAAGCCTCTGTTTGCAGGCTTTGTTACAGTCAGGGCATGGCACTCTGCCCAGTCTTCACCTGGTAAGCCTGTGCTCACCAGTCTCGCTGGAGACAGTGGGCCACACCCTAGCCCTCTGGTCTTGGTTCACACCCAGTACACTAGCCACTGCTTGAGGGTTCTATTTGAATCAGGGGATCATGCCCTTGGTCTCAGGTCACAGTCCATGCCTATCAGGCCTCTGCTTGTAGGCTCAGTAGGGGCTGGGGACCAGCCCTGTCTGCCAAACTCAGTCCATACAGGGCAACCACTCTCCCACTGTGGGTGCCATCACAGCTGGGGGTTCTGCACCCCGTCCCACCAGACACAGCCTGAACCAAGGGTCAACAGTACCAGTGGCCAAGCATAGTCATAACCAGGGGACTGCTCCTCCTCCTGCTGAGTGTCCCTTTCTTCCCACACCCTCTTTCTTCCCCGTTAGTCACAGATTCCATCCTGATGGTTGGCGGTCCACACTATGCCCAGTTCTCTCAGGACGAGACCAAACACTCTGTGCTCTGCAGGGGGCAGAACATCAGACCAACATGCGAGGGGGAAAGGGTGGACTGGGAGTTTGGACTTGTGGGGGAAAATATCTGTTCAATTTTATGCCTGGTGGGGTAGGGTCTAGGTTCATAACTGGGACCTCCCAGGAGAAAGAGACCTGGAGTTTAGCAGCTCTTTCCAGCAAGGTAAAATGAGAGGTCTTTTGCTCACTGCTTGTTTGCAGATAGCCTGCAGCAGGCTCCCTGCTTGGGGGAGGGGTCTCCCGTCCTCTAGTCAATAGGCTTTGTACCTGTAATTTGGTTTCTTGAATGCTCTTCCTTGGAGTTACAGCTTGCTGAACATCTTTCTTGGTTCAGCTCCCTGTCTTTGGCTTCACAAAGTCCGATTCTGTCCAGTTTTTCTTCCTCTGCTCAGGAGCCTCTGCCAAGGGTTGCTTCTAATCAGCCATCTTCCCAGAATTCCCCCTGGATACTTAGTTTTCTGGATTTGCTCTGAAATTCAGAGCTCAAGCTACTCTAGCCATATCACTACACTAGGCAGGAAGGAGGCAGGCAGAGGGGTCATGGGATGTGGGAATTCTGCAGAACTGTGGTTGGAGCTGAGTGTCAATGGAAAAGAACCCAAATTCCATAAAATAATTTTTTTTTTTGCGACAGAGTCTTGCTCTGTTACCCTGGGTAGAGAGCAGACATGTCATCATCGCTCACAGCAACCTCACACTCCTGGGTTCAAGTGATCATCCTGCCTCCAGTCTCTGAGTAGCTGGGACTACAGACACCTGTGACCAGGCCTGGCTAATTTTTCCTATTTTTTTGTGGAGATGGGGTCTCACTCTTGCTTAGGCTGGTTTCAAACTCCTCATGTCAAGCAATCTTCCTGCCTCAGCCTCCCAGAGTGCTGGGATTATAGGTGTAAGTCACCAGGTCTGTCCCAAACTTTATAAAGTAATTTAAAGAGGTTTATTCTGCAGGGACGTGAAAATAAAAAGAGAACAGAACATGTGCCACCATTGCCCAGACAGCCACACCCAAGAAGCTTTGAGCAAGTGACCTCCTTGTGGTTGGGTTACACTTCAGTTTTATATATTTTAGGGAGAGAAGAATTACATGTAAAGTCATAAATTAATATACCATGGAAGGTGTTATGTTGGTTTGGCCAAAAAGGCAGAGCTCTTTGAAGCAGGGGGACTTACAAGTTATAGGTGGGTTTAAAGATTCTTTGATTTATAGAATAGAAGAAATGAAGCTTTGTCTAAGGGCTTGGCATATTTAAAATTAAGATGAGGAAGTCTTTTAGTTGTCATTGTTGTTTGGCAAACCCAGGCTGGATTCAAACCCGCCAGCTCTAGTGTATGTGGCCGATACCCTAGCCGCTTGAGCTACAGGCGCTAAGGAAGTCTTTCAATAAGAGAGAAATTATGAGACAGAGACTCCAGTGATAGTAAATTGATGACCCACAGGTGTGCTTTAATCTTTGTTTTGCATGGCCTTAGGCCTATTAATGATTTTATATCTTACTGTTATAAACAAGAACTCCAAAAGGGAGAGGGCATAACTAGGCATGTCTGACTACCCTTCTCATGGCCCACAACTCAGCTTTAAGGTTTTTCCAGTGCTTTTAGCCAAGAGGGAGTTCATTCAGTTGAGGAAGGCTTAAGATTTTATTTTAGTTTACATGAGGAGCTTGCTCCTGAAGCTTGGCTCTGGCACAGGGAATAAGCTTAGAGAGGAGGGGAGATGGTGGTGGGAGCAGAGTAAAGAGGCCTGGAAGCACCAACAATTCAAGGAAAGAAGCCTCTGGAAGCCTGTCTGGCCTGGACTCACTCTCCCTGTGGAATGTGCTCATGCTAATTAGATATTAGTTTTGGATCTGTCGGACCTTAGGGAGGGAAAGTCAGAAGGCCTGGGGCACCTGAAGCAAGTGTGAAATTGTGGTTTGTGAGGCCAGTAACCTATTTTCTCCAGACTGCAGTTGCCTTTCTCTGTAGACATGACTTTGGTGTGAAGTCCCGAGTTTACCCACTGGTTCCTCATAGGCCTCTGCTGCCCAGAAGGAGACTGCCGGGGGCTCTTCCTGATGTAACTGAGCAGGCTCAGTTTGTAGCTTGCATGACTTGGAAAAGTTGTGCAACCTCACTGAGACTCAGTTTTCCTACCTGTTAAAATGGGTATCATCTTACCTCACAGGGTGTTAAGAGAATTAGATTGTACCACATGGAAAAGCAGCTAAAAATGTGACTCTAAGACTGTCCCAGGAGTTCTTAGACCTGGCCTCCTTCTCTCCCTTTGCTTCAGCTCCAGGTGGTTGGAGGTTGTGGAGCTACCATGTGGTTCTCTGCCAAAGTGTCTAGGCCAAGAGCCTCAACCCTCAGCCACTGTGGCCTCTTAGAGGCTTTGGCTGGTCATTTCTAGTTCCCAGGATTATGCCCAGGGCTCTGCAGGAGGCTGAGTGCCAGACTGAAGACCCCAACCCCACCCCAGAGTCCTTAGCCATCCAATGTGTCCTGCTTCAAGGTTTATTCTTTCTGGATGCAAGGCCATGATCCAAGGATTCTCTTCTCTATTACCTTCTAAGAAAGAGGATAGGGATTGGCACTGGGTCCTTCAAGCTTTGGCCTTGCATTGATTCACTTAGGACCGTCACTTGCTTATAAAAGGGTTCTGCTTACAGGTGAGAATTAAAGATGACACACTGACTCTCTGCACCATCCTGTCACCCCTACTGCTGATGGTCTTCACTTGGCTGCAGAGGCTAGGTTATCTGTCTGACCCAAACTGAATCCAGAGACTCTTGACTATGGAGAAGACCTTTGTCTGACAGGGCATCTATTCCATAGAGTTTCATAAAAAGGGAAATTCACCAAGAATGCAATTGTGAGAGGTAAAGAAAATCCCACAGTTAGAGGATAGACCAGAAGGAGTTAATACATGTTTGTGTAAATAGCAGATACAGTTTTCTCAGTGCCATTAGCAAAGGGTTTGAGCTTCAGGCACTTATCAGAGACTCTTACAAGGCACTTCTCATTAAATTTTATAATGGTAGTTGCTGAACAAATTATAGCATGAAAGGCCCAGCCAGAAGATAATTTTCCTTATATGGGAGGAGGCACATGTGGAGGGAAGCAGGCCTAGGCACTGCCGAGGTTGAAGGAAGGCTGGGTAGCCCTGCAAACAGAAGGTGTGGCAGGGAGCCCATCTATGTCCCCATCTTTGCGGGTCAGAGGTGATTCATGTATCAACATATTCCAGGATTGTCTGGTTTTGGGGGTTTCCCCATGGCTTGTAACTGTTAATGCATGCTGAGGCTGTGGCCAACTCTGACCCACAGCTTTTCTTCTATTATTCTTTTTTTCTTTTTAATGGTGAAAAGTTATATATTTAGAATTAGCCAGCTGGACTTGGTTTAGATGATCCCAATTTTGTTGGCAACATTCAAAGCATCATAATCAGGAGCCAGTCAAACATATGCCTTTTTCTCGCCATCAGGCTTGATCAGGGTGTTGACCTTGGCCACATCGGTGTCATAGAGCTTCTTCACAGCCTATTTGATCTGGTGCTTGTTGGCTTTGACATCCACAATGAACGCAAGTGTGTTGTCTTCTATCTTCTTCATGGCAGACTCAGGGGATAGGAATTAAGGCAGAGAGGGGCAGGCTCTAAGGCCATGATGAGGACTTCAACTATTACTCTAAGGCGAGGGCTTGAGCAGAGAAGTGACAAATTTGAACTTCACCAGATGAGGTTTACTGTGACTGCCCTGGGGAAAAGAGCCTGCAAGATGACCCCTTCATTCTTAACAGAACTATGTTCAGGGGAAACTTGATGATGTCATAGTGGTCAAGCTTATTTCTCCTGGGGGCACTCTTCTGAGGATATTTGGGTTGCCTCCGGAGCCTCAGAGTCTTTGGCTGTGGGAAGGTGGGTGATATACAGATCTTCTTCTTCTTCTTTATTTTTTTTTGTGGCTGTGGATGCCTTTTAGCACTGCCTTCTTGGCCTTCAATGCCTTTGCTTTGGCTTTGGCTTTGGGAGGGGCAGGCGCTTCCTTCTTTGCTTTCGGTGCCATCTTGTGAAAAGTTCTTCTATTATTCTTACACTCAGCCAGTGGATCACCAGCCTAAAGTTGAGGGATTTAACTTTCTATCCCTATTTTTAGAAAAGCAACATAGTTCTGTTAAGAATGAAGGGGTCATCTTGCAGGGCAGGATGTAAACCTCATCTGGTGAAGTTCAAATTTGTCACTTCTCTGCTCAAGCCCTCGCCTTAGAGTAATAGTTGAAGTCCTCATCATGGCCTTAGAGCCTGCCCCTCTCTGCCTTAATTCCTATCCCCTCCTTCAGTTCTGCACATTCCAGCTATATTGGCCTCCCTGCTGGTCCTTGAACTATGCCAAACATCCTCCTACCTCCTGGCTTGGCATTGGTTTTTTCCATTGCCTGGAACTTTCTCGACTCCTTCACTTCCTTCAGGTCTCTGCTCATTTGTTGCCTCTTCAGGGAGGCCATCCTGATTTGGCCTACACGAAACAACCACTCATCCTGCATTCCCTGTCCCCCTCACTTTGCTGCACTTTTCTAAGAGCACTTCTCATCACCTGCCATTTTATGTCTACTTGTTTATTACCCGTCTCTCCTACAAGAATGTAAGCTCCTTGCAGGCATACTTTTTTTCTTTTTTTACTTGCTGCTATATGACCAGCACCTAGAGTACTGTCTGGTACATAAGAGGTGATGAATAGTGGATTTCTTCTCAGTTGGAGATCTCACCCAACCTGTACCCAGGTGGAATAAAAGCCATTTTAATTGCACACACAAAAAAGAGGTGATGAATAAATATTTACTGCATGGATTAATAAGACATGAAGACTTTTAAAATGCTCATAGTCCTCTGCATCTCCAAGCAGCTCTTGCAGGGGTATCCTTGGCCGTCAGAGTCTGGTCAGCCCTCTGCAAGGGCTGAGATGGCTGGGTGGTTCACCTGTGCTTCCAACCCAGAAAGGCAGAGTCCATTATGAGGATATCTATAGGAGCAGGGACCCTGGGCCAGAACCCAGGTGTGGTCTGTCGTCAGAGACAGGGCTTGGGTGTGCACAGTGTGGGGAGGGTTCCTGGGAAGAAGAAAGTTGGCTACTCCATGGGCCCACATGTTTGCCAAGGGGGAGGATTGACAGTCCTGAACCTAGGCAGTCCCGTCTCCACTCTGCCTTACTGCATGGATGAGGGGCCCAGGCACCACATCAGAACCTGCCCCTCACAAACTCTCACAGGAGGAGTATGTGTGTGCCTCCAGCCCACTCCTGGGCGCCCACCACCCCCTGAGGAGGTTCCCTAAATCATCACTCTCTCCTCAGGCATCCTTCTCACCTCTCAGCAGCAGCAGTTGCCACTTACCACATACTTCTTCCTGAGTCTTTCTCCCCTTCAGGGTCAGGACAGTCCTAATTTTCCCTTTCTTTCTCCGACTTCTCCTTTTTAGCTTCCTTTCTTCTTCCCACCCCTAACATGGAAGGATTTCTGTGTCATTCTGGGTCTAGGCAGGACAATGATTCCATGCAAGGGATTTCAGATGGAGGGAATGTATACAGAGACTTGGTTACCGCCGTGTTGGAGGGTCAGAAGAGCAAACAGATGCAGGGACCTGATATGGTAACTGTGGGAAGCAGCTGTCCCCCAGAGCTGGGGGAGCAGAAGAGGAGAGGAAGTACCACCAGAGCCTCCAGGCTTGGAGGAGTAGCTGGCACTGCCCTGCCCAGACCACTGAATGGGGCTGCACGTGACAGTGTATGGGCCTCTGGAGTGCCGGTGTCTTTGGGACGTGCAGTTCAGTGGCTTCTGGGAGTGCCTGAGAGTGAGGTGACCAGCACAGGGCAGATTGCAGCCCATGGCCCAGATCTGGCTGTCATCTGTTTTTCCATGGTCTGTGAGCTGAGAATGTTTTCTGCATTTTTTAAGTGGCTACAAAATTGAAAAGGAAGAAATAGCTCAGGTTTTATAAAAATTATAAATCACTCAAATTCCTGTGTGCACCAGTACAATTTTATTGCAGCACAATCATGCTGTTTGTGGCTGCTCTCATGCTCCAGTGACAGAGAGACCATATGGCCTCAAAGCCTACACTATTTCATATCCAGCTTTTTACAGAAAAACTTTGCTGGCTCCTGGGCCACAGCCCTCCTGGAGGGACACTGACAGGAGCTAGAAACAGGAAGGAAGTCCCTTCTGTCACCTGACATTTTCCCAACTGTGTCCCAGTGCCTCTCAGTAGTAGGGCTGAATAGGTAGCCAGCTGGCAAGGGTGAGGCTGGGAGAGGCCTTTGCAGACCTCCAGCCCCTGTGCCACAGAGCAGGCTAGCTGTGGCACTGAGAAACAACAGGCAAATGCCAGCACAATTTCCACACATCTCACCTTGGCCTTTTCCTTTTCTATCTGCACTCTGTCCCTTAGTGATCCCGCTGTCCACATGTGTGGCTTCAGTAATCACACCTCTGCAGACAACATTCAAATCCATAGCTCCATGCCAGATTCCTTCTCAGTCTTAGGTTTCGTACTGTCTGTTTGGCAACTCCATTTAAGTCTTCTCTATCTCAAAACCACTATGTCTAATAGGTGGAATTCATATTTCCCTTCAAGCTTGTTCCTTCTCTGTGGCCCATTTCTGTGGCTTCATGTCTGGATCCTGTCTCCTGCCTCCCACATCAAAGCACTTAGAAATACCAGATCTTTCTCTGCAAGATTTTGCAACTGTTCTTTGCTTTCCCTTCCCAGTGTCACCACGTAGGCTTATGCTACCATTACCTCTTGCCTAGATTATAGATACGGTCTTTTAAAGTGTGTTACTCACATAAGTTTCGTTTCAACTCATCCCACACATAGTAGCCAGATTCATCTTCTGAACTATCAGGTTGAAAAAGCTCTCCTGGCTCCCCTCTGTCTATGGATTAGCCAGACATTTAAAGCTTTCCATTGTAGGGATGAAGGGAAACTTTCCCTTTCCCTGAAAATTTGCTGAAAGATCAACTCACAATTAAGTTAGATTAATAAGAGAAAGGTTAAGTTACCGTGAGCACAGGGAGAATCACAGAGTATGAAAGGAATGGCCTTGCACAAGTAATAGGAAAATACCTAATCTTATTATTTCCTTGTAACAGTTAAAGATCCATCCTGAGTTCTCCTGCAAAAAAGGCATCCTGCAGGAGATTTGTTTTGTGCAACTTCTGAAAACAAGCTGACCAGACCAAAAAGAGACATGCATTTTTCTCTTTAAAATTGTTTTTTGACTACTTGGGAGGCTGGGCTTAAGCCCAAGAGTTTGAGGTTGCTGTGAGCTATGATGCCACAGCACTCTATCGGGGTGACATAGTAAGACTCTGTCTCAAAAAAAAAAAAAAAATTGTTTTTTGAGAATTTGCTTTTACAGAGTTCCTGAGTAAACAGCAGGAGAATGAGTTATAGCCTCAACATCTCCTGCCATAATCCTGCCTCCATGAAAAGTCAGGGTGCCAGCTCTGATTAAACTTTGGCACCCTTGCACTTTCTGTTATCTTCCTGCCACCAGGAAGCAAGAACAGAAGGAATGCAGCTGTTTACAGTCCCCTGTTAATTTGGCCACAGCCATAAGTCTTCTCCACTTCCTTTACAACTTCTAAATAAGCCAGATTCTCTCTGCCAACACAATCTCCCTCTTCTTCCTTGTGTTGGCCCTTTCACCTCTTGGGAAAAGTAAAACAAACTTCTTCCAGTCCTAATCTTTGGAGACATCTTTCTCAAAACCTGGTCCACTAGTTTATAGCCCAACAGAATGATTACTCAATATCCCAGTGAAGTTCAGATGTTTTTATACTTGTCTCTTTGGAGGGGAGGGGAAATGAGGAATTCAGGTAATTCTGTTTAGAGGTGACAAATGGTGCTAGGGAGGACAAATGGATGGGGTAAAGAGATTAATTTGTAAATGATTCTCTTTCAAAATTAAATTAACCTGAAGGACAGGTATTATATTTAAATGATTTGGGCCACGTCTGGTTGCATTCTTGATCTCCTTTCTTGCAATTAGTATATTGACAAAACAGGGAGAGGAAGGAAAGCCCATTGTTGTTTTGGTTTATGCAGATAGAGGGCAAGCCTCTTCCACGGGCCTGTTAAGCTCTAAGAGCCTTTAATTTAAAATATTCTTTATACTAAGGAGTCATATTTTGGGGTAAAAGTTCCTGAGCTTTTAATCCTAATAACTACATATAATCCTAATGACTACAATTCGGTTTTCAAATCTTATTTCCCATTTCTTTTGAAGGAACTCAGGAAATTTTACACCCAAATATGACTCCTTAATAGAAAGAGTATTTTGAATTAAAGGCCCTTAGTGATCAACAGACCTCGGAAGGGGCTTTCTCTCTATCTTGACAAGAAAACCCAGATCCATCAAAAGAACAATCCCTTCCCTTTCCTGTTATCTCAATATATTATAGGAAAGAATCAGGCCTGAATCATTTTAAATATAATACCTGCCTCTTAGGTCAATTTGCAAAGAGAATAATTTACAAGTCACTATGTTCCCCCCTATCCATTTACTCTCCCAAGTGTCTATTTATCCTCCCTCATAACCATTTATTGTTCCTAAACATAATCACCTATATTCCTCACCTCTTCTTCCCCTCTAAAAGATTCTGAACCCCATTGGGATATTGAGTATTCACTCTGGTGTGTACACAGAGTAAATAAACCTCTTCCTCTGATCAGTCTGCTTTAGTGTGAGTTGATCTTTCAGTGAACCTTCCAGGCTAATGGGGAAGTTTCCTTTCACCCTCACACTTTCTTTCTTGTACTTACTTTCTTATATCCTTTTGTTCTCCCAGGTTCTGTGTACTTTCTTTATAGCCCCCCTCTTCAAGGAACGCCTTTGGTAGTTGTTAGAATTAGATTCTGTTCTGAGTGGCAGAAAACCCAGTGGAATATACCTGTTGCATTTTCACCAGAGCCCTCTGTGACCTGCTCATCTTCTCCCACAGCTTCTATGCCCACAGATAGCCTAGGCTACTGTTAGCTGAGCTGGTGAGAAAGTATGAAAGTCCAGTTCTCTGTCTGGAATCAGGGTGTCCACCTAACTAAGTGATTGAGGCAAAAATCTCAGTCAGTGGAGGTTTATTAAGTCAAAGTTGAGAAAGTGCTTGGGAAATCACAAACCACAGACAAGCATGGCTGTTTTTTCCAAAGGTCAAGTTGGATCCTTTAGCATTGTAAAGGCATACAGACAGAAGCACAAAAGGGGAGCTGATGAGGCAAAGTGCGTACATTTTTGTGAGGCCCAGGAAGCCTACATTTTACAAGATACAAGTTGAATGTGAAGGGAAAAAGGGACTGGAGGAAGCATCGACTATGTGGATGTCCCTGTGTAGATGGAAGAATGTCCAATTCTGTGTCCTTAGTTTTGTTACCTGTGAAGATAAACCTGTAATTCATTATTAGTGTGGAATCAAAAAAGCTTTAGTATTAGGTACCGGGATATAGTTACAATTTGCATATCCTTGTTTACTGAAGATCAGCAAAGAACTCACTTAATGAATAGTCTGTGGGGCCAGCTCTCCACTGGTGCCTGAGGCCTTCATCTTCTCTTTTGCATGAGGAGTTCTGGAGAGGTGGCCCTAAGGTTTTGATTTTCTTTTTACAAGGGCAAACTCTGATGTGTAATTCACACTCCAGAGCTGCCCTTGGGGATCAGGCTGGGGCTGGGACTTTGCTGAGAGCATACCCTTGCTTGTCCTTCTCCTTCCCCTGTTGTGCTTCCCACACTCCCTGACTGGTTTATCCTGGGAGCATTTGTTTAACTAATCACTTGCCCAGAAGCCTCCTCTTAGAACTGCTTCTGGAAACCTAGCCTAGGACACTTATGCAGCTTAGAAAGATGTTAGCAGTCCTCACTTGGTGTCTTCGGGTTCACCAGGGACCCAGAGACATTGCTGCCCACCTTTCTCAATGTGTGGCTTCTTCCTTAGGTCAGAGATAGCTGTTCCTGCTTTACTCACTGGGTTCACACCCCAGCCAGCAGGAGGGAGACAAAGAAAGGAGGGAGCACGCTCCTCCTTCCACTTAAGAACCCCACATGGAAGTTGTACACTCTGCGTTTTTATATCCTTTTATGCAGAACTTGGTCATGTGTCATCCCAGGCTGCAAGGGAACCCTTATTCTGGGTGGTCAGTTGCATAGCTAAAATTCTGGGATATGATTATTAAGGAAGACAAGGAAACCGATACTAGGAGACAACTCAGTTGTGCCTCTCTTTCTTATCTGTATTTGTCCAAATTTTTCTAAACTCAGTGCGAATGTTTTTATCTCAGATCCTTTTTTTTTTTTTTTTTTGAGACAGAATCTCACTATGTTGGTTCTGTTGCCCTTGTTAGAGTGCCATAGTGTTACAGCTCACAGCAACCTCAAACTCTTGGACTTAAGTGATTCTCTTGCCTCAGCCCCCCAAGAAGCTGGGACAACAGGTGCCCACCACAATGCCTGTCTATTTTTTTGTTGCAGTTGTCATGGTTGATTTTAGCTGGGCCAGGCTGGGTTCGAACCTGCCAGGCTCGGTGTATGTGGCCAGTACCCTACCCACTGAGTTGCGGGCACCACCCTCAGATCCTTTCTTGACCTCCTGGTTAAGGAAGTCTAGAACTTCATGGTACCCTTCCTCATGGCCCGGAAGTTTTTCTGCCTTGTTTACAGTTTGTCGTGACCTCATAAATGATCACGCGAGACACGGATCGACAGTACACACTGCAAGAGATGAGGCTAACCATAGGTGCAGGATAGCACTGAGCACTTCTTGCAGAGTCCTTTTATTGAGAAGATACATAATAGGCGGAAAGATTACTAAGCAAAGACATGCAGGGGCTGCGTGCTCAGGGAAATGATCTCATAGGTGCCAACGGAATATGTACTCAAGGAAATGATCTTCAAGAGTAGTAAGGAAATGATCTTCAAAATACTAAATGCAATTTTTCTCCACTAATCCTTTAAGGAACTGTCATAAAATGCTTAAAAACAGCCTTACTACTACTACAGGACTGAACTTTGCTCTCCACCAGGATTACTGAGTTACTTGGTGGCTTGCCTTCCAAGTCACAAGAGATTTCCAGGCTTGCCAGGAGAATGTCTTGTTCTTAGTAATTTCTCACATGAGTTATGTACATTAGTGACTGTTGTAGTAAGTACAATATTTAATCCTCTATAATTGTTATTTACATATGCATTCCCCATAGCACTGTAAACATCTTTAGAGTAAAAGGCAAGCTTCAATGAATTTCTGAGTTGAAACTTGAAATTCCACAATTCCCTTATGGGTTTGGAGTCAGATCAGTCTGGTTCAAAGGAAGGTTTTCTCCTTAATCTAGTTATCAACATTCATTTGCTTAGTCTACAAATATTTACAGCAGCAGCTTCTCTGCCAGACACAGTTTACAGGTGCTAGAAATGTGGCAAAGAACAACACGAAGAAGATCCCCACTCCCACAACAACTGGGAAGCATAAGGATTAAGGGCACAAACTCCACAGCCAGACCGTTTGGTTTTGTAGCCCAGGTCCACTGCTTATAAGCTGTGTGACCATGGGCAAGCTACTCTGTCTTTCTGTCCCTAACCTTTATCCTCTGAAACATGGGAATGTTCAGAGTGCAAAATTTTAATATTGTGAAGATTATATGAGTTAGAATAGTGGCTGGCATAAAATAAGAGGGACATAAGTGTTATGTCATTATAGAGTTAACATTCTAATAGGGGAGGGAATAAGCAAATAAACAAGAAAAATATTAGGCAGTGATAACTACCACGAAGGAAATGAAAAAGAAAGGTGGGAGAGAGAGTTGCTGAGGGTTCTCCTTGTACAAGTGGTCAGGGAAAGTCTCTATGAGATGGCATTAAACAGCCAGGAAGTGTTTGTGGAAAGCTTTCAGGGACAGTAATGACAAGACTATGAAGGCAGATCTGAGCTGAGGGGTTGGAGGCAGAAAGAAGCTGTGGGCTGGAGCAGGTGGTGAAAGGGAGACTGAGGTGGTCTGAGAGAGGCCTGGGGCCAGATATGGAGGGGCTTTGTAAGTTGGGGAAAGAACCTGGATTTGATTCTTAGTACAATGACAAGCCATTGCAGAGTTTTAAGCAGAGGAGATTTATGTTACAAAATCTTTTGTAATATAATAATAATATATAATTATATATTAATATAAATATAATATAATATATAATTATATTATTAATATATTTATATATTATTAATATATAATATATAATAATAATATATATATAATAACAATAATTCTGGCTGCAGGATAGAGGATAAATGGCTTCTAAGTGTTTAAGAGCGGAATGAAGAGGTTGGTTAAAAGACTACAGCAATGATGGAATAGATGAGAGAGAACAGTGAACATGGAAAGAAGTGGAAAATTCGATGCATGTTTTGGAGGTAAAATCAACAGGAGTGGGTGATGGATTGGATGTAGGAGGTAAGGTGAAGAGAAAACTCAAGAGCAACTCTCAAATTTTTAGCTGGAACTCCTTCCTGGTATGAGATGTGGAGAAACAATTGCATGGAAATTAAGAATTCTACTTTGGGCCAGCCACGGTGGTGGGCACCTGGAGTCCTACCTACTTAGGAGACTAAAGTGGGAGGATCCCTTGAGCCCAGAAGTTTGAGACTAGCCTGGGCAACATATCAAGACTTAGTCTCAAAAATAAATTCATTAATTAATTAAAAAACTTCTACTTTGTCTGTTCGGGTGGGCAAATTACTTAAGCTCTTTAAGCTTCAGTTTTCTTATCTAGAATATGAAAATGTCTATAATGTCCTCATCTGCAGAAGAACATTGTGGTTAAGAGAACAGATGCCTGGCTTTAAATCTCAACTCTGTAGTTTATCAGCTGTGGACCATGTGCCAATCATGTTGTCTCCCTGTGCCTTGGTTTTCTTATCTGTAAACTAGGGATGATCATAGTACCTAACTCAAATGGTTGTGTATGTTAACATTAAAAGAATTAATATCTACAAAGTGCTTAGATAGTTTTTGACACATAGTAAAGTTGTGCTACTATCATAGATATATAAAAACAAATAAGGTGGAATTGAACCTTTTATTGGATAAGTGGCTCACCTCTCTGACATGATCCTTAGCTGTTGTTAAACAAAGAAAGAAACAAACATCTGTCCCCCTGTGGATTATACTACATGAATCTGCTCAGTAATGTAGTATTCATTACTTACGATTGCCCCAAGGCAGCCAGAGCTGGCTGAGCTACCCTATGCACAGCACCACTGAGAGCTAGGCCTTCAGACAGCTCTTTTCTCAGTTTCCCAACACCCATTCCTGCCCGGAGGAAGATAATTTAGAGAGCAGATTCTCACACAGCCACCCCTGCCCTTGACTCCACGCTAACCAAGGGTCTATCAGTTTCTATCTACCCCCAAGGCCTCCCCAGCTGAGTAAAGTTCAGCCCCTGGAAATTACAGGTCAATTATCAGAAAAATTAAAGGCATATCCTCTATGGCTGCCTACCAAGAACCTTCAGGAGCATTTTCCTCCATCTCTTTCTTTCCTGAGGATATAACTCTCCTGTAAGTCCTAGCTATTGATTCAACAAACTGTAACTGAGTCATAAATTATTTTTCTAAGAATCAAAAGGTGTTTGTTTCACAATACAGTACACAGAAGGTCCCCCAGTAGCTCCTGTTCTCCCACCTCCAATGTCTACTGTTCTCTTTTGACTTAATCAACAATGAGTGTTAAGTCAGTCTCTATCTAAACCTCACACTCTACACAAAAACTAACTCAAAATGGAGCGCAGACTTAGAGGTAAAACATAAAACTATAAAACGTTTAGAAGAAAACATAGGAATTAATTGTTAGGGTAGAGAGCTAGTGCACATGGATTTTGAGAAAAATTTCTCCAGGCAAAGATTAGGATAGAAAGAAGTTTATTTACTTTCCCTTAAGGGGAAAAGGACCAGCATGGAAAGGAAGAATGGGCCGGCCTCAAAATGAGGTTTTTTAAAGGGGGTTGTAAAAATGGCTAAGAAACTGTATCTGCTTCTTTCTTCTTAGCAGCAGGCGGATAACAAGCCAGGCCAGATGTCAAAGTCCAAGAGCTGGCTCCTCGGATTATCAGGGATTATCAGTGATGTGACTGTCCTCAAGATATGGCTGAAGCCTGTGTGCCTTTCTCTGGCTGTTTGCTCAAGAATTCTGTGAAAAGCAAATTCTTAAAAACAATTATGAAAGAGATTTACATCTCCTTTCTGTCACTCCTTTTCAGAAGTTGTACAAAACAGAACTCCTGGAGGGTACCTATTATTGGTAGAACTCATAGGATTGATCTTTAACTGTTACTAGGAAATTGTAGGATTAGGTATTTTCCTGTTATTTTTCCAAGGCTGACCTTTTCAAGAATCATCCTTAGCCTGTTAACATGGTATACAGTAGTATATCATGAGTGGTAATTGTATAGTGTGATTTTGAATATTGAATGAGCATTGCATTCTTGTTTGGTCATGATGTATACTGATTTTTATATATTGTTGAGTTCTATTTGCTAATATTTTGTTAGGGTTTTTGTGTCTGTATTCATGAAGGATGTTGAATTATATGGGGTGGAGTTTTTTGGTACAGTCCTTGGTTTTAATATCATGGTAATACTAGCTTTATAAAATGAATTAGGAAGTGTTGTCTCCTCTTCCATTTTCTGAAAGAGATTATACATAGAGAACTGAGCTAGAGGTGGGGTCTTTTTTTATTTTTTAGTTTTTTTACTTTGTCACCCTTGGTAGAGAGCCATGGCACCACAGCTCACAGCAACCTCCAGCTCTTTGGGCTTAAGCGATTCTCTTGCCTCAGCCTCCTAAGAAGCTGGGACTATAGGCGCCCGCCACAATGCCTGGCTATTTTTTTATTGTTGTTGTTGCAGTTTGGCCAGGGCCCGGTTCGAACCCACCACCCTCGGTATATGGGGCTGGTGCCCTACCCACTGAGCCACAGGCACCACCCTAGAGATGGGGTCTTGCTCTTGCTCAGGCTGGCCTCGAACTCCTGAGCTCAAGTGATCCACCCAATTTGGCCTCCCAGAGTGCTAGGATTACAGGCATGAGCCATGATACCTGCGCTTGTCTGTGTTTTTAAAATGGTTACAAGGAGAACGTATTCATGTATTACTGGTATTATTTAAATCTATTTTATAAAGAATATTTTCTCTTCATTTTTTTTCTGAGTGATGTGTAAAGTTTATATAATTTATTATTTTTTCAGATCCCTTCATAAGCTTGTTGTCACTGTTCTCTGGAGAATCATCACTAGGGCAATGGACTATGGTTGCTAGAAAAAATACAGGATGCCCAGGGTGAATTTCAAATAAATCACAAACACATTTTTTAGCATGTAATATTTGGAACATACTCAACTAAAACATTAGTTGTGTATCTGAGATTAAAATTTAACTGGCTGCCCTATATTTTTATTTGCAAGTCTGGAAACCTTATGAAGGGGATATGAGAGAGAATTTTTTTGTGCCAAGATGTGAAGTAGAATCCAGATCCACTGGCAACCTGCTGATGCTCATGGTGTTGTGTACCACCCTGTGAGCCAGAAAGAAGTTCCAAGGGAAAGATATTGGGGTCAAAGTCATGTTGGCAAGCTAATGTCTCTCCTGAAAATTGCCTTTGTTGCTGATCAAGTTAGTGAGATGCTATAATATGGGGGGTTGATTTGGAGCAAGGTTATAAAACAGTGCAATAGGAGTTTGTTTTTGTGCTTAAACATACTTGTGTTTTCCACAAAATTAGGCTTTGGATTTAGGCTTGGGTAGCTCTGCTGTAGCTTCAATAAGGTTGGTAACTTTTCTGCTTCTGGGCTCTATCTATCTAGGTATTTTTACATTACCCAGTGGCTATCAAAGCCCATGGCTACTAAGGGGAGTTTCTCTTAGTCAAAGGTCAAGAACTTTCTTTCCCAGGCTCTTTTTCTATCCTCAGGGAGATGTACATATGCCACCTTTCTCATTTTTGGTTTTCCCCATTTTTGTCTTATAAAATTTCAGCGTGATCAATACTTCCTGAAATGGATAAACTCTTCATTTTGTTTTCCTTCTTAGCTCTCCCCTAAATTTTTTTCTTTTCCCTTTCAGAATTTGTGCATAGAGAAATCACTCTTGATTTTTCATCTCTCCAATTTATGAACCAACCAACCAACCAACTAACCCATCTCAGAGAAAAAGTTCAAAGGATTCTTCAATCTAGTTATACTGTAGTTAGTGTAGAGCTCATCTCTGGAAGACAGTCCCTTTTGCTGTAGGAAATCAGCTTTGGGGAGGCTAAGGAGAAGGAGGGGATTGGGTCCCAGGGTCATAAAGTCTCATGCAGAAATCTAGCTTTTTTAAAACATCGGATCTACAGATTTACCCACAGTTTGTCTTTTTTTTTTCCTTTTAAAAATCAACTCTATTGAGATACAGAACTTTTCTATCACCCTAGAAAGTTTCTCTGTGCCACTGTGCTCAGAATCATTGATTTGATTTCTATTACTATAGCCTAGTTTTGTCCATCTTAGAACTTTATATAAATTGTCCTTTTCCTTTGGCTTTCCTTATGTAATTTGTTGGAGTTCCTGGGGGACCCCAACCTTGGCTGTAGGCTGACAAGGGAGATGATGCTGAAGGAAGGAGATGTCACACAAACTTAATGCATAAAGTCTGAGAAGCCTGGAGAGGCATACACTGTCTCATGTACCAAGTGGTAGACTGAGGCAGTGCAGTTTTGTTTCAATCTCTCAGGGGTCTTTTATTGTGGTCAATTGGAATGTGTTCATGAAAGAATGCAGGGTTGTTCAAATTTGAAAATAAGATTAGAGGGAATCCTTGGCTCCCAGGAAGGTGGGGGTGATCAGGAACATAGGGTAATGGAAAGTCTGGAATGGACTGGTAACATATATTTAGAAAAGGTGAGGGGCATAGCAGGTTTCATCTCTGCAGGGCAAATGTTTTAACCTCCCTAATCTAGACTGCTGATTAGGAGACCAGTCTTAACCCACCTGTTCTGCTGATCCCCCATGCAGGGATGGTCATGCATGTTCCCCTGGCTGGGCTGCCTCTGGGCTCTTCTCTTCTTAGGTGATCTGAGATGAACCACAGGATGGCTCACCTGCATGCTTTACCCTGAATTGGAGGGTCCAGGGAGAGATTAGCCTTTCTACTTCCTACGGTAATTTTTTCCCATGTAGAAATAAAAGAATTATTGTATGTTTTATGTGTTTTTAAAAAAGTATTTAGATCTTAGATCCATCTGACATTTATTTTGGTATATCGTGTGACAGGCTCAGATCTCATTTCATTTATTTTTCTTCAGAGAGCTACCCAGTTGTCTCAACATTATTTGTTCACAAATCTTTTTCTCACTAGTTGAAATGCCACCTTTATCATATATTAAATTCCCAAGTGTGTTTGGGTCTATTTCTGGGCCCTCTCTTCTGTTCCTTTGATTTATTTGCCCATGTAATAATACAATAGTGTTTTAATTAAAGCTGCTTGTAAAATATTTTTAATTTTTATTATTTTTTTTTGAGACAGAATCTCACTCTGGCCCGCTGAGTAGAGTGCCATGGTGTCATAGTTCATAGCAACCTCAAGTTCTTGGGCTAAAGTGATCATCTTGCCTGAGTTTTTCTATTTATAGAGACAGAATCTTGCTATTGCTCAGGTTGGTCTTAAACTTCTGAGCTCAAGTCATCCACCTGTTTCAGCCTCCCAGAATGCTAGGATTACAGGTGTGAGTCACCATACCCTGCCAAGGCTGCTTTTTTAAAAAAATGGTTCATTTAGGATTTTCTGTGCTATCTTTTTGATGGGTTACATATTAGTTGTCTGTTGCTGCATAACAAATTACCTTAAGGGCGGTGCCTGCGGCTCAGTGAGTAGGGTGCCAGCCCCATATACTGAGGGTGCCAGGTTTGAACCCAGCCCTGGCCAAACTGCAACAAAAAAATAGCCAGGCATTGTGGCGGGCCCCTGTAGTCCTAGCTACTCAGGAGGCTGATGCAAGAGAATCGCCTAAGCCCAAAGAGCTGGAGGTTGCTGTGAGCTGTGACACCATGGCACTCTATGGAGGGCAAAAAAGTGAGACTTTATCTCTAAAAAAACAAACAAACAAAAAACCCTACCAATTACCTTAAAAAATAGCATCTTGAAAATGTGTTATCTCACAGTCTCTGAGAATCAGAAGTCTGAGAGCAATGTATTTCTCATGAGCTTGTGCATCTGTTAGCTGGGCTGCACTTGTCTCAAGTCTTGCCTGGAGCTGAGACTTTTTTCCAAGCTCACTCACATGGTTAAGTAAGCAAGTCTCAGGTCCTTACTGGCTTCTGGTTGGAGGATTCAGCTCCTTGCCACATGGCTCTTGCCATAGGGTTGCTCTCAACGTGGCAGCCGGGGATGAGAGAGGGCTCAAGGCAGAACACTCATGTGTTTGTTTGTTTGTTTGTTTTTGACAGACACATCTTTTTTTCTCTTTCTTTCTTTCTTTTCTTTTTTTTTTTTGCAGTTTCTGGCCAGGGCTGGGTCTGAAACGCCACCTCCAGCATATGGGGCCAGCACCCTACTCCTTTGAGCCACAGGCACTGCCCATCATGTGTTTTTTTTTTTTTTTTTTTTTAAAAGACAGAGTCTCAGTTTGTTACCCTGGGTAGAGTACCATGACGTCACAACTCATAGCAACCTCAAACTCTTGGGCTCAGCCTCCTGAGTAACTGGGACTTCAGGCATCCACCACAAGGCCCAGCTATTTTCTTAGAGATGGGGTCATGGTCTTTCTCAGGCTGGTTTTGAACTCTGAGCTCAAGCAATCCACTCACCTCAGCCTCCCAGAGTGCTGGGATTACAGGTGTGAGCCACCATGCCTGGCCCTAGAACATTTGGGTTTTTATAAACTAATCTCAGAAGTGACAGACCATTTCATTTGCCAGCTCACTCTAGTCTGACATAAGGGTATGCCAGCTGGCAGGGATCATGGGCTATCTCAGAGATTGGCTACCTCCATTCTCATCATAGCTCTCTTCTGTCCTAGGAGTTCTCATGCTCTTTATGAAGCTGCTTCTTCCTATGACCAATAATTCCCAAATTATTCCACTTATTTATTTATTTATTTATTTTTGGAGACAGAGCCTCAAGCTGTCACCCTGGGTAGAGTGCCATGGCATCACAGCTCACAGCAACCTCCAACGCCTGGGCTCAAGCGATTCTCGTGCCTCTGCCTCCCAAGTAGCTGGGACTACAGGCACCCACCACAATGCCTAGCTACTTTTTGGCTGCAGCCGTCATTGTTGTTTGGCGGGCCTGGGCTGGATTCGAACCCACCAGCTCAGGTGTATGTGGCTGGCGCCTTAGCCGCTTGAGCCACAGGCGCAGAGCCCATTCCACTTATTTTTTAACTTACTCTCTTGATCTCCAGAATTGTTCGCCCAAACTGCATGGGTGCTTTGTCTGAAATATCCCATAGTTATCTCAGTGTGACTTTTGCCACACTTTCCTCAGGGCCTTCTTCCCTTTTACATGTATCACTCTACATTGTATATATTTTATTCCTGCTTTAGACTGTAAGCTTGTTTTCATTTACTTATTTTTGTAAGCTTATTGGAGGTAGGAACTATACCCATGTCATCCTTATGTTTGCAATACTTAATACAATGCCTAGCATGAAGTAGGTGCCCATACAACCTGGGTGGTATGTGGACACCTGGGACTCTACAGCCTTTAGTCCTGGATATTGCCAGAGACCTGACATGGGGTTTAGGGGAGGAGCGGCTCTGGAGGCTTTGGGACTGAGGCCCGTGGTCTGCTGGCACTGGTGTAAATGTCTGTGTGGGCTTGTGTCCAGCTCTGCCTCCTCAGCCAACCAAGCCTGTAGCTGCCTGCCCTTCTCCTTTCTGCCCCCACCCACTTCCACAGTGTAGAGTCTGGAGTCTGAGGAGAGCATCTCTGGGGACACTTGGCCTACTAGGAGTGGGACCTTGGTGAGTGGTACGTGCAACATATTACTCAGACAGCAAGTCCTGCACACACACACCCTCCAACTTCCACCCCAGCTGTGGGTGAGGCCTTTTCTCATACCCTCTCTGAATTCTGGGACTATAAATTCCACTAATCCTTGAGTTTTTCAGATAGTATCAGCAGTGCCTGAAACCCAACCTGTTGCTTACTCACATCCTGACAATCAGCTGCAGACTGCCACGACGGAGGAGCTCCTGACTTGTGCTCCGGAGAGACAGTAGCACAGCCAGGTAAGGTTGAACTGGCATCACTGCAGCCCAGGATGGGACAGTGTGGCTCAGGCTAAACTACTTCACTGCCTCACTGCCTCGCTTTGGGGTCAATGGCAACTGGAACTGTCCACTTCCACTCCTTTTTACTCTTTGCACTGATGTTTCTCTCCTTGGCTCTGTGTTTACAACCCGGTCTTTATTTCTTCTTTGATTCTCATAGCAAAGCTCTTGGTGCAATGGGATCCCTTAGGACCACCCAAATAAGACCCTTGTTGTATCAAGGTGCAGACAATGGCTAGAGAGGGAACAGACTTGTCCAAGTTCACACAGCTTCTGCTGACTTCTCCTTAGTCTTTCCCTTTTCTGTTTTTCAATGTTTCTAATTATTCCACATCTCTCATTCTCTCTCCCCTAATCTTTGTTTTCTTTCCTTTTCACTTTCCCTTCCTTTTTTTCTGTCTTTGGACCCAGCGCTAAAGCCATCCACCTCCAAGATGGGACTAGGTTGAGGGTGTGTTCATTTGGCTTCCCTCTCCAGTATCTGAATCAGGGCATAGGAATTAGTCAGCTTGGACAGGGGTATCAGAGTGGGCAGTGAGGCTCTGGGACCACTTGATGCTCCTAGGACATGTGGTCAACCCTGCTCTGGTTGATGCTGCTGACTGCTTCAGGAGGGAGCATGAGTGAATGTGTGTATGTGTGTGGGGGTTGAGTCAGAGGCCTTGACAGCTGGTTATTCAACCCTTTTTCCCAAAAGAGGGGCTTTGCATAGGAAGAGGAAGGAAGGGAAACAGAAGAGGCCTGACCTCATCTCTGCCGGTTGTTTACCTGCAACAGGCCAGAGGTGGTTTACCTTACGATAGTGCAGCTTTCCTGCAAACCACCTGGAGGCAGGTTCAGATAAGCCATGTTTCTAGAACCATTGTATGCGAGAAAGGGTACAGATTTGCTGAGCTGGGAACACTTCTTAGAGGTGCTGTAACTCTGGCTTTCCAGCAGGGGGTGTCCTGTTCCGACAAAAGGCGAGTCCTCTTTTCCCTGCTGCCCTTTTAGACAAGGAGACTAGATTCCCTTGAAAGGGGGTTAATCTGTGTTCACAGCGTGGGGGAGGGTGGTGGTGGTGAGGGAAGAGGAGTCACCCAGGTGGGCATAACAGTGTTTAAAATCTGGTGTCCTTTTTGGAAAGGTAGACCAGGTGGGACTGGAGGAACTCCCTCAACTCCCTCGAAATGTAAGGCTATAAATATGACCTTGCAGAAAGGAGAGAGCATGTGTGAGCTAGTCAGTGAGAGCAAGCAAAGTGAAAACAGCTGGGGGAAGAAAGGAAGGAGACCCAGCACCTGCAGATGGAAACCATGGCTTGCCCCACAAAGCAGAGCTTTTGGTTGCCTTCATTACAACACTGAGTACAGACTGATATTTAATCTAATTTTTCTCCAGAATTCCTCAGCAGCACCCATTCACTTATAATTTATAGCTACGGACCCCTAACTCGAGGGAACTGGGTTATGCAAGGGTTGCTAAGGAACGAAGGGAGATGCAGTAGCTAAGGCAGGGGTTGCCTAGTAACCAGGAGTCCTTCGGTGATGAAGTGGCCAGAGCAGGTCTGTAGACAGTCATCCCACACCACAGCCTCCTGAAAGTTCCTGTCTGTTGGCCCCTTGGCCCAGAGCTGCCAAAGCATGCTTCTCTGCCTCTTCCCCACACTGTTGCGAATAAAAATCATACCCCCAAGTCCCTGAGTGCCCTCCTAACCCCTTGCTCCAACCGCTTCCTCCTTCCTCCCTCATCAGATTTCTAGAAGAATAGGGGCTAGCAGGCAGTAGGAATCGCATACTGGAGGAGGCAAAAGCCTCTGGGCCAACACTGGTGTGGAGCTGGAAAATGTGGGGATTAGGTAAAAGAGGGTCTCCTGGACATCTCTGGCATTTTTCCAGTTCATGGGGAAATGTCTTCACACCTGAGTCTCCTATGACAGAGGCTCCTCCTGCCTTCACACCTGTGCATAGCTACAGGGGCACAGGCTTTCCCTTCTGGGGGCCTCCTGAGGGAGCGGGCTCCACAATGCAGTACAGCTGGGGCTCCATACAGCCTTCCTTCAGAGAGCTTCACTTCAGCACGAGCCTGGAGGGGCCATTCAGAGCCATCATCACCTTTCTCAGCCAGGAGTCCCCATCCTCTACACTCCAAGCACATAGGTGTCTCTACTTTCTCTTAAACACCCTGGACATGCACATCCTCTTCAGTCTGTCCCCCTAGACAGGCCCCTATCAAGACCTTCCTCAACCTTCCAGGTCCTGTTTATCTGCAGCTTCTCCAACTGAGACTTTCCCAGTCCCTTCAGCACTGACTG
Source organism: Nycticebus coucang (assembly GCF_027406575.1). Taxonomy (NCBI): domain Eukaryota; kingdom Metazoa; phylum Chordata; class Mammalia; order Primates; family Lorisidae; genus Nycticebus; species Nycticebus coucang. Next base: position 30,441,031 of record NC_069785.1, on the reverse strand, counting down.
ACCTTGCTGAGCTTCATGCCCAGGGCAGGGCTCAGAGCCCAAGAGGGAGAAGCCAAAGCCTGCCCTTCAGGAGCTCACGCTGGTTTGGGCAGCCTCCTCATTCCTGATCCTCAGCTTCCTGGTTAGGATACTCCCTGGAAACCCTTCGTAAACTGAATGTTTATAATCAGAAAGCTTGTTTTCTTTCTTTCTTTCTTTCTTTCTTTCTTTCTTTCTTTCTTTCTTTCTTTCTTTCTTTCTTTCTTTCTTTCTTTCTTTCTTTCTTTCTTTCTTTCTTTCTTTCTTTCTTTCTTTCTTTCTTTCTTTCTTTCTTTCTTTCTTTCTTTCTTTCTTTCTTTCTTTCTTTTCTTTCTTTCTTTCTTTCTTCTTTCCTTCTTTCTTGCTGGTTTTTTAAAACAAAGTCCTTTGCATAGACCATCTCTGAGAAAATATTTGAAACTTGCAAATTTGCTTCTAAGAAGGTAATTGGGAGATTTAGTTTTCAAACTAATTTTGATTTGCTTAAATTTTAAAATTTGCCATGAGCAAGTAATCTTTACTTTTAAACTTTTTATTGTGAAATATAACACATATGTTAAAAGTATAGATGCATAGTATACATTATGAAAGTTTTTAGATACACAAAAGTCAAGAAACATAAAATCCACATGGACAGAAACAAAGGAAGCCCGCCCAGAAAGTTGAAACTTATATGGGTGAATCACAAAGGATCCTGTTATCTCTATTTCTTGGAAATAATGGACCATGACATAGTCTGTCTCAAAACTTTCATTGTGACCTACACACACACACACACACACACACACACGCACGCACGCGCGTGCACGTATATATTTATATATACATATATATATCCATTAACACATGTAAGTATCACATCATAAAACACAACATTGCCAGCACTTGGAAACATTTTCTCTGATCATAGCCCTCCTTTTCTTTCTTTTTTTATTGTATGATTTCATTTATATGAAATGTCCAAGACAGGCAAATCCATAAGAAAAAACTTTAATTAGTAGTTGCTAAGGACTTAGTTGGGGGAATAGAGAGTGACTGCTAATGGTTACAGGTTTCTTGGGGGCCATGAAAATGTTCTGGAATTAAATAGTAGTGATATTTGCACAATATGAATATATTAAAAACCACTTTAAAAGAATAAATTTTATGGTATGTGAATTTATATTTTATTACAGTAATACTCATGGAAGAAAAAAAAAAAAACAGTAAAGCCTTCCCCATCACTCTTACTTCAGTCTTCCCATTTAATTAAGGATAAAAGCCAAAGACCTTTTAACTTAGGAGATCTGACTCTCTATTCACAAACTAGACCTTCTTTCATCTTTCCCTTCTTTGTTCCAATCTAGCTGTGCTGCCTCCTGACTATTCCTGCTTCTGTGCCTTTTTTTTTTTTTTTATTATTAAATCATAGCTATGTACATTAATGCAATCATGGGGCACCATACACTGGCTTTATATACCATTTGACATATTTTCATCACACTGGTTAACATAGCCTTCCTGGCATTTTCTTAGTTATTGTGTTAAGACATTTATATTCTACATTTAGTAAGTTTCACATGTACCCTTGTAAGATGCACTGTAGGTGTGATCCTACCAATCACCCTCCCTCCACCCATCCTCTCCCCGCCCCTCTCCTCCCTCTCCCCCTTTCCCATATTCTTAGGTTATAACTGGGTTATAGCCCTTCATATGAAAGCCATGAATTAGTTTCACAGTAGGGCTGAGTACATTGAATACTTTTTCTTCCATTCTTGAGACACTTTACTAAGAAGAATATGTTTCAACTCCATCCATGTAAACATGGAAGAGGTAAAGTCTCCATCTATCTTTAAGGCTGTATAATATTCCACAATATACACATACCACAATTTATTAATCCATTTGGGGATCGATGGGCACTTGGGCTTTATCCATGACTTAGCAATTATGAATTGGGCTGCAATAAACATTCTGGTACAAATCTTTCTCTCTTTTTTTCTCCACTTTCTTTTTTTAATATTAAATCATAGTTATGTACATTAATGTGATCATGGGGCACCATATACTGGTTTTATAGACTGTTCGACACATTTTCATCACACTGGTTAACATAGCCTTCCTGGCATTTTCTTAGTTATTGTGTTAAGACATTTACATTCTACATTTACTAAGTTTCACATGTACCCTTGTAAGATGCACCGCAGGTGTAATCCCACCAATCACCCTCCCTCCACCCACATCCCTCCTCCCTCCCCTCTCTTTCACCTTTCGCCCTATTCTTAGGTTATAACTGGGTTATAGCTTTCATGTGAAAGCCATAAATTAGTTTCATAGTAGGTCTGGGTACATTGGATACTTTTTCTTCCATTCTTGAGATACTTTCCTAAGAAGAATATGTTCCAGCTCCATCCATGTAAACATGAAAGAGGTAAAGTCTCCATCTTTCTTTAAGGCTGCATAATATTCCATGGTGTACATATACTACAATTTATTAATCCATTCATGGATCGATGGGCACTTGGGCTTTTTCCATGACTTAGCAATTATGAATTGGGCTACAATAAACATTCTGATACAAATATCTTTGTTATAATGTGATTTTTGGTCTTCTGGGTATATACCTAGTAGAGGAATTATAGGATTGAATTATAGGCCTATTTTTAGATCTCTAAGTGTTCTCCAAACATCTTTCCAAAAGGAACGTATTAATTTGCATTCCCACCAGCAGTGTAGAAGTGTTCCCTTTTCTCCGCATCCACGCCAACATCTCTGGTCTTGGGATTTTGTGATATGGGCTAATCTTACTGGAGTTAGATGATATCTCAAAATGGTTTTGATTTGCATTTCTCTGATGATTAAGGATGATGAGCCTTAATCTATGTCCGGAGGCTGTGTGACTGTCTTCTACAGAGAAGTTTCTCTTCAAGTCCCTTGCCCAGCCTGAGAGGGGATCACTTATTCTTTTCTTGCTAATACATTTGAGTTCTCTGTGGATTCTGGTTGGAGACATAACCTGCAAATATCTTCTCCCATTCTGAGGGCTGTCTGCTTGCTTTACTTACTGTGTTCTTGTCTGTGCAGAAGCTTTTTAGTTTGATCAGGTCCCAGTAGTGTATTTTTGAAGCTGCTTCAACTGCCTGGAGGGTCCTCCTCATAAAATATTTGCCCAGACCGATTTCTTTAAGAGTTTTCCCTGCACTTTCTTCTAGCATTTTTATAGTTTCATGTCTTAAGTTTAAATCTTTTATCCAGTGGGAGTCTATCTTAGTTAATGGTGAAAAGTGTGGGTCCAGTTTCAATCTTCTACAGGTTGCCAGCCAGTTCACCCAGCACCAACTGTTAATAGGGAATCTTTTCCCCACTGAATGTTTTTTTTATTTTTTATTTTTTTGTAGAGACAGAGTCTCATTATACTGCCCTCAGGTAGAGTGCCATGGCGTCACATGGCTCACAGCAACCTCTAACTCTTGGGCTTACGTGATTCTCTTGCCTCAGCCTCCCAAGCAGCTGGGACTACAGGCACCCGCCACAACGCCCGGCTATTTTTTTTTTTTTTTTTTGCTGCAGTTTGGCCGGGGCTGGGTTTGAACCCGCCACCCTCGGCATATGGGGTCGGCGCCCTACTCACTGAGCCACAGGCGCCGCCCATCCCACTGAATGTTTTTAATTGGCTTGTCAAAGATCAAATAACAGTAAGTAGCTGGGTTCATCTCTTGGTTCTCTATATTCTGTTTCATACATCTACCTCTCTGTTTTTGTGCCAGTACCATGCTGTTTTGATCACTATTGATTTATAGTATAGTCTGAGGTCTGGTAGTGTGATTCCTCCTGTTTTGTGTTTATTTCTGAGTATATCTTGGCTATTTGAGTTTTTTTCTAATTCCATATAAAATCAAGTATTATTTTTTCAAGATCTTTAAAGTATGACAGTGGAGCTTTAATAGGGATTGCATTAAAATTATATATTGTTTTGGGTAGTAGCATCAACTTTTAACAATGTTGATGCTTCCCAGCCATGAGCATGGTATGTTTTTCCATTTGTTAACATTTTCAGCTATTTCTGTTCTTAGAGTTTCATAGTTCTCTTTATAGAGATCTTTCACATCCTTTGTTAGATAAACTCCCAAATATTTCATGTTCTTTGGCCCTACTGTGAACAGAATAGAGTCCTTGACTGTTTTTTCAGCTTGACTATTGTTGGTATATATAAAGGCTACAGATTTATGGATATTGACTTTGTAACCTGAGACACTGCTGTATTTCTTGATCACTTCTAAGAGTTTTGTAGTAGAATCCCTGGTGTTTTCCAGATACACAATTATATCATCTGTGAAGAGTGAAAGTTTGATCTCTTCTGACCCTATATGGATACCCTTGATCGCCTTTTTTTCCTTAATTGCGATGGCTAAAACTTCCATTACAATGTTAAAAAGCAGTGGAGACAATGGGTAACCTTGCCTGGTTCCTGATCTGAGTGGAAATGATTTCAATTTAACTCCATTCAATATGATATTGGCTGTGGGTTTGCTGTAGATGGCCTCTATCAGTTTAAGAAATGTCCCTTCTATACCAATTTTCTTAAGTGTTCTGATCATGAAGGGATGCTGAGTATTATCAAAAGCTTTTTCTGCATCAGTTGAGAGAATCATATGGTCTTTGTTTTTTAATTTGTTTATGTGCTGAACTATATTTATAGATTTACATATATTGAACCAGCGTCGAGACCCTGGGATAAAACTGACTTGGTCATGATGTATAATTTGTTTGATGTGTTGCTGGATTCTGTTTGTTAGGATCTTGTTGAATATTTTTGCATCTATATTCATTAGTGATATTGGTCTATAATTTTCTTTTCTTGTTGGGTCTTTTCCTGATTTGGGGATCAGGGTGATGTTTGCTTCATAGAACGTGTTGGGTAGTATTCCTTGTTTTTCTATATTTTGTAACAGGTTGAGTAATATAGGTACTATTCCTCTTTAAAGGTTTGATAGAACTCTGATGTGAAGCCATCTGGTCCCGGGCTTTTCTTTTTGGGGAGATTTTGTATGGTTGATGCCATTTCAGAACTTGATACGGGCCTGTTCAACATTTCCACTTGATTCTGGCTAAGTCTTGGAAGGTGACATATTTCCAAGTATTCGTCAATTTCCTTCAGATTTTTGTATTTCTGAGAATAAATTTTCTTGTAATGTTCCTTAAGGATTTTTTGAATTTCTGAAGAGTCTGTTGTTATTTCATTTTTGTCATTTCTGATTGATGAAATTAGAGATTTTACTCTCTTTTTCCTGGTTAGATTAGCCAAAGGTTTATCTATTTTATTGACCTTTTCAAAAAACCAACTTTTTGATTTATTGACCTGTTGTATAATCCATTTGTTTTCAATTTCATTTAATTCTGCTCTAATTTTTGTTATTTATTTTCTTCTACTGGGTTTGGGGTTGGAATGTTCTTCCTTTTCCAGTTGCTTGAGATGTACCATTAAGTTGTTAACTTCCTCTCTTTCCATTCTCTTGAGGAAGGCTTGCAGTGCTATAAATTTCCCTGTGAGGACTGCTTTGGTGGTATCCCAGAGGTTCTGATAATTTGTGTCTTCATTGTCATTTTGGTCCAAAAATTTGGCATTTCCTTCTTAATCTCTCTATGACCCAGCTATCATTCAGCATAAGGTTATTTAACTTTCATGTTTTTGTATGAGTATGTAGATTCCTGTTGTTACTGAGTTCAACTTTTATTCCATGGTGGTCCGAGAAGATGCAAGTAATACTTTCTATTCCTTTAAATTTACTGAGGTTAGACTTGTGACCTAAGATGTGATCGATTTTGGAGTAAGTTCCGTGGGCTGATGAGAAGTATGTGTATTCAGTTTTGTTGGGATGAAATGTTCTGTAGATGTCTGCTAAATCCAAATGTTGGATGGTTAGGTTTAAATCTAAAATTTCTTTGCTCAACTTCTTATCAGAGGATCTGTGCAACACTGCCAAAGGAGTGTTAAAATCTCCGACTATTATGGAGCTGGAAGAAATCAAGTTGCTCATGTCTGTTACAGTTTTTCTTATAAATTGAGGCTCATTTTGGTTGGGTGCATAAATATTAATAATTGAAATCTCATCATATTGAGTATCACCCTTGACAAATATGAAGTGACCATTCTTATCCTTCCTTACTTTTGTTGGTTTAAAGCCTATTGTATCTGCAAATAGAATCGCAACACATGCTTTTTTTCTGATTTCCATTTGCCTGAAATATGACCATCCTTTCACCCTGAGTCTATATTTATCTTTTAATGTAAGATGAGATTCTTGTATGCAGCTGATATCTGGCCTGAGTTTTTGTATCCAGTCAGCCAACCTGTGTCTCTTTAGTTTAAGCCATTCAAATTAATGGAGAATATTGATAAGACTAGTAAAATTTTGGGTATCGACTTTTTTGAAAGTCCAGTGGACATTTTTAATCCTTTTGCCACTGAGGAAGTTGGAGTTTGATCAAAAGTTTCTGAGTGAGTTTACTTTTGTGGTAGAGGATAGGGCTGGTCATTATGGAGGATAGGTCTGAGAATATCCTGAAGAGCTGGTTTGGTTATGGCAAATTTCTTCAACACGTGAATGTCATTAAAGTATTTAATTTCTCCAACATAAATGAAACTCAGTTTAGCTGGATACAGGATCCTAGGTTAAAAGTTATTTTGTGTTAGGATATTAAAAGTCGATGACCACCCTCTTCTGGCTTGAAAGTTTTCAGCAGAGAGATCTGCAGTCATTCTAATATTCTTCCCTTTGTAGGTTATGGTTTTCTTATGTCTGGCTGCTTTTAGAATTTTCTCCTTCATATTAACTTTAGTGAAGTTAATTATGATGTGCCTGGGGGATATCTTATTTGGGTTGAGTCGTGCTGGGTTCTGAAATTGTCTGGTATCTGAATTTCAGAATCTCTTGGCATGTCTGGAAAATTCTCTTTCATAATTTCATGGAGAAGAGCCTCTGTGCCTTGCGAAGCCACTTCATTGCTTTCAGAGATTCCTATGAGGGAGATATTAGCCTTCTTCGAATTATCCCAGAGCTCTCTGAGAGAATGATCCATTTTTGCTCTCCATTTCTCTTCCTCTTTGAGAGTTTGGGAGTGTTCAAAAGCTTTGTCTTCAATGTCAGAAATCCTTTCTTCTGCTTACTCCACTCTGTTACTGAGGGATTCTACTGTATTTTTCAGATCTTTGAGGGCTGCAAATTCTTGCTTCAATGTGTCAAAATCTTTGGTAGTTTTGTCTTTAAATTCATTGAATTCTTGAGACAACTTTTGAATTGCTCCTCGAATTTCTAATTCCAACTTTTCCTCCATTCTATTAATCTTGTTTGCAATCCAAATTCTGAATTCGAGATCTGACATCCTGGCCATCTGTTTATGAATGGGATCTTCAGTTACGTCTGCCATATCTTTCCTTGGTGGGGGGGGGGGCGCTGATCTACTCTTGTTATTCATGTTACCAGAGTTTTTCCACTGATTCTGCCCCATGATTATTTTACACTGTTTGACTAGATGAGTGGATAAAGAAAAGTTGGATAAGGGCTCCAGGAGTAGTGATTAACCAGCCCTTTGCCCAAAAGCTGGGACTGGTGTCTGTACCTTTTTCCCTGGAGCTTTGCCGAGGAGCCATACAGTGCTACAGTCTGAGAAACTGGGTACCTGCTTGGTGTGGTGGGGCTCAGTGGCTCTGTCTTGTTTTCAGCTGGTCTCTATCAGACCCTAGTGAATTAGGTACTCTGGGTTGAAGTCTCAGCTGTGGAGAAATACCAGCAATTAAGTCACCCCACCTCCTACAGGCAATAATTGGAAAAGGAAAATCAAACCTTCCTACAACTGCACACCCAGGGTACCACTTGGATAGTCCTTGGGCGATTGGTTTGGTTCGAGAGGTCCAAATCAATTGTCTCAGTCAGCACCTGTCTCAGGTGGGAGAGTTTAAAAGGTCTCTGGCAACTAGATTGCACGGGTCTGCTGACAACTCAAATATGACCTGCTCTGGTGCTCCGTGAGGTCAGGAGGACACACTCAGCAAATAGATTATTCTGTGAAGGTTGGTGCCTCCTTCCCCACCTTGCACCTGTGTCACACCCAGTCCCTGATCACCCCACAGGGCTGTGACCGAGTTGCCTGCAATGAGCAGATACTCCTGGGGTTTGCACTGGCCTGAATCACAAGGAGATCTATGTCTCCTCAGCCAGGCTGCTGTTCTCTTCCACTATCTGGCAGGGGGATGTGAGGCCTGACAACCTTGGGTGCTTAATGGAGGCTGGGGCTATTCACTCAGTTCCAGCCCTGCCTCTGATTGACATTACTGACAGAACAGAACAACTTTGCAGAATTTGTTTCTGTCCCAGCTAAATCACCCTGCAGAAGAGAAGTTCACAGAACCTGTGCCTCAGGTCCTGTCTGTGCTGCTGCCTGGTCTCAGCTGTCATTTGTATTCGCAGCATGGTTACCTGCCAGTTCCAGCCTCTGCCTGCCCTCCTTTGTCTAGGTTGATGATCCCCTTAGGGCCGGGTTCATCTTAGGCTCAGTAAAGGGTTAGGGTTAGGGTTAGCCTGCCCTGGGAATCTGCCAGCTATGCGCGTGCATTTTCTAGTCCCCACGCTCCACCCAGGCCGGTACTGCCTCAGGCAAACCCTTTACACACAGGGCCTGTGTTTCCATCCCAGATCTATTCCACTGGTGGTTGCCACCTGAGTAGATGTCTAGCCTCCTCTGGTTTCCCAGAGAGACAGGGGGTTTGACTCCGGAATATCCAGGGGTGAGCCCTATTGTTGCCATAAATGGCTGCTGCTCTGCGCCTCAGGGCACTGCCGCTCCTGTGTGGTTCCCTCTCAGCCAACTGTTCCCTCTCCTCACTCCTATGCCACAGAATCAGCACTTACCAACAGCAGTCCATGCCTTGTCCACAGCTCTCCAGAAAATACCCAAGAGTCTGTACTCCTGGGAGACAAGCTTCCAGACCTCAGAGTGAGAGTGGAGGGGAGTGCTGGGAGCTCAGAATTGCAGGTAGAGCATACATACAGTTTTATACAGTTTCCCTAGTAGGGAAATAGGTCCAGGTTTTAGAGGGTCTGTCCTGTGGGATATAATGGGAGGACTTTTCAACTCTGCTCATTTGTTTATGGGGTACCCCGAGCTGTTCTTGTGGGAGAGGGGGCTCCCGTCTGCTTGGCAATGGATTTTGTACCTTTTGTTTGTATCCTTGGGGTTGCAGCTCACCTCAGCAGGGTTGATGTGCATTCTTCAAACTTCTCTCTTGGTGCAGCTCTAATCCGCCAGGTTACTTGCTAAATTTCTGACTTTAACTTTCCTTCTGGACAGGAGCCTCTGTGGAAAGCTGGCTTCAGTCAGCCATCTTGTCTCCACCCCCTCATAGCCCTCCCTTTGCCCCAGAAATGCTCTTCTGATTATTCTGATAATCACTGTCCTCCATTTTTGTGTAGTTTTATTACTCATTTGCATTCTTAAATAACATAAAGTTAGTTTTGCTTGTTTTCAAACCTTGTGGAATCACATAATAGTATGTATTTTTGTGTATCTGGCTTCTTTTTTTTTTTTTTTTTTTTTTTTTTGCCTCAAACTACTTTTTATTTGCAACTACATGATTTCACGCAATTTTTCTAAACGACATAAAATAGATCTCCTTGTATATAAATAATTTACATACACTCCATAAAGTAAATGCTCCATAAAGTAAATGCTCAAAGGTGCTACAACAGATCATCCACTCCTACAGTGTTCTCATATTCAAGAGTTGATGCACAATATATAAATACTCAAGTCCAATAATAAAAACTCAGGCACTTGACTAACTTTAATAAAGTTTCCCAAACTATATCAATATATCTAAAGTGCATATATATTTTTAAGAAAGATTATTCTCAGTAACTTCTATAAAAATAAGTTTGATGGTTTGGTCCATCTAACTTCACTGCTATTAGTATGAACTTTTAACTTTCAATGCGTGGTAAGGTTTATTCTACCTTTCTCTCAACATGGTACCAACAAAATCAAAAGAAGCTAGTGAGGTGCTAACATGTGAGGATTAATCCAGTGATTCTGGTCACAATGCATTCCAGGAGGAGGTACCCATGTGACTGGAATTGGACGGTATGGTTTATTCTTCCTTCCCTGATTTGGATAACCAAATGGAACAGGAGGAGGGTAGTGGTTCTGATGGCCATTCCCTCTGTACATTCCTGGCTTTTTTCTGGGCAATGGATGCCACACTGGAAGAGGTGGGAATATCAGTTCCGAAATCTGGTACACTGGGCTTGTTGTTGCAGTCACCGAATTGGGTTTCACTTCCACTTCCTTACTTGTTTCTTCATCTGAGGAAGAAGATCCTGAATGATAATCAGAGGTAACTTTATCAAGGGCTCTGGTAACTTTCTTGGAGATCTCGTCCTTGTTCTCATCCTCATTTTCAAAGCTGGCAACAATGAATGCATTGTTTTTCTCTCCATACCGACAGCACACCTCACATGGGTCTACCCAGAGAGTAAGCTCCTTTGGCAAGCCCAGGTCACTGTACAAGATGCAGCTGTTCTCACAAGCTTTCAGGACATCAGGATCAACTCTCTGAAACTTATTGACACGAATGCATCTGTAAGCCTGTCCTTTTGATGGTTTTTCTGGATACCAGTGATTTTTATATTTTTCTTGAAGTATTAGAGTCAATATACAGCAAACCTCTCAACGGCCTCTTTTTTCAACTTATCATGTTTTCGAACTAGCCTTGTGAAAAAGAAGACAACAGCAGCAATTTCGTTCTTCATGTTTTTCCTCTTCGTCCGGCGCGTGCGGCTCCCGCGTCGTCGGGCGGCCGAGCGCGTGCTGAGAGGACTGGCGGGCAGGCTGGCAGGCGGGCGGAGAGCGCGCGCACGAGTTCCTTTTTTTTTTTTTTTTTTTATTGTCGGGGATTCATTGAGGGTACAATAAGCCAGGTTACACTGATTGCAATTGTTAGGTAAAGTCCCTCTTGCAATCATGTCTTGACCCCATAAAGTGTGACACACACCAAGGCCCCACCCACCTCCCTCCTTCCCTCTTTCTGTTTCCCCCCCCATAACCATAATTGTCATTAATTGTCCTCATATCAAAATTGAGTACATAGGATTCATGCTTCTCCATTCTTGTGATGCTTTACTAAGAATACTGTCTTCCACGTCCATCCAGGTTAATACGAAGGATGTAAAGTCTCCATTTTTTAATGGCTGAATAGTATTCCATGGTATACATATACCACAGCTTGTTAATCCATTCCTCGGTTGGTGGGCATTTACGCTGTTTCCACATTTTGGCGATTATAAATTGAGCTTCAATAAACAGTCTAGTACAAGTGTCCTTATGATAGAAGGATTTCTTTCCTTCTGGGTAGATGCCCAGTAATGGGATTGCAGGATCAAATGGGAGGTCTAGGTTGAGTGCTTTGAGGTTTCTCCAGACTTCCTTCCAGAAAGGTTGTACTAGTTTGCAGTCCCACCAGCAGTGTAAAAGTGTTCCCTTCTCTCCACATCCACGCCAGCATCTGCAGTTTTGAGATTTTATGATGTGGGCCATTCTCACTGGGGTTAGATGATATCTGAGGGTTGTTTTGATTTGCATTTCTCTAATGTATAGAGATGATGAACATATTTTCATGTGTTTGTTAGCCACTTGTCTGTCATCTTTAGAGAAAGTTCTATTCATGTTTCTTGCCCATTGATATAAGGGATTGTTGGCTTTTTTCATGTGGATTAATTTGAGTTCTCTATAGATCCTAGTTATCAAGCTTTGTCTGATTGAAAATATGCAAATATCCTTTCCCATTGTGTAGGTTGTCTCTTTGCTTTGGTTATTGTCTCCTTAGCTGTACAGAAGCTTTTCAGTTTAATGAAGTCCCATTTGTTTATTTTTGTTGTTGTTGCAATTGCCATGGCAGTCTTCTTCATGAAGTCTTTCCCCAGGCCAATATCTTCCAGTGTTTTTCCTATGCTTTCTTGGAGGATTTTTATTGTTTCATGCCTTAAATTTAAGTCCTTTATCCATCTTGAATCAATTTTTGTGAGTGGGGAAAGGTGTGGGTCCAGTTTCAGTCTTTTACATGTAGACATCCAGTTCTCCCAACACCATTTATTGAATAGGGAGTCTTTCCCCCAAGGTATGTTCTTGTTTGGTTTATCGAAGATTAGGTGCTTGTAAGATGTTAGTTTCATTTCTAGGTTTTCAATTCGATTCCAAGTGTCTATGTCTCTGTTTTTGTGCCAGTACCATGCTGTCTTGAGCACTATGGCTTTGTAGTACAGACTAAAATCTGGTATGCTGATGCCCCCAGCTTTATTTTTGTTACAGAGAACTGCCTTAGCTATACGGGGTTTTTTCCGGTTCCATACAAAACGCAGAATCATTTTTTCCAAATCTTGAAAGTACGATGTTGGTATTTTGATAGGAATGGCATTGAATAGGTAGATTGCTTTGGGAAGTATAGACATTTTAACAATGTTGATTCTTCCCATCCATGAGCATGGTATGTTCTTCCTTTTGTTAATATGCTCTGCTATTTCCTTTCTGAGGATTTCATAGTTTTCTTTATAGAGGTCCTTCACCTCCTTCGTTAGGTATATTCCTAGGTATTTCATTTTCTTTGAAACTATGGTGAAGGGAGTTGTGTCCTTAATTAGCTTCTCATCTTGACTGTTATTGGTGTACACAAAGGCTACTGACTTGTGGACAATGATTTTATATCCTGAAACATTACTGTATTTTTTGATGACTTCTAGGAGTCTTGTGGTTGAGTCTTTGGGGTTCTCTAAGTATAAGATCATGTCGTCAGTAAAGAGGGAGAGTTTGACCTCCTCTGCTCCCATTTGGATTCCCTTTATTTCCTTGTCTTGCCTAATTGTATTGGCTAGAACTTCCAGCAGTACATTGAATAGTAAAGGTGACAGAGGACAACCTTGTCTGGTTCCAGTTCTAAGAGGAAAAGCTTTCAGTTTTACTCCATTCAGTAAAATATTGGCTGTGGGTTTGTCATAGATAGCTTCAATCAGTTTTAGAAATGTGCCACCTATGCCTATACTCTTCAGTGTTCTAATTAGAAAAGGATGCTGGATTTTATCAAATGCTTTTTCTGCATCTATTGAGAGGATCATGTGATCTTTATTTTTGCCTCTGTTAATATGGTGGATAACGTTTATAGACTTGCGTATGTTAAACCAGCCTTGCATCCCTGGGATGAAGCCTACTTGATCATGATGAATGACTTTTTTGATGATAAGCTGTAATCTATTGGCTAGGATTTTGTTGAGAATTTTTGGGTCTATATTCATGAGTGAGATTGGTCTGAAATTCTCCTTTTTGTTTGGGTCTTTTCCTGGTTTTGGTATCAGGGTGATGTTTGCTTCATAGAATGTGTTGGGGAAGATTCCTTCTTCCTCAATTTTTTGGAATAATTTCTGCAGTACAGGAATAAGCTCTTCCTTGAAGGTTTGATAGAATTCTGGAGTGAAGCCATCTGGACCAGGGCATTTTTTGGTTGGAAGCTTTTTTATTGTTTCTTTGATCTCAGTGCTTGAAATTGGTCTGTTCAGGAGCTCTATTTCTTCCTGGGTAAGTCTAGGGAGAGGGTGTGATTCCAAAAATTGATCCATTTCCTTCACATTGTCAAATTTCTGGGCATAGAGTTTCTGGTAGTATTCAGAGATGATCTCTTGTATCTCTGTGGGATCAGTTATTATTTCCCCTTTATCATTTCTGATTGAGGTTACTAGAGATTTTACTTTTCTATTCCTCGTTAGTCTGGCCAATGGTTTATCTATTTTATTTATTTTTTCAAAAAACCAACTCCTTGTTTCATTAATTATCTGAATGATTCTTTTGTTTTCAATTTCATTGATCTCTGATTTGATTTTGGATATTTCTTTTCTTCTACTGAGTTTAGGCTTAGATTGTTCTTCTTTTTCCAATTCCATAAGATCTCTTGTGAGATTGTTGATGTGCTCTCTTTCTGTTTTTTGAATGTAGGCATCTAAAGCGATGAATTTTCCTCTCAAAACTGCTTTTGCAGTATCCCACAGGTTTTGGTAGCTTGTGTCTTCATTGTTGTTATGCTCAAGGAAGTTAATGATTTCCTGTTTTATTTCTTCCTTCACCCATCTGTTATTCAACAGAAGATTGTTTAGTTTCCATGCCTTTGGGTGGAGTCGAGCATTTTTGTTAGAGTTGAGTTCCACCTTTAGTGCCTTATGGTCTGAGAAGATACAAGGTAAAATTTCAATTCTTTTGATTCTGTTGATAATTGTTTTGTGTCCCAGGATATGATCAATTTTGGAGAATGTTCCATGGGGTGATGAGAAGAATGTATATTCTTTATCTTTGGGATGGAGTGTTCTATATGCATCTATCAAGTACAGTTTTTCTAGGGTCTCATTTAAGTCTCTTATATCCTTGTTTAATTTCTGTTTAGATGATCTGTCCAGCTCTGTAAGAGGAGTGTTAAGGTCCCCTGTTTTTATGGTATTATCAGCTATCATATTGCTCAGACTCAGTAAGGTCTGTTTCAAGAATCTGGGAGCAGTTAAATTGGGTGCATAGATATTTAGAATTGAAATGTCTTCTTGTTGTATTTTTCCCTTGACCAATATAAAGTGACCATCTTTGTCTTTTTTGACTTTAGTTGCTTTAAATCGACATGTATCTGAAAATAAGATCGCAACTCCTGTTTTCTTCTGAATTCCATTTGCCTGAAAAATTGTCTTCCAACCCTTGACTCGGAGCTTTAATTTGTCTTTTGAAGCCAGCTGTGTTTCTTGCAGACAGCAAATGGATGGCTTGTGTTTTTTAATCCAGTCAACCAATCTATGTCTCTTCAGTGGGGAATTCAAGCCATTAACATTTATTGAGATAATTGATAAGTGTGGTAGTATTCTATTCATCTTATTTTGTGAGAGTCCATTGCTTAGTTTTATCTTTTGCATCAGTGTGGAGGTTTGGTTCTGTCCTTTAATTTCTGAGTTCTTACTTTGCTGCTGATCCATTGTGGTGGTCAGTGTGCAGAACAGGTTGAAGTATTTCCTGTAGAGCTGGTCTTGTTGTGGCGAATTTCTTCAATGTTTGTATATCCGTAAATGATTTGATTTCTCCATCAATTTTTAAGCTTAGCTTAGCAGGGTACAGAATTCTGGGCTGGAAATTGTTCTGTTTAATAGATTAAAGGTAGATGACCATTGTCTTCTTGCTTGGAAAGTTTCATTAGAGAAGTCTGCGGTCACTCTGATGGATTTGCCGCTGTAGGTCAACTGGCGCTTACTCCTGGCAGCTTGCGGAATCTTTTCTTTTGTCTTGACTTTGGACAGGTTCATCACAATGTGTCTTGGAGAAGCTCGGTTAGAGTTGAGGCGACCTGGGGTCCGATATCCCTCTGAAAGCAGTGTGTCAGAATCTTTGGTGATATTTGGGAAATTTTCTTTTATAATATTCTCTAGTATGGCTTCCATTCCTCTGGGGCATTCTTCTTCCCCTTCTGGAATTCCTATAACTCGTATGTTGGAACGCTTCATAATGTCCCATAATTCTGACAGGGAATGTTCTGCTTTCTCTCTCTTCTTTTCTGACTCTTTTACTATCTGAGTTATCTCAAAAACTTTGTCTTCTACCTCTGAAATTCTTTCTTCTGCATGGTCTAACCTGTTGCTGATACTTTCCATTGCATCTTTAAGTTCCCTAATTGACTGTTTCATTTCCTTCAGCTCTGCTATATCCTTTTTATATTCTTCATATCATTCATCTCTGATTTGATTCTGTTTTTGGATTTCCTTTTGGTTATTTTCCACTTTATTAGCAGTTTCCTTCATTGTTTCCATCATTTCTTTCATTGTTTTCAACATGTGTATTGTAAGTTCCCTTTCTGTCATTCCTAACATTTCTGTATGGGTGGAATCCTCTGCAGTAGCTACCTCATGGTCCCTTGGTGGGGTTGTTCTGGACTGGTTCTTCATGTTGCCTGGAGTTTTCTGCTGATTCTTTCTCATGGGTGATTTCTTTTATCTGTTTCCTTGCCCTAATTTTCCTTTCACTTCCTCTTGCTCTTTAAGTTCTCGTGCCTGTGGACTAAGGGTTACAGGACCAGAAGGGTGAGAACGTTTAAGAGTGAAAAAGGGATGAAAGAAAGATGGACCGAGTGATAAGGAAAAAAAAAGAAAAATAGAGAAAGGAGAGGGGGTGGGTAAAGGGAATATTCACAAAAAGAAGAGAGGCACAGAAAGAGGGAGACAGAGCAGTATATGTGTACAGTAGGGTACTTTGATACAACCTTAAAAAAAACCCCACCTTCTGGGGGTGCCCAGTTGGGTGGTTCCCTTGAGGTCAGCAGCTCTTTGCTAACCTGATCAGACACAGTACCCCACCTCCACCAAGTAGAGAGGAAAGACAAAAATGCTATAAATCAAACCAAAACAAGCAAACAGAAAACTTTACGGGATAAAATTGGCTGGATAAACCAAATAATAGCGGTAGAAACACTAACAAAAATGAAGTTCTAATTATTGAAATAGGCAGCAATGGGAAATTATAATTGAACTAGAAAAATTGAGAAAGAAAAAGGATCTGTATGGAAAAGGTTCAACTTAAAAAACAAAACAACAATCCACAACATCAAAATAAACAAACAAAAAAAACAACGAAACCAAAAAAAAAAAAAACACAACCAAAAACAAAGCAGTATGTATATGTTATTGAATATTGTCTGGGCAACACGTGGTCTTCTGGGGTATGAGATGTTAATCACAGTTCTGATACGACTGGAGACTGCTAGTTTCTTAAACCCCAGCAGGTAAACACCCTAAATCTCTCTTCGGCCCACTTAAAAGGCACTTTGAACTTGTTCACTTACTGAGCAGAAGCTTTCTCAGGGAAGTGCTTGTCGCTGGAATCACTGCTGAAGTGGCTATCCACTTACCCTGTGTCTCCCTCTGCCCCCGAGTGTTAGGGCTGCAAGGCGGCTCAGACCCCGCCCTTAGGCTACTTGGTCGCTGGGTTACCAGCTCCCACCCAATTCCAGCTCTGCGACCCTGAGGGCGGAGCTTGCCGGGGCAGATCGCTCACCATGTCTGCCTGTGACCCAGAGCCAAACACTATTAGCTCTGTGTGGCTCAGCGGCTCAGACTGGGGCCCTAGACAAAGGCCAAAGTTCTCCGCACTCCCACTCAGGCTCTCCCCAAGGCAGTTCAGCTGAGTGCCAAAGACACCAAAACAGTTCACAGATAAGGCCTTTCTGGTTTGCAGTCTCGCTGCTACTGAACTTACAGTTGCGGGCGGGTTTAGACGGATTGAACACACGCGACCACTTGCCTGTTTTCCACTGTTTTAGTCTTCCTCTTGGGGTCCAGAAGTCTCTCGCTGACTCCCTGTATCCTCTCAGGGGTGATGGTAGGCAAATCCCACCAGCCAGAGATGCCTGGAGTCCTATATCCCCAGACTCACGGTGCCCAGATGCAAGGAAGCTGTTACTCGGCTGCCATCTTGCTCCGCGTTTCGGCCATGTAATGTCTGTATCTGGCTTCTTTCACCCAACTTTTTAAGATTCATTTATGTTGTTCAGAATAGCTTCATTTCACTAATTTTCATTATTGTACTCCATTCCATTATATAAGAGCAACACACTTTATTTATGCATTACACCATTATCAGGCATGCACACTTGTTTCCAGTATGGAGCATTCTATGACAAAGAATACCGCTGTGAACACGTGCTCACACATGACCTCCCTTCTGCAGGATATGAGGTCCCTCTGCAGTCACTTCCCCACATAATGCCTAACTGCTTTGGATGGCAAAAATGGTTGTACTTACCCTCCATTCAGTAGTGAATGAGAGTTTCTGTTCATTTTACTTTTCAACTAGAAGCAGTTAATTAAAGTTAATAACTAGTGTAATTATTCGTCCATTCCTGGCATCCCCACTTGGCTGGGGAGCTCCATGGTAGGGGTCCAGAGCTGCTCTGTGGTTCACCAAGGTGTCCTGACCTCTGCTTCCCAGAGACACATGGCAGGTGCTCAGTGCTTGTTTATGGAATGAATGGAAAAACAATCCTTGTGTACTGAATGCTGGGTCTCACATTTTTAATTTGTGAATAATTTCCCCAGTTTTATAACTAGACATATTCATGGAGTGGTTTCCTGACCTGAGGCTCCAAACTGGAAACAAGTCCACATGCCCAATTCACCCTGAAGCTCTGCCACTCGCTGCTACTGGCCTTGTCTTTCCCGAGAGTGAGGGGCTGTATTATCCTCCCACTCACTGATGGCATCAGTGATAAGTGAAATTGATTGCTTTTCCCAGGGCTGATTCAGCAAGAAGCTGCCTAGGCGCCACCACCATGCTCCGGGCAGCTATCTGGTTCCCTTGGGGCCTGTTTCGTCCCAGCCCTGGGCTCTCGGTGAGAATGACCAGCAGCACAATAACCCAGAAGGGCATCCTGGCCAATCGAGTAGCTGTGGTCACCGGTTCCACTTACGGGTGAGTGTCCTATTGCCCCAGGGGTCCTGACCCTCACAGGGACCTGGGCTTCCTGGGACTCAGTGTTGTAGAGCAGGACCCAGCCTTCTTTGATTTCCAGGGCTGAGTGGAGGGAGAATGGTGGGCAGGGCTGGGGCTGACTTGCGCTCTGCATCCCACTCACAGGATTGGCTTTGCCATCGCCCAGCGCCTGGCCCAGGATGGAGCCCACGTGGTGGTCAGCAGCCGAAAGCAGCAGAACGTGGACCAGGCCGTGGCCACGCTGAAAGGGGAGGGGCTGAGCGTGACAGGCACTGTGTGCCACGTGGGGAAGGCGGAGGACCGGGAGCGGCTGGTGGCTACGGTGAGGGGTAGTGGCTGGAAAGATATAGAGAGGAGCACTTGCAGAACCATTTCTTCACTGTTCGGCCCTGGAGGGGCAGAGACTGGGAGGGGGACTTGAGGCCTAGGACTCGTCCAGAGACCATGACTGCTGACCGGCTGACTGAGAAGACCTCACTGTTCACAAGGGCCCTCTGGAAAGTGGCTTGTTCAGGAGATGACCCTCAGCTCCACCCCACACCCT
Organism: Nycticebus coucang; assembly: GCF_027406575.1. Classification (NCBI taxonomy): domain Eukaryota; kingdom Metazoa; phylum Chordata; class Mammalia; order Primates; family Lorisidae; genus Nycticebus; species Nycticebus coucang. The sequence goes on along the minus strand of NC_069785.1, from coordinate 30,421,947 downwards.
GGGAGAACCATGGTTGAGGAGAGTCTAAGGGATGAGGAAGCCCTCCAGAGGGATTCCTGGAGAAGACCTTCAACCCTGGGGCACCTGCACCTGGAGCCTGACCTTGAGCCATCCAGGACACTTTCCTTCATGAGAGTTTGGTTTTCACAGGAGCCTTGTACCATTCCTGGTTTGGGCAGCACCTGACCAGCAAGCTTTGCCTGAATGCCCCATGCACTTGAGCTCTGTGAGGGGGAGGCCTCTTTAGGCCATCTCCTCACTCACCCAAGCCCCTCTCTCGTAGGCCCTAGAACACTGTGGTGGCATCGACATCCTGGTGTGCAATGCAGGCGTCAACCCTCTGGTGGGGAGCACTTTGGGGGCCAGTGAGCAGGTCTGGGACAAGGTGAGAGGCCACTCCAGGGAGGCAGCTGAGGGATGGGCTGTAAAGGCAAGCCCTGGATGGTGGGCCTGACCACTTGTCCCCTTGAATGTGACCTGATGCTACTTTCCAGTTTGTTGGTTTTTAAATCTGGCTCCTGCATTCTTTCTGTTTTCTTTTCTCTTCCTCTCTCTTTTGCATTTATTCATTCAGCAAATATTTACTGCTCTGTGCCAGGCACTGCTTCAGGTTCTGGGGACATGGCCGTGAACATACAATAACAGTCTCCAAGAATCAAGAATTTATATTTTTTAACACCATTTTGTGGGGGCATATATTAGTAACTGTGCTTTCCTTTGGGGACCGGTACCTGCTGCTGCAAGTCTCTACCCTTTTAGATTAGGGTTCCTCACTGTCCCTTAGGTGAACCTGCTTTCAGGGCTGGATCCATCCATCTGCATTCTGTGGGCTCAGACGGTCCAGCCTGCTACAGTCAACTTAGAGATTCTGCCATCTTGTCCATAAGGGCCTGAGAGAGATTTGTAAAGTGCCTTGAAGGGGCAGTGCCTGTGGCTCGGTGGGTGGGGCGCCAGCCCCACCTACCAAGGGTGGCGGGTTCAAACCTGGCCCTGGCCAAACTGCAACAACAACAACAAAAATGACTGGGTGTTGTGGTGGGAATTGCCTCAGCCCAGGAGCTGGAGGTTGCTGTGAGCTGTAATACCATAGCACTCTACTGAGGGCGATAAAGTGAGACTCTGTCTCTACAAAAAAAAAAAAAAAAGCAGTACCTGTGGCTCAAAGGGGTAGGACTTCGGCCCCATATGCTGGAGGTGGCGGGTTCAGACCCAGCCCTGACCAGAAACTGCAAACAAACAAAAACAAAAACAAAAACAAAAATTAAAGAAAAAAATAAAATGCCTTGAAGTCCATGTTGGGCTTTGTTCTCCTATGACTTCTATTCCCTTCCCTCCTGTCTTTTGTTCCCTATTCCCTCTGACAATCTTATTTTTTCTGCCTGCTGGCCTTAGCACATTCTGCTCTCCGCAGCTCCTGTGCTCTCATTTGCCGACATCATCTCCAGGCCAGCCCTCCTTCCTGTCTGCCCTTGGCTGGGTGCCCTTGACTTCATCCTCAGAGATGACCTGAAATCTGAGCTCCCTGCATCCACCGCTGAGGGGCCTCCCTAGGCTCTTTAGCTACCTTCTTAATGCCTGCAAAGTATCATTTGGGATTTTATAGCTGGGATTTTATTGCTGACAATCTCCTAACCCTCCTGAGTCATTTTCCCTTTTAGTGTCTCAGTTCATGTGATCATGACTCTTTTTCTCAGAATTGTTTGAAATCTTCTCTCCTGAAGCTGGGGGCACATGCTGATCATTGAACCTTACTTTCTCTGATGCCCCCACTATTCTCCAAGGACTTGGCATTCAATGAGCAATTCTGTACCACTGGACAGAAATCGTTGATGATTTGTGCCCCAATCACATCTGCCACCACCATTGAGGTGAAATTGTCACAAAATAGGTTTAGAATTTATCAGATGCTCTGCTTTTAGCTGAATGCAGTTTTCAGTAGGTGTTCTGTGAGGGGAATTCCTTACCACTCATCTTATTCTTGGGCAAGTTTTGAGCCCTTCACCAGGCAGACCTCCATTTGCTCCAGCTAGTTGGGAAACCTCTAATCTACTACCACAACCATCTTTTCCACTTCCCTCCTGACCCAGGGACACACCCTCTTTCAGGCTTTATTCAGGACTACTTGGCACACAGTGCTACTCTCCTTTCTTTTCTAATGGGGCAGTTTTCTTCAGCAGGGGAGGGAGTCTCACCTTTCCTTTAGCTCACATTTGGTCCCTGAGTCTAGAGGGGCCTTGTCGCTCAGGTTGGTGCACATGGAGTTTTGGTCCAGTGGGGCTCTATTTTGATGATGCTAGCCCCATCTTTAATTCCTTTTTATTGGGGACCTTATGCTGATCCTCTCCTTGAAACATCTAAGCCACTTCTCGCCAGGTCTGTACCTTAGCCTGTCTATGAAACCATTGGCATGGCTGTCATCCCTGCTTTCCCCCTACCCTCATCTAAGGTACTGGGTGGGTGAGGGATAAAGGCATGGGAAAAACAGTTGGCAATTCTGTTCAGGTACAGATGTGCAGGCTCAGTCTCTGCATTTTTCCTTGCCAGTTCCTTTCTTACTTTTCCCCTGTCTCCACACCTACCAGACAGAGTGTCAGGATCTGTGTGGCTGAGCCCAAATCCAGGCTTTAGGCACCTCACTCTCAGAATGGTAATTCTCTGTTGTGTCTCCCTCTTTGTATTGGCCGCAGGAGAGCTCAGAGCCAATACTTGTGTGTATGCAGGCCCTCACAGCCCATGCTTCTGTGAGCGAATAATATTATAGAATAATGCTTAGTCCTTGCTACATGCTGTGAACTGTGGGCACTAACTTTACTCTTGCTTTTTCTTACTTTTCGACACTACACATTTCTTCACACATAATACCTATTTGATTTGTTTTATCCTGATACATTGTGAGTATGCCTTAAATTCTACTGGGATAAAGTAAAAGCATAAACAAATGAAAGCAGGGGGAGACAAAGAGGGCTGTTCTAAAAATCTCCTGCAGCACCTGCTCCCCCTCCATCTGTTTTACTTTTAGTCTTTTTCCAGAGACCTCTGCTTTCAGCTTCTTTCTGCACAAGCAAAGCACAATCCAGTTTCTTTTAAAGGCCTGGACATTTACTTCCTTCCTCCTTGTTCTGAACCAGTCACATTTTCAAGGCTCTGCCCACAGGTCTGCACCTTAGCTTGTCTATGAAACCATTAGCAAGTTGGAAACACCTTCTGCCCCACTCAGAAGGGGGGATTAGTGTCTCACAGCTGCACGTTTGTATCTACTGCATGAATTATAGGACTCCAATCATCTTAAGAGAACAGGCCCTGGGCTGACCATGTCTGTCCAGCCTCCTTAGTACCTCTGCTCTGATTTCAGATCCTGGATGTGAACGTGAAGGCCCCAGCCCTGCTGCTGCGCCAGCTGCTGCCCCACATGGAGAACAGGTGCTGCAGAGTGGGGGTGGGGACCCATGTGAGTTGGAGAGCTTGGGGTGTGAGAGTAGAGCTGGGCACAGCCAGAGGGGTGGGGACAGAAGTGGTCTCTCTGGGACCTCCACATTTCCCTGTCTCCCTCTGTGCTGCCCCCTCCTTTGTGTGGCTGCCATTTCTATAATAATTCTGGTGGCTGCTGGAGGAGGGTGATGCTCCAGGTGTCCAGGCATGCTTTCCTTGGCCTTGACATCACCAGGCTTGGGCTGTTGCTGCGCTTTAGTTCCTTAAGCTTATGGCCTGGTGAGTCTCACCTCGCCTACTGTCTGGCCTCACCAACTTAAAACCTGTAACAGAGTTTGCCGCATTTCTCCCCAAAGGAAGAAGCTCATCCCAGACCTCTCCTCATTCCCTGCACTTTGGTCTCAGGGACCCTGCCTCGATTCTAGATCCTGCAGATCTGACTGTACTCCTTACAGACACATCCTTTAGGAACTGGCTGGGGGCTGTCTTGGGCAGAAAGAAGGTTCCTGACTTCTTGTCTCCTCTGCCCATCTGTATGCTCCTTAGAGGCTGCCCAGTGATGGGCACTTGTGCCTCTAGGATGGACTTGCCCTCTCCATCAAGCACCTGGCTAGAGAGGAAGAGGAATGGAAGGGTTATGAGCATGGGCATCCTATTTATGAGAAGTAGGGCTGGAACCGCAGCTGTGCCACTTGGTGGCTGCTTCCAGACCTCTCCGAGCCTCAGTTTCCTCCCCTGTGAAATGGGGATAATCACATGTGTTGGTGTTGTGAGGTTGCATTATTTAATGACTGCATCATGGCGTCTCCCTCGGTTGTAAGTTGTTAGCTTCATCTCTCCTCTTGTCTGTCCTCTCAGGGGGGGCACTGTCATCCTGGTCTCTTCCATTTCAGCTTATGAGCCACTTGCGGTAAGTGCGTGGTCCTTGTGTTCCTAGGTGGCTTAGAAGGGGGGCAACTGGGCTCTGTTCATCAGAGCCTCACAGAGACCATGTCTGGGACAGAGCCCTGCCTTACTCTGCCCTGGGCAGAACTTGACCCCGTGTGGCTGCCCTCCCATCCAGCTCCTGTTCTCAGACAAGGCTGGAGAGAGTGCAACTGGGCTCTAGGCTTGGATGAGAGGGAGTCCCTGAAGGTGAGAGACCCACCTGATGCTTTCCTCCACTCCTCACAGCCTGTTGCTCTCTCTATTCCCTTCCCAGGAGCTGGGTGCCTACATTGTAAGCAAGACAGCCCTGCTGGGCCTCACCAGGACGCTGGCACTGGAGTTGGCCCCCAAGGACATCAGGGTGAACTGCCTGGTTCCAGGAGTGATTGAGACCAACTTCAGCAAAGTGGTGAGGACTGGAGTGTGTCCCCCCTCCCTAATAACTAAGGGATGAAGAAGTGACAGGGGCCTCAGGTCAGCATGGTTATGGCTGAAGTCCTCACTGTCTTCTGAACTCAACTGTGGTTCAATCCATCCACCCCAAGAAGATGCTGGCTCTCCTGAGAAGGGCAAACCTCCTTATTTAAGGAGGTGGCCACCTGGCAGAACAACCAAAACACTCATTTTTTTTTTTTTTTTGAGACAAGAGTCTCACTATGTCATCCTCGGTAGAGTGCCTTTGGTGTCACTTTGTCTCTTCTGTTTGCCAAGGTACGGAAGAACAAGACTTTTTGGAACAACTTCAAGGAAAATCATCAGCTGCAGAGGCAAGCAGGGTGTGGAGTTTGGTGGGGTCTGGGTGCAGCTGGGGAGGGGTGGCTGAGTCCATCTCAAAAGCAGACCCCTCTTTGTCTACTGCTCACTCTCTCTGCTAGAGTCTGGAGTCCACATGGCCCGGGGGGGGGGGTGCACCATCTGAAGCCCACTCCCATGTGTGACCTTTGAGCATTAGAGCAGCAGAACCAGAGTCCAGGGTGACTGATGTTGTGCCCTCCTCCCATCCAGGATTGGGCGTCCTGAGGACTGTGCCGGACTTGTGTCCTTCCTGTGCTCTCCAGATGCCAGCTACATCACCGGGGAGAACATTGCTGTGGCTGGCTTCTCCTCTCGTCTCTGAGTGGGTGGGGATGATGGTGCAGTTGTGGCTCTGGACCAGCAGCAGGAGATCATCTGGGTCTGGGGATAGAATTTGCAGCTCTGCCAGACTAGCAATTTGGGAGCTCGCTTGTGCTAGGCTTGAGGAAGAAGAAAAACCCTTTAGTGTCTGTATCCTCAGGACTCCTCGGTATGACTATGGTAGATTCTACTAATCCAATCAGCATTCGGGCTGGGCTCTCGGGTGTGGGGCTCTCTGTGTGGGGCTGTGGTGCTTAAGGATTTTATGTGGCTGATGCTTTGATGGAGCCTTAAGAGAAAGAAGAGGCTCAGGCACCTGAATGATTCCAGTTCTTTAATCCTGTAATTTGTGATTTAAACATTTCTTTCTTAAAATAAACTCACATTTATCCTCAAGTCTGGAAGTGTCTGGCAAGAGTGGAGGCCTGGGCAACATGGCTGCCTCTCCCGTTGGCTCCTCCCTTTGCTGCTGTCAGCCCTCTGCAGACCGACACGTCATGGTGGGAAGCAAGGGTGTTGCTTCATGGCAGGCCTGTGTGTGCTTGGTTCTGTGAGCTGGGCCTGCTGAAGGCTGAGCAAGGATATGTGGGAGAGGGTAGACGCTTCTGGATTCTTACAGAGATTCTCTAGGTTCGTATTTCTTTTTCTTTTTCTTTTTTTTTAGAGACAGAGTCTCACTTTATTGCCCTCGGTAGAGTGCTGTGGCATCACAGCTCACAGCAACCTCCAACTCCTGGGCTTAGGCGATTCTCCTGCCTCAGCCTCCCAAGTAGCTGGGACTATAGACACCTGCCACAATGCCCAGCTATTTTTTTTTTTTTTTCTGTTGTTGTTGTTGTTGCTATTTGGTCGGGGCCGGGTTTGAACCCACCACCCTCGGTATGTGGGGCTGGCGCCTTACCGACTGAGCCACAGGCACCGCCCAGGTTAGTATTTCTTAAAGTTTTCCTGGGCCACACAGGTCTTTTAGAACCTGAAGAAAAAGTAATTATCCTGTATTTATGTACAATTCCAGGGAGAAGAGACAATGCTGAAGCTCCTCTTGTGGGTAGACCTAGGGACAGCTATTTTGGAAAAGGCCCTATTAATTATCCTGAGTCACATTCAGGGGTACCATCCTTCTATGTGTGCATATCCAAGGCCCAGCCCAGTTGGGGAGAAACAGTGGCCTTCGAGTCATCCCTGGCCCAAGGATACCTCTCTTGTCCTCCATCAGTCTGCACCTGAACCAGTGCAGAGGGAATAGATGAGACAAGGCTTTCAACCTGACCAGCGGCCTTTCTCTCACCAGGGCATCCCTTCCAGGCTTCCTGGGCATGGGTTCTTGTGAGAATAATTCAATTACTGGAACCTTTCTTGTCCCCTACTGTGTGTGCCATGCATTGTGCCAGGCACCCTGGAAAACACGGATATAAATAAGACCCAGTCTCTCTCAAGTTCCTTCAATGTGGTAGGAAAACAGCAGGTAAAACACTCATTTTTTTTCAGATGAGTCTCACTATATTGTCCTCAGTAGAGTGCCGTAGAGTCACAATTCACAGTAACCTCAAACTCTTGGGCTTAAGCGTTTCTCTTGCCTCAGCCTCCCAAGTAGTTGGGACTACAGGCACCCACCTGTCAAATTTAAAAGAGTGGCAACCTAAACCATGGGACGATTTCTCTGGGCAATACTTTACTACTTTAGGAGTCCTTTTTTTATCCCAGTGGGGAAGGCTTTTACCTATTCCAAGTCTGATAGACCATCACCAGCCAGTACTTGTTCTCTTTAAACCTGGGCATTTCAATAAAGTCTACCTGGAAGTCCTTGAAGGGCATTGCTCCCTATGACTGGATTCCTGGGGGTACCTCTGGTTCTTGGCATGCATTGAACTGGCTGCTGGTGACACACTGTAGACTGACAGTTTTGGCCAGGGCTGACAGGTGGGAGATGTAGAAGTACGGGCCCAGCGCTTCATCAAATATTCCTGTCACCACGGTGGCTCCTAGAATCTGGGAGACTGCTACTCGTCCGTCTGACATCCTTATTCATCCTCCCTCTGCTTCCTGGCTCCCTTCTGCTGCCAACCATTCCTTCTTCTCCTGGGAGTAGATAGGGGTGAGCTCCGGAACCCATGAGATGAGGGGAGCCACTTGTGACACCTGGTATTGCTGGGAGGCAGCCCTCTTTGCCTCAGTGTCAGCTCTGGTGCTCCCCTTGGTGATAGTGGAAGCATCTCTTTGATGTCCATGACAATGTATCACTGCCACCTTCCAGGGTTTCCATACTGCCTCTAGTAACTGAAGTTATCTCCTGCTGATACTTAACGTCTTTTTTCCCCAGAATTTAATAGTCCCTTCTCCTTGTACAATGTTCCACATACTTGGAGAGTTAAAAAAGCATACTTAGAGTCAGTGTAAATATTTACACTTTTTCCTTGGCTTAATTCTAAGGCTTGGGTCAAGGCAATTAACTCAGCCTTCTGAGCAGATGTCCCTTGAGGTAGGGGCTTAGCCTCCACAGTCTCTGTTAAGGTGACCACTGCATAACCCAGCCCGCTGCTCACCTTGCACTGTCACATAACTGCTTCCATCTACATACAAGTCCCAGTCTGCATCTGTGCAGGGCTGGTCACGCAAGTCAGGTCTGCTAGAGTACACATTATCTATAACTTCCGTACAGTCATGCTCAGTCTCTCTTCCACTGACTGGAAGGAGCGTGGCTTGGTTCAGAGTGTTGCATTAGAGAGCCAAAAATGTCCCTTAGTGTCCATTAAATTGACCACAGAGTGCGGTACTTTCACTCTAAGATTCTGCCCAGAGTCAGCTTATCAGCTTCTTGCACAAGGAGAGCAGTAGCAGCTAGAGCCCGTAAACAGGGTGGCCATCATTTTGTCACTCCATCCAACTGCTTAGAGAGGTAGGCTACAGGCCTTGGCCAGGACCTAATCAAGCTGGGTTAACACACCCACAGCCATTTTATCTCTCTCTGAGACATACAGAATAAAGGGCTTGGTCAAGTTTGGCAGTCCCAATGCAGGTGCAACCATGAGCCTCATAGTTAGCTGGGAGAAGGCATGTTCCTGTTTTCCTCCCCACTCCAAGGGCTCTCCCTCCTCTCCTTTAGTTGCTTCATACAAGGGCTTAGCTAAGACGGCAAAGTTGGGGATCCAAAGACGACAGAAGCCAACCGGGCCTGAGAATTCCGGAACCTGCTTTCAGCTCTTAGAGGTGGGGAGGCGATTAATGACCTGCTTCCGTTCCATGCCTAGATTATTTTCCCCTTGCTGAATAGTAAATCCTAGATAACGTACTTGCTGCTGGCAGACCTGGACCTTCCCCTTAGGTACTTTATAGCCATTACCTCTAGATGTCATAAAAGACAGTCCATGCCTGGGTAGGTGTCCTGAAAGGAGGTCATTGACCTCCTATATTGGAGGAGCACACATTCTAATTCCTCAGCCAGGAATTTCTGGAGGTCACATTCTAATTCCTCAGCCAGGAATTTCTGGAGGTCACAAGCTAGCGCTTCTCCAAAAATCGTGGGTGTTTTGAACCCGTGTGGCAACCTGGTCCATGTGTACTGTTTCCATGTCTGGTCTCTCCCACTGGAAAGCAAACAGCTTCTGGCTTCCCAGAGCCAGCCTTATACTGAAAAAGGCCTCTTTTAAGTTCAGACAAGTGGGCCACTTGGCTTCTGCTGGCAGCAGATTCAGCAGAGTAGAATGCAATGTTTACAGTTACACCATTTACTTGGAAATTCTAGATAACATTTAATACTGCACAGGTTTTCCAGTGTAGTCAACAGGGTACCTTTGTTGAGTCTTATGGCTTCAGAGTAAATATAACTACTATATATAATTCTATACTTTTTGGCCAGTCTCCTAGTCCCATTTAACAGATCAATTTAGTAAAACAGTTACATCTCATTTTATGGGTTGACAGTACAGACAAGGCTGGGATCTAAACACAGGTGGACCACAGCTTCTTTTTCCTCCTTTTAAACTATTTTTCTCTATCCAATTTCTCTCTTTACTAAAGGCAAATTATAGTAGAACTAACTTATTTGCCAAAATAAACTGTACCTTCAATATACGGGGTCTGATTATTTGCATAAAGTACAGCAAGAATAATTATTAGCCATCTAAGCTCTTCTTTCCTTTAAAATTGGCTTTGCTGAAACCTTTTATAAGGAATCTTAGGCTGGACTTTTTGAAAGCCTTTCAGAGCCCAGGTTTCATCTGTGCCATTAGATACCTGTATGCATTGGGTAAATCCCTCTTCTCTTGAGGTCCCCAAGCACATTTCGATTCCTGGACCCGCAGCAAGTGACCTTTGTTACTTACCACAGATTAGGAAATGTTACTAATGGGTATCTGGCCAGTTTTCCAAAGGGCTTTTATATTGGCCTTATAAAGCCAACCTTAATTCATTAACACAGTCTGGACACCTCTGGAAATGCTATTCCAGCCAAAGCCTTGGTAAAATAACCAGTGCCTTCATCATGTCCTATAGCACAAAACAGATTCTTATTGAATTTATGCAAATAACTTATTGTCAGAAATTAAGAATACTTACAAATGGCTTTCAAATTCTAGAGAAATCGAGGAGAGAGAAAAATACATGTTTCAAACTCTGCTCATAAGTAGATACATTACTTGAAAAGTTACAAATAGCTCAAAAGACAAAAAATTATTTTCTTGACTTCTGAAAAACCGAACACAGAAAGAATCAACAATATTTCGAACAAAAAGCCATTACAAACTAGCCCAGTTCCACGTAACTGATTTCTGTTCTATTGAAGTTAGGTTAGCAATTCTCATAGACATGTTAACTTTCCAATGAAAGTTCTAAAAATCTGCTTTTAGTTCAAAGGTATTCAATTTCCAAAGACATCAAGAATTTGAATTCAAGGGAATTCATCAGCTTCTCTTAATATTTCTTTTTCTTTTTAGGATAAACTTAGGACTTAGCCAATTACATAAAAAATACTTTCTTTTTTAGATGAATTAAAATTATTACTGACAATATGTGTTAGGACAGACCAATGCTTTATAATATTGGAACATATATATAACCGTAACCCACACAAAATTAATCACCATTTCATATTTGACAATGTTTCCTATATATATATATATATATATATTTTTTTTTTTTGTAGAGACAGAGTCTCACTGTACCACCCTTGGTAGAGTGCCGTGGCCTCACACAGCTCACAGCAACCTCCAACTCTTGGGCTTAAGAGATTCCCCTGCCCCAGCCTCCCGAGTAGCTGGGACCACAGGCGCCCGCCACAATGCCCGGCTATTTTTTGGTTGCAGTTTGGCTGGGGCCGGGTTTGAACCCGCCACCCTCGGTATATGGGGCCGGCGCCCTACCGACTGAGCCACAGGCGCTGCCCCTATATATTTTTAATAAATCAAATAAATCAAATAAGTCATGGATACCCATGACTTTCAGTGGTCTTAATATTTCAAGAAGACCAAATTTGGAATTGTGTTTTTTTGGTTGGCCTGGGCCAAGTTTGAACCTGCCAGTCTCAGTGCATGTGGCCAGTGTTGCACTCACTGTCCTATGGGCGCCAAGCCCCAGATTTAGAGTTTTTATTTTGGAAGGTGTGTCAAATATCAAAGGCCTAAAACATTTGTTTAAACAAAATTACAAGCCAAAATATTTTCAAGGAAATACATAGTCAACTGGATCACATGTAAATTCTTTCACAAATTCTCTTTTATGAGCTTCATTTAACCTGCACAGACCCATCTACAAACATTCTAAACTTTCTTTAACTTTTGCCCTGCCTTCCACTTTCTTACACAACCATTCTGTTTCAGGACAAAATTTATCACACAAGATTCTTTCTTTACACAGTGCCATTCTCCTTTCTGTCTAATTTCTCTTACTTTCAAAAACTCACTTCCCACAAAATATGATTCCAGTTTACCATGCAGTTACCCATTCACTCAGCCAAACTGATAACTAGAAGGTTTTAAAGGCAAGAATTTTATCCTTTGACAAAGACTCAGTTTCTCCAACAATTTAAACAACCAAATTATTACATTTTACAAATGAGAGACGTTTTATGAGATATAAGATTGATCCAGGATTTTCCTACTCAGGGCTGGACAGGGAAGGTGAGCTTAGACATCAGACTCCCATCTCCAGGCACAAACCCTCTGGGCCCCAGCAAGGTCATGGACAAAGCAGTCCAAAACCTTTTGCACGGCTCCACCCTGACTAAGGAGCACACACCCTAATCCCCTCCCCAGACAAAAAGTGCAGCAAAGACCTAATAACCTTATCCAAGGTGAGGCGCTGCATTCATTCATTTGCTAGAACACCTCTTCAGTTTGTAAAGGTATTTTTCCATCTACCAAGTCTTGGCCAAAATATCTCTCAGGGCCAATTATTTACCCCTAGGAAAAGGATTTATGCAGGAAACCTCTGATCTGGGCCTCCTCCCTACTTCCGGAGGCTGTTCACCTTGGAGACCTGTTGCTTATATGGATACAGCCACGTCCAGCACAAGATTTACACTCTCTTCCCCAGATTTTAAAGGGCCATCCAGAGATCACTGGACTGCCTGAACAGCAACACTTTTCAAGGCACGACCCCTCTGCCAATAGCTCTGGCACTCTCCACTCTCTCTGCATACCCCTCAGTCCAACAAAATGCCATTTTATCACTGATCTGTGGCCCGCAAGGTCAATTCTCAAATTCCTGAGACCAAACACTCACTGAAGAAATTCCAGTAACAAAACTACAACAACATTCTTTCTAATGTCTTTTCATTTTCTCCCAAGTCCCACATGGCCATGTGGCCACACCAAAGCAGCCTCAATTTCCCACTCAAGCTGCCATTTAGCCATAGGAGGCAAACCAACACTCCCCTAGGCCTGTGAAGGGAGGTCCAACTCCACCCTCGGAGTTCTCTCAGTCACACCACATCCACACACACTCACGCACCTCTCAACAGGCTCCTCTTCCACTAAACTGTAGTGGGATCCCCAGATCCATCATACCTTGCCTTAGATGTCTCCCTGTGTAGGTACCTGTTCCCGCATGCCAGTTCCTCCTGGTATTTGACTCCTTGAAGATCTGCCGATGGGGTCCTTTCTCAGCCCAGTCGAGGCGTCCACATAGGGAGGCCAAACTTCCTCCCTGGCGTGCTCAATGGTTCACATCGCCCAGGCTGATCAAGGGCCCCCAGGTGGGTGTCCAGAGGATTGGCAGCAACTACCAGGTGCATGTTCTCTCCAGGGGTGATCTTGCTTCCCGGTCAGGGAACCAAAAAATGTTGCAGGAAGACAAGGCTCAATGGAGAGAAAGAGCACCCAAACACCACGTTTATAAGAGGAAGGGCTTTATTCACCAGCCGGGAGCTTAAGGCATAGAAGAATTCCAAATGGCCACGCTCCCCAACTGCCTTGGTCTTTCCCTTTTTATTGACGGTCAAAAAGTTCTACCCCACAGGTGCCCTTCTCATTGGCCAGTTTGAATCAAGCTGGAGATGCTATTCCTGCCCCCACAGAACTATAGAAATTTCCAAGTTTCAGGAAGTTAAGTTTACAGATTCCCAAGAGCTGAGTCACCGTGGAGAGGACCCTGCATGTGTACCCTTGTGGTCTCCGTGAGAAGACCTGTTCTTCTAGACCTCACCCTTCTCAGCTATCCTCTCTCATATCCATCCTCCCTCCCTGCCCAGATTATCAAGGTGGTGCCTTGATAATCAAGGCACCACCTTGATCAAGGTTTTACTAAGAAAAACAGACTCTGCCTGTTTTTTCTTAGTTTTTTTTCCAAACCATGATGTGGAAGGTCTTCACCTGTGCACTGAATTCACTGGCTGTCCTGGCCCAGGTTCCCCCTGTGGGGCTGGGCTTGCCCAACAGGAGAGAACTTGATGGCCGTGCCAGGAGGAGGGTCCAGATGCTGTGTTAGAGCATGAGGGGTGGTCCCATGTGGCCAAAGGCAGTGTAGCTGGGCTGAAGACTAGAATGTGAGGTATCACGGAGGCTTGGTTCTGCAGGATAAGGTGAGGACAAAATGAGTGCATGCCCAAGGCTGTGTTTTTCACTCCTGACTTCACCAAGTCAACATCCTGGGTCAGATTTGACCAAGAAGATGAGCCATCCTCCCTTCTAAAGCAAATAGTCTCCTTGGCCAGTTACACAGTGGGGTGGGCACTGATTGAGTGATAGAATAAAGGAAATATTGGGAATAGACTGGAAATGGAGGAAAGGAATGGTCACGATTCAAGGTTCATAAGGAAGTGCCCTTGCACTTACCCGCTGGAGGGCAAGGGCACCATGTCGATGTTGGCACGAGCACCGGAAGGAGCTGTACAGGGCTGGACTATTTTGTGTGCCCTGTTGACTCAAGGTTGAGAGTTTCTGTCCCTTTAGCTCTTGAAGGCTAAAAGTGCTGGTCTCTATGCAGGGAACATTCTTACAAATCGCAGGGAGCAAATGATTCCCTTTGCTGAGCATTTTTTCAGCATTTGGTGTTTTCTAATTGTAACCCACTCCAGAGAAGTTTGTCTCTGCATCTACAGATTGTAAATGGCAAGGCTGGAGTTTGAATGCCAGTCTGTTTCTCATCCACCCTCATAACAAAGTGGTGGCCAGGACTTTGTCAACCCAGTTCTCTCCTCAGGCAATTCTATTGGTTTTCTCTTGAAAGCAGAGGCTGAGGGAAGGAGTGAGGGTGTGAGTGGTGAGAGAGAATAGAGGAGGCAGGGAAAGCCACCACAAAGACATAATGGAGGGATCCCTGTCATGCAGCAAGGCTCTGTCCCTGGGATGTCCCAAGAGGACTACGGTGTCCCTCCTAAGGATGCCAGGTGGAGTGTTTATCTGTGGGCTCTCATCTCCCATCCATCAAGGGTTGTCCCCGGGGTCATCAGCAACCCTTATGCCAGCCACAGAGGAAGATGCTGTCCACAGTGAGAGGTCAAAGACTGAAAAGAAAAGATTATTACGAAAAATGAAATGAAAGGAAACAGAGTCAAGGTTCTGTGTGGGCAAATCAGCCTTTATTTCCACCTGGGTGTGGGTGAGCTGAGTTTGAGAAGGAAGCAACTCCTGTTAAGGTGGACGGAAGTTTAAAGGGTTGGAAGGGTAGAGGTTGGCACATTCTCTCTTTCCTGGGTGGGACATTCTATTTGGGCAGGTCAATTCTATTTGGGTGGGTTCCTCCATTTGACTCTATCATCCCAGTCTTTTTAGTCTATTATAAGGAGGTGGATGATGGGCGTGGTATCTCTTTGACTGATTCCTGCGTGGGCTACCTGTAAGGAAAAAAGGAAAATGGGAGAGGGAAGGGAGTGGTATTTCCAGGAACATTCGTTGATATCAGCAATTGTTTTTTTTGGGTGACTGTGTGGTCAATAAACTAGAAGATGAGCCAGAGAATTACAGGTCTGAAACTGAGAATGAGAAAAATTATAATTAGTGGCCCTAAAATAGGACATAACCAAGGAGGCCATGATTCCAGTACCATGAGGGTAGAATAGCCTGAGAGTGCAGTAAATTACCGTTAATTCCCACCACTGAGATCTGTTTGTTTTAGAGGACCTTTATAAGATGGCAGCATGGAAAAGTCATTCCAGTGTTTATTAGAAAAGAAATTGGCTTATTTTCCACTAGCAAAACTACATGCAGTTCAAATTTTGTGATTGTCTAGGGGACATTCTGATTGTCTGGGGATTGTCAGTCTTTCCCAGCTAGCCTTAAAAGGTTGAGAAATTTTGCTAGGTCCTGGGAGTGACTGCAAACCAGACCTTCAGGAAGACCTGGGCAGTCAGACTTCCAGTGAGGACCTCCACAGGCTGGATATGGTTTGGGAGGAGGGTTTAGATTTGGACACTGCTTTGCCCAAATGCCTGGTTGCTGCACTTAAAACATGTTCCGGGTTGAATTTGTTATTTCAGAGTGCCCCAAGGCAATAGGTAGCTTGGTTTTGTCTAATGGCAGAAGCTTATAACTGGAGTTCTGAGAAGTGCTGCTGTTTAGAGGTCTCTTCCTGCTTATTGAAGACCGTGAAAGCCAGGTCAATGAGATCTCACTGGAGGTTCTGAGGGCCCTGGGGGGGATTTTTGAAGTTTTTTTTGGATATAGGGTACAGACTAAGAGATAAAATGCATGTTAATAATGAATCTGTCCTTGTTGCTCTCTGGAGATAGGGTAGGATAGCAGGGGGAGCTTTGTTAAGATCAGTTAAAAACTGGGCAGGATTTTCATCCTGCTTCTGGGTTATTTCTTTTAATTTATCATAATTTTGCTTTTTTTAGTCCCTCTAAGAGACATTGGACCATGCGGTTACAGAGGCAGACCCCTGGAGCATCAATTTGGTAATTCCAATTGGGGTCTTCCCAGGGAATGGCTCCACCACCCTCTCTGGTAGGGTTTGGTCTATCCTTCTTAGATCTTCCATGTGAATCTGAGCCTGGGTCCAGACCTGCTCTCTCTCTTCCAAAGTTAGGGTGGAGGTGAGGATGACATATAAATCATGTCAGGTTAGATAATATGATTGGGTTAGACATCTAAATTCTTGAGAGTATTTTGTGGGATCTGTAGAGAATGAACCTAGTCTCTGATTTATGGGGGACAGGTCTGAGAGAGAAAAAGGGACATGAATGCTGATGATGCCTTTTGTTCCCACAACCTTCATGAAGAAGATTGCAGTGGCAATTGCAACAACAACAAAAGTAAACAAATGTGACTTAATTAAACTGAAAAGCTTCTGTACAGCTAAGGAGACAACAACCAAAGCAAATAGACAACCTACACAATGGGAAAGGATATTTGCATATTTTGAATCAGACAAAAGCTTGATAACTAGGATCTATAGAGAACTCAAGTTAATCCACATGAAAAAAGCGAACAATCCCATATATCAATGGGCAAGAGACATGAATAGAACCTTCTCTAAAGAAGACAGACTAATGGCTAACAAACATATGAAAAAATGTTCATCATCCCTATCTATTAGAGAAATGCAAATCAAAAGATATCAAGATACCATCTAACCCCAGCGAGAAAGGCCCACATTACAAAATCTCAAAACTGCAGATGCTGGCATGGATGTGGAGAGAAGGAAACACTTTTATACTGCTGGTGGGACTGCAAACTAAGACAACCTTTTTGGAAGGAAGTATGGAGAACCCTCAAAGAACTCAGGCTAGACGTCCCATTTGATCCTGCAATCCCATTACTGGGCATCTACCCAGAAGGAAAAAAATCCTTTTATCATAAGGACACTTGCTCATCACTGTTTATTGCAGCTCAATTTATAATTGCCAAAATTTGGAAACAGCCTAAATGCCCACCAACCCAGGAATGGATTAACAAGCTGTGGTATATGTACACCATGGAATACTATTCAGCCATTAAAAAAAATGGAGCCTTTACAGCCTTCATATTAACCTGGATAGAAGTGGAACACATTATTCTTGGTAAAGCATCAGAAGAATGGAGAAGCATGAATCCTATGTACTCAATTTTGATATGAGGACAATTAAGGACACAGTGTGGTAGGGGAAGGGGAGAGCAGAGAGAGAAAGAAGGAGGAGCGTTGGGAAAGGAAGAGCAGAGAGAGGGAAGAAGGGAGGGGGGTGGGATCTTGGTGTGTGCCACACCTTTTGGGGGCAAGACATAATTGGAAGAGGGAATTTACCTAACAAATGCAATCAGTGTAGCCTGGTTTCTTGTACCCTTAATGAATCCCCAACAATAAAAAAAAAAAAAAAAGAAAGAAAGAAGAGAAAAAAATTCAGAAAGGGGTTCTAGACAAATGCTCATCTCACCATTAAATGGATGAATTTTAGGCAGAGGCCATAGGGGTCTCCCATTTCCCTTCGTCTTGCCAGAACAAGAGTCTGTCTAGTTGGGTCTAATGGGGTATATTTTGGTCCCCCCAGGGGCTTCTCCCCATCCTGTTTCTACCCAAAAATGAGAGGTCTAAGACTGAAAACAAAAGATCATTCTGAAACATGAAATGAAAGGAAATGGAGTCCAGGCTCTGTGTGGTTAAGGTGGATGGAAATCTAAAGGGTTGGAAGGGTAGGAGTTGGCACATTCCCTCTTTCCTGGGTGGTACATTCTATTTGGGCAGGTCAATTCTATTTGGACGGGTCCCTCCATTTGACTATCACACAGGCAATGAGTTGAGGCTCAGAGGAAGTGGCCCACCCCCAGCCATGCCTGAAATCAGGATAAGGGCAAGAGGCATGAGTCAGGGAGCCCAGTGTGTTTGCTACAAGTCCTCTAGGAAGTGGCAGCTCACAGGCTCAAACACATTTAAGAGACAAACACTCAACTGTTGCTTCTGTGAGGCTCCATGGAGAAAGAGAATCTCTTCTCTGCACAAAATGACAATTAGTCCACTTCCTTCAAAGGACACCATTCAGAATTCTTCACTGGAGGCTTTCAAGCTACCTGATCTCAACTCTCCTATTAATGGTTTGAATAGTCCCCATGGCTGTCCCTGGTGGTTACTAGTAGAAGCCAGAGGATTAAAAGGATGGGAAGGAGAGAAAGGAACAGAGGATCACAGGGAAACCCTTAATTAATTAATCACACATAAAAAGAGCTAGGGTCTTTCAACGAATGTTCTGTTTGTTTCAAAATAGATTTAGGTACAACAATTAAAATAAAATTTGCATACTTAATTTTAAAATTCCATTTAGTTTCCCCCAAGTAATATCAGCACAATTTTAGAATGTGAGGACCTGAGAAGGAAAAGAATGCAGGGCCTTCTTTTGTTCCATTTCAGGTGACCCAGCTTTTGGAGACAATTGACAAAAGATGCTGCTGGTGAGGATGTGTCCTCAGTGACCACCAGCACCCCAGTTGTGAGACCGAGATGCAGGGACCTTGGGGAGGAATGGCTGGACCTTTCAGCAGCAACCCTCACCAGAGCATCATGGAATTTTTGGTCTTGACTGTCCTAGATTAGAATTTACTACCAAGATGAACTGCCCTTCCCTCCAGCTAGGGTGTAAGACCCTGGCCATTGGCCAGCTATGAATGCTTATCTAAGAGTTGCCTGGGGCCAGACATTACATACACAAACACTAACAAAAGTTGATGAACAAAAATAGGGTACGTGCATAATTTTCATGGTATTGAACATCACAAATAAATATTTATAGCCAGCCACAGGGGCCACAGTTGGATGTCCCAGCATCAAATGGTTCTCTTAAGCAAATAAACAGCTTAATTGAAAGCACAGTTGCCCTACACCCATAGGGTTTCTTTCAACAGGCAAGAGGAGGGCTTACAGGATGCCGAGCAAAAGAAACCGTGACCCTCTGTCTGGGTAATTTATAAATAACAGAAATTTATTTCTCATAGTTCTGAAGCATAGAAAGTCCAAGATCAAGTCATCAGCATTCAGTGTCTGGCTGGGAGTGAGGGCTGCTCTCTCCTCCCAAGATAGAGCCTGTTGCTCTGTCCTCATGTGGCAGAAGAGCAGAAAAGAGTGGACCCACTCTCACAAGCCCTTTTATAAGAGCACCACTCTCTTCCATGAGGGCTGTGTTCTCATAACTTTATCACCCTCTAAAGAGTCTCCCTCTTAATACCATCACATTAGAGATGAAGTTTCAACATATGAATTTGTGGGAACACTTTTAGACCATAGCACCCTCCAACCTCCAGATAGAAAACAGTCTACATCAGATAAAGCTATTTCCAGAATGCTCTTCAAACTCCTTTCTTCTCTTCCCCATCCTCCTGAGATCTATTAGCTTACTTTATGCCAAACCTTTCAGGGAGACTCACTACTCCTGCCCTGCTTTACTTGTTGGTTAGGCATTGATGCAGCTGTGGGCACGTGGAGTGCCCAAGGAATCATGAGATACAAGTTCATATGTCTGTCACAGAGGCTGTGTGTTTCCTGCCTAATTTGCTGACCTTGTTCCTGTGCACCTGGCCTCTATCTAACCTTTTCCAGAAGAGGTTGAAACTTGTCTATCTTAGGAGCAGCTACCCCCAAGCATCAAAGAAGAGAGAACTGGAAAAGATCACACCGAAGATCTGGTTCACTTCCACCTTTCCTCTCCTTTGCTATTTTACAGGGGAGGAAACAGGTCCATGGAGGAGTGAGGGACTTGGTAATATAGTGGCTGGGGGAAGAAATGGTCCAGAAATTGGGTTCCTTGATATCCGGTGTGGGTTTGTCCATGAGAAAACCTCATGACAGATTCCCGTTCTCTCTTGATCTCTTGCATTGACAATACCCTAAGAAGCTCATGTTTGTTTTTCTTCCAGGGCAGGAGCTTTTGGATTTGAACAGGGACAGTCCTTGAGGACAGGATGGCAGAGTTGACATTAACCTCTGCCAGCCCATTGACAGGCCCAAGTGACTTCACGCTCATGTTGATTGATTGTCAGAGAGCCTGGCCTATCCCCATTTCATCCCAGCCACCAGTAGGCTTATTCTTAAAGCTCTTGCCCATTGGGGTTTTAGAATGTATTAAAAGACTTTGGCATGTCAAAAAGTTGCTAAATGATCTTTACTTGGGGTGAGTCAATAATTAAAAAAACACCAAGCCAATTTCTGCACCACTCAGGCAGTATGATAAAGGTAACTAATTGAATTAATACCTATACTCCGGTTTGAAGGGCGCTGAAGTGGAGAAAAGCAGCCCCTGGCAGCCAGGCGTGATGTTGATAGAAGCTGGCCTGGCCTCACAGCTAGAGGAGGAAGCTCTGTTGAATATAACAATTTCAGGAAACACCTACATGTTCTGTTAACTTGATGAATAAAGACTCTGTTAACTTGATGGATAAAGACAAAAAACAAGATCACTCTGTAATCATGTCTGAACATGGACAAAACATTTTATTATCCAAACTACAAAAGTGACCAAATATCCATCCCCTGTCCTGCATGACAAGAGTGCTGCTTCATCAGTAACACCTTGAACTTTGTACCTTTCTTCTCTCTTTCTAGACTTGAATTCTTAAGATACTTGTGATTAAGATTCTAATCAGAGAATTACCCCTGCTTCCTGGCAGTATCCAATCCAGAGCTAAACTTTGCTTTGAATCCTCCTCAAAATCCCCTAATACAAGTCAAATCCTCTAAGTCCTTTCTGACATCCTCTTGCTGAGATGCCCCCCCAGGCCCCCATGCTGTGTGTTCTCCCTCATTGTAAGGAGGTAGTAAACCCAGTTTTATTTGACTGCACTTATGTTCCTGGTGGTCTTTGGCTGGGGGGCACTGACAGAACATACATTTATTAAAAAAAAAAAAACATTTAAAATGAACATGACAAAAAATTTAAGTATTTCAAAAGGGTGAAAAGCGAAAGGTAAGTCTCCTGTCTGCCCCTGAACCCTAGAATGCAGTTCCGCTTTGCAGAGGCAGTCGCTGTTGTCAGACAGTCTATGTCCGTATCAGCAGATGCCATTAGCTGTGCATCTCGTTTATCATTCTTACTATTGTTTGTCCTTTCTTCCATTCATCTAGCCACACAATATTTATTGTACCTGGAACTCCACAGCAATGCCATGAACTTTCTCAGTCAGTGAAATTGTAAAGGTGACCGAGGATAGTGTGTGAACAATTTTTCAATCAGCAAAGGCAAGGGAAGAAAGGTCTTGGTTGCTGGTGGTGATTTTATGCAGCTGCTACAATTTTATTTGCAGAGAAGCATATTGGTTACCTTTGACTCTCCCTTTGTTTTAGGTAGATTATTATGTTGGCTGGGTGCGGTGGCTCATGCCTGTATTCCTAGCACTCTGGGAGGCTGAGATGGGTGAACTGTCTAAGCTTGAGAATTTGAGACCAGCCTGAGCAAGAGCAAGACCTCATCTCTAAAAATAGCCAGACAATGTGGCAGTCTCCTGTAAGAAGATCACCTGAGCCCGAGTTTGAGGTTGCTGTGAGTTGTGACTCCATGGCACTCTACTGAGGGAGACAAAGTGAGACTCTGTCTCAAAAAAAAAAAAAAAAGAAAGAAAAGAAAAAAAAAGGAGTTTCAGCTTTTATGATAATGAGCAGTGTCTTAGTCTGTTTATGTTGCCATAACAACATATCTGAGATGGGATAGTTTACAAAGACCAGCAATTTATTTTCTCACAGTTCTAGAGGTTGGGAAGTCCCAGATCAAGGCATCAGCTGGTGAGGGCCTGGTCTCTCTGCCTCCAAGATGGGGCTTTGGTGTTGCATCCACAAGTGGGGAGGAGCTGTGTGTGGTGGGAGCCAGAAGGCGGAAGGGGAAGAGTGTTGAATACAGTTGGCTGCCTCTCTTGTTATAAAAGGGCCTTTAGTTCACCACGAGGAGGAGGACCCCTTGTGACCTAAACACCTCTCAAAGTCCCCACCTCAATACCATCATGTTGGCTGTTAAATCTCAACATCTGAATTTTGGAGGGGACATATTCAAACATAGCGGGGATGGAGATGGACTGAAGGGTATAGAGTAAATCCTTTGGTGCAGCTTTCCATCAGCTTTGGAATGAGAATAAATTCCATCATGTGGTAGACAAATTCCCTCAGATCCTCACCTCTGCCTCCCTTGTCAGCCCTTTCTTTTTAGGAGCTTTGCTTCTATCTCTTAAATGACTTAGGATTCCCCAGAAGTATCACAGGCTGTGCCCTGTCTTGTTGACAAGCTTCACACAGCTGCTCCTTTTGGCAGAACCCAAACTCCAGGGAAGCCACTAACATGGTGCCCTTGCTGTACTTTCTGTTTTCAACTCAGGGATTGCCTTTCATCTCTGAAGCCCCAGCCTCTAGCAGGGAGCTTGGCATGTAGAAGGTCCTCAATAGAAGTTCATTAAATAAAGAAATGAATTCTGAATGAATGAATTCCTCTTCTGCAGAGTGTATCTGGTGTGTCTAGCTTTTCCTACTTCTTGGGAATGCCTCCTTGGACCCTAACTTCCTGGAAACGGCAGTGGCAAAGCACATAAGAAAATTTTTCTTTCTAAAAGAAAGGAGAGGATTCTGTCCTCCTGGCCACCCCAGTGCTTCCGTTTCATACACTGCAGGCTCTTTGGGGTTTGCCTTTCTTTTGGGAAATAACACATTTGACAGAGTGTCTTAGATCTGGAGCTCAGGTTGATTTCTCAGGAGCCATCACTGGGTCCTATGGACTCTCGGAGCCTTAGCAGAGACTCCTGGTGTCCCCAGTCACAGCAAGGGAATAGCAGCTGCTGTTTCCCGAGCCTTTCCACAGGGGCAGGCACTGTGTGAAGTGCTTCTCAGAAATGCCACGTTTGTCCTTGTAACAGCTCTGTGAGGCAGGGCTGTTCCTATCCCTATTTTACCTGTGGAGAACCTAGATTCCAGAAGAGGGCAGGACCTTGCCTAAGTGTGGCCACATTCCCCCCCGATTCTCAGATTTCAGCCACAGCACAGGTGGACAGTTCCCAGGGAGGTCAGACTCACCTCAGACACACACTATAAATCATTTCACTTTCTGCCCCAGGCTTGTCCGACTCCATAGGAGCCTGCTTGGGCTGTGTGTAAGGTAGTCCAGAAGCACAGGGTCAGTGCAGCGAGGGGCAGAGCATCATTCCTGTTCTCTGGGCGGAGAAATCTGGGAGGCATTATGTCCGTTTCTCAGCAGGTTCCATGGAATCTATCCTTGCTGCCCACAGCAGCAAGATCCCCCTGCCCACAACCCCGCACCACATCCTTGTATGGGGTCTTCTCCCAGACCTGGGTCTCTCCCCCTGCTCCTTCACCCCTGCCCTCCAAGGTCACATCTCAGTGAGATAAGTGGCATGGCAAAACCGATACTTGAACTTAGGTTTATCTGCTAGAGACCTTTTTGGTTTGGTTTTAGTAAGTGAGATGTCCCAGGAGAAACCCAGGGTCATTAAGAGGTGATGAAGACAGGGGGACAGGCTGGAGGTGCCACTACCTATTGCGGGCTCTGGGCTTCACATGTGCTGGTAAGTACCCCAAGACCTGCACTCTAAGAAGGAAGCAGTGACATTGAGCAGTGGAGGCAAAGTCCCCTTTATGGTGCCACCACGCCTAATGTTAGTATAGCAGAATTTTATGAGAAGTCACATTCCCAGACTTTAGAAATAGGAGCTGAAACAAAACAAACTCCCTTTATCAGCCAAGGAGTCAGCAAGTTTAAAGAAATGTTTCAGAGAAAAGAAGACCCAAATCACTTCTTTTTTTCCTTAGAGTAGAGTGCAAATTCTACCTTTATAGCACTGATCCTTGAACTGGTCCCTGAAATTCCATGTGAGAATTTTACAATTTAGCCTTTGATATTCCTTGGGGGAGAATGCTCTTTAACCTATTATTAGTCACATTCAAGTGTGAATGGATTTCTGATCCTTCTTGGAAAGTAAGTATTGATAAGATAGAAGAGGGTGCCTGAGGAAGGTAGGGAAATTGTTTCTACCTGGGAGGCAAAGATAGGAAAGGCAATCTATCTGGACCTAGCTCAGCCTGATTCCAGGTGTGCAAGTGTTCAATTGGCAATGGACTAGGGGCTTCAAAGAGCCCGGTGACTTCCCTGCTATATTGTGAGTGAACTAAGCAAAAGCCAAGATTCATGGTATGAAAGGTAGGAAAGAAATACATGTACTCTGTACATGGGGCAAAGAAATAACTGCAGGGGACTGTAGGGCAACAATAGAGACCTGTTGTTTTGTTATCCAAGGTTCTACAGGACGCACGCACGAGTTGTTTTTTTTTTTTGTAGAGACAGTCTCACTTTGTCGCCCTCAGTAGAGGGCTGTGGCATCACAGCTCACAGCAACCTCCAGCTCTTGGGCTTAGGCAATTCTCTTGCCTCAGTCTCTGGAGTAGCTGGAACTACAGGCGCCTGCCACAACGCCCAGCTAATTTTTTATTGCAGTTTGGCTGGGACCGGGCTCGAACCTGCCACCCTCGGTATATGGGGCCAGTGCCCTACTCACTGAGCCACAGGCGCCGCCTAGACACACAAGCTTTTTGGTGGGGAGGAGGGAGAGCATTGTTCAGCTGTATCAGCTCAGATCTTATCACTGAGAAGGAGTAGAGAAGCCAGGCTCTGCAGACAGGAGTGGGACGGGGACTCCAGGGGAAGCAGGTGTGCAGGGCTGCCTGCTGCAGAGAGCTAAAAGGGCAGGTGTTTGGCATGTCAACTATACTCTCCAGACTGGTGATTTTTACTTGGTGCAGCCAGGAATCTGGAGTTGGCATCCTCGATGTCTAGAAGGTTGGTAGGGATGATGGTACCAACTGTTGGAAAGCCGGGCTTCTTCGGCCAATGGAGTGGGTAAACAACTGTGTCTCCAGGAGGAGACTCTCTTCTGATCCACTCCCCACTAGAGGTGGTTTATTTCCCAGGAGTGTTCACATAAGTCCATGTCCAACGCCAAACATCCTTTCTGAACAGATTTGTTTTGTTGCCATGGAGACAATTGGCTGCTCTGCCAATTGAGAGTCTGGGCAGCAGGCACCATGACAACCTGCAGGGAGGTTGTTGGAGAGACAGTTCAAAGCACCAGCCCAGGGATATTGTGATTCTCATAGGTATGGGCGGTGCAGGGAAATGCCCTCCCTCTCTCTGGGCAGTGAGCTAGGGATGGATGTGAGTGTGGGGCCTGGGGCTGGCATGGTAGAGGTCTTGGGCAGATGGCTGGAGACATGGCAAAGCTGAAGCAGGGCATAACCATCTAGCCCTGGGTGGGGAGTGGGGCCTGCAGGAGGAAGCGGCATACCCTTAGGAGATAGCCCACAACTAAGCAGGTGCTTTTCTGAAGAAATCACTCCATCCCTCCCAGGGTGGTGGAGAAGGACTTGCTGCCAAGTCCTGATCTCTATATTAGGATGTCCTGGTCTATCTAATTTGTGGACTTTGTGGTAAGAGGCCAGAGGCCTGCCGGACCCTCACTGCTTGTCTGCAGAGTTTGCTGACTCCTGCTGGAGCCTTTCTGACAAAGGGGGATCTAGTTCCTTTGCAGATATGGGTCAGGAGCCTTACCAACTATCTTCCTTCCTTTTGGGTGCTCACACCCAGTCATTGGGTGGTCACATTCCAGTCATCACTGACCTGGGCTTGCTGACTCCCTCCCCGGTGTTCTTACTCCCAGTGTTCTGTGCTTGCATAATTCAGAGCAGCAGCTTGTGTCTCCACCACAGCCTTCACCCAGGAGGACCAGGAAGGAGCAGAGCAGTACTGAGATCTGCTTGCTCTTGCAGTGGGGTCCAGTGGCTCAGGAAAGGCACAGACATGGTCTGAGGCCTGACTACTCTGCTGGGGGCTATCCTTGTAAAGACCACATTTTCAGGAACAGCCAATAGTCTATAAGTGTATCCCTCAGAGCTAAACTGTTAACCAAATTTTGATGTTATATGATTCCACTTCTGGAGGCTCAGCCTGTCTGTGACTCAGTTTCCTCATGTCTGAAGTGGGGATAAGTTCAAAAGCTGTTGTGAGAATGAAACGTCATCTGGGCTTGGTTTATAGTAGATATTAGCTGTTGTTATGACGTCTTAGCACCCAGTCCTCATACAGAGCATGGGGATACACCCTGCTGTTCAGTTATTTTCTGTGGATTTTCTTTCTAACCTCCACCCTGCAGGGGTTTGGTTTGTTCTCATCAACTCCAGGGCTGAGGAGCAGCCTCCTCCTACTCTCAGTAGAGTATAGGGATCTGCCAAGAGCACGTGCTTACTGGATCTGTACCTTTTTATTATGCAAAAGTTCCAGAAGGACATGTACTGTGTGCACCAGTTTCCTGGGGAGTGATGGTACCACACCACCCAGTCCGACCTCAGAGCTCTCTCAGTGAGAGCTCTCTCATTCATCCTCTCTCAGTGATCCCTAGTTGGGGGGGTCCTGCACCCCAGTCCATCTAAGTAAGAAAGCATTTCCTGCAAGCCATCCTTCCAGTTGACAGGATGTGGCCCCTCAGCAGATGCACACTTCTCTCTTGTGCTCCGTCTTCCATCCACCGGGCACAGAGCACCAGCCTCTTACTGCTCACGATAGGCCCTTTAGGTTTTTATGCCACCAAAGGTCAGTCCTGTGTTTAGGGCTCTGGCCTGCCTCCTTGTCTGTCATCTGTCCTAATATGGTACCTGCGTCCATTCCCTCCAGCCCCCAGCCCGCCCTATTAGCCTGCAGCCAATGGATATTGCCCAGCTGGCAGTGCTTCCGGACTACCCACAAGGAGTGCTTTAAGCACATCGCCAAAAGTTCATCTTCAGAAGCTCTGCCCTCCTGGTCATCACGCTTTGGCTGCATCCCATCATTGTATTCTAGCGATGTCCTTCTCCCCTCCCAGTGTCAAAACTTACTCTCAGGAAGGTTCTGCAAACTCCTTCATTTCAATGGATAAGTGACTACTAGGTCCTAGTCATTCTGAAGGTTAAAAGACTTCTAGGTAGCCCTCCTTAGTGCTGCAGATTAACTGCACGGTCACACATTCGACAAACAGGCCCTGAAGATGTGCTGCAGTGGATGCCATTGGTACTGGTGATCATTTATAAGCACTTATTATGTTTCAGGTGAGATATTTGCCCCTAGAACAGTATGGTGACTTTACATCTTTTGTATTAACCTGGGGGGAGTTGAAACACATTCTTCTTAGTAAAGCATCACAAGAATGCTTGTGATGAAGGTTGCTTGCTTCTTGGAGAATCAAGAATCCAATGTTCTCAATTATGATATGAGGACAATTGATGCTAGTACATGGTGGGGGCTGAGAGTATGGGGAGCAGAGAAAGGGAAGGAGGAAATGGGGTGGAGGGTCATGGTGTGTGACACACCTCTTGGGCACAGGACACAATTATAAGAGGGACTTGACCTAAAAAACGCAAGCAGTGTAACCTGGTTCTTTGTACCCTCAATGATTCCCCAACAATTAAAAAAAAAAAAAAAAAAGCACAACTTATTGGACCTGTACCTAATCTAGTATGCCAAAAGTTCCGGAAGGACCAAAGATTTAACTGTAATGCAAGGTAACTTTGTGTCAAGACTTATGGACAAAGATACAGTTTATATTCCCAGGTGTAATTACAAAAGACAGGAAACCATGTCAATGCCCAGCAACAGAGTTGACTAAATAAGTCATACCTATTTTTGAATACTCGGCATCTATTAAAAAGAACGGGAGTAGGTATATAGCTATTAATAATGGAGCAATCCCCAAGATACGATAAGTGAAAAAAAGAGCAAGGGGTGGAAAAGTATACAGAGTATGCTGCTATGTGTAGTAATACCAAACAGAGAGGACTTATATACATAGATGAATTTTAGCAGAGAAAAGGGAATTGGCAATAGTGGTTGCTTCTGGGAGTACTGGGTTGATTTAGGTGGCAGGGACACTTACTTTTTATCCTTTAATGGAGTTTAGATTGTTTTTCTTTCTTTCTTTTTTTTGTTTATTTCTTATCATATGGAGGTATTATTTTCAAATTTTAAAAGTTAAATAAATAAATAAGTCCCATGAGGTCAGACAGACTTGGACTCAAGTCTGATTGCTATCAATCTCCAGCCATATGGCCTTGTGTAAGTTACTTTTCCTCTTCTAGCTGCAGTCTCTTCATCTGTAGGATGGGAGAATGACAGCACCTGCCTCTTGGGTTGAGGTGAAGATTTAAGATAGCACCTGTGAAGTTCTCAGTGCCTGGCCCAAAGCAAATCATCAATTGTTAGGTACTTGCTATGGACTGTGTTCCCTGCCCCAAATTCGTATGTGATGGTATTGGAGGTGGGGCTCCTTTGGAATGTGATTAGGCTTAGATGAATTCATGAGGGTGCAGCCTGCACAGTGGGTAATTCCTACAAGGAGATGAAAGAACCAGAGGTCTCCACCATGCTAGAACATACAAGAAAGCAGCTGTTTGTGTACCAGAAAGCGGGCTCTCACCAAGAGCCCAGCCGTGCTGGTATCCTGATCTAGAGCCCAACCGTGCTGGTATCCTGATCTAGAGCCCAACTGTGCTGGTATCCTGATCTAGATTTATGCTCTAGAACTGTGAGCATAAATGTTGGCTGTTTAAGCCACCCAGCCTATACCATTTTGTTATAGTAGCCCAAACTGACTTAAGACAGTGCCTTACCTGATCATAATCTCTCATTGCGATTCTTTATACCATTCAACTGAGCTAGGTTCTGTGTATTAGGTGCTCAAAAAAGGGATGATGCAGAAACAACGGGAGAGTGAGACACTAGACAGCTAGCTATGACAATCCCAGGAACAGAGTGCTACAGGGCCACAGAGGAAGCATGTCTCACTTTGCCAGGAGGATACAGACAGGTTTAGGGTAGGGTCCAGGAAGTGTCATCAAAGAGGCAAGATCGGAGAACTGGGTGTCACAGAAAGAGAAGGAGTGGTTCCAGCAGAGATAACACATGAGGAAAGGTGCACAGTGGGGTTTGGGGCTTAGGACTCTCTGTCTCTACCATGGGGGCAGGACCCTCAGGCCCCCTCAACAGCAGTTTTTGGGGCTGCCTTTTTGGGGCTGCCTCCTTGAGACCCTAACCAGTTTCAAGTTGCTGCTGTGGAGTCTGGGGCAAAAGTGTGGAAAGCCTTTATGCAAATGTGCCTCAAGGACTTCCCTTCTAGCTGCAGCCTTCGTGCCGTGTCACCTAGAGAGGCAGCAGCAACATGTGTTCTTTGAGGCAGGGGCGATCCTATTCCACCGCCCTCCAATACTGCAGTTATATACCTGCAGATGTTATTCTCCCCTGAAAGAGTCACATGAAAGATTTGAATGGATGTTCTGTTTTCCCTATCAATTATATATCTGTCTATAAAATATAGATATGTTTATCTGTTTCTGTTTAAGCAGGGAAGGATTGATACAGGGAACTGTAATTAAACCAGACACCTCTGGGAGGAGGAAGAACCAGAAGCCCCAACAGGCTCTGGTCTCTACAACCAGAAAACAGAGGCCTGATACTGTGTTGTCAGATGATGAATTAGCCGAGGCTGGGGCAGAGAGCTGAGTGTGCATCCTTCCTCCTTGTCTCCTGGGCAACAAAGCTGCTGGATGACCCCACCACCACCCCGCCAACAATAATGAGATGAAAATGAAGAGCGCTGCAGTATAACGAACACGATAAAAATAGAGACATTGCTAAATAGTGGGTCAGCCATGCTGAAGAGCAGGAGAAAGAGCCCAGCCCGGAGGAGGTGGACAGGGCCTTCCCGTGTGAGTGCCACCCCCCTTTTGTCTTACTATGGGCAACCGCGCCATAGCTAACATTGAGTCCCTAGGGTGACAAGGATTTCAGAGAGGAGTTTGAGGCTGTGCCTAAGTGAAAACCCTGAGCAGGCTCTGAAGTGGTCACTGTGACTCTGACCTTTGTCAGGGGAGGGACAAAAGTGTGCTTAACACACATGCTGATGGTGGTTGTGAAATTATTTCCCTGGGTTGGTGTGAACTGCTCATCTGCCAATGAGTATCAGAAGCTGGTCTATGAGTTAAGGTCTCATTTTTTCCCAGAACATTGCACCTCTTTTCTATTTAGTGTAGAGTGGAAGAAGACTGTTAATTATCCCTTTCTTTGTTTATTTGTTTAGTTGGAAGCTTGTAGTGTCTGCCAGGAAAGGCAGCTGCTCCTAGGGAGGGAGGGATCTGGGTGCTGCTGGGATAGCTGTCTGTGAAGTCTTCTGGCAACCAAGTCCCTCTGTGGTCTTTATTTTTGATTATTTTTTTAAGAATTGAATTAAAATTTATTTTTTGAATAAGTCATGCATGCATATAGTACAAAAATCGAAAAGGATCAAAAGGGAACAGTAAACATAAATTTCCTCTTCCTCTTTCTCCCAACTCACAGCCATTCAAGTTTCCTGCTCTCGAGGCAACAACTGTTACCAGTTTCTTGTTTCTTGTGCAGTTTTCCTGAGACATTCTAAGCATAAATCCTAAGTGCTTGTACTCTACCCTCTGCACAACTCACCAGCTATTTTTGTTGCTGTTGGTTTTAAATACAAATGCTAGCATACTCTATCAGCCAGAGTCCTGACAGAAAACAGATGTCACAAGCAAAGCGTGTCATTTGAATGGCATTTAATAAATGGATTGTTTGCCAAAGTGTGGGCAGGATGCAGGAAAAGCATAGGGTGGACAACAGTTGAGTGAGATGGCATGGTGACTTAGTGTGATTGGCACGCCAGCTGAAGGCCTTCCCAGGGAGGAAGTGGTACCTACCTCCCTTCACCCTCCTCCTCCCTCTAATATTTTGCTGCAGCACGTGCTGGGCTGAAGTCAACCTGAGCCAGGAGTCACTCCTAGGCAGAGGGCAGATGGGGAAGGGTAGAGAAGAAGTGGATAAGGAGGGCAAATAGTGGGCACCTTCTCTTGCACTTTGCTGTTTTGCACTTCACAGTCTACCTGTATATATAACCTCATTCTTTCTGTTAGCTTAGAGTATTCTATTGTATTCCTCTTGTGGAATACCACACTCTATGGTCTGAATTGTACTTCTCCACCTGTCCCTCAATTTATATGTTGAAGTCCCAACACCCATTGTGACTGTATTTGGAGTAAGGCAGTCATTAAGGTTAAATGAGGTCATAAGGGTAGAGCCTAGGATAAGACTTATAAGAGGAAATACCTTGTAAAAAGAGAAAGTGCTCTCTATCTGCTATGTGAGAAAACAGCTAGAAGGTGGCAGTTTGCAAACCAGAAAGCGAGCCCTCATCTGGACCCCAAGCAGCAGGCACCTTGATCTTGGACTTCTCAGTCTCCAGAGCTGTGAGAAATAAACGTCTTTTGTTTAAGCCATCCAGTCTATAATATTTTGTTATGGTAGCCTGAGCTGACTAAGACACCACGTGTTATGTATAACATTTTAAAAATACATGTACCACATAGTAAAAACATACACCATATATTTAACTAGTCCCTCCCTGATGGCCTTCTAGGATCATTTCTAGACTTTTTTTATTACAAACCATGATGCAAGGCATATCATTTTATTAAGTCAGCCCACTGGCAAGGATATGTACAGAATAAATTCCTATGGAATGGATGGTTGTATCAAAGAGTGTATGTTTTAAAAATTTTGGTAGACACAGCCAGAGCACCCTGCATAGAATTTGTACCAATTAGCATGCACATGCAATGTCTGAGGGTTCTGTGCAGTTTTCTTTCTTTTTTTTTTTTGTAGAGACAGAGTCTCACTTTATGGCCCTTGGTAGAGTGCTGTGCCTCACACAGCTCACAGCAACCTCCAACTCCTGGGCTTAAGCGATTCTCTTGCCTCAGCCTCCCGAGTAGCTGGGACTTCAGGCGCCCGCCACAACGCCCGGCTATTTTTTGGTTGCAGTTTGGCTGGGGCCGGGTTTGAACCCGCCACCCTCGGTATATGGGGCTGGCACCTTACCGACTAAGCCACAGCCGCCGCCCCAGGTTCTGTGCAGTTTTTAAACATCTGAGTTACAAAGACATTAATACATTTATTAGAGCACCTTCCCAGCAGTATCTGTCACCTTATAAAACATAAACTTCTCTTTTGTTTTGAAATTATGAAAATACACATTTCACCTTTGTTTTCTGTCATTTTGTTCTGACCTATTCAGCAGGGATAAAATTCCTCTACTCCTGAATGGATTTTCTGCTCCTTCTTTGGGAACAGTCTGCAGTCACTTTAAGTCACAAATAACAGCTTCGTTTCAGAAGTAAAGCATCCAGTTTATCTTTCTGGGCATAAACAAACCAACCGTATATATTAAAAGATACGTTGGAGACAGGGAGAACCGCACACATATCAGGTACCAGGGGACTCCAGGGAATCACCATGGATCCCACAGTGCTGCTGTGGCATGCATAGAAACATTTATGTTCTCTGAAAAGGCAGTCTGGAGCATCCAGAAATGTAAAATGCCACATGCCTATATGCCGCGCCCACGGCACCACAGCCGTAGTGAGGCGGCGCTGTCCGCGTTCTAGAACGACGGGAAGGTGGATTGTGCTCCACGGAGCTTAGCCCCCAGCGCCCCCAGTATGCACAGCATCAGAAATGTTGCCTAGCATGCTCAGTTACCCGCTTAAGTTTAAAGATTGTGGCATCTATTCATGTGTTTGTCATTCTGTACCAGAAGTCTGTTTGTTCTGATAAACTATCAATATGTACTTTCTTAAGAATGAACACAATACACTGTTGATCCAAATATAACACAACCTCATGAGCTTACTAGACTCAGTGGCACCACTAATGAACACACAAAGAGGTTTTTCCCACCATAAATATCAGTAGGGACAGAAAAAACAGAATGAATGCATAAGCAGAACTTTTACAAGACATAACCTCCCACAATAAGGATTTGTTCAAACATCTTGCTTCACTAATTTTCATATGTAATACAAATCAATAGAGTAGTTTAATGTTTGACAAACAATCAATTATGAATCAAAGTATAGTTACTAATAAGAGTAAAAATATATAGAAAATATATATAGAAGTAGTCAAGCATTATACATAAAAGAATATGTCCAGCTGTTTTAAAAAATAAGATCATAAGAAACTGAAAAGAGTTGCAAGACTGAGAAAAGTTGTAAGCCTTGACATTCCTAAAGAGGGAGTAAGCAGGTGTTACTGATAATCACCTCCCTCCGGAGAGCAAAACCTTGAAAACATGTAATACATGATAAACCGCATATGCAGACACAAAAATAATTTACAAGCATAAGCAGAATGAAGATTGCATTGTTTGAACCTTGGAAAGAAAATGTATAAATACCAACATATGCTCTCAGTAAAATTTGCAGCTGCATACTTTAACCCGTAGTGTGCCAGACTGTCATTCCTCCGCCGATCTCTCAACCTTCCTCGTTCCTTCTCCCTGCTTTCCCTCGGACTGGAGCCCACCGACAGGGTGGTCCGCGGCACCTATAATCTACTCCAAACAAACAAAAACAAGATGAAGCAAATATGTAAAACATTAACAGTTATTAAATCTAGGTGATGGATACCTTCCAATATGCTCAAAAACCCTCCTAATAAAACACTTAAGGAAATGTCTAACCAAGAAAATAATCAACCCTTCACTCATAGGTAAAAATCTCCCCATCCCCTTCCTCCTTTTCTTTCCTACCCTACTCTACCTTCCTCATCTCTCCGCCCTCTTCCTCCCCCTCCTCCCGCTTCTCCCCCTGCTCCTCCCCAGACAGGGCTGGTTTACCTGTAGAGAGTTGCGACCTAGAAAGGAGGCTGTAGCTGTTCTCGTCTTCTACTCACCTTCTCTCTGACCAGGATTGAAGAGAGATAGAGGACAGGACAGTTCTTACTTGGCTTATTCTCTGAGCCTGGCTGATATCTAGAAAAGATTCCCTTATGACCCTTTTTTGGGTTCACCAGAGATCTGTAACATGAACTATGCATTCTGTTTCTATACCTGCTACCCCGCTGCCCTGCCCCCAGCCCTGGTCTGGTGGTCCCTAGTTCACTACTCTTCATGTGGTCTTCTTGGGAACCATGTAAAATAGCTCCAGTCTGGCTTCCGCTCTGAATTTGTACCAATGGCAAACATCACAGGAAACATCATGGAAAACTCAACCCTCCAACAAACACTCAAACGCAGGTCATCTGTCCTGTAGCCACACATGGCTTCAGCTTTCTCAGGCCTGAGTTTGGCAGGAGTTTAGGATTCCCTTGTCCCCAGCTGCAGAGAACAGACATCACACACTGGAACTCCCAGTGTGTGCTGGAAGCTCCCTCTCATTAGGTTTATGTTGGAAAGCGGCTTCCTACTCTGTCCCTGGAGGTGAGGGAATGAAAAATTATCAGTGTTCTCCAAAGAAATCTCATAAATCCTCCCAATATATCTCTTGGATAATACACTTTTGCCACCATGGTATTGAATATATTTTAGTATTATTAAACAATTACTTTCGGCTTGGTGCCTGTAGCTCTGCGGCTAGGGCACCAGCCACATGCACCAAAGCTGGAGAGTTCGAATCCAGCCTGGGCCTGCCAAACAACAATGACAACTATAACCAAAAATAGCCAGGTGTTGTGGCAGGTGCCTGTAGTCCCAGCTATTTGGGAGGCTGAGGCAAGAGAATTGCTGAAGCCCATGAGTTTGAGGTTGCTGTGAGCTGTGATGCCATAGCACTCTATTGAGGGTGACATAGTGAGACTCTGTCTCACTTTTTTTTTTTTTTTTTGTGGTTTTTGGCCAGGGCTAGGTTTGAACCCACCACCTCCGGCATATGGGACCAGCGCCCTACTCCTTGAGCCACAGGTGCCACCCGAGACTCTGTCTCAAAAACAAACAAACAAACAACCCCCCCAAAAAAACAGTTACTTTCATTATACATATTTAGAGTTTTATCTGTATTAACACAGTAGAATTTACTACATGAAACTCCATTTGTTTATAATTATGCTAAAACAATCCTATTTTATTGCTACCATGGCTTAAGATAACAAAGTTTATTATCTCTTACAATTTCTGAGGGTCAGGAATCCAGACTGGCTTAGGTGGGTGGTTCTGGCTCAAGGTTGCAGTCAAGATGTTGGCCAGGGCAGGATTCCTCCAAACTTGACTGGGACTGGAGGATCTGCCTCCATGATGGCTCACCCACATGGTTCAATTTCTATCTGGCATTATCTGGAGATCTCAGTTCTTCACCAGGTAGGCTTCTCCAGAAGGTTGCTCAAGACATGGCAACTGGGTCTCTCCAAGATATCAAGGAAGAAGCAGTGAGGTCTTTTATGACTTAGCCTTGCAAGTGACACGTGTCATATCTGCCCCATGCTACTGGTTACACAGATCAACAATGGTACTATGGTACAATATGGGAAGGAGCAAGAGTGTGAATACCAAGAGGCAGGCGTTGTTGGGGCTATCTTGGCGGTGGCCACCACATCAATTGTTGTCATCCTTCATGTCCTCTCAGCTGTCAATGTAAACTACGCTTCACGGATTCCTGTCCCATAAAGTTGTATTCTGTGGGAGAGAATCCCCCATGGCTTTAAGTGTGCCACTTGGTCACTGGGTACCAGTACACAGTGAAATCTGCACCCATGTCTCCCAGAGGTCACAGTGATATTATGGCTATCACTCTTTTTGCTGTGAATCTAGACCAGAAGATAAATCTCACAAAAAGATAGTTCTGCATTCTTAATTTTTCCCCATGGTGCTGGTGGCTCTTTTGTGCCCCTACCATAAAATCCCTCATATAAGCAGTCCCTGGGTAGTCAGGATGCCCAGACATGAACTGAATACTGGCTGGGATTAGGCTCAAGGAGGGGTACTCCTCCCTGTTCTCTCCTACGCTGCAGTGCACGCACAGGAGCCCCATCTGCAGGGATCATTGTGAATGGATGAGATCAAGGTGAGGTGGAGTGCATTCCTGCTGGAGAGCAGAGTGTCCGTCTTCTTGTCACAGAAGTGAATCCTAACACAGAGTAGCCTCCCTGGAGGAGAAAAGAAGACACAAAAATGCAAAGCTTTACCTTACACAGAAAACCTTCAAGAAATCCATGAATTCAGTGGTTCTGCCACCACTATGGAGCTGATCCTAGGAGAAGGAAGAAGTGAGAGAAAGAAAACTTTCTTTTTGAGTCTGGGGGGAAACTGTCTACTTGTAATTTATCCTGACTTCAGACAGATAAATTATGTTTAGGTTTGCATATCGATTTCTTGTAGTTTGGGTTTGTGTGAATTAGTTTCTGTACACCCAGGCTGAGGTGTTTACTGCCCTTTGGGAGGGGCAATGCGGGTTAGCAGTTTTATTCTTAGCAATTAATAGCTGCTATTCACCAGAGACTTACCAAGTCTGGGCACTGTCATCTAATTTAGTTGGCCTCCCCCAAATTTGGACAGGTGGCATCACTATCTTTATTGTTTGTGTGAAGAAACAGGCTTACACAGGATAAATAACGTGCTAAGTTTGTTTCTAAAACTAGGAAGGATGTTCAAGGCCAGACAAGCCATAGCTTACTTCCCGACAGTCGTGTCAAATTGTTTCCCACATTGCTGGAGATGGATTTTTACCAGTGATTGCCATTTTCTTCACAGGTCATCATCCGTTGCCTTCCCTCAGCAAAGCCTTTCAAGACTTCTTGGTCAGAAAAGAAAGCACTTTTGATGTGACTCACTCCCACTTCACAGGTGGTTCACATTTGCTGCCTTGACAGCCACTCACAGTGTGCTTATTACCGATAACCTGTGGCTGCAGGGATTTGCGACTGTGGAATTTCATCTCAGGGAAGTCAGGCCCATGGAGGTCATGGAGGGAAATCACAAAAGAAATGAGCTTTCTGTTTTCAGCCTTTCTGGATCACTTAAGTTTAAGGTGTGTCTCTTCTAAGCAGCATTTGGCTGGGTTAAAGAAAAATCTGATCTGAGACACCCCATTTTTAAATAGATGAGTTTGCACTTTTTTGCAATTCCTGATGTATTTGGACTTACTACCACTTTACCAAAGGTTTCTTCTCTGCTTCTTTTTTTCTTTTCCCCTTTCTTGCCTTTTGTTGGATTAACAAAGCTTTCTTGCTTCTTCTATTGATTCAGAAGTAATAGATCCTACAGTCCTTCTGTCCTCTTTGTGGTTAGATGCAAGCTTTTCAAAACATGCATATCTAACTCTATATTTCTATCAAGGTCAGGAGTTAATTAAAATGGTGACCCTTCTCCTCCATTATATAGAATATCTTAATTTCCCTCTGCATTTTTTTCTTCCTAGTTTCCATGTCATAGTTGTCTCGTATTTTAGTTCCTCCATGCTTTTCACCTCTCAGTAGTTATGATTTATCATCCATTGATTATTAGATTCGACATGTTTTATTGCTTTCAGCCACTACTGCTTCTTGCATGCTATTCCCCCTTGCAGTTCACATTCTTTCTTGCTGAAATAATACTTCTGAGGTTCTTTCAAGCTGTTCTTTCTCTTTGATGCTCTGTGACTGCTTTGTGATGCTCTTCAAGCAGAAGTGTGGATTTGTTTTTAATTACATTGCTTGAGATTTGGTGTTTTTCCCTTCAATTCTGGAAACTCTCAGCCATTATTTCCCAACAGGGCAATGTCTGGAAGGTGAGGACAAAGTTACTCTGATCCCTAGAAATAGGGTCCTTGTGTGTGTGCTGCTGGGTTGATAATGAACAGTGGGGAGTACTCCTGCTTCAACCCCAGTCCTGCTGGGACTCAATCCATGTCAGGGCACGCCTGGCCACTGGGGCCTTCTTTTATGAAGGATTCTATGGTAAAGAATTCTATGGTTTGGAAGTGGGGACGTGCATTACACAGGATGGTCAAGAAAAGGTTTCTGAGGAGGTCATGTGGGAACGGAAACGTAAATGATCTGGTAAGGAGAGTGGTCCAGGTGGAAGGGAGAAAACAGAAGGGTTTGGCAGGGTTAGGAAATTGAAAGTAGGCCTGTGAAACTGAGCATGGTGAGTTAGGGAGAGTGGCAGGAGACCAGGTCAGGTCAGAAAGGGGGCCCCGACTAGCCGTGGTGGGCTTTTTGGGCCCTTCACAGGAGTTTGAGTTGAGAAATGAAGGAGTTCAGTGTGAACTTTTGTGGCAGACACTGGGATGCTCACCCAAATCTTCCGTTTCTTTCTTTGTAGGATCCAAGCAATAGTATCTCCTAGATGTGTCTGTGTGACTGAGCTCTGAACAATAAAATAAGAGCAGAAGTGACATATACTACTTCCAGTCCTGGCTCATGACTTCTCCATGCCTTTTTCCCCTTTTGGCTGACCGGGATGGAAACAACCACATTAACCCTGGAAGCCACATGTTGTAGGTGGCAGAATTGCCATTCATCTGGATACCTGAGTGGCTGTATGGCACAGAATTCCTCCCTACCCCCAAGTCAGCCCTCCTGACCTGGAATTGTCTTCAGGTGTTAAATATGAAAGAAATCAATACCTTGTCCTGTAAACCATCAGCTTTTTGTTATTGTAGCATAGCTTGACTGATGTAGCCAAGAGAACCTTACCAAAGAACCTTGAAGTTTTGTGGGTCACACCAGGAGAGGATAGGATGTTCAGGGTAATATTAAATTATACAGATTAATGATGTCAGAAATGAAATGATTTACTAAGGGAACATTACTCCAAACCCACCTTTTAACAGATGAGGCAATCATGCCCCAGAGAAATTAGCGGCTCTTCCCAAGTATACTCACTGGTAGAGACCACATAAATCAGAACTCCCAATTTCTAGTACTGGGTCCTTTTCCCGAATTGCAAGGAGGGAGATGGGAAAGGCACAGACTTGGAGGAGAGGGGATGAATGAACTTGCACTTGGGTTTATTTGCCACCCAAAGGCTCTGCTTTTCACTGGTGTCTTTAGGACTCCTCAGGAAAACTATTTTGCTGCCCTTCTGAATCTTTAGACAAGTATATCCTCCCTCCCTGTGGCTGAGGCTACTCAAATCCCAGCAATGATGCTTTGGGCTCTGTCTCAGTTTAGGGGCTTAGCCAGATACCTGGTAACAACTCAAACTCAGTTAATTGTAAACAGTCCTTTTATCAAACTACACTGAAACTGGCTGGTATGTAGGAAACCAACTAGGGATGATGCAGTGTCCTGGGGTGGGAATTATTGCCACTCCCAAATCCGAAGGGGTGTATTAGTTTCCTATTGGTGCTGTAACAAATTACCACAACCTAGTGGCTTAAAGCAGCACAAATTTATTATCCTACAACCCCAGGGGGTCAGAAATCTGAAATGGGTCCCATTGGGCCAAAATCAAGGTGTTAATCACACAGTGTTCCTTTCCGGAGGCTCTAGGGGAGAACCATTTTCTTGCATTTCCAAGCCTCTAGAGGCCACCTGTGCTTCCTGGTTCTTGGTCCCTCCCATCTTCAAATCCTGCATGGCTGCTTGGATCTTTGCAATGATGCATCTTTCTGGTTCTGACTCTGCTTCCCTCTCTTACATTTATTTTTTTAAATTTAAATTTTTATTTTTTTGAGACAGAGTCACACTTTGTCACTCTCGTTGAGTGCCGTGGCATCACAGCTCACAGCAACCTCAAACTCTTGGGCTTCAGCGATTCTCTTGCCTCAGCCTCCCAAGTAGCAGGGACTACAGGCATCTCCCACAATGTCCAGCTATTTTTTGGTTGTAGTTGTCATTATTGCTTATTGGGCCAGGCTGGGTTCAAACCCACCAGCCTCGGGGAGTGTTGCCAGCGCTGTAACCACTGTGCTACTGGTGCTGAGTCTACATTTTATGTTTTTATATAGAGTATGAGGGTTAGCTTGAGGTTCACTTTTTTCTCCTGTGGATGTGCAGTTCCTCCAGTACCATTTGTAGAGAAATGACCTTTCCTCACTGGGTTGCTCTTGTACTGTTGTTGAAAATCAGTTTGCTATTCTTGGGTGGGACTATTTCTGATTTTTCTCTTGCTCAAGCTGGTCTTGAACTCCTGAGCTCAAGAAATGTACCTGCCTTGGCCTCCCAGAGTGCTAGAATTATAGGAATGAGCCACGATGCCCGGCTCTGGTCTTGTAATTTTTGACATCCTCCATTCCAGTAGACTTCAGCTCAACTTCACTTCAGCACCTCCCAACTATAGTGGTATCCTAACTTTGTCATCTCTC
Organism: Nycticebus coucang; assembly: GCF_027406575.1. Classification (NCBI taxonomy): domain Eukaryota; kingdom Metazoa; phylum Chordata; class Mammalia; order Primates; family Lorisidae; genus Nycticebus; species Nycticebus coucang. The sequence continues at coordinate 30,382,008 of NC_069785.1, read as the reverse complement.
AGATCTCTTCCATCTTGGAATACTAAATGTATACTTCCTACTCTCTGGCCATAAATTCCCGTCGTTCCACTTGCTTCTCTTGTGTTTCCTCTTACATTAGCTCTTCGGCACGGAGAATTCCTGTTCCCTAACCCACCTGTATTACCCTAATCTATAAATCCTGTCCCTCACTTTATTGCCTCCTTTATGTTGCCTATACTGCAAAATAATTCACTCAATCGCTGTTGAGTGTAAGTTCCCTCAGTTACTTTTCTCACTTTCCCCCCACTGTTATCTTTGGAAGAACCCCAGAGCTTGATCAATCCAAATTTCTTTTCTTTTATAGCTAAGGTGTTGTTGAAAATTGGAGAAATTACTTGGTAAACAGTCTGTGAAGCTAGTGAATGATGCCCCATGATCATATCAATGTACACAGCTATGATTTAATAAAAAACAAAAAGAAAATTGGAGAAATTGACTTAAAATTTAGCTTACTATATAATTTTGACTTTTAATATCACCTAGCAATCTTTCTACATGAGCCAACTCATGCAGAAAGCCATCTCCCTTTCCCTTCAACACATGTTTAAAACTTCACCAATTGTGTTAGCTCATAAGGCTGTATCTTAGTCTGTTTTCTGTTACTATAACAGAACACCCCAGACTAGGTAATTTATAAAGAAAGGAAGTTTGTTTTTACAGTTCTTGAGGCTGGGGAGTTTCAAGTTGAGGGGCCACATTTGGCGAGGGCCTTCTTCTTGCATCACAACATGGCAGAGGGCATCACACGGTCAAAGGGCAAGTGTGTGTCAGCTCAGAGCTTTCTTCCTCTACTTATAAAGCCACCAGTTCCATTGTGGTGTCCATAACCTGATTACCTTACCTAATCACTTCCAAATACCATCAACATATGAATTGGGGGGTTGTTTTCAACACATGAAATTTAGGGGACACATTGAAATCATAGTAGGCTACTGTAACAAAGTACCACAGACTGGGTGCCTTAAACAACCTTTATTTTCTTATAGTTCTGGAAGCTAAAAGTCCAGAATCAATGTGTTGGCAGGGTTGGTTTTGCCTAAGCCTCTCTCCTTGGCATATAGATATAGATATAGAAGTCTCTTTATTGTTACATGGCTTTTTCTTGTGAGCGTCTTAGGTCTTATTCTCTTCTTATAAGGACATCAGTCATATTGGATTAGGGCTCACTTCAATGACTTCCCCATATAACCTTAATTACTTCTTTAAAGACCCTATCTCCAAATACCATCATGTTCTGAGGTACTTGAAGTACTAGGGGTTAGGACTTTAATGTATGAATCAGTGTGGGGGCAGGACATAGACACAACATCAATCTCTTTTTTTTTGGAGGCAGAGTCTCATTCCTTGCCCATGCTAGAGTGCCATGGTGCCTATCTCAGAGCAACCTCAAACTCTTAGGCTCAAGTGATCCTCTTGCCTCAGCTTCCCAGATAGCTGAAACTACAAGCACCTACCACAATACTAATACTGGCTAATTTTTCTACTTTTAGTAAAGGTTGGTTCTTGCTCTTGCTCAGGGTGGTCTCCTGAGCTCAAGCAGTCCTGCTGTGGCCTTCCAGACAGCTAGGATTACAGGCATGAGCCTCTGTGGCCCACAACATCAGTCTTTTTAAGTCTGCTGTCTTACTTCTTCACCCTCTGTCTTCATAGAGGAGACAGAAATAATCTTATGGCTCCTCCCACTGCCTTATAAATCTTACTTTGAGGAGTTCTCATCTTTCCTTAATACCTGCCATGGGTGAAGACCATTGTGATGCTTTGAACGTTTGTGTCTCTCCAGAATTCATGTTGAAACTTAATTCCCAATGCAATAGTATTAAGAGGTGGATGGAACCTTTAGGAGTGATTAGGCCCTGAGAACTTCACCCTTATAATGCCTTTATAAAAGGGCATGAAGGCTGGGCTCATTGGCTCCTGCCTGTAATCCTAGCACTCTGGAAGGCTGAGGTGGGTGGATTACTTGAGCTAATGAGTTCGAGACCAGCCTGAGCAAAAGTGAGACCCTAAAAATAGAAAAATAGAAAAACAGAGGGAAGAGGATTGCTTGAGCCTGAGTTGGAGGTTGCTGTGAGCTATGATGCCCTAGAACTCTACCCAGAGTGACAACTTGAGGCTCTGTCTCAAAAAAAAAAGTAAATAAATAGGCATGAGGGAGTGAGCTTATCCCTTCTGTCCCTTTTGCCATGTGAGGACATGGATTTGGTCCTCTCCAGAGTTTGCAGCAACTTGCATGTAGAGAGCAAGCCCCTGAGAGACAGAGGAGATAGAGGCAAATTCACCCTTGATCTTGGACTTCCCAGTCTCCAGAACTGTGGTGCCTTGATCTTGGACTTCCCAGTCTCCAGAACTGTGAAAGAATGAATTCTGTTGTTTATAAATTACCCAGACTAAGGAGTTTTTGTTACAGGAGTGGGGATGTGCTAAAACAGAAATTGGTACCAAGAAGTTGGAGTGTTGCTCCAACAAATATCTAAAAATGTGAAAGTGACTTTGAAATTGGGTAACAGACACAAGGTGAACCATCAAGAGCTATTCTGGTGAGGAATCAGAAGAGGGTAGAGAGAGCCTCAATTTTCTTAGAGGTTATCTAAGTGGTTATGACCAGCATGTTAATAGGAATATAGACATTAAAGGCCATTCTGGTAAGGTCTTAGAAACCAGGAACATCTTATTGGAAATTAGAGGAAGGGCCACCCCTGTTATAAAGTTTCAAGGCACTTGGCTGAATTGTGTCTCTGCCTAGCAATTTGTGGAAGGCAGAACTTCAGAGCAATGAGGTAGGATATTTGGTGTAAGGAATCTCTAAGCAAAGTGTTGAAGATGCAACATGGCTTTCTTGACTACTTAGAGAAAAATGTAAAAAGAGAGAAATGAATTAAAGATAGAGTTTATAATTAAAAGGGAAGCAGAATTTAGAGTTGAAAATTCTTAGCCTAGCTATGTTTTAAAGATAAACATGAAACATTCAGGAGAAAACACCAATAGTGTACCCAACCAAGCTTCTGATAAGGAGACGAGAAAGGACAGAAGGAAGCCAAATGCTATTCACTAAGACTACCACTCTCATCACAAGATCAGAGTGCTTGAGCCTTGAGGACAGAATGGTTTCAAGAAAGGGACCCACAGAGCTGGAGAGGCCCTGGGTGTTGGAGAAGGCCTGGATCTCAAGGCTCCTCAGGGCTGCCTCAAGTTTCTGTTTCACATATTCTGATGTAGCATTCCTTGGTTGTCTCGGGTATGGTGCTAGTGGGTCCTGATGCAGGTTGGGCCTCCCCTGCAAAAGGCACAGGGGATTTAACATAGTGGTATCCATGTGGTACTAACTCTGCAGGAACACAGAGAATGAGAGCTGTGGGGCATGGCTACCTCCACTAGATGTCAAAGGATGCTTAAGAGAGCTTTAGGGCCCAGGTAAAGAACTTCTACAAGAGCAGGGCCACCACAGGGCAACATCTGGTGGATCATCCCAGAATTGTAGAGCCACCAGTCTGAACTCCAGCCTGGAAGAGCCACAAAGCACAAGATGATAACCCGTGAGAACTGCAACATGGAATGCACCCAGAAAAGCCATTGGGGCTGGGCTTAGGGCACAATCTCCACTTCATTATGTCTGGAAGATGGGAGATGGTGTCACAGAAGATTATTCTCAAGTCCCAACATTTAATGTTGTTTACCTTGTTGGGCATTAGACTTTCTTGGGACTTATTGCTCCTTTTTTCCTATTTCTCCCTTTTGGAAAGGGAATATCTATCCTTTGCCTATCCCACTATTATATTCTGGAACCACAGAGATTGTTTGATTTTATAGGAGGGTGAATTTGCCTCAAGATAAATTGTATCTTGAGTCTTAGCTATAAAGATAAAACTTTGAACTTAGACTTTAAAGTTTATATCGGAATAAGTTAAGACATTTGGGTCTATTGGAGTATAATGAGTGTATTTTTTATGAGAGAAGGACGTGAATTTTGGAGAGATGAGCAGAATGCTGTGGTTTTAATATTTGTATTCCTTCAAAATTCATGTTGAAACTTAATTCCAAATACGTTATAATTAAGAGACAGGATCTTTAGGAAGTAATCAGGGCACGATGGCTCTGCTCTTGTGTGAAAGGGATTGATGTCCTCAAAAAGAGCCTTCAGAGATTAGCCTCACCTTTTTTCCCCTTCCTGTATGTGAGGACACAGCATTCATCCCTCTGGAAGAAGCACAGAGTGAGTTCTTACTAGATGTCAAAGTTGCCAGCACGTTGATTTTGGACTTCCCAAACTCCATATCTGTGAAAGAATAAATTTCTGTTGTTTATAAATTGCCCAGTCTAACATGTGTTGTTACTGCAGCAAGAACAAACTAAGACAGGTATCCTCTCACTGATCCCACCATAATCCCACAATAAGCTCTTACTTATGCTCTTGCTGAACTTACCTACCCAACTCCTTAGGGTCCTGACCTATCACCTTTTCTCTGTCTTCAATGTCTCATGTGGCAAAATTAAAAGCCAAAACCATCAATCTACTACATCTGGCTCTATAGATCTCAAAAAGCCTATGTAGCCATGCTAGGAATAGTGTCAACTGAAGGATGATGAAGTTCACAAATTTGGAGAGGAGAACTTTATTTCCCATATAGGATGAAGCCTGCAGATTGGCCATTCTGACAGACTGGGAAGCAAAGCCTTGGGCAGAAGCTGCGAGAATGTACCTGAGGAGACAGCAACAGGAACAGGAATTTATGCTGAGCAGGGTGGCTAAATATACATATTTAACAAGCTATGAGAGGAGTCATGAATATTTATAGAAAAGATAAGCATGTGCATGCATAATTGAGCTTCATGCCCCCTTCATTGGTTGCATGCACAGAAAATGGTGGTGTTAGAATAATCTAAGGGTGGAGTTTTTGGCTCTTTGACATCAACAGGAGAAGCAGAAGACATGAATACCCTTTACTGTGCATCCTCCACAGATTTGTCAGAAACACTGACACTAATGGTCAGTGGCCTCTTATCGAGAAGGAATGCTGGCCTTAGGCAGGAGGAGTAACATTGGGCAGTTAGTTGAAATTGGTGGTGGACCAAGTCTCTCCAGAGGCTGGTTCTGTTAATCCTTAGGGAAGACAGAGTAACGGTGATTAACAAGGGAGGGGATATAATGAGGCATGTCAACCTCCCATCCTGTTATGGCCAGAATTTCAGTTTTAAGGTTTCTCTGGGGTCCACTTGGTCAAGAGGGGGTCTGTTCAGTTGGTTGTGGGGCTTAGGATTTTATTTTTATTTCTCAATGAGAAGAACTTTTTGTGCTACTTTTTGTTGGGGGCTCTGCTATTGCCTGTGGGTTCCTCACCTACTGCTGGTATTCCATGCAGTTATTTTCCTCCTAGTGTCTGAGAAAGTGAGGATGCTCATCTGATAGCTTTTTTTCTCTTAGTGCCTATTCATCTTCTCCTTTTGGTGATGGGGTGGGTAGGAAAGCTAAGGGGTGCAGTTCCACAAGCGTTAGCGCATTCCTGATTTAGGAGGCTGTTGGAAGAGCCATTATGCTTCCTGAGTCAGGAGAAAGGGTGTCTGGGCCCCCAGGTCCCTTTCTGATGATCTCTCTTTACTGGCCCCTTTATTTCCAGACCCAGCAGAACCATTCTTCCTAACAAAACCATTTTTACTCTGTGTCATGGAAATTATTATGAGCTTGGTCATAGGCAGAAGAGATGACAAGGCATTTTCAGTATAGTGATGGGCCTGGTTTACTATTTTCTCAGGAGAGGTTAATATGTAATTTTTGTTTGAGATGCAAATAATTTCTATTGAGAAAGAAAAAAAACCTTTATCTGAAGAATGCGAGTACTTGTAAATTATCAGGTTCAGAGAGACATTAAAATGAGATAGCAGTCATGTCCTACTCCCTTTTTGAGCTGTGTCTTCCTCTTTGGAAACTGCTTGCTATTGCCACAGGTAGCTAGCTATAAATTAACCTAACAATACCGAACTGGACGCTATATCTCACATTCTATAGCTTGACAATGCATAGCCAATCACTAATTAATGCTATCTCAGCAAACCAATGAGAATTCCTGACAAACAACTTTGTACCAGTCCATTTCCTGCCTTCCCTTTTGCTCGTAAAAACTTGCTTGTAACAAGGGCTTAACAGAGCTCATACCCAAATTTACTTGGATCTGACTCTTCTCAGCAGTTGTCCTCATTTTGGCTCAAATAAACTCTTTACATTATATTTTGTGTTTTAGCCTCTTCCTTTGAGGTCAACACTCAAATAGAACAGATGATCACATAGATAATCGTTTATTTTCTGGGTGGGCATTAACCAGTTTTGTGTCTAACCCAGAAACCTTATTCTGACATTTCCTATAAATACCTAGCTTCTTGAAATGCTCTTTGAATTGGTTCTAACATCATATTGGTTCTCTAATTAATTAATGAGTTGAATAAAACATTGAACTCTGTTCATTTTATATTCATTCATTTATTTTTTATTAAATCATAACTGTGTACATTAATGGATTTATGGGGTACAATGTGCTGATTTGATATCCAATTTGGAATGCTTATATCAAACTGGTTAACATAACCTTCACCTCACTTTCATTTTATATTTATATGAGAGTCATGATGTTATCTTTTGAAAATTTTACTTTAACACTATTTCATTGTGGACAAGGATAAGCAAAAAGAAAGACCATTTGTAGTAGAAGCATTTTCACTAATCATACTGTCAAACTTCACCCTCTCTATTGTATGTTTGCCTTTCAGATGAAAGAAAATTTGTTCTTTTTTTCTGGAGGAAATTCTCCAGTAATCATTTATCATTCTGCAGTTTCTATGTAATTCTCTGCTTCCTTAACAAGGTAGTTCAGGACACATTAAAATTTGCTTTAATACTTCTTTGGGGAAAAAAGTCACACTTTTAGTGAATGAATAAGAAACATTTTTACGCTATTATTTTTATCTACCATGCCATGAATTCATAGGGAAGAGGTTCCAGTAGCTCAGGGAGGCACCTTGCCATTGAATGTGACAAAGTGTTGATTGACTTTTGAATTCATGGGAAATAGGTTCCAGCACCTTGTATCACTGTTACATGGGGGCTGTTGGTTATCCTGTGTGCTATGCTGTACACCTATTATGCCATGAGCTCATGGGGAATGAATAGGTTCTTGCACCTAAAAGCATGGGTCCACTGGCACTCCTGTGTGCTATGTTATATGCTTATTATGCCATGAATTCATAGGGAATGGGTTCAGGAGCTCAGGCTCCTTTCTGTTGGTTCTCACAAAGTGGGCTTCTCTGGGTTGTGCAGGCTGGCGCTTCAGTTGAACCCAGGTACCTTTCTCTTTGGCTTCCTTCTTTTTCTGATCATTTTCCTTCACACATTTCAGGAAGCTATCTCGGCTCTTAGAGTGATTAATATGCTCAATACGAACATTAATCCTCTTCGCGAGGATCTTGCCCTTAACTTGCTTGTTTACAACAATGCCAACAGCATGCTGGGTAACATTGTAGACTCTTCCAGTTTTGCCACGGTAACGTTTGTGTGGCATGCTTTTTGAACAGTACCCCATTCCCTTGATGTCTACAATATCGCCTTTCTTGTAGATGCACATATATGTGGCTAAAGGAACAACTCCATGTTTTCTAAAAGGCCTAGAGAACATGTATTGGGTGCCTCTCCTCTTTCCCTTTGTGTTTGTCATTTTGGTGAATTACTGGAAGATGGTGTCTCTGGCTGAAAGCCTTAATAAGGTAGTTTAAAAAGTTGTCTAAGTTGCCTAAAAAGTTGTCTCAGACCAAATTTTTAAGGCTCTATGTGAAAAATACCATGGATATGTAAAGTTGACGTTGGATGAGTTTGAAAAGTTTCTTGCCTATGCAAGGTAATGACAACAACAAGAAAGGAGTTCTCTGTGCTTTCTTACTGACTCTTAACTTTGCTATAAAGTTTTGACCTCTGCTGGGCACTTTCCAGATCTCCACTGGCCTCTTACTTGAACTAGCTTTAATGAGCTCTTAAAGTTAGTGAAGACTTCTAGCTGCAACAACTCTGCATAGACTTTCTCTTGTATCACCATAGAAACAAGACCTTCACTGTGGAAAAAAATCACATTATAATGAGGAAGACCGTTGTAAAATATGGATGAATGAGTTTAACAGCAAACAGAGTGAACTTGTAGTAGGAAGGAACGTAATGACAGCAAGTATTGGAGGAAGGAAATAGGATGAGCTGCTAGTCTCAGAAGGGAGAGAAAAAATGCAAAGTCTAACACTTGCTTTATGAGTCTGACTTCTTACATGTCCAGTAAGTGGCTGGAGGCTCCCACTATGGTGAAGGGTGTGATGATAAGCAGAATATTCATGACTCTGAGCTGCTTCTGCATATTATTTTGGGAGATCCAGCAAAAATGCAGGTGAGATTTAACAAGCTTAAGAGAGCGCCTGTGTGAATTGATAAGAAAAATACTAATGCCTAAGTAGATAATGGGCAAAACTAATAAAAAGAAAAAAGAGTGCATAACAAGTATAAAGGAAGAAAAATAATTTTCTCCTGTATCTTTCATGAGTTCTTAGCTAGGACTTCCTATACTGAAAGACAAATTAACAAGAAAAAAGACAAACAGAAGTTTAATAATATGTATACCTCATATATACATGGTAGAAAAACCCAGAGAAATGAATAACTCACTTGAGTAGATCTCTAAGAATTATCCTAGACTTCAGGCTTAAATATCACCCTTCTCTGAAACAAGAAGCGAGAGTGTGTGGGCGGCACCTGTGGCTCAGTGAGGAGGGCGCCGGGCCCCATCTACCGAGGGTGGTGGGTTCAAACCCAGCCCCCGCCAAACTGCAACAAAAAAATAGCCGGGCGTTGTGGCGGGCGCCTGTAGTCCCAGCTGCTCGGGAGGCTGAGGCAAGAGAATCGCGTAAGCCCAAGAGCTGGAGGTTGCTTTGAGCCGCGTGATGCCACAGCACTCTACCAAGGGCAGTAAAGTGAGACTGTCTCTACAAAAAATAAAAGAAAAACAAAAAACAAGAAGCGAGAGTGTGGGCCGCATAACAAGGATAAGGCTTATTATGAAGGTTTAAGTCCGTGCCTTTTGATTATAAATCTATAATGATTTAGTCATCTCTCTCTTCCTCATGCAAAGAGGTAGACACCCTTATAAATGTAGATTTCTCTTATAAAAGGACAACTTTTTAAAGCTACTCTTGGGTCTGTAGTTTCTCAAAATAATCAGTTCAAAATAATTCTTTTGCCAAAAAAGGCATATCTTGGAATGACATATTCTGGCCTCCAACTGTCAGATTTGAGGCAGCATGTTCTAAGCCCCATCACAAAGAAATTTAACTGGCAAATAAATATATGAAAAAGCTCGAGTCAATTGATAACTATAAATAAAAGCAGTGCATCATCATTGTTGCTTATCAAATTGATGTTGGGACTCAGAAACTGATATCCCCAAATAGGGCACATTCATGTGCTAAACTGAAGATAAAGCCCCAAGGTCTCTCCACAAACATTTCTCCCAAAGCATACATCTTTCTCTGCCTGAGATCCAGACCCACCAAGGAGAATATTTTTTTTTCCTCCCTATAAGACAAAGAATTCAACCATAGCTGAACAAATCCCTTCATTGTCAAAAAGAATTATTTACAAATAAATCTCCGTTACTGGATCCACCCATTGTCCCTGGTAATCCTTTGTTGCTTGTGGTGTTTATATGTAATAATACATATATTTTTGTCCACAGTTCCTGGCTTATAACTTCCATAGTCCTTGTTATAATGTTGGGACACTTTAGGCCTCAGGGGCAGACCTTAGGAGATTGAACCGCTCCCCCCATTTTTCCTGTCCTCATTTCACCTGCCTAAGGCAAGACTTTAATTTGATTATGGGTCAAAAGACCCTCATTCCAGAAAGGGTCTTGACTTATACTCTGGAAAAAGGAATGCTGCACAGAGAGGCCAGGAAGAATCTGAACAGAAAGGCCTTGCTGGGTTTAGATTGTGTGCTTTTTGTCTACACAGTCAGTCATGGCTATGTATGAACCCTTCACAAAAACCCAAGAGGACAGGATTCAGAAAGTTTTGGATAACTGACCACATGGAGTTTCTTGCAGGGTGGCACACCCGTTCCCCCACACTTTGCCCTATACATCACTATATTTATACCCTTTGTAATGCCCTTTATAATAAATTAATAAATGTGTTTCTCGGACTTCTGTGAGTCACTCCAACTTGAAGTTCTCCAGGCCTCGACTTGGTTGTTGCTATCTATAATAGCTAAAAACCAGAGTAAAAGAGAGTGCTGGATTGGGCTTAGATGTTGGTCTGCCTGAGCTTGGGCTATTAGACTCATAGCTATACCCCAAGGGCAAAACCAAGTAACTATTAAAAGCAGATGGTATAGTGTGAAGGAACTGTTCACACTATTATTTTGTAGACTGATATCATCAGCTTCCTGAGGAAACTTTACTAAAATGTATTATGAAGGTATATAATTTAGGGGCAGTTTGGCAGAACATATTTGGGTTAATACAGGACCCACAGTTCAGTATTAAACAACTGCAGATGGGTATATACGATCCAAGACACACAGAAGGTTATTCCCTAGGAAACAGCCAGCCAGGTGGAGTGGATAAAAGCCCAGACTGTAAGTTCTGTTTACCTTGAGAAGGAGGGCTCACTTCCCCCACAAAGGTCAAGTGGAGCACTCCACATGAAGTAGCTGGTACACTTCATATTTGAGCCATGTGGGACTGGCTTTGTGATGACTGATATTCTCCCATTGAATATGCCCATTACCCAGGTCATGGTAAATGCTGTGTAATATCCTATGTGTGTTACGCCTATAAGATCAAAGGACAGTCAGGGATACCTTTCCAAATTTGATGTCTCAGCTTCTCATGGGTCTTACTGATAATAGTAATAAAAACATTAGGTTAATTAATATGACAAAGGTGAAGGGTAAAGGGAGAGACAAAGGACTCATTTTGGAAGTTAGAGATTTTTAAATGGCTATTAAGAAATAAGATGAATATAGAAAACATTCATCGAGGTGAAACTAAGAGGAAAAAGAAAGGGGAGGGTCACAGGACTTGTCTCAGCAGAGAAGAAATCTTTATGTTGTTATTTGAAAAAGGAAGAAACAAAATGAAAATTGAAGAGATTAAAACAAAATTCTTAACACAAAACTTGAAGTTTGAGTGCTGATCCCCAACATTAAAGGGCCCTAGTTTTCTGTATTTCCCTCAGTTTAGAGGAATTAAAAAAAACAGTATAATACAAATAAAAAAATACAGAATACAGTTTTCTGTATTTCCCTCAGTTTAGAGGAATTAAAAAAAACAGTATAATACAGAAACAATACAGAATAATACAAATAAAAAATACAGAATACAGTTTTCTGTATTTCCCTCAGTTTAGAGGAATTAAAAAAAACAGAAGTTAAAGATTATGATGCAGGCCTGGCACAGTGGCTCACACCTGGAATCCTAGCTCTCTAGGACATCGAGGCAGGAAGATGGCTTTAGCTCAGGAGTTTGAGACCAGCCTGAGCAAGGAAGGGAGAGACCCTGTCTCTACTAAAAATAAAAAATATTAGCTGCGCAAGGTGGTGTGGGGCTGTACTCCCAGCTTCTCATGAGGCTGAGGCAGGAGGATCACTTGAACCCAGGAGTTGAGGTTGCTGAACTAGGCTGAAGGTGAACTAGGCTGAGGCCATAGGAGTCTAGCCTGGGGTGATAGATTCTGTCTCAAAAAAAAAAAAAAAAGATTATGATGAGAAGTCCCACCTGGAATTGCCTGGGATGATGGTTAGACTGGTTAATCAAAATAAAGCTTAACTCCATGATTGCATTAATGTATACAGCTATGATTTAAATAAAAAAAAAAATAAAGATTAACAGAAGAACCAGGGTTCCTGGGCCCAACCTGGATGAGGACCCAAAACTTTATACACAAGAGAATAAAATGGTCTGGGAATGGAGAAGAGAAGTTCATGGGACTAGAATGCATAACATAGAGGTTGATAGGATTATGGAAGTTGGTATATTTGAACATGCTTCATATGAAGTGGTTGCATCTCTTCCACTTGATTGTATTATGGGAATGGACATTGTATCTAATGAGAGAATATTTCCCCCACCTAGCACTGTAAAAAAGAAAGCATCTAAATCTTCCCTTTAAGCAATATCAATCAGACATGCTAAATGGGAATCAGTAAGATTGTCTGAACCCATGCAGTGCAGAGTAGAAGCTGGAGTGCTGGTAGGGACAAATTCTTGATTTGCTAGCCCTCTGTGGAGCCTATACTGGGGCTGGTGGCAAAGGCCTCTGAATGCCTCCCAGAACAACTATTGGACTAGAGAATTTGTACTAGAGAATTTCTACTTGAGGATCATTTCCTACCTTGTTATGGGACATTAACTGAAGCTACCTCTATGAGTGAAGGACATAAAATGATATTGATACCCTAAGTACTCATGTTTCCCAGGTGATGTCAAAGAAACACTCTAGTGGGGACAGCAGTGCCAGAAGAGTTCCACAATGAAATGGAAATGGTTTATGCAGGATCATGGTATCTAGGGAGTGTAGGGAGGACGTACTCATGGGCAGGGAGCCCTTTTGCCCTAGGATTAACTCTGAAACTGTGTAAAGATTCTACAATATCCTAAAAACAGCTTTCTATGTACTGACCAAGAGCTGCTGTGTTTATGGCTGCTGGCCCAAGGCAAAGGAACACCATTCTGTTTGGAAGGCTTATAATTTATCAAAGAAGGTAAAAACATATCAGCTTGGTAGGATGATTTGCATGCTGTTTTTCTAGCAGTGATGAAAGACTTGAGCACTGGTATAAGCTCCTATGTTTAGGTTCTTACCAACTTGTGGAGAGTGGCAAATGGCCTGACAAGACACAGTTGGAGAAACTGGTTATTTTACCAAGGCTTTGACTGGAATGATTATATTTTCAGATATGACCAGACTGCTTTGAGCAATTGAGGTCAACTTTATAGATCCAATAAAAGTCCCTTGGAATGACTGACTTTGTATCTTGTCTATGTAGTCCCTTTACTTAGTTTCTGACTTACGAGGTAAAGAATGCCATTTTCTGACAGACCCAGGAACCTCAAGTTGTCTTGGGAATTCAAAGAGTGCAGTATGCCCAATTCTTACAGGTATTGCAGGTATAGTCTGGCAAATCCTTGGCTTGGCTTCCTAACCTTGAGGCTTTTAAAAGTCCAATGTGAAATTCCTTAAGAAAGAAGTGTCAGCAAAGTCAACTCAAAAAGAGCCTATGTGGCCAATCCCTATTCTTGCTGTGCTTTATGCAAATAGGCCAACTATAATTAGACTGAAGTTTACTTTGCAAACAGATTTGCCTTTGGTAAAAATGGGGGACTGGAGAGAGAAAAATTATGTTTCAGAAGAAAACTATAGTTATTAGATTCTAGCCCTGTTCATTGGTCACAATTTAAAGTTTTATTATTTGCCTACAATTTCAATTTGGAATAAATCCTGAAATTTTTTTTATTATTATTTAATTCTCATAAAAAACTGTGAAGTGAGAGGAAAATTCACTGAATAGGTGAAAATAAAGGAGGTTCTTGGATGTTGAGGTCAAGGTCACGTAACTAAGGCCATTGAGGTGTCCCATCTCTAAGTTTGAACTTTTTCCATTGCATCAAACTTGCAGCTCATAGGTTTATAAGGCTTCTGGATCTCTTTCATGATCAAAAAACACCTCCAGTGCACCATGTGGTATATACACTGTGCTCTGTAGTCCTTATGCATCTTGATGGTATGTTAGGCACTTTAGATGAAGTTAGGGCTGATGGCTCTTGTCCAAACTGCAGATAACTATCCTCAGATTCTCAATTTGTGTGTGCATGTATATCTCAGTAAGGTAGCTCCGTCTCTAAGATTTCTTCAGATTCTGTTTCTTGTCCTTAACTAATGATCTTGTTACAGAGCAACACATAATCCTGAATTCTTTCTTGGCTACAAATCTCCAAACTAATGTTTTCAAATTTCTCTTCCACTTTCCTGACTTGGATTCTGTGAAATTGCTACTACCTTTTCCCTGGCAAGCTGAAGCTCAAAAACTTATCAGATTGTCTCTGCCTACTTCCACTTTAACTGACAATGCTTCAAGTACACCTCAACTGACTGCCATCCAGACTCTAAGGAAACTGATTTATAGAGTGTTCCAAACATTAATATTTATTTTTCTTCTGCTGGAATGCCCCATTTGCCATGCCATCTCCTGAAAGAGACACAACTGTTTCACGGGCCTGGCCTATACCTTGAAAAGGGAAACTGGTTTAATGAGATGCTTTGCCAATGCCCTATTAACTCAGTTTTTCTCTACATAGCCACTAATTCACTTTTGGTGGATGAAACTTCTAGGGAAATTTCAGACAGGGGGATGTTAGAGCTCAGAAATTGATATCACAAAATATGACACAATGACAGGCTAAACTGCAGAAGAATCCTCAAGGTCTCTCCTAAAGCACAGCAGACGTCTATCTGCCTAAGACCAAGACTCATCAAGAACAATTACTTTTTCTTCCTCTCCCTGTAAAACCAAGAATGTAATCAAATCTAAACAAGCTCTTTCACTATCAAAGAGAGCTATTTGCAAGTTAACCTTTGTGGATCAATTCATTTTCCCTAGCAGTCCATTATTGCCCCCCGAGAGAATTCATTTCATCCCCTATCCCATAACCTGTTTTTCCAGGATGGTACATAAGCTTCTGAACTGCACTGAGGGATGGGGAATCACTGTAATTCTCCCTGTGTATACTAATTAAATAAACATTTGGGAGAAGGAGGTTGGGTAATTCATACCTAATTGGTATAATGTACATAAACATTTTGGGTGAAGGCACATTTATAACATTGACTTAAAATGTACAAAAGCAAATTACACAAATAAAATGTGTGTACCCCTATAATATTCTGGAAAAAAGTATAAATGCCAGAGGAAAGTTCCATATGTTTTATATTTTAATACAGATTTTTCCAAAATGTTTCACAAATTTTTGATCACTCTTCAACTGTATACCCATGTATATATATTCCTTCAATGTTTTAAAATACGTTCCCTCTAAAATATATCATCATATATGCCAAATAATCTAAAAATAGTATATCCATTTGGTGATGAAAGTGGGGTTTTTGACAAACATATGATACTACGCTATTGAAAAAATTTTTAAGCCTTTTCTCCCATTAATCTGCCTTTTGTAAACTGATTTTTCAGTGAAACTTTGGAGGGAAAAGGAGAAGTTTTCTCTTGATCTCTACATTGACAAAGATTTTTAAAGGACAATAGTTAATGGTGAAGATGGAGGTAATAAGCATGTTTATACATTTTTTTGGTGTAAGTGGGAACTGTACAACTTTTCAGGAAATTAATATGATATGGCATCATGAATCAAGAACCTCAACCAGCACTCTGGGAGGTCGAGGAAACTGTCTCTAAAGAAAATAGCCGGGCATTGTGGTGGGAACCTATAGTCCCAGCGACTTGGGAGGCTGAGGCAGGAGTATCACTTGAGCCCAAGAGTTTGAAGTTGCTGTGAGTTACGACACAAGAGCCCTCTACTGAGGGTGACAAATGAAACTCTGCCAGAAAGAAAAAAAAAAAGAACCTCAACTAGTGATTTAGGATTCCCACTTACAGGAGCTTAAGTATTAAAGAAATAATTTGTGAAATAAATGTTGAGTGTAGAATTATTTATAAATCAAACTACTGGGAATAGCCTGAATGCCCTCAATAAGGAAATTGTTAAGTAAATCATGTGTACCCTACATCTCCTCCTTGCTCACTTTATTTTAACAGTATTGCCCTCTTCCTGTTTCTTGCATATCCCAGGTCTGCCCTAGCACTGGTGTAACAGAAGTAAAGGTCTGAAAAGGGCAATAAAATGTTTTACAAGTTGTCTCTTTAAACATCCATACCCTTTTTGGAAATTAAAACCTTCATGGCTTCTCAAAGCCAGTAATCAAAGGAGCAGAAAATGTTCTTTGCTCTTTGTTTTTTGTTATCTTTAACCACTGGCAGATGATTCAATAGAATTGTCTAGAGAAGGCTCACAAGATCCACACTGGAGATAAGATCAATGGAAACCACCAATTATAGTTGAGTAACAATAGCCCCAAGTCACAATATGTAATACTGTGACATAGACCTGAACCCAATCACCAATCCCCAGCCCTTTAAAAAGCCCTGTTTCTCCTGCTTAAAGGCAGGATGGTGGTCTTTGAGATGCTAGTCTGCCACCCTCCTTATTTGCCAGCAAATTAATAAACTTCTCTTTCCTTTTCCTCAAACCATTTGTTCTTGTTCTTTTTTCTCATTGATTTAGCCTCATGGACAAGTACTGAACTTTCAGTAATGTCAGGACAATCGTATTTGCTCTTCTTTCTCTTGGGATATTATTCCCTCAGATACATGCATGGTTTGCAACCTTACCTCGCCCAGGTCTTTATTCAAATGCCACTCCTCTGTAAAACTTCATCTCTCTATCACTCTTTTTCCTAGCTTCATTTTTCTTTCTAGAACTTTTCACCATCTAACATTCTATGTAGGATCTTGATTACAAGTCAGTCTATCTATAAAGTTCATCATTGTCTAGTAGCCTTGGAAAAGATTTAAAATTTTAAAGCCCAATTAAACTCTACATTACATTGTACTGCAAGTTATTGCATGTTTCTAAAAATAAAACAGAAAGAAGAACCTTTGAGTCAAACTGAGATTTAAAAGGGTATTGACTCCAAAATATGAAATTGGCTGAGTGAGAAGCCTTCTTTTCTTATTATATGATAGTGACAAAGTTGATTAAACTCGACTTTTTTGCAGTGTAGCTATCTCAGGCCAATGTCTCTTGAAGCTGGAGCTTTAGGAAACTTGGTAGGAAAAAATATCAGGATGTTAGAGAATATTGGCTGTTTCTTGTGGCCTTTAGTAAGGTCATAGGGGAAAAAAAGGACAGCCTTGATCTCTGCTGACCTGCCTGAAAATAGAAAGGGAAAAATATACAACTTTGTTAATATAGACCCTCTGCCCATGGGTGAGATTGTCGAGATTCAGTTAATCATGCTTCTCATAGAATTGGCAAAACCAGAATTTCTGCCCTGTTCTAAAATTAGCATAAAAGGCAAGGAGGTGGGAAATACAGCAGGGAGATAAAATTGGGACACCTGAGAGGCCAGGGAAACAAGGAAGCCAGAGTCCCTGGGCTCTTTCTACAATACCTCCTGCCTTCAACTCTCTGATTTAAATCTTTCTTCCTATTTCTCGGGGTCAGCCAATGGGCTGCAGCCTGGTCACAGGGGTGCAGATTATTCTGCCTCACCTTTTGTTTCACCAGAGGTTTATTGCTTTCACTTATTACATGTTTCCAAGAGTCAAACAATTAAATTTGTGCCTATGGCTAAAGGCAAAGTTCCAAGGCTATAGCAAAGCAGCGGAAGGGGTTGGGGTACAGGTCTGTACCCAAAGGTTCTAATCCTACTAGAGTTTCAAGAGAATTGATTATCAGTGAAACTTCAAACCTTGTCAAAATAGAAACTCCTATTTCTTCAGCCTCAAAGGAAATGGTAGCCCCCACCTGTCATAAACTGTGTTAGCAGGAAGTGGGCTGCTAGAGAGATTCAATCTCTAGAAGAGATTCCTATTTTATGATCCTCTTCTGAGGCTATCTTGCTCACACATAACCATGGAGGGCAACAAATAAAACAGGTTTGGGGCAGCCATATTGGCTGTTTAGTAAATTCAGTTTTTTGCCAAGACAAGAACTCCATTCTATCCCTGCCCAGAAATAAATACTTAGGATTGATGTATCCTCCACAGTAGGATTGATGACTACTGTTTGTTTTCCTTCCTTTTCTTTTCCAAATGATAGGGCTTTTAAAATAAAAAATGTTTTATTCTATTTCCTTTTACCATTTTTATCTGTTAGAGGTGGTTAAATGTATCAGTGAGTCCTAGATTGCATATTCATGAGGAGAAAGATCTGAAACTAAGAAAAATGCACATATTTCATTTGTAGCTGTATGCAATAAGGACATTACATTTGGTTGTTTCTCCTTCAAAATCTGTGCATTTTCATTTGTAAATAGGATAGTTACATCATATCAAGTGGTGACATTTTTGATACTGGATATATGAGAAAAAGGAATGCTAAACATTCAGGGGATAGAATGTAGTGGACATATAATGCATCTCTATTTGGAATCGCTTCTTTTCAGAAACATCTCTCCCTTACTCTGTGTGATGCTGAGTACTAGTAAAAATGTCTGTCCTATATTTTGGATGCTATGTAATCAGGAATAGATAGAAGCTATGTAATCAGGAATCTCCCACTCACTTGGTCACAGGGTTGGTTCGAGTATAGGTATACAACTTAAGATGGATGAATTAGAATTCTCATTGGAATTGTGCCAGAGCTAAGATTTTTTCTCATTCTTCTAATTTTATGATTCTGAAAGCGTTTGAAATTGGGTAGCTAACTATGGTGCTTTTTAGAAGAAGTATATCTGAAAATGGAGGAAATAAGGCCAATACACAGATTAAAACAGAATTAAAAGATGAAGAGGAGGAAGAAAAAAGGAGATAAGTAGAGATACAGAGATAGAGATAGCAATTTGGATTATCTTCTGGAAGTAATTTCAGGGTGTTCCTGGATCTATTAATGGCTGTCACAGAAATCATCTCTACCTCTGTATTTTCCATGTACATTATACAATTAATTCCTTTCTTACTGAGTTTGAGTTGGGCTTCTGAAACTGGCAACAGAAAGGGTCCTGATTTAGACAGTAGTCAACCACTCAGTTTTCTGTATCATTACCTGCTATCTGCCTCCTGCCCTCACCATTCCTCTGGAAGTCCTCTTGCCAGCCACCATCAACTGGTTTTTAAAGCTGATGAATCCTTTTTTATCTCTAGCTTCCTGAATCTTTTTACTGAGGTTGATGCTGTTTATAACTATTTTTCTTAAAATCTTCTTCCATTGACATTTACAATAAAAAAGTTGTCTATACTCATCTTCCACTGACTTTTGAGAGACACTTTTGTTGTTGTCGTTTTTGTTCCTACTGTTTAAATTTCTCCTTAACTTGAGTAGAGAGCAAGATGGCAGCCGAGTAACAGCTTCCTTGCATCTGGGCACCATGAGTCCGGGGAGATAGGACTCCAGGCATCTCTGGCTGGTGGGATCTGCCTATCATCACCCCTGTGAGGACACAGAGAGTCAGTGAGAGACTTCTGGACCCCAAGAGGAGGACTAAAACAGTGGAAAACCGCCAAGTGGTCGGGTGTGTTCAATCGGTCTAAACCCGCCCGCAACTGTAAGTTCAGTAGCAGCGAGACTGCAAACCGGAAAGGCCTTACCTGTGAACTGTTTTGGTGTCTTTGGACTTGGCACTCAGTTGAACTGCCTTGGGGAGAGCCTGAGCGGGAGTGCAGAGAACTTTGGCCGTTGTCTAGGGCCAGTCTGAGCCGCTGAGCCAGACGGAGCTAATAGTGTTTGGCTGTGGGCCACAGGGAGCCATTGTGAGTGATCTGCCCCTGCAAGCTCCACCCTCAGGGTTGCAGAGCTAGAATCCAGGTGGGAGCTGGTAACCTAGCAACTGAGTAGCCTAAGGGTGGGGTCTGAGCTGCCTTGCAGCCCTAACCCTCAGGGACAGAGTGAGACCGGTTTTGGCACACTGGATAAGTGGATAGCCACTTCAACAGTGATTCCAGCGACAAGCACTTTCCTGGGAAAGCTTCTGCTCAGCAAGTTTATAAGTTCAAAGTGCCTTTTAAGTGGGCTGAAGAGAGATTTAGGGTGCCTGCTGGGGTTTGAGAAACTAGCAGCCTCCAGTAGTATCAGAACTGTGATTAACATCTCATACCCCAGAAGACCACATGTTGCCCAGACAATATTCAACAACATAAACATACAGTTTTGTTTTTGGTTGTGTTTTTTTTTTTTTGGTTTGGTTGTTTTTTTGTTTATTTTGATGTTGTTGATGTTGTTTTGTTTATTAATTTCAACCTTTTCCGTATAGATCTTTTTTCTTTCTCAATTTTTCTAGTTTAATTATAATTTCCCATTGCTGCCTTTTTTAATAACTAGAACTTCATTTTTGCTGGTGTTTCTACTGCTATTACTTGTTTTTTTACCCAATATTATCCCGGAAAGTTTTCTGTTTGCTTGTTTTGGTTTGATTTATAGCATTTTTGTCTTTCCTTTCTACTTGGTGGAGGTGGGGTACTGTGTCTGATCAGGTTAGCAAAGAGTTGCTGACCTCAAGGGAACCACCCAACTGGGCACCCCCAGAAGGTGGTTTTTTTAATGTTGTGTCAAAGTACCCTACTGTACACCTATATTGCTCTGTCTCCCTCTTTCTGTGTCTCTCTTCTTTTTGTCAATATTCCTTTTACCCACCCCCTCTCCTTTCTCTATTTTTTTTTTCCTTTTCACTTGGTCCTCCTTTCTTTCATCCCTTTCTTGCTCTTCAACCTTCTCACCCTTCTGGTCCTGTACCAAAAGGACTCATCTAACCCTTAGTCCACAGGCATGAGAACTTAAAAAGCAAGAGGAAGTGAAAGGAAAATAAGGGCAAGGAAAAAGATAAAAGAAATCACTCATGAGGAAGAATCAGCAGAAAACCCCAGGCAACATGAAGAACCAGTCCAGAACAACCCCGCCAAGGGACCATGAGGTAGCTACTGCAGAGGATTCCACCTATAAAGAAATGTTAGGAACGGCAGAAAGGGAATTTAATACACATGATGAAAACAATACACATGATGAAAACAATGAAAGAAATGATGGAAACAATGAAGGAAACTGCTAATAAAGTGGAAAATAACCAAAAGGAAATCCAAAAACAGAATCAAATAAGAGATGAATGAGATGAAGAATATAAAAAGGATATAGCAGAGCTGAAGGAACTGAAACAGTCAATTAGGGAACTTAAAGATGCAATGGAAAGTATCAGCAACAGGTTAGACCATGCAGAAGAAAGAATTTCTGAGGTAGAAGACAAAGTTCTTGAGATAACTCAGATAGTAAAACAGGCAGAAAAGAAGAGAGAGAAAGCAGAATGTTCACTGTCAGAATTATGGGACTTTATGAAGCGTTCCAACATACGAGTTATAGGAATTCCAGAAGGGGAAGAAGAATGCCCCAGAGGAATGGAAGCCATACTAGAGAATATTATAAAAGAAAATTTCCCAAATATCACCAAAGATTCTGACACACTGCTTTCAGAGGGATATCGGACCCCAGGTAGCCTCAACTCTAACCGAGCTTCTCCAAGACACATTGTGATGACCCTGTCCAAAGTCAAGACAAAAGAAAAGATTCTGCAAGCTGCCAGGAGTAAGCGCCAGTTGACCTACAGGGGCAAATCCATCAGAGTGACCACAGACTTCTCTAATGAAACTTTCCAAGCAAGAAGACAATGGTCATCTACCTTTAATCTACTTAAACAGAACAATTTCCAGCCCAGAATTCTGTACCCTGCTAAGCTAAGCTTCAAAATTGATGGAGAAATCAAATCATTTACGGATATACAAACATTGAGGAAATTCGCCACAAGAAGACCAGCTCTACAGGAAATACTTCAACCTGTTCTGCACACTGACCACCACAATGGATCAGCAGCAAAGTAAGAACTCAGAAATTAAAGGACAGAACTTAACCTCCACACTGATGCAAAAGATAAAACTAAGCAATGGACTCTCACAAAATAAGATGAATAGAATACTACCACACTTATCAATTATCTCAATAAATGTTAATGGCTTGAACTCCCCACTGAAGAGACATAGATTGGCTGACTGGATTAAAAAACACAAGCCATCCATTTGCTGTCTGCAAGAAACACACCTGGCTTCAAAAGACAAATTAAAGTTCTGAGTCAAGGGTTGGAAGACAATTTTTCAGGCAAATGGCATTCAGAAGAAAAGAGGAGTTGCAATCTTATTTTCAGATTCATGTGAATTTAAAGCAACTAAAGTCAAAAAAGACAAAGATGGTCACTTTATATTGGTCAAGGGAAAAATACAACAAGAAGACATTTCAATTCTAAATATTTATGCACTCAATTTAAATGCTCCCAGATTCTTGAAACAGACCTTACTCCGTCTGAGCAATATGATATCTGATAATACCATAATAACAGGGGACTTTAACACTCCTCTTACAGAGTTGGACAGACCCTCTAAACAGAAATTAAACAAAGATATAAGAGATTTAAATGAGACCCTAGAACAACTGTGCTTGATGGACCATTATAGAGCACTCCATCCCAAAGATAAAGCATACACATTCCTCTCATCACCCCATGGAACATTCTCCAAAATTGATCATATCCTGGGACACAAAACAAATATCAACAGAATCAAAAGAATTGAAATTTTACTTTGTATCTTCTCAGACCATAAGGCACTAAAGGTGGAACTCAACTCTAACAAAAATGCTCGACCCCACACAAAGGCATGGAAATTAAACAATCTTCTGTTGAATAACAGATGGGTGCAGGAAGAAATAAAACAGGAAATCATTAACTTCCTTGAGCATAACAACAATGAAGACACAAGCTACCAAAACCTGTGGGATACTGCAAAAGCAGTTTTGAGAGGAAAATTCATTGCTTTAGATGCCTACATTCAAAAAACAGAAAGAGAGTGCATCAACAATCTTCCAAGCCATCTTATGGAATTGGAAAAAGAAGAACAATCTAAGCCTAAACTCAGTAGAAGAAAAGAAATATCCAAAATCAAATCAGAGATCAATGAAATTGAAAACAAAAGAATCATTCAGAAAATTAATGAAATAAGAAGTTGGTTTTTTGAAAAAATAAATAAAATAGATAAACCATTGGCCAGACTAACGAGAAACAGAAAAGTAAAATCTCTAGTAACCTCAATCAGAAATGATAAAGGGGAAATAATAACTGA
The DNA here is from genome assembly GCF_027406575.1 of Nycticebus coucang. Classification (NCBI taxonomy): domain Eukaryota; kingdom Metazoa; phylum Chordata; class Mammalia; order Primates; family Lorisidae; genus Nycticebus; species Nycticebus coucang. The sequence goes on along the minus strand of NC_069785.1, from coordinate 30,359,027 downwards.
TCCCACAGAGATACAAGAGATCATCTCTGAATACTACCAGAAACTCTATGCCCAGAAATTTGACAATGTGAAGGAAATGGATCAATTTTTGGAATCACACCCTCTCCCTAGACTTACCCAGGAAGAAATAGAGCTCCTGAACAGACCAATTTCAAGCACTGAGATCAAAGAAACAATAAAAAATCTTCCAACCATAAAATGCCCTGGTCCAGATGGCTTCACTCCAGAATTCTATCAAACCTTCAAGGAAGAGCTTATTACTGTACTGCAGAAATTATTCCAAAAAATTGAGGAAGAAGGAATCCTCCCTAACACATTCTATGAAGCAAACATCACCCTGATACCAAAACCAGGAAAAGACCCAAACAAAAAGGAGAATTTCAGACCAATCTCACTCATGAATATAGATGCAAAAATTCTCAACAAAATCCTAGCCAGTAGATTACAGCTTATCATCAAAAAAGTCATTCATCATGATCAAGTAGGCTTCATCCCAGGGATGCAAGGCTGGTTTAACATACGCAAGTCCATAAACGTTATCCACCATATTAACAGAGGCAAAAATAAAGATCACATGATCCTCTCAATAGATGCAGAAAAAGAATTTGATAAAATCCAGCATCCTTTTCTAATTAGAACACTGAAGAGTATAGGCATAGGTGGCACATTTCTAAAACTGATTGAAGCTATCTATGAGAAATCCACAGCTAATATTTTACTGAATGGAGTAAAACTGAAAGCTTTTCCTCTTAGAACTGGAACCAGACAAGGTTGTCCTCTGTCACCTTTACTATTCAACATAGTGCTGGAAGTTCTAGCCAATACAATTAGGCAAGACAAGGAAATAAAGGGAATCCAAATGGGAGCAGAGGAGGTCAAACTCTCCCTCTTTGCTGACGACATGATCTTATACTTAGAGAACCCCAAAGACTCAACCACAAGACTCCTAGAAGTCATCAAAAAATAAAGTAATGTTTCAGGATATAAAATCAATGTCCACAAGTCAGTAGCCTTTGTATACACCAATAACAGTCAAGATGAGAAGCTAATTAAGGACACAACTCCCTTCACCATAGTTTCAAAGAAAATGAAATACCTAGGAATATACCTAACGAAGGAGGTGAAGGACCTCTATAAGGAAAATTATGAACTCCTCAGAAAGGAAATAGCAGAGGATATTAACAAATGGAAGAACATACCATGCTCATGGATGGGAAGAATCAACATTGTTAAAATGTCTATACTTCCCAAAGCAATCTACCTATTCAATGCCATTCCTATCAAAATACCAACATTGTACTTTCAAGATTTGGAAAAAATGATTCTGCATTTTGTATGGAACCAGAAAAAACCCTGTATAGCTAAGGCAGTTCTTAGTAATAAAAATAAAGCTGGGGGCATCACCATACCAGATTTTAGTCTATACTACAAAGCCATAGTGCTCAAGACAGCATGGTACTGGCACAAAAACAGAGACATAGACACTTGGAATCGAATTGAAAACCAAGAAATGAAACTAACATCTTACAACCACCTAATCTTCGATAAACCAAACAAGAACATACCTTGGGGGAAAGACTCCCTATTCAATAAATGGTGTTGGGAGAACTGGATGTCTACATGTAAAAGACTGAAACTGGACACACACTTTCCCCACTCACAAAAATTGATTCAAGATGGATAAAGGACTTAAATTTAAGGCATGAAACAATAAAAATCCTCCAAGAAAGCATAGGAAAAACACTGGAAGATATTGGCCTGGGGAAAGACTTCATGAAGAAGACTGCCATGGCAATTGCAACAACAGAAATAAACAAATGGGACTTCATTAAACTGAAAAGCTTCTGTACAGCTAAGGAGACAATAACCAAAGCAAAGAGACAACCTACACAATGGGAAAGGATATTTGCATATTTTAATCAGACAAAAGCTTGATAACTAGGATCTATAGAGAACTCAAATTAATCCACATGAAAAAGCCAACAATCCCATATATCAATGGGCAAGAGACATGAATAAACCTTCTCTAAAGATGACAGATGAATGGCTAACAAACACATGAAAAAATGTTCATCATCTCTATATATTAGAGAAATGCAAATCAAAACAACCCTGAGATATCATCTAACCCCAGTGAGAATGGCCCACATCACAAAATCTCAAAACTGCAGATGCTGGCGTGGATGTGGAGAGAAGGGAACACTTTTACACTGCTGGTGGGACTGCAAACTAGTACAACCTTTCTGGAAGGAAGTATGGAGAAGCACCTCAAAGCACTCAAGCTAGACCTCCCATTTGATCCTGCAATCCCATTACTGGGCATCTACCCAGAAGGAAAGAAATCCTTTTATCATAAGGACACTTGTACTAGACTGTTTATTGCAGCTCAATTTACAATTGCCAAAATGTGGAAACAGCGTAAATGCCCACCAACCCAGGAATGGATTAACAAGCTGTGGTATATGTATACATTGGAATACTATTCAGCTATTAAAAAACATGAAGACTTTACATCCTTCGTATTAACCTGGATGGAAGTGGAAGACATTATTCTTAGTAAAGCATCACAAGAATGGAGAAGGATGAATCCTATGTACTCAATTTTGATATGAGGACAATTAATGACAAGGTTGGGGGGGAGGAAAAGCAGAAAGAGGGATGGAGGCAGGGGGGTGGGGCCTTGGTGTGTGTCACACTTTATGGGGGCAAGACATGATTGCAAGAGGGACTTTACCTAACAATTGCAATCAGTATAACCTGGCTTATTGTACCCTCAATGAATCCCCAACAATAAAAAAAAAAAAAATTTCTCCTTAACTTGTTTTCCAGGCCAGTGCTTATCTCTAAAATGACTTGCTCCTCCTCAGGATTATGTTCTTGACCTTATCATTGTCTCACTATACAATTTCTCCCTGTGACTGTGTTCATTTTCAGAGTTTCTATTGCTACTGAGACGCTGATTACTTCAAGATCCTTATCTTTATACCAGTCTTCTATCTGAAGTCCACTGCCTGTGGATATAATCTTGCAGGTGTCTTTCAGCCATCTCAAAATAAACATCTCTCAAATCCAATTTTATTGTTTATCCACCCAATTATGCTTTTCTTTTAATATTCCCAATCACAGTGACTGGTACTACATGAAAGCATTTACTTCTGTGAGAAATCTTAGTATCACTGCCGACTCCTCACCAGTGAGTGGAGGACTTGAATCCTTGAAAATCTCTGTAATTGTTCTCTTTGTAGACTAGGTATGACCATAAGTGGTGCTACTCACCACTGGGATAGGCTTCCTGATTTTGGTGGGGATAATAGGTTTCCAGTAGCGGAGGCCTAGTGATGGCATTTAACCTCTATAAATGGGGTGGCGCCTGTGGCTCAAAGGAGTAGAGCGCCAGCCCCATATGCTAGAGGTGGTGGGTTCAAGCCTAGCCCCGGCCAAAAACTGAAAAAAAAAAAAAATAATAATAATAATAATAACCTCTATACACAAGCTAAGTGCATCTATTATAAAGAGCCACAGAGACATACCAGTTAGCAGAATATCTTGGCTTCTAGACATCTTTGGCTAGGCCTGATTGATTACTATGTATGTAGGAACAAAATAGATGGGCATCCTACTAAAGCGTTGTTTGATCTATACTAGTAGTCAAAAATCTGACATGACTCATCACCATGGACAGTCATGATCTCTCACTCAGTTTACAGACTTAAGTCAATTCATAGATCCAGAACCCTGTAATTGAAGGGAAGCTGAGTCTCCTTGAAGGATAACTCCATATCATTTCCACAAATACATTCCATAAATCTTCCTCTAAGCCTTCCTCAAATGTATTTGTGATCATTTATTTATTTATTTATTTTGAGACAATGTCTCATTCTGTTGCCTAGGCTAGAGTGCAACAGCATCATCATAAGTCACAGCAACCTCAAATTTCTGGGCTTGAGTGATTCTCTTGCCTCAGCCTCCCCAGTAGCTGAGACTACAGGAGTGCCCCAGCATTCCTGGCTAATTTCTCTATCTTTTTTTGTCGAGATGGAGTCTTGCTCTCGCTCAGGCTGGTGTGAACTCCTGGCCTCAGGCAATCCTCCTGCTTCAGCCTCCCAAATTCCTAAGATTACAGGTGTGAACCACCACACCTGGTCATTTGTTATCATTTACTAGGTGACTATTCATTGGAGAAAGAAGATACCATACCTGGACCTTTCATGGGTCACTAGACCCTGGCTCAGTTAATTGCTGGGGACCATGGCCTACTTTTAAAGTAGGGGCTTACAGTGGTCAGGAATCAAGGGAATCTGAGCTCAGGGATGACTCAAAGTGGGCCTAGTTGCTCCACAGACCACCCCAGGTCCTACATGTCTAGTTACAACAGGCATAATTAGCAACTTGAGGAATCTCCACATTGGCTCTCTGACACATGTGGTCATATGTATATGACAAAACTCATAAAATTTATAGTCCTAAATATGACAAAATTAAAATTTAGAATAATATTATTTAGGTATATAACCTTGAAGTAAATGAGATATTTCTAAATATGATATGAAACCCAGAGCTCATAAATGAAAGAAGATAAATATAGTTATCTACACAACTTAACATCTTTATATGGCAAAAGACACCATAAAACTAAAGACAAACAATAGACTTGGAAAAAAATATGTGCAACACATGTGACTGATTAAACAGCCTCACAGGTAAATCCTTGGGATCTCCTTGAGAAGACATCTATTCTCCTAGACCTCACCCTTCCCAGGTATCCTCTCTCAACTCAACTGGTCTTGCAACCCCCACCCAAGAACTGACTCAACTAAAAAGACAATGGCTACACTCCTGTGGTTCCTCCCTGAACCCAGCCAATTAGCAGACCTCATTGCCTAGCCCTTTGCCTGCCAAACAATCTTTACAACCTCTTTCTCCCCAGTTCTCAGAGAGATGGATTTGAGAACTTTCTCCCATCTCTTTAGAAGACACCGGTGATATTAAACACTTTCTCTGCTGTAACCCCTGCTGTCTCAGTGTTTTGGCCTCTTGCTGAGCAGTGGGCAGTGCTGAGGCCAGCTTCAGGCTGGGTCAGGGCTCCCTAGGGGAGTCCTTCTAGACATCTCCCACTGATTACTATGTCTAGGAAGTGTGGCTAGAGGTTTCCACAGCAGATGTGGATGATAGTAATCTTCCAGGAAATGTAAGAACAGTCCAGTTTTCATATGGCTTACTGAATTTCTGGTGTGTAGCTTGTTCAAATTTTAAAAACAGGTATTACTGTTGGAACTTTAATAAATATTGCCATTTGAAGATAATATTTCAAAATCCTCTGTGGTGTTATAGGACATTTTTTAAAAGAGAGGATTTTTATATTATTAAAGCAATATTTTTCTTAGAAAATCTAGTAAAAGAAGAAAAATAGGAAGTCAAGGGAAAGCAAACATTCGAAGCCCTATCATCCAGAGAAAATTACTTCTGATGTTTTGGTAAATTTCATTTCAATTTCAATAATTTCTGCCTTTATCTTTTGCTATATCCTTCCCATTTTGAACTTATTTGCTATTCTTTTGGTAGCTTCCTGGTTTGAAAACTTACTTTTATAATTTTCAATCTTAAATGATTTTTGTTTAGTGTATCTAAAACCATATATGTATGCTTTTTTTTCTTCTGAGTATAGCTTTGACCATATCAAACACACTTAAAAATATGGCATGTACTCATTGTCCATTTCTAAATATTTATAAGTTGTTTTAATTTCCTCTTTAACTGAAGAATTTTTAGTAAGGGTTTGGGTGTGGTGGCTCACACCTGTAATCCTAGCACTCTGGAAGGCAGAAGTGGGGAGGATCCCTTGAGCTCAGGAGTTCAGAGACCAGATGGAGCAAGAGAAAGACCTTGTTTCTACTAAAACTAAAAAAATTATCATACTCAGGAGGCTAAGGCAGGAGTGTCACTTGAACCCAGAGGTTCATGATTGCTATGAGCTAGGCTGATGCCACAGCACTCTAGCCTGAGGTAACAGAGTGAGACTCAAAAATTTTTTAATAAAGACATGTGGTTAAAAATTATATTATTTAATTATCTATAGTTTTGCTGTCCAATATGGTAGTTACATAATGGCTACTGAGTGCTAGAAATGTGGTCAGTCCAAACTGAGACAGGATTTAAGTGTAAAATTCACATCAGTTTCAAAGACTTAGTATGAGATATTAATAATTTTTGTGTTGATTACATATTGAATGGTTACATTTTGTATGTGTAAGATTTATAACATACCCTGTTTCCCTGAAAACAAGACAGTGTCTTATTTTAAGGTGTGCTCCCAAAGATGCGCTAGGTCTTATTTTTAGGTGATGTCTTATCTTTCTTGTAAGTAGGTCTTATTTTCGGAGGATGTCTTGTTTTCGGGGAACCAGGGTAGTATTAAAGTAATTTCATCTGTTTTGTTATTTGTCTTTTAATGTGGCTACTAGCAAATTTTTTAATAAATTGCATATGTGGCTTGCATTTGTGACTCACATTATATTTTTATTTGATTGCATTATGCTATAGTTCTTTTTTTTTTTCTTGAATTTTTTTTTTTTCTTGGTTTTTGCAGTTTGACCGGGGCTGGGTTAAGCCCACCACCCTTAGTATATGGGGCCGGCACCCTACTCCTTTGAGCCACAGGCACCACCCTCTTCAATTGTTAATGCCACATACAGATGTATTAAAATTCAGCTACTGAAATTGGGATTTAAGAATTTTGGGCTCTTTTCACAAGATGGCACTGAAAGCGAAGAAGGAAGCTCCCGGCCCTCCCAAAGTGGAAGCCAAAGCAAAGGCATTGAAGGCCAAGAAGGCAGTGCTAAAAGGCATCCACAGCCACAAAAAAAAGAAGATCCGTACATCACCCACCTTCCAGCGGCCAAAGACTCTGAGATTCCAGAGGCAGCCCAAATATTCTCGGAAGAGGGCCCCCAGGAGAACCAAGCTTGACCACTATGCCATCATCAAGTTCCCCCTGATCACTGAGTCTGCCATGAAGAAGATAGAAGACAACACACTTGTGTTCATTGTGGATGTCAAAGCCAATAAGCACCAGATCAAACAGGCTGTGAAGAAGCTTTATGACATTGATGTGGCCAAGGTCAACACCCTGATCAGGCCTGATGTTGAGAAGAAGGCATATGTTCGACTGGCTCCTGATTATGATGCTTTGGATGTTGCCAACAAAATTGGGATCATCTACACCAAGTCCAACTGGCCAATTCTAAATATATAACTTTTCACCATAAAAAAAAAAAATAAAAGAATTTTGAAGTTCATCATCAGGTTCCAAAAGATTCATAACATAATATTTTGAGGGAGTATATATTTTGTAAATATAAAAAATGTATGTTTCATTGTCGTTTTTAATGTTTTTTTGCCTTGAACTCTATTTTGCTCTGATTTTAACATTTTTACACTTGTTCTCTTTGAGTTAGCATTCAACTTGATGTATCATTCTCTATTCCTTTGTTCTCAAATGTCTTGTTTTTTTTTTTGCTTAAGTATATCTTTTATAAACTATATATAACTTTGTTTTCCAAAACACAATTTGAAAGACTCTTCTTTTTTTTTTTTTTAAATGTTGCAAATTCCTTTACTGTTATCTGTCTCTCCCCACCATGTCTTTATTCCCTAACCCCTTTCCCCCAAAAGGTGCTACCTCCTTCCCAGACGGTTGAGAGAAGACAGGACTTCAGGCTAGACCCCTGTTAGGCTCTCCCTCCCCCAGCCTGGAGCCAGGGTAGGGAGGTGACAGATGATGGGAGAGGGATAGGTGGATGGATGGGAGATGGCCTGAGAAGGTGGGGCCAGGAAGGACTGTTCCAGGCTAACCCCTACTCCCTTCTTTGCCATCCCTGCCTCCAGGGCCAAGGCAGAGGCCTGAGTGACTGCTGGGCCGCACCACCTGTGGAGTAGTCCAATAAACGTTGTGGACTCCAGCAAGGCTGGTCCTGGTGTTTTTGAGATTGCTGTGGCCAAAGACACTCTCCTGGCCTTGGTTCCCATCAGTGAGCTGGCGGGTGGGAGGGAGCAGCCACCTTGCTGCAGGAGCCTCATAGGTTGTGCCAGGAGACCAGCCAGCTGGGGGTGGGGGCAGCCAGGTCCCGAGGCTGGCTGACCCACACATCATAGATGCTTTTATTAGGGGGCACCCCTTGGAAGAAGGCATCTAGATCCCAGAGCAGCCTTGGGGCCCGTGGAGTTTCAGGGGTCACCCTCCAGTAGGCTGGGCTGGTGGAAGATGGGCACCTGGGACAGGAGGGTGGTGGTGGTGCCAAGGGGACAACCACATTGGGGGCATAGATGGGCAAGTAGGAGGTGGGCAGCTGTCCCCAAAGGGAGGGCCTGTGTCCCCCATTGGATAGCCCCCGGAGGGCTGGTGTATCCTGCATTAAGTGGAGGGGCCAGGCTCTGGGCTCTGGGGAGAGGATAGTGGGGCCAATGGCTCCCTTGGGGGAAGTCTGCCCCTCCTCTGTCGTGGGCCCTGGGAGGGGACAGAGGGGCCACAGGAGCCTTTCACAGGAGGGCAGGGGAAGACTAGGTACTGCCTCCTCCCTGTTATTCCTTGTGCCCCCCAGGGCTGTGCTGGTCTGTGGCACCAGCCTGGGCCTGAGGGATGCCCCCTCCCCCGGGTTCCCTAGCAGGGATTTGATGCTGAAGCCTTCGCAGGGAGGCGGGGGACCAGAAGGCCGGTAGGGTTGACCGTGCAGCACATAGGGACCCAGGTCTTTGACGAAGGCTCCATGTGTGCCTCCATTCTGCCAGCGCCTGCACAGGGCCGTGTTCTGCAACCGCAGGGCCTCTGCCAGAATCAGGCTCACGTCCACAGCCCAGAAGTTGCCCTTGGCCTGGGGCTTCGCTGGGTCTTTGGGTACCTTGAGGAAGCATCGGTTGGAGGAGAGGTTATGCCTGATGGAGTCTTTCCAGCCCTCGTAGTCGTCCTTGAAGAAGGGGAACACCGCTTGGACCTGATGGATGATCTGGGCCAGCTTCAGCCTGCGGGAGGGTGCGGCCTGAATCACCAAGGCGATCATGGCTAAGTAGGTGTAGGGAGGTTTGTCATGCCGCAGGTATCTCTTCTTCCTCCTCTTGGGGGGCCGGGAGGGTGATTGTGCCTCCAGGGGTCCCCGGCAGGAATTGCTGCAGGGCCCCATGCAGGGAAAGTAGACAGCGTGGGCAGGGGCCTGGCCTGATTCAAGACTCTTCTTTTTTAATAAATTAATTCAATTTGTTCACATTTATTGGGGCTGTTAATATCTTACAACTGGTTCTTGCATCCTTTTGTGTTTCTAATTGATACCTCTTTCTTGACTTCAGGTATATTGGGTTAGTGGTCTTCAGTATCCAAATGGCTTTAAGTTGGGAAGATTTGTCTGGGGCTGGTAGATCCACCTCCAGGGTGGCTTACTCACATGGATGTTGGCAGGAGCCCTCATTCCTCAAGACAGCCCTCTCCATAGGCTGCCTGAATATCCTTAGCACTTGCTGCTGACTTGTACTCTGTATCGCTGTCCTCAGGATCGGCTTCACCATCGCCTGGCACGTGGCCCAGGACAGGCCCATGTGGTGGTCAGTGGCCAGAAGCAGCAGAATCAGACTGTGGCCGTGCTGCAGGGAAGGGGCTGAGTGTGTGTCAGTAGGGCCAAGGACTGGGAGTGGCTGAAGCCACGGAGAGGGTCCGGGGGTGAAAGGAAGGGCAATGATTATTTTAAAACCATAACATGACCAGGCTTGGTGCCTATAGCTCAGCGGCTAGGGTGTCAGCTACATACACTGGAGCTGGTGGGTTCGAACCCAACCTGGGTCTGCCAAACAATAATGACAACTACAACCAAAAAATAGCCGGGTGTTGTAGCAGGTGCCTGTAGTCCCAGCTACTTGGGAGGCTGAGGCCAGAGAATTGCTTACACCCAAGAGTTGTAGGTTGCTGTGAGCTGTGATGCTATGGCACTCTAACGAGGGTGACACAGTGAGACTCTGTCTCAAACAAACAAACAAAAAAACCCCCAACACACCTACCAGCACAGGATTAAAGCCAGCCATGTGCTGGAAGCTGGACACTCTAGGGGCTCAAGATCCCCTTAAACAGATCCACAGGCCTGGACAGAGAGATGTTTTGAGTCTCATGGGGAGAGATTGTTCTCCATCCTCACTTGGTGTTATTCTGTGCCTTGGAATTAATGCAGGCACAGCCCCAGGGCCATCTAACAGTGGTCACCTCCCACTGCAGCAGAAACTTCCTTTTGCTTCCTGACCCTGGCCCTCTATGCCTCCTTCCTACCCTCAGGCCCTGGAGCACTGTGGGGGTACACTTCTGGTGTGCGTGGCAGGCGTCAGTCCTTTGTGGGAAGTTCCTCAGAGAGCAGTGAGCAGGTCTGGAACAAGGTAGGGTTCTGGGGAGCATGGAGCTGTGAGGTCCTCTCCATCTCCCACCTCCACTCACATACCTGGTGTGTTTTTTGCTGCCATCTATGTTACTTTTGAGCCACAGCCCTGGTTCTGCTTGGCAGAACACATCTGCTTCAGTCTACACAGGTGGCCAGGGATACTCTAGAACTTCTCTCTCGCAGTCCTCCATCAAAGCCCAGATCCGAGATCGTGTACTCATTTCTGGTCCAGATCCTCTCCTGGCTCAGATGTCTGAGATGTCATAATGTGGGCTCAGTGCTACCCACTCAGGTCCCTTCATTCTGGCTGTCCAATGAAGCCCATTCTGGGCTGTCACAGGGACCCCTCATCTGTTTGCAGACACAGCTAAGAGAAATGACCCCTTTCCAGGCCCACCAGGCCAGTAGGACCTCATGGAGCATTCCAAGGGCTCCCACTACCTCTGCAGACCCTGCCCCTGCTGTCCTGATGGGCCCTCTACAAGGGCTCAGTCTTGGGCCCCTCTAGACCTTGTTGGCAGAGAATGCCACTCCTTCCTCAGGGAGCCTGTACCCTCTGACCAGCCCTCCCTGCTCCAGGAAGACACTGTCCCACTTTTTCTCTGAGCTTGTCACAGTTTACAGCCGTCCAGCCCCAGCCCCACCCCAACCCTCCTCTGCCCCTGCCAGCCTCTGGCAAAAGCTCACATCGCAGCACCTGACCCCAAAAGTGCCTCACATAGGGCTGGTGTTTACACCATGAGTTCTCAGCTCTGCTCATTAAAGCCAACACTAAAACAGCAGCCTTCCTGACATCCTTCCCCGGTACTATTTTCACTGACTTTTCTGGAGGGTGCTGTGCCTGGTGCTGAGTCTGGGAGGTGAATGGCAGTAAAGGGGTTACTAAACCGAGGGTTCCTGTGGGCAGGGCAGATCCCTCACATCCCTTCTTCTTCATGGCTCTGGGATCCCATGGAGACCAGCTGGGCAGAGGGACCCCAGCCCCTTGCACTGAGGCTCTGGGCCTGGAGTCCAGGCAAGCAAAGGTGCAGGCTGAAGGCACAGCTCCCTTGCCCTCCTTGCTCAAATGCCAGATCCTGCTGCTGAGCCAGCTATTGCCCCACGTGGAGAAGAGGAGGTGTGAGCTCAAGGGGAGGTGGGGCAACTCTGCCTGGCTCTCTGCTGCTGCAAGGGAGCACTTGGGGAAAGGGTCCAGGAAGTGGAATGTCCCAAGATCAGGAAGGAGTGTGCCCTGGGGTCAGGATTTCTCTTTGCTTCCTGAGCCATATCATCCTACCCCTTGTTCCTCAGGGGATGAGACAAACAAAGTAAAAGGCAACATTTGGAGGGAATGTGGCTAGCAGCCTCCAGATCTGCAGGGAAGCCCCAATCACCTCTGACATGCTCTGTCCTCTGAGAATGGCAGGGCAGTGGCAGCTACAAGGGACAGGACCAAGGGGTGTAACCCAGGGTCCCTAATGTCAAAGACGCCTGGGATCTCTCATGGTGGAGCTTCAGGCTTCTTCTTATCCCGTCTGAATCAGCAACCGCTCCTGCTCTGGAGTTAGACTTGCAACCCAGGCTACTCTAAACACATTTCCCTCTGGCAGGAGTGGCTGCGCCAGGTAGTATCTGCTGCTTCGGCCTCACACTGGTGGCTCCATGTCCCCGGGTCTTGTTCTCCAGAAATCCAACTGCTCGTTGGCCCTGCCCGGATGCTGATTGCAGGTTGGCTTCTCGGCAGGGGAGACTGGGTCAGAACCCCAAACTCTGTGACCCAACTATATTTGGTCTAATTTCCTCTAAAGAACTCTCTTCCCCCCAGAGATGCTGGCACTGGTGGGGGAGCACTTTCCCTGCTTTTCCTGCTCCTCAATTCTGTCTCCTCATTGCTTGGAAGCTCATTTTCTGGAAGCATCTGGCTTCTTGGTTATGTTCCTCTGTCCCTTGTCACACCTGTCTCCTCTTAGGAGGGCTCTGTAGTGCTGATTGCCACCGCTGCTGTCTGTGCACCTCGAACAGTGAGTGGATGACAGAATGTGGGGGAAGTGAACATTGATCCCAGGCAATAATGAAACCTATATGCACAATATTGCACTCCTATCCCATCCACATTTAAAACCACATGCATTGTCATTATCTCGTTCAGTCCTCACAAGCCCAGGACTGCCATGTGCGGTTGTACAGGTTGTTCACTGCACAGGGGCACCCAGCCTAGAAACAAGTGGGAGCTGAAATTTAGCCTATGTTCTGCTTGACAAGCCTTGCACCCTGGCATGGGCCATACTCACCTGAGGGACTGGGTACCTTTAACATTCGGGCTCTGGTGGGGCTGTATAAGAACAGAAGAAAGCTTTTTCCAAAATTCACAGCAGAGGGCACTATGGACTATCAGTGTCGCGGTATGACATTACTGTGATTCTTACAGAGCACACAGGGAAATTGGGACTGGGAGGTCTAAGTGACTTGCCCAAGGGTGGCCAGTTTACGGTAGAGCAGGAATCTGGCCTTGGGTGTCTTTAGTCTGGTTCTCCGACTTTCTGCTCTAAGGACTTCTGTCAGGGCCAAGCATAGGCAAACAGACTCTGCCTTCCTGACTTTTTCTTAAGCCCAGGCTTAATCCTGCTCCTGCTCAGATTTTGTTCCTTGGTGATCCCCAGGGGTGGAGTGGAAGAAACATTTGAGCGTGGGCCTAGGAGCAACTTATTCATTCTCCGTAGCCCCGAGGATCGAGCAAGAGCTCCTCTTCTCAACTGCAGTTTTCTCATTTCATTTCTTTCTCAAATGCCGGAGGCCTACGCTACCAGTAAAACTGCACTGCTGGGACTCACCACGTCCTTGGCTATAGACCTGGCACCAAAGGTCGTCCAGGCAAACTGTTGCCGAGACTCATCAAGACTGACTTCGGTCCTCTCACCCTGCTCCAATACTTCTCATTTGTGTCTATTCTTACCTGAAAGCTCACAGATCGGCTGGAGAGGTGTACCTGCCCCCTCCAAGGGAGTCCTTCTAGGTTCACTTGGGATCTCATCTTTTCCCAGTCCTCTGGACACCTCCTTCCACCAGCCAGCTTCCAACAACCGATAAAACTCAAACTTTCCCATCTTTGGTCACCCTAGAGCCATCATGTTATTTCACTTTCTCCCATAACAATCCTCCTCCCACACATGCCCTCTGCAAGTTTTTTCATTATCAATGCACATGCTGAGTGTTAGGATGGAAAGCTCAGTAGCGGCCCTGTGAGGGAGGAGAAAGAATTTCTCTAGACTGAGATTAGGATATAAGAGTATAAAATTTATTTTATCTTAGAAAGAGAAACGGAGTGAGAGAGGTGAAGAGAATGTTGAAAGAGGGAGAAAAAAGTGAGTGGAGAGATGTGGAGGCATTGCAAAGAAGGAAAGGAGGTTGGCCCGCCCTGAGGTCCAAGGGGACAGCTGAATTTAAGGAGGATGAAGAGAAAAAAGTAATTGCAGCCAAATTCACAAGGTATTGTGAATTCAAATGTATCCTGGCTAGAGCTCACATTCATAGTCCATTGTTCCTCTGGGACATTCAGGAGCCTTGCACGCTGGCATGGGCCACATTCACCTTGAGACTAAGGGAACAAATTCTGAAAGACAGAGAGCTGAAGAGAAAGAATTTTACATTCTGGACTCCTCCTTGGTTTGAGGATCCTTTTCCTACAATTTGGTTGGAATCTCCAGGGACACAAAGGTCTCCGTTTCCCATGCCTGCAGTCATGAAGCATTTGGCCACCATATTGAGGAGTGATGCCAATCTAAGAGGAAGAAAAGCCCCACGGCACCAGGGGCATGTGGAAATTTACAGTGTTGAAATCCCTGCAGTGGGGCTTCCAAAATACAGATTAAGATTCTCAAGCGATCTCTATGTATAGGTGCAGAAAAAGGGTTATCAGCAGAGTCACAAATCATTTCCCTGGTTGCAGTCCATTGCTCTGAAGCAACAGGTGTGATTTCCTCGCTCTCCAGGGCTGTCCAAAGGATGAAAGTCCTGCAAGGGCTGCCACTGTCTGTGACCATAAATGTTGCCGTAGTTGTGGAATCTGCGTGCTGGGGCTAAGTATGCTACATCTCACTTGCTGCCAAACCTCTCATTTTATCTCTTAACTTCTGCAAAATTCAAAGGCGTTGGCTACCATAAGTATATCAGGTAGCAGTTCTTGGGAGGGCTTGTGTTTTCAAAGATGAAGTCCTTTTCCTCATTATCACACTTACTTAAAAAGTTTTTAAACTTTATTTTTATAATCTCCCCTTAGGTTAGAGTGCAGGAAAGCCAATGACAGTGCCATGTAGAATCCCTAGAAGTCAAGATTCTTCCAAGACTATTTGTTTCATGGGGCACACTCATTGCTTTTTAGACAATGATGGGTGAGTCTGCTCCCTTAGGCTAGCCTCTTTGCTTTTCTAGCATTACACAGAAATATGTGAATGTATCATTGCTTTCCAAAACAAGATGTCCCAGATCCATCTTGATTCTTCTGCCTCATAAGGCAGCACTTAGAGAAGCTTTGGTTGCTGTGCCTTTAAGACACAGTGAGACGCAATGAGCCAGATGAGCACCCAGGCACAGAGAGGGAGAAAATACAACCAACAAACAACTCAAAAGAAAAGGGCAAGAGATGCAGACACGTCACAAAACAGGAAGGATATCTAGATGACTCATCACCTTCTGAAAAGGGGCTTAGCCACATTAGGAATCAGAAAAGTTCAAATTAAAAACAAGAGATACATCAGAAAGTTATGAAGTATTGGTGGAGACGTGGAGCAACAGTGTAAGGTGAACGTTCAACATACTGTATGGAATGACAATTCTACTTCTAAGTACATACACGGCCGAAATGTATGCGTTTCTGTAGCTTTATTTATAATGAACTCAAACTGAAGCAACTCAATGACCATCAACAGTAGAAAGTATAAATTGTGGTCTAGTCATACAATGGCATACCACGTGGATATAAAAACAAATAAGCTGAGAATATGTACAACATGGACTGTATACACCAGTGGTTCTCAACCTTCCTAATGCTGCGGCCCTTTAATAGAGTTCCTGTGGGTTGACCCACAGGTTGAGAACTGCTGGTATCCACGCTCAGATATAATACGAGGTGAAGTAACACAAAAGACTACATGTTGTGTGATTCCATTTATGTGACTGTAACAGAAAAAACCCACAAAAGTAAGCCATAGTGTGCAGGGATATACTTAGCGCTTAGGCAGTAGGAATATGAAGAGAATCAAGCAGCAGTTGCCATAACAGAACACAGGGGTTGGGAGAGTAGCGGAGAAAGGGTGCTTGTGGGGGAGGGTGAAAGGGACTCTGGGGGCTGGCACTATTTATCGACAGCCTGTTTGGTTATATGGTCATTTATCTTGAGATAATCATTGTGCTTATTGAACATTTTTGTTTTGTGAACTCCACTGTTGGTGTGCTCTACTTAACAATCTAAAAGTTAAAAATAATTGCTTTACCTTTATAGCAAAGTAAATACAGGTGGTTGGAGTAGACCTGCTTTCAAAACTCTGGTAGTTGCAGTTTTGGGTATTTTTCCTTAAGAATTGGTTAGAGAGGCTCAGCACCCATAGCACAGTGGCTACTGTGGCAGCCACATACACTGAGGGTAGAGGGTTCGAATCCAGCCTGGGCTAGCTAAACAACAATGACAATCACAACAAAAAATGGCCAGGCATCGTGGAGGGTGCCTGTAGTCCCAGCTACTTGGGAGGCTGAGCCAAGAGAATTGCTTAAGCACAAGAGTTGGAGGTTACTGTGAGCTGTGATGCCACGCACTCTACCAAGGGTGACAATGAGATTCTGTCTCAATGATAACAACGTCAAACTTACCCACCTTTGTCTTTTCAAAGACTGTAGAGAAGTAAGATCAGTTACAGATTCAGCCTAGTTTACATTGAGCTGCCATTGCTCAGCACCTTTACCCAAAGAAGGGAAAAATAAATCCTTTATAAATCCTTTACTCTCTTTGTGAAATAGACAAAATAGTCCAGTTGCTCTTGTCATTCCTAATCCACCCAAACAGGTGTCAACTGGTACTTATTAATGCAAGTTCTGCCTTCTTGCTTGTCAGTTGTTATTCTGTGTAATTTCTTTCTATATAAAAAACCTGTTTGTCCTCCCTCTCCTCTTTGGCCATAATGACAATATTCAGAATGGAAAAGAAAATGAAAGAAAATAAGAAAATAATTCAAGAGAAGTTATTAAATTTGAAGATCCAATTTTCAAATAAAAGGAGTTTCCAAAGGTGGAAAAAACAGACAAAAGGATAAAATTAATTCTGAGAAAACACATACTATTTTTGAAAAAAAATTACAGAGACTACTACCAATGTCCCAGACAAAATCAAGAGCAAAAGCAATAACAAGATATAGTTTCATAAAAATTTAAAACCATAAAAAAAGAATTCTGCAGGCTTCCGAGCAGAAGAAAGTAGGTCATTTTCATGGAGCAAAATATCAAACTAGCTTTGGCTTTTTCTACTGCAATGAGCAATGCTAGATGACAATGTGATGACAACTTCTATAGAGGGATAAGTCACAACTCAAGAATAATGGACCATATCGAGTTATTTGTATAGGCAGGCAACAGAGAGACACTCTCAGACATGCGTAATCATAAAAAATGTGGTGGCCAGGGCCCTCTTTGAAAATATATATATATTTTTAAGCTGCAATATATAGTCTATAAGACAAAAATTAGAAAAAGAAATTTAAGTGAATAGTATGTAAAAATGAACCCATGATCATTATTGATACCAAATACAGTAGAATCCCTGTAAATTGATCACCTAAGGGACCGTAACAAACTGGTCAACATATGGAGGTGGTCAACATAAGGAACTAGGCCTACTCTACTGATTCATACATGTGGTGCATGTCCTAAGGAGGACACCTAAGGAAGTGGTTCGTATTGGGAGGTGGTCGATTATGGAAGGTCTACTTGTTAAAGAAGTAAAGATAACTGGAAGTTTTACTTCTGATACTGACATAATTATCTAAAGTAAGACACAGAAAGTATAAAAGAAACATGGAAAAGAAAAAATTTTTTTTTCTTCTAAAACATTTTAAAAGAGAAAGGAGGCTTGGCACCTGTGGCTCAAGAGGCTAAGGTGCCAGCCACATACACCTGGGTTGGCAGCTTCGAATCCAGCCCAGGCCTGCCAAACAACAATGACGGCTGCAACCAAAAAATAGCTGGGCAGTGTAGTGGGCGCCTGTAGTCCCAGCTACTTGGGAGGTGGAGGCAGGAGAATTGCTTGAGTCCAGGAGTTGGAGGTTGCTGTGAGCTGTGATGACATGGCACTCTACACAGGGCGACAGCTTGAGGCTCTGTCTCAAAAATAAATAAATAAATAAATAAATAAATAAATAAAAAATAAAAGAGAAGGAGAAAATATGGTTCTTATAACCAAAGAGATGATGACAATGCCTACTAAATGTTGAAAAATTAATCCCAAATATACTAAGCACCAGATTTTATAAAAACAATCTAAAACCACCTTTAGAAGGCAATATCTGTCTAAATTGGTAAACAAAGTTAATATTCCAAAATGTTAAAGTTAGTAAGGCTGAGGCATGATAGGTCATTTAAAAATAGTAAGTAAGTAAATAAATAAATAAATAAATAAATACAAAAAACAGAATATAAGAAATTAACCTTGATAAAAATTAGTATTAGTTATCAGAATTGGAATAGAAATTAACCAGGTTATAAAGTTTCAACAATGAAAATCACCAGTATTCAATTTATTTATTCATCTTTAAATTAGAACGTTAGGGTGTACACGTTTTGTTTACATCGTTTTTGTTCAGATTGAGCCAAAGTTATACACATAAGTGTGCCTCTCATCCAGTGTGCATCATACCCAACAGGTGTAAAAATACCCCTGCCCCCCTCTCCCAGCTTGATTTTCATTGAGATTTATTTCCATATGTGCTCTTGAGCATTGAGCAATTAGTTCCAATGGTATTGAGTGCAATACCAAATTGTTTGTTTCTCCATTCTTGTCATATTTCACTTAGAATGGTTTCTAGTTCCCTCCAGGTTGTCCAAAAAGATACTAGATTACATTTTTTTTTTTTATGGCTGAGTGGTACTCCATGGTACGCATATACCACATTTTATTAATCTGTTCATGTGTTGGTGGGTGCTCAGATTGCTTACACTCCTTTGCAATTGTGAATTGTGCTGCTGTAAACATTCGGAGTGCAGGCATCCTTCTCATAAAAATGACCATTTTTTTCCTTTGGGTATATACCCAGCAATGGAGCAAGACATCAAAGAAATTCCTTTTATTGGCCTGGTCTGGGGGAGGGTTTATAGGAGGTGTGGAATGTTACCAGGTGACTGATACACAGACTGACAGTGTTCTATGTTTTCCTGAAGTTTCTTCTCCCATTTGTCTCCAGATTTTCTGCCCCAAGGAACTACCCTCCTGGCCCACATCTGCCACCTGCAGATTTGGTCACTGCCTAACATTAATTTATCATAGACCTTTTACAGACAGAAACTGATTATATATAAAGATGTATATTCTTGGTTATTAATATTTCTACAAGTTGCATGCTAACTTAACACTATTGCAAGGAGTAGGAGACAGATACACAAAGCCTGCAATTGGATAACATTGTCCACAGATAGTAAATCTTTATGTTAACTATTAAAACGTCATCGGATGGCTTGGCACCTGTGGCTGAAGCGGCTAAGGCGCCAGCCACATACCTGAGTTGGTGGGTTCAAATCCAGCCCAGGCCCGCCAAACAACAATGACAGCTGCAACCAAAAAATAGCCAGGTGTTGTGGCAGGCGCCTGTAGTCCCAGCTACTTGGGAGACGGAGGCAGAAGAATCACTTGAGCCCAGGAGTTGGAGGTTGCTGTGAGCTGTGATACCATAGCACTCTACCCAGGGCGACAGCTTGAGTCTCTGTCTCAAAAAAAAAAAAACACAAAAACCCCCCCACAAAAACAAAAAAATAAAACATCATTGGATATTGGTCTTAAGCCTTTGGTGAACTTGGTATTTCTGTGAACTTTCATTTAGTTTGATGGCAAAATTGGACACTAAAGCTGAAAATGGATCTTTCTTATGCATAATTATATTGGTACTAATTTACTCATTTGCATTAATATTAAGGTAATTGGATAAACGATATCACTTATTCATAACATTTTTGTTTTGGACAGAGTAATATATCCTTATAGAAACATTCTCTTTCCATTTACAGAGATTACCAGAGAATTAGAGATTCTGCAAAAATTTTAACCATAATACTTAAATAAAGAGCAGATTTAACTTTAAAAGGTAGATAGACCTGAAAAACCATCATTTGTCAAGCCCCAAGGCATGTTCTGAAAGGAGTGTGAAGAAAGGGCACTGTCCCAGCTCTGCATAACGAATGGAAGGATCTGTCCTGGGAAGGAGCTGTAGAGCTCATGCTGCAATCAGGACCATGTTTCTTCTTATGAATATTAATTAGGCATTAAAGTCCCTGAGAATCAGTGTCTGTCCTTAGGAGGTGTTATGTGTGGTCAATAATTGTTTAACAGATAATTAGGATTAATGAGAAGACATATGGGCCTCACAATGACAGGAAGCCTCTGAGAGGATGGTGGGACCTGGAGGTGAGTGCTCAGACCCGACTCAAGCTCAGAAACCTGAAGCCCAGAAAGGATGTTCTGGTCTTTTCACTGTTTCCTCTTTCTCTTTTCCCTTACTCTGCTGTGCAGTGGTTCTCAACCTTCCTAATGCTGTGACCCTTTAATACAGTTCCTCATGTTGTGGTGATCCCCAACCATAAAATTAAATACTAAGTAGCAGTGAAAATAATTTTATGGTTGGGGGTCACCACAACATGAGGAACTCTAATAAAGGGTCGTGGCCTTAGGAAGATTGAGAACCACTGTGCTATGGTTTGAATGTGCCCTCTCTAAAATTCATGCTGAAATTTAATCTCTATTGTGGTGATATTAAGAGGGAGGAATGCCTTCTCTGCTCTCATGAATGGATTCAGGATCGTAAAGGGCTGGAGTGAACTAGCGTAAGCCCCCTTTGCCCTTCTATCCCTTCTGCCATGTGAGGACACAGTGTTCATGTCTCCAGAGGATGCAGCACCAAGGCACCATCTTGGAGTGGAAAACAGCCCTCACCAGATGCTGAACCTGCCAACACCTTGATCTTGCACTTCCCAGCCTCCAGAACTGTAAGAAATACATTTCTGTGGTTTCTGAATCACCCAGCCTGTGGTATTTTGTTAATGCACACAAATGGACTGATATATAGTCTCCCTTGCTCATTCTGTGACCTCTGGCTTCCTACATCTGGCACAGGAGAGGAAAAGAGTCAAGAGTGGAAAGTCTTCAGTGACTGAGACAGTTCTAATCCGGCTGTGGTGCTCTGTATGTATGACCAGTATCCAAATGATTGTTCATGAGACGATTTGGGGGAGCGGGGGTGACTGGAGACCTTTACCTGAACTTCCTGGCCCAGCTAACATGCTCTCCTGCAACCAATTAGAACTTCCACATTCAGACCTTGGCACCCTGCACCTCTAGCCTGTTCTTGGTGGGATCCTTTCTAATTCCAGCTCCTATTCACAGGGTCCTTGTCAGACCATAGGAAACATCTGAGTTGTCCTATTTCTGAAGGAGGTGCAACTGTACCCTTGGTTTTAAAATTATGCCCATGGGATTCTAATTGATGAGATGACTGAGTGCCGACACTGAGAGAGGACAATGTCATTGAAAGAATAATCTATTACTTATATTTCCCAAGAGAAGGTGACATGGCACAGCACACAGGGCCACGGGGGAAATATCAGGTTTGATCAGGCAGAGTATGAGTGAGGGGAAAGTTGAGGCGATGGCCTTTATTGGAGTTCCCATGGGGAAGGCAAGCAGGGCAGAGTAAACAGGGCTACTTGAATGATCCCAGAGGGCTTTGGGGCACAAGGGCTATCTCTAGTTGTCTGATACCTGGCCGTGAGATGATTTAGGGCAGGGAGAACTTTGTCCTGGTGTGTGGGTTAGATAAGGAAGTGGAGAGACTCAGGATTGGTTGGTTTGCATATAAAAGATGTGCTTGTAATCAAGTTATTATTATCTTTAGAAATTAGTTATCCATGTGAAGGGCAGTCTCTCCCTGAGTCTGTAAGACCTATATATGTCATAGCATTGAGAATACAGAAAGTAAGAAAATACAACTAGTATAATTGGCCCTGTAATGCCAAATAGACAAATACAGTATCTGAGGAAAGACACACCACCACCCCTTCTCACTCTGTTCACACACACACAAAAAAAAATTCCCCACCGATTGTGGTCTTTAGATGATTTTCCCACCAGTGACTCAGTACTCATCCCTAATTCCAAGGAAAATATGACAAGCACTTTGGGTGGCTCTTATGAACCTGCTCACTTGACTTAACCTAAGAAAGAAATGAGGTCTGAAAAGAGGCAGGATCCAGCTTTGATAACTCTCTAGTCTCTGACACACTGGAGAAACCCTGTCTTCTCATGTTCCACCTCTCAGTAAATTCTTAGCCTCCTCTTATATAACCTGGAGGCAGAGGGGAGGATAAGGGTGAAAAGAAAACAGGAATTGATGTCTCTCTGCCTGTCCTATACAGGTGGGCCATTATTTACAGTTTGATCTTTAAGGTCTGAACTATAATAAAATCTTATGAGCCCCAGCTGACTGAATGGACCCTGGTTGTTCAAGGTCACAGCACCCCAGAAATACCCTAAAGCTGAGTTGCTGGCCATGAGAAGGGAGTTCAGTTCAGGTCTTTATAAGAGAAGGCTAAGAATTTACTGAGAGGTGGAACATGAGAAGACAGGGTTTCTCCAGTGTGTCAGAGACTGGAGAGCTGTCAGAGCTGCCTCGCTATGTCCCCTTTCTGTCCTGGAGATGTCCTTTATAACTCATTAACAGGCCTAAGACTATACAAGACAAAGCTTAAACAACACCTGCAGCTCATAAATTTACTTAATAGATCATTTGAGTCTGGGTATATGTCCAGAATACATCCAGTGGCTTGTTTCTTATTAACAGTCTTCCTTATCTTAACTTACAGCATTCCATGCCCTTAGACAAAGCTTTGTTTCTTTAATTACAAATCAAGGGATCTTTAAACTCACCTACAATCTGTAATGCCCTGCTTCAAGATGTTCTGCCTTTTCAGGCCAAACCAATGTATACCTTCCGTGTATTGATTTATGACTTTATGTATAATTCCTGTCTCCTTGAAATGTGTAAAACCAAACTGTAACCCAGCCACAACAAGACCACTTACTCAAGGCGTCTGGGGCATGGCTCTCCAGGCCAAGGTCACACAAATTTGGCTCAGAATAAACTTCTTTAAATTATCTTGCCACGTCTGAGTTCGTTTGGTATTAAGGTTTTAGGCTGTCATTTTTTGTGTGTTTAAATGTGAAAGAAGTAATAGCTTTCATTAGAGATATATTACCTTAAGTAATTCATCTATAGGAGTTGTAATAAACTCTAATAATACCTCTGGATTGAGTATCTTAAACATTTCTCTCTGACTTTAATTTGCCAAAGGTGTAATATGTGATTCAAAAATAAGTAAATAAATTCAGAAAAGACATAGATAGAATTAGAGGCATTTAGTATTTAAACAAAGGCTAATACTGTACAAATACTATTGGCTATTCCTCATCAATAATAATGAAATTACTTTCAGTAATTAAAGTATGTTATTTTACAATAAATGTGAACAAGGCCTCTATTTGTGTTTATAAGAAGGTAGCTTAGTTCTAAGAGTATCCTTGAAAAGAAGATTCTGAAGAAATTATGTGAGCTGGTGGGCATATGAATGTTATGGGCAGAGTAAAAATATTCATTTACTTAGTAATCTTTCCTTGTACAGTAAATGCATATGTGAAATCAAATTATTTCATACACAAAAATCAGTAATTAAAACAGTTTATTTATTTATTTTTTTGCCTGGGGCTAGGTTTGAACCCGCCACCTCTGGCGTGTGGGACCCGCACCCTACTCCTTGAGCCACAGGTGCCACCCTAATTAAAATAGTTTAAACTTTTAGTGGAAGAAATTATGGAATAAAATGTAACTTTAAAAATATTCAAATGCTAAGTGTTGTTGCTTGTACCTGTACCTTATACCTAAGGCAGGAAGATTGCTTGGGCCCAGGGGTTTGAGGCTGCAGTGAGCTATGGCTGTGCCACTGCACTTCTGCCTGTGCGAAAGAGTGTGACCCCTTTTCTAAAAAATGAATGAACAAAATAAAATATTCAAAAAACCCCATAAATAATAAAATAGTCTAACAGTGATATTGGAATAGAAAAGATGAACCATCAGAATGGATGAGATACTCAAGAAACAGACCTAGTATATCTGAACTAATGAATGATTAAGGTGGAATTTTAAATTAGTGAGGGGAAAAATGGGTTACTTATTTAGGGAAACTGACCATCTAATGGGAAATCAATAAAATTAGATTCTTATATCATATGTACAAATAACTTTAAATCGATTAAATATTTAAATGTGAAAAATAAAATATTTCTGTAATTTTATAGAAAATATTTCTATAATCTTGAAACAGGCAAGATTTGAACCCCTAAAAACACAAAGAAAAGACCTATAGATTTGAGTATAACAAAACTTAAAATTTCTGCACAGCAGAAAATACAGCAGGCAAATGTCCAAAATGACAAATGTCCAAATCGTAACAACGTGTTAGCTACTGTCACCACACAGGGAAGTCAGTGCCTGCTCTCATTAGTGCTCACAACAAGTTACAAGCAGACATGTGAACTTGTTTCAGAATATTTATGGGATGTGTGTCAGTGCTAACATACTCCAAGGCGCTGGTGATGCACAACTTGTTAAGACATTGAACTTTATTGGTGAGGGCAGTAGGACATGGCTAAAGTGTTTTAAGGAGTTCAGGGAAGTTCATGCTCAGATTTGACTTTTAGCACAATTGTGTTGGCTGAGGGGTGGAGAACCAATTGGAGGAATGTTTGGGTGAGTAGATTTGAAGGCAGGAAAACCAACTGGTTTACAGCAGTAACTCAGCCATAACTCAGATGGAGATGATGGTAGCCTGCTCTAAGTATGGGATGTGAGGATAGTGAGAGACCTGTTTGGAAGGCAAATTAGACAAGATTTCTTGGATTGCACACAGGGTAGATGCAGGAATGAAACGTGATGTATAAATTTCTGGCTTGAGTAACTGGGATGAAGTGCCATTTCACTAAGACAAGGAAGGCAGAGGGAAGGGAGGAGTGTAGAAGTAAGATAATGAATTCGGGTGTTGACATGTTGAGTACTTGGTGCTGTGGTACGTCCAGGAGAAAAAGTCCAGAGCACAGCTGGATGTGTGTAGTTAACCCAGTTAGTTGCATGTTAATGGTAAAAATAGTCCCTAAGTGGATACCAACTAATTATGCTTTTTAATGTTGAATGAACATATTTTCACAAACCACTGTTACTACAATGAATAAGGTAGGAACAGTAGGAAGCCGTTTTTGTAAACCATACTACTAACATATTTTTCATCTTGATCTTCAATTTTCAGTAGTATCTCTTACCATGGACTTTAAGAGACTAATTCATGCTACTGTTTCTCATGGCCGTGTTTGTCATTTTGCTTAGAATAGCCAGTTTGTGTCATCATTTTCTTATATAATTGTATGTAGATTAACAATCATTAGAGGTACATGGATGTATACATTTTAAATGTTTAAAATGGTGTTAGTTTTCTTTTGAAGTTAAGATACTTAATACAAGAGTCATGGAACTTATTAAAATTTACCACCAATGTGATTATAGGAATTGTAGCCTCCTGCACCAGTGCTGTCTCCAAGAATCCTGTGGAATACTTACCAGTGTCCAGGAATTGAATCCATCCTAGCTTTCCAGTGCTAGAACTGTTCCCATCACTCCTGCCACATGTATACTCAGCTGAGCTGAGACTCCACAATATGCATTGCTGATGAAACAGAACACCAAGGACCATGCTGAACCCCTGCTCACACTTAGGCTGTGACAGGGTACTTGAGCATGCCTGCTGCAGTGTCCTTAGCCCCCCTTCTAAAGCGCACCTACTCTGGGAAGGTGATCAGTGAGCTCCAGTGTCACCTGCTGCTCTCCTCCCAGACCCAGCCCTGTCCTCTGATGTTAGGCACCAGAGCTGACTCTGGTTTTCTTTGCCTATCTCTGTTCCTTACAGTGAATTCTCTTGTGGGCTTTTTGATGTCTGTCTCTGTAACCTGCCTCCTTCAAGGCTTCCCTAGCCATCGGACATTTTCCACATATCTGAACCACAAGGACCTTTCAGCCCTTATGGAATTAAGTGGCTATAAATAGGTGGAGGAGAAATGTCATTAGATCTCCTTCACTTGAGCTCCAGCTATTGCTGGAACAGGACTCTTTTATATACATAGCTTTCAGTACTACAATGCTTTTGTCTAACTTGCTTTAAAAATTATGAACCTGGCTTGGCGCCTGTAGCTCCATGGTTAGGGCACCAGCCACATGCACCGGGGCTGGCAGGTTTGAACCCAGCCCCGGCCTGCTAAACAACAATGACAACAACAACAAAATAACCAGGCATTGTGGCGGGCACCTGTACTCCTAGCTACTTGGGAGGCTGAGGCAAGAGAATAGCTTAAGCCCAAGTGAGCTGTGACGCTATGGCACTCTACCAAGGGCGACATAGTGAGACTCTATCTCAAAAAAAAAAATTATGAACCTCCAAAAGTCTCATTTAATACCTTCTGCTTTCAGGCAGGGGTCTATCTTTACAAACTTTCATCCATTTCACACCAACCTATTGTCTATCGACACCCAAACACATTGCCTTCCTTAATGTGCCTCCCATCTCTTGATGTGTCTTCAGTTATGGACAGCAGCATCCTCCACGTCTGCTCCTCCAAGTCCTGTCTGTGTCCCAGGGGCCATTCGAGATCCTACAGCAAACAGCCGTATCAAGCTCTCTCATCCCACAGGCCCATTGCATTTTTTGAACTTTTAGCATAACCCTCATTATTTATTATTACCATAAATATTCATTGAACAAAATTATTAAAAAGGCAATGTGCCATGATGACAAAGAGCAGTGGAGTAACACCTGGGTCCACATCCCGGATTTGCCACTTTTAAGTTGTACAAGTTCCGGCAAGTTATTTCATCTCTCTGTGCCTCAGTTTCCTGATATGTAAAAATGGGGATAATGATAGCATCTCCCTTTTAAAATTATTTTGAGAATTCAACCTATTTATTCATGCAAAGCATTTAGGATAGTGCCTGCACAAGTAAGTGCTCAATAACTTTTGGTTATTGTTATGTGTTTTATTTTTAAAGTATAGCATAGTGACTAAGTTGCTTTTCAGTCACTGTCTGTAGATCAGCATGGAGGACACATACAAAGGCTTAGCATCTGCCTCTGATCATCACGAAGCTGACACGCTTCCTTGAAGAATGCTTTGCCATCCTCATTTTAAACAACTTTTGTCCAGCAGAGAATTGTCCCAGAATACATTCTCTGAACAATTTGCTTTTGTTCTGACTCCATCCACTTTTGCTGACTTCAATTCTCATTGAATGACAATTACTTAGTACCTGCTGTATGCAGGGATATGCTAGGACTAGATAAGCCAGCCCGAGCAAAACATGGGTGAACCTGTCCTCAATGACACTTAAAGGGAGATAGGCATTAAATCAACATAAAAAGAAATACGCAAATAAATATGTAATACAAAACCATGGGGAGTGCTATGAAGAGTAGAAAGGAAGCAGAACAAGAGGCACCGAATTTACCCTGGGAGGTCAGTCGAGAGCTATTCAAAGAAGGCATATTTCACTGGAGACTTGACATTAGCAGGAATGGCCAGGTGAAGGGGGAAAGGAAAACTTCAGGTGTATGCAAAGGTTAGAATGAAGGGAAGAGTTGATTGAAATCCAGGAAATGAAAGAAGTATGACCTCGGCCCAGGGTGTGATATGAGACAGGAAAGGGAGGTGGGGTGGGGTCCCCTAGGAGGCTCATAGACCACGCTAGGGATCTGCAATTCTCTTTGAAGAGTATTGGAAAGTCATTGAAGGGTTTATGCACTGGAGTAACAAGTAATTGGATTTATTATCTTCAGGAGATTGCTCTGGCTGCAGTGTGAAGTGTGCATTGGAAAGCAGTGAAAAGGAATGAATAACAGCTCCCTGCAACAACGGACATGACTCCCCAAATGTATTACTAAGCAAAAAAAGCAAGTCACAGGAGAATGCATTCAGATTGATTCTATTTATAGAAAGGTCAAAAAAAATAAAAACAGACAAAACCTAGCAACACAGTAAGAAACTCTGTTTGTATGTATCACATAAAGAAATATAAATAAGGCGGTGCCTGTGGCTCAAGGAGTAGGGCACTGGCCCCATATGCTGGGGGTGGAGGGTCAAAACCAGCTCTGGCCAAAATTGTAACAGCAACAACAAAAGAAATATAAATAAACATAAAGAAACAACATCTCAAAATTCAGGAGTGTGGTCACTTCTCTGAAGACACAGCAGAATTTCTTTTCTTTCTTTCTTTTTTTTCTTTTAGAGACAGTCTCACTTTGTTGCCCTCCATGGAGTGCTATGGCATTGTAGCTTACAGAAACCTCAAACTCTTGGGCTCAAGTGATCCTCTAATTTGGAAAGGGGCATGTGGAAGATATCAAAAGCATTTGGAAATACTCTATTTCTCAAGCCCAGTGGTGGTGCCTGAGTTTTTGTTCTGTAAAATATTCATTTATGTACATGATTGCAAGAGGGACTTTGCCTAACAAATGCAATCAGTGTAATCTGGTTTATTGTACCCTCAATGAATCCCCAACAATAAAAACAAATATTCATTTGTCTTCTATATACTCTTCTTTATGTCTGTGATATTTCATAACAAACATTAAAGTTACCTAGCTCAAAAAAATTTTGTAAAATGTTAAAATATGAAAAAGTTGGATGACAAATGCATGTGAGTATGTGTTATATTATTCTTTATATTTTTCTATGTGCTTGAAATATTCCAGAAATGACAATAAATAGAAAAGGGAAAATAGATCCAAGGAGGCCGAGCAGCAGGGCCTCTGAGCCGCGTGACTCCCAGGGCACCTTCCTATTCTAACTCTAGTGTGTGCAGCGATGTGCCCCAGGGGTGGACACACCTCGGCTACAATTTAAATTTTGCCACCTGGAGCCACACAGTGCCACAGCTGGCCACCAACAAGGGAGTTCCTGCAAGAGTCTCGGATAAGGATGACTTGGATTGGGAAAGTGGCCCTGGGGTTAGAGAAAAATAGACATATTCAAGTTATATTTAGGAAGCAGATGAGAGGACTTTAATAGATTGGATGTCTTACTGTATTAAAGGGATGGAAGGCTCACATGTCCCGTGTTATTTGGTTTTTCACAAAGTACTATTCCAAGAGCTGAGTGTCTGCTGGGTCACAGATGCATTACAGACACTAATAATGCCTCACTAGGAAATTTCAAAACTTTAATATAATTTTCTCAGATTTGGTGATTTTTTTTCAAAGTCCCCTGAGAGACCTTTAAATTCTGATTTTATGCCAGATTTCCAAACACCCAACTGCCAAACAGCTTCAGAGGGAGCCTGAAATAGAAAAGAGATACTTGTAGCACCTCAAAGACTACACTGCTTTCAAAATACCTGTAGAACCCACCTTGCTTTTGCATTCCTGAAACACCATGGTTTATGTACTCACATTCTCTGAGTTCCTAAACTATGGTTTCCCTTGAGAAAATAGCTGCTGGTATTTGCCACTGTGCCCAGAATGTACACCACACAGTCATTACTTGGTTCTGCTTCTCAACCCAGTGGGCCAGCCTTGCTGATGTGCCAGCATCTGCAGCCATCACAGACAAGGGTGTGTGGTGGCGATGGCCCTCCCTGCACAGGGGCCACTGGCTCTACCCTAGTGACAGCCTGATGTCCCATCTCATCAGCATAACATCCCCAAGACATACACATTCTTGTGGTAATTGAAAAGAGGTGGATTTGGCATCTTTCTGTAAGCTCACTCCATCAGGGCAGGCCCCTGTAGCTCCTAAGTATGTTTCTCAGATTCCAGGGCACTGTGAGGTGGCTCCTGCACATACCACACTTCCACACATCCCTGTGTCACCTGACAGCCAGGCAGAATGTGTGGAAGAGCTTCCAATAGTCCTCCCACCTTTCATTCAAAAAGTACTCCTCTGATGTAAGCCACTGGGTCAGATTTAGTATAAGAAATGAAGAAAGCTGTCAAAATACTATCTTTAAAGGTATTTATATCCACTTGTGCTGTAAGGGTATGTTTTGAGTGTTCAAGAGCTAATTTGAATAGTCACTGTCTTTCCTACTCATGCACTAAATTTTGCTAACTTCCTTGAAAGTTTTGCCAGTGTAATAGTCTTTTATCCATTTACTGGGAGAGTTTATATTCATTGAGTCTTTATGTTTAGCAGTGTAATATTATTAAACTGATTTTCAAAAATCAGTTGGGTATTTTGTGTCCAGAAGTATTTCTACCATAAGTATTATAAGCCTATGGTCTTAAGCTGATGGTAATGATCTGATGGTATTTCTTGTGGCTTGTCATAATTAGGGGCAAAGGAATATTAATGTTATGTGTTCCTGGGGTTCCTATGTTGAGACCAGAGTCAACACAATACATCCGGAAGTGTTGAGCAACCCACAGTGACAAATATCGTTATTTATGTTGCGACTGCTACTAAAACCTGACAAAGAAAGCAAATGAAGACGGTACTATAGACCAATTTTACTTGCGAATATAGCTGGAAAAAATAAAAATGTCAGTAAGACTATATTCAATAGCATCTTAAATGAATAATACGCGATGAAGCAGATTTTATTTCTGAAATGAAAATACAGTATATAAAAAAGTATCACATTCATAAGTTATGACATAAGAAGAAAAAAAGAAATCATTTCCAAAGATGCCAAAGGGAACTTAATATAATTTAAAAGACATTTCTAATTAAATAAAAGCTATTAGAGTATCATGATAAAGAGAATGTAACAGAAAGCCAAAGCAACATTGGATTAACAGTGAAACACTAGAGGCCATTCCATTAAAGTCAGGAAGAAGATAATTATACTCACTATCAATGCTATTTAATACTGTGCAGGAAATCAATTTAATAGGCCAAGAATTTTGTTTAAAAAAGAACCCCCTAAAAATATTAGAAGAGATAAACTTTTTATTATTCTCACATGCTATCATTGTCTTCCAAGGAAATTCATGAAAATTAACAAAAAATTATTAGAAAAATAAAAGATTATAGCATGGTATAAATTACAAAATAAATATTCTGAAATAAATAGCTTTTTAAATACTAGTGATAACCAGTTAGAACTATGACTAAGACAAATGGAATTACATTTGACAAAAAACCAGCAAAATATTTATGAGTAAGTGTAAATTGAAAAAAAGAGTTCAATATTGCTATATGAATAAAATCTATATGAATAAAACTGTTCAATATTGCTGAAGGACAGAGAAGAAAACCTAAATGTGGAGTGATATACCATGTTCATTAATGCAAAAACTGGATATTTGTCAATGTGTCAATTTCCCCAATTAGATTTTTTAAATTTAATGCCATTTTATTCTAAATATTCTATATTTGAAATTTTATGAATTTAAAATCTATATAAAAGATGAAAAATAGTTCAGTAATATCTGTACAGCCTTCACCTCAGTTTACTAGCTATTGGTAAAAGGTGGATATTAGTCAACTGTTAACAGGCTGCCATTTTTACTTTATCTCATACACTTTGGTTTTCTGAATCATTTGAATGTAAGCCACAAACATCTGTGTCACTTTTCCCCTAAACATGTTAACATGCATTTCCTAAGAATTAGGCACTTTGACATAGCCATAGTATTTGTTTCACACTTGAGACAATAGCAATTGCATAATGCCACAGAAAAACAGCACTTGTAACATAACGTAGACTTTACTGTGTATACAAGTCATCTGGAGATCTTGTCAAAGTGTAGATTCAGAAGGTCTGAGATATGGGCTGAGACCATTTCTAACAAGGTCTTAGATGCTTTTGATGCTGCTGGTCTACAGACCACAGTTGGAGTTGTAAGGATCTATGAAACAGTCCATGTGCAATTTTCCCTAATAAGCCCCCAAATGTCTTTTTGTAATTGTGTTTTATTTTTTCAACTAAAGATCCAGTTTCATATATTTCAGTTGATTGCTATGTGTATCACCAGTCTTTAAAAATCTAAAATAGTCACCCAGTATTTTCTTTTTTTGAAGAGTACAAGCCAATTGTTTAGAAGAATGTCTCATATTTTGAATTTCTTTGATGGTTTATTCATGATTACATTCAAGTTTAACTGTTTGGAAGGAACACAGCATGGTTGATGTTATGTACTTTCTACTGAGACACAGCAGGACACACATATACATGTCAGATGTTGCTCTATTGTTTTGTGTTTTTACTTTTTAAATCTTTTAATTGCAGAACAGATTTACATTTACAGAAAAGTTGCAAAGATTGTTCAGAGGATTTTAATTTACGTCAAACTATCCCTACAGTCACCTTTGAGGTACTCTCCTTGGGAAGCTATGCACTGACCCATCACCTAGTCTGCCTTTCAAAGCAATTTTGGAACTCTTTTTCTGGAATGGCCATCAGAGCTGTCATCATGTGGGGTCTGACAAGTTCATGAATTCATTCTAGAGAAAGTGCTACATACCTCATTACTAAATACCATTATGGTCACCAAATGGCCAAGGACAGTGCTTTGAAGGTGATTCTAGTGATATTCGGCAATGAGGTATGTAGCACTTTTTCTAGGAGAGGTTTGCGAACTTAATTGTCTGGCCTCGCATATTCAAATTATAGGAATGACCTAGGAGAGTATCTTGATCTTCAGTCAAGCATCCCTTAAAAAGAATGTAAAAAAGCACAACTCTAAATTGAAAATATTGGTAAAACTTCAGTAAAATTAAGACACCATTAAGAAATGAAAAGGCAAGCCACAAAGTGGACAAAGTATTTGCAATACTTATACCTGAGAAAGGACTTGTATACAGAATATATACAGAACTACAAATTGAAATACTGTGTTTTGCATAATATGTATGATACCAAAATATGTTTAAGAGAAAAAGCTGAAAGAATATTTGCCAAAATAAACTACTGGTCATGGATCTCTTTGGCAGTTATGATTACAGGGAATTTCACATCATTTTTCTCTATTTGTTTCTACAATAAAAATAGCTTTATTGTTTTCCTTTGATTCTATAAATAATTTATGGTCGTTTAAAAATACCCTTTTAAACAATATGGGCAAGTATGAGGAAGAAAGTAAGTGCTTGACATTCTAGTAATTCCTCATCCTCTTACCCATGCTTTTATTGCTTAAGAACACGCACACATATTATTTTTGTGTGGGTGGATGTGGGAATATTTATTGGATGATTTCCTCTTGTCTCTTTTCCTTCTTTGTTCTGTCTCTGTGGTTGGTTTATTAGAGCCTATGTCATATAGTTTGTCTATATCAGCATGTAGAATTTCTAAATTCTTTCATATTGGCTGATAGCTTTCTTTATGATGAAACAGTTTAAACATAAAGTATAAAAAATGACATAATGAACATCCAGGTACTATAACTCAGCAGAAATAAAACATTACACATAGAATTGATTCCTTCTCTTCTCCTTCCCAGTCTCTCCCCTTTCTTCCTCTAAAGAGGAAATCATTTTAATAAACTGAGTGTAGAAAATTCCTATGCATATCTTCATACACTTACTACATATATATCCCATATATATGTACATATATGCACACACACATATATAAATAGCATATGCAAGCATACATTTAAACTTAATATATGATATCACATTGAATTTGTTCTTTGTCAACTTGCTGTCTTTGTTCTCATTACGTGAGGTTTACCCTGCTGATTCATGTAATTCTGATCTATTTATTTTGGCTTCAAAAAACCCAAAAGAGAAAAAAGGAGAGATGCTTGAAAAAAAATATTATGTGTGAATGTCCATGAAGCCTTTGGGGATTTAGTATTTCCACAGATTATGATCGAGTTTAAAGTTAATTATGTTATTCATTGACTATTTTTTTTCTGAAGCTGGCGCCATGGAGCATATTCATTGAGTACTTATTGAAGACCCACTGTCAGTCAGTTATAATGATGAGCAAAACAGATCAAGTCTCTGTTCAAGTTTGTTTATAAAGTAAGGGTCAGATATTGATCAAGTTAATCACACTCAGTTATCCACCATGAGTTATCCACACTACCCACTATGACAATCGAGGGTCTCCTTGAGTTAAGAAGACAAACCGAGATGTCTGGGGAGACCATGGCAGCTAGGGTTTGTAGGAAAAAAGATTGGAGAAGAGAGAACTGCTGAGACAATATCACAGATCTACAGAAAATCATTCTTGAGTATGAAGAGTACTGATAGCATATCTATGTGAGGAAATTAACCAAGGCCAGGGAAAAATCTACCAGAAAGGAACCTGAGTGCTCTCACAGGTGAAGAATAGTGCCTCTTTCCACCAGACATACTGGAAAACTTCATAATTTGTAAGACATTGGACAGAGTGCTCAGAGGTATCTTCCCTTAGAAGGGGGGAGGAAAATAATTATCTTTTGACTGGCACTGCTCTGATCCCATTTAGTAAATCTTAAAAGCAAGACACAAAAGGATAAAACTATTCTCAAATAACTTAACTAGAACAAAAATCAAAAGTATTAATAAGAATACAAAAATATCCAGCACCTAATAAGGTAAGACCTACAATGTCTGATTTCCAATAAAAAATTAGGCAGGCAAAGCAGCAAAATCCAGTCATAATAAGGAGAAAAATCAATCAATTGAAACTGACAAAGATCTGACACAAATGTTAGAATTTGCACACAACGACATTAAAACAGCTTTTATAGCTGTATTGCATATGCTCAATAGTTGTGTAGAGACGTGAACAATTTTTAAAAAATCC
This sequence comes from Nycticebus coucang, assembly GCF_027406575.1. NCBI lineage: Eukaryota > Metazoa > Chordata > Mammalia > Primates > Lorisidae > Nycticebus > Nycticebus coucang. Next base: position 30,324,574 of record NC_069785.1, on the reverse strand, counting down.
TAATTGGACTTCTAGCAATGAAAACTATGATGCAAATATGAAAAATACACTAGATGAGATTAACAGTAGATTATACATTGGAGTAGAAAGAAAATTTGAAGACATAGCAACAGAAACTATCCACATGAAACACAGAAAAAAGAACTCAAAAAAAAAATGGACAAATCATCAGAGGCTGTGGGACAACTTCAAGTGGCACAATGTATGTGTTATTGGAGTCCCCAAAGAAGAGGAAGTGAGGGGAGAAACAAGGAAAAAATACTCAAAACATAATGTCAGAGACATCTAAATTTGATAAAAACTATAAACCCACACATCCAAGAAGCTCAAGGAACCCCAAACACAAGCAACAGAAGAAAACCATACCAAAGTACACTATAGTCAAATTTCTCAAAATCAATGATAAAGGGAATATCTTTTTTTTTTTTTTTTTTGAGACAGAGTCTCACTATCACCCTTGGTAGAGTGCTCTGGCATCACAGCTCACAGCAACCTCAAACTCTTGGGCTTAAGCAATTCTCTTGCCTCAGCCTCCCAAGTAGCTGGGACTACAGGCACATGCCACACTGCCTGGCTATTTTTTTGTTGCAGTTGTCATTTTTGCTTAGCAGGCCCAGGCAGGGTTCAAACCCACCAGCCTTGGTGTATGTGGCCGGCACCCTAACCACTAAGCATGGGCACTGAACCAGATAAAGGGGATATCTTAAAAGAAGATAAGAAAAAAAGAACAAATTATATACAGAAGAACAATTATAAGAATTACATCACATTTCTTATCAGAAACAAGGGAAGCAAGAAAACAGTAGGGTAACACCTTTACATAATGGGGGAAAACTGTTAACCTAGAATTCTGTACTCATTGAAAAGTATACTTCAGAAACAAGAGTTTTTACTATTTCAGACAGGGCAAGGATGCACCCTCTCACCACTTCCGTTCAATGTGTACTTGGGGTTTTAGGCATACAACAAAGTAAGAAAAAGAGGCAAAATGCATCTGGATTGGGAAGAAAGGAATAATCTTTCTTTCCTGAGAGACAACGTAATTGTCTAGTACAAAATCCAATGAAGTCTACTCTAGCTATTAGAAGTGATAAGTGGGTTTACTAAGATTGCAGAATATAGATCAATATATAAAAACCAATCACATTTCTAAATACTAGCAGTGAACAATCAGAAATTAATTTTTTTTTTTTTTTTTTTTTGTAGAGACAGAGTCTCACTTTATCACCCTCAGTAGAGTGCTGTGGCATCACACAACGCACAGTAACCTCCAACTCTTGGGCTTAGGTGATTCTCTTGCTTCAGACTACATGTGCCCACCATAATGCCTGGATATTTTTTTGTTGCAGTTTGGTCAGGGCCAGGTTTGAACCTGCCACCCTTGGTATATGGGGCCGGTGCCCTACCCACTGAGCCACAAGTGCCACCCAGAAATTAATTTTTTTAAGAAATCACTTAATAGCATAAAAATATGAAGCATTTAGGGATAAATCTGATAAATATGTATAAGACATGTAGAGTGGAAACTCCAAAACATTGCTGAGATAAATTAAAGACCTAAATAAATGAAAAGGATATCTTGTTTATGGGTTGGAACAGTCAATATCCCTAAAATGTCATTTCTCCCCAAATTGGTCTATAGGTTTAATGTAATTCAATTAAAAAATCCAGATATCCTCTTTTTTTTTTTGTGGAAACTGATAAGCTGATTTAAAAATCTATATGGAAATGGAAATGAACTAGAATAGCCAAAGTGACTTTATAAAAGAAGAACAAAGTTGGAGGACAACAACCCTACTGGATTTCAAGACTTATATAAAGCTATGGTATTTACTACAGTGTGGCACTGGTGTAAAGGTAGATAAATAGTGTAGAGAGTCCAGAAAGAGACTGAAATATACATATTTGTGTATGTACATATGTCATATGTATATAACTGATTTCACCAAAGGTGTAAAGGCAATGCAGAAGAGAAAGGATGATCTTTTTAACAAATGGTTTTGGAGCAATCAGATATTCATATGCAAAAATTAAAGAGAAAAGAAAAGAAAAACTTTGATCCATACTTTATACTACATACAAATATCAACACAAAAGGGATCATAGGCCTAAATGTCAAATCTAAAATTATGTAATTCTAGAAGAAAATACAAAAGAAAAATCTCTGATCAGGGAATAGGTGAAGATTCATTACCAACCCTTTCACCCCTTACCAACCTTTTACCTCTGAGCAGTTTTTCCTTTTCTGTTCTTCCTTAGTGCTTTTTACATGACATTCATCGCATCACATTGTATGTTTATATTTCTCTCCTCCACTGAGCATCCCTGGAGTAGAGAGTATATCTTCATCCTCTTAATGCTCACAAAGTCCAATAAATGTTGATTACATGACACCTCCAACACCAACCTTACTCATGAAGAAAATCTTTCCTAGGAGCCCTCCCCTTGAATATTCCCCATGTTTCATTTGCCAGAACTGGATCATAGGATTACCCCCGAGCAAATCACTGGCAAAGGTTAATGGAATTGTGATTTACATGGACAAATTATATTTGATTCTTTGGGCATAGGCTTCCCCTCCCCCAAGGACGTATGACTTTTGGGTAGCCTAGACTCAGAGCCTGCCACAGAGAACCCTACAGAAGCGTGGTGATGGTGGACTTGGTGACACTAGCCAGGCTATTTTATTTTCCACTGTGAAGGTATAATGGACAAATAACCTTACCTTACGTTTAGTTTTAGGAGGAAACGCTGTCAGATATCAGTTTATTCAAAAATTAAAACAGGCTGACCATGATGGCTCACTCCTGTAATCCTAGCACTTTAGGAGGCTAAGACAGGATGATAGCTTGAGGCCACGAGTTTGAGACAGTCTGGGCAACAAAGTGAGACTCTATATCTAAAAAAATTGCTTTAAGTAAATTACAAAAAAAAAAAAACAACAGCCCTGTTACGGTGGGAAGAGTGAAAGCATTCATCTTACATGCCAAGAATTCGCACTGAGCTTGTTATAGCTTTTTAGACAATGCATCTCTAGAAAGAAGCTTGGTAAGCTTTACTGTTGAATCCTTTACATCAATTCATACAATTTTGAATATTCATAGATTTTCACAATAGCTGTTGTTTCAGAGCTTATTATATAAACATTCTTTCTAAACATTAAAACTAACTCAAGCATAAGTATCTTTATCATAAAGGTTAGAATCAGAAAAAAAATCTAACAAGTGTTGTGGGTATGAGGAGTTTGTATTTTCTCTGTAAATACAGTAGCATAGAGTAAATAGAATGAAAGGAAAAAAAAATGTGTAAATGTTGAGAGTTGTTGCTGGCCTAACAAATCTGGCCAGCAAGCATTTTACGGAAAAATTAGCTTCCTTTCTTAAAGGGGAAATTCATATTTCTGATTTTATGTGCTTTTGTCAGTTTGTTGGCTTGTTTTGTTTTTGCTAAAGATGGTCTTATATTTTTCTTCCACACTCTGAATCTCAGGTACCCCCTTCATCACTTCAGGATATGGAAGCACTGGAAGCAACCTCTCAGTCCAGAGTACCTGAAAGGACAGTTCTCAGGTCTGGGAACAAGAAATGGGTAGAAGAGGAGAATCTGGAGTTCCATTTTCATACCCTCCCCTCACCCCTACAATGGGGCATGCCTTTAAAGACTTGAGAAACACTGCGGGTAATTTACTCTCAGCTGGTCTTCCTCCAGGGCATATGTCAAAGGAAAATCTCTTAGCTCTAGGTCTGAACTCCCTGGCTACTCAGTTCCTCTCAGACCAGCCTAGAAACTTCCAGATGGGTCAGAATTGCTATCAGATCCACCCCACGAAGTTTGGTTGACCTGAGTTGTCAGTAACCAAAAGTGCTGACCTTACAACAGGCTCTGTATGTAGCCCCACTCCTAGGCCTCTGTACCCTGGAGACCAAAGAGTGAGCAGTAGGTGGGGTTTGTAGCCTCAGTTGTCTGGAGCTGGAGAAAGGCACAACCTCAATAGGGGACACTATGAGAGCCTTTTCAATCTAGTGACTGTGAAGGCCTGGAAGTGCCATCTGAGGATAAGATTGGAGGGTAAAGGTAATGTGTCTGAGGACCATGACCCTCTATGGGCTCCAGTACCATGATATGCCTGGAATTTCAGACTTCAGAGGTGGACTATGTACTGGACTCTTCTAGAGAAGCAGAGTCTAAAGCCAGAGCTTTATCAGGTATCCGTTCTATTCACTAATCACCCAGCATTAGGCAATGGTAGACCACACCATTTTTTCCAAGTGCTTAGAGAGCATCATTGTAGATATTTGTCCCCCAAAGCTCTGAGGCTTGAGTATGTAGTACTGTAAGACCTTTGGTGCAGGAGGGAAGATGGGCTGGATTATGAATCTGGAAGGCCTTAGACAATGATATTAAGACAGGGGCAGTTGTTTGTATTTGTTATCTACAGCGAGGATGTAACAACTATCTTAGATTTCCTATATACTCATAGGCTCATAAAAATAATTGATAATATTTGCACAATCTATCTGTTAAAATGAGATAATTCTGTCATTCCAGAGAAAAATAAAATTATATTGAGGATCCTAGCTCACATTCTGTGCCAAATCCAGTCCATGCCACACCTCCATCTCTGCATATTCCTGGTAACTTGGGCTCACTTGGGTTTTGAACTCCAGTTTTTAACATGCTTTTGGTCCCAACCACAACTCTCCTTCTAAGACTGGCTCTTCCTTTTTGCCATTTTAATGCCTTTTAAGATGTGTAACTCAACCACCCGTGCTGCCAGCTAAATACAAATACTTCTTGTAGACTTCCGGCTTCCTCCTCTTATGCGAAGCTGAGGGAGAAAGTCAGAACAATCCCGAGCAGAATTCTGAGGGTTTGTTCACCTGCCCAGGGGAAATATATGAGGGAGAGACTTGTCTTTACTCCTGTAATCTCTCTTTATGTGCCCTCTCTCTTTCCTCATCCCACCATATAAGAGTTGCAATGGTGTGAGTCTGGTTCTCCATGGCGAACAAGAAGGACATAAGAGCGACTTGACATCATAAATCATTTGGGGTCCACAGTTCTTGCTTCCTCCTCTTATTCACCAACTTGTAGAAATTTTAAAATAGCCCCCACCCCCAAGAACAGAAAAACTTACCTTGTAAGTGTATGTCTGATTCCTTCTACCTAATAAGAACAATAATTTTTGAAACAAAGAAGTATTTGCTACTTTTGTCTACTTCTAGAGTGGGACACTCACTTCAGGTTGTACAAGTTGAGTTCAGGAAAGGGTGGGATGAGACTCTTGGGATTTAAGTAAAGGAATTCCAGGAGCACTCATAGTCTCCAGGGTGACAAGGCAACCAGTGGACACTCCAAAACATCACACACCCCCACAGAAATACAAAAGATAGATATTTTTGCTTTTTCTTTTAGTTAACAGTGAATATTGTGATAATCTCTGTGCCAATACACTTTAAAAATATTCATGTAACGGATAATTTTATAGGAAAAACAAATTCAGAATCTAAATCAAGAGGAAGAAGAATGCATTGGGTACTTTTGAATATGGGTCAAAGTTCTATCTCCGAAATAAGACTAATCTTATGTAACAGTGCAAAATACTAGTCAAGGAAAGAGTTAGAACAGAACACAAAGCCCAGAAATGTGTGTGTGTGTGTCTGTGTGTGTGTGTGTGTGTAAATGACATGTAAAAGATGACATTTTAGATAGTGCTAAAAGGATGAATTACTCAGTAAATCACATGGTATAGCTGGTTAATTCTTGGACAATAAAGTTAGAGTTTTATCTTATAAAACTGAATAAATGTCTACCAGATTAAATATCCAAATATAGAAACAAAATCATATTTTGGTTCCTAGTAATGGCAGAATAACTTATGTCAAATTAACCTGCCTAATCATTATAATTATATATTCTAGATACAATTTAATACAGCTCTTTGAAGACATTGAAAAGAGACAAAAATTGAGCAGAAATGAAAGGGAATTAAAACCTTAAAGAAGTATATCATGGGTCCGGCGCAGTGGATGGCTCACACCTATAATCCTAGCACTCTGGGAAGCTGAGGCGGGTAGAAGGAGGCTTGAGATCACGAGTTTGAGACCAGTCTGAGCAAGAACAAGACTCTGGCTTTGGAAAAATAGCTGGCCTCAAATAGGCCCAGCGCGATGGTTCATGCCTGTAATCCCAGCACTCTGGGAAGCCAAGGCTGGAGGATTGCCAGAACTTACTGGTTCAAGACCAGTGAGCCAGAGAGAGACCCCACCTCTAAAAATAGCCAGGCATCATTGTGGCAGGTGCCTTTAGCCCCAGCTACTCGGGAGGCTAAGGCAAGAGAATCATTTGAGCCCAAGAGTTAGAGCTTGCTGTGAGCTATGTTGCCAAGGCACTCACCCTAGGGCAACAAAGTGAGACTCTATCTCAATTAAAAAAAATAAATAAATAAAATAGCTGGAGTTGTGGCAGATGCCTGTAGTCTTAGCTACTTGGGAGGCTGAGGCATCATTTGAGCCCAAGAATTTGAGGTTGCTGTGAGCTGTGATGCCATAGCACCCTACTGAGGGTGACAAAATGAGACTCTGTCTCAAAAAAATATATATACATATATATGTATATACACATAAAAGAAGTACATCATGCTGGGTGAGATCTGCATTTACTTGTGTTTCCTTTGAAAACACTCCCTAGTTCAGTGGAGTTCTGGAGCAGAAAGCAACAGTTTTACTGGGCTGAGAAGTCAGAGATTGGATTCATGGACTGCTAAAGTAGTTAGAAATTGAAGAAGAAAGCTGCAGAAAGTAAGAAGCTGCAGAGTGGACGCTTCAGTATCAAAACTTCTCTTAAATCCTTGGCTCTCGCTGGAACCGTGTGTGAGCAGGGCAAGACTCTAATAAACTCAATGTAAGGCAATAGCTGAGGGCAGTGGCAGAAATTTCAGCAGTTATCTGGTGAGCAGGAGAGGGACTTTCCATTTACTCTCCCTCACCCAGAACAGCCATATTTTGAGATTAAGGATCAAGTTAATAAGCACTAAAGACTTCGCTATAGGTCAAAGAGTAAACTGAAATAGACTCATTCTAATGAAGCTTAAAACCAAGTCTCCACAAAATGAAAGTGAATGCCTAGTCATTTAACTACTGCTAGAAGAAACCCAGTGTTCACCAAAAAAATAGAACCCATATTCTTCTACAACACATCATTCATAATATAGAATATACAGTAAAAGATTACTGAATGTGAAGAAACAGGAAAATGTGACCCATAAGAAGAGGAAAAAGTGATCATTAGAAAGAGACCCACACACAATTCACATGTTTAAATTAGTTGACAAGAACTTAAAAATACCATGAAAAATTAGTTAAAGAACTTGGATACTGAAGATGGATATAAGGGTAAAAAACTGGAAATTTGAAAAAAGAGCCAAATAGAATTCTTAGAATTAAAATGTATACTATGTGAATTTTATGTGAATGAGAATTAACAGCAGATTTAACAATGCAGAAAATCATATTGATAACTTTGAAGACATCAATAAAAATCATTCGAATTGAAGCAACAGAGAAAAAAGATTCCAAAAAGAATAAACAGTCTCAATGATTTGTGAGATAGTCTCAAGTATTCTTAACTAGAGTTCCAGAAAAGGAAGAAAGAATGGGGCAAAAAGTGTATTTGAATGATTAACAAATAAAAATTTTCCAAATTTGATTAAAAACATCATATTGCAAATCCAAGGAGTTCAGTGACCCCAAACAGAATGATTACAAAGAAAAACACACTTAAGCACATCTTTCAGAAGATTAATCTTCCAAAATCCAAAGATCAAGAAAAAAATCGTAAAAGCAGCCAAAGATCAAGAGGAAAAAATCTTAAAAGCAGCCTCCTACATATAGAGGAACAACGATAAGATGTACAATGGTTTGAATAATTGTTTCTTCCAAAACTAACGTGAAAATTTAATCCCTATATGGCAGTATTGAGAGGTGAGGAGGTGATTGGATCATGAGGCTTCTGTCCTCATGAAAGGATTAAGCCATTCATGAATTCATGGATTAATGGATTGATGGCTTTTTATGAGAGTGAAACTGGTGGCTTTGTAAGCAGAAGAAGAAAGACCTGAGCTAGCACACTCATCCTCCCCCGCTGTGTAATGCTCTGAACTGTCTTGGGACTGTAGAGAGTTTATACCAACCAGAAGCTCTCAATAGATGCAGCCCTTGACCTTAGACTTCTCAGCCTCCATAACTGTAAGACACAAATTCCTTTTCTTTATAAGTTACTCAGTACCTGCCATTAGCACCAGAAAGTAAAGGAAGACAGAGTAACAGCTTATTTCTCATCAAAGACAATGAAAGAACCTATCCAGAGTCCTGAAAGGAAAAATAATGGCTATCAAGCTAGAGTTTTTATTCCGTAAAAATATTCTTAAAAATTGATGGTGGAATGAAGACATTCAGATAATCAAAAGCTGAGACAATTCATCACTAGGAAATTTGTACAATAAGAAATGGTAAGGGAAAGTTTGGCTGAAGGCAAATGATATGTGATGGAAACTTTGAACTACAGGAAGAAATGTAGAACATTGGAAATTATGGATACGTGAACAAATATAAAATATTATTTTTCTTACTTTTATTCAGTTCTTTATGAACTAGTTGACTGCTTTAAGTAAAAATAGCAATATATTATTGGGTTTATAATTTTATAAAAGTAAATATATGATGACAATTGCACAAAGAGTAGGAATATGGGTTCAATAAAATTAAACAGTTGGAATCTTTTAATATTACATACATGAGAAGTGTTACAATATTATATCAGGTTAGACAATAGTAAGTTGATGGTGTAACATTATATAAAAGAAAGATTTAGCTAAAAGGCCAATAGAAGAGAGAGAATGAAAGAGTTAAAATACAGGAATGTCAACATTACTTAATAAATATTTGTAAGTAAGTGTTAATAATGTAAAAATGAAAATAGAGATTATAAATTTCATTAAAAGATTATTTTATTTCTTGTACTTTAGAGTAAAAAAATTTTTCATTTTTAAAAAATAGTAGCTTTAATGAGGCTTAAGGTCTATGGTCATATGCTTTTTGTCAAAATATCAAAACTAACATACTCTAAAATATGATTTATCTAACAGAAGTTTGTGCTATTGTCTTCAAAACTCTATTTCTTTTAGAGTTATTGATTTGACTTGTCTACCTAAAAGTAAGGTGTTAATAATGAAGTTAGTTTTGCATTTTGTTTTTTTGTTCCAGTTTCTTTTTTTTTTTTGGTCAGGGTTTGAACCCAACACCTCCGGTGTATGGGGCCAGTGCCCTACTCCTGGAGCCACAGGCACCACCCATTAGTTTTGCATTGTGAAGTATTTAAAGCTGTTTTGTCATTTTTTTGATGAGAAGATAATTAAGTGATTTGGCAAGTGATAGCATTTGAGGATGTCTATAGCTTTGTGGCTTTTTTTTATTGTTTAGTGTATATTTCAAAAGTAACAATACATTTTCATGGTCCAGTTTTTTTTTTTTTTTTTGAGACAGAGTCTCACTCTGTCGCCCTTGGTAGAATACTGTGTCATCACAGCTCACAGCAACCTCCAGCTCTTGGGCTTAGGTGATTCTTTTGCCTCAGCCTCCCAAGTAGCTGGCACTACAGGAGCCTGCCACAATACCTGGCTATTTTTTGTTGCAGTTTGGCCAGGGCCAGGTTCGAACCTGCCACCCTCAGTATATGGGGCTGGCACCCTACACACTGAACTACAGGTGCCGCCCCTCAGTTTTTTTTTTAATGCCATGTAGTTAGTTGTATTCATTAAGATTTTTATCACAAATAAATTTTTAAAAGGTAGCAAATTTCTCATTACATAGAAAAATATAATAAATTTTATTAACAAAGTAATATTTTGGTTAAAAAAATACCTGACTAACCCAAAAGAAGGCAGGAACAGAGGAAGGAACAGAGAGGACAAGCAGTAGCAAGATGGTGGATTTGAAATAAGTCATACCTGTAAGTGTATGTATTACATTAAATGTCCTTGGATTGAACATACCATTTAAAAAGTCGAGATAGTCAGATGGATAAAAGCAAGAAAGAACTATATGCTGTTTATAAAAGATAATTTAAATATAAAGTCACTGATAGGCTGAAAGAAAGAGATCTATTTTGAACATGCTAAGTCTAAGAAAGTTGGTGTGGCCCAAAACATGAATGGATTAATAAAGTGTGTTATATAAGGCCAGGCATTGTGGCTCACACCATCCACTCTCATGAATGAATTAATGTCACTATAAACAAGGGCTTTCAGAAGTGAGTTTGCCGCTTCTGCCCTCTGCTATGTGAGAACATAGTGTTCCTCCTCTCCAGAGGACACAGAAACAAGGGGTCACCTTGAAACCAGAGACTGAACCTGCCAGCACCTTGATCTTGGCCTTCCAAGGTTCCAGTGAGAAATAAATCTGTCTTCTTTATAAATTACCCAGTCAGGGGTATTCTGTTATAGCAGCACAAAATGGCTGGAACCCAGGGGCTGGACCAGATGCTGGTGTTGACACTCTCATAACTATTATGGGACATGGTTAACACTGAGTGCAATGAATAACTTTGAAGAGATGTGTATAAATTTAAAAAGGAGGTACACTATCAATACAAGCATATGTTATGCTTTAGTCTTCTTTTTTCCTCCATTCATTCTCTTATCCCTGGGGACCCTGTGAAGCAAAGACCTCCTGCCATTTGGGCTTATGACTTTCAATGACCATTTCTGAGATGATTAGCTTCTTTCTAACTAGCTATCTGTAGTGTTCACATGAGCAAAAATCCTCATGTCATTCCAGCTACAATGTAATACTAAATCAAGAAAAATTTTTTTCTCACTTTTCCTTACGTTTTCTTGAGTCTGCAGCTCCTTTAGTTATGTGGCATAAATATGTTTCTGAAAATGTGGCAACTTGTGAATCTTTTCTTTAGATATATAGAAATGTAGGGAGAATGTACAAATACAGAAATGTGAACTGAAGTGGAGAATGAGCAATTCACAGAAGAAGACACTGAAATAGTAAATAAAAATATAAATGACCAAACTGCTAGTGATCGTGGAAAATAAAATTAAAACTAATTTTTTTTTTTTTTGTGGTTTTTGGCCGGGGCTGGGTTTGAACCCACCACCTCCGGCACATGGGACAAGCACCCTACTCCTTGAGCCACAGGCGCCGCCCAAATTAAAACTAATTTATGTATCTTTTTCCACTAATCAGAATGACAAAAATTTAAAACCTTGCTACTTTAAATGTTGATAAAATATAGCAATTATGGGCTACAAATTCATAAAGTATTTTAGGACAAAAATTGACATCAATTAAAATTTTTAATGTTCCCACCCTTTAATCCTCAGCAGAAATTATGCATTCCACAGTTTCTATTTGCTTCTTATCCAAATCAGAACTTTCTTGAAGGACTGCTGTCTCTCCTCTCTCAATTTCTGTGACATACTTCAGGCCCACAGTACTTGACAACACTATTCCTCACCAGTTTCTGCCCTTGCCTAAAGCCTTGGAAAGCATAAACTTTTTCTGACCTTTTAACCCACATGCAAAACACTTTTTGTCTGCAAGACTGCCATTTCCTAATAGCTTGGGAGACTTCTGATGTTTGCTACTCAGAATAAGGCCTGAGTTCACTCTTTTTTTTTTTTTTAATACTTCAGTTAGACTTTATTATTTTCTTCATAAATTTTTTTTATTATTTTTTATTAAATCATAAATGCATAGACCATTATACATTAATGCATTTATAGGGTACAATGTGCTGATTTCATATAGAATTAGGAGCATTTCCATCACACTGGTCAATATATACCTCATCTCATTTACTTAGTTATTGTGTTAAGACATTTATACTTTGTACTTAATAGATCCCACATGTACCCTTACATTATACACCATAGATGTGATCCCACGATTCATCCTCCCTCTATCTGACCTACTGACCCTCCCCTCCTGTCCCCACTCCTCCGTCCTTCATCCTGGACCATAGTTGTGATTTATTCTTCATATGATAGTGTGAGTGATTGTAAATTGGTTTCATAATTGTACTGAGAACATTGGATATTTTTTCTTCCATTCTTGAGATACTTTACTAAGTGGGATATGTTCCAGCTCCCTGAGTTCACTTTTATCAGGCCTTACTTAAGGGGAATTTTATCAGGCCTTTAGCTACCCTAGCTCCAGGCTAGGAAAGGGCAGGGGATTTTTGCCACTAGAACTCTGCATCTCCACTCCAAATTCTTTTCTTTCGTCAGTTTAGAGGAATTTTATTTTGGCTTACCTTTTTTCCCTAATTTTGTTGTTGTTGTTGTTGTCTAAGACCTGTATCATGCCTCTTGAACCTAGAGGCTAAAAAGGTGATGTATTATTTACTGAACCATCCCAGCTACTTTCTCACAGGGTGCTATGGTTTTAAAATATGTTTCCAATGTCACTGACACACCTTCAAGTAGTAGAACCAAATTCCTATCCCTTAGAGTGTGGCCTGGGCTGAGTATTTTGCTTCCAATGACTAGAATAAAGAGGAAGTGGCATTGTACAACTTGGGAGATGCTGTAGTCTGCTTTGATTTACTATAATAGAATGCCCGAGACTGGGTAATTTATAAAGAACAGAAATTTATTTCTCACAGTTCTAGAGGCTGGGCAGTTAAGACACCAGTAGGTTTGGTGTCTCTTAAGGGCCCAGTGCCTGCTTCCAAGATGGCACATTGAAAGCTTCATCCTCTGGAGGGAAGGAATGCTGTTCCTCACATGGCAGAACAGAAAAGTGAAGGAGAGAGAACTTCTACAAGCCCTTTTAAGAGCAGCATTAATCCGGCTTAGTGTCTGTAACTTAGCAGCTAGGGCACTAGCCACGTACACTGGAGTTGTCAGGTTTGAATCCAGCCCAGGCCTGCCAAACAACAATGACAACTACAATCAAAATATAGCCAGGTGTTGTGGCAGGCGCCTGTAGTCCCAGGTACTTGGGAGGCTGAGGCAAAAGAATCACTTAAGCCCAAGAGTTTGAGGTTGCTGTGAGCTGTGATACCATAGCACTCTACTGAGGGTGGCCATAGTGAGATTCTGTCTCAAAAAAAAGAAAGAAAGAAAGAAAAGAGCAGCATTAATCCATTCATGAGCATGGGGCCTTCATGACCCAAACACCTCCCAAAAGGCCTCATCTACCAACACTGTTGCCTTAGAAATGAAATATCCATACATGAATTTGAGGGGACATATTCAAACTATAGCAGGAGAGTAGGTCATAAAAAGTACTGCAAGTCCCACTTTCCTTTGGATCATTCATGCTGGACCAAGCCAGCATATATAGCTTGAAGTCACCCAAGCAGAATATGGTAAGGCCTATAAGATGAGGAACTGAGATCCACTGCCAACAGGCAAGTGAGTGAGCCATCGGGAGGCAGTTCCTCCAACCACTCAGCCCTGGATGATGTCTTGATTGTAACAATGTGAGAGACTCTGAGCTAGAACAACTCACATGGTGGGTGGCAGTGTCAGTAACCAGTCCCACCACGGAGATTGCAGTTCCCAGTTTGTGGGGAAACTAGGTATTGTGTGGAAGGATTGGTGAAGTGTGGACTCCTGAGTCGAATTTAGGCGGCCAGAGCAGAGTGCCGTCTGGTGCGGCACCACTGCTGTTAGGTGGTGGGAGAGAGACTCAGAAGGGAAAGATCCCAGATAGAGGCCATTGTTCTGGAATTTGGGAGATGGTGGTCACCCCAGCCAGGCACAGCAATTTGAGTCTCACCTGCAGATAGTCATCCCACACTCAAAACTGGCCAAGGATATCCTGCACTTCACAGGAACTGTTGCAGTGAGAATTTGAGAAACATGCCTATGAAGATTTTTTGAGATGGGTGGAATCATCAGTTTGGCCCGATCTAGGTGCCAAGTGGGTAATCAGGCAACACCAAGAACAATTTAACCTGGGAGATAGGTATGAGCCTGGAACCACTCACGGTGCCACCTGGTGTCCAGAAAGTATATTGCAACATAAATATATTCCTACTAAAGTTGATCCCTACAGCATATATATAGTTCTATGTATATGCATATATTATTGTATAAAGTTGATCCCTACAGCATATATATAGTTCTATGTATATGTATATATATATGTATATGTGTATATGTATATATATATAATTTTGTTGCCTTTTTTCTGTCTGTGCTCATTCTTTTTGCTTTTTTTCCTTTCTTCTTCCCTGTAGGAGTTATTGTTAATTTTTTTTTTTTAAACAGAGTCTCACTATGTTGCTTTTGGTGGAGTGCTGTGGCATCACAGCTCATGGCAACCTCTAACTCTCTTGGGTGGAGCGGTTCTCTTGCCTCAACTTCGCAGGGGGCTGGGGCTGCAGGGACCCACCATAGTGGGTTTTTGGTTGTGGTTGTTGTCATTAGGCAGGCCCTGGGCCAGGTTGGAGCCCGCCAGCTCTGGTGTGTGTGGCTGGTGCCCTGGCTGCTAGGCTATGGGGCACCGAGCCCTCTCCTTCCTCTTATGGTTGCTGAGATTGCTTACATCAGGCTATTCAATTTTTTTCCTGTTTTTGTTTTTAATTGTGTGTCTGATTGTTTGTTCATTTTGTTTCAATGTGCCTTGTGTTCTGCTAAAACCTCAGGTTGGCTATTTTCCCTAACTCCAATTTTTATATTTAACAAGAGCAAAGGGGGCAGGGGATGATAGCCAACTGAAGCCAGCTTTCAACAGAAGCTCCTGTCCAGAGGGAGAGATAATGGCCAGAAAGAACCCAACAAAGCTGAAGGATGGGAGCTAAGCTGAGAGAAGAGATTGATAATTGCACATCTTCTCTGCTGAGGCAAGCTGCAACTCCAAGGAAACAAATTTCAGGTACAAAATCCATCCCAAAGAGGGCACATGTTTGTCCCCTCTCCCAAGAGAGTTGCTTGCATGCTTACTGTGAGATCTCTACTAGTGAGCAGTGAACAGTGGTCCTCTTCTCTCACCCCACAAGACCGAGTTGCTGGAAGCTGGGACTCCTTCTCCAGAGAGTCACTGCTGTGAGCCTGGGCATTCTCTTGTCTGGCATGAAGGTTGAACAAATATTTTCCCTGCCACTTTGAACTCCCAGTCTACCCTCCCTCCTGGCCTGATGGTCTAGAAGCTCAACCCTTGCAGCTGAGAGCAGAATGTTTGAGGTTCTTTGTTAAGACTGGGTATTGCATGGTCTGAGGTAGTGCAGCTACTATGAATCCAGTAACAGTGCAGAAAGGCATGGAGGGAACGTGGCTGGCTTGGTTCTGAGAAAGAGCAACTCAGCAGCAGGCAGAGGCTTGGGTCTCTTTACGATGGGTGGAGGCTCTGACTCTAGCAGGCCCAAATCCCTGACACATTTGCTCGTTGGAGGGAACTGGGCCACAGCCCCATGGGGCTACCAGTGCCTGGGTAAGACAGAGGTGCAAGGTGGGGAAGGAGGTACTAGCCCCCTTGGACTATTTTGCTGGGCGGGCCTTTCTGACTGAGTTACATTTGATCTGCCAGTGGACCCCTGCTGCCTAGATGCTGAAGACCTTTTGAACTCTCCCACCTGATCAGTGTTTGTGTTGACCAGGACAATTGGTTTGGAACTCTTGACCTGGGCTGATGACCCAGGGACCCACCATGGTTGTACCCTGGTTGTGTTATTGTTGGAGTGTGAGATTCTCCCCTTCCAGGTGTCACCTTTGGGGATGGGGTGGGTGTCTTGCTTACATATCTCCACAGCTGAGATTTGAGCCCAAAGCCACTGATTCACTAGGATTGGACAGAGAATAGCTGAATATAGGTCAGAGCCCTCTAGGCCCACCACACCAAGCAGGTTCCCAGAGTTTCAGGCTGTAGTACTGAATGGGACCTTTGTAAAGCTCTAAGGGAAAAGTCGCAATCACCAGTACCAGTTCTCTGGTAAAGGGCTGGTTAATTACAACTCCAAGAGCCCTCAATTCAATTATGCCTTGTCAGCTTCTCTAGCCAAAAGGTGAAAAATAATCATGGGGCAGAATCAGTTGAATAATCAGAGTAGATCAACTCCCCCAAGGAATGACAAAGGAGACACAATAGAAAATCCCATTCATAAACAAATGGCTGAGATGTCAGAAATGGAATTCAGAATTTTGATTGCAAATAAGATTAACAGAATGGAGGTAAAGATGGAATTAGAAATTCAAGGAGCAATTCAAAAGTTGTCTCAAGAATTCAATGAATTCACAGACAAAATCACCAAAGATTTTGACACATTGAGGCAAGAACTTGCAGCCCTCAAAGATCTGAGAAATACAGTAGAATCCCTCAGTAACAGAATGGAGCAGGCAGAAGAAAGGATCTCTGACATTGAAGACAAAGCTTTTGGATGCTCCCAAACACTCAAAGAGGAAGAGAAGTGGAGAGCAAAAATAGATCATTCCCTGAGAGAATTGTGGGACCACTCCAAAAGATCAAACATTCGCCTCATAAGAATCCTTGAAGGAGAAGAGGATGATCCAAATGGCACAGATACTCTACTCCAAAAGATAATTGAGGAGAACTTCCCAAGCATGGAAAGAGATACTGAAATTCAGATAGCAGACAGTTTCACAACCCCAGCATGACTCAACACAAATAAAGCATCTTCTAGACACATTGTAATTAACTTCACCAAAGTTAA
Organism: Nycticebus coucang; assembly: GCF_027406575.1. Lineage (NCBI taxonomy): Eukaryota > Metazoa > Chordata > Mammalia > Primates > Lorisidae > Nycticebus > Nycticebus coucang. The sequence goes on along the minus strand of NC_069785.1, from coordinate 30,307,885 downwards.
TATGAAGGAGAAAATCCTGCAAGCAGCCAGATGTAAGAAAATCATAACTTACAAGGGGAAGAATATTAGAATGACGGAGATCTCTCGGCTGAAACTTCAAGCCAGAAGAGGATGGTCATTGACCTTAAATCTCCTAAAACAAAATAACTTTCAGCCCAGGATCCTGTATCCAGGTAAATTGACCTTCATTTACGGCAGAGAAGTGAAATATTTAATGACATACACATGTTGAAGAAATTTGCCAAACCCAAACCAGTTCTTCAGGATATCCTCAGACCCACCCTCCATAATGACCAGCACAATGCTCTACCCCAAAGTAAACTCATTCTGAAATTCTTTTTCTTTTTTTTTGAAGGTGTTTGCCTTATTTTTATTATTATTTTTTTTTATTGTTGGGGATTCATTGAGGGTACAATAAGCCAGGTTACACTGATTGCAATTGTTAGGTAAAGTCCCTCTTGCAATCATGTCTTGCACCCATAAAGTGTAACACACACCAAGGCCCCACCCACCTCCCTCCTTCCCTCTTTCTGTCCCCCCATAACCATAATTGTCATTAATTGTCCTCATATCAAAATTGAGTACATAGGATTCATGCTTCTCCATTCTTGTGATGCTTTACTAAGAATAATGTCTTCCACGTCCATCCAGGTTAATACGAAGGATGTAAAGTCTCCATATTTTTTTTAATGGCTGAATAGTATTCCATGGTATACATATACCACAGCTTGTTAATCCATTCCTGGGTTGGTGGGCATTTAGGCTGTTTCCACATTTTGGCGATTGTAAATTGAGCTGCAATAAACAGTACAAGTGTCCTTAGGATAAAAGGATTTCTTTCCTTCTGGGTAGATGCCCAGTAATGGGATTGCAGGATCAAATGGGAGGTCTAGCTTGAATGCTTTGAGGTTTCTCCATACTTCCTTCCAGAAAGGTTGTACTAGTTTGCAGTCCCACCAGCAGTGTAAAAGTATTCCCTTCTCTCCACATCCATGCCAGCATTTGCAGTTTTGAGATTTTGTGGTGTGGGCCATTCTCACTGGGGTTAGATAATATATCAGGGTTGTTTTGATTTGCATTTCTCTAATATATAGAGATGATGAACATTTTTTCATGTGTTTGTTACCCATTCGTCTGTCATCTTTAGAGAAAGTTCTATTCATGTCTCTTGCCCATTGATATAAGGGATTGTTGGCTTTTTTCATGTGGATTAATTTGAGTTCTCTATAGATCCTAGTTATCAAGCTTTTGTCTGATTGAAAATATGCAAATATCCTTTCCCATTGTGTAGGTTGTCTCTTTGCTTTGGTTATTGTCTCCTTAGCTGTACAGAAGCTTTTCAGTTTAATGAAGTCCCATTTGTTTATTTTTGTTGTTGTTGCAATTGCCATGGCAGTCTTCTTCATGAAGTCTTTCTCCAGGCCAATATCTTCCAGTGTTTTTCCTATGCTTTCTTTGAGGATTTTTATTGTTTCATGCCTTAAATTTAAGTCCTTTATCCATCTTGAATCAATTTTTGTGAGTGGGGAAAGGTGTGGGTCCAGTTTCAGTCTTTTACATGTAGACATCCAGTTCTCCCAACACCATTTATTGAATAGGGAGTCTTTCCCCCAAGGTATGTTCTTGTTTGGTTTATCAAAGCTTAGGTGGTTGTAAAATGTTAGTTTCATTTCTTGGTTTTCAATTCGATTCCAACTGTCTATGTCTCTGTTTTTGTGCCAGTACCATGCTGTCTTGAGCACTATGGCTTTGTAGTACAGACTGAAATCTGGTATGCTGATACCCCCAGCTTTATTTTTGTTACAGAGAACTGCCTTAGCTATACGGGGTTTTTTCTGGTTCCATACAAAATGCAGAATCATTTTTTCCAAATCTTGAAAGTACGATGTTGGTATTTTGATAGGAATGGCATTGAATAGGTAGATTGCTTTGGGAAGTATAGAGATTTTAACAATGTTGATTCTTCCCATCCATGAGCATGGTATGTTCTTCCATTTGTTAATATCCTCTGCTATTTCCTTTCTGAGGATTTCATAGTTTTCTTTATAGAGGTCCTTCACCTCCTTCGTTAGGTATATTCCTAGGTATTTCATTTTCTTTGAAACTATGGTGAAGGGAGTTGTGTCCTTATAGCTTCTCATCTTGACTGTTATTGGTGTATACAAAGGCTACTGACTTGTGGACAATGATTTTATATCCTGAAACATTACTGTATTTTTTGATGACTTCTAGGAGTCTTGTGGTTGAGTCTTTGGGGTTCTCTAAGTATAAGATCATGTCGTCAGCAAAGAGGGAGAGTTTGACCTCCTCTGCTCTCATTTGGATTCCCTTTATTTCCTTGTCTTGCCTAATTGTATTGGCTAGAACTTCCAGCACTACGTTGAATAGTAAAGGTGACAGAGGACAACCTTGTCTGGTTCCAGTTCTAAGAGGAAAAGCTTTGAGTTTTACTCCATTCAGTAAAATATTGGCTGTGGGTTTGTCATAGATAGCTTCAATCAGTTTTAGAAATGTGCCACCTATGCCTATACTCTTCAGTGTTCTAATTAGAAAAGGATGCTGGATTTTATCAAATGCTTTTTCTGCATCTATTGAGAGGATCATGTGATCTTTATTTTTGCCTCTGTTAATATGGTGGATAACGTTTATGGACTTGCGTATGTTAAACCAGCCTTGCATACCTGGGTTGAAGCCTACTTGATCATGATGAATGACTTTTTTGATGATAAGCTGTAATCTACTGGCTAGGATTTTGTTGAGAATTTTTGCATCTATATTCATGAGTGAGATTGGTCTGAAATTCTCCTTTTTATTTGGGTCTTTTCCTGGTTTTGGTATCAGGGTGATGTTTGCTTCATAGAATGTGTTGGGGAAGATTCCTTCTTCCTCAATTTTTTGGAATAATTTCTGCAGTACAGGAATAAGCTCTTCCTTGAAGGTTTGATAGAATTCTGGAGTGAAGCCATCTGGACCAGGGCATTTTTTGGTTGGAAGCTTTTTTATTGTTTCTTTGATCTCAGTGCTTGAAATTGGTCTGTTCAGGAGCTCTATTTCTTCCTGGCTGAGTCTAGGGAGAGGGTGTGATTCCAAATATTGATCCATTTCTTTCACATTGTCAAATTTCTGGGCATAGAGTTTCTGGTAGTATTCAGAAATGATCTCTTGTATCTCTGTGGGATCAGTTGTTATTTCCCCTTTATCATTTCTGATTGAGGTTACTAGAGATTTTACTTTTCCATTCCTTGTTAGTCTGGCCAATGGTTTATCTATTTTATTTATTTTTTCAAAAAACCAACTCCTTATTTCATTAATTATCTGAATGATTCTTTTGTTTTCAATGTCATTGATCTCTGATTTGATTTTGGATATTTCTTTTCTTCTACTGAGTTTAGGCTTAGATTGTTCTTCTTTTTCCAATTCCATAAGATCTCTTGTGAGATTGTTGATGTGCTCTCTTTCTGTTTTTCGAATGTAGGCATCTAAAGTGATGAATTTTCCTCTCAAAACTGCTTTTGCAGTATCCCACAGGTTTTGGTAGCTTGTGTCTTCATTGTTGCTATGCTCAAGGAAGTTAATGATTTCCTGTTTTATTTCTTCCTGCACCCATCTGTTATTGAACAGAAAATTGTTTAATTTCCATGCCTTTGGGTGGGGTCGAGCATTTTTGTTAGAGTAGAGTTCCACCTTTAGTGCCTTATGGTCTGAGAAGATACAAGGTAAAATTTCAATTCTTTTGATTTTGTTGATATTTGTTTTGTGTCCCAGGATATGATCAATTTTGGAGAATGTTCCATGGGGTGATGAGAAGAATGTATATTCTTTATCTTTGGGATGGAGTGTTCTATATGCGTCTATCAAGCACAGTTGTTCTAGGGTCTCATTTAAATCTCTTATATCCTTGTTTAATTTCTGTTTAGAGGATCTGTCCGGCTCTGTAAGAGGAGTGCTAAGGTCCCCTGTTATTATGGTATTATCAGATATCATATTGCTCAGACTGAGTAAGGTCTGTTTCAAGAATCTGGGAGCATTTAAATTGGGTGCATAGATATTTAGAATTGAAATGTCTTCTTGTTGTATTTTTCCCTTGACCAATATAAAGTGACCATCTTTGTCTTTTTTGACTTTAGTTGCTTTAAATCCACATGTATCTGAAAATAAGATTGCAACTCCTCTTTTCTTCTGAATTCCATTTGTCCGAAAAATTGTCTTCCAACCTTTGACTCGGAGCTTTAATTTGTCTTTTGAAGCCAGGTGTGTTTCTTGCAGACAGCAAATGGATGGCTTGTGTTTTTTAATCCAGTGAACCAATCTATGTCTCTTCAGTGGGAAATTCAAGCCATTAACATTTATTGAGATAATTGATAAGTGTGGTAGTATTCTATTCGTCTTATTTGGTGACAGTCCATTGCTTAGTTTTATCTTTTGCATCAGTGTGGAGGTTAGGTTCTGTCCTTTAATTTCTGAGTTCTTACTTTGCTGCTGATCCATTGTGGTGGTCAGTGTGCAGAACAGGTTGAAGTATTTCCTGTAGAGCTGGTCTTGTTGTGGCGAATTTTCTCAATGTTTGTATATCCGTAAATGATTTGATTTCTCCGTCAATTTTGAAGCTTAGCTTAGCAGGGTACAGAATTCTGGGCTGGAAATTGTTCTGTTTAAGTAGATTAAAGGTAGATGACCATTGTCTCCTTGCTTGGAAAGTTTCATTAGAGAAGTCTGCGGTCACTCTGATGGATTTGCCCCTGTAGGTCAACTGGCGCTTACTCCTGGCAGCTTGCAGAATCTTTTCTTTGGTCTTGACTTTGGACAGGTTCATCACAATGTGTCTTGGAGAAGCTCGGTTAGAGTTGAGGTGACCTGGGGTCCGATATCCCTCTGAAAGCAGTGTGTCAGAATCTTTGGTGATATTTGGGAAATTTTCTTTTATAATATTCTCTAGTATGGCTTCCATTCCTCTGGGGCATTCTTCTTCCCCTTCTGGAATTCCTATAACTCGTAAGTTGGAACGCTTCATAAAGTCCCATAATTCTGACAGTGAACATTCTGCTTTCTCTCTCTTCTTTTCTGCCTCTTTAACTATCTGAGTTATCTCAAAAACTTTGTCTTCTACCTCTGAAATTCTTTCTTCTGCATGGTCTAACCTGTTGCTGATACTTTCCATTGCATCTTTAAGTTCCCTGATGGACTGTTTCATTTCCTTCAGCTCTGCTATATCCTTTTTATATTCTTCATATCGTTCATCTCTTATTTGATTCTGTTTTTGAATTTCCTTTTGGTTATTTTCCACTTTATTAGCAGTTTCCTTCATTGTTTCCATCATTTCTTTCATTGTTTTCCACATATGTATTCTAAATTCCCTCTCTGTCATTCCTAACATTTCTGTATAGGTGGACTCCTCTGCAGTAGCTACCTCATGGTCCCTTGGCGGGGTTGTTCTGGACTGGTTCTTCACGTTGCCTGGAGTTTTCTGCTGATTCTTCCTCATGAGTGATTTCTTTTATCTGTTTCCTTGCCCTAATTTTCCTTTCACTTCCTCTTGCTCTTTGAGTTCTCGTGCCTGTGGACTAAGGATTACAGGACCAGAAGGGTGAGAAGGTTGAAGAGCAAAAAAGGGATGAAAGAAAGGAGGACCAAGTGATAAGAAAAAAAAAAAAAGAAAAATAAAGAAAGGAGAGGGGGTGGGTAAAAGGAATATTGACAAAAAGAAGAGAGGCACAGAAAGAGGGAGACAGAGCAATATAGGTGTAAGTAGGGTACTTTGATACAACCTTAAAAAACAAACCACCTTCTGGGGGTGCCCAGTTGGGTGGTTCCCTTGAGGTCAGCAGCTCTTTGCTAACCTGATCAGACACAGTACCCCACTTCCACCAAGTAGAGAGGGAAGACAAAAATGCTATAAATCAAACCAAAACAAGCAAACAGAAAACTTTACGGGATAAAATTGGGTGGAAAACCAAATAATAGCGGTAGAAACACTAACAAAAATGAAGTTCTAATTATTGAAATAAGCAGCAATGGGAAATTATAATTAAACTAGAAAAATTGAGAAAGAAAAAGGATCTGTATGGAAAAGGTTGAACTTAAAAAACAAAACAATAATCCACAAGATCAAAATAAAGAAAAAAAACAACCAAGCCAAAAAAAAGAAAAAAAAAAAACACAACCAAAAACAAAGCAGTATGTATACGTTATTGAATACTGTCTGGGCAACACGTGGTCTTCTGGGGTATGAGATGTTAATCACGGTTCTGATACGACGGGAGGCTGCTAGTTTCTCAAACCCCAGCAGGTAGACACCCTAAATCTCTCTTCAGCCCACTTAAAAGGCACTTTGAGCTTGTTCACTTGCTGAGCAGAAGCTTTCCCAGGGAAGTGCTTGTCGCTGGAATCACTGCTGAAGTGGCTATCCACTTACTCTGTGTGCCAAAACTGGTCTCCCTCTGCCCCCGAGGGTTAGGGCTGCAAGGCGGCTCAGACCCCGCCCTGAGGCTACTTGGTCACTGAGTTACCAGCTCCCACCCAATTCCAGCTCTTCGACCCTGAGGGCAGAGCTTGCCAGGGCAGATCGCTCACAATGTCTGCCTGTGACCCAGAGCCAAACACTATTAGCTCTGTCTGGCTCAGTGGGTCAGACTGGGGCCCTAGACAAAGGCCAAAGTTCTTCACACTCCCACTCAGGCTCTCCCCAAGGCAGTTCAGCTGAGTGCCAAGTCCAAAGACACCAAAACAGTTCACAGGTAAGGCCTTTCCGGTTTGCAGTCTTGCTGCTACTGAACTTACAGTTGCGGGCAGGTTTAGACGGATTGAACACACGCGACCACTTGCCGATTTTCCACTGTTTTAGTCCTCCTCTTGGGGTCCAGAAATCTCTCGCTGACTTCCTGTATCCTCTTAGGGGTGATGATAGGCAGATCCCACCAGCCAGAGATGCCTGGAGTCCTATCTCCCCAGACTCATGGTGCCCAGATGCAAGGAAGCTGTTACTCGGCTGCCATCTTGCTCCGCCTCCCTCAATGGAGAGATATTCTGATTGGTGTTTGTGTCAACTGGGACAATTGGTTTGGAACTCTTGACCTCGGCCGATCGCCTGGAGACCCAACAAGGTTATACCTTCGTTGTGTTATTGTGGGAGGGTGGAATTCTCCCCTTCCAGTTGTCACCATCTTGGAACGTCAAGAGGCCTCAGACCAGCTACTAGGGGCTCCCTTGGGAGGAAAGGACTCCTGGTTGCGGAGGCGAGGTGCCAGGGTTGCCCATTCTGAAATTCTTGACCAAAACCAAATTTCCACAGTGGTGAAAAGATTCAAAATGTCCACTGGACTTTTGAAAAATTTGGCACCCAAAGTATTACCAGGCTTATCCATACTCTCAATTAATGCAAACAGCTTAAACAGTCCTCTTAAAAGGCGCAGGTTGTCTGACTGGATACAAAAATTCAGGCCAGATATCTGCTGCATACAAGAGTCTCATCTTACCTTAAAGGATAAATATAGACTCGGGGTGAAGAGATGGACATCTGTAATCCAGGCAAAGGAAAATCAGAAAAAAAGCAGGGATGGCAATTTTACTTTCAGATACACTAGTTTAAACCAACAAAAGTGAGGAAAGACGAGGATGGTCACTTCAGATTTGTTAAGGGAAACACTCAACATGATGAGATGTCAATTATTAACATTTATCCACCCAACCAAAATGCTCCTCAATTTTAAGGGAGACCCTAACAGACATGAGCAATTTAATATCTTCCAGCACCACATTAGTTGGAGAATTTAACACCCCTTTGGCAGTGTAGGATAGATCCTCCAATAAGAAACTAAGCAAAGCAATTTTGGATGTAAACTTCACCATACAACAATTGGATTTAATAGACATCTACAGAACATTTCATCCTAACAAAACTGAATACACATTCTTCTCATCAGCCCATGGAACATCCTCCAAAATTGATCACATCTTAGGTCACAAGTCTAACCTCAGCAAATTTAAAAGCATTGAAATTATTCCTTGTATTTTCTCGGATCATCACACAATAAAAGTTGAACTCACCAATAACAGGTATCTGCATACTCATACAAAGACATGGAAACCTTATGCTGAATGATAGCTGGGTCATACATGAGATTAAGAAGGAAATTGCCAAATTTTTGGAACAAAACAATAATGAAGACACAAGTTATCAGATCCTGTGGGGTACTGCAAAGGCAGTCCTAAGAGTGAAATTTACAGCATTGCAAGCCTTCCTCAAGAGAATAGAAAGAGAGGAAGTCAATAGCATAATGGGACATCTTAAGCAACTGGAAAAGGAAGAAGATTCCAACCCCAAACTCAGCAGAAGAAAAGAAATAACTAAAATTAGAGCAGAATTAAATGAAATTGAAAACAAAAGAATTACTCAAATTATCCAATGAATCAAAAAGTTGGGTTTTTGAAAAATTCAACAAAATTGATAAACCTTTGGCCAACCTAACCAAAAAGAAAAAATTAAAGTCCTTAATATCAATCAGAAATGACAAAGGTGAAATAACAACAGACACCTCAGAAATTCAAAGAATCCTTAATGAATAGTACAAAAACCTTTATTCTCAGAAATATGAAAATCTGAAAGAAATTGACCAATACTTGGGAGCACACCAACTTCCTAGACTTAATCAGAAAGAATTGGAAATGCTGAACAGACCTATTTCAAGTACTGAAATAGAATCAACTATATGAAATCTCCCAAAAAAGAAGAGCCCAGGACCAGATGGCTTCACATCAGAAGTCTACCAAACCTTTAAAGAGGAACTAATACTTATATTACTTAACTTTTTCCAAAACATCAAAAACAAAGGAATACTTCCCAACACATTCTATGAAGCAAATATCACCCTAATCCCCAAACCAGGAAAAGACTCAACAAGAAAAGAAAACTATAGACCAATATCTTTAATGAACATAGATGCAAAAATATTCATAGTATCCTAGCACACAAAATCCAGCAACACATCAAACAAATTATACACCATGACCAAGTGGGTTTCATCCCAGGGTCTCAAGGTTGGTTCAATATACATAAATCTATAAATATAATACATCACATAAACAAAATAAAAAACAAAGACCATATGATTCTCTCAATAGATGCAAAAAAGGCTTTTGACAATATCCAGCATCCTTTCATAATCAGAACATTTAAGAAAATAGATATAGAAGGGACTTTTCTTAAACTGATAGAGGCCATCTACAGCAAAACCATGGCCAATATCATGTTGAATGGAGTAAAATTGAAAAATTTCCACTCAGATCAGGAACCAGACAAGGTTGCCCATTGTCTCCACAGCTTTTTAACATTGTAATGGAAGTCCTAGCCATCACAATCAGGTAAGAGAAGGCGATCAAGGGCATACAAATAGGGTTAGAGGAGATCAAACTTTCACTCTTCACAGATGATATGATTTTATACCTGGAAAACCCCAGGGACTCACCCACAAAACTCTTAGAAGTGATCAAGGAATATAGTCATGTCTAAGGATACAAAATCAATACTCACAAATCAGTAGTTTTTATATATACCAATAATGGTCAAGCTGAAAAAACAGTCGAGGAAAGAAGAAGATGAAATATTTGGGAATTTACCTAACAAAGAATGTGAATGATCTCTATAAAGAGAATTATGAAACTCTGAGAAAAGAAATAGCTGAAGATGTTAACAAATGGAAAAACATACCATGCTTATGGCTAAGAAGAATCAACATTGTTAAAATGTCCATATTACCCAAAGCAATTTACATATTTAATGCAATCCCCATCAAAGTACCACCATCATACTTTAAAGATCTGGAAAAAATAGTATTTCATTTTATATGGAACCAGAAAAAGCCTCTAATAGCCAAGACATTACTCAGAAATAAAAACAAATCAGGAGGAATCATGCTACCAGACTTCAAACTGTACTATAAATCTATAGTGATCAAAACAGCATGGTATTGGCACAAAAATAGAGAGTTAGATGTATGAAAAAGAATTGAGAACCAAGTGATGAACCCAGACACTTATTGCCATTTGATCTTTGATAAGCCCATCAAAAATTGGGGGAAAGATTCCCTATTTAAGAAATTTTAAGATTCCCTATTCCCTATTTAAGAAATGGTGCTGGGAGAATTGGCTGGCAACTTGTAGAAGACTGAAACTGGACCCACACCTTTCACCATTAACAAAAATTGACTCTAACTGGATAAAAGATTTAAATTTAAGACATGAAACTATAAAGATTCTTGGAGAGAGTGCAGGAGAAACACTTGAAGAAATTGGCTTGGGAGAATACTTTATGAGGAGGACCCCGGGCAATTGAAGCAACACCAAAAATATATTATAGGGATGTGATCAAACTAAAAAGTTTCTGCACAGCCAAGAACACAGTAAGTAAAGCAAGCAGACAGCCCTCAGAATGGGAGAGGATATTTGTAGATTATGCTTCTGACAAGGGTTTGGTAACCGTAATCCACAGAGAACTCAAACTTATTAATAAGAAAAGAACAAGTAATCCCATTTCATTGTGGGCAAGGGACTTGAAGAGAAACTTCTCTGAAGAAAAAATGCTCATCACAAGGGTATATGTGAAACTTAGTAATGTAGAATGTAAATGTTTTAACACAATAACTAAGAAAATGCCAGGAAGGCTATGTTAACCAGAGTGGTGAAAATGTGTCAAACGGTCTATAAAACCAGTGTATGGTGCCCCATGATCGCATTAATGTACACAGCTATGATTTACTAATTAAAAAAAAAAAAGAAAAAATGCTCATCATCTTTAATCATCAGAGAAATGCAAATCAAAACCACTTTGAGATATCAGCTAACTCCAGTAAGAGTGGCTCACATAACAAAATCCCCAAACTACAGATGCTGGTGTGGATGTGGAGAAAAGGGAACACTTTTGCACTGCTGGTGGGAGTGCAAGCTAATACGTCCCTTTTGGAAAGAAGTATGGAGAATACTCAGAGATCTAAAAGTAGACCTGCCATTTGATCCTGCAATTCCTCTACTAGGTGTATATCCAAAAGACCAAAAATCACTTTATAACAAAGATATTTGCACCAGATTGTTCATTGCAGCTCAGTTCATAATAGCCAAGTCATGGAAGAAGCCCAAGTGCCCATAGACCTATGAATGTATTAATAAATTGTGGAATATCATGGAATATTATGCAGCCTTAAAAAAAGATGGAGACTTTACCTCTTTTACATTTACATGGATGGAGCTGGAACATATCCTACTTAGTAAAGTATCTCAAGAATGGAAGAAAAAATATCCAATGTACTCAGTACTATTACGAAACCAATTTACAATCACTCACACTCTCATATGAAGAATAGATCAACAAGTATGGCCCAAGATGGAGGGAGGAGTGGGGATGGGCAGGGAGGGGGAGATCAGATTGAGGGATGGTGAATGGTGGGATCATATCTATGGTGCATAATGCAAGGGTACATGTCAGATCTATTTGTATAGAGTATAATGTCTTAACACAATAATTAAGTAAACAAGATGAAGTATATATTACCAGTGTGATGTAAGCGTTCCTCATTCTATATGAAATCAGCACATTGTACCCCATAAATGCATTAATATATACATCATCTATGCGGTTTATGATTTAATAAAAATAAATAAATAAAAAAATAGAACTACTCACATAAGCTAACATATAGCAACAGTGAACTAATAAATCTTTGTTGTTTAAGCCCCTAAGTTTGGGGATAACTTATTATACAGAAATAAGCAGATAATTTCAAAAAAAAGAAAAAAACAGATCATGCCAAATCTTATAGACAATTGAAAAAGAAGAAATACTTCAAAATTATTCTACTTAATCTGGATACACCTGATATTAATATTGGAGAAAATATATTATTATAAAGAGGAAATTAATTACAAATATATTTCACTTATAAATGAGGATGCAATATCTTTTACTTTTATTTATAAATATTAGTTGTCTATTTTTTGAGACTTTGGGGAAAAAATAATAAGAAGAAGTTAACTGATGACTCCATGCCGAACCTCAGAGTCAAAGCATTCTATAATAGACATACTCTTATTTGACAATGTGAATGTTACTTTCTTTGCATTATTATTATTATTATTATTCTTGCTTAATACTTCAATGCACCAATCATCTGATTTCTTTTCTGAATGTATTTATCTTCATTCGTTCTTTACGAGGTTTTTGTTTCTAGTCCTTATCTTAAACATTGTTATTGTTATTAAATTTTAAGCCTTTTTAATTTTGTGAAGGCAAAAAGTGAAAACATAATAAAAACATGTATATGTAAAAAAAAAAAACTGGAGGAAAGAAATAAGCAGATACTATATTAAGTGAATTGGTAACATCTTGTCTCACAACCAGAAAGGGGGCAGCCAAAGAGAGAAGGAAAAGACACCCAGATTAATCTTTGCTAGGGACTGAATTGTGTCCCCACAAAATTGATGTGTTGAAGTCCTAATCCCTGGTACCTCATAATGTTATTGTATTTAGAGATAAAGTTTTTTAAAAGATAATTAAGATTAAATGTGGTCATTGGTGGTGGGGCCTACTCCAAAATGGCTGATGTCTTTGTAAGAAGAAATTAGGACATAGGAACAGAGGGAAGACCATGGGAAGACACAGGGAGAAGGTAGCCATGTATAAGCAAAGGAAAGAGACCCTCAGAGCAAAACCAAACCTTGATCTTGGACTTCTAGCCTCCAGAACTGTGAGGAAATAAATTTTTATCATTTAAGCCACCCAGTCTATGGTATTTGTTATGGTGGACCTAGCAAACTAATTTATTTCAAATTGTTATTGTATCACATTTTCCCTTTAACAAAGATTTGTCTTCCAGTCCAGTGAACATACTCTTATATTCTTATATAGATCCAAACTCTGAATTTTAAGATAGTCCCAGAAGGAGATTAGAAATAGTGTGGTGCTGAAAATAAAAGCTCAAAGAAATAATGTCAAAAAAATTCACAATTCAACCAAAGTCATAAATTTAGAGATTCAAGAAAGTGAGAAAATCCACAACAAAAACAGACATATACCCAAGCACATCAGAAGCCAATTGCTGTAAACTAAAGACAAAGAAACCACCTTGAAATCGGTCAGAAGAAAATAATCCCTCATTACTTAGAGGAGACAATTCAAGACAGAATCTGTGGCACCAGAAGGAAGTGACATAAGCATTTTTAAAGTGCTAAAGAAAAAAACTATCAACCTAGAAGTCTATATTCAGTAAAAATATTCCTTGGCAATGAAGGTGAAATAAAGATAGTCTCCGATGAAGGAAAAGTAAAAGAATTTAGAGGCAGTAGATGTGTTCTAAGAGAACTGCTAAAAGAAGTCCTTCTGGCAGAAAAGAAATGATACAAAAAGGAGACTTGAAATAACAGGAATGAAGTAAGGGCAACAGAAATAATTAATGCTAGGTAAATTTAACAGACCATTTTTCTTTTAAGTTCTTCAAAATATGTTTGATAATTGAAAGCATAGGTCATAATACTGGTGGAATTTTCAATGTGTGTACAAATACTTATGACAATTATAGCATAAAGTTGGGAGGGTAAGGGATCTGATATAATGGTTAAGTTTTCTATATTCCATTTAAGGTGGTAAAATAATGATTCTAAGCAGACAGTGAAAAATTGTGTATTTTTTAATCCCTAGAGCAACCACCAGAGAAAAATTATACAAAGAGATAAATCAAAATCACTATTGGTAAATTAAAATGTAACTTTTAAAAAATATTCAAATGACTCAAAAGAAGGCAGGAAAGGAAAAACAGGAGCAAAGCACAGAGGGAACACACAAAAACAAATTTATAAAGTGGTATACCTAAAGCCAAATATGCCAGGACTGTAATTATATTAAAAAGAATGAGCTCTATCAATATGCACTAATGTAGAAAAATCTTTGTGACATATTGTTATGTAAAAAGCAAGTTACAGAACAAAATATCCATTACAATAATAGCTAAGTTTAAATTTATTTTTGCATGTTCATGTACACTTGATTTCCAGCTTGGTATAAATACATTAGGAAAAATCTGGAAGTATACTTAAAGATAAAATAGTTCCTGAAATGTCACTGAAATTAGAAAGAAGAAACAGTGTCAAGAGGAACTTTTTTCTGTATGATTTTCATTTTTACGACAAGAATGTATTTTGTGTATTACTTTGTCATCAAAAATAAGTGAAATCAAGCCGGGCGTTGTGGTGGGCGCCTGTAGTCCCAGCTGCTTGGGAGGCTGAGGCAAGAGAATCGAGTAAGCCCAAGAGTGAGAGGTTGCTGTGAGCCGTGTGACGCCACCGCACTCTACCCGAGGGCGGTATAGTGAGACTCTGTCTCTCCAAAAAAAAAAAAAAAAAATTAAGTGAAATCAAAGTTCTTTTACAAGAACATATTGTTCAGAATGTGCTGGTGATACTACCATCTGGGAATTAGACATTTTTAGGTCCCCTGACTCAAGCCTGTACCCAACTCTTTTCAGCAGAATTTGTTAAATGAAGTTATTAGTGTTTCAATTGGTTTCCTATCTGTCTCATTTATCTTCTATTCCCATTTTTCTTCCCCTTCCCAAATTTAAATCCTCAGGTTTGGAGTCCTTTAATGCCACAGGTTATGGATCTGATCTCTTTCCTTTACCTACCCCATGTTGTACTACTTTTTGAGAATTTAATATTTGTTAAACTTTTTTTTTTTTTTTAGACAGGAGTCTCATCTGTGGCCTTGGGTAGAGTGCTGTGGTGTTGAAGCTCACAGCAACCTCAGACTCTTGGGCTCAAGTGACCCTCTTTCCTGAGCCTTCCAAATAGCTGGGACTACAGGAGCCACAATGCCCAGCTAGTTCCTTTTTCTAGTAGAGACAGGGCTCTCCCTCTTGCTTGAGGCCTGACCTCAAGCAACCCACCAGCCTCAGTCTCCCAGAGTGCTAGGATTACAGGATAGGGTGACTGTGCCCAGCCTTAAAACTTTTAAATATTCCCAGGTATAACTTTTATGTTAAATACATTAAACAGTTTGCTACCATTTGAAAAAGTAGCTTTGGAGTAATGTTTTTCAACCTGTAGTGTTTAATTGTTAGTAGATCATAAAACTAATGTAGTGGATCTCAACTTACATTTTTTCTTAATGTGTTCTAAGCATTTTTTAAAAAATAAAGACTTTTTTTTCAGAGCAGTTTCAGATTCAAAGCAAAATTGAGAGAAAGGTGCAGAGATTTCCCATAAACTCCCAGGCCTCACACGCATAGATTCTCCCATTATTGACATCCTCCATCAGAGATATATTTAGGAGTGTGCCCAACTGTTTTCAGCATAACTTGTCAAACACAGTTATTAGTGTTTCAATCTGTTTCCTCTCTGTACCATTTATCTTCTGCTCTCGTTTTTTTCTCTTGCTCCAAATTTAATATCCTAAAGTCTATAGTTTACATTAGGGTTCATTCTTGGGGTGGTATGTTCCATGGATTTCCTAAGTGTGTAGCAACGTGTATTCATCATTGAAGTTCTGGCAAACCTTGCTTTACTTACTGCTCTTCCCTTTTTTGTTCTTTGCAGATATTATATTTTTCACAAATTGAAGTTTTGTGGCAACCCTGCATCTAGCAAATTTATTGGCACCATTTTTTCCAATGGCATGCACTCACTCTGTGTCTCTGTGTCACATTTTGGTAATTTTCACAATAGTTCAAAATTTTTCATTATTATTATATCTGTTACTGTGATCTGTGAAGAGTGATCTTTTATGTTATTATTGTGATTATTTTGAGGCACCACAAATCACCCATAAGACAGCAAACTGCATCAATAAATGTTGTATATGTTCTGACTGCTCCACTGATTGGCCAGTCCCCTGTCTCCTTCCCCTCAGACCTCCCTATTCCCTGAGACACAATAATATTGAAATTAGGCCAGTTAATAACCCTGCAATGGCCTCTAAGTGTTGAAGTGAAAGGAAGAGTCAACACTTTAAATCAAAAGCTAGAAATGAACTAGCTTAGTTAGAAAGGCATGTCAAAAGGCAAGACAGCCTAAAAGGTAGACCTCTTGTTGCCAAATAGTTAGCCAAGTTGTAAATGCAGAGAAAAAGTTCTTTTCCTTTAGAGAGAATTGAAAATGCTACCCCAGGGAACACACAAATTATGAGTAAATGAAACAGCCATATTATCAATAGGGAGAAAGTTTGAGTGGTCTGGACAGAAGATCAAAGCAGGCACAACATCCTTAAGCCAAAAGCTAATCCAGATAAATGTCCTAACTCTGTTCAATTCTGTGACAACTCAGAGAGGTGAGGAAACTGCAGAAGAAAAGTTGGAAGCTAGCAGATGTTGGTTCATAAGGTTTAAGAAAAAACTTCTCTGTAACATACACATGCAAGGTGAAGCAGTAAGTTCTGATGTAAAAGCTACCTCAAGTTATCCAGAAACCTAGTTAAGATGAAGGTGGCAACACCAAAAAAAAACCCAAAAAAACAAACAAAGCAGAATTTCAATAAGAACATTTGTGATTCATGGGAAAAGGTCAAAAATATCAACATTAACAGGAGTTTGGAAGAAGTGATTCCAATCCACATGGATGACTTTGAGGGGTTAAAAACTTTGATGAAGAGACATAACTGCTATTATGGTGGGAAAAGTAAGAGAACAAGAATTAGAGCCTAAAGATATGACTGAATTGCTGTAATTTTACAATGACACTTCAACAGATGAGCAGTTGCTTCTTATGGATGAGCAGAGAAAGTGTTATCTTGTGATGGAATGTACTCCAGGTGAAGATGCTATGAACATCATTGAAATGCAACAGAGGAGTTAGAATATTAGAAACTTGGATTGGAGAGAATTTACTCCAATTTTGTTTTTTTATTTCAAATTAATATGAGAGTACAAATTTTTATATTACATTGTTCTCACTTCCAGGGTAATGTTCCTGTTATAGAAGAGCCCCTCATCCAGGGGATGTGTTATACACCCTCACGATGTGCACAATAGGTGAGACCCCACCACATGCCCTCCCTCCTTCTGCCAATCATCCTCCCCCTTCTCCCTTTTCTCCTCCTTCCTCCCCCTGTCCTCATACTAGACTATATTTGTGTTTTATTGTTCATATGAGCATGTAATTGTTTATATATTAGTTTCATATTAGTTTTGAGTACACTGGATATTTATTTTACCATTCTTGCAACACTTTACTAAGAAGAATGTGTTTCAGCTCTATCTAGGTCAATGTAAAAGATGTAAAGTCTCCATCTTTTTTAATGGCTGTATAATATTCCATGGTATCCATATACCACAGTTTGTTGATCCATTCATGAGTGGATGGGCATTTGGGTTGCTTCCATGACTTGACAATTATGAATTGAGCCACAGTAAACATTCTGGTGCAAATGTCTTTCTGGTAAAATGATCTTTGTTCTTCTGAGTAGATACCTAGTAATGGGATTGCAGGATCAAATGGAAGGTCTACTTTACGTTCTTTGAGGATTCTCCATACTTCTTTCCAAAGATTTACTCCAATTTTGGAAGAAGTTATATTGAGGGCAAAATGCTATCAAAGAACATCACATGCTACAGAGGAATCTTTCATGAAAGGAAGAGTTAATCAATGTGACAAACTTCATCATTGTCTTGTTTGAAGAAATTGTCATAGCCACCCCAACCTTCAGCAAACACCACTGTTGTCAGTCAGCAGCCATCAACATTGAGGCAAGACTCTCCACCAGCAAAGATTATGACTTAGTGAAGTCTCAGATGATCATTAGCATTTTTTAGCACTAAATTATTATTATTATTTTATTTTTATTACTATTATTTTTTTTTGAGACAAAGCCTCAAGCTGTTGCCCTGGGTAGAGTGCCGTGGCATCACAGCTCACAGCAACCTCCAACTCCTGGGCTCAAGCGATTCTCCTGCCTCCGCCTCCCAAGTAGCTGGGACTACAGGCGCCCACCACAAAGCCCAGCTATTTTTTGGTTGCAGCCACCATTGTTTGGCAGGCCTGGGATGGATTCGAACCTGTCAGCTCAGATGTATGTGGCTGGCGCCTTAGCCACTTGAGCCACAGGTGCCAAGCCAACACTAAATTATTTTTTAATCAAGGTATGTACATTGTCTTTTTAGAACATAGTGCTATTTCACATTTGACAGACTATATTATAGTGTAAATATAACTTTTATATGCACATATGCACTGGGAGACCAAAAAATTCATGGGACTTTCTTTATTGTGATATTTGCTTTATTGCAGTGAAGCTGCACAGCCAATATCTCTGAGGTATACTTGTACACACACTGTGACTTTGCTTCACTGTTCTTTGCTCCTGTCATGCTTGACAGAGTAATGTGTGCGGTATTTTGAAGATTTCCTTTACATTTTGGACAATTTTGTTCTAAAAAAGTTTTATTCCTAGAAAGTCATTTAGGAGATATTGCATCTACAGACAACTAAGATAAAAGTAGTTTTTTTTGTTTGTTGTTTCAGGAGAACAGAGTATGCCTATAAATTTGGCAGGTGGTAGGTATATGGGCTCTGCTTTTCTGCCAGCATAACGCTGCTTAAAAGCAGTTTTGGTTCATTTCACCCATTTTGAATTACTTCAGTATTCTGGCTCTTGTTCTGATCTGATCCTTGAGATTGTTCTGACATTTCCTGCAAGTTAATCCTTATATTCGTCTCTGGATGAGAAACCTAAATAAAGAATCAGAGACTTCTTGGTGTGGAAGGTGTGGATCATTTACTTAAAACCCTATCTGACTTTCATTCTCTCTTGAAAAGATCTGGTATGGGAATCCCTCTTGCTATGGTTGTATATTTCCTCTTTGGGTGTTTGTGAACTTTGTAAAAGCAGAAACCTATCTCTCCCCTACAGCTTCTATCTATTGGTCTTAGGTGCATCTCTTGGACTTGCACCATTGAGCGTTGTTGAGCAAATCAATTCTCTCTTTCCTATGATGGCCCTTCAACTATAAACAAGGTTATATTGTCTCCGCCTATCCCAGTTTTACCTGGCCTTCCCTCTGCTAAACATTTCCAGTTCCTTCTCAGTCACTTTTAGTCTCAATTTTATGCAAAGTGCCTTACAAATATAGTTTAAAGCCCCTCCACACCAGAGCAGTGTGCAGCTCCCAAACTAGCCCTGATATTTGTACCAGAATGTTTATTGCAGCCCAATTCATAATTGCTAAGTCATGGAAAAAGCCCAAGTGCCCATTGATCCACAAATGGATTAATAAATTGTGGTATATGTACACCATGGAATATTATGCAGCCTTAAAAAAGATGGAGACTTTACCTCTTTCATGTTTACATGGATGGAGCTGGAACATATTCTTCTTAGTAAAGTGTCTCAAGAATGGAAGAAAAAGTACCCAATGTACTCACCCTTATTATGAAACTAATGTAGGACCCTCGCATGAAAGCTATAACCCAGTTACAACCTAAGAATAGGGAGAAGGGGGAAAGGGAGGGGAGGGAGGGGGGAGGAAGGTGGAGGGAGGGGAATTAATGGGATTACACTTGCGGTGCATCTTACAAGGGTATAGGTGAATCCTAGTAAATGTGGAATGTAAAGGTCTTAGCTAAATAACTAAGAAAATGCTATGAAAGCTATGCTAACTAGTGTGATGAAAATGTGTCAAATGATCTATGAACCAAGTGTATGGTGCCCCATGATCATATTAATGTACACAGCTATGATTTAATAAAAATAAAAAAAAAGAAGAAAAAAAAAAAAAACTAGCCCTGAATACAAACTCTGGAGCCACTGGTGAGAATCTATGTATTGTCTAGAACTTTACTAGATTCTTCATGCAATTATTACTAATAAAGGTAAACTTGTTGAATGCTTAACATGTGTCAGTCACATCATATCATTAAATCCTCAGTTTTACAGATAAGGAAAAAAATGGGGACTTTATCCCATTTGATCCTGCAATCCCATTACTGGGCATCTATCCAGAAGGAAAAAAAAACCTTTTATTATAAAGACACTTGTACTAGGCTGTTTATCGCAGCCCAATTTATAATCACCAAAATGTGGAAACAACCTAAATGTCCTTCAACCCAGGAATGGATGGGCAAGCTGTGGTATATGTATACAATGGAATATTATTCAGCCATAAAAAATGGAGATTTTTCAGTATTTGTACTAACCCGGATGGAGGTGGAACACATTATTATTAGTGAAGCATCACAGGAGTGGAGAAGTATGAATTCTATGTACTCAATTTTGATTTGAAGACAATTAATGACAATTAATGACATGGTGGAGCATGGGGGAAGGGGAGAGCAGACAGAGAAAGAGGGAAGGGCTGAGGGAGAGGAAAAGAAAAAAAAGAAAATAGTGACTGATTTTCACATAAATTGGTTTTGATTTTGATCAAAGTATATTACTTAAACATTAATTCTTAACTCACCATGTTAATATGTTGTTTAGGATATTGTATCCTCATTTGTAAGTGACATATGTTTGTAATTTCTCCTGTATAATAATATATTTTCTCCAACTTTAATATCAAGTGTACCTATATCAAGTAGAATGATTTTTGATGTATTTCTTCTTTTTCTATTGTCTATAAAATTTAGCATGATCTGTTTTTTGAAATTATTTTTTACTTTTATTTATTTATTTATTTATTTATTAAATCATAGCTGTGTACATTAATGTGATCATGGGGCACCATACACTGGTTTTATAGACCATTTGACACATTTTCATCATACTGGTTAACATAGCCTTCCTGGCATTTTCTTAGTTATTGTGTTAAGACATTTACATTCTACATTTGATACCTAAAAAATAATAAGAAGAAGTTAACTGATGACTCCATACTGAATCTCAGAGTCAAAGCATTCCATAATAGACATACTCTTATTTGACAATGTGAATGTTACTTTCTTTGCATTATTATTATTATTGCTCAATATTTCGATGAAGCAACTGTCTGATTCCTTTTCTGAATTTATTTAGGTTCCTTCGTTCTTTACAAGGTTTTTGTTTCTAATCCTTATCTTAAACATTGTTATTGTTATTAAATTTTAAGTCTTTTTAATTTTGTGAAGGCAAAAAATGAAAACCTAATTAACACATGTATATGTAAAAATAAAAATTAAAAAAAATGGGGACTTTAACTTTCCCAAAGTTGCTCACACAGAAAGCAGAGAGAGAAGATCCAACTCCAAGCCACCAATTTCAAAGCCCATGTTCTTAATTATTAAGCTACACTCCAAGTTGAGGCATGGCTTCTGTTTTTGTTTGTTTGTTTTTTAGGTGAGATACAGCCTCATGCCCTCCCTTGTTCTTCCTCTCCCCCCTCTCCCCTTCCAGGCTCCTGTTGTTCTCATTTTTTTAAAATCCTGTTCCTTTCTAAATTTTGTATGCCTCCAGTATCCACAATGACAAAGTTGATATTTTTTATTTCTTTTCTTTTCTTTTTCTAGACAGAGTCTCACTCTATTGCCCAGTTACAGTGCAATGGAATCAGCCTAGCACATAGTAACCTCAAACTCTTGGGTTCAGGTGATCCTTCTGCCTCAGCCTTCCAAGTAGCTGGGACTACAGGTACCTGCTGCAACACCCAGCTGCAGATTTTTAATTTTTAGTAGAGACAGTCTCACTGTTGCTCAGGTTGGTCTCAAACCCCTTATCTCAAGCAATCCTCCCGTCTCAACATCCTTGAGTGCTAGAGTTATAGGCATGAGCCACTGCATCCAGTCAGATGGTTTCTCTTTCAAAACCTAATTCCAGATTCTACCCAACTCCAGTCACTGTCAGATGGTTAACAAACCATTATGGTCCCACAACCTCAGCTGGGCCAGGAAGTATCTTCATCTGAAAGGAGCAGCAAGCTATAGCTCACTGCCTTTCTAGTGAAGTTGGCTCTGACCCTTACAGAAAAACATGAGTGATAAGAGAACAAAAAGAAAATGGGTAAATAAGAAGAAAGGTCAGCAAAGGAAGAAATCAGGGCTCAGGACAAGAGTGTGTGGAGACCACACCTGAAAGGGGAAACGAATTGCACAAACTAAATCTCAGAAAACACCTATCCCCAAATGCTAAACCGCAGAGTGGGCCTGCTGGTATGAAATTTTTAAAGGATCAGAGAGTGCATTAGTTGCCTTTGATCCCTGGAAGGCCTCAAAGGATACTCCCTTTGCTACAGGAATAAGAAATTCACTAGTGAGGGGAGACTTACATCATTGAAAAGCTCAAGGGTCTTTGTAATCAAAGAATGACAAAAGGGAAAGCACGTCTGAATCTTGAGTCTTAATGTCTGTATGGTAATAGAAACCTAAAACAGTAAGGCCAGATAGATGTAATTATTCTATGCAGCAGCAAAGCTAGAATGGTAGCCCAGGGACGCTGAATTACTGGGATATATGGCAATGGTTAATGGACTATGGTATTAAGAATAATAGGATAGCTAATTGGAAGGGTGATGTCAGCTAAGAAAATGAAAAATAACAATTCTTTACTCACCTTGCTTATTTCCTCCCTATGCCTAGAATCAGACATGTTTCTAAGAACTTTGGGGTCTTGCAGAGGGAAATGGTCTTCTAAGAGCTCAATCTGGATATCTGGATGCTAAGTGTGCAACCCCTTTGAGTTGGTTGTTCCGCACTTTTTCAGTGAACAAAACTGACAAAAAAAAAAAATACATGTACAATGAGCTCAATGACTTTTTAGTCAAATTTAGAACCACGCAAAGCTCTGAGGAATATAATACTATCCTTTTACCAATATTTCTGAAAACAGCTTAAATTTTTTGAATATGCCATCTTCGAACTTCCCTCGTTTTTAATAGTTGTGCTGTCTCTACACAAACAAGTCATATAGCCATTGCCTTGAACCTGTGGCTCAAGGAGTAGGGCACCGGCCCCATATACTGGAGGTGGTAGGTTCAAACTTTGCCTGGCCAAAAAAAAGAAAAACCCAACAAAACCCTGCATATAGCCATTGCACCTCAGCCATATAGTTGTGCTATATCTATACCATCAAAGCAGAAAGCCATGACATTTCATACCACCATCCTTTGGTGATAATTTTCACCATCAGTCTCTGTGTCAATGTCCCTCTAGTTATGATGATTGCCCAAAGCTTGTCCTCTAGGGGATTTCTTAGGAAGGGCTTATGACAGCAACAGTCTCCTGTTCTTACATGTTTTTCTGGTTTCTGCCCTTTTGTACAAGCATAACCTCCCTCTGGGAGAGGGGCACAGGGCTGGAGGAAGGAAGCCTTCCATGGGTATGGGGATTGTCTACCAAAGATGCCTGTGACTCCAATGTGGGCCAAGCAGATACAAGCAGGCGGGCGCTCACAGGGTGCCAAAGGTTAAATTCATTGCATGAGAGATAGTTACTTGTCTGGCCCTGTCTGTGGAGGTTGAGTTGTGTGAATGCAGGTGAACCAGCTGCAGTCTTTCAGGGCAGGGATCTGAGGGAAGAATGAGGAGCTGGGGGACTGGCCTTTCCCCACAGACATGGGTTCCATGCTGATGCCTCTCTGTTATACAAACTGGGCTTCAATTTCTGCTCACAGACTTGCTATGTGCCCTCATGTTCCTTTCCTCAACTATAGAATTCAAGATTAAAACATCAGGCTCCCAGAGATGTTTAGGAGACAAACCATGTGAGAGCATTTAGTAGCATGTCCAAAAAGCCATTTTCCTTTCTTTCCTTCCCACCGACTCCCTGCCTAACTTTACCTCCTTCCTTTTGTCTAAGATACCCAATCACACATTTTGTCTTATGGCGGAGCTGACCTTATTTTGGCTGGTTTTAGTGATAGTTTCATAGCACAAGCCCTCTTTTCTGATATTCTTTATTATTTCTGATAGTGAAGGTTTTGAACCAAAGTGTATATTTGGAGCACAGACTCTTTCTCAATAATGTATGGCAGCATGGTGGCCCCAGGGACACACAGGGCTCCCGTACGGAGAGGCAAGCCCGGGCTCTGCCTTCAGTGATGTAGCTGGCATCTGGAGAGCACAGGAAGGACATGAAGCCCGCACACTCCTCAGGACAAGCTACTCTGCAGGGAAAGAAGAGGTGGGGCTGAGACTGATGGTGCTTTCCCCATAAGCCCTGGGCTCTGTGGGACACTGGAAAGTCAAGACCCCTGTAGGGATATGTGAAGAGTTGCAAGGAAAGAGGTGTGGTTTTGGCTCGGTGCCTATAGCACAGTGATTATGGCACCAACCACATACACCAAGGCTGGCAGGTTCGAACCCAGCCAGGACCAGCTAAAAAACAATGACAGCTGCAAAAAAAAAAATAGCTGGGCATTGTGGCAGGTGCCTGTGGTCCTAGCTGTTTGGGAGGCTGAGGCAAGAGAATCGCTTAAGCCCAAGAGTTTGAGATTGCTGTGAGCTGTGACACTACAGCACTCTACCAAGAGTAACATAATGAGACTGTCTCAAAAAAAGAAAAAAAGAGGTGTGGGCCTTAGCAGACCATCAGATCCCAGAAAGGGGAATGAGTAACAGCCTGCGAGTGATAGTGTACAATCTTTTATCCACCATGAAGGTTCTGAGGTCATGTTATTCCAGATCCACAAGGGACATTGCCTCACCACAACTTACCTCTGTGCTCCGTAGAGTCTCTTCACATGGTCCCCAAAGGCTGTTTCCTGAATGAGCTAAAGGAAAGGCCAAAGGTTAGTGCTGCTCATACACATGAAGTCACACGGGCTCTACATGGCACAAGGTGTGTCTTTGTGGAAGGGCTGCTGGTGGACACTCTGGGCTGACCCCTGACAGAGGATGGATTCTGACTCCAATGGTCATGGGCCATCAGAGCATCAGAGCATCAGACCTCAGGTCCAGGTCTCTGTGGAGCATGGCTTGGAAGGAGAAGGTAGCCCAGTGCTCAGTTGGGTAGGAGCGGGAGCTGCCCTTCATCCTTACCACTTGGCTGAATTTTGTGTTGATCATTCCTGGTACTGAGCAGTTCACTCGAATGTTCTTTGGTGCCAGCGCCACGGCAAGGGTCTTAGTGAGGCCCAGCAGGGCTGTTTTACTAACGTTATAGACCCCCAGATTCTGTGGAAAGAATGAGAGATACGTTAATAGACTAAAATTGGGGACAAGGGAGAATCACTTGGATTTCCTGGTTCTGTCCAGGAAATCCATCCCAATAACACGCCCAGATCAAGTCTGAAAGACAATGCCTGAAAAACATGGCAAGAAGCTCCCACCAAGTGCATTTATGTGCAAGGCACATGAGTTAGCCCGAGAGAGGAATTGTCAAATCTTGCATATTTCCATGGACCCAGTTTTCCAGATGAAATGGGAGTTCCCTCATACCTAACCTGGATCCAGAGACAGTCATACTTACACTACTGGAATATAGGCTGCAACTGACGGCACCAGGACCACTGAACCTTGCCTGGGAGGATAAAGAGGACGTGGTGTGTGAGAGCTGAAGACAGTTATCTTAAGTGTGTACGGGAGAAGGGTGGGCCCTCTGTGCAAGTGAATGAAAATAGCTTGGGCCTGGTGAAAGTATTCATCCCCATTTTCTTTTCTTTCTTTCTTTTTTTTTTTTTTTTGGTTGCAATTCAGCCAGGGCCGGGTTTGAACCTGCCACCCTCAGTATATGGGGCCGGCGCCCTAACGACTGAGCCACAGGTGCCGCCCATCCCCATTTTCTTTCAGGCATTCAATTATATTTCTCAAATTATATTGCCAGAGAAGCCATCTGTGTTTGGATTTTGTTTTTGTTGGATAAATTCTGACTACAGACTACATTTATTCGATAGTTATTGGGGTGGTGAGTCAAATTTTTAAAAATTTGTCCATTTCATTGCAATTTCAGTACAAACATAAGTTTGGCATAAGATTTTCTCTTTGGGATTATGATTCTCTTACTGCCTTTTTATTGTCTTCAGGACATCTTTTTTTTTTTTTTTTTTTGTAGAGACAGAGTCTCACTATACTGCCCTGGGGTAAAGTGCCGTGGCTCACACGGCTCACAGCAACCTCTAACTCTTGGGCTTACGCGATTCTCTTGCCTCAGCCTCCCAAGCAGCTGGGACTACAGGCGCCCGCCACAACGCCTGGCTATTTTTTGTTGCAGTTTGGCCGGGGCTGGGTTTGAACCCGCCACCCTCGGCATATGGGGCCGGCGCCCTACTCACTGAGCCACAGGCGCATCTTTTGTTTTTATTTCTGATATTGGTTATTTGTGCCTTTCCTCTTTTTTTCTTGATCAGTCCCACCAGAAATTTGCCAAAAGCCTTAATGGTTTTTTTTTGTTTGTTTTTTTTTTTTTTAATAAAAGCTTGGTTTTCTTCATCTTTTGTATCTATTTTTCTTCCCCCTTTCCATTGATTTCCCTTCTGCATTATTTTCTTTCTTCTTTCTGTGAGTTTACTTCTTCCCCTCCACATTACAGTTTTGGCTTTTATTTAATTTTGACAAAATAATACTCTGGTAAGTACTATTGTTATATTCCAGAAAGATATGCTTTTACTTCAACTGTCTAAAAAGGAGGATTGAAATGTGCATTTGAAATGCAGTAGATGAGCTGAGTACATTTTGTATAATGTGCTGAGGTTTATCTGTCCTACTTCAAGTCCTTGATTCCTAGACTGTCCTAGAACTAGAACTTTCTTAGAACTATTTCTGTAAATAAATTTGTATGAACTCAGTTAACAAAAATGAAAAACTTGATAAAACATGTCATTACTGTCTAAATAATCAGATTTAAAATTTTTAACTTGATTAAAAGTCCTAGCTTGACAGTCTTTATATTTGAACTGCAATTACAGATATACTAGGATTAATGTCTAATATCCAATTTTATGCTTTTAAAAAATTCTTTGCTTTCTTTCCTGTCCTTTCTCACTTTCTTTTGGATTTTTTATTTCTTCTTCCCTCTCTATTAGTTTGAAACTATACTGAATTCTCTGTGGTCATTCTTATAGCTGTTCACGCTAGAAAGTAAAATAGGGCTGTTTAACTTATCAAAGTTCAAAATTAATGTTTTTACCCTCTCTCTAACAAACATGAAAACCTTACAACATAACTTCGTTTCTATATTCCTGACTTTAATCTTTTACAGTTTTTAATTTTTTAATTCCACAAAATGTCATTATTGCTTTTTCCTATATGTATTTACATTTATTCATATTACTATATTCTGTGTTTTCCATTCTTACTTTCATCTTAGATTTTCCATGTAAGATAATTTTTTCCTTTTTTCTAGAATACATCACTTAGAATTCCCTTTACTGAAGGTCTTCTGGTAGCAAACCCTGTTTTTATTTGTCTGAAAATATTATAGATTAGCCTTAACTTTTGAAAAATATATTTAGTAAGTATAAAATTCTAGGTCAATAGTTATTTTCTTTCAGCACATGGGAACCTCCATTTAAATTGAGTTGCGAAGGGATTTTGGCAAATAGATAAGAATGAACAGAAACAATTGAAGTGCTTGCTCAATTTTACTGGCACAGCTTCCGTAACTAATAATGGTAGTAGTAATAAAACATTAATAATGTTTATTATAAATGTTAAAATTGATTTAATTATTATTACATTATATTTATATTACTTATATGATAATTTGTGCTATGGATAATATTAATTTTCAAATGTTTATTATTTACTCTAATAAACAGATATATTATAAATAGTCTTTACTATGTGCACTTTGCTTGATAATCAATCTATTTCATCATACCAATTAATATTCAGAATAGGTCTGCTGAGCATCATTATTCCTACTTCATAGGTAAGGAAATGAAGGCCCAGAAAATTCAACTGCCAAGGATCTGTAGCTAGTGACTGAGTAGGGATCTAAAGGTATGTCTATCTGACTCCCAAGCCTATGCTGTCTTCATTGCACTGGTAATTTACAGCCAGTTTTGTGAAGCCTGACTCTGCAGGGTTGATCAGGCCCAGCAACAGGGGATTAGGCAGAGACCAAAAGGTTGAGCACCTGGTCCACATTTCAATATAGGCACCTCTAATTTTGTCTGTTTTATATATTGGGCTCTCATGGAGGTTATTCTTTGCTGTTTAAAAAAAAAAGTCTGAAACCATTGTATTGGATCAAGCCACATAGAGTACTTTGGCCATTTTCTACCTATAAAAACTACTTTTTTTGGTAAGTGGTGTTCAATTTAATACCACATCATGCCTGTGTTAGGGCTGGAAGAGGCCTTCGAAGTCATTATCAGTTAGAAATCCTGGTTGTGTTTCACAGATGGTCACATGGTCCAGAAAAGCGGCCGGGCCTATACTAGGAGCTCGGTATGTGGTTGTTGAATTCAGCAGTTCCAGAATAACAACACAGAAAGAACAGAAGGGAAGTAGTCCAGCTGGAAGAGGTGCCTTACAGCTATGTCTGCAAAGCACTTTACCTGAGTTTGAGAACACCTCCACTGACCATTTTAATGAGAGAGCGGAACTGAGTGGCTCTGACCTTCAGGCATTATTAAGCAGGAGGGAGGCCTGAAGGGCTGGGATATGCCCAGAGGGATCTCTTTTGGAACAGGAATGAGGCTGGCCTGGTCAGACAGCTGGAATGGGGATGGCTAGAGTACCTTCAGGAGAAGGTGTGTTCTGGTGATCAGACAGTGGAACCTTCTAGTAATTGGGCCTGAAGTTCAATTAGTGAAAAGAAGCTCCCTGGACTATGGACAGGCTGTTCTTCCTCCAAGCCAAATACTGATCACCAGGAGACTATCTGGGAGTATCCCAAGTCTTTGAGATGTGGGAAATAAGGCGCAAGAGATAGCCCCAGGTGAGGATGGGGCTGGTCAGGCAGCGTCTACCAGGGAATGTGGAGAAAAGCAGGGAAGCCAGCTTTATAATTTGGAAATTGATTGGCAGGGTCTTGGGAAAGGTAAGGAAGAACAGGGCCAGCGAAATAGGAAGTAGAAGGGACAACGATTGAATGGGACTGAGAAACATGTTGCTCTGGTTATGGGCAGACTTTAGGGTGCCCACAGGGTAATTAGTCTGGGCCCCTGTGGCCTGATGTCCTGCAGCCCAAAGGAGGACACTTGCATTGTGAGGTCTCTAAAACCTTCTGTTTGTGAATCCCTCCTTCTTCCAATAAAGTTATTGCCAGACTCCCTGAGTACTCTAGATATGAGAGAATGAGACTAATAGATAAAAATCTTTTGATTTTTTTTTTTTTTTTTTTAGTTCACCCAGAGTCTGAAAGTCAAGCTGTCAAATTATGAGTTCAGCTAAGCCTGTTTTCCAGTGTAAAGGTCTAACTCAAATCTGGCCTCTCTCACTCTAGTTCCCTTGCTCCCTGTTTGATATCAATCACCTACCTTCCCCCCGCCCCACCCTCACCCACTCTTCTCCAAGTGGGGCAGCAGCTGGCTCAGGAGCAGGGCTGGGGCCTTCACATTCACACCTAGAATCTGAAATCAGAGCAAATGAGGAACAGAGGAGGAAAGACAAAGTTAGTTCAGTTTTCCCTCATTGTATTAGAATATGTACCACATTAGGATGTGGGTGTGATGACCTCTGACAAGGGAAGTGGCAGAGTGTGGGCTTTCTTGGGCATGCATGGAAATGGATACCCAGGAAAGATTCAGAAATAAAGGCTGAGGACTCTTCAGGCAGAAGACCCTAGAGTCTGCATAATGTCTTATCGTGTCTCCTAGGCCATCAGTTCCATCTGGAACAGAGGAAGCACCAACAGCTGAATCTGGGGAAGACTGGAAGTGCCAGTATTGGGAATTAAGCATCCCTGGACAAGGAAGGAAGTCATTCTCTTCTTCAAGCCCCATGTTTTTTATGACTGTTCGGTTTTATGTTGGAGACTTCCTGCACACTGGGAGCTCCTGAACATTGGAGATAGCAGACCAGAACTGCAATTTAGACATTCTTAATCTTCATCTCACAGATGGGGAAATTGAAGCTTAGCAAGTTCAGGCACATGACCTCACTCTGTACAGTGAATTTGTGATGGTAGAGTGAATGTGTGGGAGGTAAGAACCATCTCTGGGTGTGTGAGCTGAGATGAAGAGAAGGTTACACAGAAGGTAAGCATGAAGTTCAACCTGTCCATTACTGGCTCCCCTGGATCTCACCTTGTCCCAAACTTGTTCACTGCTCTCCAAGGTACTTCCTACCAAAGGATTGACCCCTGCCACACACACCAGGAAATCCACACTCCCACAGTGCTCCAGGGCCTGTGGGTAAGAAGGGTCATAGAAGACCAGGTTCAGGGAGTGAAAGAAGATCCCTTATGCAGTGGGAGATGTCCCCTGTTTGATGTCCCTGGGGGCTATGCCTGCATAATTTCAGAGAACAGGAGGATACTGTGTGAGAATGAAGAACCATTTTTTCTCTTTTAGGAACAAAGCACTGAACTTCTGGACAAAAGCGGGTAGACTGTCACCCCAGTTACTTACTCATTTTTTTTTTTTTTTGAGACAGAGTCTCACTATGTCGCCCTCAGTAGAGTGCCATGGCATCACAGATCACAGCAACCTCAAACTCTTGGGCTTAAGCTAAGCTATCCTCTTGCCTTAGCCTCCCAAGTAGCTGGGACTACGGGTGCCTACCACAACACCCGGCTATTTTTTGGTTGTAGTTGTCATTGTTGTTTGGCAGGCCTGTGCTGGGTTCAACCCCACCAGCTCTGATGTAGTGGCAGATGCCCTAGCCTCTGAGCTACAGGCGTGGAGTCTGCAGTTACTCTTTCATGTCCTCCTTCTAGTCCCAAGTACTATTGTTTAATAGTCTTTAAACACTTTTCTCACCTGCATTGTTACCTAAAATTTCGCTATCCCTTTATCCTTGCCCTGAACACTGTATGTCTGACTATATAATCAGGATTTCCTTCTCTACCTCTCTGTCCCCTCAGATCCCTCTTCAGGGATTTTCCAGGCTGATAGTCAATATGGAGAGGGTGAAGAAGTAGACTTCTCCTTTCTCACCAGAATATTTCCAGCCCCAGCATCTACATGAATCCTGGGCTATATGCACTCAACAGGCATATCCTTTCTCTGCCCAGGTCTATTCAGGAGAGCCTGGGCCTCCTGGGCAAGATTTGAGTGACCCAAATTGAATTGACTGGATTTGCATGATGGTGGCTTTAGCCCTCTCCCCTAGAGTGGGTCATTGCAGCAGAATCCTTCAGTCTCTGTTTGCACCTCCTTGGCCACCAGTCGCTCCTGGTCCTCTTCTTTCCCCACTTGGCAGACTGTACCCATCACACTCAGCCCCTCCCTCTGCAGCATGGCCACAGCCTGGTCCACGTTCTCCTGCTTCTGGCTACTGACCACCACGTGGGCCCCATCCTGGGCCAGGCGCCGAGCAATGGCAAAGCTGATCCTTAGAGCAGAAGTGTAGAAGATGTGACAATTCAGCCTTGGACTGACTGAGCCCTTTCTTGCTGCATTTCTCATCCTGAGGCACCAAATGAATTCTTTCCACTAACCCAGAACAGTTAACCTCATGCCCTACTTATGGCAGAAGTAAAGAGGAAATCCCCTCAGTCTGCAGGTGTATATATATTGAACCTCCTACGTCCACACTAGATCTTCTTGGTCTCACCTCCTACTAGAACTACTACTGTGACAAACTGTTCTTGGGTCATTGAGGATTTGGTTTGCTTTGCAGCTGCAACCTTCATGTTCCCTGTCTTGGCCTACCAAACCACTGAATGCTCACAAACATGCAACTTGGAAGTGTGTGGCATTGACCTATATAGAGAGAGCAACTCTGGACCAGTTGAGGAGGATGAAGTGGAAGAATTCCCTCTGTCTTCTTCTGATGGATGCCTCTGAGATACTACAGGTTTTCTAGAGGAGTTGTTGAACTTATCACCCAGTGGCCTATAGTGGGCCAACATTATAGGACATGCTGTACCAGTTTTGTTCCCTTTCCTAATTTCCTCTCCTGTTCCTTTTTGGTTTTCCTTAGGATCACATTCTAAAAAAACTACTAGCACTTGAGCTTAGTAGACTTTACTTTGTGGGGATGAATTCAGTTCCCAAATTCCCAAAGAGTTGTTCTTACCCGTTAGTGGATCCTGTGATCACAGCAACTTTGTTGGCTAGTTTGAGCCTATCCTTGGTGCCACTTCTGGCACTTCTCATGGAGAATGGAACCACAGGGAATAGGAGGTCCTTCCAATTCCTGGTCAAGAGCCTCAACATGTTGTTTTCTGTTTGATCTTCCCCTTGGTGAGCTTGTTCTAGGGAAGGAGGCCTCTAGAAAGACAATCACAATTCCAACAAGCAGTTCTCACAAGCAGAGAGATGATCATTTCCTTTGTTGAATTAGAACTGGGCTGATATAAGAATCTCTCCTGGAGCTCAGGCTAGAGCCTGCTTTTCTCTCATGGTTTTAGAAACACAGAATTTTCTATATTAAATCTCTTCTCTTTAAACTAACTAAAGTGGTTTTTGTTATCTGGAATCAATTCCTGACATGTACACATATAGTTTCAATAAATATTTATTTTTTGAGAATGCCTAGAATAATGTACCTATCCTTCACAGGTTTATTGTGAGAGGACCAAATAAGTTAAGAGATAGACACAACAAATAAAGAAAACCACAGACCAATAGCTCTTATAAACATAGATGCAAAAATCCTCAACAAAAGACTAGCAAACCAAATTTGATCGCACAATAGCACATTGAAAAAAATATTATAATTCACCAAGACCAACTGGGCTTCATCTCAGGGATGTAAGGATGGTTCAATATGCAAATCAATAATACGATTCACACATAAACAGAAACAAAAAAATAAAATAAAATAAAGACCACATGGTCATCTTAATAGTTGCAGAAAAAGCATTTGATAAAATCCAGCATAGTTTCATGATTAAAAGCCTTCAACAAACTAGGCAGGAACATACCTCAAAATTATAAAAGCTAAATATGAGAAACCCACAGTCAACATCATGCTGAATGGGGGAGAGTTGAAATCATTTCCCCTAAGAATGGAACAAGACAGGGGTGCCCACTGTTACCACCTCTTTTTTTTTTTTAATTTTAAGTCATTATTTTATTGAACTCTTCTGTGTGAACACATTGAGGTAAAACTTGGTAGACTTGCATTCCCAGAAGCTCCTTGGGTACCACTTCTATTGAACATAATACTAGAAGTCCTGGCTAGATCAATCAAACATGAGAAAGAAATAAAGGGCATCCAAATTAGGAAAGGTGAGGTCTAATTATTCCTGTTTGTTGAAGATATATCTTGTATCCAGAAAACTCTAAAGTCTTCACCAAAAGACTCCTAGAATTGATAAATAAATTCAGCAAAGTCTCAGATTATAAAATCAATGCACACAAATCAGTAGCATTTCTACATACTAGGAACTGTCATGCTGAAAGTCAGATCAAGGATTCAATACCATTTACAACAGCTACAAAGAAAATACAATACTTACCCAAGGAGGTAAAAAAAATCTCTTCAAAGAGAACTACAAAACTCTGATAAAGAAATGTAGATGACACAAATAAATGGAAAAACATCTTATGTTCATGTATCAGTAGGATCAACACTGTTAAAATGTCAATACTGTGATTTACAGATTTAATGAAATTCTCATCAAAATACTAATGTCACCATTCACAGATATAGAAAAATATAATCCTAAATTTCATGTGGAACCAAAAAGAACCTGCATAGACAAAATTACCTCATTTCAAATTATACTACAAAGCCATGGTAACTAAAACAGCATGGTAGTGGTATAAAGGTAGAGACCTAGACAAATGGAACAAAATAGAGAATATAGAAATAAAACCATATAGCTACCAAAATAGAGAATATAGAAATAAAACCAATAAGCTAAGGAAGCCTTATTTAGTAAATGGTGCTGAGAAGATTGGATAGCCATATGCAGAAGAAATAAATAGTTTTATTTCTCAATATATACAAAAATTAATTCAAGACGGATTAAAGACTTAAATGTAAGTCATGAAATCACAAAAATTCTAAGATAAAACAGAAAAAAGTCTTTTAGACATAGGCCTAAGCAAAGAATTTATAACTAAGACCCCAAAGGCAAATACAGAAACAAAAAAAATAATAAGACTTGATTAAATAAAATAACCTTCTGTACAGCAAATGAAATATTCAACAGAATAAACACGTAACCTACAGAATGGGAGAAAATATTTGCAAACTATACATCAGACAAAGGACTAAAATCCAGAATCTATAAAGAACTCAAACAAATCAGCACGAAAAACAAACAAACAACCCCATCAAAAAGTGGTCAAAAGACACAAACAGACATTTTTCAAAAGAAGACAGACAAATGGCCAACAAACGTATGAAAGTATGTTCAACATAGATAACTATCAGAGGAATACAAACTAAAATCACAATGAGATGCCACCTAACCCTGTCAGAATAGCCACTATTAAAAAGTCACAAAATACTGGGCAGCGCCTGTGGCTCAAAGGAGTAGGGCACTGGCCCCATATGCTGGAGGTGGCGGGTTCAAACCCAGCCCCAGACAAAAACTGCAAAAAAAAAAAAAAAAAAAGTCACAAAATACTGATATGAGTACAATTGATGACTAGCACACTGTGGGGGGTGAGGAAGGAGGGTGCAGGGAGAGGGAAGGAGGGAGGCGGGTAATGGATCACAGGGTATGACATACCTCTTGGGGACGGGATTTTACCTAACAAATGCAATGAGTGTAACCTAATTCTTTGTGTCCTCAATGAATCCCCAACAATCAAAAAAAGAAGAAGAAGAAGAAAATAAGGCTGAGAAGAAGTCCTGGAGCAATCATACTTACTGATTTGAAAGAAAATAAATACCACTAATTCATGCCCAGGAAATGAAAAAGTATAGGAACTCTCACAAAATAACATGCTGGCATGGATACAGAAAAAAAGGAATGCTTATACACTGATGTTGCGACTGCACACTAGTACTACCACCACGAAAAATGGCATGGAGATTACTCAAAGAGCTAAAAATAGATCTATCATTTGATTCAGCAATCCTACTACTGTGTATCTACCCAAGGAAAATAAGTCATTTTTTCAAAAAGACACCTGCAAACAAATATTTAATTGCAGCCCAATTCACAATTGCAAAGATACGGAATCAACCCAAACGCCCATCAGTTTGTGAGTGGGTAAAGAAAATGTTACACACACACATACCCACACACACACCAGGGAGTATTACTCAGAGATAAAAAGGAGTGAAATAATGTCTTTTGCAGCAACTTGTATGGAACTGAAGACCATTATCCTAAGTGAAGTATCTCAGAAGTGAAAAACAAGTATCACATGTTCTTGAGACCAGAGCTGAACAGACACAACTGACAGCCCAGGAGAAGAGTAAATAAATGGGAGCTAAACAATGGATACACATGGGCACAAAGAGACATAAAAGATGTTAGAAACTACGAAGAGGAAGGATGGGAGAAGGTGAGGCACATAAACTGACCTGTCAAGGGCAATGAACACTGTCTCGACTGAACACATCGATAGCCCTGACAGCATTATACAGTGTATCCATGTGACAAAAGCCTTCGTGCAACCTTGACATTTTGAAATTTTAAAAAAAGATGGGAAAGAATTTTGCATACTGTAAATAAAAGTCGTTCTATGGCTTTTTACATTTTATACTCCCTGGGCATCTCACTTCAGCCTTGAGATACACACAGCTTCCTGCTTCTGGTGCTCTGCTCTGGCTGCTTTTCATACCATCGCCTCTTCTTCCAGACTTACCTTTGTTTGCAGCACATGGAGTCCTTTTGGAGTCCCCAGAGCTGATTTATTGTCTCCAAGTGACCAAGTGGCTTTCATGCTTATGTCTTTTCTAACATAAATCTCCCTAACCCTTCTGACCAGGCTCCATTTGTCACTTCTAGCAGGGTGCCCAGCACCTAGTAATTGTTGCATGAATGAGTAAGTGAATAAATGAAGCTTTAACTAGAGTGATAACAGCGGTTTCTTAGGGGCCTCACTGGACCCCTGGGTCAAATCCCTTGGTCACTGCATGTCAGACTCTTCCCCTGGGCTGTCAGTTGTGTCAGTTTAACTCTGGTCTCAAAGCATTTTCTTAAAGTAGACATTCTTGATTTTTAGGTTCCCAACCTTTGAGTGGCATCAGGCTTTGTGTACACTGTAAATTTCTGTTCTTGATATTTAGGATATTGACTCTCTGTTCAAATCTCCACAAATTTATAGCTCAGAACTTATTTACATGAAGCCAACTCTCTTATTTAAGAACCACCACCTTCGTAAACCTTAGGCAAATATCAAAGCAGATAAATGCCTTTCAAGCAAACATTGAAGACAAATTCATAATCTTTTTGCACAGCAATTTAGCTCCTACAATCCTTACTTGTTCATCATTGTTTTTACTTCCCTTATAGCCTAGGATTCAAAATGGAATATCAGATTTTCTTCTCTACCTACTTAACTTTTTGTGATTGTCACTCCAGACAGTTTATTCTTTTTTTTTTTTTTTTTCAGGAATTTTTGGATCAATTTTTATTTGGGTTTCTCACAGTGGTTAAAGCCACTCTGTCTTCAGAACAATCACAGCACAGGAAATGCGTCACTGGGACTGCCCAGAAAAGTCTGACCAGCTGAATCTTATTGCTTAAAATACACAAATCACAATAACTGACAAATGGTGATGTGCCTCACACATGAATGTGTTAGCATTTGCAAATCTTCTGACTGTAGCACCAAACCCTGGACCAACCCCTTCCTTCTCATTCACCTGGAAAACCAGACTCCCGCAAATCTCCTTGGCTCCCTAACTCTTCCTTCCATCCTATTTCCATCTTTTTGAGCAGGGTAGCCTCTTCTGGCAGAGCCAGACTGTGCCCTCAGGAATCAAGGCCAGCTCTGCAGCTGGCATGTTCATCTCCTCGTGCCTTCAGGGTAGGATGCTGCAGTGAATCCAATGGTTAAACTCAGGCTGGTTCCCCACTTTAATTGGGGAAAGAAACTTGAGAGGGTCAGAGTTCATCCATTTGATAGTTAACTGAAGAAAGATTCATTTTGGTAAAACTTGTTCTCCTCTGAGACACTTCAGTGAGTTATTTGCATTTTCTTTTAAAAAGCTGGAAGGAAAGGCATCTGAGGACCGCTGACACCAGACAGTTTATTCTTAAATCTCTTGGGACTTCATCTTGCCCAAGCACAGAATTATTTTCTCTCCATGCCCCAAACCATTCTCAGTCTTTTTGACAAAGAAGAGTCTACTTGGGAGAAGCAAAAGCTAAGCATCTCTCTTTTTCTCCCCTCCCCACCATGTCCTCCTCACCCCTTTCTGTCTCCTTTTCTGCTACAACCATATGTATGTTTTCATTTTGGAAAAAGATACAGAACCTATGAATACAGTAGTTTCTTCATTCATTCAGTGAACATTTACTGGGACCCTACTATGAGGTAGGCATTCAGACTACAAAGGTGACTCTCGTAATTTTGGTACTCAAGGCATTCACAGTCTGAGCTGGACCTACAGAAAAATAAATCATTATAATGCATCATGGTTGAAGAAACATGATTAACACAGTTTTATTAGTGCTCAGGGGACCGAAGGGCACCTAACTTCATCTTGGAGTGGGGGTGGTTACGTAAAATATCCTAGGGAAAGTAATGCCTAAGTTGACTCAGGAAAAGGAGCTTCCAATATTATGGGTATTTTTAAAGGATACATACTTTAAAAAAAAAATGGATCCATGTTCATTATAAAATATTTTTAAATATTTGGAAAAATTTATAAGAGAGTTGGGGGGAAAGTTGCAAAGAGTTCACAACAGACTTAAATTTACAATGGACTGTTTTTAGTTTTTGTCTTCAATGAAAAACTAGAGTTTGTTTAGCATATTCTTTTAGGTGACCTGATTTTGTGAGATCTCTGCATCTTTCATCTTTGAGCTATTTATTATTCTGTGAGTTTTCAATAACTAATAGAAATGCAAATGATGCCTGTCCGTAAATGCAAATACATTTTATCTAGAGGAAATTCAACTGATTTTCCTCCTACATTGTGCAAGAAATCAGCTTTGCACCTCCACGTCATCCTTCCCTTGGCCTATATATGTGGTTGTTTTAATTTACCTTTGAATAGGTTGTAGTATCTTAGTGGCTCCCCTCATTAATTAATGAGTTAACAAAATTTTTGGCACTTGCTTATTTTATATCTGTGTGAGAGCCATGATTTTACCTTTAAAAAGTATCCTATATGGAAGTGGAAGACATTATTCTTAGTAAAGCATCACGAGAATGGAGACGCATGAATCCTATGTACTCAATTTTGATATGAGGACAATTAATGACAATTAAGGACACAGTGGGGGTGGGGGGAGGGGAGAGCAGAGAGAGAAAGAGGGAGGAGGGTGGGGAAAGGAAGAGCAGAGAGAGGGAAGGAGGGAGGGGGGTGGGGCCTTGGTGTGTGCCACACCTTTTGGGGGCAAGACACAATTGTAAGAGGGACTTTATCTAACAAATGCAATCAGTGTAACCTGGTTTCTTGTACCCTCAATGAATCCCCAACAATTAAAAAAAAATTATTCTGTAACAAAAGAAAGTTAAAGTTTGATGTTTTGCTAAGTTAATTACTACTATTATTATTTCCACTCTGTTAGTCACCTCTTCACATATCCATTCTCTTATAATATCTATATACTTGATTTTACATAAATGGGACCACAGTACACATGATTTTTTTTTTAATTTCCTGAACTGATTCTTAAAGGATCAATTAAGGAGTAAGGAGTTTGAAAATACTGAAAAGGGTACTTGTGAAACCTAGTAAATGTAGAATATAAATGTCTTAGCACAATAACTAAGAAAATGCCAGGAAGGCTATATTAACCAGTGTGATGAAAATATGTCAAATGGTCTATAAAACCAGTGTATGGTGCCCCATGATCGCATTAATGTACACAGCTATGATTTAATAATAAAATAAAAATTAAAAAAAAGAATACTGAAAAGCATATCAAGCAAAAAATGTAACATGAGTATAGGCAAGGAGGAGAGAAATAACACAGAGTAGGAGAAACTACTGAGACCTTGGTATTCCTGGAACACAAAGTCGGTGGTGGGAGCGTCTAGAATTGGTTGAGGGCCAGATGGTGGTGGTTACCGCATGTCAAGACAGAGAGCTTGGACTTTATCTAGAGGGCAGACAGGAGTCACTGAAATTTAGTAAGAAAATGGTCAAACTTTTGCCATATAGAGACAACTCCAGCTTGTGTGTGTATGAGTGTGTGCGTACATACACATATTTGATCTGGTAGCTGGGAGATACCATCCTGACAGGGATACTGTCAGGAATTAGATGACATGCTTAAATTCAGTAAGTTAAAGAGTTCCATGAAGAGGCTGTTTACAAAGGCAAGGTATGGGGAAACCACAAGAAATGGCACAGCATCCTGGAGCTAGCAACAGGGAGGTTTTGCCACCATCCAGGCCTAGAGGGGCAAGAGAAGGAAGTGAGTTACCCCAATAAATAGAGAGAAGGCTGCCTGTCGAGCCTCTGACCTATGGTCAAGTGTCATAGTGAGCCAGAGACAGCCCTGCAGGAGGAAGTCATAAGAATAAATACCACAACCTCATTCCTCTGACCTACTGTTAGTGTTCTCTATTAGCAAAACCCTTCTGGGTAGCAAAACTTCCAGAAGCAAGATGTAATCTACACAGGTCAGCCTCCAGAGCATGGGACAGAGAGGAGTATGAGCCTGGAGGGGCAGGTGGAAGACACTCAGCTGAAGCCTGAGCTAGTTAGAAATAGTCCAGATGCAGAGGAGAAGTCAGACTCTGGAAATAGTTATTAGTTAAAATTATCAGGTCTTGGTGAGAGATTGGTAACCCTGAAAGCAGGAGGAGCTAGAAATGAGGCCGTTTCGGGCTTGGGCACCTGGTACTTGAAATGTGAATTTCCCGTTGGCCCATTACATTGACGACATGATGTTGATTGAACCTGAGGAGCAGGAAGTGTCAAGAACTCTAAATGTCTTCAGTGGGTACAAGGTAAAACCTGCAAGGATCCGGAAACCTATCACATGGGTGGTTTTCAGGATTCCCGTGATGTGAGCTATGTTGAAACATTCACTCAAAGGTGAAGGACAATTAAAATTTGGTAGCTCTTTTCAGGTTTGGAGGACAGTATACACTACTCTCTCAGAAATTCTTCTTCAACCTATTCATTGGGTGATTAGGAAGTCTGCCAGTTTCGAGGGGGGCACAGATTAAGAGAAGACTTGGCAGCAGGCTAAGATCTTGTATAACTAGCCCTGCCACTTAGGCCACAGGACCTGACAGATGTCATGGAGTCAGCAGTATCTCTGCAGATAAAGATTTATGAGGAATCTTTATCCCCAAAGGGGAGTCTTAAAGCAGAACCCTAGGTTTCTAGAGCAAAGCCATGCTAAATGCAGCAGAGAACAATACAGCATTTGAAAAGTATCACATAATCTGGGTGACACCTGTGGCTCAAAGGAGTAGGGCACCAGCCCCACATGCTGGAGGTGGAGGGTTCAAACCCAGCCTAAAAAAAAAAAAAAAAGAAAAGTATCACATAATCCTTGGTGGAGACAGTGCATCTGACCATGGAATATTAAAGGATGGAGTGACTAGAGATGTCAGTCAGTCATAGAAAAGCAGCAATCTAGCACATAAAGGAAGTGGTACAACAGGAACTAGGGCTAAGCAGGCCCAACCTAAGTTACCCAATTAGTAAGTTACATGAGCAGACGGCCCAGACTCCCATGGTACCTGCCATCTCAATTGCATAGATGCCTCTCAGCTTTTACCTGTGATTTTAGATCAATAGCCCCTGTGACCACATAGCAGAAGAGAAAGTAAATTGGTCCTAGTTTACCCTAGTTTATGGGTAATGGATTAGCAGATATGATAGGCATGAAGTGTGTGTAAAGATACAATAATTGCTGCTACATTATAGCTCCACTCCAGGAGTGGCCCTCAACGTCAGTAGTCAGGGGAATTCCTTCCAAAGGGTACAGATTTGAGAAGTAGACCTGGTTAGCCACTTTGTAGAGAGAAAAATAGCCTGTGTGAAGGATATTATGTGGGTTTTTTCAACACCAACAACCAGTTCTCTATCACCAACTGTGTGTCCTACAATTGAATTCAATTTTGACATGAACTACTCAGAGTTAGTGCAAACCCCACAAGTTAAGTGGTAAGTTCCACTAGATTGCCCCTCTTTCAGACACCAGTCACAAGTCCTCAGGCCACTCAAGTTCTGACCAACAAGCCCTTTCCTCAGGTTTGATAATTTGCTAGAATGACTCAGAGAACTCAGGAAAGCCTAATAGTTCATTATAAGGGATACAACTCAGAAACAGCCAAATGGA
This sequence comes from Nycticebus coucang, assembly GCF_027406575.1. Taxonomy (NCBI): domain Eukaryota; kingdom Metazoa; phylum Chordata; class Mammalia; order Primates; family Lorisidae; genus Nycticebus; species Nycticebus coucang. The sequence goes on along the minus strand of NC_069785.1, from coordinate 30,266,569 downwards.
AAAGAGGCATACAGCAAGGTGGGGGTTCATGGACTATCTATGTTCTCTCCCTCCCAGCACCTTGAAGTTTTCATCTACCTGGAAGTTCTATAATCCTGTTGTTTGGGAGTTTCTATGTAGATTTCATTACATAGGAATGATTTATTAAATAATCTTTGGCCATTGGTAACTGAACTCAATCTCTAGCTTGTCTCCTCTCCACAGAGGTTGGAAGGTATGGCTGAATGTTTCGCCCCTGTAATCTTGACTAGCTTTTGGTGACCAGATCCCATCCTGAAGCTGTCTAGGGATCCCTCAAGGCACTAGTTACCTTATTAGCATATGAAAGACCCTCATGTCACTCAGGAGATTCTAAGGGTTTTAGGAGCTCTGTGCCAGGAGCTAGAAACAAAAACTAGATCTGTTTTTTGTTTTCCTTTTTTAAAATTGCACGCAGATTTCTGGCAGTAACAGATAGTTTAGCTGGTTGTTCAGAGGCCTGTAAGATGTACAAGTTGGGAGATCAGGTACAAAGAGGCTTGGGGAAGAGACTTATAGATGGGTTATGGGAGACAGCACAAAGTATATCAACCAATGTATTGTACATTAACACCCATCAGAGAGTGCCTGCCACAGAGAAGTCACCAGACACCAGGTGGATAGGATGACTTGGCCTGTAAAGGTCAGCTAGCCTTTGTTTTAAGCCTCCTCAGTACTTGCACAATGGGCCTATGAATAAAGTAGGGATGGTGGAGGGGCTAGATGGGATGCATGTACCCAGCAGGATTGCTCCCTCCACTAAGGCCAATCCATCTACTGCTGCTGCTAATTGTCCATTGCTGGGCCATCATGACAATGACTGTCAATATGGTAACGTCTTAGTAAGTCAGGGCTGCTATAACAAAGTATCACAGACTGGGTGGCTTATAAACAACAGAAATTTATTTCTCACAGTCCTGGAGGCTGGAAGTCTGAAATCAGAGTGAGGTTTTAGACTGCTGACTTATTATATTCTCACGTGCCAGACCTTTTAAAATAAAGGTACTAATCTCATTCATGAGGGTCCTATCCTCATGACCTAATTACTTTCCAAAGGCCTCATCTTCAAATATCATTACTTTGAGGTTAAGGTTTCAAGATGTGAATTTTAGGGGGACACAAACCTTCAGTCTATTGCAGATAGATTCCTGGAGCAGACCTCATGAAGAGGTAGGGTACTGATACTGACAGAAGAAGAGAGGAATATACCTGGAATTTAGGGGATCCATTGGAGCATCTTTTGGTGATTCCATGCCTTTTATTAACCACGAGGAGATAGTTTAAGTTCATCATGGCTTGGCAAAGGGAAGTATGGCCTCAGGTCCATTTAGGACAAAGTTCTGGATCTCCTTGTCAGCAAGAAAGCCTTGTGACATTGAATTTAAGGGACTTGCTAGACCATAAAAATAGAGATGTAGAGCAAGCAATTGGATATGCAAGTCGAAAGTCAGTGAGAGGTCCTGGTTAGAGCTCATCATCATCTTATACATAGTAGAGTCTACCTGGTGAATGAGTCTACCTAGTAGGTGAGTGTTAAAAAAAAAGAAAAGAAAAGTTCTCAGCTCTGTGCCACATGAACATTTAGAAGAAATGACCTATCAATTCTTTCATTTATTTATTTATTTATTTATTTATTTATTTATTTATTTGTTTGTTTTGCAGAGGTGAAAGGTGGGAGAAAAACCAGACACTGGGCATTCTCAAAGCTAAGTGAAGATAATTTTTCAAGGAGGAGAGTTATCAGCTGTGCCAACTGCTGTAACAGCTCAAGTAAAATGAGAACTAAGTATTGACCATTGAATTTTGCAATATGGAATTTATTGGTGACCATGAAAGAAAGGTTTCAGTGAAGTGTTGGAAGCACAAAATCTGATTGAGTGGTTTTAAGAGTGGATAGAAAAAGATAAGTCATTTTGATAATCCTTTCAAAGAGTTTAGTTTTGTTTTGTTTTAAGACAGAGTCTCAAGCTGTTGCCCTCGGTAGAGTGTTGGGGCATCATAGCTCACAGCAACTGCAGACTCCTGGGCTTAAGTGATTCTCTTGCCTCCGCCTCCCAAGTAGCTGGGATCTCAGGCACCCACTGCAAAGCCTGGCTATCTTTTTGTCGTTGTTGTTGCAATTCTCATTGTTGTCTAGCTGGCCTGGGCTGGGCTCAACCTGTCGGCCTTAATACATGTGGCTGGCACCATAACCACTGTGCTACAGGTGCCAAGCACAAAGAGTTTTGTTGTTAAAAAAAAAATGGGAGGACAGTGGGCTAGTGAGGGTGATCATGCTGGTGCAGGTGAGAGGGTAAGCGGGTCAATGTAGGGAAGAGGTGGAGACCAGTGAGACGCATCCTGGCACAGGCAGAAGGAGACGGGACCAGAACATGAGGAGGGTTGCTTTTAGCCAGGAGCACTCACAATGCACCCAAAGAAATAGGAGAGAAGATGGAGGAAAGGGAAAGAAATGAGGGTGAGAGGAGAGGTATGTTGTAGGAGCTTGTGGAAGGTCTCATCCAACTGTCTAATTTCTTAGGGAAATGGGAGTCAGCTGAGAGTAGGGAGTTGGAGGTTTGAGCACAGAGGAGAGAGAATCAAACAGTTGTCAAGAGATTGGGAGAGTAAATGCAAATAGAGTATGAGTCTGGGCAGCACATGGGCTCCTTCCAAGCTGGGTTGTATATTCCAGAGTGCGGCTGGATGAAATAAGCACTCACATTCTTGACTTATTTATACAGACTCTGAAGATGTCATGTGAAGTTTTTATTCATGGTTTTTATCTAATATATCTTGAAAACTTTGGTAGTGTCACTGAATACCTCAGCTTCCTCTGTTAAAAGAGATTGTTTCCTCTAGCTAATAACACAACCTGTGGATTAATCTTGAGAAGAGTTGTAAGAATTGCACACATTTAATTTTTTTTTTTAATTGCACACATTTAAATACCTAGAAAATGTTTTGCATCAATCCCATTGCTGCCTGGTTCTTGTAGAACTCTCCTCCAAATGTGTTTCTTGACAGGAGCTGAGGCGTGGAAGTGGGAGGTCCTCCAAGGAAAACTGTCAATACATGCACTGCCCATTTCACGGGATATCCGAATGCAGAACTCTCAACACAGGTTAAATACTGTTAAATACTAGGCCACAGTGTGGCCTAGTATTGTTTCTAATACTAGGCCACACTCGCAACCAAATTAAAAAGAAGAGAAAGATGGGAACCCCCGAGGTCTTAATCATTCATTAAAAGAGACAACTTAGTAACTAATATTCAGGATGGCCTACTTGTTGGCAACTAGGAGGATTTTTATGTCATAATAAAAATGAAAAATAGGATAAGAACACAACTTTCTTCCTTTTTGGCTAACTAAAAGGGGAGATAGCAAAGCAAATTTTATATAACCTTGAACATAGGTGCTTTCTCATAGCCTTGAAAGACCATGCATAAAAGTTGAAAATCAAATCTGAAAATTGATTTCCTTTTATAAAACACAACTTTAAGCCAGATGTGATGGCTCGTGCCTGGAATCCTAACACTCTGGGAGGCCAAGGCGGGAGGATTGCTTGAAGACAGGAATTTGAGAGCAGCCTGAGCAAAAGCAAGACCCCGTCACTACAAAAAATTAGAAAAATTAGCCCAGTGTAGTGGTGCAGGTCTGTAGTCCCAGCTACTCCAGAGGCTGAGACTAGATCACGTAAGCCCAGTATTCTGAGGTTGCAGTGAGCTATGACACCACTGCATTCCAGCTGGTGCTACAGAGCAAGACCTTGTCTCAAAAAATATACAAAATAAAATAAATTTTATTGAAGTATGTTTTACATGTCATTAAATTCAAGTCTACAATTCAGTGATTTTTAGTAGCTTTACCAAGTGATGTGACCATCACATTAAGTGAGGTGTAGAATATTTTCATTGCTCTAGTACAATCTCTTATCCCTTTCCCAGTTAATCCCTGATCCAACTCTGGGCCCCATGCCTTGATCTATTTCCTGTGTCTATACATTTTATAGATTTTCCTTTTCTAAACCTTTCATATGAAAGAAGACATTGATTTCTTAAAAGTATATGTGCCTACTGATCTCTTTGTGTATATGCTGTTCTGTAGCATTCTCTTGCCCAAGGAATGGGACACCTGTCTCAGGCATGTGGTGTGTTTGGGGGAATATATGCACATCTAGACAAAATAGTCAAAGTATACTCTTACCTTGGTGGAGAGTCCTGGTTGCTTTGTCTGAAGCCTTGAAAAAAATCACAGTGACAGGAATGGTTCTCAAGATGGGCAGACCTTCGGGTGTGTGGGCAGCTGCTGTTCTCTCTGCTCTTTAAGTCAGGCCTCCTTCCCTTTTTCCTCCTCTCAGGACACACCTTCTTTCCACCCATCACTTTGTGGAGTCATCCAAGACCCAAATCAGGACTGAATTTTCTACTGAAAGACATCAAATCACATTCTGTCATCACATAAGGGCCTCTTTCACACCTTTGCTGATCACCACAGAGCTCAGTGATCTCTCTGAATCTCTGTAGACTGTACTCATCAGCTCCTAGAACCTCCTATGCTTTTACTTAGGTTTTCTGTTTTGGAACTATTATCCATTTTGTTGTCCCAGCCAGAAACTTCAATTAGCCAAGACCCTTCTCACATCCTCCACATTCAATTATCAAGCCCTGCTAATGTTATGCCTGTTACTTTCTAGTTGAACATCTCCTGATTCCACTGTGGCTGTGTTTTGTTAGCATGATCCCTGTCTTGCCTGGAGTATAGCCATAGATTCTCTTGTGGTCTTACTTCTTTTTTTTTAATTTTTTAATTTTAATTTTTATTTTTTTTTATTGTTGGGGATTCATTGAGGGTACAATAAGCCAGGTTACACTGATTGCAATTGTTAGGTAAAGTCCCTCTTGCAATCATGTCTTGCCCCCATAAAGTGTGACACACACCAAGGCCCCACCCACCTCCCTCCTTCCCTCTTTCTGTTTCCCCCCCATAACCATAATTGTCATTAATTGTCCTCATATCAAAATTGAGTACGTAGGATTCATGCTTCTCCATTCTTGTCATGCTTTACTAAGAATAATGTCTTCCACGTCCATCCAGGTTAATACGAAGGATGTAAAGTCTCCATTTTTTTTAATGGCTGAATAGTATTCCATGGTATACATATACCACAGCTTGTTAATCCATTCCTGGGTTGGTGGGCATTTAGGCTGTTTCCACATTTTGGCAATTGTAAATTGAGCTGCAATAAACAGTCTAGTACAAGTGTCCTTATGATAAAAGGATTTCTTTCCTTCTGGGTAGATGCCCAGTAATGGAATTGCAGGATCAAATGGGAGGTCTAGCTTGAGTGCTTTGATGTTTCTCCATACTTCCTTCCAGAAAGGTTGTACTAGTTTGCAGTCCCACCAGCAGTGTAAAAGTGTTCCCTTCTCTCCACATCCACGCCAGCATCTGTAGTTTTGAGATTTTGTGATGTGGGCCATTCTCACTGGGGTTAGATGATATCTCAGGGTTGTTTTGATTTGCATTTCTCTAATATATAGAGATGATGAACATTTTTTCATGTGTTTGTTAGCCATTTGTCTGTCGTCTTTAGAGAAAGTTCTATTCATGTCTCTTGCCCATTGATATAAGGGATTATTGGCTTTTTTCATGTGGATTAATTTGAGTTCTCTATAGATCCTAGTTATCAAGCTTTTGTCTGATTGAAAATATGCAAATATCCTTTCCCATTGTGTAGGTTGTCTCTTTGCTTTGGTTATTGTCTCCTTAGCTGTACAGAAGCTTTTCAGTTTAATGAAGTCCCATGTGTTTATTTTTGTTGTTGTTGCAAATGCCATGGCAGTCTTCTTCATGAAGTCTTCCCCCAGGCCAATATCTTCCAGTGTTTTTCCTATGCTTTCTTGGAGGATTTTTATTGTTTCATGCCTTAAGTTTAAGTCCTTTATCCATCTTGAATCAATTTTTGTGAGTGGGGAAAGGTGTGTGTCCAGTTTCAGTCTTTTACATGTAGACATCCAGTTCTCCCAACACCATTTATTGAATAGGGAGTCTTTCCCCCAAGGTATGTTCTTGTTTGGTTTATCAAAGATTAAGTGGTTGTAAAATGTTAGTTTCATTTCTTGGTTTTCAATTCGATTCCAAGTGTCTATGTCTCTGTTTTTGTGCCAGTACCATGCTGTCTTGAGCACTATGGCTTTGTAGTACAGACTAAAATCTGGTATGCTGATGCCCCCAGCTTTATTTTTGTTACAGAGAACTGCCTTAGCTATACGGGTTTTTTTCCGGTTCCATACAAAACGCAGAATCATTTTTTCCAAATCTTGAAAGTACGATATAGGTACTGTGATAGGAATGGCATTGAATAGGTAGATTGCTTTGGGAAGTATAGACATTTTAACAATGTTGATTCTTCCCATCCATGAGCATGGTATGTTCTTCCATTTGTTAATATCCTCTGCTATTTCCTTTTTGAGGATTTCATAGTTTTCTTTATAGAGGTCCTTCACCTCCTTCGTTAGGTATATTCCTAGGTATTTCATTTTCTTTGAGACTATGGTGAAGGGAGTTGTGTCCTTAATTAGCTTCTCATCTTGACTGTTATTGGTGTATACAAAGGCTACTGACTTGTGGACATTGATTTTATATCCTGAAACATTACTGTATTTTTTGATGACTTCTAGGAGTCTTGTGGTTGAGTCTTTGGGGTTCTCTAAGTATAAGATCATGTCGTCAGCAAAGAGGGAGAGTTTGACCTCCTCTGCTCCCATTTGGATTCCCTTTATTTCCTTGTCTTGCCTAATTGTATTGGCTAGAACTTCCAGCACTATGTTGAATAGTAAAGGTGACAGAGGACAACCTTGTCTGGTTCCAGTTCTAAGAAGAAAAGCTTTGAGTTTTACTCCATTCAGTAAAATATTGGCTGTGGGTTTGTCATAGATAGCTTCAATCAGTTTTAGAAATGTGCCACCTATGCCTATACTCATCAGTGTTCTAATTAGAAAAGGATGCTGGATTTTATCAAATGCTTTTTCTGCATCTATTGAGAGGATCATGTAATCTTTATTTTTGCCTCTGTTAATATGGTGGATTACGTTTATAGACTTGCGTATGTTAAACCAGCCTTGCATGCCTGGGATGAAGCCTACTTGATCATGATGAATGACTTTTTTGATGATAAGCTGTAATCTATTGGCTAGGATTTTGTTGAGAATTTTTGCATCTATTTTCATGAGTGAGATTGGTCTGAAATTCTCCTTTTTGTTTGGGTCTTTTCCTGGTTTTGGTATTAGGTTGATGTTTGCTTCATAGAATGTGTTGGGGAAGATTCCTTCTTCCTCAATTTTTTGGAATAATTTCTGCAGTACAGGAATAAGCTCTTCCTTGAAGGTTTGATAGAATTCTGGAGTGAAGCAATCTGGACCAGGGCATTTTTTGGTTGGAAGATTTTTTATTGTTTCTTTGATCTCAGTGCTTGAAATTGGTCTGTTCAGGAGGTCTATTTCTTCCTGCCTGAGTCTAGGGAGAGGGTGTGATTCCAAATATTGATCCATTTCTTTCACATTGTCAAATTTCTGGGCATAGAGTTTCTGGTAGTATTCAGAGATGATCTCTTGTATCTCTGTGGGATCAGTTATTTCCCCTTTATCATTTCTGATTGAGGTTACTAGAGATTTTACTTTTCTGTTCCTCATTAGTCTGGCCAATGGTTTATCTATTTTATTTATTTTTTCAAAAAAACAACTCCTTGTTTCATTAATTTTCTGAATGATTCTTTTGTTTTCAATTTCATTGATCTCTGATTTGATTTTGGATATTTCTTTTCTTCTACTGAGTTTAGGCTTAGATTGTTCTTCTTTTTCCAATTCCATAAGATCTCTTGTGAGATTGTTGATGTGCTCTCTTTCTGTTTTTTGAATGTAGGCATCTAAAGCGATGAATTTTCCTCTCAAAACTGCTTTTGCAGTATCCCACAGGTTTTGGTAGCTTGTGTCTTCATTGTTGTTATGCTCAAGGAAGTTAATGATTTCCTGTTTTATTTCTTCCTTCACCCATCTGTTATTCAACAGAAGATTGTTTAGTTTCCATGCCTTTGGGTGGGGTCGAGCATTTTTGTTAGAGTTGAGTTCCACCTTTAGTGCCTTATGGTCTGAGAAGATACAAGGTAAAATTTCAATTCTTTTGATTCTGTTGATATTTGTTTTGTGTCCCAGGATATGATCAATTTTGGAGAATGTTCCATGGGATGATGAGAAGTATGTATATTCTTCATCTTTGGGATGGAGTGTTCTATATGCGTCTATCAAGCACAGTTGTTCTAGGGTCTCATTTAAGTCTCTTATATCCTTGTTTAATTTCTGTTTAGAGGATCTGTCCGGCTCTGTAAGAGGAGTGTTAAGGTCCCCTGTTATGATGGTATTATCAGATATCATATTGCTCAGACTGAGTAAGGTCTGTTTCAAGAATCTGGGAGCATTTAAATTGGGTGCATAGATATTTAGAATTGAAATGTCTTCTTGTTGTATTTTTCCCTTGACCAATATAAAGTGACCATCTTTGTCTTTTTTGACTTTAGTTGCTTTAAATCCACATGTATCTGAAAATAAGATTGCAACTCCTCTTTTCTTCTGAATTCCATTTGCCTGAAAAATTGTCTTCCAACCCTTGACTCAGAGCTTTAATTTGTATTTTGAAGCCAGGTGTGTTTCTTGCAGACAGCAAATGGATGGCTTGTGTTTTTTAATCCAGTCAACCAATCTATGTCTCTTCAGTGGGGAATTCAAGCCATTAACATTTATTGAGATAATTGATAAGTGTGGTAGTATTCTATTCGTCTTATTTGGTGACAGTCCATTGCTTAGTTTTATCTTTTGCATCAGTGTGGAGGTTAGGTTCTGTCCTTTAATTTCTGAGTTCTTACTTTGCTGCTGATCCATTGTGGTGGTTAGTGTGCAGAACAGGTTGAAGTATTTCCTGTAGAGCTGGTCTTGTTGTGGCGAATTTCCTCAATGTTTGTATATCCGTAAATGATTTGATTTCTCCATCAATTTTGAAGCTTAGCTTAGCAGGGTACAGAATTCTGGGCTGGAGATTGTTCTGTTTAAGTAGATTAAAGGTAGATGACCATTGTCTTCTTGCTTGGAAAGTTTCATTAGAGAAGTCTGCGGTCAATCTGATGGATTTGCCCCTGTAGGTCAACTGGCGCTTACTCCTGGCAACTTGCAGAATCTTTTCTTTTGTCTTGACTTTGGACACGTTCATCACAATGTGTCTTGGAGAAGCTCGGTTAGAGTTGAGGCGACCTGGGGTCCGATAGCCCTCTGAAAGCAGTGTGTCAGAATCTTTGGTGATATTTGGGAAATTTTCTTTTATAATATTCTCTAGTATGGCTTCCATTCCTCTGGGGCATTCTTCTTCCCCTTCTGGAATTCCTATAACTCGTATGTTGGAACGCTTCATAAAGTTCCATAATTCTGACAGTGAACGTTCTGCTTTCTCTCTCTTCTTTTCTGCCTCTTTTACTATCTGAGTTATCTCAAAAACTTTGTCTTCTACCTCTGAAATTCTTTCTTCTGCATGGTCTAACCTGTTGCTGATACTTTCCATTGCATCTTTAAGTTCCCTGATTGACTGTTTCATTTCCTTCAGCTCTGCTATATCCTTTTTATATTCTTCATATCGTTCATCTCTGATTTGATTCTGTTTTTGGATTTCCTTTTGGTTATTTTCCACTTTATTAGCAGTTTCCTTCATTGTTTCCATCATTTCTTTCATTGTTTTCAACATGTGTATTCTAAATTCCCTTTCTGTCATTCCTAACATTTCTGTATGGGTGGAATCCTCTGCAGTAGCTACCTCATGGTCCCTTGGCGGGGTTGTTCTGGACTGGTTCTTCATGTTGCCTGGAGTTTTCTGCTGATTCTTCCTCATGGGTGATTTCTTTTATCTGTTTCCTTGCCCTAATTTTCCTTTCACTTCCTCTTGCTCTTTAAGTTCTCGTGCCTGTGGAAGTTGCGGGCGGGTTTAGACGGATTGAACAAACGCAACCACTTGCCGGTTTTCCACTGTTTTAGTCTTCCTCTTGGGGTCCAGAAGTCTCTCACTGACTCCCTGTATCCTCTCAGGGGTGATGATAGGCAGATCCCACCAGCCAGAGATGCCTGGAATCCTATATCCCCAGACTCACAGTGCCCAGATGCAAGGAAGCTGTTACTTGGCTGCCATCTTGCTCCGCCTCCTCATTTATGCAGTTTTTTATAGCTGGGCACAGTGACTCACTCTGGAAGGCCTGAGCTCACCCTCAGTGCAGTGCAGTCCCAGACGCCAGAGCCCCACGGCCAGATCATTGACACACAGGCCGCGGTCCCGGTTGACGTGGAGAGTCTGGAAGAGGCTCCACAGGCGCAGCCTGTGGTCCGGGCCCCCGCAGATGGCGCCGCTGCACGGGTCCCCCACGGACGCCGGCGACGAGGCTGATGACGAGGCGGCGGCGGCGTCCAGCGGCGGGGAAGCCACGCAGCGGCACAACACACTGCTCACCATCGGGCGCCGGGCGGGGGCTACGGGCCAGCGGGAAGAGCGCGGAAGTCACGCCGGGTGTTATCTCACTGAGAACCCAGACTCCACTTGTGGTCTTACTTCTAAACCAAGCTAGAGTGGTCTTTCCAAGGTGAAAAACTTATCAAGTCCATCTCATTGCAAAGATTTAACAATGGCTCTCCCTAAGCTTTGATGGTTAAGTATAAATCCCTTGGCTTCCTGCAATGGAATCATGTTTATTTGTCCCTGACTTACCTCTCTAGCTTCATCTCCCTTTGCCTTCACAAGTGGCTTTTACTACAAACGTAACATTTTTTTCTTTGCATTTCTCATCTGCATCTTCTCATCACCTATATTGTTCCTACTCTTCCATCAGACTCAGCAAAGTCATCACCTTCTCTGGAAATAACCACTTCTACAGGGAAGCCTCAGAAATGCACATACTTTGTTTTGCATGTGTCTTTCCAACTGAACTCTAAGTATCTCCCCTACCCCTCCTCCCACACCCATCAGGCTGATAGTACCTTAAGGGCAGAGTCAATATTTGTGCTTTTCCAGAGTCAAGTTTGCACATGATAGATTGTCATTTTTAGAGATTCTTGGACTCATAAACTGACACCTCTGTCTTAATATCTGTCCTCTGTAAATGCCTTGAGCATCTTGTAGAATCATTAAGATTGTGTCATGAGATCTAGAGAGACAAAGACAAGATTCAGCTGGACAAAAAGAGTGTGCAGCCCAGCTGATGTTTGTTGTCTGTTAAAAGCTGACTTTTTTCTTAAGGAAGGTTCTAGAGCAGTTGCTTCTACTTTTAATGGGTCCATGGAGTGTTTACTGTGTACCAAACTAAGACTCATTAGGTGTTTTCATCTTTACAAAAACCTGCTGAAGCAGGTGGTGCTACTCCCATTCTACACATAAGGAAACTCAGTCATAGAGAAGTTAACTTGCCCAACCTATACAAACACTATTCATCAGCCCTGAGATTTGTCTTCTCTTGCTTTTGCTCTTTTTTTCTAAGCCATAATGTTTTATTAAATTGGTAATGTATAGAATGTATGAACTAGAACTTAAATAATTTTGCATACTGACCCAACATGCATGTTGAAGTCAGGAGGGGGGCTGTCTAAATGCAGGCTGATGGTGGGCAACCACATTAATTACAGAGCCTCTTAATTACCTTACCTGGCCCTACCTACAGGTGCATCTCTGAGTCTCAGCCTGGGCTGCTCTGCAAGGAATGTCTTGGTTACCATTTTCCAGCTCTCCATTCCAAAATCCTTGGGACAGTATGAACTTGTTTTTTCTTTCCCCCAAATATTACACATTCTATGATTTGGTTAGATACAGGCTCTCACACCAGTTTTGGAGTCAGGCTTAAATGTATGGAAATATTAATCCCGGAACACCGACCAGTTTCTTTCTGAAGTATGCCTACTATTATCTAGCTTTCACAACTGTAAGTCCAAGTATGCATTTGAGAGGAAAAGTGGTTTGCATCTTTGACAAGTTAGCTGGCATTAGAACCTAGTCTTTCAAGTATTTGTTTGATTTTTGATGTTTTAAATTCAAAACAAACAGTAATATGACTTAGTAATATACTTGAAGGTATAACACAATGTTCTTGCACTGGGAAAGAAGCAGTTTGTTCTATCTTATATACACATACATGTTTATATTCTCTATACATATACACATCCACATATATATGAAAATGTTTTGATAACTTCAAGTTGCTATTTAGATGATTAGTTCATTAACTTGTTAATTTTGTCATTTTGTATACAGCAGCACTCACCCCATTTGCTATATTTAGCAGTTTTATTCCTCTTAAAATTATTTTTCTTGGCTTGGTGCCTGTAGCACATTGTTTATGGCATCAGCCACATACATCAAGGTTGGTGAGTTCCAACCTGGCCCGGGCCCAGCGTTGTGGTGGGCACCTATAGTCCCAGCTACTTGGGAGGCAATCTGAAGAATTGCTTCAGACCAAGAGTTTGAGGTTGCTGTGAGCTGTGACACCACAGCACTCTACCAAAGGTGATGTAGTGAGACTCTGTCTCAAAAAAAAAAAAATTTTCCTTTATTCTCCCCTCATACCTCCTCCAAGTTTACCTTAAAGAAGAAAACAGTTTGTTTCTATTACACTCAACACTTCCAGCATTTCTGTGACCAAATATGTGGTCACTTACCAATTTTCCTATTCTGGGATACCAACTAAGTGTCCTATGGTTCAATGATGACTCAAACTATCTAGAATTCAGAGAGGGTCCTGTAGGCTAAGGGCTGAGTCCCACAGGACTACCCCACATAAGGTGCCAATTGTATGTGGTGGTGTTTTCAAAACAGCAAGGGGGTTTCCATCTAGGTCCAGTTGCTCTTTGTGTGAAGATCCAATTATTGAAACAATAAGGATTGCCCAAAAAAGACAGGAATTTTTAATATGACAAATGTCTTATAGGGAGAATGAAGAGAAACTGCCCCAAATCTGTCTCTCTGACTAACAGAGATTATGGCCTTTTAAAGGAGGAGCCATGTGCCTTGGAGAATATCATGGTGTAACTAACAAGGGACCAGGTGCACTGGGGGCAGGTTGTGGGGGGTGTTCTGCCCAGGGGCTTTCAGAATCTCTTCTTCTTTATCTTGCACAAAATCCACCATTTTTGGAAACAACACAAGAGGTCAAGTGAAAGGAAAGGATTAAATAGGGGCCACTGAAATTTGTTCAATGGGTCACCAACTTCAATGGGTCCTCAGGTTACCCACACTTCTGTCTACCTTAGCTAAAAAGTGAGGGGTCCCTCAACACCCTTCCTCAGGTATGATAATTTGCTCTGTTGATTCAGAGCACTTGGAAAACACTTTTCCCCATTTATTATTAAGGATATGATAAAGGACATAGATGAACAGCCAGGGTAAAAGGTATATAGAGCAAGGTGTGGAAGGGTCCTGAAAGCAGAAGCTCTGTCCCTGTGGAGTTGGGGTGTACCACCCTCCCAGCACAGGAATGTGTTCACCAAGACAGAAGCTCCCTGAACTCTATCTCTTAGGGATTTTTATGGAGGCTTCATCATATAGGTATAATTGATTATTATAACTCAATCTCCAGCATCTCTCCCCTCCCTGATGGTGGTGGTGGTGGTGGTGGAGCTGAATGTTCCAAGCTGCTTATCAGGGCTTGGTCTTCCTGGTGACCAGCCCCGTTAAGGTGGCCAGCCCCTGTCAAGATGCCCAATAAGAGTCACCTCATTAGGAGAAAAGATGCTCATAGCACCCAGGAGATTCTAAGGGATTTAGGAGCTCTGTGTAAGGAAGTGGGGCCGAAAACCACATATTAGAACAAAAGATGTGCTTAGACCTTTACAGCTCGGGAAATTACAAAGGTTTTAGGAGGTATAGCCACAGACCCAAGAAAGAAGACTAAAATATATATTTCTTATATTTCTATAGTTTCATCTCTATGTCTCTGAACTGCACTCCCTAACCCCTGGGCCATGGACAGCTATTTGTCCATGCCCTGTCAGGAACCAGGTCACACATCAGGAGTTGAGTGGGGGGCAAGCAAACAAAACTTTATCTGTATTTACAGCCACTCTCCATCACTGGTGTCACATCCTGAGCTCTGCCTCCTATCAGATCAAGGGTAGCATTAGATTCTCAGAGGAGCCCAAACCCTACTGTAAACTGCACATGTGAGGGATCTAGGTTGCTTCTTATGAGAACCTAATGTCTGATGATCTAAGCTGGAGTTGAGGCAGTGATGCTAGTGCTGGGGAGTGGCTGAAAATATAGATTATCACTAGCAGGCAGATAGGTTGGACTGCACAGAGACAATGATAAATCAATTCCTTGCAGACTCATATCAAAACCTTCTAACCCTCTGACCCTAGTCTGGGGAAAAATTTTCTTCCATGAAACTGACCTCTGATGCCAAAAAGCTTGGGGATCACTGTCTTTGAACACATAGTTAGCCAGGAACTAATATAAATATATAACAATACACTGATATAAATGCACTTACATACTTTATACCATATTGTAACTTATTTTTTATGTTAATATGACTCAGACAACTTTTCAAATCAACAAATAGCATATTTACCTCGTTTGATAACAATTCTGCACTTAGCAAAGGAGCTCATGAGAATTTAGGGAGACTAGCAGCCATGTTTCAGCCCTGCAGCTGATGCCCAGCTGGGCACATGTGCAAAAGGATATTGTTTTCAGACAGAGTGTCGCTATGTTCCCCTAGCGTGCCGTAGTGTCACAGCTCACAGGAACCTCAAACTCCTGGGCTTAAGCAATTCTCTTGCCTCAGCCTCCCAAGTAGCTGGGACTACAGGTGCCCGCCACAATGCCTGGCTATTTTTTTTTTTTTTTTTTTTGTCGCAGTTGTCATTGTTGTTTAGCAGGCCTGGGCCAGGTTTGAACTCACCTGCTTCGTTGTATATGGCTGGTGCCCTAACCACTGACCGACAGGCGCCAAGCCAGGATCCTGCCTTTTAAGTGGCAGGTTCCCACAGAAATCCAAGTCTCTCTGACACAATGTCCATAGACTCTAGATATAGAGAGTCCATTCTCAATCTTCCTACCTAAGATTTTTTAAGACAATTATCAGGTCTCAAAGAATCCTTGCATTAACTCAGTTACATCTAAAGTATCTATTACTATGACAGTAAGTGATGGAAGTCATGTCCCAGGATTGTCAGTGTTGTTTTGAAAATGGAATGACATTTTTCTGTGGATCTGTTCAAGGTGGACTGTTTTTTAGTCTACCCTTCTACTGCAAGTCCATGTAGGTGAGGAGATTTTGATTTTTCCTTTTAAAAAATATCTTACTTAATTTTCAAGAAATCTTCTGCAAAATAACTAAGAAAATGCTACAAAAGCTATGTTAACTAGTGTGATGAAAATGTGTCAAACGATCTATGAACCAAGTGTATGGTGCCCCATGATCATACTAATGTACACGGCTATGATTTAATAAAAATAAATAAATAAAATAAAAAAAAAGAAATCTTCTGTAAGTAGGCTTCAAAGTTTTATCACACATTCATACTATGAGACATGCTAATGAGGTATAGGACACGGTACTTTATATATGCAAGAGCAATTATTTCTTCTATTTAAAGCTAACAAGTTTTTTTGAGCCAATCTATCTTGAAAAGAATCAGGTAGCTAAAGATTAGATAGCCTTGGGCGGCACCTGTGGCTCAGTCGGTAAGGTGCCGGCCCCATATACCGAGGGTGGCTGGTTCAAACCCGGCCCCGGCTGAACTGCAACCAAAAAAAAATAGCTGGGCGTTGTGGCAGGCGCCTGTAGTCCCAGCTACTCAGGAGGCTGAGGCAAGAGAATTGCTTAAACCCAGGAGTTGGAGGTTGCTGTGAGCTGTGTGATGCCATGGCACTCTACTAAGGGCCATAAAGTGAGACTCTGTCTCTACAAAAAAAAAAAAAAAAAAAAGATTAGATAGCCTTATTTGAAATTAATCTCTTTCTTACCTTTTCATAAATTTCACAGACTCTTCCAGCAAACGTAATACATTTCCCTGAAATAACTGGCTTAAACCAAAGTGGAATTGGATTTTTAGAAGGTCAACTTGGTAGATTTATTTAAATTAATCTTATAAGATATGATTTATCTTGGAAAATGTTCCACATGCTGATAAAAAGGATGTTTTCTGCATCAGTTGGGTGAAATGTTCTATAAATGTCAGTTAGGCCTATTAGATCTAGTGCACAGTTTAACTTTGACATTTCTTTGTTGATATTCTGCCTGGAGGATCTGTCCATCACTGAGAGTAAGGTATTAAAGTTTCCTACTATTATTGCACTGTAGTCTACCTCTCCCTCTTTAGGTCTATTAATATTTTTTTTATATACATGAGAACTCCAAGGTTGGGTGCATAGATATTTATAATTGTTATATCCTCTTGCTGAATGGATCCTTTACCATTAGATAGTGACCTTTCTTGTCTGTTTTTATAGTCTATTTGTAGTCTGCTTTATTCAGTATGAGTATAGCCACTTCTACTTCTTTTTAGTTTCCAGTTGCATACCATATCTTTTTCCACCCATTCAGCTTCAGTCTACGTCTTAGTAGGTGGAGTCAGTTTCTTAAAGGTAGCACACACTGGGTCCTTGGTTAAAATCCATTCCTCCATTCTATGCTGCTTATTTGGAGAATTGAGACTGTTTGCATTTAGTATTATTATTGATAATAAGAAAGACTTTAATATTAGCATTTTGTTGCTTGCTTTCTGGTTGTTTTGTGACTCCTCTCTTCCTTTCTTACTATATTCCCTTGTAGTTAGGGAAATATCTCTGGTAGTACATTTTAATTTGTTCTTTTTATTTTTAGTGAATCTATTATACACTTTTGTGCTGTGGTCACCATGAGGCTTACAAAGAAACATTTTATGGATGTAACATGATATTTTAAAGAGATGACAAGTTATCTTAGAACACAAATAAAAGAGTAGAGACAACGGCAAAAATACAAAAACTTATATACTTTTATCCCATTCCCCCACCCCTCCCTTTGACTGTCAGTTGTTTCAATTTCCATATAGTTAAATTACCTATTTCTTCACTCATTGCTTTAGCTACTATTGTTTCTGATAGGTTTGTCTGTTGGGCTTTGTACTAGAATTATGAGTGGATTGCACACCACAAATTCAACAATAGAGTATTCTGGCTTTGACCATGTACTTAATTTTACCACATAATTCTATACTTTGAAAAGTTTTCTTTTGCACATTAGTGTTTGTCTTTTTTTCAGATTAAAAAAAGCAGTTCATGCAAGATATTTATAATTGTTATATCCTCTTGCTGAATTCATCTGGTGGTGATCAATTCTCTCAGCATTTCCTTGTTTGAGAAATTCTCTCCTCTTAGAAAATGTTGTTCCACTCCCTCCTGGCCAATGGGGTTTCAGTTGAGAAGCCCATTACCAGACAAATTGGAGCTACTTTGTTATTTGCTGCTTATCTCTCACTGTTTTTAAGATCTTCTCTTTGGGGCGGCGCCTGTGGCTCAGTCGGTAAGGCACCAGCCCCATATACTGAGGGTGGCGCGTTCAAACCCGGCCCAGGCCAAACTGCAACCAAAAAATATCCGGGCGTTGTGGCGGGCGCCTATAGTCCCAGCTACTCAGGAGGCTGGGGCAAGAGAATCACTTAAGCCCAGGAAGTTGGAGGTTGCTGTGAGCTGTGTGAGGCCACGGCACTCTACCTAGGGCCATAAAGTGAGACTCTGTCTCTACAAAAAAAAAAGATCTTCTCTTTGTCTTTGACTTGGGAACATGTGATTATTGGGTGCCTTGGGGTAGCCTTATTTAGGTTGAATTTGTTTGGTGCCCTAAGATCTTCCTGTATTGGGTATTTATTTATTTCTCAAGTTTTTGAAAGTTTTACACTATTATTTCTTTCTGTTTTTTAAATTTCAGAACATTATGGGGATGCAAATGTTTTCGTTACATGGATTAGTTTTATACTGTTTCAGTCAAAGTTATAAGTGTGCTCATCACCCAGATAGTACACATTGTACCCACTAGGTATAATTTGACCAATCCCTTCCTACCTGCTTAGACCTGTTTGATTTCTGTAGGGTTTTACTTCTATCTGTCTACATGAGTGCTGATAAGTGAGTGTATGTGGTGTTTGTTTTTCCATTCCTGTGATACTTTATTTAGGAGAATGGTCTCCATTTCCATCCAAATTGTTGCAAAAGACATCATTTCATTCCCTTTATGGCTGAGTAGTACTCCATGTACACATACACATGCATATATACTTACCATATTTTATTAATCCACTCATGAATCTATGGGCACTTGGGTTGATTCCATATCTTTTCAATTATGAATTGTACTGCAATACACATTTGAGTGCAAATGTCTTTCTGATAAAATGACTTTTTGTCCTTTGGGTAAACACCCACTAATGGGATTGCTAGATGAAATGGTAGGTCTACTTTTAGTTCTTCGAGAAACCTCCATACTATTTTTGATAGAGGTTGTACTAGTTTGTAGTCCCACAAATAGTGTATAAGTGTTCCTTTCTCCTCACATCCATATCAACATCTATTGTTTTGGAACTTTTTTTTTTTTATAAAAGCCATTCTCATTGGGATTAGGTGATATCTCATTGTTTTGATTTGCATCTCTCTGGCGGTTAGTGACATTGACCATTTTTTCATATGTTTATTTGCCATTAGTTTATCTTCTTTTGAAAAGCTTCTGTTCATATCTTCTGCCCATGTCTTAATGAGGTTATTTTATTATTATTATTTTTTTTTGCTAATTCACTTATGTTCTTTGTAGCTGGTTATTAGCCCTTTATCTGATGTATAGCATGCAAACATTTTCTTTCATTCTGTAGATTGTTTATTTGGTCAATTGATTGTTTCCTTGGGTGTGCAAAAGATCTTTTAATTTGATCAAGTGCCATTTATTTATTTTTGTTATTGCCATGATTGCCCTTAGGGTCTTCTTCATAAATTTGTTGCCTAGGAAGATATCCAGAAGAGTTTTTCCAAGATTTTCTTTTAGAATTCTTACGGTTTCATGTCTTAGATTTAAGTCTATAACTCATCTTGAATTAATTTTAGTGAGTGGTGAGAGATATGGATCCTGTTTCAATCTTCCACATTTGGCTATCCAATTTTCCCACCACCATTTATTAAATAGGGATTCTTTTCCCCAGTGTATATTGCCATCTACTTTGTTAAAGATCAGATGGCAATATACGTATGGTCTGATATCTTGGTTCTCTGCTCTGGTCCATTGGTCTATGTCTTTATGTTTTGTGGCAGTACCATGCTGTTTTGGTTACTATAACTTTGTCGTATAGTTAAAAGTCTGATAAAGTGATACCTCTGGATTTATTCCTTTTGCTTAAGATTGCTTTGGATATTTAAGCTCTCTTCTGGTTCCAGATGATGCATAGAATTATTTTTTCCAGATCTATGAAAAATGATACTAGTATTTTGAATTGGTTTGTACTGAATCTATTTATTACTTTGGATAGTATGAACATTTAAAAATATTGATTCTGCTGATACATGAGCATGATATGTTTTTCTATGTGCTTATATCATCTGAAATTTCCTTCCTTAGTGATTCATCATTCTCTTTGTAGAGATCTTTTACCTCCTTGATTAAAAGGATCTCTAGGTTTTATTTTCTTTGTAGTTATTGTAAAAGGTATTGAATCTTTGATTTGATCTTCCCTTGACTGTTATTGTTGTATAGAACTACTACTGATTTGTGTACATTGATTTTGTACTTTAGACTTTGCTTAGGGTAATATTTGCCTTGAATGTAAGTTGATTTAATAACCCAATAAAAACTCATAGGGTGGCTAAATGGAGATTAAAAACAAGACTGAACTAACGCTTCCTGTAGGGGATTCTCCTTGCCTTTAAGAACACACATAGACTGAAAGTGAAGGGAAAGAAAAAGATATTCCTTTTACATAAAGACAAGAATAGGCTGTTCAATAAATGGTATTGGGAAAACAAGATATCCACATGAAAAATTGTACCCTTATTTCACACCATATAAAAAATAAACTTCAAAATTTAAGACTTAAACATAATACTTTTAACTGTAAACCTGCTGGAAGTAAATGGGGGGAAATTACATTACATTGGTCTGGGCAATAATTTTTGGGAATCTGATCCCCAAAAGTCACTCAGTTAAAAAAAATAAAAATAGGATTACATCAAATTTACAAACTTCTGCACAGAAAAGGAAACAATTAACAGAATGAAGAGACAAACTATGGATCCAGAGAGAACATTTATGAGGCACCCATCTGATAAAGGATTGATATACAAAATATATAAGGAACCCAAACAACTCAATAGTAAGAAAATAAATAACCCAATTGTAAAATGGGGAAAGGATCTGAACACACATTTCCCTAAAGAAGACATACCAATGACTAAAAGGTGTATGAAACAATGCTTGGCATCACTGATTGATATCAGAGAAATGCAAATTACACCACAATGTGATACCACTTCACCCCAGTCATAATGGCTATTATAAAAAGATAAGACATCGCTAGTGTTTGCAAGGATATAAGGTAAAGGGAACCCTTGTACACTGCTGATTGAAATGTAAATTAGTATAGCCATTATGAAAGACAGTATGGAGCTTCCTCAAAAAAATTTTTAAAACTTACTATAAGATTCCGAATTCTCATTTCTGAGATATATCCAAAGGACTTGAGAGCACTATGCTGAAGAGATGTCTACACTCCCATGTTCATTGCAGCCAATATATGAAATCAACCCAAGTGTCCATCAGTGAATGAATGGATGAAGAAAATATGGTGTTTTTACACAATGCACAATGAAATTCAGCCTTGAAAAGAAGGAAACTTTGCTATTTGAATAAATGGATGAATCTGAAGAACATTCTGCTAAGTAACATAAGCCAGGCACAGAGAGCCACACACCACATGATCTTGCTTATTATGTGGAATCCAAAGCATTCATATTCCTAGAAGCAGGGGGTATAAGGGTGGTTACCAGAGACTGGGAGGTGGGGAAATGGAGAGATATTAGTCAAGGGTACAAAGTTTCAGTGAGGCAGTAAGAATAAGTTTTTTTGAGGTCTATTGCACAGCATAGTAGTTGCAGTTAAAAATAATATAGTGTTTATTTCAAAATTGTAAGAGATTAAATTTCAAATGCTCTCACTACAGAAAATTCTACGTATTTGAGGTGATGGGTATGTTATTCAGATTGACTTACATTCCACATTGCATACATATATCATAACATCATTTTGTACCACATAATATATACAATAAAAAATTAAAATAATTTAAAACTATCTTTGACAGCAGACTTATCTTTTGTAAATGTATAAACCATGGTATGGGAGAAATAGCAAAGGGAGAGACAAAGGGAGTTCATGTTTATTTATTCCTTACTATGATCTAGAGAACATGCCAGCTATCTGTATGAACTATTAAAAATTATGTTTGGGAGCAGATATTACCACTTTTAAAGAACAATTAACACTTTTTAAGAACAATATGGAGAGTGGGAACCAGCAACACACATTCACATCAAAATACAAACTTCATTCATATCAAAATACGAACTTTCAGAGAACAATCCAAGATGGCGGCCAAGTAACAGCTTCCCTGCAACAGGGCACGGTGAGTCTGGGCAGATAAGACTCCAGGCATCTCTGGTGGGATCTCCAGGTGGGATCTGCCTATAATCATCCCTTTGAGGATACAGGGAGTCAGCAAGGGACTTCAGGACCCCAAGGGGAGGACAAAAACAGTGGAAAACTGGCAAGTGGTTGCGTGTGTTCGATCAATCTGATCCCGCCAGCAGCCGTAAGTACAAGCAGCAGTGAGACTACAAACCGGAAAGGCCTAACCTGTGAACTGTTTCAGTGTTTTTGGACTTGGCACTCAGTTGAACTGCCTTGGGGAGAGCTTGAGCAGGAGTGCAGAGAATTTTGGGCATTGTCTAGGGCCCCAGATTGAGCTGCTGAGCCGGACAGAGCTAATACTGTTCGGCTGTGGGTCACAGGGAGCCATTGTGAGAGAACTGCCCCGGCAAGCTCCACCGTCAGGGTGGCAGAGCAAGGATCGGGCGGAAGTTAGTAACCTAGTGACTGAGCAGCCTAAAGGCGGGGACTGAGCTGCCTTACAGCCTTAATTCTCAGGAGCAGAGTGAGACCTGTTTTGGCACACTGGAGCCTCAGGCTGTTGCCCTTGGGTAGAGTGCTGTGGTGTCATAGATCATAGCAACCTCAAACTCCTGAGCTTGGCACTGCCCAGACCTCCATAAGAGCTGCACTGCGATCCCCAACATGCAACTTGTGCCCTCCAGGCCTCTGCATGTCCTGACTAGGAACTGCGGGAGTCATGCAAACCTGCGTCCTCCCTCCTGTACCCTGCCTGCCTCCACACCGGCCCACTCGTCTGTCCAGGGACTCTGGTAGCCGTGTGCTCTCTGGAGCCCTCCCTGCCTCTGCACAGAGCCCTTCTCCTGACCAGAGACTGCTGGAGCCTTGGGCTGTCTGTGCCAAAGTCATTGGGCACCAGGACTCCCAGAACTGTGTGCACTACCTCCTGCCCTGTTGCTGAATCTGGGTGTGTCACACTCTGGAGCTGCTTCCACAACCATAACTCCCTGCCTGGGGCAGCCCCAGAGGAACTACACAAGGTCACTCCCTACAAAGATCCAGCAAAAGTAGAGTGATCCTGCTGGGGTCTAATCTTGGAGAGACACCTCCCCAACTCTGAGGATGGCCAGAGGCAATCATGAAAAACAATCATGAGGTGAAATCAACAGAAAAACTATGGCAATATGAATAATCAGAGTAGATCAACTCCCCCAAGGATCAATGTGGCAGACACAGCACAAGATCCCATGCACAAACAAATAGCTGAGATGTCAGAAATCGAATTCAGAATGTGAATACAAAATAAGATTGAATTAGAATTCCAAGCAGTAACCCAAAAGATATCTCAAGAATTCAATGAATTCAAAGACCAAATGACCAAAGATTTTGACACATTGAGACAAGAAGTTGCAGCCCTCAAAGATCTGAGAAACACAGTAGAATCCCTCAGTAACAGAATGGACCAAGCAGAAGAAAGGATTTTTGACATTGAAGACAAAGCTTTCGAATGCTCCCAAACTCTCAGACAGAAAGAGAAATGGAGGGAAAAAACAGATCAGTCTCTCAGAGAGCTCTAGGATAATTCGAAGAAAACCAATATTCGTCTTATAGGGAACCCTGAAAGTGACGAAGTGGCTTCACAAGGCACAGAGTCTCTTCTCCATGAGATTGTGAAGGAGAACTTTCCAGACATGCCAAGAGATTCTGAAATTCAGATAGCAGACAGTTTCAGAACTCCAGCATGACTCAACCCAAATAAGACATCCCCTAGACACATCATAATCAATTTCACTAAAGTTAATATGAAGGAGAAAATTCTGAAAGCAGCCAGATGAAAGAAAACCATCACCTACAAGGGGAAAAATATTAGAATAACTGCAGATCTCTCTGCTGAAATCTTTCAAGCTAGAAGAGGATGGTCATTGACTTTTAATCTCCTAAAACAAAAATAACTTTTGGTGGAGCATGATGGCGGACAGGACGGATGTGTAGCCCACCTCTCCCAAGCCACCAGGTGAGAGGAAAGGCAGTCTGGACCTTCCCTGTGTGTGGATTATTGGAGTGGACAAACAGCTGAAGAGGCCTAGTGAACTGGCAGTTTGCTATATATGAGGGGTAATTTAAAATCACAGACTCTGTTGTAGAGATTGTTCCCTACTCGGCCGTGCCAGCCAGCAGGCCCCTCCCCTACGGAGGTCAGCAGCTTGTAAATGCTGACAAAATCCAATTGACAAATAATTAATCCTGAACTGAGGGAGGCTTCCGAAAGGAGAGCCACTCAAAACCATGGGGAGCTGGGCAAACTGTTGGACAATTGAAGGGAAGGAATCCTGCCTGGGAAACAGACATTTTGAACTACCCAAAAGGGTGGGCACCTTTCCCCCAGGCATTGGAGGGGGTTGGCGGTTCAGGCTGCGCAGCGAACTGGCGGGCGCCCATCCAAAAGGGAAACTCTGATCCATAAAACTCAGAATAAGTCCCCCGAGCACTCCAACCACGGGAACCGGCTTGAAGCCTAGGACCTGGCTTTGGCTTCTGGAGCCCTGAAGCTACTGAAGCCGCGGACCGGCTTTGGCTGCTGAAACCGCGGGAACCAGCTACAGGAGATAGAGCTGGGAGCCCGCCAACGAAAGCGCTATCTCAGCACTGCTTCCCTTATGGCCGATTGCAGTTGCCAGTTTGCAGGGGAACCTGGGAATAGAGTGGAGGGACTTAGGAAGTGTGGACACCTGTTCTGAGTGGGAAAGTTGGTCGCAAGTGCCGTCTGGAAAAGAACAGCTGAGGTTGCACAATTCTTAGGCAACAATCTTTTACAGAAACTCCAAAATGGAGATCGGCCATGGAAGGTGGTTACGGTATAAACTGTAAATCAGGTATAAGTCTTGGAACCACTCACAGTGCCACCTGGTGTCCAGAAAGTATATCGCAGTATGAATATATTCCTATGATCCCTACAGCAGACATATAGATATTTATAGGTATATTTCTACACACAAGAATATTTTTGTAGCTGGTGCCTTTTTTTTTTGTTTTGTTTTGTTTTTTGGTTTTCGTGGGTTTGTTTGTTTGTTCGTTTTGGTTTTGTCTGTTTTTTCCTCACCATTTTCATAGAGGAGATTTCAATAATTTTTTATTATTACTTTTTATATAGATATATCTTTTCTTTCTATGTCTTCTAATTTTAATTCTTCTTTCTTCTCATTTAACATTCCTTCTAACACTACTTTTTTCTCTCTTTTCTTTCCTTTCTTTCAATTATTTTACGACTATCACTATTTTTATTGCAGTTGTTCTTATATTGCTGTTGTTGTGGCTGTTGTCTGTATGTCTATGTGTCTCCGTCTGTCTCTGTATCTATGGGCCCATGTGCCTGGTAACCTTTGTATCTGTTTATTTGTTCATTTGGTCTCAATGAGCTTGGTGTTACGACCTGCAACTCTGAGCCCCTAACACTCCCCTCCACTCTCACTCCATGATCTGGAGACCTGCCCCCCGAAGAGTCCAGATTCTTGGGTGAACTCTCAAGAGGTGTTGACAGGACCTGGACTGCAGCTGGCCAGTGCTGACTCTGTAGCAAAGGAGCGAGAAGACGACGGTTGACTGAGAGGGAATTACACTGGAGTGGTGGTGCCCCGTGGTGCAGAGCAACAGCCGTCTTCAGCAATAACAAGGCCCACCCCCAGATAACCCATAGCCTCTCCTCCTGTCTTCCTGGGCAACCAGATGAGGCTGAGCATCTTCTCAGATGGCAACCACCATGGAACAGACCTGGGACTGAAACACAGGCCCCGTGAGTAAAGGGT
This sequence comes from Nycticebus coucang, assembly GCF_027406575.1. Lineage (NCBI taxonomy): Eukaryota > Metazoa > Chordata > Mammalia > Primates > Lorisidae > Nycticebus > Nycticebus coucang. The sequence goes on along the minus strand of NC_069785.1, from coordinate 30,241,068 downwards.
TTTCCTGACACAGTACCGACCTTGGTGGAACACGGGGACTAGAAAACACACCCGCAGAGCCGGGAAATTCCCAGGGTGGGGCTGATCCAGAGGACCGCTCTACTGAGCCTAAGATGCACCTGGCCCTTCGGGATCACCAGCCTATAGACAAAGGAGGACAAGAGGCTACAGCCAACAACTGATTGTGCTGCGAATACAAACCCGCAGGACTAAAGACAGGGCCTGAGGCACAGTGTCTGGGAACTCAAATCAGCCTCTCCTCTGCAGAGGAATCTGGCAAAGTCAGAAACAAACTCCCACAGGGTTGTTCCCTTCACCCAGTAACATAAACTAAGGGTGGGGCTGGAACTGAGTGAACACCTCCAGCCTCCATCAAGTGCCCGAGGTTGACAGGGCACACCACCCCCTGCTGGATAAAGACAGAGAAGAGGGGCCTAGTCGAGCAGACACAGACTACCCTGTGACTTAGGCAGGTGCAAACTCCTGGAGTATCTGCTTACTGCAGACAACTGACTGGGTCACAGCCCTGTGGGGCTAGCAGCGACTGGGTGTGACAGAGCTGCAAGGTGGGGAAGGAGGCATCAATCTTCCCAGACTGATCTATTTACTGGTGGCTCTTCCTGACTCCACGCAGCACTGGAGCAAGCCATTTTAGAGCAGTCACCAGACCCCTGTGATCTAGTTCCCAGGGACCTCTTGAACTCTCCCACACGAGGCAGCTGCTGACTGAGACAATTGACTTGGACCTTTTGAACTGAGTCACTCACCTGGGGACTATCCAGGTGGTGCCCTGGGTGTGTGGTTGTAGGAAGGTTTGATTTTCCTTTCCATTTGTTGCCTGTGGTGGGTGGGGTGACTTAATTGCAGGTATTTCTCCACAGCTGAGACTTCAACCGAGAGTAACTGTTTCACTAGGGTCACATAGAAACAAGCTGAAAACAATATGGAACCACTTATTCCCTCTACACCAAACAGGGCCCCAGTTTCTCAGGCCACAGCACTGTACGGATCCTCAACAAAACACCAGAGGAAAATCAAAGGGAGTAAAACAATCATGGGGCAGAATCAGCGGAAAAACTCTGGTAACATGAATGACCAGAATAGATCAACCCCCCCAAGGAAAGATACGGCAGATGTAATTGAAGATCCCATTCACAAACAACTGGCTGAGACGTCAGAAATCGAATTCAGAATTTGGATGGCAAATAAGAGTAACAAAATGGAACTAGGAATTCGTGGAGAAATTCAAAAGCTGTCTCAAGAATTTAACGAATTTAAAGACAAAACCACCAAAGACTTAGACACACTGAAACAAGAATTTCCAGCCCTCAAAGATATGAAAAATACAGTAGAATCCCTTAGCAACAGAATGGACCAAGCAGAAGAAAGGATCTCTGACATCGAAGATAAAGCCTTTGAACGCTCCCAAACTCTCAAAGACGAAGAGAAATGGAGAGCAAAAATGGATCACTCACTCAGAGAGCTCTGGGATAACTCGAAGAAGGCAAATATCCGTCTCATAGGAATTCCTGAAACAGATGAAGTGGCCTCACTGGGCGCAGAGGCCCTTCTGCATGAAATTATGAAAGAGAATTTTCCATACATGCCTAGAGAACCTGAAATTCAGATAGCAGATAGCTTCAGAACCCCAGCATGACTCAACCCCAATAAGACATCCCCCAGGCATATCATAATTAACTTCACTAAAGTTAATATAAAGGAGAAAATTCTCAAAGCGGCCAGGTGAAAGAAATCTATTACCTTCAAAGGGAAGAACATTAGAATGACTGCAGATCTCTCTGATGAAACTTTTCAAGCCAGAAGAGGATGGTCATCAACGTTTAATCTCCTCAAGCAAAATAACTTTCAACCATGGATCTTGCACCCAGCTAAACTGATTTTCATTTATAAAGGAGAAATTAAATACTTTAATGACATACATATGCTAAAGAAATTTGCCATAACCAAACCAGCTCTTCAGGATATTCTCAGACCTATCCTCCATAATAACCAACCCAATCCTCTACTACAAAAGTAAACTTACTCAGAAACTTCTGATCAAACTCCAACTTCCACAATGGCAAAAGGATTAAAAATGCCCACTGGACTTTTGAAAAACTCAATACCCCAAATTTCACCAAACTTATCAATACTCTCCATTAATGTGAATGGCTTAAACTGCCCTCTAAAGACACATAGGTTAGCTGACTGGATACAAAAACTCAGGCCAGACATTTGTTGCATACAAGAGTCACATCTTAACTTAAAAGACAAATACAGACTCAGGGTGAAAGGATAGTCATCCATATTTCAGGCAAATGGTAACCAGAAAAAAGCAGGAGTTGCAATTTTATTTGCGGATACAATAGGCTTTAAACCAACAAAAGTAAGGAAGGACAAGAATGGTCACTTCATATTTGTTAAGGGTAAGACTCAATATGATGAGATTTCAATTATTAATATCTATGCACCCAACCAGAATGCACCTCAATTTATAAGAGAAACTCTAACAGACATGAGCAACTTGATTTCCTCCAACTCTATAATAGTCGGAGATTTTAACACTCCTTTGGCAGTGATGGATCGATCCTCCAACAAAAAGCTGAGTAAAGAAATTCTAGATTTAAATCTAACCATCCAGCATTTAGATTTAGCAGACATCTACAGAACATTTCATCCCAACAAAACTGAATACACATACTTCTCATCAGCCCATGGAACTTACTCCAGAATCAATCACATCTTAGGTAACAAGTCTAACCTCAATAAATTTAAAGGAATAGAAATTATTCCATGCATCTTCTCGGACCATCATGGAATAAAACTTGAGATAAGTAACAACAGGAATCTGCACACACATACAAAAACATGGAAGTTAAATAACCTTATGTTGAATGATAGCTGGGTCAGAGATGAGATCAAGAAGAAAATTGCCAAATTTCTGGAAAAAACGACAATGAAGACATGAAATATCAGAACCTCTGGGACACTGCAAAGGCAGAGAGGTAGATGTCTGGAACAGAATACAGAACCAAGAGATGAATCCACCTACTTACCATTATTTGATCTTTGACAAGCCAATTAAAAACATCCAGTGGGGAAAAGATTCCCTATTAACAAATGGTGCTGGGTGAACTGGCTGGCAACCTGTAGAAGACTGAAAGTGGACCCACACCTCTCACCATTAACTAAGATAGATTCTCACTGGATTAAAGATTTAAACCTAAGACATGAAACTATAAAAATACTAGAAGAGAGTGCAGGGAAAACCCTTGAAGAAATTGGGATGGGCGAGTTTTTTTTCTTTTTTTTTCTTTTTTTTGTAGAGACAGAGTCTCACTCTATGGCCCTCAGTAGAGTGCCGTGGCCTTTCACAGCTCACAGCAACGTCCAATTCCTGGGCTTAAGCGATTCTCTTGCCTCAGCCTCCCCAGTAGCTGGGACTACAGGCGCCCGCCACAATGCCCGGCTATTTTTTGGTTGCAGTTTGGCCGGGGCCGGGTTTGAACCCGCCACCCTCGGTATATGGGGCCGGCGTCTTACCGACTGAGCCACAGGTGCCGCCCGGGTTGGGCGAGTTTTTTATGAGAAGGACCCCCTGGGCAATTGAAGCTGCTTCAAAAATACACTATTGGGACTTGATCAAACTAAAAAGCTTCTGCACAGCCAAGAACACAGTAAGTAAAGCAAGCAAACAGCCCTCAGAATGGGAGAAGATATTTGCAGGTTATGTCTCCAACAAAGGTTTAATAACCAGAATCCACAGAGAACTCAAAAGCATTGGCAAGAAAAGAACAAGGGATCCCATCGTAGGCTGGGCAAGGGACTTGAAGAGAAACTTTTCTGAAGAAGACAGGCACACGGCCTTCAGACATATGAAAAAATGCTCATCATCTTTAATCATCAGAGAAATGCAAATCAAAACTACTTTGAAATATCATCTAACTCCAGTGAGACTAGCCTATATCACAAAATCCCAAGACCAGAGATGTTGGCGCGGATGTGGAGAAAAGGGAACACTTTTGCACTGCTGGTGGGAATGCAAATTAATACATTCCTTTTGGAAAGAGATATGGAGAACACTTAGAGATCTAAAAATAGATCTGCCATTCAATCCTGTAATCCCTCTACTGGGCATATACCCAGAAGACCAAAAATCACATCATAACAAAGATATTTGTACCAGAATGTTTATTGCAGCCCAATTCATAATTGCTAAGTCATGGAAGAAGCCCAAGTGCCCATCGATCCACGAATGGATTAATAAATTGTGGTATATGTACACCATGGAATATTATGCAGCCTTAAAAAAAGATGGAGACTTTACCTGTTTCATGTTTACATGGATGGAGCCGGAACATATTCTTCTTAGTAAAGTGTCTCAAGAATGGAAGAAAAAGTACCCAATGTACTCACCCTTATTATGAAACTAATCTAGGACCTTCACATGAAAGCTATAACCCAGTTACAACCTAAGAATAGGGAGAAGGGGGATAGGGAGGGGAGGGAGGTGGGAGGTAGGTGGAGGGAGGGGGATTAATGAGATTACACCTGTGGTGCATCTTACAAGGGTATAGGTGAATCCTAGTAAATGTGGAATGTAAAGGTCTTAGCAAAATAACTAAGAAAATGCTATGAAAGCTATGTTAACTAGTGTGATGAAAATGTGTCAAACGATCTATGAACCAAGTGTATGGTGCCCCATGATCATATTAATGTACACAGCTATGATTTAATAAAAAAAAAAAAGAGAGAGAGAGAGAGAAAACAAATTGAAAACAAACAAACAAACAGAAAAAAAGCTTTCAACCCAGGATCCTGTACCCAGCTAAACTGAGTTTCATTTATGACAGAGAAATTAAATACTTCAATGAGATTCACATGTTGAAGAAATTGCCATAACTAAACCATCACTCCAGGATATTCTCAGACCTATCCTCCATAAAGACAAGCATAATTCTCTACCACAAAAGTAAACTTACCCAGAAAATTTTGATCAAATTCCAACTTCCACACTCTCAAAAGGCTTATCAATATTCTCAATTAATGTACATGGTTTACATTGTCCTCTAAAGAGGCACAGGTTGGCTGACTGGATACAAAAGCTCAAGCCAGATATCTGCTGCATACAAGAATCTCATCTTACATTAAAAGACAAATATAAATCAAGGTGAAGGGATGGTCATCTATACTCCAGGCAAATGGAAAGCAGAAAAAAGCAGGCATTGCAATCCTATTCACAGACACAATAGGCTTTAAAACAACCAAAATAAGGAAGGATAAGGATGGACACTTCATATTTGTTAAAGGTAATACTCAATATGATGAGATTTCAATTATTAATATTTATGCACCCAACCTGAACACACCTCAATTTATAAGAGAAACTCTAACAGACACAATCAACTTGATTTCCTCCAGTTCCATACTAGTTGGAGATTTTAACACTCCTTTAGCAATGATGGATAGATCCTCCAAAAAGCAGCTAAGCAAAGAAGTCTTAGATTTAAACTTAAACATTCAACATCTGGACTTAACAGATATCTACAGAACATTTCATCCCAACAAAACCGAATACACATTCTTCTCATCAGCCCACAGAATGTACTCCAAAATCAACCACGTCCTAGGCCACAAACCTAACCTCAGCAAATTTTAAAAAATAGAAATTATTCCTTGCATCTTCTCAGACCATCATGGAATAAAAGTTAAACTCAATAACAACAGGAACCTGCATACCCATACAAAAACATGGAAGCTAAACAACCTTATGCTGAAGGATAGATGGGTTATAGATGAGATTAAGAAGGAAATCACCAAATTTTTAGAACAAAACAACAATCAAGACATGAATTACCAAAACCTCTGGGATACTGCAAAGGCAGTCCTAAGAGGGAAATTTATAGCACTGCAAGCCTTCCTCAAGAAAACAGAAAAAGAGGAAGTTAATAACTTAATAGGACATCTCAAGCAACTGGAAAAGGAAGAACACTCCAACCCCAAACCCAGCAGAAGAAAAGAAATAACCAAAATCAGAGCAGAATTGAATGAAATTGAAAACAAAAGGATTATACAACAGATCAATAAATCCAAAAGTTGGTTTTTTGAAAAGATCAATAAAATAGATAAACCTTTGGCCAACCTAACCAGGAAAAAAAAAAAAGAGTAAAATCTCTAATTTCATCAATCAGAAATGGTAACAATGAAATAACAACAGACCCCTCAGAAATTCAAAAAATCCTTAACGAATACTACAAGAAACTCTACTCTCACAAATATTAAAATCTGAAAGAAATCAACCAATAGCTGGAAGTATGCCACCTACCAAAACTTAGCCAGAATGAAGTGGAAATGTTGACCAGGCCTATATCAAGTTCTGAAATAGCATCAACTATACAAAATTTCCCTAAACAAAAAGCCCAGGACCAGATGGCTTTACATCAGAATTCCACTAAACCTTTAAAGAAGAACTAGTACGTATATTACTAAACCTATTCCAAAATATAGAAAAAGAATGAATATTACCCAACACATTCTACGAAGCAAACATCATCTTCATCCCCAAACCAGGGAAAGACTCAACAAGAAAAGAAAATTATAGACTGTTATCAGTAATGAATATTGATGCTAAAATACTCAATAAGATCCTAACAAACAGAATCCAACAACACATCAAAAAATTATTCACCACAACCAAGTGGGATTTATCCCAGGGTCTCAAGGCTGGTTCAATATATGTAAATCTATAAATGCAATTCAGCACATAAACAAACTAAAAAATAAGGACCATATGATTCTTTCAATTGATGCAGAAAAAGCTTTTGATAATATCCAGCATCCCTTCATGATCAGAACACTTAATAAAATTGGTATACAAGGGACATTTCTTAAGGTAATAGAGGCCATCTCAATCAAACCCACAGCCAATATCATACTGAATGGAGTTAAATTGAAATCATTTCCACTTAGATCAGAAACCAGGCAAGGTTGCCTATTGTCTCCATTGCTCTTTAACATTGTAATGGAAGTTTTAGCCATTGCAATTAGGGAAGAAAAGGCGATCAAGGGTATCCACATAGGGTCAGAAGAGATCAAACTTTCACTCTTCACAGATGATATGATCGTATATCTGGAAAACACTAGGTATTCTACTTCTACAAAACTTTTAGAAGTGAGCAAGGAATACAGCAATGTCTCAGGCTACAAAATCAACACCCATAAATCTGTAGCCTTTATATATACCAACAATAACCAAGCTGAAAAAACAGTCAAGGACTCTATTCCTTTCACAGTAGTGCCAAAGAAGATGAAATATTTGGGAGTATACCTAACAAAGGTCGTGAAAGATCTCTACAAAGAGAACTATGAAACTTTAAGAAAAGAAATAGCTGAAGATGTTAACAAATGGAAAACATACCATGCTCATGGCTGGGAAGAATCAACATTGTTAAAATGTCTATACTACCCAAAGCAATATATAATTTTAATGCAATTCCTATTAAAGCTCCATTGTCATATTTTAAAGATCTTGAAAAAATAATATTTCGTTTTATATGGAATCAGAAAAAAACCTCGAAAAGCCAAAACATTACTGAGCAATAAAAACAAAGCAGGAGGAATCACGCTACCAGACCTGAGACTGTACTATAAATTGATAGTGATCAAAACAGCATGGTATTTGGCACAAAAAAAGAGAAGTAGATGTCTGGAACAGAATAGAGAACCAAGAGATGAATCCAGCTACTTACCGTTATTTGATCTTTGACAAGCCAATTAAAAACATTCAGTGGGGAAAAGATTCCCTATTTAACAAATGGTGCTGGATGAACTGACTGGCATCCTGTAGAAGATTGAAACTGGACCCACACCTTTCACCATTAACTAAGATAGACTCTCACTGGATAAAAGATTTAAACTTAAGACATGAAACTATAAAAATACTTGAAGAAAGTGCAGGGGAAACTCTTGAAGGAATCGGCCTGAGTGAATATTTTATGAGGAGGACTCCCCAGGCAATTGAAGCACTATCAAAAATATACTACTGGGACCTGATCAAACTAAAAAGCTTCTGCACAGCCAAGAACATAGTAAGTAAGCAAGCAGACAGCCCTCAGAATGGGAAAAAATATTTGCAGGTTATACCTCCGATAAATGTCTAATAACCAGAATCCACAGAGAACTCAAACATATTAGCAAGAAAAGAACACGTGATCCCATCTCAGGGTGGGCAAGGAACTTGAAGAGAAACTTCTCTAAAGGAGACAGACACACGATCTACAAATACATGAAAAAAAAACTCATCATCCTTAATCATCAGAGAAATGCAAATCAAAACTACTTTGAGATATCACCTAACCCCAGTAAGAGTAGCCCACATAACAAAATCCCAAAACCAGAGATGTTGGCGTGGATGCGGAGAAAAGGGCACATTTCTACATTGCTGGTGGGAATGCACACTAATACGTTCCTTTTGGGAGGATGTTTGGAGAATACTTAGAGATCTAAAAATAGACCTGCCATTCCATCCTATAATTCCTATACTAGGTATATACCCAGAAGACCAAAAATCACAATATAACAAAGATATTTATACCAGAATGTTTATTGCAGCCAAATTCATAATTGCTAAGTCATGGAAGAAGCCCAAGTGCCCATCGACCCACAAATGGACTAGCACATTGTGGTACATGTATACCATGGAATATTATGCAGCCTTAAAGAAAGATGGAGACTTTACCTCTTTCATGTTTACATGGATGGAGCTGGAACATATTCTTCTTAGCAAGGTATCTCAAGAATGGAAGAAAAAGTATCCAATGTACTCAGCCCTACGATGAAGCTAATTTATAGCTTTCACATGAAGCCTATAACCCAACTATAGCACAAGACTATGGGGAAAGGGCCAAGGAAGGGGAAGGGAGAGGGAAGGTTAGGGTGGAGAGAGGATAATGGGTGGGGCAACACCTACAGTGCATCTTAGAATGGGTACAGGGGAAACTTACTAAAGTCAGAATACAAATGTCTACATACAATAACTAAGAAAACGCCACGAAGGCTACGTTGAACAGTTTGATGAGAATATTTCAGATTGTATATGAAACCAGCACATTGTACCCCTTGATTGCACTAATGTACACAGCTATGATTTAACAATAAAAAATAAAATAAAATAAAATAAATAGTATGTCAAATAAAAAAAAAACAAAATACGAACTTTCCACTGCTTTTTCTTGAAGTGAAAGTAGTGAAAGTCACACGTAGGCAGACCTGAGCTTAGTTGCTGTAGCAGGCAGCCTGATGACCCCAGGATCTCTCTAAGGAGGTGTCTGAGCAGAGGTTGGAAAGGTCCTTTTTCAAGGAGGCTGGGAAGAATGGGAATTCTATGATTTCTGAGAAGCCCTATAGAGGTCTCTTATCTCAAGTATGCTGTCTGGTGTGATTTTTTATGTGGCACAATGACTGAAAACTTTATTTTTGAAGCATATCAGTGGTCTCTCTTTATTGGGCTACCGTGCTCTTCCACTGACCTTCACAAATAGCCGTGGAAATACTAAGAGGTAAGTGGATGAATCCCATCTTCCCTGGGCAGTCGGAATCAATGACCTGCATACTGTAGTAACCCACTTACCTGACTGCTGATTCCCTTCCCAAGAATTAAGGCCACTACACCAGCAAAGCTCCAGGCTGTAGGCAAAAGGAAAAACCCTGTGTAGGTCATTGGGTATAATAGCCAGAGGGGCATCTCCTATTCCCACCCCTCTGTTTCCGAAACCATGTTCTCTAGCTATGGAGATAGAGAACCATATATTCATTGCTTGTTTAAAGCACAGACTACATCCTGTAGGACAGCATCCTGATCTTGCAGGTGGTTTCCTCTCAATTGTCATTACTGTTCAGTCTTCAGTAAGCTACTTCACAACTCTCATAGGCCAGCTGCTTCTGGGAGATGTGGTACCATTGCTGCACTTCTTTTAAGGTGAAAAGTGTTTGCTGGTCAGAAGCAACATGGTGCGGGTTACCAAGGCAGGAAATAGACCCTGTGAGTTTGCTAATCCACAGAGCGGAGGTGGTGGATGTATGGTGGTGGGCTTGGAAGGCAGAGTTGGGCCAATACATATTCCCCAAGACAAAGTAGCAAGATCTTGTTTCCTTTGTGTCCATCTGCTACAGGAGCCCACCTGGCAGTTCTCTCTCTGGCTGTCCTGGGATCTGACTCTTCTGGTGCACCTGGAGGAGAGGGGAAATAATGAAAGTGTATCTTGGTAAGTTGAGGCATTTGCTTTCTTAGATTCAGAAAGGTCATTACAGAGATTTTAAGAAAGGGAATGGTTATTTCTTCAAATAGTCCATAGACCACGGAGATTAGAAAGAATCAGCATGTTTAAGTTATTTACCTGCGTCTGAGTCCACCCAAAAGTGCCTATGGGCAGAATTCAGCTTAGGAAAGGAAGGTGCTTTGAATACTTATCCCTGTAAAGCTGCTGGAGGGGCCCAGAGGCTTTCTCTCCAGGGAGATGTCTGAATCTAAACTCATCTCTTGTCAGGAAATGCCAGGAAGTCATCTCCTGGTGTGTGTTATAAGACATTTAAGGTCATATGCTGGCCTGGCGGTCAGAGGGTCTGGGTTCTAGTCAGGCTCTATCCTAACTTCTGTGACTCCTTTAGTCAGTCACTATGATTTCCTGAAATTGGTCTCTTCCTCCTGTCTCAGAGGAGGATGGAGGCCTTCAACAATAGTTTTCAAATTTGCTTTAAACCAGAGAAACACTTCCTCAAACTGAATATACATAACCTGATTATGTATGTGACTGGACAAATATAACAATTATATTCTTTTGTTTTGCCTTTAGTGCTATTCTTTTTTGTCTTTTCCAGTGAGGTAGCCAGATCCCTAGTATGCTGTAGGTGCAGGGATTTTTTTTAACCCTGAATCAGAAGCTGTGTGGCATCCACTGCTCTTCCCTTACAAAAATGCCTGAATCGTTAAGAGATTGTGTTGCATCATGCTTTGTATACAACACCACGTGGAAGGCCATGCCTTTGAGAGTTACACAATCCCAGAGAGAGATTTTTCCCAATGTCACATGTGCATCCTTGTGTCTACCTGGGACGGAGGCATTATCAGCCCAGAGCTGGAGCTTATGCTTTTCTCCCAGGCAGTGCTCTGCGTTAGTGGCAAGACCTTGAATGGGTGGCTGCTGAAGTACTGGCAAGGTGAGCTCAACTCAGGGAAATGCTCATCCAACAAAAGGACACAGTCTATCCATGGCCTCCAAGCCAAGAACTTCCTAATGTTGACAAATCCCCAGTAGCCATGGATGTAGCAGTAACCATGAGGGCCATTTCTCCTTTTTTCCAGACCACGTGATTCTAGTTTGATTCTGCATAGGAAAGGGCTTCATTAACAACAGGGTTTATATTTCTTGGCAGGCCAATGAATGTGTGGTTTCCTATGATGTGAAGCTGTACAATGACATTCATATCTGTTGCATTTATAACAACGAAAATAAGGCTGCCTTAGTTGACTTCTTCTTCCCTATGTGCTAACCTAGAAGAAAGAGATGCTCCAGTAAGCACAGTTTCTGTCTAAAAACTAAATGATTAAAGTCATTTCCAAATCTTATATCCTGCTGTCCTGGAATCACATGAAATAATATTTATGTAAACTATGATGAGAAATAAAAATAAGATACAAATACAGACTGTCCCAAAAGTTCCCCGTAAAGTCTCCATGTGTAGGGAAAATGGGAAATGGTACTTAACATACCTTTGTTTACAAATGCTCATTATAGGATTTTACAAAATATTTACAAAATATTCTCCACAACCTGGCTTATTGTACCCTCAATGAATCCCCAACAATAAAAAATAAATAAATAAACAAATAATTAAAAAAAGGAAAAATAAAAACAAAATATTCTCCACATGTTGGCCACTTGTATAAAATTTCATAATGAAAAGTTTTTTAAATAAAGGTATATATCGCTATATATATTTCCTTTTGCATGGCAACTTTATGGGCAACTTTTGGGACACCCTGTACTTTATTCCCAAAGATTTCCCACACAGATCTAAGCCTTTTGGACTAATCTGGAGGGTGGAGAGGGAGTTAAAATAATTCAGATACAAGTCATTAACACTGTCAGTTTCACCTGGGCTCAGATGACTGAGTCTATTTCTGTGTTCACTGTCTATCCCCAATGCCTGGCACTTAGTAAGTGCTCAGTGAGTCTTTGTTTGTTGATTGATGGGAAAATTTGTGCTTTCCAGTCCTTCTGCAGAAAGGAGTCCTATTGAACACAAAAGGCTGAGGTAGCCCAAGTGGCCAACAGGGAGTTTTAGCCTAGAGGCTGGCAGTGACCAAAAGGGACAGGCTGAAAAGTGTTCACACTGCTGTGTGACCAGGTGGCCAGTGGATCCTGAGCATACGAGGACTTTGGGCTGGTCTGAACAGTTGAGCTGGCCTAGTACAGGGGAGAGATGGAGCCACAGGTTCAGGAGAGGGGTCCTGCTAGCCCTGTCCTCCTTAGGTCCTATCTGGTGTCAGCACAGGTCTAGTCCCTCTTAGGCCCCTTCTCATCCAGGGCAGGAGCCAGGCTGGCATCCCAGTGGTGAGAGCCTGACGGAAACATGAGTCTGTGAATATCTTAGGAGGGGGGATATGAGGGAGGGGTCAGCTCAGATCAGTGGTCTGGAGAGGACAGGAATTGGTGAACTCTAGGAGTTCTCAGAAGTTACAGAGAAGGGGCAGCTGGGAGGCTGGAGGCTAAGCTGGACCATGAGCTTAGAAGAGGACAGGGAGGGATGGGGAGCCTCAGTGGGATGGGCCCCTGTGTCTTTGCCGACGCCCTGGGCTGTGCCTGCTTCTCGGTCATACAACACAGAGGTAGGAGGTAAGAAGGTCACCATGAGCCCAGGACCAGAGTGGTCTGTTCTTTCCTGACAGTGGTAAGCTTCAGCCCTGGCAGAAGGGCAGGCCCTGGAGTGTGAATAAGAAGAAGGTGGGCCACAGCTTTGCCTGGGGTGTTGGAGGTGGTGAAGGGAAACGGAAGAGGCCAAAGCAGAAAGCAGCAGAACTGTGCGACTGGCCTGCCTAGCACAGAGTTGGTGCCTGTGAGTGAGGGTCAATAAACAAGAAACCCATCTTCCTGCTGAGCTGGGGCACATTTATTCAGTTACTGGCACCTCCCCCAGTGTAAATCTGGACTGAGATCCAGAGAACTTGGTCATTCACAGAGGGGCTTAGTCTGCTTCCTGCAGATGGAGGCTTCTCATGGTTTCTTCTATCCAGGGTAGGAAACTTGCGACCTTGGTGTAGGCTACTGGAGGCCTCCCATCCTCCATCCCATAGGAGACAATGCCCTGGGCCACATTGTTACACACCAGAGGGCCCCCGGAGTCACCCTGTGAATAGAGTAGGAAGACTGAGCTGGTGCTGTCCTGGTCTTGCCCTCCCTGCCAACTCAAGCCCCCTCCCTAAGAAGGTGAACTTGCACAGTCCTCCTGGGGAGGTGAGGCAAGCTCCTGGGGGGTCCTGAGTTGCCAAGCTCTGCCCCTTGACATTGTCACTGCTTCCCCTCACCCCAGTGGCCATCCTTAGTCCTCTTCCCCCAGGTCCTGGGGTCCTCTCCTTATAAAAGTATATTGGACTGTTACCTCAAGATCATTGTTTATGGACACAGAGGCAGGTGAATAGGGCTGACGCTTAGGAGGATGAGCCTTTTCACCACACTGGGTGCCTGTTTCAGGAGCCACCTGCTTATAATGACTGCCCCCTCAGGAAGCACAGTTTGTTAATACCAGTGACCCACGAGGAGGAGTGGGGAGGAAGGGGGGCTGGAGTGTTGCACCTTCCATTCACCAGAGATCCCGTGCTGAGTGTATAGAGACCCCAGTTAGCTTGGGCTGCTCCCCTCTTCTCTTTCAAAGAGAAAGATCACAGCCTAGTGGGTGAAGGTTCCCTACTGCTGGGGTCTCCAGATTCCTGATCTTTCCCAAACTTCCCTCTCCTGAGCGCCAAGCTGGCAGATTCATAGTCTTACCAGAAAGGAAGACTTTTTTAGCTTTGGGTCCCCCACACAAATCTGCGTGGCCCTGATGTAACTATTGTGGTAGTGGAATTCACACTCCTGGTCCTTCTGCACTGCCAGCGTCACCTCCTGCAGCGTGTCTGAGGATGGGCCCTGTGGAGCAGTCCAGCCCCAGCCTGCCACACTGCACACCATCCCTGGCATCACTCCACCTGTGACCCTGGGCAGCCTGATGGGCTGCACAGCTGCATTCCACTTGGCCTTTCTCTCCAGCTGGTGGGGAAGAGGCAAGAAAGTCCAGGTCAGACAGTGGCCTCCTGGGCCCAGGCACTGTGCTCAGGCTGACCCTTCTTCCTTCCCCTCTGAGGTACAGGAACTGGTCAAGCAGCCAGGATGGACAGGAGGGAAGAAGGGACAACATCACAGTGGGAGGGGCAACAGGGCCAAGTAGAGAGAGAGCAGCAGCAGTTTGCCTCACCTGCAGCAGCATGATGTCATTGGCCAAGGTGCTATCATTATAGTCTGGGTGGGGAATGCGTCTTCTCACACGGATGAACTGCTGGGTCTCCTCCCACCTCCAGATGTTGTGGGCTCCCAGGGTGACATTCATGGAGCTGCACAGAGAGCACAGAGGGGCTGTGGGAATGTGAAGTCACAGGGTACAGCCCAAGAGTCATGAGGAGCAGGTGACAGCCAGGGCAAGGTGGGGCTGCAGCTGAGGGGAAATTGAGGGGATGGGAGGGCCCCAGGAGGTGGAATTCTGGTAATTGCGCCAATGGTTCTCAGGGCTCAGTTCTGTCCCCAGGAAAATATACGAAATTGCTTTAGTTTCTGTTCTTATGCCAAAGCATGCCCCCAACTCTGAATATGGAAGGCTTGACCACTCTGTTCTTCCCTCACTTCCCTAACCTTCCCCTCTCCCCACAGGACTTACAGCCCTCTTTCTCTAAGAAGCCCTCCTGAATTGTGTGTTCCCAGGAGGCCAGGAAGCTTCTTGGGAAGAAGACAGTAGTTTCTGTGGAGTATTTCTAGTAGGGCCTGGAAATCTCCTCCTCACCTTCCCCAACAGTGAGCAGCTGTCAGCACGAAGTCTTCTCGTATCAGGAAACCGCCACACTGGTACTGTTTCTCTTGATACCAGAACTGAAGAAAGGCCATGTAGGGACGGGAGTGGGGTACAGCCTCATGTCCCCCGATGATCTCCCCTGAAGGAAAAGTCTGTCTGCTTGTGTGCACCCACTGAGCCCACCACCTGGCATCTGCTGAATGGCAGCAGAAGGGCCAGGCATCTCGATCCTTCTGTCTACCAGGGACAAACACCAGCCTGGGGTTGGCCTGGAGTTGGAGGCATGGGGGAAGGGGCTTCAACTTCCTCCTCTGGAAAAGGAAGAACAGGAGGCCTCAGTCATAAGACTTTCTTCCACACATAGTTGGAGGTGAGCACACCCCTTAGGGATGGTGAAATCCCAAAGGCTCCTGATAATTCCTCTCCTGACTTTTCTTTGTTTCCCAAGACCTTTATGAGTCCTGTGAGACCCAGGATAGTGCTGCTGTCTAATGGCCAGGATGTAAGCGCAGGGATCTAGATGTTGCCATGTCCTATTCCTAGGGCCCGATATGCAGTGGGTGTCGTGTGTTCACTGGCTCTATGAAGGGATGGCTTCAGTCAGCCTCTCTATGAAGGTTGGAGGGCAGTGCTGCTGGGATTCTGGAAAGCAGAGGAGTTGGGATGGACCACAGTGGCTCATCCTTGAAAAGAGGGGTGGTGCCAAAGGTCTGGGAAGAAAATTAGAGCTAGAGAAAGGGACTGAGTGCCTTGAGACTTAGCAAAGGCAAAAATGTAGGGCAACGTTCAGAGGACAGTGATCCCACCAATTCTGGGTTGGTTGACCTCTGGGCTTCTCCCAAACAGTGAGAGAAGGATCTGTCTTATCCCAGACAAAGAACCCAGGCTGGCTCTGCCCTCTCTAGGAGAATTGTATGTTTTCTCATTTTCAGACCTCCACCCTCTGCCAGGCACTTCCAGATGACAAGGGTGAGGCTAGGGAGGGGACCGTACCCGCTAGCTCTTCCTAAGAATGCTCTCTGCCCTGGCATTCCTGATGAGAGCTCATCCAACACTGTACTTTGGGAGGGAGGGGGTTGTGCAGAAGCACTGGACCTGGGTTCAGAATGTTCCTGGTAGACAGAAGGATCCAGGATGTGCTGGAAGGGGAAGGAGGTCTGTGGGATGGGCCTGGGTCTCTGAGGCTGGGACAGTCACTCACCTGCCTCTGCCCTGGGGGGCAGGAGGAAGGCCAGCAGGAGCGGGAGCAGGAGCGGCTGCATCATGGAGGCTGCCCAGGTCTGAGCTGCAGTTCTGTGCCCTCCTTGCTCTTTTTAGTTCTCAGGAGAGGAAGGAGGTGGGGTGGGCTCAGTGACCTCATGTCTGCTCTGGTTTTGTGGTGTTTCATCACAGAAGGCTTTCTAGGAAAGGTCCTCACTCTCCCATCCACTTCTTTCTTTAGGTGGTCGTGAGACAATCATGTGGTGCATGAGAATCTTCCAGATAACAACTTCAGGGTGGTTGTGTGAGAATCATGTGGTGACCATACCAGCACCACAGCTGGTGACACAGAGCAGACCACCAGGGAGAAACCCAGTGTTTGAGGTGGGGGTTATAGGATGTGGTATTGGCTAGTAGAGGTACTGCAGCCCCGGTAACCTGATAGAACCACCAGTTCCTCCATGGCCATGCTGCTAAGTCCATCAGGAGAATTATCCAGCAGGTGTGTGTTTGGGCCCTTTTCTTGTGCTAGAACTAAGCATGTTGGAGATGTCTCTCCTTCCTTAGAGAGCTGAGCATAGCTCAGGGAGGAGGATGGTGGAGCATGGCCACTGTCTACTAGACCCATCTAGCAACCCACTCATTGTCACAGCCTCCTTCCTAGGGGACTTATAACATCTTTTATTTAATTACAAATGCTCAGTGTGACAGAGTCCACATCTCTTCTCAATGTTTTTAACACATATCCTGCACTTGACATTTATTGTCTCAAATTAGTGAATCTCTGTGGCTCTAGATATTGAATCCATTGGTGGACTTAAGCCTGGATCCCTCCTTTGTTGGGTAGGCAAGGGACTGCTAGACAAACTGCTTGTACTATGAATGGGAAAGGGCTGACTTCCCAGAGGACATCCAAGTTACTAAACTGCTAACACCACGTGAGGTGAGAAAGCATGCCAGGCAAAGATCAGCAACTGTCCTTCAGTCTCTCTGCCTGGAGACCCACGCCTTACAGAGCAGGCCCAGCACGTAATAGGCTCACAGGAAACCTCTGCTAAACAAGTGATGTCGGTGTTCTCACTAGAATGGAAGGGAGGGATTATTGTTTCTAAATAGCTCAAGCTGAATTCTGTTAAAAGAACAACTAAATATCGCTGGGTGGTTGGATTGTGGTAATTTAAGTTTCTATCTTTACATTTTCTGCATTTTACAATTTTTCTATGATGAGTAGTATGCTTCAAAATACATAAATCCAGGGTATCTTCCCCGTCAATAGCAAACCAAACTGCTACTTTTTTGAACTTAGCTTGCCCAGTAGCAAACATTTTAAAGGTAAAGTTGCCTTTTCATTATAGTCATATATATAATCAGTAAGAAAATTTGGAAATTAGAAAAGAAAAATGGCATTTACTTGCTTATTTCCCACAGACTGTTACCATAAGCCGTGCATTTTAAATACTTGGGTTTGTGCTGTGTATACAGTGTGATTTTTTTTTTTTTATCCTCGCTTAACCCTATAGGATAAAGATTTTCACCAGGATCTTAGAAATCTATTAGTCAATGCCCCTATAGCCTCTCTTTCCTAGTTATTAAAACATTTAACATGTGATTATTGTTTTAAATTGTTAGAAAATTTAAAAAATAATTTAAACAAAGAAAAGCCAGTTGAAATTACCTGATTTCTCTCCACTCACTGATATTCATTTTGTGATTGAATTTTGATCTAACACATTTTTATCTTGTCTACATTTTTAATTAAAACAGTATGTGCTAAACACAAGGTTATGACCCATTTTTTCCAACTGCGAATTCACATAACATACAATTAACCATTTTAAAATATATGATTCAGTGACGTTTAGTGCATTCAGAATGTTGTGCAACAATCTTCTTTCTTTTATTTCCAAACTTTTTCATCACCCCAGCATACTGTGTTATGTACCTATAAAATCATCACTCCCCATTCCCCTGTACACCACTGTGCAGTGTCCCCTCGCAACCACTAATCCTTCTGTCTCTATAAATTTGTGCATTCTGGATATGTCATATAGAAGAAATTACATGATATGTGACCTCTTGGGCCTGGCTTCTTTCACTTAGAATAATATTTTGGAGGTCCATCAAATAGTAGCATGGATTTGTATCAGTGTTCATTCTTTTCAATGGCTAAATAATATTCCCATTTTATGTTTATGCCAAATTTACCCAGGCATCTGCCAATGCACATTTGGGGTATTTCTTCTTTTGGCTATTATAACTAATACAGCAGTAAACATTTGTGTACAAATTTCCAGTCTTCATTTCTCTACCCAGAGAAAAGGAATTTCTGAGTCATTTGTTAACCCTGTGTTTAATTTTTTGAGGAACTGACAAACAGTTTTTCACAGCAGTTGCACCATTTTACATTCCCACCTGAAATACAGGAGGGTTTCTATTTGTCTACATTCTTGCCAAAACTTGTTATTCTTTTTTTTATTATATTCATCCTAGTGTGAAATGGCATGTCATTGTGGTTTTGATTTGCATTTTCTTAATGACTAATGATGCTGAGCATCACTTCGTATGCTTGTTGGCATTGACATATTTTCTTTGGAGAAATGTCAATTCAAGTCCTTTGCTTGTTCTTAAAATTGCATTATTTGGGCCAGGCCTGGTGGCTTATGCCTGTAATCCTAGTACTCTGGAAGGCTGAGGCAGGGGAGTTGCTTGAGCTCAGGAGTTCAAGACTATCATGAGCAAGAGTGAGACTCCCTCTCCATTAAAAATAGAAAAATCAGCCTTTCAGCCGGAGATGCCATCTTCCAGTAATTCACCAAAATGACAAACACAAAGGAAAAGAAGAGAGGCACCATACATGTTCTCTAGGCCTTTTAGAAAACATGGAGTTGTTCCTTTGGCCACATATATGCGCATCTACAAGAAACGTGATATTGTAGACACCAAGGGAATGGGTACTGTTCAAAAAGCATGCCACACAAACGTTACCATGGCAAAACTGGAAGTCTACAATGTTACCCAGCATGCTGTTCGCCTTGTTTTAAACAAGCAAGTTAAGGGCAAGATCCTTGCCAAGAGGATTAATGTTCGTATTGAGCATATTAAGCACTCTAAGAGCCAAGGTACCTTCCTGAAACATGTGAAGGAAAATGATCGGAAAAAGAAGGAAGCCAAAGAGAAAGGTACCTGGGTTCAACTGAAGCGCCAGCCTGCGCCACCCAGAGAAGCTCACTTTGTGAGAACCAATGGAAAGGAGCCTGAGCTCCTGAACCCATTCCCTATGAATTCATGGCATAATGAGCATATAACATAGCACACAGGAGTGCCAGTGGACCCATGCTTTTAGGTGCAAGAACCTACTCATTCCCCATGAGCTAATGGCATAATAGGTGTACAGCATAGCACACAAGATAACCAACAGACCCCACGTAACAGTGATACAAAGTGCTGGAACCTATTTCCCATGAATTCAAAAGTCAATCAATGCTTTGTCACATTCAATGGCAAGGTGCCTCCCCAAGCTACTGGAACCTCTTCCCTATGAAGTCATGGCATGGTAGATAAAAATAATAGCGTAAAAATGTTTCTTATTCATTCACTAAAAGTGTGATTTTTTTTCCCCAAAGAAGTATTAAAGCAACTTTTAATGTGTCCTAAACTACCTTGTTAAGGAAGCAGAGAATTACATAGAAACTGCAGAATGATAAATGATTACTGGAGAATTTTCTCCAGAAAAAAAGAACAAATTTTCTTTCATCTGAAGGGTGAAGTTTGGCAGTATGATTAGTGAAAATGCTTCCACTACAAATGGTCTTTCTTTTTGCTTATCCTTATCCACAATAAAACAGTGTTAAAGTACAATTTTCGAAAGATAACATCATGACTCTCATATAAATATAAAATGAAAGTGAGGTGAAGGTTATGTTAACCAGTTTGATATAAGCATTCCAAATTGGATATCAAATCAGCACAGTATAACACTGTTTTAATTACTATAACTTACAAGTTTTGAAACTGAGTAGTGTAGGTATTTTTTTTTTTTATTGTTTGGGATTCATTGAGGATAGAAAGAATTAGGTTACACTGATTGTGTTTGTTAAAGTCCCTCTTATAATTGTGTCCTGCCCCCAAGAGTTGTGCCATACACTACAACCCCTATCTCCTTCCCACCGCCCCTTTACCCACTCCCTTCTTTCCCTGCCCCTCACTTTGTATTAGATCATCTACTGTCTTCATATTAGAATTGACTACATTAGATTCTTGCTTCTCTATTCTTGTGATGCTCTACTAAGAAGAATGTGTTCCACCTCCATCCAGGTTAATACAAAAGATATAAAGTCTCCATCTTTTTTAAAGGCTGGATAGTATTCCACGGTATATATATACCACAGGTTGTTAATCCATTCCTGGGTTGGTGGGCATTTTGGTTGTTTCCATATTTTGGCAATTGTAAATTCAGCTGTGATAAACAGTCTAGTGCAAAAGTTCTTATTTAGTTCTTTTTTCCTCCACTTCTTTCCTTCCTTTTTCTTTTTTCTTTTTTGGTAGAGACAGGCCCTCGGTAGAGTGCCGTGGCCTCACACAGCTCACAGCAACCTCCAACTCCTGGGCTTAAGTGATTCTCTTGCCTCAGCCTCCCGAGTAGCTGGGACTACAGGCGCCCGCCACAATGCCTGGCTATTTTTTGATTGCAGTTTCTCCGGGGCCAGGTTTGAACCGGCCACCCTCGGCATATGGGGCCGGCGCCTTACTGACTGAGCCACAGGCGCCTCCCCAAAAGTTCTTATAATAAAATGAATTTTTTTTTTTCTTCTGGGTAGATGCCCAGTAGTGTGATTAAAGGATCAAATGGGAGGATTTAATTTGAGTTCTTTGGTGACTTTTCATACTTCCTTCCAGAAAGTTTGTATTAGTTTGCAGCACCGCCAGCAGTGTAAAAATGTTCTCTTCTGTCCACATCCACATCAACATGTGTAGCTTTGAGACTTTGTGATGTGGCTATTCTCACTGGGTATAGGTGATATCTCAAGGTGGTTTTGATTTGCTTTTCTCTGATGATCAGGGAAGATGAACATTTTTCCAAATGTTTGTTAACCATTTGTCTATCTTCATCAGAGAAGGTTCTGTTCCTGTCTCTTGCCCAGTGGTAGATTGTATTGTTTACTCTTTTTTTGTTGTTGATTAATTTGAGTTCTCTGTAGATTCTAGTTATCAACCCTTTGTCAGATTCATACCCTGCAAATATCTTTTCCCATTCTGAAGGCTGTCTTTTTGCTTTACTTGTTGTGTCCTTAGCTGTGCAGAAGCTTTTCAGCTTAATTAAGTCCCATTTGTTAATTTTTGTCATTGTCGCCGTGGCTGCTGAAGTCTTTGTCATAAAATCTTTACCCAGTCCATTATCAAGAGTTTTCCCCACACTTACTCCCAAGATTTTTATTGTTTTGTGTCTTAAATTTAAGTCTTTTATCCATCTTGAGTCAATTTTTGTAAGTGGTGAAAGGTGTGGGTCAAGTTTCAGTCTTTTACATGTGGTTATCCAATTCTTTCAGCACCATTTGTTGAATAGAGATTCTTTCCCCCACAGTATGCTTTTGTTAGGTTTATTAAAGATCAGATGGCAAGCAGAGATATGTTTCAACTCTTGGTTTTCTATCCTGTTTCATATGTCCATGTCTCTATTTTTATGCCAATACCATGCTGTTTTGATTACTGTGGACTTGTAATATAGCCTGAAGTCTGGTAGGGTGATGCCTCTGGCTTCGTTTTTATTACTAAGAATAGCCTTAGATATATGAGTTTTTTTCTGGTTCCATACAAAATGAAGTACCTTTTTTTTCTAGTTCTTCAAAATATGATGTTGGTACTTTAATGGGGATTGCATTGAATCTGTAGTTTGCTTTGGGTAGAATAGACATTTTGACAATGTTGATTCTTCCCAGCCAAGAGCATGGTATGTTCTTCCACTTGTTAGTGTCTTCTGCAATTTCTTTTCTTAGGGTTTCATAATTCTTGAAAAGATTTTTCACGTCTTTTGTTAGGTATATTACTAAGTATTTCCTTTTCTTTGAAGGTACTGTGAAGGGACTCATGTCCTTGATTTGCTTTTCAACTTGGCTGTCATGGGCATATACAAACACTTCTGATTTGTGGACATTGATTTTATACCCTGAGACGTTACTGTATTTCCTGATAATTTCTAGGAGTTTTGTGGTTGAGTCTCTGGGTTTTCTAAGTATAAGATTATATCATCAGCAAAGAGGGAGAGTTTGACCTCCTCTGCCCCCATTTGGATGCCCTTTATATCCTTCTCTTGCCTGATTGCATTGCCTAGAACTTTCAGCACAATGTTGAATAATAGTGGCAATAGTGGACATTGTTGTCTGGCTACAGTTCCAAGTGGGAAGTTTTCAGTTTTACTACATTCAGTATATGTTAGCTGTGGGTTTGTCATAGATGGCTTCAATGAGCTTAAGAAATGTGCCACCTTTGCCTGTTTTCTTAAGTGTTCTCATTAGAATAGCATGCTGGATTTTGTCAAATGCTTTTTCTGCATCTATTGAGAGGATCACATGGCCTTTGTTTTTGCTTCTATTGATTTGATGTATTACATTTATAGATTTGCATATGTTAAACCAGCATGCATCTCTTGGATGAAGCCTACTTGATCATGATGTATAATTTTTTTTAATGTGTAGCTGCAAATTACTAGCTAAGATTTTGTTGATTTTTCATCAATATTCATGAAATTGGTCTGTAGTTCTTTTTGATTGGGTCCTTTCCTGGTTTTGGAATCCAGGTGATGTTTGCTTCATAGAATGTGTTAGGGAAGATTCCTTCCTCCTCAATTTTTTGGAATAATTTCTGCAGTATGGGAATAAGCTCTCCTTTGAAGATCTGATAGAATTCTGATGTGAAGACTTCTGGACCAGGGTGTTTTTTTGTTGGGAGATTTTTTTTATTGTTTCTTTGATCTCAGTGCTTGAAATTGGCCTGTTCAAGAGATCTATTTCTTCCTGGTTAAGTCTAGGAAGATGGTGTGATTCCAGTTATTGGAATCTTTATTTTTGTCTTTTTTTACTTTAGTTGCTTTAAATCCACTTATCTGAAAATTAGATCACAGCCATCATGGAAGAACTGTCCCTGCAGGCTCTGCCCTCCACAGTGCACAGACCAGGTGGAAGACCTTGGGCTAGTAATCTAGTGGGCCCAAGGTCTCGCTCCTTTCTTCTCATTCCCATTTGTCTGAAAAATTGTTTTCCATCCCTCAACCCTGAGTTTTACATTGTACTTTGAGGCTAGGTGTGTTTCCTGCAGGAAACAAATGGATGGCTTGTGCTTTTTTATCCAATCAGCCATCATATGCTTCTTCAGTAGGGAAGTCAAGCCATTAACATTTATCGAGATATCTGATAAGTGTGGTAGTGTTCTGTCCATCTTATTTTGTGAAAGTCCATTGCTTAGTTTTGTCCTTGCATCATTGTGGAAGCTAGGTTTTGTCCTTTAATTTCCAGGTGCTTACTTTGCTGGTGGTCCATTGTGATGGTCGATGTGTAGAACAGGTTGAAATATTTCCTGTAGAGCTGGTCTTGTTGTGGCAAATTTCCTCAATGTTTGCATATCAGTAAAAGACTTGATTTCTCCATCAATTTTAAAGCTTAGCTTATGTGATATAGAATTCTGGGCTGGGAATTGTTCTGTTTAAGTAGATTAAAGGTAGATGACCATTGTCTTCTAGCTTAAAAAGTTTCATTAGAGAAGTCTGTGGTCACCCTGATGGATTTGCCGTGTAGGTCAATTGGCGCTTACTCCTGGCAGCTTGTAAAATCTTTTCTTTTGTCTTGACTTTGGACAGGTTAGTCACAATGTGTCTTGGAGAAGCTCTATTTGAGTGGAGGTGACCCAGGGTCCGATATCCCTCTGAAAGGAATGTGTCAGAATCTTTGGTGATATTTGGGAAATTTTCATTTATAATGTTCTCTAGAATGGCTTCCATTCCTCTGGGGAATTCTTATTCTTATTCCTCTTCTGGGATACCTGTAACTCATATGTTTGAACACTTCATAAAGTCTCAGAATTCTGTCAGTGAACGTTCTGCCTTCTCTCTCTTCTTTTCTGCTTCTTTAACTATCTGAGTTAGATAAGAGCTTTGTCCTCTACCTCTGAGATTCTGTCTTCTGCATGATCTAATCCAGGGGTCCTCAAACTACGGCCCACAGGCCACATGAGGTGGTGTGATTGTATTTGTTCCCATTTTGTTTTTTTACTTCAAAATAAGATATGTGCAGTGTGCATAGGAATTTGTTCATAGTATTTTTTTTTTTAACTATTGTTTAGCCCTCCAACGGTCTGAGGGACAGTGAACTGGCCCTCTGTTTAAAAAGTTTGAGGACTTCTGATCTAATCTGTTGTTGATACTGTCTATTGCATCTTTAAGTTCCCTAATTGTCTCCTTCAATTCCTTCAGCTCTGCTATATCCTTTCTATATTCTTCATATCATTCATCTCTTATTTGATTCTGTTTCTGGATTTCCTTTTGGTTATTTTCCAATTTCTCAGCAATTTCCTTCATTGTTTTCATCATCTGTATTTTAAATTATCCTTCTGTCATTTTTAATATTTTCTTTATAGGTGGAATCCTCTGCAGTAACTACTTCATGGTCCCTTGGCAGGGGGTTGCTCTGGACTGGTTTTTTGTGTTGCCACGAGTTTTCTGCTGGTTCTTCCTCATAAGTGTATTCTTTTATCTGTTTCCTTACCCTAATTTTCCTTTCATTTCCTCTTGCTCTTTAATTCACTCTGCCACTGGCCTAAGGTTTTGATGAGTTCTTTTGGTACAGGACCAGAAGGATGAGAAGGTTGAAGAGCAAAAAGGGAAAAAAGATTTAAAAAGAGAAAGGAGAGAGGGTGAGTAAAAGGGACTATTGGCAAAAAGAAGAGAGGCACAGAAAGAGGAAGACAATAATAATACAGGTGTACAGTAGGGTACTTTGATCCAACCTTAACAAAAAAAAAAAACAACCTCTAGGGGTGCTGGGTTGGGTTGTTCCCTTGAGGTCAGCAGCTCTTTGCCAGCCTGTTCAGACACAGTACCTCACCTCCACCAAGTAGAGAGGAAAGACAAAAATACTATAAATCAAACCAAACCAACCAAACAAAAAACTTTACAGGATAAAACTGGGGGGAAAACTAAATACTGGGGGCAGAAACACTAGCAAAAATGAAGTTCTAGTTGTTAAAGAAGGCAACAATGTAAAATTGTGTTTAAACTAGAAAAATGAAGAAAGAAAAGAAAGAAGGAAGAAAAAAATCTAGAAGGAAAATGTTGAAATTAAAAAAAAAAAATAGCCAAAGCCAAAAACAAAACAGCGTATATATCTTGCTGAATATTGTCTGGGCAGCAGGTGATGCCATTGTGATTAATCACAATGCTGATACAAGTTTATGAGATGGGGACTGGAGGCCTCTGCTGATTTCTCAAACCCTTCAGGGTTGAGAGCCTAAATCTTTCTTTAGCCTGCTTAAAGGATAATTTAAACTGCTAACCTTGGCTAAACAGCTTTCCCAGGAAAACACTTGTCTCTGGGATCTCTCCTGAAGTGGCTGCTCACTTATCCAGTGTGCTAAAACCGGTCTCACTCTATGCCCCTGAGGGCCAAGGCTGTAATCTGTCAAACACTAAAATCTTCACGTCTCAGTCCCTGCCTTTAGGCTGCTCAGACACTAGATTACTGGCCCAAGGTCTCCCGCCAGATCCTTGCACTGTGGAGGGTGGAGCCTGCAGGGGCAGTTCTTCCACAGTGGCTGCACAGGAGGTCCACAGCCAAAAAATATAGCTCCGTTCTGGCTCAGAGGCTCAGTCCAGGGCCCTAGACAAGGCTTAAAGTCATTTGTATTCTCGCCCAAGTTCTCCCAAGGTAGCTCAACCAAGTGCCCAAGTCCAAAAAAAAACAAAGACCACAGGTAAGGCCTTTCCTACTTGTAATCTCACTGTTGCTCTAGTTATAGCTGCAGCCTCTGATGGAATGAGGCCTTAGATCAGAGGTCCTCAAACTTTTTTATAGGACAGCCTCTGACCGAACAAATGCATGCTTCCACTTGCCAGTTCTCCACTGCTTTTGTTCTCCTCATGGGGTCCAGAAGTCTTTTGCTGTCTCCCTGTGTCCCCAAAGGTATGTTTCTGGGCAGATCCCACCAGACAGAGATGTCTGGAGTCTTCTCTCCCCAATCTCACCGCACCCAGTTGCAAGGAAGCTGTTACTCAGCCACCATCTTACTCCTCCCCCTCTAACATTTATTTTCTAACTTCATTTTGCTGTCTTGGGTTGTTTGATCTTCTTTTTCTAGTTCTTTTAGGTATAAGTCATGTCATTAATTTGAGATCATTTTTCTTTTTTTGAGACAGTCTCACTATGTCACCCTTGATAGAGTGCTGTGATGTCACAGCTCACAGCAAACTCAAACTCTGGGCTTAAGCGATTCTCTTGCCTCAGACTCCCAAGTACCTGGGACTACAGGCACCTGCCACAATGTCCAGCTATTTTTTTGTTGCAATTGTTTAGCTGGCCCAGCCAGGTTTGAACCTGCCACCCTCAGTGTATGTGGCTGGCTCCACAACCACAGTGCTATAGACGCAGAGCCTAAATTAAGATCTTTTATTTTTTTTAATGTAGGTGTTTACAAGTAGACCTTTATCTTTGAGTACTTAATTTGGTGCATACAGTAGATTCTGGTACAATTTGTTTTCATTTTCATGCATCTCAAAGTATTCCTTAATTTCTCTTGTGATTTCTTCTTTACCCCATTGGTTAATTAAGAGTGTGTTATATAACTTCCATGTATTTCTATCTTTGTAAATTTTCTAGTTTTCCTTCTGTTATTGAGTCTAGCTTCATTCCACTGTGGCTGGAGAAGATAACTTATATTCTTTTGATTTTTTTGACATATTGAGAATTGTTTTATGGTCTACCCTCAGGTGTCATATACACCTGAGAAGAATGTGTATTCTGTTGCTATCATAGTGTTCTGCATATCTCTGTTAGATCTAGATGGTTTACAGTGTTATTCAAGTTCTGTGTTTCCTTATTTGTCTTCTGTCTTGATGTCATATTCATTACTGAAAGTGAGGTATTAAAGTCACCAACTATTTGTAGAGAATTCCCTTTAATTTCCATCTATTTTTATTCATAATTGGGGCTCTGGTGTTTGGTGAATATATGTCTGTAATTATTGTATCTTATTCCTTTTATCAACACATACTGTCCTATGTCTTTTTCTTCAACAGTTTTTCACTTAGAGTCTATTTTTGTTTTTATATTAATATAGCCACTTTAGTTCTCTTTTTTCAACTACATCCATGGAATATGTTCTGTTATTATTTTAATTTTCAACCTATTTTTGCTTTAGGGTCTGAAGTAAGTTCCTTGAAATATGTGTACAGTTGGATCATGTTTTAAATTTAATTTAATTAATTAATTTTATTTTTTGAGACAGAGTCTCATTCTTTTGCCTTGGGAGGAGTGCCATGGCATCATTATAGTTCACAGCAACCTCAAATTCTTGGGCTCAAGCAATCCTCTTGCCTTAGCCTCCTGAGTAGCTATGACTATAGGTGTGCACCAAAATGCCTGGCTAGTTTTTCTACTTTTAATAGAGAGAGAGAGTCTTGCTCCTGCTCAGGCTGGTCTCAAACACCTGAGCTCAAGCAATCCACTTACCTTGGCCTCCCAGAGTGCCAGGATTACAGGTGTGAGCCACTGTGCCTGTCCTGGGTCATGTTTTTAATCCATTTTTTAAATCTCTGTATTTTAACTGCTGACTTTGATTCATTTACCTTTATAGTAATTACTAATAATTAATGACTTACTTCTGCCATTTGGCTACTTGTTTTCAATATGTCTTATATATTTTTTATTCCTCAATTTCTCCAATAGTGCATTCTTTTGTGTTTGATTTTTTTTTCGGGTATGCTATTTTGAACTCCTCTTCATTTCCCTTTTTGTATATTTTAAAGTTGCTTTTTTAAGGATTGCCATGGGAACTACAGTTAACATCTTACATTTATACCAATATAGTTTGAATTGATACAAATTTAACTTCAACAGCATGCATTAACTTTGCTCCTATCCAGCTCCATTCTTCTTCTATATGGTGTTATTGTCACCATTGCATCTTTATACATTCGTGTGCCCATTAACATGGTTTTATAATTACTATTTTATACATTTGTCTTTTAAATCATATAAGAAACATAAAAAGAGTTACAAACCAAAAAATAAACAAAACTAGCTTTTGTATTTATCTATTTAGTTACCTTTATCAGAGATCTTTATCTTCACTTGACCTCAGGTTACAATCTAGTGTCTTTTTATTTCAGCCCAAAGTACTTCCTTTAGCATTTCTTTCAGGCTGGTCTACTAATGATAAACTCTCTTAACTTTGGTTTATCTCAAAATATCTTTATTTATTTTTCTTTTTTTAAAGGTTAGAAGGAAGTTTCTCCAAATATAGAATTCTTGGTTAACAGATTTTCCCCCCTCCACCCACCCCAGGACTTTAAATATACCATCTCACTGGTCTTTGACTTTCATAGTTTCTGATGAGAAATCAACCGTTAATCTTATTGAAAATCATTTTTAATGAGTCACTTTTCCATTGCTACTTTCAAGATTTCCTCTTTGTCTTTCAACAGTTTAATTATAGTAGTGTGTCTCTCCTTGAGTTTATTCTGTTCGGGGTTTATTGAATTTTTTGGATGTGTATTTTCATCAATAATGGGCAGTTTTGGCTATTAATTATTCTTCTGACCTTTTCTTTTCCTTCTGGAACTGTCACAATACAGTTTGGTAACTCTTTATGGTTCACCATAGGTCTTTTAGGCATTGTTCACCTTCTTATTCTTTTTTTTTCTTCTTGATATGATGTATTTTATTTGCCCTTCAAGTTTACTGATTCTTCTGCTGCTCAAATCTTTTGTTTCCTAAACCACATTAGTAAAATTTTCATTTCAGCTATTATACTTTTCAGCTCCAAAAATATAATTTCTATTTCTTTATGTATATTCTCTACTTTTTTGATCATTGTTACCAATCTTCTTTAGTTATTTCTTTTTTTTTTTTACCTCAAATAGCTAAGACATTACTCAGAAATAAAAATAAATCAGGTGGAATCACACTACCAGACTTCAGACTATACTATAAATCTATAATGATCAAAACAGCATGGTACTGGCACAAAAATAGAGAGGTAGATGTATAGAACAGAATTGAGAACCAAAGGCTGACTCCAGCCATTTATTATCATTTCATCTTTGATAAGCCTATCAAAAGTATAAATTTGGGGAAAGACTCCCTATTTAACAAATAGTGCTGGGTGAATTGGCTGGTGACTTGTAGAAGACTGAAACTGGACCCATGCCTTTCACCTCTAATAAAAATTGACTGTCACTGGATAAAAGACTTAAACTTAAGACATGAAACCATAAAGATTATTAGAGAGAGTGCAGGGGAAACACTTGAAGAAATTGGCCTGTGAGAAAACTTTATGAGGAGAACCCCCAGGACAACTGAAGCAATACCAAAGATATACTACTGGAATCTGATCAAAATCTTTAGTTACTTCTTATGGTTTCCTTCAGCTCTTTGAGTATTTTAAAGATAGTTTAAAATCTTTGTCAAATATATTCAATGTCTTGGCTCCTTAAAAGATGTTTTGTGTCAATTTCCTTTTCTGAATGAAATTACTTTACTCTTTCTTTTTATTCTTCATAATTTTGTCTTTAAAACTGGACATTGGGACTATTGTAATGTGATAACTGAAGATTTCTCCCCCTCCCCAAGGGATTGCTTATATTGCTTGTAGAGTGGTATAGCCATCCATTCGTTTAGTGACAGTGACTTTTTTGAGCTACTTTTTTCAAGGACTGTATTCTTTATTTGTGGTCACTGAAGTATCTGTTTCCTTGTCATATAGTTGTTTTTAGGCAGATTGGCTCAATTTCTATAAAGACTAAAACCAGAGAAAGATTTTAAAATATAGTTCATGGCTTTAGGTGGTATCCAAAGTCTAAAGAAAGAAGTCAGAGCTGAAGTGACAAGACCAACAGAACACAGTCCTATAGTGCCTTTGTTTGTTCTGTGTCTGGAGGAATCATTGTACTGCCTAACTTAAGCTAGATAACTTTAGGGCTTTATGTCTACTGCTACCCAGACAAGCTACCCTTCTGAATTGGTAGTTTCTCCAATTTCATTAACATTCACTCTTTTTGTTTAGTATCTTTTGAAATCACCAGCTCCTTGCAAACAGGAGAACATAAAATCTCAGGGTCTCAGGCCCTGCCCTTTCTCACCACCCTTATTCTCAACCCCCTCTCTATTTTAATTAGTTCTTCATTAGTTCTTTTCATCCCTTAACTTATCTATTATAACATAACATGCTTATTAGGCTGAGAATGGAGAGAGTGGTGAGTTCAGGGAAAGTTTTTTTCTAACTTTAGACAAATGACCAAGGTTCTATAGGAAAGTGACCCCAAATCAAGAAGCAGTAAGAAAAATTTAAAAGAAGAAAGCCTTACTGAGATGGGAAACATATAGAAAAGTTAACTTAATACAAGCACCATTTAAAGAAAGAACCCCACCCAGAAAAAGGCTCAGTGGAAAGACTAAATTGTCTTTCTAAATGAAATCAAAAAGAATCAAACTAAAAGGTGGTGAATACCATCTGGGACTTGTAATCTTTTTCTTTTTTGGCAGGAACTTGTAATCTTAAGAATCTGTATCTAAGTAAAAATTAATTTAAAATGTAGCTGGAAAAGAAGATGTGATTAATCAGTTATTTGAACAAATAAGAAAATAATATCCAACATTATAATACCGGCTAATGTTTATTGATCATTGATTGACCATACTTCCTCACTCTAACCCATGAGTTACCTACAGATATTTCTTCTATTTTGCAGATGAAAAACATAAGACACTGGGAAGATAAGGAACTTATCATCATATTAGTCAGCTCATAAGAGTAAACTGGGCACAGGGGTTGGAATGCAGGGGTTGGATTCCAAAATTTGTGACCTTAGCTGAAGCTATATAAACATCATCATCCTCTATATTGTTCAAGGATTCTAGGGAAATATTAAGGAGGTGCTGAAGAAAAAAATTTTTTTCTCTATCTCTGATGTATGCTTTGATTCCTTCAGAAGAGAAATATGCTTCAATGGCAGCCATATGGCAATGGAAAAATATATTGAGATCACACACTTTCTTTGCTTTTATTCTTTATTTCCTCAATGTTTGTTCTCAATATATAGAAGTATGTCATGCCTGGCCCATGAGAGGTAATTTCCTTGGACCTCAGTCTCTCATGGAACCACATATATAGTTCCTGATTGAAATGGGCAGGGCCAAACCATGTAGGTAAAAGGGAATGTCTCAATGATATGACATTCCCACATTAATACATGGCATTTGAGCATGCTGATTTCCCTGAACTTGACCATTCATTTATGTTATGGCAAGATCAGATCCTACAGATATAAAGGGCGAAAACTTGGTCCTAGGTGAACTAGCTGATTTCATTTGACCATGAGAATCATTTACATTTCTGAGAAGAAATTCCTGTCTCAGGAGTTATCTGTCATTCCTATTAGGCTGGGATGCTAGTCAGAAGTTGTGGGGGTGTTCACATGACACACCAACAATTTTGAGAAAAATATTGTCAGTAAAAAAGAACCTAGGTTATATAGTAGAGAGGAGGATGTCATACTTTCATTTTTCCTCTGTAGTGATAAGGATGGGGATAAAATGTTTATAGGATAGATATATATGTATTAGCTTCCCAAAGTTTTGATACCCACTAGAATATCCTTTAATTTACCCTTGTGGTTTACTCTAATCATTGCCCATCCATTGCTGCCAATAAAAAACTTATGGAAAATAAGTTCTGCATGTTGGGTTGGATATAATTCAGTAAAAGCCTGTGATAGGTAGAAAAAGGACTAAAGAGGAGAGGAAAGGAACAGAAAAGTGGGTTGGTGTGAGAACAGTGTACTTACTCCCATGAAACTGGGAACAAGTGTAATAATATAGACTGAGAAAAATAAATTGATGTTGACTGCTCTTCTGATGGGAATGAGATGAAAGGGAGCAAAGCTCTGGATGGTGGTGTCATCTTTGATGTGAGTTTGGGTATTCTCAAGACCCCCTACCTAGAGGCATTTATATCCTCAGGAACTTCACCTAATAGGGCTACTTTCATTTAGCAAAGCATTTTAACAGGGCCCGAAGGTTATACCTTAACCTTCAGAAGTGATGGGCTCTCTCTTACTGCCTTGTTTATGCTGTATGCTTTCTCACCAACATGCACAGGGTATGGCAAAGGGTTTGGTTTTGGGTAAGTAAGAGGGATGCTACTGAATTATTTATTAGAACCTCTAACATATTATTGCAAAACTGGTGGATCTCTCTGTCTCTTTTTCTCTGTATCTCAAAGTTAAGGGCAGATATACTAACAAGGTGGTGTGTTTGGAAAGGAAACTCTACTTCATGGCTAAGGATTCTTGTGTCACATCCCCTGTGTGTACTCCAATCTTGGTATGACATCACCTCATTGTAGGCTCCCTCTGCTCCTTAGTTCCTCTGTTTCTGACCAAGAACTCGGGAACAACATAGAAAACACACACACACAGACAACAGAAGTTCTGGATCATTCTAGCAGCCCTGCAAAGATCTCCCCCTGACAAATCATATATATCAGAAACCTATTGGGCCTCTAAAACCATTTTACCTATGAAAGAGTCATAATTTGTTCAAAAAGATTTGAACTGATGTGAGTTCTGAGTGTAATAGCACACTATATTAACAATATCATGATGATATCTGAAACTGAAGACCAAGTGAGGATTGATGTAAATGCACATATGACACATATGACCAACAGAGGTTGACTGATAAATTCAACAAAGGTCTCAGGACCCGCCCAACTAGCAAATTGGGTAGTGACATTAGACAGGTGTTACACATGACCTTCCATAGGCAACTAAAAATAAACTGATCTCTTTACCTATACCTTGAGCTAAACAAAAAAGCCCAATGTTTCATTGGTCTATTTGGATTTGGATTCCACATCTGGATATGTTGCTAGCTGCTATCCATAAAACTACCCAACAGAATATCGTATTTAAATGAGGACCCAAAATCAGACCATGTCTAACTTGTAAAATGTAGTTTCTCTCTCCATGTTTTTGTCCCCATGATCGATACTCATCACATGATTTCAGAAGTGTCTGCAACACATACTTATGTTGACTGGAGGTTATTCCAAAATCCTGTGAACCCAGCCCAGGTCTGCTAAACAACAATGACAACTACAACAAAAAATAGCCAGGCATTGTAGCAGGCGCCTGTAGTCCCAGCTACTTGGAAAGCTGAGGCAAAAGAATTGCTTAAGCCCAAGAGTTTGAGGTTGCTGTAAGCTGTGATGTTACAGCCCTCTACTGAAGGTGACATAATAAGACTCTGTCTCAAAAAAAAAAAAAAGACTGAAGAAAAGATACTGTACCAGTTGGGACCACCAAATCTTATTTCTTCAGTCATATATTCTTCAGACCAAAGAACATACTCTCATATTCAGGTTTTGGTAGAGAATTCAAATTGGTCAATAGGGGGCCAATGGGATTTTGTACCAGCACATTCCTGGATGGCCTGATAAGATACATGCCAATAGGGAAACAACTACTAGCTTATGACTAAAGGACATAAAATACTTGTAAAGTCTGAAATACACATATTGTCTTAGATAATGTCAGAGAAATACTCTAATAAGAAAACCAGTGCCCAAAAAGTTTCATCATGAAATGGAAATGGGTTATACAGGAGCATGTTACTGGGGGAATGGGAAGACTTACACATTGTATCTACCAGCAGGTAGCCTCTTTTCCTCTAGGGCTAACTTTGGAACCACCTGAGGAGTTGCTGGATACTATTGCCACCTGAACAGTGCTCTGTTTACAGATCTCTATTAACCAACAAGGAGCTGATTCGTTTTTGGATGGCAGTTCCAAGGCAGAGGAATTGCATCCTGCTTGGAAGGCTACCACTCAAAGACTGGCAGATTGAAAGGCTGCAGTTGAGGAAGATGACAAACCAGCTCAATGGACTGAATTGTATGCTGTTTTCCTTGCAGTGCTTGGAGAAATGAATAATGATAAAAGCCTTTCTCTTCAAGTTTTTAGAGACTTACGGGCTGTGGCAAATGTCCTGGCTATGTGGTCAAGTAGATGAGTGATGGAACATTGGCCTGTTAATAGGGCATGACATTATAAAATCACTGCGGGAATTTAGGGGGCACATTAAAGTAGGACATGCTGGTGCCCATCAGAAGAGTTCTTTTCTAAGGTCAGAAGGTAATTAGAATTGGCAAGAGTACATCCTGGTGTGCTTGCTTGAGATGGCCAACTGGGTCCAACAAATGAGTGAGTGTAGGGATACTTCCGCAATGCAGAGATGGCTGAATCTAGACATGTTTCTGTTGTACAAAATGCCAGCAATATCTGTTCTTCATGCCAGTAAGAGACATAGAAACTGTACATGTCCATAGGACAAATGC
This sequence comes from Nycticebus coucang, assembly GCF_027406575.1. Classification (NCBI taxonomy): domain Eukaryota; kingdom Metazoa; phylum Chordata; class Mammalia; order Primates; family Lorisidae; genus Nycticebus; species Nycticebus coucang. The sequence goes on along the minus strand of NC_069785.1, from coordinate 30,206,175 downwards.
CCTGAGGGGAAGGCCTCTCATATAACTGATACATTAACTATATTCCATAAGTGTGGGTGGCTCTGGGGACTATTAATGGGTCCTGACAGACATAGACACCTACTCTGGACTGGAGTTTGTCTAATCATGATAGATATAATGCTCAAACTTCTATAAAAAGACTGAAGAAGGCTCAGCTCCCATAGCACAGTGGTTAGGGAGCCAGCCACATACACTGGGACTGGCAGGTTTGAACCCAGCCCAGGTCTGCTAAACAACAATGACAATTACAACAAAAAATAGCCAGGCATTGTAGCAGGCGCCTGTAGTCCCAGCTACTTGGAAAGCTGAGGCAAAAGAATTGCTTAAGCCCAAGAGTTTGAGGTTGCTGTGAGCTGTGATGTTACAGCCCTCTACTGAAGGTGACATAATAAGACTCTGTCTCAAAAAAAAAAAAAAAAGACTGAAGAAAAGATACTGTACCAGTTGGGACCACCAAATCTTATTTCTTCAGTCATATATTCTTCAGACCAAAGAACATACTCTCATGTTCAGGTTTTGGTAGAGAATTCAAATGGTCAATTTGATATTTGTTGTCTAAAATGGGGAAGATAAAAGCATGAAGGACTGGCTTAGGTGGGTGCTCATAATATATGTATATGTGGAGGTGTATGTAGGAGAGGGTAGTGAGGGTTCTCAGAAGGGTTCTAGATTCTCCTCTTTTCTGAGGTATCTGAGAAAGATGAGACCCTTGCATTCCAACCCCTGTGCCCAGTTACTCTTATGAACTAACTAATATGATGATAAGGTCCTTATCTTCTTAGTGTCTTATGTTTTTCATCTGCAAAATAGAAGAAGTATCTGTAGGTAACTCATGGGTTTCCTCTATATAAGATCATGTTGTCTGTAAACAGAAACAGACTATCTTATTTATTTTCCTATTTTGATGCCTTTTATTATTTTTTTTCCTGCCTAATGTTTCTTGAGCCTGCTCTGGCTGGGACGTCCAGGACCATGTTGAATAGAAATGGTGTAAGTGAATATCCTTGTCTTATTCCTTATCTTAGAGGAAAAGCTTTCAACTTTTGACCAGTATGATGTTAGCAGTGGGCTTGTCATATATGACCTTTATTATGTTGAGGTACATTCCTTCTCTAACTTGTTGAAAGCGTTTATCCTGAAACAATATTGTATTTTGTCAAATGCTTTCTCTGCATTTATTGAGATGATCATATAATTTTTATTTATCATTTTGTTAATATGATATATCGCATTTACTGATTTGCATGTGTTGAACCATCCTTGCATTCCAGAGATAAATGCCATTTGATTATGTTTCTCAAGCCTGCTTGGAGAAGGGGAACAAACCAGAGTAGAAGCAGTGGGGATTGAGGAAAATATAATACAAGAGCAGACACAAGAGATGAAAGACAGGATCGGGAGGTCCAACTCAGCTGATGGCTACAGCCAGCACCAACACACAAAATAAGCTTTATTTTATAGTATCTTGGAAGGGTTGTTTATGGGGAAGTAGCATAGAAAAAAGACATATTTGGGGTCTTATAATATGATTGGAAAATGTAAATAACTTTATCAAAAACAGATCATTCTGTTAATAGTTTCTACTTAACTTCATTAATATATGTTAAGAAGTAAAAAGGAAAAGATCACAGGATTTCTGCATAGTTCCTAAAGATTAACTAGACAAAGAAAGAGATATGTGACTTCTGGCAGAGGGATCATGAAAAAAGGAATATGGTTGTTTTGGGAAAGGAGGAGAATTAGTTGGGGGTTCATTCTCTGAATGTTCCCCAGTCTGTGGGGTGCCCTGCCGCCTCACAGCCCCCTCTCCACAATTATGGTGAATAATCTTTTTTTAAGGGGCAGTTCAATTTGGTTTGCTATTATTTTTTTGAGCATTTTTACATGTATGTTTATCAGGGATATTGGCCTATACTTCTTTTTTCTTGTAGTGACTTTATAAGTCTTTGGTGTCAGGGTAATGCTGGCTTCATAAAATGACTTTGGGAGTGTTCATGCATTCTCAATTCTTTGAAAGAGTTTGAGAAAGATAGGCATGAATTCTTCTTTAAATGTTTGGTAGAATTCATCCGTGAAGCCATCTGGTCCTGGAATTGTCTTTGTTGGTAAGTTTTTGAATATCAATTTAATCTCTTTACTTGTAATTGTTGTGTTCATATCTTCTATTTCTTCATGACTTAATTTTGGTAGGTTGCATAATTCTAGAAATGTATTCACTTCGTCCAGGTTATCCAACAGGAGGAAAATTGGAAAATTCACAAATGTGTGAAAATTAAACAACACACACTCCTGAACAACCAATGGGTCAAAGAAGAAACAAAAAGGGGAATTAAAAACTTGGGGAAAATAAAAGTGGAAGCAAATATGCCAAAACTTATGGGATTCAGTAAAAAATAATTCTATAAAGGAAATTTTAAGTATAAATGCCTACATTAGTAAAAAAAAAAAAAAGAAAAAGAAAAGAAAAGAAAGCTCTCATATAAGCAACCCAACTTAACACATCAAGAAATTAGAAAAAGGAGAACAAATTAAGCCTAAAGTTAGCAGAAAAACAAAAATGACAAAGATTAGAACAGAAATAGATGCAGTAGAAAATTTTTTAAAATAGAAAATATCAATGAAACTAAGAGGTTTTTCTTTAAAAAAAAATAATAAAATCAACAAATCCTCAGCTAGACTAATGAAGAAAAAAGAGAGAGAGAGAGAACTCAAATTAATAAAAAATTTTAAATCTTAATCTTTCTTGAAACCCTGGTGGAGAAAACCAATTGTGGGGTATATGTTACAAGTATGACCAATTTTAACAACTTAATAAAGAAAGATATCCTACTTTGAAATATTCCTGAAAGCCCAAGTAATCATGACATCCACTTACTTTGGGGAGTTCTCTTCCATGATGTGTCTAAAAAGCACTTGGAACATTGTCCCACTGCTCAGGACCAGACTGAGTTGCTCACTGTTATAGCCAAGAGCTTCGTTAAAGTGGAAGGATCCAGCAGGCCCTGTCAGGATGTCCCTGTCCTGGAGGGTGGCTTTAGGTAGGCTGCTACTGCTGCTGCCCCAACATACTTGCCACCTCCTCACTTCAAGTCTTTATGCTGCCTTTAAGTTGCAATTGTCTTAATTACACCCCTCCTCCCTCTTCACCTCAGTTTAATCAATCCTCTGGCAGAAAAGCACTTAAACTTCTAAGCCACATAATAAAATTTAAAATATCTGTTCTTCAGAAGCCAGAAATGAACAGATTGATAAATTTGACTGTGTAAAAATTTAAAACTTCTGTTTGGCAAAAGACAAGACAGATTGTGAAAATGTAATTGCAGAACATATGATAAAATGGCTAATTGCCTTAAATTTGCAAAATAACCCTCATACAAATGAATGAGAGTAAAACAACTCAGAAGAAAGTAGGCAAGTTTTAAGAACAGACAGCTCGCAAGAAAAATATAAATGGTCTATAAAATTATGGAAATATACTTAGTCTCACACATATTTAAAAACAGAGATTATAAAACATCAACAAGATATAATCTTTCAATTTTTAGATGGTAAAAAATAAAAAAGCTTGATAATACTGAGAACAGGCAAAAATATGGATAAATAGGTACATTCATATATTTTTGATAAGATTTAATATTGTCACAAACATTGCGAAGGTAGTTGGCAGTATTTATCAAATACTTAAATTGAGCACAATGGTGTGTGCCTATGTTGCTGCCCAGACAGGTTCATCTGTCCGCTACCCAAGAGAAAACCAATACCTAGACACAGGAGTTTTATAGCAGAGGAAGAGTTTACTCCATATAATGCTAAATAAGGAGGCAGGAGGAATTTCTCAAATCCACCTGAGAATTGGGTAGACAGGATGGTTTGACAGGCAGGGGATTATGCAATTACGTTTGATAACTGGCTAAGTTTGTGGCAAATTATAAGGGTCTGGAAATCATCTTCTTGTTTTGTTTCAACTCCTAGAAGCATGATTCCTATTGAGTTGGTTTCTTGGTACAAGCCACTGGTCTGGGCAAGTTAGCCAATCCACTGGAATTCAGGGCCTGGAAGATATCTTAGAAACTACCTTTAGGTTTGCAGAAGATGATGTTGTCTACAGAGAAAAGTGAAGAATCTTTATAACTACCAGCTGGAAGCACACAAGGGACAGTGACTATTATCAAAAAACAAAGAGACAGTGGCTGATCATTGTCATTATTTTAGCTAAGCCTGTTCCTTTACAGAGTTTGATTATTATTATTATTATTTTAGCTAAGCTTATTTCTTCACAGAGTTTTGGGGCCCTCACTCTAGTATTCACCTCACACCCTTTCATCAATTTGTAAGGGCTGTTTCACCTGTAATCCCAGCTACTTAGGAGGCTGAGGAATGCTTGAGGGCTAGAGTTCAATGCTACAGTGCACTATGATTGCACTTGTGAATAGCCACCAACTCCAGCCTGGTCAACATCATGAGACATTTTCCCTTAAAAACAATTAAGTGAAGAGGGACTCTACCTAACAAATTCAAGTATTGTGACTTGGTTGTTTGTATCATCACATTAACCTGAAATAAAAACAAAAATAACTGCACGTATGTTTTGAAGGAGAAATTTCACTACTTGGAATTTACATTATGAATATACTAGATAAAACTTCCCATAAGTGTATGTACAAGAACATGTGCAGAAAACTAATACAACCTTTCTGGAAGGAAGTATGGAGAAACCTCAAAGCACTCAACCTAGACCTCCCATTCGATCCTGCAATCCCATTACTGGGCATCTACCCAGAAGGAAAAAAATCCTTTTATCATAAAGACACTTGTACTAGACTGTTTATGGCAGCTCAATTTACCATTGCCAAAATGTGGAAACAGCCTAAATGCCCACCAACCCAGGAATGGATTAACAAGCTGTGGTATATGTATACCATGGAATACTATTCAGCCATTAAAAAAAATGGAGACTTTACATCCTTCGTATTAACCTGGATGGAAGTGGAAGACATTATTCTTAGTAAAGCATCACAAAAATGGAGAAGCATGAATCCTATGTACTCAATCTTGATATGAGGACAATTAATGACAATTAAGGTTATGGGGGGGGAAGCAGAAAGAGGGATGGAGGGAGGAGGGTGGGGCCTTAGTGTGTGTCACATTTTATGCGGGCAAGACATGATTGCAAGAGGGACTTTACCTAACAATTGCAATCAGTGTAACTGGCTTATTGTACCCTCAATGAATCCCCAACAATAAAAAAAAAAAAAAAAAAAAAAAAAAAAAGTGGGGGAGGGGTCCAAGCAGAGTAAAGAGGTAAAGTATTAAAAAGATAAAAAGGCAAAAAAAAAAAAAAAAAAAAAAAAAAAAAAAAAGAACATGTGCAGAGGTATTGTTTAAAGGAAACCAAAAATATTTTACCCCAAAATACTCTTCTTAGATATATTTAAGATGACTACTCAGAGAGCCTACAGAAAAGAATAGCCCTAAAAAGCTCCTTTGTGTGAAGGTGATTGGCATCTGTTCAGAAAAATCTACATTGGTGAAGTAAATAGCCAGGCTTTCTCTGTAGCCCCTCCCTTGTCTGGATCTAGAGAAAATGAACTCAACCACAGGCTACCAGCTATTCTTTCTGGGACCTGCTAGCTGTGAGATTTCATCTGTGTAACAAGACTGTCCACACTTAGCCATGCCTTTTCTCTTCTCTACCCCTATGATGTGTCTGCCAAGATCCAAGCACCCATTCTTTGTGTAACCTCAAGATGGTAGGAAAGCATTAACCATCTGGCCCTTTCTTTGACTTTTCGTATTCTGAACAACCACCATGCGCACATATGCATGTTAACAAATTTTGTATGCTGTTTCTGCTATTAATCTGCCTTTGGCCAGTTGATTTTCAACAAAACTTCCGAGGGTGAAAGGGACATTTTCCCTTGACCCCTATGGTTTTCGGCACCTGCTCTTCTAGAAGCCACAGTCAAGGGAACACAAGACCTGACACACTGGTAGAGAGGAGAGAATTCCTTACCAGTCAGATTCCCAAGTGTCTGTCTGGGGAATCGGGTTGAATGGATTGAAAATATCACTGTCTCCTTTTCCTTTTCTGAACTTAAGATTAATGGGACAAAAGCATTATACCGACTAGTTTTAGGTTCAGTGACTCTGCTGTATCTTTTGGTATAAATATTCATATTGTTTGATCACTTTCCTCACAAAATAATCTATTTTTTCTGTTTTCTCTGTTTTCTCACATCATTTGTCATGAAGGGTCCCTCTGGTCTTGTCTATGCCCTTGACCAAATTGGAGCACTCTCTCAGTGTCCACCATTAGGAATGTATGCTCTTTGGGTCACACTCCACTGCCAGTCTGAAAGGGACAGGACTGGGAACCCTGAGACATGTAGGATATCAAGCAACACACTGTTCTGAACATTGACAAGTTCCCAGAGGATTTTGTCTTAATAAGAAGTCCCACCATCCAGGGCTTTTGTTGTCTCAATCCTGGTTGCCTGATGTCATGGATTAATAGGTCTGTGACTGGCAGCCCCCATCCCCACCCTTCACCCATGCAATTTGTGGACTATAGGACAGTATGCACAAATGCCACCCTTAACTGTCTGTGGCAACGAGAGTCTTTTGCTATGTTAACCTATTTCTGGGAGTTAATTTTGGGGAAGATGAGGGCTGCACTTCTGTGCCCATTTTAAAAAGTGCCACTTAGGTCCAAAATACTCTAAGCCTAGAAAGTTATCTCTAGAACCTTCCATGAAGATGGCTTATTGTCTCGAGTCACCTACGGAATAAATAAATTGTCTCCATTTATAAGAACACTTTTTAGGGAGCTCTCACATTAAACCGCTATCTTATTGATAACTCTGAAAAGAATACAAAAGAAATATAGCCTTCAAAATTCCTTTGATGAGATTCAAAAAAGGTAGAAATAAGATTTAAAACAAAGTTAAAATTCTTTGTACACTCAAACTTCCTGTTTTGGCTCCCCTGTCGGATGGGCAAAGAAGGCATGCCAGCCTGTAGTCTAGTGGCTGGGATACTATGCTTTCACTGCTGTGGCCAAGGTTTGATTCCTGGTCAGGAAACTACCTCCTTGGAGATTTTAGTCCTAACTTTAACTCAGGAGAAAAGAGAAATATTTTTAATAATTAGTTTGAATTCTTTATTTAGAATTTTTATATTTGGGTGTGTTGGAGTTCAGGGGCCCTACTTCCCCAAACCCAGTTGACCCGGTGCAATTACTCAACTGAGCTAAAAAGTAGTTCAGCTGAGTCATGGCAGTAATTGAAAGCAAAAATGAATAGAAACAGAAAATAAAACCAGAACAGCCAGGCGGCATGAATAGAGAGCACAAGTAACCTGCACAAGATTCATTGTAACAAAGAAATTTTTAAGAATAAAGGGAAAGTTTAGAGCACTTCCAAAGAGAATTGGAAGTGCATCCCTCTCATGATGGAGAAGATATGAGATAGAGACGCAGACCTTGAAGAGGTCTAAATGCCCTCTCTCTGTTTGAAATTGGTTGCAAGTCTTTCATTGGCCTCTCTGCACCTCTAGGCTTCATCGCCCTGTTCTATTGGTCATTGGTTATTGCTTCTTTCTATTGGTCATTGCCGCGGACCACCCTGTCGGTGGGCTTCAGTCCGAGGGAAAGCAGGGAAACGAAGTCAGGTTGGTTGAAAGGTCGATGCAGGAATGACAGTCTGGCACACAGCACTTGGTGAAGTATGCAGCTGCGTTTTACTGAGTTTTAAGTACGGTTTTTATACAGTTTACACAAAGCATTACAGGTTACACAAAGTATTGTTACAATTTGCTGACCTTTACAAGTTATATTTTAAGTTTGCAAACGTGGGTAGTTATCCATTACTACTTCTCAATGTTCTGTCCTTAAGGGGAACAAAGGTTAGTGGTTATCAGTGAAACCTGCTTGCTTCCTCTTATCTGAGGAATGCTAACTTACTGCAACTTCTTATATTTAAACTTAAGTAATAGTAAAGGTATAACTTGTTTAAAAGTTCTTCTATGGTATATAAATGTTAATTTCATGTTGATTATATATATGTTTTTATTTTGTGTTTATTATTAATCATATGTGATTATTCCATTGTGAGTTGATTGATTAAAAAGTAAGTGAAGTAAGATGTTTTTTAAGGAAAGTTTTACTGTGGGTGGTGATGGTGTATATCGTGCTGGAACATCTTGTTTAAACATCTTGTTTGCTGTGCTCGCATTGTCTTAGCCCACTGGCGTTTATGGTGGGGACTTGCTTTTGTGCAGGCTTACTTGGAGCCACTGAGTCTGGCACAGTCATACTTCTAGTGCTGTTTCTGGATCAACTATCATTGTGTTCATTCTGACAAGACTTATTGCTTACTTATCAGGACAAACAGACATTCAGCTTAACATACACGTACACTGTAACAGAAAGCCATACCCTTAGGTTAATGCGACAAAAAACAGCATGCTGGGCAACATCTCTGTCGCTGCGCACACTGGGGGTGCTGGGGGCTTCGCTCCGGGGAGCACAGACCTCCTTTCCGTCGTTTTACAACGCGGACAGCGCCACCTCGCTGCGGCTTGGTGCCGAGGGTGCGGCAGGTCATTGGTTACCTCAGACCCACATTCTTATGGGCCCTCCAGACTTCCCAGTTCCACAGGCCAGGCTTCCTTCCCATCCCCATTGAAGCTCCTTTCTTTCCTTCTTTTTTTTCTTTCTTTCTTTCTTTTTTTTTTTTTTTTTGCAGTTTATGGCCAGGGCAGGGTTTGAACCCACCACCTCTGGCATATGGGGCTGGCACCCTACTCCTTTGAGCCACAGGCGCTGCCCTAAAGTTCCTTTCTTTGGGTCCCCTCTCATTGTGACTTGACTTTTGGGGGTATCCATTTGTTATTGATTCTTTCCACTTCTATGGACAGCTGTTGATTTCCTTATCCTTAAGTTGTTTTTTTTTTTTTTTTCCTAGATGTCTTTGGGGTGGCTCTGGATCTTGTGAGGACTGTTTGAGCCTCTTTGAAAATGTCTGCTTAGTCCAGGATAAGTCACAAAAAGTTTATTTGTTTGGGCTTTATGTCACTTGGTAGGTATTACTGCTTTAAAAATAAGGAGGGAGTCTCAGCACTTGTAGCACAGTGGTTATGGCACTGGCCACATACACCAAGGCTGTTGGGTTTGAAGCCTGGGCCAGCTAAACAACAAGGACAACTGCAACAAAAAATAGCCGGGTGTTGTGGCAGGTGCTTGTAGTCCCAGCTACTTGGGAGGCTGAGGCAAGAGAACCACTTAAGCCCAAGAGTTTGAGGTGTGAGCTGTGACACCACAGCACTCTTCCCAGTGTGACATAGTGAGACTCAGTCTCAAAAAACAGGAGGGTAAAAATTTTTAAAGCCAGGAATATTGGTCATTTATCTAGGCTAACATCTAATAATGGAGGATTTGAAAAAAAAATTTTTTTTAAGACAGAGTCTCTATTATCCCAGAATAGAGTGTCGTGGCAGCAGCCTAGCTCACAGCAGCCTCAATCCCCTGGTTCAAGTGATTCTTCTGCCTCAGCCTCCTGAGTAGTTGGAACTACAGGCACCCACTAAGAATGCCTGGCTAATTTTTCTATTTTTAGTAGAGATGGGGTCTAGCTCTTGCTCAGGCTGTTCTTGAACTCCTGAGATCAAGGGATCCTCCCACTTTAGCATCCCAGAGTTTTAGGATCACAGGCATGAGTCACTGTCCTGAAAAGATTTTTTTTTTTTTTTTAAATACCTCTATGGTCAAAAGTCAGCTTAATTAAAAGCTGATATTCTGACTACATATTTGAAAAAAAAAAACCTTTCTCTTTTGCTTCCTATTTCTACTATGGGTTTTTTTTTTCTTTTACTTTGATTGAAACTCTTTTTTAATTCTAAGTTTTGTCCCTCTGTTCACTTCCTTTCTTATTGGCAATATTTTTGCTTTAAAATCTTAAGATTTCATTGGTTTTTTTCAGAAGCTCAAGATTTCACCAAACTGAAGGCTCCTTCTTCCATTTGCTTCTGCCCCTTCTTTTGTCATCGTTGTCAGCTCCTGCTTTCTTCATTTCATAGTCAGTGAATTAAAAAGCTACTGAAAGGAAATGTGTGAGTTCTAGTTGTTAGACAAAGAGGGTCTGGCTGGCTATTCCTGTCAGACAATATGCAGACATGGAGATAGGTCCACCAAACTTTATTTGTCAGAAGGCCAGCAATTCTGGAGAACAGTGAGAATAGCATCTCCAAGACTGTTCTATTTTCCCATTCCCAAAATCACATAAAAGTTCAAAGCAGAGACAACATTGACCCTTATTTCACATAATAATTAGCATTACTCAGTGACTATTACAACATTCCAATTCAAAAGTTAATCTCCTAAATCAATCCACCTAAAGTACTCATGATGGGCATCTTTAGGGTTGGGGCTAAATTTACAAAACAGTAAGAATGGGAGACAGGTGGTGAAGGTTGGGCAGGACCTAAACCGACCAGACCAGCTGTGTCATGTCTGCCCTAGCCTGACAGACTCCATCTTATTCTCACAACATGTGCTTTTACTATTATTACATTTCATATCTATAAAATAGATTTTAAATGGAAACAATTATTACAATTTACTGTATTTGTCCAGGGATAGAACTTACTTGGGCCAGGGGTAGGTTTAAAGTTATGCTGGGAACGACGTGCGGTATAGTTAACAAAAGACAAGGGGCACACTAAATATAGTAACAAACACAGATGTCTGAGAATAATATACTTTCCATCCTGATGACTAAAGCTCTTAAGCCTTATCTCCTCGCAGTTGTACGGCCCACTGGTTAGGCTTAAGTTTGTTGGTTTTCTCAGGGAGATAAGCCTTGATTCAGGAGGGACATAATCTAGACAACTTGACCACTATAGGGATCGCAAGCAGGACATCCTGGGGGCCAGTCCACTTTTCTTTGAGTTGTTCACCAGGTCTTTCCCTCCAAATCCTGAGGCTACCCTGGTCACTGCCTGGAATATATGCAGGTTTCATGAAGCAGGGCAAAGGGCCTCTTCTTAAGTAATTCAGAGTATAGCATAATGAAAGTGGCCAGGGTTGCAATTAACGAGATCAAACAAAGGTCATCTGCTGGAAGCCTTGAAAAGGCAGGAAGGCCATTTTGGATGGAGGGTCTAAGCATTAAGTTCCTTTGTCTGTGAGGGTCCACTTCTGGAATGCAGGACCTGGAAATATTTGAAAAACTACTCCAGGGTAAAGAAGTAAAAACAGAGGCCCCATATGGCTTCTTCAAGCCAACATGGACAAAGTCAGGGTTGTGAACTCACTCAGCAGACACTGGGCTAGTGAGTTGAGGGATCTTTGTTGACCCTTAAGACTTTTGCAGGTTTTCTTCCATCAGTCTTAGAGACAAATCAAATCTCCAATTATATGTCTTTTGGCATATAGTCTATAGAATGGGACAAGCATTTTAGCAAGCTTTTGTTACTTCTGGAGCAGCCATCTCAAAATATGTCAGAGACATGTACTTTGGGGTAAATATTTTTTTTCAGTGCCCACTTTGAAATGAAAAGATTTTACATATTAAAAGTCAATGTGGGCCAGGCATGGTGACTCATGCCTGTAATTCTAGAACTCTTTGGAGGCAAAGGAGGGTGGATTGCTTGAGTTCATGGGTTTGAGGCTAGCCTGAGCAAAAAGAGAGACCCTGACTCTACTAAAAATAGAAAAACTGAGGAAAGAGGATTGCTTAAGCCCAAGAGTTGGAGGTTGCTGTGAGCTATGATGCCATGGCACTTTACCCAGGGTGACAGCCTGAGATTCTGTCTCAAAAAACAAACAATCAAAAAAACCTCAATGTGGTATCTCAGGACTAAGAAGCAAAATGAAAAAAACAAAATGGAGCAAATCTGATCACTGCATATAATTCTATACCCTTTGGCCTTTGGCCAGTCTCTCGGTCCTATCAACAGATCAGTTGGTTAATCAGCTATGTGTCATTTTATGAGCCGGCACTGCAGACAAAGCTGGCATCTAATACAGGTGGCCATAATGTCTTATTTTTGAACCCTATTTTTCTCTTTCTAATTTCATATTTTGTTAAAGACAAATTACAGTAGGATCAATTTATTTGCCAAAATAAACTCTATTTTGGTAGTACTTTCAATATACTGCATCTGATTATTTGAATAAAGTACAGTAAGAATAATTATTTGCCATCTAGGCTTTTCTTTCTTTTAAAATTGGCTTTGCAGGAACCTTTTATAAGGAATCTAAGGTTAGACTTGAAAGCCTCTCAAGTCAAGCCAAGTTTTTATCTGTGCCATTAGATAACTGTGCATTGAGTAAATTCCTCTTTTCTCAAGGTCCCAAAGCAACTTGGAGTTCCTGGATCTATCAGAAAGTGACATTCTTTACTCACCACAGATCAAGAAATACTATTGATGAGGTATCTGGCCAGATTTTTCCAACAAGCTTTTTTGGCCTTATAAAGTCAACCTTAATTCCTTAACACAGTGTAGACACCTCTTAAAATGTCATTTCAGTTAAAGCCTTGGTGAAATAACCAGTATCTTTCATTGTGTCCTATGGAAGAAAACAGATTCTTATTGAACTTATGCAAATAACTATATTTTCAGAATTTAAGAATACTTACAAATTGTTTTCAAATTCTGGAGAAATCAAGGAGAAAGGAAAATAAATACTTCAAATTTTGTTTATAAATACTTACATTGATGTAAGTTATAAATAGCTGAAGAGATGGAAAAGGGGTTTTCTTGACTTCTGAAAAACAGAAAGAATCAGCAATGTTTCAAACAAAAAGTCATAAAATCAGCTCCATGTAATTAATTTCTGTTTTATTTGAGGTTAGGTTGGCAATACTCATGGACGTATTAGCTTTTTTTTTTTTTTTGAGACAAAGTCCCCCTCTGTCACCCTGGGTAGAGTGCTATGGTGTCACAGCTCACAGCAACTTCAAACTCTTGGGCTTAAGCAGTTCTCTTGCCTCAGATTCCTGAGTAGCTGGGACTACATACACCCACCACAATACCCAGCTATATTTTTGTTGTAATTGCTATTGTTGTTTAGCAGGCCTGGGCAACATATTAGCTTTCTAATGAAAGTCCTGGAAGTTTGCTTTCAGTCCAATGGTATACAATCTCCAAAGCTATTAGAATTTTGTATTCAAGAGAACATATCAGCCTTTCCATTACTTTCCTTGAAGGACAAACTTTGGACTTAGCCAGTTAAAAAAATACTTTCTGAAATGAATCAAAAATTATTACTGATAGCATAGACTAAGACATATCACTATTTTATAGCATTAGAGCATATATATGTATACCAACATAATCCACAGAAAATTAACCACCATTTCATATTTGACAATATTTCCTAAACAGTTTTAACTAAATGTTAAACCTAATATGTCTTTCTCAGAATTAAAAAAGTGGTCTTAATATTTTGAAAAGACTGAATTTAGAGTTTTAATTTTGGAAGGCTTGTCAAATATCAAAGGCCTAAAACATTTGTTCAAATAGGATCACAAGAGAAAATATTCTAAAGTTAACATAGGAGGTTATATGGGTGTAACCCTTTTAAAGTTCAGTCTTCTCTAGTTAGCTAAAACCCTAAAACAGACAACACAGGGATTATTTTCTTTCAGGTCACTTACTGAAAAAAAAAAAGAAAACTCTCATGTAGTATGTTGTTTAGATTAAAGGGAAACAGGTAACCAAATTTTGTAAAGCATACCCAACAGAATCACATGCAACTTCCTTCACGAGTTTCCTTTTTTGAGTTCTATTCAAACCTGCACAATCTACAAACATGCTAAACTTTCTGTTTTGCCCTTCCTTCACTTTTCTTAAATAACCAGTCATTCTGTTTCAGAAAAAATTTACCACACGAGATCTTTTCTTACAAAATGCTATTTTCTTTTCTGTTTAATCTACTTTTTACCCCCAAAAAAACACTTTTCACAAAACAGGATCACAGTTTACCATAAAGTTAATTATTCACTTGGCCAAACTGGTTATTAGAAGATTTAAAAGGTTAAAGTCTTATTCCTTGATAAAGACTCAATTTCCCAAATAATCTAACCAGCCAAAGTATTACATTTTACAAATGACTTAGACATTTTGGGAAACATAACATGGCTTTAAGGTTTTAAGTTACTGAAAAGTGTTCTGAAACCACAACATAGACACCATCCCTGACGTCCTTCCTGATTCTTCTAAGTCTCACATAGCCACATGGCATCAAAGATGGCTGCAAAAACAGGACTTATCTGTGTCCTATTTTTTTTTTAGAAACAGCAGAGACTCACTTAGTTGCCCTCAGTTGAGTGCTTAGCATCACAGCTCACAGCAACCTCCAGCTCTTGGGCTTAGGCGATTCTCTTGCCTCAGCCTCCCAAGTAGCTGCGACTACAGGCACCCACAAGAAAGCCCGGCTATTTTTTATTGCAGTTTGGCCAGGGCCAGGTTCAAACCCACCACCCTCAGTATATGGGACCAGCGCCCTACCCACTGAGCCATAGGTGCTGCCCCCTATCTGTGTTCTTAATACATTTACCAGGTGCACAGTTCAAGACAGAAAGCAGGCTCGGTGCCTATAGCTCAGTGGCAAGGCACCAGCCACATACACCAGAGCTGGTGGGTTCCAGCCCAGCCCAGACCTGCCAAACAACAATGACAACCACAACCAAACAATAGCTGGGCTTTGTGGAGAGTGCCTGTAGTCCCAGCTACGTGGGATGCTGTGGCAAGACAACTGCTGAAGCCCAAGAGTTTGAGGTTGCTGTGAGCTGTGATGCCATAGCACTCTACCCAGGATGATAATAATGAGAGTCTGTCTCAAAAAAAAAAAAAAAAAAAAGGCAGAAAGCAGGAAGACTGGAGGGTTCAGTTTCTCTCAGAATAGCCAGGGAGCAAGGCTGGAGCAGGGAAGAGGCATGTGGATTAGACTGTTCCTTGTTGCTGCTGTCCTAAGTAAGGAGAACATGTCTCTAGACTTCACCACAGCCCCCTATCTTACCTCAGAATTCAGAGGCTCAAAATCAGGAACATAAGTTAACAGTCAAATCCAGCAAAATTTAGAAATGTTACTGAGGTGGCAGTTCTATGTATAATTTTTAAAATGTGAACTTTAATAACAGTTTTAAAACTAGTTTTATTTATCAAAGAATACCAAAGTAATCTGAAAAAAAAGAGGCATTTGAGTTCCTTTCTGTTTTCCTTATAAAATACTTGATGAGAGAACTTTCTTTTTCTAAAGCCAATTAATTAGAGCTCTTTTGCATATTTTGATAGTGAAATATCACAGGCACATGACATACACAGACATACAAACAGACCTACAGACAGAGCTGAATTTACATTTGCTGGCTTTTTTTTTTTTTTGAGACAAGAGTTTCACTATGTTGCCCTCAGTAGAGTGCTATGGCATCACAGCTCACAGCAACCTCAAACTCTTGGGCTTAAGCAATTCTCTTGCCTCAACCTCCCAAATAGCTGGGACTACCAGCACCCGCCACACCACCCAGCTATTTTGTTGTTGTAGTTGTCATTGTTGTTTGGCAGGCCCAGGGTGGGTTTGAACCCTCCAGCTCCCATGTAGTGGCTGGCACCCTACCCGCTGAGCTACAGACACCGAGCCTATATTTGCTGGCTTTTAAACATGTATTTTTATTCAGATTATTAATTTTTTAATTACCTAATTTATTTATCTTAGTAGTTTACCAGGGTTTCAGTTACCATTTTAAGTTGTTTTTTGTTTCCATATCCTGTAAATTAGATATATAAATATAGTTTTAATTATTGCTTTTAAACTCATAAAGTCTACCAAGAAAAAACAAACCTAAGTATTTTAACCAGACTTGTTATTTTAAACAATGTTAACATCATTATAATAATTTAAGAATCCATTCAAAGGCCATTTTTCTCTAGATTCAAGAAGATACATCAGCCAGGCTATGTTACAGTAAAATTTCATTGGTTTTTAGTTATAAGCCGGTGTCCATACTGAGACCAATCAGACAGAATATGCCCCTATGGACTGTCATTTGGGATTAAGGCTTGAGCTCCCCATAATACCAACCAGATATGGAAACACCAGATTTCTCAAGAATAAAACCAGAACTGACAAGAACTAATGTTCTCAGTGTGCAACCAGAATAAAGCAGGTGGGCCTTAGTGAGTAAAGATGATGGCGGGTGTGTGAGAGCAGAGCCAAAAGGCTCACAGGAGAAATCTCCTGGCAGTGCTTCTAGGAGCATTGAGTACTACACTCCCAGGCCTGCCTGTCCAGGCAGCCACAAGGCTTCCCCAGCAGCACTTCCCAGAGCATTCTAGGGTAGTCGCCAGAAATGTTACTGGATGAAGGTCTGGCCACCTGTCACTGTCAGCCAATATGCTGAAATGGGGATAGGTCCATCAAACTTCGTCAGAAGGCCAGCAATTCTGGAGAACAGTGAGAGTTGCCTCTCCAAGACTATTCTGTTTTTCCATTTCAGTTTTATACATAAAAGTTCAAAGCAAAGACCACATTAATCCTCATTTTAAATAATAATCAGCATAACTCAGTGACCTATTACAATATTTCAATTCAAAGGTTAATCTCTCCAAAATCGTACCCTCATACTAATTTGAAAAAAATCTTTAAAAAAAAAGCTAAAACAAAACAAAACAAAACAAAAACAGAAATTAGTCTCTTAAATCAATCGACTTCAATTACTCAAGATGGGCATCTCTAGGGTGGGAGCTAAATTTACAAAACTGTAAGAATGGGAGACAGGAGGTGAAGGTCAGGCAGGCCCTAAACCGACCAGACCAGCTGTGCCCTGCTGGCTCTAGCCTGACTGACTCCATCTTATTCACACTACTTGTGCTTTCATAGTTATCACATTAAGGAATTTAAAAGAGACTTTTAGCAATTCCATAATAGAGGTAAAAGTCTGAAAAGGCGCAACAAAATGTTTTACAAATTGTCTCTTTAAATCCCTTACCCTTTCTGGAAATTAAAACATACATTCCTTCCCAAGGCCAGTAATCAAAGGGGCGGAAAAAATGTTCTTTGCTATTTGTTTTCAGTTATCTTAAACCATAGAGGTTCAACAGAATTGTCAAGACAAGGATCAGAGATAAGGTCAATGGAAACCACCAATTGTAGTTAAACAACAGTAGCCTGAAGCCACATTATGTGACACCTGTCAAGTAGATCCTGATTCCAATCACTGAAAACCCTCCCTTTAAAAAGCTGTATTTCTGCTTAAAGGCAGGATGGTGGTCTTTTGAGATGCTAGGCTACCCCCTCCTTGTTTGCTGGCATATTAGTAAATTTCTCTTTCTTTTTCCTTAAGCCTCTTGTCCTGTTCTTCCTTCTTACTGATTTGGTCTCAGGGACAAATAATGAACTTTCAGTAACAATTCTAAGAACGCTTGAGGAACATAGCCACTGACCCCTTTTTGAATCCCCTGTCTTCTTCACAGAGCCTGCAGAAACATAAGTGGATTTGGCCCTATTCTTTAATGGGCTTTGCTATTCTAGAAACAGAAACTAAATTAAGAAGCCACCCATCCAACTAAAAGTACAACTTTCTGTCATTCAGCTGGCTATTTTAAAACTCTTTGTAAAAGACAATTACATCTATAAATAAAATCTCCATTTGTAAGGGTAATTTCCCTTCTGCACCTAAGCCACTAGAAACTTTCACAATGGGAAAGGCAAAGTGACAAAAAAGTTTACATAACATATCTTACCTTTGTTTAAGGTATTTTTTTCTGGCTATTTTGTCTTAACTGGGCCTTGACCTATACCCTTCTTTGTCTTGGCAAATAATAATGTTTAGATCTAAATTATGCATCTTTGAGACATAAATTTTCTACCTTGTTTCATCACAGAGTCATACCTTCAGAAATGCAAATATGCCTAGTTAACAATTGCCTAGGGCAACAAGACAGGTGATTAGAAGATTGATGGTCTGAATAGAGGGAAAAAGATTAATTGGAAGCTGGCAGATGAAGAATTTTAATGAACGTTACACGATCTGTTTCTCTGTGTCTGTCTGTATGTTTATATGTCTGTGTGTTCTGTTTATATGTGTTCTGTATATTTAATACTGACCATTTTGAAGAAATTCCTATTTTATTTTACCAACAATTTGAAAGCTGGCTTTATTTACTGAAGATTACCTCAGATCACATAGAAATATCACATATACAAAACACACACAGACATATAGACATACACAGAGAAATAGATCATATAATTTCCATTAAGATTCTTCATCTGCCAGCTTCCAAATAGTTTTTCGCCCCCTATTCAGACCATCAATCTTCTAATTACCTCTCTCATTGTTCTAGGCAATAGTTCTAGGCAAATTTGCTCTTCTGACGGTGACTCTTTGGTGAAACAATTCAGAAAATTAATGTCTCAAAGACGCATAACTTAGATCTACACATTATTATTTCCCAAGACAAAGAAGAAGATAGGTTAGGGCCCAGTTAAGACAAAATAGCCAGAAAAAATACCTTAAACAAAGGTAACTTTTGGGGGGCAGCTTTATGCCATCTCTGCTTCATGCTTTCAGGGTATAAAACAGCTTCTTCAGTAATATTTTTGACACTTGCATGATTTGTCTGTAAGCTAAAGCTGCAAGGCTGGCTTCTGGGCTTCCTTAAAGCCTTGCATACATCTTGCTGTGAGCGTTTTTATCTTTGGTTTTGAGCCCCTGAATTCTGGGGTCTGTTCTGACAGCTATAGTGAGGGCCGGGACATGGGTGTGTCCCTAGTGCCTGGGCCACCACCTGTAAGGCAGAGCCGATTCATCCTCCCTGGCACAACTGTGCCTTGGGCCATGCAGGGAGAGGCTGGATCCTTCAGGCATTGTTTTAACAGCTCTGTCCTCTGTCTTGGGCTCTGTACAGGATCTGTGTGTAAGCCCAGGACCCAGATAGGCCCCACCCTTCATAGCCATCCGCTCCAGTCTGGCCTCTGGATGCCACTGTTTACACCTTTCACTCGGGACCACTTGGGATCTATATGTCTATATGTCTGTGTGTGTTCTATATATGTGATAACTATGTAATATGTGATATATGTGTATATGTGATAACCATGGGAAATGTTAGGGGGGATACCTGTGTCATAGTTTCAAAATTCCTTTCAGTAATTTAAAATCTTAAAGTCATGCTATAGTAAATTAAGTAGTAAATAAACATAAAATCAATCACTTTTAGATAAGTTAAAATACTGAAACTTTAATTATTAAACATAAGTTTATACAGTTTGACATCTTATTTTTATATGGTATAGAAAAACTAAACATTCAAATTTGTTGACAAAAAATTGAGGAAACATGTCTTTCTAAAAAATTATGAAATGTTTTTCATCTATCAATACTGACATAAAACAGTTCAAAATTACCTCCTAGATTTTCATTAGAAATTGGGGTTATCAAGAGCTAAAATGCAAAGTATATGTGAAAAGCAAGATGTCTTTGGTGAAGAACTTAAAAGACAAATGGTTTATTGAAAAAAATTGTTTAGAGGTTATTTAAATGTTTCAAAATAAAGTAAAAGTCATATAAATAAAATTAAATGGATATAGAAAGTTGGAGGAAAAGGATTTAAAATTTTTATGTAGTTTACTAAAATTAAATTAATTTATTATATTGGGCAGTGCCTGTGGCTCAAGGAGTCGGGTGCCAGCCCCATATACTGAGGCTGGTGGGTTCAAGCCCAGCCCCAGCCAAAACTGCAAATAAATAAATAAATTTATTATAAAACTTTAAAAATTGACACTGTTATCAAAACTATACTAATGCAAAAGTAGAATTTGGTTTTCTCTTTTCAACAAGATTTGCTTATGGTATTAATAAAAAATAGTAAAAAACTGATCATCTTTTGAGTAAACTGTAAAAAAAGAGGAGAAATAAAGAGAACCAGATTCTGTGTGCCTTATGCTGTCTTTTTTAGGTCTTCTGATTTTTAGAAAATTGAGTACCCTCTCTACAAAGAGTAAAAGTATTTTGGTTTTGAAATCTTTCAACTGTCATTTCAGATAAATGAATGACTATTATTTTACAATGACCTGTAATCTTATTTTGATCTTTTTAAACATTTGATGTACTTGGTAGACTTTCCAAAATGAAATTTAAAATCAAAATTTAGTATTTTGACCTCAAACTAAATTTGTCATATTACAGATGGCTCCCAAAAGCATCCAAAAGAGAGGTAATATATAGACTTATACTTTTTATGTTTTTCCCAAGGCAGGGTGATTTTTTGTTGCCCATGCTACAGTACAGTAGCATCATCATAGCTCATTGCAAACTGAAACTCCTGGGCTCCATCCATCCTCCTGTCTCAGCCTCCTGAGAGACAAGCTGGGACTACAGGCATATGCTATCATGCCCGGCGAATTTCTCCCTTCTTTATTTTTGTAGAGACTATGTCTCACTGGTGCTCAAGGTAGTCTTGAACTGATGGCCTCAAGCCATTCTCTCACTTAGACCTCCCAAAGTGCGAGTAGTATATAGGCTTGAGTCACCACACTCAGCCTTCATGGAAAATAACCAGATTTCTTTGTCAACGATGTCTTTAACCTTAACTATTTTAAGTCTTACTGGCCACAGTAAATTTTTATTCTGATTTTTTCCTTCTAAAAGCTCTGTGCAAATTCTAAAGTGTATCTTTAAGAAGGTTTATGGAAAACACTACAGGTACTTTTAAATAAATGTATAGGTTTCTGACAACTTTTGAGATCATACAATTGGACTGGGTGAATTTTTTTTTTTTTCAGTCACCCTTGGTAGAGTGCTGTGCCATCACAGCTCACAGCAACCTGAAACTCTTCGGGCTCAACCGATCCTCTTGCCTCAGCCTCCCCAATAGCTGGGACAACAGGTGCCCACTACAATGCCCAGCTATTTTTAGAGACAGGGTCTCCCTTTTGCTATGGCTGGTCTTGAACTTCTGAGCTCAATCAATCCTGGGTGAAAATTTTTTTTTTAATTTTAATGGAAAAGAACTAGACTCATAAAATCACCAATCTTACATTAAGCAGAATAGGAGTTACATGGAACTAAACTGATGAAGGACTGAAATAATTTTTATGACTTTTCTTTTTGCTTGAAACATTTTGATTCTTTTTGTTTTCCAGAGTCAAGAAAACTTTTTTAAAAAACTATTTATCATTTACAGTGTTGAGGAAAGTGTAATTTTGTGGGCAAAATGGAAACATTTATCTTTTTTCTGTAGCTGGTCCTTTCAGAATTCTGAAACTATTGGTGAGTATTCTTATTTTATGGCAATATAGTTATTTGCTTAAGTTCAATAAATATCTATTTTCTTTTGTAATAGGACACAATTAGAAACACTGGTTATTTTACCAAGGCTTTGACTGCAACGTCACATTGTCAAATGTAACCAGACTTTTCTTAAGGGTTGAGGCTGATTTTGTAAGTCCAATGGACTTGGCAAACCCTGGTCTGGTAACTTGTCTACATGGCTCCCTTACAAGATTCTTGGCCTTGTAGTAAGTAAAGAATGTCACTCCTGACAAGCCCAGGAATCTCTAGATATTTGGGGAACCTAAAGAAAGGAGGAATTCTTTCAATTCATACAGGTATTACAGACAGTCTTTAGCTTGGCTCCTAACCCTAAAGAGGTTTTTAAAAATCTAATCTAAAATTGCTTGTAAAAAGAGTGCAACAAAGCACTCTTTAAAAGAGTCTAGGCCAGCGCCTGTGGCTGGGCCGCGCCTGTGGCTCAGTGAGTAGGGCACTGGCCCCATATGCCGAGGGTGGTGGGTTCATCAAACCCGGCCCCGGCCAAACTGCAACAACAAAATAATAGCCGGGCGTTGTGGCGGGCGCCTGTAGTCCCAGCTGCTTGGGAGGCTGAGGCAGGAGAATCACATACAAGCCCAAGAGCTGGAGGTTGCTGTGAGCCGTGTGATGCCACGGCACTCTACCGAGGGCGGTAAAGTGAGACTCTGTCTCTACAAAAAAAATAAATAAATAAAAGAGTCTATATGGCCAGTTACTATTCTTGCTATACTTTATGCAAGTAATCAGGCCAAGTGTAATTAGACTAAAACTTATTTTACAAATAAGTTTATCTTACTATGATTTATACTTAGTAGAAAAGGAGAACTGGGGAGAAGAAAAATTTTCAGGAGAAAACCTATAGTATACCTGTCATTAGATTCTAGCGCCTTGTTTTTCTTTTTTGTTTTTTATATTTTATTTTTTCCTTGTCATCTGGACTAAATCCTAAATTTTTAGTTTCCTCTAGTATCTGGCTATGACTCTTCAGACTCACATTTCCAATTTTTCTCCTACCCTCCTGACTTAAAAATCACTTGAAATTAAAACTGTGCTTTTCTTTAAACCCCACAAACTAAAGCTAGACAACTTGATATCAACTTTGGAAGAAATCCCTAAAGCAGTTGATATATCAACAGCCTTCATGCCTGGTGATGTATGGCCCACTCAGGAAGTTCACTTTGACGACTGATTCAAACTGTAATCCTGGCCAATCTGTCAGAACGCTTGCCCGCAACAACTGAAGATATTTCAGAGACTCTAGAAAATCTGATTTAGAGATGACTCCAGACATTAACCTTTATTTTTCTTCCATTTCCATAGAAATTGCCCTTATGAAAGATCTGTTTGTTTGCATCATACATAAAGGTTTAGTTTTGAGATCCCATCTACAATGCCACCTCCGGGAATGGGACACAACTGTTTAACGGAAGAGACTGAGTTGAGAAGATAAGGACTACTTATTCTGATCTAAGTGTCCCCTCTCCCCTGCCGCTCTTTGCTGATCTCTTATCTCATAACCCCCCTCTCCCTGTAGCTACCAATTCTACTTTAATAGGTGAAACTTTCTGAAAATAAGCTTTCAAATGGGAGACTAAAAGAAACCAAAAACATTTTATCCCCAGAATGTATTTTTTTATATATCTAAGGTGGCCATTCAGGGGACCTACAGATAGGAATAGCTATGAAAAGCTGCCTTTCATGGAGGAGAAATCTACATTGGTGAAATAAACAGCCAGGCTTTCTCTGTGGTCTTTCCCTTGTCTGGATCTTGGAAAAATGAACTCAACCACAGGCTACCATCTATTCCTTCTGAGACCTGTCTGTCACCTGTGAAGTTTCATCTGTGTAACGAGACTGTCCGCACTTGGCCATGCCTTTTCTCTTCTCTCCCCCTATGATGTGTCTGCCAAGATCCAAGCACCCATTCTATGTGCAACCTCAAGATGGTAGGAAAAAATTAACCATCTGGCCCTTTCTTTGAGTTTTCATATTTTGAACAACTACATTTGTATAACAAATTTTATTTGTCATTTTCCCTCTTAATCTGTCTATTCTGTTGATTTTCAGTAAAACTTCAGAAGACAAAGGGGAAGTTTCCCCTTGGGTCTCTTTCCCACAGTTAAGTGACCAATTTAAAAAGCTAACTTTTTAAATAGCAAACAACTTAAAAAGCAAACTTAAGCATCTGTGTTAGGAAAATTAAACTGGAGTATTTAAAGAGAAGAATATAAAAACAATTCAGCTGTTTAAAAGTAAGGTAGATTTTTAGGTACTGAAGGGGAAAGATGTCCAAAGTATATTATGTAATGAGGGGAACAAGGTACACAACGATGTGATGTAAATGACAATTATGTGTTAATACAAACATGCTAGGAAATTCATTTAGCATTTTTCTAGGACTTGTGCAATACACACATACATACACAAATCTTAACATTAGTCATGGAGAGAAAAACTAGGAAGGAATATTTTATTTTTCATTTAAAAACGTCCTGTTTTCCTTGAGCTTTTCCCCCTTTGCTTGCTCTCTCTCTTTCTATCTCTCCTTTTCTCTTTTTCTCTCTTTCTTTCAGAAAGTTTTTGAGACAAAGTCTCACTTTGTTGCCCAGGCAAGAGTGCATCACAGCTCACTGTACCCTCAGACTCCAGGGCTCATGTGATCTTCCTGCGTCAGCCTTCTAAGTAGTGAAAATACTCTTTATAGATTAATAAAGGGATTCAAGGTGAGAACTGTGATAAGGGCCTAAACTCTGCAAAAGCACAGGCATAGTTAATATTAATAATTACCAGCACTATCCCTGGTTTGCTTTCCCTTAATTACTACTCAGGCGTCACATAGCTGATATTCATAAAGATTCTTAACTTTCCCTACAGATAATATCACCCTTGTGAAACCTAAGGCTAGTTTTTGAGGTATCTTCCAGGCCCTGCCTTCCAGTGGTTGGCTGACCCATCCAGACCAGTAGCCCATACAAAGGAACTGACTGAGCATAAGAAGAGAATTTCTACACCCTGAGGTTTCACCCCACACCCACCAATTAGCAGATCCAATTGCCTAGCCCTTTGCCTGCCAAACTATCTTTTAAAACCCTTTCTCTCCAACCTGAGCAGATAAATTTGACACCTTCCTTCCATCTCTTCATATGGTGCCTGCGATATTAAACTCTATCTCTGCTGTAACTCCTGCTATCTCTGTGTGTTGGCTTCCTCTGGAGCAGTAAGCAGTGAACCTGGTGGTAAGACTGTAACAGTAGCTGGACTATAGATGCATGACACCATACCTGGCTAATTATTTTTACTTTTCATAGAGAAGAGGTCTCACAATTGCCCAGGCTGGTCTCACTCCTGGCCTCATGCTAGGCTCCCAACTTTGCCTCCCAAAGTGCTAGGATTACAGGCATGAACCACCGTGCCTGGCTAACCTTTTTATTTTTTTAGACATAAAGGATTGAGTTAAAACAGTCTTGAGTTCATGGCACTGCCCCATCACTGGTTTCACAGCCGCCTTAACCCCATGTCCCACTTTCATTTGCCTTCTTCCCCCTTACAGAAAACCATTCCATTTAATGCGTGTGCTGTTAGTTGTACATGTTCTTGTCTGTTGGGTATGTTATACTAATTTATGTTAGGGATGGGTGTTACAGACCTTATTCTTTTCTTCCTTTTTAAACTCAGTATAATGCACTTTGCCCTGGGCATGTTGTTGCTTCTAACTATTTCACATGCTCCACATTTTTCCTGCTGCTTCTCAGACACCTGGATCATCTCCAGATCCTCAGCACCACAGTCTGAATAAACAGCCTCAGAGATGTCCTCATGTAAATTTGAGTGAGGTTTTGTTTTGGGGGTTTTTTTGTTTTGTTTTTTTGAGACAGAGTCTCACTATGTCACCCCCAGTAGAGTACTGTGGTGTCAAACTCTTGGGCTTAAATGATTCTTTTGCCCACCACAATGCCTGGCTATTTTTTGATTGGAGTTGTTGTTGTTTTGCCAACCTGGGCAGGCCAGTCTGGGCCTGCCAAACTACTCAGGCCTGGGCTGGGTTCGAACCTGCCAGCTCCAGTGTATGTGGCTGGTGCTCTACTCACTGAGCTACGGGCGCCGAGCCAAGTGAGGTTTTTTATTTTTCCAAGAAATATATCCAGAATTGGGGCTTGCTGGTCATGAATTACAGTGATATATGACTACCTGCTTGCTCTCCGGAGTGGCTGCACCAGTCTACATCCTCACCAATAGCATAAGAGTATACCTTATCCCCATATTCCTGATAATACTTGCAATCATTCAGCTTTATATTTTTAGCCAGTGTAATAAAATAATATCTCATTGTTCAAAAAAAGTTTTCATTACTCTGATAGCTAATGAATTAGGGCCCCTCTTTATAGGCTCACCAGCCTATTTGAGCTCGTTTGCAAATCGCCTATTCATTTCCTTTGTTCATTTTTCTTTTGGGGCTTCTGCTTTTAATCTTAATTTTAATAGCTCCTTATAATTCTAGGTACTGTATCACTTTTTTAAAAAATTTAGTTTTAGGTATAACAACACTCAATTTGTCATCTTTGTTAACTTTGATCACGATGTGTTCTCCATTAAAGATATTTCCTTAATTTTAAGCAATTAACTTAATCAGCTTTGGCCTTATGATTTTTCTTCTGCTGTTCTTTTGAAGCCCTTCCCTGCCTCATATGCCAGGAAGATATTAACCCAAAATATTTGCCATTAACTTATAACCTTTTGCCTTGAGGTCATTAATCTTTTTGGAGCTGTCCTTGTATACTCTGGTAGTTAGGAATCTGGTTTAATCTTTTTCCCTGTAGTGAGACAGTTTTTGCAATACTATCTTCTAATCAATGTTTTCTTTAGACAATATATTGTGATGAAACATTCACCATATATCAAATTCTCATCTATAGATATGAACTGTTAGTTCTCCATTTTGTTCCATTTACTCTTTTTTGGCTCCTGTGCCAATATCATACAGTAGTTTGGGGTTTTTTTTAATCATGAGATAGAAGACAAAGAAAAATGCACAGAACATAAATCTACCACTTAATGATTTGAAATGATTACCTAGATCACAGCTACTCAGGTTAAAAGAGAGTTCACTTTCTGTCCCCCAGAAGTCCTACGTGTAGCTTTTCATTTGTAGCATCTTTCCACTATCCTTAAAGTAACTGTTCTCCCAACGTGAAGACCACCCTGACAATTATGATAATTAATTCCTTATTTTGATTTTTAAAAAAACTTGATTAAACATGTCTATAAATCCGCGCCTGTAGTCCCAGCTACTCGGGAGGCTGAGGCAAGAGAATCACTGAAGCCCAGGAGTTGGAGGTTGCTGTGAGCTGTGTGAGGCCACGGCACTCTACCAAGGGCCATAAAGTGAGACTCTGTCTCTACAAAAAAAAAAACATGTCTATAAATCCTAAACTTTAGTTCTACATGTTTTTGAACTTTATTAAAAAAAGATTTGTAAACTAACATAAAATCTTAAGCACCCCCCAGCTAACTCAATGGATGCCCTCTTAGCCAAGGAGACCCCAGACATACTCTAAAGCTGAGTTGCCAGCCATTGGAAGAGAGGTAGACGTGCCTCGCCATGCCCCCTTCCCTTCTTAGAGTTATCATTAGTAATTCATTAACGGGCCTGAGTTTATGCAAGACAAAGCTTAAACCACATCTGCATGTCCTCAATTTACTTGAGTCAGTATATGTTCAGTGGCTTGTCCCTGATTAACAGACTTTCTTATCTTAACTTAAAACATGGCAAGACTTTAAACCAAGCTTCACTTCCTTAACCATTTATTACACAAACAAAGGATCTTTAAATCCACTTATAACCTATAATTCCTCACTTCAAGATGTTCTGCCTTTTTGGACCAAACCAATGTACATCTTCCGTGTACTGATTTATGACTTTTTGTGTAATTCCTGTCTCCCTGAAACTGTAACCCAACCACGGTGAGACCACTTGCTCAAGACATCTTGGACTTGACTCTTCAGGCCATGGCCACACACATTTGGCTCAGAATAAACCTCACTGAATTATTTTACAGACTTTGGATTCTTTTCCGTTGGCGGGTTGTACAGTGTGCATTCTTTTCTGCCTGGCTTATTGCGCTCAACATCATTTGTGAGTTTCATACATGTGTTGTGTGTGGTAGCAGGCTATTAAACACTTCACTTCTCTCCATATTCATGTCTTTAAAGATCCTCCCATCAAAACATAGGGTTTGGCTCTCTTCTCTTGGTAAGGGTGGGCACTGATACTCGTTTTGGCCAACAGCATGTGGTGAAAGTGACCATGAATCAGTTCTAAACTTGGACCTCCAGCAATCTACATGCTTCTTCCCTAAATATTGGGCCTCCTGCCTCTCTCATGTGAATAAGCCTGGGCTGGGCTGCTGGAAATGATATATGTGAACCAGAGCTGAGATAGCTTGGTTGTCTGAGCTGAGGCCTCAGAAATGTAAAAGAGTCTTACAGCCAATCACAGATGCATGAGGCAGCTCAGCTGAGACCAGAAGAACTTTCCAACTGAGCTCAGTCTAAAGGGCTGATCCACAGAATTGTGAGCTAAATGAAAGATTTTGGTTTTAAGTCACTAAGTTTTGGGTTGGTTTCTTGTGTATGAGAGATAACCAGTATGGGCTTCACTGATGTCTATACCACAATTTATTCTACTGTGCATAGAAATGTGGTTTGTTTTCAGTTTGGGATTTCTATGAATTGTGCTGCTATAAAAAATTTTCATCATGCCTTCTAATGCATAGGTGCATGCAGTTCCATTGGGTATATATGCAGGATTGGAATTTCTTTTTAAAAGCTCTCTGAAGCTACTATACAGCCATCCTCCCCCAGTTGGGTTACTATAATTAGATCAGGATAGTATTCCCAAATAAGCTGCATTCTACCTCCAAATTCCCAACAGTACTATACCCCATGTGCTATACCCCTTTCTTATTTGGAGTTGTGAGGTGAAACTATTTTTCTCTCATCTTCGGGGGAATTACCTACAGTGTTTCAGACCATTAGCCTCCTAAAAATTTCACTCTTGTGGGAGGCCATCAAATCTTCATGGTTTATCTCCTACTTTCTAGCTCATTAAGTATGTTTAAGTAACTTTTCATTTTACAGGGACTCAGATTCTTTATCCCAAGAGGTTTCTCTACTACCAGTAATATGTGGAACAAAGAGTCATGAGTTTAGAGAGGCTCTGCCTAACACTCCGGGATCATCCAAGTCATGTAGCACTTGGTACTTGAGATGAAGGGTGATGTGACTCCATCTGCCTCTAGGACCTAAGTATCAGTCTCATTTCATTTAAGTGTCCTTTTTCTCCTATAGTAATAACTCGCAAAGTGATATAGTGATGCACTGCTCAGCTTTGCCTTAAAACTGGCAATTAAAGGTAAGGTTCTCAATAAAATGATAGCCCCATCATAGCCTCCAGACTCTGTCCTGCTCCATTTGCTAGTGAAGTTCAGCACCCCACCCCACCCCCAGGAAGTAGCCATTGAAAAGTTAAAGAGTCTACACCTCTAAGATTCAGGAGTTTACCCTCCTTCTGCAGCAATAGGAACCAACAAGGATCTTCTTTCCTGTTACACCTGAGGAATCAACACAGGACAACACACAGACTTGCACATAGCAACCAAATAAAAAGGGAAGTTTGGGCTGAGGTAATTAATTCCATTGTCCCACAAACACAAGGAGAGTCAGAGCTCCATGTCTCTTCAGCTGATTATATTGTGCTCACATCACCTGGATTCTACTCTCTACCTCATACAAAGAGCTGAGTGGAATGGGATTTGTGGTAATACAGAGGGAGTCATGAGGGTGTAGCAACCATGGGATGGGGATGGGGATGAGCTATAAGCTTTCTCTTCTTGCCTTTGGCCTAGCAGACTCCTGAATGGTTTCTGTTTAAATAGAACCAGGAATGCCTAAGGATGTATATTTAATTCAAACATCCTGATACTCTCTCATTAATCCAGTTTAACAAGTACTTACCAAGTGACTTCAAGTTACACAGTGCCCTAGGCCTAGGGAGCTAAATGTTGGTAAATAAGTACTAGGGAAGAAAAGAGAGAAAGAGTGTGTGTGTGTGTGTGTGTGTGTGTGTGTGTGTGTGTGTGTGTGTTGGGGGTGGGAGAGAGAGGGAGAGAAAGCAAAGAAGGATAAAAAGAAATACCTCTTTAGTACTTGAGAGTTATAGGGGAAATGTACAAATTATGATAACCACGTTATTAGTCGACTTTAGCTGATTGCCACTAAAATATTGAAGAGAAAAAATGTCAGGCTCGCATCAGCCTCTGACTAGTTTAAGGCATGGCAATAAATTCAGAAGGTCTCCTTGGTAAAGCTGAAAGGGAATCCCAACTTCTGCAGGGTTGGCGGGTAGATCACACTGAAGACCAGAAATAGGAATTAATTGCCAAAAGCAGTAGACATTAAGAGAAAGATGATTTCACAATCTTAGCAAACGTCTCACTGAGATAATACCCGGGTGGATGTGCTTGAGAATCCTGAATTCCAAAGAGTTTCTGAAGTCTCCGGGCCTGAGGAAGTGGTCTATATCTCCTATGCCATCCCCCATTGCTAGAGGATAGCAGTTTTCTCCTGACTGGAGATTATGCAGAGCCTCTAAAGGTGTGTGCTTTGAAAACTGGTACTCGTAGAACCTCGTGACTTCTAGGCCCATAACTAGGTCAGGTCTCAACATGATTCAATCAGAAAAGTAGTGGGCATGCTCAGGAATAAAAAACATTACCTACTACAAAAATTGTAGTACTTGGATAATAATAAATAATTATGGCAGGACCTGGAAGAACACATTGGGAGTAGATATTGGGGGGTGCTGAACTGTTGGAATATAAGGCTAAATAAAAGAGTATTTATTGATATGGTGAGTCAAAATTTAATGTCCATTGGAGACAGTTCTGATACATTGCTTAGATGGCTCCTTGAAGCTTGGAAACAATAATGCCTGGCAGTAAATAAAGTGGAGATACTGGAAATGTCTCAGCAGGGTATTGAAGATGTGGTCAAAAGAATCAGGGAAATGAGTATCTTACAGAAGGATTATTACCTAAGACAGAACCTATCAAGAATATTCCCCTGCAGAACCTGGAAGAGACTTGCTATGCAAAAGCAACAGGGAATATGCTAGTGACGGGGGAACTGGAATCATCTGGAAGCTCATAGTTGTAGTCTGTCCTTCAAGGTAAGGATTATACTTTAAACAAATGTGGTGCTGTATCCCTGATAATTACAATACACGGGGTTTGTGGCTGAGGCTTGATGGTAGGGGAGATTGTTATGGAACTTGGCTCCCTGGTGTCAACATGGATGACAGGGTGCCAGAATAGCAGAACTCAGTTGGTAGCACTTCATTAGGAGTGGCAACGTAGACAAAAGTGCCATAAGGTACAGTCAAACTGGAATGACAACCAGGGCCCTGACTCAGAAGTATTTGTCTGTTCTGTTTACAGAAGTAAAGTTCTGTTTACAGAATTAAACTCTGTTGTCAGTTAACTCTTCTGCTTTCGGTCCCGGTATTGTCAGATTTGACTGTTGGAACATTACATAGAAAAGCACAATGGTCTACTATGTTGATGACATCAATTAGACTCAATATAACCTTAGTTGAATCCTGGTAGATCAAAAACTGGTAAGTATGACACATGCAGGCCTGTCACAGGGTGGCCAATAAACTCCTCTAAGAATAAGGGGCTGCCACACTAGGGAAGTTTTTAGGTATCTGGCAGCCTGAAACATACTGAAATGTTCTGCCAAGGGAAAGACAGATTATTGCACCTTCTACTTCCTTCCACTGAGGCAAAGACAGTGCACTCAGCAGGACTTTCTGGAATCTGGAGCCAACACATATGACACCAGGGGAGGCTTGGTGAGAGGGAGCCCTAAAGACTTGGTGGGTCCGACAGTGATGTGCAGCCCTGGTCACATATGTCCTTCATGGCCCATAAGCTGGTGCTCTGTCTCTCACCAAGGCTGAACAAAGGATTTTTCAGTACTAGAGCCTGGTATGAGTCCTCAAAATGAACCTAACTAGGCAGTGGCAAGTTGATTACATTGAAATTCTTCCACCCTAGAAGGGACAGCAATTCATACTTATGGGAATCAACACATATTTTGGGTATGGATTTACCTTCCTGGCG
The DNA here is from genome assembly GCF_027406575.1 of Nycticebus coucang. NCBI lineage: Eukaryota > Metazoa > Chordata > Mammalia > Primates > Lorisidae > Nycticebus > Nycticebus coucang. Next base: position 30,174,656 of record NC_069785.1, on the reverse strand, counting down.
GTGAGCACTTTGCCAGCACCACCATTCAAGAACATGTGATATATATTCTCATGAGATCCACATAAAACATCCTTGGATTAAGCATTGCACTTCACAGAGGAAGAGTGTGACAAGAGCAGATGGTCATGAGCTTCATTGGTCTTCTCCTCACTCAGAAGTTCCCAACCTCATAGTTCATTGAGATAGCAGGGCCAATTTAAGGATGACACTCTTCGTGGTTGCATTGCTGCCCTTCAAGATAAGCTATATGCTGTAAACCAATGGCTGTTAGATGGTGCTGTAACCTTGATAGGTACAGTGAACAGAACTGGAAACCAAGGGGTGAAAGTTAGAGGCGTATTTCTCACTATCACTCCCAGTGACTGACTTAGGGAATTTATTTTTCCCATTCTCACATTTTTGCTGGACTTGATTATTGAGCTAATTGGGTGCTTCTACCAAGGACACCACAAGGACTCAACTAAGGCTATGTTACTCTTCTCATTTCTTCACTCCTTCTTCCTGGGATCACATGTCAAATAAACTATCTAGGCCAGAAGCAGTGGCTCATGCCTGTAATCCCAGCACTCTGGAAGGCAAAAGCAGGTGAATTTCTTGAGCTCAGGAGTTTAAGACCAGCGTGAGCAAGAATGAGATCCCCATCTCTGCTAAAAATAGAAAAACTATATGGGTGTCATGGGGTATGCCTGTTGTCCCACCCCATTGGGAAGCTGAGGTAAGAAGATCACTTGAGCCCAAGGGTTTGAGGTGGCTTTGAGCTATGACACCATGGCACTCTACCTAGGGTGAAAGAGTGAGACTCTGTCTTTAAAAAAAAAAAAAAAGTAAACTATCCATACCCAGGTCTTTACCTAAGGGTCTGCTTTCAAGGGAACCAAACTAAGACAAATGGTACCAAGAGTGGCCCTAGCAAGCAGAGCTTCAGGATGGGATTCTAGAACACTAGCTGATATCAAGGACCCCACTGAAGATGGTAAGTGAGAAAGAAGTGGCGCCCCCAAAGTTTATCTTGAGACAAGGTTCTGCATGAAAATGATTTATTAAGAAGTGTTCCCATGGTGGGAAAAAGCTGGGGGAGATAGAAAGTGAGACCAGGAAGGGAAGAGTGTCATATTAAGCAATGTTCCACAGAGGGTAACCTTGGCTCAATCTTTTAGGGGCTTGGCACTAGAATTAGAAGGCAGCTTTGGGTGAAGAGTGAGCTCATAATCTTTGGAAGATTATGATGTCTCCCCACTGGAAATTCAAGACCCTCTCCCTTCTCCTCCTCAGGACCCAAGGGTACTTTTCCTGGAGCACAGCCATATAGGACATCCAACTACAACTGATTCCAAGGATGCCTCTGTGCAGGATGCCAAGAGAATGTGAGACCCATGAAACTTCTTGCTCTTCTGCCTGTGAGTTCTAGCCTGTACTAAGTGTGGCTTGCTGGCAATATCCGAGTGCTTTTCAGGACAGTTGGAGATTTAAGGAGCTCCAGAAACAGTTTTACCCTAAAAATAAAGTGTGAACTAGGAGCTCAGGAAAAAAAAAAATACGTGGACCAAATGTAGATTTTGATAATGCTCATGTGCTTCATGCTCACATGTTTCTAGCTATAGTCAAATCATTTTCCTCCTGGTGCATGGAATCACTCCTCCTGAGTGATGTTAAAAAATGTTAGTTATCTGACAATCAAAAATGCCTAGAGAAGGACGTGGGACTATTTTAGAAGGGAAAAGAGCAGACCCAAGGGGGATAAGTGGGGATAACAGAGCTGCATTATCATTTGAAGAGATGTCATGGAGAAGAAGAAATTGATTTGAACAATAACACTCCTTGCATACCTATAAAACCAATGGGAAAGAGCTATAAGGCAGACATTTTTCAGTTTCTAAGTTTTTAAGAAGAAAACTTCAAATATCCAGAACTATCAATAGGTAAAATACATTGCCACAAGAGAAGTGAGTTTCCTGTCACTAGAATTATTCAGACAGAGGATGGAAGATCATTTTTGCAGGAATATTGTGAAGGAAATTAAAGTTGATCATTTCAGTCCTGGAGTATGATGATTCTTGTCTTTGACAAAAATAAAGGTGGACTTAACAGGAAAACCAAGAGAACTCTCAAGGGTCAGGATCAGAGAAAATACCAGATTACTAAATGCTTAGGGATGAGATGAGCCTGACCTCTGCTTCCAAACCACGTCACATTAGAAGAATATGAACCCCTAAATTACCAACCAGCCTTATTTGTGACAGTCTGTTTTGCTGAAAGCATGAATTTGTGCTTTAGTTGAATTTAGGTGCAATGATAATTCACTCAATAAGTTCTGGGGAAAAAATTCTTCTTAGAATCAAACTGGCCAAAGTAGGAAGGAAAATATTTACAAAATCAAGAAGTTCCTTTTAAAGCCTAACAGGATACAGCATTAGTGTATCAAAACCCTATGTAGAAACCAGAGATGTCTCTAGCTAGTTATGATGTCTGTGAGTATAAATGAGGATCAATGGAAATTTAGAAAATTTGAGAAGTCAGAAAAGATATACTATGGTAATCTATGGAGTCACACACAGCGCCTGTGCAGAGTGAAGCACTAGCTCTGAGCTCGCTTCCCACCTGTGGCCTGAAGGAGTCTCTTGGGTAAACGCCTTGAGGATGAATGAATGGATCTTAGAGTTAGGTGTATATTTAACTTTCTTAGCTTGTGGAGCAGTATCATACTGTCATGATTATTATAGCTTGAAATCAGGCACCTTGGTTCTCCAACTTTGTTCTTTTTCAAAGTTGTTCTTTTGCAATTCAAGGTCACCTGCATTTCCATATAAATTTTAGAATCAGTTGGTCAATTTCCAGGGGGAGAAAGCCACCTGTGATTTTGATCGGTATTGCATTGAATTTATAAATCAGTTTGGGGAGAATTGACATCCTAACAATATTGAGTCTTACAACCTATGCATAAAGTGTATCTCTCAATTTATTTTGGTCATCTTTAACTTTTTCAACAAAGTCTTGTGTTGAATATACGGATCTTTCGCATCTTTTGGAAGGTATTTAAATCTCCGATTGTGTCTGTGGGTTTGTCTGTTTTTCTTGCAGTTCTGTTTTTACCTTACTGTATTTGGAAGCACTGTTGTTAGATGCACATTTAAGATGTTATGTGTTTTTAATGAACTGACCCCTTTATTATCATGAAATAGACCTACATTTCTGATACACTCTTTACTCTGAAATCTACTTTGTCTGATAGTGATATAGTGACAGCTTTTTTCGTGCATTTTAATCTATTTTTTTCTTTTGGCATATTTGTGTTTTTATATTTAAAATCCATTTTCTGTGAAAAGTATCCAATGTACTCAATACTAATATGAAACCAAAATATAAACAACTACACGTCCACACGGAAGAAAAAACACAAGTATAGTCTAGCAAGGGGGAGGGGAGAGGAGAGAATGATTGGCGGGCTCTCACGTAATATGCAAAATGGGAGGGTGTTCAGAATGCCCCCTGGGTGAAGGGCTCAACTACAACTAAAACTTTACCTTAGAACTGAAAACAATGTAACCTAAACATTTGTACCCTCATATTACTCTGAAATTTAAAAAATAATAATAAAATAAAATAAGATAAAGTCCATTTTCTGTCCAGGCACAGTGGCTCATACCCATAATCCCAGCCCTTTGGGAGGCTGAGGCTGAAGGTCATTTGAGGCCAAGAGTTAGAGACCAGCTTGGGTAATAGCAGCATACAAGCGGGGGAGGGGTGTCAGGGACTGACCTCACCATGGTTTAGCTGTTATGTATTTGTTTATGCAGAGTTGTGGTTCTGCCATTTATGACCTTTGTTATTGGACCTTTATCCATCCACGTGTGACACTTTCCCATATCAGCACTCTTGGATCAGCATTTCGCAGCACCTTTCTTATCAGTAGGGAGTTGCAGTCTCTTTCCCAGGAAAAACTGGTGTTCTATTATTTTCTAAGTGTTTTTCACAGTGAAGTTAGTAAGCAATGTATTTGCATTTGATGAAGATCGAGATAATATATATATGGCTGAAAATATAGAATAACTGATAATTCTGTAAATCTATGTCAAGCCATGACTGATTTTTTTTTTTCCTCATGATACAGACTCAATGTGGCAAAGAGGCAATATAATTTGTCAGTAGCTGATACAGGAAGAACCGATACTATTAGATTTTGATGGAAATGATGAGGACATTTTCACTAGTTCACAGAGGGAGCTAGAAGATTCCTAGGGGTGGAACATGAAATTATTCATTCTGAGGGAGAGAGTGAGGAGGAAGAATAAGATAATGACAATGATGATGACGGAGAAGAAGAAATACAAAATACGGAGCCCAAGAAAAGACCATGCCCAGCAGCAAAAATAGACCTAGCCTATGGCTCAGAGTATGGCACCATCAGGAATAATATGGAACTCACAGCCGATAAAGCGTCAGGGGAAGTGACTCAGCTAATAGTATGAGGGCTCAACCAGGAATATGATAGGGAATAGAACCCAAAACTCCATGGGGTGCTTTCCAACTATTTATTGATAATGAAACTATAGGTGTAATTATCAACTTTACAAACCAGAAACCACATCTAGTCAAAGAGTTATGTAAGGATGTATTTGTCCAAAATTCTGAGGATTTTGTAAAAGATGAAATATTAGGACTAATTGTAATTCTCCTAAATTGTAGTGTGTACCAGCGAAATAAGACAATACCCAAGATCTTTTTAGTGAGGAAAAATTTTCAATTTACTATGCTACATTTTCAGAACACAGAATGCAATGCCTACTAAAATGTCTACATTTTGATGACGCTGCAACACATGAGTTTGCTCCAGTTTGAGAGCTTTGGAATATAGTTATAAATAACCTGTCACTTTACTACAGTCCTCCTGAGTCTGTCACTGTCCGTGAGGAATTGATGTCTTTCCATGGTCATTACAGTCACTTACATACAAAGTGATTCTTCTGCAAACAACTGTTTAGCAGTAGAGCTTATGCAAGGAAATCAGAGAACCTTCCAGGAAATTACTAGAGTGGCTATGAGATTAGAAAAAGACTGGTTCAGTGCAAAAGAAATATTATCATGGACAGAAAGTTTACCTCCATCACCCTGGCTTTTGACTTGCTATGAAAGAATATAACAGTTGGTACTGTTTTAAGTGATAAAAAGGATTTACCTCTAAAACTCAGATCAGTAAGATTTGCCCTCTCTCCCTATGTGGCATTAGAAATTACGTTCCAAAGACAGGAGAGGTAGTTACAGTACTTTTCACACACCATGAAGATATGAAGGTGACAGAAAACAAGCCTGATGTAATAATAATGTTTACATTAATATAAATGTCTTTAATAATGTTTCTAAAGCAGTGTTGACACACTTGATAAGTGAGTGAGAACATATTTCTGTCACTGAGAAACTTGGCATTGACCCATGCCAATTTTCTTCAACATCATAGACATTGCAGGATACACTTTGTATGTGATATTTTTGTGAAACGAATAGTCACTGGTCACAATTTCATTGTTAGAAACAATAGAGAATTAAATACTTTTTGAAAGATATGGCATGACAGCTCTATGAAAAAAAAGAAGGCACATACCTAAAATCCACACGATCTCCGCAACAAATTTACAATGGCAAGGAACCTTTGTGGACATGTGTGCAATCTAGGACAAGGTGCAGTGACCAGAGGAACAGTTCATACTGAACCATAAGGAAGAGTTACAAGACAAGCAGTGAAAAGTGGACCAAAAGCCATCGCTGCTACCTTTGTGCCCAGGGGAGAGGCTGGAAATACATGAAGGCATAAGATGAGTACAGCAAATGCATCTCTCCCTGCCACACAGCAACAGAAGAAAATATAATGAAAATAACGTGTAGAGAATGTGATTTAAATGTTGCTAGTTACTTGTACCATGATATGTAAAACTTATAGGTTTTTTGCAAAATTATAGTACTAGTTGTTCTGGGGTCAGTGACTAACCCCTATTAGTGTTCATTGGGTACCAAATTGGCATTGCTACATGACTGCTATGGGATACCCTATCTCTACTCAAAAAACAAACAAACGAAAAATCTGGGTGCGATGGCATGTGCCTCTAGTCCCAGGCACTAGAAAGGCTGAGGCAAGAGCACTGCTTGAGCTCAGAAGTTTAAGGCTAAGGTGACCTATGTTCATGCCACTGCACTCCAGCCTGGGCAACAAAGCCAGTAATGCTGTCTCTAAAAACAAAAACTATTTGTTTGTTTTTTAAAAATTAATCTAATGATCTTTAGCTATTAATTGAGGTGTTTAGACCTTGTACATTTAAATTTGGACTCTGGAATAGACAGTAATATTCAAATGGATATTTCAAATATTTAAATATAAATGAATCTTAGAGTTGAATAATGACATTTGTTATAATAACAGTGTTAACTAACATTTTCTTCAAATTGCCCATCACAACTAAGAAATATTTAAAGAAGGTCAAGTTTTGCTGTTCCCTTTCTCCTTCAGCTCTCTTAACATGCAGCGACACATCCTTATGCCTCAACAACCCTGTTTGTAGCCTTCGGGGGATGCACTTCTGTGTGCATTTTTCACTGCAACTTCAACCATGCCCATTTCAAAAGATCTTCCTTGCACACTGAAGTTTCTCAAGTTTGTGGATGAATATTATGGGTTACACCTAATTTGGCCACTTCCTGGCAGTAGATAAGAGTGTCCGTGCAACTTCCCTCATGAGGCATCTTCAAATCAGACTGCAGGCCTGAGTCCTGACCTTGGGCAGGGCTCCTCCAGAGAGCTAATTCCATTTCTGATATATAAAGTCATGACAACTTCACCCACCCAAGTGGCACTTCTCTGATTTGAGTGCATTTTCCTAAGCTAAAGATAAGGCTTATCCCTGAAAAGTGAAGAAACTGGTAGGAGAAGATTGGAGTGAAGTTGGAATTGAAAGTGAGGTGATTGCGAGGACAGAAGGCATGTAGAGTTGTATGTACGGATACATGGAGTTGTGACACAGATGTATCCACGGATAACCGAGAAGGTTACAGGGGTGGAGTGTCACGTACAGTGAGGGAAGTAATGTGAGATTATACTAGAAAGGAAAATCGGGGTCTGTACGATGGCCCTTGTTGTTGGTTTAAAGCCTATTAGCATGACTTCCAGAGATGTCTGGGGTGCAACAGAGACACAGGAAAGAAGAAAAAGAAAAGAATATGTTGTCTGCTAGTAATTTCAATAACTCTTTACTCAGCCTTTCATTACTGATAGTATGTGATCATTTGACAACTGATCTATGAGCTAGGGAAATAATGACAGGTCCAGGAAGGTAAAAACAATTCATGTTACATTATATTTAGTAGAACAAGGACAGGCAGGAGAGGGAGGGAGTAAGGGGCAGTCAGTAAGCAGAATCAATGAAAAAGCACAGCAGGTGAATCTTAGTTTCTCACATAGATTCACTGATTACCACATTTTCCATATTATTACAGTCGTTTTATGTTACAAATAATGCAAAGATACATTCTTATAATGAAAAATGTAGGGCCTTCCTTTGATATCCCCCACCCCTCTACTAATCAATCCCAATCTCCTCCTTTGACTACACACCATTTAGTTTGGTATGTATTTTTCCCTTCATTTTTATATGCATTTAAACATTTGCACTCCTATGTGCATTTATAAATATGCACTTACATTTTATATTGTGTGAGGTCATATTCTTTTTATCATTTTTCTATTTGTTCTATGATGTTTCCCTGAAATTTACAGACATGCCTCTCTCAGCAAACACATAATTACCTTACTCATACCAATTCAGAGTAGCTACCTTCTTTCCACCCCTTCTTTCAAGTAAAATGCTGAAGCAAGAATTCTGGGCTCATAGGAATCATGAAATTGTTTGTGAAGAAGCTATTGTGATGGTTTCTGCTATGTTGGAGGCATAGCTTTACGCTTAGTAACTCCACAGAGTGTCTAGGGTTTGGAAATAAGCATATAAACCCAAGACACATTTGTATCCTGGCAAATAGCACATATGGGTTTATATGACTGTCATGTCCAGTTTCATGAGCTCATACCCTAAACACTGTAACCCACACTAATGTATCTTCATGCCCCCAAAATAACATGAATTCACATTCTCCAGGACATCTCCTTTCACTAGGAGATGAGAATTTCTCCACAAATTCCCAAGGATGGGAAGATGGTGGCAATGTCAGTGGCATAGTTTTTGAAACTCTCTAAACTCTATTTCTTTCTTTCTTTCTTTTTTTTATTCTTTATAAAGTAATTTATTGAGTGGCCACTCAATAAATTGTCCTTACTGTCCAGGAGCTTACAATCTAGTTAGAGATAAATGAGACAGAATGTATTTCTGGCACAGATAAATAAGTACTATAGTAACATAATATAAAGGAAAGTTACTTTGTGTGGGAATCAGAAAGGGTGTCATATAACAGATAATCTGAAGATGCTGGGAGAATGGGCACCAAAGATCCCATTCTTGGTAAAGGAAAGCACCCCCAGAAAAAGAGGAAAACTAAAAAGCCGAGTGAGTCAGAATAAAGAAAAGTCAGCTAGTTTACATTCAAGCTAGCCATTGCTAGCAAGCTTCTTGCCTTTTCTGAAATTCTAGCCTGTTGGGGATACAGCTTACAAACACCCTGCTGGGTCTGGGAGCACTCTGAGGAGAATAATGGTCATAGAAGAGACTATGACAAGTCCTAAGAAAGATACATCTTCTGGGGCATTTCCTGCGCATGAAACAGGCAAAGCAGATACCCATTGTGGAGATTTGCATTTGCCTGGGGCAGAGACCAAGGGAGCAGCTCAAGCCCTGAGATATGGGCAGAAGAGCTTATATCCCTTATAGCAGAGGAAAATCCTCTGTGGTGGTGATGGGAGGAAAATGCCTCCCTCCCACCGATCCCTCAGAGGAGATTAATGCTGGTGGCGTTTTCCTCCACAGAGAACTAGCAGTGCTTAACACATCCTTAGAAATTTGCATGTGTGACCTCAAGCCAGAGGCTCTCCCAATACAAGGCTCAGATTTCAGATTACTGAAGGCCACCCTTAAAGTTAGTAATAATAACAATAGGAGCTGATATGATCAATCCGAGAAACTGCTGATGTCTTTGTTCCTCCCTCATCTTACCCTCTGGGCAAATAGACTTCAACAAAATCAGAGTGGAGCAAACACTCTGGACCATTGCCAAAATCCCACGATGGGCAATGGACCCCTGAGCTCCCACTTTTAATTCTATTCTATGTCTCATGTCTTTCTTTACTGTTGTTTCTAACTCTATATTTCGTCAATCACAGGGAAATTTAAAGTGGCACAGGACCTTACACACCATCTAGGCTTACCTATCTAAATTGCAGTCTTCTTTTACCTATATTTAACCCTTATCTCCTCCAAGTGGATTCTCTCCATACTGTTTGATCCCTTGGAGTTCTCAACCTTTCCTGCCTTGAAATTTATTACAATCCTAAACACCTGCTTATGGCAGGTGACTCAAATTAAGACATTTTAAAAACTATAAGCATCTGTAAAAATGCTAGATATTATCATTATTCTCTAATTCTTTCCCTAGTGGTCTTCACAAAACTTGTAAATCTGATCTTGCCACATCCTGCTTAAAGTCTGTCAATGATGTCCCATTTTCTTAGAAAAAAGGCACAAATCCTTTAAATGTCCTGCAGATCTTCCTCTTTCTAGTTCTTCCTTATCCCGCTAGTTTCTTAAAGAGATAAATTTTCTCCCATCACTAAGCTTCTGAATATGCCGTTTCCTCTAGAAACCTCATACTCTACTCCTAGATTGGCCTAGTTAGCTTCTACTTACTCCAACTCGGTTTTTGCTCTGCTGGAGTTGTGTTTTTTTGTGTTAAGACAGCTCATTTCGGTTTGTATTTATGCATCGTTGGTTTGATTATTGTGAGAGAGGATACCCAAGAAGGGTGAGGTCTAGGAGAACAGGTCTTCTCAAGGAGACCACAAGGATACACCTGCAGGGTCCTCTCCATGGTGACTCAGCTCTTGGGAATTTGTAAACTTAACTTCCTGGAACTTGGAGATTTCCAAGATCTGTAAAATCCTGTAGTTCTGTAGGGGCTGGAATAGCATCTCTCACTTAATTCAAACTGGCCAATGAGAAGGGTACCTGTGGGGTGGAACTTTTTGACTGTTGATAAAAAGGGAAAGACCAAGCCAGTCTGGGAGCAAGGCCATTTGAAATTCTTCTATGCTGTAAGCTCCCGACTGGTGAATAAAGCCCTTCCTCTTATAAACGTGGTGTTTGGGTGCTCTTTCTCTCTGCTAGGCCTCCTCTTCCTACGATAATTGAACTGATTATCTCTCCCCCTAGAAAACCACATGAGATCCAGGACACTGCCATTCCTATAACTGGGAATAACAGGCCCTCAATTGATACTTGCGGAAACGTGTAAGGTTGTCACTTGTTGCAGGTATCCGCTACCTGCTTCGGCTCTGCTTGCATGAAAAGGCATTTACTAACAGGAGCCTAGTAACAAGGCAAACAACTGCAAAGTGGCCCCAAAGGTCCTCAAATTGTGACACAAAATCTTAATGTCACTTCCCAGAGACCTTGTGCTGGACTGCGCTGGGGATGGTAGGAGAAGGGGCCGGCAGGACGCAGAGGAAGTAGCCCGCGGGTGAGAATTCAGAACTCGAAAGAAAGGTTTTAAATCAGAAGCATTCCTCAATCTGCGGTCAGAGTCTCTGGTCCGGCGCAGCACAAGCTGTGCTTTGTGGGGGTACGATGGACCAAGGCTGTGGTGGAGGAATGGAGGCCCCTAAGATCCACACTCGCCCTGAGGCAGTCCAGATCCTGGAACTGTGTGGTCTCAACCCGACCACCCACTTCGCAGAGCAGCTTCAGGTCCCACTGCTGGATCTCGTACAACTGAATGGTGCCCCGTGCCAAGTTGCCCAAGGTTACAGATTTGGTGCAGGGCACCCACTTACAGTCGAACACTGTGAAGTTGAGGCCCTTCTGGATATGGGCGATGATCTCAGGCTTCTCGAAGGCCAACATGGTCCAGCCGATTTCATTCACTGGCAAACGCCCCTCCCAGACCTTGACCTCTAAACTCTATTTTTAAAACAGATAGAGCAACTGGATCGCAAAAGGTCAGCCCCATGGAAAACATTTACAAAGCCCCATGACCAGGTATCTCCACAACTCTGACAAACAGCTGCGGGACATGCACGGTATCAACCTCTGTGTGGAAGAAGACTGGAGGGATGGGTGCATCTAAAAAATCTGAGAACAGGGAATCCTAAAAGAGCTGACAAGAATTCACAGGCAAGCACAGTGGGCCACTTTGGAAACAGTAGCTGCACCCAGGAGGGGTGTTATCTAGTCCAATATTGGGTGATGGCCAGGGTTCCCCAGCAGGGAATGAAGGGGCTGCACCAATCCAGGACCAGCCCCTGTGAACTTTGAAGCAGACCCACCTGGGTTCCCTTCTGGGACAGAGTGCTATATTGAAGAGAAACTGCTGGAAGTAGAAGCAAAATTGAGCCGTCAGACAGGAAGAACAGGGATGATGGAAGATAAAAATGGGACAGTGAGAACAGAGCCAGGAAATTTCAGAAAACTATCTTATTTTTAAACAGTACACAATACCATGGAATAGCGAGCAGTTTAAACTGTGAACCATGTTTCTGTCTAAAACTTTATGAAAACAAAATTTGCATAAAATTGAGTACAGAAAAAGATCAAAGTCAAATCCCATCTAAAGTTATTCAACAACATTCATAAAGCAGAATGACATCCCTACATGTAGCAATACTAAAATACACAAAGAAAATGTAGGCCAAGGATTTCATAGCCAGTGATACTGACTTTCAAGTACAGGTCCATCTCATTTTATTGCACTTTGCTTTCTTATACTTCATAGATGTTGTGCTTTTTTACAAATGAAAGTTTTGTGGCAACTCTGCCTAGTGCGAATCTATTGCTGATATTTTTCCAGCAGTAAGTGTTCCCTTTGTGTCTCTGTGTCACACCTCGATAATTATCACAATATTTCAAAACTTTTCTTTATTGTCATATCTGTTATGGTGATCTATGATCAGGGATCTTGGACGTTACTATGATAATTGTTTTAGGACACCATGAACCGTGCCCATAAAAGACGATGAACTTAATTGATAAATGTTCTGTGTGTTCTGACTGCGCCACCAACCAGCCATTCCCTCACTTCTCTCCCTTCTCCTTGGCTCGCTCTAAAAAACGACGATATTGAAATGAGACCAGTCAATAATTGTATCATGGCCCTTAAAGCATTCAAGTAAAAGGAAGAGTCACATGTTTCTCACTTTAATCAAAACTAGAAATGATTAAGCTTAGTGAGGAAAGCATGTTGAAAGGTAAGATAGACTGAAAGCCAGGCTTCTTGTGCCAGTTAGCCAGGTTGTGAATGCAATGGAAAAGTTGTTGAAGGAAACTGAAAGGGTTATTTCAGCGAACACACAAATGATAAGAAAGGAAAACAGACTTATTTCCAATATGAAAGAAATTTTAGTCAGTTTATTTACTCATTCACCTTCTAAATGACATCTTGTTTACTTCCAAGTTTTGACCGTTATGAATAAACACTCACAGGTTGGTTTTTGAGTGGACCTAAGTTATCAACCTCTTTGGATAAATACCAAGAACCATTAGTGCTGCGTTGCGCGATAAGAATGTGTTAGGTTTTATAAGAAACCGCCAAACTGTCTTCCCATGTGACCGTGCATTTTGCATTCTCACCACCAATGAGTGAGAATTCCTGTTTGCTTCAAAGCTTCGCCAGTATTTGGTGTTATCAGTGTTCTGGATTTTTTTTTTTTTTGAGACACAGTCCCTATTACTACCCTGGGTAAAATATCATGGCATCATAGCTCACAACAACCTCAAACTCTTGAGCTCAAGCAATCCTCATGCCTCCGCCTCCAAGTATCAGGAACTACAGCCACCACACCTTGCTAGCTTTTCTATTTTTAGAAGGGACGGGGTCTCGTTCTTGCTCAGGCAGGTCTCAAACTCCTGAGCTCAAGCAATCTGCCAGCCTCAGCCTCCCAGAGGGCTAGGATTATAGGCATGAGCCATCACACCTGGCCAGTGTTCTAGATTTAGCATTCTAATAATGGTACCTCATTTTTATAGTGTAGTGGTATCTCATTTTTGTTTTAATTTTCATTTCTCGTATAATATACTCCTATGTTTATTTGCCATCTGTATATATCCTTTGATGCTGTCTCTGTTCAGGTGTTTGGCCCATATTTTAATCAGGTTACGTGTTGAGTTTTAAGAGTTCTTTGTGTATTTTAGATACAAATTCTTTGTCAGATATTTGTATTACAAATATTTTCACAGTCTCTGGCCTGTGTTCTCATTATATTGACACACTTTTTCTTTTTAGTGGAGTAGAAAATAGCACAGTACACTGCAACTGTAGTGAGGGCGAAAACTGTTTTATGAAATTTTTGTTTTATTCATGTGTGTCAGTGTGCATGTGTGGGGGGGGCATGTTGTAATGGACACCATACTTTCTTGTGTGGCTTGAGGTCAAGGAAGAAGTAGGAGAAGAAAGGGAAGAAAGGTTGAAGAACTCCTTTAGAGAAAACATTTATAAGACACTTGATGCGATTTACCTTCTTTCTCTCTGATACTTACCTAAAGCTTGTTTAACCACTAGCTAACAAATTCTTCCTGGTGTGGGCCTAGAAATGTTAATTAACTAACTTACAAATAAGTCCATTCTGTTATTCATCCACCAGTATTTACTCAGCTTCTATTGTGGGTTAGGCTTCAGTGAAAGAACCTTTGGAAATCTCATGGAAAAAAAAATTCCAATAACTAATCTCTTTGGATGGAACAATAAACAGAGTTAAACAATATATTTAAACAGAGATTTAAACTGGTTTTGTGATCATAATGAACAGAGGAATGTCACTGTGAGAGAACAAGGAATAATCAAGCATACATATCAAGACTGTCTACCTAGGGCTCTGGCTGGAAGGGATTTCGGGATCAGACTAGGCCTCCTGACAGCGCCACCATCCCATCTCGGCCTCTGATCCACTGGGCAGGGATGTGAACCTCCTGGGGCCACATATTCTCTCCACTTGGACAGCCTTGGATTTTTGCTTACACAGAGGACTCAAAGTATGTTAAGGGGTGGAAAACAATTATGATATTCATTGGGTTAATTCTTAAAAGGGAAGGGTGTAGAAAGTGAGAGAGGGAGAGAAAAAGGGAGAAAACCCCCCATAGGGGATGACATTGGTAGGGGTATGGAAGAGTCACCCCTGAAGGATAGTGTGTGCCATGCCACTGCTGTTTATCCACGGTAACTCAAGGTAAACCACTGGAAACGGGAAAATATGCTGGTTTGTAGCTGAGTTGAAAGTTATAGAAAAGAGACAATCTTGGAATAAGAATGTGTTGGAGATATCGTGGTATCTGACCAAGATAGCTTTAACTGTCCCCTCTGCTTGACAAAACTTTTGATAGGCTTCTTCCTGACTCTAGGCCCCTAACTTCCCTTTTCTTAGAGTATTTACTTTAGAAAACCTGAATTATAAATTTTTTCTGTCTTTGAGAGGTAAGCCTTTTCCAAAAGCCTTTAGTCTGTTTTATAACCTAGAAATGTCTTTCTCAAAGAACTGAGAGCTATCTCTTCAAAACGTGAACATGGAGAAAGAGAGTGTCCCTGTCTCCCAGTTTCTGCTGCACAGTAGGAGCCTAACTTCCGTGGGTGCCTTGCTTCAAGTTGTAAAACTGCTTCCTGTCATGAGAATATGAGAAGGTTTACTTTTCCTTTGAGCAAAGTTAATCAGCAGACACAGGTGGCCTACACTCCCCTACCCCAGATCTTAAAGAATCTCTGCCCTTTTTCTCAGCAGAATTGTGTTCAGACTGAGTTCTGGCCTCTGTCTCCTATTTAGTAGCCTTGAATAAAGCCTTTCTTGCCTGTTTAACTTTGTCTGGTGCAGTTTTTACTTTGACACAGCCATGGCCTGGTCAGGAAAAAAGCTACATGAACTTGAAGTGAGATAGCTGAATTAAGGTCCCCTTTATTCACAGTTCCAAATTACAGGAATTGTGGGCAACTTCACCTCATTGAGCCTTGGGATCTTTACCTGAAAAGTTTAGAGGTTGAAAAAGATGGTCTCTAAGATCTCTTCCAGCATCAAGTTTTTTGAGGGTCAGATGCCCCTGATTGGGACATGTGTGTGCGTGTACATGTGTGTATGTATGTGTGTGTGCATGTGTGTGTGTGTTTGTTATATAGGGATACAGATGTATATTTATTTATGGACATTCTCAAATGTTATAATTGTAATAATATTATATATTATAGAACAAAGAGCTAAGGAAATTTTACCCCAAAATATGACTACTTGACATAAAGAATATTCTTATTTTTATCCATTTAATTTTATTTCAGCTTAATGTGAAGGTACAACTAGGTTATGGTATTTGCATTTGTTAGGTAGAGTCCCTCTTGTAGTTGTGTTACACACCTAAAAGGTGTGCCATATACCTGACATAAAGAGTATTTTGAATCAAAGGCCAGGCACATTCAGAAAGCACTGGAAGGGGTTTTTCCTCTATCTGCATAAAGCCATACTTACCTGATGAGGGGATTAAAAGGGGGCAGCTTCCTTTCCTCCCCCTGAAGGCTAACAGATCTGGCCCAAGTCATTTAAAACACAATACCTAAAAAAATATAAAAACATAATGCCTGTCTCTCAGGTTAATTTACAAGTCAATCTGTTTCCTCCATCTATTCATCCTCCCTAGCAACCACTTATTGTACCCATACGCCACATTCTCCCCTACATGCTTCAAAAAGGCATCTATAAAAGTATCCGATCATGATTAAGACATTGGGTAATCATTCTTGTGGTTCCCCCCGTGTGCATGATATTGAAAATAAACACTTCTCTTATTAATCTGCCTTAAACATGAATCGATCTTTCAGTAAACTTCCAGGGGAAAAGGAGCAAGTTTTGCCATGATCCCTACATAGACAATATACAATATGTAAAATAAGTATATAAAAATAATATGCATATAATATATAGTCAGAGAAACATAGAGTGATTTAAATCCAGATGGGTTGTCTTGAGAACTGAACAATGATAAAAAAACAACCTTAGACTAATGGGACCATACACTGTAATACTGTTCTTCCCTGGTCCCTAGGAGACTGAGGATCTCTTCAGTAAGCATGAGTGTGACCACCAGATGGAAAATCTTTGTGTCCAGAGGATCCCCAAGGATTTTTTGTGTGACAGATCCCCAAGATGCTGTTCTTCTCCATGACCCCAGAGATTTGTTTCTAGGAGGGCACCTTTGAGGACATTTAAAAATACTCTTTCTCTAGCAGAGAGAGAGAAGGGGTTTTGGTGTGTGCCACACCTTTTGGGGGTCTTGTAAAAAGGGTCTTTACCTAACAAATGCAATCAGTGTAACCTGGTTTCTTGGACCCTCAATGAATCCCCAACAATTAATAATAATAAAAAAAAATACTCTTTCTCAGGCTGGGCGCAGTGGCTTACGCCTGTAATCCTAGCACTCTGGAAGGCCAAAGCGGGTAGATTGCTTGAGCTCACAAGTTCGAAACCAGCCTGAGCAAAAGTGAGACCCTGTTTCTACTAAAAATAGAAAAATTGAGGCAAGAGGATCGCTTGAGCCCCCCTGGAGAGAGAGAGTAGAATGGTGTTTTCCATAGGCTCAGAGAAGGGGAGAATGTTGAGTTGTTGTTAAATGAGTGTAGAGTTTCAGTTTGAGAAGATGAAAACAATTTGGAAGATAGGTGGTGGGGATGATTACACAACAATGTGAATATACTTAATACCACTGAACTAAACACTTAAGAATTGCTTACAATGATGCATACTATGTTGTGTATATTTTACCATGATTAAAAAAAAAGAAACTGAGGCTTGACAGATGAGTACAAGATAGATCAGGAAGGGGGACATAATGAAGCTTCAAGGCAGAAGGAACAGTATATCCATGTCTTGGGTACAGACCTGGATGCTTATGAGAACTAGAAAGAAGGCCAGTGCTGCTGGGATCTGGGGTGCTGCGGGAAGACAGCATGTGGGGCAGCAGATGAAGCCGAGGAGGTGCTCCCCAACTCCCCCAGCCAGTCACCAAGCCCCGCAGATGCAAGCAGAGCAACCTCTCCTGGTCCCTGATGCCATATATGCTTTAGTTGAGACCCTAACATCTTTTGGGGTACATGGAAAGCCAGCTTTTAACTGGGCTCCTCCTGCCTCTTCATCTTCCCTGCCCAGCCCTTAGTGTCATGCATGGCCCCCAATGTCTCACAGGCTCTGGAAGCAGATGGCCTGGGTGTGAATTCTGGTTTTGCCACTTGCTAACTATGACCTTGTGTAAATGACATGTATCTTTAAAGGGCGATGGTTAAATACGGCAATAATAGTCCCTTCATGAAGATTCAAAAGCCCATTACATATGTAGCATGTGGAAGCTCAGGTAACAATCTCAGATGTGTGAGAAATGTAACTTTATTCTTTTGTGACTGAAAAGAATATTTATTTTGAGCCACCATTCTGGTAACTTTCAGAAAGTTAATCTCAGTCAACTCAAGTTATCCTCAGGGCTTTGAAATCTGAGGACTTTCTGCAGCCATGGAGAGGAGCCATCCAGTCAACTCTTGCGAGGAGAATTGAGTGCAAGCATTCTACTTCAGAGGGGATTCCAGGAAGTTTCAGCAAGTGACAGGTGATGTGGGTCACAGAAGAGGAGGAAGCCAATATAGGGAGCATTTGTGAGACACACGGGATACCACCAAAGTCCTGGGCAAGTAACTGCTCTGGGCTACTGGTAGGTTTGCCAGAGTAACTACAGGACTCCTGGTCAAATTTGAATCTCAGACAAACAAAAAATAACTTTTTAGGGCAGCGCCTGTGGCTCAGTAAGTAGGGCACCGGCCCCATATACCAAGGGTGGCAGATTAAAAACTGGCCCCTGCTAAACTACAACAACAACAACAAAAATATAGCCAGGCGTTGTGGTGGGCTCCTGTAGTCCCAGCTACTTGGGAGGCTGAGGCAAGAGAATCGCCTAAGCCCAGGAGCTAGATATTGTTGTGAGCTGTGATGCCATGGACTCTACCGAGGGTGACAAAGTGAGACTCTGTCTCAAAAAAAAAAACAAAAAACCTTTTTAGTAGGTGTGTGTTCCAACCATTACAAGAAACACTATATACTAAAAAATTATTCATAATTTATCTAAAGTTCCAAATTTACTGGGTGTCATATTTTTGTTTGCTAAATCTGGCCACCCTAGCTACTGGGGCTCCAACTTCCCTAAGAACATTTTATGGAATGGAACATGACCCAGGCTTGTCTCCACTGATTGGCAAGGCAGATGGGTGTATTTATTCACCCACTCCAGTTCATCACTAGTTGAGCACTCACTGGGCTCTTCTGGCCTCCCCTGCTCCCAAGTGAAATGTCTTGCGGCCAGCCAAAGCCATTGGTTATAGTCACTTCCATTAAGTTCTTGTCTTAAGCTTCTGTCTGTGGGGATGTTGGGTGCTAAAGGGAAGATGGATGGGGCACCTCATCATATAGCAAGGCTGGCATACAGGGAGACAACCACACCCCTGTGTTGCCATTAGTTTCCTTTGGCCCTGACAGCCAACTTCCCTAATGGCTTAATAGGTTGATGCTAAAAACAAAAGAAATGTGGGTCCATGATAATGGACAGGAGTACCTTGAGTGACATATATGCTCAACATCTGTTTTCTTAAGGAAGTCATCCCCATATGGCCCAGAGATTTAGAGTGGACATTTCCCCCCTCATTCAGTATCATTCACTGCTATAACCGTAGACTATAGCCAGACCATTCATCAGCCAGCTAGCTCAGCTTCAGGGAGAGGCTCTGTCATGCTGAGCTCTAGCCGTGAAAGAGGATATAAAAAGTCACCCTATTTTTCCTGCTCCACCAGGAATGACTGCTATTATACAGTAAGAGTCTTTGGTTACAGAGCTAGAAGAATTATCCAGAAGCTGCTTGTTTCACTCTACTAACAAATCCTCTCGGAGTGGTTGTCCCAAGCCACCACTGTGACCATCACCACAGGAGGGAAGGGAGGAGGCTGTGGCAGCTCTATCAACCAGGGTTCGCACTCGGGATTCCAAGGAGAAGGGGTTTTAATGCAGGAAATCAGAAGCTTACAAATGATTAAAAGGGTTGGGGAAGCAATATGGAAACTGTTGCTACTTTCGTGAAATCAGGAAGGGCTCAATTCCAGGAAAGCTGCTGACAATAATCCCGTCTGCCTACAAGACCACAGCAGGTGATCTCAGGAGGGGGCTTAGAAGCTGGAGCAAATCACATGCCTGTCATATGTCCAAGCATCAGTTCACAGCTGCCAACAGGGACACTGACTTCTCTGCCTTCCAAATGCCCTGTGAGTGCCTTTAATGAGAGCCATACAGGGAAGTGACCCTGGGAAATGAAGTCCCAGATCTCCCTGCAATGCAGAGGAGAATGGAGAAAGGGCAGGGATGATGGCTAGCTAACAAAGACAAACTGGTACAAGCAAAACAAACACCCACATCAAGAGTGGAAGGCACACAGGACACCATCGAAGTTCTGTGACCCCCTTGTGTATTGGCAAAGAGTTTTATAGATGCTATTAGCAGTATCCTTAGAGCAAATTGAACCCAGGCAGATGTCATGGCTCAATAATTCAGCCAGCTTCTATTTCCTTCTCAGATGTCACACTGCCTAGAAGTCTCAAATATGAATCTGACATACACACAATTGCCATGAGGCACAGGCTATCTTTCCTCTAAAGCTGGTAGTGCCCTCAAGCATAATTGGGCTCTTCAAATTCCAGATCCAAGAGAGGAAGGTCTAAAAGAGGGCAGGAGCCTCCTCTCTTCCAAATCAAAATCCTCCCCAGGGCAGCTCAGAACCTGCCTGATGATGGCTACAAACATCCAGGGCCACCTGCTTTTGGTTATACCAAAGAGCTATGGCCCGAACCTGTGGCCTATAGGCAAGCCACAACATTGTGAAAAAAAAAAAAAAAAACACACACACACACAGAGCACTTAATTCACAATACAAAACAACACACACTGTAGCAGGGTGCCATTTTATTAAACTTCCAGATATCTAACTGGGGAGATTGGGGAGATGTTGGGGTAATAAGTACAGGAGGGAAAGGAGACTTGGAGGAGGAAGGTAAATTCAGCTTAAACTGTTTGCTGGAGAGCCAGGTAGAGGTAGCTTTAGCGAATATGCAACAAAATCACCACACTGCTAGCTTCCTATCCCTTCCCAGGTTCACTCCTGCTCCCCCAGTTCTTCAAGCCCTGAGGTCAGACTACTTCACCAGCATATCCCAGAGCTCCTGCAGATCTCTCTCTCCCTCTTCACCCTCCATTTCTCCCGCCTCACCATCTGCACTTGTTTATGAATGTCCTGTGCATGTTCTCAGCCCAGGGTACTGAGTGTGATATCTTGGTCCTCAAAGAGAAGTCACTTGATAAATATGTGTTGAATCAAACTCATGAGAAAAGCAAAGTGGTTTAAATATTACACCCTCAGCTGCTTCCAAATCAGATTTAAAGATGTCAGGTTTCAAGGCAGCTACCTGTCTCCTAAAATGTCAGGGTTTCAGACAGCTGCCTGGGTCCTCGCTTCTTAGAGCACTCTTGGTTGAAAAATGACCCCACCCCAAAGTAAGGCAAGCATGAAATAAAGCTTATTGAGAAAGAGAAAGATAGGTTTACAGAGTAAGAGCAAGATACAGGCTTACAAAGCAAGATACATTTGCCGTAGATAGCAAACAGCTCCCTTGGGTTGCAACAAGGGAAAGACATGGGTTATGGCCAGCACTTCTCCTTTATACTGCCTGGGCCTCCCTCATGATTCAAAGGTCATGTCTTTGGAAACAGAGTCTTTCTGCGCATGTGGACCTCCCAGGAGCCTCTCTGAGAGCCCAATGTGGGGTGTGGACCATGATGTAGAGTTAAGCCTATTTCAGGTCACCTTTAAGATTTTATTGTACCTGTTGCCAGGCTGGGGAGGCTTCTACATCCTTTTGCAGTTGGCACACCACGTTCTGAATGGTAGATTGGTAGGACAGTCCCTCCTCCCCAGGTGTGAGCAATCACTTAGGACAAAATTAAGATGGGTGGCACCAAGATAAAGGCCTGCGGGCCTTAACCTTGTCCTCCTTCCCCAAGAGATCTGGGATTTCTAGCTATCTGCCTAATAAAGAGAAGCCAGTCAGGGACCAGGAAAAGCTAAAAGCAGGAAAAAAATGCCTCAGGTCCTGGCCCTCTACCTTCAGAATTCCCCTTTGTCCTATCACATGCTTATCTACCAACAAGCAAATCCCAATCCTTCTGCTCTCTGTTGTAGAGAGCAGAATCCAGGTGACATGGGGACACTGCTCAACTATAGAGGCATAAATTTGAAACCATCCTTTACAAAGTAATAAAGAGGGGGTGCAAGGTGAGATCTGTGGTAAGGGCCTAAACTTCAGAGGGCACAGGTATAAAGCAATGATAATAACCAGCCATTGCCCCCTAGTTTGCTTTTCTATAATTGTGCAGAAGTCACACAGCTAATGGTCATAAAGATTCTCAACTTTCCCCATAGGCAGCATCACCCCTGTGAAACCTGAAGCTAGTTTTTGAAGTATCTTCCATGCCCTGCATTCCAGGGGTAGAACTAGAATGTCCGACCTACCCAGACCAGTGGACCATACCAAGAAACTAATTTGACTGGTATTGCAACCTCTGCCCAAGAACCAACTCAGCAAAGACAATTACTACAACCTTGTCATTCCACCCCAGCCCAGCCAATTAGCAGACCCAATTGCCTAGCCTTTTACCTACCAAGCTATCTTTAAAAACCCTTTCTCCCAAAATTTCAGGGAGTTGTCCTCCCACCTCTTTGCATGGCGCCTGAGATATTAAACTCTCTGTTGTAAACTCTGCCATCTCAGGGTATCGGCTTCCTCTGGAGTAGCAGGCAATGAACCCACTTGGTTATAACAGACTTCTGGCTTAGAAGGAAGAAAATAGCTCCTTCTTCTGCCCAGCCTTGCTTAGTAGTCTGGTTGTGGTTTCCCCATGTCTGAGACAATGTGTGGCTAATTATCAAGTGGCCTTTGTGGGAAATGAGAGGAAACTCACAATTAAGGTAGATTAATAAGAGCTTATTTACTGTGAGGCCTGAAGAGATCACAGAGTGATTATCCAATATTCCAATGGAGCCCAGAAATTTTTATACCTTCCTTTAGATGGGATGAAGAGATAAGGAGTATAGATAATTCTGTTTAGGGATAATAAATGGTTGCTAGGGAGGATGAATGTATGGGAGAAACAGATT
The DNA here is from genome assembly GCF_027406575.1 of Nycticebus coucang. Taxonomy (NCBI): domain Eukaryota; kingdom Metazoa; phylum Chordata; class Mammalia; order Primates; family Lorisidae; genus Nycticebus; species Nycticebus coucang. The sequence continues at coordinate 30,152,255 of NC_069785.1, read as the reverse complement.
GACTTATAAATTAATCTGAAGACAGGTATTACAGTGTATGTTTAAAATGATGGCCAGGTCTGATTACATTCTTGATGTTCTTTCCTGCAATATATTGAGATAGTAGGGAGGGGAAGGGAAGTCAATTGTTCTTTTGATGGGTCTGTTTGGTTATCCAGATAGAAGGAAGGCCCCTTCCAAGGGCCTGTTGATCTCTAAGGGCCTTTAATTCAAAATACTCTTTATATCAAGGGATTATATTTTAGGGTAAAATTACCTGAGCTCCTTCACCTCCAACTTCCCTTTTAATTTGGTCAGAAGGTTATATGTATGGCGTGCTGGCCTAAGTTTTCTCCCCAAATATAGCTAAGAGAGAATATTCTTCCTGGTTCTTGTATCTACTGAAGGAAGGCAAACTCCTGAGGCCTGGATAGTTTGAGCCTGACCTTTGGGGGTGCAGAAACACTCATATCTGCCTCTTCTAGGGATCTAAAACTCACAAGTCAAAACTTGAGGGCTGTAATTATACTCTGTTATGATCTTGAGAATCCAACCCTAGTCCAACACTAGTATAGCACTATGTTTGTTTGTTTTTTTTATTAAATCATAGCTGTGTACATTGATATGATCATGGGGCATCATACACTAGCTTCACAGACCGTTTGACACACTTTCATCGCACTGGTTAACATAGCCTTCCTGGCATTCTCTCAGTTACTGTGCCAAGACACTTACAGTCCACATTTACCAAGTTTCGCATATACCCTTGTAAGATGCACCGCAGGTGTAATCCCACCAATCCCCCTCCCTTTACCCACCCCCCCTCCCTTTCCCTCTTCCCCCTGTTCTTAGGTTGTAACTGGGTTATAGCTTGAAAAAGTACCCAATGTACTCAGCCCTACTATGAAACTAATTTAGGGCTTTCACATGAAAGTACTATGTCTTGATGGGTTTCCTTACACACCTATAGTCCCAGCTACTTGGAGGCTGAGGTGGGAGCATCACTTGAGCACAGGAGTTTGAGGCCAATCTGAGCAACACACCAAGACTCAGGCTCTAAAAACAGAAAAAGAAAAAACAAATTAGAACCCCAAACTAAGCTTGCATGCTAACACTTTACTGACGGGCAGGGGAGCAAAAGTGAAGGACAGAGGGCAGTGACTAAGATAAGAAAAGCAAGAAAAAGAAGGGAAGTAGTGTCACAGAGCTGTCCACAATCTCATAAAAAACACTATCTCCTTTGCTCAGTTATGCATGATTCTGGAGAAGATGCAGAGAATCACCATGCCTCAGACAGTCTGTCTGGGACAGACAGGAACAAGAATTTATCAGCTCCTTCTCATCCGCTTCCTCTCAGTGGTCTTCGTTCACCCTTTGTGGTGGGAACTTGCCCAGACTTCCTGGGTTTGTTACCAGCTGTTAGGGAAGCTACAGCCTCCACTGGCCTAATACAGTCAGGTTGCTTTTCTAAAATCATTGTTGGCATATGATATGGGAGAAAGAGCAATGTTAATGGAAAAGAAGCTGTACTCTGTAAAATAATTCAAAGAGGTTTATTCTCAACCAAATTTGATAACCATAACCTAGAACCACACACAAGAAGCCTTGAGCAAGTGGACTTGCTGTTTGTAAGGTTACAGTTTGGTTTTATACATTGGAGGGGGACAAGAATCATAGGTAAAGGCATAAATCAATACATGGAAGTCATGCACTGGTTTGGACAGAAAAGGTGGGATATCTCAAGGGGGAGGGGAGTGTTAAAGGTTATAGTTAGATTTAAAGACTCTTTAGTTGGAGTCAAACTTTGTCTCCAGACAAAGACCAGAAGTCAGCAAAGAGGAATGCTTGAGTTAAGATAAAGATTTGTTAACCAGAGACAAACTACTGCACATAGATTCCCCAAACCAGGCTCAACTGGTTTGTTGCATATATTGAGGACCGGCAGGTATGTCTTGCATAGCTTTAGGCCTGTTCATGAGTCACAAAGACATCTGTAAGAAGGGAGGAGGACATGATGAGGCATGTCTGACTGCTAATAACTCAGATTTAGGGATCCCCTTGGCCAAGAGGGGGTACAATCAGTCAGCCACTGGGGGAAGCCCTAAAATTTCATTTTAATTCACAGCAACATACTCTTACCACCTTCTGTTTTGCTCATATTGTTTTTAGCTGGGCATGAGCTAAGGGAGATAGCTTGTGCTTATATGGGGGTTGGAGTTATGATGAAATAAGAGTCTAACAACAGCACCTATATCTAAAGTTTCTGGGCTACTTCTTAAGTATTTGAAACCCAGTTTTAAGAAGCAGAAGAAAAACATTAAATAATAATATGAACCCACCTAGCCAGATATCAATGCAAAACATGCTGCGAAATCCAGAAAACCTCCATGGCATGGTTTAGAGTCCTTATTTCCTTCACCTGGAGTGCAAAATATGCTGAAAATTAGCCCCAGAATTTGATTGTATGAGTAACAGAATGCAAGAAGATCAAATGCATAGCCTCTGAAGGTCTTCTCATCCAAAGTTAGGAACCTAACAGAGAAGGAGAATTCCGACAACCAGAATGGAGACATTTGGGATGGGTAAGCCTGATAACACTGAGAACCTAAACTCCCCTGCACCTTCTGTGCTGCCTAAAGCTCCCTCCACCTTGCTAGAAGCATCCTATTCATATAGACCCTGCAAAGACCTCACTTGAGGCAGGTGTTTCTCAAGATAATGCTCATTTATATCAAAATCTACACTTAACGTCATTAATTTACTGCTGACCAATAACTGGAATCATGTAGCAACACAGCACAAATGGGAAAATACAGCCTTGCTCTGGAAGAAAATAGGATATACATTGAATGATTTGACAAATGTGAGCCAGAGTAACTGCCCAAATGTTTATAAGTAGCTCGTTAAAGTATTAGAGCAAGGGGAGAAACTTAAGGCTGGATGGTGGCAGTTTATCAAAATGGGAACTCTCCACCCACCACAACTCATTATTATCCTGGCAAGATCACCTGGAACAGACTCTGTCCATTGATGGAATGGCTCCTGGAACCTTGGACGTGACAATAGCCTGCAATAAGTAATATGAAGACTGCTCTGGCTGACTATTGAGAAAGAGGTCAGAGGCTCTAGCAGGTGGGAGTTTTAGAATAGATTTATGACATGAGGCCAGGAAACTGATCAATTGACTAGATCCCTAAGCCAAAGTGGTAACCAAAGGGTCTTGACCCAGAGTTCTGTGTTGCCAGCGAATAGCCCAATGTCCCTATGGACAAGAGAAATAAACATCCAAGGAGAGTGTCATTTGACTTACATAACTATAGCAAAAGGGGACAAGAAAGAGCTGTTGAGCAGCTACCACAGTGAAAAACCACCATCTCTTCCCAGTTTCTGGCTGGGCCCCATTTTGGAAGAACATTTAATAGCATTTCAAGCAAGCAATAAATATTATCTATATCCTTCCCCACTGAGAATTGTAACTACTTATCACTCACTGAGGAAAAGGAAATACTCATAACTTTTGAAGGCTGTGGAATGCAGGGGTAGAGCTAAAGCTGAACCTTGAGACCCCAAATACCATCATGGTCCTCTGGTTAGATCGAGGTCTGTGCAGGCCAGATGATGTGTTGGCAACAGCCAAAAAAGGAATGTGGTGACCACAGACATTCCATTCAATTTTGGCCATTAGGGACAATGGGGAAGGAATATTCTCCCAAGGGGCAGTCCTTCAAACAGTAATTTGGGATGTCAATTTGGTATGGGGAGAGAAGCTGCACGAGGTAAGATTCCTGGATGATCGATGGACTACCTGCTGGGTCAGGGACACAGACTGGAGATTACAGAGTAGGAGCAGATTTGGGAAACAGACAGGCGGGTGAACCTATGGGAGTGGGGACAAAGTGTATCTTCTTCAGTGCCTACAGCAGAGCAACCACCAAAGAGAAGGCGTGCAGAAACCAAGGGAACAGGAAAGCTGTCTTTCTAATTGCTCAAGTGCTTGTGTAATGGGCCAGTGACAGGCAGGGACTGAGGCAGTGAATGCACCCAGCTGCATGGACTCCCTTTTGTTAATACTGGTCTTCTGCACTACTGAATTCCCAACCTGCCAGAAGCAGAAGATGGCCAGGAACACACTCAGTATGAAGCCATTCTTCAAGGAGAAGCTAGTCACTTGGGAACAGGCTGGTTATGTTGAATCTCTTCAACCCCAGTGATTCTTCCTTACCAAATATTTTCTGCCTTCTGCATCTGCATGGGTCTCCCAGCACTAATCAGAATGAATTATCAGTACAAGATTCTACACAACACTGCTTCATATCTAGGGACCCATTTCATGGTAAAGGAGGTATAGTAGTGGGGATGTGAACATGGGATATCCTGGTCCTGCCATACACTGCATCGCCTAGAAGCCTTTCATCTGCTAGAACGATGGAATGGCCCACTAATGGCTAATCTAGGGCACCCGCTGTGGAAAAGACATTGTAGGACTAGAATTGTCCTCAGTCAGTATATGTGTTTCCAGACCCATATGTTGTCCATATGGTGACAAAGTATACAGAATACATGGGATCTGGAAACGGAAGAGTGGTGGTAGTAGTGACTTCTCTTACCATCAATCCCAGTGACCTAGAACCTCAGGATCTGCTGGATCAGAAGTGCTGGTTCCTGAGAAGTAGGGTCAAGGAGACAGTTCACCAGGGGAGTCAGTAAGTGTCCTCTGAACTTAAAGCTGTCAGTACCACATGGTCATTTTGGGCTCCTCATGCCAACAGATCAATAGGAAAAGAGAAGAATCACTATGTAAGAGAGGAAATTGACCCTGATTACCTTAAGGACCTAGGCGGTTGTTACACAATTGAGGAATGAATGAGCACATCATTACATATGTCAGCCAGGGTCACCTAAGAAGCAGATATCAGCACAATATTAAGTGTGCAGGGATTTTATTAGGGCAAATACTTGTGAGAGAAAATGAGGAGAGAGCCAGGAGATGCTGAGGGAGTAGCAGAGTGCCATGCAGGTCTAACTCTGAATAAGAAAGAAGAGAAAGCCAGACCGAGCAACCTGGTGATCCCCTGTCTCTACAAAAATATTTTTAAAAATTAGCTGGGTGTGGTGGCAAGGATCAGTATCAGTATCAGTATCAAGTATCAGTAGCCTTAGCTTCTCAGGAGGCTGAGGCAAGAGGATTACATGAGCCCAGGAATTGGAGGTTACATTGAACTATAATCTCACCACTGCACTCCAACCTGGGAGACAAAGTGAGACTCTGTCTCTTAAAAAAATAATAATAATAAAGTCCAGCAAAGCTATTGAGAGTCCTCAAGCCCAAGTCTGCTCTCAGAAGAGTCCCACATCTCCCAAGAACAAGCCTACCTTAGTGTCTTTGCTATGCTAGGTCATTGGCTGGAGCAGCTGGAAGTGGAGGGTGCCAATTCCTAGAAAATGCCCAGATGGATTTCATCTTTTTTTTATTTTTGAGACAGAGTCTCACCCTGTTGCCCCTGGTAGAGTACCTTCGCATATAACTCACAGCAACCTCAAACTCCTGGGTTCAAGCAATCCTCCCACCTCATACCCCCAAGTACCTGGGAGTACAGGGGCCTGCCCGTATGCCCAGCTAGTTTTTCTAGTTTTAATAGAGATGGGGTCTTGCTCTTGCTCAGGCTGGTCTTGAACTCCCGAGCTGAAGCAATCTTCCCTCCTTAGCCTCCAAGAATGCTAGGATTACAGGTGTAAGCCAACAAGCCCAGCCCAAATAATGCAATTTTAAGAACAAGTGAAGAACTTGAATTGACATTTCTCCAAAGAAGATATGTAAACACCACCAAGCACGTGAAATGATGCTCAGCATCTTTAGTCATTAAGAAAATGCAAATCAAAACCACAATGACATGCCACTTCACACCACTAGGATGAATTAAAAAAAAAAACAAAAAGTCTTGGAAAGGATGTGAAGAAACCAGAACACTTAAACATCACCAGTGGGAATATAAAATGGTACAAGCACTATGAAAAAGAGTCGGGAAGTTCCTCAAAAATTAAACTAAGGGGCGGTGCCTGTGGCTCAGTGAGTAGGGCGCTGGCCCCATATACCGAGGGTGATGGGTTCGAACCCAGCCCCGGCCAAACTGCAATAAAAAAATAGCCCGGTATTGTGACAGGTGCCTGTTGTCCCAGCTGCTTGGGAGGCTGAGGCAAGAGAATCTCGTAAGCCCAAGAGGTGGAGGTTGCTGTGAGCCGTGTGACACCACGGCACTCTACCAAGGGTGGTAAAGTGAGACTGTGTCTCTACAAAAAAAAAACAAATTAAACTTAGGATTACCATATGACCTAGAAATTTTACTACTCTAAGTAGAGAAATAAAGACGTATTGTTCACACAGAAATTTGTACACAGACGTTTACTGCTGCTTTAGTTACAATTGCCAAAAGAAGAAATATCCCCAAACGCCCATTGGCAGAGGAGTGGATAAATTGTGGTATAAATACAAAACGGTAATATTATTTAGTCATTAAAAAGAATGAACACTGACACATGTAAATGCTACAATTTGACGGACGTCCAAAATGTTATTCTAAGTGAAAGAAGCCAGGCACAACAGGTCACGTATCGTGTGATGTCTTCTATATGACATATCCAGAATGTGCACATTCAAAGAGACAGAAAGAAGATTAGAGGTTGCAAAGGGACAGTGTGTGGTCATGGAGAGGGCAGCAGGGAGTGGCTATTTAGTGGGTACATGCGCAGCATTCTGGGGTGATGAAAAAGTTCCAAAGTTAAAGAAAGATGATGGTCGCACAACATTCTGAATGCACTAAATGTCACTGAATCATATACTTTAAAATGATTAATTCTATGTTAGGTGAATTCACAGTTTAAAAAATGGGTCATAACTTGTGTTTAGCATATCCTGTTTTAATTAAAAATGCAGGCAAGATAAAAATGTGTTAGATCCATTGAACCCCATAAATGCATTAATGTATGCAAAAAAGTGTTAGATCACAATTCAATCACAAAATGAATATCAATGAGTAGTGAGAAATCAGGTAATTTCAATTGGTTTCTCTTTGCTTAAATTATTTTTTAAATTTTCCAACAATTTAAAAAAGTAATCACATGTTAAATGTTTTAATAACTAGGAAAGAGAGGCTATAGGGGCTCTATAGGGACTAATAGCAAAAGACCATGGCAAAAATCTTTATGCTATAGGGTTAAGCGAGGATAAAAAAGTCACACTGTATACACAGTATGAACCCAAGTATTTAAAATGCACGGCTTATGGTAACCATCAGTCTGTGGGAAATAAGCAAGTAAGTGCTATTTTTTCCTTTCTAATTATATATTATGACTATAATAAAAAGGCAACTTTACCTTTAAAATGTTTGCTACTGGGTAAGCTAAGTTCAAAAAAGTAGAACTTTGAAAGAAATGGTTTGCTAGTGACAGGGAAGATACCCTGGATTTATATATTTTGAAACATACTACTCATCATAGAAAAATTATAAAATACAGAAAATATAAAAGATAGAAACTTAAATTACCATAATCCAACCACCCAGAGATATTTAGTTGTTCTTTTAACAGAATTCGGTTTGAGCTGTTTAGAAACAATAATCCCTCCCTTCCATTCTAGTGAGAACACCGACATCACTTGTTTAGCAGAGGTTTCCTGTGAGCCTATTACGTGCTGGGCCTGCTCTGTAAGGCGTGGGTCTCCAGGCAGAGAGACTGAAGGACAGTTGCTGATCTCTGCCTGGCATGCTTTCTCACCTCATGTGGTGTTAGCAGTTTAGTAACTTGGATGTTTCCTGGGGAGCCAGCCCTTTCCCATTCATGCAAGAAGTTTAAGTCCCCAGGATACCCAAAGAAGGAGTAACCCAGGCGTAAGTCCATCTATGGATGCAATATCTAGAGCCACAGAGATTCATTAATTTTGGCCAATAAAGGTTAAGTTTTTGTTAAAAACATTGAGAATAGGCTCATCGCCTGTGGCTCAAGTGGCTAAGGCGCCAGCCACATATACCTGAGCTGTTGGGTTCGAATCCAGCCCGGGTCCGCCAAACAAGAAATGGCTGCAACAACAACAACAACAACAAAAAATAGCCAGGCGTTGTGGCAGGCGCTTGTAATCCCAGCTACTTGGGAGGCGGAGGTAGGAGAATCACTTGAGCCCAGGAGTTGGAGGTTGTTATGAGCTGTGATGCCACACACTCTCCCCAGGGTGACAGCTTGAGGCTCTGTCTCAAAAAAAAAAAAAAAAAAATTGATAATGAAGGTGGACTCTTGTCATGCTGAGCATTCGTAATTAAGAGATGTTAGAAGTCCTCTAAGAAGGAAGCTGTGACAATGAGTGGGTTGCTAGATGGGTCTAGTAGACAGTGGCCACACTCCACCGTCCTCCCCATACCATACTCTTGTCAGAGTCTCTTCCACCAGATGCTCAGCTCTCTAAGGAAGGAGACACATCTCCAACATGCTAGTTCTAGCACAAGAAAAAGGCCCAAACACACACCTGCTGGATAATTCTCCTGACGGACTTAGCAGCATGGCCATGGAGAAACTGGTGGTTCTATCACATGAACTCAGGTTACTAGGGCTGCAGTACCTCTACTGGCCAATGCCACATCCTGTAACCCCCACCTCAAACACTGGGTTTCTCCCTGGTGGTCTGCTCTGTGTCACCAGCTGTGGTGCTGGTATGGTCACCACATGATTCTTACACAACCACCCTGAAGTTGTTATCTGGAAGATTCTCATGTACCACATGATTCTCTCATGAACACCTAAGAAAAACGTGGATGCAGGGAGTGAGGACCTTTCCTAGAAAGCCTTCTGTGATGAAACACCACAAAACCAGAGGGGAACATGAGGTCACTGAGCCCACCCCACCTCCTTCCTCTCCTGAGAGCTAAAAAGAGCAAGGAGGGCACAGAACTGCAGCTCAGACCTGGGCAGCCTCCCTGATGCAGCCGCTCCTGCTCCCGCTCCTGCTGGCCTTCCTCCTGCCCCCCAGGGCAGAGGCAGGTGAGTGACCATCGCAGCCTCAGAGCCCCAGACACCTCCTGCCCCTTCTGCACATCCTGGATCCTTCTGTCTACCAGGGACATTCTGAACCCAGCTCCAGTCCCTCTACAGGGCCTCCCAAGTGCAATGCTGGGTGAGCTCTCAGCAGGAATGCCGGGGCAGAGACTGTGCTCAGAAAGAGCCAGTGGGTACTGTCCCCTCGCCAGGTCTCACCCTTGTCATCTGGAAGTGTGTGGCAGAGGGTGGGAAACTGGAAATGAGAAAATATTAAATTTAACTAGAGAGGGCAGAGCCAGCCTGGTTTCTGTGTCTGGGATAAGACAGATGCTTCCCTCAGGGGTCAGCTGACCGAGAATGGGTGGGATCACTGTCCTCTGAACATTGCCCTACATTTTTGGCTTTGCTTAGTCTCAAGGCACTCAGTCCCTTTCTCTAGCTCTAATTTCCTTCCCAGACCCATCACCCCTCTTTTCAAGGATGAGCCACTGTGTCCCATCCCAACTCCTCTGCTTTCCAGAATCCCAGCAGCACTGCCCTCCAACCTTGATAGAGAGGCTGACTAGAGCCGTCCCTGCCTGCAGCCAGTGAACACACTGGGCGCCCACTGCATGTCGGGCCGTAGGAATAGGACATGACAACATGGAGATCCCTGCACTTACGTCCTGCCCATTAGACAGCAGCACTATGCTAGGTCTCACAGGACTTACAAAGGTCTTGGGAACTCACATGAAACAAAGACAAGTCAGGAGAGGAATTATCAGGAGCCTCTGGGATTTCACCATCCCTAAGGGGTGTGCTCACCTCCAACTATGTGTGGAAGAAAGACTTATGACCCAGGCCCACTATTCTCTCCTTCTCTGGAGGAGGAAGTTGAAGCCCCTTCCCCCACCCCCTCCAACTCCAGGCCACCAAAGGCTCCCGGATGCCTGGCCCCTCTGCTGCCATTCAGCAGATGCCAGGTGGGGGCTCAGTGGGTGCACACAGCAGACAGACTTTTCCTTCAGGGGAGATCATCGGGGGACATGAGGCCGAACCCCACTCCCGTCCCTACATGGCCTTTCTTCGGTTCTGGTATCGAGGGTGGCTGAGGAAGCATTGTGGTGGTTTCCTGATAAGACAAGACTTCGTGCTGACAGCCGCTCACTGTCTGGGAAGGTGAGGAGGAGATTTCCAGGCCCTCCTGGAAACACTACATGGAGAGCACTGTCTTCTTCCCAATGAACTCCCTGGGCTCCTCGGAACACAAGTGCCCGGAGGGCTTTCTAGAAAAAAAGGGTGGTAAGTCCCATAGGGAGAGGGGAAGGTTAGTGTCACAGGTACCGCTGAAGTGAGGGAAAAACAGAGTGGTCACGCCTGCCATATGCAGAGCTGGGGACATGCTTTGGCATAAGAACAGAAACTAAAGCAATTTCATGTCTTTTCCTGGGGAGAGAACTGAGCCCTGAGACCCACTGGTGCAATTACCAGAATGTCACCTCCTGGGGCCCTCCTGTTCCCTCAATTTCCCCTCAGCTGCAGCCCTGCCCTGCCCTGGCTGTCACCTGCTCCTCACGACTCTTGGGCTGTACCCTGTGACTCCAAATGCCCTCAGCCCCTCTGTGCTCTCTGTGCAGCTCCATGAATGTCACCCTGGGAGCCCACAACATCTTGAGGCCAGAGGTGACCCAGCAGTTCATCCGTGTGAGAAGACGCATTCCCCACCCAGACTATAATCCTGAGCTCTACACTAATGACATCATGCTGCTGCAGGTGAGCTGCTGCTGCTGCTCTCTCTCTACTTGGCCCTGTTGCCCCTCCCACGGTGACACTGTCCCTTCTTCCCTCCTGTCCATCCTGGCTGCTTGACCAGTTCCTGTGCCTCAGAGGGGAAGGAAGAAGGGTCAGCCCTGCAAGTGCCCCGGCCCAGGAGGCCACTGTCTGACCTGGACTTTCTTGCCTCTTCCCCACCAGCTGGAGAGAAAGGCCAAGTTGACTCCAGCTGTGCAGCCTCTCAGGCTGCCCAGGGTCACAGGCGGGGTGACGCCGGGGATGTTGTGTAATGTGGCAGGCTGGGGTGCGACTACACCAGTGGGCCACTACCCAGCCACACTGCAGGAGGTGATGCTGACAGTGCAGGAGGACCACAAGTGTGAATCCCGCTACCGTGGGCAATACATCAAGGCCACCCAGATTTGTGTGGGGGACCCAAACTTACAACAGACATCCTTTCATGTAAGATTATGCAGCTGCTACTTTGCTCGGGGGGAAGGGAAATTCGGGAAAGATCAGGAATCTGGAGACCCCAGCAGTAGGGAACTCCTTCACCCACTAGGCTGTGATCTTTCTCTTGGAAAGAGAAGAGGGGAGCAGCCCAAGCTAAGTGGGGTCTCTGCACACTCAGCACGGGATGTGTGGTGAATGGAAGGATGTATTTGCAACACTCCAGCCCCTCCCTCTACCCTGGTCACTGGTATTAACAAACTGTGGGATCAGGGGTTGGTGGTGAGGCAATAATTATAAGGAGGTGGCTCCTTGGAGCTGGCACCTAATGTGGTGAAAGGGCTCATCTTCCTATACGTCACCCTACTCCCCTGCCTCTGTGTCCTTGAATGGGGACCCGGAGGCACCAAACACACTTTTATAAAGAGAGGACCCTAGGATCTGGGGTAGAGGACCAAGGCTGGCCCCTGGGCTAAGGGGAAGCAGTGACAATGTCCAAGGTCAGAGACTGGCAGCTGAGCACACCCACGGGCCTGCCCTGCCCCCCACCACACTGGCCATGCAAATTCGCCATCTCCAAGAGAGGGCCTGAGATGAGAGGGAGGGCAAGACCAGGACAGCACCAGCTCAGTCTTCCTCCTCTATTCACAGGGCGACTCCGGGGGCCCTCTGGTGTGTAACAATGTGGCCCAGGGCATTGTCTCCTATGGGATGGAGGATGGGAGGCCTCCACAAGCCTACACCAAGGTCGCAAGTTTCCTACCCTGGATAGAAGAAACCATGAGAAGCCTCCAACTGCAGGAAGCAGACTAAGCCCCTCTGTGAATGACCAAGTTCTCCAGATCTCAGTCCAGATTTACACTGGGCGAGGTGCCAGTAACTGAATAAATGTGCCCCAGCTGAGCAGAAAGGTCGGTTTCTTGTTTAATCATTGACCCTCACTCACAGGCACCAACTCTGTGCTAGGCAGGCCAGTGACACAGTTCTGCTGCTTTCTGCTTTCTCATCTTCCCTTTCCCCTCACCACCTCCCAACCCCTCAGGCAAAGCTGTGGCCCACCTTCTTACTCACACTGGTCTCTCCAGGCCCCGCCCTCTGCCAGGGCTGAAGCTGAGCACCATCAGGAGAGAACAGACCACTCTGGTCCTGAGCCCCCCGTCCCTCCCTGCCCTCTTCTGATCTCATGGCCCAGCTTAGTCTCCAGCCTCCCAGCTGTCCCATCCCTGCTGAGAACTCCCAGAGTTCACCAACCTTACTCCCCTCTGGATGACAGGTCTGAGCTGGCCCCTTCCTTTCATCTCTCCTCTTAAGATACTCACAGACCCATGTGTTTCCATCAGGCTCTCGTCACTAGGATGCCAGTCTGGCTCATGCCCTGACCAAGAGGGGCCTCAGAGTGACCAGGCCAGTGCTGACACCAGGAAAGACCCAGGAAGGACGGGGCTAGCAGGACCCCTCTCCTGAACCCTTGGCCCAATCTCTCCCCTGGACGATGCCAGCTCAACCCCTCACACCCAGCCCACTATCTTCACATGCTCAGGGCCCACTGGCCACCTGATCACTCAGCAGTATGAGTCTTTTCAGCTGTCCCTTTTGGTCACTATCAGCCTCTAGGCTAAGACTCCCTGCTGGCCACTTGGCCTACATCAGCCGTTCAGAAGGACTCCTCTGTGCAGAAGGACTAGAAAGCACACATTTTCCCATCAATCAACACATAAATACTCACTGAGCACTTACTAAGTGCCAGGCATTGGGGATAGACAGTGAACACAGGAACAGACTCTGTCATCTGAGCCTAAGTGCAACTGACAGTGACAACGACTTTTATCTGAATTATTTTGGTCCCTCTCTACCCTCCTCATTACTCCACAAAACCTGGATATGTGGAATTGTATAGGAACAAAGTACAGGGTGTCCCAACATTTGCCCATAAAGTTGCCATACATAGGTAAAGTGGGAAACTGTAGCTAAATGCACCTTGATTTATAACATTTTCATTAGGAAACTTTGGAAATAGTTGACCAATGTGTACTGAATATTTTCTAAATATTTTGTAAAATTCTGTAATGACATTTTGTAAACAAAGGTACGTTTACCTACAATTTCCCATTTACCTTATGTATGGAAACTTTATGGACAATTTTTGGGACACCCTATATTTGTATCTCATTTTTATTTCTGACCACAGTTGGTATGAATATTATTATATGTGACTCTAGAACAACAGGATATGGGATTTGGATATGACATTAATCATTTAGGTTTTAGACACAAACTGTGTTCACTGTAGCATCCTTTCACCAAAGTCAAGAGGTAGGGATGAAGAACTAACCTTGTTTCCATTTGTTTGAAAAGTATTAGTTGTGAATGTGTGAATGTGATTATATAGCTTCAAATCACTGGACTGCTCAGAAGCATAATCCCAGACATTAATGCAAGCCCTTTCCTGTGCAAAATCAAACTAGAAGCACATGGTCTCAAAGAAATGGAGAAATGACCCTCGTGGTTACTGCTATATCTATGGTTTCTAGGACTGCCTGGACTTGTCAACATTAGGAAGTTCTTGGCTTGGAGGCCACGGATAGACAATGTGACCTTTTTTGAATGAGCATTTCCTTGAGTTGAGCTCACCTTGCCAGTACTTCCAGCACCCACCCATTCAAGGTCTTGCCACTAACTCAAAGCACTGCCTGGGAGAAGAGCATAATAAGCTCCAGCACTGGGCTGATAATGCCTCTGTCCCAGGTAGACACAACACCGCACTCTTGTGTCACTGGGGAAAATCTCTCCCTGGGATCAGGTAACTCTCAAAGGCCTTTCACATGGTCTTGTATACAAAGCATGATGCAGCACAATCTCTTAACAATCTTGGGCAGTTTTTCTGAGGGAAAAGCAGTGGATGTCTCTGACCTATTGAGAAAGAGGTCAGAGGCTCTAGCAGGTGGGAGTTTTAGAATAGATTTATGACATGAGGCCAGAGAACTGATCAATAGACTAGATCCCCAAGCCAAAGTGGTAACCAAAGGGTCTTGAGTTCTGTGTTGACAGCTAATAGCCCAGTGTCCCTATGGACAAGAGAGATAAACATCCAAGGAGAGTGTCATTTGACTTACATAACTATAGCAAAAGGGGACAAGAAAGAGCTGTTGAGCAGCTACCACAGTGAAAAACCACCATCTCTTCCCAGTTTCTGGCTGGGCCCCATTTTGGAAGAACATGTAATAGCATTTCAAGCAAGCAATAAATATTATCTATATCCTTCCCCACTGAGAATTGTAACTACTTACCACTCACTGAGGAAAAGGAAATACTCATAACTTTTGAAGGCTGTGGAATGCAGGGGTAGAGCTAAAGCTGAACCTTGAGACCCCAAATACCATCATGGTCCTCTGGTTAGATCGAGGTCTGTGCAGGCCAGGTGATGTGTTGGCAACAGCCAAAAAAGGAATGTGGTGACCACAGACATTCCATTCAATTTTGGCCATTAGGGACAATGGGGAAGGAATATTCTCCCAAGGGGCAGTCCTTCAAACAGTAATTTGGGATGTCAATTTGGTATGGGGAGAGAAGCTGCACGAGGTAAGATTCCTGGATGATCGATGGACTACCTACCGGGTCAGGGACACAGACTGGAGATTACAGAGTAGGAGGAGATTTGGGAAAGAGACAGGCGGGTGAACCTGTGGGAGTGGGGACAAATTGTACCTTCTTCAGTGCCTACAGCAGAGCAACCACCAAAGAGAAGGCGTGCAGAAACCAAGGGAACAGGAAAGCTGTCTTTCTAATTGCTCAAGTGCTTGTGTAATGGGCCAGTGACAGGCAGGGACTGAGGCAGTGAATGCACCCAGCTGCATGGACTCCCTTTTGTTAATACTGGTCTTCTGCACTACTGAATTCCCAACCTGCCAGAAGCAGAAGATGGCCAGGAACACACTCAGTATGAAGCCATTCTTCAAGGAGAAGCTAGTCACTTGGGAACAGGCTGGTTATGTTGAATCTCTTCAACCCCAGTGATTCTTCCTTACCAAATATTTTCTGCCTTCTGCATCTGCATGGGTCTCCCAGCACTAATCAGAATGAATTATCAGTACAAGATTCTACACAACACTGCTTCATATCTAGGGACCCATTTCATGGTAAAGGAGGTATAGTAGTGGGGATGTGAACATGGGATATCCTGGTCCTGCCATACACTGCATCGCCTAGAAGCCTTTCATCTGCTAGAACGATGGAATGGCCCACTAATGGCTAATCTAGGGCACCCGCTGTGGAAAAGACATTGTAGGACTAGAATTGTCCTCAGTCAGTATATGTGTTTCCAGATCCATGTGTTGTCCATATGGTGACAAAGTATACAGAATACACGGGATCTGGAAACGGAAGAGTGGTGGTAGTAGTGACTTCTCTTACCATCAAT
This sequence comes from Nycticebus coucang, assembly GCF_027406575.1. Lineage (NCBI taxonomy): Eukaryota > Metazoa > Chordata > Mammalia > Primates > Lorisidae > Nycticebus > Nycticebus coucang. The sequence continues at coordinate 30,136,636 of NC_069785.1, read as the reverse complement.
CGCAGTGACCTAAAACCTCAGGATCTGCTGGATCAGAAGTGCTGGTTCCTGAGAAGTAGGGTCAAGGAGACACTTCACCAGGGGAATCAGTAAGTGTCCTCTGAACTTAAAGCTGTCAGTACCACATGGTCATTTTGGGCTCCTCATGCCAACAGATCAATAGGAAAAGAGAAGAATCACTATGTAAGAGAGGAAATTGACCCTGATTACCTTAAGGACCTAGGCGGTTGTTTCACAATTGAGAAATGAATGAGAACATCATTACATATGTCAGGTCACCTAAGGTCACCTAAGGTCACTTTCTTAGGTCACCTAAGAAGCAGATATCAGCACAATATTAAGTGTGCAGAGATTTTATTAGGGCAAATACTTGTGAGAGAAAATGAGGAGAGAGCCAGGAGATGCTGAGGGAGTATCAGAGTGCCATGCAGGTCTAACTCTGAATAAGAAAGAAGAGAAAGCCAGACCGAGCAACCTGGTGATCCCCTGTCTCTACAAAAATATTTTTAAAAATTAGCTGGGTGTGGTGGCAAGGATCAGTATTAGTACAAGTATCAGTAGTCTTAGCTTCTCAGGAGGCTGAGGCAGGAGGATTACATGAGCCCAGGAATTGGAGGTTATACTGAACTATAATCTCACCACTGTACTCCAACCTGGGAGACAAAGTGAGACCCTGTCTCTTAAAAAAATAATAATAATAAAGTCCAGCAAAGCTATTGAGAGTCCTCAAGCCCAAGTCTGCTCTCGAAGAGTCCCACATCTCCCAAGAACAAGCCTACCTTAGTGTCTTTGCTATGCTAGGTCATTGGCTGGAGCAGCTGGAAGTGGAGGGTGCCAATTCCTAGAAAATGCCCAGATGGATTTCATCTTTTTTTTTTTTTTTTTGTGACAGAGTCTCATCCTGTTGCCCCTGGTAGAGTACCTTCGCATCATAACTCACAGCAAACTCAAATTCCTGGGTTCAAGCAATCCTCCCACCTCATACCCCCAAGTACCTGGGAGTACAAGGGCCTGCCCGTATGCCCAGCTAGTTTTTCTAGTTTTAATAGAGATGGGGTCTTGCTCTTGCTCAGGCTGGTCTTGAACTCCCGAGCTGAAGCAATCTTCCCTCCTTAGCCTCCAAGAATGCTAGGATTACAGGTGTAAGCCAACAAGCCCAGCCCAAATAATGCAATTTTAAGAACAAGTGAAGAACTTGAATTGACATTTCTCCAACGACGATATGTAAACACCACCAAGCACGTGAAATGATGCTCAGCATCTTTAGTCATTAAGAAAATGCAAATCAAAACCACAATGACATGCCACTTCACACCACTAGGATGAATTAAAAAAAAAAAACAAAAAGTCTTGGAAAGGATGTGAAGAAACCGGAACACTTAAACATCGCCAGTGGGAATATAAAATGGTACAAGCACTATGAAAAAGAGTCGGGAAGTTCCTCAAAAATTAAACTTAGGATTACCATATGACCCAGAAATTTTACTACTCTAGGTAGAGAAATAAAGACGGATTGTTCACACAGAAATTTGTACACAGACGTTTACTGCTGCTTTAGTTACAATTGCCAAAAGAAGAAATATCCCCAAACGCCCATTGGCAGAGGAGTGGATAAATTGTGGTATAAATACAAAACGGTAATATTATTTAGTCATTAAAAAGAATGAACACTGACACATGTAAATGCTACAATTTGACGGACGTCCAAAATGTTATTCTAAGTGAAAGAAGCCAGGCACAACAGGTCACGTATCGTGTGATGTCTTCTATATGACATATCCAGAATGTGCACATTCAAAGAGACAGAAAGAAGATTAGAGGTTGCAAAGGGACAGTGTGTGGTCATGGAGAGGGCAGCAGGGAGTGGCTATTTAGTGGGTACATGCGCAGCATTCTGGGGTGATGAAAAAGTTCCAAAGTTAAAGAAAGATGATGGTCGCACAACATTCTGAATGCACTAAATGTCACTGAATCATATACTTTAAAATGATTAATTCTATGTTAGGTGAATTCACAGTTTAAAAAATGGGTCATAACTTGTGTTTAGCATATCCTGTTTTAATTAAAAATGCAGGCAAGATAAAAATGTGTTAGATCCATTGAACCCCACAAATGCATTAATGTATGCAAAAAAGTGTTAGATCACAATTCAATCACAAAATGAATATCAATGAGTAGTGAGAAATCAGGTAATTTCAATTGGTTTCTCTTTGCTTAAATTATTTTTTAAATTTTCCAACAATTTAAAAAAGTAATCACATGTTAAATGTTTTAATAACTAGGAAAGAGAGGCTATAGTGGCATTGACTAATAGATTTCTAAGACCATGGTGAAAATCTTTATGCTATAGGGTTAAGCAAGGATAAAAAAGTCACACTGTATACACAGTATGAACCCAAGTATTTAAAATGCACGGCTTATGGTAACCGTCAGTCTGTGGGAAATAGGCAAGTAAGTGCTATTTTTTCTTTCTACTTTCCAAATTTTCTTAATACTTATATGTTATGACTATAATGAAAAGGCAACTTTGCCTTTAAAATGTTTGCTACCGGGCAAGCTAAGTTCAAAAAAGTAGAAGTTTGATAAAAATGGTTTGCTATTGACAAGGAAGATACCCTGGATTTATGTATTTTGAAACATACTTACTCATCATAGAAAAATTAAAATGGAGAAAATATAAAAATAGAAACTTAAATTACCATAATCCAACCACCCAGAGATATTTAGTTGTTCTTTTAACAGAATTTGGTTTGAGCTGTTTAGAAACAATAATCCCTCCCTTCCATTCTAGTGAGAACACCGACATCACTTGTTTAGCAGAGGTTTCCTGTGAGCCTCTTACGTGCTGGGCCTGCTCTGTAAGGCGTGGGTCTGCAGGCAGAGAGACTGAAGGACAGTTGCTGATCTCTGCCTGGCATGCTTTCTCACCTCACGTGGTGTTAGTTGTTTAGTAACTTGGATGTTTCCTGGGGAGCCAGCCCTTTCCCATTCATGCAAGAACTTTAAGTCCCCAGCATACCCAAAGAAGGAGTAACCCAGGCTTAAGTCCATCTATGGATTCAATATCTAGAGCCATAGAGATTCATTAATTTGGGCCAATAAATGTCAAGTTTTTGTTAAAAATATTGAGAATAAAGGAGGACTCTTGTCATGCTGAGCATTCGTAATTAAATAAAGAGTTGTTAGAATTCCCCTAAGAAGGAGGACAATGAGTGGGTTGCTAGATGGGTCTAGTAGACAGTGGCCATGCTCCACCGTCCTCCACCCCATAACATTCTCTTGTCAGAGTCTCTTCCACGAGATGCTCAGCTCTCTAAGGAAGGAGAGACATCTCCAACATGCTTAGTTCTAGCACAAGAAAAGGGCCCAAACACACACCTGCTGGATAATTCTCCTGACGGACTTAGCAGCATGGCCATGGAGGAACTGGTGGTTCTATCACATGAACTCAGTTTACTGGGGCTGCAGTACCTCTACCGGCCAATGCCACATCCTGTAACCCCCACCTCAAACACTGGGTTTCTCCCTGGTGGTCTGCTCTGTGTCACCAGCTGTGGTGCTGGTATGGTCACCACATGATTCTTACACAACCACCCTGAAGTTGTTATCTGGAAGATTCTAATATACCACATAATTGTCTCATGAACACCTAAAGAAAAAGGTGGATGCAGGGAGTGAGGACCTTTCCTAGAAAGCCTTCTGTGATGAAACACCACAAAACCAGAGGGGAACATGAGGTCGCTGAGCCCACCCCACCTCCTTCCTCTCCTGAGAACTAAAAAGAGCAAGGAGGGCACAGAACTGCAGCTCAGACCTGGGCAGCCTCCCTGATGCAGCCGCTCCTGCTCCCGCTCCTGCTGGCCTTCCTCCTGCCCCCCAGGGCAGAGGCAGGTGAGTGTCCATCCCGCCTCAGAGCCCCAGACACCTCCTGCCCCTTCTGCACATCCTGGATCCTTCTGTCTACCAGGGATATTCTGAACCCAGGTCCAGTCCCTTTACAGGAATCCCCCCAAGTGCAATGCTGGGTGAGCTCTCAGCAAGAATGCCGGGACAGAGACTGCTCAGAAAGAGCCAGTGGGTACTGTCCCCTCCCCAGGTCTTACCCTTGTCATCTGGAAGTGCATGACAGAGGGTGGGAAACTGGAAATGAGAAAATATTAAATTTTCCTAGAGAGGGCAGAGCCAGCCTGGTTTCTATTGCTGGGATAAGACAGGTGCTTCCCTCAGGGGTCAGCTGACCGAGAATGGGTGGGATCACTGTCCTCTGAACACCCTTTGTGCCTTTACTCAGTGCCTTTCTCCAGCTCTGCTTTCCTTCCCAGACCTTTTCCTTCCCCTCTTTTCAAGGATGAGCCACTGTGGCCCATCCCAACTCCTCTGCTTTCCAGAATCCCAGCAGCACTGCCCTCCAGCCCTCATACAGAGGCTGACAGGAGCCGTCCCTTCCTGCAGCCAGTGAACACACTGGGCACCCACTGCATGTCGGGCCGTAGGAATAGGACATAGCGACATCTAGATCCCTGCACTTATGTCCTGGCCACTGAAAAGCAGCACTATCTTGGGTCTCACAGCATACAAAATGGTCTTGGGAACTCATGTGAAACAAAGACCAAGTCAGGAGAGGAATTATCAGGAGCCTCTGGGATTTCACCATCCCTAAGGGGTGTGCTCACCTCCAACTATGTGTGGAAGAAAGACTTATGACTGAGGCCTGCTGTTCTTTCCTTTTCTAGAGGAGGAAGTTGAAGCCCCTTCCCCCACCCCCTCCAACTCCAGGCCACCAAAGGCTCCCGGATGCCTGGCCCCTCTGCTGCCATTCAGCAGATGTCAGGTGGGGGCTCAGTGGGTGCACACAGCAGACAGACTTTTCCTTCAGGGGAGATCATCGGGGGACATGAGGCTGAACCCCACTCCCATCCCTACATGGCCTTTCTTCAGTTCTGGTATCGAGGGTGGCTGAGGAAGCATTGTGGTGGTTTCCTGATAAGACAAGACTTCGTGCTGACAGCCGCTCACTGTCTGGGAAGGTGAGGAGGAGATTTCCAGGCCCTCCTGGAAACACTACATGGAGAGCACTGTCTTCTACCCAATGAACTCTCTGGGCTCCTGGGAGCACAAGTGCCAGGATGGCCTTTTAGAAAAAGAGGGCGGTAAGTCCTATGGAGAGAGGAGAAGGTTAGTGTCAGAGGCACCGCCTAAGTGAGGGAAGAACAGAGTGGTCACGCCTGCCATATGCAGAGCTGGGGACATGCTTTGGCATAAGAACAGAAACTAAAGCAATTTCATGTCTTTTCCTGGGGAGAGAACTGAGCCCTGAGACCCACTGGTGCAATTACCAGAATGTCACCTCCTGGGGCCCTCCTGTTCCCTCAATTTCCCCTCAGCTGCAGCCCTGCCCTGCCCTGGCTGTCACCTGCTCCTCACGACTCTTGGGCTGTACCCTGTGACTCCAAATGCCCTCAGCCCCTCTGTGCTCTCTGTGCAGCTTCATGAACGTTACCCTGGGAGCCCACAACATCTGGAGGGCAGAGGTGACCCAGCAGTTCATCAGTGTGAGAAGACCCATTCCCCACCCAGACTATAATCCTGAGCTCTACACTAATGACATCATGCTGCTGCAGGTGAGGCAAACTGCTGCTGCTCTCTCTCTACTTGGCCCTGTTGCCCCTCCCACGGTGACACTGTCCCTTCTTCCCTCCTGTCCATCCTGGCTGCTTGACCAGTTCCTGTGCCTCAGAGGGGAAGGAAGAAGGGTCAGCCCTGCAAGTGCCCCGGCCCAGGAGGCCACTGTCTGACCTGGACTTTCTTGCCTCTTCCCTACCAGCTGGAGAGAAAGGCCAAGTTGACTCCAGCTGTGCAGCCTCTCAGGCTGCCCAGGGTCACAGGCGGGGTGACGCCGGGGATGGTGTGTAATGTGGCAGGCTGGGGTGCGATTACACCAGTAGGCCACTACCCAGCCACACTGCAGGAGGTGATGCTGACAGTGCAGGAGGACGAGGAGTGTGAATTCTACTACCCTGAGGCTTACATGAAGGCCACCCAGATTTGTGTGGGGGACCCAAACCTACAACAGACATCCTTTTACGTAAGATTATGCAGCTGCTACTTTCCTCTGGGGGAAGGGAAGTTTGGTAAAATCAGGAATCTGGAGACCCCAGCAGTAGGGAACTCCTTCACCCACTAGGCTGTGATCTTTCTCTTGGAAAGAGAAGAGGGGAGCAGCCCAAGCTAACTGCGGTCTCTGCACACTCAGCACAGGATGTGTGGTGAATGGAAGGATGTATTTGCAACACTCCAGCCCCTCCCTCTATCCTGTTCACTGCTATTAACAAACTGTGGGATCAGGGTTTGGTGAGGAGGCAATAATTATAAGGAGGTGGCTCCTTGGAGCTGGCACCCAATGTGGTGAAAAGGATAATCCTCCTATGTGTCAACCCTACTCCCCTGCCTCTCTGTCCTTGAATGGGGACCTGGAGGCACCAAACACACTTTTATAAAGAGAAGACCCTAGGATCTGGTGTAGAGGACCAAGGCTGGCCCCTGGGCTAAGGGGAAGCAGTGACAATGTCCAAGGTCGGAGATTGGCCGCTGAGCACTCCCAAGGGTCTGCCCTGCCCCCCACCACACTGGCCATGCAAATTCACCATCTCCAAGAGACGGCCTGAGATGACAGGGAGGGCAAGACCAGGACAGCACCAGCTCAGACTTCCTCCTCTATTCACAGGGCGACTCCGGGGGCCCTCTGGTGTGTAACAATGTGGCCCAGGGCATTGTCTCCTATGGGATGGAGGATGGGAGGCCTCCACAAGCCTACACCAAGGTCGCAAGTTTCCTACCCTGGATAGAAGAAACCATGAGAAGCCTCCAACTGCAGGAAGCAGACTAAGCCCCTCTGTGAATGACCAAGTTCTCCAGATCTCAGTCCAGATTTACACTGGGCGAGGTGCCAGTAACTGAATAAATGTGCCCCAGCTGAGCAGGAAGGTCAGTTTCTTGTTTAATCATTGACCCTCACTCACAGGCACCAACTCTGTGCTAGGCAGGCCAGTGACACAGTTCTGCTGCTTTCTGCTTTCTCATCTTCCCTTTCCCCTCACCACCTCCCAACCCCTCAGGCAAAGCTGTGGCCCACCTTCTTACTCACACTGGTCTCTCCAGGCCCCGCCCTCTGCCAGGGCTGAAGCTGAGCACCATCAGGAGAGAACAGACCACTCTGGTCCTGAGCCCCCCGTCCCTCCCTGCCCTCTTCTGATCTCATGGCCCAGCTTAGTCTCCAGCCTCCCAGCTGTCCCATCCCTGCTGAGAACTCCCAGAGTTCACCAACCTTACTCCCCTCTGGATGACAGGTCTGAGCTGGCCCCTTCCTTTCATCTCTCCTCTTAAGATACTCACAGACCCATGTGTTTCCATCAGGCTCTCGTCACTAGGATGCCAGTCTGGCTCATGCCCTGACCAAGAGGGGCCTCAGAGTGACCAGGCCAGTGCTGACACCAGGAAAGACCCAGGAAGGACGGGGCTAGCAGGACCCCTCTCCTGAACCCTTGGCCCAATCTCTCCCCTGGACGATGCCAGCTCAACCCCTCACACCCAGCCCACTATCTTCACATGCTCAGGGCCCACTGGCCACCTGATCACTCAGCAGTATGAGTCTTTTCAGCTGTCCCTTTTGGTCACTATCAGCCTCTAGGCTAAGACTCCCTGCTGGCCACTTGGCCTACATCAGCCATTCAGAAGGACTCCTCTGTGCAGAAGGACTAGAAAGCACACATTTTCCCATCAATCAACACATAAATACTCACTGAGCACTTACTAAGTGCCAGGCATTGGGGATAGACAGTGAACACAGGAACAGACTCTGTCATCTGAGCCTAAGTGCAACTGACAGTGACAACGACTTTTATCTGAATTATTTTGGTCCCTCTCTACCCTCCTCATTACTCCACAAAACCTGGATATGTGGAATTGTATAGGAACAAAGTACAGGGTGTCCCAACATTTGCCCATAAAGTTGCCATACATAGGTAAAGTGGGAAACTGTAGCTAAATGCACCTTGATTTATAACATTTTCATTAGGAAACTTTGGAAATAGTTGACCAATGTGTACTGAATATTTTCTAAATATTTTGTAAAATTCTGTAATGACATTTTGTAAACAAAGGTACGTTTACCTACAATTTCCCATTTACCTTATGTATGGAAACTTTATGGACAATTTTTGGGACACCCTATATTTGTATCTCATTTTTATTTCTGACCACAGTTGGTATGAATATTATTATATGTGACTCTAGAACAACAGGATATGGGATTTGAAATGACGCTAATCGTTTAGGTTTTAGACACAAACTGTGTTTACTGGAGCATCCTTTCACCAAAGTCAAGAGGTAGGGATGAAGAAGTCAACTAGCCTTGTTTCCATTTGTTTGAAAAGTATTAGTTGTGAATGTGTGAATGTGATTATATAGCTTCAAATCATAGGAAAAACAATCATTTCATTGGACTGCTCAGAAGCATAATCCCAGACATTAATGCAAGCCCTTTCCTGTGCAAAATCAAACTAGAAGCACATGGTCTGAAAAAAATGGAGAAATGGCCCTTGTGGTTACTGCTATATCTATGGGTCCAGGACTACCTGGACTTGTCAACATTAGGAAGTTCTTGGCTTGAAGGCCACAGATAGACTATGTGACCTTTTTTGAAGGAGCATTTCCTTGAGTTGAGCTCACCTTGCCAGTACTTCCAGCAGCCACCCATTCAAGGTCTTGCCACTAACTCAAAGCACTGCCTGGGAGAAGAGCATAATAAGCTCCAGCACTGGGCTGATAATGCCTCCATCCCAGGTAGACACAACACCGCACTCTTGTGTCACTGGGGAAAATCTGTCCCTGGTTCAAGTAACTCTCAAAGGCCTTTCACATGGTATTGTATACAAAGCATGATGCAACACAATCTCTTAAGAATCTTGGGCAGGTTTTATGAGGGAAGAGCAGTGGATGTCACACAGTTTCTGATTCATTGCTGAAAAAACTCCCTGCACCTAAGGCATACTAGGGATCTGGCTCCTTCACTGGAAAAGACAGAAAAGGAAAGCACAGAAAGCAAAACAAGAGATTACCATTTTTAAATGTTGCCAGTCACACACATAATCCGTTTATGTATTATATTCACTTTGAGGAAGTGCTTCTGTGGCTTAAAGCAAATTTGAAAAATATTGTTGAAGGCTTTCATTCTCCTCTGAGAGATGGAGTGAAGACCAATTTCAGCAAATGGTAGTGACTAACTAAAGGAGTCACAGAAGTTAGGACAGAGCCTGGATAGAACCCAAGCCTTCTGACTGACCACAAGGCCAGCAATGTCTTATAACACACACCCACCAGGAGATGACTTCCTGGTATTTCCTGACAAAAGATGAGCTTGTGCTCAGACACCTCCCTGGAGAGAAAGCCTCCGGGCCCCTCCAGCAGCTTTATAGTGAGAAGCATTCAAAGCATCTTCATTTGGTAAGCTGAATTTGGGTGGACTCAGATGCAGGTAAACAGCACCTTAAACATACTAATTTCTTCGAATTTCCTTAGTCTGTGGAAGTAGTCCCCCAACTTAAGCCACTGGAAGAAATTCCTTCTCCTAAAATCTCTGTAATGACCTTTCTGAATCTAGGAGAGCAAATGCCTCGATTTACCAAAATACACTTTTAGCATCCCCTCTCTCCTCTGGTGCACCTGAAGAGTCAGATCCCAGGACAGCCAGAGAGAGAACTGCCAGGTGGGCTCTTATAGCAGAAGGACACAAGGAAAACAAGATCTTGCTAAATTGTCTTGGGGAGTATGTATTGGCACGACTCTGCCCTCCCGGCCCACCACCCTACATCCGCCACCTCCACTCTGTGGATTAACAAACTCACAGTTTCTATTTCCTACCTCAGTAACCCACACCATGTTGCTTCTGAACAGCAAACACATTTCACCACAAAAGAAGTCTAACAATGGTACCATATCACCCAGAAGTAGCTGGCCTACAAGAGTTGTGAAGTAGCTTACTGAAGACTGAACAATAATGACAGTTGAGAGGAAACCTGCAAGATTGGGATGCTGTCCTACAGGATGTAGCCTGTGCTTTAAACCAGCAATGAATATATGTACTCTATCCCCATAGCTAGAAAACATGGTTTCAGAAACAGAGAGGTGGGAGTAGATGACCCTCTGGCTGTTATATCCAATGACCCACACAGGGTTTTGCTTTTGTCTCCAAAATCTTGAGCTTTGCTGGTGTAGAGATCTTAGTTCTTAGCAAGGGAATCAGCAGTCTGGTAAGTGGATTACTACAGTATGTAGGTCATTGATTCTTACTTCCCAGGGAAGATGGGATTCCCTGAATTATCTCTTAGTATTTCCATGGCTATTTGCAAAGGTCAGTGGAAGATTGCTATAGCACAATAAAAACAGGACCACTTACATGCCTCAAAAATAAAGTTTTGAGTCATTGTACCACATAAAAAAATCACACCCAACAGCATACTTGAGATAAGAGACCTCTATAGGGCTGCTCAGAAATCATAGAATTCCCATTCTTCCCAGCCTCCTTGCACAAGGACCTTTCCTACCTCTGCTCAGACACCTCCTTAGAGAGATCCTGGGGTCATCAGGCTACCTGCTAGGGCAGCTGAGCTCAGGTCTGCCTACTTGTGACTTTCACTACTTACGAGAAGAAGCAGTGGAAAGTTTTCATTTTGATATGAATGTGTGCTGCTGGCTCCCTCTCATTGACGTATTATTTAATGGTTCTTTAAAAGTAGGAATATAATTTTTAAACAATGTATGTAAAGTAACTGGCATGTTCTCTAAATCATAGTAAGGAAAAAATAAATATTAATTCTCTTTGCCTCTCCTTTTGCTATTTTTCCCATACCATGGTTTATACTTTTACAAAATATAATTCTGCTATCAAATGGCAATTCTAAAGTATCTGCAATTTTTTATTGTATATATTATGATTTTTTTTTTTTTGAGACAGATTCTCACTACGCTACCCTCGGTAGAGTGCCGTGGCGTCATAGCTCACAGCAACCTCCAACTCTTGGGCTTAAGCAATTCTCTTGCCTCAGCCTCCCAAGCAGCTGGGACTACAGGTGCCTGCCACAATGCCTGGCTATTTTTTTGTTGTTGTTGTAGTTGCCATTGTTGTTTAGCAGGCCTGGGCCCTGTTCGAACCCACCAGCCCTGGTGTATGTGGCTGGTGCTCTAATCACTGAGCTATGGGCGCCAAGCTATTGTATATATTATGGGGGTACAAAACCACATTATCATATATGTATGCAATGTGTAATGGAAGTCAATCATATTAACATACCTGTCACCTCTAATACTTACAATTTTATGTTCTGAGAACATTTGAAATTTAATCTCTTAGCAATTTTTAAATAAACAATACATTATTATTAACTACAGTTACCATGCTGTGCAATAGATCTTTAAAAAACTTCTTCCTCCTGCCTAATTGAAACTTTGTACCCTTGACTAATAACTCTCCATTTCCCCACCTACCAGTCTCTGGTAACCACCCTTCTACTCTCCACTTCTAGGAATCTGATTGCTTATTATTCCACGTAATAAGTGAGAGCATGTGGCATTTGGCTCTCTGTGCCTGACTTACCTTACTTAGCAGAATGTCCTTCAGATTCATCCATGTTATTCAAATAGCAAAGTTTCCTTCTTTTCAAGGCTGAATGGCATTGTGCATTGTGTTATATACCACATTTTCTTTATCCATTCATTCACTGATGGACACTTCGGTTGATTCCATATATTGGCTGTTGTAAACAGTGCTGCAATGAACATGGGAGTGCAGACATCTCTTCAACATACTGATTTTAACTTCTTTGGATGTATCTCGGAAGTGAGAATTCAGAATCATATAGTAAGTCTTTTTTATTTTTTTGAGGAAGCTCCATATTGTCTTCCATAATGGCTATACTAATTTACATTTCCATCAGCCGTGTACAAAGGTTTCCTTTACCACATATCCTTGGAAACACTAGTGATCTTTTATCTTTTTGATGATAGCCGTTATGATGGAGTGAAGTGATATCTCATTGTAGCGTTAATTTGCATTTCTCTGATAATCAATGATGCCAAACATTTTTTCATACACCTGATAGCCATTTGTATGTTTTCTGTAGAGAAATGTGTGTTCAGATCCTTTCCCCATTTTACAATTGAATTATTCTTTTTCTTGCTATTGAGTTGTTTGGGTCCTTATATATTTTGTATATCAACCCTTTAGCAGGGAGATATCTCACAAATGTCCTCTCCTCTGGGGAGGCAAACAGGGCAGGACCAGAAGGAGGCTAGCTCAGTCCATTCTTTTTCTGCCACGGCATGACTCGGGGACCACTTTGTATATAAGATCCTGGCCCATGGAAAAAAGAATAGAAAACTTCCACATGGCTATAAGAACTCAAGCATTCTGTGCCAGACAGAAAAATAACAAAAGAGAAAAACAAACTATAGGGAGCAGACCGAGATACCTCCAAGACTGATCCTCCTTCCTTCACCTCCAGGGCAAAGGCCAGAGGTGTGCTGGGCAGAGGGAGCAAAGGGATGGCCACTAGGGATGTAATAACTATCTCTTTCCAGGATAGAAGTGATCAATTGCTCCTTTATTCAAACCAATACTCACTAGGTGCCAAGTGTGTGTCCAGCTTCCATCTACTTCTCCTCCAGTGTACCATAGCTTCTACCTCCAGCATCAAGCTGTCTTGATACCCGGCTCCTTCCAAATATACGTCCCTGTGCCAGATCCCTCTGCCAGGCTGAATGTAAGCTCCATCAGCAAAAGAGAGACACCTATCCAGGAAAATGATCCTCTCACACGAACCTCTTTCCTCATCCATACTACCCTCCTACCTTATTTCATAACTATACCCTTACACTCCTTTCCAAGAGCTAATATAAAACAAACCAGAATTTGCAGGGGTATCACCTAAGAAGCCCCAGGGTAGAAGCCCCTGCCCCCGGTGTACCAGAAATAGAAGAATTTTGGAAGGATGTGACCCACCCCTTGTGGGCCTCCCTGTACAAATCAGAGTGTTTGGCAGCTTGGAAACCTAGAATGTTTCAGGAAGCCCCTTCATTACCCTCAGACACAGCTTAAGTGCCTGTTGAAGCCCTGTCTTCTGTCCAGATCTCAGAAATCCCATCTTCTTGCAGCACCTAAAGACCTTGAGGGCATTCTTCCATGCTGGTCTGACCCAGCCTCTCCCTGCCTCCCACTGTCCAGCATCATTCCATTTTATGGTTGCGTAGTACTCCATGGTATATATATATATATATATATATATATATATATATATATATATATATATATATATATATATATATATATATATGCCACATTTTCTTTATCCACACATGAATCAAAGGGCACCTAGGCTAATTCCACATCTTTACAATTGTGAATTGTGTTTCAATAAACACTCAAGTGTGTCTGTTTCATAAAATAACTTTATTTCCATTGGGCAGATACCCAGCAGTGGGATTGCTAGATTGAATGATAAGTCTACATTTATTTCTTTGAGGAATCGCCATACTGTTTTCCATAGTGGATATACTAATCTGCAGTCCCAACAACAGTGTATAAACATTCTCTCAGAGTCCATGCCAGCATCTACTGTTCTTTAGCTTTATGATAAGGGCCATTCTCAAGGAGTAAGGTGGTATCTCATTGTAGTTGTAATTTGCATTTCCCTGATGATTCATGATATTTTCAAATTTTTCACATGGTTGGTATTTTTCTTTTCCTGCTTTGTTTGATATTATTTCTTTGTCAGATGTATACTGTGTGAATATTTTCTCCCATTCTGTACATGGCTTATTCACTTTGTTGCTTATTTCCTTTGCTGTGCAGAAGTTTTAAAATTTAATTACTTCTTATTAACTATTGTTGTTAATGAATGACAGATAAAGAATTCCAAATATGGATTATGAGGAAGTTCCATGAGATCCAAGGGAAAATAGAAAACTAAGTCAAAGGAATTTAAAAAAAAACCACTTCAGCCTGGCTTATTGTACCCTCAATGAATCCCCAACAATAAAAAAATAAATAAATAAAATAAATAAATAAATAAAAGTCTAGCTGACAGGAAAAAAAAAAAAAACCACTTCAGGAAATAAATAAAAAATTAACTAAAGACATAGATACATATTAAAAACAACTAGAATATCTGGAAATGAAAAATTCATTCAAGGAAATACAAAACACAGTGGAAAATCATAGAAACAGACTAAACCAGACAGAAGAAATTAATTTTGAGCTTGAAGACAACACCTTCAAATTAAACAAATCAGTCAACAATAAATTAAAGAGAATAAAGAGGAATAAACAAAGCCTACAAGAAATATGGAGTCATGGCTCAGCACACATAGTACAGTTGTTACCGTGCCAGCCACATACACTGAGACTGGCAGGTTCAAAATCAGCCCAGCCCAGCTAAGCAATAATGACAACTGAAACAGAAAAATAGCTGGGCATTGTGGAGGACACCTGTAGACCCAACTACTTGGGAGCTGAGGCAAGAGAATCACTTGAACCCAAGAGTTTGAGATAGCTGTGAGCTATGAAGCCATAGCACTCTACTGAGGCTGACATAGTAAGACTCCATCTGAAAAGAAAAGAGAAAGAAAGAAGGAAGGAAGGAAGGAAGGAAGGAAGGAAGGAAGGAAGGAAGGAAGGAAGGAAGGAAGGAAGGAAGGAAGGAAGGAGAGAGAAAGAAAGAAGGAGTCATGTAAAGATGTCAAATATAAGAATTACATGCACCTCTGAGGTTGAAGGAAAAAAAACACAAGGGTTGGAAAACCTATTTGAAGGAATAACTAAGGAAAATTTCTTTCTTGCTAGAAATAAGATATCCTAGTACAAGATGTTCAATAAACTCCTGGGAGATTTATCAAAAAGAGGCAATCACCATGATACATAGTCATCAGAATAGCCAAAGTTAACACAAGGAGTTAATACCTTCAAGTTGTAAGGTGAAAAAAACAAGAAACTTACAAAGGAAAACCCATCAGGCTAACTGTAGACTTTTTAACTGAGACCTTACAAGCCAGAAGGGATTGGGCCCATCTTCGGTCTTCTTAAACAAAATAATAGCCAGAACATTCTATCCACAAAGTACTAAATATAACATAATAATAACATAATACAGCTCTAATTTTTCTGGGAATAGACTTCAAATAGAAACCCTGTTGGGGGTGGTTATTTGGTGGAACCTCATCTAATGTACATAATGCAATGGTACAATAGTAAAGAAAGAGAAAGATTAATGTACGTAGCTATGATTTAATTTTAAAAAGGAAAAAAAAAGAAAGAGAAAGATGATCATTATATAATGGTAAAGGGCAAACTTCATCAAGAAGACGTAACAATCCTAAATGTTTATGTATCTAACACATGTGCACCCAGATTCATAAAGCAAACCCTACTAGATCTAAACAAACTGACAAACAGTCCCTATTAAAATGCTGGGGACTTCAACACTCCACTGCCAGAACTTGATAGATCCTTTAAGCAGAAATTAAAGAAACACTGGGTTTAAATGGTCCTCTAGAGAAAATTGACCTAATGGGCCTTTACAGAACATTGTATCCACAAACTACTAAATATAAGTTAATAATAACATAATATAACTCTAATTTGTCTGGGAATAGACTTCAAACAGAAACGCTGTTGGGGGAGTATTTGGTGGGACCTCATTTAATGTGCATAATGCAATGGTACATTTTAAAACTATTAAGAGAAGAGTATAAATGTCTTACCACAACAAATAACTAAGTGAGGTGATGGTTACGTTAACAAGTTTGATATAAGCTTTCCACATTGTATATCAAATCAGCACATTGTACCCCATAAATGCATTAATATACACAGTTATGATTTAATTTAAAAGAAAAGAAAAGAAAAGAAAAGAAACCCTGTTGGCCAGAATGGAATGGAATGATATTTTCTAAGTGCACAAAGAAAAAACACCACAACCTAAGAATATTGTATCCAGCAAATTTGTCATTCAAACTTAAAGGAGAGATAAAATTTCAAAGACTAGGAAATAGTGAAAGAATTCATTACCACGATACCCATATTGCATAAATTGCTATGGGGAGTTCTTTAATATGAAAAACTAGAGAAACACTAAAGTGCAAAAGAAAACTTTTCAAAGTATAAAATCATGTGGTAAAATTAAGTACATGGCAAAAGCCAGAATACACTATTATTGTATTCGTGATGTGAAATCTACTCATAACTCTAGTACAAAGTCAATCAGACAAATCTATCAACTCTAATACAAAGTCGATCAGACAAATGTATCAAAAACAATAATAGTGGCCAAGCATGGTGGCTCATACCTGTAATCCTCGCACTCTAGGAGGCTGGGGTAAGTGGTTTGCATCAGCTCACAGGTTGAAGACCACCCTAAGCAAAAGCAAGACCCTGTTTCTACGAAAATAGAAAAAACTGAGGCAAGAGGATTGCCTGAGCCCAAGAATTGGAGGTTGTTGTGAGCTATGACACCATAGCACTCTACCCAGGGCAACAGCTTGAGACATTGTCTCAAAAAATAAAAAACAATAGGGCAGCACCTGTGGCTCAAAGGGGTAGGGTGCTGGTCCCATATGCCAGAGGTGATGGGTTCAAACCCAGTCCCGGCCAAAAACCACAAAAAAAAAAAAAGAAAGAAAGAAAGAAAAAATAAAAAATAGTAATAGCTATAGCAATATGTTAAGAAATAGGTAATTTAAATACATGAAAATCGAAACCACTAAGACATGGGGGTGAAGTTAAAGTACAGAATTTTTTGTGTTTTTGCCTATGTTTCTAGTCTTTTGTGTTCTAAGATAAGTTGTCATCTCTTTAAAATATCATGATATATCCATAAAATGTTTCTTTGTAAGCGTCAGGGTAACCACAGCACAAAAGTGTATGATAGATTCACTAAAAGTGAAAAGAACAAATTAAAACATACTACTAGAAATATTTCCCTAACTACAAGGGAAGATAGTAAGAAGGGAAGAAAGGAAGAGAGGACAAAACAACCAGAAAGCAAGCAACAAAATGCCAACAGCAAATTCTTACTGATCAATAATAATACTAAATGCAAACAGTCTCAATTCTCCAATTAAGCAATATAGAAAGGAGGAATGCATTTTTTAAAATGACCCAACTGTATACTGCCTTTAAGAAACTCCCTCTACCTCCTAAGTTATGTAGATTGAAGCTGAATGGGTGGAAAAAGATATACCACGCAGGTGGAAACCAAAAAGGAGCAGAAGTGGCTATACTCATATTGGATAAAGCAGACTACAAATAGACTATAAAAACAGACAAGGAAGGTCACTATTCAATGACAAAGGATCAATTCCACAAGAGGATATAACAATCATAAGTATCTACACACCCAACCTTGGAGTTCCCATGTATATAATGCAAATATTAATAGACCTAAAGAAAGAAAGATAGGCTGCAGTACAATAATAGTAGGGAACATTAATACCCGACTCACCCCATCTGTGATGGACAGATCATCCAGACAGAATATCAACAAAAAAATGTCAAAGTTAAACCATACACTAGATCTAAGAGGACTAACTGATATTTATAGAACATTTCACCCAACTGATGCAGAATACATTCTCTTTATTAGCATGCGGAACATTTTCCAAAATAGATCAGATCTTATAACCCTTATTTAAATAACTCTACCAAGTTGACCTTCCAAAAATTCAATTCCTGTTTGCTTGAAGCCAGTTCTTTAAGGGAAATGGATTATGTTTACTTTAAGAATGTGTAAAATTTATAAATGAAAGAAAGAGATTTGTTTCAAGAAAGGATACCTAATCTTTAGTACCTGATTCTATTTATGATACATTAGCTTAACAAATCTTATTAGCTTTAAATAGGAGAAATACCTGCTCTTGTGTGTATCTTATACTGTGAATGTGTGATAAAACATTGAGGCCTACTTGCAGAAGATTTCTTGTAAATTAAGGAGGATTTTTTTTTAAAAAGGAAACATTGAAGTCTCCACACCTACAATGACTTACAGTAGAGGGTATATCCTTTGTGGACAAGGGAAACCACACAATAAAGAGTATACTAAAAAACAGGTCACACTGAACAGATTCACACAACAGTGTCATTTCATTTTCAGAAAATCATTGACAATTAATCCCAGGACATGACTTCCATAACTTACTGCCATAGTAATAGTTAGATGTTTTAGAACTAATCGTGTTAATGCAGGCATTCCTTGAAAACTGATGATTGTTTCAAAAGTGAAGGTAGGAAGATTGAGAATGGACTCTCTAGAATAATGTTTTTCAAACTTTTTTTATCTCATGGCACTCTTGAATCTATAGTTAAACTTCCATGGCACACTTAAACTCTATTGACAGAAAGAAAAGATTTTAAAAAAAGAACATACTCACGGTGCTCTGAACGTCTTTCAAAAATACTTTAATTAATGATCTTTTAAAATGTTCATGGCACAACTAAAGTCCTCCCACAACACACCACTGTGCCGTGCCAAACAGGTTCAATTCACTGCTCTAGAACACGCTGACCCTGTCCATGTGACTTGGGTTTCTGTGCCATCTTCTTTGCTCACTTTCTAATTCCTGAAGACTGTGAAGAGCAAAGTTCTACTAATCACCACCAAGCCCAGGACACTCAAAAGGCAGGATCCTTTACGATATCCTTTTGCCCACATAAAGCACCAGACTCCAAAACCTGTTCTGTCAAAGCAGCAAGTGGAAACAAGTAAGACCTTCTCTCCTGTTCATGTGAAAGAACTTTGTAAATGTGGGCTATGCCCCTCAATCTACAGACTAAGAACTTCTCTGTGAGCACAGATTGCACTGGGTTCTTGCTTTGGTTCTGGAATTGATGGTTCACTGTATGGCATCAGCTGTGGGTACCGCTGTGGTCACTGCATGATTGTCACACAATCCCCTAAAGGTGTTATCAGTAGAGGTGGGGGTGGCCTGTCCTGAAAAATCCTTCTGTGATGAAACATCATAAAACCAGGGGGGGACATGAAGTCACTAAGCCCACCTCACCTCCATCCTCTCCTGAGGGCTAAAAAACAGCAAGGAGGGCACCCCTGCAGCTCCAGCCGAGGCAGCCTCCCTGATGCAGCCGTGCCTGCTCCCGCTCCTGCTCCTGCTGGCCTTCTTCCTGTCCTCTGGGGCAGAGGCAGGTGAGTGACCGTCCCAGCCTCAGAGCACAGGCCCATTCCACAGACCTCCTGCCCCTTCCAGCACATCCTGGATCCTTCTGTCTACCAGGGACATTCTGAACCCAGGTCCAGTCCTTCCGCAAAACCCCCCCAAATGCAATGCTGGATAAGCTGTCAGCAGGAATGCCAGAATAGAAGCTCTTCTCAGGAAGAGCCAGCTGGTACTGTCCCTGAAGCAAGCCTAACTAAAACTAAAGCAAGCTTCACCCTTGTCACCTGGAAGTGCATGAGAGAATGTGGGAAACTGGAAATGAGAAAATATTAAATTCTCCTAGAGAGGGCAGGCCTCGCTTCTCTGTCTGGGATAAGATGGCTGCTTTCCTCATGGTTGGGGAGAAGCCCAGAGGTCAGCTGACCCAGAATTGGTGGAATCACCGTCCTCTGAACACCCTTTGTGCCTTCACTTCATCTCAAAGCACTCAGTGCCTTTCTCCAGCTCTGCTTTCCTTCCCAGACCTTTGGCACCACCCCTCTTTTCAAGGATGAGCCACTGTGGCCCATCCCAACTCCTCTGCTTTCCAGAATCCCAGCAGCACTGCCCTCCAACCTTCATAGAGAGGCTGACTGAAGCCGTCCCTTCATGCAGCCAGTGAACATTCACTGGGCACCCACTGCATGTCAGGCCCTAGGAATAGGACATGGCGACCTCGAGATCCCTGTGCTTACATCCTGGCTTCTGAAAAGTAGCACTATCTTGGGTTTCACAGGACTCGAAAGGGTCTTGGGAATTTGTGTGAAACAAAGTCAGGAGACGAATTATCAGGAGCCTCTGGGATTTCACCATCCCTAAGGAGTGTGCTCACCTCCAGCTATGTGTGGAAGAAAGTCTTATGACCGAGGCCTGCTGTTCTTCCTTTTCCAGAGGAGGAAGTTGAAGCCCCTTCCTCCAGCCCCCCTCCAACTCCAGGCCACCAAAGGCTCCCGGATGCCTGGCCCTTCTGCTGCCATTCAGCAGATGCCAGGTGGGGGGCTCAGTGGGTGCACACAGCAGACGGACTTTTCCTTCAGGGGAGATCATCGGGGGACATGAGGCCGAACCCCACTCCCGCCCCTACATGGCCTTTCTTCAGATACAGGATCAGGAGACTTGGAAGAGGTGCGGCAGTTTTCTGATACGAGAAAACTTCGCGCTGACAGCCGCTCACTGTAGGGGAAGGTGAGGAGATTTCCAGGCCCTCCTAGAAATAGTACATGGAGACCACTGTTTTCCTCCCAAGAAGCTCCCTGGGCTCCTGGGAACACAAGTGGCAGGAGGGCTTCTTACAGAACGAGGGCTGCAAGTCCCATGGGGAGAGGGGAAGGTTTGGGTCAGAGGCACCGCCGAAGTGAGGCAAGAACAGAGTGGTCACGCCTGCCATATTCAGAGCTGCAGGCATGCTTTGGCATAAAAACAGAAACTAAACCAATTTCATGTGTTTTCATGGGGAGAGGACTGAGCCCTGAGACCCACTGGTATGATTACCAGAATTCTACTTCCTGGGGCCCTCCCATCCCCTGAATTTCCCCTCAGCTGCAGCCCTGCCCTGCCCTAGCTGTCACCTGCTTCGCACAACTCTTGGGCTGTACCCTGTGATTCACATTCCTACAGCCCTCTGTGCTCTCTTTGCAGCTCCATAAATATCACCCTGGGAGCCCACAACATCCAGAGGTGGGAGGAGACCCAGCAGGTCATCCCTGTGAGAAGATCCATTCCTCACCCAGACTATAATCCTAACACATTCACCAATAACATCATGCTGCTGCAGGTGAGGCAAATTCCCGCTGCTCTCTCCCTACTTGGTCCTGTTGCCCCTCCCACTATGACACTGTCCCTTCTTCTCCCCTGTCCATCCCGGCCCATGGGCCCATTCCTGCGCCTCAAATGAGACGGAAAGGGTCAGCCCCATTATAGTGCCTGAGCCCAGGAGGCCACTGTCTGACCTGGACTTTCTCGCTTCTTCCCCACCAGCTGGAGAGAAAGGCCAAGCGGAATGCAGCTGTGCAGCCCATCAGGCTGCCCAAGGTCACAGGCGGAGTGATGCCAGGGATGGTGTGCAGTGTGGCAGGCTGGGGTCAGACGTCTCCAAATGGCCAATTCCCACACACACTGCAGGAGGTGAGGCTGACCATACAGAAGGACCAGGAGTGTGAATTCCGCTACCCCAAGGACTACATCAGGGCCACCCAGATTTGTGTGGGGGACCCAAACCTACAACAGTCATTCTTTGAGGTGAGATTATGTATTTGCTACTTGCCTCTGGCAAGAGGGAAGATCATAGATCTAGAGATCCAAGCAGTAGGGAACTCCTTCACCTACTAGACCTACTTCTTTCTCCAAGAGAAAGAAGAGGGGAGCAGCCCAGGGTATCTAGGGCCTCTGTGCACTCAGCACAGGATCTCTGGTGAACGGAAAGATGCATTTACAACACTCCAGCTCTTCCCCCTGCCCAGGTCACCAGCATTAAATAATTGTGCTTCTGAGGGTCAGGGTGGGAGCAGTAATCATAAGTAGGTGGCCCCTTGGAACTGGCACCTAATGAAAGGGCTCATCCTTCTAGGTGTCAGCCCCATTTGCCTGCCTCTAGAGGCACTGGCACAAGGCACCTTTATAAGGAAAGGACCAAGGCTGGTCCCTGGGCTAAGAAGAAGCAGTGAAAATGTCCAGGGTCAAAGATGGGCAGCTCAAGGCCCCAGGAGCCTGCCCTGTCCGCAGTCCAGCCCCAGGCGAGTCGTGCCTCTTTCTTCTCTGAGAGAGGGCCTGAGATGACAGGGAGGGCACGACCAGGACAGCACCAGCTCAGTCCTCCCCCTCCATTCATAGGGAGACTCTGGGGGCCCTCTTGTGTGCAATGACATTGCCCAGGGCATTGTCTCCTACGAAAAGAAGTATGGGAAGCCTCCACAAGCCTACACCAAGGTCGTGAGTTTCCTGTTCTGGATACAGAGAACCATGAGAAGCCTCCAAATGCAGGAAGCAGACTAAGCCCCTCTGTGAATGACCAAGTTCTCCAGATCTCAGTCCAGATTTACACTGGAGGAGGTGCCAGTAACTGAATAAATGTGCCCCAGCTGAGCAGGAAGGTCAGTTTCTTGTTTATTCATTGACCCTCACTCACAGGCACCAACTCCGTGCTAGGCAGGACAGTGATACAGTTCTGCTGTTTTCTGCTTTCTCATCTTCCCTTTCCCCTCACCACCTCCCAACCCCTCAGGCAAAGCTCTGGCCCACCTTCTTACTCACACTGGTCTCTCCAGGCCCTGCCCTCTGCCAGGGCTGAAGCTGAGTACCATCAGGAGAGAACAGACCACTCTGGTCCTGAGCTCCCTGCCCTCTTCTGATCTCATGGCCCAGCTTAGTCTCCAGCCTCCCAGCTATCCTATCCCTGCTGAGAACTCCCAGAGTTTACCAACTCTTGTCCTCTCCAGATGACAGGTCTGAGCTGGCCCCTTCCTTTCATCTCTCCTCTTAAGATACTCACAGACCCATGTGTTTCCATCAGGCTCTCGTCACTAGGATGCCAGTCTGGCTCATGCCCTGACCAAGAGGGGCCTCAGAGTGACCAGGCCAGTGCTGACACCAGGAAAGACCCAGGGAGGACGGGGCTAGCAGGGCCCCTCTCCTGAACCCTTGGCCCCATCTCTCCCCAGGACGATGCCAGCTCAACCCCTCACACTCAGCCCACTATCTTCACATGCTCAGGGCCCACTGGCCACCTGATCATTCAGCAGTATGAGCCCTTTCAGCTGTCCCTTTTGGTCCTGCCAGCCTCTAGGCTAAGACTCCCTGCTGGCCACTTGGCCTACATAAGCCTTTTCATTCAAAAGGATTCCTCTCTGCAGAAGCACTGGAAAGCACACATTTTCCCATGAATCAACACATAAATACTCACTGAGCACTTACTAAGTGCCAGGCACTGGGGATAGACAGTGAACACAGGAACAGACTCTGTCATCTGAGCCCAAGTGCAACTGACAGTGTTGATGACTTGTATCCAAATTGTATAACTCCCACTCCACCCTCCAAATTAGTCCACAGGACTTCAAGCCATGTGGGAAATCTACAGGAATAAAAGACAGGGTGTCCCAAAAGTTGCCCAAAAAGTCGCCATACATAGGGAAAATGGGAAACTGTAGTTGAATATACTTTTATTCACAAAATTTTCATTAGGAAATTTTGGAAATAGGTGGCCAATGTGTAAATATTTTGTAAAATTCTGCAATGAGATTTTGTAAACAAAAGTGTGTTTAGCTACAATTTCCCATTTACCTTATGTATGGAGACTTTATGGGCAAATTTGAGACATCCTATAATATGTATATTATTTCTGTTTCTGATCGCTGTTTGTATGAATATGATAACAAGTTAATTCCAGAACAGCAGGTTGTGGGGTGTGAAATGACTTTAATCATTTACTTTTTAGACACAAACTGTGTCCACAGGAGCATCCTTTCACCTAAGTCAACAGGTAAGGAAGAAGTCAATGAGGGCAGGCTTGTTTTCATTTGTTTGAAAATCAACAGCTGTGAATGTCCTTGAAGAGTTTCAAATCATAGGAAATGCTCTCATCCCATTGGAATGCTCAGAAAAGTAAACCTTGACCTTAATGCAAGCGCTTTCCTATGCAAAATGAAGCTAAAATCACATGGTCTGGAAAAATGAAAAATTGGCCCTCGTGGTTACTGCTATATCCATGGCTTCCAGGACTACCTGGACTTCTCAACATTAGGAAGTTCTTGGCTTGGAGGCCATGGATAGACTATGTGTCTTTTTGTTGAATGAGCATTTCTCTGAGTTGAGCTCACCTTGCCAGTACTTCAGCAGCCACCCATTCAAGTTCTTGCCACTAAAATGGAGCACTGCCTGGGAGAAGGGCATACGCTCCACCTCTGGGCTGATAATGTCTCCATCCCAGGTAGACACAACACTGCACTCTTGGGACACGGGGCAAAATCTCTCCCTGGGATTGTGTTAAGTCTATAAGGCATGGCCTTCCACATGGTGTTGTATACAAAGCATGATGCAACACAATCTCTTAACCATCTCAGGCACTTTTATGAGGGAAGAGCAATGGATGTCACACAGCTTCTGATTCAGAGCTGAAAAAAACTCCCTACACCTAAGGCACACTAGGGATCTGGCTCCTTCACTGGAAAAGACAAAAAGGAAAGCGAAGAAAGCAAAAGAAGAGATTATTATTTTTAAATGTTGCCCAGTCACATACATAATCAATGTAGGTATTATATTCACTTTGAGGAAGTGCTTCTCTGATTTAAAGCAAATTTGAAAACTATTGTCGAAGGCCTCCATCCTCCTCTGAGAGAGGAGGAGAAAACCAATTTCAGGCAACGGCGTGACTGACTAAAGGAGTCACGGAAGTTAGGACAGAGCCTGGATAGAACCCAGGCCAACAAGTGGCCTTAAATGTCTTATAACACATACACACCAGGAGATGACTTCTTGGCATTTCCTGACAAGAGATGAGCTTATGCTCAGACACCTTCCTAGAGAGAAAACCTCAGGGTCCCTCCAGCAGCTTTATACCGAGAAATATTCAAAGCATCTGCATTTGGTAAGCTGAATTCTGCCCATAGGCACATTCAGTTGGACTCAGATGCAGGTAAATAGCACCTTAAACATGTTAATTTCTTTGAATCCCCTTAGTCTATGGAAATATTCCCCCAACTGAAGCCACTGGAAGAAATAACCATTCCTTCTTCTAAAATCTCTGACCTTTCTGAATCTAGGAAAGAAAATGGCTCAACTTACCAAGATACACTTTTAGCATCCCCCCTCTGCTCTGGTGCAACCAAAGAGTCAGATCCCAGGACAGCCAGAGAGAGAACTGCCAGGTGGGCTTCTATAGCAGATGGACACAGGAAAGCAAGATCCTGCTAATTTGTCTTGAGGAATATGTATTGGCACGACTCTGCCCTCCCAGCCCACCACCATACATCCGCCACCTCCACTCTGTGGATTAATACAACTCTCAGGGTCTATTTCCTACCTCAGTAACTCACACCATGTTGCTTTTGACCAGCAAACACTTTTCACCATAAAAGGCTGAATGTCAAGGCTGAATGTCATTGTGTATTATGTATATGTACCACATTTTCTTTATCCATTCATTCACTGGTGGACACTTGGGTTGATTTCATATATTGGCTGCAATGAACATGGGAGTATAGACATCTCTTCAACATACTGATTTCAATGGTACCATATCACCCAGAAGCAGCTGGCCTACAAGAGTTATGGAATAGCTTACTGAAGATTGAACAATAATGACAGTTGGGAGAAAGTCGCCAGCAAAATTGGGATGCTGTCCTATGGGATGTAGCCTGTGCTTTAAACAAGCAATGAATATATGGTTCTCTATCCCCATAGTTAGAGAACGTGGTTTCAGAAACAGAGGGGTGGGAGCAGGACATGACCCTCTGGCTATTATACCTATTGATCCACAGGGGGTGGGGAGGGGGTTGCTTCTGTCTCCAAAATCTTGAGCTTTGCTGGTGTAGTGGTCTTAATTCTTGGGAAGGGAATCAGCAGTCAGGTAAGTGGGTTACTACAATATGCAGGTCATTGATTCCGACTGCCCAGAGAAGATGGGATTCACCCACTTACCTCTTAGTATTTCCACGGCTATTTGTGAAGGTCAGTGGAAGAGCATGGTAGCCCAATAAAGAGAGACCACGGATATGCTTCAAAAATAAAAAATCACACCAGACAGCATACTTGAGATAAGAGACCTCTATAGGGCTTCTCAGAAATCATAGAATTCCCATTCTTCCCAGCCTCCTTGAACAAGGACCTTTCCAACCTCTGCTCAGACACCTCCTTAGAGAGATCCTGGGGTCATCAGGCTGCCTGTTACGGCAACTGAGCTCAGGTCTGCCTACTTGTGACTTTCACTCCTTACGAGAAAAAACAGTGGAAATTTTGCATTTTGATATGAATGTGTGCTGCTGGCTCCCAATCTCCTTGACATATTATTTAATGTTTCTTTAAAAGTAGTAGACATTCTGAGAATTACTGATGTAGCTCAATCCATTTGCCTCCCTCTCTCCATTTTTGCAAATGAGGAAATTGAAACTAGGGCAATTTTGGGTTTTGGAAATAACTAAGGATCATTTGGAAGCTGTCTGATGGTTAATATGAGAAGCTTGAGGCCAAGAGTGGTTAAGTGCTTTATCCAGGTCACATGGTTGGATGATGATAAATTCAGGGCAAGAATTCAAGTCTATGGAGCTATAGACTAGTATCACACTGCTTTATGTCATGCTATTTTTCATAGTTTCACATTTGTACAACTCACAACAAGTGATTGGGAGAAACTGTGGTGACCGGGCTGTGAGACTGGCAAGGCCCTCACAGCCTGGGGCACTTTCAGAGAATGAACCCCCAACTGCTTCTCCTCTGTTCCGGAAACAGCCATATTTCTTTCTTTATGCTCTCTCTGCCAGAAGTCATGTAGCTTCTTCTTTGTTCAGTTAACTAAGAGTTAGAGGTTGCTGTGAGCCATGTGACACCAAGGCACTCTACCCGAGGGTGGTACAGTGAGACTCTGTCTCTACAAAAAAAAAAAAAAAAACTATGCAGAGACCCTTGTGATCTTTGCCCTCTTACTTCTTGTAACGTGTTAACGAAGTTGAGTAGAAACTACTAAATCACAAAGTTAGTTCTTCCTTTGTTTTGTCAACTATGCTGAGATCCTCATGATCTTGCCCTTCTTACTTCTTATCATATGTTAATGAAGATGAATAGAAATCATTAACATGATGATTTGTCTTTATTAAAGTTATTTATATTTTCCAACTGTACTGTAAGAACAAATTATGTCTTTTGTTTATGCTACTATAAAATAAAGCTGATTTTGTGCTTTGGTGCTGGCTGCAACCATCAGCTCAAACAGCCCTCCCTATCCCCCCAAAATAAATAAATAAATAAATAAAATAAAATTAATAATATTTGCTCCCAAAGATAATGTTTGAACAATGTTTTAAAGTTACTGGCATGTTCTCTAGATCATGGTAAGGAATAAATAAACATTAACTCCCTTTGCCTCTCTCTGCTATTTTTCCCATACCAGGGTTTATACATTTACAAAAGATAATTCTGCTATCAAATGACAGTTTTAAATTATTTTCAATTTTTATTATATAAATTATGGGGTACAAAACCATGTTATGATATATGTATCCAATGTGGAATATAAGTCAATCTGATTAACATACTTGTCACCTCAAATACAATTTTGGGGGAACATTTGAAATTTAATCTCTTAGCAATTTTGAAATGGCCAATACCTTATTTTTTTTTTGCAGTTTTTTTTTTTTTTGGCCGGGTCTGGGTTTGAACCCGCCACCTCTGGCATATGGGGCCAGTGCCCTACCCCTTTGAGCCACAGGTGCCGCCCAGTGTTGTGTTGTTTTTTTTTTTGGCCAATACCTTATTATACCATGCTGTGCAATGGATCTCAAAAAAAGTCTTCCTCCTGCCTAGCTGAAACTTTGTACCCTTGACTAATATCTCTCCATTTCCCCACCTCCCAGTCTCTAGGAACCACCCTTCTACTCTCCACTACTAGGAATCTGATTGTTTGATTCCACACAATAAGTGAGATCACGTGGCGTGTGGCTCTCTGCCCGGCTTATCTTACTTAGCAGAATGTCCTTCAGGTTCATCCATGTTATTTCAAATAGCAGTTTCCTTCTTTTCAAGGCTGAATGTCATTGTGTATTATGTATATGTACCAAGTTTTCTTTATCCATTCATTCACTGGTGGACACTTGGGTTGATTTCATATATTGGCTGCAATGAACATGGGAGTATAGACATCTCTTCAACATACTGATTTCAAATTCTTTGGATATATCTTGGAAGTGAGAATTCGTAATCATATGGTAAGTCCTTTTTATGTATTTGATGAAGCTCTATACTGCATATAGATGCTCTATACTCCATAATGGCTATACTAATTTACATTTCCATCAGCAGTGTACAAGGGTTCCCTTTACCTCATATCCCTGGAAACACTAGTGATCTTTTATCTTTTTGATAATAGCTATTACGGGTGAAGTGAAGTGACATCTCATGGGTGTTAATTTGCATTTCTCTAATAATCAATGATGCCAAGCATTTTACAAATGTTAGCCATTTGTATGTCTTCTGTAGAGAAATGTGTGTTCAGATCCTTTCCCCATTTTACAATTGGGTTATTTCTTGTCTTGCTATTGAATTGTTTCAGTTCCTTATATATTTTGTATATCAACCCCTTACCCAGATGGATGCCTCACAAATGTTCTGTCCCCATCCATAGGTTGTCTCCTCGTTCTGTTAGTTATTTCCTTTTCTGTGCAGAGGCTTGTTAATTTGATGTAATCCTGTTTCTCTGTTTTTTCTTTTCTTACATGACTTTTTGGGGTCAAATTCAAAACATTATTGCCTAGGCCAATGTCATGCAACTTTCCCCTGTTTTCTTCTAGTAGCTTTACAGTTTCAAGTCTTATGTTTAATTCTTAAATTTTGGTGTTTTCTTTAATATGGTGCAGAAAAGAGTATTAGTGGATTCCTCATCACGTAGATATCCAATTTTCCCAACGCCCTTCATTGAAGAGCCCATTCTGGTCTTTATTTGAATGAAATATCATTTTCTTTCCCTTTACTTTCCCTTTCCCTTCCTCCTGCCTAGCTGAAACTTTGTACCCTTCACTAATACCTCTCCATGTCCCCACCTCCCAGTCTCTAGTCTCTACTTTCAGGCTATGTGTATTCTTAAAGGCAAGGTGAGTACCTTATAGGCAGCAAAATTAGGTCTTGTATTTATATCCCTGTAGCAAGTCTACATCTTCTCATTGAATTATTAAATCAACTTACATTCAACTTATGTTCATAGTCATTATTCATAAGTAAGGACATCCTACCACCATTTCATAATTTGTTTTCTGGTTGGTTTATACCTTTAAATCATTTGACAACAAGGAAGAAACAAAATTTTTTAAAAAATAAATAAATCATTTGATGACAGATTTGGTGGTATCCCAGTACTCTTAACTCTTATTTTTGCTTTGGTTCCTCCTCAAGTTCTCTTTGGTAATTCCTCAGCTACAGATGGACCAAATGACCTGCTTCCTAGGACCCCTCCAGTACTACCTCAACTACCCCTCATCAGGGACTACTGGGAGCCATTCCTTCCTGCAGACTAGACATTTACCAGGCACCTACTTTGTGTCAGGCTCTAGCAGGTACAGATCAAACATGACTCCACATCACACCCTGAGCTCCTGCTCAGAACCAGGAGCAGCTGGGGGGGCTTGGGAAACAAAAGAAGAACAAGGCTAGAAAACTTCAGAGAAAGGGTTTTCTAGAATCTATGGAGACTTCACTGCTTGCTCCAAACAGAATTTCTGTCTGTCGACATAAATATCTGAAGCAAAATTTAAGGAACAAGAACTGCTCTCCTCTTTGCCAGAGAAAGTATTGGACTCTGGTGGATCATGATGCCACCCAGGGACGCTGCCCAAATAAACCATGAGACCACCTTTTTGGCTGTGGCTGGCTATAGAAGACCCCACTATTCAACCACCCCTCCAACTCCCCCCCTCCCTGTTGTAGCTTACCCCAGTCTCCCCTTCTTCAGCCTTTGGCTCCATGAGCACAAGGTCCATTTTTTTTCTTTCAGAAAAATGATTGGGAGGTCAAATGTCACTCTCATTCCTATGCTTCATTCCTTCAGATCCAAACTCCAGAGAAGAGGAGAAAGTAGGAGGTTTCTTTCTTGCATAAGGACTCTGTGCTAATATCAGCTCACTACTGGGAAAGATAAGCTCACAACTAGGTCCCCACTGTTCTGTAAACACCCTACGGGGAATGCCCTTTAAGGGATGACAATCTGGGCCACCTTGAGATGAGCTCCTTGGAGGACAGAAGCAGCTTTGGGAGAGGCAGGCAGGTAAATGCAGGTGGCTTGTTGAAGACAGAAGGAACACACTGGTCAGAGGCAGATGGGAGGAAGGTTGAGGTTGTACCCTGGAGCCCAGAGTGCAAAATAGAAAAATGCAGAATTTTATTTGGACACATCAACTCTGTGCATGGCTGACTACCCTACATTTATTCCAGAAACTGTCACCTAGCCTAAGGTACCTAGAAGAAGGGAGTCACAGAGATACTCAGGCCCAGGACCCCAGGTCTTATTAATATTCTCAATTCTAACCCTGTCTTGCCCTGAGCTATATTCTCTGTGACTCTACTTCCCTCTCTGCACTCTGTGCTATTCAATAAATGTCACCATGGAGGCCCAAAACACCAAGGGGCAAGAGATATCCCAGCAGGTCATCCTAGTGAGATGACACTCCTCCAGTGACACCATATTGCTTCAGGTGAGACATATCTCTCCACTGGACATACTTTAGTTCTAAGTCTTCTTCATCCTCATAACCTCATTCTTGCCCCTCTTTCTCAATATCCAAGACCCCTTCATTTATTCCATGGCCATGAAGAAGGCAACCCCATGACGGTCTGGAATCTTTGTGGGCCAGTGGTAGATTCTAATTCATTTCCTCTACCTTCAGCTAAAGATGGAGGGCAGCCTGACTGTGTCAATGAACCCTGTTAGGCTGCCTAGGAGGAGAACTTGGCATGTACTAGGAAGGGTATGCAAAGTGGCTGTCATGTCTGCAGATGTTCATGGTGAAGTTTCAGGAAGGAAAGCTCAAAGTCTGTTGGGCATCTGGTGGACCCCAACCTGACCAGCAAGGGAGACAGAACTGAGGAAATAAACAGAAACAAAACATAATCCAGCCGATAGGCTACTATACTCATGGAGTAGTTTCTAGAGAGATGAGTGACCAGTTATTCCTGTATCTGTGCATGGCTGACTCTGTATCTAACTGGCTTTTTCCAGATCATATCTCCTCCTCAGTCCTGACCTTAGTCTTTATTCCAGGTGCCAGTTGTTGGGCGTCTAGTGGACCCCAACCTGGGACAGTGGTTAGCAAGGGAGACAGTGCTGGGGAAATCACAAGACTTTACACCAATCCTATAGCATAAAGCCTGGAAGCCTGGAAGGTGGTGGCAGCATGAAAGCAATGCAGCAACTTGTCCAGCTTCCTGGAATCTTTTGGGGGGGCACATAACATAGCATACATGCAAGAATGCACAGCAGTCAGTAGTCAGCAATGAAGGTTAAGAATGAAACAGAGGAGATTACAGCCCCTCATGAAGGTTGAGTAAAGGGTAAGAAAGGACATAGGGTAATGGAACATCTGAAGTAGCCAGATAATGGTGCAACCAGAGGAGAGAGGGGGGAGAAAAAGTCTCATCTCCTCGTATGTCAGGCAGACAGCTTCTCTAGCCTAAGATAGTAGTTGATGGTCTCAGCTCACCTGCATTGCTGATTTCTCCATGCAGGGATAGTCACATAGACATTCCCCTGACTGAGCATTGGAAGGTCCATAAAGAATTCAGTCTGTCTACCTCCCACAAAAGTCCAAAGGGATGACCAATGCATCTGTCACTACAAAGATGGATAATACAGCACTTACCCAGATATACGCAGGACATGAATAACAGCAAGATTTTTTTAAGGTGAGATCTTCAACATTGTCCATCCCTAGCCTTAGGCACAGTGGAGCTTTCAGGTGATTCAGGAGAATGGGAGCTAGCCATACCCCTATGTCTTCCCACCAATCTAATCTCTCAGACAAGTGAGAGACTGACCATCCCACCACAACTTATGAGCAAAGGCTTCCTAGGAGAGGAAGGGCAGATACAGTCTCAACTTTGGTTGACTGGAAAAAATTGTCAGGACCAGGTTGGAGCCCCAGGACTGAGGGAGGCAAGAAGGTCTACCATGAGCCATCACATGCAACTTCCTACAGCAAAGTCCAACAATCTATGGAAAGGCAGGGAGGACAGGACCAAGAGGAGGTCAGCTTAGTTCTTCCTGTCTCTGTCACAGCATGACTCTGGGGACTCCCTTCTGTATAAAGCTTGGCCAAGGGCATTATCTCCTTGGAAAAAAATGGAGAACCTCCACACAGCTATAAGATCTTAAGCTTTCTGTGCCAGATTAAAAAAATAACAAGAGAGAAAACAAATTTCAGGCACCAGACCAAGATGCCTCCAGGACTGAGCCTTCTTCCTTCACCTCCAGTGCAGAGGCCACAGGTACATTGGACAGAGGGAGCAAAGGGATGGCCACTAGGGATGTATTCTTCAGTTACATTGTCTCTCTCCAGAGTAGAAGTGATAAATTGCTTCTTTATTCACCAAAACAACATTCAGTAGCTGCCAACCCTGTGTCCAGCTGCCATCTACATCCCCTCCAGTGTACCATACCTTCTAATTCCAAAAACAAGCTGTGTTGATACCCATCTCCTCCCTGTGCTAGCTCCCCCTGCCAGGCTGAGTGTAATCTCCATCAGGAAAAGGAAGATACCTATCCAGAAAAACATGAACATGTCAGATGAACCTCTTTCCTTATCCATATTCTCCTATCTCGTTCCACAACTACACCTTTACACTCCTTTCCCAGAGCTAATATAAAACAACCAAGAATTTGTAGGAGAATCACCTAAGAAGCTCCAGGGTAACAGCACCTGTCCCACTGTACCAGATTGACAGAAGTCTTTTGGAAAGATGTGACCCACCCCATGCCGGGCTCCCTTTACAAATCAAAGCAGTTAGCAGCAGGTAAGTCTAGAAAGTTTAAGCAAGGCCCTTCACTACCTTCAGACACAGCTTAAGTGCCTATTGGAGCCCCCTGTCTTCTGTCCAGATCCCAGAAAGCCCATGATCTCTTGACAGCCCATCTTCCTACAGCCCCAAAAGACCTTGAGGGCACTCTTCCATGCTGGTCTGACCCAACCTCTCCCTGCCTCCCACTGTCAGCATCCCTTTTTATGAGGGAGTAGTACTCCATGGAGTATTTATACCACATTTTCTTTATCCACACATGAATCAAAGGGCACTTAAGTTGATTCCACAACTTTGCAATTGTGAATTGTGCTTCAATAAATACTTAAGTGCAGGTGACTCTTTCATAAAATTACTTAATTTCCATTGGGTAAGATACCCAGTGGTGGGATTGCTGGATTAAATGATAAGTCTACATTTATTTCTTTGAGGAACCTCCATATTGCTTTCCATAGTGGCTGTACTAATATGCAGTCCCAACAACAGTATATAAACATTCTCTCAGCATCCATGCCAACAGCTATTGCTTTTTAGATTTATCATAAGGGCCATTCCAAAGGGGTAAGGTGGTATTCCATTGTAGTTGTAATTTTAATTTCCCTGATGATTAGTGATATTGTCCAATTTTTGATGTGTTTGGTCATTTGTTTTTTATCTTGCTCATTTGTTTGAGGTCTTTATAGATTCTTTGATATTATTTCCTTGTCATATATATATTTTATGAAAATTTTCCCCTATTCTGTATGTTGCCTATTAACTTGGTTGCTTAATTCTTTTCTCCGAAGAAGTTTTAAAATTTAATTAAGTATTTTTTATTTATTATTGTTGTTGAAATGACAGATAAAGAATTCGAAATATTGGTTATAAGGAAGCTCCATGAGATCCAAAAGAAAATAAAAAGCTAACTCTATTAAATCAGAAAAATAATTCAAGAAATAAATTAAAAATTAACTAAAGAGATAGACATATATTTAAAACAAATAGGATATCTGGAAATGAAAAATTTATTCAAAGAAATACAAAACATGGTGGAAATTTTAAAAATAGACTAAACCAGATAGAAGAAATAACCTCAGACCTTGGAGATAACACTTTCAAATTAACAAGTCTTTAAATGACAAATAATAGAGAATTAAGAGGACTGGACAAAGTCTACAAGAAATACGGAGTCATGTAAAGAGGCCAAACATAAGAATTACATGCATCCCTGAGGGTGAAGGAAAAAACACACAAAGTTTGGAAAACCTATGTGAAGGAATAATTTAAGAAAATTTTCCTAGTCTTACCAGAAACTAGATATTCCAGGACAAGAAATTCAACAAATTCCTGGGAGATTAATTGTAAAAAGACAAACACCATGACGCATAGTCATTAGACTAGCCAAAGTTAACACCAAGGAGGAACTCCAAGTTGTAAGGTTAAAAAAAACCAAGTAACTTACAAAGGAAAACCCATCAGACTAACTGCAGACTTTTCAACTGAGACCTTATAAGCCAAAAAGGATTGGCCCCATCTTCAGTCTTCTTAAACAGAATAATGGCCAGCCTAGAATTTTGTATCCTAAAAAGTTAAATATCTTATATGAAAGAGAAATAAAGGCCTTGTGAGAGAAGCAAACACTGAGGGAATTTATCAAGACCAGACCTGCCCTACAGGAAGTACTCAGGTCTACATTATACAGAGATAAGCATAGTAGAAACCCACCAGTATAAAATCACACAAAAGCTACAACACAGCCCATAAAAGGCTCAAGAGTAAAACAAAGTAATAAGGTTCTACCTAACAGGGTGAACTAAAATGCATCCCACTTATCAATTCTCTTAATAAATGTGAATGGCTTGAATTCCTCACTCAATAGACATAGGGCTGCCTAAATGGATAAAAACATATAAGCCAAATATCTGATGTTGCTAGGAAACACATCCAACCCACAAAGACTAACTCAGACTCAAGGTAAAGGGATGGAAAAAAATATTCCATGCAAATGAAAATCAAATAATATAGACTTCAAATCAACAATAGTAAAAAAAGAGAAAGATGATCATTATATAATGGTAAAGGGCGAATTTTATCAAAAAGACAACAATCCTAAATATTTGTGTGACTAACATAGGTGCACCCAGATTTATAAAGCAAACTCTACTAGATCTAAAAGAAGTGATAAACAGTCCCCATTAAAATGCTGGAAACATCAGCACCCCTCTCCAGAACTTGATAGATCTTCCAAGGAGAAATTAAAGAAACACTGGATTTAAATGTTCCTCTAGAGCTATGGACCCAGTGGGCCTTTACAGAAAATTCTATCCACAAACTACTGAATATACATTCTTCTCCTCAGCACATGGAACTTTCTCTAGCATTGATCACATCTTAGGCCACAAGCCAACCATGTTAGAAATTAGACTGAATGTATCTTCATGAACTATAGTTGAGTAAAATTAGAAATAAACTCCAACAAAAACACACAAAATCATGGAAATTAAACAATATATGACTGAATGATATTGGGTCAAGGAGGAAAGTTAAATGGAAATCAAAAATTCCTAGACACAAGTTATCAACATCTGTGGCATTCGGCAAAAGAAGTCCTCAGGACAAAATTAATGGCCTTAAATGTCTACATCAAAAAGAAAAAATGATCACAAATCAACAAGCTAATGAATCATCTTAAGGAACTAGAAAAGAAAGAGTAAACCACGCCTAAACCCAGCAAAAAAAAAAAAAAAGATAGAAAGAAAGAAAATTAATGAGAAGCAAAATTAATGAAACAGAATGTTGACTCTTTCAAAGACAAACAAAATTGATGGATATCACTAGCTTACCCAGAAATAGAAAACAAAGGACCCAAATAAACTCAACCAGAAATGAAAAAGGAGATATTATAACCCATACCACAGAAATAGAAAATATCATCTGTGACTACTATAAAAATCTCTATGCACATAAACTTGAAAATGTAAAGGAAATCACCAAATTCAAGAAACACAACCATCCAAGTTTCAATAAGGAAAAAATAGAACTACTGAACAGTCCAATTATGAGCAACAAAATTAAAGCAGCCATTAAAAAAAATCTTCTACCAGAAAATGTCCTGGACTGAATGGTTTTATCAGACCTACAAAGAAGAGTTGGTATACACACTGTAAAAATTATTTCATAATATTGAGAAGGAAGGAATCCTTCCCAACTAACTCTATGAAGTCATTATCACCTTGATGCCAAAGACAGAAAAGAACACAACAACAAAAGCCACACAAAAATATCTCCTATGAGTACAGATGCAAAAATCCTCACTATAAATCTAGCAAACAGAATTCAGCAGCACATTAAAAAAACAGTCATCACAACCACATGGGCTTCATTCCAGGGATGCAAGCATGATTATATATATATAAAAATTTAATTAACCACATACAGTGAAGCAAAAACAGAGATTATATGATCATCTTGATAGATGCAGAAAAGGCATTTGACAAAATTCAGCACCCTTTTAGGATTAAAAACTCTTAACAAAATATGCATAGAAGGAACATGTCTCAAAACTATAAAAGTTACATGAAATCCCACAGCCAACTTTATGTTGAATGGGGGAAAGTTGACAGCATTTCCACTCAGAACTGGAACAAGACAAGAATGCCACCTGTTACTATTTTTATTTAACATAGTGCTGGAAGTCCTAGCCAGAGCAATCAAGCAAAAGAAGAAAATTAAGAGTACCCAATGAGGAAAGAGAAGACCAAAGTATTGTTCTTTGCTGATAATATGATATTATATTCACAAAACTCCAGAAATTCTCCCAAGAGATTCTTAGAATTGACAAATAAGGTAGAGGGGAGATGGGTGGAGGGAGGGCAATTGGTGGGATTATACCTGCGGTGCATCTTACAAGGGTATATGTGAAACTTAGTAAATGTAGAATGTAAATGTCTTAACACAATAACTAAGAAAATGCCAGGAAGGCCATGTTAACCAGTGTGATGAAAATGTGTCAAATGGTCTATAAAACCAGTGTATGGTGCCCCATGATCGCATTCATGTACACAGCTATGATTTAATTAAAAAAAAAAAAAAAGAATTGACAAATAAACTCAGCAAAGTTTCAGGTTACAAAATCAATGCACGCAAATCAACAGTAGTCCCACACACCAACATCAGTCAAGCTGAGGATCAAATCAAAGACTCAGTGCCTTTCACAAAGTTATGTAGAAAATAAAACTTACAAAGAAAATAAAACCTAGCAATCTATTTAATCAAGGAGATGAAAGATCTCTACAAAAAGAGCTACAAGTCACTGGGGAAGAAAATTTCAGATGATGTAAACACATGGAAAAATACATCATGTTCATAGATCAGCAGAATCAGCATTGATAAGGCGACCATACTAACCAAAGTGATTTACAGATTCAGTACAATCCTGATCAAAATACCAGCATAATTTTTCACAGATCTAGAAAAAGTCATGCTATGCTTTATCTGAAACCAGAAAGCCTGAATATCCAAAACAACCTGAAGAAATAGGAGCAAATCTGAAGGTATCACTTTACCAGACATTATATGACAAGACTATAGGAACCAAAAACAGCATGGTACTGCCACAAAAATAATGACATAGACCAATGAAACAGAGTTGAGAACCCAGATATAAAACCATCCACATATTGCCATCTGATCTTTGACAAAGTACACAGCAATATGCACTGGGTAAAATAATACCTATTTAATAAATGGTGCTGGGAAAATTAGATAGCCACATGTAGAAGATTAAAATTGAAACAGGATCCATATTTCTCACCACTCACTAAAATTAATTCAAAATGGATTACAAACTTAAATCTGAGACAGGAAACCATAAGGATTATAGAAGAAAATATTGGGAAGACTCTTCTAGATATCTGCCTAGGCAAAGAATTTATGAAGAAGACTCCAAGGGCAATAATCATGGCAACAAGAAAAATAAACAAATGGGACTTGACCAAACTTAAAACGCTTCTGCACAGCCAACAAAGCAATCAATGGAGCAAATAAACAACCTACAGAAGGAGAGAAAATATGTGTATGCTATACATCTGATAAAGGGTGAATAAGCAGCGACAAAGAACTCAACCAAGAAAAAACAATTAAACAACCTCGTTAAGACATGGGCAGAAGACATGAACAGAAGTTCTTCAAAAGAAGATAGACTAATGGCAAATAAACATATGAAAAAAAGGCTCAATCTCACTAACCTTTAAAGAGATGCAAATCAAAACCACAATGGAAATCATCTAACCTCAATGAGAATATCTTTTAATAAAAGTCCCAAAACAATAGATGCTGACATGGATGTGAAGAGAAAGGAACACTTATATACTATTGGTAGGACTGTAACCAGTACAATGTCTATGGAAAATAGAATCCGAATTCCTCGAAGAACTGAAAGTATACTTAACATGTGATCTAGCAATCCCATTACTGGGTGCTTACCTCAAGGACAAAGTCATTTTATCAGAAAGACACTTGCATTCAAATGTGTATTGCAGTACAATTCATAATTGGAAAGATGTAGAATCAATCCAAGCACCCATGTAATCAAATATGATATACATATGTACTACTCAGCCATTAAGAACAATTAAATAATGTCTTTTCCAGCAACTCAGATGGAATTAGAGTATCACAATTTACTTAGTAAATAGTACCACTATTTACTTAGTATCCTAAGTAAAGTATCATAAGAATTAAAAAACAAACACCACATGTACTTACTGTTATATTGGAACTAACCTATCAGCACTCATGTGCACAGATAGAAGTAAAATTCAATGGAAACAAAGCAGGTGGGAGGGGGCAGAGGAGATGGGTGAAATCATACCTAACAAATACAACATATACTATCTGGATAATGGACACACTTAAAACTTTGACTCAAGCACTGTAAAACCAACCCATGTAGTCAAAATATTTGCACCCACATAATATTCTGAAAATTAAAAAAAAATTTTTTTGAAACAGAAAGAAATAATAACAGAAAACCTTCAAAAACTTGAGAAAGAAATTAACACCCTGTACAGGAAGATCTTAGGGCACCAAACAAATTCAACCCAAATAAGACTACCCTAAGGCACTAAATAATCAAACATTCAAAAGTCAAAGACAAAGACGAAGAGAAGATCCTAAAAACGTGAGAGATGAGAAGCATATAATATAATGTAGCTCTAAGTCTGGGAATAGACTTCTAACAAAAACCCTACTGGCCATGATGGAGTGGAATGACATTTCCAAGAGCTTAAAGGAAAAAAAAAATTGCAACCTAAGAATATTGTATCCAGCAAAATTGCCATTCAAACAGGAGGAGAGATAAAATTTCAAAGATAAGAAAATAGTAAGGGAATTCATCACCTCCAGATTCGACTTGCATAAATTGCTAAAGGGAGCTCTTTAATCTGAAAAACAAGAGAAGCACTAGTATGCAAAAGGAAACTTTTCAAAGTATAAAATCATGTGGCAAAATTAAGTACAGAGCCAAAACCAACATACTTTATTGTTGAATTTGTGGTGTGAAATCCATTCATAACTCTAGTACAAAGCCCAACAGACAAATCTATCAGAAACAATGGTAGCTACAGCAATGTATTAAGAAATAGGTAATTTAAATATATAGAAATTATAACAACTGAGAGTCAAAATGTGGAGGTAGGAGGATGAAATAAAAATATAGAGTTTTTTGTGTTTTTGCCTATTTTTCTATTCTTTTATATGTGTTCTAAGATAAGTTGTGATCTCTTTAAAATATCATGTTATATCCATAAAATGTTTCTTTGTAGCATCAGGGTAACCACAGCACAAAAGCATATAATAGATTCACTAAAAATAAAAAGAACAAATTAAAATATACTATAGAGATATTCCCCTAACTATAAGGAAAGACAGTAAGTAAGAGGGAAGAAAGGAAGAGAGGAGTCACAAAACAACCAGAAAGCAAGCAACAAAATGCCAATAGTAAATTCTTACTTATCAATAATAACACTAAATATAGACAGTCTCAATTCTCCAATTAAGCAATATAGAAAGGAGGAATGCATTTTTTAAAAATGACCCAACTGTATACTGCCTTTAAGAAACATCTTTTGTCAGTCTACTAACATACATAGACTGAAGCTGAATGGGTGGAAACTGGAAACCAAAAAGGAGCAGAAGTGGCTATACTCATATTGGATAAACCAGACTACAAATAGACTATAAAAACAGACAAGGAAGGTCACTATCTAATGATAAAGGGTCAATTCAGCAAGAGGATATAACAATTATAAATACCTATGCACCCAACCTTGGAATTCCCAAGTACGTAAAACAAATATTAATAGACCTAAAGAGAGACAGAGACTGCAGTATAATAATAGTAGGGAACATTAATACCCTACTCACAGTGATGGACAGATCATCCAGACAGAATATCAACAAAGAAATGTCAAAGTTAAACCATACGCTAGATCTAAGAGGCCTAACTGACATTTATAGAACATTTCACCCAACTGATGCAGAATACATTCTCTTTATCAGCGTGTGGAGCATTTTCCAAAATAAATCAGCTCTTATAACCCTTATTTAAATAACTCTACCAAGTTGACCTTCCAAAAATTCAATTCCTATTTGTTTTAAGCCAGTTCTTTAAGGGAAATGGATTATGTTTACTTTAAGAGTGTGTAAAATTTATAAAATGAAAGAAAGAGATTCGTTTCAAGAAAGGTTACTTAATCTTAAGTACCTGATTCTATTCATGATACATTAGCTTAACAAATCTTATTAGCTTTAAATAGGAGAAATATCTTCTCTTTCATGTACCACATATCACGTCTTACACTATGAATGTGTGATAAAACTCTGAGGCCCACTTGCAGATGATTTCTTGAAAATTAAGGAGGATTTTTTTTAAAGGAAACAATGCAGTCTGCTCACCTACAATGACTTCCAGTAGAGGGGATATCCTTTGTGGGCAAAGCAAACCGCACAATAAAGAGTAGACTAAAAAACAGGCCACATTGAACAAATTCACATAACAATGTCATTCCATTTTCAGAAAATCATTGACAATTAATCCTAGGGCATGACATCTATAACTTACTGCCATATTAATAGATGGTTTAGATGTAATAGTATTAATGTACCCATTCCTTGAAAACTGGTAATTGTTTCAAAAGTGAAGGTAGGAAGATTGAAACTGGACTCTCTAGAGCAGTGTTTTTCAATCTTTGTCATCTCACGGCACTCTTGAACCTGTAGTTAAACTTCCATGGCACACATAAATTAGACTGACAAAAAAAAAAAAAAAAAAAAAGACTAAAAAAAGAACATACTGTGCTCTGAACATCTTTCAAAAATAATTTAATTAATGATCTTTAAAAAGTCTCACTGCACACCTAACATCTTCCCACAACACACCATTGTGCTGTGCCAAACAGGTTCAACTCTCTGCTCTAGAACATACTGACCCTGTTCATGTGACTTGGGTTTCTGTGCCATTTCTTTGCTCTAGAACATACTGACCCTGTTCATGTGACTTGGGATTCTGTGCCATTTCTTTGCTCACTTTCTAATCCCTAAAGACTGTGAAGAGCAAAATTCTACTACTGACCACCAAGCCTAGAACACTCAAAAGGCAGGATCCCTTACAATATCCTTTTGCACACATAGAACACCAGACTCCACACTATGTGGAGGAAACCTGTCTGTCAAAGAAGCAAGTAGAAGTAAATAGGACTTTCTCCCCTGTTTATGGGAAAGGACATTGTAATGTGGGCTGCACCCCTCAATCTACAGACTAACAACCACTCTGTGAGCTCCAAATGCATTGCTAGAGGCAGTCAGGGCTCAACCACTTGCTATCCTCAGTCTATATTCAAGTCTTGCATTTGTCAATTGTTTGTGACTTTCTTCCCTTTGGAGGTGATTGTGGGGGTGAGGGGAAACTTCTCCTTTGCCCCCAGGAGGGTCGCTGAAAGATCAACCCATAAAAAGGAAGATTAATAAGAGAAAGAGATATATTTATCATGCACATGAGGAAAATCACAGAATAATTACCCAATATCCCAGTGGGGTCCAGAAACTTATATCCCCTCATTTTAGAAGGGAGAGGAAGATGAAGAATATAGGTAATTCTGTTTAGGGGTAATAAATGGATACTAGGGAAGATGACTAAATACTTGGGAGAATGAATGAATGGGAGGAAACAAATTGACTTGTAAATGATTCTCTCTGAAAATTAATTTGGCTCAGTGCCTCTGGTTCAAGCAGCTAAGGCGCCAGCCATATACACCTGAGCTGGTGGGTTCGAATCCAGCCCGGTCCCGCCAAACAACAATGACGGCTGCAACCAAAAAAAAAAAAAAAACATAGCCGGACGTTGTGGCAGGCACCTGTAGTCCCAGCTACTTGGGAGGCAGAGGCAGGAAACTCGCTTGAGCCCAGGAGTTGGAGGTTGCTGTGAACTGTGATGCCATAGCACTGTACCCAGTGTGACAGCTTGAGGCTCTGTCTCAAAAAAAAAAAAAAAAATTAAAAAATTAAAAATAAATATGAAAATTAATTTAACTTGAAAGACAGATACTAATTTTAAAATGGGTTTGGCCAGTCCGGTTGCATTCTTGATCTTCTTCCCTACAATATATTAATATATCAGAAAAACATGAAGGGGAAGGAAAAGCCATTTGTTCTCTGGCTTTATGCAGATAGAAAAGAAAGTCCCTTCCAATGTCTGTTGATTTCTAAGGGCCTTTAATTCAAAATATTCTTTATACCTAGGGGTTATATTTGGGGTGAAATTCCATTAACTCCTTTGCTCCTCTTGTCTGGAACTTCCCTAGAAGTTTCACTCATTGAAAGATGATTAGGTCACTATGGTGAAAGAGGTCAGGATAGAAGTCTAGCAACAAGAGATCTTAGAGGGGAGATGAGAACATAGATTAGAACAAAAATGAATGAGTAGAACAGAACACATCTAAGCACATTTTCCCAGACCCCATTAAACCATTCTCCCCTTCTGGGAATAGGCTAAGACTAATAGAATGGTTTTGCTTCATTAATCTGATGGAGAATATTTATCTTGTCTTTTAAGAGAAATAGATTAGCCTCTACTTGCCCTGAGCTATTTACACAGAAACAGCATTTTTCACCAATAATCATGTAAGCAACTCCCTGTTGAGCTGTCAGGGTTTCTAGGATGCCATAGTTTTGAAATACAACAGAGGCTAAGCTATTGATTTCTGTCTGAA
The DNA here is from genome assembly GCF_027406575.1 of Nycticebus coucang. NCBI lineage: Eukaryota > Metazoa > Chordata > Mammalia > Primates > Lorisidae > Nycticebus > Nycticebus coucang. The sequence continues at coordinate 30,093,434 of NC_069785.1, read as the reverse complement.
GCGATCCCAATGCTTCAGACAGAAATCAACAGTTCTTGTACAGTGATATTGAACTCTTGTTCTATTACCATGGAGAGATTCAAAACTGCCTTTTCAATCTCACAAGTTTCAAATGCTGGAATGAGTTCTGAACACCTAAAATAACTTAGAATTGTGATATAGAAGTGGCTTTTCTATAACACGGATCTAGCACATTTGTGTGGTACCACTTTATGAATGAAAGAGCCCAGTTGTAATTTGACTGGCATTTAAAGTGGAGTACCTGGTAACAGAGGGTATCAGATAACCAAGGCCACAGTGCCCTTGGGTGGACAGGTATTGGGTGGGAAACACTTTTACGTTTTGTCACCAGATAAGCCATAATAAAAAGACTAATGTTATTTATAGATAGGGTCAGGTTGGAACTTGTGACACCCCACCCTCAACCCCAGTTTGTAGTTTTCTGTGCCTTTCCTTCCTTATTGAAACTTTCACATCTCCAATGTATTCTTGTCAACCTGTAAGAATGTTACCAAAGCGGATTCAGCCACCTGTCACTGTTCAGCCAATAATGCAGAGACAGAGATTAGGTCCAACCAGCTTTATTAACAGAAGGCCAGCAGTTCTAGAGAACAGTGAGAGCATTATTTCAATTCTGTTCTGCTTTAGTTATAATTCTAATAGTTTTTATAATGGGAGTACAAGGAAACAAACCCAGAAAGTTTTAACTTTATCTGATAGGAAGTAACATCAAAGTAGTTTTCATTATGACAATGCAAAATATTTAAATAACAGAAAGGTAATTTTCACTTTAACAAAACATCCATAAGAATCATTAAAGAAAACATTGTATCATCAAAGTAACCTTTACCAATATCACAACACCTATTGTCTATATGTGACTACCTCCTCAGAGTCTCCTGAGGTAAACAACCTCACAGTCATGGAGAAACCTTAACTAGATAATCATAGAAGGTGTGAGGGAAAGCTAAACAGACCAAGTCAGCTGTACTGGTTCAGCTTAGCTTATCAGACTCCATCTTTTAGGCCACTTTTTTGGCTTCCAGAACAAAATAGATTGTGAAACTTTCAATATAAAAGATCTTTGGTCCAGTTCTGGCAGTTATAGGGCTTGGCTTTGTAACCTAACCAAGTCAGCCCAGACTTTTGGTCCCTCCCTATGTAATGTTTAGTGTCTAGCAACTTAGGAGAGCAAGTGAGCTACCCCAAGTTGCACAGGCCTTGTTATGAGCCATCTATAACATCTGGTGATCTGACAAGCACTGACATGAAAGTTAATGCTAGCACCGTCTGTGATCTTTGTAAGACTGGTTCCATTAGGCACTCACATTGGCAGAAATTAAAATAACTTCAGGTTCCTTTGAGTTGTCTGGATGTTAGCATAACCAGCAATTAGACTGATTAGTTAATGTGACCATGGTTTGAAAGACAGGTGCAAAGGGATGCTGGTCTGTGCCTGACCTGATGGGAAAACAATAAGGGTTAGTAAAAGCAAGGCATAGTTTGAAGGAAGAGTCATAGTGAAAAATTAAAAGGAAGAATGGTGTAGGTAGAGGCAGTCTTCAATCAACTTCCAATGTGCAGTCCTCAAAGGGAAAGGCTTAAAAGTTTTTAAAAAGGACCCAGGGGAAGGGATGGTGCCCATAGCTCAGTGGGTAGGGTGCGGGCCACATACCACCCAGGCTGGCAAGTTTGAACCCAGCCCAGGCCAACTAAAACAACTGCAACAAAAAATAGCCAGGCATTGTGGTGGGTGCCTGTAGTCCCAGCTACTTGGGAGGTTGAGGCAAGAGAATCGCTTAAGCCCAAAAGGTTGAGGTTGCTGTGAGCTATGAACCGATGTACTTTACAGAGTACCAAAAAAAACCTGAGGGAAGGGGAATGGGAATAAAAAGTAAAAAAAATAAGATAGGAAAAAAGAGTTTTTAGATGAAAAATAGGGTTTCTGATCTATGATCTTGAGGAAATGTTGTTTACTTCATGAAGACATCTGCTTTAGGAACCTGGAAACTGACCCTAGAAATCCTTGCTTTTGGGTCACTTGTGGGGCTGGTACTTTAATTGCCTTGGTATAGAATCCAGAAATATTTTCCTTTTATTTTGATAGCAGTGTAGGTGGCTAACAGTACTTCATAAGAAGACCCTTTTCAGCAAGGTGACAGCACCTGTCTTCTACAAACTTTGATGTACACATGATCAGTTGATAGAGGCCATCCACCTTTCACCTGTCAATGATACACTCCAAGGATATTAGTTAGCATCTGTATGTAGCTAGTCATAGTATCAAATTGTTCACTTAAATTTCCCTAGTGCCCAGGCAGCCCTGCAATAGAGGGGTTAGAGGTGTCAGTAGGCATGGTATGACTGAACACTATTTGAAAAGGGGTTATTCCATGTCTTTAATTTGGAGCATTCCAGATTTTTTATTTATTTATTTATTTATTTATTTTTTACCAGGCATTCCCATTTTTACTGAATAAACATATGTGGAAGCAAGGCAAACTAAAGGCTGAATTCAGATTTCATTCAAGCTGTGCTGTTCACTAGCATTCCTACATCAGTCTAGATGTAATTTTATCGTCTCATCTCTCAAGCAAGATAAACACAGCCATGCTGTACATTGGTAAATGTAAAAATACGGCAAGGGCATTTTGTGTTTTTAGTAAACAAAACACTACTAAACAGCACTGGTTTAAAATACAAGCGAATGAGATACTCCTCAAGATGTGATTAAAGAACTAAAATAATCATGAAAACTGTAAAGTATTTGTAAATGAAGATCACTTGAAATTTAGGATTTATGACACAACTATGTCCTTAGCTATTTTCAAAGTTCTGACTCTACTAAAATCTTTTTAAAGCAATGCTACATAAGAAAATTTCTGATTTTTTAAAGTGTTACTGTTTTATTTTTTCTTTTGCTGATACACTTTTTTTTTAAACTGACAGTCTAGATAAAGTATATAAAGGAAATTGTAAATTTTTCTTTTGGCGGAAGTCAAGATAAACTGTGCAGATTAAAATGCCTCAAGTATTGGTTTTGAGTCATAAATACATAATACAAATTTTAAGAAAAATAAAGACTGTCCAAAGGGATTCTTCTAGCTTGTAACACATTTCCAGAATAACTCTAAAAAAAATTTAAAAAAGTTCAAAAATACTCATTACCTCAAAAATATGTCAATACCCTATGGCTTTATGAAATAACTTCTAAAATTTATATTTTTATTTAAAAAGGATCCCAAGTTTTAAATAAACTGCTAACAATATCACTTTCTTCACTTAAAAGTGCATATCTCTGAGGGTGAGACATACATAACTTTTTGAACAAATAATTTTTTTTACAAATTAACACCAAAAAAAAATTCACTTAAAATATTTAAAGGGGAAAAAACGTTTTCAACAAAAGTCATCTTTAAATAGACTATAGTTGATGACATTGTTCCTTTTCTTCCTTTTCAGACCACCAGAATTCTCAGTGAGATGCTTTGGCAGTTTTAAGATACATCTCAGTCTCTACCAAGAAACACTGATGTTAATGTCCATGGAGATGGCAACTGCCTTGATGGCTCAGTCTGAAAAGACGCAACATTATCAGGCTACTTCTCCAAATCAGAGGTAAGGGTGCTCTCTTCTCTTACATCAAGAGTTTGTTCAACTGAAGCTGCTGGGAGTGGAATATGATCTACAGTTTTGTTGGCATCACTGAAATTGTTAGTAAGTGTGGTAAGATCACACTCCTTATCCAGGACACTAAATTCATCTTCTATTGTAACTATGTCTTTAGTTTCAAAGGGTTCCAAGGAAGGAGCCAAAGACTCATTTTGCAGAGGTTCCTGAGGTCTATTATTGTCACCTTCTGCATCTTCTTTTACTTCAGAATTCTTATCACTGTCACTGTCAATGGTAATTACAACTGGGGAACGTGAAGTATTATCTCCATGGTGTTTCTTATGCTTCTTCTTGTGTTTCTTCTTTTTCTTTTTATGATGTTTGCTCGTATCAGTAGCTCTTCCTTCATAAACTATCTCTACACTCAGGCTCCGGGCCCTTTTCCTCCCCTTGTGTTTTGTCTCTGTGTCTGATGATCGGCTGTCTGAAAAACTGTCACTCTCGTTTTTGTAGTTTCCATCCAATTTTGATGAAGATTTTTGGTAATGACTGGCCTTTACTTTAGAAGTAAATTCATGCGATGGTTGAGCCACTTCGTTAGTACCCTCCAAATGCCGCGTTTTGTATTTTCGTTTTCCTCCAGGTTTTTCATTTCTCCCTCGCTCAGGCCCTGTAGATGCAGTCCTTGATCTGTTACTAGACAGGCTCCTTGATCTGTGCCTTTCATAGTAGTAGTATTTCCTTTCACTGTGATTAGTTTTTTTTCCTAGCATTTGTTCTTTCAGAAAAGGACTGAATTCTAAATTCTGGACTTGAAGATTGTCTGGAATAATGAGCTCTGGACAGAGTCCTTCTCCTGTAAGATGATTCGTAGCCATCCCTCTCTTTGTTTCGACTATAGTAAGTGTACTCCCACTTGTCTCTGCTTCCATAATTATTTCTTAAATAATATTGATCTCTATTTCTGCTCCGTGATACTCTTTTACCATGATCACTACTACGAGACCTTGATCTGCTTGTCCTTTCACTACTTAGAGACAGTTTGGCTTCTTCTTGACCAGCTGCTATCTCTAGTTCTTGATCTGTTTTTGTCTCTTCTTCCTCTTGGTCTACTTTCCCTGCTTCTAGATCTTTTGCTCTTCATTCTTTTCTTCCCGTGATGCTTTCTATGATTCCTCTGATCATACCCACTTCTACTCTGGGAACGTGAATCTGAACTTCTTGATCTTCCCCTCTTCCTGTGTCTATGGTTATATGGAGAATATACTCTGTCTCCTCTCATAGATGAGCTTACATCTCTGGAAGATGACAATGATGTAGATCGTTTTTCTTCCTTCTTTGATTTGATTCTTGTATCAGCATCACAATGACCTTTATTCATTTGCTCATCCTTTCCAAGGACAGACTGTGGAGATGAACATCTACTGTCACTACTATCACCAGAACTATAAGACTGGTCTTGTTCTTGTGTCTTCCCTGTCTCTACTGTCTCATAAGTGCCTATTTCCTCAGAATTAGAGGACAGTTCAACAAGTTCTGGGGTCCGCTCAGCTAGTGGTTTAACAAAACCAACAATGACACAATTATCTGATGAAGAATCACTGTCATTATTTAAGTCCTCACTGGTTTGTAATCCTTGTATCTGAGAAGTGGCTCCGCCTGTGGCAAGTTCTTCATCTGAACTGTCAGAAGTATTTAAAAGGGAAGACATCGCAACATGTACCTGCTTTGAGCTTGAGTAAGATGGTCCTGGAGTTTCATCATCCCATGGTGCCTAACAGTGGCTACATTAACATCTAACTCTTGGGTCTCAGCCTCATCTGGAGAGATAGTTATGACTGAAGAATCAGAATGGCTGCCTTCTTCATATGCAGGAGCAGGGCAATCATAATTGGCATGCTGGTCAAAGGCTGCCATGTTAAAAGGAGAGCGGGCAAAACTGATAAATTCATGTATAAAATGCTCAGTTCGATTAAGTAAAAATGGTCTTAAATCAGATACAAATGCCTGACTCTCCAAATCATAGCGAGTAACATTACTCATGATTATGTGCTGGACAATATTCACTAAAGATCCATGAGCTCCAAAAAGAACTGTAAGTTCCCGTTTTAACCACGGGACTAATCTGTGCAGGCAAGCTGGATTTCTACGAAAAAATTCAGCTGAAATATCCCTATAGCGGCCACCATCTTCAACATTTCTAACTCGAGCACCAGCACGATAGAGAGTTCGTCTAAAATTAATAATATCTTGTTATTGAATTTTCCGCAAAGATCTTTCATCAGCAGGAGTTGGCCTTCTTAGTGCAATCTGTCTCATAAACTGAGGCATCTCAACATCTCTAGATCTTGTCGAAATGCCTAACCCTTCAAATAGTACTCCACTATCTGGTGGAGTTGTTGTTCTTCTGTTCATGGTACTGCTAGGTAAATAAACAGCATTTAGAGGACGGCGAAATCGTCGACCATCAGGGGTGGCAAAAGAACCATTGTAGGAAGACCTTAGGACATATTCCTTAAAGTCATCTTCTGCCCTCACAGAATGGAAAATAGAATCAAAGGGCTGCTTACATAATGGACACTCAGCTTTGTTTTTTGACCATTCCTGTACACAGCGAAAACAGAACTTATGTAAGCAGCGATCTAAGTAAGATACATTATCAAATCTATCCAAGCATAGAGGACACTTAGAATCAGGAGATGCATCAGCTGGTACTGTCTGTTGCAATTTGCTAGTGCCAGCTTCAGGTGAAAAGTTGTCCATTTTTAATTCCTTAGCAGCTGATGCCATTATCTCCGAAGATGCCGGCGCAGACCCGGCTGGGGCATTCGTAGCAAGCTCCCGACGGCCCAAAAAGCTGGGTCGGTGGCTGCAGGATCCGCGGAGGCACAGCCCGAGCAGGCCGGGGCGTTTCACCCTCCTCCAGCCGCTGCTTCGACCCCATGAAGCCAGTGAGTCGCCGCACCCTGGACTGGATTTGTTCAGTGGTAGGTTCCAGGTCTGGCAGGGCTCCACGGTGTCGACTGCCTAAGCCCGCAGGCAAAGGGCCCTATTTCTTCAGCGCCGGGAAACTCCAAAACCCATTCTTGATTTAAGCATTTCACCCTCTCGCCTCGACTCCACCCCTTCCTGCAGCATTCCAGATTTTTACAAGGACCAAAGGTAAGGCTTCTGACCACTTAATTCCAGTGTCTTGACAGACTTTTCCTAAAGCCCTTTTTATGTCTGGATTTTTACATTCCACTTGCCCTGAGAATTGGGGAAGACATGAGATAGGAAATTTTAATAAGCATCCCAAAGTCTTCACAAGCAAATGACTTATTTCTACTGTAAAATGAGTCCCGTGATCTGACTTGATCATAAAGGAATACAAAAGTGACGAATAATTTCAGTCACTAATTTTTTTCTTTTTCTTTTTTCTCTGAAACAGAGTCTCACGCTGTCACCCTGGGTAGCATGCCATGGCATCCTAGCTCACAGCAACGTCAAATTCTTGGGCTGAAGCAATCCCCTTGCCTCAGTCTCCCAGGTATCTAGGACTAAGGTGTCCACCACAACACCCGGCTAGTTTTTCTTTTTCTTTCTTTTTTTTTTTTTTTTTAGTAGAGGCAGGGTCTCACTTTTGCTCAGGCTGGTCTTGAACTCCTGAGCTCAAGCAATCCACCTACCTTGGCCTCCCAGAATGCTGGCATTACAGGCATGAGCCACTGTGCCTGGCCTAGTCACTAATTCTTTACCACTGTTGCAGCATCCACTTACCCACTTGGTTAGCATTCAGTCCATCCACTAAACATGCAGACAGTAACCAAACAGTGAAAAAAGCCTAAAAATAGAGGTAAATCTATCAAATCAATTTGGAGTGTTCCAAGGAACAGTCTGGGCCTTTGGAGGCTTCCTGGGTAGTGCTGGTTTCCTCCAAAGATTTGGTGATATTTATAAACAATACACTGAGAAGTAATTTGGTCAGAGATGTAAATCCCAAGGAAGTCCCAACTATGTATTTTTTTCCTTAATTATCCTCCATTTGTACATATGTCCCATCTAATGGGAAATAAATGCAAGTCAAAAAGTTAAAAGAAAAAAAGTCAGTCACAAGGGAATCTGTTTGCCAATATGCAATCCATCTGATAATTGTTTAGCATCCTTTCATATCTATTTTTTCTTTGTGGATTGTGGAGCATTAGTCTTATGATCAATATCAGACAAGGATAAGGAACTGGATAATAAATTGAGTGGGAAAAAGATGAGAGGGACATTTGGGGGTGCATATTTAGCAGCCCTGTCCATTGTATCATTTCCTAGGGTTGCATCATCTATTTCCTTAATATGAGCTGGGCAGTGAACAATAGCAATCTTAAGGAAGGTGAATAGCTTGTAAGAGGGCAGCAATTATAGCCCCATTGGCAATAGGAGTATCAGCAGAAGTTCAGAAACTTTAAGATTTCATAATTGGGCAGCACCTGTGGCTCAAAGGAGTAGGGTGCTGGCCCCATATGCCAGAGGTGGCAGGTTCAAGCCCAGCCCTGGCCAAAAACTGCAAAAAAAAAAAAAAAAAGATTTCATAATTGTATCAACTATATGGCAGACTCCAACAGCATATTTGGAGTCTGTGTAAGTAGAGACAGCTTTTCCTTTTGCCAATGTGCAAGCTTTAGTGAGGGCTGTACAAAATTGACTCAAGGAATTTGGGGTGAGCTTTTGAGTGCCCTGAGATAGTTCATATTCTAAGTGAGAAATAGTTGTCTGTACCCACTGGAGTTTAGACCTAGCTGCTTCACACCCTCATTCAGCTACTGTCTTTAAGAGAATGAAAAGTTTAAGAGGGTATCCTAGTTATAAAGCAAAATATTATCAACATGTGAACAAGAGTGGACCCCTGAGTAAAGGTTATATAGTCTAAATCAGCTTTGAGAATTTGAGAGAATATTGAAGGTGACTCACGGTGTCGCTGAGGTATTCAGGTCCATGATAATTGTTTCCCTCTGAAGGTAAATGTAAAGAGAAATTGTGAATCAAGGTGCAACAAAATAGAAAAGGAAGTTGGGAAGAAGTCAATTAACTTATTATTAAAGTCACATGAACTACAAGGCATGAGTTAGTTTCTCTCTTCATAAAATAAGTGCTTTTAAAGCTAATTAATTACAGCTATTTTATGTATTTTGTAGTGAAATATGACAGACATATGACATATATATAGACACATAGACATACAGACCTATAGACAGAAGCTGACCTTTTAGAGCTTATAAAGAATTTTTATTTCCCAGCTCTTAAATACTATTTTTTATTCAGACTATCAATATTTTAATTATTTGTCTTATTGTTTAAGCAATTATTAGCTAGGCAACAATTTGCCTTTAGTGATATTTTGCCATTGCTGTAAGCATTTGATGCTTCCAGGGCCTAATACTTATGCATATGTAGGCAGGCGTAGCCATAAAGCAGTGTACTTAGTTCTTCAGAAATTAAGGATTGTATTTTTACTTTGAATCTTGGCTTTGGATCTCAGATCTTCATGATCAACTTAGGCAATGATTTTTCCTTATCCAAGTGCACAGGAAAAAGGAACAAAGGGATAGAATGCAGAAATCTCTGCGAATTCCTAAAAGCTGGAGTTTGCACCCCCTGTAGTAATGCCCTTTACTGTACTTGAGGCCTCTAACTGAATCTAAGCCTACTGATTATTGATTGGATCCAGTCTGATCCCAGACCTAGTTCAGTTTCTGTTAAGATCACAAATTTGCTCAAACTCAGACAGCTCCAAACACAAGTCTGTAGAGGTTTGGAATCTGAAAGAGAACTTTCCCACAAGCTCCAGTTGCAGTAAGAGAGCAATGGACACAATGGGCCCAGTAGATACTGAGGTGGGGCCTAACACAGTCACACACAAATCCTTTTTCCTTCTTCCTCCTCCTCTTCTGCTCCTCCTAAAATAAAGACACAAAAGATCTAGCTAGCCCCACCCCTCAGAAGTTCACACCAAAAGATCCTAACCCGACAGGCAACCTGTGGAATGTGCCCACCCACCACCCCCCCCCACAGCCTCATATAAAAATGGTCTCTAATGCCCCCAGTGCAGACGCCATCTTTGCACTGCCCATTTGGCAATCCTCCCCTTTCAGTAAACCTGGCCTGAACATCTCCTCTGCGACCTCATCTCTCTCCACCACTATTTACATCTTTCAGGTACCTCACTTGCACTCTCAGTGCTTCTGGGGGTCTCTAGGAGCTCTATTTAGCAACTCACTTTTCACAAACTAAATTTAACAGAGTTTAATTGAGCAAAGAGTGATTCATAAATTGAGCAGGTAGACTAGAACAGGTTCAAAGAAACTCCAATGCTGGAAAAAATTCATGGACAGACAAGAGAAAGCAACACACAGAAAACAGAAGTGAGGCATAGAAACAGCTGGACTATAGCTCACTGGTTGCCTTACTTAAAGTTTGAACAGTTGGGAGGAAAAGCAGAAAGAGGGACGGAGGGAGGGGGGTGGGGCCTTGGTGTGTGTCACACTTTATGGGGGCAAGACATGATTGCAAGAAGGACTTTACCTAACAATTGCAATCAGTGTAACCTGGCTTATTGTACCCTCAGTGAATCCCCAACAATAAAAAAAATAAAAAGTAAAAAGTTTGAACAGTTGGCCACCTTTAATTGACCAAAACTCCATGATTGACAAAGAGAAAGAGTAGCTGAGGAGTGAAGATAAATGCAGCTGACATCAGTTGGACAAACAGTTGGCATTTTTGCTTTTAAATTTTTTAACTAATGTACCCTTGTAAGTGAAACCGACAAACATTAACCAAGGTTATTATTTTGCCAAGGAAGCAAGCAGTGTCTCCAAAGAGATGAAGTACAGTTCTTATAAGATCCAGGAAAAAACAGCTCAAAGAGAGGAAAGTCTTGATAGCCATGAGATATAACTTGCATCTTTTGTTCAGCCGTGTTTTCAAGGGTCCCAGCTTCTTAGCTGACCATTTACACATAAATGTCTAAAGCCATATCCTTCAACAGAACACAGGAAATCAAAAGCTGTGTACAGAAGTGAAAAGAATGAATAAATAGCAAAAGTTAAATAAATAGCAAACCACAACAGGCATCCCCTGCCTGAGAATCAAACCTAGGCTGTTGAGGGGCAAGCACAGAACTTTGATCCACAGGCTATAAAGTGAACTGGATTTTATTGTTGCTCCCTCTGGGGCAGTATACGGTGTTGAGTTTTTTTGCTCTTTCAAGTCAGATTTTGCTCTTTAATTTTGTCAAGAGAATTTTCAAGTTCTAGCCACAACAGCATGTGTCTTTCTTTTAATACAAACATATTAATATAAATAAGGCAATGGTTTAGAATACAAGATTCCCCAAAATTTATCTTTTTTAATTTAGAAGTCTTTTAATTTAAAGGCTCCATCCTTTAGCCATGAATAATTAGCATTCTCAATGGTATATTAATTCCAAAAGTAAATCAATCTAATGCCTCTTCATAGAAAGCCCAGATGTTAATTTTTCAGGTTTAGCCTGAAGAGGGCATAGAAGAACCAGTTCCCACGATTTCCAAAAATTCACTCTCAGAAATAGACTTAAGAGAGACAAAAAGGATAAGACATTTTAAGACAGACTTCCCTAAAGCTTGACATGTTTGACGCAAAAACTGTGCTATTTAGAATCATGTGTGTTTCGGGCTCCCATTCTTTTCAGACTGGCCACCTGGCATGTTCCTGAAGAAACCTATCCCCTGGATGGTGGAGACTGTGGAGAAAATCCCCACTCAGTCACAAGACAAGCTCAGGAATATATAACAGAACAACAGGGGAATTTCATATGGTCCTCCTCCCTACCCTGAAGCCAAGTTTGTCTTTAATAGATGCTGATCTAGTCAATAACGTATAACTGGCTAGTCTGCAGGGCCGGCTGGAACAGCAGTCTTGTAGGGGTGCTAAGCCCACGTTCTATCCTGTGGTAATCTTCATTATGCCAGGACAAAGACAATGACAAAGGAAAGCAACAACAGCAAAAGGCTATTTCTGAGAAGACAGGAATCAGACAATATGAACATCCATATCACAAAGTGCCAAAAAATACCTAAGTCACTATATCCAGACTAGTCATTTACAAAACCCTTTTCTCTCATTAATCTTAAATTTAGAAAGGCAAAAGAGACAATGATCTTTACTACTGTTAGTGGACAAAGAGAGTCCAGCCACCTGTCACTGTCAGCCAATATGCAGAGATGGGGAAAGGTCCAGAAGGCCAGCAATTCTGGAGAATAGTGAGAGTAGCCTCTCTACGACTGTTCAGTTCTTCTATTTCCAAAACCACAGTTTTATACATAAAAATTCAATACAAAGACCACATTAACCCTTATTTTATATTTTTTTTATTAAATTCTAGCTGTGTATATTAATGCAATCATGGGGCACCATACACTGGTTTTATATACCATTTGACACATTTTCATCACACTGGTTAACATAGCCTTCCTGGCATTTTCTTAGTTATTGTGTTAAGACATTTATATTCTACATTTAGTAATTTTCACATGTACCCTCGTAAGATGCACCGTAGGTGTGGTCCCACCAATTACTCTCCTTCCCACCCATCCTCCCCCCTCCCCACCCCTCCCTTTCCCCTTTCCCAATATTCTTAGGTTATAATTGAAATTAGTTTCATAGTAGGGCTGAGTACATTGGATACTTTTTCTTCCATTCTTAAGATACTTTGCTAAGAAGAATATGTTCCAGCTCCATTCATGTAAAAATGAAAGAGGTAAAGACTCCATCTTTTTTTAAGGCTGCATAATATTCCATTCCAATTTATTAACCCTTATTTTAAATCAACATAACTCTGTGACTTATTACAATATTTCCAATTCAAAAGTCAACTTTCTAAATCAATTCTCCTAAACTACTCGAGATAGGCAACTTTAGGGTAGGAGCTAAATTTACAAAACAGTAAGAATGGGAGGTAAGAGGTGAAGGTCATGTAGGACCTAAAAAAAAATGACAAGACCATCTGTGTCATGTCAGCCCTAGCCTGCCTGACTCCATTTTATTCTCACTACATGTGTTCACACTATCTGCTCAATCAGAGCCCACAGAGAGACAGAGGCAAATGGGGCATCTGACTGGTAAGTTAAGGTATCTTACCTTGTCTTCAGCTTGTCAAGAGTCCAGACTGTCCTCACTGAGGCTTTCAGAAGAACAAAGTAGTCTGGAAGATCCTACCAACTACGCCAAACTGTGGAGGTGATTGGAAACTTCCTGTTGGCCCCAGAAGGTTCACGGGACCCACGAATAAGGCATATTAATAAGAGAAAGATTTATTTACCACGTTCACAAGGAGAAGCACAGAGTGATTACCCAATAACCCAATAGAATCCAGAAATTTATACCCCTCATTTTAAAGGGGAGGAGAGATGAGGAATATAGGTAAGTCTGTTTAAGAGAAATAAATGGTTACTAGGGAGGGTGACTAGATACTTGGGAGAATGAATGGATGAGGGACACAGATTGACTTGTAAATGATTCTCTTTGAAAATTAAATGAACCTGAAAGACAGGTACTGTCTTTAAAATGGATTGGTCCAGGTCTAGTTGTATTCTTGATCTCCTTCCTGCCTCCTCCCAGTATATTGGGAAAACATGAAGGGGAAGCAAAAGCAACTGTTCTTTTTGATGAGTCTGATCTTGGTTTATGCAGATGGAGAGAAAATCCCTTCCAAAGCCTGTTACTCCCTAAGGACTTTTAATTCAAAATACTTTTTACACCAAGAAGTCATATTTTGGGGTAAAATTCCCTAAGCTTCTTCAAGATCATATTGGAGAACTCCTAGTCTGGAGGCATTTTTGGATTGGGCAGAACTTCCATAAATTGGGCCAACTGCTGGTGTGGGCCAGAGTTCAGACAAGATGCAGCAACCCCAAAGGGTGTGGGCAGCAACAGCCTCACTCTGACTCCATCTGATACTCCTGCAGAGCTTCTTAAGAGGCAAAATCTCTCTCACTGCATTTCCCCCTGATAAATCTATCTCTAGCCTTCCTGCTCCACTGAGAAAGTTCACCAAGGCCAGGCAGGGTGTGGGGTCAACAAAGCCCAGGTGTCTATCTTGCTTTAGTAATTAAAGCCCCATCTCAACAGCTTCCTAGAAGTAGCTCCACATGTGTATGTGCCCTGATGTTTTCTTTCTGCGGAGTAATCATGTGGTGAAGACTTCCCCAGCATGTCACTGGTCAGACTGGGGATATTATTAGACAGGTATTAACAAAGGGCAAACCAAAGCCTGTAAGATAAGAAGTAGCCTTGCACAAAATGGTAGCAATTGTCTCAAGGGTCATCCTTCCCTCAGATGCCTAAGCCCTTCAGAAAAAAAGCAGAGCCCACCTAAGAATGGCCTTGAAATGTTCAGGCTGCTGCACTCGGGATGCCTAACAGTTCCACACAAGAATTAATACAGCTAATGACTTCTGCACAGTGAGCTTGTTCAAACAGTATCCAACCTAGAAGTTGTTCCCTCCTTTTATACTTCTAAATACCTCAGCGCAAAGCAGAAAGATAAGCCATTTCCAGATACTAAGCAATACGCTTTTCACAGAGTGAACAATATACCATCTGTGGTAGACTGAATAATGGCCCCAAAGATATCCACATTGATTCCCCAGACCCTGTGAATTTTTCTTATGTGGCAAAAAAGGACTTTATAGATGTGATTCAGTTAAGGATCTTGAGATGGGGAGATTGTGTTGAGTTATCTAGATGGGCCCTAAATGTAATCACAATGTGCTTATGAGAAAAAGACGGGACAAGGTGATTTTAGTGAAGAGAGAAGGTGATGTAATACAGGGATGGGAATAATACACTTTGAAGATGAGGCAGGGGCCACAGACAAGGAATACAAGTGGCGACTAATTGCTGAAAAAATACAAGAAAATGAGTTTCCCCTAAGACCCTCCAAAAGAAACCAACCCTCCAACAATTTGGTTTTAGTCCAGTGAGGCTGATCTTGGACTTCTGACCTCCAGAACTGTAAGAGAACAAAGTTTTATATTGTTTAAGCCACTAAATTTGCGCTAATTTGTTATAGTAGCAACAAGCAATTAATAACACCAACTTTAAGGCCATCACTTCATGTTACTTTGAACAGTTTTATTGACATATAAGTGACACATTTAAATAAACTGTGCATATTTGAAGTGCAAAATTTGATAAGTTTGACACGTACATACATACATAAAGCCATTATTGCGATCAAGATAGTAAACATATTCATTAGCTCCAGAAGTTAATTCACACACCTCATAATCCCTAACTCCTGGCCTTCCCTGAGCCCCTGCCTTTCAGGAAACTACTGATCTAATGTATAACCACATGTAAAAGACTGAAATTAGACCCATACTTTTAACCACTTACAAAAATTGATTCAAGATGGATAAAAGATTTAAATCTAAGGCATGAAATGATAAAAATTCTGGAAGAAAGTGTGGAAAAACTCTTGAAGATGGCTGACTGAGTAAAGATTTTATGAAGAAGACTTCTATGGCTATTGCAACAACAAAAATAAACAAATAGGACTTAATTAAACTTAAAAGCTTCTGCACAACCAAGGACACAATAATCAAAGCAGATAGACAACTTTCAGAGTGGGAAAAGATATTTGCATATTATGAATCTGACAAAGGATTGATAACTAGGATCTACAGAGAACTCAAATTAATCAATAAAAAAATATTTAACAATTCTATCTGTCACTGGGCAAAAGACCTGAATAGAACTTTCTCTGAAGAAGAGAAGCAGAGGGCTGCTCACTGTGTGTGCCAGAATTCCAACGATACTTGTCAGCCTGGGCCACTTGGTTTTGAGATCTGTTTTGAAGGGGCTTTTGACTTGGGCTTTAAAGACAAAAACCTCCTCTTTCCCAAGGAGGGGAAGGAAGGAGGGGGGATGGGTGGAGGGAGGATAATTGGTCAGACCACACTCATGGTGCATTTTACAAGGTACATGTCAAATCTACTAAGTGTAGAGTATAAATGTCTTAACATAATAATTAAGTATGGTGAAGGCTATATTAACCAGTTTGATGTAAGTATTTCAAATTGTATATAAAACCAGCACATGGTACTCCACAAATGCATTAATGTACACAGCTATGATTTAATAAAAATAAATAAATAAAGACAAAAAACGTGATTGCATCCTTATGAGAAAGGGAGAAACTCTTCTAAATTATGAAACATGGTGTTGTGACTTTGTGTGAAGTGTGGACCTTGGAAGCAGGGGTTACAGCAAGAAAGCCTGAGACTCACAAAGACACTTTTCAGTCCAACGATATGATAGTGTAGCAATCCTAGACCTTCTGTGTTCTTACATTTAGCTACAGAGGGATAAACAAGCTAGTCTCTACACTTATATTTAAATTAAAAAGGCACATTTAGTGTGAAGCTTATTTTTCTGAATGTTCTCACTTCAAACACCATTTGGTTGGGAGATTTCTGTTATTTTTAATTTAAAAATAACTATATAAACTTGATCATGTAGCTTAAATCTGGCTATTTTGTCAGGTTACATGATTTCTTTTTTTTAATATCAGGTGTATCCAGATGAAGTAGAATGATTTTGAAGTATTTCTTCTTTTTCTATTGTCTATAAGATGTGGCATGATCTGTTTTTTGAAATTATCTTTTAGAGAGCTGCACTGGGACCCGTGATTGGCACCCTCCCAGACCTCCAGAAGAGCTGCAGCCAGACCTCCAGAAGAGCTGCGCCGGAACCCGCAATTGGCACCCTCCCACCTCTGGAAGAGCTGTGCTGGGACCTGTGATCGGCACCCTCCATCTCCAGAAGAGCTGCACCCTACCGGACCTCCAGAAGAGCTGCACTGGGACCTGTGATGGGCACCCTTCCAGACCCCGGTAAGAGCTGCGCCGGGACTCTCCCAGACCTCCAGAAGAGCTGTGCACGGATCCGCTACCCACCCACCAGGCCTCCTCACGCCCTGACCAGGAACTCCAGGAGCCATGCAACCCTGCGTCCTCCCTCCTATACCCTCCCTGCCTCCACAGCACCCGCTGGTCTGGCCAGGGACTCTGGTAGCAGTGTGCCCTCTGGAGCCCTCCCTGCCTCTGTGCGGAGCCCTTCTCCTGCCCAGAGACTGCTGGAGCCTTGGGCCCTCTGTGCCAAAGTCACCGGATGCCAAGCACTCCCGGAACCATGTGCACCACCCCCAGCCCTGTTACTAGATTCAGGGGTGTCACACTCTGGAGCTGCTACCACAACCACAACTCCCTGGCTGGGGCAGCCCCAGAAGAGCTATACAGGGTCGCTCCCTACAAAGATCCAGCAACAATAGAGTGATCCCCCGGGTCTACTCTCGGAGAGACACCACCTCAACTCTGAGGAGGCCAGAGGCAATGGTGAAAAACAATCATGAGACTAAATCAAAGGAAATACTCTGGCAATATGAATAATCAGAGTAGATCAACTCCCCCAAGGATCAATGGGGCAGACACAGCACAAGATCCCATGCACAAACAAATAGCTGAGATGTCAGAAATCAAATTCAGAATCTGGATACCAAATAAGATTGAATTAGAATTCCAAGCAGTAACCCAAAAGATATCTCAAGAATTCAATGAATTCAAAGACCAAATGACCAAAGATTTTGACACATTCAGACAAGAAGTTGCAGCCCTCAAAGACCTGAGAAACACAGTAGAATCCCTCAGTAAAAGAATGGAGCAAGCAGAAAAAAGGATTTATGACATTGAAGACAAAGCTTTCGAATGCTCCCAAACTCTCAGAGAGGAAGAGAAATGGAGGGCAAAAACAGATCACTCTCTCAGGGAGCTCTGGGATAATTCAAAGAAAACCAATATTGTTTTATAGGGATCCCCGAAAATGACAAAGTGGCTTCACAAGGCACAGAGTCTCTTCTCCATGAGATTATGAAGGAGAACTTTCCAGATGTGCCAAGAGATTCTGAAATTCAGACAGCAGACAGTTTCAGAACTCCAGCATGACTCAACCTGAATGAGACATCTCCCAGACACATCATAATCAATTTCACCAAAGTTAATATGAAGGAGAAAATTCTGAAAGCAGCCAGACGAAAGAAAACCATCACCTACAAGGGGAAGAATCTTAGAATAACTGCAGATCTCTCTGCTGAAGCCTTTCAGGCTAGAAGAGGATGGTCATCGACTTTTAATTTCCTAAAACAAAATAACTTTCAACCCAGGATCCTATACCCAGCTAAACTGAGTTTCATTTATGATGGAGAAATTAAATACTTTAACGACATTCACATGTTGAAGAAATTTGCCACAACTAAACCAGCTCTCCAGGATATTCTCAGTCCTATCCTCCATAAAGGCCAGCATAACCTCCACCACAAAAGTAAACCCACCCAGAAAATGTTGATCAAATTTCAACTTCCACAGTTGCAAAAGGATTAAAAATGTCCACCGGACTCTCGAAAGGCTTGTCAATATTATCAATTAATGTGAATGGTTTAAATTGTCCTCTAAAGAGGCACAGGTTGGCTGACTGGATACAAAAACTCAAGCCAGATATCTGCTGCATACAAGAATCTCATCTTATATTACAAGACAAATATAGACTCAAGGTGAAGGGTGGTCATCTATACTCCAGGCAAATGGAAAGCAGAAAAAAGAAGGCATTGCAATCCTATTCACAGATGCAATAGGCTTTAAACCAACCAAAATAAGGAAGGAAAGGATGGACACTTCATATTTGTTAAAGGTAATACTCAATATGATGAGATTTCAATTATTAATATTTATGCACCCAACCAGAACGCACCTCAATTTATAAGAGAAATTCTAACAGACATGAGCAACTTGATTTCCTCCAGTTCCATAGTAGTTGGAGATTTTAACACCCCTCTAGCAGTGCTGGATAGATCCTCCAAAAAGAAGCTAAGCAAAGAAAGCTTAGATTTAAACTTAACCATTCAACATCTGGACTTAACAGACATCTACAGAACACTTCATCCCAACAAAACTGAATACACATTTTTCTCATCAGCCCACGGAACATACTCCAAAATCAACCACATCCTGGGCCACAAATATAACCTCAGCAAATTTAAAAAATAGAAATTATCCCTTGCATCTTCTCAGACCATCATGGAATAAAAGTTCAACTCAATAACAACAGGAATCTGCATATCCATACAAGAACATGGAAGCTAAATAACCTTATGCTGAAGGATAGATGGGTTATAGATGAGATTAAGGAGGAAATCACCAAATTTTTGAAACAAAACAACAATCAAGACATGAATTATCAGAACCTCTGGGATACCGCAAAGGCATTCCTAAGAGGGAAATTTATAGCACTGCAAGCCTTCCTCAAGAAAAAGGAAAGACAGGAAGTTAATAACTTAATGAGACATCTCAAGCAACTGGAGAAGGAAGAACATTCCAACCCCAAACCCAGCAGAAGAAAAGAAATAACCAAAATCAGAGCAGAATTAAGAATTATATAACAGATCAATAAATCCAAAACTTGATTTTTTGAAAAGGTCAATAAAATAGATAAACCCTTGACCAACCAACCAGGAAAAAAAGAATAAAATCTCTAATTTCATCAATCAGAAATGGTAAAGATGAAATAACAGCAGACCCCTCAGAAATTCAAAAAATCCTTAACGAATATTACAAGAAACTTTACTCTCAGAAATATGAAAATCTGAAAGAAATCGACCAATACTTGGAAGTACACCACCTACCAAGACTTAGCCAGAATGAAGTGGAAATGTTGAACAGGCCTATATCAAGGTCTGAAATAGCATCAACTATACAAAATCTCCCTAAAAAGAAAAGCCCAGGACCAGATGGCTTTACGTCAGAATTCTGCCAAACCTTTAAAGAAGAACTAGTACCTATATTACTAAACCTCTTCCAAAATATAGAAAAAGAGGGAATACTACCCAACATATTCTACGAAGCAAACATCACCTTGATCCCTAAACCAGGGAAAGACCCAACAAGAAAAGAAAATTATAGACTTCATAAAGTTTAAAATTCATATCACTAATGAATATTGATGCAAAAATACGTAATAAGATCCTAACAAACAGAATCCAACAACACATGAAAAAAATTATACACCGTGACCAAGTGGGATTTATCCCAGGCTCTCAAGGCTTGTTCAATATACGTAAATCTATAAATGTAATTCAGCACATAAACAAACTAAAAAATAAAGACCATATGATTCTCTCAATTGATGCAGAAAAAGCTTTTGATAATATCCAGCATCCCTTCATGATCAGAGCACTTAAGAAAATTGGTATAGGGCGGCACCTGTGGCTCAGTCAGTAAGGCGCCGGCCCCACATACCGAGGGTGGCGGGTTCAAACCCGGCCCCGGCTGAACTGCAACCAAAAATAGCTGGGCATGGTGGCGGGCTCCTGTCGTCCCAGCTACTCGGGAGGCTGAGGCAAGAGAATTGCTTAAGCCCAGGAGTTGGAAGTTGCTGTGAGCTGTGTGATGCCATGGCACTCTACCCAAAGGGCATAAAGTGACACTCTGTCTCTACAAAAAAAAAAAAAAAAGAAAATTGGTATAGGGCGGCGCCTATGGCTCAAGGAGTAGGGCGCTGGTCCCATATGCCGGAGGTGGCGGGTTCAAACCCAGCCTCGGCCAGAAACCACAAAAAAAAAAAAAAAAAAAAAAGAGAAAAACTACCGGGCAGTGCCTGTGGCTCAAGGAGTAGGGCGCCGGTCCGATATGCCGGAGGTGGCAGGTTCAAACCCAGCCCCGGGCCAAAAAAAAAAAACACACAAAAAAAAAGAAAATTGGTATAGAAGAGACATGTCTTAAACTAATAGAGGCCTTCTACAGCAAACCCACAGCCAATATCGTATTGAATGGAGTTAAATTGAAATCATTTCCACTTAGATCAGGAGCCAGGCAAGGTTGCCCATTGTCTCCATTGCTCTTTAACATTGTAATGCAAGTTTTAGCCATTGCAATTAGGGAAGAAAAGGCGATCAAGGGTATCCACATAGGGTCAGAAGAGATCAAACTTTCCCTCTTTGCAGATGACATGATCATATATCTAGAAAACACTAGAGATTCTATTATAAAATTTTTTTTTATTAAATCATAGCTGTGTACATTAATGTGATCATGGTGCACCATACACTGCTTTTATAGACTGTTTGACATATTTTCATCACACTGGTTAACATTGCCTTCCTGGCATTTTCTTAGTTATTGTGTTAATACTACAACACTTTAAGAAGTGATCAAGGAATACAGCAATGTCTCAGGCTACAAAATCAACACCCATAAATCTGTAGCCTTTATATATACCAACAATAGCCAAGCCGAAAAAACATTCAAGGACTCTATGCCTTTCACAGTAGTGCCAAAGAAGATGAAATATTTGGGAGTTTATCTACAAAGGACATGAAAGATCTCTATAAAGAGAACTATGAAACTTTAAGAAAGAAATAGCTGAAGATGTTAACAAATGGAAAAACATACCATGTTCATGGCTGGGAAGAATCAACATCATTAAAATGTCTACACTACCCAAAGCAATATGTAATTTTAATGCAATTCCTATCAAAGCTCCATTGTCATATTTTAAAGATCTTGAAAAAATAATACTTTGCTTTACATGGAATCAGAAAAAACCTCGAATAGCCAAAACATTACTCAGAAATAAAAACAAAGCAGGAGGAATCATGCTACCAGACCTGAGACTGTACTATAAATCGAATAGTGATCAAAACAGCATTGTATTGGCACAAAAACAGAGAAGTAGACATCTGGAACAGAATAGAGAACCAAGAGATGAATCCAGCTACTTACCGTTATTTGATCTTTGACTAGCCAATTAAAAACATTCAGTGGGGAAAAGATTCCCTATTTAACAAATGGTGCTGGGTGAACTGGCTGGTGATCTGTAAAAGACTGAAACTGGACCCATACTTTTCACCATTAACTAAGATAGACTCTCACTGGATAAAAGATTTAAACTTAAGACATGAAACTATAAAAATACTTGAAGAAAATGCAGGGAAAACTCTTGAAGGAATCGGCCTGAGTGAATATTTTATGAGGAGGACTCCCCAGGCAATTGAAGCACTATCAAAAATACATTACTGGGACCTGATCAAACTAAAAAGCTTCTGCACAGCCAAGAACATAGTAAGTAAAGCAAGCAGACAGCCCTCAGAATGGGAGAAAATTTTTGCAGGTTATACCTCTGATAAAGGTTTAATAACCAGAATCCACAGAGAACTCAAACATATTAACAAGAAAAGAAAAAGTGATCCCATCTCAGGGTGGGCAAGGGACTTGAAGAGAAACTTCTCTAAAGAAGACAGATGCACGATCTACAGACACATGAAAAAAAGCTCATCATCCTTAATCATCAGAGAAATGCAAATCAAAACTACTTTGAGATATCACCTAACCCCAGTAAGAGTAGCCCACATAACAAAATCCCAAAACCAGAGATGTTGGCATGGATGTGGAGAAAAGGGCACACTTCTACACTGCTGGTAGGAATGCACACTAATACGTTCATTCTGGAAGGATGTTTGGAGAATATTTAGAGATCTAAAAATAGACCTGTCATTCCATCCTATAATTCCTGTACTAGATATATACCCAGAAGACCCAAAATCACAATATAACAAGGACATCTGTACTGGAATGTTCATTGCAGCCCAATTCATAATTGCTAAGTCATGGAAGAAGCCCAAGTGCCCATTGACCCACAAATGGACTAGCACATTGTGGTACATGTATACCATGGAGTATTATGCAGCCTCAAAGAAAGATGGAGACTTTACCTCTTTCATGCTTACATGGATGGAGCTGGAACATATTCTTCTTAGCAAAGTATCTCAGGAATGGAAGAAAAAGTATCCAATGTACTCAGCCCTACCATGAAGCTAATTTATAGCTTTCATATGAAGGCTATAACCCAACTATAGCACAAGAATATGGGGAAAGGGCCAAGGGAGAGAAAAGGAGGGTGGAAGTCAGGGTGGAGGGAGGGTAAAGGGTGGGGCCACACCTACGGTGCATCTTAGAATGGGTACAGGCGAAACCTACTAAATGCAGAATACAAATGTCTACATACAATAACTAAGAAAAATGCCATGAAGGCTACGTTGAACAGTTTGATGAGAATATTTCAGATTGTATATGAAACCAGCACATTGTACCCCTTGATTGCACAAATGTACACAGCCATGATTTAACAATAAAAAATAAAAAATAAGAAATTATCTTTTATTTTTATTTACAGATATTAGTTATCTATTTTTTGAGACTCTGAGAAAAAAAATAAGAAGTTAACTGATGACTCCATACTGAACCTCAGAGTCAAAGCATTCTATAATAGACATACTCTTATTTGACAATGTGAATGTTACTTTTTTTTGGCATTATTATTATTATTATTGCTCACAAAATGTCTTTAAACTACAAAGGAGATGGCACATGTTAACAGGACAGGTCCTCTTGGAAGGTGATCATTACTATTTGTCATCAGATGATCTGCCTATTTTTTTAGTTAATCATCTCTATTTTATTCATTTCAACATGAGGACTGCAGGCAAGCACACAAACAAGATGATTGGGGCAATCAGGGGAAGAACACGAGGATCTTTCTGATCCACTGGAAGAACTGAAAACTTTCTCTGCCTCCTTTTCTTTTTTAATCTTACAAAATCCTAAAATTTATCTCCCTTAAATTATATCTACAGTTCATCTTTTGTGGAATCTTTGTGATGTCCACAAACTAGCCATTCATGATAAAATATTTTTAGGACATTTTATCTCAGGTGGGAATAGTGTCTTTTTTTTTTTTTCTCATCTATGTTGATAAAAACTGAAGGTATGAACATATCAATGCCTAATGTGGGTGAATGTGCCAGCCACTTTTTACAATGTGGACACTTAAGAGAAACCTTTGGAGAATTGGTAGTAATTTTAACATCTGGATCTGTAATCGAGTTCCCTTTAATTGAAGCTTTTGGGTGATCTGGATTCCTTGTTCTCTTTGTTCAAAACGTCTGAAAGGGAAACTTAAGAAAAGTCAACCTTATTGCTGTTAATTTCTTCTTCCAGTTTCTGCAATCCCAGAATCAAACAAGGTGATACTGTAGTTTGCTATGGTTCCAGACATTTGACAGACAAAAAAAAAAAAAAAAAAAAAAGTCAACAAAATTGTCTATTCATTTGCTTACAAATATGAGCCAATTAAGAGTAGAGTGTAAAAAAACAGATATGAGGTCCGGACTTTGGTGTTCTAATTTGGGTTATTTTACTAACTAGCTATATGTTCTCAGTTAAAATTTACTTAATTACTCTGTGTCTATTTCTTATACCCTTCCAACAAAATTCAAGATTAATCCATCAGATAGTGAACATAAAACCATTCAACAGAAACAGACATAGTAGCCACAGCCCAGGAGAGGCTTAATGGTGTTATACAGGGACTATCACAAAATGAAAGTGAAGCACAGCCTAGAACAGCACAGCAGTTAACAGATCAGGCGAGGCTGTGGCGCAAACAGCAGACTTTGTAAGAAGGTTTACAACAGAGCAGTCGCAGGCAGAGCCCCACACCACAGAGAGCCAGAAGCCATCCCTAGTTTAATAAATTGCAGCATCTATTACGTAGAACACATTAGAGTCACCTCGGAACACAACTGATAAGGACTCCAGAAAAGCAAATTTTGAGCAAGTGCACAAGCAAAGTCCTTAACATCAGATGGAGCTCTGTACAGACTGATACAGAACAAGAATAATGACAGACACCCAGAATAAGAATAAGCAGAACATGGAAAACATAACAGCAGGGGAAATCCAGGCAGAGCAAACACCATTCCCTCAGCCATACCTGGGTCAGGCATTTTGTCAATTCCCTGGGGATGAATTGATTAATTTATTCAACAAATGCATGTTGAGCATCCTCTGTATTCCAGGGACAAGATTTGGGGGGGCAGGGATACAACCATGAGCACAAATAGCTCACCTCGGAGCTACGACTAGCAGGGAAGACATAAAGTACCCATGAAGGAAGGGAGCCGAGTGCTGCAGTCCCACATAGACCAGAGGTTGGGGAAGCAACTTATCTAAACACAGAACATCAAGGGTGGAGGCCAAAACAGCTGCACATTCAAGAAACTGAAAGGCCAGGCCAGCTCAATAGCTTACACCTGTCATCCTAGCACTCTGGGAGGCCAGAGTGGGAGGATTACTTAGGAGTCTGAAACAAGTCTGAGCAAGAGCAAGACCCCATCTCTACTAAAACCTAAAAAGCTTCTCCAAGAGTTGTGGTGGGCACATGTAGTCCCAGCTACTGGGGAGGCTGTGAGCTATAATGATGCCATGGCACTCTACCCAGGGTGACAGAGTGAGACTCTATCTGAAAGAAAGAAAGAGAGAGAGAGACAGAAGGAAGGAAAGAAGGAAGAAAGGAAGGAAGGGAAGGGAGGGCAAGGGCGGTGCCTGTGGCAGAAAGAACGAACGAAGGAAAGAAAGAAAGAAAGAGCAGTGCCTGTGGCTCAAAGGAGTAGGGCGCTGGCACCATAAGCCAGAGGTGGCAGGTTCAAACCCAGCCCCAGCCGAAAACTGCAAAAAGAAAGGAAGGGAGGAAGAAAGGAAGGAGGGAGAGGGAGGGAGGGAGGAAAGAAGGAAGAAGGAAGGAAGGAAGGAAGGAAGGAAGGAAGGAAGGAAGGAAGGAAGGAAGGAAGGAAGGAAGGAAGGAAGGAAGGAAGGAAGGAAGGAAGGAAGGAAGGAAGGAAGGAAGGAAGGAAGGAAGGAAGGAAGGAAGGAAGGAAGGAAGGAAGGAAGGAAGGAAGGAAGGAAGGAAGGAAGGAAGGAAGGAAGGAAGGAAGGAAGGAAGGAAGGAAGGAAGGAAGGAAGGAAGGAAGGAAGGAAGGAAGGAAGGAAGGAAGGAAGGAAGGAAGGAAGGAAGGAAGGAAGGAAGGAAGGAAGGAAGGAAGGAAGGAAGGAAGGAAGGAAGGAAGGAAGGAAGGAAGGAAGGAAGGAAGGAAGGAAGGAAGGAAGGAAGGAAGGAAGGATTGAAAGGCCAGCCGTGAGAGCTGTGTCACATTAGGCTAGATGCAAGGACAAGGGACAGCTGGTGGGGATTTGCTCTTCATCCTAAGATTGGTGGGAAGCCACTGAATGGTTTCAAGGGGGGGCGGTGACATGACTAGACATGTGTTTTGAAAAGATCACTCTGTCCACAGTTTGAAAACAAGTCAGAACCCCCTATACATCATACAAAACTCACTATATAATAAGTATGCTATATAATGCCCACTATATAATGTCCACATTACCAGGGTCTTGTGTTGTTGTATGGTGAAGAATTTGTCTGATCTTTGTCCTGGGTTCCTGGTACAGAGCATCAAAAACCCACGGAATTTCTCAAGTGATAGAAATGGCTTCCTTTCCTGAGCCACTGGATCGCAGCTGAGTTCATGCTAATGAGAAGATTCTTGGTGGTGTAACTGGCCCTATGAACAAATTTCAATGACCCTTTTACGTTTTCTTTATAATCCTCTCCCTAAACTAATTTCTTGACCTTTTGAATTGTTTCCTAGGAATGGTGGATTTTTTGCAAGACAAAGGAGCCGAGATTCTGAAGGCCGGCAGCAGACTTCATGATGCCAAAACTCACCACCCTCCACGACTTGCCCCATGCACATGGCCCCTCCTTGGTACAAATTTGAAGCACCTTCTCCTGTTCTCTCCAAGTCTTTTGTATTTAAAAAATTCCTTTCTTCCTTGGCAATCTTTGTTGTCTTAATAATCAGATCTTTGTGAAATGAGTAACTTGGACCTAGGCTGAAACTCCCTTGTAGTTGCAATAACAGTGAGACCCTTGATAGCTTCAGGATGGGGACTGTTCAGCAGAAAGACCAACCCTATGATTATTAGAAGGTTGGGATTTTCACATTAGCCCAGCCTGACCTCTGGGAAGGGGAGGAGGGCTGGAGATTGAGTTCAATACCTTGGCCAATGATTTAATTAACTGTGCCTACGTAATGGAATCCCAGTAAAAACTCTGGACACAAAAGCTCAGTGGAGCTTCCAATTGAGTGGCCACATGGATGTACCAGAAGGATAACTGCTCCTTAATTCCATGGGAGAGGGCACAAAAGTACCATATTCTAGATTCTCCCAAATCTCACCCTACGTGTTCCTTCCTTTGGCTGCTCTTGATCTATACTCTTTATAATAAAATTTTAAGCATAATTTTTACCCAGTTAGTCAGAAATGCAGATGGCCTGGGGACCTCTGATTTGCAGCTGCTGTTTAAAGTGAGGGAAGTCTTGTGGAGGACTGAACCCCTAACTTAGCTGCGCTAACTCAAGGTAGTTAGCACCAGAATTGAATTGCAGTACATCAGATGATGTCAGACAACTTGGGGCTAAAAGAGAATATATGATATATTTTATTTTAGTCATCCTTACTTAATCAATTTCAAATCTAAGAACCTTTTGTTTAAGGAAGTTAAAAAAAAAAAAAAACCTTGAACCAAAACTAAGAAATGAGCAGATTTGTCTGTATTCAAGAAAAACCACTGTCTTTACAAAGCTCAAATTCAGACCTCATTACCAGCCAGCCCCCTGGAGGCTCAATGCCACTGATACTTTCTTGTTATTAGCCCTAAAATAACTTGTGCATAACACGTTGTCATTTCCACTATTGGCTACATGTCAGCCTTTTGTCATTTGCTTCTGAGAAGCATTGTTTTTCCTTAGCCTGAAAATCTGCACTCTCACCATCTCAGGCATGCTACCGCAAACTTCCTTCCCAACAACTGAAGTGCACTCATTGTTTCAGTGACCTTTGAAATGGAACTGAAAACATTTGCACTTCTTAAAAACTAACTGCCTCAGTAAGCATCATTTGCCAACTCTAAAAAGTCCTCCATTTTCATAGCCTTTCTGGGCTGGCACACTCATGAGTAATCTTGTTAACAAATTAATAAACATTGAATTGGGCTTAAGATTGATTTATATATATTTTTTTTTTTTGAGACAGAGTCTCACTCTGTCACCCAGGCTAGAGTCCCAAGGCATCTGCCTAACTCACAACAACCTCAAACTGCTGGGTTCCAGTGATCCTCCTGCCTCAGCCTCCTAAGTAGCTGGGACTACAGGTACCTGCCACAACCCCCAGCTAATTTTTCTATTTTTAGTAGAGATAGGGTCTTGCTCTTGCTCAGGTTGGTCTCAAACTTCAGAGCTCAAGCAATCCACCCCTCCCCCCCTTGGCCTCCCAGAGTGCTAAGATGAATAGGCATGAACCACGGTGCCTGGTCCTAAGAATTTTTGTTGAATATTTCCTAGGAATGACCTTAGTAAAAATTCATGTTAGTAGTGGGCAGGAAGTATGAAAACTGGGGGTGGGGGGATACTCCTCCAGAGTTCTGTCTTAATGAGGCTCATTTCAGTCCAGATAGATTACAGTTTACATACTTAATATGCCCAAGCAAGACACATTAATTAGCAAGATACTGGTTGTCGTGATTAATATGCCATTTTTGAAATGTTGTCATTAAAGACCTTTAGGCCTTTATAATCATTTGTATTATAAAGTTGGTTATCACATTTTTCATAATTTGAAATAACATTTCATTATAAATGATTCTCAGTAATGGTTCTCTCTTCTGTGTTATCCACAGTGACAACGCTTCTGGTCCCAGAAGTAGTTCTGTGTAACAATAATTGTCCAGGAAGAAAATACAAAATTCCTCATTCTCTTTACCATAGGTAGAGCTGGAAGAACTTAACCAACCTTGGAACAATTCAATTTTTTTCCCTACCCTTATGTAGCAAATCTCTTTATCACTTTGGTCTCCCTTACCTCTCTAGGTATTCCAATCCTCCATCCCAGAAAAACACATTCACAGAGTTTTTATGGTTAGAAGTTAGAGAGAGAAAACAAGTCAGCTAGCACTTTCCTCTTTGTTCTATTGGGTGCAGAGCTCTCACTAACTCACTTCAGAGTCTCCAGGCTTTGTTCTGATTCATCTCCAAGATCTACACCCTTAGTCAATTTTGTCATCTACTGGTTTTGCAAGAACCACATAGAACCATGGGACAGAGAAATAGCTAGCCCAAGCCTTGCTTGCAGGCAAAATTTTTAAGAAGAAAAGTTATTTATATCCACTCGATACTTTGTAGTGTCCTAAACTTAAACACATTGGTCATTGGTCCTCCTGTTTTCCTTTAATTTTTAGTAGCTTTGCTATCACCTTACCTAGGTACCATAAACTCACCTTTGCTTCACCTTCATCCATTTTCTTTTGTCCAACTATTGTTCTTCTTTTGGCCTTAGTGTTATCTTCACTCTCCACCCTTCCATTTATGTAGCAGTTACTAAATGTTCTAGATTTTCCAAGATCATACTGATTTCAACTATTCTGTCCCATCATTGGGCCAAGTGGGCCAATTTTCAGGTCAGAAATATAGTCAGTGTATATTTATTACACCCAGACATCATGTTTTCACTGGTGTCATGTGCACAGGATACAAAATTCAAGAAGTATCAACAAACTTAGCATATAGAGTGAAGTGAAATCACTGTTAGCCTTCTTCCCCAGGCTCACCAGTCCTGGTTTTCCCAACTCCAAGGCAGTGATTACAGCAGCTTCTTATCCTTCCAGATACAGTCCATGAATCTCTAATCTATATGGGATTGCCTATGTGTCAGCAGTGGCTCTGGCAATTTCTCAACCATTTATAAATTTTAAAATATTGAAAGAAAGTTTTAAAATTCAGCATCAGTCCTACCACCCTAAATGCACTCATGACATTTTTCTAATTTTTATCTGCAGGCACACATTTTTCATTGTTTAATCATAGCTTTGTAAAAGTTAAAACTTCCATTGCTAATTTCATACATACATTTCA
This sequence comes from Nycticebus coucang, assembly GCF_027406575.1. NCBI lineage: Eukaryota > Metazoa > Chordata > Mammalia > Primates > Lorisidae > Nycticebus > Nycticebus coucang. The sequence goes on along the minus strand of NC_069785.1, from coordinate 30,063,901 downwards.
TTCTCATTATTTTAATACCTACATAATATTCACTTGGGCTAAAACCCAATTCTCAAGTTTTTGTTCCAAGTTTTCACAATTATAAAAAAATATCAGTATAACCATCTAGAACTTTTTCTTCTTTGAACTATTGCTTTAGAATAAGTTTCCGGAGTGGTAGTACTGAGTCTAAGAAATGATTCATGTCACATTTAGACAAATAACTCTCTTAGAAAGGTCAGAGCAGTTTAGAATGCCCTATACAGGTATGAAGACACATCTTACTTGTGTTTCATCGAATGTAATAATTGTGCTTACCAACAAAAAAATGCTTCCTCATAATGTTCTCACCTATATATTTCTGTAAGAGATAACACAAGTCAATGCCTTATCCAGGTGTTTGTGTTTAATGTATAATTCTGCCAGAAGCAGTCCTCAGAGCCAATCGGAATAAGGTAAGTGGGTAAGTGGTTATATTTCTAGGACCTTGAAGAGCTTACAGATCTTTGTTGCACCCTGTAAGCCAGTTTGGCAAGGTCAAGAATGAGGTGAACACATTCTCTCCCCTTCTCTTTCTCTCTCTCTCTATTCTACCTCTATCATCTCTATCCTATCTCTCATCCTTGACAACATTGTTCCATATCCAACAAGTTCGTTTTATGCTACTGCAAAAGGCAATAATATTTCCACCTGTAGCTTGGCACCTGTAGACACATACACCCACACACTGGGGCTGGCGGTTCAAACCCAGCCCAGGCTGCCAAACAAGAATGACAACTACAACAAAAAAATAGCCAGGTGTTGTGGTGGGCACCTGCAGTCACAGGTACTTGGGAAGCTGAGGCAAGAGAATCGCTTAAGCCCAAGAGTTTGAGGTTGTTGTGAGCTGTGACATCACGGCACTCTACCTAGGACAACATAGTGAGACTCTGTCCCCCAAAAAATAAATAAATAAAATAATAGTAATCTTCTCTTTTTGCATGTTATTGCAGATGTATCTTCTTTATTATATGTGTAAGACTCCCTACTTTGAAGACCAAGACCTGAACTCAAACTTGGGCTCTTCTCTTACTAGCTGCATGCATACATCCCTTGGGCAAATTGCTTAGCTTCTTGGAGGTTAATTTCTATCAGTAAGATGGGAGAATGATAATCTATGTCCATCTCACACTGTTGTAAAAATCAAATGATAAGATGTACTATGTATGAGTGAGAGAATTATTTTATAAAAGTTGCTTCTCAAATGTTCATAATTATTCTAGTATACCATATAACTGTTCTCTATTTCAAGTCTAATCACTTATTGGTCCTGGAAAAATGTATTATCATATCTTTAACTATTGATTTAATGCCTTTTATTTGTTTAGCTCATTCAGGAAGTCTAACTATTCAGAAATTGCAATGCTGAGCTCTATTCTCCAGATCTGCCCTCCTGAAATGTTTCATTTCTTAATTTAATTTCCTAAAATTCTGGATCTATTGCTCAAGTTTTTTTCTTCTGATTTAAGTGCCATCCATGTTTTGTACAACTTAATATTTTCAGGATCCTAACTTTCATTCTTTGTTCTGTTATGTTTGAAAGGTTGTAGTGCCTACTTCCTTGAAGAATGGCTCCAACCATTTTCTGAATTCTATATATGGTTCCTGGTGGTTATCCTTTTTCAGGATTAATTAAAAAAGGTTTTCTGAAGATTCATTGCTCTTTCTTGAAACTCTTTTAGGAAGCTCACATTGATTTTTTCCAGTTCAATGCATTCTCCTTAAGTTGCCCCAGTGACTAATTTCTGCTGTACTGCTGAAAATTCTTTAGCAACATTTTTAAATTAATTTTAATAGAATTTGTAATTAGGAATTTTTTGGAGTTTCTACTCACTCTACGGTTTTCCTAGACAATTTTTCTATGGTGTCAGTGCTTTCTATCTTCATGTTTAATAGAGTCTGGAAAAACCTCAAAGACCAAGGATGGAATTAGAACAAGAAAGGCAGACATTTTCCATAGAAAACTGAAAAATGCCTTTTTGCACTTTGTTGTTGCTCTGAAGGCTCAGGCTACACCTAAGAAAAGGGAAGCAAGGTTGGAATACTGACATACCATCAAAAAACCCTACTCGCTCTACTTATCTGCTGCATTCCGGAAGCCTCTGAACATTCCAGGCATCTTGCAAGCAATAATGGCTGCATTCGTTTCCGTAGCTATAAATGAAGGGGACACTAAATTATTTCCAAAGTGACTTTTTCAGCTCTGAGTTTCTACATTAAGTAATATTTAAACTTCAAGTTGGGGGGCACTCATTAATGTAACCAGAATTATCCCCACTTCTTGCTACCCTACTTGCAAAATGCCCACATATGTATTTGTATGTGTGTTCATACATGTACACACACATACACACACACCCCTACTTTGATTTCCCCATTTTTTAATTTTTCAAATTAACTGTTATTGAACATAAAATAACCAGTGAAAGAGAAAATGAGGTTACCAAATACAAAATTTCTCCTTCTGGAGTCAGGAAAGCCTCTGCTTCCCCAGATTTGCTCCAACCCACGAGTTACCTAAGAGAAGTTCCTACAAGGCAGCTCATGCCAAGGTAAAGGTGAGCCACCAAATCTCAGCCTTCTGAACTGTGAGAGGATGCCCAGTGGCCCTCTGGTGGAAAAACAGTGTCATTACGGCCTTCTCAGCAGTAAATCTCAATTCTTAACACATGGAAGCCATCAGTGACTCTTCTCTCCGGGAGTGACCTGAAACCCTCACCAAGGGCCAACCTGTCAGGGACAGTCTGGGTCTTTGCCTTGAAAATGGTGTTTTTGTCATGTTGAGGAACGTTACCCTTGCAGATTTTAGATTTGAGACTCAGGAAAGCTAGGCTGGATTTCAAACAGGGTAACGTCAAATGGCCTACATGTTTACTTGTATTTTGAGCACTCCTGGCAGAAGAAAATGTCTTCCACATAATTCACAACAAAGTTCTGAAGAAAACGTCCTCCACATAAATTCCACGTAATTCACAATGAAGTTTATCAAAATGAAGTTGCTGCCCAGCTCCTTCCTCTGTCCTTCCAGCTCCGTGGTAGCAGGGTCCTGCTGTCACTAATATGTGGTTATTTCACCAGTCCATTTGGCTTCTCAGCCCTGTGTAACCAATGCCTGGTTTAAAGTCCCTGTTTGAAATGCCTAGAATGATTTTGCTGTACTCGGCAATAAGGACATAGCAGTAAGCAAGACTGACACAGTTTCAGATCTCATTGTACTCATAGTGAATCCCCGAAAAATGAGCATTAAATAAACAATCGTTTGTTTATTTCAAAAGAGAACTACGTAAGAACATATAGCAGAGGGACTTAACTTAGAGCAAGAGTAAATTTTGCAGTTCCCTGGGTGACACTAGAAGCCAGACACTCAAGGTAATTGGGTCTCTACACAGAGACAGCACCACAAACAATGGCTGAAGCACAGCAAGTTCTGATGCTATCTTTCCTCCCCTTGTATCCAAAAAGGAAGAAAGGAGGAGACCCTAGCCAAATGAGGAAGTTAAAGGCCTCAGGAAGAATTCGCCACACAGTGACAGAGTAGCAAGGATGGAGTTATTCTGACAGCATGGCCCTGCTCAGTCCAGATGGGGGAGAAACCATGTCATGTGAACCTCCAAACTAAGGGTGCTGGGCAATGTGCAGGCCAAGCCTGACTCAGAGACAATGATTTCCCAAAGATTCAAGCTCCAATATTGCAATATTTCCCAAGTCTCCTCCCACCCAGAATCATGTTATGAAGAATGAAGATGGGAGAGCCAGCCTGCTGCTGTGCTTATTTGTCCCTGTTTTCTATTCTTGTCTTTATGAGCTCAGAACATCCTTATCTTCTCTATTTACCTCCCAATGCTGATGAATACCAGATTTACTCAACACCTTGACTCCCCATGATAAATCATAAAACCTCTAAATGTATATATCAAGTGGGTTAGGAATTCTTTCTTCACCTTTAATACTTAGGTCACTATCGACTATTGGTCCAAAGTGTGTTTTTTGACCAGAGGGCTTCTAATTCCATACTATAAAGGAAAGCCATTACTCAAATATGGCCATTCCAAGCCACCCTGCCTTGCAGAGTTCCCTGATAGGGAATAGGGGAGAAAGTTTGAGCTTTCAGAGTCTTCCTCCCCTTTCAAGTTCACTGCCTATTCTAGATTAATATTAGACCTTAGTATGTCTAATAACATTATAATTCAACATACCACACCCTATAGTGCTCTGGTCTTTCCTTTGAACTCCAGTTACACTTACTCTGCAGGGTCAAACTCATGACACAGGAAGTCATCATGGGTCAGTTGGGGCAATTGAGGCAGGCCAAGAAAAGGAGGGACCACTAGGGCCTGAAACAGCCCTTCTCTATCTGGGTTACATGAGAAAACTAAGCCCTACTGTCCAAAGCATCTATTTTATGTAACTTACATTGCTCCTGCTTCTAAAAGGGTATTAGCCATGTAATATCCTTGGGAGTATTGAAAAAATAGTCCCTCAAATGACATTCTGTACATCTTAACTCATTCCTGGACACGCTACGGAGAAAGACTGGACCAACAGCAGAAGTTGGTTCCTGTAGTACTTTTGTCACTCTCTTAAATCTGTCTAGTTCCAAGGATCATACACAAATAATTATACTCACACAAGCATTAGCACAAGTAGGAAGGAAACATTTATTATAGGGATTCAGGTGTGAAGACCCAGTGAGAGCATGTGGAAAAGCTGCTAGTCAACCAGATGAACCCCAAGAAGTTCACACCCAGGTCTCCTGCCTGCCTTTTCTCTTCCTTCATCATGTGTGAGACTCAGCAGATACTTATCAATTTAACAAGGTATGTCTGAAAAAAAAAAAAAAACAAGGTATGTCTGACCCCATTCAACTAATCACACCCATTCAATGTTAACAGAAGACAACTAAAGAAATTAAAACTGGAACAGAGCAAGATGGCAGACCAGAATGACTGTTCAGCTGAGCTCTCCTAGAATGACTAGGGAAAAAGAGAGAACCCAACCATACCTGGCACAGGAACCTTATCCACAGTCATAGCTCAGGGAGTCCAGGAAGGAGGTGGTGAGCTGGCTATAGCATATGATCCAAAGCAGTGGAAATCTGATGAATTAGGCAAGTGATCATGACCAGCTGGGATTGGCTGGCCCCCCACGGAGATCTGGGTTAGAAGGAAGCCTTTCTGGAGTTTTCAGTTGTTGGGGGAAGCTGTGCATTGAGTGGAAAGCTTGGAAGAGTAGGTGAAGCTTTGAACAGTATACAGCAACCAGATTTCAATGCAAGTTGGAGTAAATTTGCCATAGGTTTAGTGGCTGGAGAGGCCCATAATGAGAAGGTGTCAATGGCCAGGAGGCTGCCATTGTGGGAAGGTCATGAGAAGGTCTTAGCAGGGGCCTAAAGCAGAGCCATCTTAATTCTGTCTGCTGGGATCAGAATTCCACTCTTGGGACAGCCTGAGGGACACCTGCACCCAACAGAATCTGGAGTCAGAGAGCACTGTGAGACCTGCCCCTGAAGGATTCTTGTGAACTGTAAGATCCCAACCCAGCAGAGTCTGAATGCTGAGGAAACAATCACCTAAGACAACTAAGTTTGGAATAAGGACCATAGAAGTTGCTGGCTGGGCTTTCTGTCTCCTAAAAAAATACAGCACCACCTGGTGTCCCAGTGACATATTGCAACATGTTGTCATCAAGAGCAAGGACTTGTTTATTTGGCCATGAGGAAGAGTTTGGCTTTGCTCAGGCTGAGGACACTTCAAGACCTAAGCTCTAACACAAGGTAATTTGAAGCAAAGGAGGCAGTGAGAAGGGAAAAGGAGGACAAGAAGGTGAACAAGAAGAAAGAACACATGAAGAGGAACCAACAGAAAAATTCAGGCAACATGAAAAAGCAAAATAGAGGAACTCCCCCAAGGGACCATGAGGCAGCTACTGCAGAAGACTCTGCCTACAAAGAATTAATGGACTTGACATAAAGGGAATTTAAAATATGGATGATAGCGACAATAAAAGGAATGGACGAGAAAATGAAAAGACAGAACCAATAGTGAGATGAGAGTTATGCAGAACATAGAAAGGATATGGTGGAGCTTAAGGAAATGAAGGAGACAATCAGGGAATGTAAAGACGCAGTAGAAAGTATCAAAAATAGGTTGGACTATGGAGAAGAAAGAACCTCAGAGCTAGAGGATAAAGTTTTCAAGTTAACCTCAGTAGTTAAAGAGGCAGAAGAGAGAGAAAGCAAAACAGGCACTTGGAGAACTACGAGACCCCATGAAGCATTCAAACATACAAATAATAGGGATTCCTGAAAGAGCAGAAGATTGTCCCAAAGGAATGGAAACCCTACTAGAGACTATCATAAATGAAAACTTCCCAAGTTTTACTAAAAACCCAACCACACTCCTTTCAGATGGATATCAAACCCTGGTCATCTCAACTCAAAAAGACCCTCTCCAAGACACATTGTAATGAATCTGTCCAAAATCAAGATAAAAGAAAAAATTCTGCAAGCAGCCAGAAGCAGAGCCATTAGAATGACAGTAGACTTCTTAATTGAAACCCTCCAAGCCAGAAAAGCATGATCATCCACCTTCAACATTGTTAAACAAAACAATTTTCAGCCCAGAATTCTGTGTCCTGCTAAAGTAAGCTTCAAAATTGATAGAGAAATCAAATCTTTTGTGGATATACAAACACGGAGGAAATCCACCACAACAAGACCAGCTCTACAGGAAATACTTAGACCCATTCTCAACACTGACCATCACAATGGACCACCAGCAAAGTAAACACCCAGGAGCTAAAGGTCAAAACTTAGCCTTTGGTGCAAAGGATAAAACTACACAATGGACTTTTATGAAATAAGATGAGTAGAATTCCACCACACTTATCAATTTTCTCAATAAAGGTCAATGGACTGAATTTACCACTGAAGAGGCAGAGGCTGGCTGATTGGAGAAAAACGCACAAGCCATTCATACGCTATCTCCAGGAGACACACCCAGCCTTGAAGGACAAATCCAAGACCCAGGGTTAAGGGATGGAAAACAGTATTTAAGCAAATGGAAATCAGAAGAAAGAAGGGGCTGCAATCTTATTTTCAGATACAAGTGGATTTAAAGAAACTAAAGTTAAGAAAGACAAAGATAGGCATTTTATACTGGTCAAAGGAACAGTACAACAAGAAGACATTTTGATTTTAAATATTTATGCACCCAACTTAAATGCTCCCAGATTTATGAAACAGACTTTAATGGCTCTGAACAATAGGATATCTCATAACACCGTAATACCCAGGGGCTTTAACATCCCTCTGAGAAAACTCAGCAGATCCTCTAAACAGAAACTAAACAAAGATACAAATGACTTAAATGTGACCCTAGAACAAATGGGAGTAATAGACATACACATATAACACACCATTCCAAAGCTAAGGAATATACATTTTTCTCATCAGTCTATGTTACATACTCCAAAATCAACCACATCCTAGGATACGAATCACACCTAAGCAAAATTAAAAGAAAAGAAGTTATACTTTGTATCTTCTCAGACCACAAGGCAGTAAAGTTGCAACTAAATTCCAACAAAAACATTCATCCCCAAACAAAGACTTGGAAATTAAACAACTTTAGGCTGAATGATAGTTGAGTTCAGGAAGAGATAAAAGAGGAAATTGTTAAGTTCCTCAAACGTAACAAAAAGAAGACACAAGTTACCAAAAACTGTGGAATACTGCAAAAGCAGTCTTAAAAGGGAAATTTATCACATTAGATGCCTAAATGTGGAGGATTTTTTTTTTTTTGACAGAGTCTCACTATGTCCTCTTGGTAAAGAGCCATGGCATCATAGCTCACAGCAACCTGATTCTTAGTAGTAAGAATTAAGTAGTAAGAATTAAGCAATTCTTTCGCCTCAGCCTCTCAGTAGCTGAGACTACAAGTGCCCACCACAATGCCTGGCTATTTTTTTTAATTGCAGTTGACCCCGGCCGGGTTCAAACCCACCAGCCTTAGTGTATGTGGCAGGCACCATAACCACTGTGCTACGGGTGCTGAGCCAGATGCCTAAATTTGAAAGAGAGTGCATCAAGAACTCATGAACCATCTTCTGGAATTGAAAAAAGAAGATTAGATTAGAACAATCTAATCCCAAACCCAGCAGAAGAAAAGAAGTAACCAAAATTAAATGAGAGATTAATGGAATTGAAAACAAAAGAATCATTCATAAAATTAATGAAACAAAAAGTTGGTTTTTCAAAAAACTAAATAAAATTGATAAATCTTTGGCCAGATTAACTAGAAACAGAAAAGTAAAATTTCTAATAACCTCAATCAGAAATGATAAAGGGGAAATAACAACAGATGCCACAGAGATACAAGAGATCATCTCTGAGTACTACAAGAAACTCTATGCCCAGAAATTTAACAACGTGGAGGAGGGCGGTGCCTGTGGCTCAAAGGAGTAGGGCGGCCAGCCCCATATACCAGAGGTGGCAGGTTCAAACCCAGCCCTGGCAAAAAAAAAAAAAAAAAACTGCAAAAAATAAACAATGTGGAGGAAATGGATCAATAACTGGAATCACACCCTCTCCCTAGATTAATCAAGAAAAAATAGATCTCTTGAACAGACTGATTTCAGGAACTGAGATTGAAGAAACAATAAAAAAAAAATCCCAATTAAAAAAAAGCCCTGGTCCAAATGGCTTCACATGAGAATTCTATCAAACCTTCAAATAGGAGCTTATACCCATACTACAGAAATTATTCCAAAAAATTGAGAAAGATAGACTTTTCCCCCAACACATTCTATGAAGCAAATACCCTGATACTAAAACCTGGAAAAGACCCAACTAAAAAGGGAATTTCAGACCAATTTCATTAATGAATATAGAAGCAAAAATTCTCAATAAAACCCTAGCCAATAGATTAGAGCTACACATTAAAAAAATAAATCATCATGATCAAGTAGGTTTCATTATAGAGATGCAGGGCTGGTTTAACATATACAAATCCATAAACATAATCCACTATATCAATAGAAGCAAAAACAAAGACCATGTGATCCTCTCAATAGATACAGAAAAAAACATTCAATAAAATTCAGCATCCTTTTCTAATTAGAACATTTAAGAGTATAGGCACAGATGGCATATTTTTTAATCTGATAAAGCCATCTACAACAAACCCATAGCTAATATACTGAATGGAGTAAAACTGAAAGCTTTTCCACTTAGAACTGGAACTATATATGGTTGTCCTCTATCGCCACTACTATTCAGCCTAGTGTGTAAGTTCTAGCCAATACAATCAAGCAAGAGAAGGAAATAAAGGGCATCCAAATGGGGACAGAGGAGGTCAAACTCTTGCTCTTTGCTGACAATATTATCTTATACTTATAAAACGCCAAAGACTCAACCACAAAATCCCTGGAAGTGATCAAAAAATACAGCAATGTCTCAGGATATAAGATCAACATCCACATATCAGTAACCTTTGTATATGCAATAAGTCAAGATGAGAAGCTAATCAAGGACACTATTCCCTTCACAGTAGCCTCAAAAAAATTGAAATACCTAAGAATATACCTAACAAAAGAAGTGAAGGACCTCTACAAAGAAAATTATGAAACCCTCAGAAAAGAAATAGTAGACAGTATTAACAAATGGAAGAACATACCATGCTCATGGCTAGGAAGAATCAACATTGTGAAAATGTCTATACTACCAAAGCAATCCATAGATTCAGCACAATCCCCATAAAAATACATCATCATACTTTCAAGATTTGGAAAAAATAATTATTTGTTTTGTATGGATCCAGAAGAAACACCACATAGCTAAGGCAATTCTTAGTAATAAAAACAAAGCTGGGGGTATCTCCCTACCATACTTTTGGCTATCCTACAAGGCCACAGTGATCTGAACAGCATGGTATTGGCACAAAAATGGAGACATAAACATTTGGAACCAAATAGAAAACCATAAGATGAAACTAAAATCTTACAGCCATCTGATCTTTGATAAACCAAACAAGAAGATACACTGGGGCAAAGAATCCCAATTCAATAAATGGTATTGCGAGAACTGGATAACCACATGTACATGACTGAAACTGGACCTGCACCTCTCACCACTTACAAAAATTGATTCAAGATGGGTAAAAGATTTAAATCTAAGGCATGAAACAATAAAAATCCTTGAAGAAAGTGTGGGAAAAACACTTGAAGATATCAGCCTGGGGAAAGATTTTATGAAGAAGACTTCCATTGCAATTGCAACAACAAAAAAAATAAAGAAATGGGACTTAATTAAACTGAAAAGCTTCTGTACAGCTAAGGAAACAACAACCAAAGCAAACAGACAACCTTCAGTATGGGAAAAGATATTTGCATATTATTAATTGGACAAAAGCTTGATAACTAGGCTCTATAGAGAACTCAAATTAATCAACAAGAAAAGACCCAACAATCCTGTATATCACTGGACAAGAGACATGAATAGAACCTTCTCTAAAGAATACAGAAGAATGGCTAATAAACATATGAAAAATGCTTATCATCCCTAGTCAACAGAGAAATTCAAATCGAAACTACCCTGAGATATCATCTAACCCCAGTGAGAATGGCCCACATCACAGTCTCAAAGCTGCAGATGCTGGCGTGGATGTGGAGAGAAGGGAACACTTTTACACTGCTGGTGGGACTGCAAACTAATACAACCTTTTTGGAAGGAAGTGTGGAGAATCCTCAAAGAACTCAAATTAGACATCTTGTTTGATCCTGCAATCCCATTATTAGGCATCTACCCAGAAGAAAAAAAAAATCCTTTTATCAAAAGGACATTTGCACTAGACTGTTTATTGCAGCTCAATTTACAATCGCCAAAATGTGGAAACAACTGAAATGCCCACCAACCCAGGAATGAATTAACAAGCTGTGGTACGTGTATAACTTGGAATACTATGCAGCCACTAAAAAAGATGGAGACTTTACATCTTTTGTATTAACCTGGATGGAGGTGGAACACATTCTTCTTAGTAAAGCATCACAACAATGAAGAAGCAAGAATCCAATGTACTCAATTCTTTTTTTTTTTTTTTTTTGTAGAGACAGAATTTTACTTTATTGCCCTCGGTAGAGTGCCGTGGCATCACACAGCTCACAGCAACCTCCAACTCCTGGGCTTAGGCGATTCTCCTGCCTCAGCTTCCCGAGTAGCTGGGACTACAGACGCCCACCACAACGCCCAGCTATTTTTTGGTTGCAGTTTGGCCGGGGCTGGGTTTGAACCCGTCACACTCAGCAAATGGGGCCGGCGCCCTGCTCACTGAGCCACAGGCGCCACCCTAATGTACTCAATTCTAACATGAAGGCAGTAGATGAGCTAATACAAGAGGTGAATGAGCAAGTGGGGAGAGGGGAGGAGGGAAGAGGATGGGGGGCATGGTGTATGGCACACCTCTTGGGGGCAGGACACAATTATAAGAGGGACTTTATCTAACAAATGCAATAAGTGAAACCTAATTCTTTTGTACCCTCAATGAATCCCAAACAATAAATAAATAAATAAAGAGGAAGAAGTGAGTTGTGGTGTATAGTGTTGGAGAAATGCTGATAAAGAATAAAGAACATTTTTCTGAAAAAAAAAGGAAATTAAAACTATTTTTATCTGAGCATGACCACATTTGTAGGGTTCATTCTCTGGACACATCTCTACATAAAACCACTCCTCCCCTACCACTCTCACACTCTTCCCATCCCAGTCGACTGAGCCCTGTGGGAAGGGAGTGGATGAAGGGGTGCAGAGAAACTGTCAACAATAACTGTGCTCCACAGTGAGGAGGAGGGGCACTAAAGGGAAGATTCATCCTATCTGCCTAGTGCACCCAGAGTTCTGCCAACTGGAGCTGGGTGGAGCCTCCCTGTGGGGAGAGGCAGTGGAAGGGTGGGAAAAGTATGCTAAGGTATTATACTTAGATTAGTACTTTTTTTGGCAGTTATTTTCTAGGTGTTTCATTGACATGTCCTATTTGCAGCTAGACTGCAAATTCCTCAAGTGCAAGGATGAAGTTTGTGCTATAAATCTTTAATCTCCTACAGTGTTTAGCTCTGCTTCTCCTGCAGATGCTTAATCAGCATATTGTTGATTAATCACAATCTGCTTTGGGGGGAAATGGTGTGTCCTCACAACAATTACAGTAAAAGGTTTATGTGAAAGTACTGTAGGGAAGAGTTTATTTTAAATATTTAATATTTATGCACTATGAGCCAAGGGTCTCCCCCCACATCCCACCCCACCATGCCTCATGGGAGCCACCCACCTTGCTAGTTGGACCAAGATGGAATCCTGAGCTGGAGATCCCCTCATTACTGCTGGAATGGAGCATTGCTTCTTCTGGAGACAGGGCCCTGAAGTCTCTTTCTCAACTACCTCTCCAGGAATAGTAGGCCAGAAAGTGGATAAAACTGCACACCCCCATCTCCCTTTCACCCATTTTACTCCACGAAGTCAAAGCTTTCTCTCATCCCACCACCCAAGTGAAAGCAATTCTTCACTGCTGAACAATAGGTCACACCAATATTCAACATATGCTACTCCTAGTCAGCAATCAGCTTGCACTGTTTGTCCCAAAAATCTTCAGCTCAGCCTCAGGATCCTCTCTGGCAAGGTCCTAGTGCTCCTGCATGGCCCTGGAACATGTGCAATCTAATGGCCAGTTTCAGAATGAGCCTCAGAGTCCTGACCCTGGCATGACTCTCAGATTGGTCAAACAGAAGCTTGGATAGTCAACACCTGGATGGGAGTTTGGTTCTGAAAACTGACTCCCACAAAACCCAAACTTGCTTAAAATTCACTTAGTCTCAAAACCCAATATTTTAAGTTTCAGTGGGGAACACGTCCTTCCAATGATGAGAAAAGGTGCTGTCCATGATCCATACTTCCAATCTGAAGTCATAATCAGAAAGTAGCAGAGTAAACGTGGAATTGAGAGAGAGTTGGCTCATGCTAAATTATACTTCAACCAGGCAGAACGACAAGCTTGTGAATAGTCTTGGCCTACCTTCCCTTGTTTGCAATTCTTGTACAGAATATACCAAGAAAACATCATTCTAAGATAAGGAGGAAAGACCCTGCATAGCCCAGGCTTTGTCTCTTCCTCCCTAGAACAGGATATCCTACAATGCTTGGCTCAGCAACCCAAGTGCCTTCCAAGTATACAACTAGAGTAGAGTGCTTCTGGGGGTCCTTTAGCTATGGTGCAAAGAAGAGCACAGATAAGACTCAGTCCACCCTGGGAAGATTCCCTGAGTCATGAATGAGGCTAGCTCACCATGAATCCTAGCCTTCTGTTGATTCTTGCTGCCCCTCTATGATCAATAGTTGCTTTACCTGACTTATAGTGCAGGTGCTCAGATGCTCTGTCTCTTCAAACTCATACACTGGCAGCTGGGTCTGTGCAAAACCTCCTGTCAGATCTAGAATGTTGCCAAAAATAAGAACCTTAGTAGAAGTTAATGAAGTGGCCAGGCACAGTGGCTCACACCTGTAATCTCAGCACTTCAGGAAGCCAGGGTGAGTGAATTTATTGAGCTCAGGAGTTCAAGATCAGCCTGAGCAAGAGCAAGACTCTGTATCTACTAAAAACTAGAAATATTAACCAGGCTCTGTGGCAGGCACCTGTAGCCCCAGCAAGTTCGGAGGCTGAGGTAGAAGGATCACTTGAATCCAGGAGTGTAAGGTTGCTGTGAGCTAGGCTAACACCACAGCACTCTAGGCTGGGCAACAGCATGAGACTCTGTCTCAAAAATGCATACGCACATAAAAAATAAGTTAGTGAGGTGTTTAGACTTCTCCCCTAGGATTTGTAGCAGGGCATGGAGTTCCCCTCCAGGGACCGATACCTATGCTTAGTATTCTGCTTAACAGAGCCCTTGGTGGTGTGGATAAGCATCCACTCCTTACACAGCAGCACACTTCATGGTGTCCAGAATGTCCACACATATCAGGAAGTAAGGATCTCCTTTGGGACAATATTAGAGATTCTCCAAATTAATATCTCACAGCCATCTTCATCCTAAATTTGATGAGCTTATAGCTCCTTCCTTTTGTCTGAATTATTCCATCACATTTTCAGCATATTTTTCAGTATTTTTAAAATATGGAGCCAGTGTTACATCATGATCTGACAAATAAAGATCATCAAACCATGATAGCAGGGACCCCAAGGGAGATGAGTGTCCTGTCCTTCTCTTGGCATTGTCTTCCAGATTTTATCTCCACTGTACTCGTAGAATGGATGCTCTTGGCCTCCCATGGATCCTGGTAGCTTGTGGCCTCCCAAGCTGGAAGCCAGGCCTACTCCAAGATCCCCACAAATCTGACTGATAGGAACTTGTCTGACACATTCGCTAAATTGCATTGGTTGTTAGTGAGCATGTGGCGTGCTATTGTCTCTTCTTTCAATTGTATTATCTTTGGGAGTAAATGCAGAGCAACTTTGAGAGGGCCAGAACTCTGGATGACCATCTTGACTTGTAATCAGTCATATCCTCTGGCTCTGCTGCAAAGCAAATTCATTCTTTCTGTTTCTGCTAACCTACAACTAATATCTAACCATTACAACCTTTATACCACATTTATCAGCCTTAGCAAAGGGAAACCTGGACTTTGAAAGTTATTTGGCAGGGTTGACTGCCCAGAGAGGTCAAAAACCAGCCTAGCCAATTGTACTAAAGTTCTTTAGAGCCACAACTAATACATGTTTCTTGTCCTGTTTGCAGTATCATAAATGATCATCAAACTGAGCTAGAATATTCATACCTCTTACTGCAAATTCAAAACCCAAGATGGACTTCTGGGGATTTCTTTTAGGACAGTGTCAGGCTGCCTAGGACAAGACTGCATTTATTCAATATACTTTAAGTCACTGTACTCAAGCAATAAGATTTGAAATCTGATTTGCAGTTCTTGTTCTTAGGCATCCAGGAAACTTTCCAGCTCAGTAAACTATACACAAATAGACAGTGTAATGGGTATAGGACATTGGCTTTTAAACTTTTTGGTTCCAGAGTAAGAAATAATACATGTTAAATGGTAACTTAATACACACTCACACACGCACACACGCACACCCCTCTAGGTCACTGAAACAAAAGTTTCTTTAAACAATACTGCCTTAGAGTGAAAATGATTTAGTAGGAATTATTTCCAGGGAAACAGAAGCAGGAAGTAGGAGCAGAAAGGGGCCAAGAGTGGGTACAACATCAAGGTAAGTCCCACAGAGGGCAATTTTGACTCCTTCCTACAGAGGGCTTGGGGGACATTGTAGGATGACCTCAAAGTCATCCCAAAGAGAGGGCAAAAGAGTGGGAGTGTGCACATCCCCACCCCATCAGTCACTGGTTAAAGGACATACCTTCCTTGGGCGGCCCCTGTGGCTCAAGGAGTAGGGTGCCATATGCCGGAGGTGGTGGGTTCAAACCTAGCCCCGGCCAAAAAAATAAAAAAATAAAAAATAAATAAAGGACATACCTTCCTAAGCACTTCTGGCTGTCCTACACCTTCCACCATGCTGCCTTGGGGAAAAGAATGCACTCTGTAATTGAGCGGGTGACATAAGCAGAGCAGGGACAGCTCCTGCACAAACACCCTAACTGTGGGTAATGCACTGTGTAGAGGATAAAGCAACTCCATGTTGGGTTCTCACACGCTGTGTTGACTTCTAATCAACCCCTGATGCCTCTACATTTCTACTTCATCTACTGTTGCCATAAATCCTACCAAAATATATGAAAGAGCTCTAATTCACTGGCTTTATTTTAAGTCATCAAATATTTTATCAGAAACTAACTCAAATGCCTTTTAGTTCATATGACTTCAGTAATCTTTTGTTAATGGGCTAGGCAAGGTGGCTCAGCCTGTAATCTAAGCACTTCAGAAGGCTAAGGTAAGAGTATTGCTTGAGGCCAGAAGTTTGATATCAGTCTGCGCAACATAGCAACATCTCTACAAAACTTTTTTTTAAAATTAGCTCAGCTGGTGACACATGCCTGTAGTCCTAGGTACTCAAAGGCTGAGACAAAAGGATTGCTTGAGTCCAGGAGTTTGAGGTTGCTGTGAGCTATTATGAGGTGATAGCCTGATCAACAGAGTGAGATCCTGTTTTAATTAAAAAAAGAAGAAGAAGAAGAAAGAAAGAAACCTTTGGTTAATAAAACTATTTTATTCAAATCCAGCCCCGGTTCTCCAACAACAATGACAGCTGCAACCAAAAAAATAGCCGGGCATTGTGGCAGGCTCCTGTAGTCCCAGCTACTTGGGAGGTGGAGGCAGGAGAATCTCTTGAGCCCAGGAGTTGGAGGTTGCTGTGAGCTGTGATGCCATGGCACTCTACCCAGGGTGACAGCTTGAGGCTCTGTCTCAAAAAAATAAATAAATAAATAAATAAAACTATTTTAAAGTTGTTAAAGTAAAATAGAAATGTCTTCAGAATTGTCGGTATTAAATATAACTCGGCTTTGGTGTTGTCCTGGGCCCAGGAGTAGACGGCAGCCACCCGATGCCACTATGGCAAGGCAGTGACTGATGGCGAGGACGACCTTAACTTCTTCAAGACAGTGGAGGCTTCTGGCATCACGGAAGAAAAGCTGGTGGAGGGCCTGAGGACCCGGACCGCGAGGATCAGAAACAGAACCAGGTGCGCAAAATCCTGCAACCACATGCTGAGCTTCTCCTTCCCCATCCCGCATGACAATGCCTCCTGGGAGGTCATCAAAGGCTGCCGGACCCAGCACAACCAGCCCCAGACGCCCTCAAGAGAGGTGACCCTTACAGCGCGGATGCGAGTGAAGATGAAGTATTAATAAAAACTAACTTACTTACTGCTTTCCTTCCTTCTTTCCTTCCTTCCACACTTCTGGTGACATATATGGTGTGCGGTAGTTGATGTGCCATTTGGGGGCGCTAAAGCTGGTGTTAAACTCAATCCCATGAACTATGCAGACAATGAATTAGAAAAGATCACAAGGAGATTCACCACGGAGCTAGCTAAGAATGGTTTTATCGGTCCTGGCATTGATGTGCCTGCCCTGGATATGAGCACAGGTGAGCAGGATATGTCCTGGATCACTGACACCTATGCAGCGGTGGGGGGCACTGTTACATTAATGCACATGCCTAGATACTGGTAAACCCATCAGTCAAGGAGGTATCCACACTACATCTCTGCTACTGGCCATGGTGGTTTACATGGGATTGAAAACTACATCAGTGAAACCTCTTGTGTGAGCATTTTAGGAATGACATCGGGGTTTGGAGATAAAAGGTTTATTGTTCAGGGACTTGGCAATATGGGCCTGTGCTCTATAAGGTATTTACATCATTTTGGTGCTAAATGTGTTGATGTCAGTAAATCTGAAGGGAGTATATGGAATCCTGATGGTACTGACCCAAAGGAACTGAAAGACTTCAAATTGCAACATAGATCCATCATGGGCTTCCCCAAGGCAAAAGCCCTGTGATGGAAGCACCTTGGAAGCTGACGGTGATATACTCATCCCTGTTGCCAGTGAGATGCAGTTGACCAAATGTACCCAGAGCAAAGGCCAAGAAGGTGCCAGTGGGCCAACAACTCCACATGATGGCCATGTCACTGCCAGAGGAGTGACAGTATTTTACTTTGAGTGGCTGAAGAATCTGAATCATGTCAGCTATGGCCAATTGACCTTCAAATCGAAAGGGTCTCTAAGTACCATTTGCTCATGTCTGTTCAAAAGAATTTAGAAAGAAAATTTAGAAAGCATGGCGGAACTATTTCCATTGTATTCTACAGAGTTTCAAGACAGGATATTGGGTGCCTCTGAGAAAGACAGCATGCACTCTGGCTTGAAATATGCAATCGAGTGTTCTGCCAGGCAAGTTATGAGCACATCCATGATGACCTGGGACTGGACCTGAGAACAGCGGCCTATGTTGATGCCATTGAGAAAGTCTTCAAAGTATACAATAAAGCTGATGTGACCTTCACATAGGTGGATCGTGACTGACTTCCTCACTACCCTCTTCACCTGTAACTTCTGCGGACTTATCACAAGTTTACATGTAACCACAAAAATCGCTTTCTCTCCTGACTCATTAGATAATAGACACCATTCTGAACAAGTCAAACCAAATCAGCCACTTACGAAGAAAGTAATTAATGTTAGGGGATCATATACAATCGGATGAGTATTAGCATAGACATCACCTACAGATAGCCATTTTAGGTGTTGTGACTTGAAATAAAAAATTCTCTCACTCTGGCTCTTCCCAAGACAGTCATTGCTATTGCCAAGGAAGGCACAGTCAAGAGCAGTCAGCCACTTGCTGCTTTTGCTCTAAGTCTAGGGAGTGCTGTAACTTAAACACATTTAAGAAGTAGGTGTGTGGCATTTTCAGAAGATGACATGGTCCTCAAGTAAGTTATTGGTATTTTACATCAGCAAAATAATTCAATTTTACAGATTGCAAACAAAAATAATAGCAGTTTCTGTTAAAAAAAAAAAAAATGAGAAGGCTAAGATTACAATGAGAAAGTTTGCCAACAATTGCCTGGGATAATGCTGAGGGGTTAATCAAGAAAAAGATTGATAAAAAAAAAAAAAAAAAAAAAAGGCCCAGTCCTTTGGCTCAATCCCCTGCTGATCCCCCAAATCATTTTTCCCAAAAGAGGATAAAATGATCTGGGGGTGGAAAAGAGAAGCTCATAGATCTAGGACATAAAAATGTAAAGATTGATAAGATTATGAAAGCTGAAACGTTTAAACAGGCTTTATGTAAAGTAGTTGTGTCTCCTTTACCTAAATGTTTTATGAAAATTTAAATTGTTTCTGACTGGACAATGTTCCTCCTACCTAGTACAGCAAAACAGAAGACACGTAAATCTGCCCTTTGAGCAATATTAATTGAACATCCTAAATGGGAACCACTAAGACTGCCTGAGCCCACACAGTATAGAGTAGAAGCTGGAGTGCTGGTAGGGACAGATTCTTAACCTGATATCTCTCTGTGCAGCATTTCCTGGGGCTTCTGGCAAAAGACTGTGAGCACCTCCCAGCAACACCACTGGGACTTTGGACTAGGGAATTTCCACTTAAAGGGCGTTTGCTGCCTTACTATGGAATGTTAACTGAAGCTTTCCCTATGACTAAAAGACAAGATACTACTGACACCTGAAATACCCCTGCTATTTCAAGCGATGTCAGAGAAACACTCTAATGGGGCCATCAGTGCCAGAAGAGTTCCATAATAAAATGCAAATGGTTTATACAAAATCATGCTACCTGTGGAATGCCAGGAGGAAATGTACTCACAGGTAGGGAGCCACTTTTTCCCTAGGACTAACTCTGAAACTGTGAGAAGCTGCTAGATTCTACAGTGCCCAATAAATACCTCTCACCTAACTGACAAAGAGCTGCTCCATTTGTGAATGGCAATTCCAAGGAGAACAGATAACATACTCTTTGGAAAGGCTGCTACTCTAATTGAAGAAGAGTCAAGAAAACTTTTTTTTTTTTAATTTTATTATTATTATTATTATTTATTTATTTATTTATTTTTTGTAGAGACAGAGTCTCACTGTACCACCCTCGGGTAGAGTGCCGTGGCGTCACACAGCTCACAGCAACCTCTAACTCTTGGGCTCACGCGATTCTATTGCCTCAGCCTCCCGAGCAGCTGGGACTACAGGCGCCCGCCACAACGCCCGGCTATTTTTTGGTTGCAGTTTGGCCAGGGCTGGGTTTGAACCCGCCACCCTCGGTATATGGGGCCGGTGCCTAACCGACTGAGCCACAGGCACCACCCTGGAAGGGGCATTTCTGAGACAAGAAGGTAGCCTGACATTTCACATTGTATATCAAAGCAGTACCCTGAACCCCATAAATGCATCAATGTACAAAGTTATGATTGAATAAAAAATAATTTTTAAAAAAAGAAGGTAGGCTGACATTAATCAGAAGATGATGCTGGAGAGGATGGCATGGGTGCTAAAGAATCAGGATTTGATTCTTTTGTTGGAAGAGGAGAACTTACCTCTGAAGTTGGTTTCTTGAAAAAGGTATCTAGGGTTGTTTGCACGGCCTTTTCCTTTTTTTCATCATAAATGCCATTGGAGCAGCTGATGTTCTCACTGACTACATGGTAAGTTTTTGTAATCCACCCAATGTTAGAATCTTGCTCCTCAAGCTTAGCAAACCCTGCTTCAAGGAAAGGAAAGGCTTCAGCTAATTCTTTTGTCATAAACTTTCTCAACTCTGGATCTTCTGATTCTTTGTGTTCTTGTGTTTCTATCAGCTGCTTCTCTATCTATCTATAGGACTAGATGCTAGAGATGTGGAGCCAATGAACTGCTTATGCCATGTGGATTTGCTTACATGCATGGAAGAAACCAGATCCTGAGTTATTCATTTATTTATTTATAAATTATCCTTATGGGGAGCCCATTCACAAGTACAGAATGCCATAAGTCAGGTCATCCATAACCCCAGGACTGCCCGTATTTAGGCCAAGGATAATATAACGGGACTAAAATTTATTTTGCAAATCAATTGGTTCTAACGTGATTTATCCTTGATAAAAATAGGGAAACTAGAGAGAAATTATGTTTCTGGAGAAAACTATAGTACACCCATTATTAGATTCTAGCCCTAACCATTGTTTTTGAATTTTTATTATTTGCCTGCAATTTAGACTAAATCTCAAATTATTTCCTGGCTACAAGAAGTCCTAAAGAAAAAACAGGTTTTAATTTCCTTCATAATCCTTTTAGTTGACTCCATAATGGAATAGGCTCTTTGTTGTTATTACTGCTCTGGTATATGAATTATCTTTTGATTGAAATCCTTGTTGTTGGGGGACCTAAAGCAGATCCGCACAAACCCTTTTCTCCTCCTCCCCCTTCTCTCGTCCTAAAACAAAGACACAAAGGATCTGGCTAGCTCCACCCCCCAGAAGTTCTTACCAAAAGACCATAACCTGACAGGAAAGCTGTAGAATGCGCCCACCTCCCACAGCCACATATAAAAGTGGTCTCTAACTGCCCCCAGGTGCACACACCATCTTTGCACTGCCCAGGTGGGTCACCCTCCCCTTTCAATAAACCTGGCCTAAACAGCTCCTCTGAGGCTCATCTCCAGGACCACCATTTTCACCTTTACACCCTTCACTTGTGTGCGTTGTATTTCCGTCATTCAAATTAATAATGTTGCACTGATTGTCTTCAAGATTCTTAAGAAAAAGGAAAAAAATGAATTATTCATGTTATATATCTCTCATTGTTTTACTTCTGAGAAAACCAAAATCATAGTATTCCAAAGACAAGAGATAATTCCACAAAGCCTGCAAATCTCCCTCATTTTGGAATCCCACCTGTCTAGCTCTGTCTTCCATGGCCAATGCACTGCTGCTAAAATTATATACAGTACCAAGCACCTTCCTCCAAAAGGTTCTGGGACCACTTTGAAAGAGGAAAGCCAAATTAGGGGAGTGAGGTACGGAAGGTAAAACTACTTCATCTTGGATGTTAAGTTGACAAGTTGATTTCTGCTTAAGCCATATTCCAAGAGTAAGTCTAGATTTCTATTTTATTTACTGCTATGATAAATCCTGCCCTTAGGTCAACCTTCACCATGAGTCCTGCCCTTAGGCAGGTTCACACGGCATTCTTGCCTTTCCCTGAGGCGTTGACTTCAATTGTCCTATACATTCCTTCGTTCCGTAGGTCTGGGCATAATGGTGCAGGGATCCACCATCTCACACCTGCCAGGGACATGGCTTCTGTTCCTAAGTCCCTAATAAATTCTTCTGAGAAACCTGATACATCAGCCTCTTTATTCAGCCTCTCAGCTTCCTTAGCCTTTGGGGGTAGGTTTGCATAGATCTATCTACCATAAAACAGACTGTGATGTTTTATATTTTTATTTTTTTAATTGCTAGCTATGGATTTCAATCTCAGGCCAGCCACTTGTACATGTAGCTGTTATTCAACCTGCTTTAGGCTTTTTCCTCATTCCTAAAATGGGAATAACCACATCAACTTCGCTTGTGTGAAAATCAAAAATAGCATAGATACGCCTAACAAATAGTAGGTGTTCAACTTATAGCCATTAAGATGAATAAATGCATCCTCAAAATAACCTCAAAAGAGTAATATCAAAACTTCTGTATCTCTTACTATGTTCAAGAAGACACACACGCATCAGAACACAAAGCAGTGGAATAGGGGTTCCTCACATACACACAGAGGCAAAAGCACGTACACAGACATTTGCTGCCTCTTGCCTCCATGGCTCCGTTTCTTATTCTCTTTGTCGAATGTTTCTTGTTGGTTGGCCTTACTGGGACCTGACTGACTTGGCTGGGTTCCTTGGCAGAACCAGCAAGCTCAGCCAAATGAAATAAAAGCAATAGAAACAAGAAGTAAAAGTAAAACAGCAAAGACTTTTTAATGCAGCAGCATAAAAGCAAACTTTATGGTAGCATAGACTTTTCCTGAGAGGGAAAAAGGGGTCTTTCCCTTTCTAGTGAGAAGACACTCCGTCCTCAAGACAATATACAGCTGTTAAGTATCTTATTTCACTTCCCCCTTGCAATCACTTCTGGAGTTTTTCATTGCTCCCCCCTACCCCAGTCTCTAGGTATTCTTGTCCTTTCCCTATTGGTCACAGATTGCCTCAGTTGCCACATATCCCATTTCCTTCTCTTAACAATAATTGCTAAGTGCTATTTTTACTGATAATTGTACGGTAGTGAATGTTCATCTTGTGATGTGTGTAGCATTTGTGGTGGACATTGTTCTCTAACTGTGACCATTACCCCATTTGTGTCACAAGCTGGAAACTGCATGTTACGAATATAGGACATGCCTGGTTAACTGAGTGACAATGTTCTAACATTGCAAAATTCTTTGTTTGCTTCAGGGCCCTGACTCCCTTATCTATGACGCCAGACCAGACTTTCTCTTACTTCCCTTCACCTTTGTTCCTATTCATGGCTCATCATTCAAGTTTCATCTTGAATGTCCCTCTTTCATGAAGCTTTTCCAGACCCCAATTGAAAATACTCTCTCCTACCTCTGAATTGCCACTCTTTTATTTGAAATTATTTTATGGCAATTTTTTTTTTTTAAACAGGTTTTTTTTTATTTTTATTTTTTTCCCCCCGTTTTTTGCAGTTTTTGGCCGGGGCTGGGTTTGAACCCGCCACCTCCGGCATATGGGTCCGGCGCCCTATTCCGTTGAGCCTTTTCCCTTTTCCTCTTTGCAACATCTATTAAAATTCTGATTTAGGAACAGATAGACAAATCAATGGAATGAAATAGAGTCCTGAAATAGGTTCAAATACATATGGGAATGAAAAAGAAATCAAGGTGAAGCCAGAAAAGCAACCTAAGAGATGGAGTCTGAGAAGCTAAGCTGAAGCAGTACAGCTAGTTTGTTCAGCCCACCTTACCCCACATGGCTTCCATTTTTACCTAGTTAAGGTTCTACCATAATTGTGAGGATGTTTATCTCAAAAGACTTTGGGGGAGGTAGTAACACTTAGACTAGAAGTATTCTTACATTATTAAAGTAAAGGTTACTTTTATGTTGCTTAAGTATTGTTACATTGTTAAAGTAAAGGCTACCTTTATGTTGTTTTCTTTGATGATTCTTTTAGATAAAGTTAAAATTGTCTACATTTGTTTCCTTGCATACCATTATAAAGACTATTAGAATTGTACCTGAGGTAGTTCAGAATGGAGAGACTACTCTTGCTGTTCACCAGAACTCCTGGCCTCTGACAATAAAGCTTGGTGAGCCTAATCCCGGTCTCTGCATTTGGCTGACAGTTACAGGTGGCCGGATCCTCTTCGTCTGGTAACAAAGCCATGGTGAAATTACTCAGCCAGTGCTAAACACGGTTAATCATCTGGGAAAAAGTCTACTCCAGATCTCTATCTCATTTCCCAAACAAGCACAAATACGAGATAGTCAAAAGATTTAAACATATACACATGTGATGAATAACTACAAGAAAACATGAGTGAATTTCTTACACTCTTGGTAAGAAAGGCCATTCTAAGCATGACACAAAACTCACAAGCTATAAAAGATAAATGAATTTGATTCCATAAAAATTTGAAACTTCTACATTAACTTTAAAAGACATAAATTTAAAAGTGAGAAATTTAAAACTGAGAAAAATATTTGCAACACATGATAGTCAAATAGTTAACTTCCTTTTAGAAAGGGTTATGAGGATAAGAAAGAATGTAAATAATCAAATAAAAGTGGACAAAGGACATGAACAAGCATTTTATGAAAAAAGAAATATAAATATCTATAAACACTTGAAAAGACAATCATCATAATAAAGAAGTTTAAATCAAAAGATATTTTTCACCCAGGTTGGCAAAAATTTTGCACATGTCACACTGAATTGCCCCTTTGGGAAGGTTTCCTGGGACTGGAAAAGGGCATAGCTTTTCTGGAAGGCAATTGGCAGTTTCTCTGCAAACATCACAGACACACTGCTTTGCCCTTGCACTTCACCCTTGCACTTCAACAATTTACCTGGCCTTAGCACAACTTCTAGCTATGTATTCAGGGGTGCTATTGCATCCTATGTGTTAGAGGAAAACCATAAAAAGTGAAGTGGACTCTAGCAGTGAACTGATAAATGATAGTTCATCCAGATAAGGAGCAAAGAAATAAGAATGACATGGATCTGAATGGCCTGCTACTCAAAAATCTTCAAGATATTCCAACAAGAAGTACACATATATGTGACACATTGCTCATGTAAAAAAAAATAATAAACACTGAATAAGTTCTGTTGTCTAGTTAACAGTATCCTACCCATGCCGATTTCCTAGTCTTGATACTGTACTACAGATGTCACCAGGGTAAGTTATCACCACTGGGAGAAGGGTGAGAAGAATACATGGGACTCTTTACTATGGTCTTCTGTAACTTTCTGTTCATCTGTAATTATTCAAAATAAAAGTTTTTTTTTTAATCAAGGTGGAGAAAGTATGCATGGTTTCTTACAAAGTATCAAAAGGTAAGAATAATCCTGTGTCATTAAATTCAAAATGACTGGGCAGAGCATATGCAACGAGAAGGACAAATCCACCCATCGCCTTTACTCCCAAGGGATTGCTCCAGGTAGGAGAAGAATAAATTTTTGAAATACCCTCACTTCCACTGCAGAAATTAAAAAGACTACAGTTCTGCCCAGATAAATAGTTGAAGCTAAGCACGTATGTCCTTGATGTTTGCATAGAATTTGATCTCACCCAACAAAAGGAGAGCCCTCAGAAGCAGATTGCTCTGTCCTTTGGCAAGGCTTGTGAGGGGTCTTATTTATTTGTACTATATGTCTCTTACACTATTCTAAAAACAAGAGAAGAGATTTGAAACTACTTTGTATAATGGCAACATGGCTGTTTATAAGAAACTTCTGTCTGCCACTGCACAAAGTTCCAGAAAAGGACCCATACAAAGACTGGATAATTTCTAAATGGTACTCACAAACCACTGCTTGATTACAGGATTGTCAGGGGTGGGGGGGATCAAAAAAACAGAAACTAAATAAGCTATACCATAAGCTATGAAATTTTAGTTAGAGCAAGATCTCACAAAATTAATAACCCATTACATTTAAAGAGGCATAAATTGTGTCAGTCTTCGGCACCTAAAAATATATTCACTGCTTTGTTTTAGGGAGGTGTTTTTTAAGTAAATTAGTTGTCAGCATTTAAAAATCAAATATTTCCTGTTAACGTCCAGATTTCTAGCTTCTGTTTATAAATTCAGCAACACTGGGCTGGCATTCTCTCTTTTTTTTTTTTTGAGACAGAGTCTCACGCAGTCACACCTTCCCACACCACCCCCAGTAGAGTGCTATGACATCTTAGATCACAGCAACCTCAAACTCTTTACCTGGCCTTAGCACAATCACTTGGGTTCAAGTGATTCTCTTGCCTCAGCCTCCCAGGTAGCTGGGACTACAGGCACCCACCACAATGCCCAGCTATTTTTTATAGACTGGGTCTCACTCTTGCTCAGACTGGTCTCAAACTCTTGAGCTCAGGCAAACCACCCACCTCAGCCTCCCAAGTGCTGGGATTACAGGTGTGAGCCACCACGCCCGGCTCTGGGCGGGCATTCTCAATGACAAACATCAGTGACACTGAGCATGCATCACATCTACATGCTGCGGCTCATTGGGGTCCCCCCAACTCTATGGGCTCCCAGACCATGCTGCCACTTATCACTGAGCTTAAGCCATCTTCAAAGGTTAATCTATTCTGTGTACTATGCATAAGAGGGTATGGCAACAGGTAAACTCACTTCAGAAAAAAAAAGGTTCATTAAAACTGGTTAAATCTTCTTTAAGGTAATTTGACCATCATAGCCAACAACTTAAAACATTTGATCCAGAATACAAGTGTTTTTATACAAAAGACAAATTTTATATACATATGTATATATATTTGTATTTATATATCATATATGAGTTCTGACAATTAAGTTCATAAACTTGTCCTAGAAAAGGTGTTACATATCTCATTGCTGAATATCACTATGGTCACCTTTGAAGTACTTTCCTTGGGAAGCTGTGCCTCAAGATCAGCACCTAGTCCAGCCCTTAAAGCAATTTTGGAACTCTTTCTGGAGTGACCATCAGAGCTATTGTCATATTACCCTTCGTGTCCTGAATGTCATTAAAATGTCTTCCTTTCAATATTTCCTTTATCTTCAGGAAAGAAAAAAAGTCATTGGGGGTGAGTCAGGTGAGTAGAGAGGGTGTTTCAATACAGTTATTTATTAACTGGCTAAAAACTCCTTCACAGCCAGTGTCATGTGAGCTGGTGCACTGTCATGATCCCAGAGCCATGAGTCGTGGGCCAAGATTTTCAGTTAAGATTTTCGTAACTGGACAGGTGGGTGGATTGCCTGAGCTCACAGGTTTGAGACTGGCCAGAGCCAGAATGAGACCCCCATCTCTAAAGTATAGCTGGGTGTTGTGGTTGGTGCCTGTAATCCCAGCTACCTGGAAGCCTGAGGCAAGAGGATCACTGGAACTCAAGAGTTTGAGGTTGCTGTGAGCTAAGATGCCACAGCACTCTACCAAGGGTAACCAAGTAAGACTCTTCGCTCTCCTCAGAAAAACATTTCATCTATTTGTGCACTGCCGGTTTCTTCAGGGCATTATCCCCATAAACTTGGACTAACATGTCCCTGATTTCACTTCCATTCTTGCATTCCAAGTTTAATAAGAAATTTACAAATGTCTGTTCATGCTCTAATTCAAGCTCCAACAGTCTCATGATGGCACACAAAAACACAACAATAATGAATGCCATTCAGCAAGATACTGCCACATGTTAACAAAACACAACTGTGAGATACTGATATACAAAGTTTATAAAACCTTCCTGAGTTGTTTGTACAGTGCTGCCAACATACGCACATGGTGCAAACTAAGTTGTCAGACCTCATATACATCCAAGGTTGTTCACTGTAACATTGTTTGAAGTAACAAAATCTTGGAAACTACATAATTTTTCACCAGTGGGAGACTAGATAAATAAACTATGGAATATCCACAAAATAGATTATTATACAGCAATTTTATAAAAAGAGAGAGAATAAAGTAGACTTATTATGTACTATTCAGAACATTCTCCAAGAGTGTATTTTAAGAAACAAAGCAAAAAGGGGGAGAAGAAAGAAAGAAAAGAAGCAAGCAATTTAAGGACAGTATGAATACTATAATCTCATTCATGGGGGAAAAATTAAGAGAAAAATGTATATTAACATACAGAAAACTTCTGGAAGTATACACAAGACCAAGAATTGTGTGGGGAGCAGTAAAATAAGCCTAGAGAAGAGTTACTTTTTACTTTTCTCATAACTTTCTGTCCCATTCTTAAAATCATGAGCATGTGTTATTTTGATAATTTAAACAACAGATAGTTTGATTTAAAAACACACTTGGTTCTGAAAGTAAAATTCCAATTCAGAGAGTTCATTTCTACAAAAACTATGAATTCGCCCACAGAGCCACAAAAATGACGTGTAGCCATACCACATTGACAGTGGGTCAGGTTATTATGACTTACTCTGATTGCACATATAGAAAAAACAAAAATGTCCATTTCGCCACATTAGAAATACTCAATAAAACTCATTAAAAAACACCCAACACCTGCCAGCTCTTAGTAATTAAGTGCTCAGTAAATAGTTACTATTAATACTCTCTTACCTTCTTTACTTGACCATTGTCCCAAATCCACACCAGCCCTCCCACATTGCTCAATCCTGACTTGTGTCAGTAATCCAGGACTGAATAATCAATCTAGCATATTCCACCACAGGTGAATTCCCTTCTGGACCACAGGCAGTCAGCACTTGAAAAAGGTAGGGGTATAGTCCTCAACCATGGATGCATTCCCTCAAGATAAGCAGATGGTTAACACTGTCAAACAAGAACAATCCCCTTGCCTATATTTCAAAGATATACTCCTACACATGCATGTGTTTCCCCCAAGGATTTCCTACCCTTATCTGCAACAAACCAGCTTGATGGAGCCAGAGACTCCTCTTCTTGCTGCCTTCTACCCTTTTCCCTTCACAGATCTCCCCCCTAATGTCCCTATGCTTTCCCAAAAGAAATGGTGCTGGTGGCCAAATATCAACCCAGCCCAGACAACCCAGCGGGCCATGTCCCAGTCAGCAAGTTCCCAAGCCAAAATTCTCTTCT
This sequence comes from Nycticebus coucang, assembly GCF_027406575.1. Lineage (NCBI taxonomy): Eukaryota > Metazoa > Chordata > Mammalia > Primates > Lorisidae > Nycticebus > Nycticebus coucang. The sequence continues at coordinate 30,035,097 of NC_069785.1, read as the reverse complement.
CCCAGAATCCTCTGCTTTTCAAAGTGTGGTCTCTCCCATCTTCCTGCCAACCTCAGCCCCTGGCTGTCCTGGAGAGGGGGTGAAGCGAGACCAAATGTGCCCTGCAGGACTGTCCCTTTCAGCCAAGCCCTGAGAACCTCCTGAGCACTCTCCCTCCAGTCTCACATCAGGCAGAGAGCACTGGGAAGGCTTCCCTCAGTGCATTAACTCTGAGCAGTGAAGGAGGAAGAGGAGTGTGACACTATGCAGCCCTTGTCAATAATTCACAAGGCTCAGACTGAGGGGCACCAGGGAGTCAGTTTTCCCCAGATATGGGAAAAATTAGACTTAAGCTCTCTTATCTCATCAGGATGTGCTGGGTACCAAAACTAAGTATGGCAGCTGTAACTTCGTGACTGAGGAATGCACTGTAAATCCAGTGCATGCCTAGTATATCACTGGCTATCCATATACACTCCCTTTCCCGTGCCGAAATCCTTTTTCAGCTGCTCAGCTGACCAACACCTATCTATACCAAATGAATCTTTAGCAAGGATGAATTTTACCAAATAATAATCCCCGGAACTAAATTTCACACACCAGGATTCCTTCCCCTCTAATCATAGGGACTGACACAAAGTTGACAAACTAATGATCTCACCAACCAACAACACTTTTCTAAACCTACCCATCTGCTTCCATCATCTTTCCTAAAAGAAAACACTAACAACCAAGAAAAAAGGGGGAGGAGGCAAAAGTGTACTCCAGAATAAAGGACTATATATTAAGTTAAATAACTTTAGCTTTAGGAAACTTATTATATTGTCTTAATTTTTCTCATTTTGCCTTGAACTAGTGAAAATGTTGCTATGGATCAGCACTGCTTCTCAGTCTGGCATTTTGAGGCCACTGGGTTAAACCAATTCAGATGCTTGCACTTGGGTCTGCTGAGACCTTCCTGTAGTGAACCATAAGCCATCCAGATTTATTCATTTTCCCAGGAACCCAGAAGGGAGATCAATTCAATTCACTTGGCAGAAGTGGAGGCTGAAGTCTTAGACACAGAATTTACAGCTAGCGAGGACTTTATTCGTCATCTACTCCACATGCAGAGTTTACAGATGAAGAGTCTGGCCTGTGACAGCAATAATAATTACTACAGGTGGTTATAATCACTATGTGTTACACTTTACATATAAAGTGTTTTTACAGTCAACAAATATTTATTGAACTAAGATATATGCTAAGATCTGGGAACATAGTAATTATGGAAAACTTGACTTCTTTCTAATTCTCTGCATGTCCATTCCTGCTTCGGGGATCCTCTAGCCTCCGTACTAACACTTAGCCACTGTAAAAGGGAGAAGCCCTCATAAGAGTTCTTCAGTCAATGGCCAGAGTCCACATTCAAAGGCCTGTGAGGATGCAGATCTTGAGGAGGGACAGAGGCAGGCCTAGTCAACCTACCACTCTCCATCACGTCTCTTTCCAAGGCTCCTCCACGCTCACAGGCCTCACCTCCATAAGCAGCCTCCCGTGGGCTGTCACACATGCATAGATCCAGACTTTCCTGGAGAAGGAATTCCATATTGAGTTTTGGGGAAGCAAAAGCAAACAACTCACGGTCCCCTCTTCCCCCAAAAGTACGCGGGCCAGCAGATGTGAAAGGAGGAGCAGGTAAAGTCTGCAGATTCTGGCGGTGAAACTTGGACGCAGAGCACCGGCCCTTACCCAGCCAGGCCAGGGCAAGACTGGCGGAGGATAAGGACGGCGGGGCGCAGCGGGCATGTGCCGGCAGGGGGCGCCCGCGGCCACAGGCAGCTCCCGCGCACCAAGGGCGGGCACTCAGCGAGCAGGGGGCGGGGTGAATAGCCCGCAGGACCCCTTGGTCTGCCTTAGTCCTTCACCTCCGCTGGGCGGAGTGGAACTCAATCTGGACTGTCTACGACATGCAGAAGGCGGGGCTGCTGTTGGGTCTCTGTACACTGCCGTGGAAGTCAGTGCGGATGGCCAGCTCCGGAATGACCCGCCGGGATCTGCTCGCGAATAAGGTGGCCCTGGTAACAGCCTCTACCGACGGGTGAGTGCCCGGGCCAGAGTCTTTGAGACCCGAGCTGTCTGAAAACAGGGCGTGGCCTCTTGTCCTTTGCCTCTCAAGCCTCTGTCTTCAGACCTCACACGCGGCCTAAGTCTGGCCCTGGGAGAGAAAAGGAACCACGTTGTTGGCAGGAAGTCCCTCCAAGCCCCCTGGCCCTTGCCCTTCCTCCTGTCACTCCTACTTCTGCTTCAGTGCCACCTCTGAGCTGCCCCGACCGATCCAGTCCCCCAGGGCTCTAGGATGCCCCAATCAACAAGCCCCACCTAGCGTCTGGGAAGACCAGAAACCAGAAATACAAGGAAATCCAGATTATGAAAATCCTAAAATATTACAACACCCCATTTGGCCCTTGAATTCCTCCCCCTTACCTAAATGGGACGCTAAAGACACATGCCCAGATTTTTGTTTACCTCCTTACATTTCCGTCCAACCTGCTGCAGGCTATTTCTCATCCTCCACTCTACTCTGCCCTGTTTCTCATTCCTACAGAACTTTGCTAGATGCCAGCTCTTAGCAAATCTGAAGTACTGATGTATGTGAAAGGCTAATGGCTGACAAATGCAAAATGGCAACCCTTACTTCCAGGGGAATACTTACATTTTTGACCAGCTACCCAACCTTTCACATGCACCCCAACATAACTAAGGTTAAGATTTTGAACATGATAAAGACTAGTGAGGGAGATATTTGAGGGCAGGGGTTCCTTTTGAGTGAGACCCTCAAACCATGGATGTGGCTGCACACCCAGTTCATTTCTTATCCTTCAGTCTTGACATGGTATGGGGCCTGTTACCCACAGTAGGGCCTGTGAAAGGTGATGTCCATTCCTGGGAACTGATGCTGAGGACCAAAGTCATAATAAAACCACATAGTAAACACCACTGCTGGTCCAAGTGTAGAGGTATTTACAACTAAATGGAAAAAAAAAAAGCATATGAGTGCCAAAAATGAGCATAGCATGTAAGCATGTTCGTCTGCGTGGCAACAGCTGTGCCATTAGCCTGCTAATACAGAGAAAGAGCTGGTATCCAGGCTATAGTAATTTGACTCCAGATCCTATCCTCTCAACCTTGTCTCCTGTTGATAGTCTGTCTCTCCCATCTGGCAGGATTGGCTTCGCCATAGCCCGGCGCCTGGCCCAGGATGGGGCTCACGTGGTGGTCAGCAGCCGGAAGCAGCAGAACGTGGACCGGGCTGTGGCCACACTGCAGGGGGAGGGGCTGAGTGTGTCAGGCACTGTGTGCCACGTGGGGAAGGCAGAGGACCGGGAGCGGCTAGTGGCCATGGTGAGCATCAGGGAAATGGGCACAGAAACCGGAGGTAGAAAAAGGAGTCAGCCTGAGCCCTGTTCCTTGCTTTCCTGGACAGCAGTGGCAAGATCCAACCCAGTACTGTTAACTAAAACATAACAGTGCATTCTGCTACCCACACCAGTCCACCCTCACATTTTTATTGTGTACCTTTCTATCAATACACTGAAGTCTGAGAATCATCCCATCACAGTCAGAATCAAAAACTCCTCTAATGCTTCAACCTTACATCGTCCTTTGGGGTACTCAAAAAAAAAAAAAAAACACTTGGTCCTAGTTCTTTGGTAGTTTCCAATCTAATTGGACAGATGGAAAAGGTAAATGCAATCTCAAAATAGATGATCCCATCTATGCGCTAATTAACAATCCCCTGTTCTTCAGTTTATAAGCTGAAGAGTTGAGGCAACCCATCATGTTTCAGCCACCTACTGTGTGCCTTTACTGTATTCAGAGCCTCACACAGGTATCCGCTAAACCTGACAACAACCCAAGCAAGGCTAATTCTATTCTCCCTGTTTACAGAAACTGGTTCACATTGCTGGAACAACTTCCCAAGGTCCCACAGCCATAAAGAAAGAGATATGATTCAACCTAGACCTATCAAGCTCCTTGGCTGTCTACAGACTACCAGGCACTTCCCCTTTAGTGCAGGATTAGGCCTTAGGTGCCCATTTGGACTTTAGTCTCGGTGTCAGAGTTGGTACTTGACACCAGCTTTCTTCTAGCTTCACAAGAAAATACAAACCTGACAGCACAGGAGGCTCCTCTTCTCTCAAGACTGAGGGCATACACTTTATGCCCAGAGTGGAAGAGAGAAGCTACCCAAGAATGGAAGTACAGGTTCATGCTAATAGTTTAGAAGGCTGGCAGAAAGGAAGGCCTTAAACAATAGTAGACAGTGATATGGTAGACAGTATAGGGCAATTCCATGTTTAAGAAACTATTTGGGGGGCAGTGCCTGTGGCTCAAAGGAGTAGGGTGCCAGCCCCATATGCCAGAGATGGCGGGTTCAAACCCAGTCCCAGCCAAAAACTGCAAAAAAAAATAAAAAGAAAGAAAGAAAAAGAAAAGAAACTGTTTGGGGCAGCGCCTGTGGGTCAGTGGGCAGGTTCAAACCCAGCCCCAGCCAAAGTGCAACAAAAAAATAGCCAGGCATTGTGGCGGGCACCTGCAGTCCCAGCTACTCAGGAGGCTGAGGCAAGAGAATCGCATAAGCCCAGGAGTTGGAGGGTGCTGTGAGCTGTGACGCCACGGCGCTGTACCGAGGGCAACAAAGTGAGACTCTGTCTCTAAAAAAAAAAAAAATAAAGAAATGAAACTGCTTGGCAAATGCTCAAATGTGCACTGGAAGGAGCCAGATGTGAATCAAGAAAGTTATCTTGACTGGCATAGGCTGCTGGACAGAACTGAGATTGAGTCCTTGATCCTGAGGGAGCAGGGAGACATTTGGGACCCTGAGCCAATGAGTGTCTAGCCACATGAAATATACATAGCAATTTAATGTCAGAATTCTGCTGAGAAAACATCCTCTGACCGCCCCCACCAGGTCCACTTAGCAAGTCCTACAGGCCTGACCCAAAAGTGGAGCTTGAACTAGATCTGGATGAGTGGGTGGGAATGGACAGGTAGAGTAGAGACAAGGTTCCAATGACCCTGAAAAATGAGCATACTCCTGAGGAGGGACTGAAAGAGAGAGGGGGCACTGTCAGTCCACAGCAGGGAACACAGGCTTAGGAGTACTATTGGGAAATGGGCAGCATGCGAAAGGTAGGGGACAAGGGCCTCCATGGCCTCCCAAAGGAGTTCACACATTCTCATAGTAATAAGAAGCCAAGTGGGCTCAGCACCTGTAGCTCAGTGGCTAAGGCTTCAGCCACATACACTGGAGCTGGTGGGTTCAAACCCAGCCTGAGCCTGCCAAACAACCATGACAATTACAATAAAAAAAAGAGCTGGGCGTTGTGGCAGGCACCTATAGTCCCAGCTACTTGGGAGGCTAAGGTAAGAGAATCACTTAAGCCCAAGAGTTTGAGGTTGCTGTGAGCTGTGAGGCCACAGCACTTTATTGAGGGCAATATAGTGAGACTCTGTCTCAAAAGAAAGAAAAAAAAAGCCAAATGAAGTTTTGGTTTTTGGCCGGGGCTGGGTTTGAACCCACCACCTCTGGCATATGGGACCGGCGCCCTACTCCTTGAGCCATAGGCGCCACCCTACACCAAATGAAGTTTTGATCAAGATAAAAGTAGTTATTAAGGAAGGATAATCTGGCTCTGGGAAGAAGGATAAAGAGAAGACACTGAGCCAAGGACATCAGGAGAAAGCTACTGCTCTCATCCAGGTCTATAGCAAGGATGGTGGGACCAGAACAGAGCCATTGAGTGGGAACCAACCAAAATTTTTTTCAACCTGTGTCAAAAAATGGGAAATTAGGAGGGATGAGTCAGTAAGAATTCCCAGGTAATTTGTATGATCAATGTTGGGGTGGAGAACGATAGAACATTTGTTAGCAATTTGAAATATGTTCTGCCTGTCACCAAAGGTTACCCTTCAATGAGAAAGCTGGCCTGAGCATGGTTACGACCCACTGGCCACCTAATCCATACCACAACGCTTCTCACTGGTGTGGTGAGTAGAAACTAGATTAGCTTGAGTTCCCAATTTGCTTTTTCTAAAATATATATGTAATTATCAGAACTCAGAGAAAACAACTCCTAACCAATTCAGTGTAATGACCATACCATTTAGAGAAAGACTTAGAAGCCAGCTGAATGGTCATAGCTACCTTTCTCATTCATCTCTTATGCTTCACAGTCTCTGTGCTATTGAAACCCAGCCTCCTCCCTGTCCATGCTGACCGGAGTGGAAGGAGAGGAGGACAGGAAGCACAGCAAAGTGAAAAAGGTTGCGTGTGATGCTGGATCAATCCACCATCTTCTCCCCACCCCCAAATACATAAGCATAGAACCAGCACACACACATCACTTTCTAACTTACTTTGCACTTTTCTAATCACAAGTCTATTGGCAAGACTTACACAGAACCAAGGTAGGTGACTGGGGCTTTATGCCAGGACACAGAATTTAGAGGGTGCAAGAAAGTCTTAATACTGATTTTTAAAGATTATATGACTTTAAATTTTGTTAGATTTATGTGTTGACAGCCCAGGCATTCCTTCAGCAGTGTAGAAACAACTGAGCTTAGCACCTAGTTAACAAGAATAATTAGTTAAAATGGGAAGCAAGCAGATGGCATACATTGTTAATAACACCCCTCTGTGTGCCAAATCTGAAGCACCAAGTTGATCGAGGGCCCATTTAGTGCTACTCTCCCAAGGCACAAAGTTGGGAGTTCTGAGCAAATGCCAACTCTGGTTTCAGGGTGGCTTGGTGCTGAATACCCTTGTTGGCAGATTCTGCTGGGCCATTTGTTACTCTACCACACACCTTTACTACCTACTTACAACTTATTAAGGAGGTAAGATGTCACCTTTCTTGGCTTTCCCAATTTAAATCTGTTTCTGTCTTGAATCTTCTATGCCTCCAGGTCAAAAATGAGAGAGAGAGAAAGAAAATGACATCATAACCAAGTGTGGAACTGCTTTAAATTCAGGCTAGTGTCTCCTCCCATCATGGCTCTTCTGGGCAGCCATTTTCATGATGACCTAGGCTCATTCTCAGAGAACTCTTATGAATTAGCTCTATGCTACAAAGTAGGAGACTGACCTCAGTTTTGCCACCACTAACTAGCTTTGTGCCCTGAACAAATCACCTCTCCCAAACACGATATAAGCACTCCTCCTATTCTTAGCTATTCCCAATGTGTCATTACTGAGCTCTATGATTTTGAAAAATTAACTTCCCTGACCTTCGGCTTCATCACCGCCACCATGAGGACATTAGGCAAGATGCTCTTAAAGGCCCCTCCAGTGGTAACTTTCTATCAGTCTATTTAAACTCTATTCAGGCAAATGTGGACAGTTTAACTTTGAGATAATGGTAACTCATTTCAGGAGAACTGGACAGTGAGTACTTAGAGCAATGGGGCTGGGACACAGTGTGAAAAGATAAGGAGGTCTAGAAATAGATTTCTAAGTGGAGTTGAAAACATAAAGAATAAAGGAGCTGCCCAAAGAGAAAGTGTAAAGAAAAGAGTAAAGGGTCAGAGGATAGCCTTAGAAGAAGAGGCAGAAGGAAATGACTGCAAAAGAAAGAAGACGACCTTAAATGGCCAGCAGCAGAGCTTAGAGTAGCTTTGGAGAGTCAATGTTTTAAGAAACAGATATCACTTTGACAACTCCTAAGAAGAAATTTTTTATCAACATAGATAAATGTACCTTACTTACTTACTGCAGCCCTGGTCCAGACCTTCCTCCTCTCTTTAGGCTGTGAAACTTCATGGAGGTATTGATATCCTAATCTCCAATGCCGCTGTCAACCCCTTCTTTGGAAACCTAATGGATGCCACTGAGGAGGTGTGGGACAAGGTGAGAGGGGATTAAAAAGCAGGGTTGGGCCTCATAAAGCATTCAGCACAAACTCAGTCTGCTTTTAGAATGCTGTTTGTCAAGTATAATGTAAATGTGAAGGATCTTTGCAGTGTGCTGCACACCTGGAGTACACCTGGTAAAGGGAAGGTGGGGGTTGGCTTACTCTACCCCTGCCCTTCTCTTTCCTTTCTGCTGCTCCCAGTTCTGTCTTCTTCCATCTGCTTTTTGCTAGCAGCCTTCTGCTTCCCTCCCCAGCCCTCTTCCTGGGTGATTTCCAACAGAGACGTGGCAGCTGATATGCCAACAACTAAGACACTTAAACTTACACACCCACCCGGCCCCTTTTCAGCAGCCAAGAAAGAATAATGTTTCATTAGCTGGGGCATGTTAATAGCTGCTAGTTAGTGAAATACCAGTTCAGGTGAAATGACCAAAGTAGCCACTTTATAACACATAGCCTTTGAAAAGACCTGCATACTTTTCTTTTTTAACTGTGGTGTCAAGAAAATTTGAGGGCTTGGCACCTATAGCTCAAGCAGCTAAGGCGCCAGCCACATACACCTGAGCTGGTGTGTTCAAATCCAGTCCGGGCCCACCAAATAACAATGACGGTTGCAACCAAAAATTAGCCGGGCATTGTGGCAGGCACCTTTAGTCCCAGCTACTTGGGAGGCAGAGGCAGGAGAATCGCTTGAGCCCAGAAGTTGGAGGTTGCAGTGAGCTGTGATGCCATCGCACTCTACCCAGGGCGACAGCTTGAGATTCTGTCTCATAAAAAAAAAAAAAGAAAGAAAGAAAGAAAATTTGAGATGCAGATGTCCAAATTCAAGTGCTAAAATATTGGTTCTTATGTGAAAGTATATAATTACATTATCTTCATAATATATTTCACATACTTCCATCTTTTAATTATAAAGCTGTTATTAAAATATTTGTCTTTGTTTACTAAGGTTAATATTCCCATGTAATTTGGGAATGCTAAATTTTTGATGATCTCCTGTGGTTTTGCTTTTTACTCTGGTATTACCAATAATTTCTCAGCACTAAAGTTTAAGGATATGAAAATATTATAATTTATCAGTATTTCACACACATAAAGACCAAACTGCCAAAAATGTTCTTGTATGAGCCAGTTTCTGATTCTGATATTCTTAAAGTAGAGAAACATTTTTCATAAATAGTCTGAATGAACACCGCATGAAAATCAGTTTTAAGGCTGGGCACAGTGGCCCATACCTGTAATCCTAGCACTCTGGGAAGCCAAGATGGATAGATTGCCCAAACTCAGTAATTAAATACCAGCCTCAGTAACAGTGAGACCCCATCTCTAAAAATAGCCAGGTGTTGTGGTGGGCACCTATAGTCCCAGCTACTCCAGAGGCTGAGGCAAGAGATCTCTTGAAGCCAAGAATTAGAGGTTGCAGTGTGCTATGACATCACAGCACTCTACCGAGAAAAATAAAATAAAATAAAAAGAAAATCAGTTTTAAGCATAGTAGAGGCATACCTTATGAAATCTTGAGTTTGGTTCCACTTTATTGGTGGTGAGTATCACAATAAAGCAAGTCATACAAATTTTTGGTATCCCAGTGCATATAAAAGTTATATTTTCACTATTCTTTAGTTTATTAAGGATGTGGTGGTATTATATTTAAACTATAGCAACTATACCTTAATTTAAAAATGTTTTATTGTCACAAAATGCTACTGATCATCTGAAACTTCAGCACATCCTATTCTTTTTGCTGATGGAGGGTTCTTACCTCCATGTTGGTAGTTGCTAACTATTCAGGGTGGTGTTTGCTGAACCTTGAGGTGGCTGTGGCAATTTCTTCAAATAAGACAACAATGAAGTTTGCCACATCAATTGACTCTTCCATTTCTCTGTACCATGCGATGCTGTTTGGTAGCATTTTGAAAGTAGAACTACTTTCAAATTTGAAGTCAATCCTCGCAAACCCTGCCACTGGTTTATCAACTTGGCTTATGTCATATCTAAATCCTTTGTTGTCATTTCGACATTGTTCATAGCATCTTCATTAGGCATAGATGCTACCACAAGAAACCACTTTCTTTGCTCATCCATACAAAGAAACTCCTCAGCCATTAAAATTTTATCATGAAAGTGAAGCAATTCAGTCATTTGACCAGGCTCCACTTGCAATTCTCATTCTCTTGCTGTCTCTATCATATCTACAGTTACTTCCTCCACTGAAATCTTGAACCCCATCCATGTGGGTTGGAATCCAATTCTTCCAAATTCCTGTTCATGTTGACATTTGATGTCCTCCCATGAGTCACAAATGTTCTTAATGGCATCTAGAATAGTGAATCCTTTCCAGAAGGTTTTCAATTGGCTTGCCCTAGATCCATCAAAGGAATCACTCTTTATAGTAGGTATAGACTTATGAAATATATTTCTTAAACTAAAAACACTTGAAAGTCAACTTTGCTCCTTGATCCATGGGCTGCAGAACGGATGTTGTACAGCAGGTATGAAAACAACATCTTGTACATCTCCTTGAGAGGTCTTGGGTGACCAGGTGCATTGTCAGTGAGCATTAACATTTTGAAAAGAATCTTGTTTCTGAGCAATAGATCTCAATAGTGTGCTTAAAATATTCAATAAATCATACTGTAAACAGATGTACTGTTATACAGGCTTTGTTGTTCCACTGACAGAATTAGCATAATTCATACGGACCCTAGGATTTTCAGAATGGTAAGTGAGCATTGGCTTCAACTTAAAGTCACCAGCTGCATTAGCTCCTAACAAGACAGTCAGCCTGTCTTTGAAGCCAGGCCTTGACTTCTCCTCTTCAGCCATGAAAGTCCTAGATGGCATTTTCTTCCAATAGAAGGCTATTTCTTCTATACTGAAAATCTGTTGTTTAGTTTAGCCACCAGGATCAGTTGTCTTAGCTAGATGTTCTAGATAATCTGCTACAACTTCTCCATCAGCGTGTTGTTCTACTTCACTTCCACTTTTATGTTACGGAGGCGGCTTCTTTTCTTAAACCTCATGAGCCAACCTCTGCTAGCTTCCACTTTATAGCTTCCTCACCTCTTTCAGCCTTCATAGAATTGAAGAGAGTTAGGGCTTTACTCTGGATTAGGCTTTGGCTTAAGGGAACATTTTGGCTGATTTGATCTTCTATCAACCACTAGAACTTTCTCTATATCAGCAATAAGACTATTTCACTTTCTTATCATTTGTATGTTCACTGGAGTAGCACTTTTAATTTCCTTGAAGAACTTTTCCTTTGCATTTACAACTTGATTAACTGTTCAGTACAAGAGGCCTAGCTTTCAGCCTATCTTAGCTTTCAACATGCCTTCCGCACTGAGTTTAATCATTTCTAGCTTTGACTTAAATGCAAGAAACACAATTCTTCTTTTACGAACACTAAGAGGCCATTGTAGGGTTATTAACTGGCTCGATTTCAATATTGTTGTCTAAGGGAATAGGGAGGCTTGAGGAGAGGAAGAGAGACAGGGAATGTCCTGTCAGTTGAGCAGTCAGAACATACACATTTGTCAATTAAATTTGTTGTCTTATATTGGCTTGGTTTGTGGCACCCTAAAACAATTACAATAAGAACATCAAACATCACTAATCACAGATAGCCATAAAAGATATAATAAATGAAAAATTTTGAAGTATTGTGAAAATTATCAAAACGTGACACAGAGGCACAAAATGAGCACGTTATTGGAAAAATGGTTCCAATACGCTTTTTTGAAGCAGGGTTGCCACAATCTTCAATTTGTAAAAGATGCAATATCTGGAAAGTACAATAAAATGAGGTGTGCCTGTAGTTTTTTTTGTGTGCGTGATTTTACATTTTTCAACACCATACATCAAATCTAAGTGAAATGGCTGATCCTTGATTGAACCTTGTATTTTTTTTTAAAAAGGACATTTCTAGCTGGGCATTGTGGTGGGTGCCTGTGGTCCCAACTACTAGGGAAGCTGAGGCAAGAGAATCACTTAAACCCAAGAGTTTGAGGTTGCTGTGAGCTGTGACCCCACAGCACTCTACTGAGGGTGACAAAGTGAAACTCTGTCTCAATTTTTTTTAAAAAAAGGACATTTCTAAAATAAATAAATAAGACATTTTGGGGATAACTGAGGAAATTTTATTATGAACAACATATTAGATAAAATTAAACTTCTCAGATGTGATAATGGATTGTGGTTATGTAAAAGAATATTCTTATTATTTGGAAATGTGTGCTAGAAGTAGTTACAGATAGAGCATTGTTATATCTGCAACATAATTTCAATGATTTTTTTTTTTTTTGAGACTATGTCTCATTTTGTCCTTTGTCGCCCTGGGTAGAGTGCTGTAGTGTCATCTCACAGCAACCTCAAACTCTTGGGCTTAAGTGATCCTCTTGCCTTAGCCTCCTGAGTAGCTGGGACTACAAGCACCTGCCATACACCTGGTTATTTTTAGAGATAGGGTCTCATTCTTGCTCAGGCTGGTCTTGAACTCCTGAGCTCAGGCATTCCACCCACCTCGGCCTCCCAGAGTGCTAGGATTACAGATGTGAGCCACCGCACCCGGCCAATGATTCATTTTTAAAAATTGCATAGATATATAGAGAGGGCAAATAGGGCAAAAAGTGAAGTGTATCTAGGTTTTCATTCTATTTCACTTTTTCTGTAAGACTGTAATTTTTAAAATAAGTTGTCTAGAATGTAAGCAGGGATAACAGGTTTACTTTAAATGATGGATATGGGTTTGATTATAGCCTATACCTCAGCTTCCTCAGAGGTACCTTCTCATGACCACACTCTCCCATAACATCCAGCCAGACAGTCAATCCTGGAAGGCCAAGAGCACCTCCCTGCATAAGCTCCAAAACCAGAGAAGTTCTGAAGCAACCCAAGTGCCCAAGGACAGGCCATGTTTTCCCTGAGGAACATGGGCCCCTACAGGGCAAGTCGAGGAGGCTGCCAATTCCAGGAGGCTGCTAATTCTAGGCTCCCTCTACTTCAAAGAAACAGAAAACCCAGCTCAAATCCAAGGCAGCCCTGAAAGGTTAGGCCTATTCTGGCCAAATTCTAATTGTCTGATTAGAAAACAAGATGAACTAGGCTCCATTTTTTCTCATCTGAACCTAATGTGTCATATATAGCTGAATAACAGGTGAGAGCTACTTCTCCCTGAACCTTGGTTTCATCCCCTGTAAGGCCCAGGTAGATCATCCCTAAGATCTGCATCTGCTCTAACAAACAGGAACCCACTATAAATCCTCACCCCATGACTCTTCAGTGCTCATCTTCATGCTGTTTCCCCTTCTCTTTCCTTCAGATTCTGGGCATTAATGTGAAGGCCACAGTCCTGATGACAAAGGCAGTGCTGCCAGAAATGGAGAAACGAGGGTACAGTGAGTGAGACTGGGTGAGATGGGGCTAAGGGAGTGCTCTCCACCTGAGAAGGTCAGCTCTTTTCTTTTTCCAGAGGTGGCTCAGTGGTGATTGTGGCCTCCATAGCAGCCTTCAATCCATTTCCTGTAAGAACCCTTTTGTCTGCCCCTTTCTGTCCCATCTTCGATCTCACATCTTTCCATCCCTCCAGTTGCCCAAAGAACCTTGTGTCCCCTTTTAGAATCACACCACCAATTCCCTTCCCAGAATAGATGTGTTGCTCCTTGACTCCTAACTGAAGGGATGTCTAGCCACATGACAATTTCCTGTGACTCTACAGGAAATACCGTATTGACCACCAACCTTTATGTCTAATAATAAGAACCAAGAATGACCTGGAAACTATGCACCTAACCCATTCTCTTTTTTCCCCAGGGCCTGGGCCCTTACAATGTTAGTAAAACAGCTTTGCTGGGCCTTACAAAGAACATGGCCATAGAGCTGGCCCCGAGGAACATTCGGGTGAACTGCCTGGCACCTGGGCTTATCAAGACTAGCTTCAGCAGTATGGTGAGGAAGAAGAGCCCTGCATCCCACTGGAATTCCTTTCAGAACATCCATCTTCTTGAATGGGGAGGCCCAGTACCTGAGTCCTCATCTACCCCCATCCCCTCCTTCCTGGACTTTTCCATATTCCCTATCTGTACCAGCCACCCTAACCAGAATAGACTTCTACACTCCTTTCCTGAGGTAGAGGGAGGAAACTGAGGAATTCAGACTCTACTCACACTGTTTCCTCTCTCCTTAAGTGGGTGAGAATTAGAGAGACACAGAGAAATGCCTCACTAGAACCTGAGGTGAAGGAAACAGAAAAGGGCGGTGGGGAGAGCTGGGAGCCAGGAAAATGTAGAAGTGAAATGGGTGAGTCTTTCCATTCTTCCTCTGAACGGAGGTGAGGACAGGCAGTTTCTTTCTTCCCTCTCTGTCCCTCTGTTGCCTCTTCTTGCATATAAAGAGATTTCCCTTATTCCTGCAGTTCTGGACGGACAAGGCAAGAGAGGAAACCATGAAAGAAACCCTTCGCATAAAAAGGTAAGCTGTCACAAGGGAGGGCTAAAGGGAGTGAAGATGGAAAGGTCTGGTTCCTAACACAGTCCGCAGCTCACTACCTCAGACCCATAGATAACACAGGCATGCTCTCTTCTGGCTCACAGACTTCACAAGTTCATAAACACTCTATCACTGCAATGACCCAAGCAAAGAGTGTGCTTTTATTGCAAATGGCAAATATGGAGGTGTCTGCGTTTCAGTAGAGCAGCGCTCTGGAAGAAGCCCTGATCCTCTCTCCCCCTGGGTGTTTGCCTCCACCTCTGGACATCTGTGGGTATCAAAACCAAAACAATGCTTTTTTATTTCCCCTTGAATAAAGTCATGTTTCCAAGGCTCAGGTGGATGATCCTATAATCCAAATAAAAGGAATGATGAGCTTTACTAAGCTCTAAACTCCCTCTAAGGAAGTTACTCTCTTCCTCAGTAAGCTAGCTGAACTGTTCAGGCACATTTGTCTGGCTCCCTTTCCTATAAGTTCCCTGCCTCTCTCTGCCTTCTGGTTTCTCGGTGCTCTCTTATCTTCAGCTTCTGCATCTTGTCCCCTCAAGGACAAATGCCTAGACTCCCTGAAATCCTCCCAAAGCCATTATGATGCCAGGCATGAACTACAGGCCTAGTTCACAACTCTCTAGTGTGGGTATTGTCATCCTGGAGCCCCCAGTGAATAATCTAGCCCCATGTATCTCAATCCTGGATGCACATTAGAATCACTTTGTAAACTGCAGAAGCTCAGGCTCCACTCCTAGAGATTCTTCAATTGGGCCTGGGTCATGGTTTTTTGGTGGTTGTTATTTTGCATATAAAGAGATTTCCCTTATTTTTATTTCCCTTCCATTTGTAATGGAAGCACACTTTTTGCTTGGGTTGTTTTTTTTTATTAAGCCTCTCAAATGCTTGCAAGGTGCAGCTAGGATGGAGAACCACTAAAACACTAATTCAGGCCTTCTAAGTTTGAGTTATGCTACTCACCCCTAGGGCATTCCATAGTAGTCACATTAAAGTCCTAACTGTGCAAACAATGAGAATTAGCACATTCTTACAAAATGAACCTGGCTTTAAGGGACAAATATATATTCCTGAAAAAGCTGTCTATAAATTCAACTTGTACAAATGGAATCATTTTAAACACAGTTTTTACTGCCACACAGACTCCCTGACACTTGAGTCATATGCACACATATGAAACAAATTCTTTTGACATATAAAATAGTTGCTCGCCTTTTTCTCTATATAACTTTGGCTTTTGGTGTCCTGAGCTGTCTAAAAACCAGTGTGTCTCTATATTATAAGAATATAATATATAATGGTTTTTGTAGAGTACAGTATGTTTATACTAAATTATAACACCTTATCCTCATTGTAACCCTATTTAATAGGTGGGAAGTACACTGGTCCTGAAAAAATCATCTGCTAACTCTTGATGAAGCAAATTTCATTCCTAGTGAGCCAGGTGAGGGGCCTGGCCTGTTTGACTTTTATTCTCTTCCTTGTTTCCCTTATCCCCCAGGTTAGGCAAGCCAGAGGAGTGTGCAGGCCTCGTGTCTTTCATGTGCTCTGAAGATGCCAGCTACATCACTGGGGAGACAGTGGTGGTGGGTGGAGGAACCCCATCCCGGCTCTGAGGAGCTGAATGAAGACAGTCCACAGGGCAGACAAAGGTGGGCTCCAGCTCTTGGGTGTTGTTCCAGCATTCATCCCCTGCCTTTCCCACATCTCCCTATCATACTGCTCACCTCACAAAATCAGTCTGCCCTGAACAAGATACAGCCTTCCTGAGTTAAGGCCAGGTATTAAGAAGATTCCCGCTGTTTCTGGGGCCTTGGATAAATGCCTCCCCTGAGAACACAGGGCAGACTTGCTGAGAAGGCTGAACATACCCAGCAAAGACCAACAAATATATATACTTTTTATTTCTGGGCCTCTAGAGAATTAGGAAGATGGGAAAGAAGAAACCCGGCATGGAAGGAGCAGGGTTGGAAACTAACAACTTGCAAATGAAGTGCAAATAAAATGCAGATGATTCTACTGCTTTGAATCAATGTGTTCATTTCTCAGTGTGGGGTCCTTAGCTGAGCAGAGAATCTCTATGAATCTCTGGATCCCCCAAGCCCTCCTCCCTGTCTCCAAGACGTAAATGTGATGCTCAGGGGTGGGGGTGAGATGTCTGCAGAGCTGCCAGCTGGGAGGAGGTGGCACGGGAACTCCCAGGTGCTACTCTCAGCCTCACATCCCCAGGGATAGTGCCAAGGACGCCACAGGGATCCCCGAGGCTGGACGAACTCCCCCCCCCCCACCCCCAGATCCGGCCAGGTCCTCTCTGGCATCGCACTCGGTCCGGAGTCACCTCTCGGGTCAGCAAGGACAAGCTGGACGGTACGGAGCCGGCGGGGGAAAAGGGAGGGGTCCCTTCAAGGATAACTTAGGGATGGGTTCCCAGGCCCACAAACAAAAGAAATAGGTTCTGCCGACGGTGCCTGAGGACTGAGTGACACGAGAAGTAGCCCCCCGCCCCGGAGACTGCTCAGACAGCAGGCCACGCGCACTGGGCCGCTCACCCAGGAGCCGGCGGGAGGGGTCTCACGCGGCTCGGCCGCCCGGCGCGCATGCTCAGTCCGGCACCTCTCCGGGCGGGGCGGGAGACCGGCGCTCCGAGACGGGGGGAGGAGCGCTCGCACAGCCGCCCCTGACAGGAGCGGGCTCCGCCGCTGCTGCAGCGCTCGGCGCCGGGGCCCTGCCGGAGCCGGGTCTAGCATGTGCCGCGGCTCCCGGGCGGCGGCGGCGGCGGCGGCTCTTCTGCAGAAGCAGCAGCGGCCGCCATGGCCAAGGCCAGCGTGGAGCTCACCCGGGAGCTGCAAGGTACGAGTGCCTTGGTCTCTGGGACACCCGATCCCGGAGCATCCCAGACCCAGTGCGTTCCTCCCCGCGGTACACCCCAGCCTGGTGCCTCACGCCCCTCCCCCATACATCCCGGCTCCAAGGCAGCCCCCTGCCCCTGCATCCCAGCCTGGGCATCGCTGTCCCTGGAGCATCCTCTGCTATCCTCCTCGCCTCACCCGGTCAGGACCTTTTCGTCCCGGAGCCGCCCGTCCCGCTCTTCCGTGACAGGTGCAGTTCCTTTGCGCTCCCTGAGGCTGACTCTCAGCGTCCCTGGCCCACCCCTCGGCGAAGCGTCCAGTCTCCCCTCCGAGAGTCCCCGCTTCTCCGCCGGGCGGGGCCGGGCCCGCCCCGCCGGGGTCGGGAGCTGCCCCTGGTCCTGACTGCTGCTTGGCCAACACCCTCCCGCCTCCCGGCCCCGCCCCAGAACTGGCCCTGAAGAGCCCGTAAGAGCCGGGCAGCGCCCGGGCCAGTGGGGCAAAGAAGAGAGTCAGGGAAGAGGCCCCGGATTGAAGCTAAAACCTGAACAGGGGCTCTGCGGCTTGCCTCCCACAGCCCTCCACCCAGCCTGTCCCCTTTGCACTTCCCACCACCCATACCTCAAGGAAGGCCTCTCCTGTTTGTGTGCTTCTCAGACCTAGCCCAAACCAAGGCCAGGGCCCCAGCACTGCCACAACCCTGACCCCCAGAGGCGGGAGCGCAGCCTAGCCCACGCAAAGAGCAGGATGCTCAAGGATACTCAGAGGCATGGTGCACTGTGGCGACTTCCCACACCTGCACACACACAAGCGCAATCAAGAGATGTGTATAAACACATTTTTTACAGAAACCACACCCCCACCACACACACACACACACACACACACACACACAATATCTGGATAATTCTACCAGCAGATGGGGGGTATGGGGCTCATTTAAACACTAACTCCTTCCCACCCCCCTCCATTATCACCCCTCCCCCCCCCACACACACACACAACACATACAGGAACTACCTGGCTCCTGTGCCCCTTTCAGCATACACATTCACACTTACCCAGCCCCACCAATGGCAGGCATACTCAGCCTCCCTAACATCTTCAAGAAGCGTGCACACACTCGTAGTAAAGGCAGACACTTACACCCAGACCACCTAGAATACAGTCAGAGGGACACCCCCACACCCCCACACACTGACTCACTGTGTATGTGTCGATGGCTGTTGTAGTGCACGGGTTGGAAAAATCCTTCACACTCTCAAAAGTGTAAGACACATCCTCCCACAGAGACAGTCAGCAACTGTCCCCTGACTCAGGGACATCAGGAGCCAGAGTTTTCTCCATACCCCACTCTGTCTCTAATAAGAAAAGTCAAAAAAAAAAAAAAAAGAAAGAAAGAAACGAGAGAGAGAGAGAAAAGTCACCCAAAAAGGAAAGATCTCTGTCCCTGTCCTTTGTCTCTCTGTTTCTCTCTCCTCCCATCTGCCCCTGCCTCTATCTGGAGAGCCCTGGGGAAGTGGAGGTAGCCAGGGCAAGAGTAAGGGGAATTCTGAGCAGCCCCCACCCCCTTCAGACAGCATCCGGAGGTGCCTGAGCCAAGGGGCTGTGCTCCAACAACATCGTGTGAAGTTGGAGACAAAGCCTAAGAAGTTTGAGGACAGAGTGCTGGTGAGGGCATTGGCCTTGGGGAGGGAGGTGTGGCTGGCAAGGGCAGCTGGCCAATAGAGGGAGCCTGGGGGCAGGAGAGACAGGTGGGTGAGCACCAAGGAGACAAAAGCCTGGGGATAGGGGCAAGGCTGGCCTGGGTTGATGCCCAGGAGCCCAAGGTAGGGCAGGAGACAGGGGGGACTCCCAGAGAAGAGCTGAGGGCTAAAGGAGGGCAGGGGCACCAGGGCCAAGTCAGTTGCCATGAGCGACCAATATTCTTTCCCTCACTCTGCAGGCCCTGACCTCCTGGCGCCTCCACCTTTTCCCCCTTAAAGTCCCAGCCAAGGTGAGTTGGGCTGAGGAGCAGGAAAGCACCTGGCATGCTCCCTCCCAAGCCTGGTGATTCAGGTCCTTACCAGGAGCTGAGCCTCTCCATCCCTCCCAGGTGGAGAGCTCCTTCAATGTCCTGGAGATCCGTGCCTTCAACACGCTCAGTCAGAACCAGGTGAGCACCAGGGCTAGGTCCCCACTATTGGGCCAGCTGGAAGGGGGGGAGGGGGATTAGAGTCTGAAGCTCTGTTGCTTGATCTTCCCCAGATCCTAGTGGAGACAGAGCGTGGCATGGTGAGCATGCGGCTGCCATCAGCAGAGAGCGTGGACCAGGTGACACGACATGTGAGCTCTGCCCTCTCCAAGGTCTGCCCTGGCCCTGGGTGAGTGGCAAATGAGGGTCTCTCTAGGCATTAAACAACAGGGAAATTTCTTCCCTCCCTCCTTCCCCTGGATGTGGATTCCTGGGACAGCAAGAAGAGTTCTCATGTCCCCAGACTGGCTTTTCCTGAGGATTTAGGAGGTATAAGAGGAGAAATGAGAGCCTCCTTCTAGCTCTTTTTGGGATGATTTGTTTCCAGGTGTTTGATCCGGCGTGGAAATGCAGACACTCCAGAGGGGCCCCGAGACACATCCCCCAACTCCGAGACTTCCACGTCTACTACCCACAGTGTCTGTGGTAAGCAGGGGAAGACATGAGGAAAGCGGGCCCTAAACCACTCTGCCTCACAGCCAGAGTCCTTTGTGCATTGGTATGTTGCCAGGGGGTGCCCCACGGGGGTACAGCTCTCAGACCTCAGGAGGTTCATGGCATAGCAGGAACCCAGGGCACTGGCACATAAAGTAGCCTTGACTGTTCCTTGAACCCCAAGCTGGTTCCTCATCTACTTACCCTTCAAGGAACCAGCCCCTCTACTGCCCCACAGGTGGCTTCTCGGAGACCTATGCTGCCCTGTGTGACTACAACGGTCTGCACTGCCGAGAGGAGGTGCAATGGGTGCGTTGGGCAGGGACCTGGAAGGGGATGGGTGGGACCTAGAGGGAGGAAACTGAGAGGAGGAAACAGGTGTGAGTCAGTTCTATTTCTCCAAGGATGTGGACACCATCTACCATGCTGAAGATAACCGGGAGTTCAATCTTTTGGATTTCAGCCACTTGGAGAGCAGGTAAGCAGATGGGGCAGAGACTCAACCCCAAATTCCCAGCCTCAGCTGAACCCTGGCCCTTCCCAGGATCTCCCTTTGATCCCACTTATAGCCCTAGCTCTATCTCCCCAGTTCCACCTACCCCCACTGCCATCTATCTATCTAGGCTTCCCCCACCCTCGCCAATGCCCCATCCCTGGACTCTATCTCTCTCTCTCTCTTTTCTTTCTTTTTTTTTTTTGAGACACAGTCTCACTATGTCACCCTCAGTAGAATGCCATGGCATCACAGCTCACAGCAACCTCAAACTCTTGGGCTTAAGTGATTCTCTTGCCTCAGCCTCCCAAGTAGCTGGAACTACAGGCACCCACAACACCTGGCTAGTTGTTGTTGTTGTTGTTGTCATTGTTGTTTAGCAGGTCCAGGCCGAGTTTGAACCCACCAGCTCCAGTGCATGTGGCCAGCGCCCAAACTACTGAGCTACAGCACCAAGCCCCATCCCTGGTCTCTTCTTACCTGCCCCAGCCACCTGCTCACCACCTTCCTTCCCCCTCTATATCCCCACAGAGACTTGGCCCTAATGGTGGCAGCCCTGGCCTACAACCAGTGGTTCACCAAACTCTACTGCAAGGACCTGCGGCTGGTAGGAACCAGGAGTGGGTGGTGAGGGGGAAAGTGCCCTCCTTGGCCCCTGATCTCAGGACCCCCTCTGTCCTCAGGGCTCTGAAGTATTAGAACAGGTGCTACATTCCCTGAGCAAGTCGGGGAGCCTTGAAGAACTGGTGCTGGACAACGCCGGGCTTAAAACGTGAGGCCTGCCTCCTCCTTGAGCAGCAGTGCTCCCTTGCTGTAGTCAAGGGCCCCAGAACCTCAGAGCATGATATGGGCTTCTGGACTCTCTCATCCAGCTCCTCGCTTTACAAAAGAGGATACTGAGGTCCAAAGAGAGCACAAAGCACGTCAGTGGTCAAGCTGAGACTCAGACCTAAGTTTCCTGACCCCAGCTCCATGGCCCTTACCCAGGATACTCCATGCACCATCCCATTTTTCCATCCACTACAAAGCAGGGTGGGCTCCTCCAGTCTTGAGAACCAGAAGCTTTGAGCTTTGTCTCAACACAACTTTCCAAGGTGTGGAATGCTCCCAAGTACCCCAGAGTGGTGGCAGGTTTTGAGCTGCTTCCCCGATAGGAGCCTCTGACCACTGCAGCCCCAGCCAGCCAGGCAGGAAGAGGAGAAGAGGAAGCCCGGGGGCTGGGGGCTGGGACTCAGCTCAGGACAATCCTTCCTCCCTACCCTGAAGGGACTTTGTCCAGAAGCTGGCCGGGGTGTTTGGGGAGAACGGGAGCTGTGTGCTGCATGCCCTCACTCTGTCCCACAACCCCATCGAGGACAAGGGTGAGCCCCAGCCCTGAATCCTATCCCCACTGCAATGCAGACCCCTGTCCTAGCCCAGACCCCAGCCCAGGTCTGAAGAGGGGCTCTCCAGCCTGATTCCAGCCCCTGCCCCGACACCTCTAGCCTCGACCCCAGGCCTGTACCCAACTTGAGTCCCCAGTCTGACTGCACCACCTGTACCACTACCCAGCTTCTCACTGGGTACAATTTTTTCTCTACTCCCCAGGTTTCCTCAGTCTGAGCCAGCAGCTCCTCTGCTTTCCCACTGGCCTCACCAAACTGTGCCTGGCCAAGACTGCCATTTCCCCTCGAGGTACTTGCACTGGAAACTCTGACCTCTGACCCTCCCCCGGTGCTGCCTGGTGTTGAGTCCTAGCGGTATACCCCCACACGCACCCACCATCCCAGACACCCCAAGTGGTGACAAGCTCCCTGGCAGTTCTTGAGCTGCTCCCTCCATGGGGTCCTCTGACCATTGCAGCCCCAGCTAGACAGGCAGGAAGAGGAGGTGGGGACGCCCAGAGGGGAGCAACAGTTTGGGACGGGGATTTATGTACTGAGGGGAAGATGTGGGGATGGGGGCCAACCCAGCCCAGTGCCCGCTGTGCTCAGGGCTCCAGGCGCTCGGCCAGACCTTCGGGGCCAACCCTGCCTTTGCCAGCTCCCTTCGATACCTGGACCTGAGCAAGAACGCTGGGCTGCTTGCCACAGACGAGGCAAATGTGAGTCCACAGAACACAGCCTCAGCCCCCTGAGAAGCAGGGGTAGGCTTCAGGACCCAGGCTTCTGCCCTGTGGCCCTGGAGGTGGAGGGACTCCATCATCCCTGCCCCCACACCCCCTCTGTCCTTCCTTCTCCAGGCCCTCTACAGTTTCCTGGCCCAGCCCAACGCCCTGGTGCACCTGGACCTGTCAGGCACTGACTGCGCCATTGACTCGGTGAGGGCTTGGTAGTAAGAAGCCACTCTGAGGTGATTTGGGGAGGCCACGGCAGGCCCCTGTCTCACATATCCTCAACCCTGAGTACAGAGGCAGGCAGAGTTGTCGGGATGACTTCAGGTTCAGTGAATTATAAGGCAACGTCCATAGCTCCTACCATGGTGCTTTATCCAGGTCATGAGGTCATGCTGGCTGTAACTGAGAGCTACCCATTGCTCTGTCCCCCAGCTCTGTCCCCCAGCTGTGCGCCCTGACAAGCCTGAATCCACAGAGGAAGGATGCTTTCCCTGACTTAAACAAAGGCACCTTTGGAACCAGTGGGGGCCCTGGCTTTAACACCCTCACCCCACTCCTGGAAGCCAGGCAGGGACCAGACACACTTTCTACGGAGGGAAAAACTGAGGCTTTAGGGAGCTGAATAGACACCCACAGTGGAGCACACATAGACTGACCCTGGGAGTGAAGAGTCAGGACCTTGATGGGGAGGGAAAAGGAGTCCTGGCCCTACTGGCCCACCCCTCCCAGCCTCTCTGAGACCCACCATGTCTCTCACACAGCTCCTAGGTGCCCTGCTTCATGGCTGCTGCTCCCACCTTACCTACCTCAACCTGGCTCGCAACAGCTGCTCCCACAGGTGGGAACAGGAGGAGCTACAGGGGCAGCTGGAGTGAGCCACACTATCCCTCTCCCTCACTGACCCCACGGGTCCCCACAGGAAGTGTCGGGAGGGCTCGCCAGCCTTCAAGCAGTTCTTCAGCAGTGCCTACACTCTGAGCCACGTCAACCTGTCTGCCACGAAGCTGCCCCTGGAGGCCCTCAGGTCGGGTGGGTGCAGGGTTGGGGGCATTCAAGGGAACCATGAGGAGCAGGGAGGGGTAAAGTTGGGTCTCCTGCCTTCCTACTACAGGGCACTGCTTCAGGGGCTCTCCTTCAACAGTCACCTTAGTGATCTGCACCTGGACCTCAGCAGCTGTGAGGTGCGACCTCAGCCCCCACCTGGCACCCCAGTGGGCATTTCTCTGATCATAGGCAAACCCCGGCTCCATCCCGCCTCCAAGCTATCCCTCTGAGACCCCTGACCTGACCACACCTCCACTTTCGGGCCTCAGTCTGTGGCTCTGGCCCTCTTTGTAGAGGCTGTTGAAGTTCAGTCTCCAGTCTCTCTCCCCTAAAGCTTTGGGTGGGAGATTCCAGGCTTCCCCAGCAGAGGGCAGGAGCAAGCTGTCTTAGAAGTAGCCATCTTTCCAGCTGGAGGGAGGAAGGGATCTGCAGCAGAGAAGGGACCTTTATGATTTAAAACTCAAGTCCCATTGTGACCTTGAGTCCTGGCCACTGTGGTCTCCAAGCATTAAAGATGGCTTATCACCCACCATAAACCCTGCTTTCCACATCCCACCTTGTCCCTGCAGCTCCGCTCAGCAGGAGCCCAGGCCTTGCAGGAGCAGCTGGGAGCTGTCACCTGTGTAGGCAGCTTGGATCTGTCTGACAATGGTGAGTATAGGCTTCTCCCTTCCCTATACTTGGGGGCCAAGTGGGAAAAGGACCTAGAGTGTGGAGAACAAGCCTCAAAGAGACACCAGTGATTCTCAGCCCTCAAGGTCAGGTCTCTCCCATCTGCTGACCAGGGTTCGACTCAGACCTCCTGACACTGGTGCCTGCACTTGGCAAGAACAAGTCTCTCAAGCACCTATTCCTGGGCAAGAACTTCAATGTCAAGGCCAAGTGAGGCCCCCATCCCATCATCCACCCATCCTCTGGCTCACTGTGTTATCTCTGGCCACCTCTTCCTCCTCTAAAGGTGTGGCCCCAGCCCTGTTCCCTCCTACTTTGACCCCCCCTCCCCCCCACAGGACCCTAGAAGAGATTCTTCACAAGCTGGTGCAGCTGATCCAGGAGGAGGACTGTGTGAGTGACTGGGCCTGGGAGGGGACCTGCAGCAGCAGGGGGCTGCGGGGACTGGGCCCAACCCTTGCTTGCCCACACAGTCCCTGCAGTCACTGTCGGTGGCAGACTCCCGACTGAAGCTGCGCACCAGCATCCTCATCAATGCCCTAGGCAGCAACACCTGCCTGGCCAAGGTGGATCTGAGTGGCAATGGCATGGAGGACATCGGGGCCAAGATGCTGTCTAAGGCCCTGCAGATCAACTCCTCCCTCAGGTAGGACCCACACTTTTCCCCTCTGACCTGGACCCCCAGTTCTTCCCCCTACACACACACATGCTCCCTACTTGCCTGGATGCTCTGTACCCAGTTTCTAGAAGATCCCCCACCACCTGCAAACCATCTCTGAGTCAGCCTCACTACCCAAGAGAGAAGGGAGGGTTCCAGGAAGGGCTGTGTCCCCAGCCTCAATCGAGACCTTAGGGAATGATGACAAACTGGTACTCATCCTCTCCTCAGAACTATCCTGTGGGATCGGAACAATACATCTGCACTGGGCTTCCTGGACATTGCAAGGGCTTTGGAGAGGTGAGTGGAACAGGGCCCTGCCCTAATCCAAGCCCTCAGCCTTCCCATACCTGGACCAGGCCCAAACTACTTCAACCCTACCCCAGCCCCATTTGCACAGAAATGTTTGGAAGGGCACAGAAGAGGGAAATCACGAACAAGGGGTAGATTTTTCTCACAATAAAGGAGGCAGGGCCTCCCCTCCTCACCTGTTCCCCGACCCACCTGTGCTACTTGTGTCCCACAGCAACCACACACTGCGCTTCATGTCCTTCCCCGTGAGTGACATCTCTCAAGCCTATCGCAGTGCCCCCGAGCGCACCGAAGACGTCTGGCAGAAGGTGGAGGGTATTGTCCTAAGTAGGGTGGGACAGCAAAAGGTAGTAGGCAGCTCACACCCCCAGGCCCTGACCCTACCAACCCCATCATCTCCAGATCCAGTGGTGCCTAGTGAGGAACAACCACTCCCAGACATGCCCCCAGGAGCAGGCCTTCAGGCTGCAGCAGGGCCTGGTGACCAGCAGCGCCGAGCAAGTAAACGTTTCCCTCTGGGACCCATGGGACACCATGGGGCACGCAGAGCACACGCACCCATCACTGAACTGAGCACATGGGGGCAAAAAGAAAGAGCATATAGAATGTAGGCCCCAAATAACAGAGTAAGGCATGGGACTCCTCTGGGAGCTCACTTGGGCATCTAGGAAGGCCACACCAAGGAAAACGACGAGGCCATCCAGAGACATCACTTCCACCACTGTCCGTGCTGGCACGAGTAGCACTGCCCAGGGGTCCCTTCTGGAAAGATGTGGAATTAATGGTCCCCCTGACACTCCTGCCACTGTGTTCCAGATGCTACAGCGACTGTGTGGACGAGTGCAGGAGGAGGTGCGGGCCCTGAGGCTGTGCCCCCTGGAGCCTGTGCAGGATGAACTGCTCTATGCTCGGGACCTCATCAAGGATGCCAAGAATTCCCGGGCGGTGAGCCCTCTGTACCCCTGCATTGCCCCCATAGTCTGGAGAACCTAAAAAGGCCAACCATGCTAACCCAGGAGTGTCCAGGCCCTTTCCTGTGCATCCACCTCCCAGCCTAGAGTTCCCAGGGACCTAGTGAGGCCTGATTCCGGCCTTCTAATCATAACCCTTCCCTCTCCAGCTGTTTCCCAGCCTCTATGAGCTGGGCCATGTGCTGGCCAATGACGGGCCCGTGCGACAGAGGCTGGAATCAGTAGCCAGTGAGGTATCCAAGGCTGTGGACAAGGAACTACAGGCAAGTCCTAGAGGAGGGAGGAAGCCATGGTGGGATCACAATGTTGACCAAGGGCCTAAGCCAAGAGCTAAAGACAGAGCAGGGAGATTACCAAATGACAAGGACATGCACAGGGTTAAAACCACCCACAGTCCCACTGTGCCAAGGCATTGCTACATATCAGGCCTAGATTTTTTTTTCTGCTAGCCTTGACCTTTGCCCCTGGACTCTGGATTCTGATCCTTGAACTGACTCTCCCCTATCTATGTGGTAGGTTAGTAGGAGCAATGACCAGGAAATAGGGAAACCTGAGTGCCTAAAGCTCTGTCACTAACAGCTCTGTGAACTCAGGCAGTTCCCTGTCTCACCAGAGAGTGCTGGATTAGATAGCCTAAAGTCTTGCACTGTGGTGCCAGCCCTGACCTTACCCCTCTTGGGGATCTGGTCTCCTTCTCTCTACACTAGGTGATCCTGGAGTCCATGGTCAGCCTAACACAGGAGTTATGTCCTGTGGCCATGAGGGTGGCTGAGGGGCACAACAAGATGCTAAGCAATGTGGCAGAGCGTGTCACTGTGCCCCGAAACTTCATTCGAGGGGCGCTGCTGGAGCAGGCGGGACAGGACATTCAGAACAAGCTGGAGTGAGCCTGGGGCGGAAGGGTATCGGTGGGACTGGATTTGGCCCAGATCACTTAGGGACTTGGGGCTGGAGAACTATCAGCAATGAATAATGAATGGCACAATCTCCATTACAAGGGATAAATCTTTAACCAAATGCAACCTTGCTATTTAGGGTCTGACTGGTCTTTGCCCTAGAAATCTAAGTGCTGAGCTGGGGATTAGGAGCCAGGTGGTCCACACACAGATGTACACACACATACCTACACCAGGAGTCACCTTCTAGAAACAAAGCATTGCCTCCCCAGAGGCAGGAGCAAAGAAAAGTGAGGCAAGTCAGGTGCATGGAAACCTCTTCCTCCCAGATTTCATTATCCCTAGAGTTCTTTCATTCTGGGTCTGGTTGCCATGACTCACCAAAGCAAAGGAGAATTAGTGCACATACCTGTGAAACAGCCAGGCTCAGGAAGTGCTGGATTCTACTCTCCCAGGAGTCGGCGGGTTTCCTTAGCACCCCAGTCAACCTAGCTCTGTCCTATGGGGCTCTAGGGACGTAAACCAGAGCCCCCCTTGCTCCTCCCTCTCCTCCTGCATTTCCTCTTTGCCCACATGAAGCTGAGCTGGGTGTCAGTGAGCCTAGATGTCTGTTTATGGAGACATGAGTATGGTGGGTTCAGGGCACCTCCTCCAGCAGCCATGCTCTCCATGGACAGCCTAGCCAATGGCTCATTCTCTCAGGCCTCTGGGGAAGGGAGCAGCTCAGGGCTGTGTGGAGGGGAGTTCTGATTAGCCCCACCTATGCCCACAGTGAAGTGAAGCTCTCTGTTGTGACCTATCTGACCAACTCCATAGTGGACGAGATCCTGCAGGAGCTGTACCATTCCCACAAGAGCCTGGTAGGCTTCTAAACCCCAGCTATGGCCATGTCCTCCACTCCACATCATCCCATCTCCCTGACCACTCTACCCCTTAAGGGCCTGAGAGGTGAGCACCTTCCTTGGGATTCTATGCACACCTGTCCTTCCTTCCCTAGGCCCGACACCTCACCCAGCTAAGGACATTGTCAGATCCCCCAGTGGGGCCAGGTCAAGGACAAGATCTGTCCTCCCGGGGCCGAGGCCGGAACCATGATCATGAGGAGACCACAGATGATGAACTTGGGACCAACATTGTGAGCCTCCCTCCCCTGCTCCCCTCCTTAACCTGCACAGCATTGTCCTCTCCCACTTCTCTGGACTCCACTCAGCTCCTCATTGCACCTCCCTTCCTCACCCCAGTCCCAGCCCAGCCTCTTCCCTTCCCCCAGTGCCTCAACCCCTGAGAAGAGGGGCAGTGTGGGCTCTAAGGAGAAGGCTCTATGAGGAATGGGAGGCTCCAGGTAAGGTTTTAGTACTTGTGACCTGGTCTCACCACTCATCTCCATTTGTGCAGGACACCATGGCCATCAAAAAGCAGAAACGCTGCCGCAAGATCCGGCCAGTATCTGCCTTCATCAGTGAGTTTCCCAGCCTCAGTTCTCTGTCCTCCAGACTCCCACATCTTCTGCAGGCTCTCTTTTTTTTTTTTTTTTTTTTTTTTTTTGAGACAGAGTCTCACTTTCTTGCTCCCAATAGAGTGCTATGGCATCATAGCTCACAGCAACCTTAAATTCATTGGGCTCAAGCAATCCTCTTGCCTAGCATCCCAAGTACCTGAAACTATAGGCACCCACCATAGCACTGGCTATTTTTTTTTGGTCTTGCTCTTGCTCAGGCTGGCCTCAAACTTGTGAGCTCAAGGGATCAGCCCACCACGGCCTCCCAGAGTTCTGAGATTACAGGCGTGAGCCACCACACCCAAGCTTTATTTTTTCTTTTTTTGAGACAGTGTCTCACTCTCTTGCCCAGGCTAGAGTGTTATGGCATCAACCTAGCTCACAGCAACCTCAAACTCTTGGGTTCAAGAGATCCTCCTGCCTCAGCCTCCTGAGTAGCTGGGATTGCAGGCATGTGCTAAAACTCCTGGGTAATTCATGGGTTTTTTTTTCTTCTTTCTATTTTCAGTAGAGACAGGGTCTCCCTCTTGCTCAGGCTGGTCTTGAACTCCTGAGCTCAAACGATCCTCCCACCTCAGCCTCCCAGAGTGCTAGGATTACAGGCATGAGCCACTATGCCGAGCTCACAGGCCCTCTTTCCTTTTAATTTTTCCCTGTCTCTCCACCCTGCTTTTTCCCTGTCTCCCCTACTAGTCCCTCTAACACTGCTATCCCCGCAGGTGGGAGCCCTCAGGACATGGAAAGCCAACTGGGGAGCCTTGGGATCCCCGCTGGATGGTTCTCAGGACTTGGGGGCAGCCAGCCCACAGCTAGTGGCTCCTGGGAAGGTCTATCTGAGCTGCCCACTCATGGCTATAAACTAAAGCATCAAACACAAGGGAGGCCCCGGCCCCCCAGAACCACCCCTCCAGGACCTGGTCGGCCCAGCGTGAGTCCTAAGACCTCACAAGAGGACCAACTTCACTTAGGAATGCCAAAGCTAGGGATTCTAGCTTTAGAACCCAAATGCCAGTGACACTATTCTTGAGGGATTGGACAGGAGCCCAGACCAGCCCATTGAACAGATGAGGAATTACTCGGTTTGGATAAGAGCTAGACCTTGCCACAGATAAGAAAACTCTGTTTGCCAAGCCGGGTTGTTCTTATGTTGGTGAAAGATAGAGCTTGGTAGGAAACACCCAGTGGGACCAAGTCCAAAGGGGAACACCCAGACAGAAGGGAGGTGGGACTTGTGACCTAGATGAGCTTTCCCACAAGACATTCCTCCCAGCAGGCATTAGTACCTGGGACTCGTCAGGAGAATGGGATGGCCACTCGCCTTGATGAGGGGCTAGAAGACTTCTTCAGCCGAAGGGTCATGGATGAAAGTTCCAGGTGTGACATCTAGCCACCATTTTCAGCAGGCCCTGAGGCCCTGAAAGGGTTTCTGCATCCTCCCAGCTCCTATAGGAGTCTCTTCAACATCAATTCCCCCAAGCCAGTCTCATTAGGACATTTCCCCACATTCTCACCCCTCCCCACCCAGCCCGCTTTAGCTCCAAAGGCCTCCAAATCTTCCAGGATGGCTGGAAAGAATGGGGCCAGAGTGACCCCACAATAAGATGGTGGGGACAGGCCAGGGTGAGAGGGCTAGCAGCATCCCTAGAACAGGATGTCCATTAGTGAAGAAAGGTCCAGACAGTAGTGTTGCTTGTCATTGTCCTACGCAGACTGCACAGAGTCTGTCCAGGGAAAGGGCAGGGTCACTTGAAGAAGCTGAGAGAAGGAGGTAGGCAGAGGGAGGAAAGGGTCAATTTGAAGGAAAGAGGCTGCTGGAGGACTGTGACAGGGCAGGGAAGACAAGGACACTATCCCCCGAGAACTAAGTGGAAAGGGCTGCAGTGTGGCAGCAGAGACTAGATGAGAGAGAAAGGCAAGTTTATCAGCCTAGGATTGGGCTCCACATCTAGCATTTGTCACTAACTAAGCTGAACTCTGCCCAGCTACCCCCGGACTCTGAGGACAGTGAGGCCAGGCCTCTCGGAGCCGCCACTGCCTCCACTCCAGAAGAAGAGGCGACGAGGCCTGTTTCACTTTCGCCGGCCCCGGAGCTTCAAGGAGGACAGGGGCCCAGGGTCCCCCACCACTGGACTCCTCCTCCCTCCACCCCCACCCCCACCCCCAACTCAGGAGAGCCCCCCCAGCCCAGATCCCCCAAGCCTTGGCAATAACTCCTCTCCCTGCTGGAGCCCAGATGAGAGCAGCCACCTCCCTGGATTTGGGGGGAGCCGGGGGCCTTCCTTCCGCAGGAAGATGGTAAGTGAGGCAGGGGTACTGTGTCCTCCACTTCTCCTGCCCCACACAGAGCCCATCCCCCTACTCTACTCCAAGGGAGAACACTAGGTCCCAGGTTTCTGGGGACATTTGCCATTCTAATTCCCCTCTCCTCGAGAGTGGACCTGGTAGCCCAGAGCATGTGGGAGCGCTTCTGCTGATAGGGGCACTGGAAGAACTCCTCAGAGGGTCTAGGCCGGGCTTCCCCAGGACCTGGGGCTCAGTGGGACAGGGGCCTTTCCCACAACTTGTCTGGCTGCCTGGGGAACCCTTCTCCATCAGGAATTGCTTATAAAGAGGACACCTTGTTTCAGGGCACCGAGTGGCCAGAGCCAGGGGAGGGAGGCCCGGCCCCTGGGCCAGCACAGCAGCCAAGGGCACACAGAGTTTCCCTGTCTGGGTTAGAAAGAGCCAAGGGTTGGAGCTTCGATGGGAAACGAGAGGAGGTGAGGAGAGCCTAGAACAGCACACAGAGGTCCTGAGGGTCCCTGTCTACCACTTTCCCCTTCTTGTTCCCACATCCCTGGAAGTTCCAAAGAGAAAGCAGGTACTTTGGCATTGGAGTGTTAGCTGCAGTCCTGTCCCTACCACACGCTTGCCATGGAATCCTGGACTGGTCACTTAACCTTTTGGAGCTTCTCCTTCCTTGTCATAAATGGGGTTGTAAAAATATTTACTTCTAGAGCTCTGTTTCCCAGACTTTAGTGACTTGATTATAAGCTTTATGACTGATTTTTACCTTTTCTGTGGGCCACCTAAATTATTACTTACCTATTTTTATTTCAATCAACTCATTTTTTAACTTAGTCTGGACCTAAGCATTATCATCTTTAAAATCACAGGCTCTCTGTAATAGTCCTGTTTTCTCTACTACACATAAAATAAACATGTAACTATTAAGATAGCAGCATGTTCATTTGTGTAAACCATTTTTGGTGCCCCAAAGGTGGTATGGGTGCCACTCTTTGGGAAACACCATCCAAGTGTCTAGGGACCATTGACATCAGAGTGACATGGAGATGCTAGAGCAGAAGACCTTGGAGATGCAGTCATCCATGGAGGGGACTTTTCTTATGACCTGACTCAGCTGTCCTTTCAGGGCACAGGCCCAGACCTGGAGGGCAGTGCCCAGGCTTGGCAGAAACGGCGCTCTTCAGATGATGCAGGTGAGGATGGCCACCTTTACTCCCTTCCTCTACCCCCTCTCTCAGGGACCCTTCCTAATTTGCCTTTGCCTTTGCCTTTTCCTCTTCTTCCTTCCCTAACCCCTCCCTCCACTCCAGGCCCTGGAACCTGGAAGCCCCCTCCACCACCCCAAAGCACCAAGCCAAGCTTCAGCGCCATGCGCCGTGCAGAGGCCACGTGGCACATAGGTATGGAAAGCCTCTTCTCAGGCAGCAGCACTGAAGACCCAGGGTGTGTCCAAAGAAACAGAAGTCATGACCCCTTATGGGGGAATTTATAACCAAAATGGGGACAGTCAGACGTCAACACAGTGAAAATGTTTAAGGATAGTTACAAAGCTATTACATCCAAATGAGACAAATAGCTTAATCCCAAGAAAGACTCTGCAGAGCAAAAGTGGCCTCACCAAGGTTGGCAGATAGGAACAATGCTTTTGGATGGCTCCAGTGAATTCTTTAGGGCAGATGTCACCTCTGATCACTATCAGCACAGTGGCCTACTTTAGAAAGGCCTCTCTCCAGACCTTAGCTGGGAAGAAGGTAGGCAAGTCAAACTGCCGGCCAGTGCCAACTATGCCAGGCCCAGCCCAAAACATTTCAGCCTCCTCCGGAAGTAGCTTGACATCAACCTACTCTCAGCTCACTCAGAAAGGTACCCCAAAGAAAGGGCAAGAGCTCTGCCTTGGAGGTTAAAAACCCTGGATGTTAGTCTGACTCTGTCACCTATGAACTTAAGTAATTTACTTTCTGGCTCCAGGACTAGAGGAATAAAAGGGAGGGGGATGATTTCAGGCATGACACTTGCCTTTTGCTGAGTTCAGAGTACCTTCCATTTACAGAGCCACTAAAGAAAATCTCGCTTAGAAGGTTGATGCTGATCGGCTCAGCTTCAAATTAAGTTCCCAGAGGCCTGGAATATGACTCTTCAACAATATTGCCACAAGGAGACAAAATCTCCTTGTAGATGTAGACATCCCCTCCCACTCCTCCACTTCCACCCCCAGCCTAGGGTGCTAGGACTGGAAAGAGCTAGGAGCTGAGCAGGTGGATGTGGCTTGGGTGGTCCGCTCCCTGTTGTCCCCTCCTGCCCATGCTGCCCCAGCCCTCCCTCCCCTGTAGTGCAGACCCAGCAGCCCTGGGGCATGGCAGTGCTTTTGTCCCTGTCTCATCCCCAGAGGCCAATCCAGCACTAGGGACATCATTGCTGATTTTCCCATCTTGCACAGACTAGTTAATCCTTCCCAAACAGGGTTTATTCCTCATTTAGGAAACCACAATAGTCAGATGCTTCACTGCACACACACTTCCAGGTCACTCTCAAACTCACTTCATAGACAACATCTTCCAATGTCATACCCACAGGCTCATGTTGTTTACAGCTACAGGGGCAGGAGATGAGTGTTCCAGGGCACCTCTCCATCTAAATCAGACTGTCAGACAGAGTTCTGGGAATGCCAGGCTGCAGCCTTGGCAGGGCACCTTGACACTGCAGCCCTGAATGGGCAGCCATCCCTGTGGACCCAGCAAGCCCTGGGCCCTGGCTCTGCCCAATAGGAAGGGGGTCAGATACTGCTCTGCAAAAGGGGTAGCCAGGCCAGAACTTCCTCCAAAGGTGATGGCCTCAGGAAAATCCTGGGGACCAAGGGCTAAGGAAATGGTGAGGATAGAAGGGAGCATCATGATGTTGGCAGAGATGTGGGAGCAAATGGTCTTGGAGGGGAAGCCCTGGCCCCAGGGCTTCATGGACAGAAGAGACAGGAAGGGCCATGCAAGAATGCCTTTTCCTACAGCTTCTCCTCTCTGCCATCCCTCAGCTGAGGACAGTGCCCCGAACCACAGCTGCCAGAGCCCCAGCCCAGCCTCCCAAGATGAGGAGGAGGAGAAGGAGGGGTCCCTATTTCCAGAGAGGACAGTTCCAACTAGGAACGCCAAGGTGAGGGCCAGCAAGGTGGGTGGGGAAGGCACTCTGATGAGACAAAGGAACTAACCTAGCATCTTCCTTCTTCTGCCAGCTGCAGGATACTCCTTTAGCTCCACGCCCCCCCAAGCCAGTGGCTATACCGAGGGGCCGCTGGGCCCCCCAGGAGCCAGAGGGCAGGGAGGAGGTGGAGGCTGCTGGTGCAGCCCCAGGAGTCAACAAACCCCGGCTACGGCTGGGCTCACAGCAAGACCAAGAGGAGCCTGAGGTCCAAGGTTTGAACCCTCGCTGAGTAGTGGGGAGGGATCCAGAAGCTCTGGGACTTTACTGTCCACATCAGGTCTTCTTCCAGGTCATGGGATGAATGACAATCAGGATTCATGGCCTGGATGAATACTTCAGCCTGTATATCTCACTCATGTGCCCAGCCTGCCTTGACTGTTATTTCAGGGCCCCCTGATCCAAGTCGCCGGACTGCCCCCCTGAAGCCTAAGAGGACACGGCGGGCACAGTCCTGTGACAAGCTAGAACCTGATAGAAGACGGGCCCCTGACCCCACAGGTGCCAGTGATGAGAGGGCAGGTCTCCCTTCCCAGCCATCTATCCAACATGGCACCCCCCAAACCCTGTCACTGGGTGGCTGGCTCTCCCTGCCCAGGAAACAACACTCCCTGGATTTGTCCCCAACAGGAACCAGTGAGCCAGGAACAGATTGACAGCTGCCACATCCTTCCCAGCCCTCCTCTCGACATGTGCCTCACAAGGACTCAGATCCCCATCCACCCAGGCTCCCCCAGGCTCCCTGCCAAGCCCTGTCCTACAGGGTAGGACGTCAGGACCAAGCGTGGGGAGGCAGGAGGCAGGGGGGCCGAGGAGGGAGGGAGCAACCTGGAGAGAGGGAGGCTCTCAATGTCTCACTCTGCAGAGAGCTTCTGGGTGGAGCCTGTCTCTTCTCCCCAAGAGGGATCTCTGTCCCTCCATCCCCAGGGGCTCTCTCCTACTTGTATAGAATAAAAAAACAAAATCATGGCATGCCTCCAGTCTCTGCTGTCTTCCCCATTCACTGCCCCCACCCTCTGCTCCCTTCCCACAGCTCGCTTGGTCACAGTAGGGAAGTGAGGAACACCCCTCAGGGATGGGACTGGGGTCCTGAGAGAAGAGGGAGAAAGAACAGACACCTGTCAAGGGAAGGGGACTGATAAGTACCCAAACCAGGGTGCAGGGTCAGGGCTGACATGGCTGGAGAAGAAACCAAACTAACAGCAACTAACACCAGTGTCTGTCTGGCTTCTGGGGATGTGAGGGGATTGAAAGACTCCAGTGTGCCAGAGGGAGATTGGGGAGCATGGTGTGTGTGTGCATGCATACACATGTGTGTACACACCAATGATGGAATTACATGGGGGTGCATCATCCTGCAGCACCCTCAATAGTAAAAATCTCCCAGTAGAGTGGCTTGTGAACGGAAGTCTCCACAGCATGAGAAGGTCGATAATTAAATTAATATTTCCCAGGGTGTCCTAACAAATACTACCTTGGCATTCAAGACCCTACACAAAAGCCTCTTCTTCTGTGAAGCCTTCCCCAATTCCTTCCTCACTCATCCAAATTGAAGCCTCCTTTAATTTACCCGCGCTGCATCCTGAGCAGGTCCAGAACTTCACATCCACTACACTTAATCACATTTGTGTATTGGCTTATAGTCTCTCTGTTCCATGTATGTCTGCTCCCTAGGAGCCGGGGCTGTGTCCTAATTACCTGTGTAGCCCCAGCACTAGGCACAGTGCCTGACACCCAGGAGACAGTCAATAGATGACAGCTACACTGTATCAATATCTGATCAACTTAAGGAGATGGAGAGTGAAGGCGTCCTGGTGAAAGCGCCTGCTTATTCATCCCAAATCACCACGTGCCTAAATGTCTTTGCTCGTAGCTGGCAGCTTCCCTTCCTAGGCAATTGCTTACTTCACCCTGGTCTCACCAGGAATGACTAATGTCTTATTTCCTTAAGATCTGTGCATGGCCCAGCCCCTCCCACAAGAATATGGCCATAATGATTGAATCTCTGGGGGCGTTGGGTACACTGTGGCACCAGGAAGAAGTTTTGGGAGTCAGTTATTCAACATATCCCCACAAACACTGTGCAGTCCTGTCTTCAGGAGCTGCTTGACCAGGACATGAGGCTGTGTGTCCTCAAGCCATCACATCCATCTCCTATGTCTTGTTACAAAAAGGTGGCTCAAGATATGGCATCATCCTCTAAGCTGTGAAGTTTAGCAAGGTGCGTGATGGCTTTTAAGGTGGATTTAAGATCTATATTCTGTTGTATTCCGGGTTGAAGTGAGTGTATGTGCATGTGTGACAAGGACAGTCCAGTGTCCTTTTATATGTGACTGCAGATATCCTTAACAACTGAATGATATTGAAAGTATTGTAAGACTGGGTGTGTTTCCCAGTGTGTATCTGTGGGGCTGTAACTGTCATGGTGTCACAGTGAGTTTATGTACTGGCATCTGTGCATGTCAAGATATGTGTGAGCCTGTGAGTCGTGGGTGCATGTGTCGCCATCATTTCTCTGTGTGAATGTGCCTGTGTGCACGCACCACTGCAATGTGTGCATCTCTGTGATTCTGGGTGTGGGTGTGGCGTGAAGGGGAAGATGTATGTCACTGTGTCTGCGGGGGTCCTGCCTCTGAGCCACCCCCAGCCCGCCCTCCTCCCCTGCTTCTGTGGCTCCCTCCCAGGCAGTGGCCCTGCCCCTTCCCTCTTCTCCCTCCCAATCCATCTGTGCGGGGGGGCTGGTGCTGCGGCCCCCCCACCCCTCCCCATCCAGCCCCATAAATAGCAGCAGAGCCGGAGCCAGAGCCGGCGCCAGCGGCTGGAGCAGCAAGGCAGGGCCAGGACCCGAGAGCCGGAGAGAGAAGCCCCCAACTGAAACCCAGGTAAGCCCACCCTTCCTCCCCAGCCCAGCCCCAGCCACACCAGCCCAGGTTGGCCCAGTCTCCATAACAACATCTCCTGTAGCCCCCAGAGCGGTCCAAGCCTTGCTCATTCCTTTTACCACCACATGCCCCTGCCTATCTCAGGGGACTGACGATAACTGGGAGACTTGTGGCTGAAAGGTAGAGACCCCTACACACCCCTGCCCAGACCCTCCCTCACATATCCATAAAGGCACACATTGTGGGGTGGTGGGTACCCAGCCACAGTCCCGGATCTAAGGGAGGTATAAGAACTTCACACCCTCCTGGAGATGGACACACAATGGGTAGGGGGTGGGGGACACACACAGAAGATGGGCACTCAAACATACCAAGGCACGTTCACTTGAGGAAGCACAACATGGGATCAGACAACCTCACCCTGAAATCTGGACAGACACAAAGAGATGGACTGACCAGCCATGAACTTGGGTCAGCGTACCCCTGCCTGCTTCTACCTGAGGCTTGGTACCACTGCTGGGGGGAAGGGTGGCGTGCGTGCATCCCACGAGCAGCACGGAGGGGGCCGCGGCTCCCCAAAAATCCTGTCGCTAAGAGACAACGCAAGTGCTGCCAAGAAGTGTGAGAACGGGGAGGTGGGGAGGAATGTGAGGCTTGTCATAGTGGGAGCCCCTGCCAGGAGGCTAGAGGAGATTTCAGCAGAGCCCAGGTCCTTCTTCCAACTCCCCAAGCCCACCACCCCTCCATTCTATCAGCCAGCCAGGTGAGTAGGGGCAGGGAATGGACAGAGACAGTGCAGCAGGTCACGTCTTCTGTCTCCTGCCTGCTGCAGACTCCACTCCTGAGGGCCATTCCCGTCAGACCTCCAGGGGCCTATCCATCCCCTGCCCCACCCCCTTGTCCCAGTTCAGCTCCCTTATGCCAAGACTGAGTGCAGTGCTGGCTCAGACACCAGTCGGGAAACAGCAGAAGGTGCTGAAGCAGCAGAAAGTGTGGATCAATCAAAGGCCTAGGAGCCGAGACTGCCAGGAACACCCCCAACCCTCCAGCCCTCTCCAACCCCAGCCCTGCATGCCTAGGTGGGGAGATGTGACAAGCGTGGTGTGGGAGCGGGATGTTCAGGTCATCTATCCTCCCCTGCTCAGAGCTCCAGGGGAGTGAGCAGAGGGCTGGGGAAGCAGGAGGTCTACGGGACTCTAGGGTCTCAGGAAGGAAGGCAAGGGGCTGGGGCTGTGCTCCTGGAGGACAGACCCCTCCCGTAGCAGGTGTTCCCTTTCCAAGGTCCAGGCCTCTTCCTCTATCTCCACAGTGACATGGCGGACCTTGAGATGGGATGGGTACCTGAGCCCCCAACCATGACACTGGGGGCCTCGAGAGTGGAACTACGAGTGTCCTGCCATGGCCTCTTAGACCGGGACACACTCTCCAAGCCCCACCCTTGTGTGCTGCTCAAGCTCTACTCTGATGAGCAGTGGGTGGAGGTGAGAGCAGCTTGAGATTCTCCTTAACTAACCTGGGTTAAGCCTGGGAAAGAGGGAGGTTGGGATGAGGGCAGTGAAAGTCTCAGGGAATGTGAGGACTCCTGGGGGCCTTTTCTAGGCCACGTGGGTAACCCTTGGAGATGGGTGTGCCATCATTACAAACACAAACCATTTTATAGCTGCAAAAGCTCACAGAGTCTCAGAGGATCCTGAGATTGCCCCAGAGGCAGTAGGATCATTCCCGAAGGCCTTATGATAGCTGCCGAGGGTGGACAGTAGTGGGCAGGCAGCACCTGAGCTCAGGTGTCAGCCTAGGACGAGATGAGCTAGTCGCTGGGGATGTGGGGCCCAGCGAGAGCTGGCATGACCAAAGCAATTCAGGGCAGGGAAAAGTAGCCTCAGTTCCCAGAGAGCTCTCCCCTCCCCCTGCCACAGGTGGAGCGCACGGAGGTGCTTCGTTCCTGTTCCAGCCCTGTCTTCTCCCGGGTACTGGCCCTTGAGTACTTTTTTGAGGAGAAGCAGCCCCTGCAATTTCATGTGTTTGATGCTGAGGATGGAGCCACCAGCCCCCGAAATGACACTTTCCTCGGCTCTACAGAATGTACCTTGGGCCAGGTCTGCATTCCCATCTACCCTACCCCATCCTACCCCCACCAGCTACTGCCTCTGGCAGCCAAAATAAGAGAAAGCATGAGCTCTGGAGCCAGGTCCACTGGGCTTGGATCTCATCTCTGCCATCCTCTGGCCATGCAGGCTTGGGCAAAATACTTAACCTCTCTGACTCTTAGTTTAAATTGTGTCCAATCCTCAACCAAGTCAAAGGCCAGCCCTTATGGACACATAGAGAACACTTATTATTATTCTCCTCATTGTGACCAAGACAAGTGTGGGTGTCACAGCTGGTTCTGTCTCCCTCCACCTCCATCTCTAGATTGTGTCACAAACCAAGGTCACTAAGCCATTACTGCTGAAGAATGGGAAGACTGCGGGCAAGTCCACCATCACGGTAGGCAAAGTCACCTGTACTCACCTTTGGGCTAGGCATTCAGTGCCCCTGCATGGACATCCATGGTGACATCATGCCCGTGACCACCCCTACCTAAGGGAAAGGGCCTAGGGTGATCCTTATGGGGTGGAGGGGAGTCCTGCCACTTGTATTCCCCTTGCAGATTGTGGCCGAGGAGGTATCTGGCACCAATGACTATGTGCAGCTCACCTTCAGAGCCCACAAGCTGGACAACAAGGTTGGAACTCCAGAGTCCAGACCCCCATCTCCCCTGCTAGTCCTAGGCCTCCCCCTCAAAAGACAGATCCCAAAGGACCCAGGCCTGCTCCCTTCCCAGCATTGGCCCCCTCCTCTGCCCTCTTTATAGACCTTTATGGGTACCTGAGCCCATAAGGCTCAGGGGCCCTTTCTTCTGTATCTCCAGGATCTGTTCAGCAAGTCTGACCCTTTCATGGAGATCTATAAGACCAATGAGGACCAGAGTGACCAGCTGGTCTGGAGGACGGAGGTTGGTGCCTAGGGCTATGGGGATAGAGGAAGATAGAGTAAGAAAACCTAGACAGGACGTGACTGACTCCCTGGTGCCTCTTCAAGGTGGTAAAGAACAACCTGAACCCCAGCTGGGAGCCGTTCCGCCTGTCCCTGCACTCCTTATGCAGCTGTGATATCCACCGGCCTCTCAAGGTGAAGCCCCACCCAAGCAAGCACAGACTACCCGGAGCAGCCAGCCTGCTTCTGAGACCCCTCCCCACCTCCACGTGGCAAGCTCCTCCCTCTCTCCCATAGATAAACACTTCCCCCGTGGGATAAATAGCAGGTCACAGCTCAATGTTAAGCTTCCCATACATGTGCCTTTATTGGTGGCCAAAGTCCCTGCCAGATTGAGCAAGTTTAGCAGGTGACCACTCTGGGCAGGTTGAGGTCATCTGTTTTGGCCTAGAGACTGCAAGGCCCCTGCCTCCCTGAATCCCTTCCACCCAATGAACCACTGCAGAGCATCCCTGACCTGACCCCTTCCTCTGCTCCTTCTCAGTTCCTGGTGTATGACTATGACTCAAGTGGGAAGCATGACTTTATCGGGGAGTTCACCAGCACGTTCCAGGAGATGCAGGAAGGGACCGCGAACCCTGGACAGGAGGTGCCAAAAAGACCCCACCCCTAATACCCTACCTCGAGCCCTGGAAGAATCCTGAGGGTGATGCTGAAGAGACCACTGTAGGTGACAGGAGATGGAGAGGGTGGAAATCAACCAGGTTCAGCTAAGGATAAAGAGATCCCCTGGGGTCTCTCCCTGGGAGGCTCTGCCAGAAGGGGGTGAAAGGGGTCACCTGATGGACTTGTGACTCTCAGTTTGTGGGGTGGTTGGGGTCTAGATGCAGTGGGATTGTATCAACCCCAAGTACCGGGACAAGAAGAAGCATTACAAGAGCTCAGGGACAGTAGTGCTGGTCCAGTGCACAGTAAGTTCCAGTTCCTGCCTCAAGACTTGCCCCAGCCCCAGCCCTTGCCCCTACACAATTTCAGATTCAATCCTTCCCTTGTTTCAGAGATGAGTTTCTCTGCAAACTCTTGCCCTAGCTCACCCCCAACTGCACCCTCAAACACTCTGGTCACCTACCCAAACTCCCTCCTCAGAGGACCACCCCATCCCCTCACCTGACCCCTCCCCCTACTACCAGGTGGAGAAGGTACACACCTTCCTGGATTACATCATGGGTGGCTGCCAGATCAGCTTCACGGTAAAGACCCAAGGGATGAAGACACAGGCAAGAGGGAGGGGCCACAGTGAACAGGAGAAGAACAGAATCCCCACTGTCCTCTTCCCCCTCCCCCACACCCACCCAGCAACTTCTCAAGAACCTCAAGTACCGCCAGCTCATACCCCACCCCATGGTGGGGCTACCTGTGGGCTCCCCAGACTCATCTTTGTCGTCTCCTATAGACCTGGCCTAGGCCTAGCCTCCCCATGGGCTCTCATGGCCTTTTCCCCACCCCACCCCCATCAGGTGGCCATTGACTTCACTGCCTCCAATGGGGATCCAAGGAGCAGTCAATCGCTACACTGCCTCAGCCCCAGACAGCCCAACCACTACCTGCAGGCCCTGCGCGCTGTGGGAGGCATATGCCAGGACTATGACAGGTAGGAGGAGGTTGGATGGGGGTAGGCAGAGAGTTCTGAGGAACCCCACAGCCTTTTTTTCTTTCTAGTGATAAACGGTTCCCAGCTTTCGGCTTTGGAGCTCGGATTCCCCCCAACTTTGAGGTAGGCTGGTTGCCAGGGAAGG
The DNA here is from genome assembly GCF_027406575.1 of Nycticebus coucang. Lineage (NCBI taxonomy): Eukaryota > Metazoa > Chordata > Mammalia > Primates > Lorisidae > Nycticebus > Nycticebus coucang. The sequence continues at coordinate 29,993,449 of NC_069785.1, read as the reverse complement.
GAGGAGATGGTGGGCAAGTCAGACAGGAAGAAAAGATACCCCTTACTGCTCTCACACACAGGTGTCCCACGACTTTGCTATCAACTTTGACCCGGAAAATCCTGAATGTGATGGTAAGAGAGGGGAGATTCCTGCCAACTCCTGCCCCCATGCACATACCTACACACCCATCCAGGAGCACAGACTCCATTCCCACCCATTCATGCCTGACTCATTTGGTAAGATCTCCAGCCCCATGGCCCAGCACCTGCTCACCAACTCTCTCTGCTTAGCGAGGAACCTGGGTGGGGGGCAGTCCTGGGACCTAGAAGCACCTCTTTGCTTTAGTGTCTGAGAGACCCCATGCTAATCTCTGCCAGCTTCACCTCTCATCTTTGCACTCAGAAATCTCAGGGGTCATCGCCTCCTACCGCCGATGCCTGCCCCAGATCCAGCTCTATGGTCCCACCAACGTGGCCCCCATCATCAACCGCGTGGCTGGGCCAGCCCAGAGGGAGCAGAGCACCGGCCAAGCCACGGTGAGGAGACACAGCAGGCAACCTAGAGCTGCCTGCGTGTTCTCAGATGGTGCTGAGGCCAGGGCCTGGGCTTGAGGCATGACTCTTACACACAGAGCCGACCCTCCCTCCCCCTCCTCTTACCCTCAGAAGTACTCAGTATTGCTGGTGCTCACAGACGGCGTGGTGAGCGACATGGCTGAAACACGCACAGCCATTGTACGCGCTTCGCGCCTGCCCATGTCTATCATCATTGTGGGTGTGGGCAATGCCGACTTCTCTGACATGCGGCTGCTGGATGGCGACGACGGACCTTTGCGCTGCCCCCGAGGAGTGCCGGCAGCCCGCGACATCGTCCAATTTGTGCCCTTCCGAGACTTCAAGGACGTGAGTGCCCGATCCCCACTTCCTGGTGGAAGTACTCCTCAGCTCCTTAAGCCCCCGGATCTGCAGTGTCTCTCCCAAACACTGATGTCATGAGAAGGGCTCAAGTCCAGCTGGCTATCCCCCTGGTCTCCCTCTCCTTGGTCTGAGGCTTCCTCCCACAGTCTCCACTCCTAACCATGTCACTGTCCCCGTGCCCAGGCTGCCCCGTCTGCGCTAGCTAAGTGCGTTCTGGCAGAAGTGCCACGGCAGGTGGTGGAGTACTATGCCAGCCAGGGCATCAGCCCCGGGGCTCCCAGGCCCTGCACGCCGGCCACGACCCCCAGCTCTAGCCCATAACTGCCCACTGCGGACCGACACTCCCTCAGCCTCTCAGTGAGTCCTGGGGGCCCATAGAAGTGGACACAAGTGGGGCTTGGTGGAGCTCACCTTGGCGGGGAGTAGTGTAGAGGATGGTGCTTATGACTTTCCCACTCCCTCCCAGGTGCCTGTCCTGACCCTCGTGACTTGAGTGACCAATGCCTCCACCTCTTGGACCAGCTGTGCCCCTTGGGTTCTGGAAGTGAGTGGTGGGGTCTGCCCCATCTCTCTAAGCCCCATACCACTCACCCCTGTGGCCCCTCAGTGACTTCCTTTGGTGATCCTGACTTTCTGGACATTAATAAAGGGAACTGCTCCTAGCACCTCAGCCTCTACACATCATGCCTCAAATGCCCACTGGGCAGCCCACAGTATCCCACATGCACAAGAAGTGAGGAGGACCAGCACCTTTTAAAATCGGAGCCAGAGTTCCCCAGGCATGTTTCTGTCTCTGCAATCTTATCCCAAGTATGTACCAGTGAGGTCTAAGTTGCCCCCACCCTCATCTTCCAACCCCAGGGTGTCCAGGCACCATGGGTGCTAATTACAGGGGATAGGGGGGTAATAAGGGGTTGTCAAGGGGGCAGGCTGATCCCTCTTAGAGCTGTTCCAGAGAGCCTCTGCTGAGTCCCCCAGGAGCTGAATCCCAGCCCCCAAACAGCTGTGGGGCAAGCCAAGAAAGGATGTTGGGGGGACTGAAGGAGGCAGATCTGCTAGAGAATTGGGAAAGTAGAAGGGGCATCTAAGGCCTGGACAGCCTGATTTCCTAGGTGTGTGAAATGTTTGTGTTCATGTACAACACATCCCTGACTCTCCATGAGTGTGGCCTTAATTGTTCAGGAAGTCCAGCTACATAGGCTTAAAGATAATGTCAATAATAACAGCAAAGATTATTATTTTAGTGCCATACTTTGTGGTAAGTACTTCTTTAAGTGCCTTCATTCTCACTAGGTAGTTATCATTATTTTCCCCATTTCACTGACAAAGTAACTGAGACTTAATTTTAATTCACTCATGGTCAAAAAAACTGGTAACCAAAATTTTAGCCCAGACTCATGTGACTAAAGCATCCACACTCTTAATCACTACAGTATGCAAAAATTTTTGGAGGTTATCCATGTGACCCAATTGTATCATCTTGAGATCCAGGTGTTTGTACTGTATAGATGGCCTAGTTGGGCACACAGGCAACTGTGGATGGGTACCTCTGCCCTTGTGTGCTATGCAGGTAAGAAAGGTAAGCAAGAATAGTAGGTCTGGATTGCAGCTCCAGAGAGTAGGTGAGGACAGATATAGGTAAAATTCAGTGAGAGGGAAAGGGCTGGGCTCCCAGAGGGACCCTTCCTTCAACAATGAGTGGGGAAGGGAACAAAGGAGGAGAGGCTCACAGTAAGAGGATGGTCAGTGGCCAATGGTGGGGTGGGGAAGGGAGAGAAGAGAGAAATTCCAAGGGGGTTGGAGGAGAGAACTCCCATTGCAAGCTCCTGAATGCAGAAGGGATGAGCTGGGCTAGAGAAGGGGGAGGAGGGACCAAGAAGTGTGATGGAGAGAGAAGAGACAGCTGGAGAGAGGGTGGGTAGAGGGGGCAGGAAGGAAGAGAGACATATGGTAGCCTCTTCTCCCATGCCCAACCGACCACTTTATTATGTCCCTTAGAGATCAGATGACAGTGACTAGTCAGGTGGTTGCTCCCAGCTCAATGCCTATGCTCTGCACAGAGGCCCCACCTGCCCTCCCCTTAGGCTCCTTAACTAGAGGGCTGGATTGCCATGGCAACTCTGAGACCAGGATAGCCACAGGCAGGCCTAGCTGGTCTGCTGCAGCTCCTGCACATGGTGATGGTGGTGGTGAAAGGATCCATCTGGCCCAATGCCTTCCCCTCCACCCCATTTCCTTTATCTCTCCAGAAGTGAGATGTGCCGCTCAGCTCCAGGTGCGGACTTCCTAGTTTCTCTCTCTCTCTCTGTCTCTCCCTCTCCCACATACACACAAAACAGTAGCCTGAAGCAGGGATAAAGAATGAAGAGTTTAAATTGCAAGAATATTTAACCAATAGCATTAGAGTTCTCCCTGGACTTCAAGTTTAATTCACAAAAGCTGTGCTCTTTCAGCTCCTTGTCGTCCTGGGTAAAGTCTTGCTTCAGCCTGCTGAGAGGCAGGAGGTAGCAGGGACACCCTATGCAGGTCTGGAGAGAGCTGGAGGGACCCGTGCATGTGCTCACAGAGAAGCCATGCTTCCTCCTCTGGGCTGCTCAGCCACTACCTAGGCTGCACTGGGAAGATGGAGCAGGACGAGAAAGAGGTCCCTTTGGTGAAGTCATCTTGGGACTTTTTGGGGAGACCATTAGGACTCCCACACTGGGGAGATGCCAGAACTGGAAAGGTATCAGAAGTCATCCAATCCAAATGAGGATTAGATAAAGTAACTGAGGCCCAAGAAGCAATCAATTTGCTCAAGATGACAGAGGGATCCTATGGAAGAGCCAGGACTAGTGCCTAGGTCTCCAGACTCCTGCCTGGGGTTATCCCTCAACCCACACCACCCATCCCCAGTGTTCACTCCTCAGGACCCTGCTGCTCTGGGCCTTGAATATCACGGGATTGGGCAGAGGAAAAGCATTTTGGATAGACTTCCTAGTCTGGCTGGCTACTGAGTATTGAAATCTCGAAAACACAGTAGCCCTAAAATGAGGAGGCTAAAACCTCAGAATGAAAATACAGCCTCTTTGCTAATTACAGCCTTAATGCACTACAGGTTGAAACCCCTGAATTAAAAATTAAACTAAGGGGATAGCTGCACCACTCCCCCACTTCCCATTCTCTGGGTCACTACACTTCCGCCTGCAAGAGCTCAGAGTTCTAGTTCTGTGGACTGGATTTCCCTGCACAGCCTGCGTGAAGAGAGGGGACTCCTCTCCCAGCAAATGACCGGCATCTGAACTTGGGCATGCCTTGAGGGTCCAGGAAGTTTGGGGATATTTGTGTGGTCATACTGGGATAGCTGGGACCAGAAGACGCTTGGTAATGATCCAGTGAACTGTGCAGCTGCCTCCTGGGGATGCCCCAACTCATCCACCTTCCTCCTACACCACTTGGCGTCTGAGCTGTCAGAGGAAGAGGTGGGCGTGGTCCCCCGACCCCGCGCCGCTTGAGATCAGCCGGTCACAGCGAGCCTTGTAGAGGTCGCGCTCCCGGGCTAAGCGGGCCACTTCGGCCCGCAGCGCGTCCAGCTGTGCTGCCAGGCGGGCGCGCTCGGCCTCCAGCCCGCGACGCTGCTGCAGCCGCTTGGAGCGACAGGCCTGAGCGTAACCTCGGTTCTTCAGCGTGCGGCGCCTCTGCTTCAGCCGCAGCGCTTCGTCCCGCCCGCAGCCCCGCAGCTGCCGGTTTAGCTCCCGCACAGACATCGAGACCAGCGCCGCGTCCGAAAACCTCTCGGCCAGCTGCGAAAGGAGAGTGCGAGGATCAGGTCAGGTCGGATCTCACCTGGCTCCAGGCTGAGGTCACAACACCAGCGTGGCCCCCTCTCGGGAAAGCTCCGTCCCAGCTCCACCTTTACCTGGATGCTACTGGCCCTTCTATTAAAGCTCAGTCCAGACCTCTCCCAGGTCCTGACGCCACCTAACCCCCGGGGAACCCCTTCTCTGGCCCTTGTCACCACACTCGCTCCACTTAAGGCCCGCTACACAGTACAGGCCCTCCCTCCCACAGTCAGGTGAGCTGATGGCGCACCTGAACCCCACCGCCAGACCTGCAGCATCTGGCTCCATGCCCCGTATTCAGTGGACCCACCCCTCCAACTCCCCACGTTTTCCTGTCCTGAAGTCCACAACCCTGTGACCCTATCAAAGGATTTAGATTACATCCTAATGCCCTCAACACCCTCATCTGTGTCTATAATTAATAGGATGTGTACCAATCCTTCCTGAGATGGTTGGAGGTTGGGGAAGCACAAAGTCTTGAAAAGGCCGACCTGAACCACAGTCCTAACCCCACTCCAATCTGCTCATAACCTTTTCCCTGGTTTCCACACAGGGTATCTATTTATCTCCCTGTAAGCGCCTGTTCCCCAACTCAACCTTTCCTCTTTGGGTCCTCTTCTATCTTATCATCTCCCTTTTCCTTCTGGTTCAGCCTACTCATTTCTCTCCATTTTGATAAAAGAAAGAGAGGAGCAGAATTTAGTTTTCCCTGTCTGATTTTTTTCAAGAGCCCTTCTTCCCTTCTCATGCCCCTGTCTCTTTACCCTCATTACCCTCTCCACAACTCTCCTCCCTGTCTTGGGGCTGTCCTGCCCCCTCAGCCAGCCTCCCCTCAGGCCACCTTGCTGATCACACTCACCTGGGCATGCTGGGCTCCTGCCTCCTCTGGGCTGCCTGGATAGTAGCCATGGGGCCCCTCCACAGGGACTGGGCCCTGAGCCTGCAGCAGCTCCACAGCCTCTTCAGGACTCAGCCCCAGGGCCTCCCCAGCCCCCAGCTGCTGCTGTAGGGTTGCCAACCAGTACAGCTCGTCCAGACCTGGCCGGGGGCCATCTGTGGCCGCCATTATGCCTGGTTCACTGAAGGTGGGTGAAGGAGGCACTGAACTGTAAGGTGTGGAGCCCAGTGAGGCTGTGGGGGGACCAGAGCGCCCCTCAGAGGGCTCCCGCTTTACCTCAAACTTCATCAAGTCAAAGTCATTGACATATTCCATGGCCAGGGGGCTAGGGGGCAGTGCCATTCTGGGGCTGGGTGGGGAGGGAAGCACCTGCAAAAAAGAGGAGAGGTCTAGTGCACGCAGAAGCTGCCTGCCATTCCCTTTCACCATAGCCCTCTTCCCCCAAAGCTCAAGTGCCCTGGAGCCAGAGTTCTGGAAACCCAGAGTGATGGTGCAGCCCTGTTCCCTGCACAGACACCTCCAGGCTGGGACCATCCTTTCAGGTAGCAAGGGGCTCCTGACAGGGGACATGTAGCTGAAGGCCTGAAGAAGGAAGAGAACAGCATAGCCTCTCACCCCACTGGTGCCTCTCAGAACTATGAAAAACAAGAGCAATATGGCAGTGCTCCTAACAAAGTGCTGAGACATGCTGAGAGGCTCTGTCATCTCAGGAGGCATCCTTGCATTTACAACCAATTAAAAAAAATTGCTTAATTAACTGAGACAGTATGTGTTTAGTTTAGAACAGTGGGAAGATATATGAATTTTAAATTATAAAGATAATGTGCTGTTATACTCTCTACCTCTCAAAGCACTTAGGACAGCACGTTCACATAGAAGACCCTCAGTGTGCATTTATTTGTTCTATGGATTAATCAGTCAATGAATCCCTTTTACATGAGCAAGAGACTTTATAAGGAAAAAAGAAAGGTCCTAGAATTAGTTTCAGAAAGATGAGGACTGAGTGGCCAGCATCTTTCCTCAAGGCCAGTCTCTCCAAGTTTGACTTTTTTTTTTTGCAGTTTCTGGCTGGGGCTGGGTTTGAACCCGCCACCTCTAGCATATGGGGCCCTACTCCTTTGAGCCACAGGCACCACCCCAAGTTTGATTTCTTTCCTGCTATTGAGAACTTGCTATGTTATGTGACCTTGAGCAGATCACCTTTGTCTTTCTAATCTGTTTAACCTTCTGACTTTACCTCATAAAGTCACACTTTATAACATTTCCCAGATAGTGTTCTGTGGGACATTAATTCTGAGAAATACTCAAGAAGACAATTTAGAGAAATGTTGCCTTTTCTCTCAACCTCTTGCAGATTCACAAAGCACAAGAGCATATTTAATCCAAGTCCTTTAGTAAACTATCTATTCAACTTCAACATGGAATGTCCCAAACTTGTGTTAGCAAGGAACATGTGTAGGACATGTTCACCTGAAGAACCTCTGAGATGGCCTCAGAGATCCTCCCTAGCCATAAAAGTCCCAAGCTCTCATCCAGCTTCCAGTTCCAACAGCCCCACCCCCAGCTCCAGAAGGGGCAGGACAGGGCAGGTGCCCATCACCAGGGTTTAGACTTTGGTTCCATCTCTATGCCCAAGCCCAGGCAGCCCTCCTTCCAACCACATCTCAGAACCCAGGCCTCTCTCTTCCTGTCTCAGGGAAGGGTTACTGTCCTCTCTATAGAGCTCTTCACCTTTGAGAAGACAGAGGGATGGAAACACAGGCATAGATTGAAAGAACTGGTCCTTGGCAGGGAGGAGATGATGAAACACTGAGAGTGATGTTCAGAGAGAACTAGACGTACAGGGGAAAGGTAAGTGGGGAGGGTGGCTCATCTTTCTGATGTGATAGCAAGGATAACATAGACCAATCAGGGTGGGAGTGGGGCAGGGCAAAGAATGTAAGGATTGCTGCAAACAGACAACAGAGACCAGATAGCAGATATTTGGGGAAGGGGACTCGAGGTCAGAGGCCTGGCATCCAGGTAGGCCCCAGACATACTTACTTTAGGAAGGCAGAGATGATGTGGTCAGTGCCAGAGCCAGGCAGGCACAGCTTCCCCAGAAACTGGAGGCTCCATGGAGCTGGGCCTGGTATCTCTGTGCTCAAAACAAGGGGGCTGTGGGCACAGAGTCCCAAGGGCGCTCTTAAAGGGCCAGCTCACTGAGGTCATCTTTGTTACTCAGGCCTCCAACCAATGAGATAAGGGGATCATTTGCATATCTCATTGGCCTGGGGGGGAGAGGGGAATGGAGAGGAGAGGACATGTATGCCTGTTCTCAAAGAAGGAAAGGGGTGTCTTCTCCAGCAAAGCTCTTTACTGATCCAATTCCCATGTGCTCGCCACATGGGCCCCAACCAGTACCCCTCCAAGTGAACACAACCCTCAGGCCTCTGTCACTCAAAGCCTGGCCCTAGAAAAGAGGGACAAAAAAGCTCCCAATACTCTTGCCTTCCAAAGCCCCTCGTAAGTGTCTTTGAAGAGTTCAGGTCTCCCAAACCCACCCTCACCTAAACTGCTGGGGTCTCTTTCCTGTTTGCAAGAATGTTCACATTTCTGCCCCTGCCCACCTTCACCCCAACTGGCCTTCTGCCCCTGTTAGCCATCATATCAGAAAGAAAAGCAACTTTCCCCACAGAGAATCTCCAGGACTGAGCCATCTGATCCTCAACCTCTCCCACTCTTGCTGACCCAGCCCCAGGACCTCCCAGCTTGGGAGAAGCAGCAGTAGAAGAGAGAACAGAAAACTCTGCTCTTTCCTTCTGGCCCACCAAAAGACACTGAAATCTAATCATCACGGGTCTACCAGAGACACTTTTGCACTGCCCTTACATGCCCTCTGCTTCCTCTCCTTTTCTCTTTGTATGTCTCTGCCCCTCTCATCTCCTCACTAACTCATTCTAGTTCCCAGATGGCTGGGGGGTGACCTACATTTTCAGCCTAATCCCCTAACACCTCTTAGAGCTATCATCCCCAAGTAGGAGTTGGAACAGGGATACAAGGAATTAACCAAGGAGATGTTTAAACCTGTTTGAAGCTGTTTGAATAGGGTCTGTACTAGAATAGAACTCCAGGAGTTAAAGGCTATTCCCTACCTTCTCAGGAAACCTGAATACACCCGTGGGGTTAAGGGGTCCTCTTTCCCAACCTGGAGAGAGACCCAGGTCCGAGCTCCAAGAGTCATCATTATAAAAATTAACCTGGTTGCAGCCTTACATGTTAGTGAAGAGGTGATATATGGATTACCTAAGATAGTGGTTTTCAAAATGTGATCCTCAGAGCATCAGTATCAGTATCCCCTGGAGACTTGTTAGAAATACAAACTATCTGGTCTCACATCAAACCAACTTAGTCAGAAACTTTAGGGGTGAGGTCCAGAAATCTGTTTTAACAGGCTCTTCAGGCAATTCTGATGTGCACAAACATTTAAGAACCACTGGTCTACAGAATGTCTGCAGTCAACTGTGTGTGTGTGTGTCTGTGTATTTTCTCTTCCATCGAGCTCTCTATACACATATTAGAAGACCTAGATCAGATGACACCACTTTCTTCCTATACCTGGGCCTTTGTTTTATAGAACAACAACCATCGCTGTCATTCAAATAAAAAGGCTTCTGTGTGGGATTGCCTGGCTCAAGTGATGATTTCTCAGAAGAATCAAAAAGCTTAAGGCCTGGGAACCAACCACAAAACAGGAACAGGGATCATGGAGACAGAGAACCACACATGAGCCCATGGAAGATAGTTCTCAGGTAGACACTCTGGAAAGAGACCCTAGAATTTCCCTGGTTGAAAAAGGAGTAAGAAGTATTTATTGAATGTAGCCCCTTTTTCATGCCTGCTCTGGCCTGGCCAGACACTTGCCCCCACCCAGCAGCTGCCAGATCTGAGCTGATCCTCTTGTTTACTGGAGTTCTCAAAGGAGAAGTGGGAGGGCTAAGCCGCTAATGGGCTAAGGGAGTCAGACTAAACAAGCTCAGGCAAGTTGAGCTGCTTGGGGCTCAGACTAGGCCCACGAACCAGGGAAAGCAGTAGGAGGAGTGAAGGCTGAACTAAGGCTGGGACAAAGGAAAGGACCAAGGGCACAGAGAAGAGAGGCTGCCACAGACAGTGGGAACCCAGGAGGTGGAGCCCTTCCCAGGGGAGTTACATGGAAACTGGGAAATGAATATGGAGACCAACTAGCTCAAGGACATCTGAGGACAGGGAAAGAGGGATGAAACCAGGGTGGTCTCCAGAATGATAGATGGAAGAGAGGCTAGGAGGCTAGCTAAGGAGGCAGTAGGTATAGACCTGGGATAGAAGGCAAGACAAGTCAGGGGTTTCACAGGGATTCAGATTAAAGGGAACAGAGAGATTTATCGATTTGTTTGGTTTTTAGAGAAAGAGTCTCACTCTGTTGCCCCAGTGCCATGGTGTCAGCCTAGCTCACAGCAACCTCAAACTGCTGGGTTCAAGTGATCCTCCTGCTGCAACCTCCCAAGTAGCTGGGACTATAGGCACCCACCACAATGCCTGGCTAATTTTTCTATTTTTGGTAGAGATAGGGTCTCACTCCGCTCAGGCTGGTCTGAAACTCCTGCAATGATCCTCCCACCTTGGCCTCCCAGAGTGCTAGGGTTACAGGCATAAGCCACCATGCATGGGCAAGGGACAAAAGGATGTACACAGATGGAAGAGATGAGTAAAGGGACATGGAGAACTAAAGCAAGAGAGGAAGTCTTTCAGGAGGGGATCAAGAAGGCAGTAAAGGACAACCGGAGAGATGGAGAGGAACAAGAACCCAGAAGAACAAAAGTGATAGAAGAAAGGAACAGAGTGAAGTAAGACTGGGGCCCAGAAACTAGAACCAGTGGAGGGAAACTGACAAATAGTCAGGCCTCAGACAAATAGGCCTCAGAGGAGAGCAGTGGCCAAAGGACAGAAAGTCAGGGAGAGATGAACAGAGGGATATTGGACCATGAGGAAAGAGGGGCAGGCAGGCAAAGGGCCTGCAGGAGTTGGGTTGGAAACAAAGAAGAGATGAAACAGAATCAAGCATTCCAGGATGTCACCCCTATCTCCTCTGTACCGAACCCTCATTTTTGGAACCCTATGAGACTGGTTCTCATTTCTAGTTCTGCCTCTTGGTATCTAGATCTTCGGTAATGAATTTAAATCCTCAAACTTCTTCCTGATGTACCTCCTGCATTCATTCGACAAATAGGTACAAAACACTATTCTACATGAGGTATTAGGAACTTAGACTGACACTGGCCCTGCCTTCATGGAGCTTACAGACTAATGAAATAGAGAAACATCAAATAATTGCCCTTAGGGCCACACAACAGTGGCCCCTGCCCTGGGCCTTGCGCTTTAGAAGGCTGCACTTTGGCCCACCTCTGGCTGTGTTGCACCCTATGGATGAGGAGTCCAACTCTCTTCTGCCTATACCCCAGACCCCTGAGGACCATACTCCAAATATCTAGGGATGCCCTGCCAAAAGGGCACAAGCCTACTTCGAGGCCCACATAGACCTCATCCTTGGGTTTTCCCTCCCATGGCTGAACCACACTACCAGAACACATATCCCAGGGTCCAAGGGTGGCTACTTTCAGTAGACTATGAGCAGAGTTGGAATGGGTAGATGGGAGGTCCACATGCTTGCACACAAAGCCCCTTTCAGTCCAAGATAGTGTCAAGGGTGGGAAAAGCAATGGGCCCAGCTGAGGTTCAGCAGCCAAAACTGCCTCTCCCTATACCACCATATTCTGCCACAAAACCCTGAGGATCTCAAATAAAACAGAATTTGAACCTGGCCTTCCAGACCATTATAAAGTATATATTTTCAAAGTAGAAGAATAAAACATACTTTGTTTAACAATTTGTTAGCATGAGTTATACATTTTAAATATTTAAACACAAGCAGGATGCAGTGGCTCATGTCTGTAACCCTAATACTCTGGGAGGCTGAGGCAGAAGGATTACTTGAGCTCAGGAGTTCAAGACTAGCCTCAACAAGAGCAAGACCCATCTTTACTAAAAATAGAAAAACTAGCTGGACATCATGGCAGGCGCCTGTACTTGGGAGGCTGAGGCAGGAGGATCACCTGAGCCTAAGAGTTTAAGGTTGCCATGAGCTAGGATGGCATGGCACTCTACCTAGGGCTACAGAGTGAACTCTTATCTCAATAGTAAATAAATAAATATTTAAACACAAGGTTAGTGGGGCCTCTATTTGTACCCTGGCCCCTACATAAGTTAGAGATATGTTGGAGATGTGCATAAAAACAAACCATTTTAACTGAGATGAGTGTGCTATGATGAAGGGCAGGGTGTTCTGAGATCTTATTTCAAAAAGACCTAATCTAATACAGGGAGTCAGGGGTAGGAGGTGGTGTGTTACAGGGACAGGTTGCCTAAAGAAATCACATTAAACTGAGTCACTGGGTGACCCTGCCCGGAGGGTGGAGATTCCAGGCTATGGGACATCATATGCAAAGGCTCTGAGGCAGGAAAGAGTAGGTGTGTTCATGAAACTGAAAAAAAAAAAAAAAAGACCAGCGTAGCCAGAGAGTAGAAAGCAAGAAAGATGAGAAGAATAGTGATAGGCAAGGTTGAAGAAGTCAGCAGGGCCCAGATCATGCACAGCCTAGTAGCTCGAGTTAAAGATTTGGGCTTTATTGTAACAGGGCTGAGGAGCTACTAAAGGGTTTTCTGCAGAGACATGACATGATCAGGTTTGTGTCTGAAAAGATCATCTCAGCACTTTGTGTTTGTGGAAGAGGGAAATGATGGGATTAGAGTCAGGTTAGGGAGCTGTTGTAGCCCAGCCAGGTTCATCTGCCCCCCTGCCCAGAGAGAGCAGGGTTTACAGCAGAGAAAAGAGTTTAGTCCACATAGTGCTAAATGGGGAGATGGGAGAAATTTCTCAAATCCACCTCCCTAAAAATTAGGGTAACAGGCTCGGCGCTAAGCAGCTCAAACAGCTAAGGCACCAGCCACATACACCTGAGCTGGCAGGTTCAAATCTAGCCTGGGCCTCCAAACAACAATGATGGCTGCAACCAAAAAAGAGCTGGGCATTGTGGCGGGCGCCTGTACCCAGCTACTTGGGAGGCTGAGGCAGAATCACTTGAGCCCAGGAGTTGGAGGTTGCTGTGAGCTGTGAGGCCACAGCACTCTACCCAGGGTGACAGCTTGAAGCTCTGTCTCAAAAAAAAAAGAATTGGGGTAACAGGATTTTGTGGATTTTTTTCAGTTTAAAAAACTTTTTTTGAAACAGAATCTCACTCTATTGCCCCAGGTTAGAATGCTGTGGCCTGCTCACAGCAACCTCAAACTCCTGGGTTCAAGTGATCCTCCTGCCTCAGACTCCTAAGTAGCTGGGACTATAGGCGGGCCACCATGCCTGGCTAATTTTTTTCTATTTTTAGTAAAGACCTCCCAGAGTGCTAGGATTATAGGCCTGAGGCACTATGCCAGCCAAGGGCTTTGAAAGTTTTAAGGTTATCTTGAGCAGGAGGATCACTTGAACCCAGGAGTTTGAGGTTGCTGTGAGCAGGCCACAGCATTCTAACCTGGGGCAATAGAGTGAGATTCTGTTTCAAAAAAAGTTTTTTAAACTGAAAAAAATCCACAAAATCCTGTTACCCCAATTCTTTTTTTTTTGAGACAGAGCTTCAAGCTGTCACCCTGGGTAGAGTGCTGTGGCCTCACAGCTCACAGCAACCTCCAACTCCTGGGCTCAAGTGATTCTGCCTCAGCCTCCCAAGTAGCTGGGTACAGGCGCCCGCCACAATGCCCAGCTCTTTTTTGGTTGCAGCCATCATTGTTGTTTGGAGGCCCAGGCTAGATTTGAACCTGCCAGCTCAGGTGTATGTGGCTGGTGCCTTAGCTGTTTGAGCTGCTTAGCGCCGAGCCTGTCTTTTTTTGTTACATTCTATTCTCACTGGACACAATTCTGGGTATGTTTAAACCTGCTTTGCTTCATATCTTGTCCTCATTTCAGTTTATGATCTATTTTTCAGCATGTTTAGTGTCTCAATTTTTTCTAATGTAGCTTTCTTCTCTATAATGACTACTCTTTCCAATTTCTTTTTTTTTAGGGAAAGTTTTTTTTTTCTCTCTTTGCTAAGAACAGCAAATTTTATTTATATTGTGGCAGGGAGGTTCTAGTTTATTTTCTTCTATCATCTTACATCAATTTGTTTTTTCTTCAAGCTCTCTCTACATATACTTGACTGGGTTATCTTCAGGGTAATTCTGAAATACCCTGGCTAGAGTCCTATGGCATTAGCCTACCTCACAGCAACCTCAAACTCCTGGGTTCCAGCAATCCTCCTGCCTCAGCCTCCCAAGTAACTGGGACTACAGGTGCCCACCACAATACTTGGCTAATTTTTCTATTTTTAGTGGGGGGGGGGGGCGGTCTTTGCTCTTGCTCAGGCTAGTCTCAAACTCCAGAACTCAAGCAATTATCCTGCCTCAGCCTCTTGGAGTCCTAGGATTATAGGTGTGAGCCACCTGCCTGGCTAGGAACTGGGTTTTTAAAGACAGTTTGGTGGGCAGAGGGTTAGGATCTGCTAATTGGCTGCTTTCAGGTGGAATCATCAGTCCTTTGGTATAAGCCAGCTGTCTGGGTGGGTCAGCTAATCCACTGGAATGTAGATCCTTGGGTAGGGGGTCCAAGACCAGCTGAGTCAGTTCCTTGCTCTGGCTGCGTCAGTCAATCCGCTGGAATGCAGAACCTGGAAGATATCTCAAAAACTACCCCTAGGTTCAGAACAGGTGATGTTTTCTAGGAAGAAAAGTTAAGAATCTTTACAACTACCAGTTGTGCCCTCTAGAGTAGCAATTACAGAAAAGCAAACAAGGGAACAGTGACTATTATCAAGAAAAGGATGGGACAGTATCTGATTATAATCATTATTTTAGCTAAGCCTGTTCCTTTCGCAGAATTTGATTATCATCATTATTTTTAGCTAGACCTGTTCCTTCAGAGAGTGTTGGGCCCCTACTCTAGTTCTTGCCTTGTACCCTTTCCTCAATCTGTAAGGGCAATTTCAAGGCTAATACAGTATTCAAGTTGATTCTGGGGAATATCTGCAGCTGGAAACACACACTAAGATAGAACCTTGTGTACAGGTGGTTTATCAGGATGCCTTTCAAAGAACATGAGAGCAGCAGGCCTGGAGAGAGGGAAAAGTTGGATTTCATTGCAGTTGCCATTGGCTGAGCCCAGAGGGGCTCTAGGACTGGAAAGGACCTTCAGCGTTGTCCCAAATTGAGGCAAGGGGACTAGGCCTCTGTACCCCTATAACAACCAGTCACTGGATACACACTGCCCTTGGAAAGGGGACATTCTACCCTGTTTCTCCGAAAATAATAAGACAGTGTCTTATTTTAAGATGTGCTCCCAAAGATGCACTAGGTCTTATTTTCAGGGGACGTCTTATCTTTCCTGTAAGTAGGTCTTATTTTTGGAGGATGTCTTATTTTCGGGGAAACAGGTTATTTGGCAATAGAAAAGAAGCCATACTCTGTAAAACAATTCAAAGAGGTTTATTGGCTCAGAGCCATACAAGAAATCTTGAGCAAGTGGACTTGCTGTGGTAGAGTTGCTGTTTGGTTTTACACATTTCAGAGAGACAGAAATTACAGGTAAAGTCATAATATATGGAAGATATACACTGGTTTGGCCCAAAAAGATGGGAGGTGGGACATCTTGACCTGTGAGGTGGGGAGGAGGGGTATAGGTTATAGGTGGGTTTAAAGATGCTTTAGCTGACAACTAGCTGAGTTAGACTTTGTGTAATAGACTAGGAGTCAGCAAAAAAGCAATGCTTGAGTTAAAATAAGGGTCTATTAATCAGAGACAAACTATGGGACAAATGCCCAGACTCAAGAGGTTCGTTATGTATATTGAGGACCTGCAGGTATGTCTTGCATAGCCTTAGGCCTGTTAATGAGTCACAAAGGACATCCCCAAGAAGAGATGGGGACATGATGAGGCATGTCTGATTTCCTTGCTCATGGCTAGTAACTCAGTTTTAGAGATCTCCTTAGCCAAGAGTGGGGATCCAGTCAGTCAGCTGCTGGGAGAAAGCCTTAAGATTTTGTTTTAGTTCACATGGGACAGTTCCTTTCGGCCACAAATAATGCTCAAGGACATAGTCAGTTGTGAGCCATCAGCAGCCAACACTCAGCAGCTGGGACAGTAAGCGCCAAGATCCTAAAGTGGGGATCTGCGTGGTACACACAGCATCCACTACAGGGGGTCTGTGAAACATCCAAGGGATGAACCCAGAGGACCCCTAGGGGGAAAATGCAGACCAGGACAAGGCTGGTCATACCCTTCCCCCTGGTGGTACTCCTTGGACAGCGGGCCAACTAGTGGGCTAGTTGGTGGCCAGGCTGCTGTGAGCTGAGAGAGAAGGGGGTCTTGTAGCAGAGACGGAACTGAAAAAAAGTGTATGGCATATAAGGGGGAATCAACAGTACAAGAAAATCCTCACGCAAGTCCGTCAGTCCCTTGCTAAGCCTAACACTAAAGAAGGAAGTAATGGTGGGGAATAAGGATTCATAAACGTGGACCTTGTTCATTCTTTTTTGGGTTTTTGTGTGTGTGTGTGTGTGTGGTTTTTGGCCAGGGCTGGGTTTGAACCTGCCACCTCCGGCAATTGGGGCCAGCCCTCCCCTTTGAGCCACAGGCACCACCCCCTTTTCATTCTTTCATTCAGCCAACAATTATTAAGTGCTTCTTATAGGCCAGACACTAATAAGAGCTAGGATAAAAACAAGACTGAAATTTGAGTCCTCTCTCAAGGAGCTAGAACTCTAGTGAGGATGATAGATATACAAAAATAACTACAATACGGGCAGCGCCTGTGGCTCAGTCGGTAAGGCGCCGGCCCCATATACCGAGGGTGGCAGGTTCAAACCCGGCCCCGGCCAAACTGCAACCAAAAAATAGCCAGGCGTTGTGGTGGGCGCCTGTAGTCCCAGCTACTCGGAAGGCTGAGGCAGGAGAATCGCTTAAGCCCAGGAGTTGGAGGTTGCTCTGAGCTGTGTGAGGCCACGGCACTCTACCAAGAGCCATAAAGTGAGACTCTGTCTCTAAAAAAAATAAAAAATAACTACAATATAATGAAGTATGATAAGTACATACAAAAATATAGTTATGTACCTGGGGTAGACCTAACACAGATGAAATAGACGTTGCATTCTAAGTGAAAACAGAAAAGGCTCATGTAGGAGGTAATGTTTAATTTGAGTCCTGATAGGCAGAAAGAGTTCACAGAAGTGCTCTAGAACTTGCAGAGTTTAGTATATAGGAGAAAAGGTGATGTACTAACGTTGGATAAATAGGAGTCAGATTATCAAGGACACTGGATACCATGTGATAGGAAGCTTGAAGGGATTTTAAGCCTGAGAGTAATATGATCTAATTTTTTAATTTTAAAAAATGTGATAAATCAAGAAGACAGTATACAGTGTGTGAGGGGACTTGGTAATTAGAGTCAGAAAGACCTGGGTTCCAGATGTGTGACTTTGAGCAAATGACTGAACCTCTCTAAGCCTCCGTGTCCACATCTGTAGAACACAGGTGTAGTGAAACTGAATAAGATTATGCATGCAGAGCTGTAGCACAGAGCCTGGCACCTACCGTCCACACCATAGACTTTATTCCTCTCTCTTAACTCTCCAAAGTGAATTTAAGCACACGGTGGGGGGTAACTTAGTGGAGTGCGGGGTGTTTGGAGAGGTGCCTTGGAAGCTATCACCTAAAGCGAAATGAGAGATAAACCCTGAACTAAAGCAGTGGCCATGGGTTTAGACACAGATTTGAGGGCTAATTGTGAAGTACAAATACAAAGGTCCTGGTGTCTGATTGGCTATGGAGAATAAGAAAAGAATAGTCTAGACTAATTCAGGATCCTTCTGGGAGAACTGGCTATATGGTGGTGCCATTTGCTGAGACAGGAAACCATGGAAGCAGGTGCAAGACTATGGAGGAGATGATGTCCTTCAGGTCAATGCTTCCACCAGTGTGCTCACCCTTAGGCCCAAAGGGTGGTGAAAGGTGGCTAAGAAACAACTGTTTGTAGCTGGGTAGGTGTGTACAGAGTTTGGATGTAAGGGCTTGGGGGAGGTTGAGTGTAGGCTGGAGCCTGAGTGGGAAGAGATGGGGACCAGAAGCAAGCCCACGGCTGGAGGCCAATTCTTACTCCACTGTGTCCCAGGACAAAACTGAGAAATCCGAGAATCAAGATTGTTTCTGTTGTAAGTGGCAGAAATTCACTCAAAATTACCCTGAACAAGAGAAGAAATTTATGGATTCTCATAACTGAAATCAGAAATCCATTGCCTCCCAGCTGCTCGGGAGGCTGAGGCAAGAGAATCGCGTAAGCCCAAGAGTTAAGAGGTTGCTGTGAGCCGTGTGACGCCCCGACACTCTACCCGAGGGCGATACAGTGAGACTCTGTCTCTACAAAAAAAAAAAAAAAAAAGAAATCCATTGCCCTCCAATCCTCTGCTCTGCTTCCTCTGGTTGCCTTCTGTCTCAGGCAGATTCCTGCTTTGCAGACTCAAGCTGACACCCAGCAGCTCCAGCTGACAGCCTACCCCAAGAGGAGTGAGGTCAAAGCCAAGTAACCATACAGACGGAGGAGCTGGTTCCCCAAAGGAAAATCAGGGTCCTGAGCAGATACTACAAACAGGCTGAGTTGGAAGTGCTAAGGCATTTTGGAGTAATATCCAGTGATCTCAAGTTTAAAAGAGATGCCTGAATGAAGAGATAGCTTCAAATTACCTGAGGATTTTATGGTGGTGGTTGGGTGGGGACAGATGAGTCCCTCAGCAGTGTGTAGAGAGAATGGCCAGATCAGAGGACCATCTCCCTGGGATAGAGAGGCCCCATTTCATGGTAAGACAGAAAGGAGCCCTGATTTAGGAAAAGAAACAGGCATTTAAGTGTTGGAGACTAAGGGGACTTTAGCATCAGGGTCTCGGTAAATAGAAAAGCCTAGTGCTCAGAGTGTCCAATCCCCAGTTAGAACTGGAAAGGCAACGCCCAATCGCTGGGCTTCTACACGTCTAGTCCCCAGGGGCTCTTGCCCCTAGCCTGGCCCCTTGTTCCTAGCTTGTTTGCCACCCAGTGTCTCTCAGTAGCTATATTCCGGGAGCAAGAGTCCTCAAAGTTACATCATATGTGGGGGCCGGGCGGGGCCTCAAAGTCGGGGCCGAGGAGCGACCCAGTCCTCCAATGGGAGATGTGGGTTGGGGGGCTGGGCGGCAGAGGTAGGGGCGGCGACTGGGCGGACCAGAGGGCTCGAGCCCCCGGACCTGGCGAGTTGGCCTGCCAGCCGGGCGGAGGGAGGGTCGCGCTGGCCCGGTTAGGTTCCGCCCCTGCCCGCCTCCTTTATAAGCGCCTCCCGCCCTATCTCAGCTCCCGCTCGCTTCACTGCGCTCCCTCTCCCCCGCGTTCCATACCTCCCCGGCTCCGCTCGGTTCCCGCGGCCACCCGCAGCCCCCGCCCCGGTGCCATGGCTGCTATGTACCGCCCCGGCCTGCGGTGAGTGACCCCCAACCTGGGGCCGATCCGCACCTTCCGCCGCGCTCGCCCCTTCGGGCTTGCTAGTTGCGCTCTCCGGTTCGCAGCCTCCTCCAGGTTTCCCATCCTTGGCGGAGGCGGGGGGCGACTGTGCCTCCATCCCGGAGGTCAGCCGCTTCGGGCTCCTGGTTTCAGTGCGCTCCTCCCCCTCTCGGCCTTGCCTGTCTCTGACCGCGCCGTCTCTATCTGCCACTCTCAGAAGAACTTCCTCCCTCTCCTCGCTTGCCTCTGCTGAGCCTAGCTCTGTTTCCTCCTTTCCTTCCCAGATGTAAGTAGGACCTTTAAGGGCTCCCAACGCGCGCCCTAGGGTGCCATGAAAACCAGTGGGGCCCTAGGGACTAGGGTGCACAACTCCCAGGGGGACTGAGCTCAGCGCTCACCAAGCTCTGAGCTAACCTAAGGTAGACGGTAAACATCCATTCCGGGCCTCCCTTGGACTAGAGAAGCCCAGTCACAGCCAGAAGGACCTGGGCGGGCTCAGGGTGTGGAAGGGGTGGGAGTGGAGGGAGCAAGATAGAAGGAGGGGTCCCAGGTGCCTTATGTGGTTGGCTTCTTCTCTGCCCAGGCCTGGAGCCCCCAGGCTTGTCCTCTGTCTGCCAGGCCCCATACACAGCCTCTGCTCTTCTCTCTGTAGCCTCCCTTCCCCAGCTTTTGTCCCAGAGTCTGAACTGACCCATCTCTCTCCCACAGGTCCATCCACTTGGCCACCCTTTTGTGGGTGCCTCTGGAAGAAAGGGAAAAGGTGCCACTTAGGGAACTGAGGGAAGATCTGAGGGCTCAAATTTGGGGGCTCCCCCAAGAGATAACCTCAGCCAGGGTCCAGATGGAGAGAGACACTCCTGAAGACCACATGCCCTTAAAATTAATGCTCAGGGAAACGTCTGTCAGAGGCAGAAATAGACCCAGGTCCCAGTAGCCCTCCTCCCCTGCCCCAGGGGCCATGTTGGGCATATCTATCCTGCTCAGACCAGTTAAAACCAGCTTCCACCCCAGCCAGGCTCCAGCTCCCATGTCCATGGTATGCATTTCTCCCTTCCCCAGGCCTACACCCTCTGAGTCTGAGCCTCCTGCAGTCCAGCGTTCCACCCTACCACCAACACCAAAGCTCTCTAGGAATGTGGCCTCTAGGATGGAGAGCCAGGGGAAGCACAGGGTCATGCAGCCGTGGGCAGTTTCTGGTGGGAGAGGCCTTGGCATAGGAGGAGGGTAGTTTCTGTCTTGGCCTTTGCTCTCTCTGGTTCACTCACTCTAGGCAGGCCAATCAGAGCAGACCCTGCCTCTCTCTCCCAGGGGTGTAAGAGGACAAAAAACAGGGACCCTGCCCTTCTGGGAATGGAGGCGTCAACCCCAGCCAGTGACATCTATTCGCCAATGGTCAAATTTCTATCTCCACAGTTCAAAAATACTTACCCAATGGCAACCTTTTATGCAATGGTTGGTCCAGGTGGGCAGCAGTAGATCCAGTGCCTGGAACTCTACCATCCAGTCACCAATCCTTGGTGCAAGAGCCAAGAGCCTTAAAATTAATGCTCAGGGAAAACTTCCTCCTAGAAACCTGGCATTGAGAGAAGGCTGTACCACCCTCAAAGACTGGGTCCTTTGCTTAAAGCTTTCACAGTCTTATGGCATACATACCAAAGGGAAAATCAAATCACACCTGCCATTTTAACTTGTAAAAAACTATACTTGAGAATGAAAAGAAAATGGATGAGGCTTCAAACACCAGACACATGAAGCTGTCCCCTGGGCAGTTTCTTGACACTTGGGCCAAAAGCACCTGTGTGTTTCTAAACATTGACCAGATATAATTAAACTTGGACATGGGCCAGGCATACAATAACATCAACATGCCTACATATACATTGTCACATAGCCGAGCATTTGCTTTTTCTGCTGATTTGGCTATGCCTGTCTTGCTGACCAAGAGACACCCTCATTAAACCTCATAAAGGCCATAAGATACATGAGGCCCTAACTCAACATGCTCTTCATGGTGCCTGCACACAGACATGCTATAGTGTACTCCCCAAAAGCCCAAGTTCTCAGTCCCCCTCCCAGGCCTTATCCAGACTCCATGGCAGCAGCTAGCCCATCACCTCCCTGTTTCCTCTCTTACAGACTTAGCTGGCATGGGCTGAGCCCCTTGGGCTGGTCATCATGCCGCAGCATCCAGACCCTGCGAGTGCTTAGTGGAGATCTGGGCCAGCTAGCTGCTGGGGTTCGTGACTTCGTGGAGCGCAGTGCCCGCTTGTGCCAACCAGAGAGCATCCACATCTGTGATGGGACTGAGGCTGAGAACACCGCCATACTGACCCTGCTGGAACAGCAAGGCCTCATCCAAAAGCTCCCCAAGTATAGTAACTGGTAAGCCCTGAGCCCAGCAACCTGTGAGATAGGGCAGTTACTTGGATTGAGGCTACTTTGGGTTCACCAAAACAAAATCAAATTTAACTAGAGCATACCAGTGAAATGAGCATGGGTGGGAGCTCTGTGGGACACGGATGCAGGAGCTGGGATTGGTCTGTATCTTTTTTTTTTTTTGAGACAGAGTCTCACTTTGTCCCCCTGGGTAGAGTGCCATGGCATCACAGCTTACACCAACCTCAAGTGTTTCTCTTGCCTCAGCCTCCTGAGTATCTCGGACTACAGACACCTGCCACAACACCCAGCTATTTTTAGAGATGGGGTCTCACTCTGGCTCAGGCTGGTCCCTAACTCCTGAGCTCAGACAATCCACCAGCCTCAGCCTCCCAGAGTGCTAGGATTACAGGCACAAGCCACCATGCTTGGTCTTGTTATCTTTATATTAAGTGAAAAAGTTGATACAAATAAGAGCCTTTGGATTTTTTTCACCTTCCCCAGTTCAGTGAGCTTTTGCCAGGGGCAGAGCCTCCTAGAAGGCTGGCATCTTGGGGAACCCTTCAAATGGGGCAAAGCCCAAAGGAAAGGACTGAGATGTAATTGGATGGGGGAAAAATACGGCCAACAGAAGACTTGGAGTCAAAGTTGGACTTGAAAAAGTGGTCTGGGGACAGGGAGACCTGCTGGTCACCATCTTCCTGACAATACCCTCTTCTCCAGCTGGCTGGCCCGTACAGACCCCAAGGACGTGGCACGAGTAGAGAGCAAGACCGTGATTGTAACTCCTTCCCAGAGGGACACAGTGCCCCTCCCAGCTGGTGGGGCCCGTGGGCAGCTGGGCAACTGGATGTCCCCAGCTGAGTTCCAGAAAGCTGTGAACGAGAGGTTTCCAGGCTGCATGCAGGGTAACAAGGGCAGGGATACAGAGGCAGGGGCACCAAAGGTATGAACAAGTTTGGAACTCTTCATCCAGTGGATGCTTTCCTCCACAGGCCGTACCATGTATGTGCTTCCATTCAGCATGGGTCCTGTAGGCTCCCCACTGTCCCGTATTGGGATACAACTCACTGACTCAGCCTATGTGGTGGCAAGCATGCGTATTATGACCCGGCTGGGGACGCCTGTGCTTCAGGCCCTGGGAGATGGTGAATTCGTCAAGTGTTTGCACTCCGTGGGCCAGCCCCTGACTGGGCAAGGTAAGAACCTGCTCTGCCTAGGGAAGGACCCAGAGGCCTTCTTGAACTCAAAGAGAACCCCCAATCTTGCCTATCCACAGACCTTAAGAACCTGTCCTCTCTGACAACCTAATTCCCAATATCCAGGACAGCAGTCTGGGCTGAGGGTGAGGCTGTTTGCAAAGCAGTTGCACAAGACTGAGAAAGTCAGTTCGTGTTCAAGAATAGGGGCATGGGAGGTAATGATCACTATGAGGTAGGGGGCTTTAGCCACCCCTTGGCACTGCCACTGCTCCCACGTCTCTCCTGCCAATCCCTGAAACCCCAGTTCCTGATGCTAATGCCAACAGTCCCATGACCCTATTGTCCCCAGGGGAGCCGGTGAGCCAGTGGCCATGCAACCCAGAGAAAACCCTGATTGGCCACGTGCCTGACCAGCGGGAGATCATATCCTTTGGCAGCGGCTATGGTGGCAACTCTCTGCTCGGCAAGAAGTGCTTTGCCCTGCGCATTGCCTCTCGGCTGGCCCGGGATGAGGGCTGGCTGGCAGAGCATATGCTGGTGAGGGCCTGGTGAGGATCCTGGCAGCTACAGGTGGTGAGGCATGGGGGTGGGGGTGCCTAGCTACTCTGCCTCAGCCTTGCCTCCCTCCTACCTCCAACAGGTTCCAGGCTGTTGAGCAAAGACCCTACTCAAAGGCTGAAGCTTTGGCCCCAGCTTGCTAAATATCAGGGGTTCCCCTGCCACTACTCCAGGCCTAATGGCAGGGCAGTGCACCTATGTAGCCTGTTAACCCCTAGCTGTCCTTCAGCATGCAGACTATGCCCTGACCTTTGGTGACCCCTTCCTTGTTCCTTTTCTCCCCAATACACAGATTCTGGGCATCACCAACCCTGCAGGGAAGAAGCGCTATGTGGCCGCCGCCTTCCCTAGTGCCTGTGGCAAGACAAACCTGGCCATGATGCGGCCTGCACTGCCAGGCTGGAAAGTGGAATGCGTGGGTGACGACATTGCCTGGATGAGGTTCGACAGTGAAGGTGAGAGGCCCTTGGATCAGGAGTCCCCCTCCAAAGTCCATGGTGAGCTTTGTCAGTGAGATCTTGCTCCATACTTCCAGCAGACCCAGCTATCCAAGAGATGCAAACCTCTCCCAGTCAGATCTGAGGTATAGCTCAGGCTAGGGAGGTGTGGAGCAGGACCTTCTTCTTCAGTCTCACGTATCAACATTACCCAGTTGACCCTTCCTTTCACTTCTCCTCCTGACAGGTCGACTCCGGGCCATCAACCCTGAGAATGGCTTCTTCGGGGTGGCCCCTGGCACCTCTGCGACTACCAATCCCAACGCCATGGCCACAATCCAGAGTAACACTCTATTCACCAATGTGGCTGAGACCAGTGATGGAGGCGTGTACTGGGAGGGCATTGACCAGCCTCTTCCACCTGGTGTCACTGTGACCTCCTGGCTGGGCAGACCCTGGAAACCTGGTATGTGGGGTGGGGAAGTTTTGACAGCCCCCAGGGCTTAGCACCTTAATGATGGGGAAGCCTTCTCCACAGCTTCTAGCCATCTTCTTGGACCTCTGGGAGGCACAGGAAGTTATGAATGTTTGCAGTTTCCAGTACCAGGCAAGATCTCAGTTCATGTCCCAACTCCACCAGTCACTGGTTTTGTGATTCAGCTAAGTTCCTTACACTCCCTAAGCTTTTAGTTTCCCCACCAGCTGAATAGGGGTAGTTATTATAGTACTTATCTCTTAAGGTTGGGGGATTAAACAATGCACAAAATTGGTCTAGCACATATCCAACTACATAGTAAATTCTCAGTAATAAATATAGCCTGGGTTCAACGCCCATAGATAAGTGGTTAGAGCGCCAGCCACATGTACCAGGGTTGGTGGGTTTGAACCCGACCTGGGCCTGCTAAACAACAATGATGATAACAACAACAAAAAATAGCCAGGCGTTGTGGTGGGTGCCTGTAGTCCCAGCTACTTGGCAGGCTGAGGCAAGAGAATCACTTAAGCCCAAGAGTTTGAGGTTGCTGTGAGCTGTGATGCCTTAGCACTCTACAGAGGATGACATAGTGAAACTGTCTCAAAAAAATGAATACATTAAAAATAAATATAGGCTGGATTTAAAAATAAATAGGCCAGGCACAGTGGCTCACACCTGTAATCCTAGCACTGGGAGGTCGAGGCAGTGGATTGCCTGAGCTCAGGAGTTCAAGACCAGCCAGAGGAAGAGCAAGATCTCATCTCTGCTAAAAATAGAAAGACTAGCCAGGTGTTGTGGCTGGTGCCTGTAGTCCTAGCTACTTGGGAGGCTGAGCCAAGAGGATAGCTTCAGCACAAGAATTTGCCATGGCACTCTACCACCCAGGGTGACTGAGACTCTGTCTCCAAAAAAAATACATAAATGAAAATAAACAAATAAAAGGAAAAGGAAGGACAGTTTGGAAAGTTGTTATAGAAAGAATTGGGCTCAAAGCATAAGTCATAGTTTGGCCCATTAGGAAAGGAGGAAACCTGCCTCCTCCCCTCCCGTTTCTCCTCCTGCCACTTGGCTCTCACTATCCTCCTGTATAATAACATTGTCTAAAGGTCACCCTTCCCTGTCCCTCCAACACATACACCCCACTCCTTCTTCCAAACTAGATTAGACCAGTACTTTAGTCTTTTGCTAGTTTTTCAATCTTGTCATTACCCTGAGTGCCTTGGGGCCCTATTTTCCCCACCCCACCCTGTGCTCTGGACTTTCAGCTTTCTATGGCCTTCTGTATTCAGAGAGCCCAGAGACTGTAGTGGTGGTGAAAAAGAAGAGCATGGCAGGGCAGGGTAGCTACCTGTGGTCGCTGAAGCCTATATTCAAGTTTGCCATGCTGGACAAGCAGTCACCCTCCTTTCCTTGTCTAATCATCCTTTATTTTCAGTATACCATCATTAAGCCTCCTCAGTCTTCCTACCCAATTGAGAAATCTGGGAAACTTTAATCATTCCCCCAAGGCTAGTTCCTGAACCCTTTAATCATCTCTGGGTTCAGGGATATAACTAGAGCATCTTGTGCCTAGTTTCAATTCCCAAGGCAAATTCCTGTCACGGTCCTGCACTAGGGGCTGGTGAGGGATGATGGCTCTAATCTGAGAGAAGAGACAGGAGCTGGGGGGTGGGAGGCGGTGTAAGTTTGGGCTCTGTGGCTCCCTCACTCCCCAGATCTGACTGGCAACCTCCAGCAGAGAGGCACTGAGGCCATTCAGGGCCCACAGTGGTACCTCATGCATGTGCCACTGATGTGGTCCCAACCCTTTCCAGGTTACCAGGTTATATCCCTGTCTGAGTCTTCATGCCCTACCATTCCATCAGGGTCTAAAGCAAGCCCAGGGAAATCACCAAAATTCTGTTAGCTTTAAAATCAATTCTTATGGCTTGGTGCCTGTAGCACAGTGGTTACGGCGCCAGCCACGTACACCGAGGGTGACGAGTTCAAAGCCAGCCAAACAACAATGACAACTGCAACCAAAAAAACAGCCAGGCATTGTGGTGGGCACCTGTAGTCCCACCTGCTTGGGAGGCTGAGGCAAGAGAATCACTTAAGCCCAAGAGTTTGAAGTTGCTGAGAGCTGTGACACCACAGCACTCTACCAAGGGCAACATAGTGAGACTCTGTCTCCAAAAAAATCAATTCTTGGGCGGCAAGGAGTAGGGCGCCGGTCCCATATGCCGGAGGTGGCGGGTTCAAACCCAGCCCCGGCCAAAAACCAAAAAAAAAAAAAAAAAAATCAATTCTTGTTCACATTTTGAAGATTGTCTTCCCTGGTCTGCTAATGGAAAGTCAGTTATCTGAAATACTGACCTGACATTCTGTTTTTGTTTTAGGATTGGATGTTTATGTATTCTTTAATGCCTCCATAGAGGGTATTTAAATTATAATCTCTTAAATAAAGAAATGGTTTCTGGGGGGAAAATTATTATAACCTTATACCAGTATCTAACTCCATTCCCTTGAGCACTGGTCAATGCCAAGTGCCTGTATCTTGGCATAAACATTAGTGCCCTGCAGAACCCCCAATTCCTCTCCTGTTCTTTTCCACATAGCTCATCTGGCAGCACCATCATGGATAAATAAGATGATCTTTTGATAGAGGTGTCCTAGCTCTCTGCTCTTCTTCACACAAGGTTGTAGGCAGCTAATGAGGCAAAAAAATTGTGCAAGAATGTGTGCACATGTATGCGCACGTTGCGGGTGGACATGACCTTGGAAGTGATAGTATTTGTATTTCCTCTGCCAGGTGACAAGGAGCCCTGTGCACATCCCAACTCTCGCTTTTGTGCCCCGGCTCGCCAATGCCCCATCATGGACCCAGCCTGGGAGGCCCCTGAGGGTGTCCCCATTGATGCCATCATCTTTGGAGGCCGTAGACCCAAAGGTAAAGAACATGTGGGGTCCATGCCTCTTGGTAAAAAGTCCAGCTCTGTATTAGGGTCTGCCTCCCTCTTGTACTTAAAGCTCAGGCATCTTCAGCCTAGATCTCCAGCTGTAGCCATCTGCTTCCAGAGTTCCCCCCAGCTGAGTGCAAAATTGAGGGGAGGCATGGGGTCTGGAAAAGGGATAGCTGAGGTCCTGGGAAAAAAAGACTATGAGCCAAGATCACCAGAAGGGACAAAGTGAGTGTCCAGAGGGCTGCCAGTGACCTTGTTCATTGGTTATCTAGGGATACCCCTGGTGTACGAGGCCTTCAACTGGCGTCATGGGGTGTTTGTGGGCAGCGCCATGCGCTCTGAGTCCACTGCCGCAGCTGAACACAAAGGTGAGCATACCCCTCCCCCCCACTGCTCCCTCTCTCCTGTGTGCACACATCACCTCCTTCTCCCTTCTGTGCCAGACTTTCCTCCTGCCCACTCCTGGAGTCCTCAGTGGTCCCATCTCTTCCTACTTATGTTTTCCCCATCCCTTCTCTTTACCTGTCCTGAGGATATTCCAGAACCACGAACCTTTCATAACTTCCTCCAGCTGGATGAAGGGTAAGGAGGAAGATTCCTTACCCATTCTGCTCCACTCCCCAGGGAAGATCATCATGCACGACCCATTTGCCATGCGGCCCTTTTTTGGCTACAACTTTGGGCGCTACCTAGAACACTGGCTGAGCATGGAGGGACACAAAGGAGCCCGGCTGCCCCGTATCTTCCACGTCAACTGGTTCCGGCGCGATGAGGCAGGCCACTTCCTGTGGCCAGGCTTTGGGGAGAATGCTCGAGTGCTAGACTGGATCTGCCGGCGGCTAGAAGGGGAGGACAGTGCCCAGGAAACACCCGTTGGGCTGGTGCCAAAAGAAGGAGCCTTGGATCTCAGTGGCCTCGGAGCCATAGACACTACTCAGCTCTTTTCACTCCCCAAGGATTTCTGGGAACAGGAGGTTCAGGATATTCGGAGCTACCTGACAGAGCAAGTCAACCAGGATCTGCCCAAGGAGGTATTGGCTGAGCTGGAGGACCTGGAGGGACGTGTGCGCAGAATGTGACCTGAGGCTCTCATCTAGCAAGAGGTCACAGCACGCCCAATCGGGAATTAGGAGAGCCACCAGACTTGCAGAAAATTTAAGCAATGTGATGCTAACTAACATCTTCTGGGAACCATGAGACTGGGCCACAGACCTTCTCCCACACACTGTCCAATAATAACAAATGGCCATTTATTTTAAACATTTGTGCTGTTTTCATTTCTCACCTATCTTCGTAGGCTTCCTTCTAACACCAATCTTACAATCTTCTTCTTCTAGCCCTTAGAAGAAATATAGCCTGGTAGAGTCAAGGATCTATCTTGCAGGCAGCTCTACCATTAGTTTGCATAAGTAGGAATTTCCAGAAGACACTGTATCTGCTCTGTGTCCTGAGGTCTTAAAAAACGGTAGGGCAGGCGGCGCCTATGGCTCAGTGAATAGGACGCTGGCCCCACATACCAAAGGTGGTGGGTTCGAACCTGGCTCTGGCCAAACTGCAACAAAAAAATAGCTGGGTATTGTGGCGGGTGCCTGTAGTCCCAGCTACTTGGGAGGCTGAGGCAAGAGAATCGCCTAAGCCCAAGAGCTGGAGGTTGCTGTGAGCTGTAACGCCATGGCACTCTACCAAGGGCAACAAAGTGAAACTCTGTCTCTAAAAAAAACTCAGCAAACTGTTCAGTACAGTCTCCCAGCCTAAAATTCCTCGTCTTTTCTATAACTCCATCCTTTTTTTTTTTTTTTTTCCGTAGAGACAGAGTCTCACTGTACCGCCCTCCAGTAGAGTGCCGTGGCGTCACACAGCTCACAGCAACCTCTAACTCTCGGGCTTACGCGATTCTCTTGCCTCAGCCTCCCAAGTAGCTGGGACTACAGCCGCCCGCCACAACGCCCAGCTATTTTTTTGTTGCAGTTTGGCCGGGGCCAGGTTTGAACCCGCCACCCTCAGCATATGGGGCCGGCGCCCTACTCACTGAGCCACAGGCGCTAACTCCATCCTGCAGGGATGCACAGGGAAATGGCTCTATTCTCAGTTCTCAAACCTGTTCTTTCCCCTGCCTGCCCTGGCACTTGAAGTCACAAAGTATTCATGAAAGCATATTCAATATTAAGACAGCAAAAAATTCTAGAGCACCTTCTATGTGCCAGGCACTGTTGTAAGCACATTACAGAACAACCCTTTGAAGGAAGGTACCATTTTACGGAGGAAGAAACAAAGGCAGAAAGGTTAAGTATTTTGTCCAAGACCACACAGTAAATGATAATTGTATAACGTGTCTCTCATAGCAGCATAGACTTTTTGAACGATAAGGACTTTAGAAGTCACCTATTCCATGATTCTCAAACTTAAAAGTGCTTATGGATCACCTGGGGGATCTTGTTAAAATGAAGATTCTCTCTCGGCAAGTTTCTGAAATAGTACAGAGACTCTGTTCTTCTTACCAGCTTCTGGGTGATGCCATTGCTGCCAATCTGGGGAACATAGTTTGACTCACAAGGCCTTTGCCTAAACTCACCTGAAAACAACTTTGAAGAGAAATCAGAAAAGAGTGATGATCCCACATGAATCAAGGGCATCAGATTAGGAGAATTTCCTCCATGATTTGGACCAGGCTGAACATATGTCTAAACTGAGGTGGGTGAGATGGGAGTCTTTACCCAGAAGAAAGGAACAAACTTCAACAAATAAAATGAAATTATTGGGAACTCCCTCAAAGGAAAAAAACTGCAAGACAAAACAAGTGTTCTCATAGCAAATGCCAATGACCAGCTACAATGTGTGAGGACAGAAAGGACATCAAACACTAGAACAGAGTGAGCAACAAAGTAGACTGTACTTAGAAACATACAGCTAAGTCCACTTTATAAACAGCATGTGGTCCTTGAAACAACAGCATTGGGGCAATATAGCACTGGTACTAAGCACATAGTAGACTCTGGAGCCAGGGGTGCCTCTCAGTTTTTCATCTGATTGATTTTGTTTTGAGACAGAGTCTTACTTGATCTGGTGCCCTGACCAGAGTGTCATGGCCTCAGCCTAGTTCACAGCAAACTCAAACTCAAGCAGTCCCCCTGCCTCAGCCCCCTAAGTAGCTGCAACTATAGGCATGTGCCACCATGCCCAGCTAACTTTTCTATTTTTAGTTGAGATAGGGTCTACCTTTGCTCAGGCTGGTCTCACACTCCTGACCACAAGCTATTCTCTCACCTTGGCCTCCCAGAGCGCTAGAATTACAGGTGTGAGCCACCATGCTGGCCTATGAGTTTCTTCATTTGTAAGATGGGAATGCATACACCTCACAGTATTTTGGGAGGATTAAGAGTCAGTGGACAAAGCACTCAGAACTATGCCTGGCACTAATAACCATTTAATACATGTTAGCCATCATCACCTTTCCACTCTATAGTGATTACAGAGTAGACCCTGTAGGCCTATTATATTTTGACCACAGTTTAAAAAGGAAATGAGCAATACCAATCAAGTTTAGGACACAAAGAAAATGGAAAGAGGCAAAGAACTTGGGCTTCCAGGCACCTTTCTGGTATCTAAATGCATAGGGACAGAAAAGTGTTAACCTTAAAAGGATTTTCGGGCCAGATTACAGCTGCTCACACCTGTAATCCCAGCAATTTGGGAGATACAGGTAGGAGAATCACACCACTGCACTCCAACCTGGGCAATAGAGCAAGACCCTATCTCCAAAGTGGGGGAAAATATTTTTGTCAATTAGAACAAATTTGGGCTGCATGCACTTCAGCTCCATATAAATGATAAAATATATTAACATATTTTAATTAATCTTTATAAAAACAGCACAGATACAGAAAACCATACAAAACAAAGATACAGCTTAAAAACTGCTATAAAATGAACACCCTTGAAACCAACACCCAAGGAAAAAATAGAACTTTTCCAGATAACAACCCTACCTGTCATGGGCCTGTTGGG
Organism: Nycticebus coucang; assembly: GCF_027406575.1. NCBI lineage: Eukaryota > Metazoa > Chordata > Mammalia > Primates > Lorisidae > Nycticebus > Nycticebus coucang. The sequence continues at coordinate 29,962,221 of NC_069785.1, read as the reverse complement.
TCATTGAGAAATGACCCAACCAGTCATTTCTTTAATTAGTTACACAACCCTACCTCCCATGTTGACCCTCTCTATGACAGTCCCTCCCTCCTGCAATAAATATATAATATGGTGAGTAAAAATCACCTGCATTTTTTTGTAGTTTGATCCCCCAAATGTGGCTCCTTAGACATTATAGTTTAGCCTTGCCTATTTTTTGAAATTTCATGTCTTTTATATTCACTTGATCTTAGTCAAAAGGCCAAGTGATCACATCTTTATATATATATATATTTGAAACAAAGTCTCAAGCTGTCACCCATCAACCTCAAACTCTTAGGCTTAAGAGATTGTCTTGCCTCCGCCTCCCAGGTAGCTAGGTACAGGCACCCGCCACAACTCCTGGCTATTTTTTTTTTTTGTAGAGACAGAGTCTCACTTTATGGCCCTCAGTAGAGTGCCGTGGCCTCACACAGCTCACAACAACCTCCAACTCCTGGGCTTAAGCGATTCTCTTGCCTCAGCCTCCAGAGCAGCTGGGACTACAGGCGCCCGCCACAACGCCCGGCTATTTTTTGGTTGCAGTTTGGCCAGGGCCAGGTTTGAACCCACCACCCTCAGTATATGGGGCCGGCGCCCTACCAACTGAGCCATAGGAGCCGCCCACCTGGCTATTTTTTTGTTGTTGTTGCAGTTGTCATTGTTTTAGCTGGCCTGGACCAGGTTCAAACCTGCCAGCCTTGTAGTATGTGGCCGGCGCCCTACCCACTGAGCATGGGTGCCACCCACGTCTTTTATATTTTTATCAATCTATAGGTTCCCTCTCTGTTCCTTTCTTTTCTCTCACTTTAGCCATTGAAGAATCCACACCTAAATGTTCAATGCCTAAATTCATTAATTCACTAGGGATTGCAAAACACTCATATTTAAGTTCTCATATAGTCAGAATGTTTTTATAAAGGGATACTTCTCTTTATCTCCTATTTCATTACTCTGTATTATAGTTTACAATATGAACAGAAAAAAAACCTGGGGTGGCGCCTGTGGCTCAAGGAGTAGGGCACTAGCCCATATGCCGGAAGTGGCAGGTTCAAACCCAGCCCAGGCCAGCTAAGCAACAATGACAACTACAACAGAAAAATAGCTGGGTGTTGTGGCAGGCGCCTGTAGTCCCAGCTACTTGGGAGGCTGAGGCAAGAGAATCGCTTAAGCCCAAGAGTTGGAGGTTGCTGTGAGCTGAGACACCATAGCACTCTACTGAGGGTGACATAGTAAGACTCTGTCTCAAAAAAAAAAAAAAGAAGTAACCAATTAGTTACACACACAAAATTACAAACTCAAGATTTAAACATAGTGTTTAGACCGGGCACAGTGGCTCATACCTGTAATCCTAGCACTTGGGAGGCTGAGGCCAGTGGATTGCCTGGGCTAACAGGTTCAAGACCAACCAGAGCCACTGGATATTTCTCTAACAATAGCCAGGCATTGTAGAGGGCACCTGTAGTTCCAGCTACTTGGGAGGCTGAGGCAAGAGAATCACTTAAGCCCAGGAGTTTGAGGTTGCTATGAGCCGTAACACCACAGCACTCTACCAAGGGCTACAAAGTGAGACTCTGTCTCAAAAATAAATAAATAAATAGAGTGTTTACTAAATTATCCTTAACAGTGCACATATTGTTCCATCTTTGTCCACGGGAGCTAGGCCAAAAAGAGCTGAGTCCTTTTTACTTAAGAGCCACTGCTTGCGGTCGGGCGTGGTGACTCACGCTTGTAGTTCCAGCACTGTGGGAGGCCGAGGCTGGTGGATTGCCTGAGCTCAGAGGTTGGAGACCAGTATGAACAGCAGTGAGCCAGAGTAAGACCCCATCTCTAACATCAAAAACAGTGGGACAGAGCATCGCCAGAGGAAGAAGAAAATGAACAACAAAAAAGAGTACTTCAAACGAAGAATGAACAAGCAAGCTGAAATTAAAAAAAAAAAAGTCACTGCTTGCTTCCTTACTATCTGGTATGATAAGTTGTTCCATGTTCATCTTACTCATTTTTTTGCCCCAAACCTGGCAAAACCAGTCATTTCTCTAAGAAGCTTTGGTTTCTTTCAGTATTTTAAGAACATAATCTGGGTGCTAGGAGTATTCATTGAGACTGAAAAAGGTTATTGTTTGTAGACCTTTTTTTTTTTTTTTTTTGAGATAGTCTCACTTTGTTGCCGTTGGTAGAATGCTGTGGTGTTATAACTCACAGCAACCTCAAACTCTTGGCCTCAAGTGATCCTCTTGCCTCAGCCTCCTAAGTAGCTGGGACTACAGATACCTGCCACAACACCTGGCTTTTTTAGAGACATGGTCTCACTCTTGCTCAGGCTGGTTTCAAACTCCTGAACTCAAGCAATCCTCCTGCCTCAGCCTCCCAGTATGCTGGGATTACAGGCATGAGCCACGGGCCCAGCCCTGTTTCTAGACCTTTTTGATGGATAGAGGGGGGAAGATAAAATCTCATGAGTTCATACTGTGTTTTATTAAAAATCAGGGCTAAAGGGCTTTTACTTCTCCTATATTACCTCTATAGCTCTCACCCTCCACATACAAAAAGATCTTGGTATTTCTTTCCCTGCCTTCCTCCTCTCAAAAATCTAGTTTTTAAGGACACAAGACCTGATTATTGTGAGTATATATTAGTATAATTTCTAGTCAACATATTTTAAGTCCCTACATAAATGAGCACATTCCTCCCCCTCCATATGTCACAAGAAGACAATATAGAAACACAGGTATGTGCATCAATCGCTTCAGATGGCTGAACTGTCCCAGGAGCACCAGAGTGGGAGCTGGGGTGGGAGAGAGGCAGAAAGGGTTAGCTAGAGAATGAAAACTGCTTTCCTTCTCCTTCTCTCCAGCCCAGCCTGCCCTCTAGTGGAGATGCTAAAGAGCAGGAAACAGGCCAAGGCAGATCAGACAGGAAGTCAACTAGTTGACATTTATTTAGCAATTACAAGTAATGGTCCTAAAATGGTGCTTAAGGTAGAAAACCTCTCTGTAGCTTTAAGTGGCTTTAAGTATAGCTTGGGAGAGCGGAGACTGCCCAAATGAAAAGCATACAAACTGTAACCAAGCAACATGCCAAATTTCAAAATCAAAAGAGGAAAGGCCAAATGAGTGTATCAAAATGACAATTTTTTTTTTTTTTTGCAGTTTTTGGCCAGAGCTGGGTTTGAACCCACCACCTCCAGCATATGGGGCCAGCACCCTACTCCTCTGAGCCACAGGCACCACCCGACAACTAAATTTTTATTTATTTATTTATTTTTTAGAGACAAGAGTCTCACTTTGTCACCCTCGGTAGAGTGCCGTAGCATCACAGCTCACAGCAACCTCCATGGGCTTAGGCGATTCTCTTGCCTCAGCCTCCTGAGTAGCTGGGGCTACAGGTACCCACCACAACGCCCAGCTATTTTTTTTGTTCAGTTTGGTTAGGGCCGGGTTTGAACCTGCCACCCTCGGTGTAGGGGGCCTGCGCCCTACTCACTGAGACAGAGGTGCAGCCCTAAATTTTTTTTTTTTTTTTTTGCAGTTTTTGGCCGGGGCTGGGTTCGAACCTGCCACCTCCAGCATATGGGGCTGGCGCCCCACCCCTTTGAGCCACAGATGCTGCCCCCAACAACTGAATTTTTTTAATGCCATTTTATTTCTTTTTTTTTTTTTTTTTTTGTAGAGACAGAGTCTCACTTTATGGCCCTCGGTAGAGTGTGCTGTGGCCTCACACAGCTCACAGCAACCTCCAACTCCTGGGCTTAAGCGATTCTCTTGCCTCAGCCTCCCGAGTAGCTGGGACTACAGGCGCCCGCCACAACGCCCGGCTAATTTTTGGTTGCAGTTTGGCCAGGGCCGGGTTTGAACCCGTCACCCTCGGTATATGGGGCCGGCGCCTTACCGACTGAGCCACAGGCGCCGCCCCATTTTATTTCTTTCAATAGAACATATAGTATACCCCAAGATATAAACGCTTACATTTCAAAAAATATTACAGGTTACAAGTGACATGACCAGGTACATAGGTTTAAACACAAAGTTAATTAATGGATCTAGTTTATGAATGCTATTGCTGTGGCCCAGAAGGTTTACTCTCCCACTGCCCAAAAGAAAGCCAACGTCCAGGCGGTGCCTGTGGCTCAGTCGGTAAGGCGCCGGCCCCATATACTGAGGGTGGCGGGTTCAAACCCGGCCCCGGCCAAACTGCAACCAAAAAATAGCCGGGCGTTGTGGCGGGCGCCTGTAGTCCCAGCTACTCGGGAGGCTGAGGCAAGAGAATCACTTAAGCCCAGGAGTTGGAGGTTGCTGTGAGCTGTGTGAGGCCATGGCACTCTACCGAGGGCCATAAAGTGAGACTCTGTCTCTACAAAAAAAAAAAAAAGAAAGCCAACGTCCAGAGAAAGCAAGATTGAGCAAACAGTTCTACATAGTGCTAAGAGGGGAGATGGGAGAAATTCCTCAAATCCACCTCCCTGAGAACTGGGGAGACAGGGATTTTAAAGACAGTTTGGTGGGCATAGGATTAGGCCATCAGGATCTGCTAATTGGCTGGCTTTAGGGCAGAACCATCAGTCCTTTGATTTGGACTGCTGTCTATGTGGTCAATAACTGGAATGTGGGACCTTCGATGGAGGGTTCAAGACCAGTTGAGTCAGTTTCCTTGGTCTGGATAGGTCTGTTACTAAAATACAGGATCTGGAAGATATCTCAAAAACTACTCCTGCCTGGCACTGTGGGTCACACCTGTAAACCCGGCACGTGGGGAGACTGAAGCAGGTGGATTGCTTGATTCACGAGTTCAAAACCAGCCTAAGCAAGAGTGAGACCCTGTCTGTAAAAAATAGCCAGGTGTTGTGGTGGGCACCTGTAGTCCTCAGCTAGGACTACAGGTGCCCACCTGGGAAGCTGAGGCAAAAGGATTGCTTGAACCCAATCCTTTGAGGATGCTGTGAGCTATGATGCCATGGCACTCTACCCAGGGTGACCAAGTGAGATGCAGTCTCAAAAAATAAAAATAAAAATGCAAAACCTACTCCAGGGTAAAGAAGCAAAGGGAACAGTCATTATTATCAAGCAAATGGAAGGACAGTGGCTAATTATTGTCATTATTTTAGCTAAGCCTATTCCTTCACAGAGTTCTGGGGCTCTTACTCTAGTTCTGGCCTTGCACCCCTTCATCACTTTGTAAGGGCAGTTTCACTATGTTCTTTAGTGTTTGATTTGATGTTAAGGAGGACTCATTTTGGTCATAAAATCTCAAATTTTTTTTTTAAATTTACCATGACTTTTAGATATTTTATTCAATAATGTATATGTTCTGTATTACAAAGGCTTGTGTTAAGAAGACTTTATTTGGGGTTAAACTAGATTTGTAAGGAAGAGAAGAGGAAAGAGATAAACGAAAATTGATTATTAAGGAAGTTGAACAGTTTTGTTTTTCTGATCCTCAGGTGCTGGATATGATTATATTAATCATTTGTTCATGCTACACCTTTGTCATTGGTTCATGCAAGTCCTTCTCCATTTATTACTTTTTTTTTTTAGACATTTATTACTTGTTAATTAATGTAGTGATCCTGGATATTTTTATACCTTTTTTATGCAAAACTAAAACCATATTGTTTTTGTTTCACTGTGTGTCACCAGAAGCACTGGGTACCATTTTTTAAAAAACTTAACAATGTAGCTTGCACAATTTCCAACAGTATAAAAGTACAATAGAACCAGAGAAAAAGTGAAGGCTGTATCATACCTGCCTACTCAAGGAATCATGTTTGCAAAGCTGTTCCAGTTTTCAATATTCACTGTCATTGCTTTACTTTACTTTCATTTTCATGTTGTTAGCTTGCATTTGTGAACTATCACAGGCATTGCATGTTGCTGTTTTTCTAACAATTACTCTACATTAAGAAGAAATATACTTTATCAATTTCTCAAGCTATCTTATTCTCTGGTCTTGGCTATGCATATTTTTTATTGTGGTTAAATATATATAGTATTTATCATTTTAACCATTTATATATATAGAATTAAGTGGCATCACATACATATATTCACAATGTTATATAAAGAACACCAGTCTCTGTCTTCAAATCTTTTGATTATTCCCACAAATTCTGTACCCTTTAGCAAATAAAATAAATAAAAATTAAAAATTCTATACTCAATCAACAAAATCCCTCCCTTCTCTTATTCCCAGCCTATGGTAATTTGTATCAAAAATTCTGTCTCTATGAAATTGCTTTTTCTAGGTATCTCCTATAAGTGGAATCATAATATTTCCCTTTGGTGTCTGGCTTATTTCACTAAGCATAATGTCTTCAGTCTCCAACCATGTTATATTATTTATCAAAATTGCATTCCTTTTTATGGCTGAACCATGCACCATTTAGGGGTGTCCAACCTTTTTTCTTCTCTGCTGAATATTAGAAAAGTTGTCTTGGGCCATACTTTAAATACAGAAACACAAGGATCCCTGGGTAAAGCACTCTACCAGGGGCGACATAGTGAGACTCTGTCTCAAAAATAATAATAAAATTATATTTATATATATGACTACAACATCATAATATCTATACTATATGGACCATAATCTATCTTTTGTTTTTTATTATAATAGACATTTAAAGTAATACATCTGCAGATGAAATAATTCTTAAATTTTATGTTTAAAGTCTAACCATCTTCATAAAAATACTTTGAGGACCATTGTATCCATAGATTTCAACTATATGATTATTTCTTTGCCCATTCTTGTCTTTTCTTTCTTGAATAACCTCTTTTGGACATGGTTCAGGGTAGAATTTATCCTCTTCATATTTTGTCCACTATTCTTAAGAAGAACATTAATTTAGCAAATAAAATAAATAAAAATTAAAAATTCTATACTCAATTAACAAAAGATCTGCTGCCTTTGCCCCATGGTCAGCTCTAGTGCTTTCTTAATGCAAAACATCCTATCATTATAAAGGTTCTCAGGAAGCCTTCTATGGCTTCTTTCACATCTTTATTCTCATACATTGTATCATCTCGAATTAACCCAAGTTTATTGAATCCTGCAGCACTGTAATACCATTTTCAAATACCATCTGGCCACTGCCCCGATGCTGCAACAGCCGGCCTACCAACTATTTTGACCCAAGACCATAATCTATTTAACCAATCCTGTATTATAAGCTATCTGTATCTATTTTATTTCCAGTGTCCTGCTATTATTAATAATCGATATGTAGGAGGGATGCAGTGGCTCACATTTACAATCCTAGCACTCTGGGAGGCAGGTGGATTGCTTGAACTCAGGAGGTGGAAACCCCATCTCTACTAAAAATAGAAAAGCTAATCGGGCATTGTGGTGGGCATCTGTAGTCCCAGCTACTTGGGAGGCTGAGGCAAAAGGATTGTTTGAGCCCAAGAGTTTGAAGTTGCTCTGAGCTAAGATGATGCCATAGCACTCTACCCAGGGTGACAGAATGAGACTCTGTCTGAAAAAATAAGTAAATAAATATAATTTCTATATAAAATATAAATCAATATGTAGGTTCAGGCTAGATTCCTGGAAGTGTTATCACTAGGTCACAGTGCAAGGCTGTGATGAAGGGAGATTAGTAGATAGCTTCCCTCAGATAAGAAATTCTTCTGGGGAGGTGTAGAGGTGAAAATAAAGCATTTATAGGCATATTTGTTTGGCAGAAGTATAAGAAAATGAGTTAGCTGAAAAACAGACAATGAGGTGTGGAAATCTGTATTTGAATCAATGAGCAATAGTGAGCCACTTGTGGATTCTTAGGCGCTAAATCTCGTTAAGAGGAGGAGCATTCAGCATATCAACTGGTGGAGAGGCATGAAGTAATGAAAGTTTGATGTTGGGTAAGGAATGTGAAAATAACCTAGGGAGAATATAAATTGGGGGGGCCAAGGCAAGAGGATTGCTTGAGGCCAGGAATTCAAGACCAGCCTGGGCAAAATAGTGAGACCCCCATCTCTAAAAAAAAAAATATATTAACTGGAGGGCAGCGCCTGTGGCTCAAAGGGGTAGGGCGCCAGCCCCATGTGCTGGAAGTGGTGGGTTCAAACCCAGCCCCGCCAAGAACTGCAAAAAAAAAAAAAAAATAGCTAGATGTGATGGTGCCCATCTGTTTACTTGGGTGGCTGAGGCTGGATCACCTAAGCCCAGGAGTTGAAGATTACAATAACCTATGATTGTGCCAACACTCTATCCTGGCAACAGAGCAAGATCCTATCTCTAAAATAAAGGGAAAAAAAACTCAAATAATCAGCTATAGGACTTGAATTAAATTTAATCATTAAAAAAATGATTCTAATATTCCCAGCTAGATAACCCAAAACCACAGAATCTTAATGTCTCAATAAATATTAAAGCAATAAGGGATGGATAACCAGCAGACTACCTACAAAATTAGCACAGCCCAGTGCAAAATGAAATGCCAGGAGTTTGCTTAAAAATTACGAATTCTGTAGCTGGGCCCTTTGAGAGTTTAGTGGCATTTCTAGCGACCGAAATAACATAAAATTTGCCTAGGCCCTTGTTTGCGTGCATGTGTTAACCACTTACTTCCCGCCCAGCACCCCTTGTTCTCATAGTAATAATTAACTGCTGATATACTGTTTCTTTGTCAAACAAAAAGAGATAACTCCAAGGTCAGAAGGACAATCTGTGAGTTTGTTTTGCAGAAAGAAAAAATGCTCTCAAAAAAAAAAAAAAAAGTTGTGACTAGCTGCTGACACCCAGAGTCCGGTTACTCAAACTATTTTCTGAAAATGAAAACAATAGACTTTCCTCTTTGGTTCCCTAAAACTCACCCTCCCTTACTACCTGGCTGCATAAAAGCTCCCAACTTCATTCTTTTGTTAAGACATACGTAAGAGATTTTGCTTTCCCATTTTCTCTTTGGCCAAATCAAATGAACCTTTCTCTATCTCCAACAGTATTTTGCTTTGGCTTCACAAGCCCGCATTTGTGGTTCTACAATTCCAAGACGGTGACAGAAGCACAAAACCCAGTGACAGGCTCCGGTATAGTGGTTTAAAGACTAAGAAACGTCACCCAGAGGGCTGTCCACACCCTCGCCAGCACTAGGACAATGAGCCCCGGGGGGCCCCAAGGGAACCAAGGGCCTTCGCTCCTCTTTTTGCCCTCAGGTGGGAGGTAAGTGAAGCTCGCAACCTTTTTGAGGGAGTGTACACCGCGGGGCTGAAGTTCAGCTCGGACTCGGGGTCTTTGAGCCCGGCACAGCGAGGTCATTAGACCCACCAACCCCGCCACCCGGCCTGGACTAGAATCCCGAAACGTGGCAAGTCCCGGCCTTGGACTCGGCTAGTTACTCATAAATCCGCAGGAGGGGGTAGGAGGCGGAGCGCGTACACCCTACACTCACCACCGGGTACAGACCGGCACCCAGAGGATAGCGTGCCTAAGGGAAGGTCTGAAAATCCCGGACAGCCAAGGGAGCGTCTGATGGAACAGGAAAAGCGCCTCACGGTCGATGCACATATTAGGGGACGTCCGCAAAGTATCCAGAGATGGTAAGAGGATGTTTAGAAAGGGCAGACCCCCCACATGAACTAGGCTTCCAAAGCTAAACCCGAAAGGAAGATTTGGAGGTCTATCTCTATAGGTGACACTAGGCACCCCTTAGAGCAGGACAGACTGGAGATGTAGCCAGCGAAAAGAGAACACCTCCAGCCGGGCGGGAGGGTAAGAGGTGTTGGGGGAAAGAGGCTCCTGGGCACTGTCTGAAAAGTACGAAGCCAACTGATCTTTAGGGACCGACGGTAAATTATGTCCTTTGCTAAAATACCTCTCAGTAGCGAACCACCGACCGTCTCCTAGGTCAGCCCCGCCTCCCAGCTATTAAGTATAGTTACGTGGTCTCTGATCCCGGAAGCTGCCAGTTCCTTTTACTGTTCCCCACCTAGAGTGAACGGTTCTCCAAGGGTGCGCACTTTCTCCTCCCCTCCTACCCCTCACAAACTTTCTCCCGCCCACCTATCAATCACGGTGCACCGCTGTCCAGTTGGCTGGCGGTCGGCAGCGTCGGATGACGTCTACAGCCCGCCGGCCTGGAAGCCGGGAAGTGCGTGACGAAAAGGCGCGTGAAGGAGGAGCGGTTGGCTGACGCTGTGGCGGCAGTCGATGTAAACAAGACCTCGCGCTACTGAGGGCCTAGCTACGGCTTCTGGCTGGTGGGTGGTCTCGCGTGGGGCGGTAACTGCCGGCTCCAGTGGGAGGTGCTTCTCGGCTTCCTTGCCTTCTTTGGCGTACACACCCCCAGTACACCACGTGGGCGTGAGGTAAAGAAGGAGGGGGAGTTAGGACGAATTCTAACTTCATTGGCTGTACCTGCTGCCGTCTCTCCAAAAGGCGCTCTCTGGTTGGTCGGTATGATGTTGGGCGGGGTGTCTTTGAGTCCTAAAGCTTATGATTGGCTAGATGAGATAAGCTAATGAAGCGCTTTCTTCCGCTAGGGGTTTTGATTGGTCAGCCAAAAAAGGTTACCTGGGAGTCCAGCACCTCCCCACACCTCTCGGGCTCCCTGCCCTGGGACTTTGATTAGGTGAGTTTGGGGTAGAAACTGAGAAATTCCTCTTAGACGGATTCTCACTGGTGAGCTAGGGTAGCGCCCTAGGCTTCACTCTGCTTTCTTTGCTTCACAGGATTGGGGAAAGGTTTGTGTTTCCAACGTCTTGGGAGTTGTCATAGGCTACAGAAAAGGGATCTCAGTCCCTAGAAAGGGCAACCCTCCTAGAGCTACTACCCCATTTCAGGAGAACCTGGTATTCCTAGAGCAGGCTTTACTTTCACCAAACCCAAGGAGGTAACAAGAGGAGCCCCTGCACAGGACCTAAGGATGCTGTGACCAGAAGATGGGATCACGGAATAGCAGCAACGCAGGATCCGGGTCCGGAGACCCCTCCGAGGGTTTGTCCCGAAGAGGGGCTGGCCTGCGACGGAGTGAAGAAGAGGAAGAGGAGGATGAAGATGTGGATCTGGCCCAGGTACTGGCCTATCTCCTCCGCAGGTAACTTACTCTGGTGTGACCCCACCAGATGACATTACGTCCCTTGATCCCAACTCCGGGCAGAAAAATTAGAGGATAGGCAATGGGATCAGCCCAGGACAGCTGTTCTGTTTGAGCAGGACAGTCTCTTTGTACTGAGCACCCATGGCACTCAGTTCCATATCCAGTAAATCTTCTTGCCAAGGGAGGGTCTCCAAGAGGACCCACTCTTGTGTTGAAGGAGCTGTTCAGGTGAGCCTCTCTAGCTATGACTACACAAATGTAATATACTTTCCAAGTAAGTTTTAAAAAGGGCACCTGGAGGTAGTAATACGAGGGGATGAGGAATAGGGGAAGTGGGTGTTGAACTTCAGTAAAACTACTGACATGTGATAGGAGGCCATGTTGATTTACTTGAAAAACAAGTTTAAATTGACCCAACTCTAACCTGTTTTTGAGGAAAGAATGCCCTGAAGGCAGTGACCACCAGAAATTGGCTGGAAAAGGGTGAAGCTGGCTTTGTTTCTTTGCTTATGGCTCCTAGGAGAGAAGATGAGTTTGGGGATCCCTTCAGAATATTGTGGTTTGGTTTTGTTGGGGTTTTTTTTGTTTTGTTTTTTTTTTTAAGAGGAAGGGTCTCAATGTGTTGTCCAGGCTGGAGTGCAGTGGCTATTCACAGGTGCAATCATAGCACACTACTGCCTCAGACTCCTGGGCTCAAGGGATCCTCTTGCTTCAGCTTCCTGAATAGCTGGGACTACAGGTGTGTGCTGTTGTACTGCCTGTAGTGAATGTTATATTCTATGCTGGACTCAGGCAGAGGCTTACAAGAGAGTGCTGGCAGAATTTTCAGCTCTCTGAGAAGTCAACTTAGTAGGTCTGTCAACCTTTGCATTATGCTGGGGTTCACTACTCTTGCTCTAAGAGTAAGAATCAGTTTCCTACTGTGTCTTATAGGAAACTGAAAATAACAGCCAAGGTCCAGTCAGCTTCAAACCTCAAAGTGAGGCCCCAGTGATCTAAGAGCTAAATAGCTATTACTCTGAATTTGGTTGGTCTGGGGAAAGGGGTCTCCTCCTTTATAATGTGGGGGTCTCTTTACAGAGGCCAAGTAAGGTTGGTACAGGGAGGAGGTGCAGCAAATTTACAACTCATCCAGGCCCTCTCGGACTCAGAAGAAGAGCATGACAGTGCTTGGGATGGTCGTCTTGGGGATCGATACAACCCACCTGGTAAGAGGAAAGGCAAATCAAGACCCTAACATTCGGCTGTGTGATGTGACTCATGCCTGTAATCCTAGCACTCTGGGATTGCCTGAGCTCAGGAGTTCGAGAACAGCCTGAGCAAGAGTGTGACTCCATCTCTAACCATAGCCGGGTGCTGTGGTGGGGGCCTGTAGTTCCAGCTACTTGGGAGGCTGAGTCAAGAGAATCACTTGAACCCAAGAATTTGAGGTTGCTGTGAGCTAAGATGCCACGGCATTCTACCAAGGGTGACCAAGTGAGACTCTGTCTCAAAAAAATAAATAAATAAGACCCCTAATGTCGGGAGACTTTCATTAGAAAACCGTTATTTTACCGGCGGTGCCTGTGGCTCAAGGAGTAGTGCGCCGGTCCCATATGCTGGAAGTGGTGGGTTCAAACCTAGCCCTGGCCAAAAACCAAAAAAAAAAAAGAAAACGGTTATTTTGGTGAAGAATGGTAGGTTAAATTGAAAGATAAGCTAATTTAGGGGATGAGGGTGTCCTTACACCTCCAATATATTCAGCCACTGAGTGGGCTTGGGTATAGTTCCTCTAACTGTCCTTTGAGGCTAGAAGACCCACTATGAAACTTCTGTCCACTTCTACTCACAGTGGACACAACCCCTGACACCCGGGAGCTGGAATGCAATGACATCAAGACACAAGTGGAATTGGCCACAGGGCGGCTGGGGCTTAGGCGGGTAGCCCAGGAGCACAGCTTTCCTCGAATGTTGCACCAGGTAGGCCTCTCCAGCTTTGGCCACCCTGGCTGCAGCCTGACCAAGGCAGCCAAAAGCTCTTCCAGCCCCAAAGAAAAAGGAAGTAAACTTTCAAGGAAGCCTCAAGTGCTGAGGCTGGAAAGTTAGCCAGCCTGCATCAGAGGTCTATGTGTGATGTCCATTTCTGTAGCAAGAGCAATATCTTTCGAGGAGGGGGCTTGATGTGACTAAAGTGGCCCTCTGTTTATGCTAGCAATATTCCCCAATCCCTTCCATTTAGAGAGAACGGGGCCTCTGCCATCAGGGAAGCTTCTCCCTCGGAGAACAGTCTCAAGTGATGTCTCAGTGAGTATGGGGCTCGGTGGAGAGACTTTAAGGGCCAAATAGGTCTTATCTACTAAACTTTGAAGGGGTAGATGTTAAAGGAGCCTCAGAGACACTAATGTTAGGTTAAGTGGGTTTGAAATTTTGAGAGTACTCAAAGTGGAAAAGTATAGAAATTTAGAGGATGGTGAAATAGATGAAAAACAAGGAATTATACACAAAGCCAAAAGGAAAGACTGCACTGTACTGACATTTCACCTCTCTAGCATTCTGCTAATTGGGACACTCCTCATCCTGAGCTCCTCTTACCCTCACTTTCCTTCTGCTTCTCTAGCTTCTTGCCCAATGATCTGGGCTTCATTGATACCTACTCTCAGAAGGCTTTCTGTGGCATCTACAGCAAAGATGGTCAAATCTTCATGTCTGCTTGCCAAGGTACCAGAACCTGCTCATATAAAGCGCCTTTGCCTGGAACAAGGAAAGTTTCCCTTTGCCGAAGCTAGAAATACCTACACCTGGAGAGCTCTGACCTGTCTCAGGGATATTTAGCCAGAACATGTTGCCCATGATAATAGGACAGAATCCATAAATGCACTGAATGAGAGAGGTATGATCTAGAAGAATACAAAGATGGTGTTCCCTAATTCTGCCTGATCCGTACTTATACAGACCAGACAATCCGACTGTATGACTGCCAGTATGGCCGCTTCCATAAATTCAAGAGCATTAAAGCCCGGGATGTAGGCTGGAGTGTCCTGGATGTGGCCTTTACCCCTGATGGGAACCACTTCCTCTACTCCAGCTGGTCTGATTACAGTGAGTATACACCAGATTTCTGTTCTCTAGCCTGGGACCAGAGGTCTCTATGTGCCTGTCTCCTCTGAGCTCGGACTCCACACTTTGTCCTGGGAAAATCACTGCCAAGGTGTTCTAACATCCTTGTCTGCTCTGTCTGTTCCCTAGCTTCATTTCCACTCTCCTTCGCCCATCCCTGAAAGTTTCTTATTTCTCTTCTTTTAGTTCACATCTGCAATATCTACGGGGAGGGAGACACACACACTGCACTGGACCTAAGGTACTGACTTCCTTTTCTGAGATCATCAGAAACTTCTCAGGGAAAGCTCTGCAGGAGCAAACCTCTTGGGCTGGACGTCCTGCTTAGAGGAGTATACTGCTGGCAAGTTTCTCTATGTGGATTCCTGGGAGGGAATCACCCATTCTCTCAGCCAGAGGACAAGGGTAAAACTGACACTACAGGATTATTTCTGGGTTCTCCCTAAAGTGACCCACATTCTGGCACATGTTAGCAGGACCTCTTTTTCCCTAAGGGTGTGCCTTATCATCCTCATCAGAGTTTATGGTAGATTAACAAATGCTAAAGGAAAGGGATTGCCTCTTAGCAGGATTTCTTGGTGGGACTCCCTAAAGCATATATAATGTCCGTCTTTTCAGTCCTGGCTCCAGCACCTCCTTATGCCCTCCCTTTCAGGGCCAGGGATGGCTGCCTCTGTGTCTTAGACTGAGAGCAGAACCAGTATACTCTTCAGGTACTGCTCATGAGACTTAGACCTTAACTTCCTACTTTGCTTTGTTCAGGCCAGATGAGCGTCGCTTTGCTGTCTTCTCCATTGCTGTCTCCTCAGATGGACGAGAAATTCTAGGAGGGTGAGTGTTTATGGGGTTGTCTCCCTCATTTCATGAAACGGGGGTCCTTCCAGAGATCAGCTCTGCTGGTACAGAGACTATACAGACAGCTGTGGGAAACAACTAACCCTTCTCCAAGGTTAAGCTTTACAAGTTGGCTTTACCTCTTGCTCTCCATTTCCCCAGCACAAGATGGGAGGTCTTAAGCCTCCTTGAAATCACAGCCAACTCCTGCTCCACTTCCTATGTAAGAACAACAAGGCATTGCTCCTTAGCAGGACTTTTTAGTGGGACTCCCTACAGTTTATATAATGTTGGTCTATTCAATCCTGGCTCCAGCATCTCTTTATGCCCTCCCTTTCAGGGCCAATGATGGCTGCCTCTATGTCTTTGACCGAGAACAGAATCGGCGCACCCTTCAGGTACTGCTTATGAGACTTAGAGCTTCTGCCTCCTGGTTTTTGGCCTATTATAAGACCTGGAAAGAGCACCGGGTGCGGTAGCTCATGCCTATAATCTTAGTACTCTGGGAGGCTGAAGCAGGAGGATCCTTTGAGCTCAGGAGTTTG
This sequence comes from Nycticebus coucang, assembly GCF_027406575.1. Classification (NCBI taxonomy): domain Eukaryota; kingdom Metazoa; phylum Chordata; class Mammalia; order Primates; family Lorisidae; genus Nycticebus; species Nycticebus coucang. Next base: position 29,946,696 of record NC_069785.1, on the reverse strand, counting down.
AGGCCAGCCTGAGCAAGAGCAAGAGCAAGACCCCATCTTTACAGAAAAATAGAAAAATTAACTGGGCTTTGTGGTGAGCACTTTTAGTCCCAGCTACTTGGGAGGCTGAGTCAGGAAGATCACTTGAACCCAGGAGTTTGAGGTTGCTGTGAGTTAGGCTGACACCCTAGCGTTGTAGCCTGGGTAACAGAGTGAGACTCTGTCTCAAAAAAAAAAAAGAACTCAAGTATCTTGGCCTTCTTCCCTAGATTGAGTCCCATGAGGATGATGTGAATGCAGTGGCCTTTGCTGATATAAGCTCCCAAATCCTGTTCTCTGGGGGTGATGATGCCATCTGCAAAGTGTGGGATCGACGCACCATGCGGGAAGATGACCCCAAGCCCGTGGGTGGACTGGCTGGACACCAGGATGGCATCACCTTCATTGATAGCAAGGTGGGTGGGGTGGTAGGACTGCACAGTTAGGTTACTGAGGCTCTGGTTGTTCAGGCATGAAAGCGGGCTGGTATGGGAACTTGACAAGCTCATAATTAGCAGGAGTCTGCAAGAGCTGAAGTTTAGGAAAGGAGCTTAAGCCAGGAAACATGGATTCCATCTATACCCACTACTCCTCAAGGAGTGCAGAAGGGCTTTCTGTATAAAAAATGTAGAAGATTTTTTAATCCGAGATAGAATAGGAAATCCCGCCAGGGCCCTTGGCCAAGAAAGGAAAAAACCTAGCCAGGTGTTAGGATCTGAGGCAGAACATCGAAGTAAGCTCAAGTGGCAAGTAGTCGGAGAACTAGACTTCTTTCCCTCAACTAAAGAGTAGCCCCTAGACTGACAGGCAGGCACTGACATGTGTAGCCTCTGCTGCGTCAGTATCCATTTTTGGATTCACAGGGTGATGCCCGATATCTCATCTCCAACTCCAAAGATCAAACCATCAAGCTCTGGGATATACGACGCTTTTCCAGCCGGGAAGGCATGGAAGCCTCACGCCAGGCTGCCACACAGCAAAACTGGGACTATCGCTGGCAGCAAGTGCCCAAAAAAGGTGAGAGTGGAAGTAAAACTGAGGCCTGAAGAGTTAAGATTCAGGGATGGTAACTGAAATACTTACCACTGGTAGGGCCTGGCGTGGGCACAATGAGTTTGTCTATACCCCTATAGTCCTAGAGCCCTCCTCTAGAACCCCCTTGGCCAGGCATTAACTCTTTATTTTCTGAACCATGAGGATGGTCATGAGTTCCTAGGTTTGGGGCCTGGGAGTTACTCAGAAAAAAACAATACAAAAGCATTTCAGTGTCATAATAACTAGCAGGGTCATATTGGTGACTGTCAACTTTTAGGTGGGGAAAGAGACACCAGCTGAAGGGCTGGGAAAAGCAATTGTCTCTGAGCATAATCTTTGCTAAGGGCAGGTAGTACAGGGCAATTCAGAAGCAGACTCCCTAACCTAGTGCTCTTCTTGCTTCCCTATCCAGCTTGGCGGAAGCTGAAGCTCCCAGGAGACAGCTCCTTGATGACCTACCGGGGCCACGGAGTGCTGCATACCCTTATCCGCTGCCGATTCTCTCCTGCCCACAGCACTGGCCAGCAGTTCATCTACAGTGGCTGTTCCACTGGCAAAGTGGTTGGTAAGGATTATTTCAGAACAAGAGGCGTGGGAAGGGCAAGGGTGTTTCTGTGGCATTCATCTATAAACTGCCAGGGACCACCTTGAAAGCCCAATGACAACAGGTAAAATTTAATTTAGTTTGAAATAGGGGAGGTTTAAATAGAGAAATAGAAAGCATTCTGTTCATCAGCATTTTAAATTAAGGAAAGGAACATAGAATTCTAGTCAGTAAATATAATAGATTACCAAAAATATAGTCAGTTCTGTTTTTTAGCCCATCAAGGGAAGAGGTTGCAGATGAAAGGTAGGAGGGAACAGAGACATAAAAATGCCGCAAGAAGGGTGGCGCCTGTGGCTCAGTGAGTAAGGCGCTGGCCCCATATACCGAGGGTGGCGGGTTCAAACGCAGCCCCGGCTGAACTACAACCAAAAAATAGCTGGGCGTTGTAGCCGGCGCCTGTAGTCCCAGCTGCTTGGGAGGCTGAGGCAGGAGAATCGCTGAAACCTAAGAGCTAGAGGTTGCTGTGAGTCCTGTGACATCATGGCACTCTACTGAAAGCGGTAAAGTGAGACTCTGTCTCTACAGAAAAAAAAAAAAAATGCCACAAGAAGACAGCTGCGTGTAGTAAAGAACATTCAGCCACTGAAGCAGGAGGAATGCACAAAAAGAAACACAAGCTCAGCTACAAAGTTAAGGATCCTAAGGCAGCGCCATGCTTAGTGAACACTCAGCTAGAGACCCATGGCAAAAAAGAGGAAGATGCATCCTGTCTTGGTAAAAGCTTAAAAGCTACTGCATTTTCTTTTTTTTTTTTTTTTTTTTGTGGAGACAGAGTCTCACTTTATGGCCCTTGGTAGAGTGCCGTGGCATCACACAGCTCACAGCAACCTCCAACTCCTGGGCTTAAGCGATTCTCTTGCCTCAGCCTCCCGAGTAGCTGGGACTACAGGCGCCTGCCACAACGCCCAGCTATTTTTTAGTTGCAGTTCAGCTGGGGCCGGGTTTGAACCCACCACCCTCGGTATATGGGGCTGGTGCCTTACCAACTGAGCCACAGGCGCCGCCCGCTACTGCATTTTCTTAACTGTAAGCCCCGTGAAATTTAGCTAAGGGCCTAAGATAGCTGCATCCTACTAGACCATATCCTCAACCCAAAGTAGGGAAAGGAACAGGGGAAAGAAACAAATAACACAGGCCTCTGGTGTGGGCTTTGCTCCCATGAGAAAGTGGGAAGTTGTCTGAGAGGCAGGTCACTAGTGCCACTTGGAGAAAAACGAGGGATAGCTTAAAGGCCCTGTGGCAGCCCTTCTCTACTCTGGCCTTTCCTGGACAGTGTATGACCTCCTCAGTGGCCACATTGTGAAGAAGCTGACTAACCACAAGGCCTGTGTGCGTGATGTCAGTTGGCACCCTTTTGAAGAGAAGATGGTCAGCAGCTCGGTGAGGTTGCAAGGGGGTTGGGAGCCTGGCATGTGTCTGGGGCTTGGATCTGGGAGGGGACAGTACCCCCTGACTACTCGCCACTTTTGTCCTGCAGTGGGACGGGAACCTGCGTCTGTGGCAGTACCGCCAGGCTGAGTACTTCCAGGATGACATGCCAGAGTCCGAGGAATGCCCCAGTGCCCCAACCCCAATATCCCACTCCTCTACAGCCTTTTCCTCACCCCAGTAGATTTGACCTCCAGCCCCACACAGGGTGAACCTCTTGATAAGTGCTCTGCCTTCTCTTCCCTTTCTCCTTTTTGGGGAATGTTTGGAGGAATCACTGGCATTGGATCAAGCAAAACAGAATCCTAGGCTCTGAGTCCCAGCTGAGCCATGGAAGATCCTCCCCTCGGGGTAGAGTGGTCTCCTTGTGCACTCAGACCCGTTTGGCTTGGATTCCTATCTCTGGCCAGGGTCTGGCAGGACTGCCATTATCTGGGGTGTGGCCTCTGCCAGCAAGAGAACTGTCTCGAGTGTTTTTAATCATGTTTGAATATTAGGTGTTTGTTCCTAGAGTGGATGCCTGAGGCCAGGTCTGAACAGACCTGTCAGCCAGGCCTTGCCCAGGTCTTCATCTTGAAGATTAGACTGGCCAATTAGAGGATCAGGTGTCCTGGTCTTTCTTCCTGAGGTCTTTAGGGGAGGGCAGGATGAGTAAGGGTATTTACTCAGCACCCTCATGGAATGGGGATTATGTTTTCTCTCATGTCTGGGTCTTGGGGGTAGGATGGGCCATGATGTGAGAGACAGGAATCTCCAGAACTTCCTTGAGACCCCACACAGAACCCTCTGGGCTAAAAGCCCACAGTTTTAAGAAAGAACGTTGAAGTAGGATTCCATCCTCTCACTGACTGGCTCCCTCAATAAACTCTTTGTGGGAACCCGGCTCATCTGTCTGTCCGTCTTTCGTATCTGAGGTCTTTTATCTCACTTTAAGAAAGCTCCATTTCAACAAAGCCTTTGGACGTGATCCTCTGTAGGAGAAAACATCCTTTTGATGCCAAAAGATGAAAGGAAATGCCAAAATTGTTTATTAACTGAGCCTTGCAACAGGTGCCCCATCAGCAACTTGAGAAACTTCCTGGCCATTAGATGTTGAGAAGGCCAGGAGATAAGCACACTCTTGAGAAGAGCCTAGTAATAAACTGTCAGCCCTCTTCTGAGGCCAGCCCTGGAGCTGTTCCATTCTTCAGAAGGGGTAGTAGCCCATGACCGCAGAGCCGGAGAGAACCTGGTAGGCGCTGACACCAAGCCCCCCACCCAAGGGCACTTCAAACTCAGAACTTCATGTCCCAGAGGAGACCAATGGTAAGGGGAGAGCTGGGGCTCACAACTGGCTCTGACTAGAGCTTTCCCCAAGACATTTCATGTTCTCTAAGGCAGTTTTCACAGCATAGTACACACATCCAGGAGTGTTTACACACTTTCACAGCAATGGGTAAAAGGGACCCCTATTTCACAGCAAAATAGGTAGTTTTAAGAGAATAACTGTCTAGATCTTTGTCCCCCCCCACACACACCCCCGGTTTCCTCACCTTGGTCTGCCTAGTGTGAAACTGTCGTGCCCGATCTCCTTTCCCACCTGCCTTTCAGTCCCCTGTCCCAGTTCATCCTGGAGTTGTACCCATCCCACCCAGAACCTATATTGCCTCTAATGTACCAATAGGGACAACTTCATATTGTTAGTATCCTCAAAGCCTGATTAAATCAAGGCCCCACAGACCATCCATGCTTCTTAATAGAGATGCATTTCCAATACAATTTATGTTATTATCAAAATGTTTACATTTTTTACAAATTACAGGTTTATGGCAGCCCTGTGCTTAGCAAGTCTGTCAGTGCCATTGCAAAATGTTTGTTATGTAGGCACAGCTCAAATATATTGCTAGTTCAGTTTGAGGCCACTGTAATAAAGTGAATATCACAATAAGGCGAGTCATTACAAATTTTTTAGTTTCCTAGTGCATATAAAAGTTATGTTTAAATTACGTTGTATAGCCAGGCACAGTGACTTATGCCTGTAATCTCAGCACTATGGGGGGGGTCAAGGCAGGAGGATCGCATGAGGCCAGGAGTTCCAGACCAGCCTGGGCAACACAGTAAGACTTTGTCCCTACAAAATAAAACAATTTTTTTTTTTTTTTTTGAGACAGAACCTCAAGCTGTCGCCCTGAGTAGGATGCCATGGCATCACAGCTCATAGCAACCTCTAACTCCTGGGCTTAAGTGATTCTCTTGCCTCAGCCTCCCAAGTAGTTGGGACTACAGGCGCCCACCACAACACCCGGCTATTTTTTGGTTGTAGTCGTCATTGTTGTTTGGCAGGCCTGGGCTGGATTCGAACCCTTCAGCTCTGGTGTATGTGGTTGGCACCGTAGCTGCTTGAGCTATAGGCACCAAGCCAGAAAATAATACTTTTTTTAAAACTATGCTGTAAATCTATCAGGTGTGCAATAGCACTATGTGTACAAAACAATGCACAAACCAGAATTTTTGAATACTATGTTGCTAAAAATTCTAATGTTCATCAGAACCTTCAGCATTGTAATTTTTTGCTAGTAGAGGACCTTGCCTTGATGGCTGCTGACTAATTGGGGTGGTGGAAGCTGGGGTGGCCATGGTAATTTCTTCAAATAAGATGATGAATTTTGCAGCATTGATTGACTTGTCCTTTCACTAAATGCTGTTTAATAGCTTTTACCCACAGTATATCTGTCTTTCAAAATTGGAATCAATCCTCTCAAATCTGCTGCTGCTTTAACAACTAAGTTTATGTAATATCCTAAATTCCTTTTTGGTCATCTCAACAATATTCATAGCATCTTCATCTGGAGTGGATTCCATCCCAGAAAACCACTTCCTTTGCTTATCCATAAGAAGCACTTCCTCATCTGTTGAAGTTTAATCACAAGATTGCAGCAATTTAGTCACATCTTTAGGCTCCACGGTTTTTGGGGTTTTTTGCAGTTTTTTTGGCCGGGGCCAGGTTTGAACCCGCCACCTCCAGTATATGGGGCCAGTGCCCTACCCCTTAGAGCCACAGGTGCCACCCCAGGCTGCACTTCTAATTCTAGTTCTTTGGGTGTTCCACCACATCTGCAGTTGCCTCCGATGAAATCTTGAACCCCTCAGAGTATCATCTATGAGGGCTGGAATCACTTCTTTCAAACTCCTGCTTAATGTTAATATTTTGAACTCCTCCTAAGTATCACAAATGTTCTTTTTTTTTTTTTTTTTTTGCAGTTTTTGGCCGGGGCTGGGTTTGAACCCACCACCTCCGGCATATGGGGCTGGCGCCCTACCCCTTTGAGCCACAGGTGCCGCCCCACAAATGTTCTTTTTTTTTTTTTTGTAGAGACAGAGTCTCACTTTACGGCCCTCTGTAGAGTGCTGCAACGTTAAAGGACTCACAGCAACCTCCAGCTCTTGGGCTTTTGTGATTCTCCTGCCTCAGCCTCCCGAGCAGCTGGGACTATAGGCGCCTGCCACAACATCCGGCTATTTTTTGGTTGCAGTTCAGCCGGGGCTGGGTTTGAACCCGCCACCCTCGGTATATGGGGCCGGCGCCCTACTCACTGAGCCACAGGCGCCGCCCTCCACAAATGTTCTTAATGGAACCTAGAATGGTGAATCCTGTCCAGAAGGTTTTCCCTCCCTCCATCACTCCCTCCCACTCTTCCATTTTTCCTTCCCTCTTTCCTTCCTTCCCTCCTTCCTTTTTGCCTTACTTCCTTTTTCTTTCTTTCTTCCTTTCTTCCTTCTCTTCTCCCCTCCCTCCCTTTTCTTTCTTTTGACAGGGTCTTACTATATTGTGTGGGTAGTAGGACAGGCATGTCATCACACCTCACTGCTATTTCACACTCCTGGTCTCCCACCTCAGCCTCCTGAGTAGGTGGGACTACAGGCACATGCCACCACACTTGGCTAATTTTAAAAACATTTTTGGCCAAGTGCAATGGTTCACACCTAGAAACCTAGCACTCTGGGAGGCCAGGCTGGATGGATCACCAAAGCTCAAGAGTTCAATATTAGCCTGAGCAAAGCAAGACTGTGTCTCTACTAAAAATAGAAAAACTAGCTGGGCATTTTGGCAGGCACCTGACAGAGCAAGACTCTGTCTCAAAAAAGAAAAAAAAAATTTTGGTAGAGATGGGGTCTCATTATATTCCTCACTATGTTCTGGAACTCCTGCCCTCAAATGATCCTCTTGCGTTGGCTTCCCAAAGTACTAGGATTACAGAATGAGCCACCAAGTCTGGCCTTCCAAGAGGTTTTAGTTGGTTTATCCCAGACCTATCAGAGGAATCACTATGGAAGCTATAGCCTTACGAATTTTTTTCTTTTTTTGAGACAGTCTTACTCTGCTGCCCTGGATATAGTGCCGTGGCATCATCATAGCTCACAGCAACCTCAAACTTTTGGGTTCAAGAGCTCCTCTTGTTGGGTGGCGCCTGTGGCTCAAGGAGTAGGGCGCAGGTCCCATATGCAGGAGGTGGTGGGTTCAAACCCAGCCCTGGCCAAAAACCACACACACACACACAAAAAAAAGAGCTCCTCTTGTCTCAGTCTACTGAGTAGTTGAGACTAATGCCCACCACAACACATAGCTAGTTTTTCTACTTTTAGTAGAGACAAGGTTTCACTCTTGCTCAGGCTGGTCTTGAACTCCCAAGTTCAGGCAATCCACCTACCTTGGCTTCCCAGAGTACTGGGATTACAGGTATGAGCCACCACACCTGGCCCTGAAATGTATTTTTCAAATACTAAGATTTGAAGGTCACAATTGCTCCTTGATCCCTGGCCTGCAATATGGATATTGTGTTAGCAAACATGAAAACAACATTCATCTACTGCACATCTCCATCAGAGCTCTTGGGTGACCAGGTGTATTGTCAGTGAACAATAATATTTTAAAAGAAACCTATTTCTTCTGAGTAGTAGACCTCAACAGTGAGCTTCAAATATTCAGTAAACCAGCTGTAAACAGATGTGCTGTCATGTAGGATTTGTTGCTCCATTGATAGAGCACGAGGTAGGCCTAGGATTTTCAGAATGGTAAATGAACATTGGCTTCAACTTAAAGTCACCGTCGGCATTACCCCCTAAGAAGAAAGTCAACTTGTCCTTTGAAGATTTGAAGCCAGGCATTGACTACTACTCTCTAGCTATGAAAGTTAGATAGTATCTTCCAATAGAAGTCTCTTTCTTCGCTTTGAAAATCTGTTTGGTGTAGTCATCAATTTTCTTAGCTAGTTCTTCTGAATAACTTGTTACAGCCTCTACCTCAGCACCTGGTGCTTCACCTTGCACTTCTATGTTATGAAGATGGCTTTTTCCTTAAACCTGATGAATCAACCTCTTCTAGCTTTCAACTTTTGTTTTGCAGCTTCCTCACTTCTCTCAGCCTTGATAAAATTAAAGAGAATTAGACCTTACTCTGGATCAGGCTTTGACTTAAAGGAATGTTGTGACTCATTTGATCTTCTGTCCAGACCACTAGTTTCCTCCATATCAGCAGTAAGGCTGTTTTGCTTTCTTATCTTTTATGTGTTCACTGGAGCAACACTTTTAATTTCCTTCAAGAAGTTTTCCTTTGCATCCACAATTTGGCTATTTGGTGCAAGAGGCCTAGCTTTTGGCTTATCTTAGCTTTCAACATGCCTTCCTTTATAAGCTTAATCATACCTGGCTTTCAATTTAAAGTGAGAATGTGACACTCCTCTTTTTACTTTGAACACTCAGAGGCCACTGCGGGGTTATTAATTGGCTTAACTTCAATATTATTTCTGAAGGATAGAGAAGGCTGAGGAGAAGGAGTGAGATGGAGCAACAGCAGGTTGGTGGGACAGTCATAACACACTATTTTTTTTTTCTTTTTTTTTTTTAGAGACAGTCTCACTTTGTCACCCTTGGTAGAGTACTGTAGCATCACAGCTCACAGCTACTTCCAGTTCTTGGGCTTAGGCGATTCTCTTACCTCAGCCTCCTAAGTAACTGGGACTACAGGCGTCTGCCACAAAGGCCGGCTATTTTTTTGTTGCAGTTTGGCCGAGGCCAGGTTCAAATCCGCCACCCTCGGTATATGGGGCCAGCGCCCTACTCACTGAGCCACAGATGCCGCCCAGAACACACTACTTTATCAGTTAAATTTTGCCATGTTGTATGGGCATGGTCATGACCCTCCCTCCCCCAGAATTACAGTAGTAACATCAAAGATTACTAATCACAGATCACCATAATAGATACGATAATAATGAAAAAGTTTGAAATACAAAATGGCACCAATACATACAATATTGCCACAAATCTTCAATTCATAAAAATCACAATTATCTTTGAAGCACAGTAAAGCAAAGTGCAATAAAGTGAGGTATCCCTGTATTAATGATATGATTAAGTGTTAGGGCTTTATTGTCTCAGGAAACTTTCAAAAATCAAAGTTTAGATTGGCCAGGCATGGCTCATGCCTGTAATCTTAACACTTTGGGAAGCTGAGGTAGGTGGATTGCCTGAATTCAGAAGTTTGACACCAGTGTGAGCAAAAACAAGACTCTATCTCTACTAAAAATAGAAAAACTAGCTGGGTGTGGTGGTGAGCACCTGTAATCCCAACTACACAGGAGGCCAAGACAAGAGGATCACTTAAGCCCAAGAGTTTGAGGTTGCTGTGAGCTATGATGCCACAGTAGTCAACCCCAGAGTGATCGAGTGAGATTAGGTCTCAAAAAAAAAAAAAAAATTAAAATTTAAGGAAGCAGAAGTGTTGGCCAGAAGGAGTGTCTGCCCGAGTCTGCGGCATGAGCCCTACACGCATGTCATGAAGAGTCTGATAAGCCACTGTTGAATGCTAAGTCCCAGGCAGCCAACTAGCTTATAGATTTTTAGTGGAAAGGTATGGCTGTGAGCTCAGACAGTTGGAGATCTCTTAGGTATCTTTATGTTGCAATGATGCTAAAAGTGGCAGATCATTAAGACTAAGTAAACAACAAATCCTTTGAAATCACAATCCTATAGTTTCAGAATTTTTACAGTTATTGAAACTGTGAAAACTAATTATTAAATTGCCGTCGTCATTCTAAATCATGAACTTCACTTTTTGCAACAAAACTTCAGAGGAAGCCAGGCACGGTGACCTGTAATCCTAGCACTCTGGAAGGCCAAGGCAGGTGGATTGCCTTGAGCTCACAGGTTCAAGACCAACCTGAGCAAGAGTGATACCCCATCTCTAAAAATAGCCAGGTGTTGTGGTGTAGTTCCAGCTACTTAGGCAGCTGAGGCAAGAGAATCACTTGAGCCCAAGAGTTGGAGATTGCTGTAAGCTACGACACCACAGCACTCTACTGAGGGTGACAAAGTGAGATTCTGTCTCAAAAAAAAAAAAAACTTCAGAGGATCAAGTGATATTTATTGAATGCAAATTACATTTCTGATTTTCCATTATTTTTAAATAATGAAAAATCAAGGGCTGGGCACAGTGACTCATGCCTGTAATCCTAGCACTTGGGAGGTTAAAGTGGTTAGATTGCCTGAGCTCACATGTTCGAGACCAGCCTGACCCAGAGTGAGACCGTGTCTCTAAAAAATAGCCAGGTGTTGTGGCGGATGCCTGTAATCCAACCTGCTTGGGAGACTGAGGCAAGAGGATCACTTGAACCCAAGAGTTTGAGATTGCTATGAGCTGTGATGCCACAGCACTCTACCAAGGGTGACCAACTGAGACTCCCAAAAAAAAAGAAAGAAAGAAAAAGAAAAATCAGGCAAACATCAGATTATATATATATATATATATATATATTTTTTTTTTTTTTTTTTTGAGACAGAGTTTCATTTTGTTACCCTAGGTAGAGTGCTATGGCATCATAGCTCACAGCAACGTCAAACTCCTGGGCTCAAGTGATCCTCTTCCCTCAGCCTCCTGAGTAGCTGGGATTACAGGTGCCCACCATAATACCTGGCTATTTTTTTAGGGATGGGGGTCTCACTCTAGTACAGGCTGATCTCAAACTCCTGAGCTCAGACGATCCACCCACCTCAGCCTCCCAAAGTGCTGGGATTACAGGTTATGAGCCACTGAGCTTGGCTTACAAAAATACTTTCAAACATAAAAATTGGATAGTTTCGCCTGTGAGCGCCAGCGGCGGGAGGCAAGGGCTGTGGACGCCGAGCTTCGCGGTGAGATTTCATCGTAGAGACAGTTCTACTGTAGAGATGGTCAACGTACCTAAAACCCGAAGAACTTTCTGTAAGAAGTGTGGCAAGCATCAGCCTCACAAAGTGACCCAGTATAAGAAGGGCAAGGATTCCTTGTATGCCCAAGGAAAGAGGCGCTATGATCGAAAGCAGAGTGGCTATGGTGGGCAGACAAAGCCAATTTTCCGGAAGAAGGCTAAAACCACAAAGAAGATTGTGCTGAGGCTGGAATGTGTGGAGCCTAACTGCAGATCCAAGAGGATGCTGGCCATTAAGAGATGCAAGCATTTTGAACTGGGAGGAGATAAGAAAAGAAAGGGCCAAGTGATCCAGTTCTAAACTTTGAGACTTTTTGTCTTTTTGAGGAGAAAATGTTGAAGCTATACAAAAATTACCTGTAGGGAAATAAATATGATGATATTCAAAAAAAAAAAAAAAAAAATTGGATAGTTTCTATAGAGGAAGAAGAAGAATGGCATTATTTCCAACTTAAGATCTTTTCACATGTTTTTATTTTTATTTCTTTTGAGACAGAGTCTCAAGCTGTCACCTTTGGTAGAGTGCTGTAGCATCATAGCTCACAGCAGCCTCCAACTCTTGGGCTCAACTTATCCTCTTGCCTCAGTTTTTCTATTTTTAGTAGAGACAGAGTCTTGCTTTTGCTCAGGCTAGTCTCGAATTCCTGAGCTCAAGCCTCCCAGAGTGCTAGGATTATAGGCAGGAGCCACTATACCCGGCCTTTTCACATGTTTTTAAATAGATAATGATGAAGTATCTAATCAACCACTATAGTATATCAATTCTACTGGATATCAGACTTTTGAAAGAGTGATACAGCTTTATTTTGAAATGTGAGTATATATCATATCCTGGAAATTGTGTTCTTTGGGATGATTTAAAAACTACAATGAAAGATTTTATGTCAATTTAAAAGTATAGGGAGGATGCAGGCCTTCCAAATTCGTTTATAGGGTCCATGAGTAGGAAGACTTAAAGGCCACTATGCAGAAGTCTGTATGGGGTTTAGGATCTGGATGGATTCTAATTTATTAATCCATCTTGATCAATTTATAGATGAAAGACTAGGGGCTTTACTGGAAGGAATCTGATTGATTATCTAACCCATCTTGATCAATTTACAGAGGAAATTAATATACTAGGGACCAGGGAGGGTTAGTTGATTTTCCCAAAGTCACACAGTTGGGCTTAGAACCTAGGTGTCTTTGCTTGTTCATTCCTTTCACTGCTTCCACTGTGCTCAGAAATCCCACCACCAGTTTTGAAGAATGAGGAAGAAAGACACAAAGTGATCTTAAATCAGTGACTTAATAACAGGGACTTCTCCTCAGGCAGGTTGCTCTCTACCCTGCCACTTCAACTTCAGTGGTCAGGCTGGGAGGCCAGGGCTTGCATGGGGCAGTCCCTAGGCCCAGGGTAGTTGGTTTTGATTTACTCCTGACTAGGAGTTTCTCTTCCAGGGTCTCCTCTACCCCTCTAAAGATGAGGTAAACCTCATCTTTAGGGATCTGAGGTCCCAGAGTGAGCCATCACTATCTTATAAAAGATGCCTCCCCTAGGACACTTGAGTTTCATCTCTTAATCATCATAATAAATGAATAGTGTCCCTTCAGAGGTGATGACTATTAAACTGCACAAGCTCCAGTTTACACAACAGCCCTGGGCCAAAGTAGCCCCTTATAGTTTCTTGGTCCAGACAGGAAGTGGGGCAAAGCCAAGCTGGGGGGCTACAGTGAAGTGGATACTGCTTGCTATGCCTCACAAGGCCTGAGATGGACACAGTGCTATGCAAACACCTTGCTGCACCCTGTAGTGGAGAGCTCTTGTGCTTAGAACCTCAGAAAGGCAGGATCACACTGATGATGTGTGACATAGCTTTCTTTTTAATGACTTACAAGGTTTGGTTAGTTTTATCTTCGTGACCTCTGGTTTCCCTGTGCAGAAAATACATGGTAGAGTTGGAGTGGGGGTAGGGGACTCTGGCTGACCAAACAAAGACAGGCAGCCCCAAGTAGGCTATGGGTAAGGACAGCCCTGAAGGGCAGGCCTGGCCCAGAAATATGAACAAGAACATGGTTGGAGCCGAGGACACAAGGCTGACAGGAAAGGACACAGGCTGTTGTCGGGACACACACTACCACACACTTGAGACCAGGACCCTGCTGACACAGCAGCTCTCCACCCTGGCCCCTTACTGCCCCCCGCCCCTCTCCCCCGCCTGCCAGCTGCCAACAGGGCTCTGCCCTGTGTCTTCCACACCTGTCACTGCCTGTCCTTGTCCGGTGGGGCCCCATCAGCCCCTCCTCAGCTGCCCAACAGAGAAAGCAGTTAGTGGGGAGGGGAGGGAACATGGAGCGGGGGCCGGTGGTGGGGGCAGGGCTGGGAGCTGGAGCCCGAATCCGGGCATTGCTGGGCTGCCTGGTCAAGGTGCTCCTCTGGGTGGCCTCTGCTTTGCTATACTTTGGTAGTGAACAGGCTGCCCGCCTCCTGGGCAGCCCCTGCTTACGGCGCCTCTACCATGCCTGGTTGGCAGCAGTGGTCATCTTTGGGCCCCTCCTGCAGTTCCATGTCAACCCTCGGACTATCTTCGCCAGCCATGGGAACTTCTTCAACATGTGAGTCCACTCAAAGCTGTGGGAGCCGGCTTCCTGCACTCTGGGATCCCAGCTCCTTTCTCCAAGCTTCTGTCCTCCTGCCAGTCTGAACACTAAAAATAGGCTAGGAGGTTGAGGACAAGGCTGGAGACAGGGGGAGGGGAACAGAGTCATGGGGTACAGGGGAAGTCAGGAGCAAGACTGAAGAGGAAGTGTGGGACCCTAGAATGCTGAATGGTCCTCTAAGAAGATAGCAAAGTTTAAATTGCTGGGGGTTGCAAAGGGCACCCAAAAGACAATCAATGATGATGTGTATGTAGGATTGGGGACAGAGCAATGATGGGAGTACATACCAGAGTGGGAAGACAGGGTTAGGGGTCTCAGTATTCTCCCCTCTTCTCTGCCTACAGAAAGTTTGTGAATTCAGCGTGGGGCTGGACCTGCACCTTCCTGGGGGGCTTCGTGTTGCTGGTGGTGTTCCTGGCTACACGGCGCGTGGCAGTGACCGCCAGGCACCTGAGCCGACTGGTGGTGGGGGCGGCCGTGTGGCGGGGGGCAGGCCGGGCCTTTCTGCTCATTGAAGACCTGACTGGCTCCTGCTTCGAGCCTCTGCCCCAGGGCTTGTTGCTCCATGAGTTGCCAGACCGCCGAAGCTGCCTGGCAGCCGGCCACCAGTGGCGAGGCTACACAGTCTCCTCCCACACCTTCCTGCTCACCTTCTGCTGCTTGCTGATGGCTGAGGAAGCAGCCGTGTTTGCCAAGTACCTGGCCCACGGGCTGCCTGCTGGGGCACCCTTGCGCCTCGTCTTCCTGCTCAACGTGCTGCTGCTGGGCCTCTGGAACTTCCTGCTGCTCTGTACTGTCATCTATTTCCACCAGTACACTCACAAGGTGGTGGGCGCTGCGGTAGGTACCTTCGCCTGGTACCTCACCTATGGCAGCTGGTATCATCAGCCCTGGTCTCCAGGGAGCCCTGGCCATGGGCTCTTCCCCCGCCCCCACTCTAGCCACAAGCATAACTGAAAGAAATAAAAGCCTCAGGCCTGGCCTTGGCTCCTCTCATCATTTGGTTGGGGCCTGGAAAGGGTAGAAAGAGAGTCTGGTAGTCACTAGGGTTCCTTAGCTATTCCTTGCCGTCATCAGTCTTGAATGTTCTTCCTTATCTTTGACCTCCACCCCTCCTGCTATCCTTTTAACCTCTGTAAAGACTTTGAGCTGAGTCTGTGCTGTTGAGGAAAGGCACTCCTAAGGCAGGTAATAGCACCCTTCAGTGTGGGCATCATTCTTACTGAGCAGGTGCTCCATCTCCAGCCTGCGGGGCTCGTTTTTCCTGCCTTTTCCACTGAATCTTCGCCCCATCCTCCTCAGGTGACCACCTATCTGGGCACTCCACCCAGGGACCCTTCCTACCCTGTCTTCCCATACAGTGTCTTCCCCATGGAGGCCTGTGTCATATTCACATGGCATGTCATGTGAATAACATGGACAAGGATTCTACTATTTGGGGGCATATGAGCTAGCAGGGGAAGGCGGATAATAAACATACAAATAATAATAGCAAACACTTGAACTGTGTGTGTACTCTGTGCCAAGCACTGTTCTAAGTATCTGTAAGTTCTTTACATAAATTAATACATTTAGCGTTGTGGGAGGGGGGGGGCGGCGCCTATAGTCCCTCTTCCAGGAGGCTGAGGGAAGAGAATTGCCTAAGCCCAAGAGCTGGAGGTTGCTGTGAGCTGTGACACATGGCACTCTACCAAGGGTGACAAAGTGAGACTCTGTCTCTAAAAATAAATAAATAGATTAATTAATTAACACATTTAGTCTTCACAGTACCAGAACTATGATGTTGTAGTGTTCCCACTGTACAGTTGCAAAAGCCAAGGCACAGAGGTTAAGAGACTTGCTCACAGCTAATAAACAGAGAAGATTACAAATGCAGGCAACATGGGTGTATTGTCTACGTTCTAAATCAGCAGTTCTCAACCTGTGGGTCGGGGTCAAATGACTCTTTCACAGGGGTCGCCTAAGACCATCGTGCATATCAGATATTTACATTACGATTCATAACAGTAGCAAAATTACAGTTATGAAGTAGCAACGAAAATAATTTTATGGTTGGGGGTCACCACAACATGAGGAACTGTATTAAAGGGTGGCGGCATTAGGATGGTTGAGAACCACTGTCTAAACCATGGATAAGCAACCTAAGGCCCTCTGGTGGCCAGTTTCTGTATTGCCTTCAAACTAAACTTTTTTTTTTTTTAAATCCTTCCCTTACTGATACATCGTTATATGTTTGAAAAAAAAAATCAAAGAAGGATATTTCATGACACATGAAAATTATGTGAAATTTAAATTCCAGTGTCTATAAATGAGGTTTTATTAGAACTCAGCCAATTAATTTACACATGGCTACTTCCTGCTACGACGGCAGAGTTGAGTAGTTGATATATAGACATTGTAAGATCCACAAGCCTAAAATATTTACTATCTAGTCCTTTACAGAAAAGTTTCCCAAAATCTATTTTAGATCAGTACACAATCCTGTTTCAAAAACAAAATAAAACAAAAAATGGCTAGTATCAGATTTTTAAAAGTGCCATGAATGTAGTAAAACAGCGTGACTTGTAATAGAGACTTGGAAGAAGTTACTTTATAAAGAATGATGGAGGGCCGGGAGCGGTGGTTGATGCCTGTGATCCTAGCACTCTGGGAGACTGAGGTTGGTGGATAGCCTGAGCTCAGGAGTTTGAGACCAGCCTGAGCAAGAGTGAGAGACCCCGTCTCTAAAAAATAGCTGGGCGTTGTGTCCAGGGCTTGTAATCCCAGCTACTAGGGAGGCTGAGGCAAGAGGATCTCTTGAGCCCAAGAATTCGAGGTTACTGTGAGCTATGACACCAAGGCACTCTAATGAGGGAGATAAAGTGAGACTCCGTCTCAAAAAAAAAAAAAAAAAACAATGCCGGGCGCGGTGGCTCGCGCCTGTAATCCCAACACTGTGGGAGGCTGAGGAGGGAGAATTGCTTGAGCTCAGGAGTTCGAGACTCGCCCAAGCGACAGTGAAACCCCGACTCACGAAAAAATTGGAAAAATCCAGCCGGGCGCCGTGGCGAGCGCCTGTAATCCCAGCAGCTTCCGGAGGCTGAAGCAGCGGGATGACCACAGCCCAAGTCTGAGGTTGCAGTGAGTTACCACGCCCACTGCACTCTGCTCAGGGGCATAGGGTGGGACTCTCTACAAAAAAGATGGAGACAGTTCTCTCTAAAGAGGTGACATTTGAGCTGAAAACCTAGTAACTCCACTCAGGAAGGGAGTTAAGACAAATCGATTAGCAGAGCAAAGGCCCCCGAGGCAGGAATGAACCTCACACCTTTGAGAAACAAATGAAAGCCCAGGTTTTTGCAAGTGTAATGAAAGAGAGGGAAAGCACTAGGAAGTGAACTTGCAGGGGAGACAGATACCAGGCAGGCCCAGAAGAAAAAAAAAACCTTTGAATTTCATTATAAGGACAACAGAAAACTAAGAAAGGATTTTAAGGAAGAAGCATAAGCATGAACCCCCTACTCCGTAAGAGCGGATTAAATAATAGAAGAATGGAGTCCGCAGCAGGGGTCCAGGAGAGAGCTTATTGGGGCTTGGATAGGGATGATGCCAGCTTTGAGTGTTGCTGCACAGGCCATGGACGCCCATGGAGCCAGGAGCCCACGCTGGTACAGGTAGGAAAGAGGCCAGGTCTTGATCATCTCTGACGAAAGACAGGAAAGCCCCAAGTAAGGATTATCACTATCCCAGGCAGAGAAGGGAAAGAAGAGAACCAGTGAGGAGTCAGAGGGGAGCTAGAGGCGGGGAGATGGGAGGCAGGAGGTGGATGGTGGAGACTGCAGAGATGGGCGTGGGCGGGGAGCGCCGAGCGCAGGGAGGCAGGGGGAGGGGCGGAGGCAGTAAGCGGAGTCGAGAGCAGGGCTGAGGCGTGCAGGCAGCGGGTAGGTTCAAGGGGCGGGGGCTAGAGCAAACGCGCCTCTCCAGCTCCCAGAGGCCGCGGCTCAGCTCCTCCCCCGCTAGTGGGCTCCGCCTCCTGCAGACCTCCACTCCTAGCTCCCCAGGAAGGCGGTGCGCGCTGAGAACGCTGCTTTCGCTTTCCCTTCCCCGTGCCCAGTCTTCGCTCTTCGCGCGGCGCTAGGACCCCTGTCCAGGCCATGGCCATGCTCAGGGTCCAGCCTGAGGCCCAAGCCAAGGTGAGCACTGCGGGTTCTAGGCAGGGCCCAGGAGAGGCGTGGCTCGGAGAGACTGAGGGGCTCTCTGACCCGCCCCCAGACCCTGGCCTGAGCGGGGTCAGTCAACCGAGCCTGTGTGCTGGGAGCACCTGCTCCTCGGGAGACCGGCTGGGGCTGCCTGCTAGGAAAGGCGCGGCGGCTGTGGTTCAGTGGGGTGAGGTGAAGCGAAGACCTGGCGTGTAGGGGAAGTCCGCTGGCCCCGGGCTGGGCCACACACAGACCCAGTGCGGGACCTGCCCCTGCCACCTCGTGGCCTTTTCCTCAGGAGGCTCCCGGGGTTCGCACCGTCCCTGCCTCACCCGCAGAGGGTTGTACATCCACATATCTCCTCACACAGCCCAGGAGACCCCAGAGATCCGTTCTCACATGAGCCATTGGCCCTTCAAGGCCGGAAATGTAATCATCCTCCAAATCCTGCTCCAGGAGGATCAACTGCTCCTTCCCCAGATGCAGGCTGCAGAGATCCACTCTAACATTACCCCAACCACCCTCACAAGGATTCCTCTTACTTTCTTTAGGCCTGGCCTTAGGGGGATCTTACTCCACCCTTTCCCCCAGGCCAGGCCCAACACCACCCTAAGGGAACTGTCCTCAAATGAACTGGCCTTAAAGCCAGGGTTCTGAAGGATTGCCTGTGCCCCACAGGTGGATGTGTTTCGTGAAGACCTTTGTACCAAGGTAAGACCTGCCCCGTCAGTACCCACACCCCAACCCAACTCTTACTGCTCAGCCCTGCCTCACTGCCTAGGAAGGGTCTTTGGTTCTGACCCCATCTTCCTTCACCTCCACCTCACACAGACAGAGAACCTCCTCGGGAGCTATTTCCCCAAGAAGATTTCTGATTTGGATGCATTTTTAAAGGTACTGGGGCTGGGCAGGGAGTTGGAGAGTTTGGGGGGACTTAAGAATGAGGAGGTGAGAAGAACACCCTCAGCATCTGTCCTCCTCCCACCCTACACCAGGAGCCAGCTCTCAATGAAGCCAACTTAAGCAATCTGAAGGCCCCATTAGACATCCCAGTGCCTGATCCAGTTAAGGAGAAAGAGAAGGAAGAGCGGAAAAAACACCAGGAGGCAAGCAGGGAAGACCTGGAAGGAGGGATCCAACCATGGGGAAAATCAGCCTTAGTCCTGACGCCCATGAACCCTTCTCTCCCTATAGAAGGAAGACAAAGATGAAAAGAAGAAAGGGGAAGATGAAGACAAAGGTACTTGAAACCACTATGGTGGGAAGAAACTTCAGTCCCACCGCACAGAAGCTCCTCTCTAGGGAGTCCTTTCTCCTTTCCCTTCTGCACCTCTCACACAGGCTCAATCATGTGACTGGCCTACTCTCTAGGTCCTCCCTGTGGCCCAGTGAACTGCAATGAAAAGATTGTGGTCCTCCTGCAGCGCTTAAAGCCTGAGATTAAGGATGTCATTGAGCAGCTCAACTTGGTGAGGCCTCCCACCTGAACCCTAAGGTTTTAGGTCAAACTCTTTGTCCTCTTGGTCTCTGCTAGTTAGAGTATAACACTTGCCAGGTCTTAGCAAGAGAAAACACAGCAAGTGGGGCAGTGCCTGTGGCTCAGTCGGTAAGGCGCTGGCCCCATATACCGAGGGTGGCGGGTTCAAACCCGGCCCTGGCCAAACTGCAACCAAAAAATAGCCGGGCGTTGTGGCGGGCGCCTGTAGTCCCAGCTACTCGGGAGGCTGAGGCAAGAGAATCGCTTAAGCCCAGGAGTTGGAGGTTGCTGTGAGCTGTGTGAGGCCACGGCACTCTACCGAGGGCCAGAAAGTGAGACTCTGTCTCTACAAAAAAAAAAAAAAAAAAGAAAACACAGCAAGTGGAACCAGAAGTCTAGACCCTGGGGCTGGGGATGGACCTGGCATACCTCCACCCATTGTGGGCAGGGAAGCAAGGGAGGATAGAAACCTGGGAATTGGGTGAAGGGTTGATGCAGCTTTGATGCCATTCCCTCCCCCCAGGTCACCACCTGGTTGCAGCTGCAGATACCTCGGATTGAGGATGGGAACAATTTTGGAGTGGCTGTCCAGGTGAGACCACACCCCACTCCCCTGCCTTCCTTTCTAGTCTGTGCTTCCTTCCACTTTTCCCCCTTGCTTTCTTTCCCCAGGAGAAGGTGTTTGAACTCATGACCAGCCTCCACACCAAGCTAGAAGGCTTCCACACTCAAATCTCTAAGTGAGTACTTACCCACTTGCACACTCCGGTTTCCTCCTACTTCACCCACTCCATGTACACTTCTACTTCCCATAGGTATTTCTCTGAGCGAGGTGATGCAGTGGCCAAAGCAGCCAAGCAGCCCCATGTGGTAGGTGAGACCCAGGTTAGGGTGCACAGGGAAAAGACACATGTGAAGTCACGCCTGACCCAAGTTTCCCACAGGGTGATTATCGGCAGCTGGTACATGAGCTAGATGAGGCAGAGTACCGAGACATCCGGCTGATGGTCATGGAGATCCGCAACACTTATGTGAGGAGACATGGGCAGGGGTGGGCAGAGCCAGCTTTCCCAGGCCACCCATTCCTTGACACTGCAGGTTGAGGGTGAAGGGTGACAAAGCTCAGTCTCTCCACAAGGCTAGAAATGGGGCTCAGAGCCTCTGGGGCCCTGAGGCTGACCCCTACTCCTCCCTGGTCTTGTAGGCTGTGTTATATGACATCATCCTGAAGAACTTTGAGAAGCTCAAGAAGCCCAGGGGAGAAACAAAGGGAATGATCTATTGAGAGCTCCCTCTAATTCTGTGATGGGTACAGCATAGACGTTCTTAATTTTTGCCAGGGACTCCAGATTTTCCCCTACCTTTCTCTTATTGAGGTTTTTCCCTCACCTTGCCTCCCAAGCACAATAAATATAGTCACACTGTGGCCTATCAGTTGAAGTCTCTTTATTGGATCCTGACACCTCTAGCCCTGGCTCAGGCGTTTCCATTGGTGGGACCAACCCACTGGGTGATTTGGGTGTTGAGCTGTTGGTTGGTCCAGTCCTGTCGGATGTCATCAAGGTGACAGTCAAAGTCCACAAGATGCTGGTATGCCTGGCCCTCCAGTAGTGCTCCCACCATCTGTCGGGACTCCTCCCAGTCCCTCCACATCACTCTGAAATAGTAACCCCCATAGAGGTCAAACAGGAGGCAATGGGTACAAGCATATATTGACAGAGGTTGGGTCTGAAGAAAGACCCTTGGGGTAGAACCAAGGACAGAGAAGGCCCAGGAGCCTTGGGCATTCAAGAAGAGGTGGAGGAAAGGGGGTACTCACAAGTTCTTATCCTTGGGGACCCAGCAGAGACCTTGGTTCTCCAGCACAATGACTGGAGGCACACGAGGCTGAGGCACCAGTTTCTGATTATCCAACTGGGTAGACAAAGAAGGGTAGGTGAAAGTCTCAAGGATCCCCCTCCCTACTTATTCTCCACCTCCCCACCCTCAAACCCAAGCCTCACCATAATAAGCACTGCGTCAGGGAAGAATTCTGCAATTCGTCCAGCGATTTTCAAGGCCAGGGACCCAGGGCTGTGTAGAAGAAGATCAGAGGAGTGAGGAGCCAACTGTGGATAAAACCCATCCATCTGAGCTGGGTCTCCCAGGTCTCATAGATGTGGGTGCAACTGTGGCCTTTCCCTGTAGTTGGCCTGGGGGGTCAGGCCTGCTGGACGCTTGATGTACGACTGCTTGATGCTTGAGTGTTGTGGGAAACATGTTCAGGCACTGCTGGTGAGAGTGGAAATGAAAGGTGGTCTTTTTGGAGGGCAATTTGGCATAACCATCCAAATTGAAGCTATACTACGTATATGCTGACCCAGAAGTTCCACTTACAAAGAATTTACTGTAACAGGACAGTATCCTTAATAAAAAGTTGAAAATCGTCTCAATGTTTAATCGTCTCAATGTTTAGGCATTAAATAACTTATGATACACATCTATACTCAAACTCTATAGGTATTAGGGAAGGCAGCTTTTGGTGTGGAAAGGGAACGATGGCAAACATTTATTAACTGAGGAGGGGAAGCAAATTACAAAACTATTTCTAACTTGATTCATATATAAGGTTAATACACAGAAGTATCTTTCTATATACAAAATTTATGTACATAACACATACACATAATTATGTATAAAGAAATTTCCCTATTTTTAAAATTGCTGGTTAGGCCGGGCACAGTGGCTCATGCCTGTAATCCTAGCACTCTGGGAGGCCAAGGCAGGTGGATTGCCTGAGCTCACAGGTTCAAGAACAGCCTGAGCAAGAACAAGACCCGGTCTCTAAAAATAGCCAGGCATTGTGGCAGGCCTGAGGTCCCAGTTACTTGGGAGACTGAGGCAAGAGAATCATTTGAGCCTAAGAGTTTGAGGCTGCTGTAGCTATGACGCCATGGCAGGGCGACAAAGTGAAATTCTGTCTCAAAAAAAAAAAAAGATAAAATTGCTGGTTGGGCTGTCATGTTCTTTCAGCACTTGAGGGACACTCAATTAAAGCAAGATCCACCTGTCCTTGATATACAGTTGTCCTCATCACCCCCGCACCTTCCACAACAGAGCTGTTTTATTAATTTTTGTTTTTCCTCATTCCAGTACCCAGCATAGTGCCTGGTGTACATCCCCTACTCCTAGGAGTTTGACAGAGGAAAGATGAAAGGAATGACCTTGGTTCTCTTGAGTGCCTCCCCTCTCCCACTTCCGCCTGACATAATCCTTTGCCTTCTGCCTCTGGCTACCCCACTCACCTCTGGTCGTCCAGAGCTGCATTGGCATGGTAGTACCCAGCCACCACCAGACCGGCCTGTGTACCCCACACATCCACCTGTCGTGGGAAAGGGGCCGTCAGTAACTAAATCGTGCTGCTGGCCTTGTGGGTGCGCACTGCTGCCAAGGGTCTGGGGATGGACTTTGGGCTAGAGGTGTTAAGGGGGTTGGGAGTGGGCGTTCATCGGAGGCACCTGGTTGAGGGCGACCTCCAACATGACGGACAGGGCCAGGTGACTGTGGAAGAGGGGCACACAATCGGTGAGGCACAGGCATCCTCCGGACCGCGGCGCCGGCGCCAGCAACAGTCCGTTGACCGCCGCGTGTGGGTATCGGGCGGCATGCAGGCACATCTTCACGTAGGCCCGGGCAGAGATCTCCACTTCCCCCATGGCGAGGCGGGGCCTGTCCGGGAAGCAGCAAGCCCGATTAGTGCCGGTTCCCCACCCCGCTCAGGCGAGCCGGTTCCCGGCTGGCGTTTGTGAAGCTCCCTACAGCGCTGGGGCGCCCTCTTTGTCCTTCCCGGTGCCGCCTCAGGTTCGGCGGCGACGCTAACTCGGTCCGAAGGCGATCTGCCGGCTCCGGAAGACCGAGGTCCCAGAGCCCTTCCCAGGCCCAGCCCAGTAGGAAGTTCTGATTGCAGCCCCCGGTACCGAGCCCCTCCTACCCCCGCCCCCAATCGGGCAGCCGCAGATCCACGGCTGTCAGGGGCACCCAGAGCCGGCTACGGACTGTAGGACGTCTCCTGGAGTCCCGCCTACACAGTGCTCCTTGATAGGTCTAAAGGTTCTCATTTTCTCCCATCAGCGGCCGCATCCACCGCTTGCCCCTTCTTTATTTCCCACGAACTGGAAAGAACCTACACCTGCAAGGAAAATAAAAAATGCCCGCTCTCTTATTGGCTAGGCTACCTCATTTACTTTTTTATTTTTATTATTTATTTTATTTTATTTATTTATTTTTTTTTTGAGACAGAGTCGCACTATGTAGCCCTTGGTAGAGTGCTGTAGAGTCACAGCTCACAGCAACCTTCAACTCTTGGGCTTAAGCGATTCTCTTGCCTCAGCCTTCCAAGCAGCTGGGACTACAGGCTCCTGCCACACGCCCGGGTATTTTTTGTGGCATATGTCATTATTATTTAGCAGGCCTGGGCCAGGTTCGAACTGCCACCCTTGGTGTATGTGGCTGGCGCCCTAACCACTGTGCTCACAGGCACCGAGCCAAGCTACCTCACTTTCATTTTTTTTTTTTTTTTTGAGACAGAGTCTCACTTTGTTGCCCCCGTAGAGTGCTGTGATGTTATGGCTCACAGCAACCTCTAACTCTTGGGCTCAAGCAATTCTCTTGCCTCAGCCTCTCGAGTAGCTGAGACTGCAGGCGCCCACCACAACGCCCAGCTTTTAGAGATGGGGTGTCCTCTAGCTCAGGCTGGTCTTGAACTCAGGAGCTCACAATCTGCCCATCTCGGTTTTCCAAAGTGCTGGGATTTCAGGTGTTAGCCACCGTGATGGGCCCCACCCCTCCACTTTCATTCTTTTTTTTTTTTTTGAAGACAGAGCCTCAAGCTGTTGCCCTGGGTAGAGTGTCCTGGCATCACAGCTCACAGCAACCTCCAACTCCTGGGCTTAAGCGATTCTCCTGCCTCTGATGCCCTACAGGCACCTGCCACAACACCTGGCTATTTTTTGGTTGTAGCTGTCATTGTTGTTTGGCGGGCCAGGCTGGATTTGAACCCGTCGGCTCAGGCGTATATGGCTGACGCCTCAGCAGCTTGAGCCACAGGCCCCGAGCCCACTTTCATTCTTGATTGAGAGTTGGCTTTGCCTATTCCTGTGTGACCCACCCCCAGAGGCCCTGTAGAGGGCTGAGCATGGAGCTCTCCCAGCATTCTGGCAGTCTAGTGTCCTGAAGCACTGGGGACAGGGGACAAAACAGACTGCCTTGTCCTTTTAATGAAATGGATTTTTTTTTTGAGACAGTCTCACTATATAGCCCTCGACAGAGTGCTATGGTGTCCCAGATCACAGCAACCTCAAACTCTTGGGCTTAAGCGATTCTATTGCCTCAGCCTCCCAAGTAGCTGTGACTACAGTCACCCACCAGAACCCCCGGCTATTTTTTTGTTGGCAGTTGTCATTGTTTAGCTGCCCCAGACAGGGTTCAAACCTGTCAGCCTCAGTGCATGTGGCCAGCGCCTTAACCCCTGTGCTACTGGTGCCAAGCTATGAGTGGATCTTTAGATCGCTCTCCTCTGTCATGAGCAGTGCTACCTTTGAGGCTGCACGTTATCTGGCCCTTGATTTCTTTAATTTACTATCTGATACCCATGGTCTTTTAACAATTAAATAAAGTATGTATGGGGACAGGCATCTAAACTGTCAAGTGCCAGGCAACAAATCCTTCTTCTTCAGTTCTTTTTCCATGTCAATAGGGGCAAAAATTCTTATCTCATATTAAACAGGATAAGGCCCTTAATCAAATAACAATCACATGGAGTTTATATATAGCAAAGACCACAGGGGAGAAACCCTTGTCTCTATCACCTGCCCTGGCCTGTATCCTGAAAGGCAGAGATAAAGAGGATGATTGACTGGACAGGGGAAAAAGGACAAAAAACAAATAAAAACCTTACAGATTCATCCTTCCCACAATGCTTTTGGTGCATTTACCCTACCACCCAGCCCTTGAGAAGGAGTCAAACCATTCATCCATAATCCTCCTAGTGAAATCTCACTCTCCTGGTAGAGGATAGCCCACCAGCTAAAGCCTTATTACTCCTGAGGACTCCCGAGTCCTCCATAAGGACTCTGCCAAAATACCACCTCTCACCAAGAATTCAGGAGACCACCAATAAAAATCTCGTGAAATTCCAAAATATTGATTATCTACATGGCTGTCATGGCATGTAACAATTCCCACCCTATTCCTTAGTTGGACCTCTTAAAACCAGGATGGGCATCTAATTCATCTTTGTCTTCCTGGCACACCCATCCCTCCTCACCACCATATTCACCTTCAGTGCTTGGACGAAGGTGGCACTCAATAAATGCTTTTTGAATGAATAGCAAGCACCAGAAGTAATCCACACAAAGTATAGGTCATTTATTTTCCTTCTAACCCTGGATTCAGTACATAGATGGCTTCTCTTCACCCTTTGGATTGATAATTTTCTCCAGGTTGCTGATGATGATATGATAGAGCTCAGCCTGGGAAAAGGCCAGAGAGCAAAAGTCAGGTTATGGCCTCTCCCCCTCAAACCACTCCCTTAAGGGCTTACTGCATACTCACATAGAAGGCCCTCAGGCCCAGCACCATGGCCCTAAGCTCCCCATACACTGCCTCATCTCGCTCGTGCACCAAGGCTCGGTAATCCATCTGGGATATGGGAGACAAAGCTGAATAAGCCCCAAAGGAGCTTGGGATCTTAGTCTGGTTTCCTTATATAGGAGATAGGTTAACTCGAGGATAAGCCCCTTTGCAGCACCAAGGAATGAGATTCCAAGTAATTAAGCAGGAAAAGGCATCAAGGTTGTAAAACCCCAAATCAGTTTTTCTAGGTAACAATTTTGGCTTCATATTCTCCACATTGGAAAGTCTTACAAAATAAGGAACTTTTTTCCCTCCCACTCATCCCACCTCTAGGCAAAAGGCTGGTGTGCTATCCACTTACTACATGGGTCTCCTTGGAGGCCTTAGCCACAGCATCCCCACGTTCTGAGAAGTACCTGCCAGAAGCAAGGGGAATAACAAAGGAATGAGTGTTCAGAGAGATGTATTCCCTCAGACCCTTCACACAAAGAAATGGCTCTTATAGCCAGCCCCCCATGTTGATTTTCCAGTTTCCCTCACTTGGAAATGGTTGTCTGGAAGCCTTCCACTTTGGTCTTGACTGCATTAACCCTCTCCAGCACCTTCTCCTGCAGTGGAATGAGCAGCAAAGAAAACACTTCATTTCCTCCCTCTTTCACTCACTATCTCTCTCTTTCCTCCAAGCTCATGTCTAGCTCCTATCTCTAACTCCCCAATCTCTCTCCACTCTCAGTATCCTCAGTTATCCCTCCCTTTTGTTTCTTTTCTTTTCTTTTCTTTTTTAGAGACAGGGTCTAGCTCTGTCTCCCAGATTGGAGTGCAGTGGCATAGCTTTGAGCTCTTGGACTCAGTGATCCTCCTGCTTAAGAACCTATAGAGGCCTGCCACCATGCCTGGCTAATTTTTTTTTTTTTAATTAAGACAGTTTCACTTTGTCGCCCTCAGTAGAGTACTGTGGTATCATAGCTCACAGCAATCTCAGCAATCTCAAACTCTTAAGCTCAAGCAATTCTTTTGCCTCAGACTCCCAATTAGCTGAACGCCTGGCTACTTTTGTGTGTGTGTGTGTGTGTTTAGCAGACCTGGGCCGGGTTCGAACCCACCAGCCCCAAAGCATATGGCCGGTGCCCTAACCACTAAGCTACAGGTGCCCAGCCCATGCCTGGCTAATTAAAAACAGTCTTTTTTATAGAGATGGGGTTTCACTATCTTGCAAAGGCTGGTCTCAAACTTCTGGCCTCAAGCAATCCTCCTGCCTTGTCTTCTCTAAGTGTGGGGATTACAGGTGTCAGCAACCACACCTAACATCAGTCACCCTTTTCTTACCTGGATTGCTACCCCAAAATCATTTCCATCCTCAATCTTAGGGATCAGGTGCTGGATCCATGTAATCACCTATATTAAGAGATATCTCATAAGATCATTCAACAAACCTGCTGGGTTCTTATTACTGCCACTTCCTAATAACAGCTATATTTCACTGAATACCTATTATGTACCTGGCACTGTGCTATGTATTATTTATCTCAATTATCATAGTAACTTTCCTTGATATATATTCTTGTACCCATTTAACAGATGAAAAACTGAGTCACAGACCATCTAAGTGACTTAAAGTAGGTTATCATCTGTGTAAGTGACAGAATCAGGATTTTATCACTTACCTAGTAGTCTTTTCTAGGGTCCATGCTTTTAAACCAACTCACTATTATCATATCTCCTCCACTATATATCTTTATGGCAGTAGGGTCTGAAGTTATAGAGGCAAATACAGTATAGTCTCTGATCTCAGGGGTACCATTGTGATACCAGAGGTCTAACAGAATGATGAGAACAAAGATCTAAACCCAAAGCACAGAAGAAAGTTTCCTTTTTCAGGACTAGGCTCTGAATAAAGGATTCGTATCTCTGAAGGAGACCAGGGCCCTGCTTGTTTGTCTTTTCTTTCCACTTCCCCCAGTTTCCAGCCTTACCAAAATGCACTTCTCTTTGAGAGTCCAGACTTCTGGCTTAACCAGGGCAAGCAGGGATAAGACTTTCTCATTCCCAGGGAGAAATCCACATTTAGGGACTGTCAAAAAGAGGGGATTCAGGCCCTTTCTTATCCAGCAGTTAATGTGTCATTTCTCCTTCCCTAGTCACCCCTTTCTTCCTTACCTTCTTTCTTCTCCTGCTTATCTGTTTCCATCTAAGACAAAGAGGGAAAAAGAACTTTAGAAAAGTTGTAGAGGTGGAAGGGTCATCATCCCCATTGGATTTATAATCCAAGCCCTGCCCCCCTCCCCAGTACCTCACCTCATCATCCTTGGGTGGGGGGTCTGGAATGGGGATATCCAGTGGGGCCCGGAGGGAGGTGAGGTCAGCCACATTGAGGGAGTCATCCTGCACAGAGCTCACTGTTAAGGGCTTCCCAGCCTCTTCCCTTCACCCTGAGTCATAGCCTTCCCTCCACATCCCTGCCCTCTGCCTTCCAACATGGGCCCAGGGCTCACACCATACTAATGTTCCCAATCCACCATTCACAACTGTTCTCCATGTGCTGAGCCCTGTTGTTAGCTAGAAAGGGTGAGTGAGGGGGCGAGAGGACATAGGATGGAGCAGAAGGAGCACACACTACTCACTTGCAAAAGCTGGTTCAGGTATATGATTTTCTGTGGCAAGAATCTGTAGAGAAACTCCTCAGCCTGTGGGATAGATTGCAAGGGTGGGGAATCACAGAAGACATTCAGGGAGATGTCTGAGAAGTAGCATTGGAAGGGCCCTTGTAAATCACGGAGTCCAAGACTTAAAAATGAGAAGACTGAAGCTCTGAATATGAAGGGACTTGCCCAAGCTGGTAAGTGGCAGAACAAAGGTTAGGACTGTGATATTCCTGCTTTAAGGGCCATGGCTTTTCCCTCCGAGCCAGAAGGGGAAAGATTCCAAAGAGGCGCCATTTAAAGGTAGATCGGTAATTAGGAGCTCACCTTGGGTAAAGGCTTGTTAAGGGAAACAGGGCCAAAGTGTATGGTAGGCTTGGAGGTTGTGACCCTTAAGTATAGGTCTAAGATTCTGAATCAAATCACTTGAATCCACAGTGACTTACCTCCTGGAAAAGATTTTGCCTGAAGACATCCACCTACACAGAGAGCAGTACCCGGATGTTGGTTAAGGGTCTGAGTTGGCACCCATGCCAACCAAGTGCCCTCCAACTGTGGCTCAAGCCTTTCCTCCACAAGCCAGTCTTCCCTCAAAGCTCCTACCCAGTGTAGAGATTGGTTAGAGTGCAGCAATCTGGGAATCCCCAGGCTGAAGTGAAAGCACTAAGGAGCAGTTGGGGGAGTTTTCTGGCACAGTCTTGGTCCCCCCATCCCCCGAGAAGGATCCAGCTTGGCCTCCATCCAGGAGGGTTTCCCAGACCTTTTCTGGCCTCCAGTTCCCCGTTACCTGCTTGAGGGCCTCCCCACTCGGGCGCACTCCACAAGACTTGGCCATGCTGCTCCAGTTGCTAGATCGGTCTCCGGCTAGGCGCCCAGGCTTTCGCTTTCACTCCCCAGGGCCAGGCCCGCCCCCCTCAACCCCGCCCCGTTTCTTCTTCCTTTTTCTTTTTCCCCTCCCCCCTCCCCTTCCTAGCAAGCTGCAAACAGTAGGTAGCCCCTCAGCCATTCCCAGCCAGTAGCCACTAGGAGAGGCGATACTGGCTGAGTCGAATGCCCAGGGGCTGTCGGAGGGAGGGGTTAGGATGAGTGGGACAACTGGGACTGGAACCGGGGCTGTCCCTCGGCGAGAGGGCGGGACTTGCATCGAGGACCGAGGGAAGTCCAGGGTTGGGAGAATGGGGAAAGGGATATCCCTTGGTGGGGCTTCCCCGAGAAGGCTGGACTGGGAAGAGGAACAAAGAGGGATCAGAGCGAGTGGGAGAGGTAGTAAGGGGAGCCCCTGGAGGGAAGAAATGCTTAGCATGAAGTGGAAGAGAGCTGGCGGGGAGGAGTTCCTCGGCCTCGGGACAGACGGAGAGGGGGCAGGACTAGCTTGAGTGGGCGGAGGGATGGCCAGAGTCAGTTCCCTGGCCGGGTGAGACTTTCCCGATGAGGATCGGAGCATGGCAGACTGGTCCCGACAGAGACTGGAGGGCTTTGAGCCGGAGAGATTCACCCCGCGCCTGGGGCCATCCGGAAGGGGCGGAGGAAGGCTTGGGAAAGCGCTATTTATAATTTTTAACTGGGGGGTGTTCCGGGAAGAGCTCTTGCCTGAGGGGAAAACGCCGGGACACGCTGAGGGAGGAGGCAGGGGCCATTTACTTCCTCATTGGTTGGAACCGCCTTATTGGCCACGCCCCTAGCTTTCGGACACCCTCCCTTTCTTAACCTTAAGTCCCTCCCGTTCCTCTGAAACCGGGTCGCAGTCCCTCCCTCTTTCCTGGTACTTCCTGTTCCCGGCTAATCCTGGCGCTGGACTGGGGGCTGAAGAGTGACCGTGGACAGAGTGGCTTGCGGCAGCTGCGCGTACCCTGTGAGGCCTTAAAGCCCGGCACCAGGCGGTAGGGGCGGCGGGAGGGCCGCGTGCAGCCTTCACTGGGTCCTGGCGGGCAGCGAGGCTGGGGCTTACTCCTGAGGATGACGGGGGAGGAAGAGCGGGCCTTCCTGGCAGCTCGCGAGGAGCTGGCGATTGCCCTGAGGAGGGATTCCGGGCAGGCTTTTTCCCTGGAGCAGCTCCGACCGCTACTGGCCACCTCCCTGCCGCCAGCCGCCCGCTACCTCCAGCTGGACGCCTCACGCCTGGTCCGCTGCAACGCCCATGGGGAGGTGAGGCCCGGCCCTGCTTGGAAGGGGGACATAGGGCCTCAGGCCCAGGCCACGTTCACAAATCTCTGCTCTCTGACTTCTCTCAGCCCCGAAACTACCTCAACACCCTGTCCACTGCCCTGAACATCCTGGAGAAATACGGCCGCAACCTCCTCAGCCCTCAGCGGCCCCGGTACTGGCGCGGGGTTAAGTTTAATAATCCTGTCTTTCGCAGCACAGTGGATGCCGTGCAGGTGAAACCCCTGAGTCTTATGGTAAAGGGTGGGCTACGTATGGCCTGAGGCTGTGCTGAATGGGAAGGGGACCTTCCCACCTTCCGCACTGCTAGGCGGTGATTGGTTGTGAATTTTTGGTAGGGGGGCCGGGATGTGTTACGGTTGTATGGCTACACGGAGGAGCAGCCAGATGGGTTGAGTTTTCCCGAAGGGCAGGAGGAGCCAGATGAGCACCAGGTTGCTACAGTCACACTGGAAGTACTGCTGCTTCGGACAGAACTCAGCCTGTTACTGCAGGTGAGATGTTCCTTAGTCCTGACGACTTACAGACCAGGGTTGGGGAGAGGACCTCTGTGCTGCTGAATAATGAGCATTCCAGGAATTCTTAGTACTGTTCTTTTCTCTGTGAATGGTAAGATGCAAGGGTTTAGAGGGAAAGCCTTATTCCAGGGCTCTAAGTAGAAACCCTTTTTATCTGTTTTGCAGAATACTCATCCAAAACAGCAGGCACTGGAACAGCTGCTGGAAGACAAGGTGGAAGATGATGTAAGGAAGGCGGAAAGGAGCTGATGAATAAAGGGAAGAGGAATCACTGGATTCTGTGGGCCCCTACCCTTACCCTGCCCTTTCCTCCACAGATGCTACAGCTTTCAGAGTTTGAACCCCTACTGAAAGAGATTGCTCCTGGCCCCCTCACCACACCGTCTGTCCCAGGTATTGGTCCTACTTGGGGGAGGGTGAGAAGTAGTAGTCTATATTGATGGAAATTTGGGAGCCTCCTCTGTGTTCTTGGTTATCTTACTTTGTTTTTTAAAAGAGATTAAAATTGTTTATTAGGTTCAGACATTTTCAAAAGTAGTCTTGTGATTTGCCTCCATCCATAGCAGATTTAGGTGTAACCTGGTCTTTTTAGAAAGATGTTTTGTTCTTTCCTGTCCTCCAGGCTCCACTCCTGGTCCCTGCTTCCTCTGTGGTTCTGCCCCAGGCACACTGCACTGCCCATCCTGTAAACAGGCCTTGTGCCCAGCCTGTGACCACTTGTTCCATGGACATCCATCCCGTGCTCATCACCTCCGCCAGACCTTGCCTGGAACCCTAGTCCATGCCACCCACCGGAGCCCCAGGTGAGATGTTTTCTCTTCTGGGTGAGAATGAAATTTTGAACTTTAAGGTTACTTGATTATCTACTGTGTGCTAAGTTCTGTGCTAAAGACTATTTAATAGAAGACAAGCAGCCAGTCACAGCCCTAAAGGAGTTAGACATAAATACATCAAACAAGTAGCAGTCACAATAAGATAGATTATTGTGGTATGCAAATAGGTAGTAGGTAAATGCAACCTACTCTGAAGAATCAGCTCAATTAGTTGGCAGGAGTTTCAGTACCCAGTATGGGTCAGGCCCTATACATGTATAAGGTATAGCTACCCAGAAGAAGTGAATGTTAAGTTTTCATTTAAATATTGCACAAGCTATGGGTATGAGAGTGTTTGAGACAGAGACAACAAGATGTGCAAGGGCCAGTGCCATGTGCCAGTACATAGGAAATGAGGAATGCTCAGAGGAAAGGGACCCAGGCACCTGGTCTACTCAACAGGCCAATATCTGCTTTTCTGTTACAGTGTACCTGCCTCAGCCCAACCACGGCCCCAGTCAACCTCCCTGCTGGCCCTGGGAGATAGCTCTCTTTCTTCCCCTGATCCTGCAAGTGCTCGTTTGCCCTGGCACTGTGCTGCCTGTGCCATGCTAAATGAACCTCGGGCAGTACTTTGTGTGGCCTGTGATCGGCCCCGAGGCTGTAAAGGGTTGGGGCTGAGGATCGAGGGTCCCCAAGGAACAGGGGGCCTAGAACCTGAGCTTGCCCGGGGTCAGTGGGCCTGCCAAAGCTGTACCTTTGAGAATGAAGCAGCGGCTGTGCTATGCGCTGTTTGTGAGCGACCTCGGCTGGCCCAGCCTCCCAGCTTGGTGGTGGATTCCCAGGATGCTGGGATTTGCCTGCAACCCTTTCAGGTAACCTGTTCCTGGCCTTCTCAGATCTTCATTGATGTGTTACCTCAGGCCATTCTCTGCTTTCCCGTCCCCCATTTTCCTTTAATTCCCCCAGCTCCACATCTTAATATTTCCATCCTAAACCTCAGCCAACCAGTCAATGGGATAATTCTCTCTGCTTTCCCAGCAAAGGGATACTTTGCTGTCTTCTGCCCAGACTCAAGTCTGGTACTGTATTCATTGTACCTTCTGCAACTCGGGCCCTGGCTGGGTGTGTGTTATGTGCAACCGGACCAGCAGCCCCATCCCAGTCCAGCATGCCACCCGCTTCCACGCCAGCTCTGTGGAAAAGGGACTCCCCAAGCCTGGGCCCCCAGGACACTTCAGTGCCCCCCTGCCCAATTCCTGTGGAGACCCTGAGAGGCAGCGCCAAGACAAGATGAGGGAGGAAGGTCTACAACTAGTGATCATGATCCGGGTGAGGATTCAACTTGGAATGAGGTGGGGCTGAGCCGGTGGGGGGAAAGATTTTGCAGTCAGTTAAGAATTCTTATAAAACTTGTCACTGGTAGCAGCAGCTGTCCTTTATGAACACTTCCCACATGACAATTAGCCATTTTATGCACTGGTCACATGGTCCATGTCTGAACCTAGCTAGTCTAGTGTTAGCATCTTGGTTCAGGCTGAGGGCGGGTGGAGGGTGCCCCTCTTGATGGCCCTGATGGGTGGGACTGTGCCTTAGGAAGGGGAAGCTGCAGGTGCTTGTCCAGAGGAGGTCTTCTCGGCTCTGCAGTACTCAGGCACTGAGGTGCCCCTGCAGTGGTTGCGTTCAGAGCTTCCCTACGTGCTGGAGATGGTGGCTGAGCTGGCTGGACAGCAGGATCCTGGGCTGGGTGCCTTTTCCTGTCAAGAAGCCCGAAAAGCCTGGCTGGATCGTCATGGCAACCTTGATGAAGCTGTGGAAGAGTGTGTGAGGGCCCGGCGTAGGAAGGTATCACCTGTGCTGGAGGTGGGACAGAGTTGAGAGTCAGTCTCTTGCATTCTCCTTTTCTTAAATTTCTCTTCATTCCCTCTCTCCACTCGCAACTGCAGGTACAGGAGCTCCAGTCCCTGGGCTTTGGGCCTGAGGAGGGATCTCTCCAGGCATTGTTCCAGCATGGTGGTGATGTGGCACGGGCCCTGACAGAGCTACAGCGCCAGCGCTTAGAGCCCTTCCGTCAGCGCCTCTGGGACGGTGGTCCTGAGCCCATCCCCTCCTGGGATGGACCAGATAAGCAGGTGCTGAGAGGAGGCGAGGAGCCTAGGAACCCACCTAGAGGAGCAGGAGGGAAGGGGGAAGTCCCTGGGCTCTGACAGCCACTTCTCCCACCTCCATCTAAATCACATTGCAGAGCCTGGTCAGACGGCTTTTGGCAGTCTATGCACTCCCCAGCTGGGGCCGTGCAGAGCTGGCGCTGTCACTGCTGCAGGAGACACCCAGGAACTATGAGTTGGGGGATGTGGTAGAAGCTGTGAAGCACAGCCAGGACCGGGCCTTCCTCCGCCGCTTGCTTGCCCAGGAGTGTGCCGTGTGTGGCTGGACCCTGCCTCACAATCGAGTAAGCCCCTCCCTACTGTATCTTGTCCTAGAATGACCTCATTCCCTTTGGAACCCCACCCTGGTCCCTGTCTCTGCTCCTGTCCTCTGCTCTGCAGTTGCCCAAGTACCCCTGAAGTCTTCTGGGAAGGGGAGGGCAGAAACAAGCTACCCTCTCTGTTTGTTTGTTTTTTTTTTTAATGTTCTATTATGGAAATTTTCAAACATAGTAAGGAAAATTATAGTTCTCTGTGTAACAGATTCCCTTACTACCTGCATCCCCCCCCCAACTGCCAATATATTCATCACCAATCTTTAGCAATAATCAACATAAGGCCAATCTTTATTTCTCTTATATACACAGAAGATTATTTGAAACAAATCTCAGGCATCATAGTTTATCTGCAAATATTTCAGTCCGTATCTCTAAAAGATAATACTCATTTCAATTTTTTTCTTTATTTTGAGACAGTCTCACTCTGGTGCCTAGGCTAGAGGGCCATGTTATCAGCCGAGCTCACAGCAATCTCAAACTACTGGGCTCAAGAGATCCCCCTGCCTCAGCCTCCCACATACTTGGTATTATAGGCAACTGCCACAACGCCCAGCTGATTTTTCTATTTTTAATAGAGTTGGGATCTTGCTTTTGCTCAAGGTCTAATTCCTGAGCTCAAGAGAGCCTACTTCCTTGACTTCCCAGAATGCTATGATTACAGGCATGAGCCACTGTGCCCAGTCATAAAACTCTTTGAAAATGTAACCACAGCGGCACCCTTAGCTCATTGGGTAGGGCACTGGCCACATGCACCAGGGCTGGTGGGTTCGAACACAACCCCGACCTACTAAAAACAAAAAAATCACTGGGTGTTGTGGCAGGTGCCTGTAATCCCAGCTATTTGGGAGGCTGAGGCAAGAGTATCGCTTAAGCCCAAGAGTTTGAGGTTGCTGTAAGCTATGACACCATGGCACTCTACTGAGGGCAACAAAATGAGACTCTTGTCTCAATTAAAAAAAGAAAATGTACCC
The DNA here is from genome assembly GCF_027406575.1 of Nycticebus coucang. Taxonomy (NCBI): domain Eukaryota; kingdom Metazoa; phylum Chordata; class Mammalia; order Primates; family Lorisidae; genus Nycticebus; species Nycticebus coucang. The sequence goes on along the minus strand of NC_069785.1, from coordinate 29,910,888 downwards.
ACAATGCTATTGTCACACCAAAAAATAATTAACAGTAATTCTTTGATACCATCAAATACCCATTTGGTGGGGATAAGCTCCTGATATCTCCTGAATGCCAACTTACTCTAGGTCAGAAGTGGCAGTCTTTGGCTAAATATAGTTTGATTTAGTTAGGCTGACTTTGTATGTGTCGTATTTTGTTTTGAATAAAAACAATTATTTTGTTTTTTAAATAGTTGTAGATTTATGGGAAAGTCTTTGTATATACTCTTCCCTCACCTTCCCCCAGTGGTAACAGACATATAATTATAGTATAGTATCAAAGCCAAGAATTAAGGCTTGTCGGGGTAGCTCACATCTGTTATCCTAGCACTCTGGGAGGCCAAGGTGGGTGGATTGTCGTAGCTCACAGGTTTGAGACCAGTCTGAGCCAGAGCGAGACCTTATCTCTAAAACTAGCCAGGCATTGTCTGTAGTCCCAGCTACTCGGGAGGCTGAGGCAAGAGAATTGCTTGAGCCTAAGAGTTTGAGATTGCTGAGAGCTATGACACCACAGCACTCTGCTAAGGGCAACAAAGTGAGACTCTGTCTCAAAAAAAAAAAACAGAATTAGGCATGGTTACAATGTTAGCTATGCAGATCTTTTTTTTTTTTTCCAGATCTTTTTTTTTAGATAGAGTCTTACTTTGTCACCATCAGTAGAGCTGTGACATCATAGCTCACAGTAACCTCAAACTCTTAGGCTCAAGTGATCCTCTTGTCTGAGCCTCCCAAGTAGCTGGGACTACAAGCATGCACTACCACTCCTGGCTTGTTTTTCTGTTTTTAGTAGAGATGGGGTCTCACTCTTGCTCAGGCTGGTCTTGAATTCCTGAGCTCAGGCAATCCACCCACCTTGGCCTCTCAGGGTGCTGGGATTATAGGCATGAGCCACCACACCCACCTATGTTGCAGAACTTGTTCATTTTTTACATGGATGAGTGTGCGTGGTTCTGTTCAATTCTGTCTCACGTATAGATTCATGTAACCCTCACCATAATGAAGATACAGATTGTTTCATCACGACAAAAGAACTCTTGGCGGCACCGTAGCTAAGTGGGTAGGGCGCCAGCCACATACACTGAGCCTGGCAGGTTCGAACCTATCCCAGGCCAGCTAAAGCAACAATGACAACTGCAACAAACAAATAGCCAGGCGTTGTGGCGGGCGCCTGTAGTCCCAGGAAGTACTTGGGAGGCTGAGGCAAGAGAATCACTTAAGCCCAAGAGTTTAAGGTTGCGGTGAGCTGTGACACCCTGGCAGTCTACTGAGGGTGACATAGACTTTCATGCTACCCTTTGTGGTTATACTCTCCTTGCCTCCATTCCCTGTCATCTGGCAACCACTAATCTGTTTTCCATTTCTATAGGTTTGTCATTTCAAGGATGCTATTTGTATGTTTTGTACATTTTTTTTTTGTTTGTTTGTTTTTTTTGTAGAGACAGAGTCTCACTTTATGGCCCTCGGTAGAGTGCCGTGGCCTCACACAGCTCACAGCAATCTCCAACTCCTGGGCTTAAGCGATTCTCTTGCCTCAGCCTCCCAAGCAGCTGGGACTACAGGCGCCCGCCACAACACCCGGCTATTTTTTGGTTGCAGTTTGGCCGTGGCCGGGTTTGAACCCGCCACCCTCGGTATATGGGGCCGGCGCCTTACCGACTGAGCCACAGGCACCGCCCTGTTTTGTATGTTTTTAATTGAATGTGAATGCCTTTAGAGGCATTTTGTGTTTACAGTAGGTTTTGCCATTGCCTACTTTTCTCAACCTGACTGTCTTCAGAAGTTTAAGCACCCTGCTGGCACTTGAGGTTGCTGTCTTTGCCTAGTTGTTAGTCAGACCCTGGTTTCTCAGTGGACACTTGGCTACTGCTCCTTCCCCAGGCTGGCAGCTGTGGCTTCTGACCCCTTCCTCTCCTATCCCTTACCCTTTAGATGCAGGCCCTGACTTCCTGTGAGTGCACCATCTGTCCTGACTGCTTCCGCCAGCACTTCACCATCGCTTTGAAGGAGAAGCATATAACAGACATGGTGTGCCCTGCCTGTGGCCGCCCTGACCTCACTGATGACACACAGTTACTCCCCTACTTCTCCACCCTTGACATCCAGGTACTACATAGTCCCTAGGACTCAGATGCCCTGGGCTTTGAACAGGAACCTTACCTACTCACTGCCTTTGCATCCTAACCTCAGCTTCGGGAGAGCCTAGAGCCAGATGCCTATGCATTGTTCCATAAGAAGCTGACTGAGGGTGTGCTGATGCGGGACCCCAAGTTCTTGTGGTGTGCCCAGGTAACTGGCCTGCCCAGAGGAGCTGAATATGGAGGAGAGCTAGGCCCCAGATAGCTATAAAGCTATGCTCTTGCACTTACAGTGCTCCTTTGGCTTCATATATGAGCGTGAGCAGCTGGAAGCAACATGTCCCCAGTGTCGCCAGACCTTCTGTGTGCGCTGCAAGCGCCAGGTGAGACACAGTCTTACTTTCAAAAATACTTGATGAGCTACTGCAGATACTGTGTTAGACTCAAGGGAGCTTGTGTATTGGAGAGCAAAATAGACATGGGCTATAGTCAGGCAGACAGATACAGGGACAAAGGGAAGAAGAGAAGGTGAGGGAGGAAGAAAGGAGAGAAAGGAAAGAGAAGGGAGAGAGGAAGGAAAGAAAGAAAGTGAGGGAAGGAGGGAAAAACTAATTGTACATAGGCAGAAGTTCCACGAAGAAAACAAAAATGAATCCGAGATAAAGAATAACAGAATAGGGCGGCACCTGTAGCTCAGCGGGTAGGGCGCCGGCCCCATATGCTGAGGGTGGCGGGTTCATACCCGGCCCCAGCCAAACTGCAACAACAACAACAAAACATAGCCAGGTGTCGTGGTGGGCGCCTATAGTCCCAGCTACTCAGGAGGCTGAGACAAGAGAATCGCCTAAGCCCTGGAGTTGGAGGTTGCTGTGAGCTGTGTGAAGCCACGGCACTCTACCGAGGGCCATAAAGTGAGACTTTGTCTCTACAAAAAAAAAAGAATAACAGAATAGTCTTATTTAGGGTAAAGAGGTCAGACAAGTCTTTTCTAAAATGGTTTAATTTAAGCTCAGGCCTGCAAGTTAAGAAGCCAGTCATACAAATAGTGTTTGGGACAGAACAAAACATGGAAAGGCCAAAGTCAGCAAAAAGTGCTATGTGTCTGGAGCCTAGAGAGCAAGGGTAAAGGTGGCAAGCAGTCAGAGAGGAACCAGCTGCCACATCAGGGGAGCCCTGAAGGCCAAGAGAGACAAAGCAAGGGGTAATATTACCTCATTTATCTTTAAGAAGTTTAATGTGTGATACCAAAAAAATTTCATCTACATTGTAAAACATACTAATGAAGTGAACACCTGAAACCCCAACCCCAACCCCAAACCTCAAAACTAGACCACCCCAAATACTGTTCAAGCTATCTACCTGGCTTATACTTTTGAAGGCCTCTCAGCTGCAGTGAGGAAAATGTGTGGTAAGCGAGTAGGAATGGGAAGCAGAGAGACAAGTAACTAAGGCAAGTTCTGAAGATGGCCTGGAGTAAGGTGGTAGCAGAAGGGGCACAGGGTTGAGATGGGCCTAGGTGGTGGAAATAAGACTTGCTTTAATCCCAGCACTCTGGGAGGCGAAGGTGGGCAAATCACCTAAGCTCATGAGTTCGAGACCAGCCTGAGCTAGAGTAAGACCTGGTCTCTAAAAGTAGCTGGGCATTGCAGTGGGCACCTGTAGTCCCAGCTTCTCAAGAGGGTAAAGCAGGAGAATCACTTTAGCCCAAGAGTCTGAGGTTGTTGTGAGCTGTGATGTCATGGCACTGTATCAGGGCGACAAAGTGAGACTATCTCAAAAAAAAAAAAAAAAAGACTTGCTAATGAATATGGGGTAGTATAAGGAAATGAAAGAACCAGGGATAGCCTCTTAGTTTAGGGTCTGAGCAAATGGCAGATGGCAACAACAAACTGAACTAGGGAAGGGACCACTGGGTATGTGTGGAGGAGCCAGCAAGAAAGGCCAAGGCCTGGGATGGAGCTTCCCTACTTTCCCTCTGGCAGTGGGAAGAGCAGCACCGAGGTCGGAGCTGTGAGGATTTCCAGAACTGGAAACGAAACAACGACCCAGAATACCAGGCCCAAGGCCTGGCAATGTATCTTCAGGAAAATGGCATTGGTAAGGCTGCCCCACTTGGTGTGTTTGCTCAGTAGTCTATCTTTGCCAGTGGCTCTCTTTGTGAGGGCCTTGAGTTGCAGTGGTGACCTGCAGCCCCAGTCCTGACTTCCTGTCCCTTGCAGATTGCCCCAAATGCAAGTTCTCATACGCACTGGCCCGAGGAGGCTGCATGCACTTTCACTGCACCCAGTGCCGCCACCAGTTCTGCAGTGGCTGCTACAATGCCTTTTATGCCAAGAATGTAAGGATGAGGAAGGGCTGGAAGGGCTAGTAGGATAGGGAGGGGCCTACCCTTGTGTTTTGAGGGGCAAAGGCCATTGAGGAGCAGCCTCGGGGAAGAGAAGAGGAGGTCAGTGGGATATAAAGTACCTCTCTCTGTCCCCTCTCCCCCTTTGCTCGCTCCAGACCCTCCAGTGTCTCCATCTCCCCCTACCCTTACACCCTTCATTTAGGGGTTCTTGAGAGGCCAGGACCTCAACAGTCTCCAACTTCCCTCTCCCATCTGGGTTTCTGCCAGAAATGTCCAGACCCTAACTGTAGGGTGAAAAAGTCCCTTCATGGCCATCACCCTCGAGACTGCCTCTTCTACCTGCGGGACTGGACTGCTCCCCGGCTCCAAAAGCTGCTACAGGTCAGAGGTGGCCAGCCCCGCTGGGTTTGCAGGTTGCCCAGGAGAGGAAGCCTGGGCCCGGGGTGGGGGTTGGGGGCAAGAATGGAAAAGGCCATATGCTGGGAAATGCGGCAGGACTAGTATTAAAGGGAACATAATGCCCATCTGTCTGTTCTTCCTCAGGACAATAACGTCATGTTTAATACAGAGCCTCCAGCTGGGGCCCGGGCAGTCCCTGGAGGTGAGTGTTGGAACAAGCCTTTGACAAGAGGAGATGGTGTGCTGGACTCCCACTGTGTAATGAAAGGAGAGCCTTGGGTATGGGATCACTTGGTGTGTGCCCTTGGACAAGTTTGTTGACCTCCATGGGCCTTTCTCTATAAAATAGGGTAATATGCACCTTGTAGCTGAGCTAGTTTATATTAGACATCATTGAAACACCTGGCACCCATGAAGCCCATAACTTTTTTTTCCCATTCCCAAATGATAATGATTCATTAATTAGTTGAGTGATATTTAAGGAGACCTGTTAGCTGCAGGGAACTGTTTTAGATTCCACGAGGGCATCAGAAAGGTGTTATACATGGGCTCTAATGGATTGTTAAAAAGTGGGCTCACCTACTTCTTAACAATCCATGGTCTGTGACCATACCACCCAGAATGCACCTGATCTCATGTTCATGCAATTTCATGAGCTAAGCTAGGGGCCTTGTTAGTACTTGAATGAAAGACAGCCTGGGAATACCAGGTGCTGTAGTCTTTAAGTTTTTTAAAAATTATTTTTAAGAAAATAGAGGTAAGATGGCTCACACCTATAATCCTAGCACTCTGGGAAGCCAAGGGAGGTGGATTGCTTGAGCTCAGGAGTTCAAGACCAGCCTGAGCAAGAGTGAGACCCCATCTCTACTAAAAATAGAAAAACTAGCTGGGTGTTGTGGTGGACTCCTGTAGTCCCAGCTACTTAGGAGGCTGAGGTAAGAGGATCACTTGAGCCTAAGAGTTTGAGGTTGCTGTGAGCTATGATGCCACAGCACTCTACCCAGGGCGACTGAGTGAGATTCCGTCTCAAAAAAATAGAGGGGAGAAACTTGGTACCCATAGCACAGTGGTTACAGCACCGGACACATGCACCGAGGCTGGTGGGTTCGAACCCAGCCTCGTCTAGCTAAACAACAATGACAATTAGAACAAAAAAATAGCTTGGGTTGTGGCAGGCACCTGTAGTTCCAGCTACTTGGGAGGCTGAGGCAAGAGAATTGCTTAAGCCCAAGAGTTTGAGGTTGCTGTGAGCTGTGACACCACCACACTCTACTGAGAGTGACAAAATGAGACTCTGTTTCAAAATAAATAAATAAATAAAGGTAAGACCTTCAGAAAATAGGTTAACCATGCAAGAGCTAAATAACAACCAAAAGAGCTATCTCAAGGGAATATGTGTTGATGAGTAAAAAGCCGGCTTTGAGAAAGGAAGGACAACAAGGTTCCTGCTTCTGTGTCAGAGTTGATCTGCTGTTGGCATCTCTAAGTACCCTCCACCACTAGGGGAGCAGGAATTTCTATGCTCAGTCTCCTTCCTAGAGACTGCCTTCCCTGCTCTGGATATTCCATTTTTCCTAGGGCTTTGTGGTCGGTGGCCTCCTCCCAACAAAAGGTCCCTTTCTTCCCTCACCCATAGGTGGCTGCCGAGTGATGGAACAGAAAGAGGTTCCCAATGGGCTCAGGGATGAAGCTTGTGGCAAGGAAACTCCAGCTGGCTATGCCGGCCTCTGCCAGTGAGTGCTGGCAGGACACAGAACCTGGTGTTGGGCATGAGGGTAGGAGTGGTGAGGACATGCCCAGGCAGTAAAGTGGGTCTCTGGGAGCAATAACTCTCACAAGAGGTGAGAGAAAGTGGGCTTTCAGGGCAAGGGCAGGTATAGGTGGTAGCAGGTGGTGTGTACAGATTGGCACTACCTGTAAGTATAATAGGCAGGGCTTGTCAGTCTTATTTGAGTATCCCTGTGTCCAATTAATATTAGCCAACAAAAGAACAAGTATTCTGCTCTCCTACCTCCCCAGGGCACACTACAAAGAGTATCTTGTGAGCCTCATCAATGCCCACTCACTAGACCCAGCAACCCTGTATGAGGTGGAAGAGCTGGAGACAGCCACTGAACGCTACCTGCACTTGCGCCCCCAGCCACTGGCTGGAGAGGATGCCCCTGTCTACCGCACCCGCTTGTTACAGGTATAGCCTTCACCTAGCCTTGCCTCTGACCCCACCGTCCAGAAGTCACCTGTTCCAGACTGAGCTCCAGGCTTCCAGTATCATTATCTTCTCTCTCTGCAGAAGCTGACAGAGGAAGTGCCCCTGGGACAGAGTATCCCTCGCAGAAGGAAGTAGCCAAGGGCAAGAGTCCTGATGAGGGTCCTGTGGCCTGACTCCCTCAGGAACAGCTCCAGCACCAATAAAGAAGCATCTTATTGTGCAGGCTTCTTGGTGGTCCTTCTTCCTGGCCCCACCATCTAGGGAAACCAGGGAAGGGGGCGGGGGGGGTGAACAGTTTTAGTGAAAGGGACCCCTGAAGCTTACCACTTGACCCACCCTGGACTCAGGGTTAGGAAGGACTTAATACCACAGATAGGCAAAGGAGGCCCTCCCATCTAGCTATCTGGCCTGGGCTTCCTCCCACACTAGTTTTTTCATCAAATTCGGCTGGTATTTGAAATCCTGTAATTTGTACGAAGTAGACACTGGGATGATGCAGATGCACAGGTGTACACTGCAATCCAGAGGCCCCAGGCCAGACTCTAGGAAACTCCAGGCTCCTTGGGGAGCTGCAGTGTCACATAGGAGTATGGCAAGGAGGAAGGGGAAAGATAGCAAGGCAGGAGCTGAACTCTGCCGAGCAAGGCCTTCTTGCCGCTCACTGGGATTTTGACAGTGAGATTTTCAGATACTGCTTCCCCCTGGTGGCAGCCAGCTGCTCTGCAACTTTGAGACCATGTGATTTCTGGGAAAAGGACCTCCCTGAAGGAGAACTGAAACTAAGGGTGGGGACTATTGAAAGGGGCGGAGAGATCACGGAGGCGCCTATCCAGGAACTAAGCTTAGATCCTGAATACGGCCATACCACCCTGAACGCGCCCGATCTCGTCTAAGCTGAGGTCCTCTGAGTCCTGGAACAGCCTGGACAGCGGCTCTGGTAAGATCAGCCTAGTAGGAGAGTGACCCTGGGATCTAGGGCTACAAAAGCCAACCAAATTGGAGCTGGGTGTGGGGACTCTTGGGGCTCCTCTGCTACACTGAAGAATAGACAGAGGCCTGTGAGTTAGGAAGCAGGTTTAGCCTGAGAGTGAGTGAGAGAATAAGGCAGGCCAGTGCTCCAGACCCTGTAGTTAAAGGGTAGGAAGGCCTGTTGGTAGCTCAGAGAAGGCACCTGCCATCCTCAACTGACCCTGTATGATGGATTGCCTCCCGGCCCTGACCCACGGCAAGTGGGGAAGAGGGCTGGGATTCAAATGACAGATTGTGGGAAGGGGGAATGAAGAGGGTTGAGGCATTTCAGAAGCAGATATTGTCTATAGGTGGGCAGAGCCTCTTGCCAGGAATAGAACACCAGGGGAATTCTCTCCCAAACGAAACATTCCTGAAAAGTCCTACAATTTAGGCCAATGCCTAAGGTTTCCTTCCAGGTGTCACAGCTTGGAATGGATTTTCTTTTCTTTCTTTCTTTTTTGTAATTGCTAATAATGGCTTAAATGAAACAGTTCTGCCTCAGAGAATGTTGAAATGTATCTAGAGCCAAGATGGATGGGGTCTGTGGGGGCCGTTCACAGAATCTAGCCCCATTGGCCAAGGTCTCAGGAAATGTTCCCTCCCAAGGGGTAGTTCTGATGCTTCCTGCTTCTTTCATCCCCCAGAATGGCATCAGGCAGGGTGCGCTGCACCCGAAAACTCCGGAGCTGGGTGGTGGAGCAAGTGGAGAGTGGACAGTTCCCAGGGGTATGTTGGGATGATGAAGATAAGACCATGTTCCGGATTCCCTGGAAGCATGCAGGCAAGCAGGATTTCCGGGAGGACCAAGATGCTGCTTTCTTCAAGGTGAAATGGCCTGGAAACCACCATCTCTCTGAGTGAGGGATGGACTGTACACTGGTACACTTACCCTCAAGCATTTGCATCTGCCTGGGTTTCAGGTAAAGGGCAGGTTATTGGAGAGTAGACCCAGCTGCATCACTTTCAGAGCACAGTGCAAAATGAAAATGTAGAGATCTCATTCAAAAACTATTAGGATTTCAAGATGGCAGCATCAGAGCACAAAGCCATCATGAACGAACCGTTCTGAGCTCAGGGCCCTGTGAAGGTAGCCCTGTTGGAGGGGCAGTTGGGGTCTGTAACATGCTGCCTCTTTCCTTCTTCTCTTTCCTAGGCTTGGGCAACATTTAAAAGAACATACAAGGAAGGGGACACAGAAGGCCCTGCTGTCTGGAAGACTCGCCTACGCTGTGCCCTCAATAAGAGCTCTGAGTTTGAAGAGGTTCCTGAGAGAAGCTGCATGGATGTTGCTGAGCCCTACAAGGTGTATCGACTGCTGCCGCCAGGAACTTGTGAGTGAACCAGCAGACTGAGGAGGAAGGATATAGATACAAGCTTGCCCCGTGCCCCTCAGGGTTTTGCCCCATTCCTGCCCTTGGGGAGCTGCTACCCAGGACCCCCTTCCTAGTCCTGCCTACCCTTTCCCTGCCTCATACCTCTCCCTCACCCTCTGTGTCTGTGAAAGACCCTGACCTTTCTATCCCCCCTCAATGATTCGACAGCCAAGCCAGGGATCCAGAAATCACAATCAAAGCGACACCACAGTTGTGTGTCCCCTGAGAAGGAAGAGGAAGAGAGTACTTTGAAAAACTGTACACCCAGTCACTCCTTGCTTCAGGACCCCCTTGATAATGTGAGAGCTGGTGAGGGAACTGGGTGGGCCTGAGGGCAGGACAGGAATGTGAGGGAGAGGTGAGCTGATGATAGGCACTGTGTCTATAGGAGGAGGTGGGGGCTGATGGAGGAGAAGGCCATTCAGATTGCAAGAGCAGCACCAGCAGCAGCAGCCACAGCCCTGAGCCGCAGGAAGGTACCATCTCCCCTGTCTCTTGTGTCATCCCTGTGTCATACTTTCTGGCTCTTGGGACTCCCGGTCCTACTCTGAATGACCAGTGCCTTTGCCTCCCTTCTAGGTACAGACGCAACTGAGGCCCCCTTTCAAGAGGATCAGGTGTCCCTGGAGTTTCTGCCCCCTCCAGAGTCAGGTACTTGACATTTCCAGCTCTTTCCTATTCCCTATTCCTCTCGAGCCTTCTTCCTTTGACTATGCTTGGTTGTCTGGTTAGTCTGGGCTTGCAGCAAACTGAACCAGCCTTACATAGACTGAGGTACAGGTTTCTAGGCAGTGAGAATTCCACTTGCTTATCCGGACTCCAAAATGCTTGCTTCTCAAAAATACAATTGTACACATTCTGTTTCCTGGCAGTCAATGTTATGACTTTGATTTCTTTGAGCTAAACAGAGGCCCCATCTCCAGGGACCTTCTTGGAAACTCTAAGGCCTGGGCATAAGCTCCAAGGCCCCACGAATACACATATTCATTACTCCCTCTGAGTGGTAGGAAAGCCTAAGAAAGCCCCCTGCCTGGTGATGGGGCAGAGGTAAAGAGGTAGCCTCTGGGAGAGGGGCTCCTGACAGTCCATGCGCTTTCTGGCACCAGGCACAGCTGGGCTCTTCTATCCCCAGACTACTCGCTGCTGCTCACCTTCATCTACGGCGGGCGTGTGGTGAGCAAGGTGCAAGTGCAGAGCCTGGACTGCCGCCTTGTGGCAGAGCCCTCCAGCTCAGAGAGCAGCATGAAGCAGGTGGTGTTTCCCAAACCTGGCCCACTGGAGCCCACGCAGCGCCTGCTGAGTCAGCTTGAGAGAGGTGTCCTGGTGGCCAGCAACTCCCACGGCCTCTTCGTGCAGCGCCTTTGCCCCATCCCCATCTCCTGGAATGCACCGCAGGCCCCGCCTGGGCCGGGGCCACATCTGCTGCCTAGCAACAAGTGTGTGGAGCTCTTCAGGACCGCCTCCTTCTGCAGAGGTGAGGCTGCTTCTACTGAACCACTGAGCCCCACTACCTCTTAGTGCCCCCAGCAACTTGGTGGATTCTGACACCACCTTGTCAGCAGATCCTTAATCATAGTCTATGCATGGCACCCCTGCTCTCCTGTGTGCACATCCTATATGGCCATATGCTCAGCTTGGCAGCTACTGCAGCCCTTCTTCCCCAGCCAAGGTTATGGAAGATGAGGTTCAAATGGAGTCCAGCATGAGAGTGTCACATCTTTTTTTTTTTTTTGTAGAGACAGAGTTTCACTTTATTGCCCTCGGTAGAGTGCCGTGGCATCACACAGCTCACAGCAACCTCCAACTCCTGGGCTTAGGCGATTCTCCTGACTCAGCCTCCCGAGTAGCTGGGACTACAGGTGCCCGCCACAATGCCCGGCTATATTTTTTTGTTGTTGTTGCAGTTTGGCTGGGGCTGGGTTTGAACTCACCACCCTCGGTATATGGGGCCGGTGCCCTGCTCACTGAGCCACAGTCGCCGCCCGAGAGTGTCACATCTTAGGTAGCAGCATCACATTGATGCATATAATTATATGAAGGTGACAAACATAATTGGCACAGAGGTTCTGAGATTATGGCCCTCTCCTCCATAGACATTGACACATAAAACCATCCATGTATTTGGAAGAGCTGGTGCACATCACACCCTGCACCCCTGTACCCTGTCTCTACCACACCCCAGCCATCCCCTAGGGTTGCCCCTCACCCCCATCCACTTTTGCAGTTCCAGTTCCAGCCCCCAGTCAACTCCAGCTGACCTTAGGAGTGGGGCCATGAGTATAAGAGGGGTGGAGTGTGGATATTCCCAGAGCCATGGGCACCCTAGCACTGGGATGTGTGAGCAAGTAGCAAAGTTTGGGCTCTTCGGTGTTAGCAGCCAGCCCCGCAGCCTATAAGGACTTTAAATTCTCCTAGTGGAGAGCTTTTCAAGTTGTACTGTAATCTGCCACTCCTTATTTGTGGGGGACCTTTCCTGTTTGTATATAGGTTTGTAGCACTTGTTTCCCAGTATTTCTCCTGACCCTGTTGCTCCTGCTCTGGGCTTGGTCTCCATGTGCTCCTCTCCATCATGGATTTCTCACTCTTCCCTCTTGCCTGTCCTCTCTTTCTTTCTTCTAACCTTCGACCCTTTCTCTTTCAGACTGGGTCAATTACCTCCAGGGCCTGGGCCCCCAACCCAAGTTCCAGGTAACACTGAATTTCTGGGAGGAAATCCCTGATACCAGCTATACTGCACAGAATCTTATCACAGTGCAGGTGAGTTCAGAACAGAGGCAGAGTAGCGTATCTAATGCGGGTGGGAGGAGTGGTGTTCAGCAGGGCAACGGGGTTCCGAGCAGGGAGGGAGCTCCTGATACCCTCTTCCCCTTCTCTTCTCATACAGATGGAGCAGGCCTTTGCCCGACACTTACTGGAGGAGACTTCAGAGGAACAAGTAGCCACTCTGTCCCTGATGTAGAGCCGAGGGGACCCACCTTCCACCTCATCTCTCTGTTCTTCCTATCTCCTTTGAAGTAGACTCATTCTCCACCCTGTTGACTAATCAGTTTCCTTTGTGATAATTTTAAATGGTTATCTGTGATAGTTATGTCCTTGAGCTCTTCACATACACTGGCTGGTAACAAACTCAAGGATAATTTTTTTCTTTTTTTGTAAAAAAAAAAAAAAAAATTCTTGAAGATAAACTGTCTTTTATTTCTGAGGAACTGGGAAATTCCAAATGGTAGGAACACAGGAGGCCTTTCACTCTTCCCCTGATCCCAAGCTCTAAAGCCAAGCACTTTATACTTTCCTCTTAGATCTTTGCCAAGGATTTAAAATAAAATGTTCAAGACCAACCTGAGCAAGAGTAAGACCTCATCTCTATTAAAAATAGAAAAATTAGCTGGTGTTGTGGTGGGCTCCTGTAGTCCCAGCTACTCTGGAGGCTGAGGCAGGAGGATCACTTGAGCCCAGGAGTTTGAAGTTGCTGTAAGCTAGGCTGACACAATGGCACTCTACCCTGGGGCAGCAAAGTGAGACTTGGTCTCAAAAAAACAATAAATGACATAAAATAAATAAAATAGAATTTAAAATGAAAATTAATAAAAAGTTATTGAAGGAGGAATCAGTATCTGATTTTCTGAGAGAAGAAGGTAGCATGGGTCATGGGGGATGGTAGAGATGTAAACTTAGCAGTAGAGCCCTTGGCTTTGCTTCCTGCTGACACCTCCAGGCTGTTGTCTTCTGCCCAGAGGTTCTGGCTGTGATGCTGTCTGGGCTGTATGGGTTCTGGCCTGGCATTTTTACAGAGAGGTACCCTATAGGCAACCAAAATTAAGGAGAGGGGCTGAGTGCCGTAGCTCATGCCTGTAATCCTAGCTCTCTGAGAGGCTGAGGTGGGAGGATTGCTTGAGGTTAGGAGTTCAAGACAAGCCTGAGCAAGAACGACCCCATCTCTACTAAATATACCAAAACTAGCTACATGTGGTGGGAGGCACCTGTAGTCTCAGCTACTTGGGAGGCAGAGGCAAGAGGATTGCTTGAGCCTAGGAATTTGAGGTTGCTGTGAGCTAGGCTGAGGCCATGGCACTCTAGTCTGGGTACCAGAGCAAGAGTCTGTCTTTAAAAAAAATGGCCTGGCTTGGCGCCTGTGGCTCAAGTAGCTAGGGCACCAGCAACATACACCTGAGCTGGCGGGTTCAAATCCAGCCCAGCCTGCCAAACAACAATGACGGCTGCAACCAAAGAATGGCCAGGTGTTGTGGTGGGCGCCTGTAGTCCCAGCTACTTGGGAGACGGAGGCAGGAGAATTGCTTGAGCCCAGGAGTTGGAGGTTGCTGTGAGCTGTGATGCCACAGCACTCTACCCAGGGTGACAGCTTGAGGCTCTGTCTCAAAAATAAAAAATAAATTTAAAAAATGGCCAGGCGCAGGGTCTCATGCCTGTAATTCCAGCACTTGGGAGGCCAAGGTGGGTGGATTGCCTGAGCTCACAGGTTCAAGACCAGCCTGAGCCAGAGCAAGACCCTGCCTCTGAATATAGCCTGGCGTTGTAGCCAGCACTAGTCCTAGCTACTGGGGAGGCTGAGGCAAGAGAATTGTTTGAGCCAAAGAGTTTGAGTTTGCTATGACTCTGTGGCACTCTACCAAGGGTGACAAAGTGAAACTCTCAAAAAAAAAAGAAGAAGAAGACTGGCTCGGCACCTGTGGCTCAAGCAGCTAAGGCACCAGCCGCATACACCTGAGCTGGCGAGTTCAAATCCAGCCCAGGCCCGCCAAACAACAATGATGGCTGCAACACAAAAATAGCTGGGAGTTGTGGCAGGCACCTGTAGTCCCAGCTACTTGGGAGGTGGAGGCAGGAGAATTGCTTGAGCCCAGGACTTGGAGGTTGCTGTGAGCTATGATGCCACAGCACTCTACCCAGGGTGACAGCTTGAGTCGCTGTCTCAAAAAAAGAAAAAAAAAACATCTGGAGCTGGGCATGGGGATGTGCATCTGTAATCCCAGCTATTGAGGAAGCTGAGGCAGGAGGATTATTTGGGCTCAGAGGTTCAAGACCAGCCTGGGAAACAGTGAGACTTCCATCTTAAAAAAAAAGAAAAAGATAGGGCGGCATCTGTGACTCAAAGGAGTAGGGTGCCAGTCCCATATACCGGAGGTGGTGGGTTCGAACCCAGCCCCGACCAAAAAAAAAACTGCAAAAAAAAAAAAATGAAAAAGATAATCTGTCCTAGAGTATCAATGTTATCAACACCCTGTTTGCTGAGATTTGAGGGCTCCAAATTTGCTTACATTCCTTTATCCTGTATTGATTTTGCCACCAAACTGGAACTTTTTCCTTCACAAGGCCACTTATCATGTAATTTTCTGTACACTCATTCTCAACAGACTAGTTCCAATCCAGGTCACCACTCACCTGACTGCCATATCCTCCAGCTTCTCCCTTCCTGCACATGACACCTGCCTTCCAGACTTCTTCCTGTCATTTCACTCTTATTTTTTTTTAGACAGAGCCTCAAGCTGTTGCCCTAGGTAGAGCGCCATGACATCATAGCGCACAGCAACCTCAAACTCCTGGGCTCAAGCGAGTCTCCTGTCTCTGCCTCCCAAGTAGCTGGGACTACAGGCACCCGCCACAACACCCGGCTATTTTTTGGTTTAAGACATCATTGTTGTTTGGCAGGCCCGGGCTGGGTTTGAACCCACCACCTTAGGTGTATGTGGCTGGCACCTTAGCTGCTTGAGCCACAGGCGCCGAGCCCATTTCACTCTTATAAACCCTCAGTAGCTCACCAACATGATCAAATCTAGATACCTAAATCCTCCTCCATCTTCTTGGTGTCTCAGTTGACAAGTCTCAGTGCAGTCTTTGAGCCTTTCTGCCTCCATGGATCTCCCTTCTTCCTTTAAGTCTTGTCCATTATCCTCCTGGGAAACCAAGAGCCTAAACAGCCTGCAACGATAGTGAAGACATTAAGTACTGAGTGCAGAGGTTGTGCCCTCACTTTGCTGAAAACCTTCCTGGACTTTTTTTTTTTTTTTTTTGAGACAGTCTCACTATGTCACCCTCGTTAGAATGCGGTGGCGTCACAGCTCACAGCAACCTCCAACTCTTGGGCTTAAGCAATTCTCTTGCCTCAGCCTCCCAAGTAGCTGGGTCTACAGGCACCCACCACAACGTCTGGCTATTTTTTGTTGTTGTTGCAGTTGTTTAGCTGGCCCAAGCTGGGTTTGAACCCACCACTTTTAGCGTATGTAGCCAGCACCATAACCAGTGTGCTACAAGCACCGGGCCTTCCTGGGCGTTCTTTGTACGAGGTCTAAATTATCTCCTTGACTTCCATTTTCTCTTATATTCCACATCCAATTCATCAGTACATTATTCCTTCAAAATATATCCAGAATATGACCACTTCTTTCTGTTTCTACCACCTGCACTTTGCAACAAACCACTATTATTTCTCATATCTTTCTGCTTCCTTCACATTGTCTGTTTCTACTCTCTCTGCCTTCGCCTATTCTCAGTGCAGTAGAGAGCCTCTTAATGCATAGATTTGATTATGTCCCTCCTCTGCTTAAAACCCTCTATTGAGTCCCAGCTCACTCTAGGTAAAAACCCAAATCCTTATCTTGCCCTCCGAGGTCCTGTGATGTAGCCCCCTCCTCGTCTGGAACCTCACCTCTTTCCATTCTTCCCCTCATTTGCTTTGCTCCAGGCTCCTTGAACCCACCAAATACATTTCTCCCTCAGGATCTTTGCACTTGCTGTTTCTTTTGTCTAAAGTACTCTTTCTTAAAACAGGCACTTGTCACCTCTCTTCAAATATCCCCTCTTTAGAGAGCGCAAAGTTTCCCTGAGTACCCTACCTAAATAGCAGCCCTCTTTATCCTCCTATGTTGCCTCATTTTTCTTTATAGCACTGATCACCACTTCCCAAATTTCTGTTTGTCTACTTGTTTATCATCTCTCCTTCCCTACTCCACAAGAACAGAGACTTGTTTTGTTAATTGCTGTATCCTCAGTGTCCTAGAGGAGTGCTTGACATGTAGTAGGCCTGTGACGGACACACAACAAATACTTGTTGAATTGAATGAATTGATGAATGAACAAATAGCTTACTCAGTGTTCTTTGCTTTTTTCCTAAACTGTGTTCAAAGCACCATAAGGGCTGGAGCCTCCACTTTATCATCTTTGTGCCCCCAGAAGAACACTTGTGAACATTGACAACTTATGGACAGTGAATGCAGCAATTTGTAAGCATCATGTAAAAATCAATTTAGCTGGGCACAGTGGGATAGGGCTGGAACACTGGGATTCGAGATAGAATTCCCAACCAGGCTCTCACAAAGTAGTTGTGTGGTCTCAGAGAAACCATCTATGTGGGCTTCTGTTTTCTTATCTGTGAAGGCATGAATTAGACTAGATCTCTATCCCTTTCAGTTTGGGGAGTGGTTGAGACAGAGTCTCACTCTGCCACCCAGGCTAGAGTGCCATGGTGTCAGCCTAGCTCACAGCAACCTCAAACTCCTGGGTTCAAGTGATCCTCCTGCCTCAGCCTCCCAAGTAGCTGGGACTACAGGTGCTGGCTGTAAAAATTTTTCTATTTTTAGCAGAGATGAGGGCTCACTCTTGCTCAGACTGGCCTGGAGCTCCTGAGCTCAAGGGATCCTCCCACCTTGGCCTTCCAGAGTGCTACAGGTGTGAGCCTCTGTATCTGGCCAAAATCCCTAAACTTTGTCAACTTTGACATTATGATTGTAAATATAGCACAACTGAACATTCATTTGACAAATATTTACTGAACTACAGTCCAGGCACTCACTGAAAAAAACAAACCCCCAAACTCAACAGCTCCCACATTGAAGGGGAATGTAGTAAGATAGGGTCAGCTCAGCTACAATCAGAGCTAAGTCTTAGGAAGAAGCACATCCTGGAGTCAAAGGAGGGGTGGACATTCCAGGTCAAAGGAATGGCTATGTAAAGGCAGGAGTCATGGAGACAAGAGATATTTGTAATTACAACCTTAATTTTACATAAAGAATTGAGACAAATGGCTTTTGTAGACTGAAAAGTATGCATACATCCAACAAAGCTAGTCTACTTCAGACAAAACTTGCGCACAACTGGAAAAAGACCACACGCGGAATACCTACAACCCCACAAGTTTAGGAAATGACCCCTTAAGTCCTCTGTTTGGTGTGAGATCGACTTTTTCTTTGAGCTGTGGAGGCTCCAAAACCACCTCGCATCATTTTTACTGCCTCAGCACATGACAGGCTGTAGGTGGGAACACAGCCCCGTTTGGTGGAATCTGGGGGGAAGAACGGGGTCTAACCACAGGTCAGGACCTTACTCTTGGCACCCTGAGCAGGGTCAGAGCAGTTGCCCCCGAGATGACCCAACCTCCCCTGCCAGGCTTACTACAGGAGAGGGGCTGAGTTTGCTCCCCGCTCATTGGCCAGCAGAAGAGCGCCTGTTACTAGAGGCGACAACGAGAGCCCATTGGTCGCAACACCTCACAATGGCCCCCAGCGGGGCGCAGGGCCATCCGATTGGTTCGTTGTCAGTCTCAAGAGACGCTGTTGCCTCGAGCCCAGGCTACTTGGCTCCCAACGCGTCTTCCGTTCCCCATTGGCTGCCCCTGGCAAAAGACGCCACCTACTAAGGAGCAAGGTGCATATCCATCGTGCGCGCGCCCTCTCTGCAGCGGGAACTAGTCCTGCGGGGGGGCGACACAGGCCTGCGCTGCAGGCGCCCAAGGTAGTGCAAGGCCCAGGAGCCTGGCAACGCTCCTGGGACTCGAGGACCAAGGCCTGCGCAAGAGCCCGGGCCTCCCCTCGGAGCTCTGCATCTCCAACTTGGAATCCAACCAGGGAGACTGGTAAGTTCGACTCAGCCACGTGGTGTGCGGACCCATTCTAGGCCCACGGAGAGGGGCGTCCCAACTCCTGAGTCCCTGTTTTGTTATCCCTTAATCGTTTATCCTCCAAATTGTTGATCACTTCATTAATTTGGCTTTCTGGGTACCCCGCCCTGCCCCGCAGCACCTGTCCAAATCCTTACTTCTCCCGACGGTGTTGGGAATCCTGTGCCGTAAAGAATTCTTGAGTGGTGGAGTCGAGGCTGAAAGCTCAGAAGGACCATGTTCTATTATCCCAACGTGCTGCAGCGCCACACTGGCTGCTTTGCCACCATCTGGTGAGGGCAGGTCGGGTGGGCCGGGAGGGGGACCCAGGGATCCCAGTGTGTCGATCTCCCTCCTTCCACCCCCTCTCACTCTCCCCTACCCCTCCAGGCTAGCAGCGACCCGCGGCAGCCGGTTGGTGAAGCGCCAATACCTGCAGGTGAACGTGGTGAAGACCTGGTAAGGCCCAGGAAAAGGCAGAGGGAGGGCCTAGTGCCGGGGTGGGAGGTACGTAAGGAGATGGGGTGGGCAAGGCTGTGAGGCCCATCCTGGGTGCAGCAGTGTTCAGGGCGTGTTTTTCCCCCAACGAAGAAATTCTTAATTATGTTCCTCAGCGAGGAAATTCTCAATTATGTGCTGGTTCGAGTGAAACCTCCGCTGCCTGGCCA
This sequence comes from Nycticebus coucang, assembly GCF_027406575.1. Lineage (NCBI taxonomy): Eukaryota > Metazoa > Chordata > Mammalia > Primates > Lorisidae > Nycticebus > Nycticebus coucang. The sequence continues at coordinate 29,891,892 of NC_069785.1, read as the reverse complement.
GCCGCGGCCCCGCTTCTCCCTGTATCTCTCAGCTCAGCTCCAGATTGGTGTGATTCGGGTCTACTATCAACAATGCCAGTACCTCGTGGGTAAGGCTTGGAACACCCAGAGGTGGGGTAGAGCTGAGTGGCCCCCAACTTGGCTGGCTCTTTACCTTGCCTTCCCTGCCCACAGAGGACATTCAGCACATCCTGGAGCGCCTACATCGGGCCCAGCTACAGATCCGCATTGATATGGTGGAATATGAGCTGTGAGTGTCCGCCTGGGACAGGGACCACCCAGCCCTTGGTGGGACACCCACCCACCTGGCCTCAGCCTATCTGTCTCAGTCTTTGACAGCCCACCATTCTCTTGCAGACCCAATCTGCTGCTTCCTAACCACCAAGCCATAATGGAGACCCTAGAAGATGCTCCAGACCCCTTTTTTGGGATGATGTCTGTAGATCCCAGACTTCCCAGTCCTTTTGATATCCCTCAGGTAGGACTCGTTTCCTCTGGAACACCAGATTCATGAAAAGGGGAGTGCTGCCCCAGTCTTACACTGGGGCTAGCGAAAGAGTCCATCATAGCTCTCCCCCCACAGGACATGTGCAAGAAAGGGGACTGTCATGATGGACCCATTTAGGGAATGCCCACACTGTACTTACCTACTCGGGGCCAACTTGAGAGGTGGTCTCCCCACTGGAGGCAGCTTTTGTCTCCACTCATGTCCACAGTGTTCTCATGGATGAGGCCCTAATCCAGGCCCCTATCATCTCTCTGCACTGGCCTTCCTTACCTGTGTCCTCCATCCATTCTCAATCCTCCTACAGCTTAATGTTAGCCCCTTCCTCAGTTTCCCAAACAATGGCTTCTGTTACAAACAGAATACTAACATTTGGGGCTCTCCATCCCCTGGTTCAGTGCTAACCATCCCAGACTTCTCTTAGCACTCCTGTCTGACCCACGTGCTCGGAAGATATCACATTCACTTCTTTGCTTGTGTCATTTCTCTAGCCCATAATGGTCACCTTTCATTCTTTTCTAGCCAAGTCTTACATATCCTTACAAACCTGGCTCTAATGCCACTCTTTTCTATAAAGTCTTTATTCCACTCCTAGCCAGAACAAAATGCAGTTCGTGAACTCAGCCCTTTACTGGGGCCTTGGTTTATCCTTTGCCTTGACTGTTGTGGTAATATCCAAGCTTGTCTCCCCACTAGATGATATATCCCTTAAGATCAGGAATCATTTGTTTACTTCAGTTCCTCAAAACACTTGACATAAGGATCCAATGTTTCTTGCACAAATTGATGAAAAGATACACAATTGGGGGGTAGACAGTAAGGGCAGGAACAGGAGGAAAGGAGACCAGATGACAAGTGGGTTTTCTACATGCTAATGTGTGCCACAAGAGTGAGACATAAAAGATCACCAACCATTATTTGAATGAGGTTGTGCAGGTGGGAAAGCAGGGGCTGAAGCCGAATCCTGTCTTTTGCTCCTAATCCCTCCCCAAAGATTCGACACCTCTTAGAGGCTGTGACCCCTGAGAGAGTTCTTGAGGAGATCCCTCCCGAAGTCCCTGTGGAGCCCAGGGAGCCAGGTTAGTAGAGAGAACCTTCTTTGTGGTAAGAGGCATAGGAAGGCCCAAGAGCTGAAGAAATGGCCATCTTTGAACTTAAAATGTAAGGGGCACATTATGTGTATAACCTCATCACTGCCTCACTAGAATTCTTTGTAGCCAGATTTCTTTTCTCTTTTTTGGCGGGGGGATAGGGGGGGTCGGGGCTCAAGCTATTCTCTTGCCTCAGTCTCCCAAGTAGCTGGGACTACAGGTGCCTGCCACAATGCCTGGCTATTTTTAGACATGGGGTCTTGCTCTTGCTCAGGCTGGTCTTGAAACTGAGCTGAGGCAATCCACCTGCCTCAGCCTCCCAAGTGTTAGGATTATAGGCATGAGCCACTGTGCCCAGCCAGTGGCCAGATTTCTTATCCTCATTTTACAGATGAGGAAAGTGAAGGCCACAGTTAAACAGTGTACCAAGGGTCAAGTTGCCAGTGTCTGGCTTGGGTCTGACTAGAACCCAGTTGACATGACTCCAGAGTCTATGTTTCTGCCTCACAACATGGGTGTGAGAACTTGGAAAGAAACTGAGGGGCTGGTCTGACTTCCCTTACAGTCACTGTGCTGTCTCCTGAGGTCATCACCCTCCAGGAGGCAGAGCCCATACGCCTTCTGCAGATTGAGGTGAGTCATTTCCCTGCACATGGGGCCTGAGGCCCAGTCTTCTTGGATCTACTATTCTCTGCCTCCAGAGTCCTGCCTTCTTTGTCTCTTATTTCCCCACTCCCTGTTCCTGAGCACCTAAGTAGGCTTCCTCGGACCTGGCCCTGTGGTGTGCCTCCTGAATCCTCTCCTTGCCTTTCTTTAGTTTCCCCTTCTTCGTTTTTTTTTTTTGTAGAGACAGAGTCTCACTTTATGGCCCTCGGTAGAGTGCCGTGGCCTCACACAGCTCACAGCAACCTCCAACTCCTGGGCTTAAGCGATTCTCTTGCCTCAGCCTCCCGAGTAGCTGGGACTACAGGCGCCCGCCACAACGTCCAGCTATTTTTTGGTTGCAGTTCAGCCGGGGTCGGGTTTGAACCTGCCACCCTTGGTATATGGGGCTGGCGCCTTACCAACTGAGCCACAGGCACCGCCCAGTTTCCCCTTTTTCTTTCTTGACAGGGTGAACGGGATCTCCCAGAGGTCAGCCGCCGGGACTTGGACCTTCTGATTGCGGAGGAAGATGAAGCTATCTTGTTAGAGGAAGGCAGGCCTCCTCGGCCGCGTAGGGCCCCCCCAGCACTGGATGGTCAGACCCCTGGCATAGGCAGACTGGGACTGAAGAGTGCTCCCATTTCTTCTCTTCTGCCCTCTGAGCTCTGATTCTCTTTTTGCAGAGTTCAAGGAGGAGCCCCGGGCTCCAGAGGGTGTCATTGTAGTCCCCTCACTCTCGCCTCCAGCTCCTATACTGTAAGGGCAAGAATTTCTGGACCAGGTGTGTAGGGGGGAATCTGTGTTGGGAATGGGGGTCCTAATTTCTCTTGTCTCTCCTCAGGGTGGAAGGGATAGGAGAGCTACTTCCAAGCCAGGTCCTAGGCCCTGAGGAGCTGAAGCCAACAGGCTGGGAGCCCAAGCCCCTACTGACTGGTGAGTGCCCACTATGTCTGGCGGCTTGCCTAGGAGTACCTCTTCACTGCTGCAGACCAGGGCCCGGTATCCTTGCTGAAGGAAGGAGCCCGCAGCTTCTAGCCCCAGTGGTACTAAGGGTAAAGGGGCTGGTGAGACACAGCCAGGACCTTGGGTGTTGTTGGGTGTTATTGCAGAGGTGACACCACCAGAGGAGCTGCGTCTGCCAGCCCCACCAAGCCCAGAGGTGAGTGGCATTGCTTCCAAGTCCCCTCTTCATCCCCTTTCCAAGGCTACTTCCCCAAGCCCAGGGCCACAGCTATCTTGCATGGGGCCTGTGTGCTGATCAGCAAAAGATACCCCTTTCCACACCCCATCTTGTCTGGCCCGTACTTTCCAGATGCACACCCTCATGCTAGGTATGAGTTGCACAAGTGGTGTGGAAGCCCTGCCCAAGCCCTTTCCCCAGATGCCTGTTAGCTGTCCACCGGGGTCACAGGAAAAGGAGTAATGGGTAGCTTTGTCCCCATTTTCCTCCCAACTCAGCGGAGGAAGAGGCCCTCAGCCCCCCCACCTCCTGAGAGCCCACCTGCTCGTCGCCGTCGCCAATTACTATTCTGGGACAAGGAAACTCAGATCTCCAAGGAGAAATTCCAGGAACAACTGCAAACCAAAGCCCACTGCTGGGAGTGTGTGAGTGCAGCTCAGGCTCTGCTGGGGAAGTGGGGGAGGCAGGGACAACCTGGGGCAGGTGCAAGCTGAGCCTTCTAAACTCCTGTGGGGGCATTTGGGAATTTAGCAAAAATCTCCCTCCATTCCCCCGTAAGCACATGTGATGTGGGTTTACACACACACAACTCTTCATGCCCCCTACTGCATCCACAGTCACCAGATTAAAAAGTCTTTCCTTTGGCAATAAGCCAGGTAGGTAGTGTCAGGAGCCTGAAAGAGGGGGAAGTCCAGAGGTTCTAATGCACTGTGAAAGATGAAGGGGCACTGAGTAGTTCATTCATAATGGGGCCTTTGACCTTCCCCAACCACACAGCCAATGGTGCAGCCTCCTGAGAGGACAATCATGAGCCCTGCAGAGTTATTCCGAACTCCAACTCATAGTAAGAATGGCGGGATTGGGCATCTAAGATCCTCAAAACCCAGACCCCTCACTCTTGGAGTTTCTCACACCTCCAACCCTGTCCCCAGCTTGTTGGCTACCTCGAGAACTACTGGCTTTGTGGACCCACTGTGCCCAGCCACCTCCCAAGGGGCTGAGGCCAAGGCTGCCCCAGGAGGCTGAAGAGGCTGCCGAAAGGGAGCTAGCAGCTGAAGAGGAGAAAAGAAAGACTGAAATTCCAAGTGAGATCGAGGTACGTGCCACACTGCCCTGGCACAGACCCAGTGCTCTGCTTTGCCAGCAGGCTGCCCTCTACCAGGGCACAAGCTCACTGGTCTTGCACCTTGAGACCCAGGCCCCAGATGCTTGCACTGCTTGGGATCTTAGTTCTCCTTCTCCTAACTCCCAGGTCCTGAGGGAGGCCCAGGAACCCAGTGGTCCCCTCATGCTGTCTTCAGGTAAGCACTTAAGAGGGGACGGTGGGAACCCACACCCTAATCACCATCCCATTAAACTAGCATCCCAATGGCTGAAGTTATTTCTGAGTGCGGTGTATAACAGAGGGAAGCAAAGATTTATTCTCTTTACTTCTCCCACCTGGGTACTTTTAACAAATCACTGCACTGCCCTGGCAACTACTCTGACCAACTTACAGCCAAGCAGACTCCTTCTCAGCACCTTTCTTCCCTTCAACAGAGCTCTCCCTAGAAGCAGCTGAAGAGGAGAAGTCCCGCATCAGTCTAATCCCACCAGAAGAACGGTGGTAAGAAGCCAGGCTTTGTGGAAGCTGTGGGGGAAGCAGCTGCTAAGAAAGGTATGCCCCTTATCACTGTTGAGGCTGCCACCTTTCCTTCATGACCCCCATGTTCTCCTAGGGCCTGGGCTGAGGCAGAGCAGCCAGAGCCCCCTGTACTGCCTGCAGTGCCTGAACTCCCTGAGGTGCCCATGGAGATGCCTTTAGAGCTACCCCCTCAGCTGGAGCTGCTCTCACTAGAGGCCGTGCACAGGTACTAGGGAGGGGGTGCTTAAGTGGGGTGGACCTAGGCTGGGGCCTCAGCTAACAGTTCTTGGTTTCCCTACAGGGCAGTGGCCCTGGAGCTGCAGGCCAACAGGGAGCCTGACTTCAGCAGCCTAGTGCCACCTCTCGGACCCCGCAGGATGGCTGCTCGGGTCTTCTACCTGCTTCTGGGTATGTGTGTGTGTGCATGTGTAGGGTGGGGACACACAGACCAAACTCCCCTTGACCTGCCCTCTCTTCGCCTCTAACCAGTGCTCTCAGCACAGCAGATCCTCCACGTGGAACAAGAGAAACCATACGGGCGCCTCCTGATCCGGCCAGGGCCCAGATTCTACCAAGATTAGAGGCCATTTACAAAGCTGCAGGAAACCGGGTACATTATACCATGTCCTGCCTGTTTGTTTCTGAATGTTCACTTCCATCTTTCCTGCTCTCAGAGCCACTGTTCAAGCAGAAAACAAACTGCTTTTATTACAGTACCATGTCATGACTCCATCTGTAACAGATCCTGCCCCAGGAATACCCCTGAAAGGCAGCAAGCAGGGATGACTCAAAATGGGTATGAGGCCCAGAATCTTTGGTAAGGCACAAGCTAGAATTGGGCTGAGAGGTGGTCTTAGAGCCTGGGCAGGCCCTGTTCTCTCTGGCCCAGCTGCAGCCTGCAGTCTAGGTGAGGCCCAGTACAGCTTGGAGCTCCTGAGCTTTGTTAACAGGCAGTGAGCCCAGTGCGGTGTGGAAGCTGTCAGTGTGCTGTTTGGCCAGGAACGTCAGGAGCAGCAGCAGTGCAGACTTGGTGTCTGGGTGGAGAATGAGAGGGAGAGGCCCTAGTAGAGGACTGGGCTCCCCAACCTTTGCTGCCCTAAGCCCCCTGAGCCCCACCACCCCACTCCTGCCCACAACTGCCACCCTCACCTGCTGGTATCTTGTCCTCAGCCAGAATGAAGCTACAGATGCGCAAGAGCTCAGGAGCCACATCTACAACCTGTAGAGAAAGAGTGGCTGACTGAGAGTAGTAGCAGCCCTGGCCCCCAGGACTAGGGCCCTACAGGGTAAATTTCATTTTAGAGCTATCTGAACCTGATATTCATAGGCATCTGAGACAAAAGAACACATGAGAAAGGCCAATGAAACATGGTGGTAATAATTTTTTTTAGAAAGGATGGGGAATGTGTGACAATGACTCACACCTATAATCTTAGCACTTTGGGAGCCCAAGACAAAAGGATCCTCATTCAAGATCAGCCTGAGCAAAATCGAAACCTCATCTCTACTAAAAACGGAAAACATTAGCCAGGTGTTGTGCATGTCCCTATAGTCCCAGCCACTTTGTAGGCTGAGGCAAGAAAGGATTGCTTGAACCCGGGAGTCTGAGGTTGCTATGAGCTAGGCTGACACCACAGCATTCCACCCTGGGTGACAGATTATCTAGAGAGAGAAAGAAAGAAAAGAAAAAAAGTGCTCCAGTCTAAGAAATTATCCTAGGAAAGTAGTCTGGCTCAGACCAGAGAGTAGAAATGGAACTCCCTAAGGAAATGCCTATGTGGAGAGTGGATGCTCTTTCTCACATTCAGGACTGGATGCCAATCGTTGTGGACAAATCAGAATAGGGAGTGTCTAAGTACAGCTGAAATTGTCACCTTGCATCAGGTATAACTGCCACCATCTCTGCCTCTCAGTGATACTGGAGAAGCACACTCTCCTCTGAGGGCTGCCAGCTTCGAGGTTACCTGATCAGGGCTGTTCTGGTGTAGGAAGCTGAAGAGATGCCCTATGGTGTCCCACTCTTCCAAGTCCTCCTTCAATGGCAGGGCATGCAGCAGAGCAGCCAGCACCTGGACACACAGATGCCTCAGGCCAACTGGCCCTGACCTCTCCACCACCCTTCTCAGCCTCCAGACTCAGCCTGGGGTCCCCCTCCCTCACCTGGGGCTCTGGTTTCTTCATGGGACTGGCCATCAGCAGGCGGGCAAGTGCCCCACAGATGTTGTCACGAACACGATCATGTCGCTCTCGTGCCAGGAGGGGCAAAAGGAGCCCTAGCAGCTTGGGGAAGTGTCTGGTCCACAGTCAAGGAATGGGTACACGTGGATAGACCTCTTCCAAACCCAACTCCTAAGGACACTATCCCAACCATTCCCCTCCCCTTCTGCAAGCTGAGGATACTCCTGGGCAGGGTGGCCCCCATGTTCTGCCAGCACACCCAGCCCAAAGATGGCATTGCTCCGCACCTCAGGGTCTGCCTCCCGGGAGGTGCTCAACAGCACAGGGAGCAGTCGAGACACAAACTGGGCTGAGGCAGCACCCAGGCCCTGAATGGACTCTGCCAAGGTCCCTATCGCAAAGGACTTCTCTGCCACTGTGCAGCTCTGTTTCTGTTGGGAGAGGGCAGGGAGGAGTATACATCACTCTAGGACTAAAATAAAAGCTGGGGTGGGCACTGGGTGCACAGGTGGACTAGAGTTCAAAGCCAGAGTATGGACACTTACAGTCTTGCATAGCAATAATGGTAAGAAACCAGCAAAGAAGGGGGCAAAGGCATCTCCCCCAGCTGCAGCTGCCAGGGCAGGGATGGCCTCTCCAGCATGCTCTAGCAACATAGCATCGTATTCAGCCTGTGGAGTCACAAAAGGGGCTAGAGAACCAGGGCCAGCTCTGTGTGCACACCTCCTCCCCATGCTCCACCACTGACTATAGGAGGTCCCTGGGGCTGTCCTGCCCAGGCTGGGCTTTTTCACACCCCAGCTTCTTCACCTAGCCCGGCTCCCACCTATCACTCCAAGCCCAGCCCAGTCCATACTGCTCTCCTTTCCTGAAATCACACTGGCTTTGTGGGATCAGGTTTGCATCATTCTGGCCATTACCAATCTATTCTAGTAGCCCTGGCTGCCTCAGGCCAAGCCCAGCTGCATGGTCTAGCACTATGTCTGTGAGACTAGTTCCAGTTTGTGTCCACGGCTCTCACCTGACCATCCTCATCCTCATCGTCAGTGTCCTGACAAGGTGTCTGCAGGAAGAAATAACTCAGCTTAGCCCAGCCTCTCCTGCCCCTTTTCATGGAAATATGGGGAGAGAGCTGGACAGCTGGATTTGTAGCTTCTGACTATCCCCCACCTGGGGCCTGGCACTTCTTCTTCCCGAAGCCCACATTCCCTACTCACCTTCCTCTGTAGCACAGCCTTCAGCATGCTGCAAAGCTCAGCAAGGCGCCCAGGGGGCTGCACTGTGAGGGTCCCACAGCTGCGAAGCACCCCTGTCAGGGCCTCGAGCACAGCCATTACCACCTGAGGTTCCTGTTCCCCATTCACTGTCTGCATGTAGGACGGCACCACCTGGGCCAGGGCAGCCTGTAGAGCTGAAGACATTATTGGCTGAAGCTCAGTAAGGCCCTGCCCTTCCCCAACAGACTGCAGCCTGGTTTGGCCTCCCCTTCTCACCAGTAGTGTTGGCTTCTGAGGGACAACTTTGACAGGCCTTGTGCAATGCACAGCAGAACTGACCCAGAGCCTCATGGGCTGCTTTACGCACATTCACATGAGGGCACTGCGGGATAAGGAAGGTGAGATTTGTCTGCCACGTGCAGGGGAACATGGGGCCTCCAGCTTGAGGACCCCACCCACTGCCCACTGGCCCACTCACCTCCAGCAATTTGAATACTTCTTCAAAGAAACTTTCCATGTATGGAAGGAAGGCCACACTATGGGGAGAGACACAGTTCTAGGGAAGGGGCTCCGGGGCAGGTTCCCAGTGCTAGGGAAGGACCGATGCTCACCTCGTGTTCACAGAGATTTCCCCCAAAGCAGAACAGGTGTCTTCCTTCTCATCAAAGAAGGCATTCTCCACGCTGTACCTAGAGTAAGGGGAGGAGACAGCAGTGAGCAGGCACTAGAAGTAACAGAGCCACATGGGGCCTTTGTCCAAAATCAAAGTCTAAATTCCTCTGACCAGAACAGTACACCTCCGCACCCTGAGATCTCAGAGTCATCCTCCTCTTCCATGTCCCCATCCATGAGCTCCTCTTCTTCCCCATCACTCTCATCATCAAACAGAAGAAAGGAGCTGCTTCCGTCATACTGAGGCTGGATGGAGGAGGCATAGCAGGGCCTTTGGCTTGGGTAGGCCCAGGACATAATCCCACTGCAGAGCTTGCCCAACTGGCCCAGTCCACCCACTCTCTGCTCACCACAATGCCTTCGGTGGAACGCAGTGACAGCAGCATGAATGTGGTGATTTGTGGCAGGTGAGGTGCCAGGCCCTCACCCATCAGCCCTGATAAGGCTGCAAACAGGCTGTACCTGGTTGAAGCAGACAGAAGCTGTATAGTCCTGCTTGCTGTAGCCAGACAGAATGGGGAAGCCCGGGAAACCTGGCTTTGGCCCAAAACTGGAGGATTATGGTCTGGGGTACAGATTGTGGGTCCAGTGGGTAGGCGGTGGGGGTGGTGGTGGTGCTGTGATAGGGACAGGGTGAGGGCCACTCACGTGCAGCGCCGCAAGTCAGGGTCGTCTACCTGGTCACAGAGGCTCAGCCCCAGCTGGCAGCATTCCTCAGCCAGGGGCCTCATGGGCTCCCCAACTGCTCGTGCCAGCACCCCCAGTGTCTCTGTGGAAGCAAGGGCTCAGTTAGCACCAGGATATGGAGATAGGCTAGGGAACCAAAGGTGGCAGCTGGGAAGAATTCAGAAATCCCACCCTGCTCATACTCAACGTTTAGAGGATGCTTCCTTTGACGAGAAGGAAGATACCTGTGCTGCCCTGGGAAAGAGGAAGGGATCTCTGTGAACACCAGGTGAGCACCTGGGAACCTCACTCACCCACGCTCTGGATCCGTACAGGTTGAAGGACCTCATGGTTTGTCAAAAAGAATTCCCGCAGGTGCTCCATGATGGTGGGGAAGTAGGGAAGCAGGGATGCCTGGGCAGCTGTAGCTGCAGGACAGAGCACAGAATCAGAGCTAGAGGTGGGGACCATCTGACACGGTATCACAGGGTGAACTCCATGTCCACACCTCCTGCCTTTTTCCTCACCAATGGCACCAAGGGCGCTCACAGCCAGCTCCTTAGCCCGAGGGCTGCTGGGGTTCCTCAGAGGCTGCAGCATACACTCCATAAGCTCCGGAAGGTAAGGCTGCACTTTCGGCCCTGTAGGAAAGGACATCCCTCTACCAATCAAACTAAGTCTCCTGGTTTTTGTCTGATCATATCCCTCCCTGCCACACCCCTTTTGACAGCAATTTGCATATGCACACCCTGCACCCTTCAGCCAAAGCTGTAGCCTCACCACCTCCCCTGTGCTCCCCACTGCCATCACTACCTAGGTTCTCCACGAAATTCTCCAGAGCATAGCAGGCCTTAGCTAGGTGGTGTGTGTGTCCAGGAGGCACTGACTTCAGGTAGGCAATGAGCAGTGGCATCACCTCACCTGAATAGTTGCTGATATGGGGCTGGGGGAAGAAATGATCAGAGCCTAAGTCAGGTTCACCTTAAGCACACACTTAAGTGTGCAGGGATGCTTGAAGAGATAAAAGCCAAGGGTAAGCTGGTCCCCGGCATGGGCAGGGGACTCCCAAGTGGCAGCTGCCCACATTCAGCCATTCTGACCTGCAGGTTCTCTGAGAACTGGCCCAGGGCAAAAAGTGCAGCATTCCGCACAACTTGTGAGGGGTCCTCCAGGCCTTTGCACACGATCTGCAGCAGTGAGGGCAAGAGTCTAGATGGGGGCAGGACAAGAGGACATAGTCTGAGGGGAAGGACTTAAGAGCCCTAGGCTGACATGTTCTTTATTTCCCCTGGAAAAACTGTGGCTTTTTTTGTCACAAGATGGTGGGTACCATCTCCTGGTCCCTATAGCTGGGAGTCCATTTCCATTATCTTCCAAATCGTGACACTTTTGCAAATGGGAAGAAACACTACTGAAAATTAAGCTTGAGCAACAAGCATAAACAATGATTGCCGTGGTCCTCCTCCCCATGAACCACCCTCACTCAAGGCTGGGGGAATAGACCTCTGTCTGATGTGGTCACCAGCTCCGTCAGACAGCACAGCCAGCACCAGGAATCCAGCCTTTCGCTGGTATGGGCTCTCGTTCTGCAAGGCCTCTTCCAGCATGGGCATCTAGGGGAACACATGTCACTCTTCTAAATCCCAACAAGAACCTGCCTGTTCCTATGGCAATGGGCCTTTTATACCTCCCAGGGTCCAAACATCCTTGGCTTCAGGGGACTAGGCACACCTGTGGTAAGGACACCAGAAGAACCAAGCAACCCTTACCAGCTGGGGACAGAGCTTCTCAGGAGGCAAGTGTAGTGCCAGCATGTCCACAACCTGAGATAGGACACAGAAACTTTGTTTGACTCCATCTCTGCCTCCCTAACCTCTCATAGCCACCTTAACACCTTGCTGCCCACCACTGCTCCATATTCCACCTGTACAGCAAAGTGCTTGGGAGTCTCTCCCATCAGCCCAATCTCCAACTCTTCCTCTTCAGAATCCTGGTCCTCAGGATCCAACTGACCCAGAGGGGGCTCAGAAGCCATTATGGGGAAAAGGGTGTGTAGCAAGGGTGGCAGGAGACGATTCTTTAGTAAGGCCTAAGAGATAAAGCAGAACAGTATCCCTGAGAATCTACTTCCAAGGTAGACTTACATCAAAAATTCCAGGCTTTTAGGCCACAAAAGGTCCAACAGAGACCAAGGTCCAACAGAGACCAAGGTCCAACTTTCTCCCTACAAGGGAGACTCCCCATCTCCCTTGTAGGAGCTGGGGTAAGGCCAGGTCAAAGGCTTGAACCTCCATAGTACTGTAGATATCCTGAGTTGGACAAAAAGCCCCAGGAGTGAGGCTAAGGGTAGAGATAGGGGTGAGATGATGTGCAATGGAGGGCACTCACCTTGCTCTTGATTTTGACCAAGAAAGTGAGGCAGCAGAGAATACGCACACGTATTGCATTGCCCAGGGCCACGTTTCTAGCAACCTGCCCAGAGACTAATAATCAGAGACAGGCAAGGAAACTCTCAGCAGAACATGCTTCAAGGGCTGTGCCCACCCCAGGCTCACCTCCAGGCAGAATGTGAGGACCTCCGAGAGGTGGGGGGTGATGATGAGTAATTCTGACTCCAGCAGTTCATCCAAAGCCTCCAGGGCCTCACAGGCCTTTGCCTGACAGACAATTAAGTCATGGGGTTACTATGATCTTCTTCTGTGGACCAGGATATATGCTCCCGCATTCTCCTTCCACCAGAACTCCAGCCCACTTATGCTCACCTCATCTACAGGGATCAGAGTCTGCACTGCCATGATAAGCTTGGGCACCAAAATCCGAGCAAGAGGCTGGGAACAAAGGATGAGGTGAAAAGCATGAGGCAGCCTCACCTCAGGCCCCAGAAGCTGGAAGCTTCGTCAAAGCCTAAACTCTCTGGAGAAACCCAAGCACACCAGCCAGGCCTGGCCAGCTGCAGTATTACTCTCTCAATTGCTAGGAAGGAAGGTAAAGAATTCAAAGCAGCTCTATAACCTTTAAAGGTGAGGATGTAAAGGCCTGAGGGAAGGGAGTCAGGGAGAGAAGGATGCACATCTCACCATGTCTTCAGTGCTGAGGTAGGGGGCCATGGCGGTCAGAGTACGCAGTGAGTAAAAGAGCAGCCCAGGAGAGCCCACCTCACCAAGAGTTTCACTCAGAAGCCGAAGCAGCTCCCGATGGTGGGGTTGGAAGGCTTGGGGCCGAGAGGTTACCACCACACTTAGCAGCATAAGCCCCATCTGTTTGGAAGTAGAGGATCGAAGGGAAAAGCTTAATGTGGTCTATCCAGCCTCTTGGTCCCTCTCTTCTGCCAACTGTGTGATGGTACCTCTCTCTCAGAGCTGTGGGGGCTGTGGGTACTGTGCTGAAGAAGCTGCATGAGCTGTGGCCAGGCATTCAGGCCTTCCTTTCGAAAAATAGTGGCTGACAGTTGGGCCAGGCTGAGGTTCACGCAGTGCCTGAAAACAGGAGAGAGCTCCACAGTCACCTTCCAATACCTTCCCCTGCACACAGTGGCCCAGTTTGTAGAGGGTGCCCAGGAGAGAAACCTTCAGACGTGAACACAGGTCTTTGCCAAGTTGGGACACAGGAGACAGCAGCTGAGAGGGAGCCCGGCAGCAGATACGTAATCAGGTGAGTTTAATCTCAGCCTGAATTTCAGTTTCATTCTTCTGATTTGGGTTTGGCAGATCATCATAGCCCATTTTCTTTTTTTTTTCTTTTTTGTAGAGACAGAGTCTCATTGTACCGCCCTTGGGTAGAGTGCCGTGGCATCACACGGCTCACAGCAACCTCTAACTCTTGGGCTTACGCGATTCTCTTGCCTCAGCCTCCCGAGCAGCTGGGACTACAGGCGCCCGCCACAATGCCCGGCTATTTTTTTGTTGCAGTTTGGCGGGGGCTGGGTTTGAACCCACCACCCTCGGCATATGGGGCCGGCGCCCTACTCACTGAGCCACAGGCGCCGCCCAATCATAGCCCATTTTCAAAAACTTTAATCTTCATCACAGCCTTAGAATCCTCCCTCTCCCCTTGGACCGAAGTCCCCGCCCCCCAAGTCCCCGACTACAGCTGAAAGAGAAGGTAGAAACCCAATCTCAGCCTAGAGTCATTTAGGATCCGGAGAGAAGAGATAGGCACTTACTCTGTTTCTCTCTGCAGAGCCATCAGGATCCCAGACTTGAGGCTAGAACATAGGTGGCAGGTGTTTGGTACCCGGCTTGGCCTCAGCCCCGCCCCGCCCCGCCCCAGGCCCAGCCCACCTCTCGCGTTGCTCTGCCCCCAGCCGTAGCCAGCGGGTGTTCAGTAGTCTGCGGGTCAGCACAGCCGCGAACTGGCGGATCTAGGGCAAGGAGGTAGGGATGTGAGCGTCCGGGCAGGAAGGTGCTGAGCTGGCCTCTGGGAGGATGCTGGAGCTTGTCCAGTGGCAGACTGTAGGAAAGTCAAAGGGAAGGGGCAAAGGCCTCACCTGCGGGTCGGCCGCCGAAGTCAGCAGGTCGCAGAGCGCCCGTAAGGCAGCAGGATCCCGAAGAGCGGTCTGGAGCTGTTCGGTGGCCTGGGGGAGGGCTAGGGGTCAGAGTCCAGCCTTTCACCAACCTCCCGCTCACCCTGGCCCGGTCCCACCTGCCCCGTACCCGGCGTATGCGCTGGGTGTCCGGCAGCAGCAGCTCGCGTAGGAGCTGCTCCAGGCCGGCGGGCTCCATGGCAGCAGCTGAGCCGCCGCTACAGGACCGGGAGGGGGAGGGACAGCACGTGGAGGTTCTGACACCCACTTCCGGCGGAAAGGGCGTCGCCACTGGGCCTCGGGTAGCCACGGTGATTCAACTCACTTCCCACGCGGAGCTCCGGCTCAGCTACTTCCGTTAGGCTGAGCACTGGCTGAGCCGCGGAAACTGGTCTCTGGCAAAGGGGGTCCTCCATGCCGAGAGTTCCCAAACTCTGCTGGAAAACTCAGCTTTCCAAGGCACCTTGGCCTTAACGGCAAAGCTTGAGTTCCAGTATTTAGACCAAAACCTCCAACTACAGGATCTTTTTTCTTAATAAATTTTATTTGGATAATTATAAAAAGAAAAATCAGGACCAAATCTAAAGGCAACTCAAAAAAGTTCAAATATATACTTCTTATATAATAGACTTATAATTTCCAGACCCTCTCTGGGAAAAGGAGGCCCAAAGAGCAAAGGGGAAGGCAACAATGCCATCACATAATTCAGTCACTCAATGAGGAGAAGCTGGTAGGAGAGCTCAATGGGGTTGAAGAAACCGGGAGAAAGGCAATAGTTTTCCCATCCAGAATTCAGTCCATCTTGAGGTTAACGTAGATATAACGGATGAACTTCAGGGAAGAAAAAAAGGAGATAGTACCCAGCATGAGGAAAAAGACATAACCCGTGAGTAAGGAGTAGCCAAAGAACTCTACTGTCTGTACTGCCCCTGACATGTTGGAACGTCGAGCATAGTAGAAAACTGAGTAGAGGAAAATGAAGAGGCCAGTGGAGCCAACACTCAGCACAGATCGCCACCACCAACGGTAATCCTCCCCAGACAACTGGAAGTAGGTGAGTGCAATGGAGATGCAAGCCCCCACACTCAGCAGGATGGCGAAGACAAAGAAGAGGATGCCATACAAAGTGTACTGCTCCCGACCCCACACTGTGGCAAAGATGTAGTACAGCTCCACAGAGATGGCACTGTGAAGAGAAGAGATGACACACAGCATTAAATGGCTGTGCACTGTCCGCACAGTGGCTGGGCCAAAATCCAGCCCCCACCCTCCCATGTTGCTGGGTCACTGTAGAAGTTGAGTCCATTCCACTCGCTGGCTTCGTGGGGAATTTTTTTTTTTTTTTTTTTTTGCAGAGGGAGGTGTTGCCTATGATTAGCTGCTCTCATTTCAAGAACATCTTTCCTGATAGATTAAGAGCAGAGATCTTGTCTATTTAACACTGCATTATCTGCCTGGCATAAAGAGGTACTCAACAAATGAAACGAGTAATCAAATGGCTTTAAGCCCCACATGATGCCTATAGGGACTAAAATCAGAAACCAGGAAGATGGCAAAGGGAGTAATGTCTCTGGAGACCTTTACATGTGAGACACTCTCGTATCTGGACTGATTCAAGCTCAGTCCTGCTTAGGGATAAGAGGAACCATTTAATGATCTATGAACAGTAAAGGTGAACCAGGGGTGATTGCTGATGTTGGGTTAGAGTACTGGAAGAGTGGGGACAGGAAAAAGCTGAGGTCAGGAACTTGAGCATGAGAGCCACGGAATAAAAGAATACCTGAAAGGCAGGAAGCCTCCAACAGTCATGTGGATGAGAGTAGACTTGTACCACGGCTGGGGTGGGATCTCCCGGGCGATGTTCTTGGTGCGACAAGGTGCATCAAAGGGGCTAGCATTGTTCTTCCCAAAGATGCCTCCAATGACAGTGAGGGGAAAGCCCACCAGCAGCCAAACCGTCAGAAGCAGTAGGATGGTGGTAGCTGGCAAAGCCTGTGTCGAACCATTGGCCCAATGCACTGAGTTTACCACGCTCCATGTCAGGAAGAAAGGCACTGTGGAATGGGCCCCCAGAGGGAGGGTCAGCACTAGGAGTTATATCCCTGAGGGCCTCCACTCATACTGGCCCCAGTGGGAAGGGCTGAAGCAGCTAACAGCAGACCTGTGCTCCTATATGTCCATGCAGAATCCACCCGGTTTCATATTTGACTGTTATTCATTCTTTATCTTACCAACACCCCCACCCAGTGTCACCTAAGATCAAGGTAGCTGCTACATGATGACTTGGGAGTGACACAAATCCCACCTGCCTCCAGGGACCTGTCTGGCCACGGTACTGGTTAATTCCTAGCATGAGATACTCCTTTGTATTAAGGCCCTGTTCTCAGAAAGCCCTGATTCAAATATAAATGTAATGGGATAAATCAGGCATACAAAATTGAAAAGTAAAAGTGTTCAGATTCCAGGCCACTACCACCTTTGAAAGGACAATATGGTTTGAAAGGCTACAGAAGGCCTACTTCAAAAAAGTAAAAAGAAAACTAACAAAAAAAAAAAAGTGAAAGAAAATATCAAAAAATAAATGCAAGGGTATTATTTTAGTGGAATGGTTGAGACTACAGGTTCTAGAGTCAGAATGCCTGGGTCTGAAACCTGGTTTACTGCTTTTAGGAGTGTAATCTCAGGCAAGTTACTTAATCAGCCTGGAGTTCAATATCCTCATCTGTGCAACGGTAACATCTCCTACTTCACACAGTTATTGTGAAGATTAATTGAAATGAAGGGATGTTGAGTGCTCACCACACTGCCAAGGGTTTTTTGTTTTGTCTTTGAGACAGAGTCTTGCTGTGTCACCAAGACTAGAGTGCAGTGGCATCATTATAGTTTACTGCAACCTCAAACCAGGCTCAAGCGATCCTCCTGCCTTAGCCTCTCAAGTAGCTGGGACTACAGGCCCACACCACCATGCCCAGATAATTTCTCTATGTTTTATAGAGATAGGGTCTCGCTCTTGCTCAGGCTGGTCTCAAACTCCTGGCCTTAAGCAGTCCTGCTTTGGTCTCCCACAGTGCTAGCATTACAGGTGTGAACCACTGTGCCCAGCCTGTGAAGGATATTTTAAAGACTTAATAATTTTTAACTATTTAAAAGAAACAAAGAAATGCATTCTTGTCTTTTTCTTTTTTTTTTGAGACAGAATTTCATTTTGTTGTCCTCGGTAGAGTGCCATGGCGCTCAAACTCTTAGGCTCAAGTGATTCTCTTGCCTCAGCCTCCAAAGTAACTGGGATTACAGGCACCCACCACAACATCTGCCTATTTTTTAGAGACGGGGTCTCAGTCTTGTTCAGGTTGGTCTCGAACCCGTGAGCTCAGGCAGTCCACCCACCTCGGCTCCCAGAGTGCTAGGATTACAGGCATGAGCCACCACATCCGGCCCTCTTGTCTTTTTTTGAAGGTTTTCTTTCTTTCTTTCTTTTTTTGAGACAGTCTCAATATGTTGCCCTTGGTAGAATGCTGTAGCGTTACAGCTCACAGCAACCTCCAACACTTGGGCTTAGGCGATTCTCTTGCCTCAGTCTCCCAAGTAGCTGAGACTACAGGTGCCTGCCACAACACCTAACTATTTTTTTGGTTGCAGTTGTTATTGTTTAGCAGGCCCAGGCCGGGCTCGAACATGCCAGCCTCAGGTATGTGGCTGGCGCCCTACTCACTGAGCTATGGGCACTGAGCCAGGTTTCCTTTTCTTTCTTTTTTTTTTTTTTTTTGCAGTTTTTGGCCAGGGCTGGGTTTGAACCTGCCACCTCTGGCATATGGGGCCAGCGCCCTACTCCTTTGAGCGGCAGGCGCTGCCCTAGATTTTCTTAGTAGTTCTGTTTCTTTTGCCTATATTCCTTCCCTTCAAGCCTCACTCTAACTTTGAACCACATTCCATAACATGTCCTTGGTTCCAGGCCCACTAGGGAAAAGGAAATCCTCACCAGAGAAGAGACTGGTGGTGAGAATGATGTTCCACACCCAACGTTCACCTCCAATCTGCCGGTAGAAGTGGCTGGACACGTAGCCAGAGATGCAGCAGGTCAGTGCATACAACAAGATGGCTGCAGAGTTAATGGCCCCATGACGGTGCACATTGAACATGCCCAACAGCGCCATGACAATAATGCCTGTGGGGGGTAGTGGAAAGCCTGTGTTAGGCCTTACCTGTCCCTCTTCTAGCAATTTCAGAGGAATCAGCTCCCTTTCTCCCAGACCCAGGACCTCCAGCAAAACCATCTCCCCAGTTCTGTTGTCCAGAAAACCCACAATAGAAGATACACATCCTCAATAGATGTACCCCATCCCTTAGGCCTGCCCTTCATCTCAGACAGAGAAGATCTGCTGACCTTTTCTGGACAAACTACCTACGTAGTTCTACCCCTTGAGAGAAATCCCTGATTAATTCTTTTTTTTTTTTGTAGAGACAGAGTCTCACTTTACCGCCCTCAGTAGAGTGCCATGACATCACGGGACTCACAGCAACCTCCAGCTCTTGGGCTTCCGCGATTCTCCTGCCTCAGCCTCCTGAGCAGCTGGGACTACAGGCACCCGCCACAATGCCCGGCTATTTTTTTGTTGCAATTTGGCCGGGACTGGGTTTGAACCCGCCACCCTCGGTATATGGGGCCAGCACCCTACTCACTGAGCCACAGGCGCCACCCTCCCTGATTAATTCTTATCACCTCACCAGTGCCAAGGGCCAGGAACTGGGCACCCACACCAAGCACAGCACAGAGCAGACCACGGTATGGAGGGAAGCGGAAGACATCTGTATGGATAATTTTCCAGCCGTTGTCACTCTGGTCAAAGTCATCACCAGAACTTGCAGAAGTGGTCTCCTCATCCAAGTTGTACCGAGCCAGGTCATTCCGAAGCACACGCATTAGAATGACAGCCACAAAACCCACCAGTAAAAACACAAGCACCATGGAGTTGATGATGGACAACCAATGGATTTCTAGGGTTCGGGGAAAGAAACCACCATCGTCACCACGGCGCCTGTCACTCCGATGCTCCACTAAAGTCTCAGACCAGCGCACACTGTAAGTGTGGGTAAGGCCTAGGAATTCATCGGGTCGTAACCCATCCAAGCTGTGGGGTTTGACATCCCGTACTGAAACATTGGCAAATATAATTTGATCTCCATGGAATTCTAGGTGGAAGTCCAAATGGGTCCAGAGTCCTATCTTGTGGCTGTGTGGCAGGAAGCCACTCTCCTCCATGTAGCCAACAAAGCCACGGATTGGCAAGTCATCTATCACAAATTCAAAGTAGTATAGTTCCTCAATGGCCTGACGCAGCTGCTCCACCTATAAGGAGCAAGTCAGGAGTTGGTCACACAGGGCCTTCCCTCTCCTGGCATAGGGTTAGAGCAAGGTTTCTCAATTTCAGCACTACTGATATTTTGGGGCTAGATAATTCTTTGTTGTGTGTGTGTGGGGGGCTGTCCCAGGTATTGGAGGAAGCATCCCTGGCCTCTTCCCACTATACTCCAGTAGCACCCCTCAGTTGTGACAATCAAAAATGTCTCCAGACATCACTAAATGTCTCCTGGGAGACAAAACCGTCCCTGTTAAGAATCACTTGGTTAGACTCTATTGTTGGGGTTCTTCAAAAAAGAGTAAGTATGCAATGACAAGATTAAGCCCTAGAAAAAGGAGAGAGGCAAGGTGTAAGAAGGTCTGGAATAGACTAGAAGTGCTAGGATTCACTAAATAAGTGTGACAAGGAAGGTGAGCTAGAGACTAAAGAAGCCAGTTAAAAGAGGTAGATATGAAAGGAAAAAACTATGTAGGAGTGACAGCTAGGACCTTATTACCAACAAAGAAGCTTGCAGTAGGAGCCCTGGGTTCTAACAAGACCAGCTCTGCAATTCACCATCTGTGTAATCTTGATTAAGTATGTTTCTTAGTCAATTGAATTACAATAAAATCACCTGCCCTGCCCGCCACACGGGATTTTAGTTAGAATCAAATTAGAAATTTTCCGGTAAAGGTACTCTGAACCTTAAATGTAAGGCACTGTTAGTCCCTGGGAAGGAGGGCTAAGTGATAACCAATGTGAACAGGCTGACCTGGGCAGAACTGAGCTGCATGTGGCACAAAATTCTTTTCTCCACATTCTCCCGAAAGCGGATCTCATACAAAGACTCAGCCATTCGGTCCCCATCCAGCACTTCACCCAGGCTAAGGCTTTTGTGACGTATCTTCTCAGGGCAGCAGACTGGAAGCTGATAGTAGTGGTAAGTTTCCTGAGGGTTATGGTAGGGTCCCACTTTGTTGACATACAGAATGACAGGGTCGCCGGCCTTGTAGTGTGTCAGGCCTTCCACCCCTGGCCCATGGCCTGTGCCCAGTAGCAGCATCAGGATTGGCAACCACTGGCAGCTCCAACTTCGAGGGTGCCCTAGGATTGTCATCCTTAAGGCAGTGGAACCTGTTTGGGGGAGTTCTAGGGTTACAGAAAGCAGGGATCAACTAATGATGCCCTAGGTTAGGTCTCTGGAATTGATGCCCTACTCCCTCCCAGTGGCCCTCTCCACCCGCACACCACTCATTCCACGTCTCTCTATCCCAAAGACCCCTATCTCCTTCCAACTTGGGATTCCCGTCGCACGCCCACCCGCCCGGGGCCTCTAGGGCGCGCGCTGGCCCGTTTCCATAGCAACGCGGTGGCCTCGCACCTCGGGTCCCTTCCCGCCACAGCCCCGGGGTCCTCACCGCGCGGGAAGGGCTGGCCGAGGCGGCGCCAGCGGCCTCTGCAGCCCTGTAGCTGCTCTTGGGCTCGGGCCGGGGTCTCCCCCGGAGCGGCACGGTAGCGGCGGATTGGGGAGGACCTGACGGCGGATCTCCGCGGGGTTGTCCGCCGCTGCGCCTGATCGCGGCGGCTGCGGCTACACAAGTTTGGACCCGCACTCGGCTCCCTGAAGTGCTCCCAGATAAGGTTTCTCCAGCCGGAGGCCCAACTCAGCTCCAGGGACTCCGTGAGGCTGGGCTCGCCCGTCCCCGGCGGGGGGTCCTCCCGGCGATCAGGAGAGCAGCCCAGGACACGTCAGTCTTACCACTTCCGCCCTCACCGCCGGGACCTCAGCCTGGCCTAAAGCTGTTTTCCCGGAGTCGGGGAGGGGGGCGGTGACCGTGACTACTCGGACTTGTCGCGGACAGTTTCCCGGGGAGGAGGCTGAGGCTTAGCAGCGAAGACGCAGGCGCCCCTTCGCAGCAAGAGTCGCCGCCGGCCTGCCCGCTTGTTCCCGGGAAGATTCGGTGCGCGAGAGCCTGGGCTGGGAATATCCGCCTGTGGCTCGCGCTGACGGAGGCCTGAGAGCTGTGACTACTACACGCGAGGCGAAGGCCAGGGGGTTGGAGCATCGGCGGCGACTGGGTCTGCACCCAGTGGATGCCCGGGAACGTTCGCCAGCTGAAGAGATGGGACTTGCCACTGGCTGCTGAGGCCAAGCCCCGCGAGGCGGCTAGGGGAACCCCCACCTCAACCCGGGCAGGGGTGAGGCTTTGCGCGTCGTTCCCATAGGAAGGTCCCAATTCTGAATCTCACTCCTCTCCCACCTATTATGAATTGCCTGCGTCAAAAGAATAAAGGCATAGATAAGAATGACTTCCCGGGCGGGGACAGCGACCTTTCGATGCCCAACTGCTAGCAAGCTGGAGGCGGGTCTGGTGCGGAAAGGCACGCAAAGAGATAAAATGTTCTTTTACCCTGTGAGTTGGGCAGCTTGCTAGGATTATTGTTAAGTCAGGGGTAAACAATCTTGCCGTCCATTCATTTTTTTCTATGCTTTTTTTCTTTTCACTTTCTGTACGTCTTTGGGCTTCTCTTAACTTTGTATTGCACATTATTTGGGAAAAAGTTCACCCTTGTATCGTCTCAGCTGTTTCAAAAGGGGAGTTCACCCTGGAAATCAAACCTCTGAGCAGTGACTTCCCTTTGGTCACTTGTGAGCAACGTGTAAGGAAGCCTGACTTAAGGTTCTCTCTCCCTGGGGGAGGAAGTATAAGGGCAAATCCCAAGTGGCTTCTGGCTTGAAAAGGCCTTCATACCTACTCCTATGATTATCACTCTTTCAGATTCAGCCATTCTTCCCTTTTAAACAATTTTATGACTAGAAAAGTAACTTCAAGTGGCTTTGGAATCATCTTTAATTGACAGTCAACTGGTCTATAAAGCTTGAAACCTGGGCCTTTTTCTCAGTATCTATCCCTCAAATATCAGTGTCACCAACCCCTCTCCATTTATTTTCTGAATACGTTCCAAATGCTTGCCTTCTACCACAGCCTTGGTTCAGCAACCATCCTCTTGTCACCATAACAGCTATCTTATTAGTCTCTTTCTTTTGGATTATTTTTCACATTGGTACTGGAAGGATTTCTTTTTAGACAGTCTCAAGCTGTCGCCCTGGGTAGAGGAGTGTGGTGGTGTCAAAGCTCACAGCAACCTCAAACTCTTGGACGTAAGCTATTCTCGTGCCTCAGCCTCCAAAGTAGCTGGGATGATAGGTGCCTACCACAATGCCCAGCTATGGGAGGATTTTTTTTTTTTAATCAGGAGCTCAGGGACATCAGTATTTTTTAAAGTTTTGTTTTGTTTTGTGACAGAATTTTACTCTGTTGCCTTGAGTAGAGTGCTGTGCATCTTTATACCTTGCAGCAACCTCAAGCAGTTTTCTTGCCTCAGCCTCTGGAGTAGCCAGGACTACAGGTGTGCATGGGCTACCTGGCTACCAGAGTGCTAGGATTACAGGTATGAGTCACTGTACATGGCCAAAATTCTTTATTTATTTATAAAAGGTGTCTTGAGTCCTTTCCTCCTAAGTATCCAGGACTACAGGTGTGAGACCCAGCTAATATTTAATTTAATTTTTTTTTTTTTTTTGGAGAGTTTTACTGTGTTGCCCTGGGTAGAGTGCAGTGGCGTCACAGCTCACAGCAACCTCAAACTTGGGCTTAAGTGATTCTCCTGCCTCAGCTTCCCAAGTAGCTGGGACTACCGGCACCTGCCACAACACCCAGCTATTTTTTGGTTGTAGTTGTCGTTGTTGTTTGGCAGGCCTGGGCTGGGTTTGAACCTACCAGCTCCAGTGTATGTGGCTGGTGCCCTAGCCACTGAGCTACAGGCGCCGAGCCTAATACTTAATTTTTTTAAAAGATGGAGTCTCACTATGTTGCCCAAGCTCGTCTTAAACTCTTGGTCTGAAGTGCTTCTCCTGCCTCAGCCTCTCAAAGTGCTGGGATTACAGGTGTGAGTCAGCATGCCTTGCCTGGTATTTTTTAAAAACAAGTTCAGATTTTTATGAACACCACAATTTGACCATAAAAATACAGGATAAAGTCAAAATAGCCTAACATAGGAGGCTTTTCAGACTTAGATCTTTTTTTTTTTGAGACAAGAGTCTCACTTTGTCATCCTCAGTAGAGTGATGTGACATCACAGCTCACAGCAACCTCCAGCTCTTGGGCTTAGGTGATTCTCTTGCCTCAGCCTCTGGAGCAGCTGGGACTACAGGCGCCCGGCTATTTTTTTGTTGCAGTTTGGCTGGGGCTGGGTTTGAACCCGCCACCTTTGCCATATGGGGCCCTACTCATTGAGCCACAGGCGCCTCCCCAGACTTAGATCTTAATTACTATACACAATGAGATTAGATTTACCGCCAAGCTACCTATCCAGGGGCCAGTTTACAGGAGTAGAAGATGGGCAAGATTATATGGGCCTCCTTGCCATGGTGCACCCTAGTCAACTGCTCCATCTTGCTACATTGAAGATGTAGAGCTGGCTTCCAACAAACTTTGCAACCATCCTGCCAGCAAGGTCAGACTGTCAATAAATAGGAATTTACTGATATTCCATGGTATAATCTTGTCTTGGAGTTTTGGTTCTATGTTGGAGGATGGAAGATACAAAACTCTGGATTCTTCCCTTATTATTTTCTCTGCCTCCCATCCCTCAATCCCGGGCTTTGGCCTGTTTCTAACTTGTCTTCTTTACCTGTGCACCCTAGATTCTGCATTCCATCATTTCACCACATTCTTGCCTATGTTCTTGGATGTCTCTTCCATTGTTTCATTGCAGCTGCCAACCAGAACCCTAATCTTGGGTTAAATCATCAATATTCAAGTAGTACCTATAATGAAGATGCTAAAAGAATCTCAACACTATGTGTCTTTAAGTTGTGTTCTCCCACCCAGTGATGCTGCTCATTTTTCAAACCAGCTCTTTTCTGTTCTCTACAACCCATTTCTTCTCAAACCTTTTACTTCATCTCTTCTTATCATTTGAACTTCTGTATAGCCTATTGGGAGAGGCAAGCAAGAAAAGCAATTACAGACTCAATGTTAGGTGCTGCAGAAATGTCTACCTTAAACTTGAGCAGTCAGTAAATACTTTGTTAAAACAGCTCCTAAGCTAGGTTTTGAAGAAAAAGTAGGAGTTCTTTAGAACAAAGAAAAGCAATTCTGGGCTAGGCACAGTGGCTTATGCCTTTAATCCAGCACTTTGGGAGGTTGAGGCAGGAGCATTGCTTGAGGCCAGGAGTTCAAGACCAGCCTAGGCAATATAAAGACCCTGTCTTTAAAAAAATTAGTGCCAGGCATGGTGGCTCATGCCTTTAATCCTAGCATTCTGGGAGGCCGAGGCAGGTGGATCGCTTCAGCTTAGGAGTTCAAGACCAGCCTGAGCAAGAGCAAGACCCCATCTCTAGTAAAAATAGAAAGACTAGCCAGACGTGGTGGTAAATGGCTATAGTCCCACCTGCTGGGGAAGCTGAGGCAAGATTGCTCAAACCCAGCAAGTTTGAGGTTGCTGTGACCTATGATGCCATGGTATTCTACCCAGGGCAACAGAATGAAACTCCATTTCAAAAAAATTAATTAATTTAAAAAAAAATAGGGTGCAGTGGCTCATGCCTGTAATCCCAGCACTCTGGGAGGCTGAGGCAGGTGGATCATCTGAGCTCACAACTTCCAGACCAAAGCCAGAGCAAGACCTCGTCTCTGAAAAAAAAAAAAAGATAGCCGGGCATTGTGTGCACCTGTAGTCCCAGCTACTTAGGAGGCTGAGGCAAGAGAATTGCTTGCACCCAAGAGTTTGAGGTTGTAAGCTATACCAAGGGCAACAAAGTGACACTGTCTCAAAAAAAAAAAAAAAATTAGCTGGGTGTGGTGCCATGCACATGTAGTTCTAACTACTTCAGAGGCTGAGGTGGGAGGATCTCAAGCCCAGGAGTTCAGTGTTAGGGTAGATGATGGAGCAAGACCCCGTCTGTTTAGATGAAGTATTACATTTGTAATGAAAGATAAAACTGGGGCTTGGCACCTGTAGCTCAAGCGGCTAAGGCGCTAGCTACATACACCAGACCTGGTGGGTTCAAATCTAGCCCAGGCCTGTCAAACAATGACAACTACAACCAAAAAATAGCCAGGCGTTGTGTTGGGTTCCTGTAGTCCCAGCTACTTGGAAGGCTGAGGCAAGAGAATTGCTTAAGCCAAGGAGTTGGAGGTTGCTGTGAGCTGTGATGCCATAGCACTCTACAGAGGGTGATAGCTTGAGGCTCTGTCTCAAAAACAAAAAACAAAAAAAAGAAAGATAAAACTGGAGAGATAAGTAGGCTCACATCTTAAAGCCACATGAAAGAATTTAGACTTGATCCTGAAGAGAATGAGAAGACACTCAATTGTTTTAAATGGTAATAAAATTGGATTTATGTCTTGGACTTCAGGGTGGACAGCCTGAAGGGGAACAGAAGCCTGGTTATATTCAATGGTGGAGACTTGAACTAAGGGAGGTAGGGCTTGGAAAGCCTTGAGTGTATTATAGATAATTACGAGGTAAATAACCCCTGTAAGATGGCCCACATCACAAAGCCCCAAAGCAACAGATGCTAGTGTGGGTTCAGAGAGAAGGGAATATTCATACACAGTTGGTGAGACTGCAAACTAGTACAGTCTCTGTGGAAAGAAGCATGGAGAGTCCTCAAAGAAGTAAAAATAGGCCTACCATTTGATCCTACAATCCCATTACTAGGTATATACCCAAAACAAAAAAAGTCATTTTACCATAAGGACAGTTGTGCTCAAATGTTTATAGCAGCTCAATTCACAATTGCAAAGATGTGCAAACAACCTTCAACACATGAATGGATTAATTGACTATGGAATATGTCTACCATGGAATACTACTCAGCTATGAGAAAAGGAGATTTCATATCTTTTGTAACAACCTGAATGGATTTGTTTTGTTATTGTTGTTTTTCGAGATATAGTCTCACTCTATTGCCTTGGGTAGAGCGCCATGGCATCATAGCTCACAACAACCTGAAACTCCTGGTCTTGAGCCATCCTCTTGCCTCAGCCTCCCCAGTAGCTGGGACTACAAGCATGCATCACCATGTCCAGCTAGTTTTTCTATTTTTACTAGAGATGGGATCTTGCTCAGACTGGTCTTGAACTCCTGAGCTCAAGCAGTCCTCTTGCCTCAGCCTACCAGAATGTTAGGAATATAGGCATGAGCCACCATGCTTGGCCAACCTAACTGGATTTGCAGAACATTATCCTAAGTGAAGTATTACACACATTCAGTACTTAATTAAAAACAGTAGATGAACAACTATGTGCTCACATGGGAGAAAAACTCAATTAAATCAAGTAAGGGAGGCTCAGGGCCTATGGCTCAAGGGGCTAAGGCGCCAGCCACATACATCTGAGCTGGTGAGTTCGTATCCAGCCCGGGCCCCCTAAACAACAATGACAGCTGCAATCAAAAAATAGCTGGGCGTTGTGGTGGGCACCTGTGGTCCCAGCTACTTGGGAGGCAGAGGCAGGAGACTCACTTGAGCCCAGGAATTGGAGGTTGCTGTAAGCTGTGATGCTACCTCACTCTACCCAGGGCAACAGCTTGAGGCTCTGTCTCAAAAAAAAAAAATTCAAGTAAGGGGATGGGGAGAAGGAGTTGGGTAAATTTCCATCCATAGGGTACATTGCATGGGTATAATGCACACTTCCTGGGTGTGCATTATACAACCTGGATTTTAACCTTATAAAAGCAAACTGTAACCTAATGGTATGTACCCCAATATTAATCTGAAAAGAAAAAAACAAATGGAAAAAAATTAGATTGTTTGTTTGAAAATAAAATAAAAGCTCAGTGCTTCTCAGAAGCAAAGATTTGGATTTTTTTTTTTTTCTGAATCTCACTTTGTCACTCTTGGTAAAGTGCCATGGTATCATAGTTCACAGTAACCTCAAACTTTTGGGCTCAAATGATTCTCTTGCCTCAGCCTCCCGAGTAGCTGGGACTACAGGCGCCTGCCACAATGCCTGGGTATTTTTAGAAACAGGATCTCACTCTGGTTCAGGTTGGTATCAAATGCTTGAACTCAAGCAATCCACCTGCCTCAGCCCCTGTGGAATTTGGATTTTGAGACTATAGTCTTCATTTTCCTCCTTTGCTAACGAAGTAATAAATTTCTCTTCCCTTCTCAAAAAAACGAAAATTAGAAAGTCAGAAGGTAGAAGAGACAGGATTTGATGATAGACTGGATTTAGGGACCAGGGCATAGTGAAGAGTCTGGAGACATTTGGGTAACATATGATCCAAGTACTCAACACACTGTCTAGTACATTGTAGATGTTGAATAAACACGAAGGGGCTGAATCTGTAGAGGGAGTCTCACCAGACTGTGGAAGCTCCCTTCAGGAATCAGTATGTTCCAAATTGCACTTCACTCAAGCTTTGTGGCCAATGATGGTTAGAAGGTAGATTGTGATGTGTGTGGAACATGGTACTCTGGGGAATTCTGTAACCAAGAGAAAGAAGTAACAACAGCTAGTGGAGACACAAAAGAACTGCTTCTCCTTTCTTTTCCCCTCCAAGTTCCTAGTGGAGGGCTGAGCCCAGCATCCCAGACTTGTGTGACTACATAGGCAAGCATTTAGAAACTAACTCACTTTGGTACCCTAGCCTTCAGTGGCTCAAAGTGTTGGTCTGTGAGTAGACAGGAGGCTTGCAAGTAGCAAAGCTCCCTGTTCTCAGCAAGCCCAACACCATGGGGAAGGGAGATGCCTTAGAGGCACAACCAACTAGTACAGCTTACCGTTCTGTCATGGAGGAGTATGGTTACGAGGTGGGCAAGGTCATTGGCAACGGCTCCTATGGTACGGTGTATGAGGCTTACTACACAAAGCAGAAGGTCATGGTAGCTGTCAAGATCATCTCAAAGAAGAAGGCCTCTGAGGACTATCTTAACAAGTTCCTGCCCCGTGAGATACAGGTTGGAAAGGGGGCTGGAAGAGGGAACTGGAGCGTGGTACTAAGATACTTGAAGTTTCTCAGAAGGGGTAAGGCCAGGAGGGGTTGGGGCCAGAATACCCTAAATCAGAATTGAATGTCTCCACTAAACAGCTAGAAAAACTCCTTGATGTAAATCCAATCTCGTTCTCATCCCCCCACTTACCCTAGCCACCCAAAAAGTGAAAGTGCAAAACAATTTGCCCACGGGCCACCAGCCCTCTGGGGTTCAGGGTTTTATCCCAGTGCAAAGTAAGTAGAAATAAGTAGCAGAGGGCTGGGAGTGCAGCCAGGGTTCTCCCTTCCCGGATTTGATGGGTCCCTCTTCTGGGGTCAGGTAATGAAAGTCTTGCGGCACAAGTACCTCATCAACTTCTATCAGGCCATCGAGACCACATCCCGAGTATACATCATTCTGGAGCTGGCTCAAGGTGGTGATGTCCTTGAATGGATCCAGCGCTATGGGGCCTGCTCTGAGCCCCTTGCTGGCAAGTGGTTCTCCCAGATGTCCCTGGGCATCGCCTACCTGCACAGCAAGGGCATCGTGCACCGGTGAGGGCACTGCCACCTAGACTGGGGCCTTTGAGCTCTTGGGGGAGTTTTATTCATGTATCTCATTTTCTGCCCTTTTCCTCTCCCTTGAACTCTTTCTTCAATATTGGTGATTTATCCACTCTATTTTAGTCATCTGGTCAAGGACACTTATAAAGTACTCACTGTGCAGAATACTTTATGAAATACAATGGTGAGCTCCCAGTAGTCCTCAGACAACCTCTCTCTCTTCCCTTTGGGATCAGCTCACAACTCCATGGCTATCCCTTCCACCGTGCCCTCATAAGTAACTCCCTCCCACCTTCCCTGTCCTCATCTCTAGCCTCTGACCCTGGCCTTTCAGCTCCGGGTCTAATACTAAGCCCTCTCCCCAGCCTGACCCCCAGCCTTTCTGCTGCTGGTAGGGACTTAAAGTTGGAGAACCTGTTGCTGGACAAGCGAGAGAACGTGAAGATATCAGACTTTGGCTTCTCCAAGATGCTGACTCCTAACCAGCCTGTGCGTAGTAGCCCTTCTTACCGCCAACTGAACTGCTTTTCCCACCTCAGCCAGACCTACTGTGGCAGCTTTGCTTATGCCTGCCCGGAGATCTTGCTAGGCCTGCCCTACAACCCTTTCCTCTCCGACACCTGGAGTATGGGCGTCATCCTCTACACTCTAGTGGTTGCTCGTCTGCCCTTTGATGACACCAATCTCAAGAAGCTACTGAAAGAGACTCAAAAGGAGGTCACTTTCCCATCTAACTACACCATCTCTCAGGAGTGCAAGGTGCTGGCTTCCCCAGAAGGGCTGAGGCCTCAGGGATTACCTAGTGTGAGGGGTATATACCTAGCTGAGGACTCCCAACCCTGGGGGAAGGCACTTCCCCCACAGGAGACATCTCACTCTAGCCTTGCCCTGTAATAGTGGGGAGGGCTAAAAGGGCCAGCCACTGGGCTCCAAACCTTAGATATACTTGATAGGCAAGTTCTAGCTTCTGTTCCTTTAGGCCAAAAGGGAATTATGCAAGAGATTCCCCCCAAGATTCCCCTCCTGTCTACTCACAGACCATTTACCTTCCTCTCCAGGGAGTTAAATGCCTGGCTTTCCAGGATAAAGTCAGAATCACACCCCCTTTCACCAGAGTAGCATGATGGGCTATCCTGCTTCTTTCTTAGGTCCAGCTGCTCATTGCCTGCGTGGCACAATGGGGGGCAAGCTCAGCCAAGACCTCTCTCTCCCGTGCCCTAGAACCTGATCCTCCAGATGCTACGCCAAGCTACCAAGCGTGCCACCATCCTGGACATCCTCAAGGATCCCTGGGTGCTCAAGTTTCAGCCTGAGCCACCCACCCATGAGATGAGGCTGCTTGAGACCATGTGCCAACACCCTAGCAACACTCATCACCAATCCTTGGAAATCACAACCTGAAAATGGCTGAGGGAGAGGGCTGAGAGAGGAGCAAAGTAGGAGGGTCTGGAGCTAAAAATCTTTTATAGCAAAAAATAAATCTAATTCTGATTTAGTTTTATCAGCTAGCATCAAAGACATTCTTTCCTCAAGGGAACCTTAAGTAATACGGAACATTACTGAAGTTAAGAGGTAGATTTCTGCTAAGAGCCTGTAAGTAATCATGATGCCTGTATAAGTCTGTGGTATAACAATATAGCTCATGGGAGAGGGGGGTGCTCTATTAATGACTGATTTTGGAAAGCTTTAATACTCCAACTAAGTACGTGCTCATCTTTGTGCTGTCTAAATGTTCAAGTAGTGGAGCAAAATCTCTGGTTGTTTCAGTTTGTAGCTCTGCTTGTCTGTAGTCCAAAGCTGCTATTATTTATTATTACAAATAATAAAGCAGCTTTGGGAGCTTTGGGAACAAAGATACCCAGAGAAAAAAAGGAGCAATGTTAGAGCCTTAGCAATTCCCACAGTCATCCCCTGCTGTGACACTTAGAGCCTGCTGAACTCTCTCAACAGCAAAGAACCTAAAGGTGTGGTCCTTCTGTTTGCTGGGCTGAACATTGTTCTTTTATTATTTATTTGTTTGTTTGTTTGTTTATTTATTGAGACTGAGTCTTACTTTGTTGCCCTTGGTAGAGTGCCATGGCATCTCTAGCTCACAGCAACCTCAAACTCTTGGGCTCAAGCGATTCTCTTGCCTCAGCCTCCCGAGTGGCTGGGACTATAGGCACCCGCCACAATACCCAGCTATTTTTAGAGATGGGTCTTGCTCTTGCTCAGGCTGGTCTTGAACTCTTGAGCTCAGGCAATCCACCCACCTCAGCCTTCCAGAGTGCTAGGATTATAGACATGAGCCCCCTAACCCAGAATGTTTGTTCTTTTAGATGTGGGTACTACAGTGTATGAAGTATGTTTGTTTCTTTTCCCGCCTCCAATGTCACCTTAACCATTACTGAAACAATACACTATCAGGGAGTCTCTAGTTCCTCACATTTTTGCTCCCAGACACAGAAATGACAAACCAAGCCTTCTAGTGGTGAAAACTATTAACTACAGTATAAAGGAAAGCTATCGGTTCTTCCATCACTGAATACTCCCTCTCTGTCCTTGAAAATGTGTTTTACAAGGCATGAGGCAAAGGCATGACTAGGAGAAAGGGATAAGGACTCCATGTGGTTGTAAGATAAATAATAATAGCAGTTTATCTTCAACTTCAACACTGGACAAACTGACATGAAGGATGAAACTGTGTCTGCCTGGAACATAAGTTAAGGTATTGGAAATGCCCACTTACATTCCATTCCCCTTTCATCACTCACATTATTATTCATTGCTTGAAACAAGGCCCCATAGGCCAGAAGAGTTTTAGGGGAAGACAAAGCATTACAGACACCAGGGTTCCACTGCCCAATTTTATTGAGAACAAGGGCAGTAAAAGTGCTGTCAAAGAGAAGGGAGCCCAGGGGCTCCTTTTACAGTTAAGGTTTTTCAGCATTGGAGCCAGGGTTGGGAGGGCAACAAACCCCTTTCTCAAACAGGTTCACAGCGCTACCTTCAGCAGGACCTTCCCACAAAGCTTCCTTTAGCTTAGCACTTGGCACTTAAGGAAAAGAGGCCAAGAAAGGCAGCATTAAGACTACTAGCCCAGACTCATCAGGATACCCACTCAGCCAACTGCTTTAGTGCTTCTTCGTCTTCATCAGCTTTGGGAGCTTCGGGAACAAGGACACCCAGAGAAAGAAAAAAGCAATGTTAAAGCCTCAGCAATGCCCAATCATTCCCTGCTGTGACACTCAGAGCCTGCTGAATTCTCTCTGCAACATAGAACCTAAAGTGGCCCTTCTGCTTGTTGGGCTCCTGCTCATTCCCACAATACCTTATACAAATTAGAAAAAAGTTGCTTCTTGTTTCCAGCATTTGCAGCCTTAAACCAGGGTACACAGCTTGCTGAGTGGGGCACAGGCTGGATTTCAGTCCCATTCCCTTCTATGGTATCCCCTTAATGCAGTCAACAACTTGCACAACTGCAGCAACAGTCTTCTCTGCCTGGCTCCTCTGAGGCAGGATGGATGAGGAATAATCCCCTATCTCCCACCCTGTCAAGTCCTTGAGACAACAGAAGCCCACGTACCTGGCCCTGCAGGCAGATGTGTAGAGGGTACACTTGGCAATCTGACTGGGGGTTCTTGCTCCTTGTTGCCCACGTTTAACAACTCTCGGGCCAGTTCCTCTTGCTCCAGTTCCTCTAGCTCCTCCAACAGTTCATCCTGGATATGGGATAAGACTGTTCAAGATGAAGAAAGCAAACTTCACATACAAAAACATACTGCTTTGGGAGTTCCCCCTAAATGTGCCCAAGATCCTCTTTTGGGTGTTTCTTCTGCACAGTCCCGTGCTTCCTCCAATATTCCCTGGACCCGCATCCCCAATCACCTCATCCACATCATCTCCAAAGCCCACAGGCCGAGAAATGGCATCTGAGATCTGCTGGGCCACCTCCTGTTGTTCTGTGATGTCAGCCATCAGTTCATCTACCTTGTCAATGTCCCTAAGAACAAAATACACAGGCACGAAATCAGGCAACAACCCCCCTGGCTTTCTCGTCTCATACAAATGAAATTTATCCTGCCTTGTGGCCTCACACTGATAAGTCCATGGCTATCAGGCAGAAGAGATCCCTAGAAAATTATAAAAAGGCCAGTCTGGGCTAAGAAGTAGCAAGAAGCCACACTAGAGAGGATAGGTTGTCTTCTCTTCCCCAGAGGTCTTCAAGAATTAGAGAAATCAGGCAGCGCCTGAGGCTCAGTGAGTAGGGCACTAGCCCCGTATACTGAGGGTGGTGGGTTCAAACCAGGCCACAGCCAAACTGGGCGTTGTGGCAGACGCCTATAGTCCCAGCTTCTTGGGAGGCTGAGGCAAGAGAATCACCTAAGCCCAAGAGCTGGAGGTTGCTGTGAACTGTGACGCAACAGCACTCTAACGAGGGTGACAAAGTGAGACTCTGTCTCTCTAAAAAAAAAAAAAGAGAAATCGCCAGGCACAGTGGCTTACACCTATAATCCTAGCACTCTAGGAGGCAGAGGCGGGTGGATTGCTTGAGCTCATGAGTTCAAACCAGCCTGAGCAAGAGCGAGACCCTGTCTCTACTAAAAATAGAAAAACTGAGGCAAGAGGATTGCTTGAGCCCAAGAATTTGACATTGCTGTGAGCTGTGACACCATGGCACTCTACTCAGGATGATAGCTTGAGACTCTGTCTCAAAAAAAAAAAAAAAAAGTATTAGAGAAATCATCTTCGCTACCTTGAATGCTCCAGGCAGCAAAAGAAAATTATAGGAAGCAAGGAGGCTGACAGAGATCTCCCCACTACAAGTACCTATACTATAAATTCACATTCTGAGAGCCTCTAAAATTCAACATATAATACCAGGCCACCCTTCCAAATGCCTGGGTCCCTCCCCCCATACCTACATGTCCTGGTAGGCCTTCTTCATGCCTCGAGCAGCAAGCTCCATGGTACGAAGGACTTCTGTATTGGTGGTGGCATTCTCAATGGCCTCACGTTGAAATTCCAGGGTGGATAACGTCCCATCAGTTTGTGCCAGCTGCTGTTC
The DNA here is from genome assembly GCF_027406575.1 of Nycticebus coucang. Classification (NCBI taxonomy): domain Eukaryota; kingdom Metazoa; phylum Chordata; class Mammalia; order Primates; family Lorisidae; genus Nycticebus; species Nycticebus coucang. Next base: position 29,857,654 of record NC_069785.1, on the reverse strand, counting down.
CAATCTTTTCTTTCTCCGCAAAGCCTGTAGGGCAGCTGACCCAGCCCACACTCTGAACATCAGAGTCAGAAGCACCTGCTTCCCACCTTGGTCCTCCCATCAGCTTCTTTCCCTCATTACCTCTCTTATTCTTGGTCCCATGCTTCTTGGCCATTTGTAGCTCCTGCTGAATCTTCTGCTCCAGAAACTCCTGTTTCTTGATCAGTATCTTTTCTGTCTCCTTTAATTTCTGTATTGCTTCTTCAGGGGTTGGCCCCTTCTCCTTCTTCCCTGAAGAGTTCAATGGAGCAGGCCCATATTGTGTGAAGGAAAAATATTAGCCGCCAATCACTGAGTGCATAGTGTGTACTAGGCACTTCACTGTGTTAGTGCTAATTCCTGATCAATTCTCTATAATTAATGTACTATCTTCACTTTACAACTTCAAAACAGGCACAAAGATGTTAAAAATCACAACTAGTAAGAGAATGTGTGGGAATCGAAATGTGGCAGTATGACACTCCAAGCAACTGTCTTTCAAGTCATTTCCAGTCAATTTTTTTTCTTTTTACTTTTTTTTTTTTTTTTAGACAGTCTCCCTCTGCCACCCAGGCTAGAGTGCCATGATGTCAGCCTAACTCACAGCAACTTCAGACTCCTGGGTTTAAGCATTCAAGAAATCCTCCTGCCTCAGCCTCCTGAGTAGCTGGGACTATAGATGCCCTGCACAATGCCCAGCTAGTTTTTCTATTTTCAGGAGAGACAGAGTCTCACTCTTGCTCAGACTGCTCTCAAAAATCCTCCCACCTCAGCCTCCCAGAATGCTGGGATTACACATGTGACCCATCGCCCCCAGCCATTTCCAGTCACTTTTGATAATCACTGTTCTATTTGCTGTCTTAGGAAATGTTCAAGGTTTTGACTCCACAGGATCAAACTGAAAGAAGTACAGGGAGCTACAGAAAAAAAATCATATCTCAATTTCTCTCTGCATCTTCTATATTGTCATTTTTCCAAATAAAAATCTAATGACCTTTGCCTGCTTAAAATCCTTCCATATTCTCTATTGCCCACAGGATAAAATGCAAAACTTTTTAGGGAAATGAACAAGGCCCTTCATCATCTGGCTCTTGTTTACCTTTCCATCCATACTTCCCTCCTCCACACACACACACTCTTTCTCGCTGGGCAGTGAGAACTTCTCTTTGCCCTAAATACACATACTCTTTCCTGCCTCTATGTTTCTCATAGGCTGTTACTGCTTCCGGATTACCTCAGTTCTCCACCTGGCAAACAACTAGCCTTCTTGGTCACCACTCTCAATCCCTACTTCTGTGTTTCTCTGTCTTTTCAAGAGCAAATCCATCATTGAGTTGCTACACCATACTGTAAGGGCCTGGTTTTGCTTGTCTTTCCCCACCAAACATGAGTTTTAAGAAAGCAGTCTTTCTTCTTCACCTTAGATCCCTCTTGCCCAGTACAAAGCAGAACAAAGTTTTGGAAAAGACTGGATGAAGAGAGCAGGAAACTCGTCCCCACGCCTCCACAGTGGGAGCCGGCACGGTCGCCAAGCCATTCACTCATGTCCCCTCCCAGACCTCGAGCTCTTCCCTCTGGGAGCAGGGAAAGGCGGCAGACGGGAGGAAGGCGCCCTGACAAGGTAGGCCGCTGGACCGGAGATGAGCCTTGCTCCGCCATCTCATCTGTTCTCGGGTCAGCCTGTCTCCTGGGTCTCTTCCCCGTCCTGGCGCCGCGCTCAGGCTGAATGTCGCCGCGGTCTCCTCTCCCACCCCGCTCGGCTAGCACCTCCTGGCGGACCAGTCCCGCCCGGGCTCACCCTTCCCGAAGAGTCTGCCGAGACCACTCATCGCAGCCTTGCCTCTCCCGCCTCCGCCCCTCGGAGTCCTCCACACTTCCGCCTCGTTCCTGGGAGGGTGATGTCTCATCAAGCAGTCACCAGCCTTAGCCAATCCTCTTTAGGGCGCCGCCGCGACATCATCAACAGGCGCAAACAAGACCACCGCTATCATGCGACCCGAGCCGCCAGCCCCAGATCAACTCTCTTCTCTTAAAGCGGCCGCTTCATTTTCTACCACGTGAAAAGGTGCCCCCCACGCCACAACAGTTATGTATTTGTACTGCGGAGGGAAAAAAAACAGCGTAATGACACCCCGAAATATGGGACCAGTGGGACAGTTCTTTATACCCTTTATTACAGAGCTTGGGAAAGTAGGGTGGGTCGGGTTCCAGCCCAAAGGGATCACGGTCTTCACAAGTTTACATGGCACAACCTCATGCAGCATCATGTCTTACTGGGGTCTTCGCATTTCAGGACAACGATCCAGTTCACAGTCTAGAAAAACAGAAACTATCCACACTGTGGGTAAGATCTCTTCTGTCACACACAAATAGAATTTAATAAACTACAAATGCACCTGCAAATGCTGTCTTGATTTCTTTTCGGTGTTAGGCCTTAAGTGAGGTTCATTCACCAGGCTGGACCTCAGGGGCTAGTATGAGCCTTTGCAAATGTCTCTAACCCTTGAGTTAGGGTTTGAAGATTCATTCCATTCTGGACATGAATGCAGGTAACACCTAGAAGGAAAAAAAGTCACATTTCATCAGACACTCAGGGCTCTTCTTTATTACTCCCACCTTTTGTTGGTGCCAACCTATCATGCAGGTTATCCTCCCTGTATATGTCTACCTAACCCTCCTAGGAAAGAACCCTTTCTCCTCATGCCCCAAATGGCTATTCCAAACCCTTCAGTACCCAGTTTGCTGACATCCACAATATTTCGCCTCTCATCATCAAAGAAGATCATCTGGGAGAAAGGAACTCCAGTCTTCTGCTGCAACCTGTGCAAGACAGGGCAGGGGTAGCCAAGCTGGCATCGTGGTTCCTCAAGCCTTTCTGGTGCTCTCTCTCCCTGCTCCTGTCTTATCTCCACATACCTCTCAAAGTGTGTGACCTTACTGCCTGGATAGATTTCCCGATGAGCAAAGTATCTGACAAGGTCAAAGAGCTCCAGTAGCTGGTTGGCTCCTTCTATCTCACCTGTCCTGCAAAAAAGGTGTAGTAGATGGGATTAGGAGAGTGAAGGACCAGACCACAAGCAAAGTATATAATCAGGGAGAAATCAACTTGCTGTTTTTCAGGATGGATAGGCATCTTGGCCTTTATTCAACTCCAAAGCCTGCCTGACACAGTTGGTGTTGAGCCAATGTTTAATAATTAAAAGGTACAGGAGGCGGCGCCTGTGGCTCAGTGGGTAAGACGCCAGCCCCATATACCGAGGGTGGCGGGTTCAAACACGGCCACGGCCAAACTGCAACCAAAAAATAGCCGGGCATTGTGGCGGGCGCCTGTAGTCCCAGCTACTCGGGAGGCTGAGGCAGGAGAATCGCTTCAGCCCAGGAGTTGGAGGTTGCTGTGAGCTGTGATGCCAAGCACTCTACCTAGGGCGACAGCTTGAGGCTCTCTCAAATAAATAAATAAAAATAGAAACAGTAGCTGGGGGTTGTAGTGGGCACCTGATGTCCCAGCTACTTGGGAGGCTGAGGCAGGAAGGTCACTTGAACACAGGAGTTTGAGGTTGCTGTGAGCTGAGGCCATGGCACTGTAGCCTGGCGGCAGAGTGAGACTCTATCTCAAAAAAAGAAAAAAAAAAAGATACAGAAAACACTACAATGAAAAAAATGTACAAACGCTTGCACTTTTGCACCTAACATTTTGGAGCCTGCAGGATTCACGAGAAGTCTCATCACGCATGCATCCTTCAGCATTACGCTGACAGCTTTTGTTAGTAGCTCTGCTTACCGTGAAGCGGCCGCACCGGGCACCCCAAGGCGCTGCAATCGTTCCAGAACCTCAGGAACCTCTGGGTACAGTCGGATGTCCTGGTTCCGCCTATCTCGCACGGTTCCATCACTGGAGAAGCGAGGGTGCCCTCAGGTCCGAACAGGCAGCACCTCCCTACCCCTATCTTACCTGGCCCCAGTCCTCCCTATTCCTGCCTCACCTGCTCTTGTGGAACGGAGGATCTACGTGCGTGTCGACCCAGAAAGGCCAGAGTGTGTAATCTGTGAAAGGTGAAAACGGGAAGGTTTTCTCAGCCTCAGGAGGAACGAGGGACTAGACAGCTGCAGCTGGAGTGTGGAAAGGGAGAGCGTCCTGCGAAGCTTTGCCCCGTTCCTTACCCAGATCAAAGACTGCTAGTCTTGGGAGCGGCACCATGACCAACACTGGCAGGATATGTGCCCCGAGGTGGAGTTTTCTCCGGAGCCCTAGCAAGCCCAGCAACTCCAGCGGTTAAGGAGTGCCATAGAGAAAGGTCGACTAGAGCGTCGCCAAACCAGGCTTCAGCAATGGTCCTGGCGGTCACGCAATAGCGCCTTCTGATGCTGGGAGGGGGAGAGGACTGCAGCAAAGAACCAAAGCGACGCACGTAGAACAAGGGTCAAGCCTCTCCAAGGCATCCTCCCTTGCTTCTCCAAGCCACCCAACCGTGCCATATTCTAATACGCTAGAGAAGCCAAGGAAGGAAGGCCTTTTCTTCTAGCACCTCGTATCAAGTCAGACTTCAGTCATTCACAGCAGGTTGTCACTCCTCAGCCTTTCTCTATACCAGCCTCTCGATAGTGTAGAACCCAGAGCCCTCAGCAATATGCCAACATAAAGAATGTTGTGTCTGCTAAGCCTCTGAGGCCTTTCTCCAACCGGGCCCAAATGTCCAATAAAGCCACTATGGGAGGCAATTCACTCTCCCGGTTTCTACCCACCAACATTAGTAGTATGCTGGTAGATGTGTAATATGCAGTTTGCTGGGAGGAACTGATTTACAGTGTTTAACAATTTCTGTAAATACTCCTATCATGGCCAATTCCAAGTTACTAACATGAAGTCACTTAACATAGAGTTGGGAAGAGATGCCAGTAATTGGTATAAACTGGCTCCATCACACAACTGGAATTAGGCTTTTCTAGAGTCAGATAATCCTTAGATGAGCAACATCATTTCCAATCTCCTACTCCTTCAGTATACTCTGGTATAACTGAGTGAACAATGGACCCATTTAGATTTGTCACATTTGTGCAATAAAATAAAGATTCCAGGAGGCCAGGAAATATTTTATTGACAACCAGGGACATAGCCATAAGAGAGGGAAACACACAGGACTGCAAACTAAAACCCAACATCCAGCAAGGGCTCTCTGGGCCAGAAACACTGCATCCTGGGGTCCTCATAGTCTCCCACCAGTAGACACACAACAATGGGCATCCAGGGGAGGGGGTGGTGGCTCTGGTGTTCCAGAGAGTGAAAGGATATATGATGCCTCATTATGAGAGACAGGGTAAGAGGTAAAATGGAGTGAGGGGCTATCACTGCCTAAGACCATCTCCTCCTCTCAGAGCCAACACCAGGTGGAGGACTGAACCACCTAAGATCTTGTAATCAGCTGCTGTCTTTTCATCATTCCTGCAAGAAAAGAAAGAAAAAAAAAGTTTTTAAAATGCCATCTAGAACAGGGGTTCTTAACCTGAATTTCATGGATCTCTTTGGGGCCCTATGAACCTCAGAAAAAAATTCCATCTTTAGTTTGTTTTGTTTTTTGAGACAGAGTTTCACTTTGCCGCCTTCGGTAGAGCGCCGTGGCATCACAGCTCACAGCAACCTCCAGCTCTTGGGCTAGGGCGATTCTCTTGCCTCAGCCTCCCAAGTTGCTGGGACTACAGGAGCCTACCACAATGCCCGGCTATTTTTGTTGCAGTTGCCACTGCTGTTTTGGGGGGATTCCTGTTTTTGGGGATTGCTGTTTTGGCCGGGGCCGAGTTTGAACCCGTTACCCTCAGTATATGGGGCTGACACCCTAACCCCTGAGCCATAGGTGCCACCCTCCATCTTTAGTTTTACTAACCCCTACCTGAAATTTAGTATTTCTTTACATTTTAAACACAGGCAAAAAAACCACAGTAGTGTTAGTAATATGAGTAACTTATTAACAATGGAAATGACATCATATTCATGTTATAAGTGTTTATAGGTAACTTGAAAATGTTTCAAAATTATGGTAGTTATTAGACCCATTGTTAGATCTCATTTATTATATTAATAAGGAAGCATATATTACTATATCATAAATTTGTTTCACTATTTTGATAATGATATTTCAATTTGATAATCTGATAACTAATTTGATAATTAGTTTCCTTTGTAGTTCTATGTATTTAATTTTATACCTGAAAAAAACTCACTCTGAGGAGGGGCCTAGAGGCTTCACCACATTACCAAAGAGTCCAAGGCACCACAAGGAAGAGGCAGATCTAATCCACCTCCAGAATTTGCCCCCTTTCATCTTCACATAAGATTGCCATGCTCGGGTGGCACCTGTGGCTCAGTGAGTAGGGCGCCGGCCCCATATGCCGAGGGTGGCGGGTTCAAACCCAGCCCCGGCCAAACTGCAACAAAAAATAGCCGGGCATTGTGGCGGGTGCCTGTAGTCCCAGCTGCTCGGGAGGCTGAGGCAAGAGAATCGCGTAAGCCCAAGAGTTAGAGGTTGCTGTGAGCCGTGTGACGCCACGGCACTCTACCCGAGGGCGGTACAGTGAGACTCTGTCTCTACAAAAAAAAAATTAAAAAAAAAAAAAAAAAGATTGCCATGCTCTCATTCTCACTCCAAACTCACATCTGTTTGCCACTATAGATAAGCCGCTGCTGTTGTGGGGGGATTCCTTCTTTTTCCTCTACACGCTCCTTGATTCGCTCCACCTTTAGAGGGACAAGAAGTCAGATTGCTTTAGGGGTAGGACCATGGAAATGGAAAGAACAGGGGGTATGTAGATACCAGGAAAGCAAAAGGACCAAGTTCATAAGCATACTAAAATGTATACAGCAAGGAGAAGAGCAATATGAGGTGTTGGGTATACATCACCTTGTCTGTGGGCTCAATGTCAATCTCAATCTCCTTTCCGGTCAGCGTCTGAAATAGGCAAGGTTTTTATAAGTCCTACAACCCAATATACAATTTGTCTTTTAGGTAAAACATCTTGTCCTGGTCTCTGGGGATCTATTGCCTTCAGAGATGCACATTCTCAGTAACACTGCTTTAGAGAATCAGAAGACTTTGATCATACCTGTATCCATGAAATATTTTTAGTCTGTGTACAATTTTGGCAGCGCAAAATTATTTGCACCATTTGATCATCTTTTTAAAAAAATTTATTTTTATTAATCTTTTTTTATTATTCATCTGATCCTCTTTTAATTGCATAAGTCATCTTCCTCTGTCTCTTCTCACCCCCCTGCCCCAATGATACTGCAATGAGAGGTGTTCCAAGTATCCCTTCCAGTCAGAGGGACCTTGTTCGATTATAAATACCAATGCCAGAATGGTTCAGCGCCTGTGGCTCAAGTGGCTAAGGCGCCAGCCACATACACCTGAGCTGGCGGGTTCAAATTTAGCCCGGGCCTGCCAAACAATGACGGCTTCAACCAAGAAATAGCTGGGCGTTGTGGTGGGTGCCTGTAGTCCCAGTTACTTGGGAGGCAGAGGCAGAAGAATTGCTTGAGCCCAGGAGTTGGAGGTTGCTGTGAGCTGTGATGCCACAGCACTCTACCCAGAGTGACAGCTTGAGGCTCTGTCTCAAAAAGAAAAAAAAAAAAACCAATGCCAGAAATCAACATGCAGAAAATTCAAATTCTCAAGGACACCTCCAAACAGCGTTTTAAGAAACACCAGAATTCAACATATCTCCCATATCTTCTCTAGACTTCCACCTAAATCCTAAATTACAGTTCTTGTCTGCTTGACTTCTTCTGTAGGCTAAGGGTTGCTGATATCCAAACACAATGATTATACTAATTTTTTTTTTTTGCAACTTTTGGCTGGGGCTGGGCTTGAACCCGCCACCTCCGGCATATGGGGCCAGCACTCTACTCCTTTGAGCCACAGGCGCTGCCCTGATTATACTAATTGTACAGTCATAATTTCAGATTCCACTCAATCCAATCTCCTATCTGTCCTTGCTCTTAAAGCTCTATCTGCACTAGTCTACGGACATCCAGACCACAAACATAACATCCTCAGTCTAACTTAGGAGCATTTCTTTGCTTCTACTGCTTTCCTTGTGGCAAAACCCTCCCCTACTCCCTCTCCAAACTTCAAGGCCCCCCCCCTTTTTTTTTTGTAGAGACAGAGTCTCACTGTACCGCCCTCGGGTAGAGTGCCGTGGCGTCACACGGCTCACAGCAACCTCTAACTCTTGGGCTTACGCGATTCTCTTGCCTCAGCCTCCCGAGCAGCTGGGACTACAGGCACCCGCCACAACGCCCGGCTATTTTTCTGTTGCAGTTTGGCCGGGGCTGGGTTTGAACCCGCCACCCTCGGCATATGGGGCCGGCGCCCTACTCACTGAGCCACAGGCGCCGCCCTAAACTTCGAGGCCCCTTTAATATAAGATCTCTTCTTATATAATGCCTAGACTTGTTTCCAGTGCACTTTATTAATACTTCCATCAATACTAATTACAGCTAGTTGTTTAAGTGCTAAACTCTCCAACTTACACTTCCTAAAGGACACGGACTATTCATCTTTCTAACCCAAACACAGAGCACAGTGTTTAAGTAGAAGTAGTGAATAAACATTTGTGGAAGGGCTAACTGCACTGATGATCCTGTCATAGTCACAGCCAACATTTAGTGAATGCTTTTTTTTTTTCTTTGAGACAGAGTCTCACTTTGTCACCCCTTGTAGAGTGCCGGAGTGTCATAGTTCACAGCAACCTCAAACTCTTAGGCTCAAGTGATTATCTTGCCTCAGCCTACTGAGTAGCTGGGACTTACAGGAACCTGCCACAACACCCGGCTATTTTTAGAGATGAGGACTCACTCTAGCTCAAGCTGGTCTCGAACTTGTAAGCTTAAGCAATCTGCCCGCCTCAGCCTCCCAGAGTACAGACATGAGCCACCTCGCCCCACCTTAGTGAATGCTTTCTAAGCGTTAGAAACTATGCTGGGCAACTCATATAACATTGTCACAATTAATTCTCCCAAGCATTTGTGAATACTATTTCTATTTCCACTTTATAGATGAAAATAGGACTTGGAGGTTAAAAAGCACACCTATCCAGTCAAAAGTAGAGAATGGATTTAAACACAAATTCTCTGGCCCCAGAACCCTTGCTTTTTAACTCTTGTACTCTGTCCTGCCTAACTGAGTCTAGCTGAGCTAGTACTGGATACAGGGTCTTGGTACATCACCCAGGCTGGAGTGCAGTGGTATGATCATTGATCAATGTAACCTTGAGTTCTTGGGCTCAAGGGATCCTCCCACCTTGACTTCCTGAGTAGCTAGGACTACAGATGACTGCCACCATGCCCAGCTAATTAAAAAGAATTTTTTTAAAAGATGAAATCTTGCCCAGGCTGGTCCTGAACCCCTGGTCTCAAGCAATCCTCCTGCTTCAGCCTCCCAAAATGCTGGGATTATAGGCATGAGCCACTGTACCCAGAAATATATGCCCCTACCTAATGAATGGAAAAGTTTGCAATTCTATGATGTCCCACAAATTACTTCACTTTATTGATCATAATACTTTAAATACAAAGACCTTTCAACCAGACAATTCCATTCCTAGATAGCTAACTTATCGGAAAAACTTGGCCCCGTATCCAAAGAGGTACATGTGAGGCTGACTGCAGTACCACTGATAGCTTAATAATGCCCATTAATAAGAAAATTATTAAACTATGGTACATCCTTAGAATGCAAAGGAAAGAGCTAAAGAATGTATAATTCTTTAAAGACCATATAATTACATATCCTTTTTTTTTTTTTTGAGACAGACTCTATGTCGCCCTGGGTAGACTGCCATGCTGTCACAGCTCACAGTGACCTCTAACTCTTGGGCTTAAATGATTCTCTTGCCTCGACCTCCCAAGTAGCTGGGACTACAGGCGCCCACCACATGCCTGGCTATTTTTTGGTTGTAGTTGTCACAGTTGTTAGGCTGGATTTGAACCGGCCAGCTCTGGTGTATGTGGAGCTGAGCCTACACATCATTTTTTATATACAGACATACGTACCTACACAGAAAAAAGGATTTTTTTTTCTAGGTCCCAAAAGTAGAGAAGGAGAAGGATTACAAGTATACCTATCTCTTAGAATAGTGATTTATCTTTGAGCAGGAGAATAGGGCTAAGGGGAGGGTATATAGAGTATAGCCTTTTATCTGTACTGTTCATAAAACATATTCCTAGCTGTGGCGGGCGCCTGTAGTCCCAACTACTTGGGAGGCTGAGGTAAGAAGATCACTTGAGCCTAAGAATTTTTTTTTTTTGTAGAGACAAAGAGTCTCACTGTACCACCCTCGGGTAGAGTGCCATGACGTCACACAGCTCACAGCAACCTCAAACTCTTGGGCTTACGTGATTCTCTTGCCTCAGCCTCCCAAGCAGCTGGGACTACAGGCGCCTGCCACAATGCCTGGCTATTTTTTTGTTGCAGTTTGGCGGGGGCTGGGTTTGAACCCACCACCCTCAGCATATGGGGCCGGCGCCCTACTCACTGAGCCACAGGCGCCGCCCAAGCCTAAGAATTTGAGTTTGCTATGAGCTCAGCACTCTACTAAGGGTGACAAAGTGAGACTGTCTCAAATGAATACATAAACAAACTTCCAAGACTGGGCCTTTACTACCGAAATTGACTACAGGGGCTCATAAATTTATCCAGAGAGCCATCTGACACTACGGTCTCCTTGCAACAATACTTCTAGGTAAATAATCATGACTGCGTCCAAGAATATACTTACAACAATGATCACTGCAGCCTTTTGATACTGAAAAATTAGAAACACAATCTACATATCAAACAATTGAGGGTTAAATATTTTTTTTCTTTTTTTTTTTGAGAGAGTCTCACTTTGTTGCCCTTGGTAGAGTGCCTGACGTCATAGCTCACAGCACCCTCAAACTCTTAGGCTCAAACAATTCTCTTGCCTCAGCATCCTGAGTACCCGGGACTACAGGCACCTGCCACAACACCCAGCTATATTTTAGAGATGGGGTCTCGCTCTGGCTCAGGCTGGTCTCCAACTCTTGAGCTCAGGCAATCCACCTGCATCAGTCTCCCAGAGTGCTGGGATTACAGGTGTGAACCACTACACTAGGCCTCTTTTTTTTTTTTTAATTATTAAATCATAGCTGTGTACGTTAATATAATCATGGGGCACCATACACTTTTTTTTTTTTTTTGTAGAGACAGAGTCTCACTTTATTGCCCTTGGTAGAGTGCTGTTCCATCACAGCTCACAGCAACCTCCAGCTCCTGGGCTTAAGCAATTCTCTTGCCTCAGCCTCCCCAGTAGCTGGGACCATAGGCGCCCGCCACAACGCCCGGCTATTTTTTGTTGCAGTTCGGCTGGGGCCAGGTTTGAGCCCACCACCCTTGGTATATGGGGTCGGCGCCCCACTCACTGAGCCACAGGTGCCGTCCCATACACTGGTTTTATATACCATTTGACATATTTTCATCACACTGGTTAACATAGCCTTCCTGGCATTTTCTTAGTTATTGTGTTAAGACATTTATATTCTACATTCAGTAAGTTTCACATGTACCCTTGTAAGATGCACCATAGGTGTGATCCCACCAATCACCCTCCCTCCGCCCATCCTCCCCCCTCCCCTCCCCTCCCTCTCCACCTTCTCCATATTCTTAGGTTATAACTGGGTTATAGCTTTCATATGAAAGCCATAAATTAGTTTCATAGTAGGGCTAAGTACATTGGATAATTTTTCTTCCATTCTTGAGATACTTTACTAAGAATATGTTCCAGCTCCATCCATGTAAACATGAAAGAGGTAAAGTCTCCATCTTTCTTTAAGGCTGCATAATATTCCATGGTGTACATATACCACAATTTATTAATCCATTCGTGGATCGATGGGCACTTTCTTTTTTTTTTTTAATGAGGCTCATCAAGTGAAGCAGCGGCAATGGAGAAGGAGCAGAGAAATCTGTGGCAGGTTGTGATTAATTAGTTGTAAACACAACTGCACTCTGACCAGCCAAGGATTAAATTATGATACAATCATAGATGAAAAATTACAAAATACTCAAACAATGCTTAGGATATAATAATTTGGGATATACACACACATACATATTTTTTGAGACAGTGTCTCTTTCTGTGCCCTGGGTCGAATGCTGTGGCATCATACCTCACAGCATCCTCAGTCTCTTGGACTCAAGCAATCCTCTTCAGCCTCCCAAGTAGCTGGGACTACAGGCACCCACCAAAACACTCAGCTAGTTTTTCTGTTTTTTAGTAGAGATGGGGTCTCACTGTTGCTAGAATCCTGAGCTCAAGTAATCCCCCCACCTCGTCCTCCCAGAGTGCTAGGGTTATAGGCATAAGCCACTGCGCCTGGCCTATGATTTGGGATATATTAACAACATAGTGGCTGGGCGCCTGTGGCTGAAGCGGCTTAGGCACCAGCCACGTACACCTGAGCTGGCGGGTTCGAATCCAGCCCGGGCCCGCCAAACAACAATGACGGCTGCAACCAAAAAATAACCAGGCATCGTGGCAGGTGCCTGTGGTCCCAGCTACTTGGAAGGGGGAGACAGGAGACTCGCTTGAGCCCAGGAGTTGGGAGGTTGCTGTGAGCTGTGATGCCATTGCATCACTCTACCCAGGGCAACAGCTTGAGGCTCTGTCTCAAAAAAAAAACAAACCAATAAACTGAAAAAGCAAGTTCCAGTATATTGAGTATAATTCCAATTTTGTAAAAAGATGTATGTACATTTGTAAATGCCCTCGATAAAAGCTCAGAAGGATGGGTGGCGCCTGTGGCTCAGTGAGTAGGGTGCCAGCCCCATATACCGAGGGTGGCGGGTTCAAACCCAGCCTCGGCTGAAGTGCAACCAAAAAAAAAAAAAAAAATAGCCGGGCGTTGTGGCGGGCGCCTGTAGTCCCAGCTGCTTGGGAGGCTGAGGCAGGAGAATCACGGAAGCCCACGAGCTACAGGTTGCTGTGAGTCCTGTGACATCATGGCACTCTACCAAAGGCGGTAAAGTGAGACTCTGTCTCTACCAAAAAAAAAAAAAAAAAAGCTCAGAAGGATATACATATATACAGTACATCAGTGCTTTTTCCTTGAGCTGTGTGATTACAGGTGATTTTAATTACATCAGTTGTACTTGTCTGCATTTTCTATGTTTTATACTATGTGAATATGTTGTAATGAGGAAAAAATATGTTTAAAGTGGCTTCTTTGAAAAGGGTATAAGGAAATGATTTATAAAGCAACATTGTTAAATAGAAATGTAATATGTACAAGCCACATACACAATTTTAAATTTACTAGTAGCCACTTTTTTTTTTTTTGACAGAGTCTCACTTTGTCGCCCTTGGTAGAGTGCCATGGTATTATAGCTCACAGCAACCTCAGACTCTTGGGCTCAAGAAATTTTCTTGCCTCAGCCTCCTGAGTAGCTGAGACTACAGGCAGCTGCCACAATGCCTATTTTTAGAGAGGGGTCTCGCTCCTGCTCAGGCTGGTCTTGAACCTGGGAGCTCCAGCAGTCCACTGGCCTTGGCAACCCAGAGTGCTAGGATTACAGGTATGAGCCACCGTGCCTGGCCTTGGTAGCCACATTTCAAAAGTTTTCTTTTAAAGGTAAAATTAATTTTAATGTTTCAAACCCCAATATAACCAAAATATTGTCATTCAACTTGTTACCAGTATAAAATGATGAATATATGTTATATTTTTCCCCTTAGCCAAACCTTCAAAATCCTGTATTTCATACATGCAAATTCAGATGGTAAATTTTCATCTGAAATACTGAATCTGTATTTAAGTTTCATAATTTATAGCTGAAAAAGTAGATTTATATACCCAGTTTGTTCCAAATATACTTGAAAGTTTTCCAGTGACAAAATCAAAATATAGCTTTTAAATTTAAATGTAATCCCATTACTAGGCATCCACCCAGAAGAAAAAAAAATCCTTTATCTTAAGGATATTTGCACAATTTACAATCACCAAAATATGGGAACAGCCTAAATGCTCACCAACCCAAGAATGGATTAACAAGCTGTGGTATATGTATAATGGAATACTATTCAGCCACGAAAAGTTGGAGACTTTACATCTTTTGTACTAACCTGGATGGAGGTGGAACACATTCTTCATAATAAGCATCACAAGAATGGAGAAGAAAAAATCCAATATACTCTAATATGAAGGCAGTCGGTGAGCCATTAAAAGAGGAGGGGAGGGAAATAAGCAAGTGGGGAGAGCGGAGGAGGGGGATGGGGTCTCAGTGCATGGCACACCTTTTGGGGTTGGGACACAATTATAAGAGGGACTTGGGGTGATGCCTGTGGCTCAAGGAGTAGGGCACCAGCCCCATATGCCGGAGGTGGTGGGTTCAAACCCAGCCCCGGCCAAAAACCGCAAAAAAAAAAAGAGGGACTTTATCTAACAAATGCAATCAGTGTAACCTAATTCTTTGTACCCTCAATGAATCCCAAACAATAAAAAAAGAAAAAAAAGTGTCTCATGCCTGTAATCCTAGCACTCTGGGAGGCTGAGGCAGGTGGATTGCCTGAGCTCATGGGTTCGAGACCAGCCTGAGCAAGAGACCTTATTTTAAAATATTAGCCCGTGCCTGTATTCCCAGCTACTTGGGAGGCTGAGGCAAGAGAATCTCTTAAGCCCAAGGGTTTGAGGTTGCTGTGAGCTGTGACGCCATAGCACTCTACCGAGGGTGACATAATAAGACCCTGTCTCAAAAATATATAAAAAAGCTCGGTGCCTATGGCTCAAGCAACTAAGGTGCCAGCCACATACACCAGAGCTGGCGGGTTCAAATCCAGCCCAGGCATGCCAAACAATGACAACTATAACCAAAAAATAGCCAGGCGTGGTGGCAGGCACCTGTAGCCCCAGCTATTGGGGAGGCTGAGGCAAAAGAATGGCTTAAGCCCCAGAGTTGGAGGTTGCTGTGAGCTGGGACGCCACTGCACTCTACCCAGGGCAATAGCTTGAGACTCTGTCTCAAAAAAAAAAAAAAAATGTGGGCAGCGCATGTGACTCAGTGAGTAGGGCACCGGCTCCATATACCGAGGGTGGTGGGTTCAAACCCAGCCCCAGCCAAACTGCAACAAAAAATAGCCGAGCTGTTGTGGCAGGCGCCTGTAGTCCCAGCTACTTGGGAAGCTGAGGCAAAAGAATTGCCTAAGCCCAAGAGCTGGAGGTTGCTGTGAGCTGTGACGCCATGACACTCTTCCAAGGGCAACAAAGTGAGACTCAATCTCTAAAAAAAAAAAAAATTTTTAAGTTAAAAAAAAAAAACTTAAAAAAAAATGTGTATATCGTTCTATCTATCTATATATATAAATTAAAAATAGCCGGGTGTTGTGGCGGGCACCTGCAGTCCCAGCTACTTGGGAGGATGAGGCAAGAGGATCACTTGAGCCCAAGAGTTTGTGGTTGCTGCGAGCTATGATGCCATGGCATTCAACCAAGGGCAACAATGTGAGACTTTGTCTCCAAAAAAAAAAATTAATTAATTAATTTAAATAAATAAATTTAAATGCAATAAAAATTTCATTTCTGGCCAAGTCGGTGGCTTATGCCTGTACTCCTACTATTCTGGGAGGCTGAGGCAGGTAGATTGTTTGAGCTCAGGAGTTTGAAACCAGCCTGAGCAAGAATGAGACTCCATTTCTACTAAAAATAGGAAAAACAGCCAGGCTTTGTGGCAGGTGCCTGTAGTCCCAGTTACTCAGCAGGCTGAGGCAAGAGTGTTACTTGAGCCCAAGAGTTTGAGGTTGCTATGTGCTATGACGCCATGGCATTCTAGCTAGGGCACAGAATGAGACTGTCTCAAAGAAAGAAAATAAAAAGAACCATGGGGGCGGTGCCTGTGGCTCAAGGAGTAGGGCAACGGTCCCATATGCCGGAGGTGGGGGGTTCAAACCTAGCCCTGGCCAAAAACCACACACACACACAAAAAAAAAAAAAAAAAAAAAAAAAAAACACGGATTTTATAGTATCTTAAAAGGAAAAATAAAAAAAACATAGCCAAGATGTGGTGGTTCATGCCTGTTATCCTAGCACTTTGGGAGGCCAATGTGAGAGGACTGCTTGAGGCCAGGAGTTTGAGACCAGTCTTATAGCAAGACCATGTCTCTAAAAAAAAACAGCAAAATAGCTGAACATGGTGGTTCATGCTGCAGTCCAGGTAACAGCACAATTATGTCTCGAAAACAAGAAATAACCTCCCCCCCCAAAAGAAAAAAATCCCACACAAATGAGGGAAATAGGTGCTCATAGTAAAGAGAGTTGCCAAAGTAATCTGCAATGAGGAAATGAATGCATAATGTGGGATTAGGAAGTAATCTGATAGCACCTGTAGTCCCAGCTGCTCGGGAGGCTGAGGCAAGAGAATCACTTAAGCCCAGGAGTTGGTGGTTGCTGTGAGCTGTGTGAGACCACGGCACTCTACCGAGGGCCATAAAGTGAGACTCTGTCTCTACAAAAAAAAAAAAAAGAGGTAATCTGATAAAAAAGCTCAAGGAAGACCTATAAATTATGATTTCTGTACACCGTGTCTTGGTTTAGATCCTATACTTTAGAGGGGCTATTATAGTAGGAAAACCCAGTTGGAGGTATCATACAGAAATAAAGATATGAGTTAATGAGACTCTCAGAACAAAGTGAGAGTAATGGAAATGGAAAGAAAAATTAAGCAGAAGTTTCAAGTAAAAAGTCAGATCTTATAAAAAGAACAATGACTCTAAAGAACTGCATTCCATTCACCTGGTAGATTGATACGAGCTGTGTACTGGGGAGGTGTCTTAAGATAGAAGATGATGCATTTAATTTTAAAAACCCAGAAATGAGGATTTAATTGCAAAGGATTACAGAACAATATGGAAGTCATCTGCACAGAGACAACAGTTGAAAAACGAATAATTCACAAAGGAACTCTAATAAAACCTATCATTTATATAGTAATTAACAGCTATCTCATTGCTTTCATATGTATTTACTAAACAGAGATGTAGCAAACAAAAGAGATAGGAGACCTGTTTGAGACAGAAAGGTAAGCATCACAGAAAACTGGCAATTTTAAAGAAGTATTAAATAAAAATGGATTCAAAGAAGAGACAAAATCTGGAACCTTGCTATTCAAAGTGAATTCTCCAAATATGTAACATTAGCTACCTGGAAGCCTGTTAGAAATGCAGAATCTTGTGCCCCAATCTAGATCCTTGGAATCGGAATCAGCATTTCAGCAAAACCACTGAGTGATTATTTAGCATTTTGAAGTCTGAGAAGCCCATCTAGAACAGTATTTTTTTCCCAAGGTTCCACATATAGCACTGATTTCATTTTTTCAAATAGCATGCTTTAAACTGCAGGCCTAAACTCATCATTGGATTATAAAAACAACTTAGAATGGAATTGAAATTTTCAGAGCGTATCACACATAGTAAGTTCTTTGTGTCTGTATGGGTCATAGTGTAAAATTTTTAGTGTGGGCTGAAAATAAAAATTCTTACCCAGCAGTATATTCTTATTTTCTATTTTTAAAAAAGTTGCCTGGGACCCACTGATCTATTAAACTCATCTCATGAAACTTAAATTTGAAAAACAATGATATTTAACATGCTGTTTGGCTTCAGACATTAGCTAGGAGGTTTGTAAGGACTAGAGAAAAGAAAGTTAAGAATGACTATTATGTATGGTAAATACGTAAGGAGCTGATGAAATAATGGTAGACTGACTTAGCTAAAAAAAGCCAAATTAGAATTGGACTGCATCAATTATCGGTTTTGTCTTTGAAGAGATAAAAGAAGAAATAGCAGATAGGTCCAATAAGCGTTGTTGGAAATTGGTGACTAACCACAGGCTCTAAGAGATGAAGATTAAGGAAACGTGGCTGGTACCAAGAATTAGGGCACTGGTAACTGGCCTGTCTCAGCCAAGAAGTGAGGCTGGTCCAGGATGCCTGACTCAGAAGAGCAAGTGACGACTGAAAACATTCCCTCCCAGCTTTGGTCCCTGAAGGATGGCTGAGATACTATATATACCTTGGCAAACACCAATAAAGGCACAATCCAGCCCCTGGGAGATCACGGATCCTCCAGGCTAATGTTTTCAGTGCTGTGTTTGGAGGTAGCCTACGCTAGGGGCTAGGAGAAGCTGGTAACCCTGAGCATGAAAACCCAGAGCTTTTTACTCCAAGAATTCAAGAGAGAGGGGAGCCAAATTGCTGCTAGGCCTTCTCTAAGACTGCTGGGGTTCGAGTACAGTGAAACCTCGGACAAAATCGTCCTCCTTCTGGGTCACGGTACATTCCTAGTGAGAAAGTAAGGACGCCAGAGACCCTAGGGTCGTCAGGCAGGGCCAGCCCCCGGCTCTCAAAGCCCTCCAGGGGGCCCCTTCTTTCCCGTCGCCCCTCGCGCGGAGTCCTGAGGCTGTCAGCACCCTCCAGGCTCGGGAAAGGCGTGGTTTTCCTTTCCCTCTTTTCCCGTAAGGCACAGCTGCCAGCCCAGTACCACTGCGTCTTGGCAAGGCTGGAGGTGCTCCCACCTTCACTTTAATTAGCATCTTCTTTCCAGTTTGAGGCTGCACACGGATAAATTGCTCCTTCTGCCGCTGTGGTCGCTGCTGCCGCTCTCCAGCACTCTGCTGTGGAAGTCACTTCTGCTTCCGGGTCACTGTCTGGCTTCACCCCGCCCCCAATTCTTTCCACGGGGTTCCTGAGAGGCTCAGGGATGCTCTCGGGTTTGGGTTCAGTGGCGTCGTAAATAAAAAGAAGGTGGCCAGTTTAGTTACGGCGGAGATGACATCTCTGAGATTCTTAGAGTCCCTTGCGAGCTGGGGCTAGCGGAAAGCCGAAAGCGGGACCGGAACGAATTTCTCCCATCATGCCAGGGAACAACTCGCCCCGTTCCACCCTGGGAGTTGTAGTCTCCTGCCCCTCGGATCCAACGGCAACCGGACTCCGTGAATGCTGTTACCCAGAAGGCCTGGTTCGGCCGCTATCGAAGCTGGAATTCCTGGCAGGTGGTTCTCGCCCGTAATTAGCGGAACCTGTTGGTGTGGCTTACCAGGCTTAGGAGGGCTGCTGGAGACTAGTTGCTAAGCGAAGGGATCTTTGGTCAACTGTCACCTGGGCCAAGGCAAACAGGAAGTCAGTAGCCCTATCCCGGAAGCTTGTTGTGGGACCCCTCACACTCATTCCCCTTTAAATTAGCTCTTACTCCATTGCTCTCTGCAGGGGTGGGAGAAGGAAGTGTAATGGGGTAAAGAATGAACCCTCAGGTTCACTCACAACCCCTTCCCTTTCCTTTCCTTTCCTTCTGGGATGAAGATACAGAGGGTAATGGCAACCACGGGACTGGTCAGGGCGACAGGCTTCAGGGACCACACCTTGGTCGGTGCCCGACTTTCAGCTACTTAAAGCAGGGGAGAGGAACCCTGTCGCCAGCCAGAAAAGTGCGAAAGCCCAAGGGGATGTTGGTCCTTATAACTTTTTCCTGCTTTCTAGCCTTCAAATTCATCGCTACCCCGAGGCTCCTGTCATGTCTCATATAGACAACGATGTGAAACTGGACTTCAAGGATGTCTTGTTGAGGCCCAAACGCAACACCCTTAAGTCTCGTAGTGAGGTAAGCGAGCTCAGCTACTTCTGTTCTTGACCCCAAGCTCCTGATGGGCCTCAACTGAGAAAGATGCCCGATCCTTATCCTAATGCAATAGACGCTTTTTTTGTTTTGTTTTTGATGAATGTAATGCTCCGTTTCATATTCATATTTGCAGGTGGATCTCACAAGATCCTTTACATTTCGTAATTCAAAGCAGATATACACTGGGATCCCCATCATTGCCTCCAATATGGATACCGTGGGCACCTTTGAGATGGCCAAGGTTCTGTGTAAGGTAGGACTTCCCTCATGCCTCTTTTCCATTGGTGTCCAGTTCCCTTAGCTGACTGCAGGCTAACTGGATACCCATCCTCAGTAGCTCCTGGCATTTAGCAGTCAGGGTGCTCTGATTTACTATTTAGTATCTTCTCTAGTAAGGCCCCATTATCTGATAAATTCAGAATTAGTGAAATTCAAAGCTAAGTTTTGCTCCCATTTTTCTGTTATATGAACAGAACTTTCCCTTTTGTACTGTCTAGCAGTTTATACACCTTACCAACTTTTCCCACTACCCAGTTTCAACCCCTCCTGACCACATTCATCCCTCCAGTCACACCATTGTTCACAAACAAAGCACTCACTGTGTTAGTCCATAAATTAAATACAGTTTGAGGATTCACAATTCCTTTTTTTTTTTTTTGAGACAGGGTCTTGCTGTGTTGCACAGGCTAGAGTGCAGTGGCATCATCATAGCTCACTACAGCCAAACTCCTGGGCTCAAGAGATCCTTTTGCCTCAGCCTCCTGAGTAGATAAGCCTACAGGTGTGTGCTGCAATGCCCAGCTAATTTTTCTGTTTTTTGTAGAGACAGGGTCTTACTCTTCCTTGGGTTAGTCTCAAACCCCCAACCTCAATCAGTCCTTCCACCTGGACCTCCCAAAGTGCTAGGATTATAGGCATGAGCCACCCTGTCTGGCCGCCTTTTTTCTTTTTTTAATGTTCATCTTTTAAGTCCTAGGTTCCTGAGAGTTTCTGGGATGTGTCCCAATTGGAATTTTTCTGATATACAGATTGTACATTTTAAAAATGAGGATGCTGCGTCAGTGATAATAACATGCCTCTATACTTATAGCTGATAAGGGAGATAGTTACCTGGGTACTTTGAGAACACATGAACTCTGCTGGTTAATCCATATGGCCCTGGTTGCTGGACTCTGCTACTGTTTGCAGAAATGGTCTTAAGGACTACATCTCCCTTTTCCTATTTTTGATTGCTATCTTTTGGAATGTCTGTTGTCATTTGTTTGGGCTGATAATTATGCAGTTTTATTACTTTATTCCTATTGCCATTCACTAACTGCATAGAAATCTTGCTTGTTGCCTGTTATCTGCCTGCCGTAGTCAGTAGTTTAGGAATGGTGAACGTGACTGCAGAGTTAATAGGTATGCTGTAATACATGAACCTTACTGGAACTTTTTTTTTTTTTTTTTGAGACAGTGCCTCAAGCTATCGCCCTGGGTAGAGTGCTGTGACATTACAGCTCATAGCAACCTTCAACTCCTGGGCTCAAGCAATTCTCCTGCCTCCACCTCCCAAGTAGCTAGGACTACAGGCACCCGCCACAATGCCTGACTATTTTTTGGTTGCAGCCACCATAGTTGTTTGGCTGGCCTGGCCTGGATTCGAACCCGCCAGCTCAGGTGTATGTGGCTGGCGCCTTAGCCGCTTGAGCCACAGGCACCGAGTCACTGGGACTGTCTTGATGCTTTTTTTTTTTTCATTTTTAAGACAGGGTTTTACGCTTTCCCTGGCTAGATGCCATGGCATCAGCCTAGCTCACAGCAACTTCAAACTCCTGGGCTCAAGTGATCCTCCTGCCTCAACCTCCCAAGTAGCTGAGACTACAGGTGCCCGCCATGACATCCAACTGATGTTTCTATTTTTAGTAGAGCTGGGGTCTTACTCTTGCACTCTTGCTGGTCTTAAACTCTTGAACTCAAGGGATCCTCCTGTCTCAGCTTCTCAGAGTGTAAGGATTACAGGCATGTAATGATGTTTTGAGACTGGCTTTCAGTGTTGCTGATGATGCCAAAGAAATCTGACTTTATTTTGGAGATAGAACCAGGTCTCACAGTAATAATAAAAAAGTTAGATGCAAGGAAGCATCTTTTTCTAGGCTTAGATTGTAATCAGATGTGCTCATCATGCCATACTATGCTAGTGTATCTCCTAGGTCTGCTGACCTCCAAGAATGATTTTTCTATGTTCATCGGTGTGTTGATGGTACAGTGTTGCTGAGAAAGGAGAACTCAGTACCAGTTTTAGGTAGATAGTGTTCATCCCTGAGTGAGTATAGCATTTCCTTGTTGCTGGCTGATATATGACTTCCTTGGTTTCTTGTCAGTTGTAAGATCTGTCCTGCCAACTGCTGTCTGTGTTTGTAAGTATGTACTTCTAAAGCATAAACACCAGCATTCTCAGTGGTCTTTGAATGCCTTTCTCAAAGTATTAGGATATTTCTTACAGTTTGTTGAGCTAGAGAATATAAGACTGACGAGTCATTATATCCTTGAATTTTATTGATGAAAATAGACTGAATGGGCTGGGCATCATGGCTCACACCAGTAATCCTAGCATTAGGAGGTGGAGGCGGGTGGATTGCCTGAGCTTACAAGTTCAAAACCAGCCTGAGCTAGAGCGAGACCCTGTCTCTAAAAATAGCCAGGCACCTGTAATCCCAGCTACTCAGGAAGCTGAGGTAAGAGAATCGCTTTAGCCCAAGAGTTTGAGGTTGCTGTGAGCTGTGACACCATGGCACTCTACCAAGGGTGACAATGTAAGATTCTGTCTCAAAAAAAAAAAAAAAAAAAAAAAAATATGTATATATATATAGCAGGGCATTGTGCCAGGAACCTGTAGTCCTAGCTACTCGGGAGGCTGAGGCAAGAGAATCACTTGAGCCCAAGAGTTTGAAATTGCTGTAAGCTATGACGCCACGGTACTCTACTGAGGGTGACAAAGCGAAACTCTGTCTCAAAAAAATAAATAAATAAAATAGTCTGAACAAAACAGACTTTTCAGCTTCATGCATGGCCCAAACAAGAAAATTTGTCCTCTATTCCAGCAGAGAAAGAAAAATGGTAGGGTAGCACCTAATCAGCTCTGTTAATCTTAAGGCGTTACGTTTTGTGGACACCTAGACCCACTGAATTACTGCTGGTAAATGAACCAGAAGATAGCAAAAACAAATTTGGTTAGCACTAGGTTACCTTAAGATGAAGGGTTGAGTTAGTGTACAGAGAAACACAGACTCCATCCAGCTTCTTCATAGTCTTCCATGTCTGCTACTTGTCCCACTGAACCAACAACTTTCCCTTGTCACCTTTTAAATCAGAAGCAATGTACATGTGGGCAGGTGAAATCCAATCCGGATTACTCAGTACTTGAGTAGGAATATCTGACAAGTACCAGCTATGGCAAAAAGCACTACTGATATTTGTAGGGAGAATAATGGCTAAACTCAAATCTCAGCTCAACCATTTACCTTTTCAAGTTGCTTTCCTTGTAAACTTAAGATATTTTCTCCCTCAGATAGTTTGAAGGTCTATTTCTAGAAAAAGGACCCTAATGAAGTTTTGTCCTTTTTGACAGTTCTCTTTCTTCTCCCCAGTTCTCCCTCTTCACTGCTGTCCATAAGCACTACAGCCTCGATCAGTGGCAAGAGTTTGCTAGACAGAATCCTGACTGTCTTGAGGTAACACTGGGCCTATCCTGTACCCTTATCCCAGTTTTCCAGGAATCTTCTTTGGCTTCCTGGGGAACAACCCTTACCAGTGACCTCTGTTGGCTGTTTACCAGATCATCTTAGATATCACAGCCTCCTATGCCAGTGGCCCTTTTTCTCTCACAGCATCTGGCTGCCAGCTCAGGCACAGGCTCTTTTGACTTTGAGCGTCTGGAACAGATCTTGGAAGCTGTTCCCCAGGTGAACTATATATGCCTGGATGTGGCAAACGGCTATTCTGAACACTTTGTTGAATTTGTGAAGGATTTGCGGAAGCGCTTCCCCCAACACACCATAATGGTATGTTCCTATTATTCTATAGTTGGTACATTTCTCTCCTTCTCTTCTGTTTTGTTCCATCAGTTCATTTCTCCTCTGCTGCATATGATATTCCTAGCCCACTTAATTATCCATGATTATCCATGGTCCCAAGCTTAAAATGCTGTGTATTGGTCCATGCAATATCTTGGACCCTTTACTTTGTAAATCCAATGTCTCAGACATTACTCACCAACCATGATGGAACATTTATGCATTGTATATACCTGTGGTCTATGTATGTCTGCCCATTGAAATGGACATGTGCTACAATCACATAAAAGAGGTTACCTGAAACAATTAGCATAGGGAGGTGTTTTTTACAGGGGGAGTAATGACAAGGCCTCATTTTCATTATAGCATTGAGGGGTGTCTATCAGAAATAGATACAGTTGGGCAGGTGGCTATTTGGCCTACGTTATCATGTTTTTCCCCTTTCCCTAAAACCAGTTTCTTTGACAGAACCATTTAAGGACAAATTGTATTGGGATCTCTTGGGGAAGGGCTGATAAATCTGTAAGTCAGATCTGAGCTTGGTCCAGCTTTGATTCACTGAGTGTTCCTTCATGGCACCTCATGTCTCCTTGTTGATTACAGCACACTTTTGCCTGAGGCAATAAAGTGGACCCTTGACCTTGGCTTTACCCTAGTTCAACAGTGATAAGGGCACTCACCTCTTACCTCAGCTTGGTGATGGGGAATGGGTGGGAAGTGGCATCTTCTGAAGTAGTTAGCAAAAAAGTTCTCAGAGAGGGTGGCACCTGTGGCTCAGTGGGTAGGGTGCCAGCCCCATATACCGAGGGTGGTGGGTTCGAACCCAGCCTTGGCCAGCTAAAACAGCAATGACAACTGCAACAAAGAATAGCCCGGGGCAGTGCCTATGGCTCAAAGGAATAGGGCGCCGGCCCCATATACCGGAGGTGGCGGGTTCAAACACGGCCCCAGCCAAAAACTGCAAAAAAAAAACAGCTGGGCATTGTGGCGGGCGCCTGTAGTCCCAGCTCGGGAGGCTGAGGCAAGAGAATCGCTTAAGCCCAAGAGTTGGAGGTTGCTTTGAGCTGTGACGCCATGGCACTCTACCAAGGGTGACAAACTGAGACTCTATCTCAAAATAAAAAAAATCTCAGAGGCCTTCATAGAGGGGACCTAGGCACACTTCCTTTGTAAAAATGTTGGAAAGTCATGGTCCAGGCATACTGTATATGAGAGCCCGTTACCTCCTCTCTGTTTCTGACACAAGGACGCTCTATTTTCATTGCTCTGTCTCAGGCAGGGAATGTGGTAACAGGAGAAATGGTGGAAGAGCTAATCCTTTCTGGGGCTGACATCGTCAAAGTAGGAATTGGGTCAGGTAAGCTGGTTCATTGAGGCCACTGGCTACTCCTTTGGTGGCAAACAACTGTGGAGCATTTCATTCTCACCCTTGTCATGTTCTTCCTAGGCTCTGTATGTACTACTCGGAAGAAGACTGGAGTGGGGTATCCACAGCTCAGTGCAGTGATGGAGTGTGCTGATGCTGCTCATGGCCTTAACGGCCACATCATTTCAGTAAGGCTCAAGGGCAGAGTAGGGTCTGAGACTGCCAAACAGCTGGGTTTTCTGCAGGGTATAGAGGCTTTGGTAGGTATGGGTCAGAACTTCTGGGTTCTTGTCAGCTCTAAGATGGGCCATTGGAACATCACAGAGAGGACTTGAAAAATTCATATTATGTATTTGAAGTGCCCCTTACTTTGCAGGATGGAGGCTGCAGCTGTCCTGGGGATGTGGCCAAGGCTTTTGGTAAGGACTTTGGGAGGGCATGGAAGGAGGATCCTGTAGAAGAGGATGAGTCACCTCTGAGGGTCTTAGATCAGGCTAGGAGAGGCTCAGGAAACCATTCAGATTCTTTCATTATATGAACTAGTGACCCTAAAGCCTGTGATATCACCTGAGGCAAGCCATCCAGGGACACCTGAGACTCTGATTGGGCCATCTGATTGTCCCCAGGATTGCTGCATAATGTAGATTCCTGACCCCATTCAAGACCTACAAAGTCAGCCTCTAAGGAAAAGGGGCTGCAGTCTGCCTTTTATACAGTTTCCCAGGTGATCCTTATGTACGTTAAAGTTGGAGACGAGACCTTTGCACTTGGGACACATGAAATGAGTTGTTTAGCTAGACATAGTAAATGAAATGAATGGAGATAGTGAAAGCAGCAAAAGAGAGAGCAAAAGCAATCTCTAGAGCCTTTTACATTCTTTATTATTATTTTTACTTTTTTATATATGTTTTTGAGACAGAGTCATACTCTGTTGCCCAGACTAGACTGTGTAGCCTCAGCCTAGCTGATAGCAACATCAAACTGCATTCAGATGATCCTGCCTCAGCCTCTGCCGTAGCTGGGACTATAGGCACATGCCACAACATCTGGCTTATTTTTTTTTTTATTATTATTATTTTAGTAGAGACAGGGTCTTGCCCTTGCTCAGGCTAGTCTCAAACTCGTAAGTTCAAGGGATCCTTCTGACTCAGCCTCCCAGAGTTCAAGGATTACAAGTATGAGCCACTACACCCGGCCAGTTTTTTTTTTTTTAATCTTGGGGAAATCACACTCACTGAGGAGCAGAGGCCAGGGCACGTCTTGTGTGGTTTGTGGGTTATCCAAGGAAACAGAACCAGGAAGATGATGAATTCACTGTCAGGACTAGGAATTTGGTGTGAGTTGCTTTTGAGGGTAGCCATGTGGGCACCTTGGCCAGATTCATCTCTTTCCCTTCTCCTTGATGTTGGTAGGGGCAGGGGCTGACTTCGTGATGCTGGGTGGCATGCTGGCTGGGCACAGTGAGTCAGGTGGTGAGCTCACTGAGAAGAATGGCAAGAAGTACAAGCTCTTCTATGGAATGAGTTCAGAAATGGCCATGAAGAAGTACTATCGGAGCATGGCTGAGTACAGGTACCTGTGGAGGCTCAGGAGCTGAGGGGTCTTGGAGAGCATGACAAAGTAGTGTGGAGGCAGAACTCAGAACTGGGAGACAGACAGTACAGTTCTCGGGAGAACAGTGGTGAACCAAGGCTCAATACGAGGGACTGGGGAAGAGTCTTTGGGCTTAAGGCAGTGGTTCTCAACCTTTCTAATGCCGCGACCCTTTAACATCGTTCCTCATGTTGTGGTGACCCCTAAGCATAAAATTATTTTCGTTGCTACTTCATAACTGTAATTTTGCTACTGTTATGAATCGTAACATAAATATCTGATATGCAGGATGTATTCTGGCGACCCCTGTGAAAGGGTCGTTCGAGGGGCGACCACCCACAGGTTGAGAACTGCTGGCTTAAGGAATCCAGGAGAAAGTAATAAAGTTTTTCTTATTCTAAGGGCGTCAGAGGGAAAGACAGTGGAAATTCCCTTTAAAGGGGATGTGGAACATACCATTCGAGACATCCTAGGAGGGATTCGCTCTACATGTACTTATGTGGGAGCAGCTCAGCTGAAGGAGTTGAGCCGCAGAACTACTTTTATCCGAGTCACCCAGCAGCTGAATCCAATGTTCAGTGATGAGCACTAGAGCTGAGCAATTCTGCCTTCCCAAGGCACCAGCACTCTACCTTGGGGCCTCGCAAGCAGGCTGCTCATCCATCACAGCTACTGCAGCTATGAATTCTCATTTCCTATCATCTCACTCCTGAGGGCTCCTGCAGTAACTCTATACTTCTCTGTCTTCACTCTCAAAGTGCTTAAGGCACTCACTGGAAGAAAACAAAGAAGACAGTCCAAGAAAATGACAGAAAATAATCAAGTGGGAACCTGGGGACCTAACATCTTGAAGATTATTAAAAGGAAAAGATGTGGATTGAAACAATTTACACGGCCTTGATCTGAAAGAGGCAGCCTCTTCAGAATCATGTCTTGTAAATGGGACCTCTGAATATCTAAAAGTCTCAGAAGTGTTTACATATTTGAAATACCTCAATAAAGAGAGATCCTACTGACTTCAAAGAGATGCTGGGGCTTTCTCCACAAGGTCGGCATGTGAGAGCTGCTCCAGGGTGCGTAGGGTTAGGGTTAGCACTGACCCAGTGGGATCAAAGACAATGAGCATTATTCTCATGAAATATCTCCATTCCAGTCTCACCACCCCCAGAGAGCATGGCAGCATGAAAATTTACAAAGTATATTCTGGCATTAGGACTCGTGTATTTTCAGAATAGCAAAAGGACATTTCCCTTCCAGACTCTCAATCCTGGTAACCCTTCTGGGCACAGCTGAACAATACTTTCCAAGAGAAGAAAAAAAGGTAAAGAGATCTTCCAGTTCTGTTCTGAAGAATGACTTATGCTGACCTTATGGAAGCTTTAATTCCCCTCCCTTAAGTCAAAATAGTATTCTAACAAATCCATCTTTTTCTTTTAAGTTTAATTTAAAATCAAATGTTACAAAGTATTTTTAGCAATGTAATTGGGCAACCTAAGCCTGGGCTTCCATTTCATTCCCACTAAACTTGCAGAGTTGAGAAGGTAGTAGATAGGCGCAAAGGGCATTTTAGTCCTGTCACAGGGGTCTAGAGCTGTCTATATAGTCATGGGAAGGGATAGGCATGCTAATGGGGCCAGAAGGATGAAGATATTCAGAAAAGGTGGGGATCAGGGTGTCAAACTTTGTCTTCTGATAGTTTTCCAGAGACTCCTGTAGGGAAGTGAGCAGGGAAAGCCAAACCATTCCTTGTGCCCTCTGTATTCTGGAGCATGTAGATTTCTCAGTCTTGTTCTGCCCATCCCCTACCCCAGCCTTCTGTGCCTTCCTACTCACCTTTCCTTTCCTCTGGCCATTTTCTTCCTCATCAGAGTCTAAAACCAAGTCCCCTATGGTAATGACGGAGCTGCACAGAGATGAAGGACTCACTGCAGAAAGGAAACCAGAATCAAACTACTCTTTGTAGGTGAATAGAAGCTCTTAAGAATCCCTAAGAGAAGAGGCTATCTGATCCAATTCTGACTCAGACTTCCTACCTACCTGGCTTTCTGGCCCTAGGAGGTGATAATAGTCTCAGGGGGTCCATGTAGGAATCCAAGCAATTCCTGAGGTAGGAGCAAGCAAACAGGATAGGATGAAGGGAAAGCAAACAGAGAATGTTCCTAGTGGGGAGAAGCAATTCTGTTCCACTCACTCCTTTTGCTCTGAGGCAGACAAGTCAACTGGGTTTTCCTTCAGAGCCCTTCCCCCCATGGTCTGGTATGGACTCTTAGACTTGCCAGTGGAGTTTGTTCTTGTGTCCATAGCACCTGCTGGATCTGCTGTGTGTATCCCACGTTCTCTGTTTTCAGGCTTAGAGATAGCCTGGGTTGGTGAGCCCAGATTCCTAAAGGGAAACAGCATGACCATGGGGCGTTCCTTATGGCCTCCCCTAGCAGATGCCCATTGGGTCTGGACTCTTCGCCGGCCTAGAGGGGCCAGGTTGAAGTGGTGGCCAGCTAAAGGTTCTGGGTGCTTCCTTGAAACTGGTTCTTGAGGACTGTGGGGGCCAGGCTTGGCTTTCACTAGAGGACTGTGGAGTGCTTGTCTTGGTTGCTGAGGAGGCTGTTCCTCGGGCTCTGTGAGGCTCAATGAATCACTAACAGAATACTCTGAAAAAGATAATGAGGCTCCTTATAAAGGGAACAGATAGTAGAATAACTCAGTCTGGTTTCTTGTACCTCAAGCCCACGTGACTATTCCACTGGGCTGCTTGAAAAGGTCTCATGTTAAACACTACACCACCAAATTACAAGTACCTGGAAGTGGCCAACCCATGTCTGCAGCATACTGGCTCAAGACAGCAGAAGTGGTGATAGAAACTCCAGGCTGCATCCAACTCAGCACATTCTGAAGCTGTGGGCAGGGAGAAACATATAAAGACAACAGTTTTTGATGTAACCACCCCACACTGCCCACACATGATTTACTCCAGCAAAACCTGCGGTGCCTGCAGTGTAGGCAGTGCTTTCTCCAGCTGACACAAATATTCAAAAAATAGCTTTTCCATGGCATCCAGAAAGGATTCCCCATATTCTTGTTCAAGTTCCTGCAGGATGAAAGAAGCAGGTCAGAAGATGATCAAACAAAATAGGAGCCACATAGTCTCCAAACCAGTCAGTCTCACCTGCAGCTTCAAGGCCAAATCCACTGTAGTCTCTGACAGCTCCTTCACCTGCTTACAAAAAGTTTCCTGTGCCTCTAAGATCTTTCTCAGATCCCGCTCAGTCTGTTGAGGATATGGAGGACAAGTTAGGGACCCTACAATCCAGTGGCCAGCAGGAGGGGCAATAGGTTAGGGCTTGTTTGGGGATTACTCACAACTTTGGGGTCCCGTACTACAGGTCCAGATACTGGGAAGTGATGATTTAGGGCATTCAGGACCTGGGCCCAAGGCTGGCCCTGCAGGATCATCTCCACTACCACCTATACGGTAAAAAACTCAGAATCTCCACCTTGGAGCAAACTGCCCTTTTCCAACTGCTTGCACCCCCAAGCTGTGGGCCTTATCAGGTCCTCACATCCCACCCCTATCTCCCGTTCCAGGTTCCACTTGCTCTGATACCTTGGCCTTTAGACCCATGCACAGTCGTTCATAGTGCCGGTAACGAACCAAGCCAGGGGCAGCAGCGCGCAGGGATCGCAGAAACTCCAGTACTCGGGGAAAATGCTCCACGCAGCGTTCACGCACGACGTGCCAGGTGGCTGCGGCTGCGAAGCGCAGAGCTGCGGGACCGGCTCCAGGGGGCGTGGCCATGGCCAGAGGGTTCCGCCCCGGGGAGGTCCCTTCGGGTCCTGGACCAAGATTAGGCTTCCCGACTCCTCCTGGGGGCGGGGTTCCGGCAGCCCTCAGTGGCCCTGATCTTTAGATCTGCGTGGGGTACTTTGTGATCCGAGTCAGTTCCCTTCCATGGAGCAGCAGAATTCTGGGGGTCTTCTCCTAACTTGGGCTGGAAAGGTGGCCGTCTCCAGTGGCACCCAGTCGCTCAACTTTGAACGCCGCCGCTGTCTCGAATCACTTCCGGCTCTGCGACCAGTGTCTCTTGCCCCGGAAAATGTGCTAGGAGAGAACCAATAGGCGGCCAGAGGAAAATGTGACGTCGCGCCATAGGCCACGCCCAAACCGGGCCTGCTCACTTGGTTCCCAGCGCTTCAGTTAGCTTCCGAGGCTGCTAATGGCCGCTTTACTTTTCTGCTCACCTCCGGCTGCTGCCTTTCGGAGTCTACAGAGAAGTCTCGTCGCTTCTCGAAGTCTCGACTTCTTAGTCTGTCAAGCGGCGATCATGCTGCCGCTCCTTCCCATTGTCTTCACCATTGAATTACGAGTCCTTAAATTACCAGACTCCGAACCAGCATCTGTAAAGCCCTTACCCGGGCGGCGAGTCGCTGTCAGTAAGAGTTCTGCGGTTCTTTTTACAAACAGAAGAGGGCGCCCGCCTTCAGAAAATAAAGTGCGAGGTTCTGTAAGATTCAATTGTCAGCCTGGTTTTCTCTGAATGGTGGGATTATAGGTAATTTTTTTTCTTTTTATACTTTTCTTTTTTTTGTACTTTTTGTACTTTTCTTTGTTACATTTTTTCTATATTTTATATATATATAATTTTTTTGAGAAAGACTCTCACTGTGTAGCCCTGGAATTGAATGCCGTGGAGTCATACCTCACAGCAACCTCAAACTCCTGGATTCAAGCAGTTCCCTTGCCTCTTTCTGCCGAGAAGCTGAGACTACAGGGACCGGCACAGTCGCCTGGCTAGTTTTTATATTTTTAGGAGAGACGGCGTCTTGCTCTTGCTCAAGCTGGTCTCGAACTCCTGAGCTCAATCAATCCTCCCTCCTTGGCCTCCCGGAGTGCTAGGATTGTAGGCGTGAGCAACCTCATATGCCTCTGTATCACGTATTTTTTTTAAAGCTCTGGTTTTAGAAAGAGGAGACAGAATAAACACACTAATGTTAATACTATGTAGGACACAAAATAGACATACTAAAGAGATTGGGAGGCAGAAAAACTAATCAGATTGGATGGTCAGGGGAGACCACCCCAAGGAGGTGACATTTTTTTATTTAAGAGATGAAATTTTAACTGAGACCTGAATAACAGGGGAGGGCTGGCTATTGACCTTCTAGAAGAGGAGGAGGCAAGCCTTAGGTTGAAGGTTGAAAAGTATAAGGACCGGGCGGTGCCTGTGGCTCAGTCGGTAAGGTGCCAGCCCTATATACCGAGGGTGATGGGTTCAAACCCGGCACCGGCCAAACTGCAACCAAAAACTAGCCGGGCGTTGTGGTGGGCGCCTGTAGTCCCAGCTACTCAGGAGGCTGAGGCAGGAGAATCGCCTAAGCCCAGGAGTTGGAGGTTGCTGTGAGCTGTGTGAAGCCACCACACTCTACTGAGGGGCATAAAGTGAGACTCTGTCTCTACAAAAAAAAAAAAAAGAAAAGTATAAGGACCAGCTGGTTGGAGAAGGAGCCAGGAGCACATGGACCACATGAAGCGGGAGAGGTCTGTAGGAGCCCAGGAGATAAAGGCAAGACTTTGGATTATTCCAAGGATGATAGGAAGGCATCAGAAGGTTTTAAGCAGGAGAGTACCAGGGTTTAATGTGCAGTTTAGGAAATTAAATAATATTCAGGAATAAGAGTGGAAACCCACAAGGGGCTTGGCAGTTCTATAGGTAGAGAGCATGGTGACAGTGTCACTGGAGAGAAAAAGGATTCAGACGTATTTTGGAGATAGAGCTGATAAGACTTGCTAATAAATTGACTATTAGAGGGGGAAAGGCTGGTCACAGTGGCTCATCCCTGTAATCCTAGCACTCTGGGAGGCTGAGGAGGATGAATTGCTTGAGCTCATAAATTTGAGACCAGCAAGACCCCATCTCTACTAAAAATACAAAAACTAGCCAGGCATTGGGGCAGATGCCTATAGTCCCAGGTACTCGGGAGGCTGAGGCAAGAGGATGGCTTGAACACAAAGAGTTTGAGGTTGCTGTGAGCTAGGAATGCCACAGCATTCTACCTAGGATGACAGAGTGAGACACTTGTGTTAAAAAAAATTGTTTTCATAAAATGGCCACTTGAGGGGTGGGGAGGACTGGCCAGTGGGCTGCATGCTGGTCCAGAAGGGAGGGGTCTGCCCTACACCCACCCAAGGTGGGGCCTCGTGGCCAGCAACCCAAGCGGCACCCTGAGGATGCTGCTATGAGTGCCAAGGGACCCGGGGATGCCAGGTCAGGGGCTACACTGCCGGCCACCCACACCACACTCCAGGAGCCAGAGCCAGTAGGATGGACATCTGGAGTGCTGATCTCCCCTCAAGACACTGCATGCCAAACCCTTGGAAATTGCTGCCACATCAGGCCCAATCCCACCCTGAGGAGCCCCCAGCCCAGCTGAGGAGACAGAGAGAAACCACTCATGGGATGGCAAGATACTGGTGAATAGGATGGGGAGCTGGAAGGTGGGGGAGGGGGGGCAACACACAGGGATGCCGGGCCCAATAAGAAGGGCTGGTGGGAACACAGGTGCCTTGACCTTCACCACTGTGGGGCCAGCACTTATGTCCCCTCCCGGAGACCAGCACAAGCTGGGCATTCACTGTCAGTCAGAGTCTGCCTGCCAAGGAGCGAGGCTGTGTCTTCTGCCTACCCCCAACAGTGGGTCGCTCTCCTCCCGGGGTTTTGATGTATTTCTCCACCATGATCTCTATAAATTAAAGATACTCTTTGTTCAAAAAAATAATAATACTGTGAAAATGTTCACCTTATGTTATGGGGGGCAAAAGGCAGCCTGTGAAACATGTTAACAGTTATTTTCCTGACAGTGGTTCACTATCATTATTGTTTTCTTTACCATTTTTGTATTTTCCCAGTTTTCAACAGATCTATTTTATTTTGTAAAAATTCTTAGATGAGAATATTCTTAGACAAAATAAATAACGAAGGTGGGTTTTGCCACTCAGAGCATACTCCAGCCTAGTTCTACATTAGACACAGGCCTACAAAAGGGCACTGAGGTCCTTCTCTCCCATAGAGGGTGCTGTGCAGAGGGAACAGTCCTACCCCACCCCCGGGGGCTTTAAAATTGCTTTGATCAGCAGCAGTAGCCTGGGTGAGGGGCTGTCTGATTAGCCGCCCTCGCACTAAGGTGCTGAGTGGGCACAGACCTGCCAGTCGAGCTTCTCACAACCAGGGCAGCCACCAGAAATGCCATGTGCACCCCCAAGACAGACTGTGGCCCCACACTGCTTGGCATGGCATGGATTGACAGATGAACAGAACAGCATCTTCATTAAAAAACAGTTTATTAACACCTGTGTCCCCCAGCGCACGTGAAGACTGGCTATGTCCTCAGCAGTCCTGGCCTCCCATCTAGAGCTCTGTAGTTCTGCAGCTTTGCAGTGGCCTGTCTTGGGGCATTGTCCTTGCTCATCTGATTCCAGTCCCATTGCTCCTGGCCCAGAGTTAAGCTCCACCTCGAGATGCCATAGGGATGGCCTCCCCAGAGGGACTGCTTCCTCCTCCCGCATCTGAGAAGAAGCCTCCACCCCCACTGGCTGGGGCCACATCCACCTGGATGACACCGTGCACCTGGGAGAGCTGTGGGCTGTCCAAGCTGGCAATAAGCTGGCGGGGGCCTGGTCGCACAGGCACAAATGTCTGTCGCAGTGTCACTGTCTCGTTGCCCCCGATGTCCCTGTGGGCAGAGACAAGGTTATGGGTCCGGAGTAAGTGGTGGGGTTGTGGGGAGTAAGGACTGATCCAGGGCAGCCAGGAAGGAAGGAGCAGGAAGTGGAGCCATTCAGGCATTTCTAGGCTCACCCTGAATCTCCACATCCGAGGCCAGGGAAAGCCCAAGCCCGGGAGCCACCCGCCACCCACCCAGCTGCCTGAGCTAAAAACCTCATCGTCATGCGGACTCCTCCTGCCCCTCCCATCCCTCCCACATCCACCTGGAGGAAGACTGCTGCTATCACCCAAAGGCCTCTTACACAGACTCCCTTCTCTTCATCCCCACTTTTCCTGCCCTTACCAGGCATCTCCATCATACCTAGGGCTCTAACCCAAAAAAATGAATTGAGACTTTGGGACCCAACACAGTATTTCCAAATATTTTCAGTTCTGCCAAGAGCATAAGTTGACAAAAATTAATTATTCTTAGCCACAAGCATCATTCCGAAGGAGGAACATTTTAAAAAATGATAAGGATGTCACCTTGGGGATAAAAGGAAAGTCTTTCCCAAGAGCAGAGGCATTAAACTGACATACTCTTGTGTCCAAGTGTATGCGAGGGGTGGGCGGGGCGAAGCAGGGGCATAAACACACACACACATAATAGCGTCTTCCTTCCCTCCTTTCTTCACAGACGTCTCAAAACCAATTCGCAGACCTCCCTGACAATCATGATTTCACCAGTCTTTCAGCTTTCATCCTGTTCTGCTAACCACTCAGAGGTGAAGCAAATCTGGCTTCCCTGGAGCATGTGGGATGGATCCCAGCTTTCTCAGTTGACACACAGGCTCACTCTGACTCAGTCCCTGCATGGCCCCATCGCCCCCACCATTCCTTCTGCCAACCAGCCCCAGTGAGTGCTTTTCCCATCCCTAAACTCACCTCCATCCTCATGCTTTGCATTCTTTGCCTTGTGTAGAGTGAGCACCCAGCTCTGCCTCCCACTGTGATGGGCCCCGTGAAGCCTACTCTTCCTTCAAGGCCTGGTCACCCCAGCTCTTCAGTGAGAGCTCCCCTGAGTACCTCCTGCCCCTAGGAAAATGAATCTCACCCTTCTCTGAATTCTTCTAGCAACCTGCACCTTGCCTTTTACACAAAGAACATGACTGCATTTATATCATATCTGCTCATGCCTGCTAGAATCTGTCCTTCCAGCGTCTGCCTAAACCTTTACCTTCAGCCCCTATTAAGCCCAAGCCTAGCTTGAGGGCCCTCTCCAGAGCCAGATCCTGTAGAGTCACCACAGTCCTCCAAGGGAATGAGCCAGCATCTTTAAAGATGAATCCTCCTTAGAGAAAAGCATCTATCTTTTTTTTTGTAGAGACAGAGTTCCACTTTATTGCCCTCGGTAGAGTGCCATGACATCACACAGCTCACAGCAACCTCCAACTCTTGGGCTTGAGCCATTCTCTTGCCTCAGCCTCCCAAGTAGCTGGGACTACAGGTGCCTGCCACAATACCCGGCTATTTTTTTGTTGTTGTTGCAGTTTGGCCGGGGCCGGGTTTGAACCCGCCACCCTTGGTATATGGGGCCGGCACCCTACCGACTGAGCCACAGGTGCTGCCCAGAAAAGCATCTATCTTGTAGCCTGCTTCTGAGAGGCTTCCCTGGACCACTCTACTCCTTCTTCTATCATTTATTATCTGTGTGGTTTAGGACAAGGTACTTAAAATGGAAGTGACAGTAAAGGGGGTGGGGAGTGGGATCAGATGATCTTGAAAGTGTCTGTGAGCTCCATGAAGGAGGGAAGCAGGACATATAATACAGTATGAGAGAAAGTCCATAAATAAATTACGTTTATAACTTAACAGCTATGCTATATTCTGACTACTTACTATTTTCCATAGGTATGTGTAAGTTTAAAGCTTATTTGGCCTTGGAGTAGATTTCAAAAGTCTATTAACCCATATTATAATTAAACTGTAACATTTTATTTTATTATTATTATTATTTTTTTAAGACAGAGCCTCAAGCTGTCACCCTCGGAAGAGTGCCGTGGCATCACAGCTCACAGCAACCTCAAACTCCTGGGCTTAAGCAATTCTCCTGCCTCTGCCACCCAAGCAGCTGGGACCACAGGTGCCTGCCACAACGCCTAGCTCTTTTTTGGTTGCAGCCATTGTTGTTGTTTGGCGGGCCTGGGATTTGAACCCACCAGCTCAGGTATATGTAGCTGGTGCCTTAGCGGCTTGAGCCACAGGCACCAAGCCTTTATTTTATTTTATTTTATTTAGAGACAGAGTCTCACTTTATCGCCCTCGGTAGAGTGCCCTAGCATTACAGCTCATAGCAACCTCCAATTCCTGGGCTTAGGTGATTCTCTTGCCTCAGCCTCCCAAGTAGCTAGGACTACAGGCGCCTGCCACAACACTCAGCTACTTTTTTTGTTGCAGTTCGGCTGGGGCTGGGTTCAAACCCGCCATCGAACCCTTCACCCTGGGTATATGGGGCTGGTGCCCTACCTACTGAGTCACAGCCACAGCCTGAACTGTAACATTTTTTAAAGTAACCTTTATATTGCAACATCTAACACTATGTCCAAGAGAAACTGCTTTCCAGGTTCCATCTGGGAATGTCAAGATCTCTCCCTGCTCCAGTTTTAGTGTTAAGTGGGACCTTTGCCACACTCCTTTTGCAAGCTAGAGCTGAGTAGTAAACCTGGAATGTGCCTGTAACCAAGTGTAGATAATGAAGCCAACTTCGTGACCAGGACATCAGAACAGATGTGGAGATGGGCATTGTGCTTTAATTGTGCATTTGTTGCCAAGGCTTGAAACATTTTTAAAACCTCCTCTTGGACTCTGCTTAAGATCTGTTTAAACCATACACACACACATGCGCTCAGTCACATACACGCAGAAGTCAGCCTGTCCCTCCTTTACAGTGTGCCTCGTTTCTGATGGACTAGGCATTATTTCCCACCTTGTTCACTTATTAATTAGTCTTAGCTCTCAAGGACTTCAGGCTTTTTCCCAAAGTCAGGGACATGGGCCACTCTAAGGATATTCTAGATTAGAAAATATGATTCAGGATCTGGGGGAAGTTCCCAGGGAGGTTTGGAACAGACTTCCAGCCTCCCTGGTGACTACTTGGTGGTGACAGCAGTCCTCTGGAGGAGTAAGTTCTGGAATGTTTATGAAGTGGCCAGTCACCATGCCAGGTGGCACACCTTGTGGTATAATGGGGTTTCATACCACTGCCTTTGATGTGCAAATGAGTGGCAAAGTACACCCATCTTGGAATCTAATAAATCCGAGGCAATAGCCCAGAGACAACCCCCTCAGGCTCATAATTGTCCCAGTGGCCCTGGCCTGGGCTTGCACAGCCAAGGATCTACAGAATGTCCAAGAAGGAGCTGCCTTGAGAAACCACCATCCAGCCCTCTCATTTACTGTGGGAAGACTTGTGCAAGCCCACAGCTGAAGAGAGGGCCCAGGTCTCCCAACACTCGGGGCAGTAATCTTTTCCTTACTTTCAGGTATGGCTGATGAGGGGAGTCTAGCTCTGGGTGTCCTTCAGGACAGCAGGGACCTCCCTCCATCAGCACTTGGGTGTGGGGGAGAGATGCCTGTAGGACCAGACTAGCAGTGCATCTCAGCGCTACTCTCTGAGCCACCAGAGACCCCTGCAGTGTGACATGACAAAAGTGCTCCTTTGTGAAGTATCACTACATTCCCAGGGGCCCAGGAAAAGGAAAAGGCCTCTACTACGAGAGCTGCTGTAAGGAGGGGAAGGCAGGTGGGCAGGGGTTGTCTGCTTGGTGCCCCCACTGACCACTGTCTCTCTCCCTCAAGAGCCTCTGTCTAAAGAGGAATACATCAGCCCCACAGAGCTGGTATAAAAGGTCAGCCCCCAAGTACTGTCACTTCGTGCTTTTCCTGGGGAGGGATAAGGTAGCATGCGGGAGTCTGTGTCAGAGATGACAGCTACAGGCCTGTGAGTGCCCTCGCTGCGTTCAGAGCCTGACCCCACTCAGGATCAGCACTCTGTGGCTTTCTCCTCTACAATTGCTCTGGCCCTCATGGCACAAGGCAAGCAATAAGCTTGACAGCCTGTGTGTGGAGTGCGCCCCTTACAAGCTGTGACACCCTGTGAGACACAAGCACTAGCTTCCCCATCTGCAATGGGGGTGAAGATGGAAATAATAAAAATAACAACTACCGGGCGGCGCCTGTGGCTCAGCAGGTAGGGCGCCGGTCCCATATGCCAGAGGTGGCGGGTTCAAACCCAGCCCCGGCCAAAAAAAAAAAAAAAAACCACAAAAAAAAAAAAAAAAAGAAAAAAATAACAACTACCCACGGAGCACTGCACTAAACAACCCCAGGTCCAGTGCTACTGTTATCCTCACTTTACAGGTGAGAACCTGAGGCTTGGAGGAGGTAAGTCACTTGCCCAAGAGCACCTAGCCAGAAAATGGTCAAGCTAAGACTTGAACCCACATCTTTAGGGGTCTTAGATGTTTTGTTTTTAGCCACATGATAATCTCTAATGTACCTTGAAGGGTTTTGTGTTCTCCAAAAGAGATAACATTCCTCAAAGTTCCTGGTTAACTCTGCAGTGCTGAGCAGATGTTAGCAACGAGTTGCTAATGATTCCTATGTGGCACTCTAGCTCAGGGACACAGAGTGCAGCACTGGGCACCCAGCAAGTTCTTACATGCTGGTTGGGCTGAACTGAGTCAGGAGCTATACTGCTGGCTGGCTCCAAGGTGCTTTGTTGGGTCCTGATAGGACATACTTGTCCAGACAGCGTGAGGAAGCAAAGCTGGGGCCCAGAGGAAGGCTAGGACAGCAGGAAGGAGAGAAGAGGCCAGACTCACCCAACATTGAGGATCTTGGGTCTCTGTAACCCAGACCCCTCGAGCCGGAAGACGACATTGGTGAGGGTGACAGGCAGGGGGTTCTTGAAGACGATCTGTACTTCGCATTCCTGGCCAACCACGGCTGCTCCCAGTAACTGAGAGGAAAATAGGCCCATCCCCCTCGTCAGAGACCCTGGCAAACCTGTGGGAACTGTACACTGCACCAGAGAGGGAAAACTCCTTCATATCACCCCCCAAGT
The DNA here is from genome assembly GCF_027406575.1 of Nycticebus coucang. NCBI lineage: Eukaryota > Metazoa > Chordata > Mammalia > Primates > Lorisidae > Nycticebus > Nycticebus coucang. The sequence goes on along the minus strand of NC_069785.1, from coordinate 29,818,126 downwards.
CCCACATTTGTGCTCCCAGGGCGGTGCCTGTGGCTCAAAGGAGTAGGGCACCGGCCCCATATACCAGAGGTGGAGGGTTCAAACCCAGCCCCAGCCAAAAAAAAAAAAAGAACAACATCACATTTGTGCTCCTGAAAAAAGGCCCCCTCCCCAAATTCAGAGAGGAAACCCCATTCTACTTCCCAATGAAGGACACCACAGAATCAGAGATATGAGATCCATTCTACAGACAAGGAAACTGAGGCCCCAGAGTCAGTCTTTGACTTTTTTCTCTGAGGCAGGCTCACCAGGCCAGCCTGCTCCTGGTATAGTGTCATCCTCTGATGGCCCTCAGCCATCGGCCACTGCTCCCTGGCCACCAGGGAGCCCCATGCCCAGTAAGATGTACTCACCGTGAGGGAGAGGTCAGGGGTGCGCAGACGGAAGGTATGCTGCTTGGCCAGCACCTGCCCGTTCTCCTTGACGTGGCCTGAGACATTGAGCAGCATGGCCCCCTGGTCCACCAGGTGGGGCCGGTATTCCTTGTAGGCCACGGGCATGGCCACGCGATCCGCTGGGGAGAAGAGGCACTGTGTCACTAAGGCCCGCTTCCCCTCACACACACCCCCAGGGTGCTCCTAGAGTTTCCAGGTCCGCAGCCCTGTGGTGCCTGGCTCTCCAGGTAGTGCTAGGTAAAAAGCACTTACAGGCTCCTGGTGCCAGCACCACTTCCTTCTTGGTCTCCTTGAAGATGGTCCCAGTGACTCCAGTGTAGAAGGTGACAGAGAGGTAGAGGTGCAGCTTCACAGTGCGGTGGCTGCTACTGTGATTGGTCAGTAGCACACAGACCGTCAGGTCCTGCCCCATCACAGCATCTGGTGCCTCCACCTGCATTGTCACATCCTCCGCCGAGTCCCGGTTGGCGTACAAGTTGGGTTTGCTGCCATGGGCAGCTGCAGTCTCTACTGCTTTCCTCTCTGCATCTGAGCCTGGGGGTTGAGGATCAAGGGTGAAGTTTCTGCTCCCATGGTGGTGGTGGTGGGGGAGTGCTTAGCAGATTAATGCTTGGCGTGGGGCCCCAAGCTGGAGAATGGTACCTTCTGGGTGCTTATAGATGTGGGTGACATCATCACGCATGTTGGAGCCAATGGCCTTCGTGACAATGAGTGTGCCTATGGCCTTCTCCTCCACGTATACAATCTTGAAGCTGCCATCGTCCTGCCGCTGCCAGTATACCTTGTCGCTATTCACCTGTTGGGGGAATGGAGGGTGAGCAGGAATGAGTAGACCAGGGAGGTTGAGGGTGGGCCTGACCCCAAGCTGCCTTCCCTGATCCCAAGAGCTGTGGAGCAGGGCTGGTTCCCAAGGGTGGGAACTTCCTAGCAGAGCCCAAATGGGAGACTTTCTAAGCTGAAACAGACAAGTCCAGAAAGCAGGGAAGAAGCTGATCTGGAGGCTCCTTGCGGCGCATTTGGGCATTAATAACAGTAATCCCTTCCACCTGTTCGCTGGCTTTATGACTTGTGAAGCAGTTTCATACCCATTATCTCTTTTGATCCTGAGTATAGGAAGCAAGGCAGGATCATTATCTCCTTTTTACAGCTGAAGAAACTAAGTCTTGCAGAATGAGTGACTTGCTCAAGGTCACAAAGCTGGCCAGTCAGCAGAGGACCCAGGACCCAAGCCAGTGCTCTGGTCACTCCAGACAGCCTAAGAAAGCACCTAGAGCGCATCCCTCACCTCGGCAAAAATGAAGGGTGTGTCGTACTTCATGTAGACCAGGCCATTCTTGATGGATTCCACAGAGCAGGGGCCACAGCAGAAGATGCCTGGGAATGATGCCAGAGGTAACATGAGCGATCTGGGCAGGCCCACAGTGACCCTCAGGCCGTAGGAGAGGCCCACACAGGGGCCATCCACTCCCAGTGCCCACTCAGAGTTGCCAACAGTCAGTCCAATCCATAGTGGATTTGGGGGACCTCTCACTGAATGTTTTTTTGTTGTTTGTTGTTTTTTTTTTTTTTTTTTTGAGACAGAGTCTTAGCATGTCACCCTCGGTAGAGCGCTGTGGCATCACAGCTCACAGCAACCTCAAACTCTTGGGTTCAAGCGATTCTCTTGCCTCAGCCTCCTGAGCAGCTGGGACTACCTGCCACAACGCCTGGCTATATTTTTTGTTTGTTTAGCAGGCCTGGGCTGGGGTCGAACCTATCAGCCCGGTGTATGTGGCAGGCACCCTAACCACTAAGCTATGGGTGTCAAGCTGAATACTCATAAATGTTTTGACTTTTGAACCTCTCGTGTATACTAACCATAATAAATAAATAAAATTTAGGCAAATAGATAGTTATGTAGAAAGGTGAAACTAAACTAACAGCTACATGGCAGTTCAGTTAATAAGTCTGTTTAAGAAGCTGAGGGATTATACTGTGGACTTAGTCACCCAGCTAGGGGAGACGGCAGGGGCCCTGGGTCCAGGGGCAAGGGGCCCATCTCACCGCTGCTGGTCTCTTGGGGTGTAGCGTCCACAACCTGCCACCCATCAAAGCCTGAGGGTAGGTCTGGCCTCTTCATCCAGCAATCATTCCAAACATGGAAGTTCCTAGGTGGGTACCAAGGAGGAGGGTTGGGCTGAGCCTCCTGTCCAGGGCCTCCCCAGCTCCCACCTGCCTATCCTCCACACCCAAGCCTTGAGCCACTATTGCTCTGCAGGGATGGGCAGTCCAGCCCAGCTCACCAAACAGAATCATGGTTCAAGTGCTCAAGTGGCTTCATGTTCTCATCAAAGTAGATGTCCATGGTGAGGGATGTGTCTGTGTCGTGTGCAGAGTTGAAGTTGGTGACAGTACGGGTGGCCAGGCCCAGGCAGCGTAGCACTGTGGAGGAGTCAGGGGTTGGGTTTCAGGGCAAGGGCCAGGGGCAGATGAGGCATCAGGTGAGGAATATCGGGGGGAAAAGGGCAAGTGGGACTGCTAAACTGGGTAGAGACTACCAGGGGACTTGGGGTTAAGGAATGCTAGGTCACCCACCTGGCTCGGTTCCTGCCTATCCCTTCTCCTTCCTCTCCTGGACTCCTCTCTCTGTTTTTTTTTTTTTTTTTTTTTTGTAGAGACACAGTCTCACTGTACCACCCTCGGGTAGAGTGCCGTGGCATCACACGGCTTGGCAACCTCTAACTCTTGGGCTTACGCGATTCTCTTGCCTCAGCTTCCTGAGCAGCTGGGACTACAGGCGCCCATCACAACACCCAGCTATTTTTTTGTTGCAGTTTGGCCGGGGCTGGGTTTGAACCCACCACCCTCGGCATATGGGGCTGGCGCCCTACTCACTGAGCCACAGGCACCTCCCATCCTCTCTCTGTTGTTAACACTGATTAATGATAATTAAGGCCAGCCTGTTGTCCACCACTGCCTGCACTCCGCACAGCTGGGCCAGGCTGGATGAGGGTGGAGCCTGACTTTCCTTCTCCCAGGGCCCAGACCACTCCAGTCCCAGGCTCTCCACTACCTGTGGTGGTCACACCAGCAAAGACCCAGCACTGGCCATAGGGCACAGAATAGCCAGTGCGTAGGTAGCTGAGCAGGATCTCCACGCTGCCCACCCATGCTGAAGGGTTGGTGCCTCGGGAGTAATCACCAGACCAGTTGCCAATCAGGACTCCATTGTCATCCAGGGAGTTCACCTGCCCAGGACAAGACGGGGTGAAGCCGAGCTGGGGGGTGAGCTCAGGAACTGCCATGTGGTCCTCAGTCCAGTCCCTGACCCAGCCCAGCCCTGCCCCCCATCACCCCTAAATGTCTCGGAAATCTAGACATCAGCCTGAGCCCCACCCACCTCTGCTGAGCCATCTGCCCTCCCACCCCAGGTCTGACACAGGAATGTGAATCCTGGGTGTGCCAAGTTTTGGGGTTGGCCCTACATTCCACAGGAGCTGCGATAGGAGCTAGGAAGGGTGGGGTGACATAGGGGGCAGGCGAGGGAAAGAAGAGAAGTGAGACCCCTTCCGGAAATACCCTTTTTGCAGGGCTAGAGCTTGCTTCAGGATCCTGGAATCCAGAAAGGGCAGGACGTGGGGCCAAGGGCAGGAGACACAGCAGGTAGACACGCATCAGGGTTGAGATATGAGGGTGCTCACCATGGCAGAGATGACCCGGGAGACACTGACTGGGTCCCCACGGCCTCCGTATGGCATCCCTCGCCGGTCCAGGATGTACAGGCAGGCATCCAGCACTCCATGGTCAAACTGGAAGCAGGGACAGAGGGCAGAGGTGACTGTGGGCTGCAGCCACTTCTGTCCTCTGCAGCTGAGCTCATACCCTTCAGAGTTCCTCAAACTTTTTAAACAGGGGGCCAGTTCACTGCCCCTCAGACCATTGGAGGGCCGGACTATAGTTTACAAAAAAACTATGAACAAATTCCTATGCACACTGCACATAAGTAAAAAAACAAAATGGGAACAAATACAATCACGCCACTGCATGTGGCCCACGGGCAGTAGTTTGAGGACCCCTGGCTAGACCATCACCTTGCCCTGCCCCCACCCCCTGCTCCCAAGTGCCTGCGACCCTGGCCAGCCTTACCTGGCCATAGTTCCAGGTCCGCTCGCCAATCTGTGCCTCAGTCCCGTAGTAAATTCTCCCTGACTCATTAAGCACATACTCCTGCCGCCAGTCCTCATGGTCCACAAACACGATGTCCTCTGTATCCCCAGAACACACACTGGGTTGCCTCCAGCTCTCTCCCTGGGCCCCACCTGTCCCTTGCCAGTTTGGCAGAGTTCATGTCCGCAGAGGAAAACTGACTTTAACCTGACCAGCCTGCTCTCAGGAAGGATGGAGGGAGCATGGCAGGGATGCTGGAAGAAGGGCCATAGCCAGGGATCGTCACCAGGAGAGGTGAGACTAGCTGTGTGACCTTGAGCTGGTCACCATTCTATACTGGGCCCAGGTCACTGTACCTGACCAAGGGGATGCTGGTTTCTCCTAGGGCCAGCCCCTGGGCACCAGCTGGGCCTTGGGGAAGGAAGCCCTGTCCTACCCTCCTGCCCACCCTCTGCTCCCGACTCTGCTTCTCACCTGGGCACCAGGGGTTGAAGAGGATGTAGATCTCATTGTGGGGGTCAAAGGGCAATTGGAACTCCCCAGCATCTGTGTGTGTGTGGACTGTGAACTGGAACTTGCCGATGATGGCGTTGGGGGAGGTGTGGACTCGCAGATTCAGGTTCTGCCCACTGGCCTTGATCACCTGGGCCTTCCAGCCCCCACTGCCCCCTTTGCCCACAGGGATGATCACACGAGTGCCCTTGCCCACCTCTGGGTTGTTTCCTAGAGTGGGGAAATAGGCAATAAGCTGGCAAGGCCTCCCTGAGGGGAGGAGATGAAGCTTTGGCTTTCTCCTAACCCCACCCAAAGTGTGTGTAAGCCCTGTGTGTGTGTCCCTGAGTTGGACTATTGCCTTATTCTGTGACAGTCTCCCTAAGAGCAGGTCTGACCCCACCCAAAGTTTGCCCACATGCCAGGGCAGGGCCCCAATCCAACATCCCAAACCTGTTCCCCTGATACTGAACACAGAAGGGAGGAAAGACCAGGGCTACTGTCACATGCAACCTGCCTGACTGTCCCAGTGTCTCACTGGAGGAGCAGAGCCATCTGCCCCATATGTAAGGGCAATCCAGATCCTGAAGGCCCACCCTGCCTTCTCCCTGCAGCTGCAGCTTCCAGAGCCCAGAGCATTTCTAGCGGAGGTGGTGGGGATACCAGGGAAATTAGAGGCTCAGGTGGGCAAGGTCAGGCCCTAATCAAAGGGTAAGAGGAGTCAGCCGCCCCCGGCAGCAGCATAATCACCAGCTTGGGAAGTCAGTGGCCACCAGACAACAAGGTGAGGGAGGCACCCGCCCTTGGCCACGGGGACAGAGATACACAGACAGAGAAAGACGGAGTTCATGCAGGGTGGGGTGGCGGGGAGAGAGTGGGAGAGAGGGAAGAAATCCAGTCATGTCTTAAGGAAAGAGAGCAGACTCAGAAAGGTCACACAGTGAAGCAGCAATGCTGAAGGGAACTTGGGCACAGGCCCCGAAGAGGAAGGGCTCTGAAACCAATGCCCCTGGAGGCTGGAGGAGGGTGAGGGTGGAAAAAACTGCAACACCAAGACTGAGATACACCCCTGGGCACATCACGCACTTGCACCTGCCTTATCTGGCAGAGGTGAGAAGTAGGGCAGGGGAGGAGCCCAAAGACCTCTCTGACCCTACTGCCAGCTTCTTCCCCCCAAACCTTTGTCCTTCCCAATACAGGTCCCACTGACCAATGAGCAGCTCAAGGGTGATGCGATCAGAGGACTCATAGGGCCGGGACAGGATGAGGACCATGCAGAAGGGCTGCCCTCGGCGCACAATCAGCTCTTCATACTCAAACTCGTCTGTGTGGTGCTCTCGGCGGTTCTGGCCTGATCGGGAGCTCAGCAAATCCACATCGGTCACCACCAGCATGCCCTCTGCAAGGCCACAGCTCTGGGTCAGAGAAGTCCCCGAGGGGAACCCCAGGCCTCATCATCAGCCTCCCAGCCCCCAGAGAGGCAGGATGAGTCTCAGGTCCTATTAAGGCCTTTCCTCTCTCAGTTGAGGTAGACAGGTTGCCCTCACCTCGAATGATGCCATCTCCTGCTGCATTTACAGCGCTGCCCCGGGAGCCAGGGCGGCGGGTGTCTGAGCCCCGGGAGTCAGATCTTCCACCCCTAGTGCTGGACCCTCGACCCCTGGAGCCAGAGGGTTCAGGCCCCCAGTCATCATCTGCCCCACTTCGGCATGAGCAGCAGCCACAGCAGCGAGCCCAGAAGGAACGGCCACTTCTGCGAGAACGTCTGTCTGGCTCTGGCTCTGGAGATGGCGTGGTAGGAGGCGGAAAGGGGCTCCCACCCCAGCGGCCCACATCTGAACGAAGCCCATCCATCATCCCTGTGGAGAAGAGGCAGGGAAGCTCTTTACCCAGACCCAGCCAGCCCCCTTAGAAACCCTAACCTAGAGGCTCTGTGCCTGTAACTCAGCAGCTAGGGCGCCAGCCACATATGCCGGAGCTGGTGGGTTCGAACCCAGCCCGGGCCTGCCAAACAACACTGACAACTACAGCCAAAAAAAAGCATTGTGGCAGGTGCCTGTAGTCCCAGCTACTTGGGAGGCTGAGGCAATAGAATTGCTTAAGCCCAAAAGTTTGAGGTTGCTGTGAGCTGTGACGCTATGGCACTCTACCGAGGGCAACATAGTAAGAGTCTGTCTCAAAAAAAGAAAGAAAGAAAGAAATCCTAACCTAGACAATCTGACCTTGACCCAGAAATTCTGTGCCCCCACCCCTGATCCAGAGACCCTTTCCAAAGAGTCCATTTGGATTCATTCCGGAGAAGCTTCCCACACTGTAAAGAAAAGCTTCCCCCTACTCCCATGTAGACAGCTTCCAATTCACATTAAAAAAACCCAGATGCCCAGTGGAGAACCCACTCACGGATCCTTTGCAGGAAATGCACATAGCAGGCGCAGACACTTGTCACAGGCTCAAGACCTATTGGCACAGATCAGTGTTCCAGCATCTCTCCACCTGCTAGCTCCTCAGTCTAGAGGTCCTCAATACTGACCAGCTCTAGCACTCACTTCCTAGCAGAGATCCCCCACTCAAGGCTCCCTAAAGGATGGGCAAGTGGTCCCTGGCATCCACACATGAGGCAAACCCCATGTGGGGCTGCTGGCAGGGGCGGGGTGCGGCAGGTGCCAGGAGCCCATGCTTGGCCAGGGAAAGCAGAGTCTCCGAGGAGGTGTCAGACCAGCAGCGACAGGTAGGCAGGCCCCAACTGCACCTTGCTGGGCCTGGACCTCAGTGCACGACCGCCCCGGGGGCTCGGTACCATGGTGCCTGTAGGAGCACCTCACCTGGCAGTAGTTGGCGACGGCAGCGCTGAGTCCCGGCCTAGGTGGAACAGGTCGGGACTGATGGGAAGGACAGACGGGCTGGACGCCGCCGCCCGAGTGGAAGGTGTGGGGCGGGCCGGCTAAGTGGTTTATGAGGGGAGAAGGGCGGGACCCAGTTTGTTCCATCCTCTCAGAAGTAGGGGCTGTCTCTGAAATGGGGCGGGATGGCACCAGCCCCACCCGCTTTCCCCTTTCTAGGAACTGAGCTGACGCTAGGGAGTCAGCAGAGATGGGATCTCCCAGAACTGAGGTTGGGAGAAAATGGAAGGCTTTGGTGTGATCCACCAGTGTGAAGGACCCCACACCAGGCTGATTCTAGCCAGACCTGGTGTGAGGAGACCCTTCTCCCAGATGAGGTAGCCCCCAAAACAGTGGAGAAGGGAGCCCCTTCCACACACAATCCTGTCTGGCCCACCTTCTGGTCCCAGGCTCAGGCTACCTACCTCCTCTGTAGCCCAGGCCAGGGTCGGTCTGGGCTTGGAACTTATCCTGCCAGAAGATCCCTGGATCCCAGATTACAGACTGGTGACATCAGCAGCCTGGCCCTCAGACTGGCTCCACCAGCCAGTCCCTGACCTGCTGGCTCTTCAAGTATCTTCTGACCCCCACCCCTTTCTATCCCTGCTTCCTTCAGCCGGGAAGGAAGTGAGTGAACTACTCACACCCCACCCCTGCCCCAGCTTCTGTGTCTCTGGAGTTTGGGATTAGAGGGAATCAGAGTGGAGCAATCTCCTGGGTGTGGGGACACCCCCAGTCTGGAGCTATGGGGGAGGCTTAGGCAAGAACTGATGCTCCCTCTTAGGGCTGCAGAGTATCTCCTCTCAATGATACTGGTCAGCTGGAGTCAAGGATCCCCCCCTCTTCTCCACCCTGAAATTCTTCCTGGGAATCCACATCAACCGGCTGGAGGCACCTGCTCAATGTGTCTCCTAACTCCACCCGACACTGGAAGAAATGCCAGAGGTGCCACCAAGACAACCCCAAAGCAGAGGAGGCTAGACATCTTCCTGGAGGTGCTTTGTGAGTCCTGTTCTTAGGCTCATCAGCAAGGGTGTTCCATCCCTTCCATCCCACTGTGTTCCAGCTCTGCCTACAGGCCACCAAACGGAAGAGAGTGAGAACAGTGTTAGCAAGGAAGGCACAAGGAAGCAGACGCCAGGAGAGGCTGTTTGGTGATGCAGACAGAGCAGTGCCTCCAAGAGTGAGGTCAAAGGCTCCAGGACCTGGCAGGGAACCCTCCACAGCCACATTTTCTTGTCTAGCTCCAAGCCTCAGAATCTCAGGAGGGGGTGTCCTGCCCCACCTCCAACACCTTCAGTAGATACCATGAGAAATCAAATTCCAGCAAGTATGAAGCAGGTCAGCCAAAGGGCTTCATTGAAGGGTTGGGTGTTTGTACATCACTTAGATACGAGCAGGGGCAGGGCCCTGACTGGATGTGTGTGAGCACAGGTGGGCCCAGGCAGATCCCAGGAAGGCAGAAAAATGCCTTTGTCACACTCTCTCCGTTTTAATCTTTCTCCCCACCCAGCCAGGTTTGACTCAGTGTCCTAACCCCTAAGCCACTCCCCTTTTCTCCCTCCAAGAGGCCCAGTGCCTCAGGACTTGCAGTTAGGACAAGGTGTGTTCCTGGGGGGTTGGGGTGGGAGTGCCATGGGAGTAGATGTCCAGCTAGGTACTTCAGGGAAACTAGGCCCCTATTGACAGGCCACCCTTTCCCTATGAATACAGAAGCAAGAACATGTCTTGAGTCCTAGACAAAGGCTAGATTTGGCTTTGGTTCCAGCACTTAAGAGCTCAGTAACCTTGGACAAGTCTTTTTTGGTTGCAGCCATCGTTGTTGTTTGGCAGGCCCGGGTTGTATTTGAACCCACCAGCTCAGGTGTATGTGGCTGGAGCCTTAGCCACTTGAGCCACAGGTGCAGAGCCTACCTTGGACAAGTCTTAAGGGCAGTTTCCTGATCAGTACAATGGGCCAAATCATCTCATGCCGGACAGCCTGTGAGGATCAAATGGGATCAACTAATTTCAAGGGCTCTTCAAGTGCAGAATGCTATTCAAGGGCTGTGGTTATAACAGGGTGGGGCAAGGGTGCCTTGGCCCAGTCTCCCTGGGAACACAGAGCACCTGAGCCTTCTCAGCAGTGGTGACTGAGGGCCAGGGCAGAGAGGACATCAGGGTCATGGGAAAAACTATTTTTTTTTTTTTGAGACAGAGTGTCACTTTGTTGCCCTTGGTAGAGTGCCGTGGCATCATGGCTCACAGCAACCTCAAACTCTTGGATTCAAGCAATTCTTGTGCTTCAACCTCCCTAGAAGGGAGAGACTGGGACTACAGCTGGGACTGTAGGCGCCCGCCACAGTGCCCGGCTATTTTTTTTTTTTTCCAGTTTCTGGCCAGTGCTGGGTTTGAACTCATCACCTCCAGCATATGGGGCCAGCACCCTACCCCTTTGAGCCACAGGCGCCGCCCATCACCTGGCTATTTTTTAGAGATGGGGTCTTACTCTTGCTCAAGCTGGTCTCAAACCTGTGAGCTCAGGCAATCCACCTGCCACAGCCTCCCAAAGTGCTAGGATTAAGGCATGAGCCACCGCGCCCTGGCTGGAAAAACTTTTATGATCCTTCCAGCTGGACAGACTTACAGCAGCTTTGTAGCTCAGCTTGTACCAGAACTTGATCCCAATCCCTACCCCAACTTGGAACATGAACCTAGCCCCAGTGCTAGCCCCAAACCAGAAGATAATCTCAAATCCAGCTCCTGCACTGATTTCTTCCCTGGATGCACAGGCTCTGCCTCTCCATGACAGGGAACAGCAGGATGGAGAGCATCAAAGGAAAGCAGAGAGGGTGAGATAGCACTCACCAAGTCTCTTCCCCTTCTTTCCCCAAAACACATGGCAGCAGTGATGGGTTTAGGGGATAGTAGTACAGTGGTAGCGGTGACAATAGCTTGGCCCTGGGGGCCCTCTCCATCCTTTATTCAGTCCCAATAAGTTAAAGGGTAAGGGTGGGGGCAGGGCCTCTTAGGTGAGGATGCTGCTAACTGAAGGTAGAAGTTCAGCCAGGTGCTCCATGATGTCCCCTGCCTGGCACAGTGGGTTGCCCTGCAGGTTGAGTAGGACCAGCCTGGAGCAGGAGGCAAGAGGCTGGAGTGCTGCAGGCTGCTGAAGGCCTTGGGGAATGTGTTAAGGAAAGCTTGTGGGCATCCCCCCACCTGTCTGTCTGCCCCTATGCATCCTCAGGAATGGGCACTGCTGCCTGAAAGTCTGTTTCATGGGCATGCTGTACACTTCCTTGAAGGGAGTAGAGCTCCAGGCAGCACCTGCAGGCATCTGCCCACAGGGGCCAAGCAGGAAGTACATGAACAGGTTGGGTGCGGTACAAGAGGAGTGGTGGAGACTGTGGCAAAGTGGAAACCTAGCTTGGTCCAAGGAGGCATTTAGCAGTGACCAAGGGCTGCCAGGTGGAAATCTTTTGCCAAGAGGCGAAAGATTGTTCTAACTTCCAATTTTTAAAAGAAGCATCAGAATTCTAGAATTTTTAAAAATATGAAACTTTCTGATTTTTAAAGTAGTACATGGGCCCCAAGAACATCTATAGGCTGCCCATTTACGAACTCTGGCTTGAGGAAGTCACATTCTGCAAGACTCCACCAGTGTAAGCCAATGACAGCCTTGTATAGCTCCCACTGCCAGAGCCCCTCTCTCCAGCCCAGCCTGCCTCAGGTGGTACCCACCAGGCTTACTGTCTTTCTCCAGGGTGGCCCCTCACCCTACCCGCTATCTGAAAGGCACCCCAAAGAAGGATACGGTTGTTGCACAGCAGCAGCTCCTGCAGCCGGGGCAGGTTGGTGACTCCATCCAGGGACTCTATGATATTATCATTGGCCTGCAGCACCTGGGGAGCAGGTGGCTTCAGCCTGGACTGGTATAGCAACTGAGGAGCCCAGGTTGATCAGCTTATGGTGCACAGAGGGGCTCATGGGTCAGGCTGGATGATGTTGGCGGGAAGTCAAGTGATCCTCCTGGACATCTCTGTGTAGGGTGGGCACACTTTGGAAGAAGGGGAAGAGGACCACCAAGGACAATAATGAAGGAATGAGTGCTTTACCTCAAGGCAGCGCAGGGCAGCCAGGGCAGGTGGCAGGGCTCGAAGACGATTATGTGACAAGTCAAGATGAGTGACCAAGAGCAGCTGTTCCAGGTGGCAGAGAACTGTCAGATCCTAAAAAACAGAAGGGTAATAGGCTGCCCAGTGAAACCTGGGAGAGGTTCCTCAGCACCATTTATTAAGTACCTGCTCTCTGTCCCTGCACAGGCCCTTGGGACCCCCAGCTGAGGACAGAACAGGCACAGTGGAAAGCTTACCTTATAGCCCATGGTGCTACCTGCTACATGTTACGGGAAAGTTAGCAAGTGGTGGAGGTGGGATGGGCAGTGGGGTGGTGTGAAGGGGTGGCCTGGAGTGTGGTAAGTGCAGCGGATATTGGAGAGCAAAGATACTAGTAGAAGCAGACCAGCTAAGTGTGTGGATGGGTTTGATGGGAGCAGAGGTGGGCTGTGGTGACGTCATAAAACTGGGAAGGACTAGAGACAGAAGAAAAGTGGAGCCTGGACTGCTTATCAGAAATCTCTACTCTATTTGGCCTTTAAGTGTTGGTGCCCACCCCAGGGTGAGAAGCATGGGAATGGGGGGTGAGGCAATGGGCGAGGGGTCACTTTGTAGGAAAAATTTATCTGTGACTGGTCTTGGGGAAGGGGCACCATCAGGGGCCCTAGTGATTGAGGATTTGACACTGAATGACAAGGAAAATGATGGGCCAAGTGACAGAAAGCAAGGCCAGGAAGAGGAGCAGGCTGCAAGGATGGAGTAGAATCCATCTGGATTATAAAGAAAGGTCTAGGAAGTCACCTGAGACTAAAGGCAAAGCCCAAAGCAGGAGAGGCTGGCAGTGAGCAGGCCCAGGGGACGGTGTGCCGCCCCTACCTTGTGAGCCAGGTACAGCACGCGCACCTCGGCGTACTCCATCTTGAGCACACTGTTCTCCAGCAAGAATTTGCTGCGCAGGTCATCCAGATATGCTGTCCGCATGGGGTCCACGGCCTGGAGGGGAGGGGGCAGGCCAGGCATGCATGTCAGCTGCCTCCCTCCTGCCCACTCCTCCCGCCCTGTTCCCAGAGGCCGCTTGCCTTGAGGGTCTGGAAGTACTGCAGTGTCTCCTTCTCATACAGTAGAGGGTCTAGGGCCCGCATCAGCAGGATGATGGTGAGTAGGCACCCTAGGGAGAGGGCAGGGAGGAAGAGGCTTTCTCCAGGATCCTCCTCTGCCTCCATCCTCTAGAGACCCTTCCTGCTCTCTCCAAGGGGCCACTCTGGAAAAAGGTCTTCTTAGTGGGGCTCTAGGGGCAGGCTCTCCGGGAGTACAGACTCACATTTATTTTCAGGTTCCAGCTCCTGCAGCTCCTTACAGGATTCAAGCTCAGACTGTAGCACCGTGGATTTCTCTACTGACAGCTCGTACCTAGGGATGGATGGGCAGGATGGGGAGGTGATGAGGCTAACAGCCTGAAGTACTGGCTGTTCCCAGTACCTAGACTAGGATCGTGTCCACAAAGCCCAGGCCACCTGCCCCAGTTGCCTGATGCCCCTCTTCTTGTTGATACCCTTCCCTGTCATCACCTGAATAGCTCCTCATCTGTGGTGGAGTCACGGCACCAGCATTCCTGGCGGCCTGAGGACAAGAGGCAGTGTTTATTGGAGGGGGCACCATGAGAAGAAGAGAGGGATGGGGGCTGCTGCAAAGGATCAAGGCTGCAGGCTGCCTCACCTTGAAATAGCACACATTCTTTCTGGGCATCGCCTGCTGTCCAAATGACACGAAAGCTGTGTTGGGGCAACTGGTCATTGAGGGAGGCAGCGGGCAGGTCGCAGAGCTGGGAGCACTGGGTCAAGGAAATGCCCCAGCCTCACCACTTTTCTGACTGTCCCACCCAGCCCAGGCTCCCATTTCTGTTCTACCAATCCTGGGATACCCAGACATGGCTGGGCCGGTTCCTGCCATCTGGGGTCCTCCACTCCACAATCAGGGGTGACTCATCAACCATGAGTAGCAAGGTCTCCATCCTGGAGCCCACCTGGCATGGGGACAAACAGAGACTGTCAGTCCCACCAGTACCACAATTCTATGATGCTCTCCAGCAAAAGCTGCAGCACTCACTAGAAGGGGCCGAGAGAAGGAGACGGTCAGACAGGCCTCGTCCCGGCTCACATGCAGGCAGCGCAGCGCATCCTGGGGGTCAGCTGCGGGGAGACACAGCCTCAGGTCTCCTTAAATCCTCTTCTACTCCTAAGCCCCAAACGCTCAGCCTCTGCCCTCTCTGCTTACCTCGGCCCAGAAGCCAGCGGTGATAGAACCAGGCACTCTGATCATTGGGGTCAGTGAAGAAAGCATTCTGCACCAGCTCCAGCTCTGCCGGGCATGGGGCCATGGTCAGGATATTGGTGGCTGCCCTGTCCTTGGAAGGTCTCCACCCGTCAGTCCCACTGATATGCTGGGCTTGCACAGGGGCTGCATATGTCAGTATTATCTTCCCCATCAGTAGATGGAGCTCCCTGAAGCCAAGGAATGAGTCTCACGTACCCACAGTGCCAGGTACAAAGTAGGAGCTCTAAACCCCAGTGAGCAGCTCAGGAGCAAGGCCAGTCATCAGGGCAGGGAGATGCAGCCACAGAGTCCTCCCCAGCACTGTGACCCTGCTTACCTTTGAGAAGCACATCCTCAGGGAGGCGCCCCTGTGGTCCAGAGTCTGGCTGAGGGTGCAGCTGGGGCAAGAGGCAGGAGCGGTAATGCCAAGAGGAATAGTTGGAGAAGTTTCGGGTGATGAGGCTATCAGTAAAGGCTAGCTCTTCTGCAGGGGGCACAGCTGCCTGTGCAGCCAGAAACCGCCGATAGTCCCAGCAATGAACTGAAGGGATGAGGTGACAACTTGTCTTAGAAGCAGAGGAAGAGGAGCTACCTGGCTGGTGCTCCACAGCGTTCCCTTGGAGACACCCTAGAAACACCTTAATGCACTCAGTGGAGCATGCATTTGGCTCTATCATCCCTTTAAGCACCAGCTCAGTGGGCCCATCCTGGCTATTACTCCCCACTCTCGGCCTTAGTGAGGTCCCAGTGTTAGGATGTAGGGCAGATGAGGGCAGTGGAGACAGAATCTGAAGGCACGTACAGTTACGCTCATCAACTTCCAGGAAGCGGGCGCACAGCTCTAGCTCCCGGGTCCAATTGGGCTCAGGCAGTCGTCCCAGCAGCCAGTAACGGTGGTGCCAGGTACCATAGGACTTAGGATTCACCCTCAGGCAGCTCTCCAGGAAGCTCAGTTCAGCCTTCACCAGAGTGGCCAACTCTTCAGGGGACCTGCACCCACAGGGCAAGGGGAGTCAGGGCCCTGCTACATCCAATCTCAGCTCATCCTAAATTTCTGCACCCAGCCCTCCACTGCCCCCTGGCGGCCCTATTTCTCTTCCACCATTGGACCCAGGCAGGGTGGGGCGGGCGGGGCGGGGCGGAGCAGGGCCGGGCAGGGGCAGGGCTAGGGCAGTCTTACCGGACCTCGAACTCCTACATACTTTTGGGTCTCCAGCTGCAGGAGAACCTCTCGTCGGCAGTTCCAAAGGGTGGCAAAATCAGGGTTGGCTCCCAGAATCTGGCTTGTCAGTTCCAGTACTGACTCATCCAGCTCACCAGCCTGGCGCTGAGAAGATAGGTGGCAGGGTCAGAGATCATATAATTCCCCTACCATTGAGCTAAATAACATAAATGTAGAATCATGCAACACTCTGTGAATCCCATACTATACAACGGGTACAATTAATCGTGCTTTACAGCTTTACAGGTGTTCTCTCATTTAACCTTCACAGTAGTCGTATGCAGTAGGTGCAATTATTAGCCCCATTTTACAGGTGAGCAAACTGAGGCCCAAAGAGATTCAGTAATTTGCCCAAGGTCACACAGCTAGTGACAGAACCCAGACTTGGATCCAGGCAGTCTGACCCTAGGGCTCTGCTCTTAGCCTCTGAGCAATACTAAGGGGGCTGCCTGAGGTGGGAGCTATCTCTGAGGGCCCCACCTTCTGGAAGACGGCCTGGGTGGCTGACTGGTATAGCTTCAGCTTTTGCTCCCGCTCTAGCCTTTTGGCTTCCGCCTGCTCTTCTGATGTCTTCACCTTCAGGCGCCCGTGCTACAAGGATGAGCGAGTTGGAAGAGTGCAGGTCACCTTGCAGGGGCAGACCTGCAAAACCCCCGACTGAGGAGTCACAGGTTCACATTGGGCAAGCGAAGTATGGCCACTCGGGACGAGGGCCTGGGCATGCAGAGGTGAGGGGCTGGGCTCAGGGTTCTCACCATGGTGCCGGCTCAGGGTTCAGGACAGGGGAAGGGTCCGGTGGCAGCTTGTGAAGTCTAGGGAGAGAAGTGTCAATCATGGAGCCCCGTCCCTGATAGCTCCGCCCACAGCTGAGCCCAGGAAGCCGCACGTGTGCCCTGGGCGGAGACCCCTGGAGTGTAAAGGGGTCCAGGAAGAGGAACCCCCAAGTCCAGGCGGAGGCGACCACCCGGATTGGGATGTCCACCCGCTTAGCCCTTCCATCAATCCGTCGGGCCAGAGCCCGATTTGGGAAATCTGGACGATGCGGACCACTCCGCGCCCAGGAGGCTGCCGCTACTCGCCCGCCGCGCGGCTTCCAGGGACCCCCACCCCCTGCGGGCGGACCCACCTGCACTGGGAGGAGGCGCAGGGAAAGCGGAGCCGCGTCCGCCACCGAGCCCGGGCGCTGGCTAGAGCGGCGGAAGCGCAGCGCCCTCTGCAGGCCTGGGGAGGGGCCCGCGGCAGAGTAGGCCAGCTCAGGAGGCGCGGCGCCGTGAACCTGGTAGTCTGCTGATGAGTGCAAGTGCGCACGCGCAACTGTGGTGTGCGCGTGAAATGAGCTGGCACCGTTCTAGTCCGCCGCTCAAACTGCTAGCTAGCTGAGTGGGCGTCTCCGACGACCGGAAACCCACACCCTCACTGCTCCACTGACTTCGTTCTAGCCTCACCCGGCCACCCACTGGTTGTCAATTCTAATGGAGTTTCCTGTCCTTGTCTTCCCTGGCCTCTGCAGCATTTGTTTGCTCCTGACATCTTCATACTTCATCCTGGCTCCCCTTCCTGCCCCTCTGCCTCTCTCTTCTCGTGATGCTTCAACCTCCAAATGTTGGTGACCTCTGGGACTCTTTCCTCACTGCCTTTCACTTCACACACTTTTCCTGGGAAAACGTTTAAAAATCTAATCCTTCAGCTACTTAGAGTTGGAGGTCCCTAGACTCTGTTTTGGGTCCTCAAGTCTTCTGGTACCACACTCTCTCTGGGTGACTTCATCTACACTCACGGTTTTAATTACTACCTGTAAGTTGATCACACCCACATTTATATCTCCAGCCAAGATGTCTTGCAAGAGTAAATAATAATAAATAATGTACATGCACGCACATACCCAAAATCCTATTGGCTATGAGTGTCCCAGAGACCTGTCAACTCCAAAAGTCAAAAGGCATCATTGTCTCCCATCCTGTCTAAACACTGGCCTTTATGTTTCCTATTGTAGTAAATGGCATTATTTCTTCCCCCACTTTTTTTTTTTTTTTTTGAGACAGAGTTTTACTCTGTCGCCCTCCTTAGAGTGCTGTGGCTCCAACTCCCCGGCTTAGGCGATTCTCTTGCCTCAGCCTCCCGAGTAGCTGGGACCACAAACGCCTGCCCGGATATTTTTTGTTGAAGTTTGCCAGGGCTGGGTTCGAACCCGCCACCCTCCGTGTATGGGGCCAGCGCCCTACCCAATGAGCCACAGGCGCGGCCCACTTCTCCCACTTATTAATTTCTCTTAAATACTGTCTTCATTCCCATTGTGACTAAGAGTTCAAGCTCCTCATTTCTTCCCTGGGTCATTGAACATCTTTTCAATGTTCTCTATCTCTCCTCTCTTCCCCTTTGTTATCAGTTCACCCTCTTTGCTGCTCATTCTCTCTAAAATGCAGATTTGATGTTATGTTTTTGCCTAAAAGCTCTGAGTGGCTCCCTTTCAGGGGAGAGTTTGATTCTCTCTGCTTAGCACATTAGGCCTTTGGCAATTGGGTCCTGCCCACCATCTGGCCATATGTCCTGCTTGGCCCTGTTAAAACTTTTTCATTACAGCTTATAGAGCTTCTTGCCTTTTCCTAAACATATTACCTGTTTCCTCTTCCTGACTCTCCTTCCTCCATACCTCTCCTTGCCACAGTAACCCTGTTTATCTATAAGATTTAACTCAAGTGTCACTTCCTGGAAATTCTTTTTTTTATTTTTTTTTTATTTTTGGCCGGGGCTGGGTTTGAACCCGCCACCTCTGGCATATGGGACCAGCGCCCTACTCCTTGAGCCACAGGCACCACCCACTTCCTGGAAATTCTCAAAATGCCCCAGTCTGATTCGACAGACCTTCATGTGTGCTGTCAAGGATAGCTTCTTTCCCTGTAGCTACTGTAGCTCTGGGTTTGTGTGCCAGCATCTCCTATCAGATTGAAAGTTCCTGGAGGGTAGGAACCATGGTTTTTTGACCTTGTATCTCTAATACCTTGTCCTGGTTCTCAGTGGCTATTCAGTAGTACTTTGAAGGACTGAACCAGAAGCCACAAAGTGAGGGCTGGCTTGAATGTACGTAACAGTGAGTGCTGTTGGCATTCAGGGATGGAAGAGATCCATGTGGCTCAGAAAGGTTTCCTAGTGGAACCTTCATGAGTTCAAGGTGGGATCTGTGCGTGTGTATGTGTGTGTGTGTTTGAGAGAGAGAGACAAAGACAGAAAGACAGATCTTTTTGACTAATGTGTGTCCTGGAGGCATGTGTGTGTTTGTAACTTACTCCTAGGTAAGAACACATTGCTTTAAATATTTGTATATCCTGGGTGCGCCTGTGGCTCAAAGGAGTAGGCCGCCGGCCCCATATGTCGGAGGTGGCAGGTTCAAACCCAACTCCGGCCCGAACCGCAAAATAAATAAATAAATATTTGTATATCCTTCACACATTTCCTAGCCTCTGGAACTATGTGTTAATTACCCACCATATACTCTGTCCTTTCTTAGGTTCTGTAAGAAGTTATAAAGGAAAAGAGACACTTTTCTTGGGCTTGTGTACTTACAGTCCCAGTGAGGAAAAAGTTACACTCCTTATTGGTTATCTTTAGGTCAGGCACTATGATGGGAGTTTTGCATATATGAGGTATGTGCACACACACAAGATCACACATGGAGGCAGTAGTTGGAATGATTAAGAACACAGACTCTGGGTCCCGGCTGTCTGGATACAAATCCCAATTTTGCCACTTACTGGCGGTGGCAAGTTATTCAACCACTGTGTTGAGTTTCCCCTGTGTCTCAATTTCTTCAGCAGCATCATAGGAAAAATAATATTACCTAGCTACTAGGATCGAAGTTAAGATTAAATAAAAGAATCTATATGATGTGCTTAGCACAGTGCCAGTACTGAGTAAGGTCTCAGTAAATAGTAATAGAAGACATAATAATAATTATTATTTCTAATCCTTTTGACAAACATACAAGGAAAATGAGGCTCAGAAAGACTAAGTAACTTGCTAACGGCCACCTGTGTCATAAGGGTGATCAAATGAATCCAGCCCTCCCACCTTACTGTAAGCTTTTTTGCATTATTTTTGGCTACCACCTGCTGTTGTTTCATGCACCATGCATACTCACCTGTACAACCAGATACCTGAGAACACAGATGCCCACAGGTGCAGACTTGCTAGATACAATCTGACATCATAGTCACAAAGGGAGGAGTAAAGGGGGTGGATGAAGGCTGAGACAGGAATGAAATAGTTTTTAGTGATTAGCAATCTTGAAACTGGTAAGTTTGAGTCAAGAAGGCTTAAGAGAGGAAGTGAGTCTCATGAAAAAATCTACATCTGGGAAGGCAGGGCCTCGGCAGGAAGGGCATTTCAGGCATGTAATATGATGTGAAGGTAGGGGAGAGAAAGCCAAACAAACCTTAGATGGCTGGCAGAGGGAAGCTGAGCCAGGTGTCTTTGGAGATAAGAGCAGTGGAACTGATGACAGACCTCTTGCTTGAAGGCAAAAGGAGCTGTCAGGAGTTAGTTTGGCCTCTGCTGTGAGATAAGAACCATGCAGGTGTCTGAGAACTGCAATCTGAATAATGTTTGAAGAAGGTTTTTTTTTTTTTTTGAGGCAGAGCTTCAAGCTATCGCCCTGGATAGAGTGCTATGGTGTCACAGCTCACAGCAACCTCGAACTCCTGGGCTTAAGCAATTCTCTTGCCTCAGCTCCCAAGTAGCTGGGACTATAGGCACCCACCACAACGCCCAGCTATGTTTTGGTTGTATTTGTCATTGTTTGGCAGGCCCGGGCCGGATTTGAACCCGCCAGCTCTGGTGGATGTGGCTGGCGCCTTAGCTGCTTGAGCTATAGGCACCACCCTGAAGAAGAGTTTTTACTGCCCTCTATGTAGACAAAGGAATAAGCAATAACAGTATTGGTAGCATCCCACACATCTTAATTAATGCACTCACTACCTATGAGAAGTAGGTATTATTGTCTATACTTTACAGTAAAGTAACAAGCATCTAATGGGTTCACAGAGGTTAAGTATCTCGCCTAAAGTCACACAGCTGGGAGGAAACAGCCCAAAATTCAAATCAGAGCCTGGATGCCTGTCTGCTGCATAGATGGGAGCAGCCATTGCCAGAGGCCTGAACTTGACCTTCTTGAAGGCCTGGTGTCTTCACTGTGCCAATCCATTTTCTGCTCTTGCTCCCAACACACACACACACACACACACACACACACACACACACGCTTGTTGGGGTCCCATCCCCGGGGCAGGGTCCACGGAGACTTGTGGAACTGGTGCGACCAACTGAAGAAATATAAAGTTAGGAATGACAATAAAGAAAGAGACATGAGGCTTGGTGCCTGTAGCACAGTGGTTATGGCACCGGCCACATGCACTGAGGGTAGCGGGTTCAAACCCCTCCCAGGCCAGCTAAACAAGGATGATAACTGCCACAAAAAAATAGCTGGACATTGTGGTGGGCGCCTGTAGTCCCAGCTACTTGGGAGTCTGAGGCAAGAGAATCACTTAAGCCCAAGAGTTGGAGGTTGCTGTGAGCTGTGACACCATAGCACTCTACTGAGGGCGACATAGTGAAACTCCGTCTCAAAAAAAAAAAAAAAAAAGAAAAGAAAAGAAAGAGACAGGACAGGAGACACAGAATAAAATTTTTAAAGTGGGAATTCAGGAGATCATCGCCCATTTGTGGGCTCTGGCACTCAGCTTTTATTCAAATCTCTTTGCCCAGGTGGTAAACTGAGGTAGGGAACAAAGACACCAGCAGTTTCTCCGAGTGAGCATATCAGCTCCTATTGTTATTAACTTTAAGGATTTGAGCAGTTTTGAGAAATCTGAAACTTGAGCCTTGTTGGGGGGGTGGGGGGCAGCCTCCTATCTAGAGTCACATACACAGATTCCTAGGGAGGTGGTAAACTCGGCTAGTTCACTGTGGAGTAACACACCACTGGCTTTAATCTCCTCTGAGGAATGGGTGGGAGCGAGGCATTTTCCTCTCATCACAACCACAGAAGATTTTCCTCTGCGATAAGGGATATAAGCCCTCCAGCCCATATCTCAGGGCTCCAGCTGTTCCCTTGGTCTCTGCCTCAGGCAAATATAAATCTCCACAGTGGATATCTGCTTTGTCTGTTTAATGGGCAGGAAATGACCTAGATGATGTATCTTTTCTAGGACTTGCACAGCCTCTTCTATGGCCATTGTTTTCCCTCAGAGTGTTCACAGACTCAGCAGGGGTATTTGTGTAAGCTGTATTCCCAATAGGCCAGAGATTCAGGAAGAGCTGAACTTCCTGAAACTTGCTCAGATAAGAAATTTAGCAATGGGACAGCACCTGTGGCTCAGTGGGTAGGCTGCAGACCCCATGGGTGGCAGGTTCGACCAGGCCCTGGCCAAACTGCAACAAAAAATAGCTAGGCATTGTGGCAGGCGGCTGTAGTCCCAGGTACTCAGTAGGCTGAGGCAAGAGAATCACCTAAGCCCAGGAGTTGGAGGTTGCTATTGAAGGAAAGTACTACCATAAGAATGTGACCACCTCTCGCCCCCTACCATGAGAATGTGACCTTTTGTAACTGTTCCAGGAGATAGCCCCGAGCTGAAGCAGATAAAAGGGCTAAGCAAATGTTTAACTGTTAATCTTGTCTTAAGACAGCTGAGTAATGAACCAGAGTTCTTCTTATCTAGAAAGCCCCTGCTATGTCTGCTACCCCTCCCTACTTTGTGGTTAAAGCCCCTGCTATGTCTGCTACCCCTCCCTACTTTGTGGTTTTTGCCTTTATAAGCTTGTAAAACCTGCTGTTCGGGGCTTAACTCCTCTGCTCCTGAGAGAGTTACGAGCTAAGCCCCAGCATGCTGGAATAAAACCCTCTTGCTAATTGCATCAAGTGCCGTCTCTTGCAGTTGATTGGGGTCGTTGCGGTCCAGGACAGAGTGGGGGTCTTGTCCCAAGTCTTTCAGCTATGAGCTGTGATGCCACAGCACTCTAGCAAGGGTTACAAAGTGAGACTCTGTCTCTAAAAAAAGAAAAGAAAAGAAATTTATTGATGGCTGGCTTAAAGGTAAACTAGCTGACTTTTCTTATTTTGACCCCTTCATCTTACTTTTTATTTATTTTTTTCTGGACATATTTTTGTTTATTATTATTAAAAACAAATTATAGGCTGGGCATGGTGGCTCATGCCTGTAATCCCAGCACCCTGGGAGGCTCAGGCAGGAGGATCGCTTGAGCTCAGGAGTTTGAGAGCCTGAGCAAGAGCAAGACCCTGCCTCTACTAAAAATAGAAAAATTAGCCATAGTGGATGCCTGTAGTTTCAGCCACTCAGGAGGCTCTTGGGACAGGACGATCACTTGAGTCCACGAGCTTGAGGTTTCTGTGAGGTAGGCTGGGCAACAGAGCAAGACTGATCTCTAGGAGGCCAGGCAGTCTTATGTCTACACTGGAAAACAAAGGTAGATATGCAGGAATTCATAGCCCTCAGCCTGCCCCATGCTCCTTCCTGCCATGGCGTCACAGCTCACAGCAACCTCCAGCTCTTGGGCAAGCGATTCTCTTGCCTCAGCCTCCCAAGTAGCTGGGACTACAGGCACCCGCCACAACACCCTGCTATCTTTTTGTTGCAGTTTTCATTGTTTAGGTGGTCCAGGGTGGGTTCTAACCCACCACCCTTGGTGTATGTGGCTAGCGCTATAACCTCTGTGCTACAGGTGCCGAGCCCAGCTTACTTTTTAATTTTCCCTTTTCCTTGGGGTGCCCTCCCCTGCCAAGGACGGGGTCTTCATTCCCCATTCTGCCTGCACACACTCACGCTCACAGTGCCTCTGGTCACAGCCCAGAGGTGGTTTGGAGGAAGGAACATGATTATGAGCCCCGGGGCCGGCCTCTAGTCAGAGCTTGGCCAGAACCCATGGTCTGGAGGCAGAGGTGTAAGCAGGCAGCAGGCACCAGAGCTATCACTGGGTCGTGTGTAGCGTGTGGCAGTGTGTGTGTTCATGCAATCACTTGATAGTTAGCATCAGAGCCAGGCCTAGAGTATTCTGGGAACCAGGTATCCAGGGCTGGGCCAGAAAGACAGGTCTCTGCCTCTGGACCTTACAATACTGTCCAATAGCACTTTCTGTTCCAATAGGATGTACAGTTGCCATTGCCCCATGCGGCTAGTGTGACTGAGGAACTGAATTTTTAATATTGTTTAAGTGAAATTAATTTAAAATTAAATAGCTACATGCTACTAGAGGCTAGTATCAGACAGAACAGGTCTCCTGGGTGAGACAGGCAAGCTGGAGTAGGGCAGGAGCCCCTGGTGGTCCACAGAAGGGGCACTTCACCCAGAATCAAGTTCGGAGGAGATCGTTCTGGATCTGGTGATGTGTAGTGCCTTACATTTTTTTTCCCTCTTAACTCTTGGTGGTGCTTCTTTGATCCTTCTGTAAAAGTTGTCAATGAAGCATAACATATGGACTAAACGTGGGCAAATGCTAAGCACAGAGCCCTAATGAGGCACAGGGATGGGAGAGAGGTTTAGTTGGGGAACTGGAAACACGATGTGTGGAGGTCAGTGTGGGCAGGGGTTGGAAGGCTCCTCCTCAGGACTATTCTGACAGAACGTGGAATCTAGATCCATGTTCCTGAGGGCTGGGGTGGGGCGGGATCGAGGTGGGGAGGACAAGGGCGATTTCTGAGGAATATTAGGCAGGATTTGGTAGCAGGTAGGACTGAGATGCAGGGACAAAGGCAACTCCAGGGTAGACTTGCAGGTTATAAAGCCAAAAGACTTGACAGTTTGTGCTGTGCACTGAGGTCTTGGGATGTGGGTGGGGCAGGGACGGTTGTGTGAGAAGAGAAGGCACTGCTTCTGACACATTCAGTTTGATTTGGAGATGTCCTGAGGCAGCAGGAAATACTAGCCTGCAGAGAGGCTTGAGAGGTCAAAGCAGAAGAGGCCAGGGCTGCAGGTGGAGATTACCACACAGCAGGGAATCGTTGCTTCAGGAGCATGGGGGTAGAGGGGAGGTGAGAGAACCCACAAAGAAGCTTTAGTAGAGCATGGTGAGGGTAGGGCTGAGAGAGGAAGTGGGGGAAAGGAAGAAATGGAAACAGAAAGAAGAGAACGTCTTCTTTTGAAGCCATTATTAATGAGAAAGAATTATGACTAACTGCTTTATAGGCATGATGACATGAAACTGGGACTCTGCCCAAGCACACAGCTCAGAAGCAGTAAAGCTGGATTCAGGCTGGCTGATTTCAGACGACACACTCTTCCTCACTTTCTCTCCAGTCTCACCTTGCCCACCGTGCTCTGCTGAAGCTGGCCATGGCAGGGAATGTGGAGCAGCGTAGAAGGAGGCCCCCCAGAGCTCTCTGGGAAGTTGGGGTGGAGGGTCCAGCTGCTGGCCTCATGGGAAGGGGCCAGCAAGCACAGCCAACTTGGGCTTGAAGTTCTGGATCTCCTTGGGGCCTTAGCTCAACAGGCTATCAAGTGATCAGTGCTCAGATATTGGATGGGGGACACAGGGAAGTCAAATGTGGGGGAGCTGGGGCTCAGCATGAGTGTGGTCAAGGAAATGAAAAGGGAAGAGCAGAGCAGGTCACTGCTGCTGAAGCTTCCCCACAGCACAGAGGGAAGTGTCCAAATCTTGTCTCTTGCAACAGGGACCCTGCTCTGACCCCAGCTTCCTGATTCTTTCTAAACCTGACCACCAGAGCAGGACATCAGAGCAAAGGAGGGCTCAATGGATCCCCAGTGACCCAGAGATACTCTGAATCATGCACAGAGGTGGGGCCAGGGCTGAGAACCAGATTTCTGAATGACTATTTCGGTGCTTTTGCACCCATCAACCCTATCTCAGGATATGTTGAGCAACTAAATGGTGAACTGTGAATAGGATGATAACAGTATAGTTACAACTGGTAGGACATCCATCCCCAAATACTATGTAGTAATAATTAATGTGTCTTTGTCGACCTGGAGGGAAGTCCCTAGTGATGACATTTTTTTCAGTGACATGTTGGATGAACACAAAGGTGCCACTCTCATAACTGAAGATTGTGGACATATAGTTGGGAGGAACACTAAGTGATGGAATCTGGCCTGATTTGGTGGCTAGCTTTGACCAGATGGTATTGAATGGGAATAGAGTTAGGGTTTGTTTTTCTGGTCCTCAAGTAATCAGCTGCTTGAGAGCAAGATGTGTAGGAGGTGAACAACAACAAAGTGTGAAGACAGAGGGATTCCAGTTGGCACAGGGTTGGTAATAGCCAACCTGTGACTTGTTTGCCAAAGGCATTCGAATGAAATGGGGCTTATAGGCCCCAGACTCTGAGATCATTTGACTCTAGTGGGAGTGTGTGGTCCATTTTCAGAGTCCTGAGGGAGAAATTAGGAGAGCCCATGATTGGAGGAGGACAGGGAGATGTTGAACTGGGAGAGAAGACTCAAGGGACAGATGTTATAATGAGACCAGTGAGTTAGCCAGGCATGGAGGTGCACAGCTGTCATCCCAGCTACTGGGGGGCTGAAGCAGGAGGATCGCTTGAGCCCAGGGATTTGACATTGCAGTGAGCTATGGTAACACCACTGCACTCTAGTCTGCGTGATGGAGCAAGACTCTGTCTTAAAAAAAAATGGCCAATGATTGGCGGCGCCTGTGGCTCAGTCGGTAAGGCACCGGCCCCATATGCCGAGGGTGGCGGGTTCAAACCCGGCCCCGGCCAAACTGCAAACCAAAGAATAGCTGGGCGTTGTGGTGGGCGCCTGTAGTCCCAGCTACTCGGGAGGCTGAGGCAAGAGAATCGCTTAAGCCCAGGAGTTGGAGGTTGCTGTGAGCTGTGTGAGGCCACGGCACTCTACTGAGGGCCATAAAGTGAGACTCTGTCTCTACAAAAAAACAAAAATGGCCAATGAGTGGAGTGAATGAAGACTCATTATGAGGAAGGACATTTCTTCTTTTCTCTCTCTTCTTTCCTCCCTCCCTCCATTCTTTTTCTTCTTTCTCACTCTCTATTTTCCTCCTTCCGTCCCTCTTTCCCTCCTTCCTTACTTTCTTAATTTTTTTCTCTTTCTGACTCTTCTAGAACAAAAAGGATTTCCTAATATTTCAGCTGCCGAAAGGTGGAATGGGCCTCAATGAGACATGGTAAGTTCACCATTGTGAGAAGGAATCAAACACGAGTTGGTCAACCACTTTGTGAGAATATTGTAGAGGACATTCAAGGACCCGAGTCTCTTCACCCTGAAGTTCTGAAAAATTTTGATCCCTGGGATGGGCCAGGGTAGTAGAGTGACTCAGAGCCCAAGAAGGTCCTCCACACTGCCCATTCTCCCAGGGTCCTGGGGTTCCTTGACCAGTTGGTCTGAGTGCTTGGATTCTTTCCTCCTGGCTCCCCACTTCCTTCTGAGTCAGGCTGGAGAAATTCCTTGATAGTGGACTACTGTATACCCACAACATACTTACTGGCTGGGGCAGAGGAGGGAACAGGGTGGCTGATGAGAGTAGAGGGCAGGGCTCAGGGCTGGGCCTAGAAGACAGAAGGGCCTCAGAGGGAAAGTCCCTTCCATACAGGATCCTATTTCACCCGGGGTGTGGTAGATGCTGACTCAGGTTGGCATCCCTGGGAGAAGAGTTGAAGGAAAAGCAACCAGGAAATGGGACTGAAAAGCTGGAAAAACTTCTTGGGCAGCTAGACTGGAGCCTCTATTATAGAAGCCAGGCACTGCATGGTGGCTTAAAAATTGCCCCGAGTCGGTGACTCACACCTATAATCTTAGCACTCTGGGAGGCCGAGGCAGGCAGATTGCTTGAGGTCAGGAGTTCCAGACCAGCCTGAGCATGAGCAAGAGCAAGACCCTGCCTCTACTAAAAACAAAAAAAAAATCATCCAGGTGTTGTGGCAGGTGTGTCTAGTCCCAGCTACTCAGGAGGCTGAGGTAGGACGATTCCTGGATTCCAAACTTGAATCCAGAAGTTTGAGGTTACTGTGAGCTAGGCTGACACCCTGGCACTCTCAAAAAAAAACAAACAAAACATTACCCAGAGCTCTGGTGTGGCTGGGAATGTAGCCAAGAAGCTTGCAGCCTGGCAGGGCCACTGCATACCTCCAGGGGGAACCATTACATATATAATGTGATTGGTGCCAGGAGGCAACAGCCCTGAAGTTCTACATCAAGTTGGAAATAACAGCCATGGAACGAGGTGAGACTGGGGTCCTGGGGAAGGATGAGAAGCTCCTGCTATAGATAAGAAAAGTAAATAACTGATCTCAGTAAGAGGAGCTGCTCCTTTTGGGGAGGACTCAGCCCTCACTTTTTCCTTGTCCCACCGATCCATTCAACAATAGTGACCAAGAGCCTTCTGTGCTGGACACCATGCTAAGATGGGGGCTGTGGCAGTGAGCCAGACAAAGATACAGTCCCTTTCCTCATGAAGTTCACAGCCTAGTGTGGGACTGTCCAACAGAACTTTCTGGGTGATAGAAATAATCACATAAGCAACTGCAAACTTATAACCCTGCCAACTGCTCTGCCTTTATAGAGAGGCATGTGTGCTGGGTAAGGACCTAACTGGTCGGTTGCCTTATCTGGGGCTGGGGACAGGTTTCCTGGAGGACATAAGCCCAGAGTGGGCTGGAGGTGAGCAGGAACCCTGGAGTGCCTCTCAGTGCCAGGGTTTCTGGTGCCAGTTAGAGCTGATCATGGGGTGCAGCACCCCCTTCCACTCTTGCTGTGCATGATTCAAGGAGATTCATTTGACTACATTTTCCCTCACCTAGCAAGGCATCATGGTGGTTGCACAACAAACATGTAATTCAGCCAGTCATCAACCAACAATCATTGAGTACCAGTACAGCTCAATATACAGCAGTGACGGAGACAGACAAGGTCCCTGCTGTCGTGGAGCGTATATTCTAGTTTGGGAGATAGATCCTGTAGGAAAAAATACAGACAAAAGGTGATTTCAGGGAATCATAAGTGCCATGGGGAAGTTAAGCAGGGTCTTAAGGTACTAGGACAAAGGGGAGGGAGGCTGGGAAAAAATGAATGAGGGAATGAAGAAATGGGGAGCTATGGAGGCCAGCACAGCCTTGTAGGCTGCACCTCACAAAGCTGGTTGGAAGATTAGGAGAGGAGTCATGGAGCTTAGCTTCCCAGGGTGGAGAGCATGGGTAGGGCAGGAGGTCAGGGGTGGCTGCACTCCAGACCTCATGGCCAGGCCTCAGGGCACCAGGAGGGAGTAGATGGGGAGTCGTGCTCAGAATTCAGGGTAAAGAAGGTTGGAATTGCTGACAGAAGCAATGCTGTGTCCCCATGTCATAAGTCAGGCTTAAGCTTTGAGGCAAAAGACACACTGAGGGAGGTGGGAGTGGGGAGGACCTGGAGTAGCCTCCCTAGGTACCCTATCCTTGACCCCGGGGCCCAAGCAGGAGGCACTAAGGCTGAGGTATGCCTTGGGAGCCAAGGCCAAGGACCTGTGGATATCAGAGAGCAGTGACTCCTCTAGGGGTCAGTCCTGGGACACAGATACTGCCATAGCCTGGCCCAGCCTACCTGTCTCCAGGGAGGGGCGGTGGGGCCCTCACCAATGGGTCCCACTCAGCCTGTGAGCTCAGCCCCAGGGCTCCAAAGCTGTTCAGTTCTTTGCTGAAGGTTTCAAAGGTTCTGTGTGTGGGAAAGGGGACAGGGAGGGTCCAAGACCCAGCTTCTGATGTCACTGTAATCCAGGAAATGGATGAGGACAGCCATGGCTCTAATGCTCGTAAAGAGCCAAGTGAACATCATAGGAGGAGGTTCCCCAGAATGGGGCAAGAGCAAGGGCAGAAGAAACCAGGGCAGCTTCTAGGAGGTGGAGATGGGCCTGGTGATATAACTTCTTGCAGGCAGCAATGGGGTTGGGACCTGGGTAGGAGAGGAATGCACCGTGCTCCAAAGCTCGAACAGCTTGAGCAGAGGTGCAGAGGAAGGGAAGTGTAATCAAGTTTAGCAAAGGGCAAGACTGCAAGACTGCAAGACTGAACTTGGCCAGGTCTTTCAGGCTGAGTGAACTTGGAAATGCTTTCTCCATTCTGCCCAGCCCCTAGCCCTCTTGTTGCCAAAAATTAAAGGCCTTCAAAGTCACAGCCAGAGTATAAGGCAGCAGAGATGCAGCAGTGTGCGGCAGGAGAAAGATCTTGCCCTCCAGATTTGTACAGATTTATTTGAGTTCAGACTCCTTTGCTATGGAGGCTTGTGAGCTGGACAAGTTACTCAACTTTTTCGAGCCTCAGTTCCCTCAGCTGTAACAGAGTACTTACCTTATAGGGCAGATGGAAAAAGTAAGGTCACCCTAGGTGGAGTGTTCAGAACCGAAGAAACCTGAATTCCCTGAGCATCTATAGTAACATGGGTCTCAGCTGTGTTAAAGTGACAGTGAAAGGCTGAGTCCTTTGCTGCCTCTTGTACAAACTTCTCTAGGGACACTCAGGTTGTATCTATTCTGGCTTTGCTCGTTTCTTCTGGAGCCACCTCTCCAACCAGGGAAGAGCCAAGACCTCATCACCCTCTGCTGGGGGTGTATGTGTTGGTATTTGCTAACAGAAATTGCACAAAACTGACCCCACTTCCTCCCTCCGTCTCTTTCTCAGCATTCCTTGTGGGCTCCCACACTTCCAAAGGCTAAGACAGGGTCCCCATCTCTTTCAGATTTCCCATTATCAAGTTAAGGACAGGCAGCTTCCACATCTTCTCCACTCCTGGCACTCAAGTTCAGGCAGGCTGGTACCCTTTGATGAGCCTGTGCTGGGCCCTGGCTGGGGAAACGGTTCATCCCCACAGCTGGCCCACCGCTGAGTCCCCTGGTGCTCTGGAGTGGAGGGCCACTGCCAGTGGCATTGCACAGAGAGCTGCAGAACTCTCAACTCATGAAAACTCCATCCCAACCTCAAAAGAAAAGGCTTGACCAAACTCTAGCACAGCTTCTAGCTGCAGAAGGCTGTGTCTCTAGGATGACCTCAGCCCCTTTTAAAGTGCCTGCTTGAGAAAGCTCAGTGCTGCCAGGAAAATTGTCCTAGCCTATGCCTGATGACAGGTCCCTAACCTGCTTTACCTAGAGCACTCACTGAAAGGGGCTTACATTGTCTTTCTCTTATGGCTCACAAGCATCTCTCTCAGGACCAGAGAGTTCTTCCTCTGAAATAGTCATCAAGAAGGGCAAGGCCCCTGTCTTCCATTTTCTGTGGGAGGACAGAACCCTAACTTATTTCTTCAGAATATTAGGGGGTAATATTTCTTTACATACTTTGCTTATATACTGTTTTTGTACAGATTGAGTCAAAGTTATAAGCATGCCCTTCATCCAGATGTATGCACTGTACCCAATAGATGTGAATTCACCCATCCCTCCTCCCCCAGAACCCTAAATACCTGCTGAAACACACAGCTGCTTCATCCCATCTGCTCCAGTTCTACTGACTCGCCCTCCTCCCTTCTAAAGGCCCAGTCACCTCTGTACAAATAAGGGGGAGCTCAGCTTTCCCCCTACTGTCAGTAACTGAATAAACTCTATTCTCATTGCTTTAGCTAACAGCCAGCTGTGAATCTTTGGTACCACCCAGCAGAAGATTCAGCCTATGCCCTTCTTAGCCCTGCTCAGACCTGGACAAATCTGCCCCTCTGCTGCTCAACATGGGGCTGGGGCAGCCTGATCAACCTGGAGGCCATGAGACTCTGAGGCTGACCCCTGGGCAGGAGCACCCCAGCATGTGTGTGTCAGGGGGCTGGCAGAGGGGTGTCAGGTAGGAAGTCAGCACAGATGGGCATGGGCAAGCACCTCTTTGGTTGCCTCAGACAGGAGAGAAAAGCAGGGATAAAAACTTTGCAACACCCCCAAGAAGGTGAAACCTGAAAGGAACAAGAGTTGTCTAGGCTGGCGAGGAGCCTGGTTGTGGTGACCCCTCCCGCTCCTGTGAGTTTCCACCCTGGGTCTCACCATGGTTGGCTAATTGTTTTATGATAACTAGAAGCACTTGGAGAAATGGGCCTTTCTCTTATTAGGCTTGCCTGTACCCGTCTTCCTGCCCTGCCCGGGCCTGGGCATGGAGGAGGCTACAGCAAACACCAGCTGTCTCGGGGATGAAGGGTTAGAGAGAGGATTCAGTTGGAGGTACCAGTGGGGGAAGGCAGGCGAGGGGGTGAGCAGTGGAAAGTTGGGAAGCACAAAAGGCATGGCAGTAAGGCCAGGGAGGAGAGCACGGTGGAGGTGCCAGACCAACATAGAGGGCCAGGACAGGGGGCTAGAGGTGATGGGGGGCTGCAGCAAGGACTTCTGAGGTTGTGGTTGGGGTTCTACCCATGGATGGGGAGGCCAAGAGTTTAAGGATCCAGGTGCCTGATGGAACGTTTCAAAGACAGTGTCAAGGCCTTTGGGCCTTGAGGGTTGGTAGGAGCTGGAATGAGGAAGAAAAAGGGGAGCTCTGGGCTCAGCTATCTTGCCTTGGTTTGTCTGCTGGGCTTGGACACTGTGGGGCCCTCGTGTGTGCTCCTCGTTCCCTGTGCCTGAATCCCCACCCCACCATCACTCACGTCACCTGACCATTTCCCTTGCCTGCCAAGGACCTCCCTCCTACCCCTTCAGGAACTGGTGGAAACTCCCTAAAGCTCAATCTCATCTCTCTCTCGGTCCAGTCCAGCATCTGTCGCCTGCCTGTTGAGTGTAGGCCTCTTGGTCAGAGCTCACATCCATGAGAATACCTTGGGGACAGAGGCTCCATAGTCTGCCTCATTTTGACACCTCTAACCCTTGGGCAGTTGCTCTAGAAAAAGGAATCTCACATTTAGTGTGACATGCACGTCTCAGCTGTATTGTGAATCCACTTCTGTGGAGACCAGGGCTGGGCTTACCAGCCAGGCTGGTCTCTTCTGCACACACACACTGCTCCTCCAAGGCCATTATTCTCTATTTTTTAAGCCATTACACTCTCTTTTACACCTCTACAGGAAGTTTGGGGGAAAATTCTGGTGGTGGCGGCAGCTGTGTAAGGACCTGGGCAGGGGTGGGTGCTCTGGGCTAGCTGCCTACAAGTTTGGGGCACTGGGCCAGGGACACTGACCTGGCCTCAGGGATAGATATCACAACCCTTCAGCTGGAGAAAGAGGTCTAGATTTGCACACAATCAAATCTCTGCTCTCTGAATATGCTTAGACGCATGCTTGTATAGGCACAAGCTCTCTCTGTGGCTACTGAGAATATGGAAGCGCTGGCTGCCCTTGGGGTGCAGTGGGGCGGGACAGGAGGGAGACTTGTCACTGTACACCCTTTTGCACCTTTTAGAGTCTGAGCCTTGTGAATGTGTTACTTCTTTTTTTTTTTTTTTGTAGAGACAGAGTCTCACTTTATGGCCCTTGGTAAAGTGCCATGGCATCACACAGCTCACAGCAACCTCCAACTCCTGGGCTTCAGCGATTCTCTTGCCTCAGCCTCCCGAGTAGCTGAGACTACAGGCGCCCACTCCTTTTTCCATTTTTACACATGACACCCTCCTCTGTGCTTTCAAGGCTGACACCTGCATCCCTTGGCCTCCTTGGTTCCACTTGGAGCTGCTCTGATCTGGGTGGCAATAACCAGTCACCGAGCCATGTATGGGTGGTAGTGGTAGGGGCAGCAAAAGCCTGGCTCCGGTGGCCCAGGCAGGGACTGCTCTGAGGCCTTACACTCCACAGCTGAGAGGATGCTCTTGTTGGCTTCATACCCCTCCCTGGTCACCCCTGGGAACAATTAATAAATCACTCAGGGTGTAAGGTAAATCTCTCAGTGGAAACCTGAGAGCCCATAATTTCAATCTTAGCCATAAGTCTTTACTTTTTTCTGTTAATTTATCCCACATCAGGTCTACATTTAAGCCATACTAAACTTCTAGTTATTTTGCCATTTTTGTGTCTTAGTAGTTGCCGTTTTTCTTTTTTTTTTTTTTGTAGAGACAGGGTTTATGGCCCTCAGTAGAGTGCCGTGGCCTCACACAGCTCACAGCAACCTCCAACTCCTGGGCTTAAGCGATTCTCTTGCCTCAGCCTCCCGAGGAGCTGGGACTACAGGCGCCGTTTTTCTTTTTAATTAAATTTCCCTTTGCCCTCCATCCTTTAAGTCTTTGGTCAGTGTCCCTCCCTTAGTTCTCCAACAATGCTACTTCCCTCTTGTATTCTCAGGACACTCTGGGTGAGCCTCACTATAGCACCCATCTCAGCAAATTTAACTAGTTTTACTTGGGGTCTAGCATGGTGCTAGACAGAGAGTAGGTGTAAAATAAAAATGACTTTAAATAAATATTAGTTCCCCAAAATGCTATGACTCTAGGCTTTTCAGACACTGAATTTCTTCCATCTTCAATCAAAAGGGGCTGTCACGTTTCCTTCCCCCGGAGCTCTGTATTCTGTTGTTGATGTTTCTCAGATTACTGAAACCTTGTCAGAGTGAAGCAGGGTGGTGTGTTGTAAAGGACAGTATCTTCTGAACAAGCAAGGCAGACCTAAAAGACTTATACAATCAGTTCTGCAGAAAGCAATTTAGATGGTGTCACTGAGAGAGAAAGGATGACAGTGTGTTGGTGCAACAGCTACTCCTGAGGCTCAAGCTGCGCCTGTGGCTCAAGCGGCTAAGGCGCCAGCCACATACACCTGAGCTGGTGGGTTCGAATCCAGCCCTGGCCGGCCAAACAACAATGACGGCTGCAACCAAAAAAATAGCCTGGCATTGGGGTGGGCTCCTGTAATCCCAGCTACTTGGGAGGCAGAGGCAGGAGAATTGCTTGAGCCCGGGAGTTGGAGGTTGCTGTGCGCTGTGATGCCACAGCACTCTACCCAGGGTGACAGCTTGAGGCTCTGTCTCAAAAAACAAAACAAAACAGCTACTCTTGAGTCCCTTGCTTGGATTCAGGCAGTAGCTTTGCCCCAAATTCCAGGAAATCGTAAACAAGGAGTCTTCCCTTGCTGGATTGGTCCTCATTCAGAGATCAGGCCTGACTGGAAGGTAGCAGGCGGCCCTAAAGAGATGATAGAATGAGGAGTGGGAAAGGAGTTAGAGGGTGGGTGCCTGCTTTGGTTGTGGAGCGACCCTGCTCCCCAGTTGGGGCACAGGAAACAGACTTTGCAGGGAAGAGTAGAAACAGGTCTAGAGGAAAAGAGCCTTATTCTGGGGCAAAGGCCCTTTTGAACCTATCCATTTATAGACATCTTTGAGTTTTTCTCTCAAGTATTTTGCACTTTGTTAAGCACAGAAATCTGCTCTCATAAACATGCTGAAGGCCCAGTATTGTGCTCACACCTGTAACCCTGGCATTCTAGGAGGTTGAGGTGGGAGGATTCCTTGAGGCCAGGAGTTGAGATCAGTCTGAGCAAAGGCAAGGCCCTGTGTTGACAAAAAAAAAAAAAAAAAGAAAGAAAGAAAGAGAGAGAGAGAGAGAGAAAGGAAAGAGGGAGGGAGAGAGAGAGAAAAGGGAAAAAGAAAAATTAGCCAAGTGTTGTGGCATATGCCTGCAGTTTCAGCTACTCAGGAGGCTGAGTCAGGAGGATTGGTTGAGCCCAAGAGTTTAAGGTTGCTGTAAAACTATGACAATGCCACTGTACTCTATACTCTAGCCTGGGCAACAGACTGAGACTCTGTCTCGGGAAAAAAAAACATACTAAAGGATAAATGAAACCTTTATTAGCCCCCAGAACATTTTCCAATACTGAAACAAAAAGTAAAATGTAGGGATGAGGAAAACCAAGGCACAGAGAGGACCTACAAGTGCCCCAGAACTCACCATGGACACACAGCAGAGGTCTTCTCTTCATATCAAGGATATGGATAGGTGAGAAAGGCTGCTTTATTCCACCGAAATAAAGAGATAGGCCTAACCACCACAGCCCAAATGAAAAGATAAGCATAGTTGTGACATCAGGCCAGGACAGTTAGAACTTGCTAGTATAGAGGGTGATAATCCACTTGGGCACACGGAGGAAGCCAGGTAAATAGGAGGCCAGCCAGCCTAGGCTGGAGACATTTGAGACAACAGAGCTCAAAGACAAATAGTCTTGGACAGGACGGCCTGGGGACAAGAGGAAGAAGAGGATTAGACCCTCATTTCCCACTCCTCAGACACTCCAGCCTCGGCTTAGAGACCAAGGGAGGAGTTAGTGGGGAACAGAAGGCATAGCAGTCAAGGCTGGCTGCCACGCAGAACTCTTACCATCCACATCCCGAAGGCCATATCGTCGAGCTAGGTCACAGGATGGCAGCACCTTACCACTCAGGCTCAGGATATTGGGGTCTGTGGGCACACAGAGAGCTGGAGATGGCAGGCATAGGAGTGTGTAGTCACAAAATTTGGGCCCAACTGGACATGGTGCCACTGAGACAGACTCAGAAGCCCTGGAGAACTGTTTCTTTTTGTTCTTAGGAAGGTTCTTAAGCCTTTAGCTCTTCGTCACAACTTCAGGAGCCAATTCTTAAGGCTTCCAGACCTCAAACTGGGAATCCTGACTCTTCGGGCCCATGAAAGCCAGTGAAAATAAGGGTGTATTCCTTAACCACCCCCGGAACGAGATCTAGGCTCTGCCTGCCACCGCCCTCCGATCCTATGTGCACTTCTGATTACTAGCCTCCCCTAACCTCTTTACCTGTTGCCAAAGCCACCACACATTTGCCACTCATTTCTGTGGTTTCTGCTGATGAGAAATGTGATCTGAACTAAAACACAGAGATGGAGAAATAGAGGATTAATTTCTAAGAGCACTGCCCAAATCTCTTCTCTCCCTTCCAGCTTAGTCCCCATTTCCTCCAGGAGGGATGGGCAGGGGACGAAAGAGGGTGGTGAGGGTGGGACTTAATTTCTGTTCCAGGAGAAAGAGGCCAAAGACCTTGCACAGGGCCTGTAGGGCTCAATGTCTTGGAATGCATCAGAGTCACTCCAAGCAAGCCCTGTACCCTGGCACCAGGCCCTGCTGCCTTTCCTAATTGGAAGGATCTGGTAAGGACCTGCCACTAGTCTCTATACCTTCTAGGTTACTTAAGTGCAAGGGTCAAGTGCATGGGATCTTAGTAAGTAAGGGTATGTCCTTTCCACTTATGACATATGTGACCCTGAACAGGTTTTAAAGTCCCTCCAGGCTCCAGGTTTGCCACCTGTAAAATGGAGATAGTATCTCCCTTATAAGATTAAAGGAAATAATGTATGTATGATGCTCAGCCTTGCACCTGCAACAGTGAGCACCAGTGAGTGGGAGTATTTACTCTTGTTACTGTCTTGTCATGAGGATGGAGAGGCTGATTCCCCTGCATTCTCTGCTTCCCTCCTTCTCCCCTTCTTAACCTGCTTAGTCAGTGGATCCTGTTGGGCCTCCTCCTTTGCCATATGCTCCTTCACCAGTTCTGTCTGCACCAACCCTGGCCACAGAGACACGTAGCTGACCCCGTGGCGTCGCAGCTCATGGGCACAGTCAGCAGCCAGCTTGTCGCACTGTGAAGAGATGGAAGGTAGGTTGAGAGCCAAGGCATTTGGTCCTGTCACCTTCCTCCCCTGCCCTGTCTGCTCCCACTGGGGATGCCCCATCTGTCTGCCCTTCGTAGCGACGGCCTCTGAGGTCTCAGCTGCCCACCTTTCCCAGTGCAATGCCTATTCTGGCTGACCAAGGGGAGCCCAAGCAAAAGAACCATCCCTTGATGAGGCAGAGCGGGAGGTGAGAGCAGCCAGCCTTATCATTCTGACCAGCGGCGATGGTACCTCTTGAGCTATAGGTACCATCACTGTCTTATACCTTCCTCGCTCCTATGCCACTGAGTCCTCACCGCAGCTTTGCCCACACCGTAGGGGACGTTGAACATATACTGCAGGCCCCCGGGGGAGGAGATGACCACAATGAGTCCCCGGCCAGCTGGTACCATCAGTCGTGCCCCATACACCGAGCACAAGTAGTGGCCTCTGGAAGGTGGGGCAGAAAAGAAAGAATGAACTGTGTTAGTGCTGGCCAGGGGGCCACAGCCTCTGTCCTCTCCTAGTCATAGTCGGCTGGGGGAAGGTTGCTTAGAGAAGTTAGGGGCCCGAGGCCACATTCTGAGAGGAAAACCAGTCACATTAACACTGACAGATGAGAAACGGCAACCTCAGAAGATATAATGGAAGAAAAGAGCTCTGTCAAGATAGCAATTACAAACAAAACAGTTCAGGGAGAAAAACTTTAATAAATGTATAGAGTCTACATGGAAAAACTATAAAATGTAAAAGGACAAGTGTAGATAAAATTGTTTAAAGAAAAACTGACATGTAAAATATCATTCTATGTAAATTTTGTTTCATTGGCTTATCTGTTGTTATTCCTGTACTGCGTTCTTTTAACTACTATGTCATTGTACATTTTAATATGGTCACTGGCAAGGATTAGGGAAGCCAATTCTCCTCCCTCCCAGGACATTACTCTTCTTTATTCAGAATTTTCCTGGCTATTCTCATGTGTTTATTCTTCTCATTGAACTTTAGGTTGTCAATTTTGCCAAAGAGTCTTATTGAGCTATAATTTAAATTGACCGAATCTACGGATTACATGGTATCCCCAAAATGGAAAAATGGGAAACTACAGTTAAATGTACCTTTGTTTACAAAATATTATTAAAAACTTTTACAGAATATTTACACACACCCCCCCCCCCCAAAAAAAGTCTTTTTTCTAACTCATGGTGAATGTGTTCCAAGATATCTCTCATTATCCGTGATTCCTATGTTAACTTTCAGAACACCCTGCAGCTTACATAGAAATAATGTTTCACACATCAATTTTTCTATTTTCTTTGAAGGGCCATGGATGTGGGCACTGGCCAATCTCCAGCTTTTAGAGTTTTCCTTTCTTGTCTTTGGACTGACCATGCCCCTCTGTCCTCACAATCTTTCTTCCACTTTGGAAATCACAATTGCAGTCTAATCCTGCTTCTCTGGGATTGTGCCTAGAGTACCAAAATCAGAGGGGCACGTGTTCTCACATGTTCTTGTCACAGATTTGCAGATACTCTCTTGGTACCTCTTATAGATCACATCCCTCAAGTGTAGTTTAATTACACAAGAGGGTAGCGTCGTTCCAACATACCAAACACAACTGCTGCGTATTATGCTGGGCAAATTCGAAGTGCTGTGTTTCATCTCACCCCTATGACAGATGTATGTGTGACCCCATGACACCCCTGCCCTCCTACTTCTGACCTGGGAGTGCCTTCACTGTGGGTCTGGAGTGAGGACGTGGAGGCTACAGACAGCTGGTGCTCACTCTTTCTTATTAAAGTTCTTTTAAACAAAACAATTTCTCCATCTAACAATTTTTGAAAATGTAGACTACTGGCAGGGTCTGCGGCTCAGTCCACTTTCCTCTGTGGCAGGAGGGCCTGTCTGTGCCGGCCCCATATACGAGGATGGCAGGTTTGAACCCAGCCCCAGCCAAACTGCAACAAAAAAATAGCCGGGCGTTGTGGCGGGCACCTGTAGTCCCAACTACTCGGGAGGCTGAGGCAAGAGAATCAACTAAGCCCAGGAGTTGGAGGTTGCTGTGACCTGTGTGTCACCATGGCATTCTACCGAGGGCGATAGAGTGAGACTCTGTCTCTACCAAAAAAAAAAAAAAGGAAATGTAGACTACTGGTTGTGTGCATTACTGAAAGAAGGAAGCTCCCTTTTGGGTTTTGCATCTGGATGGACAGAGACAAAGGCCAGAGAGAGGCCAAGGGCTTGTTCAGATGAAAATAACTGAGAGAAATAAGGCAGAAGTTGACATTTCCAGGTACAGACTTACCTGGATGGAACTTCTCCAGAGATAAGCTGGACAAATGGACAGAAAGTAGGAGAAAGTGATGGGGGAGGCCAGAGGGGAAAGGAGAAGGAATGCAGGGAAAGGTCTGGCCATTGAGCTGACTGAGTGATGGGAGACTGGCCCCTGACAGTGGCACAAGAGGAGCACCCACCTGAGTCCAACATTGTTGATATCATCCCACATGGAGGCAGGGTTTTCCCAGAATGCCTTGTTCCTGTTGTTCAGGATTGTCTGGAAGCACCAGGAGGGTGATCAATTGGATGATTTGAAAGCACGAAGGTATGCAAGGCTGGGCAATGGAAGGGATGAACAGGGACACGGACTTGGGTCAGAAGGGGAGGTCAGGAGCGTGGAGCTAGGATCAAAGTTCAAAGGGTACCTGGACCCCAGCATAAGCATTGTTGACCAGCACATCTAGACGCCCCTGCTGTTCCTGATCCACTTGCTCAAACAGGCTTCGCACTTCACTCTCCTGGCTTGAATCACACACCACAGGCACACACCGGCCCCCAAGTGATTGAGCCTGGAGAGAGATAGGGGACCTGAGCTCACAGTTGCATACATGTGGTGATTCATAATAATTTCAACTAAAGTGGACTTGAGATCTCAGTAGGCAATCACAGGAAAGCCAGCACTGAGGCAACATGGCAGGCCACACTGCCCTCTGGTGTCTGTTTGAAGAGTTTTCAGGAAGGACAGGCCCTCCTGCCACAGAGTAAAGTGGACTGAAATCTCAGGTTTAATAATCTACATTTACTGAGACCTATTATGCGCAAGGCATGATACTATGCAAGTGGAGG
Organism: Nycticebus coucang; assembly: GCF_027406575.1. Taxonomy (NCBI): domain Eukaryota; kingdom Metazoa; phylum Chordata; class Mammalia; order Primates; family Lorisidae; genus Nycticebus; species Nycticebus coucang. Next base: position 29,777,927 of record NC_069785.1, on the reverse strand, counting down.
GTAAGGGCAAGTAAGTCATAGAGACTGCTCTTGAGAAATGAGTATCTCCTTGTTAGTATAGTGGTGAATTAAAAAAAGAGAGAAAAGAGTAATTATCGTTTTCCACATCCTTGGTCATTTCCATCTCTCATGCCCTTAGTGCCCACCCTTCACCACTTACCTGGAACCCCTACTCAATCCCAGCCCTCTTACCCTCACTCCACCAATGCCCCTACTCAGTAACTGAAAAAACAAAATCAAAGCTATTAGGCATGAACTAGTTCTACTTCCTGTTCTATGTCACTCTCTACAAATGTGGCCCTATTCTCCAACTTCAGAGGAAGAAGAGCACCTTAGTCAAGAACAATCCTGCTATTCTCCAAATCCATGCTCTGGGTCCCTGTTATCCCAGTCCCCATCGCCAGAACCATTGCAAAGCTTTCTTTTTTTTGAAATAGGGTCTTGCTCTGTCATCTAGTCACCCAGGCTGGAGTACAGTGGCTCAGTCATAGCTCACTGCAACCTCAAACTCCTGACCTCAAGGGATCTTCTTGCCTTAGCCTCCTAAGTAGCTGAGATATAGGCATGCAACATCATGCCTGGCTAATTTTTAATTTTTTTGTAGCATTTGGGGTCTCAGTATGTTGCCCAGGCTGATCTCAGACTCCTGGGTTCAAGACATCCTCCCACCTTGGCTTTGCAAAGTGCTAGGATTACTGGCGTGAGCCACTGCCTCCAGCCTGCAATACCTACTAACTACTTAACCTCCAGTCTTTCTGCCTTAAATTAATTCTTCATAATTTAGTCAGTACAAACTATCTAAAACACAAATCTGTTCAAAATCTCCTAATTGAATCACTATATCTTAACGGATAATGCTTAAATTCTCTACTAGGATCTTCCAAGATCCACTCTTTCCTCTCTAACCTCTCACCCACTACTCCTTCCTTGCATTATTTCACAACACCCACACTCTTTCACCATAGGCTCTCTGATTTAGTAATTCCTCTGCTAGAATGATTTCCCTAATTTCCTTTACGTAACTCTTACCTTTCAAGACTCAGTTCAAAAACTACCTCCTCCAGAATTCTTCCCCAAGCAACTCCCCTTGTACTATCTCCATACCTCTACAGCATTCTGTATATAATCTCCCTCTTATAACTTACCATATTCATATTACTTTGAAATGATTGGTTTCTGCATCTGACTTTTTTTTTTTTTGTAGAGACAGAGTCTCACTTTATGGCCCTGGGTAGAGTGCCATGGCATCACACAGCTCACAGCAACCTCCAACTCCTGGGCTTAAGCGATTGCTTGCCTCAGCCTCCCGAGTAGCTGGGACTACAGGCGCCCGCCACAACGCCCAGCTATTTTTTGGTTGCAGTTCAGCTGGGGCCGGGTTTGAACCCGCCACCCTCGGTATATGGGGCTGGCGCCTTACCAACTGAGCCACAGGCGCCACCCTGCATCTGATTTCTTGTTGGACTCTATTTTTTTTTTTTTTGTAGAGACAGAGTCTCACTTTATGGCCCTCGGCAGAGTGCCGTGGCCTCACACAGCTCACAGCAACCTCCAACTCCTGGGCTTAAGCGATTCTCTTGCCTCAGCCTCCCGAGTAGCTGGGACTACAGGCGCCCGCCACAACGCCCAGCCATTTTTTGGTTGCAGTTTGGCCGGGGCTGGGCTTGAACCCGCCACCCTCGGCACATGGGGCCGGCGCCCTACCAACTGAGCCACAGGCGCCACCCTGGACTCTATTTTTTAAGAGCAAAAATATCAGTTTTGGTAACCCCAGTGCTTTACCCAATGACTAGCAATTCATGGATGCTCAATTATTTAACTGAAATCCAACAGAAGTCAAGTGAAAATGTACAGTTCAATAAATTCTTGCCTAAAATAAAGGAAAGCACAGGTCTACAACTTTTTAGTTGCAATTCCAAAATCCCTGACACTCTCAAACACAAAGTTTTTCCATAAAACTTTGGAAAAAGTGGCAAATTCGACCATACCTAAAGTTATTTATGGGGCTTATTTATTCCACTTTGAGTCTTGTTGAGTATATTAAGGTTTCAGGTAAGTGATCAGGAAAGGGAGTGGTTAAGTAGAAGGCATTTCTCAGGTAGTTTCTGCAATTGTGGTCCAGGAGGAAGTACTCACCTCCTGAGCAGTGACCTGAAGGGTGTCCAGATGACGGCCAGTGATATAAACTGTGGCGCCTGCTTGGCAGAGCTGCAAGGCGATGCCACGGCCAATACCCCTGGAGGCACCAGTCACCACACACACTTGGCCTTTCATGGGAGACACCATAACTCACAGGCAAAGGCGAGAAGTCTGTGGAAACAAAGACTTGCTCTGTGGGAAGACTGCAGATTGTGTGTGGAGGGGCTAAGAGAGGGAGCCAATATCGGAATTCTTTCGGGGCAGAGAAGTTTCAGCGGAGGACAACAGAGTGCGAATCCTAGGGCAAAGCTAACCCGCTTTTGCGAGGCCCAGGGAGTATGGAAGATGCTGGGTGGGGCTGTCCAGGGCTGGAACCTATTGCGACCCTCTCAGTGGGGCTGTCTGGGGGCATAAGGGGAGATGTGTCGCTATAGCTTCAGGGTGAATCCACGCCAGCCCTGGGCTATCTGGAGCTCTGGCACCTGGTCGGGCCTAGTCAGGAGAGCGGCTTCCATGTCCGGCATGAGCGCGAAGCCTGAAGACCCAGAGACCTAACTGGGAGGAGCTCGCGCCCCTTACCTGCTACCTGTGCTGCTTCTAGGGTTCTCGCGTTGTCTAGTTCTCCATACCTGCAGTTCGAGAACTTTAATTCCGACCGCAGTGGCGGGACGAGGTGATTACGGCTGGAGTGGAAGTTCGTATTCTAGCCCAGGTTGAGCTGACGACGTGGAAGCGAGGTTCAAGGATCGCTTGGTAGCAACTGGGTCGATTACTTTCTGGAGCCGAGGGGGCGGAGTCCTGACCGTGGTTTGGGACTGGCAAATGCGGGCGGACCTATGTGGGACACACCCTTCCCGGTTCGCGTCCGTCGCGGAACTATGACGTGTACGGAGCGCGCCAGGGATTCTGAACTAGGTGGAGACTAGGCTCACAGCCCGCGGCGTTGAGAATTAGGTCTGCGGCCAACGAAGCTTTTGCGGCCGGAGAGCTTCCGAGGCACGCATGGGGCTAGGTCTACGCTCTCCCCGCAGGGTGGGGTGCCGGTTCCCAGCTGGTTGCAAACGGGGGCGTGGGGGCAAGGGGTCGGCACGTTCCTCACCAGGCCGCGAGCGGCAACCCCGGCCACCTCCAGATGGGCGCTCGGATTCGCACCCTCACCTGAGTCCCGAAGCTCTTGGGTATTTCCGTCGGGCGCTGTCCGCGCTGAAGGAGTCTCCCAAGACTGGGGAAGAACGAGGTAGGGAACAACTTCGAGGTTTAGACCAAGAGTCTGAAATCCAGGACAGACAAGGAAACTCTGGGGCTGGCCAAGGCATGAGGACTTAATTCCTCAGGACCTCTTCCTCGGTCTCCGCCCCTTAGTTAGTGATGCATTATAATCACATTGTCTATTCAGTTTCTTTAAGATATTTCTTTCATATCTTTACAGAACTGATGGTGCACAATATTTTGAAGGAAGTGGAGGCTCATGCCTTAGCCTTGACCACGAACAGGACTGGTAGTGAGATGCTGCAGGAACTGTTGGGGTTCAGTCCATTGAAACCATTCTGTCGAGTATGGGCTGCTTTGCGTTCGGACTTGCGCTTTGTGGCCTGTCACCGGTGTGGGGTCCATGTATTGCAAAGTGCTTTGCTACAGCTGCCTCGATTGCTGGGGAATCCGAAGGAGGAGGAGGAGGAGGAGAAAGAGGATGGGAAGGATGGTCCCATGGAGACCCTGGAGGAGCTTGTTCTGGGACTAGCTGCTGAGGTGTGTGATGATTTTCTTTTCTACTGTGGAGACACACATGGCAGCTTCATGGTCAGAACTCTGCTGCAGGTGTTAGGCGGGACTATCTTGGAGTCTGAGAGAGCCAGGACCCGTGGCTCCCAATCACCTGGTAAGTATTACAAGAAACAGAAGTGAACCTAGAGTGAAGGAAAGTTTAGAAGGAGACATAAGCAGAAGAGGAAGTCTTCACAGGGAGCTTGACCTTGAAAAATTAGCAGAGAGGGCGGCGCCTGTGGCTCAGTCGGTAAGGCGCCGGCCCCATATACTGAGGGTGACGGGTTCAAACCTGGCCCCGGCCAAACTGCAACCAAAAAATAGCCGGGCGTTGTGGCGGGCACCTGTAGTCCCAGCTACTCGGGAGGCTGAGGCAAGAGAATCGCTTAAGCCCAGGAGTCGGAGGTTGCTGTGAGCTGTGTGAGGCCACAGCACTCTACCAAGGGCCATAAAGTGAGACTCTGTCTCTAAAAAAAAAAAGAAAAAAGAAAAATTAGCAGAGAAATTAGAGGAGTACTTGGAAGGCCAAAAATCAGTGTGTGCAGAGGCCCAGAGGTAAGGAGGTACAGTTGAGGGGACCGCTATTAGGTTAGGGGCAGGAGGATAAGGTAAGTCAGAGCTACAAATTTCAAGCTTTTTTTTTTTTTTTTACCACAACTCAAGGTAAGAATTTTTTTAAACATGGCACTAGTATAAATACACATCCTGGACTTAAGCAAAAGTTCAGGGAACAATACCTTTGCTACATGCAACCCACTCTGTTATTTACCCCCCTTTTTTCCTTATTCTGCTCCATTCATTTACAAAAAAATGTTGGTTGGGACCTCTAAATTGATTTCAGGGTACATTCACAGGCTGTGATCTACATTTTGAAAAACTCAGAGAAATAAGTTTAGAGAATTAAAATGAGGCCTGATTTTGATGGGGTTGAATACCTGGCTAAGGAATTTGAACTATTTCCTAGAGGACATGAGGGAGCTGGTTGAAGTTTCTTAGAGAAATGACAACAGAAATGCAGTCTCAGTTTAATCATCCAGAAGAGACATGCAGTTGTATCACATTTGTTCTGCATCTCCAAACTGAATCCTTGTTCATCTGTGCAATTCTTTTTCCTCCTCCTGGGTGGCAGTTTGTGATCTCACTGCTGCACATATTCTTGATCTTTTTTCAGAAGCACGAAGGGTCCCAGCTCGGGATTGTAAGCCAACTGATTTTGAGGTCCCTGAAACCTTCTTGAATTGCCTTCAGGACCTGAGTTCCTGCTTTTTGAAGGACATTGCTGGTAAGGAAGGAAGTAAGAAAAGGGTCTAGGATCTACTTTTCTGGAGTTGATTACCACCAAGCAATGCCTTTAGGTCAGGCTATTCATTCCTTTTCAAATCTGGTCTGTTTTGATTTTGCAAAGCACTGTATATGGACACTTTGTGTCTCTTATATCTTGTTGCTTCAGGTTTGAGATTGTGTGGTTTATCTGGTTTTGGGGAAAGCTGCTTTATTTCGGCCCTTTCCCCACAGTGTTTATCACCGACAAGATCTCCAGTTTCTGCCTTCAAGTGGCCCTACAGATTTTATACCGCAAACAGCCTCAGTTCTGTGCCCATCTCTGCAATGCTGTGATTGACTACCTGAGAACTCGTAATTCCTCAGCAGATGGCAGGTATGATCAGGGCCACGGGATTGACCAGGTGGGAAAAAAAAATTTGCTGTGTGAAACAAATGAGGTGATGTGGTGCAACTTAATTTTAGATGAAGTGACATTAAGACTGTCTGATCCACTTCTTGTCTCCAGTCCCCTACTGGTATTTCTGCGGGATCAGACGAGCTCCAGACTCCTAGAGCAGGTGCTGCTGGTGTTGGAGCCCTCAAGGCTCCAGAGTCTCTTTGAGAATCACTTCCAGGGGCAGTTGCAGACACTGGCTGCACATCCCATTGCCAACTTCCCTTTGCAACGTTTACTGGATGCAATTACTACCCCTGAGTTGGTGAGTTGGAAACTTGGGATGGGTCTCTTTCTGCTAATTTTTTTTTTTTTAATAAGCGTCTCAAGCTGTCACCCTGGGTAGAGTGCCATGATGTCATAGTTCACAGCAACATCCAACTTGGGCTCAAGCGATCCTCTTGCCTCAGTTTTTCTATTTTTAGTAGAGATAGAGTCTTGATTTTGCTCAGGCTGGTCTTGAACTCATGAGCTCAAACAATCCACCCACCTGGGTGGAATGCTAGCACTCCCAGAGTGCTAGGATTACATGTGTATGCCAACGTGCCCGGCCTCTTTCTGCTAATTCTTGATCACTGGGCCTTATTTCATTGTGTAGCTGTCTCTATATATGTTAGACAATGGGCTGGTCATGCCCTTGAAAAAATAATCCTCAGGGTTTTCCAGAGCTTAGGGTGAAGGTACCCTCCTGTCAGAGAGGATTTGTTTTGGTTTTTCTAAGGTATGAGTACAAATGGGAAACTGGCTTAATTCAAGTTTGCACCTGGAGGTTCCATGGCCCACTCAGACTCTGGGTAGTTGGCTACAAGTCCAAGTGTTTGCTGGGGCTGTTGCCATAGCTTCTCTTTTCTTTTGCTACTTAGCACCAAGGTAGGCTTCCCTGTGGTCTCATGGGTTGGGAGTTAAGAGTGGCGGAGCAAATTTAATTCTAGTGTTCCCTTGCCCCTAGTTCTGCCTTACACATACAGAGGACACACTGAAAGTCCCTTTCCTATGTGAGTCAGCACCTCTAGGACTGACCCCTGTCCTGAATATTATCCAGTCAAACAAAAATTCTGATATTGAGAATGCTGTTTATTTTTATTTAGCATTTTTAATTGTTTTCAGTAGGAAGATTTCTCTGAATAACTTATCTAACCATTACCAGAATGCCAAAGTTTCTTCACCTCATGTTTCCCCTCAGCTGTCTCCTGTGTTTGAGGAGCTGAGCCCTGCCCTGGAAGCTATCCTGGCCCAGGGCCATCCAGGGGTAGTCGTTGCCCTGGTAGGGGCTTGTTGCAGAGTGGGGGCCCACCAAGCCCAGATCCTCCGGCTGTTGTTGGAGGTGAGTGGGTGTTACCCAGAATCCGTTTATACTATTGGTTCAAATTCTACCTGTTAGGACTTATCTAATCTTAAGTCATTGTACCTCTGGACTCAAGAGGTCTAATGCTCAGGGAGTTCACAGATAAAGGGAAAAATGAGGCCAAAGCCATTTCACAGCTTTGGAATGAAAATTATCTTCCAGAACTAAGAGAGAAGTTTATTTAAGGGATAAATGTTAATTCAACTCATGTGTATAGAGTATAGGGGTACAGCAAGGCAGGTGAGATTCTGTCCTCATGGAACTTACATTCCTTAGAGTTAGGCTTTGTTACCTTTTTTGAACATTTTCCCTGTCTAGAAAGTCAAGGTTAGGGATGGGGAAGTTCTTAGGATCATCATGTTGTCTTCCCATACAGGCATTCCACTGTGCAGAGCCCTCATCCCGGCAAGTGGCCTGTGTGCCTCTTTTTGCCTCTTTGATGACTTATGAGGTGTACTATGGACTGATGGAGGAGGAGGGGGCAGTGCCTGTGGAGCACCAGGTGAGGTGGGGAGAGGCTATGCCAGTGACTAATTGGGGGCCAGGCCTTGCAAGTCTTAAGAAATCTCTCCTGAGGTGAGGGTGGTGAGATGTCTGACTTCATCTAGGTGGAGGTGGCTTTATCCTAGGGAGGAACTCATCTACCTGGCTTGTTCGCTGCCTCCTAATTTCTTATCTCTGTGCTCCTAGGTGGAAATGGCTGCAGCCAGGGCCTTAGGGGAAGTGACAGTCCTTGGGTCTGTATTGCTCCAGCATCTATTGCACTTCTCCACGCCTGGTCTTATACTTCAAAGTCTGGGTGCCTTGACGGGACCACAACTTCTGGCTCTGGCCCAAAGTCCTACTGGCTCCTATGTGCTTGATACCATCTTGACCAGCCCCTCTGTAACACGAAAGCAACGCCGCCGTGTGCTGCAGACCCTAAAGGTTAGACTTCTGGCTTCTTCCTTGATTCCCCACCATCCATTTAGAGTATATGAACTTCCCCCAGATGTGTACCTTCAGAGTCAACGAGAGGATATATAGTTCCCAGACTGTTTTGACTTAGCCTCTAAAATCTTCAGAAACTTCACTCCCTCCCTCCCCCCCAAACATACTTTCATGGACTTCTCTAGAGGGATCTATCTTGCTTGTCTTAATGCAGGGACAGTATGTGGCTCTAGCCTGTAGTCGCCATGGCAGTCGTGTGCTAGATGCTATCTGGAATGGAGCAGCCTTGGGAGCCCGGAAGGAAATTGCTACTGAGTTGGGTGAGTACTAGCACCTGTCTTTGATATTTCCAAAATTTCCTTTTTTCCCCTCCAGATAGCTGAGTAGCTGGGTAGTAGACTTAAATTCAGCAGAGACTTCAGTTCCAAAGAGTGGTCTTGCTCATGGCTTCTTAGTGGTCTGCTTTTTTCCTTCCCTCTGCAAACTGATTGTGCAGTCTCATGCTTCCATACTTTTTCTTGGCTTCTGTTCTTTGGAGAATGTTCAGTATGTCCCCACGACAGGCCCAGGGTCTAAGGAAAATGGTGGGACTTTCACTCCAAGTAGAATCTCTCTTTGAGCATGGGTGGTACTAAATATGAGTGGTTTCCTTTATAGGGGAGCAGAACCAGGAGCTGATAAGAGACCCTTTTGGCCACCATGTGGCCCGAAATGTGGCACTGACAACCTTCCTGAAGCGACGAGAGGCTTGGGAACAGCAGCAAGGTGCAGTGGCCAAGCGGAGGAAGGCACTGAACTCCATACTTGAAGGCTGAGGCCTTTGGATCTGGAACTGGGTGTTGGTGGGGGAAGGTGAAAGGGAGTATCCATCCCATATCTTTCCTGGTTTAAATTGGATTCAAAAGTCTTATTGGTAAACATTTTTATATTTTTATTGAAATGTTTTTATTTTAGGGGGGAAAGATCCAGAAACAGAGATTCCAAGGTAAGGATAGAGAGGATCTGTCCATCAATGTGTTGGGGAGCTTAGGTACAGAAGGAGTTGGTAAGGGATCTAGGTATAGCAGCATTCGGGTTTGGATTAAGATGCCTGGGGACAGGCTTATGGCCTTTCAGGCTAAATGAAAGGCTGGAAATGTGGGTAGGAAGGGACAACATTCTTCAAGTAAGGATATAGGCTTGGGGTATAAAGCATTATGGTGATAAGTTCTGTCATGATGGGGTCAGAGGATCGTGGGGAAATTGAGTTTTCTGGCCTGCACTGTCTACAGATCCTGACACCTGATGCTGTCACAGTCCTCACAGTGTGCCTCTTGAAACGAGTCTGGGGGCAGAAGTGCAGAGCCTTTTCTCAGTAGGAATGGAGGCGACCCTGCCGCTGCCACTGCTCAGCTCCCTCCACTATGTGGCGAAGAGTGGAAGAAATTCCCAGCAGCATATGGCCCAGGCCTTGCAGCAGTGTGGAGATCCAGCGAAGGAGCTCCCTGAAGGGCAGAGACAGAGGAAATCAGATGATAAGGGAAACCCGGAGGAGGCCAGCAAACTAGGGGCTGAGGTTTTTATAAAAACCAGGGGTGCCAGAGGAGGAATTATGGGCACAGTCCAACTGTTGGGGATGGGGAAGTAAGACAGTTTGATTTCTGACCTGAGTACTTTTTTGGGGCCAAGTCCTTGAAAATCACAACTCATGGAGTATAGCCCGTAGAATGTGGCTTTGACGTTCAGGCTGCCAAAGAGGTCTCGAGGGTTTTGCTTGTATACATCAAAGGTGATGCGGGCTATGTCCTTGCTATGCTTGGGCTTCTCACGGCCCAGGCCATAGGACAGCATTCCACTCTGCAGGACACCCTCATCAGTGCAATGGACCTTACTCCCTGGTGCCCACCCCTAATTTCCATCAGCACTTGAGTAGACCCACCCTTGCCTGAACTGTGTGTGTACTTGTGTTCTTGACAACTCCACAGCTCTACCAGCGCCTCTGCCCCCAATATCAGGATTAGGTTAGGGAAGAAGCTTGGGAGAGCTATAAAGGATTGGTGGCCTAAGCAGCTCTTGTCTGGGCCTCTCACCCTGGTAGGGCTCCAGCTCTGCCCACACTCTAGCACCATCAGGCATGTATCATCCTCCAACAGCTGGAAGAAGTCCTCACTCTCCACTGTAGTCCCATCCTCCTCTAGCACCAGGGTTAGCACTCCACTCAGCAGCAAGATCTCCAGTGCCTGCCCAGTGACAAGAAGCAGGAAGGAAGGGACCAATCTTATCACATAACCTGGTTAGCTTATCACATAATCCATTGGTTGGCTCTAGACACTGGTTGACACAGCTTTACTTCCCAGCTCTTTGCCATCCCTTCTAATGGCTGCAGCTCTCAGATGTTTTTCCCTCTTTGCTACTGCCATGTCACTGTCAACTCCCTCTGCTCCCCTCCAAGCCTCTTGTACTGGTTTGGAATTGAAAAACTAGGCAGGCTCTCTTCAAGTCCATCCTTTTGTCTTATTTACAATGTCCCATCATCCTCACATTCTCCAGAACTCTGTGGAGTAGTAGTGTTTAACCTTTTTGAGTTGCTATGTGCACTTTACGTATGTTGTCCTCTTTTACTCCTTTCAACAACTCTAGGAGGTGATGATTTACTGATTTCTTTTTGTAGATGAAGAAAGTGAGGTTTTGATGGGTTGAATAACTTCCCAAGGTTTGACAGAAAGTGGCAGAATCAGGATTTGAACTTGATTTGTCATACAAATCACCATTCTATACTGACCTCCAACCCTCCCTCCCTCCCTCCCTACTGCTTCTCCTCCCAGAGAGGTGCTCACTATGTGCAAAATAAACCAGTTGACCTAAATGCAGCAGAAGTCATTGGCCTTACCCCTGTTTTTAGCCTGCAGGGGCACTGTGTGGCCTGAGCCCTTTCCGCTCCATCATCCCAAATTTTTACTATTCTCAGCGCCATGGTTGCTCCTGTTTTGGAAACCCAAATACTTGGCTTACCTTGTCTAGCAGTTCCTGGCGGGTTGCAGCTGTCAGACCTTTCCTGGTGGTCCGCTTGTGATCACAGACACGGAAAGGTCGCTGGGGTGGTGGAGCTGAGGTCCAGACCCTACGTCCAAACTCGGAGCTTATATTAGATACTGACCTAGTAGTTGGGATGTAAGGTCAAGAAGGGGCACCAGAGGAACTTGGTGAGTACAGTTGGGATGATGGGAGTGAGGTAGCTGCAGGGCTAGGGAGGGAGGGATCTAGGTTTGCAGATTAGGATAGCAGACTAGAGGGTGAAACCGGTGGAGTTGAGGTGGGGGCTGATGCTTCAGGAGCTGGGCAAACCCACAGTGGAGTGAGGGGTGGGACAGAAAACGGTACAGGTGAGTCTCCTAGAGCTGTATGGAGTTTTGTGGCCTGCGCATATCCCTACAGTTGGAGGGTAGAGAGTAGGGTTACAAATCACCTGAGCAGGTCGCTGGGTTTGAGGGCTGAGAGGTACTCCATGGTAGAGATGAGAGTTGCCTCCCCGGTGGCTTCTGGGCTAGGTGGTTCTTTGCTGTGCTGAGGCTGAAGTGGTTTTCTGTTACAAAGCTATGATCTCAGCCTTAGATGAGGTGGGGAATGAGTCGAGCTTGGACTCTGGCCCTCCTGCCTGGCCGGTAAGGGGCAAAGTCCAAGGGGTGGGAGGGAGGAGGGGATAGATGGGGGCGTAGAGGTAGAATTGCCCAGCAAATGCCACGGGAGCTTGTACGTGTGTCTCTGGTGAGGGCATACCTTGTGAGGGTAAATGGGGAATTTGTAAAAGGATGGAATGTGACGTCTGGTCACATTTTATGCTTGTGGACGGAATTTTTAGAGACCGTTTCTGGCTGCCCTTCTGAGAAGCTGCATGTGAGCTGCGCTGTATGTGCTGCCACCTACTGGAAAAGCCGTAAGCTGCAGCTTTAGGAAAAGGAAGGTGGGGCTGAGGGTGAGGAAACAGGTGGGAGGCATGGACTGCTCTTGGGGAAAATGAGAGGCTTATCAGTGTGCCCGAGAGGAGTATGAGGAGAAAATGTATCCTGATCAAGGGTCACCAGAGTTCTGTCTGGGACCCTGGCCTTCCTCACCTGCTTCTGCCTCCCTGGTGGAGGGAAGGGGCTTGGTCATCATTGCTCTGGCTTCATTCCGCAGGACTATCTGCTTCAGCCATACTTAAGTAGTGAGCTCTCTCACCTTTTTCCTTTGCTAATTAAAGGGCATGAAGGAGATATGAATGGGGCAGGAGATGTCCTTTGATGGCATTAGAACTTTAGCTGTTGGTACAAGAGGTTACCTTGTACCATCTCTGATTTCTGTTGCAACTATGATGGACAGATGCATGGAAGCTCAGACTCTGACATTAAACCCCTCAAATGAGCACAAGCTCTGCTTTCCAGCCCATGAGACTTGAAGGGTCTCCCAGTTTCTTCACTTTCTCTGTGTTCTGACTGAGAAACAGAGCTCCTTGTTTGCGCTGTGCCTGGCCAACTGCATTCCTTGTGTAGGCTTGAGCTTAAGCCAAGGCCATAACCATTCCCAGGTACTGACGAGATGTTCAGGGTTCAGGTTGTTGCCCAAAACACAGAAAGAAACTGGCTCTAACTCTGAGACAAATTCCTTAAACCCTCATATATAAACTCTATACATTGACTGCCTTTTTGTGGACATACCTAGGTAAAACGTTTCTCACTGTCATGAGGGTTCACTGCAGCCCCTTTTGTAAGTTTCCCTAATAAATACTTTGGACTGATCACATAGTGAGCTTCTTTCTTTGTGTTTAGTGCTTTCTTTGGAATCCCAACAGACCACTGTACCTGTTCCTTCACAGTTTGTGTGTGAACGCCCGACTTTTGGGGCAACTTCAGGTGAGGCAGAACAAGCATTGTCAGCTCTGGCAGCTTACTCAGCCCCCTGACAAGTACAGGCGACAAGGACAATCCTCAAATAATGGGGCATGCTCTAGTCCTCTGTTTTAGGCATTCTGTACACTTCTCAGAGGTTCTCAGTGCCTCCTGAAGGGACTCAATAACACACTGGCTTTCCTTTTTCCTATCTTCCCTGCTCCCTCACTCTGGCTTCCCGAGCTGACCTCCCAAATACAGCATTACTTGTGCCCATGCCCTTAACTCAGGTTCTGCTTCGGAGGAACCCAAACTCAGATAATGCTCCTGGTGTCTTGGTTCCCAAGGAACCCTCAGTTCTGGCTACTGACTTGTCCAACTTCTCTATTTACTTTCTCCAGCTCTGTTCTATCCAGGCCTCCCCTCAAATCTCTTCATTTCCAAGCTTTGCCTGACCTCTCCAAGAAGAGAGAGTTGGGCTCAGTGCCTGTAGCACAGTGCTTACAGGTCCAGCCACATACACTGAGGGTGGCGGGTTCGAACCTGGTCCTGGCCAACTAAACAACTGCAACCAAAAAAATAGCTGGGCGTTGTGGTGGCCACCTGTAGTCCCAGCTATTTGGGAGGCTGAGGCAACAGAATCGCTTAAGCCCAAGAGCTGGAGGTTGCTGTGAGCTGTGATGCCACAGCACTCTACCCAGGGCGATATTGTGAGCCTCTGTCTCAAAAAAAAAAAAGAAGAGAGAGTTGCTTCTCAGTATGTCTTTGCCACTGTGACTGTTCCTTCTTCGATCTTGGTGTAGCATGTTAGTGTGATCTCTTCAAGGTTGTTATGACTCCCCAAAAGCGTATGAGTCCCTTATGCCTCTGCGTATCCCCTACTGCCCCCACAACCTAGCACCATGCCTCATATGGAAAGGCTGACATTTAACAGCCCAGTGAGAGCCCTGAGAGTGGAGTGACTGTAAAAGGCCTAAAGCAAGAGTCAGGAGGAGGCAGGCCAGGAGCTGAGGAAGAAGGGTGGTTTAGCAGGATAAGGAGGTTGGAAACGGGCAAAGATAGTGCAGCTGGGGGAGTAAGTTTGGGTCACCTCTGCTGAGTGCAGGCCAAAAAGGCCAGGGAACATCCGTGCTGAAGAAGGTGGGCTGGGGAGGATTGGGGCCAGAGCTAGGGGAGGGATGAAAAGGAAAGCAGTACCAGGGTCAGGACTCAGCAGCATACTCCTACTCCCCTCCCATTTCCCCGGAGGCAGGCTGTCACACACTTGCCTGGACCTGTTAGTGATGGGAAGGAGTAGGGTGAGGGAGGGGCCACAGGAAGGCGCAAGATGAGCCCATTTTGTCCCTCCTGGTTCACGCCTCATGCTCTGCAAATGTGACAGGCACAGGATAGGAGTAGGCATCTCGCACACTGCTGCTTCACCTTTCAGCGTCACTAGGCCTCTCAGAGGACCCTAACCCAGTGTTTCCAGCTGAGTAAGTAGATCTGCTCATGCCACTTTACTCCCCACAGCCCACTTTTGCCCGAGGCTGTAGGAATGGGACTGGACAAAGAAGGAGAGGCCAAGCTAGAAGGGTGAGGGTGGAGATAGTGACAACCTGGAGTGTGAACATGGGCCTCTGGGAAGGACCATGGAGTGGGGGAGGTCAGCTGACTGGGAGGGATCTGGGTTCCAAGAACTTCTTTGAGTACTTTTGAGTGTAGGAATTCAAGGCTCCCAAATAGAGGAAAGGCAGGCTGCAGGAAAGTGGGGGGCGCAATCCTTTCCCGCTGGGGATCAGAGGTAATGTGGGCTTCTGCTCACCCCTGAACGCCCTCTGTGGCCCCTCCATTCTCCTGTAGGCCAAGAAGGATGTCGGTCTGCTACCGCCCCCCGGGGAATGAGACGCTGCTGAGCTGGAAGGCCTCACGGGCCACAGGCACGGCCTTCCTCCTGCTGGCGGCGCTGCTGGGGCTGCCGGGCAATGGCTTCGTAGTGTGGAGTTTGGCGGGCTGGCGGCCCGCACGGGGTCGGCCACTGGCGGCCACGCTCGTGCTGCACTTGGCGCTGGCCGATGGCGCGGTGCTGCTGCTCACGCCCCTCTTTGTGGTCTTCCTGATGGGGCAGGCCTGGCCCCTGGGCCAGGCGGGCTGCAAGGCGGTGTACTACGTGTGCGCGCTCAGCATGTACGCCAGCGTGTTGCTCACGGTCCTGCTCAGCCTGCAGCGCTGTCTCGCTGTCACCCGCCCCTTTCTGGCGCCCCGGCTGCGCAACCCGGCCCTGGCCCGCCGCCTCCTGCTGGCCGTCTGGCTGGCTGCGCTATTGCTGGCCATCCCAGCCGCTGTCTACCGCCACCTGTGGAGAGACCGCGTATGCCAGCTGTGCCACCCGTCGCCGACCCACGCCGCCGCCCACCTGGGCCTGGAGACGCTGACTGCCTTCGTGATTCCTTTTGGGCTGATGCTAGGCTGCTACAGTGTGACGCTGGCGCGGCTACGGGGCGCCCGCTGGGGCTCTGGGCGGCACGGGACGCGGGCAGGACGGTTGGTGAGCGCCATCGTGCTCGCCTTCGGCTTGCTCTGGGCCCCCTACCACGCCGTCAACCTTCTGCAGGCGGCAGCCGCTCTCGCCCCACCGGAAGGGGCCTTGGCGAGGCTTGGAGGGGCGGGCCAGGCGGCGCGGGCAGGAACCACGGCCTTGGCCTTCTTTAGTTCCAGCGTCAACCCGGTGCTTTACGTCTTCACTGCGGGGGATCTGCTGCCCCGGGCTGGCCCCCGTTTCCTTACACGGCTTTTTGAGGGCTCCGGGGAGGCCCGAGGGGGCGGTCGTTCTAGGGAGGGAACCATGGAACTCCGAACTACTCCTCAGCTAAAAGTGGTAGGGCTGGGCCGGGGCAATGGAGATCCTGGTGGGGGTATAGAGAGGGACAGTCAGGAATGGGACCCTTAAAACTGAGCCCTACAACTGGGTCTGTTCCTCCCTACCCCTTAGGTTGAGTATTTGAGGAACTTTCTCTGACTACAGTTTTGATCTGGCTGGGTAGGGTTGTTACACACCTGGGAAGGCCAAGTTCCTCCAGCCTGAGGGATTATGAGGGCTGTGATGGGCCATGTTAACTGACTGTAGTGTGCTTGAAGATTGGCATGTACCCATGTGCCAAGGCTGCGCACTTGTTGCCAATAACTATTATTGTGAAATACACCAGGAAGCCATAGATGATGGCTTAAGTGTGCTCCCTCTGGTAGTTCATCATGCCTGAGTTGTGCTGAAGACATCTAGTTCTTTGCTGGGTCAGGCCAGGCTGGGCGGTGCCAGCCTTCAGTGGCATCTTGCCCTGGCCTCCCCAGCCCAGGTGCCCTGATTCCCCCAGGCCAACCCATAGAATCATTCTGGAATTGAAGAGAAGAAAAGGAAGTGAAATCTAAAAAAAGAAAAAAGGAAAGAAAGCAAGCAGGAAGGAAAGGTGTGAGAGCTTGGATAAAGGGGTGAGACTCCTACTCTTGGGTCTGTAGGAGCCTCCCGCTGTGCTAGGAGAAAGTCAATCTGTGATGTTTGAAAGGAAGGTTTTCCTGGCTGTCTTGTGGTTGGTGCTGTGGAAGACAGGCACACAAGGAATGGACAGTGGTCTAGGGGTCCCGGGAGTCTGACCATCTGACCCATCCCCCAAGGCCACCTGACTTGAAAAGGAACCCAGAAGCACGTATTTGCTAATACCTGCTTCTTTCTCTTTTTTTCTCTCTGCTACGTCTTGATTCCTCCCAAGACTCTGCTAGCTAATCCTAACCCATTCCTTAATACTTCTCAGCCCTCACATTTTGGAATCTATCTCTAAGTTTAAAAACCGTTCTGGATCCTGACATGCTTGATTAAGGGATGTAGAATGGGATTCTTTTCAGGGAAGACCCATGTGCATATAAATCACTAAGGTGATAGGCTCATCCCACTTGGTTCAAGACTTTCCCAGTTTCTTTTTGTTGTTGCTGTTGTTTGTCTGTTTGTTTTGAGACAAAGTCTCACTTTGTCACCCTTGGTAGAGTGCTGTAGTGTCATAGCTCACAGCAACCTCAAACTCTTGGGCTCAAGTGATCCTCTTGCCTCAGGTTCCTAAATACCTGGGACTTTAGGCACCTCCCACAATGCTCAGCTATTTTTAGAGACAAGGTCTTGCTCTTGCCAAGGCTTGTCTCAAACTCCTGAGCTCAAGCAATCCACCTGTCTCGGTCTCCCAGAGTGCTAGGATTATAGGCATGAGCCACCATGACTGGCCTCAGTACTTTCCCAGTTTTTGCACTGAAAATCCCTCATCCCAAGATAGGGGTGGGGCCTTGGTGTGTGCCACACCTTCTGGGGGCAAGACATGATTGCAAGAGGGACTTTACCTAACAAATGCAATCAGTGTAACCTGGCTTATTGTACTCTCAGTGAATCCCCAACAATAAAAATAAATAAATAAATAAAAAGAAAAAAAGAAAATCCCTCATCCCAGCCCCATCAGTTCCCCTGCAAACTGAGATGGTTGGTCACTGAGTGAATACTTACCCTGATCATCATCCCAGGCTCTGCTTCAATGACACTTTATTCACACTCTCCCTAGAAGAGGCCAAGAGAGACCAAAGGAAATCCACTCCCAAGGGTTATGCCAAGGCACCAAAACTGGGATTTGAGTGTAGCTCTTAGCTAGCAGAGCAGGGTGTATGCTTAGAGTCCCCAGTCCTAAGGTGGGGAACAGCTTGAGAGAGAAGGTAAGGACAACTCTGTTTTTATCTGAAGGGGCCTCTGGTTGACCCTGAGCTCTAGGCTAGAAACTTCTGTCTTCAAACACGGATTGGAGGGGCTTCTTTCTGTACTTGTGTGCTGGGGCAGATGTTCCCTGACTTGCTCGGTTACATATTCTCTGTCTCACACCCTCTGTAATCAGAAACCCCTTCCTCATCTTTGCCTTCAGTTCTTTTTTTTGTTTGTTTGTTTGTGGCCAGGGCTGGGTTTGAACCCACCACCTCTGGCATATGGGATCGGCGCCCTACTGCTTGAGCCACAGGAGCCGCCCTGCCTTCAGTTCTTGCTGTGGCTTCAGCTCATTTCTTTTCATTATATTTTCTGCTTGACAGCTGCTGGGTCAATGTTGCTCTGGCTTTTCTCAAAAAGGAGGGCTCTGGAAAGGGTGAGCACCATCAGCAGATACCATTACACCCTGCATCTTTCCTGAGAATGAAGAGTTGAAAGGGAAGCAGGACGGCACATGGTCAAGTTGAAGGAAATCTTAAGTCCTAAGCTTCTATAGGAGACTTTAAGGAAAGGAGATGTCTCTCCATGCAGGGAAGCAGAAGGGTGACCCTTTGGGGTCTGTTTCTCTTTCCACATTGCTGGCTTTCCCTCTTGGCAGGTTGGGCATGAAGCATCATAACTCCTGAGTTGTCAGTCCTGCTCCTTATGCTCAGCCCAGCTTAGCTCAGTCTTGACCTCTGTGTGTCTAAAGGAGAATTGGACAGTAGGCTGTGAGAAGGTTGGAGAGAGGTGGCGCCAAGGCAAGCACAGGGAAAGTGGTTGGGAGAAAGGGAGAAAACATTGGAATTCTGTGTGATACCAAGGAGATCATTTGGATTTTGACTTCTACCAAAGAGTTTGGAGAATTGGTTGACCTGAATGGAACCAATCCCTTGAAGTAAAGAGCAGGATGGAAGGTGCTGGAAGATCACCTTATTCTGCCAAACTACATCACAGTACTGCTCTCCTTGGCATTTACTGACATACCCTCTTTAAGCCATAATGTTACCTAATCAGAATTTAGACCCAGAACCTAGTCACAGCTCTGACCTACACTTTCTATTAATATAAAAATTTACATTACTCACACCCACAAAATAAGGATACCAGTATTCTAGCCTCTTCATATGAACCCATTTCTGCTCTTTGGCTTCCTGCCCTCCTTCTCCTACTTCATTACAGATACAATTCATTACTCTGTTCAGTTCTCCGGTCTAGACCTGCGTCTTGAAGCCATGCCCCAGCCTACTCATTTCCCCCATCCCCTTCTGTCACTGCCCCTTCCTGGACTCTTCTCAGCTTGCCTCACCCTCCCAGAGTCCTCCTCCCCAGTGGTTTGCCTGGAACACAAAGACTTTTCCCCTCCTAGTGGAGGGGGGGGGTAGGGGTTTCAGCCCCACCCTCAGGAAGATGCGGCTTTGCCTCCCCTGCTCAGTAGTACTTCCTCTCTGGCTGACGGGGCTGACAGCATCCAGACCCTGGGCAGGATCCTGGCATTGGGACAGATCCAGGGATAGGCTACACCACTCTGCCCTGACCCTGGGATTGGCACCAGCTTCCAGCCAGTACCTGGCAAAGCTCATAAGTAAGTATCCTGAGAATGGTGGTGGGACAAGGTGCAGCCATGAGAGAAAGTCCAAAGGAATCTTGAAAAGAAGCTTGGCCAGTATAAAGAGTTGAGGGGATTCATCCTCCTCCACTAACTCCTCCCCATCACGGTTTTCCCCAGGCATATTTGGGGAGATGGGGAGAGTGGGTAGTGACTGGAGGAAATCAATGAGACTGAGGGGCTAAGGGCCTGATAGGAGATGGGAGCTAGCTTTTCAGGGGTGCAGTATTGGTGAAGGAAGCCTCCCAGATTGGTTATGAGCTTCAGGGTCTCCTAAGGAAAAGAGGCTGAAAGGGTCCGGAAATGCTGCTGCTGCTGCCACTGCACATTTTGCAATTGGGTCTGTGGGCAGGAAGGGGCCTCATGGCCCAGTTAGGAAACTAGTCTTTCTTTTTTTTTTGTGCATATTTGAGATTACTTCATTAAAATTAATTAAGCAGGTTCTTCTTTTGTAATGTGCACTTCAGATGTAATTTGCAGAACATTTGTGCCAGAGAGACTAGTGTAAGAGACGAAGACTTCCTATTTAATAAGCACTATTTTTCAAAAAACCAACTCCTTGCTTCATTAATTTTCTGAATGATTCTTTTGTTTTCAATTTCATTGATCTCTGATTTGATTTTGGATATTTCTTTTCTTCTACTGAGTTTAGGCTTAGATTGTTCTTCTTTTTCCAATTCCATAAGATGGCTTGTGAGATTGTTGATGCGCTCTCTTTCTGTTTTTCGAATGTAGGCATCTAAAGCGATGAATTTTCCTCTCAAAACTGCTTTTGCTATATCCCACAGGTTTTGGTAGCTTGTGTCTTCATTGCTGTTATGCTCAAGGAAGTTAATGATTTTCTGTTTTATTTCTTCCTGCACCCATCTGTTATTCAACAGAAAATTGTTTAATTTCCATGCCTTTGTGTGGGGTCGAGCTTTTTTTTTTGTGATTTTTTTGGCCGGGGCTCGGTTTGAACCCGCCACCTCCAGCATATGGGACTGGTGCCCTACTCCTTGAGCCACAGGCGCTGCCCTGGGGTCGAGCGTTTTTGTTAGAGTTGAGTTCCACCTTTAGTGCCTTATGGTCTGAGAAGATACAAGGTAAAATTTCAATTCTTTTGATTCTGTTGATATTTGTTTTGTGTCCCAGGATATGATCAATTTTAGAGAATGTTCCATGGGGTGATGAGAAGAATGTATATTCTTTATCTTTGGGATGGAGTGTTCTATATGCGTCTATCAAGCACAGTTGTTCTAGGGTCTCATTTAAATCTCTTATATCTTTGTTTAATTTCTGTTTAGAGGATCTGTCCAGCTCTGTAAGAGGAGTGTTAAGGTCCCCTGTTATTATGGTATTATCAGATATCATATTGCTCAGACTGAGTAAGGTCTGTTTCAAGAATCTGGGAGCATTTAAATTGGGTGCATAAATATTTAGAATTGAAACGTTTTCTTGTTGTATTTTTCTCTTGACCAATATAAAGTGACCATCTTTGTCTTTTTTTGACTTTAGTTGCTTTAAATCCACATGTATCTGAAAATAAGATTGCAACTCCTCTTTTCTTCTGAATTCCATTTGCCTGAAAAATTGTCTTCCAATCCTTGACTTGGAGCTTTAATTTGTTTTTTGAAGCCAGGTGTGTTTCTTGCAGACAGCAAATGGATGGCTTGTGTTTTTTAATCCAGTCAGCCAATCTATGTCTCTTCAGTGGGGAATTCAAGCCATTAACATTTATTGAGATAATTGATAAGTGTGGTAGTATTCTATTCGTCTTATTTTGTGAGAGTCCATTGCTTAGTTTTATCTTTTGCATCAGTGTGGAGGTTAGGTTCTGTCCTTTAATTTCTGAGTTCTTACTTTGCTGCTGATCCATTGTGGTGGTCAGTGTGCAGAACGGGTTGAAGTATTTCCTGTAGAGCTGGTCTTGTGGCGAATTTCCTCAATGTTTGTATATCCGTAAATGATTTGATTTCTCCGTCAATTTTGAAGCTTAGCTTAGCAGGGTACAGAATTCTGGGCTGGAAATTGTTCTGTTTAAGTAGATTAAAGGTAGATGACCATTGTCTTCTTGCTTGGAAAGTTTCATTAGAGAAGTCTGCGGTCACTCTGATGGATTTGCCCCTGTAGGTCAACTGGCGCTTACTCCTGGCAGCTTGCAGAATCTTTTCTTTTGTCTTGACTTTGGACAGGTTCATCACAATGTGTCTTGGAGAAGCTCGGTTAGAATTGAGGCGACCTGGGGTCCGATATCCCTCTGAAAGCAGTGTGTCAGAATCTTTTTTTTTTTTTTTTTTTAATTTGGCTGGGGCTGGGTTTGAACCCGCCACCTCCGGCATATGGGACCGGCGCCCTACCCGCTGAGCCACAGGCACCGCCCAGTGTGTCAGAATCTTTGGTGATATTTGGGAAATTTTCTTTTATAATATTCTCTAGTATGGCTTCCATTCCTCTGGGGCATTCTTCTTCCCCTTCTGGGATTCCTATAACTCGTATGTTGGAATGCTTCATAAAGTCCCATAATTCTGACAGTGAACGTTCTGTTTTCTCTCTCTTCTTTTCTGCCTCTTTTACTATCTGAGTTATCTCAAGAACTTTGTCTTCTACCTCTGAAATTCTTTCTTCTGCATGGTCTAACCTGTTGCTGATACTTTCCATTGCATCTTTAAGTTTCCTAATTGACTGTTTCAGTTCCTTCAGTTCTGCTATATCCTTTTTATAGTCTTCATATCGTTGATCTCTTATTTGATTCGGTTTTTGGATTTCCTTTTGGTTATTTTCCACTTTATTAGCAGTTTCCTTTATTGTTTCAATCATTTCTTTTATTGTTTTCAACATGTGCATTCTAAATTCCCTTTCTGTCATTCCTAACATTTCTTTATAGGTGGAATCCTCTGCAGTAACTACCTCATGGTCCCTTGGCGGGCTTGTTCTGGACTGGTTCTTCATGTTGCCTGGAGTTTTCTGCTGATTCTTCCTCATGAGTGATTTCTTTTATCTGTTTCCTTGCCCTAATTTTCCTTTCACTTCCTCTTGCTCTTTAAGTTCTCATGCCTGTGGACTAAGGTTTTGAGGAGTCCTTTTGGTACAGGACCAGAAGGGTGAGAAGGTTGATGAGCAAGAAAGGCATGAAAGAAAGGAGGACCGAGTGAAAAGAAAAATGAAATAGAGAAAGGAGAGGGGGTGGGTAAAAGGAATATTGACAAAAAGAAGAGAGGCACAGAAAGAGGGAGACAGGGTAATATAGGTGTACAGTAGGGTACTTTGACACAACCTTAAAAAAAACCCACCTTCTGGGGGTGCCCAGTTGGGTGGTTCCCTTGAGGTCAGCAGCTCTTTGCTAACCTGATCAGACACAGTACCCCACCTCCACCAAGTAGAGAGGAAAGACAAAAATGCTATAAATCAAACCAAAACAAGCAAACAGAAAACTTTACGGGATAAAATTGGGTGAAAAACCAAATAATAGCAGTAGAAACACTAGCAAAAATGAAGTTCTAGGTATTGAAAAAGGCAGCAATGGGAAATTATAATTAAACTAGAAAAATTGAGAAAAAAAAGATCTGTACAGAAGAGGTTGAAATTAAAAAACAAAACAACATCAACAACATCAAAATAAACCAAAAAAACAACCAAAAAAAACCCAAAACAAAACAAAACAAAAAAACACAACCAAAAACAAAGCAGTATGTATATGTTTTTGAATATTGTCTGGGCAACACGTGGTCTTCTGGGGTATGAGATGTTAATCACAGTTCTGATACAACTGGAGGCTGCTGATTTCTCAAACCCCAGCAGGTAGACACCCTAAATCTCTCTTCAGCCCACTTAAAAGGCACTTTGAACTTATATACTTGCTGAGCAGAAGCTTTCCCAGGAAAGTGCTTGTGGCTGGAATCACTGCTGAAGTGGCTATCCACTTACCCAGTGTGCCAAAACCGGTCTCACTCTGCCCCTGAGGGTTAGGGCTGCAAGGCGGCTCAGACCCCACCCTTAGGCTACTCAGTTGCTAGGTTACCAGCTCCCACCCGATTCTAGCTCTGCGACCCTGAGGGTGGAGCTTGCCGGGGCAGATCACTCAGAATCGCCCCCTGTGGCCCATAGCCAAACACTATTAGCTCCATCTGGCTCAGCAGCTCAGACTGGGGCCCTAGACAATGGCCAAAGTTCTCCGCACTCCTGCTCAGGCTCTCCCCAAGGCAGTTCAACTGAGTGCCAAGTCCAAAGACACCAAAACAGTTCACAGGTAAGGCTTTTCCGGTTTGCAGTCTCGCTGCTACTGAACTTACAGTTGTGGGCGGGTTTAGACGGATTGAACACACGCGACCACTTGCCCTTTTTCCACTGTTTTGGTCCTCCTCTTGGGGTCCAGAAGTCTCCTGCTGACTCCCTGTATCCTCACAGGGGTGATGATAGGCAGATCCCACCAGCCAGAGATGCCTGGAGTCCTATCTCCCCAGACTCATGGTGCCCAGATGCAAGGAAGCTGTTACTCCCCGCCATCTTGCTCTCCAGGAAACTAGTCTTTCTACTACTTAACACAGGGGGTGATGGAGGTAGTATATTTCCAAGCCTCTGATGCTGCAGATCTTGGAGATAGATCAGAGGTCTCAGATCAGGTGTGTCCAGGTTGTCAAGAAACTCTTGATTGACTACCCTCATGCACCCTTGCTCCCCAGGACCTTTCAATGGCTACAAACACTACATCCCCTGCAGCATCCTCCTCACTAAGTGTCAAGTTCATCTCTCTTCTGGCTATCACTCTACTGTCAGTGGCACTGGCTGTGGGGCTTCCTGGCAACAGCTTTGTGGTGTGGAGCATCCTGACAAGGCTGCGGAAGCGTTCTGTCACCGCCTTGCTGGTACTGAACCTGGCCCTGGCCGACCTGGCCGTATTGCTCACTGCTCCCTTTTTCCTCCACTTCCTGGCTCAAGGCACCTGGAGGTTTGGAGTGGCTGGCTGCTGCCTGTGTCACTATATCTGCGGAGTTAGCATGTATGCCAGCGTCCTGCTCATCACAGCCATGAGTCTGGACCGCTCGCTGGCGGTGGCCCGCCCCTTTGTGTCTCAGAAGCTTCGCACCAAGACAATTGCCAGGCGGGTGCTGGCAGGTATCTGGGTGATGTCCTTCCTGATGGCCACGCCCGTCCTCAGGTACCGCAGGGTGATCTTGGCATCGAACAACAGGAGCCTGGTGTGCTCTTTGAAGTACACTAGCGAGGACCAAAGGGCCTTCCATCTACTCTTCGAGGCCATCACGGGCTTCCTGCTGCCCTTCCTGGCGGTAGTGGCTAGCTACTCCGACATTGGGCGCCGGCTGCAGGCCCGGCGCTTCCACCGCAGCCGCCGCACCGGCCGCCTGGTGGCGCTCATCATCCTGGCCTTCGCCGCCTTCTGGCTGCCCTACCACGTGGTGAACTTGGCCAAGGCCGGCCGCGCGCTGGCTGGCCAGCCCGCCGGGTCCGGGCCCGCGGGGCAGCGGCTGAGCCTGGCCCGCCAGGTGCTCATTGCGCTTGCCTTCCTGAGCAGCAGCGTGAACCCTGTGCTGTACGCGTGCGCTGGCGGCGGCCTGCTGCGCTCGGCCGGCGTGGGCTTCGTCGCCAAGCTGCTGGAGGGCACAGGGTCGGAGGCATCCAGCACCCGACGCGGAGGCACCCTGGGCCACACTGTGAGAGTTGCGGCTGCTGCCGCTTCTCCAGAGCCCGAACCCATGGAGGGAAGCGAACTGAGCTAGGACTGGAAAGGACGCTTGCTTTTCTCCCAGCCCAGTGACCCTGCGCTGGGCTGACACAGTTCTGTAGACGGAAGAGGAACAGGAGCGTGGGAGAGAGGGGTGGAGCTGAGGAAGACAGAGGGATGGGGCGTGGGAGGACAGAGTGAGAGCTGTGCTCCAGCCTGGCTCCTGCTGCAGCTTTTTCATTCAAACTAAGTCTGAAATCGAGTCAGCCCTGAATGTGGGCAAGTTTTATAGGCCACTGGGTATTTGCAGGCGCCTAGAAGAAGTTCCTCTCAGTAGGGAGAATCACACCCTTTAGTTCCCCATGATTTACAATTGTGGAAGAGATGCAGAGTCAGAAACCGCCTACCTCAAAATCGATCATACTTGGAAAAACAGTTTACAGAATCCTAAAGGAGCTTGTCTAGGAAGACCACCCACGTAGGATTATCACTCCAGACTCTGTGACTCACTGGGTCTTCAGAGAAAACCCTGCTTTGAACAGTCTTCCCTGAAGCCTGTGATAAATATCCTTGTTAACATGACTCCAACTTCCTGCCCATAATCTTCCTCTTTTCAGGCAGGGATGGGGAACCTGTGGCCTTCTGATGTCAAGATTGTTCTTTTTTAAACATCAAAGGAATCAAGAAAAGCTTCATCTTTCTCTGCTGCACCCTTTTAATAAAAGAATTTGTTCCGTAAAATTTAGATTCAGTCAAAAGACCTCACTTAAGGCTTTACCTTTCTTCTCTTCGTTTGGCAAGGCTTCACTTGAGAACCAAGTCACCATATCTTATCCCCTGCACATCAGTATCTGCCAATCCCTACAACACACCCTGGCAGAGGCTGGGGCTTAGGGCCCTCTGTGGCCATGGGCATCCCTGGGAAACAAAGATACCTATAGGAGAAGGATGAGTTATTATTTCCTAGTGATGACTGTTACTTTAGAGAACCTTGGCTCAGCTATGTTCTGACAAATTTTAGGAAGATGGCAGTAGTAGTGGCAGCAGCGTGCTTTTTGAATCTTTCCCATAAAAACATGAAAGACCCAAACCAGAGATCCATGTGCAACATTTGCAACAAAGCTAGGATGTCAAGATATCGCCCAGGTTCCAAAATATGAGTTCATGAGAGTGAAGCATCGATGCTTCAAGACTCACTTAATATATCAGCATCAGTGCAGAAAGATGCAAAAGGAAGCAGGGACGCAAAACACCCAGCAGGTGTTCTCTGATGGGCCTGAGGACAAGAGAACCCAGCCGTCTATAGGTCCTCACTGGAAAGCATGGTGAGCCAATCTGAGAATCCCAGCTGAAACTGGGAGGGACCTTACAGATTATTTTCCAGGCCTCTTGCCCATTCAGCATAGTAACACTTATTTAGTGTTTGTTGAATGAATAATAATCAAATGACATTTCTCTGGATATTCCTTCCAATATTTGTGGGTAGGGGACAAAGAAGGACAAATCCTTGTTTGAGTCATGTGGCTAAATTCTTTATGCTTCTCAGGTGTATAGAATGGTGGGATCATGTTGGTAGGGAGGCAGGGAGCTTGAGATAGCCCTCTTTTTGAGCCTGCGAGAAGAATCACTCCTTTCAGGTGCATGCACACACACAGACACACACACTCTCTCACTCCTCAATTGGGTTGGCCTAGGAAGGAGCCATCCTGCTGAGGAGCAAGGAGAAGGTGATCCACAGCTATATTAGCACCTCATCAACTGGCTCCAGATATCCCAGAATCTCTTTACTGAGAATCTTAGAGGGGAGCAGGGCTCTCAGCCCAGGGTGGCTGAGGGAGGTCCAGTTCGTGTCAAATCTGTATTTAGGAAGTAGGTGCAGAGCTGTCCTTTGCCTTTGACCTTGATGACACCCCGGCTATAGCAAGTGTAGCCCAGAGACTGCAGGGCTTGGGCTGTCTCTTCAGTCACCTACAATTAGAGGAGACATAAGGGAGTATGGGGGTTGCCCTATCTTTCTCTCCCCTCCCCCCATGCCTCCCATGTGTCGCCCTCACTTGGATCTTGCCAAGGACTCCTGTACTCTCCATGCGGCTGGCCACGTTCACTGTGTTGCCCCAAATATCATATTGTGGCTTCTGGGCTCCAATCACTCCAGCCACTACTGGTCCGTGGTTCAACCCTGATAATGGGTGTGGTAATGAGGAACCCTGATGAGGGGACTTTGAGGAGAAAGAGGAAAAAAGGGGGAGCTCAAGGAACTGGGGAGAAGGGAGAAAGGAATAGGGGCCTTAGTGGAGAGAAGCAGTAGTAAGGCTGGAGGAGTGTGGCTTAGGGAAAGTGGCAGCCTCACAGCTCCTGGGTCAGCATCTTCACAGCCCATCCCAGGGAGTGAGTCAGGACAGGAAGTCCAGGGATGAGCTGCCAGCAGCTAACAAAGGACTTGGAGTGGCCAGAGCTTGGGAAAGTGAGGAGATACCAGATGGCTCCAGTAGGGGAGGGTCCTCACCCACACGAAGGCGAAAGTTGTTGAATGAGTGCTTGTTGATGACGTCCAGCTTAGACCCTAGTGCCACTGCAAATTCCACCATGGTGCCAAGGTGGCTGCAGCTCCGCTCACCATCCTGGCAATGGGCCCACCCCCACCCCCCAGGATGAGTTAATGAGATCACAGGAATAAGTCCCACTTACGGGCCCCAGCAGTAAGAGCCCAGGAGAGGGTTGGCAGGTGGAGAAGGATTGCTGTACCTGTTGTGCATCCTGTCCAGAGGTGGCATTTAAGCCTGTGGCTGCCATGTAAGTGCTGCAGATGGTTTTGATCTTCTCCACTCCGCTGAACTTGGGCTTGGAGAGCAGCTGCGTAGAGAAGAGCCAGTACCAGTTTCTTGTGTTCTCTCCCTTCCTTCTCCCAGAAGCCCAGCCCCAGGCTTTGACCACTAAAGGACCAGGCTATGGAAGTGAATATGAGGACAGGAAGGAGAGAGGTGGCAGTGGGCAGGATGCTGGAGATGGTAGAGTTGGGGGATGAGAAGGAGAAGGGGTTATTGGCCTCATGGCCAGGAAAGCAAAGTGGAAGGAGAGACTGGTGGGAAATTCTAGAATCTAGGATATAGGGTCTGGCAGATCTTTGGAGTTGTCACCTCATCAAAATCGGCAATTATCTCATTGAGCAGCCGCAAACACTCTAGCCCCTCATGGTTGATGTCAGATTCAGAGTAAAACTCCTTGAATTCTGGGACCGAGGCGAAGAGGACACAAACACACTCATAGGACTGGTGGTAGAGGTCCTGGAGGGCAGAAGACTGGAGTAAGGGGTGGACGAAATGTTCCTCCCCTCTGGGGCTGTATAGGCTAGTCCTGTTTAGGAAGACTTGGGAGGGAGGGAGAGGAGTAGGGCCTGGGAACCCCAGGGATGTGACTCAGAAGTCAGGATTGGATCTCACTGGGATTCCAGGAGAAATAGAGGCTTGGGGTCAGGGTCGCCTGACAGCAATGAGAAGGGAATCACTCCTAGAACTGGGATCACATCAGTGGGAATTATTTTTATATCCTATCTTATTGCTGAAAGGTGTTAAGTCAGTTAAGTCAGCTTACAAAGGTAGCTGCAATATGGAAGATGAAATAAAACAACAATAGGGAATGTGGGCAAGGAGAAAATACAGGTAAAAAGATAAAGATGGAATCAGATCAATGAGATCTGAGGATGTATCATAAAGTGGGTGTCATTGTCAATCCTAGACTCTAGCTCTGAGCTTTCTAGCAACCACTGTGAAGAGAGAAACAGGATCAGTTACAAGATCCCCTCTGTCTGTAAAGGAAGAAACCAGAAGTAGACGTAATCCTGATCTTAAAAGCAGAGAAGGTGGTGGGGGATAGTCTGTGAAATAGCCCCTAAAAGAAGTACTTCTTTTAATACCCGTGAATATAGGCCAAGAGCAATTCCATAGCAGAGGGAGCCAAGTGTGGTGGTACAAATAAGATGGTGCAAATATGTGGGTGACTTCCTGATGGTTTGACTAGAGCAAGATTTTTGAGGTTCAGAGCAGCATCGTCCAGTAGAAATTTCTGCAATGATGACAATGTTCTCCATCTGCACTACCTAATATGGTGGCCACTAGTCACAGTGTAGCTGTTGAGTACTTGGAATGTGGCTAGTGCAACTAAGGAACTGAGTTTTTATTTTAATTGACTCAAATTTAAACTTAAATGGTCACATACTGGTAAATGGCTACCATATTATACAGTGTAGGTCTAGGGGGATGGGTGGACTATATCTTCCAACAACTGCTATCAACACTTGACTAAGCTCCTGAGAAGTATGGAGTGGCCATGAGTTAAAGACACTGTACCCCAGAATTAGAAATGCAGAGATTCTTTGCTCACCAAAGACAGAGGCTGAGATCTTGTGAAAATAAAAGCACCTGACAGGGATAAGGGCTTGGGTGACCCAGTGTGGGGGAAGTCCGGGGAGGATGGGCCATAGGCCCAGATGTTCATTGGAAATTAGTCTCTATTGCATCTGGGGCTCAGGAGTCAGGGGGCAGGAGTCACCTCATTGCGCCGATTCTGGCCAATGAACTGGGGAGCCACGTGTGCAGGGAGCACGTTTTCCAGGAGCAGCCGAGTCAGGTTCTCCATTGTCTCTGTTTCCTCCCGCTCCTGCCTCAGCTTCTTCTTCCACAGAAAGTCCAGGCGGCAGTAATACTCATTCTGGGGAGGGCCACCAGTAGTGAAAGGGGGGACATAGTGCAGAGGAGTCTCCTGAGTTTTCGTCCCCATGGTCACCATGCCTGAAATCAACCCCCACCCTCAGTTTAGAGGTAGGCTTAAGGTGCAACCATTCTTGGAGAGAGGCTACTCTTGAAGCTATATTCAAACCAGGGGCACAGAATTGGCAGCAGGCATTTTCTTAAGCATGAGCTTTCCCTGATTGGGGTAGGAGGGAAAAGGGGTGGGAGAACTTGAGGGCATGCCCGTTGGGGAGTGAAGGAGAAAGAAAGGGAGCAGGAAGCTCCCAATGGGCACACCACTTGGGCTCATCTGTGGAGATGAACGAGTCCAAGTCACAAATATGGGGACTCCAGACTCACCACTCACAGGGAGGCTCTGGAGGGCTGAGCTGGATAACTTACCTGCCGAGCTAGGATGAGCAGGGTGAAGAAGAAGATGAAGAAGGAGATAGCTCCCATCAGTTTGGGCTCCTTCAGCACTCCTGGCCTGAGGGAGCCATGGGTCAGGATTGCCACATGCTGTGCCCCTTCCTGATGGTTTCCTCCATGCCCCTGGCACCCACGTAGGCCGTAGCCTCCCTCCCACTTTGCCCTGTTGGTGGTACAGGTCAGTGAGGTAAGGACAGCTCTGCTGTGTCCCATCTCACCCCCCAGACGAAAGGGCCCGGGTACCTCTATCCAGAGGCTGTGTATACCTGGAGTCCGAGAGGCCCAGATAGAGGCGGGCGATGAGGCAGTCAGACAGCCAGGCGTGGGAGTGCAGGAAGAGGGCACAGGAGGCTGCCAGCCAGAGCAGGAGCAGCAGCAGCTTCAGTTCGAAGCTCATGTGCAGGAAGAGTGAGCAGGAGAGGAAGCCCAGCACGCAGCAGTGCATGGAGTACTGTGGGGCCAGGCAAGGTGGTCAGGACACCTGAGGATCGTGTCCCGCCCCTCCCTGGAAGAGTCCTATCTGGGGGATGGGAGTGTCATATATACAAACACACACCCGGTGTGACTTATGTCTGTCCCAATCCACAGGATGGAGTGTTCTTCAACTAAGGAGGTAGGTAGGGAGCTGAGAACGAATCTGGAGGAGATTCAGGGATGTGTAGGAACACTCACTGGGACACTGATGAGAGGCAGGGACCCAGGGAGCTCCCAGGAGTGGTTGAAAGTCATGGAGGACACATTGCGAGACCGGAAAGGGCAGTCCGGTGATGCTGGTAAGAGGAACTGCGGAGGAGATGTAGAGGTGAGGGTGCGGGCAGCACCTTGGGCACAATGTGGCTTGTGCTGGGTTTGGTTGACCCAGGGATGGGTCAGGGCCAGACTCATTCAAAGGGATGAATTCTGCTATTTCTGGTTGGAGATGAGGCTTTAGCTCTGGGGGCCTTGCTGATAGTGAAGGGTTGAGGGATGTGTCAAGAGAACTAATCTGCTAAGGATCCACTGTGTGAGTCCCCACCAGCCACTTAACCTCCTGGGGCTTTAGCTTCCTCTTCTGTAACTTGGCTGGGGGATGATTCCTAGGTGCCGTGCAGGGATAGAATTATAGGAATGATACTAAGTTCTGAAAAATCAGCCAAGTGAGCTAAATAATAACTATCTGCCTACATAGACAAAAGCTAGGAAGGACAGCCACCAAAATGTTAGATGTAATTATGCTCAGATGGTAGATTGCAGGTGACTGTAATGTTTTTTCTTTTTACAACATTTCTAGCATCCCCTGGCCTTAGTCCAGCTCCCCCACCCCCAAGTACAGGGACTCCCTTTCAGTCCCTGGTAGGTCTAGTGTGCCCTGTTGGGGGTTGAGAGGGCCCCCTGTCCTCACCAGGCTGGTAATGGCCATGGCAAAGATGAGGAGGATGGTGGCAGTGCCCAGGGCTACTCGCAGTCCAGGTCGTGTGGCCACCAGGCCAGATAGTGCAGGCAGCCAGTGTAGCATCTTGGGGCCTTTCCGGACACACCTCTGTGGGGGGAGGGCAGAGGCATTTTAGCTATGGGGCTGGGCGCCTTCAGGTCATAGCCAGGGCTCCAGCTTGCCACTTTCACTCCCCATCCCCAGCCAACCTCACCGTCAGGTGCTCTGAAAAGCAGATGAAGAGGAGGAGGAAGAAGAGGAGGAAGGTGATGCTGTAGGTGATGGCCAGAGGTGGGGGCCTATAAGGAGACAAGAGTGAGGACTTGAAGTGCCATCGGGTCCCTGTGTGCTGTGAAGGTACTGTGTGATCTGGCTGGGACATAGGGAATAATCCTGGGGGTTGGCTCAGCTGCCCATGGGGTCTGGGCTGATAAAAGACATCATCACATCCTGATGACTTGGGAAAGCTGAAGGTTGTAGGGCAGTGCTGAGGTGGAACAGGGTCCAAGATGGTAAGGGGTGGGGGCTCGCAAAAATAGCTGAGACTGCATCAGACCAACCTCTGGGCCTTTGGGCTCACGCTCTTTAACCTAGTGAGTTTGGACTCCCAGCTGTGGACCAGGAATGAGGACCTACTTTTTAGGCTCACTCATTTGGTAGCATCTTTGGGTTTCTCAACAGGAATAAACCCCCTTTGTGGGGATGTTGTTAGCACCAAATAATAATAATAATAAGTTATGAGGAAATTCCCATACTGAGATGAGGGCTGTAATTATCACTGGTCCCCAGAACATGCATTTTGTCTGTGGGCAAGTGCCTGAAGGGGAAGGAGGTAAAGGAAGAGAGTGTGGGTCCAGGGTCACGAGGGATGAGGGGATCAGTGGGGGAGAGCCAAGGCCTCCCTCACCTGTTTGTTACCAGCATCTGGATGATGAAGTTGGAGAGAAAAACCAGGAAGGCGCACACTGCATAGTATTTGAAGGCAGGGAGTGCAGACAGTCGATACTGGATGGGAGGGGGTTGTGGTGGAGAAAGGCCCCAGAACTGCCCATCAACTTGAGGGCAGCACTCCCAGGCAAGGGGCAGGTTCACAGTCTCGCCCTCCACACCCCAGGTCAAGTCCATAGATCCCCTCCCAGATCCCCAAGGAGCTGCCTTTCTTCCTCTCACCACCACCTCATAACTCAAGCAATAAGATGAGTTTCCTTTAGGAGAGAGGCACAAGCTTCTCCCCTTACCCCAGGTTTACAAACTGGGGAGGAGAAGTGGGGGACCACAAGGGATGACCCTTCCTCAGGGCCAAGAAACTAGAGTTGGGAAATCCTTTGGTGCCCCCACCCCAGCCACCTCTTTCTCCATCTCCTTCTCTCTGAAGTACAGCGTCAGTGGGTTGAAGTCCTTCGACTGCTTCCACTGTCTGGTGGGAGGTGGGGGACATGAGCACCAGAGAGGAGAGGGCAGGACAGGGCAGCGTGGAAGGGGTGGTCAGACCTTCAGGGGAGTGCTGCCCTCCTCCTCCCCTGAGCCCAGGGACCTGGCCCTCCCAGCCCTCTTTGCTCTCCGTACTTCTGAGAGTTGAGCTGTTCGATGACCTGGAAGAACTTGGCATCCCCAGTGTCTAGCTCATCGTCCAGCCCCCGGGGGCTGCGGCCCCTGAACAGTGGGAAAGCCAAGCTTGTCACCATAGATATCCTGTCTGGGCTGAGCATCAGCAGCCCCCAGGGCAGATGGAGATGGTGGGGCATCCAGAAAGCCCCACTGCCAGCGACGCTCAGGCTTCCTCACCGGTCCAGGCTCCACTGGGGGCTGAAGGAAGCCAGGGCCTTCTCCTGTTGGGAGAGCACATGGTGTGGGGGTGGTGGGGTGTCCTGGACATAGACATTTGACAAAATGTTTTCCTCTGTCTCTTTCTCACTCTTCCTCTTCCCTCCCAAATCCCAACTGCCCTTGAAGGGGAGATTCAAACCCCATTTTCTCCTTCATTGTTCCTCCTGACTCTTCAGGCCTTGGGGTCTTTCTGCCCTTAATTTTCTTATGGTTTCTGTCCCTTACTGGGTGACTCTGTCTTCTATAGTGACCGTGGATTCTCTGTCTCACTTTCCCTTAAGACTGTACACATTCCAAAGGCCAGGACTTTCCCAGCATCCTTGGATACCAAGAAAATCCTCGTTGGTTTAAATTGTTCTGACAATGCAGAACAATCTCACTGCCCTCTGACCTTTCCTGAGGTTAGTCACCCTGAGCCAGAGGTAGTGGGGGCAGATAACAAAGAATAGAGAAGAAAGAGGAAGAGGAAGGGAAATAAACCAGATTACAATCATTCTTTCTTCCCTAAAACGAACATAGCATATATTGAGACAGGGAAAAGAGCAGGCAGATAAATAAACTGCCAATAGAGAAGGAAGATTTGTGGGCCATTGTCCGGTACAAGAAGTCTAGTGACAATTCTTCCTTGCTCCTCTGAAGGAGGCAGAGTCACAGGGTCACTTCATCCCCCAAACTGGAGTTTGATGCATGAGAGAGGGAGAGAGACATATTGAGCAGGAATGGTATGTTCTAGATCTGGGCTCATCTATGCAACTATGTTTGCAGCTTTTTTTTTAGATAGAGTCTCACTCTGTTGCCTAGGCTGGAGGGCCATGGTGTCAGCCTTACTCACAGCAATTTCAAACTCCTGATTGAATTATTCACACAGTCCTCTTTTTCACAATCCCTGTGTACATAGCAAACCCCACACACTAGTCCAACCCCATCCTGGAGGCCTCATCCCCTGGGCCTTGGGTCCTTCCTTCCTCTCCTCCTGCCAATTTAACCCTTCTGACCTCTTCCCTACTGCAGGGTGAGGCTTGGGGTTAGGTACTATCTGGAACCACTGCTGCCGATGTTCTCCCACTCCCCAATGTTGGGGAGATTGGAGAAGAGACCATGGAGTTGCAGGAATTGAGTTAATTAGAGACATTTCCTGGTGGCATGGGAGGGCAGCACCAGGGTCAGGAGGAAGTGGGGTCTCCTGTCTTTGTAGTGTCAGGGGACAGGGGTTCTCTGGAGTGGAGATGGGAGCAATGAACATGGTGTCTATGGGGATCTTGCATCTCTCTGAGGTGAGCTTGGAGGGCAGTGATTTCGGCTCTTTCTCTGGAAGGAAGGGCAAGGAAGAGCCTAAACCAGTGACTGGTCCAGACAGTTCAGGACCTTGGGATGCTGCAAATTATTAAGTGACTCACTGATGATGGGGGAAGAGAGGCTGGGAGAGGTCCTAAGGACAATGGCAGGGGGTTACCTAAGCTCTGGGGCTCATGATAAATGTGCACGTACCGGGAGAGGGGTGGAGGTGGACACAGGGCTGTCTACATGGCTCAGATGGGCAAAAGGTTTGGCTGCACCCCAGGACTCCAGGTAGCGAGTCATCAGTAGTGATGGGCGCAGCTTGGGGCCCTCAAGAGAAGACAGCAACCCTCCTGCAGTGCTCTTCTCATCCTCCTCCTCGGCCTAGGGCACATAGGGGCTGAGAGTCAAGATCACAGACACTTACCCATTCTCCCCAAACCCCTTAGAGGCTTGTGTCCCCAACCCCCACTATCACTCAGTAACTCAATCTGTGGCAGAGAAGAGATAAGAGTCTGTTGGCTAGGGGTGGTTTTCATGGGCCAGCCCCTGGGAGTCAGGCTGAGCCTTTACCCGGGGATCGATGACCAGGTAGGTTGGCTCCCCTAGCTCCCGAAGGTATGGGTCTCGGTGTTCCATGCCTGCATCCTCCACAGCATAAGCCCCTGCCAGTAAGGCCAAGGTGGCCCCTGTGATATGCACTCGTCTGGAAGGAGGGGGCAGAGGGAGTCAGCAGGGAAGGCCTCCAAACTTCTCATTTCTCTCAAAGATTATTCTTGGAGGTCTTAACTTAAAGAAAGACCTTGTGTTACAGGAGGTACCTCCAAGTTCCCCTCCCAGCATCCCAGAATCTCCCTGAGCCCCACATGTGGGAGGCCTGGTTGGCTTCCTGCTATAACCACTTGAGGCCCAGGTCTCACCCTGGCACGCCGCCTGCCTCCATGTGGTTGGCCAGGGTGACGTCATGGGACCATACATCATACTGCCACTTCTGTAGCCCAATAACTCCGCAGAGCACACTGCCTGAGTGCACACCCACACGCATATTGATGTCCACACCAGTGGCTGCCCTCAGTTTCCTGAGAAGAGTATGTGTGGGACGATCTGAGTCTTGCCCTCTGCCCTGCCCATGCCACACCCCTCCTTCTTTCAAGGAGGACTTCCACTGGCTTGCCCGCCCCACATCCATCCTCTGCAGTCCTCCTGCCCTCCCCGAGCTGACCTGATGGCTCGGCACATGTCCAGCCCCATGCGCACACAGTTGATGGCGTGGTCTGGCAGTGAGAGTGGCAGCCCAGAGACACAGTAGTAACAGTCCCCCAGGATCTTGATCCGCATGCATTCATGCTCCTGGGAGTGTGTGTGTGGGTGTGCAGAGGAACCTGGTTAGAGGCCAGAGGGGTAGGAGGGAGTTGGGAAAAGTGGGGAGCGAGTGTGGTATTCCTGAAGAACTTCTGAGGTTGTGAGTGTCTAGGTCAGGTTTAGGAACTCCCCTCCCCTTGACAAGGGGCTGACTGAGGTCTCCCATGCTGGGTTTCTCGAGGGCTGAGATGTCTGTCACTCTTCCCAGTGTTGACAGGGGCAGGATGTGCCCAGATTAGAGCACATGGAAGCAGCCGTAGCATTGGGGGGAATTTAAGAATTTGTTGCTTGGGGGGCATCCCTGGGACCTGAGCAGGGTGCTGGGCTGAGGTTGCGTAGGGCATAAATTTCTCTTGGAAGGGCCTCCCAAAGTGGGAGCCTCAAAACATCTCTCTAGATTTGGTAGTAGTGTCCAGGGACATATGTTGGGGCTCTGAGCTTATTTGGGGGCATTGTGGTTGGACACGTGTAGAGATGTTAGAGGTCTCTCCAGGTTGGGGTGCGTGATGAACAGCTTTATGACTGGGAATGGCTGAGAGTGTCTGGGAGTGTTCATGGACTGTGGACTAGGATTGGGATCTTATAAACTGGGAATTTCCCTTGGATGGGGCTCCCAGGATGGGATATTTGGGGGTCTCCAGGTGGGGAGCGAGGTCCCCTCTGACCTTGGCGATCTGGTCGAACTTGCCAAAGAGCTCATTGAGCATGAGCACCAGCTCCTTAGGGGAGCACTCGCTGGCCAGCCGCGTGAAGCCCACGATGTCAGCATACAACACACTGCACAGGGCAGGCTATGTCAGTGGGGCGAGGGTCTCAGCCCACAGGTCTCAGCCCTCCCCTCCAGCCATCCTTTCTCATACCTTACTCCCTGGTGCCTCTTGACATAGAGGCTGTGGAAGTTGTTGGTGCTTTCCGGTCGCGACCCCTGTCCAGCCTGAAGCCGTGCCATGATCTCTGCCTTCATCTCCCGGGCCAGGTAGGCAGGAAGGATGGATAGCAGTAGGTGTTCCTGCAGGAGGTCACTATGAGCACCAACCCTCCTGTGCCCTAACGCGAGGATCCCCAGCCGCTCCTCTCAGGAGCCTACACGGCTCTTCAGGATGCTCCCCCTAGGTCCTGTGGTTATGCAGCTGGGCTCCATCATCTGGTCCTGCACTGATCACCTTTAGGGCTGAAGTACCAACTCCTGAATTAGAGCTCTTCACTCTATCCTAATGTTCTAAAGTGCTTTCATAAGTGTGGGTTTGTTGAAACCGCACAACAACTTTCCAAGGGGGGCAAAACCAACATTTTATATGAAAGAGGAAAGAGGTCAAGGGCCCTGCCCAAAGTCACTCGGCTTCTGAAAGAACCCTGTTATGTTATCTGAGCACTGGTCCCAACTGGCCACTTAGACTGGGCTGACCTGGTGCTTCTTCTCAGTGTCCAGCCGACGGCGCGAGTGCAGGGAGCTGAGGGCCTCTCGGAAGGTGGCACGCAGTGCGCACTCCATCAGTGCCTTGTGGTACGCCCCCACCACGTTTCCGCACAGGAACAACACTGCGTTTGCTGCCAGCTGTGGGTGAGGGCCAGCATTAGAGGGTAAACCAGACCCAAAAGGCGATGGGATTGACTGTATGGGTAGCTGGAGCAGTCTCCAAGACCAGCTGGGAGGACTGGGCTTTATAAGTTCCAGATCTAAGTCTGCAGGACCAGTGGTGCTACACTGTTGGATCAGAAGAGGCATTTCCCCTTCCCTAAGCTTCCTGCTCCAACTTCTTAGCTGTGACACTAACACTGCCTTTTGGGTCTAGAAACCTTCGAGGGTACGTATCCTATCTGGAATAAAACACCACTATCCCTACCCTGGTTCCACTCCCCTCTCTCAAAACTGTTCAAGCTCCAATTTTACTTTCTTATGAAGGTTCCATCCTCCACATCTGTCCCCATCCCCCAAATCCCTGGGAAAAACATGACTCCTTTTTCTGTGGGCCCAGAACCTTCTTCTGGTACCTGTAAGCATCGCACTACCAGCTCCACAGGGCACAGTCAGGGTCTATCTGTGTTTTTATTGGGCATCAGGTGCTTCTTGGAGTCAGCTCAGCAACCCCCCAGAGGAACCGCTTAGCATGTGGCAGAGCCTGCCCTGGCCACTTTGTGTTCACCTGAGGCAGCAGTGCAGGCCGTAAGTCTGGCTGAGGCCCAAGGTACAGCCCGAGGACCAGCAGGTGTGAGAGGGAGGAGGCGAGACCGGCGGCGACAGCATCCCGCATTCCCAAGGGCAGCATGGCATACACGGTGAAGATGACAAAGAGAAAAAAGGACACCTGCGGCAGAGCACAGGAAGCTGAAGGCCTACGTTGTGCTGCCCATAGCCTGATAGAGGTTCGAGGCCTTGACATCCCTGCCCCCACTTCACCTGCTGCCCCCTCACCTGATCCCAGGGGCTCACCACACCCCCCGTGAACAGGAATCCATGGCCTAGCGCGAGCAATGCAGCCCACACAAGGCCAGACAGGGGACGTGTCCAGCGCTGCAGTCGCTGCTCCCGGGAAGCAAGGCCCAGCAGTAAGGAGAAGGCACCCAGCGCACAGATCACAGTGGTCAGGAAGCTGGGGTCTGCAGCCAGCCCCTGTGGGGAAGGGGTGTGTGAGCCAAGACTGTCATGGGGAGATTGTGGAGCTCACCCAAGGCCAGGAGGAACGAACAGATAGAGAAAGAACAGGCAGCCCCGCAGCCCAGGTCTGCAAATTCTCAAATTCAAGTATGAAAATGAGGCAGGGCACCTCTTCTTGCCATTCATATTTCAAAGGTTGAGCCCTTTGAAATTGCCTGTGTCCTACTGTTTTATCCAGACTTGAAGAAAATCTCATAGGTTCAAACTAGTATCTCACTCTCATGGATGGCTCAGCCTGGGACATCTACCCTGTATGGGGTAAGTTCCGCTCTGTATGGGCTGTTTGTGAATCTATCACCTTTCTGAATTTCAGTTTTCTAATCTATCAAACCGGAATCATGGAACCCGCCTGTGGTCGTGAAGAAAGTGAAAGATCCTAGGTCACAGAAGCCACTCAGGGATGAATGTCTCCAAATCTGGCCAATGTGCTCCGGAATGTCGTCCCAGTACCCGTCCCAGTACCCGGACCTGTGGCTCAAAGCTTGGAGGGCAGCGCAAAGCAGCCCTCGGGCAGCAGGGGGCGCCCGGACCTGCTGTGCCCGCATTTTCTTCGCACGCAAGAGCTGCGATCTTGCCACCTGCCTTAGCTCCAGGCTGTAGAAGTCTCATCGCTGTCCCCGCCCTTTGTCCCCACCTCTTCCCGAACTTCGGGGTGGACCAACAAGGATCGACCACGCCCGTTAATTTTCCCACCTTGCCTCAAAGAAGTAAAAAGAAAACACGGAGCAGGCTATTTCCAGAAAGGGAATTGAAGCACCTTCCTTCCCCAAACAGAAATTGGAAATGGGTTTATTTTGGGAATAAATGAGAGACGGAGGGAGCTTACTGGGAGTCTATGGGGTACATCTGTCCCACATCCCCTAAAAGGGAGAGAAAACCAGGAAATGTTATTTCCCCTGGGGCCTTAGTAGAATTTCCCCTCTGGAAAATTGGAAAATCCGGTGATGGATTTGTTGTAGAACCAGTAGACCACAAAAACTCACAAGGTCTGTCAGAACCCAGGCAGAATAAGGAGGCTCCAGGACTCAGCCACCCCTCTGTGAAGACCAAGAGACCACGGCCCAGAAGGGTGCGGTGGTGACTTGCCCAGGGTCACCACAGTTCACAGCAAAGCTCAACACAAGGAAAAGAAGACCCCACAAATCCAAACCCCGAAAAATGTGCTCCAGGCGATGACCTTCCCCAGACTCCTCATTAGAGACGAGGCCCAGGCGCACAGCACCAGAGGCCGGACTCACCCTGCCGCTGGCCCAGGCGACCACGAGCAGCGCCACGAGCGCGCAGAGGACGATCACCAGCAACAGTAGCAGCAGCGGATACTGCTGGCTGAGGCTGTAGTAGGTCTCGTAGAAGAGGTCTTCGCTGGGGGGCGGCCGGGGGCTGAAGAGGCGAGCCATGGTCTCCCCCACAGCAATCCCCAGGGCTGGGGAGTACCCTGGGCCAGGTTTCCTCCTGTGACCCAAGAGGCTTCACTGGGCCTTTCTCACTTACTCAGAGCCACTTCCACACCGCGCCCCAACCTCTCAGCAACCTGCCTCCCTCCAGGCATTCCCTGCAGCCTCCCAGCCCACTCCCAGCTGGTGGGGAGGTCCCTCAATCCCTCCCCCCTCCTCCCTCAAACCCAGACTGTGGAAGTGTCCTAGCAAAAGCCTCATGGTAAGGGGCACAGGACTTGGGATTGATATATAGGAGCCCTGGTTTCCCCCTGTCCCCTAAACTCACTGCCCGCGATGCTGCCACAGCTGAGTGAGCTGAGTCTAGCGAGGGAGCCCCGGAGGTTGGTTGCAGAGTCACTCTCAAGCCAGGGGCTCAGAACCCTGGGCTGGTGACAGGCTCTTCCCTCCCAGTGCTGCTGGCCCCCTCCCACTTCCTCGCCAGGACTGCCCAGCCCCTTCCCGTGAGGGAGTCAGACTCCTGGGTCTCCTCCCCTATTCACATTGCCTCTCTTAATACCATTGCCTCCCCCTTTCAGTCCTCTCAAGGAAGGGGACTGTGGACCGTGGGAGAGATGTGAAGAGGTGGGGTGGGGTGGACCAAAGGGGAAGAAGTGTCAGCACTGGGAGGAATGTTTAGATGCAGGGAGACTAAGGGAGGGCGGAAGCCTGGCAGGAATGTAGGGAAGGGTGTGGGAACCGAGCCACTGGGATCTGGGTCAGAGTTGGGGTGCTCACTCCCCTCATCTCCTCATGGCCGGCAGCACTGTGGCAGGGTCTTAACTGTCCATGCTATCTCCAGCTCCAGGGGAGGGGGCATGTCTGTGTGGAGCTCTGTGGAGACAGCTTTTCACTACCAGGCCCTGAGAATCAAAAAGGGCTCCCATACCCAGGGAGCACTGTGCACGTGGGCATGTGTGGTGGAGGCAGGTGATAGTAGGGGGGTGAGAACAGTCTGAGAACACCATGTAGGTGAAGAGACGGGCCAGAGTCTGTGAATTCTGCAGAGACTTGCTCCCTTCCCCAGGGCCTGGGAGCAACTCAGAAGAAAAGGAACCACAGCCTGTATCCCCAGAGTTGAGTTTAGGATTAGGGTGAGGTCAAAGTTCCCAGCTCTAGAGGAAGCTCCTGCCCCTGAGATTAGAGTGGACTGGAGAGTCAGGCCTCCAGGATTCCTTCCTGCCATGGGCTGGGCCCTGACCCTGTGTGCCAGGCCATTGGTCCAGTCCCAGCCCCCCAGCATTGTCTGCTTCCTGCCTTGGCCAAGCTACAGTTCCTCCCCTCCCTCATTGCCAGTCCTTCTCCCCCATTCTTGTCCCTCCCTCACCCTGGCTAAGCCACAGACTTCTGCATCAGGCTTTGGCTAACATTTCGTCACATTTATTGATTTGGGGAAGGCAAATACAGTCAGTCTGGGTGCAGACAGGACTGCCCTTGAAGGAAGTTGAGGGCCACAGGCGTGGTGCTCTTCCTTAACCCCTGGAAGCAGCTCAGAAAGTGCTTTAATTCCCACTATTATCACGCTGGCCTTGTGGCCCTCTCTAGGCTTCAGGTTCTTTGGAGCTCTCTTCTGAAGCTCCTGGTGGGGGGTGCTGCCAGCCCGTACCCACATCCAAAGGTGCTTGGTGCTGTGTGGACAAGGTAGGTCTCTGTGATATATTCAAGTAGCTGTTGTTTCCAATTTGAACCCCGACGCTGTTGCATATGTTAACAGATAGTGGCCCTTGAAGAGAAATAGTGGTGGTGGGAGGGTTTAGTCGTCAGAAAGGCAAACTTGGGGAGCCGAGAGTATGAGGTATTTGCCTGCCACTGGCTGTGTAGAGGTGTGCCCTGCACCTTCCTCTTCAGGTTGCCTCTTCAGAACTGGGTTTGCAGGCCTGGTGCCCATAGCCCAGTGAGTAGGGAGACTAAGGGAGGGCTGGCGATTTCAAACCTGGCCCAGGCCTGCTAAAACAACAATGAAAACTGCAACCAAAAAAAATAGCCAGGTGTTGTGGTCGGTGTCTGTAGTCCCAGCTACTTGAGAGGCTGAGGTAAGAGAATCGCTTAAGCCCAAGAGTTTGAGGTTGCTGTGAGCTGCGATGCCATAGCACTCTACTGAGGGTGACATAGTGAGACTCTGTCTCAAAACAACAACAACAAAAAAAAACCCAACCAACCAAACAAACAAACAAAAAAAATGGGTTCGCAGAGGCATAAGAGCAGTCGCAACTGACATTTGAAACCCTAATCTTTTTTCTGCGAGGCCCTTTGGACTACTTAGGGACTCACAGAGCTAATACTGGGGAAAATTAGAAAACCCATGGACAATCTAGTTTTGTTGTGGACCTTAGGAGGATCTTCTCCTAGGGGTTGCCAATTTCTTCATTTATGAAATGAAAAGTTTCAGTTAGATTGTCCGTAACCCTTTCTCCCCTCCCCCAACAAAGTGCTCTGGATCTACATATAGGTGTTGAGGAAGAAGCTGGTAGAAGGATTGATAAGGGTAAAGGAAGGGATAGAAAGTGGGTACCTGGTATTGGGTTTGGTCTCTGGGCCTGGGACCAGTTCCTGTCATTTCTCTCAGCTCCCTGGAAACAACACAAAGCTCTCAGGCTTGTCGTGGAGACTGGCTCTCCCACTATACATCCTTTCAGCCCCAAGTTTACCCTGGCAAGTGGATAGGAGTCACAGGAGCCCTAGTGCAACTCCCAGGTCCAAAAATGTCTCACCTGATTCCTTTGGGGTCCAGGACCTAGGGCTCCAGCCAAGGAGGGGCTGGGCATCTGGTTTCTGAAAGGTGCAATCTCTGGAGTTTGAGGAGGTTGAGCCATTGAATCTGAATGTGTTCTTGCCATATTAGCATGCTGAGCCTGCTCCGCCTGTGCCCTGCTTCTCTCAGTAAGGCTTGTGCACTTTTTAGGAACAGAGCTGGAGGTCTCCTCCAGACTCAGTTTCGTCAGCTTAGAAACCACAGAACTGTCACTAGAGCACAGGATTTCTGTGTTTCCCGAAAGGCCGTCCATTTCTGTTCCTCCTCGGCTCGACTCTGGAGCAGACAATCTGTTGCTGCTCCTGTGCTCAGCCAGAAACTTCCTTACCTGCAGGGATAGGAGGAGCTTGCTGGGCATGAGTTGGGAGAGCCAGAGTAAACTCAGGGAAGCAGAATTT
This sequence comes from Nycticebus coucang, assembly GCF_027406575.1. Taxonomy (NCBI): domain Eukaryota; kingdom Metazoa; phylum Chordata; class Mammalia; order Primates; family Lorisidae; genus Nycticebus; species Nycticebus coucang. Next base: position 29,734,900 of record NC_069785.1, on the reverse strand, counting down.
TTTGGTTCATAATCTGTTGAAGGGGATCTTGGGAATAATGTGGGGAAGGTAGGGATGATGCTCAAGGCATAAAAAGTGGTGGTCAGTGGGGAGTCATTGCATGGCCAGGTAGCCATGTTGTGCCATCCCTGACTAGTTCCTGGGGGCAGAGGCTGTTGGGTGCTCACCATGGTGACTGCAGCATCTATCTTACCCTCCAATTGACGGAAGGCTCCATCGGTTATTGGTTGGCAATCTGGAGGGACAGCAGAGTGGGTTTGAGGTGAGCAAAACTTCTACCCCTGGGAAAAGCCCACTGCCAGATCCAAGTTTACCCCAGCTACCAGCTAAATGGCCAGCTCACCCTCGAAGGGGGGCCTGTCCTCAGGCTTATTGCTCCAGCATTGCTGCATTAACTTCTTCAGTTCTTCCAAGCCGGGTGTTTCAGGCCCAGATTGGGGCAGCTCATCCAAGGAAGGCCGGTGCTGCATTTCACACAGTGCTACACACACCAGTGCTGTCTGGCTTGGCACTGGGTGGGGGAGGTATGAGATAAGAAGGTATTCAGGGTATGAGGGAGTATATTCCAAGAGGTAGGTGAGGAGGGAGCAGGCAGTCTAAGAAGGTAAGGAGAAAAGGGAAGCCTTGGAGACTTTTAGAGGAGGGCATCTAGGGTTAGGGATCCCAGAGTCTGGTCTTACACTCAACTTCTCTTCCGGCTAGCACTGCCCACGTTAGGATCCCAAAGCTGCAAGAGACACAAAGCTGAGGTCTGGTCCAACCACTGGCAAGATGCCTTTCTCATATACCATCCCCTAGAAGGGCTCAGAGAGATGTAGGAATCTGAGATGTGTGTTTGGGGTGGGTGCCTTACCTGTAGACATCACTGGCCGTGGAGGTCTTCTGGTTTACACTAGCAAACAGTTCTGGGGCCAAGTAGGCTAGGGTGCCCCCTGGCTCCCCAGACCCTGACCCTGACTGTGAATTTCCCTGAAATGTAGATAGACCAAAATCTGCCAGCTGGAAGAAAGGGAAGAAGGGGGAGACAGGGGAGAAAAGGGAGGGTCAGGCATCCTCCAAGACCCCCTTACCCCCAGAAGGTACAGGTCCGGTTTTGTAAAGGGGGTGTGAAGGGTCAGAGGAAGGGTAGAGTCAGTGGGGCCCTTGGGTGGGAGATCTAGGTTTCCTGTGGGTGAAATTGGGTTAGGATTTGAGTCTCTTGGTCAGGGTGGAAGTTGGCTCTTGAGAGGTTCTGGTGGGGTGGGCTTGTGGAACTGACTTGTGTGGGTCATGACCTCTATCACTTGGTATGTTAGCGGCTAAAACTCTTGGCTGGGGCTTGACCCCTGGGCAGCCTGTGTCCCGAGGGAAAGTGGCTGAGGGTATTCAATAGACAAAGCTGTCGGTGGGCGGGGCTGCAGCCGCTCTTGGGCGGGGCCTGGTCCCGCTGCTGGGCGGGGCGTGGATGAACTGACCTTGGCATGCAGCTCTTGGTCCAGCAGGACGTTGGAGGGCTTGAGGTCCCGGTGCAGGAGCGGTGGGGTAAGGCTGTGCAGGTAACACATCCCGAGCACCACTTCCCGCAGAAGGCGGTAGAGGAGCGGCCAGGCTCGAGGGCACTGGGGTTGTAGCAGCCCCGCCAGGGAACCGTTTTCCATGAATAGAGTCACCAGACCCGGGCCCGACACGTAGTCCCACTCTAGGTTCTTGGTGACCCCTAGGAGGAGCAGCACGTGCGGGTTACGCAGACTCCCCATGGTCTTCACCTCTTTGGATATCTCCTCCCTATAGTCCAGGAGAGGGCTGCAGTCACGCCGGATCCTGGCAATACCATCCCCACTACCCCGTCTTCCCGATTTAGGCCCTGGAGCACAGCGGCTCCACCTCCTTGGCCAGACCCTGGCCAGCTTGCCGCTCGGGTTGCTCACGAGTTCACGATCTTGACTGCCACATCCATATTCCACTTCACGTGTTGCGCTCGGAACACCACGCCGAACCCGCCTTTGCCAATCAGCTCAGGGTTCTTCAAATCCAGGTGGGACATCAGGGGAGCGGAGTCACCACTGGCCCTGCAGAGGGATCTCGCCCACTGTCTGGTCATGCCCGAAGTCCGCGCTGCTATCCCCAAACCCCATGACTCGACATCGTCAGTACAACCCCCAACGTCCCCCACCAGCTCCTACAGTCCCGGGGCTCAAAGGCATTCTCCGAAGACATTTACTCGGGGTGGGGGCTGGGAAGTGTTGGGGAGCTGCCCTGTGTGTCAGTGCCGGAGGCTGCAGATCTACACCCCACTCCCTACTCACCAGGACTTGCGAGACATCAGGCTGGAAGGTTCGAGGGACCTCTGGAAGTCGTAAGCCTCACAGATGGAGGTTGGGGTTTGGGGCAGAGAAGGGGAAAGGGCTGGAGAGGGATCGACCTAGACCAAGTCAGGGATTCCGCTTCCCGGGTCACCACCCCAACACCGAGTAACCGAGCCACTTCCTTCCCCTAAGGGGCCTCCACAGTCCCGCCCCCAGGGTGGGGCAGAAAGTTAATGCTTTTCTCTTTGCCCAGTTTTGTTTCCTGTGCATCTGGTGCACACGGGCGCCAGGTTGGGTGTAGCTGGGCATTGAGGAAGGAACCAAAAATCAACCTTCTAGGAACCAAAAATCAACCCAGCCTTCCAGCCAGTGCCCCTCCCGTTTCCCCTGGGATTCCTAGCTCCACCACCCCCAGGCCTCCCATGGGGAGGAGGAGATGGTCTTTAGGAGAGTTTTGTGGTTTTAAAGCTCATTTCTCCCACAGCTGGTCTAACATCATAGCCTATGTTCTATAAAGCTTACCATGGACCAGGCACACATACTAGCTTATATGATTCTCACATTGACCCTCAGGGGATAGGCACTATTATTTTTCTTTTATAGATGAGGAAACTGAGGCACTGATAGTTTAAGTACCTTGCACAAACCCATCTGGAAATGACTTAGTGCCCAGCTCTGAACCATTGAGTCAGCCCATTTTCACATAGGCATCAGGGCTGTACAACTCAGCTGGCTGTTCAGGTGGCTGGGGAAGGTGTGAAGCATGCAGTGTAGTGAAGAGCTCCTATCTGTATTCCTGCCCAATCCTTGATAGCTGCTCTTGCTGAGGTAAGCCCCTGACATGGATAGAGACTTATTTACTCCACAAACAGGAGTTCTTGGAGCTAGTAGGCCTAAGACCTACTCCTAGGGCACTGTGGTCAGTCTAGATGTATTAGTCCAGCCAGAGGGTTGCTGACTTTGTGGTGTACACTGCACACTGTGTGGAAACACCTCAGCACTTCCCTGCTTTCTCCCTCACATACCAACTCCTCCATGCAGATACCCTGATTAATTCATGTTCCTGACAAGCATATGCTCTGGACTTGGATCCTTTGAGAACTCAGGAGCATGGAGACCCTTAAGGATTTAGGGTAGACAAAAGGTGTCTGTATTTTACCTCCCCCAAACCTGACCAGGTTGTGGGAACTAGACAGGCCAGCCCTAAGCACTCAGTCCTTTATGGAGAGACCCAAGCCTGGGATCATGTGTCAGCTCTCACTGAAAGGTGCTCACTTTGGTATGTGTTTTCCATTCTGTCCAGTGGTCCACAGGCTTTGCTGGTTGGAGCAGAAGTGACCAGCAGTTAACAGTGTTTTCTAGAAAAACTGGCAACTCTAGGATCCACACTATGGCTCCTGTGGGGTCAGCTTATGCTATTTTGAAGAAATTTAGGGAATTCTTAGACTGTAGTATCCCCAAAAGCCATTACATAGGAGATGCCCAATAAATATTTGTGGAATTGAATGAACAAATAAACAACCCCCAATTTTGAGCTTCCCTTAAGACACTGATAACCCCAGATGGAGCTCCATACTCATTGGAAGGGAAGAGGAGAGTAGGATCCTTTATGGTCTGGGGGCTCTCACTTGTACAGTCGACAAAATCTACCTGAAGTAGACTTTAGTGTAGAGATATGTTGGTGTTTTACAGAACCCAAGAGAGTAAGAAGTATAGCAGGTCCTCAGAACAACCTAGAGAGGTTGGTGCCTGTGGTTGAGTGAGTAGGGCGCCGGCCCCATATACCGAGGACCGAGGGTGGTGGGTTCAAACCCAGCCCCAGCCAAACTGCAACAAAAAAATAGCCAGGTCTTGTGACGGGCGCCTGTAGTACCAGCTACTTGGGAGGCTGAGGCAAGAGAATCACCTAAGCCCAGGAATTGGAGGTTGCTGTGAGCTGTGTGATGCCATGGCACTCTACCAAGGATGATAAAGTGAGACTCTGTCTCTACAAAAAAAAAAAAAGAAAGAAAGGACACCTACTCCCTTCATGATTCTCTCCAGGGAGAAGACCCTGGGCTCGATATCTACTTCTACCTGAGGTGAGTAGACAGAAAGGAGTTAGAACAGTGTTTAAAAACCTTTTCATGGCTGGGTGTCTTCCGAATGGGACAGCACCCTGAGAATCCGGGCTAGACACATGAAGCATAGGGTCAGGTATAGCGTCTAGGCCCATGCGCTCCATGAAAAGAAGGAGGGAAGAGCCTAGAGCAGCGGTTCTCAACCTGTAGGTTGCAATCCCTTTGGACCTTAGTATTAAAGGTTTGTGGCATTAGGAAGGTTGAGAACCACTGCCTTAGAGTGAGTGAAACAAGATTCTTCATTTCCAGAGACAGGAGAGGAGTGGGCCCAGGCAGAATTGATTCATGGATTATGGAGCTCTGGTCTTTCCTGAGGTGTGGCACCTCTGACCACAGATGTCCTAGGCTTTCAGAGTCAACTTGGGTATTTCTCATACCTTGTGTTCTCTGCTTCTAATTGTCTGTGATTACCTTCAGCTCATCCCTAGTATGAATCCTGGCTCACTATCTCTGGTTCTTATAGGGGTGGGTGTATTCTCTCTTCTTGTATATTCTAGTCTGAATTCTCATCTGTTTACTTAAGAGATTCTAATTATATATCAAATCATATTACCTGAAGTGACAATAAAAAGAATTATGGAGAAATTTCATCAGTGTTTGAATTTTTTTACTTGGAGCATGTATTAATTTTACAAACAGTTAAATAGTAAAGAAGATCATGATGAACACAAGATTTAATTTAAGGATATTCACTGAAGTGTGTTGTTTATGATAGTGAAACCAGGCAGCACCTATGGCTCAGTGGGTAGGGCGCTAGCCCCATATACCGAGGGTGGTGAGTTCAAACCTGGCCCCAGCCAAACTGCAGCAAAAAAATAGCTAGGCATTGTGGCGGGTGCCTGGAGTCCTAGCTACTTGGGAGGCTGAGACAAGAGAATCGCCTAAGCCCAGGAGTTGGAGGTTGCTTTATCGGCACTCTACCAGGGCGATAAAGTGAGACTCTGTCTCTAAAAAAAAAAAAGAAAATTATGCAGCTAAGAGATGATGTTGTAGACATATACTTACTAATTTAAAGATGTTTGTCATATACCAAATGGGGAAGTAAGCAGGTTATAAAACAGTATGTACTATATAATGACATTTTTGTTTGTTTTAAAAATCCTTTTCTGGTGGTAAGACAGATTTCTCAAAACCTCCCATAGCAGAATACCTAAATGCTATAGAAGGCACAACAAACATATATTTTAAAATTTATTAGGAATTCCCAAGAAAATAAAGGTAATCCTCCAAAGACATCCCCCTTAAACTAGCAAAATAAAACAATACAAAATAAAAGTAAATGGTAAGTAAACAGGGAGGTTAACTGACTAGAATCCTTGAGCTTTGGGGACTGGGTATGCATATAGGGGTTGGGGGAGAACTCCAGAATAAGCCTTGGGGTCTAGGGAGATGGGAGAATGAATCTGAGACAACTGTACTCCCCACAAAGCTGGGACCCATTCTTTTTTTTTTTTTTTGAAACTGAGTCTCACTTTGTCACCCTAGATAGAGTGCTGTGGTGTCACAGCTCACAGCAACCTCACAAACTCTTGGGCTCGAGTTATTCTCTTGCCTCAGCCTCCCAAGTAGCTGAGTCTACAGACGACCACCACCATGCCCAGCTATTTTTAGAGACAGGGTATCACTGTTGCTCAGGCTGGTCTGGAACTCCTGAGTTCAAACAATCCACTCTCCTTGGCCTCCCATAGTGCTAGGATTACAGGTTTGAACCACCAAGTCCAGCCTAGTGGCTACATTCTTAATGGAAATAAAAAAGTTCACTTTATTGTAGTAGGAACCTACAAGAAAATCTGTCTAGGCTATAATACTATATGTTAAAATTAATAAAATGTTAGTTTCCATGTGAGAAACATGGTCCTATGGTTGGAATTTTTATTTTCCTTTTTTTGGCCGGGGCTGGGTTTGAACCTGCCACCTCCAGCATATGGGGCCAGTGCCCTACTCCTTTGAGCCACAGGCGCCACCAGGGAATTTTTATTTTCCTTTTAATCAAGTAAACCGTAAATTGAAGAATTTAAGTGGTCTCAGATATCCTCTAGTGTCCAACAGAAAGAAATTAAATCCTCCTTGCAGGAAATCACCCTCAAGCCAGTCTGTTGGATTAAATTCAGCCAAATATAAACTCACAAAAAATTTTCTAAATATATAAGATTCAAACCACCACGAAAGAAAATGAGCAGAAACAACAGGTTTAAATTTTTAAGGACTTCTGAAGTTGGATTCATCAGATAAAGAATCTAAAGAAGCTATTGTAAAATATTTAAAGAAATGAAAGATGGTAGTAAAGCATCACAAGAATGGAGAAGCATGAATCCTATGTACTCAATTTTGATATGAGGACAATTAATGACAATTAAGGTTTATGGGGGGGAGGAAAAGCAGAAAGAGGGACGGAGGGAGGGGGGTGGGGCCTTGGTGTGTGTCACACTTTATGGGGGCAAGACATGATTGCAAGAGGGACTTTACCTAACAATTGCAATCAGTGTAACCTGGCTTATTGTACCCTCAATGAATCCCCAACCATAAACAAAACAAAACAAAACAAAAAGAATGATTATCTACATTAAAAAAAAAAAAGAAATGAAAGATGGAATAGAAAAAAATGGGTAAGGATATGATCAAAAACAGATTTAGAGAAAAATAGAATATCATGAAATGTAAAAATATTTATAACCATTATAATTAAAAGTGCAATGCTTGGTTAAACAGAAGATACAGATTAAAAAGAGAATTAAGGACGGATCCGAAGATATTCTTCAGAATTTAGCAGAGACGAGTAGATAGAAAAGATAAGAGACAGGCCAGGGATGGTGGCTCATGCCTGCAATCCTGACACTCCGGGGCCAGGCGCAGTGGCTCCCACCTATAATCCTAGCACTGAGAGGCTGAGGTGGGTGGATTGCCTGAGCTCACGGGTTCGAGACCAGCTTGAGCCAGAGCAAGACCTCATCTCAAAAAATAGCTGAGTGTTGTCGCGGGCACTTGTAGTCCCAGCTACTTGGGAGGCTGAGGCAAGAGAATCGCTTGAGGCCAAGAGTCTGACGTTGCTGTGAGTTATGACTTTACAGCACTCTACCAAGGGGGACAAAATAAGTCTCCGTCACAAACAAACAAAAAAACTAACGTTCTGGGAGGTTGAGCTGGGAGGATTGCTTGAGCTCAGGAGACTAGCCTGAGTAATAGTGAGATACTCATTTTGACTAAAAATAGAAGCACTATCTGATGTAGTGGCAGGCAGCTGTAGTCCCAGCTACTCAGGAGGCTCAGGCAAGAGGATCCCTTGAGCCCAAGAGTTTGAGGTTGCTGTGAGATATTATACTATGGCAGTATACCCCGGTTGACAAAATGAGACTCTGCCTAATGAAAAAAAAAAAACAGAGAGAGAGAGAATTTAAGAAAAATTAAGAGACAAAGAATGAGGAGTTCTAACATATGTCAAATTGGAATCCCACAAAGAGAGAAGAGAAAACAGGGGGAGTGAGGCAATATTCAAAAAGACAAGAACTGATAAAAGACAAGAATTCATGACTACAGTAACCACAACTTATGCCAAGAAGGATAAATATAAAAATAAATCAACACCTAGATACTTTTCAGTGAAACTTCAGAACAATGATGAGAAAGAGAGACTTCTCTGCCATTCTGAGAACCTGGGAGGTGGTCAAGACTGACCCCAGATGGTGCAGGACCTCACTTCGGTGGTGGGGACGTTCCTACAGCAGATGCAAGATAAATTTCAGACCAGACCATTGGAAGAATTGATGATATGGTTAGTTGCATTGATATCTGAAGAAAAACATTGCAGACCTCATGACACAGGCTGGAATGGAAGAACTAGAAAGCAAAAACAAGACACCTATTAACACAAAAGAGTTGAAGGTTGCTAATAATTTACACTGAAATCTGGAACATCTTTTTTCCAGAAGATTAAATGGCTTTTTGCAATTAACTACTATGCATAGACAGGTTTTACATTACAAAACGTGCATTCTTATACTATATAGCTTGTTTTTAGCATGATTTACCTCCTGTTTCCTTGAGCATGGTATTGTCACATTGTGGACCTTGGTCAGTTGTGCTATAATAATTAAACACTAAACTTTTGGTAGTTCCTGCCCCCCCCAAAAAAAAAAGATGATGACAAGGAAATAATCTCAAATGTTGAAGAGAAAGTATAGATCATTGACAAAGAAGTAGCAACTGGTCACATACTTCTCAACAGCCACAGTAGAAACCAGAAGACATTGGGATAAGTGCTGAAGGATAATAGGGAAATTGTCTGTAAATACAAAATTGAATACCCAGAAAAAAAATATTTTTTCAAAACACAGAGGTAGAAAAAAGACATTTTCAAATAAATAAAAACTGAGTTTACCACCAACAGACTCGTTCTTTCTTTCTTTTTTTGTTTTTAGAGACAGAGTTTCACTTTATCGTCCTCAGTAGAGTGCCGTGGCATCACAGCTCACAGCAACCTCCAACTCTTAGGCTTAGCTGATTCTGAGTAGCTGGGACTACAGGCGCCCTCCACAATGCCCAGCTGTTTTTTTGTTGCAGTTTGGCCAGGGCCAGGTTCGTACCCGCCACCCTCGGTATATGGGGCCGGCACCCTACCCACTGAGCCACAGGCGCCACCTGACAGACTCTTTCTTAAAGAAAGAAGATGTAAATAAATTATCCCAGAGGGGACATGTGAGGTACAAGAAGAAACATCAGTTTTCCAACAAACTTAATCATAAAACCAATTACTATCATATCAGACCCTTAGAGCTGAGTATGGCTCATTAATTTAAAGAAGGGTTTAGCTGGCTGTGGTGGCATGCGCCTATAGACTCAGCTACTTGAAAGGCTGAGGTGGGAGGATCCTATAAGCCCAGGAGTTTGGGGCTTCAGTGTGCTACTGCACTCCAGTCTGGGTGATAGAGCAAGACCCTATCTCAAAAATAAATAAATGAAAATTTTAATATTTGGTAAAAAGAATAAAGGTTCTGTGGCCAGTGATTCCACCTCTTGGTATACACCAAAAGTAATCAAAAGCAGGGATTCAAAAAGATAATTATACACTAATGTTTATATTGGCATTCTTCAGAAAAGGTTAAAACAACCCAAATGTCCATTGGTGGATGAGTGGATATATAAAATGTAGTATATTGGCCAGGCACGGTGGCTTACGTTTATAATCCTCATACTCTGGGAGGCCCAGGTGGGTGCTTGAGCTCATGGGTTCGAGACCAGCCTGAGCCAGAGCAAGACCTCATCTCAAAAAAATAGCAGGATGTTGTGGAGGGTGCCTGTAGTCCCAGCTAACTTGGGAGGCTGAGGCAAGAGAATTGCTTGAGCCCCCAAAATTTGAGGTTGCCATGAGCTATGATGCCAGGGCACACTACTGAGGGTGACAAAGTGAGACTCTGTTAAAAAAAAAAAAGTAGGGGCGCCTGTGGCTCAAAGGAGTAGGGCGCTGGCACCATATGCCAGAGGTGGCGGGTTCAAACCTAGCCCCAGCCAAAAACTGCAGAAAAAAAAAATGTAGTATATCCTATGAAATGTTATTCAGCCTTAAAATATTGTTCAACCTTAATAAAATCTGAACATGTGTTATAATATAGACGAACCTTCAAGATATTTTGCTAATTAGTATGCTAAAATAAAGAGTTGCAAAAGGACAAATCTTTCATGAGTCTACTTATATGAGGTACCTAGAATAGGTAAATTCTGAGAGATACAAATAATCTCAAAAGTTACAGAGAAAGCAAAGCTTATCCCCAAAGGAGTGGCAGCTAAACTGGTCACACACTTCTCAACAGCCCCGGTGAAAACCAGAAGACATTAGAAAGATTCAAAGTGCTCAAAGAGAGGAAAACAGTTTGGCGCCCATTGCACAGTGGTTATGGTGCCAGCCACATACACTGAGGGTGGTGGATTTGAACCCAGCCCAGTGCAGCTAAACAACAATGACAACTGCAACCAAAAAATAGCGGAGCATAGTGGCTGGTGCCTGTAGTCCCAGCTACTCGGGAGGCTGAGGCAAGAGAATCGCTTAAGTCTAAGAGTTGGAGGTTGCTGTGAGCTGTGATGCCAGGGCGACATAGTGAGACTCTGTCTAAAAAAAAAAAAAAGGACAGGAAAACGATCTGTGAATATAGAGTGATACTCCAGGCAAAATAGTAAAATAGTGGTTTGCAAGGTCTGGAGGAGGAGGGAGTAGAGAGTTACAGTCTAGGGTACAGAGTTTTGGGATAGGAGTTGAAAAGTTCTAGAGTTATTCAATAATGCTTACACAACAATGGGGATGTACTTAATGTTAATAAACGCAATACTTAAAATGGTAAATTTTTTGTTATAGGTATTTTACCACAAAAAAAGGTCTGCTAAAAACATGACTCCATGTATTAGAGATGTGAAAATTTATATTAATAAACATTTAGCTATTTGTTTTAAAAATCAAATTTTAAAAAAGAAGTGTGTGCATATATATGTGTGTATGTATATATGTGTGTGTGCGCGTGTGTGCTTAGAAAATATCTAAATGGACAAATAGAAAAATACTTAAAGTAGTTACTACTGGCCGGTGGGCTTATGGTTGATTTTTTTTTTTCATATATCTTTTTTTTTTTGGAGACAGAGCCTCAAGCTGTCACCTCGGGTAGAGTGCTGTGGCATCACAGCTCACAGGAACCTCCAACTCCTGGGCTCAAGCGATTCTCTGCCTCCGCCTCCCAAGTAGCTGGAACTACGGGCGCCTGCCACAATGCCAGGCTATTTTTTGGTTGCAGCCCTCATTGTTGTTTGGCAGGCCCGGGCTGGATTCAAACCCGCCAGTTCAGGTGTATATGGCTGGCACCTTAGCCGCTTGAGCCACAGGTACCGAACCTATTTTCATATATCTCATATTCATATCTTATATTCTTAATTTTTTGGTGTATGTGCAACCAAATCAAACACTTATATTCTTATTTTTATCTGTATTTTCTAATTTTCATAAAATGAATTCATGAAAATGAGTAGAGTAATACTGTAGTTCAGCCCCCAGGACATGGTCCAGAGATATAGCAGCTCCCCTCTCCCACCTGCTCCTACCCTAACCCATCTGCTTTTTGCTGCTTCTTTCTGATATCTTGCAACTTTAAGAAGGCCTGCTGGCATCTCCTTCCATACTCGATTGATGTTATTAGCTCTCAGAGTTCCAATATGATGAGTAAGATTTGATTGACTTATTAACTGGAGGGAGGTGATTCCAGTTGGAGAGAACGTGATGAGCCAAGGGTAAAGTTCACCTTCGTGAAAGTCTAGTCTGGCTGAGTGCTCCTCCCATCCCAACCCCACCCTGGGCCTTATTACCATCATCAACAGTGATAAAAGCTGGTCATTTTCACACTTGATAGTTCCCAAAGCCATTTTCACAGTAAATTGTCACAATTCTGTGAGGCTGGATTTATTATCCAAAATTTGCAGATGAAAAAATAAAAAGGTTTTAATTTCTGGAGATGAACGACAGACCTAGAGTGATATGAAACCCCTTTTCACTGTGGAAGCACAGCAAGGCTACTCCAGCTTATAGGGAACTCTCATCTCTGCTCCTAGCTGCTGAAAAACAAACCCTCACCAGACACAGAAAGGGTCCAACGGCTGGCAAATGAACTGTCAGTTTGGGGGACTGGGCTATACGCAACATAGAAAAATCACAAAACAAACTCCAGGGTTTGAACAGAGAAGAGTTGTGGGGAAAACTTCCCACTTGGAAAAGGGCCCCACCCACTACAGCTCCTGCTTCTCGCCCCACTTGGGGTGCTTTCCTTTTGGGAGTCCCCTCCAGGGACCAGGGTGTTATCTTCTCTGTTAGGATCCCAAGTAAGTCAAAAGCCTCTTTTTTTTTTTCCTTGTTTTTCCTTAATAGAGCTGAGAGACTGATGCTTTCACAAAGAACCATGCTGCCTCTAGCTCACATAGCTCATCTGTGCCCACCTGTTCCTGCAAAATGGAATCCCTTCATCTCATCTGTTTCACTGCTGAGCCATTTTGGAGTTGTGTCCTGGAGTCGCTGTCTCATTGGCAGAACCTAAGTTGCCTGTCTGCACCCTCAAAGAAAGGGTAACTTCTTTTGATACCACATCAGCATGATGGGACTAAAAAGATTTTGAGCAGCTGTAAGTAATAAGTGTCATTTATAAGAGAATATAGTGTCAGCAGGCCTACTTATAGTTGCAAGATAGCAGAAAGGAGCAGCAAAGAACAAAAGGTTTAGGGTAGGGGAAGTGGGAGAGGGAAGTTGCTACATCTCTGGACCATGTCTGAGGGCAAAGAGGAAGCTGAACCATAGCATCATTTTATGAAAATTAGAAAATATAGATACAAATAAGAATATAACTGTTTCCTTCAGCAGCACAAATAACTCAAATGCACCTTCTGTCAGTATGGAGTCCCTCTTTCTCACTGTGTCTAGTTAATGTCAAAAATCTAATTTCTGGGCCTATGGCTCAAGCGGCTAAGGCGCCAGCCACATGCACCTGAGCTGGCAGGTTTGCATCCAGCCCAGGCCACCAAACAACAATGACGGCTGCAACCAAAAAGTAGCCGGGCCTTGTGGTGGGCGCTGTCATCCCAGCTACTTGGGAGGCTGAGTCAAGAGAATCGCTTAAGCCCAGGAGTTGGAGGTTGCTGTGAGCTGTGATGCCAAGGCACTCTACCCAGGGCAACAGCTTGAGGCTCTGTCTTAAAAAAAAAAAAATCTAATTTCTATGCTCTCCCAACTCCTGTCATGCCATGAAGGCTTCCAACTACTTCCACAGCTGGGTGTCTTGCATTTTCTTTACAGGGAGTTGATTATGGCCTAATGTTCAAGGGTTTAAGTTCTCATCAGGCTTCCTGGAATTGAATTCTGCTTTGTCAATTACTAGATGTTTGACCTTTACCAAGTTTCTCAACCTCTCTGAGTTCAGGTTAATGATAGTACCTACTGGACTGGGTTATTTGTGAGGATGAAATAAAGTAGGCACACAAGTACACAGCACATTTCCAGGCACATATTAAATGCTCACTAAGTGATAGACATTATCACAATAAGCACTACTGTATTTTCAATCTGATGAACATTGCTAGTTCTCAATTTTATGCAGAGCAGAGAACACTGATTTAACTACTGGTTAATGAAATTGCTAGCTCTTCCTACTGATAAACTGTCAGCCCTTCCCTTTCCTCTATCTAAGGGCTCCTCTAATGACTCACCCCTCAGATATTCTCTCCTCTCTCCCACACAGCTGTCCTGAAGGAGCCAATGAGGAAGTCAGCATGTCCCTGCCTGTGGTCTGGAGAAGAGAGGGCTTTAATGTGTGATCTTTGGCTTCTTTGCTGAAAAGCTCTTGACCTTGTTGCCTGGTGCAGAGATACTCAACAAGCTTACCAGGATCATAGTATTGACCGAAGAATAGGCCTTGGGCCTGAGACAGCTGCTCGGGGTGCCCTGGGCCATGTGTCCTCAGGTTGCCTCTAATTTTGAGACGTAGCTGTGGCAGGTGATCCTATGACCCTGCCAGTGCCTCATGCAGACCCTTCCAGTGCCTCATGCAAGAGGCCTTATCTTCCAGGCTGGGTGCAGTGGCTCACTACTCTAATCCTAGCACACTGAGAGGCTGACACAGGTGGATTCCCTGAGCTCAGGAGTTCAAGACCAGCCCAAGCAAGAGTGAGACTGTCTCTACTAAGTATAGAAAAACACTAGTTATGGACATTGTAGCAGGTGTCTGTAGTCCCAGGTACTTGGGAGGTTGAGGCAAGAGGATTGCACAAGCCCAAGAGTTTCAGGTTGCTGTGAGCTATGACACAACAGCACTCTACCCAGGGCAACAGAGACCCTGTCCAAAGAGAAAAACAGGAGGAAAAAAAGGCCTTGTCTCTGCCTTTCTTTTTTTTAGCCAGCCAGGAGGCAAATCTGGAATTTTCTGTGTCTCTGCCTTTCTCCTCAGCTAACAGAGCGTGGGGAAAGAAGAGGAGAGATAATGTTCTGAGGGCAACCTTTATTTTTTATTTTTTAATTTTTTTTTAAATTCACACCAAGGCCCCACCCTCACTCCCTCCTTCCCTCTCTCTGCTCTTCCTTTCCCCACCCCTCCTCTGAGGGCAACCTTCAACCCAAGGGAGGACACAGGTTATTTCCCTGCCTTCAGTCCTTTCTCAGGGTCTTCACAGAGTCTCTGGCTTTTCTGAACTCCACATTGCAACGTGTAACTCTTTATGGGCATTTTCTCCTTCCCTGGCTCACATTTTTTTGCTTACTCCCCCCTGATCCCTGGGAACAGCCCCAGGAAGTCCAGGTTTTCAGGGAACACAATTCCAGACACACCCTCTGCCCTGTTTCCTCCTCATTGTTTCTCCTCTGAATGTCTCTGTGACACAGATCCCTGTCTGAAAGGAAAGAGAAAAGGAGAGGGAAGGAAGAAAACAGACAGGGATCTAACCACTTCAGAGCTGTAATCCTAGCACTCTGGGAGGCCAAGGTGGGAAGATCACTGAGGCCAGGAGTTTGAGACTGGCCTGAGCAAGAGTAAGACCCTATGTCTACTAAAAATAGAAAAATTAGGTGGGCACAGTGGCGCTTGTCTGTAGTCCCAAGCTACTCAGGAGGCTGAGGCAAGAGGATTCCTTTGAACCCAGGAGTTTGAGGTTACAGTGAGTTATGATGACACCACTGCTCTCTAGCTGGGGTGAAAAGTGAACTTTTCCATAGCTTCTGATATTAAAATAAAGCAAAACTCTTTAAGCTTTGACAAAGAACCCCAGATGACACATCTTCCAAAGAGAACTGTGGTCATTTAAGCATCCTTGGTGCTCATTTGGGGTACCAAAGATGCAGGCATAGAGAGCATTCTCTTCCAACTAACACCTGGTTTAAGTTACACAAATTCCCTATTGGTAGTTTCCTTATCAAACGTAAGTCAACCTTACACTTTCAAAATGAACTTTCTTAAAAACTAAGGGAAAAGTTAAAAAAAATTCAAGAAACATAAACACACACATACAAGCATAGAAGCAGGAATACCTGAACCTTTAAAAATTAATAGCTCTACTAGTTTTCAGTCATTTGTAATATTTCCTGGAATGCCTGGCAATTTTTGATTTAATGACAGATTTTTTTTCTTTTTTGAGACAGAGTCTTACTATGTCGTCCTGGGCAGAGTGCCATGGCATCACAGCTCACAGCAACTTCCAACTCTTGGGCTCAAGCAATTCTCTTGCCTCAGCCTCCCAAGTAGCTGGGACTACAGGCGCCCACCACAATGCGGGGCTTATTTGTTGTAATTGTCATTGTTGTCTTTAGCCAGCTGGGCTGGGTTTGAACCCACCAGCCTCAGTGTATGTGGCCAATGCCATAACCACTGTGCTATGGGCACTAAGCCAATGACAGATATTTTTTATAAAAAAATCATAGAGATAGGGCAGCGCCTGTGGCTCAGTGCGTAGGGCGCCGGCCCCATATACCGAGGGTGGCGGGTTCAAACCCAGCCCCGGCCAAACTGCAACAAAAAAATAGCCGGGCGTTGTGGCAGGCGCCTGTAGTCCCAGCTGCTTGGGAGGCTGAGGCAAGAGAATCATGTAAGCCCAAGAGCTGGAGGTTGCTGTGAGTCGTGTGATGCCACGGCACTCTACCAAGGGCAGTAAAGTGAGACTCTGTCTCTACAAAAAAAAAAAAAAATCATAGAGATAGTTTAAGTCTCTGGATAATATTAGATTTCTCCAGAGATAATTTATTTTTATTCTGGCAAGCAATTAGAATAGGGGAAAGTCACTTTAATTCAATATGCATTGAATTGATTTGAAGCCAATTCAGTCTTTCTTTTTTGAGACAGAGTCTCACTATGCCGCCCTCAGTAGAGTGCTATGGCATCACAACTCACAGCAACCTCCAGCTCTTGGGCTTAAGTGATTCTCTTGCCTCAGCCTCCCAAGTAGGTGGGACTACAGGCGCCTGCCACAATGCCCGGCTATTTTTTTTTTTTTTATTAAATCATAGCTGTGTACATTAATGCAATTATGGGTACAATGTGCTGGTTTTTTATAACATTTGAAATATTTTCATCAAACTGGTTAACATAGCCTTCACCGCATTTTCTTAGTTATTGTTAAGACATTTATACTCTACACTTAGTAAATTTAACATGTACCCCTGTAAAATGTACCGTAGTTGTGTTCCCACCAATTACCCTCCCTCTACCCATCCTCTCCCACTCCCTCCCCTCTCCTCTTTCCCCTTCTTGGGCTATAGTTGGGTTATAGCTTATGAGAGCTATAAATTGGTTTTATAGTAGGGTTGAGTACCTTGGATACTTTTTCTTCCATTCTTGAGATATTTTACTAAGAAGAACATGTTCCAGCTCTATCCATGTAATCATGAAAGAGGTAAAGTCTCCATCTTTTTTTAAAGCTGCATAATATTCCATGATGTACATATACCACAATTAATCCATTCATGGGTCGATGGGCACTTGGGCTTCTTCCATGACTTGCATGGCTATTTTTTGGTAGCAGTTGTCATTGTTGTTTGGCAGGCCGGGGCCAGGTTCGAACCCACCACCCTTGGTGTATGTGGCTGGCGCCGTAACCACTGTACTATGGGCACTGAGCCCAGCTGATTCAGTCTTTGTGAGGGCTGATTTATTTAGATCTCCCTTTGTGCCAAGTACAGTTTGTTACCTTTCAATTCTAAATTCACCCTTTACTTGGTGAATTTACAATTCTAGAGCTGAATTCTACAAATACAACAGCCCCCAATTAACCCGCAGTTTTGCCTTCTGCAGTTTCACCATCTGTGGTTTACAGTCTCTGCATATACCAGCCCCCCTTCAACTTCAGCCATGAGTGGAAGCAGCCTGATACCTTCCCCAGAAGCAGATGCTGGTGCCATGCTTGTCCAGCCTGCAGAACCGAGAGCCAAATAAACATCTTTTCTTTATAAATTACCTAGCCTCAGGCGTTCCTTTACAGCAACAGAAAAATGAACTAAGACAGTACGATAACATATTCGCAAGTTTCTGGAAATAAGAACATGAGTATGTAATAATTGAGGGGGGGGCATTATTCTGTCTACTAAATCTTATTTCTCAGAGCTACATATTCTGTTATTAGATAAACACTATTTCCTATCAATCACTAGGTCTACATATAATGAGCTCTTAAGCTCAACATAGTATCACCCCATGGTGAATTAAATAATTAATTTCTCTAACTTAGAAGTAGTATTTTTTTTTTTACCTAGCTGTGGGGTCTCACTGTATTGTCTAGGTTGGACTCAAACTCCTCACCTTAAGCAATCCTTTCACCTCCTGAGTAGCATGGGCACATGCCAACGTGCTTGGTTTACAGGTGGAGTCGTATGTACAAAAACTATTGGGCAAAAGGAAATGAGGCTCCTTCCACATTTCAGCAATGCAAACTAGATGGGTTCTGTGGGTTCAGATATAAGTTCCCATAGAACAATTTGAAGGTGATGAGGAATGGGATATTTTAGGGTTGAATTTTTACTTCCAATGGCATTAAGAATAAGAATCTTAGAAATAGTATATCCACCCAGAAGAAAGTTCAGCACTGCTGCCTGCATCCTTTTCTCTGTAGATGTCAGATATAAACTGAATTTGGAAGTTAATCTTGTAACTTGTTGAACTGCAGATAAGTTTACAACCTCACCAGGTTTCCTCAGTGCAAGTAAGAATGATGATCTGGAAAAAGATCAGATCTTTGGCAATTGAAAAGTGATAAGAAAAGAACTATAAATTTTGGGAAAACCCAAACCCTTCAAAACCTTTTTCACTGTGTTCTTGCAGTGGGGATAGGGAGACTCTGCTTTGCTATGACCCACCTCCTATACCTCAATTCCTTAAGCCCATCCTCTGACTAAGACACTAGATGAACTCGAGGGTGAAAAGCAAAAATGTCAGAGTAAAGAGAAATGATGCCCAAGGCAGCTGCAGGAATTCTTTTCTTTTCTTTCTTTTTTTTTTTTTTTTGAGACAGAGCCTCAAGCTGTCACCCTGGGTAGAGTGTCATGGCATCACAGCTCACAGCAACCTCCAACTCCTGGGCTGAAACGATTCTCCTGCCTCCACCTCCCAAGTAGCTGGGACTACAGGCGCCTGCCACATGCCCAGCTATTTTTTGCTTGCAGCTGTCATTGTTGTTTGGCAGACCTGGACTGTATTCGAACCCACCAGCTTAGGTGTAAGTGGCTGGCGCCTTAGCCACTTGAGCCACAGGCACCAAGCCAACATTTGCCCTTTTAAATGTCTCTTTTATCTTGTTCTTTGCCTGATGACTCAGGAGAAGGATAGTTATTGCTGACACTGAGACCTTAGAGAAAACTGTCCCTGGTCACAGAGTGAGAGCTCTGACTAGTTGCTATAGACAACATCAGGAACAGCACCTCTAAAATAGTGTGGCAATGAATCTCATAGAGCTGTTTCTTCTTAATTATGAAATTATCTCATTTTGTTCTAGGTAATACATAAAGAATAATTATGATCTCTTAAGCAGTTGCTCTGGCAAGAATGCCGTGGCATCACAGCTTACAGCAACCTCGAACTCTTGGGCTTTAGAGAGTCTCTTGCCTCAGCCTCCCAAGTAGCTGGGACTATAGGCGCCTGCCACAACACCTGGTTATTTTTTGTTGCAGTTGTCATTGTTGTTCAGCTGGCTCAGGCCGGGTTCAAACCTGCCAGCCTCGGTGTACATGGCTGGCGCCCTACCGACTAAGCTATGAACATTCGAACCTGCCAGCCTCGGTGTACATGGCTGGCGCCCTACGACTAAGCTATGAACACTGCCTCCATTCATCTTTTATTCCAGGTACTTCCATGGCAACCAGCTGTTTGCAGTGGTCACTAGACAATACCTAGCTCCCAGCTACAGATTCTATTAATATCTTTTGTCTTTTTCTAGGGGCTTGTTTGCTACAGCCTTGTGGGACACCACCATGTCAACACGGTGTAAACCTGGAGAAGTAAGGGAATTAACACTTACGGGCAACTTTTAACAAAAGGAGTGAGAGCCAGAGAGTAAATATTCCCCTCTTCTGTCTCTTCAGTCACATTCCATGTGCTCCACAGAAGTTTCCCAGTGAGATAATGTTCCAGTTGCTCAGAGTGGTGTCCAGTTTAATACCACATCCTTGGATGGGCTTTCCGTTTCTCAGGTTCACATCTTCCAGTCCTCCACTTCTGTTCCTTGTGATTACTTTCCACTACAAGCTACCTGACTCAATCTTGTTTTTGTCCCAGGCTCTACTTTTGGAGGAGTCACAACCAAAATAGAATCATATGTAAAATGTAATGTAGTGAATTAGCACTGTACAAGGATCCTGGAGGCCTGGGTTCTAGATCTGTTACTAAACTGATTTGTGAAAGTCACTCTATCAAGAAAAAGGTGGGCAATTTCAGATAAGAGCATCTGAAAAACGGGCGGCGCCTGTGGCTCAGTTGGTAGGGCGCCGGCCCCATATACCGAGGGTGGCGGGTTCAAACCCGGCCCCGGCCAAACTGCAACCAAAAAATAGCTGGGCGTTGTGGCGGGCGCCTGTAGTCCCAGCTACTCGGGAGGCTGAGGCAAGAGAATCGCTTAAGCCCAGGAGTTGGAGGTTGCTGTGAGCTGGGTGAGGCCATGGCACTCTACCGAGGGCCATAAAGTGAGACTCTGTCTCTACAAAAAAAAAAAAAAAGAGCATCTGAAAATTACAGATAATATTTAAGCCATTTGTCAACTGAGGGGGAAAAAGCAGGTCAAGAAAAAAATGCCTGTAGCATGATCTCATGTGCTTAAAGGGAGCATGTGTGTTACATGTTAGTAAATGTATAGTAAATGCATACAAAATGGTGGCCTATCACGGTTTACTACACCGTGTGTGGCTTGAATCCTTTACAAGGAGAAATCTTGCGTAATTAAAAAAAGAATAATAGGGCGGCGCCTGTGGCTCAGTGAGTAGGGAACCGGCCCCATATGCCGAGGGTGGCGGGTTCAAACCCAGCCCCGGCCAAACTGCAACCAAAAAATAGCCGGGCGTTGTGGCGCGCGCCTGTAGTCCCAGCTGCTCGGGAGGCTGAGGCAAGAGAATCGCGTAAGCCCAAGAGTTAGAGGTTGCTGTGAGCTGTATGACGCCACGGCACTCTACCCGAGGGCGGTACAGTGAGACTCTGTCTCTACAAAAAAAAAAAAAAAAAGAATAATAACATCCATCTCCAATGCCTTTGAATCATGCTTTTTTTTTCTTTTTTATTATTATTATTATTTTTTGTAGAGACAGTCTCACTTTATGGCCCTCGGTAGAGTGCCGTGGCCTCACACAGCTCACAGCAACCTCCAACTCCTGGGCTTAAGCGATTCTCCTGCCTCAGCCTCCCGAGCAGCTGGGACTACAGGCGCCCGCCACAACGCCCGGCTATTTTTTGGTTGCAGTTTGGCCGGGGCCGGGTTTGAACCCGCCACCCTCGGTATATGGGGCCGGCGCCTTACCGACTGAGCCACAGGTGCCGCCCTGAATCATGCTTCTTAAAGTGCATAATACAAAGCCAAGCGCGCCACCAACCAAGGTAAGCGACCCGAGCTGTGCTCAGATGTGTGCGTCCGCAGGCAGCAGAGCAAGAACCTAGGTTGGGCGGCGCGAGAAACCGCCAACTGGCGAGGAAGGGAAGCTGGGACTTTGTTGTCGCCAGGGGGCAGAAGTGCAGGGCGACAAACCTACAACCCGCTCTTTCCAGGATCCAGCGAGGCAGGACTTTACAGAAGTCATAAGTTCCATCCCTGGTCCTCAGCCCAGACAGACTGGAGAGTTTTCAGAGCGGAGGGGAAGCCCACGCCGCTCCCCTACCCCGCCAGACCCAGAGAAGCTTGGCAGTCTGAGCAGTCTCTGGGCTCTTTCATACCACTTTTGAGTTCAACAACTCTCCCTTCTCCTCCCATCTTCACCCCCTAACCACCGAGGAGGGGAAATTGAGTCACTGGAAAGAGAGGCCAAAGTCATCAGGGGAATGCAGGCCGACGCCAGCCCTCGGGGCCTTCCAGATGCTGGGAGGAGGGAGACAGTTCTCCTGGAAAACAAAGCGGGGTGAGGGGGGAGGCGGTTGGCTGGGCAGGAGCTGAGCCAGACACATGGAGAAACGCTGCCCAGGATCAAAGGAAATATGACATTTGAAAAGAATGTGCGCGTCTGCTTGTGCCGCGCGGGGGTGGGGTGGGATGGGGAGGAGCAGGTATGGCGTAGCAGGGGCTGATATCGGGGTCTCTACTCCTGCCCTTTCTCGCCTCCGCTTCCCACCTCCTCTGCCTCCCTCTTAGCGGCAGGCTGGTTGCTGGTCTCGAGGTGTTCTTCGCTCTCCCTCCCAAGTGTCTCTCCTTCCTTTATTTCTGAGATGAAACTGGAAGGGAAATGTAATCTGAGGCGACCAACCAAAGGAAAAAAAAAAAGGAAAAGAAAAATCAAACCAGGCCGTGTCTCGGAACATTCCTCTCTCTCCGCCCGCCCGGCCTCTTCTCCCCGCCCCTCCTGCGTCGCAGCCCTGGGCTGCGAGCCGGGGCTGCTCTGCACGTCACTGGGGTCCCCGAGGGCTGGGGGTGGGGTCCCCTGGGCGGGCCCGAGGGAGGACTAAGGGGAGGGAGGAAAGCCGCCTCCGCCGTTGCGGAGCTCTGGTCGGTCGGGCCAGCCCTCCCCTCTTCCTCCAGCCCGGCAGAGCCTGTTTCTCATTAGAGTAACGGGCGCGGTCCTTGCCCGACTCCCGAGTGTTTGTAAACGTCTGAGCCGGGGGCCGCCGCTTAACTCTTCAGGTGCGGGGCTGGGCGCGGTTGGGGGCCCTGCTCTCAGCGGGAGGAATTTTGAAATTGGAGATCTCTGTAGCCTTTTAGAGGTTTGAAGCATACGGTATGACTCTGGGGAAATGATAACCGACCTCCCGACACCCCGCAGCATCTCCTGTCGAAATCACGGATCACTCATCTAACTCCCTCTCACATAACCCAGGATCCTCCATGCATGGCCATCCTGGAATCTCCAGTTCGGGTCTTCCTTCCTCCCCGCCCAGGTGACAGGTGTCCGGCCTAGGGGCCCACCAAGTCGTGTGGCTAGTAAACCTGGTCAGGAGTTTTTAGGAGAGCAGGAGCCAGATGCCATCGGACCAGAGATTCATTCCATACTACAGTTTTAGAGACGAGGGAGTCTACTTCCCTGGGAGGCTAATTAATGGCCCCTCTGGGTGGCTGGGACAAGGGCCGCAGCAAAGCCTGGCCTGGATCTAAGCCCATCGGAGCTGTGGGCCTTCGAACAGTTCCGCATAACCTCTTTGGTTCAGATTGCTCCCAGAGGCATCCGGGCTGGCTGAAAGTTCTTCACCTATGAGGGGAGGGATGGCGGATGGGAGCGCTGATTTGGCCGGGTAAGAGCTTCCAGAAGGCCCAGGCAGAAGTCCCTTGGGCGAGGGACTTGGAAGGAATGGCCTTTTCCTCTTCAGAGCAGTCTGGAGGCACTCTGCACCCCAGAGTCTGTCTGGCTTCAGGCTTGGAGGGAAAGGGAAGGAGAGATGCTGGTACACAAATCTTTAGAACTTAAGGAAGTGTCTTCCGTGGGCCTTCTACACTGAGGGCCCAGGATGTGGGCCCTTTAAGGCTCTCGGACCCAGAGCTCTGAACTGAGACAAGGTGGAGGTTGGGCTCCCTGCGGGAAATGATTGTCACAACTGTGAGCCAATAGGCACCTCTAGGGTCGTATCTCGCTTAAGGAACCGTTTTCCAATTCAGTTTTTTTTTTTTTTTGAGGGGGAGGGACTGGAGAGAGGACAGAGGGAGGGAGGGTGGGGGAGGACGAGGGGCGCGTGGTTTTCCCATCTCATCCCTGGAGGAGGGGCTGGAGCATCCTGGGCAGCCAATCAGCGACAGGCTTGGGGGGGCCCCGCTTTGAAGAAGTTTGGGAGAAAAAAGTTTGGAAAAGTTTCTATAATAACTAGGGGGCGTCCGGAGGGAGGCGGCAGCGGCGGAGGAGGGGGCATCTCAGAGAAAGGGAGGGAGGGAGCCACCCGGGTGAAGATACTGCAGCCTCCAGAGCTCCCCCCTCCCACGCAGGCCGGGACCTGGGGGCTCTGGCCGGATCCATGGGGGCAGCAAGCTGCGAGGATGAGGAGCTGGAATTTAAGCTGGTGTTCGGGGAGGAAAAGGAAGCCCCCCCGCTGGGCGCGGGGGGGTCGGGGGAAGGTTAGTGCGGGTCTGGGAAGGGGTCTTGGGGTCAGGGAGAGAAGTGCCTGGGGATCCTGAGTCTGGTGAATTTAGGGTATCAAGCCTGGGGTGGGGGATAAGGGAGTCAGAGGTTGAGACGAGTCGGGGACCTAGCTGGTCTGCGGAAGTGAGGCTGGGGGCCTGGGCACCACTTTCTCCTTTTTAGGTCGTGACTGGGGTGGGGGTGGGGGTGCTGCTGGCTGCGCGCCGCCTCCTGGCTGGGTAGACTGTCACTGAAACGGGGGGCGGGCTGGAACGGCGGCCCCTGGAGTACAGGGCACAGCCAGGGGAAGGGGAGGTTTGACTCTGGAGCTTGCATTTTGCCGACCGAGCCCTGGTCCAGCAAACTGGACGCCCGGAGCTGGGGGAGCTCTTGGGCTGAGCCAGGGAGCCCCTCCCCCTCCCTCGTCTGGCCGCAATGAGAGGCAGATGGCGGGGACCGAGCCGGGGGCGGCGGCCGCCGCTCGCACGAATCCGCGCAGCCCGCCGCCCCCCCTTCCCTGGCTGGGCCCAGCACGCATCGCCCTCTCGATTGCACCCCCGCCCCCAAATTGGGGGGAGCGAAGAAGGAGCCACCGCCCCTCGTCACCACAGCCCTGGCACCCCCTTCGTGGCCACAGTTGCGATGGCAACTGGGGCTCCTGCCAGCGCCGTTTGGGGGTTTGGGAACCGCTGCTAATTGGGTTCATGTGTGAGTCGCCCCCAGCCCAGCCCGCCTCATTAAGCACGCCTCCAGGCCCAGCTCTAGCCCCCTTCGACTCACCTTCTTCACCTAAGACCTGCATCAGTCGGGTACCCTAGGCCTAGGATCCAGGAGCCAGTGGGGGAAAGGCCTGACATGACTGCATCTATCTCCTCCATCTTTCGAGGTCCCAATTTGTTTTGTCTTGTGGCTCAAAAGTTCCCTTCAGAGACCTCTCCTTGCTGAGGGGCAGGGAGCATGGCAGGACTCAGGAGCTGGCCACTCAAGAAACCTACACATCTCACCCGCTTCTCTCTCTCCCCATCTCCCTCTGCCCCCCTCTCATTTTGACAGAACTGGACTCAGAGGATGCCCCACCATGCTGCAGGCTTATCCTGGGGGAACCCCCTGCCCCTATTGGTATTCCTCGACCTCCACCTCCTCGGCCTGGCATGCACTCGCCACCACCACGCCCGGCTCCCTCACCTGGCACCTGGGAGAGCCAGCCTGCCCGGTCGGTGAGGCTGGGGGTGCCAGGAGGAGGAGCTGGGGGTGCTGGGGGTGGCCGTGTTCTTGAGTGTCCCAGCATCCGCATCACCTCCATCTCTCCAACGCCTGACCCACCTGCTGCTCTAGAGGACAACCCTGATGCCTGGGGGGATGGCTCTCCCAGAGATTATCCCACACCAGAAGGCTTTGGGGGCTACCGAGAGACAGGGGGCCAGAGTAGGGGTGCCTTCTTCAGTCCCAGCCCTGGCAGCAGCAGCCTGTCCTCATGGAGCTTCTTCTCTGATGCCTCTGATGAGGCAGCTCTGTACGCAGCCTGTGACGAGGTAGAATCTGAGTTAAATGAAGCAGCTTCTCGCTTTGGCCTGGGCTCCCCACTGCCCTCACCCCGGGCCTCCCCTAGACCATGGACACCCGAGGATCCCTGGAGCCTATATGGTCCAAGCCCTGGAGGCCGAGGGCCAGAGGATAGCTGGCTACTCCTCAGTGCTCCTGGGCCAACACCAGCCTCCCCCCGGCCTGCTTCTCCCTGTGGCAAGCGGCGCTACTCTAGCTCCGGCACCCCATCTTCAGCCTCTCCAGCTCTATCCCGCCGTGGCAGCCTGGGAGAAGAGGGGCCTGAGCCACCTCCACCACCCCCATTGCCTTTGGTCCGAGACCCTGGTTCTCCTGGGCCCTTTGACTATGTGGGGGCCCCACCAGCTGAGAGCATCCCCCAGAAAACACGGCGGACTTCCAGCGAGCAGGCAGTGGCCCTGCCTCGATCTGAGGAGACTGCCCCATGCAATGGGAAGCTGCCCTCAGGAGCAGAAGAGTCTGTGGCTCCTCCTGGAGGTCCCCAGAAGGAGGTGGCCGGCATGGACTACCTGGTGGTGCCTTCCCCACTTGCTTGGTCCAAGGCCCGGATTGGGGGACACAGTCCCATCTTCAGGTGAGGGTTGCGCCTGGTTCCACTACTTTCTCGAGCCATCCTACTAGGGGAGCAGGAGGATCAAGGAATAGGTTTGAAGTAAGGTTCCACATCCTCCACATTTCAAAATCTGCAACCTGCATGGCAGCTGCTACCAACCTGGTTTTATTTTATTTATTTATTTATTTATTTATTTATTTTAGAGACAGCATCTCACTTTATTGTCCTTGGTAGAGTGTTGTGGCATCACAGCTCACAGCAACCTCCAACTCCTGGGCTTAGCCTCTCAAGTAGCTGGGACTACAGGTGCCCACCACAATGCCCAGCTATTTTTTTGTTGCAGTTTGGCCAGGGCCGGGTTCGAACCTGCCACCCTTGGTATATGGAGCCAGTGCCCTACCCACTGAGCCACAGGTGCTGTCCATACCAACCTGGTTTTAAGGAGAATTAGAAAAAATACACCCCTCTGAATCAATGATTCATGAATGGGCAATAGCTCCCAGTGGGCTAGTCAGAAAAAAAGTCCTCCCACCCAGTTCCTATAGGATGTCCCCCACCCCCCAGCTTTCTGCTGGCATGTGGCTGGGTGTGACACTTACGTTGAATTTCAGCCTTCTGCTCTGACCCATTAGGCTGGTGCCAGCCCTATACTCTGTTGCATGAAGTTCCTCTTCCCTCCCCCTTAATTTCTAGGGCCTCACCTAGTAGCTTAAACATATAGTATACTGCTGATTTGGATAAAATAGTAATTTACAAGTCAAAGAATTCATATTAAAACTTTCAGTTCTTCTAAACCTTCCATCTTCAAAGAACTCTGCCCATTTAATAATCCTGAACCTTGAGATGTCATAATGAGCTGGCTCCAACCAGAAAAATTTCTAGGGTAAAGACACCTTAATACCCATTGCCTTGAGTTTCCCATTGAGCAAGGTTTTCTCAACCTCAGCACTACTGACATTTTAAGCAGGATAATTCATCATTGGTTGGGACTGTGCTGGATATTGCGGGATGGTTTAGCAGCATCCTTGGCTTCTACCTGTTGGATGCTAGTAGGACCCTCCACCTGAGTTACGACAATAAAAACTGTTCCATGCATTACCAAATACCACCTGAGAGGCAGTTTCTAGTTGAGATCCACTGACCTAAGGTATCTAGGAGCACAGCTCAGTGTTAAGTGCTCACCCGAAACCCCTTAGCTCCCTGGAACTCTACCTCTCAAGCCCCAATTAGTGGAAAGGGAGCTGCTCTGGGAGCAGAATGTGCTCAGTCCTGGGTTATGTCAGTGTTTGATGGCCTCAGTTTCTTTATTTGTAAAAGAAGGGTTCAGATCTAAGGTTGTTTCTCCTATGAAGTGTCATTTCTTTACTCTTCCCTTCTAAGTCTGGGGATTAGGAGAGGCTTGTGCTCAGAGCTGGCAAGAGGCCTGTTGCCATCTACCATACCCTCATCTGCAGGGGTTCTGTTCCCTGTCTCCCCTTCTGGGCTTTTGGATTTCTTTATTTCTACTGTCTTTCCTTTTTTTTTTTTTTTTTTTTTTTTTGTAGAGACAGAGTCTCACTGTACCGCCCTCAGGTAGAGTGCCGTGGCGTCACACGGCTCACAGCAACCTCTAACTCTTGGGCTTACGCGATTCTCTTGCCTCAGCCTCCCGAGCAGCCGGGACTACAGGCGCCCGCCACAACGCCCGGCTATTTTTTTGTTGCCGTTTGGCCGGGGCTGGGTTTGAACCCGACACCCTCGGCATATGGGGCCGGCGCCCTACTCACTGAGCTACAGGCGCCGCGTCTTTCCTCTTTCTCCTAGACCCCCACCTCTCCTTCCTCATAGAACCAGGATGGTCCTAACTGGGACCATGTCTCCCCTTCTGGGTTTTTGGATTTCTTTATTTCTACTGTCTTTCCTCTTTCTCCTAGACCCCCACCCCTCCTTCCTCATAGAACCAGCATGGTCCTAACTGGGATCTGAGGCTGCAGATGATCAGTGCTCTTCTCTTCTACCCAGGACCTCTGCCCTGCCCCCACTGGACTGGCCTTTGCCCAGCCAGTATGAGCAGCTGGAGTTGAGGATTGAGGTGCAGCCTAGAGCCCACCACCGGGCCCACTATGAGACAGAGGGCAGCCGTGGAGCTGTCAAAGCTGCCCCTGGTGGTCACCCTGTAGTCAAGGTAAGGAATGGGGGCAGGCCTGATATTCTTTCTCCTCTCCCATCCCAAATCCCTACAATGGGCTCCAGCTGTGCAGAACCATGGCACTGCCCTTTCCCACACCCCTTTCAGCTCTGATCCTGCCGGAGCCTGGAGGAGTGGCTGGAGGAGAGGGAGGAGGGGTGCCCTTCAGGGACCCGGATATACTTTCTATTTCTCTGTCCTTCCACCCCCAATCAACTCATCCCATGGGACATCAGCCTCATTTCTACTCTGGAAAATGGTGGCCTGCCAGATGTGGGGGAAGGATTAGGCAGAGGCCACAGGTCACTGGGAGTTAGGTTTTCTCTATATTGAGTTGGGCCAGTCTCTCTTGGAGACTCTTCCACTTTGCCCAGCCCAGTTTGGGCTTTATTCCAAGAATAACACTGTGAGCTCCAGGCCACATTTTCGCCACAACGGGTGCCCTGTTCCCCAGGGATTTTCTTCCAGGATATCCTTTATCTTTCACCATCCCCATCTGCTGGTGGACTGAAAATCCAGGGATGGATAAAGGATGAGACTGTGGGGATTTCAATTAGATGGCCTCTGTCTTCCTTGCCAGCTCCTAGGCTACAGTGAGAAGCCGCTGACCCTACAGATGTTCATTGGCACTGCAGATGAAAGGAACCTGAGGCCTCATGCCTTCTATCAGGTGCACCGTATCACAGGCAAGATGGTGGCTACAGCTAGCTATGAAGCTGTCGTCAGTGGCACCAAGGTGTTGGAGATGACATTGCTGCCTGAGAATAACATGGCGGCCAAGTAGGTCCCCACACTTCTTTTCAGTCTTCAGGTTTTAGACCAGGCTTCTTCACTGGGCCTAAGCCACCCCACTTCTTGCTTTTCCCAGAAGAGCTAAGCATCATCCTTGGGAGATGGCTTCATGCTTTCTCACCATGTTGAAGAGGGTTTTGGGGGCTGGGAGCACCTTGGACAGGCCTCTGGATTAGAAAATAGCCCCCGAGACGTCCTTAGAAGGTCATTCAGGCCTTTGAGTAGAGGATGGGAGTTTCCCTCTTTAGGATGTGTCACCATTCTGGCTTCAGCTAGGAGGGCTTGCCATCCATCCTTTGCCTTCAGCATTGACTGTGCTGGGATCCTGAAGCTTCGGAATTCAGACATTGAGCTTCGGAAGGGTGAGACAGACATCGGGCGAAAAAATACTCGTGTGCGGCTGGTGTTCCGGGTACACGTGCCCCAGGGAGGCGGGAAAGTCGTCTCAGTGCAGACAGCATCAGTGCCCATCGAGTGCTGTGAGCAAAGAGGCCCTGGGCCATCTCTCTGTCTCTTGTGACTCTTTTGTCTGTGTGTGTGCCTGTCTGCCCATTTCCTCTGCATAGTGTCCTGTGTCCTGTATGTCTCGGGTAGCCCTAAGGAGGACCCAGGTCTTATTTCTACCATAGCAAATTACTACCATAATTTGCTCCTGCCAAAGTCTCTGTCCCTGGGTTGGACCAGAGTGACCCAGTACCCTCCCTGCCCCTTGGATGGCTCTGTGCACTTGTTTGGGTAACTCCCTGGCCTATCCTGCTCCAGGAGTGGCTGCTTACAAGGTCCGTGTGACCCTGTGGATACTATTGGTTTACTTGTGTGTCTGCCACTGAAGAGGGCTCCCCAGGACCCTATAAGAGGGTGGGACAGAGGAGGCTGCCCACTCCATGCCTAGTCCAGCCGGGTCTCTTCCTTGCACTGCTCTGCAGCCCAGCGCTCAGCCCAGGAGCTGCCCCAGGTGGAGGCCTATAGCCCTAGTGCCTGCTCTGTGAGAGGAGGGGAGGAACTGGTATTGACTGGCTCCAATTTCCTGCCGGACTCCAAGGTGGTGTTCATTGAGCGGGGCCCTGGTGAGTACCTACTGGGGAGGAGAGGGAAGGCAGGAAAAACTTGGAACTGGCAGGTGAAAGATCTCTGGCACTATCACTCAACTGGCCAATTGAGCTTCAGTTTTCTGTAAAATGAGACAGACTATTTTTCCTATTGTTCTGTCTGCTTCCTGTGGGGAGTTGGGCATAACAGCAATCTAAAATGAGGAGGATGCTAAACAAATGTAAGGTACACACATTCTGTTTATCAAGAGGAGTTTGCTTTGAGATAATTACCCCCATGTAGATATGGCACATGAGGTGACTTACACCCTCATTGCTCCCTCTAGAGCTCCTTCTGCTTATGGGCCTGGAGGCAGAACTGTGATTCAGACAGCCTGTGAGGTGCCCCAAGATGAAGCTGCAGGGGTGGAGGAAGGGAAGACTGAGGGTTCCAGGTGCAGCCATCAATCTGAGACCTTTGCCCTCCCCAAACCCTGTTCACCAAGAACACCAGCCCCTATATTTGAATTTAGTGCCCTGTGACCATGTGAGAGCATCATCAGAGATTCTGGGCCATGAGACATGGGGGTCTCATTGCTGTCCATCCAACTAGGACCCTTTTCCTACCTTTCATCTTTTCTCCCAGCATTATCATGGGAGGTGATATTGGGAGTTAGATGGGGGAGTTCAAGAGTTGCTTCTGTCACTAACTCCCTCTGGTTCCTGGGCTGCTCCTACCATTTCCCTTGGTCTCAGTTTGCTTCCCTGTACCCTGGAAACAGTTTAAAACCCTTCTTCCTCCATTCTATCAAGTAAACATGCAGTGGGCCCCTTTGTGTGCAGACCTTCTAGGGGCCTTCTGAATTTGGCTTTGGCTCTCCAGGAGGGGAAATGACAGGGGGCTTGGGCAGGATCCCTGGAGCTGGGCTGGAGCTGCCTGTCCTCATTTATCCCCCAACCCCCATGCAGATGGAAAGCTGCAGTGGGAGGAGGAGGCCACCGTGAACCGACTGCAGAGCAACGAGGTACCAGTGTCACCTGGGTGGCAGGGGTAGAGAAGTTAGGGGATTCTCAATGGGGTCCCCTTGCCCAGGGGAGTGGACTCCAGAGCCACTATTTTCTGGAGGAGGAAGTCTGGCCACTCTGGAAGCAGTTTCATCTCTGGGGAATGAACTTTGCTCCTAAAATGGAAGAAGTTAGGAGGTTGAGTTTGGGCCTTTGGAAAGGGTGAGCTGAGCCTAGATTCCCAAGATGGGCCTGCCTCATTTTCTGCTCTTTCTCAGGTGACACTGACCCTGACTGTCCCTGAGTACAGCAACAAGCGGGTGTCCCGGCCAGTCCAGGTCTACTTTTATGTCTCCAATGGGCGGAGGAAGCGCAGTCCTACCCAGAGTTTCAAGTTCCTGCCTGGTGCGCTCTAGGATGGTGGGGGTGTAGGGATATGGGGAGCTGAGGTAGGGGCAGAAGCGGGCACTGCCGCCCTTCTCAGAGGCTGAAGCACGGGTGGAACTTAGGAGGAGCTGGTGGTTGGAGGGTTGTACAATGTGGAGACTGCCAGACCTCTCACCAGCGCGCTCTCCTGCTTCCATTTTCCCAGTGATCTGCAAGGAGGAGCCCCTACCGGACTCATCTCTCCGGGGCTTCCCTTCAGCATCAGGGCCCCCCTTTGGCACTGACATGGACTTCTCACCACCCAGGCCCCCCTACCCTTCCTTTCCCCATGAAGACCCTGCTTACGAAGCTCCTTACCTGTCAGAAGGCTTCAGCTATGGCACGCCCCCTTTGTACCCCCAGACGGGGCCCCCACCATCCTACAGACCGGGTCTGCGAATGTTCCCTGAGACTGGGGGTACCACAGGTTGTGCCCGCCCACCTCCAGTCTCCTTTCTTCCCCGCCCCTTCCCCAGTGACCCATATGGAGGACGGGGCTCCTCTTTTCCGCTGGGGCTGTCATTCCCTCCTCCAGCCCCCTTTCGGCCTCCTCTTCCTGCATCCCCACCACTTGAAGGCCCCTTCCCTTCCCAGAGTGCTGCACATTCCCTACCTGCTGAGGGCTACAATGAGGTAGGGCCAGGCTATGGCCCCGGGGAGGGGGCCCCGGAGCAGGACAAATCCAGGGGTGGCTACAGCAGCGGCTTCCGAGACAGTGTCCCTATCCAGGGTATCACGCTGGAGGAAGGTGGGTGTGGGACTGGGGGAGGTGAGTGTGACTGTGTGCAAGAGACTGCTGTGCATGTTTGTTGAGGGTGGAATGTGACTTCCCAGAGATTGGGCATCCTTGGTCTCTCAGGGCCAGTTGTAGGGTTCTGGGAGGCAAGTTCTTGGCCATGTGACCATCTGAATTCAGTTAACTTAATTCTGAAGGGTGCATGGACTCCCTGGCTCAGCCCTTCTCCTGCCTCTGCCCTCTGCTCTAAATCACAAAATCTCAGAGCTAGAACTGCTTCCAAGATCACTCTATCTAGCTCCTTCAATTTGCAAAGCCAGGCACTGAGCTGCAGAGAAAGGCAGTGGCTTGCTGAGGTCCCAGTCAAGCACTCTTCCCCATGCCTCAGCTTTCCCTTAAGCATGGTGCCTGTGGTCAGGACTGATGACGAGGAGCCTTCCCATTTGCCTCTCCTTTCTTCCACTGGCTATACCCACCTCAGCCCTGCTGATACCAGTTGCCCAAACCAAAAGGAAAGGGCTGGGCTGGGGGCCTGGGAGCCCATGTGGATGGAGCTGGGCAAGATTAGGAGCAAGTATCAAGACCTGTTGGGGAAACTGAGGCCCAGTGGAAGCAAAGCCAGTGGAAGAGGAGCCTAAAGACCTCCTAGACTAAGCCCTGTCTGGAATGGATTGGGAGTCCGGGTACCTACCTCTAGCCCAATCTCTCAACTGCCCCTCCTTTGCAGTGAGTGAGATCATTGGCCGAGACCTGAGTGGCTTCCCTGCACCTCCTGGAGAAGACCCTCCTGCCTGAACCGTCGCCTGGCAACCTCAGCCCCAGCGGTCCACTTTCCCTCCTTCCTGGGGTGGTGGCTCCAGAAGCTTGGGGCTAACTCCAGTTCCTCTTTCCCTAGCTTCTGCCTGCCTCCGGGTCTTCCTCCCTGCCCCCACTGAGGTGTGGCCCTAGAGCCTGGTGCTGCCTTGGAGGGCTCGGGGAGGGAGAGTGTGGAGGACAGGGATGCGGGTGGAAGCTGAGGCTGGGTGCCAGAACTGGCTGGAGTGAAGATGTGTCTAGATTGTGTACAGTCTGCAGCAGTGCTGGGAAGCTGCGGCAGGTTGATGGATAATAAACTGCTCACTCACCAGTGCTTCAGGCTCCAGAGCTCTTTGGTGTGGTGGTGGTGGTTGGGGGAACAGCTTACTCCAGCTCTAGCCCACAGAGGCAGAAGGTTGGAAAGAGATGGGGTGTAGCTGGGAAGGTCATGTCTCATGTCTCAAGGAGCATCTCAGGGCAAGGGGCTGGGGAATCTGTTTTTTCAAGTTCCTTTGTCTTGCTACCACCTGGATGATTCTGAGTCATTGCCAAGGTGAGAAAACACTGTTCTAGTTGCTCTCCCTCATTTACAGAGGAAGAATCTGAGATTCAGAGAGGGGAAAGAACTTGCCCAAGGTTACACAACTAATCAACAGCAGGCTGAATGCTGGACTTCTGGGCTCGTATCCTGAGGCTGCACCAGACTCCCTGACCCAAGAGGCCAGGCCCCTAAAGCTCATCTCACTGGAGTGAGGGTAGAGAGGGAGGGGAAGTGGTGTGGGTCCACTATACTCTGGATTCTCCCACCTTTGGGGACTGTGAGGACATTCTGGAAAGATCTGTGCTGCAGAGGTAGACTGCAGATGGCCAAGCAGCCTTCTTGTAGGCTCTGAATGCCACCTGCCCTGGGGCTCAGGGCATGTATGAGTTCCTGGCCTGGCCTGCAAATACACACACTGATGCTGCCTTCTGAGAAGCTGGTATGCCCATCACCACTGGCAGCCCCTGGCTGGAAACCTGGTTTGTCCCTGACCCGATGGTCTGTGAGGCCAGTGGGCTGGCAAAGTCAGACTTTGTTCACCTGGAGCCTGGCACACAGTGGGCACTGAGTATGCAGCTTGAGTTGGCTGGGTCTTGCTGCAGGGCTGCACCTAAAAGACAATTTGGCAACTTGTCTTGCCCAAAGCTGGTGGGGCCTCTATGACCAGTGAGTTCAGACAGTCCTGGCAAGCACCCAGGAGTGCAGGAGTGGGTGTAAGCGAAGCTGACTCCGGATTAGAGAACAAGAGAACCAGGGTGATCCCTGGCCTGTTGCTACTTTGCAATGAAGTTCTTTTATCTTCCTGAATACAAACTGCTTTAAACTAAACTGACATTCAGTGATGGCCCACTGGGCCTTGGCTGCTTTTCAAAGACACCCCCCACCAAGGTCTCTGACAAGGTGAGTTAGCCTCTGTATGAATGAAAGCTGTTGTGATAGGGACTCACTGCCTCTCAGGGAGGACCATTCCATTTTCTGGCAGGGCACTGCTGTTCATTCACTCTTAGACATCTATTGAGCAGCTAGTAAGTGCCAGCCAGTGGGTCTGGGGGAATACTTAGCCTCATGGGCAAAAGCAAGCAATCAGTTCATTACAATTCAACTCACTAAATATTTCTTCTTGTACAGAGGGTACATCAGACCTTGCAGGGGGCGGGTTGGCAGCTACTGAGCAATTTTGATATAGGATGTGGGGAGAATAGAAAGCAGCTCCAGCCAGCTGTAGGGTTGGAGAGAACTTCAGGGGGTGACTTTGAAACTGAGACCCAAAGAATGGCTGGGAATTGACCAGGCTAATAGGGAAGTGCAAGCCAGGCATAGTGACCAGGCAAAGTCCTGGAGGGAGGGGCAAATGAGGAAGGATAACAGATCTCCAGGACCTGGCACACTTGGGGAACTAAGAGAGGTTCTGCTTGAGGGGTGGGGTTAGGAGCTAGAATTGAGGGGTAGGTCTGGAGGGGGAATAGAGGCTGAATTCTGGAGGAGCTTGTAGCCCCACGAGGGCATTTAGAGCTATGCCCGGGTGATGGGCACTTTCCCAGTAGACCATGGGTCTTAAGCAGGGAATGATATAGCAGATTCAGCACAAGGTTCTTCTTCACTTTGAGCTCGTGTCTGCTTCCTTGGGACTGCCCTGAATGGGGTTTCTTCTGCCCATTTGGCCCACACAGTACATTCTTCTCATTAGAATGCCAATCCTTGGGCCTTTGCATGTGGTCATGTGGGGACCCCAGGGTCATTTTCTCTTCCTAGGATTTCTGCAGACATGTAGTTCTCTGAGGTTATAGTTGAGTGAGAGAGAAGAAAGAGGTGAGGTCTCCAGGTGGTGTCAGAAAAGACCTTGGCCAGAGTCTGAAGATTACTTGTGTTTGAATTACTAAGGAAGTTTGGGGTTTCTTTTCTGTTGTTTTGTTGTTGTTTTTTGGTTTCTGTTTTTAATTCAGATTCCCAGGCAACCCCTAATTTACTAAGTTATATTCTGGGGGAAGGCCCAGGAATCTGCATTTTATTTAATTTGTTTTTTTTAGAGACATAGTCTCATTTTATTGCCCTCGGTAGAGTGCCATGGCATCACAGCTCACAGCAACCTCCAACTCCAGGGCTTAAGCGATTGTCTTGCCTCAGCCTCCAGAGTAGCTGGGACTATAGGCACTCACTGGCCTGAATGCCTGGCTATCTTTTTTTGTTGTTGTTGTAGTTTGGCCAGGGCTGGGTTCAAACCTGCCACCCTTGGTATATGGGGCTGGTGTCCTACCCACTGAGCCACAGGCGCCGCCCAGGAAAGTTTAAGACCTAGAGTCATCTGCTAATTATCAGTGTCATTCCTTGCCTTCTTGGACTCTAAAATAGCTTCCAGTCCTCTTCTCTAAATCTTGCCTGGGTTGCCCTGAGTAGAGGGATCACCTGGAAAAATGTATGTGGGGAAGGGAAAGGGCACACACCCTTGTCACATCATAACTCATCTTCCTCCTTACAGGGCCCTGTCCTGCTATTTAGATAATTTGAGGATGATCTCAGTCATAGCCTGGAGCCCCAGTGCAGGACCAGCTGTCCTTGAAACTTACTGAGTTTCCTTCTTCTAGCTGGAACTCTGGGCCTCCAAGACGTTTGAGCAGTGACACATTGTGTGGCTTTCCAATTAGATTTGGGCACCTCTTCGAGTGGGTTCTGTGATACCTTGGAGCCCCCTCCTGGACTCTTCAAAGTTGTCAATGAGACTTCCTGGAAATGCCAGAGGCAAAAGGTGCACAAGGGTTTGGCTGCCTTTGGGGGGAGCTTGTTTTAGTGGCCTCGGTGTTTGATTGTTCCCTTAACCAATTCCCAAAAATGTCCTATAGGGCCCCTGCCCTGTACTAGGCACTGGGAACACAAGCATCACACTGGGACCTTGATCTGGAGAAGCAGACAATCCTATCACTAATAGGAGAGATCTTCTTGCCTGGAGATTGGAGTGAGATGTTTGATCAGCACTGCCAGAGAGAAAGAGAGAAAGAAGGGAGGGAAAGGGAAGAGAAGAAAGGGAGAGAAATGGAGGGGAGATGAGGCAAGAGATGAGGCTAGATTCAGTGATTGGCATGGAAAGGGTCAGTGATGGTGTCCGTATTTCCAGTTTGGGCAGCTGATGCATAGAAGGAGGAAAGCAGTGTCAGCCACAGAGATAGGGAGTGTGAAAGGAGAGAGAGGAATGGAGAGAAGAAGTGAGAGAAGTTGGGGTTGGTTATAGGATGGAGAATTCATTTTTGTTCATACTGAATATGAGTTGCCTTGGGAGTGGCCATGAACTTGTTACAGGTTAGTGATTCTGCAACTACTTTATTTGTTATACTTGTGTTGAACAAATAAGTAAATGAATTGTGGCTAATAGGAGGCACATTTCTCTAAGGGGTGGTGGTGGTTGGTTGGGATAGTATTGGTGGGAAGGCTAGAATGAGCCCTCTGGTTCTGGGTTTGTATAAACTCATTTTCAATTTATATATGTATAAGGGCATCGCTTCTTGGCCTTTTGGCTAAGATCAAGTGTATATGTATAAGGGCTGTCCAGAAAGTACCCAGCCATGTATGTCTCTATTTTTCATGCTGTGTAGCTGGATACTTTTTGGACATTCCTCATGGTGTGCACATCACATCATAGAACATATGTAATAGATCTATATAGATAAATATCTTTACATCTGCATAGAGATCTAGAGATCTCTACAGAGATTTATAATCTATAGTCATCTATATGATAGGTACATGTGGGTGTGTATGCACATATACATACAGAAATAAATATAGATCTGGTATGCATATATGGTTTAGTAGACACTCATGTATTTCCTAGCTTTGTCTGCAAAGAGGACTAAAATAAGTGACACCTCATTATCAACAAGCATATTTAGTGTCCAGGTCTTGGTTTCTAACTGATTTCCAATACCTTGGAAAATGGCTTAATTCTTGAGCTGGGGCAGGAAACATACAAGATGATCTTGGAGCAACTTGCAGTGCCAGAGGGTAAGGAAATGCTGAAAAAGAGGAGGTGGTGTGAGGCAAATCAAAAGGCCACAGGAGCCAACTTGACAGGAGCTCCCAATGGCCAAATCTGAAACAATTTCAATAGTGTATTTAATAATAAATGAGGATATTATTGGATCATAACTCCAAGAATAAAGTAAATCTTTATGAATCCATACCCATATAAATAAATGATTGAGGGAGGCGCCTGTGGCTCAGTGAGTAGGGCGCCGGCCCCATATGCCAAGGGTGGCGGGTTCAAACCCAGCCCCGGCCAAACTGTAACAAAAAAATAGCCGGGCATTGTGGCGGGCGCCTGTAGTCCCAGCTGCTCGGGAGGCTGAGGCAAGAGAATCGCGTAAGCCCAGGAGTTAGAGGTTGCTGTGAGCCGTGTGACGCCATGGCACTCTACCCGAGGGCGGTACAGTGAGACTCTGTCTCTACAAAAAAAAAATAAATAAAATAAATAAATAAATAAATGATTGAATACATAGCTAAATGGGGGGGGGGGCGGCAAATCTTTCTTGCATAAAAATTCTAATTATTAAATGTAGAAGGAATGAAGGAAATAGAAAACCACCATCATATCATCACAATAATTGCTACAAGCAAGATCCACTGATGAATGCTAAAAGCAGCAGATAAAACTTTAAGGAAAAACAGCATATTTGCAAAGTGTTCGGGTAACTGCCCCACATGAATTACAGAATCTTGTTTGTTTGTTTGTTTTTCAGTTTTTGGCCAGGACCAGGTTTGAACCAGCCACCTCTGGTATATGGGGCCGGCACCCTACTCCTTTGAGCCACAGGCACCACCCAATTACAGTGGTAGTTTTTTTTGTGTGTGTGTGTTTTGGCCGGGGCACCCTACTCCTTTGAGCCACAGGCACCACCCAATTACAGTGGTCGTTTTTTTTGTGTGTGTGTGTTTTGGCCGGGGCTGGGTTTGAACCTGCCACCTCCGGCATTTGGGAGCGGCGCCCTACTCCTTGAGCCACAGGTGCCGCCCCATACAGTGGTAGTTTTAACACACTATCACAGTTTCTCTGATACCCCTTCCTCCAGGAGGTGAAGCTTAATTCCTCTTGCCTTTAGTGCCCCGTGGACTTAGTGACTTGCTTTTAACAAATTGAATATGGAAGGGGAGAACAGCAACTTTATAGTAGAGAAGGCTCACAAGCATCACCTTAACCAAGAGGTCAAGGTGAATATCACCAGCAGTAAGGCATGTGGAGATGCTGCAGTGGGGAGGGCACAGCACTTCTGTGTTATTTCCCCCTAAACCCATAACCTCAGTCTATTCATGAGAAAGCACCAAACCCAAATTGAAGAATATTCTACAAAATAGTTACCTATTAATCTTAAAAGAGTGTTGAGATTTTAATTTTTGTTATGTGGAAAAACATGAACATACTTATTATATATTTATGGGAAGTAGGCCGCAGGGGGGAGAGCTGAAGCCCTGGTGAGGCAGGCAACCCGTTCTAAAGCTTTGTGATCTGTGGCTTTTGGAGATAGTTCCTGTGTCTGTGGCACACAGAACTAGGCTAGGGCTCTGTGTCCCTACGGCCATCATAGGCATTCCACTTTGCACTCGGAGTTTTCACTGCACAATAATTCTCCTTGGTTTCTTCCCTTCTCTTCATCCAGGCAGTTGCTTGTCCAGGCTGGAGAATCTGGAGAAGACAGATCTACTTCCTCTCCAGTAGGACCCAGCTCACCCTCAGGTCTTCCTGACTGTGCCTTGGGGTAGATGGTTGCCTCTACCCCAGACTACCCAAGGGGTTATAGCCCTAGAGCCCTAGGAAGGCTACTGCCCCCAGGAGGCAGCAGTAACAAGGTAGAGGGTGGGCTGGGCTGGTGGGAGGATGCTCTGAGACAGTGAGAAGAGCCTCTTAGGAAGGTTAGGAAAAGAAATGTCCCAGTCCCTGTGTGCATTTCACATCTCATGTCCTCTTCTGCACTTTCTCAGACCACTCCTCACAGACCAACTCCTCCTTCTTAGGATCATCAGTCATTTGGCCCTGAGTAATCATGGATGTGCCTTAATTATAATTTTAGGGATCTGTCTTTGTCTTCCCTACTATTAGATTGCAAGGTACAGAAGAGCAGAGGCAGTGTTTATAACTCTCTGTACCTCCTTGTGCTGCCACTGTTGTTATGTGTATTAAGGGGATACTTTATGTATTTTTACTCTAAATTTGCTGCAACCCCAAAGTGGGGGGACTATTAGCAGCAGCAGGAGCAGGGGAGAACACTTGAGTGTTGTCTGCTCAAGGCACCTGACAAGCACTTTACATATTGCCATCTCATTTAATTTTCTCCCAACAATCCTGAGAAGTAGGTACTTTTGTTATTCCCATCTCACAGATCAGGGAACTGAGGCGAAGACAGCTTAGTAATGTCTGGAGTTACATAGCTCACCAGGGACAGAGCTGGGGTTTGTTGTTCAATCTCCTAACTCCAGGTCCAGTGATCTTTTCCAAAATACTGCAGCCAATGTCTCATCACATAGGTGAAATCAGATTAAAAGCAAACATCCAGGGCAGCCTTCAAATGAGATAGCCAGACAGTCCAGAGATTGAACTTCAGACTTGAGATTAAACTTCAAGGTTCTGGGGTTCATGCTGTCAGTTGGATAATGTTTGCTTCTTAAGTAGTAAAATGAATGAGGTTAGACTGGTCCAAACACTGCCTACCATCCCTTCCAGTTCTAACACTCCAGGAGTCAAGGTTACAAAAGGACAGCATGCAGTGGAATCTGTACTATCCTCCTGGGGCGGGGGAGCAAATATAATATAGATTGCACCCCAACCCTGCCTCAAAAAATGAAGAGGAGGAGGGTGGGGTGGCTAACACTTGTAATCCTAGCACTCTGGGAGATTGAGGCAGGTGGATTGCTTGAGTTCAGGAGTTTGAGACTAGCCTGAGCAATAGCAGTTTCTACTAAAAATAGAAAAAATGAGGCCGGTCCATCGCTTGAGCCCAAGAACTTGAAGTTGCTGTGAGCTATAATGCTACAACACTCTAGTCAAGGTGCCAGAGTAAGGCAATGTCTCAAAAAAAGAAGAAGAAGAAGATGAAGAGGGAGCCGGGGATATGAGCTGGTTGTACATAGAACAAGCAGAATTTGTTTTTAGCTTCCACTGGTCCCCTTTCCCTACTCTATTCTTTAGGTTCTTTAAAGATGTTGCCTCACCTCAGAGAGAAGTCTTCTTTGTACCTTTTCCCCATGGTGGCAGAGAGCACAGGAAGAGAGAGGGCCAAGGTTTGTTCTGTCCTGGTACCTGGCCACCCCTGGCTCCTGGCTGTGGAGATGAAACCATAGTACCTACATTCAACTGGGTGTATTGACATGAGTGATGAAACAGATCATGAAAGATATTTTCAGGAAGAGGAGATAATTTTCATTTTTTTTTTTTTTTTTTTTGCTTTTTTAGAGATGGGGTCTCACTCTGGCTCAGGCTGGTCTCAAACTCCTGAGCTCCAACAATCCATCTACTTTAGCCTCCCAAAGTGCTAGGATTACAGGTGTGAGCCACCACTCCCAGCCAGGAGATAATTTTTAACTTCATTTTGTGCTTTTTTTGTTTTTTTTTTTTTCTCCATCCTAAAGAACTGAACACTTCCTAACCTAGTACTCCACTGGACGCTGCCCATAGTCTTGCCTAGTTTGGGAGTTTCCCAATTTGGAGCACATCTGACTACACTTTATTGTCCATCAAGGCTCCTCATTGTTTCTTTGAAGTTGTATTTGGTCGGGATGATCTTCTGTTGTTCTCCCAAGATGTAGCACATTGTCACCATATTCTTGTTGGCTCCATTGTTCATTAGCCACCCCAAATTCCATTTTGTTATTTAATTTGCACTGCTATTTCACTGTTGAGCAAACTTGTTTTTTCATGAGGATTTGTGATGACTATATGTCAATTTGATAGGGCTAAGAGATGCCCAAGATAGCTGGTAAAATATTATTTCTGGGTGTGTCTATAAGGGTGTTTCTAAGAGAGATTAGCATTTGAATTGGTGGACTAAGTGAAGATCTTCCCTCACCAATGTGGGCTGGCCTCATCAAACATGCCAAGGGCCTGAATAGAATTAAAATTTGAAAGAAGGGAAAATTCTCTCTCTCTCTGAACCTAGACATCTATCTTCTCTAGTTCCTCGGACAGCACAGCTTCTGGTTCTCGAGTCTTCGAACTTGGACTAAATTATACCATTGGATTTCTTGGTTCTCCAGCGTGCAGACGGCAGATCGTTTCTCTCTTTCTATTTCTCTCTCCCTGTCTCTCTGCCTTTATCTCTATCTCACTCTATCTCTTTCTTCTACTGTTTCTGTTTCTCTGAAAAACCTGAGTAAAATAAGATTATAGAAACTACAGGGAAAAAGTGGTGTCTGTTGAGATTTAAAAGACATGTAAGGCTCAGCACCTGTAGCTCAGCAGCTAGGGTGCCAGCCACATACACTGAAGCTGGTGGGTTCAAACCCAAGCCAGGCCTGCCAACTAACAATGACAATTATAACTGAAAAAATAGGTGTTGTGGCAGGTGCCTGTAGTCCCAGCTGCTTGGGAGGCTGAGGCAACGGAATCACTTAAGCCCAAGAGTTGGAGGTTGCTGTGAGCTGTGCCACTACTGCACTCTACCCAGGGCGACATAGTGAGACTATCTCACAGAAAAAAAAAAAAAAAAAAAAAAGGAAGGGCAGCGCCTGTGGCTCAATGTTATACCAAGGGTGGCAGGTTCGAACCTGGTCCTGGCCAAACTGCAACAAAAAATAGCTGGGCATTGTGGTGGGCACCTGTAGTCCCAGCTACTCAGGAGGCTAAAGCAAGAGAATCACCTAAGCCCAGGAGTTGGAGGTTGCTGTGAGCTGTGACGCCACAGCACTCTACCCAGGGTGACATAGTGAGATTCTGTCTAAAAAAAATAAAAATTAAATCCAATTTGACCAAAGTACATTACTTAAACATTAATTTTTAATTCAACTTGTTAATATGTTGTTTAGGATATTGCATCTTCATTTATAAGTGAAATATGTTTGTAATTTCCTCTTTATAATAATATATTTTCTCCAATTTTAATATCAAGTGTTTAAAAAAAAAATGGCATGTAAGACAAAGCCAAACCCCTATCCTCAAGAATGCAGCAGCTGTGATAGGCGTCTGTCATAAAGCTACATTTATTTGTTCACAGAAGATTTATTAAGTGCTAGGCAACAGTAGGTACTGGGGATACCAAGATTGATAAGATATGTTTCCTCTCCTCCAGGAGTTCCCACTTAAGAGATTACTAACTGGTGATTTGAGGTGTTCATTTGCTTGGCCTAATTGTTTAATAATTTTGGTCTGTTGTCTATTGCTCTGTAACAAAGCACTCCACTTAGTTGCCTAAAACACAGATGATTTACTTTTCCTCATGATTCCGTGGTTTACCGTGGTGGTTTTTCTGCTGGTCTCACCAGGGCCCACTCACTTGGTTGCTTTCAGTGGGCGGTTTGGCTGGCTGGTTGGTCTTAGACAGTCCCACTCCCATGTCTGAGGCCTCTTCCAGATCAGCTGGAATGGCTGAGATGACTTTGTTTCTCTCCCACCATATGGCCTCTTTCGACATGGGATCTCATCTTCTTTCAATGTATCCTGGGCTCCTTTACATGAAGGGCAGAGCATTCCAAGAGCTTCAAAGTCCCAAGACCCTTGAGGTCTTGGCTCAATGTTGCCAGTGCACCTCCCATTTCATCTTATTGGTCAACACAAGTAATGAGGCTCGGCCACAATGGAGAGGGAGAGAAACGGAATCCATCTCCTTTAGGTGACATTGCAAAGGGTGACATTGCCGAGGGGGATGGGAGGAATTGGTGGCCGTATTTTTCAGTCTACCATAGTTGCTAAACATAAACTTATAATAGATTTCATAAAAATATTAGATTTAGTATTTTTTTCCCTTAAAAATGGGGAGATTGGGCAATAAGCTGCTGGAGCTAAGTAATTGCTGTTCATGCGCTTAGAGCAGATATTCCATCTCTAGCTCATCGTAGTCCCTACCGCTTTTTCAAGATGGGGGAATTGGAATTCTGAGAGCTAGGACTGTAGACATCAGAGCCTATGCCTTCAATCACTACATTTAACTGCTATCACCAAATGAGCTCCATGAATAATTATACTGGAAAACCACTGCTGGAGAGTTGCTGAGAATGCGTGAGCAAGCTCATGTCACAAAGTGCTGCTTTTCTTAACTGAGGGGTCTGGATTCAGAGT
Organism: Nycticebus coucang; assembly: GCF_027406575.1. Lineage (NCBI taxonomy): Eukaryota > Metazoa > Chordata > Mammalia > Primates > Lorisidae > Nycticebus > Nycticebus coucang. The sequence goes on along the minus strand of NC_069785.1, from coordinate 29,691,424 downwards.
TGCATGGGGTGGGGGAGGTGGATGGTTTGGTGGCTGGCAAACCAGGCTGAAGGTCGGGCTGGTAGCCTAGGGAAGGGTAGTGACTGTAGCATTTTAACCAAATAAACCATGGAAGATAAGGACACATTCATGGGTCAAACAAGTAGAAGTGGGGAGTGAACCAATTGTGCGAAGCACTCATCTGAGTGTGTCACCCCACCTCCTTCTTATGAACTTTGTAGGCTCCCTGCTGCTTATACCTGTGAACCTCAGAGTTAATACAGTATATTGTTTCATTAAAAAAAAAATGGGGCTCAAGTGTAAACTATGGACTTCAGTTGTTAACAATCTGTCAGTGTTGGTTCATCCATGTAACCAAAGCATCATACTGGTGCAGGGTGTTGGTAGTGGGGGAGGCTGTGCACATGTGGACACAGGAGGCATAGGGGAAGTCTCAACTTGGCTGTAAACCTAAAACTACTCTAAAATAAATTCTTTATATGCCAAAAAAAGAGTTTCTGAGGTAAGTTTAGAAAACACAGGTAAATAAAGGCAAATTCTTTTTTTTTAGACTATACGAATTACAGGATTATATTTCTTTTATATCATTTAATATAATTGCAATGAAATAATTATGCAATTATTATTCATTCAGCCCCAAACAGATTCCACAAGAGCAGGAACCGTGATCACTGATGTGTCCCCAGCTCCTAGAACAGCTTGGCACGTGGTGGGCACTCAGTACATATTGGCTGAAGGAAGGAAAAAAATCAAATTGCAGGACTTGGGGATGGATTGGATGAGAGAGGTGGTGGGGGGCCTTCGCTTCAGAATGGCTTTGGTTAATCGCACCCTTGCTGGAGACCCCTACTTAGCTCCTCTTTGCCTGTCCTGCTCAGCATGACCTGTGATGGCCTCTGACCTCTGGAGCTCCTCCATTTGACCAGCTTTTCTCCTCAGCCAGCACACTTTAGATCTCCAGCCTCCTGGAAGCTACTTACCCTAAAAGACCCTCCAAGGCAGCCTCAGATGCCCAGCCCCACCACCCACAGAACTTGGAAACTTTGTTGCTCTTGGGTTTTATCATCAATCAACCAAAGGGCAGCAGGGTTTCATGGTGGGTAAACAGGGTAAAGATGGGAGTCACAGGGTCTCTTGTGTCCCTGGGCAGCCAGGGGGTGGATCCTCATGAACTTGACCCCATGCTTGTTCTAGGAAGGGCTGGAAATATGCCAGGGTGGGGATAAGGCAGAAATCAGGGGCAGACTTTCTTTACCAGCTCAAGCCAAGATAAACAGTCATTCTAAAGTCCTATGGATAGTGTTTGTTTCAGAAATGCTCTCAGGAAGACGTGGGAACAACACACTTATGTCAGTTAGAACATTCTTTTTTTTTTTTTTTTTTTTTTGCAGTTTTTGGCCGGGGCTGGGTTTGAACCCACTCCTTTGAGCCACAGGCGCCGCCCAGTTAGAACATTCTTAATAACAGGAGGAAGAATCTTCTCCCTAGGTTTCAGCACATTTGGATATCAACAGGTGTACCTTCTTCCTATTAATATTAAAAAATTATGACAGTACCTGCTTCCTTTAAAATATCTAAAAACAAAAGGCCAGGCGTGGTCCTCATGCCTGTAATCCTAGCACTCTGGGAGGCTGAGGTGGGTGCAGGAGTTTGAGACTAGCCTGAGCAAAGCGAGACTCTGTCCCTACCAAAAATAGAAAAACTAACAGGGTGTTTGTTGTAGCAGGTGCCTGTAGTCTCAGCTGTTGGGGAGGCTGAGACAAAAGTATCGCTTGAGCCCAAGAGTTTGAGGTTGCTGTGAGCTATAATACCACACCACTCTACCCAGGGAGAGAGTGAGACTTAGCACCTGTGGCTCAAAGGAGTAGGCCGCTGACCCATATACTGGAGGTGGCGGGTTCAAAACCAGCCCCGGCCAAAAACAAACAAACAAACAAACAAACACGAAACAAAACAAAACTAAAATAAAATAAAATGTAAAGGACTCTAAAGCAGGAAGTGGGAGTCTTCTCATTTTAGAAACATGCCACCTGTCTGGTCTTGTAGCCTATACCCCTGTGCGCCCCACTCCTCACCCCCTCTTTAGGAATTGCACTATCATCTATTTCATTATTTTACTGGTGGGTGCACCATAATTCTGGAGAAAAATCTAAGCATGCTTAGCATTTAATGTAACAATTCCTGTTCTAGAAATCCGCCCTACAGGGCAGCGCCTGTGGCTCAGTGAGTAGGGCACCGGCCCCATATACCAAGGGTGGTGGGTTTGAACCCGGCCCCGGCCAAACTGCAACAAAAAATAGCCGAGCGTTGTGGCAGGCGCCTATAGTCCCAGCTACTTGGGAGGCTGAGGCAAGAGAATTGCCTAAGCCCAAGAGCTGGAAGTTGCTGTGAGCTGTGACGCCATTGCACTCTACTGAGGGTGACAAAGTGAAACTCTGTCTCTAAAAAAAAAAGGAAATCTGCCCCACAGAAACACCCACACTAGTGTCAAAGACTGTATGTACAGGAATGTCCGTTATGGGATTGTTCGCCAATAGTGAAACCCTGGAGACAATCTGTTAATTTGTTATATAATTACAGACAGACAAGGAGCTAACCACTTAGATGTGAGAAAGTCTGACCTTGCAGACTCTGTAGGGGAAACAAAAGGCCATTATTAAATAGTGGACAGTGTTTTCCACTAATAAAACTTTCCCTTATGAGGGGAAAAACAGGGAGGTATCAGACACCTGTCCTGTCATCTGGACTCCTGAGCTCTGAAGCAAAAGGAAGGGCTTGGAAGTAGCTCTTCTTTCTTTCTTTTTAATTAAAGACAGAAGTTAGCATGATATTCTGCATTTTCCTCCCAACTTTTGGTACAACAAAATAGAAAAACAAAACTAAACTATGTATTTTAAAAACTGATTAAGTACCACAAACACCCTAAAACCCAGAAAAATAACATGGTATTAAAAAGGAAATAACTGCCTGACATGCGGTTTTGTGACTTCTGCTTTGTGTGACATCCCAAGTGAGGTGGCGCGGTGGGAAGTAGGACTTTTTCTGGAAGCCATTTAAGCACAGGCCAGCAAGCACTAACTTAACTCTGCGTGGAAGTTGCTGCAAACCACACGAATACATCCCACTAACCCCACAATGAACATGTCTCCAATTAACCTTCCCTTAGCTAGATGCCCCAAATCCCCAGGGCTGCTCCAACCTTATCTGATTGAGATATGAGGGGACGTGTACCAGAGGGTAAGCTAAAAGAGAAAGTCACAGTGGTCTTAAACAACTGTGGTTGAAATATATTTTGCAAATTTTATAAAAACACAGGACTGTGTGAACATACTGCTGGGGCCCCTCCCCGGCTCCTGGCAGCAGCTTACACAAGAGAGGGGCCCTGAAACTTTGGCTGCCTTAGTGACACTCTGATGATACCTTGTGGTGTGGGTGCTGGACGGTGAATGGGGCAGCTGGCAGCAGGATAGTTCCCTCCAGCTCTCCTTCCTTGTACTTGGCTCCATCAAGTGCACCTTTATATGTCATAGAGATAGCTCCATATTAGGACAAACAGGTGCCTAATTCTACCACTCCCTTTTTAAAATGATAGCATTCCATTGTCTGAACATCCACATTTAGATTATTTCCAATCTATCACAACAAATGGTGCTGTAAAGAATACCTATGCTCAGGGTGGTGCCTGTGGCTCAGTCGGTAAGGCGCCGGCCCCATATACCGAGGGCGATGGGTTCAAACCCGGCCCCGGCTGAACTGCAACCAAAAAATAGCTGGGCGTTGTGGCGGGTGCCTGTAGTCCCAGTTACTCGGGAGGCTGAGGCAAGAGAATCGCTTAAGCCCAGGAGTTGGAGGTTGCTGTGAGCTGTGTGATGCCATGGCACTCTACCGAGGGCCATAAAGTGAGACTCTGTCTCTATAAAAAAAAAAAAAAAAAAAAAAGAATACCTATGCTCAGATGCATTTTTAGAATTTCTGGGAATGTATCTGTAAAATAAATTCTTAGAATAGCCATTGCTGGGTCACAGAGTATTGTTAGTTAAAATTTTGATAGGTATCATCAATTTCCTGTCTTGGAGGTTGTGAGAACCTGAAAGCAGAGTATGAGTAAGAAGAGTGAGCCAGGGGGGCGGTGCCTGTGGCTCAGTCGTTAAGGCGCTGGCCCCATATACCAAGGGTGGTGGGTTCAAACCCGGCCCCGGCCAAACTGCAACCAAAAAATAGCCGGGCGTTGTGGCAGGCGCCTGTAGTCCCAGCTACTTGGGAGGCTGAGGCAAGAGAATCACTTAAGCCCAGGAGTTGGAGGTTGCTGTGAGCTGTGTGAGGCCACGGCACTCTACCGAGGACCATAAAGTGAGACTCTGTCTCTACAAAAGAAAAAAAAAGAGTGAGCCAGACTGTGTGTTAGCAAACATTGCTGATTTTTCCACTCTGTTGGTTAAAAATAGTATCATGCTGTAGTTTGAATTTGCATTTCTCTTATTAAGAGCGAAATGGAGCATGCTTTTATATTTTAAGAACATGTACAGTTCCTTTTTTGTGGACTTTTTACATCCTTTGTCCCTTTTTCTATTTGATTAGTCTTTTTCTTATTGATTTGTAAGAGCTGTTTAAATATTAAGGAAATTAGCCCTTGGTTTGCAGTATAATTGGCAGCTTTTCATTTGTCTATTGACTTACAATGTTTGTGTCCCCATGAGAAAAAGAAAACCCTCTATAGTTATATAGATAAATGTATTAAATAGTTTTACCTTTTTTAAATTTTTTGTTTTTTTTGAGACAGAGTCTCACTTTGTCACCCCCAATAGAGTGCTATAGTGTAGCTCACAGCAACCTCCAACTCTCGGACACAAGCAATTCTCTTGTCTCAGCCTCTTGAATAGCTGGGACTACGGGCACCTGCCACAACACCTGGCTATTTTTAGCCATGTACAGCTTCATCTCTTGCCCCCTGATGGTAACAGCTTCCCACTGATACTAGCCCCAGAGTACCTCATGAGTCTCTTATTGGTTTTTCTTTTCTTTTCTTTTTTTTTTTCCGCAGTTTTTTCCCGGGGCTGGGTTTGAACCCGCCACCTCCAGCATATATGGCCGGCGCCCTACTCCTTTGAGCCACAGGCGCCATCCCTCTTATTGGTTTTTCTTAATTCTGCCCACGTCCACATAAAAGATTCATTCTTTAAACCTCCTTCAGTTTAGCTTCACTTTAGTTTGGGCTGGTCTTGGACCTGTGAGCTCAGGGCAATCCACCCACCTCAGCCTCCCAGAGTGCTAGGATTATAGGTGCCAGCCACTGTGCCCGGCCCTAAATAGTTTTTTTTTTTTTTGAGACAGAGTCTCACTACGTCCCCCTTGGTAGAGTGCTTGGTAGAGTGCTGTAGCGTCATAGCTCACAGCAACCTCCAATTCTTGGGCTTAAGCGATTCTCTTGCATCAGCCTCCCAAGCAGCTAGGACTACAGGCGCCCGCCACAACGCCCGGCTTTTTTTTGTTATAGTTGTCATTGTTGTGTTGTTACAGTTTTTTTTTTTTGTTATAGTTGTCATTGTTATAGTTGTCATTGTTGCCATTTAGCTGGCAACCTCACCCTGGTGTATGTGGCTGGCACTGTTACCACTGTGCTATGGGCACCGAGCCCCCCTAAATAGTTTTTAAATGACTTCTGACATGATGTAGAAAGGCCTGAGTCTCCCACATATAATAATACAAAAATGCTCTCATGGTTTGTTTTAGTAGATTTATGATTTAATTTTTAGTATTCATGTATTTGATCCTTCAAGAATTTGTTTCAGTGTGTGGTGTTAGGTGTATATATATTTTATTTTATCTCAGAAGGCCACCCTATAGTCCCAAGATCATTTACTGAAAAATACATCTTGCTAGGTGCGGTGGCTCACACCTGTAATCCTAGCTCTCTGGGAGGCCAAGGTGGATGGATTGCCTGAGCTCAGGAGTTCAAGACCAGCCTGAGCAAGAGTGAGACCCCGTCTCTAAAAATAGCCAGGTGTTGTGGCAGACACCTATCGTCCCAGCTACTCTGGAGGCTAAGGCAAGAAGATCACTTGAGCCCATGAGTCTGAGGTTGCTATGAGCTATGATGCCATGGCACTCCATCCAGGGTGGCAGAGTGAGACCATGCCTCAAAAAAAAGGAAAGAAAAGAAAAATATATCTTAACTCCTCTGATTGAAAGGTTATCTTTGTCATATACTAAATTTCAGTGTACAGTGGTCTTATTCTAGATTTTATCTGTCCTGTTGAACACTTTATCTCTTCATGTGCAAGTTATTCACAGTAGCTTTAAAATGTTTTGATTTTTGGACCTGTAGCCTTCAGAACTGTGAAAGAATACATTTCTGTTACTTTTTTTTTTTTTTTTGTAGTTTTTGGCCAGGGGTGGGTTTGAACCCGCCACCTCCGGTATATGGGGCTGGCGCCTACTCCTCTGAGCCACAGGCGCCACCCCACATTTCTGTTACTTTAAGCAGCCTAGGAATTGATACAGTGATGGTGCTGGGATTTGAACCCAAATCTTTAAACCTTGTGTTCTGAATGGGATATTTACCTCTGTTCCTAAGACAGTGTCTGTGAGGGAAAGAGGAGAGGAAATTGGTATAATTCCATTTCATTGGGCCTCCCCAGGCTGTGGAAGCTAAGCAGTGAAGGAGCATGCTGAATGTTCTCTCTGCACGCTTCACCCTTCTCCACCCTGCCCTATGCTCAGGAGGCTGACCTCAGAGGCCTGCCTCAACCCAGCAGCTGTGCTCTCTGGCTTCTGGCTGGGGGTAGCCAATGCTAGGTATTAGCAGGAACTGGGACTGCTGGGCTGCGGGCTGTACCGGCCGTGCTCTTCTCCTGGGCCCACTGCTCCATCTTGGGGCCTTTCCTATAGCTCCAGCTCTTGCCCCCTGATGGTAACGGCTTCCCCCTGATACTAGCCCCAGAGTACCTCAGGGGTCTCTTACTGGTTTTTCTTAACCCTGCCCATGTCCCCATAAAAGAGTCATTCTTTCAACTTCCTTTAGTCATCACCTCTGAGAGTACCATGTACCTTCTACTGAGATCCTCACCATGCTGGGGGCCCCCGACATGGAGTGACACTCAGAGGGGTATCTCTGGTTTTCTTGGCTCTTACCTCCACTTGCTCATGTGGAACCACCTAAGTCTTGACCGTTCCATGTGCCTCTGGGAAGGCACTTACGCTCTGATAGGAGCCCTCCGGGAATGAAAGCTGTGCAGGGACTGTAGCAAAGTCAGGAAAGTCTCTTCTGTGTTACTCCAGTACAAAGGTCCCAAAGCAGGGCTGCCTGGGTCCCACTGCTCCTTACCCCATCCTCAAGAACTTGAGTAGGGGGCAGCGCCTATGGCTCAAAGAGTAAGGCACCAGCCCCATATACCAGAGGTGGCAGGTTCAAACCCAGCTCCGGCCAAAAAAAAAAAAAAAGAGCTTGAGTAGGTGTGGATCTGGATCTGGATCTGGATCTGGATTTGAGTGACAGAACTGCCTCTCCCTTGGGAGGCTGGGAGGGATAAGGATCTATTACTCTGTCAAGCTCACAGGGCAGACCCTTTCTTTCATCAAGATGAACTCTCTTCTTGGAGACTTCTTATTCCTCATGCAAACAGGCTCCTGGCAGTGTGTGCACCCCTGTTGCCAGACATGCTTAGACATATCTGATTCTCTGTACACCTGAGTTGGGATTCTTTAATACAAGGTTGAGAAGGTAGATTTGGTCCAGGTTGCAGAATACCTCACACACAAACAAGTTTTAACCTAGTACTAAATTGATGAATGTATTTGAGTTGGAGACTTGGACTGAGAATTATTAAGAGCTTAGATTGTTGCCATCTCAGTGCCCATGTTCCTGCCCTCCCTTTGGTTGAAATATCACCTCGCCAGAGAGGGCCCATCAAGGCACTCTCGATCACCCCGCCTTGTCATATTTACAGTAGAGTATTGATCATTCCCTGAAACCACACTCCTATTCATTTTCTTTCTTTACATTCCATGAGTACAGGGCTGTTTTAGCCAATGCTTTACTCCCAGGGCCTGGCTCATAGTAGATACTCAATAAATACATGTTGAATTTGCTGAATGAGCAAATGAATTTGATCCAAGGAATGAATTTAGATTTGGATGCCCAGAAAGGTCAAGAGACTTAGCAACCTGTTTAAGAGTATACAACTCATTACTGGCAAAACTTAGGAGAAAAACAGGCTATCTAACTGAACCTACTGCATCCAGGAGAGGCAGGAGGCAGGGCAGAGGTCAGCAGGAAGGAAGAGGAGAGAAGGATAGGATCTCTGGGAAGATACGGTGACACACTGGCCAGAACTGAGGTGTAGAAGAAGAGACAAGATGGGGAGGAGGAATCAACATCTAATCTGTGCCAGATGCTTTACCTGTGTGGTCTGATTTACCACCTGTGCTATAGGTATTCCTATCCCCATTTTTGTGAGCTAAGGAAATAGGGGCATAAGAGTTTAAATAAATTGAAAAACCTGATTCCTAAGCTTGACCTTTCATACTCCCCCACATGGCCTCTTCAAAGACAGCATTAAACACAGGAGTCTCCTTTGAAGATGGCCATGTGCTTGGGGTCCAGTCAGTTGGAAGAGGGCAAGAAGAGTTAAATGTTCCTTCATGGGAAGCCAGAGGGAACAGGGGTGTGTGGGGTCACCTTGCCTTGGAGGAGAAAGTGAAGCATAATAAGGCAGAAGCCTCTTTTGATAAAGTGAGAGTAGTTAGTGGTGGAAAGTGTGGAGAAGTGAATGAATATTCAGCCTGAGTCTTCTGCACCCAGTCACTGTAGAGGGCAGGGCTAGGTCAGGCAGGGTGCAACAGAAGGCTTTGGAGCCAGAGGTAAGGCAGGTCCAGGTTTCCTTTTCTGGATTCCAGTCCAGGGAGAATGGTGGCGGTGTGTGATCGGGTGAGTACAGTCCAGACTAAGAGTAGTGTGAGCCCCCACCAAGCTGGGCTTCTTTCCTGCAGTGGGGTGCTCCTGGCCTCTTGCCTACACACAAACTCTACAATGGCCCAGATGTTCCAGGGCAGGCCTCATTTAACATCCACTGCCTTTTGTCCCCACAGGTACACTTATGCCTGTCAGACTGTGGCTGTCAGTTATAGTTTGGAAATCAGGTTATGGAGGTGCAGGACACAGACCTGACCTCCACAGAGCTAGGCTCTGTTCAGTCTGCAGGGCTGTATAAGGTGTTCTTTGTGTTGAGGTTGTCTGCAAGGCCTGGGTGTGGGAGGTGGCGTCCCAGCCCAGGGCTAGTCCCAGGCCACTGGTGCCAATCAGCTGGCTGAGGGTCAAGGGTTGAAGGAGACCTCAGAGGTCATGTTACCCCCCAGACCCTTACTCTTATCCTTCCCCTTACATCTTAACTCAAACTTTCTAAAAAGAGCTTTCCTAAACAACCTAAGCCTGAAAACTCTGGCCGCTGTCCCAGCCCCTCCTGCCCTGGGGGGCTTCAGGAGGGTCTGGGCTGCCAGCCAGCCCCAGGCCGCCCCCATACTTCTGTGGGTGTGTGGGGGTGGGGTGGGGGGTGGGGAGTCAGTGCTGCTACCCTTTCCTTCCGCTTGGTCTCCAGCCCAGAGTTTCCTCAGGCCCCAGCCTCCCCGGGCTCCCCACCCTGCTCTACCTTAACCCTTTCCTTCCAGGGAAGGAGTGGCTGAGGTCTCCGTTCGCTGGGGACGTCTGCGAGGCAGTGAGGCGCTGAGGGAAGAAAGTCCTGTACCAAAACTCAAGAGAGGGCCTCTGAAACTAGTCCTCTGCTCCTTCTTCCTCCCACCAGGGAAAGGGGAACGTGGAAGGAAATTAACTTTGACCCCTGGATGCTGGCTCTGGGCCCAGAACTTGGGTGGAAGGCAAAGGTTTCCAAGACCCTTCCCACCCCCTCTTCCCCCCTCCCTCCGCCTCCCGCGCCCCTTTAAGCTACGCAGCAGACGGAGAAAGAGTTTGTCCTGGAGGGGCTGGGAAGTCTGGGGGCGGAGGGAAGGGCGGCGGGAGCTCGACCGTCCCACCCCTAGCTACAACCCCTGGCTGGAAGAGCTTGTACCGGGAGTCGCCGCCGAAAGGTACCGAGCTCGGAGGAGCAGGGGCCTGATTGGCAGCGGGTGGGTCTGGAGCCTGGAGGAAGGGGATCTTGACGGGGGAGCGCCGCAGGGAAGAGGGGGCGTGGCTTGGGCTCCGCGGCTGGGGGCTGGGGCGCCTCCTGCGCTGGGACCCGGTGACTCTGTCGTCTCCTTCCTTCCAGGGGCGGGCGGGGCAGCCATGCTCCTCTCTGGGGGCGACCCCCCGGCTCAGGAATGGTTCATGGTGCAGACAAAATCGAAGCCTCGGGTGCAGCGACAGCGGCTACAAGTGCAGCGCATCTTCAGGGTCAAGCTGAATGCCTTCCAGAGCCGCCCGGACACCCCCTACTTCTGGCTGCAGCTCGAGGGGCCCCGGGAGAACACGGGCAAAGCCAAGGTAAACAGCCTCTCCCCACCCCCACCCAACCCTACTAGTCAGATTTATCGCTCCCCTGCGCGGGGGTGGGGGGGAGGAGAAGGCAGTCACTAGAGGACCCCCGCTGTCCCCTCCACCCCCTATCCGGCGGTGGCAGGTACTGGGCTTTCCTCCTGCCTCTCTGGAGTTGCTGGCTGGGCTTCTTCCCTTCCCTACCTCCTCTTTCCCTTTGGTTTCTTCTTTCTTTTCTGCCCTACCCCTCTCTTGCTTGTCACCTCTGTCCCTCAAGTTCTCTGAGAGAGCCTCCTCAGTGTGGGTTCCCTCATCAGCCTACTATGGCCAGGGCCACAGCACCCAGCTTTACTTTTCTGTCTGGGGATCAACTTAAGGCCTTGCACTTCTGTGGCCTGCAACACACCTCTTTGTTTTCCACCAAGACTCTGGAAGGCCCAGGTCCTCGGTCTCCTTAAATCCTGGCTGCCCCTTGGAGCCTCTGAGAGTTAGGACAGGAAGGGCCCTTAGGAATGCTTCTAGAGCAATTTTGACATTTTATGGATGAGGCACTGGGGACCAGAGAGGGTAAGGGGGCCACCTGTGTGCTCAGGCTGAGGTAAGGGAGTGAGTGGGGGGATGTAGGACCACCTGCTCCCTGCTGCACACTCTTGATGCCTCAGGCAGCCTCTTGCAGGGAGGGGTGCAGCTGCTCTGGAAGGCACCAGCCCTGGGAGATGGGTGGGGATCTGGGAGGAGGACTGTGGGGTTTCAGATGAAAGGGCCTGCTCTGTGGGGCTGGACAATGGACAGGCCAGGTCATGGCAGGCCTCTCTTATGATGTTCTTCCTGGCTTCTCCCACAAGCTTCTCCACTTGGGCCTCCCATGGTTCCCCTGCCCCTCAAGGCCTACCTCTTCTCTAAGATTCCTTTATCTTATCACTTCCTGGTAGGAAGGCCACAGCTTCCTTCTGCCTCAGACCACCTTGCCCTGAACGCACACACCTTCCACATCTGGGTCTATGCCAATATCATAATCGATCAAGGCCACAGGTGGGAGAGACTTGGTACTCAGGCCCCTGCAGGCAGACTTGAAGTTCCTCACTCAGCCCCTCTGTTGAGCTGTTTCGTCAGTAGTTTTTCCAATTCTGACAGAGGTACTGGGGGAGGGAAGAGGTATCTGCCCAGAGAAAAGATGTGTGTAGGAGCCCCAAGAGTAAGATTCAGAAGCTAGGATGAGGGAGGTTAACAAGAGGAGCCTCGGTGGCTCATGCCTGTTATCCTAGCACTTGGGAGGCCGAGATGGGTGGATTACCCGAGCTCACAGGCTTGAGACCAGCCTGAGCCAGAGCAAGACCCTGTTTCTAAAAAATAGCTGGGCATTGTGGCAGGTGCCTGTAGTCCCAGCTACTTGGGAGGCCAAGGCAGGAGGACCACTTGAACCCAAGAGTTTGAGGTTGCTGTGAGTGAGCTAAGATGCCATGGCACTCTTGGGTAATCAAGTGAGACTCTGTCTCAAACAAACAAACAAACAAACAAAAACAACAAAAAAACAAGAGTAGCCTCTTGGGTTCTCAACCTTGTTACTGTGAAACACAGAAGCTCACCCTTTTATGGGACTGGCACTTTCTGAGATGCTCTGTTCTCCTGCTCCTTGCTTAAATCCTGGATTGCTGCTTCATAGTGCTTCAGGCCACACATCCTCACATCCTAGGCTTTCACTCCAGGCCCTGTTAATGAAACCAGTGGCTCCCCAGTTCCTACTCCTGTCCTCCCATTCCCTTCTGTCTTCCCTTGGGAAAAGCACTATTGAAAGTAGGAACCTAGTGTGAGGGTATTCTGGGTACCTTCCTCCATTATTTCTCAGAATGGGCAGAGAGAAGATTGTTGGTGATTTAGAGTAGGAAAACTGGGAAGGTGGGAAGTACAGGTTTGTCCCTGTGTTTAGGGGCTCTGGGTTTGATGTACTCTCATCAATTTATGGCTGGGCTAGAGTTTGAGATTGAGGTTTGCTACCTTCTAACTGGGTGACCTGGGGCAAATAATTTACCCTCTCTTGAGGCTCTTTCCTCATCTACAAAATAGAATATAGTAATACCTACTTCACGAAGGGGTTGTGAGAGTCAGCTGAAATAATGCATGCTAAACTACTTTTGCAAAATGTGGACAGCTACTAAGCTTAATAATTTAGTTAAATCTATACTTGTTAATAACTACAAGTATAGCTTTGAGCAAGTCCTTTTCTCTTTCTGAGTCTCGGTCACCCTGTTTGTAATATAAAAGGCTTGGATCCAGTGCTCTCTAAAGTCCAGCAGCCTGAAATATAAACATTTGCCAAGTGTAGGGATGTCTTGCGGTTTCCATATGGAGGTGGTGTGGCTGACCCTGGTTCCGGTTGCAGGGACACAGAATTGTGTACTCTGATAATGGCTTACTGTACATAGGCTAGCTGGCAGAGAGGACTCTGGGAGACTTGGAGGTTGCAGGATGAGGCAGGGCTGTGAGTGGGGGTGGCTTGTTTAAGCCTGAGGGGAGGAGAGGTCAAGAAAGATACTGAATCCTCAGGAGAAGGGCCTGGGTGTGTTTGCTACACAGCCTGGTTAATTTTCCAGAACATCTCTGTAAAACTCGAGCACTTTTAAATCGCCTTTTTGTGTGCATGTGGGGGGAATTTAACAAAATACTGAAGACATGTTGTAAATCACATTCCCAGACAACAAAATAAAACCTTTTTGAGGTGAAACCAGCAAGTGGAGAAAAGGGTTTTAATAATGACCAGAAGAGCCCAAGGGCAAGCCCTGCTTAGCCCTTCTGATCTCCTTGGCAATGATGTGAGGATGGGGTGGGTGGCAGAGAGGAGAGCTGACCTGTTGACTTCTCTCTTTTGGGGGGAATGCTGCAAGGAGGTGATGAGGACTGCAAAAGCAGTGGCAGTGTGAGAGGGTGACTTCTGGAGCCTGGTTTCTGGAGCTCCAGGACAGGGTATGGCTTGCTGCCTTCTGGCTTGGCTGTCAGATGGAAGTCTTATCTGTCCTTGGCCTTGCTGTGCTCTAACTGCGAGCAGTACTGTGGGAGTTGGCTATGGTCAGGGGAGTGCTGGAACTGGCTCCCATTGACCTACTGTTAAAATTTCAGGAATTTTGTCAGCCAATGGAGGAGTATTTACAGCCACTGTAGAGGGATTTACACCATAGAAATTGGCAAATGCTACAAAACAGGGCTATCCCTACCATGGCCTAAGAGGAAAACATTCACTAGTATACCTAATTGTGTTATGGGCACCTAATTCTTCTTTCTTCTTAAACTTAAATTTTCTTTTATCAAAGTAATACACTTTTTTTTCTTTTTTTTGTAGAGACAGAGTTTCACTTTATGGCCCTCGGTAGAGTGCTGTGGCATCACACAGCTCACAGCAGCCTCCAGCTCCTGGGCTTAAGCGATTCTCTTGCCTCAGCCTCCCGAGTAGCTGGGACTACAGGTGCCTGCCACAACGCCCAGCTATTTTTTTTTTAATTGCAGTTCAGCCGAGGCCGGGCTTGAACCCGCCACCCTCGGTATATGGGGCCAGCGCCTTTCCGACTGAGCCACAGGTGCCGCCCCTTTTTTTTTTTTTTTTTTGAGACAGAGTCTCACTTGGTTGCCCCTATTAGAGTACTGTGGTGTCATAGCTCACAGCAACCTCAAACTCTCGGGCTCAATCTATTCTCTTGTCTCAGCCTCCCGAGTAGCCCAGACTACAGGTGCTTGCCATAACACCCGGCTATTTTTAGAGACGGGGTCTTGCTCTGGCTCAAGCTAGTCTAGAACCTGTGAGCTCAGGCAATCTACCTGCCTTGGCCTCCCAGAGTTCAAGGATTACAGGCATGAGCCCCCACGCCCGGCCCACTTTATTTATTTATTTTTTGAGACAGAGTCTTACTCTGATGCCTTGGGTAGAGTGCCTTGGCGTCAGAGCTCACAGCAACTTCAAACTCCTGGGCTCAAGGGATTCTCTTACCTCAGCCTCTCAAGTAACTGGGACTACAGGTGCCTGCCACCATGGCTGACTAGTTTTTCTATTTTTGGTAGAGATGGGGGTCTCATTTTTGCTCAGGCTGATCCCGAATTCCTGAGCTCAAGCAATACACCAGCTTCAGCCTTTCAGCATGCTAGGATTACAGACGTGAGCCACCCCACCTGGCCGTAATACACATTTTAAAAGTCCAATAAATCTTAAAAATGTTTGTGGTTCTACCCTTTGTCACAAACAATATTTGCTCTGATATTTACCCAGCTCCAGATTTCTAAAAAAAATGTAGATACTGTTATCTTTTGATTACTTAATTCTAGGTCAGTGGTTCTCAACCTTCCTAATGCCACAAGCCTTTAATACATTTCCTGTGGGTTTCGACCCACAGGTTGAGAATCGCTGTTCTAGATGTTATCTTTTTTACTTTCCGTTTAGTTCCCTTACACTGTCATTTCCTCCTTTTTCCCAAGTTAGTTATATTTCAATTTTCTCTTAAATCTATATTTGGTTCTGCTTCATTATGCCTGTGTATTTAATCATATCTAAGCATTGAAGTGTACTGTGATTTTATTTTCTTTCTTATTTTTTGGTTTCACTGAGATTAAGAACTTGTTTTTCAATTTGCCTATTTTTCTTTTTACCTATTGCTAATTCTTACAACTGCCAATAGTTTCTCGGTAGTTTTCTACAAGGCCAATCTATCAGATTTAGGTGTTCTTTGGGTTCCAAATTTGTTCTTGGAGACATCCCTTTTTCTGTCTGGTCAGTTGCTTTCCAGGCTGGCACAGCTGTCATCCAGAGACTTCAGTTTGCTGTCATTCTTGGCATCCATTGCCTTTTTCCTGTGCTAAATACCTTGCTTCCTGGTCCACATGTTTTTCCCTTCCTTGGGCTGATGGAGCACATCCATCAGTGGTTTTGTCAAGTTAAAAAGATGGTGCAGGGCAGTGCCTATGGCTCAGCGGGTAGGGCGCCGGCCCCATATGCCGAGGGTGGCGGGTTCAAACCCAGCCCCGGCCAAACTGCAACAACAAAAAAATATAGCCGGGCGTTGTGGCGGGTGCCTGTAGTCCCAGCTACTTGGGAGGCTGAATCAAGAGAATCGCCTAAGCCCCAGGATTTGGAGGTTGCTGTGAGCCGTGTGACGCCACGGCACTCTACCGAGGGCGATAAGGTGAGACTCTGTCTCTACAAAAAAAAAAAAAAAAAAAAAAGATGGTGCAAAAGGTTACACTAATGACGACTTTCAATGTGCTCATGTCTTGGGTCATACTCTACATCTGAACTAGTTGCCCTCTGTGATAACAACAGTTGTCCTAAAACACTTCCTGGCTCATAGTCAATAATGATTTGTTGAGTGCTTGCTTTAGCAGTGCATATACTAAAATTGGAATGATACGGAGAAGATTAGCACTTTCATAAGGACTTGTGTCCTTATGGCCCCAGAGCAAGGATGACACGCAAATTCATGAAGCATTCCATATTTTTAGTTTATAACATTACCCTGTGTACTGGGGAATGAACTCCCTCTAATAGGGGTAGATAGAAATCCTTTATGCAAAGACTTTCAAGGAAAAGTCACAACTAAACACAATCTTCAGAAAGATTGGGAAGCTCAATCCATGAGCAAGCTGGGAAAAGGCAAAATGCCATGCCTCATCTGTATGAATCACCAGACCAATGAAAGCATCAGCCTTCCATCCCAGTGCAAGGGCAGATTCAGCACACGAAGTCCCCCGGAGCTTCAGATGCAGGAGGGTGAACACACCATCCTCAGCACTGTGGAGAAAACTAGGCTTCCTGTGAATGTGACTGTTCCGAGTCACCCAGGAACCCGTACAACCTCCACTTTATCCTCGAGGGGCACCACTACAAATTTGTGAACATCCAGACCAAGATGGTGGAGGTTTGCTGCATGCTCCAGAACAACAAGATCCTCCCCATGAACTTTCCTTTGCACTTGACTGTACCCAAGTTCAGCCTCTGAGAACATCTGGTGAAGGGGGAGAGATGGCCTGCAACCCTGGTCCATCACTGGCTGTGTATCTGCTAAGAACAGTTCGATATCGGTGAGTATTCACGGGCTGTCCAGGACATGAAAACTGACTGGAATGAGGACTGCAAGAGTCCCAAGAAGGGCAGTGCTCTGGTCACAACCACATGCCCCACTCCCTCAGCTACGCTCACCAGTCCTTTCACCGGCTGTGTCTGTGTGTATAGCAACAATCTCCCCGGCAACAGTGAGGTTAACCTGGCTTCAAGGACCTGAGAGGAGAGTGGCTTCTTTTCTTTCTGACATCCTGCCCTATCAGAACTTGATAGTGGGAGTGACTCCCTATAGTGGGAGTGACTACTTTTTCCCCAAAGCTAGTGAAGAATCAGCAGGTATCCCAGGGAAGTCAGAACTTTCTTTGTTTTTGAGACAGAGCCTCAAGCTGTCACCCTGGTAGAGTGCTGTGGCATCTCAGCTCACAGCAACCTCCAGTTCCTGGGCTCAAGCGATTCTCCTGCCTCTGCCTCCCAAGTAACTGGGACTATAGGCGCCCGCCACAACGCCTGGCTATTTTTTGGTTGCAGCCATCATTGTTTGGTGGGCCCAGGCTGGATTCGAACCCCCCAGCTCAGGTGTATGTGGCTGGAGCCTTAGCCGCTTGAGCCACAGGCGTTGAGCCAGAAGGCAGAACTTTCTTTTTTGCAGTTTTTGGTTGGGGCTTGAACCCACCATCTCCAGCATACGAGGCCGGCACCCTACTCTGTTGAGCCACAGGTGCCGCCCAAGAAGTCAGAACTTTCTTAAGAAGAGCTGTGGCTGGAGGAAGGCAAGCCCAGCCACCAGCCTCTCACTCGCTCCCTGAGTGAGATGTATAGACGTGATCGGTTTAGAGGTTCTGTCCGGTCCAAATGTGCAACTTCTCTTCTTTCTGTCCCTGGGATTCTTGGAGCAGCAGTGACGTCTTCAGTTACTGTCCTACCTCCATCTCCAGTGCCTCCCAAATCTGAAGCCATCAGGGAAGAATGCCGGCTCCTGAATGCCCCACCTGTTCCACCCCAAAGCGCAAAGCCTTTGTCTACCAGTCACTCCATCCCTCCTTGCATAGATAGTCAAGCCAGCCCTGGCAACAGACTCTCTCCCAGCCCTACCTTGTCCTACTGTTCTTCAGGGCTGCACAACATGGTTGCTAAAAGTCACACAAGTCCTTATGAAAGTGTTCCTGTTTCCTGCTATCCACGTAACCAAATTAAAACTGATTCTGTGGACCTGAAATCCCCATTTGGAAGTCCTTCTGCTGAAGCGCTGGCAGGGCTGAAAGTCCTCCCGGCTCTCCTGGCCTAACCTCGGGAGCATCAGAGGGCAGGACCAGGACTGACTTCCTGCTGGATCCAAGCAGGAGTTACAGTTATCCCAGACAAAAGACACCAGGTGTACCAAAGAGCAATTGCCCAGCACCTTTTTTTTTTTTTTTTTGATGGCTCTGAGCTCTTGGTGAGCACTCCAGCTCAGTCACTGTAGAATTCAGTAGCAACATCTCTGGTTGTTCCAAGTCAGCCAGCTACTCTCTAGAGAGCCTTCCTCCAGAAATGTGAAGGCGTTATTCCATTGGCACCTTGCTTTTGAGAAGTCTGAAGCTCTTCTGGTCTCTGGTTCTTTGTAATGTTTTTTCTCCCTGGAAGTTTGTAGCTTTGCCCAATGCTCTGAGGTTTCCCCTGGAAGTTTGTAGCTTTGCCCAATGCTCTGAGGTTTCCCCGAGAGCCCCTTTGCATGGGTCTGGATCTGCTGTCGTCCACTGCCAGGTGCTCTCGGTCTCAGTGGGCCTTTCTACCTGGCCCTTTATGTTCTTCTGATCCAGGAAATTGGGGGGAGCTATTTTATCCTGTGCTTTTTCTCCTGGAACTCTTATTCAGATGGTGAATTTTCTGAAAAGTCTCTACTTTTCTTATTTTTTTCTTCCTATTTTCCAGCTATGACTTTTTGCTCTGCGTTCTGAAGATATTTTCAACTCTATCTTCCAAACTTTTCTTGTGTCTTTCATTTCTGCCATCATATGTTTAATGTCTAAAGGTCACTTATAAAACTTTTTTTTTTTTGCAGTTTTTGGCCGGGGCTGGGTTTGAACCTGCCACCTCTGGCATATGGGGCTGGCACCCTACTCCTTTGAGCCACAGGTGCCACCCCGACAGTAAACTTTTTGAAGTTTTCTTCTCCCTGCGTGGTTTTCTTCTTTCAGGTTGCCTTTTTGGTCTCTATGCTTTACATTACAAGTTCTTTTCATATGCCTTGCATGATTAAGAAAGAAAGACAAAGGCTGGGCAAGATGGCTCATGCCTGTAATCCTAGCACTCTGGGAGGCCAATGCGGGTGGATTGCCAGAGCTCACTAGTTCAAGACCAGCCTGAGCCACAGTGAGACTTCATCTCTAAAAATAGCTGGGTGTTGTAGCAGGTGCCTGTAGTCTCAGCTACTTGAGAGGCTGAGGCAAGAGAATCGCTTAAGCCCAAGAGTTTAAGGTTGCTGTGAGCTGTGATGCTACAGCACTCTACTGAGGGCAACAAAGTGAGACTCTGTCTCAAAAAAAAAAAAAAAAAAGTGAGAGGTTGCAGCAATAGCCCCTGGCCACAAGGGCCCAAAGGCTGGCCAGGGGTCCAGGCCTTCCAGGGCCTACCGGCTAAAGCACCCTGGCCTACCCGGTGCCTGGTCTCCTGGGCTGGTTAATCATTCCCATTTTTCTCCTCTTGGGAAAAAAGATGATTGGGAGCTGAGGCTGTGGACAAAACTTGTTGATTTTTCAATTGTCCAGAGATTTAGGGGGTCCTGTCTGTTAAGGAGTACATGTCATCACCTTTAGGTCTTTGCTCCTGGGCTGGCCAGATTTTCTAGATTGTATTCCTCCGTTCCACACCCTAAAGGGTCTGGCTGTTAGAGCGGGAAGAATGAGTTTCTCTCCATTCAGCTTTCATAACTTGGCCCTCCACTCTTCCTCCATGTTTTTTGTATGATACTTACACTCACAAGTATCAACTTCTAATCCTAAGACCCGTTTTTCACTCCCTAGAGAATAAACCTTCAGAAGGCAGGAAGGTACTTAGCCAGCCTGTGAGGGGTGTGTGTGTGTGTGTGTGTGTGTGTGTGTTGAAGGTGGTTGGGCCCTTGGGTGTTACTCAAAGAACTTGGCCTTTTTTTCCTGTTCTCCTTCGCTCCCAATTCCAGACTTTCTTGTTGTCATTTTCTGAGCCTTTTGAATATTCTGTAGTGTAAATGGGGTAGCTCTGGAAAGTAAACAGTGAGTGATAACTGATGTAGGAGAAAGGAGCCTCCTGAGTCAGGTGTTAAGTAATAAGGTACCTTGACAAGTACAGAACAGTATAAGAATACTTGGTGTTAATGTGCTTATTTAATTTAAAAGTTGACAAAGGACCTGTGGGACATTGGTAATATATTTTTACCAATACACTCCTCTTTCTTTGTGCCTTTTACTGTTCATCTGTGTCATTTATCTATCTAGTTGTTCCTGCCTCTTCTTTACTTTTTCTCCTCTTGGGAAAAAATGTTTGGGTGGCCCTCAGACAGAAAAGTTTTTCCAGGTATTTTCAGGACTGTAAATGCCTGTTGTTTCCTTATTCTCTGCCACTCTATGGTATAGACAGCATCATAGTTAAAACCTAGGACTCTGCAGTCAGAATGTCTGAGTATCCAGCCTACTTTCTGTGTGATCTTGGACATGTGGCCTTGCTCATCTAACATGGCGATAATATGTGATTTCCTTATAGGGGTGAAGGAGAAATGACAAAGTGTGTCCCTGGCACATAACCTCTCAATAAATATTAATTTTGATTTATTCTTTTAAATATTCTCTCAGTTCCTACATATCTTTTAATTAAAAATTTTAAAGTTAATCAAGCAACTGTTTTAATCATTTGATGAACTGAAAATAAATATTCTAAGCTCTTTACAGAAACAAAAAGAAAACCACTGATAATCTTCTTCCCTGGCACATCTCTTCTTTCTTTTTTGAGATGAGGTCTCCCTCTGTCATCCAAGCTGGAGTGCCTTGACTGCAGCCTAGAACTCCAGTGCACCTGGGCTCAAGTCATCCTAGCTTCCCAAGTAGCTGGGACTATAGGCGTGGGCCACTATGCATGGCTAATTTTAAAAGTTTTTGTAGAGACATGGAGGGTCTCGCTTTGTTGTCCAGGCTCATTTTTATATATTGTTTTCATGTCATTGGAATGTGATGTGGGGTGCGTGTGGTGGGGAGTACTTGTTAACGTCTGTGAGAGTTAACCTGGTCAGAGTCACCCTGGCTGGGGATTGGGGAGACCAGCTCAAGTTTGGGTAGGAGGGATTGGGTGGGGATGTCCATTGGGTTTGCGCTGGTTTGGGACTGAATAAAAGGAGTTAGAGCTGGGTATATTGCAGGGCCAGTTAGGAAGGGTTGTAGGTCTGTGGCCTAGGCCAGGTGGCAAGAGGTAAGCACAGGCCCATGCAGGGAAGGGTGGCTGTTAGGGATCCAAAGGAGAGTTTTTGTTCTATAATGGAACTGTCAGGGGAAAGCAAGAAGAGGGATGACTATTAAGACATGGGATGGGGCGGTGCCTGTGGCTCAAAGGGGTAGGACGCCGGCACCATATGCCGGAGGTGGCGGGTTCAAACCCAGCCCCGGCCAAAAACTGCAAAAAAAAAAAAAAAAAAAAAAAAGGGCTGTGGGCTCAGTGCCTATAGCTCAGCGGCTAGGGCGCCAGCCACATACACCAGAGCTGGCGGGTTTGAATCCAGCCCGGGCCTGCCAAACAACAGTGACAACTACAACAAAAAAAGAGCCGGGTGTTGTGGTGGGCACCTGTAGTCCCAGCTACTTGGGAGGCTGAGGCAAGATAATTGCTTAAGCCCAAGAGTTTGAGGTTGCTGTGAGCTGTGATGCCATGGCACTCTACCAAGGGCAACATAGTGAGACTCTGTGTCCACACTTGATCTTAGCCAAAAGGCTGAGAAGCAATCAGACTCTGTCTCAAAAAAAAAAAGACATGGGATGTGGAGGGACATGGGGGCATATGCAGTCCACATGGCTTGGCTGATTAAGAGGGAGCACTCACAGGGCCATGCTGGTGAAACTTGGGCATAGAGTACAGGAACCCAAATCTCTCCCATCCCTGCCACTGCCAAAGAATGTGAGTGTGAGGCCTGTGAACTTGAGGTCTTGTTCTGCCCAGACAGGCAGAGGCCTTCCCTCTGGTTTGCCATTGTGTGTATCTGTGGGGTTCCCCTGGACACTGGCCCAGTGGCTTATCTCCTCTGTCCCCTCTGGGCAACAGGTACAGGTTGTGCTAGAGACCTTCTGGAGGGGCATTAAGCCAGAATCCCACAGGATTACTGTTCAGTCAGCCAGAAGAGGTGCAAAAAGCTCTGGTTTCAGGCTCAGACAGACGTGAGCTGTGAGCTGTTGTCCTGGCCCAGTCATCCTCTAGCTCTGTGCCCCTGGGCAAGTGGCATAGCTCCTACTGAGCCGCAGAATGGGAACAGGCAGTGCCAGGAGTCATCCTAAGTGCTTCCTGTGTGTCGACCCACTGAAGCTTCACATGACCTAATGAGGCACAAACTGTTATCATTCCCATTTTGCAGATGAAGAGATGCAAGCATGGGGTGGGGTGTGATAACTGGGCCCAAGTGACATGAACTCCTGGGTACTCAGTAGTGTGCTGCCACTTCCCACTGGCTGTTGCACCACTCACAGTGCAGGAGCAGGTCTGCACCGCAGAAGTAGCAGTAGTTTAACCTGAGTTTTTAGGTGATGAGACTGAGAAGGTGATACAGTGCCCACAATTAACCTAATTGTCTGTGGTCAAGCTGGAGCTAGAACCAGGTCTCTGGACTCCAAGCCTGAGTCATTTCCCTCCTTTCTCCCAGGCCCTTCTCATTCTGTCAGTGTTCCTTGGAAAGAAATGGGTGTGTAAGGGGTAGGACCAGGGAGAGAGCAGCTGGGCAGGGGGGTGGGGGTGGCACACTGGGCTCACGGGAGGGCACAAACTTAGTGAGGGGCTGGCCTTCTGGGTGGGTGGGCAGAGCCAGAGGCAGGCCCCTAAAGGGCTGGCTTCTCTGCGTTCTCTCTGCTGTGCCCAGGAGTACCTGAAGGGCCTGTGTAGCCCAGAGACATGGAAGGAGGTTCGCTACCCACCGATCCTGCACTGTGCCTTCCTTGGGGCCCAGGGCCTCTTCCTGGACTGCCTCTGCTGGAGCACCCTGGCCTACCTGGTGCCTGGCCCCCCTGGCTCCCTGATGGTGGGTGGGCTGACTGAGTCTTTCATCATGACCCAGAACTGGCTGGAGGAGCTGGTGGGGCGTCTGCGCTGGGGCCCTGCCCCTCTGCTCACCCCCCGGGGAATCTGGGAGGCCGAGGTGACCCGGGCCTTTGGGGCCCTGGTCTGGATCCGTGGTGACCAGTATGCAGGAGACCTGCTGCAGCTGCCCCCAGCAGTCCAGGAGCTACTGCTGAGCCTGGTGCGAGATGCTGCAGGCAAGGAGGACATCATTGAGTGGCTCAGTCACTTTGGCATCTCTGACACCCACTCCGACCCGGAGGTCCTGATCTGTCCTCCCCAGCAGCAGAAGGAAGGCCCAGCCATGGTGTCCATGGGAGAGAGTCCTGGGCCCTTCCTAGAGATGGGGACCCTCCAGAACGGGGGCCCAGAAAAGTCAAAGAAATTAACCAGCTTGGGAGCCAGCACATCCCTGATCCCAGCCCAGAGTACACAGCAGGAGGCAGCAAGCCAGCTGGTATGGTAAGTTCTGGACAATGAGTCTAGCTTCTCTGACCCTACCCTTGCTCCCCAACCCAGGGGCAAGAGTTGTAGTTTGGGACCAAACTGGTCTTCCCATCTTTTCAACAAACTTGGGCTTCCTCCAGGGTCAGTTCCAACAACCAGAATGATATGGACAGCACTCAAGAGGAAGGGCCAGCGCAAGCCACCAGCAACCAGGACTCTGGGAACCACACACAAGCCTTGTTGCAGCAAAGGCAGATCCAGAGAGTAGAAGATAAGCTCCCCTTCCAGACTCCAGTGTCAGCCCTGGGTGTGTGCCCCCCCTGGAAGGCCTGGACCCCTGGGCCAGCCTTTGGGCCCTTATGGCCAGGGGCTATTGCTGCAACCTTCTGGAGGATCAACGAGCTGCATTCTCTGCACCTGGCCTGGCTTCTGTCCCAGGCGTGCTTCAGTTTCCCCTTCTGGCAGAGACCTCTGGGCCCCATTCAGCTGAAGCTGCCAGGGCAGAATCCTTTGCCCTTAAATCTGGAGTGGAAGCAGAAGGAGCTGGCTCCTCTGCCCAGTGCGGGAAGCCCAGCTTGTGGACCTGATCGGGTGCTGGGAGGAGAGGCAGCCCTGCAGAATTGCCCGACTAGGTCAGAGTCCCCCTCAAAAGTCATGAGTTTATTGGTGGTCCCAGGGGGCTCAGATGTAAAGGACAAAGTTAGCCCAGGACTTCCTCAGATAGGGCCACCCTTGACCTCTACACCACAGCTACAAGCTGGAGGTGAGCCTGGGGATCAAGGAAGTATGCAGACAGATTGTAAGGAACTGAAAGAGAGACCCTGTCCAGAGCCTCCCGTGGGGCAAGGGAGACCCATGACAGCTCACTCAGTACCTGAAGCCCAAGCAGTGCCTGAAACTCTCAAAGTGCCTGTTGCTGCAACAGTGTCCAAAGCTGAAAACCCACACACAACTCAGGAGCTGCCTGCAGCTCGCAAAGTGCCTACAGCCCTGATGATGCTGGCAGTGCATACAGAGCCCTTGGCTCCCAAAGTGCCTTCGGCTCCAACGAAGCCAGCAGCTCAAGTGGTGCCCACAGCACAAAAAGTAGCTGTGGGTCAACTGGCATCAGGAGATCAAGGGGTGCCGAGGACACCAAAAACTCCCACAGCTCAGAAGATGCCTGCAGCCAAAACACCCAAAGCTCAAACTGGACCTCCAGCTAAAACAGGGTCTACAGCTCCCAAAGCACCTGCAGCTCCCAAAGCGTCTGCAACCCCTAAAGCCTCCAGAGCTCCCAAAACACCTGCAGCTCAGAAGAGGTCCACAGAGGCAGGGGCAACCTTGGATGCAGCCAAACTGCTAAGTGAGGTCCAGCCCTCATCAAGGGGTAGTGCCTCCTTCCCAAAGGGCCCCGGGGAGGCTGGAGGAAGGCAGGGTCCCCAGGCCAGCAACACCTTGGCCCTCAGCAGTAAACACCAGTTCCAGATGGAAGGGCTTCTGGGGGCTCCTTGGGAGGGGGCCCCGAGGCAATTGCCTCGCCACCCACAGGTGAACAGCACAGTGACCAGCTTTCAGAGGTACCATGAGGCCTTGAATACACCCTTCGAGCTGAACCTGTCTGGAGAACCTGGAGACCTGGGATTGCGGCGAGTGGTCATTGATGGCAGCAGTGTGGCCATGGTGTGAGTAGCCATGGGCACAGGGTGGGGTGGGGGTGCTGGGGAGCTGGGGCAGGGTGTCCCTGGGTGATGGGATGTGGGTATCCTTTCTTGACCTCATGTGGGTCACATGGGGAATACATAGGAGGGAAGTGGCCATGTTGAGTGCCAGGGCAGCTTTCTGTTTTCCCGTTTGACAGATGTAGAAACAGACCTAGAGGTGAGGAATCTTACCCAGGTTCCTGAACGAGAAGGGGGCCCAGCTGGCCTTTGGATTCAGATCTGTCTATTGCCAGGGCCTGTGATCTTCCCCAGCCAGCTTGTAAGCTTTTAGCCCGTACATCAAAGCCCAGCACAGACCCCCTAAGGGAAATGGAGCTTCTGTATGAAGCTTTCTCTGTCTACGCTGGCGCTTAGAGACTGCCCTGGCTGCCATGTGAATGTGGGTGTTAGCATGACTACACGCAAACTGCTTACTCTGCCATGTGATGGTTATCTGTGCTGAGCACACTCCCAGCACACAGTAAGTGGTCAGTGAATTTTTGTCTGCTTTAATCTCAAAACTGAGCTCTTTGAGTGTGGGGTCTGCCTTCCTCCTCTTGTCCTCAGTGCCCCTACACATGTGTGTACACGCACACACACAGATGCAATGTCTGGCAGTGCCGTATACCCAGAAGGTGCTCTCAGAATGTCTGAGGACGGAGGGAAGGGAGAAGGGGATTGCTGGTGTCTTGGTGCTGAAGCTGGTTCTGGCATTGCCTGTTTGCTGTCCCAGGCTGGCTGGGGATGAGGTGGGGAGTTGGGCCATTCCTTTCTCACATTTCCACAGGCACGGCCTCCAGCACTTCTTCTCCTGCCGAGGCATTGCCATGGCTGTGCAGTTTTTCTGGAACCGGGGACACCGAGAAGTCACTGTGTTTGTACCCACCTGGCAGCTGAAGAAGAACCGGAGGGTGAGAGGTGAGGTGCCTGCTGCCTGCCCTGCCCCTGCAGGGTCACTAGGTGTTCTCCCAGCCTTGCTGACCTGACCCTCTGCCAACCCACCGTGGCCTTTTCCACTTAGCCCTTCCTCTGACCATCTCTGTCATCTACCTTTCACCACAGAGAGCCACTTCCTGACAAAGCTACACTCACTTAAGATGCTTTCAATCACCCCCTCCCAGCTGGAGAATGGCAAGAAGATCACCACCTATGATTACAGGTGTGCAGGGTGTAGCCTCCTTTCGCAGGGCAGGAAGGTGTGCTGGGCCTGTGTGTCAAGTGCAGTCCTGCCCCATCTCCTCTGGAGAAATGGAGGCCAACATGTTGCGGGGGCAGGGTCTTGTCAGCAAGGGTGGGACGGGACATGGGACCTCCTTGGGGAGTGGGAAGGATACGAGTAAGGAGAGAACTCAAGTTTGGCTTTACTGAAGGCCCAGGGTTGTTGCTGATTTTGGGACTCTGGAGCTCCATTTCCCTTAGTTAACAGATTGTCTTTCCCCGTGGCCTGTTGGCTGACACCACTGCTTTGAATTCGAGCAGCACAGGTGACTTCTGATGCTTCGAGTGAGTGTATCCTAGGGTTCTGGGTACCAGTTGGGGCTGAAGCTCATGTCTCCAGGAACTGCTTAAGTCTTTTCTGTCTGCGAAGCCCCAGCACTGGGGGGAGCTATGTGTGTGGCTGTGTGTAGACACAGTCCTTCACAGGGCTCCAAAAATGGAGAGGCCTGCTCCACCGAGACCCCAAATGTCTGCCTGTCAGTCTTAAGCACCCACTCCCACGAGCGGCTGCAGGACTGGTGTGCACACAGAAGCCTATGACTGCCTTCAGGCAGGGAAGGCCCTATCATAGTCACTGGTCCTGGGCTGGAGCTGATGCCTGGCAGACAGAAGTCTTAAATAACTTGTTTAGGCAACTCAATGCTGGGAAGAGAGAAGTTCTGTTTTTCTCACTTTCCCCAAGACCTGACACTCACCCAGCCTTCAGGCCTGGGAAGGGCTGGACAAGGAAGCTCAGGCATCCCTCCTTGTAGATTAATTAAAGTGCCTCTAAATTCAGGCCTGGGTTTGTGGGGAAATGGCTTTTCTGCAGAGCTCCCTCTGCTGGTCACTTGTGAAATAGCATGCTTGGGGTAGCCCAAATGGGAATCTTGAAGGAATACTGAAAAGTAGGTAGCCTTTGCTTTCTCTTCTGGTCACAGCCCTCTTTAGAGAAGAGGTCATCCTTGGAAAAATGGATTTGTTTATTCAGGTATGTGTTTTGTATATGTTAGCACATATTTATATGTATGTATGTCTTGGCATGTATATGAATGCTGTGCATTGGTGAAGAATGGGGTACTTGTGTGTATGCTGTGTGGCAGGCACTGAACTAGACAGTTACATGCATTACCTCATTCAGTTTAATCTGCATAGCAATACAGGGTAGGTATTTCATCTCTGCTTTGCAAGATGGAAAAACTGAGGCAGTAGATATGCAAGTGTGAATGTGGATGAGTGTGTGGGTTTGTGTGTGTGTGTACCCATGTATATAATAGGGGTGTGTGCATCTGAGTTCGCCTTCTCAGGGGGCCATCAGTGATGACTGCACAGAGGAAGGGATGGGCTCTGGGATCCTGGATCTCTGACTAGGAAGGGCAGTGTTTTTGTCTGGGACACTTCAGGGGAAGCTGCAAGTTCATTTTCCCAGGGGATTCAGGAAGTAAGGGACTGATTACTGGTCTTAGTGACTGCCCCTCTTTCCACAGGTTCATGGTAAAGCTGGCAGAGGAGACAGATGGAATCATTGTGACCAATGAGCAGATTCACATCCTGATGAATAATTCCAAGAAACTGCTGGTCAAAGATCGGTAAGGCAGCTTCCCAGAGGCTTGAGCCATTCCTGCCCCTTGGATGTTGGGCAGCCCTGGCAGGGGGACGGTTGGGGCAGGGAGAGGGGCCTTGGAGCAGTGCTTACCAGCACCTGCCAGGAGATGTGGGGCTCAGACCCTGCAGAGACATTAGGTGGCCATGGGCATGGGAGGGTGCAGAGCTCTCTCTGACTGTGCCACTTCTCTCCTGGGTCCAGCCTGCTGCCCTTCACCTTTGCGGGAAATCTCTTCATGGTGCCAGATGACCCCTTGGGCCGTGATGGCCCCACCTTAGATGAGTTTCTGAAGAAGCCAAACAGGTAATAGGTCAGGCCTCTCAGGCCCTTCTGGTACTGACTAGAAACTCCCCCTTAGTGTTGGCCAACACTTGTCTAGTGCTTAATAATGAATAGGGAGTGATTTGGCTTTTTGATGTCTTTTTTTTCTTTGAGACAGGATCTTACTGTGTTGCCCCAGGCTAGAGTGCTGTGGCATCAGCCTAGCTCACAGCAAACTCCTGGGTTCAGGTGCTTCTCCTGCCTTAGCTTCCCAAGTAGCAAGGATTATAGGCGGCTACTATGATGCCTGGCTAATTTTTCTGTTTTTAGTAGAGACAGGGTCTTGCTTTTGCTCAGTATAGTCTGGAACTCCTGAGCTCAAGGGATCCTCCTGCCTTGGCCTCCTTAAGTACTAGGATTATAAGGTGCCAGCCACCACACCTGGCCCACTTTTTGATGTCTATACTTCTACCATGTTTATGCATCCTTGAAGCACTTACAGTAGGGTTTTGCAGTTTTAGCATTTTATACACCTGCTTTAGTACTATATGTATTCTTCCACAACTGAGATTTGGGCTCAACATTTTACTAGTTTTTTTTCAGATTGTGCCACACTAATTTATGTATCTCACTTTAATGGCCAGGTAGTATTCCATTATAGGAGGACCCCACAGATTTATCTGTTCTCTTGTTGAGGGCTATTTGGCTGTTTACATTTTATGTTTTTGGTGCCTATGCTGCAGTGAATGGCCTTATTCTTGCTTTCTTGTATCCCAGGGGCATTGTATCCAGAGTCTACACCAAGGCTTCTCATGTATATAACAAAGCATGGCTTTCTATGCTTGTTATCTCATTTGAGCCTCACAACTTGAGTTAGACATAAATGACCACTATCCTCATTTTATTGTTGAAGAATCTAAGGTGCAAGTGATTTTTCCAAGGTCATGTTGCTGGTATTATCAGAACTGGTTTGCAGTGACTCAGATCCTCTGGTCCCTGCAGCCTGTGAGCCACCTTGCTGCCAACCCGTTAGTCCCCTGGGCCCAATAAGGCACCTTGTCCAAGTCCTTCTGGGCAGGGCACTGCTTCTTGGGCCGGGTCCCCCGAGTCTCATCTTACCAGTTTGGAAAAAATCATGTGGATAAGGTTTGTCTGCCACATCCTCTCAAGTCCCTTGTCAGGCTTTCCTTCCCTTTGTTGACCTCCCTCTGGCGTGCTCATCTTGGGGTCAGGATGGGAGTTACCAGTCATCTCTCATAAAGTGTAGGCTAAGACTGCCTTAAGTGTTACTGTGTCAGTGAGTTTTGATTTGATGAACCTCCAGGGCACAGGTGATGATCTAGTACTTAGAGTGACGCATATAGGAAATGGGGAAGCCTTGTGGCCCAGCCCAGCTGAGCCCATGCCTTGCAGCAGGTGGACACTTGGAGTGGGTAAGCTCGTGGGGAGGGATTTCCACAGATGAAACTTTCCCCTGGGATGACATGTTGTGGTGGGCCTGCCCCTGCCTTCTTTCCTCTTCTTTCCTAGGTTGGACACTGACATTGATAACTTCTTGAAGGTGTGGAAGACCCTTCCTCCCAGTTCAGCCAGGGTCTCTGAGTTGACTGACGATGCTGCTGACCCGGGGCCCATGGAGAGTCCACAGAAGTTGGAAGAAATCAGGGAGAAGGAGGAGAGGCAGGATGAGGAGCAGAGAGAGGGTCAGGAGAAGCTAAAGCCAGCTGAGGAGGATGACCTTGACTCTTCCCTGGCGTCGGTGTTTGGAGTAGAGTGCCCTTCCCTTTCAGAGGAGATCCTCCGGTGCCTGAGCCTGCATGATCCCCCCGACGGGGCCCTGGACATCGACCTCCTGCCGGGGGTGGCTTCTCCCTACCTGGGTATCCCCTGGGATGGGAAGGCTCCTTGCCAGCAGATTCTGGCCCACCTGGCCCAGCTAACTGTCCCCAGCAACTTCACTGCACTCTCCTTCTTTATGGGGTTCATGGACTCCCACCGAGAGGTCATCCCCGACTATGAAGGACTCGTGGGCCCCCTGCACAGTCTCCTCAAGCAGAAGCCAGACTGGAAGTGGGACCGGGAGCATGAGAAGGCCTTCCTGGCGTTGAAGCGGGCCCTGGTGTCCACCCTCTGCCTGACGGCCCCCAACCCTCAGCTGCCCTTCCTCCTGGAGGTGACAGTGAGCCAGGTGGCCCTAACGGCCATTCTCCACCAGGAACACTCAGGGAGGAAGCACCCCATAGCCTATACCTCAAAGCCTCTCCTTCCTGATGAGGAGAGCGAGGGCCCCCAGTCGGGTGGAGACAGCCCCTACGCCGTGGCCTGGGCCCTCAAGCATTTTTCCCGCTGTATTGGAGATGCCCCGGTGGTCCTGGACCTTTCCTATGCTTCCCGAACCACTGTGGACCCAGAGGCGCGGGAGGGCCGCAGAGTTTCCAAAGCTTGGTTGATCCGTTGGTCCCTCTTGGTACAGGACAAAGGCAAGAGGGCCCTGGAGTTGACCCTTCTCCAGGGCCTGCTGGGGGAAAACCGGCTGCTGACGCCTGCTTCCTCAATGCCTCGTTTCTTCCAGGTTCTGCCCCCGTTTTCTGACCTGTCCACTTTTGTCTGTATCCACATGTCAGGCTATTGCTTCTACCGTGAGGATGAGTGGTGTGCCGGCTTTGGTCTCTATGTCCTGTCTCCCACCAGCCCCCCGGTCTCCCTTGCCTTCTCTTGCTCCCCTTACACGCCAACATACGCTCACCTGGCAGCTGTGGCCTGTGGCCTAGAGCGCTTTGGCCAGTCCCAGCTTCCAGTGGTTTTCCTCACCCACTGCAACTGGATCTTCAGCCTCCTCTGGGAGCTCCTGCCCCTCTGGAGGGCTCGGGGCTTCCTCTCCTCTGATGGGGCACCCCTGCCGCACCCAAGCCTGCTCTCCTATATCATATCTCTCACCTCCGGCCTCTCATCCCTCCCATTTATCTATCGGACCTCCTACCGGGGCTCTCTCTTTGCTGTGACAGTGGATACCCTGGCCAAGCAGGGTGCCCAGGGGGGTGGGCAGTGGTGGAGTTTGCCGAAGGACGCGCCGGTCCCTGTGGTGACTCCCCATGCTGTGGGCAAGAGGCCCAACTTGCTGGCCTTGCAGCTGAGTGACAGCACCCTGGCTGACATCATTGCCAAGTTGCAGGCTGGGCAGAAATTGCCCGGCTCCTCACCCTTCAGTTCTGCCTTTAACTCACTCAGCCTCGACAAGGAGAGTGGTCTGCTCATGTTCAAGGGAGATAAGAAGCCCAGGGTCTGGGTAGTCCCGAGGCAACTCCGGAGAGATCTGATTTTCTGTGTGCATGACATCCCCTTGGGGGCCCACCAGAGGCCCGAGGAGACCTACAAGAAGCTGCGGTTGCTCGGGTGGTGGCCTGGGATGCAGGAGCACGTGAGGGATTACTGCCGGAGCTGCTTGTTCTGCATTCCCCGCAATCTCACAGGCAGCGAGGTGAAGATTATCGAGTCCCCGTGGCCCCTTAGGTCCACTGCCCCTTGGTCAAACCTGCAGATTGAGGTGGTGGGCCCAGTCACCGTAAGTGAGGAGGGCCACAAGCATGTGCTGATTGTGGCTGACCCCAACACCAGGTGGGTGGAGGCGTTCCCGCTGAAGCCCTACACGCACACGGCCGTGGCCCAGGTGCTGCTTCAGCATGTGTTTGCAAGGTGGGGTGTTCCCATCAGGCTGGAGGCGGCCCAGGGCCCCCAGTTTGCCCGGCATGTCCTGGTGAGCTGTGGGCTGGCTCTGGGAGCGCAGGTGGCCTCCCTGAGTAGAGAGCTCCAGTTCCCCTGCCTGACGAGCTCAGAGGCCTACTGGGAATTCAAGAGGGCCCTCAAGGAGTTCATTTTCCTGCATGGCAAGAGGTGGGCCTCCTCCCTGCCCTTGCTGCACCTGGCCTTCAGGGCCTCCTCCTCTGAGCCCTCGCCATTCCGGGTCCTAACGGGGGTCGAGGTGAGGCTGGCCGAGCCCCTGTGGTGGGAGATGAGCAGCGCAAACATTGAAGGGCTCAAGATGGACGTCTTCCTGCTACAGCTGGTCGGAGAGCTGCTGGAGCTCCACTGGAGAGTGGCCGAGAAGGCGGGTGAGAAGGCCGAGAACAGGCGTTTCAAGCGGGAAAGCCAGGAGAAGGAATGGAACGTGGGGGACCAGGTCCTCTTGCTGTCCCTTCCCAGGAATGGTAGCAGTGCCAAATGGGTGGGTCCCTTCTATATCGGGGACCGGCTGAGCTTGTCTCTCTATCGGGTATGGGGTTTCCCGACTCCAGAGAAGCTGGGCTGCATCTATCCTAGCAGTCTGATGAAGGCCTTTGCCAAGAGTGGCACACCGTTGTCCTTCAAGGTCTTGGAGCAGTGAGCAGGAGCAGTGGGGGAGCCCCTGCCCCAGGGGTCCTGGGTTTCTGCTGCTAGGCCTCTCTCTGCCCCACAGTGCTCTCAGCCCCTTGGGGGCCCTTAGTTGTGCCTTTTTTAGAGAAGATGCTTCATAAAGCTTTGCCGAATTGCCTTGAACTAGGGACCAGTGTCCCTATGGAAATATCCCTAGTGAGGGGTACTTGGAGAATTTGCCAAAGGCTGTCAGATATGGCTCCCTGGCAGTTCTATACTGAGCAGTAGGAAGTCCTCCTACTAAGGTAGGCCAGGCTCAGTCTCTTCCCCAAGTGCCCTTTCCCCGGCCACACACATGCAGGTGTGCGATGGTCACCCCCTGCCCCAAATCTTACTGTCTTAACCAGAGACTGTGGCTCTGGACCTCAGAATTAGAACCTCTCCCACACAGAAACCTCAAATGCAGGCCCCTTCCTCCAAACTGTTCATCTGGGGACCCTTTGCTCCTACAGTTGTCACAGCTGACACACATTCATGCAGGCTGGGAGGGAGGCAGCTGGCTCCTTAGCCTCATGGTCAGCTCTCTTAAGCCAGGCACAGCCTGCTCAGCTGTCAAGGAGGGGCTGGACATCCTCATGGGACGTGAGGGCGGTGGCTTGGAGTGGGAAGATGGTCAGCCATGAGTCACCCGCTTGTCAGCCCCGGGGAGGGAAAGTGGGGAACGAGCTGCCTACCTCAGTTTGACTCCAGCCAATGGAGACAAGTCCTATCCCCTGTTTTAATTGTGTTGACCTCACAGGAATCAAGGATCTTGATGCCGGTGTGGCATCTCTACCTGAAGAGCTGCTTCTACTAGACCCAGGGGCCCTGGCCTCTGTTTTAGGGGGGAGGGCATCTGCAATTAGAGCCCGGCACAGGGTTCTACCTCTCACCCCTGATCCCCAAACCCACAGCCCTCTGCCCCTTCCACCTCCATCCCAGACCCTACAGAGTGTGTGATTGCTTTGTCTGGATCCCCCACCTCCACCCCCCTGGACCTCCTATGTAGAGCAAAAGCCGGATCCCTTACAGCCATTCTCTGCTGTGTGAGTGAGTGTCTCAGGTTGTGTGCTTGTGCTCACCCCACTGCATTGCTGCTGCTGCTGCAGAACACTTGGACCCAGGGTGAAGGCCGCCCTGTGTCCCTGGCTGGGCTTCTGTGTAGCTTCAGGTCTCCAGAAGCTGAGCCAGTCTCCTGGCCCAGCTCAGGTTGCTGGAGCACTTGGCCTTGCAGAGTGCCAGAGACAAACTTGCCATTGAGTCCAACTTGCTTGTTTCACAGCAGAGGACAGAGGCCCACAGAGGGAAAGTGTACAAAGTCACAAAGTCACAAGGCTAGTTTGTGGTTGAGCTGTGACCAGGAATAAGCTTCCTGATTGCCAGGTCACCAAGAAAGGTGTTGTGGCAATAGGTTCAAGCTAGGGAATTCTTGGAAATCCTACACCCACATTCCTTCCAACTCCCTATTTCTCAAATCTTCCAAACAACTATCTGGATGTTGCCCTTAAGCCATTTCCAGCTGCTAACCCTGTCTCTGACAGGGAGATTGGGTGGAGCTGAGAAACTGAAATACAAGCTGTGGAGTTGGTGGCAGCTCCTCTTTCCTCTTCCCCCTGGCCCTTCTCTTCCTCATCCTCCACCCCTCACCCCTCACCCCTAAGTGGTATGAACCTCGCTCTCCCTCCCTGGTGCTATACGCATTCCTTCTGTTCACTACATTTATGGTCTTATACCCTCCTTTTAAGTGAATGTTTTCCATTTGATTTGTCAATAAATGAATCAAACTGGAGCCAATGTCCAGTTCTTTTTCAAGCTTCAGACTCAATTATGGGAGGGATGAGGGTGGGGGCCATTGTGGGGTATGGTTGCTATTTGTTTCCCAAATGGACTAACAGGTGTTTTTTTTTCGTTTTGCTTCATTTTTTGAGACAGAGTCTCACTTCGTCACCCTTGGTAGAGTGCTGTAGCATCACAGTTCACAGCAACCTCACAAACTCTTGGGCTGGAGTGATCTCACCTCAGCCTCCCAAGTAGCTGGGACTATAGCTGCCACAATGTCTGACTATTTTTAGAGACAGGGTCTCACTCTCACTCTGAAGAGCTCAGGCTGATCTTGAACTCCTGAGCTCATACCATCCACCCACCTTGGCCTTCCAAAGTGCTAGGATTACAGATGTGAGCCACCCTCCCAGCTAGACTTTCAGGCTTTAAGGCCCAGTAGTACATGTCAAGATTGTCTGGCCTGAGCTCTTCTTTTTTATTTATTTATTTTTTTATTAAATCATAACTGTATACATTGATATGATCATGGGGCATCATACACTCGCTTCATAGACCATTTGACACATTTTTATCACAGTGGTTAACATAGCCTTTCCGGCATTATCTCAGTTAGGAGCTCAGGGTGCAGAGAGTGATATGTTTAAGGCGCCCCACAGCAGGTTCATTGCCGAGCTGGAAGAAAAGCCCTGGCTGGTTCCATTCACGTCTTGGAAAGTGGGCAGGGTGTGAATGAAAATGAATAATGTCTGGCTCCAGACAGCGATGTGAGTGCTGTGCCAGCTTAGTTTTCTTGGAAACACAATAGACCTGGTTTGGATACTGACTCTATCTTTGCTACCTACGCAGACTGTTTCCTGAGGCCTCAGTTTCTCCATCTGTAAAATGTACAACAAAAATTCCTAAGGTATGGGACAGTCAAAGGATTACATGAAATAATCTGTATAAAGAGGCTAGTGTGGTGCTGGGAGTGGGGTAAGCATTATAACATGCTAGCTGACATTACTCTTCTTCCGGCCTCGGAAACTCTTGTTGTTATCCCTCCACAGGCTTGGAGACCCTGACTCCGGCCAAGCTTCCTGACTTTATGCTGCTGCTTTTTGCTGCCTTTCTCACCTGCCCAGACTTCTGCTGGGCTTTGGCAGGGAGTATGGGGTGGCAGGAGGGAATCTGAGAACTTTCCAGCTCATGTGCATATACCACCATTCATTCGGTCTGTATGGAGCACCTCCTATGTGCCACACTCTGCCTAGGTGTGGGACAGCTAACAGGTGATGTGAATGATGTATCTACCCCCTTTGCATCCCACAGTCAGGCGAGGGAGACAGACATTTCCACAAACAGGTACAGTCCAAGGTGATAAGAAAAACAGTGTAGCCCAGGAGCCTGGGATGCAGGGGCTTTGGTTTCAACTCATATGTCACTTGAAAGGTCATTCCCTGAGCCCCTTCACCAAAAGTAATATATATGCTCTCAGTATAGGTTTAGTGAGTGAAAGGTTTAGAAATCTAAAGTGGAAGGCTGATCAGAAAGGTGGTGTGCCAAAATCCTTTTATATTCTACCCTAGATAATTTTAAGCAATAACCAGACTTTATCCAGGCTGTCTTCTGAGCCCTCTGATGGTAAGATTTTCTTCTTTACTGTTGAACAATCTACAAAGTCTGAGCAGAGATTTGAGATTCCTTCTATTTTTGGAGGGGTTTGTCCACCGTCTTGCACTGTGGACATTGTAGACTACCCGTTACTGCGTCTCTTGTTTACACCCACCACAATTTTTCCTTCTCACTTGGGGCTCTGGCAGGTGGCTTCCCCAAGTCTGGAACAGAGAAATTACAAAGTAGCCAGTACACAGACATCCCCATGACATAATGCAAACTAAGAAGACAGGGAGCATTGTGTACTCTATGCTGTCCATAGGTGAAAACTTATATAAACTATCTGGTGAGGTTGGGACTTAAGCCTTCCCATACACTGTCCAAGAACGATTTACTAAGTCTGTGCTCAGACTGGAAGACAGCAGCACTGTAACAGGTTAATGGCTGCCATAAAACAAAACAATCACCCTACTTGCTTTTTAAAGATTGTCCAAGAGTCCTTGGGACATGCACAAGTTTTAACTTGTTTCACTGATTTATACGGTAACAGTAATTTACCGTATAAATTGAGTGCTTTCTGTGCTTTATATTGAGTGCTTTCTGTGTCAGGCACTGTTCTAAGTGGCTACCAACTCTATGGGGTAGATACAATTAACATCTCCATTTTGCAGGGGAAGAAGATCCATGCAGCCTCTGAGAGGTCGAGTTTGAACGCTGACTCCTGGGCCCACTATCTTGACGGTGCCTCTCAAATTTTTTTTTTTTTTGAGACAAAAATCTCAAGCTGTCATCCTGGGTAGAGTGCTGTGACAATCACAGCTCTCAGCAACCTCAAACTCTTGGGCTCAAGTGATTCTCTTGCCTTAGTTTTTTTATATTTAGTAGAGACGGGGTCTTGCTCCTGCTCAGGCTGGTCTCAAACCTGTGAACTCAAGGAATCCACTCTCCTCGGCCTCCCAGAGTGCTAGGATTATAGACGTGAGCCACCATGCCTGGCCTCTGCCTCTCAATTTGTTGTTAGAATTCCTATCCCTGCCCCCAATCTATGGCTTCTCTTTTATGAATGCATTATGTAGTATCACTTAAGATTTCTCCATTTTAGTTTTGCCCAGATTAAGATGATTCACAAACTAAAACCGATTTACCCGCCTGTAGTCCCAGCTACTCGGGAGGCTGAGGCAAGAGAATCTCTTAAGCCCAGGAGTTGGAGGTTGCTGTGAGCTGTGTGAGGCCACGGCACTCTACCGAGGGCAATAAAGTGAGACTCTGTCTCTACAAAAAAAAAAAAAAACCGATTTACCCCCTTTGGGCCAAAAAATGATTCTCTTGGTTCTGATAAGTTTTGGCTCATGTGTCATACTCTCTTTCCCCAGGGAGTGCCATTTTCCCTTAGCTGGTTCTATCTCTTAGGTCTCTACATTCTTGTAGATGAAAAATGAAGCAGTGGAGAGCATAGGAGCTGGACTGTGAAGGACCTCACAGACCACGTTTAACACATTCACTATCATGTCAATTTTATTTACCTTTGCCTAGTTTCGAGCCTGGGGCCTTGTGGAGCATATATAACTCACAAGTCTCTTGACCTATCTTGATCTAATAAGATGCTGTGGCCCCACGGAAAAAGATTTTTTTCTAGCATGAGAGTCAATAAAACATGGATTTCAGTCTTATGGCCATTGGGACCCCTAGGGGCTTCAGGAGTTCACTTAGATAACTCAGTAGGGCAACCCTAGTGTGGAGAATGTTTTGAGCCAGGAAAAACTCGAACCTGTGAGCTCAAGGAATCCACTCTCCTCGGCCTCCCAGAGTGCTAGGATTATAGGCGTGAGCCACCATGCCCAGCCTCTGCCTCTCAATTAGGAGGCTTTTATAGAAATCAAGCAGAGAGAGTGGTAGTTTGAGCCAGAGTAGGTGGAAAGAAGGCAATGGATGGAACCAATGGGTGTGGGCGACTGAATACAGGGGAAGGAAGAATTAATGATAATGATTATTTGGTTTGGGCAATAGGGAAGCTCCATTTATAGACATAGAAAACAAGGGAAGGAGAACAGATTTAGGGAGGAAAGACTGTAATTTCAGGTTTTAGCATGTTAACGTCAAGGTGGAATAGTCAATGTATGAGATCTTGGATAGAAAGAAAAATGTAAAGGCTGTCAGTACATGGACAGACACTTGTGCTTTGGAGGGTGTGTTAGTACCGAGGAAATTCTAGGGTGGAACCTGGAAAAAAGCCATCATTTCAGAGGGACAGTGGTAGAGTGTCTTGAAAAAGCAGTGGAGAGGTGGGCAGAGAGGGAAATCAGGGCACACACGGAGGGTGTGCTAACAGGGGTAATGTCAGGGAGAGTCTGAGTAGCAGGAGGGTTAGGAGGCAGCATCTGTCAACTCCAGTAATAGGGAAGTTGGAGCGATGGGTGAAGGCAGTTTAGGTGGAGCAGTGGAGGCAGCAGTTCACTGGTGATAAAGAGCTGAGCACCTGAGACATTCCTTCTAAGACTCCCAAAGTTAGCACGGTGAGGTGAACTAGCTGCACTGGCATATAGAGCTAAGGGTAACTGTATCTACAAATACTTCCATACTTATGGGTTTTGTTTTTTTCTTTTAGATTTAAGAGACTTGAGCTCTTAAACTTTAACCGCTGAAGGGAAGGAGTGAGTAGTGAGGTCAGTAAAAGACAAGAGTATGTTTGGAGAAAGTGGAATCCACGGCTGGTGGATGAAGACGGTTGCTAAGATACCCTTTTAAGGTGTGCTCCCAAAGATGCACTGGGTCTTATTTTCAGGGGACGTCTCATCTTTCCTGTAAGTAGGTCTTATTTTCAGAGGATGTCTCATTTTCGGGGAAACAGGGTAGCTGCTTTGACTGGAGGAGGAAAAGGCAGAGATGGGGAGGGAGGTGAGTTTGTGGGTGTGGTGGTGGGAAGGTTTCTGTTGTCAGTGAGGTAAAAGTTTGCTGCTGACAGTGGGGGCAGGGTTGGTGGGGGAAAAGGTTGAAGGGGAGAGCAGAAGGCTGCAGCTGGATCTTGGGGAGGATGAAGAAAGAAGCTTGCAAAGAAAACCAGGGGAGAAGCACTTGGAATATTGAGGACCAAGTGTGGCTCAGGCCATGAATTTATATCTGCAGTGAATCCTGTATTAACCACGGAACTTTTCTCTGTAGTAATCAGCTGCCAGGGCGTGGGCACAGGGAAAGTGAACAGTTGGATTCTATTCTTAGGATCTTTAAAGCCTGAGGAGCTTTTTGTACCTCAAGAGAAACACTTACCATCACGTATGTTTATTTATTGTTTAATTACTTGCTTCAGAAACCTACTTAAGCAAACATTTTTCTAAATTTTTAAACACTTTATAACCAACAAATCAAAATCTAAACATTCTACAGTTAAATTATTTAAACATTGATTACAAACTTAATCAAATTCTCCTAAATAGCTGAATCAAATCACCAGTCTAATATGTTAGCTTCTCTAGAAGCTTCATTTTGGTAAAGCGCATGTATCATTAGAAGGATCATAAAATTTATGACACCTGCACTTAAACCCCTTATAAAAAGGAGTTTCTAGACCCAAGAAATGGACATTATCTCAGGTCAGACCATTATTTTTCAAGATAATATCTCTGTGCAGATCAAGTTTTGGATTATTAAATAATGAATTCTTGGTTGGGACCAGGGAATTGTTTACCTTCTAAAATGATTAAAACCTAAGCTGGTATTTGCCTTGTATGTCATGGAAATCGTTTAAGCCCATATTTATTCCATGCATTTTGTGTATTATAACTGGATGCCTTTTCTCAGTCCACATTATGTCATCTTTAAGTTAGACTATGATAGGCACATATCCTGAAGACGTCCATGTCTTAATCCCTGGAACCTGTGAACGTTATGTTACATGGAAGAAGGAAGTTTACATATGCAATTCAGGACACAGACTGTAAAATAAGTAATCTCAAACCTCTAGACTCAAGTGATCTTCCTGCCTCAGCCCCCAGAGTAGCTGAGACGACAGGGGACCACCATGATGCCTGCTAATTTTTCTATTTTTAGTTGAGATGGGGGTCTTACTTTTGTTCAGGCTGATCTCGAACTCCTGAGCTCAAACAATCCTCCTGCCTCAGCCTCCCAGAGTGCTAGGATTATAAGCATGAGCCACTGCACCCCACCTATGTGACTTTTTTCTCATGATGTGTCATAATAGATTCCCAGAGTTTTAAAATTCACATGTTCCAATTAACTATATTATTTACCTTTTGATGATAAAATTGTTAAAGCATGTCAAGTGGGCTCCTCTTCAAATTGGTCCTTTGTCTTTTCAGCTTTACACTGTACATTTAAGAAATATCTTTTCTTTTTGAGACAGTCTCAGTTTGTCGCCCTCAGTAGAGTGCTGTGGCATCTTTGCTCACAGCAACCTCCAACTTTTGTATTCAAGCGATTCTCTTGTCTCAGCCTCCCAAGCAGCTGGGACTACAGGCACCCGCCACAATGCCTGGCTATTTTTAGAGATGAGGGTTTCATTTTTGCTCAGGTTGGTCTTGAACTCCTGAGCTCAGTTGATCCACCTACCTCAGCCTCCCAAAGTGCTAGGATTATAGGAGTGAGCCACTGTGCCTGGCCTGTCTTTGCTTTTCATCATTAACAACATGTTTTAGGCTTAGAGTTATTTACAGCATACATGCAAGTATTATCCAAGGAACCCCAGGTTTTTTTTTTTTTAATGGTGACTAATATTTGGGGCAAAGATCCTGATACTAAGAATGCATATCAAATTGTTCTGATGTTTCTATGCTATGTTGGTGACAAAATCTGAAAAAAAAATGTGTCTTTTTCAAGATTACATTTTGCTCTGTTGCCCAGGCTAGAGTGCATAGGCATCATAATAGCTCACTGTAACTTCAAACTCCTGGATTCAAATGATCTGCCTGTTTCAGCCTCTTAAGTAGCTGGGACTACAAGTGCCCACCACTTGGCTAATTTTTCTTTCTTTCTTTCAAGAAATGGGGGCCTTGCTGGGTGGCGCCTGTGGCTCAAGGAGTAGGGCGCTGGCCCCATATACCAGGGGTGGCAGTTTCAAACCTGGCCCTGGCCAAAACTGCAAAAATAAAAAAAAAAAAAAAAGAAAAGAAAAAGAAAAGAAATTGGGGGTCTTGCTATATTGCTCAGGCTGGTCTTGAACTCTTGGCCTCAAATGATCCTCCCACTTTGGCCTTCCAAAGTGCTTAGGGTACAGATGTGAGCCAATGTGCCTACCCCTTTTTTTTTTTTTTGAGACAGAGCCTCAAGCTGTCACCCTGGGTAGAGTGCTGTGGCATCACAGCTCACAGCAACCTCAAACTCCTGGGCTTAAGCGATTCTCTTGCCTCAGCTTCCCAAGTAGCTGGGACCATAGGTGCCTGCCACAAAGCCCGGCTATTTTTTGGTTGCAATTGTCATTGTTGTTTGGCAGATCTAGGCTGGATTTGAACCTGCCAGCTCTGGTGTATGTGGCTGGTGCCTTAGCCGCTTGAGCCACAGGCGCCGATTCTTTTTTTTTTTTTTTTTAATCATAAATTCACATTGGTACTTCCTATTAAACTGAACATTACTATATCTTTTTAATTTCTCTGTAATGTATACTTTTATACATATTTTATCTATAAATACCTGCTTCTATCCTATAAGCCTTGATCCAAACTCTAATGGCATTTTGTCTCTTTAGTAGTGTCTCATCGACTGTCATTCTCTACCTACCTTATTGACAGATTCATCTGTGCTGGGCCAATGGGACAGTACCATACCAATGAGAGACAGAGACAGTTTATGATACCCGGGAGAGCAGTTGAAGTGGTAAATCACAGAATCCCAGATTATAGGAAGCTTATGAAGGAGAATAGACAGCATGATCAGGAGAAAGAAGGGAGATGGTGGAATAGGCTGGGACAGGTACAGTGTAAGTAACTGGGTGAGAGAGCTGGGAGGAAGGAGGTGGCAGAGTGTGGAGTGATAGCAGTTCAGTCTTCCAAGGTGAAGCAGTTGCAGGAAGTGGCTAAGCAAGAAGGTGCATGGTCATTGATGTGTTCCATGGTCCCCATGTCACCTTCTACCCCCACCTCCAGCTCTATACACCCTCTCTCAGCGCTGCTCTCAGCTAGAGCAAACAACACACACCCAAGTCTCGGATGGGGAGGTAAGGGTCAGAGTCCATCTGGGACCTCACGCCGAGGTATGGCCAAGGTCCCTCCCTGCCGGCTGTCCCCATACACATCCAGAATATTGACCATGTTCAGGCTAGGCACATCCCCCCCTTCCTGTCTTACCAGCCCTTCCCACACTTCCGCTTGGTGGCTGAGCCTCCTGCTCTGCCCCATATGGTGTTGGTTCAGTTTCTGATGGTGTTGGCAGAGATCTGGAGATCTGCGATGCTGGCACTCCTCACAGGAAGAAGCCTGCAGGTATGCTGAGGCTAGTCCATCTGGGCCCATCTGGGGGCCTGTCAGGCTCACCTGTGCCACCTGTCCCCAAATAGCACTGAGCAGGAAGCTGGGGTGGGGGACAGGAGGAACAGGGATTGCAAAGTGGTGCAGGCCTCCCTATCTGCCAAACCTTGCCTTGATGAAGCAAGGTGGCTGGGAAGGCAACTATGGGTGGGTGGGAAGGGCCAGGTCCAGAAATGCCACAGCTTTACTACTCTTCTCTACTATTAACCTTGGGCGTTCGGCCCAGGGTCTCATGCAAGGAAGTGGGATACAGGAAGCTGAAGGGAGCTTCTCTCTTGCCCCGAAGATGCTATTTCTGGGGCAGGAGAGGGCAGAAGGCAGTGGTCAGAGGTTAGATTCCCTGAGCCCTCAGAGAGGGAAGATGAGGAAGCCAGAGAAGCTTGAGTATTTCCAGCCACCCAGCAGATTCCCTCGACGCAGGCGAAGGGACACCCTGTCTCCGGGGTCCAAGGGCAGTAACACAGAGCTGGTGGCTGCCTCCCGGGTCACATCAGGGTCATTGGCAAAGGCTGAGATGACAGGCCACGTGTTCAGCATCAGGCTCACCTGGGAGAGGAGCCCAGTCAGTATGCATGTCCCAGCCCCTAGCTCAGGACCCTCACTTTCCCAAGGGGTTGCTCTGGGGAATCTGGGGCTTAATGGACTTTCCTGGGAGGCCTGAGAGGTGGCCAGCATTGACTCTGACCCTTCTCTATACTCTCTGCTAGGCAGGTCTGTTTTTCCCCTGCTCCTGGCCCCCAGGACCTAGATCAATGGAGAGTCTGCCCAGGGATCAGCTGGGCTCCAACTATTCCCCCTCCTCTCTCCTGAGCTGGGATGGGTCCCAGGGCTCAGATCACCTGGACAGTTTGGCGGTTGTACACCTTCACCACGTGGAATCGGAAGCTGTAGACACCCCGGACTGGGGCCACGAAGGAGCCTGAGGCCCGGTCAAAGCCACCACCTTCATTTACCAGAACCTGGGGGAAGCAGATCCTGTTGAATAGGGCTAGGGGAGCCTGTGGCCGGGATACCACTGGGACTGGGGACAGGGGCAGCGAGTAACGAGCAGAAGGGATGGCAAGTGGTATTGAAGAGGAATATATGGATTCAAAAGAAACCTGAGGGTGTGTGTGTATGTGAGTGGGGTCGAGGAGCAACTGGCCAGGTTGGGGAAAGGTGTAGGCAGCTGTTTTCTTAAAGTCTGAAGACAGCAAAATGGGTTTGGATAGTGGGTTCCAGGTCCTTGCAGGGTCCTTCTAGATACCCTGGACAGGGGTAGGGGGATTACCTGGTCGAAGTAGATGGCCCCACTGGTGCCATTGCCCGTCTCCCCTGCTGGCTCATGGTGGTGGCTTCGGACTGCAGCAAATGCCACTCTTCCTGGGGGTGCCTCTCCCAGGGCTGCTCCCCCAGGCCCTCCTGCGGCAGCTCTGCCAGGCTCACAGACCACCAAGCACTCACCCTCCAGCAGGATGGGTTCTGACCCCTCCTGAGCCCACCCTGACCCCAAGGCCAGAAGCACCAGGACCAAGGGCAGCCTGGGGCTGGGTAGGAGACCTGGTATCCAGAGCGGTTTTGCTCCCAACATGGCTGAGTGGCTCTGCAACCCTCAAGTCCTCTCCGTTTCTGCTCCTCTCTTCTCTTTCCTCAACTCTCCCCAAGGTCACTCTGCTCCTCAGCCCTCTCTAGGTCCACCCCTCCCCCCAGTACCCTCTCTCCATACCTCTCTGGGTCCCACCGCTCTGCCTGCCTCCCACTCAGTTACTCCCGTGGTCACTGCAGTTCCTCCTCCTTGGCAGAGTGTGAAGTGATAGCAGTTGGGCTTTGGGAGGGAGAGGAGAGATGAAGCCGCCCTACAGGAAGGCTACATCCAGGGCGGCCGTCTGGATAGGACAGCACTGAAGGTTGGAACTGGGGGATGAGAACATGGGTGTGAAGGGTGAGAATGTGTGCTTTGTGCCGGGGGAGAGCCCTCCTCCTCATTCCTCCCCTCTTTACTGACCCCCCCCCAAATCAACCGCCCTTCTCAGCGGCATCTTTCCATTTGTTAGAAAAAAGGGGTGTCCTTGTCTTTTTTCCTCCACGATTGTTTTGGTGGGAAGTGCTTGGGACATGAGCACCACTGTCTGGTGACCCTGGG
Organism: Nycticebus coucang; assembly: GCF_027406575.1. Lineage (NCBI taxonomy): Eukaryota > Metazoa > Chordata > Mammalia > Primates > Lorisidae > Nycticebus > Nycticebus coucang. Next base: position 29,647,109 of record NC_069785.1, on the reverse strand, counting down.
CCAGTCATGTTCCTTCTTTGGTCTTCCGCATCTTTATCTGAGGAGACCAACTTTCAATGAGTGGTTCCTCTTTCCCGGGAAACAGCTGAGCAGGGCGCGGGACAGCCCCGAGAGACGGGGAGATAAACGTGGAACTGGCGGGGAAGGGCGCGGGGTCTGGCCGCCGGGTGGCGGCGCGGACCGTCGGGCACGCGAGGAAGGAGCGAGCGCGCAGCAGGGCCCCGGGCCTGGCCCCGTGCAGGCCCAGCCCCGGGAGGAGCCCGCTGACTCCGCCCCAGGCCAGGAAGTGACTCAAAAAACATTTTGAGATGTGGAGAAGAGAGGTCCCCGTTGGGTGAGAAACCCGGGAAAGCCCGCCCAAATTCGGGCACCCTTGCCCTTGTCCCTTGGGGAGGAGGCGCGGGCGAAGCTGGGGGCCCAGCAGGTACCGAGAGGAGCCGGCGCAACCTGGCAACCGGGGGTGGCTGCCCTGGCGGAAGGCGCGCCCCTCCCCCACGCCCGGAGTGGGGGGCAGGGGGCGGCGGTGGGAGCGGCCGGGCCACGGGCGGCTGTGGGCGGGCCTGGGCCCTGGGTGGGGCTCGCGGCGGGACCCAGGGGGACTGCGGACGGCTGGGGGAGGGGGGGAGTGGCTAGAACCTTGAAAATGGCAGACAAGGGGCCCCAGAGGACAGCCCAATGCAAGACCCTGGTGAGAATTTATCTTTTAAGAGGCCGTCTAGGATTCGGAGGTTGGAAAATACCTAGGAGACGGACACTTTCGTCACCTGTCCTCTCCCTTTGGCCTCCAGACCGAACTGGAACACCCTCCACCCACTTCCTGCTTACGGCTGTGGTCATTTTTCCAAAGGCCAAACTCCCATCCTAGATAGACCCCCTTGTTTACTTATGACTTCCTCTCGGGAGAGAAGGTCTGCCTCCCAATAATCTTGACATATTTCCTCTTTACCCACCAGATGAACTCAATTGCATGTTACCTCCCTGGGTTGTTTACAAAAACTGAAACTAGGTGCAACCTGTTGGTAGCTGGTGTAGGCCGGGACTCCAGGATTTGGATTGAGGGGACAGTGAGGCTCTGAGCGGCCTTCTCTTCCAGGGCTGGGGGAAGTAGCCATGCCTACCTGGGAGGCTGGCTGCCTGTCCCCAGACCGCTTTGCGGTGTCCGCTGAGGCTGAGGATAAGGTGCAGCAGCATCAACTGCATGTGGAGCGCATCTTCCGCGTGGGCGTGACCATCCTCCCGAAGGACTGTCCACAGAACCCTCACATCTGGCTGCAGCTGGAGGGCCCCAAAGAAAATGCCAGCAGAGCCAAGGTGACCACCTCTACGGTGCTTCCAGGGAACAAGGACTCCTGCCTCAGAAGGCAGAAGAAGGAAGGGGCTGGGGAGAATCTGCATTTCTTGGTTGTCTCACAGGCAGCCAGAATGCACCTGAGATTTGAAGGACTTCCCACCTCTACCTTTTTTTGGAGTTTTGGCCTAATTTCTGCAGTGATGGCACAGGTTCTGCCAGAATTTTGGAATAAATCACTCAGTGCTGTTTGGGAAAGTAGAGATAATATCTCCCCCCACCCAAGGCTCCACCAAAGAGTTCACTGCTGGGTGGGAGGCTGGGCTAAGTTTGGGAGTCAGGCCAGGGTTTTAATATGGCTCCACCACCAACCAGCTTTGTAATGAGTCTCAATTGCCTTATCTATAAAATGGGAAAAACAGCAGTTTCCACATGAATATTCCAGGCATCCTGGAATTTGGGGGAAGAACAATGAGCCTGCAGGGGATGGTCAAGCCACTTAGGATTCCAGCACTTTCCTTTTTGTGACCTTTTCCCTGACAGGAGTACCTGAAGGGTCTTTGTGGCCCGGAGCTGCAGGATGAAATCCACTATCCTCCCAAGCTGCACTGTGTCTTCCTGGGAGCTCGGGGCTTCTTCCTTGACTGTCTGGCTTGGAGCACGTCAGCCCACCTGGTGCCAGGAGTGCCTGGCTCATTGATGATCAGTGGCCTTGCTGAGGCATTTGTCATGGCTCAGAGCCGGGTGGAGGAGCTTGTGGAAAGGCTGAGCTGGGATTTTCAGTTGGGGCCGTCCCTGGGAGCCTCTCAGTCTGCTGGGGTACTGAGGGAATTTTCTACCCTACTGCAGTCCTGGGAAGATGCCCACAGAGAGGCCCTGCTGCAGCTGCCTTCGGCTGTCCAGGAGGAGTTGTTGAGTCTGGTGCGGGAGGTGTCCAGGGAGCAGGGGCTGCAAGTACTTCCCTCTTGGGAGGGGAGGAGCCCAGGTATGCTGGGTGCTCAGTGTCAGGAAGTCAGAACTTCCCTGAGTGAAGGCAGGGAGTCCTTGGACACTGGATCTATGGGGCAGGGAGATTCAAGGGCAGTGAAGAGAGACAGTTATGCTGTGAAGGAGGAAGGGAAACAGAGCAGGCCCAGGGAGATGGATTTGGGATGGAAGGATCTGCCTAGGGAAGAGGCCTGGGAGAAAGAGGTGGCTTTCAGGCCACAGTTAGTGGGTGAAGAGGCAAGAGTGTTAGAGCCCCTGAAAGGGAAGGCCCTGGGAAAGGAGAGGGTGCCCCAGGAAAGAGGAGGTGTCTGTGTCCAGGGTCAGCCTCCTGGTGCTCATGGCCCCTGTCAAAGGGCAGCTCAACCCCGGGGAGCCTCTCTCCTCCAGCGGCTGCACAACGGGCAAGCCTCGCCTCCAAGAGTGCCTAGCCCTCCACCTGCACCGGAACCCCCATGGCACTGTGGAGACAGGGCAGACAGGGCAGACAAGCAGCAGGCCGGGGCTCGAGGTCGGGGGTCTCCATGGAAACGAGGCACCCGGGGCAGCAACTTAGTGACTGGCACACAGCGTTTCCAGGAGGCACTACAGGATCCTTTCACCCTTTGCCTTGCCAACGTGCCTGGCCAGCCAGATCTTCGCCATATTGTCATTGACGGCAGCAACGTAGCCATGGTGTGAGTACCCGGTGGGGCTAAGGGTCCTAGGGAGGACCATGGGGACATGTGCCGAGGGGCCAGCACTGCAGCCAGGCTGTGAGGCCTTCTCTTGGGCCCCCAGAGTGACCCTTTCCCGCTGCAGGCATGGCCTCCAGCACTACTTCTCCAGCCGGGGCATTGCTATTGCTGTGCAGTACTTCTGGGACCGTGGCCACCGTGACATAACTGTCTTTGTGCCTCAGTGGCGCTTCAGTAAGGATTCCAAGGTCAGAGGTGAGTTGCGCCTGGTCTTTTCTGTCCTGGGGTAGGCTCTGTCTCCACCCTGAAGAGAACCCTGTTGTGTTCTTTTTCTAGAGAGTCACTTCCTACAAAAGCTATACTCCCTCAGCCTGCTTTCCCTCACCCCCTCACGAGTCATGGATGGCAAGAGGATTTCCTCTTATGATGACAGGTACTGGCTTCTCTCCTGGCCCCAGGCTTAATATTCAAGGGACCTAGTAGGAGACTGAGGGAGAGAGAAATGCTCCTGACTGTTCTGCTATCTCTAAGCCTCAGTAGTAGGAAAGAGGCCATTTGTTTGCCTGTGTGCCCTTATGACTGGGTAGGTAAACCTGCCCTACGGGTGAGATGAGACAGACCGTAGACAACTGTGTTTGCACATTCACTATTCAATCTTTACTCATCAAACTAAATGATGCCTCTTTTATCTAGTGCCTTATTATTTAGAAAATACTGGATTAATGGAAGAATGGGAAAGGAGGTGACATAAATAATTGATAGTTGCCTTCTTATAACCTGACTTTCCAAACATGTCAAGGAACTCAAATTCTGATAAAACCACAGTAAACATTCAGAATTACAAGTAAAATGAAGAAACACAATCCAAGAATAATAGTACTATAAAAAACATAGTATAGTAGAAAGATCACTGGACTTAGAATTAGAACATCTGAATTTGAGCCCCAAAGTTGTAGTACTCATTGACTTTGACTGTGGCTATTTCTCTTCATGAATTAACCTCTTTGTAGCAGAGTCATCCTCCATTCATTCACCTCCCCTTGTCAATATCTAAAGAAGATAAGGTATGGGCCTGCCTCACGCAAGGTGCTAGGCTGAAGTACAGTGACAGTCCCGCTTAACTTTGCGTGGCCCCGTCAAGTGTGGCAGAGGGCATTGTCTCCATTCTGCAGATGTGCAGACAGATTAAGAGTGGATAACTGTCTTTGGAAAAGACAAATTAGATCTCAAAGATGCCAGATGGCTTGAATGAAAAACACAGGGCACACTTCTGCCACAGCATGCTTATGTGGTATGGGGAGATGGTCAGATTTTTAAAGCTAATTAACCAACAAGCTGATTAACCTATTTCTTTTAGAATAATTTTTTAAAAAAGAAATTTTACAATTTCTTTATTCTTTAGGACATTATTCAGCTCTTAAAAGTTAGTTTCTAGAACACAGTAATTTTATGCTTTGTCTTTTCAGATACCTTTTACACCTTAAGTAAATGGTGTTCTACAAAAAGGCAGTTTGCTTTTGCCCAATGTTATTCTGTTTTATGTCTAGATTTCACAGATTACCAAGATAAGGAACCATGTTTCCATACCAGCATTGAAACAGCATTGAGACTGAGGATGAGTCAGTCTTAATGAATTTTAAAGGCATATGTATCTGGGCAGTTGGGTAGGACCTGGTGGGCAGATAACACAATACAAATTGGGAATTTTGCCCAGTAGCAGTGAATAAGCACAGTGGTGCTAGTACAGGTCTATTGAATGAAGGCTGCTAAATAACATACAATATAACATGATAAAAGTAAAATCTGCTTGACCAGAAAAGAACCTTTTGTTTACCATATGTATGTGATACACATTTATATGGCATTTCCTGAATTTATTTCCCAAACTATGCCACACTATCTTTCAAATCCAACTGCCCACTTAGCAGTAGGTACAGGAGGAGGTGGGAACACTGGAAACCAGACCTGATTTTTTTTTTTTTAATTTGCTTTTGATTTCTTCAGCAAAGGACCTGGTTCTTAACTTCAAAGAAAAAAAGAAACTATAAATCAAACATTACAAGACCTCAGAGGGAAGGGAATCACTCTCTTGCTGCTGTTTTATGGGAAGGAAGAGATTTGTGATGATTCTTTTATCGAGAAGGATGTGGGATGGCTTGGGTTCCTTGTTTCTAAAGCTTTAAGAAAAAAAAACAAAACTATACATCACCTCATGAGTTCCGCCCCAGTCCTGTGAAATCAGAATTACTAAAGTAGTAACCAGGCTTCTATTTTTTTCCAAAGTTCCCTTGGTGAGTCTGTTCATTAGCAAGGTTTGAGAAGCACCTTCCAGATGGAGGGAATAGTTTGAGAAACATGGAAGTCAGACAGCACAGGGCATATTTGGAGAGCCAGGGTTTTTGGCTGGAGAGAGAAGGCTGGAAGGGTGGCTTGAAGCTGGGTTCCCAAGGGCCTCAGCTACCAGGGCTGGGCCTGTGGACTTTCTTCAGCAGATACAGGGCAAGTGTGGAAGTTTTGGGTAGAGAAGAGCATGCTTTCTTGGGGGAGGGAAGGAGAGGATGGAGGGTGACAAATGATTAGAGGGAAACCCCCTTGTCGGGAGGCTGTGCAGATATTCATTACTAAGGTGGTAATGGTGGGACTGGAAAGGAAGGGAACAGAGTGGAAGGCTTTTCAGAGGAAGAACATGTTGGACTTGTAAGGAACTGGTGGGGCAGGGTGGAAGATAGAGCCAGATCTTACTGTCTGTCAGTAACAGTGTTGAGTGAAGATTGTGGTGAGTAGAAGAGATGCTATTGGAAGACCACCTTGCATTGCCTTTGTTTTCTTTGTAACCCATGGCACCTGTGTCTAGTCAGTCACCTGTACCTGGGGCAAGATGAGGGCGAGGCAGATGTTCATCGCCAGAAGTGGGTCATGGGAGTCAGTAACACTTTGGGGTCAGAGTTTTGGAGAATCCCAGAATGGTTGCTGTGGTTTTGGTACAGGTTCATGGTGAAGCTGGCTGAAGAGACTGATGGGATCATTGTCTCCAATGACCAGTTTCGGGACCTGGCAGAGGAGTCTGAGAAGTGGATGGCAATCATCAGAGAGCGGTGAGGGAGCCCTTCCCTGAAAATAGGGCCCGGACTCAGACCTTTCTCTAAAACCAGCTCTGCCCTGTCTACCGGTGAGAACTCTGGGAAGGAGCTTGAAGTTGCCTCGAAGGATGGTAGCCAGCAGCTTCTGGTGGTGTTGATCTCAGCCTAGTGGGAGGTGGGTGAGTGCCCTGCTTTGACCACACACTGTCTTTCCACATCTAGCTTGCTGCCCTTTACGTTTGTGGGAAACCTCTTCATGGTCCCTGATGACCCGTTGGGGCGACATGGCCCCACTCTGGATGAGTTCCTAAAGAAGCCAGCAAGGTAACGCCCTAGACTATAACAGGCATCCCCTAGCCCTGGCCCTCTCTCTGCAGGCCTGTAGACTTGAGTAGAAGTGTGACCTCAATTTAGGCCAGCTTAATTCTTCATCACAGAATGTTGAGTAGGCATTAGGTTGAGTTGCCTTGGGGTCTCCTTTAAAAGCTTTCCAGGGAATCCTGGAACAGAACCTCTGCACTAGGAGGGAAACACCTGCTTCCTGTTTCCTTTAATCTGTGTTTTTGGTGGTTTTATTTGGAAGGTGGTTGCTTGTATGGATAGCCAGTTGTATTCAGTACACCTTCTGCTGGACCATTAAGTAAGTGATAAATTTAGGACTAGAACTAGTTTACAGTAGTGGCAGGGTTCACCTTCCTGGTTTCAAAGGTACTGTCCATCTTCCCTTCATATGTGGGTTGATGCTGCCACTCAGTGGTCAGCTTTGGGAACTTCAAGATTGCTTCCCCAGAGCCAGGGATAGGCAAGACAGGAGCCAGGAGGCCCCCTGAGGTCTAATTTCCCTCCAGGATGCTCATCATTGTTTTTTGTTCTGTTTCTTTTCAGGACACAGCAGTCTTCTAAGGCTCAGAAAACTTCCAAGGGCTTCGCAGAACATGCTAAACAGCAGCAGGGGAGAGAAGAGGAAAAAGGCAGTGGTGGCATTCGGAAGACCCGGGAGACAGAACGGCTCCGGCGCCAGCTGCTGGAGGTGTTTTGGGGTCAGGATCACAAAGTAGACTTCATCCTGCAGAGGGAGCCATATTGCCGGGACATTAACCAACTATCTGAGGCCCTGCTCAGTCTCAACTTCTGAGCTTCACCTGCCTCCTGGCTGGAGCCCCATCAACTCCAGCCTCTCCCAGCTCAGCCCCTGCTGTGAGAGTCTCTCTGCTGCTCAGATTCTGACCCAAACTCACTCTGAGTTGGTACTTTGGGTAAGGAAGTACCAAGGAAGAGCATTTGAGTGTGAAGAATGCTTTTTCCTGGGGCACTTTGAGTATAGGTCCATAAAGTGACCTGATATCAAGTCAGGACCTCAGCCAGCTCTCCAGAGGTTCTGCTCAGTCTTAACTTCTCAACTTTGTCTTAGTATAGGTTTCTTTAGGGACTGGGGTTGCTGAAAAGGGTAAGTCTGGGAACGGGCTGAATTTGGGAGGAGAGTAGGATGGAAGAGAGGTGGCAGGAAGCTAAGCCTTTCCTCCTCCTGGTGCTCCTCTGGCTGTTCAGAAAACAGGATGCTTCCCAGGGCTGGCTAGGCTCCTGGGAGAGTGGAGGGAATGCTGAGCCCTGGTAGGGCTACAGTGTCATGTGGGCTGGATTGCAGGAGGGTAGCCGTGAGCTGGTAAAGAAGGCAGAGGGAGACTTGGCTTTTGGTCTTAGTTGCGCTTGTCTGTGACCCTGATTGAGCTGCTTGGCCTTTACTTCTGTCTACAAATCAGGGGTAAAAATTCGTTTTGGGAGGAGAAATGAGAACATGCAGGAAAGCTTCCTGGAGAAAAGGTACTTGGACCAAGTCTTAGGTGGTTGCCTGTGGCTATACAGGCTCCCTAACTCAAACCTCAGAGATGTGGGTCCTGTCTCCAGGGCCCACACCTAGATTTTAACACTGTGTCCTCAGTATAACATGCCCTTTAATGGCTGCATCCTTTTTGGGTAACCTCCCAAATCTACATTTAGAAAACAAATTAGGGGTAATTGCTTTACCAAAATACTCTCAGGGTTCCTGTAAATGGCAGCTCTTCTGTTGCATTCAGGTGTGTTTACAGACTAACAAATGTATCACAAAGTCTCTGGTTAGTTGCACTTGCTGAGCAGTCACCAAATTATTTGAAGCTGTGCTCTGTGATTGACAATGTTAATGTGCTCTCAACATTTTTGCTACAGAAGACATATGTTGCATAAAGCAAGGTGCACTTCTGCTTTGTGTGTATATGGCGATGGGAGGGCTTATAGAGGTTGAACCAAGTGGTTTTAGATCAGTGGTTCTCAACCTTCCTAAAGTGGTGGCCCTTTGATACAGTTCCTGTGGGTCGCAACCCATAGGTCGAGAACCGCTGTTTTAGATAATCCAATCTGGAAAATGAAAACTACAGTCATCGTTGGAAGGCATGTGACTGGCCACCAGACCAATTCTGCTATCACATCATGAGATGCTTTCTCCACCCTGATTCCTATAGGCATGGCCCTGTGTCTGCTTGATTCCTGTACCTAGGAATTTACTGCCTCCAAGGTAGCATATTGCCTATGTGGACAGTATTAATAATCAGTTCTTCCTTTAGTGCAGCCAAAATATGCTTTTATATCACTTTTACCTTTGAGGTCAGTTATTCCACCAGGAAAAATACAGAGCCAGTCATCTCCCTCAAGACTAATATGAGGTAAAGAAAGCAGAACAGGTGCCTTTGGGTTTTGTTCTATCTTGGCCCTGCAGGGAGTCCTGGGACAGGATCCTTTTCAGGCTCTGACTTCTGCCTTCCTAAGTGGCATGGAGTTGAATTGTGCATAAGGAGCAGAATGACAATGGAGAGGGTCCCTGGGTCCTAGTGTCTTCACCTCTGCCCCTGTTGGTGATTTGTACCACTAGACTGTATTGACCTGGGATGGAGGCAGCTGTGTTGGAGATAGCCTGGTTAGGGAATAACAATGACTCAGAAACACAGTCCCCTGAGAAGAAAGAAGGTTGGTCAATATGGCCTGAACTGGGGTTAGGAGAACTACTTCTGGTCAATGTATGACAGATAATCACAACTTACTGTTGACTTTTTTTCCCTGATAGGGTTTATAGTTCTGGATTGCCCTTTTCACTTTCAGTGATGAAGGATGTGCAGTAGGCCAGAGCTATCTTCTCCCCTTCTGTGCTAAAGGCTCTGGTCAACTGAAGTGGCTATATGGCCCTGTGTCTGCTTGAAGTCCTGTAGTAAGATGAGAGGCAAGTCCGAGGCTTCTTATAACAGGGATGTTGGCTTTGTCCTGCTGCAGCTTGAAAAACTGGGACCACTGAATACCATGTGATTGCTTTATTGATTTACTGCCATTTGGTGACACAGACTAAAGGATGACTTACACCTGGGCCTCATCTCTTCCTCTGCTGGCATTCTAATGGCACCCTGTGACAGGCATGCAGGGATATTACAGACCCCACTAGAAATGGATCATTTTCTCTTGTCTTTTTAAAGTTTTAATTATTGTGGGTATATAATAGATACATCTTTATAGGGTACATGTGATGTTTTGATACATACACACAATGTGAATCTCTTAATCATTACCTTTATCATGACCTCATACCCCGTATTTGTGACCAGCTCTTTTGGCAACAGAGAGACCAAGAAGGGAAGATGGTGAGTAGATAGGTTGCCCATTACAACTTTCAAAATCCTATGTAGGGGAAAGAATCGTCTAGGGTGACATTCCTTGAAATTAATTCCAGGAGAATCTACATCAAAGAGATTAGCTGAGGTTAGTGAGATCATTCATCTTTATTGCTTAAGCTGCAGAGCATTCTCTACACAGTATAAAGGTGAAGCAGGGCAGCAATGGACAGCAAGCCTGGAAATCCTTTTACAAGAAGTCAAAGAGGTTAAAGCCCCAACCTGAAGAGATTATGGCCTTGAGACTGGACAGTCTCAGCTAAGTAAGATGGAACAACAAAACAATGGGAAGGAGGAATCCCCAAGAATGAGATGGCTTCAGATCTCACACACACAGGAGTAGCTGAGCCTATCTACAGTGTCTAACCAAGAAGCTTCTGTTGAGCGACAGGACTCAGGCCCTTTGCCATGTGCTTCCTTACCTAGGCTATGACTTCCTTCAAGGCAGCCCCTAACTCTGGAAAGGAATACTGGTAGCCTGTGGCCAGTGTCCGCCGTGGGATCACCTTCTGGCCTTCCAGCAACATGATGGCACGCTCTCGCCCAAAGACAGCTTGTACCACAGTACTAGGAACAGGGAGGAAGGCTGGGCGGCCCAAGGCAGCACCCAAGGCTTGGGCAAATGCAGCATTTGTAGTGGTGGAGGCTGGAGCCACTCCATTCAGGACCCCCTGCACGTGGTTTGCTTCAAGGGCATAGGTCAGAATTCCTGCCAGGTCTCTGATGTGAATCCAGGGGAAGAATTGGTGGCCTGTGCCGATGGGGCCCCCTAGGCCCAGGCGGAAGGGGAGCAGCATGTGGCCAATGGCACCACCCCCACGGCCCAGCACAACCCCTAGAGCAGGCAAGAGAGATGGTACAGAGAGGCTCCTGAGTCTTCAAGCAGCCCTACTCCCACTTTCTCAGATTCCCCTCTCCACCCGCTGATTCAGCTAAGTGGAAGGGTATGGGTCAGATATGGCTTTCTTTGGGACTTCTATTCTCCTGTCTGTAGGTTGGCCAGAAGAGTGGCATCCTCTTACACTCTGTAGGTTCAGCTCCCCTGATCCTGCCACTCCCCCAACCCAGAGAAGATGTTCTAACACCTCCTGGTACCCAGGCCCCTGGTTCTCACCGGAGCGCACCACCACCTGCCGTGTAGAATCTCCAGGAAGCCTGGCTGCAGCTTCCCATTTGGTTACAAGTTTGGAGAAAAAGTCAAAATCCCCTCCTGAGCTGTCTTCATCATATTCTGCTGTCAGGCTGGGCTGGTAGTAAGCTGCCGGGAGAATAGCAGGCATTTGTCCTGGTGTTCTTGGTTCTGCCTGGCTCTTTGCAGTGGAAGCTCTCTCGTTGGCCTCACCCTCTTTACATCTCCCCGTGTGAAGACAGAACCATGAATATTTTCCCCTTGAGCTCCATAACCTGATCTGTTCCTTTGGCTGCAGGGCTAAACTTAAAGGCTGCTGGAGTGTAGTGGTTAAAAACAGGAACTTGGGTGCCAGGCTGCCTGAGTTTTAATCTTAGCTCTGCCATTTATTAACCCAGTGACTTTAGGCAGATTACATAATCTCTCTGTATGGAAATTCACATTTTGGTAATGGGAATAATAGCACCTACCTCATAGGGTTGTTGTGAGGATTAAACGATGTGATATAAAGTACTTCAAAAAGTGACCAGTGTGCACATAATTGTTTGCAATTATGTGGTCCTAAAGGTGACATAGAACAATCAGGAACTCTATTCCCAAAGAACTGCAGTGTGAGAAGCAAGGAACTTGGGAGTAGATGGATTTTTCCCTGGCACGAGGAGCAGTGGTGCCACTGCTCCCTCTTTCTCTTAGGGTCTCCATTTCTCAGTGAAAGTGTCCAAACGTTAGGAGAAACATGCATGGCTCAAGGGCCTGGGAAGTTATTATGTCTGGAAAAGACCAGTGTTCTGGGGTGAGGGCCTGAGCTATCCTCTCACTGGGCACCCCCACCCTCCCCCTGGCTAATCTGGGGGCATACCTACACCTGTGACTAAGATCCAGGCCCGGGGGGGATGTGGGGCCTTGGTGATGGCTTTAGCTAGCATTTGGGTGGTCTCCAGGCGGCTGCTGAGAACCTCTTTTTGGAAGGCTTCATTCCACCTACAGTACATGGAAAAAATTACCACAAATACATCCATGCACATATCCCTCCCTCTCTCCTTGGGGACTGTTCCATACCCATTCCTAGTAAAACCCTGAACTGTGTCTCAAGACAAACAGTACATGTCTCCTGTAGAGGGAATGGTATGTCCCGAGTTGTATGGGAGGACTTCTGTCAACTGGCTGACCAGGGAGAGGCAAATGGGGGTGCAGCGGGCAGAATGAGTAGTCTGGGATATTGACTTAGTTTTCAATGGACACCTCCATTATCCAATTGCTTGCAAGTTCTTGTCGGAGTCCGACCCTCTCTCGCTCTGCTCTGGAGGATACCAACTTTAGGGCCCGGACTGACCTTCGGAGAGGGTTGAGGATGTTCTCCCCGGCCAGGTTGACTGCGGCATCACAGCTAGGCAGACCCGACAGAGCGAGCTCATCCTGTCAGAAAAAGCACAGGGTGTCCCCTGCCAGCCCTGCGCCGCCTCCCACCAGGCCTCCAGAGGACAGACATACCCACGTGATCCGGCCCGGCGCAGGCTGTCGGGAGACCAGTGTCACTTCGTGGCCCTTGGCTTTTAGCAGCTGGGTTAGGGCTGTCCCAATGAAGCCCGTCCCACCACCTGATCGGAAAACACAAATTGTTTATGTTCCCGGAAGGCGGGGAGGGGCGCGCTTTCAGTTCCCGCTCGTCACCCTCTGCTCGGCTGCCATCCCATCTGACGTCAGACTTCCGCCCTCCTCCTCTTTCCCTCCCGGAGAAGCAGAGGTGACACAGGTCACAGGAGTTAGGGAGGTTCGGCTTCTCGGGATAGGAGGTCAAGGCCAGGCTGCCTGAGCAGGAGACAGTGTCCTCCTGGCAACGGCATACCAGCCCTCAAAGTCAGGCTAAACTCGCCCCCAACTCTCTCAGCGCTCCCTCACCCACGAGCACTCGCATAGCGGCCAGGACCTAACGCGCATGCGCTAGCCTTAAAGCGCGCCCCACCTCCCGCGCGATTGGGACGTCTCTGAGCATGCGTATTCTGGGAAGCGTGCTCTTATTGGGGGCCGACAGGTTGAGACTGGACGTACCTAGCCCTGAGACTTAGAAGGATTAATAGCCATATAATACAGCGGTTCTCAACCTGTGGGTTGCGACCTCTTTTTAACAATGAAAATACATCGCGGCATTAGGAAGGTTGAGAACCACTGATTCTAAGGCTATGTATTTTTTTTTCTTAGTATAAAAATTTATTATACATAAAGAGTATTACCACTAATGAACGCAGACTAGGATACCTTGGTATTGAATGGAAGATGGCTAGTTCTTTGGAAAGTGGACAGGTTTAGGTGGTTTCGGCCACTTTGGTCAGACAGAAGGGCACATGCGAAACACTGCGGCACCAGGCACCAAGTGACTGCTCTGTGGGCCGTGCTGCCTTCCCTGCCTGATCTGGGGCTTTCAAAGAATGTCACACCCAGAAGAAAGCAACTAAATTGAAGGGGCTAAGGTGGCTCAGGCTTGATTCTGAAATCATGGTTTTGGGGGTGGGATGGGGGTCTCGGTTCCCCAAACCCAATTGACCTGATTTGATTGCTCTGCTAAGCTAGAATGTTTAACCGAGGCAAAGTAAAAATAAATGGAAACTGAAAATAAAACTGGAACAGCACAGGCAGTGTGGATAGCAAGCAAAAGTAACCCATAAAAGTTTCAGGGTAACAGATTTTATTTAAGAAGGACAAAGAAAGTTTAAAGCACTTTCAAATAGAGTTGGAAGTGAGTTCCTCTCCTGGAAGTGAAAAGGTGGGAGAGTCCCAGAGGCAAAGGCCTGCAGGGATATACCTACTCTCTCCCTTTGAAATTGGTTGCAAGTCTTTCCTTGGCCTCTCTGGTTCCAGGCCTTATTGTATCGTCCTTTTCTATTGGTCTTTGATTGTCTCTTTCTATTGGTCGTTGGTTACCTAGGTTACTCCAGACCCACATTTTTTTTTTTTTTTATTTTTTTTTATTTTTGGCCGGGGCTGGGCTTGAACCCGCCACCTCCGGCATATGGGACCGGCGCCCTACCCGTTGAGCCACAGGCGCCGCCCACATTTTTTTTTTTTTGTAGAGACAGAGTCTCACTTTATGGCCCTCGGTAGAGTGCCGTGGCCTCACACAGCTCACAGCAACCTCCAACTCCTGGGCTTAAGCGATTCTCTTGCCTCAGTCTCCCGAGTAGCTGGGACTACAGGCGCCCACCACAACGCCCGGCTATTTTTTGGTTGCAGTTTGGCCGGGGCTGGGTTTGAACCCACCACCCTTGGTATATGGGGCCGGTGCCTTACCGACTGAGCCACAGGCGCCGCCCCCAGACCCACATTCTTAAGGGTTCTCCAGACTTCCTGGCTCCGCAGGCCAGGCTTTCTTCCCAACCCCACTTGAGGCACCTTTTTTAGTGTCCCTTCTCAAGGGCAACACCATCTGAAGCAATGTGTTTAATTAGATGGTTTCTACAAACTATACACGAAGATTCTAACCATCACAATTCAGTGAGGTACAAAACATCAATTTTCTGGCTGTGGGAAGAGAAAGCAACACCCATGGTGGCACCTTCCAATCTGCTTATTCTAGGGGCAGAGGTGAGGGGAAGGTCTTTTTTAAACTAAGGCCCTCATTTCAATGTACAAAAGAATTACTGTGATCAATATTACATTGTATTGAAAACAAACTGAATTAAAAAGCAAATACTACTCTATACTGGGGAGAAGTAGGAGGAAAGAATGAGACTTTAAAGCAGGAAGGAAGACAGCTGGGGGAAGGTTCTGTGGCTGTGACCCTGGACGGTCACTCACACTTCTCCGGTTTTACTTTCTGTGGCTTCCAATTTTTCTTCTCTTTCTTCTCCTTTCTATTTGTTTGGAAGTGTCACCAGCTGTCCACATGACCATCTTGTCTTTCCACAACGTTTTTTTGCCATTCTTTCTCATTTGGCTTTTTCTTGAGCTTCATTCTATTCTTCCCTTTGTTGTTTTCCTTTCACATATCTCTTTGCTTTCTTTCTCTTTCCTTTTAAATTCCAGCTCAGCAAAGAGTTTCATGGTTTGTTTATATACTGCTGTTTGAAGAACTCAGAATCCTCCTCCTCTACAATTGTAGGTTTTCCTTCCTTTCTTTTTGTTTCTCTTTTGCAGTGCGTCCCACATATTCTTTTCCTGCCCGAGTTACATCTGGAGCCCTCTTCTGTTCCTGATCCAGTAGCAACTTGTAAGCTTTGTCCGCAGCTTCAAAATCTTTTTGCGCTCTGTCAGCATCATCTTGATTTTTGTCAGGATGCACCACTGTGGATAACTGCCTAGGTCTCTTTTTTATTTCCTGATCTGTAACTTCAGGATCTATCTGAAGAACTTCAAATGGTTTCAAATTGAAGAGGAACAGGGGGAGGGAGTCAATCTTTCAACTTGATTTTTGGATGTTAGAACCGGGTCTCTCTTCTCTATTTGTTGAAACCTCACTGTATAAAAGGCCCTAAATGCTGGGCGGCACCTGTGGCTCAGTGGGTAGGGCGCTAGCCCCATATACCGAGGCTGGCGGGTTCAAACCTGACCCCGGCCAAACTGCAACAAAAAAATAGCAGGGCGTTGTGGTGGGCGCCTGTAGTCCCAGCTACTTGGGAAGCTGAGGCAAGAGAATAGCCTAAGCCCAGGAATTGAAGGTTGCTGTGAGCTGTGACGCCACAGCACTCTATCGAGGGTGACAAAGTGAGACTCTATCTCTACAAAAAAGAAAAAAAGGTCCTAAATGCTTCCTCTGCGCAGCCACCGCAGCCCGAAATCTCCCGAAGCAGCCATGAGGCCAGCTATCATGTGACCCTTCTCTATAAGCTGCATATTTCACTGGGAAGGGGCACTAGACCCAAGGGCAGAGGAGAGGAGGAGGGAAGGTGTTAGAGCAGAAAACCAAACCAACAAAACCTTTGACCTCAAACCTAAGCTACCAAACTCACAGAATTCTGTTCATTTAAATTGGTGGCTCAGTAATCCAAGAGAATCCATCCACCAGTTTGATGGCTTTTTTCCCCCCTAGTAGCCTTGTCTTCTCCTTGTTCCCACTGGTTCCCTCCTATCAGCATTTCAATGTTACAAAGTTCCCCTCATCTTACAATAGCTCTTCTCTAGCTCTCTTTTTCCTCCAGCTAATGTTCTCTTTCTCTTCACTTTCATAGCTTCTTGAAAGTGGGGTTTCCATTTTCTGTTTCCCAATTTATTCCCATCTGGTTTTTTGCCTTTCTCCTTCATTGCCCCTCTCTCCAAGAACATAAATTTCCCTTGTGTCACCCAATCTAAGGCCTGATTTTCAGTCATTTTTTTTTGACCTCTCAGTATCACTGGGCACTTGCCGACTTCCTTTTTCCTTTGGAAATGCTTGGTCTCCTGGCCTCAGTGAACGGTGTGCTATCCTCCAGGTCTTTTTCCTGGCAGTTTTCAGTCTCTGATGCTTGCTATGCCTCTTCTAAAATCTTAGGGTTAAGCTGGATCCTAGGACCTTATTTTCTTTTGTTTTTTTGAGACAGAGTCTCACTTTGTCATCCTTGGTAGAGTGCCATGGCATGATAGCTCACAGCAACCTCAAACTTTTTGAGCTCAAACAATTCTCTTGCCTCAGCCCTGAGTAGCTGGGACTACAAGGCCCCCCCCCCACACACACAACACCTGCCTGGCTATTTATTTTTATTTTTATTTTTATTTAGAGATGGGGTCTTGCTTTTGCTCAGGCTGGTCTTAAATTCCTGAGCTCAAGCTATCTGCCTACCTCACTGTCCCAGAGTGCTGGGATTATAGGTGTGAGCTTTTGTGCCAGGCTCCTAAGACCTTCTCTTCTATGCTTTCTTTCAAGCCTCTACACTTTGAATTCAGTTACCATTTTTACAGAAGCCTTCCCAAATGTCCTATGCATCTCAGATTTCTCCTGTAAGAAATCAGATGTTTGAAACCCTCTGCTTTGACTTACTGAATATCTTTAGACCCATCTACTTATCTCTGCCACCACAACCCTCATAGAAATTATTCTTTCTTGTCTACATTTCTGCAACAGTCTTTTGCTTTTTCATGTTTCTCTTCTCTAAACAACTCCACATGTTGCAGGCTGAGTGATCTTTGAAAAACACATTGGCGGGAACACTATAATGGCCTATGTATTAAAAAACTCCCAGTACAAAATTCCTGGATATGCTGGATAAAATTTGACGCACCTCCATTTAAATATATTGCCAAGGTAGCTAGAACGATAAAGGAAATCTCCTTTATTTATCATTCAAAAAAAAGTATGCCTTGGTTCTGAGGCTATCAGAAATTCTTTTCTTGGCCAAATTTTAGCCAGGCTTCTGAAACTTTTCCTCGCTAGGCCCATCTGTATACTTCTCAAATGTGTTCAAATCCAGTTATAGAAAAAAGGCCTGGTAAGTCAGTTTAGCTAGAAGCCCCCAACCTTGTTATCTGATCACCCTGCATGTCTGATTAGCTATCTCATCATCCATCATTCCCCAGTTGATATCTGATCACTCTGGCCTATCTTAAGCAAGAATCCTGTCAGGTGGAGTTAGCCCTACCAAATCCCCCTTACCCCATTCTTGGGTCCTAAAACCTTCTTCTCTTCCTACTCTACATGTGTGGGTTGAGTCCATAGGGAAAAAGTAAGCTTTCAAAAGCCCACCTAGTATCAACCAGTGTTACTGGGAAACTTTTTTTTAAATTTCAGAGACTGTCATAAGGGTGCACACATTTTGGTTACATAATTTGTTTTTGTACAATTCAGGTCAAAGTTATAAGTGTGCCCTTCACCCTGAATGTATGCATTGTACCCATTATAGGAAACTTATTTTTATAGGCTTTGCTCTTGGCTAGGATTGGTTGTAAGAAATTTAGTCTTCTCTGAGAAGTTATATTATTTTTCTGCCTTCTTGCAGTTTGGATTAGAGTTTGGATTAATTGTCACCTGTGTGGCCTAGGGAGCTCTAACCTAAGAATTAAAGTCTCAGATAGAATACCCAAATTGTCCCTCACTTTCATTTTAAAGGATCTCAATAGATAAAATCCTGCCAAGCATGAACACAGAATCTAAAATTATAAAACACACAAGGAAAACAAACTCCTCTGAGGAGGAGTCAACAGAGACAGCAAACAGCAGTTAGACAATCAAGGATTTCAAATGTTGGGACTTTGAGACATAGACTGTAAAATTACCAAGTTTAAGATGTTTAAGAAAGAGGACCAGGCAGGGTGGCTCATGCCTATAATTCCAGCACTCTGGGAGGCTGAGGTGGGAGGATTGCTTGAGGTCAGGACTTTGAGACCAGCCTGAGCAAGAGTGAGAGCCCTATCTCTACTGAAAATAGAAAAGTTAGCTGGGAGTTGTGACTGATGCCTATAGTCCCAAATACTCAGGACGCCAAAGCAGGATTATTGCTTGAGCGTAGGAGTTTGAGGTTGTTGTGAGCTAGTTTGAGGCCATGGCACTCTAACCCTGGTGACAGAGTGAGATTCTGTTTCTTAAAAAAAAAAAAAAAAAATGTTTAAGAAAGAGGAGAAATGAAAAACATGAGAAAGGGACAAGATACTATTGAAAAAAATCTCAGGCACAGTGCCTGTAGCTCAGCAACTAGGGCGCCAGCCACATACACTACAGCTGGCTAGTTCGAACCCAGCCCAGGCCTGCCAAACAACAATGATAACTACAACCAAAAAAAAGGAAAAAAAGTCTCAGCAGAATTGACAACCAATATGAACTTAGAAAAATGGAAAATATAATGATTAAAGTTTTATAATTTAGTGTAATATTACGGAATAGGCATTGGTTAAGAGAGGATTATTGTTATTATTATTATTATTGCAGTTTCTGGCCAGGGCTGGGTTTGAACTTGCCACCTCGGACATATGGGGCTGGCGCCCTACTCCTTTGAGCCACAGGATTATTAAGAGAGGATTATTATTAGATTATGAAGAAATTACCCAGAATGCAGCAGAGAGAGGGAAAAAAGGTAGAAAATGTAATAAAGAGGGTATGAGACAAGGAAACTAAAGTAAGAAATTATGACTCGTCTATTTGGTTTCTCAGAAGAGAGGAGTCAGATACTAGGATAGAAAAATATTTGGTGAAGTAATAGCTGATTGTTTTCTCAAATTAATAAAAGATACATATACTCAGATTCAGTAAGCAAAATGAGTTTCAAGTAGGATAAATAAAAAGAAGTCCATACTTAGTTCTATCATAGTAAAACCACAGAAACAAAGACAGAGAAGAGATATTGAATGCAGTCAGAAAGAAGAGATAGGCTATCTATAAAGAAATAACAATTAGATGGGCAATTGACACCTAAATGCAACAATATAATCCAGTGGAATAACATGAGGGTAAAGAGAAGATAGTTGCCAAACCAGAATTGTACACCAACAAACCATTCAAGAATGAAGGCAAAATAAGGCTACTTTTATTATTGTTGTTAATATTATTATTACTTTTTGGAGACAGAGTCTCACTTTGTTGCCCTTGGTAGAGTGCTGTGGTGTTATAGCTCACAGCAACCTCAGACTGTGGGGCTCAAGGGATCCTCTTGCCTCAGCCTCTCGAGTAGCTGCGATCACAGGCACCCACCACAATGCCCAGTAGTTTTAGAGATGAGGTCTTGCTCTTGCTTGGGCTGAAAAAAGCAAACACTGAGAGCATTTACTACCATCAGATTTATAAACTTTTTCAGGAAAAAAATAAAATGATTTCAAAAGAAAAACGTCAGACACGAGGAAGTCGTAATCAAAGGTGACCATATAAGGCAACAATAGTTTAATTTGTGAGTAAGAATTAAGAGAATGAAAATACTAGTCACCAATAATAGGTAATATGAAAAAGTATGTGACTAGAGTTAAATCGCTGTGAAAAGGATAACAATACTGAATAATATTCAACTTTGTGTAATATATATTTAAAAAGTTAAGGTTAACTATTACACATTAAAAATAAGGTGTGCAGGCCAGGCCCAGTGGCTCATGCCTATAATCCTAGAACTCTGGGAAGCCAAGGTGGGTGGATTGCTTGAACTCAGGAGTTCGAGACCAGCCTGAGCAAGAGTGAGGCTCCGTCTCTAAAAAAAGTAGCTGGGTGTTGTGGCCAGCACCTATAGTTCCAGATACTGGGAAGGCCGAGACAAAAGAATTGCTTGAACCCAAGAGTTTGAGGATGCTGTGAGCTGTGATGCGACAGCACTCTACTAAGGGTGACAAAGTGAGACTCTAAAAAAAAAAAAAAAGACAATAGAAATCAGTAGCCATAATGAATTCAAATGGAGTAAGAAATTGGATTAACTAGATGTACTGGAATTACACATTTCAACAGGGTTAAATAAAAAAGGTAGTTGCATGGCTCGGTGCCTGTAGCTCAGTGGTTAATGCACCAGCCACATACACCGAGGTTGGTGGGTTTGAACCCAGCCTGGCCTGCTAAACAACGACAAGTGCAACAACAATAACAAAAACAACAAAAATAGCCGGGCCTTGTGGTGGGCACCTGTAGTCCCAGTTACTTGGGAGGCTGAGGCAAGAGAATCGCTTGAACCCACGAGTTTGAGGTTGCTGTGAGCTGTGACGCCACAGCACTCCACCGAGGGTGACAAAGTGAGGCTCTGTCTCAAAAAAACAAAAAGGAAGTTGCAGAACAGTACTTACAACTGGGCATTATTTATTCAAAGATTAAAAATATGCAAAATCATACTATTTTTGTTGAAGGGTTAAATACATATGTAAAGTAAAAAGAAATGCATGGGAACGCTAAGGAGAAAAGTCAGGATAGCATTTACCAGTGGTGGTGTGGGGGGTAAAGTGGGATTGTGATCTGACGGGAGTACCCAGGAGATTTCAACTTCTTATTTCTTAGGCTAGGACTCAGTGTTTTTCAACCTTTTTTAAATCTCACATCACACTTGAACCTATAATTAAACTTCCGCTGCACACTTAAATTATGTTGGTCAAAAAAAAAAAAAAGAGTAAAGAAATAGAATATACTTGCTGTGCTTTGAACTTCTTTTGCAAATAATTTAATTAATGATCTTTAAAAATTTTCATGGCATAGCAGTTGAAAATCAGTGGGCTCAGATGGGTACATGGGTATTTATTTGATTTTTCTTTGTATTTTTGTTATTTTTATAGTCCTCCGCATCTCTTTGTATTTTTGTATAGTTGAAATATTTCATAATAAATAAAAATGTGTAGTGGATTTAAAATTTATATTCATATTGCAGATGTGCAGAAACATAACTTTATTTCCTGCCATTGAATACAACTGACTCATGAACATTTCTCCTGGGTAGTGGAATCAATTCAAATTCTCCCAAAGATAATTACAATTTCTATGAGGCTGGACAATAAAAATTTTCAAACTTGCTCTAGAAAAAGTGCTACATATATCATTGCTGAATATCACTGCAGTCACCTTAGAGATATTCTCCCTGGGAAACTATGCACCCATGTTAGCGCCTAGTCCACCCCTCAAAGCAATTCTGGTACTCTTTTTCTGGAATGGCCAGCAGAGCTGTGTCCTACAAGGTTGGACAATTAAGTTCTTGAACTCATCCTAGAAAAAAATGCTATAGACCTCATTGCTAAATATTACTCTGATGGTCAAGGGGACTACTTCGAGGATGACCGTAATGATATTCAGCAATGTGGTATATAGCACTTTTTCTAGGATGCGTTCACAAATGTAGTTGTCTGACCTCAGAGTTTAAAACTTCTCGTATATTCAGTTTTCTCTGGGTAAATTCCTAGTCTTTCTGAGTGCCTTGTTCCTCTTCTCCGTTCCTTCTCCCAGCTAGACACTTGGGTGTAGCAGGCCATTTGGTCAGGCCCTGTCATCGAGTCCTCAATGCCTGCTTGGATGGATCTCATCTCATTTGGCCTTTAGAGGTTGCTTGCTGAGATTGGTGAGAGCACAGCTGGTCAGGCTAGGCCTTTGGGCTTAGTATTTTGCCCTCTGCATCTGATACCCATGGTTCTTTCCTTGATCTCAGTATTCCTCACTGTCCCCTGGAGAATGAAGAAACAGTTGGCTTGCCTTCTGGCTAACAGCATGAAATGCATAGGCTGTGATGAATGTCCCCTCACACTCATCTCTTGGTTACTTCCCCCTGTCATTACTGTCCAGACACCTTTCTGTGGTCTAGCACTTAGTTACATGTTGCTGTTGACAAATTATCTCAAACTTGGTGGTTAGAAACAACATATAATCTCATATAGTCTTGTGAGTTAGAAATTTGGGAGCAGCTTAGCCAGGCAGGTACGGCTCAGGGTCTCTCATGAGGTTATAGTGAAGATATCAGCTAGGGCTGCAATCATCTGAAGACTTAACTGGGGCCAGGGGCTCCTCTTTCAAGAAAGCTCTCTCACATGTTGGTGACAGGTGGCTTCATTTTTTTTTCTGATTGCTTCTTGCCATGTAGACCTCTCTTCAGGGCTGCTTGAGTGTCCTTATGACATGGCAGCTGGCTTTCCTGGAGCAAGTAATTTAAGAGAGTGAGAATGAGGAGGAGGCCTCGATGCCTTTAATGACCAACATACAGTCACTTTGAACACAGTCTGTTTGTTAGAAGTGAACCACTTAGTCCAAGGAGAGAGAAATTTAGCTCTAACTTTTGAAGGGAAGAGGGTCAAATAATTTGTGGGTATGTTTTAAATCTACCGCAAGTTCTATGTTGCATTTTAGGACTTCTCTGAGATGCTTGTAGTCTCGCAGCTGTGCCTGGGGTTTATGGCACAATCCTTGTTTTCAGAAGTCCCCACTAGCTCTCTGGGTTTTTGAGCATCTCTTCCTAACTCCCTAGCTGGGTCCCCTTCTCAGAAAACGTAGGCAGCACTTGTAATCTATTTTTTCCCTCTCTCTATCTCTTCTAGTTCCTTTTCCAAGCCAAGGAAAGCTGTTTACAGGGCAACTACTCTGATGTCTGATCCTGTTTCTTTCCTCCTCTTGATTTATAGAAAGAATTCCATGCTCAATCTTTACTCAACAAAACCTTTCTCTTGCAAATGAACCTCTCACTTTCCAGGCTATTATTTAGATATGGAGTAAAAGAACTTGATTTTGACAGTCAAAGCTAAGGCTTGTCTTATTTGTTCCCTCACGCTGCAGAAAGAAAAGGGAATAGTGAGAAGGGAAGCTGCACTGGGTGACGTCTAAAACATACTGACTTCAGGCACGGCTAGATCTGGGTGCTCTAATAACGTCACTAGGAATCCACATCGTTCTAAATCTCAGCTCTTCTTTTTTACAGACTGATTTCATTTTCTAAAACATTTCCCCTTTCAGGTCGAGGATGGATGCTTGGCTTCAATTTCTAATAGAGCCACTATCTCTCATAACTCCAGCAAAAATGTCAGAATTGACTGTCCTTGGACTGATTTGGGTCATGTGTCATCTCTGCATCAACCATGATGGCCAAGTATGCGGTGTTCTGATTTGCCAGGTCTGAGTCATGTGGCCACTGCTGTGCCAGTGGTGAGGTGGGCTCCCTTCTCACTGTCCTCCACTGTGGAAACCCAGCTGGGGTTCTGAGGTGTCCCTCCTCCCCTCTGTGGCCTCACCCTAGTATTGATGATGCCCACTGCAATGCCCATCTATTTTTAGTAGAGACAGGTTTCATTCTTGCTAAGCCTGGTCTTGAACGCTTGAGCTCAAGTGATCCCCCCACCTTGGCCTCCCAGAGTGCTGGGATCACAGGTGTGAGACACTGCACCAGGCTTCAAAGTATAATTTTATTATTCAAGATTGGTTGGATTAAACAATGAAGCATGAGTATAAAAAAGTGGAGGCATTCTGTCCTGTAGATCACCTGACCTCTCCAAAAAGACTGAGTAAAAATGAGAGTAGAGAAGCTATTAATTCAATCCAAACAGCACCACTTGAGAAAAAAATTGGTGGAAATGTCTTATTATGATAAAAATTAAAGGTGACATTTTTAAGATTTAGGGATATGGAAGTAGTCTTGGAATATAGACCAGACTAGATGTTAGTTGTAATTCAGTAATAGCTTTTATGCCCAGTTAAATTTAACATTCTTTTTTTTTTTTTTTTAGAGACAGAGTCTCACTTCGTTGCCTTCGGTAGAGTGCAGTGGCATCACACAGCTCAGAGCAACCTCCAACTCCTGGGCATAGGCGATTCTCTTGCTTCAGCCTCCCGAGCAGCTGGGACTACAGGCGCCCGCCACAACGCCCAGCTATTTTTTTGTTACAGTTCAGCCAGGGCTGGGTTTGAACCCGCCACCCTCGGTATATGGGACTGGTGTCCTACTCCTTGAGCCATAGGCACTGCCCTAAATTTAATATTCTTGGAGGAGGAGAGAGATAACTGAGGTAAAACAAGAAATTTATTTAATGAAACATTGAAAGATAGAATATTAAAAGTCAACGACCTATAAGAACCCTGTAAATTTATAGACATTGTGGATGTTCAAGAAATAACAATCTCTGGATCAATGTTTCCAGGCATCTAAAAAGTTTTCCTTTATGATCAGCCAGCATAAACAAAAAAGATGCTACAGGTAAAAAAAAAAAAAAAAATATATATATATATATATACACACACACACACATATATATGAACCTTTTAAAAATTGGGTAAAAATTAACAGGTTGAGGACAAAAAGAGAAGTCACTGAAAATCCAGAGTTAAATGTTAACTAGAAATTAGGTAAATAAAGATAATTAGAGGGGCCAGGCGCTATGGCTCATACCTGTAATCCTAGCATTCTGGGAGGCTGAGGTGGGTGGATTGCTTGAGCTCAGGAGTTTGAGACCAGCATGAGCAAGAATGAGACCCCTGTCTCTGCTAAAAATAGAAAAAAAATTAGCCAGGTGTGGTGGCAGAGCCCTGTAGTCCCAGCTACTTGGGAGCCTGAGGCAGGAGGATCACTTGAGCCTAAGAGTCTGAGGTTGCTGTGAGTTATGATGATGCCATGGCACTCTATTCAGGGCAACAGAGTGAGAGTCCGTCTAGAAAAGAAAATTATTAGAAGGACTGAAGAACACAAACAAACAAAAACGAAATTTTTTTTTTGAGACAGAGTCTCACTCTGCTGCCCTGGGTAAAGTGCCATGGAGTCATTGTAGCTCAGAGCAGCCTCATGCCTCTGGGCTCAGGTGATCCTCTTGCCTCACCCTTCTGTGTAGCTGGGACTACAGGCATGTGCCACCATGTCCAGCTAGTTTTTCTATTTTTAGTAGATGCAAGGTTTCTCTTGCTCAGGCTGGTCTCAAACTCCTGAGAGCAAGCAAACCACCTAACGCGGCCTCCCAGGGTGCTAGGATTACAGGAGTTAGCTACTGCACCCAGCCACAAATCAAACTTTTAATTGCAGTGTAAGTGTAGTGAGCTATCACAAAGTGAACACACACCTGCAACCCCTACCCTAGTTAGGAAATAGGACATCACTAGCCCTTCAGAAGTGTCCCCCTACCCCCCATCATTTGCCTCTT
The DNA here is from genome assembly GCF_027406575.1 of Nycticebus coucang. NCBI lineage: Eukaryota > Metazoa > Chordata > Mammalia > Primates > Lorisidae > Nycticebus > Nycticebus coucang. The sequence goes on along the minus strand of NC_069785.1, from coordinate 29,621,808 downwards.
CCTAATTATTACCACCTCCATCTTGACTCTTAACACCATACATTAGTTTTGTCTGTTTCTAAACTTTATATAAGTAGACAGACACGGTAGGTCTTCTTTTAAGTCTAGTTTTTTCTTTCCTCAACATTATGTTTTTGATCTTCATTTATGCAATTGAACATAAATTAAAACTGTTTATTTTTATTTATTTATTTTTTTTAGAGACAGAGTCTCACTTTGTTGCTCTCAGTAGAGAGTTGTGGCATCATAGCTCACAGCAACCTCCAGCTCTTGGGCTTAGGCGATTCTCTTGCTTCAGCCTCCTAAGTAGCTGCGACTACAGGCGCCTGCCACAACGCCCAGCTATTTTTTTGTTGCAGTTTGGCTGGAGGTGGTATATGGGGCTGGCACCCTACTTCACTGAGCCACAGGCACGGCCCTAAAAACAGTTTAATTTTTGACACTGGGTAGTGTCCTGTTGTATGATTACACCACAGTCTTTATTCATTGTACTGTTGAAGGACTTTTGGGCTGTACCTATACATAGTGTGTTTATGAACATTCTTGTTCATGTTTTATGATGCAGAGATTTCTTTTGGTGTATTTCTAAGTGTGGAACTGATGTCACAGGATATGTACATTTCAGTTTCTCATCTGATAACTGGAGTCAATTGGTGCTCCCTCTAGTGGTGCATGAGCATTCCTGCTGCTTTCCTTGGAAATATTTCATGTCAATCTTTCTGATTTTAACCATTCTAGTGAGTGCGTAGTGTTTTTAATGTGTATTTTCCTGGTTACTTAGGAGGTTGGGTACCCTTCTCATGTTTTCTGGCCATTTGGTTATCTTATTTTGTTAATTTTCTGTTCAAGTCTCCTCTTTGTGTTTCTATAGAGATGTCTGATTTTTATTATTTTATTATTGATAGATAGGCATAGTTTATAAGTTCTGCATGTGAGCACTTTCTGCTTTTGCTTTTTCATTTTTCATTCTCATTGTCTTTTGATGAATAGAAGTCCTTACAATTTATTAAATTATTTTTCCTTCAAGGTGGTGGTTCTCAAGGAAGGGGTGATTTTGCTTTGCCAGGTAGGTTATCAGATAAAATACAGGACACCCAAATAAGTATGAATACAGGAAACTCAACGAGACAATGAAAAAAATTTTAATGTAAGTGTTTCTCGGGTGATATTTGGCACATACTTTTTTATTTTTATATACAGAAGGTGCCAAATATATGCATATATATATAGACATTTTAAGAAAGGAGAAAACTGTATTGAAATTGTAATATTCAAGTCATGTTTGACTTCTGCAATTACAAGAGGTACTCAACATGACTTTATTCATCTTTTACTATTGGTATATATTTAGCATTACACTTTTAATACAGTTTTTTTCCTTTCTATAATTTTTTTGGTACCCTCTCTCTGTGTATTTGTTTCTTATTGTTTATTTGAGATTCAAATTTAGCTGGTTATCTTTTTAATTTTTTCCCCCTAAATTTGGTAATATCCCTAGTATCCTTAGGGGACATTTGACAATGTTTTGGAGACATTTTTGGTTGTCATAACTTGGGGGGTGGTGGGGAATCTGCTGGCATCTAGTGGGTAGAGCAGTGGTCCCCAATCTTTTTGGCACCAGGGACCAGTTTTATGGAAAACAATTTTTCCATGGACAGCTGGGGTGGGGTGGGTTGGGGGGGTGAGTGGTTTTTGGGGTGGGGAGAACAGGATGTGGTAATGTTCTGGCTGCTTCCTAACAGGCTATAGACCAGCACCGGTCAGCTGCATGGGGTTTGGAGACGGCAGAGTAGAGGGCAGGGATACTGTTAAATGTTCTACAATTCACAGGACCTCTCCCCTCAACAACAATTTATCTAGTTCACAATGTCAATAGCATGAGAGGTTGAGAAGTTTGCTTTAAGGTCAGTGCTTTTTTGTGTACCTTGAAAAAATCTTTTTTTTTTTTTTATTGTTAAATCATAGCTGTGTACATTAGTGTAATCAAGGGGTACAATGTGCTGGTTTCATATACAATCTGAAATATTCTCATCAAACTGTTCAACATAGCCTTCGTGGCATTTTCTTAGTTATTGTATGTAGACATTTGTATTCTGCATTTAGTAAGTTTCGCCTGTATCCATTCTAAGATGCACCGTATGTGTGGACCTACCCATTACCCTCCCTCCCCCCCAACTTCTTCCCTTCCTTTCTCTCCCTTCCCCTCCCTTGGCTCTTTCCCCATATTCTTGTGCTATAGTTGGGTTATAGACTTCATATGAAAGCTATAAATTAGCTTCATAGTAGGGCTGAGTACATTGGATACTTTTTCTTTCATTCTTGAGATACTTTGCTAAGAAGAATATGTTCCAGCTCCATCCATGTAAACATGAAAGAGGTAAAGTCTCCATCTGTCTTTAAGGCTGCATAATATTCCATGGTATACATGTACCACAATTTGATAGTCCATTTGTGGGTCGATGGGCACTTGGGCTTCTTCCATAACTTAGCGATTATGAATTGGGCTGCAATAAACATTCTGGTACAGATGTCTTTGTTATATTGTGATTTTTGGTCTTCTGGGTATGTACCTAGTAAAGGAATTATAGGATCGAATGGTAGGTCTATTTTTAGATCTCTAAGTATTCTCCAAACATCCTTCCAAAAGGAATGTATGAGTGTTCTTTCCCACCAGCAGTGTAGAAGTGTGCCCTTTTCTCCACATCCACGCCAACATCTCTGGTTTTGGGATTTTGTTATGTGGGCTACTCTTACTTGGGTTAGGTGATATCTCAAAGTAGTTTTGATTTGCATTTCTCTGATAATTAAGGATGATGAGCTTTTTTTCATGTGTCTATAGATCATGCGTCTGTCTTCTTTAGAGAAGTTTCTCTTCAAGTCCGTGTGTACCTTGAAGAAATCTTTTTAAATTCCAAGGTAATAAAGATATTTTCCTATTGCATCACCTGAAAGTTTTATTGTTTTATCTTTCACATTTGAATCACCTGGAATTAATTTTCATGTATCTGTGAGATAGGGGTCAAATTTCATTTTTCCTCCTGGGTGGTCACTCGACCCAGTCGTATTTATTCAAATGGCTGTCCTTTGTCACTTCTCTGCAGTTCCTCTTTTGCCGTAAACCAAGTGTCTGTGGATAAATGTGTCTATTTCTGAACTCTCTTCTGTTCCATTGCTCTAATTGATTGCTTTTGCATCAACACCACACTATCCTAATTAGTCATTTTAAATAAATCTTGGTGGGATATCTTAGACTGAATTTCCCTAGAAAGAGACCCTGCTGCAAAGATTTGAATGCAAGTTGTTTATTGGTGAAGTGACTCCTGAAAGCATTAACGGGAGAGAGAAGCAGTGAAACACAGAAGGAAAGAAGGAAAGAAAATCAAGTGTGTGGGTTCACTGTTCTCCAGAATCGCTGGCCTTCTGACAAAGTATGGTGGACCTAAAAAAAAAAAAAAAAAAAAAAATCAAATGAGTTTTAATGAACGAATCACCTCGGTGGGCAAGTGGGGCTTTATCTCACCTGTGACTTTTGGGAGATGGTGCAGGATGTGCCTCAGTGTTGTCTCAACACAAAGGTGACGAAACTGGATTATTTATCCACCAATTCTCATCTATTATGGTTGAGGCCACTTCAGGATCATTAACTCCTTAACATTTTTGGTCTGCCCTCTGCACTGGCTGAGTGTGCTTCTGTAGCCAGAGAGAGCTTTTAGGGAGAGAGTTGTGGATAATCTGAATAAGAAGCCTCTCTGGAGGCTCATTTGGTGAGCAGAGATGGTCCTTTGGCAGGACACCAACAGTATCAGCTACGTTCCCCCTCTGGAGATGGTCTATACAACACCCTGCAGTAAGTTCTTTTCATCTTGTCAGTGATTCTTCAGGGTGGTTACCATTTATAATAAAACAGTCTGATACAGGGAGGTGTATTTGTCAGGGCCTTCCAGAGAAACAGAACCAATAGGATAGAGATTATATTTTGAGAGAGAAGGAGTGAGAGGGAGAGAGGAGGGAGAATGAGCAGAGAGGTAGGAGAGAGAGGAGAGGGAGAGCGAGACTGTGCCAGCTCAGATCCTGTGCACACGAGCCCTCAAAGGTGCTGAATGTTGTGGGTCTCTTTGGTAAAGGATTGGAAGAATATCTCCTGAAGATCAGATCGAGTGTAATGGCAGGACCTGAGGTTATCTGTTGTCTGAGATGCCATGGGGTGAGAAACTAGTGAAAGTATTTAGTGCGGAGGGGGCAACACACAAGGCAGGAGAGATGTCACAGGTTTGTTCTCCCGAAACCACTGGCAAAGCTTTGACGAGTGTCACTCCGCATTTCGTGGCATGGATGAATGTTCCTTCTTTGTGATGAGAACATCACCGTTCCTAGGAGCTGGGGCTTGGTGGCATTTATTACTGAGTACTCAAAAGACACCTTTCTGGATCCTGAAGCCACTTGGATGCCCTTGGTGGCCTCTGTCATCTAGGGACCCTCTTCAGGGGTTGGGTTTCAAAAAGTAGCATTTCTTGGTCAGGCACAGAGGCTCACACCTGTAAGTCTAGCACTGTGGGGGCCTGAGGCAGGTGGATCACCTGAGATCAGGAGTTTCAGACCAGCCTGAGCAAGAGTTAGACCCTGTCTCTATCAAAAATAGAAAAACTAGCGGGGTATTGTGGCAGGCACCTGTAGTTCCAGCTACACCGGAGGCTGAGGCAAAAGCATCGCTTGAACCTGAGGGTTTGAGGTTGCTGTGAGCCATGGTGATGCCATGGCACTCTACCCAGGGTGACACTGTGAAACTCTGTCTCAAAAAAAAAAAAAAAAAAAGAAAAAAGTAGCATTTTTTATCTCCCACATGGAAGTGAGTCACAACAGTGTGGTACTTGGCCTGCTACCTTTCTGGTAGCAAAGCTACTTTAGTGTGGGCTTGAGAATATTTGCGGATCAGGGATATGACTTCCCCCCTCTTCTGTCCATAAAGGGGAACCATGAGGAAGCTTCTTGGATAGAATGGGGTGTGGACTTTCAACCAAAGACATGAAGAGAGGTCAGGCCAAAGGACTCTGAGAAAGTTCTCTCAGGGACCAGGCTCACAGAGGGAAAAGGTCCTGCCTGGTCATTCTCCACTTACCCCTCCAGGCCTGCTCTCCACCCTATGCTGGGGCCCATGTTTGTGGGCTGCTTCAGAAGCCGCCCTGTCCTTTTTGCAGTTGGCTTCGGCCAGTGGGAGCACAGCAGGAGTTGGGGGTAGGGGGAGAGGGCAGGAATGGAATTGATTCACACAGTCTCTCCCTGCCAGACCACCCTTTGGCTGTGTGTCCTTCCTCTACCATAACCCACAGCTCCTGTTGATACAGGACAGGTGGCGCCCCAGCCATCTCACTGGAGGACCTGCCTCCTCCACCTTGGTGGTGTTGGTGCGGTGGCAGCTGGCAGAGGAACCAGCAGGCTGGAAAGTAGGCAAGGGCGGGGAGCCTCGCATCCCTACCGAAGGCTCCAATAGCCTAGAGTTTGGGCTTTCTTCTGGTTTGGGAGAAGCCGTTGTGCATGGATGTTGATCATGCAGACTTGTGATGCTGCCTGTCCTGTAATCTGCTACTGTGATCTGTTTTGTAGCAACGAGTGAGTGAGAGGCAATCTTTCCTGTAGCTCAGATGAAAGCTTCATAGATGGCAGATCTTCTCTTATCAAAGTGGATCTTGAGGAGCTCCCTGTGTGGCACCAACTGCCTTTTTTCTATCAGATATCTAAACCAGGGGTGTTCAACCCAGGGTGAGCTTGCCCTCTGTCACCCTTCCCCGCCTCGCCCCACCTGGGGATGTGAAGCAATGCCTGGAGATATTTTGAACATCACAGAACATGGGGTGTTTCTATTGGCATCTAGTAGAAAGAGGCCAGGGATCCTCTTGACATCATACAACTTGTTTGCCATTCAAAATGTTCTTAGTGATTCTGAATATTACTAAAGATCAGTCAGAATTGATATAGAGTTGATGATTAAGGGAAGGAAGGATCTGATTTATTTTCTTTTTTAAGCTAGAAATAGGGATCCTGAGGCCTGCAGCCTTCTCTCTTCTTTCTTTCTCTAGTTTTTCTGCTTTATCTCTTTTCTGTCTTTGTGTGTGTATGTCTGTTTCTCTGTCTCTGTCTCTCTTATACACACAGAAGCACATGCGTGTACACACACACGCACGCACACACACACACACACACACACACACTCCTTCCAAATCTTATAGGTGCTTGGGCTGGGAATCAGGTTACTACGTTAGGAAGAAAAGAATACCAGGTAGTCAGCACATGCTTGTGACTGCATGCTGGGTCTTTATTGAGAGTTCTATGACCTATAGAAACCTGGTGGAGCCTCAGAGATGTGGCCAGGGAAGGAGAGGCAGGCTGGAATGAATGGCACACAGAAACTCTTCTGCTTGGGTCCAACTCCAGATAGCCTCTTTTACTGGCCCAGGCTCCAGGGTTAATTTGACCTCAGGATTGTGTTGATCCAGGGCCGGTAATGAGAGATCCGGGTGAAGACAGCAGGGGGCTTTGCGTCATGCCGTCCATAGGACACAATGCCCTGGGCCACTCCAGCACACAGAAGAGGGCCCCCAGAGTCTCCCTGGGGGCAGAGAGAACACAAGGTGACCCAGGGAAGTCCTGCTCTCCTGCCCTTGGGTCCCAGCTCAGGGTCACAGTCAGACCCAGGAGTACTGGCTTCTCAGGTGACTCATCTGACTAGACCAGGTATACATCTGGGGCAGCCTCTCCACCTTCTTCAAGTCACCCCATCCACCCTGCACAGCAGATGGGAATGAATGGGCCACTGTCCTGGGCCATGGGAGGATGGACAATTCCAGTTTTCTCAGTCCTGTAATCTCAAACCCTGATGCTGGCTGACAAGACCCCATCTCTTTCCAGAAGAGTTCTGGTCCCTGAAGAGTGACCAAAATGTGTGGGGATGTCTAAAGTGGACCCTGTTTTCTGTCTCCTGTAGAGTGATTTGTGGAGAAGAACCCTGGTTGAAGGCTCACCTTAAATGCGGAGTTGATCTTCTTGGGATTGCCCACGCACAGCTGGAGTTCGTGCTTGAAATCTGTGTAGTGGCTGCAGGCCTCAGGGTCCATGAGTCTCTGCTTCACCTCTTGCAGAGTGTCTGAGCCTGGCTTTGTGACACCTGTTCTTCCCCAGCCAACCACCCGGCACATTCTCCCAGGTGGGACAAAGTAGAACTGGGGTGGGAGGGGGAGTGTGCCCACGGCCAGGGTCAAGTTGGCTTTCTCCTTCAACTGTGAAGGGAATGAGGGCTGTTAGTCTAATAAATGGACCCTGAGGCCATAGGGGTTGGAGGACAGAGGAGCAAACTGCTTCACGTTAGAGCAAGTGCTACCAAAACTTCAGTGCAGCACTGATCTGGAGAAGAAGCTTAGGAGAACAAAAAGTAGACAGGGGTAACAAAGATGTCACCTTCAGTAACATGATGTCGTGGTGCAAAATAAAGCCATCATATTTTGGATGAGGGAATTGCTTTACAACCTCAAGCTCCTGCCACGTGTCTTCTTTCTCTTTTATGTTATGCATTCCAAGGGTGACCTTTATAGACCTGTCGTGAGGAAGAAGGAAGAACAAGGAGAAGCGATGATGGCTTGGGGTTTGTCCCAGGATGTACCCATTCTGAGAAAAGGGGACTGGAGCCTCTCACTGGACTACCCATCTCCCCTTTCTTGGGCTGCTGTGGCATTTAGGGACTCAGATTTGCTCAGGGAAGAGTTTTTTCAGGGAACAGACATGATTTCCAGGAGTCTCTAGAATTAGTGAGGAATGAGCAGCCTACAGAGGATCCAGGGGACGGGGTTCACTTCCTAAATCAGGGAGCCCAGCCCTTGACGTGGAGGTATCAGAGGCATGGGGGAAATGTGTGGGGATGTCTGGAGTGAACCCTGTTCTCTGTACCCCATAGAAACGATGAGTTCAGGAACCTATAAGGCCAATGTTCTTGATGAGGCTTAGAAAAAGTGGCCTTGAGAACTGGATGGGGCCTTGAAAAGTGAGTCACATGAAGACATGATTGTAAGAGGGACTTTATCTAAAAAATGTAATCAGTTTCTTGTACCTTCAACGAATCCCCAACAATTAAAAAAAAATGGAAAAAAAAAGAAAAGAAAAGTGAGTCACATGTCTTATGTGTTGGGGAAGGGTGAGTGGGGGAACTTTAGTGGGGTACTTTATCAGGGCCTCCTTTTCCTCTGAAAGGGAGCTGAGCTACCATGACTGAGGCTCATGGCACCCATTCAGTCACGAGAGCAATTTGTTTTTTGAGACAGAGTCTCATGTTGTTGCCCTCGGTAGAGTGCCATGGCATCATAGCTCACTGCAACTTGAAACTCTTGGGCTCAAGTGATCCTCTTCCCTCAGCCTCCTGAGTAGCTGGTACTATAGGTACTCAGCACAATACTTGGCTATTTTTTAGAGACCAGGTGTCACTTTAACTCAGGTTGGTCTCAAACTCCTGAGCTCAGGCAATCCACCTGCCTTGGCCTTCCAGAGTACTAGGATTACAGGTGTGAGCCACTGTGCCTGGCCATTCAGTCATAAGAGGAATTATTTTAAACCCAAACCTTGCCTCTTGGGAAAGCTGATGTGGGCCCAGGATGTCATCTTCAGGTCCCAATGCAGGTGTATCCCTGGTTGCTACGCTGATTATTTGTCTCCCATTTGGGGATAAAAGGACCTGTTGTCTCACCTTCCTGCACAGTGAGCAGCTGTGAGCACAAAGTCCCGTCTTATCAGAAAACCACCACAAGCTGCCAGCGCACCATGGCGAGTGACAATTTGCAGGTAGGCCATATAGGGGCGGGAGTGTGGCTTGCACTCTGTGCCCCCGATGATCTCCCCTGGAACAGAGAACCCCGGGGTTTGAAGGCAGGCACTGGTTCTCTCTCTCGAGAATGAGCAAGTTGGGTTAAGCTGAGAGAGGCTTCCCTTGAATCTCATCCTCACTTTTAATTCTGCTCATCTTCCGTTCATGTTTCTTATATCTGCTTTCCCCACCCATAATCTCCCACAGCAATTCACATTCCTTCATCGTGGCACAACAGCCCTACCCCTGCCTTGATTGCCCTTCAGACAGTCTTCACTCAGATTCCTCCCACCCCTAGCCTGCCCTGGCCTACCGTCTTCTGTCTCCGTGTAGCACAAGCTGTCCAGCTTTCTGGCTTGCTTTCCCCATACCCAGTGAGTGGAGCCACAGAAGGACAAAATCACAAGGCAGTCTGTAGCCCTGAAGCTCAGAAGTTTAAGAGAACATGCCCATTTTCCTGGCGATATCCCTTTTCTTCCCATTTGCTCTGGGCTTTTGCCCAATCAGTGTAGGATTCCTTGCTCCTGGGACCTACCATAGGCTGCAAAGAAGGAGTGGAAACTTCAGTTTGGGACTCTTGAAGACAGATCCTGGGGCTCTGTTTAAGAGTTAGCTATTTTCAGACAAGGCATCTTTGTTTTAAGAGCTGATCCTGAAGACTACAGAGGCAAGGACCCCAGTACTCACCAGCCTCAGCTCTGGGGCACAGGATAAAGAGCAGCAGGAAGAGAGGAAGCAGATGCATCTTTCCAGGAAGGCTGCCTGGGTAGGTGCTGGTTTTACTTTCCAGTCTTGGGTTTTATAACCCCCAGTAGACTCTGGAGGGGCTGGGCTTGTAACCACAGGAACTGTGTGGTAATATTTTCTTCTCTCACTCTAACTTGGGTATTTTTCTCATCAGAGATTCCCCCACAATCCCCCTCTGGTTTGCTAGAGTGGAAGTTGAGACCCAAACTCTCAAGTTCTAGCTCCCAGAATGAGCCCTCAATCATGGAGCCTTTTCTGGGTGGGAGGTGGGAAATGTGGGGACCATGTGTCTTCCAATTAGGAAAGCTAATTAAAGGCCCATAAGAAACATGGATTGGGGTGAGTCTTTTTTTTTGAGACAGAGTCTCAAGCTGTCACCCTGGGTAGAGTGCTGTGGTGTCAGAGCTCACAGTAACCTCAAACTCTTGGGTTTAGCGATTCTCTTGCCTCAGCCTCCCAAGTAGCTGGGACTACAGGCTCCTGCCACAACACCCAGCTATTTTTTGGTTGCAGTTGTCATTGTTGTTTGGCAGGTGCTGGGCTGGATTTGGTGGGCCTATTGTTTGGCAGCTCCAGTGTATGTGGCTGGTGCCCTGGTCGCTGAGCTACAGGCGCTGAGCTGGGAGAGTCTTTAGGCATTCAGAAGCATGAATACTTTCATGGCTATGACCCTGGGAAATGCATTTCACAAAATGACCCGATGCACGTACAAAATGTATGTATGAGGACATAAACACACACATACACGCATGCAAACGAATCAAAAGTTTCAGGAAACAATATTTATTCAAATCATGTGCAATGCTCCCTGTTAGTTTCCATTCCATTCCATTCCATTCCATTCCATTCCATTCCATTCCATGTTAAAACCCAAGCAATACCCTACTCAATGGATAACACCCACAGTTTGAAAAACATTGATCTGGATCTCTCTTCCTCTGACACAAATGTTCATTGGCAGAAGAGAGATCCAAGCAGGGTAGATGTGGGAAGGGAACACACCCTAGGGCAGGACTTTATACACATGATGACAAGAGCAAATGGGACTGGAATTAGCATTTTCTGAGAGTTTATGCATATCATTTATTGTCACAAATATTAGTATTATATAATAATATAATACTATATTATACTAATACTTAGTATAATAAAGTATTATAATAATAAAGGTTTTGCTCTTTTTATATCAGCCTTGGGAAATGCCATTATTGTCACTTTTGAGATGCAGACGGACACCTTAACATGATCACAACCCCATAGCTCATAACTGCCAGAACTGGATTTCATGCATATGTCTGTGGCTTTCTCTGGATTTGGAGAAGGGAGCCCAGGAAAGACCTGGCCAACATGATGGAATATCATTTCTTTTGGAGATTTTTAAGGCATTTATTTCAGAGATGGAATTGTGCAGGGGATAAAATCCTTTTCCACATCGTTCCACTATGCCCTTACTCTCAGCTTGGGCCTGTGACTGGGATGATCTATTCCTTAGTATATATACTGGCTGGGTTTCTGTTGCTTTTAACTTAATTTCCTAAGTTCTATTTCTGGCTATGACTCTCTCTACAACAAGACTTTTTTTTTTTTAAGAGTTCAACTTTTTATTGAACATGTTATAAAAGGGATTTACTTAAAAAGACCAAAGCCCATGTCATCATCAGATTCCTCAGCCTCTTCTCTCTTTGCTTCCACTTTCTTCTCCTCAGCTGGAGCAGTAGCAGTGGAGCGGGCAGGACCTCTGGCACCAGCTGCTTGAGCAGGTCCACCAGCCCCTACACTGCAGACGAGGCTCCCAATGTTGATATTGGCCAGGGCCTTTGCAAACAACCCAGGCCAAAAAGGTTCAACATTTACACCAGCCACTTAATGAGGCATTGATCTTATCTTCTGGGATGGTCACCTCAACGTCATGCAGAATAAAGTCTGAGTAGATACAGGTGAACTTGGAGACAGAGGCCAGAGCGTGGGCGAGTATTGGGAAGGCACCATCAGGCACAGTGCTAGTTGCAAAATGAAGTGAGGGCCTTACTCCAACATGGACTTAGTTCCTCAGAAGAACCCAGCACCTTGGCAGCAGCTAAGGAGAATAAGACATTTATAGTACGTTCTTATTATTTACATCTGGGAATCTCAGGAGTCCCTGTGCTACTTTCTTCCCTCTTTAGCATTAACAGGTAAAAATACAGATTGCCCAGTTAAATTTGTATTTCAGACGAACAAATAATTTTTTAGTGTACTCTCAAATAAAGAATGAGACATACTTATAGTAAAAAAATTGTTTTTATCTGAAATTAGAATTTAACTGGGAGTCCTGTTTTTTTTTTTTTTTTGCAGCTTTTGGCCGGGGCTGGGTTTGAACCCACCACCTCTAGCATACGGGGCTGGCGCCCTACTCCTTTGAGCCACAGGCACCACCCAGAGTCCTGTATTTTTATTTGCTAGAGTCAGCAACCTTACTCCTGGCTTTCTACCACTGGCAGAATAGAGGAGACCCTGGAGATGGAGGATCTTATCCTGTGGCCCTGCACCTGTTAGACCAAAAAGCAGAGAATCCTTTATACAAGTGAAGGGGTTCAATTTTTTATTCATGGGATAAGGAATTGACAAGTAGGAAGTCTAGGGTTAGTATGAGATAGTTCCACAGCTTCAAGGTTCAAATCCATTGAGACTTAAGTTCTGTTTCAGCTGCCTGGATGAGGGTAAGGAAATGGAATAGGTACAGCTCCAGGAAGGGGACCAATTCAGAGAAGATGATGGCACCATCTGCTCACATTGTCTTCCTTGCTTTGTCAAATGTGTTTGTGTACAAGGTCTTTTAAGAGCTTTCCTTTTTCTCTCTCTTCTGCTATTTTGCAGGTAGTATGTTGGTAGTGAACTTTACTGTGTATAGTCTGCAGTTTTTAAGTTGGGGATCTACAGAATATCACGTTGGGAGTGTGACTAAACTAGAGGTGGAATGAAATCATCTACAGCTGGGCGGCGCCTGTGGCTCAGTGAGCAGGGCGCCGGCCCCATATACCGAGGGTGGCAGGTTCAAACCCCGCCCCGGCCAAACTGCAACAACAACAACAAAAAAATAGCTGGGCGTTGTGGCGGGCGCCTGTAGTCCCAGCTACTCGGGAGGCTGAGGCAGGAGAATCGCCTAAGCCCAGGAGTTGGAGGTTGCTGTGAGCTGTGTGACGCCACGGCACTCTACCAAGGGCGAAAAAGTGAAACTCTGTCTCTACAAAAAAAAAAAAAAAACAAAAACAAATCATCTACAGCTACAGGACTAGGAGCTGAAAGCAGTGCCTGATGAGGCTGGGTTATTTCAGTTCTGGGGAGTCAAGCCTCATTTCCTTTTGTTTACGAGATAGTGAGAATTATGTTCAAGGGAGAATTTTTGTTTTTAGGAAGTTTAAGTATGGGGAAAGAGTGCGTATTGATGCTCAGAAGCCAAATGATGGATTGTGGTGGACAGTTGTCATATATGTCATTCCTTAATGTCTTTTGAGCACTGGTCCTGTATTAGAGGAATTCCCAATTAAAGTTCTTGCCTTCCTATGGTAGAATCCACAAACTGCTGCTCAAGTTTCTCTTGTGTCCAGGGCCGGGTCATGTGACCCAGTCTGTGTCAATCAGATGAACAGGTGTAAAATTTGATGTAGAAGAGAGTGACAGGAAATTAAAAGTATCATGTGGAATTAATTTTTCTGGTGAGAATGAATGGCAGAAGGGTCTGGCTTTGTGGGAAGAATTGAGAGTGATTCAGATGTGTTGTGCTTCCTGCAGTATCTGGGCTAAACAAGGGGCAGTGCTGACCGTCATATGGCATAGCTCAGCCATGACTTCTGTCTAGGGAGCCTGTGGACATAATGTCACAGCATTTTAGGAAGCAGCTGTTGACTATACATAAGAACACATTTACTAATAATCAGTTGTAACAATATGAATATGTCGTCTTGAGGGGGGGTAAGTGATTTCCAGATTGCTGGGGATACTCAAGTACAGGTTGGATAGGGTCTTGTTTAAGATTCACAGTTAATGGGAAAGAAAGGCTGGAACTGAAATGTAATTTCTGGCATTTTAATGGTGACAGTGACTCCTTAGCCACTATAATGCCTAAGGATCACCCTTTCTCTGATTTCCTGAAACATGTATTATTTGTGCCATTATTCATTTTGAAGTTTGAGGCATGAAGTCCTTTGCAGTTGGACGGGGCAAGGTCAAATCCTGGTTCTGCCACTTCACCATCCATCTGACCTTCAGAAAGTTTCTTAAGTTCTTGGCCTTAGTAACTGCATCCATGAAGTATAAAGAATGACACATAATTTTGATAAGGCTGATGGGGTGGATAGCACGTAGGGGCAAACTTTGCAAGACTAATGAGATAGGTGGTATTGGTAGCATGTGTCAACAGCCACAGGGTAAGAACAACCCTCCAGGGCTCCTTGAAGTTTTTTCCCCCCTCAATGGTGTTTTGGGCCAACCGTATTTGGGGGAAGGGCAGAGAGAGCAAATCAGCACCATGGATGGCTCCAAGTCCTTCAGGTGTTTCTGGTGGCCCAAGCTGGACTATTCAGAGAGAATAAGTTGAGATCACGGGTGGGTGTGGAGAGTGGAAATGCAGGTCAAGACTGGGAATCTGCAGGTCAGATGGACAGGGAGAGACATACAAACAATTTTGTATAATGATTGTGTGTGAATAGGGATTGCTCTTAGGAGACTCCTCTCCCTCCATCTTTCTTCTTAAACTTGTTCTTTTTCACAATTCCGTGCATTCCTCCTAGTGATCTTGAATTCCACTAAAGGTGGCTAAGTCAATACTCCACATTTGTTTAATGATTGTGGCAAGCAAGGGGCACTGGCTTCCCAGGGAATGGGCCAGTGAGTGGCAGAAATGCTAGTCACATAAACAAGCCCTGTCTGTGTCTTTATTGGGATTCTGGGGACACAAGTAGTGAGGAACTCCTTTATCTGAGGGCATCCCTAAAGGCTAATGCTATGGACAGGTATTCTATATAATTGGGCTGGAGGAAGGGACTGCTCACAGTTTTTAGGGCTTCTCTCTAGTTGTGGTCCATGTTAGTTTTTCTTTTCTTTTTTCTTTCTTTCTTTTTTTATTTTTATTTTTTGAGACAGAGTCTCATTGTATTGCCCTCGATAGAGTGCCATAGCGTCACAGCTCACAGCAACCTCCAACTCTAGGGCTTTAAGTGATTCTCTTGCCTCAGCCTCCAAAGTAGCTAGGACTATAGGTGCCTGCCACAATGCCCAGCTATTTTCTTTTTTTGGTAGTTGTCATTGTTGTTTGGCAGGCCGGGGCGTGTTTGAACCCACCAGCTCTGGTGTATGTGGCTGGTGCCCTAGCTGCTGAGCTACAGGAACCAAGCCAGTTTTTTTACAGGGAAATTATAACATACATACTTAAGAGTGAAGACATATTTTAGTTTAATCAATACTTACAAACCAAACATCTATCACCCACATCAGGAAATAGAACACTGTCAATATTCTTCTTATTTAGAAATAAAAGAATAAACTTATGTTAGTAATTTTCTTGCTTTTTTGGCTCAGCACCTGTAGCTCTGCAGCTAGGGTGCCAGCCACATATACCAGAGCTGGTGGGTTTGAACCCAGCCTGGGCCTGCCAAACAACAATGACAACTACAACCAAAAAATAGCGTTGTGGTGGGTGCCTGTAGTCCCAGCTACTTGGGAGGCTGAGACAAGAGAATCTCTTAAGCCCAAGAGTTTGAGGTTGCTGTGAGTTGTGAAGCCAAGGCACTCTACCGAGGGCGGCATAGTGAGACTCTGTCTCAAAAAAAAAAAAAAAAAATTCTTGCTTTTCTTTTTATTTTATTTATTTATTTATTTAGAGTCTCACTTTGTCACCCTTGTAGAGTGCCATGGCATCATAGCTCACAGCAATCTCAAACTCTTGGGCTCAAGTGATTCTCGTGCCTCAGCCTCCCAAGTAGCTAGGATTATAAGCACCCACCACAATGCCTGGGTAGTTTTAGAGATGAGGCCTCACTCTGGCTCAGGCTGGTTTTGGACCTGAGAGCTCAGGCAATCTACCCACTTGGCCCTCCCAGAGTGCTAGGATAACAGGCTTGAGCCACCGTGCCATTGCTTTTCTTTTTACTCTCACCAGCTGTGATGAATCCTTATTTTTGCTTTTTTAAAACATGGTAAGCCTCAAGTCTCAAACTTTGGAAGGGTAGTGAGAGAATGAAGCATTTCCAGAGGCAGACCCAGGATAGTCACCAAAACTATGGGAGAAGGGAGGAATGGGCTGTTTTAGGAAGTGGGGCCCTAGAAGAGAATTTGTACCTGAGGTCATATTTTATAGGAGATGGAACATTCTTATACTAGGGAGCCTGGAAGGCAGAGTGGCCAGGCATTTTGAGAAGGCTTTTTGGACGTATACTGGGGAGAACTAATAACCAACAGCCACATTATGATATAGCTGACTGGGTGGCCCTATAAGTGGAATGGGCCTAGACTGGAGATGTAAAGAGTATTCATATCCAGAGGGGGTGGAGCAAGATGGCAGCCGAGTAACAGCTTCCTTGCATCTGGGCACCGTGAGTCTGGGGATATAGGACTCCAGGCATCTCTGGCTGGTGGGATCTGCCTAGCATCACCCCTGAGAGGATACAGGGAGTCAGCGAGAGACTTCTGGACCCCAAGAGGAGGACTAAAACAGTGGAAAACCGGCAAGTGGTCGCGTGTGTTCAATCCGCCTAAACCCGCCCGCAACTGTAAGTTCAGTAGCAGCGAGACTGCAAACCAGAAAGGCCTTACCTGTGAACTGTTTTGGTGTCTTTGGACTTGGCACTCAGCTGAACTGCCTTGGGGAGAGCCTGAGCGGGAGTGCGGAGAACTCTGGCCTTTGTCTAGGGCCCCAGTCTGAGCCGCTGAGCCAGACGGAGCTAATAGAGTTTGGCTCTGGGTCACAGGCAGACATTGTGAGCGATCTGCCCTGGCAAGCTCCGCCCTCAGGGTCGCAGAGCTGGAATTGGGTGGGAGCTGGTAACCCAGCGACCAAGTAGCCTAAGGGTGGGGTCTGAGCCGCCTTGCAGCCCTAACCCTCGGGGGCAGAGGGAGACCAGTTTTGACACACAGGGTAAGTGGATAGCCACTTCAGCAGTGATTCCAGCAACAAGCACTTCCCTGAGAAAGCTTCTGCTCAGTAAGTGAACAAGTTCAAAGTGCCTTTTAAGTGGGCTGAAGAGAGATTTAGGGTGTCTACCTGCTGGGGTTCGAGAAACTAGCAGCCTCCAGTCGTATCAGAACTGTGATTAACATCTCATACCCCAGAAGACCACGTGTTGCCCAGACAATATTCAATTCCATATACATACTGCTTTGTTTTTGGTTGCGTGTGTGTTTTTTTTTGTTTGTTTGTTTGGTTTTTTTTTTTGGTTTGGTTGTTTTTTTTGTTTATTTTGACGTTCTAGATTGTTGTTTTGTTTTTTAAGTTCAACCTTTTCCATACAGATCCTTTTTCTTTCTCAATTTTTCTACTTTAATTATAATTTCCCATTGCTGCCTATTTCAATAATCAGAACTTCATTTTTGTTAGTGTTTCTACCACTATTATTTGGTTTTTCCAGCCAATTTTATCCCGTAAAGTTTTCTGTTTGCTTGTTTTGGTTTGATTTATAGCATTTTTGTCTTTCCTCTCTACTTGGTGGAGGTGGGGTTCTGTGTCTGATCAGGTTAGCAAAGAGCTGCTGACCTCAAGGGAACCACCCCACTTGGCACCCCCAGAAGGTGTTTTTTTTTTTTTTTTTAAGGTTGTATCAAAGTACCCTACTGTACACCTATATTGCTCTGTCTCCCTCTTTCTGTGCCTCTCTTCTTTTTGTCAATATTCCTTTCACCCAACCACTCTCCTTTCTCTATTTTTCTTTTTTTCATTTTTTTTTTTTTTTCTTATCACTCGGTCCTCATTTCTTTCATCGCTTTTTTGCTCTTAAACCTTCTCACCCTTCTGGTCCTGTAACCCTTAGTCCACAGGCACAAGAACTTAAAGAGCAAGAGGAATTGAAAGGAAAACTAGGGCAAGTAAACAGATAAAAGAAATCACCCATGAGGAAGAATCAGCAGAAAACTCCAGGCAACATGAAGAACCAGTCCAGAACTACCCCGCCAAGGGACCATGAGGTAGCTGCTGCAGAGGATTCCACCTATACAGAAATGTTAGGAATGACAGAAAGGGAATTTAGAATACACATGTTGAAAACAATGAAGGAAATGATGGAAACAATGAAGGAAACTGTTAATAAAGTGGAAAATAACCAAAAGGAAATTCAAAAACAGAATCAAATAAGAGATGAACGATATGAAGAATATAAAAAGGATATAGCAGAGCTGAAGGAAATGAAACAGTCAATCAGGGAACTTAAAGATGCAATGGAAAGTATCAGCAACAGGTTAGACCATGCAGAAGAAAGAATTTCAGAGGTAGAAGACAAAGTTTTTGAGATAACTCAGATAGTAAAAGAGGCAGAAAAGAAGAGAGAGAAAGCAGAACGTTCACTGTCAGAATTATGGGACTTTATGAAGCGTTCCAACATACGAGTTATAGGAATTCCAGAAGGGGAAGAAGAATGCCCCAGAGGAATGGAAGCCATACTAGAGAATATTATAAAAGAAAATTTCCCAAATATCACCAAAGATTCCGACACACTGCTTTCAGAGGGATATCGGACCCCAGGTCGCCTCAACTCTAACCGAGCTTCTCCAAGACACATTGTGATGAACCTGTCCAAAGTCAAGACCAAAGAAAAGATTCTGCAAGCTGCCAGGAGTAAGCGCCAGTTGACCTACAGGGGCAAATCCATCAGAGTGACCGCAGACTTCTCTAATGAAACTTTCCAAGCAAGAAGACAATGGTCATCTACCTTTAATCTACTTAAACAGAACAATTTTCAGCCCAGAATTCTGTACCCTGCTAAGCTAAGCTTCAAAATTGACGGAGAAATCAAATCATTTACGGATATACAAACATTGAGGAAATTCGCCACAACAAGACCAGCTCTACAGGAAATACTTCAACCTGTTCTGCACACTGACCACCACAATGGATCAGCAGCAAAGTAAGAACTCAGAAATTAAAGGACAGAACCTAACCTCCACACTGATGCAAAAGATAAAACTAAGCAATGGACTCTCACAAAATAAGACGAATAGAATACTACCACACTTGTCAATTATCTCAATAAATGTTAATGGCTTGAATTCCCCACTGAAGAGACATAGATTGGTTGACTGGATTAAAAAACACAAGCCATCCATTTGCTGTCTGCAAGAAACACACCTGGCTTCAAAAGACAAATTAAAGCTCCGAGTCAAGGGTTGGAAGACAATTTTTCAGGCAAATGGAATTCAGAAGAAAAGAGGAGTTGCAATCTTATTTTCAGACACATGTGGATTTAAAGCAACTAAAGTCAAAAAAGACAAAGATGGTCACTTTATATTGGTCAAGGGAAAAATACAACAAGAAGACATTTCAATTCTAAATATTTATGCACCCAATTTAAATGCTCCCAGATTCTTGAAGCAGACCTTACTCAGTCTGAGCAATATGATATCTGATAATACCATCATAACAGGGGACTTTAACACTCCTCTTACAGAGCTGGACAGATCCTCTAAACAGAAATTAAACAAGGATATAAGAGACTTAAATGAGACTCTAGAACAACTGTGCTTGATAGACGCATATAGAACACTCCACCCCAAAGATAAAGAATATACATTCTTCTCATCACCCCATGGAACATTCTCCAAAATTGATCATATCCTGGGACACAAAACAAATATCAACAGAATCAAAAGAATTGAAATTTTACCTTGTATCTTCTCAGACCATAAGGCACTAAAGGTGGAACTCAACTCTAACAAAAATGCTCGACCCCACCCAAAGGCATGGAAACTAAACAATCTTCTGTTGAATAACAGATGGGTGCAGGAAGAAATAAAACAGGAAATCATTAACTTCCTTGAGCATAACAACAATGAAGACACAAGCTACCAAAACCTGTGGGATACTGCAAAAGCAGTTTTGAGAGGAAAATTCATCGCTTTAGATGCCTACATTCGAAAAACTGAAAGAGAGCACATCAACAATCTCACAAGAGATCTTATGGAATTGGAAAAAGAAGAACAATCTAAGCCTAAACTCAGTAGAAGAAAAGAAATATCCAAAATCAAATCAGAGATCAATGAAATTGAAAACAAAAGAATCATTCAGAAAATTAATGAAACAAGGAGTTGGTTTTTTGAAAAAATAAATAAAATAGATAAACCATTGGCCAGACTAACGAGGAATAGAAAAGTAAAATCTCTAGTAACCTCAATCAGAAATGATAAAGGGGAAATAACAACTGATCCCACAGAGATACAAGAGATCATCTCTGAATACTACCAGAAACTCTATGCCCAGAAATTTGACAATGTGAAAGAAATGGATCAATATTTGGAATCACACCCTCTCCCTAGACTCAGCCAGGAAGAAATAGAGCTCCTGAACAGACCAATTTCAAGCACTGAGATCAAAGAAACAATAAAAAAGCTTCCAACCAAAAAATGCCCTGGTCCAGATGGCTTCACTCCAGAATTCTATCAAACCTTCAAGGAAGAGCTTATTCCTGTACTGCAGAAATTATTCCAGAAAATTGAGGAAGAAGGAATCTTCCCCAACACATTCTATGAAGCAAACATCACCCTGATACCAAAACCAGGAAAAGACCCAAACAAAAAGGAGAATTTCAGACCAATCTCACTCATGAACATAGACGCAAAAATTCTCAACAAAATCCTAGCCAATAGATTACAGCTTATCATCAAAAAAGTCATTCATCATGATCAAGTAGGCTTCATCCCAGGGATGCAAGGCTGGTTTAACATACGCAAGTCTATAAACGTTATCCACCATATTAACAGAGGCAAAAATAAAGATCACATGATCCTCTCAATAGATGCAGAAAAAGCATTTGATAAAATCCAGCATCCTTTTCTAATTAGAACTCTGAAGAGTATAGGCATAGGTGGCACATTTCTAAAACTGATTGAAGCTATCTATGACAAACCCACAGCCAATATTTTACTGAATGGAGTAAAACTGAAAGCTTTTCCTCTTAGAACTGGAACCAGACAAGGTTGTCCTCTGTCACCTTTACTATTCAACATAGTGCTCGAAGTTCTAGCCAATGCAATTAGGCAAGACAAGGAAATAAAGGGAATCCAAATGGGAGCAGAGGAGGTCAAATTCTCCCTCTTTGCTGACGACATGATCTTATACTTAGAGAACCCCAAAGACTCAACCACAAGACTCCTAGAAGTCATCAAAAAATACAGTAATGTTTCAGGATATAAAATCAATGTCCACAAGTCAGTAGCCTTTGTGTACACCAATAACAGTCAAGATGAGAAGCTAATTAAGGACACAACTCCCTTCACCATAGTCTCAAAGAAAATCAAATACCTAGGAATATACCTAACGAAGGAGGTGAAGGACCTGTATAAAGAAAACTATGAAATCCTCAGAAAGGAAATAGCAGAGGATATTAACAAATGGAAGAACATACCATGCTCATGGATGGGAAGAATCAACATTGTTAAAATGTCCATACTTCCCAAAGCAATCTACCTATTCAATGCCATTCCTATCAAAATATCAACATCATACTTTCAAGATTTGGAAAAAATGATTCTGCGTTTTGTATGGAACTGGAAAAAACCCCGTATAGCTAAGGCAGTTCTCTGTAATAAAAATAAAGCTGGGGGCATCAGCATACCAGATTTTAGTCTGTACTACAAAGCCATAGTGCTCAAGACAGCATGGTACTGGCACAAAAACAGAGACATAGACACTTGGAATCGAATGGAAAACCAAGAAATGAAACTAACATCTTACAACCACCTAATCTTTGATAAACCAAACAAGAACATACCTTGGGGGAAAGACTCCCTATTCAATAAATGGTGTTGGGAGAACTGGATGTCTACATGTAAAAGACTGAAACTGGACCCACACCTTTCCCCACTCACAAAAATTAATTCAAGATGGATAAAGGACTTAAACTTAAGGCATGAAACAATAAAAACCCTCCAAGAAAGCATAGGAAAAACACTGGAAGATATTGGCCTGGGGAAAGACTTCATGAAGAAGACTGCCATGGCAATTGCAACAACAACAAAAATAAACAAATGGGACTTCATTAAACTGAAAAGCTTCTGTACAGCTAAGGAGACAATAACCAAAGCAAAGAGACAACCTACACAATGGGAAAGGATATTTGCATATTTTCAATCAGACAAAAGCTTGATAACTAGGATCTATAGAGAACTCAAATTAATCCACATGAAAAAAGCCAACAATCCCTTATATCAATGGGCAAGAGACATGAATAGAACTTTCTCTAAAGACGACAGACGAATGGCTAACAAACACATGAAAAAATGTTCATCATCTCTATATATTAGAGAAATGCAAATCAAAACAACCCTGAGATATCATCTAACCCCAGTGAGAATGGCCCACATCACAAAATCTCAAAACTGCAGATGCTGGCGTGGATGTGGAGAGAAGGGAACACTTTTACACTGCTGGTGGGACTGCAAGCTAGTACAACCTTTCTGGAAGGAAGTATGGAGAATCCTCAAAGCACTCAAGCTAGACCTCCCATTTGATCCTGCAATCCCATTACTGGGCATCTACCCAGAAGGAAAGAAATCCTTTTATCATAAGGACACTTGTACTAGACTGTTTATTGCAGCTCAATTTACAGTCGCCAAAATGTGGAAACAGCCTAAATGCCCACCAACCCAGGAATGGATTAACAAGCTGTGGTATATGTATACCATGGAATACTATTCAGCCATTAAAAAAAATGGAGACTTTACATCCTTTGTATTAACCTGGATGGACGTGGAAGATATTATTCTTAGTAAAGCATCACAAGAATGGAGAAGCATGAATCCTATGTACTCAATTTTGATATGAGGACAATTAATGACAATTATGGTTATGGGGGGGTGAAACAGAAAGAGGGAAGGAGGGAGGTGGGTGGGGCCTTGGTGTATGTCACACTTTATGGGGGCAAGACATGATTGCAAGAGGGACTTTACCTAACAATTGCAATCAGTGTAACCTGGCTTATTGTACCCTCAATGAATCCCCAACAATAAAAAAAAAAAAAAAAAAAAAAAAAAAAAGACATTAAAAAAAAAAAAAAAAAGAGTATTCATATCCAAAATGAGAGGTGTGGGTCTCTACCTGGCCTGGTCCAGCCATATCTGGGAATCTGTTTATGAACTTTCCTTCATCACTGCAGTTCTTGGCATTTTTCTCTTCCTGTGAACACCTATTTGTGCTGTCTGGGCTATTTCTTTGAACATTCAAGGCATAAAGAAATGAAGAGCACAAGGTATTTGAACTTTACAAATACATAAGCCTGTGTTTGAAGCCAGGCTTTCCTATTTGCTGTCTTTGTTTCAATGAGCTCAGTTTTCTCATTTGTACAATGACAGTAGACAATTGAGAAAAACTCCAAATTTTATTTAAAAACCATCATGTAACAATACTGAATTTCTTTTTGGTATACAGTTCTAAGAATTTTAACACACATATAGAGTCATGTAACTGCCACCACTTTTGGGATAGTCGATTTCATCACTTCTCAGGCTCCCTTATACCATCTTTTATAGTGACACCTCTCCACCCTCAATTTCTGGCAACCACTGATCTTTTACCCATTACTATAGGTTTGTCATTTTGGGAATATCATATAAATTAAATCATGCAGTGCTTAACTTTTTGAAGCTATTTTCTTTCACTCAACATAATGCCTTTGAGGTTCATCCACACTGTTGCCTGTATCAACAATTTGTTCATGAGTAGCTATCTTAATCTTTCCTGGCTGCTAGGGAAAAATACCTTAGACTGGGCAATCTATAAATGACAGAACTTTGTTATAGTTCTAGAGGCTGGGAAGTCCAATATCAGATCTGATGTCTGGTCCAATATCAGGCACCATAGATGGCACCTTTTTGGTGTGACCTCACATGACAGAAGGGACAAGCAAGCTCCCTTAGGCCTTTTCATAAGAACACAATCCCTTCGTGAGGGCTCCCGCCTCATTACTTCATCACCTCCTAAAGATCCTTCCTCCTAGTACTACTGCACTGCAAATAGGTTTCAACACATGGGCTTTGGAGCGGGACCCAAACATTCAGACCATGGCAGTAGTATTCCACTGTATACTTGTGCCCTAGGTCCCCCCCACCCTTTTATTCACATTGTGTTTCAAGATTTTGGTACTTATGAAGAGAGCTGCATAGCAAAGTGTGTATAGGTTTTTGTGAAAACTTAAGTTTTCTTTTCTGTAAAGTCAACATCCAGGGGTAGGATTTTGGGTGTGTTTAATTTTATAAGAAACTGCCAAATTACTTTTTTTTTTTTGCAGTTTTTGGCCGTGGCGGGGTTTGAACCCACCACCTCCAGTATATGGGGCTGGCACCCTACTCCTTTGAGCCACAGGTACCACCCTTCTAAATTACTTTTTAAGTGATGGTTCTATTTTGCATTTCCACCAGCACTGTATGAGAGTTCTATTTGGATTACATCCATGTAAACCCTTGGTATTATCAGTATTTTTATTTTAGTCATTTACATAGGTCTGTAGGGGTATTTCACTGTAGTTTCAATTCAAATTTTTCTAATGGTTAATTAAGCTAGCCATGTGTTAGCATCTTTTTTGTGCCCGTTTGCCATCTTTAAGTCCTTTTTTGGTGTTGTGTCTATTTGTGTCCTTTTCCTATACTTTAGTTGGGTTTTTGTTTTATTACTATTGAGTTTTGTTAGTATTTTATATATTTTGAGTCATTTGCCAGATATGTGCTTTGCAAATATTTTCTTTTAGTCTGTCACTTGTCTTTTCTTTCTCTGTTGTCTTTCACAGTGCAAAGTTATTTTTTTTTTTTTCTTTTTTTTTTATTGTTGGGGATTCATTGAGGGTACAATAAGCCAGTTACACTGATTGCAATTGTTAGGTGTTGCAAAGTTATTTTTTATATTATATTATTTTTTTTTAGAGACAGAGTCTCACTTTTTTATGCAGCTCTCTTCATAAGTCTCAAAACATTATTTCATTCTTCATTTTTTTAAATGGCTGAGCAGTATTCCATGTTGGTGGATACTTAGGTTGATTCCACGTCTTTGATAATTGTGAATAGTGTTGCAATAATCATGTGAGTGCAGGTTTCTTTGGTATAATGATTTCTTTTCATTTGGGTAAATACCCAGCAGTGGGATTGTTGGATTGAATGGTAGACGTACTTTTAGTTCTTTGAGGAATCTCCATGCTGTTTTCCATGGAGGTTGTACGAATTTAAAGTCTTACCAACAGGGTGTAAGTGTTTTCTTTTCTCTGCATCCTTGCTGGCATCTGTTATTTTAAAGCATTTTGATAACAGTCATCCTGAATGGTGAAAGATGATATCTCATGTGGTTTTAACTTGAATTTCTCCGATGATTAGTGATATTCAGCTTTTTTTCATATGCATGTTGGCCAATTTTATGTCTTCTTTTGAAAAGTGTCTTCATATCCTCTACCCACTTAATGGGATTGTTATTATTTTTTTGCTTTTGTTGTTGAGTTGTTTGAGTTCTTATAAATTCTAAGTATTAGTGCCCTGTCAGATACATAATTTTCAAATATATATACAATTGTGCAGGTTTTCTGTTCACTCTGTTGATTATTTCTTTGATTATGCAGAAACTTTGTAGTTAAGTCACTATTGTCTATATTTGTTTATGCTTTTGAAGTCTTAGTTGTGAATTCTTTGCTTAGACCAATATTCGGAGGAAATTTCCCTAGGTTTTCTTCTAATATTTTTATAGTTCCAGGTCTTGCATTCAATTCTTTTATCCATCTTGCATTGATTTTTGCATGGTGAGAGATAGGTTTCCAGTTTCATTCTTCTGCATATGACAGTCCAATTTTCCCAGCACCAATGATTGAAATGAGTGTCTTCTCCCCATTGTATGTTTTTGCCAACTTTGCTAAAGATCAGTTGGCTATAGATACATGGCTTTATTTCTGGGTTCTCTATTTTGTTCCACTGATTCATGTGTCTATTTTTATCAGTACCACACTGTTTTGGTTGCTATAATTTGAGGCCAGGTAATGTGATGCCTCCAGCTTTGTTCTTTTTGCTTAGGATTTCTTTTGGTATTCAGGCTCTTTTTTGGTTCTCTTAGAGTTTTAGAGTTTTTTTCTGAATTCTGTGAACATGACATTAGAATGAATTTTAGAGTTTTTTTCTGAATTCTGTGAACATGACACTAGTATTTTGATAGTGATTGTATTGAATCTGTAGATTGCTTTAGGCAGTATGGTTAATATTTTAACAATATTAATTTTTCTGATCCATGAGCATGCGTTTTATTTTTTCCATTTGTTTGAGGACATCTACAAATTTTTTCATCAGTGTTTTATAGTTTTCCTTGTAGAGATTGTTCACTTCTGTGGTTTAATATATTTCTAGGTAGTTTTTGGTAGCTATTATAAATGTGATCGCCTCTTTATTTGGTTCTCAGCTTGATCATTATTTGTGTATAGAAATGCTATCGATTTTCTTTCTTTTTTTTTATTAAATCATAGCTGTGTACATTAATGCAATCATGGGGCACCATGTACTGGTTTTATATACTAGGATATGTCCCTTAGTACACTGTGAGTGTACTGAGCCCAGCTCTGATGCTGGTGGCTGTGGCTTCAGTGTGTTGCAGGTCACTGGAGGAGGAAGTTTTGAAGAACTGACCTAACTCAGTTATCGCTCTCCTGGAGGAGCTGGACACACTCTGTTGTTTCTGACAGTTAAATCTGGGGGTCTCTGAGGTAGTCCTGGGGTCAGGCTCATACTGATGCTCTTGGAGTCCCTTCTTCTGGGCTAGAATGGCCCTGCCTTATGCACAGAAATCCCTGATCTTTTCCTCCTGTTGTGACAGACCCATACCAAGCACTTCCGAGGGCAGAGGCTTCTCTGGTTGCAGACATGGTATTGCAGGGTGATGGTGGTGGGGCAGGTAGGACACAGGGGTCAGCAGCCCAGGCTTGGGGCCATCTCTGGACACAGTCATGGGAAGGTAGCTATGGGGCGTCTGTGCCCTGAATAGCAGTGGCTGAGGCATGGGTTTTATGGAAGGAGGAGAAAGAGCAGCAGTAGGATGAGGAAGAAGAAAACTAACCAGTGCCGCCGTTACTCAGAGTGTTAGATCTTCTGATCAGATGCAAATATTTTCTTGAGTAATCCATAATCCCACATCATGTACTGGGAATGTGGTATGAGCTAAGGTTACTAATCTGATGAGAAGGAAGCCCAATGTGATTCTTCATTCAAGCTGGACAGGAGGACCTGGGTGAGGGGAGCACACCTGCTCCGGGGCAGTGAGCACAGAGAGTGGAGTTGCACACACATGCTGGAGTCTGCATCTTTATTGAGGTTTATTGGGGCAGTCATCAGAGGCTTGTTTGCTTCTGAGAGACTCCCTGGCTTGGGCTAGGACCAGGCTCCTGGGGCACCCAGAGGCTAGTCAGGCAGTGCTCAGGCTTTGGGACTTTCCCTCAGGCTGGCCAGGCTTCTGGGGCTCTTTTCCCTGTAGAACTTTATGGATCCAAGGCACATATGGGGAGATGTAAATGAAGTCCGCAGGAAGCTCAGCATTAGAACATCCGTGAGACACAATACCTCGGGCCACCCCAGCATCCCCAGGAATCCCCTGTGGGTTAGAGAAAGTATAACATGAGCAAATGTCATTGTCCTTTCCTACCCTCACCTCTCCTGGACCTATCAGCACCCGGCTAGCCCCCCAACGCCCAGAGTCAAGCCAGGATCCCTGGCTCCTGGTGGAGTCATACCTTAGAGTTGATGCCTTGTTTTCCTCTCTGGCGCAGACCCACAACTCATGGTCCTGTTTCCCTCCACCTCCTTCTTTCTCTTCTGGAGCCCTGTGTGGCAGACTGGGTTGGGAAGTTTGGATGCAGGACTTGGGTATGGGAAGAGGGAACTTAGGAGGATGATAGTTCCCACAGCCCTAGAAATCCATGAACACAGACACTAGTCACTGTCGTAGACAACTTTTAACCCCTCTCTGACCCCTCAGGAGGACACAGTCTCTCTGTGTGGGGAGGAGGTGTAAGTGTGTAATTCCTTGTATGCTAATCTGGTCTTCTTGCAATTGCCCACGCAGATTTCAAGTTTATGATTGTAAAATAGAAAGCGGTTGTTGTAGGCCTTTTCATCCATGAGTGTCAGCTTCACTTCTCTCAGAGTGTTCGATGATGGCTGGGTCACTGCTGTTTTTCCCCAGCAGGCCACCAGTCACATTCTCCCAGGTTGAATAAACATAGATGCAGTGGGCAAGGGAACTGTGCCTACAGCATAGGTCAGCCTGGCCTCGGTTTGTAGCTGTGAGGAGAGGAAGGGTCAATGGACTGCCAGTCCCAGGGAAGGGGGAATGTGGGTGTAGAGGCTGCCTGGGACAAGGCTGAGAGTTTCTCCCCAAGGGATGGTGATGCCACTGTGTGGGAGGGTGAATCCCAAGGAGATGGGTGGGAAGAGACAGCATGAGAAAGACACAGGCCAGGAGAAGTGCTAGGGAAGGGGGAATTGAGAAGGGCCAGAAAGATAATGGAACCTTCAGTAACATGACGCCATTGAGATGGGTTAAAAAGTTATAATTTGGGTGAACAGATGGTTCTGCCGCTTCAATCTTCTGCCATGTGGATTCTTTCTGTTTCACATCATGGACTCCCAGAGTGACAATAATGTTTCTGTGGAGAGAGAAAGAGAGGCAGGGGAAGGTTGCTGGTCTCCCAGGAAGGGCCTATTCTGAGCACAGGGATGTCAGCCCCTCCTCTTCCCAAGTCCAAGGCCAGCTGAGGGACTCAGATCATGCTCAGGACTGAGTTTCTCCCAGGCATTATAGTTGTTGTAGGAGGGGCAAGGGCTTGGTAGAGAGGTGGGACTGATGGTGGCCTTAGGACAAAAGGGACAGCATTGGGCTGCCTGGATCTGGGCTGCCTTGTCTAAAGCCTTGACTTCTGGAGAGGGAGATGGTAAGGGAAATGGCCCAGTTCTTGCAAACACACATGACCGACCATCTAGAGATAAGCAGAGCAGAAGAACCTCTCTTCAGGCTACTTCAAAGTTGTATGTAACTCTGGTTCCTACAGTTCCTCACATGAAAGATAGAAGTCAAAACTTTCTTACCTTCCTTTACAATGAGCAGCTGTCATCACAAATTTTTGACTTATGATAAATCTACGACAGCTGGAAAAATAACCCCTGTTGATTTCCAAATGAGCCATGTAGGGATTGGAATGTGATTTATCCTCAGTGTTACCAACCATCTCCTCTGAGACGGAGAACCCCAGGTCCCTATTGCAGGCTGATAGAGCTTCCCATGAGAGCACTGGGTGAGGAAGGTGCGATCAACGCTGGGGCGTCCCTTTGAGCCTCATCCTTACCTCCCATGTAGCTCAGCCCCTCCATGCATCCTTACCATGGATTTCCCTACCCCATTCACCCTCTCAGTCCTCATCTTATCTTTCACAACGCAATAACCAGTCTTGATTCAGAGTTGTTATTTCATTTGGGCATTTTATCATGTCCTCATCCTACTTCCTCAACAAAGTGGGGAGGGCCATGAATCAGAATCATAGGTATTTTGAGGAAAGCATGTTTAGGGGCTCTTCCAAAGTTGGTGTTCTGATTCTTTCTCTGAGAGTTCTTGTCCTTGGGAAAATGTCATCAACTGTATGAAAGCGTATGATGCTTCCAGGTTGAGATTTCCCTTAGGAACACTTGTAAAGGGCTCCTGCAGGGTTTTCTATGACCCAGGGTTTAGGGTTTTCTATGACTCAGGTCTGTTTGGAATGGGACCTAAGGGCCTGTGAGACAGGAAGTTACAGCCTAGACCCACCAGCTCCAGATTGAGGAGGCAAGAGAAAGACCAGCAAAAGGAGTAGGGCCTGCCTTTCCCCAGGGATGCTGCCCATGCTGCCTGTGGTAGTTGCTTCTGTCACCCCTCTCTGCCCCTGCTTTTGTAACTTTAGTAGTAGAAGAAAGAGGAGGGCTGGAAACCACATAAACCCCCTTGTCACATTTTTGTCTGTTACTCTGGCCTGGCTATCTCCCTCATCAGACGTTCTCATGACTTCCTCCGCTCTGCTGGCATTGAAACGGTGGTCAGATGCCAAGAGTCCTGGGATGAAGCTGGCAGTCTTTTCAAGCAGAAGCAGTTCTCTAGAAGCAGATTAGTAATACAACCAGAGGGAGAAGTTTTAGGTGCTTTGCTTAAACTAGAACCAGGATCAGGAAACTTGTCTTAAGTGTCCAGATAGAGAATATTTTCAACCCTGTGGCAACTGTTCAACTCTGCCTTTGTAGCACAAAAGCAACCAAAGAGAATATGGAAAAAAAATGCATGTGAATGTGTTTCTATAAAACTTTATTTACAAAAACAGGTAGGGGCTTTTGGTTTTTGGCTCAGAGGAGGACAAGGTGCAACTTTGGTTGTCTTGACTCCAGGTTCATCTGACACTAGCCGTGTCCACCATGCTTTAAAAGTTCGACTCCAATGAGATCTAGGTCACCTACTTTAGATGTACTGGTGGCAAAGTTGGTGTCATGTCCACCCTGGCCCCCCAAACCCTTTGGGTTTGTCTCCAGGAAAGGTTGGTGATGATATCACCAAGGAAACTGGTGACTGGAAGGGTCTGAGGACTACTGTGAAACTAACTATCAAGAACAGACAGGCCCAGATTGAAATGGTACCTTCTGCCTCTGCCCTCATCATCAAAGCCCTCGAGGAACTACCAAGAGACAGAAAGAAACAGAAAAACATCAAACACAACAGAAATATCACTTTTGATGTGATGGTCTACATTGCCAGACAGATGCGGCATAGATTTTAGCCAGAGAACTCTCTGGAACCATTAAAGAGATACTGGGGATGGCCCAGATGGTGGGCTGCAATGACAATGGCCACCACCTTAAGGACATCACAGATGCCATTACCAGTGGTGCCATTGAATGCCCAGCTAGTTAAAATGTACAATGAAAAATGGTTCAATAAAGGATCATTTGACACCCCTCAAAACAAACAAACAAACAAACACCTCCCAAACAGGTAGGGAGCTGATTTGGTCTGCAGGTCATAGTTTGCCAATCCCTGGTCTAGAACATCCGATCTTCTTTCAGTTCAAATAATCAATAGAAGAGTAGGATGTGGCAGCAAGAAAAGAAGGAACATGAGAACTATTTGATGAATATCCACAATATGTTTGGCACTGATAGGTCTTCACATGTATCTTCTCACTTGATCTTCATAATGGTCCTTTCGAGTAAACGTCATACAAAATTATGGAGCACTCTGTGGATATGCAGAATGTCACGTGGCAGCAAGAGCCACAGTTTAATCTGTCAGGTCCTGAAACTCAGACTTTTTCTATTCCACTACTCTGACTAAGAAGGGATGTTGGATGAAGGATTTAGTTCCATGAATGGAGAAACAAAGGGGATGTATCAAGAACATTTGTGTTTTCTGAGGATGTGGGGCTTTCTACCTACACATTGAGAGTCATACTTGATTTGACAATAAAGTGGTATGTGCCTCGGCCATTACTTGAAGTGTTACTCTGGACTCTTGTACGTGCCACTGAGGAAGGAAAAAACTTCTCAATAATGTGCCATTGATTACAAGATTTGTTTCTATTGCAAAGAGATTAAAATGTGAAATATTGAGTATTTCATAATGAATGACATATTTCTGGTGTATTTTACCTCATTTACCTTCACATCAACCCTGGAGTATTATTATTTTCATTTTACAGATGAAGAAATTGAGGCACGGCGAATTTGAATCCCATAAAATTCTGTATTCCATAAATATCAGAGCTAGGTGTTGATCTATATCTGTTTGATTCTAATCACACCATTTTTTCTTATATGACCCTTCTTTCCTGGACTGTAAAAACAAAATAAAACAAAACAAAACAAACAACAATAAGGATCTAGAGAGGATTTCTTTACCAGTTCCCATATTTTATAAAGTGCAATTCTTATAATCATTCCTTTCTTTTACCACTCAGAACGATTTTGCTTCTTTGACTGAACCCTAATTTATAGATAGGTTGGCACTGGAATTGGAACTAGAGGAACCTAAACTTAGTTTGTGAAATGGCTTTGGTTGTTGGTATTGGTTCTCTAGTCTAATATATTTAAGTTTTTTAATGATTCCTTTGTAAGTGGTGAAAAGTATTAGTTTTAAGTCGTGAGTGATCACTTATGGGAATGCAATAGCAAGCCCATTACTTAAATTATCACTGGCGAATATCTGTAATCAAAGACAAGGCTTTGTGTGGTCAAGTATTTGCTGCCATAGAACATATCAGTGTAAATAAGGAATATAACAGGGTTAGTGAATCACCTTTCTGTGCACTAAAAAACTCAGAAGGAAATGATTATCCTTGGGCATTAAATTTCAAACTTATATTTAAGAAAGAGTCTAGACATCTTCTATGACTGCCTTAAAAGGAGCTCCTATCTCACATAACCTCATGTCTGAGATTTCTGAAAACCCAACCGAAGTCTAATCCTCTGGGGGGCTTCCAACACATTTTGCATTACACAACTGGCAGGATCTCTTATATAAAATTAAGCCATTGGTTGGGAGGAAATAAAACTCTGAAAATTGGGATGGGAATATATTTGGGCAGATTCTGATTCTACATAATGTTATCACATGTGTGTCCACGTGCGCATGTAACGGTCCAGGTGTAGAGCAGCTTTATTACTGCCAGGATCCTTGTGCTGCCCCTTTATAATCACACACTTCCCTCTCCTGCTGTGGTCCTCCACCCCATCCCTAATCTCTCTTCAGTAATCTCTTCTCTATACCGTTGCCATTTTAAGAATATTATATAAATACATGTAGATCTGTATTTTGTATGTAACTTTTTGCAACCATTTTATAAATATTTAAAAATTCAATGTCTGATGTTTAATTTCATATACAGATATACAATTGAAATGTATATATTGACTCTGTAATGTAGAACCTTGCTAAGTCCACTGATTACGTTTAGTAGCTCTTTTGTACATTCCTGGGGATTTTCCACTTTATTCACTTGTGAATAAAGACAGTATTACTTTTTTCTTTCTAATTTATATACTTTTCATTTCTTCTGGATTTACGGGGCTTCCTTAGTTCTGCAGTACAGTGTGGAATAGGAGAATAACATTCTTGCTTTATTCCCAAATTCACAGGAGAGCAATTAGTCTTTTACCACTAAGTACATGTTTGGTATAGAGTCCCTTTATCAGTTTGAAGAAGTTCCTTTTTTTTTTTTTTTTATTTGAGACAGAGTCTCAAGCTGTCACCCTGGGTAGAGTGCCATGGTGTCACAGCTCACACCAACCTCAAACTCCTGGGCTTAAGCGATCCTCTTGCTTCAGCCTTCCAATAGCTGGGACTACAGGTGCCCGCCACAATGCCCGGCTATTTTTTGGTTATAGTTGTCATTGTTGTTTGGCAGGCCCGGGCTGGATTCGAACCCAAACCCACCAGATCCGGTGTATGTGGCTGGCGCCCTAGCTGCTTGAGCTACAGGTGCCAAGCCCGAAGAAGTTCCTTTCTATTCCTTGATTCGTGAGAGCTTTTATCATGAGTGATGTTGAGTTTCATTATAGACTTTTCCTGTATTGATGAAAGTGATCATATAGTTTTCCATTTTTAGTTTGTTAATATGGCAAATTATACTGATTTGACTTTAGAATATTTAATTTTGCATCTATTCTTGTGGTAGGGAGCCTCTGATTTGGCCCTCTATGATCCCTGCGTCCTGGTACTCAGGCTTCTGGGTCATCTCCTTCCTTGAGTGTGGGCTAGACTTCCAATCAATAGAATATTGTGGAAGTGATAGGATGATACTTTCAAGATTAGGTTACAAAAAGAATCTGGCTTCCCTCCTGAGGTCTTTATGTCTTTCTTCTTCTCTCTCATTCTTCTGCACTGGGAGGAGTGAGCGGGCATATATAAGCCTGTGGAAGGGCCCATATGGTGTGGCGATGAACTGCTGCCCTGGTACCACAGCCCATAGGGAACTGAAGCCAGCCTGTGTGGAATGAAAGCTTGTCAACTGCACTAGTGATCCTCACCTCTAGCCAGTTGAGGGTCTCACTCATTAGAGGGAAGTTGACCATGTATAGTATGTTTAGTAGGAGGCTGATAGATGGTGAGAAGCACTGGAACTGCCAGAAAAGAAAGGGAGAGACCAGGCACGGAGGCTTAGAAAGAGACACTTGGTGAATGACTTCAAATTTTATAAGAAATGCTGTATAAGAGAGGGAATAGTCTTGTCTCTAGGGGCTCAAAAGACAGAACTAAGGGTAGAAAGCACAGGGAAATGGTTTTTGCTCCACATGTTGATAGTTACTTTAGAATGTAATAAATTAGACAAGGGCAATCATGTTTAAGAAGAGTCCTGATTTATTCTTTGTATTTCCTAGAGGGACTAACGCATAGGGGTAGGGGAAAGGCAGTGAGGCCTGACTTCGACGGTTCTATCCATGTTGGGGTTTGTACAGCTTCCTCAGCCATTACAGGATGCAATGAACATTCCCTTTTTAGAAATCCCTGGTTGTGTCTATATAATTTTTTTTTTTTTTTTTTTTTTTTTTTTAGACAAAGTCTCACTCTTTCACCCTAGGTAAAGTGTAGTGGTGTCATCATAGTTCACTATAACCTCAAACTCCTGGCTCAAGTGATCCTCTTGCCTTAGCTTCCTGAGTAGTTGGGATTATAGGAGTGTGCCATTGATGCCCTGCTAATTTTTCTATTTTTAGTACAGATGGGGGTCTTACTCTTGCTTAGGCTGGTCTTGAACTCCTCAGCTTGAGTGGTCCCCTCATCTTGGCCTTCCAGAGTGCAAGGATTACAGGGCTGAGCCACCACACCCAGTCTATATATTCATTTTGAGACTTAAGCTGAATATAAGATACATTTATTACCTATGCTTTTTTTTTTTTTTTTGCAGTTTTTGGCTGGGGCTGGGTTTGAACCCGCCACCTCTGGCATATGGGGCCGGCGCCCTACTCCTTGGAGCCACAGGCGCTGCCCTACCTATGCTTTTTTGATGTAGAAAGAATGCTGCCCCAGGAAGATTAATTTTTCCAAGGATAGGGACTGGATAATTTATTTCTTCTGTACTTTAGCTTGTATCCATTTGTGGTTCTTTTATACTTAGCTTTAATTTGAAAGTTTACTTTGCTTCTGATCTTCCCTGTAGTTTAGCCCCTAGACGTAGGACTTCTGGTTTCTTCTTTATGCCTGAGGACATTCTCTCTTTCTCTCTTGTTCTTTTTCTTAAATTGTGATGGGGTTTGAAGAGGTCAGTGAACAAAGTAGCCATGGGAGTAGAAGGTTGGGGGAGGTAGAGTCCTATGTTTCTGGGGTGAGAGATGATGGGGAGCATTTCTTGTTTTTCTTTCTTGCTTCCATTGTAGATTTGTTGTAGACATGGAAACGGTTGGCTTTCTGTTTTCCCCCATTTTGTCTCATCTCCTTTCACCTCTATCTCCATTTATTCAGTATTCATATGAGGCAATCCTCAAGCCATCCTTTCCCCATAGTTTTGGGTAAAGTTCCTTATGGTTGGGATGCTTCTCTCATAAACCTTGTGATGCTGTCAGTCCTTCTATCAGCTCTCAGCATCAGCCAGGCCAGTAACGAACAATTCTCTGCATCTTAGAATCAGATTTATCAATGGCTATCTTCTTATATCTGGTGGACTTTGGAAGAGGCCTGTAATGGCACAAACTGTCATTTTCATGTGCCTTGTTTGATTTGTGGTCACTGCCAGGAATGGAATCACTTCTGAGCCAGTGTGGCAGGACTCAGAGGGCTCAGCCTCAAGCTACCTTTTATGCTCTCTCCATCTGTGGTCTCAATAGGGTGGGTATTCATTTAATTGAGGGGTGTATTCAGGACTCTTCATTTAGCCCCCCAGGACCGGAAAACAATGTTTCCCAGATAATGATTCTTTCTTTTAGTTGCTCCTTATTCCTGCAGTTCCCTATCTCTTAGCACAACTATTTAGGAAAAACTTCTTCTTTCCCTAGGTGCTATTCCTGATTGATACAATTGTGATCATCTTAATCCCTCCACTATGATGTCATAGTGGAGAGATTAAGCTCCAAGATCTCTTGTGAAGGACCAATCTCTCTGTGCTTGTAAGGGAAATGTCACAAGAAGAGGGCAGTAAATTTCCCAGGACAAATATCTCTGAGTTAAGTAAGGGCAATGATCTCATCATCAAGGCTTGAGAAAGGTTATACCTCTTTCCTCCTTTCCTTTGTCCTTTCTTCTCTCCCTCCCTCCATTTTTTTCTCACTCTCTCTTTCTCTCTTTTCTTTCTTGACAGAGTCTCACTCTGTTGCCCTGGGTAGAGTGCCATGGAGTCATCATAGCTCACAGCAACCTCAAACTCTTGGGTTCAAGAGATTCTCTTGCCTCAGCCTCCCAAACAACTGGGACTACAGGCACCTGCCACAAGGTCTGGCTAGTTTTTCCTTTTTTGGTAGAGATGGGGTATTGCTCTTGCTCAGGCTGGTCTCCAATTCTTGAGGAGTAAGATTTCAGCAGAGATCAACCCCAAAGAAACTTTGAGTTCTGTGTCAAAGTATAGGTGGGGGTTTTGTTTCTCCCTCCCTCACACCTCGGAAAGTCAGCAGGATCTTAATTTGCTGGAGAACACTTCTACACTCATAAGGCCAAAAGTTGCTGCCACTAGCGAACTGGGAGCTTCTTGAAAACAAAGCAACAGACTTCCAGCCCTCTTGGCACCTGTAGTCCAAGCTACTCAGGAGGCTGAGGCAAGAGAATTGCTTAAGCCCAGGAGTTTGCGGTTGCTGTGAGCTGTGATGCCATGGCACTCTATCCAGGGTGACAGCTTGAGACTCTGTTTCAAAAAAGAAATATGGGATTTTGGTTTCAGGGAGGTGGAGCAAGATGGCAGCCGAGTAACAGCTTCCTTGCATCTGGGCACCGTGAGTCTGGGGAGATAGGACTCCAGGCATCTCTGGCTGGTGGGATCTGCCTATCATCACCCCTGAGAGGATACAGGGAGTCAGCGAGAGACTTCTGGACCCCAAGAGGAGGACTAAAACAGTGGAAAACCGGCAAGTGGTCGCGTGTGTTCAATCCGTCTAAACCCGCCCGCAACTGTAAGTTCAGTAGCAGCGAGACTGCAAACCAGAAAGGCCTTACCTGTGAACTGTTTTGGTGTCTTTGGACTTGGCACTCAGCTGAACTGCCTTGGGGAGAGCCTGAGTGGGAGTGCGGAGAACTTTGGCCTTTGTCTAGGGCCCCAGTCTGAGCCGCTGAGCCAGACGGAGCTAATAGTATTTGGCTCTGGGTCACAGGCAGACATTGTGAGCGATCTGCCCCGGCAAGCTCCGCCCTCAGGGTCGCAGAGCTGGAATTGGGTGGGAGCTGGTAACCCAGCGACCAAGTAGCCTAAGGGCGGGGTCTGAGCCGCCTTGCAGCCCTAACCCTTGGGGGCAGAGGGAGACCAGTTTTGACACACAGGGTAAGTGGATAGCCACTTCAGCAGTGATTCCAGCGACAAGCACTTCCCTGAGAAAGCTTCTGCTCAGTAAGTGAACAAGTTCAAAGTGCCTTTTAAGTGGGCAGAAGAGAGATTTAGGGTGTCTACCTGCTGGGGTTTGAGAAAGTAGCAGCCTCCAGTTGTATCAGAACTGTGATTAACATCTCATACCCCAGAAGACCACGTGTTGCCCAGACAATATTCAACAACATATATATACTGCTTTGTTTTTGGTTGTGTTTTTTTTTTTTTTTTTTTGGTTTGGTTGTTTTTTCTGTTTATCTTGATGTTGTGGATTGTTGTTTTGTTTTTTAAGCTCAACCGTTTCCATACAGATCCTTTTTCTTTCTCAATTTTTCTAGTTTAATTATAATTTCCCATTGCTGCCTATTTCAATAATTAGAACTTCATTTTTGTTAGTGTTTCTACCGCTATTATTTGGTTTTTCCAGCCAATTTTATCCCGTAAAGTTTTCTGTTTGCTTGTTTTGGTTTGATTTATAGCATTTTTGTCTTTCCTCTCTACTTTGTGGAGGTGGGGTACTGTGTCTGATCAGGTTAGCAAAGAGCTGCTGACCTCAAGGGAACCACCCAACTGGGCACTCCCAGAAGGTGTTTTTTTTTTTTTAAGGTTGTATCAAAGTACCCTACTGTACACCTATATTGCTCTGTCTCCCTCTTTCTGTGCCTCTCTTCTTTTTGTCAATATTCCTTTTACCCACCCCCTCTCCTTTCTCTATTTTTCTTTTTTTTTTCCTTATCACTCGGTCCTCCTTTCTTTCATCCCTTTTTTGCTCTTAAACCTTCTCACCCTTCTGGTCCTGTAACCCTTAGTCCACAGGCACGAGAACTTAAAGAGCAAGAGGAAGTGAAAGGAAAATTAGGGCAAGGAAACAGATAAAAGAAATCACCCATGAGGAAGAATCAGCAGAAAACTCCAGGCAACATGAAGAACCAGTCCAGAACAACCCCGCCAAGGGACCATGAGGTAGCTACTGCAGAGGATTCCACCTATACAGAAATGTTAGGAATGACAGAAAGGGAATTTAGAATACACACGTTGAAAACAATGTAAGAAATGATGGAAACAATGAAGGAAACTGCTAATAAAGTGGAAAATAACCAAAAGGAAATCCAAAAACAGAATCAAATCAGAGATGAACGATATGAAGAATATAAAAAGGATATAGCAGAGCTGAAGGAAATGAAACAGTCAATCAGGGAACTTAAAGATGCAATGGAAAGTATCAGCAACAGGTTAGACCATGCAGAAGAAAGAATTTCAGAGGTAGAAGACAAAGTTTTTGAGATAACTCAGATAGTAAAAGAGGCAGAAAAGAAGAGAGAGAAAGCAGAACGTTCACTGTCAGAATTATGGGACTTTATGAAGCGTTCCAACATACGAGTTATAGGAATTCCAGAAGGGGAAGAAGAATGCACCAGAGGAATGGAAGCCATACTAGAGAATATTATAAAAGAAAATTT
This sequence comes from Nycticebus coucang, assembly GCF_027406575.1. Classification (NCBI taxonomy): domain Eukaryota; kingdom Metazoa; phylum Chordata; class Mammalia; order Primates; family Lorisidae; genus Nycticebus; species Nycticebus coucang. The sequence goes on along the minus strand of NC_069785.1, from coordinate 29,583,064 downwards.
CCCAAATATCACCAAAGATTCTGACACACTGCTTTCAGAGGGCTATTGGACCCCAGGTTGCCTCAACTCTAACCGAGCTTCTCCAAGACACACTGTGATGAACCTGTCCAAAGTCAAGACAAAAGAAAAGATTCTGCAAGCTGCCAGGAGTAAGCACCAGTTGACCTACAGGGGCAAATCCATCAGAGTGACCACAGACTTCTCTAATGAAACTTTCCAAGCAAGGAGACAATGGTCATCTACCTTTAATCTACTTAAACAGAACAATTTCCAGCCCAGAATTCTGTACCCTGCTAAGCTAAGCTTCAAAATTGATGGAGAAATCAAATCATTTACGGATATACAAACATTGAGGAAATTCGCCACAACAAGACCAGCTCTACAGGAAATACTTCAACCTGTTCTGCACACTGACCACCACAATGGATCAGCAGCAAAGTAAGAACTCAGAAATTAAAGGACAGAACCAAACCTCCACACTGATGCAAAAGACAAAACTAAGCAATGGACTCTCACAAAATAAGATGAATAGAATACTACCACACTTATCAATTATCTCAATAAATGTTAATGGCTTGAATTCCCCACTGAAGAGACATAGATTGGTTGACTGGATTAAAAAACACAAGCCATCCATTTGCTGTCTGCAAGAAACACACCTGGCTTCAAAAGACAAATTAAAGCTCCGAGTCAAGGGTTGGAAGACAATTTTTCAGGCAAATGGAATTCAGAAGAAAAGAGGAGTTGCAATCATTTTCAGATACATGTGGATTTAAAGCAACTAAAGTCAAAAAAGACAAAGATGGTCACTTTATATTGGTCAAGGGAAAAATACAACAAGAAGACATTTCAATTCTAAATATCTATGCACCCAATTTAAATGCTCCCAGATTCTTGAAACAGACCTTACTCAGTCTGAGCAATATGATATCTGATAATACCATAAAAACAGGGGACCTTAACACTCCTCTTACAGAGCTGGACAGATCCTCTAAACAGAAATTAAACAAGGATATAAGAGACTTAACTGAGACCCTAGAACAACTGTGCTTGATAGACGCATATAGAACACTCCATCCCAAAGATAAAGAATATACATTCTTCTCATCACCCCATGGAACATTCTCCAAAATTGATCATATCCTGGGACACAAAACAAATATCAACAGAATCAAAAGAATTGAAATTTTACCTTGTATCTTCTCAGACCATAAGGCACTAAAGGTGGAACTCAACTCTAACAAAAATGCTCGACCCCACCCAAATTCATGGAAATTAAACAATCTTCTGTTGAATAACAGATGGGTGCAGGAAGAAATAAAACAGGAAATCATTAACTTCCTTGAGCATAACAACAATGAAGACACAAGCTACCAAAACCTGTGGGATACTGCAAAAGCAGTTTTGAGAGGAAAATTCATCGCTTTAGATGCCTACATTCGAAAAACAGAAAGAGAGCACATCAACAATCTCACAAGAGATCTTGTGGAATTGGAAAAAGAAGAACAATCTAAGCCTAAACTCAGTAGAAGAAAAGAAATATCCAAAATCAAATCAGAGATCAATGAAATTGAAAACAAAAGAATCATTCAGAAAATTAATGAAACAAGGAGTTGGTTTTTTGAAAAAATAAATAAAATAGATAAACCATTGGCCAGACTAACGCGGAATAGAAAAGTAAAATCTCTAGTAACCTCAATCAGAAATGATAAAGGGGAAATAACAACTGATCCCACAGAGATACAAGACATCATCTCTGAATACTACCAGAAACTCTATGCCCAGAAATTTGACAATGTGAAAGAAATGGATCAATATTTGGAATCACACCCTCTCCCTAGACTCAGCCAGGAAGAAATAGAGCTCCTGAACAGACCAATTTCAAGCACTGAGATCAGAGAAACAATAAAAAAGCTTCCAACCAAAAAATGCTCTGGTCCAGATGGCTTCACTCCAGAATTCTATCAAACCTTCAAGGAAGAGCTTATTCCGGTACTGCAGAAATTATTCCAAAAAATTGAGGAAGAAGGAATCTTCCCCAACACATTCTATGAAGCAAACATCACCCTGATACCAAAACCAGGAAAAGACCCAAACAAAAAGGAGAATTTCAGACCAATTTCACTCATGAACATAGACGCAAAAATCCTCAACAAAATCCTAGCCAATAGATTACAGCTTATCATCAAAAAAGTCATTCATCATGATCAAGTAGGCTTCATCCCAGGGATGCAAGGCTGGTTTAACATACGCAAGTCCATAAACGTTATCCACCATATTAACAGAGGCAAAAATAAAGATCACATGATCCTCTCAATAGATGCAGAAAAAGCATTTGATAAAATCCAGCATCCTTTTCTAATTAGAACACTGAAGAGTATAGGCATAGGTAGCACATTTCTTTCTTTTTTTTTTTTTTTGGCCGGGGCTGGGTTTGAACCCGCCACCTCCGGCATATGGGACCGGCGCCCTACCCGCTGAGCCACAGGCGCCGCCCATAGGTGGCACATTTCTAAAACTGATTGAAGCTATCTATGACAAACCCACAGCCAATATTTTACTGAATGGAGTAAAACTGAAAGCTTTTCCTCTTACAACTGGAACCAGACAAGGTTGTCCTCTGTCACCTTTACTATTCAACGTAGTGCTGGAAGTTCTAGCCAATACAATTAGGCAAGACAAGGAAATAAAGGGAATCCAAATGGGAGCAGAGGAGGTCAAACTCTCCCTCTTTGCTGATGACATGATCTTATACTTAGAGAACCCCAAAGACTCAACCACAAGACTCCTAGAAGTCATCAAAAAATACAGTAATGTTTCAGGATATAAAATCAATGTCCACAAGTCAGTAGCCTTTGTATATACCAATAACAGTCAAGATGAGAAGCTAATTAAGGGCACAACTCCCTTCACCATAGTTTCAAAGAAAATGAAATACCTAGGAATATACCTAACGAAGGAGGTGAAGGACCTCTATAAAGAAAACTGTGAAATCCTCAGAAAGGAAATAGCAGAGGATATTAACAAATGGAAGAACATACCATGCTCATGGATGGGAAGAATCAACATTGTTAAAATGTCTATACTTCCCAAAGCAATCTACCTATTCAATGCCATTCCTATCAAAATACCAACATCGTACTTTCAAGATTTGGAAAAAATGATTCTGCGTTTTGTATGGAACCAGAAAAAACCCCGTATAGCTAAGGCAGTTCTTAGTAACAAAAATAAAGCTGGGGGCATCAGCATACCAGATTTTAGTCTGTACTACAAAGCCATAGTGCTCAAGACAGCATGGTACTGGCACAAAGACAGAGACATAGACACTTGGAATCGAATTGAAAACCAAGAAATGAAACTAACATTTTACAACCACCTAATCTTTGATAAACCAATAAGAACATACGTTGGGGGAAAGACTCCCTATTCAATAAATGGTGTTGGGAGAACTGGATGTCTACATGTAAAAGACTGAAACTGGACCCACACCTTTCCCCACTCACAAAAATTGATTCAAGATGGATAAAGGACTTAAATTTAAGGCATGAAACAATAAAAATCCTCCAAGAAAGCATAGGAAAAACACTGGAAGATATTGGCCTGGGGAAAGACTTCATGAAGAAGACTGCCATGGCAATTGCAACAACTACAAAAATAAACAAATGGGACTTCATTAAACTGAAAAGCTTCTGTACAGCTAAGGAGGCAATAACCAAAGCAAAGAGACAACCTACACAATAGGAAAGGATATTTGCATATTTTCAATCAGACAAAAGCTTGATAACTAGGATCTATAGAGAACTCAAATTAATCCACATGAAAAAAGCCAACAATCCCTTATATCAATGGGCAAGAGACATGAATAGAACTTTCTCTAAAGACGACAGACGAATGGCTAACAAACACATGAAAAAATGTTCATCATCTCTATATATTAGAGAAATGCAAATCAAAACAACCCTGAGATATCATCTAACCCCAGTGAGAATGGCCCACATCACAAAATCTCAAAACTGCAGATGCTGGCGTGGATGTGGAGAGAAGGGAACACTTTTACACTGCTGGTGGGACTGCAAACTAGTACAACCTTTCTGGAAGGAAGTATGGAGAAACCTCAAAGCACTTAAGCTAGACCTCCCATTTGATCCTGCAATCCCATTACTGGGCATCTACCCAGAAGGAAAGAAATCCTTTCATCATAAGGACACTTGTACTAGACTGTTTATTGCAGCTCAATTTACAATTGCCAAAATGTGGAAACAGCCTAAATGCCCACCAACCCAGGAATGGATTAACAAGCTGTGGTATATGTATACCATGGAATACTATTCAGCCATTAAAAAAAATGGAGACTTTACATCCTTCGTATTAACCTGGATGGAAGTGGAAGACATTATTCTTAGTAAAGCATCACAAGAATGGAGAAGCATGAATCCTAAGTACTCAATTTTGATATGAGGACAATTAATGACAATTATGGTTATGGGGGGGGGAAACAGAAAGAGGGAAGGAGGGAGGTGGGTGGGGCCTTGGTGTGTGTCACACTTTATGGGGGCAAGACATGACTGCAAGAGGGACTTTACCTAACAATTGCAATCAGTGTAACTGGCTTATTGTACCCTCAATGAATCCTCAACAATAAAAAAAAAAAAAAAGAAATATGGGATTTTGTAAAATAGCTAAATATAAGAATCATAGGAACTCTGAGGGTGAAGAAAGAAAAAGCATGCAGCCTGGAAAGCCTATGTAATCAAGGAAAAATTCCCTGGTAGAGAATTAGACATCCAGATACAAGAACTTCAATGAACATCTGAGAAATTTATTACAAAGAGGCAATATGTCTTGACTATATAGCCAAGACATATAGTCATCTGTTGTCTAAAGTCAACACAAAGAAGGAATTCTTGTGAACCATTAGGTGAAAATGCCAGTAATGTACAAAGGAAAACCCATCAGTCTAACTGCTGAATTCTTACCAGAGACCTTACAAGCCAGAAGGGATTGGGGTCCTATCTTCAGTCATCTGAAACAGAATAACCACCAACCTAGAATTTTGTATCTGGCAAAACTAGGTTTCATACATGAAAGGGAAAAGATAAAACTTTTTGGGAGGGGAGATGGGAGGTTTGATAGAGGGAGGGTGAAAAGTGGAACCACACCTATGGAGCATATTGCAAGGGTACGAGTCAAATCTGTCAAGTGTAGAACATAAATGTCTTAACACAATAATTAAGTAAACGAGGCGAAAGCTATGTTGATTGGTTTGATGTAACCATGTCAGAGTGTATAAAAAAATCAACACATTGTACCCCACATATGCATAAATGTATTCATGATCTATGTGTATATGACTTAATAAAAAAAACTTAAAAAAAAACTTTTTAAGACAAGCAAACACTGAGGGAACTTGTCATAAACAAACCTGTCCTGGAGGGAATATTCAGAACTGCATTAAACATAGATCAGCACAAAAGACACCCACCAGTGTAAAATCACCCAAAAGCTAAAGCTCACAGGTCATGTAAAATAATAGTATGGGATGAAAAACAAGGCAATAAGGTACTACCTAACATGGTGAATGGAACAGCATCACACATACCAATTCTGTCACTCAACAGTTGAATGCCCCACTCAAAAAACATAGGCTTCTGAGTAAATAAAAAAACACATTAGAAGATGTTAGAAGACATCTAAAAAAACACATTAGAAGAACATCTAATATATTAGATCTAATATATTAGAAGAACATCTAATATATTGAATCTCACACAGATTCAAGGTGAAGGTATGAAAAAAATAATCCATGCAAACAGGAACCGAAAGAGAGCAGGTGAAGCCATCCTTGTATCAGATAAAATTGGCCTTAAATCAACACTGTAAAAAAAAAAGGACAAACTGGTTGTTATATAATAGTAAAGAGAACAATGCAACAAGAAGATGTAACAGTAACAATGCTAAATAGATATGGACTTACCGCAGGAGCTCCCAGATTCATAAAACAAATTCCATTACATCTGAGCAAAGAAATAAATGGTAGCATTGTAATTGCTGGGTAATTCAATGCCCACTGACAAAAATGGACAGATAATCCAAGTAGAAAATAAGTAAAGAACATTGGTCTTAATCTGTACACTAGAACAAATTGACCTAATAGACATTCTTAGAACATTCTACCCCCAAACTATTGAATATACATTCTTCTCATCAGCACATGGGACATCCCCCAATATTGATCATATCTTAGGCCACAAAACATGTCTCAAAAATTATTTTAAATAGAAATCATACCATGTATCTTCTCACACTATAGTGGAATAAAACTAGAAATCAATTCCAAAAGAAATACTCATGTTTACAGAAAGTCATGGAAATTAAATAACCTGCTGCAAAAAGATTATTGAGCCAATAATGAAATTAGATGAAAATCAAAAGATTACACAAGCTGGGTCGGCACCTGTGGCTCAAGTGGCTAAGGCGCCAGCCACATACACCTGAGCTGGCGGGTTCGAATCCAGCCTGGGCCTGCCAAACAACAATGACGGCTGCAACCAAAACAATAGCCGGGCATTGTGGTAGGTGCCTATAGTCACAGCTACTTGGGAAGTGGAGGCAGAAGAATGACTTAAGCCCAGGAGTTTGAGGTTGCTGTGAGCTGTGATGCCACAGCACTCTACCCAGGGCAACAGCTTGAGGCTCTGTCTCAAAAACAAAACAAAACAAAACAAAAGAAAAAAGAAGATTACGTAAACTGAATGACAAAGGGGACATAAACTGTCAAAATCTATGGGATTTGGCAAAAGCAGACCTAACGGGAAAATTCATAATCTTAAATAGGTACATCAGAAAGACAGAAAGATCACATTTTAACAATGAAATATCACATCTTTTTTTTTTTTTTTTTGTAGAGACAGAGTCTCACTTTATGGCCCTTGGTAGAGTGCCGTGGCCTCACACAGCTCACAGCAACCTCCAACTCCTGGGCTTAAGCGATTCTCTTGCCTCAGCCTCCCAAGTAGCTGGGACTACAGGCGCCCGCCACAACGCCCGGCTATTTTTTGGTTGCAGTTTGGCCGGGGCTGGGTTTGAACCTGCCACCCTCGGTATATGGGGCCGGCGCCTTACCGATTGAGCCACAGGTGCTGCCTGAAATATCACATCTTAAAGAACTAGAAGAGAAAGAACAAACCAAACCCAAAGCTAGCAGAAGAAAACAGATAATAAAGGTCAGAGCAGAACTAAATGAAATGGAAAACAAACACACAAAGGATCAATGTAACAAAAAGTTGGTTCTTAAAAAGATAAACAAAATTGATAGACCTCTTGCTGGACAGAATAGAAGAATAGAAGAAGGACGCAAATAACCTCAAGCAGAAATGAAAAAGGAGATATTACAACTGATACCACTGAAATACAAAGTATCATTTGTGAATACTATGAGGATCTCTATGAACAAGAAACACAACCTCCCAAGACTTAATCAGGAAGAAGAAATAGAACTCCTGAACAGATCAATAACAAGCAGTGAGATCGAAGCAATAAAAATCTAACAACAACAACAACAAAGTCCTGGACCAGACAGGTTCACAACCTATAAAGAACTGGTATCTATCCTACAGAAACAATTCCATTATATGGAGTAGGAAGAAATCCTCTGTAACACATTCTATGAAGTCACTGTGGTTCCAAAGCCAGAAAAGAACACAACAAAAAAAGAAGAAAACCACAGACCAAGGTGATTTGAAGCCACTAGCCCTGGTGCACGTGGCCAGCGCCCTAACCACTGAGTTATGGGCGTCCATCCAGCAATTTTTTTAAATTCCCCATATGATTTCAATGTGCAGCTACCATTGAGAATTGCTATTCTAGCAGAAATTTACTCATATTTTTATCTTAGAAAACTCACACGCATAGTGACCAACTGGTAGAGATGTAATATGCAGCACCTGACGAGTGTGTCACTTCCCAACATAAAACCCTATACTGTCACTGGGGAAGTGAACAATAATCCCTGCATAGAATGAAGAAGCAAAAAACTAAACCAAGATTAATTAAAGAGAAAATCCTGGTTAATTTTGTTAAGACAGACAAAGACTTTTTGAACATCTTGGATTTCTTTTTTATAAAATTAAAATAAACAGAGAATTGGGAGAAGTGGTCCTGAAAGCTGTGAGTTAGGGAGTGGAAGAAGAACCAACCAGAAATCAAAATAAAACAAAGGAAAACACTTCATATCAATATATGCCTAAAGAGTGTAGAGGCCAGTGTTTTCTAACTGTCGATGGAATTCCTGACGGGTGGTTCCTATTTGTGTAAGGTGGAATAAGGAAGGTAGCGATACAGTATGCAGTTGCCATGGTACCCATGTTCCAATTAACAAAATAAGTAGTCATTATTTTACTTTGAAAGATATTTTGGAGCACTTATTTTCATTCCAAAGATGCATCTCATGCACTGTTGACAACAGCATCCCGAGGAATGAAATAGATGGGTGATCTACTAACGTCCTACTGGCACACAGAAACAAAATTATTCTAGATCTAGAGGCAGAAATACAGGCTGAGGCACCATGATATGGTTTTTTTTTTTTATTGTTGGGGATTCATTGAGGGTACAATAAGCCAGGTTACACTGATTGCAATTGTTAGGTAAAGTCCCTCTTGCAATCATGTCTTGCCCCCATAAAGTGTGACACACACCAAGGCCCCACCCACCTCCCTCCTTCCCTCTTTCTGTCCCCCCCCCATAACCATAGTTGTCATTAATTGTCCTCATATCAAAATTGAGTACATAGGATTCATGCTTCTCCATTCTTGTGATGCTTTACTAAGAATAATGTCTTCCACTTCCATCCAGGTTAATACGAAGGATGTAAAGTCTCCATTTTTTTTTAATGGCTGAATCATGATATGGTTTTACTTTCTGTCTTTACCTCTAAATCAGTTAAGAGACTGAGATCTTCTCAGTTGAGGAGACAGGTGTCTTCAAGGGTACAGGTATAATCTGTAAATTTTCTTCAAGCTGACCACAGAAGAGACTGTGGCCAGACAAAAAGAGAAAACCCTTTCTCTGGTTGTTAAATGCAGGCTCTGAACTGATGCTCGTCTTAACTGCTACCATACTCCCCTGGTCAGAGTGAAAACTAATGGAGGTCAGGAGATCGATTACTTTCCTATTGTTGCTGTAACAAGCCACCACAAACATAGTGACTTAAAACAACACACATTTATTATCTTACAGTTCCAGAGCTAAGAAGTCCAAAATCAGTCTTAATAAGCTAAAATCACAGTGTCAGCAGGGCTATGCTCCTTTTGGAAACTCTATGGAGGAATCCATTTCTTTATATTTTCCAGTTCATAGAGGCTATCTGTATTTCTTGGCTCATGGCTCCTTCCATCTTCAAAGCCAGTAATCATGTCACTCTGGCTTCTGCTTCCATCCTCACACCTTCTTCTTTGAGTCTGACTCTTCTACCTCCCTCTTACAAAGACTCTTTGGATTGGGCCCACCTGGAAAATCCAGGATACTCTTCCCATCTGAATATGTTTAACTTATTTATATCTGCAAAGATCCTTTTGCCACATAAAGCAACATATTCACAGGTTCTTGGGGTCAAAATGTGGACCTCTTCACCGGGCCATTATTTAGTCTCCCCCAGGTGTCCATCTCATATCAACCCAGTGGCAGTACAGAGCCATTCAGTGGTTGTTGTCTAGTGTTAACAGATTTAGCAAATAAAAATATAAGATTCCAGTCAAATTTGAAGTTCAGATAAACAACAAATATATATATTTTTGTATGTCCTATGTAATATTTCACTTACTTGGGATATACTTATACTAACCAAGTTATTGTTTATCTGAGTTTCAAATTTACTTATTTATTTATTTATTTATTTTTTATTTTTTTTTTATTGTTGAGGATTCATTGAGGGTACAATAAGCCAGGTTACACTGATTGCAATTCTTAGGTAAAGTCCCTCTTGCAATCATGTCTTGCCCCCATAAAGTGTGACACACACTAAGGCCCCACGCCCCTCCCTCCGTCCCTCTTTCTGCTTCCCCCCCCCTAACCTTAATTGTCATTAATTATCCTCATATCAAAATTGAGTACATAGGATTCATGCTTCTCCATTCTTGTGATGCTTTACTAAGAATAATGTCTTCCACTTCCATCCAGGTTAATACGAAGGATGTAAAGTCTCCATTTTTTTTAATAGCTGAATAGTATTCCATGGTATACATATACCACAGCTTGTTAATCCATTCCTGGGTTGGTGGGCATTTAGGCTGTTTCCACATTTTGGTGATTATAAATTGAGCTGCAATAAACAGTCTAGTACAAGTGTCCTTATGATAAAAGGATTTTTTTTTTTTTTATTGTTGGGGATTCATTGAGGATACAATAAGCCAGTTACACTGATTGCAATTGTTAGGTAAAGTCCCTCTTGCAATCATGTCTTGCCCCCATAAAGTGTGACACACACTAAGGCCCCACCCTCCTCCCTCCATCCCTCTTTCTGCTTCCCCCCCATAAACTTAATTGTCATTAATTGTCCTCATATCAAGATTGAGTACATAGGATTCATGCTTCTCCATTCTTGTGATGCTTTACTAAGAATAATGTCTTCCACTTCCATCCAGGTTAATACGAAGGATGTAAAGTCTCCATTTTTTTTAATAGCTGAATAGTATTCCATGGTATACATATACCACAGCTTGTTAATCCATTCCTGGGTTGGTGGGCATTTAGGCTGTTTCCACATTTTGGCAATTGTAAATTGAGCTGCAATAAACAATCTAGTACAAGTGTCCTTATGATAAAAGGATTTTTTTCCTTCTGGGTAGATGCCCAGTAATGGGATTGCAGGATCAAATGGGAGGTCTAGCTTGAGTGCTTTGAGGTTTCTCCATACTTCCTTCCAAAAAGGTTGTACTAGTTTGCAGTCCCACCAGCAGTGTAAAAGTGTTCCCTTCTCTCCACATCCACGCCAGCATCTGCAGTTTTGAGATTTTGTGATGTGGGCCATTCTCACTGGGGTTAGATGATATCTCAGGGTTGTTTTGATTTGCATTTCTCTAATATATAGAGATGATGAACATTTTTTCATGTGTTTGTTAGCCATTCGTCTGTCGTCTTTAGAGAAAGTTCTATTCATGTCTCTTGCCCATTGATATAAGGGATTGTTGGCTTTTTTCATGTGGATTAATTTGAGTTCTCTATAGATCCTAGTTATCAAGCTTTTGTCTGATTGAAAATATGCAAATATCCTTTCCCATTGTGTAGGTTGTCTCTTTGCTTTGGTTATTGTGTCCTTAGCTGTACAGAAGCTTTTCAGTTTAATGAAGTCCCATTTGTTTATTTTTGTAGTTGTTGCAATTGCCATGGCAGTCTTCTTAATGAAGTCTTTCCCCAGGCCAATATCTTCCAGTGTTTTTCCTATGCTTTCTTGGAGGATTTTTATTATTTCATGCCTTAAATTTAAGTCCTTTATCCATCTTGTATCAATTTTTGTGAGTGGATAAAGGTGTGGGTCCAGTTTTAGTCTTTTACATGTAGACATCCAGTTCTCCCAACACCATTTATTGAATAGGGAGTCTTTCCCCCAACGTATGTTCTTGTTTGGTTTATCGAAGATTAGGTGGTTGTAAGATGTTAGTTTCATTTCTTGGTTTTCAATTTGATTCCAAGTGTCTATGTCTCTGTTTTTGTGCCAGTACCATGCTGTCTTGAGCACTATGGCTTTGTAGTACAGACTAAAATCTGGTATGCTGATGCCCCCAGCTTTATTTTTGTTACTAAGAACTGCCTTAGCTATATGGGGTTTTTTCCAGTTCCATACAAAACGCAGAATCATTTTTTCCAAATCTTGAAAGTACGATGTTGGTATTTTGATAGGAATGGCATTGAATAGGTAGATTGCTTTGGGAAGTATAGACATTTTAACAATGTTGATTCTTCCCATCCATGAGCATGGTATGTTCTTCCATTTGTTAATATCCTCTGCTATTTCCTTTCTGAGGAGTTCATAGTTTTCTTTATAGAGTTCCTTCACCTCCTTCATTAGGTATATTCCTAGGTATTTCATTTTCTTTGAGACTATGGTGAAGGGAGTTGTGTCCTTAATTAGCTTCTCATCTTGACTGTTATTGGTGTATACAAAGGCTACTGACTTGTGGACATTGATTTTATATCCTGAAACATTACTGTATTTTTTTTTTTTTTTTTTTATTGTTGGGGATTCATTGAGGGTACAATAAGCCAGTTACACTGATTGCAATTGTTAGGTAAAGTCCCTCTTGCAATCATGTCTTGCCCCCATAAAGTGTGACACACACTAAGGCCCCACCCTCCTCCCTCCATCCCTCTTACTGCTTCCCCCCCCCATAAACTTAATTGTCATTAATTGTCCTCATATCAAGATTGAGTATATAGGATTCATGCTTCTCCATTCTTGTGATGCTTTACTAAGAATAATGTCTTCCACTTCCATCCAGGTTAATACGAAGGATGTAAAGTCTCCATTTTTTTTAATAGCTGAATAGTATTCCATGGTATACATATACCACAGCTTGTTAATCCATTCCTGGGTTGGTGGGCATTTAGGCTGTTTCCACATTTTGGCAATGGTAAATTGAGCTGCAATAAACAGTCTAGAACAAGTGTCCTTATGATAAAAGGATTTTTTTCCTTCTGGGTAGATGCCCAGTAATGGGATTGCAGGATCAAATGGGAGGTCTAGCTTGAGTGCTTTGAGGTTTCTCCATACTTCCTTCCAGAAAGGTTGTACTAGTTTGCAGTCCCACCAGCAGTGTAAAAGTGTTCCCTTCTCTCCACATCCACGCCAGCATCTGCAGTTTTGAGATTTTGTGATGTGGGCCATTCTCACTGGGGTTAGATGATATCTCAGGGTTGTTTTGATTTGCATTTCTCTAATATATAGAGATGATGAACATTTTTTCATGTGTTTGTTAGCCATTCGTCTGTCGTCTTTAGAGAAAGTTCTATTCATGTCTCTTGCCCATTGATATAAGGGATTGTTGGCTTTTTTCATGTGGATTAATTTGAGTTCTCTATAGATCCTGGTTATCAAGCTTTTGTCTGATTGAAAATATGCAAATATCCTTTCCCATTGTGTAGGTTGTCTCTTTGCTTTGGTTATTGTGTCCTTAGCTGTACAGAAGCTTTTCAGTTTAATGAAGTCTCATTTGTTTATTTTTGTTGTTGTTGCAATTGCCATGGCAGTCTTCTTCATGAGTCTTCCCCCAGGCCAGTCTCTTCCAGTGTTTTTCCTATGCTTTCTTGGAGGATTTTTATTGTTTCATGCCTTAAATTTAAGTCCTTTATCCATTTTGAATCAATTTTTGTGAGTGGGGAAAGGTGTGGGTCCAGTTTCAGTCTTTTACATGTAGACATCCAGTTCTCCCAACACCATTTATTGAATAGGGAGTCTTTCCCCCAAGGTAAGTTCTTGTTTGGTTTATCAAAGATTAGGTGGTTGTAAGATGTTAGTTTCATTTCTTGGTTTTCAATTCGATTCCAAGTGTCTATGTCTCTGTTTTTGTGCCAGTACCATGCTGTCTTGAGCACTATGGCTTTGTAGTACAGACTAAAATCTGGTATGCTGATGCCCCCAGCTTTATTTTTGTTACTAAGAACTGCCTTAGCTATTCGGGGATTTTTCCGGTTCCATACAAAACGCAGAATCATTTTTTCCAAATCTTGAAAGTACGATGTAGGTACTTTGATAGGAATGGCATTGAATAGGTAGATTGCTTTGGGAAGTATAGACATTTTAACAATGTTGATTCTTCCAATCCATGAACATGGTATGTTCTTCCATTTGTTAATATCCTCTGCTATTTCCTTTCTGAGGAGTTCATAGTTTTCTTTATAGAGGTCCTTCACCTCCTTCGTTAGGTATATTCCTAGGTATTTCATTTTCTTTGAAACTATGGTGAAGGGAGTTGTGTCCTTAATTAGCTTCTCATCTTGACTGTTATTGGTGTACACAAAGGCTACTGACTTGTGGACATTGATTTTATATCCTGAAACATTACTGTATTTTTCGATGACTTCTCTGAGTCTTGTGGTTGAGTCTTTGGGGTTCTCTAAGTATAAGATCATGTCATCAGCAAAGAGGGAGAGTTTGACCTCCTCTGCTCCCATTTGGATTCCCTTTATTTCCTTTTTTGCCTAATTGTATTGGCTAGAACTTCCAGCACTACGTTGAATAGTAAAGGTGACAGAGGACAACCTTGTCTGGTTCCAGTTCTAAGAGGAAAAGCTTTGAGTTTTACTCCATTCAGTAAAATATTGGCTGTGGGTTTGTCATAGATAGCTTCAATCAGTTTTAGAAGTGTGCCACCTATGCCTATACTCTTCAGTGTTCTAATTAGAAAAGGATGCTGGATTTTATCAAATGCTTTTTCTGCATCTATTGAGAGGATCATGTGATCTTTATTTTTGCCTCTGTTAATATGGTGGATAACGTTTATGGACTTGCGTATGTTAAACCAGCCTTGCATCCCTGGGATGAAGCCTACTTGATCATGATGAATGACTTTTTTGATGATAAGCTGTAATCTATTGGCTAGGATTTTGTTGAGAATTTTTCCATCTATATTCATGAGTGAGATTGGTCTGAAATTCTCCTTTTTGTTTGGGTCTTTTCCTGGTTTTGGTATCAGGGTGATGTTTGCTTCATAGAATGTGTTGGGGAAGATTCCTTCTTCCTCAGTTTTTTGGAATAATTTCTGCAGTACAGGAATAAGCTCTTCCTTGAAGTTTTGATAGAATTCTGGAGTGAAGCCATCTGGACCAGGGCATTTTTTAGTTGGAAGCTTTTTTATTGTTTCTTTGATCTCAGTGCTTGAAATTGGTCTGTTCAGGAGGTCTATTTCATCCTGGCTAAGTCTAGGGAGAGGGTGTGATTCCAAATATTGATCCATTTCTTTCACATTGTCAAATTTCTGGGCATAGAGTTTCTGGTAGTATTCAGAGATGATCTCTTGTATCTCTGTGGGATCAGTTGTTATTTCCCCTTTATCGTTTCTGATTGAGGTTATTAGAGATTTTACTTTTCTATTTCTAGTTAGTCTGGCCAATGGTTTATCTATTTTATTTATTTTTTCAAAAAACCAACTCCTTGTTTCATTAATTTTCTGAATGATTCTTTCGTTTTCAATTTCATTGATCTCTGATTTGATTTTGGATATTTCTTTTCTTCTACTGAGTTTAGGCTTAGATTGTTCTTCTTTTTCCAATTCCATAAGATCTCTTGTGAGATTGTTGATGTGCTCTCTTTCTGTTTTTCGAATGTAGGCATCTAAAGTGATGAATTTTCCTCTCAAAACTGCTTTTGCAGTATCCCACAGGTTTTGGTAGCTTGTGTCTTCATTGTTGTTATGCTCAAGGAAGTTAATGATTTCCTGTTTTATTTCTTCCTTCACCCATGTTATTCAACAGAAGATTGTTTAGTTTCCATGCCTTTGGGTGGGGTCGAGCATTTTTGTTAGAGTTGAGTTCCACCTTTAGTGCCTTATGGTCTGAAAAGATACAAGGTAAAATTTCAATTCTTTTGATTCTGTTGATACTTGTTTTGTGTCCCAGGATATGATCAATTTTGGAGAATGTTCCATGGGGTGATGAGAAGAATGTATATTCTTTATCTTTGGGGTGGAGTGTTCTATATGCGTCTATCAAGCATAGATGTTCTAGGGTCTCATTTAAATCTCTTACATCTTTGTTTAATTTCTGTTTAGAGGATCTGTCCAGCTCTGTAAGAGGAGTGTTAAAGTCCCCTGTTATGATGGTATTATCAGATATCATATTGCTCAGACTGAGTAAGGTCTGTTTCAAGAATCTGGGAGCATTTAAATTGGGTGCATAAATATTTAAAATTGAAATGTCTTCTTGTTGTAGTTTTCCCTTGACCAATATAAAGTGACCATCTTTGTCTTTTTTGACTTTAGTTGCTTTAAATCCACATGTATCTGAAAATAAGATTGCAACTCCTCTTTTCTTCTGAATTCCATTTGCCTGAAAAATTGTCTTCCAACCCTTGACTCGGAGCTTTAATTTGTCTTTTGAAGCCAGGTGTGTTTCTTGCAGACAGCAAATGGATGGCTTGTGTTTTTTAATCCAGTCAGCCAATCTATGTCTCTTCAGTGGGGAATTCAAGCCATTAACATTTATTGAGATAATTGATAAGTGTGGTAGTATTCTATTCGTCTTATTTTGTGAGAGTCCATTGCTTAGTTTTGTCTTTTGCATCAGTGTGGAGGTTAGGTTCTGTCCTTTGATTTCTGAGTTCTTACTTTGCTGCTGATCCATTGTGGTGGTCAGTGTGCAGAACAGGTTGAAGTATTTCCTGTAGAGCTGGTCTTGTTGTGGCGAATTTCCTCAATGTTTGTATATCCGTAAATCATTTGATTTCTCCGTCAATTTTGAAGCTTAGCTTAGCAGGGTACAGAATTCTGGGCTGAAAATTGTTCTGTTTAAGTAGATTAAAGGTAGATGACCATTGTCTTCTTGCTTGGAAAGTTTCATTAGAGAAGTCTGTGGTCACTCTGATGGATTTGCCCCGGTAGGTCAACTGGCGCTTACTCCTGGCAGCTTGCAGAATCTTTTCCTTTGTCTTGACTTTGGACAGGTTCATCACAATGTGTCTTGGAGAAGCTCGGTTAGTGTTGAGGTGACACGGGGTCTGATATCCCTCTGAAAGCAGTGTGTCAGACTCTTTGTTGATGTTTGGGAAATTTTCTTTTATAATATTCTCTAGTATGGCTTCCATTCCTCTGGGGCATTCTTCTTCCCCTTCTGGAATTCCTATAACTCGCATGTTGGAACGCTTCATAAAGTCCCATAATTCTGACAGTGAACGTTCTGCTTTCTCTCTCTTCTTTTCTGCCTCTTTTACTGTCTGAGTTATCTCAAGAACTTTGTCTTCTACCTCTGAAATTCTTTCTTCTGCATGGTCTAACCTGTTGTTGATACTTTCCATTGTATCTTTAAGTTCCCTAATTGACTGTTTCAGTTCCTTCAGGTCTGCTATATCCTTTTTATATTCTTCATATCGTTCATCTCTTATTTGATTCTGTTTTTGGATTTCCTTTTGGTTATTTTCCACTTTATCAGCAATTTCCTTCATTGTTTCCATCATTTCTTTCATTGTTTTCAACATGTGTATTCTAAATTCCCTTTCTGTCATTCCTAACATTTCTATACTGGTGGAATCATCTGTAGTAGCTACCTCATGGTCCCTTGGTGGGGTTGTTCTAGACTGGTTCTTCATGTAGCCTGGAGTTTTCTGCTGATTCTTCCTCATGAGTGATTTCTTTTATCTGTTTCCTTGCCCTAATTTTCCTTTCACTTCCTCTTGCTCTTTAAGTTCTTGTGCCTGTGGACTAAGGGTTACAGGACCAGAAGGGTGAGAAGGTTGAAGAGCAAAAAAAGGGGATGAAAGAAAGGAGGACCAAGTGATAAGAAAAAAAGAAAGATAGAGAAAGAAGAGGGGGTGGGTATAAGGAATATTGACAAAAAGAAGAGAGGCACAGAAAGAGGGAGACAGGGCAATATAGGTGTACAGTAGGGTACTTTGACACAACCTTAAAAAACCCCACCTTCTGGGGGTGCCCAGTTGCGTGGTTCCCTTGAGGTCAGCAGCTCTTTGCTAACCTGATCAGACACAGTACCCCACCTCCACCAAGTAGAGAGGAAAGACAAAAATGCTATAAATCAAACCAAAGGAAGCAAACAGAAAACTTTACGGGGATAAAATTGGGTGAAAAACCAAATTATATTGGTAGAAACACTAGCAAAAATGAAGTTGAAGTTATTAAAAAAGGCAGGAATGGGAAATTATAATTAAACTAGGAAAATTGAGAAAGAAAAAGGGATCTGTGTGGAAAAGATTGAAATTCAAAAAACAAAAGAACATCAGCAATGCCAAAATAAACAAACAAAAGAAACAGCCAAACAAAAAAAAAAGAAAAAAATACAGAACCAAAAACAAAGCAGTTTGTATATGTTATTGAATATTGTCTGGGCAACACGTGGTCTTCTGGGGTATGAGATGTTTGTCACAGTTCTGATACGACTGGAGGCTGCTGATTTCTCAAACCCCAGCAGGTAGACACCCTAAATCTCTCTTCAGCCTACTTAAAAGGCCCTTTGAACTTGTAAACTTGCTGAGCGGAAGCTTTCCCAGCTTTCTCGCTGGAATCGCTGCTGAAGTGGCTATCCACTTACCCACTGTGCCAAAACCGGTCTCACTTTGCCCCTGAGGGTTAGGGCTATAAGGCGGCTCAAACCCCACCCTTAGGCTACTTGGTTGCTGGGTTACCAGCTCCCACCCGTTTCTAGCTCTGCCACCCTGAGGGCGGAGCTTGCCGGGGCAGATCACTGACAATGGATCCGTGTGACCCACCGCCAAACACTATTAGCTCTGTCTGGCTCAGCGGCTCAGACTGGGGCCCTAGACAACGGCCAAAGTTTTCCGCACTCCCGCTCAGGCCTTCCCCAAGGCAGTTTAACTCAGTGCCAAGTCCAAGGACATCAAAACAGTTCACAGGTAAGGCCTTTCTGGTTTGCAGTCTCGCTGCTACTGAACTTACAGTTGTGGGCGGGTTTAGACGGATTGAACACACGCGACCACTTGCTGGTTTTCCACTGTTTTAGTCCTCCTCTTGGGGTCCGGAAGTCTCTCGCTGACTCCCTGTATCTTCATAGGAGTGATGATAGGCAGTTCCCACCAGCCAGAGATGCCTGGAGTCCTATCTCCCCAGACTCACGGTGCCCAGATGCAAGGAAGCTGTTACTCGGCTGCCATCTTGCTCCGCCTCCCCATTATTGTATTTTTTGATGACTTCTAGGAGTCTTGTGGTTGAGTCTTTGGGGTTCTCTAAGTATAAGATCATGTCGTCAGCAAAGAGGGAGAGTTTGACCTCCTCTGCTCCCATTTGGATTCCCTTTATTTCCTTGTCTTGCCTAATTGTATTGGCTAGAACTTCCAGCACTACGTTGAATAGTAAAGGTGACAGAGGACAACCTTGTCTGGTTCCAGTTCTAAGAGGAAAAGCTTTGAGTTTTACTCCATTCAGTAAAATATTGGCTGTGGGTTTGTCATAGATAGCTTCAATCAGTTTTAGAAATGTGCCACCTATGCCTATATGCTTCAGTGTTCTAATTAGAAAAGGATGCTGCAGTTTGGCTGGGGCTGGGTTTGAACCCATCACCCTCGGCATATGGGGCCGGCACCCCAAAAAAATAGCCGGGCGTTGTGGTGGGCACCTGTAGTCCCAGCTACTCAGGAGGCTGAGGCAGGAGAATCGCCTAAGCCCAGGAGTTGGAGGTTGCTGTGAGCTGTTTGATGCCACGGCACTCTACCGAGGGCAATAAAGTGAAACTCTGTCTCTACAAAAAAAAAAAAAAAAAAAAAAGAAAAGGATGCTGGATTTTATCAAATGCTTTTTCTGCATCTATTGAGAGGATCATGTGATCTTTATTTTTGCCTCTGTTAATATGGTGGATAACGTTTATGGACTTGTGTATGTTAAACCAGCCTTGCATCCCTGGGATGAAGCCTACTCGATCATGATGAATGACTTTTTTGATGATAAGCTGTAATCTATTGGCTAGGATTTTGTTGAGGATTTTTGCATCTATATTCATGAGGGAGATGGGTCTGAAATTCTCCTTTTTGTTTGGGTCTTTTCCTGGTTTTGGTATCAGGGTGATGTTTGCTTCATAGAATGTGTTGGGGAAGATTTCTTCTTCCTCAATTTTTTGGAATAATTTCTGCAGTACAGGAATAAGCTCTTCCTTGAAGGTTTAATAGAATTCTGGAGTGAAGCCATCTGGACCAGGGCATTTTTTGGTTGGAAAATTTTTTATTGTTTCTTTGATCTCAGTGTTGAAATTGGTCTGTTCAGGAGCTCTATTTCTTCCTGGCTAAGTCTAGGGAGAGGGTGTGATTCCAAATATTTATCCATTTCCTTCACATTGTCAAATTTCCGGGCATAGAGTTTCTGGTAGTATTCAGAGATGATGTCTTGTATCTCTGTGGGATAAGTTGTTATTTCCCCTTTATCATTTCTGATTGAGGTTACTAGAGATTTCACTCTTCTATTCCTCGTTAGTCTGGCCAATGGTTTATCTATTTTATTTATTTTTTCAAAAAACCAACTCCTTGTTTCATTAATTTTCTGAATGATTCTTTTGTTTTCAATTTCATTGATCTCTGATTTGATTTTGGATATTTCTTTTCTTCTACTGAGTTTAGCTTCAATTGTTCCTCTTTTTCCAATTCCATAAGATCTCTTGTGAGATTGTTGATGTGCTCTCTTTCTGTTTTTCGAATGTAGGCATCTAAAGCGATGAATTTTCCTCTCAAAACTGCTTTTGCAGTATCCCACAGGTTTTGGTAGCTTGTGTCTTCATTGTTGTTATGCTCAAGGAAGTTAATGATTTCCTGTTTTATTTCTTCCTTCACCCATCTGTTATTCAACAGAAGATTGTTTAATTTCCATGTCTTTGGGTGGGGTTGAGCATTTTGGTTAGAGTTGAGTTCCACCTTTAGTGCCTTATGGTCTGAGAAGATACAAGGTAAAATTTCAATTCTTTTGATTCTGTTGATATTTGTTTTGTGTCCCAGGATATGATCAATTTTGGAGAATGTTCCATGGGGTGATGAGAAGAATGTATATTCTTTATCTTTGGGGTGGATTGTTCTATATGCGTCTGTCAAGCACAGTTGTTCTAGGGTCTCATTTAAATCTCTTATATCTTTGTTTAATTTCTGTTTAGAGGATCTGTCCAGCTCTGTAAGAGGAGTGTTAAAGTCCCCTTTTTTTATGGTATTATCAGATATCATGTTGCTCAGACTGAGTAAGGTCTGTTTCAAGAATCTGGGAGCATTTAAATTGGGTGCATAGATATTTAGAATTGAAATGTCTTCTTGTTGTATTTTTCCCTTGACCAATATAAAGTGACCATCTTTGTCTTTTTTGACTTTAGTTGCTTTAAATCCACATGTATCTGAAAATAAGATTGCAACTCCTCTTTTCTTCTGAATTCCATTTGCCTGAAAAATTGTCTTCCAACCCTTGACTCGGAGCTTTAATTTGTCTTTTGAAGCCAGGTGTGTTTCTTGCAGACAGCAAATGGATGGCTTGTGTTTTTTAATCCAGTCAGCCAATCTATGTCTCTTCAGTGGGGAATTCAAGCCATTAACATTTATTGAGATAATTGATAAGTGTGGTAGTATTCTATTCGTCTTATTTTGTGAGAGTCCATTGCTTAGTTTTATCTTTTGCATCAGTGTGGAGGTTAGGTTCTGTCCTTTAATTTCTGAGTTCTTACTTTGCTGCTGATCCATTGTGGTGGTCAGTGTGCAGAACAGGTTGAAGTATTTCCTGTAGAGCTGGTCTTGTTGTGGCGAATTTCCTCAATGTTTGTATATCCGTAAATGATTTGATTTCTCCGTCAATTTTGAAGCTTAGCTTAGCGGGGTACAGAATTCTGGGCTGGAAATTGTTCTGTTTAAGTAGATTAAAGGTAGATGACCATTGTCTTCTTGCTTGGAAAGTTTCATTAGAGAAGTCTGCGGTCACTCTGATGGATTTGTCCCTGTAGATCAACTGGCGCTTACTCCTGGCAGCTTGCAGAATCTTTTCTTTTGTCTTGACTTTGGACAGGTTCATCACAGTGTATCTTGGAGAAGCTCAGTTAGAGTTGAGGCGACCTGCGGTCCAATATCCCTCTGAAAGCAGTGTGTCAGAATCTTTGGTGATATTTGGGAAATTTTCTTTTATAATATTGTCTAGTATGGCTTCCATTCCTCTGGGGCATTCTTCTTTCCCTTCTGGAATTCCTATAACTCGTATGTTGGAACGCTTCATAAAGTCCCATAATTCTGACAGTGAACATTCTGCTTTCTCTCTCTTCTTTTCTGCCTCTTTTACTATCTGATTTATCTCAAGAACTTTGTCTTCTACCTCTGAAATTCTTTCTTCTGCATGGTCTAACCTGTTGCTGATACTTTCCATTGCATCTTTAAGTTCCCTAATTGATTGTTTCAGTTCCTTCAGCTGTGCTATATCCTTTTTATATTCTTCATATCGTTCATCTCTGATTTGATTCTGTTTTTGGATTTGCTTTTGGTTATTTTCCACTTTATTAGCAGTTTCCTTCCTTGTTTCCATCATTTCTTTCATTGTTTTCAACATGTGTATTCTAAATTCCCTTTCTGTCACTCCTAACATTTCTTCATAGGTGGAATCATCTGCAGTAGCTACCTCATGGTCCCTTGGTGGGGTTGTTCTAGACTGGTTCTTCATGTTGCCTGGAGTTTTCTGCTGATTCTTCCTCATGAGTGGTTACTTTTATCTGTTTCCTTGCCCTAATTTTCCTTTCACTTCCTCTTGCTCTTTAAGTTCTCGTGTCTGTGGACTAAGCGTTACAGGACCAGAAGGGTGAGAAGGTTGAAGAGCAAAAAAGGGATGAAAGAAAGGAGGACCGAGTGATAAGAAAAAACAGAAAAATAGAGAAAGGAGAGGGGGTGGGTAAAAGGAATATTGACAAAAAGAAGAGAGGCACAGAAAGAGGGAGACAGAACAATATAGGTGTACAGTAGGGTACTTCTACACAACCTTAAAAAAACCCCACCTTTTGGGGGTGCCCAGTTGGGTGGTTCCCTTGAGGTCAGCAGCTCTTTGCTAACCTGATCAGACACAGTACCCCACCTCCACCCAGTAGAGAGGAAAGACAAAAATGCTATAAATCAAACCAAAACAAGCAAACAGAAAACTTTACAGGATAAAATTGGGTGAAAAACCAAATAATAGCAGTAGAAACACTAGCAAAAATGAAGTTCTAGGTATTGAAAAAGACAGCAATGGGAAATTATAATTAAACTAGAAAAATTGAGAAAGGAAAAGGATCTGTATGGAAAAGGTTGAACTTAAAAAACAAAATAACATCAACAACATCAAAACAAACAAACAAACAAACAAAAAAACAACCAAACCAAAAAGACAAACAAACAAAACACAACCAAAAACAAAGCAGTATGTATATGTTATTGAATATTGTCTGGGCAACACGTGTTCTTCTGGGGTATGAGATGTTAATCACAGTTCTGATACGACTGGAGGGTGCTGATTTCTCAAACCCCAGCAGGTAGACACCCTAAATCTCTCTTCAGCCCACTTAAAAGGCACTTTGAAGTTGTTCACTTGCTGAGCAGAAGCTTTCCCAGGAAAGTGCTTGTCGCTGGAATCACTGCTGAAGTGGCTATCCACTTACCCAGTGTGCCAAAACTGGTCTCCCTCTGCCCCCGAGGGTTAGGGCTGCAAGGCGGCTCAGACCCTGCCCTTAGGCTATTTGGTCACTGGGTTACCAGCTCCCACCCAATTCTAGCTCTGCAACCCTGAGGGTGGAGCTTGCCGGGGCAGATCGCTCACAATGGCTCCCTGTGACCCACTGCCAAACACCATTAGCTCCGTCTAGCTCAGCGGCTCAGACTGGGGCCCTAGACAACGGCCAAAATTCTCCGCACTCCCGCTCAGGCTCTCCCCAAGGCAGTTCAACTGAGTGCCAAGTCCAAAGACACCAAAACAGTTCACAGGTAAGGCCTTTCTGGTTTGCAGTCTCGCTGCTACTGAACTTACAGTTGTGGGCGGGTTTAGACCAATTAAACAGACGCGACCACTTGCTGGTTTTCCACTGTTTTAGTACTCCTCTTGGGGTCCAGAAGTTTCTCGCTGACTCCCTGTATCCGCGCAGGGGTGATGATAGGCAGATCCCACCAGCCAGAGATGCCTGGAGTTCTATCTCCCCAGAGTTACGGTGCCCAGATGCAAGAAAGCTGTTACTTGGCTGCCATCTTGCTCTGCCTCCTTTTTTTTTTTTTTTGTAGAGACAGAGTTTCACTTTATGTCCCTCGGTAGAGTGCCGTGGCGTCACACAGCTCACAGCAACCTCCAACTCCTGGGCTTAAGCAATTCTCTTGCCTCAGCCTCCCGAGCAGCTGGGACTACAGGCGCCTGCCACAACACCCGGCTATTCTGAGTTTCAAATTTAACTGAGGATTCTACTTTTATTAGCAGTTGATTCTACTTTTATTAGATTCTACTTTTATTCTTGCCAGACACTCTGGGGCGGGGGCCACATCACCCTGCCCCAGAGTGTCTGGCAAGAATATATATCACAGTAACAGAGAAATCCCCACTTTGCTTTGTCGACTTGTAGATTGAGGGTTATGATAAGAAGAACCTGGAATGATCCTCACCCCCTGCAAGATACTAAGCTGAAAGCAAACTGCATCTATGAAAAACCCCAAAGAATGAAGCCACTGCTGAAGACTTAGAAGATGCAAGGTTGGTGATTTCCGCCACATCCCCACTTACATCATCTATATGGCTTTAGAAAAGCCAGCAGTGTCTTAGAGTATGACCGTGGATTCTCTTATCTTTTTTCTTTTCTTTTCTTTTTTTTATTGTTGGGGATTCATTGAGGGTACAATAAGCCAGGTTACACTGATTGCAATTCTTAGGTAAAGTCCCTCTTGCAATCATGTCTTGCCCCGATAAAGTGTGACACACACCAAGGCCCCACCCCCTCCCTCCTTCCCTCTTTCTGCTTCCCCCCCATAACCTTAATTGTCATTAATTGTCCTCATATCAAAATTGAGTACATAGGATTCATGCTTCTCCATCCTTGTGATGCTTTACTAAGAATAATGTCTTCCACTTCCATCCAGGTTAATACGAAGGATGTAAAGTCTCCATTTTTTTTAATAGCTGAATAGTATTCCATGGTATACATATACCACAGCTTGTTAATCCATTCCTGGGTTGGTGGGCATTTAGGCTGTTTCCACATTTTGGCAATTGTAAATTGAGCTGCAATAAACAGTCTAGTACAAGTGTCCTTATGATAAAAGGATTTTTTTCCTTCTGGGTAGATGCCCAGTAATGGGATTGCAGGATCAAATGGGAGGTCTAGCTTGAGTGCTTTGAGGTTTCTCCATACTTCCTTCCAGAAAGGTTGTACTAGTTTGCAGTCGCACCAGCAGTGTAAAAGTGTTCCCTTCTCTCCACATCCACACCAGCATCTGCAGTTTTGAGATTTTGAGATGTGAGCCATTCTCACTGGGGTTAGATGATATCTCAGGGTTGTTTTGATTTGCATTTCTCTAATATATAGGGATGATGAACATTTTTTCATGTGTTTGTTAGCCATTCGTCTGTCGTCTTTAGAGAAAGTTCTATTCATGTCTCTTGCCCATTGATATAAGGGATTGTTGGCTTTTTTCATGCGGATTAATTTGAGTTCTCTATAGATCCTAGTTATCAAGCTTTTGTCTGATTAGTGCAAATCACACCTGGGATCCCAGACACCATATTGTTAATGAAAAAAAAAATCAACCCAGCCCTTGTACCCAATAGGCACATATAGATCCGGTAATGTTTTATTTTTCTTTACATTATTATGGGCAAAGATCACCAGAAGCAGTTTGTCTTCCCCTGACAAGGACAAAAGTAAAACCTGCCTTATCCCAGGATCATGTTGAGTCACCTACATGTTGTCACAATATTGTTAGAGAAGTCTTCATTGTCCTGATATCCCACAGAACAAAACTTGGCTCCTTTATGTGGAGGACATTATGCTACTTGGAAATGGTACCCAGGAAAATTCAAGCACACTAGATGTCTTTGTAAGAGACAGGGATACCAGAGGACTGACTCATCACAAAAGGAGAAGAGAATGTTAGATGTCTAATAAGCCCTTGAAATGGAAGCAAATAACCAGAAAAACATCACAAATTCTTATGCAATATACAACTGTTTCTGAAAAAGTTGATGATGGTCAAAACAGGGCTCACCAAACCCCAGGGTCTTACTTCGCTGATCTGGTCATAGCTGTAGAGCATGTCCAGGATGTAGGGTAAACTGTCCTCCCACTAGAGCCTTGTGGACCAGACGACACTACAGCATTAAAAATACCCCAGACGGGCAGAGCTGTTCTTGCAGGGGAGCGGGGAAGCACCCACAGGAAATCACAGCTGAGGCACAGAGGCTGCTGGGATAAGGTCATGCACCATTCTACAAAAAATTGTTCCCAGTCAAAAAACTACCCCAGGCCAGTTTATGGAAGAAACCAAATTCCCGACCATAGGACACTGTTAATCATGCTGAATTTGCTGTATCAACATGAAGACGCCATAGAGTACCCAGGTATCTGGTCAAACATTATTCTGTTTGCTTCTGCGAAGGTGTTTTCGGATAAGACTAGCATTTGAATTAGCAGACTGAGGGGAGCAGATTGCCCCCTCTAACATGGGTGGGCTTCACCCTGTCAGTTGAAGGCCTGAATCAAACAAAAATGTTACTCCACTCTGGTAGAAGGAGGAATGCTCTCTGCTTGTCAGCTTTGAGCTGACATTAGTCTTTTCTGTCATTTAGACTTTGACTGAAACATCATCTCCTTTTTGCACCTTGAGCCTGCTTCCAGGCCAGAACTTCCGCCCCTGGCTCTCCTGGTTCTCAGATCTTCGGACTTAGCCTAGAACTACACAGCATCTCTCCTGGGTCTCCAGCTCACCAGCTGCAGGTCCTGGGGATTCTCATCTTCCATATTCTGTTCTCTGGAGAATCCTGATACAGACACCAAATGACTATGTGAATTATCTTGTTCAGTAAATTATAAAATTGGTGTGTTCAGTTGCATTCTGTTACACTTATTAATGGAGAGAATAACTCTGAGCAGGTCTGGAAAGCGCAGGTAGTTGCGCCTGGTAGTTCAGCCCTTCGTACCTATTCTAACTACTTCTAACTGCACTCCCTCAACCTTCACCTGCTAGGAGTTCCTACGAGCAGCTAGTGGAGTATGGAAAAGCACAGCCCTGGATTACAGATTACAGGAAGGGGTCCACCTGGTAAGCAGATACAAGTAAAAACAGGTGGCCCCTGCAGCCATTACACCCACACTTGTGAGAGTAAGGAGACAAGGGGAATTTTTCCAGCGGGCAGAGCTTCAGATAGTGCATTAGGCTATTCCTGTACTGTGGGTGCTAAGATGACCTGAGGAACTGATTTACACGATTCATGGGAAGTAAATAACGGGTTGGTGAGCTGTTCAGGGCATGGAAAGATGAGGACTGAAAGACTGATGGCAAGACGGACTGGAAGTGTGGGGAGGTATTACAAGGCATTATCATGTCTTGGCGTCGGCAGAGAGTGTGAAGGTACTCACATGCCAGGTAAATGTCTAAGAGAAGGTATCCCCTGCAGAGGAGTCCCTCACAAGTCAGGTGAATGACATGGCCCTCTCCTACGAGTTCTGTCAGCCTGCTGTTCCAGGTACCCTGGTGATGCTTGACAGGGCAAGTGGACATGTGGCAGGAATGGAAGATCTGCAGGGGATAAGCAACGTGGACAACTATGGCAATTCTGGTTATAATCACAGGTTGGTGCCCCTAACCTTCCCACAACTGACACTGATGCCACACCCCTAATAAAGCACTGTTAGCTGGAAGGGCCCACCAGTCAGATAGTGGCAGTTGATTAGATGGTATCCTTTCCAATAGAGAGGAGAAGGTACATAAGCTACATACAGATGTTCCTTCCCTGCCCCCAGTGCGTCTGATAGCACCTCATTCAAAAATTTAGAGAATGCTCATTTACACATGCACCTTCCTCACAACACCACCTCTGTCCACGGAACTCTGTTTATGAAAGAGTAAGTATAGCGATGGCTTCATGCCCAGGGAATTTTCAGATCTTACCAACTGTCCAATCAGCCAGAGGTGAAATAAAAATGTTTTTAGACAAATGAAAACTGAGAGATTTCATCACCAACACAACTGCGCTACAGAAAATGGGAGGGAAACTTTCTCGCTACAGAAAATGGGAGGGAAACTTTCTCAGGCAAACAGATACTAGATGCAAACTCAGGACTATAAAAAAGAATGAAAGGTAACAAAATGGTAAGTATGTAAAAGTGAAATGTAAAAGTTGTTTATTTCTTTCAAATATGATTGCTTCAAGTAAAAACAATTTATTATGAGATTTGGAACACATACAAAATAAAACAATTACATTTTAAATGTAATAGATCAGGTACTGTCATCAGATAGTACAAAGGATAGAAAGAGGGGAGCAGAAATATGCCACTGTAAGGATCTTACGTTATATGAATTGATATGCTAGTCCTTCAAGGCAGACTGAAAACTTGAGGATGTATGTTGTAAACTCTAGAACAGCCATTTTAAAAGAATAAAACCATCAGGCACAGTGTCATGCACCCACAGCTACTTGGGAGGCTGAGGCAAGTGGATCAAATCCAGCTTGGGCAACACAGCAAGACCCCATCTCTAAAAAATTGATAAAAAGAATAAAATGAAGAGGTATAGCTATCAGACGTGTGATGACACAGGATCATAAAAAAATACTAAATTAATCCCCATAATACGAGACAAAAGGAAAAAAAATAAGGAGCATGTAAGACAATAGGAAAAAAATAGCAAGATGATAGATTTAAACACAATAATATTAATCATTATATTACATATAAAATAGTCTAAAGCAGGGGCATTCAATCTGTGTCCTGTGGGCTGCATGTAGATTATTTGAGGGCTGTTTTGCTTATCTGTGGTATCAGATGTTACAAAAATTATGGATGGCCTTTTTTCTTGCTCATCAGCTTTTGTTAGTGTTTTCAATGTGTGGCCCAAGACAACTCTTCTTACAATGTTAGCAGGAAAAAAAATTTGGACACTCCCATAGATTCCACTTAAAAGGCTATGACTGCCATGCTGGGTGAGAAAGCAAGGCCTAACTTAATGCTATCTATGAGAAATCAAGTCCAAATAGATTAGGTTATAACTATATTCCTTGGTATTAGCAATGAGCACTTTCTTTTTTTATTAAATCATAGCTGTGTACATTAATGCGATCATACACTGGTTTTATAGACCATTTGACACATTTTCATCACACTGGTTAACATAGCCTTCCTGGCATTTTCTTAGTTATTGTGTTAAGACATTTATATTCTACATTTAGTAAGTTTCACATGTACCCTTGTAAGACGCACCATAGGTGTAATCCCACCAATCACCCTCCCTCCAACCATCCTCCCCCCCCTTCCCCATATTCTTAGGTTATAACTGGGTTATAGCTTTCATATGAAGCCACAAATTAGTTTCATAGTAGGACTGAGTACATTGGATACTTTTTCTTTCATTCTTGAGATACTTTGGGGTAGGGCGCCAGCCCCATATGTGGCCCCAGCCAAAAACTGCAAAAAAAAAAAAAAAAGAAATACTTTCAGCAATGAGCACTTTGAAATCAAAAGTGAAAGTTAGTACCATATACAGTAGCACGAAATGAAGCATGAAATATACAGAGAGAAAAACTAAAAAATTATGTACAATGTTTATATACTGAAAACTACAAAGCAGTGACAAGGAAAATCAAATAAATCAATATTGTTGAAATGTCAGTTCTCCCAAATTAATATGCAACGCAATCTCAATAAAAATCACAGCAGGCTTTGTAAAAATCAATAAGTGGGTTCTGAATTTTATCTGAAAGAAAAAAGTTCTAGAATAGCCTAAACAACTCTGCTCCACAACTTCTTTCCATGGAATCTCTGGTAAGTTCTGGCACGTTTTCCTCAGAATTACACCTGGTTTATGTTTTTCTTTTCCTCTGAAGCTTTCCCTTCTTTGTGAGATGATCTGGTGACTGATGTCTCGAGGCAGTCATCTTGGTGTTGTCTCAAGTGCGTGTCTGCTCAGGGAAGACAAAACGGTCTCTTCATCACTGTGGATGTGATTTATTAAGGAGACTCAAAGCCTGGCTATGCCACAGAGTCACGTGGATCCAGAAGTACATCAAGATTAACCATTCCTTTTCTCACGGAGAAACGACTGAGATCCTCCAACAGAGAGAGGTTTCTCATTTACATTTACAAGACAGACCTAGCCCTGGCCTCACAGGGAGGGTCCCTAATGGCTCCACATGAAATAGTGAGAAGCAAGTCTTGGCTCAGAATCTTTGGATTTTGCCTCTACACAGAGTTCCCTTTACAGTCTGAAAAGGAAATAGCTTAGCTTTGTGTGTGTGTGAGAGAGAGAGAAAGACAGAGAAAAAGAAAGAGAGAGCGTCTTCTTCAGCTGTTGGGGTTGGAAGAGAAGTTCACGGTGACCTTTCTGGGCATGCACTCATGGTTTTGTGACTTTCTATGCAAGTCTCTAGGGCTCCTAATGCACAAAGTCTGCACTGGAGAAAGAAAAGGAGAGGAATTATGTTCTTTTGGACCAGTTTTCATTGTGCAAAACACTTTCTTGTCAAAATTCTGCTGGTGAGGTTTGCTAAAAACGGAAGCAGGCAGATCTGTTGAGAGGGGTTGTGAGTTATCTTCTGGAGGTGAGTACCCTGGGGTCTGCAGAAGCCTACCCAGCAGAGCAGCCAGAAGCACTTCTGCCTTGGAAGTGCTATCTGGCAGGAAAGACATGAAAATGAGATGTCTGCCTTTAAGGTTTCCTGGGTACTGAGTCCAGAGACTGGACAGTAGTTTAGGCTCTAAGTAAATGTCAGAGAAAGGAAGGGTTGAGTGGAGGCCTCTCCCACTGCTCTCTCCTCATCCCTCCCTGGCAGTAAGGATTCTTTCCATTTGCTAATGTAAACATTTAATAATGAGATAACATTATGTTATCCCCGATAGCATGCAAATAATAGATAATTCCTGTGGGTAGGCAGTTAGCAAACAGAGAGAATGACTGAGGATTGTCAAAGATGTATTGTTGATTAAAATTTTGTTGATAAAAGGCTTATGCTAAATATCAGAGAAATGACTTTCTGGTAAGAGATACATATAAAATAATGGTCAAATTCATCAAAGCATTTCTGTATATAGCCAGTTGGATTTGATAAGATATCTGTTCAGTGATTATTTCATTTAACATTATGAAAATTGAAAAAGTTTAGACGGCAAATGTCACACTACAAGGAGTAACTAGCATTTCCATGTACCTAGAAAAGCCTCCCAGCTGATTTTTGTCCAGTTACTTTAAGATGTTTAAAGCTTGATTTTAAATTGTATGATTTCAATGATCTTTCATTTGAATATAATATTGCCTGGTTAGGGCAAATCTTCAGGGTAAATGTATTATTACTTTAATCAACATTTTGTGTAGAGGTTTATGTAACTTTGGAGTTTCAAAACACAAAGCAGATCTTTATCACGCTGAAAATGAAAATGCCTGGTGTACAGAACAGTGCAACTGGCATAGTGTAAGGGTTTAGGGCAAGGACTCTGGCCACTGATGGACAGTTGGGTTGCTTCTCTCTTTGGCTATTGGCTATTGTGAATAGTGCTTTCATGAGCATAGGTGTTTGTTAGATACTTTTAACAAGTATATCTTTTTATTTTTTCTTCTAGTACTTATATGGCTTAATTTTTGCATTTAGATCTATGATCCATTGAGGTTTATTTTGGAGTATAGTGTGAGGAATGAATCCAATTTTCTTCCCCTCCCCCAAATAGTTCTGTATTCTAATACCATTTTTAAAAATTTCATTGTTTTCCAGTGATTGGAGATGCCACCTTTTATATATATTAAATTAGGCCTTCTAGGGAGTTTCAGTTCTGTCCCCTTGTCCTGCCAATTTTTGTGTACACTGATGGTACCCCGTTTTAATTAGAGCATACTTTAATATCAAGTAGGGAAAATTATCTCGTAGGGCAGAAAGAACCTTCCTCTGTGGAGAGATATATCTTTCCACTATGCCCCAAGGCAGTGGGGGAAGTGAGATTGGGGGCAGGTGGCTTAAAGGAGAGAAGATGCTCCTCAGGATACCCAGGACGTAGAGGGGATCCATTTGTCCTGGGAAAGAGACCCCATTTTCCTGGAGGAAGCCAGCTTAGCCTGGCACATACAGTAGAAGCTCCACAGTTCAGCACCTCCCTATATTGACCACCTCCTTAAGTTTCATAGACCAGACATGCACCACATGTACTGAGGTGTAGTTCCATATGTTGACCAGTTTGTCACAATCCTTTGGGCAGTCAATTTACGGAGGTTCTACTGTATTATTACAATCTATAGACTGAATGTGTGCTTGCCTCCAAAATTCATGTATTGAAACCTAATCCCCAGGGTTTGGGTTTGGGACTCTAGAAGGTGATTAGGTCATGAGGGCAGAGCTTTCATGAAAGGGATTATGGCCCTCTCCAAAGAGCCCAGAGACTAGCCGGGCGTTGTGGTGGGCGCCTGTAGTCCCAGCTACTCGGGAGGCTGAGGCAAGAGAATCGCGTAAGCCCAAAAGTTAGAGGTTGCTGTGAGCCGTGTGACGCCACGGCACTCTACCCGAGGGCGGTACAGTGAGACTCTGTCTCTACAAAAAAAAAAAAAAAAGAGCCCCGAGAGACCTCCCTTGCCCCTTCTACCATGTGAGGACACAGGGAGGAGGAGAGGGCTGTCTGTGCATCAGGGAGTAGGCTCTTACCAGATGCCGAATCTGCTGGTGCCTTGATGTTATGGGCCTTGGCCTCTAGGCCTGTGAGAAATTTCTGTGGTTTCTAAGCCCTAATTTTAATTGTAATTATAATTTATAATATTGTTATAGTAGTCCAAAAAAACCTAAATACTAAATGATGTTTAATGAACAAATGAGAAGTTGGTGTAAAGGCTCTGGCAACCCCCTGGAGCTGGGATGTGCCCTGAAGAAGCCCAGTCAGTCACAGTGGGGTCTCCCTCTGACCGGGCTGTTTGAAGCGTCTCATTGTCCTCCTTATCCAGGGCAAGAAGCTTGAGACCCTGGTGAAGACTGCGGGAGGAGTCCCCCTTGCGTTTCCGTAGGAGACGATGCCATGGGCCACGTTGTTACACACCAGGGGCCCTCCTGAGTCTCCCTGCAGGCAGAGGTGGCGAAGGACACTAAGCCTGGCCTCCCTGTCCCGGCTGTCAGAGGAGGTGGTGGGTGGGTGGGCTTCTTTGGTTGCTGGGTGTGTGTGGAGTGTGAGGTTGGGTAGGTGCAGACACCAAGCCCTGGGATCTTTTGGTCCTTGGGCTTCTGCTCTGGCCATGGTTACTGTCTTCAGCCAAACTCAAGTCCTTCCCCTTCCCCCAAAAGTGCTGGGTCTTCCTCCCATTCCCCTAGAGACTGGATTGATGGGAAAACAGTCCCCAGCCCATCCTGTTGGAGCCCCCAGGATGAGGCTGTGGAGTTGGAGTCTGTTCCCACTGCCCCAGCTCTGCCCAGCCTGCTCTGTCCTGGGCAGTGTTGGCGGATCCCATGGTCTTACCCTGAAGGCAGACTTGCTCTGCCTCGGGTCCCCCACACAAATCTGAGTTTGGCCAGTGTAGAAATTGAAGCGGTTCTGGCACTGCTGATCGTCCTGCACTCTCAGCTGCACCTCCTGGAGTCTGTCCGTCCTTCGGTTCAGGCTGACCAGGCCCCAACCGGCCACCGTGCACAGTGCCCCAGGCCTCAGCCTCGCCCCACTCTGAGGCAGAGCTACTGGGCCCACGGCTCGATTCCGTGTGGCTCTATTCCTCAGCTGGCGGGGAGGGTGTAGGTGTTCACACTCAGTGGGGGCCGCCACGTTCAGGGACTGCTGGTGCAGTGCTCACCCACGTCACCCACCACCCAGGGGGACCCCATGCCCCCCAACCCATGTCCTCCACCACCCTGCCCTTGCCTCCTCCTGCACTGCCCCAGACACAGTGAAGCTGCCCCACTGGGAAGGAGCCAGCTGGGCTGGAGACCCAGAGGGCCCGGCGGCTGCACCTGCAGTAACATGATGTCGTTGTGGTGATTTTCCTGGTTGTACTCAGGATGGCGAATGGCTCTGAGCACAGTGATGCGTTGCTGGGTCCTCTCCTGCCTCTGGATGTTGTGAGCTCCGAGGATGGCGACTATAGTGCTGCAGAGGCAAGGTAGGCTGGAGGTAGGTCTGGCCCACAGGAGCGGTGGTCCACCAGCCCTGCCGGGTAGGGCCCAGCCCAGGGCAGGGCAGGGCTGCAGCTAAAGAGAATCGGGCGCTCAGGGGAGTTGTGGGGTGGGCTCTACCCTGTTTCTTAGCAGCCCTGAGCTGGAAATGACAGGGGCACAGTGACCCTGAGGTTTGCTCCCCAGATTAAGTTGAGAAATAGCTTGGGTTCATATTTTGAGTCCCATTGGCTGCCTCCTATCTTCTCCTCCTGCTCCTTTTCTCCTCATTTGCACTGGCCTGTTTCTTCCCCCAAAGACTTGCTCCATCTCCCTTTGACACTTTTGTCACTACAACCCCGCTGTTAGATGGCTCCTCTGATGAACTCTCCTGGGCTTATGCTCCCAGCTGCTCAGGAAGCTCCTGAGCTCCCACCTTCCCCAGCAGTGAGCTGCCGTCAGCACAAAGTCTTCTCGCACCAGGAAACCCCCGCAACTACTCCCAGGAGACCGGATCTGAAGAAACGCCATGTAGGGGTGGGAGTGGGGCCTGGCCTCCTGGCCTCCGATGATCTCCCCTGGAAAGAAGCATGCGGCACTTAAGTCTGTGCTCACAGAACCCTCTGTGTATGCATCAGGAGGGTGATTCCAGAAGGGCTGGAAGACAGGGAGGGCATTAGAAATGACACAGGTGAGGGAGGAGTTGGTGCTGAGGACTGGGGTGTAGGGGACACCAACACTGGGAGAGGGCTCCAGCGTTCAACAGGAAACATGCTGACCTGAGAGGAGACTGGTTCCCCATCCTGGGCCTCAGCTCCCTATCCCTTCTCAAAAGGGGGAGAAAAATCCTTGCTCCAGACAAGGCCAGTTTCAGCCTCAGGTATTGAGGAGAGAAGCTCTTCTGTGAGCCCAGGGCTTTTCATGGGCTTCCCTGGTACTTTCTCCTTCAGGGAACTTCCCAGATCCTTCTGAGCCCAGCTGAAGACCACATAGGACCGGTGTGTAAGGATCTAGATTGAGCTGATGGGCCAGTTATTGCTGTATTCTTAACCTCCTAGGCCCTGACACGTGGGCTGCAGAAAGAATTTATATAGAGCACTTTTATATAGCTGTGTGCTGGGTGCAATTCCAAGACTTTCATGTACACTAACGAATTTAATTCTTTCCCATTGTATAGATGAGGAAATGGAGGAAATATGAATTCAAATAACTTGCTCAATGATACAGAATTAGGATGTAACAAGGCAGTCTGACTCCAGAATCTATGTGATGGGGTCAGACCTCTGAGGGGGGGGACAGTCACTCACCCGCCTCAGCCCCAGGGGAGAAGAGAAAGGCCAACAGAAGCAGAAGGGGCTGCATCTTCCCTGAAGGGCTGCCTGGTCAGATGGTGCTGGGCTTCCTCCTGCCAGACTTTTAGTCCTGAATAGAGGAAGGAAGAGGTGGGGCTGGGAGCTTGAGACTTCACACTCCCATTCTCCTGCTAATGTGATAGGTTTCATCACTTACAACTGCCCAGGAGGTTTGCCCACCAACTGCCAGTGATCGGGGTGAAGAGGGAATCATCTAACCCAACACTGTGATCTGCATAGCTGCTGAGTCAGTCCTGACAGGAGAAATAGGAACCCAGGGCTGCAAGGAGCTTTGGGCAATGTGTCCCAGAACCCTCACTCCACCAAATACCACGATACCCCAACAAAGCCTGCAAGCTGGCAACTGCCTACTTCCTCCATTTCCTACCCCTTTGGGTTAGAGCATTCATCCTTTGGGATTTCTGGAGTCCTCTAAATAAATGCAAATTCCGTGGATTGTTTATCCATATATACTTAGTAAGACTTGGACGAGGTGAATGAAATGATGGGATGTGCTGGGGGATGTGGGTGAGCACTGCTGAGAACCCCGGTGCTTTCCCTTCTTTCTATAATTTGTTGGGGCAGGTGGAAGGGTGGAAGTGAAAAGCTCCTGAAAGGGTGGAAGTGAAAAGCTCCTCCACTGACAATTACTTTCTCAGGTCACTCGAGCCTGTACCAGCCTTCAGTGAGAATTATGACCCAACTACAGACTT
Source organism: Nycticebus coucang (assembly GCF_027406575.1). Taxonomy (NCBI): domain Eukaryota; kingdom Metazoa; phylum Chordata; class Mammalia; order Primates; family Lorisidae; genus Nycticebus; species Nycticebus coucang. The sequence continues at coordinate 29,547,058 of NC_069785.1, read as the reverse complement.
CCACCTGCATGCTCTCTGCCCAAAGTGAAGGTCTTTGTGTTCAAGAAGGTTCTCTACAAGGAGAAAAGGCCTGGTCACTTGATTTTGTTGAGAGCCGTCAGATCTTAGCTGGAAAACATCTAAGATTCCATTTCATCAGTGACATGAGAAATCAATTGACCAAATCCACATTTCCTGCCCACAGGCAATAGCTTCTAAAAGGGGGGTATATTCATTGCTACCTAGGGGGCCCGGAGAACAAGAGTCATGTACTCAATGTTGAGAAAAGCACAGCAAATTACTGCAGATATCACAGTAGGCTGTCAAACACACTTAAAAACATTTAGAATATTTACTATGTCTGGATAGAAACCAGTGTAATTTTTGAAAAAAATAGCAGTATTGAAGACTAATACAATTCTCAATCTTTTATGGAGTGGAATAAGCCCGCTTGAAAATCTTACAAAAATAAGGATCCTTTTCTTATAAATAAATACATAGTTTTTCACTTATTTCAGAACAGCATGGAACTTCATCCCTTTTCAAGAACGTGCTCCAAGACATTTTTTTAATGCATCTAAAAAGTAATGTGAAGAAAAAGGGAAAAAAGACAAAAGATATAGTAGCTTTATTAGCACCTTGGCACTTGGGATAATTTAAATTTGTTAAATATTCTACCATTTTATTTTTGTTTGAAAAACATTAGTTTAACTTAAAAATACAGGAAAAAGGTAAAGAACAAAACCTGCTCATGTGCAAAAAGAGGAGTCCAAGATAGGTACCCAAGGCTGTGTAGGTAAAGACGCGAATACAGAATGCCCTTGACAGCAACCTAGGCTTTCACACCAACGCCCACTAAAAGCAGCCCAAATCAAAGATGTTTAAAATATCTAAAAACCTTCAAAGCCTTGATGGACTGCCAATGCAGGAATATTATCGGGCCAACATTGAAAAAATAGTGATAGTTTAGTTAGGAAGCTACTGCTGTTCTTTGGTTGCAACTGTCATTGTTGTTTGCCGGGCCCAGGCTGGATTCGAACCCACCAGCTCGGGTGCATGTGGCTGGCGACAGCTGCTTGAACCACAGGTGCTGAGCAGCTACTGCTGTTCTGAGGGAATGTGCTGAATACACAAAATCTGGACTTTCAATAACCACATAAAGTGGAAATCCATAGGAAATGTGCTCTATTTCTTGATATAAAATGCCTTATAATTATTCTTTAAGCTGTACATTTATGTCTCGCCCACTTTTCATGTATGTATATTTTGTAGTACATTTTAGAAGAAAGAAGTCCTGAGGGCCAGAGAGGATTTGGATGGAAAGTGAGTATATGAGAGTGGAGAGGGGCACATAATTTTGAAGTGTTTTTATGTTCTATTTTAATAAAAAAGTGATATTTTAACAAAAAACACTGTGACATGTTTCACAATATCCATAGCTAACCAGCTAACATCTACTTTGGACTGTTTTATTACATTTCCGTCAGTTGCAGGGTTCTTCTCCTCTGGGATATTGGGACATCCCAGAGGAGGTGTGTCCCACCACCTCTCTCCCCAGGGCCCACAAGCTGCCAACAAGGCAAGTCCTCTGAGCAGGCAGTTGCCAGCTGCTGCGGAGCCAAACCCCCTCCCTCCCTACTACTCTAGTCAGTAAGCACTCTGGTTCCTCCGGGACCTACCAGTGCACGACAGAGGCACTCCAGAGCCTACCTTAACATCACTCTTAGAAGGACATTTCGGTAGCTCCTTGGCAAGTTTCTACTGATGGCTTCTGATTGTTTTATTAAGTGCCCATACTGGGAGAGGGCCGTGCCAGAGCCATTGTCTTCCAGACACAAGTTTCTGCAGGAAGCCAGACACTTCCTTGCCAAGAACTGGCCTGTGTTGTTGTCCCTGTAGGAAGAGCTGGTGACGAAGGACAAACTGCACTCCTGAAAGAGTACATGACTTTGCTGTAGCAAATTCCCTGGGATCCTCTTAAAATCTTTCCATCAAAGCAATTTGGGGGAAAGGGGTACACCAGAAGCCCTGAATGTGGCAGAAAAAGATTTGAAAAAAGGTTCAAGGCCTTTAGTGTTTCCTGGCAGAAAAGCTTCTAAGACCCAGCACCTGACCCTGGGACCCTGGGTAAACTCGAGAAAAAGGTAGAGGTAAATTATTCCTTAAGTCCTCTTCCCAAAATGCTCAGACAATCCAAATGATCAACAATAATAGAAGGATAATATAAATTATGATATATTAATGAGAGGCTGTGCTTTAGAAGACTACTTAGTGGCCTGGAGGAATTTGTGTCATCTAATACAGGGTGGCCATGAAGTTATGTGCAATTAAATAGTTGTAATTGTATATTTACACATTTTTATTGATCCATAATAATTATACATATTTATGGGCTACATGTAATATTTTGATACATGCATACAACGTGCAATGATCAAATTAGGGTGTTTAGAATATCCATAACTTCAAACATTTATCGTTTCTTTGTGTTGGGAACATTGGAAATCTAGCTACTTTGAAAGATGCAATGTATTATTGCTAACTATCGTCATCCTACTGTACTTGGAGCACTAGAACTTATTTCTTCTATCTAACTATGTTTGTAGGACTAACCTCCCTTCATCCTCTCCTCCCCTCTTCTCAGCCTGCTGTAGCTGTAATTCTACTCTCCACATCCATGAGATCAACTTTTTAAACTCTTGCACATGAGTGAGAACATACAACTTTGCCTTTCTGTGACTGGCTCATTTCATTTAACATAATGACTTCCAAGTCGCTACAAATGGCAGAATTTCATTAGTTTTTATGGCTGAATAGTATTCTATTGTGTGTGTCTATACACACAATGGAATACACACGTATTTTCTTTTTGCATTCATCTGTTGATGAACACTTAGGTTGATTTCATATTTTTGCTATGGTGTAGAGCTGCAATAAATATGAGCGTGTAGGTATCCCTTTGATAAACTGATTTCCTTGTCTTTGACTAAATACCCAGTAGTGGGAATGCTGAATGGTATGGCAGGTGTATTTTTAGTTTTGTGAGAAATCTCCATACTGTTTTCCATGATGGTTGTACTAATTTATATTCCCATCAACAGCGTATAAGAGTTTTATTTTCTACACATCCTTGCCAGCATTTGTTATTTTTGTCTTTTTTATAACAGATGCTCTAATGGGGGTAAGATGATACCTCATTGTGGTTTTGATTTGCATTAGTGATGCAAATCACTTTTGGCCATCTGTATGTCTTCTTTACACCTGCGGTGCATCTTACAAGGGTATAGGTGAATCCTAGTAAATGTGGAATGTAAAGGTCTTAGCTAAATAACTAAGAAAATGCTATGAAAGCTATGCTAACTAGTGTGATGAAAATGTGTCAAACGATCTATGAACCAAGTGTATGGTGCCCCATGATCATAGTAATGTACACAGCTATGATTTAATAAAAATAAAAAAAAGGAAAAAAATAAAAGCTTAAAAAAAAAGAGATTTAGACTCTTTGCCTACTTTTTAGTGGGATTATTTGTTTCTTTATTTTTATTTTTTCTTTTAGAGATGGGATCTTACTCTATTGCCCATGCTGGAGTGCAGTGGCATGATCATAGCTCCATGCAACCTTAAACCCCTGGGTTCAAGTGCCTCAGCCTCCTAAGTAGCTGGAATGACAAGTGAATGCCACCATGTCTGGCAAATTTTAAAATTTTTTGTAGAGATGAGATTTTGCTGTGCTGCCCAGGCTGGTCTTGAACTCCTGGCTTCAAGCAATCCTTTCTATCTTGGCCTCCTAAAGTGTTGGGATTGTAAGTGTGAGCTGCTGTGCCAGGACTATTTGTTTTTGTTGTTTTTTTTTTGTTGTTGTTGTTGTTGTTTACATTTTTTGCTTTTGCTCTTGAGTTGTTTGGGTTCCTTGTATATTCAGGATGTTAATCGCTTGTCAGATGAATAGTTTGCAAATAATTTCTCCCATTCTGCAGGTTTTATCTGCATTCTGTTTATTTTTTCCTTTGCTGTGAAGAGCTTTTTATTTTAATATAGTTCCATTTGTCGATGTTTGTTTTGGTTGCATGTGCTTTTGAGGCCTTATCCATAAAATCCTTGCAAGATGTATGAGGTCTTATCCATAAGATCCTTGCCAAGACTTACGTTCTGAAGCATTACTCCTATATATTTTTTAATCTTATAGTTTTGGGTCTTATGTTTAAATTTTTAATCTATTTTGACTTGATTTTTTAATATATGGTCAGAGATAGGGGTCTAGTTTCATTTTCTACACAGAGAAAAGTTTGTTTTCTCAAAAATGTTTATTGAAGAAGGTTTCCTTTCCAAAGTGTATACTCTTGGCACCTTGGTAAAAAATCATTTGGCTATGAATGTGTGTATTTATTTCTGTGATCTTTATTCTGTTCCATTGGTCTGTGTGTCTGTTTTTATGCCACTGCCATGCTGATTTGTTTACTATAGCTTTGTTAATTCTTCAGTCTCTGACCATGAGATGTCTTGCCATTTGTTTGTGTTCTTTTCAATTTATTTCATCAGATGTTTTCCTGTTTTCAGTGTAGTGGTCTTTCACCTCCTTGGTTAAATTTATTCATTAGGCATTCTGCGTTTTGTAGCTATTGTAAATGGGATTGCTCTCTTGATTTCTTTTTCAGCAAGTTTGTTATTGGTGAATAGAAATGCTATGGATTTTCATAAGTTAATTTTGTATTCTGCAACTTATTGAATGCATTTCTCAATTCTAAATTGAGAGAGTTTTTTGGTGGAGTCTTTAGGGTTTTTAAATATATAGGATCATGTCATCTGCAAAAAGGAAACTTCCTGTTTTCTAACCTGGATGCATTTTTTGTCCCTTTTCCTGATTGTTTTGGCTGGTTTGTTGAGGTGCATCATTAGGTTATAGTAGGGTAGCCTCTCTTCAGGTGTGTGCATTGGTGCAAGCTATGGTGGGTGGAGTGGATTGATCTCCAGGCCCCCAGATGGTGTACTTGGGTGGTGCTGGAGGCAGCAGTAGAAGGAGTGGGATTATCCTCATCTGGGAATCAGCTTGGTTAGACTGGTCTCCAGGCTTTCTGAAGGTGTGTGCAGGTACATGATGGCCATTCTGATGGGTAGTGGGGTTATTGTCAGTTGCAGTGCTTCAAGGCAGATAGCTCTGAGACTCTAGGGAGTGTGTGCTTCAGCTCCCCATGTCCCAGGTGCAACCTCCCTGGTTTACTATACCTGCTCTTCTCTAGCATTAGGATACTGTGGGCAAGAGTGCTAAGGACCTGGCTGTACAAGCTTCAGGGTGGACATGGGGGGGATGTCAGTGGGGCTCAAGGGATGGGGAAATGCAGGGGTTGTTGGGCCCCAGGGCAGGTGTTGGAGGCTGGGCTTTCAAAATGCTGCAATGGAGGCTGGGTGCGGTGGCTCATGCCTGTAATCCCTGCACTCAGGGAGGCCAAGGCAGATGGATCACCTGAGCTCATGAGTTCAAGATCAGCCTTATTTAATTTATTAAATAATACATAAAAGTCATGACAAATTTGGAAAGTAGATATTAGGAAGAAAAAGAACATTTCTCTCAAAAAAGCCTAAAGTAAAAATTACGTGTATAGGCACAAATTTAATTATAGCACATGCTGACCTATAACCTACTTTTAACTTAACCATTGCCTGGTGAATATTCTTTCATGTGATGAGGTGTAGTTGTATATCATAACTTTAAAGATTCTATAATTTTCAGTAATGTGCTATTTGTAAACAAATAGCCCAATTAGTGTTGGACACTGGCATTGTTTTGAAGATTTTATTGTGTAACAGGGAGTTTGATAAGGAATAACCTTGTTTAATTTTCTTGGTGTGATTGATGTCTAGGTCAGAGACTTTTTTAAAAAGGATTTTGTATATAAGTCACAAAAATGCCATTTTTCATCATCCATACTGAATCCAAATGTTATCATTTTTTGTAAATATTTCATAATCAGATAAGCAAAAATTATTATATTTTAACTATTAGTTGGTGAGCTTTTAGTGTTTCCCAAATGCTTATTTGCATTTTTTAATAACTTGCCTATTAATGTTCTTTGCCTACTTTTGTATAGTTATTGGTAATGTAGATGCTAATGACTGCAGAGTGCACAAAGTGAATGTGCCATACTTTATCATTTCCCCATTTTGGATGTTAATACTGTTTCCAATTTGGGGTCTATTATTATTTTATTTATTTATTTATTTATTTATTTATTTATTTATTTATTTATTTTTTTATAGAGACAGAGTCTCACTTTATGGCCCTTGGTAGAGTGCCATGGCATCACACAGCTCACAGCAACCTCCAACTCCTGGGCTTAAGCGATTCTCTTGCCTCAGCCTCCCGAGTAGCTGGGACTACAGGCACCCACCACAACGCCCAGCTATTTTTTGGTTGCAGTTCAGCCGGGGCCGGGTTTGAAACCCGCCACCCTCGGTATATGGGGCCGGTGCCCTACCGACTGAGCCACAGGCGCCGCCCCTGGGGTCTATTATTAAATAAAGCTGTGATGAACATTTTTGTGACTAACCCTCCTACACACACACACACACACACACACACACACACACACACACACACACACACACTCACACACTTAAAAGCTTATGTAGGATAAAGTCCTAGAAATAAAAATCACTAGACAAAAATAAATATAAACTTATGTGAAGATCATTTAAAAAACATATCAAGAGCAGCCCAGTCTTCATGATGTTACAGTCATTGTAAGGTAATGCTTTTTCTTCCTAATGCATCTTATAGTCAGGGTGAAGTATTTTTCTCAGATGCTAAAAGGCAAGACTGATGCAGCAGGCAGGGTCCAATAAGGACACACCTGCTGGCCCTTGGTGGTGGAAATCTTTGGTTGTTCCATTGTTGTCTCTGGCTTTACACCCTGGGACTTTGTGGAGCTCTTCGTGGATGGCTTTCTGGGGTCTCTACATTTGTTCTGTGTGACGGCCCCCAGCTCCTTCACCCTCCACTGTTCACTTCTCACCTCTCCATGCAGTTGACTCCTCTCTCATCTATACTACAGTCATTGTTGCAATGGAACAGCCTATGTTCTGTGTTTATGTGATTTGTTAACTTTTGGGGGGAAGTTGCTCCTTTGTCCGGTGTTGTCCAGTATTGGTCCCACTTGATGTGTGTTTGTAAATTTGCTATTGTAAATGTCCTGTGTTCTGTCACATCTCTAATTCACTACTTGTATTGTTTGGGGAATAGGGTCCTAAATAAGGTCATCTAGGTCACAATTAACTGTCTTGCACTTGAACTGTATTATTTCTTATGTTTGTGGACTGAGGTTCATATCTTTCAAGTACAAAATAAATGAGGCTGTTGGGTAAATTCCCACCCACCAGGTACATTGCATATATGGCATACTTCCTGGGTGTGGGACACAACTACAATGTAGATTTTAACCGTACACAAGCAATTCATGTAACCTAATAGTATGTACCCTCATATTAACTTGAAATAAAAAAAAAATAAACAGAGCTAAGGCTGCTCTAGTTTCTTCCTTCCTCCCTTCTCACCTCTGGCTACAGAATCCACTGAGCATAGATTAAAAACCTCAGGACCCGAGTGCCTCTAAGTCTCTTCCACTTTCACCCACTGCCCTTCTGGAATCAAACAAAATCATGTATGTGAAGCTTCAATGCACAATGCAGATAGAATACAGAGAATTTTAATTATTTTCAAAGCAGGATTCCAAATACAGACACATTTGTGCCAACTTTCCTGCCTGGTAGAGGATAGAAACTGGAAGAATTTAGAGGAAATTTCTCAAGACTGTGTGTTTTCTAAAAGCAGGGACACAGCCTATTATGTGCCTCGCATAGAGAGAGATCCTAGTATTTTTTGGGGAATGGCAAAGTGGTTTTCAGCCCAGCAGCTCCGGAACCCTCTGATGCAAGGCTGCCATAACCCGAGGTGGCCAGCAGGGGGGAGCCTGGGTCCTTAGGCTAGGCCAGGCTGTTGCGCCATCCCACCGCAGGTGATGCTTGAGGCTCCCGGGGGGATGCTGGGCTGAATTCCCAGGTGGGAGGTGGGGGCCTGGCTCCTCTTATTAGCACCAGGTGATCCGGCACAAACACTAGAGGAGAATCCACACAAAGCCGAGAACTCTGTTAGGGAGGAGACAGATACACACACACTGGCTCAAAAAAGGGGGTCTGGAAGGGAGGGGCTGGTGGCTAGGGACACGGGTGATAAACGGGGCCTGGTGTGGGAAGGCCAGCCAGGGAGGAAAGAGGCTGACTGAGCTCAGTGCAGCTTAGGGAAGGGCAAGAAAACAGGACCTGGGTGGGGGGCATCAGAGTAGCTGAGGGACATCCGAGTAACATCTCAGCCTCCCGAGCTTCAGGCAGGCCCCCTCTGGAGTGCTCATGGCATGGTCCCAGTTCTGGGTCCCTGGAGTCACCCCTTTCGACTGCCCTGCTCCACTCTCTGCCAAATTGTTGGGGAGAGGGGTGGATGAAAGTGGTTGGCTTAGGGATGGTAAGAAATTCCTAAGCCCCAGAGAGGTTCCTTTTTTGGGGGGTGGGAGAAGATTGTCTGTGGCAGAAGATTAGGTATCAAAGACACGTGACTGAGAAATTCATAAGAAAGTGTACAGCATGGGGTCAGGGACCAGGGAAGGCTGTGGGAGAAAGGAAGAAGCAAAACCAGAATTGATAGCAGAGGGCTCCCTGGAGCAGTGGTGCTGCACATTGAGAGTAGTTGGGAGAATAGGTCAGTCATATTCACTGAGTCTCGACTTATCTATTTTATTGTAATCCTGCAACCCCAACTGCCTGCCTCTGCTCCAGAAAAGATGGTCAGCCTCAGAGGAAGGTCAGTCTTAGGCTTGCTGTTGGAGGTGCTTCATTGTTTTCTTTATCCAGGGCAGGAAGTGTGAGACCTTGATGAAGACTCCTGGGGGTTTCCCATTGTCTGGACCACAGGAGAAAATGCCCTGAACCTTGTTCTTACACACAAGGGGGCCACCGGAATCCCCCTGTGGGCAAAGAGAGAAAAGACTGAACTGACTGAACCCCCCTCTGTTAGGGGGTTATAAGACATCTCTGTGTATAAGACATGAGGGCCAGGGCAGCCTTGTCACCTCCCTCAGCCCAGGGGCTCCAGTATGGCCCTGAATGTTATTCCCAGCTCACCCCAGGCCAAGTCTTTCTCTGCAACCCTCAGGATACTACGGTGGTAATACCGCCTTTCCCATTTCCCCTCCAGGGCACCCAGGGAGTGGATTAAAGACCAAATTCCTGGGGTGCTCAGGCTGCTGAAGCTCATGGAACAGACAACTCCCATATCAAATTCCCTCAAATTCCTTTCTCCCAGGGGCTTGTCTGTAGATGCTGGAAACCTGACCTTGAAAGCAGCCTTCATTTCCTTTGGGTCCCCCATGCAAATCTGGGTGGTCCTGTTGTACTTGTTGGGAAAGCGGGATATACATTCCTCATCCTTTTGCACTGTCAGTGTCACCTCCTGCAGGGTGTCTGAGCGTTTGCCCCCTGGAGTGGTCTGGCCCCAGCCAGACACACTGCACACCATTGTTGGCATCACCCCTCCTGTGTTGCTGGGCAGCTTGAGGGGCTGCACAGCTGGAGTCCGCTTGGCCTTTCTCTCCAGCTGGCGGGGAAGAGGCAAGAAAGTCCAGGTCAGACAGTGGCCTCCTGGGCCCAGGCACTGTGCTCAGGCTGACCCTTCTTCCTTCCCCTCTGAGGTACAGGAACTGGTCAAGCAGCCAGGATGGACAGGAGGGAAGAAGGGACAGTGTCACTGTGGGAGGGGCAACAGGGCCAAGTAGAGAGAGAGCAGCAGCAGTTTGCCTCACCTGCAGCAGCATGATGTCATTGGCCAAGGTGATAGCATTATAGTCTGGGTGGGGAATGCGTCTTCTCACACGGATGACCTGCTGGGTCTTCTCCTGCTTCTTGATGTTGTGGGCCCCCAGGGTGACATTCATGGAGCTGCACAGAAAGCACAGAGGGGCTGTGGAAATGTGGAGTTACAGGGTACAGCCCAAGAGTCTTGAGGAGCAGGTGACAGCCAGGGCAGGGCAGGGCTGCAGCAGATGGGAAAATTGAGGGGATGGGAGGGCCCCAGGGTTGAGTGACTATGTCCTCTGCTTCTCAAGGACACTAAGAGCAGGGCTTCTGGGTGTTCTCTCTTGCCTTCGGGAACAATGTGGAACTGCTCCATCTGTGTCGTGACCCTTGATGCATGCTTTCAAACTCGGCCACTGCTTTATTCGTCAGTATTGTCCCTCATCTCACCTGTGCCACTTGCTCGGACCTCTCACCCTCTGACTCCAAAGCTCACCTGTTCTGGTTCTCAGCCTTTCTTTTTTTGTGTGTGTGTTTTTTTCTGGCCGGAGCTGGGTATGAACCTGCCGCCTCTGGCATATGGGACCAGCGCCCTACTCCTTGAGCCACAGGCGCCGCCCTGTTTCTCAGCCTTTCATCATCCTAGTCCTGCTCCTAGGTGGCTGCTCTGGTGAGCTCTCAGGGGCTCTCAGGGGTACCAGGAGCCTGGGACGCTCCTCTGAGCTGCAGCCCCTAGGAGAGGACTGGGTGTCCCTGGTGGGTCTCAGGAGGTATGAGCTGAGGCTGCTCCTCACCTTCCCCAGCAGTGAGCAGCTGTCAGCACAAAGTCGTCCCGCACGAGGGTGCCGCCACACCTCTTCTTATTCTCCTTAACCAGTAACTGAAGAAATGCCATGTAGGGGCGAGAGTGGGGCTTGGCCTCATGGCCCCCGATGATCTCCTCTGAAAAGAAAGGCTGGAAGTTGAGGCAACTGGGGCAGGCGTGGTCAGGAGAGGAGGCTCAGCAAGATGGTCATTGGGGGTGTGCTGCTCAGTGAGGGTGCATCGTCCTGAGGTTTGAGGCTCAGAAGAGGCAATTCCACCTGCAGACAGTGGTTCTTGCAGGTGGAATTGCCTCTTCTGAGCCTCAAACCTCAGAGCCCCCTCTGAGAAAGGAGGGGCAGCGCGTGTTGTCCACATCCTGTTGCAGACGCACAGGGAGGAGGTAAAGTCTGTCTCCAGGAAGGCAGAGCCCCAGAGGACCTGGATGGGACTGCCTTGCTCTCTTCTTTCTTAGTGAGTCCCCCTGGATCCCTCTGAGCCATTGCCATCATCTGCATCTGTGCCGTTTTCCAATGAGCTACCCATGAGCTGATGGAGTTGGATTTTCTAAAATCCTCCTGTCCTAGGGCCTAAGGTTCTCAGAAAGTGTTTTTTGGCTGCACAAATGAATGGCCTCCAGTTAGCCTTTGGCTGGGGCGTGGTGGGGTGGTGCTGGTGGATTCAGGGCCTCCGGGGTTGTGGAGGAAGCACTGCCAAAGACGGTGGAGTAGCCAAGGGCCTGGGAAGGCAGGGGAAGTAGAGAAGCTAGCTAAAAATGGACCACACAGGCTGGGGTGGAGAGTTGCGGTTGCAGCCATCTGTGACCTCTGAGATCTGCTGTGCCCTGGGTTCTCTCTTGGACAGCAGTCAGAGGGTTGGGGGTGCTTAATAGTTTAACTGGTTCTTAAGCTGCTCCAGTGACAAACTCCACGGCTCATCAGAGTGGCCACTTGGAGCAGGACTGGGATGGTAATGGGCTGAGAAACAGGACAGGTAAGCTTTGGAGTTAGAAGGTCAGAGGTCAGAGCAAGTGGCACAGATGAGAAAAGAGGGGCACTACTGGCCAAGTAAAGCTCAAAGGGATTGGGAATATCCTTTCCTGGACTGGAGTGAGGGATTATAAATACTCACCTTTCGTAGCTTCACACTTTCCACCTTCTTCTAGGTCATGAAGAAGACCTCTCTAGAGAGAGGCTAGTGCCTACTAAACCTTTCTGGGAACACCCTTCCTTCTGCCAACCTTGTTAAGGGTCTATCTAGCACTAGAGTTAGAAGTTTAGGTGGTGGATGGGAGCCGGGCTCAAACTGATGAAAATTCCTGACCAGTGCTGGGATTTTGTAAGATGGACACAAGCCTCTGGAATAGGGATGGTCACTTACCTGTCCCAGCTCTAGAAGGCAGAAGAAAGGCCAGCAGGAGCAGGAATGGCTGCATCTCCTCAGGAAGGCTGCCCAGGTCAGCGCTGCTGGTATTTCCTCTGTCCAGATAAACAGCCACGGAAGGGAGGATGCGGGAGAGGTGGGCTCAGTGACCTCACAGACCTCCCGGACCTGTGTGTGCTCTTCTGGTTTTGATGGACGTCATCACACAAGTTGGTTTCCAACATTCTCTTGTTTGGTTGAGGTGAAAATGGCATCGTTATCACACTTGCAACTCTGCTGCTGAGTTACAAGGCAAAAGCAAGAATAGCGGATGAGAAGGTGAAGGTTGTTGAGGCTGTGGCTGCAGGGTGATAACCCCAGAAGCTCCTAAGTGACCGAGCTGCACCAAGCGTGCTTTCCTTTCTCAGCTCTTGGCTTTTTTAGCAAGTCACATCCAGGGATGCGAGAGACATGTTTCCTGCCCTTGAAAAGCCAATACTTGATGTCTTAGTCATAAATTCTTTGTCTAGGCTGATGTCTAAAAGAGTTCTTCCCAGGCTCAGCACCTGTAGCTCAGTGGCTAGGCGTCGGCCACATACACTGGGGCTGGCAGGTTCGAACCCAGACTAGGCCTGCTAAACAACTATGACAAATACAACAAAAAAATAGCTGGGCATTGTGGTGGGCGCCTGTAGTCCTAGCTACTTGGGAGGATGAAGGAAAAGAATCTCTTAAGCCCAAGAGTTTGAGGTTGCTGTGAGCTGTGATGCCATGGCACTCGACCCAGGGTGACATAGTGAGACTCTGTCTCAAAAAAAAAGAGTTCTTCCTGTTTTCTTCTAGAAATCTTATGGTTCTTTTTCTTTTTGACAGAGTCTCACTCTGTTACCCAGGCTATGAGTGCCATGGCTTCAGCGACCTTATGCTCACAGCAACCTCAAACTCCTGGGTTCAGGTGACATTCCTGCCTCAGCCTCTTGAGTAGCTGGGACTGTTGGTGCCCACCACAACACCTGGCTAATTTTTTTTTTTTACTTTTTTTGTAGAGACGGAGTTTCACTTTATTGCCCTCGGTAGAATGCCGTGGCGTCACACAGCTCACAGCAACCTCCAACTCCTGGGCTTAGGCGATTCTCCTGCCTCAGCCTCCTGAGTAGCTGGGACTACAGGCGCCCGCCACAACACCTGGCTATTTTTTTGTTGCAGTTTGGCTGGGGCTGGGTTTGAACCTGCCACCCTCGGTATATGAGCCACAGGCGCCACCCCACCTGGCTAATTTTTAAATTTTTTTTTTTTATTTTCTAGTTTTTAGTAGAGACAGAGTCTCACTCTTGCTCAGGCTAGTCTGGAACTTCTGAGCTCATGTGATCTTGTTGTCCCAGCCCCCCAGAATGCCAGGATTACAGGCCTGAGCCACCACATCCAGCCAGAATTCTTATGGTTTCATGCCTTATATTTAAGTCATTAATCCATCTTGAATTAAGTTTTATACACGGCAAGAGATCAAGGTCTGTTTTCTTGATGGAAAGGAAGCCATATTCTGTAAAATAATTTGAAGAGGTTTGTTCTGAGCCAATTTTGAGGCCATGACCTGGAGACATATCCGAGAAGCCTTGAGCAAGTAGACTCACGGTGATGGGGGTACAGTTGCATTTTAATGAGCAGGAGTTACAGATAAAGTCACAAATCAACACATGAAAGGTATACGTTGGTTTGGCCCCCAAAGGTGGGATGTCTCAAAATCGGGGCCCACAGGTTAAAGGTGGGTTTAAAGATTCTTTGGCTGACAATAGGATGAAAGAGTTAGGCTCTGTCTAATAGACCATGAGTCAGGGAAAGGAATGCTGAGATAATATAAGGGTTTATTAATCAGAGACAAACAACAGGACAAATGCCCAGACTCAAGTAGTTTGTTGTGTATTTTGAGGAGCTGCAGGTATGTCTTGCATAGCCTCAGGCCTGTTAATGAGTCACAGAGGGCATCTCTAAGAAGGGGAGGGGGCATGATGAGGTTGTCTGACCTCCTTTCTCTTGGCTACCAACTCAGTAACTTAGTTTTAGGGATTCCCCTTGGCCAAGGGGGGTCCAGTCAGTCACTTGCTAGGCAGTGGGCTGGGGGGAGCCTTAAGGTTTTATTTTAGTTTACAGTTTCATTGTTCTGTATGACACTGTCCAGTTTTCTCAGTTCCATTTATCCAATAGGGCTTCTTTCTCCCAGTGTATGTTGTAGTCTGTTTTGTCAAAGTTAGTTGTAGGTAGATAGTTTTATTTCTGGATTCTGTATTGTGTTCCATTGGTCTATGTCTCTGCTTTTATACTCGTACCACGCTGTGTTGGTGGTACGAGTATAAGAGCCTTGAAGTATAGAGCCTTGAAGTATAATTTGAAGCCAGGTAATGTGATGCCTCTGTTTGTACCTTAAGTAAAAAGGTTTGTTCTTTATACTTAAGATTACTTTGGCTACCCGGACTCTTTTTGGTTCTAAATGATGTCAAGGATTATTTTTTCTAGATCTGTGAAATATGAAGCTGGTTTTTTTCATGGGGATTGTATTGAATCTGCAAATCACTTTGGGTAGTATGGACATTTCAACAATCTGATTCTGCCAATCCATAAACAAGGAGATGTTTCTCTATTTGTGTCATTTATGACTTTTTCCTTCAGTGCTTTGTATTAATGATTCTCTTTGTAGAGACATTTTACTCCTTTGTTAAGTATATTCCTATGTATTTTTTAATAGCTATTGTGAATAGTATTAAGTCTTTGACTCTCTGTTTAGCTGTTTTATTGTATAGAAATGCTACTGATTTGTGTACATTGATTTTGTAACCTGAGACTTTGCTGAATTTATCAGTTTAAGGAGTCTTGGGTAGAGTCTTTAGTGTTTTCTAGAGACAAGATCATAATCATCAGCAAATAGGGATAGTTTGACCTCCTTTTTTCCAATTTGGATACCCCTTTATTCTCTCTATTGCCTGATTGCTCTGGCTAGGATTACTAATACTATGTTGAATCTAAGTAGTGACAGTGGGCACCCTTGTCTTGTTCCAGTTTTTAGAGTGAATACTTTCAACTTTTCCCTATGATGTTGGTTGTAGGTTTGTCATATAAGCTGCTTATAATTTTGATATATGTTCTTTCTGTGCCTACTTTGTTGAGGGTTTTTTAATTATGAAAGGGTGCTGAATTTGTCGAATGCTTTTTCTGTATCTATTAAGATGATCGTCTGGTCTTCATTTTTGTTTTGTTGCTGTTTACTCAGTGAATCATGTTCTTTGATTTGTATAGATTAAGCCATCCTTGCATCCTGGGATGAAACCCACTCCATCAGGTGGATTGTCCTTCTGATGCACTGTTGAATTTAGTTTACTAGTATTTTGTTGAGGATTTTTGCATCTATGTTCATAGGGATTTTGGTCTGTAGTTTTCTTTTTTGTGTGTCCTTTCCTGGTTTTCATATCAGGGTGAGACTGACTATATACTAGGGAGAATTCCCTCCTTCTTGATGTCATGAAATAGTTTCTGTAGGATAGATATCAGTTCTTTGTAGCTCTGGTAGAATTTGGCTGTGTATCTCTCTGGTCCAGGGCTTCTTTTTGTTAAGAGATTTTTTAGTTACTGCTTTAGTCTCGCTGCTCACTATTTTTCTGTTCAGGGTTTCTATTTCTTTCTGATTTAGGCTTAGGAGATTGTGTGTTTCCAAGAATTTATCCATTTCCACTAGGTTTTCTAGTTTGTTTGTATAAAGGTTTTCGTAGTATTTGTGAATGATATTTTGTATTTCTGTAGTATAAGTTATAATGTCTCCTTTTTCCTATATGATTGAGTCTTTTGTTTTCTATTTCTGGTTAATCTGGTTAGTGGTCTATTGGTTTTGTTTATCTTTTTAAAGTACCAACTTCTTTCATTGATCCTTTGTATTTTTTTTGTTTGTTTGTTTCCATCTAATTTTGCTCTGTTCTGAGCTTTGTTATTTTTTTTTTTCTCATTCTGCTTTTGGATTTGGTTTGTTCATCTTTTTCTTGTTCCTTGACATGGGACATTAGGTTGTTAACAAGTCATGTTTGGGTGATTTTCTTTTTTTTTAATTGAGACAGAGTCTCACTTTGTGGCCTTTGGTAGAGTGCTGTGGCATCATAGCTCACAGCAACTTCCAACTCTTGGGCTTAAGTGATTCTCTTGCTGAAGTCTCCCAAGTAGCTGGGACTACAGGCACCTGCTACAACGCCCAGCTTTTGTTTTGTAGAGATGAGGTCTGACTCTGGCTCAGCCTGGTCAGCCTCTGCGCTCAGAGCAATCCACCCACCTCGACCTCCCAGAGTGCTAGTAATACAGGCATGAGCCCCCACGCCTGGCCCTTTCTGTATTTTTAATGTAGGCATTTAAAGTTGTGAAACTTTTTTTGATAGAATGTTACCAGATATCAGCTCAACAAAACATTTGTTTTGTTGCTGTTTACTTAGTGAATCATGTTTATTGATTTGTATAGATCCTCTGGCTAGGATTTCTAATACTATGTTGAATCTAAGTAGTGACAGTGGGCACCCTTGTCTTGACCGTGACCCTATGGAGAACTTCTCAGTCTTTGACTGCATGATCATTGCTGCATTTACTGTCTAACACTGTTTCTTCACAGTGTCTCTCAGCCGTCAAATCTTACCTGTAAGCACTGGTAGCATGGATCCTAGTAATATATTTTATTTTACTTTTTTAGAGACAGAGTCTTACTTTGTCGCCCTTGGTAGAGTGCTGTGGTGTCACAGCTCACATCAACCTCCAGCTCGTGGGCTTAGGCGATTCTCTTGCCTCAGCCTCCTGAGAAGCTAGGATGACAGGCACCTGCCACAATGCCCGGCTATTTTTTTTTTTTTTGTTGTTGTTGTTGCAGTTTTGCTGGGGCCAGGTTTGAACCCTCCACCCTCAGTATATGGGGCTAGCACCCTACTCACTGAGCCCCAGGCACCGCCCTAGTAATATATTTTAAAAAGAGGAGCTTAAACTCTCTTTCTTTGAATCTTGTGGGATTGGAGTGGGGTTGTTGATTTGTGTTAGGATCTTTTCCAGTGAAGTGGGTTTAAGAAAGGATTTGATTTTTCTAGACAAAGATCAGGATAAAAAGAAGAAAACATTTATTTTACTTTTCCCAGACTGAAAAGGACCAGAATGAAGGTGGGAAAGGAAAAACATGCTGGCCTTGAAAACCAGCTGTCAGGTCTTTTAAAAGGAAGTTGTAAATTGATGTGGTACAGTTGAGAAATTGCTCTCTTTTCTTCTTAATGGCAGGCTGATAACAGAAACATGGCAGGATGTCAAAGTCCAGGAGTTGGCTCCCTGCCTTTCCTTAGAGAAAAGTTTCATTGCTAGAGATGTGATTGTCTCCTCCAGATGGAGTTTTGGGAGGAGACCCCTGCCATTCACTCAGGAACTCTATCAAAAGCAGATTCTCCAAGCAATTTTACAAGAGAAAGATTTATATCTCTTTCCATCTCTTCAGCCCTTTTCAGACTTTGTTGAAAACAGAACTCCTGCAGGGTGTCTGTTAGGGAGAGAACCTCATAGGATTGGTCTTTAACTATTATTGGGGAAATTGTGGGATTAGATATTTTCCTGTTATTTCAACAAGTCTGAGCCTTTCATTCTTTTTTTTTTTTCCCCTCTGAGTAAAATTAAAATTTCTATTAAAAAAAAAAATAACTCAGGAAACTGGGGGTCCAGTTTGTAGATGGAGGTCTCTATCTTCTGAAGCTTCTCCTTGCTGACTTATGGATGGAGCGATGTTTCTACCTGACAGAGTTCTTTTGGGTCATTCATGGGGAAGCATTGCAAATGGATGATTTTGAAAACTAGGTTTGAGGTGGGATGGGGATTTCACTGGAAAGAAATAGGTAGGGACTCCTAGGTGCCCTCAATGGAAGAATGAATAAAGAAAATTCAGACACACACAAAAAAAAAAAAAAAAAAGAAAGAAATAGGTAGGGACTAAATTCGGTTTTGTACGAATGTTACCAGATATCAGAGAATGCATGGGCCAAAATGAGAGCTAAAAGCAAGACTGTTAGGGGTCTAACACAGGGCACTGACCAGGAGAACCATGGACTTTAAAATCCAGCCAGTCAAATCTGCCAGAGGTTTATGAAGTGTGTTAGCCTTTTAAAAGAAAAGTTTTGAAGATCAGTTTGTTATTTTCTCTGATTGGCCAATAAAGAAATAGTAATCTTCTCCCAGCATGACACATGTGCCTTTTTGACTGGCAGTTAAGAGATGGAGAGTTCTCCTATTCTACAAGACAACTCCTGCCAAGGAGTTTTTCTGTTCTTGTCATATATTAATTTGTTGAGCTGATTCTATGGCTAATTAACTTACTTCTAAAAATAATTTTTGTAGGGTGGCGCCTGTGGCTCAAGGAGTAGGGTGCCAGCCTCATGTACTGGGGGTGGCAGGTTCAAACCTGACCCCGGCCAAAAAACTGCAAAAAAATAAAAATAATAATAATTTTTGTAACTAATACATCCCTACACAAGAGAAAAAACTCAATTCAGTTCAAGTTTTGGGGGAAGGCGGATGGCAGGGGAGGAAGGGGAGGGGAGGGAGAATGGTGTGCTCACACCTAGTGGGCACAATGTAAGGGTATATGGCACACCTCCTGGGTGCAGGATGCAACTACAACAGGGACTTTACCTAACAAATGCAAACATTGTAACCTAACCATTTGTACCCTCATATTAATCTGAAGTAAAAATAAAATAAAATAAAAAGGCAAAAATTGAAAAAAAATATGTATCACTCTGGGAAAAAAGTCTTTGTGCTGAAAAGATTGAATTAAATAAACCAGCAGCGTCATGGTAGTCTAACTATTACCCCAATTATTGCAAGGATGACAAAGACCTAAGGCTTGCTTTGGTGATATGGGAAGAAGCACCGTGTCACTGACAAGAGTGTGGTTAGGAAGTGTGTATCCAGAGTACAAGTTCCTGTCCAGTTGGCTGGGAGGCATAGGTAAGGTCATAAAAAGTCTTTCAGTTCTCTCAGGGAGAAAGACTTTTTTTTTTTTTTAAATTAAGTCATTTGTACATAGATCATAAATACATTTATGCCATTATGGGATTCAATGTGTTGATTATTTGTACAAATTGGAGTGCTTGCATCCTACTAATTAACATAGCCTTCACCTCATTTACCCAATTGCAGGATTAAGACATTCGTGTTCTACACCTGATAGATCCAATTTGTACTTGCAATATGCTCCCTAGCTGTGGTCCCCCTACTAACTCTCCCTCAATCAACCTAGCCCCCTCCCTTCCCCTCTCCCTCCTCTTTCTTTCCCTCCTTCATCCTAGGCTATAGTTGTGTTTCATTTTTCATATGCAAGTGTGAGTGATTATAAATTGGTTTCACAGTAGTACTGAGTACATTGGATTTTTTTTCCATTCCTGAGATACTTTACTAAGAAGAATATTTTTCAGCTCCATCCATGTAAACATAAAAGAGGTAAAGTCTCCATTTTTTTTTAATGTTGCATACTATTCCATGGTGTACATATACCACAATTTATTAATCCATTCATGGGTCGATGGGCACTTGGGCTTAAAGATATTTGCACCAGATTGTTCATTGCAGCTCAATTCATAATTGCCAAGTCATGGACTTTTTTTTTTAGAGAAGAAAATCTTGGACCACAGCTGAATGTAAACTATTATTTAAGGAGAATCAAAGTAAAACAATGAAACTGTAACTGTCAGTGGATGATAATGATTTCACAACAGTCATGACAACAGACATAAAAGGATTTGGTTATTTGTATGGCACACAAATCAACATATAATTATTATTGATAATAGATATCAAGGCATACTAGAACTTTTGAAATCTCACACAGCCTTGGAACAGAGATCAATATTTATGTACATATAGTTCAAATAAAGTTAAATATCATTTCATATTTGATACTGTATTTCTGTATGGTTAACATACCAGTAAGCCAAGTAAGTTTTCTTGGACTTTTAGTGCCCCTGTTATTAAAAGCTAATTTGAGATTAAAAAAAAAACAAATACAGAGACTTTGTCTCAAAAACAAACAAAAAACACAAATACTGAAATGTGTTCTTGGAAAGTCTATAAAACATTGTAGGACTAAAACATTCATTGACATAGAATCACAGGCCACTAAACAATGGCTTTCGTTCAACTACGAGTGATAGTCACTAGAAGACTTCAAAGGCAATGCAGGAAGTTATGTGGGTGTAAACATCAATCCTCAAACTTTAATTTTTCTAGTTAGCCAAAAACCCAACAAAGATAATGCAGAAGTATTTTGACAAAGCAGAAAATCCTCGTTTTTCTCAGGCCAGTCACCAAAGAGGCAAAGAAAAATCTGTAGTATGAGTTTTAGAGGACAACCATGGATATAGCTACTTTCATTGATGTATTAACTATGATCTTATAATTTTAAACTTCAACTAATAAATTTAAAACTAGTTTTATGTACCAAAGGTTACAAAGGTCATGTGAACTAAAAGGCATTTGAGTATTTTCTTATGTTTTTTATAAAATATTTGAATTTAGGACTTACTTTCTCTTTAAGCCAATTTATTAGAGCTCTTTCATACATTTCAGAAGTGAAACATCACATACATACGCCGTGTATGGACACACACACATACAGAAGTGGCACTTCTAGGTGAAACCTTAGAAAGTTATTGTTTGAAAGTGTGGGACATACTAAGGAAAGAAAAAGTTGTATGTAAAGTCCCACGCAAGCTTTTTTTCCAGAAGTCAGAGAAAGGAAGCCATAAGATCTTCTTCAGTGGGGGGTAACTGGGAAGCCCTGAAAGGAATGAGCAAAGACTCTACCCCCACAGATGATGGAGATAGCGGAGGGAAACGGAGATCCTGGAAATTCAGGAGGAGCAGAGGCAGTGACTTTGATATTAATTAGGAAATTGGCCTGTTTACCTGTGACAGAGAAAGTTACCCAAGGCAGGGCCATCCTGGTGTGATGATTTTGAGTCTGTTCTGATGACAGACACATCTGTCAGATTGAAGGACTCCCAGAGGGGTGGTATGGAGGATGCTGAGTGGGGAAAGCCAGTTCTGGAGGGTGAGCGCTGTCTCTCATTTTAAGGAGAGGACACTCTCTCTTCCGGTGCCTTTTCCTTTACAGAGAGGGCATGGTCCTGGTGGAGCCCACTTCCTGGGGCATTTTTACTCCAGGGACCCAGAGTTACATTGGAAGCAGGGCTCAGTTCCCAAAGAAGAGTGTGATCAGGGAACCAGGCTCCTTCTTGCCTGGTCCTTTTGAGTAACTGTCTCTGAAAACTTTTTATACTGTCAGCCACCATTTGAAAAGCTTTCTTAGCACTCAGGGCCACTGTCAGTCCCACTGTCTCCTTTTTCCTCTTGCCTCTCCCCATTCTGGTCATAAAAGACCTGGAAGTCCAGCTTTAAATTTCTGCTTAAAGTTCCTGAGTCCCTTTCTTAAGGTTTGGAGTTTATGCTGAATATTGGGGCTAAAGTACATTGCCAAACTAGAATGTCCCTCCCTAGCATTAGGGACTAAATTAGCAAAGAGGCAAAAGGTTTCCAACAGTCATGAAAGGAAAAGGGCTGGATTTTTGTCTTGGCTGGAGTGACCTACAATGCCTTGTGACTCTGCACCTCCAGAGAGCAGCAGGGGCTAGAGAAGTGGCAACAGAGAAGGGAGAGGAGCAGAGGAAAGTGCGCTGTGGAAGAGAGGCAAAAGAGAAACGTCTGGAGAATGAAGACCAGGGAAGGGATGCAGGGATAAGATGGACCATGCGGCAGGCAGAGTAAAGATCAGAAAGTCCAGCAAGTTAAAAAGAAACCTGAATGTAGAGGGTTTTAGACTCTTTGCTAATGCAGCAGAGATAGAATGTCAGTAGTAGGGTAGCATTATCGTTAAGAGATCCATTCTTGGGTCAAATCTTCTGGTCACTAAATTCCAACTGAGTGTTGCCTGCAATAGCAACTGGAGAAAGAAAAGTCCTTTTTTCTTTTATGGAATGGTTACATGTTGAAAACAGAAAAAGTCTACGGGGTGTCCCCCAACTCAGATGACTATTGAAAGTTTGATCACACATCAGATACACCCAGAATCTGAGTCAAACCAAAACTTGGTGATCTGGCCAGAAAACAGGTGTCCTCCTGTTCTAACTCAGACTGAGACCTTGAGGTGGCTCCCAAAAGGCAGCTGTCCCCGTGGGGCAGCATTCCCCACCCCAGAAAAGAGTGATTAGGAAATGTCTCCCCATGCCACCATCCTGATTGGTAGACCCAGTGCTTGGTTTCTCTTGATCAAACCAGAAAGCTACCACTCTCACCCCAGTGTAGGTGAAATATTCTCATAGTTTGCAGAGACCAAGAGGTTCACTGAATTTTGAATTATTGAAGGCATTGAGCAGGATGTCCTGGGAACTGTTGTAGAGGAGAGATCAGTCTTGAGACCACGCAGAAAAGTGTGCAGATATAGAGAAATTACTCATTTTCTCATCCTTGTCTGTGTCACCAAATGTTGGGGTCTGTCCTAGTGAAGATGTGTTTGAGAAAAGATTTCTCCAGACAAAGATTAGGAAAGAAAGAAAAAAGGCTTATTTTCCTAGAGAAGAGGACCAGCATGGAGCATGGAGGTGAAAAAGGAAAAATGTGATGGCATCAAAATAGCTTTCTATTGTTGCTAATCTCTGGATTGTTTCATTTTTTCCCTGTCTGGCTTCTTGCATGTAATCAGTTTCTTGTCATAAACTCCTATTTTTGAATATTTGCAGCAGTTTCTGGTTTGGTGGGGGGACTCTAACTAATAATACACTTTAGGGTATTGGGTTAATTTCTTCAGGTTTCCATAACAAAATACCACATATTGGTGGTATCAGACAACAGAATTTTTTTTTTTTTTAAGACAGAGTCTTACTATGTCACCCTCGGTAGAGTGCCGTGGAATAACAGCTCACAGCAACCTCAGACTCTTGGGCATAAGTGATTCTCTTGCCTCAGTCTCCCAAGTAGCTGGGACTAAAGGCACCCATCACAATACCCGGCTATTTTTTTGTTGTAGTTGTCATTGTTGTTTAGAAGGCCCTGGCCGGCTTCAAACCTGTCAGTCCTGGTGTATGTGGCCAGTGCCCTAACCACTGAGCTATGGGTGCCCATTTATTCTTACTGTTCTGGAAGCCAGAGGCCTGAAATGAAGGTATCAGCAAGTTGGTTCCTTCAGGAGGTGTCTGAGGGAGTCTGTTCCACGCTTCTTCTAGCTTCTAGGGGTCACCAACAATCCATAGCACTCTTCGATTTCTAGATGCATTGCTCCAATGTCTGTAACTGTTGTCAGATGGGGTTCCTGTCTGTGTCTGTGTCCAAATTTCCCTCTTTTAAAGGTACACCAGCAGTGGGATTGTAGCCCGTCCTAATCCAGCATGACCTCAATTTAACTTGGTGATATCTACAAAGACCCTATTTCCAAATAAAGATGTATTTATAGGATCTGGGTGAACGTAAATTTTGAGCAGACACGATTCAACCCAATACAGTATGTCTTAATTTAAGTGTTCTACTCCAAAAGCAAGCCTGAGGCAAGGATTTAGTTAGAGGTAATTAATTAACTTGGGAGGTGATTCCAAGGGACTGGAGCAAGGGAGTAGGAAGAAGGAGGTGGTAATAGGAGAGCTAACCAATGAACATTCCTGAGCTGTTTATTGCTGTGACAGCCAGAGCTGAACTCAGCTGGGGACTCTGAGAACTCATAAAGAATGGATGAAATTGTATTTCCTAAATTCAGGAGTTTGGGTCATTTGCCTGCCAATTCCCAGTCCCAACTGGTTGAATGTTATACTTTTGACACAGAGCAGATCTCCTGAGTATGCTTTTGGACAGAGCAAATTCTTCTAGCTTCAGAGAATAACCTGAAGCAGAAAAGTTGACAGATGCTTCCATGCCTGGGAGCTTGAGTGCAGCTCAAGTCACAGGTGGGCTGAAGTGGCATAATGCAAGCTAACAAGCATCCACCAGGGATATATATGACTACACGTGCTGTCCAATTTGGCTCATGTCTTGTGGATTAGGTGAAGTCTCTTCAATGAGTTTGCTCTGACCCCCACAAGATTCAGAGGAAGAGAGTTCAGCCCATCACTCCTTCTCCTTTGTCACTGTCTCTACATTGTAAAGGGGTGAGGTTTCTTCCCTGGGGTGCCTGGCTCTCCCATTCACTCTTTCTTGGGTGGCAGCTGTCTTCTGCATTTTTACCTTCTCTAATGATGGAAGAAAGACTTGACTCACTGGCTCTGGAGGAAAAGTTAGTAGCAAATTATATTTCATGTTTCTTTTTTTTTCTTTCTGATTTTATAGATTCTATCTTTGACAATACATATCATTTGTGGACCATGTTTCTGGTAGTGATGTTTCCTCACTCCTCTGATTTAGGATGTGTCCGGCCACCTTAGCTTTGTGGGTTTTTTTGCTGGTCTTCTTACCTCATGGCTAGATGAAGGAAATGATGTTCTGTTCAGAGTGGGCCATGAGGTGGCAGGGCCCCCACAGCCTGGGAAACATTCAGGGAATGAACTTCCAACTGCTTCTTCTTTCTCATAACAACCATATTCCTTTCTTCATGCTCTCTCTGCCAAAAGTCATGTAGCTCTTTCTTTGTCCAGTTGATTTTTAAGAACTATGCAGAGATCCTTGTGATCTTTCCATTTTTGCTTGTCATATGTTAATGAAGTTGGGTAGAAACCATTAAGTCTTATAGTTCTTTGTCTAGTTAACTTTAAAGAACTATGCAGAAATTTGTCATGACCACATAAATGATCACATGAGACACGAATTGACAGTACACGCCGCAAGAGGTGAGGCTAACCACAGGTGCAGGATAGCACTGAAATCTTCTCACAGAGTCCTTTTATTAAGAAGATACATAATGGGCAGAAAGATTACTAAGCAAAGACATGCAGGGGCTGTGTGCTTGGGGGAAATAATCTCATAGGTGCCAAGAGAGTATGTACTCAAGGAAATGATCTTCCAGGGTGGTAAGGGAAATGATCTCCAAAATACTACATGCAATTTTTCTCCATAATCCTTCCAGGAACTGCCATAAAATGTTTGGGCGGCACCTGTGGCTCAGTGAGTAGGGCACTGCCCCCATATACCGAGTGTAGCAGGTTCAAAACCGGCCCTGGTCAAACTGCAACCAAAAAATAGCCGGGCGTTGTGGCGGGCGCCTGTAGTCCCAGCTACTCAGGAGGCTGAGGCAAGAGAATTGCCTAAGCCCAGGAGCTGGAGGTTGCTGTGAGAAGTGTGATGTCATGGCACTCTACCAAGGGCAGTAAAGTGAGACTCTGTCTCTACAAATAAATAAATAAATAAATATGCTTAATGTTTAACATGAGCCTTACTCCTATAGAACTGAAATTTGCTCCTCCAGGATTACTGAGTTACTTGGTGGCTTGCCTTCCAAGTTACAAGAGATTTCCAGGCTTGCCAGGATTTCCAGGCTTACTTGTTCTCAGTAATTCCTATGGTTAGCCTCACCTCTTGCAGTGTGCACTGTCAATCTGTGTCTTGCGTGATCATTTATGGGGTTGCAACAGAAATTCTTGTCATCTTTCCCTTCTTCTTATCATGTGTTAACGAAGTTGAGTAGAAACAATTAACAGGATGATTTGTCTTTATTAAAGTCATTTACATTTTCCAATCATACTGTAAGACCAAAAATATGTCTTTTGTCTATGCTACGTCCCCATATTGTCTATGCTACTTCCCCATAGACAACCCTGTACAGATACTGTAAAATAAAGCTGATTTTGTGCTTTGGGGCTAGCTGCAGCCATCAGCTCAGTCAGACCTCCCAATCTAATCTTCTGTGTCTGTGTCTTCTCTTGTGCTATATTTTCCTCAATCCCCACCACTTCCACCCTGGTTCGTGATAGATGCCCTAAGGTAACAGTCACGTGTGCTGTGCTAGATGGCTTACTCTCTAAAGATAGGTACTAGGCTAGGGCAAAGTGATGCAATACAGTTTGTCATTTAGGATCAGGTTAGGGATCTGATGGAGGTCAGGGGTCACAGGGTCAAAAGAGTACAGTTCTTCAGAGCATGTGGGTTGGGATAACTTTTCTCTAATATATTGAGGAGGGCAGGTGTATGTAAGCAAGAGAACGTCAGGGCTTATAACATTTCTGCCTGGCATACCTAATAACGTGACCAATAAGTAGCCAAAGATAAAATAATTGCAAAAAATATCTGTGACTTGGCGATGTTAAGAATGTTGATTGGAATGAAATACAGTGACAATTGCAAGAAAAAATTGGAAAGAATACATGGCTAATCAGTTTGTTGTAAGCAGTGTGGTACCCACAGCCACCTGTAAGAAAAACTTGAACCCCACTTCAGGTATAAATCAGATGGTGATTTATTACACCTGCATAGGGGACCGCTGCTGGGATAGCAAACAGCCCTGAAGAAAAAAGCAGGCTGCTTTTTATACCTTTTTTTGTTGCTATGTGGCAAGCAAGGGAACAAACACAGAAGCAGAATGTGGCCATTTAGCCCAGGGACGGGGTTACAGAGTTGGCTCAGGGGAGCTACAGCGTGGTGGTTGGCATGAGGGCAGGGTTACAGTGAGTCAGGGGGTTTGGCATCGGTTACAGTGAGTCAGGGGGTTACATTGTGGCAGCTGGCATGGGGACAAACTTGGCTTGGGAAATTTTGCTTGAGTAAGCTTTCCACCATTGTTTAGCCATTGCTAGGGGGTTGGGGTAAGTTCTACCATTGTTTTACCTGTTGTCAGGAGTTCTTGGGAACTCAGGGAACTTCCTTGTACTGAAAACTGTTATCAGAATTAACCTTAGGGGGGTTTGAGACATGTGGGGACTCAGGCTGAGACAGTTAGGGGCTTCAGGGGTCCTTTGGCTAGGTGTTACAGTTTGTTGAGTAAGTGAAAGAGTAAGTATTCTATCTTATAATAGTAGCTAAAATTTTTTGTTTTTAAGTGCCTATGTTTTTGAGTGCTTTGTGTTCTTTATATGGTAGAATCCTCTCAACAATTCTGTAATGGAGGCATTGATACTATCTCTTGTGTACTAAAATAAAATTCTAAGTTCCCTGCTGACTGAATGGACTGCCTGTGGCCAAGGGAACCCCAGAGAAATCTTAAAACTGAATTCCCAACCATGACAGGATGGGAGGTCAGATGTTAAACTTCCTCCTTTCTAACAGCCATCAGGCTTTTACCCTAAGGGCTAAACAGAGACCAATCTCATGATCTGATGGGCATTCTTTCTTGAGAAGAGACCACCAACCATAGTGTTTTTTAAAAATTTTGGATTAGTGTGAGAGTACAGATGATTAGGTTGCACTGTTTGTGTTTGTTGGGTAGAGTCCCTGTTGTAGTTGTGCCCCTCATCCAGGAGGTGTGCCATGTACACTTCATTGTGCCTGTTAGCTGAGGGCACACCGATCCCCTTCTCTCTTTCCCCCTCATCCCTCTTCTCTCCCCCGACTTGGGTTTAGTTGTGTTTTTCTTTTGTGTGGGTATGTATTTGTTCCTTTACTGGTTTCATATTGAGTACATTGGACACTCGCTTTTCCATTCTTGTGATACTTTATTAAGGAGAATGGCCTCATGGAATGGTTTTAATCAGTCTTTGGAGCATGTGCAGAGAGGGTGTTCGTGTCCCTGTTTCCCTATTTGAAGTCAGAGGGCAGCCGTTTCTGAACATGGACTCCACAGAGGGGCATAAAGCTTGATTGTGCATATGCATGTCTCCTTTCATAAATATTCATGACCCCTCTTACAGATTGTTAAATATGTATATTTGGCCATCTTACCTAGCATATGTTCCTGTTCCCATTGTCTGTCCCTGGAGGCAGGTGTTTCTGGCTCCTGACTGAAGCTCTGCTTCCTGGACTGTCAGAATGGCCACCCACAGGCTCAACCCTTTGGGAGGAATAAAGCTCTCCTTTCCAAATTTATGAACCTTATCATTTTCTTCAGTTAATACTCTGTTTTTAGACAAAAAAGTTGTGATCCAGGGTAGTTAAGTAGCTTACTCAGTCTCACACAGTGAGGGGGTTAGCCAGGATCTGAGTAGCATAGCTTGATTCCGGGGCATCTAATGTTAACCAATGCAGGGACTAAGGCCCTTGGCCTGCAAAGGTTCACTGAAAAATCACTGACATTGGAGAAAAAGGCATAAATTTTATTTAATGTTTATACATGGTGAAACTTCAGAATGAAGATTTAACTCCTCACTGAGGTACAGAGATTTTGAAGTATGGAGGCTTAGATTATAGCCAAACAGGTTTGTGGTGGCAAGGCAGGTTATGGGAGCAAAAAAGGATGGTTAGCTAGCAAAGGTGGTCTTGTAATGCAGGTAAAGACTCATAGCCCTCATTGTTTTTTTCAAGTACCATGTATGTCATCCTTTTTTCATAAACTATGTCTGTGTTCACAAGACAGGTGAAAACTTCATTTACTCGAGTTTCTTAGCTGCTGCTTATGAATCGCAAAATATGTCCCAGGGGAAAGGTGGTACATAATGTTGTGCTTACATCTTTGGGCTTTCCCCTCTCTGGGCTCCTGGCCATACATGTCATTATTTCTTTAGTATTCTTCAGTGCATTGTAATAGATGTTTATTTTCTCAACTTTTCTAACTGATATCAACAGTAAGTTTTCGTTCAAAGCAATCTTTAGACTATATAATTTTGTGTGTGGTGTGTGTGCTCAAAATGTATGTTCACTGTACTCATCTTTCAACTTTTCAGTGTGATTTACATTCATTCTTTCCATTTCCAGGGGATGAGGCAACAGGGAGTATAGATGTTCCTATGTTTGAAGGATTTCAAGAGGATTTACATATGTTACCTCATCTAATCCCCATAATCCTTCTTGGGAGACATAATTAGTAATTTATCTATATAATTTCCATTTTACAGATAGGAAACAGGATCAGACACATTAAGAATTTATCCAAAGTGACATGTGGTTAGCATGAGTGGGAGCTTACTAAACTGAGAAGTTTCCATTACCCACCCAGCTCACCAGGGGTTATCAGAGAGTGGGTTACTGGTAAGCTCCCGGGGATTCCACTCCAGGGAGTTTTCTGAGCAGAGGCTGGAAAGGGATTATGGGGTGGGTGTCAGACAAGCTCCAGGAGGAAGAGGAACTCTGGAGGGGACACTTATCCCCTGGCTGGAACACAGCTGACTCAGGTGTTGGGAAGTCTGGGCCCAGCCCTGGCTCTGTGGCCAATTGGCTGTTTGATTTGGGGCTGTGTGTCTGAGCTTTCTGGGCTTCTGTTTCTTCTTTCATTAAAGGACACTCTGGACCTGTGCACCCATTTTCACACATTCTATTCACAAATCTGAAATTGCCCTTTATAAAATTTGTAAAAGACCATTTGTAAGGGCCTGAACTCTGCAAAGGTACAGACATAATTAAAAATGTATATAACCAGCCATTGCTCCTGACTTAAAGCTTTCCTATAAGGCTTCATGGTCATAAAGATTCTTTTTATTGCTCTTTCAGATAACATCACCCGTGGTCTTTGTGCTATCTTTCAGACTCTGGCTTCTGGTGGACCAACTGACCTAAGAACATCAGGGGCCCCTACCAAGGAACCCACTCCACTGGTCTTGCGACCTGGGCACTGACACAGTGCAAGCAGACAAGACCCCATTCCCCAGCTCTTTGCTTGTCAAACTGTTTTCAAAAACTCTGGTTCAAAAATTCTTCGGGGGAAGGATTTGAGAAATTTCTCATGTCTCCTGGCATGGCACCTGTGACATTGAACTCTTTCTCCATGGTAACCCCTGCTATCTCAGGGTATTGGCTTCCTCTTGAGAAGTGGGCAGTGAATCTAGTTGGGCAGAAACAAGTCGACTCCTCTAAAAAGGTGCAACATGTAAGCTGAAACTGTATGAAGTTTGTAACCTTTTGAAAAATATGATTTTTTTGTTGTTGTTCTGGAAGTGATGTGCTATCAGGTGCTCTTCTTGTGTCGTGTAGCCCCACAAAGATGATGCTACAGAGTGCCTTCAAGGGGAAAGAGATGAAGGGACAGTCCTTTGAGGATACCATGATCATGGAGAGAGATGTGTCTCCCAAGTTAAAAGGGTGTGTGATGGGTGTATGAGTGGGGCAGGAAGAGGGAGGTGTACACTTGTACCCAAAGCCTCTGCTTTTCTGCCCATATTGGAAAAGGCACCCGAGGGCCTGTGTCTCTGTGTGTGCTGCAGGGCTGGCAGGGAATAGATTCAGAAGTTGAGCATGATGGCTTGAAGATTAGAGGATTTTCCTTCATTGTCCAGGTACCATATGCCTAATTTGGTTTGATTTTAGATGTGGCCAAGTCTCAGTCATAATTGGAATTAAATTTCAGACGTGCTCAGTTAGACTACAGTCTGACCTAGTTAGATCTATGGAAAATACGGCATTTTTTTTCATATCTAAACTTGTGTGCCAGGGTTCATACCCACTGCTTGTAAATTAAATCAAGAAGGGGCTGTTCACGCTGCCCGTCCTCCTCACCATCTTCCTCCCAGCCTTCCAGGAGGGGGCACTCCTCAGCATAGACAGGACCAGAAAATCTCTAGTTTATTTCGGCTTTATAACCTGCTATTCTCTGATCTAATGTATTATTAGACACAAAAACCATCACATGTAACATAAACAACTCAAACGAGTATTAGCATTTTCAAAACCAGATGATTTTGATTCTTGTGGAGTTCACACCCAGATCCAGGCCAAGCAATGGACCCAGGAAAAGTAGCCTGGAAAAACAGATAAATTCCATGATGACTAGCACATAGAAATTGCCCAATAAGTATTGATATGTTGATTGACAGTGAAATGGTGTTTTTAAGTCCTGCTGTAGGTATGAATGGGGGAGTTCTAGTCCAGAGGCCAGTCTGTCAGTGGTGACCTAAAGGGACAGGCTGAAAGGCAACAAGCTGTGGAGTGACCTATCACTTGGAGACCTCTGAGCACAAGAGGAACATCTGTCTGCATACTGATGTGGCCCTGCCCAGGTGGAAGGAATGGCCTGGAGTTCAGGGACATGTCCTGTCTTCTTTATCCCCTATGGGCAGGGCAGAAGGTGGCTAGTAGCCAAGATCCCCCAGGGATGAGTAGCACAGAAGAGAAAGTCTGCCGTGATCCTCACAGGATTCTCAGGCTTCTCACAATGGGAGGCAGGGAGAGGCTGGCTCAGCCCAGGGTGGATGAGTGCCCTTAAGTTCATTTGTGGCTGCAGGAAGAAGGGCTGCCAATACACTGAAGGCTGCTCGGGTTCTGCACCGATGGCGGAGCTGCAAAAGGCACTTTAGCTATGTCTGAGGGTAATGAAGGGCCTTCCTGAGAATTCCTAGGCTTCTAAGCTGCCAACTGCTCTGATTTGTACAGGGATCCCTGCATAGAGTGGGTCACATCTTTCCAAAAGATTTCTGTCCACTTCTGGTACAGTGGGGCAGTGGCCCCTACCTTGAAGCGCATTAGGTGATTCCCCTCCAAATTCTGGATCCTTTTGATTAGCATTAAGATGAAGGGGGAGTGTCCCTGTGGAATAAGGTAAGGAGGTTAGTATTGGATGAGGAAAGAGGTTCACCTGAGAGGATTATTTTTTCCTGGGAAGATGTCCCTTTTTTCCTGATGGAGCTTACACTCAGCCTGGCAGGGGGAGCTGGCACGGGAAAGTGTATTTGGGAGGAGCTAGGTATCAACACACCTTGATTCTGGAGGTAGAAGGTGTGGTACCTTGGAGGGGGAGTAGATGGTGGTTGGACATGTGGTTGGTACATGGAGTGGGAAGTAGATGGCAGCTGGACACATGGTTGGCACTACTGAATGTTGGTTTGGTGAATAAAGGAGCAATCAATCACTTCTACTTTGGAGAGAGACGGTTATTACATCCCTAGTGACCATCCTTCTGCTCCCTCTGCCCAGTGCACCTCTGGCCTCTGCTCTAAAGAAGGATGGATCAGGCCTGGAGGGACCTCGGCCTGGTCCTTGCAGCTTCTTATTTTTCTCATTGTTTGTAGTGTTGCCTTCTTCATGGCCCTGGGATAAATGAAGGGGTTATATATGCATTGAGAAGGAGGGACAGGAATGAGGTTATGGGGATGAAGAAGCCCTGGGGGTAAAGTGTGCAGGAACCAGTGGAGCAATGTGCCTCAAATGCAGCAACATGGTGTCACTGGATGAGTTCTTAGGATTACAGCCCAGATCGGGGTGGTGGTTCTCACAGGGATGGCCTTCTGGGTCCTCTCCTGCCCTTCGGTGTTTTGGGTCCCGAGGGTGACATTTATTGAGCTGCACAGAAAGCAGAAAGGGAGATAGAGTCACAGGGAATATAGCTCAGGGCAGGGGAAGGCTGGAGTTGAGAGTATTTACAGGGGCTGGGGCCCTGGGCCTGGGCATCTCTGTGTCCCCTGTTTCTCAGCAGCCCAGGCTCGGTGGCAGTTCCTGAAGCCAATGTAGGGTGTTCAGCCATGCACAGAGCTTGACGGTGTCCATATAAACTCTACATCTCTCAAATTTGCCTTCTGGACTCCAGGAAACGACCTCAACCTTCTTCCCATCTGCTTCCTACCAGTGTTCTCCTTCTGTCTTCTATAAGCCACCTGCATTGACCCGCCTGTCTCTACCCAATGCTTACCTGTCCTCTGAGGAGCTTGTCTCTAAGTGGTCCAGATTTTCATCCCTTAACAGGGCACTCCCCACGGGATGTCTACAGAAGCCTGAGGACCTAGGTGTGAGCTCACCTTCCCTAGCAGTGGGCTGGTATCAGCACAAAGTCCTCATGCACAAAGAAACCCCACACTTTCTCCTTTTCCCTGGAGTCTGGATCTGAAGGAAGGAGGTGTAGGAATGAGAATGCGACTTGACCCCCAATGAATTTTCCTGAGAGAAAAATTCTACCTTGTCTTCTGTGCTCATGGAGCCCAAGGCTGAAGAAGGGGAGTCCGGGGTAAGTTACAACAGGGAGGGAAGCAGTTGGGAGGGGTGGTTGGATAGCGGGAACTGCTGTAGCCAGCCACATCCAAATATGCTGTCTCATGGGTTATTTGGGCAGTGCTCCTGGCTGGCAAAACTTTTTAGTTTGATCAGGTTCCATTTGTTTATTTTTGTTGTTTCTGTGATTGCTTTTGGGATCTTTATGAATTCTTTGCCTAGATTGATGTGTATAAGAGACTTCCTAACATTTTCTTCTAGAGTTCTTACAGTTTCATGTGTTAGGTTTAAGTCTGTTATCCACTGTGAATTAATTTTTGTGAGTGGTGCGAAGTGAGGATCCTGTTTCAGTCTTTTACAAATGGCTATCCAGTTTCCTCAGCACCTTTTATTGTATAGGGATTCTTTTCCCCAGTGTACGCTTTTGTCTGCTTTGTCAAAGATCATATGGGAATATGAGGATGGTTTCATACCTGGGCTCTTGGTTCTGACCCATGAGTCTTTGTCTCTGTTTTTATGCCAGTACCATGCTGTTTTAATTACTATAGTTTTGCAGGATAGCTTGAAGTTGGGTAAAGTGATGTCTTCAGATTTGTTCTTCTTGCATAAGGTTGCATTGGCTATTTGAGCTCTTTTCTGCTTCTGTTTGAAGTGTAGGTCTGTAAAATATAACTGTGGTATTTTATTATTTATTTATTTATTTGGCCGGGGCTGGGTTTGAACCCACCACCTCCGGTATATGGGGCTGGCACCCTGCTCCTTTGAGCCACAGGTGCCACCCCTAACTGTGGTATTTTAATGGGGGTTGTGTTGAATCTGTAAATCACTTTGGGTAGTAGAGACATTTCAACAATGTTGATTCTGCCAATCCATGAACATGATATGTTTTTCCATCTGCTTACATCCTCTGAAATTTACTGCTTTTAAAGAAACATTAAATAATGTGTCAAGGAGAGTGGGAGCCAGGAGTATACATATCAAAATGCAACCTTTCCACTGTTTCTTCTTGTAAGTAGTGAAAGTCACAGGTAGGCAGACCTGAGCTCAGTTGCCCTAGAGGCAGCCTGATGACCCCAGGATCTCTCTAAGGAGGTGTCTGAGCAGCGGTTGGAAAGGTCCTTGTTCAAGGAGGCTGGGAAGAATTGGAATTATAGGATTTCTGAGAAGCCCTATAGAGGTTTCTTATCTCAAGTATGTTGTCTGGTGTGATTTTTTTATGTGGTGCAGTGACCCAAAACTTTATTTTGGAAGGGTCTTAGTGGTCCTGTTTTTATTGGGCTACAGTGGTCTTCCACTGACCTTCTCTTATAACCATGGAAATACTAAGAGGTAAGTTGGTGAGTCCCATCTTCCCTGGGAAATTAGAATCAATGACCTATATGTTGTAATAACCCACTTACCTGACTGCAAATTCCCTTCCCAATAATTAAAACCTTTACACTAGCTGAGCTCAGTGCTGTGGAGACAAAGAGAAAAACCCTGTGTAGGCTTTGGGTATAATAGCCAGAGGGACATTTCCTGCTCCCACCCCTGTGTTTCTGAAACCATGTTCTCTAGCTATCGGGAGAGAGGACCGTATATTCATTGCTCGTTTAAAGCACAGGCTACATCCTGTAGGACAGCTTCCTGATCTTGCAGGTGGTTTTCTCTCAACTGTCATTACTGTTCAGTCTTCAGTAAGCTACTCTACAACTCTTGTAGGCCAGCTGCTTCTGGGAGATGTGGTACCATTGCTGCACTTCTTTTATGGTGAAAAGTGTTTGCTGGTCAGAAGCAACGTGGTGCGGGTTACCAAGGCAGGAAATAGACCCTGTGAGTTCTGTTAATCCACAAAGCGGAGGTGGTGGATGTATGGTGGTGGGCTGGGAGGGCAGAGTTAGGCCAATACATATTCCCCAAGACAAAGCAGCAAGATCTTGTTTCCTTTGTGTCCATCTGCTACAGGAGCCCACTTGGCTCTTCTCTCTGTGGCTGGGATCTGACTCTTCTGGCATCCATGGAGGAGAGAGGAGATGATGAAAGTGTATCTTGGTAAGTTGAGGCATTGAGGCTATCCTAGGCTCAGTAAGGTCATTATAGAGATTTTAAGAAAGGGAATGGTTATTTCTTCAAATAGTCCATAGACCAAGGAGATTAGAATGAATGATCATGTTTAAGGTATTTACCTGCCTCTGAGTCCACCCAAGTGTGTCTATGGGCAGAATTCAGCTTACCAAAGGAAGGTGCTTTGAACTCTTCACACTATAAAGCTCCTGGAGGGGCGCAGAGGCTTTCTCTCCAGAGAAGTGTCTGAGCACAAGCTCATCTCTTGTCAGGAAATGCCAGGAAGTCATCTCCTGGTGGGTATTATAAGATATTTAAGGCCACTTGGTGTCTTCATGGTCAGGGGGCCTGGGTTCTATCCAGGCTCTGTTATAATTTCTGTGACTCCTTTAGTCAGTCGCTACCACTTCCTGAAATTGGTTACCTCTTCCTCTCTCAGAACAATGAAGGCCTTCAACAATAGTTTTCAAATTGGCTTTAAACCAGAGAAGCACTTCCTCAAAGTGAATATAACACCTAAACTGATTATGTATGTGACTGGGCAATTTTTAAAAATAATATTCTTTTGTTTTGCTTTCCATGCTTTCCTTTTCTGTCTTTTCCAGTGAAGGAGCCCGATCCCTAGTATGCCTTAGGTATAGGGAATTTTTTTCAGTCCTGAACCAGAAGCTGTGTGACATCCATTGCTCTTCCTTCATGAAAGTACCCAAGATTGTTAAGAGATTCTGTTGCATCATGCTTTGTATACAACATGATGTGAAAGTCCATGCCTTCAAGAGTTACACAATCCCAGAGAGAGATTTTTCTCTGTATCATGAGAGTGCAGCCTTTTGTTTACCTGGGACAGAGGCATTATCAGCCCAGTGGTAGAGCTTATGCTCTTCTCCCAGGCAGTGCTCTGCGTTAGTGGCAAGACCTTGCATGGGTGGCTTCTGGGAGTATTGGCAAGGTGAGCTCAACTCAGGAATATGCTCAGTCAACCAAAGGTCACATAGTCTATCAGTAACCTCCAAGCCAAGAACCTCCTAATGTTCAGAAGTCCAGGTAGTCTTGGAAACTATGGATATAGCAATAACTACAATGACCATTACTCCATTTTTCTAGATCATGTGATTCTAGTTTGATTCTGCACAAGAAGGGGCTTCATTAACATCAAGGATTATGTTTCTGAGCAGACAAATGGAATGAGTGTTTCCTATAATTTGAAGCTGTATGATGACATTTACACCTGTTACTTTTAAAATCAATGAAATAAGGCTGCCCTAGTTGGATTCTTCTTCCCTATCTTCTGACTTAGGTAAAAAGGATGCTCCAGGGAACACAGTTTGTGTCTAAAAACAAAATGATTAACGTCATTTCCAAATCCCATACCCTGCTGTTCTAGAGTTGCATGTAATCATACAAACTGTATCAGTGATAAAAACAAGATATAAACACCTGTTCCCATAGATTTCCCACATAGATCTAAGTCCTGTGGACTAGTCTGGATGAAGGAGAAGGAGTTAAATAATTCAGGTACACGTCATCAACACTGTCAGTTTCTCTGGGGCTCAGATGACAGAGTCTCTTCCTGTGTTCACTGTTTATCCCCAATGTCTGGCAGTTAACTAAGTGCTCAGAAAGTGTTTGTTGATCGATGGGAAAATTTGTGCTTGCCAGTTCTTCTGCAGAGAGGAGTCCTTTTGAACGCAAAAGGCTGATGTAACGCAAGTGGCCAGCAGGAGTCTTAGCCTAGAGCAGTGGTTCTCAACCTGTGGGTTTTGACCCCTTTTTAACAATAAAAATACAGTGCAGCATTAGGAAGGTTGAGAACCACTGGCTTAGAGGCTGGCAGTGACCAAAAGGGACAGGCTAAAAGGGACTCACACTGCTGTGTGACCAGGTGGCCAGTGGATCTTGAGCATATAAAGACAGTGGGCTGGGTATGAGGAGTTGAGCTGGTGCTGTGCAGAGGAGAGATGAGCCCAAGGATTTAGGAAGGCAGTCCTGCCAGCCCTGTTCTCCCTGGGTCTGCCTGGTCCCTCTGAGGCCCTCTTGGCTAGGGTACGAGCCAGGCAGGCATCCAAGTGGTGAGAGCCGATGGAAACACATGGGTCAGTGAATATCTTAGGAGGGAGATATGAGGGAGGGGCCAGACCCATGGTCTGGAGAGGACAGGAGTTGGTAAACTCTGGGAGTTCTTGACAGAGACAGAAGGGGCAGCTGGGAGGCTAAAGCTAAACTGGTCAATGAGCTCAGAAGAGGGCAGGGAGGAATGAGGGGACCTCGGTGGGGTGGGCCCGTGTTTTTACAGACACCCTGGGCTGTGCTTGCTTCTCTGTCATACAACACAGAGGAAGGAGTTAAGAAGTTCACCCTGAACCCAGGATCAGAGTGGTCTGTTTTCTCCTAACGGTGCTCAGCTTCAGCCCTGGCATAAGGGCAGGCTCTGGAGAGACCAGTGCGAATAAGAAGGTGGGCCACAGCTTTGCCTGGGGGTTTAGGATGTGGTGAGGGGAAAAGGAAAAAGAGAAAGCAGGAAACAGCAGAAATGGATCACTGGCCTGCCTAGCACAGAGTTGGTGCCTGTGAGTGAGGGTCATTAGGAAAGGCAAAGTGTGTTGGAGCCTCTGGGGTGAGGTATGTGTGAACTCTTTGTGCTTCCTGTTTGATTTTGAACTTAAAAAGACTTTAAAAAATAAAGTTCATAGAAATAAAAAAAAAATGAATAAACAAGAAACCGACCTTCCTGCTCAGTTGGGGCACATTTATTCAGTTACTGTCACCTCCCCCAGTATAAATCTGGACTGAGATCCAGAGAACTTGATCATTCACAGAGGGGCTTAGTCTGCTTCCTGTAGTTGGAGGCTTCTCATGGTTTTTTTTATCCAGGGTAGGAAACTTGCGACCTTGGTGTAGCCTTGTGGAGGTCTCCCATCCTTCTTTCCATAGGAGACAATGCCCTGGGCCACCTTGTTACACACCAGAGGGCCCCCGGAGTCGCCCTGTGAATAGAGGGGGAGGACTGAGCTGGTGCTGTCCTGGTCTTGCCCTCCCTGTCATCTCAGGCTGTCTCTCAGAGATGGTGAATTTGCATGGCCCATCTAGGGGTGGGGCAGGGCAGGCCCCTGGGGGTCCTCAGCTGACCCTGGACATTGTCACTCCTTCCCCTCACCCCAGGGGCCAGCTGTGGTCCTCTCCCCCAGGTCCTGGGGTCCTCTCCTTATAAAAGTGTATGGGACCATTGGCTCCAGGTCACTATTTAAGAACACAGAGGCAGGCAAATGGGGTCAACCTCTAGGAGGATGAGCCCTTTCACCACATTGGGTGCCAGCTCCAGCCACCTGCTTATAATTACTGCCCCCCACACCAAAGCACAGTTTGTTAATACCAGTGACCCACATGGAGGAGTGGGGGGGAAGAGGGGGCTGGAGTGTTGCAAATGCATCCTTCCATTCACCACACATTCCGTGCTGAGTGTGCAGAGACCCCACTTAGCTTGGGCTGCTCCCCTCTTCTCTTTCCAAGAGAAAGATCACAGCCTAGTGGGTGAAGGAGTTCCCTACTGCTGGGGTCTCCAGATTCCTGATCTTTCCCAAACTTCCCTCTCCTGAGCGCCAAGCTGGCAGATTCATAGTCTTACCTTAAAGGAAGTCTTTATTAGCTTTGGGTCCCCCACACAAATCTGGGTTTTCCTGATGTACTGCTCATGGTAGCGGGATTCACACTCCTGGTCCCTCTGTATTGTCAGCATCACCTCCTGCAGTGTGTCTGAGATTTTGGCCTCTGGAGAAGTCCGGCCCCAGCCGGCCACACTGCACACCATCCCCGGTGTCACCCTGTCTGTGACCCTGGGCAGCTTGAGGGGCCGCACAGTTGGAGTCCATTTGGCATTTTTCTCCAGCTGGTGGGGAAGAGGCAAGAAAGTCCAGGTCAGACAGTGGCCTCCTGGGCCTTGGGCACTATGCTGGGGCTGACCCTTTCCCTCTTCTTTGAGGCACAGGAACTAGTCAAGTGGCCAGGATGGACAGGAGGGAAGAAGGGACAGCATCACAGTGGGAGGGGCAACAGGGCCAAGTAGAGAGAGAGCAGCAGCAGTTTGCCTCACCTGCAGCAGCATGATGTCATTGGCCAAGGTGCTATCATTATAGTCTGGGTGGGGAATGCGTCTTCTCACATGGATGACCTGCTGGGTCTTCTCCTGCTTCTTGATGTTGTGGGCTCCCAGGGTGACATTCATGAAGCTGCACAGAGAGCACAGAGGGGCTGAGGGCATTTGGAGTCACAGGGTACAGCCCAAGAGTCATGAGGAGCAGGTGACAGCCAGGGCAGGGCAGGGCTGCAACTGAGGGGAAATTGAAGGGACGGGAGGGCCCCAGGAGGTGGAATTCCGGTAATCATACCAGTGGGTCTCAGGGCTCAGTCCTCTCCCCATGAAAACACATGAAATTGGTTTAGTTTCTGTTTTTATGCCAAAGCATGTCCCCAGCTCTAATACGGCAGGCGTGACCACTCTGTTCTTCCCTCACTTCAGCGGTGCCTCTGACCCTAACCTTCCCCTCTCCCCACAGGACTATCTCTAAGAAGCCGTCCTGGCATATGTGTTCCCAGGAGCCCAGGGAGTTCATTGGGAAGAAGACAGTGGTCTCTGTGGAGTATTTCCAGAAGGGCCTGGAAATCTCCTCCTTACCATCCACAACAGTGAGCGGCTGTCAGCACAAAGTCATCTCGTATCAGGAAACCGCCACATCTCTTCAGGCACCCTTGATTCCAGAACTGAAGAAAGGCCATGTAGGGATGGGAGTGGGGTTTAGCCTCATGTCCCCCGATGATCTCCCCTGAAGGAAAAGTCTGTCTGCTGTGTGCACCCACTGAGCCCCCACCTGGCATCTGCTGAATGGCAGCAGAGGGGCCAGGCATCCAGGAGCCTTTGGTGGCCTGGAGTTGGAGGGGGGGTGAGGGAAGGGGCTTCAACTTCCTCCTCTAAAAAAGGAGAGAATAGTGGGCCTGGGTCATAAGTCTTTCTTCCAAACATAGTTGGAGATGAGCACACCCTTAGGGATGGTGAAATCCCAGAGGCTCCTGATAATTCCTCTCCTGACTTCTTTGTTTCACGTGAGTTCCCCAGATCTTTGCGAATCCTGTGAGACCCAGGATAGTGCTGCCGTCTAATGGCCAGGACAGAAGTGCAGGGATCTAGATGTCGCCATGTGCTATTCCTAGGGCCGACATGCAGTGGGTGCCCAGTGAATGTTCACTGGCTGCATGAAGGGACGGCTCCAGTCAGCCTCTCTATGAAGGCTGGAGGGCAGTGCTGCTGGGATTCTGGAAAGCAGAGGAGTTGGGATGGGCCACCGTGGCTCATCCTTGAAATCCAAAGGTCTGGGA
The DNA here is from genome assembly GCF_027406575.1 of Nycticebus coucang. NCBI lineage: Eukaryota > Metazoa > Chordata > Mammalia > Primates > Lorisidae > Nycticebus > Nycticebus coucang. The sequence continues at coordinate 29,506,714 of NC_069785.1, read as the reverse complement.
AGGAAAGCAGAGCTGGAGAAAGGGACTGAGTGCCTTGAGACTGAGTAAAGGCACAAATGAAGGGCAATGTTCAGAGGACAGTGATCCCACCAATTCTGGGTTAGTTGACCTCTGGGATTCTCCCAGACAGTGAGGGAAGCATCTGTCTTATCCCAGACAGAGAACCCAGGCTGGCTTTGCCATCTCTAGGAGAATTGTGTATTCCAGTTTCCCACCCTCTGCCATTCACTTCCAGATGACAAAGGTGAGCCGGGGGAGGGGACAGTACCCACTAGCTCTTCCTAAGAAACGTCTCTGCCCTGGCATTCCTGCTGAGAGCTCACCCAGCATTGCACTTAGGGGGTTGTGCAGAGGGATTTGACCTGTGGTTCAGAATGTCCCTAGTAGATAGAAGGATCCAGGATGTGCCGAAGGGGCAGAGGGTCTGTGGGATGGACCTGGGGCTCTGAGGCTGCGATGGTCACTCACCTGCCTCTGCCCTGGGGGGCAGGAGGAAGGCCAGCAGGAGTGGGAGCAGGAGCGGATGCATCAGGGAGGCTGCCCAGGTCTGAGCTGTGGGGGTGCCCTCCTTGCTCTTTTTAGCTCTCAGGAGAGGAAGGAGGTGGGGTGGGCTCAGCGACCTCATGTCTGCTCTGGTTTTGTGGTGTTTCATCACAGAAGGCTTTCTAGGAAAAGTCCTCAGTCCTTGCATCCACCTCTTTTGTTTAGGTGGTCGTGAGACAATCATGTGGTACAGGAGAATCTTTGCGAATCTGGCATATGTGTTATATGCCAGATAACAACTTCAGGGTGGTTGTGTGAGAATCATGTGGTGACCACAGCAAGCACCACAGCTGGTGACACAGAGCAGACCACTGGTTCCAGCCCAGGGAGAAACCCAGTGTTTGAGGTGGGGGTTACAGGATGTGGTATTGGTTAGTAGAGGTACTGCAGTCCCAGTAACCTGAATTCACGTGATAGGACCACCAGTTCCTCCATGGCCATGCTGCTAAGTCTGTCAGGAGAATTATTCAGAATGTCCTCTGGGGAGCCCTTTCCCATTTATAGTGCAAGGAGTTTGGGTCCCCAGCCTACTCAAAGAAGGAAGGACCTAGACTTAAGTCCATCAGTGGATTCAACATCTACAGTCACAGAGATTCAGTAATTTGGGCCAATAAATGTCAAGTACAGGACATTTGTTAGAAACATTGAGAAGAGAGGAGGAACCTGTCATGCTGAGCATTTGTAATTAAATAGAGTTGTTAGAAGTCCCCTAGAAGGGAGACTGTGACAATGAGTGGGTTGCTAGATGGGTCTAGTAGACAGCGGCCATGCTCCATCGTCCTCCTCCCAACACCATACTCTTATCAGAGTCTCTTCCACCAGATGCTCAGCTGTCTAAGGAAGGAGAGGCGTCTCCAACATGCAAAAGAAAAGGGCCCAAACATTTTAAAAGTAAAATTGCCTTTTTGATTATAGTCATATGTTTATTAAGCAAATTTGGAAAGTAGAAAGGAAAAATATCACCTACTTTCCTACCTGCCACAGACTGTTACCTAAGCAGTGCATTTTAAATACTTGGGATCATACTACACATACAACGCAATTTTATTTCTATCCTCACTTAACCCTATAATGTAAGGATTTCCCCCATGGTCTTAAGAATATATTAGTCAACACCCCTATAGTTTCTCTTTCCTAGTTGTTAAAAAATTTAATGTGCAATTAATTTTTAAAGTCATTGAAACATTTATAAAATAACTTAGGCAAAGAGAAAACAATGAAAATTACCTGATTTTTTGTCACCCATTGATGTCATTTTTAATGTCTTGAAGTGTGATCTAACACATTTTTTTATCATGTAATGTCTGTATGTTTTTAAATTAAAAGGAAATTATGCTAAACATAGATTATGACCCATTTTTTAAAATTGCAAATTCACATAACATACAATTAAACATTTTTAAAGTATGTGATTTAGTGACATTTAGTGCATTCAGAAAATTTTTTTTTTATTGTTGGGGATTCATTGAGAGTATAAGAAACCAGGTTACACTGATTGCATTTGTTAAGTAAAGTCCCTCTTACAATCATGTCTTGCCCCCAAAAGGCGTGACACACACCAAGGCCCCACCCCCTCCCTCCTTCCCTCTCTCTGCTCTTCCTTTCCCCACCCCCACTGTGTCCTTAACTGTCCTCATATCAAAATTGAGTACATAGGATTCATGCTTCTTCATTCTTGTGATGCTTTACTAAGAATATTGTCTTTCACTTCCATCCAGATTAATACAAAGGATGTAAAGTCTCCATTTCTTTTAATGGCTGAATAGCATTCCATGGTATACATATACCACAGCTTGTTAATCCATTCTTGGGTTGTTGGGCATTTAGGCTGTTTCCACATTTTGGCGATTGTAAATTGAGCTGCAATAAACAGCCTAGTGCAAGTGTCCTTATGATAAAAGGATTTTTTTTCCTTCTGGGTAGATGCCCAGTAATGGGATTGCAGGATCAAATGGGAGGTCTAGCTTGAGTGCTTTGAGGTTTCTCCATACTTCCTTCCACAAAGGTTGTACTAGCTTGCAGTCCCATCAGCAGTGCAAAAGTGTTCCCTTCTCTCCACATCCACGCCAGCATCTGCAGTTTTGAGATTTTGTGATGTGGGCCATTCTCACTGGGGTTAGATGGTATCTCAGGGTGGTTTTGATTTGCATTTCTCTAATAATTAGGGATGATGAATATTTTTTCATATGTTTGCTAGCCATTCATCTGTCTTCTTTAGAGAGGATTCTATTCATGTCTCTTGCCCATTGATATGTGGGATTGTTGGCTTTTTTCATATGGATTAATTTGAGTTCTCTATAGATCCTAGTTATCAAGGTTTTGTCTGATTCAAAATATGGAAATATCCTTTCCCATTATGTAGGTTGTTTATTTGCTTTGGTTGTTGTCTCCTTAGCTGTACAGAAGCTTTTCAGTTTAATGAAGTCCCATTTGTTTATTTTTGTTGTTGTTGCAATTGCCATGGCAGTCTTCTTCATGAAGTCTTTCCCCAGGCCAAAATCTTCCAGTGTTTTTCCTATGCTTTCTTGGAGGATTTTTATTGTTTCATGCCTCAAATTTAAGTCCTTAATCCATCTTGAATCCATTTTTGTGAGTGGAGAAAGGCGTGGGTACAGTTTCAGTCTTTTACATAGTTGCAGTGATTCTTGCCTAAAAGAATTATTAGTCGTATGGCTGACAAATGCTGATTTTCTAATCCTGTCATTCCTTCCTCATTTATTGGTAGTTGATTTTCTTCTGCAAAGAAAAGCCTTTCTTTCTCCCTTATTTGTTTACTTATACATTCATTTATTTATATCAGTGTGGGCTTGGGAATTCTTACTTTAGTCAATAGATTCTAATCCTTCATTGCCATTTATTTTGATCCTCAAATTGTTGCGTATTTGAGGAAAATTTTAACATCTAGATGTTGGGTTTAGCAACTGTTGGGTGAAGATGTATTAAACTTAAATAAAAGACCAAGGAAGAGAAAAAAAGTTTCCCATTGTTGCCCTGCTTTGCATCCTTTTGCTACTTCTGAACTTTATTAAATTTGCATATGTTTATCTCCTTTTATGAATTGTTTCTACCCCATTATTTATAATAAATCTTCATTGTTTAAGGATATTAACATTTTGTTTTGTATAGACATTACAAATTGTTTACTGAGAGGATACAATGAACTAGCAACTTTACCAACAATATCTTATTTAACCTTCACAACAATCTTCTGACATAGTACTGGTATTGTTTCATTTTACAGATGAGAGGTCAAGAGGGCTTAGAAATATTTCCCCACATCATGGACCAACAACTAAGCAAAGTCAGAATTTAAATCCAAATCTGTGTGATACTAAAACTCTGACTTTTCATTTATAATTCTGCATGTTGTGTGCATGAAAACTGTTTCCTTTTTTAAGAGTTCTGGGAAATCTAACGTTCCCCAGAGCACTTCTAAAGTTACAATAAGACCAACTATTGTAATTACATCTTAAATTCAGATTCATTGTATCTAGCACAGTAGCTTGAGATGTATCATCACACTGATGACATGAATAGCATTCTGTATTTGTACTTCACAGTGCCTTTGGGACTCTGCAAAATAAATATGTAAAGTTTTAGGGGTTGTTGAGGATAAAATGACATCTAGCAGGAATCTAGTAAAGCTCCTACACTCGATGGAGATGACATGGTTGGGTAATGAAGAACTTTGCCCAAGAGCACAGTGTCCTGGGGAAGCCTCTCACCCTAACTCCACTGCAGTGCTTTTACCTAAGAAAAAGAAGAAGGTTCAACTAAAAGGGTTTCTGAGGCTCCTTCTGGCCCTTACTTTCTGGAATTCTCACACTATTCATAATAGGCACTTCTTGGTTTCCCTCATTTTTGCTTGCTTTCTTGTTTTTCTATCTTCATATCCCTTTTCTCTTTTCTTTTTTTCCTCTGACTTGCATTAGCTATGCCAGGGGCTCCCTTTGGAAAAACCCTCTCTGGTCCTGTAGGGGAAGGGCTGTCCTCTTTGTTTATTTATTTATTTATTTATTTTTTTTGAGAGAGTAAAGAAGATGTTTTAAGATTTTTTTTTGTTTTTCTTTTTTTCTTTTATTAAATCATAACTGTATACATTGATATGATCATGGGGCATCATACACTCGCTTCATAGACCATTTGGCACATTTTCATCACAATGGTTAACATAGTCTTCCTGGCATTATCTCAGTTACTGTGCCAAAACATTTACATTCTACATTTACCAAGTTTCGCAAATACCCCTGTAAGATGCACCACAGGTATAATCCCACCAATCCCCCTCCCTCTACCCACCACCCCCCTCCCTCCCCTCCCTTTCCTGCTTCCCCCTATTGTTAGGTTGTAACTGGGTTATAGCTTTCATGTGAGAGCCCCAAATTAGTTTCATAGAAGGGCTGAGTACATTGGGTACTTTTTCTTCCATTCTTGAGATACTTTACTAAGAAGAATATGTTCCAGCTCCATCCACGTAAACATGAAAGAGGTAAAGTCTCCATCTTTCTTTAAGGCTGCATAATATTCCACAATTTATTAATCCATTCGTGGATCAATGGGCACTTGGGCTTTTTCCATGACTTAGCAATTATGAATTGGGCTGCAATAAACATTCTGGTACAAATATCTTTGTTATGTTGTGATTTTTGGTCTTCTGGGTATATGCCCAGCAGAGGAATTACTGGATTGAATGGCAGATCTATTTTTAGATCTCTGAGTGTTCTCCATATCTCTTTCCAAAAGGAATGTATTAATTTGCATTCCCACCAGCAGTGCAGAAGTGTTCCCTTTTCTCCACATCCACGCCAACATCTCTGGTCTTGGGATTTTGTGATATAGGCTAGTCTCACTGGAGTTAGATGATATCTCAAAGTAGTTTTGATTTGCATTTCTCTGATGATTAAAGATGATGAGCATTTTTTCTTTTTTTTTTTTTTTTTTCCGTAGAGACAGAGTCTCACTGTACCGCCCTTGGGTAGAGTGCCGTGGCGTCACACGGCTCACAGCAACCTCTTAACTCTTGGGCTTATGCGATTCTCTTGCCTCAGCCTCCCGAGCAGCTGGGACTACAGGCGCCCGCCACAACGCCCAGCTATTTTTTGGTTGCAGTTTGGCCGGGGCTGGGTTTGAACCCGCCACCCTCGGCATATGGGGCTGGCGCCCTACTCACTGAGCCACAGGCGCCGCCCGATGAGCATTTTTTCATATGTCTGAAGGCTGTGCGCCTGTTTTCTTCAGAGAAGTTTCTCTTCAAATCCCTTGCCCAGCCTGTGATGGAATTCCTTGTTTTTTTCTTGCTGATGCGTTTGAGTTCTCTGTGGATTCTGGTTATTAAACCTTTGTCAGAGATATATCCTGCAAATATCTTCTCCCATTCTGAGGGCTGTTTGCTTGCTTTACTTACAGTGTTCTCGGCTGTGCAGAAGCTTTTTAGTTTGATCAAGTCCCAGTATTGTATTTTTGAAGCTGCTTCAATTGCCCGGGGGGTCCTCCTCATAAAATACTCGCCCAGACCAATTTCTTCAAGGGTTTTCTCTGCACTCTCCTCTAGTATTTTTATAGTTTCATGTCTTAAGTTTAAATCTTTAATCCAATGAGAGTCTATCTCAGTTAATGGTGAAAGGTGTGGGTCCAATTTCAGTCTTCTACAGGTTGCCAGCCAGTTCACCTAACACCATTTGTTAAATAGGGAATCTTTTCACCACTGAATGTTTTTAATTGGCTTGTCAAAGATCAAATAACGGTAAGTAGCTGGATTCATCTCTTGGTTCTCTATTCTGTTCCAGATATCTACTTCTCTGTTTTTGTGCCAATACCATGCTGTTTTGATCATTATCGATTTGTAGTAAAGTCTGAGGTCTGGTAGTGTGATTCCTCCTGTTTTGTTTTTATTTCTGAGTAATGTCTTGGCTATTAGAGGTTTTTTCTGATTCCATATGAAACGAAGTATTGTTTTTTCAAGATCTTTAAAGTATGACAGCGGAGCTTTAATAGGGATTGCATTGAAATTATATATTGCTTTGGGTAGTATGGACATTTTAATGATGTTGATTCTTCCCAGCCATGAGCATGGTATGTTTTTCCATTTGTTAACATTTTCAGCTATTTCTTTTTTTAGAGTTTCATAGTTCTCTTTATAGAGATCTTTCACGTCTTTCGTTAGGTAAATTCCCAAATATTTCATCTTCTTTGGCACTACTGTGAATGGGATAGAGTCCTTAACTGCTTTTTCAACTTGACTGTTGTTGGTGTATATAAAGGCTACCGATTTATGGATGTTGATTTTGTAACCTGAGACGCTGCTGTATTCCTTGATCACTTCTAGGAGTTTTGTAGTAGAGTCCCTAGTGTTTTCCAGATACACAATCATATCATCTGCGAAGAGCAAAAGTTTGATCTCTTCTGACCCTATATGGGTATCCTTGATCGCCTTTTCTTCCCCAATTGCGGTGGCTAAAACTTCCGTTACAATGTTGAAAAGCAATGGAGATAATGGGCAGCCTTGTCTGGTTCCTGATCTGAGTGGAAATGATTCCAATTTAACTCCATTCAATATGATATTGGCTGTGGGTTTGCTGTAGATGGCCTCTATCAGTTTAAGAAAAGTCCCTTCTAGACCAATTTTCTTGAGTGTTCTGATCATGAAGGGATGCTGGATATTATCAAAAGCTTTTTCTGCATTGATTGAGAGAATCATATGGTCTTTGTTTTTTAATTTGTTTATGTGCTGGATTACATTTATAGATTTACGTATATTGAACCAGCCTTGAGACCCTGGGATAAAACCAACTTGGTCATGATGTATAATTTGTTTGATGTGTTGCTGGATTCTGTTTGTTAGGATCTTGTTGAATATTTTTGCATCTATATTCGTTAGTGATATCGGTCTATAATTTTCTTTTCTTGTTGGGTCTTTTCCTGGTTTGGGGATCAGGGTGATGTTTGCTTCATAGAACGTGTTGGGTAGTCTTCCTTCTTTTACTACCTTTTGGAACAGGTTGAGTAATATAGGTACTAATTCCTCTTTAAAGATTTGGTAGAATTCTGACATGAAACCATCTGGTCCCGGGCTTTTCTTTTTAGGGAGGTTTTGTATAGTTGATGCTATTTCTAACTTGATATGGGCCTGTTCAACATTTCCACTTGATTCTGGCTAAGTCTTGGTAGGTGGCGTGCTTCCAAGTATCGGTCAATTTCCTTCAGATTTTCATATATCTGAGAATAAAGTTTCTTGTAATATTCATTAAGGATTTTTTGGATTTCTGACAACTCTGTTGTTATTTCGTCTTTGTTGTTTCTGATTGATGATATTAGAGATTTTACTCTTTTTTTTCTGATTAGGTTGACCAGAGGTTTATCTATTTTATTGACCTTTTCAAAAAAACCAGCTTTTTGATTTATTGATCTGTTGTATTATTCTTTTGTTTTCAATTTCATTTAATTCTGCTCTAATTTTGGTTATTTCTTTTCTTCTACCGGGTTTGGGGTTGTAATGTTCTTCCTTTTCCAGTTGCTTGAGATGTCCCATTAAGTTGTTAACTTCCTCTCTTTCCGTTCTCTTGAGGAAGGCTTGCAGTGCTATAAATTTCCCTCTTAGAACTGCCTTTGCGGTGTCCCAGAGGTTCTGATAGTTTGTGTCTTCATTGTCGTTTTGTTCCAAAAAATTGGCGATTTCTTTCTTAATCTCATCTCTGACCCCGCTATCATTCAGCATAAGGTTATTTAACTTCCATGTTTCTGAATGAGTATGCAGATTCCTGTTGTTACTCAGCTCAAGTTTTATTCCATGATGGTCCGAGAAGATGCAAGGAATAATTTCTATTCCTTTAAATTTACTGAGGTTAGACTTGTGACCTAAAATGTGGTCAATTTTGGAGTAAGGCCACATCTCATCCGTGGGCTGATGAGAAGTATATGTATTCAGTTTTGTTGGGATGAAATGTTCTGTAGATGTCTGCTAAATCTAAATATTGGACGGTTAGGTTTAAATCTAAGATTTCTTTGCTCAGCTTCTTGCTGGAGGATTGATCCAACACTGCCAAGGGAGTGTTGAAATCTCCGACGATTATGGAGCTGGAGGAAATCAAGTTACTCATGTCTGTTAGAGTTTCTCTTATAAATTGAGGTGCATTCTGGTTAGGTGCATAGATATTAATAATTGAGATCTCATCATATTGAGTATTACCCTTAACAAATATGAAGTGACCATTCTGTCCTTCCTTACTTTTGTTGGTTTAAAGCCTGCTGTATCTGCAAATAAAATTGCAACACCTGCTTTTTTCTGATTACCATTTGCCTGAAATATGGATGACCATCCTTTCACCCTGAGTCTGTATTTGTCTTTTAAGATGTGACTCTTGTATGCAACAAATATCTGGCTTGAGTTTTTGTATCCAGTCAGCTAACCTATGCCTCTTTAGAGGACAGTTTAAGCCGTTCACATTAATGGAGAGTATTGATAAGTCTGGTGGAGTTTTGGGTATTGAGTTTTTCAAAGGTCCAGTGGACATAAAATTTTAATCCTTTCACCAGTGTGGAAGTTGGAGTTTGATCCGAAGTTTCTGAGTGAGTTTACTTTTGTGGTATAGGATTGGGTTGGTCATTGTGGAGGATAGGTCTGAGAATATCCTGAAGAGCTGGTTTACTTATGGCAAATTTTTTCAACATATGAATGTCATTGAAGCATTTAATTTCTCCATCATAAATGAAACTCAGTTTAGCTGGATACAAGATCCTGGATTGAAAGTTATTTTGCTTTAGGAGATTAAAAGTCGATGATCACCCTCTTCTGGCTTGAAAAGTTTCAGCAGAGAGATCTGCAGTTATTCTAATGTTCTTTCCTTTGTACGTAATGGTTTTGTTTTGCCGGGCTGCTTTGAGAATCTTCTCTTTCATATTAAGTTTAGTGAAGCTAATTATGATATGCCTGGGGGATGACTTATTGGGGTTGAATCGTGCTGGGGATCTGAAGCTGTCTGCTATCTGAATTTCAGATTCTCTAGGCATGTCTGGAAAATTTTCTTTCATAATTTCATGCAGAAGGGCCTCTGTGCCCTCGGAGGCAACTTCATCGTTCTCAGAAATTCCTATAATCCTTATGTTGCTTTTTTCCGAATTATCTGAGAGTTCTCTGAGTGAGTGATCCGTTTTTGCTCTCCATTTCTCTTCCTCTTTGAGAGATTGGGAGCGTTCGAAGACTTTATCTTCAATGTCAGAAATCCTTTCTTCTGCTTGCTCCATTCTGTTGCTGAGGGATTCTACTGTATTTTTCATATCTTTGAGGGCTGTAAATTTTCATATCTTTGAGGGCTGTGTGTCTAAGTCTTTGGTGGTTTTGTCTTTAAATTCGTTAAATTCTTGAGACAACTTTTGAATTTCTCCTCGAATTCCTAATTTCATTTTATTAATCTTGTCTGCAGTCCAAATTCTGAATTCGATTTCTGACATCTCAGCCAGTTGTTTATGAATGGGATCTTCAATTACATCTGCCGTATCTTTTCTTGGGGATGTTGATCTATTCTGGTTATTCATGTTACCAGAGTTTTTCTGCTGATTCCACCCCATGGTTATTTTACTCCCTTTGATTTTTCCCCTGGGGCTTTATCGAGGGCCCGTACAGTGTTGTGGCCTGAGAAACTGGGGCCCTGTCTTGTGTGGTGGGGTGAAGTGGTTCTGTCTCGTTTTCAGATGGTTTCTGTTCAATCCTATGGTAACATTTACTTTGGCTTGAAGTCTCAGCTGTGTGGAAAAACCAGCAATTAATTCACCTTGCATGCCCACCTCTGGCACCAATTTGAAAAGGAAAAGGAAAATCAAACCTTCCTACAACCACATACCCAGGGCACCACCTGAAAAGTCCTCAGTCTATTAGTTCAGTTCAAAAGGTCCAAATCATTGTCTCAATTGGCACCTGTCTCGGGTGGGAGTTCAAGAGGTCTCTGGGAACTGGATCACAGGGGTCTGGTGACTCCTCTGATATGGCTTACTCCAGTGCTGCGTGGAGTCAGGAGGAGCCACCTAGCAAATAGATCAGTCTGGGAAGGTTTATGTCTCCTTCCCCACTTTGCCCCTCCATCGGACCCAGTCACTGGTATCTCTGCAGATGGCTAACCCAGTTGCCTATAGTGAACAGATACTCCAGGGGTTTGCACCTGCCTGAATTGCAAGGAAGTCTGCCAGGCCCCTGCAGTCTGCCGCTATCTAGCAGGAGGAGATGGGGCCTGACATCTTTGAGTGCTTGATGCAGCTGGTGGGGGGGAGGTGTTCACTCAGGCTTAGCCCCGTCCCTGATTGATGTTGCTAACAGAACAGAACAGACAACTTTGCGGGGTTCTGTCTCTGTTTCTGCTAAAATCGTCTGCAGAAGATGGGCTGTTCTGAGTTCAAACGTCTTTGCTGCTGGAGGTTTGTGTCTGATTACCTCTCTGAGTCGGTCCTGCCCTGGAAGCTTCCCGGGTTTGTGAGCAGCGTTAGGCAAATCCTTTGCTCGCTGGTGGCCTCCTCTGGTTGCCCAGGGAGACAGGGGGTGTGGCTTCAGAATATCCAGAAGTGAGCCGTTTTGCTTTTGTTTGCGTCCTTGTGATCACAGCTTGCCTCAGCGGTGTTGATGTGCGTTCTTTAACCTTCTCTCTTGGTGCGGCTCAAATCCACCAGGATACTTACTAAATTCCTTTCCCTTAACTCTCCTTCTGGATGGGAGCCTCTGTGGAAAGCTGGCTTCAGTCCACCATCTTGTCTCTCCTGTCCTCTTTGATTCATGGTTCCAGAAACACTGATTTACACTTTAGTGGAGGCAGGGAAAATAAAGGATCTGAAAACTCTAGAAATTCCTACCTTTTTAGATCCTGCAGCTACTGACTGCAGTAGTAGCAGCAGGAACTAGGTCCAGACTGAATTATTTTATCTTCTAGACTACAGAGTCTAAAACAGGTTTGTTTGTTTTCCCACATGTGGGAGTAATTCAGGGAAAGTAAAACTGTTAGTGGAAAAATGTTCATTCTTGAAATTTAGATTGTCCAGTTTATTGAATAGAAGATTAATTGGAATATGGGAAGAGAATACGGGCTTAGTTATTAAAATATTAGTGAGTGTATTTGATATAGCAACCCAGAGAACACATTTAGTCATTGTTTCCTGTTCCACACAGTCCTGTAGTGATTCCTGAGAATATTTTATCAAATTTTAGCCCTGAAATAGTTTAGAGCTATCCCCAGCCCTGACCTTTACATGAATGTCCAAGTGACCTGCTGTGTTCATATATGAGGCCTGACAATTTAAGTTCAGAAACTTGCCTCTGTGCCCGTACGTTAGTGGCACTGTACAGACAACTTGGCAAGGTTTTATGACCTTGGTATATCAGTGTCTCACAGTTGTGTTTGCGTTAATGTGTGGCACTGTCTTGCTGAATGCCATTTATCATTGTTTTTTTTTTTTTGGTTGCAGCTGTCATTGTTTGGTTGGCCTGGGCTGGATTTAAATCCGCCAGCTGAGGTGTATGTGGCTGGTGCCTTAGCTGCTTGGAGCCACAGGTGTGAGCCCCATTTATCATTGTTATTGTATGTTTTTGTGTGCTATCATGGGACTGTTGGAACTTGAATCAGAGAAATGAACAAACAGTAGTAACTTTCTTATTAAAATTGGCAAGAGTGGAGGTGAAATCTGAGACATGTTAGTAAAAGTTCATGAGGATAATGCAATGCAGAAAATTGGCAGTGTACAAATGGATTAGCATTTTTCTGAGGAAAGAAAGTATTACTGATGAAGAGAGGTCAGGGCAGTCTGTAATGAGCAGAACTGATGAAAACTTTGCCAAAATTCACCAAATTGTGCTCAGATTTGTCAGCTGACTCAGAGAAGCATAGCAGACCTAATAAACATTGATAGAGAAAGAGTTAGGAAAATACCATGTATTAACTAAAAATTTTGGCCAACAACTCATGGCTCTTGCCTTACAACAATGCACCAGCTCACACTGCACCATGAGGGAGTTTTTAGCCAGTAAAAAGTATTGGCACACCCTCATTACTCACTTGATATGACCTCCAATGACTTTTTTCTTTACCCAAAGATAAAAATAATATTGAAAGGAAGACATTTTGATGACATTCAGGACATCAAGGGTAATATGACAATAGCTCTGACAGCAAGTCCTGAAAAAGAATTCCAAAATTGGTTTGGAGGGTGGGGTAGGTGCTGGCATCAGTGCATAGTATCCTGGGGGGAAGTAGTTTGAAGGTGACCATAGTGATATTCACTGATGAGGTATGTAGCACTTTTCCTGGGATGAGTTTGCAAACTCAATTGTGAGATCTTTTGTGTCCAATTGACATAACAAATGCAACTGTGTGCAAAACAGAATTTTGACTCACCATCTCCCAATCTATTCCCTTCCCTGTTCTTCCCCATGTGACACCACCATCCACTAGTTACGCAGGCCCAAAGCCAAGGAATTGTTCTTGAACACTTTCTTGAACACCTTCCCAATTCATTGGCAATTCCTGTTAGCTCCACCTGCAAAACATATTCCAAATATGACTGCTTCTTACCATGAACACTGCTCCCTTGTAGCTGGAGCCTCCTTTATCTTTCTCCTGCTGGCAGGGGGTGAGTGGTCTAACTCCTTCTCCTATGTCCCCCACCTTCTTCACTGAAATAAGGAGCAAACGTACACCAGTGCAACCTGTGTTCAGAAGCCTCCAATGACTTCCTGGCTCATGTAGCTTCAAACTCAAAAACCCTTTCATGGCTCACTTGCTGACCTTTCTCCTGCACTCTCCCAGCACTCACTCCTTCCCACCTGCACTGACCTCCTCATTGTTGCTTGGGCCTTTGCCCTTGCTTTCTTCTTTCTGGAATATTCTACCCCCATATCCTTGTTCTCTCCTTTACTTCCCTCAGGCCTCTATTCAGGTTTCATCCTCTTTCTCTGATTCTCCCAACCACCCTGTCAGATAGCCACCTCCAAACTCTATTTTCTTACCCTGCTTATTTCTCCTTTTAGCAGGAGAGTAGATTACTTATCTCTGATTGTGTATGTTGTTTGCCTTCCCCTGACTAAGATGTGAGATTCATGGCCAGGGACTTAACTTTGTTCCTTGCTGAATCCTCAGTCTGAAGTACATTGTGGCTAGTCAGTGAATGAGGGCATGAATTATTAGTTTAGACTGTTGACACCCTGGCCTGACAATTCTGGCCTACAAAAATAGCTATTCAAATATTCACTTTATAATACATTAAGTGCCACTTTGTACATAGGGAAACTCAAGGAAGCAAAGTGACTTCCCAAGTCAAATGGAGGAAGAATGAGCGGCACACTCATTTCATTCATGAGGTACTTGCTGTACTCAAGTTCTAGACACTGTGCTAGGTTTGGGGACCATTGAGGAGAAAGTCTCGTACCATCTCCTGATTCAGAGCAGCACTTCGTCTCTGCAGAAGGGCCAGTGTCAGGGCAGTGTGGACTGCTCCCCACTGCTCTTGTGACTTCTTGTACCCAGAGTTCTGTCTGATGGGCTTTGACCCTGTTTCTTCTGGTCCCAGGGGAAATGTGAAACTGCCCTCCCATGGTATCACCCTTCTGTTTACGCCTAGTCTCCTCTTCAATGTTGTGAAGCTGAAAAGGCCACACAGTTTACCTCATGCAGTGCTGTTCCACCCTAAAAGGATGTGGGTGGGGAGCCACACTGATTCCACACTACTTCTGTGCTCAGTAAACTGCACATGAATCAAAAGGGCATCCAGAGTGGGGAAGGGAGCAAGTGAACCTACTTTTCATCATCGTTTCATAGCAAAGGATGTATAAGTCAGGGTTACAATTAGGGCTGATTAAAAGTATACAGAGCTAGGCCAGGAGAGTGCAGTAGCTCATGCTGTAATCCTAACACTCCGGCAGGCCAAGAAGGGCTGATCCTTTGAGTATAGGAGTTCAAGACCAGCCTCAGGAAAAGGGAGACACTTCTTTACTAAAAGTAGAAAAATTAACCAGGGGTTGTGGCAGGCACCTATAGTCTCAGCTACTCAGAAGGCTGAGGCATGAGGATTGCTTGAGCGTAGGAGTTTGAGCTGGCTGTGAGCTATGACATTATGGCACTCAATCCCAGGTGACAGAGTGAGAGTCTGTCTCAAAAAAAAAAAAAAAAAAAGTCTGGAAAACAAATCATTCACTAAAAAAAAAAGTGCATGAAGCTTTTCTCCCCCTAGGCAGGTACACCAATAGAGGGGAGAGGAAATTAAAAAAGATACACCATAGCCTCTTCCTTCAGTCCTTTTTCAAGGTCTCTTTAAATCTTTAGCTTCTCTCTTTGATTATTTCCCCCATCCAGTGCTTTGTTTCAGAATTAGATGGAAAAGTTCTGTTTTTTTCCTCTTTAACTAGCATTTTGCTTATCCTGTGGTTTACTGAGCCCCAGGGAATTTATGTCCTATAAATAAATAGAACTATTATTATTATGTAGCTTTATTCAGAGCATGAGTGGAAGGGAAGAAGTGACATTTTTCTTTATTTGCTTTAGAAATGTGTTGCAGTCACAACAGCTCTCCTCCTGCCTAGGATTAATGGCATAATTATTCACGCCGGGCCACAGAGATGGAATGAGTTTGAACTTGGCATGAATTAATACACCAAAATATGCCTCCTGTTCTCTCTCATTGCCTAATTAATTCTGAATTATGAAACTCCCTGTGAGCTACCCAAAAAGCACGGTCCCTGGATTCCAGGACAATTATTATTATTTTTGCAATAAAAATCAAGTGATTTGATAGTTGTGAGCTGTTTAAATAGAGAATGTCCATTTGGGCATCTTGGGAAGGAGGGAGCAAGTCTGTCTAGAGGTTTTACAGTGAAGAACCCGTATGTGTTGCATGTGCAAAGGTTCCCAAAGGAAACTGAACTTTGGATGAACCAGCTGCTCTATTGCTAGGGAAAGTGGAAGGCTTAGGAGCATTACCTCAAGTTTTTCTCCCAGTGCTGTGCCTTGTTGTCTGAAATTTCCACTACGAAGGCCATGCCTTTGGATTCGAATGTTGTCCTCAGAGAGTCCCAGTTAAATTGAAATGAATGGTCCATGAAAAATAACCACCCATGTGGAGTGAAGAGGACTTGGCACTGCATACCCTTGCTAGCTGCCCCTTCAGAGAGGAAGAGTCACTTGTGTGAATTTTTGGAACTCAATATATTGAGTGGGCCATAACAGCTAGCAGATGGGGAGTTGCAACATAAGAACTCCCTTGCTCTCTCTTCCACTCCATGGGGATGTGGAAGTGGATTCAAGATGGGACACTCTCTTCAATTGACTTCCTTTCTGCAATTTTCTAGAGAGGATAAGATCCCAGTATTTGGATTCAGGACTTTGGGTTTCCAAGCTTGGAAAAGAAGTATGAGCTGGAGGGTCTTAGTCAGTTGTTAGGACTTTGATCTGGAGTATTGAGCACTTGAACAAACATCAGTAGAGGGATATTTTAATTCCTATTTGTTATTCCTTGCAGGTGGCTCACCTAGGATCCTCAGGAAATTGGAGGCAAGAGAATATATGGTATGACAGTATTTTAATGTCTTTCTTTGGATTCTTGGAATGGTATGATCAAACACTATCAATACAAAAATTCCAATATGAAAGATGGCAATACTCATTACTCCCTGCAATAAATTCCAGGCACAGCAGACAGAGGGATCTTTGAATAACACAAATTACACCTTATTAGTTCCCTTTCCAAGACTCTGCAATTTCCTAGTACTTATACAGCCACTGGGTTTCTACTTGGCCACTTGTCAAAAGTGGCTCAGAGTGACAGAAAGATCAGTCTCAGACATTCAGACAGTTGGGTAAATCAAACTAAATCTACTTACCTCAAAAATAATGTAAGATGCTACAGTCACACTGCACATCCAATGTATTAGCAGCATTTTCCCAGACAGATGGTGATTGCAAACTTTTGAACTCCAAAATGCCTCATCAGCTAGTGAACTTTCACAGGTAGCAATGTCTGAGTGAGTAAAATTCACGTTAGAGCTCTTGGAAGCTCAATAATCTCATTTCATTTCAGGAAGGGTTCTGTGAATCTGCCTTCTGTGGACTGTTGTGGGGCCCAACTTATCTGAACCAGGCACATTCAGGGTCATTCAATGCATCACCAGCGAGAACAGCGTGCCACAATGCACCCACACATAAAGACAGCCCTCATCTAGCACCTCCAGCTTCCACCCAGCTTCATCCAACTGGTTTCTGAGCTCAGTGGTGTGGAATGTAGGGTCTATCAGCCAGGAGTCGCTGAAAGTCATGCTAGCTGGCTCTAAGTCCCCTCCTGCTGTTGCCCAGCAAACTTCAAATACAATTCAAACCCCTGAAAATGGCCTCGAGGACAAAAATGACTTGGCTACTGCTCGACTTACCCTTTCTACTCTGGCCACATTGGTCTGAGGACATGCAAAGCTAACTTCTGCCTCAGAAATTGCCCTTGTATCATCCCTCCGACTGGATGCTCTTCATTGAATTCCTTAGACAGCTTCTTCCCCCATTGCGTTCAGGTCTCTATCTGCATATTAGCCTTCAAGGAGGACTTTTGGCCACAAATCTAAAGTAGCCTCTGCTCCCATTCATATCACTTTACATTACCTTTTTATATCTTTATGATACTGACCACTCACTACTTGCCATAATGTGATATGCTTATGTGTTTAATACTTACCTTCTCTACTAGGATTCAAACTTCACAAGGGTGAGCACTTTGCATTAGTCTCTGCATCAATTCCCATCAATCAGAACAGCATGAAAAGTATAAAAATTGCTTAAAAATATTTGTAGAATAAAGAACTTAAAGTGTGAGTGAGACAGAATAAAAAATGTTGGAAGAAGAATAAGAAAAATGTCTAGATGATGGAAATAATTCTGATACCATTACAAGTGCCCTTTTATTCTTGAGGAAACGAAGGCTTAGCTACCACTGCCCACAGTTGACAAGGGGCAGAGTCAGGACTCAATCTGATTGGCGTCAGTCTGATGCCATTTAACCTTTTGTTTTGTGTGCACCCAGAGGGACCCTGAGCCGAAACTCAGGTGTGGCAGGAAAATTAAAATGTTCTATTTTTATTCTTTTTATAAATTTACATGAATTTAATTTCTATTTTGTGTAAGTTTTATGATATACACAATCATATAGTGTATAGCCCATGTATGTGTATTTTATTACTGAATAAATATTCACAGGTAGGGAATATATTCTCCAAAAATGTTTTGGCATATATCACCATCTGTTTCTGGGAAGTTCTGAGCCAGGTGAGGGTGGTGGGTGCTGGGGGTGGTGAGGGGAAGAGAAGGCATGGGAGAGGAAGGACGTGAGGTGATGACCCCTCCAGGCTGAGTCTGTGGGTGCCGGGCTGCATGTGCCAGGGTGTCTGTGAGGCTCTGTTTTCTCAGTGGGCAGGTCCTCACTGCTACTTAGAGCAGGAACACAAGCAAGTACTTGAAGCTTAATTGATCTGGATGTTTAGAATCAAATTTCCTTAGCTAAAATTACTTCAGTTTGCCTAATTGGTTTCTCTGTGTGAGCTCTGATAAGGTTGGTTTAACATCCTCTAAACTGTGGTGTTTATCATCATCAATGCCTGCTCAGATTACCCTGCAGAGTAATGGGCCAGGAGAAAAATGGTCTAAAAGATATAGCTATTTTGTGCAGATATTTCTTCACATACCAAACCTGGTATGTGGAATCTAAATTATATTTCCTAGGACAAATCCTCTTCTTAAAAAAAAATCCACAACCAGAAATTCCCTTTTTTTTTTTCTTTAGACAGAGCCTCAAGCTGTCATGCTGGGTAGAGTGCTGTGGCATCACAGCTTACAGCAACCTCCAGCTCTTGGGCTTAAGTGATTCTCTTGCCTCAGCCTCCCAAGTGGCTTGGACTACAGGTGCCTGCCACAATGCCTGGCTATTTTTTGGTAGCAGTTGTCATTGTTGTTTGGTGGGTTTCCATTCATTTATGCAGACAGAAGCCATGGGTTCAAAAGAGAGCAGTCAGTCATTGTCAGATTTGTAAGAACAGCATCTTTTAGGGGATCCTGGTAAGCTTTCTGCATTGATAAAAATCAGCATATTTTTCACATTTTCTTGCATTCCCTAAGTATACCCAACTATGCTAGAAATAGAAAATTCAGAGAATAAAACATATAATCAAGAGCCTAAACACCACACACCAAAATGGAAATTCAGACCATAATGCAAAAATTGCCTTTCTCATTTTAAGTTATCTAAATAATTGTATTAATTCTTCACTTCACTTAAATACCATGTGTCCCTGGACCGATGGCATGGGGGTACAAATGATGCAGAGAGTAACCGTGGTCACATTGACATGTGTATTTACGTTTAGTTATCTTGATAGCCCTCACCAGTGGAAATCTGAAACATCTATGTCTCTGCCCCTTTTCAAAGCTCCATGCACATCTGCTATCTGAAGAAGCCCTCAGGAGTCATGCTTAGGTTACATGCTCAGCACCAATCCAGAAAACATCTGATCTGCTTCCCACTCTCCTGGGCAGTCTCTGTACTTTGCTGTCATTCACCTCCAACCTCCTTCCAGGTGCTTCCGCCATGTAAACAGGACACCACTGGAGCTGCCATGTGGCTTAGGAAATGCTACCTGTTCTGTGCTTGGGCCCTTGCTGTCGCCATCACTTTGCCAACAAAGAGGGAAACAGGCATCCTCTTCCTTGAGATTGAACCTTTTACCAGGATCCCAGGAGGTTTCATGGGACCAGAGCTGCCATAGTGCTTTTACTTTTTAAAAAACAGCTATGCTTTGATATAATTCACATACCATTACAATTTTCCCATTTAAAATGTACAAATGAGTGGATATTTTGTATACTACCTTATTCATTTTTAAAATGATAAAATACATATAAGAGAAAAATTGCCATTTCAGGTATTTCTAAGTGTACAGTACAGTGGCATTAATTACCTTCACAATATTGTACAAATATTATCACTATCTATTTCCAAAAGTTTTTCATCACCCCCAAACAGGAACTCTTAATAATTAAACAATAATTGTCTATTTCTCCCTCTAAAACCCTTAGTAAGTTGTAATCTATTTTCTGTTTACAAATTTGAATATTCTAGGCACCTCATATAAGCGGAATCACTCCATAGTTGTCCTTTTGTTTCTGGCTTCTTTCATTTAGCATTATGACTTCAAGACACTGTAGCATGTATCAGAATTTCACTGATTTCAGGGGCTGGATAATATTGATACCACATTTGTTTATTCATTTATCTCCTGATGGACATGACCCTTGGGTTGTTTCCCATCTTTTGGCTATTGTGAATAGTGCTGCTGTAAACCCTGACGTGCAAGTATCAGTTTGAATCCATTTTCAATTCCTTTGGGTATATACCTGGGAGTGGAATTTCTGGATCATATGGAAATTCTGTTTAGTTTTCTGAGGAACCCTCAAATTGTTTGCCACAGCAGATGCACCACTGTACGTCCCCACTAGTTACGCATGAAGGTCAGTGTATTTACTTTTATACAAACACACATTTCCCCCTGAGGCGGGAAAAAACTCACAGGGCTGCTTGGAAGGGGCAGTTTCAAACCACAAGTGCTGTTCTTAGTTCACCGGTGTTTGGTTCACAGGTGCGTGGTCAGGGCACCCAGGGACCCATTCTGTCTTTCACTTATGCCTCTAATTCAGTCTTCTGGTCGCATCTGTTCACGTGAGGCCCCCAGTCATTGATACTGGTTGGAGTCTAGTCCCAGATACCCCTAAAAGCTTAGTGCAAATCAGCCAATAAACCCAGAGACCAGAAGGGGGAGCCACTACCAGCTCCACACACAAATCTCTACTTGGGTTCAGGTGGGCAAAACTTTAACTCCGTTTTCACACAGGGTCTGCCCTGATAAGAAAAAGTCAGTCCCTCATTCAGTGAGTTATGAGATGGTTAATAAGCTGTGTGAGTCCAGAGCCTCCAAGAAATAGGCTCCAAGAAGGGATGAGATGTGCAAGAAATCTCGTCAGGAAATGCCAGTGAGGGAGTGGGAGGGGCCAGAGAGGCTGCCAGAGCTGCCAGTCTGAGATGTAGTCTGACCTCTAGTGGCCGAGAGCGGGAAAGCATCTCGGGCTGCTGGGCAATCCTAGTTCGTCCCGCGAGGCTGTGGAGTTGGTCGCCAGAGGAGGTCCCCGCCTCCCAGGAATGGGCCTGCCTCAGTGTCCTTGTCACGCTCAGTCTGTGGCTGGAAGCAGTCCTGGGGAGGAATGGCCTTAGTGGAAACACAGGGATGGAGTGCAGAGCAACAGCTGGGGCCACAATCGGAGTTCTGAAAGCCACAATCCCAGCGAGATGATCAAGTGCATTTGTGTGTGGTGTGACATTTAGAATAAGTTTCAGGAGATTTGAGAACTAGTAGCATTTCCTACTGAGCGCATCTTTTGCCGTTTCCTGTCCGAGACCTCTCATGACAGCCCTCTGAAATATTCACACTGTCAGGCATTTGCTTGTCACATCTGGCTTGACAACTCTCCATCTTCCAAAACGCCTGGCTTCTGGGGATTCTAAGTATACCAGCTGTAACATGAACTTGCTGGGCACAGGGTCCTTTGGATGATAGCGGAATTTTGTCTTCGGTGGGTTCTTGGTCTTGGTGATTCAAAGAATGAATCCACGGACTACAGATCAGTGGTAAGACAGGATTTATTTACAGAAAAGAAAAAATACAAAAACACCAAAGCTCTCGGCAGGGAGAGAAAACCCAAGTTGGGAGAGAAAAGCTCTCTCTCTCTGTTTCCCGGCTCTTTGTCTAGGGGTACATATAGTCGCATGGGGCCCTCTTTAGTTACATTTAGTGGGGGCTCTACATTTAGCATGTCTGGATCATGAATGAATGGGTATAAAATCCCTTTCATTCCCAGGCCTTGGAAATGGGGGTTCAGCCCTGTTCAGCCACAAGTGCAAGGGGAGGGAAACCTAAGGAGTTGGTGTCTCCCCAGCGGTTGTCTGGCCCCTCTGGCTACTGGAGCCTCCTGCGGGTCCCCTCTGCCTACCCTCCAGCCCTCTGGTTTCTCTTCTGGCTGCCACCGCACCGACACCGCCAAGGCGGAGGCAGCCGGTCCGCCCCCGCCCCCCCAGCTGGGATGCCATTTGTCCTGTATCATGGATGCCTGTAATTTCGAGAGTGCTTTGGCAGCCATAAAACTGCTCTATTTTGATCAAGTCTCTTACCCAAATGGCTCAAGTGGTAGCATTAGAACTGGAACCCAGAGCTCCTGACTCTCATTTTTTTCAGTAGCTTTGGATTACATTTCATTTTCTCCTCAAAATCTCATGATTTGGGATGATTTGGACCCATGGAGACTTCCCTTTGGCCTGTGGGCATCTAAGAGGAGTGTTTTGCACAGTGTGGTGAGAGGACTTCATTCTATACCATCTCATCATCTCTGGGGCCTTCCTTTAACTCTCTTTCCTCCTCCCTCAATTCTCCTGTCTCCCAGCAGCTTTCCCCAGTCCTCACCACAAGCCTCAGCTGTGTCTTCCTGACTGTATTTGGCTCTTCTCCCTTTATCCAGGACTCCAGTGGGTGGGTCAACCAGTATCTGTCTTCCCATCCCTGTGCTGAGGGACCCCACCCAGGAAGGTTGGAACCTGCAGCTTGGATCAAAGAGAGAATTGATAATGTGCAAGGAATTGGGGTTCAATGGCCCAAAGATAGCTCCCAATCTCTCTCTTCCATGTAGCCCTGAACTAAATTAGAGAAAACGTGTTGACTGCGGACAGGGTGGGAGCAGTTGGACTAATTAGAGGGCTGATCATGCCTGGCCGTGCACTCTCACCATTCCTGCTGATGCTGAAAATTTGCATCCAGCTGCAGCAGGGTTTTAAATACTTTAAGGTCCATCCACTTACTAAAGGCTACAAATTTTCACAGGGGATGGAGTTCTAGACTGTCAGCCCCAAGGCGAGGGAGGCTGTGCTACACAGTTTAGGGAGAACCTCCTTAGGTTCCTTTTCCCTGGTTTCTCAGAGTGCTCTTGGGGAGGGAGATCTGTGCTCTCTACACGCTATCTCTTTGGTGAGAATGGGGGTGATGCTGTCTTTGGTGTCTGGAAAAATTTTCACATATAAGACAATGGCACTGCTCTGCTCTCATTTCACTCTTGTTAATAAAAAAAATCGAGACTTTTTGATTAAAAAACAAGCATTACGGCTAGGAAGTACAAACAGCAAGGGCAGGACCCCAGGTCTGCAGAGCCTAACGCAAGTTAGAAAGCCCTGGGCACTGGGTAACTGATTCCATCTTAAATCTACCTGGAGAGGTTGATCGGGTAAGTACTGTTGTCCCCATTTTATTAAAAAACATTCATTCTTTTAGCAAATTAGTACATAACACCTGCTAAGATCCATTTCCTAATATTTGTGGAGCACTTACTATATGCTGGGCACAGAGTACTTGCTATCTAATCCAATGCCCAAGTGACCCTGTGAAATAGATCCTATCATTAACCCTGTTTGGCAGATGAGGAAGCCCAGAAGAGCAAAGTGATTTACCTAAAATACTGGGAAGGCGGAGCAAAGATCTGAGTTTCTGCAGTCTGACTCCAGAACCCAGCTCTGATCTGCTCTGTGGTACTGACAAGTAGTCTGGTAAACACATGGGGAAACGATATTTGCTTACAGATAATAAGTGCTGTGAAGGAAAAGTACAATGTGCCACGGGAATGTACAACAGGGGCTCTAACAGTCTGGGTGAGGAAAGGCTTCCCCAAGGAGACAACACTTAAATTAAGGCCCGAAGGAGGGGTGGAGCAAGGGGTAGGCAGTGGGGTGAGGGTGGGAAGGGCATGCAGAGAACAGCACAGCAAAGTCTGTGGGGGAGGAAGGAGGTGGTGCTTTGAAGGAAGTCAGGGAGCCTCATTTCTCTTTTCTTCACTATTACCAAGTATGATCTGGTTGTTACCATTTCTGGGAACTTTAGTGGCCATTATCCTACTAATATTTGGCCCATGAATTGCTAACCTTCTTATTAAGTTTGTGTGTCTTCAAGGCTTCAGCAGTTCCACATGAAGCTTGTACTAGCTCATGGATTCCACCCCATACCTGAACAAGATACCACCACCACCCGTGGGCCCACTGGAGAAGATCGCAAGTGACTTCCATGTGTATCTCTTAAGGGAGGTCATGCAGCCTGGAGAGCATCATCCCTGTTCAGCTCAAAGCAGTTACAGAAGACAGATCTTCAGCCCCAAACCCCAAAGATGTTCAGCCTCTGTGTCTCTCAAGGGGGAATTTCAGGCAGGGACCAAATCTGTAGGTGGCAGATGTGGGTTAGGAGGGTGGTTCCTAGGGGCAGAGAAGTTGGGGACCAATCAGAAAATGCAGAGCACCTGTGAATCATGTGTATCAATTGCCTGATAATATCCCACAGCTCCAGAAGCCCTCTCTGGACTCAGCCAATAGTGGAAAACCACCTGGGAATCCTTTACAACTTTCTCCACTGGTGGAGACTGACCCGTTCCTCTCTCTGGAATGCATTTTTGCTTTGTATAGCTTCCTTCTTTTCCACAACAAAGGCTATTTGTGTGGAACACTTCCCGTCTTGAGATCACTCTGTTGCATTAGCCCTGCTTGTGATTCTTCCAAGCAAGGAGCCAAAGAACCAGGACAACTGTCTGCCAAGAGACCGGACATGACATTTGGTCCAAGGGAGGCTCCAATGCGGGGACAGGATGTGGTGTCCTCACAATGAAGTTCTGCCCAGGAGAGGGACATCTGAATGGCTGGTGGCTGATGTGTCAGGACCAGGACACCTGGTTCCATGTGCAGTCAGAATAGAGGTTTTGAGCCCAGCCTAACTAAGCAAGCTCTGAACTTAACCTGCCAGACACAGCGCTGCCTGGTCTGATGGGTAAACTACTCTCGGCCTGGTCTATTCTCTTCTCATAGAGATGATGGACAGTAAATCTCAGTTCCCACTAATTCTCCCCTGGGTTGTCTGTTAAAAAACTGGAAGACCCTTGGACTCAAAAGTCCCTGCAAAATGCAACTAGTGTTTTTCTGCAACACAGCCTGACCCCAATATCAACTGCTGGGTAGAGAATCCTGCCTGATAATGGGAGTCTTAACTCAAATGCTATCGTACAATTAGATCTGTTTTGTAGAAGGAAGGGAAAGCAGTAAGAAATTCCGTACATTCAGACCTTTATATACCTGAGAAATATCCCAAATATTGTGAGTATTTCATCAAGGGGTGTCAGGTCCCACCTCTTGGTGGACTGTTGTCCTGGTTCTTTTGGCTCCTTGTTTTGAAGAATCACAAGCAGGACCAGTGGGGCAGAGTGATCGCTGGCAGGAAGACATCCTATACAAACAGCTTTTGTGCAGAAAAGAAGGAAGGTGTACAAAATGAAAATATATTCCAGAGAGAGAATGGGTCAGTCTCTACGAGTGGGGGAAGACGGTGCTTTCCCTTTGTTGGCCTGGGCTGGGGAGGGCTTATGGTTACTTCCTTTCAGCCATGTAACAAAGCAGAAGTATAACACCTTCCAGAGGGGCATCCATCAGTGCCCGCACCATACAGGAAGAGGATGACAGGGTCCATCAAAGGTTTTTACAGCTAAATAAGTGGCTCTCAAACTGATCAGAAAAACAATTTGTTTACCAGCTGCATCCAAGTTTATGCAGGGTTCTTTGAATGTGATCTCAAAGTGTATGAGTGGGAACCTGTCTGGAACCTGGGCCCCTCAGGCCTGGTCATCCACGACTGTCAGGGCCTGGGGTTCCCCTCAGCTCCTGGGGGCGAAGGACAGGCTTTTGTCTAAAGGCCCTGCTGTCCACATCTGGGACACGGTTTTCCGGACCCCACAACCTTCCTGGGGCCCCACTTGTCTTGATTCACACTCCTTAGGCAAGTTCCCAGACTTCCTATGCCAAACAGGTCTTATTCTCACCTCCTGAGCTCCTCAGAGTAACCAGGGGAGCCATAGCCACAATAGCATCCCCCAATAATTTGGCCTTTTGGGGGTCCCTCTGTGCTACCTCTATATCCCAGTTGTTGTACACAGTGAAAACCACTGACATTAGCTGGGTTGTGTCTGTCTGGGGTCCCAAGGCCAATTTCTGAAGTTTTCTGCAAATATCAGAGTCTGGCATATAGCAGGATTGAATTTCCAGTAGGCTGTCTCCTGGGTCCTAGTGTCTTAACAGAAGGGACAGGAACTCCAGGGTTTGCACCGTTTTTGCACTACTCACCATGTTTTACCAGACTCAGGAAAGCAGAGACATAAAGACAATGTGATGAGGCAACTTCAGCTTGAGCACAGGGGACCAGAGAGGTGAAGTTGAAGACATAGGCAGGGCAGGCCTTTGTAGCCCATATTAGAATTTGACTTGGTCTAAAAGCACTGGAAATCCACTGAGGGAAGGATTTGAAGCCATAAGGACATATGTGGCTGCAGTGAGGTAACATGATCAAAGGAGGCAAAGCAGAAGGGTCAAGCGTGGCTGAGAGACCAGCACAGGAAGTGGGGATGGAGAGAGGGCAGTCTGCTGGTGTTGAGTGACCTGGCGACTAACGTGGGCTGGAAGGAAGGCAAATCAGATGACATTCAGATGTGCGGCAAAACTCCTCAATTGATGGTGGTGTCATCTCAGCAAGCACCAAACAAACCTCAGGTTGGTGATGGGGGCAATAAATAGGGCTCAAAGTTTTGAACAGGTGGACTTTCAGAGGTCAAGGAAATATGCAGAGAAATAAATGGACTGGGAGCTCACAAGAGAAATCTGTGCTAAATATACACATTGGTGACTCACTGAGAGGGTGGTTGAAGCCCCAGGGAAGAGTAAACAGGAGATGAGAAAGGCCTAGATTATAACCCAGGATGCCACATCTTTAAAGGTCCTATAAAGAAGGACTCATCAAAGGAGAGTGAGGAGAAAAATTTAGTGAGAAGAAAATCCAACAGAACATGGAGGCTTGGAGAGAGGGAAAAAATGAAGGGGAGCATGTAACTACTCTGGAGACACCAGAACTGAAAAGTGGACATTGGTTTATGTATTTGCAGGTTGTGAGTGGCCTTGGGAGGAATCATTTCAGGAGCATGGTGGGTGGAGTGCCATGGCACTCTAGCATGGGTGGCAAAGTGAGACCGTCTCAGAAAAAATAATTGCTCCTAAGAGACTACTGAATGTGTAATATTCTAGCTTAGGTTCAGAGTTTTTCTCCAGGTTAGACATGGCTGTGTAACTGGAGACTTTGCCTGTATGTAATAATTCAAGATTTGTGTTTCCATTTCTGTAGTAGGCCTCCTGATCCATAACAAAACTGGCATCTTATATCAGACAAATAAATATGCTCAGGTTATGCCAGTGCATTTAATGTGTAGCATCTCGTTTTGTGGCACTTAGGACAGAGAGCGAGAGAGAGCTGAATGAAGGGGCAGGAGGCTTTAGGACTCTAAGACCTAGTTCTGGTTTGTCCTTTGTCTGTGGCTTTGACGAAGCCCCTTCCATATTTGGAGTCAAGTGCAAATCAAAGTGAGACGTAGGCAGTATGTTTTTGTGTGTTCAGTCACACAGCACAGGAGCTGGGGGGACATTGCATCACGATGTGTATTCAAAGAGCCTCAGTGAGTGCCAGGGAGGAGGATAGACTGTAACAACATTTACAAACCACTCCTTCACCAGTGAATCCAGTCCAAAAGTCATTTATTTTTCTTTTCTTTTTTTTTATTGTTGGGGATTCATTGAGGGTACAATAAGCCAGGTTACACTGACTGCAGTTGTTAGGTAAAGTCCTTCTTGCAATCATGTCTAAAAGTCATTTATTTTTCATTTGAGAATGATACCAAATCATGACATAAGTGAAAGATGAATTAGGATATCTTATCACTCACACAGATCCTCCCTCCTGGGACCATCATTTCTTCAAAAGGAAGAAGAAAAATTCTTCCATATTTGTAGAGGCCTTCTTTCCAAGGGGTCAGGGGAACCTATAGGTGTTTGGGGGACACAGGAAAAAAAGGGAAGAAGCTTTCTCTATGTTGGCATGTGTGTTTTTTCGTTTGTGTGTATGTGAAGCCAATTTGTAAATTTAGATCACAAAACCCCTGAAGAAGTTCAAGGCAGTGTTTATAAGATGTTTCAAAAGTATACTTTAAAGAAAAAAATTCAGTTGTTTACTTGTAATTAAAGAGTGTGCTTTAAAAATTACATTGATTTACTAGATGTTTTCCCTGTGAGTAGACGTAACTTGGTCTAAATTTTGTCTTAACTTCACACCCATAGATTGCTCTGACCTCCAGCTACTATATCATTATACCTGGCTAAGTATAAAGTGGATAATTATCTGAAATTTTTAGTAGTCTCATGTTGGAGGTTGCTCTAAGCATGTCCTTCTATGTGTTGAGAGATCATTAGCTTTAGGTCACAGAACTGCTCTTCTTTCCAACTTCCTCTTGTGCTGGCAATATAGGTATAGAATAAGGATGAAATAGCACATCTTTCTATGAGATGCCACTACATTTGAATGAAAACTCCCAAACTTTGAGGCTTTTGACTCTGCAAAACAACTACCAGAAAAGGAAGCAAGCCTTTGACTTAGGAGGAAGCACCTGTGGGTTTCAGTGTCTTTGTCACAAAGCTGCTGTTTGAAAGATACTGTCAGTCATTTCTGGAAAGCAGCTGACCCATGAGAAAAATGGAGTTCACTCCAAACCTCAAACCTCACTGCATTGCACCATTAGATAGAATTTGACTGAAGCCCAAAGATGAGTCTGTAGCCTATAGAGCCTGCCTAACTTCTTGAAAATCCTTTATTGAAAGAATTCTTAACAGTGAAGTTTCTCCAGGAAATTTAATTTTCTTGATTTCTTAATAAATCTCCGTCTAATTTCTCAGTAGACCATGTGGACAATATTTACTTGATTTGAATAAATGATTAGCAATATGTATAAAGGAGCTTCTCTTTAAAGTATATAAATTGATTAATGACTTGGGGAAAATTCACTTTATGGCTCTTGGCTGCATTATTAGTTATTTTATGATAATGAGTTTTTGTTGCTTTAAAATGCAACTTTGCAGCTTGAGCAAGAGCAAAATCCCATCTCTACAAATACTAGAAAAATTAGTCAGGTGTGGTGACAAGCACTTGTAGTCCCAGCTGCTAGGGAGGCTGAGCTTATAGAGCTAATAAATGAATTTGATAAAGTTATAGGAGACAAACACAAATCAGTTGTGTTTTTATACACTAACAATGAAGTATCTAAAAAAAAATCAAGGAAAGAATCCTATTTATAATAGCATCAAAAAGAATAGAATACCTAGGAATAAACTTAGCCATGGAGGTAAAAGATTTGTATATTGAAAACTATAAAACATTGAAAAATATCAAAGAACTTCACACTTCCTGATTCCAAAATATATTACAAAGCTACAATAACTAAAACAGTATAGTACTGGTCTGAAGACAGGACCAATAGAATAGAACATAGAGCCCAGAAATAAACACCTGTATATTTATATGGTCAAGTGATCTTCTACAAGGGTACCAAGAACACATAATAGGGAAAAAGTAGTCTCTTCCACAAAAGATGTTAGGAAACTGGACATCCACATGCAAAAGAATAAAATTGGACCCTAATCTTATATCACACATAAAAACCAACTAAAATGGATAAAAGAAAATGTAAGACCTGAAACAGTAAAATTCCTAGAAGAAAACATGAGAAAAGCTCCAAGACAACAGTCTTGGCAATGATTTCTTGGATATGACACCAAAAACACAGACAACAAAAGCAAAAATAGACAACTAGGGCTACATCTAACTACAAAGCTTCTGCATGGTTAACAGAGTGAGAACTCAACCTATGGAATGAGAGAAAATATTTGCAAACTATGTATCTGATAATGAGTTAAAATCCAAAATATATAAAGAATTGCTATAATTCAATAGCAAAAACAAAACAAGACAAAAACAAATAGCTAATTCAAAATGGCCAAATGATTTGAATAGACTCTTCCCCAAAGAAGATATATAAACGGCAGATGACAGGTAGATAAAAAGGTGCTCAATATCACTTATCATCAAGAAATCCAAACCTAAACCTCCCCCGGGGGGTCTAAGATTTTTTTTTTAATTAATTTTTTTTTTGGGGGGGTCTAAGATTTTTGAAGGGTTTCCTCACTTTATCTGTTCACCATCCCACCTCTTCACTTGATCCCCATAAATTCTACACACCTGCCCCTACATTCTATGTTGTGGCCGTGAGGTGGATGTTCCTCCATCTTACTTAGGTTGTAGTAAAATTTAAGTGTGATAAAATTAAGATAGGAGATTGGAAAGCATTAGATACTTTATATGCCATTCCTTAATACTTTACCATTTTGAATTCAATTTTATGAGTCTTTGTAATATTGTTCAATTTGATTATATTACAGAAATCATAGAAATCGCACTAGAAAGAGCATTGAGCTTGTAGTCAGAAGATACGGATTCTTTTACCTGAGTTTGTTGTGAACTTTAGTCACTTTATTTATTCTTTCTTTCAAAAAGATTACAAGAATGTATTTCTCAAGCAGGCACTCGTCCATAAAAAATAAGACATTTATGTAAATCCTTTATTTCAAATGGAGAAACATGATTTGCCTGAATTCTGCATTCAGGCCAAAGTATAACTACAAGATTTGGAGACCTGAATTCTACTCAATTTTCTTAAATAATGAAGGAAGATGAAGGGTCTTTAGAGGTCATCTAATTCAACACCTCTGTCCTCTTTTACCTCCCAACTTTACTGCAGGAGGTGAGGAAAATGTGGCCTGGAAGATAACTGGAATGTGCTGGACTTGTCTCTCTGCTGGTTAATTTCAGAGCAAGGCCCTATGTCCTCTCTGTGGTGTCCCATCCCCTCCTATGTGACTAGGTCCTGGCACTGGCTTGTCATAGACCCCACAAATATGCATTGTTGCCCAGCTGGCCTCCAGATCAGTGTTAGCCTGCAGTGGGTGCAGATGGCCAGGAATTGGGGTGATCAGAACACCCTGAACACATTGGCTTTTCTCCAGTTGAACCTGAATCTGGATGGGGTACCAGTTCCTTCTCCTTAATAGCTTGACCCTTTAGACTTGGCTTAGGTTTAGTTTTCTCTTATCTCATTTTTATTCAATAGAAGTTTGGTTTCCACAGAGCTCCCTAAGAAAGCGTCTTAACTTCAGCGCACAGTTGCAAAACCTCCTCTGAGCCTTTACTAAATGCCAGGCGCTGTGGTAGCCCTGATGACCCACTTACATCTCATCATGCCATCTTTATAATGCTACCACCTGTCACTTACATCAAAGAAAACACGAGCTCAGATGGCTACCTAGATGTTTCTTCTTATTAAATGTCAGGATGCCAAAGTTAGTCCTGCAGATAGAGTGGAGATTGGCATTGTTCCTGTCCACTCAATTATTAGGTTGATAGTAAAGGGGGTAGGAGTGGGGTTCTGACGGCAAACCTCCAGCTAGTTTGTACCTTGCAGCTCACTCTACTATGAGTATTCAGAGCCATGGGGCACGGTAAAAGCAGCTGGTCTCATATACTATCCAGAAGACACATGCTTTATTTGCTCTCATTTCAGGGTGGGAGGAGAAGAAAAGAATATTTCTCAAAAGTCTTTTTTTATTCTATTGACATCTGCACATAACATGACTTTCCTGGAGGTGTGTGGCTGCAGGTGCATTCTGTGGTGGTACTGTATACGTTTATACCTTCCGTGAGCAAGAATATATTTTTTGCTGGCCTTGACACTGTAGCTAAATCCTTATACAATTACTTCCTTTAAAAAACAAACAAACAAACAAAAAACCCTTTTAAAATGAGTCTTACCTCTAAAACCACCTTAATGTTCAGTGGTGAACTACTGATTACTGAATACATTTCCTGGATTATTTACTTGCAATGAGTCGTGGTCAGTTATTCTTCATATTTTTGTTAACTTTTCACCTATTTATGTCTGCCAATGACTTCCAATTCCTAAAGAGTAAGAATCTTGCTTTACACACTTTTCCTTATCCTCTGTAGGGACCCAGAATTGTTTAAAGTAGATGCTGAGTAAATTTTTTTAGTGGGGCTAGATAGTGGTCTGCTGCTATCCATTTATTTGTTAACTCAGTTTAGATTCAGAAATAAATAGAACTGATGCTAAAGACTTACTTTTCCTGACCCCGAAACACGTTTAACCAGTGCTATATAAATGAGGAAACAGCAACAGTTGTGAGTTGCTAGGACAACGCAGCTCGTTAGTGGAAGCATCAGGACGTGACTTTTCAGTTCAGTGCTCTTTGCACTACCAAGGGCTGCGTCCAGTCACCTAATGGGGCAGGAGGAAATGGGACATGAAATAGGTAAGTCTGTAAGGGAGAAAGGACCAGAGATACTGGGAGAGTAAGATAGATTCCAGTTAGGGGAAGGGGCCCCTGGGGACCATGGGGGGAATTTAACAGTAAGGGCAACAAAAACAGGGAGAGACACAAGGCTGGGTCTGCAGGAATGGAGGGGAGACTGCACCCAGCTTCTGTCTTGCCAAGGTCTGCACCGGCAGCAGCAGGTAGCACATCGGTGTCCCAAAGATGGCTGCAACAGTGCCTCATGTCCCACAGGTCCTCGGGGGTACTGCACCATGCTCCCACTAAGGGGAAGTGTCCAATTCCCCTCCCTCGAATCTGCACTGGTCTTTGACTTTTTGGTAACCAGGAGACTGTGATTTCTAAGGCTCAGTGCAAAGAGGCTGCACAGGTTTTGTCTGTTTCTCTCTGACCACTCACTGGGGGCAGGGGTAAGGGATAGCCACCATGTAACAAGACCAGCTCCTCTGAGACTGCCACACCGGAAAGGCTGCATGTAGACACTCCAGTGGACAGTTCCGTCTGAGCCCAGCTTTCTAGCCAAGACATGTGAGCAACCCCTTCTTGGACCCTCCAGACCAGCCCATCTGCCTCAATAGATGCCTGAGGGGTGAGAGGTCAAGGCTGACTGAATTCCTGACCTATGTAACCCATAAAGTATACATAAACAGTTTTAGGCCACTAAGGTTTGAAGCAAATTATTACATTAACTAATAGAACCCCAGCCTTTTCTACATATACTGTATAAACACACCACTTGGGCTTTTTCATTATGTGACTCTCGCTTGCATGTCCTGGCTCTGAGTGGAGAGTTGCATGACCCAGTGTTAACAGGCCCTGTGGTGTCCGTCAGCCCCTCTAAGCCACGGAGCTGCTGTTTGCAGGGGACGCTGGATGGTGTTATGAGTCATGGAACAGCTCAACAGAAAATCCATTTTTAGTTCAGTGTACAAACAGAAATTGATTCTATTTGAAAAGAAGAATTTAAAACACCCTGTATGGTGCCACAGTGCCAAGGAGAAATCTAACCCTGGGAGAGAGATGATGACAAAGTACGCGGACCCGGAATGCTCAGGCTAGAGGGACAAAGAATCACACTTCTTCATGCCTATGTTCCCTAACAAATTAATTGGGCAACATATTCCACAAAGTCTACCAGAGAAAAGTCTGTTCAAAATCACTTTCGGGTATAAAAAGGCCCATTATTCTCATTTTTTGGTGCTGGGTTATGAAAGTTAGGGCTGGTATGGGAGTGATGTGAACGTGACAGGTGCATGGAATATTTTGTTTCCAAAGATAACTAGGAGGGATCTCTTCTCTCATGTACCCCTCCCTTTGAGTCTGTGCTGACCTTGTGATTCTATTGACCAATAAAACCTAGTAGAAGGTTGGGGCATGGTGTCTCACACCTGTTATCCTAGCACTCTGGGAGTCCTGAGCAAAACTAAGACCCCATCTCCAGCCAGGTGTCCTGGTGGAATTCTATAGTCTCAGCTACTTGGGAGGCTGTAGAAAGAGGATCTCTTGAGCCCAGGAGTTTGAGGTTGCTGTGAGCTATGATGATGCCATGAGACTCTACCCAGGGCCACAGAGTGAGACTCTGTCTCAAAAAATAATGAATGACTGAATAAATAAATAAATCAAACACAATAGAAGAGGTGTTCGGGCTTTAAGAAGCCCGGCAGCTTCCATTTTTCCTGCTTTGGAGGAATCCAGAGCTTCCATGTAAGAGGTCCAACTACCCTGAGACAGCCATGCCACCTAGGCCCAGCCTTCCCATACAGAGAGGTCACTTAGAGGAGGACTTAAGCCAAGTCCCAGCTGCCAGCTGCACCAACGTGCCAGCTCCGAGAGTGAGGTCATCTTGAGAGTGGATCCTCCAACTCTAGCCAGGCTGACGGAGGTGGGGAGCCCTGCCTGCTGAGACAAACTGCAGACTCACAAACAAGTCAACAGAGCTGCAGGTCTAGGCCAGGAAGTCTGGAGTGGTTTGTTGCCTAGCGACAGACAGCCAAAACAGGATGAACAGGCTTAGCACTGGCTTGTGGGTGTGGAACAGTAGGGGTCTGAATGAAAGCGCCAGGACAAGGCTTGGGGACACAGGGACAGGCCTCAGCACTAGAGTCAGAAGAGGGTGGCTAAAAGTCATAAAACAGATGCTTTGGAGAGACACATTGGAAATAAGACAAAGTGAAAAAAAGTGAGACAGAGCCAAGGAGGGGAGACAGAGGCAATGGGAAATTCAGTAAGTTTTTTAAGTGTCAGACCAAGATGAAATTTTGTTATTTTTTTATGACCCTGTTATAGAAATTGTTTAAAGAATACAACTAAGGCAAATGCAAAATAAACATTTCTTAAATATATGCGACTTTTATAGGGCTTGAAGCAAGTGTTCCTTCCCAGCCCATGGCAAGGGCAAGAGAAGTAGGAGATAGACCAAAGACCAAAGCCACTGCCAAACCTTCCCCATGCCAAGGAGGGTTCCTGTGCAGTCCTGATGGGTGAGACAAGAGACGATCAGGACATACTTCAAGGCACAGTGTATTTTATATGGGCCTAACTTCTTGCATGGGCTCAGATATAATCCTTTTGTTATCTTCATAAAACTTCGAGTTAAAGAACCACTCTGGGTACTATTACATAAATACATATTCAGGGGGGACTCTGCAAATGTGAAGATTCTCCTACTCAGAATCTGCATAATAAAAAGCTAGGTAAGCATCATCATTTCCAGAATTCTATCTTCATTATGTCTATTTCCAACGTGTGTGTATGATGTGGCACATTAGCATAGATCATAATTGATGCTCTATCACCTTAAAGAAATTGGATTTGTTATTCCACTCATCTCTTGCTTCAATCACATTAAGAATGTGCTAAATTTCTAATGTCTCAGCAAAAGCTACACTGAGAATAATATTTGTCATATCCCTTAACAGAGCTGAGCCCAAGTTAAACATCCAAAGATGTTCCTTATATCTGTGCCTCTTTTTGTAATACATTACTCCTCATAGGAGAGAGGAACATCTCGTCCCCTACTGATGACCTCAGTCCTCTGGTGCCCACCAACAGCCTTTCTCATGTTCTTTGTGCTCCTGACACATCCCTTCCCTCAAGAACATTTACTTATTTTCATGATGAAATATTATATGTGACATACATTCCTTGAATAAGTTTTATTGACATGATAAAATGTTTCAAACATCATTTATCTTGAAAAGGATAGAAAATCATATGACATACACAGTATTAAAAAATGAATATGGGTTGGACATTTTATTGTCTTAACTACTAACAGTAATATTCCTCTTGTGGGGGGGAAGCATCCTTGCTTTAGAAAAGAATTTGATACAAGCACTTGAGTTAGAAAGGAAGACCCGAGGCCCCAGCAACCTTGCCCCAGAGGAGGGACTACATTCATTCATTCGTTAACATACTCACTAACTTTGAAAAGTCCTGGTCAAAATGTAATATATACCCTTGGACAAAGGGCCCATGGAGGAGACTTGGGTCTTCCCCTTTGTCAGAAGCTCTGGTCCTTTTTACTCCTTCTGTATTCCTTTCTGTCTAATAAAGTTCTATCTTACCACTGGGGAAGAAAAAAAGGAAGAACGGAGAATGGAGAGTTGGTAGAAGCTGAGAAAAGAGCAGAAGTGGCTAAACTGCTCTGCCAGGGTCAGGGAAAGAGAACTGGGAGGCATTCCCAAAGTGGGCACAGCAGGGCAGTGGGGAATGGCCAAAGGATATTGTCAGGAAGGTCTCTGGCTGTAGTGCACACTTCTGCACCCTGGTCTTTGGCTTACAACAGGGACCACTATGAGTGGGGCATGCACGTGTGTGTCTGTGCTCACTCATGCACAATTGTGTGCACTGTGGGAGGGGGTACACCTGGTAATGAGCAGAGTTAGCATCTCTGGAGGCAGGAGCAGGGAGAACCGACTATGAGAAAATAATCTCCAGTGACCTACAGAAATTTGGTAGAGGGTTTTGGCTTTCTACAAGGAGAGAAATGGGTTTGGGTCATTTTATCCAGACCTCAAAATCCATGCAATTCCCATCGACTATAGGTATATCTCTAATTACACAGCTGGAAAGAAGAGTCAAATGTTAAGATTGCTTATCTCCTAGAGGGGAGATGATTTTCTTCTTTAGAGTTTTCTCTACTATGTTTTCTACAATGGGTGTTTATTATTTTTAAAATTAGAAAAAGTTAAAATATTTAAAAAATATGCACGTTTTGAGCTTCCCTGGCTTTAGCCATGAAGTTAGGAAGGACATAACAAGCTGGTCTCATACCTGGGGTTAATGACTGATACTGTCTAATGAATGATTAGTCATAACCATGCTGGGGCACACGTGCATTTTGTCAGAGGACTCCTGAAGACTGTAATTCTGTCAGGTAAAGGAATATAATTTCAACCAGAGAAAGGCAAGCATGGCTCAAGTCAAGTAGCTCTGTATTCTACCTATCTGAAGACTAATCTTCCTCTTTAGCTAAACATGTGGATAAGCCATGAAATTAGATGGAAAACTGTGTTTCATGAATAACTTTTGCGAAAAGGAGAGGCTCTCTCCAAGGTATCCAGAGACCTGTGGAAAATCTGGGTGTATCTGGGAAAACTGGCACTAATATTTCCTAGTCAGTTTGTGATCTATTATGCAATGTTTACTTCTGGAATTTTTTTTTTTATACATTGGGACCTTTTCTTTGCCTCCAGTGTGGATAAAATATTAAATAGCTTGTAGTCCAGAATTTGTGAACATATGTTCATGAAGGCAGGGACCATGTATTTCCTCCCCAGCTGCATCCCTAGGATGAAGCCTGAGACATAGAAAAATATATAATGATAATAATAACTTCCGTAATTGAGCGTTGATGGTGTGACAGGTCTTATTCTGAGTACAGTAGAACCTTCATAGTTGACCATCTCCCTGCCTTGACTACCTCTTTCAGGTGACCTCATCTTTCCTTTCCTCTCCTCTCCTTTCTTTTGTCTTTGAGCCAGAGTCTCATCAGTTGCACTGGGGTTGAGTGCTATGGCATCATAGCTCACAGCAACTTCAAACTATTGGTCTCAAGTGATCCTCTTGCCTCAGCCTCCCGAGTAGCTGGGATTATAGGCACGGACCACAATGCCCAGCTATTTTTAGAGATGGGGATCTCACTTTAGCTCAGGCTGGTCTCAAATTCCTGAGCTCAGGCAATCTACCTGCCTTGGCAGGTGACCTAATTTTCATAGACTGGACATGCATTGGGCCTAGTTCCTTATGTTTGACCACTTCTGTATGTTGACAAGTCTGTTACAGTCCCCCAACTTACAGAAGTTCCACTGCACTTTTTTTTTTTTTTTTTTTTTTAGAGAGACAGTCTCACTTTATCGCCCTTGTTAAAGAGCTGTAGCATCACAGCTCACAGCAACCTCTAACTCCTGGGCTTAGGCGATTCTCCTGCCTCAGCCTCCCGAGTAGTTGGGACCACAGGCACCTGCCACAATACCCAGCTATTTTTTTGTTGCAGTTTGGCCCAAGGCTGGGCTAGAACCTTCCACCCTTGGTATATGGGGCCGGTGCCCTACTCACTGAGCCACAGGCCCATTCCACTGCACTTTAAACATACCCTGAGGATCTCATGCATCCTTAGAACATGAAGGAAATACTATCATTCTCCCTATTTTACAGATTTAAAAATCTGGGGCCCAGGTGGGTTAAGTTACTAACTTAAGTTCACACAGATGGGAAATTGTGAAGCAAGGCAGTGAACTCCGACCCTCTGATTCCAGAGCTGGTATTTTGACGGCTACCTTGTGGTAGCTGCTCAGAAAATGGAAGAGAGGCATAGAGGGAGGCAAACCGGGAGGAAATTTGTCTGTTTCCTAAAGTATTTTTTCTTCTATATATTTTGTTCTCCTTTAATGAGAGGATTCTGTAGATGTCAACAATTCCTTCTGAATTCAGTTGGGGACCCCTTGAAAATAAGCAACAGAGATGTTTGCTTTTGTCCATCGTGAATAGGAATTTGACTCCAGGCACCCCTATCCTAACCCTTCACATTAGATGAATACTTTGGAGTCTGCTTTGCATTAATTTAGCTGGTTGGCTGGAGGTGTATCAGGTAAGAAGGTTGCTCCCATCCCAAAACACTAGAGGGCAGTATTTCAACAGGCCTGAGGATTTTGAAGGCATCCTAACGTGTGCTTCCATTGTTTTGGGCAAAAGAGCCTGTTGGACAGATTATTTCAGCTCAAGAATTTTAGAGTCCAGGGGAGGATGCATTTTAATGACTCCAGGGAACGGATCAAATTAAACACATTATCCAGGATTTTCTTCCCTGGCCTCCTTTCACCCGCCTTCTCAGAGCTTCTGTCTGCGCTGCAAGAGTTTCAGCCTGGTGCCCTGAATCATCCCCTTGCAAAAAAGGCAGTCCTTGTTAAAGAACCCAGGGTCAGAAAAGGCCTCAGCAGCTTGTCTTGGTGCAGATCCTCCAAGGTCACCTTCCGCAGGACAAACTTAGGAAGCACTGAAAGTTGTGTGCCCAGCCAGCATGCCTGTAGCTGGACAGGGTGGCGCTCGACAGGGAAAAACAAGCCAGACCCAGCCACTGCCACATCCCTGAGGAAACTTACCCTGAGCTACACGTTTTCTGGGAGCTTTACATGTAAGATCTCTAATCTTCCCCCAAACCTTGCAAGAAACATAATTTTACAGACAAAGAAACAAATACAGAACTATTAAAATACATAACCAAGGGCACAAAGCTAGCAAGTATGGACCTGGGACTCACACCAGCCCCAGAACCTGGAATATGCATGGCATCTCCTTAGAGCCAAGGCCCTGCTTCTTTACTCCCTCTAAGCATCCGGTTACACTTGGCCAGAAGTGTACACATTAAATGACTTCCCTGGAGGAAATAGGGGAGGGAGTGGACAGGGGCCAGGCTGCTCCTTTGGGCTTCTTGAGTATAAACTTCAACATTCTCTTCATCTTCTATCTTGTGCAGTTTCTGGAATAATCTGGCATTTAGTGGGTGCTCAGTTCTGCACAGAGCAACTTAACTGCATTTAATGATACTCTTAATCCCTTGAGTTATTTGACCGAGTTATTCATGATTGTAAAGAAGTTTCTTTCTGCCTTACCTTTATATAGGAGTTGTTTCTGTCCAGCTTCTTGTTAAACAACTCTCAGAAACCCACAAGTAAGTATTGTATTGCTTTCTTAGCTTTATTCTGACTGATAAGAGACAGAAGTGATTTTTTTTTTTTAAAGGCAAATCAATCAAAGCAAGCAGCTGTAACCTGATTTTAGAGGTTACATGATAAGAGCTGGCCATGGAGAAATAATTTCCTATCACAGTGTGGGATAATGTGCAAATGAAATTTAAACTTCAGGCTCCCTCACATCACAGAATGTCAGAGAAGGGCCAAGCAAAGTATGTTTATGAATGGGAAAGCCAATGCTGTTATCTTTACTCCCACGTTATTCTCAACCTTGTATTCTTAAGGGACAAAATAGCTCTAACATTATTAAATATTTCACGTCACCTGGTCCAAGCCACAAACTTAAAAATATCTACCAACTGCCCACAGAGAAGTTTATTGAAAGAAAATAATCCATTTAATTGGAAAATCTCAGAAAAGTTCTCTCCTGGTTAAAATATTGGCTGCCTACCCTGTGGTGTGGTTGAAACTGATGTAGCAAAGGCTGGGTAATTACTCATTAACCATGTCATAGAAAGTGTCACCTTTTGTGGAAACTTGAACCAGGTGATTCAGGAGAAGTTTCCATGGACTTTAAAATTCTTGTAAGTGAAACATATGAATGGTGGTTTCCTTTAATCTTAATAAAGCCCACCATTTTGTCTTGGAAAGACTCAGAACCATCATGTAAATCTCCTGCCCTGGTGTCAGTGGGCTCCTCACCTCTCCCCAGAGCCATCTTTTAACTCCTGCAAACAGGAAAGGCCACACGTTGTGAAAACACTTCAAAGAAAAAGAAAGAAACTGCAGTCATTAAAAGTGGGTCACCCCTGAGAGACATGGGTCAGGAAATGGTCACTATATCTAAATGAGAGAGCTCTGTGGCTCTCCTCACTGTCTTGAAAATCAGCTGGTACATGATAAACACAAATGTCAGCACAAATCCTATAATTCTTTCTTTCAATTCTGTGCCCAGCAGTGAAGCCCTGACAAGAGAATGGCTCTGTGAATGCCCTGACGTACTCCCCTGACGACTTGCAAGTTTGTGGTCCCTGTGGGGTGAGTGTGGCAGCCAGCCTGCACATTGAGCAGCCCTGGATAGCTCACCCACCATCCTGGTCCCTTCACCTACTTAGCAAACATTTCACAACATAGCAGTGAAAAAGGAAGTCAAGGTTCTCCCTCTCACAGGACTTAATTCTAGCGAGGGGGAGAGAGAGTGAATAAATAAGAAAATAATATTAATACTTGTTATGAAGAAAATAAAACATGAGGAGGGGAGGGCCTGGGGAACCTTTGTAGAGGCCTCTGAAGAGTGACTGGTGAAGAGGCTAGCCACACATAGATCAGGGCCAGAGCATTCCAGCTGGAACAAACTGCAAGTTCAAAGGCTATAAGGTGGCAACAGCCTTGGTGCCCTTGAGAAGCAGCAAGAAGACCAGTGGAGCTGGAGTGTCACTAATGCGAAGATCATGGAGATGAGGTTGGGGAGAAGCAGCTGCGCTGTGCAAGGGAGTCTTGACTGCACTTTGGCCTGTGACCCATCCTCAGTCATTGGATAAAGGACATTTCAGGACAGCCACAGTTCCTGCGCCTTATCAGGGTACCAGTTAGGATCTAGTCATAATTACAGGTGGCAGGTATGGCTAAAAAATTTTCCTCAGACTGACCCCCTTTTCCCCAATGTGAGATTTGAATCTGAAAAGTCAGATGGAACAAAAGCAAACACTCTTGTTCTTCAACTTTGTAAAACCCATCCATTTCCTCTGCCACTTTAAAGACAAAGCCAATATTTCAAAATATTCCAAGCACCAGTAGTTTTTCCTATTGTATCACTGACTAGCCCACATAAGAGTTCATCTCAGAGTGTCATCAAAACAGCACTCTCTCTGCTGATCTGAACCATTTTTAAGCATCAGATTATCACGGAGAACTAAAGTACAGCCCAGAAGGCTGGGATTGTAGTATGTGCTGTAGCCTAAAGGTCCACCCCATCTAGCTCTGCCCTCCTCTCTGGTATATGTTTTCTTCTCCCCTAAATTTTCCCTATTATGATCCTATGTTAGTGGTGGAAAATTCTTGGTCTTGGAAAATAGCTTTGAATGACATCTAATCAAATGGCACCTAAGGAGAGTCCTTGTGGGACTTGGTGCTTTGGGAGAAGTATGTCCAGATACTAGCACACCAACACATAGAGCAAAGTCGGGTTCAGGTCAGCCTGCCCTATCTGTCCCATCTGCCCTGGTGGCAGTGTCATCTTAGAAGCAAGCATCCTCCACTTTGTGTCCCAATCTTGCTCTAGGCTTGCTGTCATCTAGTCCTACGGAAGTCACCCAGGCGATAGGTATTTCATACAAGGGACTAAGCGTCAGTTCCTGGCGTGGGTCCCAGCCCTGTTCTGGGCTCAGTGAGTCCGGCTGGGCGCAGCCACAGGGTCCCCGCTGCAAAGCCCCACTCAGCCTTCTTGGCTACCCGGACTGCGCCGACCAGACTCAGGGGGCTAATGGGTTTCCTTGCGAGGCCAGATCTGGGGAAACTGGAGCCCGATGAACCTCGTGCGCAGTGTGCCAACCTCTGTGCCCACCAGAACCCGGAAAAACGAATCTCCGCGCTCCTGTGCTTTCCTACACCGCCGGAGCCTTCTACCATCAGGACGTGGAGATGGAAAGAGGAATAAACAGTTAACATTTAGTTTTATCGTCTGCGATTAGTTCCACTCAAGGCCCTTAAGAATCAAAAGGGAGGGACGACCCCGGGGGAGGAGACCCTAGTGTATGCCGTAAAGAAGATGGAGAGGCCGCGGCCCTGCCCTCCTGCCAGGACAGACAGGAGAGGACGGTGTGGTCAGCAGGAAGGTGGCGCCAGCAGAAGGGGCCCTGGGCTCTCTGGGAGGCCGCTGACTGGGGCGGGGCGTGCACGAGCCTCCCTGGGCAGGGAGCGGAGCGGAGCAGACAGCCCCCTGCCAGCCGGCCCATCTCCTCTCCACCCAGGGAAGCCTGCAAGATCCTGGTGAGCTGCTGTGCACACTGCCCCCGGGGACGTCGTCCCCGGCCCATTCCGGAGACTGGCACGCTCTTCCCTGAATAAACAGAGCAGGGAACATTGATTCAGAGATGGGCGAACGTTGAAAAAAACCCTGCTACACCTTCAGTTGCGATGACCGGTCAGCGCAGGAGGTTGATAAACTTTAAGGGAGTCCAATAAATAGTATTCTTCCCCCCAACATGTGGACTACTATCCAGGGATCTTGGGAGACAAATAAGTCGTATTTGGGGAGCCAAAACACAAGGACTTGACTGAGTGGCTTTGAGAGTTAGATGAAATAAGCATGGGTCTTATTATTATTATTTTGTACTTTGGGTATTTGTAGAATTTTGGTGTACCTCATAGCTGGGATTTACAACTGTGCGGTAGGTTTTTGACTGGTGAGACCTGGACTGG
Organism: Nycticebus coucang; assembly: GCF_027406575.1. Lineage (NCBI taxonomy): Eukaryota > Metazoa > Chordata > Mammalia > Primates > Lorisidae > Nycticebus > Nycticebus coucang. Next base: position 29,464,169 of record NC_069785.1, on the reverse strand, counting down.
CAGCTTTGGGCCTTAGATATGAGTAAACACAGTCCAGTGAGATTTTGACCTTGCAGCCAATGGCAACTTTATCCACAGACAAGTAGCCGTTTTTATACTGGCAAAGCAGCCGGTGCCAGGCTTTACAAATACGCAGAGCTGCACGGGTTGCAGGGATCAGGGGGTGGAGGCAAGGCTTTGGTCAGAGGGAAAAGAGAATGTTTTCATTTAGTACTCTTCAAAAGAACTAAACCTGCACACAATGGAATTAATTAGAAACTTAAAAACATCTAGAAAATTACAAAGTAAGAGTGTGTTTTATATAATATGTAAGTCAAAGAAGAGTTCACAAAAAATTAATATTTTGGACTGAATAAAATTGAAAGCATGATGTGTCAAAATTATTGAGATATGTCTAAAGCAATGTTTAGAGGAAAATTGATAGCATTAAAGGCTTTCATTTAAAAAGAAAACTGGGTTATGGCTTTCATATGAAAGCCAGAAATTAATTTCATAGCAGGGCTGAGTACATTGGATAGTTTTTCTTCCATTCTTGAGATACTTTACTAAGAATATGTTCCAGCTCCATCCATGTAAACATGAATAAGGTAAAGTCTCCATCTTTCTTTAAGGCTGCATAATATAGGGTGGAGGGAGGGTGATTGGTGGGACCACACCTACGGTGCATCTTACAAGGGTACATGTGAAACTTACTAAATGTAGAATATAAATGTCTTCACATAATAACTAAGAAAATGCCAGGAAGGCTATGTTAACCAGTGTGATGAAAATATGTCAAATGGTATATAAAAACAGTGTATGGTGCCCCATGATTGCATTAATGTACACAGCTATGATTTAATAATAAAAAAAGAAAGAAGAATAGAACATTAAAAAAAAGAAAAAATATTTCTTTTTTCTTTACAGCTTTCACCGTGATGGGCCAATGATGAGTGTGGGAAATGTCCCCTCGGGCAGTGTGAGAAGCAGCTCACTGTGCCCAGGATCTTGCTGGCATCCCTGGGTGGGAGAGTTGAAAGATATAAACTTTCACCTTAAAAAACTAGAAAAGGAGAGCACGCTAAATCTAAAGCAAAGAAGAAGTCAATAACATACACAAGATTGGAAATCAGTAAAATAGAAAATGAACAAAAAATACAGAAAAACAATAAAATAAGAAGCTAATAGTGGTAGAATGAATAATGGTCTTCCAAAGATGTCCATGTTTTAATGTCTAGGACTTGAGAATGTGTTACCGAACATGGTGAAAGGGACTTTGCAGTATTCTATCCAAGTGGGTCTTCCAACGTAGTCACAAGCATCCTTAGTAGAGGGAGATAGAATGATCAGAGTTAATAGAAGGAGATGTGATGACGGAAGCAAGAAGTTGGAAGAGGCAGGAAAATGTCAAAGGCTAAGGCTGCAGATAGGCTCTAGAAAAAAAAAAAAATCAAGAAAAAGGATGCTGACTTCAGATTCCTCCAGAGGAATCAACTCTGCCAACATCTTCATTTCAGTCCAGTGAGACTGATTTTAGACATCTGACTTCCAGAGCTGAAAAGTAATAAATGTGTGTTGTTTTAAGCCACGAAGTTTGTGGCGATTTATTACAACAGCAATAGGAAACCAATATACTAATTCTTTGACAAGATTAATAAAATAGACAAATCTGTAGTCTTATTAGGAAATTAAGAAAGAAAATAAAATACCAATGTTAGGAATAAATAAGGGGAATCACTAGCTGGGCCTTGTGGCAGGTGCCTGTAGCCCCAGCTACTGGAGAGGCTGAGGCAGGAGTTTGAGGTTGTCGGGAGCTACAATGATGTCATGGCACTCTACCCAGGGCAACAGAATGAGATTCTGTCTCCAAAAAAAAAGTCAGGGTAGGGGAGGGGATCACTTCACATTCTCTAAATAGTAGAAAGATAATGAAAGAAAATTATGAACACATTATGTCAATAAATTCCACAGCTTAAATGAAATGGACAAGTTCTACTCAAAATAGAAATTATCATAGTTCAGTCAAGAAGAAAGTAGAAACTTAAAGAATAATATCCATTCTTTTCAAAGGATAGAAACCTAAAGGAAGAAAATAGATAACTTAAAAAGTACAGATAAATATCTAATTAAGGGAATTTAATTCATACTTGAAAGCTTCCAACACAAACAACAAGAACACTCCAAGCTCAGATAACTTCACTGTGAATGATCCTAAATATTAAAGGAAGAAAAAATTCCAGTTTTATAGAAACTATTTCATAAAATAAGAGTTCATTTACAAGGTCAGCTTTACTTTGGTGCCAAATTTAGACAAAGACATTACAAGAGAAGAAAACTAGAGACTAATATTTCTCACAAATATAGATGCAAAAATTCTCAATATAATTTTAGAAAATTGAATGAAAAGATGCATAGAAAGGGTAATATGTAATGTCCAACTGGGGTTTCTCTGAGACACAGAAGTTGCCTTAATATTAAAAATTATAAAGTAGGGGAAGAGGGCTGACCAGAGACATCAGTTGCCAGATCTTCTCAGAAAAAAGGAAAACTTTTAGATGAAGAAATATAGAGCTGTAAGTCTGAGGGAACTGTGCCGGAACCTACTGGAGACTCCATGGGAAGAAGTTGCAGAGCAGAAAAAGAAGGAGTAAGATACCAGCAGAGATCAGCCCCTGAGAAACTTTGAGTCCCTCGGAAAGGGTTTTTTTCTCCTTCCCACATGCCTGTGGCAGACTCACGAACTACTGGAGAGCTTCTTTCCCCTCACAAGAAACCAGTGAACTAGGAGCTTCTTTTTTTTTTTTTTTGTAGAGACAGAGTCTCACTGTACCACCCTCGGGTAGAGTACCGTGACATCACACGGCTCACAGCAACCTCTAACTCTTGGGCTTATGCGATTCTCTTGCCTCAGCCTCCCAAGCAGCTGGGACTACAGGTGGCCGCCACAACGCCCAGCTACTTTTTTTTGTTGCAGTTTGGCCGGGGCTGGGTTTGAACCCGCCACCCTCGGCATATGGGACTGGCGCCCTACTCACTGAGCCACAGGCGCCGCCCTGAACTAGGAGCTTCTTAAAAACAAAGCACCAGACAGCCATCCCCCTTGGGATCGCTCCCTATCACCACAGACTCGAGCAGAGACAGTGGGGCCCATAAAGCTTCTTTATCCATTATGTGCTTTTGTCTCCTCCAGGAGCTTGAGACCTTCAGTTTTCATGTCATTGGTCCCTACACAAACATTTCCCAACTCCTACCCACAGGGACTGGGGGGTCACGGGGAAACTATGTGCACCCAGAGCTTGGATATTCCAGGCACATCACCTTCTGAGGAGAGAGACAAAGAGGACCAGAGTGCCAGCTTTCCTCCATTCAGACTCTCCCCCTACTTTCCTTCACTCATTGCTGGCAAACGGCGCAGGTGCCCCCAGGGACAATTGAGCTGACGCACTCAGGAATAGCTGCTTCGCCTCTGTTGGCACTTCCACTGCACCAAGGTTTCCACAGACAGTGGCTCACATTTTTCCTCTTAAAGACTTGCAGCAGACTCAGGAGCAGGAACTCTGAGCTCCCTGACTGCCAGCCTTCCTGGTGATGCTCGCGTCACTGGTCCAGCCCAGGAGGGCATCCAGATCAGGAAAGAGGAGGTCAAACTATCCCTGTTTACTGAAGAGCTAATCTTGTATCTAGAAAATCCTAAAAACTTCTCCAAAAGACTCCTAGAATTGATAAATAAATTCAGCAAAGTCTTGGATTATAAAATAAACATACACAAATCATGAAATTTCTATATACTAACAATAGTCAAACAGAGAGTCAAATCAAGCGTTCAATGTCATTCACAATAGCTACAAAGAAAATGAAATGCCTACAAATATACTTAACCAAAAGGGTTAAAGATCTCTACAAGGAAAACTACAAAACACTGATGAAAGAAATCACAGATGACACAGAAAATGAAAAACATCTCCTGTGCATGGATTGGTAGATTCAACATCACTAAAAGTCCATACTGCCCCAAGTTATTAATATTTGCAATTCAATAATCCCTATCAAAATATCAGGATTATATTTCACAGATCTAGGAAAATTATCTTAAGCTTCATTAAGAACCAACAAAAATCAATAAATGAGACTTAATGAAATTAAAAAGCTTCTGCACAGCAACAGAAATAACCAACAGAATGAACAGATAACCTACAGAATGGGAGAAAAAATTTGCAAACTATGCATCTGAAAAGGGACTCATCCAGAATGTACAACAACAACAACAAAAAATGAACAAATCAACAAGAAAAGAAAAACCAAAACACTCCATCAAAAAGTGGGTAAAAGACATGAACAGAAGTTTTCAAAAGAAAATAGACAAATGGTCTCGGTACCTGTAGCTCAAGTGGCTAAGGCGCCAGCCACATACACCAGAGCTGGCAGGTTTGAATCCAGCCTGGGCCTGCCAAACAACAGTGACAACTACAACCAAAAAATAGCCGGGCGTTGTGGCCGGTGCCTGTAGTCCCAGCTACTTGGGAGGCTGAGGCAAGAGAATCGCTTAAGCCCAGGAGTAGGAGGTTGCTGTGAGCTGTGATGCCATAGCACTCTACCCAGGGTGACAGCTTGTGAGGCTCTGTCTCAAAAAAAAAAAAAAAAAAAAAAAGAAAGAAAGAAAGGAAAAGAAAATAGACAAATGGTTAACAAACTATCAAAAAATGTTCAACATTGCTAATCATTAGGAAAATGCAAATTAAAACTACCACAAGTTACCACCTTACCCCTATCAGAATAGCCATTAAAACAATTAAAAAACAATAGATGCTGTCAAGGATGCAGAGAGAAAGGAATTGTTGTACATTGTTGGTTAGACTGCAAATTTGTAAAACCTCTATGGAAAACAGTTTGGAGATTTCTCAAAGAAATAAATGTCTATCTACCATTCCCACTGATGTATGTTTACCCAAAGAAAATAAAGTTATTTTATCAAAAAGCTACCTGCACTCGAATGTTTATCATAGCACAATTTGCAACTGCAAGAATGCGGAATTAACCTAAGTGCCCTTCAATTCAAGAGCGGATAAAGAGAATATGGTAGATAGAGTACTATTCAGCCATAAAAAGGAATGAAATCATGTCATCTGCAGCAACATGGAGTGAACTGGAGATGATTATCCTAAGTGAATATCTCAGGAATGGAAAAAAGACACCATTATATTCTCACTAAGTGGGAGCTAACAAATGGGTGCTCATGGGCACAAAGCAATATAAAAGATAGGACAAAGCAAGAAGGAGAGAGAGAGGGAGAGTAGATGATGGCTAAAAGCTTACCTGTAGGGGAGAATGAACACTATTCTGGTGATGGTCACACCAAAATCCCTGACTTAAGCATTATGCAAGATATCCAGTTAACAAAAATGCTTGTACCTCTTTAATTAATATTTTGATAAAAAGAAATTACCAAGGTGATTCTGAAATGTATGTGGCAATGCAAAGGCTTAGCATAGACAAAGCAATTTTGGAAAAAAACAAAGTTAGAGGACTCACCATAATTTAAAAGATCTATAAAACAACTTGTAATGACAGTAGTGTGTTGGCCTAAGAACTAATGTATATATTATGGATGAGAATAGAGAGTTCAGAAATAGACTCATAGATACAGGATTGATTGATTTTTGAAGAAAGTGCCAGGCAATTCAATAAAGTGGAGATGGTCTTTTATTACCATCCATACTTTAAACATATGGTGGTAGAACAAAGTATTACATATGAGTAAAAAATACTTTTTACCTAACATCATATGCAAAAATTAACTTGAAAGGAATCACAGACTTAAATGTAAGATCTAAACAGAACTTTTCTGGAAAGAAAAATAGGGGTAAAATTTTTTTTGTGACCTTTGGGAAGGCATAAATTCCTTAGATAGGACGTTGAACATCAAAATTAAAAACATCTACTCTTTAAGCAGCATTATTAAGAAAATACATAGGCAAACCATAGCTTGGGAGAAAACATTCATAAAACATGTTTTGCGAAAAGATTTGTTTTCAGAATACCTAACAAACTCTTAAAATTCAGTAACAAGAAGAGACAACTTGATTAAAAAAATAGACGAAATATTTAAACATGCACTTTACTAAAGAAGATAGATGCTTGGGCAATAGGCCCATGAAAGATGCCTAAGACCACTGGGCATTTGGGAAATGCAAATGAGATACAAACATATCCACTAGGATGTTGACATTAAAAAGACTGTCACAATATTGAAAGAGACAATATTAATATTTTTAGTATCTTACTATATTAAAAGACTTTCCAAAATAATAGAAGAGGATTGTGAAAAAACTGAAATGTTCTTACATTGCTGGTGGTAATCCAAAATGATACAGCCTCTTCAGAAAATAGTTTGGCAGTTTCTTAAATAATTAAATATACACTTATGATATGGCCCAGCAATCCCATTCCTAGATATTTATCTAAAGGTTTTTAAAAATATGCACATAGGCTCAACACCCGTAGCTCAGTGGCTAGGGCACCCGCCACATACACCAGGGCTGGTGGGTTCGAACCTGGGCCTGCTAAAAAACAACCATGACAACTACAACTGAAAAATAGCCAGGCGTTGTGGTGGGTGCCTATAGTCTCAGCTACTTGGGAGGCTGAGGCAAGAGAATTGCTTAAGCCCAAGAGTTGGAGGTTGCTGTGAGCTGTGACACCATGGCACTCTACCAAGGGCAACATAGTAAGACTCTGTCTCAATAAATAAATAAATAAATAAATAAGCACATAGAAAGATTTGTACATGTCTGTTCATTGCGAAGCTATGAATAATTGCCAAAAACTGGAAATAGTGAAATATCCACTAACTGGTTAAATGAACAAATAAATTCTGGTATGCCCATACAAGGAGATATCACTCAGGGATAAAAATGAACCACTGTTGATACACGCATCAACGTGGGTGAATTTCAAAAGCATGTGGTTAGTGATCAACCCAGATCTGTGAAACTACACGCTATATGATTCCTTTTTATCAAACCTGAAAAGAGGTGAAGTATAGTGACAGAGGGCTGATCAGTGAATCGTCTGGGCTGCGGATGGTGGAGGGTATTGACTTCAAACTGACACAAAGGAATCTGGGACAGTGATGAAAATTCTCTGTAGTGATTGTTGTGGTGGTTACCAGATTGTACACACTTTGTTAAAACTCATCAATCTGTATGCTTAAAAATGATGAATTCTATTATATGTAAATTAGATGTTCATAAAGCCAGTTGGAAGAAAATTAACTGAACTTTTAGAAAATAAGAGAACTGAAGGAATAGAGCATGAGAATCATCATGTTCCATTGCTACAGAAAAAGATGCAGCTCAAAGAAAGGCTCCTGGAGCCTGGACCATTCTAAAGCTGAAGAAAGACAGGGTTTTTTTTTTTTTTTTATACAGAGTCTCACTTTGTCACTCTGGGTAGATTGCTGTGGCATTAAATTCTTGGACTTTAGTAATCTCAATGCCTAGCTATTTCTTTTTTTCTGTTTTTTTGTAGTAGAGACAAAGTCTTGCTCTTAGGCTGGTCTCGAGCTCCTAAGCTCCAGTGATCCACTGGCCTCGGCCTCCCAGAGTGTTAGGATTACAGGCGTGAGCCACTGCCCGGGGCTTTGAAAGATGGGTCTTCAGGAACACATGGCAGAAGTCTTGTTTCTCACTGGGCCCTGTGGCCCAGGCTTCAGACACAGCACCAGCCGGAATCTCCCGGGAGTGATTTTCTAGGGGAAACCAATGTGAGATGAGGGGAAAACCTTCCCATGAAGCAGGCTTCCTGGATGTGAGTAATTTCAGAACAAAAACCAGGGACAAGCACTTCCCTGGCCTAGGACTAAAAATGCTTGCCAGAGATGGTGGCAACTACGTCACCAGACAGTACCCATATTTACTTCAGCAGTGGGATGCCAGAAACAGTTTTCAAAGGCAAATGGATTTAAAATGCTTGCAACATGCTGTATTGGAAATAAAGGCACCACAAAATAAAACCCAGTCACTAGGATGGCCACTGTAACAAATTTCTAAATTCTGTTAGAAGGAAGCCTCCAATTCCACCTTCTTATTGCTGAGACATTTGCACATACAACTTTCCTGTTCCATCCCCCTAATTTGGTGAAAATGGTGCATCATTAGCCTCTAGATAGGGTAGATATAATTCAAATTTTGAATTCAAGGTCACGTTCTCCCAACATGGAATGATCAGCATCACGGCAAAACTAAAACTAAGCTTCTCCCTCATTTCTGTCTATTAGTCATTTTCAAACATCATTAGGTCTCTGCTATGGTCTCTAGTGATAAGAAGGAGAATGTTCTGCGAATATGATTTTGCCTGGGCTAGCTGGTAACTGCTAGGGATGGCTGCTTTCCAAAACAAGTGGGTGTGACTGGCACTCGGATAATCCTTAGCATTTCCCTTTATCTTCTTCAAAGCGAGGCACATGAGTTGAGTTGAACTTTTAAGATCCTAAGAGAACTATACCTATCCCAGTGGAAGAGAACTCAATTGCAGCTGCTAAAATAACTACACTTCCACTTAGATATAAAGTATCCCTCAGATGGGCTCAGAAGAATAAGAAATCGGGGTGGATGGAATTTGGGTCTTTGATATCTTTGGGCTTTTAGCACAAAGGCCAGATAATTTGATTTTAGACTTTAATATTCAGAGGATTTAATTTTGGAGTTAAAATTTCAAACTGAGAAATTTATGATGGTAGAAGGCTAATACTCAAATTTGGAATTTGGGGGGATTTTTGAGACAGAGTCTTCCTTTGTCACTCAGGTTAGAGTGCTGTGGCATCATAGCTCACAGCAACCTCAAACTCCTGGGCTCAACCAATTCTCCTGCCTCAGCCTCCTGAGTAGCTAGGACTATAGGCACAACACCCAGCTAATTTTTCTATTTTAGTAGAGATGAGGTCTTGCTCTTGCTCAGGCTGGTCTGGAATTCCTGAACTCAAGGGATCCTCCCACCTTGGTCTCCCATAGTGCTAGGATTATAAGCATGAGCCACTGTGCCCCATCAAATTTGGAATACTTTATTATTTAAATTTTATTGGAATATCTTAAGGTCATTTACTTTCGCTGAAGAATCTCTAACGAGCTACTTTGGACAATGAGAGTGGATGTAATTTAAGATGGGAAATAGAACAGGGAGTGCTTGAGTCCAATATGGCCTTTGAGTTTATTTATGTTCTAATCCATTTAATAGTTTTCTGGGGACAAAATGCTCACTGTCCATGAGCAGTCCCAGGAAGGACTAGTGATCAGTACTGAGGGAGAGACCTTGGGAAGTGGGAGCTACACGGTTGTGGCAGTTACACGGTTCTGGTAGCTGTCTGATTCCTTCCCCTGGAGCGGGTGCCACAACCCTGCTAGACCACTCACTGAATTAAAGGCTAAACCTGCAGGTCAAAAGAGGAAGAAAAAGCTGGAGCCAAGGAATGAGGAGAGGAGATACTTATTTCACATCCTCACAATTGCATTGTTTGTCAAGGTTGAGAGCCACCACATCAGAACAGTGATTCAGCATCACTTGGGAAACTTGACAGAAATGCAGTGTCTCAGGCCTCACCCAGCCCTACTGTGTCAGAAACTTTCAAGTGGGTGTGGAAATCCATGTTTATAACACGCCTTGCTAGTGGTTCTAGTACATGCTCAAATTTGAGAGCCTTTGCAATGGGAGACCCTGCCTGGCCTCACCACCCTCTTGCTTACCACCCTACTTGGTAAGTAGGAAAAAGTGGGAGTGACTGATCAGGTGAATGGGTTTGGGAGAAGAAACTGGGCATGTGAGGCACTTCTGACACTACTTTCCTTAGTCCTTTATGGTTTCTCTTTGAAAACTGCCTACAGATGGGAAATATGCTGCTCTGATCTATCATCCCGCTATGTGGCTATGTAGGCACTGCCCCTACGAGGAGGCTCGGAGCTGGGAAGTTGCATTTAGTCAACAGTTGTAAGTCTGTTTGCCTCTCATACGCTGGGCTCCCAATATCCCTGTCATTAATAGTTGATTGACATCTTTCTGACCCTCTATTTATCCCTCACTTTGTTCTGAGCTGGGACAGGAAAGAGAGGTGCTATCTATTTGGTCCCCTCAACATGACTTCAGGGGGAGTGGTGGATTAGGTCTGTGTAGACATTCTGAACCCCACTGGACACCTCCCTCTGCAAGGGTGCTTTGGGGTATAAATAAGGAATAAAAAGCATATACCCTGTTCCCTGAAAATAAGACATCCTCCGAAAATAAGACCTACTTACAGGAAAGATAAGACATCCCCTAAAAATAAGACCTAGTGCATATTTGGGAGCACACCTTAAAATAAGACACTGTCTTATTTTCATGGAAACAGGGTAGAAACTATTTACTAGATTCCACTGTTGGAAGACTCCAAACATTCCTAAACATCTCTACTAACATGAATTAATTTGTTTTTGTTTTTTTTTTTTGTTGTTGTGGTTTGGCTGGGGCTGGGTTTGAACCCGCCACCCTCAGCATATGGGGCCGGTGCCCTACTCACTGAGCCACAGGCGCCGCCCAAATTAATTTGTTTTTAAGAAACAGAGCCAAGGGGACTGAATATTCTCCCAGTAGATTGGTCTCCCAAATTTTTCCTTAAATAAGGATTCAGTCAGAATCAGATGTTATAATTATTAATATCCAGTACTTGCATATACGAATAATGAAGTATGCTTGCCCACGGGGATTCTGTACGACCTGGCCCAGTACTGGAGCTCATCTTCAGGCTTGACTAAATTAAGGAAGAAGGCCAAATGCGATAGCAAGATTCACCAAAGATTGGCACCCAGAAGGAAAATCAGATTAGAATAATGCTACAGTTTATTCAGGTAACACTGATTGTGTCCCAAAATTCCATTTATTGCCAATTGTTTAGAACTTAAAATGCTTGAGGGTAATCTTATTGACAAATATTAGGTCCTTTGTCTAATCCATACAAGCATTTAATCTACAACTTGACCACACATTTACAACGAAACACTATGTTTCTAATAAAAAGTAGTGTTACTAGGGTAGCACTAGAAATTCAGCCAACAAAAGAAATAGTGAATATTTAATAGGTGCTTTCTATTTTGGATGTTCTAGAGGATAAAGGGATAGAATAATTTTGATACAATTTTGAACAAGCTTGCTATGCATTTTTAAGTGTTCTAGAATTTGATCACATTGATACCTTCAGGGTAGTTTTCTTTTACCTAAAGGTTCTTGGGAATTTTGTGTAGTTGTTTCAGAGTTGAAGTAAAACAGAAGGAGGCATGGGGTTAAGGTATGTGTATGTGTGCATCTTGATTTGACAAATAGGTTGCTCAGATAAAATTAACTGAGCTCTGAGAGATGGCATGGCTAAGGAAAGGTGGAAGGAAAGGAAAGATTGCCTCTCTCATGGCAATCACAAGAGAAGAGAGGGGAAATTTGTTTGAATGAGATATGTGCATAGTTTCTTAAATTGCCCCTAGATGATGTTTACCCACAACTTTGTCACTTCCTGACCTAGGAGGCAAGCAGCTCAGGCAGTCTCCAGAAGACTGGTGCTTTACAAATGTCCACTTATGCATATGGGAGCTCCTAAGGTGAATATTCATGACTAGTGTTCTGGGCAAACTGATGTGCTTACCAGCTAGCCTGGCAACATTTTGGCCGTGCCAATTCCATGTACCCTTGAGTATTATTCAAAGGCAAATCTGTGGCTTCTGGATCCTATGGTGCATTGGAGCCACGACTGAACTTGGCCTGAACTGATTTCCCCCTTTGTATGGGCTCAGCCAGCATCGCAGTGGCAGGGCAGTTAAAGCACTGAAAGAAAAACTCCTGCCTTTTTACAAATTGCTCATGAATTTTCAAGTGTGCCTGTTGGCCGCTGATAGTGGCAGCTTCCTTAGACCTCCTACTGGATAATGTTCTTGGACACAGTTGCTGGAGAGGTAGCAAATGAATTGAACTTCTTGTCCAGCACGTCAGATCAAAAGCAAACAAGCAGGGCCATGCCAAGTTTAATGCACAAAAATGGCCCCAAGGAAATGAATGCAAGTGTAAGCTGGGCTGCTCTCTACAAGGATAAGCTGTCCCTATCTCTCCTGTAAGGGCATCTGCTGCAGAGCGAATTACCCCAGGGCTGAAGACTTTTTGAAAAAAGGCAGATACGAAGGGGCCAAGGGCTCAGGTAGGAGCTCTCTACAGTAGCAAAGTGTTAGGTCTTCAGCCACAGGAGACCAGAACCACTATACAATATCTTTTTGAATTGCAAAGAGATAAGTGTAAAATGTATATATTATTTTTTAGAGTTTCATAATTAGCTCATAATTAGTTCATAAAACTTAGGAGACAAATTCCTTTTGTAAACAGAATATTGCATTCCTCTTTGTGATGCTTTAAGTGCCTTTTGATAACCAAGTCTCACAGAGTGGGTTAATTCTGGGTCACTCTTGGCAAATGAATTTCCCAAGACGTTCAGAGGAAAGCCCTGAATCCAGCTGAAAGAGGGATGAGCACGTTTAAATGGAAATTCTGATCCTCCTGCTGTTAGCATCTGACATTTTCATGTTGGCTTACTTGTTTGCAAATTAAACTTTCTACAAAAATCTTATGGGGAATCTCAACAATAAGCTTTTATTCTTTTCCTGTGAATGCCAGCAGTGGCTAAAAGCCTTCTAAAATTAATAAAGAAGAGCTCTCCTGATTAGTAACCCACAAAACCCCAAATAAGTTTAGGACATTTTGTGATAAATAAAGAACTCGTATTTTACTGTCAATGGAAAAGAAGTTATTCTCAATAAAATATTTAAGGAGGTTTATTCTGAGCCAAATTTGAGGACCATGACCTGGAGCGACACCCAAGAAGCCTTGAGCTTGTGGCCTCACAGTGGTGGGGTTACAGTTTGGTTTTATAAATTTTAGGGAGACAGGAATTACAAATGAGGTCATAAATTAATACATTGAAAACACACATTGGTTTAGCCCCCAAAAGATGGGAAATCTGGAAGTGGAGGGTTTACAGGTGATAGGTGAGTTTAAAGATTCTTTAGCTGACAATTGGCTGAAAGAGGCTTCATCTAAGAGACCAGGAGTCAGTGAAAAGGAATGCTGGAGATAAAGAGTCTGTTAATTAGAGACAAAGTCCCGGACAGACTCAAGTGGTTTGTTGGGTATATTGAGGTGTAGTGCCCTGGAGTTCCACAAAGACCACACTGCCAAACAAGCCAAATTTACAGCAGTGTCCTTTTCTTGAAGAGCCAGCTGGCAACTGCGTCAGTGTCCCAACATGGGGTTTCTGAGAGCAGCCCTGAGAGCTTAAGGAGTCAAGTTTTAAGGCTTAGTCTGTATCCCGCTTGGCACGCAGGCTGCCCAGGTGCATTTGGGGGTGGGGAGGTGGGGCGGAGTGGCAAGTGAGCATTGTACAGAAGCAGAATTTTTTTTTTTTTTTTTTTGAGAAAGAGTCTGTGTCACCCTTGGTAGAGTGCTGTGGCGTCACAGCTCACAGCAACCTCCAACTCTTGGGCTTAAGTGATTCTCTTGCCTCAGCCTCCCAAGTAGCTGGGACTACAGTCACTGGCCACAACGCCCGGCTATTTTTTGCTGCAGTTGCCACTGCTGTTTGAGCTGGCTGGGGCTGGGTTCAAATCTGACACCCTTGGTATATGGGGCTGGCGCCCTACAAACTGAGCCACAGATGCCACCCCAGAAGAAGAATTTTGCGGTTAGCCATACGTCGTCTTTGTTTTAATATCTTCCCATACATCTTAGTTCAGTACTTTCCCTCCCTACATCTTCGTCTCAGTATTCTCTCACCTGGCATTGTTGAAAGGTCAGTCTGGGAATACTCAGTTCGTTTCCCAGGCCCAGGAGTTAGTCAAGCAGGTAGTTAGTGAGGACTTTCCCATCTATGTTGGGAGTGAACCAGACTTACTCCATTTTGTTGAGGGCTTGCAGCCCAGGAATTTGTCAGCAGTTAACTGGTATTTTTCTACTTCAGCTTAGACCTAACAGAGGACCTGGAGTTAGGTCTTTGCATAACCGTGGGCCTGTTAGTGAGTCACAAAGAACATCTCTAAGGAGGGGAAGGGGCACAATGAGGGCTGTCTGATCTCCTTTTCTCAAGGCTAGCAACTCAGTTTTAGGGATCCTCTAGGACAAGAGGGCGTCCGGTCAGTCAGCCACTTAGGGAGAGCCTTCAGATTTTATTATAGTTCACAACTGCATTCAGGTTCTAATCTTCCTGTTGGGGTCAGGGCTTTGGGACCGGCAGTGCCGTTTTTATGAAGGTAAAACTGTTAGCAATACCTTGGCCTTGGGGGCTAGCATCCTGATCTTCTTCCTTTCCTTTTTGTCCTTTGCCTTTTGTGTTATTATTCTGCCTTCCTTTCTCACCCTTGGGAAGCAGCCTTTCAGGTCACTCCAGTAATGAGTCCGTGATTGGTGGGGTCTATCTGTTTGAGGATTATTTTGTCTTCCTTTCCATAAAGTCCCCTTAGGCTAAAAACCACAGGCCCGGGGAAAATTTTCTCACTCCCTGTTCTTTATTCTCTCTAAACATCTCTGGCATCTAGCTTTGCACAAAAGTGAACACACGAAATTGGGACGATTACTTTGTAAAACTGGCAGTATCTGTGCAAAACCTGATTGTTTGCACATCCCAGGACTTAGCGGTTGTACTGGTGTACTCCTGACAAAGATGGGCCTGCAGGCACAGAGGCAAATGTGCAAAAATGCTCGTACCAGCACCGTTCAGAATAATAAAAATCTGGAGTTAACTCATCATAAGTAATTGATTAAAAACTGTGTGAATAAAATATAGCAATAATAATGAATAGACTGCAGCTAACAACATGAATTACCCTCACAAAAATAATATTGTGCAAACGAAGTTAGACAGAAGAGAGTATATACTCATGTGGGGTGTGTATGTGGTCTAAAAATAGGCGAAAGTCATCTGTGGCGTTCTAAGCCAGGATAGCAGGGATGGGGATGCCGAGAATGACAGAAAGGAAACACAAAGAGGGCGTCTGGGTGCTGGAATGATCTGTTTCTTGATCTGAGTGTGGTTTACACAATTGTGTTCATTTTGTGTACAACTTCATTTGTATTTCCATGTATATTACAATAAAACTTTACTTAAAAGAAAAAATCAAAAACACAAAAAATTATTCTGAAACACAGTCTTCTTTTTCCCCAAGTACAAACTTATCCATGCGGCAAGCTCAATTTTACTATAAAACAAACTACCCTTGGCTATCAAGGGTCATGGTCATGGTTTAGCTGTCATGGTTACTATCGTCAGTGGTAAATCTTTGCACCTAACTAAAAGGCGTTTCTAGAATAGGTAAGCATAGTACTTACAGAAATTCACCAAATATTTGAGAACCTGACATATATCAAGCATTGTGTCCGGTACTGTGGCGAGGACAATGGGTCCCCACCCTCAGAGACCACTTGGCCTAATTCTTGACTATCCTACTTCCCCAGCATTCTCCACCCAGGCCCCATCCCACACACTGCTGAGTCTACCATTTTTTCTCTTTTCTCCTGTGAATACATCAACTTTCTGTTAGTGAAGCTGTTCTGTAATGGAGTTGGAACTGAGAGGGCCCTGAGGCACAAAGCCAACTGAGAACTGGACTCCAGAGACCCCTAGTCATGTACCCATATGTCCCACCATCCAGGGACATGGATCACACTACCCACTACCCCTGCTCAGCTACTCATTGATAACACTATTCTCTTACCTGGAGACTCAGCTTCGATACATGCAATTCTGGAAGATGTATTAACCTTTCAGGCCACAGTATGATCAGTTAACACAACAACATAGTTTGAAGAATTACATCCAAAAGTTCTCACTAATAATAAGCGAGAGTGTTTCAGAAACACGTCTCTTGTTTGGGTACTGAGATGGATTTTCTAACTCTATGATTCCAAACCACAGCCCTTGGATGTCTAGGTAGGAACCAGGTCCTTAAGTTATTTGCTATCTGTTAAAAATTCCTCACAGAGCCTCGGCGCCTGTAGCTCAGCGGCTAGGGTGCCAGCCACATACACTGGAACTGGAGGGTTCGGACCTGGCCCGGGTCTGCCAAACAACAATGACAACTGCAACAAAGAAGTAGCCTGCATTGTGGCCAGTGTCTGTAGTCTCGGCTACTTGAGAGGGTGAGGTAGAAGAATCGCTTGAGCCCAGGTGTTGGAGGTTGCTGTGATCTCTGATGTCACAGCACTCTATACAGGGTGACAGCTTGAGAGTCTGTCTCAAAAAAAAAAAAAGAAAAGAAAAGAAAAATCTTCGGGAGGTGCCTATGGCTCAGTGAGTAGGGCACTGGCTACATATACCAAGGGTGGTGGGTTCAAACCCAGACCCAGCCAAACTGCAACAAAAAATAGCTGGGTGTTGTGGCGGGCTCTTGTAGTCCCAGCTACTTTGGGAGGCTGAGGCAAGAGAATTGCCTAAACCCAAGAGCTGGAGGTTGCTGTGAGCTGTGATGCCATTGCAGTCTACTAAGGGCGACAAAATGAGACTCTGTCTCTAAAAAAAAAAAAAAAAACCTCACAGAAAGTGCGCAATTACCCATAATAATGTTTTATAGGCTAGGTAAAAGATGAATTTTTATGTTTGGCTAAAATAATTAATCTTTTCATAGTAATCTTAGCTTATTTCCTATAGGTCACATATGATTGACAATTTTCTATGACTTTGATAAATGGAAATTGGTAGAATGTAAGAATTGGTAGATTTTATATTTTGAAATCTATCTTTCAAGAAAACTCCAAGATCCTTGGGATTAAAAAAATAATAAAAAGTCTTCCTTGTATTGAAACAATTGGTACGCACTGTTGGGAGTGTCAGGTGTCTTGCCCTTTTTCTACAGGGCCGGCCAGCAGAGGGCGCTAGAATTAAATGATTCCCTTGCACCATTCTTGCTTCAAGGGCATGAGCAACAAAGGCAAGGATGACAGAGTCCCCTGAATAACAAAGAGTGAGAGCTTCTAGGAGTAATATGCAAAACAGGAATGGCTTTTAGATGGGCATTTGTTTTTATTGTGGCCTATGATTGCCCACAGTTGTTCAAAAATAGGCCCTCCCTAGTGTGTGCTCATAGGGCATTGCTGAATAGATAAGCCCACCTCTGGCCTTGTGAAATGGCATTTTCGTAAAAGGGAGCATGTCTGAGTATGTTAAAAGAGTGACTTTGTCTCAGCCTGGAGGGATTATTTCAGGTATTAATAAGGAGGAAAGGAGGCTCTTTTTGATTTGGGGGTAATAAATCTCCCCTTTCTCCTCACCTATGAAGGTCGCTACAAAAGTTTTGAGATAGACTGTGCTATAGTCTCTTATTTCACTTCCAAGAACTACAGAGCTGGGAAGAGAGCACTTTTGCATGATGATTTTCTATGATTTCAAAAGTGAGTTAAATAAGTCTTAAAACCTTGAGTATTTGCAACAGGCTTTCAGGGACCTTAATTTTTCAGTGGTTTCAAGAATTCAGAAGAGGCTGAATTTCATTGAAAGATGAGGAGAGGAGTGAGCATCCAGCAAATGCAGTGACTGAGGGAAACACAGCTGCTGCAGAAAAAGTGGTTCACAGAAACAATCCAGTGACATTTAAGGACACTGAAGCAGCAGTGTCCAAACTCCTGTATGATTATGATCAAGTTGGGAAAGTTTCATCCTGATAGGTGCCTCATTCTTTGACAGATGAACAAAAAGGAGGCTGTGTTGAATGGTGTGAAGAAATCCTGGTCAGATCTACTGAGGCAAGTCTAGAAGAGTTTCTGACATCATCACTAGTGATGAAATCTGATCTAGAGAATAAGAGTCAGCCAACAGTGTGGATTTCCCCTCCAGTGGAAATCCATCAACAGAAGTGAAGTGGCCTGGAAATGTTGGAAACAAAATGGTGGCAACTTTCTCCTCTCAAAATGGTCATGGTGCAACTGTTCCTCTAGAACAAATGACTGCTATTCCTCAGTATTACACAACAGTGTGCCTACCAAAAGTTTTTGGGAAGCTTCAAGAATGGTGGCCAGGGACAGGACTTCAGGGGACTATGACAGTGCATCTGCCCACACAGCCGACATCACCATTCAGGTCCTAGAGTCTACAAAGGTTAAAATGATGACTCATCCACTCTACAGTCCTGACCTGGCCCCATGTGATTATTTCCTATTCCGTACAGTAAAAAATTGTGCACGTGGAAGAAGGTTCTTCAGCCCTGAAGAAGCTGTTCATGCCTATAAAAGTGAGCTTACAGCTTACTTGAAGAAAATGAGTGGAAAGAATGTTTTCAAAAATGGTTTACAAGAATGCAAAATGCATAAAATATCGTGGTGATTATTTTGAGAAAATACGGTAATCAAAATGATTTTACATTTCTTAATTTTTGTGTATCTTGAAAATTTCTTAGTGTTCTTTGTATAAGGAGGGTGCCCTCTGCCTGGCCATCCAGAGGGAGGCTCTGCCTCCAGGAACAAGCAGTCAGGGCAGTCTGAGCTCTATCGTTTCATTTCTTCTATACAAGTGATTATCTTTTTCTGGAGAAACTGAACATGGGTCATCTTGTCTCACTGCTTTTTATAACTACACATTTCACTGATTATTATTCTACAGGTTCACATAGAATTTCATTGAGGTACTTAACCCACTTAATTTTAAGAATTCTTGTATTCATCATTTCTTCACATTTCAAATGTTTCTGCAGTTTTCAAATTTGTTTGCTCAAAGTGGTTACTTGATTTCTAAACTCATTTTAATTTGAACTTTTTTATTTCATCTGAATTGACATACAATAATTGCATGTATTTACGGGGTGCATAGTGATGTTTTGATATATATAATGGATGAATGATTAGTGATCCAATTGGTATATTCATCATCTTGTACATTTATCATTCTTTCTATTGGGAACATTCAGCATCCTCCTTCTAGATATTTGAAACTATATGTAACTAACTATAGTCATCCTATGATTCTTTAGGACACTAGAACTTATTCCTCTCATATAGCTCTAATTTTATATTTTGTAACAAATCTCTCTTTTCCCCTACCCTTCCCAGCTTGCAGTATCCTCTGTGCTACCTTTTACTTCTATGAGATCAACTTTAAAAAAATTTTACTTTTTAAATGCCAAACAATAATTGTACATATTTATGGGGAGGGGTACACAGTGATGTAGTGACCAGATCAGGGTAATTAGCATACCCATCATCTTAAACATTTATCATTTCTTTCTGTTGGGAACATACAATATCCTCCTTCTAGCTATTTGAAGCTACATATGGTATTACTGTTGACTGTAGTCATCCAACTCTGGTATAAAACTTGTTCCTCCTATCTACCTGCAATTTTATATCCTTTAACAAGTTTCTCCATATCCGTTCCTCCTTGCTAGCTACCCTTCCCAGCCTCTACTATGTCTTTTTCTATTTTTTAGTTTTATGAGAGTGTAAGCTTATTTTTAGCTTCCACATGTGATTGAGAACATGTAGCATTTAACTTTCTGTTCCCCTAGTTCCATCCATGTTGCATTGAATGATAAGATTTCATTCTTTTTTTATGGCTGAAGACTATTCCCCTGTGTACCACATTTTCTTTGTCTATTTGTATTCTGTTGAATACCTAGGTCGAGTTCATTTCTTTTTTCTTTCTTTCTTTCTTTTTTTTTTTTTTCCAGACAGAGTCTCACTTTGCTGCCCTTGGTAGAGTGTGGTGGTATCACAGCTCACAGCAACCTCAAACTCTTGGGCTCAAGCGATTCTCTTGCCTCAGCCTCCTGAGTAGCTGGGACTACAGGTATCTGCCACAACGCCTTACTATTTTTAGAGATGAGGTCTTCCTCTGGCTCAGAGTGGTCATGAACAAGTGAACTCAGGCATTCCACCCACCTTGGTCTCCCAGAGTGCTAGGATTACAGGTGTGAGCCACTGCTCCCAGCCCTGGGACAAGTTCATATCTTGCAGGGAGAATGGGGACTGAAGACCTCATTCCTGGCATGGGAAAACACCCCCAGAAAAGGAGAAAAACAGAGAAATAAGCTGAGTAAGGTGGAATAAAGACAATATGGCTAGCTGAAACTAACAATTGAATTACTTGTCTGGGCAGTTTCTGCTTTTACTGGAAACCTGGCTGAATCCCTGTGAGGGACACAGCTTACAAACACCCCTGCTGGGTCTGTAAGCGCTCTAAAGAAGAATGGCCATAGCAGAAGCTGCATGCAAGGCCTGGGAAGAAACATTAGCCAGGCCAACTCCTGCCCAGTCAAACAGTTAAAGCAAATACTCATTGTGGGGATTTGTATAATGGCCAGGGCAGAGATCAAGGGAAGAGCTCAAACCCTGAGATACAGACAAGAGGGCTTATACCCTAAGCACGGAAGGTTGGAAATAAGGGGAAAATTATCTCCTTAATCTTCCTCCAGGTGGAGAACCGCCTCCAGGTGGAGATAAGGGGAACATTCCTCTTTTCCATTGTTTCTTCAGAGAAGAACTGACACCACGGAGTCTGCTCCACAGGGAAGGCAGAGGGGTCTAAGCTCCCACAAGGAATCTGTGTGCGTGACCACGGACGGGAGGCCGCCTCCACGCGAGGCTCATGTTCCGATTTCTCCCGGCTGCCCAGATCCTTAAAGTTTATGATGATAGAGTAAGAACTAACATGCGCGCTCCTAGAAACGGCTGACGTTTTTTACTCCCGTCCTCAGCTCATCCCCTTGGCTAAATGAGAAAATAGCCTTTAATAGAAGCTGAGTGGAACAAGCACTCAGGGCCATTCGCTGAAGTCCCACAAGTGGTGGTCCCCGCATCTTTGAAAACTATTCTGCGTGGCCTGTTCCTTTATCTCTTGCCACGTTTACTTTCATTTTCCCCAGTTGACGGCTGCCAGTTCCACAGGTCTTAAAGGACCCTAGGACCCTGGATATATCTGGTCATGAATAGTGCTGCAAAAACATGGGGGTGCAGACGTCTCTTTCATCTACCAATTTCCTCTTCTTGGGATAAACGTCCAGTCAGTGGTGGGATTGCTGGACCATATGGTAGTTCTGTTTATAGTTTTTGGAGAAGCTTCCATACTGTTCTCCACAGTGGCTGTACCACGTTATAGTCTCGTGAACAGTACAGAAGAGTTCCCATTCTCTGCATCCTCACCAGCGTTTTTTATCTTTTATCTTTTTCTTAATAGCCATCCTAACTGGGATGAGATGATACTCATTGTGGTTTTTATTCATTTATTTAGTTTTGAGACTCTGTCTCACTCTGTCACCCTGTGTAGAGTGTCGTGGCATCATAGCTCACAGCAACCTCAGACCCCTGAGTTTCAGCGATCCTCTTGCCTCAGCCTCCTAAGTAGCTGGGACTACAGGTGTGTGCCACAACAGGGAGCTACTTTTCCTATTTTTGGTAGAGTGGAGTCTCACTCTTGCTCAGCTGGTCTTGCACTCCTGAGCTCAGGCAATTCACCCATGTTGGCCTTCCAGATGCTAGGATTACAGGCATGAGGTACCGCACCTGGCTTCCTCACTGTAGTTTTGATTTGTATTTCCCTGATAATTAGTGATGCATGGGTTTTTTTCCGATGCCAATTCTCCAATTCTTGGATACCAAGTTGGTGTCTAATAAAATAGTTCAATTCTAACACTATCAGGAGTTAGTGCAGACCTCACAGAGGAAGGGCTCAGCTCCCTAACGTGGCCTGTGATGTCCGCAACTGAGGTGCCCACATGTCTGCTCACATTGATTCACATGGGTCCCCATGACTGCTAGCATTGATAATTTGATAGAATCACTCACAGAACTCAGGAAAACATTTTATTTACCAATTTATTATAAAAGACAACTCAGGAGCAGCCAAATGGAGGAGATGCAAACAGTAAGGTATGCTCTTGGAGCTGGAGTTTCTCTCTGCTGAGTCCTTGGTCTCAGAGATTTGAGGAATAAATCCATGGATCATGTGAATAAGCAAAAGGACAGCTTTTATTGAAAGATAACGTATAGGTAGATAAGGAAGCCTCTGTAGTCCTAAAGTGGGGAACGGAGTGGGACGCCCACCTGGCCCTTGTGTCTAGGGGCTTATATGCTATTCTTCCTATCCCGTGGGCAGGAGGTCATGTCTGGAACATGTTGGCAGAAATTAATTTTAAAACTGCCATAGTGCAGAGGATTGTGGTCCTTGCCATCTTTGCTCCAGGCCACCTCTTCTCTGCTCTGGGAGAGGCAGTAGGGTGTGTTCTCAGAGGGGCAACCTAAATGGAATATCCATCAGGCTGTTTTTTATGAGCTTTGTTTGTATCCAGAGAATGCAGCCTGCAAAGGGCCTGTTTGGTGCCTCGAGATGGGTCTATGATGAGGCTGCCTTAGGCCCAGAAAATTGGGGAGGGTCCTTGTCCAGCCCGGAGTGTAGGAACTTGTATCACTCTCTCTGGGCATGCCAGCTTCTCAGAGTGTCAATGTGCTCCCCAATCCAGAAGCTCTCTGAATGTCATCATTCATGAATTTTCATAAGCCCATCTCTTAGCCCTTTGTTCTCGCCAGATGTTGGGGTGGGGTGAGGCTAAAAATTTCCACCCTCTAATCAAGGAGTTTGGTCTTTCTGGTGACCAGACCAGACCCCATCCTAAAACTGTGGGGCACACTCTAAGTCATCCATTAGCGTAAAGTAAGGTATGATAAAAAAAGGCTTATTATGAATAACAAAAGACACTTCTCTATCGAATAACAAAAGACACTCCTATCAGTCAGGAAATTCCAAGGGTTTTAGGAGCTCTGTGCCAGAAACTAAAGACAAAGATCAACTGTAGTAGAACCTCCACAGATGACCATCTCCTTACATTGACCTTAAGTGGACTTAATTTTCATAGACTGGACATGCACCACATGACGCATCAGTACAATAGGCCTTGTTCCTTATGTTGACCACCTCCAGATGTTGACCAGTTTGTATCAGTCCCTTGGGTGGTCAACTTACAGGGGTTCTACTGTATATTTGTGATTATACCACAGGGTGACAGCAAGGTAGCCTGCAATCCTAAAGTTTATGCTTCACCTTGAGAATAACATTGGAAACATCCACTATTTCCCTTCCACAGTTAGGGAATAATCTGGGAATATGTGGCAGGGAGTTTTCAAGAACATTTCCAGAAACGTTAACCCAGGTTAACGTTTGCAGGTCTAAAGTTGTAACTTCATTAATTTACATAACCAATTGAAAAAAAAATAAACACCCTCTGCTTAAAAAAAAAAAAGTATAGTCATCTTGTAGGACAGAAAAAAGTAAATGCGTGGTGGTTTGTTCTGCACAAGCAGCAGAGAGGGAAAAAAAACAAATTGATCTAGGAGAAGTAAGCATCTGAATTATCCCAGAGGTATTTTCCATCACGGATCAGAGATGGCTCATCAGACCTTTGTGAAAGCACATGTAGTGAGAATAAGATAGTCAGTCAGGCTAGGGCCAGCATGGCAAGCTGGTCTGGTTGGTTTAGGAATAAATACATAAACTGAGGGATAAATCCATGGACCACGTGAATAAGCAAAAGGATAGCTCTTCTTGAAAGATAAGGAATAAGTAGATAAGGAAGCCCCTGTAGTTGTAAAGTGGGGAACCAAGTGGGACGCCCACCTGGCCCTTGTGTCTAGGGGCTTATATGCTATTATTCTTATTGCTTTGTAAATTTAGCTCCCACCCTAAAGATGCCCCACTGGAGTAGTTTAGGAGGATCAATTTAGGAAATTAACTTTTGAATTAGAAAACTGTAATAAGTCATTAAGTGGTGCTGATTGTTATTTAAAATAAGAATTAACGTGGTCTTTGCTTTGAACCTTTATGTATAATACTGGGACTTTAGAAATGGAAGAACAAAACAGTCTTGGAGAGGCTATTCTCGCTGTTTTCCAGAATCACTAACCTTCTGACAGATAAAGTTTGGTGGACTTGTCCTTGTCTCTGTATATTGGCTGACAGTGACAGGCGGCCAGATCCTCTTCATCCTGCAACATTCCCATGTTTGAATGAAATGTTTTTTCATGATATGCCATTTCCTTGTGATTGGATTCCATGTTTATCTAGCAAGACTTTGTAATTCAGCTTTTCAGGTTCCTTGATTTTAAGAAGACACCATGGAAATGTGAACTAAAATAAAATCTTAAGGCTCCTCCCTCAGCGACTGACCGACTGGGTCCCCCTTTGGCCAAGAGGATCCCTGAAACTGAGTTGCTAGCCATGAGAAAGGAGATCAGACATGCCTCATCACGACCCCTTCTCTACTTAGAGATGTCCTTTGTGACTCACTAACAGGCCTAAGGGTATGCAAGACCTACCTGCAGTTCCTTAATGTACATAACAAATCACTTGAGGCTGTCCGGTACTTGGTCTCTAATTAACAGACCCTTTATCTTAAGCATTCCTTTTCACTGACTCCTGGTCTTTAAGACAGAGCCTAACTCTTCCAGCCAATTGTCAGATAAAGAATAGTTAAACCCACCTATAATCTGTAAACTCCCACTTCTAGATGTCCTTTTTTTGCCAAACCAATGTATGTTTTCAACATATTGATTTACGACCTCACCTACAATCTCTGTCTCTCTAAAATGTATAAAACTAAACTGTAACCCCAGCACAGTGAATCCACTTGGTCAAGGCTTCTTGGGTGTCACTCGGGTCATGGACCTCAAATTTGGCTCAGAAAAAAACTTAAATTATTTTACTGAGTATGGCTTCTTTTCTGTCAACAGACGTAGATGTGGCTAATCTGTCCAAGAGAAAGAAATGTGTCAAATTAGTAAATTAGAGTATTTTCACCCTCCTTCATGTGTAAACTTGTATAATTTGTATGGCAGCCACACATGTGTCTTCTTTTAATAACTATTTAGAGCAGTATTTTTAGAACTTTTTAATCTCACAGTACACTTGAACTTACAGTTAAACTTCCATGGTACTCTTAAAAAAAAAAAAGGTTAAAAAAAAGAATATCCTTACTGTGCTTTGAACTTCTTTCAAGAAGAATTTAATTAATGATCTTTTAAAAATTTCATAGAACACTGGTTGAAAATCACTGACTTAAAAAAAAAAAAAAAAGAAAATCACTGACTTAGAGATTGATGACTCTCTAATCTGTGATCTCTAGCCAGTCTTCTTTTTCTCTTTTTAAATATTATTATTATTGTTTGGATTCATTTAGGATACAAAGAATTAGGTTACACTGATTGCAATTGTTAGGTAAAGTCCCTCTTGTAATCGTGTCCTGCCCCCAAGAGGTGTGCCATATACCATGACTCCCCCATCCCTCTCCCTCCTTCTCTCTCCCTGATCCCTCATTCCCTACCCCACCCCTTGTATTTGCTCATCTGCTGCCTTCATATTAGAATTGAGTACATCGGATTCTTGCTTCTCCATTCTTGTGATGCTTTACTAAGAAGAATGTGTTTCATCTCCATCCAAGTTAATACAAAAGATATAAAATCTCCATCTTTTTCAATGGCTGAATAGTATTCCATGGTATACATATACCACAGCTTGTTAATCCATTCCTGGGTTGGTGGGCACTTAGGTTGTTTTTACATTTTGGTGATTGTAAATTGAGCTGCGATAAACAGTCCAGTGCAAATGTCCTTATGATAAAGGGAATTTTTTTCTTCTGGGTAGATGCCCAGTGTTGGGATTGAAGGATCAAATAGAAGGTCTAATTTGAGTTTTTTGAGGATTCTCCATACTTCCTTCTAAAAAGGTTGCATTATTTTGCAGTTTCACCACCAGTCTCTCCACATCCACACCAGCATCTGCAGCTTGAGACTTGGTGATGTGGGCCATTCTTACTTGGGTTAGATAATATCTCAGGGTGTTTTGATTTGCATTGCTCTGATGACCAGGAATGATGAGCATTTTTTCAAATGTTTGTTAGCCATTCATCTGTCTTCATCACAGAAAGTTCTGTTCATATCTCTTGTCCAGAGGTAGATGGGATTGTTTACTCTTTTTCTGTTGATTAATCTGAGTTCTCTGTAGATTCTAGTTATCGATCCTTTGTCAGATTGATGCCCTGCAAGTATCTTTTCCCATTCTGAAGGTTGTCTTTTTGCTTTACTTGTTGTGTCCTTAGTTGTGCAGAAGCTTTTCAGCTTAATTAAGTCCCATTTGTTAATTTTTGTTGTTCTTGCAATGGCTGCTAAAGTCTTTGTCACCAAATCACATCATCAAAAGTTTTCCCCACACTTTCTTCTAAGATTTTTATTGTTTCGTATCTTAGATTTAAGTCTCTTATCCATCTTGAGTCAATTTTTTTTTTTTTTTTTTTGCGGGGCTGGGTTTGAACCCACCACCTGCGGTATATGGGGCTGGCACCCTACTCCTTGAGCCACGGGCACTGCCCATTGAGTCAATTTTTGTAAGTGGTGAAAGTTGTGGTTCGAGTTTCAGTCTTTTACATGTGGTTATCCAGTTCTCCCAGCACCATTTGTTGAATAGGGATTCTTTTCCCCACTGTATGCTTTTGTTTGGTTTATCAAAGATCAGATGGCAAGTAGAGACTGGTTTCATCTCTTGGTCTTCTATTCTGTTCCATATGTCTATGTCTCTATTTTTGTTCCAATACCATGATGTTTTGATTATGTGGACTTGTAATTGAAGTCTGGTAGGGTGAAACTTCTGACTTTGTTTTTATTACTAAGAATAGCCTTAGGTATATGGATTGTTCTGTGGCTCCATACAAAATGAAGTACTATTTTCTCCAGTTCTTCATGCCTTCTCTTCATAGATACAGTAAATGACCTAATGCACCATCACTAGGTCACATAAGCAACTTCCACACTCAACCTGTCCAAAACTGAGCTCAACAAAAACTTTCTTTCATCAGTCACTTTGTTGAATGTCCCTACCTCAGTGATTGACACCACCATCCACCTGCTTGGCCACAGCAGAAGGTTGGGAAGCACCCTAGCCCCCTACCACATCATGCCTCACTGTTTGGACTTGATTACCAAGCGCTGCCCATCCTACCTTCTCCTCTCAAATCTGCACCCTTCTTTGCATGATCACTGCCTTAGGCCTGGTCTCATGGCCCCAGCCAGGGTCACTGCAATAGGTTGGCCTTCTGTGCTCTGTTCTGCTCACTGCTGCCGGAATGCTGGTGCTAAGATGTAAATCAGCTCATGTCAATTTTATGCTTAAAATTCTCCAATAGCTTTTAGGGTTCCAGATCCCTCAGCTTAGCCCCAGGCTCTCCATGATTTGATGCTCACTTTTTCCTCAGCCCTGCCCCAAAAGACATCCTGCTTTCCAGACTTCCTTGTAATTCTATGAATATGTCTTTCAGTTTCACCCCAAGGGTACCTAAAATAAGTTGTTTCTTCTGTCTGGTGCATTCTCATCTTCTGGGTTGCTCCTTCCCTTATCATGCTAATATCAATTGTCTTTCTCCAGGAAACTTTCTCCAGGAAACCTTCTCCATAGAAACCTTTCAAACCTCCCCACTCAATTTGGAATCTCCTGATTTTCCCCTCAATGACATTAGGGGATTATCTATGCCATATCCCATGCCATAAGTCAGGGATCTAATGTAGTTAAATGCATAAATATATGAGCATAATAGCCCTCTTCAAATGTTTGAAGATCTTTTATTTATTCTCAACAAGTTAATGACTTATCCTGAGGCCCCAAGGAAAGAGTGGATACTAAACAGCAAAAGTTTCAGGGAGGCCAATTTTGATTATTTTAAGAATGGGAAATTAAAATCTTAGGAAAACCCATCCCCTACCCCACCTTTGCCCCAACTCTGTTGGAAAAAGGGAAGGTCGGACCTGGAGGCTGAGTCATGCAACACTCCCTTCCAATGAATAGCTGTTTCTAACATTATGCTTTAGCCAGACCCCCAGAAAAAGGTAAAAATCCTCAGCCATCTATAAGGGCTGCCCCCCTAGATCATTTATAACTGTGATTCCCTGCTGGCCTCCCTTAAACAAGGACATTCCAGTTGCAACATTAGGTCTTAAGTCTAGCTCCTAAAACTAAAGTCTGTTTATTTCCACACTAATAGTGTTGATTACAAGTTTATCTTCCTAGGTGCAGAAGAGAAGATCAATTATTCTTCCACCTGCCCGCGGTCATCTACATAATTGATATTTCCTTCGCTCTCCTTTTCTCTTCAGACATTTGCCTTATCTTATGTAAAATGTAGATTTCCTGGGCCTCACAAGAATGTAAACACTTGCCTCACTACTCATGCCCCTCCCCATTTTTTCTTTTTGTTCCCTTAAATCCTGCCCTGTCCCTTGAATACTGAGTTCCCAAATCCCTCTTTGGAAAAAACAGATATGTATGTGGGCTGTGTTTTTCTTGGACACATCCTTAGCTTAATAAACCTCCATTAATTGAGACTTTTTTCCTGAGTCACTTACTTTGGGCTATCATAGGATAGGTCCCTTGAAATTAGGTGTTGATGAGATGGGAGCCCTTGTGGGACTGTTACTGGGGAGGCTCAAGATTTAGCTGGGGACTGGACCCTGTGGTTGTCATTGGTTCAGTCAGTAATATTCTGCTTCTCTCGCCAGGCACTCAGTAGATCACACTTCCCACCTCTTTGATGTTAACCACTAATGTGTGATCAGTTTTGGACAAAGGAATGTAAGTAGAGGTGATATGTGTTACTTCCAGTAGAGGTGATTCCCCTCACTGTAGTTGTCATGGAAGCAACGTTGAGTGAGGCTTCTGTTAGTCTGTGGTCCTCAGGAAACAGATCCCCTCTGGTGACCTGCATTGGACATGCAGTGTGAGTGAGAAATAAATTTTATTTGGGGCCAAGATTTGGAGCTTATTTGTTTCCAAAGTATAATTTACCTCACTATGGTCCCATTCAGCCTCCCCAATCTGTGCCTCTGTGAGAGAAAGGAGAGGACTGGAAGATCTCACTGTCTGGGACCAGTAGAGTGAGTCCATGTAGTGGGGCTCTGGGAAGGTAATGGCAGGTAAAGGTCTTGGGAGAGAACTGTGGGGAGGAAGCAAGACAGATTGTGATGTCTCAGTTTTGTCTTAGACCAGGCCTGTGGCCTTGTAATTGCCAAGTATTCTCTTCTTTGGAAAGTAAATAGAAAACTGCTCTTTCAGGAAAGTGATGGTAAAGAGACCTCCTTATTAACTGGAGACCAAGAAACCACACTCATTTAGGCACCATGTCCAGACAAAGGCAGCGGACTAGAGGTTGATAAAGACTCCTTCCTGCCTCCTAAAGTTGATTTTGTCTTCGCTGTTGGCTGTGGGCAGGGGGCAGAGAGAACAGATGAACAGAAGGACTCAGCTCTTGGGTGAAATTTGAAGTGTAACCTGAGAACTAGGGTAAAGAACTTTGGGGTCAGAACTTTGGGCTGGCCACTTAATCTGGCTGAATCTTGGCTTCTTTAGAAACAAAGGAGAGATAAGAAAAACATTCCTTCTGCTTCACAGGAACTTTATGGCAATCAGGAGATAATGTGTCTGGAAGTTCTTTATAAATTGAAAATCACTAATCAGATATCAGAGACTATTGTTCTTGTTCTTTCATTAATATTCACAAGCACTTCTTGTTTTGCCTGGTCTTCCATCTTTCACAAGTTTGGACAACTAACTTCATAAGCTCATCCTTCAAAAGTGCTGCATATCTCATTGCTGAATATCACTATGGTCACCTTTGAAGTACCCCTTTTGGCCATCTGATGACCGTAGTGATATTCAGCAATGAAGTATGGTAGCACTTTGTCTAGGACAAGTTCAAGAACTTAATTGTCCAAACTTGTACATGCCTTAGATGATGTTCTTTCAATATTAGGTAAAAATTGTGTTGGAAATCTCTTCTATTTTATAGTATTTTCACATATAAATACCTACCCTATATACCCTGGTGACCAATCTTTAAGTAAAAATTTCCCTCTTGGATTTATTACCCAAATCTCACAAAGCATATATATTTCTTAATATATTTTTTACTGATGTTTACATTTGAAAAGATTTATATTATATCCCTCCAAATCAACAAACTATGTTTTACAAACAACATGAAGGAAAAGTCTTGAGTTAACATTTCAAGTATCAATCATTGTTTTAGTTCATTTTACATTGCTATAGCAGAATACCACAGACTGAGTTATTTATAATGAACAAAAACTTATTTAGCTTACAGTTCTGGAGGCTGGGAAGTCCAAAATCTTGGTGCCAGTATTTGATGAGGGCCTTCATGCTATATCATACCATGGCAGAAGGAGGAAGGGAAAGAGAGCAAGAAAGAGATGCAACTGAACTTGTTTTTATTACAAATCCACTCTCTTGATAACAAGCCTACTTCTGAAATAATGACATTGATCCATTAATGAGGGCAGAGCCTTTGTGACCAATCAACTATTAAAGGTTCCACCTCTTAACCCTGTTGCCTTGGGGATTAAATTTCTAACACGTGAACTTTGGGGAGCACATTCCAATGATAGCATTTGTAGAGCACCAGAATCCTATGTGTAGTGTTTTGGAAAGCACACCCAGTGTCTACAATAGCCTTGTTGGCACTACAGGCAAGTCACTATAATGAAGGTACCATTTGTTAATCACCTCTGTAATTGCCTCAGTCCTTCCAAATGTAGATTGTTAATCATTTTATTGGTTGTTTGGCAATCAGTGATTAATGTTTTAAGCATTTCCCACTCTAACATGGTAGTTTGCTGCTAATAATACAGGTATTTTAGTTATACTTTAGGAATGTGAATGGGTGTTTGGTTTACTGTATTGTAAATTTTCCATGTAAAAGAATAAGAAAGAGATCTTGCATTAGTTTTATTTCTTGAAGAATGTGTGATTTTCAAGGATGAATAACTGGCTTTAAGCATGAAAAACATGCATTATTATTTCATTTTGATCTTCTCTATTTGTTAAGTTAAAAAATTTGAAGCTCAGAGGAGTTTAAATTTTTCTTAGGATCCCAATACCTTCTTGTAGGGAATGAATTTAAGTAGGTTGTGATGTGTCTAGAGTTACAAGTTGTTCTGAGGTCCTCCAGACTGTTCTGGGCTAAAGATTTTTTATCCCAGAGGGCTTTGTGGGGCTGTGTCTCTGTTTACAACTCTGCAGAACAAACCTTTCCACTTTCCACAGATCCAGGAGAGCTCAGATGCTTTGATTGGGGGGTGGTGGTGGTAAACTCTTAAGGACAGCAGACACCAAATCCTATGTCTTAGTCAGCTCAGGCTATGTGTACTATAACAAATTACCATGGACTCAGTGACTTAAACAATGGATACTTATTTCTGATAATTCTGAAGCCTGGGGGAAAAGGAGGGAAGGAGTGAGGAAAGATTGCTTTTTCAGAGATGGGACAGGGCAGATGTGACAATGATATCTCTAATCCTATATCAAGGTTGCTTGTATGCTTTTTCATCCCCTCTTTCATTTATAAACTTCTTGAGGGTAAGAACAGTGTCTGACTTATCTCTTTATCCTTCCAGTCTCTGACAATAACATTTTCTTGCATACAACTGGCATTCAATAAATATTGGCTGAATAAATTAATAAATTCAAATTTTAGGAAACCAAAAAAAGTTGTTTTCAATTGATTTTGACATATCATTTTTGACGCAGAAAGTTGAATTTAATAAGTGTTTTTGTCCTCAAGGACTCAAATACTTGTTAAAGATGTAAGAATGTTTGGGAAAAATTTTTTAATATTTACTTTCTTTGCTTTTTGGAAAAAAGCATTATTTCTACCAATGTTCTACTATGTTTCTTGAAAGTTTATTTGCAACTTATTTTTAATACTTCATGTTGAAGGAGAGCATCTTTCAGCTTAATTTCCACTTACAATATTTACTGTACACTTTGTGCAGTATATATGTAATCAAACAACATATTATTTCTAGGTATGATTCTTGATTATTAGACAATAAGCTATGTCTAATATTAGCTGGAGCAACTGATTTTTTATATTACCTTGTGTCTTGTAACTCTGGTAAGTGTATTAGTTCTCCAAGCCTTTTTTATAGTTTCCTTAGTATTTTCCATATATGATCATGTCATCTGTGAATAAAGACAATTTTACTTGTCTACCAGAAAAAGACATTTTTTTTTTGGCTGGGGCTGGGTTTGAACCCGCCACCTCTGGCATATGGGGGTGGCACCCTACTCCATTGAGCCACAGGTGCTGCCCAGAAAAAGACATTTTTTAAAGGAATGCAACAAATCTATTAATATCCATCCAATTAAAATTATTAGATACTCAAAGAAGCAGGGAGTGAGTGACATACAGCCAGTAGAAAAATCAGTCAATAGAAATGGACCCAGAAATAATAAAGATCATTGAATAGGGAGGCAAGGACTTTAGAATAGCTATTTATATATCCTTAAAAAAAATTTTTTTTAATTTAAAAATAATGAGGGGAAATGTCGAAGATACAAAAAAAACTAAAATGGAAAATCTAGAGATGAAAAAGATGATATCTCAAATTAAAAAATAAATTAGTAGGTAGGATTAATATACCTGGTCTCTGTCCTTCTAGGAGGACCTTAGCAAGGCCACTTCCTTTCCCTTGAATTCTATCTTCTCTGAACCAAAACAGGTTCAGGCATGACTCTCTCTCTTTTGGAGTTTAGGACAGGGGAAGGTTGGGCTGCCATAAATTATATTATCTGCATTGTTTGTGATCATTTCTCATTCTGAAACATTTGGGACTACTCCTGAGTCTACATTTGGGAGGGGACAGTAGGTTACTTAGGTGATTATTTGCATAACATGCTTTAATTTTATCCTTTTTTCTTGACCCTAATTTATTTATAGCACTTTCCAAGGTCATTAAGCTGTTATTTCATAGTCCTTAGTCATTTCTCCCTTAGCATATATATGGTAGATTCAATGACAACTTCAGAAGGACCCCTGATCTCTAACGGGGAGTTGCTTAAATTCTTTTTCCCCACAATTTTTTTTTGTGTGTAAAATATCACCTTTTAACCTCTGTTCCCAGAACCAGTTCACTAAGTGTCTTGATTATAGACCAAATTGTTGAAAATGAAGACTGTCCCACTGTTATAAGCATATACAGAGAATATGAAAATTAGACCATAAAATCTATTTCCCAATTCTCAAAAAAGTTCTTCAAGCATTTCCACAAAGAGCTTGTGTGACTAATAGGCTATAAATAAATATAACTTTGATACATTATGCAGCATGTAGTCTGACTGGAACTGAGACAAATGAGGCAAATAGATGCTCTATTCAGAATCGTCAGAATATTTAATAATTAAGTTCAGCTAAAGCCTATGTGATTTTTTCCAAGCCTGAATTGCATGTGAAGGAAATACTTTTAGGTGACCCTTATGTGTGGAAGTTAAAGTTTATCCATTTTTATTTCTCTCACTTATAAAATATGATAAAAATTGCAAATTCATAAAAACACCAAATAAAATTAGCAAGCATTCCTCAAAACATATTATTGGGGGGTTTCCTTGAGTTACCCATATTTGTCTCATTTCTTTTTTTTTTTTCCTTTTTTTTGTAGAGACAGAGTCTCACACAGCTCACAGCAACCTTCAACTCCCGGGCTTAGGTGATTCTCTTGCCTCAGCCTCCCAAGTAGCTGGGTCTACAGGAGCCCGCCACAACGCCCGGCTATTTTTTTGTTGCAGTTTGGCCGGGGCTGGGTTTGAACCTGCCACCTTCGGTATATGGGGCTGGCACTCTACCCATTGAGCCATAGGCCCTGCCCCTCATTTCCTTTTTCACTATTATTTTTAGTTTTAATAGGTAATTATGATGGTTAATTTTATATATTAACTTGACAGGGCTAAGAGATGCCCAGATACCTGGTAGTCCATGTTGGTGAGGGTGTTTCTGGAGGAGAAGCATTCAGATTAATAGATGGAGTAAATATGGGTCTCACCAAGGTGAGTGGGCATCAGCCAATCCATGGAGGCCTGAATAGAACACAAAGACGAAGGAAGGGTGAATTGGCTCTCTCTGCTTGAGCTAGGACATCTATCTTTTCTTGCCCTTAAAAATCAGCACTTTTGGTTTTGAGGCCTTCAGACTCAAACCAGGGCTTGACATCATTGGCTTCCATGGTTCTCAGGTATGCAGGCTTGGACTGGAACTACACCACCAGCTTTCCTAAGCCTCAAACTTGCAGATGGCAGATCTCAGCTTTCATAATTGCATGGGCCAAGTCCTCATAATTAGTCTCTTTCTGAATATATATTCTATTGTTCTGTTTCTCTAGGAAATACCGTCTTAATATAACAGATCCACATGGTTCAAAATCACATACAGATGCATACGTTTATGTGTATGTGTGCATTGCACCTGTGTATGTACGTGTAGTAAAGTTTTAAACTGTGCTCCCCATCTGCTTAGATCCATACCACCACCTGCACTACTACTATTATTTGCTTGTTTATCTATTCAGCATTTTTTTTTGTTTTTTGGAGATGAGCCTCAAGTTGTTGCCCTTGGTAGAGTGCCATGGCATCACAGCTCACAGCAACCTCCAACTCTTGGGCTTAAGCGATTCTCTTTCCTCAGCCTCTCAAGTAGCTGGGACTACAGGCACCCACCACAGTGCCTGGCTATTTTTTGGCTGTAGTTGTCATTGTTGTTTGGCAGGCCTGGGCTGGAGTCGAACCTGCCAGCTCTGGTGTATGTGGCTGGCGCCTTAGCCGCTTGAGCTACAGGTGCCAAGCCAATTCAGTATATTGTGGTTGAGATTCAATATGATGCCAATTTCTATTCTTATTTTCCTACCTTTTTACCCAATGGTAACATATCATACACACTGTTGTGTATCAGAGGCATGCCAAGAGTTAATTTCTGTGTTTCTGAAATTAACTTGACTAGGATAGTCATAACGTTTTTTATTTTTTTAAATTTTATGCTGGGTCTGTTTGAAAATACTGTTTTAGGCATTGAGATTTGTAAATGAAATTATCTATACTTTCGTCCCTTTTATGTTACCACTACCAGATTTGGGTATCAAAATTATACTCAAATCATGAAAAGAATTTGCAGTTTTCTTTCTTTTCATATGTTCTGGAATATTTGCAATAACATTAGGGTTATCTGTTTTTTTCAGAATTTAGCAGAATTTCCCTGTGAAGCTATCTGGGACTTGTGCTGTGTGAGGAATGCCTGTTTTGATCATTCAGTTCAGTTATATTGTCCTAGAGAGTAATCCATCTCATCCAAAGTTATTTGCAAAGAATTTAGCACAGGACTCCTTTATTTTTCTCTCTTTGGGGAGATACATCCATTTACTGTCCTTGCATTTGCACTTTCTCCATTCAGGTTTGCTTATCCCTCTTTGTGCTTCATTTCTTCACTCCTCCTGAACAGCTTCCTCATTTATTACTTTTGAAAGATGCTGGTAGATTAATTCATTATTATGATAAGCAGAAACAAAGGGAAGAATCAGGCATTTATCTTGCTTTTTTCCAATGAACTCAGGCTACTGCAGGGTAACCAAGTGGTTGCTGAGGGGAAATTTTTCTTTATAGACGCATTCCAGCTAATAAACAGAAAAGGAATGATGGAATATTGCCTTCCGCGAAGGCTAGAGAACTAACGAATCTGGGCACTGACAATCAATGGCTGCTAACCTAATAAAAACGGACAGCAGCACGTATTACATGTCTCCTGTTAGAAACACGAAAAATGAAATGGTTTTGGCAACATAGTGAATCTGAATCTGATCAAGTCTACAGATTTAATTATCAATTTATAGGGAGAATAAAGGATGAACAAAAATATTTCTTCTTCTCTATGAAAAACTGGAACTTGATTTAGCTTTGTTTCCTTGAAAACTGGACATTGCTTATGATAAAACTGACTCCAAATGGGTTAAACTTCATCTGTACTGGGAAGAGTATGAATAAACTATTATATGTGGGTCACTACAAAAGTTTTAAGACAGATTGTATTATGTCTGTTATTTCATTTCCAAGAAATGCAGTTAACAGTTTCCTTTCTGACTGACTCGTGCAAGTTTCAAAGGGTTCAGCTTATCAGTGTTGCTGGGAGGGCTTCATTTGTTTCTGTCTGGGTGGATTTTGCCTTCCTTGGTTTTCGTGTATCTCAAAACTTTCATAATGATCCACGTACAACCTTCTAGGAAGCTATAGCAACGGGCTTCCCTGAGTGTGATGACTCTTGCACTAGGCTGTCCATTGCTGTACCTGCAGAAGTGTTAGAAGAGACATTAGACCCTTTTCAGGATGTGGAGTTTCTAGGCCACAGGGTCTCTCACCCTTGCCAAGTGAGCTCAGTCTCTTGCACTTGAGTTCCCTCTTGAGAGACCAAAGAAGGCTAGTCCACAGCCTTGGGATCCTGCTGAAGGCATACTGTGACTCCTCTCCTTGTATTTTTCTAAATAATTTTCAATGCCCAGGGTGGCCTTTTTCAGGTTGAGTGAGTCTGTTTATCTAGTTGAGACTAAGAAGAGCCCCAGAACAGGACCGGACAGGAGGAAACAAAGTAAGGCGGTAAATGGCACTAGGGGGATGCAGCCAGTCAATTGACACCATGAAACCTCCACAGGACAAAGGACCCAGGTTTCCCCAACATACTAATTGCAGGAAAAAGCAAGAGATGGAGGGCAAACTACTAATTAAAAGAAACTTCAAATGGATATCATAGGGGTCTTATACAGATCTTGAATCAAATGTTCTATAAAAATAATATGTGACAATGAAGGAAATTGAGCTCTGATTGCATATTTCATGATATCCCAGAAATATTATTCTAGTTGTAATAATTTTGTCATGGTTATTTCTTAAAATAATTTTTTTCTGAAAAGTATACTAAAGTATTTATGGATGAAATGATAATAATATCTGGAATTTGCATCTAAATAATTAAATGGGGGTGAAAGGAATATGCCAGTCACCCAGCTTCAACAATTATCCACACGTGGTGGTCACATGGTGGCTTCCAGTTCACCTCTCTACTTTCATACACACTTGACATTTACCATAATGGAAAGTAAAATACTTGTACTACTACTAGTAAACATGACCAAGTGGAATTTACTCCGACAATATAAGGACAATTTGATATAAGAAAAGAAATGAATAAAATTCACTATGCTTAATTATTCTAAAATGAAAAATTTATGATCACTTTCATAGAGCCTGAAAAATCCTTCAACACAATTCAACATCCATTTTGGACAAAAATGTTTATCAAAATAGCAATCAAAAGATACTTACTCTATATATTCTTTTTATTTTGATGTTCTTATGTGGCTCCTAGAAAATTTAATATTATATTTATGTTCATGTTATTTATTCTATTGGGTAACACTGCTTCAGATCCCTTTTCCAGTTTGTAGGAAATAGACGAGGAAGCATTAGGTTAAGCGACTGCATGAAGAAACATTTAGCCAAGTCCCCAAATAAGGATAACAATAATAGTGGACTTTCAAAAGATCTATGTTATTAAAGAAAAAATCAAGTAGGAAAACTATTATAGATTAAAAGAGCCCAGAGAGACAGCAACCAAATACAGCATGGGAACTTAAATTGATATCTGAAAGCGGGAATAAAAAACATTATAAAAGACATTTTGGGGACAGTTCAGAAAAATCAATATAAACTGGATAGGTTTCAGGTAAAACTTGAAATATGGAATTTTGTCATCTGAAATTTTCTTAGCTATAATTGTGATATAGTGGTTTTATAGGATAATGTCCTTATTCTTAAAACATGCAAACTGAAATATTTAAAGTTTAGGAGGACTGCAATTTATCCTCAGACTTCAACACAAAAGTAGCAAAATGTTACCAGTTGTTGATGGAATTGGGAAGTTTATTAGAGCATTCTTCAACCTTTTCTGTATCTTTGGCATTTTTCAAAGTCAATGATTAAGGATAAAAACACATAGAAATCAATTTGAAGTCCCACTGGTCTAAGATAAGATAATTTGAGCATAAAAAAGAATGCAGGTGTTTGAAACACACTCAAATACACAAAAATTCATGAGTTCATCATAATATTTCAAACCAACCAACAAATATTTCATCATTAAATATTGGATTTTGATATCGTACTAATTTATTATTCTGAAAATTGCTAAATTAAAGGAAAGAATAAATATTTCTTCTACTCTTCCTATATAAACTATATTTCAGGCTATAAAACATTGGACATGGAAAAGTACTTTCTTTCTTCACAAAATTTTTATTTAAAAAATTAAAAAACTCAAAATATAATTGAGTATAATTTTTTGTATATGGGTCTTTTAATGAGAAAAATGGAATTTTTGGAGACAGAGGATAACATTTTGGTCAATGTGGGCTCAAAGTTATTCTTCCCTATCATCAAGATCAATTACAAATGTTCATCTGTTAATGCTGGATCTATAATGAAATTTCACATGTATCATCTTTGTCTTTTCACAGAGAGGTCAAGGTGTTGGCAAATACCACCCATGAGCTTATGATTTTACTTAAGCATATTTATCACTTGGAAGGCATTTATAAGATTGCATTTGTCTTCTCTTGGTATTTGCCTTTCAGCGTGTCATTCATTCCAGATCATTCGTTTCCAACAGACAAGGACGTCCTTCAATTGCAGTTAAATGGATTTCGAAATACATTTTTTTTTTTTGCACTGGTGAAGGAACTGCAGGAAAATATATCCACTAAAATCGTGGGTATACATGAAGATCTCACTTTCTGTTTTGACCTTTGAGAGCACAGAAATGTGTAAAATGTATAAAGCAGCTTGGAATTCTTGTGATTTAAACGTCAGCTTTTGTTGAAATGACTTTACCACAGTATAAGTGTTTTGTTTTGTAACTTTAGGTCAAATTCATTAAGGAATATTATCAAGTCTGTGGCAACAGTTAACTCCCAGAGTGACTCAGTGTTCAAAAATAGTGGTTAAGGATAATTCTTCTCATTCAGAAAAATTTAAACGTCAGCCCTGAGCTCAAAAAATCACAAGGCTGGAGTGGTGGCTCATGCCTACAATCCTAGCACTCTAGGTGGCTGAGATGGGTAGATTACTTGAGCTCAAGAGTTCAAGACCAGCCTGAGCGAGGGCGAGACCCCGTCCCTACTAAAAATAGAAAAACTAGTCAGACCTGGTGGTGCACGCCTATAGTTCCAGCTACTCAGGAGGCTGAGGCAAGAGGATTGCTTAAGCCTAAGAGTTTCAGGTTGCTGTGAACTATGATACCATGACACCTACCCAGGGCTACAGAGTGAGACTTTGTCTCAAAAAAAAAAAATCACAACAAAATTTTACTACTGCTTAGTCATTGAACTCATATGATAGGTCAAAGCAGGTTTTCAGCTTCTGCTTCTCACAAAAATTAATGGAACTGACAATGATTAAGCACAAAGTGAATGAAGTTCATTCTTGATGCTACCAGTTCAACAACACCACTATTTCTCGGCAAGTACCTATTCTTTCATTTTGCAAAAGGCCATTCCTGTGAGCAATGAATCAGATCCTGCTTGACGCTGTCGTCCTACCAGTTCCAGCACTAACTGCTCAGCAACTTCCTCTAATCCATTCTGTGAAATGACAACCATTTGACCCCATCACAGAGGACCACTCCTGAAGTCACATGAAGTTCTGCAAAGTACTGGATATCAATTCCTTTCTCCTCGTGTTTTTTAAACTGCATACCAGGTGTTAGTAGTTCCATAGAGAGCTAGGCATCCATATCCTCTGTCAAATTAAATTTAAATTTAAACTGCCAAGTTGACTTTCCTGGAGAATATTCTCCTTGCTCATTCATAAACATCAGTTCTAGCTCAATTATCTTTAACACGTCACATCACATCACAATAGTTGGTACCGACGGTCAGCATTGCTCCTGAATTTCTCCAGTGCATCTTGCAACCACACCTGGAAACTTGGTGTCCATAGCAACATAACTGTATTTTCTAATAACTTGATGAATCTTTTCATCCAGGTTGCAAGCCCAAACTTCACAAATTCTTCGGCTATGCTCTACAGTTGCTGTTGGCATAGTGAGGGCACAGGGGAGTCTAGATGCCACACATCAAAATGTTATACTTGATTGAAGATTTTTTTCGTAAAATGCTTTATCCTTTATTTGTGTACTTGTGTCACTGAGCTAATCCTCCTCCTCTTTCTCCTCCTTGTCCATTATCATTATCATAGAGTCAGCACTCAGAGGCAGTGGTGATGACAGTAGCTGTGGTACCCCAGCAAGGGATAAAGGGGAGCCAGAGCTGTGTCACACTTTATTGCACCATCACTTTTGGAAAACTACTTTAGTAGAAGAATTACACTAATCAATGCAGAAGGGATAATAGTATGAAAAATCACAAATTTGCAACCTTTATTGAAATAAAGCAACTAAGCAATGGTCCCCATGGCTGCTAAAACCATAATATTAAATCTTAATGAGGAATTTTATAATGGGTATCAAAATCTGATCAATCTTTATGCAACTTAGAACAAGGAGATCTCACAATGCTATTTAATAGCAAGACCACACCAGTTATGAAGTTTTCTTGCCAGATATACTTACTTGAATCCTATCAAGCTTCTAGATCTAACTGCCAGGGTGCTGGAAATACAGGGAGAGAGGAACAAGTTAAACAATGTCAAGAGTAAGCAATCATTGAAATCCAGAAAGGATTGAGTGATTCCACATGAAAGAGTCCTTGGTTTCTTCAAAAGTACACATAGGCATGAAAAATGAGGGTTCTAGTAAGAGAGACTGAAATGATATAACCACCAAATACAATAATATGTGACTTCATTTGGAAACTGAGCCAATGAACCTTAGAGAGAAAGGAGAGCAGCAGAAAAAATTGCTATAGTGACTCCAAAAAGATATAAAACTTCCCCCTGAAATCCAATTTCCTTTATTTATTTATTTTTCAAATTTCAAATTAATATGACATTACACATTTTTAGGTTATATTGTTCTCACTTTCAAGGTAAACCGCATATTGTAGTTGACCCCTTCACCTGG
Organism: Nycticebus coucang; assembly: GCF_027406575.1. Taxonomy (NCBI): domain Eukaryota; kingdom Metazoa; phylum Chordata; class Mammalia; order Primates; family Lorisidae; genus Nycticebus; species Nycticebus coucang. Next base: position 29,423,229 of record NC_069785.1, on the reverse strand, counting down.
GGGCCATGATGAACACCCTGGCTTTGTGCACTTTAGCTGAGCTCCCACACCCCAATTGTCCTTCCTCCTCCAACCAATCACCCTCTCCCCTCCCATTCCCCCCACTTGCTAGACTGTGTTTTATCATTCATGTGGGTGTGTAGTTGTTTACATATTGGTTTCATATTAGTATTGAGTACATTGGATACATATTTTTTCCATTCTTGAGATGCTTTACTAAGAAGAATGTGTTTCAACACCATTCAGGTAAACATAAAAAAGATGTAAAGTCTCCCTCTTTTCTTATGGCTCAATAGTACTCCATGGTATACATATGCCACAGTTTGATAATCCATTCATGAGTTGATGGGCATTTGGGCTGCTTCCATGACTTGGCAATTATGAATTGAGCTGCAGTAAATATTCTAGTGCAAATGTCCTTGTGGTTAAATACAGAAATGTATCCAATGTTTTGAATTTCAAGGAAACTGTTTCTTTAGTCATTATGAATTCATCATCCATAAGATTTGCTCTGAGTCTGTGCTATGTACACAGCACAGTAGAGAAAGGAGTGAATGGCATGGGCCTGTCCTATAGAAGCTCACTGTGCAAGTGGGGAGGAAGGAGGTGCATCTGCCATCTTGTGGGGGGGATGGGCATTCCAGAGACCTGCCTGTGGAAGCTCGGGACAGGGGAAATTCTTTTGGTTGGAAGAGTTAAAAAAGGCTTCAGAGGTAAGTGGTGAGCTGCATCTTAAATTTGGGTGGGCTTATTGGATAGAGAGTGAGGAAGCAGTCTTAATTTTTATCCCAGATTCTTCTCTTGCTTTTTCATCTTGATCATATGACAACGAGGTCATCAATTTTGCCCCATTTCACTACTCCCGCCATGCCAATGTCCTTTTAACGGACACAAAGGCTAATATCCTTCCCTTATTTATTGCCTATTCTTCTTTTGGCAATTATATTATTTCCAAGATTGCACCCCCAAAATTTGTTCTTCCCTTGATTTATTTTTCCTTTCCACAAATATTCACCGAGCATTCACTAACGTTGGCTGAATAAATACATGAGCTTTTCTCCTGCTGCAAGTCTGAGAGGCCAGGTCTTGAGCTAACTCCATCCCAGAAAGTTCAGATTAGCCAATTGTTGGGTTTTCAAAATACTTTCATCCTTTCTGATTAATAACAAACCCAGGCCCTATTACTCCCATAAGAAAAGCAGCATTTATTTTCAGGGACTCCTGGGAGAACACTGTCTAATGGAATTGCATGAACCCTATCAACTCATGTCTTTTTTCTGAAACCCTTTCCCTCTGTGCCCATAAAGTCTACGGAGTAAATCCTTATTAAACTGATCGCTATTATTCAAAACAGCTCACATTGCACAGCAATTACTATTCCCCAGCCAACTAAATGCCCAATTAATCTTTAATCAAAACAGCACCTAGTATAGTGCCCAGTGGAAAAAGGTATTTTAACAAATCTTTTATTGTCTAATTCATTTAAATCAGGTTACCAAATAACATTTATATAATTAAAAAAAAATACTGCCCCTGGATTGACTACCAGACATTATTTTGACTAATCTCCTTGTCATGAAGCACACTAATCGACAACTGGGAAGACTTTATATGGCTTCTTTCATCCTTAACGTTATCCCTGCCAAGAGCAGAATTGGTCATCGATATTCTTTTAATATAGACTCCATCTAGAGCAACAATCCTGCAAGTTTCCTTTCCCTTCCCCTAAACACTTTCTTCTCTTCAAGGTATGTGGGAGCCCAAACAGGCAGGGTGAATGGTTCTTCCCAGGCATCAGCACAGGAACACAAGGATCGGGATACTCCACCTGGGACACGTGACAATGACCCCAACACTATTGTACCGGGGTTCTTAAAATAGAATTACAACCAAGGTTTTTTATTTTACCTACATTATTATTATTATTTATTTCAGATTGATATGAGGGCACAAATATTTAGGTTACATTGTTTTCATTTCTAAAGTAAAGTTCAAGTTGTAGTTGAGTCCTTCACCCAGGGGGTGTGCTGAACACCCTCACGTGGTGCACATTACCCTGCCAATCACCCTCCCTCCTCCTCCTCCCCTCCATCTCTTCTCCCCTCCCACTGCTTAGACTATACTTGTGTTTTTCTTTCTTGTGGGTGTGTAGTTGTTCATATATTGGTTTCATATGAGTATTGAGTACATTGGATACTTTTTTCTCTATTCTTGTGATATTTTGCTGAGAAGAATGTGTTTCAAGTCCATCTAGGTAAATACAAAAGATGTAAAGTCTCCATCTTTTCTTATGGCTGAATAGTACTTCATGGTATACATATACCACAGTTTGTTAATCCATTTATGAGTTGATGGGCATTTGGGTTGCTTCCACAACTTGGCACTTGTGAATTGAGCTGCAATAAACATTCTAGCACAAATATCCTTGTGGTAAAATGATTTTTGTTCTTCTGGGTAGATGCCTACTAATGGGATTGATTGCAGGATCAAATGGAAGGTCTACTTTTAATTCATTGAGAATTCTCCATACTTCTTTCCATAGAGGTTTATTAGTTTGCAATCCCACTAGCATTGCAAAAGTGTTCCCTTCTCTCCACCACCATGCCAGGATCTGTGGATTTGGCATTTTGTGATGTGGGCTAATCTCACTGGGGTTAGGCGTTATCTCAGGGTGGCTTTGCTACAAAGGTGGTTTTCTTAAGTGAACTATCAGAATGAATAATTTTATATGGATTTACTAGATTCTTCAAATCAGCATTTCAATGATTTTAAGCTTAATTTTGACCACCAATTCCTCCCACGCAGAACCGGCAGTAGCTCTTTACTTGAAGTACCAGGTAAAGTATCCATGCCCTGCTTCTCTAGCATAATTGATGTGTTGTCTTCTTTTTTCTTTTCTTATAATCACAGAAGACTCAGAACATTAGCTCCTCAAAGTATTGTGTATAACTCTTCAATTAAAAGAGATGTTCTATGCTTGCTATGATTCTGATAAGGTTTTCTTCCCCTGCACAGTGTTAATTATGGCCTTCCTGTCACTTTTACTCTTTGCCTTGACCTTGTAAATAGTGCTCCCGTTATGCTGCTCATCCCTCCATAGCTGTCTGTGTATGCCTCTGCAGCAGAAACAGTCTCTGAAATCCTACTGTTCATTTTGAGCTCCCTCTCTACATGCGAGGCAGTGCTGTTTGTTTATGAACAGCATTCTGTTTCGGGAAGACTATGGAATTTAGGGTTGAAAGACTCAGTTCAAATTCCACCTCTGTTGCTTACTAGATCTATGATGTTGAACAATTCAATTAATGTCTATGGTCTTTGCTTTTCTAATCTATTAAATAGGAATAAAATATACCAAGCTCATAGAATTTTGTGATGACTAAGTGAGATAATGTGTAATATTCCTAATATTTAGTCTGTGCCTAATATTGTATTTCATTAGGCCTGAGACAGTATTTATTATAAAATGCTGCATTATGGGTTAATAATATTTTCTGGGAGCAGGATTTCACATCAGAAAGATATGTACAGAAGATCCCATGCAGCTGAGGAAAGCCAGTGACTTGGGAAAGTGTGTGCCTCAGAGGATGTTAGGTGTGCTGCGAAAAATGTTAAAGATCACTAATTAAATTATTTTGGAAAGAAGTTCAAAGCACAGTAAGTATATTCTTCTTTTAAGTCTTTTTCTTTTTTTTTATCAACATAATTTAAGCGTGCTGGGGAAGTTTAACTATGGGCTCAAGTGTGTTGGTAGATACAAAAGGTTGAAAACCCTGCCAAGGCTCTACATCTGTCTTTAATCTGGAGATTCCCTGGCCAGAAAGGGATGGGCTTGGAGGAAGCCCAGTGAGTATAGTGTTTAAGGCTCATGAACCTGATTCCTGACCTTGTTTAAAACCTTTCCATTCACAACAACTGGCGTACCTACCCAGAAGGAACGGACAGAATGGAGTGAATCAAAACCAGTCAAATTCGGAGCTTCAATAGTGGAAAGAGACAGAGAAAAAACTTCTACTTCAGAAGCCTCTAGAAGGTCTGAGACAAACATGCTGTACCCTAACTGAGGACATGCTCTCCTGTTTCTCCTCCAGCTCCTCACTTTCCATTACTCCTGCAATTGTAATTATTCTAATTCCTTTCAACATCCCAAGACATTGAAGATGGCCTAAGAGAGCGTCTAGGCCTAACTTCTTTTCCAAACTTGGTAGAAGAAATCATCTCAGGAGGTTGCCAAGAGAACCTTTGGGCCAAACATACAGACTCTTTATATTAGCCAAATAATCATCCAGCTATTTCCACATCTGTCAAACCATTTATAATGAAGCGACCGCAGCTTCCTCCACCATGGGGACGCCAGTCAAGGAAAGGGAAGTGGGTGGCCTCAAAGCCAGGAGCTACTCAGTGTTGCCTCAGATAGCAGTTCTTGAAGAAATTGCAGCTTCTTACCTCTTGGGGAAAGTTGGACATCCCGGGATTGTTGGGGCTGCATTCAGGAGGGAAGGAAACAGCTAGACACATAAAGTAAGCCCTGAATACGTGAGCGTAGACCAGGGCAATGGGTTTCTCACTTTAAAGGTCAGCACGACCCCAGAATAAAGTGCTCCCTTTATAAGGTCAAGTTCGATAACTATATCCTGAAGCCAGGGAATCCCAATGGGCATGAGATTCATGGGGCAGAAATCAAATTATTTCTCTCCTTTTTGCTGTAAGCTCTGAAAGCTTCCAGCTTGCACACCAAACTGCTGCATGTGTGTTTGCTGACACAGAAGAACAGCACTTCCCTATAACATACCACCAGATGGTAATTGGATTCTAATAATAGAACAAAATACAGAGAAGTCCCACTGCTTGGCTGGGTTTTAACTGATGTGACGGGGAGAGTCAGCCCCTCCACAGTGTGCCCATGTGGGGAGTGAGCTGTGAAGATTTGGGGCTGTTTAGCTCTCTTAGAAATACTGGGCAGGGAAGGAGTTACACAGTGACTATTGGGGTGGCTCTGGGGGCTTTAGCTTTCCCTCTCTAGGCTGAGTCCAGTGGTCTGCTCCTTCTGGTGCATTTTCAGAAATTCTCAAGGAATCTTGGGCTTCTGCACTTCAACTCCCTTTTCCACAGTCCTCAGTGGGAACATGCGATCTGAAACAGAGCTTCAAGTCCAGGGAGAAGCCAGTTTCTGTCTTTATCACCTTCCTGCAATAGACAACATCCAGGTATGTGGTAACTCCCAGGAAGGTCTCTTCCATAAAATATAAATGCCATGGATGAAACTGACTTTTCCCTTAGGATCTTCATTCCAATTTATGGAAAATAGAAATTATATAATTTAGGCATGGGAAAAGGAACATCTCGATGTAACTATAGTTACCTAGGATGTTTTCTCAGGAAGCTACTCACCACAAATTAGTCATTGGAAACTTGCCCCCCTGCCCCTGAAAAAATAGGGCCAGCTGATTACTGTAACTTCTGTTTTTTAGAGATCACTTCTGAACATGTGCCCTTGATGGCCATCCACTAGATTAGGGTCCATCTACTAAGGAATTAGGATTACGAAGCATTGAAGACAATCACTAATTCCTTTATTCATCCAACAACACTTGCTCACAGTGCAAGTACCAATATTTGCTAAGGTGCTATCAGAGCCAAGAGTCAATCAATTAATCAATCAATCAATAAGGACACAGGGGCCCAGACATAAATGTATTTACAACTTGAATCCTAGACTAAGCCTCAGAAATCACCTAGCCCAGGCCCCTTTTTGGGTACATAAGGAAAACAAGGATGCATCAATCAATCCATCAGGACACGGGGGCCCAGATCCAAATGTATTTACAATTTGAATCCTATACTGAACCTCAGTAATCACCTAGCCCAGGCCCCTTTTTGGGAGATGAGGAAAATAGGAATCAGAGAAGTACAGTGACTGGTTTAAAGTCATAAAATTAATGATAAAAGAACAGGTTTGGCAGTCACATGCAGCTCATATCCATAATTCAATTTCTAATGCAGAAAAGTTTATTTTTGTATCTAAAGTCTCGTGTATGTTGGAATAAATTGGAAAAGAATAGGGGGTATCTGCTGGGAAGGGGGAAAGTCAGAATGCAAATGTCTTGACCTTTGGCCTTGGGTTTAGTGTTGGAAGGGACTGTAGATAGCTCAGGAGGCATTTTGGAGAACCTGAATGCAGACACAGAACAAACCCTACATGTGTGAGACCTTTGTAGCCTCTGTGCTGTGTAAGTTCAGAGAGACCACTTTGGGCTGAGCAATGAGGGCAGGGTCATTTGAACTAAAGTTTGAAGGCCACTATACAGGTGAGTGGTGAGAATAAGACCATCACGCTTAGCCTGGTCCACAGGAGCAGTCCTGGACATATGTAGAAGGGCTGTGTGGCTAGAGAAAGATCCAGATGCCTATATTTTTTTATTTTAAAATAACACTGAAAATGGTGAAAGCATCAGGAGTTAAATATCAGTGTCAAGAAGGAGAAAGTCAATTATCTGAGGCAATGTAGGAGAGACCAAAAACTTTGCCAGTTATAAAGTTAGATGTAGCCTTAAACCTGGTGTTTGTATGTATGTGGGTGTGCAGAGAGATCCATTTTTGCAGGAGACCAAGAAGTTTGAAAGACTAATAAAATAATAGAAATCCTGTGTTGATTTTGGGGATTGAATGTGAGCTGGAAGGAAGTGGTGAAGAGTGGAGGTCAACATTCATGGAGCTAGGTGTTCTTTGGGTTAGTGAATAAATTACTTCGGAAATTACATATACAGATGTTTCCTGACTGGATGGTGACCTAATATGAGATGTTGGCTCCCTCCTCTGAACCAGCCCCAGAGATTCACATAAACATGTTTCAAACATCTAATAACATGACAAAAAAAAAAAAGATAAAACGATACTGGAGAGGAAGATGGTGATTGGGTTCCAGAGTATATATTAGGGGACAGGGAGGCAGGGAGTGAGTGTGGTGGGGGAGGATCTGGTGCCAAGATGGAAACAGACTACAGAAGAATTTTCTAGTTAATGTCCTTCTCATTCTCTCACATTGTTACAGACAGAAAGTTGCTTGCCAGGCAGAGAAATAATCCTGCTGGCCCAGCACCAGCTGGAAGCACCGGGGGACAGCAGGGCAGTGCTGGAGCCCACCTGGTGGAGAGCCCATCACAACCTGGGCAGGCAGAAGGCCCGATCCCTGAGGTCCACTTTTTTCCTCAGGGTTCTCAGGCCACGTAATGAGGGTTAGGAGCATGGGCTCTAAAGCTACACTGCTTGGATTTTGATCTCCCCCCCCATTTACTTGTCTATGACGCTGGGAAAGTTACTTACATTCTGTTGGTGTCTGTTTTTTTTATCTCTAAAATGGACACAGTCATACTACCTATGTCTTAGGTGGTTTGGAAGATGCAATACATGGGAAGATACTTTAAAGTGGAACCGAGGCATACTAAGCGCTTGAGATCTAAAGTCACTGGTGTAACTAGGAACAAGAAGGGAAGTGTTTGGCGCCAACCCGCACTGTTAAAAAGTCAGAACTGGTTTTGAGTCAGAGGTAAGGCCAGGAGAATGGTGCTGATGGTAGGGATAGGGAGGAGGTTGCCTACAAATATCCTCTTGTCTGACTTCAAAGTTAGCATTCAGAAAGATCTCTTCACTCCAAAGAGAACTAGCTTGAGCCTCCTGGTGTTAACTGAGCAGGGGTCTGTGTGGATGTGGCTGTGATTAAAAAGCTAGGCTGTGGGGCGGCGCCTGTGGCTCAGTTGGTAGGGTGCCGGCCCCATATACCGAGGGTGACAGGTTCAAGCCCGGCCCCGGCCAAACTGCAACCAAAAAATAGCTGGGCATTGTGGCGGGTGCCTGTAGTCCCAGCTACTTGGGAGGCTGAATCACTTAAGCCCAGGAGTTAGAGGTTGCTGTGAGCTGTGTGATGCCACGGCACTCTACCGAGGGCCATAAAGTAAGACTCTGTCTCTACAAAAAAAAAAAAAAAGCTAGGCTGTGGTTACAGGGGCTTAAGTAATTGACATAATTGCCCAAATTCCATAAAATTAGTATATGTTCAATCCTAGACATATGGCTTGATAATAATGGATTTTGACCTTCAGGATGCTGGACTTCAAGACCCTCTGGTGATTATTTACATGTTGACATGACTTGGTACAGGATAATGGTAGTTCTAGTTCTTGAGATGACCTCCAATTTTTTGTGCTGTTCTTTCCCAACTGCCTAGATAAAATATGGCTATTAGAGGCTTTTATACTAGACAGTACGTCTTTGATTAAACTTGGGAGGCCCAAGCACAAAGTTTTGACTGACAATAGTGTAATCCAGGGCAGGAAGTAAGCCTGAAATGGGTTCTAAGGAAGATAGTTCCGAGATGCCTCAAGCATGATGAAAACAGCTGCACCAATTAAAAGGCAATTAAATGTGTAATAAATGGAAATGCTACAAAATTGTTCTGTTAAAAACTCCAGATGGGAGTTGCTGGGGTGCACTCGCTGAGTGAGGAATGTGTGCCAAGATGAAGGTTACCCATTTTTCAGCTGATGTGCTGCTCCGTGATGCCAGCCAGGCACCTTTAAAAGTGAGGTTCAGACACAGTTCTTTTCAGAGTTCCAGTCTGGCACATGAGAATGGTGTGATTTCTGCTGGCCCTGAGCAAGAGGGATAAAGGCCTGCAAAGCACAGAAATGGAGGTGGGTGGGGGTTGGAGGGAAAGGGATGCTGCCGGCAGCAGTGCTGTGGCCTGGAGCCTGTGAGTCTGAGATTTTAATGGTACCAAGGGCTGCACAGAAGCAGCGAACACGGCCCCCAGGCTTGAGCCAGTGCCTTGAGCTAATGAGGGGCCGCACGGACTATGGGCGTCAATACCCCTCCCTTATGAATAAGGGCCACCCCATCTTTCAGTCTGATTTCATGTCACTTCATAGTCCAGGAAAAAAGATGTCTCAGTTGAATGTTGACATAGCAAATATTTATCACTCAGGTCTGTATTACAGGCCTCTCTTGGGCACCAGATAACAGGATGAATCAGGCATGACCCAGCAGGAAACGCCACGGTATTCACCCAGAGACGAGGGGTTTGTGATAGGCATTAATGCTAACTCAATTATCAGAGGAGCTGGGGAAGTGACGGTCCAGGAAGGACAGAGGGGACAGTATCCAAATCTATCTGAGAAGCCAAGCATGTTTAGATTCCAAAGTGGGACTTTGAGAAAGAGCCACGGGAGGTCTGTGGGCGTCTGTGTGGGTCTGCCAGCGAGGGTCCTGGATGGGTCTGGGGCTGTCCTCAGCTAACAAGATGGGCAGTCAGGAAGATGCACTGACGGAGGAGAGGAGAGGGAGGGCAAGCAGGAGGCTGCCGCCACGCTGGCGACTTTCAGTCACTACATCTAACCTTGATGATCTTCAGCCAGCAGCTGCGGCTGCCTCACTTCTGCCTTCCACATCCCATGCCAGTGCCTCTTTGTAAGGGGATTTTAGGAGCCAGCCTAATGGTGATGGGGCAGGACAAACTTCAGAGCTGAGATTTCAGGTTCATCTGAGGGTAGGGGAAGACAGAGGGAGGAAGAGAGTAGGAAATGAGGAGCCAGCGCCAGGTGAAGGATTGAAGGCAGAGGGCAAGGGAGAGCTGTGTGGTCTGAACATTTCAGGAAAACAGAAGTGGCTTTATTTCATATGGCTACTGAAGCCATTCACATTTTAAGCAATCAATTGCATTGACTTGAGGTGGGCATGTGGTTCATGAATGGTTCATGAATGCTAAAAAGGTTCTCACCTGTTAGAACATTTTGTAAACTGGTCTGTATAATCAAGACCACTCTTGCAAAGCACCAGAACAGGGGCCAACAAAAAGAATTGGCTGCAGCCAGCCAAATTTGAGTGTGTCTCTCAAATTTGGATGCAGCAGAGAAATTTTCTCCACCTCGATTTTAGAATGACAACAAGAAGTGCTGCTTGAGAGGGATTTGCTTGTATCATGGATGGATTTTGCACAGGCCGACTTCGGTAGGTAGGTAGACAGGTATAAAGACTTACACTCTACAAATAGATATAGGATAGGGATAAAATAGCACTCTACAAATAAAACTAGGGGTTCATCAACTGCCATTTCTTCCTAAACTGGATATTAACTACTAGATAGTTACAGGTAGATAGGTATAAAGACTACACTCTACAAATAGATATAGATAGGGATAAAATAGCACTCTACAAATAAAACTAGGGGTTCATCAACTACCTAAACCGGACATTAACTACTAACTCAGGTTATTATAGTAACTCAGGTGTGGGTATGCACTTACCCAGGAATGGATAAAGAAATATTTCTGTAGCAGCTTCCTGGATCTTATAGGTAGTAAAAAAGAATGCCAAACTCGCCTACAGGTGGGCTTACGGTGACAAATTCTGACAGGAAATCTTGTACAAAATTTCCAGCCAGAACCCACATCAAAGTAGGCAAGCTTCTCTATCTGCTTTGCTAGTGAGATGATCCCCCACCAACCACCACCTGCCCTGTTGTTCTTTTTCTAGGGTAGAGGCCTCTGAGACAGCTGAGCTTATGAGGGACCTCCCACTCCCCACTCAGCCTGGGTCAAGCCACGTCTCTGGTCTCCAGCACAGCCCTTAATACCCTGGCTCTTGGCTCCTGAAAAGGGCTTCTCTTCTGCCTTACAGCTCTGCCTGTAGCACCCTCTTTATCTTGGGCTCCATTTCCCTACTTTCTTCCAAATTCAGCTGTGCATTTAAAAGCTACTTGTTATTTTTTATGTTGTACTTCCTGTGTTTCATAGCAGAGTTGTTCAGTGGGTTTAGAATTCCAGATTTATGGAAAAGGTAGTTGCTGAGATAACCACTAAAATTCTTTCTGGCCAACACTGTGTCGTAAATTGCGGTGTTGTCAGACTGGAATTTTAGTTATTACCCAGAATCTAAGAAAAACAGCCCTGGCTAAGAGAAGTTTCCCTGAGCCTTATCCTCTAAGAGCCCAGGGTTGGGGAATATCCTCTCCCATTGTCCTACACTTATTATGTTACTGGGATTCTTTGAAATAGTGAAAGAAGGCTTTTCTTCTTGAATTTTCATTCTTTAAGTTTATGGATGATGAGAAACCTTAATCGTTAGCAATTTCTTTGAAGGCAAAAATGTGTTAATGTTCAGTTATGGTTTCTAAGCTCCATATTAATGATCTGCTGAGTGATGGAGAAAAAAACTCCTGGGAATTCCTGGATCTTGCAAACCATCAGCTATTCACCCTGGTGCACTGAAGGTAACCCAAGCCCACAAGTAAATGTCCCTTTTTAAGATTAAGAACCAGTCAGTACCCGGAATAAAGAAGAGGGATAGAAAATAATTTTTTTTATCTCTCCTAGCTGGAAACATTAAAATGAAGACTTTGACTTGTTCTTTTTAAATTATTTGCCTGCTTCTTTGATGAAGGTAGTCAAGATTTCTTACCTGAGACAGAGCAGGAAAGGAGAAACAAATGAAATTTCATTCATTTAACAAATATTTATTCTGCAGCTTCTATGTCAGTTTTAGGCAGGAAAGGTTTCCCCCAAACAGGTGAAAAGGTCAGGCCTACTATGTGGGGCACTGTAACCTACACATCTACTTTAGCACAAAGCAGACAAAAATGGAATCTTTAATTAAAGGAAACCAGCAGATAATGGGCTGCTCCGGACCTGTACTTGCTAACTGGAGTAGACACGGCTCAAAAGCAGGGCCTGAGTACACCAGTGACTGCCTCTTATATACGAGTAGCATCAGAGTGGAGACAGACATGCAGGGTGTCAGCCAAGTCTTCCCAGATGGAAAACTCAGGCAACATTCAAAAGTACATAAAATCTGATACTATGTGAAATAAAAGTCATAATCATATTCCTTCTGTGACAGCATAAGGAAATCAAATCTTTATGAGGATAGAAAATAGACGCCAAGGACATAAATATACCCAGGATAGAAAATAAATTCAAAGAGAGATGAAGGCTATCTTTACTTTTAAGTTGTAAGTTCAATTTTCCCATTTTACTTTCCTGAATGCTGATTGGTGGGTTATATAGACTTCTCAGTTTCCCCTGTGCTCTGACACTAGCTCGGGTCTCCCTGCCACCAAACACCACCGTCCATCCTCTTCAACTCCATCACCTTTGATTCCATGGGAGCTCAACCAAGGTTAGGTAGCATCACAAAACTCTCAAGAGTACAGCCCTTTCATTTTAGCACTTTCTTAGAATACTACACTCTTCCTCCTAAGAAAGAGGTACTTGGGAGTAAGACAAGGTCAGTTTAAGCAAAGTGGGGTGTGATCTCCACAAGGGCAGGGGCAGAGTATCTTGTTCACTGCTGTATTTCTGGGACTGTGTTTTTCCAGTGTCTGGAAAGTAGTAGCTACTTAAGAGATATTTGCTAAATAAATAAATAAATGAGTGAGGGAGTAAAAGGATGAGAGTTGCAGAAAAGTTTACTGTAGAGAAGTTTGCGGGAGCCCCTGCCAGGTGAAACATCTCCCCCTCAGTGGATCTGTAGGGGTAGATACCTTTCTTAGGACACTTGGAAGGACTGGATCTGTTGTGGCTAAAGACTAGTGAAGCGGGCCGTGCCTGTGGCTCAGTCTGTAAGGCGCCGGCCCCATATACCGAGGGTAGCCGGCTCAAACCTGGCCCCGGCTGAACTGCAACCAAAAAATAGCTGGGCGTTGTGGCGGGCGCCTGTAGTCCCAGCTACTCGGGAGGCTGAGGCAAGAGAATCGCTTAAGCCCAGGAGTTGGAGGTTGCTGTGAGCTGTGTGATGCCACGGCACTCTACCGAGGGCTATAAAGTGAGACTCTGTCTCTAAAAAAAAAAAAAAAATTAAAAAAAATAAAAAATAAAAAAAAAATAAAGACCAGTGAAGCTCTTCCAAGTCCCTGACACCTGAGAAAAGCTAAACATAATCTCGGGCCCTTAAAACCATGAACATTAAAGGAAGAAAGGGAGTAGAAGCTGGCAAGAAATCAAAAACAGTGAATGTAAGGATAGGAAAGCATCCTCCTGCAACACCATCAGCACCACCCATGGGCTCAGCAGCAGCACCACCACCGGGCAAAATACATGAAAATTTATGTACTGAACTGTTGTGCTGAATGCTGCAGAAAGAGCAAGGGACTGACACTAGTCTCTACTTCTGGAATCTGGGAGAGCCCATCTGTGATTCCATTTGATATGAACCACAAACTCTCCCTCAATAGCCGTGTCTGCATTTTCCATCCGTTTTGAGAGGTATTGCCAGCCCTCCTCCTTTCCAAGATCTCAGATCTCAGTTAAATCATAAATTAATTCTGGTTGAAATTACAAACAGGTAAATATAATTTACATGAATAAAAAGAATATAAATACACAAATACACAAAGCATAAAGAGACAAACATATATGACACAGTCATCCCTTGGCACCCACAGGATTAGTCCCAGGACGCTCCCAGACACTAAAACCCACACATGTTCAAGTCCCTTTTTTATATGGCCCATAAGATTTGCATATAACCTACACCCATTCTCCTGTATACATCAAATCATCTCTAGGTTACTTGTAATACCTAATACAATGTAAATGCTATATAAATAGTTGTTATCCTATAATTTTTGTTTATATTGTTTTTTATTGTAGTGTTGTTATTTTTTAATGTCGTGATTTTTTCTTCTGGAAAATTTTAGATGTGCAGCTGGTTGAATCTGCCATATGGAACCCAGGGAGAAAAGGAAGGCCGGCTGCATATAGTTTTGTCTCTAGATAAACCAAAGTATTTTCCAGCTGCAGAGGTGGGAGGAAGGAGTGATTTGGAGGTGGGGGTTGATGGAGGAGGAAGAGTGTCTCATAGAGCAGGAGTTAGGAAATCCAGCCTGAATAAAACTTGCCCAGTCATAAAATTCCCTTAAGCTGGGCTCTTTGAAATATCTCCATTAACAAAGATAAAGAGCCTACAGATGTTCAACCAGTCTGAGCAGTTGATTAGCAGAACGCCTAAGTGCCTCCATTATAAAAAGTGATACTTCCTCATTCAGAAGCAATAATGAGATATTTCTTATGGGAGAGAGTCTAGTGGACTTCAATATTTTTTGCCTCTATAATGTTATTGGAGTGTTCAAGTTAAAAGTTAAACATTAATGTCGAGAGTTAGAGAGAAGCACCCTCACCTCTGTCCACCCACCCGCTTCATAGTTCTGTCCCAAATTCTCACTTCCATAAACTCCTCACTCTCTATGCTCTGACGTATCTTCTCCAGTCCCTTCATTTAACCATTTTAAGATATGTTAAATTACTTTAAGATCATCAGGTTTACCAAATACAAAAGACCCCACATTAAAAAAAAATCTCTCTAGAACTTGACATTCCTTATTTAAACTCCTCCTCTCTTGGCTCTGTCAGCCCACTTCTTGTGCTACCTCAGGTCATTTCTTATGCCCCCTTTAAGAGAGTCCTCTTCCTCCCCTGGCCCCTGGATACTGCTCTTCCCCGTCCCACCCCTGGCCTCTCATCTCCTCATGCTGCTCACTGCCCCCAGCTGACCTTATCATCGAGTCTCCACCATCTACAGGTTAGGCTACCTCAGCTTCATCATCATAAATCCAATTATCCTATGGCCATTTTCAGCTCCAACTCAAGATATCCAAAAATACACCAGCATCTTTTTTCCTAAACTGGCTTTCATTCCTATATTTTCTCTTAATTTATTTTAACCTCCATTCGCCTAGGTAATCAAACTAGAATTCTGGAAGACAGCTTTGATTGTTCTTCCTGCTTCCTGATCATCCAGTGATCCTTTCCCTGCTTTCCAAATATATAATCAGTACATACATGGTAGTTGGCAGAAACTCAGCAATGGTTTCTTGAAACTAACCCTTCCTCCAGACAAGATAGAAAATAAAAAATATTTTTTTCTAAGGCAGAGATTAGTACTATCTTTAGAGAAGTGAAGGATGCAGGGTTAATGGTCCTATTTAATTCACCAGACAAAAAAATAAAAGGTGATTCTTAGAGGATGGCACTTGAGTACTGCAAATCTGATCAAGTGTTAGCCCCCATTCCTGTAACTTACCATGCTAGGCTAGATGTGTGTGTTTGCCGTCTAAACAGCGTACTAACACAGCTCTACGTACATGTTTTGTAGCCGTTGGTCTGGCAATTGTGTTCTTTTCCATCCCAACCAGGAAGGAGAACCAGAAACTATTCATGGGATGGACAACAGTATACATTTGTGGTCTTCAAGGACCAACAACACATTCTCTTTCTCCCAAATGTCAAGAGAACTGACTGCTGATGCTTCTCAGCCGAGTCTCTCTCAGGACTCACCCTGCACTGAAGGGAGATGCCTCGTAAAGGGTATGCACTCTCCCAGAAGGTCAGCCTCCCAGCTGCTCGGGAGGCTGAGGCAGGAGAATCGCTTAAGCCCAGGAGTTGGAGGTTGCTGTGAGCTGTGTGAGGCCACGGCACTCTACCGAGGGCAATAAAGTGAGACTCTGTCTCTAAAAAAAAAAAAAAAAAAAAAAAATCCTGTTCCCGAGACCAACCCCCAGTAAAGCACATGTGTACAAATCTCCGTCTCTGTCTTGGAATCTGTTTCCCGTGGAACCTCGTTCATGGCAAACACTGAACCACTGGCACGACACCAACATGCACCGCTGTTTCTTTCTACAGTGCTGCCCTCTGTGAAGAAAACCCCTACCTCCTTGTGGCCGAGGCTGTGATCTATTTTTGTCCAGATCTCCTTCAGAAATGAAGAACTGATTTCCCCAGAACCTGGAACTGTTGCTAGAAAACAGCCCTTAGCTGTCAGCCCTCTTTTGAAGAGCATTCCTTTCCCTAAGTCACACATCTCCTTCTAAGGTCAGCCCTCACTCAATGACTGGTCAACATACTGGCACAGTGGCTGGGCTCCCTCATTCCCACATGGAAAAACAGAAGGAATTGCCTCAGCTCTAGAGCTCTTATGGGATTGGCCTTTGGACTGTATCATAGATCAATTCCTCCCTCTTATAGATGTCTCATGTCCTAATCTCTCTGTTAGGATCTGCTTCCTGAGGTGGGTGTGGTGGCTCACCCCTATCATCCTAGCACTCTGGGAAGCCAAGGCAAGTGGATTGCTTGAGCTCAGGAGTTCAGGACCAGCCTGAGCAAGAGCAAACCCTGTCTCCACTAAAAATAGAAAAAACTAGCCAGGCATTGGGGTGGGTGCCTGTAGTACCAGCTACTTGGGAGGCCAGGCAGGAGAATTGCTTGAGTCCAGGAGGTTGAGGTTGCTGTGAACTAGCCTGATGCCATGGCACTCTATCTAGGGCAACAGAGTAGACTTTGTTTCAAAAAAGAAAAAAAATAAATAAGAAAAAATCTGCTGCTTGTGACCTTATCCTGCAATGTTCGTCTTTGCTAATATAATTCTTACTCATCCTGTAAGAATTCAATTCCCTCAATTTTATTTTTTAATCAACATAATGATGTATATTTAAATTATACTTAAAATTTATGCTTTTGTAGCACTTAGCATGTAAACAAATTGTTAAACCACAAAAAGAAATCCTTTGTTAGACCACATGACCCAATTCGGGTCTGGGAAATCATTGTTTGGTATATATACTAAATCAAAGTAGCAAATTGGAATTGTCATTTATATAACTGCCTCTTATGAGTTCAATTAGCATGAATCAATTACTCAAATTCCTTATCCTACCCATATGATGAAATTTAGTTGCTAAAAATTTAAGGCTGAGGATCTGACTTCTTGGAGCCCGCGGCCATGTGAAGCCTCTTTCTAAAACCAGCTTAAAATAGTATGCACAAGGACAATTTATTGAGCTCTGAATGTGGGTCAGGTTCTGTTCTGGGCAATTTTGTTCTTACTTTAGTCCTTATAATGACTTTGCAAACTATCTTATCCAAACAGATGGAGAAACTGAGGCTTACAGTGAGGGTGTGTGCTGCAGCTCACATATATGGTTTATGACAACCAATAGTATGAATTTCTTCCCAACTTTGCCTTTGATAAAATCACATTAGTAGCTTAAAATCAGCCATGGTGGGAGTATTTATACCACAGAAATTGGCATGTGTTACATATTTAGGGCTTTATTTATTTTTGAGAACACATCATTAAACATTTACCAGCATACCACAGCTTACAGCTAATAACCAGCCAGATGGCGGTTCAAACTCAGGTCTGTCAGTCTCCAACTCTCTCCTGTCCCTCTGTGTTAGGAGAAGCTGAGGCTGAGCTTCATCGGTCAGCACTTTCCTAAGGCTCTGAAGGGCTCCACTAAGAAACCACCCCTCTCAACCTTTCCAAACTAAATTCTGGTAACTCAAAATGTAAAGCAAAGTTCAGCCAGGCTATCCAGAATTCCCTTTATTTGGTTTCAATTCTTGCCAAAAAGAAAAGTCAAATGATGAAGCTATTAAAGAAAAGCCAAAGAGACAGAGACAACTTGGCTCCTGTCTGCTCAGTGTCTTTGGATAAGTGCAGAAGAGGAACTGAATGACCCATTAGTTCCCAATGCTTTGAGGAGCCCCTCTGGAGAACTCTTTTACTTGACAGGGAGGAGATGGGCCCCATGGAAGCCTTAATCAACACCATCTAATTACAGGAGATGGAGTTAATCTTTGGGCCAAGTGTCCATCTGCTTCTCATTTCCAATCAGTACACATTGAAAGTGAATGCAACATAAACTCAGGAACGACCTCAGCACTGCATTACATTTCTAAGACAGGAGCAAGACAAGAAATGAACTTCAAGGAAAATAACAGCAGAATGGGGCAGATGCCCTGCTATGATATAATAAGACCTGGACTAGAATCAGACATTGAGAAAGTGGCCTTTAATAAATCATTAATTTTGAATGATTCTGAATTCTCTAAAGGCTATGATGACATTGTCAATCCTCAGGCAGTATTTTACAACTTCGCATATTGATTTTGCATGTATTTTATAATCCTTTTCTTTGTACATTAGTTCCCTTTTTGGTTCTAATTGTTAATTCTTTGAGGGTAGAGACCATATTTAATGAATCCTTATAATAATAAGTTGAGTGCTTTTTGTACAACAAATGTACCCTAAGATTGAGCTGCCTCAATTGGTGATTGCCTCAAACTTGCAAACGTGACATCCTTTGGAGCCATCCCCCTGTCACTGGGTGCTGACAGAGTTTCCCAGAGTCCTGCGCTTTGTTCTTGTTTACTTTGCTTTGAAGCAATCTTGTGAGGGATGGGGAGGGTATAGCTGTCAATAGCACAAGGCAATGTTCTGCTCACACCACCACAGAAACCATCTCTTGTGGCCCCTGCAAATTCCACAACCTCTTGTCAAGAATTTGTGCAAGAATCCACTTAGGAACAGTCCAGGCCAAAAGGAGAGTTTTGAAAGAAGACAGAAGAAGGCTTTTTCCAACAAACCAAGTGTGGTCTAAGGGAAGTGTTTGTCCTTTGAGGACTAACAATGGAAGCATTAAAAACACTACCATAACCAAAATTTTGAAAGAGCATTATTCATAGGATGGAATAGAAAACAACTTTAAGGGGTGGCACCTGTGCCTCAGTGGGTAGGGTGTTGGCCCCATATACAGAGGGTGGTGGGTTCAAACCTGGCCCCGGCCAAACTGCAACAAAAAAAAGCTGGGCATTGTGGCCGGCGCCTGTAGTCCAGCTACTCTGGAGGCTGAGGGAAGAACATCACCTAAGCCCAGGAGTTGGAGGTTGCTGTGAGCTGTGATGCCATGACACTCTACCGAGGATGACAAAGTGAGACTCTGTGTCTAAAAAAAAACAAAGAAAGAAAAGGAAAAAAAAAACCAACTTTATCCTTCACTTTATCCCCCATGCACACCTTCTCTGGGATAGAGCTTTTTTCTCACTCTTTTGTTGAAATCTAGACCAGACTTCATCATTTCCAGGTCATTCTCAGAAAAGGAAAAGTCCTGTGACCACCACATATTGTAAAATACATCAATTATCTCAATAACAAAAATACCTAGTCTTGTGTAAGGGTCAAAACTCATACTGCACTTTGAAAAAAATGTTTGAATTTCCTCCCTATCCCAGCTGAGCCTTGCTCAAGACAGGAAGCCTGCAGGGGAAAGGAACCTGGGGCGGGAGGTAGAAAGAGGCTGGGAGACTGCTTCTTTCTTGATTCTGCCTTCCAGTGGGCTCTTCCCACTCTACTCCCACTTTGCTAGCTCCCCTCCAGTGCTGGCATGGACAGGAGGGACAGAGGTGACAAGGCCACCAGCTCCACTGGTAAGTATAGCACAAACACTCCAAAATCCAAAAGAAACATGAAGTCCAAAACACTTCTTTTGGTCCCCAGCATTGGGGATGAGGGATCCTCAACCTGTAAAATTCTTCTTTCTTGCAAAGTCTCCATCAGTTTTTGTTATGGTCACACTGTTCTTATGCAATGATTTGAGAAGTGTACACACTTTTTCTATTCTGTCTTCTAAGATTAGTGTTATTTCTTCCTTAAATGTTTGGTTTGATTCACCAATGAAAATGCTAGTTCAGGAGGTTCTTTGTGAGGAGAATCTGTTTTTGTTATTGGATATTCTGTGAGAGCTTTGGAGATTCCTCATCAATGAGGACCATTCACCTATAAATCTCTGCTTCAGTGGATGCATTTTCAAGCTGCCTGCCTAAGACCCCCAATTCTCCGTGATCTACTCCCCTGACCTTTTCCCACTGCTCCTTCAGGTGGCCTCATGGGCAAAGTCTGTTTGAGATGGTTTAGACTCTGACACACTCTCCCCCGGCCACTTCTCTTTCTCTGCTTATCTCTAGTACACACAAAAATATTTTCATCTTACATCCTTCCATAGAGGGAATACAAATTGCTCTCAAAACAGGGAGCTCTACACTGCTGTCACGTGTTATGCCACTAACCTGTAGCCTCTTTGGATATCTTAGCCATGAGTCAGACACCAGTGAACTTCTGTCTGTGCTAGCTTGCGGCCCTCTGCAGCGTCTCATTGAGGCCCTGATCAGTAGGCTTGCAGGGAGGCATGAGTCTCCCGGATGAGGCATAAAGGGGCTCATGGACAACTTACCTTAAGCCTCTCTCTAGTCCCCATTCTTCCTTCTGGTTTCTTCAACTTCTTTTAAAGGCTAAAGATGAGTAATGGGCTAAGAATTATAAAAAACTGGGTCTTGTCTAGGTCCTCTGCTATAAGTGGTCTAGTTGGTCACTTAAGTTGTCTATAGTCTTGAAGTCTGTTGCAGTTGAGACTGTGTCCCCTGTCACCATAAAATATCTATATTGACAAATAGTGTAGAGAAGAGAAGAGAGAAATCAAAGAGAAGCCTATGTTATACTTAGAAAATTTCTATGTATTGCACAACAATTTAAAAATGCTACTTTGCAAAATTTAAGTCTGTCCAGGTCCCTTTGTGGTCGCCACTTATTGGGGCCTGTGACTGGCCAGGTCTCCAGTCCCTAGTTTATTTAGGTTCTGGATGCAGACTGCTGGGCTACTTTGCTCAGGAGCAATTGCTCTTAGGTGTTGAGGGCTATTTGCTTTAGCAGAAGGGAGAGAGAAAGACAGTATTTGAGGGAGTGAAGCAGTCTTAGTAAGAAGAGTACATCTTGGCAGTACTTTCATAAAGAGACACCATGCAGGCGTTCTGCAGGCAGGAGAAGTTGCAAGAGTCAGAGTGAGTGGGTCCATGATAGAATGTATGTATGCTCCCAACTGCCTGCTCCTCCAGCCTCTTATAAACACACTCCCATGGCACTTAACACCACAGGTGTAGAGACTGCCAATCACTGATGCTCTCATCTCGCGAGCTCTCATGTTTCTTAGGAGAGTGGAATCCCTCCCCGTGTCCTTTTCACCAAGGTGTTACATTGCCCAGCTGTACAGGTGTTTCTTATAACTCTCACTCCTCCTTGCCATATGGTATATGGGCTGCTACACAAGTCTATTATACTGTTTTTTAACTTCCTGAATTTATCTCAGAATGTAAAATGCCACTAACTCTCAAAGTAGATGATCTTGCATCTCATGGTGCCAGACTCACATTGGGCCCCATTTCACCTTTGCGTTAGGATATAGGAGACCACATTCTTTCTATGGATTTCTTAATCAGATCCCAGGTTTGCTTGATCTGAGTATTAGAAAGAGACCTTGGTTTTCCACCAGACTTTTTGCTCATGGATGTCTGAGAGGCTTTGGCGACCGTGCAGAGGCAATGCAAAGGGTTTTCAACAAGTTCATAGAAAATGAGTATTATGAAAAAATTATGCATAGATTTCAAAAGTTTTTCACACTAAAGTTGGCTAATACTAACTTGTAACTTGTCTGAACGGGATCTAGTTTGAGGCGCTGAGAAAGACATCAGTTTGAAAAGAACCCCTATGAGAGCAACATGAATTCTGACCAAATTGAAGCCAGAACAAACTTACAGTGAAGCTTGAGTGGAAGAACAGTGAAATCATTGATGCTCTATGAAAAGGTTGTGAGGACAATGATACCAAAGATGTCAGCAATTTACAAATGGCTAGCTGGGGCTTGGCACCCATAGCATTGTGGTTACGGTCCTAGCCACATATACCAAGGCTGGTGGGTTTGAACCCGGCCCAGGCCAGCTTAACAACAATGACAACTGCAATAAAAAATAAAATAGCCGGATGTTGTGGTGGGTGCCTGTAGTCCCAGCTACTTGGGAGGCTGAAGCAAAAGAATTGCTTAAGCCCAAGAGTTTGAGGTTGCTGTGAGCTGTGACACTATGGCACTCTATCAAGGGTGACATAGTGAGACTGTCTCAAAAAAAAAAAAATCAAATGGCTAGCTGGTTTTAAGAAGGGAAAAGATGGTACTGAAGACGAAGGCCACAGTGGGAGATCATCCACACTAATCTGCAAGGAAAAAATTCATCTTGTTCATGTCCTAATTGAAGAGGACCTAGGATTAACTACTGAAATAATAGCAAACACCACGGACATCTTGACTGGTTCAGCTTACGCCTTGATCAGGAGCTCCCTAAGCCCTCCCAGGAGCAGATGCTAAAGCCATGCTTCTTATACAGGCTGGAGAACCATGAGTCACTTAACCACTTTTCTTTACATATTACCCAATCTCATGTATTCCTTTATAGCAGCACAAAATGGACCATTATACTCCCCACCCAGCCAAAGCAGTGTCTGGAGCTGATCCGGACACAACAGCTTTGCCATCTATGGAGTGAAAAGTTTGCTCAACTTTAATTTTTTGTTTCCTTTGTTATTTTGATACCCTAACAGCAATAGTGTACATCGGCAATGTTATCAGTGTTGTTGGGAGGGCTTCATTTTGTTTCCATCTGCATGGATTTTATGTTTCTTGATTTTTGTGTGTCTCAAAAATTTCATAATGATCCACGAGCATAAATATATGTGTATATATAACATGGGCTTGAGGTTTTTTTTTCTTTCTTTTTTAATACTAAATAGATTTTTTTTTCTTTGCAGTTTTTGGCAGGGGCTGGGTTTGAACCTGCCACCTCCGGCATATGGGGCCGGTGCCACACTCCATTGAGCCGCAGGTGCTGCCCAAATACTAAATAGATCTTTTAGGAGTATCCAGCTCTCTAGGAATACAAACTATATATTTTCTTTGGCTGTCTTTTTTCCTGTTGTAAGCCAATGAGAGGATTTATGGCAAGAAGCTTTATTTCTGATCTTCAGGAGGACAAGAGAAAGTTAAACAAGAAAACTGGATCAACACAGAATTATTTCTGCTCACAAAGATGTAGAATCACAGGGCATTAAATATGGGAGGCTTCAGTGCCCTCTAGAACAAGTTCCATATTTTATATCTGGAAGTACTGAGGGTCACTCATACCACTCGTTGTAGGAAGTGTTGGGATTAGAATCCAGCGGCTTTGTGCATGATGATTCTGTGCTTACCTGTGGAGAGAGAAGAGTTCGTTCTTGGGTCTGTGGGAATTAAAATTTGAAAAGATACTTCTGCTTTTAGGGTAAACTATTTTGGGAGTATCTACTCTGCTCAAGAACCTGTTCCTTGGAGCAATGGTGTGTTGGTAAGTTGAGAGATGGGACAACCATGTTAGCCAACCTAACCACTTCCCCTGGGGCTCTGGAGTCAGGGCTAAGCAAGTGAAGTTCATCCTGGGAGTCCCTCTAACAGTAGAGCCATGCTATGGCTATCTTCTAGTGGCTGTGTGAGCCAACTGGCCCAGAAGGGTGGTCTTCAAGGGAAGAGAAGATGGGAGATAGAGAGGGCAAACTCTGTGGTGCCAGGGACTTCCCATAACCTCTCTGGTTCAGTTCTCTTTGAGGCTCTGCTGCCTTTCTGCCTCTAGAGTCTATGAAATGCCTGCATCTTAATATGTAGCACCCTCCTATCTCCCCATCCGGAAGCTGGTTTCAGTGGAATTGGAGCTGTTACTTGCAACTAACAGTTGTAACTAACATGGTTCCTTCTTATCTCAGAAGGGTCATCTAGGAGTTGAGCACAAATCACTTTCATTTAGTTTATGGACACATGATCACAGACGACCATATTTCCCCTTAAATCTTTTCCCAGAAGCCAAAACAATAGAGCTCTCTCTCTCTCTCTCCTATCTAATATTCAATTGCTAAATCTGGACAGTTTTTCTTTCTTAGGACTCTCAAATCTATCTCTCTTATCCTTATTTAATGCCATTAATTTTAGGACCTTATTACATCATATTGGTCATTTGCAATGATTTTTCAGTTGGTTGACTTGGTTCTCTTCTCTCCCTTCAGATTTAGCCTTGAAGCTTGCTTTCCTTGGGATCCTGTCTAAAGTGCTAACGTGTCAGGATTATCCCCACTTTGTTGCTGTGGTCAGCTGGGGATCACTCTGCTTCAAGAATCCACCCAGGTTCCCTTCCATACGGTCTCCTCCATCTTCGAAGCAACACCAGTGTATCAAGACCTTATGCTGCCTCCCCTCTGACCGTCCCTCCCACCACCAGCTGTAGAAAGCTCCTTGGTTTTAGATGTTCCATGTGATTAGAAGAGACCCACCCCTACTGATTTGTAGCCTTACTTCACCTGCAGGATCCTTTTTGCCAAATAATATAGCATCAGCCAGGGAATGGTATCTTATAGTCAGCAGTTCTCACACTCAAGGTAGAGAGATTGCATAAGGCCAACGGACATGGTGGTGTTCTTAGAATTCAGCCTGCCACACACAGGGTCCTGGGTGGGATTACTCGCCTGAGCAACACAGGAGAGGGCAGAGGTATGAACTCAGGCTTGCTCAGTGAGAGGGAGTGGTGTGTGGTCCATGCCTTGCCTTCAAGGGAGGTCTAGGGCCAACACTGGGGCCAAAGGTGATTTTTTTTTTTTTTACTGTGTATGATTGTAGGGTGGGAGAGGTGGTATGAGGAAGAAGAGGAGGGGCCTGTGCCTATGCCATTTGTGAGGGCACAAATAAGTCGGAGTGGGCATCTTCTAATCACATGAGACATTTACAAGCAAAGAGCTTTCTCCAGCTGGTGGCAGGAGGGTGCAGCATGAGGGGAGAGGGTGGTTGTGGGTGACTGGTTATTATCCAAGCCTCAAGAACAAAGTGCCAGGTGTGACTAGTAGAATGTTTCCTAGGCCAGAGCCTCTGCAGTCACTCCCACCCCTGATTACACATGAGCTTCCCTGCTGTCCTCGGTGTGGCATTTAAAGCCTTTCCTTACAGGTTCCCACTTAGTTTCAGCCTGTTTCCCATAAATTCTCCTAATGCATCTTCTGCTAAGGGTTAGCACAACTGGTACATAGTGAAATTGGTCCATAGTGAAAGGATCAACACCAGTCACTTATTTCCCACAAGGCATCACAGGTGGTCTTGTTACTTTCATGAATTTACAGTGGTCTGTAAATTCCAATCTTCAGGCTTGGAAATTTGATTTTGTCACCACATCCAAAGCAGCCTCTACTGGGAGTAGTGCTGAAATGGACATTAATATTTGCTTGCCATCTGTGTTACCCTGGGGTGTGGTCTGGTCTCTGCCTTCTCTTCCACTTGCTGTTTTCGGCTACCCCTTAGGTTTCCAGCCTCCCAACCTTGGCTCAGGAGGTAGTCCTTCCTGTGCTCTTGCCAGTTCTATACTTTTCCAATGCTTGTAGCAGAACTAGCTGTGTAATTTGCAGGGCTCAGTGGAAATCAAAAGTGTTGGGCTCTTATTCAAAAATGCAGAGGGATTTCAAGGTAGTGACTTCAGAGGCTTAGAGTGAGCCTGGGGTCCTGTGTCACTGCCCAGGTTAGTGCTCACAAAGCCAGTCTTCCTTTGTAGGGTCTCCCCAGTTCTCCCCATTCTCACTTCTGTTCACCTTCACACAGCAAATTCTCAAAAAGTGCTTTTGAATGACAGCCGGGGATCTGGAATGATATGGCGTGCTTAAAGGTTCTCCAAATCCATGAACAGAGCCCTGAGAGGTGTCTCTCTGTGGCATAATGCATGCTATAAGGGTGATAACTGAGTGTGAGCCACTTTAAATAGAAAATAGCATGACTCAGTGCAGGAAGAATCATGTAGCCTTTGGACTATGCAATAGGGATGGGCCGGAGTCATGGAAGCAGCAAAGAGTAGGGAAAGTGCAGGGCCCCTTTCTGGAGCTGCAAGACAGACAGAGAATGAAAGGAAAAAATGAAAAACTTAACCCCAGCTAGCAAACCACAAGTAGGCTTTGGAAACTTGCTTTTTCTAAGAATTGCCAAAGGCAATGGGAGTAAGGTTGGCACCATGGGGCTGAGCTGGAGGAGTGGGATGGGTGGGGGTACTGTCCTCAAAACAGCAGCAACCTAATGAGCTTCAACAATTAGCAAGACTGCATTCTGCCATCCTGGCCTGACAGGACAGTGAGAATTATGAAATGGCTGCTGGCGGATAAATGGGGTTGCCTCTGCCATCTGTCTTCCAAATGATCCTGTAGGTACAGCTATTATTTCAGTCAGACCCTGGCAGGCGGGCAATTGTTCACAGGCTCTTTGAAGAATAGCTGCTGTCAAAGGTTTGGTGAGTGTTACGACTTCCCACAGACCCGTTTTTCAGCTTGTCTTGAGACATTAAAACACAGAGGGGTCACAGGGCCTGGGCCTGGCCAGGAACTCTAAGTGGTCTGTCCTCTCCCCTCAGCCACTCTACTCTTCTTCCCGCATCTCCTCACTCCTCTTCGTCATGACTCCTCTCTTCGTTGAGCTGAGCTCTTTGTCCCCACCTTCCTCACCTCAGGCTTCTGCTCCAAGCCCACTTCTCCTACCTTTCTCCTGTCTCCCCTCTACTACACAAATATCTTGGGAGAAAATTTATTGCTGCCTCCAAAAGGCCTAGAGTGAGGGGAAGGGAATGAGAAAAGAGATCTAGGTGGGATGTGCAAAGGGAAGGCAGGCTGCGCCAGACCAACTGCAAACACCACCAAAGGCACGCGGGGGTCCCTGGGGCTGGGAGGATCCCAGGGAAGGAGAGATGGAAGGGATCAAGAAATTAAAAAGAAGACATGTAAAAAAAGACACCCTGCATCAAATGTCATGCTAATCCTGGCTAGTAAGTTGGTTGGAAGATAAAAAACAGCTGAAAGAGTCTCATTAAAATCCCCCAACGGTAGGTGTGAACTTGAGCATATTAAATAGCTTCCTATAATTTGCTGTGCTCATTTTTTTCAGAATTTTAATTTTTACCCCTTTATGGACCAATTTGAGTGACATAATTTGGCTCACATTTAGTTTAATGTGACAGATTCAAAGCACCACACTCGGTTGTTACCTTTGCACTCCTGAGAACCTTTCCAGCACAGACTCAGTTGAGCAGCACCCACTCTTTAAACTCCCATCCAGGGCAGGACATGTCTTTGAAAGGATAGAACCTTGAGAGTCAAGTTCAGGGGTAGAATCAACGATTGCTCTTCAAGCCCTGTAATATGGCGGGACATCCAGAACTCACTGTCTTTTCCCTTCAAGCTTACTTATATTCTTGTATTCTTCCTCTTCAACTCTTCCTCCATTTCTCTTCCTCAGCCCTCCATCCAGCCCACCATTCTTCTCATAAGCATCACTTAAAAATCAGATCAAACTAAACCAAACCAAACACCTTCTCCCCAGCTGCTTCAACTTCAGGAGGTGTCGTTCATGCCATGTTTAGTTGAATGCTTCAAGATGCTTCCAGAAAAGGTGTAATATTATTGATTTACACTGCAATGAGTTATTAGTTACTCCCCTTTTTTCTCTTTGGGCTATTTTCATTCCAGGCCCAGGTTCAATTTGTGGAGTAAATGGTTCTCTTTGAATTACTTTCAATTTTAGTCATTTGGGAACGGTTTATTTTTGAGAAATACCTTCTCAGCATCCTTGGAATCATACTGAAAACATCTGTAGAACAACCTTGAACTTCTTTTCTAAGGAGGGGTATGAATTACTATCCAAAGGATATGTCAAATAACCTCCCAGACCATAAAATCATTTCTTTCCACTTCCATAGTTAATGACATAGACACTGAGGCCAATTTTTCTCACTTCTTTCTCCTGTTAAGTTAGCCTTTTTGGAAATTTCTTCCAGAAAGTGGCCACCACTGGGTGCCTTTTGGCCGAGAGTCTTTATTCTCTGGTATCTATGGAATGTCAAGGGTTTTATGTTTCTGGGCCATAAAAATGGTCAGAGAGGCTGGGTAATGTCTTCCCCCGTGCCTGGTGCCAACATGGATTTAAGGAAAGTATGTCCAAACTACCAGCACCAGCACAGTCTGGCAGCCACTGTAAGTCTATCAAGTCTGCTACTCAGTTCTGGGTTCATTACAGAGAAATGGCCCACTGCTCAGCTAATGAACTTGAGACCCTACATGGCAAGAGCTAAAGGCTTTACACTTGTTATTTCATTTAATCCTTACAATTATCTGTGAAGTAGACAATCACCCCCATTTTAAAGCAAGGGGAGAGAGAGAGTAAATAACTTGCCAAAGGCCACACACCTGGTCCACTGCCTCCAGTAAATCACTGCAAGGCAGTGCCCTAGCCTAGCGTGCCAGTTAAAAGGAGATGTATTTTTCCATGAGGGAAGGAGTAGGTAGGGCATAATTCATACACATTGTTTCATTGTCATTCTGTCCAAATGCCAAGGCTTCTTTAATATGGAAAGTTTCAGACCAATGTAAATGTGTCTATCAGTATAGATTGAAACTTTTAGTTTGAAAAAGAAACACCTCCCCTTGTACCTCTCCCCCGTGCCCCCCCCCCCCGGAAAGAAGACATTGTACTAGAATAAAATTACATGTTCAATAATAGGAACCAGATTTTCTCCCTGGGACAGTAAAAGATTGGTTTTAAGGAAAACCAACAGAAAGCTTGAGGCTTCAATTGCCAAGGATGCAGAACTGTAATTGAACAGATTATTGGTGTATATAACAGGAATGGTCAGGGCATATAACAAGAATTTCTTCAGAAGTTGTGGATCATCCAAGCCATGTTTTAGATCTTGGGGTGAAGCTCAGGGAATTCGTAGGTTCCTTTTTTCTTCTTCCCATGTCATCTAACATAGTGGCAAAGCAATTTGGATACAATGTCATGGGACAAAGTTTCCAGATCTACTGTTGACAAGTGACACACGGGACTTGCAGGGTCAGAAATTCTTGTCCAGCTTCTCACACATCTAAGTCTGGATGTGTGATGAGGCCAGGTGCCATATAAATAGGCATCCTTAGGCTGGCCGACCATGTGAAAGGCAGGGAAAAAACTTTATCTGAAACAATCAATAGCATTTAAAATATCTAACATATAAAATGTGAGCGCAGTAACAGCAGACATAAGCAACCAACTGGGAATCACTTAGTCTGTTCCTTGGTGCCTGCAGGCTGAAGGAGGCAAGGCTGTCTTGTCTCCCACTCTATTTGCATCACACCTAGAGCAGGTGTGCAGTGGGACAGGTCACTGAAGCTGACCCTATGAAGAGCTGTGATGGTCAGGACCGTGACTCATCAGCACAAACAAGAAAATGTGGAAGAAAACTTCAGGGGAGGGAGGTGAGGAGGGAGGAGGTAAAAAACAACTCAGGGAACACAGAGGCTCCAGGTGAGGCCCAAGGGAGACAATAATAGGGGTCAGGACAGGTCACACTGTAGAAGTAATAGAACGTAAATGCACATTACATTTAATTTCCTTGACAGCTTTAATTTGCTGCTTTAAATCTAGGAAGCATCTGGGGAAGCCAGGTGGCCTACCATCCGGGGCCAGGAGAAGTCTTTTTTTCTTTACAAAAGGCAAAATGACCTGAGACATTAAAAGGCAAATGGGAGTAAAATGTGTGTTGGTTGTGACAGGCAGCCAGAGTGGAGGGCTGCCCTGAGACACTGTAAACCCACATTTTAGTTGTGGGTAACACCTTAGGGTGAGCTAAAGCAGGATCTAAGATGGGCTGTGAAGCAAGGAGAAGGTCATGGAAGGGACAAAAGAGACTTCCCAAAAGGTAATTTCTGGATTTTTAAAATGCAAATCAGAGGAAAATCCATCTTTTGTACCATCTTATTAAAGGGACTGTTAGTGTATGATGTATAGAGCTGTAAAGTGAGACACGCCTCAGGTGGATGTGCTCTTTTTCTAAGTCTCTTATGTCCTTGCTTCTTTTCATGCTCTGATAACAGCCCATCACTTGCATTTCCAGTTTCACTGACCCTGGGGATTACTGTCTCCTGCTTACCCTTGTCCAAATGCGCAAGAGGCTTCATGCAGGGACTTCAGGGGGTTACCTAAGGAGCACAGCACAGCTTTATTCTCAATGCCAGCTGTGTGTGTGCCTGTGCACAGGCACACACCTCTGGGTACCACCCAGGCTAGCCTATGCCGGGGTGGGGGTGGGCGCAGCATGGGTAGCAACAGGAAATAGTATTCAGAATTCTGTTTTGGTTTAAAATTTAGTTCTGGTATTTCCTACCATCACTCCTTTTCTTCTGTCTACCCTCCCCCACCACACCTGTCCCAATCTCCTTGTTTAGACCAATGATTATGATAAGCCAAGAGGTTTTCCTGAGTATGTTCCCATTCAGAGCAAGGGAAAGGCACCATTTATTCCTTTAAAAACACTTTTCATATTTATACTCTCATAAGACCTGAGAGTTGGCTGTAGTATAATTGCTAATAAAAACTATAGTAAGAAAAAAACATCATCTTTGCAAGGCATTCTGCTTATAATTTAGTTCACAAGAGCAGGTGCCTTTAAATGCATAATTAACTTAAGGCTGAGTCCTCCTCTGGCCAAAGTGTGTCTATCCATTCTTCTCCAAAAAGTGGAGACTGCAGGCTCTCTCCCACCTGCAATCCTCCCGGGACATATTTCCAAGTCTTGTCTGCTTTACCAAGTGTCCCTGCAACCCAGAGATGGCTGTTCTGCTACCATGGTCACCGAAGTCACTTCCCTCATAAACAAATGGAGCGAGGAGGAAATAAGCTGCATTTGCTTTTCCATAAAAATAAATCGACATAATATGAGCCAGTCTTCCCTTCAGTTTAGCAAGGCATGAAACTAGTCTGCCGAATGAAGGTACATGCCATAATAAGTACTTAAGCTGAGCAGTCACAGACAGGTGACTATTAATTGGCTCAATTGCTTCACCCATCAGAAGGAAAAAAATACTTAACACTCTTGCTGGATAGATATCCATTGTCTAGATTAAGGTTAGACCTTAGTCCTTTTTATATTTCAAGTTTTTGGATATAACGTTTACAGTGAAACTTACTATCATGCTAATCCTAGTTTGGTGGCTTCCCTTGAGGCATACCAGATTTTACCATTAGTATCTAAAATGTGGTTATGTGTATCTACTTGGTAGTATTTTACAGTTGCACAAATAACTGAAAGGAGCAAACTTTCATCACAGAGTTAAAATATTTAATGACAAAATTAGGGTTTGCTGTAATAGTGAATCCACAGAGCAGGTGTTATTTGTCTCTAAATAAAACACAAATTGTATTTGACATCTTAGGGAACTTCTGAATAACTGTAACAGACATCAGCAATGTTACGATTCTGAAAATGAAGAGCAAAACTTATCTTTAATATCCTTTATATAGGGCATTTTGTAAATAGTTTTACATAAATACACAAACTTTGCTAGCCACAAAAGTAATATTAAAACAGATTTCACTGTAATTTTGAGTCTAACACATAATCTTAACTTTTTAAGAGCTTAAAAAAAAGTTAACTACTGGTCTTGTTACGTTTTACAAATACATTCTTTAATATGAAACATTAACCTGAATAACTGCATACTTCCTGTACACAGATAGCTAATAACACTAGTGAGGAAGACTACAGCTACGTTCCAGGAAGAAGTGGTAACACTGGAAAGTTTCTTTTGTGTTGTCAATGCAATTTGACAAATCTTTCACAGAAACAGTATCCCCCAAGTTCATAGTGAAGTGCAGAAATAAAACAAACCGAAATTAAATGTCTTCTAGCAAGCCCAACCAAATTGGTTCTGAATGATGTGAGTTATTTTAGTAGTTTTATCTAAGTTAGATGGTGACAATATTGGGAATGCAGCACCTTCAACAAAAGGATAGCAAAGAACATCACATGTGTTATCCCTCTGCAAGTGGCTGTGAGGTAAGTGGGGGCAGGGAGTGCTGCGACGGCCTCTCTGCTGGTGGAGGCCTGGGCAGGATTTGGACACAGGGGAAGTCAAGGGCATGAGCCATATTTCTAACCCAGTCTATTTCCCAGCAAGAGTTAAGTCTAAAAGCATAAACAGAGAGTGAGGGCAGGGGGTGGAATACTTTTATATATGAAGAATAACTGTCACAATTCTCCCAGGGAGGAAAGAGCTCAGATTTCACAGCATGCTGTGACTTCATCTTCTGCTACTTCAGAAGCAGCTTCCCAAACACTGTTGTTACATAGTTGGCAACCAATTTTATTCTTGAGTTTGGCGATTGTCAAGGGGTTTTAGATTTACCCTTTCAATTATTTATACCAACTATCTTTCTCTGAAACCAGAATCCAATTTGGGAAGATGAATACGTGTGTGTGTGTGTATGTGTGTGTGTGTGTATGTGTGCGTGTGTGTATATATGTGTGTGTTTATGTTTTCTGAACTGAGGTCTGCAAACAAAATCTGTTTGGAGTGCTATTTGGGGCTTTAAAAATTACATAAAGTCTTCTAATGGTACTGAGCAAATGGCATGTTTTTTCCTTCTTTAAACTTTTAAGACACCGAAAGGACAAAATATTAAACTTATATAGTTTACCATGTAAATTTTACAGAGTTTTCTTGAATAGGATCATCCTTCTAAGAGGATTCAGCAATTTGCAGCAAATCTCCTCTCCCGTTTGACATACATTGCCTACAATATTTTTCCCCCTCAATAGACTTTCTGTCTTCTTGGGAATGCTTTATCAGGAGAATTTAAGCTATTTAATTAAATGAGCATTAATAATCCAAAAGTCATTTTATGCTGCCATGTAAGAGGCTATAAGTACACATAGACTGAATTGGCTCAGTGGGTAGGAAGGAACAGAAGGGGGTCCTGGAGATTCAGGAAGCTTAAGACTCAATGCACTGCAGGGGGAGGCCGACAACCTGCCAGGGATATGAAGCCCACCTCCCTTTTCATAAAGAAAAAGGATAGCTTTTTACAGGCTTAGCATAATTAATGCTCTAGGAAATAAAACTTCTAGACCAGTGATTCTCAACCTTCCTAATGCTGCAACATTTTGATACAGTTCCTCATGTTGTGGTGACCCCCCACACATTATGAGTGGTGTCTTGGTTCCTAAGACCATCGGAAATGTGTGTTTTCTGATGGTCTTAGGCAACCCCTGTGAAAGGGGAAAGGGTCGTTCGACCTCCAAAGGGGTCACGACCCACAGGTTGAGAACTGCTGTTCTAGGTCTGAACCCAGTATTATCTTGAGTAACAGAAGATCAGAAGGTGTGTGACCAATTTTATTTAATCTGCCTGTAATGTAAAGGCATCACGACTGTGGTTTTATGTCATACCTGGCAAGTTGCAATTGCCATGAAATGCAATTTGTCAAGAAACTCAAGTGTTCAATTACATTAAATAAACAAACAGCAATAACAACATCACAACCTCCAAAACCTCGGGTACCAAGAAATTGAAGGCCCTTTCCCAAGGAAATTGTGAGGTTGTCTCTAAAATAGGCACGACTTTGTAAGACAAAAGAGATTGTAAATGTGGTATGTTTTCACATTGACACGGACCTTTACCTGGACAAATCAATTTTTGAGAAAAATACAACCTTTCAATAGCAGCTATCATAATTGGGACAATGACAAAAGAGACAAACATCCGTGAATATACAAGAGGGTTTTAAATAGGTTTCTCCTTAGGTCTGTACTCTCGAATTTTTCATCCTTTGTATGATAATTCCAAATAATCAGCCTGACAGTAACAGCAGGAGCACTGAAACTGCAGCTCTGAAAGCAGATTTCTATCTGTGATTCTGATTTGTTTTTTTGAATGCTGGTGATGGTTCATGCAAAAGATGACTGTGTAAAGGGCAAAATCTAAGATTGCTATTTCTCCTGATAAATCCAATTGTTTTCCATAATGTAGAATTTTAACCTTGTTATTAGGAGCGTGGAAAGTGAGTGAACCTGATCACTGCTTCAGTTTTATTTTCATCCAGGAACAATAACAGCTGATGTCACCACATTAAAATGTCTTCCTGCTTCGTATCAGGGGAAAAGTTACATGTTGTCAACTTTGACCGAGCTCAGTTTATCATTTGGTCCAAATTTCACATTCAAACTATTAAGAAAAATGTTTGAACAGGGAAATAATTCAAAGACACATACGCACACGCACGGGGGTACAAACCACACCCAAATGAAGCTGATGCTGTTGTAGCACTTCTTAACAAGATCATTAGGGAAATGTCAAAACACAACACCTTTTCTTTCATATTAACATTTGAAAAACAAAAAATACTCAACAAGTCCAAATATTGGAAAAAAAAAAAAAAGAAGCAAGCGGAGGTCTGGAATTCTTGTAAAAACTGCTGAACAAACTCTTCCATTTCTCTTCAGGGGGTCACCAGGATAGGCAGTTTCTTAACATTTGTGCTTCATGGCAAGCTAAGGAGAGAGAAAGAAAAGTAAGGCCTGGTTGGCAGGAGACTTCACTGGGCTGCCTCCTCCCCACATCACGGTGAAAAGCAGCACAGAGACTCTACTGTGGCAGATCTCGCCTTGCCATGGCTATTTACAGCGGCACCTGCTAATATGCCACGTGCTCTCCAGGAGTTCCCTGAACCTACGTGCACTGCTCTTGCTTACGGGGGTGATATCCATGTCTGGTGGGAGAGAATGCTGTGCAGTGCCTTTTCTGCCCACTGGGGGAACAAGTGGAAAACCCAATGCACAGGCACAATGAGCCACCTGCCCCCGGAACAGCTGGAGTTCCCAGGTCACTAGTTACCCAGGAGAAGCCATACTTCTGAAATGTAAGTATTTACTGACATCTCATGAAGTACGAAAACTCAACACTTCGCAGAGAGTCAATCTGTAGTAATCTATTCAACATCCAGCCTGGACATTCTACCAAGTCCAAAGCACTCAACAATTTAATGTTATAAATAGTAACATCAAATACTGTATCATTCAATAATTTCCCAAACCTAGCTGGAGCTCTTTTTTTTTTTTTTTGAGACAGAGTCTCAAGCTGTTGCGCTGGGTAGAGTGCTGTGGTATCACAGCTCACAGCAATTTCAAACTCTTGGGCTTAAGTGATTCTCTTGCTTCTGCCTTCCAAGTAACTGGGAGTACAGGCATCCACCACAATGCCTGGCTATTTTTTTGTTGCAGTTGTCATTGTTGTTGTTTTAGCTGGCCCAGACCTGGTTTCGAACCCGCCAGCCTCGGTGTATGTGGCCGGCACCCTACCCACTGAGCTTTGGGCGCTGCCAAGCTGGATCTCTTGATGATGCATTTATGAAAATTATTTACAGGTATAGAACATAAAATTAAATTTGTGTTTGATTTTCTTAGCAAGATTTTTTCTAAGGCGTCCATACACTGGTGTGAGCCAGAAGACAAAGCAGAGGCTGAATTGTAATTCTTCATGTTTGGGGATTAATTCCTGTGAGTGAGGCTGGGAGTGACGGGGGTTAGGATTCTGTGATTCAGAAATCCTTTGAACAGGTAATCACTTGGGAGAAGTCCCTGTCAGCTGATGCTGACCAGGCTGCCTGCCTTTTAAGAATTAAAAGCTGGAGCCCACCGACTCTGCCCAGTGGAGCTCTGCATCTTCCTGGAAGATGTGAATAACTCACGACTCCAGCAAAACCCAGGACAATCTGAGTTTTCCCTTCCTCTTCCTGATGTCTTCAACAAAGAAGGTAAAATCCTGGGGCTGCCATCTCAGTGAGGCCACAAGCAGAAGTAGCACCAACATTCACAGGCAGTGCCTCGGCCAGGCCTGCATATGATGGGGAGGCCGATGGATCCAGTCCTCACATGGATTCATTTTTGCTTGGGAAACCTCAGCTGAAAGAGCGCCTGTCACTTTTGTCTGGTGATGGCAGTGATACCTCCAGAGACCTGTGGCAGTGCTGATTGCTGTCACTTGTCAGCTGTTGGACACAGTGTGAAGTTCTGAATGTGCCCAGCCGGCCATGCTGAGTGTTATGGGCTTTTGCCAAGAAGGGCCGAGGTGGCTAATGACTCCTGACCTCAGTGAGTTTACAGTCCAGGAAACATGGCTGGTGCAAATGGCAGGGCCAGGGTTCTACCTCAGATCTGTGCCACCTCTGGCCACGCTGTGAGGGCCACCACTCTTGTAGGGCCCCTGCTTCTTGCTCTGCCTCTAGCTCTTCTACATTATTCAGCAAATCAACACAGAGCTGTTAAGTGTTGTGCATAATAAATACCAACCATAAATATTTGATCAGTGCTGCTGTCCTGGTAAGTCACTAAGCTGTTAACTTTCTAATAATGGGACTGTGCCAACTTACTCCCCACCATTAACCTTCAGCAGTGATTGTGCTGCTGCTCCAACCAGATCCTGGTTACTATGACAGTGGGTCTGGACTAGAGCTAATGGAACCCCCTGCGCCAGGACCAGTGAGGCTTTGCAGAAATACATCTGGATTGGACATTTTGCTACTTGAGGTGTTGCCATGGTCTGAATGTTATCCCTCCGGTTTAGATGGTATCAGAAGGAGGGGCTTTTGGGAGGTGACTGTGTCCTGTCCTTGTGAATGAGATTAGTGCCCTTATAAGGAGGCTGGAGAGAGACTCTACCCTGTCCCTTCCACCATGTGAGGACATGGTGAGAAGGTACCACCTGCGAACCAGGAAGCAACCCTCACCAACACTGAATCTGTGGGTAGCTTGATCTTAGACTTTGCAGCCTCCAGAACTGTGAGGAACAAATTTCTGTTGTTTAAGCACCCAATTTGTGGTATTTTATTATAGCAGCCTGAACAGACTAAGAAAGTGGCATCATTCTAGTTTTTTAAAAAATTCCCTAGGAATTAGGAGCTTTAGAATCTGGAAGGCAGAAAGGCAGAGCAGAAAGAACACTGGATGAACTGAGGTCAGGACACCTGCTGCTACCATCCTGCCCTATGACCTTGAGCTCTGAAGGTGTGGCTGCTCTGTATCTCAGCTTCCTCATATTTCTGTAAAAGTGTCCAACCTCATAAATTTATGTGTCAGAGTTCCTAATGCAGTTTAAAATGACCTTTTGGTATATTTTGTTTTCTTCATATCTCATGAGAAGCTTTCTCTTTCAATGCTATGTAACCCACTCTGCAACCAAATAATGATTAAAAAAAAAAATGACTGAAACGAGGGAGATACTTTAAGAGAACTGAGTTTTTGAGGTCTCTTCTGGCCTAATGACCCAGGGGAAGCAGTTGACTCAGGATGGACAGAGACAGCCCTTCACTCCCAGGGAGAGAAGTGCCACGCACCCGTTCTTTCCCCGCAGATGTGGGCTGGTAGAAAACAAGGCAGATCAATGTTCTTTTCCGTGAGAAGTATCATCTGAGGATGCCTAGGTGTACGTAATGCTTTTGCCTGCTGACTCACTGCCTGTGGCGGGGCCGTCAAAGCATTGCCATGCCATAACGTTGTGATTTCTGGGGCAGGGAGGTGAGCAGGCGTCTGTGGTTGATTTGCACTTTCCTAAGGGCTGGGACTGTGCCAAGCCTACGGCTCAGGAAGGAACCACACTTCTGCCAGCTGGGTTAATTGGTCCTGGGGGTGAGGGGAGAAGGATCATCATCATCCTGTCCTCTGTAGAGGACAAGCATCTATATATTTATTATCTTTAAGGCAGCATTGTACAAAAGTGATCCATTCACTCCTGGATCATTGCAGGAGACCTGGGAAAAGCTGGAAGGTCAAAGATCCTTTTAGAAATGTGTGCCATACTATCCAGCCAGGCTTGGGTGTCCTTATTTAACCAGGAGCTAGAAGAAACTGTCACCTGGAATTGCTGTTCTGTCCAGGACTCCACTGTGTGCACTGTGACTCCGCTTGTAGATACAGCCCTCTCTTTATGAGTCTACAGAGCCACACTTGCCAGGAGTGGGGGTTGGGGAAAGGCCTGGATTCCATCTCTGAACTCTCCCCTCACCAGCAGGTCTGGCTGGGACCTGGCCGGTGAAATGACCTCTTCATGGCCTGCTTATCTGAGCAGGTTCAAATCAGGAATTCCAGTCCCTGGGAAAATAGCCACACCTTATCTAAAGAGGTCAGCCTGCTGGTTGGGAATATCGCCAATGCTAGTGATTCACGGGAACACATCCCAGTTTTGGAAATCTGCTAGTCTGGCTGTGACACCATCTATCTCATACTCGGTCATACATACTAACAGGCACTGCCCTTGAGAACACTTAGAGGAGGAGAAACTAAAATAAACACAAACTGCCCTGCCTCAGCCCTCTACTGAAATCAGGTAACTATCTGGCACAGATTCTCCCACTGATCAAGCCAGAGGCCCCTTTCTTTGCCTTCAGTGGCTTAACTTTCCGTCCTAATGGTTCCTGTTCTGAGGACCACTCGCTCTGTTTTTGCATAGCCTCAATATTTAGTGGGAGGCCCACTCACCCCACTTTCCCTTAGTCTGGAAGGCACAAAATCTTCACCTCCATTTCTTCCCCGTCCTTATGTTCAGGACACTCAGGTGCCAGTAAGGATTCTCTAGCCCCTCTGCAGCGCCCACTATGTGACTGAATAGGGCAGGTTCAGCAGAAAGGACTGTTACAGAAATAATTACAAATAATAGCAATTCAAATGTGTATGTGTGACATACTGTGCTCAGAGCTTTGAACTCATTCAATTTTCTCAACACTCTAGGAGGTAGATATTATTATTAATTAGCTCTACTTTACCAATGAAGGAACTGAGGCTTAGCGAAATTAAGCATTGCCTAAGGTCACCAAGATGGTAAATTATAGAGCAGGATTCAAACACAAGATACTATTATGCCATATTGCTTTCCCAGCTACCTAACAAACTTGGCCACAATATGAGGGAAACAGGACTTGCAGGGCCAAGAATTCAGGCCATCTGGTTAGTTTGTCCCATCTAGTGTTTATACAACCCCTTTGAGAGGGACGCCTCCATGGGTGACATCCAGGTATTGTTTGCTCCACTCTGGGAAGAGTGATTTCACAGTCTCCCTCGGTAATCTGGTTCATGGTTTAGTCATTAACCTGAACTCTTGTTTTAGCAGAATTTTGTCAGTGCATTATCGATTGCTCTGTTCTGTGTGGGAAGACATGAAAGATAATTGCCTGTACGATCACCCTCCCCAGGCTTGAAGACAGTTATAAAGGTATTCCCTTTAGCCTGCTCTTGCCTAACTCAACACTTCACGTTTCCTCAGATTCCCACTGTCCATCCCATTCAAATCACTTAAGTTCCTGTTGTTATAAATGAAGCTTATCATTTATAATTAATTATAGCATTTTCTTTTTTATTCATATTATTAAATCATAGCTGTGTACATTAATGTGATCATGGGGCACCATACATTGGTTTTATAGACCGTTTGACACATTTTCATCACACTGGTTAACATAACCTTCCTGGCATTTTCTTAGTTATTGTGTTAAGACATTTATATTCTACATTTACTAAATTTCACATGTACCCTTGTAAGACGCACCGTTCTAGCATTTTCATTTCATCAGTATCTCTGTATTACAAAGGGATAAGGGATAGGGAAACCTGAAATCTGGGTTCACCCCCTATAACAACCACAGCAATCTGAGGTTCCAGTCTCCAGCACAGCTGCCTGCATTTTCAGACAGATCTGCCTTATTTTTCTCCACAGAACTCCAAATGGACCCCTTATGCAGCAGTGCAGTAATACTCTTTCTCGACAGAGAATCAATGAGACAACCAGACGTATCTGTGCAAAGGGGATGCAGGAAGCCCCCGCTGTCGTCAGATCCCGGCCGGCTGAGTGTAAGCCTCCAGAGAGGCCACCTTGCCTCAGCTGGGGAGACTTTCTTCACTGCTTTTTAGGTTATCCATTCTTGTTTCCTCAGCAGAAGCGGGGTTTTTCTTAAAGCCAATTAACTTTTTTCCCCAAAGGTCACCTGAAAAGCATATCTGAAGGGCCAGATCCTGAGTCCGACATGCCAACCCAAGTCATCAGCAGACACTGTTGCTGGAAATCTAAATTCAAATCAACCAGAAAAGAACTGCCTTTTGATCTGAGCACAAGAACAGTAATAAATCCTCTTTATCACCTGAACAACAGGGTCTCTGTTTCTTTTGGTTTGTGACTGTCTTAGATAGCTGGCTGCCAATAAAAACTCCCCTTTTCCCTCCTGAAAGGCACATTCTTAGTGACTGTGTGAATGTGGAGTGCATGCTCAGTCATGTGGGAAACGCCATTCTCGGGGTGTTTCAGACAAGATTCAGAGGGAATCTTGTCAGCTCAGCACCAGTCAAGCTTAGAGTTAAAGAACTAAGGTCCTGAAATAACCACTGGCCCCTCTCAGAAGGAAAACCACCCCTGAGGAGCACTGTGTTCTGGGGCTTGGGTTTGCTTTGCATCTGGTGAAGACATAGCATAGGGTACTAGACTTGGGATTGAAGAGCAAACAGGAGCAGCCTGAAGTCCTGCATGTGTAGGCCAACAGAAAAGGATATGCTAAGACCTGACTTCTTTTTTTTCACCCTTATCCTGTGTCCTGAAACTTGAACTCTGGGTAGGAGCTAAAGATGATCCATATTTCTGGAAAATCCATGGTCAAAAGGTCAGACATAGGGGTTAGGCCATCAGAAAAGAGATAACCACCAAAACCAGGCATAAGAAGAAATTTTCATGACTCTGGCGTTTAGTAAGCAGCAGATGGGAATTATATAACGGGGCAGAAACAGACAAAGCTTGATTTTCCATCTCCTATCATGGAAAATATTGAGATAAAGTTTCTTGGCGCTGCAGCTCCCCACAAGCGAGAGCTGAGACCCTGCCCCTATGCTGGCCCACCTTGTGTGCAGTTTCTGCAAACTGCTGGGCGCTGTTCTTCAATTCTTCTGTCTTCTCCTCTGCTCGGCCTAACCGCTCCCCGCGCTCGTTCAAGGCCTGGCTTGCCTTTTGTACGGCACTGGTCACACTGTCGGCAGCTGAATGGAGGATGCTGTTTCCTGAAAAGAAGGAGTGTGAGAGCATGAGACGTCGGCTCTGCCCACCTGTGGGACCAGACCCTGCCAGCAGGGAGTGCCCTGTAAGAGGAGGGCAGGTCACACCAGGAAAGGCCTCCTGTCTGGGGCCTAGAAAACCAGTCATTTCCTCCGATTTGGTCTCACTGACTCTTGCAGCAAGAACCCCCACTGACTGCAGGACCTGGGCAAAACTTGAATGCTTTTCTATATTTCTATCACCAACATGCCAGACCTTTCCCTTCTGGCACTATGCTATGTGGTGAGACTCACAAGGACATTGTCTATTGGATTTAGGACCTGGTTAGGAAAGGTAAATTCTGACAAGTTCATAGAATTATGCAATTTCAAGGAGACACATCTGGATCTTATTTGCATTTTCTTTTGACCCGTGGGTTAAATGAATAACCACAGGAATAATGGAGCCACAGAACCTTTCTAGATATAATGTTCTATATTCTTTCAACTCTTCCCCTCACTTCACTCCTTCATACAGCAAGTAAACAATATCCCCAAGTGCACAGCTCCATGTCAGAGTTGTGAGTTAGCCTCAAAGTGCAGAGCTGATGTGTTGGCTCTCAACCTTGAATGCTGTACCATGGCTTGGACGAGTGGGCCTCCTTGTTTCTCATCTCTACAATGTGGGCCTCAGCACTGCACTTAATCTAGCAGGGAAAAAAATGGTTATGGAAACCAGCCCTTGAAGAAACCTGGCTGAAACTACTCCTAAATTCAGGAGTGATGATACCAAAAAAGCTGAAAACCATCTCCTCTTCAAAGGGTCACGCATCCCTGGCATCTCATTTGCTAGGACTGGGCAGCAAAATTCCATGGTGAAGAAGTTGCAGATGTATAAGCCACTGAGAACTTGCAACTTGCAAAATGACGACAGGAAGATTTATAGCTGTATTTTGTTAACAGTGAGTGGAAGATAGTTAATGGCATTTTATATAATAGCTTTATGTCTTTGAGTAAGTTTATTACATCATTTAACTTTGTACCTGGGATGGATACATCTAGCCAGACAGCTTTTAATAGAAATGCAATTTTCACTGTTCTCAGCTGCAAAGGCTTCCTCATTTCTCCTCTGTGGGAACAGGTCTGTGGTTTGTGGAAAAGGATCTCAGGCAAAGAAAGTGCCTGGCCCAGAGGAAGCACTTAGTAAATGGTTTTCCATTTTTCTTCTTTAAGGATGGATTTCAAGGGCTTCCATTATGCACCAAGGAAAGGAGAATGGGGTTACTTCAGTGTTACTCAACTGCATCAGGCACTATATAAACCAAGATAAATTAGCACAGACAAAGAGGGAGCAAAGGAGGTGAAGCCCCGGAGAAATCTGTCTGAACACAAGAGTTAGGATGCAAGGTCAGGGTCTACAGAACAGATTTAGGAGGGGACATTTTAGTTTCCCTCTGCTTTCACATTATACTTGTGACTAGGATGATAGTCAATTGCCACTGCCTGCCACATGGCTACATTTTGCAATCATAAGGCATCTTAATAAATATTACATCATTTTATTGCCAAAATTCCACTGACAAGACTGAGCCTGGTAGGCTTGCACAAGACCTTATCCCCAGGGCAGTGACATGGCTAGAACCTGGTTTTCTAATGACTTTTTCTTATTCTGTCCCTTCTTTGTAGGTACAGTGTTGGTCTGGGGAAGGAATCACTATGGCACAATTGTGGGAAAACTTGCACACAGGTGGTTTTGATGGGTCATTTCCCAAGGTTAACAGCTGACCCTTTCTGTCCTCACGGTACTCCTTTTGGTCAATTAAGAGATATTGCCCATGCTACACTGCAAGTCAGGTGTTCTCAAGAAGAAAGAGGCCAATGGGTAGAACGGGAAACTGGAAAAGGGACTGGAAGGTGCAAGGGGTGGGGTGGGGAAGTGCACAAGAAGATCTCCTTTTCCTGCTTCCTCACACACACCCTCCAGTTAGCCACCAGAGGACAGGGAAAAGATGGGGCATAGATCTGCAAGTTCATAGCTAGGAAGAGCTGCACTAAATCAAGAGAATTTTAGAATTAGATGCCATAAAATTAAGGGGGAATATAACCAAAACCTGCCTTTTCCCACTGGAATTGACTCACATGATCTCCTAAAAGTTACACACATCTGTTTTTTCTGGAATGAACTCTGTACACACAAGCCACACTGCTTTCTTATTCTGACTTCCTTGAATTTCATCTTGTGTATGCTGCTAGGTAACACTGTGACCAAAAGTTCAGTACTTGTGACTTCCTCTGCATTTCATCTTGTGCATGATGCCAGGTAACACTGTGACCACAGGTTTGGTACTTGTCCAAGAAGCTGAATGAAGAATGAGGACAAGTGGTTTGAGGAAAAGGAGAGAGAAGTTTATTAATTTGTTAGCAAATAAGGAGGCTGGAAGACTCTTACCTTAAAGAACCACTATCCCTTTAAGTAGAAAAACAGTGTTTTAAATTTTTTTATGGTATGTAGATTTTATTTCCATAATGCAGATATGTTATAGTTTCCAGTATATGAAACACATTTCGACACATTTAAAATGACCATTTGATAAAAACCCACATTAAAACAGTGCTTTAAAACAGGATTTTTAGTTTTGGGTTATTGTTGTTCAGTATCTCTGATGAAGATGATCTCTTGACCTCTGTCTCAATAATTCTGTTGAACCATCTCTTGCGGTTTAAGATACTAGAAAACAAAGAAGAAAGAACACTTCTCTACTCCTCTGATTACTGGTCTCAGGCAGGAATGTAGGTTTTAATTCCTCAAAAAGGGTGAGGGGTTTTAAAGAGACAACTCATAAAATATTTGTTCTTCTTTAGATCCTTACTTCTGTTACAACACCACACCCAGTTTTCTATGATGTTGTTTAGCCAATAGTCATAGGTTATAATTAAAAGGAAACTGAACACTGTCTTCACCATTCAAAGATGATACTGCTGACTGCTATCAATAGGAAATCCACTTTCAGTTATTTTTAGGTATATGAATGAATTTCAACAAATCTCATTCCCTCATTTGGAAAAACATCTCCCAATGTCACTTCTACCCACATGTCAGCCCCAGTTAAATTCCATCAATGTTATCAAGTTTCAAGTCAATTCCATTTCCATCTCCATAACTACTAACCATACCCTTGGGTGCTTAATCAAGTATAATCATGGGCAACTCTTCTGCTTGACTTCTTCACTGTAGATGCAATGATTTCCCAGCTGGATTACAAGTTCCCTGAGTGCACCATTTTTCTCTGTTGACCACCCTCTAAATCAATAATCTTTCTTTTCTTTTGATGTAGATCTTCTTGCTCACTTACTTTTTTCTCTCTGGGATCCTCTTCCTCCTACTGTAATCCCAGGGATTTGTCCCATGCTCTTTTCTCTTTTGCACTCTACACACATTCCCTGGGGCAATCTTACCCAACTCATGGCTCCAATGCCCAAATCCTTATCTTGTACTAGGTTGTGCTGTTGAGCTCCAGACCCGCATGTTTTCTTACAGGACAACTCTAACTGAATGACCTAGTCCTCTCAACTCAGTATATCTAACCCTGACCCCATTATCTTTCCCTTCACATATGCTTTTCCTTTGGGTGGTCCCTTCTCCATGAATAAGCCCAATATCTGCCAAGATGTTAATCCAGCCAGAAATCTGGGAGTCTAGTTTATATTCTTCCCTCATGTTAACCTCATACAATTAAAAGTCTTCTCTTCAAAAAGCACTCTAATCTACCTGCTTTAGCATCTTCCTTACCTTACACACACAAAAAAAACCTTTACTACATCTCTGAGTGACTAGAAATTGCTCGTTCAAAGGGTATAAACATTTTTGAGGCTCTTGGTG
The DNA here is from genome assembly GCF_027406575.1 of Nycticebus coucang. Classification (NCBI taxonomy): domain Eukaryota; kingdom Metazoa; phylum Chordata; class Mammalia; order Primates; family Lorisidae; genus Nycticebus; species Nycticebus coucang. The sequence goes on along the minus strand of NC_069785.1, from coordinate 29,378,793 downwards.
GGTGCTGAAAATTGCTTCCCTAGAAGATTAATTTAACATTTCAAATTATGTTGATATGACTGATTGAGAGAATGATGTTATTAATATGATTTTCAGTTTTTTCCTCTGAAAAACATAGGTCATGCCATTCACCTCACATGGAGATGAAGATACAGTGCTTGAAGGTGCTTGAGAGAAATGTGTCCCTCCACCTCCCTTAAGACCATATCTGCTAACCATGGAATTTTGGAAAAGTGGCACAATCCCACCCAATTCCATTGTAGGTCTCCCTCCCTTCCCTAAGTGCTGTGAGGCTTGCAGAAGATACTCTCAGGTATCTTTGTATATCCTACTGTGTGTAGCACACTGTGTTGCTCAGACAGGAAGCTGAACACATTCATTACATCAAGGCACGCTTCGTAAACAGGACGCCTAACTCAAAAGTTGGGGCCCATTATATTGAGCTGAGTTAAATCTGAAAATAAAGCAGTCTCTTGAGGCAGATAGCCCAGTAAAATTCTCCAAATGACAGGATGCACATTAATACCCAAATTTATTCTAGCAGCCTGAGAAGCTGTCAACCACAGCAAATGAAGTCAACTAATTTTTGAATTAGTCCCTGGAGAACAGAGCAGAGGCCAAATTGCTTCACTGATGTTGCCTTCACATCAGTTCTACTAATGCCTGTTTAAAAAAAAAATATGTGCTGGTGTCTTTTATGTCAAGTGATGTAAAGATTTTATTGAGAGGGTAATTTGAGATAGAGCTACAACATTGTATTCAGTCACTGTCAGAGATATACTTAAAAGAAATGTCAATATTTAGGAAAATGAAGGAAGAGAGTGAAGTATATTGTAAAATGACAACAGCAGAAGAAGAAGAAGAGAGAAAATGTTTAGAAGCACACCAACTATACCAACAGCTCAAAAAGCAACCTAATTTCATTTGATCATCCTGGACTTCCGGGTGCAACTTGGGAATTAAATGTTTATGCTAATAAAGAGGCAATTTTGACGGAATTTTGAGCAGCTACTTCCTATATCATGTATAGGTCTTTGAAATGTAAAATATTCATCCTGTTTGGAAAATTAAGAAGCGAGAAAATCATCTAAAAATAATAAATAAATACATGCCTACCTATATACTCAGTGCTGAGTAAACATGTTGGCTAAGAGAATTATTTTAAAACAGAAATTTCTTAACAATTTTGCTTAGACTACTTCTATTCCACAATGAATTTAGCCACTTAGGAATAAAGTCTAACTTATCTAAGCTGACTTAGAGGAAAACCAATGTGAAATTATGAGAAAAATTATACATATTAAATCTGTTAATAGGCCAGGAACATTAGTACCTCTCATATGGTATGCTCAAAGTATTCAATAATAATTTATTTTCTGAGTAGATTAAATACTCCCTATTCTATTCTTATCTAATGTTTTTCTTTTCTTAAACAATTTTTATGGATAGGGCATAGGTATACTTAAGTTTGGTTCAATATCGGTAACATTTACATCAGTTTTACTGGATACCAAGATGTTTCTTTTCTGCATTCATTCTGTGACCATTTTATTGCTTAGGGTCTATACCACAAGAGGACGTATTAGCAAAACAAAAGGTACACAGAGAACTGGTTCTGATGGTTTGGTTTCTTCTCAGTCCTAAAGGCACTCAGTGCCTCGTGTACATAATTCTACCCCTAGCAATACTCACTCAGGTGTGTGGTAACCATGGTGCTTCAAAGGAGGCTTGCTCAGTACTATGACTTGTACCATTTTATAGATGAATATTAATTTAAATAAAAATTTGATCCTATAATTCCTTTACTAGTTATATACCCAGAAGACCAAAAATCACAATATAACAAAGACATCTACACCAGAATGTTTATTGCACCCAATTCGTAATTGCTAAGTCATGGAAGAAGCCCAAGCGCCCATTGACCCACGAATGGACTAGCAAATTGTGGTACATGTATACCATGGAATATTATGCAGCCTTAAAGAAAGATGGAGACTTTACCTCTTTCATGTTTACATGGATAGAGCTGGAACATATTCTTCTTAGTAAAGTATCTCAAGAAAGGAAGAAAAAGTATCCAATGTACTCAGCCCTACTATGAAGCTAATTTATAGCTTTCATATGAAGGCGATAACTCAACTATAGCACAAGAATATGGGGAAAGGGCCAAGGGAGGGGAAGGGAGGTAGGGTAATGGGTGGGGCCACACCTAGAGTGCATCTTAGAATGGGTACAGGCGAAACCTACTAAATGCAGAATACAAATGTCTACATACAATAACTCAGAAAATGCCATGAAGGCTACGTTGAAAAGTTTGATGAGAATATTTCAGATTGTATATAAAACCAGCACATTGTACCCCTTGATTGTAAAAATGTACACAGCTATGATTTAACAATAAAGAAATTTAAAAAAATGATGATATTGGCTTTTACTTCTATAAACAGAGTGATTAAATGCAAAGAGCAATCTGGCAAATTAAGTTAGTTCTTAGTTCACAGACTCTATTAATTATCTGTGAGCTCAGACAATACAAAGCTCTTTCTATGTTACACTGACTGATCAATACTAAATCACACCAATGCATTTCAATGTTGGACAACTTCTAGTATCTTCTTTTAAGACGATGGTTCCTCCAAAAGGTTAAATTTCTTTTTTTTTGCTTTTTTAAAAATTGAATTAAATAATAGCTGTGTACATTAATGCAATCATGGGGCACCATACACTGGTTTTACAGACTGTTTGATACATTTTCATCCCACTGGTTAACATAGCCTTCCTGGCATTTTCTTAGTTATTGTGTTCTACATTTATATTCTACATTTACTAAATTTCACATTTACCCTTGTGAGATGCACTGCAGGTGTAATCCCACCCATCACCCATCCTCTCCCTCCCTCCCCTCCTTCTCTCCCTTTCCCATACTCTTAGGTTATAACTGGGTTATAGCTTTCATATGAAAGCCATACATTAGTTTCATAGTAGGGCTGAGTAAATTGGATACTTTTTCTTCCATTCTTGAGATACTTTACTAAGAAAAATATGTTCCAGCTCCATCCATGTAAACATGAAAGAGGTAAAGTCTCCATCTTTCTTTAAGGCTGCATATATTCCATGGCGTACATATACCACAATTTATTAATCCACTCATTGATCGATGGGCACTTGGGCTTTCTCCATGACTTAGCAATTATGAATTGGGCTGCAATAAACATTCTGGTACAAATATCTTTGTTCTAATGTGATTTTTGGTCTTCTGGGTATATACCTAGTAGAGGAATTATAGGATTGAATGGCAGATCTATTTTTAGATCTCTAAGTGTTCTCCAGACATCTTTCCAAAAGGAATGTATTAATTTGCATTCCCAACAGCAGTGTAGAAGTGTTCCCTTTTCTCCACATCCACGCCAAAATCTCTGGTGTTGGAATTTTGTGATACGGGCTAATCTTACTGGAGTTAGATGATATCTCAAAGTAGTTTTGATTTGTATTTCTCTGATGATTAAGGATGATGAGCATTTTTTCATATGTCTGTAGGCCGTGCGCCTGTCTTCTTCAGAGAAGTTTCTCATCAAGTCCATTGCCCAGTGTGTGATGGGATCACTTGCTCTTTTCTTGCTTATATGTTTGAGTTCTCTGTGGATTGTGGTTATTAAACCTTTGTTGGAGACATAAACTGCAAATATCTTCTCCCATTCTGAGGGCTGTCTGCTTGCTTTACTTACTGTGTTCCTGGCTGTGCAGAAGCTTTTTAGTTTGATCAGGTCCCAGTAGTGTATTTTTGAAGCTGCTTCAATTGCCCGGCGGGTCCTTCTCATAAAATACTCACCCAGACCAATTTCTTCAAGGGTTTTCCCTGCACTCTCTTCTAGTATTTTTATAGTTTCATGTCTTAAGTTTAAATCTTTCATCCAGTGAGAGTCTATCTTAGTTAATGGTGAAAGGTGTGGGTCCAGTTTCACTCTTCTACAGGTTGCCAGACAGTTCACCCAGCACCATTTGTTAAATAGGGACTCTTTTCCCCACTGAATGTTTTTAATTGGCTTGTCAAAGATCAAATAACAGTAAGTAGCTGGATTCATCTCTTGGTTCTCTATTCTATTCCAGACATCTACTTCTCTGTTTTCATGCCACTACCATGCTGTTTTGATCATTATTGATTTGTAGTATAGTCTGAGGTCCAGTAGCGTGATTCCTCCTGCTTTGTTTTTATTTCTGAGTAATGTCTTGGCTATTCGAGGTTTTTTCTGATTCCATATAAAATGAAGTATTATTTTTTCAAGATCTTTAAAGTATGGCAGTGGAGCTTTAATAGGGATTGCATTAAAACTGTATATTGCTTTGGGTAGTATGGACATTTTAACAATGTTGATTCTTCCCAGCCATGAGCATGGTATGTTCTTCCATTTGTTAACATTTTCAGCTATTTCTTTTCTTAGAGTTTCAGTTCTCTTTATAGAGATCTTTCACGTCATTCGTTAAACTCCCAAATATTTCATCTTCTTTGGCACTACTGTGAATGGAATAGAGTCCTTAACTGTTTTTTCAGCTTGACTATTGTTGGTATATATAAAGGCTACCAATTTATGAATGTTGATTTTGTAACCTGAGATGCTGCTGTATTCCTTGATCACTTCTAAGAGTTTTGTAGTAGAATCCCTGGTGTTTTCCAGATATACAACCATATCATCTGCGAAGAGCAAAAGTTTGATCTCTTCTGACCCTATATGGATACCCTTGACTGCCTTTTCTTCCCTGATTGCGATGGCTAAACCTTCCATTACAATGTTAAAGAGCAGTGGAGACAATGGGCAGCCTTGTCTGGTTCCTGATCTGAGTGGAAATGATTTCAATTTAACTCCATTCAATACGATATTGGTTGTGGGTTTGCTGTAAATGGCCTCTATCAGTTTAAGAAATATCCCTTCTATAGCAATTTTTTAAAGTGTTCTGATCATGAAGGGATGCTGTATATTATCAAAAGCTTTTTCTGAATCAATTGAGAGAATCATATGGTCTTTGTTTTTTAATTTGTTTATGTGCTGAATTATACTTACAGATTTACAGATAGTGAACCAGTCTTGAGACCCTGGGATAAAACCCACTTGGTCATGATGTATAATTTGTTTAATGTGTTGCTGGATTCTGACTTTTAGGATCTTATTGAATATTTTTGCATCTATATTCATTAGTGATATCGGTCTATAATTTTCTTTTCTTGTTGGGTCTTTTCCTGGTTTGGGGATCAGGGTGATGTTTGCTTCATAGAACATGTTGCGTAGTCTTCCTTCTTTTTCTACATTTTGGAACAGGTTGAGTAATATGGGTACTAATTCCTCTTTAAAGGTTTGGTAGAACTCTGACGTGAAGCCATCTGGTCCAGGGCTTTTCTTTTTAGGGACGTTCTGTATGGTTGATGCTATTTTAGAACTTGATATAGGCCTGTTCAACATTTCCACTTGATTCTGGCTAAGTCTTCGAAGGTGATGTGCTTCCAAGTATTGGTCAATTTCCTTCAGATTTTCATATTTCTGAGAATAAAGTTTCTTGTAATATTCATTAAGGATTTTTTAGATTTCTGAGGAGTCTGTTGTTATCTCATCTTTGTTGTTTCTGATTGATGAGATTAGAGATTTTACTCTTTTTTTCCTGGTTAGGTTGGCCAAAGGTTTATCTATTTTATTGACCTTTTCGAAAAACCAGCTTTTTGATTTATTGATCTGTTGTATTATTCTTTTGTTTTCAATTTCATTTAATTCTGCTCTAATTTTGGTTATTTCTTTTCTTCTACTGGGTTTGGGGTTGGAATGTTCTTCCTTTTCCAGTTGCTTGAGATGTCCCATTAAGTTGTTAACTTCCTCTCTTTCCGTTCTCTTGAGGATGGCTTGCAGTGCTATAAATTACCCTCTTAGAACTGCCTTTGCAGTATCCCAGAGGTTCTGATAGTTCATGTCTTCATTGTCGTTTTCTTCCAAAAATTTGGCAATTTCCTTCTTAATCTCATCTCTGACCCAGGGATCATTCAGCATAAGGTTATTTACCTTCCATGTTTTTGTACGAGTATGCAGATTTCTGTTGTTACTGAGTTCAACTTTTATTGCATGGTGATCCATGAAGATTCAACGAATAATTTCTAGTCCTTTAAATTTACTAAGGTTAGACTTGTGACCTAAGTTGTGATCGATTTTGCAGTATATTCTGTGGGCTGATGAGAAGTATGTGTATTCAGTTTTGTTGGGATGAAATGTTCCATAGACATCTGCTACATCCAAATGTTGGATAGTTAGGTTTAAATCAAAATTTCTTTGCTCAGCTTCTTATTGGAGGATCCACTGCACACTGCCAAAGGAGTGTTGAAATCTCCAACCATTATTGAGCTGGAGGAAATCAAGTTGCTCATATCTGTTAGAGTTTCTCTTATAAATTGAGGCACATTCTGGTTGGGTGCATAGATATTAATAATTGAAATCTCATCACATTGAGTATTACCCTTAACAAATTTGAAGTGACCATTCTTACCCTGCCTTACTTTTGTTGGATTAAAGCCTATTGTATCTGCAAATAGAATTGCAATACCTGCTTTTTTTCTGATTACCATTTGCCTGAAATACGGATGACCATCCTTTCACTCTGAGTCTATATTTATCTTTTAAGGTAAGACGTGATTCTTGTATGCAGCAAATATCTGGCCTGAGTTTTTGTATCCAGTAAGCTAACCTGTGCCCCTTTAGAGGACAGTTTAAGCCATTCACATTAATGGAGAATATTGATAAGTCTGGTAAAATTTTGGGTATCGAGTTTTTCAAATGTCCAGTGGACATTTTTAATCCTTTTGCCACTGTGGAAGTTGGAGTTTGAGCAAAAGTTTCTGAGTGAGTTTACTTTTGTGGTAGAGGATTGGGCTGGTCATTATAGAAGATAGGTCTGAGAATATCTTGAAGAGCTGGTTTGGTTATGGCAAATTTCTTCAACATATGAATGTCATTAAAGTATTTAATTTCTCCATCATAAATGAAACTCAATTTAGCTGGACATAGGGTCCGGGGTTGAAAGTTATTTTGTTTTAGGAGATTAAAAGTTGATGACCACCCTCTTCTGGCTTGAAAAGTTTCAGCAGAGAGATCTGCAGTCATTCTAATGTTTTTCCCTTTGTAGGTAATGGATTTCTTACGTCTGGCTGCTTTCAGAATTTTCTCCCTTATATTAACTTTAGTGAAGTTAATTATGATATGCCTGGGGGATGTCTTATTGGGATTGAGTCATGCTGGGGTTCTGAAACTGTCTGCTATCTGAATTTCAGAATCTCGTGGCATGTCTGGAAAATTCTCTTTCATAATTTCATGGAGAAGGGCCTCTGTACCCAGCCAGGCCACTTCATCGGTTTCAGGGATTCCAATGAGCGGATATTAGCCTTCTTCGAATTATCCCAGAGCTCTCTGAGAGAATGATTGGTTTTTGCTCTCCATTTCTCTTCCTCTTTTAGAGTTTGGGAGCGTTCAAAGGCTTTGTCTTCAATATCAGAAATCCTTTCTTCTGCTTGTCCACTCTGTTACTGAGGGATTGTACTGTATTTTTCAGATCTTTGAGGGCTGCAAATTCTTCCTTCAGTGTGTCAAAATCTTTGGTGGTTTTGTCTTTAAATTCATTAAATTCTTGAGACAACTTTTGAATTTATCCTCAAATTTCTAATTCCAACTTTTGAATTGCTCCTCAAATTTCTAATTCTAAATTTTCCTCCATTCTGTTAATCTTGTTTGCAATCCAAATTCTAAATTCGATTTCTGACATCTTGGCCAGCTGTTTATGAATGGAATCTTCAGTTACATCTGCCATATCTTTCTTTGGGGGGTTGATCTATTCTGCTTATTCATGTTACCAGAATTTTTCCGCCGATTCTGCTCCATGATAATTTTACATGGTTCGACTTTTCCCCTGGAGCTTTGTTGAGGACCCATACGGTGCTATGGCCTGAGAAACTTGGGACCTGTTTGGTGTCGTGGGGCTAAGTGGTTCTGTCTTGTTTTCAGCTTTTCTCTGTCCAACTCTAGTGAAACAGTTACACTGGGTTGAAGTCTCAGCTGTGGAGAAATACCAGCAATTAAGTCACCCCATCCCCCACAGGTAACAATTGGAAAAGGAAAATCAAACCTTCCTACAACCACACACCCAGGCCACCACTTGGATAGTCCTCAGGCAATTGGCTCAGTTGAAAAGGTCCAAATCAATTGTCTCAGTCAGCACCTATCTCAGGTGGGAGAGTTTAAAAGGTCTCCGGCAACTAGATCACAGGGATGCGCTGACAACTCAAATACGACTTGCTCCAGTGCTCTGTGAAGTCAGGAGGACCCACCCAGCAAATAGATCTGTCTGGGAAGGTTGATGCTTCCTTCCCCACCTTGCACCTCTGTCACATCCAGTCACTGATAACCTGCAGGGCTTGACCCAATTGCCTCCAATGAGCAGATACTCTAGGGGTTTGAACCTGCCTGAATCACAATGAAATCTATGTCTGCTCAGCCAGGCCACTGCTCTCTGCCTCTATCCAGCAGGGGGAGGTGAGGCCTGACAACCTTGGGTGCTTGATGGAGGCTGGCGGGTGTTCACTCAGTTATAGCCTCACCCCAGATTGATGTTACTGACAGAACAGAACAACTTTGTGGGAATTTGTGTCTGTCCCTGCTAAATTCCCCTGCAGAAAAGAAGCTGTTTTGAGTTCCCAGAACCTGAGCCTCAGGGCCTGTCTTTGCTCCTGCAGGTTTGTACTGGCAGCATGTTTAGGTGTTGGTTCTAGCCTCTTGCCTTCCTTTGTCTATAGGCTGAGGATCCCGAGGGCTGGATGTGTCTTAGGCTCAGTAAAGCGTTCCTCTGGGTCAGCCCCGCCCTGGGAATCTCCCAGCTGTGCGTGTGCGTTTTCTAGTCCCAGTGCTCCACCCAGATGGGTACCGCCTCAGGCAAACCCTTTACTCACGGGGCCTGTGTTTCTTTCCCGATCTGTTCCGTGGTGGTTGCCACCTGAGAAGATGCCCAGCCTCCTCTGGTTGCCCAGAGAGACAGGGGGTATGACTTCGGAATATCCGGGGGTTAGCCCTATTGTTGCCAAAAACGGCTTCTGCTCTGGTCCTCGGGGCACTGCTGCTCCAGTGTGGTTCCCTCTCAGCTGACTGTCCTTTCCTCACTCTGGTGATGCAGAATCAGCACTGACCAGGTGCAGTCAGGCCCTGTCCACACCCTCCCCCCCCCAGAAATCACCCAAGAATCTTGATTCCTGGGGGACAGGCAAATTTTAGACCTCAGAGTGAGAGTGGAGTGCTGGGAGCTCAGAATTGCAGGTAGAGAATATACACAGTTTTATGCCTGGCAGGAGAACACCATGGCCACCCTAGTAGGGGAGGTAGGTCCAATTTTTAGAGGGTGTCTCCCGTGGAGTGTAGTCAGAGGACTTTCGAACTCTATTCGTTTGTTTGTGGGGCACTCCGAGCCATTCTCATGGGGGAAAGGACTCCCGTCCACTTGATGATGGATTTTGCACCTTTTGTTTGTATCCTTGGGGTCGCAGCTCGCCTCAGCAGGGCTGATGTGCATTCTTTAACATTCCCTCTTGGGGCAGCTCTAATCCACCAGGTTACTTGCTAAATTTCTGTCCTTTAACTCTCCTTCTGTATGGGAGCCTCTGTGGAAAGCTGGCTTTAGTCAGTCATTTTGTCTCCACCCTGTGGTCTTTGCTTTTAACTTTTACATATAAAATGGTGATTTGGGTGGTGGCACCTGTGGCTCAGTGAGTAGGGCACTGGCCCCAACAAAAGGTTAAATTTCATTTGTACTTTAGTGGTAATGACTAAGTGGATAAATTCTTTGAAATATTCTGGTTCTATCAAGGCTTTCTAAAAAGCAGGGTTATTAATCCATGCTGGGCACGAAGACAGTGTGAACATCAGCCAATCACAAACACACAGCAGCTACTGTTCAATGTGTACTAGGGGCAGGTAATGTGTTACACTCCTCAGAGGCAGATATTGTTACCTGTACTTTACAGTTAAGGAAATGCATGCTCAAGAAGTTGAAGCATCGTACCCAAAAGCACCTGGGTAGTGACCCCAAAGCTCTTAGCAGCTATGTCAGCATTTGCAAAAGTGGTTCTCTGGGTAAAAATATTATAAGGAAAATTCAGTTCTATGGCAAATGTGATCTATCCTGGCTCCTTTATTGTAAGACTTTGGAAAACCTGTGATATGCTAATATAAACTGCAAATGAAAAGGAGGTGAGGGGGAGAGTAGGAGAGGTATGGTATGCAGCTTCCCAAACAAATTTGCTCCGAGACTCTTTTGCATAGCATGTCTTTCTTGGGTGGAATTCTATAGAATTCATACTGCAAGGTGCTATAATAGACTATCCTGACTCGTAAGTTAAAGGAGGAGAAATAAATAAATCCAGGCTGTCCCCATCAATTTAATAATAGATAGCAAGTCATGTAATTACATTAACAAGGCTTGCATTATAGAGGCAGGGGAACAGATATACCATGTTGAATGGCAGTTCCAGAATTATCTTTTGTCTCAAGTTGGTGGCTAATTTCAAGGACCAGGAAACTTATTTGTTGCCTGGCACTGAATGACAAAGAAAAAATGGACTCAGGGCTCAGGAATACTTTGTAAACCCTTAAACTCAAAAGCCTACTTGAAGGAGACCTTGACCTTGGAGTTATCTTTCGCTAGAGCTGCCAAAAGAAAAATGGACCATTCTATAGGGTAAAAGTGTTCTGCTGGCTATTTTAAGGTAATTTAGTGGAACCTGGGCCTCTTCCCAAATCACAAATATGCCCTACAGGCTAGCAGCTAAAGACTCAGGAAAAAGTCCACTGCCTCCTTCCTGTCCTATAAACAATTAAGTTAATATTCTCTCAATTCACTCTTCCAATATTCTCAGTGACAAAGGTCAAACATTTAGTATTTTATTCAAGTCTCTTTAAATACTTAAACTTAGGATATGTAGAAAAACTCACCAGTACCTCCTTGAATATTTATTTAACCTTGATTGTTTTAAATATGCTTTACAGAGCATATTTGTTACAGGGCATCCTCATTCAAGAGTCATAGGGCATCAGAAGAATGAATTCCAGGAGGCTTCTTTTAGTTTTGTTTTGTACAGAGAATAGTAGGTTCTCAGAAAGGTGGCTGAAATGTTACCTCAAAGAGAGAACAGTTGTCCCAAGGTAAAAACCTAAAGTGGCTCTAAATTTGGTAAAGTGAATTTTGTTCCAGGTTTGATGACAAACCAGCAATGATCTGCAGGTCTCTGCTTTTATTACAGTCGGGACCTACTGACTTACTTTAATAACTGTAATCTCAAGTCCTGATACAGACAATTTGGAAACCCTCTACACAATGCTACTGGTTAAGGAATGAATTCTGTTCAACATATGGAAACTGCTACTTACTAGCTGTGCAACCCTGAACAAATTACTGACCCCTTTGTGCTTTAGTTTCCTCACCTGTCATGGAGATTGGTGGGGATGTCCAAGCTTTGGCCTGTGGGCTGTATGCACATCATTTGGGGACTGTTTTGCTTATCTGTGGTGTTGGATAACACGAAAAGTATGCACAGACCTTTTCTTTTGCTTATCGGCTTTTGTTAGTGTTTGTTTTTAACATGCAGCCCAAGGTAACTCTTATTCCTCCAAAGAATAGAGAAAAGGTTGAACACTCCTGAGTACTTTTCTCATAAGGTTGCAGTGAGGAATAAATGGAGTACTATACAAATGGGGCATGGAGAACAGTATCTGGAACACGGTAGACACTCAACTTCAGCCATTACTAAAGAGGTCAACTTCAATTACTGGTACTAAAGAGTCTTACTTTAAGCCCTCATCTGTCCCTACTTTTACCACCAAGAACATCAAGGAGCAATCTGCTACTATTGCTACATCTCACACTTCCAATCCCTGTGAACTCTTAGGGGACTGTCTGTACTCCACGCCACTAACATCAGTCTCTCAAACTCATGGTGACCTGTGGAGCCTATTGTCTACTTAAAGTTGCCTCCACTTGGCCACCAGACCACACACTGATGACTTCTCCTGAAGGCTCTTTCTCTTGACTTTTAGAACACATTATCACTTGTCCCTGTCCTCACTCCCCATCACTTTGATGATTCCCTTCATTCCTTTCCTGGTTAGGCATGTGAGGTCAGAAAGGTATGGGCTTGAGTCTGGCTCTACCAAATACCTTCTATGTGGCCTCAGATAAGTGACTTAATCTCTACACGCCTACATCTTCTCATTGGTCTCACAGTGATAAAAACAGTACCTATTTTTTTTTTATTGTTGGGGATTCATTGAGGGTACAATAAGCCAGGTTACACTGATTGCATTTGTTAGGTAAAGTCCCTCTTGCAATCATGTCTTGCCTCCAGATGGTGTGGCACACACCAAGGCCCCACCCCCCTCCCTCCTTCCCTCTCTCTGCTTTTCCTTCCCCACCATAACCTTGTCATTAATTGTCCTCATACCAAAATTGAGTACATAAGATTCATGCTTCTCCATTCTTGTGATGCTTTACTAAGAATAATGTTTTCCACTTCCACCCAGGTTAATACGAAGGATTTAAACCCCAACAATAAAAAAAAAAAAAAAGAAAATAACTTTTGTGACCAACTTAGTAAAACATTTGTATTGGAGAAAAAAAAATCAAATATGCCAAAAACAGTTGATCTACATTTCTGAGGGTGAAACATTTTAATTTTCTAAACTTTCTGAGCTATGTATTATGTCTACTGAATAAAAATTAAGATAATCTTTGAGAAAAAAAAAACAGTACCTATTTTTCACAAGGTCCTTTGTGAGAATTAACTGAAATACATACTTCTTAGCATGTGCTAATAGTGCAGTGTGAGCATAGTCTACCATGTATCATTAGTAATAACTGATTCATTCAGTCCATTTATTACAGATCAAGCAGGCGCCAGGTACTGCCTATACTTACCTGCTTCACAAATGATACCTTACTGTTAACCTAATCTTTCCCTTCACACCCGCCATCTGACCTGCTCCTCCTGAATTCACTGGGTTAGTTAGCAGCCCTACTAGGCTCAATTCCTCTGTGACTCTTACGTCTCAAGTGTTCATGGAGTCCAAGGCACTCCATCCCAGTAAGGCCTCTTTACTTAGCCCTCCATGTTATTTCTCATCCCTGTGGTCCTTTAGGTTCTGTTCAGTCTTATTGGATAATCACAGCAACCTGGATGGTTTTCTTGCCACAGGTCTGTAAGTTCTCTCATACCTCATCTTCTTTCCATAATGCTAACCCAATCATGTCATTTTTCTGTTTCCTTACTTTGCCGGCTGACCCACCGTACAACATGGGAACTAGAGAAAGCCCTTCTTCACCTACTCCCTGGCTACTCGCCTGCCACCCTCCAGAGGCTCCCCAACCTTTTTCTTTCTTGACAAGTTTTAGAAAGTCTTTACAGTTTTGTATGTTTCTTAAATTACTAAAGGTAGGGTAGAACATATAATAAATGAATTTGGAAAAATCAATGAATTAAAAGCTTAACAAGGGACACTATGTCTAGCTCTGTTCCTACAGGTGTTCCAACATCAGCAATAGCACTTTTTTTTTGCCCTTTTTGCAGCATCAATACTCAAATGCAAACCTAGCACTCAGGTTTTGGTGTCTAGCAATATTTTCTGCAAGAAGAAAGCAAAGTTCTTTGGGAAGTGGCAGATTCCCAGTTAAGCTTGAAATATCTTATTGTTGCCAGACAGTAAAGATACTGTCCGCAATGGTAAGGATGGCACTACAAACAAAACAAAGCCAGTTTCAAGTGCATCACTGGGCAAGTTGTGATATTTAGAACATCAGTAGTAATAAGATTTATCACAAAAATATAATAATTTTACATAAGTTTGTGGAAGCCAACCTTTTTTTTTTCTTGAGACAAAAATTTCACTATGCCACCCTCAGTAGAGTGCTGTAACATCACAGCTCACAGCAACCTCAAATTCTTTGTCTTAAGTGATTCTCTTGCCTCAGCCTCCCAAGTAGATGGGGCTATAGGCGCCTGCCACAATGCCTGGCTATTTTTTTGTTGCAGTTGTCATTGTTTAGCTGGCCTGGGCTGCGTTCGAACCTGCCAGCCTGGGTGTATGTGGTTGGTACCATAACCACTGTGCTATGGACGCAAGCAGAAGGCAGACTTAATGACAGACAAGAGAAAGAGTTAATATAAAATGGTGTTGAAATACAAAACAAAATTGATTATAAAATTGATGCTTAATTTATTTTATTGATTTCAGTTAAAGAAGTATTAAAATATTTGTGGATTTTCTTTGTCTCCATCTGTGCAGTAGGTAGCAGTGGGTAAATATAGGAAACCATGAGTAAGCCAAAGAATTCAGAAAGAGAGAAATGTACAGAAAAGACTGATGAGCATTAATAGTCAAATATATCCACTTGGTTGAAAAAGTGACAATGAAACATTCCAAAGTAGTGAATGCATCCTCTTCTTGGGAAATTGGCTATCTGTTCAGACAGGCTGGCATCTCCCAGGGGTTAGATAACTTGACAAATTACAATAAGATATTAAGAAGGCATGTGTGTGTTTCCAATAATGCTAACATGCCAGATGGATATATAATAAAGACAGGGTGGAGGATTATGTAAAGCTGGCCAAGCAAAGTAAAGGATTCACGGTTCTGGGAGAAAATCCATCCACTATTTAAGTGTGGACTTACATGTGCTGTTCACATGAAGCATGAAGTTCACACGAAGACCTTGTGAAGACATCCAGAGATTCAAGTTTGAATCACTTTGGGAGAAGAAACCAGGCCCTGCCCCACACCAAAAACCAACTGATTCAAAAACAAACAAACAAAAAAACCCCAACAGACTGACAACACAGTGCCCTTGCAAATATGAAAATGAGCACTTGATTAAATTAGAAAGATCTATGAAAGACTAAAGAAATAATGAAGACATAAACTCATGGTGTTGCTAGTTCATAACAGGTTTAAAAGTAATATTCTTTTTTATAATGGCTATTTTTGCATATGTTTTTTTCTGTTTAAAGTATCTAAAATACTCAAAATAGTCAGTGTTGTTAAACTGTGACTATAGCTTACATAGTTCAAGGAAATTCAATGAACTAAATTTCATCAACAATGTCTAAAAGTTGAAAAAAATTTCATTGTGTTTAGAAGAAATATTTAAAAAATTGAGCATGAAACCAAGTACAAATAGAAGTGTTTCCTTTCCATGCACAAAACCCCCATTGGTCTCCAAGGAGAATAATAGACATATTTTTATTTATTTATTATTAAATCATAGCTGTGTACATTAATGCAATCATGGGGCACCATACATTGGTTTTATACACCATTTGACATATTTTCATGACACTGGTTAACATAAGCCTTCCTGGCATTTTCTTGTTAAGATTCTTAACTAAGAATTCTAAGACATTTACATTCTACATTTACTAAGTTTCACATGTACCCAAGTAAGATGCATCGTAGGTATGATCCCACCTATTACCCTCCCTCCACCCATCCTCCCTCCTTCCCTTCCCTCCCTCTCCCTCTTCCCCATATTCCTAGGTTATAACTGGGTTATAGCTTTCATATGAAAGCCATAAATTAGTTTCATAGTAGGGCTGAGTACATTGGATACTTTTTCTTCCATTCTTGAGATACTTTACTAAGAAGAATATGTTCCAGCTCCATCCATGTAAACATGAAAGAGGTAAAGTCTCCATTTTCCTTGCCCGAGACTTTGTACACTCTGGTTACTCAACCAGTAATGCCCTTTTCTTCTATAACCACCTGATAATTCAGTCATCAAATGTCATTCCACCTTTTCAAATTTCCCTATTGTTTTTGATTCACTGAAAATTTTTTTTGCCATATATAATCTACAACAGGCAGAGCAGCAGGCTGGGAACACAGTCACAGACACATTCTCTTTCCACATGCATGACCCCACTCTGTGCCAGGCCATGGAGGGACTTATAGCCTAGAAACAGGTGGCAGAGTGCGGATGGTTAAAAAACACATGTGTAGGAGTATGTATGTGTAAATGTTACAATTAAAAATTAAACGATAAAAATTAAAAATTTGCCATGCAGTTAAATGAATACTGTGCTGCGACAGTATATTCAAAAGGAAAGGGACTGACTCAGGATCAGCTAGGAAGACCTGTTTACAGAAATAAGCTGTGATGTGGGGAGACAAACTGGCCAAGTCCATGTGCAAAGGCTTGAAAGGGGGAAAAACCCTTATGTGTTGTAGGAACTGAAAGAAGACAGGTGTGGCCATAGGAGGAGGAAAGTGGCTTGAGAAGACATTCATGAGAAAAGCGGGCACCCCGTTATATAGGGGCTTCCAGACAATGGTAATAAAGATCTTAAATGCAACTAAAAGTCATTGCAGAGTTTTAAAATAGGAGTAACCTGGACTGAGATAATATTTGAAATTATTATTATGGACTGTAGAGTCCAGGCATAGGAACGAGAGGGAGCCCAAAGAACAGTAAAGAAGCTGCTTGTTATAATTCAGGGAAGAGATAATAGTGGCCTATACTGGGATGATGTCTCCTGAAATAAGGGGAAGATTTAAGTAAGATATCTACCAATGGACTGACTATGGGAGGGGAGGAAAAAGGAAGAGTACTGAGTGAGTGCCAGGTTTCTGGCTTGAGCTGTTGGGTAGATAGCAGGGCAATTTACAAGATAATGAAAAGCTACCAGACAAATAGATTTACTTGGAGAGTAAGCAGATCTGAGAATCATTTTTGATAATGTTATGCTTAAACTGCCTGTGAGATATCCAAGTTGAGTCAATACGGCAAACAGACCTTCCTGTAAGGAGCTCTGTGGAGGAGTCTGAGATAGAGATAAAATTTGTCAAGTCATCAGCAAAGAGAGAGAACAGGAAAGGATAACCTTAGCTAAGAAGAAATACTGAAGAGAGAAGGGGAAAGGTTTGCAAGCCCGACCTTTAAAAATCTTAACACTGAGAGTGAGGTGAAGGGAAAATTGCCTGCTAAGAAAATTGAGAATAGTCTGAGAGGCAGAAGAAAAAACAAAGTGAATTTGGCACAATGGCAGCTAAGTCAGGACAATGTATCAAAGAAGTATCTAGAAGAGTGCCAAGACAATTTAATGGAAAAGAAGAGTTCAACAAACCACACTAGGACAACTATCTGGGTACATATCCACTTGCAAAAGAATGAAGCTGCACTTGCAAAAGAATGAAGCTGGACCCTGCCTTACACCATATACAAATTTAACTCAAAATAGGTGGAAGGCCTAAATAGAGGCTAAACCATAAAACTCTTAGAAGAAAGCACACATATAAATCTTCATAACCCTCATTTAGGCAATGGTCTTAGATATGACACCTAAAGCATAAGCAACAAGAAAAAGTACATACATTGAACTTCATAAAAAGTTTAAAAAGTAGGTTGTGCTTCCTCCTCCATGTTGGCAACACATGATATTGCAGTTATCAGTTAAAGTGTCTGGTGTTAGTGTATGTTAGTGAAGGGAAAAGAGCTCATCAAAGCTAATCTATTAACATGGGGTAGGAAATTAAATGGTCTTGGATTAAGACAATAAAAAGTTACGTTTGAGGCTCTAGGAGTGAAGAATTAGGTCTGAGGCTGAATATCTTTTGCAGTAAGCAAAAGCAAATTTGTTGTTTGTTTATTTTGCTTAAAAAATCTATCACATACTTATTTTCATATACATATATATGAAACATAGTTTCTTAATGTAACCAGAGAAGTTTTACTTTATTATTATTTTTTCATTAAATCATAGCTGTGTACATCAATGCAATCATGGGTACAATGTGCTGGTTTTATATACAATTTGAAATATTTTCATCAAACTGGTTAACATAGCTTTCATGGCATTTACTCAGTTATTGTGTTAAGACATTTATATTCTACACTTAGTAAATTTAACACATACCCTCATAAAATGAACCATAGGTGTGGTCCCACCACTTACCCTCCCTTCAATCATCCTTCCCCCTCCTCTCCCCTCCTTCTCCCCTTTCCTCTTCTTGGGCTATAATTGGCTTATAGCTTTTATAAGCTATAGCAGGGCTGAGTACATTGGATACATTTTCTTCCATTCAATTGCCAGGGCTAAAAGAATATGTTCCAGCTCCATCCATGTAAACATGAAAGAGGTAAAGTCTCCATCTTTCTTTAAGGCTGCAAATATTACACGGTGTATATATACCATGATTTATTAATCCATTCATGGTCGATGGGCACTTGGGCTTCTTCCATGACTTAGCAATTATGAATTGGGCTGTAATAAACATTCTGGTACAAATATCTTTGTTATAATGTGATTTTTGGTCTTCTGGATATATACCTAGTAGAGGAATTGTAGGATCAAATGGCAGATCTATTTTTAGATCCCTAAGTGTTCTCCAAACATCTTTCCAAAAGGAACGTATTAATTTGCATTCCCACCAGCAGTGTAGAAGTGTTCCTTCTTCTCCACATCCACACCAACACCTCTGGTTTTGGAATTTTGTGATGTGGGCTAATCTTATTGAAGTTAGATTATATCTCAAAGTGGTTTTGATTTGCATTTCTCCAATGATTAAGGATGATGAGCATTTTTTCATATGTCTGTAGGTTGTGAGCCTGTCTTCTTCAGAAAAGTTCTCTTCAAGTCCCTTGCCCAGCCTGAGATGGGATCACTTGTTCTTTTATTGTGTTTGAGTTCTCTGTGGATTCTGGTTATTAAACCTTTGAGTTCTCTGTGGATTCTGGTTATTAAACCTTTGTCGGAGATATAACCTGCAAATATCTTCTCCCATTCCGAGGGCTGTCTGCTTGCTTTACTTACTGTGTTTTTGGCTGTGCAGAAGCTTTTTAGTTTGATCAGATCCCAGTAATGTATTTTTGGTGTTGCTTCAATTGCCCAGGGCATCCTCCTCATACAATATTCTCCCAGGCCGATTTCTTCAAGAATTTTCCTTGCACTTTCTTCTAGTATTTTTATAGTTTCATGTCTTAAGTTTAAATCTTTAATCCAGTGAGAGTCTATCTTAGTTAATGGTAAAAGGTGTGGGTCCAGTTTCAGTCTTCTACAGGTCGCCAGCCAGTTCACCCAGCACTATTTGTTAAATAGGGAATCTTTCCCCACTGAATGTTTTTAATTGGCTTATTGAAGATCAAATAATGGTAAGTAGCTGGGTTCATCTCTTGGTTCTCTATTCTGTTCCATACATCTACCTCTCTGTTTTTGTGCCAGTACCATGCTGTTTTGACCACTATCAATTTATAGTATAGTCTGAGGTCTGGTAGCGTGATTCCTATTGCTTTGTTTTTATTTCTGAGTAATGTCTTGGCTATTCGAGGTTTTTTCTGATTCCATATAAAACAAAGTTATTATTTTTTCGAGATCTTTAAAGTATGACATTGGAGCTTTAATAGGGATTGCATTAAAACTGTATATTGCTTTGGGTAGTATAGACATTTAACAATGTTGATTCTTCCCAGCCATGAGCATGGTATGTTATTCCATTTGTTAACATCTTCAGCTATTTCTTTTCTTAGAGTTTCATAGTTCTCTTTATAGAGATCTTTCACGTCATTCGTTAGATAAACTCCCAAATATTTCATCTTCTTTGGCACTACTGTGAATGGAATAGAGTCCTTAACTGTTTTTTCAGCTTGACTATTGTTGGTATATATAAAGGTTACAGATTCATGAGTGTTGATTTTGTAACCTGAGACACTGCTTTATTCCTTCATCACATCTAAGAGTTTTGTAGTAGAATCCCCGGGGTTTTCCAGACTTACAATCATATATCATCTGTGAAGAGTGAAAGTTTGATCTCTTCTGACCCTATATGGATACTCTTGATTGCCTTTTCTTCCCTAATTGCAGTAGCTAAGACTTCCATTATAATGTTAAAAAGCAGTGGAGACAATGCTTGCCTGGTTCCTGATCTGAGTGGAAATGATTTCAATTTAACTCTATTCAATACAATATTGGCTGTGGATTTGCTGTAGATGGCCTCTATCAGTTTAAGAAATGTCCCTTCTATACACATTTTCTTAAGTGTTCTGATCATGAAACATGCTGGATATCATTAAAAGCTTTTTCTGCATCAATTGAGAGAATCATATGGTTTTTTATTTTGTTTATGTGATGGATTATATTTATAGATTTACATATATTGAACCAGCCTTGAGACCCTGGGATAAAACCCACTTGGTCATGGTGTATAATTTGTTCGATGTGTTGCTGGATTCTGTTTACTAGGATCTTGTTGAATGTTTTTGCATCAATATTCATTGCAAAATATTCATTAGTGATATTGGTCTATAATTTTCTTTTCTTGTTGGATCTTTTCCTGGTTTGGAGATCAGGGTGATGTTTGCTTCATAGAACGTGTTGGGTAGTATTCCTTCTTTTTCTATATTTTGGAAGAGGCTAAGTAATAGGTACTAACTAGTTCCTCTTTAAAGATTTGGTAGAATTCTGATATGAAGTCGTCTGGTCCTGGGCTTTTCTTTTTAGGGAGATTTTGTACAGTTGATGCTATTTCAGAAATTGATACAGTCCTGTTCAACACTTCCACTTCATTTTGATTAAGTCCAGGAAGGTGGCATGCTTCCAGGTGTTGGTCTATTTCCTGAGAATTGAGTTTCTTGTAATATTCATTGAAGCTTTTTTGAATTTCTGAGGAGTCTGTTGTTATTTTGTCTTTGTTGTTTCTGATCGATAAAATTGGAGATTTTACTCTTTTTTTCCTGGTTAGGTTAGCCAAAAGTTTATCTATTTTATTGACCTTTTTGAAAACCATCTTTTTGATTTATTGATCTGTTATATAATCCTTGTTTTCAATTTCATTTAATTCTGCTCTAATTTTGGTTATTTCTTTTCTTCTGCTGGGTTTGGAATTGGAATGTTCTTCCTTTTCTAGTTGCTTGAGATGTCCCATGAAGTTGTTAATTTCCTCTCTTTCCATTCTCTTGAGGAAGACTTGCAGTGCTATAATTTTCCCTCTTAGGACTGCCTTTGTGGTATCCCAGAGGTTCTGATAATTTATGTCTTCATGATTTTGTTCCAAAAATTTGGTAATTTCCTTCTTAATTCCATCTATGACCCAGCTATCATTCAGCATAAAGTTATTTAGTTTCCATGTTTTTGTATGAGTATGCAGATTCCTGTTGTTACTGAGTTCAACTTTTATTCCATGATGGTCCAAGAAGATGCAAGGAATAATTTCTATTCTTTTAAATTTGCTGAGGTTAGACTTGTTACCTAAGATGTGATCAATTTTGGAGGATGTTCCATGGGTTGATGAGAAGAAGATGTATTCAGTTTTGTTAGGATGAAATGTTCTGTAGATGTCTGTTAAATCCAAATGTTGAATGGTTAAGTCTAAAATTTCTTTGTTTAGCTTCTTATGGGAGGATCTATCCATCACTTCCAAAGGATTGTTAAAATGTCCGACTATTATGGAGTTGGAGGAAATCAAGTAGCTCATGTCTGTTAGAGTCTCCCTTATAAATTGAGGTGCATTCTGGTTGGATGCATAAATGTTAATAATTGAAATCCCATCATGTTGAATGTTACCCTTAACAAATATGAAGTGACCATCCTTATCTTTCCTTACTTTTGTTGGGTTAAAATCTATTGTATCTGTGAGTAAAATTGCAACACCTGCTTTTTCTTTCTTTTTATTAATATTAAATCATAGCTGTGTACATTAATGTGATCATGGGGCACCATACACTGGTTTTATAAACAGTTTGACACATTTTCATCACACTGGTTAACATAGCCTTCCTGGCATTTTCTTAGTTATTGTATTAAGACAATTATAGTTTACATTTACTAGTTTCACATGTACCCCTGTAAGATACACCACAGAACACCTGCTTTTTCTTGATTTCCATTTGCCTGAAACATAGATGACCATCCATTCACCCTGAGTCTATATCTTTTAAGGTAAGATGAGATTCTTGTATGCAGCAGAATGTATCTGGTCTGAGTTTTTGTATCCAGTCAGGCAACTTACACCTCTTTATAGGATAATTTAAGCCACTCACATTGAGAATATTGATAAGCCTGGTAGAATTTTGGGTATTGAGTTTTTCAAAAGTGCATATTTTGAATCCTTTTGCCACTGTGGAAGTTACAATTTTCTTTAATTTGGAATTTGATCAAAAGTGAGTTTACTTTGGTGGTAGAGGATTGTGCTGGTTATTATGGAGGATAGGTCTGAGAATATCCTGGAGAGCTGGTTTAGTTATGGCAAATTTCTTCAACATGTGAATGTCATTAAAGTATTTAATTTCTCCATCATAAATGAAACTTAGTTTAGCTGGATACAGGATCCTGGGTTGTAAGTTATTTTGTTTTAGAAGATTGAAAGTCGATGACCATCCTCTTCTAGCTTGAAAGGTTTCAGCAGAGAGATCAGCAGTCATTCTAATATTCTTCCCATTGTAAGTTATAGTTTTCTTACATCTGGCTGGTTGCAGAATTTTCTCCTTCATATTAACTTCTGTGAAGTTAATTATAATGTGTCTGGGAGATGTCTTATTTGGGTTGAGTTGTGCTGGGTTCTAAAACTGTCTGCTATCTGAATTTTAGAATCTCTTGGCATGTCTGGGAAGTTCTCCTTGATTATCTCATGGAGTAGAGCATTTGTGCCTTTCAAAGCAACCTTGTTGCCTTCAGGAATTTCTATAAGGTGAATATCAGTTTTCTTTGAATTATCTCAGAGCTCTCTGAAAGAATGATCCATTTTTTGCTCTCCACTTCTTTTCCTCTTTGAGCATTTGGGAGTGTTCAAAAGCTTTGCCTTCAGTGTCAGAAATCCTTTCTTCTGCCTGTTCCAGTCTGTTACTGAGGTATTCTACTGCATTTCTCAGATCTTTGAGGGCTGCAAGTTCTTGTCTCGCTGTGTCAAAATCTTTGGTGATTTTGTCTTTGAATTCATTGAATTCTTGAGACAACTTTTGAAAAACTCCTTGAATTACTAATTTCAACTTTACCTCCATTCTATTAATCTTATTTGCAATCCAAACTCTGATTTTGATTTCTGACATCTCAGCCATTTATTTATGAATGGGATTTTCTATTGTGTCTGCCATGTTGTTCCTTGGGGGAGTTGTTCTACTCTGGTTATTCATGTTGCCAGAGTTTTTCCACTGATTCTGCCCCATAATTATTTTTCACCATTTGGCTAGATGAGCAGGTAAGGTGAAGTTCGGTTGGGGGCTCTTGGAGTAGTGATTAACCAGACCTTTGCCCAAGAGCTGGGAGTGGTGTCTGTACCTTTTCCCCCTGGAGCTTTGGAAAGGACCTGTACAGTGCTATGGCCCGAGATACTGGGAACCTGCTTGCTGTGGTGGGGCTAAGTGGTTCTGTCTTATTTTGATGGTCTCTGTCCAATCCTAGTGAATCAATAACTCTGAGTTGAAGTCTCACCTTTTGTTTATTTACTTGGGGTTGCAGCTCACCTCAGCAGCGTTAATGTGCATTCTTCAACCTTCTGTCTTGGCTCAGCTCCAAACCATCAGCTTACTTGCTAAACTTCTGTCCTTTAACTCTCCTTCTGGATGGGAGCCTCTGGAAAGCTGGCTCCAGTCAGCCATCTTGAAGTTTTACTTAAAACTAATTAAAATTGTATCTTAAAACTGTTGCTATGAGGTCATGAAGTTGTTTGGGAAGTGAGCATGACTTCCTCATGTAAAATAAGTAAACACCCCAATTGTTTAAGTTGAAGGGCAATTTAGGGGTCAACCTCCTATAGAAAATTGTGGTCAGAGGGGTAGGTAAAAGGATTTAATTCAAGATCACACCCCAGGTAATGGCAGAGCTGGCCCCAGAAGCCACATTTGCTGAGTTGGAGAACAGGAATGTTTTCAACAACTCAGTCTTCAAGCCTTTTCATGAATATTATTTAAAATTAAAAAAAATATATGTGGAAGCTAAGAATCTGACAATTGACTTTCTTAAAACAATCAATGCTTATGTCCCTTTTGGACAGTGTTACCCTTACCTTTCAGAGGGCTTACCCAGTGAACCAGCTCACGATTTCAGTATATAGTACTTCCTAGCTTTGGGTGCATACTCATAAAATCCCCAAGTTTCAAAGTGAGGGTCAGTCACGCTTTACACACTGGCATCATGGGCAGCAGAATTCAGCATACAATTGTTTGAGCTGACAGTTCTTTTTCTGACTCTGTCTTATGCTGACACCTACATGAACTTGAGAGTCTTTTAATTTCTTGTTTTAATGGGTGAAGGTAAAATTGAAAAGCCTTCCTTGTAGACAGACTGGGAATATGGTGATGAATGAGCAGCTATGCTAACGTAAATACAATTTTTCCCAGGATGACAGTTGCAGGGGGATTTCTACCATGTCCCTGGTATCACTTAATTTTGATATTGATATGAAATCCCAATGGGCTTTATTAAAGGAAAGGATGCCCGACTGAGGACCTGGTTGTCTATTACATAGTTACAAGTGCAGCCCATTTCCACTTGTACTATTATTAGAAACTATAGTTTGCTAAGTGCCTGCTATAGACCAGGAATTGTGCTAAAGGCTTTATACTTATTATTCTATGAATCTTAATGGCAAACTCTTAAAATAGATACTATTATTCCCCTTTTAAGACTGATGAGACACAAAAACTTGCTTAAAATAATATTGTTAGTGATAAAATCTTAATTTGAATTCAAGTCTGGTTGACTCCTAAAATCACTGTTAGTATGCTAAGAGTTTCCAATTTCTTTCTTTCCTTTTTTTCTTTTTTTTTGAGACAGAGTCTCACTATGTCACCATCAGTACCGTGAGGTGGTGTCACAGATATCAGCAATATCAAATTCTTGGGCTTAAGCAATTCTCTTGCTTCAGCCTCACAAGTAGCTGGGACTACAGGTGCCCACCACAATGCCCGACTATTTTTTGTTGCAGTTGTTATTGTTGTTTTAGCTGGCCTTCGCAGTGTTCGAACCTGCAAGCCTCAGGGTATGTGGCTGGCACCATAACCACTCTGCTACGGGCACTGAGCCAGAGTTTCCAGTTTTTTAAAGGTACCCCCCTCTGAGGTATAATCCACAAAGAGTGGATTTTCATTTGTCCCAGGCATGTGACATTGCAGTTATACTTAGAACAAGAACATGGCATCTGCACACTGCTTTCTTCCACCTGATGTCTCCAGCCCTTTTCATCAGCTTAGGGACCTACGTCACAAGGCCTCTTCCAAAACTCTAGTTCTGATTCCTTGAGGCTGAGGGAGGTGTTCTATCCATGCTTACAGGGAGCCCTCTGTGTTTCTCTAATGGACTAGTTATTGTGATGCACCCAAACTGCAGGTTACTATAGCTCATTAAACTGGGAGCTTCTAGATCACAGGGGCACCTCTAGGCCAACACAATGTCTATTGATTAGTAGGTGTACAACAGAGGCCTGCCAAATGGACAGTGAATCGATCAAGAATGGAAGATGTTCTTAATTTTGCAAAGATGTGATGAGGTTACTATTTATACCTAAATCCTTATTTTCATTGGCATTTAGCTTGGGTGGTGTTATTCTAATTAGCACACAGAAAGATCAATTTTTGTATATGGTAAATAGAACTGCAGTAATACAGCATTTAAATTTTTTTTAAATTTTGGGAGAGTATTTTTAAAAATCCTGTCAAAGATATACTCATGTACAAAATACATTGAGTTGAAGATATTTGATTAATATGGAAAAATTTATTTTCAATAAAAAGTATTTCTAAAATCTTATGGTTCTGATGAGAAAAAGATGACACACTGAATGAGTGAAGACCAAAGCAGATTTTGCTTCTTTCTGTGTTTGTTCCATTTCAAATATGCAGGAAGGCACGTATTTCACATCTCCTCTGTTTAAACACCATGCTTTGTAAAAAGATTATGGATTGAAAACTCAATTAAGAAGAATGAATTTTCAGTATATTCCATCCCTAGCCAACATACAAGTTGAAATGTTAATAGAATGACAGACATCTAAAAGATCAAGATTTTTGCCAATTTAAGAATATTTTGTATTTCACTTATTGGGTGTATTCTAAACCTTTTGCAATCCTTGTGGAAAGCCCTTAGATACTGAGGAATGAATAATCCTCATACTTTTAAAGTAAGCAACTCTTACACACCACGTAATTCAGATGCTAATGCGCCCTGGAACTTACAAGGTGAAAAGGCTACACAGTGCTAAAGTGCACTGAAATGATGACCATTTGGTGGGGTGGGAATAAGGAGAGGAATTAAGGGATCAGTCTGACAGGGATCAGACTACTGCAAGTATTCCATGAAAAAATGAAAAGTCAATATAGGAATAAAAAGGCAGAGATTAAGAGATACCGAAGGAGATGATGGGTTTGTTAAAGATGATGTTTGCAGGCAATAAATTGGTCGCAGATTTCTAACAAGGGAATGGCAGAGTCTGACTGCAAGAATAAATTCAAGATACTGATGTGAGTTGGAGAATTTCAAAAAGTGCTTCTCAAGAGTTTTCCTCACGAAGTGCATGAGGGTCTGCAGAACTAATGGTAGGCATTCACAAAACTGTGTTTCATTTTCCTTCTTCTGAATACTTAGGAAATATGTATTTTTTAAGCCTTCCTTGCAGTTAGGTGGGTCATCTGGCCAGCAGGTGGCTGTATGCAGAAGCAGTGAGTGCTATTTCTCGGCTGAAGTGAGAAGCCCCCGTGTGGCTTTCCAGCTCTCTTCTTATCATAGAATTTGAGTTTAGAAGGCCAGTGTTGTGATGGTGGAGTGACAAAGATACAAGCATACTGGACCCTTTAGACCACTTAGAAGTTGCCCCAGAGAAGCAGTAAATTCATAGACCTTGTTGGAGTAAGAGATAATGTTTTATTTGCTAAGCTGCTGAAAGTGGAAAATGTTTGTTATTGTAGTACAACTGAGTTTTGCTCTGCCCAAGAAAAGAGGCAATGTTTACAATTTCAGCATATTTTGAAAAGAGTACTAAGATTTAGACACTTAAAAATTTTTTTTTAACTAAATCAAGTCAGTGACATTTTTATATGTGTGTATATATATATGTGGGAGGGGCAGAATTAATAAATGCATTCTATAAACATATAATGAATAAAATTAGCCACTCAACTATTAAAAAATATTATTTTAAAAGAAATAATGAGCTTCTTATTTACTGACTGACCGGGTCCTGCTCCATCGGCCAGCCAAGAGTGACATTATCGTAGCTCAATGCAACCTAAAACTCCTAGGTTCAAGTGATTTTCCTGCCTTAGCCTTCTGAGTAGCTGGTACTACAGGCAAATACCACCACACTTGACTAATTTTGAAATATTTTGTAGAGTCAAGGTATGACTATTGCCCAAATTGGCCTCAAACTCCTGGTCTCAAGAGATCAGCCAACCTTGGCCCTCTAACATGCTGGGATTACTAAATTTTATTTTTTGAAAGTCCTTTCATGGATAAAGATACCCATTTTCCACTTCCAATCTTATTAAAAGTGCTTTCATAGAGTGGCAGTGAGGTGAAAAATGTAGCAGCCAGATGTGACTGTTCAGCATAGTCACCATGACTTCTAGGGCACTAGAAGCAGCAGCAGGGAGAAGCAGGCAGTGCCTGTGCCTTTACTCTTCTCATGGCCACTCAGGAAAGCCAGCAGAAAGCCAGCTCATCAGTGAGTGAGCAATGGTCTTAATACGTGTGTACAAAATCACACTCACACTTTGGTCCTCTAATGACTGATAGTATGCCCTTAATACTGGCGCCATTTGAATCAGTATAGAAAGGGACTTTGTACATGTAAAATATTTATTTTATACTCAAGACCTGGTCAAAATATTAAAGATAAATAGCATTTGAAAATTCACAACTCAGAAGTGAAAAAGTCAATCATCATTCAAAAGGGTAGCTATTCAGTGATGAATCAAACATTCCTTATTTTAGTTTTTACAATAGGGAGAAAGATGGGCGGAGAGATAGAGAGCAACAAAAGAAAAACGAAGGTGAACAGGAGAAGATTTTTTTTTTCTTAATTCTTTAAATCTTCAGGGAAAAAGTCTTGCTTCAAGTAAAATCTTACATGAGTCTAATTAAGCGCTTCTACTGCAGGATGGAGCTATAATTAAAGCCTTACCTTATATGGCTTGCTAACTTGCAGCTGCAAGCTAAATGTTTTAACATATCATCATATTGGCATTGGTTTGACAAAATGTAGTAATCATTTCCTTTTGTGGACTAAAAGACATCAAGAACATGAATATTTTAATTCATATGTTAGCTGATACAGACATAATTATTAGAGGTTACAGGGTATATATGGCATTTCAATTTCTTCTATTCCCTTTTTTTGGTAGGTAATTGAATGCTTTGCTTATTGTAAATGAATGTAACTTGACACAAATGATCTAAAACAAGGGGTAGAAACAGTGGGGAAGATGAAAAATGGGACAAATTCCTAAATTCTGTAGAACACAGGAAAATTTAGTATTCTTTCCCTCCCCAAACATCAGTAGTAAAATTTAGTATTCTTAAAGATAAAAAAAAAAAGTGCTCCAAGAGCCATGCAAACGTGGAGGTCAATCAGACAGTTATTTCTATCAAAATATTTAAATTCTTACTCTTCCAAGAAACTAGTAGTATCTTTCTCCTTTTCTGTTCAGGAGTAGAAGCCTATCTATCATTTGAAATCTAAAATTACCACCAAACTACACTCTCATAGTCACATAATCACAAGTTCTTCTGTGGACATATGTGCACTTATGTTTGTGCTTTAGTCAAAAGCAAGAAAACAAACCAGCAAAATGTTTCTCTGTGGCTTTATGGGTGGTGGGCAGGATGAACTGTGTGGCCAGGCTGAAACTCTCAGGTCCGCGGGTTTTGGGGTGGGGTACCCTTAGAATACCTAACTCAACTGCCAACTTAGAGCTCTGCCACACAGGGACTTGTGCTCATTTCAGCAAGGATATAATTAATCTCTAAAACGAAAAAGAAGTTAACCAATAAGTAGGGCATGTAACATTGCTATTAATCAAGAGGTCTAGGAGGCTGCTCTAATACGACTAGCTGTAGATAAGCATCTGTACCTTGGACTGTCCTGCCCTAAGGGGTGTCTGCCAAACTGAGTCTTTTCCAGGGAGTGCAAGCTTAGGGATGCCCTGGTGGGCTGTGGGTGGCTGGAAATAGTAACATGAAAGGAAGAACTTGGGGTTTGGCAACCAGAACAAGTCTTTTCCTTCTTGTTAAATTCTGATCAAAGATCTGGATTTAGTTCCCCGCAACTGAGAGTTTCACTGAGTTTTAAATTAGCATCAGCATATCTGTTGTGGTCTGCAATTGTGGAACTGAAGGAAATGTAGACTTTTTTTTTTTTGTA
Source organism: Nycticebus coucang (assembly GCF_027406575.1). Classification (NCBI taxonomy): domain Eukaryota; kingdom Metazoa; phylum Chordata; class Mammalia; order Primates; family Lorisidae; genus Nycticebus; species Nycticebus coucang. The sequence continues at coordinate 29,349,400 of NC_069785.1, read as the reverse complement.
GAGACAGAGTCTCACTGTACCGCCCTCGGGTAGAGTGCCATGGTGTCACATGGCTCACAGCAACCTCTAACTCTTGGGCTTACGCGATTCTCTTGCCTCAGCCTCCCGAGCAGCTGGGACTACAGGCGCCCGCCATAACGCCTGGCTATTTTTTTGTTGCAGTTTGGCCGGGGCTGGGTTTGAACCCGCCACCCTCGGCATATGGGGCCCACGCCCTACTCACTGAGCCACAGGCGCCGCCCAGGAAATATAGACATTTTCAAAAATGGCTAGTAACTTAAAGGCCCTTCCACATCTTCTTGTTAGGTATCTAGCATTCAATTTCTTTTAGAAATGTATTGAGGAGGCGTCAAGTTTGAGCATGAACAACTCGGTTGGCCTTCCTTCTTTAATTCCTGCTATTTCTTACCCTCTTAAAATCCTCAACAAATTTTAAACAGTGATGCTTCCTACAGGTTGAGAATAAAAAGTCAATCAGGCTAAAGAAAATGAAGCAACAATAAAAAATACCCAAAAGAAAAGAAAAGGCAAGGCAAGAAAAGAATAGAGGCTCAGATAATCCAAAGTCCAACAGGCATGAAAATGAAGGCTGGAAACGTTACAAAGATCCCCCCTCTCAACTGGGAACCTGGCCAGGCAACCACATAGGGAGTTGAGTTCTGTGATTATGAGTGAAAGTTGCATGGTCTGTCCCTGTCTGCCCTCCTTCTGTTCTGTCTTCTAATTTTAAACATGTTGGCCTTGACAGCATCCTTTAGCAAAAAGATCAGCAGCAAGCAATATTGAGTCCTAAATCGGACATTTACCACACTAAGAGAAAGGAATGGAATTCCTTACCATTTTCTTATAGGTTAACAAATTTTATATAATCACAAAAAACATCACAGGGGGATGGAACCATATTCTTATCAATTTCTTTCTAATTATATCACCCTTAATATTTTCGAAGTACACTAAAGTCTCTTATTAAACATATCTGGAAAAAAATGCCATTTCTGACTAAAGGAGTGAGCACACCTTTTGTATAACGGACCAAATACTAAATATTTTAGGCTTTACTGGCCATAATGTCTCTGGTGCAATTACTCAACTCTGCTGGTGTAGTGTGAAAGCAACCATAGATAATATGTAAATGTATATGCATGGCTGTGTTTCAACAAAATTTTACTCACAAAATCAGGCTGAATTTGGCCCAAGGTTGGCAGTTTGTGAACCTTGGCTCTAGGGTCATATCTAATGATTTATCACAACTGGCTGGGATCCCCACATCACCAATTTGTGGAACACATGGTGTTGATCTACCTTAAAAAATGATTAGCCATGACCAAAAGAGAATTTGGCTCATCATGTATTGATACAATGTCCCATATTCTCCTTGGGAACTACCTTGACCTTTACTGTGTTTGTCAACCCACATACAGAAGTTTGCAATTAGAAAGAGTTTACATTCTGACATTTTCCTAGTTGATTGGGGGTTAATTTTCAAAAAAAGAGGGGGATATCCTTTCTCATTCTATCATTTTAAAACCAGAAGTTAACAAATATAACTTTGATGTTTTTTCCCTATAAAAGTCAAATTAATTCAGTAACTATCCTCTTTGGAATGGACTTCAGCATGGATTAACCATCCATTGAATGCATAGCATATATTCCTTATTAGTTTTGTCTAGAATTTTAGCTTTAGTTACTTTAAGAAAACATCCAAATTACTTTTAAAAATAATCATCAGGTAATTAAGTTTGGCAATGTATTATTATTTTTTTTTTTTGTAGAGACAGAGTCTCACTGTACCGCCCTTGGGTAGAGTGCCGTGGCGTCACACGGCTCACAGCAACCTCTAAGTCTTGGGCTTACGTGATTCTCTTGCCTCAGCCTCCCGAGCAGCTGGGACTACAGGTGCCTGCCACAACACCCGGCTATTTTTTTGTTGCAGTTTGGCAGGGGCTGGGTTTGAACCCGCCACCCTCGGCATATGGGGCCAGCGCCCTACTCGCTGAGCCACAGGCGCCGCCCTGGCAATGTATTTTTATCATATTTGTATCACTATCTACTCTTTGGGTTTACTTTGCTTCATGTCAAAGTATATCACTTAGTAGTTTTTTTTTTTTTTTTTTTAGCAAGGGTCTAGAGAATGGTGAATAATCACTCTTTGTTTTTCTAAAAATATCTCTGTATTTCTGTTATATCTATATTATAGTCTATCTGGGTATGGAATTGATAGTTATTTCTGGAACTTTGAAGATATTGATTTATTGACTTTTATTATCTCTTGCTGCTGAGGACAAGCCATCAGTTTGTCCTTCTATTGCAGGAAAGCTATATTTTATTTTTTATAGGTTTTAAGATTTTTGTCTTTATCCTGAATGTTTTGCTGTTTCATTGTTTTTCTCTAGGTAAGCTTTGTTTTATTTTCAAGTGTGGCACTTGGTTGTATTCTTAATCTGAACATTCAATTCAGAAAAAGTTTTAGCCATCATTTTCCATGTTTGGGATATATATATATATATTTCTACTTTTTTTTACCCTTTCTTAAATCATCTTTTTCAGAAACTCCTATGAGATAAATGGTAGAGCCTCTCATTTCACCTTCCCTGTACAACTACTCTTTTATATTTTTCATCACTTTGTATTATATTTTGGGTAAATTTCTCATTATCGTCTTCCTATTCATTAATTCCATCTGATTATATCTAGTCTACAGTTTATTCTATCAAATGCGTATATTTTAAAGATTATATTTTTCATTTCTGGAGTTTTTTCCTACTACCTTGTCTTTTCATTTGCTTTTATTTCTATTTTGTAACATCAGATTGGTTTTTTTTTTACTTCCTTCCTTTTGAGTATCCTAAATATACTTACTGTGAAGTCATTTTCACATTTCTCTTATTTCCATTTCATTTGGGGTAAATTCAACTTTCAACTGTCCTTTTTGATGTCTTTCTCATGTACTATAGAATTTGGTGTAAACATTCTTCTTCAGTGAGAGATTTTAATTTTTCCTTCTCTTCATTGCCTTGACCTTTTCTCCCTGTATAGCAGTTTTATTGTTTCCCATACTGGCCCCTAATGCAACCAAGACTGAGAGTGATGGCCTGAGGCTCCTGTCCTGGGTGATATTCTGGATACAGAACTAGTCTGGATTCAGGTCTTGGGTGGGAAACTATGTCTACTCTATCTTATCTCCCTGCAATAGAGATTCTTATAAGCCACTGACATAGGTCATGGTGTATTTGTAGACTCCTTTCATGGGCTGAGAAGATTTGGTTCCAAGGAATGAATCTGGCTCCATACCCTACTTTTAGTCTATACTGTAGTGTAGATTCAAACTTCCTCTTTCCAGACCTAGGGCTCAGCAGATAAGCAACTTCATTCCTACTTTCTGCTTTGTGATTCTGTTATGTTTTTGGTTTATGGACATACTTTTTCTTTTTTCCTAAAAGTGGCTATTCTTTTCATTTCTCCTATTTTGCATCAGATGGTGCTAAAGGAACCTCAAAATACAAATTTATAATGTCAAATTTCTCTAATATTCAATTTCCAAACATTCATTTTTGTCAGTACAGCAATAAATTCTACATTATTTAGCAAAGGTAATACTTATTTTTCCCTTTGTTTTTACTAGCAAACAAAGAAAAAGTTGATTATTTTTGACAGATTTGTTTATTTACTGCCTAGCTAATTGAAAGTGGATGGCCTCAAATGATAAGACTCAATGGGGGAGACAAGGGGTTGAGAAGCAACAGCAATTCAGTGGCCCTATCTATTTATCATCTGCATTACAACTTAATCTGCAGGTTTACCTCATCTTAATCAGAGAGAATCCAGCTATTTGTTTGTGCACATACTCAGCTATTAAAAGATGAGCTGAGAAGTATAACAGGCCCAAAACAGGGAGTCATAATGTTAAAATTATTTGCTTAAAAATTATTGAAGAAAGCTTTATCACATTGGTCCAAACTTCACTTCCTAAAAGAAGATTCGTATGTATTCTACTTCTAAAGGCTGCCTTACCTAAGACTTTGTTTTAATTACTTATGCATGTTGCTGGTCTATAAGTGTTTATTATGCACAAGAGTTGAGGAATATAAATGTACCACACTTTACATATGACATGTATTCCTGAAAATTTATGTGTGTGTTGAATTTTAACACATCAAATTACATTCCCCTTTTGAATTATAATTTCAAACGTGTTCCTAGAGGAAAATAAAATATGATCTGAAACATCATAAAAAGTAGAATTAGGAAAATGAACTTAACAGTCAAGGGCTTACCTGGAAAATAGCTTAATAATGATAAAGCAGTGTATTCCTTAATTCAAATGTTACATTGAAACACATCACCCAAAGTCAAGAGCAAGACTAATTGACAATGAAATGAAAACAGAATTTAATTTTGATGGAGAAATACTTAGAACGGTTAGACAAAAAGATGCTTTAAAGATAGTTACTTTGAAGAATTTTTTTACTTTTCTCTAATGGGGAAGGTGAAAAGAACAGATTGTAGAGACAGACTTGGGTTCAAATCCTGACTGCCTTGTCTTATCTGTGTGAGTTTAGGCTAGTTAATAATGTCTCTGAGGCTCAGTTTCTTCACCTATACACAGGAATGACAATAACTACTTTTTACAGTTAAATGTGAACTAAAAAAATTGCCTGGTATATAGTAGAAACTCAATGTGGCCACTGTCAGTGTTATCCTCACTCACTGGCTTTTTTCTTGTCTTCCGAGAAAGACATGACTTTTCTTCAAAGTCATGTTTCTCTATCTCCACTTCCTCCTCTGCCTGAATGGAAATAAAATTCAATAACAATTTCCCTCTACAGGAGGGAAGGCAGGACACAATAAGAAAACAGGTTTAAAAGAAAACATTAATTATAACATCTACCACTGAGGGCTCACTATGTTCCACAGCACTCCCTATGAGCCACTCTAAATGTTTATACATGGTATTGTTTAATCCCTACAATGACCCTACAGGATAAGCATGAGAACTCCATTTAAGAAGAGGAAATCAAACTTACAGTTTAAATAACTTATCCAAAGATCAGTAACAGACCTGGTCTGCTCAGTGAGTGACAGACCCGAAATTCAAACCCAGATGTGTATATCCAAAGCCTTTTTCTTTTAAATGACATCATACCACATCCTACCAGGAAGACAAGATTTATAAATACATGTGACATAATAAGAGTATCTATTTGGTCCACAGGCCCTCAGTTCCTGTCACCAAGCTTTTAAAACCCTTGGAATTTCCTGAGTGATAGGGGCGATAGGTTTTGTTGCTCATCATAAGCCCTTCACAACCATACCTGAATTTATGCTAATGAGGTAACTCCAGGAGGATAAGGGCTGGTTTCCAGAAGAAACAACCTAAGAGGACAGGATTGCGATCCACCCCTCCTCAGCCAGGGAGAGCAGAGGGCCTAGAAATAGAGCTAATCACCTGTAGCTGCTGATTTAATTGATCATGTTTACATAAAGAGACCTCAACAAAAACCTCTAAATGATGGGATCTGGAGAGCTGCCGTGGAGATGGTATCACGGGCAGAGAGAGTAGGACATTGCTACTCCATGGGCACAGAAGCTCCTGTGCTTGGGACACTTCTGGACCTGGCCCTGTGTGCCTTTTCATCTGGCTGTTTGCTTGTATTCTTTCTGATGTTCTTTATAATACAATATAAGCAAAGTGTTTCCCTAAGTTCTGTGAGGTCTTATAGCAAATCACCAAAACTGAAGACCAAGTCATGGAAACCTCCACTTTGTTGCAAAGCTGGACAGAAGTGTGGGTAACCTGAGGACTCACTGTTTGTGACTGACATCTAAGTGGGGATTAGTCTTAAGGGATTGAACCCTTAACCTGTAGGGTCTGTACTAACTCTGGGTGGCATCAGAATTGGATGAAATTACAGGATACCCAGCTGATGCCCCAGAGAATGAGAGAATTGCTTGGTGTGGAAAATCTACACATTTGGTGTCAGAAGTATTCTCTGAATAGAAACAGATCCTATTAGCAATAACACAACACTACAGAGAAGGGATTATGGCCCCTAAGCTATACAGAAAACTGTTCTATTAACATGGTAACTGCATTTCAGGTGCTCATGTTGAATCACTTTTAAATGTATGTTGAATTAAAGAGCTAAATCCATCTAGCTAATGTGAACTTGTCTGTAATGATTATGTGTGAAATAAACTTGACCTTGACATTTTATATCAAAGCTGAAAAGGGAATTGTTAGTCTCTCAATAGGAGCACCACCAAGTTATTGAAAAGTAGGGCATTGGGCGGCGCCTGTGGCTCAAGGAGTAGGGCGCCGGTCCCATATGCCAGAGGTGGCGGGTTCAAACCCAGCCCTGGCCAAAAACCACACACACACACACAAAAAAAAAAAAAAAAAGAAAAGAAAAGTAGGGCATCATGACCATTTTACAGGAAGGAAGATAAAGAATGCATTAAAGGAAAGGATAATTTTTAACAGAATCAAGTGACCTACAGTATCTCCATTATCAAAAGCTTTAAGTGTCAAGTACCCTAAGACCTCCCAGAAACTTGTAAAAACTACGTGCAATTATCAAGAAAAATTAAGTTCTTAAATAAAAAGGGCCAAAGTATAAATATATGGCTGGTAAAGAAAGAAGCTTCTTGATACTAAGAACATGGTAAGCCCTTTTGGCTACTTAAGTAGCAGGTTTTCATAAAAAGTTTAGGTGCTTTTAAATTTAAATGCCTTAAATTATAACAGATTAGTAGAAGTAGTAGATTCTATAGGGGGTATATAAAAGTATATTTTATGAAAAGAAGAAAATTAAATGTAGGACAATATAACACAATGGTGTTATTGTAGCTTTTAGAAACTGTTTAGGAAAATTGCTGCAGAAAATATTTCCAAAAATTCCTTAGAATTTAAGAAATTGTGGTAGGTAGAAACATGGCTTCCCAGACTTGGAACCTGTGATTAGTAAAGGGACTTTGCAGATGTAACTAAAAGTTAAGGATCCTGAGAAAGAAAGACTATGTTGAATTTGAGGCAGGAATGTCAGAGAGATTTGAAGGTGCTGTGCTGGGAACTTTGACAATGCAGGAAGAGATCATGAATCAAGCAATACAAGCAGCTTTAAAGGTGGAAAACGTGAGGAATCAAATTCTTCCCTAGGCCCTCCAGAAAGAGCACTACTGACTTATTTTAGGCCTCTAAACTTCAGAACTATAAGATAATAAATTGATGCTGTTCTTAGCCACTAAGCTCATGGTAACTTGTTACAGCAGCAAAAGGCAAACTAATATAAATGGCCAACTTGATAAATGTTACTGTGGCTAGCAAAATTAATATATACATGAACTCTGAGATGAACATTTGCTTTTAAATGATATAAAGCTTTTAAAAATATTATGTCTTATTCAAGTTTGTAAATCAGTAGCTTAAAGAAATATATAGGCATAGTATTAATACATACTGACACCACAAAAACTTTCTTACAATTACAAAGAGTGCCTTTCCCTTTTACCTGGTCTCCAAAAAATTCTAACATACCTAGAGACCAACCATCAGGACAAGCTTTGGTTTTTATCTCAGATGTGAGAATCTACTCTGACCTCGTGAAAGACATTTTTTTCCCCCTCCCAAGTCTTAGCCTCTCATAATGGGAACTGGGAAGAAGATCAATAAAACCAACCAACTGTGAGAATAAGGTCCATGGGACAGGGTAATATACTGACAGAGAGAATAATATACAGTAATATGGGGGAATAATCTCAAGATTAGATCTTTGCACAATGTTATCTGTGAATCACATTCTGCCCTGTTTAATCCTCCCTGTCATGAGATACATAAAACCAATACTGACTAGAATGTTCTCAATTAGGTTAATGAGGGAGATATTGATTCTCCTTGAGAGTTCTTTTCTATTGGGCATAGTATGATATTGTAGGTAATTATAGTAATTACATTTAGATTTTCAAAAAAGCATAAACATTAATAGATAAAAGTGAGCCAGAACACATTATAGGCAAAAGGTTTATCAAAGGGTCATAGAGATTAGTTACTTTCATTAACCAAGAAAACCATTAGAATGTGCAGAGAGGAAGCCACATTTTTAAAGTGGCAGCTTCCTGTTAGACATTTTTATTCTTACAGCTCCTTAGGATGTAAATTTATTTATTTATTTATTTTATTGTTGGGGATTCATTGAGGGTACACAGAACCAGGTTACACTGATTGCTTTTGTTAGATAAGGATGCACTTATATTTGTGTCCCACCACCGAAAGGTGTGGTCCTACACCCCTTGACCCCCCCAACCCCCTTCCTGCCTTCCCTTTCCCAGCTCTCCCCATCTCCCACCCCCCACTGTGTACTAGGACCTTAACTGTCTTCCTATCTAATCTACCTCCATAAATAGGAGCCTCCGTTTGGCTGGGTGTCCCCCCCTGTCTCAGGCTTCTTTCATTGGTTTTGACAATAAACTCATTCCTTAAAAGCACTCCAGTGACATTCTGACTCAAGACTAAACTATCTTTCCTTTGCACAATTAGCCAGGAATCTGATGTTCAATTGTAAAAGTGCTCTAGAGGAATTCTTATACTTACTGCTACTTGTAATTTTCATTTTTACAACATGATTCTACGTAGAACAGCCACAGAAAAGCACCAATCTCCTAAGTTCTTTGAATACCCCTTCTTTAGTAGCTTGGCTCATATTTTTACATGTCTGCCTGTATCCTTGAATGACTAACCTATTATGCCATTGAGATCTCCATCTCAAAATCTCTTAAAGTCCTTGTACTTACTTGGCCATTGTAAAATTTGTCTACATAACAATAAATTTGTTTTCCATATTTGCTCTGGTTGCTTACAAACTGGGAGAGTGGATGCCCATATATATTTGTCTTAGCTAGCTATAAACGGGGAGAGTGGTTGCCATATACAATGAATACCCAGTAAAATCTGAGTTTCTGGGTAAATAACAGATCGTTTTTTAGTATAAGTATGTTCTATGTAACATGTCCTGTATTTTTATTTGCCAAATCTGGTAACCCTAATGCTCTTGTTTCTTGCAATGAACCCAATCTTAGGTAGGCATATTGTAGGTAGAAGGGTGAGGAATGTCTACGCTCATAAATTTGAAGTCCCCACCTTCAGGTTTATATCTATATCCAAATTTCTAATAACTATCTATGGCACATTTGGTGATTTAATCTTATTTTAATGATCAGAAACAAGGCTGAAACTTTTAAAAGTTTAGGATATCATGTAAAAAAGTTTTAAAAGGCCATTTCTTTCATTTTTTTATTAAAAGTTTTAGAAATTTTACATTCCTTTGTAGTTTCTCAGGTCCTTCCACCCCAGATAATGAATAGAAGCATAGTTTTAACCTTGAACATTATATTCTGATCTACTGTCTAAAAATTATATACTTTGAGTAGTTTCCCTGGAAGTAGGGATGAAATTTGCAAAATGACCACTTTTAAACCACTTAATTGTTCTTGAGAAGTTACAGCTTCTCTTCACCAAAATTCTATACAGTTTGTAGCTCTTGATGCTTCTATGTTACAGCAGAGCAGAAGCTTATAAGTGGCAACTGCTGGTAGAGTTGCCACTTATTAATATCACTAAGATAAATAAGCACAATGAATTAAGTTTTTCATTAGGGTAAATCTTTTCAACTGAAGCAGCAGCCACTTTATTTCCAGAGATTATGTCTTTTTTATCTTTCAATGGTTAAAGTAAACTTTCTTTTATGAAATGGTAGTGATACTGAATATAGTTTTTTTACTGTCCATTAGAAAATTGGTTGGCAAACTTATGTCTCTTGAATTCTTTTAACAATTTTGTCTGTAAATCTAGAAGTTTGGGCATTATGCAGAATGTTCTTTATGTCTGTTTCAAAATTACCACTTCATTTCTAATAATATTAAACAGTTTTACCTTGGATTCATGTATCTCCAGTTTTCACAGTAGAAAGAAAACTGGGCTTAAGAAAATATTTTAGGCTGAGGACATGTTGATTAGAAAAGAATATTTCCATTCTCTTGTAAAGTTCAGAAAATGTGCTTTAGGTTTTTTTTTCTTCCTACCAGAAGATCTGAATTATGTGCCCTGATCTCTGGCACAGCGTCACTTGATATATTTTAAACATCATTGTTTTGGTAAGTCAGCAGTAACATATGCACTCTATAAATGTCAAACATAAAATGCAACACATTCGGCATTCAATAAACCACGGCAAACAACTCAGCATCCCAGATCTTTGAAATGTCTATGATATAGCTTAGCTCATTCTCATTTGGAACAAAGAAATACTATCATTGTTTTCAATTCTTATGGCCAACATGGATAGGGCTAGCTCAAGAATGTTTTCTTGCTTCTTTTGTAACAAAAGGCTTTTGATAAATAATGTTGGAAGAAATTATGTAATATTATAAATATGTAAATTACAATTTCTAGTTTTTTTTTTTAAATAGAATGTTTAGGAATTTACTGGCAATAATAAAATCTCATTTAATCTAATATTTTAAAATGTACTTTAATTCTCATGTCATCCTTTCAAGGTATTGAAAGGGTGTTATTATCCCTAAAAAAGAAGAGGCTGAGTATAATTTAAGCAGGTCAAAGTTACAGACTTAATAAGTGATGCCATCACAGGCAGGGATAAGTGAGTCTGGTTTGTGTTGTTTTCTCTAGATCGAGTTGTATATTTATATCTTTTGGTTGATTCTGAGAGTAAGAATATTTCTCATCTATTGCAGCTAATTTAACCACTGGATAGACAAATATGTCCACAATCCTTGTGAAGCTAATAAATGATACCTCAGAAGGACCCTTACATGGTGCTGATTTGGTGTAAGATTTTGATGAGGAGATACAATCTAAAAGCATTTAATGCACAAAGTAGCTCCTGGCTCGGGGTGACTCAGTGTAACCCACCAGCTGTTTCACAGCATGCATTTCAGTGTAGCTTACAGCCAGTGAGCAATGAAAAAAAAAAAAAAAACTGCATCTGTGACCCAATTTTTCTTTATTTTCTTGTCATTTATATCCATGCACGGAATTGGATGGAACCTAACAAAGTAGTCCTGGGTTGCTTCAATTTTCTCACTTAAAATAAAAGCATCTGTCTTTTACTTATCCCCTGGGAACAAGATGAGGCTGAATGGTTGAATCAGAAAATACGAAAAAGTACATACCTACCAAACATAATGACTAGCAATGCCATCCTAAATTTAAAAAACACACAAAAAATTCATATCTAGAAGCATTCTATAACTTCTATTGGAATGTCATGCTCTTAATAGTGTTGGGTTGACATCAGAAGGTAATGTTGCCGAGTCACATAATGCTGTAAACATAATATAATACGTATTTGATGAGGTGTGTACACTGGTGGGATCCCAATAACAAAAACAGGAAATTCCCTCAAAATGGGCTTTTCTAATCGCATACTTTAAATAGTATATGTACTGTTATTTTTATTGATGCATTTTTTATTGTTTCGATTCTTAATTCCTTTCTTTCTCCAAAAGGTTTTATTGGGATTCAGAAAACAATACCTCAAGATAAAGGGCTCAGAAGCCATAGTTTTTCTCAGACCTTTTCCTGCCCCTCTGTCTCTCAGGCCCATTCTCCCCTGAGGCTCCATAGAAATTAGAATCCTTCTTCCCCAAGGTGGGTCACAGTAGTCAGCCATAAAAACTAAAAGTATTACTCTATCCCCACTCCCTTTCCTTCTTTTCTGTGTAAAACCTGGCCTTAAAGACATCATCTGATCTACTTTACTGATGTAGGTGATAAGACCCCCATTCTAGAGAGGGTCCTGCTCCATATGCAGAAGGAAGGAACGTATTCTGGGAGAGGCTGAGAAGAGTCTGGACAGGCTTTGTTGATTTCTTCACTCAGTCTATTAGCATCAGTTTATACCCTTTTTGTTCAATCATTATTTCCACATGGCTGTTCATACTTTGTTGAACCTAAGTATGAAAATGGACAATTTCCTCCTTATCTTTGGGTCTTTAGTTTGAAGGCTCCTGTGTACATGTTAATACATTTATATGTCTTTTCTCCTATTAATTTGCTCCTTGTCAGTGATTTTCAGTGAAACTTAAGAGAGCAAAGAGGAAGTTTTCCCTTGGTCCCCAGGGATTCTATAAGGCAATTTTAAATGAAATATCATGCTGTCTAAGAAAAGAGGCATTGGCTGCAGTGAGGAGGATGGAGTGGTAGGAGAGTGGATGGTAAGTGTGCTTGTGCAGCGCACACATTAATGTAATTAACAGTCATTTACAGAGAACTTTCGCACATAATTTTTAATTCAGTCCTCACAAAGATCTTGTTAAACTGGTGTCATCCTTTCTCTGTTTAGCTGTGTCAATGTAAGGAAAAGAGCTTGTGCTTATTAAGAGAACTTGGAAAGTACAGTCTCCATTTAACGGATGGGGGAAAAGTGGCAGGTCTTGACTGAAACACTTGTTCTAGGTTTTAATAGCCGTGAGATCTTGGGCAAATTCCTCATGAATCATTTTCCTCATTTGCACCATGGTGGGGGATAATTGCAGTTTGTTATTTCGTTATTTTTCCAAGGGTAACAAAAATAGTCACTAGAGAATCTATGTCCCGGATTCCTCTTGTTATGGAGAACTGTAAGAAACATTTCACTGCTTTATTATAGCAGCTAAGAGGCCTGCCCTTCTCTGTGGCACTGTCTATGCAGAGGCATCTGGAAGCGTTATGGTGGTTTTAACACAGCTTTGTTTGTGAATTACTACCTCTAACATACATGCGTCTGTGTGCCTGCATGTGCCTTGCCCCAAGGATACTGACGTTTGAATAGGGGAGCAATATTACACTGATTTTATTCTTCAGAAATAAGCAACTCATTTTAATGTGCCCCTGGTGAGCTTCACCTCCAGAAAGCCTTTATTCATTGACAGAAAATGTTAAAACAGAAGGAAAAAAGTATAAAAATTATGGCAAATGTTACAAATTCACTTAAAGAACTTAGTTAATATATTGGCATTAAGAAAGAGAGGGAAGGAGGGAGGGGATGGGGCCTTGGTGTGTGCCACACCTTCTGGGGGCAAGACATGATTGCAAGAGGGACTTTACCTAACAAATGCAATCAGTGTAACCTGGCTTATTGTATCCTCAATGAATCTCCAACAACAACAAAAATAAATAAATAAATAAATAAAAAATGAACATATCAATCTCCTTTAAAAAAATAAGAACTCTTTTAGAAAGCACAGGTTGTACACAGCTATGATTTAATAAAAAAGTAAAAAAAAATAGTTTGTTACCTCACTTTACACTTGCCTATGCCTAGGGCACTTGACAAGGTGAAATGCTTGCACACCTCATGGAGGGCTGACCTTGCATTGTTTGGAAGAAAAGTACAACACAAAGTCACACTTTGATTGAATCCTGAGATTCTATTCCACCCCAGGGGAATCCAGGGCAAAGCCACCCGGGTTCCCTTTAGCATACAAATCAGCAGAGGCAAACGAGGGCCAGCTTGGCCTGGAGGAGACATCAGAGACATCTGTGTCCCTGAATTCTAACAGCACTCAGAACTCTGGGCTTTATACCGTCATCTGAAGGGCGGTGCACTGAAGGGTAATGCTTAAGAAATACCCTTTGATAATGATGAAAATATATGGCACTTCAAAATAGTCTGCTTTGTGGAAAAACAATCTGCCACATCCCAAATTCTGACTGTAGCTAACATTGAAACAAAACTGGATTAACTGTTCCAATAAGAGAGCTCATTTCACCGGGCCCTTGTCTGTCTGGCAAATGCTAACTGTCCTTTAAAATGCTGCTTAGCCATCACCTTGCTGTCAGGGCAGTGTTATATACCTGTTTACATCTGAGGTCTGCCCAGAAAGGTGACTACAGTTGGCCAAGGTGATTACTTTGTAGCTGGGTCTTAGCAGGTACATCGGTGCCCTGATGGAGCTTAGGAAATTTCCCACCAAATTATTAATGACTTCTTGGTATTTTGAGTTAAGGCCATTGGAGACTAATAAGCCTTTGGAAAAGAACAATTGACCTCCTTTCCCCTCCCTGATATCTCATGACAGGATGACCCAAAAGGTGCCATGCACAGGGAAAAACCTTTACTGACAAAATATTCATTACAATATTTTACAAAATATTCTCTCTGTTGTGGCTATCTCTCTCTACAGACAAATGAAGTCCTCTCTCCCACTCATGGCTAATACATTCTGAGACAGCCACTGCTATATTTTTTCCTATCTATGCTGACTTTTGTGTCACCTTGTTTTAATGTGGCATTGCAAGAAAGAAAATCAAGAATGCCCAAATAATTTTAAAATCAAGACCTGGCCCAAATAATTTTAAACACAATACCCCTCTCTCAGTTTAATATACAAGTCAATCTGTTTTCCTCACTCATTTATTCTCCCAAGTATCTATCTATTCATACTCTCTAGCAACATTTTCCGGTCCCTAAACAGAATTATCTATAGTCCTCATCTTCCTCCTCCCCTCTAAAAAGCAGCTATGAAAAAATACAGTAGAACCTCCATACTTGACTACCTCCCTACATTGACCACCTCCTTATGTTGACCTTATTTTCATCTATTGCACATGCACCTCATGTATGTATCAGTATAGTAGGCCACTTCTGTATGTTGATTAATTTGTTATAGTCCCTTGGGGAGTCAATTTACAGAGATCCCATTGGGATGCTGAGTAACTGCACTGTAATTCTCACTATGCGCATGGCGAATAAACCTTTCTCTTAGTAATCTGTCTTAATTGTGAGTGGATCTTTCAGCAGCAAACTTTTTTTTTTTTTAGCAGCAAACTTTTTTAGGGAAAGGGCAAGTTTCCCTTCACGCAGACAGTGCTGAGTAAGTGCTTGTGGGACCAGTGAGGAATTGGTCCTCAGACAGTAGCAAGTGGAGCCCACTGAAGGATGGCCCTATGAAACATGTGAACAATGGAAGATCAATGAGATGAGTTAGCTAGGGTGTCTGGGTACAGAGTTCAAGAAAAATGCTAGGATATAGTTCAGTTTATGCTTGCCTTGAAGAATAAGTCATTTTTTACCCCTGCCAATAATTTATAGCACTTATTGAAAAAGAAAAAAAGTTTGCAAAGAATCTACTTTGTGGTTGTAACATAGAAGTAGCCAATATGCCTAAAGAGTTTTACTATTCACAGGAGCTGGCATAAAAAAGAAGACCAGGCCAAGAGTAATCAGTATGAATGGTCAGCAAATAAATGAAAGAGCAATGTGGGATTTCTTCACATACTACTAAGAATAATAATGTAGAACCACAAAGTCTCTCTTGGGACCTTGGCCTACTATAACATGCCCATTAACTAAACTGATGCTCCATTTGGAGCAGACCATGTCTTTTCAAAATGAAGTAGCTGAAACCAAGTCTCTCCTCTAGAATCTGAGGTTCCCCACGTTAACTCCTCTGAGGCACCTTTGAAGGACAAATGTGTTATCACAAGTATAACAGTACAACATCATCTCTACTTAGAACAAACACAGAGAAAACAAAAGCACCATCTCAGAAGAAGTAAATCCACCCATGTGAACCTGCGACTTTACTTTCATGGTCTGCTATCATTTGTGATGCCATCTCCCATTTTAGCAGCTGGAATTGGTTCCATGCATCTCTGTAGGTAGTTACATGGCTTAGGGACCCAGAAACTAAATGAATGGCATTGTAGTTCTGCCAGGTGACTGATGTTTAAAGAAGTAAAAAGGAGGTGGAGTGGAGGTGAACAATGAGCAAGGCTTGAGGACTCTGTCCTAGCTTACTGATCCTTTAACCCTGAGAAGAGAAGACAGCTGCAGCGATGATGACAGAGCCAGGAGAAGAAGCTTTTATCTCCACATTTCATTAGCCTCCTTCCTTCTTGCCATTTATGAGGGCCCGCAAGTAGCTCTGTAGGCTTTACTTGTATCTTTTCTGAACTAGCACCAGCAGATCCAAGCATCACTATGTGTCCTCTAGAGACAAGGAAATATCATTTTGGAGGAAAGATTTTCAAACACACCAAGGACTCTATTTAATTTCTGTTTAACTCACTTTAAAGAGAGAAGAGAAAAAGAAAAATAGGGTCACATGGGGTTTATATAATAAGTAGAAGACTAGAACTGCAGGAAATTGTAGATATTTGAATGATTAACACAATGCAGGATTGGTATTAGAGAGTTGGTCAGCGAGGGTCAGATATGTTTCTAGTTCTCTGACCTTGACAAAGTCTTTCAAAATTGCCTGGCCTCAGTTTTTCCCATAGCAGGGTTGAACCAGATACATATGTGAAAATAAATAAAATCTAAAAACTGTTGGAACTCCAAAAACACTTCAAGGTTTGTGAGAGATATGACTGTAATCTGAGTCATGAGGCATATTTTGCAATTCTACTTAGATTGTAGCTTAACTTCCTCCTGGGTCTTGTTCTGGAAATGATAGGGAAAGACCAGAGCCCAGACCTTCTCCTTCTGATCACTGATCTATGTTATAGATTAACTGCATCCTTTACTATCCTGTCTTAACTCAGGTCAGAAGGCGACCTGAACAAGGACCATGAATAAGAATCTTTAATGTAGAATTTAAAAATACCTTTCCTGAAAGAAAAGGACCATCTTCACTGATCAGGTCATTCTAACGATGCATTAAGCCCTATGTAGAGAGACACTAAAATTTTGTTAAAATTTCCTAAGCTTTGTCTATATAAACCATCCCAAATTTCTATAATTTGCACACTGACTTCTATTCTTTGGAATATGTACTCCCTGGGTGGGCCTGCCCTCAACCTCTACCTTGAATAAACTCTCTTTAAACTGGATTCTGGTTACTGTAGGTTGACGTAGAGAACCTGGGAGGCCCTATGGGTGGCCAGGGCTGCTTCATCTTCCCCATGCTTTCATCTATTTAATCTACTGAAGCTCTGGTGGACAAAAACAAATAACAGAAAGCAAGAAAATTTTAAAGGTCTTTGATGACTCTATTCTTAGGATGAAAATATAGATTAAGAGTTATTATTTGAAATAAATGCTTATAATAAAACTATAAAAAAGTTAAAACTATTCATAACTTCTGATCTTCTCTTTTCACCTCTGTTTTTTAATACCTAGGGATATGCTAGATAAAATAGTTCCAACAATTTTTGCATAATTCCAGCGGCACCATTCATAACAAAGACAACCTCAATGATGTCCCCTAGAGTGTGCCACTCTGTGAACTTAAGATGCTTTCAGAGTGGAGTGGGTCAGTGTTGGCATCTTACCTCTACCACTAACTAGACATATAAGCTATTTAACAATCTCCAATCCTGTTCCCTTCTCTATAAAATGAAGATAATAAATCATATTTCCAAAGGCTGCTATAAAAATTAAATTAGATAACATATGTATGGAAACCAATTTAGGGCAGCATACCAATATCAGTGTTAATTCTCTAAAATCACAAAACTATCCTATTTCGTTGTACATGTACAAAAAACCAATTGTGTCTAGGACTTGTGGCCCACACTATAAAGAAGAGACTGACCAAAAGATATTGTGAAACTGAGAACACATTTCATTTGCTAAAGATGCAGAAGGCACCCAGGAGTTACACAGGTCAGAATGTAGTGACCCCAGAATCACATATGTTTTAGAACTCACAACTGTGATAACTGGCAGAAAGGAAGACTAATCAGCACAATAATCTCTCAGGGTGTGCTGGCACACTGTTTTAGAGGATAAGCAACTGTTTAAATAAGACAGGCTGCATTTGTTAAGGACATGTGTACTGCCAACACATTACAACATGTTTAATTCAAACTTTTTTTGCTTTCCTTAGGAAGCCAAAACTTGTCAATATTTAATAGCACTAAATCTTTTATTTGATTCTTTGGTTAAGAAGCAATTAACCTACACAATAAAACTATAATTTGGAAGTATATATTCTCAAAATGATAGAACTGAAAGACACTCTAGATGTCATCTAGTCTAACCACCTCCCATCACACCTGCGAAAACTGAGGTCTGGAAAAGATGGGAAACACACCCACAGTCGCAGGAGGCAGAGCCCATGCTGGCACTTGGTCTCTTTGTTTCTTACTGCAGGAAATTTGCCTTTAGCTTTATCCAATACACAAACCCACAGTTTGACATATTGGACATATGGGTTCTCATTTTACCTTTGCATAATTTGGGGTTTATAAGGCAATGAATAACACCCACGGGACTGGGTCAATGATTGACCCCAAGCCAGGGGTCCTCAAACTGCAGCCCGTGGGCCACATGAGGTGGTGTGATTGTATTTGTTCCTGTTTTGTTTTTTTACTTCAAAATAAGATATGTGCAGTGTGCATAGGAATTTATTCATAGTTTTTTTAAAACTATAGTCCGGCCCTCCAGTGGTCTGAGGGATGATGAATTGGCCCGCTGCTTAAAAAGTTTGAGGACGCCTGACAGAAGCAGTCGGGTAGGACAGTGTGAGGATATTCAGGAAGGTAAATGAACATTGTAGGGGGTCTGTCAGTCTGGGATTTGGGTAGTGGCCATTAGGGTCTATTAAGGGACCATGTGTAGAATTATTCTCCATATCTAGGATACAGCACGGTGACTAGCGGGTAGTAACTACCTAGTCCTTATTTGTTGTGTATTTGATGAGTAACTGTGAGTACGCAAATGAATGAATGAAAGTACCCATTCTCAGAGAAGAAATGAGAGCGGTAGAGGCAGCAGGGACAAGGGACTACCTAGTATAGTCCATTCTGGGAAGAGGAAGAAGAGTCAGCTGAGCCATCCCTAAGTTCAGCAGGAAGGAGAGACCCCATTCCTCTGCATGGACAGTGAGTCTGTGGCCCTTTTGCTCTGTCCACATTTCCACGCTGAGGGAGAGCAGCCGTTCCCATGACTCTAGGTCTGGTACTGGCTGTGCTGCTCAAGATGGAATGTGAAGAAATAGAATGTTTGAGGAGTCTTTCTCCAAGAACAACAGAAATTTCAAATATATAATGTCACATTATTTTTGCAGGAAACAGTGCTTACATGTCTATGCATGCAAGCTCCTGGCCACATGGATGTCAATCCGGAAAATGTTTCACTGTGGGATCAAGAAACAATTCTGATCCCAGGCTGGCAGAACAAACCCCACCTGAGGAGGGATGAGGGAAACTTGGGATTTCCTGGCCAACTTTCTTTCTATTCATTGAAAACGTGGCCATCTGTGGTCCCAAGCCTGGTGTGCTTCGGTTTTCTGCCAAGTCTGTTAAGGCTGGACTTCCAAAGCCAGAGTCTTCTGAGAGCACTGGTGGCACAGACATGACAGAGAGCTGTAGCTCATCACATTTTCCAAATAGGTCATGTCTAATATTTTTCGCCTTCACGCCACAAGATATGGTCACTTTGAAGAAAATATGCACCTCTCATGACCTCTTGTATTTTTCTAGGATTAAATAGAAAAAAAAATCTATAATAATAGAGTGTGCATCAAGGCCGAAGGAAGACCTTTCAAGGTGCTTGTGATGTAAACAACTTCTTGTTTAAGAGAAATGCCAACCCTTGGTGGATAATAATGATAATAATGAAGAATTGACTTCTCCACACAACTATTAGCAGACTAATGGCAAAATAACAGTATGTTTGTGAGTTGCTAAGATAGAACAGTGGATTCTGCCCCATGTCCGTATGAAAGACTATACACCCCAGAGAGGTGTGCTGTCTTTAATGTGATTTTCACTTAACTTTTGATTAAGACAAAGAAGGTGCATTTTAAAAAAGAAAGTCTGTTAAAGCCAAGAGAATAGGCCAGGCATAATGGCTCATGCCTATAATCCTAGCATGCAGGGAGGCTGAGGCAGGAGAATCCTTGAGCTCAGCAGTTTAAGACCAACCTGAGCAAACGGAGACCCTGTCTCTACCAACAACAGAAAAATTAGCTGGGTGCAGAGGTGTGTGCCTGTAGTGTCCTCTTCTCAGGAGGTGGAGGCAGGAGGATCACTTGAACCTAGGAGTTTGAGGTTGCTGTGAACTCTGATGATGCCACTGCCCTCTACCCAGGGCAACAGAGCAAGACTCTGTCTCAAAAAATCCCCACATCAACCAAAATAAAACAAAACAAATCCCACCAAGATAAGAGCTCAGTGAAAACACCAATACGTTTTTCCCCAAGTCAAAGTTGGCAAAGCTTTACCTACAATATTTAGCACAATTTCAAGTTTTTTATAAAGAAATGTCACCTACAAGAAATGTGCACAGCTACTTCTAGCTGTTTCTCATTATGCTGCCACTCGCCCTTCGCACTGGCTAGTAGCACTCATCCTCACTGAGGCTCTGTATACCATTTAAGGACTAAATGAGCTCTTACTTGAAAGAAAGGGATAGCACCTGTTGGGATTTTTATATTAATACTTGTAAAACATCTTGAGATATGAAAGGAAAAAGCAATCCAGAAAACTGTGTTCCGCAAAGAAATTATAGAAAAGGTAGTAAAGAAACTAAACTAAAAGGTTTTCCTAATAAAGGGACTGGTTTTCTCCTGTGGTATGAGTAATCTGAGCTAAGTGGCTAATTCTTCCAAAAAGACCAGCTTTTGGATAAGAGTGAAAACATCACGGTGTCTAGAATTAACATATAATGACGTTAGAATGGTTCTCATGCTGTCCGGCTCTGAGTGTTCTGATTCTTCTCTTGTTTTTGCCTTTCATTACGCTGCTGAACACCTGATTTTTTTTTTTATGTAAAAGAAGAGTGTAAAGAAACAGAATGACGAAAGTCCCACAAATGTCCACTCACCTCCCATAATTTTGGATTGGCAGTTAATAAACTCCGGCTTCCTGTCTGTGAGGTATCTCTGGCAGGTGTGGTGGAGAATCTGGAAGAAGGTGCATTTTTCTGAGGCTGTGCTGGCTACCCACTGGTCAAAAGCATTCTCAAACAACAAATCAAACTCTGCAGAATCCTGCAAAAAGATAATGGAATAACTACTGATCTTGATCTGTAAAAACTGCTGCTTCCAGCCTATCCCTGGTCAAAAGATTCAAAAAGTCTAAAACAAAGACTTTGACCTAATCATAAGGCTCGTCTTTATTAGCATCTAAGCATATGGAGAAGCCACAATTTTCTGTTTACCAAGCAAATCCCCAAACTTACAGTATTTATAGATGTCCCTCGGTAGCTGGTATCACAGACGTTAAGGCAGCCTAAATACACACTGACTGATGCCAGCACTCAGACAACGTATCATCTCCCCAATTACATGGGAAAAGGATTCCTTTAGGTTCTCAGCAGTGACTTATATTAATCTTGCTCCTAAACTTTGTAGGAAAAGATTCCCTTTTATTACTTTAGCATATAATAACAATTTACACTTTATTATTCTTCATTATTGATGTTTTGTGTGTGAGAGAGAAGGGGATGTACTTTGAGCAGCTGATTCATAAAGTGCTTCTCTTATTAAATCCAATAGAATTTTAATACATAATTTTTTTATTAAATCATAGCTGTGTACATTAATGCGATCATGGGGCACCATACACTGGGTTTATAGACCGTTTGACACATTTTCATCACACTGGTTAACATAGCCTTCCTGGCATTTTCTTAGTTATTGTGTTAAGACATTTATATTCTACATTTACTAAGTTTCACATATACCCTTGTAAGATGCACTGCAGGTGTAATCCCACCAATCCCCCTCCCTCCGCCCACCTCCCCCATCCCTCCCCTCGCTCTCTCCCTTCCCCATATTCTTAGGTTATAACTGGGTTATAGCTTTCATGTGAAAGCCATAAATTAGTTTCATAGTAGGGCTGAGTACATTGGATACTTTTTCTTCCATTCTTGAGATACTTTACTAAGAAGAATATGTTCCAGCTCCATCCATGTAAACATGAAAGAGGTAAAGTCTCCATCTTTCTTCAAGGCTGCATAATATTCCATGGTGTACATATACCACAATTTATTAATCCATTTGTGGTTCGATGGGCGCGTGGGCTTTTTCCATGACTTAGCAATTATGAATTGGGCTGCAATAAACATTCTGGTACAAATATCTTTGTTATGATGTGATTTTTGGTCTTCTGGGTATATTAATACATAATTTTTAAGGTACTATTCATTTATTTGGATTTTTGGTAAGTAGGCCATGCCATTGGGTGGTGCATTAGGAGATAAATGAAGCTTTGATGAACATAGTCTTTTCATATTGATAACCATGGATATGATTATCTGAACTCTGCTGACAAACATGACTGGAGGGAGCATTTCTTCCATATGTATCCCCTTAGGTCCCTTCATTAAACATGATGCACATATTTGTAAGTTCTCATAAGAAACCAACAGGCATCAGGAATTTTTAGTAATATAACTGAAACAGAGAAATAGCCTTATTAAGAATGATTCAAACCACCACCACCAAGGTCAATCAGAGTCATCTTGTGAAGAGAATTCCTTCGCTCAGCATTAGACAATTCACTCACCCTATTAGGATCGATACCATTAACCTGGCGAAGCTGCTCAAGCATCCACTGTGATCTCCGAACAAACGATGTGGAGCCTTCGAACTGCTTGACCTTCGTGATGGATGCCTGCGTGGGTTTCTTGTTTGTCACTGCCAAGAAAAGATCACTCGGATCAGTGCACCTGCAGGTTGGTGGTTATTTTCTCATTCAGTGTTGTTTCTGTGAGAACCCTTCTGAGCATATGGACATTGAAGGGGAGGGGGAGACTGTTAAAGAGTATGTGTGCCTTTGGTGAAGGGTAAACACAAAAGGAAAGAAGTTATAATCTCCACTCTCAAGTTATTTACAATGGAAGTATAATTGTAAGGGCTGGTCCATTTTTGTCTTCATCCATTCAAACTGAAAAATACTAAGCACCTTCATGGGAGGCTACAAGTGCACAGTTGACAGCTTGCAGGGAAAGAAGAGTGCCCGCTGACAGGCATCTGGTAGGGTGCATTAGGAAAACTGATTTTGAAAGGAAAAGATGGTTACTGATCCCCCAGAGAACTACAGGACTTATTTCTAGTTTTATAGTTCAGTGTAAATAACTCAGGTTTCAGTGACACGAAGTAATAATTCACTAAAAAGAAAAAAAGAGAAAGAGAGAGAGAACTATGTGGCTCTATAAATTGTCCAGTTCTGTTTATATCTTTGTATCTAGTTTCATATCTAGTTTGCATCTAATTATGATTGTATCTTGCATTCTGGGCCTACTTCTCATGCAAATTCCTGAAGTCACCAGGACAATTTCTCCTCCCAGCCTTAGTGACTTTTCCCCCCAACTTCTGTGCTGAAGATGAACATCATCACCTCTCAGACTGATGCCAAGCTTCAGGCACCAGGAGAGAGGCTCCCTTTATATGTGGGTCTGCTTGCTTTGTGACTTAGAAGACTCAAAGGTGGAGAGGTAGCTGAGAGGCCCCAGAGGTAGTGGAGAAGTACTGGAGAGGCACCAGGAAAGAGGCTTCCAACAAATGTGGGTCTGCTTACTTTATGACTTAAAAGACTGAAAGGTGGAGAGGGTAGGTAAGGGTCTTAAAAGGGCTTCCCTAAAAGATCCTCCTGTCTTCTGGCCAAGGAATTAGTGAGTTTAAATCGAAATGAGGAGGGTAAACAGCGGGAGCACACCTATGGTGCATATTGCAAGGGTACAAGTCAAATCTGTCAAGTGTAGAACATAAATGTCTTAACACAATAATCAAGTAAATGAGGTGAAAGCTATGTTGATTGGTTGGATATAAGCACGTCAGATTGTCAACACACTGTACCCCACATATGCATAAATGTATTCATGATCTATTTAATAAAAATTAAATAGAAATGATGCTATGAAGGAAGTAGGAAAGTGGAGATCACCACTGGCTGTTATGGAGTTGATCCTACTCACTGCCTTGCTGAAGACGAGGCATCCCTGGCACAGTCATTCTCTGTCTCAAATAACCCCACGGATTCCATGTTTTCAAATAACTCTGCTCAACAGATGTCAAAAAGATTTCTTAAAGGACAAAGGACAAAAAGCACCTGCTTCAGTCACCATTGGTGCTAGAAGACTCTGTGGTTCATGTGTCCCACCATGCCTACTGCAGTCTCAGTGTCTGGGGTCACTAAAGGAAGACAGCAGAGACCCAGAGAGAGGGATAAAAGGTGGTCGCTCTGCCTTTAGCTCTGGTGACAACCTTATTTTCCTGCCACTGAAGACTATCTTTACTGCCTCAGTACTATCTTCTCCTTTTGCTCCTAACCAGAATTTAGCAAAGATTATTTTTAAGTTCAACTCATGCTTTGGTTTATTACTTATTATTTCAGTTATATTTGGCTCAAAGTTTCTGAGTATTTCACACCAATTACGTTTACTCTTATGGCTAAGAAGTCACTATTCCCTTAACATCCACAGTCAGTGAAAATGTTATAGTCTTCTATTCACGAATGGGCTCTCTTTAACAGGCTCTCTGTAACTGTTAAGTCCCATTCGGAATAATCATTTCCCTAACCGAATTCAGGCAATAGGAGCAGTCTGTGCAGGACTCTGTCCATCTATCTAATTTGATTCATTTATTTTTTGTGTCTCTTATGACACAAATGATCATGCCCTGCTCTTATATTTTAACGTTAAAGAAAACAACACACCTGGAATATAGGCAGCTCCTACAATGTGCTTAAAAGATTAAAGAATGCTTTTCAATAACAGGAAACAGGGGTTCCTGTATTAGACACACACCCCTAAACACACACATAGGATTTCCTCCTTTGTTTATGTAAATCATGCGACAGTTAAATATCTGGGAAACATGAAGGTTTTTCCTTCTAACGCTAGTTAAAGTTATGAACTCATATTTTTATTTTTGGTTCATTTGTTTCCAATTAGTTTACAGCATTTTTAAGTTCAAACACAAACACTATATAGACCCGCCATGTGCAGAATTGATATTTTAGGAAAGCAAGTTCCATTGGAAGTTTTTCACTGAAATGAGGCAGGCAGGAACCCCAGCCACAATGACAAATGTCCCCACAGAATTTCTCAACATGATTATGCCATAGGGCAGGCATTTTTAAGGGAGGAAGTTGTATTTCTATTCATTTCTGTCTTTTTTCTCCCTATTAGTTTACTCTTAGCCCAGTTCTTGGAGTCTGGCTGGTTTTCCTGGGCAATGAGCCCGGTTTGGTTTAGTTTGGTTTGTGTTTATTGTTATTATCTCCAACACCCTATTTTCTATTTTGAAGCAGGTGCCTTAAAATTACATTATTATATACACATCATATAGAATTAAATAAAGCCTTTCCCCTTGTGAAATCAAACACACCACTACCAGAGTTTTTTGAGTACTACACTTGAAGAAACCAGAGTTTAATCACTTAATCGTGTTTTCGGGGTCAATAGCTGATAAAACATAAGTCAGTCACTCAAAATACCAGATGTCTATAAAAACTGAACAAAAACAGTAATCTACCTTCTCCTTCCAAAGGAAAGCTAATTGATAGCACACCCCGGGAATATAACCACTGTGTAATATCACAGTGCTGGGTGTCCATTTACCCCTATACTCTCGACTCCCAGATTATATATTTTGAATAACTTTAAAGGCCCTATAATCAGGGCATTTATGTTATCCTTTCATCATTCACGAGTAAAAGATAAATACAGAGGCATTATTTAAAAAGGCAGAATGGGCATGATTCTCCCCAGTAACGCTGCAGACCACCCAGGATCAGCCTAATCCCTGCTTCCTGTAGTGGCATCGGAGGCAGGCAGCAGCATGGGGTCAGCCAAATCTAGGTCATTTTGCTATCAACTCCGAGAAAAGAATGTGGTCTTCATGGCTCCAGGCCTCCTCTTCAGCTTTCACGTGGACATCATACTATATCTCAGCTATGGTTAAGAAGCAGTGACATAAACCATCATATCCAGAATATAATTACTGTCATTACTTAAATGGTATACCTCCCTCATGAACTAAAGGTCTAAAGAGGTCTTTTAAAAAGGGCCCTTCCATGAGACATTTTACAAAAATCAATCAGACACCTGGCTATAATCAAAAAGTGGAATCCATTGGACTTCTTGTATCCAATCAGATAATTCTATTTAATTATAAACCAATAAGCCAGCCAATAACAAGTACCACCTAGTTATATCAAAACTGATCCTGCAACAAGTTGGGAAGGTAGGATTGGTGGAAGAGGGAATATGACATGGAGAAAGGAAAGAGAAATTCAAGTTATTTGCATGTTACGCAAGCTATGAGAAGAGCAAATACTCTGCCAGTGATTCAGAGGCTGATCTTCCATTTCAAGGTCCAATGGTTGAGAGATCGCATTTTTCAAAAAGCCACACTCTTTCAGCTATAATCTCATTATTCACAGCATCATCTCTCATCAATTCCGAAAGGGAAAATCAATTTTGCCTAAGATACAAATTATCTGCCTCAGCTTTAAAATGTTATTTTCAAGGAGAGAATCAGCATATAAATAAAATGATTACTTACCACCTCTACATCCTCAACTATCTCATATTGTGGTACTTTGGTACATTTACGGTACATGTTGAACTTAAGTTGAATCATCTTATACCTGAAGGCAGCTATTTCTCTACACATAAAATAAAGAAAAAGAAAAGGAAGAGGTGCTGAAGGAGGACAAAGTGTATCCTCATTCCAGCTTGATTTTGAGGGTAGGCAGCTGAAGAGCAGAATTTACTACACCCACAGACTGAGGGTACCTTAAACCTCCATCAGGCATAGTCCTTCAATTGGTTCACGGTTCATGGAAGGCCAGCAGTTTGTGGTGTGCCTGAGTTCTCTGCTCTGCTGGCCAGACATTTTGGCTTCAATAAAAATGTTAACGAGAAACAAACAGTTTTGAGCAAAAAAAAAAAAAAGACATCATTCACATAGCATCTTATCAGGGATGCTCTTTGGCTGTGTGGGAGGTGACTGACAAAGGGAAAAAGACGATGTGCTCTGAAATGTGGGTTCAGGAAGTAAACACAAGACAAGCGTGCCTTCTGGGCACTGCTATGGAAAGGGAACAGTCTAACAGATCAAGGTGCAAAAGGATTATTTGCAGCCAGTTTTTTTACTGCTCTTTCAAAAGTCTAATGTGTGATAATTCTAGGTAGATTTCACAGTATCCATGTGAAATAAATACGCATGTATCAGGTCTGTGCCTACATCAGCAATTTTATCAGGTAAGACGGCTGAATATTTACAAGGTGTAAAAACAAAAACATCTAGCTTGTTACCGCAAATGCTCTCAGAACAGGAAAATGTCTTTTCTGCTGCAGTTAGTGGGAAATGGAGCATGGTGCTCTCCACACAGGATTGATCTTTTTTCCCTCACACTATTTCTCAATGTGTTATAAGTTAGGGACACAGCAAATGTTTAGGCTCCCCAGGCTATATAACCCAGAGTTCCCAAAGCAGACTGACTCATGAAATGGTCAAGTCTGGCTCTGCAGCCCTCCCTCTCTCCTCTGCTCCCTCCTTCCCATCTCAGGTACTAGGGGCTCTTTGGCCAGAGTCCCGGCAAGATGCAAATGGGCCTGATAGGGCATTTTTGAATCTGCATATTTTAAGGAAGAAGAGTTGTGTATATGTGTGTTTAGTTCAAGGAACAGGAAAAATGGGGGCATTTCCTTTATGAGCGCCAAGCCAGTGGGGGAGAATGAAGGCTGGTTCTCAGCTATCCCTGCTCCATTAACGCTAAAGCAGAAGGAAGCAGCAGAATCAGTGCACAAGGCTTCCAGGAGCCAACTTCTTCAGTCAGCTGAAGGGATAATCAGAAAGAAAGAAGTTTTTCATACAAAAGATTCTTTATTTGGTATCACTAAACAAAGTACACATGCTACATATCACATTCTCAACTCCAAATTGGAGCAGGATGAGGGGGAAGAAATAAAGGCGATGATGGAAAGTCTAGGAAATTTCTCCAAAGGGATACTGAAAGAGGAATCATGTGTATGGAAAACTCCTTTGTAGAGAAGTCTAGGTAAGTCAGTCAGTCAGTAGAAAGAGAAGAGTAAAAAACATCCTGTATCAAACATTCTATCAGAAGGCTGCTTTTAATATGAAGGCACAGAACCTGTCCAGAATAGTTAACTATACCTTAATAGAGCGAGTGATCGCTCTCCACCAACTACACAGGAATTACTAGCTGCTTTGAATTGTTCCAATCACCAACGAGGAAGCAGCATCACTTTTGGAACGTACAACTTCAATGTCACTGGCCCATATGAGATCTAGCTGGTACTTAAAAGATTTAGTCCCTTTTAATTTTAATCTTCTTTACCCTGTTCATAATTTTACTTTTTAGAAACTATAAAAATATGTGTATTTTTATTTTGAAAGGGTATTCTAGTTTTCAAGTAAATGAGAGGTTCAGGTACATCACAAGTAGTTTTGGAATATTAAATTTTAAACTTGAAATCAGGAAGCTTATCCTCCAGGAGCCTTGTGTTTCCCACTGCCCTCCCCAGACTAAGACAGGGATGTCCTCCCTCACTGGTATAACCTCCATCACAGTGTATAACTGGGTACACACTGCTAACTGACGTTTGCAGGCATGAAAGATGGGTGAATAAACGAATGTCTCCTCCACACAAAGAACTGTCTTGAGCCACCAGAAACACGAACAGATAAAAAACTTATTTCAGGTGCAATTGCTCAGTTTTAAAATCAAGTCATAATTTTAAGGGATTCAATCATTTTCCCTACTGTAAAAGCGGGGTATCCTGAGAACTACAAGTGACAGTACAGAAAATGGTAATAGCCAACAAATCATAGAAATATCAGGAGACTAGGAGGATAGGAATTTGGGGGTTGAAAGCTCGTACATCAATCTCTTTTTCTGCAATCCTTACTCAAGCAGCATTTGTCTTAAATTATATTTATTTCAGCCTCCTTGAAAATATGATTCCAGTCTTGAGATTCAGCAATCCAACAGTCCCATTGTGTTTGATTTTTTGACTTTCATAGACTTTTCCCTATAGATATGCAGAAAAAACCAATATGCATGCATTTTAGATAAAAGGGAAACATCCAATGAATTATAAAACCTGGTTAGCATTAGTTATTTCAACTTTATATTTTATATGTTTGATTCATGTAATGTAACTGTAGAACAAACAAATTAACAGGTCAAGCCAAGAAAATAAATGCCTAGAATTGTGACAACTGTGATTGTTTCTGTGAGAGATTAAATCTAACATTGCCTATTTACTATATGATGAAATATCAGAAGGGATTAACTATAGTCAAAAAGTCTTATTCTGATCTTATTTCCTCAATTCTGGAAACAGATTTAAACATCATTTTTGGTCTATTCTTAGGAGAGATTTACAAACAGAGTTTCAAAAAACAAAGGCATTAAAGAAACAGCTACCTGATTCAAGAATGTACTCAATCTCTACATGACAAGCTCAAAGTTTAAAACTAAAAACGTCAAAAAAGAGATTCCTTTAATGTTATTTTTCCTTTAATATTTAAGCATTATATAATGAAAAGTGTAGGCCAAGTAGCAACTGTCTTCAAGAAAATATAACAGTATCTAGAGGTGGGGGCTTTAGGACGTGATTGGCCATGATGACTCTTCCCTCAAAGTTGGGCTTGGTGCCCTTATCACAAGGCTGAGGGGAATTTAGCTAGGCCTCCTTGCCCATCTGTCATGTAAGGACACAGCATCATGGCACTTATCCTCAGAGGGGATAGAACAGGTGGCTAGAACTGACAGGAAACTGAATACAAACCTGCAGGAGCAAAGACAGGGCCTGAGGTGCAGGCTCTGGGAACTCCAAACAGCTTCTCTTCTGCAGGGGAATTTAGCAGGGACAGAAACAAATTCCCACAAAGTTATTCTGTTCTGTTAGTAACATCAATCAGAGGCGGGGCTGGAACTGAGTGAACACCCCCAGCCTCCATCAAGCGCCCGAGGTTGTCAGGCCTCACCTCCCCCAGCTAGGGGGGATAGAGGCAGAGTGCAGCGGTCTGGTTAAGCAGAAATAGATTTCCTTGTGATTCAGGCAGGCACAAACACCTGGAGTATCTATTCACTACAGGCAACTGAGTTAAATACCTGCGGGACTATCAGTGACTGGGTGTGACAGAGGTGCAAGGTGGGGAAGGAGGCATCAACCTTCCCAGACTGATCTATTTGCTGGGTGGGTCCTCCTGACTCCATGCAGCGCTGGAGCAAGCCATATCAGAGTAGTCACCAGACCCCTGTGATCCAGTTGCCAGAGACCTTTTAAACCCTCCCACCTGAGACAGGCGCTGACTGAGACAATTGGACCTTTTGAACTAAGCCAATCACCCAAGGACTATTCAGGTGGTGCCCTGGGTGTGTGGTTGTAGGAAGGTTTGACTTTCCTTTCCAATTGTTGTCTGTGGAGGCGGGGTGACTTAATTGCTGGTATTTCTCCACAGCTGAGACTTCAACCCAGAGCAACTGTTTCACTAGGGTCGAACAGAAACCAGCTGCAAACAAGACAGAACTACTTAGCCCCACCACACCAAACAGGGCCCCAGTTTCTCAGGCCATAGCACTGTACGGGTCCTCGACAAAGCTTCAGGGGAAAAATGAAACGGTATAAAACAATCATGGGGCGGAATCAGCGGAAAAACTCTGGTAACATGAATAACCAGAATAGATCAACCCCCTCCCCCCAAGGAAAAATATGGCAGATGTAACTGAAGATCCCATTCATAAACAGCTGGCCGAGATGTCAGAAATCGAATTCAGAATTTGGATTGCAAACAAGATTAATAGAATGGAGGAAAATCTGGAATTAGAAATTCGAGCAGGAATTCAAGTCAGAATTAGAAATTTGAGGAGAAATTCAAAAGTTGTCTCAAGAATTTAACAAACTGAAGGAAGAAATTGCAGCCCTCAAAGATCTGAAAAATACAGTAGAAGCCCTCAGTAACAATAATTTATGGCTTTCATATGAAAGTTATACCCAATTATAACCTAAGAATAGGGGGAAAGGGAGGGGAGGGAGGGGGGATGTGGGCGAAGGGAGGGTGATTGGTGGGATTACACCTGTGGTGCATTTTACAAGGGTATATGTGAAACTTAGTAAATATGGAATGTAAATGTCTTAACACAATAACTAAGAAAATGCCAGGAAGGCTATGTTAACCAGTGTGATGAAAATGTGTCAAATGGTCTATAAAACCAGTGTATGGTGCCCCATGATTGCATTAATGTACACAGCTATGATTTAATTAAAAAAAAGAAAAGAAAAGAAAAAGAAAAACAAAGAAGAAAATCTTTGTGATCTTGAGCCAGGCAAAGACTTTTTACACAAGGTGCTAAGAGCACAATTCATAAAAGAACATATTAATAAGGACTTCACCAAAAAATTCTTCTCTTTAAGGGAATAAAAAGAAAAGCCATGAACTAGGAGAAAATATTTGCATATCATTTATCTTACAAAGAACATATGTTGAGAATATTCACTTAAAAACCTCAAAACTCAACAAAAGAAAACAACCCAACTTGAAAAATAAGCAAAACATTTGAACAAGCACTTCACCAAAGACCATGTGGGTGGAAAATAAGCACATGAAAAGATGCATCATTAGTCATTAAGGAAATGCAAATTAAAACTACACTAACATACCATTATATACCTACTGAAAATTTAATCTACAAGATTGACCATACCAAATGTTGGCTTGTATACAAATATTCAGAACAGCTTCATTTGCACTATCCAGAAACTAGAAACAACCCAAACACTGATCAGCAAGGCCCTATAGGTAGACACTAAAACATGGGTGAATCTCAACATAATTAAGATGAGTGAAAGAAGGCAGACCAAAGAAGAATACCTATTGGATGAATCCATTTACATAAAATTTTAGGAAATACAAACTAATGTTACAGAATGGAAAGCAAATTGCCTGCACACGTGAGGTGGGATGTGGGAATACTGGGGAGGCAGGGCTACAAGAAATGGATGATAAGAGAGTAGAAGGAAACTTTTGGGGGTGGACAAGTTCATCATTTTTATTGTGGTGATGATTTCATGGTATGTATATGTAAAAATGTAGAGTTTACCTTTGACAGAGGTGGAAGGTAGCCTTTTGGGGTACTGGAAAAGTTTTATGTCTCGATGGGGGGGATGTTTATGTGGGTTTATACACATGTTAAAAAAACTCATTGAACTTCACACTTGAGATTTGTGTGCCTTACAATATATAAGTTATGCTTTAATAAAAAATAAAATAATAATAATCACAGCAGGGTTGAGAATCCTTCATTAGGGGTGCCATGGATTTCACTGCCACCGATTTGTAATCACCACCCTGACAAGGATAGTTTGGCACTTGCCCCTCCTAGTGCATACCAAGGTTGCTGTGGATGTTAGAATCATACCACCCAAGTATATACAGAGAAATAATATGGAGACATGGAACTATATTTATTCACTGCAATTCTGACACTTGCTTTTGCAAAAGTCTACCTGTGGGGCTTGAAAACTCCACTTGAGTTCATGGTCCTCTTCCTGCCCCATCTCTTCTGGAAACATTCTCCCTCAATCTCCTCTCCCTCTTAGATGAAGCTTCCATCTTTTGCTTTTTCAGAATTCTTCCACTCTGCCTGTGAAAAATGCCTGATGTTTTCTTTTCTTGTAAGAGATTTTTATTGGCAAGGTAGGTCCCCAAGCCTTACCCATTCTCTTAGAAGTGTGGTGAGAGGAAAGACGGGCATGTGCTTCCTCTCACTGCTGCTTCACCACCCACCCACTCCTCAAACCATCACTTCTCTGTCCAACACTCTCCAGAAACTGGTCCATGAAAATTAAAATACCCCCTAATTATAAAACCCAATAGCTTTTCTTCTGTCATCATCTTCCTTGTTTCATTGTACTATTCCCCAAATCCAGACAAACTCTGTGATAGTTAATTTTATATGTCAAGTTGATTGGGCCACGGGGAACCCAGATTAAGCAGTTTCTCGATGAGAGTAGCATTTGACTGGTGAACTCAGTAAAGTCGGTTGTCCTTCTCAGTGGGGATGGGCACCATCCAATCTACTGAGGGCCTGACAGAACAAAGGGAAGGCGGAAGAATCTGCTCCTCTGCCTCACTGCTTGAGTGAGGACAATCATTTTATCTTTTCTTGCCTTCAGATGGAGATTTCTGCCCTCAACTCCCCTGGTTCTCAAGCCTCTGAGCTCAGAATGAATTACACCACTGGGTTTCCTGGTTCCCCAGCTTGCAGATGACAGATCTTGGGATTCACTTTCTAGCCTTCATAATCTTGTGAGCTAATGTGTCATAACAAACTTCCATGTATATACACACATATACTATCTAGGAGGGAGGGAGGAGGACGGAGAGAGAGAGAAGAAGGAGACAGGGAGGGAGGGAGAGATCGAGATAGATAGATAGATTTCTTGTTGGTTCTGTTTCTCTGGAGAAGCCTGACTAATAATAGACCTGAAGACATTCTTCAAGCATAGCAAGCCTTTTGGGCACCACAGTTAAAGTTTAGTGCTAAAGCCTAAAGAGCTTTAGGAAAAGCTTGGAAGAGAGCTTGACAAATTCAAGAGGCAGGAAAAGACCAGGGTGGCAAAACACCCTGAGGAAAGGACAGAAGGGGTGAAAGTGCAGACCACGGAGACTCTCCTGCCCTGAGGCATTGCAAACATGAAGCAGGAGTGTGCAGGATCTGACTACTGTTAAAATAACACATTCCAACTGCTGTAGACAAACAGAGCACAGCAGGAGTGTGCATGAAAGCAGGGAAGCCCCTTTGGAGCTGCTATCACGATAGTCCAGGAGAGAGGTGCCACCAGTGGCTTAGACCAGAGGGCAGTAGGGAGGACAGAAAGAAAAGGAGCTAGTCTACCATACTCTCCATGGCTGTAGCACTTCCAGATGGAAAGTCCCAAGGTCAGCCACCAAGTCCTGGTTATCTTCACATCCCAATGCCTGCAGTGCTGGAGGCCACTGTTTAATGAATATCATATTTTGTGTATGTCAGAATAAAGGTCACTCTCTACTTTGTATTTTTATTTATCTGTAAGCGCTATGTCATCTAAAGATTATGAATACCCCAAGAATACACAACCATGTCTTTGTATTCTTCAAAGCACCTGATGAGGTCCCTACTCAGTGTTTTAATTCAAATATGCATCATATGACCTCTCTCTACTCCCAGTGGAAATAACCAAGTATTTGCTGTGTGTACTGACAGCTATGGTTAGCAACATCTCACCCACCCTGCTCTCCTTTTTGGTTATGTCTTTGTTTTTCTTTCTTTCTTTCTTTTTAAATCTGGGGTCATTTAAGGCAATGTGGATTGGGGGAGAACAAGCAGGCGCACCTGACTATCAAATTCTGCCATGTGGTAAAGAGCAGCTTCTCTCACACAGAAAGCCAACTGTCTCCATGACTTCTGCTGGGAATTCCAAAGTGGAACACATTGTTATGCACATCATTAGTATTTATGCAGCAGCCTATGAATCATTGCTAAAATAAATGATGTTACTTGTGTTAAATGATTTCTTCCTA
This sequence comes from Nycticebus coucang, assembly GCF_027406575.1. Classification (NCBI taxonomy): domain Eukaryota; kingdom Metazoa; phylum Chordata; class Mammalia; order Primates; family Lorisidae; genus Nycticebus; species Nycticebus coucang. The sequence continues at coordinate 29,314,909 of NC_069785.1, read as the reverse complement.
AGAAAACTCCCTTGAGGGTCTTTTCATAGCGCAGCCTTGATAAAGATTCAGAACAAAAGAAATAAAACACCTGACCCTTTGGTGCTAGATGAGCGGCTGATACCCTCAGCTTTTGCTATTCAATTCCCCATGGACAATTCCCACATAAATCGCAACATAACAGGAGGACAAACTTTCTTAAGGAGATGAGGAACAACCAGCGACACGTTAGCTCTTCTCAAAACTCAGTGGGCCATGATGTCTGCACACCTCCATTTGCTTGTTCCTGGTATCTTTCCTCTCCCTCAGATTCACAGCCTGGACTAGAGATTCTTCTGATAAAGCCACATCATAAATACATACTGAGCCATTACTCTACACAAAGAGAAGCGGCTGCTCTTAGCAAACTAAAGGCAGCCACTGAACTTTGCTCCAGGGGGCTTAGGGAGGTAGCTCAGTGCTCATCCAACCTTTTGGTACCTACACTGTGGAGTGTAGTTCCTCAGTTTTACTGGCTGTCACTATGCGTCTTCCACAGTGAAGGTAAAGGCATTCTATTCAAAAAATGAGTAGTGGGAACAGGCACCACGGATAGATAATGGTTAGTGTTAGGAGAGAATACATTTATTGAAGGATCGTGCGTGCCAATAAGTGCACCTACCAATTTGAATTCTCAAATCTTTTGCGTGAAATTACTTTGGTACCAAAATCGTAGATTACTTTGACTGAGATTTGGGGCAGAAATTACCACCTTTGCATTGCAAAGTAACCTATACTGGTGGGAAGAAAAGCAGAAGGAGGGACGGGGGGGAGGGCCTTGGTGTGTGCCACACTTTCTGGGGGCAACATGATTGCAAGAGGGACTTTAACAACTGCAATCCGTGTATTGTATGAATCCCCAACAATAAAAAAAAAAAAAAACCCAAAAAACAAGGGGCCAAATATGTGAAGTCCTCAGATCAACAAAATGCTAAAAATTTTAACTTCCATTGGCTCCTTCAGCAGAAGTGTGTACAGTTTTTGAATGAACAAGCTAAAGTTCTGTTCAGCTTATTACACCAATTTGACATAATTAAAGTTCATTTAACCGATTTTACATGTATGGTTTACATTTCTGTCTATGTAATCAGCATAATGCGTAATTATAGAGTGGGACAGTATCTTGAAAGGTCTATTCTTCTCTCTATGTCTTACTTTAGGGTGTGTTACCTTCTAAGCTATATTATATAGGTGTTTTTTTTTTCCTAACTTATTTTACTTTCATAAAAATAAATTACAACTCACCCTAAAAGTAAAGAAGGCTTACAATTTTTCTTTCAGGTTATGATGATAGCTATTTGTCTGCAGTTTCACATCCTTGAATGTTGTCATTTAAACTGTCTCCAGTTTTCTCCATATGAAAACCATCCTGGTTCATTTGGCCTCCCCAGATAGGACATTTCCCCCCCAGAGACCACCACTGTGTGGTCCTCATTCCCTAGCTGAGCTCATCACATTCCTTTTCAGATGGAGGCAGACCTAAGTAGAAGAGTTTAAAAATGGATCACAAAATTGTCAAACACCACACAACAAGTTCACAATCAGCCACAGACTGATCTGAAGTCCTATTCAAGCATGCTGGTACTTTTAAAAACTGTCATGTTACACACTGAAGGTCATGTCATAATCTACCATGGGGATTTACAGACTCATTCTCTGGCCACATTCTGAAAAAGAGTAGAGGAAAACTTTAATTGACATTTCAAATTTATTTTTTCTCTATAAGCCACATCAATATTTGGCACACTACTATGTTCTTTTGCACTATTGCCAATAGGGCAAGAAAGCCCATTTTGAACTCCTCAAGGGAGCGAAGCCACAGAATTTTACCCTGGACAGCCAAGGCTTCTGCTTGCATCCCCTCTCTACCTCCTACCCCCGAAGGGTCGTGAGGAGTGCACCGTACACAGTAAGCATCAATAGAGAGTATCCATTGAATGATGCCTATGCATCTTGGGGATGGGTCATTGGAAGTAAGAAGATGGCACTGGGGGGAAAGATTGAAAAGTGAAAGGCTCTCTGTAGTCCCAGCTGCTCGGGAGGCTGAGGCAGGAGAATCGTGTAAGCCCAAGAGTTAGAGGTTGCTGTGAGCCGTCTACCCGAGGGCGGTACAGTGAGACTCTGTCTCTACAAAAAAAAAAAAAAAAAAAAGAAAAGTGAAAGGCTCTGCATGTAGGTGTAATTGGCAGTTTCCATGCATCGAGTAACTTCTACAGAGAGGGTGAGTGTGTGCTGTAGGTCTCGCTCCATCCAGCTATACATTAGGAATGTGCCAGATGATGCTGTTGGGGTTCAAAGGCCATAAGAACTATCACAATGCAGCAACCAGCTGAATCTTTGCTACCTGCAGAAGCAAATGATAAAGTATCATTTGCTCTCCAAACTATAGACTATTTCTAGCCAAGGCCCACTCCTGGATGGTGCCTGGAGAACTTGAGATAGGAATGAAGCAAATGTTTAAATGTGAAGGTCACTAACTCAGAAGCCCTGATGTCTTCCTATAACCTCAACTGTAGTTCACTAGTACATGTTTTGATCCATAGTACTGCCTAGTACTATGGGTCAAAATGTATACTTCACTGCTCAGAGGCAGTAACTTTACAGGAACCAGCCTCTCTGGACAAATGAGGCAATAGGTGCATCACAGCTGCTTGACAGTCTTAACTCACGATCTGCTGCCTCTGCCCTGTTCTGTTTAACAACTGAAAGTATTGACTTCTTGTTGATTTCTTCAAACATCCTTATAGAAGATTCCTTACCCCAGGTACAAATTGTACCAATTTTTTCTTCATCTGGCTTCATGGGCCAAGATCTTCATGGCCAACAGAGTAATTTCTTACTTAGCCTTGGCTAAGGCTTCAGCATACTCAGCACCAAGGAGTCTTGAGACAATTCTGTGAAGAAGGAAAACACTCCAGGAACTGCCAATACTAAACAAATAATCAGAAAAACTAAACTATGCCAAAACTTCCACAAAGACTTACTTCAAACTCAAATTTTAGTTCATCAGCAAATCAGCATACTCCTAGACATTCTGTGGTATGAATGAGAAATCCAAACGGATCTCCGAAGATACATATTCATGAATAAAATGCAAAATAAAGTACAAAAAAAAAAATAGAAAAGGATGAAAGACAAATGCATTTGTGCCTGGCAATACAAGTCTATTTCAGCAAGTCAATGATTACAGTTAAAGTAACAGGCCATGGTTATCCAAGAGTCTTCCTGTTAAATCTTTTCTCAGCTGCTGTGACTTCATATTTGAAGTCAGTTATCATATACACGTGAATGATAACAGATACTCGTGCACTTCGGAGTTCCGAGGCACTTGGAACCCAGTTGCGCACAGACAGATGAGCTCTCAGAAAACCTAAGCATTGGTAAAAGTGTCTTACCCCAGCAGACTTAGAGGAAGTGACTGACAGTGACTAACAAAGGCCACTTTAGGGTCTGATGTAATTACAAAGATAGGATTCAGCCTCTTTCCTATGTGCTTCCTCTGCTGAAGAGGTTGAGGATGTGACTGAGAGTTTTATAGGGAGAAGCCAGTGTCCACCCAAACATTGCAAAGGCTGCCCTCTTGATGACGGGCCATCATGTCCAAATCCTCAGGGTTAGAAAGAAGTCTGCGCACATGACCTGCGTGTGAGTCCTTACCACTGTTGTCAATTATCTCATTGCTATATGTAGAAGATGCTACTCTGATGGGTAAAAACCACTCTAATAGTTCAAATCTATAGTAAGGGATTTATTACCAGAAAAATAAGGACTTGATTCTTTGAGCAATGCAATGGGTCATCATAACTACCCCTGGGTACCGAATGCCTGGCCGGCCCCCACCTGTTCAGCCTCACTTCTCATTTCACATCTCCATAACGAACTGTCCCAGAGACTGGACACCACCAAAGCAGCAGGCTCCGCTCAGGGCCCTGTGTATGTCATAGTTCATCCCGTCTGCACACTGCTGCTCCTGTGTCTTCTCAGCCTGGAATGGTTTCACAGCTACTCCTTACAAATCTCAAGCGTGCCTACCTTTCATAGGCCATGGCTAGATCTTCCCTCTGCCCCAAGACTTTCCCTAGCAGTCCAGCCCATGCTCCCCCCCTTTTCAAAACCAACCCTGGTAATTCTCAGTAGCACTCATTTTGGGACTTTGTTATACTGACTCTAATTCAGGACCACAAAAGACACATTGTGTTTGCAAGCAAATGATTTGGTCCTGAACTGCCATGTTTTTTTTACAATATTTAATACATTACACAATTTTTTGCACATTATATTCACTCTGTTCATTTGCTTAGGAAGTATCTTCCCCCTACAGGTAGTGTGAAAGGAAGCTTCAGCCAAACTTGTGATGGATTATCAAGAATTCTCAACCCAGAATGCATGAAGCTTCCTCAAATGAAAATTCCCTGATGATATTGCAGTGGGAACGTGCTGTTCATTAGCTTTTTGGTACCCTTAGGAAAACTGGATGTGGTCTCTTCTTCTCAATGGTTTTTGGGTTCCATTTAGATAAAAAGAAAATCAAGCAAAAAAATGGTAGTTATATTTCAGTGCCCACAGAGGGTTCAATAGTCTGGAAGAGCCAGGATAGGTTTCACAGAGGCAAGTTCTAAGGGGACGCTTGAAGGAAGAGAGAAAACTGGGTCTCTCAGAGAGAAGGAGGAATACACACACAGCACAGTTCTTCTCTCAAGTTCAAGAATGAACGGTAAAAAAAAGCGCATCTCCAAAGGAAAGAGAGTAAAGGTGGAGACATCACAATGTCAATGGTTTGGGATTCTAATTAAATGAACAATGAAAACAATGACTTCTCTAGACTCAAGCCACTGTGGCTTCCCATGAGAGGAAACGAAGGAAAGGTCACTGCCTTCTGCATGCGACATTTATTTGTCCTCCTTTGTGCTGGACCACGACCATTACCTTTCTCCCTTCTCCTGAGAACCCTTTTGTAAGTAGATTCATTTTGCAGATGAAAGTCCGTGTCCTGGTTCCTTCTTCCCTGACTGAGGGAACAATGAGGATGCGGGGGAAGAACACAGGGATGGGGTCCAAACATAACAGACCCAGGCAGTATCCGCCTCAACGCCTGTGTACATTCTGTTCCCAGGACCACGTGTCTAATAATCTACAGACCACTGTGCCAGCCTCACGCAGACATGTGCTTCATATCTCTCACACGTAGACACAAAAGCCATTCACACTTCTGCTGTCCTACAGTTGGTCTAAGGGAAGAATTTGTAGGATCATACACTAAAATTTCCACACACAGGGCACTCCAAATAGGAACCCCTAAGTCTTAAGTAATGGCAATATTTAAGAGATGGCGGACAGAAGGACCACATGTTTTTTCTTTGGAAAACTACTCACTCCCTCTCTGCTCCTTTTTAGCCTGCAAGGAAGATTTCATGGCTAGTGGTGTGAATTGAGAGCAAAGGCTTGGGTAGAGGGCAGCCAGAGCTGTATTTCAAATCTGGGGGCAAAGGAATGCGAGGGATAGTCACTCAGATTCTGACGTCTAGTGCCCATGCCTTGATTTCAGATTTGTATTATCATGGAACTCACACTACTGACCTCTATTTCTAGTCAAAGGGCCACGGATATTGCTCAGTTATGTTCAAAAGAGAAGAGTCAAAAGTCCCTGGCCCAAGTTCTGTCCCCAGAGACAGAACTTATCATGCGATAGCTCTGTCTCCAGCCTTTTTGGCACCAGGGACTGGTTTAATGGAAGACAATTTTTTCACAGACCAATGGGTTCTGAGGAAGAAAGGTTTTGATATGAGTCTGTAAGTAATTGATGTATTATGGTTTCTATGCAGTCAAACCTCTCTGCTAATGATAATTTTTATTTGCAACTGCTCCCTGGTGCTAGCCTAACTGCCTGAGCTCCACCTCAGATCAGACATTGGATTCACAGCCTAGACCCCTTGCCTGCGCAGCTTATAGTAGAGCTTGTGCTCCTATGAGCATCTGATGCTACTGCTGATTTGACAGGAGGTGGAGCTCACGTGATGATGTGAGTGATGGGGAACAGCTGTAAAAGATGAAGCTTGCTTGCCCACTGCTCACCTCCTGCTGTGTGGCCCAGTTTCTAACAGGCCACAGACTGGTACCAGTCTATGGCCTGGTGGTTGGGGACCACAGTTCTACAGATTCCATTCCATCCATGCCATCTTGTTCACTGCACTCTAAAGGCTCTGGAAAAACACAGCTAGAATCCAAATTACCTTCCTAACATAAACAAGCTTTGTTTATAGAAATTTAAAACAAGCAGAAAGCTAGTAGAGTCCATGGATGGTCATAGGTAGAAGGGTGTCTTCATTTAACAAGTAAAGCTTCCATGCACACTCAGAAGAAAGGCATCATAATTTAATGAGTAAATCTAAGTGGCTATTTTTTTAGGTATGCACAAAGTTGGCTGCTGAGACAACAAAGTAAAAGAAAATTTATGTGAGAATACATGAAACATTTCCTTCTGGGAGCCTTAGAAAAGGTCCTTTAGCATGGGGTCCGAGCATTATACAATGGCTCTTTAGAAGATCAATCTGCTGTCTCCTGAGAGGAAGGTAATGCTCTTTCCTTCCTATGGGAAGCACTGTCTTCCCATAACCTCAACTGTAGTTCACCAGTATCACTGTCTAGTACTAGGCAGTGCTTGCCCACTGCTCATCAGTAGCCCATGCTCATTGAAACGGCTCTCCAGTGGCCAATGTTTCTGGCATCTGATTGCCTTGTGGTTCGTCACCTGCTCCATCCTGTTCTAAAACAGCATTAGAGGCACAGGATTTGGCCTAGAAACTAGGCAATGTGCTCTGTAGAGGAAGGTGCTCTTCGGAGGGAAAGAACCTTATACCCATTAGCACAGGACTGCAGCTTCCCCAGTAACAGCAACTACCAAGGGGTGTAGAAGCATCTGAGAGAAAGTGCAGGACTTGGCATCAAGGACTGGGGCTCCTGTGCCCAGTCTGCCTTCTTTTGCCTGGACTAGTCACAGTTTGATCATTTGTAAGATAAAACTGGACCAGAGAACACCATGAGACCCTTGTAGTTTTAGTGTTCTATGATTCTACAAGTCACTTAAATGCATGCTGCACACTGTGACGCCCATTCTCTCAAGCTCACTAAAAATATGATAGCAGAATTCCTTTTAGAGATAGAAATAGTGTCCTTTATTTTATAGATACAAATAAAAGCTGAAAATATAAAATATCTATTCATTTTTAAATGCCCATCACACAAGAGTTATCTTCAACTCTGTATACCCATTTGTTTCAAGACTCATTTGAGATTCTCAAAGAGATAACTGGATGAACTGTTGGGGTGGGGGTGGCAGGCAGGGGGTGTGTGTCTTGGCACAAAAGGAGCTTCATGGTATGGGAAAGCTATTCTGTTGGGAGTGGCAGAATGTTATGTTCATAACTTTGCTAAATTCCCCTACAGGGAATCATAGATGAATATGAGACATTTATGTAAATTTTCTGTTTCATTTAAGAGGAATTTAAACTGATAACATTTGAATCATAAAGCAGTGTGACTATTCTTTTCTTTTGCAAAAATCTGAAGGCACAAATAACATCCATTTGAACAAATATTTATTCTGTGCATATTGAAGGAAAAGTGATCCACAAGGGTAAGAGTAGAAGGGGGAGAGAGGAGAGAGGAGCTGAGGGGTGAAAATAAGTACGAGGTGATTCAAGTGCGTCCTACTCGTCAGGGAATCAGAAGAGAAACGACAAGTCCCTAAGTGCTAAAATACAAGCAGGGTATGACAAATACCGCAATGTGTATTTCTTATCACCAGCAAGTATATAATTAGGTGTCTGGAGGAGGGAAAGAACACACACTGGGTGGAGTGGAGGGGTGGGGCGGGAGGTGGGTTTCCAGTGGATGCAGGACAGCTTCTTCACGGAAGAAGTGGCATTTGAGCTGTGGCCAAAAGGACAGGTGGGGCTGATCCAGAGAAGCAAACAGAAGAGAAGCAAAACAGATCTAATTTATCCCTCAAACCACCCGCATGCTTCCATAGCTTAAAAAAAGAGTCCTACTAACTGGGAAGGGCCAGTTTACAAGTACAGAAATAAAGCCAGCGAGAAAGCTGCTGATTTCTTTTAGATTGCCTTGACCTGGGATGAATCTTAACACAACTCACATCCTGGACAAGAATCCGGGATACTCCTCTAGGCTCAAACTGAATGTTTAGGAAGTAATCTTGTTAAATACATATTTATGTTCAGAAGCAGAACTCTAAGCTTCCTGGTCTTGTTTCCTGGCCTCAACACAAAGGCACTATTATTTTCATGAAAAGGAAGTGATTCCCGTGTCCTTGCCCAGGTTCTGAAAACTCCTGTTTGCCCTCTGTCTTCTAGTGAAAGGCCACCCAGCAGGAGAATGTGCACCAGTGTGGGCATGCACGGGGTTTGATGGAGAAGCAGCAGTGACATGCCTGTGTTTCTGCTGAAACTGAAATAGCCAGGAACATTTAGAATCCTACTTCCCCTGAGATCTGCTACCCATTAACAATTCAGCTGCAGGGCTAGGTTCATTTCATTCTAAAATGTAAGTCAAGAGCCTAAAATTGGTAATTGGGCATTTAATTGGGTATGCGAAGACACTTACCGGATTTTAACAGCTTCAACAGGTAATGTTTAGGAACATTAAAAATTGGAGCAATGATGAATCAGGTGCAAGTGGAAAGCGAATGAAATCTGGTGCTCTAATTTAACACACACAGCTAACTCGTGTTTTGAACTGAAGATGTTGAGCTAGGTTGGTTTTCTTAAATTTTCTTAATATGTCAGGGATTATGAAAATGTTTCACTTTTTAAACTTGGCTTGCCTTTGCACAAAACTCCACCTGAAGGTGTTCACCTCAATTAGGCAGGCATGTATTAGATCTACTACGCAGTATTCCTTAAGCCTAGAGGGAATACTAGGAGGAAGGAGCTTTATTAACGTAGCATGGTTAAACAGCAGAAACATCTGTGAATATATTGGAGCCCTAGCCCCTCACTGGGGCATCCAGAAGACATCAGCTAGATGTCTGTTTGAATACAATGGCTCTGTACCCAAAGACCTCAAAGCCATTTATTAAGACTGTCAGTGCCTTCTGACTACTTGTTCTTTTTTAAATTTTATTTTATTATTAATTTTAAACAGATAATACATTTGCATAATGCAAAAAAAAAAAAAACACATTGAGATATCTTCCTCCCACCTGTGTGTCTGCTTACTCCGTTCCGTCCCTCCTCTCCTGCCCTCTTTTATACCTTCCAAGAATTTATTTGTGGAAACAACAAATAGAATAGTCTCATTTTCCTGCTCTCTTAAATAAAAGGTAGCACATTATATACATTTTCTTTCTTTCCTCCCTCCCTTCTTTCCTTACTCTCCTTAACACGGTACAGGTATCCTGGAACTTTTTCAAGATTCATAAACAGATCCAAATTCAGAGAACTTCTTCCTTCTCTGTATAGCTGTGTAATGTTTCCTCCATCCTGAGGATGTTGCACACCTTATCTAAGCAGCCCCCTATTGAAGGATACGGAACTGTTCCTAATCTTTTACTACTACAGACAATGACATATGAATAATCCGTTAAGTATACCCTGCACTAAAGTTCCAAAAGTAAATTGGCTTATGGGGTCAAAGAAAAAAATGCACCTGTCATTTTAATAAATATTGCCCTTGGCCTTCCTTAGGGATTATAACGCCTTGCATTTCTACCAGAAATCTCTAAGATGTCTATTTCCTCATACATATACCAAGACAAAGTATCATCAAGCTACATTTTTACCAATCTGAGAGATGAGAAACTATATTCAGAATAGTTTTAATTGGCACTTCTATTATTAGAGAGGTTTTCAATATGTTTAAGGTCCATTATATTTTCTTGCAAATCATCAGTTTATATTTTTTGCTCATTTTCCCATTGTGTTGGCTACCCTTTTTATTGTTGATTTCTAGTGGTTTTTCTATTCTAAGGAGATGAGCTCCTTGTGATATGACTATTCTTCCCGCACCTCACTAGTCCTTCAACTTTTGGTGATTTGTGTTATGACACTTTGGAAGTTATGCTCTGTTCCGCTTTTTAAAACTATAGTCATTCATCAACCTTTCCTTTTATGACTTCATGATTTTCAGACATGGTTAGGAAGTTTCTCCCTGCTCCAAAGACCTTCTTCTTTTGTTTTTAAAATTATTCCTGATTTCATTTTGTAATATTTAAACTATTTGAAATTTATGAGGGAGTGTGATATACGGCATATATCCAACCTATTTCACCACATGTTGATTCCGACACTATTTGTGAACAGTTTCTCTTCTCTCCACCTTTATCCTGCACCAAATTTTCCATGCATCTGTGACGACCACAGATTCTACATGTGGCTTTTACCAGGTACTTATCCAGTTCTGGAAAGAGTCCTAAATTCAAATATCTATTGACCTTTTCTCAACCTGAACTTTCTCAGAAGTCACATTGGGACTTTTGGCCTCTAAACATGTTTCATCCTCATTAGTTGGTCCTCTGACAAAAATGTACTAATTGCTTTCTCCTTTGGAGATGACTTGATATCTGTTTGAACAGGTTTATGTGAGTAATGCAAACTAGGAAGGGGATATTATGCCTGTGCTGATTCTTACACCAATGAAACTGTGAGAGACAGAGAGAATGGCTCTAAAAGTACACAACGCCTAAATTCTCATTTACAGTGTTTGACTTAAACAGCCCCAGGCCTTGGACATGTTTAACTTGATAAATCTAATAAAGCCTATTGACATTCTATAAAAGAACTCTCAAAAAAGAAAATAAGCATCAAAACACCAATGGCCAAGTGAGTTTAAGCTATATGAGCCGTGTCACTAGAGTACGTAAGAAAATGGCTTCCTTTTAAAGAAAAAGAAGAAAATTCCTCCCATTTAGTTCATCATTCCTATTAAATTAATAATCAAATAGTACATATATAATACGTAAGATTGGTTTTGCTATGGTCATTCGTATCTTCACCAGCCCTGTATATAATGAGTGTTTATTACACAGAGAACGAAATCGTAAGTTTTCCTTCTTTAAAAAGAAAAGAACAAAGTTTAAAGAGTTCTATACTATAATGCTTTTCCAGTAATCCACTTTGCTATTGGAATAAATAGTATCAAGGTATTATTGATCCAAAAAATCAAAAAAGAAAACCCTCTTGCCTCCTTCCCTGCTCCAGGCTGGCTCTCCGCTCGCGATCAATATTTCTTTTCATTTGGGCTCCATGATCTCTTTGGGTACACTTATACTTTCTTGCTGGCATCCAAGATAACTGACTCTCAGGGTTTGTTTGATGGCAATTCTATTACAGGCCTAAACCAATTATTTTAAGAAAAGATGAGGAAAAAAGAAGGACTACACAAATAATTTGACAGAATCTATTTTACTCCTCTTCTTTTAATGTTTCTTGCTTCTCTACAGAGCCTTTCTTTCCCTGAGCTCCAGGCACTCTTTTTACAAAACAGAAACAGGATCTTGGTTGGCAGGAGCTGCCCCTGTGAACAATAAAAAGCCAAGCAAAGATAATGATTCCCACACAATGCAGGGCAGCTCCCGAGAGAGCTGGCAGGCGGCAAACTGCCCGCTGGGGGTGTCTGGCTCTCCCCGACCCACTACTGACGTGGGGCAACCCTGAGATGACCTGTTTCTCGCTCCTATTTATCCTCTTGGTGAATGCTCTCCTTCACCTATTAAATGGTGAACCTGTTTCTACCATTAGGCCTGATGGCCATGTACTCTGTGAGTGAAAGACTAAGATAGGACACTCATTACTGAACTGGCATTTGTCTTCTCTCCTTGTCATGTTCCAAGTTGTCTTGTGTAAAGGGCACTGGGAAAATACTTTAAAAAACAGATTTACTAATTCACTATATTGTTCACAATATTCCCTAGGGAAACCAGTGGAAAATTTCCTTAGTGAGGCACTACTAAGACTTTGCTTTGTATTGAAAAAAAAAAAAAAATGCGGTGACTAGGAACAGAAACAAAGACTTTAAAAATTTCCCAGAGAAGGTAAAACCTATTCCTAACCCCTTGGGGGTACATGAGTTCATGTCCACAGGTTTACCAGCCATGGGTCTGATGGAGGCTGATCTGTCAAAGGCATCGTGTGAAATGTTCACAGAGAGAAAGAACCTCTGAAGAATGGGGACTGTCACAACTGGGGAATATACAGGAAGTCCCTGGGGCAGGACCTGCGGTCCTGGTGCCTGACTCACTGCTCCTCATCAGCTGCCGCTGGGAATTTGGGGTCTGTATGTGAAAATGAACGGTAAAGAGAGACACAAGAGTAAAATCTGGAAACAGTCCCGTTCCTACTAACAGAAAAGATGTTTATTAAAAATAACCAAATTTAAAAAGTGGGCCAGGTATAGATCAATGATGAGAACATTACATGAATTAAAGATTATGATAAATCTAGTGCTGCACACTCGGATCCTAAAAAGGAAAGAAGGGCCAGAAGGACGTTAGAGGGCAGAGAAAAGGCTTAGCCGAGCAGCGCTGTGGGGAAGTTCCAATTTCGGAAAGGTTAGATGATTCCTATTTCGTAAGGTTTCCACATTCATACACTGAAAGGACATTTTTTCGTTATTTTGAAAATACAAAATCCAAGGATACTATTTAGATACTCTTCTATTAAGACTGGTGTTCTCACACTCCTTTCACTTCCCCACTATCTTCTTGCTTCCCTGCAAGGCCTTACTTTGCAGGTGATGTTACCTACGGTGAGCTGTCCAGACATTTGCAGATTTTCTGCAAATCTGAACAGAACAGTGGGAACAATTGGAAGGGTGCAGGCTGTATTCAATGATTGTGGGCCACGAATGGCAAGGGTAAAAACTGAGAGGCACCTTGCTTGGAGCTCTATGACTTCCTGAATCTCCTCGCTTTCTCAAGGCCACTGTAGGTGGCCAGAGCTCAGGCCAACAGATGCAGCTCACACTGGAACACTCCTCCAGCTATGACAGAAAAGCAAATCCCTGTCTAGGGAGTAGACTTCAGAGAAGGACTCAAGTCAGTATTTGAGCCCCCATTAAAAACATCATCAAAAACACATTTACACGGTATATTAGAAAAACATTTGAAACAAGATGAAATGTTAAGAATGACAAGTCTGAGTAAAACAGCAGAGATGACATTTACAAATTTTGTGTATCTGAATATAGAAATACAACTTATTGCTAAGGTCCATTTATAGCCATTCATGGCACAGAGGCAACCAGGCTGGACTCGAGTTTACCTAAATATACTGCAGGCAGGGAAACAAACTAGGAAATCATGTAAGGACTGTTTCCAGCAATGCCATGGATGTAGGTTTAAAAGTTGAAGATCTAGGCTGGCACATTTGGGAGAATATAGCAATGTTAGGGGTAGGCATGCTCTGGTCATCACTCTGGACTGCAGCTACCAAAAGGATGGGGAAGAGAGAACTGTGTCTATATGGGCTAGTGGTCGGCTGGAGAGACGGTGTGTAAGTCAGATGTAAAGATATCTCTGTAAATGGGGAAGATCCACTCCTATATGCCTAAAATTAGAGGCGAGTGCTACAGTGCAAACCAGGATGTTAGTTTTCTACCTTGGCAGGGTCCTTCTCTCACTGTCTGACACAGGTAACCTATCTGTTCCTACATTGCCTACCTTCTTCTGGGTCACTGGGTGTAAGAGGGGCTTTCCCATACCTACGGGACGTGGTCCCAACTTAACTAACCTTGAGATGCCCAAACCTCAGGCAGAACTTCCTTTGCTTCCTCCTTGAGGCAGCAGCAAAGGTTGACTACAATGCCTACTCTCAACCGCAGAGCTGCCCTACCTGTCTCTGGAGCTCCCCTTCAATCTTTCGCATGCTTCACTGGGGCTTTATTTAGTCATTCTCTTCTAGTTCCACACGCCATCTCTCAGCAAAGCTTTGTAAGTAGATTAATAAATAGAACATTTCAATGAAATCTCCCTCAACTTCCTGCCTACCTCTCTACTATTAGTTCATTGGTTCATATGATCCCTCATATTTAATCAGCTACCCCTGATAATAACTCAAATTTATGTATCTAAAAGCTAGCACCAGTTTTGAAACTTTGCATATTCTTTGAGTGAGCAGTATCATTTCTAGAAACTGTTCCTCAGAAAATAATAGTGAATGTGAATCAAAGCTTTAATTACATGGCTAAGATGTGGTATTGTTTATAATAATGAAATACAGATAATAACTGCAATTCCCAATAAAAAGAGATTGGTTTCATGCATTGCTGTATTTTCATATAATTGAATCTTATGCAACAGTTATATGCCATAAAACAGTTAATGACATGGAAAGATGTTCACTTAGAAAAGGAAATTATGAAGCAATACGTGTACAGTTCTCATGACTACAGTGTATACAAACACACATGAAAATGGTGTTCCTGTGTGTGTTTCTCTGTAAACATGTACTTTTCTGTACTTATCAAATTTTCTACAAGCATTTTCTAAATACACTATTTCAGAATAGGTGAGATTTATATAACCAATTATAAAAATAATACCAAGCGTGCCTTGGTACCACAGACCCATTTTCCCCTATTGTTAACATCTTCTGTTAATATTATTAGGTGGACTTACAAAGGTACATGTGAAACTTAGTAAATGTGGAATGTAAATGTCTTAACACAATAACTAAGAAAATGCCAGGAAGGCTATGTTAACCAGTGTGATGAAAATGTGTCAAACGGTCTATGAAACCAGGGTGTGGTGCCCCATGATCACATTAATGTACACAGCTATGATTTAATAAAAAAAAATATTAGGTGGAAATCACAACTAATGAACCTATGTTGTTATACTATTAAGCTCATATTTTATTCACATTTCATTTGTTTTTATACAATGTCCTTTATTCTAGGATCCCATCAAGTATATCACTATTTTTTGGTAATAAAAAAGTATATTGATAAAAAATTGTGATCAAGAAAAGCCATAAAAGTTTAAGCCATAAACCAGGGCAGATACCTCAAATATTAAATCTGCAACTGCAGAATAGCCTGCTGTAAACTAACTATCTTTACTCCCTAAAGTGTCCATGTTGGATACTTTTTTTTTTTTTAAACATCATTAATTTATTTTGAAAGAAGTTCAAAACACAGTTAGTACATGCTTTTTTTTACTCTTTGTTTTTAAATCAACATAATTTAAGTGTGCCACAGAAGTGCAGCTATAGGTTCAAGTGTGCTGAGAGATATAAAAAGTTGAAAAACAATGCAGTAGCATCAAGTCAGCTTTGCCACCCTAAGTCAAGGCAGATAAATCTCTGAGTTCAGTTGCCTCATCTGAAGAGGATATATTTACTCACATGTCAACATGTCTGTAATATTCAAGCAAGATCATGCCTGGCACAAGAACAATAGTAAGTAACTTTTGTTTAGTACTTAATGTTTGGCACTGGTTTAAACCTTTATACACGTTGCTATGAACCGGATTGTGTCCCTCAACCCCAACCCACAGAAGCCATACATTGAAGCCCTAACCTCGGTGTGATTGTATTTGGAGACAGGGCCTTTGGGAGGTAATTAGGTTGGATGACATCATGAAAGTGGGGTCCCTATATTTAGATTGGTAGCGAGAGAGAGACACCACTTTCTCTCCACAGTGTGAAAACTGTGAGAAAGTGGCCATATACAAGGCAGGAAGAGAGCCCTCCCCCAAAATCAAACCTTATAGTAATCTTTTCTTTTTCTTTTTCTTTTTTGTAGAGACAGAGTTTTACTTCGTTGTCCTCGGTAGAGTGCCATGGTGTCGCAGCTCACAGCAACCTCCAGCTCTTGGGCTTAGGCGATTCTCTTGCCTCAGCCTCCTGAGTAGCTGGGACTACAGGCACCTGCCACACAATACCTGGCTATTTTTTGTTGCAGTTTGGCTGGGGCTGGGTTTGAACCCGTCACCCTCAGTATATGGGGCCAGCGGCCTACTCACTGAGCCACAGGTGCTGCCCCCTAATAGTAACCTTAATCTTGAACTTTAGTCTCCAGAATTGTGAGAAAATAAATTTCTGTTGTTTAAGCCACCGAGTCTATGGTATTTTGTATGACAGCCCGGGCAGACTAATATTAAGTAATTCATTTGTTCATCCACTCCCTGAAGTAATTTCTAATATCATCAATATCTACAGATAAAGAACATGAGATTTAGAGAAGAAAGTGCCTTTCTCAAGGTCACACAATGATTCCAAACCGGGTAGCTGGTCTTTAAGACTATTCTCTTAATGATTATGCAGTCAGTATATGAGAACACAAGTGTAAATTCTCAATTGCAAGCTGTCTGCTACTATAGTAGTCCGCCTTATCCAGGGGAGAAATATTCCAAGATCCCTTGTGGATGCCTGAAACCACAGGTAGTGCCAAATCCTAAATATACTATGTTTTTTCCTCTACAGAAATACCCATAATAAAGTTTAATTTATAAATTGGGCACAGTAAGGGATTAACAATAATCATTAATAATAAAGTAGAACAATTATAGCAATATACTATTATAAAAGTTATGGGAATCTGGCATATCTCTCTCAAAATATCTTATTGGGCTGTACTCTATTCACCTATTTCTTTTATTATTAAATCATAGCTGTGTACATTAATGTGATCATGGGGCACCATACACTGGTTTTATAGACCGTTTGACACATTTTCATCACACTGGTTAACATAGCCTTCCTGGCATTTTCTTAGTTATTGTGTTAAGACATTTATATTCTACATTTACTAAGTTTCACATATACCCTTGTAAAATGCACGGCAGGTGTAATCCCACCAATCACCCTCCCTCTGTTCCCCCCTCCCCTCCCTCTCCCTCTTCCCCATATGCTTAGATTATAACTGGGTTATAGCTTTCATATGAAAGCCATAAATTAGTTTCATAGTAGGGCTGAGTACATTGGATACTTTTTCTTCCATTCTTGAGATACTTTGAGAACACATTCTTGAGAATATGTTCTAGCTTCATCCATGTAAACATGAAAGAGGTAAAGTCTCCATCTTTCTTTAAGGCTGCATAATATTCCATGGTGTACATATACCACAATTAATTAATCCATTCGTGGATCAATGGGCACTTGGGCTTTTTCCATGACTTAGCAATTATGAATTGGGCTGTAATAAACATTCTGCTACAAATATCTTTGTTATAATGTGATTTTTGGTCTTCTGGGTATATACCTAGTAGAGGAATTATAGGATTGAATGGCAGATCTATTTTTAGATCTCTAAGTGTTCTCCAAACATCTTTCCACAAGAAATGAATTAATTTGTATTCCCACCAGCAGTGTAGAAGTGTTCCCTTTTCTCCACATCCAGGCCAACATCTTTGGTCTTGGGATTTTGTGATATGGGCTAATCTTACTGGAGTTAGATGATATCTCAAAGTAGTTTTGACTTGCATTTCTCTAATGATTAAGGATGATGAGCATTTTTTCATATGTTTGTAGGCCGTGCACCTGTCTTCTTCAGAGAAGTTTCTCTTCAAGTCCCTTGCCCAGCCTGCGACGGGATCACTTGTTCTTTTCTTGCTTATACGTTTGAGTTCTCTGTTGATTCTGGTTATTAAACCTTTGTTGGAGATATAACCTGCAAATATCTTCTCCCATTCTGAGGGCTGTTTGCTTGCTTTACTTACTGTGTTCTTGGCTGTGCAGAAGCTTTTTAATTTGATCAGGTCCCAGTAATGTATTTTTGAAGCTGCTTCAATTGCCCCGGGGGTCCTCCTTATAAAATACTTGCCAAGACCGATTTCTTCAAGAGTTTTCCCTGCACTCTCTTCTAGTATTTTTATAGTTTCATGTCTTAAGTTTAAATCTTTAATCCAGTGAGAGTCTATCTTAGTTAATGGTGAAAGGTATGGGTCCAGTTTCAGTCTTTTACAGGTTGCCAGCCAGTTCACCCAGCACATGTTGGATACTTTCAAAGTTATTAGATGTGAAAAACTTCCCCAATATTTAGTTTATTACAGAAAAATGAGCCACTGAAATCACCAGCATGGACTCAGTTTGCAGTGTCTCCATTGTGCTATTTGGGCTCCGAGAGCTGGCTTACTGACCAGTTTTTGTTCTTCCACAGCTCCTAAATCCCCCTGGGATTATTCTGCAAAAGCTAATGGAAATGTCAGACTTACTCTCCTTTGTAAAGAATGCTTTTAAAAAATGTTCTGAATTGGAACTTTCCTATAACACAAGCTCTTAAATAACTGGTAAACAACGGAACAAAATAACAAGCTATGTTTAAAAAGGGAAACAATAAAACAAAACCCTCTTACTGAAGGCTGCTTTCCTCTCTTTAAGAAATCTCCTAATCACTTTTTAACATATAATTGTCTAGCCATCTCTGCAGAAAGGACACATCTTATTCAGAAGAAAGAAATAAAGAAGGTTTCAGCGAGCCATTGAGATTCAGTAGATCTATCAGCCACTTGCATTGTGTGGCATGGGACTGGCTGCAGACCAATTTAATCCTTAAAAGGTAGAGTAGAAAAAAAAAACAGAACAATTTCCTCATGTCAAAACATATTCATGTCTTCAAACACAATTTTAAAGAATTTTGGCTAAAATGACCTGAAGAACAGCTTCAAATAGCTCCTGATTTCCATCTTCTACTCATAATGGAAATTCAGTAATAGAAGGCACCAACCAATATCTCCATTTCTTTTTTTTTTTTTTGTAGAGACAGAGTTTCACTTTATTGCCCTCGGTAGGGTGCCGTGGCGTCACACAGCTCACAGCAACCTCCAACTCCTGGGCTTAGGCGATTCTCCTGCCTCAGTCTCCCGAGTAGCTGGGACTACAGGCGCCTGCCACAACGCCCGGCTATTTTTTTGTTGCAGTTTGGCCAGGGCTGGGTTTGAACCCGCCACCCTCAGCATATGGGGCCGGCGCCCTGCTCACTGAGCCACAGGCGCCGCCCCAATATCTCCACTTCTGAATCAAGAAATTTTCATTTTAAATTTCAATAACACACTGAAAGAATCTCATTTTGACTTGTTTCCCAAAGGACAATAATTCTAATACAGCTTCTTCTTCTGAAAGCAGTGAGAGAGACCTAAGCTTTGGCTACCGAAGCCAAGAGTTAGGCAGAAGGGCAGCACGTGTTGGAGTGACGTTTCAGAGACAGTGCCTCTGTGTCTTTTCCCCAAGCATCCACGCAGAATGCCTCGGCATCGGCATAGTCCTCCTGGCAAATCAGTCTTCAATGCCAACTTTCGAAAATCATGCAAATATTCAGTAAAGCACACAGATCTGTAATGTTTCTTAATGCTTTTTTTGAACCCACCATTTCCACATTTTTTCACTGAGAGGCACACTCAAAATGAAACACTGAATTCTAAAGCTCCTCATTATGTCTTGAAGTGATTTTTGCCTTTAAGTCTAAAGTCATTCATGAAAAAAACAGTTTTAAAGTTCTATAAAGAAAAAAACATGAGGAAGCATGTCTCCCACAGTTTTATCAGTAAACCCAAGTACAGAAATTGCTTTCCTACATTTTCCAAGACTGACTCCACTGCTTTCCCTAATATTTTGTGTTAGCCAAGCCATAAACAATCAAGGAGAGAGGATGATGTAGCCATTTAAAAGGAAAATACGTTAAGGCTTCACCCTGACTGCTCAGGGTAAAATAACAGTTACTATGGTATCTCTGAACAACTAGGAGGAATATTAAGGTTCTGTGACATTTCTAGTCTTTACTCTGATTCAAGACCATTGCATCGCTTTTTTTTTTTTTTAAATACACCTGATATCTTGGATTTAAGCAGTTTGCTAATGTGTTCACCACCTCTCCTAGGTGCTGCCAAAAAAAGTCAGTCTTATTGCTCTGATAAGTCTCTCCATCTCCAAAATAAGTGTTGTGAGAAGAGAGTCTGCCTTCTTATCCTCAAGCTTTGGCAGACCTGAGGCCAAAGGGCAAACTTGCTAAGCAGGCTTGCTACAGGAGAGCCACCCGAGAACCCCGATAAAGCCTGGAGAGGCCTGAGAGACTGTTACTGTCACAGGGAGGCCACATGGGCCAGAGAGGGGAAAACTTACCCATTAACTCAGGTCTGGCTCTGGTTCTTCAGATTTCTCTACTAGTAAGAGCAATTGGACTTGTTGTGGACTCATAATCCACAAATGAATGACATTCCTTCTCTCAGATACCAGCTCAAGGTTTACCTTCTCCTTAAAATCCTCTCCATTCATTCAGTGTTTAGTCCAAACTGATCTAGAGATCTTTGAACTCTATTTTTAGGCTAAAAGGATCCTATTGAGTACTGGTCATTTGGCTCCCCTCTGACAGCCATGTCACTTGATCTCATCGAGTGGTAGCAGGTTTCCCACCTCGTGTGGATAAATGTCACTGACTCCAAGTACAAAATACGTGAACACTTTTTGAACATTAGAAAACACATCTGGTTTGTCTTTCACTTACGATCCTCATGAATTTGCTCCTACCCGAGTAAACATGCCTTGCTCCTTACTCTGCGTTTACACGTTGCTTTGTCTCCTTTTTCACCTGTTCTAATCTCAAACCTTCTTAGCTAGACCAGTATCACTTTCAGGGAAGGATGAGACAAACACTTCTTGTATATAACTTGCTAAATCTTCCTTCTACTTGCCCCCATAGCTTGGAGTTCATAAAAGAGGGAAGAGAAGCATTAATTGTTTTTGATATTATAGCCTCTGATCTGATTCTCAATGGGGGCATATTTTTTGAAACACAGCACAGTGGTTAAAATTACTTTGCTTTTGAATAAAAGAGAACCAGTTATGAGTGCTTGGTTTGCCACTTCTTATCTATATGACTTTGGTTGCAATCCTTTATTCTTCAATGTTCTTATCTACAAAATAAGAATGAAAACAATAACTATAAACCTGAGTTATTACAGGATTATAAATAAGATAATACATTTAAAGACCTTTAGTACAGGGCCTGACATTCAAAGTACTCAATAAATGGTTGTTATCAGAATAATCATCTTGGCAAAATCTTTGATACCTAGAACTCATCAGCAATTCAGATTAAATATTCTCATTATTTTAGTCTGGAATTGGTGGCATTAATTGCTAACAATCCTGTTGACCTTTATGACTTGTCATTTTACTTTAACTTTAAATATTTACACATTCTCCAGCACTTCCTGCAGTCTGAACTTACACCTGACTTTCAAAGTAACCTTATCATTCTATGTCACTTTATTCTGATACATGCATTTTAGCTACACTCATCTGTCACATGCATTTTAGCCACCTTAGAATTAAAAAAAAAAAATAAAGGAATTGAAAGGGACTTGCAACTAGTAAGTAGATGAATATTAAAATCCAAGTTTCCCAATTCCTACTTAAGCAGTAGACTACCTTGCTGTTTCTTGAATCCAGTCCACAGGCACTGAGCAATGCCCTCTTCCTCCTAGACAAATCCTCTCGAAAAGGCAGTGAAAACACGACTCTCTAAACAACTAACATGGAACTAAAGAATTTCATCTAGCTTCTGCCTCATCCTAAGTGATGTTAGTACTCAGGCATAAATAAGAACATATTTTGGCAGGAAAGGCATTTTGCTTCCATAAATTTATGAGCTCTTGAAAGTTAAGGCTTCAATGAAATATCACTTAAACTATGATATTAGATATGCCCTTTCTCTATTTATCCTTTGGTGCTTTATTTCATTGTAGCTGTTTTATTTTCTTTTAATAAGTGGTAAAAGGTAATTCATGTATCCATCCTTATTTTTTTCTTGAAATTAGCAAAATCCTGAACTCTTACTTTATTATCACTAGAAACTATGGAATTCCAAACAAAATCAAACATTATACTCAGAACAACCCTACCAATTTTTCCACTTCTATGATTCAATTTTCATCTTCTCATAGGAAAAATAAAAAGGGTTATATTTTAGAGGAAGTTCACTTTGCTCAGCCCTCCTTCCCCAGATCTATATTTGGATTCAGCATTCAGTGGTCTGAAACATT
Source organism: Nycticebus coucang (assembly GCF_027406575.1). NCBI lineage: Eukaryota > Metazoa > Chordata > Mammalia > Primates > Lorisidae > Nycticebus > Nycticebus coucang. The sequence continues at coordinate 29,292,900 of NC_069785.1, read as the reverse complement.
AATGGGGTTTTCCATTGAGCCATTACCCTTTTTCCCTTTTTGTTTTGCAAACAGGGTTTATTAAATCTTTGCTGTAGGCACTGGGAATGAAGAACAGTGAGAATATGCTGATGTGAAAGGTTTCACGGAGCTCAAGCAAATCGCTTCTGATTTGCCACAACTCCCTAATAGTAAATGCCCCCAAAGCATGCTGTTTGGGTGGCAAATGTAAATTCCCATCACAGAAAACACACGGAAAGAAAACAGAAAAATAAAACCCATCCATCTCCTTACACTAAGAGTGTAATTCAGAGACACTGACTGCAGATGCTTCCCCCTCAGTGTCTTCAAATCAGTGTAAAGGTTAAATCCTTGGTGCCCGTGCAGCTCCAAGCAAGTCCTACTAGCAGTGAGGAAGAAAACTGGCGTGTATTTTAGAGCACACTGCATTTCTTTTAGCTCTTCGCCATCTATTTTAAGCTTACACATACACACAATTAAATTTAATAACACAGTTTAAAGCAACACACTACACGATTAAGTTTAATAATTCATCAAGTGGTGATATGGAAAGCAAAGCCAAAATCCTTCTATTCTTCACAATCATAGAAAAATTAACCAAATTTCAGGTCAAGATGATGGTCTGCATAAACGTCTTCACTTGCAATTTCTCTTACACCTAACTAAAATGACAATAGGGAGACTGTATTTTTTTTTTTTATTAAATCATAGCTGTGTACATCAATATGATCATGGGGTACCATACACTTGTTTCATAGAATATTTGACACATTTTCGTCTCATTAGTTGACATAGCCCTCTTGGCATTTTCTTAGTTACTTTGCCAAGACATTTACATTCCACATTTGCCAAGGCTCACATGTACCCTTGTAAGATGCACCACAGGTGTGATCCTTTCAATTCCCCTCCCTCTACCCACCTCCCCCCTCCCTCCCCACGCTTTCCCCCTTCCCCCTGTTCTTAGGTTGTAACTTGGTTATAGCTTTCATGTGTATTTTAAAGGCACAAACCCACAGAGACAAACAAAATGACAGAGAATCCAATGTCAACAAAACTTTGCAAGCTACAGAGCAAATGGATAGGTTGTTAGTGATCCAAGCAGGCCCAAGAAAGCTGAAACCTAGGTTGGCAGTTGGGAAAAGCCAAAAAGTAACCCAATTATGGCAAAGACCACTCCCCTCCCCCGCCCAAGCTAGTGGTTTTAAGGCAGCAGGTAACTTTGGAAGTATGGGTGAAGAAGGAAGGACTGAAAGTCTGATCAAGAAGTGTTTAGATGTCCCAGTGCCTTTCTCTGCTTTTATAGTTAGATGCCTGTCTTTTTCAAACTCCTGTGTATCAGATACCATTTAGCGAAGGGGCAATGAACTGAAAATAGTTGCTGCTGTTTTTTTCTTCAAAGAGTAGATTCATACAGTTATGCTTAGACTACTCATTCCTATTTGTTTTTTAACTTGGCTTCCAAGAACCTGGCAATTGGATCATGCTAAAAGTACAGGCGGAAGGTCAGGAAATCCTTCCCTGGGGAATCTAACCTGGATGAGAAAAAAGTCTTTAAGAAGCTGACATCAGGGGCTCCTGCACAAAACAGAATAGTGAGGTAATCTTGCACAGAAGCCCACAGTTTATAACACCTAACCATATGCTCAGGGCTTCTAATTGGCTTTTGAGGCTCTACTCTAAAATATGAGCAGATAATTGAGCATCACTGAGCCAAGTCTTTAAAGTTAAAGATCTAAATAGACAGTCAAAAGCAATTTGGAGAAAACAGACTATGCAAGGGGAAAATTCCTTTTAAAAAAATCTATCGGTATTCTCAGAAAGGTAACAGAAGATGCTCTAGTCATAAAACAAGAACTGGGTGCTATAAGATAGGAAAATTCAGAGAAGAAAAGTATACTTAGATTTTGTATATGTGTGTATGTAAATTTTAAAAACTCAATTACTCAATTGTAGAGTTAGAAACTAAAGTTAAGGAAATCTCCCCAAAACAGAGTTGGAAGACAGAAAAAATGTGAAAAGAAATTAGGAGAATAAATCCAGGAAGGTCAAACTGATCAAGGTCCTTCTTTTTTTTTAGAGTGAGAAGGTTTAATTTATTTGGCTTTTTTTTTTTTTTTATTGTTGGGGATTCATTAAGGGTACAATAAGCCAGGTTACACTGATTGCAATTGTTAGGTAAAGTCCCTCTTGCAATCATGTCTTGCCCCCATTCTTATAGTACAGTAAATGAAATAATCTATAGAAGGACTAAAGAAACAGACTTGTGGTTGAGCTTTCAGTACAACTCCCAAACTGTACCAAAGAACTAAGCCATGAAGGAAGCAGTACCTCTTGCAACATCTGGAGACTGCCTCCTAAAGTGGCCAGCTGCTGCTGTAGCTGCCAACTCCACAGCCATGTTATTGTTGCCAAGATCAGGGAGTCACAGCTGTTGCTGCTGGCTGCAAAGCCAGGCTATGCCTGCTCCAATCTGTGCGAACAAATTGGATGGCAAGCAGTGTACATCTTGACCTAGAGCTAGTGACCAAACACAGGATGTCTGCTAATGCTGTCCCAGGGTGAAAAGCCTCCACAGCTGTGTCTGAAAACAGACTAGGAAGATGTGCAGCCAGATTTAAGTTACATCCAAACACTAGCTGTGAAAGAGTCTGGGGAACACACTGTTTAGCTTTCTAACCTCTGCAGTATTCAAAGGTAAACTGGAAGGAAAATGGATGGATGTGAAATAATTCCTACCTATCACCAGATCCTCAACATCTGAATAACAAGTTATATGAAAGAAAAAACACAAAAAAACAGAACATGTAATTCAAGAAAATTTGAAAAAATGTATTTCAACAGTGAAGGGGCCCACTGAGCTCCAGTACAATAGATGAAAAGAAACCTCTCCTAGCTATATTACTGTGAAATTGCAGATTTGGGATTAAAAGATTTTACAAGCTTTTGGAGAAAAAGGAAATAAATGTCATACAGAAAAGATCAGAAAATTAGAATCCTTTAGGACTTAATAATACTGAAATCTAGACAACAAAGGAGGAATACCTTCAAAATTTCAAGAGAAATTTTTTTCTTTGAAATAAATTAAAAGAGGATATAAACAGGGTATTCAAGGTATCGTTAGACACAAATTCCCAGTTGATTTCTGTGTGTTTTATTTAAAATTGGCACTTTTTATTCCCATTTAGAATTCTATACCCAGCCAAGCTATCAATCAAGGATCACGATAGAATTTTTAAGCAGACAAGTTGTTTATGCCAACACACTGCTGACCTCCTGCACTCTATTTAAAACCTCATCCCGAGACTTCTCTTTGCCCCTCTCTTGTGTTGAGCCCCTGATTTGTATTTTATGTTTTTCTACTGCTCAGATATGCCTCTGTTCTCAGGAGTTCCTTAAGGAAGGGCTCATAATATCATCTGTGCACAGATACTTCTGAGTGGTATGTTTATTAGGTGTCAGAAATCCTTTCTTCTGTTTGCTCCATTCTGTTACTGAGGGATTGTACTGTGTTTCTCAAATCATTGAGGGCTGCAACTTCTTGTCTCCATCTGTCAAAATCTTTGGTCATTTGGTCTTTGAATTTGTTGAATTCTTGAGACATCTTTTGGGTTACTGCTTGGAATTCTAATTCGATCTTATTTGCTATCCAGATTCTGAATTCAATTTCTGACATCTCAGGTATTTGTTTGTGCATGGGATCTTGTGCTGTGTCTGCCCCATTGATCCTTGGGGGAGTTGATCTACTCTGATTATTCATATTGCCAGAGCTTTTCTGTTGATTTCGCCTCATGATTGTTTTTCACCATTGCCTCTGGCCATCCTCAGAGTTGGGGAGGTGTCTCTCCAAGATTAGACTGCAGCGGGATCACTCTATTATTGCTGGATATTTGTAGGGAGTGACCCTGTGTAGCTCCTCTGGGGCTGCCACAGCCAGGGAGTTCTGGTTGTAGGAGCAGCTCCAGAGTGTGACAGACCTGGATCCAGCAACAGGGCGGGGGGTTGGTTCTGGGAGTGCCTAGCACCCAGTGACTTTGGCACAGAGAGGCCAAGGCTCCAGCATTCTCTGGCCAGGTGAAGGGTTCCGCGCAGAGGTAGGGAGGGCTCTGGAGGGCACGCGGCTACCAGAGTCCCTGGCCAGACGCGTGGGCCGGTGTGGAGGCAGGGAGGGTAGAGGAGGGAGGATGTGGGTTTGCCCGGCTCCCAGAATTCCCGGTCAGGGTATGTGGAGGCCCAGCAGGTGTGGGTCGTGGCTCCGCTCATACGGAAGTCCGGGCAGGCATGGGTCACAGCAGAGCTCTTACAGAGGTCTGGGCAGGTTCTGGTCACAGGTGGCGGTGCAGCTCTTATGGAGGTCCAGTCACAGATCGTGGATCACGGTTTGCAGCACAGCTCTTCCGGAAGTCTGGGCGGGTGCCGGTTGCAGATGATGGATCATGGGTCATGGCACAGCTCTTATGGAGGTCTGGTCAGGTGCTGGTCTCGGATTGTGGCACAGCTCTTACCTCTTCACTGCAATGGCCAGGTTTTCCATTTCTGTGTTTTTAAGTTTGATCTCACAGATAAAATTCTTTATAACATGTTCATATAGCTGAAGTAGTCTTGGCTCCATGAGGTTGATGTTTTGATACAAGGTAGTAACTTGTTCTCTTTTGGGGATGAAATTGGCTTCGTTCCCAAGTCACTCCTGGAAGTCCAGCCAAGCCCAGCTGGGGCTATCTGGGTGACACAAGGCGGTCATTGTGGCTGCGGTGTCCCCATCACCCTCGTACTCCTCGCTGTCCCCCAAAAGTTGGCTGTTTGAAAAGGTCGATAGAATAGATAAACCTTTGGCTAACCAAGTCTGGATGAGGCCTGTGTTGAGTCCTGGTTAGAGGGCCTTGGCGATGGACACAACCTGATATGGCAGTGAGCGCCAGGAGTGTGAGAATTGGACAGAGAGTCCCCAGTAGCTAAAACCCCATGGAAGGGGTGGAAGCTACCCTTAGGAGCATTCCCTAATTAAATCCAGCTTCTGACACCAGATGAAAGGGCAGCACTCCACCAGCAGAGGTCTCATAGGCTTGTTCGAAAAGTCTTTATTGGCGAGGGATGCTGCATAGCAGCACCAAGGAGGAGAGAAAAGAAAGAGAGAGAGAAAGAGAAAGAGAACAGAAAGAGAAAGAGAAAAGAGAGAGCAAGAGTGAGAGAGAGAGACCTACCTTTATATCAACTGATATTCTTTTTATCCACTACTGGTATCAGTCTTGAGAAAACCCACATTTCCTTGATAAATTAGAAAAAGTTATTAGCTACACAAATAATTTAGGGAATGCCTTGATTTTTTCTATGTATGTATAAAATCTTCCACACAAAATTAAAAGATAACTATAGTGGACCATTGTTTCTTCTCTTCTGACATTTCTATCATAAAACTTCTAACGTCTCAAACATGCACTGCTTCTTTCATCTCAAGGTCCCTGAGCAGAAGCTCCTCCTTCTGAAAGGGATTCCTCACTCCTACATTTCTTTGTTAACCCCTGTTAATCCTTCATAGAATAGCTCAAATTCACATACCCTGGGAAGTCTTCTCACAGCTCCTGGACCAGATCAGGCTCCCTTTATAAATGTTCCTGGATTTTAGCACTTTTCTTTCTTGGCACTTTCATTAGCACTTTTCTTTTTTCTTATCTCAGTGTATAATTATATAGTTCTGAAATTATTTGACTATATACCCCCATCCTCTTAAGCATGTACACATTAAATCTTTACATTCCATGAAGTGGTGTCCCTGTATTTACAGTTTCTAATACAAATGTAAGCAGCCGATAAATAGGTAGTATATAAATAAGTAAATAAAAATAAAGAAAGGACAGAGGAGTGAAGATAGGAAAAAAGAATGAAAACACTGAGGTAGGGAGAAGAAGGTGAAAAGAAGGTAGAAAGAAGGGGAGAGAAAGAAAGAAAAGTTCTAGGTACAAATCCTGAGTTTAGGTGCAAGTATTTATTTTTGATTATTTATACATCCTACTTGTTTTGCTTTAGAAATTTCAGAGGTTACCCAAGAACTTGGAAAATGAGCCAGATATTTTTGTACTCTTTTCAAGGGGGAAATAATTCTGATAAGGAATAAATCATGGGCCTGTATCCAAAGAAGGTGATTCTGACTCTGGGACAACCACACCCTTGGGACTTAGAGTCTCTTTCTTCCCTGAAGTCATGCATGGGGCAGGGCCGCCACCCCTCTGCCTGTTGTCTCCTGTGAGCATTTGGAGCAGACGGCAGGAGCATGTCTCTGAACTCTGGTCCTCATGCCTTGATGTCCCACTGACAGTGCTGAGTTACAATCCTATGGGCTACACTGTTCCCACAGTGGCTCCATGTGGCCAAGGGACCTCAAGGGCTGCCGAGACACGGTGCGCTACAGCCACATGGGAGAATATCCAATGTGAGGCATGTTGCCAAGATGTCACCAAGTTGGGGCTGGGAGAGAAATGAGACAGAGCCAAGTGGACCCTGGACATTTTCAGCTATCAATTACTATAACCAGAACTCCCATAGCCACAAAGAGGCAGGATGCTGAGCCCTGTTTTTCACATTCCACTGCTCTGAAGCGGTCTGTGGGGAGACATTCAGCAGGAAGAGAGTCCAGGAACGGCACTTTCAACCGCCAGGCTGCAGAGGGGCTTATTATGTGTCAGGGCCTATTTTAAGTGTTCTGGATATATTAACTCAATCTTCACTATAAACCTAAAGAACTTACCAGTCTTAAATTTACTTTACAGATGTAGAAACCAAAGTATACAGAGCTTATGGAATTTGCTGCAGGCTACACAGTAAGCAGCATAATGGAGATCGAAGTCTCGGCCATTGGACATAAGCGTCTGTCTTCCTGTGCAGGGCTGTCTCCCTAGGCTGGGAATCCCCAAGCACTTGAAGTGTCAGGTAATGAAAATATATATCAATGCAAAAAAGTCCCCATCTACACAAAACGTGGGGTTCATTAAAGAGGGATCTGTGATTTTCAATTATAACTAAAATGTTGTAATTCCCAAAACAAGACGCATAGCAAATAGAAATTGGGGCTACAAAGGATACTCAATGGTCAGTTACTATATTCTCCTGTCTTTGAATGGGAATAAAATATATGCATCTCCCATTAACATTTTCCAGAAATTACCACATTAGAGAACATTTAAGGAACAGTTAGCTTTGTAATAAAATTATTCTGGGTCTGAACTCCAGTCTACCCATTCATTTCTCTTTTGGACAAGTAACATTTTTTAAAATATCATATAATATTAAATAATGATGAGATACAAATAAGAACAAAAATCAGAACAAAGAATCATAGAAAGAAGTATAGAGCATCAAACAGGCAACAGAAAAAAAGGTGATATGCAAGCGTCATGATAAAGGCAGAATGGGACTGGATTAACTCATGTTAGAGAATTTACATGTAGTTTTAGAAAATTAAGCAAGACTACTAAATTTAGACTTCCATTTTAGAAATTAAAACGTTTTGGCAGAGTTGAAGATTATCTAAATGGAAAGACCAGAAAAAACAAAGACCAATTTGGAAAGTCCTGTGATGTTTCTTTACAGAGGAAATGAAGACCTGAAACAAACCAGTGTAAATTGAGCTGGACTTCATAACCGACTTAAATGTAAGAGGTGAAAGAATTAGAAGACCAAGTCTGGTGCTGAGGTTTCTAGTTTGGGGAAAGTGATAGAGGGTGATGTAGTTAACCATGAAGGGATACTTAAGGGAGGGATGGCAGAAAGTGCTATATTGGCCTAGGTTTCCGTGACGGTAGAAATACTTACTAGACAACCTGGGCAAAATGGACCAGAACAGTCCAGTTTACAGGAGGAGAAGGTCAGGTCTGTGTCCCAGGAACAGGAATCTTAATGCTGAAGAGCTCTGAGCAGATCCCTATCCTCCAATCCACAGAACACACTGCATTTTCTTTGGCTATATTCACCATCTGAGAGTTTTCTTTGTTCACATGCAGGGGTGTCCAACTTGCGGCCCACGGGCCACAAGCAAATTATTTGAGGACTATTTTGCTTATCTTTGGTGTTGGATACTGGGAAAAGTATGCAAGGACCTTTTCTTTTGGTCATAAGCTTTTGTTAGTGTTTGTGTATTTAATGGGTGGCTTAAGACAACTGTTATTCTTCCAATGGGCAGCAGAAAAGACAAAAGGTTGGCTACTCCTGCAAGTTTATGGGGTACTAAACCATGTCTCAGAACTCTGCTCAATCTACATAGCTCTCCTCTATGGGCAATTGAGGCAGGAATATACAACTAGTTCCTCTACTGAGCCTGAGGAACTCTTGCACTGGGGGCACAAGATGGTAGCTACCAAACCAAGCAGATGCAATGATTTTGGAGAATGTGGCTTCCTACTGGCATAACTTCTTGAAACTTCATTTTTAAAGCCTTCCATTCTCTCTCTTTGTATCTCTCTCTCATGCTCAGATGAATTTCTCCAGCTCCTTCCATAATATTTCACATCCTAGTGGCTTTATGATATTTGCCTCCAGCCTTTCTGGCTATTTTCCTTTACATTTCAAGTATTAGTTCTAACCTTTAAAATAAGTAAGTAAATTCTTTCTAAGTAAATAATACCAAATCAATACCTCTTTTTTCATCTCAATCACTAACCATGGCCCATGTGTTAAGCACCTAAATGTTCCCAAGAACTGTTTTACTCACTAAAATTAGTTTAATTTATAGTTTGTCAAAATAGTGATATTTTCTAATATCAATAGCAAAGGAGCAAGGAAAGAACACAAATGTGTCTAGATTTTTCTATGGTGAAATGACCATTTGATTGACTGTAGCCATGAAGCTAATTATTAAAAACCACAAGGAAGGTAAGGCACAGTGGTTCACACCTGCAATCCTAGTACTCCGGGAGGCCGAGGTGGGTGGATTGCTTGAGCTCAGGGGTTTGAGACCAGCCTGAGCAAAAAGCCAGACCCCCGTCTCTACCAAAAATAGAAAAAACTGAAGCAAGACGATCACTTGAGCCCAAGAGTTGGAGGTTGCTATGAGCTATGACGCCATGGCACTCTACCCAGGGTGACGGTGTGAAACTCTATCTCAAGTGTCCTTAGTTTCTTAAGGACACTAAGAGCATCAAAAGTGGCATCCAGAGCAACAGCAGAGCCTGAGCTCTGGAGTCAGCTCCCTTGGCTGACGTCCCATTAGCTGTGTTACCACGGGCACACTGCCTAACCTCTCTGAGTGAGAGGTCCTCACTACTAGGTGGGGCAATAATTCTGCTAACATTGTCTTGAGGAGTAAATGAGAAAATTTACATACAGTGATTAATAGCATACAAACTCACTGACCAGTAGCTATATTATTATGTTTGTCAACATCGTTGTTATTAGAAACTGAGAAGATGAGTGTGGGGTATCTTTGGTGGGGCTGACGTATGAGCTACAAGTAGGCTTCCGCCAACCTCAGAAATCTACAGAATCTGCAGCAACACTTCTGAAATGAATGCCTGGAAGGAGAGTGTGACTGGATGAATTCTTCAGCCTTTGAAACTCCACGATCCAATATTCTTCGGATGTGTACCAACCTGTGAGCCTGCTGGCACTTGGTTGCTGACTGCCAGCTGGGCTTTTTCTCACATTTGATACTACTAAAAGCATGACTGATGAATTTTGATGAACTATGAGACCTTCCATATAAACATTACTAGTAACTATACCATAATCAACATCATCTGTTCAGGATTTCATTTCTCATAGAATCACATAAGTAAGAAAGAAATAGATAGAAAACAAACAAACAACAACAACAAAAAAAAACCAAAGGCAGAACTTTTTTTGTGGTGAGATGTTAAGGCCTCAATTCAATTTTAAGTTTTGATTTCAAAGCACTTTTCCTAGCGTGAGTTTGTGAACTTAATTGTCAGACCTTACACAATGACAGCTCTGATAGCCATTCCAAAAAAAGTGTTTCAAAGTACTCTGAAGGATAGACTAGGCACCAGGGTTGGTGCATAGCTTCCCAAGGAGAGTACTTCAAAGGTGACCATAATGATATTCAGCAATGAGGTATGTAACAGTTTTTCTAGGATGGGTTCATGAACTTAATTGTCAGACCTCACATAACATTTCTGAACTCAGAAAAAATTCTTAATTCCAAAACATATCTGTGACTAAGGTTTTAATAAGGGATCATGAATCTTGCCAAACAAAAGGACAGTTTTAGTAGCCCCTCGAAGCTTTATAAGTCCAAGGGAACCTGTTAAGTAGTGATATATAAGTGTGGGTAACCAGTGACCAATTTTCTGTGACCACTTAATTGCTATAGAGCTTTGTCTTTTTAAAAGGGAAGTTGCCTATAGATTAAGTGGTTTGGCTGTGATGATTCTTCATTATCATTCCACCAGCCTTTAAAGCCTCCCTGTCCTTGAGTGTAGATAAACACAGCACGATGCCGCAGATTGGAAAACAGGTAGTGAAGCCATGTCACAAAGGCTCCTTCATCTTTGCACAACTGTATGTACACATCTCCATATGACAAAACTCAGCAACACCAGAGCTGCAGAGCTCCTAGAAATCATTTAGCTTAGCTTGTTCAGATCACAGATAAAAAAACTGAGGGCCCGTAGCTTAGTGGTTAGGGCATAGGCTACATACACTGGGGCTGGTGGATTCGAACCTGGCTGGGCCTGGTAAACAGTAATGACACAATGATCATATCTGGCTGGTGAAGATATGGGACATATTTCTGTTTTAACTAGTTTATATTTTCCAAAATATCTTTGTCTTTAGATATTGTACATAAATTTGATTTATAAATTTATTTCAATAAAATTAAAACTGAATTAAATAAAATGTCAATACTAATTTGTCTTCCCTTTTATTCTGGTAAGAACATTGGAAGATACTTCCTAGGAAATAAGAAAATTTAAATTAGCACAGACACTGCAGGGATATTTTACTTAATAAACCCTTCCAAGAGAAATTAGAAATGCCTTGACCCTCAATGGATCACAATTACAATCCTGCAAGGTGGACCCTATCATTATCAACCTGTTCCTTGGGACATCAAAAAAGTGAGTAGCACTGAGGTGTCCTATGTCTGGCTCTTTATAAGTGGTGCTCCTAGACAGCACACTATGCATCCTGTCACTGAGCTCTGGAGTGAGAAGGTCCTTGGATATCATTAGTGCCAACTTTCACAAAGAAAAAGTCTGGAAAGGCTTAGCGATTGCTAAATGCCACATAACAAATTATCTAATAGGCCAACAGAATAATATGTTGTACAGATTGTGATTTACAAACACTAAGAAAGACGAAAATGAATGTAAACGATCTTAGCTTATCTGCTCAATTTCGATTCTAATATTAACTCTTTGTTCATCTTCTTGGAGCCTAGATTAAGGGAAAGGCACACTTCTGTGGTTCGTAAGAAGAACTTGTATTCCCCAAATCTTAGGGCTAGCAGATCTTGAGCTCTTTTCCCTCAGTGTTATCAGAGAGCTACGTTTAACCCCAGGTGGGGTAACATCATCCCTGAAATGCCTTCATCGAAACACCTACCGGGTGTGGCACTATCCCAGGCTTTGTAAAACATCCAACTCCCGCAGAACTCTCTGAACTACAAGAAAGCAGTGTAAGAGTCAAAACAAAAGAAAACCACTTGCCAACAGCAAGAAAGAAGCTCTGTGTATGCTTATTTTCTAATCTATCATGAAGTCCAAAATAAACTCCAGGCTTCCTCATCGCATCTGATATAGATTAAGAGAGTCAGATCTCCGTTGGAAAAGAAATGTTGGGAGAGCTCTACACTAAATAATGGGGCTAAATGACAAGAGAAAGTTCTACAAAATTATTCCCCAGAGCTACTGTGGGTTAGTCATGCCTAATTTTTCAATGTGCTATTTAGAGGTTTCTGGACCCATCTTCATGGATAGAAGGGAAGGAAATGAGGTCCGTATCAGACTATAAACAGGACAGGGATCAACGGTATTGCCATAAAAGTCACGAAAATGAATCATATCCCTGCCCAGGCCAGAAGCATCAGCTTGTGCCATAAAGCAAGTACAGTGTCTGTCTTTTCTAAAGAAAGCAGGCCTCTCGATGGCCCAGTTCTGACCAAATATGAGAAATAAATGATGACCGACAAAATCTAAAGCAGAGAGGAAGGTAGTAAAACGTGGGATGGATGCATACTTGGGAAGTGGAGGAGAAATTCTGCCTGTAGCAGCACAAATCATATTACCCTTGGACTGACTGAGTCATAAAATTTACAATTTTATGCAAGTAATTTATACATGTATTTAAAAGTGAAACCTCAAAATTGCAAATTGAGTTACTAGTATCATTTTAAATAAAGGGTGGAAAAACAAATGATGTATTTGAACTGCACGGACAAATGTTTTGTTTGTCTTTTGGCTTTTTTACCTATTAAAAAGCAGAGCTAAGTAGGGGATCTATTATGAATATTTTCTTTCATTATATAAAATCAAAGTGTTCTTAAATCCAGCTATTTAGGTTCATGTAAAACATCTGTACCTTTTTTTTTTTTTGGAGACAGAGTCTCACTTTGTCACCCTCGGTAGACTGCCATGGCATCACAGCTCATAGCAACCTTCAACTCCTGGGCTTACGCAATTCTCTTGCCTCAGCCTCCTGAGTAGCTGGGACTATAGGTGTCTGCCACAACACCAGGCTATTTTTTTGTTGAAGTTTGGCCGGGGCCGGGTTCGAACCTGCCACCCTTCGTATATGGGACCGGTGCCCTACTCACTGAGCCACAGGCGCCACCTCACATCTTTACTTCTTCAAGATTAAAAAAAAAGCAAATTACTATAACATACCCACTAGCATGGCTACAATTTTTTTTTTAAACTGGCAATACCAAGTGAAGGCTAGGATTTGGAATGAGAACACTTACACATTCTAAGTGGACTATAATATTATAACCACTTGAAAACTTGTTGGCAGTTTCTGATGCAATTAAGCATAACCTTCCTATGATCCAGCAATTCCACTGTGATTTGTGTACCCAAGGTCTTTATGTCCACAAAGAGTTAAACAAGAATGTACAAAGCAACTATATTTACAACAACTAAAAACTGGAAGCAACCCAACTACACGTCAACAGAAGGGACAGATTATGACATACCCACACAACTGGATACTGTCACAATGAAAAAACCATGAAATATGAATTTCAAAGTTAAAAAAAAATCCCAAGTTTAAAGCAAAGCTTCAGTATTCACTACATTAAAAAACCTGTACAAATATATAACATCCCTGAGTTTCAATTTTTTCATCTACAGAAATAGGACTGTTACTTCACAAAATATTTGCTAGAATTAAACGAGATTTTCTGTACATAAAAGGGCTTGTATACGTATATAAAAATTTTATCTTTCTGATTATGTTTCCTTCCCACCCGGACCAAATCTTTGTACTCCTTGCTGCATTAAGATGATTTGGCTGAGCAAACCTAGACAGATTCAGAATAGTCCCTCTGGAAGAACAATGACATTCAGTCACATAACTCAAGGGCTGACTTCAGGGTATTGGCAAAGGATGTCGGAGGCCTGGCATTGGGAACATCACTCTGTGAGTGGCCTTGTCACTTTTTCATATTAAAAACAAAAGAATTAAGAAAATGAAATAAAATATCTTCTTCCAACCCCCCCCATCTCCAATTTAAACACAGACTCAAAGTCATTTTACTGGTTTTATGTGAATAACACAGGTGAATCCACCCAACCTTGGCTTTATACCTAAATGGTTGAGTCAATTCTACCATCTAAATTGACAGTGCCCCCGGCTCTAATATACCCTTTATATGCAAATCTGTAATGGACTGAACTGTGTCCTTCCTGAATTCAGATGTGGAAGCCCTAATCCCCAGTGTGACTGTCTTCGGAGCTAGGGCCTTTAAAAAGGTAACTAAGAGTACCTAAGGTCATAAGGATGGGATCTTAATCCAATAGGACTGATATCCTGCTAAGGAAGAGGAGGTGACACCAGGAGTGCAAAAGCACAGAGAAAGGCCATGTGAGCACACAGTACGGAGGCAGCCGTCCACAAGCCCAGAAGACAGGCCTCCAGAGATCAGGCCAGTCAGCACCTACAGCTTAGACTTTCAGCTTCCAGAACTGCAAGAAAATAAATTTCTGTTGTTTAAGCCCCACACTCTGTGAAATTCTGTTATGGTAGGTAGCTCTATTAGATGAACACAGTACCTAGAGTAGTTCTGTTTGATTACCATCCCATTCAAATACTGGTTATTACAGAAGATACTAAAAAACTCCAGCCTGAGAGTTGAAGTCTTGGTTTTGCCAACAGTAGAAATGTGGCCTCTGGCAAATTGTTTACCCTTACTATGTCTCAGTTTCCTGTGTACATCGATGTCCCTTCCAAACAGAAAATTTCATGCCATAGTTTGTAAGAATTTTTTTTTTTTCTTTTTTTACTGAAGACCAGAAAAGGGACAGGCTGGAGCACCTTGGATAGGATTGACTCACACTTACCTACTGTTTTGGGCTATTTATTCCAAAGTCCCTATGATGTCTTAAATGTCAGGAAACTTCAGTTCAACTCTCAGGACCACCATTGCCCAAGATACCCTTAGGTTGGGTTACGTACATTTTCTAAGCCTTGGCTTGCTCTTCAGTAAAATGGGCTAGTAATACAGCTAGTGATACCTATTTATAGGAATGTTACGTTACATAATGAACATGGGAAAGTGACTGCAAAGTGCCTGGAACACGCCAACATTTAACACATACTGTGGAATTTGCATCTTCCTTTGTACTCCCCACCCTCCTGCCCCTGCCTAAGGAAGAAAACCTCGGGAATCTGCAGGGAGCCCGCTACTACGGCCCACAAACAACATGGAACCCATGGCTCTGTAACCCGTGAAGCGAAAATTCCCAGAAGAGGAAGAGAAACACCAGGTGAGTTGTCTCAATCTAGTTTCACAAGTTGAACAATCTTCGCAAGCAGGAAATCACTTTTGTTTCTATAACACTGTTTCATTCACTCTAATAAATGAATATGTTAGCCCTTTTATGCGTCAGTTCCTCCACAAAACCTTCAGTGGATACACAATATAGGACCTAGATAGGATCTACTTGTAGTTGAAGCTCATGAAAATCTTTGCTTCTGTACCTGCGCGCATGTATGTGCACACACAGACCTTTTGTAGAATATGGTACGGAGGTATAATGGGAGATAAATTGTGGGCCACGGAAATAATCTTATCCATTGTAACAAGTAGTCATTGAAACCTGAGGGTAAAACTGAGCAGAAAAAAAGACATGCACGAATACACACAGAACACGCAATCAACTATCTCTAATTATTATCGTTTAATGATTAAATTTCCTAGAAGATGAATGTATCTTGATTAAAGATGTATTTCCAGTGTCCATATAATCAGATTTTTAAAAAAGCTTATGAATGAAAATTCATCTTTTTTTTTTTTTGAGGGTCTCAGAATGGTCTCTTTTTTCCCCCTCAATCCAAATCTTAGTGCTATGAAATGAATGATATTATGTGTTACTTTTTGATTTACCTATAAATTGATCCTCTGCTAAAAATATGCAGAGTTAAGGACATATTAATGATATTCTACAATGCATAAAAAATTTCAATATCAGATAGGTGTATGGCATACATTTTACTTAGTCTTTTCTATAAAGTCATTTTAATATTTTTTTAATACAGTGCAATTCCGTCAACAGGCCAAAAATAGCCACTGTTTCAATTGACATTGATTATGGTCTTCTGTGTGCAGAAAATATATTTAGCTTTCTTTGCTTGGGGAATTTCAAATTCAGAGTATTTCAGCAATGTTCCCTTTTTGATTGGTCAACTTATTTTTAAAGTCATTTAAGTTAGATATTTTAAAGAATTGTTTTCTTATGAAATCTAACCTGAGAATGGAGCATTCATGATAAATTTTTCTTTAATGCTAAAGGAAAATGAAGGGGAGGCTAAATCCCAAGGTTTCAAAGTCAAGCGGTTCCCTCACTACAGGCAATATTGCTAAGTCAAATTTCTAAGCTGGCAGGTGATTTTTTACTTTCTCTGTGTGGGAAATTGATGTAGTAGGAAAATAGCAGGTCAAGGAGATGAGTTGTTTTACTGTGTCCGCCAAGAAGAAAAACAAAGAAACCACTCAAAGGAAGCAAAGACAGATATAGTATTTGGAAGCATTTAAAAAATAAGTTTAAATAAACACATGCTGTATCCTTATTCGTATGTGAGAGCTAAAAAAAAGTTGCTCTCAAGGAAGTAGAGTGTGCAATGGTAGTTACCAGAGGCTGGAAGGGGCGAGGGCAGAGAAGGTTAAAGGTAAGGTGGCTAATGGGTACAAAAATAGAATTACTCAGTTGCTTAGAAAGAAAAAGTAGAAATTATCCTTGATTCTATTCTTTTCCTTACCATTACATCCAACTCAGCCCATTAGCAAGACTGATCAGTGCCACCTCTACACACATCCTGAACGTCACATCAGTCTCCACCTTTGTGGGTTTCACCTGGCCCAAGACACCACTACATTGCCCTGGGCCTCTATACAAGCCTCCTACGTGGTATGCACCCTGATCCCATTTGTCTTCAGGGAAGCCAGAATGTGAAACACGTCAATGTCTTTGCTTAAAAACTGCCCTGCATGTCCCACTATGCAGATGATAAGTTCCATATCACAAGACCTTACAGGATCTGGACCCACCTAACACCTCAACCGTATTTCTTCATTCCCACCTTTCTTTGGTCCCTCAGTTGCATCAAACTTTTTGTCTCTTCGGCCTAGAAAGCTCTTACTCAGGTCTGCCTCCACAACTGGTCTTTCCCCTAGTACTCAGAGCAAAACAGATGTGGAACTTGTCCCAGTGTCCTCATAAGGCTGTGTTGTGCCAGGAGTGCCAGACCAGCAGCTGCCTTCAGGAGATACCATGGCCCTCGTAGATGGTCTGGCTGAGTGGACCACAGCACTTGGGAAAGAAGCTGGTTCCTCCTGCAGTCAGGTTTCACTGCAGGCAAGCCCCACCACCCAGCAGCAGCTAAACTCCAGATTACATGGCTCAAGGACAAGTTAATGGGATTTGGCAGAACATTAAAGGCAACAAATTACAAAGGGAAATGCACTTAAAATAGAAATAGGTAAAATACTGTGCATTTTACCTATTTTAGTGCCAGCTAAATACATCAAACCATATTTACATTTCTGTGTTATCTTTAGGGATAAGCAGGAAAGAAGACACAGAGCCACTGAAATATTTCTAAATTTGTTTGAATCTTCATTTAGTTTTACTTCTACTGTTTTCGAAAAGTCAGAACCTGGGCATCTATAGAATCGAGAAGTGTTTTACATTGACATAAAGGCCTGGCCTTGAATAAGGTCAATTTACAAACCTGAGGCTTGGCAGTCGGGGGCCCCTGCCACAAGAGCCCGGTGGCCCCAGCAGCACATGACGGGTGGAGTGCGTCACTGTTCATAGGCGCATGCGCATCATCCTCCCTGGTTTTCAGGGCAATGGATGCGGGAATTAATTTCCAGAGGTTTTATGCAATTCAACGAAACAATCAGTTATAAAGACTGGACCATGTTCTTCTCAGTCCTAGTACATTAAAAAAGAACATCTTGGTACTTAGAAAGTACAAAGCTCTGGAATCCAGGAACAATGCAAGACTTGGCCCTTCACCATCTAGCATGTGTGATGTTGAGGGAGTCACCCTCTTCGGGTCTTAGTCCTCGTGTCAAACGAGTGTAACAACATCTGCTTTAGCTCACCCACAAGAATGATTTAAGGTATAATTGTGAGTTCTAATCACACCTCTGTCGCCTGTCCCATCTCACTCCACCCGCCCACACTGGCCTAGTAGCTGTCCCTATGCGAAGCATGTTCCCATTTCAAGCCCAGTGCTCTTGCTGAGTCCTAGGATGCTCTTTTCTTGATATTCACAGCTTATCTCTCATTTCCCTCCAGGCCGCTGCTTACATGTCCCCATATTAGAAGCATTTACCGGCTAACAGAAAACAGAGACCCCGCCTCCAACCTACACTCTTCTTTCACCTACAGAGCTTTATAGTTCACATGTCTACTTCATCTGATACATCTTTTTATCTGTTTGCATGTCAACCCACAACTAGATTGCAAATTTCACAAAAGTGTTTGCCTATGTTGTTCACTGCCTGGTAAGTCTGAAGCCTAGGATGGTGGTTGGTATAGCACATAGCCTTAAAACACTGATTTTATAAGGGATATAAACTAAATATACCAATTGTATGAATGAATGTATTGTGATTATCACTTTCTAATCCTTTCTGGGTCTCTTTACAAATTTCTGTCTATACATAAGAAGCTTCTTGGTGTTAACATCCATATCTTTAATCAGGGTAAACACTGCAACTCAATAATTTTCTATAAGCTAGGCAGCCTAGAAAACACAGGTATATGTATGGTAATTAGTTACTAGAAGCTAAGTTTAGGAACATAAATCCCAGCAAAGCCCCCAAACTTTCTACATCTATTTTGATTGCTAATAGACATGTTAAAACAACCACTACCCAGAATTACCATAGGCACAGAGAGTTCTTCAACTTTCTTGTCCACATGGCATCCCTCCAAATATTATGAGGCAGTAGGCATGTCCCCTTGAGACCTTTCCATACTAAACATACCACC
The DNA here is from genome assembly GCF_027406575.1 of Nycticebus coucang. Lineage (NCBI taxonomy): Eukaryota > Metazoa > Chordata > Mammalia > Primates > Lorisidae > Nycticebus > Nycticebus coucang. The sequence goes on along the minus strand of NC_069785.1, from coordinate 29,274,232 downwards.
TTGTTCAACTTGCAATGGAAAGGGAGGCACTAACATAACCAGCAATGGTAGGCCGTGTCAAGCTGGTATTCCGCGTACCCAATCTTAACAAGGAATCCACAGAACTCAAAGAAATTTTAACTGCTTGAGATCTGAGATTAAAATTTAATGTGATTATTTTCCTACAGTCTTTAAAGCAGCCTCTTCTTTTCAATTCTGAAAAAAATCAAGGTCTTAGATTAGCTTTTTTCAATTAAATAATTCAAGATTTTAAATTAATATATGAAAGGTATTTTGGATGAATGTTACTGAAAACCACTTGATAATACCATTTGGTACTTTGACAGGGAGAAGTGGCTGGATGAGGTTTATAATGAGGTGTTAGAAAATGAATGTCCCATAAATGTGAAATGCAGTAGTAACCAACGTATGCCAAATAATTGTTTAAATCTTCTGTGACTGTTCATCAGTGTATGGAGTTTGCAATTTAGAGGCACTTCTGCCCATTTAAAAACAACAAGGCTTGTATTAAGTGCATATTTTACCTAAAGGCTTAAACAATGGTTTATAAAAGAATAGGATGACGTGGCATGGCAACAGGTACAAGTGAGCGAATGTGAGTATCAAAGATTAATGCTGCTCAAAGTGTGGTCTGCAGACCATGCTACCTTTCACCGTTTTGCAATAAGAACACACACTGAGATAAGAACACGGACAGTGTAGTTTTATGTTGTTGGATCTAACATTTTAAAAACATAGAATTGTCTTTTTTCATTTTATTTTTCTAACAATTCATTTGACCCTATTTTACTACAGCATTGGTCTAAATAGGTTGGAAATTTAAAAACGGATCCTCCAGGACAGATATTTTCAGAAGTCAACATTAGGTTAATCGGGATTTGAGCTCTTTTTCTTATTTACATAACTTCTTCATTGCAATCCTGATTTATGAGCCCAATCTTAATGCTCTAAACACCTACACTGCCAGGAGATGGGTATAATTAGGGGGTAATTCACGGGATCATTAAATGACATGAAACTCAAACTGTCTTAAAGGATGCAGAACAGAACCATCACAGAGAGGATTCCTACAGAAAGTAGCAGCTGAACTATGAGTCATTCACTCCTTCACTTGCCAAATGGGAAGTATTCCCTCCTTGATGAGGGGCATAGTCCTGGACACAAGGACCGCTTAAAAAGAAATGGGTCATCTTTGTGCCCATCCTGGCCTACAATGAAAAGACAATGTCTGGAAGCCCATTTAGAACCCTCGCTCAGAGCTATGCTGTGAAAAGGGAGAAGAAAGATTACAAGGCAAGGAGATGTCACTGAACATTTTTTAAATAGTTTGAAAAGTGAATTGCTTTGCTGTAATATATAATTTCCATGTTTAACCTTGTATTTTAAAGACATCAATTAAAAATAATGAGAGAGGAAATCTTTGCCATTTTTGGAAAAACCCTGCTACTGCTCTGGTTCACATTTTACCGATCTCAAGAAAAGCACAGCCAAGGACGAAGATATGGGATAAAGAGGTTGGCAGGATATAGAAATATGTCGTTTCTACTCCAGGAAAGGGTATGAGGATGTGGAGAAGGATTCAAGAAGTGCTGCAGTTAACAGGCAGCTCGGCCCTCCCCTGCCCTCTGCTCAGCCTTGCTTTTGATGTCAATGTGTCGCTCTCCAGCAACTCAGGCTTACCAGGATTTATGGAGCCCTCAATTACACATCATCTTTCACTGTCTTTTGGTAACAGATACTAAAGCTGGTATCAGAAAATATGCCACTGTGATGCAAGAAATAGAGTTATTTAAAATTCATTTCTCATAGATTTTATCTTACAGGTACCTTAATTGCTGGTGGTTCAGGTCGACATACTTCTAATGAATCATTTGTTATCCCAGGACTAGCTTCCAAATTTTGGTCACAAGATACAGTTTAAAGTTGCCCTTGGTTCTTCGCTTATTTTTTAGTATGACAGATTGGAACCACTTAATTGTTAATGTGCATAGCATTATTTTACATACTTTCAATCACAAGATTGAGGTGCAGCATTTGCATCTTAAACAGAATAGTCAAATGCTTATTAGCTTTCTATTTTGTTTTTTAATAGAACTTCAAAATACTAGCTAATTCAATGATTTCTTATACTGTCCTTAATAAGTCAAAGGATGAAAAATCTATGAACTTGTGACAATGACAAATCTTCAAAGACAGGCTGACTGTATTGTCCTCCCCTTTCCTAAAGAAAATATCCATCCCTTTTATCCTATATTTAAAAGACCACATGCAATGATCCTGCGAGCCAGCGCAGCAGCCCCTCACAGCCATGGCATGGCCTCTGCTGGCTCCCTGTAGATGTCTGTCTCTTCCCTAATCTATCCATTGTCACAAAGACTCTTTTGTCTTTTAACTTTTGCATTGAAAATGCACATTAGAATGATGGCTTGCACAGAATACTCTGATGGACATTTGCAATGATGAATCAAGATTTATGAGCTTGCTTGATAGCATTTCAGAATTTCAGTCATATATTCCCAAAGAATATAGCTCAACAGGTTCTGCTCATTTTCAGAAAATTATTGTCTGGAGTGTTTCAAACATACAAGTGCCAGGCAGCAGGATTACCACAAAGCAAAACATTAGTCTCCCGCAGTTTTTGATGTTATTCTCAGAAGTTATTTATCACAAAGTTTGAGTCAACACTGTCTCTCTCAAGGAGGAGAGAGAGGAATCACAGATGAGGACAATGTGTCTTGTTTCTCAGAGCTTGACAAAAGTACACAATTGCATTTCACGTCACTACTGTCTATAGAGGTCAGACTTAGAGCTCTCAATAATCCTGTAACAACTTCAATCAATGCAGAGATAGAACAAAAATAACTAATTTGAGGTAAGGGCACAAATGAGATGGTTTTGAAAATTCTTTCATTTCAGCTCTGATTCAGAATTATACTCTGATATAATTCCTTCAGACGTGGTAGAAGTGAGGTTTTCAAGAGCCATTAACCAACAGATGGTTCAACAACCTAACCAGCCATTACACACCTGCTATGGAGCACGGATTCTTTTACTACCAAAACAATGAAATAACTATTATTATTAGCATTGGTGTTATAATATGGGTATTATAATACTATTATTATTATGTTTCTATTGCAGCTGTATTTTCTTCTAAGCCAAGGCCATGTTTCTTACCAAGAACAAAACATTAGGTAAATTATTTGAATTTTTCACTATCATCCAGTAAGAGGATATATAAGGTTTTATTTCCTTCATGTTTCTGGGGAAGAAGCTAAGCTAAAAAGACTTTTTTTAAAGTTACAGAAATTTGCATAAGCTATGAGGTCATCGTATATTTATACCAATTAATAATTTTCCTCTCCTTCCTCTGGCCCTTTGGAATCAATATGCACCCCCATATCTCTGTTCAGCTAGTTCTAATCTAGCTGCAAGACAAATAATCTTTAATGGGTGAAGGTGGAAATAAACAAATTAGTCAATCAGTCTCTCTTTTTCTGGGCCAAAATTTACAGAACAAAAATAGATAAATATGAACCTAAAAGAACATTGCAATGATTATAAAAACAAAACAGAGAAATGCAGTTTGTATCCTCAAAAATTCACTAATATTTTTGAACTGGTTTCATAACAGGCTTCAACAGAGAGATGCATGTCTTTTGTTCAAAATCATGGTGTTTTAACTGTAATAGTTAATAAAATTATAACTCTGATTTTGAAGTAATACCAATAAAACAAGAAAGACTCATAGTTAGGTATATTCCTGGCTTAGAGAGTGACCAGCCTTTCACTATATAGCGTAAGATAAAATCACTACCAAGAAATATGACATAAAAGGTCCTCAGGCCCTGGGTTTTGGATAGATATGAGTTTCATGATAATAGAATCTGTTGGTATCGGTCAAAATTAACTTAACTGAGCTTAGAGAAAAGTAAGATTGACCAGGTAGAGAAGGTCCGACCCATCTCCTTTCATTTCTAAATCGGCTGGGGATATCTATAAATAAAGTAGCTAGTTGAAGACTGTGCTCATCAGAGCATAAATCACACAATACCTTTCTGAGGCATGATGTGGAAAACATACCAAAAGATCAGAGATGGCACCCTGATATCACCTCAGGCATATACATCTGGCAACTGTGTAATGAGCCATAGCAAAATTTCTACAGATTATTTTAATTTCTTTAAAAAGTCTGATTATGGGCAGTGCCTATGGCTCAAAGGAGTAGGGTGCCAGCCCCACATGTTGGAGGTGGTGGGTTCAAACCCAGCCCCGGCCAAAAAAGCTGCAAAAAAAAAAAGAAGTCTGATTGCAACTACTGGAATGTGCCTAAAATAGGTTTATACAGAGTGTATGGGGAGTATTTTGTTTTACTTAAAATATCTTTTCTTGATTTCCAGAAAATGTCAGGGAGAACTCAGTGTTCTGAATTACAATGCTTCCAAAGTCTACCAAATTATAGGATCTATGACCCCTGGGGATCTTACTTCTCAAAGTGTGGTCCAGGGACCAATAACTCCGTATCCCTGGATGCTTGTTAGAAATGCAGGATTTCAGGCTCACCCAGATATAATCAATCAAAACTTACATTTTAATAAGATCCCCCGCAGGGCATTTGCATGTACATTTCCAGTTTGGGAAGAGCTCATTTAGAAAATTAGTCCTTTTCAGAGGAAGGACTTCTCTGGCTTCCAGAAAGTCTTGGACACAAATATGACATTCCTAGACCATACTTACTTCCCAAGGACAACTTGTCATGGACAAACCAGGGCTGGCACAGAGTAGTCTCATAATTTAGGAAGAGCTGAGAAAACCCCAGAGAACCAGAGCAGGAGGAAGAAAATGCAATTGTGTTCCTCATATACCTGATTATTTTTAGGGGTTAAGGAGTTGAACAACTCTAAGTTGGTAAGGTAAAGGCAATGCTAAAATCCCTGTTCAACATTATTCCCAGTCCTAGTGACTCATGTAATGATTTCGTAGAAAAACCCTAGGAATGAAACAAAAGCTATCAGGTATGAAACAAAAACCAGAGGAGAAGATGACAAAATGGGGTAGGGAAAAGTATGTTTGGTTTCCTATATTTTGGGCACTTTTTGACAAGGTACTGGCAACCCGTGTGGGAAGAGAATGGCTATTACATATTTCTCCTTGAAGAAGACTGTGAGAAAGGGCTGTTACCATGGTGCATAGCAGGTTCCAAACATGGACCACAGCTTTAGTACCAGCCTTCTTCCCTCAACACCAACGACACCCGAAATATTCCAAGGTAATCTCTGAGAGGTCAACATTTTCAACTAGAAATTAATTGCACCCCAGTGCTGGGAAAACTGGATATCCATACATTAAGAATGAACATGGATGTCTACCTATACTTTATACAAAAATTAACTCAAAATTAATCAGACCGAAATGTAAGAGCTAAAACACCAAAAATCTTAGAAAAAGGTGTAGATAGAAATCTATGTGACCTTTAGATAAAGTTTCTTAGATATGATACTAAAAGCAAGCACAAGAGACAAAAGAAAAAAAAAGATAAACTGGATTTCAACAAAATTAAAGACTTTGTGCTGAAAAAAGATACTATTAATAAAGTGAGAAGACAATCTATAGAATGGGTGAAAATATTTGCTAACCACATATCTAATAAGGAACCTGTACCAAGAATATATAAAGAGGCTAGGCACAGTGTTCACACATATAATTCTAGCACTTTGGGGTACCAAGGTGGGGTACTCCTTTAGGCTAGGAGTTTGAGACCAGACTGCGTGATATAACAAGACCCCCATCTCTACAAAAATATAAAATTAAGTGGGTGTGGTGGTCTGGGACTGTAGTTCTAGCTACTTGGGAGGCTGAGGCAGGAAGACTGCTTGAGCCTAGGAGCTTAAGGTTGCACTGAGCTATGAGCATGCCACTGCACTCTAGTTTGGGCAACAAAGTGAGACATTTTCTCCAAAAAGAAAGCCATTGCTGGGTGCAATGGCTCATCTTGTCGTCCCAGGACTTTGGGAGGCTGAGGCAGAAGGATTGCTTTAGGCCAAGAGTTTGAGACCAGCCTGGGCAATACAGCAAAGCCATGTCTATACAAAAAATATCAGCCAAATGTGGTATGCACCTGCAGTCCTACTTACTCAGGAGGCTAAGGTGGGAGGATTGCTTGAACACAGAGTTGGAGGTTACAATGAGTTATAATCATGCCCCTGTACTCCAGCCTGGGTGATAAAGTGCAATCTTGTCTTATAAAAAAAGAAAAAGAAAGAAAAAGGATTTGAATAGACATTTCTACAAGAAGATATACGAATGGCTAATGAGTGCATAAAAAGATGCCCGGCATCATCAGTCATTAAGGAAACAGAATGCAAATCCAAACCACAGTGAGGTACTTCTTGACATCTCCTAGCATAACTAAAACCAAAAGGACAAAAATAGCAAGTGCTAGTGAGGGTGTGGAAAATGGAACATTACTGTAGAAATGTAAAATGGGACAGCCACTGGGAAAACTGTCTGGCAGTTCCTCAAACCCAGCAATTCTACTCCTAGGTACGTAGCCCCCCAAATGAAGACATATTTAACATAAATACTTGTACACAAATGTTCATAGTAGCGTTAGTTAAAAAAAAACCCAAAGTGGAAACTAACCTTTATTCATTTTCTATTGCTGCTATAACAAATTACCATAAATGTAAGGGTATAAAATAATACAGATGTATTATATAGTTCTGTAGGTCTCACTCCTTTCTAGAGATACTAGGGGAGAATCTGTTTTCTTGCTTTTTCTAGCTTTTAGAATCCACTCACATTCCTAAACCCAAAGCCCCCTTCCTTCATCTTCATTGCCAATGACAGTGCTTTTCTTTGACCTTTTTTCCATAGTCACACTTCCCTCTGACCACAGACACAAAGGGCTCTCCACTTTAAGGATTTATGGGATTAGATGAGGACCACCAGACAGCCCAGGATGACCTCATCTCAAGTACATTTTTTAATAGGACATAGCCATGAATGGGTATCATTACTCTACCACAAACTAGAATGTCCACCAACTGATGAACAGATAAACAAAATGTGATCCACTCATATAATGAAATATTATTATGCAATAAAAGGCAGTGAAGTACTGATTAATGCTGCAACCTGACTTTTTAAGACATTATGCTAAATGATAGAAGCCAATTGTAAAAGAGTATATGATTACATTTATACCTAAAATGTCCAGAATAGGTAAATCCAGAATAGGTAAATAGGTAGATAAATGGTTGGCAGGCGGTGGGAGTGATGTGTTAATGGTTATCGGTTTCTGTGTGTTAGGAGGTGTGATGAAAAAGCGGTGAGTGGATAGGGATGATGTTTGCACAAACCTGTGAATACACTAAAAATACTGAACTGTACCTTCTAAGTGGGTGAACTCTATGGCTTATTCCTAAAAGAAAATAAGTGGATGAGGATGGGGAAAGATATAGGAAGGACCTCTGATGGTTTTATTTAAACTATGTCAATACCAGCTTAAAATCATTGTCATAGAGTCTGGATTATGTGATGTCTGTGGTATAAACATTTTTCATATTATAAAGAATCAGAAAAACAATTTTAAAAAGAGGTGATTTCTTAAAAAACAAACAAGAAAATTATAGGCATGGATGTCTAACCAAGGGGAAATTTTATTTAGTTGGTGAAAAGAAAGAAAGGAAAAAAATGTCATAGTCTAGAATTGGCGGTCTGTCAAATGTGCTAAGAAAGAGGGTTTATCCATTCAATACAAATGTTTCCTTATAACAGAGAGAATTAATTAACATCACTCGGGTACCGTTTTCACTGCTAAAGCAGCTGTACCAGTGGCTGACACATTCTCACCCTAGATCACAACTGATTATTGACATGAAATATGGGAAAAGCAAAATTATAGCACCTCATGTTTGAGTTATCAATTGACAAACATTTGGTCTAAATATAAAGTTTCAATTTTATTCAAAACTGAGAGTTCAAAAGAAAGGAATATTTCCCCCTTTACACTGTGAAATAATGAAAGCTCCCAACTTCAAGGATGTTGGCTCAAGCTCCTTCGCTGGGAAGGCAGAGGGAAGGAACACAGGAGCTTTGAATCTAAGAATGGGCTCCAGGTAAAAAGCCTACTGTTGTCATTAGAGGCTCTGGGAAAACTGTGTGGTCACACACCCTTGCCTGATTTCCTCCTTCCTAAGCCACACAATGCTCAAATTGCTTTTTTTTTTTTGAGACAGTCTTACTTTGTTGCCCTGGGTAGAGTGCCAGGGCATCATAGCTCACAGCAACCTGAAACTCTTGGGCTCAAGTGATCATCTTGCCTCAGCCTCCCAAGTAGCTGGGACCATAGGCGCCCACCACAATGCTTGGCTATTTTTAGAGACAGGGCTTGCTCTGGCTCAGGCTGGTCTCTAACTCCTGAGCTCAGGCAATCCACCCACCTTGGCCCCCCAGAATACTTGGATTACAGCTCAGGCAATCCACTGCACCCAGCCACTGTACTCAATTTGAAATGTGTCGGAGCTACTCAAGTTGTCTGCCTTTTAAAAATCTAAGTGCTACTTTCTTCTTGAAAATCTCATTTTGGTATGGGTAACATGGTACAACAACTAGTAGGAGATCATACTAACGAGATGGAAGAATGAGTTCAAAGAAAGTGAAGATTACCTTATAACTCATACACTGGCAGAAATGTGTGGTGCCTCATTTCCTTATTCTTCACAAAAACATTTTGAATGTTTTAACAACTGATGAATAAATGCAAAAAAAAAAAAACCCACAAATTTTAATTTACCTTTAGGGTTCATCAGATTTCTTTAGAGAGGTATTATTTCTCATCAGAAAAACTCAAGTTTTTTTTTAAACCAAATTACCCTCAAAGTGGTTAATACATTAAATTCTGTCCCGGGAGGAGATAAGATGGCTGACTGAAGCCAGCTTTCAACAGAGGCTCCCGTTCAGAAGGAGAGTTAAAGGACAAAAATTCAGCAAGTAACCTGGTGGATTTGAGCTGCACTAAGAGAGAAGGTTGTAGAACGCACGTCAACCCCGCTGAGGCGAGCTGTGACCACAAGGATACAAACAAAAGGTACAAAATCCATCACCAAGCTGACGGGAGTCCCCTCCCCCATGAGAATGGCTCAGAGTGCCCCACAAACAACCGGGCAGAGATCAAAGGTCCTCCCACTACACTCCACGGGAGAGACCCTCTAAAAACTGGACCTACCTCCCCTACTGGGGTGCCACAGAGTCCTCCTGCCAGGCATAAAACTGTATAAACTGTATATAGTCTCTACCTGGAATTCTGAGCTCCCAGCGCTCCCCTTCACTCACACTGGGGTCTGGAGGCCAGTCCTGGTCCGTCGGGGGAGAGAGGACTGCACCGGAGCGGCAGTTCCCTGAGGCACAGTGCGACAGCCATCTTTTGGTGACAATACGGCCAGGCATGAAACTGTGTAAAGCTGTGTGTGTTCTCTGCCCGCAACCCCAGGCTTCCAGCGCTCCCCGCACTCCCCTCTGCTCTCGCTCCAAGGTCTGGAGGCCTGTCCCCCAGGGGTCCAGACTCTTGGGCAATTGCTCGAGGGGTGTAGACAGTGCTGGGCTGCAGCCAGTCAGTGCAGACTCTGGGATACAGGAGCGGAGAGAGGATGGTTGGCTGGAGGCGAGCTATACCGGAGCAACAGTTGCCTGAGCCATAAGGCAGCAGCCCTCTTTTGCTAGCAATACTGCTCACTACAGAATATTCTGAAGCCACACCCCTGTCTCCCTGGGCAACCAGAAACTCTGAGTTTGCCTGAGGCAACTCCAATTTGCAAACCAGGGAAACTCCCAGGGTGGGGCTGACCCAGAGGTCAGCTTTACTAAACCTAAGACGCACCTGGCCCTCAGGGGATCCTCAAACTATAGACAATACAAGAGCAAAGACAAGCTGATTTGGAACTCAATTCAGCTTCTCTTCTGCAGGGGAAACGCAGAGTTGTTCTGTTCTGTTCTGTCAGTAACATTAATCAGGGGCGAGACTGGACCTGAGTGAAAACCCCTCAACCTTCATCTAGCAACCGAGGTTGTCAGGCTTCACCTCCTCCTGCTGGAGAGAGACAGAGCACAGCGGCCTGGCAGACTTCCTTGTGATTCAGGCAGGTACAAACTCCTGGAGTACCGATTCACTACAGGCAACTGGGTCAGCCAACTGCAGGGCTATCAGTGACTGGGTGTGAAGTGGTGCAAGGTGGGGAAGGAGGCAGCAACCTTCCCAGACTGATTTATAGGCTGGGTGGCTTCGCCTGACTCCACGCAGCACTGGAGCAAGCCACACCAGAGTAGTCACCAGACCCCTGTGATCCAGTTCCCAGAGACCTCTTAAACTCTCTCACCCAAGACAGGTGCAGACTGAGACAATTGATTTGGACATTTTTGAACTGAACCAATCACCTGAGGACAAATCAGGTGATGCCCTAGGTGCACGGTAGTAGGAAGGTTTGATTTTTCTTTTCCAATTGTTTGCCAGTGGGGGGGCGGGGTGACTTAATTGCTGATATTTCTCCACAGCTGAGACTTCAATCCAAAGTAACTGTTTCACTAGGGTGGAACAGAAACCAGCTGAAAACAAGGCAGAACCATTTAGCCCCACCAAACCAGACAGGGCCCCAGTTTCTCAGGCCACAACATGTACAGGCCCTCGACAAAGCCCCAGGGGAAAAAATCAGAGGAAGTAAAACAACCATGGGGCGGAATCAGCAGAAAAACTCTGGTAACATGAATAACCAGAATAGATCAACCCCCCCAAGGAAAGATATGGCAGATGCAATTGAAGATCCCATTCAGAAACAACTGGCTGAGATGTCAGAAATCGAATACAGAATTTGGATTGCAGACAAGATTAACAAAGTGGATTTAGGAATTTGAGGAGAAATTCAAAAGTTGTCTCAAGAATTTAATGAATTTAAAGACAAAACCACCAAAGACTCAGACACACTGAAGCAAGAATTTGCAGCCCTCAAAGATATGAAAAATACAGTAGAATCCCTCAGTAACAGAATGGAGCAAGCAGAAGAAAGGATTTCTGACATTAAAGATAAAGCCTTTGAACGCTTGCAAACTATCAAAGAGGAAGAGAAATGGAGAGCAGAAATGGATCACTCTCTCAGAGAGCTCTGGGATAATTCGAAGAAGGCGACTATCCGAATCCTAAGAGTTCCAGAAACAGATGAAGTGGCCTTGCTGGGCACAGAGGCCCTTCTGCATGAAATTATGAAAGAGAATTTTCCAGACATGCCTAGAGATTCTGAAATTCAGATAGCGGACAGCTTCAGAACCCCAGCACGACTCAACTCCAATAAGACATCCCCAAGGCATACCATAATTAACTTCACTAAAGTTAATATGAAGGAGAAAATCCTCAAAGCTGCCAGGAGAAAGAAAACCATTATCTTCAAAGGCAAGAATATTAGAATGACTGCAGATCTCTCTGCTGAAAGTTTTCAAGCCAGAAGAGGGTGGTCACCGACTTTTAATCTCCTAAAGCAAAATAACTTTCAACCCCGGATCTTGTATCCAGCTAAACTGAGTTTCATTTATGATGGAGAAATTAAATACCTTAATGACATTCATATGTTGAAGAAATTTGCCATAACCAAACCAGCTCTTCAGGATATTCTCAGAACTATCCTCCATAATGACAAACCCAATCCTATACCACAAAAGTAAACTTACTCAGAATCTTTGGATCAAACTCCAATTTCCACACTGGTGAAAGGATTAAAAATGGCCAGTGGACTTTTGAAAAACTCGATCCCCAAAACTTCACCAGACTTATCAATATTCTCCATTAATGTGAACGGCTTAAACTGTCCTCTAAAGAGGCATAAGTTAGCTGACTGGATACAAAAACTCAGGCCAGATATCTGTTGTATACAAGAGTCACATCTTAACGTAAAAGACAAATACAGACTCAGGGTGAAAGGATGGTCGTCCATATTTCAGGCAAATGGTAATCAGAAAAAAGCAGGTGTTGCAATTTTATTTGCAGATACAATAGGCTTTAAACCAACAAAAGTAAGGAAGGACAAGAATGGTCACTTCATATTTGTTAAGGGTAATACTATGATGAGATCTCAATTATTAATATCTATGCACCTAACCAAAATGCACCTCAATTTATAAGAGAAACTCTAACAGACATGAGCAACTTGATTTCCTCCAGCTCCATAATCGTCGGAGATTTCAACACTCTTTGGCAGTGTTGGATCGATCCTCCAACAAGAAGCTGAGCAAAGAAATCTTAGATTTAAACCTAACCATCCAACATTTGGATTTAGCAGACATCTACAGAACATTTCATCCCAACAAAACTGAATACACATACTTCTCATCAGCCCATGGAACTTACTCCAAAATCGATCACATCTTAGGTCACAAGTCTAACCTCAGTAAATTTAAAGGAATGGAAATTATTCCATGCATCTTCTCGGATCACCATGGAATAAAACTTCAGCTGAGTAACAACAGGAATCTGCATACTCATACAAAAACATAGAAGTTAAATAACCTTATGCTGAATGATAGCTGGGTCAGAGAGGAGATTAAGAAAGAAATCGCCAATTTTTGGAACAAAACAACAATGAAGACACGAACTATCAGAACCTCTGGGACACCGCAAAGGCAGTTCTAAGAGGGAAATTTATAGCACTGCAAGCCTTCCTCAAGAGAACGGAAAGAGAGGAAGTTAACAACTTAATGGGACATCTCAAGCAACTGGAAAGGGAAGAATATTCCAACCCCAAACCCAGTAGAAGAAAAGAAATAACCAAAATTAGAGCAGAACTAAATGAAATTGAAAACAAAAGAATAATACAACAGATCAATTAATCAAAAAGCTGGTTTTTTGAAAAGGTCAATAAAATAGATAAACCTTTGGCCAACCTAAACAGGAAAAAAAAGAGTAAAATCTCTAATCTCATCAATCAGAAACAACAAAGACGAAATAACAACAGACTCCTCAGAAATCAAAAAAATCCTTAATGAATATTACAAGAAACTTTATTCTCAGAAATATGAAAATGTGAAGGAAATTGACCAATACTTGGAAGCACGTCACCTTCCAAGACTTAACCAGAATCAAATGGAAATGTTGAACAGGCCCATACCAAGCATCAACCATATAAAACCTCCCTAATAAGAAAAGCCTGGGACCAGATGGTTTCATGTCTGAATTCTACCAAACCTTTAAAGAGGAATTAGTACCTATATTACTTAACCTGTTCCTAAAGGTAGAAAAAGAAGGAAGACTACCCAACACGTTCTATGAAGCAAACATCACCCTGATCCCCAAACCAGGGAAAGACCCAACAAGAAAAGAAAATTATAGACCGATATCACTAATGAATATAGATGCAAAAATATTCAACAAGATCCTAACAAACAGAATCCAGCAACACATCAAACAAATTATACATCATGACCAAGTCGGTTTTATCCCAGGATCTCAAGGCTGGTTCAATATACGTAAATCTATAAATGTAATTCAGCACATAAACAAATTAAAAAACAAAGACCATATGATTCTCTCAATCGATGCAGAAAAAGCTTTTGATAATATCCAGCATCCCTTCATGATCAGAACACTTAAGAAAATCGGTCTAGAAGGGACTTTTCTTAAACTGATAGAGGCCATCTACAGCAAACCCACAGCCAATATCATATTGAATGGAGTTAAATTGGAATCATTTCCACTCAGATCAGGAACCAGACAAGGCTGCCCATTGTCTCCATTGCTTTTCAACACTGTAATGGAAGTTTTAGCCACTGCAATTAGGGAAGAAAAGGCGATCAAGGGTATCCATATAGGGTCAGAAGAGATCAAACTTTCACTCTTCACGGATGATATGATAGTATATCTGGAAAACACTAGGGACTCTACTACAAAACTCTTAGAAGTGATCAAGGAATACAGCAGCGTCTCAGGTTACAAAATCAACATTCATAAATCGGTAGCCTTTATATATACCAACAACAGTCAAGTTGAAAAAACAGTTAAGGACTCTATCCCATTCACAGTAGTGCCAAAGAAGATGAAATATTTGGGAATTTATCTAACAAAGGACGTGAAAGATCTCTATAAAGAGAATTATGAAACTCTAAGAAAAGAAATAGCTGAAAATATTAACAAATGGAAAAACATACCATGCTCATGGCTGGGAAGAATCAACATTGTTAAAATGTCTATACTACCCAAAGCAATATATAAGTTCAATGCAATCCCTATTAAAGCTCCACTGTCATACTGTAAATATCTGGAAAAAACAATACTTTGTTTTATATGGAATCAGAAAAAACCTTGAATAGCCAAGACATTACTCAGAAATAAAAACAAAGCAGGAGGAATTACGCTACCAGACCTGAGACTATACTACAAATCAATAGTGATCAAAACAGCATGGTATTGGCACAAAAACAGAGAGGTAGATGTCTGGAACAGAATAGAGAATCAAGAGATGAATCTAGCTACTTACCGTTATTTAATCTTTGACAAGCCAATTAAAAACATTCAGTGGGGAAAAGATTCCCTATTTAACAAATGGTGCGGGGTGAACTGGCTGGCAACCTGTAGAAGACTGAAAGTGGACCCACACCTTTCACCATTAACTAAGATAGACTCTCACTGGATCAAAGATTTAAACTTAAGACATGAAACTATAAACATACTAGAGGAGAGTGCAGGGAAAACCCTTGAAGAGATCGGGATGGGTGAGTATTTTATGAGGAGGACCCCCCAGGCAATTGAAGCAGCTTCAAAAATACACTACTGGGACTTGATCAAACTAAAAAGCTTCTGCACAGCCAAGAACACAGTAAGTAAAGCAAGCAAACAGCCCTCAGAATGGGAGAAGATATTTGCAGGTTATGTCTCTGACAAAGGTTTAATAACCAGAATCCACAGAGAACTCAAACGCATTAGCAAGAATAGAACAAGGGATCCCATCGCAGGTTGGGCAAGGGATTTGAAGAGAAACTTCTCTGAAGAAGACAGGCGTGCGGCCTTCAGACATATGAAAAAATGCTCATCATCTTTAATCATCAGAGAAATGCAAATCAAAACTACTTTGAGATACCATCTAACTCCAGTGAGACTAGCCTATATCACAAAATCCCAAGACCAGAGATGTTGGCGTGGATCTGGAGAAAAGGGAACACTTTTGCACTGCCGGTGGGAATGCAAATTAATACATTCCTTTTGGAAAGAGATATGGAGAACACTTAGAGATCTAAAAATAGATCTGCCATTCAATCCTGTAATTCCTCTACTGGGCATATACCCAGAAGACCAAAAATCACATCATAACAAAGATATTTGTACCAGAATGTTTATTGCAGCCCAATTCATAATTGCTAAGTCATGGAAGAAGCTCAGGTGCCCATTGATCCACGAATGGATTAATAAATTGTGTTATATGTACACCATGGAATATTATGCAGCCTTAAAGAAAGACGGACACTTTACCTCTTTGATGTTTACATGGATGGAGCTCGAACATATTCTTCTTAGTAAAGTATCTCAAGAATGGAAGAGAAAGTACGCAATGTACTCAGCCCTACTATGAGACTAATTTAGGGTTTTCACATGAAAGCTATAACCCAGTTACAACCTAAGAATAGGGGGAAGGGGGAAAGGGAGGGGAGGGAGGGGGGAGGTGGGTAGAGGGAAGGGGATTGGTGGGATTACACCAGCGGTGCATCTTACAAGGGTATATGTGAAACTTGGTAAATGGTCTGTGAAGCTAGTGAATGATGCCCCATGATCATATCAATGTACACAGCTATGATTTAATAAAATAAAAAAAATTAAAAAAAAAATTCTGTCCCTACTTGGGCTCTTGAGAGGCGTGATCTTGACCAATCTACAAAAATGTTAAGAAACTTGTGAATATACCTTTCACCTGTGACTTTGCCTTATAGTCTTAATTTTTTTGTGTGCAATATGGTGATTTAGTTAATTTAAAGATTATTTGTTAGTGGAAACAGAAGTGGGAGAAGGTGAGGCATGCATACTTACTTAAGGATGGTATAGTTGGGTGATAGGGAGGTTAATTTTTTATAACATTTGTTTGGTATGGTACCCAAGAGCATAAACTTTGAAAGTATGCTTGTTAATAAAGAAAGAAATAGCTACACAGATGACAGGATCTAAGAGAGACAAATAATTTGCAGCCTACCAAGGAATGTAAAGTGTAAAGAGAGAAACCTTGGGGAAAGTTCAGCTTTCCAGAGATTGTGTATCTAGAAGCTTTAAAATGTTATTGTGATTCTTATCCATAGCTTTAGGACATATCATCAAACTGTATCTAGGTGTTGGAAAGCACCACAAGCCCATCTTGAAACTTACCAGTGTATTTGTTCCTGGTATTCAGAAGGCAGAGAAAGCAAAGCAAGAATTAGGAACTCTATGCTTAAAGCACATGTGGAGCGAAGGGCTGCAAATTTTCTCATGTGCACTAAATTTCTTTTTCAAAGAGGTGTTTGATGTGGCCACTTTCTAAAATAACAAGGCTATCATTTACACTTTTTCTTTTTTTGAGATAGTTTCATTCTGTTGCCCTGGGTAGAGTGTTGTGGCATTACAGCTCACAGCAACCTCCAACTTTTGAGCTTGAGCGATCGTCTTGCCTCAGATTCCCTAGTAGCTGGGACTACAGGTGCCACCTACACTTCATTTTTTAATGGTTCTTTTCTGACAGTTTAAAAATAAAACTGTGCCTGTGGCTCAAGGAGTAGGACACCGGCCCCATATACCAGAGGTGGAGGGTTCAAACCCAGCCCTGGCCAGAAACTAAAAAAAAAAAAAAAATATATATATATATATATACATATATATATATGAGAGAAAATATATATATATACATATATATATATAATGAGAAAAAATATATATATATATATTTTCTCATTAAAATCCTCAACTAGTTTTAAAATTTGGTCAACACCTCTTCACATTTTTCTTTCCCACTTCCAAAAAGCTAAAGTGATTCTTCAGGGAGGTATGTAATACTTCCTTGCTGATAATATTTTATCTTTTTCTAGATTTTTGAGAATGAAATTCAAGGTTAAGTATACATTTCTATCTATTCTTTTTTCTTTTAAATAAAACTCACCATAGTTCACTTGAAAGGGCAAAATTCTGTTAGCTGGCAAGACCTGGGCCCCCGAGGAGCCACATTGCTTGCTCCCTGAGACCTCCCAAGTCTGATCCCACTCTTCATTACCTGCCCTCATGCCCTCCAGGCCACATCCTCCCAGCCCCTAAACCACTTCAGTTTCTCATCTTCTGTATCAATTGTCCTAGCAGGCCTGGCCAGAATACTATAAAGGGTTTTCTAAGCAACTCATATCCACGAGAGACTGTCTTTTCCCACAAAATTGTGGTTTGTGTCACTTGTTTCTGGGAAACAGGAAAATGAGCTCAGTTATCTGTATAGTGCAGTGCACACCATGACCACAGGAGATCACACACACACACATACACAAGATCTAGAGAATTGGAGCATGGGATGTATTGCTGACTATACAACAGGCACAAGGCAGCAGAGGCAGGGGTTTAATACCTGACAACATCTGCTTTGGTGGAAGAGATCTGGTTTCAAAAGGTTTGGCATTTAGTAGGCATGTTGTATAATCTTTTAAAACCATATTTTCTTATCTGTAAAATGGGAATAGCATCACCTACCTCACAGGGATGTGGATAGGATTCAAAAAAGTGTTTGTAAAGTACTTAATTAGTACAATGTCATACATACCATATCTCAGAGAAAGGTAATAGTTACTACTGTTATCATTCCATTGAACAAATCAAACCTGATGTGAACCGTGTCATCCCAGCTTCGACCAGGAATCTGTTTGAAGGCTAACAGTTTAAAAAGGTGCTTACAGCAGAGTGTGATCTCTGTTAATGAATTTATAATTACCTTCTAAAAAGTGCAGTTTTA
Source organism: Nycticebus coucang (assembly GCF_027406575.1). Lineage (NCBI taxonomy): Eukaryota > Metazoa > Chordata > Mammalia > Primates > Lorisidae > Nycticebus > Nycticebus coucang. The sequence goes on along the minus strand of NC_069785.1, from coordinate 29,256,251 downwards.
CTAAAATTTTCCAATATTTGCAAACACTACAAAGCATTAGCCTAATTCAACCTATATAATATCTCTTCATTCTGGATATCAAAAGGTATCTGTTTAGCTGTCAAAGTTCGTTCTTTCTGTTGAAATTCAACTTTAAGAGGGTAGGAGGCTAAAGCACTTCAAGATTTACGACTGACTGGCATTAAAACACTAGGAGCTCAGGCACTCCCTTTAATGCCAATTGCAAGGCCTGTTGCTTTTCCTTCAGAACAAAGATCCACACCACACAGGGCTGGCAGAGTCATCCCTGAAGCTTGAGAAAGCCAGGCACTTATTTTCTCATAGGAAGGAAGCTGCCCCCATTTGCCTATTTTAACCCATTTTATTGACTGTCTTTCCTGCTATATTTTTAAACAACAGCTCAAAAAAAAAAAAAAAAAGCCCCAATCTTTCCTTTTACTTTTCAGCTATTTCTTGTTTCAAACTGGCCCCCACATCCCACCCTTTCTATTGCTGTGTCTCTATGCTCCTTTCTGCAGCCCCCATCACCATCATCCTGGGGAAGATACTCAGTGGACTCCCACATTCCTCAATCTTTGTGCCCCCACCTCTTTTTCAGAATACCAAGCATCCCATTCCAGGCCTTGCCAGGACTTCTTTCATCCTGAAGTCATTTACCTGAGTCTATTTGGTAGATAAATCTGATTTATTGCAGCAGCAGCCACCTCCCCAGAAGGAGTCATACTCCAACTCTTCTGTTAAGTTCTCTGTTCCTTATTATCTCTTGTCTCCTCCCTTTACCTCCCTCCCCCCTCCCCCACTCATTTTTCCTGCTCTTTCCAGTAAAATCCTGATGGAAAATTAGCAAAGAATCTCAGGCTTAAAGGAAGACTTGTGTGTCATCAAAACCAACTCCCTGACTTCACAGATGAGAAACTAATGCTTAGAAGAATTAAATGACCTCTCCAAAGGCACCCCGTCAGACAGCAGGGGAGCCAGGAGCAGTCATTACCACGTTTTGATTTCTGATCAGATGTGCTCTCAACACTGCAGGTGTCCTCACCTAGCAGAGCTCTGATGCCATTACTTTCCTTTTCTTTAATACGCTTGGCCAAAGGCACATCTCCCTCTTGCCACAGCCAGGCTATCAGCTCTGTCTCTTTTCCTCTTACTTAATCTTAGTGGCTGGACTTCTGCTTGTTTGCCAAAATTTTCTTAAGAGTACACATGTACAATCTCCCAGTCCCTACAAGTACATAAGGATGCTGTCATCTCCAATAGCAGCCCAGACACCAGATAAATGCATCCCTCTACTTGGTGACCTTGACACATTATTTTACATTTGTCTGCCTAGGAACTGCTACCTGCTTATTCCCCCTTAAGCAGAGTGTATTTCTGAAATAATATGAGGAAAACCTAACAAGAATTCCATGCCACCAGCACCCTCAGTATCTACTTTATATATAATAATGGAGATGATTCTCACCATTACTAAATTTGGATCTAGTAGGGTTTACTTTATGTTCTGGGCACTCCTGTGCTAGATGCATATATATTTAGAATTGTCACATCTTCTTGTTGAACTGTTCCCTTTACCATTACATAATGAATATCTTTGTCTTCCTTTACTATTATTTATTTAAAGTCAATTTTATCTGACATGAGAATGGCTATACCTGCTTTCTTTTGGTTTCACTTAACATGGAATATTTCTTCCATCCCTTCACCTTTTGTTGAATCCAACAGTTCCATTTATATGTATGTGTATGTGTCTGTATAAAGACTGTATCACTGTGGGATAGATGCGTTTCCTGGAGACCACATATATTCAGATTGTATTTTCTCATCCAAACAGCCAGCCTATGTCTTAAACAATTTATATTGTTCACATTATAAATAGAATTGATACGTGAGATGCTGTTCTGTTCACTCTGTTGGGTAGTATCTCATTGCTTTGTTGTGTGGCAGGTGTGTGTGGGCAGGTTTCCTGTCTTTCTTTGATATGGGAGGATGGAAGTCTTTGAGATCCTTTTTCTTTCCCCAGCCCTGCGATCTTTTTTTTTTTACTAATGATGTTTGGCATTTTTTTCACGGGCTAACTGTCCATGTATATATCTTCCTTTGACAAAGTGCCTGTCAAATACTTTACCAATTTTTATTTTATTTATTTTTTAGGATTTTGTTCCTTTTTTTATTGTTAAATCATAGCTGTGTACATTAGTGCGATCACCTGTACCCATTCTAAGATGCACCATACATGTGGGCCCACCATTTACCCTCCCTCCGCCCTAACCTCCCCCCTCCCTTCCCCTTCCTTGGCCCTTTCCCCATAGTTTTGTGCTATAGTTGGGTTACTGTGAAAGCTATAATTTCGCTTCATAGTAGGCCCAGCCCTGCAATCTTAACAGTGTGAATTATATTTGGACACTCAGTTTAATCTTGGAGACAGTAGGTGGTGCTCTGGGTAAGAATTGACCACACCCTATATAACTGAGTTAGTAAATGGTTTAAAGGGCTATGCAAATTGCCCTGCCAGTAGGTGCTTACCAGAAAGAACTAGCTGTGATATTGCTTTTTTTAACCTGTGATCAGCTCTAGTCCCTCAGGAGAAGCACTCAAATGCCCCAGGTGATGGGTATAGCTCTGGAACATCCAGGTGAGTTCTCATTCTCCATCACAGCAGAGGAGGGTGGGGGAATGAGGCTGGGTGGGGCTGAGTTTGGTGACCCTGCCCTCAGGCTCCACATAAATTGGTGAGGTAGTTATCTCAGTCCTCCTGCTGTTGCCCGGTTTCAGCTTTACACAAAGCACAATGGATCTAAGGTCTGCGCCTAGTCTTCTGGGGAAAACAGCCTGGGAGGAGCTGTGGTGGCCCCACCTTTCCAGAAAGAGTGCTGGTGGATGTGGTGGCCATCTGAGATCCACAGCCTGGTTGCCTGGAATGGCTTTTGCTCTTCTCTCTCCTCCCCTGCTCCATGGTCTTTTTTTTGGCATCTGCCAGCAGGGAGGAGCTCAAACTAGCTGAGCTCCCCCATGATGGCACTGCAGGCTGGGAACTACCCTGTCCAGGATCCCACCCTGGGCTGAGACCATGGCCTTCCTATGGCAGAGGGGTGCTCCACAAGTGCACCATGGCTGGGACCCACACTGCCTTTTTTTTTTTTTTTTTTTTTAAGCCAAGGCGAGGTTTGAACCTGCTGCCTCCGACATCTGGGGCTGGCACCCTACTCCTTGAGCCACAGGCGCCGCCCACACTGCCTTCTTTTTCAGTGGGCTCCCTTGCCTCCTGAGGAGATTAGCTCATGAATCTTCCCTCTGTGCCCCCAGGCAATATGACTGAATCCTGGAGGTACAGGATCTGGCCTGTGGGACTGCCCCCACTGGAGATCACTCCCTGACTATTCTAGGGAGAAGTATGCTGGTCCTGAGTTGCCTATGGAGGGCTAAAACATGTTTGTGTGGTATGCCCACTCTGATGGAGCAGCTGGGTGAGCAGCACCCGGGAGGGCTGGTGAGCAGGGAGCTTGTAGTCTGAACATTCCTTAACCATAACTATGCACAATGATGCTTATGTTGTAGCTGTTTGTCATGCTGCTATTTTTGTTCCCCTGGGTATAAAGGTGTAAAGGAACCTTGAGTGGACTGAAGATCACAGGTTGTGGACTTTGCATGTAGCTCAGGTCCCTGACCACCAGGAGCTGGATAAGGACAACCCCCCATGTAACTTAGCTCATCAGTGGCCAGAGCTGAATAAAGATCATGTCATATCTACCCTTCACGCTAAAGTTTTCCTTCCACCTGCCTGAAGTGAACCACTTGCACAACAGCAATATCTGTGTGGGAACAAGCAAGATGAAAACTGAGGGGCTGAAGGACAAAAGTGCACAGTGGGTAGAGAAGCAATATGATGCCTGCCATTTTGGCTCTCAGGGAGCCAGCAGGCTGGTGTTTTGTCCTCAAGAAGCTCCCAGTTTACTGATGGAGGTGGCTTTTGAGCTCAGCAGGGTAGAAAGGCTTGCCAGCAGCTCGGGAGCCTCCTGACTGCCAGACATATGAGAGAAGGTGAAACAAACCGCTCTACCTACCCTTCGTGCTGGACCTCGGCCAGTATCTTACTCCTTGCTCTCCTCCGCGACTTCTTCCCATGGAATTGCTTATAGGACCTTCCCCTCAAAGTTACACCTGATCTATGACTGTTGATTTTTCATCTAGAACTTTTCATTCTTTTGAGATGATCTGGCAGTTGGTCTCTAGTTAGCCATCTTCCCAGGAAAGTCCAAGTGAATTATTTCTAAGCTAGCAATGAAATTATGACTCACAAAAATTAAAAATCACTGTATAGACCTTTAAATTCACTTCAAAATAGACAAAAATATCAAATGTCAAGAGAGTAGCAAGGGCAAAATGAGCGTGGCAATGGTTGCGATCCACTTTTAGTTCTTAATCATTAACAATTGTTTGGTGGTGGCTTGGTGCCTGTAGCTCAGCAGCTAGGGGGCCAGCCACATACACCGGAGCTGGCAGGTTTGAATCCAGCCTGGGCCTGCCAAACAACAATGACGGCTGCAACCAAAAAATAGCTGGGCGTTGTGGTGGGTGCCTATAGTTCCAGCTACTTGGGAGGCTGCGGCAAGAGAATCGCTTAAGCCCAAGAGTTGGAGGTTGCTGTGACGCCACGGCACTCTACCCAGGGTGACAAAGTGAGACTGTCTAAAAAAAAAAGAATTGTTTGGTGCTCATTTGGTATCTCTACATTCTCATTAGCCTCTCTTCACCTATTTCTTCACAGAGTCCACAAGGCAAACATGTATCTACCTCCTGCTATCTTCATGATTGTGCTGATGCAAAAAGACACCTATAATCCCCTATACTACAGTCCCTGAGTCCTGAGGGACCTCACAATCAGTGGAGGACACACACAAGGTCATAGCTGGGTTTGACAAGTCACTTTATGACAATTAATAGCTAGAGGCCACACTTACAGGAAGGAACAATTATTCTACAAGGGGAAGTTCAGGAAATTAATACATGAAGCAATACCTGTTGAATTCCTGTCCCTGCAAATTTCTTTAAAAAAGAAAAAGACATAGCTAAAAGTCAGTTACCATAAAAAGAGAAATAAGAAGCCATTGGAAATCAGATGCTCTTCTTCCCATATGGTTAACAGGTTTCAGCATAGTTCTACATTCAGGATGTTGTACTCAATCTGATAAACTACTCACATTTACAAACACATCCCTGACTCAAAGCACGTGACACTTAAAGACAGAATTACATAGGGGTGAGACCTCATTATACTGGTGAATTTACCATAGAACTTCATTAAATGATGCATTCCTGTACAAATTAATACATTCCTTTTGGAAAGATGTTTGGAGAACACTTAGAGATCTAAAAATAGATTTGCCATTCAATCCTATAATTCCTCTACTAGGTATATACCCAGAAGACCAAAAATCACATTATAACAAAGATATTTGTACCAGAATGGTTATTGCAGCCCAATTCATAATTGCTAAGTCATGGAAAAAGCCCAACTGCCCATCGATCCATGAATGGATTAATAAATTGTGGTATATGTACACCATGGAATATTATGCAGCCTTAAAGAAAGATGGAGACTTTACCTCTTTCATGTTTACATGGATGGAGCTGGAACATATTCTTCTTAGTAAAGTATCTCAAGAATGGAAGAAAAAGTATCCAATGTACTCAGCCCTTCTATGAAACTAATTTATGGCTTTCATATGAAAGCTATAACCCAGTTACAACCTAAGAATATGGGGAAGGGGGAGAAGGAGGGGGGAGGATGGGCAGAGGGAGGGTGATTGGTGGGATTACACCTACGGTGCATCTTACAAGGGTACATGTGAAACTTACTAAATGTAGAATATAAATGTCTTAACATAATAACTAAGAAAATGCCAGGAAGGCTATGTTAACCAGTGTGATGAAAATGTGTCAAACGGTCTAAAAAACCAGTGTATGGTGCCCCATGATCATATTGATTAAATAAAAAAAAATTAAAAAAATGATGCATTCCTGTAAATGAATTTTCATTTACTTATTCGCAAAATGTGGTTTAGAGATCAGTCTCTTAGGAGTCCTCCTACTGCTCACTGTAAGAGGTAAAGGTAGCCCTTGCCAGTTTCAGCTTCACACGAAGCACACTGTAAATAGCTGAATGCAAAGATCTTAGGCACCAAGGACCAGAACAATTCCCACCGTTACTAGTGAAACTAAACGAGACCAATTCTACTTAAGGCACAAGCAATTATAGGCAAAACAGCTAAAGTAACAACGGCCAGAAAACACCCTGTGAGATAATGTCACAGATACCCAGGCAGTCTTTTCCAAAAATGTGATACTACAGAAACTTCAGTCCAGCAGCTGCCCTGTGCCCAAGGAAATACAAACAATGGCCTTGGCATTTCTCCAGGCTGAAACTTCTCAACTCCATGGGATTTTTGAGTAATTTCTTAGAAATCAGTAATTCCACTTTTTTTCCTGCCCTGTATAATCTGCAGGAATGGTAATTCCACTTTTAAAGATTAACAAGACCATATATATGGACCAATCAAAACAGTCGTAATTGCCTAACTAAAGCAAAATACTGAATAAGCTTATACATGTAACAGTTTCTTAAAGTATTTCATATCTCCCAGGAATAAATCTTATAATTTCCATCTCTCCCTCACATTAAAATGTGAAGGAAGAAGAACTAAAACTCCCTCTCTCCTCCACACCTTTGTTTTAAGAGATTTGATAGGTAAAAGTTGAATTCCATTACAGGTACAATATTGTGCAGTGGAAAAAGTCTGAGCTTAGTTAAAAAATCAATTTTCTGATTTGCTTGGAAATTATTTCACAACATAAATAAAGAAGCATTTTACCTTGCCCCCGCTAGAAGCCCCTAGAATATATTACAGTATCTAGAAAACTCAGAAAGGGCAAGTGTTCCCAGGTGGTTTGGATGTAATACAGGAACTATTTATGCAGTGAGGATTCTGATACGTTCCCAAATATCTCTGTTCTCCTGGCTGCCTAGTTTTATTTAACTTTGGCAAGAGGCTGTAATGCTTCTTTCTTTCTTACCACTTTTCTGCTTTGTATATAACAAGCAAGCATTTATTTGATTTCCAGATAGTCTAACAAAGTCCTTTTGGAACAAAAAGGAAGAAAATTCTTGCAAAAGGCAGGAAAACAACTATGGGAATTGCAGGTAGGTGGCAAAAATTGGGACAAGAAGTGTGGGACTAAGTGGAGATTAAACACACTTTCTAAAACCACTTCTCTAAATGTCTTGGGGCTCACAAGATGGCTCTGACTAGTCCTATGGGTACCTTGCTACACGGAAGAATGGCGTGGGGTTAGTCTACCTGAGAGTTCTGTGTTTTGCATAAACAACAATTCATGCTAAGCAAATTAAAGAGTCGAGATTTCATGTATTTTATTCCCTGTGTTTACTGAGAAAAACAGGCTGAGGAACTCCATTAGTGCTCTGCTATCATTGCTTTGTGCTTGCTAAGAACAATTACATTGATAGCCAGAGAATTAATTTGTAAATAAATTATGAATTATGACTGAAAAAAATACTTCTAATGTAGAGGCTAGTCATTCATCTGTTAGGAGAGTATGGCATAGTGGTTAAGAACAGCTGCTAAAGCCAGATTGCTCATTTCCTGCCCCAGCTCTGCAGCTAACTACCTGTGTGAATGTGGGCACGTGGTTTAACCATTTTGGGGCCTGGCTGCTCATCTGTCAAAGGAGGGTAATGATACTAACTATGTTACAAGGTGAAGATCAAATGAGCCATCATACAGGCAGCAAGTAGAACATACCTGGAGAAGATGAGGATTATGTGTTAGTTCCTGCTAACCTATTGTTTAAAAAATAAAATTTCCAGTAGCTATTAGCCAAGGTTGCTCCCCAATTTTAAAATAGGGTTAGATTTGAACTTATGGACACAGACAAGTGAAACCTTGTATGTAGAATATTTTTACCAAAAGTTAGAAGTGTAAAGAAACCATAATGGATGAATTACTAAGTGTTCCTCACATGCTGTGAGTATGATATTCAGGAATTGCATGCAGAATTAGGCACTGGAGGTTTATGATTAAAGAAAAATGTTTGTGAATGTAAGACTGATGTGTCATGAGTAACAGAGGCCTCCATGCATTTCCATATCGGCCCCTTTCCCTGACCCACCCTGCTGAGGGTCCTTCTGCATCCACCCTCCTGGCTGAACAATCTACTTTCCCTCAAATGTTAATCTTCAGTTCTCAGTGGCTGAGGTTGTTTCCCTCCTTGGCTTCCGAGCTATGTTGACGTCTTTCTAAAATAGTCAAGTGGAACAAGCAGCAATATTTTTTCATGTTATCTATAATTGCCAAAGGCAGAACATATTTATGCTCAAAATCCTTTAAAAATCCTAGCAGCAACATCATTGGAATCTTGGTTTGCTGAAAAAGTGTTTTTAACTATCATACTTTGCAATAACCTTTCTTCTAAAGACATCTTCAAAGAGAAGTTTATTTATTTTCTAAATCACTTCTGATGTTGTCCTTTCCCCTGCTTTTGTGCCACAATAGACGTGTAGTCTCTAGGTCCTTCATCCAAGGGATAGATTGCAGTAGGCTTCTTTCAGGTGACATTAGCAGAAATGTCAACCAGATTATGTTTGGGGCTTATTTTTTTAGTATAGTTTTCCCCTCCCTTCAGTAGGTGATGTTAACCTTTGGAGTGAAATATTTCCAAACCTCTATATTTGCAACTTTAATAAAAAAGTCCTTTTTCTCCAGTTCCAAAGAGCACATAATCAGTCAGGGATTTAATTCTCATTAATCTTAGTTTACTGCCCAGATGGCCTTTTAATTACTATCCAATTGTTGTCACACCTCTTTGTACAGAGACAGCTGAGTGGCGGCAAGGGCAAGGAAACACTAGACAACTGAAACAGAGAGGTGCCCTGAGACGCCCGATCACCCTCAGAATAGTCCTCCAGAATTTAGAGTGACAAATCTCTAACCGGATTGATCTGTCAGCACCTGATGGGCTTCCTCTTTCACTTTCCTTAGAAAACCAGGCCTCATCTATACAAAGGCACACTATTAACAACTGGAAATTCAAAATTGTGACAAAGATACAGGAGAACTAGAGAATTCAGCCCCCAACACTGCCATGAAAAAACTGGAAAGTGGGGGGAGAGAGAATTTCCTGGAATACAGAAAGATACAAGTTCACCCTATGTTAACCTACTCCCTGTCAATGTTTCTAAACAAACTAGGTATCCTTAGGGTTTATTGTGTTTTTTTCTTCCAAGTTTCCTTTTAATCTTGATCATAGCCATATGCTAAGTTGTTCATTAATAATTTTATTAGTCTCTAGTTCATAAATCCATTATTTCTCCTCCATCCAGCTTATTAGGCTATTAACAACCTCAGAGTGTGAAAATAACTCTGAGGGTTAGGATTAGATAACCTACCCAGCTTTTGAATCTGCTTTCCAGCTCTTTAGCAATCAGTTCACATAACTGATAATCCTAAATATAGAAGAACCACATAGCTGAAATAATTTAGTATCTTAGTGATTAAAGTGAGCACATGCAATCACCCGCTCAAAGTCTCCAAGTCAGCCTTGCAGCTGTCATATCTGATCATTGTTTATTTTGATTTATTCATTCCAAAGGTACATGAGACCATGCACTCCCAGAATACAAATAGTTCTAGTGTCTAGTGCATGAGTATGTATGGAATAGGAAGAAAAGATAGTTTTTAAAGTTCTTTAAATTTACTGAAAAATAAATGCACTGTGAATATTAATACAATTAGTTCCACTGGATTGGAAATTTCCATTAAAACCCAACACAGGCACTAGATTAAAAAAAGAAAAAGCAAAACAGTGTGACATTCCATAAGACCCACAGATGACAGAAGATAGCAGGTAAAAGTTCAGCAGAACAACAAAGGGAAACACACCCTTCAGCCTTTCAAGCTTCACAGCTAAACCAAATAGAAGAGTACGCTCAGAAAGAGAAAGTTAAAAAAGAACCCCCCCCAAAAAAATCTACTCTTCACAAAGTTGTTCTTCAACCAACCACAAGTACAGACTGTTATATCTGAATAAAATCTGCAAACTTGTGAGAAATTATTCTCTTTGGAAAGTCACAGGCATTTTGGATAAAGTTGTTCTAAAATCAAAGAGTTCTCAGAAGCCTTTCAATCTTCCAACTCCTATTACAATGGCAAACATTTTCTATTCCATTTTTCCACATGTCTACACAGAGCTGAAGCTGTTTTCCCCCTAAATTGCTTTAAGGTTTGAAATAGCCAAGGGAAAGGCCAGATTTCCGAGTCTCACAATATGCTTATGACAATATAGAGTCCAGATCCATCCCTTTCTGATACAGCACATTAGTTTGTCTTTTACCGGAGACTGCAGAGATTTAAAGTAGCAGTTTGCAGTTCTAAAAGCATTCATGCCCACGCCGGCAGTTTCAGGAAGTTTTATTGTTGAACTTCCAAGGAAGCTAATAAACATTTGTCTGCTTTCCCATTTAGATTTTCAGTACCAGAAGAATACATGGCACAGCAGGAATTTCTTCAGGTTAGATATTTTTTTTATATCAGCCACAAAATTTTATAGACTGTATAAGCCTTAAAAGGCCTAGGAAGGAGAGAAATCATGTTCTACAGAGTGGGCAAGTGACCTCTACTTCACCCTGGGCATCGTTCAATGACCTAGAGCAACTACTATTAGGAAAACATGTTCCATTTAGCTTTCTTTTCCTTTCTTCCCCTCTGGATTCCCGCACTTTGAAAAGTGCCATACCAAACAGGCTTCTAGAGAATGTAGAGAATGTGTTGCTTCTTAATCACAGACAGTGCTTCATCATGCACAAAAAGTAAATACATAAAAAATAAAAAAATATACGGCCGTTTCTTCTAGATGCAAGGGTGAAACTTCTGTAGGTACCTTAACTGACAAGCATTCCTTATAGGCCATAGGTATAGAAATGATTTATTTCATCAGATTTCTTCAAGACTTCCTATGCTTCTGTTAGCTCAGACTGAATCCATTTTTGGAAGCTGTGACATACTGTTCAGAGGGCTGACCACACCATTCTGTGCAGCAGACTCTCAGAGAGAGACAATAATAGCCTGCCTTCATCAGATCTCCCCATATCTGCACTTGCCTAAAGATGTAGAAGTATTTTAATACCTTTTTAATGTATCTATTAGACTTTTAGTTTGTAAAGAAAAGTCACCTTCCCTTTGAAAAATGAATCATATTTTGTATGATAAAGTCTTCGCCTTTTGTGACTGTGGCATTGTGCTAGTTGTAAGTTTTATGAACAAAACTTTGCCCTTCACATAGTACTCTTAAAAAGAAATTCTTTCATGGTGACCTGTTATGGGGGGAAAAATTCTCTGTTTTATTCTCTATGAACCAAGTAAATTGCTTTACTATTCTGGTGATCACACCAAGGTCACTGCCACCACAATGAATAGGTAACATTAAAGAGAAAACCCCTGGAGATGTTTTACTGGGTTGTAAAGAGTGGCAGGTGCACCAAAATCACAACCATATATAAGAATGTGGATAAGGGCTGGAAAGTGTGTGTTTCGGCAATAGGCCTAGAGCTTTAAGTTGTAAGAAAAATTTAAAAAAAGGTTATTACTCTGATATTTAAATGAAAGTAATTAGAAGGAGTTATCTGGATCTGTAAAAATACATCCTTCTTTCTAAGCACATTCTGAATCCTCAGCAAGCTATTGTTTCACCCTTTCAAGACGAAAAAGTTAAATGCTGAGTTATTACCCATTTCCTTCCTCATTGCTCTGAGTTTCCATAATACTTTCCTTGGGAGAGGAGGCTCCTTTCTTCTTTGGAAAGTAAAAGCATATTTTAAAGACTCATTCATTCCTTCATTATTTATGGAGCACTATGTTTCAGGTATGGGATCAGTGCTGAGCAAGAACAAATAAAATACATGTTCTAGAACTTATAGTGAGGAAAGGGAGGAAAATGAGCAAGGTAATTCAAAATGGTGGTAAGTGCAGTGAGATCCAAGATTCAATACATATTATCCACGGCTGGTAATAAGACTAGGGGCAGGGGAAGGAGAGGGATGGACTACTTAGCTGGGGTGATTTAAGGCAGGTGATCAAAAGGTGGTGCTGGGTAGAGACTAGATAGTGGTTAGCAATACAAAGAATAAAGACAGAGACAAGTAGGGAGCCAACAGAACATAAGAGGGAGAGGGAAAGGCAAATGCAAAGGCCCTGTAAGGAAACCTTGATATCTCTAAGGAATATGCAGAGATCCAGTGTGGCTGCAGCAGCCAGTACAAGGAGGAGGGGTAAGAGAGAAGCTAGAAGAGAACTTCAAAAAGAGCGATACTGCATGGTTTAGGGTCTTATAAGCCATGGTATACATCTGGATTTATTCTAGGCATAAGATTTTGATTAATAATGTTCGTATTTTTTCATGGAACCATTTAATAGTTATACATGGGAAAGTAAGATATAATCAACTTTGTCTTTAAAGATTCTTTGGTCTTCTGTCCATTAAATGGATTATAGTGAATGGGAGGGAAGAATGGGAATGAACCAACTAGGTTACTACTTCAGGGGTTCAGGAGAGAGAAGACGGGCTGGAATAGGCAGGCAGGAGTTAAATAGACAGAGTGGGTCAGCACACATTCTGCAGTAGCACCAACAGCCCTTGCTAGGTGACTACATGTGTGTGTGTGGGGATACGAGAAGCAGAAGAATAAAAAATGACTCCATGATTTTTGGTTTGAGTAACTATGTGTTGATTATTGCCATTTGATGAAAAGGAACTAGGGACAGAAGGGATTTGGTGAACAAAGATGAAATCTATAGCTCTCCATACTGGCCCTGCTAAGTTTGGGAAGCCGAGTGGACATACAAATGGAAATGGCTACTGGACAGGTGCATGTAAACATTTAAAGCAGTGGACAGGGGTTGAAGCTGAAGATACTGGTAATTGTAGGCACAAAGATGATGATTTGTCATGTAGCTGGAACCTGCCTAAGGTGCCTTTATAGACATAAGACCCAGGAGCCAAAACACAGTATTCAGAGGTCAAAAGGAGTAAGAGACAGCAAAGGAGACAGAAGAAAAGGTTGGAGAAACCATACAGAATAAGGAGCCAACCCTTCACCAAAAAGTTTGGTGGTTTTTTTTGCAGTTTTTGGCCAGGGCCAGGTTTGAACCCGCCAACTCTGGTATATGGGGCCGGTGCCCTATTCCTTTGAGCTACAGGCACAGCCCAAAGGTTTGGTATTTTTATTATTATTACTGTTATTATAATTTCTTTTAGTTTATATTTTTATTTATTTATGTTTGTAGTCAACACACCTTCATCTTTGGGAACTGAGATTACTTCGTAAATCTAAAAGCTCATCAAGTTTCAGCACACTGTGTTTATATTGTAGAATATGTGCTCCTCTGAACATGTTTTAAAGACAGATACAGCATTTCAATTGTGTCCTTTTCACAGAATTAGGTTTTTAAATATAAAATGTACAGAGTCTAGTTAAAAGAGAAGCCTCACTTCTATGTCAAAACTCTTGCATTCTTAGGGAAATTAAGTGATTTTTTCCAAGGCAGCAGAGGGATTCAGGGGCCACAGAATGAATAATTATTGAACACCCAGACCAAGAAAATAGTAATGCAGTAGGATGGGGGAGACTAAAATTGAAGCAATGAGAGGGAAGATAGCAACAGAGTACCAGGATGAACCCACAAAAGGTAACCACTATCTACAGAAAAGAATCTGATGATTGGAGCATAAAATATGAAGATACATGATAGAAGAAAAGTTCCTTCAAATACAAAAAATAACTTTTAGGTTTTTATAGAGCCTTTATAGAGGTTTTATATATAATACAAAGACATATCCTGGTTATGTTGCTGAACCTAAAATGGAAAGAAATAATTTCTCTAACATGGAAACTGAACAAAAGTGAGTCACCTGTGAAAGGGGAAAATAAATCAGACTGACTCCAAACTTCTCCCTGGCAACATTCAACAACAGAAGCCAATAAAACAACTGCAAAATAAAAGGTGCCAAAAAGCACAATCCAAGAAAGTTTTACACGACCTTTTTGTCATGTACAAACATACAGGCAGATATTCTCATGAGGGAACACAGGACTAAATGCAGCACTTTCATCACTTCTTTGAAAGGTCACTAGATAATCCATGATGAAATCCAGCTTATCAAAGAGAAGAATAAAAGCAAAGACTTCAAAATGGAGAAGCCATGGTTAAAGGATTTGAGATAAGCATTAAATCCATTAACATATACAACTAAGACAATTGTAGGAAGGAAGAATACTTGCAGAATAGAATGCAAATATTATAGTCCCCAACAAAGCAAAAATAATACAACTACTAAAAGCCAAGAGGTGTAAGAGGAGAAGTGGAAGGAAGTGTAATTATTTGTTTATAAAATCAATAAAGTCATTCTCTAAAACAAAATTCCTAAGGCAAGTATACTGAATTTCAATAAAGAACACCAAAGGGTGCTTTTAAAAACCTTTAGCAACATCAAGATACTCCTTAAAGGAAAAAAAAAGCCTCATAAACTATCGATTTATAGTATAGTCTGAGGTCTAAGAGTGTGATTCCTCCTGCTTTGTTTTTATTTCTGAGTAATGTCTTGGCTATTCAAGGTTTTTTCTGATTCCATATAAAATGAAGTACTTTTTTTTGAGATCTTTAAAGTCTGACAGTGGAGTTTTAATAGGGACTTGAAGAGAAACTTCTCTGAAGCAGATAGGCACACAACCTATAGACATGAATAAATGCTCATCATCCCTAATCATCAGAGAAATGCAAATCAAAACTACTTTGAGATATCATCTAACTCCAATAAGATTAGTCCACATCACAAAATCCCCAAACCAGAGATGTTGGTGTGGATGTGGAAAAAAGGGAACACTTCTACTCTGCTGGTGGGAATGCAAACTAATACATTCCTTTTGCAAAGATGTTTGGAGAACACTTATGGATCTAAAAATAGACCTGCCATTCGATCCTTCAATTCCTCTACTAGGTATATATTCAGAAGACCAAAAATCACATAACAAAGATATTTGTACCAGAATGTTTATTGCAGCCCAATTCCTAATTGCTAAGTCATGGAAGAAGCCCATGTGCCCATCGACTTATGAATGGATTAATAAATTGTGGTATATGTACACTATGGAATATTATTCAGCCTTAAAGAAAGATGGAGACTTCCTCTTTCAAGTTTACATGGATGGAGCTGGAACATATTCTTCTTAGCAAAGTATCTCAAGAATGGAAGAAAAAGTATCCAATGTACTTAGCCCTACTATGAAATTAATTTATAGCTTTCATATGAAAGCTATAACCCAATTATAGCCCAAGAAGAAGGGGAAAAGGGAGAGGGAGGGGAGAGGGGGGAGAGGGAAAGGAGGGGAGGTGGGAGGATGGGGGGAGGGAGGGCAATTGGTGGGACCACACCTATGGTGGATCTTTTAAGGGTACATGTGAAATTTACTAAATGTAGATTATAAATATCTTAACACAATAACTAAGAAAATGCCATGAAGGCTATGTTAACCAGTTTGAT
The DNA here is from genome assembly GCF_027406575.1 of Nycticebus coucang. NCBI lineage: Eukaryota > Metazoa > Chordata > Mammalia > Primates > Lorisidae > Nycticebus > Nycticebus coucang. The sequence continues at coordinate 29,240,642 of NC_069785.1, read as the reverse complement.
GAAAGTATTTCAAATTGTATATAAAACCAGCACATTGTACCCCATGATCGCATTGATGTACACAGCTATGATTTAATAAAAACAAAACAAAAACAAAAACTACTTGATTCATTTTTGATTTACAAAATCAATACATTTCACAGAGGGTTCTCTAAGTCTCTTGGGCCAATGGGATGGGTGGAAGAGGGGAACACAAAAGGAAGCTATAGGAAACTATAGCTCTTGAGACTCTTCTTCCCATAGAGAAAGCTGTACCCCATCTACTGCTGTATTTGATAAAAACTGATATTCTAATATAGCACTAAGTTAAATCCTTGAACAAATATGAAAAAGTAGAAATGGCAAATGTAGGATCATTAAGCACACTCAGCTAGTCATAGCAAGAAACCATTTTACTACAGTGGTAGCATCCTATAGAGCCTTGTAAGTGAAGATCGGTTTTGCAGGACAACCTTTTTATAACACAGGAATTCCCAAATTACAGAAAGAACCAAATCTGGGGCAATGGAGAAAGAGATAGAAGATGTAGAAAAGGTGGAAAATAAAGTTGAGAAAGAACTGAGGTATCAAACCAACAAAACAGAGATTAAAAAGCAAAATTCAGAAAAAATTAAATCCATATTCATGAGAAAAAACTCAGCAAAAATGAAGAGCCAAAATAAGGCGAAACAAACCAGAATAATATGAAACTCAATAGGAAAAAAAATGTGGAGACAGTTTTGAGAGAAAGTGAAATTAATAAGATGAAGTTGGATGGGCTTGTATACAAAATAATAGTATTTTCTAAAAAACACAACAAGAGGAAATGTGTTTGTAAAGAGTAAAAAACTTCTATTATCAGAATACACAATTAACTTGGAATTATAGTATTATAATAAATGAAAATAGTACTATACTAGATTGGTTTTTCTTTGATGTCTTTTGTTGAAATCCAAGATAAGCCAACATGCCTCCACCTAGAAAGTCTTTCTTCTCAGTACGTAGTGTTGCTCTTGGAAATAATCTTTTCCTGACAAACACATAGCACAGAATAACTCAGCAACCATGCCTAGACTAGACAGAAATAGTTTTGCAAGTCTCTTTCAGATCTACTTTCACAGGAGACATCTAGCCCAAGAATCTGAAAGAAGTGAGAGAAATCTGAGAATGTGCAGACTCACAAAGCACATGCCACTCTTTGGTTTAAAAGTGGAACTTCAGGTTGACTAGGACCAGATGTCTTTGAACTTAGCTTACTTTTTGTGTTTGTAGCTGGTATTTGTGGCTAGAGCCCTGTCCCCTTTGATGACAGCCCTGTCTGTGTTAGGTCACATTTAAAACTTACAGCTATTTGGGGTCTCGTGGCCATTAGTCCAGACTTTGCTCGAACACTGTCCACTGGTTTCATGGTTGTTCACTGACCCTCCTCAACTGTGTATCACAGGTAAAAGAACATGAGTGGATTGAATATTAGGCACTAGGGGATATGCGGGATGCACCCAAACCAGGTGCATATTCTTTAGATCTCTTCAGACAGAAGAAATCACTCATTTGAAGTAAGATGGAGAAAGGGAAAACATACTCAGGGGAAGAATGTAAAGAAAAAAAAAAAATCCATTCACTTTGCAAAGGTCATAATTTATAGATTAGAATTCACCATATCCAAGTCACCATCAATTGTTAAGATGTTCTATTATTTATGTAACACTAAATAAAATGACTATCACTTAAACCATGATGCACTTATTTATCACACTTTTATTTTGTATACTAAAAGAGCTCTTTTAGACTTAATAAACACATTGCTGTCTTCCCATGCTTTTTCAGACATACTGAACAGCATAATCTTTTTGAAGGCAGTTTATGGGGCAATTACACTCAAAATGTTTTAACGGAAGTGATGACAACATGAGTAGTTATAACCAGGCCGCAGAGGCAATCACAATGACGTCACAACTGCCACCTGGCTGGCAGCAACTTAGTGATTCTAAGATGCATCACAATTTCAGAGATGCCTAATGTCAAGAAAAATAATTCTTAGAAATATACAAAATATAGCAATTTATACCATCAGTTATGATCACAGTTGATCAGAAATGTGACCACACATGTTTTAAACATGTACATACAACATGAATAAAAAATCTTAAACAAATATTTTCTTGTCTGTGTTAATTTTTTTTTTTTTTTTTTTTTTAACGAGAAGAGCGGGCCCATTCGCTGAGGAATGCCCCGTCCCTCGCCTGGCGCGCACGGCTTAGGGGCCGGGGAGAGCGTGACGTCACCACATGGAGAAGCGCCGAGGTGAGCCCCGCGAAGACAGCAATCAGAGGAGCCCGCTTCAGCCTCGCCAGACCGACTCCGGGCGGGAGAGGGGCGGCAGACAACCCAGCGGAGAACGCCTGACACGCGAGGGCAAGAGACGGGTTGTCGCAACCACCCCAGGCGCCCACGGCGTGTGTTAATCTTTTAATATTACTGTATCTGGCATCAAGCTTTATTGTCAGCATGTGTGCACGGGTGCAGCCATTTGGCTAAGATAAAAGAAAATTAGCTATGTACATTTAGGTTTGCAGAAATTAATTCTAGGCTTTACAGATAGAAGGCATTTTAGAACTGCCAACCAAAACCCACTTAATACTTGGCACTTTGCAAGTACAGCAACATGTTAATTGGCACTTAATACTTGGCACTTTGCAAACACAGCAACATGTTAATATAATAATTTTATATGTACATATAAAAATTCTGCTTGCCCTTATGTGGCAAATAAAACAATTCAACTTGTTTATCTACAGTGCACACATTGTACAAGACAACAGAAATCACAAAAAACTTTAGATAAGGGAAAATCAGGTTCTACTTGGCTGTTCAAACTGAAAACACAGAATATGTGGGGATCATGGCAGCCCTACTTTTTTTTTGTTTCCTAATACAGGAGCAGTATTAGGCAAAACATGTGAGCAGATAACTCCAGAAGAGTTGCTTCATCAGATGCTGTACCTGCCCCCTTGAGTTTAGGATTAATGATTGCCTAATATGTCTGTAATAGCTAACTTACTCATGCAAGGATTTAGTTTTTCATGAGATTCCATTTCTCCTTTCCTTGACAATTTTATGATTACAATGCTTACCCATGCTTTATACTTTATCCCTGCCAAAAATCCTAATACCCCATTCTAAGGCCCCTGTTGACTGTCTGGTAGACACTGCTCTTTCAAGCATTCCTAAGACTTATAAACATCTACACCAAATCCCTTCCCAGAATTCTGTGGCCCAGAGGAAATCATTCTTTCAAACTTTACGAAGAAAAGGGAAACAACCCCCCACAAAACATAGCTCTTTATAACAGCACTAGAATGCATGATAAAGAATTATGTTTTAATTTTTAAATATTACTTATTTGCTATTAATGAGGGCGAGTCAGGCCTGGCCCTCTTAGAACCAAAGCAGAAAGCACCTCCATGGAGACATATGCCCTAAAGTTTTCAAAAAGATTCTAAACATTGCATTGGCTAGCCATTCCTATCAGAAAACTCACTTTGCTGGTTTAAGACATTTACCAAAAACTCAAAATGCTCAACTAAGTCCTATTGATGGAATAATAAAAGTGGAGGGCTGATTTCCAGAGAGAGGAAACACCTTACATGGCCAACTCCAGGCAACCCAGAATTGAAAAAGTTACATAAGTATTAGGGATTGGAAAAGCTGAAAATTAACTCTAATTATAACCCAATGTCCTATGAAAATTAAATTAACCGTATTTCATTTATTTGCCTTTGACTAAGGAGGTACAGTTGGTTGAGATCAAGCCAAATACCAAGATGTACTGCTGCAGTTACCAAATAACAATCACATCCCCTCATGATGCTCCGGTGACCAAAGCAACAGTAATCCTGCATCAACAGACCACATGGACATATGGAATCAATGTAGCTCTTGGTGTCTTGAACATCTTCCTGGTATTTTATTCTAGTTTGGGAAGTCTTGGTTTCAACTCTATATGTTAAGTTGGGCAGGCTGAAAGGCATGGGTTCCTCTGAAACAACAGAGATAAGTGAAAGACATTAGCAAAAGACTCAATTAGATGTGATTACTCTATATTTTCCCATCTATATTATTACTTTTTTCTTTAGAGTTATTGCTTTGGTTAGCTAATTTGAGAGATAAAAACCGGGAGTCTTTTGCTATTGTGCCAGTGGTGATGGGCATTATCTCTAAATCAAAGCTATTGAGATATATTTATTGAATTCCTACATAGAAGGAATTCATACACTCACAGGTCTGGGTGAGGAGGAAATGGGAAATGTTTATTGAATTCCTTCATGTGTACTGTACTGTGATGTTGCAACTCTCAGAGATTATAGATTACTGCCATCTAATAGAAATACAATGTGGACAACCATTTTCTAACAGCCACATTGTACTTCTATTAGATGGCAGTGATAATATTAGGTAATAATCATATATTTAGGTAATAATCATATATTTCATTTGTCCTAACATATAATAGTATAGAAAAATTATTATTTTTTTCTTTTTTCATACTAAGTCTATTAGGTAATAATCATATATTTCATTTGACCTAACATGTATAGTAAAGTTATTATTATTTTTTTCATACTAAGTCTTCAAAATCTGGCATATTGTTAATTGGGATTAGATTTAATTGTAAGTGCTCAGAAGCCACATACAGCTAGTAGCTGTTTTACTATACAGTACAGCACAGTTCTTATAGCAAACTTAGTTCCACATCCTTCAGAAACGCTCTGGTGCCTTTCTGCCAAGTACCTTGATGATTACTACAAATTAACTTTGGAGAGGATTTGCCTGTCCATCCAGTTGGTACCTACAATAGAACACCCTGCTCCAGTTAAAAGAATCACCTTTTCCTGACTAGTTCCCAGTATAAGATACACTGACAGGATGTGGCGTTTAGAAGGATGGTTTCAGTTCCAAAACTCTTACCCCACTGTGGGTACAGGTAACCTTACTGAATGTATGACTGCTAAAAGGGACAGAGCAAAAAACCTTGCAGCCCAGAATTGTGACTATACAAAGTCAACATTCATAGTAAAAGTGCTACCCCATCAGTGAGAAACCCATGAAGAATATGGTCTGTGGTTAAGGGGATGTTCGTCTTCCGTTTATCCTTAACCTACCAGCTGCAACTTTTCATTACTCCTAAGCTGGCTTGATGACAGGAGCCTTTGCCAAATAGGCTGCCTAAAGACTAAGAACTATGGGTCTATTTTTATGTTGGTATGTGTTGGAGACCCACTCATCTTGATGCAATTCTTTCCTAAAATCAATCTTCTTACTCTCTTTTTCCACAGCAATATCCTTTATTCCACCCTACCTCACTTACCCCCAGGTGATCCTGCATTTACCTCAATGTCCTGCCATCTAGTGGGAGAGAAGACAGACAAACTGCAGGGCAATGTGATGGAGCTGTGGTGGGGACCCAAGAGGACACTATGAGACTGCAGAGGAGGGGCACCAACTCAGACCGGGGCCTCAAGCAGGTTTGGGGGAGACGACATATGAGACGAGGCTGGAAGGACTCATGACATTTGGCTGGGTGAGGAAGAAATGTGAAATTAAAAGGTGATGGAAGAATATGAAAGTTAATCAGATTAATCAGTACAGCTGGTGCTGCAATGAAGGTTGTGTGTAGGGGTAAGGAAGACAGTGACTAGATATGAGCAAAAGGTGTGGGTGTGGGAAGTTGAGTAATAAAGAAGCAAAAACCAGGGGGAGGAGACAAGATGGCTGACTGAAGCCAGCTTACCACAGAGGCTCCCGTCCAGAAGGAGAGTTAAAGGACAAAAATTCAGCAAGTAACCTGGTGGATTTGAGCTGCACTAAGAGAGAAGGTTGAAGAATGCACGTCAATCCCGCTGAGGTGAGCTGCGACCACAAGGATACAAACAAAAGGTACAAAATCCATCACCAAGCGGACGGGAGTCCCCTCCCCCATGAGGACGGCTCAGAGTGCCCCACAAACAACCGATCAGAGTTCAAAGGTCCTCCCACTACACTCCACGGGAGAGACCCTCTAAAAACTGGACCTACCTCCCCTACTAAGGTGCCACGGCATCCTCCTGCCAGGCATAAAACTGTATATAGTCTCTACCTGGAATTCTGAGCTCCCAGCACTCCCCTTCACTCACACTGGGGTCTGGAGGCCAGTCCCGGTCAGTCGGCGGAGAGGGGACTGCACCAGAGTGGCAGTTCCGTGAGGCACAGTGCGACAGCCGTCTTTTGGTGACAATACGGCCAGGCATAAAACTGTGTAAAGCTGTGTGTGTTCTCTGCCCACAACCCCAGGCTCCCAGCGCTCCCCGCACTCCCCTCTGCTCTCGCTCCAAGGTCTGGAGGCCTGTCCCCCAGGGGTCCAGACTCTTGGACGATTGCTCGAGGGGTGTAGATAGTACTGGGCTGTGGGTGGTCGGTGCAGACTCTGGGGTATGGGAGCGGAGAGAGCACGGTTGGCTGGAGGGGAGCTACACCGGAGCAGCCATTGCCTGAGCCATAAAGCAGCAGCCCTCTTTTGCTAGCAATATGGCTCACTACAGAATATTCTGAAGCCATACCCCGTCTCCCTGGGCAACCAGAGACTCTGAGTGTGCCTGAGGCAACTCCAACTTGCAAACCAGGGAAACTCGCAGGGCGGGGCTGACCCAGAGGTCCGTGTTACTAAACCTAAGATGCACCTGGCCCTCAGGGGATTGTCAGCCTATAGACAATACAAGAGCAAAGACAAGCGGATTTGGAACTCAATTCAGCTTCTCTTCTGCAGGGGAACCGCAGACTTGTTCTGTTCTGTTCTGTCAGTAACATTAATCAGGGGCGAGACTGGACCTGAGAAAACCCCTCAACCTTCATCAAGCTCCCGAGGTTGTCAGGCCTCACCTCCTCCTGCTGGAGAGAGGCAGAGCGCAGCGGCCTGGCAGACTTCCTTGAGATTCAGACAGGTACAAACTCCTGGAGTACCGATTCACTACAGGCAACTGGGTCAGCCAACTGCAGGGCTATCAGTGACTGGGTGTGAAATGGTGCCAGGTGGGGAAGGAGGCAGCAACTTTCCCAGACTGATTTATTTGCTGGGTGGCTTCTCCTGACTCCACGCAGCACTGGAGCAAGCCACACCAGAGTAGTCACCAGACCCCTGTAATCCAGTTCCCAGACATTTCTTAAACTCTCTCACCCGAGACAGGTGAAGACTGAGACAATTCATTTGGACCTTTTTCAACTGAACCAATCGCCTGAGGACAAATCAGGTGGTGCCCTGGGTGCATGGTGGTAGGAAGGTTTGATTTTTCTTTTCCAATTGTTTGCCAGTGGGGGGCGGGGTGAGTTAATTGTTGATATTTCTCCACAGCTGAGACTTCAATCCAAACTATCTGTTTCACTACGGTGGAACAGAAACCAGCTGAAAACAAGACAGAACCACTTAGCCCCACCACACCAGACAGGGCTCCAGTTTCTCAGGCCACAACACTGTACAGGCCCTCGACAAAGCCCCAGGGGAAAAAATCAGAGGGAGTAAAACAACCATGGGGCGGAATCAGCAGAAAAACTCTGGTAACATGAATAACCAGAATAGATCAACCCCCCCAAGGAAAGATATGGCAGATGCAATTGAAGATCCCATTCATAAACAACTGGCTGAGATGTCAGAAATCGAATTCAGAATTTGGATTGCAGACAAGATTAACAAAGTAGAATTAGGAATTCAAGGAGAAATTCAAAAGTTGTCTCAAGAATTTAACAAATTTAAAGACAAAACCACCAAAGACTTAGACACACTGAAGCAAGAATTTGCAGCCCTCAAAGATATGAAAAATACAGTAGAATCCCTCAGTAACAGAATGGAGCAAGCAGAAGAAAGGATTTCTGACATCGAAGATAAAGCCTTTGAACGCTCCCAAACTCTCAAAGAGGAAGAGAAATGGAGAGCAAAAACGGATCATTCTCTCAGAGAGCTCTGGGATAATTCGAAGGCGGCAAATATCTGAATCATAGGAGTTCCAGAAACAGATGAAGTGGCCTCGCTGGGCACAGAGGTCCTTCTGCATGAAATTATGAAAGAGAATTTTCTAGACATGCCTAGAGATTCTTAAATTCAGATAGCGGACAGCTTCAGAACCCCAGCACGACTCAACTCCAATAAGACATCCCCAAGGCATACCATAATTAACTTCACTAAAGTTAATATGAAGGAGAAAATCCTCAAAGCTGCCAGGAGAAAGAAAACCATTACCTTCAAAGGCAAGAATATTAGAATGACTGCAGATCTCTCTGCTGAAAGTTTTCAAGGCAGAAGAGGGTGGTCACCGACTTTTAATCTCCTAAAGCAAAATAACTTTCAACCCCGGATCTTGTATCCAGCTAAACTGAGTTTCATTTATGATGGAGAAATTAAATGCTTCAATGACATTCATATGTTGAAGAAATTTGCCATAATCAAACCAGCTCTTCAGGATATTCTCAGACCTATCCTCCATAATGACCAACCCAATCCTATACCACAAAAGTAAACTCACTCACAAACTTTGGATCAAACTCCATTTCCACACTGGTGAAAGGATTAAAAACGCCCACTGGACTTTTGAAAAACTCGATCCCCAAAACTTCACCAGACTTATCAATATTCTCCATTAATGTGAATCGCTTAAACTGTCCTCTAAAGAGGCATAGGTTAGCTGACTGGATACAAAAACTCAGGCCAGATATCTGTTGCATACAAGAGTCACATCTTAACTTAAGACAAATACAGACTCAGGGTGAAAGAATGGTCGTCCATATTTCAGGCAAATGGTAATCAGAAAAAAGCAGGTGTTGCAATTTTATTTGCACATACAATAGGTTTTAAACCAACAAAAGTAAGGAAGGACAAGAATGGTCACTTCATATTTGTTAAGGGTAAGACTCAATATGATGATACCTCAATTATTAATATCTATGCACCCAACCAGCATGCACCTCAATTTATAAGAGAAACTCTAACAGACATGAGCAACTTGATTTCCTCCAGCTCCATAATCGTCGGAGATTTCAACACTCCTTTGGCAGTGCTCCTCCAACAAGAAGCTGAGCAAAGAAATCTTAGATTTAAACCTAACCATCCAACATTTGGATTTAGCAGACATCTAAAGAACATTTCATCCCAACAAAACTGAATACACATACTTCTCATCAGCCCATGGAACTTACTCCAAAATCGATCACATCTTAGGTCACAAGTCTAACCTCAGTAAATTTAAAGGAATAGAAATTATTCCATGCATCTTCTCGGATCACCATGGAATAAAACTTCAGCTGAGTAACAACAGGAATCTGCATACTCATACAAAAACATGGAAGTTAAATAACCTTATGCTGAATGATAGCTGGGTCAGAGATGAGATTAAGAAAGAAATCGCTAATTTTTTGGAACAAAACAACAATGAAGACACGAACTATCAGAACCTTTGGGACGCCATAAAGGCAGTTCAAAGAGGGAAATTTATAGCACTGCAAGCCTTCCTCAAGAGAATGGAAAGAGAGGAAGTTAACAACTTAATGCGACATCTCAAGCAACTGTAAAAGGAAGAAAATTCCAACCCCAAACTCAGTAGAAGACAAGAAATAACCAAAATTAGAGTAGAATTAAATGAAATTGAAAACAAAAGAATAACACAACAGATCAATTAATCAAAAAGCTGGTTTTTTGAAAAGGTCAATAAAATAGATAAACCTCTGGCCAACATAATCAGGAAAAAAAGAGTAAAATCTCTAATCTCATCAATCAGAAACAACGAAGACGAAATAACAACAGACTCCTCAGAAATCCAAAACATTCATAAGCCTTTATATATACCAACAACGGTCAAGTTGAAAAAACAGTTAAGCACTCTATCCCATTCACAGTAGTGCCAAAGAAGATGAAATATTTGGGAATTTATCTAACAAAGGACGTGAAAGATCTCTATAAAGAGAACTATGAAACTCTAAGAAAAGAAATAGCTGAAAATATTAACAAATGGAAAAACATACCATGCTCATGGCTGGGAAGAATCAGCATTGTTAAAATGTCTATACTACCCAAAGCAATATATAATTTCAATGCAATCCCTATTAAAGCTCCACTGTCATACTGTAAAGATCTGGAAAAAACAATACTTTGTTTTATATGGAATCAGAAAAAACCTCAAATAGCCAAGACATTACTCAGAAATAAAAACAAAGCTGGAAGAATCATGCTACCAGACTTCAGACTATACCATAAATTGATAGTGATCAAAACAGCATGGTACTGGCACAAAAACAGAGAAGTAGATGTCTGGAACAGAATAGAGAATCAAGAGATGAATCCAGCTACTTACCGTTATTTAATCTTTGACAAGCCAATTAAAAACATTCAGTGGGGAAAAGTTTCCCTGTTTAACAAATGGTGATGGGTGAACTGGCTGGCAACCTGTAGAAGACTGAAAGTGGACCCACACCTTTCACCATTAACTAAGATAGACTCTCACTGGATCAAAGATTTAAACTTAAGACATGAAAGTATAAAAATACTAGAGGAGAGTGCAGGGAAATCCCTTGAAGAAATCGGACTGGGAGAGTATTTTATGAGGAGGACCCCCTGGGCATTTGAAGCAGCTTCAAAAATACACTACTGGGACTTGATCAAACTAAAAAGCTTCTGCACAGCCAAGAACACAGTAAGTAAAGCAAGGAAACAGCCCTCAGAATGGGAGATGATATTTGCAGGTTATGTCTCTGACAAAGGTTTAATAACCAGAATCCACAGAGAACTCAAATGCATTAGCAAGAATAGAACAAGGGATCCCATCGCAGGCTGGGCAAGGGATTTGAAGAGAAACTTTTCCGAAGAAGACAGGCACGTGGCCTTCATACATATGAAAAAATGCTCATCATCTTTAATCATCAGAGAAAGGCAAATCAAAACTACTTTGAGATACCATCTAACTCCAGTAAGACTAGCCTATATCACAAAATCCCAAGACCAGAGATGTTGGCGTGGATGTGGAGAAAAGGGAACACTTTTGCACTGCTGGTGGGAATGCAAATTAATACATTCCTTTTGGAAAGAGATATGGAGAACACTTAGAGATCTAAAAATAGATCTGCCATTCAATCCTGTAATCCCTCTACTGGGCATATACCCAGAATACCAAAAAGCACATCATAACAAAGATATTTGTACCAGAATGTTTATTGCAGCTCAATTCATAATTGCTAAGTCATGGAAGATGCCCAAGTGCCCATCGATCCACGAATGGAATAATAAATTGTGGTACATGTACACCATGGAATATTATGCAGCCTTAAAGATGGAGACTTTACCTCTTTCATGATTACATGGATGGAGCTGGAACATATTCTTCTTAGTAAAGTATCTCAAGAATGGAAGAAAAAGTACCCAATGTACTCAGCCCTACTATGAAACTAATTTAGGGTTTTCACATGAAAGCTATAACCCAGTTACAACCTAAGAATAGGGGGAAGGGGGAAAGGGAGGGGAGGGAGGGGGGAGGGAGGTGGGTAGAGGGAAGGGGATTGGTGGGATTACACCAGCAATGCATCTTACAAGGGTATATGTGAAACTTGGTAAATGGTCTGTAAAGCTAGTGAATGATGCCCCATGATCATATCAATGTACACAGCTATGATTTAATAAAAAAGAAAAGAAAAGAAAAAAAACCCAGATCACTAAGGGTCTGGGGCCATGGAGTAAGTCCTATACCAGCTACAATAGATTCACTGCCATGAGTATCTACTCCAACAGACCAGCACTCTGTTCTCACTCAGGCCTTCTCCCTCTCCGGGTTAGGCCGGGCAGCCCTCCATGTCACCCACTCCCTCATCTGCTCCTAGGTGTCTGCTCTCTGCCTCAGCCCCTTTCTTCCTTGGTTCCTTCCTCTCCTTGAGAGAGTTCCATTGTATGAACTTACGTCAGGGACCACCAATGTAAGAGCGTCCCAGAGACTAATAGAAGTTAACATTTCATTCAGTCTCTGAGAGTTTGTGAGAAGCAGGTACAGGGCCTTATGCGGGAGTTGCTGCCTGAATGCCAATGGGCTACCACGATGTGCATCTGCACAAGCTCCTACCCCTTCAGCAAGTCTCTGGTTGATGCCTTCCCTTCAGTTCACTCTGTGGTTGAGAAACTTGAAATTATAAGAAGATTAACTGCTAAGAAAAGAGAATGCGAATCTGATGTTGGTTGACATAGTCAACTTGTAAAAAGCAGTGATTCAATAAATCAATTCTTTTCTAATAGGGTTTGAACCACTTTTGATCTCACCTGTAGAGCTTTTAACTTAAGATCAAGGGAATACTGGGGATACCAAAAAAAGGTGTACACATTTTAAGAGATGTTATTCAGATATCACTTTTTAAAGTTGAATTGAATCATGGTAGCAATATGGAGTATGATGTTTGGTTCACTCAAAACAGGGTGTTCAGTCAATGAATGGTAGTGTCACTGGTTGACAGGCAGGACAGTCAAAGAAAATGGCAGAAGCACAGTTGTCACTGGAGGAGCACAAGAGCATTTTGAAGTGGTATTTGAAATTCAAGAATGTTGAGGAAGTACAATGGTAATGGAAGTGTGAGTATGCAAGAGAACCCCCAACACGCCCAACGACTGCACACATTCATGATAAATTTCAGACATGTGGTGCTGTGTGTGATGGGCACAAGGGATGGTCCAGGGGGCCTCACACAGGAGCAAGAAGCAGTGTCCTACTTCTTCTGGACACTGATGGTAACCACTTTGAGCACTTCTTGTAATTGCAGAAGTCAAATGTGACTTATATTTATCTTTTTTTATCAGTACATATTATTACAATTCTTTTCCTTTTTAAAAATATGTATATATTGGCACTCTCTTATAAGTGGTGCTATTTGAGCCTCATTTTTTATCAAGGAAAATTAGAAGCATATTTCAAAGCAGACTTTGGATTATCAAATAGGTGCTGTCAATAATGCTTGGATTATCAAATAGGTGCTGTCAATAATGCTGAGCCCAGCAGACCCCCTGGGAAGGGCTCATGCACTGTGGGGGAAGGTGGGAAGGAGGAGGTGGTAGGAGTAATCACCATATGCAGTTCCCACCACCTTCTGGAACTTCAGGGGCCACACTGAGGGGGAGACAGTGTGTTCAGGAAAATTACATCACCATGCATGATGAAATTCTCTCACAATACTCCCAAGAATAACAAAACAACCAGAATCAAACAGTGAGTTATCTCATTTCCATGCTTTGCCCACCAACAACTTGATTTTTTATTCAACATTTATTGAACACAACTGCCTTTGATCTGAGGGTAAGATACTGCTGTGAGGAGCAAATCAATTACTCACAGATAGAGAATGTGGCGATTCATGCCCTTTTGGGCTATTCCCAATTCCACGGACCAACATCTCAGTGCATGTTGTTTTCAAACTGATAGCTATGTAGACAAATCAAGATAGGCACACCTACTAGTCAGGAGAAAGGTGTCACAGCACAGAGGAGAAAACACTGAAAGAAGAGTCACAGGCAAGCCTTAAGTTAATTGGAATCAGTTAAGGTAAAATCCCTTTCAGAAAACATATTTGCTTACTCTTCTGGGGCTGACAGGCTTAGCATGATATCCTTTCTCCTATTCTTAATAGAACCCTGATTTAGGAGCAAGATGCATGTGGAGGGTGGGCAAAGTGTATCTTTTCTTTTCTTTTTTTTTTGAAACAGAGTCTCACTCTGCCACCCTGAGTAGAGTGCCATAGCATTGTAGCTCATAGCAACCTCAATCTCTTGTGCTTGAGCGATCCTCCTGCCTCAGCCTCCCAAGTAGCAGGGACTACAAGCAGCCACCACAATGCCAGGCTAATTTTCCTGGTCTTGAACTCCTGAGCTGAAGCAAACAACTGGCTTTAGCCTCCCAAAGTGCTAGGATCACGGGCGTGAGCCACCATGCAAGGCCTGTAATGTGTTTCAACTTCACCTCACTTGTAGGGGGAGGCAAAAAAAAGTACTTGGAAGTTGCCTGTGTTTCCGGGCGAACTCACTGAAAGCTGGCCTGCTCCTTTTGCCCTCTGCCCTGCCCCTTCCTTCTTCCTGAATGGCAGGGGTGTGACCCTACAGGTGGACTGCTCCCACAACCACAGGCAATCAAGAGCCAGCTAAGGCAAAGGAACAGTGTTACCTATCCCGGACTCCTAAGAGAAAAAAACAGACCCCTGATTTATGTAATCCATTGCTTAATTCTGGCTTTTCACCAGGTACAGCTGAGCAGAATCCTAACTGTTGATTTATTCTAAATGTTACCTCAGAATTAAAACATTAAATTACATCTCTCGGTTTTATGTTCCTTATGACATTTAGTAATTCTGAATTTTTCTTTAAAAAGATAAACTCAATGGAAATTGCCAGGTTTAGTTCTGAAGTAAAGAAGGAGATCTGAGAACATAATTGCTAAGGATAAAAACACTCCTGCTTTTCTTCAGTACTGAAGCGAGTATGTTTAATAAAAGGTATGTAACTGGATGATAACCTTCAGAAAGGAATAAAAATTGGTTCCAGTGGTTAGAATAACATCTATATCTTGACCTTTAAATAAATCCCTGAAATTTTTTTATCAGTAGGAGCTTTAGTTCTGACTCTAAAGTACCAAAGACCTAGAATCTATATTTTCTTATTTATAAAGGGTAATTGATAAAGGGCAAATGATCACATCCCCATTACATTCCTATCTGATTCGAAATAGTTACTTATTTATACAGTCACTGAAATTCATCTTTTGGACTCAGCTGTATGAGATTCTTAGATGCTTTGTTTTCTCTCCCAAACAAATTTGAAACAAAAAATAGTAGTTTTTTATTTCCTCTATAAGAAGAGGCCAAGAGTGCACAAGAAAAATGTGTCGATACAAGAAACCAACAAGCTAAAGGTTGCAAGTCATTTTTTTTTTTTTTTTTCACATCCAAAGATGAGTAACCGTAAAACTTAGAGGAAGCCTAGGGAGTTCTGTCATCCCGCAGGTGGTCTCGTCCCTTCCTCAAGCTTGGGCACGCTGACCACCAAGGAGAGCAGCAAATAGTAAGGCCATCTCTGACTGGGACAGAGAAAGCTCTGATCTCTGGTAGAGGTAGATAAACACAGTTGTTTTTCTTCTTTCTTTAAAAACCTCCAAGGAAAAAAGTTCTAATTAAAGTTATTTTTAAACGCGTCACAGTGGTGTAGCCCTCAGGCTCGTCAGGCAGGCCAGCCCGCATTCTGTGGGGAGCACATGCAAATACTGGGGAGGTTGTCCTCAGAGGCCATGGTATTCCCAATGGGGTTCCCTAGAGACAGCGCCTTCAACAGACTACACTGCCCTGGGCAATTGTGTCCCGTTCAGATGGAAGCTGAAGATGCCGAAACTAAAAGGGGCTGTAAGATCTTTCTGTCTAGTACTCTGGGTTTGCCAAGTTATTAAAGAGTTCTGAAACAAGCTCTTCAATCCAAGGGTCTCTTCACTACAACTAGATTAAGAACGCGTAACAATAGGAAACAAACACATACCCGTTACATTCCTATCTGAGTCTTTCCAACCTTTTCTTTTTTCCTCAGAATCTCCAATCGTCAAATCCTATGCTCCTCTTCTCACCAAATCTGAATCGTCTTCCTCTTATCTTTTGTTCCTCTAGATTACTGTTTCCTTTCACTGTCTTCTCTACCTGTTTTGGATTAGGACAGTCCCTCCACTTCCTTATGGAAAGCACACTGGAAGACCTTCTGGGTCACTATTTGGGCACAGGAAGTCTGTTTGGAGTGTGAGAAGAGAATAGAACTGGGAACCAGAAGACCTAAATCTTAGCCCTGACCCTGCCACTAACAAATGATAAGATCTTGGAGATTCTTCTCATTGCCTTCGACTTCCTATTGGCAACCAGAGGGCAACAGATCCATTGCTCTCTGAGGCCTGTAATTCAACAAACCATTTTTCAGTAACGACTCTATGTATGATGCCCTGAAAGGGATTATCCCTCCAAGGGTTCACAATTTACTGGGTACAAAAATAATTCTTGAACTTTAGCATGCACAAGACCTGATCAGAAAATGTATTTTAAAAATCAGATTTCTAACTCCAGCTCCCACAAATCATGGTTTGGAAAATCTTTTGTAGGGGACCCCGGGAATCTATTTTCTGAGCACCTCACATTGTTCTGAATCGGTCAACCTTGGAACACACTTGAAACACTACCCTATAAACTAGGCAACTCAGATCATCACTGCCACTGTGCCCATAAACAGATGGATGTGCCCTTCCTTAAAGGAGTTTCCTATGTTGCAAAATAATAAGAATTTTTCAAAATAATAGCAACAATAGCTGTCATTTACTGAACATTAACTACGTGCTCAGCATTGTTCTAAGGCCTAACTTAATTAGAAACAGGACACAGTAATTTTTCCCTACAATTATTAACTGGGTGACTTTCACTTGATTTGAGAATAATGAGAATGGGTGCAATCAAGAACCATGATATGTGAAGGAGTGACAAAGTAATTCAGTTTTCTGATTCTCTGGGACCATACTGTTTCGAATGAAAAGCCATGGCTCATGCCTAGACAGGAGTGACAGCCAGGATGGGAACAGCCCACAGAAGGGAACAGAGATGGCTTTTTTGGAGAAAAGAGGGACTGAGGAGCACAATGTGGTCAGGGAGTGAAGGGAAGTGGGGGAGAGAGGGAGAGGAGGACAGGGGGAGAGAGGGGGAGGGAGAGAGAGGAAATGAGAAAATCCAGAACAACTTGAGCAGAATGCCAGGATGCACAGTGTACACATTCTCAGGAATGACTGGCAAAGACCAATTACAGACAAGAGTCACTGCCAACCATGGTGGGAAGAAGCCAGGAACGGGCAGAAGAATATCTTTTATGCATCAGCTCCACAAAACAGAGATGTTTCCACAAAGAAAACGTCTATTCCTAGACACTGAGTACTTTTTACACATGGGGGAAAATGTCTAAAAAGGCTGGGGAGTGGGATACTCAACTTAATAGTAAATAGGCAGTGATAGAATTAGAATGTGTAGTATTTATATCTAAAGTTTAATGACAAAAAAACAAACACAAAAAACCCTGAATCCACACATTTCCCAATCGTAGGATGACATCATCACCTCCAGTCTTTCTGAAAGAGAACAACTTCTCCCTACATGGCATATCTCAAGATATGCTTTTTATTTATAAGGATCCACTCTCAGAAGTACCATTTGTTGTATAAACTCCTACTTCTCCACATACTGATTTCTGCCTCAGGAAGATTGCTCAGATTTTCACCAGTGAGTAATAGGCTTCTAAGGTTAGATAAGTTTCCAATCTGAAAATAAACATTAATTTAACATAAAAACAAGCCACCATATGCAGTTTCCTTTGCTGTAGTATTTATTATACAGAAGGCACAAAGACTACTATGGTCACCTTCTAAGTTACTCCCCTTGGCCCTCTGGTGACTATAGTGATATTCAGCAATGAGGTACGCAGCACCTTTTCTAGGAAGGGTTCATGAACTTCATTTTCTACCTCCATATACAAATGAAAATAAATTCCACTTCCCTCTGGAGAAAGCAAAAATACTTAAAAAGCACCTGCACTTTGAAATAGCTCTAAAATTCATTTAAAAATCCATGTTTGAACAGCTAAGGAAATAGCTGTTCCAAATAACCGAAGCAAATAGACAAACTTCAGGATGGGAAAAGATATTTGTATATTATGAATCAGATACAAGCTTACAATTAGGATCTACAGAGAATTCAAATTAATCAACAAAAAAGACCCAACAATCCCATATATCACTAGGCAACAGACATGAATAGAACCTTCTCTAAAGAAGACAGATGAATGGCTAACAAAAATATGAAAAAATGCTCATCATCTCTAATCCTCAGAGAAATGCAAATCCAAACCACCTTGAGAACAGCTAATAACCCCAGTGAGAACAGCTCATATTACAGAGTCTCAAAACTGCAGATGCTGGCGTGGATATCGAGAGAAGGGAACACTTTTACATAGCTGGTGGGACCGCAAACTAATACAACTTTTTTGGAAGGAAGTATGGAGAACCCTCAAAGAACTCAAGTTAGACCTCCCATTTGATCCTGCAATCCCATTACTGGGCATCTACTCAGATGAAAAAAAATCATTTTATCATAAGGACATTCGTTCTAGACTGTATATTATAAATCCATTTACAATCTCCCAAATGTGGAAGCAACTTAAATGCCCACCAATCCAGGAATGCATTAACAAGCTGTGGCATATGTATAGCATAGAATACTATTCAGCAATAAAAAGATGGAGACTTTACATCTTTTGTATTAACCTGAATGGAGGTAGAACACATTCTCAGTAAAGCGTCACAAGACTGGAGAAGCAAGAATCTCATGTACTCAATTCTAATATGAAGGCAGTAGATGAGCTAATATAAGGAATGGAGTAGGGGAGCAGGGAGGGGGGAGGAGGGAAAAAAGGTAAGGAGGGAGGAGAGGAGGAGGGAGGAGGAGGGAAGAGGAGAGAGGAGGAGGGAGGGTCATGGTGTATGGCACACTTCTTGGGGTGGGACACAATTATAAGAGGGATTTTTATCTAACAAATACTATCAGTGTAACCCAATTCCTTATACCGTCAATGAATCCCAAACAATAAAATTTTTAAAAAATTTTAAGTACAGAGCCTGTGTGACTGGTTATTAATTACCTAAAGCATCACACAGAGTGTAAGTACCACAGAAGATGGGTTTTTCTTAAGTTAACAGTAACTTACTCCATGGCAGAAAATGCAAAATAAGATCTAAGTCACCCTAAAGTTAGCCCTAATAACCTGGTATGCATCTTGATACCCAGTATCCTCAGCTGATGACATCAGTAGGTGAGGGGAAGGTACACAGGTAGCTGAAAAGATTAGGAAAAAAATAAAGTAGTTATAGGGGAAAAGGCATGAATCCGACTAACAGACAAAAGCTGGTTACAGCTTGACACCTCATCACATAATGCCATTATTTTAATATCTAATATCTTTTATTTAAAAAACACTAAAGGAAGGCTGGGCATGTGGCTCACGCCTGTAATCCTAGCATTCTGGGGGGCTGAGGTGGGAGGATTACTTGTGTTCAGGAGTTCAAGACCAGCCTGCACAAGAGCAAGACTCTGTCTCTACTGGGGGAAAGAAAAAAAAAAAAGGGTAAACTAGCCAGGCATTATGGTAGGTGTCTTTAATCCTAGCTACTTGGGAGGCTGAGGCAAGGGGATCACTTTAGCCCAGAGGTTTGAGGTTGCTGTGAGTTAGGTGGATGTCATGGCACTCTAGCCTCAGCAACACAGTAAGACTGTCTCAAAACAACAACAAAAACAAAACAAACAAACAAAACTCTAACGAAAGTGTAAAAAATGCACGGGCGAGAAGGCAAGCTTTTTCTTTAAATTGAGTAATGATTATCACTTCCCTAGTTTTTTTAATCTTCATAATTTCAGAGAAATGCAGAAACTGAAGAGGACACCATAGAAAAAGTAGCATAGGCTTGGCGCCTGTGGCTCAAGCGGCTAAGGCGCCAGCCACATACACCTGAGCTGGCGGGTTCGAATCCAGCCTGGGCCCGCCAAACAATGATGGCTGCAACCAAAAAAAAAAAAAGAAAAAGTAGCATAGATAACTGCAGAGATGGAATATGGGTACTTGAGTTTAACCTGAGCTGGCCTTGAAAAGGCAAGACTGCAAGGCCCGTTAATAATGATGTTCTGGATTGCTGAGAGTTCTTCCCAAAGGGATCATGGCAAATCATACACCGTTTTCCTCATAGTGAGAAAGAGAGATACACATGGAACAGAATTATGAATAGTTAAATAATTTGTAAGTGGAAATATTTCCCAGGTATAGAATGAATAAGAAAATTGTCTTTAATCCAGCCAAAATGTATTTCTTTAAAATTTCAGATTAATAAAAAGAGTGTTAAATTAAGTTTAGCCTAAAACTGGTTCCTTACATTAAGTTTTACTTGAAGGTTTTTCCATACATTGTAGGTTACACTTAGCTGCATGTGAAAGCACACTGTAGCCTTCTCCTGTAACAAAGGCCAAGTCTCAGTCAATTAGAGGTGGCCAACTGTTCTAGTCATGTTCAAATAAGGCCAAGGCCAAGCTGTAACCAATCCAGCTGTTTCTTCACCTCTCTTCTGTTTTTTGTATGTCATTTTCCCTTTTTTTTGGCCATAAATGGTATTCAACCATGTGGCAGCCCCAGAGCTGCTCTGAACCCATGCTGCTGCAGGCTCGCCAATTAGCAAATCACTCTTTGCTCAATTAAACTCCATTGAACTTAATTTGCCTGAATTTTTTATTTTAACAATAGTAACTGGCTTGCTTATGCCTGTCAAATTTCAACTGCAAAAATTCATTTAGTAACAACCCCCCCCCCGTCCCCCCGCTCACTGAATAATTAAAAAGGACCATGTGTCTGGAACAATAGATATCCTGTACTCTGCTGGTGAGAGTGTGTAAGTTGGTACCTCCTTTTGGCAGCATATACTGAAGCTGAAGTGGTATGTACTATTCAACCTAGTAATTCTATTCCTATATATACCTAATAGGAATATGTAAGTATATTCACAAAAAGATGCATACCAGAATATTCATAGCAGCATTCTTTGTAATAACCAAACCCTGGAAAAAGTCTAAATGTCAGTCAGCAATAGAATGAAATATCATGGTAGATTTTTTAAAATAGAATCCCAATCAGCAATGAGAACGACAAACTATAGCTACATACAACTTGGATGAATGAATCTTGCCAACAACATTAAATGCAAGAAGCCAAGTTCATAACCAGGCAAATCTCAATTATGGTGCTAGAAATCGCAATAATGATTATCTTTTGTCAATACTTACCATGTACATTTTTTATCTTCCGGTACATGTTGAACTCCAATACACAACTTTTTAAAGTGGACATGTAGTTGAAAAATACATTCTCTTATATAATCCCCAAAACCAAGCGACTATTACCTGACATTGCTTCACTGGGTAAGTTTCTCATCATTCTTTATTTCAAAAATTTTGTCATAATTTGATAGAAAAATGTCAAGGTGCATGTCATATTTCTATTTCTTTTTGTTTATTTATTATTTATTTTTTTAGAGACAGAGTCTCACTTTATTGCCCTCGGTAGAATGCTGTGGTGTCACAGCTCATAGCAACCTCCAGCTCTCGGGCTTAAGCGATTCTCTTGCCTCAGCCTCCCGAGTAGCTGGGACTACAGGTGCCTGCCACAATGCCCAGCTATTTTTTTGTTGCAGTTTGGCTGAGGCCGGGTTCGAACCCACCACTCTCAGTAGATGGGGCTGGCGTCCTAGCTACTGAACCACAAGTGCCACCCTTCTATTTCTTTTTGTATAATTGTCAAACTGAATAGACTGTAAGTTCTTTGCTATATTTTCATTATTTTAATCCTTCTGCTCTTATAAACTGTGTTTCATTCTTTCAATATACTTTATTAGAAAAAAATTTTATACTTTCTTTGAATTGACATATATGAGATATAAATGTATATGGGGCAATTGGGAAAACTGAACAGTAACTCAATATTTGACATTAAGGAATTGCTGTTGTGATATTGGTATGTTAATTGTATTTTTTAAAAGCCTCTGTTTTTCTACTATACTCCGTTCCAGGCAATAGAGTGAGACCCTGTCTCCAGGAAAAAAAAAAAAAAAGCCTCTGTTTTTTAAATATAAACATAAAAAATAGTAAAGAATGAAATTACATAAAAATAATCCAGTGAGACGGAGTAGATGGGAAACAATACAATGTGACTATCCGGATGATAGGTATCTGGGGTTCATTGTATTATTCTCTCTACTGTTGCATATTTACAATTTTTATGAAAATCTCAAAAAATAATTTATAAAATCTCCCTAAGACAAATGAGCTTATTTCAAATTTGTAGAGTTTGAAGTGGCCTATTTAAGTAAATGCACAAAAATAGTTAATATATGTCAGTATAGTTATTACATATTACATTCACCTATTCATAGCATAGACTTTTTCCCTAAGCCCCCATTAAAATTCATTGCTAACATTTTACCCAAACAAAAGTAAATCTGAAGAGTATTCATCTAAAATATCATGTGTATTTCTCTTTTTGAGTCATTCTAGATAAAACTAAATTTCTGAAGTGGTAGGATTGTTAACTATGCATGCTCTACAAGTAGCATTTAATCCTGAATTAGGGAAATTTGGCTCCAACTCCACCATTAAAATTTCCTTTGTCATTAGAACAAAATTCTGGGTTGAAAGAATTTGAGGTATTGTTATTCCAGGAAAACATAATACACTAGGAATCAGATAAGCTCCTCATCTCATTAAGCACAAGTGCAAAAAAGTATGTTTTTCCCTCTTGATTTGTTTGATGCTGTCAACAAATTTCATCAAACAAGCAAAACTAGAAAAGAGGTGACCAAGGGGCATCCAGCCCAGAGAAGGAAAACCACCCAATCAGGAAGCTTTAGGCCGGGGTGGTGGTGGTGGTGGGGAGGGGGGGTGGGCAGCGTCTGATCATATTTTTCTCTGCTGCACACAGAAAGAGTAAGAGTTGTCCTGGACCACACATTCAATACACAGACAGTAAGGAAAGCTGATTAGGAAAAGGAAAAAAAAGGTCCCTGCATACTTTTTATTATATCTGATACCACAACTAAGCAAAAAATGTCCTCACAGAAATAGCATGGCCTTCAGGCTGCAGGTTGGACACACCTGCTTTAGAGAAAGGAGATATTCCCAAACATACTTTATTTCTTCATATATTTGTGAGCATATGTTCCTGCTTAAATTTTTATCAAATTGCTAATAGTGTGAGGGCGAGAATACCTTCTATAAACTTCTGATAGCTTTCCTTTGTGGAAGGAACGGACCTTGCCTGAATGTCTAAAATCCAGGGTGTTAAAAACATGGTCATTTACTAGAAGTCCCCCCTTGGAAGGGATTGGCTCATAGCTGCTGTAACAGATTTACCACAAACTAGGCAGCTTAAAACAACATAAGTTGATTTTCTCACAGGTTTGGAGGTCAATAGTCCAAAATCAAGATGTCAGAAGGTCAAGTTCTCTCTAGAGGCACCAGGGGACAATCTGTCCCTTTCCCCTTCCAGCTTCCGGCAGCTGCCAACACTCTCTGACTTGGGGCCCCAACACCCCAAATGCTGCCTCCGTCTTTACATAGCCTCTGCCTGTGTGTGCATTTAATCGCACTTCGCCTGGTTCTTACAAAGACCTACCAGGATGATAATCCAGGGTAATTTGCTCATCTAAAAATCCTGAAATTAATTATATCTGCAAAGACTCTTAAAAAAAAAAGCCGACATTCACGGGTTCCTAGTATGAAGACATAGGCCCTATCTTTGAGAACCATAATCAGCCTCCACCAGCATCCTTCACTCTCCCTTTGCTTGCTGTGCTATAGTCACACTGGCCTCCTGTCTGCTCCTCACAGTTGTCACACTCCAGGCTGAGGGTGTGCTCTGCCTGGAGGCCTCATACCCTTTCCTGCTGCTTCTACCCCTTCCCAATATGCCCAGGAAACTTTTTCAACCTTCACCCTTACTTCCTACTGAAGACACCAAGTTCTTCTGCTTTGTTTTCCTTCATAGGAATCAACTCAGTATTTTATTACTGATTAATTTATGTCTTTCTTTACCTCTGTCTACCATTAAATAGATGATCATACTTCTTTTTGTCCACAGTTAAGAGCATAATAAATATTTAATGAATGATAAACTGAACTCTGCCTGGATGGTAGCCTTAGGCCTAGAATTGCAGACACTAATAGCAGAGGTTAGCATCTTCTTCAAAGTGGCCATAGAAGAGGCATGAAGCCATGATACTTGCTGTTCTTCTTTTTTTGGGGGGATGAAGACAGAGTCTCACTTTGTCACCCTTGGTAAAACGCTGTGGCATCATAGCTCACAGCAACCTCAAACTCTTGGACTCAAGCTGTTCTCTTGCCTCAGTCTCCCAAGTAGCTACATGCACCTGCCACAACACCCAGCTATTTTTAGAGATGAGGTCTCACTCTGGCTCAGGCTGGTCTTGAACCTGCGAGCTCAGGCAATCCACCCATCTCGGCCTCCCAGAGTGCTAGGATTACAGGCATGAACCACCATGCCTGGCCCAATACTTGCAGTTCTTAGTTGGAAGTGACAATGGAAAAGGTTAGAAGAAGAGTGTGAGCTCCTGGGATGGGTTGAGGATCCTTTTTTTTTTTTTTTTTGTAGAGACAGAGTCTCACCTTATCGCCCTCGGTAGAGTGCCGCAGCATCACACAGCTCAGAGCAACCTCCAAATCCTTGGGCTTAGGCGATTCTCTTGACTCAGCCTCCCAAGTAGCTGGGACTACAGGCGCCCACCATAACGCCCAGCTATTTTTTTGTTGTTGCAGTTTGGCCGGGGCTGGGTTTGAACCCGCCACCCTCGGCATATGGGGCCGGCACCCTACCCGCTGAGCCACAGGCGCCGCCCTGGGTTGAGGATCTTTGAAAGGGCTTCCAACCCATAAGAAAAAGACAAGGAGCTGGTCACTGGCCCTGGGAGATGAAAATGACCAGCACTTTTCCAAGAAAATACAAGCCCATCTATCATCTTCAGCCTACAAGTGATGGGTTATCAAGCCCAGGCCTTACACAATGACAACTCCTTAACAAAAAGTAACAAAATGGAAATAAAGCTATTTCATACCCTAACTCCTCTCTAAGGAGGGTGGGTCCTAATGACTAGGGGTCTCTTCCCTTCTATTTGCCCAGTCATAACAAGGGATTGGGTAGGCAAGGTGGAGGCTCCAGCTGCAGAAGCCAAGAAGTGCTCTGCCTAAGGTGGAGGGGAGCAGATTGAAGGGGAAGAGAAGACTCAGGTAAGCAGAGCCACATGGTGCTAAGGAAAAGAAGGCTCTGAGAAAATCCCTCAAGGCTCTGAGTAAAGTCCCCTAAGCCCTGGGGAGGGCACACAGTATTGTTGTCGTATGTGAGGCGAACACTCTCTTCCCCCTCCACGCTCTTCACTATGTCTTCATGGTTCACTAGTGCCTTTCTGCTAAGTTGAGTCACTGGAATCGGCAAGTGAGGCCCCCTCAGTGACCAGACATGGAACAGGTATGTGCAGGAGCTGGATGATGAGAGGCCAAGGAGTGTCCAGACCCCACTGTAGTTTAGGAACAGGGAGGATATGGGCCTCCTATGAAGTGAGGCTGCTATAAGGCAGTGCAACTGTAGTGCGAAAATAAATTACCATACTCCCCCTTAGCTTCTGTTGAGAGAGGGATATTCTCTGAGGAGGGGGCCTCAGCCCAACAAAGAAAGAAATGGGTTTGGGATTAGGAAACTTATTTGTCTACACCATGGAGGTTAAGAGAAAAGGCTCTGGAGACAGAAGGATCTGGTTTGAATCCCTGCTCTAATATGTGCTGGCTCTGTGACACTGGGCTAGTTACAAAGCTTCTCTGCTCCTCAGCCTCCTCATCCCTGGGAGAGCTGTAGAAGGATGGAATGAACTCATGCAGGTGAGCTCCTCAATCCAGCAACTGGCACAGACATATAATAAATGACCAACTAACATTAGCTATTTTTACATTATCATCTGAAAGGTCAGTTACTGCTGTACAGAAATTAAGTTGAACATGGCAGGAAGGGACAGTAGCATCCTTAGAGAGGATGCCTAACTGGGTCATGCCCTTCCAAATGGCCAAAGGGCTGGTGGGACGCTTGGCAGGTAGATATTAGAGTGATCGGCTTCTTGGGGCTGCTACCCCACTTGACCAGGAAGTCCCAGATCTGAGGCCCAAGCACCCACACACCATCATCCAAATCCTGCTTCACAGCTACCACAGCCATCTAACCAGCTGCAGCTCCTTCATCTTCATCATGCTGCAGGAAGGGAATGGCTTAAGGCATATCATCCTTTATTGATCTGGCTATTGGGGTCTTGACTACTTTCTTTTTGATAAGAACAGACAGCTTGGAATGTAAATGCCCTGCCCGTTAAGTGTTGTTGGCATGATTGCAGGATGAGCTGGTGGCATGCAGCTTTCACCACCAGCAACAATTAGGAGCATTCAAACTCAAGTGTCAAAGTGAGACTGGAGTCACAGCCCTTGGTAGAGTCCAAGGCCAATGGTGAGCAGTCGTGCAGAAGTCAGGGCACTCCTTAGGGCAGAGTATCTCACCTGCAGGTGGTTAGGGGATCCGGCCCTGCTTCCCTCAGCAAGTTCTCCAGAAACCAGTGCAGGGCACTGAATCAACTGGGTTGACAACAGGACAGCATAACCCACAGCAGCTCCAGCTTCCAGGCAACAGCACCTGCTGTGCACAAGGAAATAAGCCAGGTGCTTCATGGAGGCAGTATCACCTTTCATCTCAGCATCAGAGCTGAGGAAATCAAGACATAGACAGGAGAAGAGGCTCACCCACGATCATACAGAAGGTGTCAGAATATGATTCAAACCCAAGTCTGTTTGACCCCGAAGTCCATACTCTGCTCCACTACATGGCTACTGATCCCCACACATACTCAGAAGCACAGGAGAGCTGAATTTTCAAATGGGGGACGATTAGGTAATTGAACAGGAAGAAAACACTTTGTTTTTTCCCTAGCGTGGCCGAGTGTGTCAATTCACACAGCGAGCCTGTGAGGTATGTACGAATTATCCCCATTGTCTAGAAAGTGGCTCACGAGGTTAGACATGTTCTGTGACCACAGCTAGAAGGGGATCTGACTGAGATCTGAGCAGAGTGCTATGTGATTCCAGCCACGCTCTTATACCACACCAAACCTTCCAGCACACTTCACGACATGCATAAACATCTTTAAATTGAAACTCTCTCCGTTTGTTACTGATTTGCCCTTCAGAAAACATAGATAATTTCCACCTTTAGAACAGTTTCATACAAGCTGGTGACAAAATTTGTGATTGGGGTCCTATCGTGTGTCAAGCCCCATGGCCTAGAAACCCTCTTTGGCCCCTCGATAGAACCTGGATTCCTGTTTGAGGAGCATGCAAAGCCACCAGCTGCTCTAGTTCTCTCTGACAGGTGATGGATACCTTTAATTGCTGTGGCCAGTAGAAGAATGCTTTCAAATGTTCAATGAAGAAACTACCATGTATTAAGAATTTATTATATTCTGGGGCCAAGCAAGGTGATTAATGCATGTCTTCTCATACAATTTTTTAAAGTCCTCACAATTCCCCTCCAACATCAATATTTTTAATCAGCATTTTATATAAGTGGAAACTGTGGGTTAGAAATGCCAAGTGACTCTCCTCAGGCTATACTGGTGAGGCTATACTAGTCAGTAGCAGAAAGAGAATTCAAACTCATGTCTTTTCCATCTCCATTGCCTTTGCTCTTGTACAGTTACATAGCATGAGTTACTTTGATCCTGGAAATGGGATAAACACAGATTTTGCACATAAAACTATGCCCTGATTAGCCACTGTGGGGCCGTGGTTTTCCCCAGAGATATTATTCTACCTATGACAAAGTAAATCTTCATATGGAAGGGCCCTGCAAAGCTTCTCCCTGACACAGTATATCCAACTTACCAGCACACACAAAGAACTCTATGTTTTCAGGGCCTATCAGAAACTCGGGAAAATCATGCTCTATAAAGTATCTCTCATAAGAACAAAACTTAAAGTGCTAATTGGATTCAATGTGGTTAGGCTAAAAATAGAGTAACTCAACTCATAAAACTAAGTAAATCATTTCAATCCAAATCTCACTTTTAATATTGCGCAAACTGAAGTATTTATGATGCTAACTACATTGTGTAACATCAAGTGCTGTATCCTCAAAAGACTCTAAGTGCTATTATCCTATTCCAGCCTCCAGGCAAAAACTGAGCTGGTCACAGGAAAATTTAAATGCATTTCTGTGAAACCCCCTCTCCTGCTTGGGACCTGTAAGGTAACTCATACCTCAGATTCATAGCCAGACTCAAGGAGCTCATTTTATGGGGAAGAAGATTCCTTCTTCTGACCTCAGCATTCACAGAGCTATACTGTAGCTCTGAATAAAACTAGAAGTTAAAAATATTATGCAGAAAAATCTTGGCAACAAGATTTCTGTCATATCAAAGTCTTAAAGCCTAAGAATTTTATATGAAAGGCTGGCTATACAGTGATTTAAAAAAAAACACCACAAACACACTTTCTGAAACTGAAGAAGGCATTTTTAATCCTAAGTGCCCTTCGTTAGTCAATTTATGAAAATAAATAATGCAAGGCTTTTTAGTATCAAGTTGCATTTTTTTCTGTAATATTGTCTGTTAAAAGGCAAAAACCGACAGAAGCCAAATTAAATGAAATCAAAGTCTGTTTAGTAGACTGTCCTCTAAATTCATTGTAAAAACTGTTACCACATAAAAAGGTTCCAAGCAAGACTCCCTAAGTATCAACAATGAATAGGTAAAGGCTTGTAACAGATACATAAGGAAAAAAGTACTAAGAAAAAATAATCTAACCAGGAAGTCCAGGAGTTTGTCATAATGTGCATCAATGTCACCCAACCCCAGTTATAATTATCTGGGAAGTGTAAACTGGGTAGTGGTAGATGATCAGCAAATCTCAGCATTACCACCCCCACCACTAGTTTCTGAGGAGCTCCACTTATACAAATAAAAATCCTCTCAAGAGAGGGAAGGAGGGAGGGGGTGGGGGAAGGGGAGATTAGAGAGAGGAAAGGAGGGAGTGGGTGGTGGGGTCATGGTGTGTGACACAGCTTTTGGGGGAGGGACACAATTATAAGAGGAACTTTACCTAACAAATGCAATCAGTGTAACCTGGTTCTTTGCACCCTCACTGAATTCCCAACAATAAATAATAATAAAAAAAAATCCTCTCAAGGAAGATGTTCAAATGACCCATCAGTCTTTTTAAAGTTTTTTATAAACTCTACAGTATTTCTTTTCTTTTCTTTCCTTCTTTTTCTTTTTTGTTTTTTTGAGACAGAGCCTCAAGCTATAGCCCTGGGTAGAGTGCCATGACATCACAGCTCACAGCAACCTCCAACTCCTGGGCTCAAGTGATTCTCCTGCCTCCGCCTCCCAAGTAGTTGGGACTATAGGTGCCTGCCACAACACCTGGCTATTTTTTGGTTGCAGCCGTCATTGTTGTTTGGCAGGCCTGGACTGGAATCGAACCCACCAGCTCAGGTACATGTGGCTGGTGCCTCAGCGGCTTGAGCCACACCGAGCCTCTATAGCATTTCTTAACTAACATCTGGTCTGACCTGAGGATTAGTCACTTTGAGGAACTGTGTTTCTAACAGTTAATAAGGGACAAGAAGGTTATTTTAGAGTGAAGGAACACTGGCCAATCACGATGGTTTGCAAAGAGAGGTTCTGGGTAGCAAAGAGCATTAATTGCACAGGACATCTGAATGACGGACAAAGTAGATAGGTAAGTCATCCTTCAGATAATCTCTGAAACAGAAAATTAAGTCTAACAAGAATAAGGGGACCTCTCACTGAGGTTTTAATTTGCACTTCCCAGCTGATTAGTGATGTTGAGCTTTTTTTTATGTGTTTGTTGGCTTCTTGTCTATCTTTTTATGAAAAGCTTTTTTTTCTTTTATTAAATCACAGCTGTGTACATTAATGCAATCATGGGGTACAATGTGGTTTTATATACAATTTGAAATATTTTTATCAAACTGGTTAACATAGCCTTCACTGCATTTTCTTACTGTGTTAAGACATTTATATTCTACAATTAGTAAATTTAACATGTACCCTTGTAAGATGCACCGTAGATGTGGTCTCACCAATTACACTCCCTCCATCCATCCTCCCCCCTCCCAGGCCCTCCCTCTCCCCTTTCCCCTTCATTGTGGGCTATAATTGGGTTTTAGCTTTCATATGAAAGCTATACATTGGTTTCATAGTAGGACTGAGTACACTGGATAATTTTCTTCCATTCTTGAGATACTCCACTAAGAAGAATATGTTCCAGCTCCATCCATGTAAACATGAACGAGGTAAAGTCTCCATCTTTCTTTAAGGCTGCATAATATTCCATGGTGTACATATACTACAACTTATTAAACCATTCATAGGTCGATGGGCACTTGGGCTTCTTCCATGACTTAGCAATTATAAATTGGGCTGCAATAAACATTCTGGTACAAATATCTTTGTTATAATGTGATTTTTGGTCTTCTGGATATATACCTAGTAGAGGAATTGTAGAATCAAATGGCAGGTCTATTTTTAGATCCCTAAGTGATCTCCAAACATCTTTCCAAAAGGAACGTATTAGTTTGGATTCCCACCAGCAGTGCAGAAGTGTTCTCTTTTCTCCACATCCATGCCAACATCTCGTTTGGGGATTTTGTGATGTGGGCTAATCTTACTGGAGTTAGATGATATGTCAAAGTAGTTTTGATTTGCATTTCTCTGATGATTAAGGATGATGAGCATTTTTTCATATGTCTGTAGGCCGTGTGCCTGTCTTCTTCAGAGAAGTTTCTCTTCAAGTCCCTTGCCAAGCCTGCGATGGGATCACTTGTTCTTTTCTTACTAATATGTTTCAGTTCTCTGTGGATTCTGGTTATTAAACCTTTGTCGGAGACATAACCTGCAAATATCTTCTCCCATTCTGAGGGCTGTCTGTTTGCTTTACTTACTGTGTCCTTGGCTGTGCAGAAGCTTTTTAGTTTGATTAGGTACCAGTAATATATTTTTGGTGTTGCTTCAATTGCCCAGGGGGTCCTTCTCATAAAATATTCTCCCAGGCTGATTTCTTCAATTGTTTTCTCTTCACTTTCTTCTAGTATTTTTATAGTTTCATGTCTTAATTTTAAATCTTTAATCCAGTGAGAGTCTATCTTAGTTAATGGTGAAAGGTGTGGTTCCAGTTTC
Organism: Nycticebus coucang; assembly: GCF_027406575.1. Classification (NCBI taxonomy): domain Eukaryota; kingdom Metazoa; phylum Chordata; class Mammalia; order Primates; family Lorisidae; genus Nycticebus; species Nycticebus coucang. Next base: position 29,209,731 of record NC_069785.1, on the reverse strand, counting down.
AGTCTTCTACAGATCACCAGTCAGTTCACCCAGCACCATTTGTTAAATGGGGAATTGTTTCCCCACTGCATGTTTTTAATTGGCTTGTCAAGGATCAAATAATGGTAAGTAGCTGGGTTTATCCCTTGGTTCTCTATTCTGTTCCATACATACATCTACCTTTCTGTTTTTGTGCCAGTCCCATGCTATTTTGATTACTATTGATATATAGTATAATCTGAGGTCTGGTATTGTGATTCCTCCTGATTTAATTTCTGAGTAATGTCTTGGATATTCAAGGTTTTTTCTGATTCCATATAAAATGAAGTATTATTTTTTCGAGATCTTTAAAGTAATACAGGCATTTTAACAATGTAGATTCTTCCCAGCCATGAGCATGGTATGTTTTTTCCATTTGTTAACATCTTTAGCTATTTCTTTCCTTAGAGTTTCATAGATCTCTTTCTATAGATTTTTCATGTCTTTTGTTAGGTAAACTCCCAAATATTTCATTTTCTTTGTTACTACTGTGAATGGAATAGAGTCCTTGACTGTTTTTTCAGATTGATTATTGTTGGTATATATAAAGGCTACAGATTTATGAGTGATTTTGTAACCTGAGATGCTGCTGTATTCCTTGAGCACTTCTAAGAGTTTTGTAGTAGAATCCCTAGTGTTTTCCAGACATACAATCATATCATCTGCGAAGAGTGAAAGTTTGATCTTTTCTGACCCTATGTGGGTCATTTTCTTGCCTAATTGTGGTGGCTAAGGCATTTTCTTGCCTAATTGTGGTGGCTAAGACTTCCATTACAATGTCAAAAAGCAGTGGAGACAATAGGCAACCTTGCCTGATTCCTGATCTGAGTGGAAATGGTTTTCTTACATCTGGCTCTTGCCAAATTTTCCCTTCACATTAACCTTGGCAAAGTTAATTACAATGGGTCTGGGTGATGTCTTATTCCAATTGTGTCATGCTGGGGTTCTGAAACTGTCTGCTATCTGAATTTCAGGATCTATTGGCATGTCTGAGAAGTTCTCTTTGATTATTTCATGGAGTAGAGCATCTGAGACTGTCAAAGCCACCTCTTCACCTTCTGGAATTCCTATAAGGCGAATATTAGTTTTCTTCAAATTATCCCAGAGCTCTCTGAGAGAATGATCTGTTTTTGCTGTCCACTTCTCTTCCTCTTTGAGCGTTTGGGAGTGTTCAAAAGCTTTGTCTTCAATGTCAGAAATCCTTTCTTCTGCCTGCTCCATTCTGTTACTGAGGGATTCTACTGTATTTCTCAGATCTTTGAGAGCTGCAAGTTCTTGTCTCAATGTGTCAAAATCTTCAGTGATTGTGTCTTTGAATTCATTGAATTCTTGAGACAACTTTTGAAGTACCCTTTCAATTTCTAATTTCAACTTCTCCTCCGTTCTATTGATCTTATTTGCAATCCAAATTCTGAATTCGATTTCTGACATATCAGCCATTTGTTTATGAATGGGATCTTCTGTTGTGTTCACCATATCATTCCTTAGAGGAGTTGATTTACTCTGGTTACTCATGTTATGGGAGTTTTTATGCTGATTCTGCCCCCATGATTATTTTACACTGTTTAGCTAGATGAGCAGATAAGGTGAAGTTGCGTTAGGAGTTCCTGGAGTAGTGATTAACCAGCCCTTTGCCCAAGAGTTGGGACTGGAGTCTGTACCTTTTCCCCCTAGAGCTTTGTGAAGATCCCGTACAGTGCTATGGCGTGAGACACTGGGGACCTATTTGGTGTGGTGGGGCTAAGTGGCTCTGTCTTGTTTTCATCTGGTCTCTGTCCTACCAATAGTGAATCAGTTACTCTGGGTTGAAGTCTCAGCTGTGGAGAAATACCAGCAATTAAATTACCCCACCCACCATGGGCAACAACTGAAAAAAGAAAATCAAACCCTCCCACAACCACACATCCAGGGTTCCAGTTTGGATAGTCCTCAGTTGATTGGCCCAGTTCAAGAGTTCTAAATCAATTGTCCCAGTCAGCACCCAGTCTCAAGTGGTAGAGTTCAAAAGGTCTCTGGCAACTAGATAACAGGGGTCTGCTGACAGCTTGAGTGAGTATGACTCGGTCTGATGCTCCGTGGAGTCAGAAGGACCCACCCAGCAAATGAGTTAGTGTGGGAAGGTTGATGCCTCCTTCCCCACCTTGCACCTCTGTCACACCCAGTCACTGGTAACCCCACAGGGCTGAGACCCAGTTCTCTCCAATAAGCAGATGCTCCAGGGCAGGGGTCCTCAAACTACAGCCCGTGGGCCACATGTGGCAGTGTGATTGTATTTGTTCCCATTTTTTTTTTTTACTTCAAAATAAGATATGTGCAGTGTGCATAGGAATTTGTTCATAGTGGTTTTTTTTTTTTTTTTTTTAACTATAGTCTGGCCCTCAACGGTCTGAGGGACATTAAACTGGCCCCCTTTTCAAAATGTTTGAGGACCCCTGCTCCAGGGGTTTGTGCCTGCCTGAGACACAGGGAGATTCTTGTCTCCTTGGGCAGGCTGCTGCCCTCTGCCACCATCAGGCAGGGAGAGCTGAGGCCTGACAACCTTGGGTGCTTATTAGAAGCTGGGGCGGTTCACTCAGTTCCAGCCCCACCCCTGATTGATGTTACTGACACTTATATTTTCACAGAATTTGTTTTTCTGTCCTGGCTATATTCCCCTGTGGGCCAGGAGCTGTTTGAGTTCACAGAAACTGTGACTCAGTCCCACCCTGTGGTGCTACCTGGAGCCGGCATCTCTGTCTTCATTGCACTCTGTGCTGGGGTGGGCGCAGTTAGAGCTCATGCTCAGCTCTCAATTCTTGCATACCCCTGGGCTGGTTCAATTGCCCTGCCTTCTTTTGTTCATCTATGATCCCCCGGAGGCCAGGTACTTCTTAGGCTCACTAAAGCAGCCCTTCTGACTTAGCCCCACTCTGGGAGTATGCCATCTCTGCACACATGTATTCTAGTCTCTGTCCCTGCTGAGCCCTGCCCAGGCAGGTATCGCCTCAGGCATACCCTTTGCTCATGAGGCCTGCGTTTCTATCCCAGATCTGTTCCACCAGTGGCTACCACCAGAGAAAATGCCCTGCTTCCTCTGGTTGCCCAGAAAGGCAGAGTGTCTCTCCAAAATATCTCCAGGGGTGTGAGCCCTATTGTTCCCACTGCCATCAGCTGCTGCTCTGTGCCGTGGGGCACCACCTCTCCCTGTACCATATGTTTTCCCCAGTCTACCATCTTCTCCTTACACCCATGCCACAGAATCAGCACAGACCTGCAACAGCCCATGCCTTGTCCACACCTCTCTAGAAAATGCACAAGAATCTGGACTTCATGGGGGACAGGCTTCTAGACCCCAGGGTGAGAGTGGACAAGAATGGTGGGAGTTCAGAATTGCAGGTAGAGAATATATACTGTTTGATACAGTTTTACGCCTGGCGGGAGAGCGCTATGGCACACTAATAGGTCCTCTCTGGGGAAGGAGTTCCAGTTTTTAGAGAGTCTTTCCTGGGGGATAAAATAGGAGGATATCTGAACTCTGCTCGCTTATTTGTAGAAAGTATACTGAGAGACGTTCTCATGGGGGAGGGTACTCAATTCCACTTGGCAATTCATTTTGTACCTATTGTTTGTTTCCTTGGGGTTGCAGCTCACCTCAGCAGGGTTTATGTGCATTCTTTAACCCTCTCTCTTGGCTCAGCTTCAAACCATCAGCTTACTTGCTAAACTTCTGTCCTTTAACTCTCCTGGACAAGAGCCCTTGTGGAAAGCTGGCTCCAGTCAGCCATCTTGACTCTGCCCTATGAAAAGCTTCTGTTCATGTCTTTTGGCCTCTTTTTAATGAGGTTAATTTTTTTCTTGCTGTTTGCTTGAGTTCTTTGTAGACTTTGGTTATCAGCCCTTTATTAGACATATAGCATGCAAATATCTTCTTCCCTTCTATAACTTATCTATTTGCTCTATTGATTATTTCCTTGGCTGTGCAGAAGCTTTGTACTCACTATTAAATTGGAACTAACCCCTGAGCACACATATGCATAAAGGTACATAAAACTCAATGGAAATCAAGCAAGGAAGACAGGGGAGGAGGAAAGTGGCAAAAAACCTACCTGAACAGTACAATGAACACCTTCTGGGTGGCAGGCACACTTACAACCTTGACTCAAGCATTACAAAAGCTATATAAGCATAAACATTTGTATCCCATATTACTTCAAAATGTCAAAAAATACTCATAGAAAATCAAGAGCTATGTTATTTTTGAAAACAAAATTAATATTTTTAACAGTTCTAAATTTCATAGGAAAGTGAGCATTATGACTTATGTTTATCTTTACATAAGACGTGATACATGTGAATGTCTTTTGGAGAAGCAGTATTTGAATTTAAGTTCAAAAAATTTCTTTCTTAAAGAGTGTTGGCATAGAAGTACTATAAGTACATGGTCTATAGAGTCCTTAAATATAAAGTGTAACAACAAATAAAGAGAAATAATTATGTACAAAAGAGGGAAAGGCATTAGCTTATACCGATGGCTCATGAGGGAACCAAAGACTTTTCTATATTAGCCAAGAACGACGCTCCCCTGGATGAATCAATAAATATCAGGTCCAGAAAGGAAATGTTGGTTTCCCCTTTTTAAACAATACAAAAGGCCAAGAAACTTCAGAACTAAATGAACCAGGCCCAACGTGACAGTAGTGTACTAAAAGCAAAGTTATAGATGTTTACAACCAGTCTAAATCAAACCTAATTTTAGAACTGAAACAAATAATTGCCTCAGCCAGATTTCAGGTTCCAAAAGGAGAGCCATCATTTGCACCTTCCCTGCAAGTGCTCATCAGCACTGTAGTGGCCCTCCTACCCATATGAGGACACCGAGTCCACATAGCAGCTGATTCCCTATCTTCCAGAAGGCCATGGAATCTGAGGCTGTGTTAGAGGGGTAAGAAGTGGAGGCTGAGGCTGATTCCAAAGAGCAATTATATGCTCACAACTTTAGGCAACTACCTCTAAAGGAAGAGATTTTACAATAGTCTGTCAGAGCCCACTGGCCGGAAGTTATTAGTACTGTTGCCAAGTACTAATCCACCATTCAGCTGTCTAGCCAGGGGTTTCTACCATTTTAGACTATCCCCTTAATAAAAAATGTATAGCTGCTAATCCCTAATAATGCATATTTATAAACTATATACATAGACTGTTCTAATATATTATGGTAATTAAGAAGCATAAATAAAGTGAAGTGTGTAAATTAGAAAATAATTATATTTACATTTTCATTTGAAATTATAGTATTTATTTTCTTCTCTTAACCCAAAGGATTAGGCAGCATACCACATCTAGAGACAATGGCATTTTGGGCCTCTGCCCTCTAAAACACTCCCATTGGGCATGTTCCACTTTATGGGTACCCAAGTCTGCAAGGAAGGAACAGGGAAATGGGATAGTCCTGCACCCTTGGCTTTTGCAGATGAACCTGTATGCAGTTGCTTACAATAACCAAACCTTTGAGAGTAGAGAGTAGCCATTTCCTTGACTGGATGTAGACAGTCTCTTCCCAGGACTGAGTGGTACCAGTGTCTCTTGCATACTGATGTGAAAAGGAATGGCACAGAGACACATACCTTCCAGTCTAGCTTAACTAATCCTATCTCTTCCTCACCTATTCCCAAATCAACCAGAGTCAAAAATCAAACTAGGAAGAAGTTCCATACATGTTGTTTTTTCTTTCTTGTGCCTGACTGGAATGGTTCTATGATGCTGAGTAAGCAAGCCACGTAACCTCTGTGATCCTCATTTTTCATGTAAACATGAGCATTAGTTTTGAGAATGATTAAGAATTCTTCCAGACAGCGGTTCTCAACCTATGGGTTGTGACCCACAGGAACTCTATTAAAGGCTCATGGCATTAGGAAGGTTGAGAACCACTGTTCTAGACAAAAAATCTAAAGTTAAAAAAATTCCTAAGAAGTTAATTTTCTTCACCCTTGTTGGTTCACATGTTGGATCTGATATACTGTCGAAGGTGAATCATTAATCAGATGTGCTGAACTAGGGAAAAAGGTCTGAATGTGTTTGGTTGACATTCACCACTTCAGCTTCCCCTCATATTAACAACACAATCGATGTCCAATGGATTTGTAACTGAACTAGACCCAAAAGATGATGTACCTCTTGTGAGGAACATTCAGGTTGGCTCAATGTAAGAACATGTCTTCCCCTTTCTGTGCCAACATAGATACAGCCACTTCCACAAACCTGCAAACACATATGGAAATCAACTAACAGTACAACTCTAAAGGGAGCAGGCAGCATGTGTACTTCAAAGAGAACATGGAGTAAGTCAGTGTTAAATACCATGAGGATTGTGAACCAGTTGTTAGGCATACAGAGTGAAACGAGGTCTTTTAGAGTTCTGGTGGACTTGGTTTTTCAAAGAAGCTCATTTCTTTTTTTTTTTTTTCAATTAAATCATAGCTGTGTACATTGATATGATCATGGGGCATCATTCGCTAGCTTCACAGACCATTTACCAAGTTTCACATATACCCTTGTAAAATGCACCGCTGGTGTAATCCCACCAATCCCCTTCCCTCTACCCACCTCCCCCCTCCCTCCCCTCCCTTTCCCCTTTCCCCCTATTCTTAGGTTGTAACTGGGTTATAGCTTTCATGTGAAAACCCTAAATTAGTCTCATAGTAGGGCTGAGTACATTGGGTACTTTCTCTTCCATTCTTGAGATACTTTACTAAGAAGAATATGTTCCAGCTCCATCCATGTAAATATGAAAGAGGTAAAGTCTCCATCTTTCTTTAAGGCTGCATAATATTCCACGGTGTACATATACCACAATTTATTAATCCATTCGTGGATCGATGGGAACCTGGGCTTCTTCCATGACTTAGCAATTATGAATTGGGCTGCAATAAACATTCTGGTACAAATATCTTTGTTATGATGTGATTTTTGGTCTTCTGGGTATATGCCCAGTAGAGGAATTACAGGATTGAATGGCAGATCTATTTTAAGAAGCTCATTTCTATCCTTGGGAGAGGACTCAGCAAGGCACAGAGAAGTGAGATTCCAGGCCTGTCTACCTTTCCTTGGTAATGTGGATGTTTTCTCTAACAACTAACCATGTGCTCCTCAGTATACTCATCTGTAATTCTGGTACTAAAATTAACAAAAAGGAAGACTAATATTATTTCTCCAGGTGAAAACTGAAAATACAAAATATCCAGCTCTAGCAATATCCAGCAACTGTGGTTAGGGCAGTAAGGACACAGAGAGGAGATGTTAATCTTATCTTTATAATAATTTTGTAAACAGTAAAACCTTGTGATGTCAAATGAAAATATAGAACAAAATTGTATGTAGAATATTATAAAAAGGGAAGAGAATTAAAAGGTATGAAGCCTGAAAATCCAAAGTCATGATTTTCCCACTGGTTTTTCTTTTCTTTTTTTTCTCTTTGTGATACATTTTTGAGTTGGTTTTTTTTTTTTTAATATGGAATATGTATACGTTTATAGGGATAAATTTACTTAAACATTCATGGATCTAAAGAGTCAAACAGTTGACTCTTACCTATACACAAGATGGAAAGGATTCTGACCAGAGATAAAACTATGTAACTGCCACTAATTAAGCACATAACCAGGAAAATGAAAGACGGCAGCTTTCCATGCAAGCGCTTCTGTTTAGGAAAATGAAAACTTGGATCTCAGCGAATCAGAGCTGGATTATGTTCCCGCCATCTCAAACCCATGTGTCAAGTCCCTATGCACTTCTCAGAACAATGTACTTTGTTAAACTGATACAAACATCAAAATGCAGTCTCCTTTCAACCTACAACCTAAGCCACATGGGATCTACATATGGTTAATGAAGAATAATTTAGGTTTAAAGGTGGCATGAGTAACTGGGGGAAAACAGAATGAATATCCTAAAACAGGTTAAAACTAAAAAAAAAAAGAGTTTCTATTTTTCCCTTGACAGTCCTCTTTAAGGAAATGTAGAATTGAAAATGATTACCACGAGGAAGTTTTGATATATTCAATGCCCATTAGATGATCTTTTATTCCTCCATAACATGAACTATTTCTTCAAGAGAAATACTCAGGCACTTCACAATTCTGAGTTAACAGCTTCTCACTGTAGGCCACGATGGATGAATTTATAAATGGCTCATTTTGGATGATTCTGAAAGTCTGAATATATCAGAGAAACCTGTATTTCTTTTTGATAACTGGGCCATTAGGTAGAATAAAATTTCCTGCTTAGTAATCTCATGAATTCCAAGGGAATTAAAAGACCACCCAGAAGCATTTTAGTGTGAATAACAGCAAGTTAAAAAAAAGAAAAAGACAAACCAAGTACCAGCTGATATAACCCAGAATGAACATGTGAGATCACAGCCCAGAGCTCCGGCAGTCTCAGCTCTTAGGAAGACTCCTAAGGAGACTCAGCAGGAGCAGGGCTATGCCTGATCCCCTCCCTATCCCCACCCCAGGCACACCATTTGTTCCTCAGGGGACTGTGGTTAGGGCAGGAAGGACAAAGAGAGGTGTCTATAAACATGATCCCTATCCTCTACAGCTGGGGTGTCCAACCTGTGGTCCTCGGACCACAAGCTGATTTTGAGAGGACTTTTTGCTTATCTGTACTGTCAGATAACAGGAAAAGTATACATAGACATTTTTTTGCTAACCAGCTTTTGGGTTTTTTGTTTGTGTATTTAATGTGTAGCCCAAGACAATACTTATTCTTCCAATGTGTGGCAGAAGAACACTGCAGGTTGGACACCTCTGCAGAGGCTGCAAGTCTGAGGAATTAAACAGACAACCAATGGACAAAATCCAGCAATGCTAAGTGCTTTTAATACGGATGACAGGGGAGGCTAGAGGAGGAACATGTTCATGCTCAGAGCACAGTATGGTATGGTACTGGACAACCTGGCAACCTCACTATGTTTCTGGTTATTTATAGTTTCTTCTGGAAAATTCTGCATATGGTTTGGCATGACTGGGAGGAAAACATCAATTATTCATATTTTCTCTTGCTTTTTCTGTAAAGGAAGGGTAACAGGAAAGAGCTGGAGAAACAAGAACTTGATCTGGGCTGAAAAGCTGGGTCCACAGGCATTTGTATCAGCCTCACCCACTTCTTGCTATTTGCTTAACTGTGCACTTGACCGACCCCAGAGGACGTTTTGTTTTATTTTGTTTTAATTTTTCTTTTGATCCAGTAAAGATAGGTGTAGACAAATAACATCTCCCATTTCAGGAACAGGACTTTGAACAACTAAGCCAGTCCTAACTCCCCATGAAGTTGGATAAAGAGTCCTGAACACATGGACTTCAGTACCCAATATATATCCAGCACTGTGCAAATCCTCATTAGAGCAGAGTGGAAGTTTACAAACTCTGAAACAGAACAGAAGCATAATGCCACCTAGTATTCTAGTTGGGGGGGGGGGGATTTTTATTTATTTTTATTTATTAATTTAATTATCTGGGATTCATTGAGAGTACAAAGAATTAGGTTACACTGATTGCAAGTCCTGCCTCCAAGAGGTATGCCATCCATCCCCCTCCCTCCTTCATTTCCCTGATCCCTCATTCTAATTCCTTTATATTAGAATTGAGTACATTAGATTCATGCTTTTCCATTCTTGCGATGCTTTACTGAGAAGAATGTGTTCCAACTCAATCCAGGTTAATACAAAAGATGCAAAGTCTCCATCTTTTTTAACAGCTGAATAGTATTCCATGGTATACATATACCACAGCTTGTTAATCCATTCCTAGGTTGGTGGGCATTTAGGTTGTTTCCATGTTTTGGCTATTGTAAATTTAGCTGCGACAAACAGTTCACTGCAAATGTCCTTATGACAAAAGGCTTTTTTTTTTCTGTGTAGATGCCAGATGCCTAGCAATGGGATTGCTGGATCAAATGGTAGGTCTAATTTGAGTTCTGTGAGGATTCTCTGCACTTCCTTCCAAAAAGGTGGTATTAGTTTGCAGTCCTACCAGCAGTGTAAAAGTGTTCCCTTCTCTCCACATGCACCCCAGGGGGAAACAATGTTGGAACCTTGGAACTCAAGATGAGCCTGGTTTAGAAATTGCCAGTCAGAATGACCTTGAGATTTGTGTCAGGAGTGGGACACAGGAGAAGCAGCAAACTTGAGAGGGAAAGGGGAAAGAAGCACAGAGAGCGGGGTATGGAACTCGAGACAAAAACTGGGCTATCATGTGATTTTTGCCTTAAAAGACATGGGTCACAGATACTTTTTGTAGATATAAATTAACATCTTTTTATTTTATTTTATTTTTTTATTGTTGGGGATTCATTGAGGGTACAATAAGCCAGGTTACACTGATTGCAATTGTTAGGCAAAGTCCCTCTTGCAATCATGTCTTGCCCCATAAAGTGTAACACACACCAAGGCCCCACCCTCCTCCCTCCTTCCCTCTTTCTGCTTTTCCTCACCCCCATAAACTTAATTCTCATTAATTCTCCTCATATCAAAATTGAGTACATAGGATTCATCCTTCTCCATTCTTGTGATGCTTTACTAAGAATAATGGCTTCCACTTCCATCCAGGTTAATACGAAGGACGTAAAGTCTCCATCTTTTTTAATAGCTGAATAGTATTCCATGGTATACATATACCACAGCTTGTTAATCCATTCCTGGGTTGGTGGGCATTTAGGCTGTTTCCACATTTTGGTGATTGTAAATTGAGCTGCAATAAACAGTCTAGTACAAGTGTCCTTATGATGAAAGGATTTCTTTCCTTCTGGGTCGATGCCCAGTAATGGGATTGCAGGATCAAATGGGAGGTCTAGCTTGAGTGCTTTGAGGTTTCTCCATACTTCCTTCCAGAAAGGTTGTACTAGTTTGCAGTCCCACCAGCAGTGTAAAAGTGTTCCCTTCTCTCCACATCCACGCCAGCATCTGCAGTTTTGAGATTTTGTGATGTGGGCCATTCTCACTGGGGTTAGATGATATCTCAGGGTTGTTTTGATTTGCATTTCTCTAATATATAGAGATGATGAACATTTTTACATGTGTTTATTAGCCATTCGTCTGTCATCTTTAGAGAAGGTTCCATTCATGTCTCTTGCCCATTGATATATGGGATTGTTAGCTTTTTTCATGTGGATTAATTTGAGCTCTCTATAGATCCTAGTTATCAAGCTTTTGTCTGACTGAAAATATGGAAATATCCTTTCCCATTGTGTAGGTTGTCTCTTTGCTTTGGTTATTGTCTCCTTAGCTGTACAGAAGCTTTTCAGTTTAATGAAGTCCCATTTGTTTATTTTTGTTGTGTTGCAATTGCTATGGCAGTCTTCTTCATGAAGTCTTTTCCCAGGCCAACATCTTCCAGTGTTTTTCCTATGCTTTCTTGGAGGATTTTTATTGTTTCATGCCTTAAATTTAAGTCCTTTATCCATCTTGAATCAATTTTTGTGAGTGGAGAAAGGTGTGGGTCCAGTTTCAGTCTTTTAGATGTAGACATCCAGTTCTCCCAACACCATTTATTGAATAGGGAGTCTTTCCCCCAAGGTATGTTCTTGTTTGGTTTATCGAAGATTAGGTGGTTGTAAGATGTTAGTTTCATTTCTTGATTTTAAATTCGATTCCAAGTGTCTATGTCTCTGTTTTTGTGCCAGTACCATGCTGTCTTGAGCACTATGGCTTTGTAGTACAGACTAAAATCTGGTATGCTGATGCCCCCAGCTTTATTTTTGTTACAGAGAACTGCCTTAGCTATACGGGGTTTTTTCCGGTTCCATACAAAACACAGAATCATTTTCTCCCAATCTTGAAAGTATGATGTTGGTATTTTGATAGGAATGGCATTGAATAGGTAGATTGCTTTGGGAAGTATAGACATTTTAACAATGTTGATTCTTCCCGTCCATGAGCATGGTATGTTCTTCCTTTTGTTAATATCCTCTGCTATTTCCTTTCTGAGGATTTCATAGTTTTCTTTATAGAGGTCCTTCACCTCCTTCGTTAGGTATATTCCTAGGTATTTCATTTTCTTTGAAACTATGGTGAAGGGAGTTGTGTCCTTAATTAGCTTCTCATCTTGACTGTTATTGGTGTATACAAAGGCTACTGACTTGTGGACATTGATTTTATATCCTGAAACATTACTGTATTTTTTGATGACTTCTAGGAGTCTTGTGGTTGAGTCTTTGGGGTTCTCTAAGTATAAGATCATGTCGTTAGCAAAGAGGGAGAGTTTGACCTCCTCTGCTCCCATTTGGATTCCCTTTATTTCCTTGTCTTGCCTAATTGTATTGGCTAGAACTTCCAGCACTATGTTGAATAGTAAAAGTGACAGAGGACAACCTTGTCTGGTTCCAGTTCTAAGAGGAAAAGCTTTCAGTTTTACTCCATTCAGTAAAATATTAGCTGTGGGTTTGTCATAGATAGCTTCAATCAGTTTTAGAAATGTGCCGCCTATGCCTATACTCTTCAGTGTTCTAATTAGAGAAGGATGCTGGATTTTATCAAATGCTTTTTCTGCATCTATTGAGAGGATCATGTGATCTTTATTTTTGCCTCTGTTAATATGGTGGATAACGTTTATGGACTTGTGTATGTTAAACCAGCCTTGCATCCCTGGGATGAAGCCTACTTGATCATGATGAATGACTTTTTTGATGATAAGCTGTAATCTATTGGCTAGGATTTTGTTGAGAATTTTTGCATCTATATTCATGAGTGAGCTTGGTCTGAAATTCTCCTTTTTGGTTGGGTCTTTTCCTGGTTTTGGTATCAGGGTGATGTTTGCTTCATAGAATGTGTTGGGGAAGATTCCTTCTTCCTCAATTTTTTGGAATAATTTCTGCAGTACAGGAATAAGCTCTTCCTTGAAGGTTTGACAGAATTCTGGTGTGAAGCCATCTGGACCAGGGCATTTTTTGGTTGGAATTTTTTATTGTTTCTTTGATCTCAGTGCTTGAAATTGGTCTGTTCAGGAGCTCTATTTCTTCCTGGCTAAGTCTAGGGAGAGGGTGTGATTCCAAATATTGATCCATTTCCTTCACATTGCCAAATTTCTGGGCATAGAGTTTCTGGTAGTATTCAGAGATGATCTCTTGTATCTCTGTGGGATCAGTTGTTATTTCCCCTTTATCATTTCTGATTGAAGTTATTAGAGATTTTACTTTTCCGTTCCTCATTAGTCTGGCCAATGGTTTATCTATTTTACTTATTTTTTTAAAAAGCCAACTCCTTGATTCATTAATTTTCTGAATGATTCTTTTGTTTTCAATTTTATTGACCTCTGATTTTCTGATTTGATTTTGGATATTTCTTTTCTTCTACTGAGTTTAGGCTTAGATTGTTCTTCTTTTTCCAATTCCATAAGATGGCTTGTGAGATTGTTGATGCACTCTCTTTCTGTTTTTCAAATGCAGGCATCTAAAGTGATGAATTTTCCTCTCAAAACTGCTTTTGCAGTATCCTACAGGTTTTGGTAGCTTGTGTCTTCATTGTTGTTATGCTCAAGGAAGTTAATGATTTCCTGTTTTATTTCTTCCTACACCCATCTGTTATTCAACAGAAGATTGTTTAATTTCCATGCTTTTGTGTGGGGTTGAGCATTTTTGTTAGAGTTGAGTTCCACCTTTAGTGCCTTATGGTCTGAGAAGATACAAGGTAAAATTTCAATTTTTTTGATTCTGTTGATATTTGTGTCCCAGGATATGATCAATTTTTGAGAACGTTCCCTGGGGTGATGAGAAGAATGTATATTCTTTATCTTTGGGATGCAGAGTTCTAGAAGCATCTATCAAGCACAGTTGTTCTAGGGTCTCATTTAAATCTCTTATATCTTAGTTTAATTTCTGTTTAGAGGATCTGTCCAGCTCTGTAAGAGGAGTGTTAAAGTCCCCTGTTATTATGGTATTATCAGATATCATATTGCTCAGACTGAGAAAGGTCTGTTTCAAGAATCTGGGAGCATTTAAATTGGGTGCATAAATACTTAGAATTGAAACATCTTCTTGTTGTATTTTTCCTTGGCCAATATAAAGTGACCATCTTTGTCTTTTTTGACTTTAGTTGCTTTAAATCCACATGAATCTGAAAATAAGATTGTAACTCCTGTTGTCTTCTGAATTCCATTTCTCTGAAAAATTGTCTTCCAACCCTTGACTTGGAGCTTTAATTTGTCTTTTGAAGCCAGGTGTGTTTCTTGTAGACAGCAAATGGATGGCTTGTGTTTTTTAATCCAGTCAGCCAATCTATGTCTCTTCAGTGGGGAATTCAAGCCATTAACATTTATTGAGATAATTGATACGTGTGGTAGTATTCTATTCATCTTATTTTGTGAGAGTCCATTGCTTAGTTTTATCTTTTGCATCAGTGTGGAGGTTAGGTTCTGTCCTTTAATTTCTGAGTTCTTTCTTTGCTGTTGATCCACTGTGGTGGTCAGTGTGTCGAACAGGTTGAAGTATTTCCTGTAGAGCTGGTCTTGTTGTGGCGAATTTCATCGATGTTTGTATATCTGTAAATGATTTGAATTCTCCGTCAATTTTTAAGCTTAGCTTAGCAGGGTACAGAATTCTGGGCTGGAAATTGTTCTGTTTAAGTATATTAAAGGTAGATGAGCATTGTCTTCTTGCTTGGATAGTTTCATTAGAGAAGTCTGTGGTCACTCTGATGGATTTGTCCCTGTAGGTCAACTGGCGCTTACTCCTGGCAGCTTGCAGAATTGTTTCTTTTGTCTTGACTTTGAACAGGTTCATCACAATGTGTCTTGGAGAAGCTCGGTTAGAGTTGAGGCGACCTGGGGTCTGATAGCCCTCTGAAAGCAGTGTGTCAGAATCTTTGGTGATATTCGGGAAATTTTCTTTTATAATATTCTCTAGTATGGCTTCCATTCCTCTAGGGCATTCTTCTTCCCCTTCTGGAATTCCTATAACTCGTATGTTGGAATGCTTCATAAAGTCCCATAATTCTGACAGTGAACGTTCTGCTTTCTCTCTCTTCTTTTCTGCCTCTTTTACAATCTGAGTTATCTCAAGAACTTTGTCTTCTACCTCTGAAATTCTTTCTTCTGCATGGTCTAACCTGTTGCTGATACTTTCTATTGCATCTTTAATTTCCCTAATTGACTGTTTCAGTTCCTTCAGCTCTGCTATATCCTTTTTATATTCTTCATATCATTCATCTCTTATTTGATTCTGTTTTTGGATTTCCTTTTGGTTATTTTCCACTTTATTAGTAGTTCCCTTCATTGTTTCCATCATTTCTTTCATTGTTTTCATCATGTGTATTCTAAATTCCCTTTCTGTCATTCCTAACATTTCTTTATAGGTAGAATCCTCTGCAGTAGCTATCTCATGGTCCCTTGGCGGGGTTGTTCTGGACTGGTTCTTCATGTTGCCTGGAGTTTTCTGCTGATTCTTTCTCATGAGTTATTTCATTTATCTGTTTCCTTGCCCTAATTTTCCTTTCACTTCCTCTTGCTCTTTAAATTCTTGTGCCTGTGGACTAAGGGTTCAATGAGTCCTTTTGGTACAGGAGCAGAGGGTGAGAAGGTTGAAGAGCAAGAAAGGGATGAAAGAAAGGAGGACCGAGTGAAAAGAAAAAAAAAAATGGAGAAAAGAGAGGGGGTGGGTAAAAGGAATATTGACAAAAAGAAGAGAGGCACAGAAAGAGGGAGACAGAGCAATATAGGTGTACAGTAGGGTAGTTTGACACAACCTTAAAAAAATCCCACCTTCTGGGGGTGCCCAGTTGGGTGGTTCCCTTGAGGTCAGCAGCTCTTTGCTAACATGATCAGACACAGTACCCCACCTCCACCAAGTAGAGAGGAAAGGCAAAAATGCTATAAATCAAACCAAAACAAGCAGACAGAAAACTTTATGGGATAAAATTGGGTGAAAAACCAAATAATAGCGGTAGAAACACTAGCAAAAATGAAGTTCTAGTTATTGAAAAAGGCAGCAATGGGAAATTATAATTGAACTAGAAAAACTGAGAAAGAGAAAAGGTCTGTATGGAAAAGGTTGAAATTAAATAACAAAACAACATCAATAACATCAAAATAAACAAAAAAACAACCAACCAACCAAACAGAAAATCAAAACACAACCAAAAACAAAACAGTAGGTATATGTTGAATATTGTCTGGGCAACACGTGGGCTTCTGGGGTATGAGATGTTAATCACAGTTCTGACACGACTGGAGGCTGCTGATTTCTCAAACCCCAGCAGGTAGACACCCTAAATCTCTCCTTAGCCCACTTAAAAGGCACTTTGAACTTGTAAACTTGCTGAGCAGAAGCTTTCCCAGGAAGTGCTTGTCGCTGGAATCACTGCTGAAGTGGCTATCCACTTACCCTGTGTGCCAAAACCGGTCTCACTCTGCCCCGGAGGGTTAGGGCTGCAAGGCAGCTCAGACCTCACCCTTAGGCTACTCAGTTGCTAGGTTAACAGCTCCCAACCGATTCTAGCTCTGCGACCCTGAGGGTGGAGCTTGCTGGGGCAGATCACTCACAATGGCTCCCTGTGGCCCACAGCCAAACACTATTAGCTCCGTCTGGCTCAGCGGCTCAGACTGGGGCCCTAGACAACAGCCAAAGTTCTCTACACTCCCGCTCAAGCTCTCCTCAAGGCAGTTCAACTGAGTGCCAAGTCCAAAGACAGCAAAACAGTTCACCGGTAAGGCCTTTCCGGTTTGCAGTCTCGCTGCTACTGAACTTACAGTTGCAGGCGGGTTTATTCTGATTGAGCACATGCGACTACTTGCGGGTTTTCCACTGTTTTAGTCCTCCTCTTGGGGGTCCAGAAGTCTCTCGCTGACTCCCTGTATCCTCAAAGGGGTGATGATAGGCAGATCCGACCAGCCAGAGATGCCTGGAGTCCTATCTCCCCAGACTCACTGTGCCCAGATGTAAGGAAGCTGTTACTTGGCCACCACCTTGCTCTCCACCCAATTAATATCTTTTTTAAAAACTGCAGATGAATTGTGCTTGCATGGCAAGAACCAGTGGGTGTCCCACTAATAATAACTACTCATAAAGCTGACCACCTTCTATGTATCAAGGATTATACCAGGGGTCCTCAAACTATGGCCCGTGGGCCACATGCGGCCCGCCAAAGACATTTATCTGGCCTGCTGGGTGTTTTTGCCCCAGCTGCCTGTCCTGCTTAGCAGCCGACTCATCCTAGGCCGCAGTGTGCATGTGTGGAATGTATGCCAACTCTCAACTCCACTCCTTCTGTCTCTACCTGACAGGTGTTTTTGCCATCCTGCTTAGCAGCACAGTCGTCCGGGCCTGCAGTGCACATGTGTGGAATGTGCCCCACACTCTCCGACTCCCCTCCTTCTCTCTGTCTCTCGACGACTCCTCTCAGTCTCTGGTGTAATCAGAGGAGACACCAGGTTGCCTGTGTAGAACCTGCTGCTGCCTAAGGACCGAGGTAAGAACAAGTTAGGATTTTTTTTTTTTTTTTGAAGTTAAGAGGTCTATTTTTTATTTTATTTTGTAGTTACTAGGGCCTTTTTTTTTTTTTTTGCCATTAAGGGGGGCCTTTTTTCCCTGAAATTAGGAGGTCTTTTTTTTTTTTTGCAGATAGGGGGCGCCTTTTTTTTTTTTTTGAAGTTAGAAGAGCCTTTTTTTTGAAGTTAGGAGAGCCTTTTTTTTAAAGTTGGTTAGTTGGTTGGGGGTAGTTTCTACGGGCGTTGCATCACAGTGATAACACAAATAGCGCTCAGTGCTAATGCAAATTGTCAGTGCTCAAAGGTAATGCAAATAGTCAGTGCTCACTGGTAATGATAATTGTAAGTGCTCAGTGTTAATGCAAATTGTTAGCACTCAGTATTAATGCAAATTGTCAGCAGTCAGTGTTATCCCAAATGGTCAGTGGTCAGTGTTAATGCAAATGGTCAGTTCTCAGTGTTATTGCAAATGGTTAGCGGTCAGTGTTAGTTTAAATCGTCAGCGCTCAGTGTTATTGCATGGGGGCCCCAAACTGGTAATCTGCCTAGGGCCCCATGGGAACTTAATCCGGCTCTGCAGACAGCTGAGGAGTAGGAAGCCCAATTTAATTGACAGTAAGTGCATTTATATTCTGATTGCTATTCAGTTGTGTATGATCTTGTATGTTGTGTGCTGTGTAAGCCCCGTTTCACACTGTTGCGATCTTCTTAGATTCGCAAGAAAAAAGGCATACGTGCCTCCTTTTTTCCTGCAGTGCGAGTTCACAGATTGCAGTGCGGTTCACACAGGGTAGTGTAAACTGGAAAGGTGGTGGAGGAACTGGCTCTGTCATCATGCCTGTTCCCACACCGCACCAGTGTGAGCCTGAGGTAAAAGCGGAGTTCCACCATATGGGCACTGGTGAGGCTGAAATGATGTGGACTGGCAAGTCTGCATTGATGGACACTGATCAGACTGCATTGATGGGCACTGCAGTCTATATGTCTCTGTGTGGGCAAAGTTATTGCTGGTATATTGTTTTTATAGCGCTGTATATATATATTGGTATTTTACTAATAGCAATTTGGAATCCCTAGGAAACAATGATATCAAAAAAGAGAAAAATTGACTTGGAGTGTAGGGTATTCAAAGAACAGTGGACTTATGATTACTTTTTCATGCAGTCAAGGAAAGAGCTGTGTGTTTGATATGCCAGAATATAGTGTCTGTGTTCAAAGAATACAATTTGTGTTAACACTATCAAACTCAACATAAAGATAAATATGATTGTTTGGTCGGAGAAGTGAGAAAAGATAAAATAGTAAAACTGAAATATACATTGACAACTCAGCAAAATACTTTTGTGAAGCAGAAACAGCTAAATACTTCATCACTGTGAGCAAGTTTTCAAGTTGCCAAGCTAATAGCGTGCACTGGCAGACCATTTGTGGAGGGAAAATTTATTAATTTTTCCTTCTTTCTGTTGCCAATGAGATGTGTCCAGAGAAGGCCAATTTATTTAGGATAGTGAGTCTTTCAGGACCCTCAATGACACGAAGGATTGAAGCAATGGGAGACAATTTGCATCAGCATTTGCAAAACTCCGCAAAAAAACTTTCCTATTTTTCCTTGGCACTCGACGAAAGTAATGATGTTCGTGATTCTGCACAACTTCTAATTTTTATTCGTGGCACGAATGACTATTTTGAAGTCACAGAAGAGCTTGCTGCACTGCAAAGCATCAAAGGAACAACTACAGGAGAGGATATCTATGAAAAGGTTTGCCAAACTGTGAATAGTTTGGAGCTGGACTGGGCAAAACTAGCCAGTGTGACAACTGATGGTGTTCCTAGCATGGTGGGGTCTAAGAAAGGAGTAGTTGCTCGCATTAACCAAGAGATGGACAAACATAACCATTCTCATCCAATAGTCATACACTGCCTCATCCACCAACAAGCACTGTGTAGTAAATCACTGAAGTGGGACTTTGTTATGAAAACTGTGGTATCTTGTGTTAACTTCATTACAGGTAATGCACTAAACCACAGACAATTTCAGGAATTTCTGTCTGAGCTAAATACTTCCTGTGAAGATGTTCCATACCATAGAAGTCCGTTGGCTAAGTTGAGGGAGAGTTTTGAAACACTTCTATGACTTACTTCCACAGATTACAGCTTTTCTGCTTTCAAAAAACAAAGAAGTACCAGAGCTCAATGATGTAGAATGGCAATGGCACCTTGCCTTTCTGACAGATGTAACAGAGCTACTCAACAGTTTCAATGTGCAATTTCAAGGAAAGGGGAAGCTCATCTGTGATATGCAATCACATGCAAAAGCATTTGAAGTAAAATTAGGCCTCCTCATCAAACAAGTGAAGGAGGAAAATTTCTGCCATCTCCCCACAATTCAAAATCTGTTAGTGGAAAATCCATTGGTTGCATTCCCAAATAAAACGTGTGGATTCACCGGAAAAGTTGCAAAAGGAGTTCCGATTTAGATTTAAAGAGCTTCATCTCCAGGAACAGGACATACAGCTTTTCTGTAACCCATTTTCTATTTACATGGAAAATGTGGATACGATTTACCAAAAGGAACTGGCTGAACTGCAGAATTGTGACTCTCTGAAAGACGCATTCAAGTCAAGCAGCCTTCCTAATTTCTATGCATCTCTCCCCCTGAGACATATCCTAATCTCAGGAACCATGCACTAAAAATGGCAACCATCTTTGGCAGCACTTATGTCTGTGAACAGACTTTTTCCAGAATGAAACATCTGAAATCTCCAACCAGATCTAGACTAACTGATGCACACTTGCGTCACTTGTTATGACTAGCAGTGACAAATATGGAACCAGATATTGACCATCTCATTAGCCAAAAGCAGGCCCATAGTTCCCATTGAAATTCTGGTAAGTTTGTTGATTTAACTTTACTTGTTCTTCATTTTAAATATTGTATTTGTTCTGGTTTTGTTTTTTTACTTCAAAATAAGATATATGCAGTGTGCATAGAAATTTGTTCATGTTTTTTTTTTTTTTTTAAATTATAGTCCGGCCCTCCAATGGTCTGAGGGAAAGTGAACTGGCCCCCTGTTTAAAAAGTTTGAGGACCCCTGGATTATACATACACATATATAGTTCAGTTACTCTTCAAAAGACCTTTGGGATACAGACACTCTCACCATTTTAGAGATGAGAAAACTGAGCCTCAAAGACATGACAGAGCTGATACAGAGTTAGCATTTTACTGCAAGCTAGTGCTGTGCCTAAGCCTGTGTTCTTCTATAGCTGGGCTGGGAGAATACAGGGAGCAAAAGGGACTCCTGGCATCTCTCAGTGCCTCTGACTACAACTTACTGACAAAAGAAGGCTCAATACTGTTAAACTCTCATTACCACAGCAAGGCGCACTAACTTCTAAAAGTGTTAAAGAAGAAAATTACCCAAACAAAGAATTCATCTGCATGTCTTAAAACAGTGCCTTCTCGGTAGGCTGCCATGCAGGCTGTCTGCCAGGTATATAGTGCCTCGCCAGCCACTTTCCAGAAGGGGAGCTGCCTTAGTTTGCCATCTCCCCAACCACCACTTGCTCTACCTTTGCAATTAGTCAAAACTCATCAAAATGAACATAAGTGAGTGAGCTGTGAAACTCCTGTTCTTCGCAGTGGGCTGCATGGTGGGAGAGTACAGATGGAGTTTCCTTTTTAAATGAAATGTTTTGGCACTAGCCTCTGTTAAGAGTTTTCCCTTGTTTCCATCTGGTTTGAGTATTGGAACGCATACATGAGAGAATGGAAAAAGAAAACCCTGTTTGCTTGCTAAACCACTAGAAAAGCTGAAGTGGCTGACAGCACATCATCTAAATCCCTGGAGATTAGAACACTCTGCTCATGGAATGTTACCACACTGTTTTTATTAAGGAAAAAAAGAGCTCTGTTCCTCAGACCTCGCCCTGTCCTGGAAAAAAAAAATTAAAAATTTATCTACTTTGAAGTCAGATGGACCCAGGTGTTGAAATCAGCTCTATCATTATCTTTTCGCCTGGCCCGGGGCAGTACTGACGTTAAGCCTTGCTTATTTTATCTGTAAAATAGAAATAACAACAGAAAGCTGCTGTGAGGTTTAAATGAGATGATACATATTAAGTGCTCAGTTATCTATTGTGAGACTCTCCTATTCACGAGGCTTACCTCCAATATCCTTACCACTGGTTTTTATAGGAAGAAATCTAGAACCACCAAGGTTCTAGATCTAAACAAAACTTTAAGGCATCTACTTTTTCTATTATGCAACGGAAACAAACCAAGTTCATATGTGCCAGTGTCCTTGTCAGGAGACTCTTTGAATTTCCCTAGGGAGTTCATTTTCTCTCTAAAAGTCAAATATATATCTAACAGTGTCATTCTAACACGTAAATTTCTTAATAACCCAGTTATTAGTGTACAGGACTGTCACCAGCCAGCCAAAACCAACTAAAGCTGAAACCAAGAGACCAAAGTAATATCAAAACATGCTTATCACTAAAGCTGTGTGAGTTTGGGAAATCTTCTCTCATATAATTCCTGTTCTTACAGAAGGCAAGCAGAACCTAAGGGAATATGCTTTAGAACAGTGGTTCTCAGCCTATGGGTCATGACCCACAGGAACTGTATTAAAGAGCTGTGGCATTAGGAAGGTTGAGAACCACTACTTTAGAATCAAACTACCTGGGTTCACATCCTTGTTTTGTCACTCACTAGCTGATTAGCTAGCTCAGTTTCCTCATCCACAAAATAAGAACAGTGCTCTTATTTACCTGATAGCATTGTTTAAAGGATTAAGAGAGTTAATATTTGGAAAGAGGACAGGAACTCAGTATATACCATCACTACTCTTATTACATTACTAATCCCAAGGTGGGCTGCCAACACCCTGACCATATTGAGCATTATGTGGGCATAGCAGGTGCTATACTTAGAAATGATACTTGGTGGTCAAACTACTAGACTAGAAAACATTTCAGAAGTAAACTCTTCTCTTTTAATTTCATGTAATCAACAGTTACTGTTGTTACAAATGTTTTAATCAAATGCATCTACGCATCTGGATGTGTAGATGTGAGAAGGATGTGAGAAGACTTATAAAATGGAGGCACTGGAAATAATTTTGTTTTTTATTGCAGTTTCTTCTAGAGTTAAAGTTTTGTGGCTGAATTGACATAGCATATCACTGTAATAAAGAGACCAAAGGCTTAGCCTTTTGTAAATTTCAAATATAGGAAAGTCTACTAACCAATAATCTCAGACGTGAGAAAGGAAGAAGCTGCCTGGGTCGAAAGTGTCCCATGTTTCTATCAATTGTGAAGAGTCAGAGAGGCATCTGCTCCTTAAAACGCAGCACTCCTGGGCCTAGTCAGAAGGAGTAGGTGCTGTGGTGGCATGAGTACGGCCAGGGGTCAGGAATTGGGTAAATGTCTGAGTCTGTCACTTCCCAAATTGTGGCCACAAGAGGTCACAACCTCTGAGGAACACTGGTTCCTCCATCTGTGAAATGAAGAACATATCACCCAGTAGATAGGGATGCTGCAGAGATCAACTGGAATTAAAACAAATAATATACTAGGCACAAAATTTATGCTTTTTACTTTCTTTTATAAAATTTTCTAAAAAAATCTCTTACTTTCAGTAACATTTACTTAAATAATAAATATGTAACATTATTGCAGTTGTTTTGTATTTCCCCTTTCACTGCTAATACTTTTGTACACCTCTGATTTCATTATTTTTCTTGGGTACGCACTACTGATGGATAAATCATTTCTATCATGGCCAAATCTCCTTATGCCAGATTGCTGGTAGTTAAATCTAGTCACCCTAATTCCAGCAAAATCCTATACAGAGTTTTCTCAAACCCTCATATGTTTCAACGTTAATGTAACCTAAATTCCTCTGTATGGTATGCATGCGATAAGAACAGAATTTGGTATAAAACTTTTGAGAAGGTTCAGAATCCTAGAATCTCAGAGCCCAAATGAAATGCAATGTAACTACGCTAAACTTTTCAACTGAACGGTGCATCTTACAAGGGTACATGTGAAACTTACTAAATGTAGAATATAAATGTCTTAACACAATAACTAAGAAAATGCCAGGAAGGCTATGTTAACCAGTTTGATGAAAATATTTCAAATTGTATATAAAACCAGTGTCTGGTGCCCCATGATTGCATTAATGTACATAGCTATGATTTAATTAAAAAAATAAAATAAAGGTCAGAAAAATTAGAGATTTGACCATAGCCAGACAAAGAAGAAACTAAAAAGTATTTTTTAATAAAACTGAATACCAAAAATATGTCACTATGTCAAATATTACAATAAGAGAACTCAGAGTATACCTTTTTTTTTCTTTTTCTTTTTTTTTTTTATTGTTGGGGATTCATTGAGGGTACAATAAGCCAGGTTACACTGATTGCAATTGTTAGGTAAAGTCCCTCTTTATACCTCCCTTTAAGTAACAAAAATTCTCAATTTTAGCTTCAAAAGTCCTTCCATAACAGTTTCAAAATACAGATAGATAAGCTTCCACACTACCCCTGGTGCTGCATTAGCAGAACCAGGCCATCTATACTTTGAGAACCTCTTCTCAATGTAATTGTAAGGGACATCCAGCACTGACGACCACTGACATAAAACATTAGGTTCTACTCTCCTAATCCATAACATTACCTTCTTTGGGTACCATTTACATAAATTACTTCATCAAAGAGCATTCAGAACTTCTAAAAGAAAATTTTGCTCTCTCAATAAATCTGAAATGACTTCGAAAAGATTAAGATTTTGTGTTTCAACAGAATATGTAAAAGAATGTACTAATCACAAAAATTAAAGTTCTGCGGGGAGAAGTAGCAGCCAAGGAAAGATTCTTCTCCATTTATGGATATGAGGGCTATCATCATATATTACACATACAGAATTAAAGCAGGATCAGGAAAATAGATTTTAAACATGAAATTACAGAATGCTCAGTAGGCAACTGGCCTCTAATAATAAACTGATTTTAACTTAGCATGTATTTTAGTTTATAGACCCAAATCTGCACGAAAGGAACAAGCAACTGTACAAATTACTGGGGGTGGGGCTTGTTTCCACTTTAAATGTGTTAACAGTGCTCAGTTATAAATATAAACCAAAAATTCAAACAGCACCTTCCAACAGGCATCTATTGAGTCTGCACCCAGCAATGTGCCAGGTGCCATAAGGGATTTAGAACACATCAGCTCCAGTCTTTGAGCAACCTAATCAATATGAAAGAGCAAGAATTAAAAAGTAGCACAAAATAAAGATCTTTTACTACATATATAGATACATACAGACATAAGCACAGGTTTATATGATACATGGCTGTTTCTATCTGATGGTTCAAAAAAGCCATCTGTAATAACTTCTCATCTCTATAAAGGAGAAGGCTAGTTTCCCCCTTATGGGGCAGACTAAGATAAGGTTAATAAATTCTGCTCATCCTCTGCTAGTGATGCTTTAAAACTTTTTAAAAATCAATTTTATTGAGATATATTTACATCTAATAAAATAATGTACCCATTTTAAATATGCAGTTTATGGGCTGTGGAAAATGTGCACCCCTGGATAATCACCACTATGATCAACAAATGTAACACATGGATCCCTACAAAAATAAATCCCCTTCAAAATCATCCTGTCACTCTAGATTAGTTTTGTCTGTTCTAGAATTTCTTATAAATTGAATCACATAATATACAGTCTTTTTTATTCAGACAACATAACACTTTTAAGATTCATCCATGTTACTGCATATATTGGTAATTCATTCCTTTTTATTGTCAGGTTGCATTCCATGGCAAAAATATTAAATAATTTGCTTATTCCGTCAACATGTAGGTAGGTATTTGAGTCACTTCTGAGTTTCAGTTATTATGAATAAGACTACAGACTGTGAACATTTGTGTACAAGTCTTTATGTGGACGTATGTTTTCATTTCTCCTGAGGATAGGCCTAGGAATAAAATGCATGTTTGACTTTATAAAAAGTGCCAAATAAGTAGTTTTTTTTTTTCTGTTTCTTCTAGTGTCCCTACAGTGATTTTGCAAAGACACATTTTGACCTATATTTTTATTCCTTTTATAACATGACAATGGTGTAATTCAGAAGCAAAGAACCAGCAGAAATGACCACATAAGATGCAAAGGGTCAGAAATAGGGTGAGACAAAAGGAACGACACGTGTGACAGTTTTACGTAAGGATATGCAATAATACGAAAGATTAAGATGAAATTGATGCTTTCACTTGTACACTGGATGGGAAGCAGCAGTCTGAAGTGGCATAAGTGAGCCTGGTTTATTGAGACACATACAGGACTGTTCTGCTCTTCTCTGTCATCCTTTTGCATGCTGGTTAAACATGTCAAATAAGTAGTTACATCACTTTTACTTTCCCATTAGCAAAGTATGAGAGCTGAAACTGCTCCACATGCTTGTTAACACTTGGTATTGTCAGTATTTTAATTTTAGTCATTGCTGAGAAGAAAAAGTGGAAACTAATGCTTCAAGAACACTAACTACAGAGACATCTTGGTACAGAAGCACTTGCTTACCATTCAAGAAGTTAATCTGCAAGTCCAGTGAGAAACACTAAAATCTTATCCCAAGATTCCATGAACTAACTGGAAAGATTATTTTTCTCTTTCTAGAATTACAGCAAAACAACCCAGCAAAGAACATCTTATTTCCTCTACTTTAGCACCCTTTTTGGATGCCCGCAAAGGATATATACCTTACTCTGAAAATAAGGAGTCTTACAATGGACCTCTAAACTTTCAGATTATAAACTGTGCTAGATACTGGGGGGGAAAAAAAATCACACGAAAAAACATTAGTAAAAGACACTGGATATACATAAAACACTCATGCCCAGGTGTATACATGGCAAGCTTGTAAACTCGTAAGATTTCTCCCTTCTTTTTTTATAATTTAATGCTTCCTGCTGTTTGAAGAGTAGTTAAAAATAATTTGCAAATACTGCCCTAGTTTGGACAAAGTTTGCCTGTTCAAAATGCATAGCTGGTTTTCACCAGCCAAACCACAATGCTTCAAGGGCCTGGCCTCCCAGAAAGCATAGGCAGTTCACACTAATGGCAGGAAGAAGCCTGTGATTACTGGTCTCTGCTTTCATTTCATAGCCTTTCCATGTGAGCTGAGCTACAAAGAGGTCATCCCTAGATTGAATAGGAGAAAAGGAGAAATTCAAAATCCTGCTTAGTCTTTTAATGAGGCTGCCATTCCCTCTGCCTGGAATGCCCTCTCACCCACACAATCCTCTTTTCAAAACCAGTGAAGCCCTACTTTTCTTGAAGCTCTTGCTTCTCCCAACCAGGCCAGATTCTCCTCCTACATGCTTTCACAACACTGTATTTTTCTTTTTTAACCTCATTAGTTTATAATTATGCTAGTTTAAGTGAGCAACTTGCTAATTTCTATCGCTTCTTCCCTACCAAATTAGGTAACCTGCACGAATTTTTCTCATCGCTGGACTCCCAGCACCTAGAAAGCTCAGCACATGAAAAGTACTGAGTAAATATTTGACTAATTAACTAAAACACTCATCAAAGATGAGACTGACATGCCTGTAAGCTTCACATAAATTAGGAAAAAAAGGCAGCTGCTTCTTTGTCATTTATGAGAAAACTCAAACTGCAGGAAAGTTGGGTGTCAAAGTACCCTGGCCTTCTCCTGCTCCAATTTCCACTATACTGCTTGCTTCTATACCTACTTTATCGATCGATACCTACTTTATCAATCTATCCTCTCTAAATTTAAAACCAGGGAAAAATATGAAGACTTTTGAACAAAAGATTTTCCTGCATTAGAATGCAACAAGAAAGCAATTCTCATAGTTTTAGACATTAAACCTGAAGATTTGGGCAATTTGTAAAGGAAATGCAGTTATCCAGTAAGTCCCAGGCCATTATCTTCTATGACCAGGGAAATGGTTATGCTATTTCCCTTAGATGAAGTTGTTAGCATCCCCATATCCTCTTGCAGACTTCATGACCCAAAATAGGCAGACAACAGCATATACCTAAACTGCAAACAAAACTATTCTCTTTCAATGATTAGGTATGTGCTAGGCTTCTCATCCACCTTTCTTTCAATGATTCATCTGAATGAAATATTGAGAGAACAGAGTTTAAAAAATTAGAACCACTATGTGTCCATGCTCAGCTGATACTCAGCCCAAGCACAAAACAAAATTTATTATAAGGTATTATATTCATTATTTGTACAAGCAGAATCTGAATTTAAGAATAAGGAAATGCATTTAAAACCCGAGTTTCGTTAGCAAAATATTAGGAAGGTATTAGGAAAGGTTACTTTTGTCTTTCATTTAGTCATTAGATATTAACTGAGCTCCCACTCTATGCTGGGCAATGCATAGCACACTAAAGAAATACAAATATCTCCTAAAAACAACCAAATTTTATTAACCTAATCTTTATTTGGGAAAAATAAAGAGAGACTAATGTTTCCACATCAATTCTCTCTATGCATTTAAATAAAAGCTTTCTTCTAACCACTGAAAAGTTGTTCCTACCAAAGTTGTATGTTCTTGTTTCATTCTAATTGAAGATATAGTCTTTTAAATTTACATGTTCTTTCCGGTAAAAAAAAAAAAAAGTTCTTTTTAACCACAAAATAAATTCTAATAAACATAAATGATCAGATGCTTAATTTTTTAAAAAGCTAAAAATGGTCCAAAAAAAATAAAATTTTATTTCCAAACCACAAGTGAAGGAAATAATAAAAGATGAATTAAGGTCAACTTAAATCTTCCATTGCCACACTACGGGAAATATTATCAGAGATATTACAAATGCCTCAGATGCTCAGATTAGCATCACCTATAACTCCAAGGAAATGTATCCAAATTTTATCTCAAAAATCTTAGCACGAATCCACAGTAAATCCCACAGATCTTCTACAATCAGAAACCAGTGAAGAAACAGCAAGAGAAAAAAAAAAAATCCAACAAAATTCAAAGCTTAATAAAGACAGATGCTTCTTCCCGACAAGGCAATGGCTGTCAGGCAAAGCAATGATTTGTGAACTAAACTGATTTTCTCACATTCCATAGGTGCCAACATTTATCTTGAGACAAGCCCTTACTGATTACTGGCAGCTGTCTGGAAAAACAAAGCCAATGAAACTCAGAGTGCTAGTAATCAAAATTGCCCAAATAACAGGAATTGTTTTAAAACAAAAACTCCAAAGGACAGCTCCTCTGTCAGTATCCTAGTATAGACAAACATGTGTGCCCTATACAGAAGCTCATAACGAACTGAAAAATAAATTAAAACTGAACTTCACTACCTTTCTAATACATGGCAACCTCAAAAATAGAAGTTGCCACAAGTAAAGAAAACAGAGAAAGAGGGAAGGGGGACAGACAAGAAGATGTGACGAAACTCACACGTACAATCCCCCAGATACTCACAGTTAACCGTTTTAAAATAACTTTGTCTTAATAACGTTAGTATCTAAGTTTTCATTACCTGACAGGCAGATATAAGTTAAGTATTCGCCTTGACCCCCAGTTGCCAAGAAAGGAATCTTTTTCTTGGTCCTCCTCTTGACTTGGACAGCTCCCAGCATCCTTTCATCCAGAGGTGCAAAAATTTCCTTGCTGATGGCAGATTTGGCACTCATCGTAGGACAAGTGAGGAGGGCACGCAGTGAATTTTCTAAAGCAGAAAAAGAAAGAATTGGAATCAACAACATTGTAAGAGGCCATATAAAAATGAGTAGCAAGCTGATTTATAGGTGAAATAATTTTCAATTTGCAGTTTAATCTCTTACTTGAAATGCATTATATTAATAGAAACATTAAAATCAAGCTCTTCATATTTGTAGTAACTATGAAAAAGTGAAAACAAAAAAGAAATACTTATTTACTCTCTGACAATACCAGATGCGATGTGAGATGAGCAGCATGAAATGTGATAAAGAAAGTTTGTTCATTTCTATCCCACTGTACCTAACTTGAAATGCCAAGCAGTATCCACCCTGCTCAGTCAGGAGTGTGATCTCACACTTCCACTCGAGAAGTGTTTCCACTGCCCCACAATCCTTAAAGTCAAGTTCTTCATACTCCTCAAAATATCCTTTACCGCTAATACGAATCCATTTCCCTAATTCTATTCATAGTTGGAAATAATATCTTCTCTATAATAACTAGACATATAATAGAAGGCCATTCAATGAATACCCTTCTGTTGCCTTTGATTAGGCTACGTGACAAATTCTTATGTATCAGCCTCTTTCAATGGGCCCAACTTTCCAGTGCTCTTCTGCATCTAGCTGCCATGCTTTGGACACTCCACAAATATCCACATTCTCCTTCAGCCAAAGTGAACACAGAATTCTAAAAAAGTATCTAACGAATGCTAAGTATTTTGGAAATGTTACCCAGCAGTTCCTGCATGCCATGCTCCTGTGGTTAACTGGCAGTGGGTGCCTAATAATTAAGAAATAAAGCAGCATGTTGCTGACTCACAGTGAGTCCCTCCAAAACTTACACATGCACAATCCCCATGTTATATTTAGTCTCCTAAAACATGTACCTCCCTAATGATTGTAACTCTGCTTATTTGTGTTTGTTTATGCTCAAGGTCAGTCTGAACTCTGTCATCCAAAAAGCTCAACAGTAACTGGAGTAAAGTCCATTTCTACCCTATTCTACCATCCTAGTCATGAATGTTCTCTCCCTTAATCACTGACAAATTTGCGTTCAGGCAAGTAAAAAAAAAATCAGAATTAAAGCTTCAGATGGCACCTATGGCTTGGCCATGCAGGTTGTGCAGAGCATCGAGGGATGCTGCATGGTGATCAACAGGGCGTCTATACATAGCACAGCAGCCCAGAGAGCTGATCAGATTGCTGTGAAGCAAAAAGAGCCAACTGGTAAACAGACACCTACTATGTGCCACCTTCATGCTCAGTTATAGCAGGGAAAGAAGAAGTAATTGAGGTTTTTATTCTATAGACATTATAGATCAATACCTAGATTTATTTGTGCTTTGATCACTGCATTTTATCCCTGGCATCAAGGTTCTTCACACTGGCTAAGAACAAAACTAGAATAGCATAGGGGGACCTGTTTTTCAGTGTGCTGACGACTAACTGATATGCTGTGATTTCCTGTAAGTTAGCAAACAGAATTCCCCCCAGTGTGCTTTATCCCAAGACTTTCAACTAAGCAGAGTGTTGTAATTTAGCAGGAACATTTTTCAGAAAGAGAGAAACACACACTAGTTCTTTTCTGGATCCAAGAACTGTCACCTCTCACCATTTGGGGACATATACAAAAAAAAGAAAGCCAATGAGAGCCCAGCGACTTTGCCCACTGCATAAGCAAAGCAGAAAGAAGCCACAGTCCCAACCCCATCAGGTACTCTCTGACCACTACCTTCCCAACTGGCACGGCTTTTGCCTTTTCATCTCAGGTTCACATTTTTTCTAAAACTGTAGTTAAAAGAGATAGAAAGCTATCATTTTATTGTATAAAATCTATCAGATGGTAGGAAAAGAAATGTGCATGTTTTACCACAATCTTAGGAAAGTCTGTTCTTTTGAAAAACTGGTGAGACATGGAAATGACATTTCCATTTTGTTTTTTATAGTGATATTCAGTGACCAAAATTTAAAAAAAAAAACTTAAAAATGAGTAAAGATAAAACCAGTAACATTACTACACACAAATGTTAGAATCAAACAAGCTTGGGTCCAAATTATAGCTCCAACATCTATACCGGTGCGATTTATGAGTAAATCTCTTAAAACTGCAGAGCATCAATCTACTACCTATAACATGGAGATATCTTCACCTACTTTCTGGAACTGAAGAATTAAATGAAAAAATATGTACTTATTCCACTGCCTGAATTTAAAAATGTATATGAAAGTGGCAAAACTTGTACTGATTTTGCTACTAAGATATGTAAAATAAAAGGCCCTCTGAACTTGTAGCAAGTGAGTAAATGAAGCAATCTGTACCATAAGGTATGTGTAAAAGTGAAAACCAACTTAATTTACCAAAGCCTCACCTTCCTCACTTGTGGGTATGAGACCTTCTACATTTGGATAAATGATCTCTCATATGGAAGGTTCTGTACTAAATGTAACAAGGATGAGGAATTTAAAGGTGTCATCCTCAGGAAACTCATGCTATCATCAGACTCACTCTGTGAAATTACTGAAAGTTTTTCTTCAGGCCAATGGTATTAACAGGCCAGTGTGGAGCACACATGTCTGTTTTTAATGTCATTGTGGAATGGTAATGGACAGTAGATTAGAAGCAAATGAATCAGGAAGTAAAAAGGATATTGTTGTAGGCAAAAATTCTATGGCAGTAACTTAGAAGAATGTCTCAAATCTGCTTGTGCATCTGAAAGTAGCATAGAAAACTTTCCAAAAATGCAGACTCCAGGGCCACTCTTTGATGCCCACCAAATCAGAATCCTGGGATCTGAATTTTAAACAAATCTAACTTGTTTTCATGCAGCCATACCATCCTTCTGCCACCTAATTTAAAAACTGCTAGCCCAGAGAACTAAAGTCTGGACTAGAAAGGTGATGATGGAAAGGGAAAGACTGAATCACTTCAGAAAAGAATATAAGAGTAATGAATTTTTTTTCTCCTAATTTAACCAAGCAGCTTTATCAAGACTTACATCTTACAGTTGGTAAATCAATGTCTGGGCCCAAGTACCTTATTGCAAAAAAATAAGATGAACACAGCAGCAATGGTGCACCAATGACCACTAGTTACTTCAATCCCCACCACCCCCTGGAAGCTTTTTCTTTTCCTGGTCCACAGCCTCTATAGGATATAATTACAAAGCTTTTTCATCCAAGAAACCAACCTACAATATGATTTGCAAGTCAAAGCAGTTGATAAGCCTTAAATGTTAGTTGCAGGAACTAATCATAGTTAGCTTTGATCTTTCTCAAGGCCATTTTTGTGTGTCGTCTTCTCACTTTGAGCCACCTCATCCATATACATCCATTTTTGTTAGTACATGGCTACTGTAGTGACATGGCCCTCCACCACGCAAACAACCAGAAAATACCACTACGCTATAGGGTAGGAGTTGCAAATGCAAATGACATTTGTGTAAGATATCTTTGTCCTCCAGCATCACATTTTTGGTTTCCTATAGTGGAAATGACATGCATTATTTGCCTCTGTAATCAGAAGACTAGGAGGAGTGGAAGGGACTTCAGCAAATTAAAAATTGCCATTGTCAAGGCATTCATTACCATGTAGATGGTTCTAGGAAGATATAGACTACAGGCATTAAATATTTCTCATCTCAGAACAAAGAACCTCTTGATGAGACAACAGTGCCATCTATTCAGTTTAATACTATCAGACACATGTATTTGATCCATCTAACTTCATTAACTTCTCAGTTCTGATCCACATTTAACATGCTATCTTGTAATCATCTGTGCCAACAGAAGTACTTTGGACTGTGTGAGAGTTACACTCCCCCTGGTAAGTGCGAAATCAGGAATTTTAGACATCAGCCTCAGAAGCTAGTTAATGTGACTCCACACCAAGGCAGATGCACTCAACGTGCTGAAACCAAGGTTCAGGTCTGCAACCTGAAGGGCCAAGGTGATGTCACCTGGAAGACTTTTGAGGAGAATCAGCTGGTCCACTCGAGGCATAGGAATTCCGGTACGGTGAACTCTAAGAATTCAGAAATAGGATTATCTAAAATTGGACTTCTGTGCATCGCCACTTTATTTTTGAAATTGTGCAAATGCAACTTTGACCCCTGTGTATAATCTGACAATACTAATCAAGCATCCAGCTCAGACTGCCTGTTGACTTTCAACCCACATATCTAGCTGAAGATTGAGTATTACCACTGAGAGTTAACCTAAACTCTTCTTCCTCCCTCAAACACTCTGACCTCTTAGTCCTATGGATCTGAGTTAATATTTCTGGACTCTACCACTTTGTCTTCATTCTAATTTCCTCTGCCTTAATTTGGGGCTTCATCATCCCTGTCCTGAATGATTCTGATGCCCCCTATAGAAGGATCCAGTACCACTTCCATATCACAGTCAATACTCTGCACTGTCCAGAATAATATTCCAAAGGATGAATATGAATAAAGCTTCACTGTATTTCATTGTTTCTTCTCTATGCCTCAGGCCTTGACAAAGAAACACAATTATCTTAACAAGGAAAAGATCAATGTTGTAAATGTCAAAATCAAAGTAGAGAAATGTTAAATTACTTTGCTTAAACTCCACAGAATATAAATACTAAATGCTAGAAGTCTGATGTCTTTACACAATCATGAAATCTAAAAATTTTAATTTTGCTCCAAGATCCTAAATGTTACCACATAGTCAGAAATTATGCATTTGTTATGCAAGACAACAATTAGTTTTATTTCACATTAGGACCAATGAGATAATTTCAGGTCAATTTTTTTTGTTTGTTTTTGTTTTGTTTTGTTTTTGAGACAGAGTCTCACTCTGTCACTCTGGGTAGAATGCCATGGAGTCATAGCTCATAGCAACTTCAAATTCTTGAGCTCAAGTAATACTCTTGCCTCAGCCTCCTGAGTAGCTGGGACTACAGGCACCTGCTACAACACCTGACTAGTTTAAAAGACAGGGTCTCCTTGCTCTTGCTCAGCTTAGTCTTGAACTCCTGAGCTCAAGCAATCCACCCACTTTGGCCTCCCAGAGTGCTAGGATTACAAGGGTGAGCAACCAGGCCTGGCCTTAATTTCTGGCCAATTTAGCTCCTTTATAAATGTTTACTTAAGGCAGCATTGCTGATTCTTAATATACAAAATTTTTACTTAGATAACATTACTCATTGATAAGATAGCTCTCAAGATGAAAACTTTAGGATATGTCATGTAAGCATGTGAGTACACAATAAATTAGATAAAAATTTTAGTCCACCAGTCAATTTTTCCATGTATTTCAACTACTATTCATAACCGATATTTCTTATAAGTAAAATCTAAAAAGACAGTCAGATACACCAGTAGACGAGACAGATAACATCAATGATAACATTCAAAGTTTAAAAGTGCAATTGCTACAAGTTCAATCATTCTTTTTGGGTACAAACAATGAGGACTACGGAATGGCTTGCAATGAAGAGAAACCAGATGTGAATAGCAGACCAGGAGCACAGAGTTAAGGCCTCACAGCTTTACAAAATTGGGACTAAATTAATAAGCATACAGAAAAACATCTAAAAACATACTTGAAGAAACCAGAAACTTCTAAACAGGAAAAACAAAAAGACTCCACATGTGGCAGACACTCAGTAAAGCCTTATTGGAATGAATCACTGAAGTTTGCATAGCACTTTATGATTTACAAAGCATTTCCACATTCAATCCCAAATGTACAATCAAAATAGCCACTAAATGAATCTTCCAAAGTTTGCTTCAAGACTATAAATTTGAATCCTTAAATACATGTTTTTAGGAATAGTAAGCTATGTCATTTTTACCCCACCCCATTGGTCTAAAGATTATGAGGAAGTGTTATAATGCCTCTCTCACAGAGATTAATATTAAAGTTGGAGCCCTTGGAACTGGCAACTCTACTATAAGAGAAAATGGTGTGAGCACTCACACGTGTATGTGTACCGTAGATGCATGCTTATCTGTGCTTATCTGAGAGCACAACATCATTAACAATCTGAATAGTTATTGATCTTATAGACTAAATACAATACAGACCATCCACCTATGAGAAAATCTATAAATATTGACTGAGAAAAGTGACCATGAAATACAGGGTGAAAAAAAGGTTACAAAACAGAAAATGTGCTCATAAGTGTATAAGGATATGTATGCACTTATATGCAGAAAGAGACATCTAGAATAAAGTTTTCCAAAATGTTAATGATTATCTCTGGATTTTGAAAATAGTTCAGAGATTCTTCAGGACAGCATTCTCACTCCACTATAATCATACTAGTGGGCTCTGTCAGCATCATGGTTTTGAAGGATCCTCCTTCGCCCCAAACTGGAGGACATCAATATAATCTCATTGTGATCCAATTATCAGGCTTCCCTATTTCCTTTTCAAACTCCAGTCTAGACATAGTGTTGAGAACATCAAAGTGAATTAGTAAACTCCCACCCTCAAAGAGATGTGAGAAACAAGCAAATACTGTGAATAACTGGCCAGGAAGACGTGCTCGTGAGAAGAAAACGGCATCCTTTGTCTGACCAACTGCGGCTCCCCACCAGGGCTGGTGGCCTGGTGAACAGAGCACCAACTGCCTGTGAGCTTGTGCTCATGCTCTGGGAAAGCTACCTCTGGAGCAGTACAACAAAAACAAAACATTTCTAGTCCTAATGTTTAACTTTTTAAGACAGGAAATAAGAAATCTCCTTTCCACTATCAGACTACCAAATAGTAGGAGACTCGATTAGCTGCTTTCTTTTCCCTGTATGTACTAGCTCTCCATGTAGGAGACATTATGCTCATGGGATTAATTCTCTGAGCCTGACTCATATCTACTTCAATGATAAACCTAGCCTAGACGATTTTCAACTCCTCTTTCTTTGTTTATAGGTTCAGTAAGCACATTCTTCTTGTAGGTTTAGTATACAAAGAACAAACCATGGTCTATACCACCTAGACTACAAGACATGCACATGTACAAGTTTAAGTCTGACCAATCAAATTAGTTCTACAGCACCCATGTACCCATTCTATGTAACAGGTAGAAATAAATTACCAAAGGGAAGGTCAGGCTGGAAAGCACTCATTGCTATGTCATGGATTATGACAATTTTATCAAATCAATATGTTAGACTATCCTTAAAAGGTGAACTGAACTGTATCAAAATAAGCAAATAAAAAGAACAAAGAGCAATAAGAGAAAACAAAGTAAAAAGAGCTTAAACTGTTGGCATTCACCAATTTTTTTCTGAACACTCATGTCATCATGGTGCTGAATAGCTGGTTGGCAAACTAAGAAAATGATGCATTGGCTTGAGGGCATCCCTGATAGTAGATGGCACTGGTAATAGCAAAATTGATTCCAGCCCTGTTCAAAACAGACGAAAGCCACACAAGAATCAACTTAACATGAAAATAAAGAATTAGGTGCCACGTTTTATACTACTTGCTGAATAACTACTTTGCTGCACTTATAGTGCAGAAAAGAAAGAAGAGGGTAAAAGCACTAAACCCATACATCAAAGGAGGCGGAAGATTTAGGTAGTGGTTCAGATATTTTCCCCTTAAGGGAAGGTTTGACTAAAAACAAAGACCACATGACTCTCTTAATAGATGCAGGAAAAGCATTCAATAAAATTCAGCATCCTTCTCTAATTAAAACATTTAAGAATATAGGCATAGATGGCACATTTCTTAAACTGACTAAAACCATCTATGACAAACCCACAGCTAATATTTTACTGAATGGAGTAAAACTGAAAGGTTTTCCACTTACAACTGGAACCAGACAAGGTTGTCCTCTATCACCACTGCTATTCAACGTAGTGCTAGAAGTTCTAGCCAATACAATCAGGCAAGAGAAGGAAATAAAAGGCATCCAAATGGGGACAGGAGGTCAAACTCTTGCTCTTTGCCACTGATATGATCTTATACTTAGAGAACCACAAAGACTCAAATACAAGACTCCCAGAAGTGACCAAAAATACAGCAATGTCTCAGGATACCAAACCAATGTCCACAAATCAGTAAATTTGTATATGCAATAACAACAAATATGAGAAGCTAATCAAGGACACGATTCCCTTCACAGTAGCTTAAAAAAAAAGAAATACCTAGGAATATACCTAAAAAAAAAAGAGGTGAAGGAGCTCTACAAAGAAAATTATAAAACCCTAAGAAAAGAAATATCAGAAGATATTAACAAATGCAAGAACATACCATGCTCATGGTTGGGCAGAATCAATACTGTCAAAATGTCTATACTTCCAAAAGCAATCTACAGATTCAATGTAATCTCCATTAGAATACCATCATCATACTTTCAAGATTTGGAAAAAAATAATTCTTTATTTTACATGGAACCAGAAAAAAAATATATAACCAAGGCAATTCTTAGTAATACAAGAAAACTCAGTGGTATCTCTCTACCAGACTTTCGGTGATCAAAACAGCATGGTATTGGCACAAAAAAATAGAGACACTGCTATTTGGAACCAAACAGAAAATCATGAGATGAAACTAACATCTTATAGCCACCCGATCTTTGATAAACAAAACAAGAACATACTCTGGGGAAAAGAATCCCTATTCAATAAATGATGTTGGGAGAACCGGATAACCATATGTAAAAAACCGAAACTGGACCTGCATCTCTCACCACTTACAAAAATTGATTCAAGATGGATAAAAGATTTAAACCTAAGGCATGAAACAATAAAAATTCTTGAAGAAACTGTGGAGAAAACACTTGAAGATAATTGGCCTGGGGAAAGACTTTATGAAGAAGACTTCCATGGCAACTGTAACAACAATAAAAATAAACAAATGGGACTTAATTAAACTGAAATGCTTCTGTATAGCTAAGGAAACCACCGAAGCAAACAGACTACTTTCAGAATGGGAAAAGATATTTGTATATTATGAATCAGATAAAAGCTTGATAATTAGTATCTACAGAGAACTCAAATTAATGAACAAAAAAGAGCCAACAATCCCATATATCAGTGGGCAAGAGACATGAATAGAACTTTCTCTAAAGAAGACAGATGAATGGCTAACAAACATGAAAAAAATGCTCATCATCCCTAATCATCAGAGAAATACAAATCCAAACTACCCTGAGATATCATCTAACCCCAGGGAGAAAAGCCCACACCACAAAGTCTGAAAGCTACAGATGCTGGTGGTGTCGTGGAGAGAAGGGAACACTTTTACACTGCTGGTGGGACTGCAAACTAATACAGCTTTTTTAGAAGGAAGTATAGAGAATCCTTGAAGAACTCAAATTAGACTTCCCATTTGATCCTGCAATCCCACTACTAGGCATCTATCCAGAGGAAAAAAATCATTTTATCATCAGGAACATTTGCCCTAGACTGTTTATCTCAGTTAAATTCACAATTGCCAAAATGTGGAAACAACCTAAATGCCCACCAACCCAGGAATGGATTAACAAGCTATGGTATATGTATACCATGGAATACTATTCAGCCCATAAAAAGATGGAGACTTTACATCTTTTGTATTAACCTGGATGGAGGTGGAACACATTCTTCTTAGTAAAGCATCACAAGAATGGAGAGGCAAGAATCCTAGGTACTCAACTCCAATATGAAGGCCGTAGATGAGCTAATACAAGGGGTGGGGTAGGGGAATAAGGTAGCAGGGAGAGGGAAGGAGAGGGATGGAGGTCACAGTATATGCCACACCTCTTGGGGGTGGGACATAAGTATAAGAGGGACTTTAATAAATGCAACCAGTGTAACCTAATTCTTCGTACCCTCAATGAATCCCAGACAATAAAAAAAAAAAGACCTACTACTAAAAATAAAGAAACAAATAATAAATGTATAAACTCTCCAGCATGTATAAGATGAGCCTCTTACGTCAGATTCAGATCTTGGGTAAATTTTAAGTTTTTTGGATTTAAACTAATTCTGTCTTGGAACAAATTTCAACTACAACACTGAAAAAATGAGTCTTTAAAGAGAACTTCATTTTTTTAGTGTATAAAACTTTTAAAACCCCAAGATATAGTTGAAACAAGTTTACATGTTTCCTAAAATTTTTTAAATGAGAGCAAAATTTCTTCAAAATATTCTTAAAATTTAACGTCAATTTTAAAATATTTCCTACTTGAATCCCTGATGTGGAGAAATACACCAATTTACCATTTCTTGGGAGAGCGTCATTGAGTTTCCTGGAATTGATATGTCATCAGTGCTATACTCTGCAGAAAGTCTTCCAGAGTAGTGAGGGGAACAGAAGAAATACGATGGTTTGAGGGCCCACTTTCCATGACCTTAACCTTGTGGGTTTAAAAGGCAAGACACACTAATATGTTTTCACCTTAGAGGGGAGAAAAGGTCTATTTTACAGATGAGGACACTAAAACTCAGAGTGGGTAAGTAAAGTAAATGGTCCTATATTACACAGCTGTTCAATGGAAGAGCAGGGATTTAAACCTAGGAAGCATGATTCCAGAAGCGTCTCTGTGCTTCCTTGCTATGTCACATTGAAGAAACAAGAAAGGCAGGAACAGGTGAGACAGGAGTGCATTCTAGGTAAACTGACACAAAATTCCAGGGCTTCGAAGTTCTACCTC
Organism: Nycticebus coucang; assembly: GCF_027406575.1. Taxonomy (NCBI): domain Eukaryota; kingdom Metazoa; phylum Chordata; class Mammalia; order Primates; family Lorisidae; genus Nycticebus; species Nycticebus coucang. The sequence goes on along the minus strand of NC_069785.1, from coordinate 29,169,923 downwards.
TGATCAGCCTCACTTTCTGTGGACAAAAGATACTGTTATTACCCCTGCCCAGCAGCTACAAAGATAACGAATTAGCCTCTAGCTTGAAGTCACTTTCTGGGTATCTGTTCATCTCAGGTGTGCATGTCATGCTGTTCAGTTGGCAAAGAAAACTGCACAGTCTCCTTAGGATACATTCTTTTGATTCCACAAATGAAACTGGGGAGTTGACAATGCATTAGCTGAAAGAGTCTACACAGATCTGTCTCCACAGAGGGACAATGCCCACCACAGCCTCATCACAGCTGTTTGCCACTCTCCTTTCAAGACCAGCAGTTTGCAACAGAAGTCAACTCCTGAGAAGATCTTGGATGACTGCTATAAAAGCAGTTTTATGAACCTTGTAGGCTATTTTCCAAACTGGAAAAGGCTTAAATATGAAAGGCACATATTTCAAAGGTTTCTGCTGGTTCTTAAGGGAAACTCCTCTTTCCACTTCCTTTGTTGTATGACCCCCCTCTGGCATTTCAAAAACACAGCCTGGACCCTCCTTGTTACCTCTCCCCTCACACTCTTTCTGTGCCTTCTATCTTTTGCTGCCAGAGTTTCAAACAACCCGAGCTTCACAAATTTAAAAGGCTGGGGAAGGGACATTTTATCATTTCATTTTACTGAGAATGATCTCTGTAAGATCTTCACAAATGAGCCAACCAACAACCCCTATTCAACATCTTTTGGGGCCCTGCCCACCAGCAGCTTATATCTAAGTTGAAAAGCATGGGCAGGACAGAATTCTGGCATTTTTAAGCTTAAAAGTTTAACAGCTGGATGTGATACTGGTGATGGTCCATCTCACCCAATTCTCCCATTTAACTCATGAGGAAACCAAAGTCCAGAGGTTGATTCCAAAGTCATACCTATTCCAGGCCCTAGACCTATTCCTGTTGTCACGACCCACAGGAACTGTATTAAAGGGCCGCGGCATTAGGAAGGTTGAGAACCACTGCCCTGGACATTGTCTTCATCTCCACTTCACTACAATGCTCTTTCAGTTAAAAATGAAGAGAAGCATGAAATGATAACATGAAATATTATAGAAGTCCCAAGTTCGCCAAAGGTAAAAACAGGTGGTAAGTATGTTGAGAGAGCAAGGAGAAAAGAGAGAGAGAGAGAGAGAGAAAACATGATTAATCACGGGGAATCTTCTCAATTTTTTTTTGGGGGGGGATAGTATTTGGCATAAAATTAAGTGCTGGCTAGAACGTAATTTTAGAGTTTAGCTCATAGAGTCCTAATCCTTGATTCTTGGACTATCACCTTTTATCCCTTGAATTTTCACAGTTTATGTTTTCTCATTTCTCTGTCAAGGCCAAAAGCAATGATGGCCTGCCCAAGTGCAACAGGCTGGGGTAGTCCAGAAGCACAGAGTAACTTGGCCAAGTCCCAACCCACAGGCCTCTGTGCTGACCCCAACTAACAGGAGCCTCTCTGCAGTCTCAGTGCTCTGAGCCATTGGCAGAACACACCCTGGTGAAGTCACATGTGCCCTATCAGTCTAGGAATTAACATTCTGGTGTTGGTGGTCTACTGAAAGTACGTACTAACCACACCACTTGTTTAAGGAGTTCTCAGTACATATTCCAGGCCCTGGCAAACAACAGGGCAAAAAGATAGGAATCTGCCAGTTCTTGTCGCTGGAACTGCACCCTTCAAGCCTCAGTACAAAAACACCACCAGGTGCATGCAATCTGTAATCAGTGCTCTATTAAAGTACTCTCAGAAATGCTGGAATTATCCTGATTTCCACACACAGCTGCACAGGATCCCATAGGGTAAATGAAGAGTCTTTACAGGTTCACTTAAGACACCCCAGAAGCAACAAATTAGAATGCTTCAGTTAAGATCCAGTATCCACTGACAATAAAATCTCCATGTGTGTGGGATTGGTGGGTAGTTGGGCGTCCCTATGCTAAGTCTTGGGATGTAACAGAATAACCTACAAATTCAGGTCAGACTCAAGGTCCACATGCAAATGCAGGCTCTGCCCCATTCAATCAGCTCTTCTGTCATTCAATGTCAACCCCTTTTTAATCAGCACATTCCAGAAAATAACTAACTTCTGACCTAACTAGATGTGTAGTGTTTGATAGGGAAAACAAAAATCTGTTAATTGAATACTATCGTACCATGAACTCAATTACCACTAGTACAAGTTATTATATCAACAGACCATAAAGACATTCAAGCACTTGTGATCAGGATCGCCACCTAGAATGTGGGGGCCAAGATACAGTAGTCACTTCTTTGCTCCAACCTGACAAGATACGGGAAGGTAAGAAGTCTACACTTGTCATCAGAAGACCTGGATCTGAGATGTCTTTGCCTTTGCTTAGGCAAAATCCTACCTCTCTGAGCCTGCATCTTCATCTTTAAAATGGGATAGTGCCCTCCACTTCATAGGACTTTTGAGAAGGAATAAAAAGATCATAAAAATCAGCTCCCTGGGTCTGACTGCTCCCACCTGGGATGCCCAGTCCTTGAAAGGAAGACAGCACATCAGTGTGTCAGCTTATACTTGCAAAGGCATGTACATCACATTTGTATTTTACAAAGCCTTTCCTCAAGTGTCATCCTATTTCATCTTCCAAACTTGTGAAGGAGGCTATTATCGCCTCTCCTTGACAGGTAAAGAGAATGGATGTGTCTTTCTCCTACAGCCCTGTCCTATTCCCATTACTCTCACTGCCTCACCCTGTGGAACTGCTAATCTAAGCAGGAGAATAATGATGGGATCCAACTGAAGTGTGCCCCACTGTGTGTGAAGTGTTGTTACCCAAGGGAGATACATAGTAGGGTGGACATTTGAAAAAAAAAAAGGAAAAAACAGAAAATGAATACTTAAAGAGCAAAGCTGGGGTCAGACCATACACTCATTCAATGTGGCGGCACTGTCCTAGACATCCAGGACACTAAGACTTTCCCTTATGGAGCTTATGTTCTGGTGGGGAAGAACAATCAGCCAGCTAGCCAATCAGTGCAGCAGCTGAGATCAATATACACAGGTCCTGTGGCTTCAGTGATTAGGCAAAGGGATAAAAAATAATTGTGATAGTCATTCATCATTAACCATCGGACAGGTCCAGTAATGGGGGCCAAAGTGCTCCAAGCCTTCTGAGAGGCTATTCCTCTGGCCTGGACTGAATATTTCTGTCCTGGTAGATTCTGCTCCTTACTAACAGGGGTAACAAAGAAATATCATCTAGGGACAGGATGCAGCCTCACTCAGCAAGCATTTACTGAGTAACCCCTAGGACATGGGCTTTGTGTGAGGATTGGTGATCACAGACAAATTAGATATGCTCAAGGAAAAAATTTGCTGGTCAAGGAGAAAGACAAGGAAAACAGGCCACCAACTAGACTAAATGAAGAATCTGAAGTTGCTGCTTCACAGCAGCAGAAGACACAGGTACTGTTTAATCCTTCTGAGGCTGGTGATCAGAAGATACTTGCTATTAAGACTATCCTTGAAATGTAATTAAAGAATTTAATTAAGTCTGTCTGTGCAGATTATGCAAGCGTTACTTCAATGGGAAACCATAGGGAATGCTTCGGGAATGCTTAGCTCAGTGTGTGTGACCTAGTGACAGCAGTCCCCAAACTTTTTGGCACCACAGACTGGTTTCATGAAAGATAATTTTTCCACAGATGGGGTGTAGTGGGGAGAATATAACAGGAGGTGCAGCTCACGTGGTGATGATGGGGGAGCAGCTGTAAATACAGATGAAGCTTGGCGACCCCTCCCTGTTCACGTACTGCTCTCTGGCCTAGTTTCTCATAGATCACACTGCTCTGCAGCCGGGGACTTGGGGTCCACAGACCTAGAACATAAGTCTGCTCTGGTCTCTGCTGCCACCTGGAATCTGCAAGAGGGGTGTGCCCTCAACTCTGAGCCCAGGGACACAAACAGTCCCTGGGCTCAGGTGCAGTGCAGAGCAAAGTCTGCAGGGCATCATTTCTGTTCTTTCAGAACAGCAAGAAAAAGTGAACAAGTAGCATGGAGACATGACAGTCAAGAGGCGTCTGGGTCAAATACCAACTCTGCAAATATCCATTTGGCACTAAGTATTATTGGGAAGAACAGGGAGGTGGAAGGAAAACTACTTCAAAAATGCTCAGCCCCACGGGAGGCTGAGGCAAGAGAATCGCCTAAGCCCAGGAGGTGGAGGTTGCTGTGAGCTGTGTGACGCCATGGCACTCTACTGAGGGCGATAAAGTGACACTCTGTCTCTACAAAAAAAAAAAAAAAAATGCTCAGCCCCACCTGTAAAGTGGGAGGGGACAGACCTAAATGCATAAATAGTTTTGAAAGAACAAGTTTTCATGGCTCATGCACACTTTTATAAACATTTTATGCAAAACAGTTTTCTAGTTTCCTATAAAAGTTGGGAGTACCTGACAACACTAGGCCTGTGCCCCCACTATTTCTTCAAATCCACCAGTGCCCACCTCTCCAGACCATCCTTTCATCCAAACTGCGATTTCATGTGTGGTGACCTCCATCATCCAAGTTGCCCCATTTTTAACTAATTCATTCCTATCTGGTTACTGAAGATATAGTAGCTGATGTGGATGCTAAATTAACTAGCATAATTGGGAAAGTTGTAAGAATACATGTTTAGAAAGGCAGAATACAGGTTAAAAATAAAAGAAGGTACTGCTCACTGGGAGAGTAAAGCAGGGATCAAGAAATCATCAGGTCATTTTGGAGAAAATGAACAAGGACATCAAAATAAAAAGCAAGCCATTCATATCCCATAGTCATCTTAGAAGTTGTATAACTTTTCTAATTTATATTTTCCCTCTCTCTTTCTCTCAACATAGCAACTACTCTGATAAAGTGCTACACAGCAAGCTCTGGAGAGACAAACAAGGTGGAATGTGTGTTGAGGGGTGGAAAGGGGGCAGGATGGCAGTGGTCTCTATACAGCGAGCTGGTATGAACTTTTGGAGGACACTTCTTCAGTTAATGTTTATCAAAAGCTCTGAAAATAGGTATAACCTTTGCAATAGCAATTTTACTCCTAGGAATTTTGGCAAAGGAAATCATCAAACAAGTGTACAAAGATGCATACTCAAGAATATTTACTCACTCAACTGGTATTCTTGAAAAATACCAGCTTGGGGGCCGCGCCTGTGGCTCAGTCGGTAAGGCGCCGGCCCCATATACCGAGGGTGGCGGGTTCAAACCCGGCCCCAGCTGAACTGCAACCAGAAAAAAAAAAAAATAAAAAAATACGTTTAAAAAAAAAAAAAAGAAAAATACCAGCTTGGTAGTTTTCTCTCACTGATACGCTATTTAATCTCTATATAGAGAGAGATTAGAGAGTCAGTTTTCTACAGAAACTTGGGGGCCAAAACCTTATCTATGCACCTTTTCATCCTTTCAAACAGGCATGTCATTGAGTATTTATGTTTAAATCTGTGCTAGGAACTCAGATAAACAAGACAATTGCTGCCCTGGGACAGGCCCAGCGGGGTAGGCATTGTCAGGAGACTGAGTGTGCAAGGGCCCTCTTCATAACCACTGCTGTTTCAAGGACCATGGGCTTATAAGATCTGCATTTTGCTTTTTAAAAGAACTTTTATATCTAGCCTTTCTCTCATAGCCCCATGCAACAAACTTCTGAGATTTCTGTGTTCACCTTGAAAGTACCAGGAAAGCAATAAATTATAAAATTCCAAAGGATCATTCTGAGGACAATCATCATTTGCTTCAAAAGACCTTATACTAAACATCATTACCCAATTGGTCTGTTAATTTTCTGTGTCTTTCTATAACACAGAAATCCCCAGTGGCTCTGATTAGCTGTGTCCATCTGACAAGCGTATGGAACGGTTTCTCCTAAGACAGAGGTTCTCAACCTTCCTAATGCCGCGGCCCTTTAATACAGTTCCTGCAGGTCGTGACCCACAGGTTGAGAACCGCTGTCCTAAGGTAAGCCTACCTCAACCCAACTGCAGCCAGGAAGCCTTGACAAGACAGAATACAGCACTTGGAATCAGGAGCTTTTTTAGACAAATTAAGATAAATAAATTAAAGCAAATTAAAATAGATAAGCAACAAATTATTTCAGAAGAGCAACAATGCCTTCCTCAGTCTGATGAGTGTCTGGTTGATGACTGGGTGCTTCTCAGCTGCAGCATTCCTAGATGCTGAGTTATTGGCAAAACGACTATGCTGATTTCCTCTATTCTAATTCTACCCCTCATTTATCACGTACTTACAAATGGCATGTAAATATAAAGACAGCTCACTGTTCTTAGTGAGACAGAGAAAGCGCAAATAATTAGATGCAAAAGTAATGTCAATAGAGTGCAAAAAAAAAAAAGAATTTTTCATTTCTTTCCTTATGCAATTAGCTTAGAAACCATGTGGAAATCAGCCAAGAAAGAATGCTTAGATATAAACAAGCTAAATTATGGAATCATGTCCGATAGTACCTACTCTATTACAAAGTTAGGATGCTCTGATTTCTTAACTTAATTTGAAGGAAAAAAATTCCAAAAAGAATCTAGTTTGAGATATATCCACTGAGCTAAGATTTCTATTCTACATCATTGACTCCTGAAGAATTCAAAAGTGGGGGGTACGGGGGCCTTCACAATCAGATTTTAACAAGAAAGGCAAAAAGCAGGAAATAGAAGAAAAGGCATAGGAAGAGAAGATTCTACATGCTATTTCCAAAAACCCAGGCCAACCAACAACCTAGAGAAACCAACTCTACAGATAGGGGAACTTGTTTCTTGGTAGAAGACACAAGGCACCAAGCCAAGCTCCTAGGAAGCAGGAAGCCTCCCATGAACCTTACTATTGCCAAGTGTCTAGCCTTAGAATGCCAGCAAGGAGGCCGGCCATCACCGGAGCATGTGCTGGGCCAGTGACCCCGGCGCGCTGAGTCTTCCCCTTAGCTAGCTTCCGAGGTGGAGATTTCTTTCCCCCTTTCTTATATGAGCATTATGGTCATCCTCACCACTGTCCATAAGGCACATCTAGCAGTTACATGTACCATTAGCCCATGGTTTGCAGAAGGGCTAGACTGGATCATGAGAAGACTAGAGTTGTGACAGACACCACTGAGAATCATGGATCCGGACTGAGATGTTCCATGAGTTGTCCACTGAGTGGTCAACAGTGCTGCTTCTCTGCATAGCAAATATGATTGTCAGTTGCTCTCTGTTAGAGAAAGGCTAAGTGAATGTGTGCTTTTACCTATGAGGACTAGATTATATTAAAAGAGGGTATCTTTGGAACTGTGTGTAGGAAATGGGTTATGAGCCAGGCAAGGAAGGGTCACACCTCAGAACACCTGGCTTCTCACTTTGTGCTTGAGGGAAGCTGCCCAGACTCCTGATTTTATGAACCACATAGGTAGCCTCCCCATTCCAGGCTGTGTAGAATGGGAGCGGGAGGGAAAGCCTTGACTTAAGAAGAGTGTAATGTGCACAATGCAAGGGCACATTTCAAAATAACTAAAAGTTATAAATGTCTTACCACAAAAAATAAGTGAGGTGATGATTATGTTAATCAGTTTGATTTAAGCATTCCACACTGTATATCAAATCTCACATTGTACCCCATAAATGAATATAGTTATGATTTAATAAAAAGTTAAATTAAAAAAAGAAGAAGAATCTACACCACTACCATAAAGTCTTGCTTGAAAAGATAAATTGGGCCAATCAGATTTTGAAAGAATACCCGATTAGCAGTGGGAGCTGAAGCTCTAAGTCTAAGATACACAGAGCGAGGCTGAGATGAGAAGGCTGATCATATCCAAGCGAAAGTCACAGGGGATGCTCACCTGTAGACTGAGGAAAGGGTAGTGCAGACAGAGAGGGAGCGAGGGAGGGTGGGGGTGACAGGGGGAGCAAAGGAGAGGGGAAAGAGGAAGGGGAGGAGGAAAGGGGAGGAGGAAGGGGGAGGAGGAGAAAAAGGGGTGAGAGAAAAAAAAAGAAAGGAGGAGAGAACAGAGAAGGGGGAGTAAGAGGGAACACAGAGAGAGAAGAACAGAGAGAAAGAGAAAGCAGAGAGATAGAAGCCCCCAGAACTTCCCGTTCATATTCAGGCTTATGCAAAACTCCTATTTTCCTAAAGTAATTGGAACAAGTTGCTGTTCCTTGCAGCTAAAAGAACCTAACAAAAGCAATAAATATTGGCAAATAAACCAAAATCTTCAAGTCATACATGTCTCACTTTTATTCATAGAAAAGGCCAATCCCAATCAGCTGTCCAAATCAGTTCACACAGGTCACTGAGAGAGCTCAGGTTAATGTGAATGTGTAATTTGCTGTTAAGGGGTGTGGATAGCAAAATGTCAGCCAGTTCGGAGTTTTAAATACACAGAGAACTTGCGTGGCCTATGTCAGCTGCCCAGTTCACTGAGCTTCTGTCATCCCCAAAGGCAACATTAATCCAGTCAGAAGACATATTAATGCAAGATGACTTTTGTGTTTTATGTAAGGGGGAAATCAACCAATTCAAGGTTATGATTCCCATAAACTCAAACCACACTAAATATGTCATCTTAAAAAAGAGAGAGAGAAAAAGAAAGAATGCCTAGAAGACAAACTTTGGTGACAGACAAGTATATCTCTCAGAACTGCCTTCCTCTATGGCTGTATAGCCCCAAGGCCTGCTTCTCTCACAGGATGTCTGACAAGAGAGCTGGTAGCCCCACCCAGCCGCCCTCCTCTACATCCCCTCACCGCATGGAAGTGGCAGCAAAGAACCCCAGGCACATGGTGGCTCTCCCCTCAATAGATCATTCTTCCTCCTGCTGCTTCTCCCCAGGTGGGGCTAAGTGCTACTCTATCCTACCACATGCCCAGAGCATGTTGTAGGGATCTGGAATTTTCTGCTTAAGTCTATGTTTCCAACTGGATTCTGAGTACTGAAAAAGTTCCAGCACCTGGCACAGTAGTTGCTATGTCACAGACCTCAAAAATCATATCATAAATGTATGGATCCATTTTCTCCCTCCTTTCCCACCTTCTGACCTGAGACTTTCCTTTAAGGGCACTGCTTAGCCCCATAGTCCTGCTGAAAGAAACTGCTGAAACCAGCTACCAACTAGCTTTGCTTTCCCCTGGCTCTGCTGCAGCCATACCCAAAACAAGACCATGACCAACCCTGCAAAGGTACAGTCTACACATCTTCCCTGGACATACTGAGATTTTTAAAAACTAACAAGTAAAGAAAGTCAAAGATGCAACCCCACCACCTTACAAAAGAAAAATAAGTCAAATATGCAATCTTACCAGCTTAGATAAAACATCTAATGCAGGACCATAATTCAGGGGTCAGCAAACATAAAGGGCTATATTGTAATTATTTTAACCTTCGTATACTATATAGTGTCTGGTGCAGCTATTTAACTCTGCTATTACAGTAGGGATGCAGTCACAGACAAGACAAATGAGTGGACATGACTGTGTGCCAATAAAACTTTATTCATAAAAATAAGTGGTTCACCTAACAGGCCAGAGTTTGGTGATCTCTGATTAATCTAATGCAGTGTTTTTCTACCTTTTTTTATTTCATAGCATGCTTGAACCTATAGTTAAACTTCCATGGTACACTTAAATTATGTTGATTAAAAAAAAAAAAAGAGTAAAAAAATATATATACTTACTGGGCTTTGAACTTCTTTCAAAAATAATTTAATTAATAATCTTTAAAACTTTTCACAGCAAAACTTGGTAAACGGTCTGTGAAGCTAGTGAATGATGCCCCATGATCATATCAATGTACACAGCTATGTTTTAATAAAAAAATAAAATAAATAAAAAATTTTCACAGCACACTTAAGATCCTCTCATAGCACACCAGTGGGCCACAGCATACCAGTTGAAAATCACTCATCTAAAGCAACAAGCACATATGTATGTGCACAACCTCAGTGTCAGCTGCTGAGCTGTAAATATGCACAGCCTCTCACAGGCCTACATTATACCAGGGGAGAATCAGCCATCAGTAACTGAAAAAATATCTGGTGAGTATGACAACAGAAGCACAAACAACACTGAATGGTCTCCTTTAGCGCACCTCAACTGTTGACCATCACCTTCTCTTCCAACACCCTTCCTTGGCTCTGGGACACCACATACTTTGGTTTTTTCCCAACCCCTCTGACCACTTTTTCACAGTCTCTCAAACTTTTCTCCATTGATTATGTTTTTCCCTAAAATTTTGTTCCCTATTATCTCTTCTCCCTTGGTGACCTCATTATTCCTAAGCGTTCAAGTACCACCCATAGGCTGAAAACACATCATAGTTACGTCCTCCGCCCATATGTCCACAGTGAATTTGGACAGACTTAGGTGTGTCAAACTCAGCAAGTCCAAAACGGAAGGAATAATCTTTCCCTAAAGAGTTCCAGTCCTGTTTTCCTATCAATGCACCCAAGACAGAACGCAGGCTTCCTCAACTCCTCCTATCCCTCACAACAGATAAAGTGCCAAATTCTGTTCAGCTCTCCTTTCTAAATCTCTCTACATCTATTCGCTTCTCTCTCTTGCCATTTGCTCTAAATCAAGGTGACATCATCTTCTGCCTAGATTTTACCAACATCCTCTGAATGGATGGACCAGGACCCAGTTTTGCTTTGCTCCAACCCACCTCCCATTTACTGTTCTAAAAACTGTTCTAAAACACCTGGTAGATTGTTTACTAGCAGTCTTTCTGCCTCAGCTGCCCTTTTGTGTCCTGCTCTCTGGTGCTGGAGCTAGAAGTCTGCAAAACACATTCCCCAGACCCCTGTGCAACTGGCTTCTTGTTTGAGTCTGTCAATGGGAGCCAGTAGCAGAAGACTCAGAGGCAGAGGTTGAGAGAAGAACTTCCCTGATTTCCAGCTCCTCAGCCTCCACAGCCACAGACAGCTCCAGCTCCCCACATGTTCACCACTCTCTATACCAGCCATAGACCCTCTCTTGATGGTCTGAGTACCACCCAGAAGGTAATCCCTCCTCACAGGTCCAAGTACCTCCTTACCAGCCACCACACCAGCTCTATGAAAGCCCCTACTCTGAGTGTCTAGGTTAGTTAGTATCACCCAGCCCCTATTATCTAACCAGTCTCAGGGATGGCAGCTGCTTCTATGCTGTCTCTGCTTCCAGTATTTACTTTTCTGTCCAATACCCTATGTCCCCAATTACCTGTGTTAAATTACCTCAGCTAATATCAGAAATACTAACTTTCCATCTCTCTTCTGACCTGATCTTGACTGATGCAGTATCTGGTACCAGGAGTGGTTCAGAAGAAACACACTCTAATAATGGGATTCTTTGACCTTTAACAGTGATGACCTCCTTGTTTCCCTCCAATATATTCCCTACACGATACTTACTGTGCTTTTTTTCTAGAATGTCCATCACCATCTCAGTGACTTACTGCTGCCACCAGGAAAGTGGGTTTGATAGGATCTTCAGGTATAGAGCACCGTTTCACTAAGTTCTTTTGCCAATACTTGCTTCTTCCTCATGCTCCAAGCTCAAAACACTCTGAACTTCCTTTCCATTAAGGATCTTTCGATCCTTTCGTGAAGCTGTCTCCCAGCCTTGTATATTGCCCCTGATCCTCTCTGTTTACCTGGGTAACTCCTACTTACCTTAGAAAGTACTTTCTCCAAGGGATCTTCCCAGATCTGCATGCAACTGAACTTCATCCATTATAGCAGTGACGAGGCTGCTGGTTAATATCATGTAGTTACTGTTATTCCCCCATGAAACCATGAATTCTAAGAAGGCAGGTGCCTCAGTGCATTCAGGTTGCTGTAACAAAATCCCACAGACTGGGTAGCTTATAAACAACAGAAATTTATTTCTCACATCTCTGGAGACTAAGAAGTCTCCAGATTGAGGTGACAGCAGATTCCGTGACTGGTAAGGGCTTGTTTCTTAGTTCACAGCTGTGTCCTCACTTGGTGGAACTGACAAGGCAGCTCTCTGGGGCCTCTTTTATAAGGGCACTAATCCTAGTCATGAAGACTTTGTCCTCTTGATTTAATAGTCTCTCAAAGGCTCCACTTTAGTGATTAGTTTCATCCTATGAATTGGGGGCAGGAGGGCAAACATTCAGACTATAGCAGCAAGTATCATGTTCATGTGGCTCAGTTTCAATCCCACATAGCAGGTTATCGATAATAGTTTAGTGAATGAACGGACAAATCCATGAATGAGAAGATACAGATTAATTCCTACTTGAGAGATTTGGGAATGCTTCCTAAAGAAGGTAGGATTTTGTACGGTGCATCTTACAAGGGTACATGTGAAATTTACTAAGTGTAGAATATAAATGTCTTAACACAATAACTAAGAAAATGCCAGGAAGGCTATGTTAACCAGTGTGATGAAAATATGTCAAATTGTATATAAAACCAGTGTATGGTGCCCCATGATTACATTAATGTACACAGCTATGATTTAATAATAAACAAATAAATAAATAAAAAAGAAAGTAGGATTTTGGAATAGGTCACCAGACCCAATCTCCCCAGCACTGAAAAAATTGTAAAGAAAATAACATACGATCCTTAGCCTCCATGGACTGCTGCACAAAATAGGAAAAAGATGGTTCCTTTAGGGGTATCAAGATTAAATAGCATTTGGAAAATACACTTTGGGGGAATAAAACTATCTTTGAGATCCATTCATAGGTTAACCACATAAACAAAACTATCTTAGAAATACAGTAACTAAACTCCCTTGGATGTCCAGCAGCCTATACTCTCCTCTTTTAGAGGACTAGCCTGACTCTAACTTCTGTTCTAAAGTAAAATGTGTACTGAGATCCCAATAAACTCACTTTCTTGCTTTCCCCTCACAAATGTCATACACAGATTTTAGAAACTGTTTTTAACCAACTATGTTATAAATCAGAGCACTGCTCTCAGAACTCAGATATAAAGAAAAGTACATCAATGAGGTAAAAATATTTATATTGATCTTTCTATATAGATTTACTATATAAATTAGACAGAGGTTTCCATATTTGAAATCCATTCTGCCCTTCCCCACAGAAAGAGTTGAAATAATAAAGATATGAAATAATAAAGAAATGGTTGAGTTTACTGTAGTTTTGTAACTTTAGGGTAAAAGTAATAGCCTACATAAATTTTACTGCTCAAAACTTAACTTGCATTCTGGACTTTAAATTTAATTGTTAAGTCAAACATTGACCAAAAGCTTCTGGGTTAACATTTTTTTCTAATGCTTCTTGGCTACTTAGAAGATTTATTTTTGCTGAATAAGCTCATAACCTTTGCAGTTCAAGGTTTTAGTCCTTAGGAATGTAGTTAATCATTTATTTTCCCCTTGATTTCTTGGTAGAAAAAAATACACTTAGCCGAGATCAATGATAGTGCATATTGTCCCTTATTTGTTTTCAGGTATGGTAATAATTTTAGGACTATCCCTAGCATGAGGTTAAGGAATGCAGAAATTATTCTCTGAAGTTGTTTAGCTCTTTAAAATAGAAAAATTGTTCCCACTTTTCATTGTATCTGTATTATCTCTTGATTTTAACAATGTCTCAAAAGCCTGCTCCTGTCCCTTTTTCTCCCTGCCTTCCTTCCTCCACATCAAATTCCTTTGTAAACCTGCAATAACCAACCTAAGAGCGCTTGCTATACCTGTGTCTCTCAGCCTCACCCTGCTCTGCTGCATTCCGAGCAGTCTTCAAAACAATAATCCCCAAATCGCTTCTCTTGTGCATGCCAGTTGAATCTCAAGAATCTCACATGGGGCCTCTTTATTTCTCTCTTTTCAAAAAAAGGGAAGGGGGGCGGCACCTGTGGCTCAAGGAGTAGGGCCCCGGGCACCATATGCCAAGGGTGGCAGGTTCAAACCCAGCCCCGGCCAAAAAAAAAAAAAAAAAAAGGGAAGGGAAGGAGAGAGAAACTTTAGAAACAAAGACACAAGGCCCAGAGCACATAAAGACACACAGATGACTGGGAATGGACCCTTCCCGGGAACTGACAGCCACAGAGAGAAAGGCGGCAGCACAAGCACAGAGGCGGCTAATCTAGTCCAACCTCTCGCTTGACACATTAAGAAACCGAGGTCCACAAAGGGGAAGTAAATTCATCTGTGTTAAAGTCATTTCCCCACACACAGGCACAACCCTGTCGCTCTTCTCAGTATGGGTGGTCCTCACCATCTCCCCCATAACGGCACTCACCCGTGGGGCTCACATACTGAAGCTCAGTCAATCTTCTGCTTCCTAAACTCAAACTTGACATCATTGTCTGGGCTTTTACTTTCTCATGTCCCCTCTGCAGCTACCTGACTATCAAATACCAAATCAAATATCCCTTCTTCCAAGATTCAGTTCAAACCCCTTCTATGGCTTGCTTTCTCATTCTTTTTTTTTTTTTTTTAAAGGATTATGTTTATTGAGGGCAAGCGGATGCAAACAATGTAAAAAACAAAAGCTCATCCGGCATTTAATTAACTTTTTCTTCTCTGCTTGACAAATGGGAGTTGGATTTTATTTGTATACATTCTAAGGATCCTGATCTGCTCATGAAATCCTTATATAGGGAGAAGCGGTGGGGCAGATGTTTGAAGCAATCCTTTGAGAGAACACTTTCCAGGGCAGAGTAATTGCTCGGTGCTGCCTACTTCTTTCCCTTCTGCTTCAAGTGTACTACAAAATAGTCGTTGCACGCAATGGTGAGGCCCGCAATTAGGGAAAAGAAGCTCTGGAAGCCCACTTTGCCATCTCGGCACTGGTCCAGGTCCTTCATTATTTTGTCTAAGGCCAGAGGGTCTTTTTGATTTTCCAAAAATCCCGGGAACTCCTTCTCCATGAGCACTCTGAGGTCCTCCTTTGTTAAGTAGCCTTTATCCCCGGCAAATTTGTGAAATGTGAACATCATGGTTTCCATGGCGTGCTCCATCTGAGATGGCATTTTGGTGAGATCTACTGGGCCGAGAGGCGCAGCGGACGCTAGCTGGCTGAGGCGCGGGGCGGCGAACACGTGCTTTCTCATTCTTGTTCGCACCCAGTTCCTACTCAAACTAACCTTAAATCCCACTGAACGTTTCGCAGCTTCTATCAGAGCACTCATCAGATATGACCAGATGTGTCTGCCTGTGTTCAGGGACTAAACCATAACTCCTTGTGATCAGTATCAAGTCCGATTATTATGCATCTTTGTACTCCCAATCTAGAGCTGAGTGACCCACCCTAGGAAGCACTGCATCATTTTTTTTAAATATTTAGAATTCTTCGATTGCATAGCAATACAAAAATGCACAAAATAGAAAATAAAAGGCCACTATTGTTAACAGCATGCCATACAATCTCCCAGACTTCTATGGATACATAATTCACACACACAGAAAACATTTTTTTAAAGAAAGTTATAAAGTACAACTTTTTTTACCTGAAAACATATATGTGTGTATATATACATCATAGTATGTGTATGCACGTGGAGACACACCCTATTTTTTAAAACTGCAATGTTATTTCTTTGTACAAATATCATATTTTGACCATTTTCCTGTTAATAAATATTCATGCTCTCTAATTTTTCAATAGAACAAACACTTTATCTGTTTAAATATTTTTGTAGAAATTGGTACATATTTAAAACATCGATATGTCTAATATTCATCTAAAAGGCTGTACTAATTTTTTTTTTGCAGTTTATGGCCAGGGCTGGGTTTGAACCTGCCACCTCCGGCATATGGGGCTGGCATCCTACTCCTTTGAGCCACAGGCGTCACCCAAGGCTGTACTAATTTTAATTGGCCCTCTAACCTTAGTGTGTGAGATTGCATTTTTTTTCTGTCCAATACCAATTATTATCAATCTTCTCAGTCTTTGCCAGTCTGATAAGTGAAAATGGCATGTGATTAAAATTTGCACTTCTTAGGTTATTAATAACATTGATCATGATTTTATATGGATGTCCAAAAAGTAGGGAGGGGTTATTTTTAAGAAAAAGGTAAATATTTTTCAATAATGTCAAATTAGTATCTTCTTATGCAGGTAGTATGTGAGAACTTCAATGTTTTTATTTAGTAATTGAGCTAAAATTTTTAGAAATATTGGGAATAACAGAAAAATTCCTGATAAATGTAGAAATTTCAGTGCAAGTCAATTTAAGGGAAAAACAAAAGCTCTTTTTACCAAATTGTATGTTACTAAAGAATGACTACTACTTGAATAAAGACTATGACTTCTTATATAGGACTCTATAAACAAACCAAGCTCAGGTACTTTGACCTGACTGTTAGAGCTCACACATTTTTACAAATCAATCTGAATTTAATGAATGACTAACATAGGCTTGGCAGACACTAAGAATATAAATATTGCTAAGATCCAGCCCTTGACTTTGAAGAGTTATCTTTTTCTGTTGTTTGTTTTGAAAGGAAACTATTTTGAAGTAATATTATTTTGCTATGCATAAAAATTTTAAGGAATGCTTCTTAAAATACTGATATTCTGCCTATGATGTTCAAGAAATAAAAAGCTCAATTTTGGCTATTTCTAAGAAATTGACAAAAACACTACTATCCAGAAAACAAAGAATGCTTTTAACCTCAGTTATATATGCTCCGCTCTCTCATACCAGGGAACATATGTCCTTTTAAATTACATATTATATGAAAAACAATTTATTTGATAATTAATTTACAAATGCTCCTAAACTAACAATGGGGTTGTGTCCCCACAAATGTAATAAATGTTGAAATTGAAAATGCATTTAATACACCCATCATAAAGTGGAATTCACTGTAAGATCAGACAGTCATAAGCTCCTCAACCAGGGCACATGTCCAGCAGAAAGTCAAAAAATTGTAAGTCAAACCATGGTCAACTGGAGACTGTCGGTAGACATTTCCCAAACCACCATTATCCAAACTACAGAAAACCAAAGATAGAGAAATCTTGAAGGAAGCCAGAGGAGAAAAAAACCTTTCTAGGGAACACAGATAACAATACAACCGACTGCTCAGCAGTCCAGCAAGAGACCAGGCCAGCAAGAAGAGCGCAGAGTGAAATTTTCAAAGTCTTAATGGGAAAAATTTTTTTTCATTCAAACCAACATTTATTGAGTATCCACACTATTACCTAGGATATAAAAAAGCAAAACTTAAACAGGAATGTTTCCCTCAATGAACTAACAGGTAGGCTAGGAAAGAAACTGCAATAGAGTATATAACAGGCAGTTTTAGTGGGTATGAATAAAATGTTAAGGGGGGGTCCTCACAGGGGACACTGAAGACTGTAGAACATCCTCCTCCCTCACACCCTCCCACAGTCCAATAAGGCTTCAGTTTAGTAACAGAGGGTTGTAGCTGAAAGAGGTGCAAGATGCAGACACATACACAGTACACAGGAAAGCCCAAAGCCAAGAGGGGAGACAAAAAAAAGGCCACCAGAGGAATCTGAAACTTCAGGTACCTGTAGCTACAACAAGTGGTAACATAGCCCAATGCCTAGCAGAAAGAATGCTGTTATCGAAATGGTTTTGTGAAGATAACAGTAATTTAGGTGTTAGGACAAAGATGCTAATATGTTTGTTTGGGGTACAAATTATAATTATTTTTCTGCTTATCAATCTCTGGGGACATTACCATATAGGCCTGGGAATTTCTATAGAACACACTTAAAAAAGAATTTGTTTAATTTATTTTTAAACACAGGTGGACTGAGTTGGGCTTTTGCAGTTTATGCTCTGTGATTTGGTAACTTTAAGAAAAGAATGTGAAGACAGGCTTTTCTCTTTTTCTTTCTTTTTACTTAGAACAAGTATTTGAACATCTCTGCCTTTGAGGACCATGTCGTCCTCAACAAGGACTTACTAAATGATCGGTGTATGTGCTGGGGAGAATGTAAGAAGACTCAAAATCCCTGCCGTAAAATAATTTACCATCTAACACATAAGACTAACAAGGATTCATACACACAGGGCATTCTGGCTATACAGTTCCCATCATAGGTCTCCTGAAATCTGTGACATTTCCTAGGTGATGAGTGTCTTCTGTTATTCATGATGATCCCCTGGCCACCATATCAGAATTTCTGCTAGTCAGGTGACTGTTTGGGGCCCAAGATAGGAGCTGGTTGCAAGAAAGACCAAGGCATGATTGGAACTTCCAGTCCCCACCCCCCATTCTTCATTTGTTTGTTTTTTTCTTTTGATTTTTAGAGTTTCAAACTCTCTGCTCATATTCCCCATCTGTTCTTGCATCTTGTCTACTTTTCCAGGAGAGTCCTGAAGGTATCATAGTTCTTTTAAATTCCTTGTCTGA
This sequence comes from Nycticebus coucang, assembly GCF_027406575.1. NCBI lineage: Eukaryota > Metazoa > Chordata > Mammalia > Primates > Lorisidae > Nycticebus > Nycticebus coucang. The sequence continues at coordinate 29,151,614 of NC_069785.1, read as the reverse complement.
TAATTCCAACATCTGCTTCATATCAGAATCTGGGTTTTGATTATTACTTTGTCTCTTCAGACTGTGTTTTTTCTTGCCTTTTGGCATGTCTTATAATTTTTTAGTTGCATATGGGATGTTGTACCAATTTATGGGAAGTGAGGTAAACAGGCCTTTGGCATGACAATTTGTTATTTCCCATCATAGTGAACATAATGAAGGCAGAAAGGGGAGGATTATCTTCTACAATAATTATTGAACTTATTTGTCACTATTCCCTATTCAAACATGTGCCTTTTCTAGATCTAGGTCTAAAATGTACACATAGAGTCACCAGGCTAGTTTCTCAGTCTACCACTTATAATATCATTTAAGCCACTGTGAAAAATGGACTCACCCCACCCAGTCAAGATTAGACAGAGCACCAATCTGTGCATTTTACAAACTTTGTGCTTTTCTTGTAACTCAATATACTGCTCCTTCATGAGGACATTCTCTTAAATTATTCTCCTGTAAGTAAGTGAGGCTGGACCAATACTTTTAGGATACTATAAGTGAATCAAGATGGAATATTTAAATCCTTCACTAATAATCATCACAGACTATACTGAGAGATCACAATAAGCTCCCTATTTCAACTTTAACATTTTTTAAAGTTAATTTATGACAGAGACTCCCATATAGTTGAATTCTTTTTCTAAGTCCTATTAGAGAAACAGTTATTTCCCTGACTTCGCAAAGCTGGTCATAGTTAAACAGCAAGGTAGCACTGAAATGTTCCTATCACAAAGGTCAAAGAATCAAAGGTAGGCATATGATCTTCTGCTTCTCTGACTTTTAGAAATGAATCTTAAACTGACAAAAGAAACAAGAGCAAGGTCAGAGAAAAGCTCTGGCCAGCTTATTTCAAAGTGGCCTCTTGGCTGAAGAGGAAGGGAAGACCAGCTGTTAAGACTAAAAATAAAGGGAGATGGAGATAGTAGCCCCAGTGAGGCACAAAGAGACATAATGAATGAACTTCTAATTACTAAGGAGAATGGAGCACTCTTCCTGTAAGATACTCTCTCTCCTAGCCTTTGGTGTCTCAAATTCACTGGTCTTTTCCGTCATCATTATTAAAATATACTTTTAGGAAGAAAGTTAACAAGTCCTAGAGGGATGGATTTCTGCTGTAATTTTATTTAGGGAAACAAGCCTTATTACAGATGTGCATATATCCCTTTTCAGAAAATTCTCCAGAACCTTTGGTAGCCAGGCACAACTTAGCAATATGTATAAACATAGCTACCAGGCAGAGGAAGGGCAATCTGTTGTTCTTTTATTAGGTTTAGCAATATAGTACATATAACACAAGATGATTCTTTTGCTCAGAAAACCACAGAAATATGGTTCAGCATCACCTCCCAAAGTGCATTTTTGACCAGGTGAAGACACTCACCCAGCAATCACTTAGCATGTCACCACTTTCCCTTCTTAAACGTCATGCTTGTTGACTCCTGTTATTGGTAGAGACCAGGTTAGTGTCACAATATGAAACTATAAGATGAAGCATCACATGAATTGGCAGTAACACAACAGCAGCAGGAAGCAATGTTCTCCAGGGAAAGAACTATTCACCAAGTATGAAATCAGCTCAAGAAGCTCTCACAGTCTAAGAAATTTAATCAATTAATTCATCAAACATTTATTCAATCATGCATAATATATAAATCATTGTGTTATATTCTGGAGTAAGGGACTAGAAAAAAGAGTACAAAGATAGTTGGGCCTGCTGCCTACCCCTGAGTAGATCACAGCACCTTAGAAGGAAAACAGATGAGTTGACAGTAACAAGAACAAATGGGAGTAATAGCGCAAATTGAAGAGGGAGATTGATAAGGGGCTAAAGAACAAAGCAGCTGATCTTCACATTCTAAGTTGAAATACAGTGACAGCCAAATGAAGGGAGCCACTGAAGCTATAGAAACTAACAACTAAAACACAGTCGAGCAGGAATTTCTCAGGCTATTCGTGCTGACTCCCTCATCTCACTATCCCCATTCTCAACACTCAGAACTGTAACGACTTTGATTCTTGCACTGTGGACCCAACTCAATTGAATTCAAGGGGACAGGGGCAGTAATCAACTTGTTCTGGACCATCTGCCACACCTGCTAAACGGTCCAGATGAGCGTTATAGACACAGGGAGGGCAGTTCAGAGTGATGGACTGTGTGGCTGACCACCTCAAGTCAGTCTCAGAGGAGAACCTGATTGGATTGGGAGTCACGGAGAAACAGCACCTGAGACTAATGTACCTCTCAGCTCTTGATAAAATCGCTTATTGTTTAAGCAATTTCACTCGAGTGTTAGTTACCACCAGCTGAGACACCCACTTGAGAAAGTCCGGTCAACTACAGTTGTTAGCTTTTTGAGCACACAATCCACGTTTAATTTCTGTGTATCCCCAGTAGCACCTACCACAAGGTAAGCACTAAAATGAGAAAAAGAAAGATGAAAAAAAAAGCAAAGGTCAGTTCACACTCCCTAAACTCTGCCCTCAGCTACTGGGTAGGGGTGTGGGTCAATATATAGCAAGGAGAATAGATACATATGTGTTAGCAGTTAATTTGAGCAGAGTAATAAACACACACACAGCTTGAGCCTCGCAGCATAAAAAACCACCTTCATCCAAGGGCACTGTTTCTGCCATGAGGTGGAAATGACAAGGTCCAATAACCTAATGAAGTAAGACAAAGGCACCAAAACTGCTCCAGGGGTGTCCAGCCTGCAGCCTCCAGACCCCATGCAGATTATTGGAGGACTGTTTTGTGTAACTGTGGTATTGCATGTTGCAAAAAGGATGCACGGACCTTTCCTTTTGCTCATCAGCTTCCCTTAGTGTTTGTGTATTTAATGTGTGGCCCAAGGCAATGCTTATTCTTCCGATTTGCAGCAGAGAAGAAAAAAGGTTGAACATCCTCACTAGTCTTTACCTCTCTTTTACCACACAGTGTCTATATTAGTTAGAAGAGACTAGTCACTGCAGGGAGCTGATCATAGTCCTCAAATACATAATATGATGAATGCTGAAATCCCCAAAGATCAAAATCCTGAGAGTATAATTCTGGAAAAGATTATTTTTAAAAAATTTTAAATATATTTATTTACATTTTTAAAAGGGGATTATCTGAGAAACATAAAAACATGACAGAATACTTCATAGGCTACTTTACATAATAAAATAGGCAATAACATACATATTTTTGAAATCTTAAACGCCCAGGTGTACTACCAACATGTGTATGGGGCAAACAGTTAAGAGCTAACAAATCATATTTTTAAAAAGTACATCAAAAAGGAGAATGTATAAATACATATCACTATGGTTGGTGTGTACACCCAGCTTCATAACTATATTCTTTTGAAATATTGTGACAATCCACATAAGCCTTTTGATGAGACAGATCAAAACCCACAATGAGTTACCTCCAAATATGCAGTCATCCAAAGGGCCGAGATCTTGAAAACTTTTATCTTTCATAAATGCATGTGTGCTAAATGGACAGCTCAGCATTTGTTGACAGAGGTTCAACATTTTTACCAAAATGCTCACAAAGTCAGCTCTGCAATGATGCACTTCATATGTCAAATTCGCAAAAGGTACTTAAATTAGAACTCTCGAAAAGTACACAATTTATACTTTCAGTATTGAAAATGATGCCAAGGTGAAATACGTAACATAGCAAATTATAAAAAATAATGCTAACGACTAAAGATAGCAAAAAACCTAAAAATAAGAAAAATAAAATTAAAAAAACTTTAAAAAGAATTCAATGTATGAAAGAATATGACAAGGATAGACATGGGATAATTGCACAAAGACAGTCCATAAGAGATGGACTAAATGCAGTGTGATATTAGTGGGTGGTTGTGATTATAGGGATTTTAGGTGAAGATTTTTTAGACTAAGGACTTTGATCCTTTGGGAATTTCAACATCGGGGATTATGGTATTCAGGATTGTGTCTTTTGGGATTATGATCCAAATCCATCACTGCCAAAATAGACCCCAAAATGTAAACGGATCAGACACCTCAGAACTTTGTTCTTGTTCCCATGACAGAGATCTGGTGAGTGACAGCACACACTCTTCCTCACACTCTCAGGGATTCAGGCTAATGGGCTCTGCTGTCTCCATCCTGGCCACGCCAGTAGCCAGAACTCAATCACGTGGCTGCCCCTAACTGTAGGGGAGGCAAGGAAATACGTTCTTGTTATGAGCTCGGGAAGAAGAAAAATGTAGATTTTGGAGAGAAGTCAAATGCCCCTGCCACTGTATTTACGGCTTTCCCTCCCCTGCCCAGCTCTCCCTTGCCCCGTTTCTGCATGTGGGTGTGTGTAGTAAGTGCCAGGAACCCCACATAAACTGGTCTGGTGCTTTTTTTTCTGAAGCAAAGGAAATTACCTTATATTAGGGCCCAGAAGCAGCAGCTCATGAAGTATCTCCACTTCAAAGCGAGCAAAATAAATTCTCCTGTGATCACATTCCCCATAGAGCCCTTATTAGGATTCACCCACATCATACTCAGGAGGAGCTCATGTCCAAGCTGGCAAATACTAGGACAGCATAAAATCTCCCCCACAAAGGGCAGCAAAATGCTAAATATTTCCTTGGGGCCTTCCTCAATGATTCAATTCTTGGATCTAGAAACATCATGTCTTAGACTCAGTACTTTCCTCACTAACACTGGAAGCTGCCTTTCTTCTCAGAGAAATACTTCTCTTCAAAGGCTTTTTCTATGATAAATAATAGGTAGAAATAGGGTTGCACTGAGATGTGGACACTAAGCAACTGGCTAAGTCACCCCCCATGCCAGCCTCTCAAAGCACCGGCCTCAAAATCAGGCTTCAGCAAAATGAGAAATCAGCAGGAGACACGGACTTTCACAGTCTATGCCAATGTTAAATCACTGACATGCAGAGGTCTATTTTATGAATGCACTGGACTAGACCATGCGCCCCTTTGGCAAGGTACATATGTGACTTATCTCACTAGCTTCCACTATGCCTTGTCTATATAATCATTCAATAAACATTTGTTGAATGAATACTCATTTTCTAGTAAGTCCTCTGCATGTGTTCATGTGAGGGCTGTCAGTCTTGAGCACAACACTTAGCTGGATGACACATTCAGTACATGACCTTACTAAAAGGTGTGGTGTGAATGCTTTCTGACTATGACAGTCAGCCGCAATATGTAAAGGACTGTGGTAGTTCATGCCTGTGGGTCCAATCAGTCACCATAAGTAGTGCAAGATCCCATGTCCGAACATGGTACCTCACCCCTGGCACAATTCCTGTCATGCCTTCCATGTTTTAATGTTCTCCACAGCTCATATCACTATCTGACCACTTGTGTGTCTGTCTCCTCTGATAGAAGCTCAGTGAGGACAGAGAATTATGTCCATGTCATCTGGCACCCAAATCAGTGCTGGGCACATTACAAGGACTCAATAAATATTTATGGAAGGAATAAATGAAATAAATACGATTATTTGGATTATTTCCTCCAAATCTGAAGATCTGGGAGCTGCAAAAGAAATTATTCCTGTAATACTCCACCCTATTTGCATTCTTTGGAACATCTCAAAAGGAGATCTCACAGACAAGCCACCTTTTGTACCACAAAGGAGGGTTTCTAGAAAACAAAGTTATTGTCCTATCATCTTTATTATTATTATTATTATTATTTTGCAGTTTTTGGCCAGGGCTGGGTTTGAACCCACCACCTCCAGCATATGGGGCCAGTGCCCTATTCCTTTGAGCCACAGGCGCCACCCATGTCCTATCATCTTAAAGTCCTCAAATAAACGAAGAATAAACAGAATGTCCAGGATTGGGCACACTTTTGGTAGTGTATCTAAAATAAGAACCAAATAAGAACTACCCACCAGGCCTGGTGCATTTCCCCCCATCCCTGGGCTCCTGCTTCACTCCAGAGTCCTGCATCTGGTTCTCTGAGCCTGAAGCCAGACAGGAGGATGGGAAATTCCTCCCCTGCAAAAGCAAATCTGCCTCAGTTCAACATGACCAAATTTAGGACCTTAGACACAGCTGTGTACATTGGAAGTAGCCACAATTCCTTTTTTTTTTTTTTTTTTTTAAGTTAAAGTTCATTTTATCAGACTTCAGGTTATATGAGTCTATAGTGATCAGAACAGCATGGTATTGACACAAAAATAAGACACATAGATCTATGGAACAGAATAGAAAACCCAGAGATGAAATCAGCCTCCTATCTCCATCTGAATTTTAATAAACCAAACAAAAGCATAAACTGGGGAAAAGAATCCCTATTAATAAATGGTGCTGGGAGAAGAGGTTAGCCATATGAAGAAGATTGCAATTGGACCCACACCTCTCACCACTTACAAAAATTGACTTACTAAGGATAAAAGATTTAAATCCAAGATGTAAATGATAAAAATTCTAGAAGAAAGTGTGGGCAAAATTCTTGAGGACAATGGCCTGGGGAAAGATTTTTATCAAGAAGACTCCATTGGCAATTACAGCAACAACTAAAATAAATAAATGGGACCTGTTCAAGCTAAAAAGCTTCTACACAGCGAAGGACACAATAATTAAAGCAAACAATCTTCAGAATGGGAGAAGATATTTGCATGTTAAGAATCTGACAAGGGGCTAATAACCAGAATCTACAGAGAACTCAAACTAATCAGCAAGAAAACTGCAAATAATCCCATTCATTACTAGGCAAGAGGTATGAACAGTATCTTATCTAAAGAAGACAGATGAATTGCCAACAAACAGATGAAAAAATGCTCATCATTTCTAATCAGCAGAGAAATTCAAATCAAAACCACCTTGTGATACCGCCTAACCCCAGTAAGAATAGTCCATATCACGAAGTCCCAAAGCTACAGATGCTGGTGTGGATGTGACACTTATACACCGTCAGTGGGATTGCAAACGAATACAGCTTTTTTGGAAAGACATATGGAGAACCTCAAAGAGCTATCAGTAGACCTTCCATTTGATCCCACAACCCCATTACTAAGTCTCTATTGAGAACAAAAAAATATCATTTTACCATAAGGACATTTACACTACCCTGTTTCCCCGAAAATAAGACATCCTCTGAAAATAAGACACACTTACAGGAAAGTGTCCCCTGAAAATAAGACCTAGTGCATTTTTGGGAGCACACCTTAAAATAAGACACTGTCTTGTTTTCGGGGAAACAGGGTAGAATGTTTACTGCAGCTTAATTCACAATCACCAAGATGTGGAAACAACCCAAGTGCCTATCAACTAACAAATGGATAAATAAATTATGGTATATGTTTACCACGGAATACCTTTCAACCATAAAAGAAGATGGGGACTTCAATTTTTTTGTATTTCTCTGGATGGATTTTGAGAATATCCTCCTCAGAAAAGTATCATGAGAATGAAAAAGCAAGTATCCAATGTACCTCATACTAATACGAAAGTAGTAGATGAACAACTACATGTCTACAGGAGAGAAAAACATAACCACATTCAAGTTGCAGGGGGTGGCGGGGTGGGGAGGAAGAGGGGGATTAGTGTGCTATCCCTCACAGGCACAATGTACGGCGCAGCTTCTGGGTAGAAGGCTCAACTACAACTAGGGCTTTACCTAACAAATGCAAACGATGTAACCTAACATTTGTACCCTTACATCAATCTTTTTTTTTTTTTTTTAAGTTAAAGTTCAACTTCCCAAGCATGCCTATTTACCTGACAAATTATTTTAGGCTGTTAAGGAATTACTGAATGTTACAATTAATTTGACAAGCTGTTGCTTGATGTAGCTTTAAAACTCATGTTTTTCCCCCAGGATCTTAGACATCTAGGGGTCTGAGGAGTCCAAGAAAAAAATAAAAATAAAAAAATAAAATAAAAATCAATAAAAACAGAAAAAGAAAACTCATGTTTTATTTAATTTTTGGCATGTGGAGAACAGTGTCTACTGGCAACAATGATCCCTATTTATTCATTCTTCTGTTGACTCTGGAATAGTAATTAAATGATATACTCCCAACTTGAGGGTGTATACAAAAGACGCTTTACACATAAAAATGTTTTTATACCTACGGGGTATTTTACACATTGAGAGTTTTTACAAAACAGTAAATATTAGCATCTAACAATTTATAGAAGAATGGCTAAGTTTTTTAACCCCCCAAAGAAGAGCAGTTCTAACATCTTCCACCATACTTCTCCAACTTTCCACCAAGTCTTTATTCAAATATACTCTGGTCAAAGGTTTGCTTCAAGTTTTATTAGTAAATACTAACCCTGGCAGCCTACCAGCCAGCCAGTGTGTACTATGAACTAACCCAGAGAGGCATGGAGAATTCCAAGACTAAGACATAACTTTGACCACAAGTCACTAGATTCATTAGCAAAATAAAAATTATGGACTAGATGACAGTTAAGATTATTTCTAGTTGAATTGTTTTGTTTTGAAACAAATTACAAGACATCAAGTTAGGGATGACTTAAGCAATTAAAAAAATGAAACTTCAAATAGTTCGATAAGTGGATAACTCTTATCACTAGGTTCTAATATTTGATGTTTTAAATCTTAAACATACAGCTTCAGATATTATTTATTTTCCTAGGGACTTTTATCCTCTAAGTTTCATTTGCAGATTACCTGGGTTCTTTGCTTTTCTACTTTTTACTTGACTCTCAAAATAAGAGAGAGAAAAATACAGCTTACACAAAACTATACAATGAATAATTTTCTTCCCAGACCCAATGCTGACAACGTTGGATTGTACAGTATCAGGTAGCATAATCAAATGCATAGAAAACCTCTCCGCCCTCACTGAAAGAAAAATGCAGCAAACTCAGTCCAACACATTGAGGAGCATGGCATCCCGCCACGCTGTCACCTACTCTTTGAGAACTCACTATAACTTGTTGCTGACCTTCAACTAAGAGATGCAGTTTTCTGACCCCACTGGTTTCCGTTACTGGGCTCCAAGGTGTCTCTTTTTTTTTTTTTTTCAACTCATTTTTTTCATTAAATCATAGTTATGTACAATAATGCAATCATGAAGTTCAATGCTCTGGTTTTATATACAGTTTGAAATATTTTCTTTTTTTTAAATGACGTCATGCCAAAAAGTTGCATTTAGAACCAAGTCAGAACACCACATACTAGTATATTACATATACCAAAATTTTTCTGGCAATATGATTATTGACTATTTATTTATAACAATTTCTTTTTTCCAGAATAAATAGCACTCTCCAGAGAGAAGCAGCTATTCTTATGAGCTATCCCAATCTCCCTATCAGCCTACAGCCTACCTTCAGTTGTTCTCTTTTTTTTTTTTTTTAACTCTAAAACACTGAAAGCATTTCAAACACAACTGCTACCAGGAGTGGCTCACTGAGATGTGGGGGAAGAAGACTTTCTGTTTTAAAAGTGCACTTAGAGATTCAAACATAGCCTCATTGTCTCCTGAGAATCATTAACAAGAGATTCCACCTCTAGAAGCATTCCTGGAATTCTGAGTTCTCACCAAGGAGGCTTTTCCCCAAGACAGTTCTTACAAAGAGTTAGTCAGTCATAGCTCACTTAACAATGGATACTCGCACTTTAGACTTGAAAAGAGCTTTATGGACTGCTCCAAAGTTGCCTCTAATTAGATGCAGAACAAAATCAAAAATAAGCTCATCCTTGTTTCCACTTCAATAAATGTTTTCCTCCAATATTCAGGTAATTAAATTAGTTGCAATTTCTACTTCCCACATGTTTATATTCTCTGCTTTTAAGAGAAAGAAGGGAATTGAGTAAAGAAAATCCAAATTTTAAATGACTTCAAATTGTCTGGGGCTACTTCATACTTAATGTAAATAAATAAGTGTGGCATAAATTAATAAAGGTTTCGTCTATATGGAAAACTCACCCTTGGAAAGCATTCGCCTACCTTTAGTCCAGCCTTTTAGTGAGGACTGCACTTTATGGAAAACTCCATACACAAAGCACCTTTTCTCCTAGTACGTCCGTATGAGCAGAACTTTCTAAACAGGAAACCAAAGGGTAGAAAGGCGGGGCCAGATCCTCAGTGCTACCGGTTCCCAAAATTCCTCGCATTCCCCAGACATAAGTTCAAGGCTCCCATCATCATCTACCACATGCTTTCCATGTGGAGATCCCTCTATTCAACGTTTTTGTTTGTTTGGCTTTTGTTATTTTTAGATTTTGTTCAAAGTAGCAAACAAGAAAGAGTAAAATTTTGACAAGACCATTGGTAGAAGCATGGAGTTCCTTAGCCTATCCCTACGAAAGAACCACCTTGCATGTCATTCTCCACCTTATCAAAGTCAGTGAGATAACTTGCTGGAAAAGCACCAGCAACTGACAGTCCAAAACCAGAAATCTAAATACAACAAATCCCCTAAAGCAGATGTTTATCATTTCACTTTGACAGATTTCATAGTGAGAAAAAAACTAAGACTCCAATGAAAAATGAATTTTTTCATAAACAAATTACACAATGTTTAAAATCTACTTTCTAACAAAGACATTTGTATTCCAGCAAGAATTCTGCAATCTCTGACAGTCTTTGCTGTGCTCCCCACCTGAACCACGATGTAATTACAAAGCACCTGAATGCTGATGTGGGCTCTGATTCAAGCTTCCTGCAAGATGACACTTTTTCAGATGGCACCTGAGGCTGTCAGGTGCAGTGAGATGTTTCTTTGAGTACTTTACAATGGTAAAGTACTCAAAGATATCATGTAAGCCGCTCGTCTCCTGTATAGGCATTAAGTTCAGAAAGCCACTGCTGTTTTGGAAGCATGCTTCCTTTTCTTAGAAGGAAACTCACTTATGTACCTGGGAAATAAGGGTTAATGTTGTTCATGAGCCAGGAGAGGCTACAGCTATTGAGAATGGTGACAAAATGATGGGCTCAGCCCAAGAGAGTGAGACAAAATAAAAATTCTCCCAAGACTACAAAACCCAGTGATTTTAAGTAGGCATTTTTTAGAGATCTGTATATTATCTAGTAATGGAAAAATTTAAGGCATCATTATTTAGCATTTAAAACTGCAGGATGCTTTCTTGAAAGGTTTGGTTCAACTAACTGTAAGATGAAAAAAAATATTTCCAAGACATATAGTTGAACAATAAATTGGATCCTGGGTTCAGAAATTAGCAGAAAATACATGAACCATTATCAAATTCCACAGGCGAGGCAGGCTTTTCTCTGGATGACTAAGATCTTCAAAAGTTAATACTCAAATGTATCCTGAACTTCCCTACTGGGGCCAGAAAAACTACACATTCAGAACGTTTTTTTATTGTACCATGAAGCTATAGCAGACACTCATCCTGCCTCTACACCTATTTGTCCCTTTGTGCGGGTCATTCCATTTGAGAAAAAGTACAGTTAATTTTACTCTGTGTACCCTAACATGTTCACGGCTAGCACAGCATGCAGGGTTTACAGCATCCATGCTGTAATTAATTAAACTTTTGCATATCATGATTCTGTTTGGGAAGAAAACTATTGCATAAACATGTAGATTCAAATTCTAGTTTTACCACTTTCTAACTGTGGCACTGGGAATACATCACTCATATTCTCTCTCTCACACACACACAAAGAGCTAAAAAAAAAAAAGGTGTGGGAGCTAATTTATAAGGCCACCAGTTATTACATGTAAGTGGCAGGAAATGTAAAAGATGAATCTAGAACAGTAGTTTAAGCTTTTTGATCTTAGAATTCCTTTAAGCTCCTAGCAATTATTTAAGACTTCTAAGATTTTACCTAAAAAGTTTTAGAAAACACAAGAAAACACACACACACACACAGCAATAGCCAATCTGTGGCCTCTGGCAAACTCCACTGTACACATGCGAGAGAATAAAAGTAAAAGTAAATTAGTCTTAGTATTATCATGAAATTGTTTTGACTTTGCAGACGGTCTAATAGGGTATTAATGGAGTAATAAATTGTGGTATATGTACACCATGGAATATTATGCAGCCTTAAAGAAAGACGGAGACTTTACCTCTTTCATGTTTACATGGATGGAGCTGGAACATATTCTTCTTAGTAAAGTATCTCAAGAATGAAGAAAAAGTACCCAATGTACTCAGTCCTACTATGAGACTAATTTAGGGTTTTCACATGAAAGCTATAACCCAGTTACAACCTAAGAACAGGGGGAAAGGGGAAAGGAGGGGGGAGGTGGGTAGAGGGAAGGGGATTGGTGGGATTACACCAGTGGTGCATCTTATAAGGTATATGTGAAACTTGGTAAATGATCTGCGAAGCTAGAATGATGCCCCATGAATATATCAATGTACACAGCTATGATTTAATTAAAAAAAAAAAAAAAAAAGAAAGAAATCCTAGGCATCCTCCGACCACACTTTGAGAATTACTGGCCTCGCACACAGAAAGTAAAGAAGCTGTCAAAGACTATTACGTGAGGGTTACATCACAAAGTCTCAGGAGCTAACACCAGGGGCTCCTACTGGCTGAGATTAGACAATTTTAATTTTCAGTAAGAATAAACGTAATGCAAATACCCCTGTAATATGCACCAGGGGTATTTACGAAACTTGGTAAATGTAGAATGTAAATGTTTTGGCACAGTAACTGAGATAACGCCAGAAAGGCTATGTTAACCACTGTGATAAAAATGTGTCAAATGGCTTATGAAGTGAGTGTATGATGCCCCATAATCATATCATTGTATACAGTTATGATTTAATAAAAAAAAAAAAAAGAATAAACGTAATGGATTTTTAAATTCATGAGTTATTTAAATTCTTAATGAGTCTCCTCTGTCTCTTCCTCCCAACTACCCCTAATTGGTAATTTTGGACAGTAGGGAGCCAACTATTTTGAAAACTGGTAAATAAAGAATCAAGCATTTTGTCTTGCCTTTCCTATATAGCAGTACCTCAGGATAGGCGAATGGCTGATTAGCAGGGGTTTCTCTTTATAGAATTAGTTTAAGTAATAAATGAAGAAATGATTGACATGAAATAACATTTTGAAACACCTAATGAATTGATAGATTTAGGCAGCAACAATTGCTATTGGCTGTCCACATCTCTCTCTCTGTTTCTCTCTCTCTCACACACAAACACACACACGCCCTCTGATGGGAACACTAACACCACTCATATATTATTCTTGACAAAAAATTGAAACCATTCATTCCAACCTCAGATGTAACTACTAGTTCATGAGAAATACAGAGGATATGTTAAACAGAGGAACATTTAACATTTCACTCAGGAGATGCATCGGCAAAATCCAGACAAGGAGAAACTTTACAGGATAAATAGTCCAGTTTGGCAAAAAATAAATCCCAGGGAAAAGATGGTGAAGTGTGACTCTGTAGATTAAAAGGGACTCCAAAGGTTTGTCAATAAATTGTAGTGAATAGATCCTATTTAAATACTGATACAAATTGAAATGAAAAGACGGATAAACTTTAACATTGATTAAAAAAAATTTAACACTGACTAGATAGTTCATATTCTATTAGAGAATTTTTAAAAGCATGAAAATGGTGTTATAGTATTAAAAGAGTATCTTTTAGAGATATGTATAAAAATATTTACTAAGAAAATAATTATAAGTCAGGGATTTACTTGAAAATAATCATGAGGGATGGAAGGTTGGAATCTAGATGAAACAAGATTAGCCATAACTTGATAATGGTTGACTCTGCTAAATTGATAATTATTGATGCTGATAGAGAGGCACATGGGGTCTATGCTATATGCTCTTCATCTCTGTATATGTTTGAAATTTTCCATAACAAAAAAGTTTAAAAATAAACATTAAAAGCTGCCATGATATGCCTGCTTGTCTTCTTCAGATACGCGATGAGATGCCGAGAGGCAGGACCTGCGTGCTCGGCCTGCCCGGCGCTAAGCATCGTGCAGGAACAGTGCATTTGTGGAGCTCTCACTGACTCAGCTGCCAGCCAAGGTCAGCAAAGCTAACCTGTGACAAGGTAGGCTCAGCAAAGTTCTCAGCCAGCTGTCTCTGCACCTTAGACATCTTTTCAACAAAGCAGACAACAAAATTCTATTTATGGTATGATCACAACCAAGAATGATAAACAAAACCTCTATATAGAAACAGGCATAAAAAACCTTTATAGAATAAGAAAATATGTGAAAACAGTAAGTTTTTTTTGTCTTGAGCCAAGGGACAATAGAGATTTGTTTTCTTTGCTTCTATTTCTCTCAATTTTCTAAATTTTCTGTAATTACCATATCATTTTCAATGTTGGAGAAAACCCTACAATTTTTTTACTTTTAAGTCATTTATATCAAAGTTCTATCGATGGCTATTTTTACATAAGTGATATTTTATTCTATTTCTATGGCTTGGATAAAGGAACAATATTATCATGAAGAAAATGTTAAAAGCTATTATTAAGAGATTTTTAAATTGAATTATAAAAGCAATATAAAAACACCCTTATTTTATTTGGGAAGAAAAAGACAGCCATTATCTCTTTCTTTGCTAAATAAAGAATTTTTTTTTTTTAAATCACATATTGATAATCTGGATCCCTCTTAAGGTTCTTTGAAGAATTCAGTTTCAGGACAGAGTGCTAGGGAGAAACAGGGACATCTCGGATCTAATGAAAGAGTCCCCTTCTTCCATGCTCTCCTCTGTACCCCCGTTTCTACACACCCTGCACATGGTCTCACTTCCACACCTCCCACCAGCATAAGGAAGGAAGGAAAAGTGTAATGCCAAGATTCCACACCTAGCAACACCACCATATTCTCTAAGGGAAGGTCCATCCCACAAACAGAAATGGATTTATTATACTTTAGAGAAAATATTCCTTTTAGATAAAGATTCTTAAAGAACTAAGCAACAGTTAGAATCCTATGCAAACTTCATTTCTTCCACTTAGAATTTGTTCACCACTATTAATAATTGAAGATGAAAAAAGAAAAATGTTATAAATTTGGCATGGATAATTGTTATGTTTGCCACACGGGTCTAATTAAACTTTATTTAGACTTCATAGTGCCTTTTTTTAAACCCTGCTATTAAATAAACAAACAACAACAAGAAAAAAGGCTGACACTGCCACTTCTCCTGTGCTGTACATGTTATAGAGGGAGGTTGTGCTCCACACAAGGGAAAAAAATCGAAATGACTCATTATATGGCAGTGTAACCTTGTAGCTGAGAGTGTGAGCACTGGACCAGATTGCCAAGGTTAAAACTGCTGATCTTCCATCAACCTTGGGGAAGCTCTTGGACCTCTTTGTACATCATGCATTCCTTATCTATAAAATAGATACGAGCGGGAGCGTCGATGCATTGTTGTAATAACTAAGATGAGAAAATGAAAAATGTTTAGGACAGTGGCTAACATGCACTGCTCAATAAAAGCTATCTACTATTCTTACAACCTATAAAACATTTCTCCTTTCTTTTTCCATTTTTTACTCAAGGGGGTGGGGGAAAAACAGTTTACAACCTCTATTGTTTAGTCTCATCAGTCACTACTATAATCTACTTTAAACTTTGACCCTTCTGTTTTCCCCAAAGTAGAAATTAACTTTTTCTCTAGGAAAAAAATGCTAGAGCTAGCATTCCCTTTACATTGTGCAGCAAAGAATAACAGCAGCTCCTGCACATTGACAAACAAGAAATGGTGGCAGATTCCTAACTCCTTGAACCTAGAAAGAATTATACTTTTTGAGGTCCTATGAATTAGAGAGTGAGGGACCCCCTCAAATCCTTTGTACTGGGGATCTACTTTCTTATTACACCAAACCCCCCATGGATCTTTCAAGTGAAAAGAAATTCAGAAAATCCATGCCAAAAAGAACATGAGAGAACTAGAGAACGTCACATGGTTCTACAGAAAGGAACACAAGTATTAAAAATACTTGTTCACGTATACTTTTATACCCCAAAAAATGTGAGATGTGAACCCCGGGCACAGTAGCTCATACATGTAATCCTAGCACTCTGGGAGCCCGGGAGGGAGGATTGCTTGAATCAGGAGTTTAAGAAAATGCTAGATGTATTAGTATTATCAGGGACACTAGCAGTTTGTAAACTCACAGGACATGAAAGAAATTGCTAGAATTATAAACTAAACCTAGGAAAGCATAAATTAAAAAAAAAAATTGGGCTATAAAAAAACCATGTGGGAAAAGAGATGGAGTGGGATCCACATGGTACTTCAGGCTCTAATGACATGAGTATTCAGCATGAGACCTAAAAGTGTGCACTGATACATCAGATTTTAAAAGTTTGAGGGAATTGCTGTTCCTGTCCAAATGTACGGTGCTGAATATGCAGCAAAACACTTATTAGAAATTAATATAAATAGTCCAGTATGGCATAACCAATAGCCTAGTCAATTAGATGGCAGATATAAAGTAGTATCTCTGATTTTATATATGTGAACTCAACCAAAATTGCATGTAATAATTTTTTACTCACCAGAATTTTTGAAAAATAAATAGTATTTATTTATGCTAGTTCTATGTGCATGAAAGTAAAGACTCCTCATTCCTCCAGGGCTGCCCCAATGTGAGTAGGACCTAGATCAATATTTGAGGTAGGAAGAATATAAAGTAGGGACAGAATCAGCAAAGCTGGCTGAAGACCACACATGTCAAACTGAGACCTTCGAGTTTTCACTAAAGCCTACTTGATGGGACTTGGTTCCCTGTGGAAACCCAGTATGTGGGAGAAATGCGACATTCAGAATCTGTGTGAGGGAGGCAGAAACAGCTCGTTAGGAGGCAGAAGCTCAGAAGCAGGGAGGCATGAAGGCGTCAGGCACAGGGACATGTGGGATCACCAGAAGGCTTCGGGTTGATCCAAAGGGCCGAATAGCAGTAGATACTCAGTTACTAAGAGAAAAGGCTGATGGTATGTAAGAACACATCTATTCAAAGATCAAAGATTCCACAGAACTTGCAAATTACAGCCATTTGACTAAGGCCACAGCCCATGACTTCTGACTTGCCTGCAACTCACTCCTTATGTAGCTACGTACTGAGCTTGCATGTCTGCACCAGGCCTGGGCAGCCATTCACTAGACCCCCATAGTTCCTTTGAGGCCAAGAAGGCCTCTCTGAGCCCTGGCTCTTTGCCTCAAATTAATCACCTTTAATATTAAGGAAGGCTGTGAGTATCCCTAAGACCCCAAACTCTCCTAATTTCCTAAAGTAATGACCTAGAATTTACTAAAAAGTGCCAGAAGTAGAAGACAACCATCAGTGAGGAGTAATGTGTTAATAATAAAATATTAGGGGACCAAGCCTCTATATTTTGTGCTATTCTCATGCTCCTCCTTCAAGAGTGATTTTTCAGAGTCACACAGCTTGGTATTATAGAAAAATCCTGGTTCAGGGACCCAGAGACCTGCATCTTGTTTCCAATCTGCCAGTATAAACAGCATGCCTAGGGATGGTCACCAACCTCTCCAGACCTCAACTTCTTTAAAAGAATTAGGTTGTTAAATATGAGATGTCCAATTTTGAATCTAAAGTTTATTATATCTCAAACAAAAGCAGGGCTAAATCAAAGTATGCACCTAAGCTATTGACAGTTTTGCCATCTTAACAGTAGCTTGTGTACAACAGCGGCAAAGAATCCTGGAGAACAAGTGGTGATGAAATCACAGAAGGTATTTTCCATGCTTGTGGAAAGTTGAGTATTTTCCGTTGCAAGAAGTGGTGCAAAGCCTGGAAGAAGGTTAGTCAGTTGGTGCAAGGTTTGGTGAATATGGTGGATGACAGAGTTTCCAAGTCCAGCTTCTGTAGTTTCAGCAGCAGCATTGTTTATGGAACAGTGTTGTCTTGCAAGAGGATTGGCCTGTCTCTATTGCCCAGTCTTGGCTGCTTAATCACAAGCGTCCTTATCATGTAATCAAACTGCTTGCAGTAGACACCTGCTATAATCTAGTGAACAGATTTCATGAAGTTGTAGTGGACTGCGCCAGTGCTAGACCACCAACCAGACACCATTAGCTTTTGCTGATGAATATTTGGTTTTGGTCTTTGTTTCAGCACTTCATCTTTAACTATTTTGTCAAATGCTTGTGATTATCAAAAAGAATCCATTTCTCATCACATATAACAATACCATGTAGAAATTCTTTGCCTTTATGTTGTTACAGCAATTTCTCATGCTCATTTAATTCATGTGGAACCCATGTATCCAGCTTCTTTACCCTGCTGATTTGTTTCAAATGGTCCAGTGTTGTTGGAATAGCAACGTCAAACCTTGCTGCTAATTCACATGTAGGTTGAGATGGATTGATTCCCTTCCACAATAGCTTTCAGACCATCATTATCTACCTTACCTTGGTCTCAAGTTGCCCACATAGGTTATTTTCCAGATTAAAATCACCAGAATGGAACTTCTCAAAGCATCGACATATTTGGATATTCATTAGGCACATCCTTCCCAAACACGTTGTTGATATATCAACCTATCTGTGCTACATTGGTTCTAAAACAGAACTCATACTGGAAAATTACATGAATTTTTGACTTATCCATCATTTCATAAAACTTGGTTTAAAAAGAAAATGTGAAAGATAATCAGAAGCCAAAATGTGCATTTGAAAGAATGAGGGTGTATCTTCACACTAAAAATAAAACAGGAAGTGTCAAAGTGATATGTCAGAGGTATCAACTGTCAAACTTAGTACTTAAGAAACATGGACATTTCATGCTTAATAACTTAATAACATTTTAGATGCTGAGATCTGTTTCCAGCCTTGTCCTGCCTAGAAAACAAGTTCCTAATTTTTAAAATTCTTCAATGTACAATCTTTCTGATCAGCCACCCAACCCCAAAAAGAACAGCTACCACTAATTAATAACCCACTCTGTGCCAGGCATTATTCTTGGCAGCTTGCCATCTCAACTAAGAAGTCCTAGAGGCTACTAAGGAGGCCAGGGATTCTTGGGCTGCAATTCAACTCAACCTTTTTCTGCTCTACTGAACCCAAGAAGAAATTTTAGGTGGGCTTCCATCTCACCTTCCACATTTATAAATTTTCTAATACCTAGTACACAAAAGCATGGGAAAATAAATAGCTACAAGAAGCTGTGTCCAGAATGAACCAACCAGGTGTCCTTAGAGAATGTTAAGAACAAAGCAGGTGGTTAGTTACTTGGGGAGGAAAAAAAAAAAAAAAACAAGAAACTATCAGGGCAGGGCTAAAGCTATTATTTGAGAGAAATAGATAAAATAGTAGAAGTCAAGGAGCCCAATGTTTATCAGCAACTCTTTGTTCTTCTTATAGAGAAAAGTGAAGCAACCCTTAAAGGCCTGAAACCCTAGATAGGAGAACCTGAGTCTCAGGATTCTTGAATAAACCAGGGTCTGGGAACTTGTGGATTTATAAGCCTTGAGTTGGATAGAGAAGTGCTTCTTACCACCTATAAATCTACCAAAGGGTTAACTTAGTAAATTATCCAAACAATCATAATAAAGTTGTCAAAGAAATGAAAGAGCTACATCATGCTGGACTTGGGTTGGGCCTTGCTGGGAATGGAAAAATAAATGAGACATGGAGAAAGGGGAAGAGAAGTTATTAGGATAGAGAAAAGTGAAGGCAAAAGAAAGAATGAATAAATGGGCTCCTAGGGCAAGAATAGGGAGATATAGCTAAACAGAGCAGAGTAAATTGCCTGTTTGGCAGCAAAGCTGCCCTAGGCTATAAAACATTTCATCCCACGGCAGACGTTTTGAGAGCTGCTGGACTTCTGCTATCTTTTCTCATCATCCTCAGCTTAAAAACCTGAACACTCTTGTCCCACACTTTGCCACTGACCTAATCTTTTCAGAGTCAGTAACAAATAGAGCTGTATCTCAAAGACTACATCCTCAAATTCCTTTTTTCCAGATTATAGACTTCTGTATTCTGATAACTTGGTGAGGATTTTTATCACAACCTTCAAATGTTTTGAGATAATCAAATTTAGTATCTTATTATAAAATCCAAGTGTTTTTCTTTTTTTCTTGGTGAGTCTTTCAAACTCCCTTCCCTGTCAAGTATAAGAAGTGCTGAGTCCAAAGCCTTGCCATTCAGAGAAGGATTTTTCTAGCTCTCTGAATTACTGCATATAAACTGCAGACTGGTGGGCTTGCTTGGTTTCAGTTACTGCCAAAGCCCAGCACACATTACACATAACAACAGATGTCTCTAACATAGCTTCCTACTAGCACTCCCTCCAAAGCTCACCACAGTGACAGCCACAAAAGATTTAGTTAAACTTGGCCTGTTCTTGAAGGTGTTGATCACACTGTCAGTCTCCTTAAGAAGCAATATGACCATGTAAGGCAAAAAAAGAGCACCAAATTATCCCAGTAACTGAAAACTCCATGAACTCAAGAGATTTAAATTACTTAACATTTTCTAAAGTAACATAAAGTAATTAAAGACAGATTTTTCCCAATAAATTATCACTCCCAGTACATATTTCAAAAAACAGAGACGTGCACCCTAATCTATTTACATACACTCTCTCAGTTGAATTTCCACTGAAACCAAAGGCAAGGAGGTTTAGAGGAAATAGAAAATGTGTTATTAATAAACAGTGAACCCAATGACATCACATTAACCCTGGCCAAAATCTTTCTCTCTTCACCTAATCCTGCAATTTGTATGGGCAACCTCAATATCAAAACTCCACCGACACTCTGGTCTCTTCTCTGAGTGCCTCCACTACACCTGAGCTACCCGCCAATCAGATATTCCACCCTTTGACTATAATATTCTCAGCTTCAGCTTCCTTATTAAAATCCCCTTCACTGTGGCAAACCATTTGGGCCTTATTAGAATTTTCATGTCATGTCCCTTCCTACTCTTCTTCCTTTCTAAAGTCATCATCTTGATAATGTGCTTACCTCGCTCACCCTCCTTTTGTCCCTCCAGCCCTGGATGATGCCTGCTGTGAGCACTGGGCACTGAAGAAAGCCACATGCAAGCACACAGTGTCTTCCTATATTCATGAGTCCCAACTGAAAACAAGTCCTCAACCAGGCCAGCCAACCCCACCACATTTCTCCTACCAACTCTTTCTCTCACTTTCCTCAACTACTATTTTACTTTCAAAGCTCCACCCTTTCCAACCTCCACATCACCACCCACCATGCCTGTTCTCCATAGGGAAGCCAACTCTCTCAACAACTTCCTGCTATCAGACTGTCATCAATAGCAGCTCTCAGCTTCTTCCCTCCTATAGCATCTTATTCCCTCCTGTAACATCTTATTCCCTCCTCTCACCTAAGGCCAACCACTCCATTTATGCTTCAGATTCTACTCTGTCCTAGCTTCTTGGGCTTCATAATCAATTATCCCTTTTCTCTCCTGTTTAGTCAATCAATTTCTCCCTTTCAGTCAGATCTTTCCTATCAGCACTTAGGAAAGACCTAAAGCACCTAACTCAACCTCACACGGCTCTAGCTATTAACCTAAACAGAAATTGTCCTCCTGGAGTGTCTTCAACCCATTCCAATCTGGCTTGGCCCCATCACTCAGTGAAACAGCTCCAGTTCAGGTCAATAAAATAATGACCTTTTCACTGTCAAATTCAAACCAGTTGACATCTTGATGATACTGGCAATGTTCACCAATTCCCCCGGAAACATCCCTCATCCTGGCCTCCAAGACCAATACTTTCCCTTCTACTGCCATAGCTCCTTCCTCTTTATAGATTTGTCCTCCTCCACCTATTGTTTAAGGTTCAAGTTCCTCAAAGCTTGACTGAGGCCTCCTCTTTTCAGTCTATACCCACAGAGGCAAGAAAGGAACATAATTTAGTGCAGCAAAGTTGACTTTCATTTCCCTCTCAACAGTGGAACTAGCAGGATAACCGGGAACAGATCTCAGGCACAGGGTAAGACGACAATAGGGAGTGGTAGGGACTAGAATAAAACAGAGAGCCAAGGCTCCAACTAGAACAACAATTACTTAGCTCAAGCCAAAAATCCTAATTTCTACATGAAAACTCATAAGTCTTGGCAATTGTGTCAATTAAAATTATTTCTAGTGTGAGTAAAAGAAAACCTGGTTCAAATTAGGTTACACTAAAAAGAAAACTTATAACTTATTCTCTTAACTGAAGAGCCTCAAAGGTACAGCTTAGCACACAGTTTAATCGACATGATCAGGACCAGTTTCTCTATGGGGATTCCACATCTTCTTAGTTGTCCTCATTCTAAGATAAACTCTACCCTATGGTAGCAAGGCAGTTCCTAGACCTTCAGCCCACATCCTGCTGGGTTTAAGCAGAAAACAAGAAAATCTACTCCCCTACTTAGTCTCAAAATTCCTTCTGATTGGGATGATTTGGATTATAAATCCTTTCCCAACCAACTATTGTGGCTAGGCAATTCGGAGGTTGATTTGCCACCACTGGATCCCACACTTCATTTGGAGTCAGAAATGGAACTATATTTGAAGCACAAAATCTGAAATTAGAGGATACAAGAAAGGACATTAAGGTGTTGCTACCAAAGAGAAAATATATTCTGGGCAGCCAAAAAACATAAATATATGCTACATCAACTCATTCAAATATTTTAAAAACATTACACAGGCCAAATAAAACAGGATTTTTGGCTGAAGGTGGCTTGTCAACCTCCAGTTCCAATTCTCCTTTCTCTACTTGTTTCCTAGATGATCTCATCCAAGACTGAGCCTTCACCTACCATGTTTCTACGGAAAATGCCACATTTTCATTTCTGACTCACAAATTCAACTGCCTACTCAACATTATCACTTGGATGCTTCAAACTCATCTCAATGTCATGTCTAAATGAAATTCATGATATTCCTACCCCTTCTCCACTTTCCCCAAACTGGCCTTCCTCAAGAGTTCTTATTGCAAGGGAACAGGTTGGTGAGGGGAGATAATTTGTTTCTTCAGCATTAGCAGTTTTAAATAAGTAGCCATATAAAACAATTCTAACATGAATAGTGGTACTAAAAAAAAATCTCCAAATGCATTTTAAAATCTTCAACAAAAACATTGGAAACTTTAAACAGAATTCCAAGGATGTGAATAACACATATAAATAAGTTGGGACCATTAATTTATGCTATTTTGAAATCTTTGATTATTAACTAAGAACTTGGTGGCATTATATCCTATTAGGTATAATACAGAACAGGGGTGCTTTATACTACAAATATCTCAAGATTTCACAGAAAGTTTCTTTTCTACTCTTTAGAATAGGACCAGTATGACTGAGGTATTGTTTAAAAAGAAAAGAGAAATCTTTCGGGAAGTCAACTGTAAGACTACACTGAAATCCTTTTGTTACTTCAGATATTCTAGGAAAATATTTAAGATCTCGATTCATCTAAATTTGCAATTTCTATTTTCCATCTCTTCCCATTTTTAAAACACGTAGAAGTAAAGTTTCATCATAGCAAATACAAAGGGAGAGACATGGTCATGGGGTATCCAAAGTTGGTTTTGCTTAGTAGTTTGTTAGTACAGCCATAGTTTTCTAGCAAATATATTATCTGATTTGATCCTGACTACAACCCAGGAGACTAGTAGGGCAAATATTACTACATTTTGGCAAATATAATAAATCACTGACTGTAAGATGGACCAATATTTTATGTCCCACTATACTGGGCAAGAAGCTATCACAAATTAAACCATGACACATGATAGTCAATAAAACACATTTTGTCTTCAGATATGCTAAAATTTAAAACAATGTATGTCTTAGAATCTGTGAAAACTTTATCAGAAGCATCACATCACAGATAAGCAGTCAGAGGCTCAGAAGCTTACCCAAAGTTAAAGTTAATACATACAAGAATGGACTTGGCCCTATGGGATCAGTTTACTAATCTGTTCTCCCCCAGTTCTGCTTCTGGGTCTGAATGAGCTCTAGAGTTCATTTGGGGCCCTAAAAGATTTTCTGGTACAAAGCTGGCAAAAGAAAAATCATAAATGAATCAACTCAGCAGGCACTTCTAAATTAAGGTGTTAACCTGACATGGATTTTAAGAATAATTTAAAACTTGTTTTTTCTCTAACTCCTAAACAGCCTAGGAATACTGCTCACTTAAACAGCAACATGTGCCAGGTGTGTGTCATTAATTTCACTGCTAACTCAGTAGGAAGCAAGCTGACACAAAAACTTACAGTTGACTATTAATTCTAAATGTGATTCACAAGATGATTTTCACTTAGGAAGTATTATTATTGGGCATTTAGTCAAGCTAAGACTTTCTTCTGTAATAAACTATGTCCATTTAATGATTTTGTTTGGTTCAAAAATGAACCATTTGGAAAGGTGCTGTATTAAATACCTAATTATGGCACAAACTAATGCAAAGCACGAGCATAAGCTTGATAGCTCTAATCAACCTGCACAAGAGGCCTGTGATTTTAACACCCAGTGTCCATTAAAAAGAAAATACATTGCAAAAGCCAAGACATTTTGGAGTGTAGCATCTGAGTAAGACAGACAGGCTTAATTCATGACAAGCCTTTTTAAAATTTAAATCTATTTTACATTTTATATTCTCCACAACACCCATAGCAGTATTTTTTAAAAAATATTTTTATTAAATCCTGTGTATATTAATGCATTTAGGGGGTACAATGTGTTAATTTGATATACGATCTGGAAAGCTTATATCAAACTTGTTAACATAACCAACACCTCACTTACTTATTTGTTGTGGTAAGACATTTATACTCTTAATAGTTTAAAAATGTACCACTGCATTATGCACAATAGATGAGATCCCACCAAATACCCTCCCTCTTCCCGGCCTCCCCTCTCCCCTCCCACCTCCCCTCTCCTCTCCCTCCTTTTCCCTCTTTCTTTCTGGACTACAGTTTTATCATTCATATGAAAGTGTAAGTGATTATATATTGGTTTCATAATAGTACTGAGTACATTGAATACCTTTTCCTTCCATTCTTAAGATACTTTACTAAGAAGAGTATGTTCCTGCTCCACCTAGGTAAATGTAAAAGATGTGAAGTCTCCATCTTTTTTATGGCTACATAGTATTCCATGGTATACATATACCACAATTTGTTAATCCATTCTTGAGTCGATGGACACAGAGTAGTATTTTAAACAAAGAAACTAGATAATAAGTGCACATGATGAGATATATATTGAGGAAAATGATGTCCCCTCTGTTTTCAGAAATGTTCCTTCTTCCTAGATCTGTGCTGGTTTTGAAGAGAAACAGCCTGGCACATTCTTGGTGATGCCTCCCCCGAGTCTACCTTTATGTGAAAGGCCTAATAAATTGAATGCTGGAGGTCCTCAGGGAGCTAACAGTCAAATCAACAGGCAAACATAAAATATCTGCAGATGGCAGATGACCTTGAAGTATTCTTAGTAACTGAGCAACATAGTAATTGTGTTAATATCAGGTCCAAGCAGCACTGGATGTAGAATTAGGAGACCTAGTACAGCCAGTTGCTAGATATCGCCCTGGGCAAGTCACTTCTCTGAACCTGTTTTCTTACTTATTGTCTACTTGTCCTTCAGGACTACTGCAAAGGAAAAGGCAGAAGAAAATCTACAAACCTGAAAGCACCATTACAGTGTAAAGTATCATCAAGGACACCAGCAAGGGTCCTTTTGCCCAGAATACTGCAATGACTTCCTTTTGAGGGCCCTTAAGATGAAGTCAGAGGACTCCTAAAACACAAATCTAATCCTTCCATTCTCAGGCTTAAAGACTCCATATTGCCAAAAGATAAATACTCAACTGACAACAAAAACAAAAATATTCAACTGTTTAGCTTGGGAGACAAGGCCCTGCAAAAACTAACTTCTTAAGAGCCCTTTGAAAAGCCCTTTATTTTTCAAAGACCACATTTGTTTGCCTTTACATTTTTGATGGGGTGTCTGGCTGGGATTATCCTGCCAAACCCAGGACTCTACAGACTACTTTTAATGCACCTTCCATAATATCATGAGCATCTGCAAGACAATGAGAGTCAAAGCCTTATTTTTATCAGTAGTCCTTCTAGCTAGTATAAAGCCCAACCTACAGCAGCTCAATAAATATTCCTTGAATGTCAGGCAAGAGAGATCCTTATTTGCATACCACAAAAAGATGGTGCCAAGGAGAGAATCTCAAGGGAAGATTGTCAACTGAAAAAAGGCCTGGAGGTCCTAATAAAAAAATACTTCAAGTATACATATCTTATCCAAATCCCCTAAGGCTATATATATTTTGGAATTCAGAACTTGACATTTTAGAAACATAATATGGTACCTCATGGTATCAGTAGGATCTAGGTCAGCACCCCAAACTCAAACGCCATAATACAAACTTACAAATAATCCTACTAAATGAGATAACTGAACAATATAAGTAGTCACATTCATTCAAGTCAGATCTTGCCACCAAATGAGTAAGAAGAGTTTTCAAAGCCTTTTAGATCTTGGAATTAGAAAGAGAGTAGTGGATCTATACACCATCTTTCCTCACTTCCTCAGAAATTGACTATGGCAGGACTGATCCATAGTTAGACAACAAATAAAAATGGTTACACACCCAAACAGCAGCAGATTACAAAATACTTTGAGCAGGGGTTCAGAGGCACGTGAAAATGGTTGTCAGCACTGGTTAATTGTCGCAGTCCCTTAGACCATTAAAAAAATATTTTGTTAAAGAATCACTGGATCTAAAAGACTATGTTAGAAAGGCAGTGATACACAGATCAGGAAATGAATGAATGGTGGACTGCATGCATGCATGCATGCATACATACATAAATATTGTTAGGAACTAACTCCTATCCCCGGTTTTGAAATGGCTCTCCAATTGCAGGGATAGAAATGTACACATACAAATGACAGCATTCATATGCCAAATCAAGCTGTCCCAAACCAACCTGGCTGGCTTCCATATATAAATAGAACCAGTAATGCATAAATACAAAGACAGCTCATTTTACTGGGCCCTGCTTTACTGTATGTTGTAGATACTGCATTTTTTACAAACTGAAGGTTCGTGGCAACGCTATGTTGAACAAGTCTCTCAGTGCCATTTTCCCCACGACATGGGCTTACTTTTTGTTCCTAGGTCACATTTTGGTAATTCTTGCAATATTTCAAACTTTTTCTTTTTTTGAGACAGAGTCTCAAGCTGTCACCCTGGGTAGACTGCCATGGCGTCACACTCACAGCGACCTTAAATTCTTAGGCTTAAGCAATTCTCTTGCCTCAGCCTCCCAAGTTGCTGGGACTACAGGTGCCCACCACAACACCTGGCTATTTTGTTGCTGTAGTTGTCATTGTTGGTTGGCAGGACTGGGCTGGATTTGAACCTGCTAGCTCCAGTGTATGCTGCTGAGCTACAGGCACTGAGCTGTTTTTTCTTTATTATTATACTGTTATTGTGATCTGTGATCAATGGTCTCTCACATTACTATTGTAATTGTTTTGGGGCACTCATATAAACAGCAAACTTAACCAACAAATGATGTGTGTTCTAACTGTTGCACCAGCTGGTGGTTCCCCCATTTCTTTCCCTCTCCTCAGGCCTCCCTATTTCATGAAACACAATAATATTGCAATTAGACAAAGTAACAAGTCTACAATAACCTCTAAATGTTCAAGTCAAAGGAAGATTTGTACATCTCTCACTTTGAATTAAAAGCTAGAAAGAATTAAGCTTAGTGAGGAAGGCATGTCCAAAGGCAAGACAGGCTGAAAGCTAGGTCTCTTGCAACATTAGCCAAGTTGTGAATGCAAAAAATAAGTTCTTGAAGGAAATTTAAAGTACACTCTGGTGAACACATGAATGATAGGAAAGATAAATAACCTTACTTCTGATAAGGGAGAAGTTTGAATGTTGTGGATACAAGAACAAACCAGCCACAGCATTCTTTTAAGCCAAAGGATATTCCACAGCAATTCCCTAACTCTCTTTAATTCCATGCACACAGAGAGATGAGGAAGCTAAAAAAGAAAAGTTTTAAGATAGCAGAGGTTGGTGCATAAGATTTAAGGAAAGAAGATGTCTCCATCACACAAGAATAAAGGTGAAGTGGCAAGTGCTGATATGGAACCTGCAGCTGGTTATCCAGAATATTTAGCTAAGATAATTGATGAAGGCTGCTGTACTACACAACAGATTTTCAATGTAGACAAAAGAGCCTTCCACTGAAAGATACCACCTCCTCTAAGACTTTCATAGCCAGAGAGGAAAAGGCAATGCCTAGCTTCAGACCTCCGAAGGACAAGCTGACTCTCTCACAAGTGGCTAACGTAGCTGGTGACTTTAACTTGAAGTCAATGCCCATTTACCATTCTAAAATCCTAGAGCCCGTAAGCATTATGCTAAACCTATTCTGCCTGTGCTCCATAAATGGCACGCCAAAGCCTTGATGACAGCACATCTGTTTGTAGCATGGTTATTGATTAAGTCCACTGTTGAGACCTACTGTTCAGAAAATACGATTCCTTTTGAAATATTATGGCTCATTGACAATCCACCTGGTCACCCAAGAGCTTTGAGATGTATAAATAGATTAATGTTGATTTCATGCCTACCAACACAACATCCATTCTGTAGCCCAGGGATCAAAGAGAAATTTTGACTTTCAAGTCTTATTATTTCAGAGAAAAATTTCTGTTAGGCTATAGCTGCTATAGATCCCTCTGACAGATCTGGGCAAAGCCAACTGAAAACCTTCTAGATACCAGTAAGAACATTTGTGATTCATGGAAAGACATCAAAATACCACCATTAGAGTTTGAAAGAATTTGATTCCAATCCTTTGAGGGGTTCAAGCCTTCAGTAGGGGAAGTTACTGCAGATAAGGTAGAAATAGTGAGAGAACTAGAATTAGTAGTAGAGGTGTGACTAAATTGCTGCAATTACATGATCCAACTTGAACAAATAAAGAGTTGCTTCTTATGGACGAACAAAATGATATATTGAGGTGGTATCTACCCCTGGTGAAGATGCTGTGAACATTACTGAAATAACAACAAAGGAGTTACAATATTACATAAACTGAGTTGGTAAAGCAATGGTAGAGTTGAAGAGGACTGATGCAAGTTTGAAAGAAGTCCTACTGTGGGTAAAAAAACAAACAAACAGAGAAATATTTCATAAAAGGAAAAGACAATTGATGCAGCAAACTTCATTGCTGTCTTAGTTTAAGAAATTGCTACTCTGGTCGGTCAACAGCCATTAACATCCAGGCAAGACCTTTCTACCAGAAAATAGATTAGGACTCACTGAAGGCTCAGATCACCATTAGCAATTTTTTTTTTTTTTTTGAGACAAGAGTCTCACTTTGTCACCCTTCATAGAGTACAATGATGTCATAGCTCACAGCAACCTCAAACTCTTGGGCGCAAGCAATTCTCTTGCCTCAGCCTCCCAAGTAGCTGGGCTACAAGGCACTGGCCACAACACCCGGCTATTTTTAGAGATGGGGGGTCTCACCCTTGTTTAAGCTAGTCTTGAACTCCTGAGCTCAGGCAATCCACCCACCTTGGCTTCCCAGAGAGCTATGATTATAGATATGAGTCACCACCATTATTAGCATTTTTAGCGAAAAAACTATCTTTTTAATTTAGATATGTACTTTTTTTTTTTTTTCAGACAGTTTCACTTTGTTGCTCTTGGTAGAATCATGGCATCATAGCTCACAGCAACCTCAAACTCTTGCACTCAAGCGATTCTCTTGCCTCGGTCTCCCAAGTAGCTGGGACTACAGGCACCTGCCACAATGCCTGGCCATTTTTAGAGATGAGGTCTCACTCTGGCTCAGGATGACCTTGAACCTGTGAGCTCAGGCAATCTGCCCGCCTCAGCCTCCCAGAGGATTACAGGTGTTAGCCACCGTGCCTGGCCTTACATTGTTTCTTAACATAAATACTTAATAGACTATACTATAGTATAAACATAACTTTTATAAGCACCAGGAAACAAAAATTCATGTAACTCACTTTATTGCAATATTCACCTTCTTGCACCGATGTGGAATTGAACCCACAATATGTCCAAGGTATGCTTGTATATAATACTCTTTTAAACACCCAGAAAGACTTCCATATAATGCCTCATGTGAAAAATTTCTTTTAGAACCAAGTGCTGGCGGGAATATAAAGATTTGCCTGAGAAACTGGTAGGTGCTTTGCTTTCTAAAAAGATGAACTACATAATTAAGAAGAAGAAAAAGAAAGCATAATTCCATTTGCAATTAATCCCAACACCTGGACACCCATTTTGTGGTTACTTATGAATCTATGAGTTCTTATTTCAGGGAGCAGGAGGATTCTGCCTGAGAACATTTATAAAAGACACTACTTAATTTTATCACACATCAGAGGCCAATAATAACAGAATTAGCTAGCATTTACCCTACTGAGCTTTCATTGCATGCAAGGCAGGGAGCTGAGCACTTTGAAAATCTCAATTAATCCTTGCATTAGTAATAGAACCTATCTAGTAAAGTTACTATCCCACTCAATACATAAAGAACTGGATGTTTCAGGAAAGATTCCAGAGTTTTCCAGAAGGAAAGCTAAATGACTGTGATGTCATCCATTGCCAATTATTTGGGGTTGACACTGAAAGAAATAGCACAGGTAAGGCTCCTTCTCCAAATCACACTCTTTTATTCTCTAATAGCCATCTCAGAAAGCATGTAGCAGAAAAAACTCTCATCCACACCAAAAGCCTTTCCCACATATCCCAGCCAAAAATATGTTTTCTCCCTCTCTCCCTTCCCAGAAATTCTTGAGTGTGTCTCCAACCCCTAATCCACCCATCCCCTTCTCGGTACCTAAGTTAAACCAGGCACTGTGCTGAGGATAAAAAAATGTACAAGTCACAGTTTCAGCCTTCAAATTTTCAGCTGAGGTGTGTAAGCAAATAATCAGACTTGAGCATGCTAAGTTACACATGACTCAGGGGTAGAAGAGATCATCATCTTTGCCTGGGGTAGAAGTTCAATGTTCAAAAAGGCTTCCAAGAGATGGTGATCTTTGACTGAGTCTGAAGAACAATGGCAAAGATACAAGATAGATGAGGAGGTCAAGGCCCCTGCAACACTTCAAGCCCTTCAGAACAGTATCAAATGACAACAGAGAGAGTAAGTTGGGAAAGCGAGGTGGAGAGGTGAAAAGGTTCAACAGGCTTGAGGAGCAAAGGTGAACAACCCAAGTTCTCCAAGTCCAGTCTGGCCAAGGCATCAGACAGCACTGTGCCCTTTAAAAGGAGAAAACAGCAGGCCTGGGAGCAGCCAATGGGCAAAGGAAACCAAGGTGCTCATCAACTCACCAGGAGAGCCTGGCCACTTCCTTCCCAGCTCTCGTCTCAGCACCTGTATTCTACTTGTCTCTTGCCCTTTTCTGAGGCCAACATCTGCCAATTATTCATGATTTTAAGACCTTGAGTTGAGGACCAGACCCTACTCCCTCAAAGGTACTTCTTTCCGAGAAGCAGAAAACAAAACGTTCACTGTGCTGGGCGGGGAAACAGGAGAATTGATTTTAAACAGCTTGTAAAAGGAAATCTCTAGATCATAGATCACCAGTTACATATAGCTTCAATATGCACCTAAACACCAACACACAATAAAGGCTAACACTGATGGGCTCTTATCCACTCCTCCTGGCCCTAAAGGCTGTAATCCTCACAATTTCTGAAACTGCTGTGGCCTGTCTTCATCTGACTCATGATTCCCACCTCTTCTTTAAAAGAAAGAACAAAATCCTGCTGTTATATAACATGTTATTTTTTTTAATTAATTAATTTATTTTTTTGTAGAGACAGAGTCTCACTTTATTGTCCTTGGTAGAGTGCTGTGCCATCACAGCTCACAGCAACCTCCAGCTCCTGGGCTTAGGCGATTCTCTTGCCTCAGCCTCCCCAGTAGCTGGGACTACGGGCACCACCACAACACCCAGCTATTTTTTGTTGCAGTTTGGCCGGGGCCGGGTTTGAGCCCACCACCCTCAGTATATGGGGCCAGCGCCCCACTCACTGAGCCACAGGCGCCGCCTGTTCTTTATTTTTAATTAAGGTGGATTTAAACTGTTATGAGAATTTCCTGACACTCGATATGATAATTAATGAGATACATTCTGATTTCCTACACAAACTCAGAGTGATAAAAAAAAAAAATCACAAGCTCAGGCATTTGTTCCTCATAAAGACCCAGATGATAGAGTAGGGACAATATGTTTCAATATATACCACCTACTATAAGTAGAAATTTGGCTAGACCAGATATAAAATATTAGTATACTTCAAAATTAATTTTTTTCTTTCAGTTTTTGGCTGGGGCTGGGTTTGAACCCGCCACCTCCGGCAAATGGGGCCGGCACCCTCCTTTGAGCCACAGGCGCCCCGCCCAAAATTAGTTTTTATATACACCAATAATATTGCCAAATTCAGTAAATATTATTTATAAAGCTATAAATATTCATGTTAACTTTAGAACAAGGTAAAACCATTGCTTTGTTCTCCCCTTCTACTGAACCAATTAAAGCTTTGGCTAACATAAAGGAAACCATATCTAAAACAAAAAGATCTTAAAAATAAAGAATCTCAGAAATATTTTAATATTCTAGAAAATCACAATGAGCCAAGGAATCAAGAGATTGGAATTAAGAGCCTTACATTTACTACTGATTCCCGGTCAGACTGTACAGACTCAGTTTCCTAATCTGTAAAACAGAGGTATGTAGAAAGCAGAGAGGGGCAGAGGAAGACAAAATGGTTAACTAGACATGTAAGGCCTCGTCCTGCTTAAAAACAATGGATTTTATCACATACACAGAATAGAGCCTTTCTAGAAAGAGAGGAGCTCCCTGTTTCAACTATAAAAGTTTTTTAATAAAAAAATCAAAGAAAATAGAGGACAATAAATCTGCTTCAATCATCTTAGTGCAGGAGTAAACTTCTGCTTTTATGAAAATGTCAGTTTATGAAATAAAAATGACTGAGTAATACAAAATATTTTGAAAGATGCCTAGATGGATCTTCCAAGGAATTTTTTTGCTCAGTTTCATATATCCCAATGTA
Organism: Nycticebus coucang; assembly: GCF_027406575.1. Taxonomy (NCBI): domain Eukaryota; kingdom Metazoa; phylum Chordata; class Mammalia; order Primates; family Lorisidae; genus Nycticebus; species Nycticebus coucang. The sequence goes on along the minus strand of NC_069785.1, from coordinate 29,118,551 downwards.
CAGGATGAACAAGGATAATCTGGCATGTGTTATTATTCCCATTATCTCTAGTTATTTTAAGAGAGTAACAATTAAGAGAATAACAGTGCTATTACCAATACCATGCTTAGGAAAACAAATCAACACAGTAGAATAGGTGTACCACAAGGTTACTCTCAGGTCTAAAAAGAACCTAAGAAATGCCCTGCTTCCAGCTAAAGGATGAAATGGATAACAGTACCACTCGCTGTGTTTCAAAAGAAAACAAAGAGTGGAAAACAGAAAAAATACAGTGTAAAGACAGAAATATAGACAGAAAGAATGTTCAAAGTGACAGAAAAAATAATCTCGAAATATAAAACCTATTAAGACAATAGATGCAAATAAGAAAACCACACCAATAACAGGCAAATCATGTTGCACAAAGCCCAAACGAGGTGCAGGCATTCTATTCTTCAGGAATAAAGCACTGTGGGAATACTGCTCCAAAGGACAACGACCACACTGGAATTATCCTCTCTGGTCTTCAAGATGATGAGTCCTATCATCTCACATTGCTCCACCTTGAGGACTGAGATTAAGAAATCACCTGCCCTCAGCCCAGTCTGAATCTAGGACTCGTTATGAGCCTTGAGCACCCCAGGACCTGAAATCTAAAAACAATCTCAATAAATCAGAAATTAGATCTAAACAATCTTTCACTCATTTCTCCTCAAGTCTTCAGAATCACATCAACCAAAAACACACCCACTGACTCACCATTTTACAGAAGGATTGGGTGGAAAAACAAACAAACAGGTATTTACCTAAGAATGAGCGCTCACCCAAGAAAGATATCTCATCTACCAATCAACTGTCATCATGGGGCTGTGCCCTCTGGGCTGCAGTGCCCACTAGTGGTGGGGAGGACCACAGGGGAAAACAAGCACAGATGGACAGAATCTTTCAATTAACTTAAAACCCTTGACGTTTCAGTTATTAAACATGTCCTCACAGCCACCCCAGAAAGCTGGTGTTACTAGGTTCATCCCAGAGATAGAGAAACTGAGGATCTGAAGGGTTGATTCTAGCATAAACAGAAAAATACAGATTTCTAAGTACTGAGAGTTTAAAAATGATCTGGAAATACTTCCTGAAAATTCAAGACACATCTCTATATAGTTAAATGTCTTTAGGACTCTACTCCAACTAGGGACCTTTTCTCTAACCCCAGTCACACCGCCAGTACACTAACTGCTGCTTCCCACCAAGCACACATGCCATGATTCTAAAGAAACTCAGCCTCCTCAAATACATTAAACAAAAGTTAACCAAGTCCTACTCTGAGGCAGGGTCAGGGTTCTAACTTAATTTAGAAAAAGATCCTGCTATGATCTACTTGAGGAGCGTCCATAGAACAGCACCACCACCATGCAGGCTAGAGACCGACGTGCTCTCTCTGGCGCCTCCGTCCTTCTCACCTCACACTTTCCAAACCATTGCCACATCCAGCCATATCATGTCTTTCCATTTCTCTATACCTCCACCCTGGTCAGGGTATCAACATTTCTTCTTATGCTATTGCAAAATCTTATAAACTAGTCCATCCATATCTTCTCTTGGACCTCTATTATCCACCCACCCATTCCCTTTACTGCAACCAAATGAATCTTCTCCATCTCATCACTTCAAATTCATGTTAGAAACCCTCACAGCTCCTGGGAAAAAGCTGTCTCATAGCCGTTATCCTCCATAGAGGCCTCCCAGCCACACAGGCCTAATTATTGCCCCTCACTCATACCAATCTCCCTTCCACCACAGGACCTTTGTACATTCTGCCACCTCTGTAATGCAATCTCCCCCCTCTTTAACTCCTACCCTTCCTTTAGATCTCAGTTCATCATCACTCCCTTAGGAAAGCTGCCCTGATTTTCTTGAGTAGCCCCTGTTCCCACAAACATGTATACCCATAGAACACTTAAGTTGTCATGTAATATTGTATACAATTATTTTTGAATCCAGATACTTAAAAAAAATTCTATGAAAGAAGAAAAATTGTCTTTCCATGGTTTTTCTCACCATGGAAAAATTTTTTTACATAAAGTTCCTACTGGTGCTGAATGAAAGAAAAGACAGAGGTAAGTTCAATACAAAACAAAAAGGAAAAAGGCACCTGCAGAAGCTGCAGATAAACAGCCCTGTAGGATTTTAAAAGGAGGAATTCCCTGGGGTCTCTTCAGCTCAACATAGCACTGTATCATCATGTCCCGTGAGGCTCTGCATAGGAACATGGCCCTATAAGTTTGCTTTAGGTAAAGACAGAGGAAGGAGGTACTGGTAATACCCACAAACCTACTGGAAGAGCTGTTCCAGGTAAAATGCTCCCTAACATCCTGGGACAAGTAGCATATCTTTCTATGGAAGCCTTTCTGGGTATAGGTCACCCTATGAGAAGCTGAATACTTCTCCCCATTCTTTAAAATGTCAACCGAGTCTCTCTCCTTCTAAAACATGTTTCTTCTCAAAATCCTCTACAATTAATTTCTCTATCCCTCACCTAAGCTAAGCATATTTAAAACACAGAAGTTACTCATCTTAATGTACTTCCTATTAATAAGTGTCTGATCTTCTCTCTTTTGATAATCAGTTTCTCTGGAATAGCCCCAGATTCCGGCCACACTCACCAGTTACTCATGGCCTCAGCGCAGCATGGTGTGGTGGGACCCTGGGACCAAGGGCCAACTTCTCTGAGCCTTGGTTTCTGATTCTGAAAAACATGGCTAATAATAGCAACAATCCCCTTAGGAAAGTTGAAAGAATTCACAAAATGTCCTTGGCACCATTGCCTGGCGCACTACATACATGCAACCATTAATTCTATTGATAGAATTAATATCACATGGAGAAAGCCTCAGGTATTCACTGAAGTGAGCTCCTTATTCCTAAACCAAAGGCTTCTAAAAAAACTTCTTTGAAAACTTCTGGGGGAAGAAACTTTAGACAGTTGCACCTGTAAGGTAACATGGCTGTCTACAGGAACAGAGTGTTTACCCCACCTCTGCCAAATACAGCAGTGGAAGCTGACCTACATCCTCCTTACACATCCAGGAACTAGTCATTAGTTACACCCACTCAAAAAATAAGGATGTGGGAGGTCCTTTACTCCTCCTCGCACAACGTACACCTTGTGTTTACTCAGTACACAGTGAAATACAAAACACAAAGTACTATTTATAAGTTTCTTCCTTTTGGCAGGAGGTGAATTATAAGTTCAAACGTCCACCTGACACGTCCAAATCTGATGTGTACAACCTACACACGTGGATAGAATAACATAATCTTGTAGGAAAATGGATTTAAAAGGCCACATCAGATATTGACAGTCACTGGGGGGGACAACTGCTTCCTAGGAACACCAGTTCTTCACATCTGCTGGGGAATCCGCTCCAGGAACAAAACATGGGATAGTGAGTATCTGACCAGAGGAGAGTTTCGTTACAATGCTCTCATATTCTGTTTCTTAGAAACTTCATTTTGTCTAGGGAAAATAGTGTGAAAATGAATGAAGTGAATTATAATCTGTATAGGAAATTTGACTCTCTTAAGTACCCACAGCACAGTACTCTGCCACAAAACCCAAGGATGTGCAGGATGAAAGGTGTCACCAATGAAGAAACCACCAAATGAAGAAACTATTCAACCATGAAGTCTCAAGAGAAGTCCAGAGGCTTCTTTGCTATTGTTTTAAACCAGAAAAACAGGTTGTAGTTCTGCTGTCTTTGTCCTTAGCTTTTAGTCAACAGCTTCCTCTCAGTAGAAGAGGGCCAGGCTGGTGGGTCTGTGAGCCAGGTGGCATGACGATGAACCACTGGAATGGTGACCTGTGTTTTTTGTGTGCTTCTTGGGCCCCTCTCATTGCAGGGGAAGCTGAGAGCTCCAGGATCTATCTGAAAGCAACTGTCTAGGCATTCTTTTCTTTCCAGGAATAATTTTTCAAAGTCTTTACTGCACACCAAAGACATTAACCCACTGTGTCTCAGGAAAAACCAACGGGTGATTTTCTTTGATGATCAGGAATGAATGAACAATAAAGAACTAAGCAATACTCTGTTTCTACTGGTCAGATTTTATACAACTATCCATCCAAACACTCTTTTTACACAGAATATGATTTCTAACAGTGGCTTTATTCATCAACATGTCTTAAATTATTCCTTGGCTAGGCATGTGCCAGTAAGGAAGAAAAAGGAGCAGATACAGTAAGGCCTGCAGATCAGACTATGAAGCCCGGGTAGGACACTGCAAGCCCCTGAAGAGGTCCTGTGAGCAGTAGGACCCCAGGAATCATGTTTGGGAAGAATGAGGGTCTTGAAGCCTGACACAGGCCACTGAAGACTCCTGTCCCCACACAGCTCCATGCCACAGAAGCCTGAGGCCAAGCAGAGCTCCTGGGCTGTAAAGGAACACAGTGGAAACCAGATCTTCACCCTGAGCACATGTTTTTCTGCCTGTAACAGTTTTGTAATTCCTTCCATACTTGTCAGAGCAGAGGCAGAGTGGGGAAAAGAAAAAGGTACAACAGTGAAGTCTGACTGCAAGCTGTGTTCTTTTTCTCATTGTAAACCCCTAACATTTCATCTATATAATGAGGATACTCAAAATGGTACATACCTCATCAATTATTGTCCAGATTAAAAGAAATCACAAAATCAGTGCCTTCCTGTTTCCTGCTGAAAGCACATGCCACAAGAATAAGATGGAGTCAGTCAGGCTAGGGCTGAGACGACACAGCTGGTCTGGTCCATTTAGGTCCTGTGTGACTTCACCTCGTGTCTCCCATTCTTGCTGTTTTGTAAATTTCCTTTAGCCAAAAGGTGTATATCTTGAGTAGTTGAGGGCAATTGATTTAGAAGATTAGCTTTTAAATTGGAAAGTTGTTTTGGGTTGTGGATTATGCTGATTATTATTGTTTAAGATAAAGATTAACATGATTTTTACTTTAAACTTTAATGTATAAAACTGTAATTTTTGAAAATGGAAGCCCCTTAGAGAGGCTACGCTCACTGTTCTCCAGAATCCTGGCCTTCTAACAAAGTCTGGTGAACGTATCCCCATCTCTGCATTTTGGCTGACAGTGACAGGTGGCTGGATTCTCTCTATCCGGCAACATTTCTGATGATCACAGACGGACCCCTAGACTGCTCTGGTAAGTGCTGTACCAGGGAAGCCTAGTGGTCAACTGAATAGATGGGTCTGGGAGTGCAGAACTTCAACCCTCCTAGCAGCACTGCCATGAGATTTCTCCTGAGAGTCTTGGGGCTCTGCTCTCAAGCACCTGCCATCACTAATTCCTAAGGTCCACCTGCTTTATTGTGGTTGCACACAGAGAACTTTAGTTCTTGTCAGTTCTGGTTTTGTTCTTGAGAAATCTGGTGTTTTTGTATCTAGTCTGCATTATGGGAGCTCAATCTCAAATGACAGTCCATTGGGGCATACTCTGTCCAATTGGTCTCAGCATGGGTGATCCACCTGTATAACTAAAAAGGCAGTGAAATTCTACTGTAACACAGATCAGCTGATGTATCATCTTGACTCTAGAAAAAAATAGCCTTTGAATGGATCCTTGAATTATTATAATTATGTTACATTGTTTAAAACAACAAGTCTGGTTAAAATACTTAGGTTTGTTTTTTCTTAGTAGAATTTATGAGTTTAGAAACAACAATTAAAACTGTTTTTATATATCTAATTTATAGGGTGTAAAAATAGTTAACAGAAAAATAACTGCTGAGATAAATTAGGCAATTAACAGATTAATAGTCTAGACAAAAATGTATGTTTAAAAGCCAGCAAATATAAATTCTGTCTGTATGTCTGTTTGTGCATCTGTATGTTTCACTACCAAAACTAATTGGCTTTAAAAAAGGAAGAACAAGCATGTGCTTAATATTTATGAAGAAAACAGAAAGGAACTCATATGCTTTTTGCTCAGGTGACTTTAGTATTCTTTGATAAATAAAAATAATTTTAAAACTGTTATTAAACTTCAGATGTTCAAAAATTATAGAAGTGTCACCTCTGTAACATTTCTAAATTTTAATAGATTTGACTATGAGCTTATGTTCTTGATTTGGAGGCTCTGAATTCAGATAGGTGGCTATGGTGAGGGCTGCACATGTTCTCCTTGCCTGGGCCAGAAGCTGCAGGGCATGGTCTATCTAGCCCACATGGCCCCTTCTTCCCTGCTCCAACTTTGCCCGCTGGCTATTCTGGGAGAAACTGAACCTTCCAGTATTCCTGCTGTCTTGAACTTTGTACCTGGTAAATGAATTAAGGACACAGATAGGTCCTGTCCTTTGAGGCCATCTTTGATGCCACATGGCTATGTGAGACTTAGGAGGACCTAAGGGATGGTGTCTATGTTGTGGTATCAGAATACTTTTCAGTAACTTAAAACCTTAAAGTCATGCTGTGCCATAAAATGTTTGAGTCTTTTGTAAGAGATTTGTCACTGACTGTAAGAGTGCTGGGGAAAAAACTACAAAAGCCTCAAGGCTCAACAAAGATCGCTCAACTTGCTAGCCCAGGTATTCCTAGATAATCAGTACTGGATTTCCTGTTGACTACACTGGAAGGAATCCCTGCAGTATTAAACACTATCTGCTATGTCTATATAGATACCTCAGGAGAAATTAAAACCTGAATAAAATATTTCCCAGTAAGTGGTGTGGATGCAACAGGGCCTTATAAGTGGCCCACACCCAATTGATTTTCAGGAATATTAACTTGGATTGCCCAGAACTTTAGATCAATTCTATAAGGACTCTTAAAACTAAGTATTATCTTAACAACTGTGCTAAGGCTATAAATAAGAATACTAATGTTCTCATCATGCAAACCTTAGCTTCAAAACCCAGAACTTCCAGATATTTGTAGGTGACTACTACATGGTTTCATTCTCTTACCCTGGACACAATCGACTCCGTCATCATAAAGAAGCCAGAGGCCTCTGTTTACTTCTTTTTTTTTTTTATTTTTTTATTTTATTTTATTTTATTTTATTTTTTTTGGTTTTTGGCCAAGGCTGGGTTTGAACCCACCACCTCCGGCATATGGGACCGGCGCCCTACTCCTTGAGCCACAGGCGCCGCCCTCTGTTTACTTCTTTACCCTGGAGCAGTTTTTGAGATAGAGGTTCCAGGTCCTACATTCCAATAATGGACTCACCCAGACCACAGAACTCAAGATGACCCTTCTGACTTCAAGTGACCACCCGCCACTCAAGATGGCCCTTCTGACTTTACAAGGCTTCCAGCAGATGACCTTTGATCTCTGTCATGATAGATCCTGCCACCTCCTGAGCTACAGTATGCCACACTCTGAATTACTAAAAAAGAGACCCCTTGCTCTGCTTTGTAAAAGCTACATACATTCCAGACAGTGATCAGCTTCTGAAAACTTAAGAAAGACGTGACAAAAAACTCAAGGGAAAGTGGACCGGCCCCTGGGACATCCTACTTGCGACCCTACAATGATCCAATTGCCTAAATTACATCATTTCCACATCTAGCCTTATGCCTCTAAAAAAAACTAGCAAACTCAAGCTGGATAGAACTGTGCAAACATGAGATTTAAAAGCTTCAGCTGGCAGGACAGAAAGTACATTAGTTTTGGACCTCTTTGTTATTATATTTCATGTGCCCCTTGCTGTCTGTTGTTAACTGTACTACATGTTGTTTTTAGTGTCACTTTAAACCTACCCCTCACCGGAATAAGTTCAATCCCTGGACAAATACAATAAATCATAATTATTTCTATTTAAAATCTATTTCAGAGACATGAAAGGTGGTAAGAGGAGTGAGGAAGGAAAGCACATGTAGTGAGAATAAGATAGAGTCCGTCAGGCCAGGGCTGAGACCACACAGCTGGTCCTACGTGACCGTCACCTCCTGTCTCCTATTCTTGAATTTACGTATTTTGTAAATTTAGCTTTAACCTAAAAGTTTATATCTTGAGTAGTTTAGGGCAATTGATTTGGAAGATTCACTTTTAAATTGGAATGTTGTTTGGAGTCATGGGTTATGCCAATTATTGCTGGTTAAGATGAAGATTAACGTGATTTTTAAACTTTTATGTATAAAACTATGATTTTTGAAAATGGAAGAACAGAACCGTCTTGGAGAGACTACTCTCACTGTTCTCCAGAATCACCAGCCTTCTGACAAAGTTTGGTGGACCTATCCCTGTCTCTATCTCCTGGCTGACAGTGACAGGCGGCTCACCCTCTTCAGTTACCCTCCAGTAACATTTCAAATATCTGCAGTCTTCACCTAAGAATGGAAGTGGCATCCCTTTACACACAAGTCTCATAAATAATGCTTTCCTTTTTTTTTTTTTCATGTTTAGTCATCCATGAAGCATGCTCCTTATTTATAGGACTGGGCTCTGAGAAGTCTTTTGCTATTTTCCAAAATCACATACAGGCTCAAAGGTCATTTTGAAAGCAGCTAAAAGTATTCTAAAGGATATACACTGAAAGCATTTGCAAAATGTTTTCAGCTATACTTTTGTGGTTGGTTTACTTTCAGAGTGACTTCTACAAAAGGAAAATTCATCTGCAGGTTACAAGGCTTTAAGCTTTTAGTGGTTTTATAACTTTACAATTTCCCTGGGCCATGCACCCTTAGTGTCCTTGCTAAAAGGCTGAATGTTTCTACGTACCATTCCTGTCCTCCTCCTCCTACCCCAGAAACACTGGAGCATATAAATCCCTACCAGTGACAGGTATCTATCATGACTATAGATTTCAGCACTTTTTACAAACGTTCCATGGAACTCTTTTTGTGTTTTTAAAAATAATTTTTTCAAAAAGACAACCCAGTTGAAAAATAAGAGACTTTTCACAAAAGATATCTGTATTGGTCTAAGCAATGTGACTCACATCCATAATCCCAGCACTTCGGAAGCCTGAAGCAGGAGGATGCTTGAACCTCCAAGTTCAAGGTCAGCATGGGCAACATAGTAAGACCTCGTCTCTCCAAAAAACTAAAAAAAGCAATTGGGGGGCGGTGGTACACACCTGTAGTCTCAGCTACTTGGGAGGCTGAGTCAGGAGGACCGCTTGAATCCAGGAGTTCAAGGCTGCAGTGAGCTATGATGATATCACTGCACTCCAGCCTGGGTGACAGAGTGAGAACTTGTCTCTTAATAAAAAAAAAAAAAATCCAAATTGCCAGCACATACATACAAAGATGCCCAATTTCAAATGGCAAAAAGAGAAATGTAAATTAAAACCATAACCATAGACCCCTATACAACTATTAGAAGGCTTAAAGTTAAAATGACTTCTTACACTAAGTGTCGGCAAGAATTCATTGTAGAGGAACAGAACTCTTACTCACATCTGATAGAAGCGTAAAGGGCCACATCGGAGAACTAACTGTTCAGCTGTACCTATAAAAGCTGAACATATTCACATCCTATGTATACACACACACATGCAGTCAGAAGTGCAAACCTACGTTCACCAAAAGACATGCATGAATGTCCACAGCAGCATTATTCATAACCAGCCAAAATCTGGGAATAATTCAAACGTCTACCATCAGCAACTGCAGCATATTCATATTACAGAACACCATCCAACGATGAATGACCTACTGCCCCATACAAAGTGTGGCTGGATCTCACAAACAAAATCAAGGCAAAGTAGTCAGACATATGAATCCACTAGAAGCAGCAGTAGAATGGTGGTAACAAGGGAAAGGGGGTAGGGAAACTGGGGAGACAGTGGTAAAAAGATACAAAACTCCTGTTAAAAGGGAGGAGTAAGTCACAACATTGTGATTCTAGTCTTCTTGCCACAATTAAATGATAAATATACGAGTAGCATATGCATGTTAATTCGACTTGGTCATTCCATGGTGTGTGTGTGTGTGTGTATCAACAGATCTTGTTGTACACGATAACATACACAATTTTGTAAAGTAAAATAAATACGAAATTTTTAAAAAACAAAAAGCCACTATAAGTTAATACAAAAGTATGAGAAGTGAGCATAGTGGCTGCCATGGAGAAGCAGCTGGCAGGGGGCCCGAGGGCGGGCGGGGGGATGCCAGTGTCCCTTTCTACTTGATCTCTGTTAAGATTAAATGCATGTGCTTCTTAAATGGAAATTCACCCATCTGCACCCACAAAATGTGTACTTGTTTCTGTGTTTATATTACTTTAATGAAATTATTTTTTCAAGAAACCAGACCCATCTAGATTTCCTGTGCAAGGTCAAGCAGGGAGCACCACTGAAATTGTCAGCTGGCATAAATGTATTTAAGCAGTCAGTCCTGGGGTAAAGAATAAGAAACACCACATCATGTTCCACCTTCAGACCTGCTCCCAACTCTTTTTCTTGTAAGCCTGTGATTCTGAGGGAGTTTGACTCTACTGGTCAACAGTCTATTAAAAAACAAATTGAATTATTAAGTATAAGAATCAAACGAGACACCCTAAGAGTACTCTGTAACCATAAAGGGTACCCCGACATTCATTCTATGTCATCATCACATACCACAGCAGAGGGTCAAAGGGCAGGGAGAACTTGAGGAGCCTTGGGGGTGAGTTTCAAGAATGTGGGGGGGGTCAGTAGCACAGGTTCTTTATGAAATTTCATTTTCAACTCAAATAGGAAGTCATCTTACTTTTCATTCCCACAGTTGTAGCACCACAGCTGCTCTATCTTAAGCTTTAGATCAAGAGCAGGGAGCTTTTCAGCTCATGTGAAATAAGGCGCACTTTTCACTTTGGAGGCATCAAGTTTTCTATGCTCTCAGTTTTGCTCTCATTCTGTCTTCAGCTGCTTTCTGATTCTCTTCATGCAATTCGAAGTTTCTTGGCATACATCTCTCTGGGTGTCTTATGGCTCCCGTGGTCCTGGGTTAGGAATTAGGCCCTATTTAGGATGCAAGGTGCCTGGAATGCCAGGCTCGGCCCCACATGGATTCAGTTCCTTTATGGCTTTAGTCTGAGGACTAGCCGCCTTCATTTCCTTGAAGCCTGTTAGAAACACAGACTCCTAACCCCTCTTTCCCCCCCCCCCCCAAGACCCAGCAAATCAGAATCTGCAACTCAACAGGACACTGGGTGATCACATGCATAAAAGGTTTGACAGGCACTGGCCTTAGTCACGTGGCTGTTACCTGACAGCCTCGGGGGCCTAGGATTAGAGGTTTATCCTAAACAGCCCCTGTGACTAGCTTCTCCCCAAACCTGGGCCCATACGAATAGACCACAGTCCTAGACCTTGTACTCTATTTTACAAACTCTAGTCACATTCTCCTGGAACTTGGCAGTGGGCAGAAAGGAGAGAGGGGACACGAGATGGAAAGCCAGGTCTGGTCTCATTTCTCTGTAACTCTTAGGCAAAGGGCAGGAAGGTAACATTTGAGAGTTGAAGCAGGGACAAAAGGGGAGTCTGCTGATGCTCCACATACTACTGTGGGGCCTTACAGAGGCTACTTCACCTCTCTCCATCTCAGTCTGGTCAGCTATAAAACAAGCGTAAGTAACAGTACCTACCTCTCATTGTTGTGAGGATTAAAGGAATCAATATTTGTAAAGTGCTTAGAAAGGTGTACAATGTTAGCATACAACAATCTCTAGGGAAATGTTAAATAAAAATGTAATACATTTATGTCATGCAGTTGGTTTCTTTCTAACGAAACAAACAAACAACTCAGACTAGATAGTGAAGGGGAATCCTGTTAGAAAAGCATCTCTCCAGCTCAACATATTTTTATTGGTTCTTTACTGTATTCCAGACATGCATGATTGGTATCCTGAGGAAGGAGTTCACAGTCTAGAGAACAAAGTTCGAGAGCAAAGGGTATTCCTAAAGAAGGTATCTGGGCTTAGAATCCCTTATTTCATGTTTAAAAATCAACTAGTAGATAGACTGGTGGGTGTGGTTGGAAATACCAGCAAAGGATCTGGAAGTCTCATTTCTCAGCTGATGAAACTGGGAGAAATGTCCACTTTATTAGCTTCGAAGCTCTTTATATAAGTATCAACTTGGTATCTTCAAGGTAGAGTTTTTAATTATTGTTATAGTTGTATAAGGATTTAATTCCAAAAGGACTTACTTAGGAACACCCAGCTTTATACTCCCAGCTTCTTCTCCGCCACAGAACAGCTTCCTTATTGCTATTTAATGATAGAGTACATTAAATTCTTCAAGAATAATATTAACTTTTCAACCAGTAGGTACTTCTGGCTTTCAGTTTAGACTGCACAAGATAACACATTCCTATGCAAGCTCGAAACAGAGAACAGCTCCCTTATATATACCCTATGTGACCAAGCTTAGTTGGTTACGGAAAATGATGGGACTGTAGCACACAAATTTACCTGCAAAGCAATCAGATAATTCTCACTTCTAAACAACACCTCCACCTTCTGGAAGGTCAGTAAGTCCCAGTAAAGCCTAACATACTTGACTTCAACCCAAATACCTTATCTTTTATTATCTGATGTTGGGGCAGCATCCTGGCATTGTAACACAGTGAACAATCTTCTTTTCTTTGAAGAAAAGTCTTTCTTTAAAGACTTGAACCTCCCAATTCATGAAAGAGTCAAACAAGAAGGAACAGGGTTCTCACAGGGTAGAATAACTAGTCTTAGGAAAGTGATGAAAGTCTAGATATGAAGACTAGAAACTAGTTTGATTTATTGCAATTGTGGCTTTGTTAGTTTAAGTCTTAAAAACTATCTGTATATATTGTTTCCCAGGAGAAATTTAAAAGGATGTGTTGACTTAATTGAAATGTAAACACAATCCCTTATTTCCTCCCACTTCAAAAGATACAGGAGACAGAAACAGAACAAAAGTTAACCAACACCAACTCACCTTGGGTAACCTATGGGGACACAGTGGAAGCCAGCACTGCAGAGCAGTAGGGTGTACTTTGCAGGGGTGCATGGTCTTAGAGCCCACCATGCCCACAAGCCAACCGCATCAGGAAGGCAGGCCAGTAGCATGAGAACTGGTCCCAGATAGTGACAGAGGAAGCTGTGGTTCATGAGGGCAAGTGGCACAGGCTCCAGGTGGGAGAATCACAGCCGATGTCAGCTTTTAGTTCCCAATTATTCCCACCAATTGCTCCCCATTAACCTAATTCAATGTAATCTTTCCAGAGTTAATAGACTCATGGAAGGCAAGCTAATAAAAGGCCCAGATTTTCTGAAGTCAACAATTAAGAAAATATTTCCAACTTCATCCCTGGAAACTTTAACTCGTGCTGCTAATGAAGTTCAAAGATTTGCACTGTAGGCCCCTTTATTTTCTCTGGCTTTCATATGAGATAAATATCAAGAAGTGAGGATGGAAAGCAGCTAGGCAAAGGTGGGCAGGTCCCAGCACACCAGGGAACTGGGTAGCACCCACTGAGAAGCTCACAGATGACTTCAGGGTCAAAAGAAACTGACTCCCTGACAGCAGAGGAAAGGCCCAATATGCTGACCAAAAGTAATCCAGACTCAGCTGAGACTAGCCTGGAGATTTTACCAAAACTATGGTAATTTGGGAATTAATAAGCAAATTAATTTTGTACTGAGAACTAGGATTCATACCCTAACTCCTCCATCCTCTCCACATCAACCTTATCCACACAAATCAAAAAGCTCTTCCCCGTGCAGCGGTTCTCAACCTGTGGGTCACGACCCCTTTGTAACTGTGAAAATACATCACATCATTAGGAAGGTTGAGAACCACTGTCCCCTTGGCCTTCTTCCATACCTGTTGTTGTTTAATCCTCACCATAGAATTCTTGGCCCCTATGGGCAGAAGGCAAATAACATTTCACATTCCAGGCACATAATACTAGGCACCTTTCTATGCCACCATCAGTCTAACTCTGACCTTACAGATAAGGGACTGTGGCTCAGATGCAACTTACCCTGCTCAAGGTGCCACAGCACAGTGATTATAGAGCCATGTTTTACACCCAGGTCTACCCTGTTCCAAAGCCATCCTCTCTATTCCAAGTGTGATCCACAGAACAGCAGAGTAAACCCTGAGGGACCTTGTTAGAACCATAGAATATCAGAGCCCATCCCAGGCCCAGTGAATCAGAATCCACGTTCCGACAAGATGTCGAGTGCTTCCCAAACACACGTCTGAGAAGCACAGCCACACCACCCTGCAAAGAGAGCGTCTCTACCCAGGGCTCAAATGCCTCAGCCCCAGTGGGTTAAACTGCATTTATTATCACAACTCTTGGACTTAAATACGTGGGTGTCCATGTAATGCCAAATACCATATGAACCCTGCCTGGATACAAGTCAGATTTTTTTAAAAGGGTGAAGGAAGCACCTTTGACAGAGTTCCACAAACAGGTTAGAAGATGACACTAAAATGCCTGGCACAGTTCAATCTTCAGGGAGAAGCTAAACACCAGCGGCACAGTCAGCATGCCCTCTGGTGAGTCACAGCGAGGAGCCTAACTACGGGACACGTCTCCAGAGGGAAATCCACAAACACACTCAAATTTAAAGGTCACAAGGCATTTGCCATGAAAACTGTCCCACTGACTCAGGAGCAACTTGAAACAAAACCCTTTTAACTCAGAGGAAGGCCTTCTGGATGGGAGAGAAACAAGACAATCCTAGCAGATGCAAAGACAAACAAGAAAAAAAGAACAATCGAGAGACTTTTGTCCCAGTACCTGAAAATTTGACCTGAAACTGAAACCTAACCCCTGTTACTACTCCCAGGGCTCCTTTGGCCCCAGATGTCTCCCCCCTCCCTTCTTCCCCCCTTCTCCTCCTCCTTTGTTTTACTACTGAGATGTAATTCACACACCATAAAATTCACCCTTCTGAAGTTTTTGGTACATTCACAAAGTTGTGCATCCATCACCATAATTTAGTTTTCCGAACATTTGCATCACCCCTAAAAGAAACCCCACATCCATCAACGTTCACTCCCCATTTCCCCTTCTCCCCAGTCCCTAGAAATCACTAATCTACTTCTGTCACTGCAGATTTTCCTGTTTTTGACATTTCACAATGGAATCACAGTATGTGGCCTTTTCTGTCTGGCTTCTTTTCACACAGCATGCTTTCGAGGCCTGTCAACACGGCTGCACGAATCAAAACTTCACTGCTCTTTATGGCTGAATGGTTTTCCATCGTATGGATATACCACATTTTGCTTATCCAGGCGTCAGCTGATGAACATTTGGGCTGTTTCTACTTTAGGGCTCTTCAAAACAAGGCTGATATGAATATTCATATACACGTGTATGAATGGACATGTTCTCAGTTCTCTTGGGTATATACCCAGGAATGGAACTGACCATTAGGTAGCCAAAATTGAACATTCTCAGGAATTGACAAACTGTTTTCCCAAGAAGCTGCTCCATTTTACATTCCTGTCAGCAGATTCATGTATAAGGAAGGGTTCCAATTTCTCCACGTCATCACTGATCTTTTGGCCCTAGCCATCCAGTGGGTGTGAAGTGGTATCTCAGTGCAGTTTTGATTTGCTTTTGCCTAATAACTAAGGAATATGTTCAGGAATACTTCCATTCTCAAGTTCTGTCCCATGCACGACCCCTCGCTTCCATCCTGAGAGCTGTGCCTCCACCCACTGCTAACCTTCAACTCCTTCTCCTGTTAACACTAGAAATGATCTGCCACTTCAGTGAATTTACAGAATGAAGAAAGATCTGAATAGGTGATTTGGCCGCCACTACCACAGATTCACCACACAAGCTAGGCACAATTTTTTTTCTTGTATGTGTGGAGAATTATTTACATGTAGGCACAAAAACAAGTCTTCACATCCCTGCTTCATTATGTCCCAATCTAAAATGCTACCCACCATTTACATTAGCATAATACAGCTCCTTCATGGAGATTTCCTTTGTTTTTGTTTTCTGTTTTGAGACAGAATCTATCACCCTGGATAGAGTGCTATGGCGTCACAGCTCACAGCAACCTCAAACTCTTGGGCTCAAGTGATCCTCTTGCCTCAGACTGAGGCAATACCTGAGACTACAGATGCTTCCCACAACACCTGGCTAGTTTTTCTATTTTTAGTAGAGACTCTTGGTCAGGCTGGTCTTGAACTCCTGAGCTCAAGCAATCCTCCTGCCTCGGCCTCCCAGAATGTTAGTATTACAGTGGTGAACCACCATGCCTGGCCTCATGGAGATTTTCTTAGCCATCACAGCTTAAAATGTACCTCTCTACAGTGAAATAAAAAAACAGCAATCACTTACAGAGTACATTCATCAATTAATATCTATATTTAATAAATGGCCCTATACTTAAGGGATTACACGAGGTGAAACCACCCCACCCATAGATACTATTAAACAACATACTAACAGTCCCCAGGTTACAAACATCCGCACTTGCAAACGGGGGCTATTACAGATAATAGGTAAATGTAACTGTTCCAATTTACAGATTCAACGTAAGAACAAACCTACAGAACCCTGGAGTTCTTGTTCCCTTTTATTTAAGCAAGATGCCCAATGTTCAGAAAAACAAATTGTGCTTGTATTCAGAGACACACATCTCTGAGCAGTCTCTTGAGATATTTTTTCCAGGTTGCTATGCAGTTTATCATATTGTTTCACAGACTCTTCAACCAATTTTGTACCTTCTTGGTTAAAATGTCTGAGTACTTGTGACAAGCCATCTGAATCAGCACAAAATTTTTTACTTTGAAAAGTTGTTTGGTTGATTATATCGTTAGATTTCCTACAAAAAGAGAATGACATTGTTGAAATGGGAAACCAAGACTCAAAGGATATATAATTTCTCCAGATCACACAGCTCTAAGGTGGCAGATTTGAACACAGGTTGTCTGGCTCCAGAGCCCAATGTCTTATGAATCTTCTATACTGATTAATGATGCTTTGGCCAGTGTCTTCTCACAGCAGACTGACATCACATCTGCTGCTAAACGACCTTTGAAAAGATCATCTTTCCTCATGAAAACGTTCCCAGTCCTCCTCCTGATTTGATGTTTTGTTTTGTATCTTTTACAGTATTTAATCATACAGTTATTAAAATGAAATTTGTCTACTTGAATTCCTCCTACTAAACCATGTCACTTCGGGGCATCTCCTACAGCCTCTGGTCTACCCCTAAATTGACCAATCAGTCCGTGATTCTGCTATGAAGCAGCTTCTCTTGCCTAGTACATAAATAAATCATAAACATTATGTTATTTATTTATTTATTTTTTTTTTTGTAGAGACAGAGTTTCACTTTATGGCCCTCGGTAGAGTGCCATGGCATCACATAGCTCACAGCAACCTCCAACTCCTGGGCTTAAGCAATTCTCTTGCCTCAGCCTCCCGAGTAGCTGGGACTACAGGCGCCCGCCACAACGCCCGGCTATTTTTTTGTTGCAGTTCGGCCGGGGCCGGGTTTGAACCTGCCACCCTCGGTATATGGGGCCGGCACCTCACCAACTGAGCCACAGGTGCCTCCCCATTATGTTATTTTTTAAAAAAAAAAAAACCTACAGAATCTATCTCATTCATAACCCAGGGACGGCCTATACTAGAATTGTCGAAATATACTAATAATGGAGTCCTGAAAGATACATGTATGACACTAAAAATGTTCAGTGTTCTGAGAAGCATTGACTTGAATAAATATAAACAAGTTCTTGTTACTGATATTGCTAACTATCATGCTTCTCAGGGTCTTTGATATAATGATGCACATGTTGAAAATCTCTGTAAGAGGAAAAAATAATAGGCAGTGCTTCCCAAATTGAGAGCACACCTATTAACGTCCACACCAACGGCATTCTTCCACATACTGTGGGGAACTGCTGAGCTAATTCAATTGCCATTCAATTCTTGTTTTTTTTTTTTTTAATTGCCATTCAATTCTATCAGCTGGTAGCATGGAGTAGAAACCATACCTTCTACTGGGGCAAGAAACTAAAGTTGCTTTTTTTAAGGATGCCATCAGTTGGTAGACACTCTATTAACAAGCCAGGTTACAGAGAAAGAAAAAGAAAAGAAACCATACGTTAAATGTGTTCATAGTTTTTAAAATCCATGTGGATTTGTGAAATTGGGGGAAAAAATGTATTTTAGAATTGAGCGGCTCAGTACCTGTAGCTCAAGCGGCTAAGGTACCAGCCACATACACCAGAGTTGGCGGGTTCGAATCCAGCCCGGGCCTGCCAAACAGCAATGACAACTACAACCAAAACATAGCCGGGCGTTGTGGCGGGCGCCTGTAGTCCCAGCTGCTTGGTAGGCTGAGGCAAGAGAATCGCTTAAGCCCAAGAGTTGGAGGTTGCTGTGAGCTGTGATGCCATGGCATTCTACCCAGGGCGACAGCTTGAGGCTCTGTCTCAAAAAAAAAAAAGAAAATAGAATTGAGCTAGTCCTGTTTAATCAGGATTTTAGTTTAAAGGCACCCTCTAGGAATGATGAGAACAGTGTTCTAGGAATTGCCTTGACTCTTCGTGAACCAGTAAAAACAGCCTGGATGACCGAAGACAAATAAAGTGTCATAAAACTATCTCACAACAGACTTATTAAAGGGAGTAAAGATATCATGTACTGAGAAAAGTGAACAACAGTGATAAGAGGTTTCCCTCACACTGGAAAAAAATCTCAGCAGCAAAAAGTCAGGTTAACACCCGAAATATAAACATGAAGTTATGGGAAGGAATTTTAAAATAGAAATGTTCCCTACTTATATTAAGTGGAAGAAAACATTTAAATCAGCTAATGAATCTTAAGAATGACAACCTGAAGGCTATTCCTTCACCCAGTGCTGATTGCTGTCAGGAAGACAGGTTGGGCCGTGAAGTTTTATCTAATAGAACATTAAGTGGTACACTTGAGTTTTTGAATAGGTTTCTGATTTACTGATAGGTGTCTCTAGTGCTAATCAATTTAAAACTAAAACAAAGCACAAATGTTTGGCTTAGATAAAGCATGATGGTCAGCTGGGATCCCATTTGGCACAATACCATTTCAAGTGCTGACTGCCCTCCTCGAACACCCAGTCTGTTTGGGTGCTACATTATGTAAACTTTATTTCTTCCTTAGGATGTTATTTAAGAAACCCTCCTGACTCAAGCAGGTTCCCAAAGCCTCTTTGATGCATAGCAGTTAAAATTCAAGGCCACAATCTAGGTTGTAATAAGTCATAGCAAGCTCTCAGCAGAGAACCAGGATTTGGGAGAATACTATAAGAGCTTAAGATTGGGTTGAGTCAAAATAGTACTTGATGGTAAATTAAATTACACAGGACACCACACTGACATTGTACGGCTATCCCTGCAAGCTGGCCTTCCACCCCCTTGGAGAGTGAGAGAGGGTCACAGCTGCTGCCAATGTCACCTTCCTTCAAAAAGTCTTTGCCAGATCTAACTACCATTGCGTATCTGTGAAGGGGTGTACTTTACACACACACACACACACACACACACACACACACACACCTGCCCCCAAGGCCTGGGTAAGCTGTCCATTCAAAGATGGAAGAAAACAATGCAAATTCTTTTCAGACTTGCTCTTAAATGATTCAACTATAAGATTCAAGCTGTCAGAGCCGTAGGCAACCTTCTTTGCTCAAACGTCTGAGGTCCCCAGAAGAAAGAAATAAGGTAGTCCACGCATCACAAGTATGAATCAGGCCTAGTTCCTTATGTTGACCTCCTCCATATATTGACCAGTTCCTTGGGTGATCAATTTATAGAGGTTCTACTGTAGTTAGAAATGCAAATACTTAGACCTCCCCCTTAGAGCTAGAAAATTAGACTCTGGCAGTGCAGAGTCTAATCTGTGGTTTAACAAGCCCCCCAGGTGTTGCTGATCTCTTATGTGCGAACTGCTGCTCTAGGATTACAGAAGTTGCAGCACCTGGAGTAGCGGGGGAGTGGGCTTACATTCTTATGAACTCTGTCACAGACAAACTCACCTGTTCTTGCCTTCCACTAGCATTGACTTTTAATCTCATAGACTGATTTCACCCAACCTGGCTTGAGTCCTCAGTTCAAGGTCACTATTAGAGGTCAAGTCAGAGCTCCCAGGTTCTGCTGACTTCTTCATCAACCTCGCATCTCCAGCTAAGGCCTTGCTGACGTGCCAATTCTGGGGACCAGGGCCATGAACATCGATAAGGCAACTGGGTCATCTCCTAATCTACATATTGCTACCTCCCTCAGATAAATATGAGGACTGGAGCTCTAACACTTGAAATCAAAAGAGAGATGAATTTCAATATAGAGTAGGAAAAAAAGGTAAATAGCTACTTTCAAAGACTCAAGTAACTGAACCACTTGGTGAGGAGGACTGGGTAGAAGGGAAAAGACTCAGCTATCTTGTTATAATTAAGGATTAATTCAAATCATTGAGTAAAGGTGCAGAGATAATACCTCAGACCTGAGTGGTGCTTTACAGTTTCTTAGCACTTTTCATTTCCATTATCTCATCCAAGTTTCACAACAAATCTGGAATGGAGGGAGGGCGATACGGCCACAATTATCCCCATTTGATAGAAGAGAAAAGTAAAGTTCAGAGTGGCCAGTAATTTATCCATCAGCACCATCATCAGCTGTGAAGCTGAAACTTGACCTCTGGTCTGTCTGACTCTAGACAGTGTAGCTATCCACACCATGTAATCCACGCAGCTTGAAATCTGCCCCAAAGCAGACTGCCCCCAAGGAAAAACCAGAGGAAAACCTGCAGCAGCAATGGTGAGCCCCTAAGTCCCGGCACTTGAGTAGTGTGGGGGTGTCCCTTTAAGAACTTAACACACAAACTCAACAGCCAAGGTGCTCAACCAAAAGGGGAAAAAAAAGGGAGAGTTATATTTCGAGCCTGCATAATCATTTCTGGACCGGTTCCCACTAGCAGCCTCCCAGGCGAACAGCAGCTCACTGCCGCGGCTGTAGCTCCTCCACCCCCAGGGTTATGACAGCGCAGCACTGACTAGCGTGCAGCAAAACCCCAGAACTCAAAACAAGAAGTGAAAAAAGTGGAGCCAGGGGAAACCGTCCTTATCCTCCACACCCTTACAATCTGCACAATGCCAGTCCCAGGGTCCTGGGGTCGCACGGACCGCGACTTAGAAGACGGTGGAAGGAGGTGGATGCTCCTGTGGAACCACCGTCCCTATTCTTTCCCACCCAGTCCCTTAGGAAGCAAATTGGAAAGGGAGGGATTCATTTTGAAGTCCTGGTGCCAGAACCAAAGGCAGATACACCCTAGGCACGCTCCATTCCAGCTGTCCACCTCCAGGTAGTGCGCTTGGAGGAGATGAATGGGGTGGGGTAGTAGGGTGGGTTAAACCCTAGGAAAGGCTAGAAATTCTGGCTATCCACCTACTCCAGCCACGTTGCCCGCCCTGTGTGTGCGTGTGCGCGCGTCTGTAGAGAGAGAGGGGGGGAGGGAGAGAGAGGGGGAGAAAACGGATTCTGGTGTGCAATGCCAGTGCGAATTCAGAACCAGGCGCCCTTGACCACCTCTGAGGTTAGAAGAGGGGTCGCTGCCCAGTGCTGAGCGCCCTGGGGTAAGGAAGCTTTGCCCGCCAGAAAAGCCCGCCTCAGTTTTGGAAGCAATGATTTTCCCAGAAGACGCCAAAGATAGGGGTGATTCGCGGGTTTCTTCCAGGGGTAAGGGAGCTCAGCCTAGGGACGCAGCGACCCTACTGAGTTCTCCACACGAGGGGTCTCAAGGAGGCACCCTCGGGCCCATCCTACCGCAGGGACCGTGAAGAAAGAAGGGCTTCATCCTCAACTTTTTCTTGGAGAAAACTGCTCCGTTCCGCGGCTTGCCGGATCCTGTCCACACACCGGGTCCCAGTTTTGGAGCGAAGCCGGGACCCTGAGTCCCTCTCCGCTGGCACAAAGCAGCTGCGCCGGGTCGCGCAGCCCCCTCTCCAGACACCCGACAACTTGAAAGCATCTTTCTGGGAGTCTGCCTACTCCTCCAGCCTCGCAGCCGGGTCCCTACCCCAGCCGGTCGCATCGGACAGAGGGCCAGGCGCCCCAACAGCCACGACGGTTGCAACCACATCCCCCAGCCCCGGTCTGGCCTCCGCCTTGCCCACCCGGGTCTCCACCCCGGGGCCCTACCGTGCAGCCTGGCTCGTGTCCCGGCCGTGCCAGTGCGCGGCACGCGTCCCAGCCGACGAGGCTCCTCCCCGGGGGCTGCCCCGCGCGGAGCTCCGGGCTCCGAACAAGGCTCAGCCGACCCGGGTGCTGGCTCGCCGCCGCTCGCGGCTCCGGCGCGGGCTCCCGCTGCCGCGCGCGAAGAGGGAGGTGTCGGGGGGAAACTCCAGGCAACTCTAACTCGGGGCGCCCGAGCTCCAGCTGCAGCCGTGCGCCAGCGCGCCGCCGAGTGCAAGCGCCCGCGAAGCAAACCTGCCCCCGCGGCTGCCTCTGAGCATGCCCAGTGCCGCCGTGGGCGAGTCCGAGCGCCCTAGCCCGGGGCAAAGAGCAGCGGCTGGGGGCCAGGACGCGCCCCAGGCTACCAAGCGCCTGGGAGAGGGGGAAAGGGCAGGGCCAGGAGTTCTGAGCAAAGAACCAGGGAGAAACTGGTCAGTGAGTCAAGGCCAATGCGAGTTTCACAGCTTGTGGGAAGTTTGTGGGCTTGGAAGGTGGGCTGCTTCTGTGAGCCTCTCTGTAAGACTATTTTGGAAAGGACAACCAGAAAACATTTATTCTGCTGGAAAGAACGAGTGGACCCAGCAGATGGGTTTTTAGATGGTGCACGCATTCCTTTATGCTTAGGGTCTCAAACTCAAGAGCTCCTGGGCCTGACTGGCCATGCAAATGAGTGAGCTGAGAGAGCCTCAAAGGCAGGGCCGCGCTGTTCGGCTGTAAATGCCCATTGCTGTCAGACAAGAAGTTGGACCTGAATTTGCAAGATTTTCTGATTTTTCAAGAAACGATAGCTAGATTTTTTGTTCATGTAAAATATCCTTATTTTAAAATATTGATAACAAACTCAATCTTTTCCAAGCACTCTGGACCTAACAAAACACGTCTAGGTCTCTTTCTGGCTGAGCTCCACAGACACCTGGGTTTGAGAACTGTGATTCTGCATTCCTTTAGCAAAGAGGTGCTGAGTGCCCACTGTGGCTTGGAAAGGCGCAAGTTGATTCAGCCTGCCTTCAAAGTGCTACCAGTTTCTAGGGGAAATAGGTTTTCCTGACAGTAGAGAGCACTTGTAAATGCTTGAGGATTCAAGAAGAGAGAGGTTACTCGTGTAGAAAGGGAATGTGAGAACTAACTTTTGAGAAAGATCAGCAAAGGTATCTGAGTGGGGAGTCACTGCAAGTTCAGTAATGGTGTCCCTAGAAAGTATTTTGGAGTGTGACGCAAAAGGAAAAACCAGTTAATACTGACCCTGTCTTTATTTGAAATTTTGGTATTTTTTTCATCATGCACTTTTGGCATTTTTATTTGTTAAAATGTTAACCTTGATTACTGAGTCCTTTGGTGAACCCTTAAGTTTTATGTCCCTGTTGAAAGGTTGGTTGGACTATAAAGGGCAGGAATTAACATAGTGAAGTGGGAACAAGGGTTGAGTAGTGGATGGGGCTTCAGGCAGAGGGTCTGATTGCCAGTCTGTGGTGCCTGCACTTTATTTACAGGCTGTGTGGAGCTAGCAAAGATGCTAGGGGGAAGAGAGTGAGGCATTCTATACTGAATTCTAAGAAGATGGGCCTGGCACCCACGAAAGTGGTTTGGGGGGTGGGGGAGTGGAGATACCTGGGGCATGGTCACTGCTGTAGTCTTATGAAACTCAGAGCGATTTTCCTGATAAAGTCACATATGTTCTGCATATCTCTGGAGACACGAGTGGTGGGGCTAATCGATGGGACTACAGGATCCTGGTCTAATCCTCAGCCCTTTTCCCAGCAGATTTCCATGGGCAAGATGCACTTTCCTCATGTTCGAAATAGCAATTCTGTTGTTTCTATTTCAATCTCTAAGCTACACTTTCTCCTCTGTAAAATAGAAGATAATTCTCATGATTTTTTTTGAGAATTCAGAGGAAAAACTGTAAGTCTAAGGGCTTTGAAAACATTAGTTCTTATCCATACATCATCTATATAAAATCTAAATTGAAATGAGGAAGTCCTCTTGTTTTACAAAAATTGTCTCAAGAAGCTATCTTCTTTAATTTCACAAACTCTTTTCCTATGTTGGGATGCTTTTTTAAAAACTTTGAAATAAGCTTTTAGAAAATTCAACAATTCTATGAAGTAAGGTGTTTCTGTACTAGTTTCTATCAGCAGTCACCCCTCTTTTCACTGCCTTCATTTCTTTCTATTCCCTTTCATCTTCCTATTCTCAATATTGGAGATCTAGTGAGGATGACTCCCCCTTCCTCTAACTCACAGAGAGGTCATCAGGGTATGTCTGCCTCAGCCAGACATCGGGGCTCCACCTCACTCAGTACGGTGGGTGATTCTCCCTGCAGGTGAGCTAATCAGTTGCTGCATCCATGGAGAACAGACCACTACTTATACATGAGAAGCATTTGAAGCATGCAGAACTCCCAAAGAAAAACAAAAATGCTTGGGTGTTTACACACAAAACCTTCTAGAAGTCATGGAAAGGAGGAAGGACCCAGCCCAGGACCTGTCACATAACAGGTAGTTACAAATATTTGCAGAATAAATAGCAATTTCCATCATCAAAATCTTCTGTGTCTCTGTTCCACCTCTGTAGTTCCTAAGAATTATTATTTTTAAGAATCACAATAATGGTGGGGCCATAAAGAAGAACAAGAACAGGATGTAAACATTTATAAAGGGAGGGACTCTGAACTTTAACAAGTAAAATGCTTTGTCTACTTAAATTTGAAACTATTTTTAATTTGTATTGGTAAATAAGGCTTGGTATTTAAAAAAAAATGTTTCAGTACAGAAAAGCTCAGTACAGGAAAAAGCAAGTTTTTCTCCCCGAGAATTATGATTTTTGCCTGTTTCTTGCAAATAGTGATAGAAATACCCTGTGTATATGAGAGCAAATTTGTTTGTTTTGTTCCTTAAAGTCTGACCATAAAATGATAGAACTGAAATAAAAAGTCTTATAAAGTTAGACTTTTAACTTGCCATTATATTCTGGGAGGAAAAAAAATGAAAACATAAAAGCCATCTTCCCTGTGGTGTAAGTAAACTTCTGGTTGTAAGGATGCCAGGTCCCATTGCAAAATCCTCCTTGTGAGTAGAAAAAAAGCTTGAGTTTGCCTAGAGCTCCCTGAAACTCATAATGCCCACTGTCAACCTTGACCTAAAACACCCGTGGATTTAGAAGGGCTGTAGAAGGAAGTGCTGCCTAAATAACAAACGTAATGAATTCACATGGACACAGGGAGCTTCATTTGGAATTGGGCATTGTAACATAACTACTTGAACAGCATCACTTGTGTGTCATCACCCACAGTGTATCTTCAAAACTAGAAAAGTCTGTATGTTATTTTGTAAATCCTACTCTTTAATGTAGCTAGTAGCTTTTCAAATTCTTCATTCTGATGATGTACTGGTGCCTGTCTGTAGTTCCAGCTTCTCTGGAGGCTGAGGCAGGAGGATTGCTTGAGTCTAGGAGTTTAAGGTTGCTGGGAGCTACAATGAAGCCACTCTACTGTCAGGCAACAGGGCAAGACTTTGTCTCAAAAGAAAAAAAAAAAGAGCATTACTTTAATACACTACAAGTTAGAACTGAGTAAAATAAGTCTATTAAATTAATTCACACTCATGTGTGACACTATCAACTTTTCCAAACACGTGCAATTTTTTTTTTTTTTTTTTTTGTAGAGACAGAGTCTCACTGTACCACCCTTGGTAGAGTGCCGTGGCCTCACACAGCTCACAGCAACCTCCAACTCTTGGGCTTAAGCTATTCTCTTGCCTCAGCCTCTCGAGTAGCTGGGACTACAGGCGCCGGCCACAACGCCCGGCCCGGCTATTTTTTGGTCGCAGTTTGGCCGGGGCCGGGTTTGAACCCGCCACCCTCGGTATATGGGGCCGGCGCCTTACCGACTGAGCCACAGGCGCCGCCCCCAAACACGTGCAATTTTAAGAGTATTTTAATCCCAAAAGAACATTTCCACAATAAAATTTTGGAGTGTGAAAAATGATAGGAGGAAGAATTCTGATAGTGAGGAATAGAAATAATATATTGAGTAATAAGAACATTTAATTTCCTATCATTCTACATTTTGTAATTTTGTCTCATCCTTTTTCTTTTAAACTATGGATTTTGAGGTTTGAATTTTGTTTGCTTTTCACAACCACTGCCCTGGCAGTAGCAGAGAGCCCCCTGAGGCTAGGGATAGACCTGTGGCTGCTGCACCTCCGTGGCCTTTGTAAACTCAGAATGAGACTTCTCACTTCTAGTGACAGATACGATGGGGTCTGGGAGAAGTGGAGAATTCAGACAGGCTTATGGGGTGTATTCTTGGGACCTTATTTTATTTCCTACACAATTAGCATTGGTCTGTGGCCTTATCCTTTCTGATTCTAGCTGTTTTGTAACTGGGGTCTACCTTCTTTTCCAACTCAGTTGCCAAGGTACAACATTCTGTCCCTTATTTACTTAAGCATGTGGTTTATTTCTCTTCTATGCTTTTAAGAACCAGGATAAATATTGACAATTGACATTACATTTGGTGTGGCTTGGCCCACTACCTTTTTCCTTAAGATAGAAGATTTCTGAGAGATGGGGCAAACTGTGGTTCTCATTCCTTCTCTCTCACCTACATTGGTTTTCTGTTATTTTCCAAGCTTCTTCCTGTGTTTCTAATTATATTATTTTAGCTGCTTCAGCTTTTATATGCCAGCATATAGATAAGACGTAGACTAGAAGGAGAGACAGCTCCTTGGAAAAAATAAAACAAAGCAGTTTTTGTCTTGCAGAAGGCCTTGGTTACATCCTGAACTTGGTTGCTCTGTAATAGTTTTATAATAGTTTTTATATTATTTTAGTCACATTCTTCCAGAATGTTAATTCCTTAAGTGCCAGGAAAAAGTCTTTTTTTTTTTTTTCCAGGAATAAGTCTTAAGGGTCTTTAATTTTACCTCACCCAATGCCCAGCACAGAGGCTGGAGCATATCAACAGGTGACAATGACAACTGTCACCATCAGGTGAATCATCACAGATATTTTAGAGGTAAGAAATCTGTTATTGAGAGCATGCACATAAGTGTAAAACTGTGATAAGGTTGACAAGCAAAGGTCCGTCGTGCTTTTAAAAATGTTTATGAGAAATAGTGGACAAAAGAAAGGAAGTCTTTTTTAGAAGAAATAATGATTAAGCTGAGGTCTATAAGATAAATCTAGAACAGTTAAATAGGCAAGAAAAAAAAAAGCAAAGAGACTTGGGCAGAGGAAATAGTGTGTACAAAAGCACTTTGGTGGAGAGTGTATGTAAAGGTTGGGAGGAACCTTTTTTTGTTGTTGTTGTTGTTTGTTTTTTTTTTTAGAGACAGAGTATCACTTTGTTGCCTTTGGTAGAATGCCCTGGCATCACAGCTAACAGAAATCTCCAGCTCTTGGGCTTAGGCGATTCTCTTGCCTCAGCCTCCAGAGTAGTTGGTATCACGGGTGCCTGCCACAATGCCCGGCTATTTTTTGTTGCAGCTTGGCCAGAGCTGGGTTCAAACCTGCCACCCTTGGTATATGGGGCCGGTGCCCTACTCACTGAGCTGCCTAGTTAGGAGGAATCTTAAAGGTCTTTAAATTTAAACTGTCAATAACCCTATAGCCTCTCCCATGTAACTTAACATTTAATTAAGAACAGCTGCTATTAAGAAATAAACTGTCCCCAGCAAGAGACATCAAACAGCCTGGTATTTAAAAGCAGTACACTATGGTAGAAAAGATATGGATTGACAGAATTCCAACTCCTCCTTGCTTTACAATCTTAGGCAAATTCTACAACTTCCATATCAGATTTCTTATCTCTAAAATATGCATATTACTATCTACTTATGGTTTTAAGTGGAAGATTAAAAGGGAACACACATGTCATATACTTAGCACAGTGCCTGGGCCACTGAAAATGCTGGATAAATATTGCTACTTTCACTGATGACTACTCTTCTTGGTAACTTCAAGAAAAATGGAAGGAGGAAACCCAGTGTGTTTTGAATTTCCAATCTGAGCTGTTTCCTGGAAGCCCTGCCTTTGCCATTGGCAATCTTATTTTATCTCCACAGATGGAATATAGCATTTCTTCTTTCACAAAAGCAACTGTACATACATAGAAAGTGCTTTTTTAAAACATTTTCAGCTTCTCTTGTCCATATGTCCTAGTGTCTCTGCCTATATTTCTAAAGGAAAGGACAACGTGTGTAGATCATTAGTTTAGAGAGTCCATCATGTGTGTTTATGACTCAAGATTTACTAAGAAATGTTTTTGTACCATAAATTTGTTTTTAATAATGACTAGTTCTGGATTTTGACCATAAATAGCTAAGTATGGCTCTTCTTCCCTTATTTCTGCAGTTGCTTGAATTAGAAATCTTAGAGAATGATATCCAGCAGAAAAATAAAAACACACCAAGGTTGTTCCAACCAGCCCCTGCAGTAGCAGGACCCTGGCCTTAACTCAGACATGGTTGGTTGTATTAAAGTTCAGAGCTTGGTAGACACAGTGATCTTAATTAATGCTTCCCTTATTTCAGCAGTATTTTTGAAGGACCTATTTTTAGTGTAAAATTACTCTGTCTCCACCAAGATCCAGAAAATCTGCTAGGCTTTGAGCTAACAAAGACTCCCTTATTCTGTCAGGACACAAGCAAGTCAGTGACTACACAGAGCTACTATCTCAGCCTGAGTTTCTGTGCTGCTGGTTTAGAAAGGATGGACCGAAGCCGTTTGTCTGCAGTCTGAGATGGAGGACTCCTCTGTTCCACACACCACAGTTCTTTCTCTTCTGTCGTGGTCCCTTATGAGAGAGGCACCTGCTGTTCTCTCCCTAGAAGTTCTTCAGTTCAAACAGACCTGTCGAGCCAGTGGTGGCCCTCTGCTTCCCCTCTGCCAACGCCCTACCTTGGAAACCTAAAGCCTACCACCTTGCCATTCAAAGTGCACTTCTCAGACTGGGAGCTTCAGCATTACCCAGGAGCTTGTTAGAAATGCAGACTCTCCTGCCTGGCCCAGACCTAGTGAATCAGAATCTGCACTTTAACAAGCTCTCCAGGTAATTCATTTACACATTAAAGTTTAAGAAGCACTTCCCTAAGACTGGAGAAAGACAAAAAGCACTTTAAAGGTGAAATCCATTTTCTTTGCCCTTGATGCCAGGTGTTAACTCCAATCTCCAGGCCTCATCTCTGTGTAGCTAAATCCTACCCCACCTTTCTTCAGGCTGTCTGAAATGCCTCCTCTGTGGAAATCTTCACTGTGTCAGCCAGAGGCCTTTCTCACTCATTTACCTGTGTCTTTCCTTTGGCGCTTACCATGGTTTGCTTACACTGCACAAGTATCTAGGCACGTGTCTAAACCGTCCCGCCTGAGGCCTTGGTTGAACCTTCTTTATATTCACTAGGGGGTCTGGCAGGGCAGGCCCTGAAAAAAAGCTCATTTATTTACTGAAAAGGAAAGAAAAAAGGGAGGGAGGAGAGAAAGAACTCCACCAGTGAAGTAAATAGGTCTGGAAGGGTGAGTTCAGTCCTGGGGGTGAACTTGAGTCTGGTATGGAAACCCAGTGACCATGTTATATCCATCCTAGAAGAGCCCCGATACACTGTGGGTGTGGAACTGCCCTGGTTTTTCAGAGGCTACATGGCTTGGATCACATCTCAATCCATGCTCTCACAGACTCAGCTGCCCAAATGCAAGCCTCTCGTGAGGAGTAGAATCACAGTTTTGTTTGCCTGGCTTTTAAGCATGCTGTGGACTCCCAAAGTACTAACTCTCTGCCCACTTTTGGTTCCAGGTCTATTCCCACCTGAAAGTTAAGATATTCATTTTTTTTCTTTAAAAAGGTATTTTGAAAACCTTTGTCAGTTTCTAGCATTTTTTTCTTTATAAAGAAATCGTTTTGAAAAGTAATTACAATGTTGATAATTCAAGTTTTATAATGCCTCCCAAGTAAAGGCAATGAGTTTGTGGTTATAATTTAAAAGAACAAGTCATTTCACTGCTTTTAATTGATATGGATCAATTAAAAATTTTGACTCTAGATTAGACATATGATGTCATATTTTCAATCAACATATTTTCCCAACAGATATCCTGGCGTCATTATCATTTTAACACACATAAATTATAATGGGAAGTGTTCTTAGGACTTACAAGAAATTAGACTTTGCTAGTTTCAATAAACTTGTGACTCATTAAATGAATGTATAACTCACATGGAAAATTTCTGTGGCAGGACCTGCAGTTCACATAGACTGTGCACATTTTCTTTGGTAAGTATTATTTTAAAAGCGTGGCCAATCCATCCAAGATTAGTCATTTTGGGGTACTGTAACTTGTTATAATACTTCCAAAGAAAAATTGATGATTTTAAGGGGAAACACATTTAGAAATTGTAAACCTATAAACCCTACCCCTGTGAGTTTTCTTAAGGTTATACTTCAGTTAAAAAAAAAAAAAAACAGCTGTAGTATAACAGTTTTATTTATTTATTTATTTTTATAGACACAGAGTCTCACTTTGTCACCATTGGTAGAGTGCTGTGGCATCACAGCTCACAGCAATCTCCAGCTCTTGGGCTTAGGTGATTCTGTTGCCTCAGCTTCCCAAGTAGCTTGGACTACAGGTGCCCACCACAATGCCCAGCTATTTTTTGTTGCAGTTTGGCCAGGGCCGGGTTTGAACCCACCACCCTTGGTACATAGGGCCAGCACCTTACTCACTGACCCACAGGTGCTGCCCATTATAACAGTTTTAATAATGAAAATGGATAGCACTCTTCAGATAATGGGGAAGTAAGTATATTTTGTCATATTTATTTGATGAACTATTATGTATCTTTTATAAATAATAAATGGAATAACTAGAGTGTTTATGAAACCAGCTCAATTGAAAAAAGTCAAAACGTGAAATCACATACAAGTGTTATTGTAATTAATCACATACCCAATATTAAAAGTTTAATCCAGGCCAGGTACTATCATAGACACTGGGGATATAGCCATAAAAAAAGAGGAATTGGTTCCTGACATCTCACCCTCACAGTGTGATGAGGTGGAAAGATTTTAAACAAGTTACAAACTATGCTCCATGCTATGAAGTACGGGTGTTCATAATAACGGGGACATAAGCTGGGTGCAATGTGGGGGGAGATGTTCACGGAGGCAACCTCTCTGAGAAGGTGAAAGAAGAATCAGAGATACCCAAGGGAAGATTAGGGAAGAACATTCCAGGCAGAAACAGCAGGAACAGAAACCCAGAAGTGGGAAGGAGTCTAATACTATCACAGAAGTAAAGAAAGACCGAAGTGTTTGGGACATAATGAGTAAGAGGAGAATGGGGAAACCGAGGGGCCAGGTCGTGCCATACCTTCATAATTTATCTTTTTATTTCTATTGGAAGCCACTGAAGATTGTGGAGCAGAAAAGTGACCTACTGACATTGCAACACCACTCTTGTGGTATGTGGTTAAATGGCTCGAAACACATCAAGAGTAAAAGAAAAGAAACCACTGTGGAGACTATTGCAGTAATCCAGGTCAGAAAGGTGAAAGTGGCTTAGACTTGATTTAAAACTGGGGAGATGAGGAAAAGTGGACAGATTGAGCTATATCTTGGAGATAGGAAAAACAAAATTTACTAATGCCTTGTGAATAGGGATGAGAATATTGCTGACAATCTCCATATAACTTTCTTGAACCGTTGATGTCATTCATCTATCTGGGATGGCTGGGAATTCATGAAGGAAACTTAAAAATCTATTTTGGACATGAAGTTGAGATCTTGGCAAAGAAAACGAACGGAAGAGTTGAGTATACATGTAGGAAACTAAGAAAATAGAGCTGTTTGAACTGATAGACTTGGAGTCATTAGCGTTTAGATGGTATAGTATGATGGGGGGAAAGCCCATTTTCATCTCCAAGGAATTAAATAGCATGAGAGATCTTTTTGAGGAGGAAGAGCTATCAATGGTAACTTCTAGTTAGGAAAAGAGTTCAGTAATCCTAGAGCAAAGAGTGGTATTTCAAGAAGGAAGGTGTGGTCAGCTGTGTTGAATACTTGCAGAGGGATCAAGCAAGCTGATATGCTCCTATGGATAAAAAACAAGTTTTTTTTTTAACATGGTGGCTGTTTTAAAAGTATTTTTATAATGTTAAGCTTATTTAATAATTAAAACCTAATTAATACATGATTATTTTAACAATTAAAAAATATATAGCTGATTTTAAAAAGTTTCTTTTAACATGGTGGTTGTTTTAAAAGTATTTTTATAATGTTAAGCTTATTTAATAATTAAAACCTAATTAATATGTGATTATGTTAATAGCAAAATTTCAGCAGGAAATTTGATCCCCAAACTCTTGTGTTATTTTTTGCATCTCTCACTTTATTTTCATCTTAAACAATTGACTCCTTTATTCCAGTCTAGGATTAAACCTTCAAAAGGCTAACACCATGACCTCTAAATGCACAAAGTTCCTGCTTTTGTAGTAGATACCACTTAGATCTAATGTACAATTGGCTACATGTAAGAGATTTTGAATCATCTATAACAAATGTTCTGTTTCTTCTTTTATTTATTGAATTTTGCCAAAAATTATCTTTTCTTTAAAAAAACTATGTTATTCAGAGAAATTCTGATTTTTATTTGATAGAAATATATTAGGCAAAAATAACTGAAAATATCAGAACAAGATTTTCTTTTTTATTTTAGATTAATATGAGGGTACAAAGGATTAGGTTACATTGTTAGGTAAAGTTCAAGTTGTAGTTGAGCCCTTCAGCTAAGGGGTGTATATCTTTACATTGTGCCTATTAGGTGAGAGCTTACCACTCACTCTCCCATTCCCTCTTCCCCCTTCCCCTCTGTGACTTTTATTGTTTTTTTCTCACATATGGGTGTACAGTTGTTTATATTTTGGTCTCATATTAGTACTGAGTACATTTGATACTGGCTTTTCCATTTTTGTGATACTTTTACTAAGAAGAATGTTTTTCAATTCCATCCAAGTTAATACAAAAGATGTAAAGTCTCCATCTTTTTATGGCTGAATAGTATTCCATAGTGTACCATATATCACAGTTTATTAATCGATTTATGAGTTGACTTGGATTAATTTGTTTTACATTCTGTTATTTGGTGACAAAACAAAGGAAACTTTGAAGTGACTTGGACAGGAAGGTAAGGAACTTTTGTCTTCCAAGTTCCAGGTGGGGCATTGGGGGGAACCCTTTAACGCTTTACCTTCCACCCTCCACTTAAATACCTTGACTATTCATTTTATTCATAATGACTCAGAGCATTACCACCCTGTGTTACACATGAATAGAAACAAGAAGAAGGAAGGAACCTCCAAAAGGACTGGTTTCAGCAAAATTGGCAGGACTCCAGTCACTCCCTCTAATTCTGCACCTTAGGTTTTAATTTTATTGTTACATAGTATTCTTTCCTCAAGCACAGTTTCTTCTTGGCAGGAATTCAAGTTTATGCAGATTGTCTTCTACTGCCCTCTACAATTGTGTTATGTTTACCACAATCAGTCCAAAGTTACTGCTGTGATGATTGTCTCAGGAGACAGGATAGTTCTCCTCACCACTCATTCCTGTTCTCTTTCTTCTACTTCCTCTCATCTGTGACACTGGGCATATTCAAATAGATGCCAAGAAAATACATCATCCTTCCTCTGTGTGATGCATGATGCAATATAACCCATGCACCACTGGGGACGAAGGAAGTAAGTGAGGATGGTGGTGGGGAAACCCTGGCAGGTGGATGGAGGAGAATGAGCCGGGGTGTGTTTCAAGGTTTTATGTGGCAGGTGCCATGAGGCCATAGTGGAGCTCTCTCCAAGAGGGATGATTGCACATTCCCAGGGATGTTCTTGATTCTAAACCTAGACACAATTAAAGGACTTTAAAACGTGTGGGTTTGTTTGTTTGTTTGTTTTTCCTTTCAGCTATGGGAGGAGCCCTTCCAGGTCACAGAGGAAAAACATCTTTTTATGACTACTATCTGTTTTATCTTAAGCCAGCCCATTCTTTTTGAAGAATTATTCAACTCATTTTGGTTATTCTTGGGGGTAGGCTTTCTGTGAAGTTGTCCAATTTTGTTGAGAATAGATATTTTTCATTCTATTGGAAGCTGTTATCTTAGTTCAGTCTTCTATAACAAAGTGCCATGGGGTGACTTGAACAGAAATGTATTTCTTACAGTGTTGGATGCTGAAAGTCCAGGATCGAGGTGCCAGCCTGGTCAGGTTCTAGTGAGGGGCCCTCTCCTGGGCTGAAAACTCATCTTCTGTTTGTATTCTCACATGATGGAAAGAGTCTGAAGCCTGATGTGTATCAGGGCCTGCAGTGTCGGCTACACGGGAAACTGACGTAGGAGGATTCCTTGAGTTCAGGAGTTTGTCACTGTAGTGAGGGATGATCCTGACATTGCATTCCCGCCTCAGGGGCAGAGTGAGGGCCTGTCTCTTAAAAAAATAAAAATAGGGCGGCGCCTGTGGCTCAATGAGTAGGGCGCTGGCCCCATATGCCGAGGGTGGCGGGTTCGAACCCAGCCCCGGCCAAACTGCAACAGAAAAATAGCCGGGCGTTGTGGCGGGCGCCTGTAGTCCCAGCTGCTCAGGAGGCTGAGGCAAGAGAATCGCCTAAGCCCAAGAGTTAGAGGTTGCTGTGAGCCGTGTGACGCCACGGCACTCTATCCGAGGTCGGTACCGTGAGACTCTGTCTCTACAAAAAAATAAAATAAAATAAAAATAAAAATTTGATACTTAAAAAAAGAAGTTGAGAGGGCTTCGATAAAAGCTGGTTCCTTTGATAAAGGCACTAATCCCTCTCGTGAAGGCTCCACCCTCGTGTCTAATTACTTCCTACAGACTCCAACTCCTAATACTACCACATTGGGGATTAAAATTTCAATACATGAATTTTGGAGAGACATAAACATTCAGTGTGTAATAGTTATATTGGTTCACAAAGAATGTCCGTTACTGTAATATAGAGGCTCACACACAAACAAATGGTTTACTTCAGTAGTTAACAGAACATGGAAAAGCTCATCTAAGAATTGACTTAAGGTTTCTGTCAACACCAAAATTGAAGTCTCCTTTTAAATGTTTTCTTAATGTAATGGCTTGTAGATTACTTCCCAGTCACTGTTCATTTATTGCGATAATTAAGAGTATTGTTTATACAATATTCAATCACTTTCCCTTTTATTTGGGACAGAAAATTCTTTCCCGATTCACTGACTTCAGTTTGACTATATGCCTTGGTGTGACCCATGGAAGAAAGAAGAAGTTATAAATGTACTTGTGTGATTTGGCTTGAGTTCTGTGCTCCAGGCATATGCCATGAGAAAAGCATGCCCCAGGTGCTGCTGCTTCATCCTGGACCCTGGAACAAATACAATTACAAATGGAGCAGCCAAGCCATGATCACCTGCACATCCATGCACATTTATTATGTTTTTGTAGCAACTGCAATTTTCCAATCTAAGCCCAATGGGGTTGGGAGCAGCCCTGAGATCACTGAGTCATGTTATTTAGTTTAAAATGTGTTGGACTACTGTGATCTGAATATTTGTGTCCCCCAAACTCATACATTGAAATCCTTACTCCAAGGTGATGGTATTAGGAGGTGGGGCCTTAGGGGCAGTTGATTAGGTCTTGAGGCAGAGCTAATCCTGGGATTAGTGTCCTTATAAAATAGGCCCAAGGGAGCTCATTCTCCTTTCTTACCATGTGAGAACATGGCAAGAAGGTACCATCTATAAAGCATAAAACAGGCCTCACTAGACATCAAATCTGCCAGCACCTTGATCTTGAAATTCCCAGCCTCCAGAACTTCAGAAATAAATTTCTATTGTTGATAAGCTGCCTAGTTTATGGTATTTTGTTATAGTGACCTGAATGGATTAAGATGAGGGCCTCACTATACTTCTTTTAGGAAATGAGGTTTACATTAAAATTTATTTATGTATTTAAAAATAAATAAAATATTTATTCAAAATTTATAAAGTAATTTCATTTTCAAATATTCTAGCACACGTTTTCCCAACATGAATGTTCTTAAATAAGATAGGGTTGTATGAGTAGCAGGATGGCAAATACTATTATTTGGGAGCAATTTTCCATTCTACCTGTCCATCTTTTACATGATTTTTGTATTTTGTATAGTGTTCTAGGAACACTGTAGTAGGTTATAGATAATACACATGAAGAATGCAAAATTAGAAAAAGAATTTCTGCATTCAAATTATATAGGAAACCTATGATCATTTGAGCAAAATTAGCAAGTACAGATAAGCAAATGGGGACAATAACTCCATAAATGTGCCACCTAGAGAAAACCTCTGTTAAAATTGCATTGTTTATCTTTATGAAACTTCACATACGTGTGTAATTACAATACACTCACGCCATGCATACTGTTCTGTAATCTGCCTTTATCATTAAGTAATGCT
The DNA here is from genome assembly GCF_027406575.1 of Nycticebus coucang. Classification (NCBI taxonomy): domain Eukaryota; kingdom Metazoa; phylum Chordata; class Mammalia; order Primates; family Lorisidae; genus Nycticebus; species Nycticebus coucang. Next base: position 29,081,977 of record NC_069785.1, on the reverse strand, counting down.
GTAACCTCTCTCCGATGACTATATAAAGCTATATAATTGTTTTTAATGACCATATAATATTTCATACCCCATCTTTGGAAATTTAGTTTGTTTCTAGGTTTGTTTGGAATTCATTTTCTATTATAAATAACACTTGAAAGAACACTGTTGTGTTCTCTCATTTATTTCATTTTTTCCAATTATTTCCACAGGATAAATTCCTGGAAGTGATATTGATAATGCAAAGGGTATGCATGTGTCAAGGTAAGCCCCAGGAAGGATACCCACTTACATTTCCTCCAGCGATGTAACTTTAACCACACTTTCCAATCAATGATTAGCGTCACTTTTTGAAAGCTTCCCCCTCTTCTGTTTCCTTTTACATCTCTAATATCTTCTCTAATTCCATTTAGAACAATTTGGAGAAATTCTCTCGTTCCATTGTGATAAACAAAGAAACAAAATAAGACTTCAGACATGTCTTGAATGAGGTGGAATAAGTAAAAATAACCATGACAGCAAAGCAGTCTTCTTTCTCAGAAAAAAAAAAAAAATCCTCTCAATTTATATCTCAAGATTATTTGGAATAATATCTAATGAAATCATAACCCTTTACAGTTTCGTGATATTAAGAAGGGCTTGTTGGAAATGAGTCATTTGGTACACATTGGGAGTTTTATGGTTAGTTTGATGTCACTGAATTTAATGAACTTAAATTGTCGCTTGCACATCATTACACTTTGATAAACCCTCCTTGGTCAGAAAGCTCTTGGGTCTGAGCAAAAATGTACAGTTCCCTCTAAGTTACAAGATCTGTTGGACTAATTTACTGGGTGGAGAAACTGAAGCACAAAGCAGTAGACTATCCAATAGCAGGAGTAAAACACATCGTAAAATTATAAAGGTACCAAGGCTATCAGGGAGAAAGAGAAAATTAACTTGAAGGAATATTTTCATGTGCTGAAATCAGTCTTCTGTAATCACTAATAGATGAGATTACAAACATGTGCCAGCGTTTTAAATGGGGTTTTGGCCTGGAAGTGACAAAAGGTTTGGGACACTCACCCTTGCGTTTTCTCCAACTTCCAGAAATCATACAAGTACATGAGAAAGAAATGCTGCTTTATTAAATGGCTTTGTTTTAAGAAGGCAAAATCAGAAACAATAGGATTTCAAATATTACAAAATAAAGCAATGCTGTGAAGAATGTATGAAAAATCAAATCTTTCTTCAAGAATAATTTCTAAAATATCTTTTTTATTGTCTTAACCATTCATGTATATTTTGAGGGAAATTAGGAAATCCCAATTACAGAGATAGACTGCGAAAGACTTCCTTCCAACATAACTTTTGCACAGCTACTTTATGATTTGCATGTATTTTTTTTAAAGATTTACATAGAGCTTTACATTTCAAAGTACTTGATTGACAATACCATTTTCTATACAATGTCATGCTCAGAAGATTTTCTTTTTAAAAAATAATTCCCTTTAAAATAATTTACACTTTAAACAGTAGATCTCTGTTGGTTTTTATTTGCTCTTTTATCGTGTATATTTTCTGAGTGCCTTTTAATCCAAATTTAGTACGACGAATATTTACTGAATAATAAGTTGGCACAAGATTCTGTGTCAGAGCTCAAAAGAACGCGAAAGATTGAGACAGAAATTAGGCTAGTGGCTCGAGGGCCTGGGAAGGGAGAATGAGGAGTAACTCTTCCCTGGGTATTGGGCTCTCCTTTTTGGATGATGAAAAAGTTCTGGAACTACATAGTGGTGATGGTTGTACAACACCGTTACTGTGCTGAATGCCACTCAATTGTCTACTTTCAGAGTTAAGTGGCAACATATATATTTTACCAGAATAAAAAAAAAATCAGGCAGAAAAAAGAAAAAGAACTAGTAGGGACAATGAAGGAGAGGCATAAATTTTCTGCTTCAGAAGTTCATCTAATCAGAAAATATATTTAAATTATCCTCCTAGTCTCACTATTGAGTTTATGCAGCAACTGTGCCTAATCCAATCTAATAAGCATGTATTATCAGGGCAGTCATTTTACTTAAGATTGCAGAGGAATGCTGAAATGAGCAGTCTTTAGTCCTTGCCTTCAAGTAGCTTTCAATTTTATGGTGACCAATAATTGCTAATAAAATGTATAACACAAGACAGAAAGTCATGAAGGTCTACCACAGAGAGGAACATAGCATTAAGAAAGGGAAAAGGATACTTAGATTAATTATTAGGCAAAGTGTGAGGGATGAGATAGGTTTGTACCTAATATTTGAGGATGGGGATGATTTTGCTAATCTTAAAAGATGGCAAACAAAGGTTAGTCCAAGGTGAAAAGATGAAGATGAGAAAAAAGTGTAGCACCAAGAAATGAAAGGTAGTTTTAGTTACAGAGAGCACAGAGTGCCTGTGCTGAGCTGATAGGCACAGTTGAGAAGGCCAAACAGCAGAGGTTAAGGTTGCAGGATATCCATGCATTGTAGCGTAGGACTGAAGATGTTCAGAGTTTGAAGTGGACTTAGAAGTAACTTATTCTGACTATCCACCTACAAAGTGGATCTTTTCTATAAAATCTGACAAATGGCCCTTCAGCTGTCCTTGGAATATCTCCAGTGACTCAGAAGTCACCGTATTCTAAGGAAGCCTAGTCTGCTGTTAGATAGTTGAAATAGAGTTCTTATACTGATCAAAATTCTGCCTGTCCACAATATCTATCCATTTATTTTAGTTCTGCTTTCTGAAACTACACAAAATAACATGAAATATTTCTTTCCATGTCAGCTTTTCTAGTGTTTGAATCAAGAAATATATTCTCCTTTTTTCCCCCATCTCTTTTCCAAATTAGATATTGCTGGGTCCTTTAACTGTTTCTCTTTTGACATACTACAATTCTAGCGAATCTGTTCTCTATAAATTCCTGTATCTATTTTTAATGTATCAACAAGTACTGAATTTATTTCTCTAGATTTGTTCTGAGTAGCATCAATTCTGCTTCTAATGCAGCCTCAGCTTCTATTCAAGTTTTTGGCAGGCACATCACCAAGTTGACATACGTTAAGCTTAGAGTCAGCTAACACCTGTCTAGAAGGGTTTTCTGTAAGTGTAAATAGTAGGTTATTTCTTTTCAATTTCGTACACAAGTGGTGAACTTCCAAATTTATCATTTAAAAATTTCATTGGGTTAGATTTGGCCTATAATTGTATACCATGAGAAACTTTGGAATCTTACATATCAAAAATGATTAGGTTACATTTTTCGCATTTGTTAGGTAAAGTTCAAATTGTAGTTGAGCCTTCACCCCATGGGTGCACTGCATACTCTTACATTGCTCCCATTAGGTAAACACTAACCAGCCCCCCTCTCTCCTCCTCCCATTTTTCTCCTCCCTGCTTCCCCCACTTGAATTTAATTGTTTTTCTCTCCTGTGGATGTGTAGTTGTTTACCTATTGGTTTCATATTAGTATTGAGTATATTGGATACTTGCTTTTCCATTTTTGTGATACTTTACTAAAAAGAATGTTTTTCAATTCCATCCAGGTTAATGTAAAAGATGTAAAGCCTCTATCTTCGCATGGCTGAATGATATTCCATGGTGTACATATACCACAGTCTATTAATCCATTCATGAGCTGATGGGCACTTGGGTTGATTCCAAGTTTTAGTGATTGTGAACTGAGCTATGATGAACAGTCTACTGCAAATGTCCTTCATGGTAAAAATATTTTTTTCTTCTGAATAGATACCTAGTAATAGGATTGAAGGATCACATGGAAGGTCTACTTTTAGCTCTTTGAGGATTCTCCATACTTTTTTTACATAGGGGCTGTAATAGTTTGCAATCTCACCAACAGTGTAGAAGTGTTCCATTCTCTCCACATACACACTGGCATCTGCAGCTTAGATAGTTTGTGATGTTATTCTTACTAGGGTTAGGTGATTTCTCAGAGTGGTTTTGATTTGCATTTCTCTGATGACTGGGGATGATGAGAATTTCTTCATGAGGATTACATTCAATCTGTAGATCACTTTGGTTAGTATGAACATTTTAACAATGTTGATTCTTCCCAGCCATGAGCACGGTATGTTCTTCCACTTGTTAACATCTTCTGCTATTTCTTTTCTCAACGCTTGGTAGTTCTCTCTATAGAACCTTCATATCCTTGGTTAGGTATATTCCCAGGTATTTCATTTTCTTGGAAGCTACTGTGAAGGATTTTGTGTCTTTGATTCTCAGCTTGACTGTTACTGGTCTTTTTTTTTTTTAGAGATGGGGTCTTGCTATGTTGCTCAGGCTGGTCTTGAATTCCTGGCCTTAAACAGTTGTCCCACATCAGCTAGGATTACAGGTGTGAGCCACCATGCTCAGCCCAAACTTTCAGATCTTAATTCTTTCATGAGGCACATTAGCTACTCTACTACCTTCTTGACATTTATTAATTTAGTTAGCATGTCATTGATGTTGATATTCAAGGCATTAATAAGCTATTTCAGAGAAAATTACAGGTGATAGAATTGTTAAAAAAACCACTGACATTTTCCCCCTGGGTAGACTTTGAATTAGTCATTAATTGGTCATCTCTGGAAATGGTCATTTAACTAATTATGAATTCACTTGATTATATTTTCATTTTTACTAGCCAATATTTTATTATTTTGCACACAGGTTTTTATTACAAAGCATATTTTAAAATGCATTGCTAAAATGAACATAATGGCTAGGAGCTCAGGCTTTGAAGTTAAAATTTGGGAACTGGAATTTGGCATAGTCAGTCGCCAGCTATTATCTTGGGCAAATTACTTATTTCTCTGTATTCAGTTTCCTTGTCTATAAAATGTGTATAAAAATATTACCCACTTCAGAAGGTTGTCATTTGGATTAAATAAACTATTACCTAGCAATTTTATAAATAATAAGAAGAGAACATTAATTATTACTATTTTTATTATAGCGATTTTTAAATGTCTACAAATTCTTTGATACTCCTCCCTTTAAAAGATTGGGACTACTTTCTTTCCCCTTGTGTGTGGACTGGGCTTCATGACTTCTAAAAAATAGACTGTGGCATTGCATTTCTACAGAAAGCATCGTGGCTATCTCCTTACTATCTCCTGGACAGATCACTCTGGAGAAAGGTAGCTGCTGTATCATGAAAACTGTGCTAGTTTTTTATTTCTGTGTAACAAATTGCCACACATTTAGCAGTACCTATATATCAGCTCATAGTTCTGGATCAGAATTCCAGCATGGCATAGCTAGGTTTTCTGAGTATCACATGGCTGAAACCACAGAGTCAGGCATGCTGAGTTCTCATCTGGAGGCACTAGGGAAAATCAGATTTCAAACTCATTCTCATTGTTAGTAGAATTTAGTTCCTTGTAACAGTAAGTCTGGGGTCCCCATTTTCATGGTGGCTCTCAGCCTGGCCACCCTCAGCTTTCAGATGCTGCCCACATGCCTTTCTGTGAGGCCTTCTCCATCTTCAAGTCAGCATTAGCACGCTTAATGTTTTCTTTTTCTTTTTTTTCTTTTTTTGAGACAGAGCCTCAAGCTATTGCCCTGGGTAGAATGCCATGGTATCGTAGCTCACAGCAACCTCCAACTCCTGGGCTCAAGTAATTCTTTTGCTTCAGCCTCCCAAGTAGCTGGGACTACAGGCACCTGCCACAATACCCAGCTATTTTTTGGTTATAGTTGCCGTTGTTGTTTGACAGGCCTGGGCTAGATCCCAACCTGCTAGCTCTGGTGTTATGTGGCTGGCGCCTTAGCCACTTGAGCTATAGGTGCCAAGCCCATTATATGTTTTCTATACTTTGATTCTCTGACTTGTCCTTCTACTTCTAGTCCAAGAAAATGCTCAACCTTTAAAGGGCTCATTTTGATTACATAAGGCTTACCTGGATGGTCTTCCTAGCTTATAGTTACCCAATTTTGGGCCTTAGGTGCATCTACAAAATCCTTTTACAGCAATACCCTATATACTATTTGATTGAATAACTGGAATGTGTCTGTACGCTAGTGGCCAGGACTTGGGGGCATGTTGTTAGAATACCACCTACCACAGGTACTAATTGGTCGAGCTATGTTTCAAATCCAGGTAGTCAGGCGTCAGAGTCCATGCCCTTAACTAGTATATTAAACTAGTATGGCCATATTGCGGAGAGGATTGTACAGCACAAGGAACTGAAACAATTTTCTATATACCTGTATAGAAGTATGTGTATTGTATATATATATATTACATATATAGAGATGTATTTACATATATGTTATAATCTTTTGTTAGCTATCAAGTATTTTTGAACAAGAACATCATATGCTCAAAAAATGCTTGCAGAAGGCTACTTAAGCACCACAAAGGAAAGCGAGGAAGCAAGTAGAGTATTTGGGTTTGTATCCAACAGTCCAGGATGGAAATAGTAATTGTCCTAAATTTTGAAGGTGATAGTATGAGTGGATAGGGAGATTGGATGGGAAATCATTGGTGAAATAGAATCTACTGGATTTAGCAAGATGATTTACTGTCAGGTGTTGAAGGACAGTCCTAGGACTTTAGGGATCGAGAGATATAAATATGAGAGACATAGAGATATACTTTGGGGAGTTCTTCAGTGGTGATAATTGCTCAAATTGTATATGGATGACATCCTATGGAAGCGTGTAAGGAAAAAAAGTACAGCTAAAAGAAGAATGTTAGGGGATACTTAAAAATAGAAGTGTAGTTTAGTAAAAAGTCAGAGATAGAAGAAAAGGAAAATTTTATGAAGTAAAAGGAGAGTGAGAAGAGTTAAGTAGAAGAGAGTTTCAAGAAAGAACGAGATAAGTAGTATCAATTCATGTCCTGTTTTAAGGTTAGAAAAGATGAGTGCCAAGGAGTTAAATTATAATATATTTTAAAATAACTTGTAAAAAGAAAAAGAATGAGGTCACCAGTATATTTCTAAATTCAGCAATCTGGGAAAGCTGAAATAGAAGATAAGTCAAATATGTTTCTCTTAAAGATGAGGACAATGCCCTGGTCTCCGGAAACCATTCTGATTATGATGTTCTTCCTCTTGAGAGCTAGAGAATACTGCAAGATTTTGAAGGATGGCTAGTAAAATGTTTCTCTCAGTGGAGGCTGTTCATTTAGTTGACTGCCAAAAATAACAATGCTGCCTCTTAAGTGTTTCCTGAATTTAAAACCCTGGACACATAATTTGGATGTTGGTCACTCACTACAATGAAAGCCACCGTGATGCTGTTCTACTGTCATTAAGGACATCTGACATCCATCCATCACAGACACTCACCACCCATTTGTCCAAGTCACCACCACCCATCAACCAAACTGCCCTGGACTAACCTAGCTGAGCTGCTGGCAACCTTAAGAGAAGGGGCACTATATCCTCCAAATGTAATAACATTAACCAAAAGTACAATACATGGATGCACTGAGCACCAACTAGAATCACAGTAAATGGTTTTGAATAAACGTGCCATGCTATGATTTTTAAGCAAATGGAAAGTTGAAGACTGCGAGTTTGTAACTGCAGTCCAGTTAAATCTTTTCTGTAAGGTAGCCTATCTGAATTCTTTGCTGTTACTCTGTCTGAGTTACGTTACTCTGCATTACTACAACAATCCCACTGTTCTGTATTTAGGAAAAATAGCAGCTCAGCATGGCCAAGATCTTGAATAGAATTGTGTTGTACTCCTGATTCAAGCACTTACATGTTCTGTGGTTCAAGGGAAATGATTTAACTCCTTTCAACCTTAGTTTTCTAGTCTGTAAAATAAAAATGAATGCCTCTCTTAGAATTATTTTGAGGATTGAATAAGATTATGTATGATGACCTCTTGGCACATATTGGGCACTCAATGATTACTATTTCCAGGTAGTAGAATGGTGACAGTTTCTAAAAATCATTCACTCACATCAGTAAAAAATTTCCATCACATATTTTCTATTTGTTTTTTAATAAATTATATGTATGTTCCTGCTAGGCTAATATAGTATGGGCCTGCAATGGAAATATTTTCTTCTCCGATTCCAACGAATTATCTTATATCCAGCAGAAGTGTGTGCACCTTGCTTTGGAAATTACCATTGCAGAATATGAACGTATATAGAAGAGGGGCTTTGAAGAATTGCCTCTGTCTGCTTCCCAAGCTGGCAGTTATAGTATATGGAAATGTATAAAGAATGTTCCCTTTGGACAGGTGGCAATCCATAATTTTATATCTTGGAATCTGTCATGAACGTGTCACAGAAAACCTTCTAAGGATTTTCGCAAGGACAATGTGAAACATTAGCATTAATTTATTGGTTTATTCTTCTCTACCTCCAGATATTGGAAGAATCTGCTGGGTAAAAGTGCCTGCAAGTCATCCATATTAAACAGATCTTTCATTTGTGTTTCACATTGGAGGCTATCTTTCACATACAGACATATTAAAGCTAGTTTAATGTTCGGTTTTTCTGGAGAGTATCTTCATCCCTGATTGTAGAACTACTCTTGATATGTGAGATTTTAAGTTACTCTTCAAAAATAAGAGAATCTGATGTTTGATTTCTATATGATTTCTGAATTTTCTAGATGTTTTGGGGTGACTTTTATGTATTTGCTTTTCACCATTTTATCCAGCTCATTGTCATAATGTTGCTATCATTACATTATTGATGCCTTCATTATTTTATTCAATACTACAATAATATAAAATAGTTAAAGGAATTAGAATTTATTTGTGATGTACCACCCTAAAAGAAATGAGAGTGTTACATAATGCTAAGATGAACTGAATTTTTTTCATTTCAGGCTCAGACTAGGGGTAAATTAGTATCACTGAGCAGCTTTTAATTCCTGGGAGGTAGGAACACCTTTTATGCTTCTCTGTATTTATATACCTAAGATGAGGCTACTGTGCAAGGCCCCAGTGCATACTGTTGAATGAGTGAGTGAATGATTTTTTTTTTTTGCCTGAGAGATTTGACTTTCTTAAAGATTGCCATAGAACAAAGCTGGGCTTAAGTATATTTGGGAAAGGTTATGTTTCTTTAAAGTCTTTCTTCATGCTTTGAATGACATTTTTTTGGAGAGAATTTTGTTTTATTGTAAATTAATATGAGAGTACAAATTTTTTAGGTTACCATGTTCTCACTTCCAAGGTAAAGTTCAAGTTGTAGTTGAGCCCTTCACCCAGGGGGCATGCTGAAGACCCTGACACTGTGTGCATTAAGTGAGATTACATCAATTGCCCTCCCTCGTCCTTCAGATCCCCCCCTTCTCCACCCCCTACCCCCTTTTCCCTCTCCCTCACTAGACTGTTTGTGTTTTATTGTTGGTGTGGACTTGTAATTGTTTATATACTGGCTTCATACTAGTATTGAATACATTGGGTACTTTTTCCCACTGAATGACATTTTTGTGGACCACTCTGAGTTATCCAGTTCCCCTATTTTGTTTCTTCTCTGATTTCATAATTAGCAATCAAGATGGCTTCCATAATGAAGTGTGTATATTTTAGGATTAGGAAACTGATCTCAATGTGGTAAGAATGCATTTTAATGTCCAGTCCAGTTATATATCATGCATCTGATCCTTGCTTCTCTGATCTGTTTGTTTAACTATTTAGAATCTGGAGACTGTAACCCAAATGGGAAGAATACAATAGTAGAGTCCAAATTCATTTAAGACCCTTTCCAGTGTGGGTATTCTCAGAGTAGTTCAGGTTGAGTCAATTTCAAGCAAAGTACACAAAGCTTGTTTAGATAGTAAATTTGTATTCAATTTAACTGCCCTCTCAAATGAGTTCTAAAATTTTGTGTTTATAAACTAAAATGGAATCTATGTTCTGCTGAGAAGTCAGGCTGTCAGACTTTGGCTAAACAGGTTCCTACTGAGCATGTGTGTGGGGGACAGTTGCTTGTAGGTGTGGTATCACTGTTGACCAGTGTGTGGTTTCCAATCACTGGTGTCTTTTTCAAAACCGTAAATTGCGATTAGTTTAGTTTCATTATTATGTATTTATTTTCATTTATGATCATATGATTAATTCTGCACTTGTAGTGATGCAGATTTGCTTTGATCATATTGTGGTCCCTTTTTTCTGTAACTACACTTCATGTGTAATCAACATGAGTTGTCTACCTCTCTGTTCTAAAAATGGATATATACATCACCTTTCCCATTTTTTTTTTTTTTTTGGATAATTACACTTCTCTGTTGATCATGGAATTCTTTTTCTAGTGAAGACTGGGACAGATCAAGAAGCCTTGTGCAGTCCTGTAGATCATCTTGATTGCATAGCAATGGATTGTATCAGTTCTGATTGATTCCCTTCAAGGAGACAGTTATACAAGTCTGTGTCAGACACTGTCAATGAACTTTAAAGAAAGTGAAAAAGACCTGATCCCAGATGTTAGGGATAGTAACACTTTGGATAAGGAAAGGTAAGGGAAAGAATGTTGACGATTGAAGAGCCTTGGATCATTTTTTGAATACGTAAGCTCAAGATCAACACCATCCAATTGCTAGCCCCTTCCCACACGTTACTATTTAGATTTCAATTTAGATTAAAATTAAAATTTTAAACAAAAAATTTAGTCCTACTATGGCTCTAGCCACATCTCAAAGCCTCCATAGCTTCGTGTAGTTAGTGGTCTCTGATTGGACACAGCAGATGTAGAACATTTCTGTTGTCATAGAAAGTGCTACTGAAAGCATTGAATTAGACACTAAAATATTCAAACACATTTTATTCAAGAACTAGCAGTGTTAGCTGGCAGAATGGTACAGAGCACTCCCAGACTGTTCAATTTGAAGAAGAAGGAAGAAAACAGATTATTATTCAATTCAAGATAAATAATAGAACCCACTAAATGGGATAAATTGTCAGCCAGTTTAGTAAGTGGGGAGAAGAATTTGTTTTGAGAAACATAGACCTAATGATGTCACGTATTAGTTGCAATCAAAACTTGGGACACACCTTTGTTTGTAGCAGGGAAGCATTTCACATTTCTTAAAGGGTATTAGTTTCTGAAATATGTGCTTCAAGACTGGGACTATTTCTTTCTAATTTTGGGCAGTCAGCCTGGTGCTTTTCTAAATAGGCATTTAAATTACTTATTAGATGAAATCACAAGATGAGTGAAGGTATGTACGTCATCTGTACGGCTGCCCGTGATGACTCAAATACTTTCTGTATTTGAGGCATTTCCCACATTTACAGCTCCACTTTTCCAACATAGAAGTTCTGCCTTTGAAGATAAAACTCAAATTCCTCAGTCTTAAGCAAAATTCAAGACTCAGGCAACAGACCCAGGCTCTACCAGCAGGTGCTTGCAGATAGTCCTGATGCCGGAGGGAGCAACCTAGGGAACAGGCTCCATGCAGAAGGGCAGCAGGGGTGGCCAGTTTTGATGGTGGCAGGGGCACAGTGGCACCTGGTGCACAAGTGGCGGTGGAGCTGGCCGCAGCACCATTTCAGTCCAAATCACAACATTTGACTCTTGGCATCGGAGGTGGTGATAACACTTTCCCCATCAGACAGTTCTGTGGTTTATTTTAGAGCATTATTCCCCAAAGCTTAATCGTTCATCTGTTTCTCTGGCTTTTCCTTTTTTTTTTTTTTTTGTGAGCCACCTAATTCCCTTTAATAGATACTTTTTCTGCTTAAACCAGCCAAAATGGATTTTGTGGTTGCAGCTAAGAATCCTGATGATAAGGGCAATGATGCCAGTCCATGTTTTTGAGTCCTGGTTATTAACCACGTTACTCACTATGCATTTATTACAGGTGTACCAAGCTCTGTTAGGCTCTCTGAGGCTTCCAACTACAGCGTCTTTGTGAGCAGTGGCACGAGAGAGAGAGAAATGAAGTGCAAGAAGTGAGGCAGGTGTTGGGATTGTTGAGATTGAGGGGATTCTCCGTTTCTGTCCCCCCGAATCCTATCTCTCACCAAATCCTCACAATAGAACTTATTTCTTAAATATCTTTCTCCTCTTTCTTATACCTTCTTTTTGCTTTTGAGGCCTTTCATTCATTTACTTATTATTTCTCACTTAAATTATTGAAGGAGCCAATTGCAACAACTAAGACCATGGGGTTTCCCCACACTGTGGCATCACCTGTCATTGTGCATGCTATTCTGAGAACCTGGGTAACCCAGCCTTTCCCCTTATACATGTGTTCTCCTTATACAGGTGGACACCTCCTTTTTGTACTTTAAAAAATACACATACTATATAATAGTACAACATACACATACTCTGTTACATAATAATTATTTGGTTATTTGACTTATCCAACTATGGCATATAATCATGTTTTATTCACCATTATGTTTCCAGGACTCGCACCAGTGCCTGGTCTATAATGATAGGTGTGCTGTCAATATTTGTCGAAAGACCAAGTGATTTAAAATTATTTATTACGTTTTATCTCCCTGTTCAGACCATGAGCTTCTTCAGACGAGTAAAATGTTTGATATGTAATAGGGACTCAATAATGACTTGTTGCATACTCTAATGAGGTAAATACGGAGCATTGTTGAAGATAATTGATGACTATCAAAGTTATAATTCTAACACCCAGGATAGAAACTAGGGCTGTAGATTAGGGTTTAGGCATTGTCAGTTGGTGGTTTGCGATGGCCAGACTGGAGGAAGGGTAACTGACCTATGGCCTTGGCTGCTGTAGTTTGCAATCCTTCCCATATTTGCAAGGGCTGCTCCCAGGCAGTGAGTGGGTACAGAAAGGATACTATGAAAGGTCCATTTCTTGGCGATGGGGAACTCCTCTGATGACTGACTTTAGTTTGAGGGCTCTCCGGCCACCTTTCCAAACCTTCTTAGAACTTCTTAGAACTGCCCAGCATCGCCTAATTTTTCTTCCCTCTCCTTCACTTGGGGTCAGAATGGCATCTTTTGGGTCCCTCAGCCTCAATATGCTTTCTTCTTATTTTCTGTCGAAGACATTTCCCCAAATAAATTTTGCACATCTAAACTTGTCTTAGGTGTGGGTCTTGCTCCAGAGATTTGGGAATTTATAAAGCCGAGCTCTCTGCACTTCCCACACGAACCAGATTATTGCAATAGACGCTCCCATTCAAAAGGGAAAGATGGAAAACACAGAGCAAAAACTAGACGATAGCAATCCTGAAGTCTAGACAGGTGCATGTCACCCATTTCTCCTCTATGGCATTTCAGGATAGAAATATTCCTTGATTGGAGCATAATCTTCTTTCTCAGTTGTCCACTAATCCATTTTCTCCTTAAGACTCTTAGCTCTACCCTCTGGGCTCTTGCTTCACATTCTGAAATTTCTTGTTTTTCTGTAAGAAGTGCACCCTGTTTGTAGCTGAGTAACTTTCTCAGTCTCCCTCCTGCCAATAGAAAATTGGGGCCCAGAGGCTTCTTTGTTTTGAATGATCTCTGTACTTTTAGTCCAAGGTGTTGTAATTCTCTGAAAATGTCAAGTTTCCTATGAATCTGACTGGGTTTATTCCATGCCTCAAAGTCATATCCATAATTCTTCCTGAGACAGACCCTTTTCTCTACCCTGACCCACTTGTAAGGCCACAATAGGATGATAACTTCAAGCTTCTTTGAAACTAGGTTTTTTTTTTTTGTTTTTTTTTTACTCAGCTAAAAGTATCTACTGGTTGACCTCAGATTTTTTTAGAGGTCTTAACAAGGAATCTTGCAATACACTATATACATAGTTTGATCTTTACCTTGAGACCATTTCTTACTTTGAGAATCTATTGCCTTCTGAAGAGAGTGGGGATGAGAAATAGTTTCCAACCTAATAAACCCTGGCCCTTCTATGTTTCCTCAAATGATTGTAACCAAACAATTTCTTCTTTAGCTCCTCTCTATATTTGCTATTCTTTGTCATGCCCAACTAAAAATGCCAGTTGACGATTTCAACATTTCAGTCTGGAACTCTGAAATCGTGGTAGGTAATTTTATATCCTGTAGGTTACTGTGAGTGATACATTTGCCAATTGTTCTGCCACTTCAGAGCACAGGTCATCCTGTTCCTGCTTCTAATAGAAATGCCTCATGGCACTGACATTCTCCTCACTGCCCTTCCAGTCTCCACCAGCTGTCAATCACAAAACAGACGCCATATCTTTCAGGTGTTCATTATGGCAACACTCTACTTCCAGGTACCAATTTATGTTTTAGTTCCCTATTGCTCTATAACACACTGCCCCATATAACAACAAATTATTCTTTCTCGTGATTCCGTGGGGTGGTTGGACAATGCTCTGCTGTTTTCTCTCGACATTACTCATTTATTCAGCTACACGGTTAGCTGAGATGAAAGGTCCAAGCTGGCCTCATGTGTATGTTTGACAGTATATTCTGGCCATTGGCTAGGGTGCCTTGTCTCCGCTCCCACCTGAGCCTACTCCTAGGCCCTCCACTTTGTTTTCTCCTATTTTCCAGAATGCTAGACTGCTATCTGTCTATGGCAGACTCTGGGCAGTGTTCCAGGGGAACACAAACTGCAGCTGTAAGTCACGCAGTACTGCTTCTGCCACGTTCTGCTGATCAGAGCCACTCACAAAGCCAGTCCAGATTCCAGGGGTGGGGACATGACTTACCCTCATGTGGGAGAAGTGGCCAAGTCAATTGAAAAAGAATGTCCAGGCACAGATGGGAGGGTCTGTGTGGACATCTTTGCAAACCACTCACCACGTTAACCCAGTTGCATGTCTTACATTCTTCTCCACTGCATCACATGCTGATTTCTTAGAGCGTCTCTTGATTCTGCCTCCTAAATATTAATGTTAATATTTCTGAAACAGAACCCTTCCTTTCTATTCTCAACACCACTGCTTTAAGGCTTTTATGATTTCTTGCCTTTACAATTGAAATGTTCTCCCTGTCAACAGTTTCCTCCTCCAGTGCACCAGAAAGATCTTTCAAAAGGCAAGTTACACAATATATTTCCATAACTTAAAATATTTCCATTGGTTCTGCTAGTACTTTTGTTCTTAATCTAGGTATCAGTTACACAGGTGTATTGGCTTTGTGAAAATTCATTGAACTATAAACATATGACTTGTGCACCTTTCTGTATGTGTAACTGAAATGAAAATGTTTTATTTTGAAATACCCGGATGGCTTCCCATGTTCTCCAGAGCAGAGTCAAAACTTTTAGCTTGATATTTAATGATTCCTTTTCATGATTCTCATTCATCCAAATTCCTGTCACTGCTTCAAAATATTCATGCCTAATTATGTATGTTCTGCAAGTAAACTGTACATTTTTGGAACTATTTACTCTGTCTGGAATGACCTTTCATCATTGCTTAACTTTTTTTTTAGAGAGACAGAGTCTCATTTTGTTGCCCTCAATAGAGTGCTGTGACGTCACAGCTCACAGCAACCTCCAACTCTTGGGCTTAGGCAAGTCTCTTGTCTCAGCCTTCTGAGTAGCTGAGACTATAGGCGCCCACCACAACGCCCGGCTATTTTTTGTTGTAGTTTGGCCAGGGCCAGGTTTGAACCCTCCACCCTCGGTATATGGGACTGGCACCATACTCACTGAGTCGTAGGAGTGCCCCATTGCTTAACTTTTTAACTGTAATTTCTCCTTTAAGATTAAATCCAAGTGGCATGTTTTGGGATAATTTTTAATTCCCTTAAGGCATTTGTTTCTTGAGTGCACACATCGCCTTACACATACCTCAAACACAACACTTATTGCTTTGGTGTACATATTTGTTTTTATTTCTGATTCTTCTGTTAGATGATAAATGCCCCCCTGGCCAGGAATGTGTCATATTGATCTTTCCCCAGTAGTTGACACTATGTTTGCCATATGACATTGCTATGGACTTCATGTTTGTGTCCTGACAATATTCATATGCTGAAATCCTAACAGCCCAGGTGATGTTGGGGCCTTGGGGAAGTGACTAGGTGAGAACAGAATTAGTGCTCTTTTAAAAGAAACCCCTCCCTCGCTCCTTCTGCCTTGCGAGGTTACAGCAAAAGATGCCATTAAAGAATTAGGAAGTGGACCCTCCCAGACACCAAATTGGCCAGCAGTTTGATCTTGGACTTCCCTCCTCCATCTTTAAACGTGGGAAAGATATTTCTGATATTTATGTGCCACCTAATTTGTGCTTCTTTGTTATAGCGGCCTGAACAGACAAAGAATTGCGCACCTCTCACACATGCTTTGAATACATGAGTAAGGGAGGTAGATTGAGGAAATGTAATCTGTGAGTGATGCTTTGAAAAAAATTACACTGTAAGTGAGCAAGTAAAATGCGGACACATAATACGTGAAATTAAAATACGATGCAAAAATAAATGTGTCACAAGTAACACTTGGTTAAATGCTAATTGACATGAATGATGGTCAAAGGAGAGAAAAGGTCAGGACATGGAGCAGTGGGGACACAACACCTAGATGACAGGAAATTAGGATGACAATTAGGATGACAGGAAAGAGAGAAGAAAGTCATTTCAGTAGTGAGTAGAACTTAAAAAATCTAGAAAGTGAGGGTTGAGCTGTATTTGGGAACAGTGAATGCAATAATCCTAATTTTTTTTTTTTTAAATAGGGAAGAAAGTTGATAAAAGGAAAGTCAGGCAAGAAAAGGAAGTCTATAGGAAAGGTGGTAAGCTATATTTTGAGCTATATTATACATGTTGAGTTTGAGCCATCTGCAAAGCACCACCAAATGGAGCTGTTTGGGAAGTGGTTAGAAAACTGGTCTGCATTTCTATAGAGAAGGAAAAGATTCAGATTTGCTAGCCAGCCACATGTGAGCCAATAAAATTGACCTGAAAAGAATATACAGATAGAAGGAAAGGAATTAACAATGGGACCTTAAAGGAAATCTATATTTAAGAAATAGAAAAGGGAAGGCCTGACAAGAAAGGAAACTTGATAGGTACCAAGAAAACAGGAAGGGACTCAAGGGATTGGGAAGTCACAATAGCCAAGGGAAGAGAGAATCTCGAAAATTGGGAGGTTGTGAGCTGTGGTAAATATATCAGAGAAGCTGAGAAGGCTAAGGACTGCAATGGGGCTGTTGGATTTGGGTTTTAGGAATTCAACAAAGGTCTTCAGAACAGCTATTTCAGTAAAGTACTCAAGATGGAAAATAGCACAGTAGGCTGAGAAGTCAGGGAGAGTTTAGGGAGGGGAGGCAGAGCTGGCCCAAGAAGAGTGGTGTGGAGGAGGGGAGGCTTGGGTTGGTGGCTTGAGCAATTCTCAAGGCTGAAAGAAGGCCTTTTTTCTCAGATTAAGTCCTTGAGAATATCGTATGTGGAAAGAGAGGAGTTGTATTTTTTTAGAAAGAGGTCAGAGATGTCAGTGAGGGATAGGGGATAATTGATTGATGGGCCAAGATCCAAGAACAGATAGAAAGGCAAAGAATCAAGGACACTTAGAAAATGTGAAGAAGGAAAGTCTGAGGATTCTGTGAAATTGGGAGGTTTTTAATGTAAGCGGGGAAGAACCCACACTGGAAGGCTTCAATCTTCTTACCTAGTAAGAAGCGAAGTTATCTACTTTAGATGGGAAATATGGGAAGGGGAGATTGAGGACATGTGAGAGGAACGGGGGACTTGGGTAACGATGAATCCAAAGCTCAGAGCTGAGCAAGGAAACAGATCCAAGATACAGATCTATAGGGAAATGTTTTGTGCGTCTGCATTTTAGAGATGTAGTTTCCGTGTGTGTGTGTCTACATAACATATATTTATTACAAAATCCCATCACACCAAAATCAACATCGTTAGGTAATATTACCATGAGAAGATTCAGAGGGGCTGGTGTCTCAGTGGAGTTGGGGCATGGGTGGCTGGGATGAGTCCGAGTGATGGGGAGAGCCAGTGTGCCTTAGTCATGACTATAGCAACCAGGAGGGACACCACAGTTTGGAAAGGAGATGATGTGCATGGCTTCAGGCATTAGATTTAATGTAGAAAATTGTAAAATTAAAGAGATAGATTCCTACGCCTTTACTAAGGCTTTGGTAGTGAATTAGGGCAGGATAGTAGGTATCATAGAGAGGAGTGAACCAGAAGATGGTTGGTGAGGAAAGAAAAGAATAAGACAGATGCTAATGGGCCAAGATTTTCAACTATATTTAGTGTACAAAGAAGTTGAGAAGAGCGAGAACAAGGAATACTTCAATTCCATGATTTGGCCACTATTTTCTTTAAATTACGGCCTTGCTTTCACAATTAGCTTTAGAATGGATTATTCTGCAATACCACAAGTCATTGGCCAAATGTTTCTTTAAAGGGTTCTTTGCAAAAGAGAAAGACATTTTCTTCCTGCCTTAAGGAGAAGAGTCTATTTCAAGAAAACTTCATATTTGCTTCGAAAGGGTTTGTAAAACAGGCCTTTCCTTTCAGTGTTTGGTTTGCCTCTCTAGATTTCCTTCATCATTTTTCAGGGGACCATTTTTGTAGGCTTCTGGTACAGGATGATATTTCTTCCTAGACAACACTTCCTGCCCGTATATATGGAGACAATATTTCTGAGTGTAGTATTCTCCAAAGCTATCTTGGTATTTCTGCTGAGAAGCAGTTTAAACTAGAGAGAGGCTGACCAACTGCCTAAGACAATATTCCTTGAACAGTTCGTATCTAAGTCCTGGTTTTTTATTTTGAAGCTCTATATTTTTCATGGAGGCTCTTAATTTTCTTGCTATCAATATGTAAAACCAGCTACCAAGAGAAGTAATTATAGCCGAATTTGTGCATAAATTAAACGCTCTGGGGCCATTATTAAAGTGCATTTACAAAGGACTTTGCTGTGGGCTTTATCGATGGCTGAGGGATGAGATAATAAACATCAGATGAAATGCTTTTATTCAACTTATGTTTACAAAATAATGCAGGCAAATAGATGAGAGTGTTTTAGATGCACCCCAAATTTGTACTAATCATAGTTGTTATGTATAATTAACAATATACCACAGAGTACGAGAGCAACATTTTAGTATTTTGTTCCACACATTAATAGTGCTAAAATTAAATTCTCTCTAGTCCCATCTCAAATTATTCTTATAACCACTTAGAGACAGCTTTGTTTTTCTGAAATATCTTTCTTGCTTCGCAGTCATGCATTACAGAAAATTATTCTGCATCTCATCCAAGCTCAAAAAAAAAAAATCCCATTTTAAGTGCATGCTCAACTGGTGCCAAGAGAAAACTCAAAATAGAAGCCCCAGGACAGAGAGAGATCATTTTGTTCAGTAGGTTTAAATGTAGTATTAGAGGTTCACATCCACCAAATTAAGCATCCAGGCTACTATTCAGAATTCCAAGCTGAAACTTTCCAGAGATGGGTGAAAGGGAAGGAGGAAACAATACCTGCAGGGACTTTTCTCCTGGGTCCACACCTGCTAGAGAGCTCCAAATACACAACCTAAGCGTGTGAGTAGGAAGTGCTGCTGGGTATTGTGGACTCAAATTTGTTAATTTTTGAAAAATCTGTAACTATTGTTTTTGGCTGCATTTATCTGCAGGAAACCAACATATTTCTCCCCCAAAACATTGAGGATTGTTAAGGAAAAGACACTGAAAACACAGGGGAGCGCTCTGCCTCAGCTTCTACTTGTCAAATGACAAGAGAGAAAGCCTTTCTTACTAGAGACAACCCTTGTTTATTGGCCTGGAGAAGGCACCAGCAGGCACCAGAGGAATCTGAGAACAGATTTTATTATCCTCCCACTTTTTCCTGCCTTTTAAAAGACCTGCACTGTGCTCTCCTTTGTCTTGTCACTATATAGGATTTATGGCTCTTTGTTAAAATACTATTCAAGTAAGGCCCCTCAGTCACTGTCTTGAGAGAGAAATACTTTTGAACTGAGGTCTCTCCCATGTGATGGGTACAGCAGGCATCAATACATTTCTGCTTATATTTGTTAATTTGACTTTTGGTTTGAACCTACAAAAGGAAAGAAAAAAATTATGATTTCTCCTGGAAATATAAAAAAAAGTAGTTATTTAGGTTGCTATTATGTACATGGTATTGCATTTAAGTGTGTGTGTAAGCTAAGACGATGAAATCCAAGTTTATGTTCCATGAGTACCAGGAGTGGGGGCCTCTGGGGGCTGGAGGGAGCATGGTGGAGGCAGGCTCAGTGGGCGCGTGGTGGAATAGATCATGCCAGGACTGTCTCATGCAACTACAGCCTGTTGTATGCAGCTGCTCTCACTACGAGTAATCCTGCTCAGCCTGGACTCCAACCAAAGTACTTAACTCTGCCAGGATGAAAAGAATTCCAGAGTATTTATTAAGTGTCAAGAAGTCATTCCATATTTATACAAAAATAATCTTAAGCAGGTAATCTCAAGGAATTTCAAAGCTAGAGCAATCTCTTTACTTCTGTTTTTCAAGTAATAGTAAACTAGGGTAGATACTCATTAAACACGGAGAGTCTTTTGGTTATAGGTTAAACACACACCTCTCTATGTTAAAGACAGAAAGTTTGATGTTGAATAACTTTATTCTCACAACATTGAAACTGACCTCTTTGGGGGGCTTTATTTCTAATTCTCTTTCTTATTTCATCATTATTAATGAAAATGGATTTCTCCACCATGATTCAGAAAAGAAAACCTTCCCAGATGATATAATTAAAAGTAAATTCATTCCAAACTTTTACACAAAGCATTTTTCAATTTGGTAGAAACGTGAAAAAGGTTTTCTTCCAGCTCTCCTTTCTGTGTGCACGTTATCTCCTTAGTCTCTTTCTTCAATTTTCTTGTACGTGGCATAACTGCCTCTTGGTTATGTCCTCAGATATCTCAAAGTTACCTGGAGTTCAACATTCTGGAATTGAACTCACTGTATATCCTCCAAACATGCTTAACCCTCCTTGGTGAACTCCTACTCATCCCACATTGCCCAGTGAAAACTCCACTTCTTCTCTTGTGCCTTCCTACCCTATTTCCCCGAAAATAAGACAGTGTCTTATTTTAAGGTGTGCTCCCAAAGATGAGCTAGGTCTTATTTTCAGGGGATGTCTTATCTTTTCTGTAAGTAGGTCTTATTTTCGGAGGATGTCTTATTTTCGGGGAAATAGGGTAGCTTTCCCAAGGGAAGTAGTTGTTTCTCTTGTCTTGTGTTACTTTTTTATACAGTGCTATTTTACTTACCTTCTGTTTCACACTTGTTGGCTTCTCAAAAGCAGGGACTCTCTAGTCTAGACGCTGAAATGTTTGTTGAATGAATTTACATACACTTGCTACTGTCTTTGTTCCTTTGTCTTGATGCAAACATTTCTCCAGGTGTAAGACATTTTGATTTGCTAAGTATTGGATGTCATTAACAAGCGGTTAGATTTTGGTTAAGCCTCTTAACCACTTGGATTCAGTTTCCTCATGATAAAACACAGAAAAAAGTATTTTCTTTCTTTAAATAATAATAAATGAGTAATACATATTACTTTCCTTCAATGTTTTTCTTCCTCCTCACAGCCACTACTTTGAAGTCAGACTCAACAAGAGAGTTAAAGACAATAAAAGATTTTAAATCCTGGATAAAGAAGATATTAGGGGGGAACAGAAGCACTTTCTTCAAGTATAGAAAGGACTTTCATTTATTTGGAAGAAGGACAACTGAGTCTGCATGGCTGTAGAAGCTAGGACTAGGACCGAGGGGTGAAAGTTGTTAGGAAACATCGGAACATCAGATAGACTTTAGTATGTGTCGTCCGTGGCTTACATCCAGATGTATAAATATCAAGGATTGGTAAAGTACCCCTGCCACCCCAAACTGGAGACTGATCAGGTTCTCAGTGTTTCATTTTACCAAATAAAATAACAAGCCAAATAATAAGAAAAAAGCAAAGTAACTTTCTATTATGGCCATCATTTCATTAAAGGAAAGATAATTTACCAAAAAAAGTTGGTAAATTTTTACTATTTACTATTACTAAGAACAGGACTTTTTGGGTAAGGATAGTGGCAGCCGTACAATGCTGTGCACACACACACACACACACACACAATATATGTATGTCTTTTCCCCCTATTTTGCTTAGATCTTAGCAAACATCGGCACTGACTTAATGGGCCTGTGATCAGTATTTGAGCATCAATGCCCTAGAACTCTTTTTTAAAACTGATCTTCAATTATAAGGGGTCGACACACACACACACATATTTACATACACACATTTAATTTGGAGGGTTTTTTTTATGTCTATGAAGACATTATTCTGCAACATTTTTTGAACCTGATATATATAGTTCTATTGGTTTGACTTACGTTTTGCAGACAGAACATTATATTTTTGAATAAGAACCTGGATTTTGACATTTCATCTTACATCATATTTTTCTTGGAATCTCTAAAACAAATAAGTGTTTTTCTGGAATTCTGGACATAAATATAATGCTAGGTTCTTAGAATGGCTCAAACTGTATCTTAGTGAAAACCTTATTTTGATAGATGAGAGCATCGTGGGCCAGCCCAGGTGTTTGCCCTCAGTGCTGCTGGTTTTCTGGGTGACACCAGCTTGCCTCTGCTCTGAGCCAGGGTCCAGGATGAACCCAGCAGGAGGTGGCTTTCCTGAGGGTGGGCGCGGTGCTTATAGGGTTGATTGCCTGAGTGGCCTTAGATAAGCAGCTGTGAGGCGAGCCTATCTCTTAGGACAGGTAAAGCCATTGCTTAGATAAAAGAGCCTTAGTACGAAGGCCAAAAAGGGAGACTTTGACCTCTGCCTGGGTGTGGAGTAAGACTTATACAATAAATTATAAGAAAGTTTGGGTTTCCAAGATTATAGGAATTGGTGGTGAATTTGACAGTGTCCAGGAAGTTACAAGGCGTCTCTGCCTTGCTATTATAAGGAGGTATGAAGTTTGCATTGTCACATTGATTCCATTTCTCCTGAACATAAGATAGTTTAACAGAAGGTGCTTCTAAAAGTAGCAGGGTTTTTTTTTTTCCTTATAGGCAATTATGTTATACTCAGGAAGTTTCCCGTAACATCATGTAGTCGTAAACATAGAACTCTCTCTGTCTCCCCGCCAAGGCTACCGTAAAAATGTAACATAAATAAAGGGTTTCAAGTTAAAATCCTTGATAACTATTATACATTATTGAAATGGCCCACTTTATAAAGATAAGGAAGTTGTCATGCTAATAACATACCTGAGTTATAAAAACAGGTTGGGGTAAATTAGTCTTACAAGTTGAGACATACAGGCTTCCAGATAAATGCATCAAATGTCTTTAAAAAATTAGGAACTTAGATTCATTTTCGAAATCAAATAGCAAAACAGCAAGTAAATCATTTCCCTTTTTTCTCCCTCTTTATAATATTTAAATTGAGTGTGCAAAGCTGATGTACCACTGTTTTAGCCTATCTATTGGTTCGAGAAGAACTTTTAAAAACTCTTTCCAGAAATTAGAATAATGACCACAATAAAATCCCAGAATTACATGTCATAGAGATCCTGGTGTGTAGATTCTGGCAGCTCAACCACAGGGCTAAGTTGTAGTACTTTGCAAGAGTCATCCAGAAAACTCTAGGGTTCAGAAATGTGTTGAAGAGATACTTTCTATTTTTTAATTTAATTTAAATTATTCATTTTTTTTTTTTTTTTTGAGACAGAGTCTCACTGTGTCACCCTGGGTAGAGTGCTGTGGCATCATAGCTCATAGCAAACCCAAATTCTTGGGCTCAAGTGATCCTTCTCCCTCAGCCTCCTGGGTTGCTGGGACTACAGGTGTCCACCACAATACCCAGCTAGCTTTTCTATTTTTAGTAGAGATGGGGGTCTCACTCTTGCTCAGTCTGGTCTGGAACTCCAGAGCTCAGGCAATCCATCTGCCTCGGCCTCCTAGAGTGCTAGGATTATGAGGGTGAGCCACTGCACAGGCCAAGAGACACTTTCTAAAAGACTCTGAGTCTTGAGCCCTTAGCTGAGCTCGAGACAGGTCCTGTGGCTTTCTGAAGTTCCATTTGGGTGAAGAGAGCATGATGACCTGTCGTCTTTTAAAAGTCAAATTCCAAGAGAAAGATGTGATTTTAGGTTTATTTTCTCACTCCCTGAAGAAAAGAATAATGTCCCTTTTGAGGTTATCACTACTTATGTGAAATAGAGATTTTTAAGGAAACTATTCAGGTCATTCAGGCAGCCAAAGTATTCCTTTTATCTGAAATACACAGATGAGTAAAATAAGTCTTACTAAGTGTGTGTGCATTGTTTTCTTTTTTCTGTGGGAGATAGATGTTTCTGCAGTAATGTTTGACTAATTGCCTCCATCCTCTGCCTTGGTGCGCTAACAGCTTGCGTCCCCCAGGGTATCTTATCAGCTGTTTTTACTTCTCTTCCAAAGTTATTTGAACTGTCTTATAATACTTGCCCTGGATACTCCTTTTAGATATGGTAGAGAGAAGCCTATCAATCCCATTTTGAAGGTGGAGAAATGGATCTCAGGGGTAAGGGGTGATTATGTGATTGTTGCTGGCAGAGGCAGAGCCAGACCTGGGTCTTGTGACTCACAGTCAGGAGCTCTCCACCCCACACTGCATCATGGAATGCGTTCCTTGTTGCCCAAAATTATAGCTGAAACCACTAAAAGCTAGCAAGACCAGTTCTTCTGGTACAAGCATTCAGAGTTACTGATGAATGTCTAAGAAACCCAAGATACAAATTATGCCAACTTCAAAGCCAATCATGGAAAGATCTCAAGGGAGCAAGGAGGCCAGTCTGCCCATTGTATGAGCACTCAGAAATAATCATCTCTATTGAGAATTCTTCTGAACCTATTGAAGGGTGACAGAATATGCCACCCCTAAATATGCCACTTTGGTGTAAGGATTATTTTGAACTACAGGCATTTCAAAAAACAGTTGGTATGATAAGAATGTTCTGGCCCTTCCCTTTCTCTTCCTGAGAAGAGATAAAACGTCCATATGGAAGATGCACTCTCTCTAGAAGGAAAATGACATTCTTACCATCAGGAGGAAAGCTGAGACGGAGAGAACTCTGCAAAAACAGATCTTGTTAAAATAATTCTTACTACCTTAGCCTGCCTACTGTATAGTTCAGATACTTTTCAACAATTACCTGTCTTTGTTCAAGCTAGTATAAAAGCAAGTCAGTTTCGCCACTTCTTTGGATCTTACATTTCCTTATGAGGCTCCCGGGTCATGTAAAACAGATGTTTAATACATTTCTATGCTTTTCTCCTGTTACTTTGTTTAATTCTCAGGCCCAGATGATAAACCTTGAAAGGGTAGAGGTAAAACTTTGCCTCACCTATTTTGTTTTTGCCTAAGTACCCTTTCCCTGTCGTCTCAGAGTCAGAATTATTTGTAAAGCATTTCAACAAATTTCTCTGCCTTTCCAACCAGATTCTCAAGCTGGATGAACTATATTAATTAGAGGCTGCCTTGGTCACCATGTAAGGGAGTAGATTAAGCTACTAGCTTGGTGTGAGAAAAATATCTGTTGGCTTCTCTTTGTAATACACCTATAAGGAGGCCATGCCCTGGCAGATAATCAATACCTATTAGAGCAGAAATCAATGTGTCCAATCAGGTAATACCCTGATTGGATGTTATCTGAGGAGAGGGAAAATTTGCCCAGAAGAATCACTGTATGATGGTTTCTTCCTTCACAAGAGAGGGCATGGTTGCAGGGACAGCCTGCTGCCACCTTGATCCCTAGGACCACATGGCGGGAGTCCTGCTATTCTCATTCTCCACGCTATTGTGGATTTAGATATTGAATCACACTGGAAGTGTCCTAAGTTTTCACTTCTATTACATTTGTATGTTGTTCTGGAGTCAGATGTAAAGTGGAAAGTGGAGCTGATAAATCAACCTGGTAAATAAGGAGGAATTGACAGTATAATTTTGGCAAATTAGTGGTAGTATGTATAATGTGAAATTAATTGAATTATGTTGAGGCTACACAAACGTCACTAAGATTATATAAATATGTATTAGTGATCACAGTTGTTGCAACACAGGTCATGAATAGACAGGTCATGAATAATTTAGTAAAAATGTGTTGGGCAGATACTAAACACAGAACACTAGGATAAATTCCATACAGCTCTTTTATTTCTAAATATTTTCATTTCATGTACACTTTGGAAGGTTTGTAGTTAACATTTACTAAAGAACAATGATTTGTTTTTGACTTTATTGAGTTGGATTCATTTTGATTCTTTTTCCATTTTTTAAAAATTTGGACATATTCATGGGGTACAAGTGCAATTTTGCTATGTTGATAAGTAGTATGCTGCATTGCGATGAAGTCAGGGTCTTCATGCCTCCATCACTGGAGCAACAGACATTGCGCTAACCAAGCAGCCTTCCATCATTCTTCTCCCCACCCCTCTGAGTGTCTAGGGTCCATCGTTTCACACTCGCCCTCCATGTGTACCCCGCATGTAGCTCCCACTTAGAAGTGAGAACATGGGGTATTTGTCTTTCTGCGTCTGAGTTGTTTCACTTAAGAGAGTGGTTCTCAATCTTCCTAATTGCCATGTCATTACAAATGGAACAAAGGGGTCACAATCCGCAGGTTGAGAACCACTGACTTAAGTTAATGACCTCCAGTTTCATCCATGTTGCTGCAAACGTTAGGATTTCATTCTTTTTATGGCTGAAGAGCACTCCATTGCGCATATGTACCATATTTTTTTTACCCAATGATTCTTTTTTAACTTTTTTTGTTATCTGTGCTGAGCGTTGTATTATAAATCACTTTAGAAAATAATATATAGTGATGGCAGTTGTGTTTTCACCACAGTGTCTTTGCTACAAAACAGATGTCTCTTGTTTTAATAAGGTAGAGATGAAGTAGATGTTTCCTGTATTTCAAAAAGAAATACAACTTGTCAGTGGAAAAAATCTGGATGGGGAGATTTAAGAGTCTTGCTGTAGCTCATGGACACAGTTAGAAAAGTATTCCAGAGCCTGAAAATTTAGGCACTGATTATTGATTTGTTGATTCCAGACTTTGCCTCATTTTCACCTGTCATCTTTTGAGAATTTGTGACCCGCTTCTTATTTATACAATCTCTGGGCTAAAGAGAACTTGAGACATTGGCAGAGATTGCTTTGTTGTAGAGATTAAGCAAAACCAAATCCATTCTGTTAACTGTGAATGTTAGGGTAGGTGGGAGAAAGTTTATAATTGGCTGCTTTCTTCCCTCTGAAATAATGAGTGTTCTTCCCTGAGTGAAACCTTGTACTTTTGGAGTATTTTCTGTGAGTGACTAGAATACAACCACAGTTAGTGAAAATTTTTCCTTGATAATATAAAATACTTTTTTCCTCTGAGGAAAGCAAAAGGATTCACATCTATATTGAGTAACGATCCTGGCCTCTAACCTTCTAAAGTCCTTTGGCTGCTTAACCATCTATTCGTGTTTTGGTCTAAGCAGCTCTGTTGTAAGGCTTAGACTCAACCCTTTGTGATCATATAGAATTATAACCTAGCTTTTCACATGGGGATAAAATCACTTCCACAGGCCTTCGCAGACCTGTCTCAGTGCTGGGGGTCAATGTGCCCTCCTGAGGCCAGATCTCTGAGTAATAGGCCAGAGGCTTAGAGACATTACCTATGAAGAGATATTGCCAAGTCCACTCACAGGAGGCTCCATATTCTTGGGTGGGGGAAGGGCAGTGGGGGCAAGGGTCACAAACACAGTGTTGAAATAGAAATAAATGTCTTAATGTTTTTTCACAATACAAAGAAACATAGCAGAGTGATGTTAGAGTTCAACATTAGTTTAGAAAATATGTGTAAAATACAAGTCATGGGAGTAATTTAGCTCTAAGGAGCACTAAAACTATTACTATAAAGGAAAACTAACAAGTTACTAACCGACTGAAAAGACAATAAAATGATTAAATCAATATGAAAACACGTGAGCTTCATTTTTGCACCTTGTAGATGATTTCTTTTTAAAATCAGCTGCTACTTCCTACTGCATCATTCCCTTTGGATGAATTTGCAGCTTTCATACTAGGAGCCTCTTGAATCCTTTTCTTATTTTTATTTTTTTATTATTAAATCATAGCTGTGTACATTAATGCAATCACAGTGCACCATACAATTTGAAATGTTTTCATCACACTGGTTAACATAGCCTTCCTGGCATTTTCTTAGTTATTGTGTTAAGACATTTATATTCTACATTTAGTAAGTTTCACATGTACCCTTGTAAGATGCACCGTAGGTATAATCCCACCAATCACCCTTCCTCCACCCATCCTTCCCCCTCCCCTCCATTTCCCCTTTCCCCATATTCTTAGGTTATAATTGGGTTATAGCTTTTATATAAAAGCTATAAATTAGTTTCATAGTAGGGCTGAGTACATTGGGCACTTTTTCTTCCATTCTTGAGATACTTTACTAAGAAGAATATGTTCCAGCTCCATCCATGTAAACATGAAAGAGGTAAAGTCTCCATCTTTCTTTTTTTTTTTTTTTATTGTTGGGGATTCATTGAGGGTACAATAAGCCAGTTACACTGATTGCAATTGTTAGGTAAATCCCTCTTGCAATCATGTCTTGCCCCATAAAGTGTGACACACACTAAGGCCCCACCCCCCTCCCTCCATCCCTCTTTCTGCTTCCCCCCCCATAACCTTAATTGTCATTAATTGTCCTCATATCAAGATTGAGTACATAGGATTCATGCTTCTCCATTCTTGTGATGCTTTACTAAGAATAATGTCTTCCACTTCCATCCAGGTTAATACGAAGGATGTAAAGTCTCCATTTTTTTTAATGGCTGAATAGTATTCCATGGTATACATATACCACAGCTTGTTAATCCATTCCTGGGTTGGTGGGCATTTAGGCTGTTTCCACATTTTGGCGATTGTAAATTGAGCTGCAATAAACAGTCTAGTACAAGTGTCCTTATGATAGAAGGATTTTTTCCTTCTGGGTAGATGCCCAGTAATGGGATTGCAGGATCAAATGGGAGGTCTAGCTTGAGTGCTTTGAGGTTTCTCCATACTTCCTTCCAGAAAGGTTGTACTAGTTTGCAGTCCCACCAGCAGTGTAAAAGTGTTCCCTTCTCTCCACATCCACGCCAGCATCTGCAGTTTTGAGATTTTGTGATGTGGGCCATTCTCACTGGGGTTAGATGATATCTCAGGGTTGTTTTGATTTGCATTTCTCTAATATATAGAGATGATGAACATTTTTTCATGTGTTTGTTAGCCATTCGTCTGTCGTCTTTAGAGAAAGTTCTATTCATGTCTCTTGCCCATTGATATAAGGGATTGTTGGCTTTTTTCATGTGAATTAATTTGAGTTCTCTATAGATCCTAGTTATCAAGCTTTTGTCTGATTGAAAATATGCAAATATCCTTTCCCATTGTGTAGGTTGTCTCTTTGCTTTGGTTATTGTCTCCTTAGCTGTACAGAAGCTTTTCAGTTTAATGAAGTCCCGTTTGTTTATTTTTGTTGTTGTTGCAATTGCCATGGCAGTCTTCTTAATGAAGTCTTTCCCCAGGCCAATATCTTCCAGTGTTTTTCCTATGCTTTCTTGGAGGATTTTTATTGTTTCATGCCTTAAATTTAAGTCTTTTATCCATCTTGAATCAATTTTTGTGAGTGGGGAAAGGTGTGGGTCCAGTTTCAGTCTTTTACATGTAGACATCCAGTTCTCCCAACACCATTTATTGAATAGGGAGTCTTTCCCCCAAGGTATGTTCTTGTTTGGTTTATCAAAGATTAGGTGGTTGTAAAATGTTAGTTTCATTTCTTGGTTTTCAATTCGATTCCAAGTGTCTATGTCTCTGTTTTTGTGCCAGTACCATGCTGTCTTGAGCACTATGGCTTTGTAGTACAGACTAAAATCTGGTATGCTGATGCCCCCAGCTTTATTTTTGTTACAGAGAACTGCCTTAGCTATATGGGGTTTTTTCCGGTTCCATACAAAACGCAGAATCATTTTTTCCAAATCTTGAAAGTACGATGTTAGTATTTTGATAGGAATGGCATTGAATAGGTAGATTGCTTTGGGAAGTATAGACATTTTAACAATGTTGATTCTTCCCATCATGAGCATGGTATGTTCTTCCATTTGTTAATATCCTCTGCTATTTCCTTTCTGAGGATCTCATAGTTCTCTTTATAGAGGTCCTTCACCTCCTTTGTTAGGTGTATCCCTAGGTATTTCATTTTCTTTGAGACTATGGTGAAGGGAGTTGTGTCCTTAATTAGCTTCTCATCTTGACTGTTATTGGTGTATACAAAGGCTACTGACTTGTGGACATTGATTTTATATCCTAAAACATTACTGTATTTTTTGATGACTTCTAGGAGTCTTGTGGTTGAGTCTTTGGGGTTCTCTAAGTATAAGATCATGTTGTCAGCAAAGAGGGAGAGTTTGACCTCCTCTGCTCCCATTTGGATTCCCTTTATTTCCTTGTCTTGCCTAATTGTATTGGCTAGAACTTCCAGCACTATGTTGAATAGTAAAGGTGACAGAGGACAACCTTGTCTGGTTCCAGTTCTAAGAGGAAAAGCTTTCAGTTTTACTCCATTCAGTAAAATATTGGCTGTGGGTTTGTCATAGATAGCTTCAATCAGTTTTAGAAATGTGCCACCTATGCCTATACTCTTCAGTGTTCTAATTAGAGAAGGATGCTGGATTTTATCAAATGCTTTTTCTGCATCTATTGAGAGGATCATGTGATCTTTATTTTTGCCTCTGTTAATATGGTGGATAACGTTTATAGACTTGCGTATGTTAAACCAGCCTTGCATCCCTGGGATGAAGCCTACTTGATCATGATGAATGACTTTTTTGATGATAAGCTGTAATCTATTGGCTAGGATTTTGTTGAGAATTTTTGCATCTATGTTCATGAGTGAGATTGGTCTGAAATTCTCCTTTTTGTTTGGGTCTTTTCCTGGTTTTGGTATCAGGGTGATGTTTGCTTCATAGAATGTGTCGGGGAAGATTCCTTCTTCCTCAATTTTTTGGAATAATTTCTGCAGTACAGGAATAAGCTCTTCCTTGAAGGTTTGATAGAATTCTGGAGTGAAGCCATCTGGACCAGGGCATTTTTTGGTTGGAAGCTTTTTTATTGTTTCTTTGATCTCAGTGCTTGAAATTGGTCTGTTCAGGAGCTCTATTTCTTCCTGGCTGAGTCTAGGGAGAGGGTGTGATTCCAAATATTGATCCATTTCTTTCACATTGTCAAATTTCTGGGCATAGAGTTTCTGGTAGTATTCAGAGAAGATCTCTTGTATCTCTGTGGGATCAGTTGTTATTTCCCCTTTATCATTTCTGATTGAGGTTACTAGAGATTTTACTTTTCTATTCCTCGTTAGGCTGCCCAATGGTTTATCTATTTTATTTATTTTTTCAAAAAAACAACTCCTTGTTTCATTAATTTTCTGAATGATTCTTTTGTTTTCAATTTCATTGATCTCTGATTTGATTTTGGATATTTCTTTTCTTCTACTGAGTTTAGGCTTAGATTGTTCTTCTTTTTCCAATTCCATAAGATCTCTTGTGAGATTGTTGATGTGCTCTCTTTCTGTTTTTCGAATGTAGGCATCTAAAGCGATGAATTTTCCTCTCAAAACTGCTTTTGCAGTATCCCACAGATTTTGGTAGCTTGTGTCTTCATTGTTGTTATGCTCAAGGAAGTTAATGATTTCCTGTTTTATTTCTTCCTTCACTCATCTGTTATTCAACAGAAGATTGTTTAGTTTCCATGCCTTTGGGTGGGGTTGAGCATTTCTGTTAGAGTTGAGTTCCACCTTTAGTGCCTTATGGTCTGAGAAGATACAAGGTAAAATTTCAATTCTTTTGATTCTGTTGATATTTGTTTTGTGTCCCAGGATATGATCAATTTTGGAGAATGTTCCATGGGGTGATGAGAAGAATGTATATTCTTTATCTTTGGGATGGAGTGTTCTATATGCGTCTATCAAGCACAGTTGTTCTAGGGTCTCATTTAAGTCTCTTATATCCTTGTTTAATTTCTGTTTAGAGGATCTGTCCAGCTCTGTAAGAGGAGTGTTAAGGTCCCCTGTTATTATGGTATTATCAGATATCATATTGCTCAGACTGAGTAAGGTCTGTTTCAAGAATCTGGGAGCATTTAAATTGGGTGCATAGATATTTAGAATTGAAATGTCTTCTTGTTGTATTTTTCCCTTGACCAATATAAAGTGACCATCTTTGTCTTTTTTGACTTTAGTTGCTTTAAATCCACATGTATCTGAAAATAAGATTGCAACTCCTCTTTTCTTCTGAATTCCATTTGCCTGAAAAATTGTCTTCCAACCCTTGACTCGGAGCTTTAATTTGTCTTTTGAAGCCAGGTGTGTTTCTTGCAGACAGCAAATGGATGGCTTGTGTTTTTTAATCCAGTCAACCAATGTATGTCTCTTCAGTGGGGAATTCAAGCCATTAACATTTATTGAGATAATCGATAAGTGTGGTAGTATTCTATTCGTCTTATTTGGTGAGAGTCCATTGCTTAGTTTTATCTTTTGCATCAGTGTGGAGGTTAGGTTCTGTCCTTTAATTTCTGAGTTCTTACTTTGCTGCTGATCCATTGTGGTGGTCAGTGTGCAGAACAGGTTGAAGTATTTCCTGTAGAGCTGGTCTTGTTGTGGCGAATTTCATCAATGTTTGTATATCCGTAAATGATTTGATTTCTCCGTCAATTTTGAAGCTTAGCTTAGCAGGGTACAGAATTCTGGGCTGGAAATTGTTCTGTTTAAGTAGATTAAAGGTAGATGACCATTGTCTTCTTGCTTGGAAATTTTCATTAGAGAAGTCTGCGGTCAATCTGATGGATTTGCCCCTGTAGGTCAACTGGCGCTTACTCCTGGCAGCTTGCAGAATCTTTTCTTTTGTCTTGACTTTGGACAGGTTCATCACAATGTGTCTTGGCGAAGCTCGGTTAGAGTTGGGGCGACCTGGGGTCCGATAGCCCTCTGAAAGCAGTGTGTCAGAATCTTTGGTGATATTTGGGAAATTTTCTTTTATAATATTCTCTAGTATGGCTTCCATTCCTCTGGGGCATTCTTCTTCCCCTTCTGGAATTCCTATAACTCGTATGTTGGAATGCTTCATAAAGTCCCATAATTCTGACAGTGAACGTTCTGCTTTCTCTCTCTTCTGCCTCTTTTACTATCTGAGTTATCTCAAAAACTTTGTCTTCTACCTCTGAAATTCTTTCTTCTGCATGGTCTAACCTGTTGCTGATACTTTCCATTGCATCTTTAAGTTCCCTGATTGACTGTTTCATTTCCTTCAGCTCTGCTATATCCTTTTTATATTCTTCATATCATTCATCTCTGATTTGATTCTGTTTTTGGATTTCCTTTTGGTTATTTTCCACTTTATTAGCAGTTTCCTTCATTGTTTCCATCATTTCTTTCATTGTTTTCATCATGTGTATTCTAAATTCCCTTTCTGTCATTCCTAACATTTCTGTATAGGTGGAATCCTCTGCAGTATCTACCTCATGGTCCCTTGGCGGGGTTGTTCTGGACTGGTTCTTCATGTTGCCTGGAGTTTTCTGCTGATTCTTCCTCATGGGTGATTTCTTTTATCTGTTTCCTTGCCCTAATTTTCCTTTCACTTCCTCTTGCTCTTTAAGTTCTCGTGCCTGTGGACTAAGGGTTACAGGACCAGAAGGGTGAGATGGTTTAAGAGCAAAAAAGGGATGAAAGAAAGGAGGACCGAGTGATAAGGAAAAAAAAAAAGAATAATAGAGAAAGGAGAGGGGTGGGTAAAAGGAATATTGACAAAAAGAAGAGAGGCACCGAAAGAGGGAGACAGAGCAATATAGGTGTACAGTAGGGTACTTTGATACAACCTTAAAAAAAAAAAAACCACCTTCTGGGGGTGCCCAGTTGGGTGGTTCCCTTGAGGTCAGCAGCTCTTTGCTAACCTGATCAGACACAGTACCCCACCTCCACCAAGTAGAGAGGAAAGACAAAAATGCTATAAATCAAACCAAAACAAGCAAACAGAAAAGTTTATGGGATAAAATTGGCTGGAAAAACCAAATAATAGCTGTAGAAACACTAACAACAATGAAGTTCTAATTATTGAAATAGGCAGCAATGGGAAATTATAATTGAACTAGAAAAATTGAGAAAGAAAAAGGATCTGTATGGAAAAGGTTGAACTTAAAAAACAAAACAACAATCCACAACATCAAAATAAACAAAAAAAACAACCAAACCAAAAAACAAAACAAAACAAAAAAAAAACACACAACCAAAAACAAAGCAGTATGTATATGTTATTGAATATTGTCTGGGCAACACGTGGTCTTCTGGGGTATGAGATGTTAATCACAGTTCTGATACGACTGGAGGCTGCTAGTTTCTCAAGCCCCAGCAGGTAGACACCCTAAATCTCTCTTCAGCCCACTTAAAAGGCACTTTGAACTTGTTCACTTACTGAGCAGAAGCTTTCTCAGGGAAGTTCTTGTTGCTGGAATCACTGCTGAAGTGGCTATCCACTTACCCTTGTGTCAATACTGGTCTCCCTCTGCCCCTGAGGGTTAGGGCTGCAAGGCAGCTCAGACCCCACCCTTAGGCTACTTGGTCGCTGGGTTACCAGCTCCCACCCAATTCCAGCTCTGCGACCCTGAGGGCGGAGCTTGCCGGGGCAGATCGCTCACAATGTCTGCCTGTGACCCAGAGCCAAACACTATTAGCTCCGTCTGGCTCAGCAGCTCAGACTGAGGCCCTAGACAAAGGCCAAAGTTCTCCGCATTCCCGCTCAGGCTCTCCCCAAGGCAGTTCAGCTGAGTGCCAAGTCCAAAGACATGAAAACAGTTCACAGATAAGGCCTTTCTGGTGTGCAGTCTTGCTGCTACTGAACTTACAGTTGCGGGCGGGTTTAGACGGATTGAACACACGCGAGCACTTGCCGGTTTTACACTGTTTTAGTCCTCCTCTTGGGGTCCAGAAGTCTCTCGCTGACTCCCTGTATCCTCTCAGGGGTGATGATAGGCAGATCCCACCAGCCAGAGATGCCTGGAGTCCTGCATCCCCAGACTCACGGTGCCCAGTTGCAAGGAAGCTGTTACTCAGCTGCCATCTTGCTCCGCCTCTAGAACTGATTTAATCTTTCTACTCCTTTCCTTCCAAAGATGATTTCCTCCGAGCAGCTGCCCACAAGATACCACCCGGCTCTTGTGTCTGGAAAGTCCTGGTTAACAGTTTTTCAAGGTGCTCTAGGTCCAAAGAAAAAGGATGTAATTCTGCTTTCCCCTAAATGAATTTCCCTCTATCCCGGCAGGGGAAGTTGGCTAAAGTCAAGTCTCCATCTTTCTTTAAGGCTGCATAATATTCCATGGTGTACATATACCACAATTTATTAATCCATTTGTGGGTCGATGGGCACTTGAATCCTTTTCTTCTGAGAGCTCTAGTGGTTCTCCAGGGTTGAGTAGCACACTAGGCTACACACTTTATAGACACCATGAAAGAATCATCCCAACAATGTTACAAGATAGGTAATATTTTTAGTCCCTCTTTATGAGTCCAGTTCTGTTAACTTGCAGGCTTAGCACTGCATCTGCTCTGAAGAGCCCATCATGCGTGTAAGGCATCCAACCCTATGAGTAGAGGGCAGTGTCTTAGGGTCAGTGATAGTGCCTGTGTGCCCACTGGTCAGTGACTTTCCCCTTCCCTCCTTGCCATCTGCCCAGTCTGTGCAATGGCATCGTGTCCTGGTTTCTTCTGCTTGGGCTGCGGCTCTCTTGGTTGGGTCCCCAACACCCTGCCTTGCCCTGACCATTTGCTACGATTACTCAGGCGATTCTCTGAATCCTTCCCACTTTGTTTGCTTATAACTAGACTCCTGAATGCCAGATTCCATATAACCACTTCCCTAAATGTCTTTGCTTCTCAATGGGCAGTTGCTCCAGATTGCCCTCCTGATGCTTGAGATCTCAGCACAAATTTTGAGTTTCCTTGCTTCTCTAGCACCACTATTTCTTTTCTTAGGAACACATCTCAGCTCTGTGGTGCCCATAGCTCATTAGTTAGGAAAGCTTTCTTAATATAATGCAAAATTATCAACATCAACGTAGTGTAACTGTAAATACTTATTTAGAATGAGAAAATAAATCCCAACACGGTCCTGTGGAGATTCATGTCCCTTCTGCAGAGATCTGTTTAGGTAGCTCATCAGAAAAGCTTATGTAACATGCTTCCTGTTGTAGATGAGCTTCCCTTTACCACTGAGAAGACTCCGCCACCTGAATACTCAGAGAGGCCAGTGCAAAGAAGATGCCCTAAAGCCGAAGTGTCACTAGCTTCATAGTGAATGACCTTGACCTCTTCACTGTGATTTTTTTGCTTTGGCTATCAGTTCCAGACAAATGTAACTGGGTGGGGGAGGGGGCAACGTGTGCAATAGATAGATAGATAGATAGAGATAGATAGAGATATTTGATTCGGGTCATTCCCTCCAGCTTGCAGCTTGCCAGTTCTCTCCTCACTGGGGCAGAACCCCTCTCCTATGTGACATTTTTTCTTTTTTTTTTTTTTTTGTAGAGACAGAGTTTCACTTTATGGCCCTCGGTAGAGTACCATGGCATCAGACAGCTCACAGCAACCTCCAGCTCCTGGGCTTAAGCGATTCTCTTGCCTCAGCCTCCCGAGTAGCTGGGACTACAGGCGTCCGCCACAACGCCCGGCTATTTTTTGGTTGCAGTTTAGCCAGGGCCGGGTTTGAACCCGCCACCCTCGGCATATGGGGCCGGCGCCTTACGGACTGAGCCACAGGCGCAGCCCCCTATGTGACATTTTTATATTTGCTGTTACTTATTGGCAGATTGCTCTGCTGGAAGACTGAATGGTATTTCCTGCTAGGCTGTCGGGTGTGGCCGGTCAGGAGCTGTTTAATCACCTTGGGGTGGGCACAGGTGGAGAGGCAAGAACCTAGAGCACACCCAGCCAGGCCTAGGAGGCCCCCTAGGGGTGGAGAAGTGCAGCCTTCGGGAAACCTGTGGCGTTGCTGGTCCTCAAATGAAATCTTTCAACTGAATCCAAATTTTACAGAACAAATGTTTGTTATTAAAGGGATGCAGCAGAGAAAGACAAAGCTTTTCTTGCCTCCTTTGGTGCTTAAAAAAAACAGTCTTGAAATCGGGGGGTGCGCAGGCTATAGGTGGAGCGTGGTACTCAGAGGGCAGGAAGACGGTGCTGGGGTCATCTGGTGAAGCTGGGAGGTCACCTCTGGACGAACAGGGGGTCCTGATAGGCCTGGGGAGCCCAGCGCTACGTCCCTCACTGGAAGGAGAACAGAGGGCCGCTCACTGCCTCAGGTGACAGAGCGCCACCTGGAGCTTAGAGCAAGAATTTCAGTTCCTAGGGACTTCCGGGAGGAATCCCAAAGGGTTATTGGGAGAGGCATCCAGGGCTGAGATTCATAGGTTGACTCAACTGCTAGAAACAGGATCAGAGTTGGAGGCCAGATCTTGGAAAGACTCAGAGGCAGTGGCAGTTAATCAAGCCTAGAAATGTTTGCCTTTTAGAGGCAGAAACATTTACCTCCTTCTCTGCATAGCCTTGAGCAAGTTGTTTACTTTCTGTCCCTGTCCCTGGTCTCTTTTTGAAACTCTGTTTAAAGCGATAATGTGTTTAAGAGTTTAACAGTTAAATGAGGTAACCTCTAGTGCATGATACTGATTATAAACTATTTGGAGGCAGGAGCCAGATCTTATACTTACTTTATCGCTGGTGCCTAATTATAGAAGCTGGCACATAGTAGGCCCGTTACAAATGTTTGTTAAATTATGCCTGATCACCTACAGATGACAGGCATACAGATGTGTTTAAATAGATGGGTTGATATGGATATAGACATATAGATTTATGTCTATGTGTATGATGATACAAACTTATCTATGCATTTCTATATCTATTATCTCTTAGTTTTTGAAATTGAGAATAAGGTCAGGGCCAGGGTAGCATAAATGACAACAATCCTCAGTCAGAGAGCGTGAGGCTGGAGCTCTTAAATGCCTCCTCTCCCACCGCCAAGGCGACCAAGGCTGGGTCTGCCCGTGATTGTGAGCGGACCCAAATGTACACACAGAAAAAAGGAAGACATGGAGATGAGAACTGGACTGGCATCTGTGTTTGAAAATATATTTTCCACTTAAAATAAATGAGAAATAAATCCCAATCTAGACTAACTAAATCAGGTTCTTTGGAGATTCATGTTCCTTCTGCAGAGATCTTTAGGTAACTCATCAGAAATCAAAGTTTAGAATGATTTTCCTCAAGCATTGATCATTATTTGTTTTCATGCTTCTGACTATTTAAGAAACAAAAATAAAAACTGAGGCTCAGCTAATGTCTTCCAGGGATAAGACTCAAATATTAAGTATTCAGTGAGCTTCACTATTTCCCTGTTAGCCCTGAGGGGACCTTTTGCAAGGGATAATGAAGTATTCTCACTGAATCTCTATTTGGTTTCCAGACTTTGATGTGCTTAAATAAAATTTTTGGGGTTGCCTTTGATCTAGTGAAGCCTAGAGCTGCCCTCCTTCATGGAGGAAGCAGGGGTTAGTTCAGCCTTGTATGGGAGATAGCTTGGGCCAACGGCAGAGAGCTCAGCACAGGGGTTAAAAGCAAAGGCTTTGGCCACAGATAAACCTAAAACCAAGTTGTGGCCGTGCCATTTCCTAAATGCGTCATCTTATGCATGTTCCATCTCTTCCTTAAAGCTTTACTTCAGTCATTGGTAAAGGGGTTAAAATACTAACTACCTTGCAGGGTTATTGTGACCTTTCAAAGAAAT
Organism: Nycticebus coucang; assembly: GCF_027406575.1. Lineage (NCBI taxonomy): Eukaryota > Metazoa > Chordata > Mammalia > Primates > Lorisidae > Nycticebus > Nycticebus coucang. Next base: position 29,043,224 of record NC_069785.1, on the reverse strand, counting down.
AATGCTAAGAAAAATGCTCAGTACAGTATCTGGACAGAGTATGTGCTTAATCCAAATTAGCTGTTTATATAAGGGAGGAGGAAGGGCAAGATGTACAGGTAAGGACAACCACCTGGCAACAGTGAGGATGGGCAGGGAGCCTGGTGTTCCTCTGGGTTGGTCTTCATGGAATGCAGAGCTTAGAGGAGTGGTGAGAACCACGCCCTTCCATACTGGCAGCAGGCGGGCCAGATTTCTAGGTCCTGAGTTCTTCCAATATGACCCATCTCTGTCTTTCCAAGTTGCTTTTCCAACAGTGGAATCTGTTCAAAGTAGAGATTCTGTGGCCTCATTCTAGACTAACTAAATCAGAAGTCTCCACAGTGTGGCCTGGAAATATATATTTTAAAAAATATTCCTCCAGGTGAATTCTGGTTTGGCATGCTGGCTCTTGGAAAACACTGATGTCTGCACTTAGATCACATGGTGTCTGTGGCCTATGGCAACTCAGAGAGTTTACAGGTAGCTCAAAGGTAGGGTGGGTTCACAGATTAGATTTAGACCAGTGTACTTTCTTTCCTAGGGGTTTCTACAACGTCCTCTTCAAGAGAAAAGTTATTCAGTCTTCCCTCCACATCTTTAGATAGACTCATCTTGGCAACCTACATGTGGTTTTGAAGATCTGCGGGATAACTCAGAAGCTCATCTGCTACTACAGTTAACTTAGCATTTTCAGCCTCTTCTAATTTTAAGGTGCCTGTGAGGCAGGTGTCTTGCCCCATGCAAAGTGTGACTGTCCAACAAGTGGCATCTGCTGACTATTCTCAGAAGAATTAGGAGCCCTTCTGCCCACACTGCATTCTGGTATTAGGGTCTCCGTGGAAAACACACATTTCACTCACAAAGAGAAAAGACAGAGCAAAATCAGCTTCTGTGGTGGACATCTGTCTCCTGTGGCCAGTGGGTCACTTCTGGCAGCTGACACAGGTCACTTGGTCTGCATGTACCCTTCTTATACTATAGTGGGAGAAACTGGGGGCACTAATAAACTGCCCCACAGGGGGCAGAATAATAATGGGGTTGGCCAGGTGCCATATGGCATGCATATTTAAGCAGCAGGAGGCAGGATACATGGAGTCTGAAGCAGGGAAATATGTTCCCACACAAGGTGACAAGCCCAGTACAGGCTGTGAGGATGCTTTTCCTCTCGGTAAGGAAGATTTCTGGGCCTAAGACCTGTTCCTATGCAGGACTACGAAGACTGCTGGCGTGAGATGACTGCCTTTCCCAACAGTGACCTTGCTTTCAGGCACCTGTGACTGTCACTGCCTCAACCCAGCTTTAGATTTCCTTCAGAAATGAAGATCTGCCCTCATTCAAAGCCTTCATTATCAAAGCCATTTCTCTGAACTCTTCTGAAGAATAACCTGGGAACATCTGAGATTTAATATCTTTTAAAATACTGTGAAAAAAAAAAAGAGAGATAGTTCTGTTTAAATTGAATCCTCCAGATTCATTAGTTACTAGGCTATGTCTTACTGAGCCTTACTTTTGTTGATGTACTAAAAGTTAAAAAAAAAATGGTCTTCTAAACTGAGAAACTTAGAAACTTTTAAAGATCTTCTTGAGCAGTTGTTCTAGACTTTTGTGTTTTATACATCATTTTTCTTTGCCTGTACATATGCCAGGATTTTATTCCTTTGGAGAATTTGTATTTGTGCAGTGCAGAGAGTTCCTGTGACAATAGGGATGATTTTTATTAAACATCAATTTGACTGTTTTTATGCTTCCCAGAACAAGATGGGTTTTGTAAGTTCTCATTTCACAGACATGTAAGTTTCCACATTTTACATATTATAGAAATCAATATTCCTGAAAACATAATGATAATAAAAATGTCTTAGATTCCCAGTATAACCAAGTATATTCAGGCATAAAGTAATTTGTGAGGAACATTAAAGAGTACTAAGGTGGAATTTGATAAAATCACTAGAATAGTAGGACAGGAGGACTTGGAGAGGGACATGGTTTGTCATTGTATTCATGACTGGACATGTTTTGGGTGACTTGCCAAGTCAGTGCCTTGTTCATCATGGTAAATATCGTCTCCACTTAGTTATTCTCAGGATGTTATATCCTTGTTCCCAGGATGTCAATCTTGGGCTGGGTCTGGAAAGAGAAAGAAGAAATGACTAAGGCTTCCATTTGGGGCATGCTGGATGTTGGCCACAATAGCCTTGTGGAATGCACATATAGCTCAGGGGAACACGATGGGACTCCTGGAGAGATGCGATTGGCTGCCAGTAGCTTCCTCCAGAACCAGTGAATCTCTAAGCTGGTGAGGATGGAGCTAGTGCGACTCCATAGCTACACACAATCTTTCCCCAGGTTCCTAGAGCTTTTAAATGAAATAATGAGAAAAGAGGGTATTTTCCTTTGTGTTAAGATGGAAAGATCTGAGGCTGAGGGTGGTCAGGACATAATTATGAAGGAGGTTTACTAAAGCAGACTTCCATTCAATCTAGAAAGGAGCTAAGTAGAAGCAGGAAGAGAAACAGAGGTGGAGAGAGGCTTAGGCATGGAGCGAGAACCAGACATATGCCTTCCCTGGGCACTTCGGAAGGATAGTTACTCTTATTTTTAACTAGGATCTAGTAAGTGGAAGTTCCAAAAATAATTCATATGTTTTCCTTGCTTTTGAATTTGTTCAAGAAATTCTAATGTTTGATTAACGATCAGATCTCAAAAATGGTTACTCTTCTACACATAGATCATAATATTTATTAAAGTGGAATTAGTTTTAGGGGGCAGCGCCTGTGGCTCAAAGGAGTAGGGCACCAGCCCCATAGGCTGGAGGTGGCATGTTCAAACCCAGGCCCAGCCAAAAACCGCAAATAAATAAATAAATAATAAAAATAGCTGGGCGCCTATAGTCCCGGCTACTTGGGAGGCTGAGGCAAGAGAATCACTTAAGCCCAACAGTTTGAGTTTGCTGTGGGCTATGACACCATGGCACTATCAAGGGGGACAAAATGAGGTTCTGTCTCAAGAAAACAAACAAACAAACAAAGTCAAATAAACACAAACCTCACCAACAATAAAAAATAAATTAAAAAAAGTGAAATTAGTTTTAAATTATTAACATACATTTGAAACCATTTATAATTATTTTGAAAGAACAAAAGCAAAACAGGACAAGATGGCTAGGAAAATATGTACAATATCTGAATGCTAAAGAAAATGAATTTAAAAATAGACAACCAGAATTTCAGTCTAGATAGAGGTATCACATTGTTTTCTCCAAACATTCTATGAAAATCCCTCAAACACACAAGCATTAAAAAAAAAAAAAAAATAGCCACAGCTCTAATAAGCAGGATATAGAAGGCTATATGAGGCTTGAGGAGGATTTCTGAATACTGTCAGATCACTGGTGTTGGACAGAGAAGCACAGTTGTGGACTCTGTTTGCTCCACTCCTGGCTTGGAAAAGTCCACATCATCTGGCAGAAGACAGGAAAAGCTTGCTGTTACCAACACAGCCTGTTGCTAGCTTAGAGATTCCAACCAGAAAGTCAGGCAACACATTCCTTTCTGTATGAGGATAGTATTTTATAGGCAGCCAGATCAGGGCCCTCTTCTTTTTCTTCTCTTTTTGTTCTCTATTGGAGACTACAGGTATTACTAGAAACTGTCCCAGATGTGAGACATAGAGTAGTGGAATATCAGGGAGCAATTGGTGGAGGCATTTTGGATTGGAATGATAAGCCTGATGGGGGCAGAGACAAGAAGAGCCTGGAAGCATGAGTGAGTGAGTGTGCGTGGATGTGGGAGGGTGTGTGTATGGGGGGTCATCATGTCTTTAGAAAAAAAATAATTGCAGACTGTTCCTATGCTTCTTACAGTCAAGAGATTCTCACAGTAAGAGAAGGTTTATTTGTTTATCAAAAAAATTAATCAAGTGCCAGATGCTGTGGTTGAGAATTACTAGTAAAGAAAAGAGACTAGGACCTGGTTCTAGAGGGCTGAGAGGAGGAGGCAAAAATGAGCAAATCACTGAAAAAATATAACCTTTGATAATCATCAGTATGATGAAGAAAATAAGATGTGGTGGTGCAGAGTGACTGGGGCTCCTCAGATCACTCCACTAGCTCCAATATACACTGAGCTTAAGCCTACGGGGCTCGTCCAGAAGAAACCAGAACAAATGGGGCCGAAGAAACAAAATTTCTGTTATTCCTTTTCTTATTTCATCTTCACCTTGTCCTGTTGTGCAGGTGCTATCACCATACTGTTTAACAGTTGAAAGAAATCTAAGATAATAAGTAGACAAAGAAAAAATTCCATGAGAAGTAATACAAGAAGTTAATAAGTGTCTGAAACACGTTAAAATTCATAAGTAGAAAGTTAAAATTGCAATTGGAGACTATTTTCAATCAAATTTTCAAAGATTTAAAAAAAAAAAAAAAGACCAAATTAGTGATGGTGTTATAAAATTTGCCTTTCTCTTGTGCTGCCGAGGAGAGGGTTAATTGGTGCAATTTATCAGTTAAACAATCTTGCCTGTTGGAATAAATCCCAAAGAAAAATCAGAAAAGCAAATAAAGATTAATATAGCAGATGTTAACTTTGGTCCTCTTTTTTTTTTGGGGGGGGGGTTTAACTCCTTTTATTTTTTATGTAGATACTGCAACTGTTAGTTTAAGAAATTTTTTACAGGACTGATTTAAAAACATACAAGCCTGGATCTCGTAATAGGTCCTCCAGGACGGGAAAAACATCCCTGTGTAGAGCTTTAGCCCAGAAACTGAACATTAGGCTTTCCAGCTGGTAACTTTGGTGATGAGAGAGAGCAGTTAGAATGGGAGTAACGCCATAACAAGACTTTTTTTTTTTTTTTAAATCATTTTACTCAAATGATAATTTCCTCTCCTTCGGTGTAAGTCAGGTAATCACTACAGCTCAGTGTACTCTTGCATTAGGATCTCAGTCTCCTAAAACTTCTTGAGCCTTGTTTTCCTGCCAGTTTGTGGTCTGTCTTGGTGAATTACATGCCCTTGCTGGAGGCATGTTCTGCAGATGTCAAGCCAGGGTCCTTGGTAGTCTTGCTGACCTTCTGTCCCCTGGCTCATCAGTTACCCAGAGGAATGTCAGGATCTAATTGTGGCTTTGTCTGTTTATCCTTGAGTTCTGTCTGTTGGGGAATTATCGTTTTCACCACATTTTGAAATTCTTGGTTGTCATTTCTTCAGTTAATTTCCTTACCCTCCACTCTGTCTGGGAACCTGCTGATCTGTGTGTTGGACTGCCTGGCTCTGTTCCACAGAGTACTGATGCATTTATTTTTTTGGCTTTTAAAAACATCCATACTATTTTTGAACAATTTCTCCTGCTGCATCTTCAACTTCACTGATTTTCTGCAGTGTCTAATCTGCTATAAATTCCATCCAGTGGAATTTTTATTTCTGATAGTGTATTTTTCTTTTCTAAAGGTTCCATTTGATTCATTTGTGCTTGTCTTTCTTTCATTATGTTGTTTTTATTGTTTCAGATTAACTGATGTTACAAAGAGTAAGGTAACAATATCTGCATTTGTTAGATGAAGTCCCTCTTATGATTGTGTCCCACCCCAAGAAGTGTGCCATCCACCCTAACATTGTGCCCTTAAAGTGGGTGCACACCCATCCCCCTCTCTCCTCCCTTCTCCACACTCCCTTGTTCCTGTGTATGAGATTGTCCACTGGCTTCATATTACAATTAGGATGAGCTCGCCTCTCTGTGCTTTGCCTGCTGGGCCGCTGATTGGGGCAGTGTGGGGCCTGGGCTTCAGGGATGGTTCAGGTCTCTGTGCTTTACCTGCTGGATGCCCATCTGGGTGGTGTGGGTCCTGGGAATTGGGGATGGGCTGGGCTGTCTGTCCTTTGCCCACTGGATGCCTGTCTGGGTAGCGTGGTTCCTGGGCTTTGGGGATAGGCTTGGCTGTCTGTGCTTCGCCTGCTGGACGCCCATCTGCATGGCGTGGGACCTGAGCTTCAGGGATAGGCTCGCCTCACTGTGCTTTGCCTGCTGGACGCTCGTCTGGACAGCGTGGGGCCTGGGCATAGGGGATAGGCTTGGTTCTCTGCTTCACCTGGTGGACTCCCATCTGGGCAGCGTGGGGCCTGGGCCTCAGAGATGGGCTTGGGTCTCTGTGGTTCGCCTACTGGACGACTGTTTCTGTGGCATGGGGTCTGGGCTTTGGGGATGGGCTTGGCTCCTGTGCTTCGCCTGCAGGATGCCCGTTGGGGTGGTGTGGGGCCTGGGTTTCAGTGATAGGCTGTGGTCTCTGTGCTTCACCTGCTGGACTACCCTCTGGATGGTGTGGGGCCTGGGCTTCAGAGATGGGCTCGGTTGGTCTCTGTGCTTCACCTGCTGGACAGCTGTCTCCATGGCGTTGGGCCTGGGTAATGGGGATGGGCTTAGCTCTCTGTGCTTCGCCTGCTGGATGCCTGTCTCTGTGGATTGGGGCCTGAACTTTGGGGATAGGCTTGCCTCTCAGTGCTTCGTCTGCTGGATGTCTGTCCGGGCGGCATGGGGCTTGGGCTTCAGGGATACACTTTGCTCATGTGCTTTGCCTGTTGAACACCTGTCTGGGCAGAGTGCTGACTGTGCTTCAGGGATAGGGTTGTCTCTCGGGGATTTGCCTGCTCGATGCCTGTCTGGGCATAGGGGATTGGTTCGGCTCTCCACTTCACCTGGTGGATGCCCGTCTGGGCAGCATGGGGCCTGGGATTATGAGATGGGCTTGGGTCTCTGTGCTTCACCTGTTGGAAGCCCGTCTGGGTGGTGTGGGGCCTGGGATTCAGGGATGGGCTTAGGTCTCTGTGCTTCACCCGCTGGACAGCTGTCTCTGCGGCACAGGGCCTGCACTTCAGGGATAGGCTTGGCTCTCTGTACTTTGCCTGGTGAACAAAGATGGGTAGCATGGGCCCTGGGCTTCAGGGATGGGCTCGGCTCTCTGCTTCACCTGCTGGATGCCCATCTGGGTAGAGTACTGACTGTGCTTCAGGGATAGGCTTGCTTCTCTGGGTGGTGTGGGCATTGGGGACAGGCTCGGCTCTCTGCTTCACATGCTGAATGACCATCTGGGCAGAGTGGGGCCTAGGCTTGGGGCATAGGCTCTGCTCTCTATGCTTCACCTGTTGGGTACCTGTCTGGGCGGCCTGGGGCCTGGGCTTCGGAGATAGGCTCGGCTCTCTGTGCTTGACCTGTTGGACACGCATCAGGGTGGCATGGGGCCTGGGCAGAGGGGATAGGATCGGCTCTCCACTTCACCTGGTGGACACCCTTCTTTGCAGCCTCGGGCCTGGGCTTTGGAGATAGGCTCGGCTTTCTGTGCTTCACCTGCTGGACACCCATCTGGGCTTAATGTGGCCTAGGATTCCAGGATAGGCTCAGCTCTCTGCTTCACCTGCTGGAGGCTTGTCTGAGTGGTGTGAGGCCTGGGTGTCGGACATAGGTTCGGCTCTCTGTGCTTCACCTGACGTACACACGTTTGGGCTGCATGGGACCTGGGCTTTGGGTATGGGCTCAGCTCTGGGTGCTTCGCCTGCTGCATGACCATTTTGGTGTCCTGGGGCCTGGGCTTTGTGGATAGTCTGAGCTCTCTGTGTTTCATCTGTTAGACCCCTATCTGGGTGGTGTGAGGCCTGAGCTTTGGTGATAGGCTCAGCTTACTGTGCTTCACGTGCTGGTTGTCTGTCTGGGCAGCATGGGTATTGGGCATCAGGGATGGGCTCGGCTTCCTGTCCTTCACCTACTGGCCACCTGTCTGGACATCGTGGGGCCTGGGCTGGGTTCGCTGTCCTTTGCCTGCTGGCCACCCGTCTGGACATTGTGGGGTCTGGGCATCTGGTCTTGCCCGCCTGGTCTTTCACTGTATGGGCACTTTATGGGCACCCTAATGGGCCCAAACATAGGAGCCTGAGGCCCTTAGACCTCAGGATTGCCACCCTTTGGGATGGTCGGAGAGGCAGATAGGGTTCTGGTGGGGGTACAGGTGGTAGAGGTCCTGGCAGTGTGTGCAGGCTGCAGGGATGCTGGCTACAGGCCTGCCAATGGTGAGGGTGCCGGCAACAAGGGTGCTGGCGGCCAGCACTTCAGCTTCATGGAATTGGCTGAGCTCCATACTTACTACAATTGTAGGAGGCTCATCCTGTGATTCTCCCTAAGCAGCAAGGAGTGTTGTGGCCAGGTGGTTAGACAGCGTGGCCAAGTAGTTGGCAGCCGCCTTGGTGGCTACAAGAGGCAGATCCCTTGGGAAATTCCAAGGGAATTCCCCTGGAATTCCAAGCCTTGGGAAATTCCAGGCCTCCTGGGGCACAGGTCCTTGCATTGAGTGAAGATGAATAGTGACCATCGAAAATACTGTGTTTGGGCGTTTTTTGGCCAACTTCATAGATGGGATCTTCGTAGATGAGTCTCCAGGCCGAAGGACTTAATTTTGAGCATTGGGCTTCCCGCTGCACCTGCGCCCCGCTGACACACTTCCACTGGGCTGTCGGACATGCAGGGCAGCGCCTGCTTCAGGTCGCCCACGGCCTCATCCGTGGCTCCACAGGGAGCCTCAGGCACAAAGCCCGAGCGTGGCCGCCTCGCGCCCCCCTCCCCCACCCACCGATACCACAGCCACTGCGGTTACCTGTGGAGGGCCCTTATACAATGTATCGATCAGGCACAAAAACAGGATGGCGGAGGCGTACTTTAGGAAACCTGCTTGCAGGCTGCGCCCTGGCAACAACCTTGCCGCCCGTGCCCTTTGCGCTCATTGGAGAGATATCTAGGTCAAGAAACCGCAATAACAGGATGTGTCCTAGAGTATATATACAGAGTGCTGTAAACAAGGTGAGAGAGAGGGCTTTTCCATCCTGCTCTCCCCGGACAAGGTTAGAGCTTTTCCATCCTGCTCTCCCCGGACAAGCTGCTTGCCCCCCATAATAAACTTGCTGAAAGCTGTCTGTGTTGGTGTGTTCGTCCCTGCTGGCCGGAGGCCGAGCGACACCGACAGTTACCCGCGCCGGGTTCACAAATCTACTGCGCGCGACGCTCCGCCCCGTGACCAACTTTGGTCCTCTTTATAAAATCCCCAATGGAAATCACCTACATGTCTGACAGAAAGGAAATTCTTCCATGTGTAGAACCAACCATCATGTGATCATCACAGATGATATTCATGAAGATTATTAATGACAAGGGGAATGATTACTGAAATATTAAATGAAAAAGTAGGCTGGAAGTTGTATATGTGGCATGGTGGATTTTGATAACTGAACCATCTGAGGTCTAAGTAGATATCTAACTGTTCAATTAGAAATTACATTTTCTGGTTCCCTTCTGAAGGTGTGGCCACAAAACCAAGTTCTGGCCAATAGCACGTGGGTAGAAGTGATGTCAGCAATTCCTAGACCACATTCCCAAAAGGAAGCTGCTTGCTTTGCATGTTCTCTTTCCCCGTTTCCACAGGCTCATGTAAATGTGGCAATGAGGTAAGCCAGCATTGATCATAATAAGAAGAACACTCCAAGAAATAACAGACCAAGATGGAGACTTGATCCCTGGGTCATTTTGTGAAGTAGAGCTTCTACCTGCTGATCTTATCCAATGGGACATTAACAAGAGAAATACACTTTTATCTGGTTTTCAGCTGCTGTGATTTGGTCTTTGTTTAAGAAGCTGTGTAGCAACTGTATAAAATATAGACATTTTCATCCTTATTATTATGATTACTTAATACTTAAAGACACTAATGGTTTTAATAATAAAACTAAGCAGCAAGTTCTGATAGATTTGCTAATAAAAGCAGAATGCTTAACATTGTGCCATTCTGGCAATCATGTGCATATGTTTCAGAAAGGCAGTTAGATATAACATTAAAAATAGTAGAACTAGGCGCCAAGCATGGTGGCTCATGTCTGTAATCACAGGATGCTGGGAGGCCAAGGTGGGTGGATTGCCTGAGCTCAGGAGTTCAAGACCAGTCTGAGCAAGAGCGAGACTCTATCTCTAAAAAAATAGATGGGCTCCCTCAGCTACTCAGGAGGCTGAGGCAAGAGGATCACTTAAGCCCAAGAGTTTGAGGTTGCTGTGAGCTATGATGCCATAGCACTCTACCCAGGGTGACAAAGGCAGACTCTGTCTCAAAAAAAAAAAAAAAATAGTAGAACCAGATGCAGATATAAAAAGGTGAAAGCGGTCGGCGCCTGTGGCTCAAGGAGTAGGGTGCCGGTCCCATATGCTGGAGGTGGCAGGTTCAAACCCAGCCCCGGCCAAAAAAAAAACAAAACCCAAAATAAATAAATAAATAAATAAATACATAAATAAAAAAGATCCTCTTTCAAAAAAAAAAAAAAAAAGGTGAAAGCTTTGCTACAAAGTTTTAACTTGATCTCAGACCTGTGGAATGTTGTGGTAATTTCTGTTTTCCACCCCTGCCTATTGCTCCAAGAAGGAAATATTATGTGCTCATTTCTACAGTCAACTCTTGTCAGAGATTTAGCTCTATGGATTGGTAAATTGTTCTGGTTTGGGGATAAGGGGGAACTTTCTGTACCACAATTGAAAGATAAAAAAGAGGGTCAGAGACAAGTAAGAGATATTCCTTTCTCTTGGGGCAACTTCACTTCCTTCTCATCATCAATATTATTTATCAGATCCAAGATAAATAGTCATCTGGGAACTTCTGGGTACCCATTAAACTGAGTTGAGATGTCTTATTGTTCTAGAAAAGGAAAGCCATAATGAGAGCCAGAAAAATCTGCTCCAGGCAGAACTGAAACCGGTAGAACAAAAGTTCAGTTTATCGGGTGGCGCCTGTGGCTCAAGGAGTAGGGCGCCGGTCCCATATGCCGGAGGTGGTGGGTTCAGGCCCAGCCCCGGCCAAAAAAACAAAAAAACCCAAAAAGTTCAGTTTATCCTCTATACCAGTATACGCCAGCCAGGGTTTCTAGTGCCAGTCTCTATTTCTCAGCAATTCCTTTGACTCTGAACTTCAGAGTAACCTGTCATTTTTCCACCGAAGCATTTTTTTCTCTTCTCATAAATTTACATTTTCATGCTTACTGGGCTCATGACACTAAGTTTCTTTATAATAGGTGCAAAATTTTTCACTCATGATAAAAGACTATGCCTGTGAGGAGGTTCTAATCAAAGCAGACACCACTAGCATGTAGTGTATGTAAGAAATTAAATTAAGAAAATAATGTCAGAGGTTAACTTCACCCAAATTGTATGTATAGTTGATTTTCTTTCCTTTAACTTTGAAGAAAAAGTAAGGGTTAAAAGAAAGATATAGAGAAAAGATGGAAGAGGGGAATAGAAGAGAAGAAAGAAAGGAGGAGGATGAGAAAGGATGATAAGAGATTGAGGGATAAGAAAGCAAAAACTAATGGGACTTTGTCTTTTAAGCTTGTAGGTGGTGCCACAATGTAACTGGCACCCCATAAAAGCAAGCTTTCAACTTAACTGTGTCTCTGTTTGCATGGGAACCACTGCATCTGGCTCTTCCCTGATCTGTAATTTGGTCTTGTCCAATCCACTAGGTTTACTTTTCTATTTTTAGATTAACCTTACATCTGAGAATTGACATATGATGTCAATGACATCTGCTGTCATCCTTAACTACGGGTCAGCATTCTCTAGTGTGGTAGACGGAAGAATGCTCCCCTCTTCAAGATGTCCATGATTTCATCCCCAGAGCCTTCGAGGATGTTACCTTATGAAGGGGAATTCAGGTTGTTAATCAGCTGACCTTACAATGGGGATATTATAGTTGACTATGTAGATTGGCCCCAGACAGTCACCAGGGCCCTTACAAGAGAAAGAGTGTGAGGCACAAGAGGAGGTTGGAGTGACTCAGCAGCAGAGGGCCTGGCATGGCTTTTGTGGCTTTGAAGACGGATGAAGGAGGTCACCAGCCATGAAGTGTAGACAGCATCTAGATGGTGGAAAAGGCCAGGAAGCATCCTGGCAGAGCCCACAGAAAGGAACATAGCCTTGTGGTGCCTTAGCTTAGTGAGGCACCAGATTTCTAACCCCAAGAACAACAAAATAATAAATATTGTTGTGTTGAGCCACCAACTTTATGGTAATTTGCAATAGCAGTAATCTAATATATGCTGGCTGCTTTACCATAAAGTTATCCTCCTGGTCTGTTCCAAAGCCCTCAAGACTCTCTCACTTTACAGAGTTGCCCACGGGCACTAAAAAGGATGTTCTGAATATGGTCAGGAAATAGACTGCCTATGAGACAAGTTGACATATTCATCTGTTTTCTCTTCCATCCCAGCTGCACCTTAAAAAAAGTAGATTTCCAGCTCTCCTTCTAAACACTGTCTCAAGAGTTGGAAACAGAATGAACAGGACTGCACATCAATAACAAGGGATGTACTTAAGACATGATTGGTTTTAGGGGAGAGTCAGAACTGGATAATTGATCCCATATAAGCTCAATGGGGACTGCTTAGTAAACACTTATGATTGATTCTTTATGGCCAGTGGAAGTTAGATTGCTGTTCTGTGCTTATAGTCAAGGATAATTATATTATGCTAGGTTTAGACTAGTAGATACCTGTGTAAATGGCATTGGGGACTCACTCTCCACTCTCTAAATGTGAAAGAAGTCATTAGCAGATAAACTAGATGAATAAATATTCACTCTGGAAGCCCAGTCCTGCTACATTAGTCAGTCACAAACTTTAGAATACATAAATGTCACCTGGAGACCTTGTTAAAAAAAAAATGTAGATTTCCACCTCTGCTCCTATTAATTCCAATTGGTGGGAACACACCTACAGTGCATCTTACAAGGGTACATATGAAACTTACTAAATGTAGAATATAAATGTCTTAACACAATAACTAAGAAAATGCCAGGAAGGCTATGTTAACCTGTGTGATGAAAATATGTCAAATGGTCTATAAAACCAGTTTATGGTGCCCCATGATTGCATTAATGTACACAGCTATGATTTAATTAAAAAAAAAGAAAAAAAAACAATATGTGTAGGGCCACATATTATAGCCTCCAGGTGGGCATGTATAAAGCCCTCCCAGATGGTATTTGCACACTTCCCACTCCACTCATTAATAGGTGATTCACAGCTTGGAGAAAAGCAGGTGTTTGTTGGTGGGGACTTTCTGGGGAATTTGCTAACACTCAAGGCACTACAGGACTTGCATTGAGTAGCAGGCAAGACCTTTCACTTTGGAAATGTTTCTTCTCTTCAAAGGTAGCCTGGGCAGAGTGTCCAGGCATGGACCCTGGCTAGTTATAAATGCTTATCTGTGGTGGCAGACACAATTATGCAGAGAACTTTTTTTGCTCATCAGATTTCATTAGTGTTTGTGTATTTAAGGCTCAGACCACTCTTAGATAATAAGCATTCATGGCAGCTGCAGGCCATAGTTGACAACCCTCAGTCCCTTCTCCATGATAGGGCTTACTCTCCAAATTCTAGATTTCCTTTAATCTTGGCAGGTAGGAGACAAGAGCCCTGTCTACAGTTGTGCAGATATAAATTCTAAAAGGGTGAGTGTAGCTCATTTTCAGATGTAAATTCTAAAAGGGTGAGTGTAGCTAGCATCCAGTTCAGGTCCTATTCGCCAAGCTGGATGTTGGAGCAAGGATCTGGTCTGAGTCTGGCTGGAGGAAAAGCCACCTTTAAAGCCAGGTGGCACACCCAAGAGTCTGTCAGTCTTAATCTCATCATCAACTTTAGTAACTCGAGAAAGAAAAACAGGATAAAATTTAGCAAGAACTCAACTTAATGTTGCATTTTCCAACAGTTGCAAATCCCTGCTTTCCTGACAATAATTGGGCCTCATGAAAGGCCCACCCTCAGGAGTCAAGGCTGAGCTGGCTCATCTCCCACTGGAAAAACAAATTCCTGAGTTAGTGATGCATTATTCCCTTGTGTCCTGTCAATCCTCTTACTTGCCAATTTCCAGCTTATCAACTAGACTTGCTTAATGCCTGAGGCCAAAGTACTGCAGCATCTCTTAATTAACTAGTTGCAGGCACCTAATTACTTTACTGCAGAATCTCATCAGTATACAAAGTATATTGACTCCAAGTTGGGAAATGCCTATGAGCATTTTTAAAGCATTATAAACTTTTATTAGAAGAGGCATCTTTTAAAATACCATCCATAAGAGAGTTCAGAAGGAGGAGGATAAGGGGGAAGCATGGAGGAAGCAAACTTGAAAGTTATGTTTCTGATTTCATCTCAGTCCTTCGCCTCTGTATTTCTTAGGTCAAAGTCACCCCTCAGGAGGTTTTGTAGACCCTGTTGCCTCTTCACAACCTACTCTACTTTCCTGCTGATGACAATACCCTGGAAGTGCTGTACTCCACCCATTCTGGGTGGGTTTACATCCTTAACTCTCTGACCATGGTAAAATTGAGAGAGCTGCCTACTACCCATGCTGCAGGCCATTGAAGCTGCAGGAAGCCTTTTGATTAACGATTTCCATCCTTGGCTCCCAAGTCCTTACTGACCAGTGTCTTTGGTCCAGATCCAGCCTTCCTCCAACCTTGCTGGCTAAAGCATCTGTGGCTTTTTGTAAAAGGTTGGTCACACTCTGTTATTAAAGTGAGATTAGCAGGTGCTAAGGAGGGTATTACAGATCATTAGCTACCTAATTGTTAAATTACCTAATTGGGGAGTTCTCCCAAGAAAACCATATATTGTGCTCTCACTAGATGGCCAGGCACGTGCTGGGCACTTCATATAGCATCCAACTCAATCGTCACACATCCACCATGAGCTAGAGATTATTTTTGATTTTCCATTGAGAAATGTGAGGTGCAGTTTTGGAATAACTTGTAAAGCTGCAAATCTAATTAAAAACAAAGCTGGGCAGGGGAAAATAGTACCTTAAAGGGAAGGGAGGCAGTGGAGAAGCACTTCATAGTGAGAGCAAATACTCATTTGGGATGAGTATATTTTTCTGTCTGACTCCTCTGCGGGGTCAGCAGATCGGTGCTGCTGTAATATTTGTTGGGTTCAGAAATAATGTTACTTTGTTGGTCTCATCTTATTCTTCACCCCTATAAAGCTGAAGGCTGTATTGACCAAAATGATCTCAGACATAATGCTATTTCCACTCTTTCTTCTATTCTGTTATTGTAATAAATATGATGACTACTCTTTTTCTTTCTAGAAGTTCATATTCTATAAATTGGTGCGGGGCAAGAGAAAATGCCAAAAGGTCAGCACAAGGTCAGCAGCTCACAACCTTGGCTGCAGGTTAGAATCACTTGTTAAGATCTGGAAAGTCCCAGGCCCAGGCCACACTCCAACTTGCTAAATCAGCATCTCTGGGGAAGGGGCAAGGCACCGAAGTTGGCTGCTCTGGGCAGGGCCTGCTACCACTGTCTGTTAAGGCTTCCTTGTATTTCTAGCAGTGGTCCTGCAATTTTCATATGTGTGTGAAGCACCTGGGGGGTCCTGTTAAAATGCAGATTCCAGGTCAGTAGGCCTGTGAGCCCTGAGAGGCTGCATTTCTAACAGGCTCCCAGGCGAGGCTGTTGCTTTTGGGGCTCTATATTTGGGGTAGCGAGGCTGTCAATGAGCCCTTAATAAGATGCGGTTCCTGGATCTGTAGTATCAGCATCACCAGGGATCTTGTTAGAAACCCAAATTCTTGGGCCCTCTCCCAGTCCCACTGAATCAGCTAGTCTGCGGCTAGGTCCGCAGGTGGAGCCCAGTAATCTGTTTTAACAAAAGCTCCAGGTGATTCTGATGTACTCTAATGTTTGAGAACCGCTGCTTGGTAATAGTTTCCGGTTTCCTTCAATGTTAGGAAAGAGGTAAGGAAAAGAGATCCTACAGTTTGCACAAAGCAAGAGAGAAGGCTTATGACAAGGACATACTTGGAAATAAGAGATCAAGCTTCACAGGAGCCCCTGTATTCTTGCACAACCAGGGTAAATGGGATGAACTACCGGGGCATAATGAGGTGTCCCAGGAGCATGAATCATCTGGAATGACTGTCCAGGCTGACTCACTGCTGGCCTACAAGTAAGGGTTCACTGTCATGACTCAGCAATTCTCCCCCATCTCTGCTTACAGCAGAGTGGCTCAGTTAGAGTCCTAAAATGTGGTTACTTGGGTTAGAATTCTGGCTTTTTATGTATATAAGAAGGCACTTTATTTAACTTTTCTTGGCCTCACTTTCCATATCTTGAAAAATGGGAATACCAATTATACCTACCTCATAGATGAGTAGAATTAGAGGAGTAACGAGTGTAACATGTTTAGAGCATTGCCTGGGACCCAGGACCTGCTCAAAAAATCAAGCTGCTGCTATTGTTGTCTTTTTGTGTCCTTAGGCTTCTAGTTGCTTCTACCACTGACTCTCAGTATAAACCTTGAGTTCAAATGTTGGAGAAAGCAACACGGTACATTGTCGTGGGTCATGGCTGTGTTACTGGGCCAAGCTTGCCCACCAAGCATCTGTGTACATCCTGTGTATTTGCTGTGTGGAGTAAGACACCCTTCTTGGTCCATGACACTTCACTTGCTCAAGAAGACCCATTTATGTTATAACTAAAGGGGGAAGAAATGGTATGCAATATTGTGCCACCTGCAGGAACTCTAGGGCCAGTCTAAGGCAGTGTGCTGCCCAAGGTGTCCCTTAGTGTGGCCCAATCAGTCTTACCAGTAGCTGATGACATCGTGTGTCTGACTCCATGACGTAGAAAACCCATTTTCACAGGAGTCTGCGAGATTGCAACTTAGTATGTGAGTTCCATTAGCAGTGACTCTACGCCACCATTGGTGTCACATCTGCCCACTCCTCTGGAGTACCCTGATCACTAAAGGGGTGAATGTCAATGGAAGGAGGAGGTGCTGCTCATTGATAGAGGCAAAGAGGATGCAAGTACTACAAAATTTAGGCCCTCTCGGCCTCCCCAGAATGTTAGAAAGAAATATCTTTGCTGTCGTTTTTAGGCTTAGTGAAAACAGGAGCTGTGACCAGTTACTTAGAAATATTTCAGCTGGTGTCTATGCCAAAGCCTCTTGGTTATTCTACTCTGATATGTGAACTTTGTAGTTCACAGATATTGAGAGCACTTTTGTAATGAATGTTTCTTGGATAAGAGAGTCCTTAGTGGTCTAGGTGGTAACTACTAGCTCTTTCCCTATTTACTGATTTCTGAGTAATGAGATGTAGCCATACGAAGTGTGAGATGCTTCCCTTTATAGTTTTAAATTTGCATGATAACATTCCATTTTTGAGCATCTAGAATGCCTCTGCTCTTTTCTTTTTCTTTGTAGGCAAGAAGAGAGAAAAACTGTGTAACAATTATAATAAAAAGTCTTATTATGATCTGAGGACACCCATAGTTCCCATCCCTCCTGTTTGCATCCTGAAATCATTTCCTCATTAGAGGATTTTGGACTTGGAAGAGATACCTGGTTCAATGTCTGGCTTGAATAAGCCTAGACAATACAGATAGCTTCTAAAAAAAAAATTCTTGCAGGGCAGTGCCTGTGGCTCAAAGGAGTAGAGTGCTGGCCCATATGCCAGAGGTGGTGGGTTCAAACCCAGCCCTGGCCAAAAATAAAACAACAGCAACAAAAATTCTTGCAGATTTCCAGTGTTACCTTCATCACTTTTTATTATAAAATTTCTTAAATATATAAAAATATAAAACCATATAGGTGCTATACAATTATAAAAACTAAATCTTCAAACTAAATCTGATCAAAATGAAAACCAATAAAATTCAAATTAATATTTAATAGAGAAGATATGGGTTGAACCTAAATTGTTAGTGCTGAGTGTATTAGTAGAAAGATGTGCTGGCATAATTATTTTTACTCATGCATGACTATTTTAATCATTGCCAAGAATGATTTAAATTGTAGTCATTTTCATTCTCATTATTTTGCTTTTTTAATAATAAAGTTTTTAAACCTACTAAGATTGGACAATTTGGAATGCATACTCATACTAAAAAATAAGAAGTATCATTTAACAAAAGAGTTTTATCGCATCTTTACTGGCAACGTGTATCTGACACTTAGCAAAGGCACAGGTACTTGAATGTTTGGATCTTCAACAACTCAATTTTCTCATTACTTTTCTCTGTTCAAAAATTGCTACAACAGTCTTGCACCCCACATAGTAGCATCATTTGTCCTTGGCTTGGCATACACCTGATTGAAACTACTAACATGTAGGTAGCCAGTGAACTCTCATGTTCATTCAGATGACATGGCTATGTTTGCATTAATATGTATACTTAGATTATCAATAAAATGAAAACACAAAGTTACATTCTCATAGAATTTTTTGAGTTTTGGGAAAATCTGAGGACCATCAGAGGTCCCAGGACTCCAGGTCAAGAGACAATGGTTGAGTTACTCCCTAAGTTTCATACCATTTATTTCTCAGAGAAACCTTACAAGGCAGACACTAGCATCAACTCAGTTTCACAGATCAAGGTTCTGGGGCCTAATGAGTTTAAGGAACTGTTAAGCATCAATCACATGTGCAGTGAGAGAGAAACCAGCATCTCACCCCAGGTCCATCTGTCTCCAATGCTTCCCTCCTTGAGATCTCTTAATAGCTCCACTCTAGAAAATCTGTTCAGTTCTCAGGGAACTGCTCAGGAGTGATCACTGGGTGAACAGGGCTCATGCCTATCTTTTGCAGTTTCTTGAGGAAACTCAAGGCAAAGGTGGCAATCATAAGCTGAACTAATCTAGCTCTTATTTTGTGGAACAAAGGTCTTGATTTGAATGAGAACTCTTTTACCTAACACATGTAATTTCTCTCAGGATCACTCTGAAGCCTGATCTGGACATCTTAGGCCTCATACCCAAGGCCAGTGCTAAGATATGGTGTTGGATGAGTATAACTGTCTAGTTCTTAGATCCTTCTGGCTGATTCATTCATAGTGGGCTACCCTTCTTGGTATCTTATCAACATCCAAAAGCAACTCAAAGGTTCTGCTCATCTCATTTATAGACTCAGGGCTTAGCTCCTGGTTCTCCTTCCATTGGCAAGAGTGTCTCCTTCTTTCTTCCTGTAAAGGACATGGCTTTGCTGGAGGTTGATAAAAAAGTACTGACTAATCACAGCCTCAGAAGCTCTGGGTAGAAGTGCCCCTTCCTCTGCCAAAACCTCTGTAACCTTGGGTAAATTCACTTAACTCCTCTAAGCATACTTTTCCCAACCTTAAAATGAAAATATTGATAATTAATGCCCCTTATTGTAAGGGGTTCACAAAACCATGTGTATGACAATACTAGAAACTTTAATGCATTTTCAGTAACAGACCAGATTATGTCCCTGGAACACTTACTGTGTATTCAATAAGTATCAAGGTCTGTGTTGGTCTTTTGAAAGTTCCAAAGCTGAGGATGATGGCATGGATATGGAGAGAAGGGAACACCTTTACACTGTTGGTGGGACTGCAAACTACAGCCTCTTTTGGAAGAAGTATGGAGACTACTCAAAGAACTCAAAATAGGCCTTCCATTTGATGCTGCAATTCCATTACTAGTTGTCTACCCATAAGAAAAAAATCATCAATTTATCATAAGGACATTTACTTTACACTGGATTATGTATTGCAGCTCAATTTACAATCATCAAGATGTGGAAACAACCTAAATGCCCATCAACCAAGGAATGAATTAACAAACTATGATATCTATCTATCTCTATCTATCTATCTATCTATCTATCTATCTATCTATCTATCTATCTATCTATCTCATGGAATACTATTCAGCCATAAAAATTAATAGAGACCTTACATCTTTTGTATTAACCTAGATGGAGTTGAAACACATTGTTCTTAGTAAAGCAACACAAGAATGGAAAAACAAGTATCAAATATACTCAATACTAATATGAAGCCAGTAGATGATCTAATACATGCTCACACAAAAGAAAAACTCAATTCAATCCAAGACAAAGGGGGGAGGAAGGATGGGGAAAAGAGGAGCAGGGAGGGCATGGATGGGCACAATGTGGGAGTACATGGCACACCTCCTGGAGTCAGGACACAATTTTAAGAGGGCCTCCCCCTAACAAATGTAAACATTGTAACCTAATTTTTTTACCCTCAAAGGAAAAAAAGAAAAAAGATCTCTGTTGGCACTGGAAATACAAAGATGAGACATGATCCCTGATCTTAATGAACTTCAGTAAGGGAGGCTGGAATTTCAATGAGAATATTATGATGTAATTAATAAGATATGCATCATTGTAGAAACGGGCAGTGAGAAAGAGGCAGCCTTCAAAGTGGCTTGAATGGTACAGTTTAAGCTCCATAGAGACATAAACTTAGCTTTCAGCTGTCATTAAAAGTCATAGAAACGCACAGCAGCATGGAGTCTTATGGGGTGAGGATCAGTGAGTGGGGCAAGGTATGAGCTAAGTGTCATTTGGCCTGAGAAGCAAGCTCCAGACTTCAGACTCATTCTGCTTTCCTCATACCACGATTAGGTAACAGTTGTCATGCCCACCCATGCCATTTCCTTTCTACCTAGAATTGTAGGCGGTAATTACTTTGGGTCAGTTTAGAATTCACTTCAAGGATGGAGAACAGCCAACGTTCTCTGTCTAACTGGTTTTAGTTGTGGTTTGTGCATTTTCGTCACAGAGCCAGCTCTGGGAACTTCAGGCCACCTCGGCAGGGTGTTGCTTTTTTGGATAAGGCTCCTTTCCTTTTGGCAGGCCCTTGATTTCCTCTGAATACATCATTTAGTCACTGCATTGTTGCTCTTTGACAGTCTTTCTAGGCCCCCAGAACTAGAATGCACTTAACCAAATTCACTATAAACATGGGGGATTTTAATCTCTGCGGTTCTTTAGGAAAACAGGAGGCTTTTCCTTTCCCTCTACGCAGCTGATGCCTGGAGCAATGAGTGAATTGTCCATCCTATTGAATTGATTAGAACCTGTCCGTCCTATTGAATTGATTACAACATTTGGCAACTTTGATTCCCAAGCCCTGTCATTATCATCTAGAGACTTTTGTGAAGAACACAGTTCCTGTTACATTATTCTACAGTGTAACTCAATCAAGCCATGACTCAGGCAATGCTGATATCTCCGGAATGGCATTTTCATCAAATGCTCCAAACAATGTGGATCAAATGGCATCATCTATTGAGCTAATGAAGTGCTGCTGGAGCCTGAATTGTTCTCAGTACACTGCCTTCAACCTCAGGGAACGATTAAATACCTATGTTCAGAGACAAGGAAAAGAGAAAGTGAGACTCTGAAGTTTTGTGGTTTCTTTTAATTTGGTTTGTCTGCTACATGATTTCACAGCCCACTTCATAGCCAAAGGCCCTTTTACAAATAACTTCCTTGGTCTAAATTTGTAAATGTGTAGGTAGTTTTTAGAAAGCGTGGTCTAGATCAGAAGTTTCCAGTGTGGGGTGATCACACCCATGAGATAATCCATTAAGCACATTGGAAGAATTTATTAGAATACACACACACACACGTGTTTATATTTTGTTATATAAAGGTGAATTGGGGTTTTATGTAATAAAGAAGTTGATAAGGCCCTCAGAAGGTCTGGATATCTGATGGCCAAGGTGCCACGACGGGAGGATGGGAGCTGCACAGCACTAGCATCACTCATCCATTTTCTTTCCGCATCTTATTTTGCAGTTTATAGATACGAACATAGTGAAGTAAGCAAGGGTCTTAAAAGATTTATGTAATGAAACCATGTAGTGAAGGGAATATTAGACAGTAACGCAAGGTCAGTGGGGGAGCTGATCACGTCTGACAGGAAGTTGACCAAAGCCTTATAAATCATAAACAAAACTATTTGAAGTATGGATTATGATATGGGCTAGATTGCGTTCCACACACCACCCAATTCGTATGTTAAATCTTAATTCTCACTATCTCAGAAGGTGATCTTATTTGGGCATTGGGTCTTTACAGAGGTAATTAAGTTCAAATGAGGTCATTAGGGTGGGCCCTAGTCCAATATGATGGCATTCTTTTAAAAAGGGAAAATCTGGACACAGAGACACCTACAGAGGGAAGGACAGGTGAAGACACAGGGAGAAGACAGGCAGCCATAAATCCAGGGGAGAGACCTCCCTCCCTCCCTCCACCCTCACAGGGAACAGATCCCTCCCTCCACCCTCACAGGGAACCAACCACTTGGATTGATTTGGACTTTAGCTTCTAGAACTGAGAAAATAAATGTCTGTTGTTGAAGCCACTCAGTCTTAATACTTAATCAAGTCTGCCCTGGCAATGAACACACATTCACATCCGGTCTCATTAGCGTGTGCCTCTGTCCTTGTGTTTTGGGCCTGGAGTTATTAATTAATGACAGTGTGAAGGTGCTAAGATTAGAAAGACATTGGAAACTAAGCCTTCATAACACAAAGACTAACAAGTTACAAACAATGAAATGTATTTAATCACACTGCCATCACTGAAAATGTTACTATCAATAATAAGATGTCCAGAAAGAGAACAAAGGCATTTTTTTGTACCTTTAAAAAATAATTTAAAAAATAGTCATGTTTATTTTAATTCAGCTTCTAAAATGATTTTATCTTCACATTACTAATGTTATATGATAGTCTGTACAGTAGCACATGTATGTAATTTACAAATAAATAAACATACATAAAAATGGTTGAATGCTGAAATGTGTTTTATCAATGGAGCGTGTAATTAAAAGTGTTTAAAGATCACTGGCCATGATAATGTGGCTCAGACTCCTGGTTTCTAAACATGGATATTTTAGGTTCTTCAGATATAGAAAGAACATTGTAGGGCAATTTATCAAGGAAATAGAAGATATGAACTAATGAACTTTTTGTTCTGAGGAAAGAATTTAAGAATTGTGTGACTCATACTCTCCTATGGGGATTTAAATAAAATGGTTTTCTTGATGGATTTTAGGTTTTAAAGATAGTTTCTGAAATGGTCTACAACGCCGTTTTCAAACAGAAAATAAATTTTGTTAGTTTTTTCTTTAGCATTTGTCTTCTATTCAATACTATTGGAAAATTCTCATAATAGCAAGAAACTCAGGCAAGTGTCCTGAAAAGTAGTAAAGGGTCTTTATCAACCCATTTATATGGAAGTTTTTTGAGCATTTGTATAGAAGAAAACCAGAAGGCTTGGCAGCCAGAGAATGCAATTGAAGGCCATCAAAGCACCATGGAGTAGAACATCATACACACACTTACACAGGCACACACACTTACACACCCTCACACATACAAACACATCAGCACTATGTATCCTAGGCAAAAGACTTGCCCGGCTTTTTACAGTGATCCCATAGCAGAATCCATAGTAATCAGCACTTCACAGTCTGCAAATTAGCAATTGTGCAATACATGAGCATAAAAGCCTGCTGCATTTTTGCTTCTGTTTCAAAATGACCCCAAAGAACAAAACATTTAGAGTATGTAAGAACACAGTGACTTGCCTTAGGAGGTTGAAGGTTGTCTGTGTTTTCTGATCACTGAGAAAAGCAGAAAGAGAAACATTGGCTCAGGTTGGTTTCTACCCATGCCTCACCAGCAAATGTGCACTTGATTTTATTTCCTTGTCTTACGATGATCACATGTCCCAGGAGGTTCCTAACTGAACCAAGTTCTTGTTCTATACACTCACCACCACTGCCTGTCACTCATAGCCTGCAAGTCTCTGCCAATGTCAGAAGTTGGAAAGTTGTTATGATGGTTAAACCAGTTCCCAACTCTGCCCCTTATCAGCCAGGTACTAGCGGATTGTAAATTGCTCAGGTGGAAAAAGTTGCCCTCGTAGGAAGAAGGTGGGGATGGAAAATAACAGAGAGGTGGGACTAAGTCCTGGGGCCCTCTGGTACTATGAGAGTAAGGGGCACTGGAATCGGGGAGATACAGGAAAACATAGAGTGCTGTTCCCCAGCACCCAGAGGGAGAGAGTGTGATAAGCTCTGTGAAATGATGCCCCCATTCTCACCCTCACCAGGTCCCCACGTGTGGTTTTCAGCTGCAGAGATGGCAATTTTCTTCTATGTCATGAAGTCACTGAATCCATCAGTAGAAGTTCTTAGATCTCAGAATCATATGGGGTTTTTGCAACCTATAGAAAATGTTCTCAATGTCATCCTTTACTTTTAACTTTATTTCTTTTTCTTTTCTTTTCTTTTTTTGGAACTTATCTTCACAGGGTTAGCATTGGTTAGGAAGACCATGTTTAGATTGGAGGGAAAATTTTACTGAAGGTTTAGAGACACTTTTGGCAATGATATTTCATCCAACATGTATTTACTAACTGCTTACCAGGTATAAGATGCTATATTAAATGTTGTAGGAAATAGAAAATTAAAGTGATATGTTCACTGAGGTCAAGATGTCCTCAGATGTCTGCAAGGTAGGAATGCAATTATGATAAGAAAACCACACATAAAGTGCTGAGGGAATCCAAAGGAGGAAGAGCTCGCGTTCAGTGGGGGGCGGGGGATTATAAAAGACCTGAAGGAGGAGTTGACACATGGGTTGGCCTCGAGAAATGACCATTGCTGGGCAGAGATGAAATAAAAGGTAATTTAGGAAAATAGAGACAAGAGCAAAGACAAGGGACAGGAAAATATAGTTCATTTTGGAGAAAAGGTAGTCATCAAATTTAGCCACAAAGATAGATGCATAAAAAGGAAAAAAAAAAAAAAGGTGACTAAGTTTGGAGGAGAAGTAATGGCAAGTGTCAGAGAGCTGGGGACAGGGTGGCAGAGCGGCCTGGACGAAGAGGAAGCCATGTGGGGAAATGCAGAGAGCATATGCCTTGGGGCCGGAAATGGGTTAGAAATTGAGTCTTTCCCAAATACTAGCTCTGCAAGTCAAGTCTGTCTGAATCTATGTTTTTCTAATGTACAGGACACTTATATACTTACCTTAAAACAACACCAAAACAAACCAAACCATGATATTCATAATGTCAGTCTTGAAACATGACCAAAATGTTATGTTCAGTGTATCTTGTTCAAGAAGTCAGGGAAGTGATGAGAAGGCTGGTGAAGGCACCCCGGAATCAGCGAGGTTCACTCTCCCCAGACAGGTGAGTGTCGATTATACAGGAAAGAGAGGTGTAATAAGACCTTTTGTATTTTGAAGGTTGGGGGAGGAAAGAGAGAAAAGGGTTCTGGATCTGCCAGGTGGTGGAGTTTGGAAAGTGTCCTGAACAGCGTCCCTGGAGGCTGGCCAGCATCAGGGAAGTGGGTGTATGTGACACAGAAGAGCAAGAAACAAAGAGCTGCAACCGTGTGACAGAGCTCAGGGCTGGGAGGTGGGGCTGAGCTTCCTCAGGGAACCACCAAAGTCTTTACCTGGGTCTGCACCAGCAGGGGTTCTTCACAGAGCCGGCATACTTCACTGGCTAGAGCCTGTCTTTTGCAAAGCCACGGTGGGGCCCAGAGCTGCCGTGGTGGTGTGTGCTGCCCTGCCCAAAGAGCAGTACAGCCTACTCTCAGGAGTGTGAGAGCCCCAGGATTTAGGAACAAAGCTGATTGCATATGTGTAGGAGGATTAAAAAGGCTGACACCATGCCTTCTGACAATAGAGAATCTAAGAATTTGAGAAACTAATTGAAAAGTAAAGAGAAGTGTCTGTCTGTAATTCAAATTGTAACACAATTCTAAATGGTAATTAGAAGAAAATAATGAGTATAAAAAAGAAAATATATCTAGTTTTAATGGACTAACTTAATCTCTGTAGAAAACTCAGCTCTCTAGAGAGTCCTATACCCTTAGATACTGGACTGAGGAGATTCTGTTTTGGTTTTCATTCATCAGGAAATGAAATGAAAGGATTGAATTTTCACTTTAAATTTAACTCAGGCTCAATAAGTGTCTGGATGAGTAAAGACCCTAATCATCCTAGATGTCCTGTTTCTACTTTTTATCATCTCTACGTTTGCTTCTAAAGTTTCTTTGGATGAGGAAGGACTTGGAAAGGGAGATGATGAGAAAAACACCACTCACATTAGTTCTTGGCTGAATTACATCTGTTCCTGGTCAAGAGTCATTCTAAAAACCTGAAGGAGGAGTTAATGTGAAGCTCTAAATTTCAGAGTCTTGGCTAATTGTGCTCCAGTCTGAGAAGGAGTCCTTGAAAGGTGAGCAATAAATAAGAACAATGCTGTCCGTTTCTTCCTTGTTCACTAATTTATAATGTGTTATTGGTTGGGTGCTTATCAGGTTTGGGAAAATAAGTCCAAATTTTAGATTTGGAAGGTTATTTAGTGGTCATTTAGTTCAACCTTTTATCCCAGGCAAGAGAACTTTTCGAAAAACTCTGAGTTTTTGTGATAGAAAATCAATCAATGTAGGATTTGCTAAAACACACCTAGGAATGTGAAACTCACAACTTCGTGGGGCAGAGAATTCACTTCATATTTATAGTGTAGCCTGGGAGCTGCAGCTGGGAGTTAGTAAGAAATACTGACCCAGAGACCCTGCCCCAGACCTGTGAATCAGATCCCTGAGTGTTCACATACACTTAATCTTTGAGAAGCAGTGGATCATCCCATTGTCAGGAAGCTTTGAATGTTAGGAAATGGCACCTTACTAAACACCTGCTGTTTGCTGTGGTCTCTGGACAGACCTCCACGGCCTTGGCAGCCATTCCTGCAGTTATACAGCCCTGGCTGCCGCCACCCTCGCAGCCACCTCATCCCCTACTCTACATGGGTGAGGGCTGCACTTTGGCACAGCTGTGGTCACATTCACTGTCCCAGGAGCTGCAACAGATCTGTCACTTGGGTCATATCCTACTGGATCCCCCAAGGCCCTGGCTCTCTAGTGCCCCAGGACAGGGCATGGGAAGGTAACTAAGAAGGGTGGGGTAGATGTGCCTCATGGGTAGTGTAGGAGAAAGGAAGTTCCCAAGAGATACATTGCTGGCTCCTCTCCCTCCTGCTGACCTGCTCTGGGGTACCTGGCTCATCCCACTTCTCAAGAGACCTCTGATCAGCTGTGTTTTTTGAGGAGCGGGGGACAGCTTGGGGACAGTATTTTGTTCTGGCTTCCCATTCTCTCTGCTCCACACTCTTTTCCTTTACCTCTTTCTCTGAGATTGTACCCCCAAGTAAAGCAGTGATAGCTAAGCTTTGCCTGAGAGTCTATTTTCTTTTCTTTTCTTTTTATTATTAAATCATAGCTGTGTACATCAATGGGATCATGGGGCATCATACATTGGTTTTATAGACCATTTGACATATTTTCATCACACTGGTTAACATAACCTTCCTGGAATTTTCTTAGTTATTGTGTTAAGACATTTACATTCTACACTTACTAAGTTTCGCATGTACCCTTGTAAGACGCACCATAGGTGTAATCCCACCAATCACCCTCCAGCCATACTCTCCCCTATTTTCTAAGGAAACTAGACTAAGATATCTGCCTTGTATATGCTCCACTCCCTGCTGCTAATTCTGCCATCTGGCTGGCTTCAGAGTGGTCCACATCTTTCATACACCTTTCTTCGAATTGTAGAAGACAGCTACCAAGCCTTCTCTTTTCTTGGTTAAACACCCTTGGTTTCCTTTGATGATTTCTCAAAATGCAGTTTTCAGGTCTCCCACTTCTCTCACTTTCCTAGGTCATTATCTTCCTAACTGTGGCTCCTCAAAAGCCCCTCCAGGCATGGTCAGTGCTAGGCTGGGTTCATTGCGGAGGAGATTCTCATTTCTTTTATTGTGGGCATCTTACTATAATAAAACAGCTCTCCTGACTTGGGCTTACTCTTGTAAGAACACTATCTGGGTTTGACAGGTTAAAAAAGAACTTAGAGAAATTATACTTGAGTGCGCAGAACACATCTGGGTTGGCCTCTGTGTCAGCTTCCAAGGAGGTCCAGGTCCTCTGCTGGCCATGGAGCTCCTCAGATCTCTCTAGCCTTACAGACGCATTGTGCTGATTCCCAGGGGAGGACTGTGTGGTGAAGTGTTCATGTTACTTCTTAGGAGATTTACTCTCCTTGAGGTTAAAGTCTTTGTCTTCTATAATCCAGACAAACCTAGAGCCAGAGGATTCCTGAATAAACATTAAAGATTGCACCCTATTTAAGTTCTCTGCCTCAGAATGTGATCATCTAATAATCATGTACATTGTTCTAAGGTCTTGGACCACTTTATCTTTCTGAATGCCTTTTTTGTTTTTCTTAAAGACTGTATTCCCCTGCCCTAGTGTTTAGGAGCTTTTATGATTTATGAATAAGCATTGACTGAGTGTGCCCACTAGGAGCAAGCGCTGCCCTTGTCTGATGGGAAGTGCAGAGAGGGGTAAGAAATGGTGCCTCCAGGGTCTTGCAAAGACAAGGCATACCACGTAGCAAGGTTCCTAAAACTACATGAAGGGAGCCTGTGAGCGCCAAAAGAGTTCAGAGAAGGGGAGGACCCTATGGCTTGGAGCAGTCAGAGAGGCAGGATGGAAATTTCAGCTAAGAGGAAACCTTTTGATCTGCTATGTGACTTCCAGGCAAAAAGTTACAGAGACCCAATTTTTCAGGTCGCTGGGAACTGGCTTAGTATTTCCCTTATACCTGAAGGCAGGAGGCAGGAGGTTATATTCTCTGATATTTATAGAACACTGTAACCATATATAGTACAGCACCTTATCAGGGCTAGAGAAATGACATTTTTGTTTTTTGTTTAAAAGGCTGGTGAAGAAACTAAAAAAATAAACAGCAAAACCATCTCTCTATTCAGGATTAATACTTCGAGTTTAATCTCAGCCTCCTGCCCCTTGGAGATTGAGAAAAGCAGACTCAATTATTTTTGGCATATTTATGAGGCTATTTTTATCAATATAGAAGGGCTACAGAACAAGGCCAGGGAAAGTCAACCAGAGAAATTTGAGGAGGTATTTTATCACCCACCAGCAAGTTTATAACAGTTAATTCTAAATGATTCATGGTAAGGATCTGACCCTAGATTGGTTTCTTTATGCTTCCAGAACACTCCTTCTGGGCAGTCTCCTTTGCACAGAGAATGCAAATCATTTCATATTTTAAGCCAGCTTTGCCAGGGCTCCTGAGGTCTTAAAGGATGGGAGTGAAGGCAAGAAGGGCTGTAAAGGCAAGAGCTGGTTACAGAAGCCAGGGTGCCTTGTTAAACATGTATGTCACCCCTTCTGAATTTCTGATGGGGGATGGAGGTCTGTCTTAAAGTTGTAGTTTTCCATCCAGAAGTTCTGCAAAGAGCCTGAAATTATATGTAAAATATTGTGTGCATTCAAGCATTACAGAAAGATATTCCTCACCCACCATCACCTTCCTCTGTCAATCATTCTGCAACAACTATTATCCATGGATAGCTGTTCCTGGTCCTTAACACTTTGCCAAGCCTGGGAACCCTCATATTCATTTACGTACTTTCATTCTTGTTCTTGCAATCCATTCTGCTCTCAGTGGTTGGTGAACTTAAAAAAAGGTCTTGATTTATATCTCATACATGGTCATGAGGAGGAGGCAAAAAACAAAACAAAACAAAACAAAAAACAACAACTCTCTTTGGTGGCTCTCTTTTGTGCTTAGAGTAAAAATCCCGGATTCTACCCTCTGGCCTAGACCATGCCAATCCCTCCCCTAGTTACAATGTCTCTTCCCTTCTGGCTTCTTCTCTGTTCCACGAATGTTTTTGTCCCTTATTTTATTCTCACGGCAATGTTCTCTTTGCCTCTCCAAGTTCAACCTATCCTATAAGCTCAGCTTAAAATCTGCACTCACAAAGAGGGATTATTGGATTCTTTATCTGAACTTAATGTATAGCATCTTTTATCTCTTTTCAGAGTCTGTTATTGCATTTTCAAACTATGTATTTATTTTTGAATTTATTTACATAGTATTTTTCTCCTCTTGTGGACTCAAGTTGCCCCTCTTCCATCACTAATAATTGTATTACTGTAATTGGCTGAGTACCTGCCTGAAATACTGTAGATTCTATTTATTGGCTATCTGGCTGAGCAAATAAATGAACAATGATTATTCATTGTTCATTTATTTAAATTAAGGAGAATAATTCTGTTAGTAGTATAAAAATATTATGACTGCTAGAACAGAATGCAGACATTAAAAATTATTTAGATATATATTTATTGGCAAAGAAAGATACCCTGGTATATTTTTGAATGGGAAAACACTAATTTATAAGACACTGTGTATTGTTTTAATATATTATATTAAAAAGAAAATAGGATACAAAGGACATAAAATTTCATTTAGACAGGAGGAATAAGTGCAGGATATTATTGTGCAACATAATGATTATAATTAATTGCAATGTATTGTGTATTTGAAAATTGCTGAGAATAGGCTTTAAATGTACTCACTCCAAAAAAAGTATGCTAGGTCTGTTAGCTAAAGTTAATTAGCTTGATTTAGTCATTCCACAAGGTTAGATATATCAAAATATCATGTTATATATTGCATATACTATCATGTATATAAAATCATAATATATATAGTTTTTGTTAATTAAAAAAAGAAAAATATTGGTGTATATGCATATACCAAAATATAAATAACTTCTTTGGATGCCTGATTTCTGGTGGTTTCTATTTGATTTTGTATATTTGTATTTTCTTATATTTAATTTTTTGTTTTAAAGTTATGGAATCTATTAATTCATTCACAACTATTTATTAACCACTTTATATCAAGCATGGTTCCAGAAACTAGATTTTTGTACTGATTGTAAAGTTCAAATACAAATCCTCTTGTATACACCCTCTTTCTAGTTCGCCATTTCCACAATGTCAATGGATCCTTCTAGGTAGTATCTCTATTCATTAAATAATATTTATATAAATTTTATTTCTTTACACGCATTTATAGATTTTTGAACATAACATGATCATAGCATAGCTACATTTCTGTGACTTCCTTTTTTATAACAATATATCCAGGAACAATTTTTATTGCACTATGTTTTAAGAGTACCTCATTATAAAAGAAAAAAAGCTGCGTGTTTCTGTAATTATTTAATCAGTTCTCCTATTAATGAGCACTTAGGTTGTTACAAATTTATTCTCTGAGGTTTCTTAAAACCCATGTATGCACACATACAACAATGTGCTATTAAATTAGCAGTAAGACTAAGAGAAAAGGAAGGCTTAGTTATAAATGACAAAAAACAAAAGTCACACCAAAATGGCTTAACACAGCAAAAAATTCCTCGTTATATTCAAGGGCTAGACTTGCGAAGGTGACTGTTAAGGTGCAGCCACTTTTTAACTTGAAACTCACCTTTTAGTGTCTAGAAATCTTAAATTGAGTTAATCTAAGTAAGCATACTGCCAAACACTTTCAGGGGTAGGTAGCAATGTATGAGCAGATTTAATTATTCCCATTGTTGATGCTGTTGTAGTCATTTTCAGTAGACTAAAAGTGTTTAAGTTCAGTCTTTTCCCAAAAAGAGAATATTTTCTTTCAATGAGTTGTTTTATGTAGGCTATTCTTTCTGTGAGCAAAATCTGGTAAAAAGAGTCTTATATACTGTATTTAAGGTTATTTTGTTGCCTGAGTTTAAGATCATAAAGGAAGAAATATTTGGGTAAGGATAAAGATATAAAGAGAAAAAGAACATTTCTTGAGGAGGGGCAAGAAATTACCTTCACTCCTGACTGTCCCTTCCTTTTTCATTATTTTGCTCTATAAATGTACATATTTATTTTCTCATTTTCTTAGTTTTATTTATTTTCATTTTTCAGATTGTGACATTGACAGGTAGGGATGGACTCAGGTGGGTCCTGAAGCTCATGAAATTTGGTGGCCTTTTTAAAATAAAAAAGTTAGTTTTAAAAGTGAATATTTAGAATAAGAAAAGAAACAAGTTACAGTTTTTAAAATGTCAACCAACACCACAAACATCACACAGATTATTAGTTAATAATAGTCCATCAAATGTAAATAAAACTTTACTTCTACATTTTCTTGGGTTTATACTTTTCATCACATCTTTATATGACAATTCTGTAATATTATTGGGTTATTAAGTATGAAATTTCTGATGTCCATAAGTACTACGTTTGACAATTGGTGTCTCTGACTTTTCACTTTGACCCTTCTTTATTTTTTATTGTGAAGGACTTCATTATTTCAAGCACATGTTTTGGCTTATGATTATCTCGCAATATGTTTTAGAGAAATTTTTGTGAAACCATGGATAAATAAAAAATTCTTGTTATTTTTTAACAAGAAATAATCTTCTTATTTTTTTCAACATGGAGCCAATGAAGTTCAGACAACTTGAAACATCAATGAAAAAAAAAATTTTTTTTTGCAGTTTTTGGCCAGGGCCAGGTTTGAACCCATCACCTCTGGTATATGGGGCCTGCACCCTACTCCTTTGAGCCACAGATGCTGCCCTGTATCAGTGAAATGTTTAGGAAGAATGTGGCTAAAGAATGCACAGCGTGGGGACCTAAGACCAAAATGGATATGAGCCGAAAGCTGTAATGGAAGTGAATCCATCTTGACCTAAGTGTGAATTAGCAACAAGGTTTGACATTACTATTCCAACAATATTGGACCATGTGAAACAAATCAGCAAGGTAAAGAAGGTGGATAGATGGGTTCTACATGAATTAAATGAGCATCAGAAGAGAAACCAGTTCAAAGTTTGCCTTTCTTTGCTGTCATTGCATAAAGGCAAACCTTTTCTACATTGTGTTATATTTATACGCATAATAAGAAATGGACTCTTTCTGATAATGGCAAGCATTTGGCACAATGGTGGATATACCTGAAGTGCTGAAAAACAATCCCAAACCGAATATTCATCAACAAAAGCTCCTGGTGTCTGATCGTCCAGTGCTGATATTGTCCATTGCAGCTTCATGAAACCTGGTCAATCAATTATAGCAGGTTGTCTACTGCAACCAATCGTATGAAATGATGAGGATGCTTGTGATTAAGCACCCAGGGTTGGTGAGTAGTGGCTGGCCAATCCTCTTTCAAGACAGTGTTCAATCATGTGTTGCGTACCAACAACGCTGCCCAAACTACAGAAGCTGGACTTGAAAACTCTCTGTCATCCACCATATTCCCTAGCCCTCACACCAACTGACTACCACTTCTTCCAGGCTTTGGACCACTTCTTGCAAGCAAAAATATTTAGTTCTCAACAAGTTGTGAAAACTTTTGTCATGATTGCATAGCCACCTGCTCTTTAGGAATCTTTGCTGATGGCATAAACAAGCTACTGTTAAGATGGTAAAAATGTGTTGGTAGTTTAATTGTACTGCTTTTTGTTTGAGCTATAATAAACTAAACTTTGATTTAAAATATCACATTTCAGTTTTAATAGCCTAATATTTTCAATAGAGAGATCAGAAGGAATTAAGACTTCCTTCTTTCTGATTAATTAAAAATTTACATTTATTTTTGATAGTTGGAATGCATGAAAGATTCAGTTTCACTCACAAATATGCTTTTATTTTATAACACTTTTATAGACTTGCATTTCACAAATATAAAAATTCTAATGCATGATAGTTACATGATTTCCCCCAGAAAATAAAAGAATTGTATGGTATATATCTAATCATATACATTGTATTGTGGAATACATTCCTGATAGGAAATGTGTTATATACATTATATATGTTGTATGTAAAGGTGTTGATGAGAATAGGATCTTGCCAAATTTATACATGTGGTGACTGAAAGAATTTTTTACAGAGCAGTATTTACCTTGGTATATTTCAAATTCTTTTTCCCCCTCTTTCCTCTACTATTCACAGATTTTTGGTGCTGGTTGTCTGAGGACACTTTCACACTGTAATATGACATCTGGTCCTGAACGTTTCAGTTTGGTCTCAAGTTTAAGAATTCTTTACCTCCCAAGATGGGAGGCAATACTATTCCAGAAAGTCATTCCTACATGAGATGGCTAGTGATTTTAACCATATGAGATAGTGACTGCAAACAACTCAAACATACTATAAGAAATCCTAATAAAATGTATTCCCATCTCAACTTAGCCAGATCCCCAGAATGTCGGCAACCACACCCACAAACTCATTCCAGAGAGAAGTGTGGCAGAGAGGAAGGGCAAACTGGGAAGATTGGCAGTGGTCTTAACTCACTGTGATTCATTTTCTACCTTTTACACATTTAAAAAAAACGTGTATGACTCTGTGAACACATTACTAGGGCCCCTCCTGAGGTTTATAGAAGCCTGTGCATAAGGTTGTTTAATTTCCTCACCTTTGTGTGGGCTTGAACATTTTTTTGGAGTGGAGTTCCACCTTTAATGACTTGTGGTCTGAGAAGATACAGGGTAAAAGTTCAACTCTTTTGACTCTGTTGAGATTTGTTTTGTGTCCTAGGATATGATCAATTTTGAAGAATCTTCCATGGGCCCATGAGAAGAATGTATATTCTTTAGCTTTCAAATGGAGTGTTTTATATATGTCTATCAAGCACAGTTGTTCTAGGGTCACATTAAATCCCTTGTATCTTTGTTTAGTTTCTGTTTAGAGGACCTGTCCAGCTCTATAAGAGGAGTGTTAAAGTCCCTTGCTATTATGGTGTTTTGGGATATCATGTTGCTCAGACTAATTAAAGTCTGTTTCAGGAATCTGGGAGCATTTAAGGTGAGTGCATATTTAGAATTGAAATGTCTTCTTGTTATATTTTTCCCTTGACCAATATGAAGTGTCCATCATCTTTTTTCACTTTCATTGCTTTAAATCTACTTGTATCTGAAAATAAGATTGCAGTCCCTCTTTTCTTTTGACTTCCATTTTCCTGAAAAGTTGTCTTCCATTCCTTAACTCTGAGTTTTAATTTTTCCCTTGAGGCTATGTGTGTTTCCTGCAGACAGCAAATGGATGGCTTGTTTTTTTTTTTAATCCAGTCAGCCAGTCTATGCCTCTTCAGTGGGGAATTCAAGCCATTAACATTTATTGAGATAATTGATAAGTGTGGTGGCATTCATCTTATTTTGTGAAAGTTCATAGCTTAGTCTTTTTTTTTTTAATTAAATCATAGCTGTGTACATTAATGAAATTATGGGGTACAATGTGCTGATTTTATATATAATTTGAAATACTTTCATCGAACTGGTTAACATAGCCTTCACCACATTTTCTTAGTTATTGTGTTAAGACATTTATATTCTACACTTAGTAGATTTAACATGTGCCCTTCTAAAATGAACCATAGGTGTGGTTCCACCAATTACCCTCCCTCCACCTATCCTCCCTGCTCACGTTCACTCCCTTGGGCTTTCCCCTTATACTTGGGCTGTAGTTGGGTTATAGCTTTTATATGAAATTGGTTTCATAGTAAGGCTGAGTATATTGGATATTTTTTCTTTCATTCTTGAGATACTTTATTGAGAAGAATATTTTCCAGCTCCATCCATGTAAACAAGAAAGAGGTAAAGTCTTCATCGTTTTTAAGGCTGCATAATATTCTATGGTGTGCATATAGCACAATTTATTAAACCATTCATGGGTTGATGGGCATGTGGGCTTCTTCCATGACTTAGCAATTATGAATTGGGCTGCAATAAACATTCTGGTACAAGTATCTTTGCTATAAAGTGATTTTTGGTCTTCTGGATATATACCTAGTAGAGTAATTGAAGGATCGTATAGCAGGTCTATTTTTAGATTCCTAAGTAATCTCCAAACATCTTTCCAAAAGGAACGTATTAGTTTGGATTCCCACCAGCAGTGCAGAAGTGTTCCCTTTTCTCCACATTCACACCAGCATCTCTGGTTTTGGGATTTTGTGATGTGGGTTAATCTTACTGGAGTTAGATGATATCTCAAAGGGGGTTTGATTTGCATTTCTCTGATGATTAATGATGATGAACATTTTTTCATATGTCTGTAGGCCGTGTGCCTGTCTTCTTCAGAGAAGTTTCTCTTCAAGTCCCTTGCCCACACTGAGATGGGATCGCTTGTTCTTTTCTTGCTAATACGTTTGAGCTCTCTGTGGATTCAGGTTATTAAACCTTTGTCGGAGACATAACCTACAAATATCTTCTCCCATTCTGAGGGCTGTCTGCTTGCTTTACTTACTGTGTTTTTCACTGTGCAGACGCTTTTTAGTTTGATCAGATCCCAGTAACGTATTTTTGGTGTTGCTTCAATTGCCCAGGGGGTCCTCCTCATAAAATATTCTCCCAGGCCAATTTCTTCAGGACTTTTCCCTGCACTTTCTTGTAGTATTTTTATAGTTTCATGTCTTAAGTATAAATCTTTTATCTAGTGAGAGTCTATCTTTGTTAATGGTGACAGGTGTGGGTCCAGTTTCAGTCTTCTCCAGGTTGCCAGCCAGTTCACCCAGCACTATTTGTTAAATAGGGAGTCTTTTTCCCACCGAATGTTTTTGATTGGCTTATCAAAGATCAAATAACAGTAAGTAGCTGGGTTCATCTCTTGGTTCTCTATTCTGTTCCATACATTTACCTCTCTGTTTTTGTGTCAGTACCATGTTGTTTTGATAACTATCGATTTATAGTATAGTCTAAAGTCTGGTGGCATGATTCCTCCTGCTTTGTTTTTATTTCTGAGTAATGTCTTGGCTATTCAAGGTTTTTTCTGATTCCATATAAAACAAAATTTTTTTTGAGGTCTTTAAAGTATGACAATGATGCTTTAATAGGGAATGCATTAAAATTGTATATTGCTTTGGGTGTATGGACATTTTAACAATGTTGATTCTTCCCAGCCATGAGCATGGTATGTTT
Source organism: Nycticebus coucang (assembly GCF_027406575.1). Taxonomy (NCBI): domain Eukaryota; kingdom Metazoa; phylum Chordata; class Mammalia; order Primates; family Lorisidae; genus Nycticebus; species Nycticebus coucang. The sequence goes on along the minus strand of NC_069785.1, from coordinate 29,006,502 downwards.
TTGCATTTGTTAACATCTTCAGCTATGTCTTTTCTTAGAGTTTCATAGTTCTCTTTATAGAGATCTTTCATGTCCTTTGTTAGGTAAACTCCCAAATATTTCATCTTCTTTGGCACTATTGTGAAAGGAATAGAGTCCTTCACTGTTTTTTCAGGTTGACTATTGTTGGTATGTATAAAGGCTACAGATTTGTGAGTATTGATTTTGTAACCTGAGATGTTGCTGTATTCCTTGATCACTTATAAGAGTTTTGTATTTCAATCCCTGGGGTTTACCAGACTTATAATCATATATCATCTGCAAAGAGTGAAATTTTGATCTCCTCTGACCCTGTATGGATACCATTGATCACTTTGTTCTTGCCTGATTGTGATGGCTAAGACTTCCATTACAATGTTAAAAAGCAGTGGAGACAATGGGCAACCTTGCCTGGTTCCTGATCTGAGTGGAAATGATTTCAATTTAACTCCATTCAATATGATATTGGCTAGGCTATGGGTTTGCTGTAGATGGCCTCTTATCAGTTTAAGGAATGTGCCTTCTATACCAATTTTCTTAAGTGTTCCGATCATGAAAGAATGCTGGATATTATCAAAAGCTTTTTCTGCATCAATTGAGAGAATCATATGGTCTTTGTTTTTTAATTTGTTTATGTGATGAATTGTATTTATAGATTTATATATATTGAACTGGCCTCGAGACCCTGAGATAAAACCCACTTGGTCATGGTGTATAATTTGTTTGATGTGTTGCTGGATTCTGTTTGCTAGGATCTTATTGAATATTTTTGCATCAATATTCATTAGAGATATTGGTCTATAATTTTCTTTTCTTGTTGGGTCTTTTCCTGGTTTGAACATTAAGGTTATGTTTAGTTTATAGTGCGTGTTGGGTAGTATTCCTCCTTTTTCTATATTTTGGAAAAGGTTAAGTAATATAGGTGCTGGTTCCTCTTTAAAGGTTTGGTAGAATTCTGATGTGAAGCCATCTGGTCCTGGACGTTTCTTTCTTCTTTTCTTTCTTTCTTTCTTTTTTTAATTAAATCATAGCTGTGTACATTAATGTCATCATGGGGTACCATGAGGACTTTTCTTTTTGGGGAGATTTGGTATAGTTGATACTATTTCAGAACTTGATACAGCCATACCTCAGGCATACCCTTTGCTCATGGGGCCTACGTTTCCATCCCAGATCTGTTCTGCCTGCGGCTGCCAGTGGAGTAGAGCCCCAGCTCCCTCTGGTTGCTGAGAGAGATGGGAAGTGTTTCTCTGAAATATCACCAGGGGTGTGAGCCCTATTGTTCCTGCTGCCCCCCCACCCCCCACTGTGCTGTGCCCCAAGGCACTGTTTGTCCCTCTCCCATGTGGCTCCCTGCACCACAGTTCCTGCTTTACACCCAAGCCACTGATTCAGCACAGACTTGTAACAGCCCATGCCTTGTCCATACCTCTTGAGAAAATGTCCAAGAATCTGGAGTCCATGGGGGACAGGCTTCCAGAACTCGGGGTGGGAGTGGAGGGGAGTGCTGGGAGTTCAGAATTGCAGGTAGAGTATATGTTCAGTTTTATGCTTAGCGGGAGAGTGCCATGCCACATTAGTGGGTCCTCTTTGGGGAAAGAGATCTGGTTTTTAGTGGCTCTCTCCCATGGTATAGAATAAGAAGAAATCTGAATTTTGCTTGCTTTTTTGTTGAAAGTACACTGTGAGCTGTTCTCATGGGGGAGGAGACTCCTGTCCGCTTGGCGATGGGTTTTGTGCCTGTTGTTTGTTTCCTTGGGGTTGCAGCTCACCTCAGCAGGGGTGATGTGTGCTCTTTAATCTCCTGTCTTGGATCAACTCCAAACCATCAGGTTACTTGCTAAACTTCTGTCCTTTAACTCTCCTTCTGGACAGGAGCCTCTGTGGAAAGCTGGCTCCAGTCAGTCATCTTGCCTCCTTCCCCATTGCTTAGTTTTATCTTTTGAATCTTTGCAAGATGAGAAACTAAGGACATAATGCCCTTCACAGTAGCTTCAAGGAAAATGAAATACCTAGGAATATACCTAACAAAAGAGGTAAAGTAAATATATAAAGAAAATTATAAAACTCTAAGAAAATGCCATGAAGGCTATGTTGAACAGTTTGATGAGAATATTTCAGATTGTATATGAAACCTTGATTGTACCCCTTGATTGTACCCCTTGCTCATTGTACCCCTTGATTGCACTAATGTACACAGCTATGACTTAACAATAAAAATAAATTAATTAAAATAAAAAAGAAATAGGAGAAGATATTAACAAATGGAAGAACATACCATGCTCATGGCTGGGAAGAATCAACGTTGTTAAAATGTCTATACTTCCCAAAGCAATCTACAGATTCAATGCTATCTCTATTAAAATACCAACATTGTAATTTCAAGACTTGGAAAAAATAATTCCTCATTTTGCATGGAACCAGAAGAAACCCCATATAGCTAAGGCAGTTCTTATTAATAAAAAGAAAAGCCAGGGGCATCAGCTTACCAGAATTTAGGCTGTACTACAAGGCTGTGGTGATCAAAACAGCATGGTATTGGCACAAAAATAGAGATGTAGACATATGGAACTGAATAGAAAACCAGCAGATGAAACTAACATCTTACAGCCACTTAATCTTCGATAAACCAAAGAAGAACATACACTGGGGGAAGAATTCCTATTCAATAAATGCTGCTTGGAGAACTGGATATCCACATGTAAAATACTGAAACTGGACCCACACTTTTCTCCACTCACAAAAGTTGATTCAAGATGGATAAAAGACCTAAATTTAAGGCATGGTGAAAACACTTGAAAATATCAGCTTGGGGAAAGACTTTATGAAGAAGACTTCTGTGACAATTGCAACAACAAACATAAACAAATAGGACTTAATTAGACTGAAAAGCTTCTGCACAGTTAAGGAGACAACAACCATAGCAAATAGACAATCTACACAATGGGAAAAGATATTTGCATATTTTGAATCTGACAAAAGTTTGATAACTAGGATGTACAGAGAAGTCAAATTAATCAACATGAAAAAAGCCAAATCCCATATATCAATGGGCAAGAGATTTGAATAGAATCTTCTCTAAAGAAGACAGACGTATGGCTAACAAACATATGGAAAAAATGCTCATTGTCCCCAATTATTAGAGAAATGCAAATCAAACCCACTCTGAGGTATCATCTAACCCCAGGGAGAATGGCCCACATCACAAAATCTCAAAACTGTAGATGCTGGCGTGGATGTGGAGAGAAGGGAACACTTTTACACTGCTGGTGGGACTGTAAACTAATACAACTTTTTTGGCAGGAAGTATGGAGAACCCTCAAAGAACCCAAACTAGACCTCCCATTTGATCCTGCAATCTCATTACTGGGCATCTACCTGGAAGAAAAAAAAATCCTTTAACCATAGGACACTTGCACTAGACTGTTTATTGCAGCTCAATTTACAATGGCCAAAATGTAGAAACAGCCTTAATGCCTCCCAACCCAGGAACGGATTAACAAGCTGTGGTATATGTATACCATGGCATACTATTCAGCCATTAAAAAGGGAGACTTTACATCTTTTGTATTAACTTGGATGGAGGTAGAACGCATTATTCTTAGTAAAGCATCACAGGAATGGAGAAGCAAGAATCCTGTATACTCAATTCTAATATGAGGACAGTTAGTGATCTAGTACACAGTGGGGGGGAGGGGGAAGGGGAGATTAAAGAGAAGGAAGGAGGGAGGGGTGGGGGTGGGGTCACAGTGTGTGCCACACCTTTTGGGGTCAGGAAACTGTGGTAAGAGGAACTTTACCTAATAAATGTAATCAATGTAACCTGGTTCAAAAAAAAAAAAAGGAAAGAAAAAGAAAGAAAAAAATCAATTAGGACTTAATTTATGGCCTAACATATGGAAAATGTGCCAGGAGCACTGAGAAGAATGTGTTTAATAAACAAAAACAAAAACAAAAACAAAAACAAAAAAGAGGCCCATGCAACCAGGGACTCTGAGTATAGGTTTCATTCATTTCTTAGATAAATTTGTTCCTGAAGGCTTTTCAAATTCTTTTCCGAACAAGAAGGGGAGAGTGGTCCAAAGAGAGGGGAGGGAGGCCAGAAGGGCAGGGAGGTCATTCTTAAGTTACTCACACAGATTTTTATGAGGAAGCTATTCCTTCATATGTTGGGAAAATGTTCATGCTTCTAACACTAACATTTACTGGGTAAATAGAAATGTTACATCATGTTGAATTAGATTTGAAATAAGTAAGACAGTTTCGGTGTTTGCCTTTGAAAGGTTTAGAGTCTGTAATTTCCATAGATTTTAAGTCTGAAAATTAGGAGTTCAACTACATATACCTTAATTTTTTCTTTTCCTTATTCTTAAACATTTTAGGTAAAATTTACAAAAAGTGGAATGCATGCATTAAGAGTGCAGATCAGTGAGCTCTGACAAATGCAGAGCTCTGTAGTCCTTAGCCCTCTCAAAATATATTTTTATCATCCCCTAAATTTTTTCCTGCCACTTTCTACTCAACATTCTCCTCCCACCTTAAGGCAATCATTCTTTTGATTTGTATCATCGTAAGTCTTACCTGCTCTTGGGACTTCATGTAAACAAAATTATATATACTCTTTTTTGTGTGTCTAATTTATTTTGCTCAAAGTAATGTTCCTTAAATTTACTTATGTCTGTATCAAATGTCCATTCCTTTATATTGATGAGTGGGGTTTCATTGCATATCCCTTGATTTGTTTATTCCACATCCTGTTGGTGGAGACTTGGGTGGTTTCAGATTTTGGCTCTTGTACATAAGGCTGCTATGAAAATTTTGTGCAAGTCTTTTGTGAATCATGTTTTCCATTCTCTTGGGTGAATATTTAGGGCAGAATTGCTGGGTCAAAGGGCAGGTATACATTTGACTGCAGAAAACACTGGCAGCCTTCATTCCTCCTTCAGTAGAACATGGTATTAATTCTTTAGTTCTTCTAAAGCACTTGGGGTCCTCAGAGGAATGACTCTATTAAAGCAAGAATGATTATTAATTAAAGTTTGTGACAAAGTATGCAATTTTTATGTCAGAAATTTCATCTCTATAAAGAGTTGTTTTAATTACCTAAAATTAAATTTAGTAATTACCAAAGCATCCCTGAAGACTTAAAGGTCAGTGTACTTCACATAACATCTTGGAGAATTCCTTTAAAAAAGAAATCATACCAGTCAGGGGCCAGTGAGGAAAAAAGTCACATAGTAATTTTAACAGAAAGAATGCAATGTAAATAATTATTAACTAGGTATAAAGTTATCAGCCAGGTAACTGAAGAGAAAAAAATAGAACAGTTAAGTGTCATAGAAGTAGCAATTACAGAAGCATCCACCTGTCCCTGAGTATGGAGGAAAAGGGAAGAAAGGCTGGAATTACTAAAATGTAGTACTATAGGGCTGCAGTTCAGCCTGTAGGGGCACTACGTGGCTGGAGTTGAGGTCTTGGGACAGGACTGGGTGACAGGGGTGGGGGACATCATGACGGGGGTCTGCACCCTGTGGCCTGTAGATGAAGCCCAGCCCACTGCCTGTATTTTGTATAGTCTGTGAGTTAAGAATGATTTTCACATTTTTAAGTGGTTGGAAAAAAAATCAAAATTATAATTATATTAGTTTCCTAGAGCTATTGTAAAAAAGTGCCACAAAAAGGGAGGCTTAAAACAACAGAAATTTGTTCTCTGACAGATCTGGAAACTAGAAATACAAAAGCAAGTTGCCAGAGGGGCTCTGCTCCCACTTAGACTCCAGGGAGGAGCCTTCCACGCGGCTCTGGTTCCTGGTGGTGGCTGTGGATCTTGGGCATTCTTCCCCCTAGCTGTGGCCTCCGTTTTCACATAGTCTACTCCTCTTTGTGTGTCCACTTCTTCACCCAGGGTTCTCCTCTGTAACCACACCAGTCACACTGGGTTATGGTCACTTCATGACCTCATTTAAACACTATCGGCAAAGATCTTATTTCCAAATGAGATTCCATTCACAGCAGGGGGGTTTGCACTACAGCATATGCTCTTGAGGGACGCAATGTAACCCATAACAATAATAGTATTTTCTGACATATGAAAACTATAAAAAAATCTAAATGTCAGTGCCCACAAATAAAGTCATACTTGCCATGCTTATTTATTCAAATATTGTTTATAGCTGCTGCAAGGGCAGAGTTGAGTCGTCGCTACAAAAATGGATGGCCTGCAAAGCCTCAAATATTTACTGTATGGTCCTTTATAGCAAAAGTTTGCTGATGCCTGTTCTATGTGACTAGTTTGGAAGTACTGGAAAAAAAGCAAATTGGTTTCAGCTGCTGCTCCTGGAAGGCTTGCCCTTGTTAGGTGAAGAAGATATATTATTGTAGGATGCTCGGAGAGGCCTGAAAAGGAAGCCCATAGGAAGCAGAGGAGAGGAGGAGGACTCTTCATTCCCCTCCTGTCTTTTGGTATCTTTGTGTTGCCTGGTGTTGGAGCTGAAGTGGGAAGAAGATGAACAGGCACAACTGTAGTGGAGTTCCGGCTCCGGAAACATGAAAGTATCACTACACCTTGTAGACTTGAAACTAGTATAAATATCTTATGTATTTATAGATAAGAAACTAAATAAATGTATTTATATATAACTATACTTACATTTACATATATATAGAAACTAAAACTATCATTTTTGAGCTCATTGTAGATTCACATACAGTTTTACGAAATAACAAAGAAATCCTACATATCCTTACTCACTTTCCTCTATCTTTCAGAACTTTAGTACCATATATCATTATGACCAAGATATTGACATTCATACAGTCACGATGAAGAGAATTTTCATCACAAGGATCCTTTTGTGGTTCTTTTGTGAATAAATCTTTCCTTCCTTCTTCCCAATTCCCCTACCCCATTCTTGGCTCTTCGCAATCACTAATCTGTTCTCCATTTCTATTATTGTGGTATTTCAAAAATGTTATCTAAATGGAATAATATGGTACGTGACCTGTGGGATTGGCTTTTGTGACTTAGCCTAATTCTCTGGAGATCCATCCAAGTTGTTGCACGTCTCAATAGTCCATCCCTTTTCACTGCTGAGTCGTATTGCATGTATGGATATACCAGGTTTTGTAAAGCCATTCCCCTACTGAAGGACATCTGAGCTGTGCTTAGTTGTAGGTTATTGTAAATAAAGTAGCTAAACATATACAGGTACAGATTTTTGTGTGAATATATGCTTTCTTTTCTCTAGAGACTAGAGAAAAGACTAGAGGCTTCAATGTCTGGGTTATATGTAGTTGCCTTTTTTTTTACTTGATAAACTGCCAAACTGATCTTCAGAGTGAGGATAGCATTTTACATTCCTGCCAGCAACATATGTGTGAGTGACCCAGTTTCTCCAAATCCTTGCCAGTGTTTGGTGTTATTACTATTTTTTTCTTTTGCCTTTCTGATAGACGTGTAATGGTATCTCATTGTGGTTTTAGTTTACATTTCCCTAATAGCTAATGATGTTAACTGTCTTTTAAGGGGCTTATTTGCCATCTGTATATCCTTTTCATTAATATGTCTGTTCCTGTCATTTGCTCATTTTCTAATTGGACTTTGTATTAAGTTTGAGTTGTTTATTTTAGATTCTAGTCTCTTGTCAGATATATGGTTTACAAATAATTCCCCCAATCTATATAGCTTGTATCTTCATCCTTTTAATATGGGTCTTTCACAGAGCAAAACTTTTTCATTTTGATGGAATCTAATTTATCCATTTTTTTTCCTCTTCTAGATCATATTTTGGTCTTAAGTTTAAGATTTCTTTGTCTAGTCCTAGGTTCTGAAGAGTATCTCCTATAGGTTTTTTTTCCCTAAATATTTTATAGTTTCACATTTTTATTTAAGTGTTTAATACTTTTTGAGTTAATTTTGGTTTAATGTGTGACGTCTAGACTGAAGTTCATCTTTTTGGCCTATGCATATCTAATTGCTGTAGCTCTGTTTTTGAAGAAATTATCCTCCCTCTGTTGAGTTGCTTTTGTACCTTTGTGAAAAATAACCTGGCCATATTTGAGTGGGCCTGTTTCGGGTTCTACATTCTGTTCCACGGATTTATATGTCTGTTTCATCCCCAGTACCATACAGTCATGATTACTATAACTATATATAATAATAAGTTGAAATCAAGTAGACTATTTCTGCTTGCTTTACTCTTTATTTGTTTGTTTTGAGACAGGGTCCCACTCTGTTGCCCAGGCCAGGCTACAGTGTAGTGGCATCATCATAGCTCGCAGCAACCTCAAACCCCTAGTCTCAAGTGATCCTTCTTCGGCCTCTCAAGCAGCTGGGACTACAGGCACATACCACCTTCCCTGGCTAATTTTTCTATTTTTTATAGAGTTAGGGTCTTACTATGTTGCACAGTTTGGTCTCAAGCTTCTGGCCTCAAACGATCCTCCCACCTTGACCTCTCAAATTTCCAAGGTTACAGGTGTAAGCCACCACTCCAAGTTCTTCTTTTTTCTTTTTCAAAATCGTGTTAACGATTATAGTTCTTTTGTCTTTCAAGGTAAATTTTAGAATAATTTTGTCTATATCTACAAATGATCTTACTGGAATTTTGTTTTATTTATTTATTTATTTTTATTAAATCATAACTGTATACATTGATATGATCATGGGGCATCATACACTCGCTTCATAAACCATTTGACACATTTTTATCACAGTGGTTAACATAGCCTTTCTGGCGTTATCTCAGTTACTGTGCCAAAACATTTACATTCTACATTTACCAAGTTTCACAAATACCCCTGTAAGATGCACCACAGGTGTGATCCCACCAGCAGAAGCTTTTTCTGCATCAATTGAGAGAATCATATGGTCTTTGTTTTTTAATTTGTTTATGTGCTGAATTACATTTATAGATTTACGTATATTGAACCAGCCTTGACACCCTGGGATAAAACCAACTTGGTCATGATGTATAATTTGTTTGATGTGTTGCTGGATTCTGTTTGTTAGGATCTTGTTGAATATTTTTGCATCTATATTCATTAGTGATATTGGTCTATAATTTTCTTTTCTTGTTGGGTCTTTTCCTGGTTTGGGGATCAGGGTGATGTTTGCTTCATAGAACGTGTTGGGTAGTCTTCCTTCTTTTTCTACATTTTGGAACAGGTTGAGTAATATAGGTACTAATTCCTCTTTAAAGGTTTGGTAGAATTCTGACGTGAAACCATCTGGTCCCGGGCTTTTCTTTTTAGGGAGGTTTTGTATAGTTGATGCTATTTCTGAACTTGATATGGGTCTGTTCAACATTTCCACTTGATTCTGGTTAAGTCTTGGAAGGTGGCGTGCTTCCAAGTATCGGTCTATTTCCTTCAGATTTTCATATTTCTGAGAATAAAGTTTCTTGTAATATTCATTAAGGATTTTTTTGATTTCTGATGAGTCTGTGGTTATTTCGTCTTTGTTGTTTCTGATTGATGATATTAGAGATTTTACTCTTTTTTTCCTGATTAGGTTGGCCAGAGGTTTATCTATTTTATTGACCTTTTCAAAAAACCAGCTTTTTGATTTATTGATCTGTTGTATTATTCTTTTGTTTTCAATTTCATTTAATTCTGCTCTAATTTTGGTTATTTCTTTTCTTCTACTGGGTTTGGGGTTGGACTGTTCTTCCTTTTCCAGTTGCGTGAGATGTCCCATTAAGTTGTTAACTTCCCCTCTTTCCGTTCTCTTGAGGAAGGCTTGCAGTGCTATAAATTTCCCTCTTAGAACTGCCTTTGCGGTGTCCCAGAGGTTCTGATAGTTTGTGTCTTCATTGTCATTTTGTTCTAAAAAATTGGCGATTTCTTTCTTAATCTCATCTCTGACCCAGCTATCATTCAGCATAAGGTTATTTAACTTCCATGTTTTTGTATGGGTATGCAGATTCCTGTTGTTACTCAATTCAAGTTTTATTCCATGATGGTCCGAGAAGATGCATGGAATAATTTCTATTCCTTTAAATTTACTGAGGTTAGACTTGTGACCTAAAATGTGGTCAATTTTGGAGTAAGTTCCGTGGGCTGATGAGAAGTATGTGTATTCAGTTTTGTTGGGATGAAATGTTCTGTAGATGTCTGCTAAATCTAAATATTGGATGGTTAGGTTTAAATCTAAGATTTCTTTGCTCAGCTTCTTTCTGGAGGATCGATCCAACACTGCCAAGGGAGTGTTGAAATCTCTGACGATTATGGAGCTGGAGGAAATCAAGTCACTCATGTCTGTTAGAGTTTCTCTTATAAATTGAGGTGCATTCTGGTTGGGTGCATAGATATTAATAATTGAGATCTCATCATATTGAGTATTACCCTTAACAAATATGAAGTGACCATTCTTGTCCTTCCTTACTTTTGATGGTTTAAAGCCTACTGTATCTGCAAATAAAATTACCACACCTGCTTTTTTCTGATTACCATTTGCCTGAAATATGGATGACCATCCTTTCACCCTGAGTCTGTATTTGTCTTTTAAGTTGAGATGTGACTCTTGTATGCAACAAATATCTGGCTTGAGTTTTTGTATCCAGTCAGCTAACCTATGTCTCTTTAGAGGACAGTTTAAGCCATTCACATTGATGGAGAGTATTGATAAGTCTGGTGGAATTTTGGGTATCGAGTTTTTCAAAGGTCCAGTGGACATTTTTAATCCTTTCGCCAGTGTGGAAGTTGGAGTTTGATCCGAAGTTTCTGAGTGAGTTTACTTTTGTGGTATAGGATTGGGTTGGTCATTGTGGAGGATAGGTCTGAGAACATCCTGAAGAGCTGGTTTACTTATGGCAAATTTTTTCAACATATGAATGTCATTGAAGTATTTAATTTCTCCATCATAGATGAAACTCAGTTTAGCTGGATACAAGATCCTGGGTTGAAAGTTTTTTTGCTTTAGGAGATTAAAAGTTGATGACCAGCCTCTTCTGGCTTGAAAAGTTTCAGCAGAGAGATCTGCAGTTATTCTAATATTCTTACCTTTGTACGTTATAGTTTTCTTTTGCCGGGCTGCTTTGAGAATCTTCTCTTTCATGTTAACTTTAGTGAAGCTAATTATGATATGTCTGGGGGATGACTTATTGGGGTTGAATCGTGCTGGGGTTCTGAAGCTGTCTGCTATCTGAATTTCAGATTCTCTAGGCATGTCTGGAAAATTTTCTTTCATAATTTCATGCAGAAGGGCCTCTGTGCCCTCGGAGGCGACTTCATCGTTCTCAGAAATTCCTATAATCCTTATGTTGCTTTTTTTCGAATTATCTGAGAGCTCTCTGAGTGAGTGATCCGTTTTTGCTCTCCATTTCTCTTCCTCTTTGAGAGATTGGGAGTGTTCGAAGACTTTATCTTCAGTGTCAGAAATCCTTTCTTCTGCTTGCTCCATTCTGTTACTGAGGGATTCTGCTGTATTTTTCATATCTTTGAGGGCTGTAAGTTCTTGCTTCAGTGTGTCTAAGTCTTTGGTGGTTTTGTCTTTAAATTTGTTAAATTCTTGAGACAATTTTTGAATTTCTCCTCGAATTCCTAATTCCATTTTATTAATCTTGTCTGCAATCCAAATTCTGAATTCGATTTCTGACATCTCAGCCAGTTGTTTATGAATGGGATCTTCAATCACATCTGCCGTATCTTTTCTTGGGGGGGTTGATCTATTCTGGTTATTCATGTTACCAGAGTTTTTCCGCTGATTCCGCCCCATGGTTATTTTACTCCCTTTGGTTTTTCCCCTGGGGTTTTATCGAGGGCCCGTACAGTGTTGTGGCCTGAGAAACTGGGGCCCTGTCTGGTGTGGTGGAGCAAAGTGGTTCTGTCTTGCTTTCAGCTGGTTTCTGTTCGATCCTATTGCAACTTCTACTCTGGCTTGAAGTCTCAACTGTGTGGAAAAATCAGCAATTAAGTCACCCCGCCTGCCCACCTCTGGCCCCAGTTGGAAAAGGAGAATCAAACCTTCCTACAATCGCACACCCAGGGCACCGCCTGAAAAGTCCTCAGTCTATTAGCCCAGTTCAAAAGGTCCAAATCAGCTGTCTCAATCGGCACTTGTTTCGGGTGGGAGAGTTCAAGAGGTCTCTGGGAACTGGATCACAGGGCCCTGGTGACTCCTCTGACACGGCTCACCCCAGTGCATCGTGGAGTCAGGAGGAGCCACCCAGCAAACAGAGCAGTCTAGGAAGGTTGACGTCTCCTTCCCAACTTTGCCCCTCCGCCGGACCCAGTCACTGGTATCTCTGCAGATGGCTAACCCAGTTGCCTGCAGTGAACAGACAGTCCAGGGGTTTGCACCTGCCTGAATCGCAAGGAAGTCTGCCAGGCCCCCGCAGACTGCTGCTATCTAGCAGGAGGAGATGGGGCCTGACATCTTTGAGTGTTTGATGCAGGTGATGGGAAGGAGGTGTTCACTCAGGCTTAGCCCCGTCCCTGATGGATGCTGGTAACAGAACAGAACAGAACAGAATAGAACAGACAACTTTGCGGGGTTCTGTCTCTGTTCCTGTCGAAATCGCCTACAGAAGACGGGCTGTTTTGAGTTCAAACGTCTTTGCTGCTGGAGGAGATTTGCGTTCGAACACCTCTCTGGGTCGGCCCCGCCCTGGAAGCTTCCCGGGTTTGTGAGCCGTGTCAGGAAATCCCCTGCTCACCGGTGGCCTCCTCTGGTTGCCCAGGGAGACAGGGGGTGTGGCCTCAGAATATCCAGAAGTGGGCGTTCTGTCGTTAAAGAAAAAACGGCTGTTGATCTACCTCCAGGGAACTGCTGCTCTGGTGTGGGCACTCAGGCGACCCTTTTCTCCTCTGTCCCGCGCCCCAGAGTCAGCACTGAGCAGCCGCAGTTTGTGCTGGGTCCACACCCCTCAAGAGATCCCCCAAGAATCAGAACTCTTGGGGGATGGGCCCCCAGACCCCGATTCGGAGTGGGGGGAGGAAGCTAGAGTTTCATTCAGTTTTACGCAACACTACGGCCCGGGGAGGGCTCCTGCACTGCACTGCAGGGAAATGCCGCCAAGGCTTGATTTCCCCTCAGCAGAGTGCCCTCTCTTCGCTCACGTGTCCCAGAGTCAGCGCTGACCTGAAGCAGCTCAGGCACTCCCCTTGAGAAATCACCCAAGGATCCGAACTCCTGGGGGATAGGCCCTCAGACCCCGAGTGAGAGTAGGGGCTCTCAGCTCTCAGCGGGGAAGCTAGAGTCTTATTCAGTCTTGTGCCTGCCCCGTAATATTGCCTGGGGAGGGTTGGTGCACTGCACCGCAGGGAAGTGCCGCCAAGGCGTGACTCCCCTTCAGCCCGGTGCCCTCTCCTCACTCGCGTGCCTCAGAGTCAATGCTGACCAGTCGCAACTCAGGGACTGTCCACTCCCCTAGAGAAATCACCCAAGGATCCGAATTCCTGGGGGACAGGCCTCCAGACCTCAGTGGGCGGGAGGGGAGCACCGGGGATTCAGGGTTGCTGGCAAAGGATTCCCAAAGTTTTATTCAGTTTTATGCCCGGCAGGAGAACGCCACGGCACCCCAGTAGGGGAGGTAGGTCCAGTTTTTAGAAGGTCTCTCCCTGGAGTGTAGTGGGAGGGCCTTTAATTTCTGCCCGCTTGTTCAATTGTGGGGCTCTTGAGCCAGTCTCATGGGGGAGGGGGACTCCCGTCCGCTTGGTGGTGGATTTTGTACCTTTTGTTTGTGTCCTTGTGATCACAGCTTGCCTCAGCGGTGTTGATGTGCGTTCTTCAACCTTCTCTCTTGGTGAGGCTCAAGTCCACAGGATACTTACTAAATTCCTGTTCCTTAACTCTCTTTCTGGACGGGACCCTCTGTTGAAAGCTGGCTTCAGTCCGCCATCTTGTCTCCCCTCTCTTACTGGAATTTTGATAGAAATTGCATTCAACCTACATGCCGAGAAGTCTGTGAGCCAGGATTTAGCTTTTGACAGAATTGATTTGCCCGTGACCTTTTCCATTGTTTATTTGCCTACATTAATATTCATGAGGACACACAGGCCAGTGTGTGTGCATGTGTGTGAGAACATGGCAATTCAGTGTCTCTCTGGAGATAGAGTCAGGCATAAACAGCTCAGTGAGGGTTCAGGGGCCCAGGTGATAAAACTGCCAGATAGAACCTTTAGATGCAGCCACTTTGATGTGGCCAATTTAGTTGAGGTAATTTGATGCAGCCCATTTAAAACACAGCATCCCCGTCTCATTGCCAACTTCTATTAGCAATGGATACCCCTGTGTCATTCCTAACCCCCATTCATGGGGGATTTTTGCTTTTAAATGGGGTTTTGTTTTTGTATTTACTAACATTTTTGTCCCATATATGATGTTTTAAAATTAATTAAAAAATCGAATAGGGAGTACATTTACGTGGATAAAAATATCAAAACAGGCTCAGTGCCTGTCAGCTCTGTGGCTAGGGCGCCAGCCCCATACACTGGAGCTGGTGGGTTCCAACCCAACACAGGCCTGCAAACAACAATGACAACTAAAATAGCTGGGCGTTGTGGCAGGTGCCTGTAGTCCCAGCTCCTCGGGAGGCTGAGGCAAAAGTATCGCTTGACCCCAAGAGTTTGAGGTTGCTGGTGAGCTGTGACACCATGGCATTCTACCAAGGGTGACAAAATGAGACTCTGTCTCAAAAAAAAGAAAAATCGAAACAGTATATAAAGAAATGCACTTTGCATTCTTACACTTACTGCCTTTATATTCAATCTGTCTCATGCCCAAGAAGTAACCACTTTTTGTTTATCATTCCAGGGAATGATCTGCATATATTTTTCACATGTACAAGTAGGGCATTTACTTTAAAAAACTATCTTTGAAAATGTAAATACATGAAAATTTGACTTTTTTTTTTACTTTGTCCAACAGTAGGTATGGTCTATGACCTCAGTTTGTTCTTTTTTTTTTTAACAAAAAAGTTTATAATAATATATCTTGACAGTTAAACCTTCATTTAAAAAATTTTTGTTAAAACTTTTTGAATTTTGGAAGTTTTTCTTACTTTCTTACTTTCCATATAATGATATTGTTAAATCAATTTATTTAATTTTGGGGATTGAAGGCTCTTCATAAATCCTACACTCTTACTCCTTTGTTCTGAAGACTTGTTGAGATGAAGAGAAGGAGCTTGTTCAGAGCCACAGGGCCAGTTTGTGGCAGAGCCCGGACTGCAAAAGAGCCTCAGGCTAGGGCTGCCCTCTGCCTATACCCTCGAAAACACTCATTGCTGGTTGATGATTCAGCCATTACCACGGCTGAAATCCACTGGAAAAATGTTTCTGCCATTCATCTCAATCCTCTGCCAGTCATGAGGTTCATCCTTTATAAATGAGGATTTCTTTTCTTTGCTGACAGTTTCGTGATTTTAGTTGTTTCTGCTCTCTTAGCATTTGCCCAGTTCCATGATTAATTCTCCAATTGGCGACCTCTTAGACTGGAGTAATATCTTGCCAACCAGAATGAGCAAGTGAATAATTGAAATTTTTATTAAGAATGGAACTTCTTTATCATATTATATTTATTATATATGATAGTTTCAACTTTCAGTCTCTTGTCAAATGCATTCTTTCTCATTATCTCCTCTATTTAATGTTTAATTCAAATGGCCGGTCTTCAGTTCTTAGGGAGGAAAATGTTAGTGTGACTCTGAAACAGTACTAACACCCCTTTGCAAGCAGTTCTTGGCTTGTATTAATGTAGTAGTCTGACCCCTAGTGGTTACAAGAGACATCTGCACTGCTTATTGTAGGAGCAAATGTTGACTGGATTTTCTGAAAAGTGAGTATCAGGCAATACATTTCTCCCTGAAAATAACTAACATAAAAATAAAAGCAAAATTATGAGTTCAGAGAAGAAATAATTAAAAATGAAAGTTCAGATAAAATTATGTTTCTATGAAAATAATTTCTAAATTGATATTTTTACTAAATTTTAGTCATGCTTCACTTATAAATGCACTTATATTCCAAGAATCTATTCTATGTTATTTATTGAAAATGAAAACTTATTTCTTCTCCAAAATAAATGTTTTGTCATTGTCCCAGAATAGCCCTTTCGAGTCTGCTGTAGCATTGAAATCAAATTTAGAGCTGGATGAGATTTTTGTGCTCAGAAGATCAGAGAACCAGAAAGGGTTGGTCACAAAGTGAAGTCCCAGAGTGAATTATCAGCAAAGCTAACTAACCTCTGTCTTTCATGAGGCCCTCAGGAAGTCCACGTCACAGCAAGAGTCCAGCCTGGCCTTGATTCTTGGGATCTGGGAGGCAAATCTGTGCTGCAGGAGACATAAAGAGGGCTTTGAGAGTGTAGGTCCTGGAAGGAAAAGCTGTAAAAATTATAAATGTAACATGTACTTGCTGTAATATATCTAAATAGAATTATATAAAGTAAAAATTAACCCCCCTTACCAGCCTGAGTTCCCCCAGACCTACAGTTTAGAAGTCTTCACTTTGACGTGAAACCACCCGATATTTTTCTATGAGTGCGTGTGCACACACATGCTTTTTTCATATGCGTTCGTATGTATCATTCCATAATTTGAGTTCTTCACTTAAAAGAATATCTTGGACATCTTTCCAAGTTAGTATGGTCTTATTATCTGCTTACCTCCCGTTTTAATGTAAGGATGTGACCTAATTTATTACTTCTCCTCAAATTAATGTACATTATGTAGGTGTTTAAAAGTATTTTCTTAGTACTTTAATGAACATCTTTGAACATTTAACTGCAGACTTATACAAGCATACACATGGGGCAACTTCCATTAAAATAAAATTTTAGGTGAAAGCTTTACATAATTATAATTTTGAATGTATACAAGCACATTTTCAAAAATGATATTCTCCCACCTCCCTTTCTTCACTTTTTCCTTGTTCCTGTGCCCTCCCACCCTGTCCTTTCTGCACACTTAGCTTTTCTTTTGTGAAAAGAATGAATGCTTGCTATGAATTCCCTTTTCTCTGTGTAAAAGTACTGT
This sequence comes from Nycticebus coucang, assembly GCF_027406575.1. Classification (NCBI taxonomy): domain Eukaryota; kingdom Metazoa; phylum Chordata; class Mammalia; order Primates; family Lorisidae; genus Nycticebus; species Nycticebus coucang. Next base: position 28,989,508 of record NC_069785.1, on the reverse strand, counting down.
CACTTTTCCACGCTCCCTTGCTCTTCACGCCCCTCAGACATCTGAGGAAGGTGCATCCTTCCCACCACCACCTGTCCACGGCTATCACATCCCTTCTTATTCTTTCTAAGACCTTCTTCTGCCAGTTATTCTTTTAATTCTTTTTTCATCTCTTATTGGCTTCTTTGTTTCTCCCTGATTTATAAAATTGTCTCCCCTATCCGAAACCATGCTTTCCAAAGTCTATCTTCTAACATTTGTTTTAGGAGGTACTCACTGAAAAAAAGGAATCATTTTGTCAAATAAATTAGAGTCATGCTCTACACTATCCTCTCACTTTTGGACACTTATAATAACTTACTTTAGCTTGGTAAAGTTTCTGCGTAGTTCTGCAATATGGAAAACAAACCTGTTTGTCTTTGCTTACTCAGTGTATCTCCAAACTGTTTTTATTTTTTTTATTTATTAAATCATGACTAATGTACATTAATGGGGCACAATATACTGAATTGATAAGCAATGTGGAATGCTTACATTGAACTGATTAACGCAATCAGGACCTCATTTGCTTATTTGTTGTGGTAAGACATTTATACTCTATTCTTACTAGTTTTGAAATGTACCATTGTATTATGCACCTTAGGTGAAGTCCTACCAAATACCTCCCTCCTTCCAGCCTTCCCCCTCCCTTCCTCTCTCCCTCCTCTGTCCTCTTTCTTTTTGGACTATAGTTATGTTTTATCATAAGACTCACCCTTCTTTTCCTTCCCTCTTCTGTGTTGTTTGTTAATTAATTAATTAATTAATTAATTTATTGAAACAGAGTCTCACTTTGTTGCCCTTGGTAGAGTGCTGTGGGGTCATAGCTCCAAGCAACCTCAAACTCATGGGCTCACTCTTGCTTCAGCCTCCTATGAATGAGAATGTATATTTGTCTTTCTGTTCCTAGCTTATTTCACTTAACATAATGTCCTCTAGTTCCATCCATGTTGCCTTGAATCACAGGATTTCATTCTTTTTTTATGGCTGGACAGTATTCCATTCTGTATATATACCATGTTTTCTTCATTCATTCATCTGCTGTTGGACACCTCTGTTGATTCTGTATCTTGGTATTGTGAAAAATGCTACAATAAACATGGGTTGCAGATGTCGTCTTTGATATATTGATATCCTTTCTTTGGATAAATGCTGGACCATGTGGTAATTCTATTTGTAGTTTTTTTGAGGAACCTCCATACTGTTCTCCATGATGGCTGTACTAGTCTGCATTCCCACCAACAGTGTGTAAGAATTCCCTTCTCTGCATCCCCATGAGCATTTGTTATTTTTTAGTCTTTCTGATAAAAAATATTCTAACTGGAGTTACAGGACACTTCACTGTGGTTTTAATTTGCATTTTCCTGATGATTTGTGATGTTGAGAATTTTATCATACATATATATACATACATATTTGGCTGTTTATGTCTTATCATGTATATATATTTTGCCATTTATATGTCTTTAAAGCTAAAGTTTTGAAAAGTCTAGAGTATATCATTTTTCTTCACTTTATTTTTTAACTGCTTATTCTCAGATAACCCACTGCGACATGGTCTCCACCCTGAACTTTTGCTGAAGTCCACTGAATTTGTTCTGATTCTCAATGAGTTCTCAATTGCCAAATCAGTTTTTTCTCTTGGATTTCTTGTTAAGAAAACAACATATATCTTTTAGTTTTGTTAAAATAAGGTTTTTGGTTTAACTGCAAATAAACCTTTCTTCCCTGGAGCTCTCCAAGAGCACCAACAGAGTTTACAATTTTCTTCTCAGAGCGGACAGGGATTCAGGCAGTTCAGGGACTAACGTCTTGCTTGCTGAGAGAATGTAAGGCCAGACAGGAGAATTAGTGGTGATTTCTTTGTAAGCTGAGGATGTCTAAATAGTTCTCCTAAAAAAGGAGAACTATTCCAGAACTCAAACACTAGTTCTGGAATCTTCCATCCAACCAGAATGTAAGTTGAATATCCAGGCACTGCGTGGAGCGGTGGTAATGGGCTATCACTGCCCAAATTTACTTTTCAGTGTTTCTTATTTTCAGATATTTTCCAGTTACTTTTTTGGGAGGGAACAGCTGAGTTCTTTTTCCACTTTGGATTTTATTCCTAGGCAAACTTACATTATTTTTGAGTTGGTGAGCTGCCATCATTTGCTCATTGTTACAGAGTCCTGCTTTCCTACAAATGTTTCTGACATGTCTATCTTTGATCAGATGAATGTTTCCGCCACAACAATGGAAGTCAGGGTACACTGGGTCTTGACTGCTTGTTGGTGAGAGAGAGAAGTCCCTGGGCAAGGTGATGTTAGTTATCTGGTGTCAGAGCCATCATGAAGAAGACATGACCTGGGATAGAGTTGGAGCTCAGTGGAGTCTCATGTCAAAGGTAGAAACTGAGTAGAAGCAGAAAAGAAAGTCAGTTGTGAAAATTCATGGTCATCAGTGAAGGTGTAATATCTAGATTCAGATCCAACACAATTATCCTGGATATCCCTGGGCCAGTCTCTCAGATGGAAGGTGAGCAGTTTGTCCTTCCCCTTTCTTGACTGGGAGAAGGCTGTATCATGCTGATCCCTGAATAGTAAATTCCTTTGAGACGATAACCCTCATGTTTTAATCTTCTATGTATTTTTTAAAGCCATTATAACAGCATATCTATTAAATCACCAGTAGATATGCCTGAAGCATGATGCTGGCTTGTACAGGCAGATATCCTTCTCATTATTTTATACCCACAAAGAAGTTAAGTGAGGGCACCTTTTTGTGCAAATTAGTGGAAGAGTTCAGAGTCTAGTGGGTCTTCGGGACATATGATTTGGGTCCCTACCACTCCAACATAGTGGTAGTAAAGCACAGCTGCCTAATGCTATATGTGCAGAGATTATTTCCTGCAAAAGAAATGGGGCTGTGCCAGGGAAAATGGATAGAAATTCAATTTCCCTTTTCTTCTCAATTCCTCCACCTTCCCTATAATAGTCGCATGTTCCTGAACTATCCCTATCTAAAAATCAATCCTATTACCTGACTACTTGGTGGTGTGGGCCATCTAGCATGAAGAAAAATGTCATTAAAGAAAATGGTGGCCTTTAAGGGATTTTTATTGATTTTCAATGGGTTTACTGGTATCCTTAGGCTTTCAAGCAACATTATCTCTTCTTATGAAAATAGATTGTGCTTTGTGTTTTTAATCTGAACTTGCCTAGTGCATGGAAACTGCTAGAGTCATTCCTGATACACTAAATTACCACAAAATTCATACTTAGGGGACACTCTGGATACCTGTAAGGACCAAAGGAAGCTAGAGGAAGAGGAAGAGGCAAAAAATGGGAACTGAGACAAAGAAAAGACTATACAAGGTAGTGATAAATGGAGCCATGCTTAATTACCCCATGTGGAGAAGAGTGATCTTGCTGAGACTCTGAGAGGCCACCTGTGTAGTAAGACTCCCTCTACCACCACTGGGCTCTACATGCTCAGGGAAGGTAAATCTAACTGCCTAAGTTCTCATGAGTGCTGGGAAGAAAAGACTACTCTTTCCTGGGTTCAAAACAGCTCCACTCTGAGATAATCTGTAAAGAGGTGGTAAGAAAAGGGAAAGCACTTCTCTGTTAACTGGAAAGAATGATAAGCCACAGAAAACTCTGGGCCAATGGTCCCAAAGACAGAGACCTGAGAACAGCATCAGTAGAAGACACTGGAGCTGGGGGACCACAGAGCTGTAAGTAGTTGCTTTGATACTTGTTTGATGATCTCTTTCCTTATTCTCCCTCTCCACCCTTGGAGACTCTGAGGAATGGATTTTATTAAGGATCCAGTCTTGGTGAGGCTTAGGGCCATTTCAAATATATATGTAGGCATTTCTGGAAATTTTCCAAACATTTGGAGAGAGGAGACCCTAAGTTAAAAAATCAAGACTTTCTCTTCTATACATAGCTGAGAACGTGGAGCATGGAGACTGGGGTTATGACATGTGTTCTGATGTCTTCCCTGCAAACACAGCCTGAATCAAAGGTGGGTGGAGAATCATCCCGTTGCCCTCTGGTCGCAACCTCAACTTTGTTTTTCCTTGCAAAGATATTCCTGATGTTTACTTTAACCATTTTTTCTATAAAAAAATGTTGAGGAGAAAGATTTATCTATTATTCTGTCTCACCCCTCAATGTTTTTGTCATACTTAGGAATTGAGAAAATAATGTCATAAATTCTATCATGTAGCATTAGAGTCCCCAAGGCCACTCTCCTACATTTTCACCTCTTTTAAACATCTTTATCCAGCTGTACCATTGTCACTTTAAATATAATTTATCCCTTTTCTTCTCAAACTGGCTTCCCTTCATGGCTCCCCTGTCACTATTCATGCCCTTTTATGTCACTGGTCTCCAGTCTTGGAACCTCCATGGTACCAGCACATGGTTATTGAACAAACTGAGTGTCTTAGTGGGTTCAGGCTGGAATAACAATACTATGGACTGGGTGGCTTAAACAATGGAAGTTTATGTCTAACAGTTCTTGAATCTAGGAAGTCCAGAGCCAAGGTGCCAGCAGATGTAGTGCTGGTGAGGGCTGCTTCCTGGTTTGCAGAAGGCTGTCTTCTCATTCTACATTCATATGGAGGGAGAGTGAGAGAGAAATAAAGAGAACCTGAGAGCACTATTGCCTTGGTGTCTCTTCTCTTGAGGGCACTGATCCCACTCATGAGATCTCTGTCCTCATGACCTAATCACTTCCTAATACCATCATATCGGGGATGAGGATTTCAACAGTATGAATTTTGAAGGAACATAAATATTTAGTTCATAGCGGTGAGTTAAAATTTGTGGAAGATACAAAAATGTATATAGACCATTTGCTTTCATAATTTTGATGATAAAATCCATCAGGCATATCTAAGCAGAACAAGTAGCTAAATAACCACTTGCAGTGCAGGTGTGGAGGGGACAATGCTGTGTGCACTACCCAGACTACCCTCTGCAGCAAGACACTCATTCTGCTGGGACTTGGAGCACTGGTTGCTGATGGTTCACCTTGAGTTCCACTCTCAGCCTTAGCATGTGGCCACACACTTACCCCAATAACTGGACAGTTGGGGACAGGGCACCCTTGGCTGTATTTGAAGCAGCTTGGTTGCACCGTGTGAGCTACAGAGTCTCGGAGGGATTGGTATTACAGCTTAACTTCTCCTTCTGCCCATTCTTTCTTCTCTCACTCCTGTACAGGTGTTATTCCTGTGAGACTCCCCACTAAAACGACCACACACAAATCTCAGAGCGTCTCTCCCCAAAAGAACCCAACCCAAGAAAATGCTTATGTTTTCCCTCCACCCTTACTATGTTAAAGCTGGTTAAAATATTTAAAATTTAAAAGTAGATTAAAACTGGCTTAGTCCCTCCTAGCTGATTGCAAGGTGTGGATTTGTACTTTCTTGACCCCAGTCTGCTTTCTCCTGGACTGTTTGAGAACTCAGAGGACTTTCAGAGCCGAAGTAGAAGATACACTATCGCGAGTGGAGCCCCCTCCAAGTTGCTGTTGCTTGCTGCCTCTCTGCTTGCCCCTGGTCCCCCACCTCTCAGTGAGGCTCAGCTTGCTGTCAGGAAATTTGTGGTGAAGCAGGGCCAGTCCCGACTGGGGTGAGCATGATCTGTGGGTGGCTGGACTCCTTAACCAGGGTACTCATCCCTGGTCCTTGTGTCCCCCTCCTCATGCCAATTCTTTCAGCCACACTCAGAGACACTCCCTTCTGAAGCCCAGAGACCCAGAGGCTCTGAAGCTCCCGAATTGTACCCCACCCCAATTCCATCCATCCCAGCCCACTCAACCTAGACTTCTGGGGGGTTTTCATTAAATTATAAATTTATTTGATGTTATATGTTACTAAAATGTTCATGCATTTATAATGACACGTCCAAGAGCATGGAATGAGGGTCCATTTGTTCAAATCTACTTCTGTGTCTTTTATGGTCTTTAACATGCTGACTGCCACACTAGGAGAAGAAATTTTTCCTTGGGGTCACATACTAGCCTATAGATTTTGTTTAAAGAGCTGCCATGCAAATATTCAAGGCAAAATGCTCAAAGAGAAGTTATGATAGTTGAAGAACACAGTCCATCACCGTGTGGCATGCTTAGATGGGGGTTGGATGGAGCAGGGTGACAGGAGGTGGGGGAGATGTGTTGACTGACAGAAAAAATAATGAGCAGAGATTTCACAGCTTCAGGAGGCCCGAGGCTCAAAACAAGCATGAGTTAAACACAACTCATGTGGCAGTTAGTGTGTTGAACATTTTTCCTCAAATTGGTTTTGTTTATATTTTGCTAAGTTTATGTCTAAATAGTTTATTTTGCTATATTCTGCCATGTGAATTTATTGAGTTTTCCATATTATCTTCTTGCTGGCATTTGTTAGGATATATTGATTTTTTTCCTATTTGGCTCTTTCAAAACTTATATATATGCTTTGCCACATATCTGTCTAATCTTTTTACCACTTGTTCAGATAGATCCTACTGGTCCCTCAAGACACATATCTGGTAATACAGCCTCCATGAAATATTTTTTCCCATTTGAACTCTCATTTCTAACCTGCATTAAATGTATTTGTACTTTATAAAAATACTATATTCTACCTTGCATTGTAGTTGTTTATATATTTGTCTTAATTTCTGTCTTAGTTTTTATCTTCTGGAAGACAACGACTTACCTCTTATTTATGCTTCCTTTTCTGTCATGTTAACTCCTTTCCTTCCAAATGGTAGAGAGTTAAACAATATTATTTATGAAATTGAATTAATTCACAAAGAGAAGTTCTGATTAAACCAGAAATATAATTTTCTGAGTGGGTGGTATGTTTGTTCATTCAACAAAAGCTTATTGAGCACCTAGTTCAGGTCAGGCTGGATTCTCTTAGATCACAAAATCTGAAACTTTTCTTTGGAAATTTTTTTCCCTTGAAAATATTAATTAACTTGGGTTTGATCATAGATGGAGAAATAGAAAATATTTCTTAAAAAAGAATGTTTAAAAGAACAATTATGTTGCATCAAACCATTAAATTAGAAACCTCATGGAAAACCAGCTTTATTACACCTGCTAAGGCAATAAAGTCAAGGGCGGGGGTTTATTTTCCCATTTCTTTCTTTCATATATAAATGCATATATATATTTGTTTAGTTTATAAAACATTAAATCTTTCAGAAGATTGAGTTGAGGAAGTTTTTAAGGTGCTCTATAGTTCTACACTGTTCACTGTATCATTTTGTTTGCCTCACTCATCTCCAATGAGTTATTCTGGACAGTTAATAGTTGATTTTTGATTTTTCACTATTCACTATGCTCTACTGGATTCCTTACTATCCCATCAGTGTTATAGGGGATTTATCCTGCTCCTCAGAATTCCTTGTGCTCAAAATCATGTCCTCATTTTTCTCTTTTGGTTTATGTATTTATAGTGATTAGTTGATTTTGTCTCCAGAGTTTTAATTTATCAAAAAATGTTGCCATTTCATATATGAGAAGCCAAATCTTTATTTCAATGATTAATATTTTTCAGAATTAGTTAACTTTATTATTTTTGTAATGAATTGAAATTGAAATTTAGCTTGAGAATCTTTACACAAACAGAAACTATCTCTTACAATAAAATGTCTTAATATTTGTGAAGATCTTAAAAAATAATTTTAAAATATTAATATTTTAATTTATCTCTTTATTCTCTTTAGTAGTTAATGTGGTCTCTTCAGATAGTTTTATTATTTGGTATATTTTTAAATTAAGACCTTGTTAGAAAAGCAAACTTAATTACTTCTTTAGCAAATGAAAATGTTAAAAGATCTTAGGGCGGTGCCTGTGGCTCAAAGGAATAGGGCGCTGGCCCCATATGCCAGAGGTGGTAGGTTCAAACCCAGCCCCCACCAAAAACTGCACCAAAAAAAAAAAAAAAAAAGATCTTAACAAAGAAACTTTTTTTTTCCTCTCGAATTCAGATGAATGATGGCTCCAACTGGACCCAAAGAAACAGCTGTTACTCAGGAGATCACCAGTTTCACAATCAGCATTTAGAGGAGAGAGTAAGTGTTTCTCAAAGTGTGGTCCATGGATCAGAATTTCTTGACGTGAGGACCAATACACACACACACTACAGATGACTCTGCTGCCCACTGCAGTGTGGCAATCATTGAGCTAAGGTTGGTTAGACCCAACTTGAAGATCATTCATTGCTACTTTTCACCAATTGTTAGAACCTGCCCACCTCTCATTGATAGAAGCAGGAATCATTAGCTACAGAGACCTTAGAGATCATCTAGTCCAATGATGTTGTTATTACAGGCAATACCACCAAGATTCATAGAGCTTACCACTCTAGTCCAAGTTCATATGTTAGAGAGGGACAGAAAAACTGAGTTCAAATGGGACTTTTCAGCTTTTCCCAGCTTTTTATAAGAATAGTTACTAGGCCTGGCTCTGCCACTTGGTGGATCCTAAGTCACTAATTTTTCCATTATTTTGTGCTACCACTTACCTTCTCCTTTCCACACTTCCTTAAATACAAAATTGAACAACTAAGTGAATATTCTGGTGTATGCAAGTGACAAACGGTATGTGTCGTTTGCTCTGGCTTTAATTATTTCTCCTTCCTGGTAATGCTAAGTAACTAAGTGTTTTCCCTCAGGGATACTGGAGGAATATGTTATACACAGGGAAAATAGTGTGTGAATGGGAGTTGAGGGACTTAAGTTTAAGTCCTGGTTAGCAAAAAGCACATGTAATGAGCTGCTGCTGCTGCTGTCACTTTTGCTATTGTTTTTAATAACTAAATGCATGACCTTAGGAGAGTCACATCTCTAGATTTTAATTTCTCATTGTTAAAAAAGATTCCTGCTCCTGGCTTTACTGTAAGACTGTATTTTAAAAAGTTAATGAAATGCTTCAAAAAGTTAAAAGCACTAGGTTAAGTTATAATGTTATTGTTAGGATAATTATTACTAAAAGTAATAAATATTTTACTGTAACTCTTCTTAAGACTAAATCATTGATTTTATAATTTTTTTTTTCCAAAAAAGGATTTGTGGTAGCTTCAAAGGGCTTAATAAAATAAAAATAGAAAAATATCAGAATCAAATAAAAAAGGGGAATGGAGGTTAATAGCGTATAGCTTTGCTTATAGGATAGTAAATGGAACATACAGACATTATTTCCTTTATACACTTAGAATGTTCCTTCAAACAGCTGCCACACCTGGGGAGAGACATCTGTTCTACAGTACTTTTTAAAATTGTTTCTTAGATGCTTAAATGAGGGGCACTTGATTGTGACTGAGGTGAACTCTGTGGTATGCTTAGGCTGAGAGGTCTCACGGCTTTGGTTTGTATTCCATTTTCTTCTGAGTGTTAAGTTAGAAGGAGAGTGCTGGATGACGCTTTAATAAACGTAGAACCCAAATCACAGTTTCAATAGTCTTCAAGGAGTAAGGAAAATATATGAGAAATATCTGTTAAAAAAAAAAATCTGCTAGGGAATTCTGGGTGTGGAGCACATGAAGATAACCTTGTGAATATTTGCATGAATTAGAGCTTGGTGAGAAGGAACTGCGGGTGGAGGTGGTTCACACTGAGATCACTTCTTCAAACAGGACATTCTTTCTCTTCAGTGACAGCTGATTAAAAATGAATGGAAAAATAATATGTTGTCATTAGCAGACGATAATTAGGCTGAATCTCCAGGATGTACCTATACAGCTCATGACTGAAATGATTATAGATGGTGTGAGATTTAGACAGAGCAAAAACAATCATTTGAGGTTGAAATGAAGCAGGGTTGATGGTAAGAGCAATTTTGAAAAGGAAGTGAATTGATTGGCTACTAGGTGGAAAGATGGAGGAGAAGAGAAGGCAAAATATGAGATAAAAGTCCCATGACTTAGGGTGGATTAAATGAAGAAAAGAGGTTCAGTGTTTCATGGGGATAGAGACGAAGACATGAGACCTTTTCACTCTACTTCTCTCCTGGGTTTGACAGTCTGTTGTTATATACTTGGAGAGTGGTTATGTATTTCTGTTATATGAATAGAAAATCTCCAATGAAACTTGCTGATCACTTTGGTTATTAAAGAGATCAAATGATGCATTTGGATACTACTGGGAAGCTTTTAACTTTAACAGAAGAAAATGGAAAAGATAGATACTGGAAGAATCTGGGAAGAAAAGGAAAGCACAAGAGTAGAAGGAGAAAGGGTACATTGTGTGATATGACTTTGTGTTACAAGGCCGTAGTACTTTAACCTTAGGATTCAGTAGGTCTGCAACAGCCTGAGAATTTGTATTTCATGTATGTATGTATGTATGTATGTACTCATTCATTCATTTATTTTTTCAATATCCAAGCTTGTGGCTTTCATTTCTAACAAGTTCTCAGATGATGTGGGGCATCTGGTTTGGGGATTACACTTTGTGATCCACTGCTATCAGGGGTTAATTTTACCCTGTTTACGGGAAGATAGTGGGAAAGACAGTTTCTACTTTCTGGTATAGACTCCATTTTTTTCTTTTTTTCAGTTTTTTAACCAAATTTAAAGTAATGTTTGGAACACTATTAAAGGCATTGAACTGCAAATTGAGAGCCCTGAAGACAAACCAGAAGGATTAGCTATCATTACATATGTTCACTGAGAGGCTGAAAAATCACTAAAATGAATCATGGGGCTGCCCTAATACAGGGCTGTGTCTAGTAACAAGTGAGATTATGGGCAGCCATAGTGAAGGTAACTTCTAACATGGTGCCTGCTGGGATGTTAGGTGTAGGAAATAAAAAACTCTTCCTTCCTCCTGTAGGAAACTTGAGCATCTCCTGTAAAAACCGTCAGCACCATCTTCTCCTTTCCTGGCAAAACAGTCAGATTAGTCATGAATGCTTTTAGCTCCAAGAAATGGACATCCTGAACAACACTAGATTCATAAAAAGACATTTATTTTATGTTATTTATTTATTTATTTTTATTAAATCATAGCTGTGTACATTAATGCGATCATGGGGCACCATACACTGGATTTATAGACCATTTGACACATTTTCATCACACTGGTTAACATAGCCTTCCTGGCATTTTCTTAGTTATTGTGTTCAGACATTTATATTCTACATTTACTAAGTTTCACATGTACCCTCGTAAGATGCACCGCAGGTGTAATCCCTCCAATCACCCTCCCTCCGCCCATCCTCCCCCCTTCCTCCCCACCCTCTCCCCCTTCCCCCTATTCTTAGGTTATAGCTTTCACATGAAAGCCATAAATTAATTTCATAGAAGGGCTGAGTACATTGGATACTTTTTCTTCCATTCTTGAGATACTTTACTATGAAGAATATATTCCAGCTCCATCCATGTAAACATCAAAGAGGTAAAGTCTCCATCTTTCTTTAAGGCTGCATAATATTCTGTGGTGTACATATACCACAATTTATTAATCCATTTGTAGATCGATGGGCACTTGGACTTTTTCCATGACTTAGCAATTATGAATTGGGCTGCAATAAACATTCTGGTACAAATATCTTTGTTATGATGTGATTTTTGGTCTTCTGGGTATATACCTACTAGGGGAATTATAGGACTGAATGGCAGATATATTTTTAGATCTCTAAGTGTTCTCCAAACATCTTTCCACAAGAAATGTATTAATTTGCATTCCCACCAGCGGTGTAGAAGTGTCCGCTTTTCTCCACATCCATGCCAACATCTCTGGTCATGGGATTTTGTAATATGGGCTAATCTTACATATTACAAGATTATAATCTTTGAGATGATATCTCAAAGTAGTTTTGATTTGCATTTCTCTGATGATTAAAGATGATGAGCATTTTTTCATATGTCTGTAGGCCGTGTGCCTGTCTTCTTCAGAGAAGTTTCTCTTCAAGTCCCTTGCCCAGCCTGTGATGGAATCACTTGTTCTTTTCTTGCTTATACGTTTGAATTCTCTGTGGATTCTGGTTATTAAATCTTTGTCGGAGACATTACCTGCAAATATCTTCTCCCATTCTGCTTGCTTTATGTACTGTGTTCTTGGCTGTACAGAAGCTTTTTAGTTTGATCAGGTCCCAGTAGTGTATTTTTGAAGCTGCTTCAATTGCCTGGGGGGTCCTCTTCATAAAATACTTGCCCAGTCCAATTTCTTCAAGGGTTTTCCCTGCACTCTCTTCTAGTATTTTTACAGTTTCGTGTCTTAAGTTTAAATCTTTAATCCAGTGAGAGTCTATCTTAGTTAATGGTGAAAGGTGTGGGTCTAGTTTCATTCTTCTACACGTTGCCAGCCAGTTCACCCAGCACCATTTGTTAAATCAGGAATCTTTTCCCCACTGAATGTTTTTAATTGGCTTGTCAAAGATCAAATAACAGTAAGTAGCTGGATTCATCTCTTGGTTCTCTATTCTGTTCCAGACATCTACTTCTCTGTTTTTGTGCCAGTACCAGGCTGTTTTGATCACTATCAATTTATGGTATAGTCTGAAGTCTGGTAGCATGATTCTTCCAGCTTTGTTTTTATTTCTGAGTAATGTCTTGGCTATTCGAGGTTTTTTCTGATTCCATATAAAACGAAGTATTATTTTTTCAAGATCTTTAAAGTATGGCAGTGGAGCTTTAATAGGGATTGCATTAAAATTGTATATTGCTTTGGGTAGTATGGACATTTTAACAATGTTGATTCTTCCCAGCCATAAGCATGGTATATTTTTCCATTTGTTAACATTTTCAGCTATTTTTTTCTTAGAGTTTCGTAGTTCTCCTTATAGAAATCTTTCACGTCCTTTGTTAGGTAAACTCCCAAATATTTTATCTTCTTTGGCACTACTGTGAATGGAATAGAGTCCTTAACTGTTTTTTCAGCTTGACTATTGTTGGTATATATAAAGGCTACCAATTTATGAATGTTGATTTTGTAACCTGAGATGCTGCTGTATTCCTTGATCACTTCTAAGAGTTTTGTAGTAAAATCCCTGGTGTTTTCTAGGTATACAATCATATCATCTGTGCAGAGCAAAAGTTTGATATCTTCTGACCCTCTATGGATACCCTTGATCACCTTTTCTTCCCTAACTGCAATGGCTAAAGCTTCCATGACAATATTAAAGAGCAGTGGAGACAATGGGCAGCCTTGTCTGGTTCCTGATCTGAGTGGAAATGATTTCAATTTAACTCCATTCAATACAATATTGGCTGTGGGTTTGCTGTAGGTAGCCTCTATCAGTTTAAGAAATGTCTCTTCTATACCAATTTTCTTAAGTGTTCTGATCATGAAGGGATGCTGGATATTATCAAAAGCTTTTTCTGCATCTATTGAGAGAAATCATATGGTCTTTGTTTTTTAATTTGTTTATGTGCTGGATTATACTTATAGATTTATGTATATTGAACCAGCCTTGAGACCCTGGGATAAAACCGACTTGGTCATGATTTATAATTTGTTTGATGTGTTGCTGGATTCTGTTTGTCAGGATCTTGTTGAATATTTTTGCATCTATATTCATTAGTGATATTGGTCTATAATTTTCTTTTCTTGTTGGGTCTTTTCCTGGTTTGGGGATCAGGGTGATGTTTGCTTTATAGAACGTGTTGTGTAGTCATCCTTCTTTTTCTACATTTTGGAACAGGTTGAGTAATATAGGTACTAGTTCCTCTTTAAAGGTTTGGTAGAACTCTGACGTGAAGCCATCTGGTCCCGGGCTTTTCTTTTTAGGGAGATTTTTGTATGGTTGATACTATTTCAGAACTTGATATTGGCCTGTTCAACATTTCCACTTGATTCTGGCTAAGTCTTGGAAGGTGACATGCTTCCAAGTATTGCTCAATTTTCTTTAGATTTTCATGTTTCTGAGAATAAAGTTTCTTGTAATATTCATTAAGGATTTTTTGAATTTCTGAGGAGTCTGTTGTTATTTTGTCTTTGTTGTTTCTGTTTGATGAAATTAGAGATTTACTCTTTTTTTCCTGGTTAGGTTGGCCAAAGGTTTATCTATTTTAGTGACCTTTTCAAAAAACCGACTTTTTGATTTATTGATCTGTTGTATAATTCTTTTGTTTTCAATTTCATTTAATTCTGCTCTAATTTTGGTTATTTCTTTTCTTCTACTGGGTTTGGGGTTGGAATATTCTTCCTTTTCCAGTTGCTTGAGATGTCCCATTAAGTTGTTAACTTCCTCGCTTTCCATTTTCTTGAGAAGGGCTTGCAGTGCTATAAATTTCCCTGTTAGGTCTGCCTTTGCGATATCCCAGAGGTTCTGATAATTCATGTCTTCACTGTCTTTTTGTTCCAAAAATTTGCCAATTTCCTTATTAATCTCATCTCTGACCCAGCTATCATTCAGCATAAGGTTATTTAACTTCCATGTTTTTGTATGAGTATGCAGATTCCTGTTGTTACTGAGTTCAACTTTTATTTCAGGGTGGTCCATGAAGATGCAAGGAATAATTTCTATTCCTTTTAATTTACTGAGATTAGACTTGTGATCTACGATGCGATCGATGTTGGAGCATGTTCCGTGGGCTGATGAGACATATGTGTATTCAGTTTTGTTGGGATGAAATGTTCTGTAGATGTCTGCTAAATCCAAATTTCTTTGCTCAGCTTCTTATTGGAGGATCTATCCAACACTGCCAAGGGAGTGTTGAAATCTCTGACTATTATGGAGCTGGAGGAAATCAAGTTGCTCATGTCTGTTAGAGTTTCTCTTATAAGTTGCGGCGTGTTCTGGTTGGGTGCATAAATATTCATAATTGAAATCTCATCATATTGAGTATTACCCTTAACAAATATGAAGTGACCATTCTTATCCTTCCTTACTTTTGTTGGTTTAAAGCCTATTGTGTCTGCAAATAGAATTGCAACACCTGCTTTTTTCTGATTACCATTTGCCTGAAATATGGATGACCATCCTTTCACCCTGAGTCTATATTTATCTTTTAAGGTAAGATGTGACTCTTGTATGTGGCAAATATCTGGCCTGAGTTTTTTTATCCAGTCTGATAACCTGTGCCTCTTTAGGGGACAGTTTAAGACATTCACATTAATGGAGAATATTGATAAGTCTGGTAAAATTTTGGTTATCGAGTTTTTTGCAAGTCCAGTGGACTTTAATCCTTTCACCACTGTGGAAGTTGGAGTTTGATTAAAAGTTTCTGAGTGAGTTTACTTTTGTGGTAGAGGATTGGGGTGGTCATTATGGAGGGTAGGTCTGAGAATATCCTGAAGAGCTGGTTTGGTTATGGCAAATTTCTTCAACATATGAATGTCATTAAAGTATTTAATTTCTCCATCATAAATGAAACTCAGAGTAACTGGATACAGGATCTGGGGTTGAAAGTTATTTTGTTTTAGGAGATTAAAAGTTGATGACCACCTTCTTCTGGCTTGAAAAGTTTCAGCAGAGAGATCTGTAGTCATTCTAATATTCTTCCCTTTGTAGGTAATGGATTTCTTATATCTGGCTGCTTTCATAATTTTCTCCATATTAACTTTAGTGAAGTTAATTATGATATGCCTGGGGGATGTCTTATTCAGGTTGAGTCATGCTGTGGTTCTGAAACTGTCTGCTATCTGAATTTCAGAATCTCTCGGCATGTCTGGAAAATTCTCTTTCATAATTTCATGGAGAAGGGCCTCTGTGCCTTGTGAGGCCACTTCATCAGTTTCAGGGAATCCAATAAGGCGGATATTAGCTTTCTTCAAATTATCCCATAGCTCTCTGAGAGAATGATCCATTTTTGCTTTCCATTTCTCCTCCTCTTTGAGAGTTTGGGAGCATTCAAAGGCTTTGTCTTCAATGTCAGAAATCCTTTCTTCTGCTTGCTCCACTCTGTTACTGAGGGCTTCTACTGTATTTTTTACATCTTTGAGGGCTGCAAATTCTTGCTTCAGTTGTCAAAATCTTTGGTGGTTTTGTCTTTAAATTTGTTAAATTCTTGAGACAACTTTGAATTCCTCCTCGAATTTCTAATACCGACTTTTGAATTGCTGCTCAAATTTCTAATTCCAAATTTTCCTCCATTCTATTAATCTTGTTTGCAATCCAAATTCTGGATTCAATTTCTGACATCTTGGCCAGCTATTTATGAATGGGATTTTTCAGTTACATCTGCCATATCTTTCCTTGGGGTGGGGGGTGATCTATTCTGGTTATTTGTGTTACCAGAGTTTTTCTGCTGATTCCGCCCCATAATTATTTTATACTGTTTGACTTTTCCCCTGGAGCTTTGTTGAGGACCTGTACAGTGCTATGGCCTGAGAAACTGGGGCCCTATTTGGTGTGGTGGGGCTAAGTGGTTGTGTCTTGTATCAGCTTGTTTCTGTTCGACCCTAGTGAAACAGTTTCTGGGTTGAAGTCTCAGCTGTGGAGAAATACCAGCAATTTAGTCACCCCGCCCCCCACAGGTAACAATTGGAAAAGGAAAATCAAACCTTCCTACAACCACACACCCAGGCCACCACTTCGATAGTCCTTGGGCGATTGGCTTAGTTCAAAAGATCCAAATCAATTGTCGCAGTCAGCACCTGTCTCAGGTGGGAGATTTTCAAGGTCTCTGGCAAGTAGATCTCAGAGGTCCGCTGACAACTCAAGTATGACTTGCTCAGGTGCTCCGTGAAGTCAGGAGGACCCACCCAGAAAATAGATTAGTCTGGGAAGGTTGATGCCTCCTTCTCCACCTTGCACCTCTGTCACACCCAGTCACTGGTAGCCACGCAGGGCTGTGACCCAGTTGCCTTCAATGAGCAGATACTCCAGGGGTTTGCACCTGCGTGAATTACAAGGAAATCTATATCTGCTTAGGCCGCTGCTCTCTGCTTCTATACAGCAGGGGGAGGTGAGGCCTGACAAACTTGGGTGCTTGAAGGAGGCTGGGGGGTGTTCACTCAGTTCCAGCCCCACCCCTGATGGATGTTACTGACACAACAGAACAACTTTGTGGAATTTGTTTCTGTCCTGGCTAAATTCACCCAAAGAAGAGAAGCTGTTTTGAGTTCACAGAACCTGCGCCTCAGGCCCTGTCTTTGATGCTGCAAAGGTTTGTATTCGCAGCTCGGTTAGATGTCAGTACTAGCCTCCTGCACTCCTTTGTCCACAGGGTGATGATCCCCTAAGGGCCAGGTGCATCTTAGGCTAAACAAAGCAGTCCTCTAGGTCAGCCCCACCCTTGGAGTCAGTCGGCACTGTGTGTGCATTTTGTAGTCCCTGCGCTCTACCTACGCTGGTACCGCCTCATTCAAACCCTTTATTCATGGGGCCTGCATTTCTATCCCAGATCTGTTCCGAGGTGGTTGCCACCTGAGAAGATGCCCGGCCTCCTCTGGTTGCCCAGAGAGACAGGGGGTGGGCTTTGGAATATCCAGGGGTGAACCCTATTATTGCCAAAAATGGCTGCTGCTCTGTGCCTTGGGGCACTGCCGCTCCAGCATGGTTCCCTCTCAGCTGACCGTCCTCTCCTCACTCCTGTGCCACAGAATCAGCACTAAACCAGCTGCAGTCCAGGCCCTGTCCACACCCCTTGAGAAATCACCCAAGAATCTGGACTCCTGGGGGACAGGCCTCCAGACCTCAGAATGAGGGTGGAGGGGAGTGCTGGGAGCTCAGAATTGCAGAGTATATATACAGTTTTATACAATTTTATGCCTGGCAGGAGAATGCCGTGGTACCCTAGTAGGGGAGATAGGTCCAGTT
This sequence comes from Nycticebus coucang, assembly GCF_027406575.1. NCBI lineage: Eukaryota > Metazoa > Chordata > Mammalia > Primates > Lorisidae > Nycticebus > Nycticebus coucang. The sequence continues at coordinate 28,971,793 of NC_069785.1, read as the reverse complement.
TTTAGAGGGTCTTTCCCGTGAAGTGGGGGGGAGGACCTTTGAACTCCGCTCATTTGTTTGTGGGGCACTCCGAGCCGTTCTCATAGGGGAGGGGACTCCCGTCCACTTGGTGATGGATTTTGTACATTTTGTTTGTATCCTTGGGGTTGCAGCTCACCTCAGAGGGGTTGATGTGCATTCTTCAACCTTCTCTCTTGGTATAGCTCTAATCAACCAGGTTACTTGCTAAATTTCTGTCCTTTAACTCTCCTTCTGGATGGGAGCCTCTGTGGAAAGCTGGCTTCAGTCAGCCATCTTGTCTCCACCCCCCCTAAACATTAATTTTTAACTCAACATGTTAATATGTTGTTTAGGATATTTTATCCTCATTTATAAGTGACATATGTTTGTAATTTCTCCTTTATAATAATATATTTTCTCCAACTTTAATCAGGTGTACCCAGATCAAATAGAATGATTTTGATGTATTTCTTCTTTTTCTATTGTGTATAAGATTTAGCATGATCTGTTTTTTTGAAATTATCTTTTACTTTTATTTATAAATATTAGCAGTCTATTTTTTGATACTTAAAAAAATAAGAAATTAACTGATAACTGCATATTGAATCTCAGAGTCAAAGCATTCTATAATAGACATAATCTTATTTGACAATGTGAATGTTACTTTCCTTGCATTGTTATTATTATTATTGTTTAATATTTTGATGTAGCAATTGTCTCATTCCTTTTCTGAATGTATTTATGTTCGTTCACTCTTTTTTTTCTTTTTTGCTTTTGCCTTTATTTTTATTTTTTTGTCTGGTTAACATCTGATATCTTTCAGTTATTATTTTTTTTTATTGTTGGGGATTCATCGAGGGTACAATAAGCCAGGTTACACTGATTGCAATTGTTAGGTAAAGTCCCTTTTGCAATCATGTCTTGTCCCATAAAGTGTGACACACACCAAGGTCCCACCCCCCTCCCTCCTTCCCTCTTTCTGCTTCCCCCTCATAACCTTAATTGTCATTAATTGTCCTCATATCAAAATTGAGTACATAGGATTCATGCTTCTCCATTCTTGTGATGCTTTACTAAGAATAATGTCTTCCACGTCCATCCAGGTTAATACGAAGGATGTAAAGTCTCCATTTTTTTAAATGGCTGAATAGTATTCCATGGTATACATATACCACAGCTTGTTAATCCATTCCTGGGTTGGTGAGCATTTAGGCTGTTTCCACATTTTGGCGATTGTAAATTGAACTGCAATAAATAGTCTAGTACAAGTGCCCTTATGATAAAAGGATTTCTTTCCTTCTGGGCAGATGCCCAGTAATGGGATTGCAGGATCAAATGGGAGGTCTAGCTTGAGTGCTTTGAGGTTTCTCCAAACTTCCTTCCAGAAAGGTTGTACTAGTTTGCAGTCCCACCAGCAGTGTAAAAGTGTTCCCTTCTCTCCACATCCATGCCAGCATCTGCAGTTTTGAGATTTTTGTGATGTGGGCCATTCTCACTGGGGTTAGATGATATCTCAGGGTTGTTTTGATTTGCATTTCTCTAATATATAGAGATGATGAACATTTTTTCATGTGTTTGTTAGCCATTCGTCTGTCATCTTTAGAGAAAGTTCTATTCATGTCTCTTGCCCATTGATATAAGGGATTGTTGGCTTTTTTCATGTGGATTAATTTGAGTTCTCTATAGATCCTACTTATCAAGCTTTTGTCTGATTGAAAATATGCAAATATCCTTTCCCATTGTGTAGGTTGTCTCTTTGCTTTGGTTATTGTCTCCTTAGCTGTACAGAAGCTTTTCAGTTTAATGAAGTCCCATTTGTTTATTTTTGTTGTTGTTACAATTGCCTTGGCAGTCTTCTTCATGAAGTCTTTCCCCAGGCCAATATCTTCCAGTGTTTTTCCTATGCTTTCTTTGAGGATTTTTATTGTTTCATGCCTTAAGTTTAAGTCCTTTATGCATGTTGAATCAATTTTTGTGAGTGGGGAAAGGTGTGGGTCCAGTTTCAGTCTTTTACATGTAGACATCCAGTTCCCCCAACACCATTTCTTGAATAGGGAGTCTTTCCCCCAAGGTATGTTCTTGTTTGGTTTATCAAAGATTAGGTGGTTGTAAGATGTTAGTTTCATTTCTTGGTTTTCAATTCGATTCCAGTGTCTATGTCTCTGTTTTTGTGCCAGTACCATGCTGTCTTGAGCACTATGGCTTTGTAGTACAGACTAAAATCTGGTATGCTGATGCCCCCAGCTTTATTTTTGTTACAGAGAACTGCCTTAGCTATATGGGGTTTTTTCTGGTTCCATACAAAACTCAGAATCATTTTTTCCAAATCTTGAAAGTACGATGTTGATATTTTGATAGGAATGGCATTGAATAGGTAGATTGCTTTGGGAAGTATAGACATTTTAACAATGTTGATTCTTCCCATCCATGAGCATGGTATGTTCTTCCATTTGTTAATATCCTCTGCTATTTCCTTTTGAGGATTTCATAGTTTTCTTTATAGAGGTCCTTCACCTCCTTCGTTAGGTATATTCCTAGGTATTTCATTTTCTTTGAGACTATGGTGAAGGGAATTGTGTCCTTAATTAGCTTCTCATCTTGATTGTTATTGGTGCACACAAAGGCTACCGACTTGTGGACATTGATTTTATATCCTGAAACATTACTGTATTTTTTGATGACTTCTAGGAGTCTTGTGGTTGAGTCTTTGGGGTTCTCTAAGTATAAGATCATGTCATCAGCAAAGAGGGAGAGTTTGACCTCCTCTGCTCCCATTTGGATTCCCTTTATTTCCTTGTCTTGCCTAATTGTATGGGCTAGAACTTCCAGCACTACGTTGAATAGTAAAGGTGACAGAGGACAACCTTGTCTGGTTCCAGTTCTAAGAGGAAAAGCTTTCAGTTTTACTCCATTCAGTAAAATATTGACTGTGGGTTTGTCATAGTTAGCTTCAATCAGTTTCAGAAATGTGCCACCTATGCCTGTACTCTTCAGTGTTCTAATTAGAAAAGGATGCTGGATTTTATCAAATGCTTTTTCTGCATCTATTGAGAGGATCATGTGATCTTTATTTTTGCCTCTGTTAATATATGGATAACGTTTATAGACTTGCGTATGTTAAACCAGCCTTGCATCCCTGGGATGAAGCCTACTTGATCATGATGAATGACTTTTTTGATGATAAGCTGTAATCTATTGGCTAGGATTTTGTTGAGAATTTTTGCGTCTATGTTCAGGAGTGAGATTGGTCTGAAATTCTCCTTTTTGTTTGGGTCTTTTCCTGGTTTTGGTATCAGGGTGATGTTTGCTTCATAGAATGTGTTGGGGAAGATTCCTTCTTCCTCAATTTTTTGGAATAATTTCTGCAGTACAGGAATAAGCTCTTCCTTGAAGGTTTGATAGAATTCTGGAGTGAAGCCATCTGGACCAGGGCATTTTTTGGTTGGAAGCTTTTTTATTGTTTCTTTGATTTCAGTGCTTGAAATTGGTCTGTTCAGGAGCTCTATTTCTTCCTGGCTGAGTCTAGGGAGAGGGTGTGATTCCAAATATTGATCCATTTCTTTCACATTGTCAAATTTCTGGGCATAGAGTTTCTGGTAGTATTCAGAGATGATCTCTTGTATCTGTGTGGGATCAGTTGTTATTTCCCCTTTATCATTTCTGATTGAGGTTACTAGAGATTTTACTTTTCCATTCCTTGTTAGTCTGGCCAATGGTTTATCTATTTTATTTATTTTTTCAAAAAACCAACTCCTTGTTTCATTAATTTTCTGAATGATTCTTTTGTTTTCAATTTCATTGATCTCTGATTTGATTTTGGAGATTTCTTTTCTTCTACTGAGTTTAGGCTTAGATTGTTCTTCTTTTTCCAATTCCATAAGATCTCTTGTGAGATTGTTGATGTGCTCTCTTTCTGTTTTTGAATGTAGGCATCTAAAGCGATGAATTTTCCTCTCAAAACTGCTTTTGCAGTATCCCACAGGTTTTGGTAGCTTGTGTCTTCATTCTTGTTATGCTCAAGGAAGTTAATGATTTCCTGTTTTATTTCTTCCTTCACCCATCTGTTATTCAACAGAAGATTGTTTAGTTTCCATGCCTTTGGGTGGGGTCGAGCATTTTTGTTAGAGTTGAGTTCCACCTTTAGTGCCTATGGTCTGAGAAGATACAAGGTAAAATTTCAATTCTTTTTATTCTGTTGATATTTGTTTTGTGTCCCAGGATATGATCAATTTTGGAGAATGTTCCATGGGGTGATGAGAAGAATGTATATTCTTTATCTTTGGGATAGAGTGTTCTGTATGCGTCTATCAAGCACAGTTGTTCTAGGGTCTTATTTAAGTCTCTTATATCCTTGTTTAATTTCTGTTTAGAGGATCTGTCCAGCTCTGTAAGAGGAGTGTTAAGGTCCCCTGTTATTATGGTATTATCAGATATCATATTGCTCAGACTGAGTAAGGTCTGTTTCAAGAATCTGGGAGAATTTAAATTGGGTGCATAGATATTTAGAATTGAAATGTCTTCTTGTCGTATTTTTCCCTTGACCAATATAAAGTGACCATCTTTGTCTTTTTTGACTTTAGTTGCTTTAAATCCACATGTATCTGAAAATAAGATTGCAGCTCCTCTTTTCTTCTGAATTCCATTTGCCTGAAAAATTGTCTTCCAACCCTTGACTCGGAGCCTTAATTTGTCTTTTGACGCCAGGTGTGTTTCTTGCAGATAGGAAATGGATGGCTTGTGTTTTTTAATCCAGTCAACCAATCTATGTCTCTTCAGTGGGGAATTCAAGCCATTAACATTTATTGAGATAATTGATAAGTGTGGTTGTATTCTATTCGTCTTATTTTGTGAGAGTCCATTGCTTAGTTTTATCTTTTGCATCAGTGTGGAGGTTAGGTTCTGTCCTTTAATTTCTGAGTTCTTACTTTGCTGCTGATCCATTGTGGTGGTCATTGTGCAGAACAGGTTGAAGTATTTCCTGTAGAGCTGGTCTCGTTGTGGTGAATTTCATCAATGTTTGTATATCCGTAAATGATTTGATTTCTCTGTCAATTTTGAAGCTTAGCTTAGCAGGGTACAGAATTCTGGGCTGGAAATTGTTCTGTTTAAGTAGATTAAAGGTAGATGACATTGTCTTCTGGCTTGGAAAGTTTCATTAGAGAAGTCTGCGGTCACTCTGATGGATTTGCCCCTGTAGGTCAACTGGCGCTTACTCCTGGCAGCTTGCAGAATCTTTTCTTTTGTCTTGACTTTGGACAGGTTCATCACAATGTGTCTTGGAGAAGCTCGGTTAAAGTTGAGGCGACCTGGGGTCCGATAGCCCTCTGAAAGCAGTGTGTCAGAATCTTTGGTGATATTTGGGAAATTTTCTTTTATAATATTCTCTAGTATGGCTTCCATTCCTCTGGGGCATTCTTCTTCCCCTTCTGGAATTCCCATAACTCGTATGTTGGAACGCTTCATAAAGTCCCATAATTCTGACAGTGAACGTTCTGCTTTCTCTCTCTTCTTTTCTGCCTCTTTTACTATCTGAGTTATCTCAAAAACTTTGTCTTCTACCTCTGAAATTCTTTCTTCTACATGGTCTAACCTGTTGCTGATACTTTCCATTGCATCTTTATGTTCCCTGATTGACTGTTTCATTTCCTTCAGCTCTGCTATTTCCTTTTTTTATTCTTCACATCATTCATCTCTTATTTGATTCTGTTTTTGGATTTCCTTTTGGTTATTTTCCACTTTATTAGCAGTTTCCTTCATTGTTTCCATCATTTCTTTCATTGTTTTCAACATGTGTGTTCTAAATTCCCTTTCTGTCATTCCTAACAGTGCTGTATAGGTGGAATCCTCTGCACTAGCTTCCTCATGGTCCCTTGGCGGGGTTGTTCTGGACTGGTTCTTCATGTTGCCTGGAGTTTTCTGCTGATTCTTCCTCATGGGTGATTTCTTTTATCTGTTTCCTTGCCCTAATTTTCCTTTCACTTCCTCTTGCTCTTTAAGTTCTCGTGCGTGTGGACTAAGGGTTACACGACCAGAAGGGTGAGAAGGTTTAAGAGCAAAAAAGGGATGAAAGAAAGGAGGACCGAGTGATAAGGAAAAAAAAGAAAAATAGAGAAAGGAGAGGGGGTGGGTAAAAGGAATATTGACAAAAAGAAGAGAGGCACAGAAAGAGGGAGACAGAGCAATATAGGTGTACAGTAGGGTACATTGATAGAACTTTAAAAAAAAAACCACGTTCTGGGGGTGCCCAGTTGGGTGGTTCCCTTGAGGTCAGCAGCTCTTTGCTAACCTGATCAGACACAGTACCCCACCTCCACCAAGTAGAGAGGAAAGACAAAAATGCTATAAATCAAACCAAAACAAGCAAACAGAAAACTTTACGGGATAAAATTGGCTGGAAAAACCAAATAATAGCGGTAGAAACACTAACAACAATGAAGTTCTAATTATTGAAATAGGCAGCAATGGGAAATTATAATTAAACTAGAAAAATTGAGAAAGAAAAAGGATCTGTATGGAAAAGGTTGAACTTAAAAAACAAAACAACAATCCACAACATCAAAAAAAAAAGAAAAAAAAACACATCCAAAAACAAAGCAGTATGTATATGTTATTGAATATTGTCTGGGCAACACGTGGTCTTCTGGGGTATGAGATGTTAATCACAGTTCTGATACGACTGGAGGCTGCTAGTTTCTCAAACCCCAGCAGGTAGATACCCTAAATCTCTCTTCAGCCCACTTAAAAGGCACTTTGAACTTGTTCACTTACTGAGCAGAAGCTTTCTCAGGGAAGTGCTTGTTGCTGGAATCACTGCTGAAGTGGCTATCCACTTACTTGTGTGTCAAAACTGGTCTCACTCTGCCCCTGAGGGTTAGGGCTGCAAGGCGGCTCAGACCCCGCCCTTAGGCTACTTGGTCGCTGGGTTACCAGCTCCCACCCAATTCCAGCTCTGCGACCCTGAGGGCGGAGCTTGCCGGGGCAGATCGCTCACAATGTCTGCCTGTGACCCAGAGCCAAACACTATTAGCTCCGTCTGGCTCAGCCGCTCCGACTGGGGCCCTAGACAAAGGTCAAAGTTCTCCCCACTCCCGCTCAGGCTCTCCCCAAGGCAGTTCAGCTGAGTGCCAAGTCCAAAGACACCAAAACAGTTCACAGGTAAGGCCTTTCTGGTTTGCAGTCTTGCTGCTACTGAACTTACAGTTGCGGGCGGGTTTAGACGGATTGAACACACGCGACCACGCAGGTTTTCCACTGTTTTAGTCCTCCACTTGGGGTCCAGAAGTCTCTCGCTGACTCTCTGTATCCTCTCAGGGGTGATGATAGGCAGATCCCACCAGCCAGAGATGCCTGGAGTCCTATATCCCCAGACTCACAGTGCCCAGATGCAAGGAAGCTGTTACTCGTCTGCCATCTTGCTCCACCTCCCTATGTTCGTTCATTCTTTACAAGGTTTTTGTTTCTAATCCTTATCTTAAACATTGTTATTGTTATTAAAAAAAAAAAAAGAAAAGAATGGAATTTTTTGAAAGCAGAATTTTTTAAAATACCCCACACAAGACTCAGGTTCCAGATTTCTCAAGGCTGCCCAGACCCTTAAAGTTAATGATTATGGATAAAATAAAAAGTAACATACTCATAGAAATTACTGACGTTTTTACTCCCTTCCTAACTTTTTATCCTTAGTTTGTGTTTTATTAGCCCAGCATACTTTGTTCCTGTTGCCTTCTAAGGTTAGTGCTTGTATTTACCAGGAATGGTAAAATAGTGGTTTCTATTTTGAAAGCAGTTTTTTAGAAAGTTTGGCATTTTGAAGATGCTAGGCAGTGACAGTATGAGTTTATAATCTTGGGCACTTTCCTATCCTTTGGTTTGTTTGTCATGGATTACCTTCTGTCTTGCTTTAAACACTGTCTAGTTCTGTTGAAATATAACTACTTCATAATTAGCCTACATAGATGTCATCAGTTAATTACTACGGGCTCACTGTCAAGTCTGGATTCAGATATGTATAGCTTTCATTTGTTTTTCAGAAAATAGTTTATTGACTCATTTAAATAAAATTTTAAAGTAAACCTTGTATTTTATAATAGATTTAAGTGTATAGAAAAATTCAGGAGATAGTGCAAAGAGTTTTGATATATCCTACTTTCAGTTTCCTCTATATTAACATCTTACAGAACTGTACATTTGTCACAATTGATGAACTAATATTCTATTATATAGGACTGACAACCTCATTCTTGGCAAGGGAAAACACTTCCAGAAAAGGGGGAAAAACAGAGAAATAACCTGAGCAAGGTAGAATAAAAACAATTTAGATAACTTACTTTTAACATAACAATTGAATTATTTGTCTGAGCAGTTTCTGCTTTTACTAGAAGCCTGGCCCATAAGGGATGCAGCTTACAAACACCCCTTCTGGGTCTGTAAGCACTCTGAAGAATAATGGCTGTAGCAGAAGCTGCGTAGTACACGGCCTGAGACCTTGAAGCTGCATGTCAAGCCCTTGACATTAACTAGGCTGTCATCTGCCCAGTCAACGGTTAGCAACCTTCCAGCAGAAAACACCCATTGTGGGGATTTGTATAATTTCTAGGGAAAAGACCAAGGGAACAGCTCCAGCCCTGAGATATAGACAAGAGGGCTTATACCCTAACCATGGAGAGAAGTGCCTCTGGGTTGAGATAAGGAAAAAATTCCTCTTTCCCACCAATTCTTTGGAAGAGAACTGACACCACAGAGAAACTAGAGGGGTCTAATCTCCCCCAAGGGATCTGTGTGTGTGATCACAAACAGAAGGCTGCCCCCACGTAAGACTTAAGGCTGCCCAGACCCTTAAAGTTAACGATTACAGATAAAATAAAAACTAACATACTTATTCATAGAAACTACTGATATTTTTACTCCCTTCTTCAGCTTACCCTCTCAGCTAAATGAGAAAATAGCCTTCGATAAAAGCTAGGTGGGCAGCACCTGTGGCTCAGGGAGTAGGTTGCTGGCCCCATATACCAAGGGTGGCGGGTTCGAACCTGGCCCCGGCCAAACTGCAAGAAAAAAATAAAATAAAATAAAAGCTAGGTGGAACAAGCACTCAGGGCCACTCACTGAAGCCCCATGAGCTAGCTGTGGTCCCCTGTGTTCCCACCTTTGAAAACTCTATTCTGTGTGTCCTGTCTCTATCTCTTGCTGCTTTGACTTTCATTTTCCACAGTCAATTTCCCCCAGTTCCTTGGTCTTAAAGGACCCTGCTCCCGGGGCAGAACCTTGACAAATACCTATCTATTTTTATTTAACTAAAGTCCAAACTTTATTCAGGTTTTCTTCGTTTTTACCTTTTTTTTCTGTTCCAGGATCCCATCTGGGATATAACATTACATTCAGTCATCATATGTCTTCATGTCTCATTTGGCTCCTCTGGGCTGTGACAGATTTTCCCTGTCTTTCATGGACTTCGATGATCAGAGGAGTGATGCTCAGGTATTTTCCAGATGTCCCTCAATTAGGATTTGTTTGACTTTTTTCTTCAAGATTAGACTGCGGTTGTGGGTTGTGGGCAGGGAGACCACAGAGGAAAAGTGCCATTTTCATCTCATTTCAAGAGAACATGACTTAGAATTATATTAAATGAGTGACTGCAGAGTAGCCTTCAGTACAATAATTATCGCACAGCACATATTGTGTATTAGCCATCATCGCTGTTTGCAGTGCTATTGCTCATCATTCAATTTGGACAATGCTATAATTATAATAACTAAGATCTCTCCCTATGATTTACAGATTTTGAAAAATGAAAGAGCATATTTACTCTGTCTGAAAAATAAGAGAGAGAATGTAACTTATAACTGGTGATGTAAAACTTGATCCCTTGTCTGAGGTAGCATTTAATGGATTTCTTCATTGTAACTTTCTCCCCATTTCCATAGTTTTTGGAATTAAGTCACAATGCACAGCTCACAGTTGAGAAGTGAGGCGTTAAGCTCCACTCTTTGAGGGTGGAATATCTACAAAAATTACTTGGGCTTTAATTGGTTTTCATTTTAAACATACATTTCTTTTTTTTTGTAGTTTCTGGTCGGGGCCGGGTTTGAACCCGCCACCTCCGGCATGTAGGGCTGGCGCCCTACTCCTTTGAGCCACAGGCGCCACCCTAAACATACATTCTTTAAAAATTGTAAGTTTGGTTCTGTCAGTATAAGTTAAAAAATGAAGAATATAATAATTATAACCACTTCAAGTTAATGGTTTAAAGCTTAAACCATTTAGGGGTGGCGCCTGTGGCTCAGTGAGTAGGGCGCCGACCCCATAGGCTGAGGGTGGTGGGTTCAAGCCCAGCCCCAGCCAAACTGCAACAAAAAAAATAGCCGGCGTTGTGGCGGGAGCCTGTAGTCCCAGCTGCTCGGGAGGCTGAGGCAAGAGAATCACGTAAGCCCAAGAGCTGGAGGTTGCTGTGAGCTGTGTGACACCACGGCACTCTACCGAGGGCAGTAAAGTGAGAGTCTATCTCTACAAAAAAAAAAAAAAAAAGTTTAAACCATTTAACCAAGTCAAACCTTTTTGGCATAGAATCAAACCTTGGGTCACTTTCAAGGACATAACTGGTATCTGAAAGATATTGATTTGAAAGAAGAACGTTTTCAAAAATAGATTTACATGTACCATGAAGATTGATGAAATTTCTTTTCATGTTTATCTGGTGGATATTTAATAATCCAATGAATTATTTAATATTATATGCAAATTTGCAACTAGATTGAGGAAAAAGACTTAATGCAGAAGAGATTCTTCTTCTTTTCTCTGACAGAGTTGTGTGTTGTGTATCTTCATTACTTTCACTACAAAGACATTAACTTTTCACTGTTGATATATTTTGGGTTTTATTTGGAACAGAACTATCAGGTAGAAAAGTGATTTTACTCTTCAACTTGCAGAGCTTTCGATATCTATCATCATTCCTGTCATATCCTGTGGATATTACTTTGACCATTGCAGCAAGAAATTCTGATGTAATCAGTCAGTCTTCAGGGAGTTCTTGAAATCACAACTGTTAGGAGTTTCTAAATGAGCCCTGCTAGCGGCGCTTGCTGGGTTGTGCTCACAGGTGAGTTTCCTTTGGTAATTAGCTATTTCATGCTTGCATTGAACAAGCATACTTGTCATACTAGGACACTGCAAGATTTAGAGCTTATTTGTGAAATAAAGGGAAGCAGAAAATGCAGATCTTACTGTGGCAGGGAAGACTACTGAGCTTTTTATTTGCTGGGGATGTCATTTAATTTAGCATCTATAGATTTACAAAGAAGAGTACTCAATCCATTTGTATTAAGCTAAAATAAAACTTTATAAATTCCTTTTTGTCCACTTTATATACTTCCCCTGTCCCAAATGGAGAGCTTTTGGTATATTTTTTGAATATATTTTGTCTCTCTTTAACTATCTATATCTTCATCCATTCATCTCTCCTCTGCCTATAAAGTATTTATATAATGGTGATATATAGAACTGAAGAAGGTGGGGTGTAAGGTAATTGATAATGCTGAGAGAATGAAATGAGAATAAGGTGGGGATATGGATAGGACTTTTTAAAGAGTTCATAGATTTTGCTCCTTGTATTGAACACGTTTTCTATGCTTCATATTTATGCCCAATCTGAACACAGGGCCATTTATACAATAAATTCAATTTTTTTCTTTCTTTCTTTTTTTTTGCTCTTAGAGAACATGCATGTTCTTGGTTTCTAGAAAATCTGATAGGAAAAAAATCAATAAATCAGTGCAAACTTAATGTTGTCGACTAGAAAAATAATGCTGTGAGTAGTTTTGATTGAATAGATTTGGGATTAGGTATAGGGTGTTCATCTTAAACATTTATGTTTCATGTACTCTAAGATTTAGACACTTATTAACATTATTTAATGATTTACTATTCCAGAAACAAGATTTCCCTCTTTTTGGAGTAGCTCAAAATTACCTATTGGGAAGGATTCCTGATTCACGACTGAAATGCCATCTTTCCTGCACTTCCCAATTTTCATAGGAGGATTTTACCTTTTACTCTAATTCTCCCAGCTCTGCCCATCCTGAAAGCACACGATGTCCAGAATTGTGAAGGGCCTTGTTGGCAACAGTCACAGACTAGAAAGCACAAGACCTTGTGTACTGTGAAGGACATGAGATTTTATTCTGAGGGCACATGGGAAATCCTGAAAGATTTTGAGCAGGAGAATGATATCATCAGGATTGTGTTTGGAAAGGTCACAAAGGCTCTGTGCTGACCATGACCAGAGGGACACTGGATTCAATTTGGGGAATTTTATGTTACGTGAAATGATGATGAATTGGTGGGAAAATCCAGGCTAGAAGAAAATAGTTGGTTCTGAGATATTTAGGAGGCAAAATGAATAAACTTGTTGACTGTTTGGGTGAGAAGAGCATGGGACACAGCAAGGAATGCTTGTGGGTTTTGCTTAGATCATGAGTGGGTGAGTGGAAGGCCCATGTTGAGAAAGAATGTGGTGATGGAGGGGCAGGTTAAGTATTGACAAATCTGTCACTCAACATCATGACAATTATGTCTGAGAAAGATGATGTTTATGAGCCTTGCTTCAAGGGTATGCGATCCATTTATTTCTCAGTATTGTCTAGATTCCATCCCTGTATTGAGTGCTGTGCTTCATAAAAACATTGTAGTCCTCCTCAGAATCATTTTTATTGATTGTTGTCCAGTGTAATAAAATCATTTTATATGGGGGTGGTGTCAGAAAGGACCACATGAACCTTACTGCAGGTTTTTTTGTGAAGCTCAGGAATGTCTCCATGAGAAATTATTCTGTGATCTTGGCACACGATTAATAACTTTCTGGTGTGTTATTAATTTATAGATGTGGAACCAGGAAAAAAGTTGAGATTCTTTCTTTGTATGATTGGCTGTTTGAAGGCTTGGAAGCAATCTTGCTGACCTCACTCTTACCTACTATCCTCTTTAAATTCATTTAACTCTTTGTTTCTTCTTGTTGAACTGAATGTATTTCTGGTAAACTGCTTTTAATTTTTCTATAACAAATTGGAATGCAAATAAGCAAGCACAAATCTAAAACTAAGCCACTTGTGAGTTTGGAAATTTTTTTTTTTTTATCTACTAGGCTTTAGTTTTTCATCTGTAAAATGGAGGGTTTGAACAAGAAAAGCTCTTATGATTTTTTTCTTTTTTACTTTTTTTGAAAAGTAAATTTATTTCAGGTTATGCGAGGGTACAAACAACCCGGTCAAAATTTTTGATTTTGTTAGGTAGAGTCCCCTTGTGGTTATGGCCCATACACAAAAGGTGTGGCAAACACTCCCACCCATGCCCATTCAAGAAGAGCACCAAATCTCCTCCCACTCTCCCTTTCTTGTGACCCCTTCCCCCAACTTGAATTGAAATGAGTTTTTCTCCTATGTGGGTATGCATCAGATTGTGTACTGGCTTCATATTAGTATTGAGTACATTGGATAATTGCCTTTCCATTCTTGTGATACTTTACTAAGAAGAATGTGTTTCAGCTCTATCCAGGATATTACAAAAGATGTGAAGTCACCATCTTTTTATGACTGAATAGTATTCCATAGTGTGCATGTACCACAATTTGTTAATACGTTCCTGAGTTGATGGGCATTTAGGTTGTTTCCATATCTTGGTGATTATAAATTGAACTGTGATAAATAGTCTAGTAAAATGTCCTCATAATAAAATGATTTTTTTCTTCTAGGTAGAAGCCTAGTAGTGGGATTGTGGGGTTAAATAAATGGGAGATCTAATTTGAGATCTTTGAGGATTCTCCATATTTCCTTTCAAGAAGGCTGTATTACTTTGCAGTCCCACCAGCAGTGTAAAAGTGTTCCCTTCTCTCCACCTCAACACCAGCGTCTGCAGCTTTGAGATTTTGTGATGTGGGCTAATCTTACTGGGGTTAGGTGATGTGTCAGGATGGTGTTCATTTGCATTTCTCTATCAGGGATGATGAACATTTTTTCATATGTTTGTTAGCCACTCATCTCTCTTCCTTAGAGAAAGTTCTGTTCATGTCTTGCCCAGTGATAGATGGGATTGTTAGCTCTTTTTTGTTGATTAACTTAAGTTCTGTGTAGATCCTTCAAGCCTTTGTCTAATTCATAACATGCAAACATCCTTTCCCATTCTGATGTTGTCTATTTGCTTTGGTTGTTGTGTCCTTAGCTGTGTGAAGCTTTTCAGCTTAATTAAGTCCCATTTGTTTATTTTTGTTGCAATTGCCACTGAAGTCTTCTTCATAAAATATTTCCCCAGGCTGATGTCTTCAAGTGTTTTACCCACACTTTCTTGAGGATTTTTATTGTTTCATGCCTTATATTTAAATTCTTTATCCATCTTGAATCTTTTTTCAAGTGCTCCAGTTTCTGTTTCTAAAGAAAACTAGGAGGATTTTCGAGTTTGAGCCACCATGGACAATAATTAAAGTACCTAAAACTTGACTAAACATCAACTACCATCTCTTTGCTCATGGAATTATTAATTACTCAGATAATTCCTATTCTTCATAGTGATTAGGGAGCTGCTTTTGTTAGGTATATTCTTCCCCAATGTTGATGTTCTACACAGAATTGTATTATAGTAAAACTTAGAAACCAGTGTTTCTCTTGCCCTCTTTTCTCACTCTTGATGAAGTTTGGCTCACTTCCAGCAATTTCAGAAATTGTTTGCTTTTTGCTTACTGTACATGAGTCTCATCACACGGACTTATTCTAAGAGCTACTCATTGGTAATGGATTTCAAATGCCACTGTTCAAGCTACATAAAGTGGAAAGTATCCCTCTGAGGAATGGTCCAGGGTTCATGGTTCCATGGTAATGAAGCTGAAGGATCACACCTTAAGGTTACAGACTGTGATAATTAGAAGTGGCCTGCCTGAAAGAAAAAGCAAGGTACTCCAATGCTGGTTCCTGTACATGTTAGGATACGTTACTGTGAGTATCTGAGTTTGCTGGTTGGCACCATGACCTTTTGATACTCAAAGGCCACAGTGACTTTTCTCAGTCTGTCATCAGTTCAGGCAGCATTCTATGGGATGCCTGAGTTAGCACAATGACATTAATTTATAAAACTCCTCTGTGCATAAATTTTTAGACTATATGTAGGGTTTCTTTGCATTACACTGTGTATACAAATAAACATTATGTTTTAGGTGCAACTCTTTCAACAAACATTTATTTCTTACCTTTAATAGACCACACTCCATGCTATTTCATTCTGCTTAGCATCTGTTTTGTGTCTATTTAAGAAGATAAGTAAATAGGTGCAATGCCAGAAGTTAAATACTCATCATCTGAAGAAGAATGGAGTAAGGAAGGATGAGCTTATATTAGTGTCTTGGAGCAGAGGATAGAGCAGGAGTGTTGAGAGATGATCTGGAAATTAGCTCATGGAAGAAGACATGAAATTAAGTGTCGACTTCTTTTCATACTCTATTGTCTTAGCCAAGGCAGGGACATGCGCTGCAATAGGAAGATGTGACAGATGATGGAATTGTTTTCTTGGGACAAAAATTTTCCTGCATTTGTGAGTCTTTGCTAAATCAATTTAGTGCTGCAGGGAAGGGTGGAAGCAGGACAGACCTAAAGGAGAAATGGATCTCTTTGCAAGGTTGACCACATGAACAGCACATGCGGTGACTCTGAGAGGCTAACTTCAATTGCTCTGGGTCAAAATCTGTAAGAAGATACAGAGCAGACTATAGTTAGAGTCAATGTTTCAAACATGCCTCAAAAATAAAAATAGAAAAAATTGGGGGTGGATTCCAAAGTAGAGAAGTGGACATTTCACTTAAGGTCAACAAAGATATATGGATCTAAGGGCCCTTCTTTTCTCCTTTTCAAAGTCCCAGATGTGAGATTCCTGTTCCTGGGTTGTTATGAATTTATTTAGCTATCCACCAAAGTCTAGGTAAAACAGCATAAACCTTGATATTGAAAACAACTTAAACAGTTTCATTCTTGTAAGTCCCACAATAGGGGAGAAATGGGATATATTCGGGAGATGTTAAACATTCTTCTCACCAGCGCCCAAGTGACTCCCTGGGAGTAAGCAAGTGGTGTGCTCAGGTGTTCTCAGTGTGTGATGCCCAGAGAAGTTAATTCTTTGGTGCAGGAGCACATAGACGTTGGGGACTTTTAATTTGAGCACACAGAAGACTGGAGGCTTCTTCAGGAGGATGAATACTCATGAATACCAGGGATGATACTAGATGCTAACATATTTGATATTCACTTGATATATATGAAATGTATATACCCTTTATGATGTTAAAACCAAAGCTCTCAGATACTAAATAATTATCATCGAAGAAAAGTGTTGGAAAGTAAGAATGACCTCACTGTTACTACACGGAATATAGCGAAGACAAAGAAACTAATGTTTGTTGAACAGTTATTGTGTGGGGGATCAAAAACAGTCCTGGAAGGTAGATATAATTATTATTTCTATTTACAATTAGAGGAAACTGAGACTCATGGATGGTAATTACTTATCATACGTCACATAGCTATTAAATGATAGAGGTGGAATTCAAACTCAGACTTGCTTATTTCAAAGTTCATGTACTTTATTGGACATGATGAATGTAGGCAGAGTTTGATGATACTGGATTCCTTCTTCATTATTTTCTCCTTTACCTATTCCCTTTCTTTCACCTTAGGGCTCTACAGAACCATTTGTACTTATTTCTTGTTCTCTGCTGTCGGTTGTTAAATAATATCTGACAAATATAAAATGATACTTAATGTGATAAAAGTGATAGTTAATGTGATGACCAAGTGTGTATGAAATTCAGTAGGAACCCTCCCTATTGTTAAGGAAAAGCTTGCTACTTAGGTCCTGGGAGAGAGGTTTGAAAAGATAAGACAATTTACCCTCCTCCTAGTTTCTGGAGAGAATATGGAGTTTTACTGGGCAGGTACTTAGAAGGAAAGTAGGTATTGTTGGGTTCACAAAAAAGAAATAATTTTTTCTCTTACTCTTGAAATTTGGTGACCATAACCTAAATCTAGAATTTTATGCTTTTTGATTGTTCAAGGATTTCTCAACTGTGCTGTAACTGACATTGAACTGGGTAACTCTTTGATGTGGGAGACTGTCCTGTGCATCTCATAGTGCTTGGCAGCATCTGTGACCTCTACTTATTTGAGACCAGCAGTATCCTCTCAGTTATACATACATAGTCACCCTTGGTTGAGAACCACTGGTTTAAAGCTACTCAGGTTTTCTAATGATAAATTTTACTAAATCTATTATATTAAAAAAGTTGTAATTCAGGTTGTTCAGTGTGAAGTGAGGATAACTAAACCACGGAAATCTACTTTTGCCCTTGCAATTAGCATGGGTCTACTTTTCTGCTTGGTAGAAATATTTAAAGAAACTTCCTCATTGAAAGAGATAAGCCAAGAAGCTGAAAATACAGACAGGTAGAAAATCGCCTTTTAATGACAATTCAGCTGCCAAGAAAATCTGTAAGTGATTCCTTTTTGGGTTATTCTTCAGTTCTCCTGGATGGTATGCATAAAACTGATAAAGAATATTATTGGCTGAATTTTTGCTTAGCAATTTTGTTAAAGTTCAGATATAAATTGCATTTTATTTGGTGCCTAATTTAGTATATGGAATTTTATTCTGAAGCTCTGCAGAATAACTGTCACCCACCACGGCCTGGACCTGTTAGCCACATGGCAGCCTCCTCTAATTAACTGTCAGCTTCTGTATTGCTTTCATCCTCCTTAGCTAGGTAGTTTGGAAATGGTTCAGAATTGTCCTTGGTAGTGTCTCCTGGACATTTAACTCTGGAAGAAGCACAGAGAAAGGACCAGTTCCTTCCAATAGCTCAGTAAGAAATGAAGCCCAGCAGCCTTCCTCAGAATGGTGACAGTAGTTGGAATTCTCTTTTGTATTAGGGCCTCTTTCAGATAACTCAGGTTTTAAAAAGTTATTCAACTTTTTCCTCATTATAGAAGAGTTATATGCCCATTGTCAGAAATGTGGAAAATATATCATGAAGCAAATAATAGTTGCCCATAATCCTATCATTAAGAGACAGTTGCCATTAAAATTTTAGATTATTTTCTTCCAGGATTTTAGTGTGCATTTTACATTGATGATATCATACTATAAAATATAATTTAGTATTCTGCTAGTTAAAACTTAGCTCTATATCATAAGCTTGTTTCTGTGACATTTACAATTCTTAAAACTTCATTTATAGGAAGAAGTGTTGAATTAATCATAGAAATCCTTTCGGTGTAGGGAAAGAAATTCTGCATGATCCTCTTTATACAGGAGGAAAATTGAAGCACAGAGGTGAAGTGATTTTTCTCTTCTCTTATTGCCATGTTAATTTTTGATGTTAAAGAAAGAATTTGAATCTAAGATTAGCACAATGCACGATTAGCTTTGTGTTTCAGAAGGATCACTTTGGCCTTGTTGTACAGCAATGCCAGGCTGGACAGGGAGACCAGTTAGGAAATTGGGCAATAACACAGGTGACAAATAATGAAGACATAATTGGAAACAAACCTACCTGAATAGGGGATTGAAAGGAGGTGATGGATTAAAGAGATATCAAGGAATTACAAGTGTCACTAGCATTTGGCTGGCGGCTTATGTGGAAAGTGAGGAAAAAAGAGAAATCCAGGCTATTCTCAGGTGTTAGCGTGAACACTGTTCACCAAGAAGGAGAAAGTGAATGGTGGGACAGTGTGGGAGGAAGATGATAAGTTCTATTTTAGATGCAGGGAAAAGAGAATCCTCATAGGACATGGAAGTAGGCATATCTGACAGGGTGTTAGCCTGAAGTTTGGTGGGGGGAAAGAAGGGAAGAAGGAAGAATAAAGAGAGGGAGAGAGTGGCACAGAGAGAGACAGAGGGAGAGAGAAGGGTGTCTGGGCTAGAGCAGCGGACTTGGGACAGATTATCATTTAGGAGGTAATTTATATCATAGAAGTAGATGTGCGGGAAGGGCGTCTCGGATAGAGTCCCTCTTTGATTCTCATAAAATTCTTTTCTTCAGTTGATCTCTTAGATAACCTGTGTGTTACTCAATGTCTCATTCCTTCACTGAGATGGCTTTTGCCACCAAACGGAAATGTTCCTTCTGATCTCAGTTGTCTTCCTGGTGGTATTTGATACTGATAGTAGCTTTCTCTGCCTTTCTGAAACTCCCTCCTCCTGTGACATGTATGCCTGCCCGAGTGTATTTGTGAGCAAAGTAAAATTTAATACAAATTCCATAGGATAAAGGAAGAGGATGCTCACATCGTAAGCTGCATAGCACCTGGAAATTTTCCCTGGCCATCTCACGTTTTCCTCGTCCATCTTCCCAGCCCGCCAGCCTGCTGTCTCTCTCGTGCTCGCTTTCTCTGTCCTCCAACAATCGGCCGTTCTGCTTTACTCTTCCTGAGCCCTCCTCTGCCCCACCCTTTTTATTCAGAGCCATTTACCTCTTTTTCTGTTTCCAAGCTTTTATACAACTTAATATTGTCTCAAATATTCCATAGCCATTAGGAGAAGGTTGAAGATTTTAATTGTTCTCAGGAAAAAGAAATATTAGATCTGCTGAAGTGCTACTGAAGGTGGCAAACTTTGTCTGCCAGTGTCCATGTCCTTGTATGTTGAGCTACTTGTTACCAAAATCTGTCCTGCTGGGAAGGCACCAGGAGACTATCTAGAACAAAAACTGTTGATACCCAAATTCAAATTATAGTCTATGAACCCAGGGTACGGTGCCCCATGATCACATTAATGTACACAGCTTTGATTTAATAAAAAAAAAATTCAAATTATATGCACTAAAGGAGAACCTTTTACATTTTCCAGCTGAGTATAAAATTATGTCCATTTTTTTCTAGGACTTCATCACCTTGCGAAGCTGGTAGATAGTCTGCTCCTTCATCTGGCTCTACTACAACTCTTCCTTCTTCTGATGGAGAGAAAAAGTGTGGCTTTTCAGGAGTGGGGGGTGTTTGAGGGACATTGAAAGGAGCACACGCGTTTGATAAGCACCTCCCCACGTGGTTAGCACTGTGATCACTTCACTCAACCTTCCATTAACAACTACAGTGTGGGTTAGGTATCACTATTCCCATTTTATAGATGAGGAAAGTGAGGGGCAGAGAAGGGGACTAGCTTAGCCACAGTGGAGGAGCTCAGGCCGCGCTGGCTGGACTGCTTGTGCTCCCGCCATGGAGCCACACTGCAGCCAGAGAAAACTTGCCTATGCAGGGCCTTTGCTACTTTCCAGACTTAGTAAAGAAAACTGATTTGGTTCTGTCCTTTTCTCACTGTTTATTTTAGACTCCCTACGCATGGTAAGAAGGCTAAGCTTCCCATGCCCAGAGGCCAAAATGTGGGCAGTGGAATGGGGAAGAGGGCTAGAAATGTGTTTTTACAGATTAGGAATCTTCTGTAGGAAAGCAGAAGGGCTTCTCAAACCTGTCGACGTGGGAATTTGCAAACTTATGCTTGTGCTATTTAGGAAAAGCCCATCCTACCTTTAACCCGGGATTTTGCAGCTGAGGGATTTGTAGTTAGGCCTCAGGCTATTTGGGACAGGACACATCAACAGCCCCTCCGGATAAGAAGTCAGCGTGCAAGGCCATGGACACTGGCAGACAAGGTTTGCCACCTTTAGTCCCCTGTGCCACAATCTCTGTTGCCCTCAGATTTTTGACAATGGTCACATAATTGCAATATGAGCTGCTTTACTATGTAAGGAGACTTATTTTCACTTCCGTTTCTATTTTATTTTGTCTTTGAGCTGGGCCCTCTTCGCTCACTTCTGTGCGTGCTTTCTCATTGACAATGTCAGTTTCCCTGAAGGGCTTTATGGGATAAAACTTTGACAACCACAAAAATGTAGGAATTGATGCCAAACTAGCAAAATGCTAAAGAATAAAACACATTTTTCTGTTAAATAAGAATAATATCTCCAAACTGAGGTGCCCAAGGTGGGGATGACAAATAAAAATGTACTGTTTTCAGCTTTTTTGTTCCTCTTCTTTCGTATTTGGAAGTAGAAATGCGTTACTTTTTTTTTTTTTTTTTTTTTAAAGAAGGAGTCCTACTGTGCCCTGTGCCCAATCTCAAACTCTTGGGCTCAAGTGATCCTCTTACCTCAGTCTCTTGAGTAGCTGGGACTACAGGTGCCCACTACAGCATCTGAATAGTTTCTCTATTTTCAGTAGAAACAGGGTCTTACTCTTGCTCAGGAGTTCTCAAACTCCTGAGCTCAGTCAATCCACCTGCCTCAGCCTCTGAGAGTGCTAGGATTACAGGTATGGGCCACTGCACCTGGCCAGGAATGTGTGTCTAATGGTAAAGTAATATTTCAGAAATCAGGACTTTTAAACACAAAGAAGCAAACTTTTTGGAAGGTTGCAGTCAGAGGTACCTTACGTAGCTCTTGGTATAAAGTCTCTTCACTCATGACTGTTAGTCCTATTCTTATTTTTCTTAAAAAGAGATCTCATCATTCAAATAGTTCAATGACCACAACTCCCCTTTCATTTCAACGTAAAGTTCTTTAATAATTATCAAAGATCGTCTCCTGGAAGATGTGGGGGATGCAGATTGGTATGACTTCTTTCTTAATTTTTAGGGTTTCATCATCCAGGGATAATGCAGGTCACTATAAGACAAGGCAGACCAGCATAAGGAAAGGCCCATTAGCATCACTGACACAGCACATTTGGAAAATAAGGGAAAGAAATATTGATTCTAGTTGCAGAAAATCTGGGGAGGAGAAGATGAAATCTAATCAAGTCTTTGGAGTAATCCTAAGACTTCATGCATAGGAGGGAGATAGGAGCAGTTAGGGTAGATGTAAGTGCATAACTGAAGGCAAAGGAATGAGACTTGTATGACCTGTGCATAGCTGGAGATAAATTTGCATGGAAATCTGGGATTACGAAAAGTATCACCTAAATGAAAGCTAATACTAGAATACAATAAGTGACAGTTTTCAGAGTTGGATTTTCTGATTTTGAAACTCTAGATATAATTTAGTAACTTTTTGCCCCAATATTCCTGATAGATTTTTTTTGTAAATGTTATGTTCTAATACGTACTTTTAGGTTTTTTTATTTTTTATCATTTTTTCCTACATTTTTTCCTAAAGTCACTTATTCTTAGTCTAGGACACTATCAGTTCCTGCTCATCCAGTTAAAATACATTATAACTGACTTCTTTGCATTCATTTTTTCTCTTCTCCAACTTTTTTTGTTCTTTGTACAATAGCTACATTGGTTATTTAAAAACATAAAGCAGAATCTTCCATTTAAAGAAGATAAAAAAATAGATTAAAAAAATAGATTAATGAATATATAGAAGATTTTAAATAGAAAATAAGTTATTCATGACATAGAAGGGAAAAGAGCCAGACATTTCTGAAAGAACTTTCTTTGCTGGTCCATAAAGCAAGCCTTCCTGTTAAGATATAGAGGCCCACTGTGGCCAGGCACTGCTCCAAAGACACACACATACACACTTAAACTTCACAACTATGATGTGTGTAATGTATTAATGTCATCTCCTTTCAATAGGTGAGACAGCAAAGGAACAGAATTTCTAACTAAAAAATCAAGACAAAGAAACCATAGCCATCCTCTGATCTCGTGGTACCCAGATACTGGACTGCAGATGACCAGTGTCTGCACCTCATTTTCCACTGGTCATTTCTTGCTTCTCACTCCATTTTATTAAGTTCAGCTTGCTACTTATTTAGGCCTACCAATGGTGAAAATCCGTGTGCAGCAATTTTCTTAATCTTTTTTGTAAAACATCTTTATTTCGCCCACAGTTTTTGAATGAGGACTTAACAGAATATGGCACTTTATTTAAAAAATGTTATCAATGTGTAAAATACACATAGTGAATGCCCATATCATAAGTGTATTAGTTATTTTGTTTTTATAAACACATACTCATTTAACTACCATCCACATAGAGATTTAAAACATTTCTAGTATCCAGAATGTCTCTGTAGGCCTCTTTTCAGCCAGTACCCCCCTTTCCTCCCACACCTAAAACTCTCCCTTTAAAAAAAAATTTAATTTTATGTCCATACATATGTACATATGTATGTATGTATGTATATATTTTCCTGGAGCTACCCATGATGAACTATTCCTTGTCTTTTTAAAAATCACAAGCTCAGATCTGCACTTAGTTTTTGAAAGCGTTCTTTTTCTTTTGCTATTTTCCTTTTTTTCTTCTTCTTCTTTTTTTTTTTTTTTTGTAGAGACAGAGTCTCACTTTATGGCCCTCGGTAGAGTGCCATGGCATCACACAGCTCACAGCAACCTCCAACTCCTGGGCTTAAGCGATTCTCTTGCCTCAGTCTCCCAAGTAGCTTAGAATTTCTAGGTATCTGTAGCTGGAAGTTCTTACATGTGATCCAACTTGATATATGGCCTTGAGTGTTATAGAAGTCTACAGAAAAGGTTATTCCCCATTGCACTTAAAATAAACTCCCGACTCCTTAACCTGGCTCGCCTTGCTCTGTGTGGCTTGGCTCCGTGTGCCCTGTGACCCCCTCTCAGGCAGCTCTCTTCTCAT
The DNA here is from genome assembly GCF_027406575.1 of Nycticebus coucang. Lineage (NCBI taxonomy): Eukaryota > Metazoa > Chordata > Mammalia > Primates > Lorisidae > Nycticebus > Nycticebus coucang. Next base: position 28,948,182 of record NC_069785.1, on the reverse strand, counting down.
TCCAGTGGCTCTGGCCTCCTGTGTGTTGCAGAGCACGAGTCCTTTCCGAACTCCAGCCCTCCTCGTTGCTGTCCGTCTGCTGAGAATCTTTTTTTCTGTGGTTCTTTGTATAACTAGTTCAGCCTTCAAGTCACAACTTTAATGTCAGCTCTTTTTATTTTTTGGCTGGGGCAGGGTTTGAACCCGCCACCTCTGGCATATGGGGCCGGCGCCCTACTCCTTGAGCCACAGGCGCCACCCTAATGTCAGCTCCTTAGTGTCCTTCTCAGAGTGGCCTCTTCCCATAATTCTGTTTCTTGTCACTCCATGTATTTCTTTCACAGCACTTATCATAATCTATAGACCTCTTAATTTATAATTTGTTTTTATTTATTTATTTATTTTTTAGTTTCTAACTGTCTTTCCATCTCAAATGTCAGTTGTCTGAAGTTAGAAACCTTAATTTTCTGATTCATCCCTACTGTAAATCTGGTGAGATACTGTATCTCTAGTGAGGTGAGTACTTAATTAATGTTTATTAAATAAATGAATGAAATGGCTCTTGTAGTGTCAGGAAATTTTTAACTCCAAAAAACATACATGTTACATATGCTTGATCATGGAGCACATTAAAAGTGCTCCATTTTCACATCCTGAACCAGATTCCTTCAGGGCTTAAGGCACTCAGGCTTCTTCTGAAATTTGAGCCAGTTCTTGCTGGTTAAAGATAAACCATATAACATATTAGCAAGGAAAAGTACTAATGGCCACTCAAAAGACATCCCAATGACAATATTTCTGGGATGGTTCATAAAGAGTCTAAGTCTCATTGATGTTGGTTGGGTTCTAGCAATACTTTTCTTCTTGTTATCTCAGCCCCAACCTTCCCTGTCTGGGTCCAATTTTAAAGTTAAGCTCTCTTATCTCTCTTTTCTTCACCAACCCATTCCTTCCTATCAAGCTTTTAAACTATTTTTGCATTTCAAATAGAGCTCTGAAAATTTCTTCTGTAAATCAAAAGAGTTATCTGCCATAGGTGAAGCCGCTGATTTAAGAGACTAGGATGTATGATTGTGTCAGACCCTTAGACATCTCATTATATGTTTAAGCTTATATTTTATTGCTTCAGGAAAACTGGATAAAAGCAAAATCACAAATTCCAGCAGCATACCAAAGTGACTACATTCAGGTAGATATTTGTGCTATTCAGTTTCTCACAGGGGCAAAGCCATTTGTGAATGCAGAGATAGCAGGAAAGCCACTTAATAAATACTTGTGCAGTGATCACATGAAAAAGAATACTTTGATATTTTCAACCCAAGTGATAGACTTCTTTTCTGCCCACCCCCAACTCTCATGTGTCTCTGTGTCTCTAATGGAATCAATGATTAATTAGTTGATCAATATTTTTAATATTTATTGTACTTTTATGCTGGGGATAGTACTAGGGCAGGTATGTTGTAGAGGGAGGTCAGTGGTATTAGGAGGTGTAGACAAAACTTTAAGACACTGTATTTGTACATAAAGATTAGAGAACAAAATAGTAGTCACCTAGCAAATATTTAGAAAGTACCTATCATGTATTAGATACTGGTGATAGGTTGTCGTGGACTTTAAATTCTACTAGAATAAGCAGGAAACAAACGTATTGGCAAATTAGATGATAAATTATATGACAGTTAAGTATCATGGAGTAAAATAAAGAAGGGAAGAAGCATCAGCTTTCAAGGAGTGAAATAATTCTAAGCGTGATCTGATGGAAGGACAGTAAGGAGGTGATATTTGAGCAAAGGCTTCAGGGAAGGTATATGTCATGTTGATAGGACAGCAGTTTAGGGTTATAGACAAATTTAATATTAAATAGATTATTTGTATTCATTTCTAAACTTGAATTTCACAGTGGGCATATTTCATCTTATAAATAAGTAAACAGTCTTGAAACCTCTACCAATACTATCACATCAGTCTGCTTAATGGTATATGGGTTTGCTCTGCTAGGCCTTCACCATCTTGTTTTCAATATTCAGTTGAGGTGAATGTCTGGCTGAGCAGATGGGCTGTTAATAAGCTTGAGTCTTACTGTGCCACTGGTACTATTATTGTCTCTGCAGCATTAGATGTGTCACGAGGTGAGTCAGGGAGCTGGTGAGGCAGATGGCACCTGCCTCTCACTGTGGATGGATTAGAAAGAGTCCTGTGCATACATATGGAACAGAAGACAGACAGTGTAGGGGGGTGGGAGGAAGCTGTATACCCAGAGAATTCCCACTGAGAATCTTCTCTTCTGTAAGAAAAGTGGAAGGCTGGTTGCACTGTATTTCTTCCTTCATTTTAAAAAACATTGGAGTTTTATAACCTTAAAAACATGTTGTAAAGCTAACTTCTCCAAAAACATTTCTCTGAAGAAGTTTTTTGCTTTCTTTGACTGGTTCAGGTGTGACTTTATTATGACTTTCTAAACTTCTACTGAATTCTTCTTTTTTCTACTGTGTACAAGAAAGAATAGGCCTGTTGACCGTGGAGTTGGGTATAACTTCCTTGAGTATTATCCAAAGGTGGTGTCTGTCTTTCAGCATGTAGAATATAATTTCCCTTTAAAAATAGTCATCTCTGAAGATAGAAATAGGGAAGGGAGTTGGTATTATAAGGTATGTAATTTTGAGGTGATTTTAATATTATTTACTTCTGCTACTTATATATGATTATTAAGTGATCATACATATTCTATGTTAGTCATAGAATCCAGTTATTCTCATAGAATTCAAATGGTACAACTAGAAGTCAGGTTTGTTTTTCCATAACATGCCGGGAAAGGTTGACATATTTTATTTTATTAAATTTACTTAGGAAAGCTTTTGCTATGAGAAAAATGCAACTATTATTAATATGGAATCACTCATGTCCAAAACTGCAATGGCAAGAATCAAAAGGATCAGAGAGAAACAAACCTTTGTTGAGCTTTTTCTACATGTTGAGTGATTCACATGTATGATCATTCATTTAAACTTCGCAAGAGCTCCATGAGGAAGATGTTGTCCTCAACTGACAGGTAGAGAACTTTAAGAAACTTGCCCAATGACACCCATCTAGAAAGAGGTGGAGCCTGAATTAAATCCAGATCTGCCTGACTCTAAACCTTTTCTTACCTTGTTATTCCCTCTCCTCATGTCTGGTGGCTTCTGACTTTTTAATTACTGTCATTAATTACTTGTTTTATGTGTTTTGTTGTCTCTTTGGCAGATGATAGGTATTAGGGGCCAACAATTGATTAAAACAATGTAGTATAAAAACAGTATTAACTTTCTGTATTAGTTATCTATTCTTATGTAAAAGTTATCCCAACTGAGTAATGGTGATGTGGGTTCATCAGTTGTAACCAATGTATCACTTTGGTAGGGGATATTGATAATGAGGAAGGTTGAGCACAGGTATTGGGGGGGAAAGGTATATGGGATATTTCTATACTTTCCCCTCAAAAAATGAAGTCTTTAAAAAAGTTACCTCAAAACTTATATACTCCAAAACATAGCAAGTAGAGACAATAAATATTTATCTTACACACTTTCTGAGCAGGAATCAAGAATCAGAGCAAGACTTGGCTGGGTGATTCTGGCTCGGTCTCTGTCTCTTATGAGGTTATGCTCAGGCTGTTGGCCAGGGCTGCAGTCAGCTGAGGGCTAGTCTGGGGCAGGAGGATCCACTTATAAGATGGCTGCTAGTTTTGCCATGTAAGCCCCTCACTAGGTTACTCATCATATTGCAGCTAGCTTTTCCCAGACTATGTGATGTAAGAAAGAGAGAGTGACCAAGAGGGAAGCTATGGAGTCTTTTCCAATCTATTTTTAGGAGTGATGTATGATCATTCCTGCTGCATTCTCTTGGTTGGTGTGGAAAGGGATCACACAGCAGTTTGAATTCCAGGAGGCCATCTTGGAAGTTGGTTATCACACTTTCTACAACTTTAATGTTTTTGGTGGATTGAGAATTGGGAGAAGTGTTCCATGAATCAATATTATGGGCCCTGTTTGCTTGCTTCTTTCATAATAATAGTTAAAGTCTGTATAATTTGATCATTCTCTCATTAGCTTTGTATTAAGCAACTTGAGTGGGGAAGAACTTCTGTAGAGCTTACTCAGGCCTTATACCCTTAACACTCTTTATAGAAAAAAGTACAGGATTCTGTGTTTTAGGTCTTATTTTAACTTGAACCCAAACTCCAAACCTTGGCATTGTGTTCCTGCAAATTATCTCAATAATCGTTAAAAGAATCCACAAAAAGTTGATAAAATACAGGCCCATCTTTATATTCTGAAGTAACTTTTCTATTACTATTTAGACTGTGGTAATTTTAGTTTTATCTCCAATTGCATCAGAGTTGAAGCTGGGAAAGTGAGCCTGAATGTTCTTCCCCAGAGCAAAGCACTCTACTTTTTAAACTATGTGCACTTGGTTTTATACACAAGTGCTCAGAGAATGAACACTTGAGTTGACTGTCTCTGAATTACAGCTCCATCTTCCCAGGACATCAAAGCCCTAAAGACCATCTGTGTCACTGTGGTAGATGTTGTAGCTTCTCTCTTCTGATGCTCAAGTACATGTTTTTACATTTCAGTTCTTTCTAAATTGATGTTGAACATCTCCTCTACCCTAAGGTGACGCTTATCCTTCAGCAGCACAGAAGACCTAGTCTAGAGGTTCTAGTGTCAGCTGTCTGGTTTCTTAATGAATGAGCCTCTAGAAGCTCACATCATGAAATTTTTAGCTTGTTATTTCTCAAAATTAAACAGAATCTTTGGGAGAGGGAAAACATTTATTAAAAATGCAAATTGCTAGGCCTTCTGCAGATACTACACATTCTGAACCAGAATCTCTGTAATTTGGGTTCAGACTATATTTTAGATTTTTAATTTCAATAATAGATTTACTAAAATGTGATTTTCCTACTTTAAAATTTACCCTTTTAAAGTGTACAATTTCAGTATATTGGCAAAGTTGTACAACGATCACCAGTAACTAATTCCAGAACATTTTTCATCGTCCCCAAAGGAAATCCTGAACCCATTAGCCATCACTTTCCATACTTCCTCCCTCCGGCTCCCGGAAACCACTATGAACTTGCTGTTCCTGTGGATTTTCCCATCTGGATCTTTTATATAAATGGAACTACACTATACGTGTGGCCCCTGTGACTGGCTTCTTTCACTGGGCATAATGATTCCAAAGTTCATCCATGTTGAAGCATAGATCAGTACTTCTGTCTTTTTTATTGCCTAATAATATTCCATTGAATTAATATAGAATATTTATCCACTTATCTGTCAGTAAGCTTGTACTTTTGACCATTATGAATAATGTTGCTATGAGCACTTATATATAGTTTTGAGTTCTCTTGGCTATTATTTATGGGCTGAATTTAACCTTCTCCCAGCTACAAATTTGTATGTTGAATTCCTAACCCTCAATACTTTCAAATGTGACTACATTTGTACATTTGGTGATAAAGCTTTTATTTCCTTTTTTTACATTAAAAATCTCATGGGCGGCGCATGTGGCTCAAAGGAGTAGGGCCCCGGCCCCATATGCTGGAGGTGGCAGGTTCAAACCCAGCCCTGGCCAAAAAAAAAAACAAAACCTCACAAAGGTTTATTTTAGTAATATAAAAAGGAGGTATTATAAAATAAGAGAAAAGGTGGATAGGAAAAAGTATCACATGAAGAGGCATTCCACAAAGGAGAAAATAAAATGGCCCAACCCTAATGAAAAGATACTCAGTGTAATCATTAATTTCAGAACCACAAATGAAATGAGATCCCACTTAACAGGTGAAGTATAGGGCTGGGAGGCAATTTCCATGCAGAACTGGGGGACGTGTCCTTTGGTAGAGCTTTGTCAAGGAGACTCAGAGTATCTACCAAATTTCAAAATTAGGAATATATACAAAAATATTCATAGGAATAATCCAGTAACCCAGAAACCCAGATGTCCATCAATAACTTGGCGATTTAATGGAGCCTGGAGGCATCTGGAGAGGGGCCTGGTGCTATAATCTAGCATCACAGAGTCATTTAAACTGAGCAAAATCCTGGCCTACAAAGTGTCTGAATGTTCTAATGGGAGCTCCCTGGGGACTGAGGGTCCATTCTGAGCATGTGCATGTGAGGAAAATCTGGAGACAGACACCACTTACAGAAGACTATGATTATTTCCCCATTCTCAACACACATCTAAGAAAATAAGACTGTTTTCCTACACAATCACTGTAGCACGAACAGTGCCAAGTGTGGTTCGCTCCCTGGGCTTTGTCTGAATTCCCTATTTATTCTAAAGTATGTCTCCCAACCCCCCAATCCAGTCCTTTTTTGTGCACTTTCAAATGGCAAACTTTCTACGTGGTGCTAACTGCAAATAAAATAGTATCACTGGCCACAAATAATTGTGCAACAAAATCAATATAAGCGAAGCTGTCATTAGAGTTTCAAAAGCTGCTGTGGCTGCCCAAGGCCAATCCGTGTCAGCAGGCAGGGGCCTGCAGAAGAGTGACCGGGGCAGACATCCTGCGTGTTCAGCATTACCGCCAAGAAAATAGGTGGAGAACGTGGTTCCAGTGTGTGCGCACCCGCCCTCCTGCAGCCAAAGCCGGACATAGGTCCCTCCCTGGTCTCCTCTTCCCAGTGAGCAGCTCCACAGTGGGCTCCTGGAGGGCCCGGAGCTTGCCAGGGTAAGTGGGAGAAGAGCCTCGGGTCCAGATCCCTATGCCGGTAGTCAGGGTGCACAGCTGTCCCGTGCACTCAGCCCTACCAGCAGGTTGAGGCTGGGCAGGTGGAGTCTGAGGTCCTCTGCTTCACTCACCCTGCTGCGTGTCCACAGACCTGTCTCCTGAGGCAACAGCGGCAGCAGGGCGTGGCTCTCAACCAAGTATGGAATGGCAGAGAAAGGTGCAGGGCCTGTGGGCCCTGTGCACCAATGAGGTGCCCTCCTCCTACGTGTTCGTGTTCAAGTCAACGAGTCTATGCTGCTGCCAGGGCGACAGCCATAGCGAGGGCCCTGCGAGTCCACCACGGCCTGCTGCTGAGCCCCGGTGGCGGAGGAGGGAGCGCTGCGTCCACCTGGCAGGGAGACCTAAAGAGACCACCTTATTTTCCTTTTCAAAAACAAGCTGCCTTAAGCTGTACACACTTGCAGCAGTTTCCGCCCCGATGGCGGAGCGGAGCTGCGGGTCCCCGTCTCACTGCAGTCCCCGTCTCCCTGCAGCCCGGCGGGCGTGCGTTCAGGCGCCAGCAGCTCAGCGCCCGCTAGGGGACTGCAGCGCGGTCTGCTGTGTACCTTCCTCGCAGAGGAAGCCCGTGGTAACCTGAAAAGTTCGGACACACAGAGGAAGGCCCCGGACATCAGCCCACTGGCCTCTCCACCCGAGGCCTGACGCCTGAGGGCCGGGACCGCCATGCTCTGCTGTCCTCGGGGGTGGCTTGGGATGGAGGGGTCGCAGGGCTGGCGTTCAGGTCCTGGGAGATTGTGGTGGATATGGCCACTAGAGGACGCTGCTGGGCCTTTGCACACACCTGATCTGTCCCTGAGCTAAAGCTTTAAAAGAGGTAGTTAAAAGGGGGCTATTAGGACAGGCCTTAATCCGGTTTGGCTGGTAATATTGCCCAGAGGGAGGAGCATATGAAGAGGTAGCACGAGGGTGGCCCTCCTCAAGCTAAGGAGGGAGGCCTCAGAAGAAACCCGCCCTGATTGGCCCTTTAATCTTGGACTTCAGCCTCCAGAACTATGAGGAAATAAACTGCTGTTGGTTAAGCTACCCAGTCTATAGTGTCTTGTTATTACAGCTCTAGTGAACAAACACAGCTACATAGATGGGATTTGCTGGGTCATACCACAACAGCGACCTACAGGTGCTTAGCATTGTGAGAAACTGTCGCACCCATTTCCCAAAAAATGATTGTACCATTTTGCAATCCAGATTCTCCATGTCCTAGCCAACACTTGTTATTGTCTGTTTTGTTTTTGTCTTAGCCATCCTAGTGGATGTGAAATGGTTTTTCGTTGTGGTTTTGATTTGTATTTCTCTAATTGCGTTGTTCAACTCATGATGTTGAGCACCTTTTTTTCAACGTTTTAAAAGCAAGGTTCATAAACAATTTTTATCCAGGGTGGCCCTGGTAGCTCAGTGGGTAGGGCACTGGCCACATACACAAAGGGTGGTGGGCTTGAACCCAGCTCGGGCCTGCTAAAACAACAATGACAAGTGCAACAACAACAACAAAAATACCCAGGCGTTGTGGCAGGCACCTGTAGTCCCAGCTACTTTGGAGGCTGAGGCAAGAGAATCGCTTAAGCCCAAGAATTTGAGGTTGCTGTGAGCTGTGATAGCACAGCACTCTACAGAGGATGACATAGTGAGACTCCATTTCAAAAAAAAAAGAAAAAATAAAACCCAACAAAATAACAATTTTTATCTATACCGGAGTTTGAGAACTGATGTTATAGATGTAACCCAATCAAAGTTGTTACCCAGTTTAAACTCTTGTTCTGGGACTTTAGTTGTCCAGATTCAAATGGCCTCTGCTAAAGTAGAGTAAAAGAATTTGTGATTAGTCTGATCAGTCTTCACAAGTTTATGTGACCTCAGAAGCTTGTCATAGGCTTGTTTCTTTGCCTCTGAGTCTGTGACATTCAACCTCTGAGACCAGTCAGTGGCAAAATCCACTTTGCCTTGAGAGCCAGCCAGTGGGAAAAGGAAATTCTCTTTTTTTTTTTCATGCTAAATTTCAGATTAATATGAGAGTACAATTAGTTTACAGTGTTTTCATTTGTTAGGTAAGGTCCCTGTTGTAGTTGTGTCCCACACCCAGTAGGTGTGCTAGATACCCATACATTGTGCCCATTTGGTGGGAGCACACCAATCTCTCTCTCTCTCTTCCTCTTTCTTCCCCTCAACTTGAATTGAATTGACTTTTTCTCTTGTCTGGGCATGCATTTGATCAGTGGTTCTCAACCTGTGGGTCACGACCCACAAGAACTGTATTAAAGGGCCAAGGCATTAGGAAGGTTGAGAACCATTGCATTAGATCGTTCACTGGCTTCATATTCATATTGAGTACATTGGATACTTGCTTTTCCATTCTCTACTAACAAGAATGTGTTTCAACTCCATCCAGGTAAATACAAAAGATACCAAGTCTCCATCTTTTCTAATGGCTGAATAGTAGGCATATATCCCAGTTTATTAATCCATCCATGGTTTGATGGGCACTTGAGTTGTTTCCCCACAATCAACTTAGTGATTGTAAGTTGAGCTGAGGTAAACAATCTAGTGCAAATGTCCTTATGATAAATTGATATTTCTTTTTCTGATGCCTAGTAATGGGATTGTGAGATCAAATGGCAAATCTATTTTGAGTTCTTTGAGGATTCTCCATAGTTCTTTCCAAAGAGAAAGAACTGTATAAGTATTGCAAACTGTATTAGTTTGCAATCCCACCAACTGTGTAAAAGCGTTCCCTTTTCTCCACATCTGTGCCAGCATCTGCAGCTTCTCGGGCTATGTTGGGCATGCAGCAGAGTACAGGCATCACTGCTGCCCCCTTGTGGATTAACTATGAGGTAATTTGGTCTAGAAAATAGCATTCCCTAATTTGGGTGAATTTACATTCCGTTTTCTCCAATCCTAGGAACTGTATGTATTTTCAGTTTTATACTCTCCAGATGTAACTGAGTGTTGATGTAATCGGGCTACAAAACACTACTTGACAGTTTGGAAAATAAAAAGTTTGGCGATCTTTTTGAGGCAATGCTGGGCAGGTTTTTGCTTATGCCTTTCTTATAAATAGACAAGAAGAGTCCTTTAAAGTTATGCACTGGGTAAAGAATTCGGATGGAACTATGCCTTTTACATCTCTTCTTAGCATTGCTAGATTGGAGTGTGTCACTTATTTGCCAACTGGGGCCTTGACATGTTGCGAGGAGGAATTAAGTTCTGCTTTTTCTCCTTGAACTTTCAGGTCAGTAGACTGCCGTTCTTAATTAGCAATCCTAGACCACTGAAAATGCAGTATGATTAGTTTGAATTTTCTACACATTATATCACTTGGATTGAATAGCCACTTCAGCAGTGATTCCCGCGACAAGCACTTCCCTGAGAAAGCTTATGCTCATCCACAGGCACGAGAACTTAAAGAGCAAGAGGAAGTGAAAGGAAAATTAGGGCAAGGAAACAGATAAAAGAAATCACCCATGAGGAAGAATCAGCAGAAAACTCCAGGCAACATGAAGAACCAGTCCAGAACAACCCACCAAGGGACCATGAGGTAGCTACTGCAGAGGATTCCACCTATACAGAAATGTTAGGAATGACAGAAAGGGAATTTAGAATACACATGTTGAAAACAATGAAACAAATGATGGAAACAATGAAGGAAACTGCTAATAAAATGGAAAATAACCAAAAGGAAATCCAAAAACAGAATCAAATCAGAGATGAACGATATGAAGAATATAAAAAGGATATAGCAGAGCTGAAGGAAATGAAACAGTCAATCAGGGAACTTAAAGATGCAATGGAAAGTATCAGCAACAGGTTAGACCATGCAAAAGAAAGAATTTCAGAGGTAGAAGACAAAGTTTTTGAGATAACTCAGATAGTAAAAGAGGCAGAAAAGAAGAGAGAAAGCAGAACGTTCACTGTCAGAATTATGGGACTTTATGAAGCGTTCCAACATACGAGTTATAGGAATTCCAGAAGGGGAAGAAGAATGCCCCAGAGGAATGGAAGCCATACTAGAGAATATTATAAAAGAAAATTTCCCAAATATCACCAAAGATTCTGACACACTGCTTTCAGAGGGCTATCGGACCCCAAGTCGCCTCAACTCTAACCGAGCTTCTCCAAGACACATTGTGATGAACCTGTCCAAAGTCAAGACAAAAGAAAAGATTCTGCAAGCTGCCAGGAGTAAGCGCCAGTTGACCTACAGGGGCAAATCCATCAGAGTGACCGCAGACTTCTCTAATGAAACTTTCCAAGCAAGAAGACAATGGTCATCTACCTTTAATCTACTTAAACAGAACAATTTCCAGCCCAGAATTCTGTACCCTGCTAAGCTAAGCTTCAAAATTGACGGAGAAATCAAATCATTTACGGATATACAAACATTGATGAAATTCGCCACAACAAGACCAGCTCTACAGGAAATACTTCAACCTGTTCTGCACACTGACCACCACAATGGATCAGCAGCAAAGTAAGAACTCAGAAATTACAGGACAGAACCAAACCTCCACACTGATGCAAAAGATAAAACTAAGCAATGGACTCTCACCAAATAAGACGAATAGAATTACTACCACACTTATCAATTATCTCAATAAATGATAATGGCTTGAATTCCCCACTGAAGAGACATAGATTGGTTGACTGGATTAAAAAACACAAGCCATTTATTTGCTGTCTGCAAGAAACACACCTGGCTTCAAAAGACAAATTAAAGCTCCGAGTCAAGGGTTGGAAGACAATTTTTCAGGCAAATGGAATTCAGAAGAAAAGAGGAGTTGCAATCTTATTTTCAGATACATGTGGATTTAAAGCAACTAAAGTCAAAAAAGACAAAGATGGTCACTTTATATTGGTCAAGGGAAAAATACAACAAGAAGACATTTCAATTCTAAATATCTATGCACCCAATTTAAATGCTGCCAGATTCTTGAAACAGACCTTACTCAGTCTGAGCAATATCATATCTGATAATACCATAATAACAGGGGACCTTAACACTCCTCTTACAGAGCTGGACAGATCCTCTAAACAGAAATTAAACAAGGATATAAGAGACTTAAATGAGACCCTAGAACAACTGTGCTTGATAGGTGCATATAGAACACTCCATCCCAAAGATAAAGAATATACATTCTTCTTATCACCCCATGGAACATTCTCCAAAATTGATCATATCCTGGGACACAAAACAAATATCAACAGAATCAAAAGAATTGAAATTTTACCTTGTATCTTCCCAGACCATAAGGCACTAAAGGTGGAACTCAACTCTAACAAAAATGCTCGACCCCACCCAAAGGCATGGAAACTAAACAATCTTCTGTTGAATAACAGATGGGTGAAGGAAGAAATAAAACAGGAAATCATTAACTTCCTTGAGCATAACAACAATGAAGACACAAGCTACCAAAACCTGTGGGATACTGCAAAAGCGGTTTTGAGAGGAAAATTCATCACTTTAGATGCCTACATTCGAAAAACAGAAAGAGAGCACATCAACAATCTCACAAGAGATCTTATGGAATTGGAAAAAGAAGAACAATCTAAGCCTAAACTCAGTAGAAGAAAAGAAATATCCAAAATCAAATCAGAGATCAATGAAATTGAAAACAAAAGAATCATTCAGAAAATTAATGAAACAAGGAGTTGGTTTTTTGAAAAAATTAATAAAATAGATAAACCATTGGCCAGACTAATGAGGAATAGAAAAGTAAAATCTCTAGTAACCTCAATCAGAAATGATAAGGGGAAATAACAACTGATCCCACAGAGATACAAGAGATCATCTCTGAATACTACCAGAAACTCTATGCCCAGAAATTTGACAATGTGAAAGAAATGGATCAATATTTGGAATCACACCCTCTCCCTAGACTCAGCCAGGAAGAAATAGAGCTCCTGAACAGACCGATTTCAAGCACTGAGATCAAAGAAACAATAAAAAAGCTTCCAACCAAAAAATGCCCTGATCCAGATGGCTTCACTCCAGAATTCTATCAAACCTTCAAGGAAGAGCTTATTCCTGTACTGCAGAAATTATTCCAAAAAATTGAGGAAGAAGGAATCTTCCCCGACACATTCTATGAAGCAAACATCACCCTGATACCAAAACCAGGAAAAGACCCAAACCAAAAGGAGAATTTCAGACCAATCTCACTCCTGAACATAGACGCAAAAATTCTGAACAAAATCCTAGCCAATAGATTACAGCTTATCATCAAAAAAGTCATTCATCATGATCAAGTAGGCTTCATCCTAGGGATGAAAGGCTGGTTTAACATATGCAAGTCTATAAACCTTATCCACCATATTAGCAGAGGCAAAAATAAAGATCACATGATCCTCTCAATAGATGCAGAAAAAGCATTTGATAAAATCCAGCATCCTTTTCTAATTAGAACACTGAAGAGTATAGGCATAGGTGGCACATTTCTAAAACTGATTGAAGCTATCTATGACAAACCCACAGCCAATATTTTACTGAATGGAGTAAAACTGAAAGCTTTTCCTCTTAGAACTGGAACCAGACAAGGTTGTCCTCTGTCACCTTTACTATTCAACGTAATGCTGGAAGTTCTAGCCAATACAATTAGGCAAGACAAGGAAATAAAGGGAATCCAAATGGGAGCAGAGGAGGTCAAACTCTCCCTCTTTACTGACGACATGATCTTATACTTAGAGAACCCCAAAGACTCAACCACAAGACTCCTAGAAGTCATCAAAAAATACAGTAATGTTTCAGGATATAAAATCAATGTCCACAAGTCAGTAGCCTTTGTGTACACCAATAACAGTCAAGATGAGAAGCTAGTTAAGGACACAACTCCCTTCACCATAGTCTCAAAGAAAATGAAATACCTGGGAATATACCTAACGAAGGAGGTGAAGGACCTCTATAAAGAAAACTATGAAATCCTCAGAAAGGAAATAGCAGAGGATATTAACAAATGGAAGAACATACCATGCTCATGGATGGGAAGAATCAACATTGTTAAAATGTCTATACTTCCCAAAGCAATCTACCTATTCAATGCCATTCCTATCAAAATACCAACATCGTACTTTCAAGATTTGGAAAAAATGATTCTGCGTTTTGTATGGAACCGGAAAATACCCCGTATAGCTAAGGCAGTTCTCTGTAACAAAAATAAAGCTGAGGGCATCAGCATACCAGATTTTAGTCTGTACTACAAAGCCATAGTGCTCAAGACAGCATGGTACTGGCACAAAAACAGAGACATAGACACTTGGAATCCAATTGAAAACCAAGAAATGAAACTAACATCTTACAACCACCTAATCTTTGATAAACCAAACAAGAACATACCTTGGGGGAAAGACTCCCTATTCAATAAATGGTGTTGGGAGAACTGGATGTCTACATGTAAAAGACTGAAACTGGACCCACACCTTTCCCCACTCACAAAAATTGATTCAAGATGGATAAAGGACTTAAACTTAAGGCATGAAACAATAAAAATCGTCCAAGAAAGCATAGGAAAAACACTGGAAGATATTGGCCTGGGGAAAGACTTCATGAAGAAGACTGCCATGGCAATTGCAACAACAACAAAAATAAACAAATGGGACTTCATTAACCTGAAAAGCTTCTGTACAGCTAAGGAGACAATAACCAAAGCAAAGAGACAACCTACACAATGGGAAAGGATATTTGCATATTTTCAATCAGACAAAAGCTTGATAACTAGGATCTATAGAGAACTCAAATTAATCCACATGAAAAAAGCCAACAATCCCTTATATCAATGGGCAAGAGACATGAATAGAACTTTCTCTAAAGACGAATGGCTAACAAACACATGAAAAAATGTTCATCATCTCTATATATTAGAGAAATGCAAATCAAAACAACCCTGAGATATCATCTAACCCCAGTGAGAATGGCCCACATCACAAAATCTCAAAACTGCAGATGCTGGCGTGGATGTGGAGAGAAGGGAACACTTTTACACTGCTGGTGGGACTGCAAACTAGTACAACCTTTCTGGAAGGAAGTATGGAGAAACCTCAAAGCACTCAAGCTGGACCTCCCATTTGATCCTGCAATCCCATTACTGGGCATCTACCCAGAAGGAAAAAAATCCTTTTATCATAAGGACACTTGTACTAGACTGTTTATTGCAGCTCAATTTACAATTGCCAAAATGTGGAAACAGCCTAAATGCCCACCAATCCAGGAATGGATTAACAAGCTGTGGTATATGTATACCATGGAATACTATTCAGCCATTAAAAAAAATGGAGACTTTACATCCTTCGTATTAACCTGGATGGACGTGGAAGACATTATTCTTAGTAAAGCATCACAAGAATGGAGAAGCATGAATCCTATGTACTCAATTTTGATATGAGGACAATTAATGACAATTATGGTTATGGGGGGGAAATAGAAAGAGGGAAGGAGGTAGGTGGGTGGGGCCTTGGTGTGTGTCACACTTTATGGGGGCAAGACATGATTGCAAGAGGGACTTTACCTAACAATTGCAATCAGTGTAACCTGGCTTATTGTACCCTCAATGAATCCCCAACAATAAAAAAAAAATATATATATATATCACCTGGATTGGTATTTTTTATTCCTTCTGTTTAGAGTAAGGGTAGGTAGGAAAGGTGGGGGTGGGTGGGATATTAAATCTTTGCATTTCAGAACTCAGCTCAGCATCTGGTAAATTTCCTGTATAACAGCAGGTGGGGTGCTAATCTGTTAGCTTTCAACAAAATGTGAACTCTTTGTTATGATGCATTTTAGTGATGGTAGTTTCTGTGTAAGGTAGTTTTTGGTGTAACCTGAAAATGATTTAGCTTTATTTCTGCTTTGTAGCAATGAAAATAAAATAGATACATTGCTTGATACATGTTGGAATAGTTAGATTTTCATCTTACTTTTCTATTGGTGGGGAATCCTCATTCTCCCTCAATTCTCTTCCTAAGGAAGCTCCAAGGACCCTTTCCTCCTTTCCTTCCACTGCAAGGAATCCAGGATAAACTAAATCCCAAGATTTAGCAGCTATACCAACTGCAGGGAGCTTTTCTAAGATTTTTGGACAGGTTAGGTTTGAGGAGTTTAATGGGTATCCATGGGGGAGATGTCCAATAGGCAGTTGGATGCATGAACAAACATATATTTTACAAAGTTGGACAATGAAAACCAACTAAGAAAACTCAATACTTCTGTTTTAAAAGCAAACTATTTGTAAGTATTATGCCATAAAATACAAAATAATATAGAAGTAACCATATAGATGATTTGTACATAATCTCCTAGTCATGTCTAAGGAAAGTGGTAACATCAATCCAAATTACAGAATTATCATAATGGTTAGTTCTATGGAAAAACTGTTAGCATTTCATTGGTCACCACTGATAATCTCTTTTTATTAGATTTATATTTAACAGTGATTAAGTACCATGATGTTCTGGCAACAGAATAAAATAAAGGCTCAGAAATTATTTCTCCCCAGTGATCTTATAATCTTGCCTTATGCACATGAATTTTCTTTTTTATTTCTTAATATGGACCACAGAACAGTTTGCATTATTACTGCTCATAAATTCTGCCCTGATGAGATTAGTTTTATAGATGTAGAATCAATAATACTTGAACACATTTGCGGCTGTGTACTACCCAATATTGCTCATTAATGGCTTTAAAAGAATCAGTGCATTTTGCTAGCAGCAAAGATAATGAGCCATTGATTATCCCTGCACAGCACAATTTACGGCCTATTTTATTTTTAATGCAACGTTAAATTAATTTGTAAAAGATCAGAAGCATTGCTTTATTTCCAAGCTGTGATTAAACAGTTATTGAACTTTTCATAGGGAACATTAATCAATTCTCCTCTCTTCTGATCTCCCATAGTGTTTTGGAAATAAAGATGAATAACATGTAATCACCTGCCCTTCTTGTGAGACAGCAAAGCTGTAGGAGAAGACATCTTTGTGTGGTTGATTATGTGCTGAAAAGGGTTAGGAAGGGGCCTGGTTTGTGCTATTTTTACTCAAGTTCAGGTTATGAATATGTTCTAGGTCAATGAGTGGAGATAGAAATTTTACTGACATTTTACATAAAAGCATCTTGAAGGGTATAAAAAAGTGTAGAATGTAAGATATCCGTGATACATGTCTTTGCCTTGGATAGGCCTGTGATTTCACTATGCTCACCTAGCCGTGTACTCTCAATCACTTTTTGAATAAACAAAAATTTTAAGATTATTTAAAAAAATTAGCCACCTCATAAAATTTTCCTTTTCTTTATCACTTCTTATAACCAAGGGTAGCGAAATTAGATATTAGCTATATATAAAGACTACCATCATTGTGGCCAAAAGCCCAGGCCACTAAAATGATCTTCAGAAGAAACAAACTGATTTGTATTCTCAATAAAGCATAGTAAAGATTAGGGAGAAATTACAGGAAAATGAGATGAACAGAGTGGATTCAGATGTTGTGATCTTTGATGCTAGGGGAACTGTCCTAGAGAAGACAAGACTGTTCTATCTGGGAAGGGGCAGGGTGTGGAGCCTCCTTCATTACAATGGGAGGAACACATTTAGAGGGGCCAAGAGCAATAAGCAGACTTGCCTATGAAGGGCAAGTTCTAGAATAGTGGGGTAAGAAAACTATCTTGCGGGGTTAGAAGAAGGCCCAATAGAAATTAGTATCTAAGGACTAATGGTAATCAGGCAAACAGTTGTATTAGGGGTTCAGAAAGAGAATCCAGGAACAAGTCATTCTTGGAGGCCCAACAGAACCCTTTGGGAAGCTTACTCCAATTCATTCTTATCAGAATTAAGTAGCAGTTGTGTTTAAAATTAGAGTGAATTTGGAGGTGACGTTCACCAACATCCAGTATTTATTCATTACACACGCTTCTACAGGTCTGATTGTTGTATTAGATAATAGGGACAAAGACAATAGGGATGTAGAGGGAATTCAAGGACTTTTACTAAAGTTTTACATAGATGCATCTTGAGGGGTAATATGAAGTGTAGAATGTCAGGTATGCACGATTCTTATGTTTTTCCTTTGCATAGATGTGTAATCTAACTATGCTCACCTAGCTCTGTCCTTTCAATTGTTTTTTGAATGAAATCCCTTTAAATGGTACTAACAGGGATCGCTGATGGAAGTTTATCGACGCTGGCTCTGTAAGCTGAGTGGGCAGTCATCTAAAGATTTGGGGTGATGACTGAGGGAAGGGTGATCTGCTCAGAATGTCTCCTTGGTTGGTTTGTTTTCTCATGTGCTATCTCCAGACATCAACCCCGCTTCCTTTCTCTCTCTCTCCCCTAGATTTTATTCACTCTTTAGATAATTGCCTATAAAATATGTATGTATTGCATGGGCAAAGGGTGACATGTTTTAGTTTATCAGAGTCCAACGCACAGAGAGAATAGGCCATGGGACAGGTTGGTGTCACGTGGAGTAGACTCTGTCTCCATGTGTGTTTGTGTGTATGTTTATTGTTTCTCAAATAAATAGGTAAATAAATGAAACTAGACTAAAATCTGCAAACAAGAGAGCAGTGACATACACTAAAATGAGACACTAAAATAACTGGTAGTGTGGTTACTATTCAGGTGGTGGTGTTGTGAGAATCATACTTGTACTGAGTCCCGGGGAAAGGTAAGGCCCGATTAGACGTATGAGAGGAGAAAAGAGAGACACATAAAGGGTTGTGCATGTTAAAAGGATGTAATGAGCTGGGCATTTAAGAATTGTAATAAGTGACCTAAGGAGAAATTGGTCCAAGATCGAGGAGGTGCTCAGTATTCATGGATTCAGGATATGGGGCTATAACATAAATAAAATACTTGTAACAGCAAAGGACTTTATGAAACCATCGTGCTTGTTCAGCCTTGACCCTGCATCATTACTCTCAGCCTTTCTGCACCAGGTAGAGATGCATGCAGTTTTAAGAAGATTAATTACGTAAATACATAAGTTTGTATATGTAAACACACAGATGGGGTGATGGTTACTTTTGAAAGGTAATCATTTCAGCACTGATAATGCATTCTTAGGAGACTATTGTCTCAGAACTGGTAGGGCTATCGGGAAATCCGATCTAAGGAGTAAACCCATCCCAAACAAATCCATTACATAGATGTTGCCTTAGTGTTATTTTGTAACACCTGTAGTATATTGTAGGGAATTATTTTCTCAGCTTTACAGATGGAAAACTAAAGTAAGAATATGTCCAAAGTTATTTAGCAGATTACCTTCTGATTCCAAATTCAGAAGTCTTCCTACCAGCTTGCTAGTTGGTCACTTCCACCAATATTATCAGAGGCCTCCTCACTCTGAGACCTTGCCTGAGTGAGGTATTATTGAGACAACTGGACAACCCAGTTTAAACCCTTAGACAACCCAGGGTTCAAACATTGGCTTTGTCTTTTATGAGCTACAAATGAGTAAGCCTCTTTACCAATATTCACTCATTTTTAAAATGGAATCAGTATCTACCCATTTTTTTTTAAAACAAGAATTGAGTGAGACAATGAGTATAAATTGCCAAAGACAGTACCTGGCACATAGTAGTTGCTTAAAAATGTTTGATGCCTGCTCTCCATACACCTCAGGTATCCACTTTGCCTGTGAATATGTGCAGAGCTGTCTTAAGGAAAGGTTAATTTCTGCAACTTCATGTCCCTTTAAAATATATAGTTCCTTTCTTTTCAATATATACCATTCATCTAAGCAGTTCCTTTTGCTTTAAAATATTCATAAAATTCTTGATTTTGATATATTTCTAGCTATCATTTTGAATCAGAGATTGTTTGAGCTACCATAGAACTTTGCATAGGAATTTGACTTATTTGTCTTATACTTTAACTGAAATAAACTTAATATAGGACCTCTGCTGAAGTTAGCTGAATTAATTCTGCTTTAATTCAAGTTCATCTCTGCAGTGGAAAATGACAGGCATTATTGAGTTCTGTTACACATTTAATAAGAAATATACACTTCTCATCCTTGTGGGAACAATTTAATATGCTGCAGAGCTTGTCAAAATTCAATTCAAGGTTGAATGACTAATGCATAAAAGTCAATTCCATATCCTACCAGAGATAAAGCCAGTTATTTCGTTTTATCAAGTAGATGGGGATGCTATTTGGATCTCAAGTAGCAAAGGTTTGAAACTTCAGGCTTTGCAAAGTTAGAGAAGATGTGAGTATGTGGAAAACTAGTTTTCAGGACAGGAGTCTGCCTGAAAACACAAATCAGCAGAGGGAGTGTTTGACTTGGTTATTTTGTCCTTTCTGTAGGTACAATTTTCATACCTTTGAATTTAGGAGCAAATTCAGCAGTAAATCAAGAGCTGGAGGAATAAGGGAGATTTCTTTTTTCTTTAAGGTTCTTATCTTCCTTTGACACAGCTGTCAGTCTTAATATGCACGTGTGTATACCCATGTATATGTAGGTGTGTATGTGCACGTGTGTAAGTGTGTGTGCTAAGGCATAAGCACGGGTATAGGTCCTGGCACTGCAGGCAACATTCATTCGACAGCTATTTTTTGAGCACTTATCTAGATGCCAAGGGTATAGAAATGAAGAAAAGTTACAAAAATCTTTGCCCGGTGGAGCTTATATTTTAGCAGAGACAAACAGACAGTAAATAATAAAAATAATAAGTACATTATCTTGCACATCAGACGCAAGAGTAGAATAAAAGCCATGTTCTGGGAAGTATAATTTCGTTAAACAGAGTGAACACTAAAAGGTCACAGTGAGCAACGGGGTATCTGGGAGAAGAGCATTTCAAGTAGAAAGAACAGCAGTTATAGAGGTGCCGAGGCTGGACACGCTGGGGGGACGCCCAGAAGGTCAGCATGGGTGGAGCCGAGTAGGGGGAAGGAGCGTGGGAGATAAGGTCAGAGGACTACTGGAAGTCCCTGCAGGTGGCTGTGAGGACTTGCTCTCTGAGTGAGATGTGAGCCACTGAAGGGTTTTAGTCTGACTTCTGTCTGTTCCTCTGGCTGCTGTGTTGGGAATAGCCTGCCGAGGCGTGTGGGGGAGTGGGGAGGTCAATTAGAAGGCTACGGCATGGTGGGAGGGCAGTGATCTTCAACTGGTGTGCCGTGGCACGCTGGTGTGATGGGAGAGGATCTTAGGTGTGCCACGAAAACTTGTAAAAGATCATTTACTAAATTATTTTCAAAAGACGTTCAAAGCACAGCATATTCTTTTTTTACTCTTTTTTTTTCCCCACCAACATAATTTAAGTGTGCTGTGGAAGTTTAATGATAGGTTCAACTGTGCCATGAGATAGAAAAGGTAGAAAAACACCACAGTAGGGCAACATTTGTTAATGCCACCGTAGAGGCCTGGCCATGGGAGTGAGGGGCTGAAGTCGGCGGCAGCCAAGCTAGCTGAAGGAGAAGAGGTCAAGTCTGAGGCCAAGTCATGGGCAGGATCATCTACATGTGTGGGACTGAATGTTACCTATTGAGAAAACTGGCTGTGTTTGGCTTGAGGCTACAATGCTGCCTCCTGTCACTGTGTTTGCAGAAACCATTGAGAACACTCCCTGACAAAGGCCAGAGCAGGCTGACTGACAGTTTGCCCCTGTTGATTTGTACCCACAGTCCTTCTCAGTTGCTCTCTGGCCAGATAATATCTGAACAGAGAATTAGTGCAGGGTCTATGCATTTATTATGAAATGCCCTTTCCCATTGGTATTCTCCGTGTCTTGAGAATTCCACTGATTAAATACATTTCTAGTTCTCTTGGCACTGGGCTTTTATATTATTTCTTTTGAATGGAAATTCACTGTTTTAGTAGATAAAGGAAGCTTAATGCAGGCACATTTTTATAAGTCATTTATGTGAATAATTATGTGTCTTTTAAAAGTTTTGCACCATTTAAAATGTTTCTGTATGATAAATATAAGCCAGTTTTTCTTTTATCAGTCAGTACAAAGCATTTAATTCAGTTTTTTGGTGTGGAGATATATATATATATATCTCAGGGAAGAGCTACAAAGGGAAGAGATGATATGATTTTTTTTTCTCACAAAACTTACATCATAGTTCTGGCATGTGCAGAGAATTCAACAGAACAATATTTTTCAAGGGGCCACCAAGCAGCCCTCTAGGCAACTTCCCAGTAAAGGAGTGAACAGAATAATTCAGGCTTAACCACAGATAGTTTCTTAGAAAGATGGACATTGAGTGAGCCAGATTTTACAAAAGGTGAGGTTCCCCCTTAGACCTGAGGAGCAAGAAGAAATTCCAGGGGAGAGAATAAATCGAGCCCGGTGCAGGAGATGGCAAAGCAGGCATGTTGGAGTGTGAGGTGCATGGCAGGGAAGGGTTAGAAGTCAAGCTGGTGCCTCTTCACTGCCGCCCTGGGGGTCTCATATGAGAATCAAAGGATGCTGGATCAGTTGTGATATAAAAATACTGCTGTAGCAGGGTGGGTGTGGAATAGAAGGTGTGGTCCAGCACAGTGGGGAATAGGAAAGTTGTGAAATGGCACGTGACGCTGAAGATAAAATTTAGAATCCTTAATGTGTAATGGAATGTGGCCAGACAGGGTGGAGCAAAGGAAGGTCTACAACATATGGGGAAGAGAAAACTGAGCTTCGGAGAACACAGAGATTGAGAGGCAGAGACAAAACATTTCTCTCAATCTCTCTCTCATATGCTACGTTCAATCACTCACAAACCATAGTGAAATCTACACTCAAAATTGCCCAGAAACTAACCCCTCCTCATCAGCCCGAGCTGGTCCAGGCCATCCTTTCCTCTGGTTTACATCAGTACCCTCCCATCTGCTTTGCTCTCTCTCCTCCCGCCTGGCCCTGTGCTCTGTAGCAGCCCAGCCCAGGTGTTCTCGACTTGGGTGCTGCCGACATTCTGGGCCAGATGCTTCTTTGTGCGGGGAGTTGTATGATGCTGAGCAGTGTCCTGGTCTTTGCTCCTTAAATGCCAGTAGCACATCTCCCTGCCCCACATCATGCTCTAAGGGTCAAACCTTCCAGATACCCTCACGTTACTGAGAGAAAAGACCCAAGTTCCAACAGTGGCCTCTAAGGCTTTATTTCTCGAATGTGGTCTCACCTTTTCCAGCGGGGTGTCTTTTCCCACCTCATCTTCCTGCTTCCTCCCTTCCTTCTGTTCCCAGATCATCCCAGGCATGTCTTCATCAAAGGACTGTCCCTCGTGCTGCTGCTTCCCAGGTGTCACCATCCTCGATCTGTCACCTCCTCCAGACATTCTCTCAGCAGTCAGCTTCTCAGGGAGGACTTTGCTCACCATGACTTTAAAATTGCATCCCTTCTTTGATTTATTTTCTTCACACAGGCATCATCACATATAGTCTAATTAAATGTTTTAAGATTCCTTATCTTGTCCATCCCTTTACTAGGATGTGGGCTCTGTGAGGCAGTTTCCTTTGCTTTTTGTCATCTCAGCCCCTAGAACACTATCTGCACTACCTGCATTCATTCAAAACATACCTGCTAAATGAATTAATGAATGAGTGGCAGGGGCCACCAACGCAGGGAAGCACAGGAAGCTGTGGGCCTGGGCTGCCGTGGAAGCCCCTGACCTTTCAGTCCAGGGCCTTGTCTCATAGTCCCTCTGCTATTTGCCATTGAAGGCACTAAGCAGGCCATCCAGCAAACAGCCATGCCGGAGCACTTGCCAAACTCCACATGTGCCATTTAGAAACAAAGAAACCTCTAACAGTGACAGCAGCCATTTGTTAAACAAATCATTAGTTTGGAGACAGAAGCTGCACGCGTGATGAATCTACTAATTTACAAAGCATTATTGGACATTAGTTAATTGCCAGATGACTCTATATCCCAGGATACACCGAGAAAGCCTCTATTACTCAGGAGAGATTGCATATTTCAGCCATTAACAACTACAAGGCTTAGAGATCAGAATGAATGAACAGATCTTACGTCAGTCCGGTGCTCCTTTACTGCTTCCAGAATTGCTTCTGAGTTTTCATGTTTAAATAAAAGTTACATATGCATGCTTAATATTTAAATGGAGCAGAAAGATTAACTGTTAGAATTACTCTGTCTACCTCAAATCCCCTTCTAACAGCTTTTTCAGGAATCATCCACAAATAAAAAATGCCTCAAACATCCCACATCAGATTTCACTTATTCCCACATTTAGGGGATTTTATGGCACAAACATATATGCTCAATCCTGTTCAGTGTCTGTGTAGTATTTACTTTGTCTTTCTAATAATTTAATTAGCCAGGCATTGCTGATAGTTTATGTTTAGGTTTTTTTTAAACTGTTATGCAGATAGCAAGATAAATGTACACATAATGTACCTATACCATGACATAATTTTATTAGTATACCTGTAAAGCACATTTATGGCAGAGGAATTTATGAGGCAAAGAATATTAGTGTTTAAAAATATGAAACTTCATAAAGGAATTGCAGGATCGAATGGTAGGTCTACTTTTAGTTCCTTGAGAATTCTCCAAACTTCTTTCCAAAAGGGCCCTATGAGTTTGCATTCCCACGAGTAGTGTAGCAGTGTTCCCTTCTCTCCCCATCCACACCAACATCTGTAGTTTTGGTGTTTTGTGATGTGGGCTACTGTTACTGGAGTCAGATGATATCTCAAAGTGGTTTTGATTTGCATTTCTCTGATGATTAAGGATGATGAGCATTTTGTCATGTGTTTGTAGGTCATGAGCCTGTCTTCATCGGAGAAGCTTCTGTTCAAATCTCTTGCCCACCAAGAAATGGGGTTATTTGTTCTTTTCTTATTGATTAGTTTGAGTCACAATTATAAGAGGGACTTTACTTAACAAATGCAAACATTGGAACCTTATTCTTTGTACCCTCGATTAACCTGAAACAATAAAAAAGTTTTCACAGTAAACAAAAAAATTGAAACTTCCATATTTATGCTCTGAACAAAAAGAGATGAGAGTACCTCTACTTTTACTACTTTTTAATACTTTAAAACATCTTGACCTCTGCCGATATGAAAGTTAAAGAATTATGTCTAATTTTTCGAGTTTGTATTTCTTTAATTCTGAGGAAGTTTGAATATTCTTTTCCTTATGTCACTTGGTCTTGTATCTGTGTTGGGGGTGAGGATTAACCTGGCATTCAAAGCTTTGCACATTATAAAAACATGCTTGGCCTTTTCTGATAGATAGATATCTGTGAATGGGGCTTACTGTGGATAAGACTGAGTTTCCATCCTTCCCCACTGTACTGTGACCCTTCATGAAAGGACCATACTTTTTTATTCCCCAATTTGGTAGGTGGCTGGCATTCTTTTCTGATTATGGACAGTGTGAAAAATTGAGAAGTCATTTGGTGCAGTAAGCACCTGGGACAGTGAAACTAATGAACAAATTGGTAAAATGTTGCATATAATGGTAAAAATTCAGATGGAAAAATAATCAAGGAAATTAAGAAGGAATTTTGGAGCTGGTTGAAATAGGCAATTTGCTGAAAAATATTGCAAATAAATAATTATATCTGCCCAATTCCTGATGCTGCATTACAATTTCATTTTAAGTTTGTGACATTTATATTAAAATAACCAATATTTTAAAATATCCGTGTTATTCATTTGACCTATTATTTTTATTATTATTCTAGAAAAGTTGATATTTTCTTTGCGAAGAATCATAAGCTCAAGGGTGACCTTTTATTTTAATATCCAGAGACTCACTTTTTTTCTCCTTTGCAGCAGATATGTAATTTTATGAAGTAAGCGGAAATATAGACATTATATAGAAAATTTAAGAAAAGAAATTATATACGAGAATTTCACTTAATTTATTAGGGAAATTTTTTAAGAAATGACGTGATACAAGACTTAAAGTGAAGAAACTTAATATTTAGGATACTTTTTCAGACAAAATACCTCTTGAAAGAAAATGTATTATATATATCCTCTAGTGGTTAGGGCACAGTTGTAATATAGACATTAAAGTCTCATTTTCAAGTATTGAAGAAATTTAAGCATTACCTATATCATTTAAATGAATATGTATATTTCACCTTTCCCTGTATATTAAAAGTAACTGAAAGACTAGTAGACACCATGATAATTGTTTTAAAGTCTTGACTGCCATTTGTCTGTGGTCTTAAAGTATTAATCTGTGAAGTTTACATGTCAATATAAAAAGGACCTCTTCACAAATTATAGCTCTTAAAGGAAAATATTGGTGCATCAGAAAACTTAACACAATTTTGAATTCTTATCTAAGAGCTTAGAGAAGAAAAACAAAAAGAAGAACAAGGCAATATAGAACCCATGAGATCTGTGTAGGGAAGACAATCCTCACTGGTCCAAGAGAATAGATCAGAACAGGTTCCATTACTTTCTGGCAACAATCACTTGAATGGAAAGAAAATAAAAAAATTGGAAAACCCTAAGCTATGGAAGCATAGCTGCTTTAGGGTGAAGGAGAAAGTTCATGGATCTAAACGAGAGCCTGCATGGTAGACAGGCCACTCAATTTGACTCGTCTGCAGTCAATCTAGCTTTCCACCCCATATTCTCTCTTAAATCAATGAGATATTCTTTTGTTCTGGGTAGGCTAGAAAAACAAAGTCATTGTTTTTTAAAACCAAAACCATTTTTCCCCCTGGAATATGTAAAGTAAAAAACCAAAAAGATGCAAAACTTAGAAAAAGGCCTAGAACATTTGTCTGGGTCACGCTTTGATTAATTACTATAGCTAAATGCTCTTTCAGCTCATGCTGTAAGTAGTTGCATTTAATTATTGTCACTTTTAGAATTTCTATGTCCAGTCTCTGCTGTCCATTCTTTGGTCGTCAATAGATTACTCTTTGTCTGGGGCTCCAGACACCCTCCATTCCTCTGGGATCTGTGGCCTCTGTTTGGGCCTTTGTTTCTTTCTTTTTATTTATTTATTTTTATTAAATTATAGCTGTGTACATTAATGCAGTCATGGGGTACAGTGTGCTGGTTTTATATACAATTTGAAATATTTTCATCAAACTGGTTAACATAGCCTTCATGGCATTTTCTTAGTTATTGTGTTAAGACATTTACATTTATGGGGATGGGAGGATGGGTGGAGGGAGGGTAATTGGTGGGACCATACCTAAGGTGCATCTTACAAGGGGACATGTGAAACTTACTAAATGTAGAATATAAATAGGCCTTTGTTTCTAACGGCAGCACCTGCAGTGACTCTCTGACCTTACGAGTATTCTGGGTCACTGCACCTGCTCCATGCTGGATTTGAAAGTCCACCTCCCTTGCCTGAGCTGAGACAAACTTTGGTCTGAGAACCTGGCTAAGGCTGGGACCTGGTTTGTCCTCATCCCCCTTCCTGTTCTATTCCTGGTTTTCCCTGGGAGTACTTCCTGAATAAACCTCCAGCATGGAAATCTCATTCTCAGGGTTTACTTCTGGGGAACCTGATTTGAGAGAGCTGGTTATACATAAAGTCAAACTTTTTCCTCCTCTTGTCCATTTTCAAACTTACCCTCTGTCAACGGACAATAACACACTACAGTGTATCTGAATGACTCTGAACTACCATTTCAGATTTTCTTGTTTGTGTTCTCACTCGAAGTATACAGGAAATCTGTGAAGTGGGCTGGGCAGCTGGTTACCCTCCCAACTACTCATAGAAAACAAAGAGCCAAACGAGTTGCTCAAGTTCACGGAGCAATCAGCGCTGGGATGGATGTTCTTTGCTGTTTCATCTGTGCTCTGTTGTAGTCACCATTCGGTCTCTCCTCTTACTGAGGCATCAACAGCAAGCAAGGTCCCTCTTAGCTTTCTATACCTGTGCCGGCCAAATAAATGGCCCTCGTCCGATGTGGTTATTTAAATTTAAATTAAATAAAATTTAAAATTCAGTTCCTTGGTTAGACTAGCCATAGTTTGAGTGGCTAATGCCCACCTTGTTGAGGAAAGTTCTTTGGACAGTTCTGTGCTAGACCCACTCCTCAGCAGAAGTCTTTGAGTATTCTGCTCTCCTTCTGTGATTTCTTTAAGTTATATTCTTTCCTTTCATCTCCGCCTTTCTCCCCTCTTGACATTTTTCTCTTTGCACATATCTGCTAACTTGACATGTTTCTCTCTCTCTCTTTTTTTTATTATGAAATCATAGCTATGTTTCTCTTTTTTAAGGCAATCTTGGGAGCAACACTGGGGTGATCGTTACTCTTGAATTTACCATTACAGAAATCTGAATTTTCATAAAATACATTTTAGGCAGATTTGGTGTAAAAGAGAAAGGCAGTGGCCATAAATAAACATGTCATTAGGAGAGAAATGTTCACAAGAACCAGATTTTTCTCTCTCTAAAAGACTAATGGAATAATTCCTGTTCTTGCCTACCATACAGACATAGAATTGAGGTGACATTATGGAAATGAATGAGAGCACTGAAAATGAGTTAGAACAAGGCTGAAATATATTATTGAGTTTATTAATGTAGGAAAAATGTAAACCCATGAAATTATTTGATTTTAATTACATATTATCTGTTAATAAATAGAAGACTGTCATTTCCTACAAAAAGAAGGCCACTTTTTTTTTTCTAATCATGAATAAAAGAGATTCAGAACAAATGACAAACGTCTTGAATTTAACTATTGGCTATGTGTTATCAACTGAGGCAGTCAATTTTTCTTTCTCTGGAGTAAAGTAAACCAAACAACAGCAAATAAACAACACACGAAAAAGTCCTCACCATCAAACAATGGTAAAAAATAAAAAGTGCAGTGAAAGGGATCGTACAATTCAGCAGGAGAGCAAGCCCTTCTGTGGGAATTTAGAGGCTGCCTTGGAGCACCACAAGCTGAGAAGGGTTCGGGCTGAGGAGACAGGAGGATTTAGAGAACCAAGGAGTCCTCTCCGTTTTTAACGGCAGATATTTTGGGTAATTTTAGAATTAACTCTAGAAACTAGTATCTTAAAAATTTCAAGTTAGAATGAAATTAAATTTTTCATGGACAATTTAAATGGGAATTCTTTCTCTTCTCTCTATAAGACTTTTTATTATTCTTTTTTTATTGATAAATGATGATGCACACATTTTCAGGGTACATGTGATCATTTGGTACCTTCAATATAATCAAATCAGGACAATTGGGATATCCATCATCTTAAATATTCAACTTTTCTTTAAGCTAGGAACATTCAAATTATTCTCTTCTAGCTATTTTGAAATGTACAATGGATTAATGTTAGGTATAGCCACTGATCGGTCAAACACCTGTACAAGTACTTTTAAAGTGAGATGCATTTGAATTTAGCACAGAGTAATGGAACAGAAAGAAAATATTAAAAAAAAGAATTGTTTATTTTCCAGAAATCCCTCAACACCTTCCAAATTTTCCAACAGATATTTTCAAGTATTATGACAGAGACCCATCTGTTGGTCAAAATTATTTTTCCTAAGTCTTGGCAAATATTGCACAATAAGTCAAAAAATACTAAAACAAGTAGAGGTAATTGAAATTATATGTCTCAGATGAGTATAATGCTGAATAACAAAGACACACAACGAAAAATATATAAACTGAAAAAAATCTTCTTCATATTTTACTCTTTAGTTTTAATGAGACAGATTCACTTGTTTGTTTACTTTTCAATTTGTCTTAATGAAGTGGACATAAAGAACAGTCCTTATTCCCCCTTAATAAATTTGAGACCTAAAAGTGCTAGTAACACCAGATCTGAGTCTCAGTTTAAGAAAGTAAAATGTAGACTTCTGTATGTAAAAAGAAAATAAATCACTGGGGAAACTATTTGATGTTATTAAAGAGAAAGTGTAGTCTTGAGAAAGAGTAGCTGTATCTACTGAAGGGAATGAGAGCTGCCTTTGTCCCATGTACAAAGGCTGAGAGATCAAGGGTGGAGGAGCGGGGAGTGTGCTACTTCTGCAGGTTCAGGAGGTACAGAAAGGGGCCTCTAAGCCATATGGGGAAAAAGGTGAAGAAGAAGTAGGCAGTAGCCAGAGATGGAAAGTGTTCTATTTGTATAAATTAAACTCAAATTTGGTAACAGAAAATAATCATTTATTATTTTCATAGATCCTGTGAGTCAGGTGTGGCTGTGCTTGGGACCTTAATAAAGTTGCACTTAATATGCTGGTTGTGGTGACAGTTATCTGGGTATCTGACTGGCTGGAGGACCCACTCGTATAGCTAGTAAGTAAGCACTGGCTGTTGGCTGGTGGCCTCAGTTTTTCTCCATATGGGCCATTCCATGGAGCTGTTTTAGTGTCTCCATGGCATAGCAAGTGGATTTCACCAAGGTGAGCAATCCCAGATGTCAAACTGGAAGCTACTATGCCTTTGGTGACTTAGCCTCAGTAGTTGCACAGTTAGATCCACTGCACACTAGTATTGCTCACTCAGAACCAAGTCTGATTCAGGGTGGAGGGGAATACACATGGCGCTGTACCAAGATGTGCTCGTATAGATCACGGGGCCCATGTTGGGAGCCGGCCTCCTCAGAAGGGGACTACAGAGGCATTTAACAGGGATTTTTTCAATTATTTTTACATGCAATATGCCAGGTAACCATTCTCCAGTCTCCTCACCCAATTTTCAGTAAATCTAAAATGCAAATGGTTTGCAGAGTTGGATTTGCTTTTCAGGCCTGCTTTAAGAGGGCTGGAGACAACAAGACAGGTTACCCACAGTTTTGGACATGTCTCTGTTATGTATTTTTTTGACATTTTCCCCAAATGAAGCAGGAAGTCTCTGAATTATATTTATAAGAGACTCCTCTGAAAGTGATGGGAGTAGTCTAATTAAGAATTTTTTTCTATCCTTCTTGCATGTCACAGAATACTTTTATTTTATTGCCCACAATTAAAATGAAAGCATCTGGTTCTCTTCTTTCTCCTAGTATTGTGTAACTCAAGGTGAAGAGAATAGGTTTCCCCTGTATTTGACCTTCTATATTGGTTGGAGATAAGAAAACCAGTGTGGGAAATTCCTTCCTGCCCAATTTTTTTGCCATATTCAGATCCTTAGAGGGCTATGTTAAACCCTCTCCTTCCTATGCAAGAACACTTTCTCTCTCTTTTCACTCTCTCTCTTCTTGCTGCCTTGAGGAGGAGAAACAGGAGTCTTGGGGATCCAGAACAAAAAACAGGAAGACATTGGGAGGGAATGTCTTTTTGCATAGTCCTTTATGACAGCACATGTACCGAGAATAAGATGGAGTTAGTCAGGTGAGGGCCTACATGACACAGCTGGTCTGGTCAGTGTATATCCTATATGACCTTTACCTCGTTCTGTAAATTCAGAAGGCTTTTGACTTGAAGGCTGTCTTTGAGTAGTTTAGGGCAATTGATTTAAGAGATTAACTTTTGAATTGGAATATTGTTGTTTGGTTCATGAGTTATGTCAATTTTTGTTTATTATGGGTCATGGGTTATGGTGATTACTGTTGTTTAAGATAAGGGTTAGTACAGTTCTTGCTTTTAACTTTTATGTATAAAACGTGGTTTTGCAAAGAATGAAAGAGTCTTGGAGAGGCTACTTTCTCTGTTCTCCAGAATTGCTGGCCTTCTGATAATAAAGATAAATGGACCGATCCCTGTCTCTGCATATTGGCTGACAGTGACAGGCAGCTAATCCTCTTTGTCCTGTAACATCTGGAGAATCAGAACTTCTCTTGTCAATTCATCTTTTTTTTTTTTTTTTGAGACGGAGTCTCACTACATCACCCTGAATAGAGTGCTATGGTGTCACTGCTCACAGCAACCTCAAACTCTTAGGCTTAAGCGATTCTCTTGCCTCAGTCTCCTGAGTAGCTGGGACTACAGGCACCTGCCACAATGCTCAGCTATTTTTTTTTGTTGCAGTTGTCATTGTTGTTTAGCTGGCCCAGGCCGGTTTTGAACTGGCCAGCGGGTGTATGTGGCTGGCTCCATAACCACTGTGCTATAGGCACTGAGCCATCTTCTGATCTTCTGTGTTATGGGGGAAATGATTTATTCTGGAGAATGAGCTACTTAACAACAACAAAATCAAAGAAAGAAAGACAAAGGTAGAGGAAATTGGCTCTGTACACCGTGAAAGGGTGAAGATCTGTCATTCTTATTTCAGATTTAGTCAAAGGTAATTTGAGTAGGCACTGGCTTTTATAAATGCACTTTGTGGTGTGAGGCTCCATGAATATTCTCTAACAAAACTATTAATGTGAATCGATCAAATACTCAATAGCCTTTCCCTTTGGAACCCATTTTCAAAGAGCTATTATTGCGATGGCTGGAATATGCTAAGCGCACAGACTATTATCCATTTGATTTTCTTCTGAGGAGAATTACAGCAAAGGTACCAAAGCAGTTTGATTATCACAGGGAGACATTTTATTTTCAGCTTTTTCAAGCTGTGTATTAAGTTGCTTTGCCTTCATTTAAACACTAAGTTGTAAAATTAATTTATATTACATCTAGGGAAGAGATTCCTTGGTGTAAAGCAAAAAGCTACAGAAAAAGTGAAAGATTTAGTTTCCTCAAAGGCTTCAAATTAAATTTCAGTTCAATGCAATTAACATTTATTGAGTGTCTGCAGGGAGCGTGGCACTGTACTAGGTGCCAGAAATGTGAAATATGCAGAAGTTCAAGAGGGTTTCAAAGTTAATTTTATGAATTTGGACAGAGAAAAATCAGAATCATTTAAACTATTTTTTTAATATTGTTAAATCATAGTTGTGTACATTAGTGCAATCAAGGGGTACAATGTGCTGCTTTCATAGACAATCTGAAATATTCTCATCAAACTGTTCAACGTAGCCTCCATGGCATTTTCTTAGTTATTGTATGTAGACATTTATATTCTGCATTTAGTAAGTTTCGCCTGTACCCATTCTAAGATGTACCATAGGTGTGGCCACAACAATTACCCTCCTCCACCCCAACTTCCCCTTTCCCTCCCCCTCCCTTGGCTCTTTCCTCATAGTCTTGTGCTATAGTTGGGTTATAGTCTTCATGTGAAAGCCATAAATTAATTTCATAGTAGGGCTGAGTACATTGGATACTTTTTCTTCCATTCTTGAGATACTTTGCTAAGAAGAATATGTTCCAGCTCCATCCATGTAAACATGAAAGAGGTAAAGTCTTCATCTTTCTTTAAGGCTGCACAATATTCCATGGTATACATGTACCATAATTTGTTAGTCCATTCGTGGGTCGATGGGCACTTGGGCTTCTTCCATGACTTAGCAATTATGAATTGGGCTGCAATAAACATTCTGGTACAGATGTCTTTGTTATATTGTGATTTTTGGTCTTCTGGGTATATACCTAATAAAGGAATTATAGGATTGAATGGCAGGTCTATTTTTAGATCTCTGAGTATTCTCCAAACATCTTTCCAAAAGGAACATATTAGTGTACATTCCCACCAACAGTGCAGAAGTGTGTCCTTTTCTCCACATCCACGCCAACATCTTTGGTTTTGGGATTTTGTTATGTGGGCTACTCTTACTGGAGTTAGGTGATATGTCAAAGTAGTTTTGATTTGCATTTCTCTGATGATTAAGGATGATGAGCTTTCTTTCATGTGTCTCTGTAGATCATGCATCTGTCTTCTACTATGTTATTTTTTGAAGTTGACATTTCATTTGATAAATTCTCAAAATGGTGTTCAGTTTGATTGAGAACTCCTTCGGAATGTGGTGAAGAGAATCAAACTCATTCTTTCTTAGCCTTAAATTTAGAATGAAGAAATTTTTATTTCTTCCAGAAATGGCTTACATAATAGAAAAAATCATTTAAAAAATTAAAATAAAATTAGCGAATAGTAGCATTACTTTCAGAAAGGCACAGGAAAGTAAAAGGACTTCTACACACAGAATTTAACATTTCAGATTGGAAACATTTTCATATTTTTAGTCTCATTCTAAATACAGTAGAATAAATAGCATTTCTTTCCGTAGTACAAAGAAACAGAAGTATATTAGAAAGAGGAGAGTAAGTCTGAGAACTATGAAATTTTCCAAAAAATCTACCAAAATCTAACAAAATAGGTTCACCTACATGCTTTCAGTGTGCTCCTTACCTGAGGATATAAGAGGGTGTTTCCCATACTCGCCAGTTGTTTTCTGCAGAAGTTAAAGATGGGCTTAGAAATAACAAAGATGTATGGAGTTCCTTTCTTAAGATCAGAAACCTTTCCTGGTCAGCAGTTGATGAAAGCAGTTCATAGTAGAGCTCCAAACAAAGAAACAGCTTGTCTATGTTTTATCTCAATTGGTCACATTTATCCTGTGGGATTCTTTTTTTGTAATATTTCATTTAATTTTGAGTCAGCACCACTTGTTGAAAAGCGCTTCCTTTCCCTGGAATAGGAGGAATTTTTATCCATGTTGTTAAGAGTCTAGGCTGGATAGGTGATGTGAGAGGAAGAGAAGAATCAAGAATGACGCTAAGATTTTTGGTTTAAGGAACTGGCAAGGAGTTTTCATCAAGGGAGGTGGAAAAGACTGTGGGTAGATTACATTGGGGTGAGAAGTGCATGATTCAGGCCAGGGCAGGCTCAGTGCGCAGCACCCAATGTGCAGCTGAGTAAGAAGTCAGAGGCTGTCTGAGGCAGGGTGGCTTGGCCTGGGTGTAGCTGCTTCTAGTGGAAGAGTGGCAAGAAAAAGCTTCTACTCTAGAAAGTGAGCCTGGTACGTGTAGAGATGGTTTGCTGGGCATGGACAGGAAGAGGTAAATAACACCACAGGACAGTTTCAGGATGAAGGGTTGCAAGAGGTGTTTGAAAGAAAACCCAGGGGCTCAGTGATTCAGAAACGGACAGTTTCCTCAAGCCTTGAGGAATCACTGAGAGAAGCTCTTAAATAATCATGCTCTACTGTGGATCTAGGGTCCTCAGCAAAAGAGAGATACAGACCAGGTCATGATAGGTTGAAAAAAGTCTCCATTGCCACACTAGATATGAGTCTACAGGAAAGCTGCCCTGAATCTTGCAAATGTGAAGTATGACCCACAATTTAAAGTCAAGTTCTTTTTCTTTTTTTTTTTGAGTAGAGGGGAATCTCATAGGGAAACTTCTAATCTTCCTCTAGGAACAAGAAGACCATGAATCACACTCAAGGGGAATGGGTCAAGAGAGGAAAGCGCCAGTGCTACGTTAAGCTTCGCTGGCAAGCCCTGTGTGTGGGTATGTGGATGTGGCATCTGAGTGTACTTGTACAAGGTATCTGAGTGTACTTGTACACAGGTTCATCTACACAAATGACCACTTGATTGACCTTTCTGTAGGTCAAGGACTCAGACTGTGAGGAGGGAGAAACAGGTTGCTCCTCAGGCTGGTGCACATTCTTGGTTCTTGGCTCTGTTTTACAGATCAGCTGCAAAAGATGAAATATATTCCCTGTCTGGTTTGACAATCTACTCATAGGTAGGAGGATGAACTCTGTGACCTTTAAAAGTCAATTTTCATCCCAAGGTTTTACATTCCAATTATTTCGGATGGACTATTTAAATAAATGATGGTTTTTCTATTAGGAAAGAAAATTGACTAGAATTCATTCTATTTGAGCTGCAAGAATTTGAAAATAGGTCAACTCTTAATTACCCAGGGTAATAGGGAACATCTTGGATGGATTATCCCAAACCACAGGTAATTAACAAAATGTGCAAATTAGGCACTGATTCATAGCATTCATTAAAATTTACATTTAATCTACTACTTAAGCAGCATACATTTGTAGATGAGCAAATCAACATGGTAAAAATAATTTTAGGATTAATATGCATATTTTAAATAAAATGTGGAGTTGAAAATATTGCCAAAAGACTGGACAATCTTAAATATATTGTACTCTAAAATTCAGAACATTTACTGAGAGCTCCATGGGGAATTCTGCAGGCTTTATTATCTCATTTTTGTAAAAGGCAAGGGAGGGATCCACAGAGTCTCCCACTCCCTGGAAACTCTCCTGCTAGCCCAGTGATGGACTCTGCTCTGACTGTTGTTGTCCAGGCCTTTCTTTCCCCCAATGCACTTCTATGAAAGAGCTCATAGCAGCACAAAGACTAGGGTAAATGGGAAAGTGAGAAAGAGAAACCAGAGACATGAATAACAACAGGACAATCCTTAACTAACTATAGAAACCAAAATTTTATTGCTATTCCTTTATTACCCTCAATTTTTCAAAATAGTACCTAGCTAGCCAGATTTTGTTAAATTGCTTTTTGCTATTCTACAAGGATTTGCTGAAGTAATATATAATTTTAGTGCTTTTATTTTTGTTGATGATGATTTATTGTATGTCCGGCACTACATTGGGCACTTTGCAAATGTTATTTCCTGTCTTACTTCCTACACATACAACAGTCCTGTGCAGTGAAGATTTTCTCACTTTACAGATGAGACAGAGGAGTCCATCCTGGCATGTGGTAGAGATGAGATTTAAACCCAGGCCTGTTTGATGGCAAAGCCCATGGGTGCTGATTTTCAAAATGTGCCTCTTTTCCCCACAACCCCAATACTACCCTGACCAGGAGTGTGTATTTCTTGGGAACTTGTTGGAAATCTGAATTCTCAGGCCTCACCACAGAGCTCCTGAATCAGGAACTCTGAAGTTGGGGCCCAATGTTATAACCCGCCTTTCATAGGTGATTCTGATGCATGTTAGTCAAATTTGAAAACTGCTGTACCTTGTCATGCTTCCTTAAAAACACCTTTATCATTTTTAACTAGAGGAACAGAATTAATCACAACTATCATTGTACAAAGAAAGAAATCAATGGTTTAATTTAACAGAGCTTCTTAACTGGACTTCTTGTTTGTAATTTCTTCCATTGTCAGTTTTCTTGCTTTAAGCTGCTAGGAAACACTTCTTGAAAATCATTCCAAGAGAATACAGTATGGACTAAAGCAGAGGTCTCCAAAGAGGACAACGTGCAAACCAGGTATTAATCAAGGATGCAAGACCCTTCACTGGGCTTCAGGAAAAAAAATATTAAGCTTTCTATTTATGTTTTTTTTTTTTTTTTGCCTAAAAATAATAATGGAATAAACTTTACCACAGTTGAATATGTGTTAACATAGTCATGAATATACATACACCTCGGCTGTCTGCAGGCAGAGACCCTGGCTCACACACACTCGGCCCTCCACTTTGTGCCCTGTTGTGTGGCTATGTGCAGATGCTTCAGCAGCTCCATAGTCCCCTCACCTGTTATTCTGGACCTTTCTCTCCCTCTGTCCAGCCATTCCTAATTGTAAGGAACTTGACTCAGTGGAAGTTAGGAGCCAAGGGATAAATCCTTTCCCATGTCCCAGTGCACAGTTCTGAGGTGCATTCTACATATTCCTCACAATATCTCACCATGTCTGACCTCGTCGGCCCTGAACAGTACCCAGCTCAATTCAAGCCCTTTGTATTGGCCTCTGACCTGTGCTTGTTTTCCCTTTCCCAGTCTCCACCCCTGCTTCCCCTTATGGGATCATTTCTGAAAATAAGCTTTCTGCAGAGAAGGCACTATCTTAGACGCCACTCTTTGAGGAAGAAGTCAGGCTAGGTAAGGTGCATACTAAAACATCATTAGAAAAGGTATAAGGTAAACATTTTGGAGGCTATTGGTGTAAAGCATCAATTATCAGTGTATTTTTAAAGAAATGAGCCTATGAACTCATCATATGACATTCTCGTATTTACATCCGTGACACTCCCCTATGAATGTGTGCTGCTTTTATGAGCATATTAGCTATGTGTATAACCCTGTCCCTTCTTGCCTCACTCAAGGCAGCATATTGGTACAAGTTGGTAAGAGTACTATTTTTATGGTACTTAAATGTATTAAACATATACAAAGAGCAAATCACATGTAGGCTTTGGTACTTTATCATCCATACTAACTTTTTTGGGAATACTTGTTAACTATTTGTAACACGAGGTTGGTTTTGGGGGGGATCCCTTGGTTGAAATCTTTATCTAAAGCTACTAGATCCAGGGACTTCATGGCAACAATTATATTTCATGTTTAAACAGCTTCTTAAGTCATTTATTCATGAGCTGTTACATCTTTATGTGGGGGGTTACAGGAAGAACTTTTTACTATTTTATTTCTTGCTCAGGAACAGCGCAGGGATGTTATGAGATGGGCACTTCACTGCTGTTGTATTTTTCCCCCAAAATTCATAACTTCGGTCTAATCATAAGAAAAGATCAGACAGCACAAATTGAAAGAAATTCTACAAAATACCTGTCCAGCACTCTTCAAAAGTATCGAAGTCCTCTGAACAAGAAGAGACTGAGAAACTGTCCTAGGCTGGAGGAGAGAAAGGGGACCTGATGACCAAATGTACTATGATGTCCTGGACTGGGTCCTAGAAGGGCAAAGAACATTAGTAGGAAATCTGCTGAAATATGAATAAACCCTGTAATTCAGTTCATAGTGTTATAATAATATTAATTTTTAAAATTTTCTTAAGTGTGGCATAGTTTAATAAAATACTAACATATGGGAATACTTTGTACTATTTTTATAACTTTCCTCTAAATCTAAAATTGTTTAAAAGAAAATTTATTTAAAATATACAAATAAAAAAACTCAAGTAGACCCTGGCTTGTATGGGCAGAATCTCACCTATAGGTCATAATTAGGAAATACTGAAGGAAACATGGTCTATAAAAGTGTAAGCATATATAGAGAGAAGTGATGTCTCCACAGGTAAAGGAATTGCTCAACTAAGATTTTGTCAGTTCTATAGAGAGCCTATGTGTACTATGAGGACCCAAAGCCTTCTTTTTCCCCATTTAGAACATTTTTTTTTTTGTATAGAGAATTATCTAATCACTTCAAGATGCCACTTGGCATTACAATTAAATCTAGTTCTGTTTTTTTTTTTTTTCAGGGATTAAATGGTGGGCTCATCATCTTTTGTAATTATTTTTCTATTAACAACTCTCAGTAAATACTTTTGTAATTGCCTGTGAGATGTCAA
Source organism: Nycticebus coucang (assembly GCF_027406575.1). NCBI lineage: Eukaryota > Metazoa > Chordata > Mammalia > Primates > Lorisidae > Nycticebus > Nycticebus coucang. The sequence goes on along the minus strand of NC_069785.1, from coordinate 28,909,491 downwards.
GCACTCACAAGTTGAAGCCCTAACTCTAAAGATGAAAGGCCTATTTTTGAACCAAGCACTCAATGGGCAAGAATTTCACAAAGCTACAAGATCCGCCCTTGAGAGGCCCTGACAACTAAATATTCCATGGCTCCAACTGATAATCATGCTGTCAGTTAAGCATTTTGCATTTTGTAAATAGTTGGGTATATATATATATATTTTTTTATTTTCTCTATGAATTTCTGTGAGGACAGTTTGATGCTGAAACTTACAAAAATATGGTTTGTCATGTACTAGGAGGTATCAGCAATGACCAAGTTGTCCTGTGGTGAGTACCTGTTTCACCTGAATTGAATGGGGTATCTCATGTGAATCACGGGGTCTACAGTGAGCTCTGCCAGGTGAATTTTTGGACTCACTTTCATATTTAACCCAACTGTGTGCTTGAGAATTTGTGGGATCATTACTAACAATCATAAAAACCAGCATCTACCATATGAAATTGGAGCTAATCACCAATTAAGTTTGGTTTAAATAAAGTGTATTTCCATTTTAATCCTTCTTTAGAAATCTGATTGTGTTCAGTGCTCAGGGGTTCTATGCCAGTTCACAGAAGTAGGACCTCACAGGTGCCATGCTCAGACAATGTGGTCCTTACGTTATATGACCAGGTATGTGTGAACAGATCCATCAGATGTGTCTTTCCTTAGGTAGGCACTAGATCAAGAGGTCTGGCACCTGTCCCAGATGATTTCTTTCTTCTTTCTCTTTCATAAACTTGATAATGAGGTTTGAATGGAGCTTAATTTTGGATAATTAAGCAAATATGTAATTGTGAAGAGAAGGAACATCTTTCTTTTAACTCCGAATTCAGATTTCTTTCAGATAGAATGGAAACCTAACTAAAAGAAAACTTGAAAATTTTACTTATTATAACTTACATTTTTAATGTATAGTTGGAAGTCACAGACTAAAATTTGTGATTTTGACGAAATAGAAAGCAAAAGCAGAGCTTCTGTGATGCATATGCCACATATGATGTGAATGGCCTCTGAGAAATGCACGATAGACCTACCGCCCCTTAGCCTGTTTCTCTCACTGTTCATCATTATGCCGACGGATGAATCGGCATGACAGGCCTTTAGGATGGTGTGTGAGAGAGATTCCTTTAGCTGGTGAATATGTCTTGCTCTCCATCCAGCAACCACATCCCAACTGACCTGTTATACATGCAGACGTACTGCAGTAGTGATTGTAAAAGTAGATCTAAAAAGAAATCTGATAGCTGGTACCAGTGATTAATACCAAGAAAAGAGAAAATTAATAAATTAGAGAAAAAATTATGAAAGTAAATTCAGCAGGTTGTGAAAATATGTAGTTTTTTTCCTTTGGAGATATAATCAAGCCCTGAAGAATTTATTCTTCAGAACATGTAGCATGCCATTTCATTTACTATCTACAAAACAATCAATTAGTAAACATATACTGAACTATCAATTTTGATGTTAGCATAGTTATTGAGGCTCAAGGTCAAGTAGAAGAATGGCTAGAGATGGCGTTAATCATCAAAGATCTTCAAACATTTGGGAGAAGACGAAAGGAACCTAAAGGAGACGATTCAGGAACAATAACTATGTTGTTATAAAAGCCTGTCTAGAAAAAAAGGGCAATGTTTAGGAGTCGGGAGGAGGAAGTTCCAGTTCCTGCTCTTACAATAATCCCTCTCAAATATCTTCCAGAGGCTAATGTGGCCAGGAACATGGATCCAAGTTCAAATACAAGACCCCCGTGCATCAGGGGACTGTGATTTGTTGCTCAGCCTGAGACCCTTCCTAGAGTGAAAGGAGGCTTCATAAGCAATTATTCCATGGGCTATTCTGAGATTGCCTTGGGTAAACCAGGGGGAAAGTAATTCTATCCCTGTACCTTTCTGCTCCATTTAATTCTCTCCACAGACCCCTTCCCAATGGAAACATCCTCCTCATAGCATATTTGCTCTTCTATTGAGTGATAAATAATTGCATGTGTTCCTTGCTTACATGTAAGAAAAAAGGATCCTGATGTTATTTAAGAACTTTGGAAACTATGTCTTCCATAGTTAAATTTTGGAATTTTAACCCATTAATGGAAAAAGTCATACCAGGGAGAAGAGAACCCAGCAACCCAAGGGAGATACTTTGATCCAAGCAAGGACTTTTGGTAACTTTGAAATCCCCCTGCCTAGGCAGCTGTCTGATCGACTGACATAGATACTATTAATTATAAAATGAATTCAAGAAAATTGGTTTTCAGATTTCATGTTCACAACAGTATATCCCCATCAACAAATACCTGTGTGTTTACTCTGCACCGGGGGTTATGCCACGTACAGCTATACACCTAGCACATGTCTGAGCAAGGAAGATATAAACTTATTTAAAAAATGAATAATAGGGACAAGCATGTGCTAAATGTGTGTTCAAGAAAACAAAAACTACATGACCTAGAAAGGAGAGAGAACTTGAACTTTACATTTGTGAGAGGGGTGAATGGGACTTACGAAGAATGGGTGGTGAGAGTGGGTGTGGGGCAGGGTGGGGAGAACAACCAGATTGTCTATTTTTTAATAGACATGAAAAATTGGAATAAAATTTTCCCTAGAAATTAATTTATATCACCTCCAAATGTGAAAGTTTGATCAACAAGATGTATTTGATTTTACAGTCTATGCACTTAATGGTGTATGTACGTACACATTAGAACACATTATTGAAGTGTGTTCTAAAGGCATTCAGTAGAAATGCCCTTGTCTAAACAGGGCTTAGGCACACCTCGTGTGGTCCCAATGATGTAATTTACTACATATATTAAGGTGAATGTGTAGAGGAGCTTCTCATGATGTGTTGTGCAGTAAATCCAGAGCCAACTGTAGATTTATGGGAATCGTTATTCTGCTGTACAGATAGCTCCTCCATTGAATTTAATGAGCTGAAATAGGTGAACAGTTCATTCTAATCTCCTGGTGCTGGGACTCATGCACTGCCTGTAATCACGAAACACATGTCCTTCTCTTGTTTTAAAACCTGAAGGTGCCTTTCTGATAAACAAGTGTCTCTTGAGGGTAATGACACAGGGATTCATTTTGGAAACGTTTCCTTTGGCGTGTTGACGGAATGTTAACTTACAGAGCAACCTGTTGCAAAACTGAGAGGTGATTTGTCAAATGTAAAATCCATGGCAGATTTGCTTTAATTAATTTTTGTTCCTTTGCGTCAGTTAATTACTTTGAGCATGCCTTAGATTCTCTCACCCATATGCTTCCTTTGCTACTCAGAACAAACATTGGCAAGTGATCTCTCTCTTCTGTGGCCTTTCACGGGTAATACTGAACTGATTCTAGTGTGTTTATCATAATTAGATGAAATGTTTATGAAAGACATATCTACAAACCTAACCCAAAGTTTCCACTGTAGTTTAAAAACGCTTGTAGATGAATTCATGTAAACAAGTGTAGAGAATAGAACTTTCAGTCTCTAATGGGAGCTTTGAAATTCCGCAGTGCGGCATTTACACATGGGAAGCATATTGCTAAAGTGAAACAATGGGGTACATCTCGGTACTCCTGGTATTTGGGGTGGGGTAGGGTAAGTGTGTGTGTGCACACGTGCAAATCTGTCTAGCTTATTGAAAGACTTTTAGAATCACTGGGCCCTGCACTCCAAATGCCAAGAGCACACTCCAGTTACTGCAGCCACCAAACTCATTCCAACACAACTACGTAAACGACGCTACAGTTGTATTTTCTTACAGATGGTAAAAAGAGTGAATACTACCTAGATGTGAGTAATTTTCAACTGGAATAGTTTCTGCTTTCAAGGTGACTCTATTGGGTTGCAATGTAGAACACACCTTTTTACATGAGGACGGATGTGAATGGTGACAACCTCTCCAGGCTGGCAATGTGTGCCTGGCTACCTCGGCTCCTATCCACAACCCCTACTTCAAGTTCTTAGATTGAGATGATTTAATTTCCAGTCTCTACATGTCTTTCTTTTTCCCTAAATCAAGGTCATCTTATAACTTTAGTCAAGTAGATTTCAAAGAGTCTATAGCTTTAGGACCAGATTTTGGCCTGATTGTAATTTGTCAGTGATTCTTACTTTGTCTCCAGTGACCTAGTTACTATCCTGCACCCCGGTTACTGATAGGATCCCTGTCTGGCCTCCACAGCTTTATGTCTTGCCTTCCTTCTCTCTTTGCTGCCACTGCCAGGCTCCTGGATGTTTGTTCTTACTGGCTCATGGGGCCATTTGCTTGCAGTTCATTGTGGAGCCTCTTTACCAACCTGGACATCTGATTACTCCTTCCTTCCAGGTTGAAGATGCCATGTCCATCTTCTTATTGCAATTTCTTCCTGCATTGTTGTGGTAGGTGTCTAGCTCCTGACTTCTCTGGGCTGGGCTTGCCTACACATCAAACTTAATGTCTATCTCACCGTACTGCAGACATGATGCTTGGAAATCAGGGAATTGGTATAAAAAACAGGGAAGGAAGCCTGTTTCAGTACAGCAATTAAACAAAACTAAAAACAAATTGAAAGAGAAATAGTTTCTTAATCATTAAAGCTGATGCTTAAAGTAGTCTTAATTAGAGGAAAAAAGAATCTATGTGAAAATTTACTTTAAAAATCTGAATTATCTGAGCCTTTGAGGCACGGTCTTGAGAAACTGTTGGCAGTGACTCTTTATTATGGCTAATTTCCCTTCAGAATGGGTGGGTTTATGCTTCCCAGATATGGAAATATCATTAGAACTACTTTTAGACTGATCAACCATAATTGGGATAATTTTTTTGCCCCACAAGTGAAATGAAAAGTGAGATTTTCCCTTCTAGGATAATTGGACACAAATTTAGTGAGCAGAATGAAGGAAAGTGTTAAAAATAAATTTGTTTGTATCGGAAGGCCAAATTACCAGCCTGATGGGAAATGGAAATAGCAGATATTACCCCTAAATGCTATTAATATTATTTGGGGAGGGGAAACACTTTGTCTTATTCATTTAATGTAGCCTGTATTAAAGAAATTTAAAAAAGACAAAAAGATCTCCAGTGAAAAGTATGTCTTCCTCATATCTTTTTACTCTAGCTGACCCAGTTGCCTTTCCCGGACAACAAGCATTGAGGATTCCTTGTGTATCTTTCCAGAGATATTCTATGAATATACAAGCACTTGTGTGTATGGGTGCATCAGTACGCATGCATACATATTTAAAATCTGAATTATTTGGATGGATTTATTTTAATTGACATTTTGGAGTCTTTAAGGTCCAGAAGGCTCTTGTCAAGATGTTCAGCAAAACAGTGGTGTCAAGCTTTATTAGGAACTGTGTTTAGAAACCTATTTTTAAATAGTCTTTCACTTGCAGCAATCCACCATCATTACTGTGATGACACCAATCATATCCACCACAGGCATCGAATCTGGGGAAGCAACTGGGTCAGCTGGAGTAAAAGGGCATAAAGAAAGCTCACGTTTCATTAGTCATCTTTTTGTCTCTTGATTTTTGTAACACAGGCATTACATTAAATGAATAAGACAAAATGTTACTCCTCACCAAATAATAACCATAGCTTTTATCCATGTCCACCTGTTCCCCTGGAGGGATGTGTGGCTGTTAACATGCCTGGTGCTGTCCTCGGGCGCACATTTCCTAATGTGCTCTGATCTGAACCAGTTTCCCACTCTCCTTGGGTTGCAGCAGTTCACATGGGCTGCTTTCTTTCCCATCACCCCAGACTATCTTTTCACTGTTCTCTTTGGTTAGATGCACTGTTCTGTATATTTTATTCTTCTTTCTTAGTTTAGTTTCTCTGGTGATATACAACTACCAGTAATTTCCTGAGAAAGGGTTCATGACAGATAAATTTGACATCTTGTACATTCATAAATGGCTTTAGTTGACCTGATTATTGATCCACCTGGTCAATAATTTGACATGTATAGAATTCTATGTTGGAAATCATTTCTTTTCAACATTTTGAAGGTATTCCTTCATAATCTCCCAGCTTCCAGGGTTGCTGATAAATCAAACGCCATTATGATGACCTTTTTTTCTTTTAGGTATATGATCTATTTTTCAATTTCAGGAAGCTTTCAGAGCTCTATGTCCTCAGTGTTTTAAAATTTTACAATGCTGTGCCTTGGTGGGAGTTTGTTTCCACACCAGTCTGTTGAGCGGGTGAGGGCTCCTTTCAACTCAGGCCTACTAGTTTTTAGAAATTTTCTTGTATTATTTCATGTATGGCATTCTCTCTTACTTCTTTTTTTTCTTCTGGAACTCTTACTCAGATTATCCTACTAGTTGCATGTTATAGTTTCTTATTCCTTCTTTAATTTTTTAAATCTTTTATTCTATTTTCTATTTCTTTTTCTTTTTACTTTTGTTTCTGGGAGATTTCCTCAAATTTGTCTTCAACCATTGTGTCATGTTTTTAATTTCTGAAAGCTTTCTTTCTTTCTTTTTCTTGAGGAAATACTAATATTTTCTCTTATTTCTGGAAGATAACTTTATATTAGGCTTTTAAGCCTTTTTTTTTATCTGCATAATCTCTACTTTCTCTAAGTTGTGTTTTTCCCCCTTCCATTGTTAACTGATTTCTTCAGATTTTTGTTGACTCTTGGTTACCTGCTGGTATTAAAAGTGTAGCCTAAAACTCTAATGGGCCATGTGGGGATTTGAATTTTACTGTCCGGTGACTTGATGTTCTTTTTTTTTTTTTTTTTTTATTCTCGAGGTTACTCAGAGATGTTTTCTAGTTCTTTCTGAGGCTGGGGTGAGGTCTTGCCCCCAGAGGGAGACAAGGCCAGGAAGAAAAGGTCTCAGCCTTTAGCATAAAGCACTTAATATGCATCTGGTACCTTAATTCTTCTATATATGGTACTCAGTTCCTCAATTATGGCTGAATCAGTTCAGAAAACTTGTTATCCCCTTCTGAAAATGTTACTCTAGGTTTCCATTGGTTTTGGGGAGAGACAGTCATCTTTCAGCACACTATGGGGAAGGATCCAACTGTCACACAAACAGCTACGATCACATTCTTCAGCCTCTCTGCCTTCATTAATTACTCAGAGTTCCGCAGGTAGACGAAGTTTACAATGTAAATCATGATATTTATCAGTTTTCCTCGCTGCTGGCTCAGATATCCCTGCCTTGGGTCCGTAAGTCAGTTTCCTCTCATGGTCTCTTTCCATCTTCTAAAGTATTGTTGCTGTATTCTCCAATACTTCCCATCTTTATGGATTTATGTCTTAGAAAAATCCCTTCATTGTCATTTAATGTGTATTAAATAAGGAAGTGGAATTCTATGTGTATTAAATCTTCTATCTTGATGTGAAAGCCCATTAATGGCATTTTGGATAATGGATCTATATATAATTTATTTGTCACATTTTAAAACATTTTTTCAAACAACACAAATGTATTATCTTACATTTTTATGATTTTATTTTAGTTTGCATATCTATATGTTATGAGTTTTCTATGCTTGTTAATGTTTTACTTTGTTTAAAAAAAAAAATACACAATCCCGTAAGAATTATTTTGAAAATCCCAAACATTTTCTTGTGTCCCACAGATAGAAATTACTTGAGGTAAAATAAACAGAGTTTATGTGTAATGAAAGAATGGAATGACTATAGTTTCCCCTTACTCACAGGCAATATGTCCCAGGACCCCCAGTGGATGCAGGAAAGCAAGGATAGACAGAGAGTATAAGACCCAATTGCCCTGAATGAGGACACATTTCTGTTCATGTCTTCCACCCACAATGTAAAGCCTTTTCCATCTTAGCTAAGCACTCATCACACACTCTGGCTGTAACATCTGCGGTATAAGGTGCAACAGTAAAACTAGCGCAAATTTCTTTTCTTTCTTCACAATTTAACAAATAGAACATCTGTTCTGACTATAAATCTTAGCAGCCTCAACATATGGGTCTTTTATTTCCTTATTTAGTTGAGAAATTTCACCTTTTTTACTTAAGGAAAGCATTTTACAGCTTCTCTTTGGCATCCTGGAATTGCTAGCATCTTCTCTTTGTGCTCAGGGGCCACTATTAAGTAAAATAAGGGTTACTTGAACTCAGGCACTATAATTCTGATCTGATAACCGAGCCAGCTAATGACGGAATAGTGGGTAGGTGGGTTCTACTGCGTGGGTATGCTGGGCTAGGGGAGGGTTCACATCCCAGACAGGATGGGGTGGGGTGGCCCGAAATTACATTACAACAATATATAATTTAAAACTTAGAAATTATTTATTTTTGGAATTTTTCCATTGACTATTTTTGGGCCATGGTTGAGTAAAGGTAACTTAAACCTTGAGAAAGTCAAACCACGGATAAGGAGGGACCACACAGTACAGAAATCATTTCCTGAGGAAGACGATAACTTGGGGCAGTTTTTTGTGGCAACCATAGATGGTGCCATTGGCCAAGGTTAGCTTTGTTTTGACTTGGGTTTGAGGGAGAGGGATGGGCTGGTATTTTGAGATCTGTAAAGGTTGAGGGACATAAAGTATCAACTCTCTGTGTTTGGTGCTTGTGCGAGTCTGCACACTTTCATCTTGGTGTGTCAGTCTGTTCATTCCCAGAGGTGGGATGCATCTTGGTGGCAGTTTGTCAGTCCTTGTTTCAGCTGGTTTGGGATTTTGTCTTGAAGGTCAAGGGACCTGGCTGATTTAAATGAAGCATTTTGTTCAGCAGAAACTGTATAAATGTACTAAGGGAGTTTGTTTTGATTAATCATTGAAAATGATAAACGAGGGAGAAAAAGCTGACATAAACCCATCCACAATCTGAAATCTCATTTGTTAAAGTCTGGAGTTTTCTTCCTTGACATTTCATTCATTTTTGCTAGGGAAACCAGGTGGTTTTTGAATTGCACATAACTGAGAAATCCGGAAGGTGAAGGCAATAAAAGCAATGCCTCTGGTGGTAAATATGACCTGAAGTTCATATCTTCAAGATAAACATCTTTGGTTTGGGAGCCCAACTGCTGCCTATCTTTATAGATACTTCTCTTTTTTTTTTGTTATTAAATCTTCTTTTTATTAAAAGAATTACTTCTTATATGGCAGCTCTTGATGTTCATTTTTTTTTTTACCAGTTTTGATCTAGTCAAATCCTTATTTAATTAAATGTAACTAACAGTAATTTTATATAAACCTATACCCTTCATTGAAAGGGTTCAATACCTGCTCAATAGGGCCACGACTGAGACTGACAAATTCAGGCTCAGTTTTCTAGAAACTGATAACAATGTGCTTCATGTGGAATGATGGAATGCTCTAAATTTCAACAATTTTAGTTCTTTATTTTTTTTTCCCTCCATTCTCCCTCTTTGTGGGAGAATGAGCTAATGCAGCTAACAGGAAATATTATCTGAAATAAGTGGAGAGCAAGTTGTAAGAGTTCGGGTAATACTCAGGAGCAGATAAGACAAAAGGTGTTTAGGAATGCACAGACCACATACTATACAAGTGGAACATTAAAAACAAAAGAATTCGGATGCAACAGTCCTCATACAGTTTATTGCAACTATGACTTTATGACTTTATCATTTTCCTTCCTACACCTTCTTTTCAACATTTATAATAGAAATTGAACAAAAATGAAATGTTGGTTGAAAGCTAACTGCCCCAAATGAATTAGGTTGAAAAGATAAGATAAAGAAATAGTTCCTGTGCATTTTTTGATAAGGCTTAAAGGAAGTGAGAACCAGGGAGAGCATTGGTAACAACATCTTTGCCCTCTGGTGTTATTATTCAGCTTATTTGCAGACGGTGCAGTTGCAGTTCAACATGCAAAATTTCACCACCCAAATACCACTAATACTTGGTAGATGTCTATCTGCTAAGGCTGGAAAATAACAATAGAAAAGTGAATATGTAGGTTCGTGTGCCAAATATATTCCTAAGTAATCAACAGTGGGGCCCGCCTGATTGAGTTGGACTTTTCTTAACTTTTTTAGTTTTATATTGTATGTATCTGTATCTTTTTCTACTGTCCGGGAGAATATTTATACTTTGTTTTTTAACACATCTGTGGAAATTTTCATTTCTGATATATTTTTAATTTTTAAGATCCCTTCTCTGATTTTTTTCATAACATTTTCTTTTCACTTCATCTAAAGATATTGAGGGCATTTTTATTTAAGATTTTTTTTCCTTTGGATCCCTACATGATCTCTTTTTCACCTAGGAATTCCTTTTTGTGTGTGTGTTTGTTTTGGACTTTATCTTTTTTACTCTACTCACTGTTGTGAGTGCTTTGTATCTAAAATTTCATTTAATGCTCATCAACTCAGGAATGGATTAACAAAGTGTGGTATATGTATAACATGGAATACTATTCAGCCATAAAAAAGATAGTGACTTTATGTCTTTTGTATAACCTAGATGGAGTTGGAACACATTCTTTTCAGTAAAGTATCACAAGAATGGAAAAGCAAATATCAATACTAATACTAATACTAATATGAAGCCAGTAGATGATCTAATTCATGTCCACATGGGAGAAAAATTCATTTCAATTCAAGTTAGAGGGAAGGGGGATAAGGGAGGGATGTTTGGGGTACTTCCATATAATGGGGCACAATGTAGGGGTGTATGGTACACCTTTTAGGTACAAGACACAACTATAAGAGGGACTCTACCTAACAAATTCAAATATTGTGACCTGGTCGTTTGTACCCTCACATTAACCTGAAATTTAAAAAAAGTGTCATTTAATCTTTACAATGATCTTATGAAGTAGAAATTTTATTATTCTAGTTTACAGATATAAACATTGAGCTAAAGAAAGGTTAACTTATCATCCATGGCCATATACTTAGTAAATGTTAGAGTCAGCATATGAACTTTGGCTGTCTGTCTCCAACATGTGGTATGTTAAACACTAAATGCTGGGTAGACACCGAGGGTGTAGCTGAGCCTCTCAGCTGCTGGACTTCTCTGAGGATGGACAAGGCAGGCCCCAGATAACTGATGAAGAGCCCTGACCTTTGCATCTTGAGATTCTCCTCTGATAGAAACCTCTATTCTCCTGTGTCCAGGGACTGGACAGAGTCTGGAGCAGGGGTTGGTGTCTTCTTCAGTCAATAGGCAGGTACGTTTCAGCCTAGTGTCTCACCCCTTCCCTCCACGGTGGTGGGTTTTCCCAAATTTGGAGCCCCCCTGGTTTAGTTTTTCTAGAATATAAAACACTCTGCTTTGGTGGTGATGAGAGAAGGGTTGTCACTTGGTTATGTGGGTGGGGGAGGAGAACCAGTGGTCTAAACCCCTCCTACACACTTTTGATTGACCCATTCACCCACATACTTTCTATTTCTCCCCTTTCCTTGCCCCACCTTCAGAGGGGTCTGCTGCTTACAATTCCTGCGTCTACCCAAGTTCTGTGCTATGAATTGGTATATTAGTCTCTCATTGATGCTGTAACAAATAACCACAAATTCGGGGGCTTAATATAACACAAATTTATTATCTTGCAGGTCTGGAGATCAAAAGTCTAAAACAAATTTTAATGGTGCTAAAAATCAAGGTGTTGGCTGTGTTCCTTCTGGTGGCTCCAGAGGAAAATGTTTTCTTGCTTTTTCCAGTTTGTTGATCCAGCCTCAATTCCTTGGCTTAGGGACCACATTGCTCCACCGTCTTCTTCCATTATCACTCTCATTCTCTGACTCTTGTATCTCCCTCTAAGAGCTCTTGTAATTATACTCACCCAAAAATCTAGAATAACATCACCCCTCAGGATCCTACTAATCACATCTTTGGGGCCCTATCTGCCTTCTAAGGTTACATTCGGCAGGGTTGGGTTTAGTTAGCTTAGCATAGTTGGCTGCCTTCTTACTGACTTTCCCCTGTGCTGACAGTTCGGTTTCAGCTTGCTTCTCTGTGGTCCGTTACCAGCATCCACCTGCAGTTCATCCTCTGTAACGTTTTCGCCATCTCTTATATCCTGACATCTCTTGTCCCATTTCCTGTTTTTGTGAATATGTATCTATCTATATCTATATGTATGCCTACACATCTTCTACTATAATTTTTAAGATATGTTCAACTTTCATTTTTAAATGGAAAGATGCACTTACTTTACCTATGAGAAATCTCAGATGCAGAGTATCTTTTTTTTTTTAAATCAACTAAGATTGTATTTATTAAAAATGGCCTTAGACTTCTCTCATCTGAAGCTGGGTAATTAATAAAGAAAAGAAATTATTTTCTCACAATTTTGGAGGTTGGGAAGTTTAAAATCAAGGTGATAGCAAGTTCAGTCGTCTGGTAAGGGCTGCATCCTGCAGAAGGGAGGAATGCTGTGTCCTCTCATGGAAGGTGAAAAAGCAAGAGACTGAATGAAGGCTTCCAAGCCTCTTTTGTAAGGGCCATTCACCAGGGAGGAGCCTTCATGGCCTAAAATCACCTCTTAGTGGCCCTACCTCTTAACATTATCACATTGGCAACACCTAAATTTTGGAAGGGATGCATTCAAATGATGGCACAGAGAATTTACGTGACTTACTCAAGGTCATAAAGATAATTAGTGGCAGGAATGAAGAGCAGGAAAGCACAACTTGCAAGTTATCTAATACTTGGTCTTTTTCTTTTTTAACTTCTGGTTTCTCACCCAAATTGTCCAAACTCTTGTGCAGAAGTTAAAGAAACTATACTGATGCAAGTGGATGAAAAAGTTTGCTTATGGCTTTCCATATTTGTAGAATGTCCCAGAAAAGAATTTTTTTCAAGTTCAATTGTTTTTATGGAAAGGCAGTTTTTGACAAAAGCTCTGGAGAAATCATTCTTCAGGAACTACAAATGTGTGACCCCTGTGACTTCAAGCATTTTTAATTTTACAAATTCATTTCTACTGTCTTTAATTGTAAAATTATAGTTTCTGGCATAAAACATTCAATAGGATAACATTTTATTGACATGTTTAATTGAAGTCTAAAACATACATTAGTATATTTTTTAAAATAACTTCAAACTTAGCATACAAATACAGTATTTTTTTTTTTTTTATTGTTGGGGATTCATTGAGGGTACAATAAGCCAGGTTACACTGATTGCATTTGTTAGGTAAAGTCCCTCTTGCAATCATGTCTTGCCCCCAGAAGGTGTGGCACACACCAAGGCCCCACCCCCTCCCTCCTTCCCTCTCTCTGCTTTTCCTTCCCCACCCCCCATGACCTTAATTGTCATTAATTGTCCTCATATCAAAATTGAGTACATAGGATTCATGCTTCTCCATTCTTGTGATGCTTTACTAACAATAATGTCTTCCATTGAAAATAAAAATTATATATATTTACCATGTAAACATGTTGTTTTGAAATATGTACACATTGTGGAAAGGCAAAATTGAACTAATTAACTTATGCATTCCTTCATATCCCTTTAATAGCAAATATTTACGGAACGCTCATCATGTGCTGTTCCTTCTTGTAAGGGCTCTTATTTCTCATAATAACCCTAGGAAATATGTGTTTGCGTGACACCGATTTTTCAGATAGGCAGTGAAGGCAAAGAAATTTCTTTTACTTGCTCCTGATCATACAGCACAGGTATGGCAGAGAAGATGTGAAGGCAGTCTGCATCCAGAAACTTTGCTTTTGGCTACTATATGTATTGCATTGCTAAAGGGTGGCAGACAGAGATACCAGCCTCTCATACAGCCTGTGCTTTAGTAAAATTGGATTAGAGGTTCATCCTGTGCACTGGAGGGGACGGGATGTGGTAAAAGGAGGCCTGAAAAAGAAGCAGGGAGGCAGTGAACATAGGGAGTGGTGCTCGGCACAGGTAACCACCAACACTTTGCCTAGGCCTTGACAATCCCCGGGTCTCTGCGTTCATGAGAGCCATCACTGTTTGTAGCCAGAGGGATTTGCCCTGTAGCTTAAATATAGATTTTTTTTTAAACTTTCTGACTTGTCAAGTAGAACTGATTTTATATGAGGAGATGGGAATGGAAAACATTTTAGTAGTACCTTTGTAAGTACTGCTAGGGAGGGAAAGATTTCCTTTTTATTTGAACTCTTCTAGTTAATAAGAGTAAGAGTGGGAAAAAAAAAAAAGAGAGAGAGAGACTGTGTGGGAGGAGCCTGAGAGTGCAACCACCTGGCATTTACCTGATGTGACTCTCATTCTTTTCCCACCCCAATACTAGGGCTCGACCTAGAAAAGTCTAGGAGGCAGTGCCCATAGAGGGAAATGTGGTGCAAAAATATTTTATTTTCAAGAAACAGTGGCTGAAAGCTCTCCCAATTTGGCAGAAGACATAAACTTACAGATTTAAAAAGCTCAGTGCATCCTAATCAGGATACATTCAAAGAAACCCACTCTCACATACATCCATAATCAAACCATTGAAAATCAAAGACAAAGAGTCTTGAAAGCAGCCTCAGAAAAATGAAGTATTATATACAGGGTAACAATGATTGGAATGACTGCAATTCTTCATCAGAAAACCCCAAGGCAGTGGTACCACCTTTTAAAAGTGCTCCACATAAAATTGCATACACAGAGGTTACAGAGAGAAAGTGGTGAAAAGTGGCTGCTTTCTACTAGCCTGGGCCAGGGGGCAGAGCAGCGCTTGGCACCTGCTCGGCTGCAGTTTTGTTCTGTCTTGTGGTGTGTTCTGCTCACACTCTGCGCAGTGTTGCCAATTAAAGCAGGGACGCAGATTTTACCAAATGATGCAACTCTGCTAAGTATGAGTACCAAGCATGCTTCATTTCACCCAATCATGTTTTTGATCTGAATAGCCTTTCTTTTTTATTTGCATGCCCTTTTCAATGCTACTTCTCCACTCCTTTCCTTTTTTTTTTTTTTTTTGGTTTTGTTTTGTTTTTTGAGACAGAGTTTCATTGTGTTGCCCTCAGTAGAGTACGGTTGTGTCATAGCTCACAGCAACCTGAAACTCATGGGTTCAAGCTATCCTTGCCTCAGCCTTCCAAGTAGCTGGGACTGCAGGGGCCCACACAATGCCCAGCTAATTTTAGAGATGGGGGACTGGGGATGTCACTCTTGCTCAGGCTGATCTCGAACTCCTGCACTCAAACGATCCACTGCCTTGGTCTCCCAGAGTGCTAGGATCACAGGGGTTAGCCCCCTGGACAGACTTTCTCCTATATTCTTGTAACAATGTTATTGTCATTGTAATCGATGCTCCTTTAGGTTCTCCCAGGTATTTATTCAAAGGCCTGCTGCTATTTTGACAATTCCAATTTTTTCAGCATCCTGGGGAGACCGGGGACATTTTCATCATCTGGTTTCTCTCCTCCTCCCACTCCTCTTGTGCTGCTCTTATTTCACTTTATCTTCTTTCATTTTTCTCAGATTGTGGTCTCAGCCAATCACAGAAATGCTTTTTCATGGCAGAATCCTTTCTTCCTTCAGAAGAAATTCTTCCTTCAGAATATGAATAGAGTCTGCAGAGGAAATTCTTCCCTTCAAAACAGGCGATTAATGGGGGAGAGCAGTAAGTTTGCAGTCAGGAAGGCAAGTAAACAACCTATCATTCCGAAAAACCTTCAATCGTTGTGTAGCAAGTGACAAATGAGAGAGAAGGAAATGAGAGAGGGCGCTTACCTCGGAGGATATTGCCGAATCTCCCTTCCAAACCGTCAAAAATAATGATAAACAATACAGCCTTGTCTGTGCAAGAGACATTATTTTGTTTCACAATGCTGTATGTTTTCGTCAACTGCTCTAAGTCGTCTATGGTTTTGAAATGTGGTGGTGCTTTCAGGAAATTTGATTTGAATGGTTGTGCTAAAAAATCAATATAACCACTTTTTTCATTCCTTCTTTTTTTTGGTTTTTGGCCGGGGCTAGATTTGAACCCACCACCTCCGGCATATGGGACCGGCGCCCTACTCCTTGAGCCACAGGTGCCGCCCCATAACCACTTTTTTCTTTAATCAGGTTACTTTTCTACCATGATGGAAGTGCGTAAGTTTTACCTACTTCATTTTTCAATATGGTGACATTCCTTGATGACTTGGCTTATGACATGACATTGGACACAGTTCAACACATCTGCCGAAAATGAAACAATCACAGATAATAAATGGCTGACGTCCCATGACTGTTTTTTAGTTATGCTCCATGTTCGGGTTTGTTATACAAAAATATTTGGGAAGAAGTGTGAGTTCCATTGTTTTCGACTGAGGCATTCGGTGCTTAGTTTTCAGCATGTTGACTCCTGGCTGTCTTGTGACCTGGTGGCCGTGGGATGTCTTGCCGATTAGCCGTTTTCACTCTTTCTGTAAGAATTCTTTAGGGGAGTGGCCAAGGGTAACGCCCCTGTGTGTGCTGGCTGACATCACCAGTTGTATTTTAATGTACAAATTAGCCAACTGTTACCAAGAGGTGGATTTCTCATATTTCAGAGTGTACTAAAATGAGAAATCTCTACTCAGGTTTCAAGCTCTCTAGCAGGGGGACTATATTCTAACTGGTAGGAACACATCGGAGTAACTAAATAATGGAATGAAACCATTTAGCACAGAGAGATGTGTATTTCCAGTCAGGTATAAGATTCATAGGACTGCAAGTTATATTTTCAATGTAGCCAATGACTAGAGCAGCCTGGCATGAAATAAGGAAGAGGAGCTCATATAAGAATGCTGAAGAGCTGAGGTGTGTATGCTTCTGCGGGGCTTTTACTCTTCAGAGAGTCTGGCCTAGTGTATCCAGTTGATCACAGAGGACAGGGGCCAGTACTGGTGACAAAGACTGGGTTGAGTATCAAGTTTCCACATGGGAGCTGGCTAAAACTCATATAAGGGCTCAGCAAAGTTATCTTAGTGGGATAGAACTTTAAAATATATATATAAAAACACTTCCAAGTTCCTTTTAGTAAGTGACTTTTTATTTAAAAAAAAATTTACTCTTTTCCCAGGAGTTTACTTTCTCATATAAGTCATAAAATTTGAAGACTCTTATCTTCCAGATATTTACAATTTTTTCTTCTAGTATTTAAAAATATTTCTTGTGTATATGTGTTTGGGTATCTTATGTATTTTATGACATATCCTTGAAATCCAGCCATACATAAACATTTACGGTAGTTTTCATTTTTCATTATTAAAAATAATGTTGTCATAAGCAAATTTTATGCAAAGCTTTGTAAAATTATATATAATATATAATAAAATTATTTCTCCAGGCAAGATAATTATAAATGGAATCACTGGTTTAAAATCTATAAGCAAGTTGAGGTTCTTGTCATATATTTCTTGTTCCCAGAAAGAGTAAAATAATTAGAATTTCTATCAGCAAAAGAGGATTAGCTGTTTTATTATATCCCCATCAGCACCAGGCATTACCTTCTCTGCTAATTTAGTTATTATTATTTCATTTACATTTTGGGTTATTGCTTGGATTGGACATTTTGGATGTTTATTATCTAGTTACATTTCTATATGCAAATAATTTATTAATGTGCAGTTCATATACTTGAATTTTACTGTATTAAGTTTTCAGATTCCCTGTTGAAATGTGGTAAAAAGTACATCTGGCACATCTCATCTGACCATTGACCATCCTTGGATTGTAGCTTTTTCTTTTTTTTTCCATCTGAAATTTCCCCTGGATTGTAGCTTTTTCAAAGAACATGAAGTTTTTGTCTCTTTTAATAATTTTCCAATCTTCATAGAATGAGAATTTTTGCTTTCCTAATTCCGATTGATGTTACTGTAACTCTCATTACAGATAAAATTCAACTCATCAGGATGACCAAAAGTATTTATTTAATATGGCATTGGATTAGGGGCAACACAAAAAGCCATTTTTCCAGCCACATACCCTGTTCACTCCCAAGTGTGGCCTTTGTAAATAACAGCTAATGAATCACTGCACTTACTTTGGAAACTAATTATTCTGTGCCCAGTATTTGGTCACCTCAGGATTTCAGTGACCTTAAATATTCCCCTTATTAATTTTTTTTCTAGCTTTTCAGCCTTGCTGCATTGTTTGTACTCTGAGCGGCAGGTACAAGTTGAAAACTATTGCCAGATATCTATAATCTTGTGTCCTTCACCCTACCAACTAAAGACATCTTACTCACCACCCAGAATGAATCAGGAGCAAGGGCTTTAAATAAAATTCTTTATTTTAACTTGGGCAGCACTTCCCCACTTAAATTTAAACATTTCTTGCCACCCATAGGGATGAATGCTTCTCTGGCCTATTAGGACATTACTGAGGTTCCAGCCCCTTGACTCTGGCATGCAAACTTCTTTGACCTTGAACTAACTAAAAACTTTCCCTTGGTTGTTGGTTTAATGATGTCTTTCCAAAGCAATTTGAACAGTGCTGCCATATGGGAGCTATTATAAGGTCTCTTCTGGGGCTGAGAGGTATGTCTGTGCTCTAGCAGTGACCTCTCAAAGCCTCTCTGTGGCCAGAGGGAGGGCATGAAGCGGGATCTCACCTATGGCACACATTGTGAGGGTGAGTAACACGCCTCCTAGGGTAAGGGGCTGTTTTACAACTGGAATTTTACCCTGGAAGTAAAATTTGTGCCTTCACATTAATTTGAAATAAAAAAAGAAAAATATAGAAAAGCAAATAAATAAATATAAATTACAAAAATTCTAGTCCTCTTGCCCCAGAACCTTATTCTAATAAACATTTTGGACTTAACAACCATGTACCAAGGATCAGTCAGGAATCTGGTTTTACTCTCCCAAACTAGAGGAGCAAATAAAAATTTCCTTAAAATATGTACAGAATCAAAAAGGCTGAGCAATCTCAGGGTACAGTTGAGTTGTCAGCTCGAGTCTGTGAGGCTGTGGCCATGACAGTAGACAAAGCCCGGGAACAGGAAGGTGGGCAGGGTCAGCAGCCATCACAGAGAACTTCTGTAGAAAACTCTTTTTGTAATTAGGATAAGACAGATTTTGCATTATAAGACTAGCTATTTTGTGGAAGTAGGTGGCTGACAGCTATCCTCCACAAAGCTATAAAGATCGAAGATGTGGAAATACAGGTAAAACCAGGGAAACAGAATAGTTCTGGGCCATAGAGTCAGAGACATGACCATAGCACCTGAGAACCTACCCTGAAGGAAGACTTATCTTCAAGGAAGTGTGGAATTATTTGGACCTTAAAGCATTTAACAAAGCGTTTAACAAATTCGTAACAAGTTTACCTAAATTTTTTCAATAATTTCTTTGTTTATAAAATTCCAATGAAAGAGTTCTATTTAAATAAAGCTGAAGTTGAGAAACAGATTTAGGTGGGGCCAGTACATTTGGTTTGTGTACTAAGTTCCACGAGTGACCAACAGGCAGTAGGCATTGCAAACACTGAAGTTTTCCTAAGAAGGGACTGGGTTTAAACTGGGATCTGCAAAGACGGTCCTATGACTCTGTCTGTATGATACTTACTAGGTTTATTTGTCAAGCAGTGTTTGGAAAATTGATCAACAATAAATGGGCATTCAAAATGTAAAATAAACTACATCATTAGCTTGAGCTATTTTGTTTTAGGCTCAATTACAAATAAGTATAATTTTAAAAGTTAAATGCCTGTTTAAGTTATAGTAAAAAAATCAAAATTCCGTCAGTAGTATTTAAGAATAAATTTCCGATTGTTTTGAGTGTAAAATCTACATGAAGTACATTTTGCTCCTTAATAGTGGCAACTTGATAGGAACACTTTCATTGTGATTAAAATAAAGAAGAAATCAACTTAAATGTATATTCCAAATTAATTATGTACAGAAACACTTGAAGTATAAAAGTGCTGGGGAAACAGCTCTGTATCCATGCTTAGGCCTTTGCATGACTTTTTCTCATAGTCATCAATAGTCCCTATGACTGGCCAATAAAAACACTATGTACAGGGACTTTACCTAACAAATGCACTCAGTGTAACCTGGTTTCTTGTACCTTCAATGAGTCCCAAACAACAACAACAAAAATACCATATACAAAGATTTTAAGAAAAATCAGGTAGATTTGCACTGTTTAGCTCTAAGTCTTGGGAAGAAGTGAAGTAAGTTTTACCCAAGGTTAGAATTGCGCTGAGAGCAGTAAGCTCACAAAAGTGAGGGAGTCTGTTGTCCAGGCTGCTGCTGCCCTGTCAATCCCTTTGCTATTTATCTCTTTGGTTTCACTACTCTTGATCAATTTTAAAAGGACAAAACCATTTTATGCAGTTGATTCTCTACTGCCAACATGCACTGTTCACAAAACCTGCTAGAAT
Source organism: Nycticebus coucang (assembly GCF_027406575.1). Lineage (NCBI taxonomy): Eukaryota > Metazoa > Chordata > Mammalia > Primates > Lorisidae > Nycticebus > Nycticebus coucang. Next base: position 28,889,260 of record NC_069785.1, on the reverse strand, counting down.
TTAATATTTTCTATGGCAATTTGGACTCATTCCAACTTTTACAGAGTGAGTTCATTTATTTTAAAAATATTATAGAATAAGAATTCTCAAATAAACTCTTTGTGGTATTCTACTTTAGAAATACAGAGGCCAATAATAATGGAGATGCCCACATGAGGGCTTTTTTATTTTTGTTTTAGGTTCAGCAATAGTAACTGCTAAGCAATGCCTAGGACTTACCATGGTTCGCTTAGCCAGTAAGTTCCCAGAAAGATTTAAATGCTGTTATCATGATCTTGCAACTTCTATATCTGCTTACAATACTATGAATAGATTTCTGTATAGTGAGAATGTTTAAGGGAAATATGATGTCCTAATTCAGTGGTTCTCAACCTTCCTAATGCCGCGGCCCTTTAATATAGTTCCTATGGGTCGTGACCCACAGGTTGAGAACTGCTGCGTTTGATTCTGAACCTAGAACCACAATGGTAGCTTTTGTTTTAATTACCTGGAAATGTCTCTGCTGCTCTATAATAGACAATTCTTACAGGCCAAGAACTTGTCTTTGATCTTAGTCTCTCCCATAGCATTTAGCAAATTACTTTTCTCATGGTAGGTGATCAATAAACTTTCATTGAATTATATATGCCAGCAGGTATGATGGTTCAATATTAGTAGTTTGATTCTTTTCAGATTTTTATAATTAAATGCTACAGTGATTTAAGTTGAGGTTAGTATACACCAGTGGTTCTCAACCTTCCTAATGCCGCGGCCTTTTAATACAGTTCCTGTGGGTCGTGACAGGAACGTTTAGAACGACTGGTATAGACTATTTAGCAAGCAAATCTTTTTTTGGAAGGATAATTATTTCTTGCCCATACTCACCCCAATATTTTCCAATAGCACCAATATAATATCATGAAATTATATTTCCTCATCTTATGTTGTCTGCCCCTGTGGACTCTGAGCACTTGGTGTGCTTCCTTATGAATCTCTGGAGTCCAGGCTGGGACGGTGGGGTGTTGTGTCCCACATAAACCTGTGACTCTGGGTATAAATCTAGTCTGCAGTGTCCACAGGCTTTCCTTCACTTATGCCCTGGGCTATGTGCAATGGTGCTGCCCTACTCAAACCGTACAACCTCTTCCGCCTGCTCCTGCTGCTGCTTCTGCCAGGCACCACTGCCACTTACACTGCGAACGGCTGCCTTTGTTGTGGCTGTGGATAACTTGGAACTCTGGAGGTGCAGCCTCCCTGGTGTCCCACGGTAGTAAGTCTCAGCATCAGACTCCAGGGATGGGTACAGAGAAGGCACACATGCTTTATTCCTCCTTCTTACATATTACTCTGCTAGAGGGGTACCAAAGGATTTCCATGTTGAGGCTGTGTTTTAAAGAAACTTCAGTGTGAGCAGCTCTTTCGGGTTTCTCTAATAATCTTACTGCTGTAGGAGTAGTGCGTGAGTTCATGGGAAGACACATTGGAGCTAATTTGAGAGGTAAACTGTGCTTTCTCAGAAGCGTCCCTAATGATTCGTGACAAATTATTATTTTAAGCTGATTTACATACCTTTCTTTAATGTTATTTGCCTCGAATAGGACTTGTAGTCGCTTATGAAAATAAACGTGACATTTCACACACATTACGTGAAATTTAAGAATATCAAAGACAAATCTAACATTCTAATTTTTTCAAGGGTATATAAGCAAACCACCTAAAAAGGACCAAGAACCAGATCAACATCACAATTTTAACAAGAAGCAGATTGACATATTTCTCAGTAGTAGCAATAGATACAAAAAGAGAAGGATGAAATGTTTTAAAAGAAGTTAACATTGAATTTAGAATTTTATATCCATTCATTCTGATTGTTATTCAGATGAAAGGAAAGAATGATACGTTCTCAGGCATAAAAGACCTCACAGCATTTGTTGTATAAAGATCTACATTAAAAACATTCAGAAGAAATAATACTCAAATAATAAGAGACACAAATATAGGATATGGTCCAGGAAACATCAATTAGAATAAATACTGGCTATAAAACAACCGTCATGGCTAATACCAAAGCATGTATGCAGGATAGTAGCCTGGGCAGTAGGCAGAGCAAATCATTTAGTAAGATTTACTGTTGTTTTAGGGGGAAAAAAAGGTTAGGCAAAAAAAAAAAAAAAAGATGAAGAGAAAGCAGTGAATATCGGACCCTGAACTGAATTTTTTCAGTGTTTTTTATTCTGAAAAAGCTACAGAATTAGATACAAAATACTTTTTTTTAAGTACAGTTAACTGACTTAGAAAAATGGACAAAACCTCTAAAGTTTTAAAAATGAAGCAAATTTTTATGTAAAGAACAGTAAAAAATATTTTAGATGGTAACAAGATTAATTAATTTTATCTTTTTATGGAAAATTAAATTTATTTTCTAATAGTATTGAAATTCTGAGATTTAACTAATCCATTTATAATAATTTCAAATTGGTTTAACTTATAGTTTCAATATACATGTATTTATTTTGAAAATTTTAACCAGTAGAAACAAATACAGACAACCATCCAATAAACTTTTATACACATTCCAGAGTCATTAATATTTACAGAATTGTAAAGTTGCTGTTACAAACACATCCTTGCTCCTTCCCAGTCAACAACTGAATTTTGTACGTTGACTTTGCAACCTGCGGCCTCGTTTAACTCACTTATTAATATTAGTTACTTTCAATAATTTCTATATGAATTATCAAATCATCTGCAAAGAGCTATCAATGTGACGGGGTTGGGGGTCGGCCAGTCAGGTGACCAAAATAATACAAGAGTGAGCAAAAGTAATTTTCTTCTTAGGGGGAAATACAGAAATTGATCAGCTAAGATACCTTCATGAGTCTCCGCTTTTCTGGAATGCCTGCTGTTTTTTTTTTTCCACCCATATCCCTCTCCTTTGTTCTTCCTCTCTTTCTTAGCTTCAATACTGCCATCCTCATTCCAAGTATCCACAGTCGAGAGATCTGTGGTACAGAATATAGGACAGGATATCAAAGGCATAATTGGTATCTTCGGAAAGAGAGTGCAGAAGGGTGTATGTTTAACAAATACTAATCTTATATAGGATACAGTTTAACCTATAGCCCATGTGATTTATTTAAGATACAATGCCAGGAACAACATGTACCCCTTTGTTCTTTTTTGAAATTGTTGCTTCTTGTAGCAATGACATGCACTCAATGAGTATTTCCTGCTCTTAATGTTTCTAAAATAAAAATTAAACCTGAAATCATTCCTACAAATCCATTAAGCTGGAAATTGTAGCCCATATTTTATCTGTCCACGAACATATTGACAGAGCACATTGATCTTCCTTGTAGGTTAGCCCAATGTTTAGTCTCACTTTACTTAAATCATTCCTAAAACTCAAATTTTCACCGTATCTCAGTGGCAACCATCTGTATTTCCAGAAAATTCACCTTTGGCTATCTTGTTAACCATATAAACCACAAATTCATAAAATTTAATAAGCATTTATTGAATAGTGTTATGTTCTAAGTACTTTGTTGGGTACTATGGGCAAATAAATACAAAGAAGTCTTAGTTTGTAATGTTTTTTGGAAGACACACAGGTATAAAACACTAATTAATTCAATCTAGTTAGATAAATTATTACTGAGAATGGATGATGTGCAGGCATTGTTTGGTGCTGGAGACATAAACACAGTCCATGTGCTTGAGAAGTGCAAGGTCTAGGATGAAGGAAACAGAAACGTGTGCAGCATTATGGGAACACAGGTGGGGCAAAGCTTAGTCTTGGTGGAAGTTGGTTGCAAACCTACTGGAAGGAGGAGGCAACACTTCACCCTGGCCGTGTGCTATGCCCAGCTAGGCAATCGAGACAGAGACATTCTAAGTAGATTGAACTGCACTAGTGAAGCTAAGGAGGCATGAAAATATATTCCGGACTTACGGCACCTGGGATTGTTTGGTGAAATGGTGATGCAGTGACCTGCCAGAAGTCTATCTAGATGAGAAATTCAGGAGTCTCTTAGGAGACAACTCATCCCAAGCGGAGAACATCAGGTAGGCAAGCTTGTCTCAGGAATAAGCCACTCCCTCAGTCATTAAAAACTGATACTGAATACAGTTATGGAAAAAGGCTTGAGGTTTCACTTATTTTGGATACTAGAACTAGACAAGGTAACCTCGTTTTTTTAAAAAAAATGCAGCATTTTATTTGTTGTTGTTTGTTTGAGGGGTTATTGCTTGTTTGTGTTTCCTGGTTGAGATGTTATGGCATGCTTCACCATAAGGGTAGCAGGTACCCAGTGCTTCACATAAAGAACTCCTGTTTAAATCTAACATGTGGGTTAGGGATACTATAGCATAACACAGACTAGAAAAAAGTTTGCTGAGATCAGGTTGTGAATTATATGTGTTTCAGGGTAAGGAGGTTGACTTTACCCTCTGAGGAGTCACCAGGAAGCTTTGAATACAGGAGATTTGAGTATATCAGATTTATGTTTTAGAAATCTCACTCTAATGACTATTGAAGAAAGGGAGAGATCTATGAATATAGACCTAATGTAACTTGATTCAAACTAGACAATGGTTATTATTCTAAGAGAGAAATATAGCAACGGGAGAGCAGAGAGTAGAAAAATTAATCCCATCAGGGAGATTTTGGGAACACACTCAATAATATAGGTATCAAAATGACTTTGACAAATTGAAAACAAGTAATGGGAGAGAGAAAACAAGCAAGAAAGAAGGTAAGACAGTCATTTCTTCAGCAATTATTTATTAAGTGCTACTTGGTTCTGGGCACTGTGATAGCTAAGTATTGAGGATGTAATTTTGGGTAAATTCAGAAGTACTTCTTGCCCTTGAGGAATTTATGTCTAATGGGAAGTTAGACATTAGCTAGACAGTAATGAAAACTACATCTAAAACTGCATCTGTAACAATCCCTGTGAATGAGAGCTACCCAGTGCTGAGGGACTGTTCAACAAGGAGTTTCACCTGGTAAGGTTAGGGAGCCCAGGGAATTCTTCCATTAGGAAACAGCACTTATGTGGGGACCTGAAGGATTAGTAGGGGTTAATTGGATAAAGAGAGTAGGGATGACTTCTTAGAATATCAAAGGCTTACTGTGTGCCAGATATTTTCTAAATGCTTTACGTGTAGCAAATCTTTTCATTTTAAGAATAGCTCTGTGACATCGAGTCTGTTATTATTCCTATTTTACAGGTAGTAAAACAGTGGTTCCCAGAGTTTCGGATTATACAGCTAGTGAACGGTGCACCTGGCATATGAACCCGTACAATCCATTGCAGGGCTCCTGTTCTCTCTGTTCTCATTATACCATCTCCCTAGATAAGGACGAGAATCCCGGGCAGAAGAGACGACATGTTCAAATATCTGGAGGAAGCATTTCTAGAGTGAGGAACTGAAACAGAGCAGTGTTGCAGAGGTGAGTGTGCAAGCGGAAGTGTGTCATGGGGTCAGGTCGGGAGGGGAGACAAAGGGCACCAACACAGGGCTCTGGAGGCCACGTGAATGGCCTTTTCTTTTGTTTCATTTTCCCTAAGGAATAGTAAGATATTAAAGCATTTTAAGTAAAGAGGTCATACTTTGAGATTTTAATTTTGAAATTACTGTGGGGAGGAAATGAGGGGAGCAGTGTAATATAAATGGACATTTCGGGCCTTTGCATCATGTCGAGCAAGAAATAGTTTAAAGGTGGCCTTGACAAAACATGTGCAGTTGTGGGTGGATCATACAGCTTTTTAGCAGGTATAATTTCAAGGACTTTGTGAATGCCACAAACTACTTTTTTCTTTTAATATTAGCCATAGGAAACTAGCATTGATTGATGGACCAACAAATAATATTTAATTTCCAAAGATGAGTGGAAAAAAACAACTTAGAAGCTCCTTTTTGTATAAAAATCAGATTGATCATAAGAAGTGGCTTGCCTTAAAGGACAAACTTGCTCTGTTACAAAAATCTAATTAAGTTTAAAAGTGCCATGAAATGCAATTGAACATTTCAGGCAAGTAGATTGGAATAAAAGCTTCATAAACAGGGCACTAAATGTATTTGAAATTGAGGTGACATAAAAGAAACTGCCCCACTAGAAGCTATTTTTAATTAGCACTTTACTTTGGCTCACTTGTAAAGGAGTTAATAGGATACTTACAACCATATATTTAATTTTGCTTTTATGCCCTTTTCTTGAGACAGCAAATTGTCATGAACTGTAAAATGCACATGGCAAGTTATTTTTGAACTCTTGATTACATTCCTTGTAAGAACTTTACAGCTCAATCAAAAACTTCAGTTTTTCAGAGAATTAGAGTCACAGACAGGCAAGATGCAAGGCTTTAGATCGATGGTTCTCAACAATGCCACTGTGACCCCCTAGGGGATACTTTTTGAAATTTGGGGAGCTATTTTTGGATTGTCAGGATGATTGGGGAACTTTACTGCTGTTTGATGTTTGGGACTAAGATGTTAGCTATCCAGCCTTGTTTAGGACTGTTTTTAAAACCATACAATTTTACCATATGCTGCTCTATACAACTCCTGAGTATTCAATTGCTCATTCACTGAGGTGAAAACCCCCTTTACGATTATTTCAGTCTAAAACCTAACTTGGTTTTGTTATCAATACAAAATTTGTTTTTTCAGAGCTTTACTGCATTGAGTATTCCAGAAATACAGTTGCAATATATACTGAAGAAAAAATTTTATTGTCTTATTTTTAATATTAGCAATATATGTTTTCCACTTTGATAAATAACAGATATTTTAGTAACTAATACACTGCAACTCCTCAGTCTGCATTTCTTGGTATTATATCTCTCTGTAAGATAGTGTTACTGTTACTAAAGAAAATATGCAGCTCTCAGCTCTCTAATCAACGTAGATATTGATATAATCAACGTAGATACCTCTAAACATTTTTACCTACACTAAATTCAGATTTTCAATATGCCAACTGAAAATCACTTTTTCAAAATATTACACAGAGGTGATCAACAATCTTGTCATTTTTCTAAATGGTTCCTCTGCTTACTAGATGTGAAATCATATGCAATTTAATTTACCTTGCTAAGCTTCAATTTCAGATGCAGTAATCACAGCATCTCATAGTATTGCTAATGCACATGAAAATGTTTTATAAAGTTCTGATATAAAATAGGGTCTCAGAAAATTTTAATATTAAGAATATTAGTAGTGGCAGTGTTCACAATTATTGGAGCTTTTTACTTTATTTTGCCTTTTTGAGGAATTTTTTTATTGAGACATATTTGTACATACAGTAGAACTTCTGTAAATTGACCACCTTAGGGGACCGTAACAAACTGGTCAACACACAGAGGTGGTCAACATAAGGAACTAGGCCTACTGTCCTGATATATACATGTGGTGCATGTCCAGTCTATGAAAATTAGGTCAGCTTAAAGAGGTAGTCAAGGTAGGGAGGTGGTTAGCTATGGAGATTCTACTGTATTTATAAGGTTCATGTGATATTTTAATATATGTATAAAATGTGTAATGATCAAGTCAGGGTGTAAGATTTAGGATATCCATAACCTTGGACATTTATTTATTTATTTGTTGGGAACACTTCAAGTTCTCACTTCTGGCTATTTCCAAATATACATTATATTGCTGTTAACTGTAGTCACCTTGTTCTTTTTGACTGTATTTTATACCCATTAACCTACCTCTCTTCATCCCATCCAACAACACACCCTTTCTAGCTTCAGGAAACTCTCATTCTTCTCTCCACCTTCCTGAGATGAACCGTCCATATATGAGTGAGAACATGTAATATTTGTCTTTCTCTGCCTGGCTTGCTTCACTTAACAAAATGAACTTTGGTGACAACCATGTTGCTGTAAATGACAGGATTTTGTTCTTTTTTATGACCAGATAGTATTCTATTGAGTATATATACCATATTTTCTACTTTTTTAATTTCAAAATATTAAGGTGGTGCAGATGGATTTGGTAACATAGATTACTTTTGTGATGCTTGAGTCGCAGCTAGTGTTGTGCCCATCAGCCAAATAGTGTCCATTGTACCCAGTAGGTAGGTTTTTGCCCATCCTCCCTTCCTCCCTCCCCTCTGCTTGGTTTCCACTGAGTTTTACTTCCCTCTGTGCACATGTGTGCTCGTCACTCAGCTCTAATTTAATTCATGTGGTGTTTGTTTTTCCATTCTTGAGATACTTCATTTAGGAGAACGGTATCCACTTCCATCCAAATTGTTGCAAAAGGCATTAATTTGTGCTTTTTATGGCTGAGTAGTACTAGAGTGTACATATACCACATTTTATTAATTCACTCAGGGATTAATTGGCACCTGGGTTGATTCCTACACCTTGTGCATTGTGCTGCAATAAACATATAAGTAGGTACAGGTGTCCTTTTGATAAAATGGTTTCTTTTCCTTTTGTCAGATATCAGTAGTGGGATTGCTGGATTAAATGGTAGATCCACTTTTAGTTCTTTGAGGAATCTCAATACTGTTTCCCATGGAGGTTGCACTAATTTGCTGTTCCATCCACTGTGTGTAAGCATTCCTTTCTCTCTGTATCCATGCTAGCACCTATTGTTTCTTAATTTTGTAATAAAGGTATTCTAAAGGATAGGGTAGTATCTCATTGTGGTTTTAATTTGTATTTCTCTGATGATTAGTGATGTTGAACATTTTTTTCCATATATTTATTGACCATTTGTTGATCTTCTTTTGAAAAGCTTCTGTTCACATCTTTTGCCCACTTTTTAATGGAATGTTTGTTTTCTCTTGCTGGATTCTTTATATATTCTGATTATTAGCTCTGCATCAGATGTATAGCTTACAAATATTTTCTTCCATTCTGTATGTTTTCTATTTGCTCTGTTGATTGTTTCCTTAGCTGTGCAGAAGCTGTTTTGTTCAATAAAATTCCATTTATTTATTTTTGTTGTTGCTGGGGTCTTCTTCATAAATTCTTTGCCTAGGCCCTTATCTAGAAGAGTTTAACCTACATATTCCTCTAGAATTTTTATGGGTTCATGCCTTCATTTAAGTGGTGAGAGATAGGGGTACTGTTCCATTCTTATGCACATAGCTATCCAATTTTTCCAGCACCATTTATTAAATAGGGCTTCATTTCCCTACTGTACATTGTTGTCTGCTTTGTCAAAGATCAGTTAGCTGTAGGTAGATGGTTTTACATCTGGGTCTCCATTTTGTTCTATTAATCTATGTCTCTATTTTTGTATCAATACCATGCTGCTTTGGTTTCTATAGTATAGTTTAAAGTCTGGCAATGTGATGTCTCCATGCTTAAGATTGCTTTGGATGTTCAGGTTCTTTTCTAGTTCCAAAAAAACTGTAGAATTAATTTTTCTAGATCTGTGAAGTATGATGTTGCTATTTGGATGGATGAATCCATAAATCACATTGGGTAGTGTGGACACTTTAATAATGTTGATTCTGCCAACCCATGAGCATGATATGATTTTCCATTTGTTTGTGTTGTCTGCAATTTCTGCTTGAAGATTGGTAAACCTCCCATGGTGGGGTGTTGAGCTTCTGGGAAATTACAATGCTGCTATTTATTTCATTGCCTAGCTTCAGTAAAGTTAGCTTCATGTGTCTGGGAGCTCATATATATATGTACGCAAACATACACCCATTTAGAATTGTCATGTCTTCTTATTGAATTGTTTCCTTTATTATTATATAATGACCTTCTTTGTCTGCTTTTACCTCTGTTGACTTAAAGTCAGTATTTTTCTGATAAGAAAATGGCTACACCTGCTATCTTTTGATATCCATTTCCCCATACTCAGGACCCACTAAAGTTCTCACCCAAGATTTCCCAGGCTTCTTCTCTGCTCAAATCCCATGCAAGGAAGGAGGCATGCATAGCCCCCAAATCAGTACACAGCATAGGGGAGCTTCTGTTTAGTCTGCTTCCTCCCCACCCTGGAGAGGGTTATGCAAAGGCTACTTCTGGAAAGCTGAGTCCTAAGAAGACCTGGCTTCATGCAACAGAGTGATCAAGACAGCATTAACTGCAGAAACTCAGGTGTGGCAGCCACCAGATCTCTGCTGCACCTGGTCTCCAGTGAAGTGTCTCTAAACAGACTCTGAGTAGCTCTCTGATGATCCCAGAGATCTGAAATGCAGGAGAGAGAACCCTCACAGCTTAAGCTGCCAGGAACTTTTATTCCTGTCTTAAAAAGCAGTGCCTCCCCTTCCAGATTGCTTTTATTCTGCTGTCTTCACCTCTTTCTAGCAGTATAAATTACATTGGGATCCCCAGCTTAATCTCTGAGATGGTGCCCTGTTTGATTGAGTCAGTAGATGCTGAAATGAGCTAAGCAGTTATTCTCTCTGTTGGTAGCTAGTGCTTTGCAAGAAAGAGCCAACTGCAGAAATGTTCTTTTGTGCCTCTAATAGGCTCTAGCCCAGTGATTTTCAACTGGTGTTCCAGAGCACAATGATGTGCTGTGAGAGGATTTTATGTGTCTCGTGAAAATTTTTAAAGATTGAAAATTATTTTTGAAAGAGTTTAAAGCACAGTAAGCATGTTTCTTTTCTTATTCTTTCTTTGATTAACATAAGTTAAATGCACTGTAGAAGTTTAACTATATGTTCAAGTGTACTGGGAGATAAAAAAAAAGTTTGAAAAACACTGCTCTCATCCCTTAGGAAAAGCCCTTGAATGCCCTAGCAGTGGGAGGGGCCCTGGACCTCCCAGAGGATTGTTCATTGTCCACCCGGGAGCCAGGATGAGTGGGTTAGGTTGGGCCAGGCTGGGTAGCTCTATAAAGTCTCAGCAGGGCTCCAGGGTCATTTCTCAGGGCCCTGGGAAAAGCCACAGAAAAGGGGGCCAAAGTAGCCTCTCTAAGCTGGAAAATCTGCTGATGGCGTATGGACCATCTGTAATTCACTGACTTGCTATTGGGAGTAAGCTCTGCCCCTCTCTTGTTAAGCCTGCTCTAAAAATCTCTATCCAGTGCCTATTTGCCAGTGGGTACCCAAATACACTGTGCTTTTATTCCTGCCCTAAAAAGCAGTGGCACTGTGGGTTGGGAATTTCAGCGCCAGGGGACCTGCGCTACTTCAACAGTGTAACTTTCTTATGGGGAGATGGGTGCTCCACCAGATTGCTGTGGCTTGGACCCACACTGTATTCTCCCATCAGGTCTGCCCATGTAGACTCTCACATCTCTCCCTTGTGGCCCTTAGCCATCCACCTCAGTCCTGGGGACCCAAGATCTGGCCTGTGTGTCTCTGGGAAGTGATAGCAGGCAGGGAACACTCAGCTCAACACCCCTGGGCCACTGCAGATCCTTAATGTCTAGTCCTTTTTGGGGCTCCCAAAATTAAAATAATGCAGATAAGGTTGAAAATTATTAGCTAAAAGGTTGAAGTGTCAGGTCATTAATACCAGTCTCACACTTACTGAATCCATTTCAAATTCACATACATTGAGTTCGGATGTGAAGAAAAATAACAAAATTAGATATCTCATATAAAATACTTAGCCTATAGGTAAAGGTGGTTTGTGGAAGATAGTATGTAATTTTATTTGATAGTATTTCTCTGAATAAACCTTTTATCCTTATAATATCTATTTTTTTCACATTTTCGAGAAACAGATATTAATAATATATGAATATAGGGGTAGGTGTGGTGGCTCATATCTACAATCCCAAAATTTTGGGAGCCATAACAGAAGGATTGCTTGAGGCCAGAAGTCTAAGAGTTGGGCAACATAGTAAGACCCTGTCTCTCTCTATAATATGTCCTATTAAGTTATTGACTTTCTCTCTTTCCGTTCTCTTGAGGAAGGCTTGCAACACTATAAATTTCCTTCTTAGGCATCTTAAGCAACTGGAAAAGGAAGAACATTCCAACCCCAAACCCATAGAAGAAAAGAAATAACTAAAATTAGCGCAGAATTAAATGAAATCAAAAACAAAAGAATTATTCAAAAGATCAATGAATCACAAAGTTGTTTTTTTGAAAAATTCAACAAAATTGATAAACCTTTGGCCAACCTAACCAAAAATAGAAAATTAAAGTCAATAATATCATCAATCAGAAACGACAAAAGTGAAATAACAACAGATACCCCAGAAATTCAAAAAATCCTTAATGAATACTACAAAAAACTTTATTTTCAGAAATATGAATATCTGAAAGAAATTGACGAATACTTGGAAGCATGCCAACTTGCTAGACTTAATGAGAAAGAATTGGAAATGGTGAATAGACCTATATCAAGTACTGAAACAGAATCAACTATACGAAATCTCCCAGGAAAGAAGAGTCCAGGACCAGATGGCTTCACATCAGAATTCTACCAAACCTTTAAAGAGGAATTAGTACCTATATTACTTAACCTTTTGCAAAACATCAAAAAAGAAGGAATACTTCCCAACATATTCTATGAAGCAAATATTATCCTGATACCCAAACCGGGAAAAGACCCAACAAGAAAAGAAAACTATAGACCAGTATCTTTAATGAACATAGATGCAAAAATATTCAATAAGATCCTAGCAAACAGAATCCAGCAACATATCAAACGAATTATACACCGTGACCAAGTGGGTTTTATCCCAGAGTCTCAAGGTTGTTTCGATAAACGTAAATCTATAAAATATAATACATCACATAAACAAACTAAAAAACAAAGACCACATGATTCTCTCAATAGATGCAGAATAAGTTTTTGATAATATCCAGCATCCTTTTATGATCAGAACACTTAAGAAAATAGGTATAGAAGGGACTTTTCTTAAACTGATTGAGGCCATCTACAGCAAACCCACAGCCAATATCATATTGAATGGAGTAAAATTGAAAACATTTCCACTCAGATCAGGAACCAGGCAAGGTTGTCCATTGTCTCCACTGCTTTTTAACATTGTAATGGGAGTCTTAGCCATTGCAATCAGGCAAGAGAAGATTATCAAGGGTATACAAATAGGGTCAGAGGAGATCAAACTTTCACTCTTCACAGATAATATGATTTTATACATGGAAAATCCCAGGGACTCAACCATAAAACTCTTAGAAGTGATCAAGGAATACAGTAGCATCTCAGTATACAAAATCAATACTCACAAATTAGAAACTTTTATATATACTAATAATAGTCAAGCCAGAAAAACAGTCAAGGACTCTATTCCCTTTACACTTGTGCCAAAGAAGAGAAAATATTTGGGAATTTACCTAACAAAGGACATGAAAGATCTCTATAAAGAAAATTATGAAACTCTGAGAAAAGAAATAGGTGAAGGTGTTAACAAATGGAAAAACATACCATGGTCATATGAGGCTAGGAAGAATCAGCATTGTTAAAATGTCCATTCACAAAGCAATTTACAAATTTAATGCAATCCCTATCAAAGCACCACCATCATACTTTAAAGATCTAGAAAAAATAATACTTCATTCTATATGGAATCAGAAAAAAACCTCAAATAGCCAAGACATTACTCATAAATAAAAACAAATCAGGAGGAATCATGCTACAAGACTTCAGACTATACTATAAATCTACAGTTATCAAAACAGAATATTTTGGCACAAAAATAGAGAGGTAGATGTATGGAACAGAATTGAGAACCAAGAGATGAACCCAGACACTTATTGTCATTTAATCTTTGATAAGACTATCAAAAATATAAATTGGGGGAAGATTCCCTATTTAACAAATGGTGCTGGGAGAATTGTCTGGCGACTTGTAGAAGACTGACACGGGACCCACACCTTTCAGCATTAACAATAATTGACTGTCACTGGATAAAAGATTTAAACTTAAGATATGAAACTATAAAGATTCTTGGAGAGAGTGCAGGGGAAACACTTGAAGAAATTGGCCCGGGAGAATACTTTATGAGGAAGACTCCCCAGGCAATTGAAGCAACACCAAAAATACTTTATTGGGATCTGATCAAACTAAAAAGCTTCTGCACAGCCAAGAACACAGTAAATAAAGCAAACAGACAGCCCTCAGAATGGGAGAGGATATTTGCAGGTTATGCTTCTGACAAAGGTTTGATAAGAAGAATCCATAAAAAAAAAAAATAAATAACCCCCCCCCCAAAACTTACTAATAAGAAAAAAACACATAATCCCATTTCATTGTGGGCAAGGGACTTGAAGAGAAGCTTCTCTGAAGATGATAGGCACGTGGCCTACAGACACATGAGAAAAAGCTCATCATCTTTAATCATCAGAGAAATGCATATCAAAACCACTTTGAGATATCATCTAACTCCCATAACACTGGCTCACATAACAAAATCCCACAACTACAGATGTTGGTGTGGATGTGGAGAAAAGGGAACACTTCTGCACTGTTGGTGGGAGTACAAGCTAATACACACCTTTTGGACAGAAATATGGAGAATACTCAGGAATCTAAAAGTAGACCTGCCATTTGATCCTGTAACTCCTCTACTGGATGTATATCCAAAGACCAAAAATCAGTTTATAACAAATATATTTGAATCAGACTGTTCATTGCAGCTCAATTCATAATAACCAAGTCATGGAAGAAGCCCAGGTACCCATTGACCCATGAATGGATTAATAAATTGGGGTATATGTATACCATGGAATATTATGCAGCCTTACAAAAGATGGAGACTTTACCTCTTTTATGTTTACATGGATAGAGCTGGAACATATCCTTCTTAATAAATTATCTCAAGGACTTCTGTCTTGACTTGGTGTCGTTGTCCCTGCTCTGACTCCCAGCTGAGGGGTTCAGTGTGCATATTTAGTCATGAAGTCATGGTAGGGACTTCTACTGCAGCGACGTGGCCAGAGAGCCAGTTCATGTTCCAGAGGGCCGGGCTTCCAGGTGGTTTTATTGCACCATGCTGCTCTCCCTGGGGATGCTCATGCTGTCGGCCACACAAGTCTACACCATCTCGACTGTTCAGCTTTTTGCATTCTTAAACCTACTGCCTGTAGAAGCAGACATTTTAGCATATAATTTTGAAAATGCATCTCAGACATTTGATGACCTTCCAGCAAGATTTGGTTATAGACTTCCAGCTGAAGGTTTAAAGGTATAGCTGGTTGGGACCCACGATCAGCACCCTCCTGGACCTCCAGAAGAGCTGTGCCAGGACCTGCAGTCAGCACCCTCCCACCTCTGGAAGAGCTGCACTGGGACCCATGATCGGCACCCTCCACCTCCGGAAGAGCTGCGCAGGGACCCGTGATTGGCACCCTCCCACCTCCAGAAGAACTGTGTGGGGACCTGCGATTGGCACCCGGACCTCCACCAGAGCTGCACCGGGACCTGTGATCAGCACCGTCCTGGACGTCCAGAAGAGCTGCACCTGGACCCGTGATCAGCACCATTCCACCTCCGGAAGAGCTGCACCGGATCCGTGATCTGCACCGGATCCGTGATCTGCACCCTCCCACCTCCAGAAGAGCTGTGCAGGGACCCGTGATTGGCACCCTCCCAGACCCTGGTAAGAGCTGCGCAGGGACCCGCTACCCCACCCGCTGGACCTCCCCATGCCCTGACCAGGACCTCTGGGAGCCGCGCAACCCCACATCCTCCCTCCTGTACCCTCCATGCCTCCACACCGTCCGCTCATCTGGCCAGGTACTCTGGTAGCCACGTGCCCTGCAGAACCCTCCCTGCCTCTGCATGGAGCCCTTCTTCTGCCCAGAGACTGCTGGAGACTTGGGCCCTCTGTGCCAAAGTCACTGGATACCAGGCACCCCCAGAACTGTGTGCATCACCCCCTGCCCTGTTGCTGGATTCAGGAGTGTCACACTCTGGAGCTGCTCCCACAACCAGAACTCCCTGGCTGGGGCAG
Organism: Nycticebus coucang; assembly: GCF_027406575.1. Classification (NCBI taxonomy): domain Eukaryota; kingdom Metazoa; phylum Chordata; class Mammalia; order Primates; family Lorisidae; genus Nycticebus; species Nycticebus coucang. The sequence continues at coordinate 28,873,426 of NC_069785.1, read as the reverse complement.
CCCCAGAAGAAGCTACAGAGGGTTGCTCCCTACAAAGATCCAGCAACAATAGAGTGATACCCCTGGGTCTAATCTCGGAGAGACACCACCTCAACTCTGAGGATGGTCACAGGCAATGGTGAAAAACAATCATGAGATGAAATAAAAAAAAAATACTCTGACAATATGAATAATCAGAGTAGATCAACTCCCCCAAGGATCAATGGGGCAGACACAGCACAAGATCCCATGCACAAACAAATAGCTGAGATGTCAGAAATGGAATTCAGAATCTGGATAGCAAATAAGATTGAATTAGAATTCCAAGCAGTAACCCAAAAGATGTCTCAAGAATTCAACGAATTCAAAGACAAAATGACCAAAGATTTTGACACATTGAGACAAGAAGTTGCATCTCTCAAAGATCTGAGAAACACAGTAGAATCCCTCAGTAACAGAATGGAGCAAGCAGAAGAAATGATTACTGACATTGAAGACAAAGCTTTCGAACGCTCCCAAACTCTCAGAGAGGAAGAGAAATGGAGGGCAAAAATACATCACTCTCACAGAGAGTTCTGGGATAATTAGAAGAAAACCAATATTTGTCTTATAGGGATCCCTGAAAATGATGAAGTGGCTTCACAAGGCACAGAGTGTCTTTTCCATGAGATTATGAATGAGAACTTTCCAGACATGCCAAGAGATACTGAAATTCAGATAGAAGACAGTTTCAGAACTCTAGCACAACTCAACACGAATAAGACATCCCCCAGACACATCATAATCAATTTCACTAAAGTTCATATGAAGGAGAAAATTCTGAAAGCAGCCAGATGAAAGAAAACCATCACCTACAAGGGCAAGAATATTAGAATAACTGCAGATCTATCTGCTGAAACCTTTCAAGCTAGAAGAGGATGGTCATTAACTTTTAATCTCCTAAAACAAAATAACTTTCAACCCAGGATCCTGTACCCAGCTAAACCGAGTTTCATTTATGATGGAGAAATTAAATACTTTAATGATATTCACATGTTGAAGAAATTTGCCACAACTAAACCAGCTCTCCAGGACATTCTCAGACCTATCCTCCATAAAGACCAGCATAATCCTCCACCACAAAAGTAAACCCACCCAGAAAATTTTGATCAAATTCCAACTTCCACAGTCGCAAAAGGATTAAAAATGTCCACTGGACTCTCGAAGGGCATATCAATATTCTCAATTAATATGAATGGTTTAAATTGCCCTCTAAAGAAGCACAGGTTGGCTGACTGGATACAAAAACTCAAGCCAGATATCTGCTGCATACGAGAATCTCATCTTACATTAAAAGACAGATATAGACTCAAGGTGAAGGGATGGTCATCTATACTCCGGGCAAATAGAAAGCAGAAAAAAGCAGGCATTGCGATCCTATTAACAGACACAATAGGCTTTAAACCAACCAAAATAAGGAAGGATAAGGATGGACACTTCATATTGTTAAAGATAATACTCAATATAACGAGATTTCAATTATTAATATTTATGCACCCAACCAGAACGCACCTCAATTTATAAGAGAAACTCTTAACAGACAAGAGCAACTTGATTTCCTCCAGTTCCATAGTAGTTGGAGATTTTAACACCCCTTCAGCAGTGCTGGATAGATCCTCCAAAAAGAAGCTAAGCAAAGAAATCTTAGATTTAAACTTAACCATTCAACATCTGGACTTAACAGACATCTACAGAACATTTCATCCCAACAAAACTGAATACACATTCTTTTCATCAGCCCACGGAACATACTCCAAAATCGACCACATCCTGGGCCACAAATCTAACCTCAGCAAATTTAAATAAATAGAAATTATCCCTTGCGTCTTCTCAGACCATCATGGAATAAAAGTTGAACTCAATAACAACAGGAATCTGCATACCCATACAAAAACATGGAAGCTAAATAACCTTATGCTGAAGGATAGATGGGTTATAGACGAGATTAAGGAAATCACCAAATTTTTGGAACAAAACAACAATGAAGACACAAATTATCAGAACCTCTGGGATACTGCAAAGGGATACTAAGAGGGAAATTTATAGCACTGCAAGCCTTCCTCAAGAAAATGGAAAGAGAGGAAGTTAATAAATTAATGGGACATCTCAAGCAACTGGAAAAGGAAGAACATTCCAACCCCAAACCCAGCAGAAAAAAAGAAATAACCAAAATTAGAGCAGAATTAAATGAAATTGAAAACAAAAGAATTATACAACAGATCAATAAATCCAAAAGGTTGTTTTTTAAAAGGGTCAATAAAATAGTTAAACCTTTGGCCAACCTAACCAGGAAAAAAAGAGTAAAATATCTAATTTTATCAATCAGCAATGGTAAAGATTAAATAACAACAGACCCCTCAGAAATTCAAAAAATCTTTAACAAATATTACAAAAAACTTTAGTCTCAGAAATATGAAAATCTGAAAGAAATCAACCAATACTTGGAAGTATGACACCTACCAAGACATAGCCAGAATGAAGTGGAAATGTTGAACAGGACTATATCAAGTTCTGAAAAAGCATCAACTATACAAAATCTCCCTAAAAAGTAAAGCCCAGGACCAGATGGCTTTACGTCAGAATTCTACCAAACCTTTAAAGAAGAACTAGTACCTATATTACAAAACCTCTTCCAAAATATAGAAAAAGAAGGAATACTACCCAACACATTCTATGAAGCAAACATCACCTTGATCCCCAAACCAGGGAAAGACACAACAAGAAAAAAAATTATAGACCAATGTCACTAATGAATATTGATGTAAAAATACTGAATAAGATCCTAACAAACAATGCAACAACACATCAAAAAATTATACGCCATGACCAAGTGGGATTTATCCCAGGCTCTCAAGGCTGGTTCAATATATGTAAATCTATAAATGTAATTCAGCACATACACAATCTAAAAAATAAAGACCATATGATTCTCTCAATTGATGCAGAAAAAGCTTTTGATAATATTCAGCATCCCTTCATGATCAGAACACTTAAGAAAATTGGTATAGAAGGGACATTTCTTAAATTAATAGAGGCCATCTACAGCAACCGACAGCCAATATCATATTGAATGGAGTTAAATTGAAATGATTTCCACTCAGATCAGGAACCAGGCAAGGTTGCCCATTGTCTCCATTGCTCTTTAACATTGTAATGGAAGTTTTAGCCATTGCAATTAGGGAAGAAAAGGCGATCAAGAGTATCCACATAGGGTCAAAAGAGATCAAACTTTCACTCTTCGCAGATGACATGATCGCATATCTGGAAAACACTAGGGATTCTACTACAAAACTTTTAGAAGTGATCAAGGAATACAGCGATGTCTCAGGTTACAAAATCAACACTCATAAATCTGTAGCCTTTATATATACCAACAATAACCAAGCCGAACAAACAGTCAAGGACTCTATTCCTTTCACAGTAGTGCCAAAGAAGATGAAATATTTGGGAGTTTATCTAACAAAGGACATGAAAGATCTCTATAAAGAGAACTATGAAACTTAAAGAAATGAAATAGCTGAAGACGTTAACAAATGGAAAAACAGGGCGGTGCCTGTGGCTCAGTGAGTAGGGTGCCAGCCCCATATGCTGAGGGTGGCAGGTTCAAACCCAGCCCCAGCCAAACTGCAACAAAAAAATAGCCAGGCGTTGTGGCGGGCGCCTGTAGTCCCAGCTGCTTGGTAGGCTGAGGCAAGAGAATGGCTTAAGCCCAAGAGTTAGAGGTTGCTGTGAGCCGTGTGACGTCATGGCACTCTACCCGAGGGTGGTACAGTGAGACTCTGTCTCTCCAAAAAAACCAAAAAACAAACAAACAAACAAAAAAACAAATGGAAAAACATACCATGCTCATGGCTGGGAAGAATCAACATTGTTAAAATGTCCATACTACCCAAATCAATATATAATTTTAATGCAATTCCTATCAAAGCTCCATTGTCATATTTTAAAGATCTTGAAAAAATAATACTTCATTTTATACAGAATCAGAAAAAACCTCGAATAGCCAAAACCTTACTCAGAAATAAAAAGAAAGCAGGAGGAATCACACTACCAGACCTGAGACTGTACTATAAATCGATAGTGATCAAAACAGCATGGTACTGGCACAAAAACAGAGAAGTAGATGACTGGAACAGAATAGAGAACCAAGAGATGAATCCAGCTACTTACTGTTATTTGATCTTTGACAAGCCAATTAAAAACATTCAGTGGGGAAAAGATTCCCTATTTAACAAATGGTGTTGGGTGAACTGGCTGGCAACCTGTAAAAGACTGAAACTGGACCCACACCTTTCACCATTAACTAAGATAGACTCTCACTGGATAAAAGATTTAAACTTAAACACGAAAACTATAAAAATACTCGAAGAAAGTGCAGGGAAAACTCTTGAAGGAATTGGCCAGGGTAAATATTTTATGAGGAGGACTCCCCAGGCGATTGAAGCAGTATAAAAAATACACTACTGGGACCTGATCAAACTATAAAGCTTCTGCACAGCCAAAAACATAGTAAGTAAAGCAAGCAGACAGCCCTCAGAGTGGGAGAAAATATTTGCAGGTTATACCTCCGATAAAGGTTTAATAACCAGAATCCACAGAGAACTCAAATGTATTAGCAAGGAAAGAACAAGTGATCCCATCTCAGGGTGGGCAAAGGACTTGAAGAGAAATTTGTCTAAAGAAGACAGATGCACTATCTACAAACACATGAAAAAAGACTCATCATGATTGAAATGCAAATCAAAACTAGTTTGAGATATCACATAACCCCAGTAAGAGTAGCCCACATAACAAAATCCCAAAACCAGAGATGTTGGCGGGGATGCAGAGAAAAGGGCATACTTCTACACTGCTGGTGGGAATGTGCACTAATATGTTCCTTCTGGAAGGATGTTTGGAGAATACTTAGAGATCTAAAAATAGACCTGCCATTCGATCCTATTATTCCTTTACTAGGTATATACTCAGAAGACCAAAAATCACAATATAACAAAGATCTGTACCAGAATGTTTATTGCAGCCCAATTCACAATTGCTAAGTCATGGAAGAAGCCCAAGTGCCCATCAACCCATGAATGGACTAGCAAATTGTGGTACATGTATACTATGGAATATTATGCAGTCTTAAAGAAAGATGGAGACTTTACCTCTTTCATGCTTACGTAGATGGAGCTGGAACATATTCTTCTTAGCAAAGTATCTCAAGAATGGAAGAAAAATTATCCAATGTACTCAGCCCTACTATGAAGCTAATTTATAGCTTTCATATGAAGGCTATAACCCAATTATAGCACAAGAATATGGGGAAAGGGCCAAGGGAGGGTGAGGGAGGGGGGAAGTCAGGGTGGAGGGAGGGTAATGCTTGGGGCCACAGCTATGGTGCATCTTAGAATGGGTACGGGCAAAACCTACTAAATGCAGAATACAAATGTCTACATACAATGACTAAGAAAATGCCATGAAGTCTACATTGAACAGTTTGATGAGAATATTTCAGATTGTATAATTGAAACCAGCACATTGTACCCATTGAGTGCACAAATGTACACAGCTATGATTTAACAATAAAAAAATAAAAATAAAGAATAAAATAAATAAAAATAAATAAATTATCTCAAGAATGGAAGAAAAAATATCCCATGTACTCAGTACTATTATGAAACCAATTTACAATCACTCACCCTTTCATATGAAGAATAGATCACAACTATGGCCCAAAATGAAGGAGCGAGAAAGAGGAAAGGGAAGGGAGGGGGGAGGTCAGATCAAGGGAGGGTGAATGGTGGGATTACACCAATGGTTCTAATGAGAGGGTACTTGTTGGATCTATTAGTATAGACTATAAATGGCTTAACACAATAACTAAGTAAACAAGATGATGTATATATTAACCAGTGTGCTGTAAGCATTCCTAATTCTATACAAATCAGCACATTGTACCCCATAAATGCATTAATGTATACATGATCTATGTGTTTATGATTTAATAAAATAAATAAAAAATTTTAAAAAGCCCCCCCCATAATGAATAAAAATAAATAAATAAATAAATAAAAATGAGCTGGCTGTGGTGACACATACCTTTATTCCCAGAAACTCTGGAGACTGAACCAAGAGGTGTACTTGAGACCAGGAGGTTGAGGTTGCACTAAGGTAGGAACATGACATTCCATTCAAGCCTGAGTGGTAGAGTGAGACCCTGCTAAAAAAAAAAAAAAAAAAAAAAAAGGAAACAGATAGAGAACAGCTTAAACTCATGGATATTTGTAACAATGAAATTTTATTGCTATTAGATGTGAACATACAAAAGGAATTGACATAACACACATGTGCAAACATAAAAAAAGAAGCTACTAATCTGTCTTCCCTCCCAGATGATTCTGCATAGGAAACCACAATCTTGTAGCATATTTTTTCTGAAATTTGTATATTTTTAATATATACATATAAATTTGAAATTTTATATAATGTAGGTTAATAAATAGTTTAGAATTAAACCATTGAAAGTGTTAAAACTGGTTTAGGTCTTTCTCAATTTACTTTTATCTTCATAAAGGATAAAGATGGAATGGTTTTTCAAGAATATTCTCATTCCATTTTAAAGCAGTACATTTTCCCTGAAGAATATGGTTCCACATGATTCCCCATGTGCCACATTTTCTTTATATTTGCTTGCATGAAGACATTCTATTGAAAACCTATTGAATCCTTCTCATAGAATAAAACTTAGAAGTATTCTGATTTTTCAAGTCAAAATCCTTTCATGATAATTTAAAAAATTGCTAAGGTGGATAGTAAGCAATTATATATTATCTACTTATTCTTTGAGTGAAGGGATGTAATCGATTCGGCTTATGTTTCCCTAGAAAGCAAATGGTTAAGTTTGAATCAATGAGCCTTTTTCTAAAGGCTATTTAGGGTATTTAACATATAAAATGTCTAACAAAGAGATAGAAGAATAAAGGGCAGAGAATTTAGCTATCGTTAGGGGATAAAGAACACAGAACATATTGAAGTTGTCATTGACAACTGTGGTGATCAAATGTTGGCAGGTACTTCATGGCACAGTAATTAGAAAAATCTGTATGTTTAATTGGTTCTGGTTTCAGGAAATAATTTCTACATTTCTTATCTTAAAGCATAATTGATTTAAGCATTGCTATCATGAACTGTTGATGGTTTGGTAATGGCTAAATTTTCCTGAATGGGACTGATTCCTGCTTTTGCTCACTTTTTATTCTTAAATGTGTGAGAGCTGAAAGCCAATGTGGGGATTCTGCCAAGAGCAGGGCATGTCAAGTTTCAATCACATGTTCAGGAACAGGGGATGCAGCCAGAGAGTCATCCACCTGGGTCCAGGGGACGTATTGGCAAGGGGAACTTGTGGCAGATCACTGACTGCCACTAGCCCCCACTTTGATGGATGGGTCACACTGGTGCTTTGAATCCCTAGGAAATAGTGTTTGAGAGCCTGTGTCTAGAAACCTTTGCGAGATCTTGGTATTTCCCTTTTTCCAGTGTGGGTCACTTTAGAAAAAGTCCTCCAGTTACCTGAGGGAAGAGCTGGAGATTTTCTGTATATCTTTGTGGAGAGTTATGTAGTCTTTTCTCAGGGGGACCCAAACTTTTTGTCAGTTAAGAAGATTGAATTCCATGAACGAGCTTCATTGTAAAATCTGTCTGAGAGTTTTTGGCACTGCACTCTGGACTTTAAAGTCCCATTTCTGGCCTTGGGTTTTTTCTGTTGTATAGATCAGGTAATATTTGATAATAGAAGCCACCTGTTGATTTCCATCTTAGGACAACCGTAATTTCTGCTTTCTAGGAAAACCATAATCAGTGAGCCAGTGTCAGATCACAAGAGTTCAAATATTCAGGCAGACTACTATGTTATCACTGCATTCTGTTGCTCGTTGTGGAAATTATGTCTACCTTGCTCCTGGTGGTTAAACAGTGCCAGTTGGCCTTAGTCACTTGAGGACTTCATCATTTTCTCTAAAACCTGGGAGCACATCCCTAGAATGGCATATGAGGGTATCCAACCAGATAATATGAAGACTATGAGAAACAATGGCTGGATACTTTGTGGCAGGCTCTCACATTCCACTTTTGTATGGCTTGTGCAGACATACTTGCTTTGTAAATAATACTTTCCTGTAAAATCCCCTGTAACCAGCATGTAAGAGCACTTCTATGACCAAATGTGGTTTTTTTTTTCCCCTACACACTAAGCGGTGTCTTTTAATTCATTTCCAACACTGTCTACCAGGAAATGGTGTTAGATCCCTGAGGGTGAAGGCTCAGTCCCCAAGATGACCTCTCCTACCCAGACACCAGTTGCACGTCCAAGCCTCTGGACCTACTGACTGAATGGCTTCAAGTTGGGGTTCCCATAACCCTTTCCGTCTTTGGGTTCAATTAATTAGCTGGAGTGGCTCACAAAACTCAGGGAAACACATTTACTGGTTTATTATAAAGTATATTACAAAGGATACAGATGAAGAGGTGCACAGGGCAAGGTATGAGAAAAGGGGGGCAGAGCTTCCATGCCCTCCCTAGGTATGCCAACCTCTAGGAACCTCCACATGTTCAGCTATCTGGAACCTCTCTGCACCCTGTCCTCTTAGGTTTTTATGTAGGCTTCATTACATAGCCATGATTGACAGCCATGTAAAAATGTCATTGAACAAAAATCATATCATCTAAACCCAGCAAGGGCTTCCTGTTCAGATTCTTGCTGGCCTCCTTGCAGCATTTCTTCCTCCAGCAGGGGAGACAGGGCACTCTGGAATGAGAGTCTTTTGCTCCACAATTAGATTAGAGTCCTGCCTTTGGCAGGTGAAAGGAGGACAGGAGAAGTTTAAAGAAAGCTTCTGTCTCCTGAGGCCTGCTACTGAGGCCTAGAGCGCCCCAACATTGTAACAAGGACTATGGGAGTCATGAGCTGGGAACCATGGATGAAAACATTATATACAGGGTGGCCTTAAAGTTCATGTAATTATTCAAATTGCACACAAACTTTTTTTTCTATTTTTTTTTAATTTTTTTATTAAATCATAACTGTATACAATGATATGATTATGGGGCATCATGCACTCACTTCATATACCATTTGACACATTTTTATCACAGTGGTTAACATAGCCTTTCCGGCGTTATCTCAGTTACTGTGCCAAAACATTTACATTCTACATTTACCAAGTTTCACAAATACCCCTGTAATATGCACCACAGGTGTGATCCCACCGATTCCCCTCCCTCTACCCACACCCCCCCCTTTCCCACTTCCCCCTATTGTTAAGTTGTAGCTGGGTTATAGCTTTCATGTGAGAGTCCCAAATTAGTTTCATAGTAGGGCTGTGTACATTGGGTATTTTTTCTTACATTCTTGGGATACTTTACTAAGAAGAATATGTTCCAGCTCCATCCATGTAAACATGAAAGAGGTAAAGTCTCCATCTTTCTTTAAGGCTGCATAGTATTCCATGGTATACATATACCACAATTTATTAATCCATTCGTGGATCGATGGGCACTTCGGCTTTTTCCATGACTTAGCTATTATGAATTGGGCTGCAATAAACATTCGGGTACAAATATCTTTGTTATGTTGTGATTTTTGGTCTTCTGGGTATATGCCCAGCAGAGGAATTACAGGATTGAATGGCAGATCTATTTTTAGATCTCTGAGTGTTCTCCATATATCTTTCCAAAAGGAATGTATTAATTTGCATTCCCACCAGCAGTGCAGAAGCGTTCCCTTTTCTCCGCATCCATGCCAACATCTCTGGTCTTGAGATTTTGTGATATAGGCTAGTCTCATTGGAGTTAGATGATATCTCAAAGTAGTTTTGATTTGCATTTCTCTGATGATTAAAGATGATGAGCATTTTTTCATATGTCTGAAGGCCGTGCGCCTGTCTTCTTCAGAGAAGTTTCTCTTCAAATCCCTTGCCCAGCCTGCGATGGGATCCCTTGTTTTTTTCTTGCTGATGCGTTTGAGTTCTCTGTGGATTCTGGTTATTAAACCTTTGTCAGAGTTATACCCTGCAAATATCTTCTCCCATTCTGAGGGCTGTCTGCTTGCTCTGCTTACTGTGTTCTTGGCTGTGCAGAAGCTTTTTAGTTTGATCAAGTCCCAGTAGTGTATTTTTGAAGCTGCTTCAATTGCCCGGGGGGTTCTCCTCATGAAATACTCACCCAGACTAATTTCTTCAAGGGTTTTCCCTGCATTCTCCTCTAGTATTTTTATAGTTTCATGTCTTAAGTTTAAATCTTTAATCCAATGAGAGTCTATCTTAGTTAATGGTGAAAGGTGTGGGTCCAATTTCAGTCTTCTGCAGGTTGCCAGCCAGTTCACCCAGCACCATTTGTTAAATAGGGAATCTTTTCCCCACTGAATGTTTTTAATTGGCTTGTCAAAAATCAAATAGCGGTAAGTAGCTGGATTCATCTCTTGGTTCTCTATTCTATTCCAGATATCTACTTCTCTGTTTTTGTGCCAATACCATGCTGTTTTGATCACTATCGATTTGTAGTAAAGTCTGAGGTCTGGTAGTGTGATTCCTCCTGTTTTGTTTTTATTTCTGAGTAATGTCTTGGCTATTCGAGGTTTTTTCTGATTCCATATAAAACGAAGTATTGTTTTTTCAAGATCTTTAAAATATGACAGTGGAGCTTTAATAGGGAGTGCGTTGAAATTATATATTGCTTTGGGTAGTATGGACATTTTGATAATGTTGATTCTTCCTAGCCATGAGCATGGTATGTTTTTCCATTTGTTAACATTTTCAGCTATTTCTTTTCTTAGAGTTTCATAGTTCTCTTTATAGAGATCTTTCACGTCTTTTGTTAGGTAAATTCCCAAATATTTCATCTTCTTTGGCACTACTGTGAATGGGATAGAGTCCTTAACTGCTTTTTCAATTTGACTGTTGTTGGTGTATATAAAGGCTACCGATTTATGAATGTTGATTTTGTAACCTGAGACGCTGCTGTATTCCTTGATCACTTCTAGGAGTTTTGTAGTAGAGTCCCTAGTGTTTTCCAGATACACAATCATATCATCTGCGAAGAGCGAGAGTTTGATCTCTTCTGACCCTATATGGATACCCTTGATCGCCTTTTCTTCCCTAATTGCAGTGGCTAAAACTTCCATTACAATGTTGAAAAGCAATGGAGACAATGGGCAGCCTTGTCTGGTTCCTGATCTGAGTGGAAATGATTCCAATTTAACTCCATTCAATATGATATTGGCTGTGGGTTTGCTGTAGATAGCCTCTATCAGTTTAAGAAAAGTCCCTTCTAGACCAATTTTCTTGAGTGTTCTGATCATGAAGGGATGCTGGATATTATCAAAAGCTTTTTCTGCATCAATTGAGAGAATCATATGGTCTTTGTTTTTTAATTTGTTTATGTGCTGAATTACATTTATAGATTTACGTATATTGAACCAGCCTTGAGACCCTGGGATAAAACCAACTTGGTCATGATGTATAATTTGTTTGATGTGTTGTTGGATTCTGTTTGTTAGGATCTTGTTGAATATTTTTGCATCTATATTCATTAGTGATACTGGTCTATAATTTTCTTTTCTTGTTGGGTCTTTTCCTGGTTTGGGGATCAGGGTGATATTTGCTTCATAGAACGTGTTGGGTAGTCTTCCTTCTTTTTCTACATTTTGGAACAGGTTGAGTAATATAGGTACTAATTCCTCTTTAAAGGTTTGGTAGAATTCTGACGTGAAACCATCTGGTCCCGGGCTTTTCTTTTTAGGGAGGTTTTGTATAGTTGATGCTATTTCTGAACTTGATATGGGTCTGTTCAACATTTCCACTTGATTCTGGTTAAGTCTTGGAAGGTGGCGTGCTTCCAAGTATCGGTCTATTTCCTTCAGATTTTCATATTTCTGAGAATAAAGTTTCTTGTAATATTCATTAAGGATTTTTTGGATTTCTGATGAGTCTGTGGTTATTTCGTCTTTGTTGTTTCTGATTGATGATATTAGAGATTTTACTCTTTTTTTCCTGATTAGGTTGGCCAGAGGTTTATCTATTTTATTGACCTTTTCAAAAAACCAGCTTTTTGATTTATTGATCTGTTGTATTATTCTTTTGTTTTCAATTTCATTTAATTCTGCTCTAATTTTGGTTATTTCTTTTCTTCTACTGGGTTTGGGGTTGGAATGTTCTTCCTTTTCCAGTTGCGTGAGATGTCCCATTAAGTTGTTAACTTCCTCTCTTTCTGTTCTCTTGAGGAAGGCTTGCAGTGCTATAAATTTCCCTCTTAGAACTGCCTTTGCAGTGTCCCAGAGGTTCTGATAGCTTGTGTCTTCATTGTCATTTTGTTCCAAAAAATTGGTGATTTCTTTCTTAATCTCATCTCTGACCCAGCTATCATTCAGCATAAGGTTATTTAACTTCCATGTTTTTGTATGGGTATGCAGATTCCTGTTGTTACTCAATTCAAGTTTTATTCCATGATGGTCCGAGAAGATGCATGGAATAATTTCTATTCCTTTAAATTTACTGAGGTTAGACTTGTGACCTAAAATGTGATCAATTTTGGAGTAAGTTCCGTGGGCTGATGAGAAGTATGTGTATTCAGTTTTGTTGGGATGAAATGTTCTGTAGATGTCTGCTAAATCTAAATATTGGATGGTTAGGTTTAAATCTAAGATTTCTTTGCTCAGCTTCTTTCTGGAGGATCGATCCAACACTGCCAAGGGAGTGTTGAAATCTCCAACAATTATGGAGCTGGAGGAAATCAAGTTACTCATGTCTGTTAGAGTTTCTCTTATAAATTGAGGTGCATTCTGGTTGGGTGCATAGATGTTAATAATTGAGATCTCGTCATATTGAGTATTACCCTTAACAAATATGAAGTGACCATTCTTGTCCTTCCTGACTTTTGATGGTTTAAAGCCTACTGTATCTGCAAATAAAATTGCAACACCTGCTTTTTTCTGATTACCATTTGCCTGAAATATGGATGACCATCCTTTCACCCTGAGTCTGTATTTGTCTTTTAAGTTGAGATGTGACTCTTGTATGCAACAAATATCTGGCTTGAGTTTTTGTATCCAGTCAGCTAACCTGTGCCTCTTTAGAGGACAGTTTAAGCCATTCACATTGATGGAGAGTATTGATAAGTCTGGTGGAATTTTGGGTATCGAGTTTTTCAAAGGTCCAGTGGACATTTTTAATCCTTTCGCCAGTGTGGAAGTTGGAGTTTGATCCGAAGTTTCTGAGTGAGTTTACTTTTGTGGTATAGGATTGGGTTGGTCATTGTGGAGGATAGGTCTGAGAACATCCTGAAGAGCTGGTTTACTTATGGCAAATTTTTTCAACATATGAATGTCATTGAAGTATTTAATTTCTCCATCATAGATGAAACTCAGTTTAGCTGGATACAAGATCCTGGGTTGAAAGTTTTTTTGCTTTAGGAGATTAAAAGTTGATGACCAGCCTCTTCTTGCTTGAAAAGTTTCAGCAGAGAGATCTGCAGTTATTCTAATATTCTTACCTTTGTACGTTATAGTTTTCTTTCGCCGGGCTGCTTTGAGAATCTTCTCTTTCATGTTAACTTTAGTGAAGCTAATTATGATATGTCTGGGAGATGGCTTATTGGGGTTGAATCGTGCTGGGGTTCTGAAGCTGTCTGCTATCTGAATTTCAGATTCTCTAGGCATGTCTGGAAAATTTTCTTTCATAATTTCATGTAGAAGGGCCTCTGTGTCCTTGGCAGCTACTTCATCATTCTCCGAAATTCCTATAACCCTTATGTTGTTTTTTTTTCGAATTATCTGAGAGCTCTCTGAGTGAGTGATCCGTTTTTGCTCTCCATTTCTCTTCCTCTTTGAGAGATTGGGAGCGTTCGAAGACTTTGTCTTCAATGTCAGAAATCCTTTCTTCTGCTTGCTCCATTCTGTTACTGAGGGATTCTACTGTATTTTTCATATCTTTGAGGGCTGTAAGTTCTTGCTTCAGTGTGTCTAAGTCTTTGGTGGTTTTGTCTTTAAATTCGTTAAATTCTTGAGACAATTTTTGAATTTCTCCTCGAATTCCTAATTCCATTTTATTAATCTTGTCTGCAAACCAAATTCTGAATTCGACTTCTGACATCTCAGCCAGTTGTTTATGAATGGGATCTTCAATCACATCTGCCGTATCTTTTCTTGGGGGGGTTGATCTATTCTGGTTATTCATGTTACCAGAGTTTTTCCGCTGATTCCGCCCCATGGTTTACTCCCTTTGGTTTTTCCCCTGGGGTTTTATCGAGGGCCCGTACAGTGTTGTGGCCTGAGAAACTGGGGCCCTGTCTGGTGTGGTGGAGCAAAGTGGTTCTGTCTTGTTTTCAGCTGGTTTCTGTTCGATCCTATTGCAACTTCTACTCTGGCTTGAAGTCTCAGCTGTGTGGAAAAATCAGCAATTAAGTCACCCCGCCTGCCCACCTCTGGCCCCAGTTGGAAAAGGAGAATCAAACCTTCCTACAATCGCACACCCAGGGCACCGCCTGAAGAGTCCTCAGTCTATTAGCCCAGTTCAAAAGGTCCGAATCAACTGTCTGAATCGGCACTTGTCTCGGGTGGAAGGGTTCAAGAGGTCTCTGGGAACTGGATCACAGGGGCCTGGTGACTCCTCTGACACAGCTCACCCCAGTGCAGCGTGGAGTCAGGAGGAGCCACCCAGCAAACAGAGCAGTCTGGGAAGGTTGACGTCTCCTTCCCCACTTTGCCCCGCCGTAGGACCCAGTCACTGGTATCTCTGCAGATGGCTAACCCAGTTGCCTGCAGTGAACAGACAGTCCAGGGGTTTGCACCTGCCTGAATCGCAAGGAAGTCTGCCAGGCCCCCGCAGACTGCCGCTATCTAGCAGGAGGAGATGGGGCCTGACATCTTTGAGTGTTTGATGCAGGTGATGGGAAGGAGGTGTTCACTCAGGCTTAGCCCCGTCCCCGATGCATGCTGCTAACAGAACAGAACAGAACAGACAACTTTGTGAGGTTCTGTCTCTGTTCCTGTCGTCGCCTACAGGAGACGGGCTGTTTTGAGTTCAAACGTCTTTGCTGCTGGAGAATTGCGTCTGAACACCTCTCTGGGTCGGCCCCGCCCTGGAGGCTTCCGGGTTTGTGAGCCGTGTCACCGGTGGCCTCCTCTGGTTGCCCAGGGAGACAGGGGGTGTGGCCTCAGAATATCCAGAAGTGAGCGTTCTGCCGTTAAAGAAAAAACGGCTGTTGATCTACCTCCAGGGAACTGCTGCTCTGGTGTGGGCACTCAGGCGACCCTTTTCTCCTCTGTCCCGCGCCCCAGAGTCAGCACTGAGCGGCCGCAGTTTGTGCTGGGTCCACACCCCTTAAGAGATCCCCCAAGAATCAGAACTCTTGGGGGATGGGCCCCCAGACCCCGATTGGGAGTGGGGCGGGGGGACGCTAGAGTTTCATTCAGTTTCACGCAATACTAAGGTCCGGGGAGAGCTCCTGCACTGCACCGCAGGGAAGTGCCGCCAAGGCTTGATTTCCCCTCAGCAGAGTGCCCTCTCCTCGCTCACGTGTCCCAGAGTCAGCGCTGACCTGACGCAGCTCAGGCACTGTGCACTCCCCTCGAGAAATCACCCAAGGAGCCGAACTCCTGGGGGATAGGCCCTCAGACCCCGAGTGAGAGTAGGGGTTCTCAGCTCTCAGCGGGGAGGCCAGAGTCTGATTCAGTCTTGGGCCCCGTATGCCCGGGGAGGGTTGCTGCACTGCACCGCAGGGAAGTGCCGCGAGGCATGACTCCCCCTCAGCCCGGTGCCCTCTCCTCACTTGCGCGCCTCAGAGTCAATGCTGACCAGTCGCAACTCGGGGACTGTCCACTCCCCTTGAGAAATCACCCAAGGATCCGAACTCCTGGGGGACAGGCCTCCAGACACCGAGTGAGAGTAGGGGTTCTCAGCTCTCAGCGGGGAGGCTAGAGTCTGATTCAGTCTTGTGCCCGGGGAGGGTTGCTGCACTGCACCGCAGGGAAGTGCCGCGAGGCTTGACTCCCCCTCAGCCCGGTGCCCTCTCCTCACTCCGTGCGCCTCAGAGTCAATGCTGACCAGTCGCAACTCGGGGACTGTCCACTCCCCTTGAGAAATCACCCAAGGATCCGAAGTCCTGGGGGACAGGCCTCCAGACCTCAGTGGGCGGGAGGGGAGCGCCGGGGATTCAGGGTTGCCGGCAAAGGAATCCCAAAGTTTTATTCAGCCCTATGTCCGGCAGGAGAACGCCACGGCACCCCAGTAGGGAGGTAGGTCCAGTTTTTAGAAGGTCTCTCCCATGGAGTGTAGTGGGAGGGCCTTTAATTTCTGCCCACTTGTTCAATTGTGGGGCTCTAGAGCCGGTCTCATGGGGCAGGGGGACTCCCGTCCGCTTGGTGGTGGATTTTGTACCTTTTGTTTGCGTCCTTGTGATCACAACTTGCCTCAGCGGTGTTGATGTGCGTTCTTCAGCCTTCTCTCTTGGTGAGGCTCAAGTCCACCAGGATACTTACTAAATTCCTGTCCCTTAACTCTCCTTCTGGACAGGAGCCTTTGTTTAAAGCTGGCTTCAGTCCGCCATCTTGTCTCACCCATCTGCACACAAACTTTATAACCAACGTGTGTGTGTGTGTATATATATGTATATATATATATATATATGTATATGTAGGTTTATGAGTTTGAGTTTGAAGGGCTGCAGATCCCACAGATCCCATAGAGTGCTATTGGGGTTCTGAGTGATCACATTGGCTGATAGAGACACTGCAATCTTTTGAAATGCAATCTAAAAAGCTAGCTCCATGGGTATTGTCAAGGCAGATTTGTTCTTACCTGTAACGAATTGGCTTTTACATATCTATGTATGTCAGCTTCATCGCAGCTCTTATTAGGATTTTGGAAATGCTGACTCAGGGACTTGTTTGAATAAGATACTATCATAGAAGGATGATATCATTATTATCAACTAATGTTCAAGCAGTGCTCAGTGAATTAAAACTACTCTGGTAGGTTTGAAAGACTATATCAAGTTGCTGACTCAGAAGTGTCTGGCTGTGTGTGACTTTGGGTATGTTGTTCAGTCTGAATCTTAAGTATTTTTTCATGTTAGACAGGTACAGTAATACTACCTGACTACCCATTAGGCTATTATTATAAGGACAAATAAGTGGAATGTTGGTTAAAATGGTAGACACACAGGGCAAGGGATTTCAGAATGGAAAAAAATGTGAACATCTGCAGACAAAAGCTGTTATTGTTCTTCTTATTTTCTGATGCGGGAGGAGAATGAGGTTGATACACGACTGCTGTAGTTTTGCACAGATTTTATTTTATCTTTTACAATATAGCTGCCTGTTGAAGCATATGGGAGTTTATAATAATACTCTGTCTTCTTTTGTGTATGTATGAATTTTACATGATAATGTTAAAAAGTTGAAAAGAACACAGATCCCTAATTTAGAATCATTTCTATATTTAGAGCTGTGGTAAAGGAGAAGGCTCTTATTACAAAAGGAAAAAAATGCTTAGAAACAAGTAAGAAAAAAAGGGAAAGAATATGAATGAGGGTGGTAAAAATAAGAATGGATCAAAAAGTGAATCATACTTGATGCTGGAAGGGAATTGAAAAAGGGAGCAAATTGGGTAAGCATTTTTATAAAGAAACAAAGGGTAGAAAATAGTGATAAAAAAGAAGTTAGGACATGGACAACAGACACAATAATTTAGTAGAAACACAGGGAAGAGAATTTCCATCCAGGTCCGAGGCTTCTGCTGCCGTCTGTGTATGGATGTGTTCCCAGTCTGAGACTGTAACCTCCACTATTGTCCTCGGTCCCAGACCCTTAGGACCCAGGACCTACTGTGTCTTTTTAGAGTCCTGCAGCCCTTCTGCACTATTTTCTTTCTTCTACTAATTTTAGGCTTAGCTTTTTCTTATTTTTCTAGTTCTTTGTGGTGTAATATTAGGTTATTTGAGATCATTCTTAATTTGATGTAGGTTTTTATTGCTATAAAACTACCTTCTTAGAACTGCTTTTGCTACTGTACAAGTCTTACATCTTATAACAGATTATCTTAAGGTAATAAAAGCTTAGCTTTGATCTCACACACACACACAAATGTCCACTTACATTCCATATACCCTAATATTTCAAAAGTTTTGATTTTACAATTTATGCCTTTTGATGTTGTGTATTCCTTAAGAGATTATTGTAGCTGTTATTATTTTTAATAATTTTGCCTTTTAACCTTTATACTAAAGATATAGTGATTTATACACTACCATTTTACATTCTACCATTATAGTATTAAAGTATTCTGAATTCGATTGTGTACTTAGTTTTACCAGTGTGTTTTGTATGATACTTCCAGGTATTTTCATATTTCTCGTTAACATCTTTCTCTTTTAGGTTAAAAATTTCCCTTTAGCATTTTTTGTAAGACAGATGTGGTATTGATGAACTCCCTCAGCTTTCGTTTGTCTGGCAAAGTCTTTGCCTCTCCTTATTTTTGATGGAACCAGCTTTGCCAGCTGTGGGACCCTTGGTGGAAGTTTGATTTTTGACGGACAGCTTTGCTAGCTGTGGGACCCTTGGTGGCAGTTTTATTTTTGATGGATGGCTTTGCTAGCTGTGGTATCCTTCGTGGCAGTTTTATTTTTGACGGATGGCTTTGCCAGCTGTGGGACCCTTGGTGGCAGTATTCTTTTCCTTCAGTACTGTTGAGTCATCACCCTGCTGTCTCCTGTTCTGTAATGTTTCTGCTTCTTTTCTCTAAGGCATTCAGGACCCTCGATTTCTCTTTAATTTTTGACAGTCTAATTATATTTTTTGGGGGGTGGGAATATAGTTTCATTCAGTTGGCCTGGGTAGAGTGCTGTGGCATCATAGCTCACAGCAACCTTAAACTCTTGGGCTCAAGTGATCCTGTTGCCTCAGTCTCTGAGTAGCTGGGACTACAGGTGCCCCTTACAATGCCCGGCTATTTTTTAGAGACAGGGTCTAGCTCATGCTTAGGCTGGTCTCAAACTCCTGAGTTCAAGCAATCCAGCTGCCTCAGCCTCCCAGGGTGCTGAGATTAAGGGACGTGAGCCACCATGCTTGGCCTTTAATTATAATTTTTGGTACTCTTGTTAAGATTGAACCTGATTGGAGACCTTACTGTACCTGGATATTTGTAACATTTTCCAGGTTTAGAAAGAATTCTGCTATTATTTCTTTAAATAAGCTTTTTTATTCTTTTATGTTTTCTTCTCCTTCTATAACTGCTATGTTTTCAAAAGTTGCTCTTCCTATGCCAGCAAGTCCTGCAAGCTTTCTTAATTCCTTTCTTTCTTTTTTTTCCTCTCCTATGATGATATATTTTCAAGTTTTATTGCAGATTCGTCTGTCTTGTCTTTGAGTTCACAAATTCTTTCTTCTGCCTAATCAATTTTGCTATTGGTGCTATTACATTTTCTAATCTTTTATTGTATTTTTCAGCTATATAATTTGTTTAAATTTTTAAAATTTCAGTCTGCTAATTTTTTAAATTTGGGTCACCTATGGTCTTCCTCATTTTGTTGGATTATTTCCCTATATTTTTTAAAAGTTCAATGAATTTGCTTAAAACAGTTATTTTGAGTTCTTTGTCAGGTGGTGCATACAACTGCCTTTTTTTTTTTTAGGGTCAACCCCTGGCACTGTATTTTGTCTGTTTGGTGATGTCATGCTTTCCTGATCATTCTTGATCTTCATGCCCATGCATCCATTCTGCGTGTCTGAAGGAGCAGGCACTTACCTCAGTCATTGCAGACTGGCACTGTGTGGGGAAGCCCTTCAGCAGTCAGCTCTCCTAGAGATTCTGAGCAGGCTGTCTGGCATGGCCTCAGATCCTGGAGTCACTCCAGCTGGCAAGGTAAGGGGGCACGCCAGAAATTCAAGGCTTCTGAGGCCAGTGTGGTGCTGGAGCATGTCTGAAACCTAGGCTCATTGTCACTGATGGGGTGCTGGGGGGCGGGGCAGAGGCTGATTATGCTATGGAAGCCTGATGCCAGAGGCTGTGGGGTCCCAGGTGGCACCAGATGTGTCTGGAGGGTCTGCCAGCCCATACCAGCCTGGAATCTGGGGCCATAGGAGCTCTCCAGGCTGGGTTTTGCCACAGTGGGCCTGGAGTTGGGGTACAAGACAATGTTCTATGCTCACTGTCCCCTCTATTCTTCAGTTGGATGAGCTCTTTCTCCATGCTCCGCTGCCTGGGGTTGGGGGAGAGATGATGTAGGTATCGTAAAACTGCTCTTCTGTCCTCTGATTATCATTGTGATACAGCCAGTTACTATGCTCTCTCACATGGTTTTCTTGCCTCCTGTGAAACTATTTTTTGCCTGGATAGCTGCTATAACTGATGTTTCTATGAAGGTGTGATTGCTGGGGAGTCCTATTCCGCCATCTTGCATACCCGCCCCCCAACCTACCCCCATTGTCCCATTTTAAGATAGGAAACTGGAGAATAGACTGACTGAATAGCTTGCCTAGGTCACACGTGTCAGATCTGCTGGGTGGCTCTAATATTTGTGCTCTGTATTTTAAATGCTTTTCTGGCCATTAATGTTGTTGTTCTAATCCATTTTTGGACCATTTGTATGTAGATTAGTAGCTTTACCTAAACTGCACATATTTAGAAAGATTAGGGTTTATCTTTGTGCCAGTCATTCACTTGTTTGTGTGGTTTGGGTTTGAATCTCACCCTAATGTCATTTTAAACTTAAAGATTGTATTGGAATGGCTCCTTTTGCATAAAGAAATTTGAAGTAAGAAAATTAGGGCATTTCAAATATGGCCATATTTAAACTGTTCTAGGGCAATATATATGAACTGAGAGTTCCTTTATTTTAAAGAGGAATTTATTTTTATAGGTTCTGCCCATTGTCATGCTAGTGATAAACCCAGCTACAAAAACAAAAACAAAAACAAACAAAAAAAAATTACTGCACACAATTGGTAAATGTCAAATGACTTTGTGGTCTCTTTTAGATTCAGGGAAACATCAAATCATGTTTAAGAAGAAATCTTTTATTCCAACTGCAAGGAGTATGAGCCACAACATCAGTAGAACTGAAGAAGTACTAGAGGGAGCTTCTTGGTTTTATCAAAATTCTTAATTTATCTGAAATTCAGCAGCATATTACCATATTAGATTCAGGCTAGGATCTGAGTTTATGATTAAAATCAATATCCCTAGCTAACATTCCTAATGTCAAAATTTCATATAAGTTTTAAGCTGGTTTATCAATAGTCTCTTGTTAAATAAGACAACCTCAGCATCAGTGCTATCTAGGAATTTATGAGATCAATTACACTTTGGAGATTGTCACTTGTTTTATGGTGTGTGCCTTGCCGTAATGTTCAGCTGTGAATAATTTGTAAGTCAACATTCATGTAGTAGGATAAGTAAATGAGAGAGGAAAAGTTTAGAGTGAAGAGAAAAAACTTCCAGGATAAAGGGCTACAATATAAACTTGACAAGAGGGTCAACCAGAAGAGCAGGGAATATAATGAAATAGATAATTGTCCATAAAATCACGAATATATAAAGGCAAGCATGAAATGGAAAATCTTTGAGATAAGTTTGAGAAATGCACAGCCCTAGAAATAAAATAGCAATAAAAGAATTAAGAAGGGAAATCTGGGTATTTCAACCCCAGTGAAACATTAGCATCCCTTGAGGAACTATAGAAAAATGCCAGTCAATCTGACGTGAGAGATGAGCACGGTCTTTGAGAGCTCCCAGGAGATTCAATGTTCATGTCGAGTTAAAAAACTCTAAATTAAATGAGCTTTGAAGGCTATTTACAGGTCTCTCCCTTTCGAAAGATTAAAGATATGAGCTATAAACAGATATTTCTATCAATTTTATCTTCATAACATTTTAAAATCTTTGTTTTCTGTGGAAGTCCTGAAGATGAAATCTGGCTATTAGAACAGTAACAGCCTTCAATGGCTTATAGTTGACAACTATTTCACAACCGTTTATATATTTTATTGGGGCAATATATATCCTTTAAAATTTGTGATGATACTTTTCTTATTCATCCTAGTTGTGAAAAAATTAAATAAAAATATAATTTTCATTTTAGAAAGAACTTTTAAGAGACTATAGATCCATTTCTTGCTCGGTGCCTGTAGCTCAGCAGCTAGGGTGCCAGTCACTTACACTGGAGCTGGTGGGTTTGAATTCAGCCCAGGCCTGCCAAACAACAATGACAACTTCAACCAAAAAGTAGCCAGGCATTGTGGTGGGTACCTGTAGTCACAGCTACTTGGGGGGCTGAGGCAAGACAATTGCTTAAGCCCTAGATTTGAGGTTGCTGTAAGCTGTGATGCCACAGCACTCTACGAAGGCTGACATAGTGAGATTATGTCTAAAATAAATAAATAAATACATAAATAAAAGACCATTTCTTTATGTTGATTTAAAATAGCAGCTGCATTGATTTCCATTCTTCTATCTAAAGAAATGAACAGAAATCCCCTTTAGTACTTACATGATATGAAACATCTATTTTGTGTAGATATAAAGGATACAGAATAATGCAGAATTTACATGACATTATACATTTGCCAAAACTCATACAATAAACAAGTCAAGAGTGAACCCTGACATACGCTATGGACGTTGGGTGATAATAATGTTCCAATGTTAGTTCATGGATGGAAACAAACACTGTACACTACTGTGGTGTGTGTGGGATGCTGACAGTGGGAGGAACTCTCTGTACCTTACACTCAATTTTAAAACTGTTCTAAAGATAGTTTATTAGTAAAAAAGAATTTTCTTTGTTCTTTCCTTAGGAAATTAAAAAGCAGTAGCTAGGGCTATTGGCTTTTTAAACTAATTTACAGGCAATTATGACAATAATGGCCAAGAATTACTAATTTCCTAGGATTGAGGTAACAAATTATCTTTGAACTTGGCAATTTAAAATGACATAAGTTAATTTTCTCATAGTTCTGGAGGTCAGAAGTCCAAAATCAGTATCCCTAGCTAAAACAAGGTGTGGACAGGGCCATGCTCTCTGGAGTCTCTAGGTAAAAATCCATTCCTTGCCTCTTCCATTTTCTGGCTGTGAGCGTTCCTTGAGCTGTGGCAACATCACTCCATTCTTGGCCTCTATATTCCTCTGTGTGTGTGTGTGTATGTGTGTGTAAATCTCCCTGTTTCTCACCTTTGAGGGTACATGTGATTGAATTTAAGGTCCACGTAGATAATCCAAGTTAATTTCCTCATCTCGAGATCCTTAACCATATCTGCAACCCCTCCCACCTTTTTGCCATATAAAGTGAGGGATGTTCACCTCCCTTTGTTGAGCACCTCCTTAAGTTGACCGATTTATTACAGACCAAACATGCTCCACATATGCATATTGGTGCAGTAGGCCTAGTTCCTTATGTTGACCACCTCTGTATGTTGGCCAGTTTGTTACAGTCCCTTGTGTGATCAACTTACAGAAGTTCTATTGTATTTGGGAGATGGGAGCACATTTTCAGCCTGCTGCAGATACCAGGTGAAAAAAAAATGGCTTTGCAAGTTTACTGCAAAATGTTTCTTTTGTTAGAAGACTGCCTTGCCTCTTTCCATCCTAGAAGCATCTTGGGCAGCACTGTCCTCTCCTCATCCACTTCTGAGCATGTCTCACTCATTGGCTAGAACTCTGGGTGTGTCCTCTCCCCAACTGCAATGACAGCTTCTGAGTGAAGAATTATACTTCATAAATCCTCTACTCTGTTTCCTAGGCATGTGGTAATTATGTAATAAATATTTGTTGCATTAATTAAATAACAACCTTCCCCATTAAGTGGAAAAGGCAGATTTGATGAGGTGCTCCCATGTGTATGATAACCAAGGTAATAGGGAAGATCTTAGGTTTGTAGGAAATAAATATTTCCTTGCAGAATAACTGCAGATAATATTTAATGCTGACAACACTGTTAAGCAGCGAGTCTTGGACTCCTGGCCTATGTGGGAGGTACTGCTTAGAAGTCTTGTCAGCCTGCTGCTTCGTAACCAGCAAAATAAGTTTGACATTCGACCGAAGTCATGCAGGAATTAGATAAACAGAAGTGGTGGCCATTGAATTTCTTTAAGTCACTAAAGCATGATCTGAGAATGTGTGAACCTGAGGGAACTGTGCAACTTTAAAAAGGCTTAGGAAAACATTTTTTTTCAGCATCAGTAATAGTCTGACCCTTGGTTTTAGAAGACACTATTTCCAGCACATCAGAGGCATGTGGGTGGACTGAGTCATTCTCATTCCCTCCCCGTGTCCTCCCTCTCCTCCATCCTCCCCCGACATCCATGAACAATTGGGCTACTTTCTGTCCTGGAGAATGCAGTATCTCACCGAGAGTTGCATCTGAAGAAAAACTCAAAAAGCCAACCAGGAATTTGTAGCAAGTCAGGATTCATTAATTCATTTTAAGTTTTTATTTGGCAATTCTGCTCCCTTCTTCTACTATAACCCAAGGCAGAATGTGGGCAAGAACATTTTGATATTGCAACACTGATCATGCCCGGCTGTCTTTAGGCCAAAATGCTGCTGCGGGGTGAGAAGATGAAGAATGATGCACAGAACCAATGGCACCGGATGCTCCTCTTCTGCGGACGCCGATGGTTTTCTTTTTGCCTTCTCCGGAGTGGGACGTAATTCTGAAAGAGAGAACCTGAAAGTCTTTTGCATCTGTGAATTACAGAGTCGACCTGTAAAGCTCCAGGCTCCTCTCAAAAATATCTGTAGGACACCCCAGGTGATTCTCTGTACTGATAAAGCCATGGTCAGGGACGGTGCTTTGCTGATACTGTTATGCTGCCTTCTCCATGTCTAGAAGTTATGCTCCTTGGGTAGCCCTGCTGTCAATTAATTAGATATTAATAGCAACATATGTGCCACTCTCCCCTGCTGCCTCTTGGCTTTAAACAGGCTGCTGAGGGCCAAGGGAGACGACTGGTACGGAGGAAGGCTTTGAAAGGATGTGAGGGGCGAAGCACATATGCTTCCAGCCATGGGTTGGACTTCTTGTTCCCAACTCCCGCTGCTCTGCTCTGCCAGAAGACCTCCTCCTGACCTGCCTCTCATCATTTATGTCCTTGAAACTCTCCCAGAAATAACTCATTGAATCAGAGACGATGCGGCTTCTTGGAGGCCTGTCTCATATAACCTCCTTGTAGATAATTATTTAGGGGAAATAAAGAAAAAAGCCATGAAGCCCTTATTTTCAGGTATTGAAAACTGCACCTCAGTATCTGGGGTCAAGGGCGTAACCTCCACTCCTGTGTTTTGCATACTTGCATTTTAAGTGTAATCCCTTGAATACGGTTTCCTTGTTAGAATTTTGAGGTGGAAGGCCTTTCCGGAAAAAGCTTTACATGCCACTTTTTGCCCTTGTTCTTTTGGCAATCCCAACTCTGTTTATGTAAAACCTTATTAGTAGTCAGACAGCTCAGTGTGCACTGCCTACGCTTTACCTTGCCTCTTCCACAGATGACAAAGCTTCCGGATGACAGCCTGTTTGACAGACCTGCCTTGTGAAAACATTTGTATAAGTGCATTACATCAGCTGCTCATGGAGACTGGGACAGCCCCCTTTTGTCACAAAGATGCTTTTTCTGGTAGTATCTTTGCTGCGAATGAAGCTTTCTCCACTTCGGTCTGGGTGGTGTAGGGGCGAGAGCACTGGGAGCATGTGGGCTGATTCCGTTTTCTGTACCACCTTCACGAGTCCCTTGGGCAAGTTGGTTTTGAGCTTAGTCTTCTGATCTATTATATGCTGCGTTGGACCAGATGATGTCACAGGTCCCTTCCAGCTACCTCTGGATCAAAAGAGCTTTCTGAGCTACTTAGTACATTCTCAATAGCTATTAATATTGTTATATGGATGGTTCTGGGAAAGATCTAGCACCATCCCTATTCAAAAGACTGATCTGTTCAAAATATGCTGATGAACTACATGGGCATTGCCATAATCTTCCTACATTTACACAGGGATGGATAGTTTTTTAAAGTGTCTTTGCATTTACTATCTCAAATAGCTTGCTTAGGGCACTTTATATGTCTAAGAGAAGGCTCAGGCTCAGAATACGAAGATGCTCTTGTTAACCAGCAGCTCTTGTGGAAAATAATAGAGTGAGAACTCACTCAGGGTATTCTTCTGTTTCTGAGGGATCAGCCCTCATGGTCCAAATGCTTTCCAAATACTTTCCTATCTTCACTAGGAATCAAATTTCAACATGAGTTTTGGGGACAAACATCTAAGCCATAGCACTGGTAAATGGTTGAACTGGGATTAGAACCCATTTTTTCTCACTTGAAATATGATACTCTTTCCACTTTGCTATAATAAAACAGCACTGAACTTTCACAAACTAGAATACAGTATTATCACCCAAATGGTATATGCTATGTTTAAGTATGTCTTCTGTAAAGGAGGTAGCAAGTGACTAGGGAGTATCACATTTTACTCTTTCTTGAAAGATATTAGAAAAGTCAATATTTCCATGGTGAGCATTCCTGTAAGTTACATTTATTCTTAAAATACAGATACAGTGTTTATTTTGCTTTTATGAATTAGACTTTATAGTGCTGATTTTTTCTTCCCTTTCTGAGTTGTTTTTTCCTCCACTACTAAGCTCTGTCTGCATAACATTTTCTTCTTTTGTTGCTTGAAATAAATGATTAGTAACCTTGATAGAGAATGCTGATATCTGGAAAAGGCACAAATTAACTTCTCTCCCACTATTTAGGGGTCATCCTATATCTTGTAGCTGTCTTCTTCGTACTAGGAAATAAATCCTAGGAAAGACAGGTAATCATACTGGCTAGAATATCATTTAACTTCCATCAAAGACCAACTGGCAGGCTCTCTCTTAAATCGTCACGACTAAGATTACAAACTACTAGGGCAGGAATTAATGAATCATGTATATTTTCATAATGTTTTTTCTTATTACAATTGACTTTTCTTCTAATATTATTTTCTATTCTTTAACTGTTTTATAAATTTTAATTAAATTCAATTTCATCAAATGCAGGACAGTAGCATTTGAGTTCTATAGACGTGTTTAATGTACCAGAGATGGGAAAGAAGAGAAAGGACAATAGAGACCCCAATTAATTTCTTCCCTGTGAACTCCATATGAACATTTTACAGTTAGGGAGAGCAAATTGCACTCAAAATTCCATTGTTCAGGAAAGAGCCTTTGTTCAAAGAACTAATGCAAATTCCGAGACTTCAGCTTATTGAATGTACTTCAATGGCTTGTGGCCAAAAATTTAATGAGGACTGAAACAGCTGATATCTCCCACCATTCAACTCCATGCCACTGGGACTCTACTTGATGAGAGAAAGAGTTGTCTTAAAGTTCAAGACAGAGTTAATACATTCTGTCTATTTGCAACTTTCATCAGAATGAAGTCACCTTCATAACAATGACTTGTAGCATGATTTTGTCCTCATTTGCCATTTTTAGTTGAAATTCTGAGTGAAAATAAAGGAAAATACATCACCCTGTCCTTCCCTTTCTCTTTTTACCTTACCGAGTTGGGAAGCCCTTTCAAATTTCAGAATAACTAGAATGAGAGCCAAGGAGAAAGTATCTTCAGTAAGTTGCAAGATTATTTTGAGTGATTAGCTTTGTGTGACTTATAGAAGGGTAAACTTAGAATTCGTACTCCCAATAAAAATTTAATGAATAATTCTGAAAGAACCAAATCAAGAAGAAAGATAAAAATGAGAGGGCAAGTCTTATGCATTTCTCAGAGTTCACTTTCTCTCTGTCTTTCGAAGCAATAGCCTGCTTTCAATTTTTTTCAGTATCTTTACCATTTCTTGAATATGCAGAAGATAACGTATTACCATGGCATGCCTAGGGTCTCTAAAAGACAAAGATGTGAATCCCAGAACCTTCCATGTGGAACAGCTATGTTGACGTAGAGAAATTAGGTTATCATTAGCCATTGTGTGTGTGCATGTGTGTTTGTGTGCACACAGTGTACACATTT
Organism: Nycticebus coucang; assembly: GCF_027406575.1. NCBI lineage: Eukaryota > Metazoa > Chordata > Mammalia > Primates > Lorisidae > Nycticebus > Nycticebus coucang. Next base: position 28,845,379 of record NC_069785.1, on the reverse strand, counting down.
TCCTTCTGGGATCTTGTTAAGTATCTTGGAGATGATAAATTCTATCACTTTCCTGAGGATCAAAAATGAGTATGAACATTAGCAATCAGCATTAAGTTTATGTTTTCTTTTCTTTTAGCATAAAGACAACTAGGAAGCTGCCTTTCTTGCCCTGTGTCTTATAGAATCTGGGTAGGGTAAAACATTGGACTTTAGATCAGAATAGGAAATAAACCCTTGACTAGAATGTTATTTGGAATCTTCTACCTTTTTGCCTAGAGATATATTTTTCATGCTGAGGATTTAACACTAACTCTAGGCAAATTAATACTAGCTTTTAATCCGAGTCAAAACTCTAGAGATGATGGCTGTATTATTTACCTGTCGAATACCTGAACTGTAGGCACTGGTGCTTTAACGAACCACATAGTTCAGCGGAAATAGACTTTTACTGTATATTATCAGGCAGGTGAGTTTAATGTGAAACTCATTTCCATAATTAGGGCGATTGAGAGTGTCACTGTAATTATGGTTACTTAAAAAAAGTTCCTTTCTAATTATCATCTGAGGGTGTGCTCTCGGTGGATTAATGATAGCATTACCTGCTGCTGAGCTAGATTCAGGATTAAACAGACACATCTGCAGCTGTGACATCTCCCCAGGGCACTTTACGGGAATATTTTAGGTTAGGCCTCTATTGACTTGTCTTTAAAAGCTATGTTTGCTTCCATTAGCTAGGCAGTTTTACCAGAAGTGGACTTAATGACTGAATTAGTGGGAAAAGTCTTTCAAATTTCCACTTTATTTTTCAAGTAGAAATGGAATTCCTATGTGTGGTACAAGGTAAATGCTAAATATTAACTTCATTTGCATCTAATTTTATTTTTAAGCCTTTCTTCTTTACCATGCTACAGTGAGAATGGTTTTGTAAAATTTTGAATTTTCATTGTAGAAAATAGGAATTTCTTAGAGGAAGTGGGCATTTTTTTACTTTAAATTATACACTGAGGCCATCAAACAATGAGGTTAATTAGTTTTGTGCTCATAGGTATGATAGGTCAAGTTGATTAGAAAGGAACTTTTTTGTGTGAGGGGTGGTTCTGAATTGAACAGGATCCTTCCAATATAATTCTGTTAATATGCAAATCTCTTTCTGTCAGGTAATAAAAGTCTATAAAATAAACATGCTCTTTCCACAAAAGCAAATTCAGAAAAGAGCTAAACTTGATAAAGAAGTTGGTCAATTGTCTTGAGAATTTCTACTTATAAAACCTACTTTTTTCCAGTAAGAATTTATTTTTATGTGACTGGCTGTGTAATGTCCTGTTGAGATAGGTTTTACAAGAGATGTTCCAGTTTGTGGCAAGGTAATAAGCTAGTGGAATCCTTGTGGGATTTTATATGCTAAAAAAGTCCTCTGGGGGTTTCCAGCCCAGCACACAGGCAACTTAGTAAGCTTCCACGCCTTCCTAACAAGAAGTAAAAAGATGAACGAACTGAAAAATCAGCAACTCTTTTTAGATTCTTCAGAGAAGTGAGGTCACAGGGCAATCTGCTGCTCCTCCAATTGGAGAGAGAGGGGAGCAAACAGGGAAGTGTGACTTATACACAGCTGGAACTTCTTCTGGAATCCCTACCAGGACAGGAAAATGGGAACTATAAATGAATTTCTGGAGTTTCAATGTAAACAAATGAATCAAAACTCTAGGAGAGCTGAAGTGATGGGGACCTCAACTTTTGTGAGTTTTACTTCTAACTAGACCCTCCTAGTGAACAGCCTTTGTGGGTCCAGCAGAGGGAAGGGAAAAGGAGACAGCAGAGCAGTCTGCTCTTCCCGACAAGGTCTGCCCTCCCTCAGGGGAGACTGCTTTATCAGCATCTAACCTGCTGGGGGGTTCTCAGAATCTAATCCACCTGGGAGAAGGGAAATGTCCAAGTCCAGCCCCCCAACAGCCACCCTGTCCAACCTAATGGGAGAAAAATACTGAGAAACGCTGATGTAGTTCACAATGCAGGGGCATGAGCTTTTCCTCTCTCCACACCACTAAGCACCCATTTACTGCCATCACTTTCACCCAGTACATCAGGTTTAGATATGGACAAAAAGGTAGAAGGCATATAAAAGGCAAAAACAGTTTGAGGAGGCTAAATAAGCATTAGAACCAGTATCAGACATGGCAGGGGTGTTGGGAAAATCAGAGTGGGAATTTAAAACAACTATGATTAATACACTAAGGGCTAATGGAAAAATTAGACAACATGCAGGAACAAGGGGCCATGTAAAAAGAGATGGACATTGTAAGAAAGAATAAGAAACAAATGCTGGGATCAAAAACACTATAATAGAAATAAAGAATGTCTTTTCAATAGGCGTATTGGTAGGCCGGATGTGGCTGAGGAAAGAATCTCTGAGAATGATATGACAATAAAAAATTCCAAAGGTATGGGCGGCACCTGTGGCTCAGCGGGTAGGGCGCTGGTCCCATATGCCGGAGGTGGCGGGTTCAAACCCAGCCCCGGCCAAAAAAAAAAAAAAAAAAATTCCAAAGGTGAAAAGCAAAGAAAACAACTGAATCCTCCCCCATTCCCAAATCTAAAAAACAGAAAAACAAACAAACAAACAAAAAAACAGAACAAAACATTGAAGAACTATGGCACAACTACAATAGGTTTAAACTTATATAAAATAGGAACAACAGAGATAAAGAATGAAGGAAAAGAACAAAAGAAATGTCTAAGCAATAATGACTAAAAATCCACCTCAAATCGATGTCAGACACCTAACCACAGATCCAGATAGCACAGACCACCACGCAGGATAAAGACCAAAAATCTACACTTACACGTAAGAGACTCAAATTTCAGAAAATGAAAGATGAAGAAAAGTATCTTTTTGTTGTTGTTGTTCTATCATAAAACAGCTTCTGAAAGAAAAAATATCTTAAAAGAAGTCAGAGGACAGAAGCGCCAACAGAGGAGCAAAGATGAAATGACACTTGACTTCTCAGAAAATACACAAGCAAGAAGGGAGTTTAGTGGAATACTGAAAGGGTTGAGAAAAAAAGCAACCCACCGAATAGCAATAGAAGGAGAAGCAATTGCCAAGCAAAATATTGAGGGAACCTGTTGCCAGGAGATCTGCCTTCCAAGACACATTTTTAAAAGTTCTTTAATGAGAAAGAAAATGATATAGGTTAGAAATTTGAATCAACACAAAGAAAGGCTGAATATTGGAGAATAAGTAATTGGAAAAGGTCTCTCAGCTACATGGGACCAAAGAATCTAATTTGTGTCTTAGAATTCCTCTTGTGCCTCTTCAATGGTCCCGGACTGTAGTCCTTCCTCTTCGGACTGTTCCAGGACCAGGTGCCTGGTCACTGTGCTTAGGAACCTCTCATCCTGGCTGCCAGCTCTGCTCCCACCTCCACACATCCATATACCTTGTCCTCTCCAGCATATCCTTAGCCGACACCAGCTTCACCCCTACCACAATCCCAAAGGTGGTTGTGGGCATCTAAAATCACAGCAGTCTTTTGCTATTTAAGCTTCCTGACTTGGACGTCTCTTCAAATTCTTTTTGGATGTTTGGACAATCCACTTCTGACTGTGATGGCCTGACTGCTTTGTGGGTATCTGCCACGTCTCCACTACCCAGTGATCAGGACTCTGCACCTGCTTTGTGGCCCCCTGGTTCTGGTGCCTTTTTTTTTTATTGGTCTTTTGAAATCACAGTTGCACCATCTGATGATGTACAAATGTAGAGATTCCTCCTTTCTTCTGTGCCCCTTTTCAGCTCCACAACCTTTCCTTTTCTGACAGCTCCCCCAATAACATATTCATGCATGTATTTTATTGATTCCATCCTCGGCAGCATTGAACTTCCAGGAATCTCTTATACTCAGATTTTATTCTCCATACTGAGAATGCTGGCAACAGCTGGGAAGTATAAAGCCTTTGCCACCTGTGGCTCTCACCTGTCAGTTGTTTGTTTATTTATGGAACAGGCCTTGAGTCATACCTTAGTTTTCCTGGCTCATCTTCCCCAGGAAAGGGTGTGTTGGCCTGGATAGCACAAACTACAGTCACCCTCATGCTGAACTCTTTCATCAGGAAACAGTGCTATCAAGACTGTTCTGTGGTGGCTCCTTAGCAGGAAAGCCTAATATTAATACCTGTGCCATTCTTTTTGGCGTGTGGGTTGGAAAAGAGCAAAATCAAGTATCTGGAATCAGAAAATCTGCCTATTTAGTTATATAATTTTTGCAGCTCTTATCACTTTCAATTCTCTTGATGTTTCTTATTTAAATATGATTTCTTTTACTATCTTTAATGACATCAAGGGAGTATTCTGACATCCTACCTACATTATAATTGCTGTATGATTGAATGCTATTATAGCTACAGAACCGTCTTTATTTCTCATTTGTGACCTACGTATTTTGGAGAAATGCACAACTCTTTTTTTTTCAAGAATTTTTTTTTTAGGGGAAGTTTTAGGTTAACAGCAAAATTGAGAAGGTACACCACTTCTCACATACCCCATAAGTGCACACAGGCATAGCCTCCCTGGTTTTCAACACCTTCCACCAGAGCGGTACATTTGTTACAACTGGTGAATCTGCGTTGACACATCATAATCACCCAAAGTCCATGGAGTTCACCTGAGGGTTCACGCTTGGTATTGCATGTTGTGTGGGTCTGCACAAATGGATAATGACATGTTTCTGTCATGATAGTATCATACTGTATTTTTACTACCCTGCCTCTGCTTTGCATATTCACTCCTCCTCACCTATCACTCTTACCCTCAACTCCTTTTGCTGTCTCTAGCATCATATAGTTGGAATCATACTGTACATTGTATGTATAGTTAGCTGCATATGGAAATTGACTATCTGATAGCTTAACAATCTGTCACTGAGGGGAGTGGGGTAAAGCAGGACAGATTTTGAAGGGAGGAAATTGTTTATAGAACTAATCCCTGGGAAAATGGATATTGGTCCATAGCTATATCAACTTGGCTCAGATTGGGTTGTGTATGTCGTATGGTTTCTGGGCAGTTGTGGTACCCATCATTGGGACAGGAACAGTGTACAAGTTCCATACATTGCTTCAGAATTGGGTGAGATCGTGGCTAGTAGCTGAGAGTCTAGAAATTGCTTCTGGTTGCAGAGATGGAATACATGAAGCTTAAGCAGATATTAAGTATCTTCTATTCCTGGGAGTCCACATTACTAAAACTGATGAAATGATACAGATTGGGGGGCTCAAAGGTCCTAATGTACATTTAGACAATTTTTCCTCATTAGTTTAGATACCTGCCAATGCTGACATGGTAGCTGAAGGCGTAATCGGCACTGGAGTGATTGACTTATGCAGGTAAAGTAATAATATTAGCTACCAGTTTTTATGCCCTTATTTATCAGTTAGCATATATGTTTGAAATATTATAATAATACTGAAGATGTTTTATGGCTTCGTTGGAGGTTTTGAAAATAGTTCTTCCTGTTTTCAGGAAAGAGAGAGCTAGATTTTTGATTGCTAATGATTGGCTCTACAGGTGTATTGGACCATTAGCTGAATAAGAAAATAATAGAATAAGAGAAGAATAATATTAGAGGAGGAAATATAAGGGGAAACAGGGTTTAGGCAGAAGATAGAAAGAAGAAATAAAAGATATATTCTGGGCAGAAGGTGAGACAAAAGAATTTTCACCTTTGGGAAAGAAAAAGAGGAGATTACCAGAGTACTGGTAGCCTAGGAGCTGATCCCAAAAAATTTGCCTGAAATTGTTTCAAGATTGGGTCCCTTAGAAGCAAAGCCTGAGAAGAGGATTTTTATACAAATTTTTAATAAAGGAGTGCTTTTAGGTGAAACCATAAGGAAGTGAGGAAAGAATATGGTAGGACAAGCTAAGCAAAAATGTGAGTTGAGGTGAAATGTGGTCTTTGCCTATTGGAACAGATTCTAGAGTTCTAGAATGTTTATTGCAGCTCAATTCACAATTGCCAAGATATGGAAGCAACCCAAGTGCCTATCAACCTGCAAAATGCTTAACAAACTGTAATACCGTGGAGTAGCCATAAGAAAAGATGGAGACTTTACATCTTTTGTGTTTATCTGGATGGAGTTGAAACACATTCTTATTAGTAAAGTATCATAACAATGGAAAAACAAGGATCCAACTGTTATGAAACTAATATATAAATAACTGCATGCCCACACAAAAGACAAACACAAATATATTCTAGTGAGGGGGGAGGAAGAGGAGGGAGGGGGACAGAGGAAGGGCAGTTGGCAGGTTCTCACCTAATGTGCACCCCCTGGATGAAGGGCTCTGAACTATGACTTGAACTTTACCTTAGAAATGAAAACCATGTAACCTTAACATTTCTACTTTTATTTTAATCTGGAAAAAAAAGGTCTTAGAGTTTATATGGCCAGAAGCAGGTAGGCTGGCCCCTGACAGCACTGCATCAACCACTGGCTGTGAGCTCTAAGGGCTGGCGTGTGACTTCTCAGGCATCTCTAAGAGAGGCAGGTTCAGAAGTGGGCCCTTAGCATTCAGTATCCGCAGCCCAGGCCTGATCACAGCAAGGGGATCTTGTTGGGGCACCAATAGTATCTGTTATAAGAAGGAGAGAGCCTGCTACTTGGGAAAAGTCAAGTGGGTGGACCTGGAAAGAGCCACTTACAAGAGACAGCAGACAGTGCTCAGGAACATATGGAAACTGGGTCTTCACTTTGCAGACCACCTAGCCTTTGTTTGGATACCTCCCACTATCTGCACCTAGTGACTTTTCCAGCTGTGGCTTTCATGCTATCTGGGAAGAATGTTACTGAACTGCCTCTAGAACTTTGCCTGTTGGTGGAGGTTGGGGCTCAGTCCTTTCCCTCTAAAAAGTCATATCAAGCCCCTTTTTTTTAATTTAATTTTTTATTAAGTCATAACTGTATACATTTTTGGGTACAATGTGATGATTTGATATACAGTGTGGAATCCTTAAATCAAACTGATTAACATAACCATCACCTCACTTACTTTTTAAATTTTTTTTTAATTTTTACATATACACGTGTTTATTAGGTTTCCATGTTTTGCCTTCACAAAATTAAAGAGGCTTAAACTTTAATAACAATAAAAATGTTTAAGATAAGGACTAGAAACAAAACCTCATAAAGAATGAACAAACATAAATACATTCAGAAAAGAAATCAGAGAATTGCTGCATTGAAATAATAAGCAATAATAATAATAATGCAAAGAAAGTAACATTCACATTGTCAAATATGAGTATGTCTATTATAGATTGCTTTGACTCTGAGATTCAGTATGGAGTCATCAGTTAACTTCTTATTATTTTTTTTTAAGTCTCAAAAAATAGACAACTAATATTTATAAATAAAAGTACAAAATAATTTCAAAAACAGATCATGCCAAATCTTATAGACAATAGAAAAAGAAGAAATACTTCAAAATCATTCTACTTGATCTGGGTACACTTGATATTAAATTGGAGAGAATATATTATTACAAAGGGGAAATTACAATTACAGACATATTTCACTTATAAATGAGGATGCAATATCCTAAATAACGTATTAACAAGTTGAATTAAAAATTAATGTTTAATTAATGTACTTTGGTCTAAATTAAATCCAATTTATGTGAGAATTAGTCACTATTTACTATTTTCTTTTCTTATCTTTTTTTTTTCTTTTCTTCTTTTCCTTTCCCTTACCCACTGCCTCCTTCTCTGTCTGGTGTCCCCTTCCCCCATACCCCACTGTGTTATTAATTGTCCTCATATCAAAATTGAATACATAGGATTCATACTTCTCTATTCCTGTGATGCTTCACTGAGAATAATGTGTTCCATCTCCATCCAGGTTAGTACAAATGCTGCAAAATCTCCATGGTATACATATACCACAGCTTACCAATCCATTCCTGGGTTGAAGGACATTTAGGTTGTTTCCACATTTTAGCAATTGTAAATTGGGCTACAATAAACAGCCTAGTACAAGTGTCTTTACAATAAAAGGATTTTTTTCCTTCTGGATAGATGCCCAGTAATGGGATTGCAGGATCAAATGGGAGGTCTAGGTTGAGTTCTTTGAGGTTTCTCCATACTTTTTTCCAAAAAGGTTGTTTTTGGTTAGTTTGCAGTCCCATCAGCAGTATAAAAGTGTTCCTTTCTCTCCACATCCACGCCAGCATCAGCAGTTTTGAGATTTTGTGATGTGGGCCATTCTCGCTGGGGTTAGGTGATATCTCAGGGTGGTTTTAATTTGCATTTCTCTAATAATTAGAGATGATGAGCCTTTTTTCATATGTTTGCTGGCCATTCGTCTGTCATCTTTAGAGAAGATTCTATTCACCTCTCTTCCCCAGTGATGTATGGGATTGTTGTTTTTTTTCTTGTGGATTAATTGAAGTTCTGTATAGATCCTGGTTGTTAAGCATTTGTCTGATTCAAAATATGCAAATATCCTTTCCCACTGGGTAGGTTGTCTGTTGGGGTAGGTTGTCCACCTCATTTATTTTTTGTGGTAAGACATTTATAATTTACTCTTAGCTGAAAGACAAAAGCAACCTACCACCTCTCCTGATGGAAGGCAGGGCTAACAGCCCTTTCCCTGAGCTTCCTGTCTCGTCTGGGAGGAGGTTCCCCTAACAGAGCATTAAAACCTCAACCCATTGCCAGTCTTGTAGCCCTGCACACAGCAGCTTGAGCTGCCTCCATGACCTGTACTTCAGCAGCTCCCCTTTGGGGAGTGCAAAGGGCAGAGATCACTGTCACTGCAGAGAGTGGGAGGTATGAGCAGCTCGGACATCCTATAGTTGCCGACCTCAGCTAATCTGGGCCCCTCCTGTCACAGGCTCACAGTGCATCTGCCCTTCTCCTGCCTGTGAAGCCTTCCAGAGCAGATCACCCCGCCTCTCACTAGCAAGTGGGTCAGCTTGGTCTCAGTCTAGTTCTTCCAAGACTCGAGCATGCCACCCAGGGGCCTGGGAATGGGGAATTACCTAACCTAGTCCCCTACTGCTGCCATCTCAACACTCTCCCAGAGGTCTCAGGTCCAATTGACCCAAATTGCTGGCAATGCCATGGGGAGTACCTATCTGTATAAGCCAAAGGACACGTCCTTCTCCCTCTCTGCATTGAGCGACAGTTTCCGGGTGAGTGTATGATTTCAGAGAAACAAAATCATTAGGCATCTGGGGTATGTTTTAGTATTTGCTCTCAAATTAGGTCAGTGATAACATAATTTATTATATAGACTGTGTTTTATTTGTTTTGTTATTTAATCTACTACATTTCTATAAACATAAAGAGAATAGAAATAGGAGAGAAAAAATAAATAAAGCCTGGATCAATTATCAGTTGTCACCAAATTCATTCCTTTCTTAAGTTAGTGTTTCTTAGATCATTGCCATTTTTATTCCTCTTTTACATTCTTGAGAGCTTTCTTCTTTCTGTCTTTTGTCCTCAAACAATGTCATGAGATCAGTTTGAGACGATGATAACAATTCCATGTAGCCCTTATGAAGCATTTCTCAGTTTACTAACTTACACCTATGATCCCATTTAATCTTTTGGGGAAATTTGTGTATTTGGTAGAATAGGAATGATTATTCCATGTGTAAATATGAAAGAACTCAAATGCCATATTCCACATGGATCAACCCGCAGTGTTAGTCTTAATCAAGTAACAGATTAAGGAATGCTCACAATGCCAATAGGTCACTCCAGAAGTGGGGGTCCTTTTCATTTATTTGCTGTTTTGTTTTTGTTTTGTGAGCTGCACTCTTATTTTTAATTTATTTCTTAGGTAATATTTTATATTTTCGAAACCACAGTATAAAATATATACCATAATTATTAAGCATAACAATGAGGTGAACTCATGATAAGAAGTTCACCTGTGTAAGAATTGGAACAACACTAATGTTAATAGGATTTATCTCTGTGTTGCTTTCTTGCTGTGCTCCTACCTAGAGATAATAACTATTTTAGATTGTGTTTGTCTTCATCTTCTTAAAAAGGTTTTTCCTTTCTTCTTCTTCTTTTTTTTTTTTTTTAAAGAAAGTCATTTGTGTATATGTTCCTCAACAATTCCTTACTTAGTTTGGGTTGTTTGGTTTGGGACATTTCCAAAAATGATAACACTCTATAGTCATATGTGGTTTGCCTTTTTTCATTATATATTATGTTTGAAGATTCATTTCTAGTGTTCTGTTTGACATGGCACATTGCTGAGGAATAGACACATTTATAAAATTACTGATTTATTCATCTGCTGGTCCCTTTCCTTGTCAGTGAACCTGGGAGATTTGAGTTGCTCCCCTTCTTTCATAAATGATGCTTCTATGACTTGTGTTCCTTTGCCAGGGGTTTCTCTATGTATTTGTCTAAGAACACTTATAAAATATACATGTATTAGATTTTAGTAGGTCATAGTGCAGTGTTTTCCAAAGTTGTTGTATGTTTTACAATCCTTCCCATGGTGGTGACCAATGTTCTTACCATCTCTTGTGAATGTCAAACTTTAAAATTTTTTCCAACCCTGTGGTGTAAATAGTGCTTTTGAAGTTCTTAAATAGAAGTGGGGTTTGTTTCTTGAAAGTCCCACCCCGAAGTTGCCACCACCCCAATCCATGTGTTCACAGCAGTTGGAGCCTGCTACTTTACAGAGAAAACTGAAATCTCCCAGGCCTTCCTTATCTGTTTCCTCACGAATGCATTGTGACTTGCCACGGACACAGGAAGAAGACACAACTTCTCAGTCTCAGGACTCTTTCCCTTCATATCACTGTGCCCCCCACCCCTGCTAAGATTGTACAAGCAAGAGGATATGTGATGTCAACCCAGTTTTTCTCCTTTTTGATCTCCTGCAAACATGTCTCCTCTGCTGAGAATATTAAAGCTTTGAAGCTGCATGGTTGCTACCATGTCGAGTGAGAGAGTCAGAAATTCATAGGGGGGCAGGAATGATGGATTTTCTGTAGCAGCAGGGACAGAATCTGCTGCTCATCAAAGGCTGGAGAGCAGGCCTCCCTGAGAGGCCAAGATAGAAGAAAAATGAGCATGGAATGAGCAAGTACATGATAGAAATGTGGATATCTTCAAAGAAATATGAAAGTGAAGGATTAAAGGCATATGTGAACTATATTCTGAGATCTGTCTTTTCAGAAAGCAATATTTTCATAGATATTTAAAAACCAAAAAGATATTTTTCAGCCCTAGAGGAAATCAATAAGTATTTTGAGGTCTAGAAATGCCAAATGACTCGCTCAGGATTACACAGCTTGTTATTATCAGACATAGACTAAACTCTGGTTTATCTGGGCACTCACCATGTGAGCACACTTCTCATTGAAACACAAACTGCATTGCTTCCTTCACTCTGCCCTCTGGGTTTTCTTCTGCTGATTAAACTGAAACCATGCCATGGTACACAAATTCCTAGGGAAGAAAGAAAATGTATATTGTATTCTGTTAAACTGAAGGTATATGGCAAAAATAAAATAATTTGTTAAAGATTTTACACTTAAATTTTTACATCCAAGATGGATTTCTGTGACTGTGATTTGATAGGAAATGTTCCCCCCAAAAAAGACTGGTTGGCCAGGCACGGTGGCTCACGCCTGTGGTCCCAGCGCAATGGGAGGCCAAGGTGGGTGGATTGCTTGAGCTCAGAGGTTCGAGACCAGTATGAGCAGGAGTGAGCCAGAGTAAAACCCCGTCTCTACCAAAAAAAAAAAAAGCCAGACGTTGTGGCAGGTGCCTGTAATCCCATCTACTTGGGAGGCAAAGGGCAAGAGAATTGCTAAGGGGAAAACAGAAATAAAAAGAAAATAAGAAAAAAAAAAAAACCAACTAGAAACTAAGAAGAGTGAACAAGCCAGCTGAAATTGAAAGCAAAAAAAAGTAAAAAAAAAAAAAAAGGCTGGTTAGAGGCATAGGGAATGAGTTAGGAAAAGGAAGGGGGCCATGGAAACAACACCCACAGAGACTAGACCAGCCCAGTGACTGGTGTAGGCCACATGTTGGAGTTGTCCCCATAGGAAAGCAAAGAAGTGGGCTGCTTATATATACTAAGAAGTCATTCTTTGGTTAAGAGCTATCACTGTGGTGAGGTAAATTGAATACCCAGGCACCTTCTGCCTTTCCTTATGCACAAAGAAGATTCTAGTAGCCTGAAGGAAGCCTAACAAAGACTCACAGCTGGCTGTTGGGATTAAAAAGGACATTGGTAGCTGGTGTGCATAAAGGTGGTAAAGAGACCACAGAGATACAGGAGAGCACTGTGTTACTGATTTAAACTAGATCTTTCTTATAGCAAAATTCTCTGAAGCAATGATGATTTTTAAACCTGTTTTGTGGTCTAAGATATGATAAGTTTTGAAGAATGTCCCATGTGCTGTGAAAAAAGTGCATGTTAGGTAGTTTTCCAGTAGAATGTTCTGTAAATGTCTGTTAGTTCCTTTTGATTTAGATTCTGGTTTTTGTCCATTATTTATTTTCTGCTTTGATGATTGTCAAGTTCTGATGTTCCCAGCAATTATGATGGTGATATTTATTTCTTTGCTTAGCTCCAGAAAAATTTGTTTTATGTATCTGGGAGCTCCTGTGTTATGCATACATATATTTAGAATTGTTATGTTGTCTTGTTGAATTGCTCCCTTTATCATTATATGATTAACCTATTTGTCTTCTTTTGCCTTTTTTGCATTGAAGCCAATTTTATGTGATATAAGGGTGGCTACACCTGCTCTCTTTTGCTTTCTGTTTACATGGGCTATTTTTTTTTTTCTTTTCATGTTGAATCTGTGAATATTCTTGTGGTTTAGACGTGTTTTCTGGAGATAGGAGATACTTGGGTTGTATTTCTTCATTCATTCAGCCAGCTTATCTCTTTGAAAGGAACATTCAGATTGTTAACATTAAGTGATGGACTTGGTATGTGGGATGTTAATTTGTTCATCCTGTTGGGTAGTACCTTATTGCTTTGTTTTCCCTCTTATGCTTCCCTCTTATGTTTTATAAGAGTTGTGAGTTTTGGAGGATTTGAGTGATTTTACACTGGTAGGTATGTAATGTGCTGATTTATGTATAATGTTGTTCAGTGTATTTCCCAAAGGGCGGGTTTGGTCATGGAAAATTCTCTCAGTGTTTGCTTGTCTGGGAAAGATTTAATTTCTTTCCTTTCTTTCCTTTTTTTTTTTTTTTAGACAGTCTCATTATGTCCCCCTCAGTAGAGTGCTGTGGCATCACAGCTCACAGCAACCTCAAACTCTTGGGCTGAAATGATTCTCTTGCCTCAGCCTCCCAAGTAGCTGGGAATACAGGCACCTGTCACAATGTCTGGCTATTTTTTGGTTGCAGTTATCATTGTTGTTTAGCAGGCCCAGGTCAGGCTCAAACCCACAAACCCACATATACTCAAACCCTTAGTATATGTAGCCTGCACCCTCCTCACTGAGCTACATGTACTGAGCCAAAAACATTTAATTTTGCCATTAATTGCAAAATTTAGTTTTGCATGATACAAAATTCTAGGTTAGCAGTTGTTCAATTGAGAAAGATTAAATATGAGGGCCCATTTCCTTTTGGTTTTTAAGGTTTCCACTGAGAAATCTGTAGTTAGCCTAATGGATTTTCCTTTGTAAGTTATTTATTAGTTTCATCTTACTGTTTGCAAAATTTTCTTCTTCATTTTGACTTTGGTGAGCTTGATTACTATGTCTTAGAGCTATCCTATTCTCTATGACACTTCCTGTTGTTCACTGTCCATCTGGTATCTGTATGTCTGTATCTCTGGTAATACCAGGGAAGTTTTCTTCAATACTTCCCTCAAATAGATTTTCCATGGTTTTAGCTCTTTCTTCTTTTCCCTGTAATTCAAATGTTAGTTCATTCCACATAGTCTCAGGGATTTCTTTTCTTTGCCTCTTCGCATAATTAGGTTATCTGAGATCCTTGTCTTCAAGCTCTGAGATTCTTTCTTCTCTTTTGTTTAATCTGTTATGCTTTGTGCTGTGTTTTGAAGTTCCCTAACATACTCTGTGATTTATTTAAGTTTTATTATGTCTTTTCTAATTTTGTCTAGGTTTTTGGCAACTTTTTAATTGGTTTTCTGAAGTGTTTTGGCTTCTTTTTGTTGGTTTTCAACTTTCTCTTCAATTTCATTTATCTCATTTGCCACCCATATTCTGAATTTCATTTATGTTATTTCAGCAATTTCCTTGTGGATGGAGTCCGCTTCTGTTGTTCCATTTTGCCAAAAAAATTTTATCTATCAATTAGAAGGAGAGTGACAAATATGTAAACAATTATTCAGAATTTGTGTTATTTGTACTGGATCAGAAGCATAGGAGGGTAGATTGGTCACACCAAAAGGAGTAGCCAATTCTACTTTTTTGGGGGAGATGGGAAATTGTTTTTTAATTTTTCATAAAGGAAGTGATTGAATTAAGTTTTCCATTCTTTCTTAGAAACAGCCAAATGTAGGTATTTCAAGGGGCTCCCCATTCATTCTTTCCCAGCATTTCTTTCATTGCATTTAATAAAAGAGGTGAGTACCAGATACTATGCTGTATACCAAATTAGACATGAGACAAGGCATTGGTTTATGGACCTGTGTTCACAGTATATTACAAAACATTTGAAGGGCAAGAGATGGATAAGATTCAAGATGAGATTTTACAAAGCTTTATTTTCAAGTGAAAGGGAAGGACCATGTGTCTTCTTACGAATGACCTATGTGCTATTGTACATGCCCATTTTTATATGATTGTTAAGATATCAAAATAACAATAATAACAATGAAGATTTCTAAAGGATTCTGTGTAATTTATAACTCTTTACAAATGTTACTCTAGAAATAACAGTATCTTTGGAAGGAGATCGATAAAAATGAACATCTTAGTTTTTGTCACTTATATATCCACAACTAAAACATATATCTGTTGAATATAAAGAGCTCAGTTTCTATGAATATTTTTCTTGAATACATTGTTTTTTAAAGGAGAATTTTCGTTACTGTGCTAATTTGAAGAAACTAGTTTGAGCAGAATGACTTACCTTTACTACATTTGATAGATATACAATGATATGTATCACTTTTCATGTTGAAAGGGCAAGAGGAGCAGAGATTCATAAAAGTCTAGAATATAATTTTGCTATTTTCTACTGTATTGGGTTCTATTCAGATTCTGCTGATGCTATTGTTCAGTAATTCTTATACAAAGGCCAGGAGAAATTAAAAGAATGACAACACTACATTTGTTTTAAAGAAAAAAATAGAAACTGTATCATCAAAATTGAGCTGCAGGAATACAATTCAGTAAGAGAGTTATTCAAAAATTACTGGACTCATTATAGGACATAATTTAGGGATAAAAATGATTTTAGCACTCAATGATTTAATTTAAGAAAACAGATTTTGAAATAAAGTGTCAGACAAAAATGGTGGTATATATTAGCATATTCTTGCTATTTAAGTCAGATTTATAGACTTTAATTTATGTTTTCTTATATTTTGTTTGTCCTTTTTTTTTTTTTTGCTAACCTCATATTGTTCACTTTGACATAGCCAAAGTTAATTAAAATGTATTCATACTGGGAGTACTTATACTGTTATTTGTGAACTTTTTATCATGAAAGCTTAATGGAATAGTGATAAGAACATTCCCTTAGATGTTAAGAGTTGTAAATTCTAGGTCTAGCTCCAACCTTAATAAGCCTGGTGACCTTTGGTAAATCACATAATTTTATCAATCTTCAGCTTTCTCATCTATGAAATGAAGTTGGACCACATTATTTTGAAAGTTCTTTTTATCTCTAAAATTATATTATACTGTCAGCTTTAATTTTTACTAATTTGGAGGAGCAATGATCTGCTACTATGACATAGTAGATTATTCCTCATTATTTCTGCCTAATTGGCATGAGAAGTGACAGGAACTGGGGTAAGCAGAAGGGAAGCAGCTCTCATTGCTGCAGATGGGCACACGATAAAACTTCTCGGTGTCCTTAGTGTCTTTCCATTGCCTATTAGTCCCACTGCCCAGATGCTCTTGACCATTCTAAGAGGTTGGATCTGACCAGTGTATATGATCATACATTGATGCTTTTGGGCTAGTATTTATTTTCTGAATATTCTTCTCAAATATATAAAAATGTCAACATTTAGTTATGGAAATATATCTACTACTATGGACATGGAGTTGTTTAAGGGTACCATGTCTGTTTCACATTGAGGAGCTATAGAAAAGTCCAAGACCATGAGCATGATCTTAGGGATCATGGTAATCAGGGTCGTATTTTTAAACATAAATTTAAAAAATCATAGGATAGGAAATAAACCAGTTAAATTGAAATATGTGTCTTCTCATCAGATCTTAAGCTCCTTGAGGATAGGGGCTCAGACTTATTCACTATTACCTCTCTAGGTCTTATATGGTGTTTCATTCATAATTGGTGTTCAACTAGTATTTATTAAGTGTGGACATAGCTGAGCTAGCCTTGCACATTTTCTTCTCTTTTATAGTGATTTTGAATACTGGGTTATTGGCTTTTGCTGGCAGTTCTGTATCTTTGGAGGTACAGATTGCCTGAAATTTTGAAGAACTGAAGGGGAGGGTAAGTTAATCTGCCTGGGATGTCCTAACAAAACTCCATAGAGGTGGTGGATTATACAACAGAGACTTATTTTCTCATAGCTCTGGATGCTGAAAAGTCCATAACCAGGATTTTGGCAGGATAGGGTTTTTGGTGAGGCCTCCGTTCCTGCCTTACTGACAGCCACCTTCTCTCTGTATCCTCACATGGCAGAGAGATATAGAGCTCTCTGGTGTCTCATTTTGAAGCATGCTAATCCTATCAGATCATAGATCCACTCTTATAACTACATTTACTTTCATTACTTCCATAAAAATCTTTTTTCCAAATACGGGCACATTGATGATTAGGTCTCTGGTGTATAACTTTTGGAGGGGCAGAATTCAGTCCACATAGATGGTCAGCATGTTCCAGTGAGATGTGCAGGGTTCTCCAAGGAAAGAAAATGCAAATGCTCATTCTGAATCTGCCATTAACTAGCCAGAGACCCTGGGAATGTATACTTTTTTCTCATGTATGATATATCTGGACTTGACAAGGTTGTCTAACATTTTTTTTTTCTTCTTCTGCATGTTGTAAGAATAAGAGTTGTCTTGGGTCACACAGTAAATATACAAATACTAAAGCAAGGTGATTAGCAAAAAAAGGTCCTTGCATAATTTTCATGATAGCTGACACCACAGATAAGGAAAAAGTTTTCACAAAATCATTATGTGGCCCCCTGGACCACAGGTTGGACACTCCTGGACTAGATAATCTGAAGTTTCCTTTCATATTCAGATTCTTTGCACTTATGTAAAGTTCCAATGAATTGCAGTCGAATAAACTAGCTATTCAAACTGAAAATGGTAATATTCTTCAAGAATAGTATATATTATATTCTTCTAATATATTACCATATGTAGTTTCTCAGAATATCACACAGTAAACGTAACTTTTGATCAAAATATCTCAAAGCCTTGCAGTGAAGTTTAATACACAGATGTGTTGATATATTTATGCCACATTAGTGGTTCAGGAGTCTGGATAGCTTCCTGGAGAATGAAACAGCTGGTACCTATAACTGGGATAAGAAAATTAGCAGTGCTTGAGAATTAAAGTAACTTTCTCCTTTATTCCTTATTTATTCCTTTATTTTTTTTCTCCTTCTCTCCTTTATTCCTTTATTTTTTTTTTAGATCTTCTCAGGGTCAGATTGATTCCTTCATTGTTGTTGTTGTTATTCAGATGGAACTAGGTAATGTTAACTTCTAGAATGTATTTTTTGAAATAAATTTACACTTAGGGAATTAATAAATAAATACACATGATAGAAATGGTAATTAGACATTTAAATGATAATGACTTCAGCACTTTCAAACATTTATTTCTGTCCACACTCACATGCCCTCTGATTTCTGTCATGTTTAATGTTCTTCATAGTAGTTTTACACAAGCTGAACTAAGTGATATGTACTTCTCTGTTGAGAATTTCAATATTTTATTGCTTGATTAGAGCTAGTGTTTTCTTTTATCAGAAAGACAAAGAGCAACAAAACTTTACTAATTAATTTTTGTAGAGTGTTTCCATGACTGTCAGTATTCTTTAAAAAGTCAGGCATTTGAATATTCTTTTAAATCTTAAAAATAACACAGCTTTTGAATTGATTTATTTTGGCTGTTAGTTTCAAGGAATTCTAAACTGAAAGGACTTGGAATGATAGTATAATGCAGGTTTGGCAGCATAATCCAACTTTCTTTTTTTTCTTTTGAGATGGAGTTTTACTATGTCACCCTCAGTAGAGTGCTGTAGCATCACAGCTCACAGCAACCTCAAACTCTTGGTCTTAAATGATTCTCTTACCTCAGCTTCCCAAGTAGCTGGGACTATAGGTGCCTGCCACAACACTTGGCTATATTTTGTTGTTGTTGTTGTTTGGCAGGCCTGGGCTAGGATCAAACACACCAACCCGAATATGTGTGCCTGGCACCTTAGCCGCTGAGCTACAGGTGCCAAGCCCATAATCCAACTTTCATACGTTATAATGCCCATCAAATTCTCTGTGGCTTAAAGTTTTTCTACTGGTCCCGGTTATCAGTCATTCACTGATCATACATTTTTTTTTAGTTATTTATTCATCATTTGATGAATTAGGCAATGCATTATAGTAGTTAATAGCATGGGCTCACATTAAAATCCTGGTTTCTCCATTATTAGCTCTGTGATCTAACTCTGTAAACTTCTGTTTCCTAGTCATCATTAAGATGGGACTAATAAAAATGCCTACTGCACAAATTTGTTTTAATGATTAAATGAGTTAATATGTGTAAAAAACTTGAGAAGAGTGCTGACATATATATGTGGTTCAATAAACATCAGCCACTCATAAATACCCATAAGGCTGTTATGAGGATTAAGTAGATGATGGATATAAAGCTTTTGGCAAAGTAGCTGCCACACAGAATCGTTCAGTGAAGATGAGACATTATGTAGGTTTGGGGGGAGAAAAAGATGAGTAAGATTTATTGAGTTCTTTAAGACTCGTCAGTCTTTCTTTACAACTTACACTTCTCTAAGAAGAAACTAAGCTAAGAGAATACAATTCAGGTTCTGTTTAAATGCAGAAAACACCTAGAAAATGCCTAACAGATAAAGAACCAAAAGAGCTGGGCAGAGTCCATTGCATTTCTTCCAGACTCATTGCTCAATAACTTGTCCAACAGAAAGTGAGGAACATGAACTCATCTTTATTTAGAAGCTTCAGAATAGGAAAAATAAAATGATGAAAGGATAAAGTATTTTTAAATTAAAATTAATTTTAAAAATTAATTTTTTTAGAAAGATGAATATTTGGAGGGGATGATTGGCTAGATCTTAGATCTTAAATTAATGAACAATGTGACTAAGAAAATATAAGAAACACTAAATGCCTCCAGGCCCCCAAAAATAGGAAGAGGGGAAGAAAATTAAGAAGATGACTTTTTAATGGACTATGAAATTCATTACTTGAAGAGGCAGTATTGCTATAAAGGATAATGGAAGATTGATGAAAAACTCATCAATAGTTATTCAGAGAAGCCAAGATAAAGGGTAATATCATAGAAGAAAACCATGTTCTTATAGGACTAAAAGTCTGTTTTAGTAAGGCCATACGACACTCTCATATTTTTCATTACTAGGTAAGTGGATAATTGGTTACTGTTATTCTTTTCAACACGAGCTTTTATTATAATTCAGGAAATTTACATAGAAAAATATTCTGTCTCCAGTTTCCCAATTCAGCATGTAAATCTCTCTCAGAACATTCATATTTAGGGTAAATCTACAAGCTTTGAAATGTAGCTGAATTCATTTTTTGCTTCTCTCTTAAAAGATGTTGAATTCTATTACTTTCTCCAGTTAAATAAAGCCCATAGTGGGTGAAAAATGATAAAACAATGTGGCTTGTTCAGCCTTTCTGCAAGGATATTATTCTGCATTTCTTTAATTATGTAGCAGCTATCAAGGTTTTCAGTCATTCTCAAATCATGCAATATTCCATAGAGATCTGAACTGTAGTTCTACTGATCATTAAGTATGTAAATAAACACATTTCATTGTACCTATCTCCTGAATCAGTAAGCATTTATTAAATATCTAAAGGTTATGTATTCTTCTAGATATATATCTTTTAATACTTTTCTCTATTCCTTGAACAGTTGCATTGTATAAAACTTTTTATTTATTTCTAGTGTTCCTACTTATCCATCCACTGTAGTTCTTAAACCAACGCTTCCCATTTTACATTTCCCTGTATGCATCTCAGTGCTCACTTCCATTTATCCATTTCATTATACTTTCTCACTATCATGCTCCCTTTTTATTAGTTTTATATCTCTCCCTGAGAGAAAGAGGAAAGAGGCATGCTGGCTTCTTTAATATGACCTCAGTAATATTTCCTAATATTTTGTAGCTATGTTTGCATAGTCAGTATCTGGCAGGATACCCAGAGACTTCTAGAAATGTTCTTTTTAGAGTGAATTTTCTGCTTTGGACTTTTTCCATTCTTTACAGGAGCTGTTTACTACCTAAGGAAACTGCCACTAAATATTATTCATACAAAACCTTCATAAACTGTACTCTACAATAGTAACTTTATGGGGGGAGGAGCAGTTTCACATTTATTATTTTACCAGGTATTTTACATTTTTGTATATTATATTCATTGTTGAAGTAAGAAAAAAATGGAAAAATATGCTGTCCATGTGGACTTAACTTTGTCTAACCTGTGTCAAAAGGAAAAATGAGAAGAGAGCTCTTATTTATTTTCTACAACTTTTCAGATCAATTTTATGTGTCAATTTGTCACCCTTTTATTGGCTCTTAAATGTAACGTCTCAGACAGAGCAAATATCTTTTCAGGTATTTGTTGAGATTCTTCTCAGAGACAGATGTCTGGTGTTCATGTTTCTAAGTAAAATTATATATACAGAACCAACAAACATGAATGTGGGTGATACGCAGAACTAAAAGGCTGCGCCCATTTGTTTCCTATGTAAGCCCACGATGATGCTTTAAATTATCAAAGCTATTTTGTGAATATATTGATAAAATATTTTTTGTGACATCAATCAATGGTTCAGAAAAAATTAGCATAAAATGACTGGAAAAATATAGCTGATTGTCTGCCTGACAATCTTTCAGGAAAGTCTCTTCTAACTTTCTTTTAAAAGTTTCCTTAACTGGGGGTGGAGCAAGATGGCAGATTAGAAATGCTTCCTTACTAGCCACTCGAAACAAGACAGGGAAACAAGAACTCCAGCCATCACTAGCTGGGGGAACATGCCTAGGGATATCACTCCAAGGGCACAGTGGAGCAGTAGCGGACTCCAGGAGCCACTAGGAAGTCTGGAGTTGAGGAAAACTAGCATAGAAGGCAAGGGTTTGCGAACAGGCAGAGGCCAGCTGGCCAGCCTTCATGCAGAGGACCAGGGACAGGAAAGGTCTGTCCTGAAGTTTTTTGACTTGGGACTGGACTGGACTGGACTACTTGCTGGAGCTGCCTTAGCAGACTTGATCAAGTGCATGGACTGGCACAGTATCCAGTGGCTGGGATTGAATACCAGGCAGGGTGGATCTCTCATGGGTTTGGTTGCTAGCTGGGTACCACTATTGTGGCAAGGCCACACTGGAGGAATGGTCCATGGGGTCTAGTACACAGCCAGCTCTGGTGTGCTTGCTGAGCTTGGGTGACCATCCTGGGGGTAAGCTGAGAGGAATGTGGACTCCCAGAAAGGCCACTTTGTTGGCAGGAAGCACTGTTTGACATGCCTCCTAAGGAAGAGAGATTTAGGACCCCAATCCTGTTGGGACTGAGTGATGAGGTGACCAGCCCTGATTGAGGGCAAGTAGGTCAGGAAGACAGGACCTAATCTCCTTTACAACTAGAAAGTGACTTCTACCTGCCTTGCATATATAGCAAAAGCAGGATGTATTCTTCATTTCCTAACAACACAATGCCACCTGGTGTCCAGGAAATGTATTGCAATGTGTATATACATATATTTATGTAAGGATATATATCTCTCATATATATTGTATACACATATATATATTTCTCTCATTTTTGCTTCTTTTACCAATTTTTTATTTAATGTCTTTTCTTTTTATTTTTTCTCTTTTTGTTGCTTTTGATTTTTTTATTTGTTTGTTTCATTTTTATTTTTCCCTTCTTCAATAGCAAAGGCTCCTCTTTTTTTTTTTTTTTTACACTTTTTCATCCCGTTTTATTTTTCCTTTTTTATGTCTGTCCATTTTTTACTCTTTTAATAGAGGTTTTTCTTCTTTTTTCATATTTTCCACATAAATTCCTCATACAACAGCTAATAAATCCCTTTCTCTTTTACCTTATAAAATTATATTTTTAATTTTCTTTATCTACTTTTATTTTCATTTTTTTCTTCATTTCTGAGTGCTGTGGGGAGGGGAAGGAATTGATCTGGCTGGGGGATCATGGCATTGGTCTGGCTCAAGTACATCATGAGCTCATAGTCTAGGGTGTCTTTATAGCTTTTGCCTTGGGAAAGGCAGTATTGGCAGATCTCCACTTCTACATACTGCTGTTTTTATTTTATTTTTTTCTTTTCTGCTATATTTGGTGGAGGCACAGTCTTGCTTTGGAACAGGCTGGTAAGGAGCTCCTGACTTCAAGAGGCACATCAAGCCTGACCCTCCAAAGGCCTAGACTTGTGGGTGTGGCCCTAAAACTCTGTCAATCACCACCATTTGTCCTGTTTCTCTCTTTCTGTCTTCCTGTCCTTCTCTTCTTCTCTTCAATTTTTTTCTTTAACTTAACTTTCTTTTTTCTTCCTTCTTTTTTTGTCTTTCTCTTTTCCTTTTCTTTCTCTCTTCTCAGTCATTATTCTTCTCTTCCTTTTGGCCTTATCCCAAAATGTCACTTCAACATCTAAGCTCAGAGACAAGGTAATTTAAAGCAAAAGGGGTAGTGAAAAGGAAAAAAAAAAAACCACACATGAAGAGGAACAACAACAAAATTCACTTTTTGTTGGCAAGGTGAAAAACCAACATAGAGCAACCCCCGCAAAGGACCATGTGGCAGCTACCGCAGAGGATTCCACATATAAAGACTTAATGGAAATGAGAGAAAAGGCATTTAAAATGTGGATGGCAATAAAATAAATTAATGAGAAAGTAGAAAAACAAAACCAAAAAAATGGATGAACATTATGAAGAACATGAAAAGGATATAGTAGACCTTAAGGACTTAAAGGAGTCAATGAGGGAACTTAAAGATGCAGTAGAAAGTATCAATTACATATTAGGCCATGGATAAGAAAGAATCTCAGAGCTAGAAGATAAAGCTCCTGAGCTAACCCAGATAATTAGACAAAAAAGAAGAGAGAGAAAACAAAACATTCACTCAGAGAATTATGGGACTTCACACAGCATTCAAACATATGAATTATGGGTATCCTTCCAGGGAAAGAAGAATGTCCCAAAGGAATAGAAGCCCTACTGAAGGATATCATGAATGAAAATTGCCCAAGTCTCACTGAAGATTCTGAAACACTCTTTTCAATGGGATATCAAATCCTGGGTCACCTCAACACAAATTGAGCATCTCCAAGACACATTGTAATGAACCAGTCCAAAGTCAAGACAAAAGAGAAAATTCTGCAAGCAGCCAGGGGGCAAATGCAAATTGACTTATGAGGCAGATCCATCAGGTCCACAGCAAACTTTTTAGCTGAAACTTTCTAAGCCAGGAGAGGATGATCATCTCTCTTTAACTTTCTTAAACAACTCTTTCAGCTCAGAGTTCTATATCCTGTTTCACTAAGCTTCAAATTGATGGAGAAATCAAATCTTTTACTGATATGCAAGTGAGGCAGTTCACCACAAGTTCAGCTCTACAGGGAATACTTAGACCTAGTTTACACACTGACCATCATAATGACCCATGAGCAAAATAAACACCCAGAAACTAAAGGACAAAACCTAGCTTCCACAATGGCATAAAGGATAAAACTAAGCAATGGTCTTTCACAAAATAAGATTAATAGAACTCCACTACCCTTATCAATTCTTTCAATAAATGTTAATGGCTTGAATTCCCCACTGAAGAGGCACAGGATGACTGATTGGATAATAGAGCACAACAGGGAGGCAGGGCAAAGTGGCTTACCAGAGGCAGCTCCCACCAGGTGTCCAGAAGGAGAAATGTATGACTGAAGTGAACCTAGAGAAATCAAAGGTGGGGAGTTGAGCATAAGGAGAAGAAATTAAGGTGCACATTATTCCCATTGAGGCGATCTGCAACTGAGAAAAAGGAAGAAAGATGACCCTGATCAGGTATGGAGCAAATAGTCTGAATACATCTGTAGCCAAAGGGAAGGGAGACCTCTCCCTCAATTGGGAGTGCCACTATAGGTGAGCAATCAAGGAATAAAGGACCTCTCACTTCACCCCACGGGAGGGAGCTGGAAGGGCCCAGGTTCTCCTGCACCTGGAAATTTCCACCTCTAAGTGCAGTCCCCATCCTGCCTGGTATGGAAGTGAGCAAATATTCTCTCTGCAGTCTTGAGTCCACAGCTCACCCTCCCCCCTCTCTGGTTGCCCGACTGCCCCAGGTAGAGACTGGAGTGTTTGGTGAATTCCCTGAAAGGCTCATGCATAATGTGGGCCACTGGTCCCAGCAGTGGGCCACTGAAAGAAGTGGTGGGCTGGTGATCAAAGTGGTAGAGGTGGGCCACTGTAGGGAGCCATAAGTTGCTGGTCTGAATGGTGCAAATGGACTGCTGAACTGACTGGCACAGGCAGGTAGCTAAAAGGAGCCACTGGATGAGGAGCTGACTCACATAAGTCAGTCTGCTGAATGAAGCTGCAGGCTGCTGACCTGTGTCATGCAAGTGGACCATTCTTCTGAGCAGCTCACTGATGAGAGGAAATAGTGGCACTGCAGTTCTAACTTTGGTGTGGGGAGGTGTGGACCCTGTTGGCTCTTATTTCTGCTAGTGGAGTCGTCATCTCCTCCACCCCTGGAAAGTCTTTGCCTAATGTCTGTGTCCAGAGACCCCTGGAGACTCACTGAATTGGTTTGAGTAGGGGTTGTTGGCCCTGCCAGTGTGAGTTTGATAGGACTTCTTTGCCCAAACTATCCAGAGATTCTCGATCTCTGCTATTTGGGGCTGCACGTTCACTGTTTATTTGACTTTCTTTGCACAGGAGTGTTGGAGCAGTGAGGGGCAGAATCTGTGAGTCTGTTGGCAGATTTCTCTCCTCCAGCTATCACTGGTGAGGGGAGGAGATGCAGCTGTTCCCATCTTTGGCAGCAGAGGTTTCAGCTAAATACTTTGACTCATTTGATAGGGATAGATGATAGGCAGGCATTAGGACAGAACCAGGTTACACTATCTCATCAAGCTGGCACACAGAGGAGACCCTTGCTACAGCCCTGAAAGGGAGCTTCACAAGGCTGTAGGGGAAGGGTAACAAGCACAAGTTCTAGCTCACTGGTGAAGGGCTGGTTAGTGTTTGTTCCTGGGACCTCCTAATCTGGTCTCACCCACCAGTTTTAGTTGCCAAATAGGTCTGTACATTGTCTTCTGAGAGCCCAGATTATATGATCTCTTAATAACTATTTAGGAACCTTCTTTCATTTCATCTAAAAAAGTGTAATAGTTAATAGTGTGTGTGTGTGTATAAATTAAAAATACTCATGGGGAAGAGCCAGCAGAAGAATTCTGGCACTATGAAAAATTAGAACAGATCTGCTCCCCCAAGAGATTACAAGAGAGATAGAGCAGAAAATGCCATCCATGGAGAAATTGCTGAAATGTCAGGAATAGAATTCAGAATATGGATAGAAAATAAGATGATTGGTATGAAGCAGAAGATGGAAATATAAATCCAAAATATAGTCCAAAAGTTGTCTCAAGAAATTTGTAAATTTAAAGACAAAGTCACCAATATGTGGACATTAAGAAGAAAGATATAACAAAGTTTAAGGAATTGAAGGAGGCATTTGTGGAGCTTCAAAACAGTAGAGACCTTTGGTAACAGAGTAGGATATGAGAAGAAAGAATTTCAGAAATTGAAGACAAGACTTTTGAACTATTCCTTCCAATCAGTCAAAGAGGCAGAAAAAGAGAACAAAAACAAAATATTCACTAAGAGAGTTATCGGATTATGTCAAAATATCAAACATCTGAACTATAGGGATTCCTGAAGAAGAGAATGGTCATAAAGGCACTGATACCCTACGGTAAGATGTTATGGTGGAGAAATTCTCATGCATTGTAAGAGATACAGAAATTCAGATAGTAGATAGTTTCTTGACTCCAACATGACTCAATTGAAACAAAGCTTCTCCTACACACAATGTAATTAACTTTGCCAAAGTCAATATGAACAGTAAAATCCTGGAAGCAGCCAAGTGTAAGTAAAGACTTAGTTACAAAGGGAAAAATATCAGCATGATCGCCTATCTTTCAGCAGAAACTTTTCAAGCCAGAAGAGGTTGCTCATTGACCTTTTACCTTCTTAAAGAAAATAATTTTCAGCCCCAGAGGATGTATCCTGCTAAGCTGAATTTTATTTGTGATGCAGAAATCAAATATTTTACTGACATGAAAATTTTGAGGAAATTTTCCATAACTAAACTAGCTTTAAAGGAAGTACTCAGATCCATTCTTCAGAATGATCAACACAATGGTCCATCCCTAAACACAACTAGAAATTAAAGAACAAAAGCATAGCTTTCATAATGGCACAGGGCTAAAAATAAGCTCTAGAACTTTGAAAAATGAGATGATCACAACTCCACCATACCTATCGATTCTCACAATAAATGTGATTGGCTGGAATTTAAAGATGCACAGTTCTGGCTGACTGGATACAAAAGTTCATGCCCAGTATTTATGGTCTCCAAGAAACACACCTTACCTCAAAGAATAAAACAAGGCAGGGTGAAAAGATGGAAAACATTAATCCAGGCAAATAGAAAATCAGAAAAAAAGCAGAGATTGTAATCTTATTTGCAGATATAATTAGATTTAAACCATCACAAATAAGAAGAAACAAGGATGGACATTACATACTGGTCCAGGGAAACACACAACTTGAAGAGATTTCAATAATTAACATTTACGTACACTGTGTGAACTCTTCTCAGTATAAACAAACCCTACAAGATATGAACAATATGAGTTTAAGAAATTGAAGGAGGCATTTGAGGAGCTTCAAAATACAGTAGAGACCCTTGGTAACTGAGTAGGACATAGAGAAGAAAGAATTTCAGAAATTGAAGACAAGACTTTTGAACTATTCCTTCCAATCAGTCAAAGAGGCAGAAAAAGAGAACAAAAACAAAATATTCACTAAGAGAGTTATCTGATTATGTCAAAAGAGCAAACATCTGAATTATAGGGATTCCTGAAGAAGAGAATGGTCATAAAGGCACTGATACCCTACTGGGGATTTCAATACCTCTTTAATGGTACTGGACAAATCCTCCAAGCAGAAACTAAACAAAGAAATAGTGGACTTAAACACAAATTTAGACCAAATGAAATGAACAGACATATACAAAACATTTTATTCTAACAAAATGGAATATACTTTCTTCTCATCAGCCCATGGATTACCCTACAAGATCAATCATATCTCAGGGCACAATTCTAATCTCAACAAATTCAAAAGAATAGGAATTATTCCTTTTATCTTCTTAGACCATCATAGAATAAAAAGTTCAACTCAAAAGCAACAGAAATCTTCATATCCAAATAAAGTCATGGAAACTTAATAACTTATGCTGAACAATAGCTGAGTCAAAAATAAGATTAAGAAGGACTTCATTAGATTTCATGAAGAAAACGATAATAAAGTCATAAGCTAGCAAAATCTTAAGAGGAAAATGTATAGCATTAGACACCTTCATCAAGGAAACAGATAAGGGGAAAGTCAATAACCTAATATGCTATCTTAAATAGCTGGAAAAGGAAGAAAAATCCAATCTCATACTCAGCAGAAGAAAAGAAATAATGAAAATCAGAGCAGAATTAAATGAAATTAAAAATAAAAATCATTCAGAAAAAACAAAACAAAATAAAAATATGGTTCTTTGCAAAGATTAATACAATCAATAAACCCTTGGCCAGACTAACAAGAAACAGAAAAGTAAGATCTCTAATAACCTAAATCAGAAACAAAGAGAAATAACCACAGATACCACAGAAATACAAGAGATCCTTAACAGTTACTACAAAAAAATCTGTGCTCAGAAATATGAAAATGTAGAGGAAATGGATCAATACCTGGAATAACAACAGCTTCCTAAACTCAATGAGAAAGAATTAGAAATTTTGAACAGACCTATATTAAGCCCTGAAATTGCATCAACAATAAAAAATATTTCATAAAAGAAAATCCCTGGACCAGATGGTTTCACATGAGAATTCTACAAAATCTTCAAAGAGGAACTAGTACCTATTCTAAAACACAGGGAAGGAAAGAATCCTTCCAAAACATGTTGTATGAAGTAAATATCACCCTGATTCCAAAACCAGGAAAGGACCCAACAATAAAAGAAAAGTATAGGTCAATTTTAATGAATATTGATGCAAAATATTCAGTAAGATGCTAGTGAATAGAATACAATGGCACATCAAAAAAGTTATACATCATGATCAAGTAGGATTTATCACAGGGGTGTAAGTTTGGTTCAAAATACATAAATCCATAAATATTATTCATAAATAAAATAAAAAACAACGATCATATGATTTGCTCAATCAATGCAGAAAAGGCCTTTGACAATATCCAGCATCCTTTTTTAATAAGAATGCTTAAGAAAATAGTTTTTTGGTGGGACATTTTTTAAACTGATTAAGTCCATCTACAACAAGCCCACAGCCAATATCATAATGGATGGAGTAAAACTTAAAGCATTCCCATTCAGAACTGGAACTAGACAAAGATGCCCACTATTGCCCACTCAGAACTAGAACCAGACAAAGATGCCCATTATTTGATATAGTGCTGGAAGTCCTAGCCATTACAATCAGGCAAGAGAAGGAAATTCAGGGTATTCAAATGGAGACAAATGAAGTCAAACTCTCCCTCTTTGTGTATGACATGATCTTATACCTAGAAAACCCCAAGGACTTAACTACAAAGCTCTTAAAAGTGATTGAGCAATATAGCAGGATCTCAGGATACAAAATCAATGCCCACAAATCAGTAGCCTTCATATATACCAATAACAGTCAAACTGAGAATAAAATCAAAGATTCTATACCTTTTACAGTAGCTCAAAGAAGATGAAATATGTGGGAATATAGCTAACAAAGGATGTGAAAGATCTCTATAAAGAGAACTATGAAATCTTGAGAAAAGAAATAGCAGAAAACATTAACAAATGTTTTTGGAAGAACATGGAAGAACATACCATGCTCGTAGCTGGGAAGAATCAACATTGTTAAAATGTTTACCCTACATTGTAAAGCAATCTATAGATTTAATACAATCTGCATGAAAGCACCAACCTCATACTTTGAAGAACTTAAAAAAATAGTATTTAATTTCATATGGAACCAGAAAAAACTCAAATGACCAATATAATTTTTAGAAATAAAAACAAATCTGGAGGTATCACATTACCAGACTTCGGGTTATACTACTAGTTTATAGGAATCAAAACAGCATAGTACTGGCACAAAAATAGAGATATAGATTTATGAAATACAATATAGAATCTGGAGATGAACCCAAACACATATCACCATTTGATCTTGATTAACCAAACAAAAGCATGACTGGGGAAAAGAATCCCTATTTAATAAATGGTGCTGGGAAAACTGGTTAGCCACATGTAGAAGACTGAAACTAGACCCACACCTCTCATCATTGACAAAAATTGACTGTGGCTAAATAAAAAATGTAAATTTATGACATGAGACAATAAAAATTCTAGTAGACATTGTGGGGAAAACACTTGACAATATTGGTCTGGGAAAAGATTTTATGAAGAATACCCTCTGACAATTGCAGCAACAACAAAAATAAATAAATGGGACCCAATTAAGCTAAAACCCTTCTGCACAGCTAAGAATAACACCTCTAAAGCAAACAGCCTTCAGAATGGGAGAAGATTTTTGCATGTTACAAATCTGACAAAGGTTCAATAACTAGAATCTACAGAGAATTCTATCAATAAGAAAAGAGAAATCCCCAAGAGACATGGAGATTTGCTGGGCAAGAAACATGAACAGAAACATCTCTGAAGATAAAAGACAAATGGCCAACAAACACATGAAAAAAATGCTCATTGTCTCTAATCATGAGAGAAATGCAAGTCAAAACCACTCGGACATATCGCCTAACCCTGTGAGATTAGCCCACATCACAAAGTCCCAAAGTTGCAGGTGCTGACATTCATGTGGAAAGAGTGGAACGTTTTTACACTGTTGTGGGACAACAAACTAATACAGTCTCTTTGGACAGAAGTATAAAGAATTCTCAAAGAACCCAAATTAGATCTCCCATTTGACCCCTCAATCCCACCACTAGGCATCTATCCAGAAGAAAAATAATAATTTTGTCATAAAGACATTTGGATTAGATTGTTTATTGCAGCTCAATTTACAATTTCCAATATGTCAAAACAACCTAAATGCTCATCAATTTAGTAATGGATTAACAAACTGTGGTATTTGTACGCCATGGAATACTATTAAGCCATAAAAAGATGACTTTACTTCTTTTGTATTACCCTAAATGCAGTTGGAACACATTTTCTTAGTAAAGTACCACAAGATTGGAAAAGCAACTATCTAATGTACTCAGTACTAATATGAAGTCAGTAGATCTAATTCATGCCCACATGGGGTAAAACTCAAATGAAGTTGTGGGGTGGGAGAATGAAGGAGTGGGGAGAGGAGAGAAGGAGGATTGATGTGCTCCCACTTAATGGGTACAATGAAGGGGTGTATGGCACACCTTTTGGGTGCAGGATGCAACTACAAGATGGACTCTACCTAACAAATTCAAATATTATGACGTGGTTGTTGTATCCTCACATTAACCTGAAATTTAAAAAAAATTTCATTAATTAATTAATTGATTGATTTATTCATACTTACTGAGTACCTGATATATGCTAAGTCTTTGATTCTAGTCAAATTGAAAAAATAGAATTTATATTACCACTTCAAACAGACACTGAGAGCCAATCTATTGATAAAAAAATGGAAGAACTTCCATTATTTGAAAGGAAAATGAAGTTGCATCCTCCAAAGTACTTAGTGCTCTGAGGCTGCTACTTGAATAAAGGCAGTCCTGTCAATCTGAAAGGAATTTGGAAGCTACTTATTCTTCTATCTCTGTCTGCTTTCAGGTTAGGCTGAGTTATTGTAAAGCTGGGCAGCTGTCCATCATCAATAAGACACTTATCTGTGTCCACTCAGGAAGAACATGCAGCTCAGGGATGCTGAATCGCTGAACAGTATCTGTGAGATTTTGTTCCTCCAGTAGAGTGGCTATACTGCGTCAGAGAACAAAAGAGTCTATGTGATATTACTTGAGGGAATTATAATTTTTAACATATTTTAGTTGGGTCAGTGAATCAGAGGGCCTCACTGTGGGTTGTAGAGGCTCTCCCTCTAGCAGAGTGGCTCTGGAAAAACGCCGTTCACCCAGGCATTAGAGGGTGTGTCACTGGAGGCTGTCCTGCTTTCCTGAAGTCAAGATTCACCTTCTGTTTTACTTAGTACTTCTAAGCATGTCCACTTGCTTTTGTATTAGTAAATCATAGTAAACACCCTTGCTTTATAATATCTTTCTGATAAATCCAATAGCTGACATCTGTATTTATTTGAGTTTTGTTTTCCTGATCGTTCTTTATTTCTTTTTGTGTCTCATTTTCATTCAGGGTATTTTGCTCACAGTCCTCGAAAAATAATTTATGAGGATCCTCCACAACTGAGAATTATGGTGTCTTAGTTTGGTCTACTATAACAAATTACCATAGACAGTGGCATTGAACAACAGACATTTGTTTCTCAGAGTTCTGGAGGCTGAGAATTCCACTATCAAGGTGCTGGCAGATTTGGTGTCTGGTGATAGTCATCTTCTTGGCTTGCAGAATAACATTCTCTCACTGCACCTTCACATGGAAAAGAGAAAGAAATCATCTTTTATTTCTTATGTCCCAAGGCCCTGGTCCCAAATACCATCACTATGAGGATTAAGGATTTTACATATGAATCTGGGAGAGACACAGGCATTTAGTTCATACCAGATGGTGCTTTCCTCTGGGCGGAGTGAGAGTTGACTTCTGTTTTAGACTGTTTGGGCTGCTATAACAAAATACCTTAGACTGTGTGTAGCTTATAAACAGAAATTTATTCCTCAAAGTTCTGGAAGCTAAGAAGTCCAAGATCAAGGTTCAGAGAGATTTGGTGTCCTGTGAGGGACTTTTTCTCATATAGAGTATCTTCCCGTTATGTCCTCACGTGGTAGAAGACACTAGCTAACTCTCTGAGGTCTCTTATAAGAGCATTAATCCCATTCACAAGGGATTTGTGACCTAATCACCTCCCCAAAGCACCATCTTCTGAAACTTTCACCTTGAAGGGTAGAATTTTAACATATGTGTTTTTAGGGAGATCATAGCAATTTCTACCAGGTGCTTAGGGCACTCACAGACAGATGCCACTTTAAACCACGTTTACAGTTTGACTCCCCTGGATCGTGTAGCATA
The DNA here is from genome assembly GCF_027406575.1 of Nycticebus coucang. Taxonomy (NCBI): domain Eukaryota; kingdom Metazoa; phylum Chordata; class Mammalia; order Primates; family Lorisidae; genus Nycticebus; species Nycticebus coucang. Next base: position 28,812,531 of record NC_069785.1, on the reverse strand, counting down.
CGTGTACATGAACTGTAAACTTGTGCATGGTTTGGACTGTGGCCATTATTTTTCAGTGATTTTTTAAAATTGCATCTGTCACAGACCTATATTTCCTGTATCTCTATGATATAAGCATAATTCCTTGGTATCTTGGTTTTTGTAAGCCACTGAATTTTGAGGATGTTCATATAACTTAAGCTAAGCTGATTGACAGACTTCCTCCATAAAGAGAAAATTGTTATACAAAGATGTTTGCTCAAGCATTTTTACCTTTCACCATTTTACAATAATGCAAAAGAAATTTGGTTAAATTATCAAGGAATTTTAAAATAAATCATTCATCAACAGGATCAAACACTTAGCATTCATTAAAAATTATACATTGGAAGGATATTTAATTATGATCATGATATGTTATTAATCAAAAAACACTTTACCAGGTAGTATGTATCAAATAATTCTATCTGTATAAAAAGCAAGTAAAGCAAATGTACATTTCATACATTTTTTTCAAATGTACAATAGTCATGCATGACTTTTATATTCAGAAATAAAATATTATTTAAATATTATCTTCTTTCTAATGTCCCCCTTAATTTTCCCAGGTAAAACTTAGTATTCTTTCTCCTCCGAATACATGCTGGTTTTTATCACTTTGTTTAGTAATAGGATTTTATTTTTGCCTATCAATGTCCTTTCTTAAACAATGAAACCTGTACCTATTTGATAAAGTTATTAGGAGAATCAAAAGAGACTAGTCATATAGAAAAATGGGCATAAAGCCTTATAGTAAGCACTGTTATCTGTTTTTATGATCCTATTTTGTGTTTTGACATTTTTATAAAAAGATACCCTTTTTTTTTTTTTTTTTTTGTAGAGACAGAGTCTCACTTTACAGCCTTCGGTAGAGTGCCATGATGTCACAGGACTCACAGCAACCTCTAACTCTCGGGCTTACGTGATTCTCTTGCCTCAGCCTCCCAAGCAGCTGGGACTACAGGCGCCCGCCACAACGCCTGGCTATTTACACTTTTTGATGTTTTGGCACAAGTTGAGTGGAAGAATGATTTTCTTGGTCATCACTCATCCCTACTGCTCCTGGAAGGTTGTCATCTCTTGCATGTGAGTCCCCATCTTTTCATGTGGGGTTTCAGAGCCCAGATTCTTGAATAAACACTTGCCATACCCGTTCTCTTTTTTTTTTTTTTGTAGAGACAGAGTCTCACTGTACCGCCCTCGGGTAGAGTGCCGTGGCGTCACACGGCTCACAGCAACCTCTAACTCTTGGGCTTACGCGATTCTCTTGCCTCAGCCTCCCGAGCAGCTGGGACTACAGGCGCCCGCCACAACGTCCGGCTATTTTTTTGTTGCAGTTTGGCCGGGGCTGGGTTTGAACCCGCCACCCTCGGCATATGGGGCCGGCACCCTACTCACTGAGCCACAGGCGCCGCCCCATACCCGTTCTCAATATGCTCCACTGGAAGGAGCATGATTAACATATAATTTTTAGGAGATAAATAAAAAGCAACATTTTTTTCTTTAATAGAGTGTTAAAAATTTATTCCATGAAGGTAGATTTTTTTTCTTGCCAGCAGATTACTTTGCTTCTCATTCATAGATAGTGGATAATTGAAGTCTACAAACACATTTTCAATTCAGAAAACTTCCATCACCCAGTCCAAAGAGTGTTAATCAATGCTTCTTTCTTCATTCAAAGGAAAGGCTCTCCATGGTCTTCCTCAGTTAATGCTGAAGGCCTGATTTGGCAATGGGCCACCTTTGGAGCAGGAGCTATGTTTGTTTTTCCCTGTCACCTTCACACATGCCTCACTGGGTCCTTTTTAGATACCACTGGGCTTGAGGACTGAGAGGGAAGAAGAAGCCAAGGAATGGAATAAAAAGTTCCTGATATGTTGGCTACCAGTATCTTGTCTTCTTGGGCTTTGCACTCTCTGGCTTGGCACAGGTATAAAATGAATGCTTTGCTGTTGGGTGCTGTTTAGCTCCTCTGGGCTTCCTCAGACCACCTCCTATAACTTGGATGAGGCCTTTTGTCTAGCCTTTTGTCCACCCTCTGCTTCTCTGTAGTCACATAGGCTCTTGAGGGTGGAGTTCCTGCCCCCTTCCTATGTATCCACTTGGGCTAGGCCAACTCTATTTGACCCACATTTGTTCCTTGGGAAAGATTCATATACAACTGGCTTCTACAAGGGTGTTAATGCATTTATTAGCAATTGGAGACATGTCTTTGTGTCCCCCCAACTATATTCTATATTGGGCTCTAACAGTGGCTCATCTAAAGGTCTGTCCTTATTAGGTATGAAATGAGAGACATGAAGCCCCTCAGCCTTTTCTGTCTTGGAGGTTCAGGCTCACAACTTAGATTTCCCCAAATCTCCTCCTGGAAATTCTTCTTTGTGCTCTAACCCCCTTTTATATTCTTAGTCTAGTAGAGGGCTCCCAAAGTGGTAGAGCTATTTGTTGTAAATTTCCTTGTGAATTCTGCATTTTGGCTTGGCACTTCCCTTGGAGATGCCAAGGTGATTGTGCCTTGAGGGATGAATGGACATTTCAGTGCTGATGTCTATATACTAAGTTTTTAAGGAGATGGTGCTTGGCCAGTACTTGGAAAGCAGATAGGAGGAAGGTGGCATACTTTGTGGCTGAAAGCACATATTTTAGAGCTCAGATAAGCTCTTCCACTGACTAGCTATAATTTGGGGCAAGTAAATCAACTTTAGGTTTATCTGTAAAATAGGATAATAGTACCTGTGTGATAGTCTGTTGTGAGTATTAAATGAGATAATTCATGTAAAGAATTTAGTATAGTGTCTGGGATATGGCATGACCATAAGCCAATTAATAAATATTATTGAAATAGCGTGATCATGCCCTGTGGCTTTAAGGTTGTTCAGACATTACTCGAAAGGCTCTCTGCCTCCATAAAAAGCCACAGTCTCCTCATAATTTTTTTCTGGTACCATTACACAGAGTGAAAGGCTATATCCACTTTTCAGCCTGAGGTAACACTGGGAACTTGGTTCAGGCAGAGTCTGAGACCAGCCTTGCTTATCTTATGACCCTTACCTCCCTGGAAACACACATTCCTGTATGAGTCTGTCCCTGCCTTCCCACCAGCTGTAACCCCACTTAATTCCCTTCTCAGCCTTGATGCTGAAATGACCTTGAATAACTTTTCCACTCTGCCTTTTTCTGCATTGTGTCTCACCATCTAATACAATGCCTCATTGATTTGACTAAGATGACAGCTTTGTCATTTGGAAAAATTTTTTTACATGTTTCTATAATGCTTTTTCTAAAGCACAAAGTGATTTTGTCATTAAATCCTGAATGCTCTCTTTAGGTTCATTTTAAGATGGCTTTCCCAGAGCCTGATGAAAGTCTTCAAAATGACTTCTGACAACTATCAAATAACAATGGCATTCTTGCCACCATGTTGTTTCTAATCTACGAGAAAATGATGACAGGCCTGCAAGAGAAAAGGTAACTGCTTTCAGCAGAGAATTGCTAATTTTTTCAGGTTATCAAAACTTCCCAAATCAGCAGTTTAATATGTTTTTCAAGATTTGGACTATCCAACTTTTTTCATATACCTTGGAGAGTGTACGTGTATGTGAGGGGCCCAGTAGTTTCTCATCTCCAAATAATATGGCTGAACATCTGTTGACACTTAATTGGGACACCCTCTATGTAGTTCACTGGTTTGGCAGGGTGACTCATTTTCACATTAAAATGATTTTTACATCTGATGGTTACCAGATGTGATGGTGTGCTTTTATCTTAAGCATCTGAGAAAATGTCTTAAAGCTATCGCTTCCCTTCAACTTTAGCTGCTAGAAATATACAAAATTTTAAATTTTACTGATGCATTAAAAGATACATTTAAGATTAGTATCATTGTAATTAGTATCATTGTAATAGACCAAGTTATTTGTAATTTTTATTTCTAATGTTCTCTCTAGTTTTTTACTGATGCTGTGAAGAAAGAACCTGGACATCTGAGTGCATTGCCCGTGTCTCTGACATCTGGCTTGGAATAATCTAATAATAAAACGTAGGCTCTGTTGGCACTACCACCTTAATAGAATGTTATAGAGGAAGTAAAATAAGATGGAATATTACCATTTTATATAGGCTGGCACATCTTTTATCAGTGAATGCCATTATTCATCTAAAAAATGTTTGCCTCCGTTTCGTGTTAATTATGAGAAATGATGCTTAAAAGTCCATAATATGTTGGTAATATGGTTTGATTCAGTGAAGAATCTAAGGTTTTACCCTTCCATTTGTGTCTCCCAGGCGTGTGGGTTTCTGAAAATGGAAGAGAAGCAAAACAAAGGGCTGCAAAATTAGACAGGAGGTAACAGTACTTAGTGACTTTTCTTTCAAGATGATAATACTCAGAATGATTGAAAATGTTTCTCTGTTAATCCATTCCTGGGTTGGTGGGCATTTAGGCTGTTTCCACATTTTGGCAATGGTAAATTGAGCTGCCATAAACAGTCTAGTACAAGTGTCCTTATGATAAAAGGATTTTTTTCCTTCTGGGTAGATGCCCAGTAATGGGATTGCAGGATCGAATGGGAGGTCTAGGTTGAGTGCTTTGAGGTTTCTCCATACTTCCTTCCAGAAAGGTTGTACTAGTTTGCAGTCCCACCAGCAGTGTAAAAGTGTTCCCTTCTCTCCACATCCACGCCAGCATCTGCAGTTTTGAGATTTTGTGATGTGGGCCATTCTCACTGGGGTTAGATGATATCTCAGGGTTGTTTTGATTTGCATTTCTCTAATATATAGAGATGATGAACATTTTTTCATATGTTTGTTAGCCATTCGTCTGTCATCTTTAGAGAAAGTTCTATTCATGTCTCTTGCCCATTGATATAAGGGATTGTTGGCTTTTTTCATGTGGATTAATTTGAGTTCTCTATAGATCCTGGTTATCAAGCTTTTGTCTGATTGAAAATATGCAAATATCCTGGTATATGTATACCATGGAATACTATTCAGCTATTAAAAAAAATGGAGACTTTACATCCTTCGTATTAACCTGGATGGAAGTGGAAGACATTATTCTTAGTAAAGCATCACAAGAATGGAGAAGCATGAATCCTATGTACTCAATCTTGATATGAGGACAATTAATAACAATTAAGTTTATGGGGGGGGAAGCAGAAAGAGGGATAGAGGGAGGAGGGTGGGGCCTTAGTGTGTGTCACACTTTATGGGGGCAAGACATGATTGCAAGAGGGACTTTACCTAACAATTGCAATCAGTGTAACTGGCTTATTGTACCCTCAATGAATCCCCAACAATAAAAAAAAAAAAAAAAAAAAAAAAAAAAAAAGAAAATGTTTCTCTGTGATTGTGCTTCATCTTGATGGGCTTAGGTGTAGTTTTCTTTGTATTTATCCTGCTCGAGTTTCACGCTACTTTTTAAATCTTGACATAGTTTCTTCATTTTTCATAAAAATTCTGGATATTATCTTCTCAAATATTAAAACTACTTTTGCCTTCTAGGTCTCAAATTATGTTCATGCAATACCTTTTTTTTTTTGCAGTTCTTGGTCGGGGTTGGGTTTGAACCTGCCACCTCTGGCCTATGGGGCCAGCACCCTCTTCCTTTGAGCCTCAGGCGCCGCCCCATACAATACCTTTTCACTGTGTCTCATTGGTCCCTTCCTCTTTTTTCTATAATTTCCAATCCCTTTTCTTTGTGTGCTTTAATATATCTATATCAATATCTATCTATCTACATATATATAATATTTCATTGATCTTTTCTTCAGCTGTGTTCAGTTTGATGGAAATGAGCCTTTTTCTAAGTATTTGTTTATTCAGGAAATATGGAGAAACAACTGAAATCAGGCATTAGGGAGTGTATTAATGAACAAAACAGACAAAAATTCAACCCTTGTAAAACATATCAGTGGAAGGACACAATATAAACCAAAACATAATAAGTAAGCATTTTATGAAGTATTTTAGCAAGTGTTAAGTACTGTGAAAAAAAATAGAGCAGGTTATTTGTGGCAGGTCAGGTCTCATCAGGAAGGTGACATTCGGGCAATGTCAATTTGACCTTGAAAGAGATGATAGAGTGAGTCACAAGGACACAAACGCTGTGGAGACCATGTGTTTTACCAGGATCACTCTGATTGCTGTTGAGAAGAGATTGTAGAGGGGATCTGGGGTCAAGAGACCAATGAGGGGCTGCAGAAATGGCTCTGCCTCTGACCAGGGTGGTAGCAGAGGAGGTGATGAGAAGAGATTGGAGTCGAGAAATATTTTGATTGATTGTAGAACCGACAAGACGTGGCAGTTGACTAGACACAGACGTGATGTGACAATGAATTGCCACGGTCGATTCCAAGCTTTTTGCCAGTAGCTGAGATGGGGAAGAGGTGTGAAGCAAAGCCAGGAGTTCAGTTTAGGCATAGTTATAAAACATACAAATGCCAATGTAATTAGGCAAAGCACAACATTCCCAACCACTTTACCCAGTTTTACTAATTGATCATAGTGATTTTTTCACGTACTGTTTATTGTCTATTTTCCTGTTAGAAAGTGAGTTACAAGAAAGCAGGGATCTTTTCCAACAGGTGTTATATCACCAGATCCTAGAATATTTCTTTGCAAAACACATGCTTTATAAATATTTGTTGAAGGAATTCATGAATGCATATGTTTTTCCAAATTTGCAAAGTGAGCAGATTGATACTTGCCCTGCTGAATGAGTCAGGATAGTTGTAAGGGTTGAATAAGATGTAAAAACATAAGTGCATACAGACATAAGTGCCTCTAAGAGTCTGTGAGTTTTAAATTTAATATTGATGTCTACATGGCTTAAAAAGCAGGCTAAAACAGTGACTAAAAGCAGGTCTTGGAGCCACAGAGAACTTGGTTTGAATCACAGTGAAGATATTTTCTTTCTTTTTTTTTTTTTATTAAATCATAGCTTTGTACATTAATGCAATCATGGGGCACCATACACTGGTTTTATAGACCGTTTGACACATTTTCATCACACTGGTTAACATAGCCTTCCTGGCATTTTCTTAGTCATTGTGTTAAGACATTTACACTTTACATTTACTAAGTTTCACACATACCCAATTGTGGTATATGTACACCATGGAATATTATACAGCCTTAAAGATATTTTCTAATTAAATGACTTTGGGAAATTTATTTAATTTCTCTGTGCCTCCATTTCTTCTGTAACTTGAGAATAATAATATCCTGATAGGTATGCTATGAATAGTCAATTAAATTATGCTCATAAAGGTGCGGGGGAGGCAGTATGTGCTGAACTCATTATTATTAGTATTGTCTCCTGGTTGATACACCTACCTGTGATATTTATAATGTTTTGTAAAAGCCCCATTTGATATCTCGTATACAGACCTCATGTCCTGCCCATTGCATTTTTTCCTATCCAATAGACTTTCCCCTTTATCAGAATTCTTATTCCAAAATACACTCCAGATCACACAATTTGGGATGATGGAATCTTTTAAGGACTAAAGAGTAATGGGAGGGATAGTTAGAAAAGTAGCCAGGTATGTTAGGCACTAGAATTGAGCAAAAGTCAATTACCTGGCTTTAAACTCAGGTGTAGGGACTTTTTATGTCAAAGCCAGTAAATATCCTGGGATTCTTGTCCTAAAGAAAATGGAGTCCCAGAGGTGAAGTTCCATCGTTTTTGTTTTACATAATTACAGATGGGAAAATCAGTAAGGTGACATAATGACACTGAAGGGGTTAACACCACAGCAGTATTCTCCCGTGATTGTTTACATGGCGACCCTTCCCGTGCTTATTCTCAGAAGGCTGTTTGCACTTTGTCTCACGCCCCTGTAATGAGTTAGTGGTAAAGACTGCGTGAAAAGAGGAGTGAGACCAGGAAGTGAAGGTTGATACACTTCCACAGACTCATCCAGCCCAGAGCCTGGATCTTTCCCCCTGGGAGCCTGCCTGGAGGCCTATTTCTGGAGGGTAAGCTACAGACCATCAGCCACAGCTGTACTAATGACTAACAACCACGTCCAGCACCACCTTTGTCCTTTGATAAGAAATTATTTTTAGTTTAAAGTTTAGGGTAGTAAAATCACACACAATGTACCTATAAATGAAGCAGTAGTAAAGCTAATTTGACCCACAAAAATTTGATGGACATGGACGAATACCACAAATGCTACTTGGTACATTTTAAGGAGTTCTCCGTAAGGAGCTTTAGAATTTAACAAAAAAGTGTTCCTGCAGTTGGTATTCTGGGGAACTCCCTAGCGTGATTCTAAACAATTCTGAGCTGCCGAGGAAGACAATATAGAAGCTGGGATGATGAGGCTGTTGGCGGAGGCTGGCTCTGGGGCTGGTGGTCTGACTGTCTCTCAGGCTCTGAAGTAATGAAGCTGTCTAGACACACTACAGCCAGTGGTTTTTCTTTTAATGCAGCACTTGCAGAATGATACAACAGTTGGTATCATAGGAACAGTGACAAAGTTCCTATCCTGAAATGCTGAGTGGGGTGTGGGGGGAATAGGACAAATGCCAGCTTGCCATGTGCTTAGTAAAGTTAAAAAAAACCTTGACAGGGAATATAGAGATATAAGGTAACTGAAGGAGAAAATTTTACCTTCTGAATTTTTTTACTTGTCTTAGGACAGGTACTCAGTGCGACTTGCATGAAATAGATGAAGGAATAGCAGCTGTCTCGGCTACATAATCGGGTGCTGTAATTCACCTGTCCTTTCTGTGCCTCTTCCTTCCTCCTACCTACCCCATCTTACATGTCTTCTTTGGAAGACCAAGGCAAATCGTATGGGAGCCATTAACTTGGATGCAGAGATAGTTGACAGTATGGCCTTTCTGCTATTTACTTGAAACAGTGATGACTGACTTTGGGGGGTTGCTTGAGTTTAAGTTGTTTAGCTGAAAAAGACAAAATGATCACCATACAGGCTCAAAAGAGCTGAATGTGGTCCATCTGGGATCAAAGCCCCGTGGACGTGCTGAGAGTTCTGTGAACCCCCTGAAATTGTACATCACATTTCAACGTATGGGTATGCTTGAACTTTTCTGGGGCTTTTTCAGCTTTTACTATGTTTTCAAATGTGTTCATGAACCTGTAACAGTTAATGACTCATGTTTGCATACCCTACATAGTCCTTTCTGCCTATTCAAATCCTACGCCTCTTCAAAATCAAATCTCATTGTCATGAACCTTCCCTAATTATTCTGACTCACAATGAGTATTTCCATCTCAGAACTTTAATGAAAGTGTCACAGCTGTATGAGGTGACCCAAGAGAGGTTTTTGATGAGTGAGGGAAATGAGAAGGGCACACAGTGTGGTTAGGAAGTGGTGCTGGAGCTGAGGGCAGAGGAGAAGGCAGCAAGAAAATGGGCAGAGAGGGACAGGGAGGAGGAGATGCTGAATATACGTTGTCAACTGATGATTAGAGTTAATGTGACTTATGGTGGTTTGAAGGAAATTTTCAGATAACCATTATGATGATGGTGCCTTCACATGGCCATATAAAAACTAGGGCAATAGAGTGACAATATGACCCAGAATTCTTTGTGAGGATCCTGGCTACTCAGGGTAACAACTCCCCCTGAAATTGAGAATATTCAATTGAGAAATTGACCACTTTCTTTTAGGTATATAGTTTCTGTTAGGTAAATGTCTAGGTCCTACTCCTAAGATTCTGAATTATTTCACTGAATGGGGCTGAGTTTAATAAAAAGTCAATGTTGAGAACATCCCTTAAAAGGCCATCAAAAGAACACTAGCAGGGTGTTAAAAAGATAATATCTAATGTTGACAAGGGCAAAGGATATGGATACTCACACACTTTTGTGCAGACTTTAAATCACTATGAACTTCCTAGAAGGCTGTTTGATAGCACATTTCAAACACTTCAAAATCTTAAATATTTTCCCCAGAAATTTCACTTAAAGAGATGAAAGAAACCACCTAGTGTGGTGGCTCACATTTGTAATCTCATCATTTTGGAAGACTGAAGGGGGAGGATCACTTGAGGCCAGAAGTTCAAGACCAGCCTGAGTAACATAGGAGACCCCTGTCTCCACAAAAAACTTAAAAATTAGGCAAGTGTCATGCCATGTGCCTATAGTCCTAGCTACTTGGGAGGCTGAGGTATGAGGGTCACTTGAGCACAGAAGTTTGAAATTACAGTGAGCTATGATTGGGCCACTGCACCCCAGCTTGGGTGGTAGTGGAAGACTTCTCTCTCTTACGAAATGGTATACAGACCAAGATTTTAAACAAGACTCTCTTCAGAGCATTTCTATTATAGAGTAATTGAAAACAATTTAAAAGTTTGGCAATAGGGGATTGGTTAAATTAATTTTTATCAGTTCTTTTTATAATTATATACAATGAATAGAGATGATAGAGCAAACTGCTTAACGAATATGAAAGTATTTGATATACAATGAGAAAAGCAAGTACAAAATATTATAATATGTATAGTACCTGCATTAAAGAAAGAATTAGAAAAACACCTAACAAAGCATTTAACTGTATCGCTGTTAAATAAAATTGCAGATGCTTTTCAAAGTTTTCTTTTTTGTTGCTTGGATTTCGTAAACATCTTTACATATATTGTTTTGATATAGAAAAGTTATAATTTTAACAAGAATGTTGGCAAAGGAATGCAGGCATTTTTGGAAAGATAAATACTTTTCTGCATGAGACATCTTCCAAAGAGAAGAAATGAGAAATCCCCACTAGGTTGAATATCGGGCAATGAGGGAAGTTGAAAAACACATCGATCCATGAATGGATTAATAAATTGTGGTATATGTACACCATGGAATAGTATGTAGCCTTAAAGAAAGATGGAAACTTTACCTTTTTCATGTTTACATGGATGGAGCTGGAACATATTCTTCTTAGTAAAGTACCTCAAGAATGGAAGAAAAAGTAATCAATGTACTCAGCCCTACTATGAAACTAATTTATGGCTTTCATATGAAAGCTAGAACTCAGTTATAACCTAAGAATGGGGGAAGGGAGAAAGGGAGGGGAGGGAGGGGGAAAAGGAGGGGAGGGAGGGTGATTGGTGGGATTATACCTGCGATGCATCTTACAAGGGTACATGTGAAACTTACTAAATGTAGAATATAAATGTCTTAACATAATAACTAAGAAAATGCCAGGAAGGCTATCTTAACCGGTGTGAAGAAAATGTGTCAAACTGTTTATAAAGCCAGTGTATGGTGCCCCATGATCGCATTAATGTACACAGCTATGATTTAATATTAATTAAAAAAAATAAAAAAAGAAAAGAAAAACACACGGCACGTTAAACTCCTCCTTTATCAAACTCCCCAGGAAGCTCTGATGTAGACAGAGCGTTTGAGAATTCTCAGGGGAGGGTTTAGTCTTGTGGCATCTTTGTGGTCTTAGTTAATGTTACTCCCTTTCCTAAATCTCTTATGTTTTCAGATGTAGTCTCACAGAACCTCAGGTAATGCAGGTTTATTTTAAGGAATGAAGGGAAAGTAAGGCTCAAAACCGTGTGGTTTAAAGTTCAATGGTAACTACACCATCAGGCCTTATGGACAATAGAAAGTCATCAGGAAAACGAGCATCGAGAGTGGCCAGGGGGCCACCCTCTGAAGCAGGTGTGTGAGTCCCCTACGCTCCATGGAAGCCACCACGTGCTCACTTCACCTTTTAAATTCGGTAGCTTCTGTGTCTGAATGTCTTCTCTCCCTCTGGGTGTCCTGTGCCCTATTTGCTTCTGTTTTTTTCTCTCCTCCTATCTTTCTCCTCCTGCTTCTTCTACTGACTCCCTCCTTACCATTGAGTGCTGAATCCTGGGCAGAGTCCCCTTGCCAGACTCTTGTATAACATACACTGCTAAGAGCCATCTGTCTGTGGGCCAGTCTTCCACCCAGGGTCCAGTCCTCTGTGGCCAGGACCTTGGGGCCATATGTTATAGAGCATGGGCTACGCTGAAGAAACCACCCATTTGTTCATTCAATTAAGTGTCATTGAGCAATTACTGTGTGCCAGGGACTGTCTTTTCTGGAAGCAGTTGTAGCTCTGGAAAGCCCTCACAACATTTTGGAACTTTCTCTGACTTTTCCTTGTTTTCCAGGTTCAGCTTTTAGACAGTAGCAAGAGTGACCTATTGACTCAAGGAGGGTCAATGAGGAGAGGTGGGGCGCCAAGCTTTTTTTCAGAGCTCTCTCTTCCCTCTCTGCTGAACTGCTGCTCTGATTATCAACTGATTCCTCCCAGGGAGAGGCTGCTGGGCAACTTCCTGCTCATTTCCACAGCAGTCTCACTCGATCCTGGGAACAAATACTCCCACCGTGGTTCTTTCCTTCTGACACTTCAGTGGTTTGATTATGGAAGTAATTAAGAGATTTACTCCCTCTTGCCTAGCTTATTTAGTGTATTTTAATATCATAATGCAAATAAGGTTTAACTGCTTGTTTCTGTTCAGCAGCCTTGCATGGCCCTAGTTAGGAAGAGGGATGGGGCACAGCCTTCCTTCTGGGGCTGAGGGCTCCAACTTGGGGTGGGTGTGTGACAGATAGCTTGATGCAGGGAGATGCCAGCTGCGATGCAGGAGAAGGAAGTTGCCTGTGAAGAACAGACACAGTGTCCCCTCTCTACACTTACTTTCCCTATGGATTCCCTCCATGGAGAAGTGATACTCTTTTTTACATTATAGAAATTGGAGGTTCAGAATCAGGGTCTCATCATCACCTCTCAGCCAAGAATTTGTGCTTTTTGACGTTGGGACTTGGAATCTCACTAGCATGGCTTCTTGCTGCTCAGAGAGAAGAGACTATGGAACTTGTTTATTCTCTGAATTGGCACCACCTTTGGCTATGGTCCACACGGCCCCAGGAGACCTCCATGGACAGATTCCAGGGCCGAACTCCCTTTTCAGGAAAATAGAACATGTACACTTTCTTCTTACTTCCCTTTTAAACTCTGGGCTGGGAAATCTGTGGTCCATGCTCAGATGATTGCTTTACTAAGAAATGTGTAGCCAGGCACAAAAGTGAAAGAACCTACCTGAATTGTCTTCAGAGGAAAGGCTTCAGGAAGCAGGCAGAGAAAAAAAAAAAAAAAAGAATTCTTCTGTCCATGCCTAGGAAAGGACAAGTGTGGTGGATAAACAACATGAACATTTTTGTCTGAGAGTTCCAGATTCCATTCGTAGCTCCTCCATTTAGTACCTGCTAATATGAAGCACATTGCTTAATCCACCTGAGATTCAATTTTCTCATCTGTTAATGGGAATAATAATAATACCCCTCTTTTAGTTGAAGGGATTGTCTACTACATTGCCTAGCAGATGGTAGATGTGCAGTCAACATTAACCATTTTATTACACATAATAACACTAATTATTGGAATTCTTAACAATATCAGTTATCTTCATTTCTTTTGTTTACAGTGGGATAGTTTGAGGAATTTAATACTAGTTTATTTTATCCAGCTCCTCAAAAAAATTCTCCTTAAGGATTTCTACTGTAGAATAGTGTCAGTCCAGCAAATGCTGGCCACTGCATCTAAACTATCTCTAGAAACGCCTTTCTCTTTTTTTCATATCTCTAACTTAGGACTTATACGCACTGTGTACATTGTATAGATAGATCTGTTTATTGATGGATGGATTTTGTTTTCCTATACTGGATGCAAGCTCTAGAGGGCAATGGGATTTTAACTCTTTTATTCATTGCAATAACCATAGCTTTTATGTGACTTGGACTCAATAACTTGGAAAATAAATTTGTCAAATGAATGAACAAAAAATAAAAAATAAGAATACATGAATGAATGCCAGGCCTGAAATTAAGTACTGTGAATTAACAAAGGCAAATTTGATTGGCTGTTTCTCCTACTCTCTGTACTATTGTTACCATATGCTCAGCTGAAATTCCTCTTTTCTTTCTTTTTCTTTTCTTTTTAAGACCGGGTCTTACTATGTTGTCCTGGGTAGAGGGCTGTGGCATCACACCTCACAGCAACCTCAAACTCTTGGGGTTAAGTGATTCTCTTGCCTCAGCCTCCCAGATAGCTGGGACTACAGGTGCCTGCCACAAAGCCCACCTATTTTTTGTTGCAGTTGTCATTGTTGTTTTGCTGGCCCGGGCCAGGCTGGGCTTGAACTCACCAGCCTCAGTATATGTGGCTGGCGCCGTAACCACTGTGCTATGGGTGCCAAGCCAAATTCCTTTTTTCTGTTGAAGCTTTTCAAGACCTTCTAGCCTATGTGAGGATTACCTGATATGAATTTTCATTTTGTAATTAATTTAGGACTTACATCATAACTGTTTTATTGTCACTTACACTTTTATCCTATGTCCTATCACAGTACACAGCTCACAAGTTAGTGGAAGGGTAAGGGATAGTGTTATGGAGCTAAGCTAGATATGACCAGGGCAGATGTGGTTAGACTGTTTTGGACTGGTCTGGTCAGGCTGACCTAGGCTATTATGGGAAGGAAGCTGATTCAGATTTTACTGGTGGGTTGTGTCCAGACTTTGAGGGGGGCTATTTTGAGAAAAGAGTTGTTTAAAACCCTGAAAAACTTCTAAGAAGCAGTTGATACTCATCAAAGTTGTGTATAAAACCCAGAGGCTGTGCTTTCCACAGTGTTTGTGGCCACTGGGATGGGCCCCAGCTTGCTGTGCAGGTTGTTAATAAATACTTTATTTTTCTTACTAAAACTTTAAACGTTTTCTTCAATTATTTTGGAGACTATCCTGAGCCACATTGTAGCTCTAACATTTTGGGGAGCCAGCCAGAAGGAGATATGTTTCCCTGATTTATTTTCACTTCTTTTACCACTGAGGAAGTGTAGATAGTTGTAGGAGAGAAAGTGCCAGGGAGTCATCTGTTTTCTCTTTTATGGCTGGTTTAGACTGGGGCTCATAGTATGAGTGAGAACATAGGAGTGAGAATCTTTGGCACTACTGTGTCTTGGCACATTCTTAGCAAATTGCTCTTTTGATTTGCATTGTGTTCCAGGAGTTGGTCTCTTCCCTTCCATTTTTACTAGAAGGTGGTCAGAGAGGTGTGCCAGACATTGACTTGGTGGGGATAAAGAGATTCATTTGCTTTCTGTGAGAGGGCAAGCCTCTTATCCAGTCTCTCACAGTTGCCTTCTTGGTTAGCAATTTTAGACAGCTAGTGGCTGTCGAGAAAATTTGTCCTTCAACTTTGCCTTCTCCCCCTTTACATTGCGCTGGCCAACGGGGCAGCATTAGTTCATCATGACCTATAATCCCATCCATCTCCTTCTCCTTTTTCACTTTGTTCTTCCTTCCCAGCACTGGTCAGGTCTCCTTGCTGAGACTCCCACTTGCAAATGAGTTTCTTTGCCCCAGGTCCCACCTGAAGGGACCCACACAGGATCCCTGGAACATAAGCCAGAGTATAGTTCAGTTCACTCATAAGAGACTGTCCTCTTTCATAGATGTTTGAAGGAAACAGCAGACTTCTGGACTGGTCTGGGTCAGGATTGACTAAGACCCACCCCAAATAGCTCAACCACATCTGTCATCTGCCCTGTTCATTTCTAGCTAGCTACGTAACAGCAAGGATCTCTTCTTGTGAATTCTGGCTATATATATTTGCACATAATCATTGCTTAGTACATACTGGTTGGTTTACTTCTTTAGGAAAGCTGCTTAACAAATATTGTAAGAAGTCCTTCTTTTCAACTTCTGTGCAGAATTACTGCTTCAAATTCTATTACCTAATCATTTGGGTGGACCTTGAAGAACAAATCCCTTTCAAGATAGAATATTTTATAACCAGGAAACTTCACTTGTGTAGGAATTCATTTTAGGGATCATGAAACTGAAGGCCAAAGAACTTGCTGCTTTTTCGACATCTTGGAGCTAGTTAGAAGTTCATGATGACATTTTGGACTTGAGAGTTTGAAAAGGATGCAAGAATTGATGTTTTACATTAGCCCAGGGACATCTGCTGAAAAACCAAAACACAAAGACTTTTAGATGCTCCTGAGTGTAAAAAATATTCTCACAGACCTTCTAAACAAAGAATATTTCTGAAATGGTTCTTTTGAGTAATAGAAAGCTATTTTTAGAATTTGAAGCTGGAAGAGAATTTCAGAGCAGGGATATGAGTCATTCCGTGTTATTCTGGCTAATTAACTGCAACTCTGCTTGAGGGAAACTGACTATTGCTAAGTAATAAAAATAGATAAGGCACACAAAGAAAAGTGGGTAATTGTTATGAAACTTGAAAGCACTTTAGGAAAAGATCAATACAGGGAGGAAAATATCACAAAAAAGAAAATCTAGCCCCAACATATAAATACTCTAATATCCCTAACAGCCTACACTTAGAAATCAATAAAAGCAACTAAAACAAATAATATCTTTCTTTGCAATTCAGACATGTATTGCAATTGCATTTATTTCAAATCGATTAACTTATTAGTAGATTTCTATTTGGAGGCACTTAAAAATTGCTAAATCATGACAATTTCAAATGGACTAGGCAAATTTTACCCAGTAGATTAATGGGAACAAAAATTTAATCCTTTGAATTCTTTTGCATAGGGTAGTTCAATGGCACCAGTTATAGATCAGCCAATTAGAACTTCAAAGTGAGAAATCAGATGTGAAGATAAAAAGCAATTGTAGAGCTATGAATAACATTTAATATAGTTATTATTAGTCTATGGAGACTAAGAGTAAATTGAAGTGTGTACCAGGGGTGTCCAACCATTTGGCTTCCCTGGAACACATTGAAATAAGAGTTGTGTTGGGCCACACATTAGATACACAAACACTAACAAAAGCTGGTGAACAATAACAGAGGTCCATGTATAATTTTTGTAATCTCTACCGCCACAGATGAACAAAAACGTCCTCATACAATAATCCTAATTATGTAATGGCCCATTCAGAGAGACTTTTAAAATCGTCTAGCAGGTCCCAAGTTTGCGATCACTAATATAGAAAATATACATTCTTAAGTAACATATATTTAAAAGTGAAAAAGAGAGCAACATAAAAACAATATTTGCTATTGTTTTTTTTATTATTTATTTATTTATTTATTTATTTTTTTGTAGAGACAGAGTCTCACTGTACTGCCCTCAGGTAGAGTGCCGTGGCGTCACACGGCTCACAGCAACCTCTTAACTCTTGGGCTTACGCGATTCTCTTGCCTCAGCCTCCCGAGCAGCTGGGACTACAGGCGCCCGCCACAACGCCCGGCTATTTTTTGGTTGCAGTTTGGCCGGGGCTGGGTTTGAATCCGCCACCCTCGGCATATGGGGCTGGCGCCCTACTCACTGAGCCACAGGCGCCGCCC
Organism: Nycticebus coucang; assembly: GCF_027406575.1. NCBI lineage: Eukaryota > Metazoa > Chordata > Mammalia > Primates > Lorisidae > Nycticebus > Nycticebus coucang. The sequence continues at coordinate 28,795,179 of NC_069785.1, read as the reverse complement.
TATTATTATTTTTTTTTATTAAATCATAGCTGTGTACATCAATATGATCATGGGGCACCATACACTTGGTTCATAGACCATTTGACACATTTTCATCACATTAGTTGACATAGCCCTCCTGGCATTTTCTTAGTTACTTTGCTAAGACATTTACATTCCACATTTACCAAGCCTCACATATACCCTTGTAAGATGCACCACAGGTGTGATCCTTTCAATGCCCCTCCCTCTATCCACCTCCCCCCTCCCTCCCCACCCTTTCCCCCTTCCCCCTATTCTTAGGTTGTAACTGGGTTATAGATTTCATGTGAAGGTCCTAAATTAGTTTCATAGTAGGGGTGAGTACATTGGATACTTTTTCTTCCATTCTCGAGATACTTTACTGAGAAGAATATGTTCCAGCTCCATCCATGTAAACATGAAAGAGGTAAAGTCTCTATCTTTCTTCAAGGCTGCATAGTATTCCATGGTGTACATATACCACAATTTATTAATCCATTCGTGGATTGATGGGCATTTGGGTTTTTTCTATGACTTACCAATTATAGGGCTGCAATAAACATTCTGGTACAAATATCTTTGTTATGATGTGATTTTTGGTCTTCTGGGTATATGCCCAGCAGAGGAATTACAGGATTGAATGGCAGATCTATTTTTAGATCTCTAAGTGTTCTCCATATCTCTTTCCAAAAGGAATGTATTAATTTGCTTTCCCATCAGCAGTGCAAAAGTGTTCCCTTTTCTCCACATCCACACCAACATCTCTGGTCTTGGGATTTTGTGATATAGGCTAGTCTCACTGGAGTTAGATGATATCTCAAAGTAGTTTTGATTTGCATTTCTCTGATGATTAAAGATGATGAGCATTTTTTCATATGTCTGAAGGCCGTGCACCTGTCTTCTTCAGAGAAGTTTCTCTTCAAGTCCCTTGCCCAGCCTGCGATGGGATCCCTTGTTCTTTTCTTGCTAATGCATTTGAGTTCTCTGTGGATTCTGGTTATTAAACCTTTGTCAGAGACATAACCTGCAAATATCTTCTCCCATTCTGTGGGCTGTTTGCTTGCTTTACTGACTGTGTTCTTGGCTGTGCAGAAGCTTTTTAGTTTGATCAAGTCCCAATAGTGTATTTTTGAAGCTGCTTCAGTTGCCCGGGGGGTCCTTCTCATAAAAAACTCGCCCAACCCAATTTCTTCAAGGGTTTTCCCTGTACTCTCTTCTAGTATTTTTATAGTTTCATGTCTTAAGTTTAAATCTTTAATCCAGTGAGAGTCTATCTTGGTTAATGGTGAAAGGTGTGGGTCCAGTTTCAGTCTTCTACAGGTTGCCAGCCAGTTCACCCAGCACCATTTGTTAAATAGGGAATCTTTTCCCCACTGAATGTTTTTAATTGGCTTGTCAAAGATTAAATAACGGTAAGTAGCTGGATCCATCTCTTGGTTCTCTATTCTGTTCCAGACATCTACTTCTCTGTTTTTGTGCCAATACCATGCTGTTTTGATAACTATTGATTTGTAGTATATTCTGAGGTCTGGTAGAGTAATTCCTCCTGCTTTGTTTTTATTTTTGAGTAATATCTTGGCTATTGGAGGTTTTTTCTGATTCCATATAAAACGAAGTATTGTTTTTTCAAGATCTTTAAAGTAGGACAGTGGAACTTTAATAGGGATTGCGTTGAAGTTATATATTGCTTTGGGTAGTATGGACATTTTAACAATGTTGATTCTTCCCAGCCATGAGCATGTTATGTTTTTCCATTTATTAACATTCTCGGCTATCTCTTTTCTTAGAGTTTCATAGTTCTCTTTATATAGGTCTTTCAAGTCCTTTGTTAGAAAAACTCCCAAATATTTCATCTTCTTTGGCATTACTGTGAATGGGATAGAGTCCTTAATTGTTTTTTCAGCTTGACTGTTGTTGGTATATATAAAGGCTACCAATTTATGAATGTTGATTTTGTATCCTGAGACGTTGCTGTATTCCTTGATCACTTCTAAGAGTTTTGTAGTAGAGTCCCTAATGTTTTCCAGATATACAATCATATCATCTGCGAAGAGCAAAAGTTTGATCTCTTCTGACCCTATGTGGATACCCTTGATTGCCTTTTCTTCCCTAAGATATTTGCTATTGTATTTGAGAAAAATGCATCAATATCTGATTCAATGGAAGTTATTGCGATTGTCCATGAGTTCTCAAGGTGTTCATCAGATATTTTCATTCTAATTTTACTCATAGTGTGTTTCATTCTTGAAAATAGTTGCTAGCAAATGTGGGTGTTGCCAAAAGCAATGATATTAATAAGGCGTGATTGTGAAGTGAGGGATCTTTGTCTCTGGGAAGATCTATAAAAGTAAGATCTGTAAAAGTTCAATAGAGACATGATCAAATTTTTCTTTAAGTTGTGTGTCAGAATGCAGCCCTATGCATTCCATTTGAAATTGGCAGGTAACCTATTTATGTCAACTGAAAATGGAGTTACATATGCACCAATATATGGATTATTTTCTCAGAAATCTTGAAATTTGTTTTCAAATTGCTGTATCAAGTCAAAAAGCAAGACTACATATTTTTTGCTATTCACAGGACTGTGTTTAGCCGATGTGTTTAAATGTCTAAAATTGTTTGCCTTAATTTGAGGTTGTCATAATTTCAGTTTCATTTAGAAGGCTCTTATAGTTTGAATCATTGTATTGATAAGTTCACTTTCACCAGGAAGGTGCAGGTTGAACTCATTTAAATGAGTGGTTAAATTCTACCACATAACTACCATACAACATTGACTTGTAACTTAAAAAAATTCTTTGTTAAGAAAACGGACTGTTTTTCCAGGTCAGCTGTTTTGTCACTTTGACACAATCGTTCATACACATTGATTTTGGTAGCATGTTTTTGCACATAAAGCCTTTTCAAATTACAGTCTCTAAAAACTTCCACAAATTCCCTACAAACTAAGAAGGGTACCTTACTATTTCTCTCGACAAAAAATTAGTAATCTCTCCATTTTTTGAGACAGGTGGGACTACAGGCATCTGCCACAGTGCCCGGCTATTTTTAGAGATGGGGATCTCGCTCTTGCTCATGCTGGTCTTGAACCTCATCTCTCCATTTTTCACTAAACAATCTTCCTTTATCTGTTATTTTTCTTTTTTTGAGTTCTGATGTTGAGGCACTATAGAAACTGTGCCAGGATTAAAATAATAATAGAGTAGGTACTGTATTTACTTTTATTATGAAAATTAATTGATAGAAAAATAGAAAGCAAGATTTTACCCCTTCCACATCTTAGCTGCTGAGAAATCTTAAAACAAGAACAGACTGGCTTGTGGAAAAAGGAGAAGACAGAGTTGGGCTTTATTTCCATCTGATCCTCCCAAAGGTGGGGTGGAAGGCCTATTATAAAGCATGGCAGGTGATTGAAGTGTGGAAGTATCCTTAATAAATAAGAATGCTTACCTGACTTCTAAGTAACATTAAACGACTCAGGTTGCAATGGTAGGTTGAAATATTATTGATAATTGTTGCCTTTCCGAGTCATCACAAACTCATGTAATGTCTGATGGAGGAAATTTGACTGTCTGTGCTTGGAAGATAACACACTGGTAGTTGCCCAAGGCTGTAAAACTGAAGCCACACGTTTGTACAAATATCGAGAATGTATTTGTTTTTTTATGTGACATTGAGACATGATGTTGTTGTCTACATCAATAAATTTCATGTCTGAGAACTATGCAAATTCTGCCAAAATAAGTAAGTTTATAATTTTATGTGGGGCTACATTCATAGTCATCCTGGGCCACATGCAGCCTGTGAGCTGCGAATTGGACGCCCTGGTGTACCTCTTGTACTAAGATTGTACTGTTGAATTTTCTTTGGTTTGTTTCTGCTATCTGCTCCTTTTTTACCCTTGCTTTTTTTTTTTCTCTACTTTTGTCTTTCTATCTCTAATTTTACCTGTACCTTTATGTGAACTTTTTCTTGTCCATTTTTCTCTGTCTTTATTCTTACTTTCTTTTGTTATAGTCCCTTTCTGATACTCCCTTTCATCCCTTTTCCTTCCTCTTGGTCCTCTACTTGCAAAAGACCAGAATAAAGTATATTTAGGTATGAATTATTATTTAATTTAATGGGATATGATTTTCGTACTTTAAAATTTGAAATCAATTTCGTTTATAGATGCTTCTCATTTTGGGCCTCTTGAATTGCTGAGTCTATGCACATCACAGAACTTTATGAGCAATTACCATGGGGCTGCACTAGGTGGTGGGGCTGAGAAGACACCAAACTTGATAGCCTCAGGTTCTAAATTGCCTTCAGGGTATCAGAGACTCAGGCTTGTGAGTGACAACACAATGGATGGGTATACTCTAATACAAATACCCTAACACAGATAGGGACTCTGGCCATGGGTGAAAAGAGAATAAGTAATTAAGGATGCATGGGTGTGTGGAGGAAAGTTTCCTGGAAATGGGTACTTAGGAAAGAGAAATCTTGAAACAAGAGAAATCTGAAGAACAGACCCTCATGTGGTAAAAGGAGAAGACAGTGTTGGGCTTTATTTCCATTTGACCCTCAGCATAGTTTCTCTGGAATGTTGATGATCATTATAAAAAGTTGTCCCAAATGATAAGCACCTGAGACCCTTCATGGTCTTTTTTAGATCATGCCTGTGGGGAGAAAAGTCATGCAGATAACTTCTTCTAGGAAAAAGTATTAGAGTTCTGTTCTGGGTTATATGACTGCTATTGCAGGCATCAAGAAACAATTCTCAGAACCTCCACTGCAGCTGAATTTCCCCCACTCCCAGAAACTCCTTCCAGGCCCCTGCTCTGAAGAACATACTGGGAGTTGTTTAACTATGTGCCTGCCTACCCACAGACCAGAGAAGATAGGAATGGAGTTCACTGATTTCCTGGCTCTTTCCAAAAGTTTACTCCTGAGTACTGCATGACTTTAGCCTCCTACACACTGGGTAACTGCAGACCAAGCTCATGACGTCTGTGGATTTCTGTTCCCTCCTTGATGCTGCATCCAAAGTGCTTCAGGTGTTCCATGTATTGCTGATGAACTCTTTCCTGAGGATGGTTAGATTTGGCTAGGGAACTAGAAAAATAGGTCTTTCTCAGGCAAAAGAACAAATCTTCTAAAGGTTTATTTTTAGGTATTTTGTCATACAGGAAGAAACGTGTTTGAAAATATATGGGTTAACAGTCAGAAAGCCCCAAGTTCCTATAGAAAAATGCCACATACACGCCAGCATCTGCACTTGTATGTGGCATTTTTCTATAGGAACTTGGGGCTTTCTGACTGTTAACCCATAAGCTGTGGTATATGTATACCATGGAATACTATTCAGCTATTAAAAAAAATGGAGACTTTACATCCTTCGTATTAACCTGGATGGAAGTGGAAGACATTATTCTTAGTAAAGCATCACAAGAATGGAGAAGCATGAATCCTATGTACTCAATCTTGATATGAGGACAATTAATGACAATTAAGGTTATGGTGGGGGGGAAGGAGAAAGAGGGAAGGAGGGAGGGGGGTAGGGCCTTAGTGTGTGTCACACTTTATGGGGGCAAGACATGATTGCAAGAGGGACTTTACCTAACAATTGTAATCAGTGTAACTGGCTTATTGTACCCTCAATGAATCCCCAACAATAAAAAAAAAAAAAATGCCACATAGTTAACTGTTTTATCTCCATTCCTCAACTGGACCTTTGTGTGAACTTTGGTTTTCCAAAGTCTAGTCTCTTCTTTAGAAAGGGGTGACCAGGGTGGGCTAAAGAGTCAAACGAGGGCAGGAAAACTCAATTAGTGTTCACCCTTCAGAAATAAGGCCAGCTGGGAGCCTAATGCTGTGTTTTTAAAATTGCAGCTTTCTTCCCAGAAACTACATTTGGTATTTTTAAGGAATTTCTCCAATGAGTCTTGAGTTTTGTAAAACTCTAAAGATTTTGGAAAATGGCAGGCTTAAAGTGTTTCTGGGTAAATCTGCAGCCATAATTTTATTTTTTTATAGTCCTGAGCCCTAAGGAACTTAGGAACTTAGGAACTTCTGAGGAAAACTGGAATTATAGTTAGACTGCCAAAACCAAAGTAAAACCTTTGGCTTTGTGGAAAAAAAAAAATCCAGGATTAGTCAAGTGGTCCATTTAAATTATTTAATACAACTTATGTAACTGAACTTTTATGTATGACACTTATGACCTTCATTGTGTTATGTATCTGCAAGATAAGCTATTGGAAAAATAACTCCATGAGGAGTGAATCTTTATAAAAATTCTTAATTGCAAAGAAGCACAAAAGTCTTTGGTATGAAGACAGAGGGTTATTGAAAGGTCCCTTCTATGTATTTTCTTAAGTCTTAAAAGTCCACCTGTAATGAATTTGTCAGAGCCTCCTATTCATATAGGAGTCTATCTTCTACAGAAGACTTATGGTTAAGTCCAGCTTTGGAAAAGTAGTATATCTACAGTTAGTAGTTGGAGTTGAAATAAGATAAAATGAAATACAATAAATTTGAATGGTTTTTATTTTGTCACTTTCTAAAATACCCACAGTATTTAAAACTATTGATTCATATAAAACTATGAATTCTTGAGGATTCCTAAACATTAAAAAAAGTTTACTAAATTCATTTGAAGCATACAAGAAAGAAAAGTCCACCAACTTTCATCAGTTTTATGGTTTTACAGCCTACCCTCAAAACTTCTCAGCTTCCTGGCTATTAGAGTCACATATGGAGTGTGCTCAGGCCAGTAGAGCTAAAAAGTGTCTCTCTGCAAAGTGTGAACAAAGGACTTGATTTTCTGAGAGCTCTGCATTTATGGAGAGGGGGCCCGGGAGGAAGAGCATTTGTGGAACATTAGGAGGCAATAACATTGCCCATTCAGGCAGGGAATGTAATATGTGTGGGGGGTTGGGGACTCCAGTGGCTTCAAGGCTGGTTGGGAGCTTCATAGTGTTGCAGGAAGACAAGTGTTATTTGCCAGGCCACTGACCCATCGGTTACAGAGATGGCTCTGGGTTGATGAGTAACAGGGCTGCCTTCACCTGACTCCAGCTGCTGATGCATCTAACCGCAGATACCATGACCCCACCCCTGTCTAGCTCTTTGTTGTTTAGTATTCAGGGGTTAAAGGAGATAACCTTTGTGGGGATTAGAGATGCTGAATTCCTTCTTCTTTTTTTATCTTAATGATATGGGAAGTAGGGTCTGAGGTAGGATGTAGGAACTGTACAGATCTGAGAGGATCATCTCCACATGCTAGAATATTGGCTATTCAGGGTTCAATCAGGACAGCAGCAGGGACTGAAGCACTCGGGTCACAAACGGTTTATTTTTCTTAAGTCGAGACCACAATTGCCATTGGAGAACTTTGACTTAGAATTCTACTAAGATGGTATAAGGCAACTGTATCAAAATATAAGAGGACCAATTTTAGTCATTTGATTGTTGTGAAGATAGGAAATAAAACTGCTTTGACTAGTGATAAGAAAGAGTGCCATCTAGAGGTGCTGCTTAGAACTCTGCTTAGTTCTCCAGAATCATCCTTCACTGTGACCTTGAGCTGTGTTTTTCTGTAATTGCGGTGCTCCATGATTGATAATTAGGGAAAGGGAGCAGTAGGCATCGCCATATGGTAATGGAATCAGAGAGTATAAGGACCAAATTGTGTTGACACGGAGTGAGGCCTGGACCTTACTTAATAATTTCCTGTCTCCATCTTTCCTGTGATAATTCTAGTCAGTTGAGAGCTTTTATACTCTGGTGGTTTGCTTTTAGTCTTTATATGTTAAATTTTCTTTTTGCTTTAACAGAATTAAAATGCTTAGAAATCATATTTATTTTCCTTTCTATTAGAAAAGTATATTGTTAAGGTGATACATGTCATTAAAGAAGAAAAAAAAGCCTGATGAGGAGAAATAGTCTATGATAAAGAGCGACTTGAGAGGTAGAAAACCATCCCTAATTCTTCTTTGAGACATCTAATTTGATTACTGATAGGTCATGTTTCTGAATGTTCCTGAGAATTAGTTTCTTTTCCTTGTCTTGGATCATACAATGTAATAATATTAAAGTATTTCCCCAAGTAGGCTGATGTGCACTCTCCAATCTTTAGGCCCACAATAAACAATAGATTTGGATAAGAGACCACAAAGTGGTTTAAATTCACCACAATGTGTCACCAGTGTCATGCTATAGTTGTGTTACAGGATTTTTTTTTTTATTAGAAAACCATATATCAGGAATGATTTCACCATCATTTCGACAATACAATGGTTAGTAACACCTGAAATAGTAACTGAGGTGAACGTAAGTCCCCTAAGAAACACAAATTAAGTTGACAGTAAATACTGGTGTCCAGAGTCCTTGACTAAAAATAACTACTTCTGAAATGAATCAACAGAGAAAACATACACCTGTGTGTGAGTTCAATGTCTGCAGTATTGGCTTTTTTTGTTTTGACTTTCACAAAAGAAGTTTGAACAAATGCCTTTGTCCTTTGGGGGAAAAGGTGTTTCTGGATTCTGCTGTAACAGGTGAGCAATAGTGAAGGAGTGAAAACTCCCAATCATCACTGATGATCTTTTTGAAATTTGTTCAGGAAGATCCTACACCTCGGGGTGATGATTAGCAGTATTTAGCTTACCAGTGACACATTAAAAAATTAGTGTATCATTTATTTCCAAACTTCAGAAACAAGTTGTAAAAGCTCAGTTTGTTTGTCTCATTCTTTCAGTTAATTAAAAAGAGGTTTTTTATGGCCTCAAGTGCAGTGTAATTTATAATAGGCCTTTCTTCCTCCTATTTTTTTATTAAAAAATTTTTATTTTTTTTCAATGTATGAAAATTTATATTAGATCAATTTAGATCAAACAAATAGTATACCTATCAGTGGAAGAATAGGTAAATTATTGTACATCATATAGTGGAATATACATTTATTTTCAAAAAAACAAAAATCACTGATACATGTAATAACATTGATGAATCTTTAAAAAAATTTTGTTGCATGAAGGAAGACAGATACAAAAAATATCTACTATATGTTTCCTTTAGACGAAGTTCAATAACAAGCAAAACTAAAGTCTGGTAAAGAATAGTGGTTACTTCTAGGGTTGAAAGTGATAATAACTGGAAAGGAGTATGAAGGAATTTTCTTTTTTTTTTTATTGTTGTCTTCCTCCTATTTTTAATTACCATCTTTGCATGACGATGTTGGACCTTTTTCATATTATTGGCTATGCATAGCTTCCTGAGACCAGCTCTATAGCTGTTAATTAGAAAATAAAGAAGTTTTAAGGATTTTTGCCACTTTCAGCTACGCAGAAGAGTAGACTTGCTTGATGGGGATTTAGTTCCCCCTCATTTTCCCCAGTTAAATAGAAAATCTTTCTTACCAAATAACGTTTTATTTTCAAGGCATGTTTTGCATAAAAATGTAGGAAGACTGAAATGAAAGAGTAAATATGAGTTAAAATTCTTCTGTCATTCTGGCTCTTGCACGGAGAAGGCAGAAGGTTGGCATTTTACAATGCACTCAACCGGGCTTTTGACATGTTCAATTCTTTGAATAAATAAATGAATGCATTTCTTTGCTTACTGATCATGTAATGAGAGGAACTAATAACATAATTCATAAAAGGGATGGAGAAAATAAATGCGAGAAAGAAAATGATAGTCATTTTGGTAATATAGAGTTTCAAATAATTGAAACACTAAATTCTCTGGTGTCTGTTTTGTGCAAAGATCATTAAGCAGATGTGCACAATCAGTAGAAGTTGGTACCACCACTGGTTGTGACATTTGGCTTCTCTAGTTACTTCAGGTGTAGAAGCTGGGCCAGGAAAAGCTTTTGGAGAGAAAACCAGTGCCATCAGCCTGGGTACAGGCATTCAACTCTCTGATATTTACTGCTTTCTTCTTTGTTGCTTCCTTCCTTACAAGTGAAGAAGAAACTCAAAATAGCAGAGGGATCTGCTTTTCATCCTTATCCAAAATAAATTATATAGATAAGAAGGTATATTACTCTTTAAGTGATATGTAGTAAGTGCATCTAATTATTAGGATAACATTGGCCACCTTTCAAGGAACAATTGAATATTTGTTCAATGGAACATTTTTAATTTAATCATTGCAAGGTACAGATACTTTTTTTTTTTTTTTGAGACTAAAAACATTATTTTTTTTTTTTTTTTTTTTTTTTTTTTGTAGAGACAGAGTCTCACTGTACCGCCCTCGGGTAGAGTGCCGTGGCGTCACACAGCTCACAGCAACCTCTAACTTTTGGGCTTACGCGATTCTCTTGCCTCAGCCTCCCGAGCAGCTGGGACCACAGGCGCCTGCCACAACGCCCGGCTATTTTTTTGTTGCAGTTTGGCCGGGGCTGGGTTTGAACCCGCCACCCTCGGCATATGGGGCCGACGCCCTACTCACTGAGCCACAGGCGCCGCCCTAAAAACATTATTTACTAAGTCAACCTTGCCTACTTGGAAGGTCTTTTCTTTCTTCTGCTCTCTGGCCAAGATGACAGGTCTGAGTAAACCTGGTCCAGTTTCATTTTCCTCTTCCTTGGGAAAGTGAAATCAAATTAAAACTTCACCCTCCCTGAGTTATGCCAATAGATTCACCAATAGCAAATGGAGCTGTTTGGAATCTTGAGTCCAGTAAGAGCAACTGGAGCTATTTGGAGCCTCCAGGTAGACGTGGAAGTTGGGAGAGTCCCCATCAGGCAGATTTGTTCAGTGGCCACAACTGTCTATCTGTGGGAAAAGCTGCTTGCCCGTTTTCTCTCTCAAGCAAAATTTTCAGCCACACATGTGCTCTGAGGCAACTTTCACTTTTGAAAGCACATTCTTGCCTTCTAATGGGAAGAGAAATAGCTTCATTTCCCTAACATCTTGTGAATAGTTTTTATCTTTAAGTTTTTAGTGTGTTATATCTGCCATCATGATACCAGCACTCTACTGGTATCCTAACTGTGCTTCTAATATCAGAGAGAATATGACTAGAATCTGTCTAATGCCAAGAGAGATGCATTAAGAATTTCACTTACCTCCTTTATGTTTACATGGATGGAGCTGGAAAATATTCTTCTTAGTAAAGTATCTCAGGAATGGGAAAAAAAGTATCCAATGTACTCAGTACTACTGTGAAACCAATTTATAATAACTCACACTTGCATATGAAAAATGAAACACAACTTTAGCCTAGGATGTAGGAGGGAAGGGGAGGGAGAGGGATAAAGAGGGAGTGGGAGGGATAGTAGGGGGACCACAACTATGGAGCACATTGCAAGTGCAAGTTGGTTCTACCATGTGGAGAGTACAAATGTCCTAAGGCTGTGGTTGGGTAAGTGAGGTGAAGGCTATGCTGATTGGTATGATGTAAACACTCCAATTTGTACAAATAATCAACACACTGAAATTGGCATAAATGTATTTATGATTTATGTGCAAAAGACTTAATAACAAAAGAATAAAAGAAATATTAAAACCACTGGGGGGCGGGGGGGAAGAATTTCAATCTGTAGATACTGTATCAAAAAACTAATGGGCTTGATAGGAGGAAATTCTGACTATAGGGTTTTGTCTTGCCTTAGGTTCTAGCAACATTTTTTGAACATGTATTTTAGGATCAGCTTGTCAATTTTTGCAGGAACCCCCCCCCCAACATCTAGCTTGGATTATATTGAATCTGTAGATCAACTTGTGCAGTGCTGTCATTGTCTTAGTCCACTCAGGCTGGTATGAAAAATACTAAATCTTTTTCACTGCTGCATAGTATTCCATGGTATACATATACCATAATTTATTAATCCATTCATATGTCAATGGGCAGTTGGGCTTCTTCCAAGACTTGGCAATTATGAATTAAGCTGCAATGAATAATCTGGTGCAAATATCTGGTTGCCAAGTGATTTTTGGTCTTTTGGATATACACTCAGTAGAGGAATTGCAGGATCAAATGGCAGGTCTACTTTTAGATCCCTGAGTATTCTCCATACTTCTTTCCAAAAGGGACATATTAGCTTGCATTCCACCAGCAGTGCAGAAGTGTTCCCTTTTCTCCACATCCATGTCAACATCTGTAGTTTTGGGATTTTGTGATGTGGGCTTCCCTTAGTGGAGTTACATGCTATCACAAAGTGGTTTTGGTTTGCATTTCTCTGATGATTAAAGATGATGAGCATTTTTTTCATTTGTCTGTAGACTGTGCTCCTGTTAATTAGTAGGATATATGCACTCTAATTTGTACAATTAATCAACACATTGAATCCCACAAAGGCATAAATGTATTCATGATCTATGTATATGTGACTTAATAAAAAAAAATAAAAAAAATACTACAGACTGGATAGTTTAAACAATGGGAATTTATTTCTCACAGTTAAGTCCAAGATTGTGGTCCCAGCAGTCAGTGGCTGTCAAGGGCCTGTTTCCTGGTTCAGAGATGGAACCTTCTTGCTGTGTCTTCACAAGGTAGGAGGCTTTACCAGTTGCCTTGGGCTCTCTTATAAGGAATCCCTTCTCTTATTAGTGAATACCAATCATGAGGGCTCTGCCCTGATCTCTTAATCACTGCCCAATGGCCCCATCTCCCAATACCATCGCCTTGGGGTTTAGTATCCTGACATATGAGTTTTGGAGAGGCATAAATGTTCAGACCATAGCAGTCTTCTTAACATTGTTAAGTCTTTCAATCTATGAACATTGAATGTTCTTTCCATCTATTTAGGTCTTTAAAAATTTTTTTCAGCAGTGTTTTATAGTTTTCAGCATACAAATATTTAACCTTTGTTAATTTATACCTAAGTATTCTTTTATATGCTGTTACAAATTAACTGGTTTCCTTACTTAATATTTGGATTGTTCATTGCTAGTTTATAGAAGTACAATTGAGTATTATGTATTTGTCTTCTATTCTGCAACATGGTGAACTCATACATTAGTCCAAAGGAATTTTTGTGGATTCTTTAGGATTTTCTATATACCAGACCATGTTTCTATTATCTATTAACAGGCATTAAATATAGATGCCTTTTATTTCTTTTTCTTGCCTAATTTCCCTGACCAGAATCTTTAATAAAATGTTAAAAATAAATAGCAAGAAGACACATACTTGTTTTTCTCTAATGTTAAAGAAAAATATCCAGTGTTTCCCTAGCAAGCAAGATGTTACCTGTTACCTTTCAGAGAAGCCCTTTATCAGACTGAGGACATTGTCTTCCATTACTGTTTTGTTCAGTGTGTATATCATGAAATGATAAAATTTATTAAAAATGAATTTTATCAGGTACTTTTTATGAGTATTGGTATAGTATGTATAGTTTTGTTCTTTATTACTATGCTATATTTGATTGACTTTTTTTAATAAGTAAATTTATTTCAGATTAATGTGAGGGTACAAGCAACCAGGTCAAAATATTTGATTTTGTCAGGTTAAGTTTGTTTTGTGATTGTGTCCCCCACCCCAAGCCCATTCACTGAGAGCACCCCAACCCCCCCCTTGCTTTCCTCAGTACCCCTCCCTCCAACTTGAATTGAAATGAGTTTTTCTCCTATTTGGGCATGCATTGGATCATCTACTGGCTTCACATAAGTATTAAGTACATTGGATATTTACTTTTCCATTCTTGTGATACTTTTCTAAGAAAAATGTATTTCAACTTCATCCAGGATATTACAAAAGATGTGAAGTTACCATGAGTGACTTTTTATATGTTAAAACAGACTCTCATTCGTAGAATAAATCCCATCATCCCATTTGATCATGGTCTGTAACCCTCTTTATATGTTGCTAGATTTGGTTTGCTAATATTTTGCTGAAGATTTTTATATCTTATTCATAAGGGACATTGGTCTATAATTTATTTTTTTTATGGTGCCTTTGTCTAGTTTTGGTATTAGAGTAACACTGGCCTCATAGGATCAGTTCATGATTTTTACCTCTTTTACTTGTTGGAAAAGTTTATAAAGTATTGGGGTTATTTATTTTTTAAACATGTGGTAGTAAAGCCACCTGGGGCTACGTTTTCTTTTTCTGAAAGTCTTTGACTATTAATTCAATCTCATTACTCATAAAGGGTCTGTTCAAATTTATATTTCTTCTTGAGTCAGGTTTGATAGTTTGTATCTTTCCAGAAAATTTTCCATTTTCATCTATGTTGTTACTTTTTTGGCATATAATTATTTTCTTATAATCATTATTTTATTTCTAAAAGGTTAGTAATGATGTTTAATTTTTTCATTATTATAATTTGAGCCTTCTCTCTCTCTCTCTCTTTTTTTTTTTTTGGTCAGTTTATGCTAAACTGATTTTATAACTCATGAAGGGGTTTCAATCTGCAGATCAAAAAACATGGCCTTAGGAGTTGAATTAACCTTTCTAGTTTTCTCCATAGCACCCAGGTCCCTCAAGGCGCCTTTTAAGTTCTAACAGTTTAAGGTTCTCTGAGATTTCTTTCTAGAGAAATCTCGTTACATTGTTCTCAAGGTAGAGTCCTATCTGGGTGGCTGGTATGTTTGGAACAGGGATTCCCCAAAGTGCAGTTCCCTGCCAGTAGAGTCTGCATACTTGGGAGCCTGTTAGAAATGCCAATTCTCAGGCCTCACCCCAGACCTACTGAACCAGAAATTGCACAGTGAGGCCTAACAACTGGTGGTCTTATAAGCCCTCATGTTGATTTTGACGTGTGATGAAGCTTGAGAACCACTGGTCTAGAACAGCTGTCTTCTCTGAAATAGGCTCCTTACCTCTCTAGTCCTCTGGTTTTAATGTCTGTTTCTATGCCTCCTTCACCCACCCCATAATGTTTTCTTGAGAGCTCAGTTCCTGCAATATCTCTGGGTGCCAGGACAGTGCAGTGAGGAACTTAAACTAAAAGCAACTCTAGTCGTTGTGCACAGCATTCTTGCTTCTTCAGAGTTAGCCAAGGGTCCTGGGACGGAATAGGTCCAATTTGGAGAAGAGTTTTTGTGCCCTCTAGTGGAAAAGACCAGTCTCCCTCTCTTCATACTTGCTCACGTCTTTTGTGCTAATGGCTGCAAAGGAATGCTAGGCTGCTTGCTTGTTTTCGTTGTTTTTCATAGATACATGCTGTAAGAATTGTTGACATTTTGTTTTGTTTTCATAAGCTTTTTAATTTTTTCCACCTCAGGACTTGCCAACATAGATATTGCCCCTTCCCTGGGTCATAAAAGAACCCCTTAAGATGTCTATAATCTGCTTCGTGGGGTGGCTTGCATCTGTAATCTCAGTGCTTTGGGAGGCCAAGGCAGGAGGATTGCTTGAACCCAGGAGTTTGAGACCAGCCTGGGCAATGGTGATACCCGCTTCTTTACATAAAACCCAAACATATTAGCTAGGCATGGTGGTGCATGCCTGTAGTCCCAGCTACTTAGGAGGCTGAAGCAAGGGGATTGTCTGAATCCACGAATTTGAGATTGCTGTGAGCTATGATGATATCACTGCTCTATAGCCCAGGCAGCACATTGAGACCCTATTTAAAAACAAATCTATAATATCAGGGGTCTTCCAGACTAATGCACACGTGTGACAGATTTCTGCAGGATGAGGCTTCCCTAGGACATGTTTATACTTAACTGTGTGTTTCACTTCTTTTCTTGAAATATTATTTAGACTTTAAGTGAAATGTTTATGTTGAACATCTTTGAAGAAGTAACAGTAAATAATATTGATCCCACAATTTTTTAAAAAGAGGAAGACTACAGTATTCTATGAATTAGCTATTTTGATTTGTTTAAAGGTATATTTCTGTTGCCATAGGACTATGACATTAGTGTATAGTCAAAAAAGTTAAGAGTTAGATTCTAATCAGAAAATTAGAAAATGGTAAATTTGTTAACTATAATCGTGATTCTAAATTTCTTTATAAAATATAGATAATGTCTTCTCAAACCTATTCATGCCATTGATGTTAGAAATTAGTTTATCAACTAGCTCAACATAGGTATTTCCTCCTGTAACCTAGACAATGGGGATAGGACAACAAAATTGGGATGGGGGAACACACATTCCTATTACCAGGGAACAACTTAAAAAAATAATAAATAAAAAAATAAATGGGATGTCGGATGGTGGTAAGTATGAAGAAAAAAGTCTGAGAATGAGGGTAGGGAATGGTTCAGTGAGGAGCTCAACACACTTTCAGATAGGCCAGTTGTAGAAATTTCACTAAGGAAATGACATTTGAGCAGTGATCTGAAGGACGTTAGGGAGAAGCTGTCATGGTATCAGGGATAACAGAATTCCAGGTGGAGGGATGAGTAAGCCCAAATCCTTGAATCAGAGATGGTCCAGGCCCAGAGAAGGGACCAGCGTGCCTGGTGTGGAGTGAAAGGGGGAAAGAGTAGGAGAAAATGAGGTCAGGGAAGTGACATGGGCCAGGGAAGAGGACCTGCCAGGCCGTGGGGTTGTTGTCAGGATTTCAACCATTGCTCTCAATGAGATGGGAGCCATTGCAGAGTGTTCAGCACAGGACTGACATGATCTGACAATTTTTTTAAACGATCACTCTGGCTTCTTAGTTAAATACAAACCACTGGGAAACAAGGGTGGAAGGAAGAGACCAGTTAGAAAGACGATGGCTTTCTTCAGAAAAGTAGCAAAGGTAGTCATGAGATGTGGTCAGATTCTGAATCTGTCCTTGAAGGAGATTCAACAGGTGTTGCTGATGAGTTGGACATGTGAATTGAGGAAGGAAGAGAAGAGGATGACAGCCAGACATCCGGAGAGAGCACAGAAGGATGGTTGTTATACAGTCGTCTCTCTGTTTCTGCCTTCTTTCTTTCTTTTTTTTTTTTTTTTTGTAGAGACAGAGTCTCACCTTATCGCCCTTGGTAAGTGCCATGGCGTCACACAGCTCACAGCAACCTCCAACTCCAGGGCCCAGGCGATTCTCCTGCCTCAGCCTCCCGAGTAGCTGGGACGACAGGCGCCCGCCACAACGCCCGGCTATTTTTTTGTTGCAGTTCGGCCGGGGCCGGGTTTGAACCCACCACCCTCGGTATATGGGTCCGGCGCCCTACTCACTGAGCCACAGGTGCCGCGCCTCTGCCTTCTTTCTTAATCCCTACAACTGATCAAGCAGAGAACTGTAAATGGCCTCTCCAAACTGTTAACACGTGTCCTTTGCTTTCTTCCCTAGTTGAGGGCCCCTGGGTAATCAAAAGTTTGTATCTCAGAATACTTGTCCCATGAGCTGCACAGTGGAAAAGTGGCTCAGTATTCAATGAAGTATGTTTGGGAAATGCTACATTTCGTATCTCCTTTGAAGGCCTGTCACAAAGGCTCAGAGAAGATCAGCAAAAAAACCCACCCCTGTCACTTTGTCTAATTTGGCATGTCCTTTTTTTATTTGATTTTGAAATATCTTTCAGTAATCTTCCATTTATGCCCCAAATGATATACTAAGATATATGTTAGGAAATGTTGAACTAGAGCACCTTCGCCTCTGGAACATCCTTTAAACCTCTTTTTAACTGTTGCCACCTTAGTTTTCCTAAAATACACTTTTGTCATATCATTCTCTCCTCGAAAATCACATGGCTGTCCCCTTGTTTATAGAATGAACTCTGGACAACTCAGTTCTTCATTCAGCATCGTTTGCAGTTCAGCCCCAACACCCTTTTGTGCAATCCCAGTGATCTCAGTGGCATCCAAAATCTCTGACACTTTGGTGAATCTTAGCGAGCCCTCCCAAAGCTTATCCACTTAATTTCTACTCATCAGCATTGCCAATAGCAAGAGCTTTTTCTTTCAGGCAGCTTCCTGTGATCACTGCAGGTTGTGATATCCAGCCGCACATAGTGACCACATTATTCATGAGTTTCTTCATATCTGTTGCTGCATGTTAATGCTAACGATTAAGATTCTGTGCTGTTATCTCAACATAGATTTCCTTGAGAGCAGAGATTATCTCTTAGTCGTCTTTAGATCACCCAGGACAACTGACATAGCAGCTTATATAAAATACATGTTTGTAGACATTTGGTGATTAGTTGTTAGTAATTTTGAAGCAAGTGGGTTGGAATACTTCGAGTTTAGGGAGAGGATTTGCTGTTTTCCAGTTTTTTTTTTTGTTGTTGTTGTTTGTTTTTTGAGACAGAGCCTCAGGCTGTCACCCTGGGTAGAGTGCTGTGGCATCACAGCTCACAGCAACCTCCAACTCTTGGGCTCAAGCAATTCTCCTGCCTCCACCTCCCAAGTAGCTGCGATTACAGGAGCCCGCCACAACGCCAGGCTATTTTTGGTTGCAGCCGTCATTGTCATTTGGCGGGCCTGGACTGGATTTGAACCTGCCAGCTCAAGTGTATGCAGTTAGCGCCTTAGCTGCTTGAGCCACAGGTGCCGAGCCTGTTTTCCAGTTTTATTATACCGGTGTTTGCCTTCATCCTGATTTCTATCATTCTATTCTGCATGCTGGTGGGAGAATATGGATTTCTGCGGGTGCATTTATTCTTACAGTGTGTTGTCATGTCATGACCAGAGAAGACCAGAGTACGAGGAACCCTGGGCCCTCAGCAACTTCACACTGTGGAAGATGAGAATAACTAGAAGCAGAAAAGAACAGATTGCTGGGGAAATGGCGGCCACTGTAGGAGGGGGCATTATGGGAAGAGCAGCTGGCACTTGTGTGTATGTGTCTATGATGCCTGCACATGTGGGCTTGCTTCTACCAGCCACAGTGCATTTGAGGGAGGCGTCTTGCAGGGAGGCTGCAGCAGTGAGTGATCTTGGAGGCCAGGCAAGCTGCCCTGTCACCATTGGGAGATATGTCTGTTCAGAGCCTTTTGTGTGTGTGTGTGTGTGTATATATATATATATGGAAACAAGATTCAGCTTCCTAGTAAGGGAATTGCAGTTGTTAAACAATGTACTCCAAAGATGCAGGTCAGACTGCTGCATAACGAGGATCTCTAGTAGCACAAATGGGGCCACCAGCACCAGGTAAAAGTGGGAGGCTGGAGAGGCCCAGAGCTCATTTTCTAGCTCATTTTCTCTTACCCTTTAGCTCTGAAAAGCTCAGTTCCCCCTTTTCATTAAATTAGGGAACTTAATGCCTACCTTGGAGAATTGTTATGAATATTAAATGAAATAATGTGTATATGTCTTATTTAGCACTGGGCACATAGGTCCTTAAAAAAGGTTTCTATTCACTCTCCCTGATCTGAAAAGTGGGATCACACCTATGGTGCATAATGCAAGGGTACATATTGTATCATTAGTACAGAGTATAAATGTCTTAACACAATAAGTAAATGAGATGAGGTATATATTAACCAGTGTGATGTAAGCATTCCTAATTCTATATGGAATCAGCACCTTGTACCCCATAATTGCATTAATGTTTACATGATCTATGTGTTTATGATTTAATAAAAAATAAAAAATAATAAAAAATGTTTCTATTCATTCCATGTATCTACCCACTGGAGCACTGAAATTGCTGCTGTGGTCAGTATTACTCAAAGAATGGGTGGGCTGAACCTCTAGTTACAATATATCAGTGACAACAAGGGGTACATAGGCTTGGGGAAGGGAAAGAAGACAGATAAGACGGGCGGCTGGATATCGAATCTTGGACCCAGCACGATCACTTTATCTATTGGGATCAAGAAAATGAAAATAAGTAAGCCAAAAAACAGCCATAAGAGAATAAGAACAAACAATAATGGAAATAATAAGCATTTTAGTGCTTACTAAATGACAAGTACTGTTCTAAGTACTTTATTTTTCCCAATAAATTTACAAAGTACTGTCATATCCTCATTTTTAGATGTGACACTAAGATATTGGAAAGTTAGGCCATGTGGTTAGTAAGTGGTAGAGCTCAGATTCAGACCAGAAGAATTTTCTGACGTTTGGGGATTTGGGACACTAGAAGAGAGGACTATATTCAGTGTTTAAAGCGCCAGATAAGACTGCTAGAGCTAGAAAGTTGAAGCATATTCTGTCTGAAGGAAGAAGTATTAATTATATCAATGGGCTTTCCACAAGCCAATTCTTGGACTAGGCCAAAGTCACTGCATCAGAACCCCTCAGAAATCTTTTTAGAAATACCAGTTCTCAGCCCTTATCCCTGGAGACTGTAACTCAGACGGTTTGGGTGGTCCCAGGAATCAGTGCTTAAAGAGCTGTCAGGGAGATTCTGAGAATCAGCTGCACTCAGGAGCCCCTGGAGCATGTGGCTTTTCAAGTTAGTGTCCAGGTCCCTGGCTCAACTTTACCACCTTTCTTCTTATCTTTCAATTGAGGAATGTAGTCTATATAGCTGATGTTTTCTCAGACTGAAAAAATACTTTATTTTAGTGCCGGTTAGCTTCCAGATTCAAAGGCTGCATCCTGCATTCCAGTGCTTTTGGTGGAGGTAGTAAGTGCAGCGGTAGCTAAAGAACTCCCAGGCAGCAGGGCCACTGGCTGACCACTGGATGGCATCCCTGGCCTG
The DNA here is from genome assembly GCF_027406575.1 of Nycticebus coucang. NCBI lineage: Eukaryota > Metazoa > Chordata > Mammalia > Primates > Lorisidae > Nycticebus > Nycticebus coucang. The sequence continues at coordinate 28,774,706 of NC_069785.1, read as the reverse complement.
CCTTTCTTTGCAGGATTCCTGCTCAGAATTCACAGCTCTTGCTAGAGTGCTCCTGTGGCCCCCTGCCAGCACCTGTCCTTAGGAGGAAGTACAGTCAGTGGAGCCCACCAAGCCCCTTGGCCAGCAGGGATGTGATCTCAGACCCAGGTAGGCCCTCTGGGAATACTTCCAACAGGCACTTTTTAAAGGTTAAGGAAGGTTTTTCATTTTACAAAACCTGTTTCATTCTGGGATAGGTGTGGAGGTTGTGCTTTTAGTGATAGAGAATGGGGACTGTAAAGAGAAGTCCAAGTAAGGGGATCAAAGAAAGATTTTCAGCAGTGAAAATCTCTGAACCTGTAATGTAGGTTAATGGGAAAATAAAATTTGTTTATATTCAATTTCAGAAGCAATCGTGCTCAGTGAACAAGGTTGTTTATTTTTTATTTACTGCCCTCTAGTGGAAACACATTAGACATTTAATTTATTTTAGATGTCCGAGATAGAGTGGGGCAAAGAATCCAGTTAAGTTGTAATATTTCTAAGGCACAGAATCTTGGGAAGTTAAACAAGTTTCTTATTTGGAAAGGAGACAGTGTTGGTTGCTTTGCTCAGGAAACATTAAACAGAATCTGTCATTTGGTTTAACTTTTTATGCTATTCATATGATTACAGGTCACAAAAAAAGCTTGACTTTAGAAAAATTGGACATTGAAATGTGTTTGTTAGAACCCTGCTTTTCTGCTTTCCAGGCTTAGTCATTCTGTTTAAATGTGGACTTAGTGAATAAGCAGGGATTCTCAAATTATGTTGTATTTCTGACTTCTGGTTTTTCCCCTCAGTCTTCTCCTATTTTATTGAATGATTTTAGCTTTCCTGTAAAGTCCAAGATTTTCTTTCCTGGGCAGCTTTGCTTTGCTGGAAGGTACTACAATCATACTGGTCTTTCTTTGAGTTTGTCTTGCTGACAAGCTGTAGTTCTTACTGGAGTTTTGTAGACGTATTAGAACAATGGCCAAACCCAATTCCTGGAATGGAATCTCAAACTTGCCATGCAGACACTTGGCTACCCTCTGGATTCAGAGGAAATCTCAGCTCTCAGGATTGCTCAGTGTACTGTGGGAGCAGGGAGCTGGACAGCTCCCAGACCTCCTATGTTTGCAATGTTAATAGTCTGCAGTTTCTTTGGTTGGTGTTTTCAGTTCCAGAATAGCAACAGAGAAAACACCTGGCAACCAAAGGGAAATATTTAATGCCTCATCCTTTCCTTTAAAAAAAAAAAAGATATTAAATTTGCTTATCTTACCTTTCTCCTCTCCCTTTCTTTCAATTACTTGGAAGTTTACTTATTAGATGGCATACACATGCATGCTATAAAAGCTGATCTTATTCACTATCCCTTTAAAAAATGTAAGCCATAATTCTTCACAATACCCATCACAATAAAAATCATCCTAGAGAGATCATAGAGGATAAAGAGTCATCTGTTGTTTTGGAGTCTATTTCCTGCTGTGTGCTGTAAGCTCCTCGAAGCTGGACACCGTCTTCTTTCCATCTTTGTGAGGGTACTAGCTTACCTTTTATTAAGCCTAGAGATGGTGGCTTGGATTGTGTATCTGTGGAGACGTAGTTTTGTGGTTTTATTTATGGCTGTCAGATGACATTAGGGAAGTCAGAACATTTTTTTCTTGTCATAATGTATATCATCCAAATGTCTCAGAAACATTGATATTAATTAAAAATGGAATGCTTTTCCAGGTTATTACACCACATTAGGTGTAACAGAGGAGGGCTTGTATAAGATGATAACTAAGAATTATGGAGCCAGACACTGTTCCCATTCAATTTTCACCACCATTCTTCAAGGTGCGAACATTGAGTTTTTACCTTTGTGGTTGTTCACGGAAGGTGTATAACATGAAAAAGCAACTCTCTTCTGCACAAGGAAGGACAACCAGCTTCTCATCAGATGCCCAGGGTGTTCCAGGATCTGGTCTCACGTCTGCAGGCTTTATACACTGTGAACAAAGAACACAGTTGGAGTAGGTCTGCAGGTGACTCACAAGAACCAGATTCAGGTACACCTATACTCACATCCACACACAATGCCAGGTGATGAGCATTTGTTACAACCTCACCCACCTGTCATCTTCCTTGCAGCAAGCTATGCGAAGCTGTGGTGCCGTGAGTCTAGAATTGGATCCAATGTGAGTTTAATGATATAGAATGTTAAGGGGGCTTTGACCTGGCATCGTAAAGTGGGTTTTACCAAACTTATTTTTTTGAGACAGGGTCTCTTTCTGTTGCCCAGGTTAGATTGCAGTGATGTGATCATACCTCACTGCAGCTTTGAATACAGGGCTTAAGGGATCCTCCTGTTTCAGCCTCTCAAATGACTAGGACTACAGATGGGCACCACTGTATCCAGCTGATTTTTTAAATTTTCTTTGTTTATTTATTTTAATTAAATCATAGCTGTGTACATTAATGTGATCATGGGGCACCATACACTGGTTTTATATATCATCTGACATATTTTCATCACACTGGTTAACATAGCCTTCCTGGCATTTTCTTAGTTATTGTGTTAAGACATTTATATTCTATATTTAGTAAGTTTCACATGTACCCTTGTAAGATGCACCGCAGGTGTAATCCCACCAATCACCCACCTCCGCCCATCTTCCCCCCTCCCTCCCTTCCCTCTCCCCCCTCCCCCTTCCCCATATTCTTAGGTTATAACTGGGTTATAGCTTTCATATGAAAGCCATAAATTAGTTTCATAGTAAGGCTGAGTACATTGGATACTTTTTCTTCCATTCTTGAAATACTTTACTAAGAAGAATATATTCCAGCTCCATCCATGTAAACATGAAAGAGGTAAAGTCTCCATCTTTCTTTAAGGCTGCATAATATTCCATGGTGTACATATACCACAATTTATTAATCCATTCGTGGATCGATGGGCACTTGGGCTTTTTCCATGACTTAGCAATTATGAATTGGGCTGCAATAAACATTCTGGTACAAATATCTTTGTTATAATGTGGTTTTTGGTCTTCTGGGTATATACCTAGTAGAGGAATTATAGGATTGAATGGCAGGTCTATTTTTAGTAATTTTTTTTAAATTTTCTGTAGAGACGGGGTCTCACTATGCTGCCCAGGTTGGACTCTAACCCCAGGGCTCAAGCAATTCTCCCATCTAGGCCTCCTTGGGATTATGGGCATGAGCCATGGCACCCAGCCCAAACTCTCATCTCTCTTAGATAATGCTTGGACGAGAACTACCAATGTTTTTCCCTGCATCTCTTCTTTTAATTTCTTTTATATTTATAAACCTCCTGCTATGTACATGATCTTTCCTCCACTGTGGCTTAATGGAATTGCTTAGTATTTTGTGCTTAACTAAATTACAATCTCATTTGAGCCTCACCTCTTTGAAATTCTCTCCAATCATTTAAGTTGGAGTTTTTGATGTCCCTTGACCCACTGGCACAAGTTTAGGGATTGCTGGGTTTGTCCTACACCACAAATATGGCTGACTATAATCATGGTATAAGGATTTTGCTCCTTTATCATTGGACAAAAGTACATCTTAAAGTTCTTAGGAGTTGATGTGTGCTAATTCCTCATGAATACCAATAGTATTGTTATGCTATATGTTTTTTCATGTTTTTATTATAAGACCATGGCCCCTTTAAAAAAGTACAGTTTGTATTCAGAGCAGGTTAATCCTGCTATGTTCTTGGAAACCTGGCAGAATCATTAATAAGGAAACCAGTTGTGTGTAGATTTAAATTAATCAGCAAGCATCTACGGCTAGAAACCTAAGGGGAGGGGAAAATCTTTCTCCTTGAAAAGAGAAAATATACTCCCCTCTAATTGAGAAACACACACACACACATTATGGAGAAAGACATATGGTGTGGCCATAATCTTTTCTCCCTTGTTGTTTCTGTCAAGCTATTTGAAAGAAAAAGCTTCTGTCCCTAAGAGATGAGCCGCACCCCAGGAGAATGATTTCAGATTGCAAAGGATAGAGAGATTGCAGTGGCCTGTGTTCACCGTTGTGAAGAAGGTTATTTGGTCTTCAATTCCAGGAGCACAGGAAGCTACATTCAAGGTTCAATATAAAATTAGGTGAGAACAGAGGTACAGAAGAAGGGAAGAGAGAGCTTGGAGCAGGACGCAGTGAAATCAGCTTTGTCTTATCACTAGCAGCATTGGCCAGACCCTTCCTAGGGGTGTGAGCTGATGACAGCTAAGATTAATTACTGCTTAGGAGTTTTGTTTTTCTCTTTAGTTAAGGCAATTGGAAACCAGAAGCATTGAACAACCGTGGGAGATTGACACTGACAAAGTTGTTTCAAGCCCTAGATGCTCAAATAAATTCCATACAAGCCAAAAATAATTTAAGGTAAATTAGAAAGGTATTTATTTTGAACTAAGCCACAATTTATTGAGAATTAGTGAGATACCCAGTATGCCTCTTTACAGTGTTATATTTCATTGATTAACCATAGTACTCCTTAATATTAAGGTTTGTTAATGTTACTTTTATTTTTAATGCATAACAGTTAAAAAGCATATGGATATCTCTTTGGATTTAGTTATTTGATACTTGAAAAATTTTCTACTAACTATTTCTAAAAATTTTCTAGTAACTCAGTATATTACACAGTGGATAAAACTTGGAACAATGTGTGAAGATCATGTACTCTAAACTCACCTTTGCCCTCTGCAAGAAAGTTTACTTTGGGTCAATCCTCCCCTTCTCTGAGCCTCAGTTTCTCATGAATAAACCCGAGATAAGAAAAAAAAAATCTGGTTTATCTGAATCATAGATTATTGTAATAATCAAATTAATAAAACCAAAGAAATTACTATAAAAAATGAAATTTTGTGTTTTGAAAAAAGAACCTTTTTTTTTTTTCTTTTTAATGGAGTCATAGCTCTGTCAACACCTCTGTGATCTTGGAAAAATTCCTTCTAAGGACCTTGGTTTCTCTGTCTATTAAATGAACAGTTAAGGCATGTCAGCTATCTGGTCAGCTCTTGCCTTGAGGTAGGAGCTCTACTAGTTGTAATGCTGACCCTGTGCTCCGTTCACCCCCTGGTCTGGGGCTACCTGGAAAGACAATGGTACCTTTGGTTTACTAGAATAGTGCTACCTTTCCTGAATAAATTTTTCTTTATTGAAATGATTCCTCAGCTAAACAAAAAAAAGGTCTGGAAACTGTTGATTAGATAACATCATTTTCTTTCACAAATCTACAGTTGTATTTTTGTCACTGTCTTTGTTGTTAATATTACAGTAGAGGGACATTCCCCCCCCTCCCTTAGCCTTTACCTGTTCAGGTGCTGGTAGCACACCTGAAGAGCAGAACTGGAGAGAAAATATCACCTCTGGGAAAGCTGGCTAGGCTTTGCAAGTCTAAATAAGCAGAGCAGTGCAACCCCCACCCCCCGTCTTTATTTAGGTCTGGCTAACTAAGTGTGGGCCACTGCTTAAGTGAGAAGGTGAGCATGGATTAGCATGCCCTGACCACCAAGTGTCTGCTGTTGACATCATCATATTAAAGGAAACATTGTTTTCATCAAGGCACAACTTTCTTCCTTCCTCAAGTGGCACATTCTCTAACAATGGCTCCTTTTCCTGACCCTATCTGATGCCCATGTCCCAATGCTACACCTTTGAAACTAGCAAGACATCATCTAATCGGTTTTGAGGATATTGGCTTTTCTTATGTTTGTACCTCTTAGAAAATTGAGGAGAACAAATTGTGGATAAAAGATTCCACATATAAATGACAAGTTTGTGATGGAGCCCAGTGGTAGGAGCACATGGAAATATGACAAGAGGCATGTTTCCATTGGGACATATGTAACATGGGTGATTATGCTCACACTGAGTTTCTTTACTAAAAAGCTGGGCTGAGATACAGGCCTCAAGTTTTTAGGGCGAGATGAAGAAAAGTTTGCTTGTGTGCTTTGTCTCTTTGTTGATATATATGTATATATATACTAATATTTATAGATTTTGATTATCCACATAGTTCTGTCTCTACAGAGAGCTATCTTGATATATACATACCCTACATCTATATAGATGTACATGTATTTAGCTATCTCTATTCAGAGAGCTAGATCTTTAGATATCTATATGGTATATCACTATCAATAGATAATTGTACCTTGGATTAAAATAATGGCAAGGCAATTAGAAGTTTAAATATCTATCTATCTATCTATCTATCTGTCTATCTACAGTAAAACCTCCATAGTTGACCACCTCCTTACATTGAGCACCTGCTGAAGTTGAGCTAGTTTTTGTATTCTGGACGAGCATAGTAGGCACGTATCAGTACAGTAGACTTAATTCTCCTTATGTTGTCCACTCTATATGTTGGTCAGTTTGTTACCGTCCCTTGGGTGGTCAACTTACAGAGGTTCTACTGCATATACCTAAAGAGAAGGTAAAATACTGTAAGCTTAGAGGAAAACTGAACGTTATTACTCATTTTAGCCATATAGTCCCCAAATATCAGCACCCTTTCAGGTAGCAATCACCCTTTCAGGGAGATTACAGGTGAGTTAACATATTGAGATGGAATTTACTATTAGGGCACCTCACCGAAATAAATAACTTAATCCTGATTTAAAAGATTGTTCAGTGTCTTATAAAATCCTCCGAGAGATTTTCAACTTTCAGTCAGAGATTTCTTTTTGTCCGTTCAGTGGGGATTTATGGGAGTTTACATGGCAAACCTTGCAGCTCCTCCTGCGGATTATAATTTCCCATCATGTTGACTGCTTCTGGTCCTCTAATTCTATAAAGTGTCCTCAGGCTGTTGCAGAAGAAAAGGACAAGTCTGACACTTACATTATCAGAAAATGGTTTAGCTATTGCGTTAATCTCAACCCTAATGAACAAGAGTACTATAAACATTGAAAATATGTTTGATATTTTAATATTAGTTTTCCATATCATCCAGCCCTCTTGTACTAAAGCGAAGATCTTTACTGTGGTTCTCATGCACAAAGATGTGAAACACAGGTTAAAAGAGTGGCAAAACCATTAAGAGTTGAGTTTTTTTGTTTCTTCATGTCACGTTCTAATCTCTCTCCTTCAGGCTGGCGCCACCAATGAGGGCGACAGGGTAGTTATTTTAAATTGCTTCTTAATAGTTTTTTCTCTAAGACTTGAAATATCTATTAAAAATCTCAATGAGGGGGATTATAAACTTTTTTGGCAAAGATAAACAATATAAACGTTTCAATTAAAATGGGTAAACTGAAACAGGATTTGAAGCTGTGATAACAGCCGGTAGGTGAGAGATTCATTTTCTGTAGAAGACAAACTTTCACCTTTTCAGTATGGAGTCTGGAAGGATGGCCCTAGACTATTAAAAAAGAGTAGACCAATTTCATTGCCTGGAGGACATTATCAACAAACCTATGTCTTTAAGAAAAAACATTTTCTGCGTGCTCCGAGTGTAGAGCCACTTCACATTCAAATTTTGTTGTTTCTTATGTTGTTGAAGTTTTGAGACTTAATGCACTTAGGAAACATCAAAACTAATTCATGCTCGATATTTTTTATTTTCCTGTTGATTTTATTTTTAAAAATGATTTGATCTACATAGCATTAACAGTAGACACAAGGAGAAATCTGACCGGGCATGGTGGCTCTCACCTGTCTGAAATACTAACTAGTACTCTGAGAGGCTGAGGCAGGTAGATGGCTTGAGCTCAGGAGTTTGAGACCAGCCTGAGCAAGAGTGAGACCTCATCTCTACTAAAAATAGAAAAATTATCTGGGCATTTTGGTGGGCACCTGTAGAACTTGCTAGTTGGGAGGCTGAGGCAAAAGAATCACTTGAGCCTGGCAGTTTGAGGTTGCTGTGATCTCTGATGCCAGCTCAAAAAAAAGGAGAAATCGGTATGGAACAAAAATTTGGCTCAGTGTATGTGAATGTATACATAAACATATAAAATACACATAATTTAATTAAAATAGAATCATATTTTACAGTTTTATAGTTTTATTATTTTTTTCAATTCTTCCCATGGCAATAAAGAGAGTATTAACATCAGTTTTTGCTTGTTATGTAGTAGATACCCAATAAACATTTTTAAAACAAATTTTTATGGTAGGATATATAACATATTCAGTGACCTGCATAATTTGACATTGTTATACCTTAAAAGTGTGAGTGTGTGTGGACTGTGTGACCCCCAGGATTCTAAAATGAAGGTTTTAAAAGCTGTGTACTCTTGCAATATTCTGAACTAAAAAAATAAAAAATAAAAACTGATATATGCGTATATATATATATACCCCTGATATAAATAAAGCTAGTATCTAGCTTACAAAATAGTCATCAGTGTGGAAGAATTTTGAAGCATGCTTCAAAGAGTTGAAAGAATCTTGTATAAGATAAATGTTATATATGATATTTATCAGTTTTATTAATATCAGTGATACAGATAAAGATACACATATCGCTGATATAACTTAAAACATGTGTGTGTGTGTATATGTGGGGGGGTTTATATGCGTATCTCACAAGATTCTTCCAACTTTTTGCAGTGTTCCTTTAGCATTCTTCCTTACTGATGACTATTTTAGAATATGTTTTTTTCTACATATCAGTAGCTAGGTGTTTTGGGACTATCTGAAGATGAAAGATTTCTTACTTTATTTTTGACAATTAGTCAATCAATACATCAAGTCACATGTGCATACCCATCTTATCCTCACTACTGATTAGTTATCGAAGGGGATACGCATGGAAGTGATCACAGCCATGGTTAGAACCCCCTGAGTGATGTGTTTACGATGATCAGTTTACTCATTCTTCAGGTCTTAGTTTAATTCATATTTATTGACGCCCATGGTTCTTATTTCTTCTAGAACTTCAAACTAGGAGTTTTTCACTCCTCTTTATTATTTCATGATTTGGCTTTTGCCTCATCAGCCTCATACAACATGTGTGTCAACCACAAAAATCTATGTATAGGTTTCTAAAACACGATGTTTTCTTCAAGTATTTTCTTTTTCTGTTGAATGATGTTCTTAACTCTTCTCTCTTTTTGGTAAGCTTTTAATTATGTTTCAAAGGTCAGTTCAAATATGACCTCCTCTGGAAAGCCTTCTCAGCATCTCTCTTTATAAAATTAATCATCCTCTCCTGTGTGTGTCCATCTCACTTAGTATAGACCTTTTTTAAATACCACAGTGCTGTGATGATTACTTGCTCATGATACCCTCCCCCCACGTAGAATTCATCTTTCTATCTGAAGCACTGAGCACAGCTTCTGACAAATAGGAAATGCTTAATACTAACCAGGATATGACCAGGCCTCCATGGAGAACCTCCGCCCTTGAAGGCAAAGTCTACATTCATGAAATCTTCAGAAAAAAATATTTAACTTCAGAAAGCATTATCCATAATATAAGTTTTATTAAAGATTTTTGGGGAAAAAAGAGGGTCAGAGTTTTATATCAAACAGCAAATCGCTGACAACTTCCTTTATCATGTTTTTGTTTCTTCCCATCAAGATTTTCTGCAGCCTGCAAGCCAGGGGACACACCAGAATCTTTATATGCATATAATAGTGTTAGTGTTGGGGCCTGTGGCAAGTAAGTTGTATATCAAAAGGGTACTGGTTTTAAAACTGTCAGTGTCAACGCTGGTCATTATGCACACGAATGCAAGGCCTTCTTTGATCTCCTTCATCCAACTCTCCTGTCCAGTCTTTTACAGCTACCATCTTGGCCAGTGTGCTCATAGTGTGTGGTGCTTAACAGGATGTTTTATGAAGGATTTCCTCATTCATGTACTTTCCTTTATTAGTAGTGCAGTGTTTCTCATCTTTACCTGGATAATCTCAATTCATTCTTCAACTTCTCTAAGAATCTTTATCTAAAAATGTTGCAAGTGCTCCCTCTCTGAACTTCTGTATAAAAGCACATCACTGGGAGGAACAGATCTACAGAAAAAGAGAAACTCACCAGCGAGAAATCAGCACGATGAAGTGTGTCGTGTGCTTCGAACTAGAAAGGAAACGTCCAGAGAAGTGCAGACATTGATCTGCTTCGTTCCAGACACCTGCTAGTCTGTGGGCTTCTCGAAGGTGATCAGTATCTGATGAGTTTTTGGATGCTGTATAATAACTGACCTATAAACATGTTGAAATGAACTATGTTCTATTCCAAGTAGAATATAAGTTTTTTAGAGATCGCAGCTTCCACGTCTGTTAGCACTTGCTGTATTGGCTACAGCTGTGTTCTTCAACGAATGTTTTTTGATTGATTTTTCATAATAACTTCTGATTTTTTTTTTGTTACCCCAAATTGGAAACCATAGAGATAAATCTGTAAATTGAACTTCCATAATTCAAAATTTATTTGACTGTGTCACAGAGAATTAATTATGATGGGCCAATTCAAAATTTGTAGCTTGTTAAGGACAGTCTTTACCCTGAGTCTGACCAACTCAAAACTGTTATTGAGACTAAATCGACTTTTTCTTGTTCTATTTTTATATATTATTATGTGGAGATTTGGCAGAGATCAGGATATTCAATTTGGGGCATTTAGATAAATTTGTCATTGTTTAAACATATTAGAAAGCTGTTTATTTTGTTAGCAGTGGGAAAATCCTTTAATCACTTTGAAACCCTGTTAGATTATGTACAAAACTGGAGAATATTCCACTAGAACTACCTGAACCATGTGATTCACTTGGATTCCATTTAGTTCTATGTTTGATACATACTGTCACCTTGATTTTCTACGCCAGGGTTTGGCAAACAATGCCCAGTAAGATTTAGACTACCACTTGCTTTTACAAATAAAGTTTTATGAACACAACCATCTCATTCTTTACATATTGTCTATGACAACTTTCAATGGCTGAGTTGAGTAGTTGCAACAGAAACCCAGAACAATATGGCACACAAAGCCTGAAATATTTGTTCTCTGATCCTTTACTGAAAATTTTTTCTGATCCCTAATCACATTGTGTTTTACTGATCAATACTGGTCAAATACATAACATACAATAATTGCTTGGAATTGTATAAATTTTTCCTCTATTCCACAACTGAAACTAAGTGTCATAAGGAAAAATAAAATTAATTTGAAAATGAAAATGTTGTAAAAAATAAAATGTCAAGTAAGAAAAGACACAAAGGGAGAACTGAGATTGAACAATAATGACTGGCCCAACTGCACTGCTCAAGACTGACTCTCTAGTAAAAGGAGACAGAGGGTGGATATAATAATAAACCTCTCCACTCTGAATGTTAAAGAAAAAAAAAAAACAAAATGTATCTATAAAACTAAATATCATGAAATTTTTGGATGATTTGACTTTTTATTTTTATCAGGATGCTGGTGTGAAAATGGCTTAGGGACATACGTGACTTAATATGAAATCTGAAGATTCAATAAGAATAATGTTCCTTATCATTAACAGGGAAGATAGAAGTCCCTTGTCTCTCTTCTCTTGCATGAGAGCCATTATTTTACAATACTTTTTATTCCTGTTGGGTCCTCAATTACATGGATGCCTTACACTTAGGGATGATGCTATAGCTAAACCAACAAAACTAGGAAATCCTTTTGTGTCTGATTATAAATTAGATACAGAGCACATCTATTGTGCCTCTTATCTGAATTAAAATAAACATGAAGAATGGAGGGGAAACAATAAAAAAAATCAATGCTGAGGAAACAGCTGATGTTGTACCCCCAATCAATGAGATCAATTAAATCATTCAGCTAAAATTATAAATCCACATTTACACAACAAATGCCTGCTATGAGTTATCTCCCTTGGCAGGAACATCATGGAGCTATTTGAGAACTTCACTCAGATGCACAATTTGTGTATCTTCGAGAAAGTGTGGTATTTATTTTCATTGTATTCTGACAGGCTACCTGTATGATTATACATTACGATTATTCTCCTTTACAAAATTAATGCAGTGTATCCCCCATCACCATTTTTCTAAAAATTGAGTATTTTTAATCAGTGGACCTAGCCAAACAAATAGCCTGTATCATCTGACCTTTTTTCTATCTTGGCAGAATTGAGTGCTTTATTATTTTTTTTTTCTTTTGATTTAGACAAAAAAGAAAAAGCTGAAAATCCTCAACCTATCAACAAAAGTAATTAGGACATCCAAAATCAAAGCTTTCTGATATTCATAATCATCATGGAAATGCTGAGAAATGAAGGTGTGAATGTTTCAGAGTGAAAAATCACAGCATTTTGTGGAGATCACCTTTGCTTTGTGGTTTCTTCATTTATCTCTTTCCCTCTTGAATTTGAGTCAGAGAAGAACTATCTGCTCTATCAGATATTCCTTTCTGTGGTGTATGTGTATGTATAATAATTGATTTGCTCTTTGGGCAAATGGGTCGAGAAATGAAAGAATTTGAGGAGAGAAATATTAGCTCCAAGAAAAGTATTGTTAAAAACTGAGTTTATATTTGAAATGGAAAGTACAACTTGGAATTGGTCTTAATCCTCTAGTTGTTGCTCCTGTTCGGCTCTGCCCCACTCAGCAGGTTGGCCCCCGTTTGTTCAGAAGCTGGCATGATGGATGAGCTGGTACTGGGCCAATGTGTTTAAGTAAAACCTGGGAGTTCCTGGGTTAGCAGAACACAATTCATATAAAGCCTTGGGAATGTCCAGCAGCTGTATTGCTATTGCCTTATCCAGGAGACTGATTGGCCCAAATCACATCCTATTTTTATTTTTGAAAGAGAAAAAGAAATAATTTGAGGGCACTCTCCCAAACTTTTAACTTGATTTTTATTCAAGCAGAAAACTTTGAATTTCTTTCTAAAAAACAACAAAAAAAACACATGGAGAATTTATAGCGAAGAATACTCTAGGCTCCAAACTCATTACAGACTTTCCCATCTGGCCTGAGATGGCAAATAGAATTACCTTCGTTTCACAGGCAAGTAAATAGAGGTAGAGAGAGAATAAATGATTTGGGCAAATTGGAAAGGGAGGAAATTGAGCTTCAGCCTCTTGGCATTCTTTTATCTACCCCAGAATAGTAAACTTTCAGTTTAAAGATTTTGCTCTGTTGCTTGTTTACACAGTCCAGATGCCACAGGATATACGGATTTTACAATATCCTCACACAGACACCCAGTCAATGATGGAAAACTTGCAGTGGGGTAACTGATTTAAATTTTGTATACTTTTGACTATAAGAAGATTCCTTTTTGTGTTAACTAAAATCTCTTTTATTTTTCTTTTAATAGTTCTAATAATTCTACTTTTGGAAGCCATATGGAACAAGTCTGGTATCTGTGTTATATTTAAGCCATTGAGATATTCGAAGCCAGTAATCATATTCTCTTGGGATTTCAATGACTTATGTCCTTCAGTATTTCCTTGACAAGTGTATTCCTAAGGCCTATCCTTACTCTAGTTTCTCTTCTTAAGTTACTTCCTTTATAACTAAAATCTGTTCAAAAGTGCAAAGTCTAAAACAAAAATGCAATTCTTTAGCTATTATCCTGTCATGAAAGAGCCGACTTATAAATTTCTTCACTTTAGATATTGTGCTTCAGTGAATGTAGCCTAAGCTACATTTTTTTTTTTTTTTAGGTATCATATTATTGTCTTTACTCAGTTTAGTATTGATTAAAATCCTCAAGACCTTATTGTATGGAGAGCTGCTTTGTCATATAATTGCCTCGTATTTTCAGGTGTGGCTGCGTTTTCTAGGGTAAGGTGCATACACATTTATCACTGTTGAGTTTCATCTCATTAAACCCATTTTTTTTTTTTGTCCAGTCTAACAGAAATTTGAGAAGTTTTTTGTTTTTATTTTTTAAAACTGAGATCTTGCCATGCTGCCCAGGCTGGAATGTAGTAGCTATTCATAAGTGCATTGCATTACAGCCTTAAACTCCTAGGCTCAAAAATCCTGTTGCCTTGGCCTCCAAAGGGAGGGATGACAGGCAGGGGCCACTTCACTCAGCTACATTTTGGAGTTTGACTGCAATGTCTAGCATGCTCCTTGTTCATCCTGAGCTTTGTGCTATCTGAACATGTGATGACCGTGATCTCTAAGTCACCATCTAACACTTTGAAAACCATTTTGTATAGCCCAGAACTAAGAGAAAAATTACTCCTTCCTGATCTACATTTATAGCTTAGCACTATTTTGCTTTGGATATTTACAAAATTGTAATCTCCATCTAAAATGTCCTTATTTCCAGTCCAAATCATCTATTCTTTTGTTATGATCATTGTTACCGACCTAATTAAATCCCTTGCTGATGTCCAGGTATATCATTCTTATGTTTTTTTTATATCCTAAGTGAATCCACTCTAATAATTCCTTTAAAGAAAGAAATTAGATGCATAAGACATAACTTGTTGATAATGAGCCTAAATTGAGTCTGATAGTTCCCAACTCCAGTGAAACTTTATGGAGAGTGAAATGTAGTGAAGACTCAGTAAAATGCATTGATTATGACTCTAATATGACCCAAAGATTTAAAGTTTCAAGGACTATTCAACCAACTACTGAAATATTTTATGTACTTTGGTTCAGTAGAAAATCAAGTTGTCAGGCAACTATTTTTAAATAGTTCTAATGAGAAGCTCACAGATTTTCTGGATTATTGAAAAGCTTCACCCCAAATACTCAGAAATGTCAACTTTTGGATCAGAACTTTCTTATACAGAGAAGCCATCCATTAAGGGAGGACAGACAGATGAAATCTATGGAATCTATGCGACCCATGGGATGTTTGTCAAAGAATTTCTAGGAAAGAATAAGAGGGAATATTTTAATTAGCCATGGAAAGATTCCTGTTAACTAATTTTTACATTTCTAAAGGCAGAAGATTTATTGGCTTTATTTATTCTTTCCTCTGCTTATTTCTCTCTGACTCAGCAGATGATTATTATGGTCCAGTGAATATAATATAGAAGATAGAATAAATCTTAGACTATTAAAAACAAAAGCCAGGGAGTCATATGAATTTTGAAAGAATCCTTAAATGTCTTAAAGTCCAACTTCCAAATAAGATTTGATCTCTTTTATTTTTTTTCTCTTTTCTTTTCTTTTTTTTTTTTTTTTTTTTTGTTGTTGCAGTTTTTGGCCGGGGCTGGGTGTGAACCTGCCACCTCTGGCATATGGGGCTGGCACCCTACCCCTTTGAGCCACAGGTGCCGCCCAGATTTTATCTCTTTCTATGATATCCCTGACATCTGGCCATCTAGTCTTGACCTGAATATGTCATGTAACAGAGAACTCATTATTAATAAAGGAACTATGCTATTGTGAGAATTAAAAAGTTCTTTTTGATGATGAATAGAAATTTGCCTCCCTATGGCTTTCACCCTCTCCTTAGAAAGTGGCAAATTTCCTGCCTTTTGCATGGAGATAGAGTAAATTTAGTCTTTCTGCCATTTGACAGCTTTTCAGATTTTAAATGTAATGATCTAATTAAAAATAATAGTTGGATATTCTAATGTCAACCATTGATCTCTTCCCTCTGCGTAGGCCCAGAGAGAGGGAGGGCTGGTGGCATGCAATTCTCATGGGAAGTCATAGTGAGACGGTCAGACTAGAAATGAAAAGACTTTCAGTCTACTGCCACTTCTCCCTTTAAATATGATTTGGGTCTCTCATCTCTAAGCTTCAGCTTAGCTATCTATAAAAATAAGACTCAGGAACATGTTACTGGGATATTATGAGAGAATGAATATTAAAGATCTTTGAGAAGATTACACATTTTGTAAAAAGACACATGGAAGATTTCAGAGAAGAAAGCAAAAGACCGTATCTATTCCCCTGGTCCATCTCCAGCCTTCTCTGCCCCCTGTTTCCATTTGCTTTCTCAATGCCTGATGCTAAGGATCTGTTTCCTCTGGGCTCACTCTGTCCTAAGAACTTCTCTCCTATTCTTTTCTTCTTCCAGCCTCTTTCACTCCATTTCTCCTTGACTCTTGGTCTAGAGATTTAAAGTCCTTCTTTATATTATTCTTCTCCTCATCCCCTTTACCCCCACTTGTCTGTCACATTTTTACTAGGAAAATAATTTTTTAAATTTCAGATCATAACTACTATTCTGTTCACTCATATTCTGTTTCGTTATAATTTTAGTGTTCACAAATATATTAAATTCTTAATTAAAATCAAATAAAATACAAGCTTCTTTTGGATTTACCATATGTAACCTTATTATTTCTTTTCTCCAAACTGCTTATTCCTGCTTTATAATCTTTGCTCAAAATCCTCCTTTTATATTACACACAAAAAATCAAATACCTAGGCCTTCCTCTAAGCCCTTATTTCTAGTATTTTAGCCTCTGTAACTCCCCAATACCTAGTTCCATTTCCAATTTAAATCATTCTTTCTATAAGAACAATGCTGCACTTATCTTTTAATCTGTATACTGTCAGCGTAGTGAAAGAAGTTTAAACAAATGAAAACCAAGAAGCTTTTAGAATTAGTGAAGAGAAGTGACCATAGGTTGGGGATTCTGAATCTTTTTTAAAAAGTACATCTGAGGATCTGGGCGTAATATTTCGGTTATATTCCCAAGTTATCTAGGTCTTACTATGATCTCTACAAAGGAAGGAATGAAGAACAAAACAGAAAGGAAAATGCATGCGTCCTAACAGACAATATATTTTTTCTCCCATAATATCATTACTTGTGATGGTAATCACATTGCTCTGAAAGGAAAACAGATTTCCATTTTATTTCATGGTCCTAATGAATAGATCCCTATTTAAGCTACTACAAAGTCGTTTCAGGGTATGGGCTCTTCTCATTCAGAGTAGTTAGAATAATGGATGATCTTTTCTGCAATTACTTGGGTGTAATTAAATCTGTAGATTTAGTTGACTACTCTCACAGTTGAGCACTGAAGCTTATTCCTAGAGGTTCATTATATCTATTGAATGGCAGCTTTCTTGCCTAGCTCTACCCCTATAGATGGGTTTGTGAATTTGTTTCATAGTGTCCTTTTCAAAACGTAGGATACAGATGAGAATCTAGAAGCATATTTCTACTGGGATGCATTCTAGTTGTACTTATGTCTGAGAAAGGCAGAGACCTGAAGGGGTTTCATGTAAGACAGATCTGCTTAGAGAGGCTGAAAACAAGTGCACGTCTAAGAGGAAACAGAATATCTGGGCATAATCATTGGGCGGACCAAAAGCCATCGGGAGGCAGGAACTTTGTCCCTTCATTTTTGTATCACTGATGTCTGGCATAGTGACTAGCATATGAAAGGTTCTTACAGCCTGGGACAAATTATACCGAAACTAAGAATCTTGGTTCCTGAGAAATCTTGGCCAAGAAGGGATGGAGGGCTATACTAATGAAGGGAAGGAAGAAAGACTCCCTGAACTTGCCGACTGGGTTCTTGGCTTAATGGAGGAAAAGAATTGAAGGGGGAGCTGACAGAGTAAAGCAAAAACAAGTTTAGTGAAGTAAGGAAAGAAAAAGGGGAGGCTGCCCACAGAGCTGCTGCCTGCCCCTGAGCAGTGGGGTGGTAGTAAACCCTTATGGGCCAATGGCTGCCCCACAGAGCTGCTGCCTGCCCCTGAGCAGTGGGGTGGTAGTAAACCCTTATGGGCCAATGGCTGCCCCACAGAGCTGCTGCCTGCCCCTGAGCAGTGGGGTGGTAGTAAACCCTTATGGGCCAATGGTAACATTTGTAAATGTCCAAAAACCCTTTGGGAGACAGCTGTATGTGACTTTATTGTGATCAGGCCACAAAATTTAGCTCCTGTCGCAGAAAGGTGAGCACAGTTTGGAAGGCATCTGGCTTAGTAATTCATCCATCTTTGGGTGGGCCCAGGTTGGAGACTCACTGGTAACTTCCTCGTTCAGGGTGGTTAGGGTCTAGGACCAAAGTGGCTTCACTCAGGCTCTCTCAATCTTCCTTTTCTGCCTTATGCCCACCTTAGAAGGATATTTTCCTTCTGACTTTGTCCTTGTGTGTGTTCTAATAACCAGGTGATAAGAGTATTATTCACTACATTGATGAACATTATGAAAATGTTAATTTAAATAGCTTCAATATTCAATTTCTATTTTTATAGCATCATAGGATTAGAATATTTCCTGAAGTAGAAGTATTTCTACATAAATACAGATGAAGTTTTCTTTCTGGCCTTGGAAAGCTTCTTTGCATTGATACCCTCAGTAGCAGTACACATTTTTTACTATTTGGTCAATTATTCCAAATGTCTAATCCAAATCTGTTAATATATATCAAAGCCATTATTTTTGATTTTCTTCTTCCCTCAATGGAAAGTCTTTTCCTTCAAATATAACACCTGCAAAATCCTTTTGCTAGAAAATAGGCTATGGCCTAAAAGACTTCTCACTTCTCTAACTTCTTGGAGAACAACAATAATCAAAAAGCAGAAGGGGGGATAATTAGAAATTGAAGAAGGTGAGGAGAAATAATGGCTTCCAGAGGAATTTCTCTCCCTTAGAACAAAATGAAAAGGAACACCTTCTGACATACTCAGTGGGTGGTACTTTTCTTCACTCTGATCCTATGATTCTTATTAGAATGGTGATTGTCCTAGGTGTCCAGACTCCCCTATTCCTGAGACAACAGAATAGCAGCTCCTTTCTCAAATCCCACCGTTGGCATTGCTTTCATTTTGACCAATGCTGAGTTCTACACATTTTACCTCTGAAGTTGTAAAATATACATAGTCATAAGACAGAAGACTGTTTTGGTCAATGATAGCCCACACATAGGACAATGGTCCCATAAGATTAAGATCCAATATGTTTACTGTACCTTTTCTATGTTTACATGTGTTTAAAGACATAAATACTTACATTGTGCTACAGTTGCCTATAGTCTTGAGTACAGTAACATGCTTTATAGGTTTGTGGCCTAGGCTACGCCATCTGGATTTGTGTAAGCATGTTCTGTGATGTCCACACAATGGCAAAATCACCTGTTGATGCATTTCTCAGAAGTATCCTCATCATACGGGTGACTATATTTGGTCCTCTTTCCAGTTTCTTGACTTAGAGCTCCTAAAACCCTTAGCACACATATCATGAATAAGAGTGCCTTTTGTGTGCTAATTGTGTGATTCTTGGTTGACAGCCCCTGGATAGCTTTAGGTTGGGGGATGGTCACCAGAAAGACCTTAGCATAATTAGAAGATTGGGACTTTCAGCCCCATTGCTCAGTTTCCAGGGACTGAAGGGCAAATTGATTATTAATGGCTAAATGATTTGACTTCAATTATGCCTATGTAATAAAGTCTCCCTTAAACTCTAAAAGAACAGGGTTCCCCTGGGCACAATGGCTTTAGGAGGCCAAAAGCAGGAGGATTGCTTGAGACCTGAACTTTTGAGAGCAGCCTGGGCAACATAGCAAAACTCTCTACTAAAAAAAAAAGTAGAAAAAAATTAGTTGGACATGGAGGCACATACCTGTAGTTCCAGCTACTTTGGAGGTTGAGGCAGGAGGATCACTTGAGCCCAGGAGGTTGAAGTTGCAGTGAGCTATGATCAGGCCCCTGTGCTCCAGCCTGCGGGATAGAGCAAGACCCTGTCTCTAAAAACAACAACAAAAGACTTCTAGTGAGCCAAACATGTGGAAGTTTCTGGAGGCTGGTGGGCGGTAGAGGATGTGGAAGCTCCAGCCCACACCGTTTTCCCATGCCTCTCCCTATGCCTTTCTTTCATGTGGCTATTCATCTATATTCTTTGTGATATTCTTTATAATAAATGGGTAAATGTCAGTAAATGTTACCCTGAGTTCTTTGACCCACTCTAGCACAATGCACTGAATGCAGGGAAGGGATTATGGGAACACCAGTTGACAGCTGGTCAGTCAGAAGCATCAGACTCAACCTGCACTTGCAACTGGTGTCTTGGGGGAAAGGGGCTTGAGAGACTGAGCTCTCCATCTGTAGGATCTCTCACTATTTTCAGGTAGATAGTGTCATAATTGAACTGAATGAGGATATCAGCTGGTGTCCATTGCAGAAATTATTTTTTGCTTGGTGTATGGAAAGAAAACCCCACACATGTGTGTCATCCAAAGGACCGCAGGATGGATTAAAAAGTAGAAAGAAGAATTTTATTGGAGCAAATCAGTTAGCAAACTGGGAGGAGACAGTGTCTAGTGTGCACCAAGGGAAGAGAGAGATTGGTTTTTGTGCCTCCCAAGGTCTGCATGACACAATAGAGTCATCCAGATTTGACAGGTTTGGGGAAGGTTTACATTTGCAAGGACAGTCAAGTGCATGTGCAATGAGTAAACATATATAACACGCATGATCCTATGTTCCCTTGGGAGAAGGGGGTTAGCATTAAAATGCAGCTGGATTTGGCTTTTTTAAGTGAAACCCTAAACTATAAGACATAAAGACAATCTGTGTGTAATCTCTATAAATTGCCTGAAACTGGCTTGGGGTTTGCAGTTGTATATAAGGAAAGAATGTTTGTAAGGCTGGCCCTCTATCCATACAAAGTTGTAGTGTTCTGGGTTGTAAATCAGAGTTAGGGAGGGTCTGACATTTTGCCTGATAACTCTTATTGTTAGGCAGGTTAGCAAGTTTCAGCTGTGGGAATGTAGGGGCTTGCCAGGCTAGACAAGTCCTGAGCTTCTGTCCATAGGTAATTTTTGTTTCCTTTAGGGTTTATCTTGTTGATAAAGGAGCACTTATTTTGGTGTCTTAGATCACATTTGGTAACAGCAGCATTCTTTGTAGTGAGCGTATGTAGGAGAAACGTTTTGTTTTTCTATGTATGCCCATGTAGTCTACAGTCAGACAGAGAGCACTACAGGGTTCTTCCACATTACTGCAAGGTATACATCCTGACACACTGGCTAATCTCCAAGTGTTACCTTGCCAAATGCCAATTATGTTACAAATTTCTCTTTGGCAAGTAGAGCTTAGTAGACAAAAATGACTGTTCTTGATTCATTTGTAAGGATTAATTTTTAACTTCCTTCCACTTTTTTTGCCATGGTGATCTAAGAATTTCTTGAAATTGAGAAATAGTACTTGGGTTTCTATGAGAAAACCGTGTTATTTATTTTCTGGGCTTCATATTTATGTCTAGGTTGCATTTGAAATATGGAATGAAAGTAAGGAGTCTGGTTGAGATCCTTTACTAACTATTCTTAGGTTTTATTTTAGGGGAAGTGAGTAGGAAAATTGTAGGAAAAACTTAATCTTTGAGGGGGGAAGTACTCCCACATAAGACCATTTAACTGTGTCTCCTCGTTTCATTCTAAAGAGCTTGAATTTAAGCAAGTGATTTGACAGATCGGTTTTGTAAGATCATTCTGTTAATTTTAAATTTACAGATATATGCTTAATTTTTTATTGTCCCTACATTTCAGTGAGACTATGGGAAAGGCCCAGCAAAGGAGTCCTATCAAAAGTATCATGATAAAACGGAATGAGGATATGCTATAGCAATGTGAGGCTATTTACGGGTGTTATTATGAGTGTAAGTGTTCTTGGTGACCAAGCATGATTTCCAGGGCTGAGGCTCTCAGAGTGTAGTGTGTCGGTCAGCACCATTAGCAGTTCCAGAGAGCAAATTCATAATGCAAATTCTTGGTCCAATTGCAGATGTGCTGAGTCAGAAACTGAGGGTAGGGTGATTCTGATGTGAGCTCAAGTTTGAGCATCACTGGACTGGTACAAGAACTTTCGTATCATGTAGATATGGATTTAAAGCATTTTCGTCCCTTACAGTCTACATAGCCTTGAGTAGATTTCATGACCTCCTGGAACCTAGTTTCCTTATCAATAAAAGTGTTGTAAAAACATTTTCTCCCTTTCAAGGTTGTTAAGATTATATAGTTAGAAAAACTAAAGTTTTATTTTGTGCTTACTGTGTACCACGTATTGTTCAAAGGACTTTCATGTGAGGTCCTTTACTCTTCTGTACAAGGGTCCTTTACTCTTAACAATAACTTGATGAAACAGGAAATTTTATACATGAGGAAATGGAGACTGAGAATGGCTAAATTCCTTGCCCAGGCTCATATGGTTAGGAAATGTTAGAGTCAGATTTGAATCAATCAGAATCTAGAGAGAGGGGAGACAAGATGGCGGACTGAAGCCAGCTTTCAACAAAGGCTCCCGTCCAGAAGGAGAGTTAAGGGACAGGAATTTAGTAAGTATCCTGGTGGACTTGAGCCTCACCAAGAGAGAAGGCTGAAGAACGCACATCAACACCGCTGAGGCAAGTTGTGATCACAAGGACGCAAACAAAAGGTACAAAATCCACCACCAAGTGGACGGGAGTCCCCCTCCCCCATGAGACCGGCTCTGTAGCCCCACAATTGAACAAGTGGGCAGAAATTAAAGCCCCTCCCACTACACTCCACGGGAGAGACCTTCTAAAAACTGGACCTACCTCCCCTACTGGGGTGCCGTGGCGTTCTCCTGCCGGACATAGGGCTGAATAAAACTTTGGGAATCCTTTGCCGGCAACCCTGAATCCCCGGCGCTCCCCTCCCGCCCACTGAGGTCTGGAGGCCTGTCCCCCAGGACTTCGGATCCTTGGGTGATTTCTCAAGGGGAGTGGACAGTCCCCGAGTTGCGACTGGTCAGCATTGACTCTGAGGCGCGCCGAGTGAGGAGAGGGCACCGGGCTGAGGGGGAGTCACGCCTCGCGGCACTTCCCTGCGGTGCAGTGCAGCAACCCTCCCCAGGCATACGGGGCCCAAGACTGAATCAGACTCTGGCCTCCCCGCTGAGAGCTGAGAACCCCTACTCTCACTCGGGGTCTGAGGGCCTATCCCCCAGGAGTTCGGCTCCTTGGGTGATTTCTCGAGGGGAGTGCACAGTGCCTGAGCTGCGTCAGGTCAGCGCTGACTCTGGGATACGTGAGCGAGGAGAGGGCACTCTGCTGAGGGGAAATCAAGCCTTGGCGGCACTTCCCTACGGTGCAGTGCAGGAGCCCTCCCCGGGCACAAGACTGAATAAGACTCTGGCCTCCCCGCTGAGAGCTGAGAGCCCCTATTCTTACTCGGGGTCTGAGGGCCTATCCCTCCGGAGTTCGGCTCCTTGGGTGATTTCTCGAGGGGAGTGCACAGTGCCTGAGCTGCGTCAGGTCAGCGCTGACTCTGGGATACGTGAGCGAGGAGAGGGCACTCTGCTGAGGGAAAATCAAGCCTTGGCGGCACTTCCCTGCGGTGCAGTGCAGGAGCCCTCCCCGGACCATAGTATTGCGCGAAACTGAATGAAACTCTAGCTTCCCCCCGCCCCACTCCCAATCGGGGTCTGGGGGCCCATCCCCCAAGAGTTCTGATTCTTGGGGGATCTCTTAAGGGGTGTGGACCCAGCACAAACTGCGGCCGCTCAGTGCTGACTCTGGGGCACGGGACAGAGGAGAAAAGGGTCGCCTGAGTGCCCACACCAGAGCAGCAGTTCCCTGGAGGTAGATCAACAGCCGTTTTTTCTTTAACGGCAGAACGCTCACTTCTGGATATTCTGAGGCCACACCCCCTGTCTCCCTGGGCAACCAGAGGAGGCCACCGGTGTCACGGCTCACAAACCCAGAAGCCTCCAGGGCGGGGCCGACCCAGACAGGTGTTCAGACGCAATTCTCCAGCAGCAAAGACGTTTGAACTCAAAACAGCCCGTCTCCTGTAGGCGACGACAGGAACAGAGACAGAACCTCACAAAGTTGTCTGTTCTGTTCTGTTCTGTTAGCAGCATCCATCAGGGACGGGGCTAAGCCTGAGTGAACACCTCCTTCCCATCACCTGCATCAAACACTCAAAGATGTCAGGCCCCATCTCCTCCTGCTAGATAGCGGCAGTCTGCGGGGGCCTGGCAGACTTCCTCGCGATTCAGGCAGGTGCAAACCCCTGGAGTGTCTGTTCACTGCAGGCAACTGGGTTAGCCATCTGCAGAGATACCAGTGACTGGGTCCTACGGAGGGGCAAAGTGGGGAAGGAGATGTCAACCTTCCCAGACTGCTCTGTTTGCGGGGTGGCTCCTCCTGACTCCACGCTGCACTGGGGTGAGCTGTCTCAGAGGAGTCACCAGGCCCCTGTGATCCAGTTCCCAGAGACCTCTTGAACCCTTCCACCTGAGACAAGTGCCGATTGAGACAGTTGATTCGGACCTTTTGAACTGGGCTAATAGACTGAGGACTTTTCAGGTGGTGCCCTGGGTGTGCGATTGTAGGAAGGTTTGATTCTCCTTTTCCAACTGGGGCCAGAGGTGGGCAGGCGGGGTGACTTAATTGCTGATTTTTCCACACAGCTGAGACTTCAAGCCAGAGTAGAAGTTGCAATAGGATCGAACAGAAACCAGCTGAAAACAAGACAGAACCACTTTGCTCCACCACACCAGACAGGGCCCCAGTTTCTCAGGCCACAACACTGTACGGGCCCTCGATAAAACCCCAGGGGAAAAACCAAAGGGAGTAAACCATGGGGCGGAATCAGCGGAAAAACTCTGGTAACATGAATAACCAGAATAGATCAACCCCCCCAAGAAAAGATACGGCAGATGTGATTGAAGATCCCATTCATAAACAACTGGCTGAGATGTCAGAAGTCAAATTCAGAATTTGGTTTGCAGACAAGATTAATAAAATGGAATTAGGAATTCGAGGAGAAATTCAAAAACTGTCTCAAGAATTTAACGAATTTAAAGACAAAACCACCAAAGACTCAGACACACTGAAACAAGAACTTACAGCCCTCAAAGATATGAAAAATACAGTAGAATCCCTCAGTAACAGAATGGAGCAAGCAGAAGAAAGGATTTCTGACATTGAAGATAAAGTCTTCGAACGCTCCCAATCTCTCAAAGAGGAAGAGAAATGGAGAGCAAAAACGGATCACTCACTCAGAGAGCTCTCAGATAATTCGAAAAAAAATAACATAAGGGTTATAGGAATTTCGGAGGCTGATGACGTGGCAGCCAAGGGCACAGAGGCCCTTCTACATGAAATTATGAAAGAAAATTTTCCAGACATGCCTAGAGAATCTGAAATTCAGATAGCAGACAGCTTCAGAACCCCAGCACGATTCAACCCCAAAAAGCCATCTCCCAGACATATCATAATTAGCTTCACTAAAGTTAACATGAAAGAGAAGATTCTCAAAGCAGCCCGGCAAAAGAAAACTATAACGTACAAAGGTAAGAATATTAGAATAACTGCAGATCTCTCTGCTGAAACTTTTCAAGCAAGAAGAGGCTGGTCATCAACTTTTAATCTCCTAAAGCAAAAAAACTTTCAACCCAGGATCTTGTATCCAGCTAAACTGAGTTTCATCTATGATGGAGAAATTAAATACTTCAATGACATTCATATGTTGAAAAAATTTGCCATAAGTAAACCAGCTCTTCAGGATGTTCTCAGACCTATCCTCCACAATGACCAACCCAATCCTATACCACAAAAGTAAACTCACTCAGAAACTTCGGATCAAACTCCAACTTCCACACTGGCGAAAGGATTAAAAATGTCCACTGGACCTTTGAAAAACTCGATACCCAAAATTCCACCAGACTTATCCTTACTCTCCATCAATGTGAATGGCTTAAACTGTCCTCTAAAGAGGCATAGGTTAGCTGACTGGATACAAAAACTTAAGCCAGATATTTGTTGCATACAAGAGTCACATCTCAACTTAAAAGACAAATACAGACTCAGGGTGAAAGGATGGTCATCCATATTTCAGGCAAATGGTAATCAGAAAAAAGCAGGTGTTGCAATTTTATTTGCAGATACAGTAGGCTTTAAACCATCAAAAGTAAGGAAGGACAAGAATGGTCACTTCATATTTGTTAAGGGTAATACTCAATATGACGAGATCTCAATTATTAATATCTATGCACCCAACCAGAATGCACCTCAATTTATAAGAGAAACTCTAACAGACATGAGTAACTTGATTTCCTCCAGCTCCATAATCGTTGGAGATTTCAACACTCCCTTGGCAGTGTTGGATCGATCCTCCAGAAAGAAGCTGAGCAAAGAAATCTTAGATTTAAACCTAACCATCCAGTATTTAGATTTAGCTGACATCTACAGAACATTTCATCCCAACAAAACTGAATACACATACTTCTCATCAGCCCACGGAACTTACTCCAAAATTGATCACATTTTAGGTCACAAGTCTAACCTCAGTCAATTTAAAGGAATAGAAATTATTCCATGCATCTTCTCGGACCATCATGGAATAAAACTTGAATTGAGTAACAACAGGAATCTGCATACCCATACAAAAACATGGAAGTTAAATAACCTTATGCTGAATGATAGCTGGGTCAGAGATGAGATTAAGAAAGAAATCACCAATTTTTTGGAACAAAATGACAATGAAGACACAAGCTATCAGAACCTCTGGGACACTGCAAAGGCAGTTCTAAGAGGGAAATTTATAGCACTGCAAGCCTTCCTCAAGAGAACGGAAAGAGAGGAAGTTAACAACTTAATGGGACATCTCACGCAACTGGAAAAGGAAGAACATTCCAACCCCAAACCCAGTAGAAGAAAAGAAATAACCAAAATTAGAGCAGAATTAAATGAAATTGAAAACAAAAGAATAATACAATAGATCAATAAATCAAAAAGCTGGTTTTTTGAAAAGGTCAATAAAATAGATAAACCTCTGGCCAACCTAATCAGGAAAAAAAGAGTAAAATCTCTAATATCATCAATCAGAAACAACAAAGACAAAATAACCACAGACTCATCAGAAATCCAAAAAATCCTTAATGAATATTACAAGAAACTTTATTCTCAGAAATATGAAAATCTGAAGGAAATAGACCGATACTTGGAAGCACGCCACCTTCCAAGACTTAACCAGAATCAAGTGGAAATGTTGAACAGACCCATATCAAGTTCAGAAATAGCATCAACTATACAAAACCTCCCTAAAAAGAAAAGCCCGGGACCAGATGGTTTCACGTCAGAATTCTACCAAACCTTTAAAGAGGAATTAGTACCTATATTACTCAACCTGTTCCAAAATGTAGAAAAAGAAGGAAGACTACCCAACACTTTCTATGAAGCAAATATCACCCTGATCCCCAAAGCAGGAAAAGACCCAACAAGAAAAGAAAATTATAGACCAATATCACTAATGAATATAGATGCAAAAATATTCAACAAGATCCTAACAAACAGAATCCAGCAACACATCAAACAAATTATACATCATGACCAAGTTGGTTTTATCCCAGGGTCTCAAGGCTGGTTCAATATACGTAAATCTATAAATGTAATTCAGCACATAAACAAATTAAAAAACAAAGACCATATGATTCTCTCAATTGATGCAGAAAAAGCTTTTGATAATATCCAGCATCCCTTCATGATCAGAACACTCAAAAAAATTGGTCTAGAAGGGACTTTTCTTAAACTGATAGAGGCTATCTACAGCAAACCCACAGCCAATATCATATTGAATGGAGTTAAATTGGAATCATTTCCACTCAGATCAGGAACCAGACAAGGCTGCCCATTGTCTCCATTGCTTTTCAACATTGTAATGGAAGTTTTAGCCACCGCAATTAGGGAAGAAAAGGCGATCAAGGGTATCCATATAGGGTCAGAAGAGATCAAACTCTCGCTCTTCGCAGATGATATGATTGTGTATCTGGAAAACACTAGGGACTCTACTACAAAACTCCTAGAAGTGATCAAGGAATACAGCAGCGTCTCAGGTTACAAAATCAACATTCATAAATCGGTAGCCTTTATATACACCAACAACAGTCAAATTGAAAAAGCAGTTAAGGACTCTATCCCATTCACAGTAGTGCCAAAGAAGATGAAATATTTGGGAATTTACCTAACAAAAGACGTGAATGATCTCTATAAAGAGAACTATGAAACTCTAAGAAAAGAAATAGCTGAAAATGTTAACAAATGGAAAAACATACCATGCTCATGGCTAGGAAGAATCAACATTATCAAAATGTCCATACTACCCAAAGCAATATATACTTTCAACGCACTCCCTATTAAAGCTCCACTGTTATATTTTAAAGATCTTGAAAAAACATTACTTCGTTTTATATGGAATCAGAAAAAACCTCGAATAGCCAAGACATTACTCAGAAATAAAAACAAAACAGGAGGAATCACACTACCAGACCTCAGACTTTACTACAAATCGATAGTGATCAAAACAGCATGGTATTGGCACAAAAACAGAGAAGTAGATATCTGGAATAGAATAGAGAACCAAGAGATGAATCCAGCTACTTACCGCTATTTGATTTTTGACAAGCCAATTAAAAACATTCAGTGGGGAAAAGATTCCCTATTTAACAAATGGTGCTGGGTGAACTGGCTGGCAACCTGCAGAAGACTGAAATTAGACCCACACCTTTCACCATTAACTAAGATAGACTCTCATTGGATTAAAGATTTAAACTTAAGACATGAAACTATAAAAATACTAGAGGAGAATGCAGGGAAAACCCTTGAAGAAATTGGTCTGGGTGAGTATTTCATGAGGAGAACCCCCCGGGCAATTGAAGCAGCTTCAAAAATACACTACTGGGACTTGATCAAACTAAAAAGCTTCTGCACAGCTAAGAACACAGTAAGCAGAGCAAGCAGACAGCCCTCAGAATGGGAGAAGATATTTGCAGGGTATAACTCTGACAAAGGTTTAATAACCAGAATCCACAGAGAACTCAAACGCATCAGCAAGAAAAAAACAAGGGATCCCATCGCAGGCTGGGCAAGGGATTTGAAGAGAAACTTCTCTGAAGAAGACAGGCGCACGGCCTTCAGACATATGAAAAAATGCTCATCATCTTTAATCATCAGAGAAATGCAAATCAAAACTACTTTGAGATATCATCTAACTCCAATGAGACTAGCCTATATCACAAAATCTCAAGACCAGAGATGTTGGCGTGGATGCGGAGAAAAGGGAACACTTCTGCACTGCTGGTGGGAATGCAAATTAATACATTCCTTTTGGAGGGATATATGGAGAACACTCAGAGATCTAAAAATAGATCTACCATTCAATCCTGTAATTCCTCTGCTGGGCATATACCCAGAAGACCAAAAATCACAACATAACAAAGATATTTGTACCAGAATGTTTATTGCAGCCCAATTCATAATTGCTAAGTCATGGAAAAAGCCGAAGTGCCCATCGATCCACGAATGGATTAATAAATTGTGGTATATGTATACCATGGAATACTATGCAGCCTTAAAGAAAGAGGGAGACTTTACCTCTTTCATGTTTACATGGATGGAGCTGGAACATATTCTTCTTAGTAAAGTATCCCAAGAATGGAAGAAAAAATATCCAATGTACACAGCCCTACTATGAAACTAATTTGGGACTCTCACATGAAAGCTATAACCCAGCTACAACTTAACAATAGGGGGAAGTGGGAAAGGGGGGGGTGGGTAGAGGGAGGGGAATCGGTGGGATCACACCTGTGGTGCATATTACAGGGGTATTTGCGAAACTTGGTAAATGTAGAATATAAATGTTTTGGCACAGTAACTGAGATAACGCCGGAAAGGCTATGTTAACCACTGGGATAAAAATGTGTCAAATGGTTTATGAAGTGAGTGTATGATGCCCCATAATCATATCATTGTATACACTTATGATTTAATAAAAAAATTAAAAAAAAAAAGAATCTAGATTCTTTGCTCTTAACCACCTGCCACTTATAAGGTGCCTGTCACATAATAGTTATTTAATAAATGTTAATTCTCTTTTGTACTTTATTCTTTTGGGATGCCATTATATTAACTACAGGAATTCATTAATTACCTACCATTAATAGTTATATTAACAGAAAAAATTAACTTTGAGTATAAATTTAAAACCAAATCAATAGAGATTCAAATTAATGCTTATGGTAAAGGAATTTCTGAGCCCAGTGTAAGGAGCCCTGCCATTTTGACCATTTTTTTTCTTTCCCTCTTTCCACTTTGTAAAGTTTATCATGAGGGAAATAGTTAGCAAGCTAAGCCACTGGTTTTCAAACTTGACGCCAGGTTCCCTTTATACTGTCACAAATTATTGCAAACTCCAAAGAACTTTTGTTTAGGTGGGTTGTATTAATCAATATATGTTGTAGTAGAAATTAAAATAGAAATTAAGAAGTTTTTAATTTATTTAAAAACAAGTTACATACTAATATAAATAATTTTTTGTGAAAAATAACCATACTTCTAGAGTAAAAACATTGCTGAGGAGAGTGAGATTTTCTGTTTTATAGATCTGTTTAACATATGGCTTAGTAGAAGGTAACTGGATTCTCATACTTCTGTGTATTGTAATGTTATGTCAGGTAGCCTCTGGAAAACTACTCTATACACTCTTGAGAAAATAAAGGTGAAAGAGCAAATTATTTCTTAGTATTATTATAAAAACAGTTTTGATCTCACAGACTCCCTGAAAGGGTCTTGGGACAATCTGGCTTATTATTGGATCATGCTTTGAGAAATTTCTGGGCTAGTTGAAAGTTAAAGGGAAGGGCACAGGGAACCCAGAATACTCATGCTTTACATCTTTCTTTTTCCTATTAGTTACGATTAGTTACAATTCATTTATATAGAACTATGCTTGAAACCTCAAAGAGTAAGATATACAATAATGTATATAACACAACTTCAAAAGAAGAATAAACTTTGATAGCTGAATAAAACCATTTGTAGCAGAAGAGGAAATAGCACAGAAATAAGATGCTGAAAAAGATGATAGGCAAATTTCCATGACAAGAAATAGGACTGTGGGTTTGTGTTTGTGTGTGTATGCTCACAGCTTGCAAATGGTTTAGAATGCTTGAAAAATACACTTGTGTCTGCAACATGTAGTGTTAGGGGCTATGTAAAAGTTTAGTATTTCTGTCTTGTGTATAGTTGAAATCGACTTTAAGGTGTATCTGAAGTAAAGGAAATCTACTCCAAAAAGCAGTTACTTTAGCACCAATCTTTTTGCAAGGAAAAAAAATACCTCCCTTTTTAACCTTCTAGGAGCTTAGTTTTAGTCAACAGGGGTAAGTATGAAGTGAGGAGTAGATGGTAAAGTGAAAGAACATTTAGCAACATGTGCTTTATATCAAGGCAGGTTACAGAGCTTATTCTTTCACTTATTTCTTCATGCAACCAAGAATTTCACCAAATTAAGAAAAACAATTAAATAAATGCACCATAGCATCTCTGCTGTTTTATGTGCTGAGTCCTTTAAACTCCGTGCTTCATATGGGACTGTAACATGTTTATCAATTCCAGTTTTGATGTTCTTAGGAAAGATAGAATACAGTTTGCTAAGTATAGAAAAAGTCCAGATAATCTGTATTATGTATACATGATATTCTAATTCAATTTCAGTGCCCGTATATAGTTGTGAAATTACAATAGGATGAACAGGATGACTTGTGCTATAATAATGCATAGTTTAGCCAGAAGTGGTATATGAAATACCTATATACATGAGCATAATGTTTAGTACAGTATAGATTATATTAGGCATGTTTGATAGATATTTTATAAGTATATCTGAAATTTTATATCATCTTCAACAGATGGGAAATAAACGGTAACAGGAGTTGGGAAAAAAACAGAGTAATAATGGTAGGAAAAACATACTGAGACTAAATAACTAAAAATGTTTTTAAAACCCATTTTAAAATTTTGAGAAAAAAGGAAATAAAAAAGTAAGTTGAAATGTTTCAACATCTGTTATCAGTAATGGCAGCTCTAAAAATGCGTCTCTGTTAGGTAAAAAAAAAAAAAAAATTCTGTTTAAAATACAGCCAGCTGGTTTTTAAGATGCTTGGACAGGTGTTAGCTGGATAGATGAATTAAAGCAGAAGAAAACTATAAAAACTCAAGTATGAAGCTAATTAGAACAAAGTTTAAGGCTCAAGTACTGATTTAGATCTGAAAGCAATACCATACACATTCACACACACACACACAGTCTTTTGTCAGCGAAGCATTTTGAAACAGCCTTGGGTGTTGTTTTAGATCTTAGTTGAACCGTGGAAGGAAAACTTTTATCCTGTCACCTTTGCTCAAGAGTGTAGTTCAAGCCTTCACTCTCCCCTTGCTTTTTGCTGCTTTCTTGTTTCCTCCTACCTTATATTCCAGAAACAAGTCTCTTCCAACTGTGCTCAACCCTCCATATTTCCTCCATAATAATGGTTTTAGAAAGAGATACGGTCATGTCACCCTCAAGCTTACAAGCCCTCGTTGGCCCTGGCTGCTCATTGTCCACACTCAAGTTTGCCAAGTACAGCTCTTCACTTCTCTGACCCAACACGTTTCTCAGCGTCCTCCTCCGGGACCCTGACTGCAGCCTGCTGCCGCCACATTTTCCACTCTTTTCCTCACACTGAGCACTTTTCATCACCTCTGGGCTTTGCACATGCTCTTCCTCCAGGCTGGAGAAAGGTGCTGTCCATGAACTGGTCTATTTATGGAGGTCCCGCTCTTCCTGTAAGATATTGGTCATGTATTTGTTCCCTTGGAAATGATCTCCAGAATGCTCAGGCAAAGTTCCTCTGTATCTTTTTTGTTGTTGTAGTTGTTGAGACAGAGTCCCACCCTGTGCCCTGAGCAGAGTGCAATGGCGTCATAGCTCACTGCAACCTCAGACTTGGGCTGTGGGCATCCCACTGCCTCAGCCTCTGGAAGCTGCTGGGATTACAGGTGCTCACCACAGCCCCCGGGTGGGTTTTTCATTTTTTTAGGAGTCGGAGTCTCACTCTCGCTCAGGCAAGTCTCGAACTCCTGAGCTCAAGCAATTCTCCCTCCTTAGCCTCCCACAGTGCTGGGATTACAGGCGTGAGCCACCGTGCCCAGCCTCTATCTGTATCTTAACAAGACTGCTCTGCTCACAGCTCTATGGAGGTATTTCTTATACTGTGTATTCATTACATGTTTATAGCTGTCCCTGGATTGTTACTGCTTCTGGGCAGAATATTTTATTTTTATCTCTGAAAGTGAGGAAGGGCACTTTCTTGGTGATTGAAAAATATTTGTTGATTGAAAGATTAACTGGTGAGATCTCTGACATGCCTGTAACATCTGTGGAAGCCTACTTCTCCACAATTAGAAATGAGGTTTGGAATGTTAATTTCCATGAGAAAATAACTGAGGTGGTGGTGGTGGTGGTCAGATTGAATTGAAAGCAAAGATCAAATACCATTCCTCTGAGAAATTTGAGCAAGAAGGCAGGGAGAAGCAAGCATACGTGGGAAAAAGGGGGAAATTTCATAAAAACGGAGACTGAAGACAAGCAAAAAAAAAAAAAAAAAGGAAGGGCCTCTTTATTTACACTAAATTGCCTTCTTCCCAAAAGGACATTCTGATAGATTCTTAGATTTACAGGGACACAGTTTCATTTGTAAATTGTGCTTAAAGTTGTTAAGCACTTTACTTTTGCAAAAGATAGCAGACTTGGCAGAGAGTTAATGCCACAGTAGAGAAAGGTGATAAGAGCAAATAGATAATCTAATTTTTTTTTAATTGTTGGGGATTCATTGAGGGTACAATAAGCCAGGTTACACTGATTGCACTCTTGCAATCATGTCTTGCCCCCAGAAGGTGTGGCACAACCAAGGCCCCGCCCCTCTCCCTCCTTCCCTCTCTCTGCTTTTCCTCCCCCCCATGACCTTAATTGTCATTAATTGTCCTCATATCAAAATTGAGTACATAGGATTCATGCTTCTCCATTCTTGTGATGCTTTACTAAGAATAATGTCTTCCACTTCCATCCAGGTTAATACAAAGGATGATAGAGAGAAATGGACAGGCCTCTTCTCTGGGCTTGGTCAGTGACTTCTGCCTGACCCATGCTCCCTGGAGTGGTTCAAGTCAACATCTACTTGTCATTTGGGACCACAGGAAGCAAAGGACCCAACCTGTAGTATTAGGGATTTGAAAAATCTCACCATCTCCCACTTTTGGGGTTGGCCAGACAAATTGTTAGGTTAAAGATTGTAGTGTCTTCCAGCCCCTCCAGACTTTCTGGCCCACCCACCCATTCAGCCTTTAATCTCACATCTTCCTTGGTCTTTCTCTTCCTCCAAGGTTAAAATGTCAAGCTCCAACAGCAATTGACCAAGCAAATCAGTGAAGATATTATAGTGTGCTAAATCTTGTTCTCCTCAAACCAGTTAATCTTTCTCAATCAAGATGCATTAGGAAGGAAACTGTTAGTAGACAAGAATGAAAAAGCAATAATGAGCTTTCAAGCATTAACTAGAGGAAGAATTTGCCCTCCAATTATACATCAGTGGGTAGAGGCTTATGCTGTCTATGTATTGCCCATTATCTTTACATTAACTTGATGCATAGTTCACACAGGTACTGAAAAGAATAAAAAACATTTACATGTGGGAAAATACCAAACAGATCAAGTTCGGGTAAAATATAATCCAGTCTTATGTATCCAGGCTAATAGGATTCTACTTGACTGAAATGCAAAGTGAGACCCTGTGAACGACTCAGTCAACACAAGGCAAAACAAAAGTGGGCTGACCTTGGCCTATGAGAGAGGCTCCCAGGCAGCCATGGGGATAGAGCAGGGGCTTCTGCCCGCAGCCCTCTTCTCACCGAGGCCTTAATGAAGCTCAGAGCAGCTCAGCTCTGCACAACCAATTAAGCTGTGCCTCTCCTACCACTAATTCCTGTGAATCTGGGAAAGGTAGCTGGGGAAGCAATTAGAGAAGAAAAAAATATTTTTAGAGTCTTATTGCTCTTTTTTGTGCAAAATCAGAGTCTTGTTGCTTCTGTTGTTGTTTTGTCTGGCATAGAGCCAAAGGAAATAAAGCAGCTCAAGACTTTTACATCAAATTTCTGCTTTCAAATTGCCAGAAGGGGAAATACAGTCGAAAGAACACATATATATTCCAAATTACAGATTTACACGCATAGACATTTTGTGTTTTGTTGTGTCACATGAATTCATTTTAATTTAACAAATATTGACCATTTTCTGCATGCATAATGCTGATTTATAGAGATGAAAAGAAGGAAAGAAATTAGCCTCGCATTTCAGGAGATCAAACATCTAATACAGAAAGAGCCACAGAGAAGAATCTCAGATGTAAGGATTTAGCAAGGATGCATAAAAGTAATTACTACAATAAAGTCATTGTCACACATGTTTTGAGTGTACTGTCCATCTTCTCAGCACCACCTCTCCCCAGCCCCTTTTGCAGAGACCCATTCTGTGATGGCTTCCATTCACTTTTGCATAGGCCTCTCTGAAGTTGCCTCACCCTGGCCTCTGCCTCTTGCTTCTTGCCCTGAGTCTTATCTGAGACAATGGTATAGAACACACTTGTAGGAAACCACTCAATTCATGCTTTAGCAACCTGGAGAGTTAAGTGGATGAGGTGGGAAAAAGTTTGCGTATCATTGATCAGGCATGAACAGAAGCTGATGGATAAATGCTCTCCCCTGTTGTCATCCGGGACACATTATTCTGAGGCACATTTTGCAATGTATTTCCCAAATAATTTACCTGCACATGGATGGGGCTTTGCTTCAAGCTATACTTTCAGGGGAACTCATGCAAAAAAAAAAAAAATAGTAAATACTATTTTTAAGCATTTATTATGTGGCCAGCATTATATTAAGCACTTTATATGAAATACTTCAAATTATTTTTCCCAGTTTCTCCTAAGGTAGTAGGAAGTATTATTATTCTCATTTTGCAAATGAAGAAACAGGTTTAGAAAGTCCAGTCACCTGCCCACGGTGACACTATTTATGATAGTGCCAAAATTTACATGCAGTTTTGTTTAATATTAGGCTCCTAGCCCTCACAGCAATAACAATAAGCTTGGAAATGTGTGGTTGGTGTGGTGGGTGTTGGGGGCCCTCCTCAGCATCTCTACCTCTCATCTGTGCCCAGGCATGTAGTTTGGTTGGGGGAGGTTTTTTCTCAGGGAGGATTGGCCTTGCTTTCCCTCTCCACAATTCCAGAGATGATCTGTTTGGTCTCAACATGATAATCCCATCTTTCTCCCCATAATGATAGCTTTGTATGTATATGGCCACCACCCATCAGGACACAGCATTTATTAGGCCACAGTGACTGGTTCACTCATGAGCATATGACCCAAGATGCTTCTATTAGTGGTAGACAACTGGTTAACATGGGATTACTCAGGGTTCAATCTTGGAGCTCTTCTCCGTCTGTACTTAGCCTCCTGGTGACCTCATTAGCCTCATGGCTTTAAATACTACTGCTTATACATGATAATTGCTAAATGTTCAGGTCCAGTACAGACCACTTCTCAGAACTCCACACTTGTAAGCACAGTCGTGTATCACTTAGCGAAGGGGATGTGTCCTGGGAAATGCATCCATAGGCAATTTCATCACTGTGAACGTCACAGAGTGTACTTATGCACACCTAGTGCCTGCTACCCACCTACCTAGGCTATCTCAGATGGCCCCTTGCTCCTAGGCTATAAACCTGTATAGCACATTAATGCATTGAATACTGCAGGCAATTGTAACACAATGGTAAGTATTTGTGGATCTAAACATAGAAAAAATATAGTAAAAACACAGTCTTATGCTCTTATGGGACCTGCATCTTCATTGTTGACCAAAGTGTTGTTACGCAATGCACAACTGTGCATAAGTTACCTCTTAAGCATTTCCACTGAGGGTCTAACAGACATATAAAATTTGACATGCTTGAAAGTGAACTCTAGATTCCATTTTTTCTCATCAGTTAATGCTAACTCTAACTTTCCAATAGCTCAGGCTAACACTTCAGAGACCTCTTTGATTTTTTTCCCCTTTGTTCACGCCTACCATCATTCATCCATAAACCATTGGCTCTACTTTTAAAGTGTAAGCAGGATCTGACTGTGACTCTGCACCACCCATTCAAGACAGTATACCTTATTCCTGGACTCTTGCCATCTGGCTTCTCTGCTCCAGTGGCTAACCCTCTACCTGCTATGATTACATCACTTATTGCCTTGATGCTTTTTTTTTTTTAACCTTTGAAAAATGCTTCCATCATGCAATGCTGAATTAAGTGGTTATAAATTAAGGCTGATGGCTATGTACATCCACTACCAGCGTTTCAATTAGGTCTTTGAGGCAACCTATATTTTGGTGATTGCTAAGATGTTTAGGAAGCTCAAAGAGCAGTATTTTAAATGGCATCTGTGACAGGGAAGGAGGAAGCCATTGGCTCTCTTGAATTGACTCACACCCAGAGAGGTCAGATCACTTTGGGGAAATTTTTGTGCCTTCACATGTAACTTAGGCACCTTGAGCTCCAGGCCAGTAGTTGGGATAGTTGGTTTACTTCTGCTTAATTAACCTTTTCCCTTAGCTAAGTCACTTAAGTTTTGGAGTTGTTAATCTCCTCATGTGTAAAATAGGATACATAATACCTACTTACATACTTCAGAAAGCTGTTAGTATAAAATGATATAATTTATCAATGATAAGTTTTAACGGGTTGCCATGAAATCCTACTAAAAGATATATGGGAACTCCCATCTCTCATCTTCCCTGAATTGTATATAAAATTATGTTTGTGTATGTGTATGATGCACTGTTTCTCTTTGGCAATAAGGTCTATAGTTTTCATCATTTTATCAAAGGAATCATGATCTAAGAAAGATCAAGATCTCCTGGTAGAGAGATCTTATAGGTAGAACTTATAAACTATAAGTTCCATTAAAAAAAAAGTACCATTTATTGGACTCATCCTTATCTTTGAATACCTTTAATGACTTTATTTTATATAGACACAGGGACTCTTTAGTGAGAAATTGTGAATCTGGCCTTTAAAAATCAATGATGAATCAACAAGCTATGTGTTCATAGCCTGTTAGCAAGATTAGTAAACTTGGTTTAATAAAAAAAAAAAAATCATCTAGCATATATGGTTTAACAGTCCTGATACTGGGCAGGGTGCGGTGGCTCACGCTTATAATCCTAGCACTTTGGGAGGTCGAGTGGGGTGGATTTCTTGAGCTTAGGAGTTTGAGACCAGCCTGAGCAAGAGTGAGACCTTATCTCTAGTATAAAGGAGTGAGACTCTGTCTCAAAAAGGAAAAAAAAAACAAAAAACCAAAAAGCAGTCCTGATACTGCTATAATCTAGACCTGACTGTGTCACTAAAATATCTACCTCATTATAATTCTCCAAACACAATAGGATACTACTTTGGAAATTTCCTTCCAAAATTCTTCCCTCCCTCCCTCCTTCCCTCTTTTCCTTCCTTCCTTCCATGGGCATTTATTGAAAACAGCACTGTACTGACATCAGTTCCTCCAGGAGTCTGTCCTGTGAGTTTAAAAAGGGAACACCCCTGTCCCAGGAAGTAAGTGCAGGATTGGGAGTCCACACCTGTTTGGGAGCGCAGCTCTGCTGTTAAAATCACTTTGTGACCCTCTGTCAGTCACTTAACCTGCTGTGCTGCTATTTGCTCATCTGTAAAATTGCTCTCCCTCTTGGGCTCATTGTGAGAATAAAAGAAAATAATAGGTGGCAAAGTGCACTGATGGTAAAAGTCTAATACTAAATCAAAGTATTATCATTTTAGAAGTTTATCCCTGAGTAGTGCTGACACTGACATATGGAAGTTAAAGCTGCAATTAGGGCCTGCTTCATCTTTAATCCACCAATAATAAAGCATTCTCTAAGCAGTGACCCAATTTCCAGTACCCTATGGTTATTTGCGACTTTTTCTTTTTCTTCTTGGTTTACTTGCTGTACTTAAGTACAGCAACTCTGAATTTTTGAAGACAATTCTAGTATCAGCTAGTCTGTAGTCTTGCTTCTTTTAAGTGTTTAGAAAATGTATCAGTAAAACTCTTAGAAGCCTTATTAACAGGTGTAGGTTTGTGTGATAATTTTATTTAATTCAATAAATCTTCACTAAGGCCTGCTATGTGCTGGACCTTGGGGATACAGGGATGAAATAAATGACATCCCAGAACTGAGGGAGCTAACAGTCTGGTAAGAGGAGACAATTAAGAAAATGTGTTCCAAGCCATGGGGGAATCTGACTAAGGCAGCTCAGGTACCTCGTGCTAGGCACAGTGTGAGAACTTCTTATATATTACCATTTTTAATCCTTCCAACAAAACAATGAGGCAGGCAATTTTACATTCATCTTCAGATGAAGCACTTGAGCTTCAGAAATGTTAAGTAACTTGGTCAAGATCACACAGCTAACAGGTTTCAGCAAGGATGTGAAATTTGGTTTATCTGATTTATAAATGCTGTAAAGAACAGAGGAAAGCATTTAGCACCCAGGGAGGGCCAGACAAGCAGCTGAAAGAGCGTACTGAAATCTAGACTGAGCAATATCCTTATCTAGCGCCAAGGGATGGAGTATGTTTCCTTTAATAAATGCAGTTGGATTACATCTCGATTTTGGAAAACAAAAAGTCCCTATCATCATCTAGATAATTCTAAGATCTAAACAAGTATAGATCATGCAAAGCTTTTATGACCAAAATCTCACATCTTTAAAATAAAATATAAAATGCCTGTTCTTATAAAAACCATGCATTTAGTAAACCAAGCTAGTTAAATGTTAGCTCTATTAGTATATCCCTGTTCTATATTTTATTCTAA
Source organism: Nycticebus coucang (assembly GCF_027406575.1). Taxonomy (NCBI): domain Eukaryota; kingdom Metazoa; phylum Chordata; class Mammalia; order Primates; family Lorisidae; genus Nycticebus; species Nycticebus coucang. The sequence continues at coordinate 28,735,109 of NC_069785.1, read as the reverse complement.
TAATAAAATGAACAAAGATTAGTTTAGACCAGGGCTTCTGTTTGTGTATTTCTTGCATTTGTAATGTTATTTGATGATCATTTTGGGATTTGAGAAACCTCCTTATTCTCCTGATAGTTACTCATTCTCAAAATCCCACTGTGAGAGTTTTGTTCCTTTACCTGAGATCTTTGGAACTCTATTGTCATAAATGTACTTTGAAAATGACAACATTTTCAATCAGGGATCAGAAAACAATGACTTGGGCAAAATTTGGACCATGATCTATTTTTGTATGGCCTGAAAGAACAAAGGATAGTTTTTATAATTAAAAAATAATTTCTTGTTTAAAAGGATATGTGGCAGGGGGCAGTACCTGTGGCTCAGTGGGTAGGGTGGCAGGTTCAAACCCGGCCCTGGCCAAACTGTAACAACAACAACAACAAAAAAAATAGCTGGGCATTGTGGTGGGTGCCTGTAGTCCCAGCTACTCGGGAGGCTGAGGCAAGAGAATCGCCTAAGCCCAGGAGTTGGAGGTTGCTGTGAGCAGTGACACCATGGCATTCTACTGAGGGCAATAAAGTGAGACTCTGTCTCTAAATAAAATTAAATAAATAAATAAATAGATAGATATTTATTTATTGGCAGATTCCACACTTGGCCTACCAAACCTGAAATATTTACTATAAGTCCCTTTAAAAAGAAGTATGCTAACCCTGATTTATATTATAATGAATGGTTTATTCCTCAGGGAAGGGTGAATTTTCAAGCAGAAGAAAGGCTTTTGGGCCCTGGGTGTATATTTCCCACTCACTGAGAGGCTGTGAGAGCCAAGGGGAAAGTACCATTCCACTGTCCCTTCAAAGTAGAACTTGCCTTTGTATGAGAGTAGTCTCTATCTATGACTCCCCCAATATCTGCCCCAACCTTTTTAGCAGTTTCTACCTGTGACTCTAAGATCTTCCCTAACTCTTCTTGAGCAGTCTCAGCCAGTGTCTGACATGACAAATGTTAAATGGCGTACTCTGGGATAAACTTAAAGTATATATAAAATCCCACATTTTCCACTCATGAATTGAAGGGTACTTAGGTTGATTCTACATCTTTGCCTTTGAAAATTGTGCTGTGATAAACATTTGAGTGCAGGTGTATTTTTGATTAAATGACTTCATTTCCTTTGGGTAGATACTGAGCAGTGGGGTTGCTAGATTGAATGATAAGTCTACATTTATTTCTTTAAGGAATCACCATACTGTTTTCCATAGAGGTAATACTAATTTGCAGTCCCACTAAAATTATGAGCATTCCTTTCTCTCTGTATCTATACCAGCATCTGCTTTTTTTTTAACTTTTTAATAATGGCAATTCTGATAGGGGTAAGGTGGTATCTCATTGTAGTATGTAGTTTTATTTTTATTTTTTAATTTAATTTGTAATAAATTATAACTGTATACATTTATGGGGTACAATGTGATGATTTGTTATACAATGTGGAATGCTTAAAACTGGTTAACATAACCATCACCTCGCTTATTTTTTGTGGTAAGACATTTATAATACAGTCTTAATTGTTCTGAAATGTACCATTGCATTGTGCACATTAGGTAAGATCCCACCACATATCCTCCCTCCACTTCCCTTCCCCTCTCCTCTCCTTCCTTTCACTTCCTTATTTCTGGACTGTATTTGTGTTTTATCATTTGTATGAATGTGTAAGTAATTACATATTGGTTTCATAATAGCATTGAGTACATTGAATAATTTTTTTTCATTCTGAAATACTTAACTGAGAAGAATATGTTCCAGCTTCATCCAAGTAAACATAAAAATGTAAAGTCTCCATCTTTATTATGGCTGCATAGTATCCTATGGTATACATATACCACAATTTGTTAATCCGTTCATGGGTTGATTGTCATTTGGGCTACTTCCACAACTTGGTAATTATGAATTGGGCTGCAATAAACATTCTGTTGCAAATGTCCTTTTTGTAAAATGATTTTTGTTTACCTAGGTAGATCCCTAGTAATGGAATTGCAGGATCAAATGGTAGGTCAACTTTTAGTTCCTTGAGAATTCTCCATACTTCTTCCAAAAAGAATACATTAGTTTGCCATTCTACCAGTGGTGTAGAAATCTCCATATCCACATCAACATTTATAGTTTGGGATTTTGTGATGTGAGCTAATCTTACTGGAATTAGGTGATATCTCAAAGTGGTTTTGAGTTGCGTTTCTCTGATGATTAAAGATGATGAGCATTTTTTCATGTGTTTCTTGGCCATTCTCCTGTAACCTTCAGAGAATTTTCTGTTCAAGTCTCTTGCCCACAGAGAAATGGGGTTGTTTGTTCTTTTCTCATTGATTAATTTGAGTTCTCTGTAGATTCTAGTTATCAGACCATTGTTGGAATTGCAACCTGTAAAAATCTTCTCTCATTCTGAAGGATGTCTGTTTGCTTTACTTGTATTACCCTTAGTTTGTAAAGCTTTTTAGCTTAATCAGGTCCCAGTAATATATTTTTGGTGTTGCTTCAATTGCCGGGGGCAGGGGGGTCCTTTTCATAAAATATTTTTCCCAGTCCAATATCTTCATGCATTTTTCTCTGCATTTTTTCTAGTATTTTTATAGTTTCATATCTTAAATTTAAATCTTTTATCGAGTGAGAATAAATTTTTTTAGTGGTGAAAGGTGAGGGTCAAGTTTCAGTCATCTACAAGTCACTAGCCAGTTCTCCCCACACCATTTGTTAAATAGTATGTTTTTGTTAGGCTTATCAAAGATCAAATGACGATATGTGGCTGGGTTCATCTCTAGATTCTATATTCCATTCCATATATCTATATCTCTAATTTTGTGCCAGGACCGTGCTGTTTTGATCACTATAGATTTGTAGTATAACCTGAGGTCTGGTAAAGTGAAGCCTCTTGATTTGTTTTTATTTGTAAGTAATGTATTCATTATTTGAGGTTTTTTCTGATTCCATATAAAATGAAGTACTATTTTTTCAAGTTCTTTAAAGTGTGATAATGTTGTTTTGATAGGAATTGCATTAACTCTTTAGATTGATTTGGGTAGTATGGACATTTTAACGATGTTGATTCTTCCCAGCTATGAGCATGATATGTTTTTCCATTTGTTAACATCTTCAGCTATTTCTTTTCTTAGGGTTGTACAATTCTCATTATAGAGCTCTTTCACATCCTTTGTTAGATAAATTCCCAAGGTAGTTCATCTTCTTTAGCACTACTATAAAAGGAATAGAGTTCTTTCCTATATTTTCGGCTTGACTATTGTTGGTATATATAAAATCTACTAATTTGTAAGTATTGATTTTGTATCCTAAGGCACTGCTATAGTCCTTGATCATTACTATGAGCTTTGTATTTGAGTCTCTGGGGTTTTCCAAGTATAAAATCATGTCATCTGCATAGAATTAAAGTTTGATCTCCTCTGATACCATTTGAATATCCTTGTTTCCCTTCTCTTGCCTGATTATGATGACTAGGACTTTCATTACTATGTTAAATAGCAGTGGTGACAATGGGCATCCTTGTCTAGTTCCAGATCTGGGTGTAAATGTTTTCAATTTTACTCCATTCAATATGATATTGGCTGTGGGTTTGCTATAGATGGCCTCTATTAATTTCAGAAATGTCATATCTAATCCTGTTTTCTTAAGTGTTCTAATCATGAAAGGGTGCTGGATGTTATCAAAAGTTTTTCTGCGTTAATTGAGAGAATCATGTGGTCTTTGTTTTTTATTTTGTTTATGTGGTATATTTATAGATTTACATATTTTACCAACCTTGTAGCCCTGGGATAAAACCAACTTGATTGTGTTGTACAATTTTTTTTGATTTGTTCTTGAATTCTTTTTGCTAGAATCTTATTGAATATTTTTGCACCAATATTCATTAATGATATTGATCTATAGTTTTCTTTCCTTGTTGGGTCCTTTCTTGGTTTGGAGATTAAGGTGATATTTGCTTCATAGAATGTGTTGAGGAGGATTCTTTCTTTTTCTATGTTTTGGGAAAGGTTATGTAATATAGGTACTAGTTCTTCTTTGAAGGTTTGGTAGAATTCTGATGTGAAGCCATCTAGTGCCAGACTTTTCTTTTGGGGGAGATTTTATAGTTGATGCTATTTCAGTGATTGATATAGGTCTATTCAAAATTTTTAATTCTTTCTGATTGAGTCTAGAAGGTGGCATGCTTTCAGGTATTGGTCCATTTCTTCCAGATTTCATATTTCTGAGAGTAGAATATTTTGTATTAATCATTGAGGATTTTTAAAATTTCTGTGGTATCTGTTATTTCTCCTTTGTCATTTCTCATTGATGTTATTAGTGATTTTACTTTTGTGTTTCTGGTTAGGCTAGCCAAAGTTTTATCAATTTTATTAATCTTTTCAAGGAACAAACTTTCTGTTTCATTGACCTTTTGAATGATTCTTTTGTTTTCAATTTCATTTAATTCTGCTCTAATTTTGGTTATTTCTTTTCTTCTGCTGGGCTTAGAGTGGGGTTGTTCTTTCTTTTCCCAGTACTTGAAATGACCCATTTTTTTTTTTTATTAAATCCTAGTTGTGTACATTGATATATTCATGGGGCATCATTCACTAGCTTCACAGACCGTTTACCAAGTTTCACATATACCCTTGTAAGATGCACTGCTGGTATAATCCCACCAATCCCTTTCCCTCTACCCACTTCCCTCCTCCCTCCCCTCCCTTTCCCCCTTGCCCCTATTCTTAGGTTGTAACTGGGTTACAGCTTTCATGTGAAAACCCTAAATTAGTTTCATAGTAGGGCTGAGTACATTGGGTACTTTTTCTTCCATTCTTGAGATACTTTACTAAGAAGAATATGTTCCAGCTCCATCCATGTAAACATGAAAGAGGTAAAGTCTCCATCTTTCTTTAAGGCTGCATAATATTCCATGGTGTACATATACCACAATTTATTAATCCATTCGTGGATCGATGGACACTTGGGCTTCTTCCATGACTTAGCAATTATGAATTGGGCTGCAATAAACATTCTGGTACAAATATCTTTGTTACGATGTGATTTTTGGTCTTCTGGGTATATGCCCAGTAGAGGGATTACAGGATTGAATGGCAGATCTATTTTTAGATCTCTAAGTGTTCTCCATATCTCTTTCCAAAAGGAATGTATTAATTTGCATTCCCACCAGCAGTGCAAAAGTGTTCCCTTTTCTCCACATCCGCGCCAACATCTCTGGTCTTGGGATTTTGTGATATAGGCTAGTCTCAATGGAGTTAGATGGTATCTCAAAGTAGTTTTGATTTGCATTTCTCTGATGATTAAAGATGATGAGCATTTTTTCATATGTCTGAAGGCCGCGTGCCTGTCTTCTTCAGAGAAGTTTCTCTTCAAATCCCTTGCCTAGCCTGCGATGGGATCCCTTGTTCTATTCTTGCTAATGCGTTTGAGTTCTTCTGGATTCTGGTTATTAAACCTTTGTCAGAGACATAACCTGCAAATATCTTCTCCCATTCTGTGGGATGTTTGCTTGCTTTACTTACTGTGTTCTTGGCTGTGTAGAAGCTTTTTAGTTTGATCAAGTCCCAATAGTGTATTTTTGAAGCTGCTTCAATTGCCTGGGGGTTCCTCCTCATAAAATACTTGCCCAGACCGATTTCTTCAAGGGTTTTCCCTGCACTCTCCTCTAGTATCTTTATAGTTTCATGTCTTAAGTTTAAATCTCTGATCCAGTGAGAGTCTATCTTAGTTAATGGTGAAAGGTGTGGGTCCAGTTTCAGTCTTCTACAGGTTGCCAGCCAGTTCACCCAACTCCATTTGTTAAGTAGGGAATCTTTTCCCCACTGAATGTTTTTAATTGGCTTGTCAAAGATTAAATAATGGTAAGTAGCTGGGTTTATCTCTTGGTTTTCTATTCTGTTCCAGACATCTACTTCTCTGTTTTTGTGCCAATACCATGCTGTTTTGATCACTATCGATTTGTAGTATAGTCTGAGGTCTGGTAGAGTAATTCCTCCTGCTTTGTTTTTATTTTTGAGTAATGTCTTTGCTATTGGAGGTTTTTTCTGATTCCATATAAAATGAAGTATTGTTTTTTCAAGATCTTTAAAGTATGAGAGTGGAGCTTTAATAGGGATTGCATTGAAATTATATATTGCTTTGGGTAGTATGGACATTTTAACAATGCTGATTCTTCCCAGGCATGAGCATGGTATGTTTTTCCATTTGTTAATATTTTCAGCTATTTCTTTTCTTAGAGATTCATAGTTCTCTTTATAGAGATCTTTCACGTCCTTTGTTAGATAAATTCCCAAATATTTCATCTTCTTTGGCACTACTGTGAATGGGATAGAGTCCTTAACTGTTTTTTCAACTTGACTGTTGTTGGTATATATAAAGGCTACCGATTTATGAATGTTGATTTTGTAACCTGAGATGCTGCTGTATTCCTTGATCACTTCTAAAAGTTTTGTAGTAGAGTCCCTAGTCTTTTCCAGATATACTATCATATCATCTGCGAAGAGCGAAAATTTTATCTCTTCTGACCCTATATGGATACCCTTGATCGCCTTTTCTTCCCTAACTGCGGTGGCTAAAACTTCCATTACAATGTTAAAAAGCAATGGAGACAATGGGCAGCCTTGTCTGGTTCCTGATCTCAGTGGAAATGATTCCAATTTAACTCCGTTCAATATGATATTGGCTGTGGGTTTGGTGCAGATGGCCTCTATCAGTTTAAGAAATGTCCCTTCTATACCAATTTTCTTAAGTGTTCTGATCATGAAGGGATGCTGGATGTTATCAAAAGCTTTTTCTGCATCAATTGAGAGAATCATATGGTCTTTGTTTTTTAATTTGTTTATGTGCTGGATTACATTTATAGATTTACGTATATTGAATCAGCCTTGAGATCCTGGGATAAAACCGACTTGGTCATGATGTATAATTTGTTTGATGTGTTGCTGGATTCTGTTTGTTAGGATCTTGTTGAATATTTTTGCATCTATATTCATTAGTGCTATTGGTCTATAATTTTCTTTTCTTGTTGGGTCTTTTCCTGGTTTGGGGATCAGGGTGATGTTTGCTTCATAGAATGTGTTAGGTAGTCTTCCTTCTTTTTCTACCTTTTGGAACAGGTTGAGTAATATAGGTACTAATTCCTCTTTAAAAGTTTGGTAGAATTCTGACGTGAAACCATCTGGTCCCAGGCTTTTCTTTTTAGGGAGGTTTTGTATGGTTGATGCTATTTCCGAACTTGATATAGGCCTATTCAACATTTCCACTTGATTCTGGCTAAGTCTTGGAAGGTGACGTGCTTCCAAGTATCTGTCAATTTCCTTCAGATTTTCATATTTCTGAGAATACAGTTTCTCATAGTATTCATTAAGGATTTTTTGGATTTCTGAGGAGTCTGTTGTTATTTCGTCTTTGTTGTTTCTGATTGATGAGACTAGAGATTTTACTCTTTTTTTCCTGATTAGGTTGGCCAAAGGTTTATCTATTTTATTGACCTTTTTGAAAAACCAGCTTTTTGATTTATTGATCTGTTGTATTATTCTTTTGTTTTCAATTTCATTTAATTCTGCTCTAATTTTGGTTATTTCTTTTCTTCTACTGGGTTTGGGGTTGGAATGTTCTTCCTTTTCCAGTTGCTTGAGATGTCCCATTAAGTTGTTAACTTCCTCTCTTTCCGTTCTCTTGAGGAAGGCTTGCAGTGCTATAAATTTCCCTATTAGAACTGCCTTTGCAGTGTCCCAGAGGTTCTGATATTTTGTGTCTTCATTTTTGTTTTGTTCCAAAAAGTTGGTGATTTCTTTCTTAATCTCATCTCTGACCCAGCTATCATTCAGCATGAGGTTATTTAACTTCCATGTTTTGTATGAGTATGCAGATTCCTGTTGTTACTCAGCTCAAGTTTTATTCCATGGTGGTCCGAGAAGATGCATGGAATAATTTCTATTCCTTTAAATTTATTGAGGTTAGACTTGTGACCTAAGATGTGATCGATTTTGGAGTAAGTTCCATGGGCTGATGAGAAGTATATGTATTGAGTTTTGTTGGGATGAAATGTTCTGTAGAGGTCTGCTAAATCCAAATGTTGGATGGTTAGGTTTAAATCTAGGATTTCTTTGGTCAGCTTCTTGTTGGAGGATCGATCCAACACTGCCAAAGGAGTGTTGAAATCTCCGACTATTATGGAGCTTGAGGAAATCAAGTTGCTCATGTCTGTTAGAGTTTCTCTTATAAATTGAGGTGCATTCTGGTTGGGTGCATAGATATTAATAATTGAGATCTCATCATATTGAGTATTACCCTTAACAAATATGAAGTGACCATCTTGTCCTTCCTTACTTTTGTTGGTTTAAAGCCTATTGAATCTGCAAATAAAATTGCAACACCTGCTTTTTTCTAATTACCATTTGCCTGAAATATGGATGATCATCCTTTCACCCTGAGTCTGTATTTGTCTTTTAAGTTAAGATGTGACTCTTGTATGCAACAGATATCTGGCCTGAGTTTTTGTATCCAGTCAGCTAACCTATGCCTCTTTAGAGGACAGTTTAAGACATTCACATTAATGGAGAATATTTATAAGTCCGGTGAAGTTTTGGGTATCGAGTTTTTCAAAAGTCCAATGGGCATTTTTAATCGTTTTGCTAGAGTGGAAATTGGAGTTTGATCCGAAATTTCTGAGTAAGTTTACTTCTGTGGTATAGGATTGTGTTGGTTATTATGGAGGATAGGTCTGAGAATATCCTGAAGAGCTGGTTTGGTTATGGCAAATTTGTTCAACATATGAATGTCATTAAAGTATTTAATTTCTCCATCATAGATGAAACTCAGTTTAGCTGGGTACAAGATCCAGTGTTGACAGTTATTTTGATTTAGGAGATTAAAAGTCGGTGACCACCCTCTTCTGGCTTGAAAAGTTTCAGCAGTGAGATCTGCAGTCATTCTAATATTCTTCCCTTTGATGGTAATGGTTTTCTTTCTCCTGGCAGCTTTGAGGATTTTCTCCTTCATATTAACTTTAGTGAAGTTAATTATGATATGCCTGAGGGATGTCTTATTGGGGTTGAGTCGTGCTGGGGTTCTGAAGCTGTCCGCTATCTGAATTTCAGAATCTCTAGGCATGTCTGGAAAATTCTCTTTCATAATTTCATGCAGAAGGACCTCTGTGCCCAGCGAGGCCATTTCATCTGTTTCTGGAACTCCTATGATTTGGATATTCATCTTCTTAGAATTATCCCAGAGCTCTCTGAGAGAATGATCCATTTTTGCTCTCCATTTCTCTTCCTCTTTGAGAGTTTGGGAACGTTCAAAGGCTTTATCTTTGATGTCAGAAATCCTTTCTTCTGCTTGCTCCATTCTGTTGCTGAGGGATTCTACTGTATTTTTCATATCTTTGAGGGCTGCAAATTCTTGCTTCAGTGTGTCTAAGTCTTTGGTGGTTTTGTCTTTAAATTCGTTAAATTCTTGAGACATTTGAATTTCTCCTCAAATCCTAATTCTGCTTTGTTAATCTTGTCTGCAATCCAAATTCTGAATTCGATTTCTGACATCTCAGCCAGTTGTTTATGAACAGGATCTTCAATTGCATCTGCCATATCTTTCCTTGGGGGGGGTTGATCTATTCTGGTTATTCATGTTACCAGAGTTTTTCCGCTGATTCTGCCCCATGGTTGTTTTACTCCCTCTGATTTTTTCCCCTGGGGCTTTGTCGAGGGCCTGTACAGTGTTGTGGCCTGGGAAACTGGAGCCATGTCTGGTGTGGTGGGGCTAAATGGTTCTGTCTTGTTTTCAGCTGGTTTCTGTTCCACCCTAGTGAAACAGTTACTCTGGATTGAAGTCTCAGCTGTGGAGAAATATCAGCAATTAAGTCACCCCACCCCCCCACTGGCAAACAATTGGAAAAGAAAAATCAAACCTTCCTACCACCGTGCACCCAGGGCACCACCTCATTTGTCCTCAGGCGATTGGTTCAGTTCAAAAAGTCCAAATCAATTGTCTCAGTCTGTACCTGTCTCAGGTGAGAGTTTAAGAGGTCTCTGGGAACTGGATCACAGGGGTGTGGTGACTACTCTGGTGTGGCTTGCTCCAGTGCTGCGTGGAGTCAGGAGGGGCCACCCAGTCAATAGATCAGTCTGGGAAGGTTGATGCCTCCTTCCCCACCTTGCACCGCTGTCACACCCAGTCACTGATAGCCCTGCAGTTGGCTGACCCAGTTGCCTGTAGTGAATCAGTACTCCAGGAGTTTGCACCTGCCTGAATCACAAGGTAGTCTGCCAGGCCGCTGCGCTCTGCCTCTCTCTAGCAGGAGGAGGTGAGGCCTGACAACCTCGGGTGCTTGATGAAGGTTGGGGGGTTTTCACTCAGGTCCAGTCTCGCCCCTGATTAATGTTACTGACAGAACAGAACAGAACAACTCTGTGGTTCCCCTGCAGAAGAGAAGCTTAATTGAGTTCCAAATCAACTTGTCTTTGCTCTTGTATTGTCTATAGGCTGACGATATCCTGAGAGCCAGGTGCATCTTAGGTTTAGTAGAGCGGACCTCTGGGTCAGCCCGACCCTGGGAGTTTCCCCGGTTTGCAAGTTGGAGTAGCGTCAGGCAAATCCTATACTCAGAGTCTCTGGTTGCCCAGGGAGACAGGGGGTGTGGCTTCAGAATATTCAGTAGTAAGCCGTATTGCTAGCAAAAGAGGGCTGCTGTTTTATGGCTCAGGCAACGGCTGCTCCGGTGTAGCTCCCTTCCGGCCAGCTGTCCTCTCTCTGCTCCCATACCCCAGAGTCTGCACCGACTGGCTGCAGCTCAGCACTGTCTACACCCCTCGAGCAATCACCCAAGTGTCTGGACCCCTGGGGGACAGGCCTCCAGACCTTGGAGCGAGAGCAGAGGGAGTGCGGGGAGCGCTGTGAGCCTGGGGTTGCGGGCAGAGAACACACACAGCTTTACACAGTTTTATGCCTGGCCGTATTGTCTCTAAAAGACGGCTGTCGCACTGCTCCCCTCTCTGCCGACCGGGTCTGGCCTCCAGACCTCAGTGTGAGTAAACAGGAGTGCTGGGAGCTCAGAATTCCAGGTAGAGACTATATACAGTTTATACAGTTTTATGCCTGGCAGGAGGACGCCGTGGCACCCTAGTAGGGGAGATAGGTCCAGTTTTTAGAGGGTCTCTCCCGTGGAGTGTAGTGGGAGGACCTTTGAACTCTGCCCAATTGTTTGTTTGTGGGGCACTCTGAGCCATTCTCATGGGGGAGGGGACTCCCGTCTGCTTGGTGATGGATTTTGTACCTTTTCTTTGTATCCTTGTGGTCACAGCTCACCTCAGCGGGATTGACGTTTGTTCTTCAACCTTCTCTCTTAGTGCAGCTCGAATCCACCAGGTTACTTGCTGAATTTTTGTCCTTTAACTCTCCTACTGGATGGAAGCCTCTGTGGAAAGCTGGCTTCAGTCAGCCATCTTGTCTCCTCCCCCCGAAATGACCCATTAAGTTGCTGACTTTCTCTCTTTCTGTTTTCTCCAAGGCTTCTCATGCGATAATTTCCTTCTAAGGAATGCCTTTGCAGTATCCCACAGGTTTTGATAATTTGTGTCTTCATTGTCATTTTGTTTGAAAAATTTGATGATTTCCTTCTTAATCTTATCTTTGACCCAGCTATCATCAACCTAAGGTTATTTAGTTTCCATGACTTTGTATGAGTATGAAAATTTCTGTTGCTGTTGAGTTCAACTTTTATTCCATGATGGTTCAAAATGATACAAGAAATAGTGTCTATTCTTTTAAATTTGTTGAAGTTAGACTTGTGTCCTAAGATATGACCAATTTTGGAGGATGATCCATGGGCTGATGAGAAGAACGTGTATTCAGTTTTATTAGGATGAACTGTTTTTTAGATGTCTGTTAAGTCCATTTGTTCTAGATTCAAGTTTAGTCCATTGTTTAGTTTAGTTTCTTGCTGGAGGATCTGTCCAGAACTGACAAAAGGGTATCAAAAATCTCCAACTATTATAGTGCAGGAAGATATCAAATTGTTTACATCTGTTAGGGTTTTCTTTATAAATTGAGGAGCATTCAGGTAGGCACATATATGTTAATTATTGAAATCTCTTCATGTTGAGTGTTTCCCATGACAAATATGTAGTGTCCATCCTTATCTTTCCTTGTCTTTGTTGATTAAATCCCATTGTACCTGCAAATAAAATTGCAAACCTTGCTTTTTTCTGATTTCCATTTGCCTATATTATAGATGTCCATTCCTTCACCCTGAGTCTTTTTTTATTCTTAGAGGTAAGATGAGTCTCTTGTATGCAACAGATACCTGGCCTGAGTTTTTGTATCCAATCAGCTAACCTGTGCCTCTTTAGAGTTCAATTTAAGCCATTCATTTTAATTGAGAGAATTGGTAGGTATCGTAGGTATGGTAGGTTTTGGCCATCATGTTTTTCAAAGGTCCAGTGCATATGTTTAATCCTTTCACCATTGTGGAAGTTAAGTTTTGTTTGATAAATTCTGAATGAATTTACTTTGGTGGTAGATCATTGTGCTGATCATTATGAAAAATGGGTCTGAGTATTTCCTGGAGAGCTGGTTTAGTTATGGCAAATTTTCTCAACATGTGTATGTCAGTAAAGTATTTGATTTCTCCATCAGAAATGAAACTCATTTTGGCTCGTTACAGGATCCTGAGCTGAAAGTTGTTTTGTTTTAGAAGACTGAAGGTCAAAGAGCATCCTCTTCTAGCTTGAAGTTTTGGCTGAAAGACCTGCAGTCATTCTAATATTTCTCCCTTTGTAGGCAATGCATTTCTTATGTCTGGCTGCTTGCAGGTTTTCTACTTCCTATTAACTTTGGTAAAGTTAATCACAGTGTGTCTAGATATGCTTTCTTTGGATTGAGTCTTGCTGGTTCTGAAACTATCTACTATCTGAATTTCTGCATCTCTTGCAATGCTCGGGACTTTCTCCCCCTTAATATCTTGGAGTAGAGCTTCTGTGTCTTTAGGACCATCCTATTCTTCAGGAATTCCTATAAGTCAGATGTTTGTTTTTTTAGAATAATTTCACAACTCTCTTAGGGAATGTTCTGTTGTTGTTTTCCATTTTTCTGCCTCTTTGAATGCTCAGGATTGTTCAAAAGCCTTGCCTTCAACTTCTGAGATCCTTTCTTCTGCCTGCTCAATCTATTACTGAAAGATTCTGCTGTATTTTAAGCTCCTTGAATAACTTTCTCATTTCCTTGAGCTCTGCTGTATCTTTTCTCATTATGTCCATATCCTTGGTGACTTTGTCTTTGAATTCATTAATTTCTTGAGACAATTTTGAACTACTCTTTGGAATTCTATTTCCATCTTTTCTTTCATTTAATTCATCTTATTTTCCATCCATATTCTGAATTCTATTTCTGACAATTCAGTCATTTGTCTATGAATGGCATCTTCTGTTGTATCTCCTTTGTCATTCCTTCGGAGCTTGATTTATTCTGATTATTCATGTTGCCTGAGTTCTTCTGCTGGTTCCTCTCATGAATATTGTCTGCAATTTGCCAAAAACTAGTAGGGTGAGATTGGATTGGGGGCTCCAGGAAGCTGAATTAACCATCCCTTTACCAATGAGCTGGGGCTTGTGATTGTGGCTTTTCCTCTATAGCCTTACAAAGGTCCCTCTTAGAGCTGCAGCTTTGTTTGGTGAAACAGAGACTTTGTTTGGTGAGACAGCACAAGCTGCCCCTGTATTGAAGTCAGCCAACCTGTACCCAATCCTAATAAGTCATGGTATTAGGCTGAAATCTCAGGTGGGGAGAGAGACAAGCAACTGTGGCACCCCACCCCTACCAGCAACAGCTGGAGGAGGAGATCAGTCCTTTCCTGCTACAAAACAACCACTGTTCAACCTGGAAGGTCCCTGGATGGACAGCCCAGGTCAAGAGTTCTCATCAGATTTTACCAGACAGTACAATCACTGCTCAACAGGGAGAATTCAAAGGTCTCCAGCAGTGCCAAAGGAGAAATCCACAGGTAATTTCATCTCTTAAATCCAAGGAGATGGAGCCTAGTTCCTTCAGTGAGCCACTGACTCAGAAGAGATCACCGGCCAAAGTGAGAACAGGAGTATCAGAACCTCTGCGGGCCATGAACCATCATGACATTTCTCTCTCTCCCACATGTCCCCCTCTTATCACACCCCCCTGCTTCCACTTGAGTCACTGTTTCCACACTGTTTTCCAGAGGCTCACACAATGTCCAGGCCTCTCAGGGAATTGGCAAACATTCTGGACTCTGCATTGGCAGACCTTCAGACTGTCAGGTGAGGGGGGGAAGGAGGGACTGGAAGTTCAGAATTGTGGGGAAAATATTTGTTCAATTTTATGCCAGGCAGGATAATGCCTAGGCTCACGAGTGGGACCTCCCTGGAGAAGAAGACCTGGTGTTTAGCAGCTCTCTTCCATGGGGTAAAATGTTTGTTCCCTGCTCATTTACAGAGAACCCACAGGGAGCCTCCTGCTTGGGGGAAGGGTCTCTCATCCTCTTGGTGATGGGCTTTCCATCTGGAATTTGTTTTCTTATATCTTGTTTCTTGGAGTCACAGAGTGCCTCAGCTGAGATGATGTGCACTTGTCTATCTTCTTTCTTAGCTTAGCTCCTTACCTTTGGCTTCACTGAATTCACTTCTGTTTAGTATCTCTCCTTCTGGACAGGAGCCTCTGGTGAAAGCTGCCTCTAATTGGCCATCTTCCTTCCTCCTACTAGTTTATAGTTTTAATGTGCAATTTGTGGCCTATGATATGATCAGTCTTGGAAAAGATTCCATATGCTGATGGGAATAATGTATATTCACTAGGATTTTGTCAGAATATTCTATAAATGTCTGTTAGGTTCATTTGTTTCCCCTCTTCAGGGTCTGTCTGTAGCATATGTTGGTTAAGGATCTTTGGCATTGCTTGTGAGTACTTTGGGAATCTAGGTTCTGGATGGATACCTTAGTGTGGTAGTTGTCTCAGTTGCTAATCATTTGTAGACTGTACCAGTGGTATACTATATGTGTAGGCAGATTTCCTGTTTCTTGTTGATGAGGAAGATGGAAATCTTTACCAAACCTTGTGGTCTTCTTAACAGTGTGAATGATATTTAGACACCCAATTTAATCTCTGAGATGTAGGTGTTGCTTGTGAGTAAGAAACAGCCACACTCTGTGTGATTGAGTCTGTAAATGCTACAATGGGGTGTACAAGTTGTCCTCTCCACAACAGGAAAGGTCCAGCTTCAGTGTTGTTTTCTAGGACCTGGGAACAATTCTAGCCCCTTGGGAGAATCATGTGAATGCCACAGTGGTAGGCAGGACCCTGGAGTTCCCAGAAACTCTTTAATCTCCACCAAACCAGTTGTGGGTGGTGAAGCAAGGCTAGGCAGGGTTAGGTCAGAGAAACCTGCTTTCAGGCTCCATAAAATGGTCACAAGAGCTGTTGCAGTAGGGCTCAAGGGTCATATCCTAGGTCACTGGAAAAAGCTACCAGGGAGGTGCTTGAGTGGTCCCACTGACCCAGAAACTCTGCTTATGTGGGTGGGGCTCTCTGGGATACACAGATTGGGTTGTTTGGAGTGGGTTTTACTCATCTCCCTCTTCCCCTACCCAATGGGTCTCCTTCCAGCATCTGACCACGAGCAGAAGCCCCACCTAGCTGAGCTACTAGTAGTGGTGCCATGGGCTGGGAGCTTTCCTGACAGGATCCCATACTGAACTGAAAGGATGGCCTTCCAGTGGTTGAGGGATGGTTTGTAAGTGTGCTGCAATTGAGACCCTCACTGCACTCTCTGTTCTGCCCCTATGGGTTCCCTTGCCTCCTAAGGTTACTATGCAGAAGAATCCTGGCAACATGAAAACTCAGAGCAGATCAGCTCCCCTAAGAGATTACAAGGGAGATGTAGTAGAAAGTGCCATCCATAGAGAAATTGTTGAAATGTCAGAAATAGAATTCAGACTATGGATGGGAAATAAGATGTGTGGAATTGAGGAGAAGATAGAAAAAGAAAACCAAAAAGTAATACAAAAATTGTCTCAAGAAATTAGTGAAATTAAAGACAAGGTCACCAAGGATCTGGATATAACCAGGAATGATATAGCAGAGCTTAAAGGAATTGAAATAGACATTCATTCAAGGAGCTTCAAAACACAGTAGAGAGCCCCAGTAACAGAGTACAACACGGGGAAGAAAGAATTTAAGAAATTGAAGACAAGACTTTTGAACTAACCTAATCATTCAAAGAAGAAGGGGGGGGGAAAAAGAGAGAAAACCAGAATATTCCCTGAGAGAGTTGTGAAGTTACTCCAAAAGATTGAACATCCAAGTTAAAGAGATTCCTGAAGGAGAAGAGGATGGCCTTAAAAGCTCTGAAACTCTACTCGAAGGTTAGTTCATAGATCTTCCTCTGTGTCCCTTGAGTAGCTCAATTGAGTCCTGGGGGTGTAGGATTTGGCCTGCAGGCCTATTTTCTGATTTCCTAAGATCAGGTAGGGCTAATGTCCTTACACTTAAGGATATGCCCTGCTTTGCTGGTGCAGTGAGGTGAGGCAGCACTGGGAAATGCTGGCAAGCAGAGAGCTCAGAGCCTGAGCACTTCCTGGTCCACTGTAGGTCTTTAAGTAGAAAAGTGTGAGCTTCACTTTCTGTGGGAGCCTCATTGGTAGTGGACATGCCACCAGAGGGGAAGCAAGTGCTCCCAAGAGCCCAAGCTTGATCATCCCTTGAGGTACCTGTGCCACTCAGCAGCGGCAAGTGGGGTAGAGAAGAAGACAAGAATCTGAATGGCACTCTGCTTCCTTTTGTCCCTCTCCTTGGAATGCAGTCCACCCATAATATCCAAATTCTGAGATTCATAATATCTGCTTCATAATATCCAAGTCATGAGATTACATAATTCCCTCATGACTTACCAGGCTCTGTGGCCAATGCAGTCTGGGTAAGGGTTGGGAAATGTTTATTTAAGGACCAGTGACAGAAAAGCTGAAGGGCTGAAGCTCCCTGGGGAGAACAAAGGCACACAGTGGGTGGAGAAGCAGTATGATGCTTGCAATGTTAGCTCAGGTAAATTTTGATGGGACATTCATGATGGTAAATTCATGACGGTGACCCTGATGGGACTGGCAGCCTAGTGCTTTATTTTCAAGAAGCTGCCAGTTCACTGGTGGCAGCAGCTTTTAGGCTTGTGAGGGTAGAAAACTTCTCCAAGAGCTCTGGAGCCTATTGACTTCCCTAGGTTTGAGGAAGGGAGAAACAAACCCCCCAGCCTACCCATTCTGCTGAGTCCAAGTTTCTCAGTGGCTGATCTCTGCTGAAATCTTGCTCCTTTTTTTGCTCCATAACTTCTTCCTGTGGAATTCCAGTAGGTTCTGGCACTTTTCCCTCTGAATTATACCTGAGCTATATTTTTTTTCATGGAAAACTTTTCCTACATTCTGAGACAATCTGAGGACTGATGTCTTCAGTCAGCCATCTTGCCTGCCTCTCTTCATTTGTACTTTTTCCATAGAAAATTTCTCACTTTTCTTCTTTTCTTGTATATGCATATTTTTCCTACCAGAATGTTCATTTTCTCATTAACTGAAATGTAAAAAAAAAAAAACATATTAAGGATCCTAATATTTTGTTTTATTGTATACCAGAAATATTTTCCTCTAGTTTGTCAATAGTCTTTTAATTTTGGGGGAAATATTTTTGTTATATAAAAGTTCCGAGTTTGTATGTAATCAATTCTATCAATTTTTCTTTACCATCTTTGAAGTTATAACTGACAAAGTTGTGCTGAGAAAGTTATGCCCTCCTTCATTTGCAAAATATACTCATCAGAATCTTTCTTCATTTTTTAAATGAATAAATTGAACCATTTGAATTTAATTCTCTAACCTACCCCAAATTTATTTCAGTGTGCAATTTTCTTCTTGATTTTTGCGTTCTGAGCATTTTTAATGCAATTAAAGAAAAATGTCTTTAATATAAACAGTTTTTTTCACATATAGGCATTTTTTCCATTTTTGCACAAAACTACATATCCAAAGAAAGTGTAAATGTTATGACCCCCAGGGAGATCTCAGGAGAGAACACTTCTTTAATGTCTTAATGCTTCAAAGGACCTGTGAACAAAGACGGCTTTTCTTTTTCTGTTGACCTGCTATATTTGCATAATCTTTTCTGATGTCACAGAGAAGAAGAGGGAAGACATTTTCAGGCATCAGAAGGCAGAACTGGAACAGATGGGCGAAAGTTACAAGAGCCAGAGTTCAGCTCAGAGTAGGGAAGGCAATGCTGCCTGGAAGTAGTCCTGACTGTCCAGGCAGGCTCCACTCAGAGGCTGGGTCTAGTACTCAAAGAGATGCCACCACTAAGGATGCTCTGTGGTGAGAGTTAATGGGCAGGTATCCATCATCAGGAGCCAGAGGCAAGAGCAATGTCTTTCAGTTAAATAATTAAATTATCATTGTTCTAGTTATTATTTACTGACCCTAAACTTAGGATTTAAAACAACCATATTGTTTTGCTCATGATTTTGCAGGTCAGAAAGTAAAGGTGGTTTTGTCTTGGGTTCTCTCATGAAGTTTCAGTTAGCTGTTGTGCAGTCAGCTGAATGCTCAGGTGGGCTGGATATTTCAGACTCTTCATTCACATGGCTGGCAGGGGACACTGACTGGGAGCCAGTTGGCTGGGAGCTTAGCAAGGGCAGTTGGCCAGAGCTCCTGCCTGTGACCTCTCAAGTGTGGTGGTCTCAGGGCAGCTGGGCTCCTTACATGGCACCTAGCTTCCCCCAGGGCAGGTGTCCCAAGAGAACCAGGTAGAAACTAACTGGTCTCTTCTGATCTAGCTGTGGGGGTCGCATGATGTCATTTCTGTCATACTCTGTTCATCAAAGCAGTCACAAGCGCACTCGAATTCAAAGAGAAAACATACACTCTATCTCTTATTGTGAGGAGTGTAAATAAAAACTAAGAACATCATTTAAAAACTGCTACCTATCCATCCATTTCCATTTACTCTGTCCCATCTTCGCCCATGGGTCACATTTCAAGCAGTTTGGAGAATTTTTTATGTCAATTTCACCTTGAGTTACTATTTTTAGATTCGTTGAACACCAAACACATAAGCACATCCTAAATTCATTATGTGTTCATTTATTTTCCAGACAAAACCTTATTTAGCTAAGAAGAGAGGTTACAAACATGTTATATTGCAGCAGGCTCCATTTACTTTCTGTATGCCAGGGCTCTAAAGTTGAAATTGGTTGCTGGTCCGTAACTCTCTGAAATGGCAGACGGAATCTGCTGCCCTTTCATGGATTTCTGGGATTGATCCTCTGTGGGGTCAATCCAGGGAACTAAGTCCCAGCCTTAGTTTCGCCTTTGGTCAGCACCCCTGGTAGGCAGGTTACGAGATGTAAGGAATGCTATCAGGGATTCCTTCCCTGAGTGGGAGAATTAATTAAATGTATCCTAAGATTCAACATTCCTTGAATACACACCTTTCAGAGGCTACATAGGCAAAAGTCCACTCATTTAAAGTGGAGAACACTGAGTTGTAGATGAGTTTATGTCCTTCATGTATGCATTGCTATAACCTGGAAGATGAGGAATCAGGCAGGCAGCTCCTTCATTTGCTGTCTGGCTGTGTCTGCGGAGCTGTTGTGTCTGCTTTAATTAGGGCATGTTTCCATTTCCAGAAGGGCATGAATGCAGCATCTATTTGTTGGTTTATGTCCCAATAACATCACAATGGCCTGGGGTTTATTTGTACCAACTGCTCTGGAGAGTAATGGCTTTTTGTTTCCTTGCTCCTTCCAGCCTGTGAGAGACCCACAGCAGTGGGATAGGAAGGAGTAGATTTGAGTAACAGCAGCTACAGCACTGCTTCCAGCCACATCTTCTAAGCCAAGGGATGGAAACCAAGACCATGGGGTTTGGTCTAATGAGACAGTGAAAACTGGATATATACAGTGAGTTAAATCTCCCTTTTTTGACCTGCTTTAGAGGCAACCCCAGTTGTTCAAGTTTATATAAAAAAAAAAAAGAAAAAGAAAGAAAGAAAAGAAAAGTAAAGAAAAAAGGAGTTGATGGACTTGGCAGAAAACTCTAGCTCTAAAATACCTTGTGGAGGTATTGTACCTCTACCTTGTACCTTTGATTAACCATTTTGAAGATCTGTTTCTTTCAAATCAAACATGTTTGCCAGACTTTTGTTCTATGGTATGTGTTCATCATTTTCAGATCACAATTTACCTTAGTAAGCAAGAATTCTACAATTTACCCTTTGCTTCCTACTGTAACCATTTGTTCTCACACAACCTTGTACTTAGGCCCACCCCAAGGTGATCCAAACTTGGAGACTGATTATTCTAAACAGAAAAGATGCTAAAACTCCCTCGCATCAGCAAATGTTGGTCTAACATCGAGGTCCTTCTCCTGAGGACCTCTCGTGACTTTCTGAGTCACCTTGCACTGACAGCTGAAGCATGCCCGAGGCTCCTGCCTTGCCTCCTTACCTTGAGTTCATGACTTGTTGCCTGTTAACGCTCAGTGTGACACTCTGAGATGCAGCTGGTGAACATTGCTCAGCTGTTAGATGATATATATATAAATGTACGAAGTCATTCGGGAATACTTTCTTACCAAAGTACTGGGGAACAGAGTCTAGTGTACTTCTCCACAGAAGCCAGAAACGTTGGGTAAGATTGTGAAATTATGTTTTATATCCTATTGAGGCTTACAGTTCATTAATTCCTCTAACACATGTTTCTTGAGTGCTTAATATGTGTAAGGTGTGGGACATGGCAAGATAATTTCACATTGTGAAAAATGTTATGAAGAATGTTGAAGCAAGATAGTGTAATAGAGTGGGGACCAGAGGTTGAGAAAAAATTTACAAATTCTGTGGCCAAGAAAGGCTTCTCTAAGAGAATAGAGACCTAAATAATAAGAAAGTCTAGCCAGGCAGATTTGGGGGAAAGAATATTCTAGGTAGATGGCAAATATAAAGGTCCTAAATTGGGAAGGACCCCAACAAGATCAAATGAGCAGTGGTGAAATGAAGTGAAGAAGTGATTTTATAGGAAGGTCTGTTAAAGACCTTTGAACACTGGGGTGAAGAGTATAGACTTAATCCCTTTTGTTTATTAAAATTATTATTTCAGAATATTGGGGGTACAAATGTTTTGATTACATACATTGCTTTTGTACAGTTTGAGTCAAGGTTATAAGTGTACCCATTACCCAGAGTGTGTGCATTGTGCCCATTTATCCCTCCTCTCTTGTGTCTTCCCACATTATCCTTAATGGTTATGCTGGGCCCTTCGAGGAGGGTCTGAAGAAGGAGGACAGTACAGTATGAATTTATGTTGAGGTCAAGACTAGAACCATAGCTGGGCACCCGTGCTCAGTGGTTAGGGTGCCAGCCACATGCACCCAGGCTGGTGGGTTCGAACCTGGCCCGGGCCTGCTAAACAACACAAAAAAACAAACACACAAAAAGGACTAAAACCACAAAAGCCAGATAGCGGGCTAGAACAGTTTTTGTGATAAAAGCAAGATATAATGGTGAAATGCAAGAGAATATAGTATCCCTACTAGAAAGGTATGTTCAAAAATAGGTAGGACTTGATGACTTTGGGTGGTAAAGGTGGAGAGAGAAAGCAGATCAGGGAGGGTGTCTAGGTTTTCAGCTTTAGCAACTGATAAGGTAATCATCCTCAGATGAGTAAGACCAAAGGAGAAGCAGATTGGGAGGAAATGGATACTGCAATGGTATTTGGAGTCTAGCAGAAAAGTCAGATTTGAAAATTTACCAATATATACAGTATTTAAATCCATGGTACTACATGCAAGTAGATCTTCAGTTAAAGTGTTAGAAAGAAAAACCCAAGAAGTGGAGGTGAAGAAACAATTTATCATCTTAAAAAAGGAAGAATCTGAGAAGTGAAAAGAAACAATAGATTTCAACTGAAGCCAAAGGGAATTAGTGGCGCTAAACAGATGCAAGAACCAAACTGAACGCCTGTAGGGAAAGTGAAACAAATCTCATAATGAGTGTTTAAAACTGTGTATAAATAAGTAGTTAAGTGCACATATCACATGTGTGTAGATCATTGAATGTTCACAGGATGAAAACACGTAATGTTGAGAAAAATCTAAGGGGGAGGCCATTAGACTGGGGTGGCTCTGGCACTTTAAATTTCTATGTGGCCAAACCAAAGCCCAAGGTAAACAGCAAATTGAAGATTAAAAACTGCACCAGTGAGAAACCACCAATTAACCTCTAGCTAGGACCTTTGCATTTTAACCAATACAAATTGTTTTGTTTGTCTTGCTTCTGCAACCACTTCATTAGTAGTTTTCTCTCTAGCCCCTCCCGGCTTGCTGCTTGTGAGCTGAAGATACCCCAATTTGTGAATCACTGAAAACTCAAATAAATTCTTTACAATTTAAATGTGAAGTTTTTCTTTTATTACTAACCAGCACTTAGATCAAGGTATAATATTTACCAGCACCACTGAAGCACACTCATGTGCCTCACTATTTGAAAAGTGACTTTTAAAGCATAAATTGTGCCTTTTTAAGAACTTAATATGAATCAGATCATATTAAAGATATTTGAGTGACTATTTCCTTTCACTCAATACCAGGTTTGTGAGATGTATTCATATTGTTGCATGTTCAAGCACATCGATGAATATCTCATTATATGAATGTGCTATAATTTATTTATAGATTCTACTATTGATAAGCAGTTTGGTAGTGTCTATTTTCTGGCTAAATGTTGGGTTTTGTGGCAGTTGCTTGTCTCCTAAAATGTTGGGGTTTTAGGAAGCTGCCTGAATCCTTGGTTCTTGGAGCACTCTTGGTTGATAAATGACCAGATACTGAGAGAGCAAGATGGTGGCCGAATAACAGCTTCCCTGCTTCTGGGCACCGTGAGTCTGGGGAGATAAGACTCCAGGCATCTCTGGCTGGTGGGATCTGCCTATAATCATCCCTTTGAGGATACAGGGAGTCAGCAAGAGACTCCTGGACCCCAAGAGGAGGACAAAAATAGTGGAAAACTGGCAAGTGGTTGCGTGTTCAATCAGTCTAATCCCACTGGCAGCTGAAAGTGCAGTAGCAGTGAGACTGCAAACCGGAAAGGCCTTATCTGTGAACTATTTTGGTGTTTTTGGACTTGGCACTCAGTTTTGGACTTGGGGAGAGCATGAGTAGAAATGCGGAGAACTTCGGGCATTGTCTAGGGCCCCAGACTGAGCCGCTGAGCCGGACAGAGCTAATAGTGTTTGGCTGTTGGCTGCAGGGAGCCATTGTGAGAGAACTGCCCCAGCAAGCTGAGCCCTCAAGATCGCAGAGCAAGGATTGGGCAGGAGCTAGTAACCTAGTGACTGAGCAGCCTAAAGGCGGGGACTGAGCTGCCTCACAGCCCTAACCCTCAGGGGCAGAGTGAGACTGGTTTTGGCACACTGGGTATGTGGATAGCCACTTCAGCAGTGATCCCAGCGACAAGAACTATCCTGGGAAAGCTTATGCATAGCAAGTTTAGAAGTTTAAAGTACATTTTAGGAGGGCTGAAGAGAGATTTAGGGCATCTACCCTGTGGGGTTTGAGAAATCAGCAGAGGCCTTCAGTCGTATCAGCATTGTGATTAACATCTCATACCCCAGAAGATCACCCATTGCCCAGACAATATTCAACAAGATATATATATATATATATTGCTTTTGTTTGTTTGTTTGTTTGTTTTTGTTTTTTGGGTTTTCACCTCCACACTGATGCAAAAGATAAAAATAAGCAATGGACTCTCACAAAATAAGATGAATAGAATACTACCACACTTATCAATTATCTCAATAAATGTTAATGGCTTGAATTCCCCACTGAAGAGACATAGATTGGCTGACTGGATTAAAAAACATAAGCCATTCATTTGCTGTCTGCAAGAAAAACACCTGGATTCAAAGACAAATTAAAACTGGGAGTCAAGGGTTGGAAGACAATTTTTCAGGCAAATGGAATTCAGAAGAAAAGAGGAGTTGCAATCTTATTTTCAGATACACATGGATTTAAAGCAACTTAAGTCAAAAAAGACAAAGATGGTCACTTTATATTGGTCAAGGGAAAAATACAACAAGAAGACGTTTCAATTCTAAATATTTATGCACCCAATTTAAATGCTCCCAGATTCTTGAAACAGACTTTACTCAGTCTGAGCAATATGATATCTGATAATACCATAATAACAGGGGACTTTAACACTCCTCTTACAGAGTTGGACAGACCCTCTAAACAGAAATTAAACAAAGATATAAGAGATTTAAATGAGACCCTAGAACAACTGTGCTTGATGGACTCATATAGAGCACTCCATCCCAAAGATAAAGCATACACATTCTTCTCATCACCCCATGGAACATTCTCCAAAATTGATCATATCCTGGGACACAAAACAAATTTCAACAGAATAAAAAGAATTGATATTTTACCTTGTATCTTCTCAGACCATAAGGCACTAAAGGTGGAACTCAACTCTAACAAAAACATTCTATCCCACACAAAGGCATGGAAATTAAACAACCTTCTGTTGAATAACAGATGGGTGCAGGAAGAAATAAAACAGGAAATCATTAACTTCCTTGAGCATAACAACAATGAAGACACAAGCTGCCAAAACCTGTGGGATACTGCAAAAGCAGTTTTGAGAGGAAAATTTATCGCTTTAGATGCCTACATTCGAAAAACAGAAAGAGAGCGCATCAACAATCTCACAAGAGATCTTATGGAATTGGAAAAAGAAGAACAATCTAAGCCTAAACTCAGTAGAAGAAAAGAAATATCCAAAATCAAATCAGAGATCAATGAAATTGAAAACAAAAGAATCATTCAGAAAATTAATGAAACAAGGAGTTGGTATTTGGAAAAAATAAATAAAATAGATAAACCATTGGCCAGACTAATGAGAAATAGAAAAGTAAAATCTCTAGTAACCTCAATCAGAAATGATGAAGGGGAAATAACAACTGATCCCACAGGGATACAAGAGATTATCTCTGAATACTACCCAGAAATTTGACAACGTGAAAGAAATGGATCAATATTTGGAATCACACCCTCTCCCTAGACTTAGCCAGAAGAAATAGAGCTCCTGAACAGACCAATTTCAAGCACTGAGATCAAAGAAACAATAAAAAATCTTCCAACCAAAAAATGCCCTGGTCCAGATGGCTTCACACCAGAATTCTATCAAACCTTCAAGGAAGAGCTTATTCCTGTACTGCAGAAATTATTCCAAAAAATTGAGGAAGAAGGAATTTTCCCCAACACATTCTATGAAGTAAACATCAACCTGATACCAAAACCAGGAAAAGACCCAACCAAAAAGGAGAATTTCAGACCAATCTCACTCATGAATATAGATGCAAAAATTCTCAACAAAATCCTAGCCAATAGATTACAGCTTATCATCAAAAAAGTCATACATCGTGATCAAGTAGGTTTCATCCCAGGGATGCAAGGCTGGTTTAACATATGCAAGTCCATAAACATTATTCACCATATTAAGAGGCAAAAATAAAGATCATATGATCCTCTCAATAGATGCAGAAAAAGCATTTGATAAAATCCAGCATCCTTTTCTAATTAGAACACTGAAGAGTATAGGCATAGGTGGCACATTTCTAAAACTGATTGAAGCTATCTATGATAAACGCACTGCTAATATTTTACTGAATGGAGTAAAACTGAAAGCTTTTCCTCTTAGAACTGGAACCAGACAAGGTTCTGTCACCTTTACTATTCAACATAGTGCTGGAAGTTCTAGGCAAGACAAGGAAATAAAGGGAATCCAAATGGGAGCAGAGGAGGTAAAACTCTCCCTCTTTGCTGACAACATGATCTTATACTTAGAGAATCCCAAAGACTCAACCTCAAGACTCCTAGAAGTCATCAAAAAATACAGTAATGTTTCAGGATATAAAATCATTGTCCACAAGTCAGTAGCCTTTGTATACGCAAATAACAGTGAAGATGAGAAGCTAATTAAGGACACAACTCCCTTCACCATAGTCTCAAAGAAAATGAAATACCTAGGAATATACCTAACGAAGGAGGTGAAGGACCTCTATAAAGAAAACTATGAAATCCTCAGAAAGGAAATAGCAGAGGATATTAATAAATGGAAGAACATACCATGCTCATGGATGGGAAGAATCAATATTGTTAAAATGTCTATACTTCCCAAAGAAATCTACCTATTCAATACCATTCCTATTAAAATACAAACATCATACTTTCAAGATTTGGAAAAAATGATTCTGCATTTTGTATGGAACCAGAAAAACCCCATATAGCTCAGGCAGTTCTTAGTAATAAAAATAAAGCTGGGGGCATCAGCATACCAGATTTTAGTCTGTACTACAAGCCATAGTGGTCAAGACAGCATGGTACTGGCACAAAAATAGAGACATAGACACTTAGAATCAAATAGAAAACCAAGAAATGAAACTAACATCTTACAACTACCTAATTTTCATAAACTGAAGAAGAGCATACCTTGGGGGAAGGACTCCCTATTCAATAAATAGTGTTGGGAGAACTAGATACTCACATGTAAAAGACTGAAACTGGACCCACACCTTTCCCCACTCACAAAAATTGATTCAAGATGGATAAAGGACTTAAATTTAAGGCATGAAACAATAAAAATCCTCAAAGAAAACATAGGAAAAACACTGGAAGATATTGGCCTGGGGAAAGACTTCATGAAGAAGACTGCCATGGCAATTGCAACAACAACAAAAATAAACAAATGGGACTTAATTAAACCGAAAAGCTTCTGTACAGCTAAGGAGACAATAACCAAAGCAAATAGACAACCTACACAATGGGAAAGGATATTTGCATATTTTGAATCAGGCAAAAGCTTGATAAATAGGATCTATAGAGAGCTCAAATTAATCCACATGAAAAAAGCCAACAATCCCATATATCAATGGGCAAGAGACATGAATAGAACCTTCTCTAAAGAAGACAGACGAATAGCTAACAAACACATGAAAAAATGTTCATAATCCCATCTATTAGAGAAATGCAAATCAAAAGCACCCTGAGATACCATCTAACCACAGCGAGAATGGCCCACATCACAAAATCTCAAAACTGCAGATGCTGGCATAGATGTGGAGAGAAGGGAACACTTTTACACTGCTGGTGGGACTGCAAACTAGTACAACCTTTCTGGAAGGAACTATGGAGAAACCTCAAAGCACTCAAGCTAGACCTCCCATTTGATCCTACAATCCCATTACTGGGCATCTACCCAGAAGGAAAAAAATCCTTTTATCATAAGGACACTTGTACTAGACTGTTTATTGCAGCTCAATTTACAATCGCCAAAATGTGGAAACAGCCTAAATGCCCACCAACCCAGGAATGGATTAACAAGCTGTGGTATATGTGTACCGTGGAATACTATTCAGCTATTAAAAAAAATGGAGACTTTACATCCCTCGTATTAACCTGGATGGAAGTGGAAGACATTATTCTTAGTAAAGCATCACAAGAATGGGGAAGCATAAATCTTATGTACTCAATTTTGATATGAGGACAATTAATGACAATTAAGGTCGTGGGGTGGGGAGGAAAAGCAGAGAGAGGGAAGGAGGGAAGGGGGTGGGGCCTTGGTGTGTGCCACACCTTCTGGGGGCAAGACATGATTGCAAGAGGGACTTTACCTAACAAATGCAATCAGTGTAACCTGGCTTATTGTAACCTCAATGAACCCCCCCCCCCAAAAAAAAAGAAAAATGACCACATACCCCACAGTAAGGCAAGTGTGAAATAAAGTTTATTGAGGTAGGTTTATAGAATAAGCACAAGATACAGGTTTATAGAGCAAAATATATTGCCATAGACAGTGAAGGATCTCCATTGCCAGGTCAAACAGGCAAAGAGACAAGGGTTATGGCCAGTGGTTCTCTTTTATACTTCCTGGGTGAGGCCTACCTTTTGGTTCAGAGGTCGCTTTGGAACCAGAGTCCTACTGCACACGGGGACCTTCTATAAGCCTCCCTGAGAACCCATGTGGGTTGGGCCACATGGATAATGCATCTCAAGGCTGTTTTGGATTACCCTCAAGACTCCATAGTACCTGTTATTAGGCCTGAGAGTCTACTACATCCTTTTGGAGTTGGCATGCTAAGTTCTGATTGGTAGATTGGTAGAGTGAGCCCTCCTCCCCATGTGTGAGCAATTGCTTGGGACAAAATTAAGGTGAGTGGGCCCAAGATGGCAGCTTGAGGGCTCAACCCTTGTCCTCCTTCCCCAGGAGACTGTTTTAGCTAACTACCTAACAGTATGAATAATACTATTCTGAGCATGATAGTGCATGCTTTTGTGAGCATATGTACACATTTCCCCTGTGTATATAACTGAGAGTAGAATTGTTCATTTGTAGTACCTGCCTATGTTCAGCTTTAATAGGTTCTGCTAAATATTCTCCAAAGTGGTTGTAGCAATATTCATTTGCATTAGCAATATATGAGAGTTAATGTTGTTCCAAAGCCTTGCCAACACTTGGTATCACTGTTTTTTTTCATTTTAATTATTCTGATGGGTAAGTAGCATCTCACAGTTTTATTTTGCATTTCTCTGATGACTTATCAATTTGAACATGTTTGAAATGACCATTCTTTTCCCATGGAAGTACAGTGTTGCCTTTGTCAAAAATCAGGTGACTAAATATACTGTATGAGTTCATAAAAGTTTTCTTTTTCCTTTTTTAACCTTTATTTATTATTATTATTATTTTTTTTTTTTTTTTGAGGCAGAGTCTCACTCTGCCATCTGGGCAAGAATACAGTGGAGTCATCATAGCTCACTGCAAACTTAAACTACTGGGCACAAGGGATCCCAAGTAGTTGGGACTACACAGGTGGTCACCTCTAGCTAGTAAGCCTGTTAATTTTTATATTTTTAGTTGAGACAGGATCTCTCTCTTGTTCAGGCTCATCTCAAATTCCCGACATCAAAAGGTCCTCTTACCTTGGCCTCCCAAGATCACCAGCATGAACCACAGCTCCTGGCCATTGAACTGAAGCCTCCACTTTCTTCCACCAAGTGATAACCATAAGAAATAGTTAGTTAAAGTCAAAATATATCTTAGCTATCTTCTAGCCCAGTGGTACATGAAGCATGGTCCAGGACCAGTGACAAAAGCATTACCTGGGACTTCATTACAAATGCAAATTCTGTAGCCCTACCCTAGACCTGAATCAGAAACTCAAAGAGAGGGGCCCAGAATCTGCATTGTTTTATTTTGAGACGGAGTCTCAGTTTGTCACCCTGTGCAGTGCTGTGGCATCATAGCTCACAGCAACCTCAAACTCTTGGGCTCAAGCAATTCTCTTGCCTCAACCTCCCAAGTAGCTGGGATTGCAGGTGACTGCCACAATGCCCGGCTATTTTTAGAGACCAGGTCTTGTTCTGGCTCAGGCTGGTCTCAATTCTGTGACCTCAGGCAATCCACCCAACTCGGCCTCCCAGATTATAGGTGTGAGCCCTGTACCTGTCCAATAATCTGCATTTTAACAAACACTCTCCAGGTGATTCTAATGTGTTCAAGTTCAGAAGAAAATAATTCTAGCTTATTTCCTGTTTACAGATGGAGGCACTGAAGACAAACCAAACAAAGAGTATTTTTTTTTTTTTTTTTTTAGTCTATGAGTTAAAATTAATGCTGCAAATATATCAATTCTACTAATATGGAGCAAATTTAAGAACTTCAATATATTTGACATATCTAACATGAACAAAATCGTTAGTACGTTTAGTTCAATATCAATGTCGTGTGAGTGAAGAGTTTTAGAGGAATGAGAAACTAAAAGGGGCTTAGAAATCTTTTTCGTAAGATTCCCATAGTACCACTGCATGGCCCCAAGCATTGTTTGAGTCAACTGGTGAAATACCTCAAGGCAGAAAAGTGATGGGCTAGGAAAATTCTCCAGGATATTTCAAGGCTTTTTAAAGATAAAATTTATGCAATTTTTTAAAAAAGCTTTTCAGACCCTTTTGGGATAAATTCCTTATCCTTCCCTATGTACGTTAAGCGGATGCAGCCCTTACTTCTAGAATCACAAAGATGGCAGCTACTCCATGCCAGGCTCTGCGAGTTGTCTGTCCTTAGCAGACCTCGATAAGGTCTGTTAGTGTAGTGAGGGCGTCTGCATGGGATGGCTACCCTGCACAGCTCCTGCTGTGGTTTCACTGTGTCCCCCAAATCCCACATATTGGAAAGTTAATCTTCTAATTCATATGTTGATGACATTTGGAAATGAGGCCTTTGAGGAGTTATTAGGTTTAGATAATGTCGTCAGGGTGGTGCCCCTATAATGGGACTGATGAGTTTATAAGAAGAGGAGAGACCTGAGCTGGTCAAATGCTCTTACCCTCTCACTGTTGTGTTATGATGCGGTAAGAAGGTCTTCCCCAGGTGCTGGCACCATGTTCTTCAACTTCCTTACATGCAGAATTGTACAAAAGAAATTTCTTTTCTTTGTAATTCACCCAGCCTTAGATATTTGGTTATAGCAACAAAAAAGAAAAACAAAAAAATGTTCAGGTGGTCACCTTCTTCAGCTCCTGAAATGAGCCAGCACCTCAGTGGTGATGCCTCAATTGGGAGAGAAGATTTAGCAGATGTCCAGGAAAGGATTGTCCATTAGTACTTCTGTTCATGAAATCACCTGCTAAGACAGGTGTATACTGTATGCAGGCTACTTTCTTGAATGTAGATAGGATGGTCTGGGAATTGTCTCCAAAGCACTTCTAAATTTCCACTGATTAGAATAAGCAGAGAAAGCAGAGAGAGGCACTCAGGAATTTTCACACTACACTTGACTTCTGTTCCTCTGCTACCCAAGATAGTTTGCCATTCATTTGTCTTATTTGGAGGCTGTATCTTCAGGGAAGGTAATCTAGGAAATGTGCAAATCAACTTCAGATGCTGGGTTTTCTCTTCTCCTTCTGTTCTGAGAGTTTGGGGCAAGCATTCAAATTCTCTTACTTTCTTGTACAAACTGCAGCTCTGTATGATTTTCTAATGACAAATGAGTCAATATTTCCAAGGCAGCAAGTGAAAAGGAGGGACTAGGCCATCAGATATTATTAGTATTGTTGTTATTAAATTTTATCTTCTTTTGGAAATTGCTTTTTCCCTGTTTGCTTCGTTTTAATATGTTTAGCTTTTCATGACCTTCACATTACTTGTTTGCAGAGTAAGTAGAGTTAATGCTGCACACTTAACATCAGACTTTTCATTTCAAAGACTTCTTTAAAGAAGCTAATTGAAAGGAAGCTAGCAGAGGAGTACAAAGTTAACAAGAAAAGGCCTGTAAACACAAACCTGGACAGATAATGGCGAGAAGCAAATCATTCAAAAACATATTTATGAGAATGAATTGAACAAGTCTAGAGAAACAATAGGGCAAAGTCTCGATAGAGGACTGGTGCTAATAAGAATGGCATTCAGGCCCATGTGTGTCTGTTCATACTCACTTTTTCCTATGTATCAAAGTTAGGGTGTTCAAATGTGGAAGAAATTAGGCCTGTGCTACTGATTCTAAATTGTAGGACCAAACCATTGTGACTTACTTTCTTACCCACTTGCTACTTGTAGCCATAATTGGGCAAACAGAAATTCATTTCGAGCTTAGAGGTAGGCACTTGAAGAATCCCCAAACATAAGTTACATAGAAAGTTGGGGCTCCACTTGGGTAAACAATTGGCTTGATTTTAATAACAATGCTTCGCCTCTTTGATTTGCTAGTTTTATTCTGTTGGCGCTATTCATAGGTATTTTCCAGCTCATGATGGAGGAAAGAGCATGTTTGAGTCAGAGAAAATTATAAGGATCTAGTGATAATAACACTAGATAACATCTTGTTATTAATAACATATAACAACCTATAACAACAATAACATATTATTATTAATAAAACCCAAATTATTCATGGTTGATAATATAAGACAATAGAAAAGACCTTCTGAGTCCCCAATCCTTGTCTCCTAAATTTCAACTTGTTTTTGTATATCTCAAGTTAGTTATTCTTTATAATTCCATGTTGGTCTTCTATATATTTTCAAATCATAATCTGACCAAGTGTTAATACCTAATTCTTCATTATTCCATTACAGAACTGAGATAAGACAAACAGGGGAGGTCTGGGTCTTCTGGTGTAATAAGTTAAGTAGTTAAGAATATTTCTGCATCTCCCACTTGATTCAAACTGGCCAATGAGAAGGGTACCTGTAGGGTGGAACTTCTTTTTTTTGTTGTTAAATCATAGCTGTGTACATTAGTGCAATCAAGGGGTACAATGTGCTGGTTTAATATACAATCTGAAATATTCTCATCAAACTGTTCAACGTAGCCTTCATGGCATTTTCTTGGTTATTGTATATAGGCATTTATATTCTGCATTTAGTAAGTTTCATCTGTACCCATTCAAAGATGCACCATAGGTGTGGCGCCACCCATTACCCTCCCTCCACCCCAATCTCCCCTTTTTCTTCCCCTTCCTTGGCCCTTTCCCCATAGTCTTGTGCTATAGTTGGGTTATAGCCTTCATGTGGAAGCTATAAATTAGCTTCACAGTAGGGCTGAGTACATTGGATACTTTTTCTTCCATTCCTGAGATAGTTTGCTAAGAAGAATATGTTCCAGCTCCATCCATGTAAACATGAAAGAGGTAAAGTCTCCATCTTTCTTTAAGGCTGCATAATATTCCATGGTATACATGTACTACAATTTGCTAGTCCATTCGTGGGTCGATGGGCACTTGGGCTTCTTCCATGACTTAGCAATTGTGAATTGGGCTGCAATAAACATTCTGCTACAGATGTCTTTGTTATATTGTGATTTGTGGTCTTCTGGGTATATACCTAGTAAAGGAATTATAGGATCGAATGGAAGGTCTATTTTTAGATCTCTAAGTATTCTCCAAACATCCTTCCAGAAGGAACGTATTAGTGTGCATCCCCACCAGCAGTGTAGAAGTGTGCCCTTTCCTCCACATCCGTGCCAACATCTCTGGTTTGGGGATTTTATTATATGGGCTACTCTTATTGGGGTTAGGTAATATCTCAAAGTAGTTTTGATTTGCATTTCTCTCATGATTAAGGATGATGAGCTTTTTTTCATGTGTTTGTAGATCATGCATCTGTCTTCTTTAGAGAAGTTTCTCTTCAAGTCCCTTGCCCACCCTGAGATAGGATCACTTGTTCTTTTCTTGCTAATGCATTTGAGTTCTCTGTGGATTCTGGTTATTAAACCTTTATCAGAGGTATAACATGCAAATATTTTCTCCCCTTCTGAGGGCTGTCTGCTTGCTTTGCTTACCATGTTCTTGGCTGTGCAGAAGCTTTTTAGTTTGATCATGTCCCAGTAATGTATTTTTGATACTGTTTCAATTGCCTGGGGAGTCCTCCTCACAAAATATTCACCAAGGTCGATTCCTTCAAGAGTTTTCCCTGCCCTTTCTTCAAGTATTTTTATAGTTTCATGTCTTAAGTTTAAATCTTTTATCCAGTCAGAGTCTATCTTAGTTAACTGTGAAAGGTGTGGGTCCAGTTTCAGTCTTTTACAGATCGCCAGCCAGTTCACCCAGCATCATTTGTTAAATAGGGGATCTTTTCCCCACTGAATGTTTTTAATTGGCTTGTCAAAGATCAAATAATGGTAAGTAGCTGAATTCATCTCTTGGTTCTCTATTCTGTTCCAGACATCTACTTCTCTGTTTTTGTGCCAGTACCATGCTGTTTTGATCACTATCAAATTATACTACAGTCTCGGGTCTGGTAGCGTGATTCCTCCTGTTTTGTTTTTATTGCTGAGTAATGTTTTGGCTATTCAAGGTTTTTTCTGATTCCATATAAAACGAAGTATTATTTTTTCAAGATCTTTAAAATATGACAATGGAGTTTTAATAGGAATTGCATTAAAATTATACATTGCTTTGGGTAGTATGGACATTTTAACAATGTTGATTCTTTCAGCCATGAGCCTGGTATGTTTTTCCATTTGTTAACATCTTCAGCTATTTCCTTTCTTAAAGTTTCATAGTTCTCTTTATAGATATCTTTCACGTCCTTTGCTAGGTATACTCCCAAATATTTCATCTTCTTTGGCACTACTGTGAAAGGAATAGAGTCCTTGACTGTTTTTTCAGGTTGGTTATTGTTGGTATATATAACGGCTGCAGATTTATGGGTGTTGATTTTGTAGCCTGAGACATTGCTATATTCCTTGATCACTTCTAAAAGTTTTGTAGTAGAATCCCTAGTGTTTTCTAGATATATGATCATATCATCTGTGAAGAGTATAAGTTTGATCTCTTCTGACCCTATATGGATACCCTTGATCGCCTTTTCTTCCCTAATTGCAATGGCTAAAACTTCCATTACAATGTTAAAGAACAATGGAGACAATGGGCAACCTTGCCTGGTTCCTGATCTAAGTGGAAATGATTTCAATTTAACTCCATTCAGTACGATATTGGCTGTGGGTTTGCTGTAGATGGCCTCTATTAGTTTAAGAAATGTCCCTTCTATACCAATTTTCTTAAGTGTTCTGATCATGAAGAGATGCTGGATATTATCAAAATCTTTTTCTATGACAATTGAGAGAATCATATGGTCTTTATTTTTTAGTTTGTTTATGTGCTTAATTACATTTATAGATTTATGTATATTGAACCAGCCTTGAGACCCTGAGATAAATCTCACTTGGTTATGGTGTATAATTTTTTTGATGTGTTGTTGGATTCTGTTCGTTAGGATCTTATTGAGTATTTTTGCATCAATATTCATTAGTGATATTGGTCTATAATTTTCTTTTCTTTCTTTTTTTTTTTTTTTGTAGAGACAGAGTCTCACTTTATGGCCCTCGGTAGAGTGCCGTGGCCTCACACAGCTCACAGCAACCTCCAACTCCTGGGCTTAAGCGATTCTCTTGCCTCAGCCTCCCGAGTAGCTGGGACTACAGGTGCCCGCCACAACGCCCAGCTATTTTTTGGTTGCAGTTAGGCCGGGGCCGGGTTTGAACCCACCACCCTCGGTATATGGGGCCGGCATCTTACTGACTGAGCCACAGGTGCCGCCCTATAATTTTCTTTTCTTGTTGAGTCTTTCCCTGGTTTGGGGATCAAGGTGATGTTTGTTTCGTAGAATGAGTTGGGTAATATTCCTACTTTTTCTGTATTTTGGAAGAGGTTTAGTAGTATAGGTACTAGTTATTCTTTAAAGGTTTGGTAGAATTCTGATATAAAGCCATCTGGTCCTGGGCTTTTCTTTTTAGGGAGATTTTGTATAGTTGATTCTATTTCAGAACTTGATATAGGCTTATTCAACATTTTCACTTCATTCTGGCTAAGTCTTTGTAGGTGGCGTACTTCCAGGTATTGTTCGATTTCTTTTAGATTTTCATATTTCTGAAAGTAGATTTTCTTGTAGTATTCTTTAAGGATTTTTTGAATTTCTGAGTGGCCTGTTGTTACTTTATCATTAAGATTTCTGACTGATGAGATTAGGGATTTTACTCTTTTTTTTCCTGGTTAGGTTGGCCAATGGTTTATCTATTTTATTGTTCTTTTCAAAAAACCAACTTTTGGATTTATTGGTCTGTTGTGTAATTCTTTTGTTTTCAATTTTATTTAATTCTGCTCTGATTTTGGTTATTTCTTTTCTTCTGCTGGGTTTGGGGTTGGAATGTTCTTCCTTCTCCAGTTGCTTGAGATGTCCCATTAAGTTATTAACTTCCTCTCTTTCTGTTTTCTTGAGGAAGGCTTGCAGTGCTATCAATTTCCCTCTTAGGACTGCCTTTGCAGTATCCCAGAGGTTCTGATAATTCGGGTCTTCATTGTCGTTTTGTTCTAAAAATTTGGTGATTTCCTTCTTAATCTCATCTATAACCCATCTATCCTTCAGCATAAGGTTATTTAACTTCCATGTTTTTGTATGGGTATGCAGGTTCCTGTTGTTATTGAGTTCAACTTTTATTCCATGATGTTCTGAAAAGATGCAAGGAATAATTTCTGTTTTTTTTTTTTTAATTTGCTGAGGTTAGATTTGTGGCCTAGGATGTGGTCGATTTTGGAGTGTGTTCTGTGGGCTGATGAGAAGAATGTGTATTCAGTTTTGTTGGGATGAAATGTTCTGTAGATGTCTGTTGAGTCCAGATGTTGAATGGTTAAGTTTAAATCTAAGATTTCTTTGCTTAGCTTCTTTTTGGAGGATCTATCCAGCACTGCTAAAGGGATGTTAAAATCTCTAACCACTATGGAACTGGAGGAAATCAAGTTGTTCATGTCTGTTAGAGTTTCTCTTATAAATTTAGGTGCATTCTGGTTGGGTGCATAAATATTAATAATTGAGATCTCATCATATTGAGTATTACCTTTAACAATATGAAGTGTCCATCCTTATCCTTCCTTATTTTGGTTGGTTTAAAGCCTATTGCGTCTGCGAATAGGATTGCAATGCCTGCTTTTTTCTGCTTTCCATTTGCCTGGAGTATAGATGACCATCCCTTCACCTTGAGTCTATATTTTTCTTTTAATGTGAGATGCGATTCTTGTATGCAGCAGATATCGGACTTGAGTTTTTGTATCCAGTCAGCCAACCTGTGCCTCTTTAGAGGAAAATTTAAACCATTCACATTAATTGAGAATATTGATAAGCCTTTCGAGAGTCTGGTGGACATTTTTAATCCTTTTGTGTCTGTGGAAGTTGGAATTTGATCAAAATTTTCTGGGTGGGTTTACTTTTGTGGTGGAGGGTTACTCTGGTCTTTATGAAGGATAGGTCTGAGAATATCCTGGAGAGCTGTTTTAGTCATGGCAAATTTCTTCAACAAGTGAATGTCGTTAAAGTATTTAATTTCTCCGTCATAAATGAAATTCAGTTTAGCTGGGTACAGGATCCTGGGTTGAAAGTTATTTTGTTTTAGGAGATTAAAAGTCAATGACTATCCTCTTCTAACTTGAAAGTTTTCAGCAGAGAGATCTGCAGTTATTATATTATTCTTCCTCTGGTAGGTGAAGGTTTTCTTTCATTTGGCTGCTTTCAGAATTTTCTCTTTCACATTAACTTTAGTGAAATTGATTATGATGTGTCTGAGGGATGTCTTATTTGGGTTAAGTCATGCTGGAGTTCTGAAACTGTCTGCTATCTGAATTTCAGAATCTCTTGGCATGTCAGGAAAGTTCTCCTTCATAATCTCGTGGAGAAGAGACTCTGTGCTTTGTGAAGCCACTTCGTCACTTTCAGGGTTCCCTATAAGACGAATATTAGTTTTCTTCGAATTATCCCAGAGCTCTCTGAGAGAGTGATCTCTTTTTGCCCTCCATTTCTCTTCCTCTTTGAGAGTTTGGGAGCATTCGAAAGCTTTGTCTTCAATGTCGGAAATCCTTTCTTCTGCTTGCTCCATTCTGTTACTGAGGGATTTTATTGCATTTCTTAGATCTTTGAGGGATGCAACTTCTTGTCTCAATGTGTCAAAATCTTTGGTCATTTGGTCTTTGAATTCATTGAATTCTTGAGATATCTTTTGGGTTACTGCTTGGAATTCTAATTCGATCTTATTTGCTATCCAGATTCTGAATTCGATTTCTGACATCTCATCTATTTGTTTGTGCATGGGATCATGTGCTGTGTCTGCCCCATTGATTCTTGGGGGAGTTGATCTACTCTGATTATTCATATTTCCAGAGTTTTTCTGTTGATTTTATCTCATGATTGTTTTTCACTGTTGCCTCTGGCCATCCTCAGAGTTGGGGAGGTGTGTCTCTCCATGATTAGTCCCCAGTGGGATCACTCTATTGTTTCTGGATCTTTGTAGGGAGTGACCCTGTATAGTTCCTCTGGGGCTGCACCAGCCAGGGAGTTCTGGTTTTGGAAGCAGCTCTGGAGTGTGACAAACCCGGATCCAGCAACAGGGGAGGGAATGGTGCACATGGTTCTGGTAGTGCCTGGCACCCAGTGACTTTGGCACATACAGCTCAAGGCTCCAGCAGTCTGTGGCCAGGAGAAGGTCTCTGCACAGAGGCAGGGAGGGCTCCGGAGGGCACTCGGCTACCAGAGTCTCTGGCTGGATGAGCTGGCCGGTGTGGAGTCAGGGAGGGTACAGGAGGGAGGATGTGGGGTTGCGTGGCTCCTGCAGTTCCTGGTCAGGGTGTGCAGAGGAACAGAGGGCATGGGTCATGGGTTGGGGGTCGCAGTGCAGCTCTTATGGGAGCCAGTCATGGTCCAGGCGCAGCTCTCACAGAGGTCCGGGCAGCCATGGTGCAGCTCTTATGGAGGTCCAGGCAGCAGTTCTTATGGATGTCCGGGCAGGAGCTGATTGCGGTCGCGGTGCAGCTCTTACAGAGGTCTGGGCAGTAGCCGATTGTGGTTGCAGCTGGAACTTTTTAACTGCCAATAAAAAAAGAAAGACCAAGCCAGTCAGGGAGCACAGCCATTTGGAATTCTTCTATGCCGTAAGCACCCAGCTGGTGAATAAAGCCCTTCCTCTTATTAAAAAAAAAAAAAAAAAAAAAAAGAATTTTTTTGTTGATAGAAAGACTTAAGTTACTGTTCTGTCCATTTTTGGCTGTTTGAATTTACCCCCTGAGTCACTTACCCCTGAGTCTTTCTTCATTTATGGAATAGGGACTAAGATGACCACTGAATTAGTTAATTCCCTGAAAATTTAGCATAGTCTATAGTCCGTTGCACATAGTAAGTTTTAAGTAAATGTTAGTTATTATTTTTATTATAAAATGTGAGGTCTGACAATTAAGTACATGAACTCACCCTAGAAAAAATGCTGCATACCACAGTGCTGAATATCATTATGGTCACCACATGACCAAAGGGAGTACTTTGAAGGTGACCAGAGTGATAGTCAGCAATGAGATATGTAGCACTTATTCTAGGTCCAGTTTGCAAACTTAATTAAGTCCAACCTTATATAGTTGACCCTTAAACAACATGGGTTTGAATTGCACTGTCTTAGTTATATGTGGAATTTCTTTGGCTTCTGCCATGACCAAAATTGCAAGACCAGCTGCTCCTCTTCTTCCTCAACCTGCTTCCTCAACCTGCTCAACATGAAGACAAGCAGATGAAGACTTTTATGCTGAGCCACTTATGCTTAATGAGTAATAAAGGTATCTTCTCCTCCTTCTGTTATTCTCAATAACATTTGCTATTCTCTAGTTTATTGTATTGTCTATGTAGAGTATACAATAAACATAACATACAAAATATGTGTTAATTGATTATTTTGTTGGTGAGTGTCTCTAACCTGTTATTCAAGCATCAACTGTATATTAGGAGGTAATAAAAGAAAGACAAATACAAAAAAAAAACATGGGTTCAGAAAATTGGGTTTCAAGAAAAAGGTCGACTCACTTTAACTCCTGGTGTACCTGTGTGAGGCGGGCAACCTCCTGGTACACAGAGCTCAGGAGCCTGGGCCTAGACTTGAGGGAGTGAGACCAGAGAAGGATAGGGCTTTCTTCTCCCTCCTGCCTAAGGCTAAGGCTTTCCTTCCTAGTTTGGTTTTCCTGACTGAGAAGCTGCCTGTTTCAAGATAATGGAAACCAGAACTGAGTTAGTCTCTAAGGGAAGGTCCACGTGATGTGAGAGAGAAATGGGCAGACTC
Organism: Nycticebus coucang; assembly: GCF_027406575.1. Classification (NCBI taxonomy): domain Eukaryota; kingdom Metazoa; phylum Chordata; class Mammalia; order Primates; family Lorisidae; genus Nycticebus; species Nycticebus coucang. Next base: position 28,695,407 of record NC_069785.1, on the reverse strand, counting down.
AGAAGAAAAATAATAGAATGCAACAAAATAAAGCTAATACACCTATGAGAAATGTATGTAAATAGCAGCAATAGGGACATTTCATTATATCTAAAACCTTTTCTCATTATTCTGTAATTTTCCTTATTTGCTTCCAATGTGTTCTCCCACACGTAATTATGAGTTATTTTGTGTTCTCTTCTTTCCTTAAAATTCTATCTGGGTAGCTCCTTTCCTGTTAGCATAGCCCTTCCCTCTCCAGCACTAATGCAGAATAGGAGACAGGTGCTGGTGAAGCATAGAAAGGGACCTTCCTGGCATGTCAGACAGAAGAGGATGACTCTAGGACATGACTGAGCAGCCCTGGTTCCAAGACCAACTCTGACACTCAAGGCAAAAGGAAGAGGGGAGCCATTTTTCCTCTTAGAAATACAGTATATGACATATATATTCTGTGAGCATCTTCAGAAATCCCCAAGCCGCTGCCCTAGACCAGGAAAGACCAAGGGTATCATAGGCCAGACTTCATTTGGAAACTTATTTTGGGCCAAGTCCAGAGATTACCATGGAAATGAGGCATTAAAAAAAAAAAAATTCATGATCCATTGAAAGTTGCTTTATCAGTTATTCCTAAAGGAAAGGAAAATATATGGGGGTGAGGGGAGACACATAGGTGTTACAGCTGTAGCTCTGAGTAAACCTGTCATCCTGGGCATACTCCTTAATCGCTTTCAGTTGTCATTTTAAAAGGGTAAATAGTATTTGCTTAATAGATAAAATAAAATAATATATATAAAGTACCTGATATCTTATGGTGCTTATTAACATTCCTCTTCACTATCTGGGACCCAAAGAGGGAACAGGAGCTTTGAAGAGATCAGACAGATGCTGAGTGGGTGGGTCTGGCAGAAGCTAGGACTTGAAAGTAATAGGTCCAGCCACTGCTTCTCTAGGTCCCACTCCAATGCTACTGCGGAAGGCATGGGATTCTTTTGTTTCTCAATTCATCCTCTCTTTTTTTTTGCGTTATAGCCTTTAAAAAAATTCTTTATTAAATAACAACTGTGTATATTAATGCATTTATGGGGTACAATGTGCTGATTTGATATACAATGTGGAATGCTTACATCAAACTGATTAACATAACCGTCTCCTTGCTTACTTATTTGTTGTGGTAAAAACATTCATACTCTATTCTTAGTAGTTTAGAAATGTATCATTTCATTATGCATATTAGTTTGGATCCTCCCCAATACCCTCCCTCCTCCCAACCTCCCCCCTCCTCTCCCCTCTCTTTCTTCTTCCTTCCTTCTTTCTGGACTATAGTTATGTTTTACCATTCTTACGAATGTGTGGGTGATTATATACTGATTTCATAGTAGTATTGAATACCTAGATACTTTTCTTTCCATTCTTGAGATACTTTACTAAGAAGAATCTTTACATCTTTTATGTTTACCTGGATGGAGCTGGAGCATTATAGTCTTTTAATTTAACTTCATCTCAGAAACGTATTTCAAGGGCATGTTTTTGCAGGCTGAATGAGTAAACCAAGGCATATTTACCTAGCCCTATTCACTCAGAGAGGTCTATGAATAACTTCTTCATTTGTGCTATTATCACTACTTAATGGGATTATAGTGGCTTGAACCAACCTATAAAACAAGGCAAATTGAAAAGAGCTTCTTCTGGTGGCACCTGTGGCTCAAGGAGTAGGGCGCCGGTCCCATATGCTGGAGGTGGCAGGTTCAAACCCAGGCCCGGCCAAAAACCACAAAATAAATAAATAAATAAATAAGCACACACTTTCTTAAAAAAAAAAAAAAAAAAAGAAAAAGAAAAAAAGAAAAGAGCTTCTTCTCTAAGCTCAGAGCTCATCCTCTGTGTTGGTGAGTCTGACAGCTCAGACTTTGGGCCTTGCCTGCTGAGATCAGTGGAGCTTTTTGTTCTTTTTCAGTTGTGTGTCAGTCAACTTCTCATCCACTGAGTTCCTTGTCTATATAATCTCTTGGCTGACCCTCTGGTTCATTTATCAGTCAGAGTTCATTATGGAAAGCAAAAATCACTATGTATTTTAACTCACAAATTCTTTAATACATGAACATAGGTCCTCCCTAAATCATTTGGGAGGCATGGGGAAAGCATTCTAGCTTGGTTTCAGGGATGACTTCTAGAACACTTGTACAGTCCCTGAAACTTTTATTAAAACAGCTGATTCCACAATGCATTGGTGAGATTTCTAAACAGTAACAGGGCAGCTTCCAGTACTGCCCTCAACCCGCTATTGGATTCTGGCTATTGCTTTCCCTACAATTGCCTCTCCACACCCAGGATTGTGGACACTGGATGCTGGAATGGTGCTATAAAAACACTTGACCTTTCTTTGGGCTTGCTTGCCAGCAAGAAGAGGCCCCAAAGATTCTATTGTGTCATTTAAATCTCATCCAAGTGCGTTTAACAGGTGAACTACCATTCACGTCTAGTAACTTGGTTGCACAAAAGACTTGTAAATGTATTTTTCAGCCTTTCTACTTCTGCGTTATAGGAAAGCACACTGAAGAAATTCTGAAAGGTAATTAACGAGTCCCAGCAAAAGAAGAGGGAAGATTTATGTAGTACAGAGATTGAGTTTGAATTCTTCATCAGGCAAAGGGGTAGAACAGAATGGTTACCAGGAATCCGAGGTGAGAAAATCCGACAACAGAGATGGAAAAGTAGCTTTGGGAAATTTGAGTGGCAGAGAAGGCTATGCGCCTAGGCAAAGAGTTGTCATGGGCCAAACAAGGTAGAGAGTCAAAAGCATGCCTGGGCCCTGTTACAGTAATAGAAATTGATTAAATGCTGCCACTTTGGGACAGGGTTTCTGATGCCCCCACTGTTCAGAGCCCTGAGTTTGCAGGTAGAGGAACACAGGGAAGAGGAAAGGCAGAGAGCAAAGCTGCAGATTCCATCTGCCCATTAGAACCTTTCTGGGTCCCTACTGCCAGAATAGTTTGGCACCTGCAGCCACCCTCTACATTCTGCAGCAAATGCTTCAAGACACAAATTCTTAAATACACGATAGAGGTCTGTCAACTTACACAAAAGTACTGTGACTGTGTTTTTAGTATTTGGTGAGAAGATACTAAGGACTAGATTACACGTAGACCTGACTCAGTATTAATCACTCCCTTATCAATAAAAACAAATGCTAAGCACTTTTACTAAGTGGTATTATGTAAAACCTTTCCAAGTAAGTTGTACCAACTGCAAAAGAATAGAAAGTATGAAAATGAAAAGGCAGGAATTAATTAAAAGCATGTCTATATAAGCATACACATACACAAGCGTGTATGTATATGCGTTCATATGCATGTACGCACACATGTACAGAAAGGAATTCACATATACACACACACAGGGAAATTGTTTAAAATGAAGACAACAACCACCCAAATCTCATCACCTGTATTCTCAGGACTTAAAGGGAAGTAGTAGTAAGCAGTCCTCAGACATCAAAAATTACTTCCTTGGCAAAGTAAGGTCTTTTGTGAAAGGAGTTTTTCAGCAAACAGATTTTGACAATTGATACCCCATGAGCATCGCTTGTGAAAAACATTTTTTTTTTGCTACAATTTGATGAAGTGGGAAGCGAAAATCAATAGGACGTTGCCAAATGCATTCTTTGCTGATGCTCCTGTCTTTCCCTCTTTGCTCCTGTTCTGTAGTAGATAGGAGATAGGAGGAGCCCAGAACACAATATATGGATTTTTTTAAAAACTAGCACAGCAAAGGAAGCCTCAGAATACTTTTAACCCTGGAAATATTTTCAGCACCATGCTGTGCATTTACTATGCAGCAGAACAGGCTGACTTCAAGCCCAAAGGTGGGTTGGGAGTTTATATGATCCCCTAGAACTTGAGGGAGAACCTTTCTCACTGGAGCTCTCATCTCTACTCGGCACTGCTGGTTTCCATGACAACCAAGCCAATGTCTAGTTCGGTTTTGCAAATACTTTCCAAAGCCCATTAGGTCTAAAATCTTCTCTTTAGACTCTCAAATCTGCCTCACTCCATCCAACCTTCCCACCGCATCCTCTCCCTTTAATCTTTGCCACTTATGAGATAGGAGCACAAGATTTTATGGCAGCAAATATACCTGACAGTCTCACAAAGACAGATGCTAGAGTAAACACAAGGAAAGGGGGCTAAAGAGGCTCTCAGATTATCCTCGGGTCTGCTGCCTGCTTGCCACTCAGTGTTTCATCTTGTTTTAGACTCTAACACGCCGGTTGTCTGCTCATTTGCTTGGCTCTTCCGAGTAGGTGTGCTCTGAGAGGGGAAAATGAAGACTGATGGCGCCATGCAGCAGCACAAGTAGAGTTCTAGTTGAGACCTCAGGTCTGCCCCCTGAGGGTCTGTCTTCATGACTTTGGGCTACTGTAAAAGTACAAATGGGATAGAGGGTCTTTGGAAGAACTTCCCAGCTTTATTATTCCAAGACCTGGTGTAAGCAGGAGTCAGCCTGCCTGACTTTGAGCAAATTGGAGTTTTTCTAATCAAATATTCTGCCTGCTGGTTGCTGATTAAATAGATTTATCCTAATCTTAAATTAAGGATATGATAGAGGAAACAACCTACTATGCTTAGAGAGAGGACTTCTAGATGGTCTAACAAAAGGACCCACTTCCTTCCAGAACAGGAATAGAACTTTTAGGGGCCTTGTAAAGATACAATATTCATCCTACATTGAGTCTGTGCTCAGGTGCGTGCTGGTGTTCACCTGACAGATTCATCACTGATTTAAATATCTTAAAATTGTTCACTGTTAACTACTGGACTGTTGATGAAAAATCTCATCAGAGAACATTTTGTAAAACAAAGCCATTTTCAGGAATAATTGGTCTAAAGTAAAGATAGGTTTATTTCTCCCCAAATGTGCTTGCTTCTGGACATGAGTAGCATCCTTATTGTAGTCAGCCACCCATGGAACTGAGCGCAAAGGCTGGTCTAGCGAATCACCCTGCTGAAGACGATGCCATCAGTCATTTATATATGAAGCAGCACACATTTTTCAGAGCATGATTAGCAGAAAATTGTCTTAAGATCACTTATTAGAGCTTTTAATTTCTTACCCAGAGAGAGTTTCATGGTAGATATAATAGAGAGTAAATCTAGGGGCCTAGGAAGAGAAGTGCTGTGGTGGTAGAAGTCACCGTCAGAGGGTATCTTTAGGAGTTGTCTTATTTTAGTGCCTGTCTGCCCAAACTGGTTGTGGTGAAATCCTGCTTTTCATTTTCCCCAGAATTAAGGAGCCTTGATTTTCTTATGCAGGATTTTGTGATTTCTGATTCTTCAGTTGCAGTGTATTGTGACTACAGAGGTTATACTGAGAAACAGGCAAATCGTATGTGTTTCATAAAAAACTGCTTGTGGGCTCCTGCAAGATGTTAATTCTCAGGCAGATCTGGACCAGTCCCTTTTCCTACACTAGGCAATTTATACTTATTGATACAATTAATTTGATTGAATTAGATGTTGAGTCTCCTGCCATTCTGATGAGCCATGTTCAGATGACTTCTGAAAAGTGTCATATTTCATCAATGAAAATGTTAGATTATTGAGAGAGAATAAAGGTCAGTAGATATGGAAAAAGTGTGGCCTTTGGAGTCTTGGTGATAAATGGATATCTCTTCATTTTCTTAAGGTTACGTATATAGCCTGAGAAGTAGGAGGCATTTTTGTATGGAAGATTAAGGATTTGGCTGAACGCCTCAATTTTTCATTGTACTAGGTCCTAAGAACAGCTATTTGGTTACATTTAAGTTGCTTTCTGTTAGCGCCTGTGGCTCAGTGAGTAGGGCGCCAGCCCCATATGCCGAGGGTGGCGGGTTCAAACCCAGCCCCGGCCAAACTGCAACAACAACAAAAAAAAAAATAGCCGGGCGTTGTGGTGGGCGCCTGTAGTCCCAGCTACTCAGGAGGCTGAGGCAAGAGAATCGCGTAAGCCCAAGAGTTAGAGGTTGCTGTGAGCCGTGTGACGCCACGGCACTCTACCCGAGGGTGGTACAGTGAGACTCTGTCTCTACAAAAAACAAACAAACAAACAAACAAAAAAAAAAACACATGCATGCGCGTGCACATACCCCTGCTGAAAATACAACACCTGTGGAACACAGTTTCTAGGAGAAATGAGATCCTTAAAAATGAGCCAAGGACTCAATAACAAATCAGTTTAAAACAACTGCATTAATCTAAGAAAAGAAGCCTTTTCCTTTCTGACGTCCCCAAAGAATAGGAGGTGTTCGGTATTCTGTCACCATCTTGCAAACCTTTGCCTTGGAAGGCACTTTCATGGCGTTGCTCAACGCATCTGGAGAAAACTCAGAAAGAGGCTTATACGTCAAAGTGCAGAAAAGCCAACTTAAGCTTTAGAATAAATACCTAAATCTCCTATCTTTTCATATCAGTTATTTGCTGTAATCCTTGAAAAGTAACCTCTAATAATCAGAGGCGGGGCTGGGAAAATGGGTAGGAAGGGAAACTATTGGATTTTAATATCTGATTAAAAATAAACAAAATTCCAACATCCTTAAAATGCGGAAAGTGAGAGGAAAGAAAGTGTTCACAATCTATATAAGCTTCTTACAATGAAAACAAATCTCCCAGGGAGAACAATTTTCCACAATGATTTACTATAACCTAACTGATGGGTTCCAATTATCATCCAGGAGAAATAGAGACTGAATCCCTGTCATTATACGCCTCGTGTTTGTAAGATAGAGATATAAAACAATACTTAGCTCAGACTTTTTGTTTGTTTGCTTTTTGTTTGCTGTAAGGACTAAATTTGGCAAATACATAGAGTGATTAGAATAGTAGCTGGTATATTGTAACTGCTTTGGAAGAGTTTGCTATCATGATTATTATTTTTATTATAATGGTAACTAACATTTAATGATCCCTTAATATAGAATTTCTCAGCCTTGGCATTACTGACATTTTGGGATGAATAATTCTTTCGCTTTATTTTTCTGGGTGGGAGGAGGAGCTGTCATGTGTCACGAAGGATATTTAGCAGTACTTCTGGCCTCTGCCCACTAGGTGAAAGTATCTCCTACTCCATCTAGTTGCGACACCCAAAAACATCTCTGTACATTGCCACATGTATCCTGGTGGGGCAAAGTCACAACCAGTTGAAAAACGTTGCCTTAATTTAGGTCAGGCACTTTTCCAAGTGGCTGTTATTGTTATGCATCTGGTGGGCATTATTTTTCCTTTTTCATGGGCACTATTTTAATCGCCATTTTATAGAAGCAGTAACTGAGGTAGGGAAAAGATCTTACCATCCTTTGTGAAAGTCACCCAGTTAGAAATGATAAAATCGGGATTCAGATTTACATAACCTGATGTCATCCACCATATTATGATGTGTTAATGATCTCGTGGCAGAGCCAACAACAATAATTCATTATTATTATTTCCAAGGTAGTTTTTATGTTAAGTTTGGGATATGAATAGGCAGTAGTTGAGTTTTGGAAAACAGGGAATAATTTTTACCCCCTGCCTCTTGGTTGTAAGAGGCTGAGCTAAAATACTTCATTAGTAAAATGATGGTATGTTTATGTTATAGTTCTTCAAGTTTTCTATTTACATTAGCTATCAAAACAATGTCATTTTGTCACAATTAAACAAACATTTATGAGCACCTAAAAGTATGAGCAACTGTGCTACAAAGATTTTTTTTTTAAATGAGAAAGACTGGCTTCTCTAGTAGAGACTTGGGAGAGTTTGTCCAGCACTTGTCTGAAAATCGCTCCCATTTTCCCTAGTCCTGCATGTTAGTTTAATGTAATCCTGCCATTTGGAAATACCTATCCCATGCTAGTGCAATCAGTCTGCAACCTGGGATTTAAATCAAGATATCAGAGGGTCGTCTCTTTCTTCTGGGAATGAATGTGAAAGACAGAATCTTTGAGAATTAGTGATGGTAAGGTTTCCACCACATGGAGAAAGACTTTCTGCAGTTCGTACACAGAGTCTTGGAAATTTGGAACCCCCTTGCTTTACTTGTTTACTGGGCTGGACAACACTCCTGAGTCCCAACGGTTTGATTGTTCAACCTATCCTAAGACATCCAGGGTCAGTGAAGGCCCTTTGTTCTGCTAACCAAAAATATCTTGTTTCTTGCAATTGAGAGAGTCTTATTAATATTGCATCTATTATCAACAAGCTTAGAAGACTCAAGAATTATTTGATGGTGCAGATGAGGCAGAGATTTGCATGAGTATTACAGATAGGGGACCTGTAGAGTCCTTTCATGGAGATTTGCTCAGTCTTACAGCTTATGCAGGTTGGATTTGTGAAGTAGTAGAACTCTTGGGAGCTACTTCAGAAGTTTAGGGAAAAAGAAATGGAGTCTTATATTATAGATAAGAACAATAGAGCCTCAGATAAATTGGAGAAAGGTAAAAGATATTGAATAAGATTCTTAAAGTGTACCTAACGTGATACAGGATTCAGGTAGTCAATGTAAATAGCTGTGTTCCTCTGGGAACTTGGGGTGATGTAGTAGCCATCAAACTCTAGAGCGGCTGTAAGTAACTTGGAAAATTTTATTTTTCTTTGGATAGGCAGAGAACCATACTGGAGATGAGTAATGCATGTATTCATTTTATTTATTAAGAGCCTGCCATAGGTAGACATTTTCCTAAGTGTTTGGATAAATCAGAGGACCAAGAAGATAAAATTCTATGTCTCCTTGACCTTACATTCTAACAGAAGAGACAGACAACACATATGGAGACTTGAAAGAATTAGGGGAAGGGGCCAGTGGACATTTGCAATTTTAAATTAGGTAGGTCCCTTTGAAGAGACAATATTTGTCTATCCCAAAGATGTATTTTTAACTAAGGGTTATGTAGACATCAGAAAGTCTCTATCTTCAGTTACAATTTTCTTGCAAATTTCATTCCTCACTAAACACAGTATAAATGCCCCTTTTATGACTAAAAGGGAGCAGAACCATGACAGGTAGATGTGAGACATGCCAGCCCACTACTACAATCTTTGCCCTCTGTCCTGGAAATCATCTCCATTTTCTCCATGTGATCTCTTTCCACTTTCATAAGCACTGAAAAGATCCTATTTTGGAAAATGGGACCCCTCCCAGATTTAGGGTCAGCTGGCACAAATAACCAGAATTACACAGATTTCTTGTAACTAGTAGGAGAAAGGGAAAAGGCATAGAAGAAATGCTGGAACTGGGTTGTCACTCAGTATCTTGGTTTTATACCTACAAAATGTAGGTGGAGCTCAGGAATTATAGATTAGTACTGTACAACAGAAGTTTCTGTCCTGAGGAACATGTTCCCTGCCTGGGCTGCCCAGTACTAGCCACCATTCACAGGTATCTGGTGAACACTTGAAATATGGTTGGTATGAGTACATTGTAATTTAAATTTATCTTAATTACTTAAAATTTCAGTAGCTCATGTGTTTTTAGCATCTACTATATTGGTCAATACAGCCTAGGCTCTTGATGGTTACATGAGGAGTCTAGAATATCCTCCTAATCCTAATTGAAGCTATTGTGACATCATTCTCTATTTATTTAAAGATGAAAACTTCTGGGAGCCGAATTGTGCTTTTAGACAGCCAAAAGCATCTTTCAGCAGAAATGAGTTCTACAACTGGCCTTCTGGATTGAGTGTCAAGAAAGAATGGGGTCAGTTGTGTTCCTTACTTGATACAACAGCTAGGAAGGGAAACATGTTTTCAATTTTACCTACCAGCAAAGTTGCACTCTGTCCAGAAGCCAGTTCAGGAACAAGTAAGTTCTTGATTCCACTTCTAGTGAGGTCAAACTATGCCCCTTCTGGGAGTTCCTTTCTAGAGAGGCACTTAGAGTGAGGGATTTATGTAAATGTCTGAAAAGCAGGGTCTATTTTTTCTTCTCTTGTTAGATTGCCGGAGGCATCTCTCTGTGTTTACAATAGATTTCCCTACCTCCTCTTTCCTTTCTCCTCTTCCCCTAGGAGAGATAATTGGACTGTGTGATTTCCATTAAATGTAATGTACCACATGCAGATGAAACACAATAGCAGAATGCAGTAAGATGGAATCCCTCAGAAAAAAATGCCCTATGCGTTTTCCATTTGTTAAAATTAGGTACTAAATTATTTTTGTTTTTGCACAATTAAATGCAAAGTTTTCATTTACTCTTGTAGAAGGTTATTTGCATTTCATACTCTTGTGAACAATGATCTTTTTTTTAATAAGAGAAACGTCACAATCGTTTTCTTTTTTTATTATTATACATGTATATTTATATATATACATATATATGAAAAATATATACACATTTTCACATACTCACTAAGAGACCACATAGTGGTGCTCTAAACCTTCCAAAATCACACATGAGAGCTTCACAGTTGTTAGATGAAAATGCAGTGAGCCTGATTGCAGTTAGAATTATGTCTGAAATGGACTACTGATAAATTTCCTTAAAAATGTCTTCCAGCATTCATTATTTTGCAAGACAGATCCTTTCTACATACTCAGAAATAATGGTTGAACAAATAGCATAAAGGAAAAAGTCATTTGAAGAAGACCTGCCCCATTGAAAAATCTGAAATAACCATTTCTTTTTTCTTCCATACTAGTATGTTATTAAGTTTTAATTAACTTCATGCCATAGCTCAGTGGTTAGGTTCAGGAATCACATGCTCTGGATAAGAGGCAAAATGAATTTAATAGTATCTATTTCAGGTCCCTTAGGTAATCACTCTTTGTGTCCGATCCTCATACCCTTTTGGCTGACAGTTGTATTTGGTAGGCTATGAAAGAGTTCAGAATGTCAGGGTCAGGGTGTTCTCGTACTGACATATGGTATAAACAACTAAGCAATCTACTTGATTCTTTGAAGGGGCTTGAGTTTTACCAATTAGATGGAGGAAATGTACATAGTCTAAATTGTAATATAGCAAACATGTAAATGTGCAATGCCATAAAAAAAAAAAAAACCCTGCTTTTTCAGCTAGTCTGAAAGTTTGTGGTAGGGACTGCTTTATGTTCTAAGTTCTAAGTCAACTGCATTTTTTTTTTTATGATTGGCCTTAGCTGGTACTGCTACATTCCTATAGGGTGCTATAATTCATGTGTAATTTAATGTTATTATTTTTTTTTTGTAACTTTCTTTTTTTTTTTTATTATTGTTGGGGATTCATTGAGGGTATAATAAGCCAGGTTACACTGATTGCAATTGTTAGGTGAAGTCCTGCTTGCAATCATGTCTTGCCCCCATAAAGTGTGACACACACCAAGGCCCCCCCCTCCATCCCTCTTTCTGCTTCCCCCCCCATAACCTTAATTGTCATTAATTGTCCTCATATCAAAATTGAGTACATAGGATTCATGCTTCTCCATTCTTGTGATGCTTTACTAAGAATAATGTCTTCCACTTCCAACCAGGTTAATACGAAGGATGTAAAGTCTCCATTTTTTTTAATGGCTGAATAGTATTCCATGGTATACATATACCACAGCTCGTCAATCCATTTCTGGATTAGTGGGCATTTAAGTTGTTTCTGCATTAATTTAATGTTATTTATAATTGTAGGAGTATGTGATTGAGAATGACCAGAGTAAACACATTTTCTTCTGGAGAGTCAGGAAGTGTACAGAAATTATACATTGGTCGGCTTTGTACTTCATACTTTGGAAAATGTTTTGTCTTATATTTTGAATATTTATAAGTCAGATGGTCTATGTATCAATTGTCTATGGCCATCCTACTGTGTAGCAACAAACAAAACCAAGTGGCTTAAAAAATAATCATTTATTTATCTTATGACTGGGCAGGTATACTGAGTGTGTCTTTTGGTTTTAGCTAGGTTTGAGTAATTCAGCTGGGGTCCTCTATGCATCTATAATTAGAAGCAAGTCAACTGCTGAAGGATATTCTGGGATGGGGCCGCTGAGTTTCCTTCCGCATAGTCTCACCTCCTCCAGCAGGTTAGTCCAGGCTTGATTCCATGGCAGTAGCTGGGGTCATGGAGAGGAAGAGACCATACCCATGCAAAGCCCCTTCAAGCATAGGCTTCAACTTGCATATTGTCTCTTCCTCCACTAGAGCAAGTCACAGCCCCCCTTAGATTCTAGGGATGAAAAAAGAGACTCCATCTTCTCATGGAAGAAGAATCAGAGCCATTTTTACAATGAATCTACTATAATCTGTGTGCCCTCACAAAGGCAATAGAGGGAATTGGGCTTTGAAAATAAACTGGCACCAAACTTGTGAGAGGTCTAACTTAATAGGAATGATAGGACATTGCTATCATACCATGTGGGATACTTAAGAAATAAAGATGAATAATTTAGAGGAACACCATAGTAAAACTTGACTGGTTTATGACATTGGTCACCAGGGTTACTAAACTAGAACAAGGCATTCATATCTACATTGTCATTCATAATGTCCACAAACTTGCTGAAAACATCAGTGAAGCCAGATGTGTAATGCCTCCTGCCTGTTGTCAGGGCTACTCAGGAGGCTGAGGTGGGAGGATTGTCTGAGCTTAGTAGCTCAAGGCTACAGTGAGCTATGATGGGGCAACTACCTTCTAGACTGGGTAACAACGAGACTTCATCTCTTAAAACAACAACAAATTTAGTGAAACCAAATTAGTATCTATTGACAATCAATAGATCAATTAGAACTGCATAGTCATAATAATGGCTACGTACTGTGCCATGACCAAAGCAGAAACAGAAAAATATTTATAGCGAGAACCCTTCTGAAGAAATTTTGAGAATTTTGTTGCACCAAACTTCCTATAACACCCAGTAAAATTCCCATCATAACCTTTATATACTAACTATGATAGATTAAGTAATTGTCGTACAGGACAGCTGTTAGTTGTTTGCAGTGGATGATGTTTATTATTAAATTCATACCCTTCTGTTCTTAATATAAAACCATCGAATTGCAACATAGAAGGAAAAACAAAACAGACAACCATGGCACTATCAAGGCTTTGTTCTTAATATTAGATCACAGTTCTTCATATACAAGGTGCTCATATATAATGTGAGTTTCTACAATGGCTCAACGTGGATTTTCAAAATTTAGTAGCATCTTAGAAACAGCCGGGGAGCATCAAATTTGGGAGCATATTAGAATTTCCTAAAAAAATGGGGATCTTGCCTTAACACAAGACCAATTAAATCTAAATCTCTAATGAGGTGAGCTCAGCTATCAGTATTTAAAAAATTTTCCTGGTGATTGTAATGTTTAGCTAGGGTTGAGAATCATTCTCTAGGTAAATGATCAAAGGGTACCATATATATCTGGTTCAGTATTCAAGCATAGTCATGTACTATTGCCTTTTCTTATTTTTCATTTTATTTTGTGAGCACTATGTTGCTTGAATATCTAGATCACAAGTTTAAAAACAAATTAATTGTCTTTATGCATAAATGATTGATCCTTTTACCTTTCATCTGGAATGCTCAGGTCCTTGAAGACAGATGTCTAAATATATCAAATGTCACTGGTAGTTCATGAATTCTTACTGAAGAAGGAATTTAAGATTTACTTTCTGACAACCCCCTTTCAAAAGCATAAGTAAAAGTATAAGTTATGATTTGCAGGCTACGTAGACCTAGTCTGCAAAGACTGAAGATGGTGCAAGTTCTCCCTTATTATTACTCAACACTTTCAAAGAAACATGAAGAGAAGGAAAAGCAAATAAATAAACGCACCAAAGGCACCAGTAACAACAATAATCTTTCTTCTCATCAGCCTAAAAGATGAAAAAAGGTCAGTAAGCCGAAGGAAAAGTTTGCTTTTCTTTGCTTTTATTTAGAAAAATTTACTTTACAAAATTCTTCCTGTCTCAATCTACATGGAGAGTAAGAACAGAGAAACAGGTACGTCATCTTGGTCTTTACTGTAATTGTGCAAAGTTGTGTCAGAGATAACCGTGCATGACTGCATGGCAGGTCTCTGAGGCTGAGGTGAGTAGCCAGGCTAGCAAGACGCATGACCTTGTGCCTCTCAAGCAAATGGGGGAGGCTAACATCCATCACTCAGGTATGGTACTATGTGGACCTTGCAGGCTCCTTGCCTACCAAATTTCCTCCTCAGATACTTCAGTCTTACAAGTGGTTACTGTCTCAGGATTGCTCTTTCTTGCCACCATTTCTGGGTTGTTTAATATATTGCTGCCTATCAAGGGATACACAAGTTAACTGAGTGATTATTCTATGCCCAGGACTGGAACTGTACCAGATATTTTCTTATGCATTCTTATTTAATTTTTACAAAACTCCTACAAAATAGTAAGTGTTATTTATCTACCCTTTGGAGATACAGAAATGAATTAAGGAGATGAAATAACTTTCTTAAGGTTATAGAACAACTCTTTCAACTGGTGAATATATTAAATACCTGAACCTATGGTATTTTAATTTTTGTACAATGTACCAGATATGCACATGCATTATGGCTTCATTTAAAATCAGAGAAAATGTTGGCTAATGTAATGGGACTTCCTAAGTGTGATTTTTGACAGTGAATACGGTATAGATTTAAAACACATTCATACATGCACGCACATTCGCACGCACATCTAAAAGTCCCTGACATAGAATATATTCTTTCCAGTACCCATTATTATGAGGTAAGATTAAGTAGGTCTGATTTATGAATCTTAACATTTGCAAGAAATGTATCTCTCTCTCTGATCATATGTGCGCACACACACAACTCACACAAAGTTACCCTATCACTGCTTTATGGTGTATTACTTTCCTCCCTATGACCAGAAAATGTAAGCAAAACTGCTTTTAAACACATTTTCAAACTCTCTATTATCTTTGTTCTCTCCAGAAACATGATGTGTTTTTCTTCAGGTGAATTTTGTTTCTCTGTCTTTGACTTTCAGAACTTGAAAGTTTCCAAAAAGTTGTTTTAAATATACAATATAAAACTTCAAAGTCGAAGTGTATTTCTAGTCTTATGAACATTGAAGAAGTTTGGACAATTAATTTATTTTAGCTTCTTCTTTTTCTCTTTAAGAAAGACTGGTCCCCAGTGAAATGACCTTTCTCTGTTTTCTTCATAGTACCAATACACTAAGGATTTCCTTTCAGTGAATTATACTTTTCCTTAGTTCTACAGAAGGCTTGTTTTTGGATTTCTTGTTTTTTCTCTCTGGCCAAATTAAATGGCCCACCATGCTAAGTTGAACTTCCTAGAACAGAATTTTCTCAGTGAGCTGTCATCACTGAAATTTGGATGTGTTTGCAAAATAGCAAATGTGTATTTTGAGAGCCAATTTTTGAAAGGTCAATACACTGCATTTTCAAAATCTGGACTAGATTTTTGTTTCTACACATTTGTTCTGGCACATTTAGTAATCTGTAAGGGTAAACAAAAGAGTTGAGGCATCTCTTTTGTTAAAATATGTATGCATACACACACATAATATGTATGGGTATATATATATATGCCGAGGTAATTCTAAAATGCAGTACAAAAACTCTTTAAAAGGGAAAATATCAAGCCAAATTATGCAATAGCCAGACGTTATTTACAGTTGGAATACAACTAGCCTCTGCTAGTGAGAAATCATTTGGTACACATAATTTGATGAAGCAGGAAATAGGCTTATTATCTATGAACAGCTGTTAGATTGGCTGTATCTCATGCCAAGTTGGGTTCTCTTCAATGATCAGAATGTAGTTTCTCTACTGTACTGTAAGCTACTTTCACTCTACTACACTACAATCTGTTAAAGAAAATGATTACAGCAACATGCATCATTTGGTACAACAGAAATGAAGCGACTGTATTAGAACAGTTTCTTACAATCAATGTTTCTCAATTTGCCTCAAAATTTACTTTCAATAAATGTCTGGCTTTACTTTGGCATTTATCTAGCAACAGGGAACGCTTATCTTGTGATGGTGTTCCAGTGCAGATAATGACATTATCTCTTAGATGTATATTTTGAAAAATATGTGCAGTAATGAGTGTATCATGAAAAGGCAAAAAATTAATTGAAATAGCTGTGTAAATTGCATTATTAAGATTAATATTCATTAAGATTAAAACAAAGTAAAAACATAATTTTTTTAATTTACATGAATAAATTTGCCCAAATGGACCCTGGTATCTTTTATTTAGGTCAGATATTTTCTTTTCTTCTTCCTTTATTTTGTCTTTTTCTGGGCCACTATCAATGAGAGTTGTGCAAATTTTCATGAAAATCTTAAAAATTTGAGAATGAGATCCTGAAAACTTAAGTCTCATCTCATACATTTATAGGAATGTAAACACATGTAACTGTATATTTATTCTAGGGGAAAAGACAAAGAATTGACTTGTTCAAAAGGGTAAATCTGTAATAACTTCATGAATCACTCAGTTGGAAAGGGCACTCTAGCACATGGATGGAGATGCTTAGAGGCTGTTGATAGAAAGACTGCTCTTTGTTGTTCCATTCCTCTGACCAATTGTGTGTTTTTTCTCTTCTTTTAATTCTGTTTTATTATATTCCCTTCTCTGAGGGTGATATATTTCCTTCAGCATAAATACAGTCTATGCACAGTATGTACATATATAAAATATATATATATATATATATATATTTAGACTGAGTCTCACTTTGTTGCATTGGGTAGAGTGCTGTGGCATCATGGCTTACAGCAATCTCAAACTCTTGGGCTCAGATGATCCCCTTGACTCAGCCTCCTGAGTAGCTGGGACTACAGACACCTGCTATAACACCTGGCTAGTTTTTCTATTTTTAGTAGACATAGGGTCTTGCTCTTGTTCAGGCTGGTCTCTATCTCCTAAGCTCAAGGGATCCTCTTTCCTTGGCCTCCAGAGTATAGGTTTACAGGCATGAGACACCATGCCTCACACAGTAGGTATGTGATATTTGTGTCCCCAAATAACCAATTCAGTTTAGAGGAGTAGTTAATATAGATTCCAAGGAGATGTGGGTTATCATCCAAATTCTATTATTGCTATATAGCTGTGAAATTTTTTAACAAGGCACTGCAACTCATTGGGCTTCATTTTTCTCATCTACAAAATGGAGAGACTTAGTCCACTTGATAGCTAAAATGTTTCCAATGTTATCACTCTGTGACGTGGTATGCTTCTATAAAGTGTTAAAATATTAAAAATATACTGAGTCAACAACACTGACATTCTGATAAAGACCGTTATTTGAGCAACCTTCCTTGCATCTTTCCCACTATTGACCTGTGTATTTTGTAGTGCTGCTATTGGAGGGTTGGACCAAAATACTTTTCTATTGCAAACTTTCATTTTCCATGTAAATGGACTATCTCTTACTCTTTCATATAGCATTGTTTTGTTCTGAGAGTCATATACCATGTTTATGTGATCAGGTTGTTGTATTCTGTACCTTGTAAATTTGATAGCTATTTGTGCCCCCTCCTTAAAAGTAGCACCTCTTTTTCATTGATAGGAGGCATAGAGTATTTGAGGAATAGAATGAAACCCAGGGTCTTGGAAATTTCTTCTCATTTTTCATGTAGATGCTTGATCATTGCTGTTGCATGAGATAATCTGCCAACCTGAAATAACATTGCAGGTGATATCAATGGTGCTATGATATGATTAATACAACTCAAGGTATCAGGATATCATAAAACAAAGAGTAAAAAGCATGCAGAGTTAAGCCAGTCTTTTCACAGATGTTTCTTTTGGAGGGTTATGCTTCGAACCGTGGGCTTTTTCGATTAGATGAGAGTTATCTACCAGATGACTTGACCATGATTCATTAACAGATGACTTTGGGAGAAATGTTACTGGAGTCAGTGAAATAAATATGAATAGAAGTTTTGTTTCTTAAATGAAGCCCCCCACCACTTTTTTTTTTTTAACTGGGAAGCATTTCTAGAGTAGTCTACTGCTTTAGACGTTTTTAAAAATGTTCTGACATGATAACTTAAAGCAGGGTAAATGTAATCAATTAATTCTTAATTTATTAACACAAAATAATGCCTCACTTCTGTACTCCTGTATCTAGCACTTATAATTTCATTGTATTCATGTAACCAAACATATTTATTGAATTTTATACTTTTATAGTTTCATAATTTATCTTAGTATAAAAGCAATTTGAGTATATTAATTAAAGATAAAGACCAAGGCTATGTCTAATTATTTAAAAAAGACTGAATTTACTCTGATTTAAAATCTCCTGTTATTTGCCTTATAATCACCAACAGAATAATTTTGGAAAATAATTCTGTAGCTAATAACTTTGGGGGAAATTTAAAATGAATCACCTAATAGTTTCATTAGCACAAATTATTGGCTAAAGCCGCATTCAGATCCTAAGGCTTTAATACCTTACCCACTAATCTTAAAAGCACTCAGTTTCCCACAAACCCCCAAATACAGTTTCAAATGTTATTTGATTCATTGTTATAGTTAACTTGTTAGCCATATAAGCAGTCCCCAGGTTATGAATGAGTTAAGTTTTATACATTTGTTCTTAAGTTGAATTTGCATGTAAGTTGAAACAGGTACATTTACCTATTACCTATAGTAGCCCCCTCTTCATAAGTACAAGTTGTATGTTTGTAACTTGGGGACTGCCTGTAGTCAAATCAAGAATTTATCTATTTTGATGGGGCGGAGCATGATGGTGGACAGGACAGATGGACGTGTAGCCCACCTCTCCCAAGCCACCAGGTGAGAGGAAAGGCAGTCTGGACCTTCCCTGTGTGTGGATTATTGGAGTGGACAGACAGCTGGAGACGCCCACCGAACTGGCGGTTTGCTATATATGAGGGGTAATTTAAAATCACAGACTCTGTTGTAGAGATTCATCCCTGCTCGGCCGTGCCGGCCAGCAGGCCCCTCCCCTACGGAGGTCAGCAGCTTGTAAATGCTGACAAAATCCAATTGACAAGTAATTAATCCTGAACTGAGGGAGGCATCCGAAAGGAGAGCCACTCAAAACCACAGGGAGCTGGGCAAACTGTTGGACAATTGAAGGGAAGGGATCCTGCCCAGGAAAAAGACATTTGAGCTACCCAAAAGGGCGGGCACCTTTCCCCCAGGTGTTGGAGGGGGCTGGCGGTTCACGCTGCGCAGCGAACTGGCGGACGCCCATCCAAAACTCTGAACCATAAAACTTAGAATAAATCCCATGAGCGCTCCAACCACGGCTTGAAGCCTAGGACCCGGCTTTGGCTTCTGGAGCCGTGAAGCTACTGAAGCCGCAGATCGGCTTTGGCTGCTGAAGCCCGGGGAACCAGCTACAGGAGATACGGCGCGAACTCAACACCACCCCCCTTATGGCCGATTGCAGTCGCCAGTTTGCGGGGGAACCTGGGAACAGAGTGGAGGGACTTAGGAAGCGTGGACACCTGCACTGAGTGGGAAGGTCGGTCGCAATTGCTGTCCGGAAAAGAACAGCCGAGGTTGCACAATTCTTAGGCGACAAACTTTTAAGGAAACTCCAAAATGGCGATTGGCCATGGAAGGTGGTTACCATGGTAGCGGTATAAACTGTAAACCAGGTATAAGTCTCAAAACCACTCACAGCGCCACCTGGTGTCCAGAAAGTATATTGCAGTATGAATATATTCCTACGAAAGTTGATCCCTACAGCAGACATATAGATATTTATAGGTATATTTCTACCACAAGAATATTTTTGCAGTTGGTGCCTTTTTCTGTTTGTTTTGTTTTGGTTTTGGTTTTGGTTTTCATGGGTTTTTTTTGGGTTTTTTTGCTGTTGTTTTCTTTTTGTCTGATTTTTCCTCACCATTTTCTTAGAGGAGATTTTGATAATTTTTTATTATTACATTTTATATAGATATATTTTTTTATTTCTATGTCTTCTAATTTTAATTTCTTCTTTATTCTCACTTAACATTCCTTCTAACACCACTTTTTTCTCTCTTTTTTTCCTTTCTTTCAATGATTTTACGATTATCACTATTTTTATTGCAGTTGTTTTTATATTGTTGTTGTGGCTATTGCTTGTATGTTTATGCGTTTCCGTCTGTCTCTGTATCTATGGGCCCATGTGCCTGGTAACCTTTGTATCTGTTTATTTGTTCATTTGGTCTCAATGAGCTTGGTGTTATGACCTGCAACTCTGAGCTCCTAACACCCCCCTCCACTCTCACTCCGTGATCTGGAGACCTGCCCCCTCAGGAGTCCAGATTCTTGGGTGAACTCTCAAGAGGTGTAGACAGGACCTGGACTGCAGCTGGCCAGTGCTGACTCTGTAGCAAAGGAGCGAGAAGACAACGGTCAGCTGAGAGGGAATTACACTGGAGCGGTGCTGCCCCGAGGTGCAGAGCAACAGCCGTCTTCAGCAATAACAAGGCCCACCCCCAGATATCCCATAGCCTCTCCTCCTGTCTTTCTGGGCAACCAGATGAGGCTGAGCATCTTCTCAGATGGCAACCCCCATGGAACAGACCTGGGACTGAAACACAGGCCCCATGAGTAAAGGGTTTTCCTGAGATGGTACTGACCTGGGTGGAACATGGGGACTAGAAAACACACCCACAGAGCCGGGAAACTGCTAGGGTGGGGCTGATCCAGAGAACCGCTCTACTGAGCCTAAGACGCACCTGGCCCTTAGGGGATCACCAGCCTATAGACAAAGGAGGCCAAGAGGCTACAGCCAACAACTGATCGCGCTGCGAATACAAACCCGCAGGACTAAAGACAGGGCCTGAGGCACAGGTTCTGGGAACTCAAATCAGCCTCTCCTCTGCAGAGGAATCTGGCAAGGTCAGAAACAAACTCCCACAGGATTGTTCCCTTCACCCAGTAACATAAACTAAGGGTGGGGCTGGAACTGAATGAACACCTCCAGCCTCCATCAAGTGCCCGAGGTTGACAGGCCACACCACTCCCTGCTGGATAAAGACAGAGAATAGCGGCCTAGTCGAGTAGACACAGACTACCCTGTGATTTAGGAAGGTGCAACCCCCTGGAGTATCTGCTTACTGCAGACAACTGACTGGGTCACAGCCCTTCGGGGCTAGCAGCGACTGGGTGTGACAGAGCTGCAAGGTGGGGAAGGAGGCATCAATCTTCCTAGACTGAACTATTTACTGGTGGCTCTTCCTGACTCCACGCAGCACTGGAGCAAGCCATTTTAGAGCAGTCACCAGACCCCTGTGATCCAGTTCCCAGGGACCTCTTGAACTCTCCCACCTGAGGCAGCTGCTGACTGAGACAATTGACTTGGACCTTTTGAACTGAGTCAGTCACCTGGGGACTATCCAGGTGGTGTCCTGGGTGTGTGGTTGTAGGAAGGTTTGATTTTCCTTTTCCATTTGTTGCCTGTGGTGGGTGGGGTGACTTAATTGCTGGTATTTCTCCACAGCTGAGACTTCAACCCAGAGTAACTGTTTCACTAGGGTCACATAGAAACCAGCTGAAAACAAGTCAGAACCACTTAGCCCCTCTACACCAAACAGGGCCCCAGTTTCTCAGGCCACAGCACTGTATGAGTCCTCAACAAAACACCAGAGGAAAATCAAAGGGAGTAAAACAATCATGGGGTGGAATCAGCGGAAAAACTCTGGTAACATGAATAACCAGAATAGATCAACCCCCCCAAGGAAAGATATGGCAGACATAATTGAAGATCCCATTCACAAACAACTGGCTGAGATGTCAGAAATTGAATTCAGAATTTGGATGACAAACAAGATTAACAAAATGGAATTAGGAATTTGTGGAGAAATTCAAAAGCTGTCTCAACAATTTAATGAATTTAAAGACAAAACCATGAAAGACTTAGACACACTGAAACAAGAATTTGCAGCCCTCAAAGATATGAAAAATACAGTAGAATCCCTTAGCAACAGAATGGACAAAGCAGAAGAAAGGATCTCCGACATCGAAGATAAAGCCTTTGAACGCTCCCAAACTCTCAAAGAGGAAGAGAAATGGAGAGCAAAAATGGATCACTCACTCAGAGAGCTCTGGGATAACTCGAAGAAGGCAAATATCTGTCTCATAGGAATTCCTGAAACAGATGAAGTGGCCTCACTGGGCGCAGAGGCCCTTCTGCATGAAATTATGAAAGAGAATTTTCCAGACATGACTAGAGAACCTGAAATTCAGATAGCAGATAGCTTCAGAACCCCAGCATGACTCAACCCCAATAAGACATCCCCCAGGCATATCATAATTAACTTCACTAAAGTTAATATGAAGGAGAAAATTCTCAAAGTGGCTAGGTGAAAGAAATCTATTACCTTCAAAGGGAAGAACATTAGAATGACTGCAGATCTCTCTGCTGAAACTTTTCAAGCCAGAAGAGGGTGGTCATCAACGTTTAATCTCCTCAAGCAAAATAACTTTCAACCCCGGATCTTGTACCCAGCTAAACTGAGTTTCATTTACGACAGAGAAATTAAATACTTTAATGACATACATATGCTAAAGAAATTTGCCATAACTAAACCAGCTCTTCAGGATATTCTCAGACCTATCCTCCATAATAACCAACCCAATCCTGTACTACAAAAGTAAACTCACTCAGAAACTTCTGATCAAACTCCAACTTCCACAATGGCAAAAGGATAAAAAATGCCCACTGGACTTTCAAAAAACTCAATACCCCAAATTTCACCAAACTTATCAATACTCTCCATTAATGTGAATGGCTTAAACTGCCCTCTAAAGAGACATAGGTTAGCTGACTGGATACAAAAACTCAGGCCAGACATTTGTTGCATACAAGAGTCACATCTTAACTTAAAAGACAAATACAGACTCAGGGTGAAAGGATGGTCATCCATATTTCAGGCAAATGGTAACCAGAAAAAAGCAGGAGTTGCAATTTTATTTGCAGACACGATAGGCTTTAAACCAACAAAAGTAAGGAAGGACAAAAATGGTCACTTCATATTCGTTAAGGGTAAGACTCAATATGAGATTTCAATTATTAATATCTATGCACCCAACCAGAATGCACCTCAATTTATAAGAGAAACTCTAACAGACATGAGCAACTTGATTTCCTCCAACTCTGTAATAGTCGGAGATTTTAACACTCCTTTGGCAGTGATGGATCGATCCTCCAACAAAAAGCTGAGTAAAGAAATTCTAGATTTAAATCTAACCATCCAGTATTTAGATGTAGCAGACATCTACAGAACATTTCATCCCAACAAAACTGAATACACATACTTCTCATCAGCCCACGGAACGTACTCCAGAATTGATCACATCTTAGGTCACAAGTCTAACCTCAGTAAATTTAAAGGAATAGAAATTATTCCATGCATCTTCTCAGACCATCATGGAATAAAACTTGAGCTGAGTAACAACAGGAATCTGCATACACATACAAAAACATGGAAGTTAAATAACCTTATGCTGAATGATAGCTTGGTCAGAGATGAGATCAAGAAGGAAATTGCCAAATTTCTGGAACAAAATGACAATGAAGACACGAACTATCAGAACCTCTGGGACACCGCAAAGGCAGTTCTAAGAGGGAAATTTATAGCACTGCAAGCCTTCCTCAGGAGAATGGAAAGAGAGGAAGTAAGCAACTTAATGGGACATCTCAAGAGACTGGAAATGGAAGAACACTCCAACCCCAAATCCAGCAAAAGAAAAGAAATAACCAAAATCAGAGCAGAACTAAATGAAATTGAAAACAAAAGAATAATACAACAGATCAATAAATCAAAAAGCTGGTTTTTTGAAAAGGTCAACAAAATAGATAAACCTTTGGCCAACCTAATCAGGAAAAAAAGAGTAAAATCTCTAATCTCATCAATCAGAAATAACAAAGATGAAATAACAACAGACTCCTCAGAAATCCAAAAAATCCTTAATGAATATTACAAGAAACTTTACTTTCAGAAATACGAAAATCTGAAGGAAATCGACCGTTACTTGGAAGCACGTCACCTTCCAAGACTTAAACAAAAACAAGTGGAAATGTTGAACAGGCCCATATCTAGTTCAGAAATATCATCAACCATACAAAATCTCCCCAAAAAGAAAAGCCCGGGACCAGATGGTTTCACATCAGAATTCTACCAAACCTTTAAAGAGGAATTAGTACCTATACTACTCAACCTGTTCCAAAAGGTAGAAAAAGAAGGAAGACTACCCAACACATTCTACGAAGCAAACATCACCCTGATTACCAAACAAGGAAAAGACCCAACAAGAAAAGAAAATTATAGACCAATATCACTAATGAATATAGACGCAAAAATATTCAACAAGATTCTAACAAACAGAATCCAGCAACATATCAAACAAATCATACATCATGACCAAGTCGGTTTTATCCCAGGGTCTCAAGGCTGGTTCAATATATGTAAATCTATAAATGTAATCCAGCACATAAACAAATTAAAAAACAAAGACCATATGATTCTCTCAATCGATGCAGAAAAAGCTTTTGATAACATCCAACATCCATTCATGATCAGAACACTTAAGAAAATTGGTATAGAAGGGACATTTCTTAAACTGATAGAGGCCATCTACAGCAAACCCACAGCCAATATCATATTGAATGGAGTTAAATTGGAATCATTTCCACTTAGATCTGGAACCAGACAAGGCTGCCCATTGTCTCCATTGCTCTTTAACATTGTAATGGAAGTTTTAGCCACCACAATTAGGGAAGAAAAGGCGATCAAGGGTATCCATATAGGGTCAGAAGAGATCAAACTTTCGCTCTTCGCAGATGATATGATTGTATATCTGGAAAATACTAGGGACTCTACTACAAAACTCCTAGAAGTGATTAAGGAATACAGCAGTGTCTCAGGTTACAAAATCAACATTCATAAATTGGTAGCCTTTATATATACCAACAATAGTCAAGTTGAAAAAACAATTAAGGACTCTATCCCATTCACAGTAGTGCCAAAGAAGATGAAATACTTGGGAATTTATCTAACAAAGGACGTGAAAGATCTATATAAAGAGAACTATGAAACTCTAAGAAAAGAGATAGCTGAGAATGTTAACAAATGGAAAAATATACCATGCTCATGGTTGGGAAGAATCAACATTGTTAAAATGTCCATACTACCCAAAGCAATATATAATTTCAACACAATCCCCATTAAAGCTCCGCTGTCATACTTTAAAGATCTTGAAAAAATAATACTTTGTTTTATATGGAATCAGAAAAAAACCTCAAATAGCCAAGACATTACTCAAAAATAAAAACAAAGCAGGAGGAATCATGCTACCAGACCTCAGACTATACTACAAATCGATAGTGATCAAAACAGCATGGTACTGGCACAAGAACAGAGAAGTAGATGTCTGGAACAGAATAGAGAACCAAGAGATGAATCCAGCTACTTACCGTTCTTTAATCTTTGACAAGCCAATTAAAAACATTCAGTGGGGAAAAGATTCCCTATTTAACAAATGGTGCTGGGAGAACTGGCTGGCAACCTGTAGAAGACTGAAACTGGACCCACACCTCTCACCATTAACTAAGATAGACTCTCACTGGATTAAAGATTTAAACCTAAGATATGAAACTATAAAAATACTAGAAGAGAGTACAGGGAAAACCCTTGAAGAAATTGGATTGGGCAAGTTTTTTATGAGAAGGACCCCCCGGGCAATTGAGGCTGCTTCAAAAATACACTATTGGGACTTGATCAAACTAAAAAGCTTCTGCACAGCCAAGAACACAGTAAGTAAAGCAAGCAAACAGCCCTCAGAATGGGAGAAGATATTTGCAGGTTATGTCTCCAACAAAGGTTTAATAACCAGAATCCACAGAGAACTCAAATGCATTAGCAAGAAAAGAACAAGGGATCCCATCGCAGGCTGGGCCAGGGACTTGAAGAGAAACTTCTCTGAAGAAGACAGGCGCGTGGCCTTCAGACATATGAAAAAATGCTCATCATCTTTAATCATCAGAGAAATGCAAATCAAAACTACTTTGAGATATCATCTAACTCCAGTGAGACTAGCCTATACCACAAAATTCCAAGACCAGAGATGTTGGCGTGGATGTGGAGAAAAGGGAACACTTTTGCACTGCTGGTGGGAATGCAAATTAATAGATTCCTTTTGGAAAGAGATATGGAGAACACTTAGAGATCTAAAAATAGATCTGCCATTCAATCCTGTAATCCCCCTACTGGGCATATACCCAGAAGACCAAAAATCACACCATAACAAAGATATTTGTATCAGAATATTTATTGCAGCCTAATTCATAATTGCTAAGTCATGGAAAAAGCCCAAGTGCCCATCGATCCACGAATGGATTAATAAATTGTGGTATATGTACACCATGGAATATTATGCAGCCTTAAAGAAAGATGGAGACTTTACCTCTTTCATGTTTACATGGATGGAGCTGGAACATATTCTTCTTAGTAAAGTGTCTCAAGAATGGAAGAAAAAGTACCCAATGTACTCACCCTTATTATGAAACTAATGTAGGACCTTCACATGAAAGCTATAACCCAGTTACAACCTAAGGATAGGGAGAAAGGGGAAAGGGAGGGGAGGGAGGGGGAAGGAGGGGGATAATGGGATTACACCTGCGGTGCACCTTACAAGGGTATATGTGAATCCTAGTAAATGTGGAATGTAAAGGTCTTGGCAAAATAACTAAGAAAATGCTACAAAAGCTATGTTAACTAATGTGATGAAAATGTGTCAAACGATCTATGAACCAAGTGTATGGTGCCTCACGATCATACTAATGTACACAGCTATGGTTTAATAAAAATAAAAAAAAAAAGAATTAATCTATTTTGATTGAACAACATTAGTAACTACAAAGAAAGTAGCCTTTGTGTTGGCCCACTAACTAACTGGTTTGTGTTATGGGGTGTTACTATCCAGAATCTCAGGCTATTAAGAGAAGAGCTTAGGCAAACTTCTGGTAAATAAGTAAGTTCTATATGACTCTTTTGGAAAATATTTATATTTATTATTTTTATTTATAACAAAATATTTATCTGAAATATATATATATTTTATATATATATATTTTATATATATAATATATATATATATATATATATTTTTTTTTTTCCCAGTTTTTGGCCAGGGCTGGGTTTGAACCTTCCACCTCTGGCATATGGGGCTGGCGCCCTACTCCTTTGAGCCACAGGTGCCATTCCTGAAATATATTTTATTAACCATTTTTTTTTTTTTAGTTTCCAGGCATGTAAGAGATAGAAAAATATATAAATTCTACAACTTATCATTGAAGAATCTACATAATCAGTTGGAAGAATATGATGAGAGTCTATGTGTGTATGTTTATATATAAAATTATAATTTAAAGTAAAATATTAATAGAATAATATAAGGCCAATAAAAATGAGTTCAAAGAGAAAATGATGCTTTTTAGTTGAACAGGTCAGAAAAATTTCAAGAACTAATAGGATGTGACAGGGAAAAGATGGGAGAAAATAGCAATCGGAATGGCAAAAGTGGTGTGGATCACTTGTTGGCAATCAGGTTGTAAATTCTTCTTTAGCAATAGTCCAGAGTAGGGTCAACAGGCATTTTCTGTAAAGGTACCATAAAGTAAATCCACTGGGATTTGTGGGGCATGTGACCTCTTTCATAACTACTAAACTCGCCTTGTGTAGTGTGAAAAGAGTCACAGACAGTGCATATAAACAATAGTGTACATGTTAGTAGTAGCGTACATGTTAGTATTAGACACAGAAAATTATATAGAAGGGTGGATTTGGAGCTAACAATACATAAGTGAATGAATATGGCAGGGTTCTGATAAAACTTTATTTACAAAAATGGTGGCAGTCTAGTCCACTCCATAGGGTAGGCTATAGTTAGCCAACTCCCAGTTGGGGGGCTCAAAATTTGAGGTATCCTATTAAGTATTTCATACTTAAGTCAGAGGTAAATAGAGAACTAGTGTTAGTTACTGAGTAATAAAATTTTACAAGTCATAGTTAACATTTATTTCATGCTTATTATATATCAGATACTGTGATATGTACTTTTGAAAGATGGAATTTGAGATAAAATTCACAGGGTAATGAGGAAATTTTCATTGATTTTTATCTTTTCAAGTACCCTTTTTCACACAACATGATCAAAAGGTTTATATGCTGGTACTAAAGCAGTGGTTCTCAACCTTCCTAATGCCACGATGTATTTTCATTGTTACAAAGGGGTCATGACCCATAGGTTGAGAACCACTGTACTAAAGGCTATCTCTATATCTACTCGTAATTTTCTGGTTTATTAGCACACACAAAAAAAGTGAGCACTTATGATATTCCTACCATATGCCAGACAATGTGCTGGACAGTATGGATATAGGGATGAATAAGGCATAGCTTATGCTTCTATGGAGCTCATAGTCCAATAGAACATAAAGATGTGTGTTAATAAATAATTCTGGTATTGAGTAGAATATAGCAGGATGTACAATGAAATTGTGTTGGATCATATGAGAGTGATTCTGTTTATGGAGGTTAAGGAAAGCATTACGGAAGAAGTAATATTTGAAAGGGTATTGGAGAACATTTAAGCATATGTCTCCAGAGAATGGTAACAGTATTCAAGGAGAGTGTACAAAAACACCAAGGTGTCAAAGTAGATTAAACATGGCTACTACTTCAGCCAATCAGTCTGAATGCAAAAAGTTTTAACTAGGTAGAAAGTTGTTAGCTAGGTAACTATCAAGAAAAAGAGAACAGAGAACAGTAACATGTTACATAGCCAGTCATTGTGGGAATGAGGGCTAGAGAAACAACTGGACAAAGTTGGAATTATTAAAACCTAGAAGTCCAGAGAGAGCACCTGAGGGGCTGGGAGTCAGACATCTGAGGAGAAGGAAGGTCACTGGTGCTGGTATCTCTGAGGCCCACTTCAAGGGTAGTCCTGTAAGTGGTAGAAAAATTGTAAACAGAATTCAGCTGCTTTTATGGAAAGAAACTACCACTTCTGGGGCAAAGAAGCACTGCTAGGGTGATGCTTACGGGAACAGGAAGTAAACAGGAAGCACACATGAAACAAACAGGATGGAGGAATTCCTTTCTTCCTTTGCTAGTCTTGCAGCCTCTATCTGTTGCCCTCTGTTGGCTGAACGTAACAGAGACATTGGCAATGCAGAAACACTATTTATGGAGTCCCAGCCCCAGCATTACTAAGTTGAATATGTGGAAGGGTAGATTTGGAACCCAGAGACAAAGGCTTGTTAACTAGAACCTTCAGTATGTCTAACAGATAAGGTGTGTATTGAAAATTAGGCAGGATGTGTTGTTGGATACCAGGTGAGGATCTGGACTTTGTCCCATAGACAGCAGAAAGCCACACAACGGTAGATGGAAGGGTTAACATACAACATCATCCCTTCTTTCATAGTACAGCATTTTCTCAGTACTGGTGCCTGTTTGCTTGTTTCTGTCTTTAGACTTATTTGGTAATAGTAATAGTGTTTTGTGTGTCCTGAAATTGTTATCACTAGTAAGTGGTGCTGAAACTTAGCATAGTAATGGCTTACTCATATGTTTTAAAGCTATAAGCGATGATAGTATTAAATTTGTTTTTACTGAAGAGACAACTACTGCTGACTCACTGATACGTCTACAGAAAGTTTCTTCCCAATTCAGCACTTGTTCTTCTATTTGTAAATTGAAGCTATTTTTAGTTTCAACAGTGTTTTAGAAAATTGAGCTTAACATTTTCTATGCAGGGTGCTCAATGCTCAGGTTAGACTGTCCTTTCTCTATACCAGACAGATGGATTATAAGAACAAAGGGCAGGAGAGGTGAGTGAGCCCTGGCAGGAGAACCGGGCAGAAGAGAAATGAATGGTTAGGGAGCATCCAGAAAGAGGTATACTGTCTCTTGTCTTTTCCAGAAATGTTATGCTAGACCAGGCAAGACTGAAAAAGACTCACAGGAGTTAATAATTGAGAGGGGTTTGAAGGAGAACTGTTCTACATAATTTAGTGGATAGGAATAAATCCCATTCTCACTCATTAACTTGATTTTTTAATACCTTGTGGACTTTGGGTAATTTTAATAGGGGCATTTAAAATGTGATAGGGTAGAGAAAGATTGAAACTAAAGTAAATTCAGAATTGTTAACAGAGTTACTGATGGTCTTTGTTAGTATCAAATGTTTGCCCTATTCTTTTCCATGACAAATCTTCTAAAATAATTATTAATGCTTCCAGGTAATTTTAAAAGAACTAAAAAATTCTGAAGCAAAATGATTTCTTCAGTATAGAATATTTTTCTATGTCCAATGTGTCATCATTTAATAGACTTGATATTAATAAATTATTGCAATAGAATCTAATAACAGTGGATTCTTATGTGACAAGAGCAAATTTTCATTGAAAGTGAGAACATATATTATGATCGGAGACAGGGTGCTTGAATTGAAGATCACTACTCTATTAAAATAAAAAATAATGAAAATGATATTTGAAAAGAAAAACATGTCAAGTAGAAGCATGCTATAGATTAATAGATTAATTTAAAAAATTTTTTCTGTTAGCTCTTCATTTTACCGAGAATTTAAAATATCAACATTTAGCCATAAAATATGTGTAATAGCTGGATACATAACATACTTTGAAATTACAATGAGCAATTTGGCTTACTTTGATTTGAAACCAATACTGTACTCATAAACAAATAAACATCGGGAATAGTGTTCTGGAGCCCAGGAGCCATTTGTCCATAATGTAGGTATCCTCCCTGAGAGACAAAGCCAGGGTCTGGTGAGATGGTGAAGCAGAATCCTCCTTCAGGAGGCATTGGGTGGTAAGACTGAAACATCTGTGACTCGGGCCTGCTTCTCTGTGGGGGCTTCACAGCTGTTTAAATGTAAGCATTTCCCTCTTGGGGGCCATTTCCTTGGTCTCATTTTGCTATACAGTGTGAGAGGCTGATGGTAACCTGGTATTTGGATATTTGTTTCCTATGCTGGGGTAGCAAGAAGAGTTAAATAATTGCTGGACCCAGGGAAAAGTGAAAATGTGGAGCCCCTTGTTCAAAAGTGGTTAAGTATTTCAAGATGATGACTACAGAGTACTAAACCAAGCATGAGGTCCTTCTTAATAAGGATCCCTGTGTAGCTGCCTAGGTCCTTATGCCTGTGAAGCTGTCTCTACTGAGTTTGAAGTTAGGATTTGTTCATTCATTTCATGAATTCACTTATTTTATAAGCATATGTCAAGCATCTGCAATGTTATGCCAGAGATGTGGTAGAGAACAAAACAGATGAGTGCTCTGCTCTTACAAAATTTCTATTTTGCTTGTGTGGTTGGGACGATTTCAAACTTTTAGTGTTCTCTAAACATTTCAATGTCACGCTGAAGAAGTCTTGAGACAACTGCAGTCAGCACAGGTGACATGTGACATTATTATGTATGTGAACAATACCGTCTGCTTTAGCATTTATTCCTTTACCTTTAAGAAATTTGTCATCCTAGGAGGAAAATCCCGAACCATCTTTTGAGAGCATTTACCTTTAATAATTTATTTGATGTCTAATCATAGGTTTCTTTTGTCTAATAGAAATCCCTTCTATGTCTTAGAATTAGACATATGCATTTAAGTTTTAGTTTTCACGTACCTAAGAATAATTACATAATTAAATAATCAACAAGGACTTTTTTGAGCACTTGCTCTTTGCCTGGCACTATGCTAGCTATTGTGGAGGACATTCAGCTAGTATAAAGTCTTTCCAGAGATTAGGAACAGATGACAAGACAGAACCCCCAAAGGGGCAACATTTAGCTGCAGTAAATATCCTTACTGGGCACTGACCCTGTGCCAAGCTCAAGTGTAAATACTGTCACCTGTTCACATACTCACTCTTCAATTCAGTGAGGTAGCATTTAATACTAAAGATAAGAGAGAAAAATAACTTTCTGAAGATCACACAACTAGCAAGTTCCAAGGTAAGTGGCATATATACTTAAGTGCTAAGTGGACCATCTTTTTGAACTAGCTTAATCGGTAAAGTCTTCATGAGGATGGTGCCATTGGCATTGAAGGATATTTTCCTACCCATTCCCCCTTTATGAGAATGGTGTCTGCCCCTCCCACCTAACATCTAGCCCCAAGATCATGTTGGTACTAGGAGACTCCATGTGCCCTTCCATGACTTCCATGTTTGAACTAAATGTGTATATGTTTGATCCAATCTGGGCCCAGTTAAATTGTCTCTTGGGAACCTAATCTGGACCAATTTAATTAGCCTTTGTTCTCTGGGAAGTAATGTAAACAAGGCCTAAGGCATTCTTGTTTGCTTTTGTGCATTTGGAAGCAGTAAAGTCAGTCTAAGGTAGGGTCAGGGAAAAGGGAGAGAGAGAGAGAGCCTTGTTAAGACAGAAAGAAAGAGGGAAAACAGAAAGGGGCAAGAGATAGACACACCTACACTGTCACTCACACACGGGAGAAAGGCACAAAAAGAGATGCAAAGTGAGACAAATCCACATGCAAGGCACAGAGAGATTGAGACAGACGGAGAGAGAGACAAAGGAAAAGACACAGAAAGAGAAAGAGCCGGGGAGGACGGAGAAGCAGAGGTGACCTTTTCACTGAAACAGACCCTCTGTGACTCTACTGCCAATTCTCTGTATAACGAACAGTACAGGATTCGAGTATGGAACCAAGAAGTTGTGGTGTGTTAACACCACAACTCAGTGTACCCACTTTATAATCTATTCAGTTCAATTTGCCTAAATGATGTGGCAGTGACTTCTTTTTCTTCTTTCCATATTTTTTATGTTCCTAGATAAACCTGCACAGCTGGTATTTATTTGGGTTTCCTTTTATAGCTTGAAAAATATTTAGGCATGTTTACCACAAGTAAATCTGGAGGCATTTTATGTATACATACATATTGACACATTTCTTTTCTGAACCCGGATTGTAATAAACACATTGATTTAATTTTTAAAATATCAGCTGATTAATAGACTATAGCAGTTTGAAGTAACTAATTTCTTTCCATCAGGCTCTTTCTGCTCTCCATTCCCAGTCCTTGAAAACCAATGCTGCTTTTTTGGAAAGTAACATTCAGGAAGATGTGATTATGAAAACAAATGCTGAATATCTCTGCAAACTCTTTAGTTTCTATGGAAATAACTAAGTAAAATTTAATTCCCTCATCAGGCACTAAAAGCTCACAGTGATCCATATTAAATTGACAAATTGAGTGGTGGATGCCTCTTATCACAGAAGAGCCTTGTCTTGATTGTTTCATTTTGCAGTAAAGGAGGGAGCATCCCCTCCAATACATGCCACAGAACCCTTCATGGCAAGGAGTGCTGGAACGCATAGCATTTGCTTGGCTCTTTATCTAGCAGAATATTGCCTGTCCAGTTTGCTTTAAGGCTGGCTGATGGATCCAGTGTAGATCTCAGAACAGTACTTTGGCACCTCTAGGTGCCATTTGCGGGGACTTCATGTTTTCTTTTTGTTTGGTAAACATGTTGCTTGTCCTGTCATTGTTGGAAATATTCTGCTCTGATCTATAGGTCTGGTTTATAACAGACATATTGCCAAACATTTTCTGAGACATCTAGTTAAAGAATCACATGTTTATGGAAGAGCAGGCATGACCCCAGCTCTATGGGGAACCAAACAATGTTATTGTGGCTGAGAGGAAACCCTAGAAGCCGGGTGTCACGTCTTGAAATAGACCAATATTACTGACTGTTGGTAATGACTCCAAAGTCAGTTGAACTCAATCAATCAATTAAAGGATAAATCCAAATAGCCCCAAAGAGACACGGACAACAGAAATTTTATATATGACTTTGATCTGCAGATTCAAGAGCCTCAGAAGAGTTCTTTGTGCTTAATCCCAAGCAGCCCTCATGGAGCAATTATTGTCTGTAATGCTATATCTGGATTTCCAGAGTTGACAATGCTCTTTGGATAACCTTGAACATACTATATATTTGTTTTACTTCTGTAGAATGTTATGGTTCTAGTATTTGTCTTTCCCTATTTTTAATAATAATTAGAGTCAGTATATTTTAGAATAAAGCTAGTTTACTAAATTGTATCTCCCTTTAATTGATATGAAATATTTATTTAAAGTATTATTCAGAATCCACTTGTTTCTGGTGAATTTTTTTCTTCTTTTTGACATCAAGCCAGATGGTGTGACTCTGCTCATAAGGACTCAAAAGCTTAAATAAAACCAGGAATTTATGAATTACATGTGAGGGAAAATAGGGAAAGCTCCACGGCTTTGATGAAGCCCAATCATATCACTTTTACAGGCGTCATTTTTATAATGAACAATAGTTAAAACATGAGGAGAATTTAATCTTGCTTGTATGGCTACCCTATCATTGACTTTGTCCCCATACCTTTATACATGCTATTCTCTCTGTCCAAAATTCTCTTCCCCATTTGATTGCTCTGTTAAGTTTTATTCACCTGCAGAACTGACATAATTTGCTGCTTCCTCCATGTAGCCTCTCATGAACTTTCTGGAAGAATGTTAGGCACTCTCTCTGGGGATTGGGAAGCAATTACATACAGTGTGGTTCAAAATATTAAGAATCCTAGTGATCACTTTATACCCCCAGGGCAGGAGATATCCCTTATCATTTTGCCACATTAGCCACCTATCACATGCCTCACCCAGTAGATCCTCATTTACATATTTGTTAAGTGAACAAACAAGGGATGCATTAAATAAATTGTGGTTTGCCATTTAACACAAATCTTTGCAGCTTTTAGAAATTAGAAGAGATTTCTAATAGAATGTTAGATAATGATTGCAGGTTATAAAGCAGTATTTGTTGAATGACCCACATATGTTTATATACATACGTACATGGATAGAAAAAGATTCTGGAAAGATATAATGACACTGAAGTATTATGGTATTTATTCCTTGGTAGTGATATTGTTTTGAAGATGATTTATTTATTTCATTAATTTTTTCACTAAGCATGTATTTTGTACTCTGGAAAAAAGTAATTATAAATAGAAAAATAGGCAACTAAACAATTTCACCTGTCCCTTTTTTTTTTTTCTGAGACAGAATCTCATTATATCATCCTTGGTAGAGTGCTGTGGTGTCACAGCTCACAGCAACCTCCAACTTTTGGGCTTACATGATTCTCTTGCCTCAGCCTTTCCAAGTAGCTGGGACTATAGGCACCTGCCACAACGTCCAGCTATTTTTTGGTTGCAGTTGTCATCGTTATTTAGCAGGCCCAGGCTGGGTTCAAAGCTGCCAGCCTCGGTGTATGTGGCCGGCATCCTACTCACTGAGCTATGGGTGTCAAGCCTCACCTGTCCTTTTTGATAGAAAGTCTCTTTGATGCTCTTACGTGGTGGTTATGTTTAATCTCATGTAGCATTTTTCTTTTCTTGATCAGCTAGAATTTAGATACAGTGACTATCACCCCTGGCCTAGAAACCAGTTGTACATATGAATATCCACTCTGAGTTCTCCCTAGTTTACAAATGGGTTTGCACGTGAGCAAAGATTACAATAGAACATAAGGATATTCTGCCTACAGGCACTGCTTAAACTGAGAGATAAAATAAGAGAAAGCAGAGAAGACAGGGAAATGAAGGAGTCATGAAATCACTCAGGTATATAATGTATCTTTGGTGTTTTAATTTTTTTTCTTTTTTCAGTTTTTGGCTGGAGCTGAGTTTGAACCTGCCACCTCCAGCATATGGGGCTGGCGCCCCACTCTGTTACACCACAGGTGGCGCCCTTAATTTTTAATTTTCCAAAGCAGAAAAATCTTAGACTAAATAGTAGCTGTTTCCATCTTTCTATTTGGTGCTTTTGTTTTGACTGTTGTTGTTTTTTGTAAAAATTGTATTCTCACCATTTCAGAGAAGAATTAATATCCCCAAATCTCATTATTGTGCAATTGTCCCCTGGTGGTTTCTTTGTTTGCACATTGTAATTATGGATAGCATTAATTGCTCACAAAACTACCATTTTTCCTGTTTATTTTTGCATGTATTTCAAATACCCATTATAACTTCCCGGTCTCCTATACAGTGAATCTGTTTCATTGCGGCACAGCAATGCGTTTGTCTTGAGCACTGCTCTGCACAGGGTTAGAACAATTGGTAAAGAATCCACATTATTATTTTGGAGCAGAGCTGAATGTGGGTTTTAGTATAAATCTCTTCAAACTACTTCTTGCCATAGTAACACTTTTTTTTCCCCAGAGATACCATAATTCTAGGTTGTATTTGTTGCTTCCTTTGGCAACCAAATGTCCCATCATTGCAAATTGATGGCAGTAAAATTGACCTTTATTATGGCCTTTTTATTCGCTTAACTACGAAGGATTTATAGCATTTCATTTTGTTACCGCATTGACTGTTAATGGGAACTGTAAAAGAATGACTGAATTCTACATACACTTTTTATTTTCTAACAGCCTTGACATTATTTACCAACTAGACTTTCAGATTTTAAGATTTTTTTCTTGGACAATTCAGGAAGAGTTTTGCAAAACCAAAGCTTCTTCCTCATGTGAGGGGCATATTCTGTAGTATACTGTCAAAATAATTAAATGCTTGTTATAAATTTGGGCACTTAAAGTGACAAAACCATTAAATGTAGAATAATGAAGGAAATAAAATATTCTGGGGGAGGGGGAGAAAAAAACAAACAACAAGGTAATTCAAACCGCTTCAGCTGTAAATAAGAATTGAATGAGGTTCATATTCAAAAATCTCTGCTTTCTAAGTGTATAAAGCATTAATTTTCATATTAATTGTCATTCTGGTTGCATTATCAGGATGGTGTTCAGAGATGAAAGGTTATTTTCACAGGAAAGTGAAGGCCTGTGAAGGCTCAGCCTACAGCTGCCCAGCACTTCTTTCAAAATGGAAGAGGGGCTCTAGATTTGCAGACCTAGACAGTAAGGGCTGGGTCTCTCAGGCGTAGTCATTGTAGCCAAGAGAAGAACTCTTCCTGAATGCATAGGAGTAAGTAAAAATGTAGTGAGTGATTGCTGTGGAGGGAATAGGTTTTGGTAGGTAAGTTTCATGCAGCCTTTGCAATGGCTGTGATAGAAGCCTGTTATAAGAGGCCTTAGTGGGTGACCCCAGGGAGGAAAAAGTGCTGATTTCAATCCAAGGGTCTGTCTTTACTAATAAATCTGAGTTGCCCTGTCAATTCGCTGCCATTTTAACCACTTAGTATTGTACTAATTATCGAAAATTGTCTGCAGTTTCCAAAGAGACAGATTTTTAAAAACTATATTCTCTGTTTTCTGAATCTTTTAAATAGAGTGTGAATTGCCACTAGGTTAATACTCCTTTATGCTTTTGAATTGCTTTTTAAATATTTTATGTTATACACTTTTTAATATTTTAGTTTAAAAAAAGTCATATATTTGCCTAGTTAAAAAAAAAAACTGGCCTGTATTATTTATAAAGTTAATGTTATAAAAACAAAACTCTCCAAACTCTCAAGAAAAAAAAAAAAAACAGAAATTCAAGTACAGAATAATAAAATTATCAAAACAGCATAGTAAGAGATATATGGAGAACCTTTACTCTCAACTCTGCCTCCCTTTATCTCATTTTCCATCCCCACAGACCCCACAGGTAACCTGTACCTTATATTTGTTCGTGCATACATATGGTAGTTAATTTAACTAGCTGTCCACCAGAAGGCACTTGGGTAATTTTCAAGCGTTTGTGATTGTAAGCCATATTGCAATGAACAGGTGTGGTCCACGTCATTTGTCATGTGTGCAGTTTTATCTGTAGGATAAATTCCTGGGATTAGGATTACTGGATCAGATGCTACAATGCATTTGTCACTTGGTTAAATATGCCAAAAAAATTGCCCTCCACTGGGTCAAATGCTAAACACATTTGTCATTTTGTGAAATATGCCAAAAAATTGCCCTCTGCAGGACACTTCCACCAGCAATGTTTGAAAGTGCCCTTTTCCTCTAGCCTTGCCAATGGAGTATCTTGTCAAAATGTTAGTTTCGCAAAATCAGTAGGTAAAAATTGTGTGCCAGGATAGTTTTAATTTGTACTTTCTTCTTATGAATTAAATTAGGCATTTTCATATATATATATATATAAGTTTTATTTATATTGCCTTTTTAAATCAAGTGTGTGTTCATGAATTTTGCCCCTATTTCTATTGGGTTGCTGATTCTTATTGGTTTCTAGAATGTCTTTAAGTATTATGAATATTACCTCTTTGGGCATGACATGAGTTGTTTGGCTTTGGTTTTTATATCAAGTAGAAGTTTTTACTTTCTATAAGTTCAGATTTATTAATTTGTTCTTGTATGGTTTCTGGATTTTGAAATACTTAAACAATTTTTCATTGTACTTCTTGTAATTTAGTTTTAATTTCTTAGCTAAGTTTTTTTTCTATCTATTTCTATCATAAGGTCTATTTGCTTATTTTACATCCTCCTGTTAGCTGAAGATTTATTTTCTTATTTTTTGTGTTTTTTTTTTTTTTTTCACAATTCCCATGATTGCCTTGAGATGTTTTTCTGCACTCTCATTCAGAAAGGACATTACTTTCACCTGCTGTTTGGCACGTTGGTGTTTTCTTAGTGAGTTCTCATCCATAGAAATATTGTCTTATCTTTTCCACATTTTTATTTAAATGGAATATATTAATTTCTTAGTACGTATATTCTGTTTCTAGATAACAGGAGAAGAATTCTGTGTGCAAGTGTGTCCAGGCAGCTTTGAGGGTTTACACCTCAAGGATTCCCACCTCTCTTGCTATGGAGAAAAGGGAAGGGCTCTCTTTAATATACACAGCGCCATTGAAGTGGTTTGGGGTCACCAGATGAGGTGGTTTTGACGTGAGGAATGAAGAAGCTTGACGCGAAGTCTGTGTCGGGGGACTGAGGAACTCTGAGAAGAGTCCTCCTGAGCTAACCTCGGGTCTGGTTCCATATATATTATCACAAAGCAAGGAAAAGCAGTTAAAAGTCACTTATCAGACATCAGCCCTGAAAAGGGGAAACATGGAAAATGTCAGAGGGAATGTCTCCAACTTGTTTTTGCAAAATTTCAGGCCTTAAGCAAGACTTCTGCTTCCAGCGTCAAATGACTTTTGGAATCTAGAGAATCTTTACCATAACCATAGGCTGGTGTTGCCACCCCTCACATAGACATTCTCTCTTGGAGGCCGGTTTTCTGACCTGCACATTCACAGCTCTCTTATGCTGTTCTCGTGATTCTCCAGGTCACTCAAGCGGAAAGCGAGTCTTATGCTAAAGATCAGGTGCTCAGGACTCGGCACCTGTAGCTCAGCAGCTAGGGCGCCGGCCACATACACCGGAGCTGGCGGGTTTGAACCCAGCCTGGACCTGGTAAACAACAAAGACAACTACAACCAAAAAATAACTGGGTGTTGTGGGGGGTGCCTATAGTCCCAGCTACTTGGGAGGCTGAGGCAAAAGAATCACTTAAGCCCAAGAGTTTGAAGTTGCTGTGAGCTGTGACGCTACGGCACTCTACCCAGGGCGACATAGTGAGACTTTGTCTAAAAAAAAAAAGAAAGATCAGGGCTCATTTATCCTACAGGCACCGCCTTTCCATCCAGCTTTTTGGAGTCTGTAGAGTACAGAGGATCAGCGTGTAGACTTTAGGAGCCTGACTGCCTGGGTTGAACACTGGCCAGTCCCTTATTAGCTGATGATCTTGGGCAAGTTTGTACCTCAGTTTCTTCATCAGTAAAATGGGTATTAAAAAGAAAGCCTGTGTCTTTGGGCTCTTGAAATTATAAGCACTCAGAACAGTGCCCAGTGTGAGGTGAATGTTTGCCTTTGTTCTGCAACTATGAGCTAACGCAAATGAGCCATGGTTTCCATCTGCCCAGACTTTGCTGGAATCTTTGCCCAGTTGAAGAGAACCCGGGGCTTCTTGCCTCTCCACCTGTCACAAGAGATAGCTCTTACCCATTAAGGAAAACACATACTTTTAGAAGGTATTTTTATTTTTTATTTATTTATTTATTTAATTATTTTATTGTTGGGGATTCATTGAGGGTACAATAAGCCAGGTTACACTGATTGCAATTGTTAGGCAAAGTCCCTCTTGCAATCATGTCTTGCCCCCATAAAGTGTGACACACACCAAGGCCCCACCCCCCTCCCTCCGTCCCTCTTTCTGCTTTTCCTCCCCTCCCCATAACCTTACTGAGAGAATCTTTAAAAATACTTTTAGAAGGTATTTTTAAAGATTCTCTCAGAGATTTACTCCCATGGAACCCTCTATTTCCTGGACCTTTTCTCTGTTTCCCTTACTGATAGTGCCCTGAGCAACTCTGTTCTGCTTCCAGCAGCCCCTTCTTGTGGGGCTTGTGGGGAGGGAGAACTCCTTCTTTGGGGAGGTGTCATTTGCTGCAGCTTTCTGAACCTGACATCCCTAGACCTCCTCCAATCCCCCTCTTCTTTCCCTGGAGCAAGTTTATGACTTCCGGCAAAGGTTTGCTCGTCAAATAAAACTTGAGCAATTCCAATGCGCCCCTTGGAGTTTGAGGATGTTACCTGAAACCCAGCTTTACTGAAAAGTTGTGGGTTTCCCCATTTCCCTTTTTTTCTGGATGATTCCAGCAGAAAATATAGGAGACTCCAGATGAAGCTCCCCCTGTGCTCTCATTCAAATTAGTGTTAGTTTTTCCCTACGCATTTTCCTTAAGGATTTGACTTGGAATTTAAATTTTTTGGCATTTCTTACAGAATGAGTGGTTGGGTGGAGGAACATCTATGGGAATTTCTGTCTGAGGTTACACTTCTCTAAATCCAGATACTCTGCAGGACATGATTCTGGGCACCCTGACCCTTTCTTTGCAGGGCTTTCTTTGGTATTTCATGTTGTCTGAAGATCTTTCCCTGTGTAGCTTCACAGAGTCGCACAGTTACCACAGAGAGGAGTTCATGGCCTGGAGATGACAATAAATTTTCTATCTTGGTGGTTTATTCCGTTTTGGGAAAGAGGAACTCTCAGGACTTTGGTCTGAAAATTCACTGGGTTTCACAGCAGATTTTACATATTTTCATGTGCCTTTTCCTCCATCTACAATTTTTGATCATTTACAGTGTGTTGGGCATAGCAGGCTAAAGTGCTAAGTGCCTTGCATAGTAAATTTTTTCACAGCAATTTGCTCAAGGTGACTCATGCCCATTTTATAGATAAGGAAATTGGGATGTGGAAAATACATACACCTTTCTTAAAGATGTGTGGCTAGTAAGTGTTAAAATTGGAATTTGGGGCCAGGCATAGTGGCTTATGCCTGTAATCCTAGCACTCTGGGAGGCTGAGGTGGGTAGGTTGTTTGAGCTCAGGAGTTTGTGACCAGCCTGAGAGAGAGCAGGACCCCGTCTCTAAAAATAGCTGGGCACTGTGGAGTTTGCCTGTAGTCTCAGGTCCTCGGGAGGCTGAGGCAAGAGGATCACTTGAGCCCAAGAGTTTGAGGTTGCTGTGAGCTGTGATGCCACAGTGCTCTAC
The DNA here is from genome assembly GCF_027406575.1 of Nycticebus coucang. NCBI lineage: Eukaryota > Metazoa > Chordata > Mammalia > Primates > Lorisidae > Nycticebus > Nycticebus coucang. The sequence continues at coordinate 28,653,948 of NC_069785.1, read as the reverse complement.
CCAGGGTAGAATTTGAACTTAGGCCGTCTGCTTCTACAGCCCTGCTGCCAGCAAGCACTTTATTCTTCTGTAGCATTGTTTTGACACTCAAGACCTAGTCCCTTGTGAATAACTCAGCTGGTAGGCCCCAAATTGCACTTTAAATTAAATAAGTAGGTAGGAAAGCAAATAGAATTTTAGAAATCCTAAGAAGTCTCCGTTTAGGTTAGGGGTAGCTGCAGCAAATGTCTCTGAATGAGTGGTCAGGAAAGCTGGATTGGCAGTGCATGTAGAGCCAGGGATGATAATAAGAGTTTGTACATGTTTACACTATGTGCCTGGCACTTTTCTAAGCACTTTATGCATTTACTAATTTGACCCTGACAATACCTTGATGGGGTGAGCCGTATTAGTTCAACCTTGTTGGATGAGAAATCTGAGGTCAGAGAGAGTAAGTATCCCGCCGGAGGGCACAGGCTAGCAGGTGGTGGAGCCGAGTGTTTCCCAGGTGACGGGCTCTGGAGCACATTTCCTTCCACCCACTGTTTTCACCTCATCCTGTGATGGTGAGCAAATGGGAGTGCACTTGCGGACCCCAGGTTTTGCATCCACCTTTATGAGATTGTCTCATTGGTAAGAGAATTGACTTACAGCTCAGACTAGAACAAAACCACTCTCTTTGTCTCAAAAGAGAACAATAAAAATATAAAACATCACAACATAGAAATGCATGTATTTTTAGAGAACATGAAGCAATATTCTCAGCAGAATAGTAAGAGCATAATTTCAAGGAGAGTTCTTTAGGAACTGTTTTCATTAACAAACATCTTCATCTTTCAAAAAGAGTTACGTCTACAAATGACAGGGATGCAGCCACTTACAGCATGACACAGTACACTAAGATTTTTATAGTCCCCAAATGTCCACAACCTTTACCTCTAAAGCATATTTCCAGGCTTTCAATGAGTAACGATTTTGTTTCTGCAGCAATCATTTCAAAAGACAATATGCTTCTAGTAGGTAAGGTCAAGGAATATTAGTTTATTTTCACTTCAGTCTTTTATGTTCTGTTGGTTGAGTCTCTAATGATTTGTCCACCATAACAACACATGTGACTGAGAGAGTATCAGTAGAAGGAAAAAAGAAAACAAAACAAGCAAAAAAGTGGGGAGGGATAGTTAATTACAAAAACAACCTGTTTCTTTCTATGCTGAAGAAAGAATTGTTACCCGGTGCAGGATGGCAAAGATTAAAAACAGAAAAGCAGAAGTATGAAGGCCAAACACATCCGTTTCTTTGTTTGCTTTAAGAATAGAAGCCTCGTGTTGTTTTCCTGTTGGTTTTGCAAGGTAGGGCGATGGAAGAATATACCCAGAGAGGCTTCATAAAGTAATTCAAAACAGCGACACTTCTCCTCCTCCCCGTGATTGTCCTACTCTCCACTCAGCCTGCAACGATAAGAAAGAGCCTTTTGTGTGAAGAGCATTGAACTTGGCCTTTATAGATCTGCCAAAGAAATATGGACTCTATCATGCAAGGCTTACAGTCGAAAGCTGTTTGTATTATACATAGAAAGAAATGAAATGTGAAAAATTCAGAGTGTCACCAGTGACTTTTCTGTGCAAAGCAAAGAACCATCTTGACATAAAATTAAATTGGCTGATTGAGGTACTACAGATATGTCTGGACATGTCTATCTGTATAGTGCATGTTGATGTTTATTATTAGAGTGCTTAGGGCATTATATAGCCATACTATCAACTGTGAGTATAAGACAAATTCATTTTGGAAAAAAAAAATACAGCAACAATTGTATTGTTAAAAATTTTAAACTATATTCATCAAATAATTGCAACACTGTTCTCTTTGACTCGTGGCTGATGTATAGAGTAGAAATAAGGGAACGTTTAATTCTCAGTAGTCTAGATAAACCAAAGATAAACCTAAATATTGAGATATATATATATATATTCACTTTTATTTGTCAGCATTTTTTCTATAAATTACCCCTTTTCATCTGCAACTGTGTTGTGAAGTTTCAATAGTCATGAAGGAGCTTTTCAAACTTTTTTCAAGAATGTAGCACATGTAGAAAATTGCTGGCAGGTCCCATTTGGCTACTGACCAGCGGCATCATCTAGTCAGTCCTCTAGCTTACAACAGCAGTGTTTATCTGTGGACAAATACGGTCCTCTCCCACCTCCTTTTCAACATCTTCAACTTTGTTCCTATGCCAATCCAAAGTGCCCATCCAAAGAACAACAGTTAAAAAGAGTTGGGTGAAAATCTAATCAATAAACCAACTCTGCATTTATTCATATATGTTAGTTTCTATAGGAACTATACAGAAAATATATGTTTTCCCCCTATAACATAATGAAGCAAACAAAAGTAGTGGGGTGCAGAAGTCAGCAGATGAACAGGAACCAGCAATTCAAGATGAAACTATTGCGTGCTAACTGTGAAGTTAGCGTGGGCTTGAGCTACTCAGAGGAGGGTCTCTGCACTGTGACCAGGGGTTAGTGAGGACAGGGAGGGCCTCTCAGAGAAAGAGGGGCTTACCCTGGATCTGGAAAGAAGAATAGCATTTGAATGGGAATTATTTTCACTTAATTTAGGCAAAAGATTAATTTATGACCTACACTTGTAGACTGTTCTGTCGAAACACAATTTCCAGTCCTTTAAAAGTTCATATTCTTTCTTTGTCCAGCCACACTGGCTTCCAAACAGTATTGAATCAAAAGAAAGTTTCAATCTTTCTGCTCTTGCATTATTGAACACTCTGAATATTCCCCAGGCTTACTCTTTCTGAAAACACTTTCCTACCATATGCAACTGTCTGAGAAAATCCACTTGTATGCAGTAGATTGCTGTTATTCATTATTCATTACAACATTATTTAGTTGAACAACCTACCAAAGAAAACTTGGTTCTATAGGGGGAAATGTACAAACTCAGAGAACTAAATTATTTTACTATAAATGCTTTAAAGAGAGCAAGCTTTATGGTCTTCATTATTTGGTCTGTGCTGAGGAAACCAGTTTGCACCAATGGAAAATCAGCCATAAAGGACAGAAAAGATGTGATCCAGGATATCCAATAAACGTTGGAATGCAAATTCTGCCAGCAACAGACTCCATGGATAAGGAAAGATCATTAAAGGTTTTACAGTTCTCAATCAAATAATAAGCATTTATTGCATAGTCATTTTGTGCCTAGGACTATTTTAATTCCAAGAAACACACATTTTGCCAGCCATAAAATATGGTGGCTATTGTGCGTTGCTCTCTGGCAGTCCTCAATGTGTTGGGGTGAACAGACTTCTTTGTCATGATGGTCCCTGCAAACCTTCTGTGGGTTGTTTCTCCTTACTCCAGGAAGAGGTTCTTTAAATTCTCTGAGCACTCTCAGGTAACAAAATGTCCAATCCAGTCCAATATAAAAATGCCAATCCATCAGTCAGTATAAGATGTCTGCCTGCCCTCACTATCTTTCTTACCCTACCTGTTTTACCACTTCCTGTCTTTCACCTAAGTTGGGTGCATCAGGACATCCACTGTTCTCTCAAAATGACCCTGTCTGCCCCGTGGAAACTTCACATATCCTTTGCCTTGACAACCTAGGATAAGCCGAGCACCCTAACGCAGCTGCTTCTCTTTGCTCTAACATCAGAGCATCTTGACTGTATCTATTACTAGTTCTGGAGTTCCTCAAAGCCAGGAAGACCCCTGTAAAGTGTTGAATAGTTCCCTGGAAATGATCTTCATTTGGCATAAGACTCTCTTTTTACCTTGCCCTATGGTAGGGGTGGGACCTCATGAAAACCTGACAGTTCTTCCCACAAACATCTTTCTACCAACCTTTTAGACTATGGGGTAGGGGAGCTGTGGCATTCTGATTTCAAGATTATTATTTTTTGGCTGGGCAAAATGGCACACGCCTATAATCCTCGCACTCTGGGAAGCTGAGGCAGGTGGATCACTTGAGCTCAGGAGTCCGAGATCAGCTTCAGCAAGAGGGAGACCCAGTTTACTAAAAATAGAAAAATTAGCCAGGCATAGTGGTGTACACCTGCAGTCCCAGCTACCTGGGAGGCTGAAGCAAGAGGATAAGTCCAGCCGAAGAGTTTGAGGTTGCAGTGAGCTACGATGCCACAGCACTCTGCTGCCTAGGGCAACAGAATAAGACTCTGTCTCAAAAAAAAAAAAAAAAAAAAAAAGATTATTATTTTTTTAAGTACCAAAGGAGGCCAGAAAAGATTTCTATTTCTCTGCTGCACCCCTTTTAATAAACGGATTTGTTCTATAAAAATTGGATTCAGTCAAAAGGTCACACTTAAGGACCTACCTTTAAGGCTGCAGGGTGAACGAACGGTTACAGAGTTTCAAATCTCTTAGCACATGTTTGTTTTATAGGTGGACTAGCCCCTCCATTTAGGGTGGCGGGTACCTGACATATGATTCATTGCTCTTGCTCTTTGAGCCGAGACAACAACCACAAAAGATATTGCATTTGGCATTCTGTCACATGATTTCCATTTTCTCTCTTAGATTGATGGATGCTACCTGAACAAGCTAAATTTTTATAATTCCTTGCTAATGAGATAGCATGATAAGAAAATATTTTGTACTAAAATTCACTATTTATCTTACTTCTTTAAATGTTGCCTAACTTAAATATGTTAGGCAGTTTTTTTATCACAAAGAGATAAATATACTATATTGGTGATTGTCTATGAAAAGTATCTGTCAGTAATTCATTATTTAGGAGATATTCTAAAAATAATAATCAGACTTAATGTGTTTCATGTTAGATGTGACATGATATCAATTAGTAAGAAATTAGCCCTTCTGAAATAAGTGCTACAGAAAGAATACTCTGAAGTTTTATCATTTGTTTTCATTCGTATTTTGTGTTCAAAGTACCAAAAATATTTTGATAAAATATTTTGTCAAAAGAAATCTGTACCACATATAATGATTCTCATTTCTGTTCAATTAAATATTTTAGAAGTGGAATTTTCCAACTGGCTCTGAATATCTTCCAAAGAAAACAATTTTTTTTTGTCTCTGAATACCTTTGTTAAACATATCAAATGCTATATCTTCTAATTAGCTTTTCGGTACAACATCAAAGAAGATAAAAATTTATAAGATGAACTTCACTAATATGAAATTTGTGGTTAGTATTGAAAAGTGGGTGTCAGGAATCAGTGGGCACAGCCAGAGTGGCTTCTGTTGGCTGTATGTGTCTTTGTCAAGCTTGTTTTTCAGCTAAGACAGCCATTGTAACTACATCTCCAAATAAAGTGAATTTTGAATCCAACCTTGAATCACTGTTAAGCTAGCATTTCCAGATCAATGAAACATTGAATCATGTTTCTTTCACTAAAAATGTTATTACTGATCATTTTTAGTAGCTACAAAAAGTTTTTTAACTGAAAAACTGAAATAATTTACTTGAAATTATGATTACATGTGTGTCCTTGGGCCACTCTCTAGCCAGAGACCTATCTGTCACCCTCTCCTGGTCCTCAGGTCCAATCCATCTCTTCTTTTCCCTCAACCTCAGGTGGAACTGCCACCAAGATGCAATTTTCATAAAACTCCTTACAGGGAAGACCATCACTCTTAAGGTTGAGCCATTGAGATACGTTAATGTGTAAAGGCCAAGATCCAGGATAAGGAAGAAATTCCTCCTGAACAGAAAAGACTGATTTTTGCTGGCAAGCAACTGGAAGAAGAAAATACTTTGTCTGACTACAGCATTCAAAGGGAGTCCACTCTTCATCTTGAGTTAAGATTTGGTGGTGGTGCTAAGAAAAGGAAGAAGTCTTATACCACTTCCGAGAAGAATAAGCGTAAAAGCAAGAAGATTAAGCTGGCTGTCCTGAAATACTATAGGATGGACAAGAATGGCAAAATTAGTTGCTGTCATTGGGAGTGTCCTTCAGATGGCCAGCTACTTTGATAGATGTTATCGTGGGAAATGTTGTCTAACTCAGTGCTTTAATAATCCAGAAGACAAGTAATTCGGTATGAGTTAATAAAAGGCATGAACTAACTAATTAAATAAATAAGATTATGATTACATTTACTGTATATTACTATTTTAAAGCTTTGTATGTGTTTTACATTGGCATACTATTAGTACAGTCATTTATGGATAAAACAAACATACAAATGAGTAAGGTCATGTGCAAGCATTGGCCTATGTTCCACTGGAAGGTCTCAAGTAGAGGAGAAACCTTGTCTGAATTAATGTCCTCACATTGAAGAGACCAGTGAGGAGGCAACTGTGGTGATCCAGGTCCAAGCTGAGGGTGGCTTAAACAGGTGGGCACTATTCTCTAATAAGAAAGCATTTAGAGATCCTGGTCTCCATCATCTGGAGAGACCCCAGTGAAATGTAAGCTCACTCTCTCCAGGTCACTCTTTGCTTCTGGCTCCTCACGGCTCTCCGCAGCTTCCAGGGTATCTGCAGACTCCTTAGCATGCCACACGTGACCTCCCATGACCTGAATTCTATTTATTTTCTCTACTATTGTCTCTATTCTCATTCTCCCTACATCCTCCCTTCCTTTCAGACTGAACTATTTTAGTTCCCCAAACTGAAATATTCTCTCCTATTTTTCGTGTCTCTGGATTTTTGCAAAGGTTGCTATCTCAGTCTGGAACTCATGTCTGTACCTTATCACTCCTGCCACCCTCAGACCCCAAGGCTCTTCGTGCAATGGACTAACTTCTATACATTCCTCAACATTCCCCTCGATTCACTTTTCCTGACTGTCACGGCACCTATCTCCTTACATACGTCAGACCTTTTGTTCATGTTCCTTTCTCACTTGATTACAGATTCCTTGTGGAAGGAATGTATGTGCCACGTCTTTTTACCTTTGGAATTTTGACTGCTCATATTGGTATTCCATGATGATAATGTAATAAACATTTACTCAGTTTTTGCTATGGGCTGGGCATTGTAAGTGGTTGTACTTCATATACATTGGTTCATCGCAGCCTGACAATTGCTCTATGAAACATGTATTATTTCAAACCCCATTTTATTTTATTTTTACATATAAATATTCTTTTTTTAATCTTTTTTTTATTAAATCATAGCTGTGTACATTGATATAATCATGGGGCATCCTTCACTAGCTTCACAGATCGTTTACCAAGTTTCACATATGTATGTGGTAAACTTGAGGCACAGAGGTGATAAATGACAGTGATGGGGAAACACGGTTGGTAAGCATACAGAAGTGGGGCTTCAACTGGCCAATTTGACTGAAGAGGCATGGCCTTTTTATAAGTCCAAATGTAGTGGGCGGAATAGTGGCCCCAAAGAGATATGTCTAAGTTCCAACTTTGCGAATGTGACCTTATTTGGAAATAGGGCCTTTTACAAATAATTGATGCAAGGTTCTTGAGATCATCTTGCATCGGAATAGACGATTAGATCATCTTTGCAGGTATAACTGATGTAAGGTTTTTGAGATCGTCTTGTATCCAATGTCCACCTGTCTAAGCCACCCTCATCTTGGACATGAATCACCACAATTGCCTCACTGGTGTGTACAGACATTAATTCAGACCATGATACTCCTCTACTTAAACCTTCCACTGGCTTCCCTTCTCACTCAGAGTGGAGTCCCCGTCCTTTATTTCCCCTATAAGCTCCTCTTCATGTGTTACCTTGTGTTCCTTGTGCGCTAATGCCCTGGCCTCCAGAGAGGTAGTGAGACCTGCTAGATGCTGGGAGTTTTCACTTTTCCTGCCTAAAGTGATTTTCCTGAGAAAGGCCCCTCCTCAGTTCTTCTTGTCCCTTTATCTTTACTTAGAATTCACTCTCTCAGAGAGGTTTCCTGGCCCCTGTATCTAAAGTGTCATCATGCGATCCCCATGGCACTTTATGTCCTCTTCCTCTGCTTGCTTTTTTCTTCTTAGCACTCATCACTCTCTAACATACTATCAATTTATGTTTTTGTCTGTCTATCCCACAAAAATGTCAGTTCTGTAAAGGCAAGGGCTTGTGTCTGTTTTGTTCCTGGCTATATCGCCAAAGCCTAAAACAGGGCCTGGCACGTGGCGAGCGGCAACGAATATTTAGTAGATGAACGATCTACTTGATGTTTTGAGCAGAGCAAGTTTCAGCAAGAACACCTCAGTTAAGCTCTGTAACAAGATCTGAATTGGTCTAAAGAGGAAAGGGCTGAGGCCTAGAGCTCCTTGGAGGTGGGTATGCTGTAGATGCTGAGGAGTTTGATTCAGAGGGGCAGAGTTCTGTTCAGTATATACCAACAAGCAATCGGGGTGGTGCTGGTGGTGGTCCTGGCAAGCAGCCACAAGAAGTCCTGAGGCCGTGTACATTCAGATGCCTGCTGAAGCACAGCAGTCAGGTGTTCAGAAATGGAGATTCACAGCAGTTGGCATCGGAGAAATAGGTCAGTGGGTGGTAACATCCACTTCACTGGGCTAGAACCTGAGGCAGAACTCAGGCTTTGTGTGGAGGAGAGACAAAGACAAAACCGAAGGATAATTCTGAAGAGTCCATGGTAACTGATTGGGTTCAAATGGATGGCTGACTGGTTACAACCTTAGGAATCTGAGATGAGGAGTACATTAGAAATTCTGTGCCAAAGTTTGGAATACCTAGAGGGGGGTGTGGGTTCAGGATGAAGTTCTGTTATTATCCCAAAGGAAGCAAGGCCAGAACAATTGGAAAGAAACTTGAATGATGGGTCCCAGTGTTGGGAAGACTCAATCCCAGAGGTCACAAGATTGACATGGAAAGTGGGCTGAGAGAGGAAGGGTGACCGGGAGCTGACAGTACCTGGCACTCGACTCACACTGCTGCTTCGTATAATGCGACTTGATCGCTCTGTTTCTAACTAGATAAAGTGCATACACCCGAGGAAGGCCAAACCAGGCCCACGGTTTGGTTTGCCAAGCAATACATTTTAAAATTGACTCTCAAATCCTTTCGGTGGGGCAGTGATGGTACAGTTTGCTGCAGTCTCTAACTCTCTTGAACTTCTCCAATTGTATCACCTGGCTGGCCCTGAAGGCATTTTATTTTTCTACCCATAATAATTTTTCTTATTTTCTTAGGTCCGGCCCAATCTTTTCTCTCTTACAGTTAATTGCTCTCATTACTTAGTATTGCAACTTTCTTTAGCATATTTTCTCGTTCTTTGCAGTATGAATACCTGTGTGTGTACTTCTGCTTGAACTCAAGCAGTAGGTGAGGAAGTGGGTCTGAGTCATCTTGTGTTTCTTCAGTGTCTAACGCAGCATGTTGAATTTAGAAACCCTTAATCAATTTTTCAATTGTATTTATTTTTTGTAAATTGTATTTATTTTTCAATTGTATTTATTACACAGAGCATCTCTTGGTCATCCTGAAAAACAGAAATTCTTCAGAAAGTCACCAGCCTATCCATTTTTTTGCATCACATTTGTTATTTATGTCATCATTAAAGTTAATCACAGAGAAAAAAGATCAATTTAAAAATGCCTAATCCAATCTGGCTACTTCATGATTCAGATAACTGAATCATGCTGGTTAAGGTCAAATGATTAAGCTAATTGGACTAGATGACCACTTCAGTGAACAATCCCTTTCTCACCAACAACCTTCGAAAAGCTGATGCAATCAATTATGTGCATGTACAAATAATTGCAGCATAAGGTGCCCTCAATATTAGATAAGCTATATTTTTTGGCTTTGTGTAGACATAGTTCTAGATTTATTTGCTATTTTTTAAAAGGGATTCTGGGACTGAGGTAGGGGTGGAAAAAGAGGGTATATTAGCAGGAAAACTAGAAACTTGGCCCTGGTTCTGAATGTCTGCAAGCTTGGTGCTAGAATAAGTACAAGAGAGGTTTTTAAAGAAAAAGAAAATTCTGCCTGCATTGATTACAAAGGAAACCTACAAATCAGAAGGAATGCTCCCAGGGGGCAGCTTTGATCTGCTCTCTGCTTCACCAGGGGGTAGAGAGGATGTGGGTTGGGCTCCCGAGTCTTGCTCTCACTGCTCCCCTGCTCTGTAAATCTAGTCTTTTCACTTACATTGTTCCAGTTACAACTAAATGAGTCACCTTATTAACTGCAAGAGACATGAGAAGGGAAAGACCGACTTATTAGCTAATAGAATGGAGAACAATGGTATGTGTCAGTACCATCACCCAGATCATTCAAGTTTTATTGAACCACTAGTGACTTCCAACTTCACTTTGGTTGCTTTAATTTAAGGAAGGAAAAAAAAAATAAATAACTTTTATAAAGGGGAAGTCACACTGTCATTTTCCAAAGTGTTAGCACATAATATTTTGTATGACAAACCTTCAATTATTCATTCAAAGAATGGACCGGCTTCAACCATTTTAGTTTTGCAGGTGAACCAGACCATTTCCTGTTAAAAGTTTTTCTATGTAAGTGTGCTCGGCTTACACTGGTAATAAAATAAATTGAAATTCCTTGAACTCAGTCCCCACTGATGGTGCTTAGAAAGCCACCGGAACATGTAGTAAGTGACAGGGATGCTAGCCTGAGAGTCACATAATCTGACAATCACATATTAAGGCATGGATGTAGTTGACTGTGACTTTTTTCTTTTTTTTTTTTCCAATGCAAAAGCAAAAGAGCCTTTTGTTGCAAGCTCGAGCTTGGGCTCCCAGGCACTCCACTGCAACGGATCCAAGCCAGGAGCCCTGAGCTCTGGGGTATAGGGAGGTTTTTATTTTTATTTTTTTTTATTTTGGGGATTCATTGAGGGTACAAAAAGCCAGGTTACACTGATTGCATTTGTTAGGTAAAGTCCCTCTTGCAATCATGGCTTGCCCCCAGAAGGTGTGGCACACACCAAGGCCCCACCCCCCTCTCTCCTTCCCTCTCTCTGCTTTTCCTTCCCCCCCCATGATCCTAATTGTCGTTAATTATCCTCATATCAAAATTGGGTACATAGGATTCATGCTTCTTTATTCTTATGATGCTTTACTAAGAATAATGTCTTCCACTTCCATCCAGGTTAATATGAAGGATGTAAAGTTTCCAGACTGTGACTTCTTTCTATTCAAGTATGCTATGGTTAGCTAACTTCTTCTTCTTCTTCTTCTTTTTTTTTTTTTTTTTGTTTTTTGGCTAATGTGTTCTGTCATTGTTTCTGCACAACATTCAGCATGAGAGGTTTTTTATTCAGTGATGGGAAACTGTAGCTGCTCATTTAATTGACATCTTGAAACATAAATTTTGCATTCCTGGTGAAAGCAGACAAGGGTAACATATTCCATTTCACTTATTTCCCTTGGATTTATTAGCTCTCTTCTGCCCTCAGGGATGTGCATGAAATCTAGGCAACTGTAGTTACAAGGCTTTGGGGAGAAATCAGCAGTTGCAATGGTGATAATAATGCAGTAAATAAAAGCACAATTTGCCTTTTATGTAAATTTTGATTTGTTGCTTTCGAATAAAGGTTTGAAGTATGAGCCAGGAAATCAGTCTCAAATGTAACAGCAGTTGCTGGGTCTTTTATTGTTCCAGGGGTTAATTTCATGTCTTTCGTACCAAAGAGGGCCTGTATCTGATTGAGAAAACGCTGCAAAAATGTGCCTTTATTGGGGCATACTCAGATTTAGAAGCTATGATAGATATTAAAAATTTTCTAACCCAACTCCTCATTTTCAAACAAGCTTAAAATGATATTCAAAATAGTTTTCCAAAGTTACACAGATTAGTGAAATTGTCAGTACTATACTGGATGTCTTGACTTCAAGGCCAGTTCCATTTTTCCGAGACCACGTTCTGTTCAGAGATCCTGCTGTATTTCTCCTCAAGAAGAAAACATAAGGTCAAAAGGCATTTTGCCTTTGAATAACCAGATATCAGAAAGTTGAATCATGATGCCTGGATATAACAGGTGGGCTCAGGGGGCCAATCCTCCAGTCCTATCCCCATCCCATCTTCTCTTCTGTTTTAGCATCTGATGGCATTGACAATCTCTCCCTGAGGCTGGGAATAAAAAAGGTCCTTGTTCTCATGGAGCTTCCCTTTAGGGAACTCTGTCTTGAGGAAGAAGATGGGGATGTCCTTCCCTAGAGTGGGTGCAAATGCTGCTAGACTTTCAGTTTTCAAGATCCTATGCCTGCTCTTCCCTTGGCCATATTTTCTGCTTTGTAATCTGCAATGTCCATGGCATTTGCATTTGAAAAAATACTTGTAAGAAAGAGTGTTAGAGATAGAATCTGGAAGATTTATAAACCTCTTTCTGGACTGCTGCTTCTGCCAACTTCTCTTAACTCTTTTGGCTGGTGTAGCCATTTGACTTTTCTGCTGGGCAGGTAGTAGTAATTTGGGGGGTCTCTAATTAGATTCCAACAGTTCAATTCCCTGGTTCATTTATCCTGAGCCACTTTCAAATTGAATTAGTTTTTTCTCACCTCCAACCCATGCGGGAGCGGATCCTGGGGAATTACACAGAAATAACAGCCTTCTTCCCCCTTCCCTGACTCTGACTCATTAGCCTGCCCTTTTGTGCCTCTCGTCCATTATGCCTTCACAACCACATGCTCTGCGCCTTCTGCTTAAGCTGCCTGAGCTCGTTTCCTTCATGAACCATCGTGATGTACAACACGTACAGGCCCAGGGCCAGATGAATGGTTTTCCATTAAAAGTACATCGTGCCATCTGGGGCACCTGGGAAGATAATGCCACAAAGACACCCCCATCTTTCAAACACTCGGAAGGGAAGATTTGTACCGCTCTGTCTAGCCCGCCTCTACAGCTGCAACAGAACGTGCCGCTCCTTAGTTCTAAAACCTGCATCTTCCTCTCCAATCCTTATTTTCTGCAGTATCTCAGCACACCAAGTAGCCTGGGGTGGGCGGTCTTAAAATGGGATTCTATACGCACCAGAGGGTAAAACAAATGACAATGCAAACTGTCTGCACAGATAAAAGGATTTCCCTCAATTAAAGCAATCAGGTGAAATACTTGTCTCTAAAAAGGTCTCAAAGAATAAGAGCAATGCTTAAAAAGAGCAGGGCCCTTCACTGGGCCACAAAATTAGTGCTTTCTTATTTCAGCACGGTAGTTATTTCTTCTGTGGTTGAAAGCGATTGGTATAGAGCAATCTCAGTTGCTACATAAGCCTTCTCAACCAATTTCTTTTGTGTATGTGCATGCGTGCACCTCTATTTCTTTTAAAAGCCGTTAAGACAATGCGGTTGCCTTAAAAAAAAAAAAAAAAACCTCTTCATTAGTATTCTGCATAAGGTGCAGTCTTCATTGCAGTAGATACACAAAATCTATCTTCACTTTCACCACCTGTCACCTGAGAATTTTAGAATGATCTAGCTTTGAGATTGCAGGAAGCAGCCTTTCTGATTCTCATCTTTCCTTGCCGCCTACCCCCCCCCCCCTTTTGTCACTGGCACGGCATCTACAGTGAATCCCTGGTCCATTTTTATTCCTTTGTCAAATGCTTTTATTCACGGGAAACTGAAGGAACATGTTTACTAGGGATAGAAATAGAAACACAATAAAAACCGGTTTGATAGATGATCTAGCCTATTCTCCACACTTCCCTGTTGTTTTATTGATTTACAGAACACAAAGACTAATCCGAATTTACATTGCTTGTATTTCCCCTGATCTCGAAGGAGTTGTTCCCCTTTGCCCAGATTAACCAAGCCAATTTTTTTTCTTCATATTCAGTAGCCTCTGTGACAGTCAAATAGCCTGTCAACTAATCAATGTATGCTGCAAAAACTAATTTTTACTTTAAACAAACATCCTAACATTGTGTTGACACAATTAAATAATTTTCTGCGTTATACCGTATATCTAACACACACCCTAGGGAGCAGGTAAGAGCTCCAGCTGAAATCACACGCACGTGCTCCTGCATCAAATTAAATATTTTCCCCTTAATCCTACCACCAGCAGCTGTTAGGTACTGTGGCTTATTGCATATGGCCTGCATAATGAGACCGATCCAGGCGGTTCCGGCGTCTCCCCCTGAATGCTGAGCAGCTCTCTTTTCCCCAAGGACGTTAAGAGTTACTGCTATTGAAAGTTCTCATGCCAATGAAGAGCCTCAGCATACATGTTTGAAGACGAGGGAAGAAAGCATTTAAAGCCAGAGTTTCTACCTTGATTAAAATAAAAGGGATTGGCACTCTGCAAGGACTTGAAACTGGCGAACTCCCCAGAGTTATGGCAGGATGGAGAGGGAGAAAGGGAGATGAGACAAGAAAGGAAACCTCGGCTCCCTTCGAAACCTGTCAAAAAATTAGGTCAACATGATTTTGTGTTTTAATGAAATAACTTAGGGGTAAGCCTGAGACTTGGAGGCCGCTAATACTTTTATGCTAGAGTGGGTTGTCATGCTTGACGTAATGTCTGGCTCTGTCTAAGAAGTATGGGAGCTAATGTTCTCCATGGCTAATCGGCCTTTAGCTGCTCCCATCCTTTTACATTTTCAGAAGCTGGAGCATCAATATGGATGTTCCCACCTCTAACAGCATAAACACGGTGCAGCCTGCTCATCATCATTTCAATTGTCAAAACAGATGAAAGGATTTCTGATACTCCAATTAAACTAACCTGGAAAAATCATTTTAAAATATGCTCCGTAAAATAACCTGAATGTTAAAACACCAGAGCCCTCCAACCGTTTCCTCCGGCTACATCATTAGCATTCCTCCCCCGACCCCACCCCTTAGTCCTTATCTGATTTGATTACTTTTAGAATGAATTTGGTTTTGAACATGAAAGCTGAGGAAGCTAAATTGGAAGAATAATGGCTTGGCATTTTTGTGTCATTTGGTTGAAATTGCAGGTGTGGGAGTCAGGCCTGCTCCTCCAACAACTCCTGCTTGGCTATTTCCCCTTTAATTTTCCGAATGCGAAATGGATTGCCAGCTCCAAATTACACCACACTTAAGGGACTTGCAAAGAATGCTTGTGATTTAGGATCTGACATTATTGCCTTGATGAAAAATTATGCAGACACACTCATAGCCCTACAAGAAAACTACTTCTTGTAAAACAAGAGTATTTGACAAACATCAGGAAGCTGAAGATGATAAAACACATTCTGAGCTGCTTTTGTTACTAATCAAAAGGGGTACTGTGTTAATGGCAGCCCATTGTGCTGAAGGGAGTCCGTACAAGAGGATGGGCAACAGAGGATCATGGTATTTGGAAAGAGTGGTAACTGTGGTCTGGATGGTGGTAATAAAATTCTCTCATTTGAAGCCACATGGATTAAGGCGTAGTTTCTGAATACCAGGATTGTAATTACCTTCAAGTACTCAAAGTAACTTATATTATAATCAACAGTATTTCTATGTAGAAGGGGCATCTTTAACAAATGGGTGATATTTATCTTTAATTATCAGTCATACTTGCTTAAAATATGTACATATCCTAATTCCAAGGTTTTTGGTTTTTCACTCTGGCTTTGGCTCATCTTTTTAAATATTAATTTGTATCTGTAAAACTGATACACTAGGACATGTTATATTTTATATAACATTTATTTTATATAACATTCATTTTGCTATTTCAGTAGCAAATATGAGATTAATATTTCACAAGTTTCAAAGTAGTCACTGAAACCTGGGCAATCTCCTTAAGCAGCTGTGCTCACCCTGCCGGACCTCATGTATGTGAAACATATCAAAGAGGTGGGCAGGGAAATTAGGAAAGTGTAGTTTGATTTCCAAATACAGCCAAGAATATGGTCTCAGTGCATATGCCACGTACACGTGAAAAGAGTGTGTATTCTGCTCTATTTAGGTAGAGTCTTCCATGAACAGCATTAAGTCAAGTTGTCTGATAGTATTTCTCAGGTCTCCTAAGTCCTTGGTGATTATGGATCTACCTTGTACAACCAGTTACATGAAGAATTTAAGGGGGGTGTCTCTAAGTACAATTGTGGGATTTGTCTATTTTCTGTTCTATCGGTTTTTGCTTCATATATTTCAAGCTCTCAAAGATTAGATGCGTATATATTTAGGGTTGTTATGTCTTCTTAGCGAAGTGGCTCTTTTCTTACCATGTAATGCATATCTTTATCCTTAATGATTCTCTTCCTTCTGAAATCTGCATTTCCTCACATTAATATAGATAAGGCAGTTTTGTTTTCATTAGCGTTTACCTTTACTTTCACTATGTAATTAATGTGCATTTTTGTACATAGAATATAGTTTGGTCTTTTTTTTTAATCCAGCCTGATAATTGGTCTACTTTTGTTTGGTTCATTTAGATCATTTACATTCATGTCTTCTTTTGAGTTGCCTGAATATTTTTTAGTGTTCCATTTTAATTCATCCATTAGCTTTTTGACAAGATCTTTTTGTGTTAAGTTTTAATTATTCCTCCAAAGATTATAATGTACATATTAACTTGCTAGTCTACTGATAATTAACATTTTACTACTTCACATATAATTGAACCCTTCCACCTCAGTTAATGTTATTTTTTTCAAGTTACACATACTGTAAAGAATGTAATGGAAGGAAAGTATTATCTGTACACATGTATTGACCATTTCTGTTGCTCTTCCTTTATTCCTAAATTTCCAAAGTTTCCCATTACTATCATTTCTTTTCAGCTGAAAAACTTGCTTTAACATTTCTTTTATGGCAGGTTTTCTGGTGACAAATTCTCTTAGCATTTCTTCATCTGAGAATGTTTTTATTTCACCTCCATTCCTGAAGGATATTTTCACTGAATACAGAATTCTGGATTAACACGTGTGTGTACACGCGTGTGTGTAGCTCCTAGCACTTAAAAGCAGTTAAAGTGGTTTCTGCTTCTAGCCCTCATGATTTCTGATTTAAAAAATCTGCTGCTTTTATAGCATTGCTTCTCTATGGGTAATGTGTCATTTTTCTCTGGCGATTTTCAAGATTTTTTTGTCTTTAGTTTTCCTCAGTTTGATTATTATGTGTCTGAGAATGATTTTCTCTGAGTGTATCCAATTTGGGATTCACTGAGCTTCTCAAATATGTAAGTTTGTACCAGAAATTTACTCTCATAAAATTCAGGAAACGTTTTTTTGTATGATGCTTGCAAATTTTTCTCTGGGATTGTGCTTTTATAAATGCAAAATAAGTTAAAATATATCGTGTGTGGTGGCTTATATCTGTAATCCTAGCACTCTGGGAGGCCAGGGTAGGAGGATCACTTGAGCTCAGGAGTTCCAGTAAAAGCAAGATGCTGTCTCTGCTAAAAATAGCCCAGCATTCTGGCTGACACTTGTAGTACCAGCTACTTAGGAGGATGAGGCATTAAGATCCTCCTTAAGAGGAGGAACCAAGGAGTTTGAGGTTGCTGTGAGCTAGGCTGTGCTAGGCTGTGATCCCACAGTACTCTAGCCTGGACAATAGCATGAGACTCTATCTCAAAAATAAAAGAAGTTATAATAAAGTACAAATGAGCATGCAATAGATTTAATATCATATAAACAGATAATAGCTATTGAGCACACAATATTGCATCAAAGGGAAGGGAATTCCATTAAATTGGAGGAAATGGTGACATCTAATTGAGTTAGAAGTAAGTTATGTCAGGAAATTTAAGGAAAACTACACAAGTTGATTAAGACACCATGAAGTAACAAAACAAGTAAGAATGAGAATACTGAACATTTATTCTTCGTACCACAAAAGTGACATCAGTAAAGAATGCAGATGAGGATTGACCAAAAGGTACAGCTGGGTCTGAAGTGCAAATGTGCTGCTCTTGATAACTTATATCTGGTAGGGTAATGAAATCATATTGTAAAGGAAAAATCAAATGAAATAAATAGTAGTTATATGTGGCACCATACATGGTTTAGATATTCTACTTTAGAGGAAGGACTGGAGAGGACTTGGGGTGGAATTACGTAACAAGAAGGAATGAGATTACATGAGAAAGTTTAAGGAGTGTGTGTGTGTGTGTGTGTGTGTGTCTAAGGGTTGACTGAGGTTGTGTGCTTAAGAGTCTCAGAGTGCGAATGTCCAGTATTCCCCATATTTCCCACTTAATTTTGTCCTAAAGAATGTAAATTAATAAACTGAATGTTTTGGATCCATCGTAATTCATGAACTGCCTAATGAAATGGCTACAAGGAAGAAAACCCTCAGGTGGGTAATTCAACAACAGATGTTGTTAATTGAGCTCTTCCTATGTTCTAGGCTGTAGGCCAGGAGCAATACAGTTTTTCTAACAATTATGTGAGATATGTGTTGCTATTATCCATTTTAGATGAGGAGACTGGAACATGGAATGTGGCTAATATACCCTTCACACTTCGCCTACAAGGTGGTGGAGACAGGTCTGAGCCTAAAAGTCTGACTCCAGAACCTGTGCTCCTTGTCACTAGGTAATATTGCCTTTACAGCTACTATGGATTTCCTAATCAGGAGAAGAAAATTTGTAATACATTTCTGATATTAAATTTAAAATATCGGCATGGATAAAAATATTCATGATGGGGGACTTTAATTATATTAGAATGTATTGGATGTCTCCATTAAGTAAAAGCATATCATGTCATGAGCCTTGTACTTGATTGCTGACAAATGTTATCTCCCATGAAATAAAGAAATGTGGAGAGAACTTCTTTTCTGAATCTAAATTGGTTGATTAAGTGAAAGTATAGAGATCTTGGGAGAAATAAACCAGTGCAACTTAGAATTTATGATCTCAAAAGTGAAGGCTAGGTACAGACAGTTATCTATACCAGATTCTATTAAGACAGCCTTCAAAATGTCCAGAAAAAATACTAAGATATATTCATAAGTCCTCAAATGAATGTTGGGTCAATAAAGTAAGATGATTTTTAAGAATCTACAAAAATCTATATTTTAAAGAAGGAAAACAGAAGTACCAGGGTGGGGGATGGAGAATAAGTCACTCTAATTCTGATTTTAAAAGGAACAAAGAATGTGGAAGATTAAAAAGTGGTAAAGATACAAATAATCAGAATAAAGGAGATAAAAATCAAAATGATCAGAGGTTGACAAAAGTTTAAAAGAAAAGAAAAAGAAAAAGAAAACACAACATGGGAAGATGAATTTACCTCTGGGTCCCAATGGTATAAAATTAATGATTGAATGAAAGAGGAACTTATCTACTGATGTTGTTTGTTTTGTCTTCTCTGACAAGAAGAATGACATAAAAAAGAAGAAGGAGGAAGGCGAACTCCAAAATATAAAGAGATTATATATATTATATTATATAATTATATATTATAATAATTATATATAATTATAATTATAATATAATATAATATATATAAAAAATATATATATATTTTTAAGACAGTCTTACTTTTTTGCCCTTGGTAGAATGCCATGGTGTCAAGGCTCACTGCTAACTCAAACTCTTAGGCTTGAGCAATTCTCTTGTCTCAGCCTCCCAAGTAGCTGGGACTATATGCACCTGCCAGAAAGTCTGGCTATTTTTAGGGATGGGGGTCTCACTGTGGCTCAGGCTGGTCTTGAACTTGTGAGCTCAGGTAATCCACTCACCTCGGCCTCCCAGAGTGACAGGATTCTAGTGAGATGAAGAGATTATAATTATATACTTTTTTTTTTTTTATTAAATCATAGCTGTGTACATCAATATGATCATGGGGCACCATACACTTGGTTCATAGACCATTTGACACATTTTCATCACATTAGTTGACATAGCCCTCCTGGCATTTTCTTAGTTACTTTGCTAAGACATTTACATTCCACATTTACCAAGCCTCACATATACCCTTGTAAGATGCACCACAGGTGTGATCCTTTCAATGCCCCTCCCTCTACCCACCTCCCCCCTCCCTCCCCCCCTTTCCCCTTCCCCCTATACTTAGGTTGTAACTGGGTTATAGCTTTCATGTGAAGGTCCTAAATTAGTTTCATAGTAGGGGTGAGTACATTGGATACTTTTTCTTCCATTCTCGAGATACTTTACTGAGAAGAATTATGTTCCAGCTCCATCCATGTAAACATGAAAGAGGTAAAGTCTCCCTCTTTCTTCAAGGCTGCATAGTATTCCATGGTATACATATACCACAATTTATTAATCCATTCGTGGATGGATGGGAATTTGGGTATTTTCCATGACTTAGCAATTATGAATAGGGCTGCAATAAACATTCTGGTACAAATATCTTTGTTATGATGTGATTTTTGGTCTTCTGGGTATATGCCCAGCAGAGGAATTACAGGATTGAATGGCAGATCTATTTTTAGATCTCTAAGTGTTCTCCATATATCTTTCCAAAAGGAAAGTATTAATTTGCATTCCCAACAGCAGTGCAAAAGTGTTCCCTTTTCTCCACATCCACGCCAACGTCTCTGGTCTTGGGGTTTTGTGATATAGGCTAGTCTCACTGGAGTTAGATGATATCTCAAAGTAGTTTTGATTTGCATTTCTCTGATGATTAAAGATGATGAGCATTTTTTCATATGTCTGAAGGCCGCGCGCCTGTCTTCTTCAGAGAAGTTTTTCTTAAAGTCCCTTGCCCAGCCTGTGAAGGGATCACTTGTTCTTTTCTTGCTAATGCGTTTGAGTTCTCTATGGATTCCGGTTATTAAACCTTTGTCAGAGACATAACCTGTTAATATCTTCTCCCATTCTGTGGGCTGTTTGCTTCCTTTACTTACTGTGTTCTTGGCTGTGCAGAAGATTTTTAGTTTGATCAAGTCCCAGTAATGCATTTTTGAAGCTGCTTCAGTTGCCCGGGGGGAGTCCTTCTCATAAAAAACTCGCCCAACGCAATTTCTTCAAGGGTTTTCCCTGTACTCTCTTCTAGTATTTTTATAGTTTCATGTCTTAAGTTTAAATCTTTAATCCAGTAAGAGTCTGTCTTGGTTAATGGTGAAAGGTGTGGGTCCACTTTCAGTCTTCTACAGGTTGCCAGCCAGTTCACCCAGCACCATTTGTTAAATAAGGAATCTTTTCCCCACTGAATGTTTTTAATTGGCTTGTCAAAGATTAAATAATGGTAAGTAGCTGGATTCATCTCTTGGTTCTCTATTCTGTTCCAGACATCTACTTCACTGTTTTTGTGCTAATACCATGCTGTTTTGATCACTATCGATTTGTAGCATAGTCTGAGGTGTGGTAGAGTAATTCCTCCTGCTTTGTTTTTATTTTTGAGTAATATCTTGGCTATTTGAGGTTTTTTCTGATTCCATATAAAATGAAGTATTCTTTTTTCAAGATCTTTAAAGTATGATGGTGGAACTTTAATAGGGATTGCATTGAAGTTATATATTGCTTTGGGTAGTATGGACATTTTAACAATGTTGATTCTTCCCAGCCATGAGCATGGTATGTTTTTCCATTTATTAACATTCTCGGCTATCTCTTTTCTTAGAGTTTCATAGTTCTCTTTATATAGGTCTTTCACATCCTTTGTTAGATAAACTCCCAAATATTTCATCTTCTTTGGCATTACTGTGAATGGGATAGAGTCCTTAACTGTTTTTTCAGTTTGACTATTGTTGGTATACATAAAGGCTACCGATTTATGAATGTTGATTTTGTAACCTGAGATGTTGCTGTATTCCTTGATCACTTCTAAGAGTTTTGTAGTAGAGTCCCTAGTGTTTTCCAGATATACAATCATATCACCTGCAAAGAGTGAAAGTTTGATCTCTTCTGACCCTATGTGGATACCCTTGATCGCCTTTTATTCCCTAATTGCGGTGGCTAAAACTTCCATTACAATGTTAAAAAGCAATGGAGACAATGGGCAGCCTTGTCTGGTTCCTGATCTAAGTGGAAATGATTCCAATTTAACTCCGTTCAATATGATATTGGCTGTGGGTTTGCTGTAGATGGCCTCTATCAGGTTAAGAAATGTCCCTTCTATACCAATTTTCTTAAGTGTTCTGATCATGAAGGGATGTTGGATGTTATCAAAAGCTTTTTCTGCATCAATTGAGAGAATCATATGGTCTTTGTTTTTTACTTTGTTTATGTGCTGAATTACATTTATAGATTTATGTATATTAAACCAGCCTTGAGACCCTGGGATAAAGCCAACTTGATCATGATGTATAATTTGTTTGATGTTTTGCTGGATTCTGTTTGTTAGGATCTTGTTGAATATTTTTGCATCTATATTCATTAGTGATATTGGTCTGTAGTTTTCTTTTCTTGTTGGGTCTTTTCCTGGTTTGGGGATCAGGGTGATGTTTGCTTCATAAAACGTGTTGGGTAGTCTTCTTTCTTTTTCTACCTTTTGGAACAGGTTGAGTAGTATAGGTACTAATTCCTCTTTAAAGGTTTGGTAGAATTCTGATGTGAAACCATCTGGTCCCGGGCTCTTCTTTCTGGGGAGGTTTTGTATGGTTGATGTTATTTCCGAACTTGATATGGGCTTTTTCAACATTTCCACTTGATTCTGGTTAAGCCTTGGAAGGTGATGGGCTTCCAAGTATCAGTCCATTTCCTTCAGATTTTCATATTTCTGACAGTAAAGTTTCTTGTAATATTCATTAAGGATTTTTTGGATTTCTGAGGAGTCTGTTGTTATTTCGTCTTTGTTGTTTCTGATTGATGAGATTAGAGATTTTACTCTTTTTTTCCTGATTAGGTTGGCCAATGTTTTATCTATTTTGTTGACCTTTTCAAAAAACCAGCTTTTTGATTTATTGATCTGTTGTATTATTCTTTTGTTTTCAATTTCATTTAATTCTGCTCTGATTTTGGTTATTTCTTTTCTTCTACTGGGTTTGGGGTTGGAATGTTCTTCCTTTTCCAGTCGCTTGAGATGTCCCATTAAGTTGCTAAGTTCCTCTCTTTCCGTTCTCCTGAGGAAGGCTTGCAGTGCTATAAATTTCCCTGTTAGAACTGCCTTTGCGGTGTCCCAGAGGTTCTGATAGTTCATGTCTTCATTGCCAATTTTTTGGAACAAAACAACAATTTCCTTCTTGATCTCATCTCTGACCCAGCTATCATTCAGCATGAGGTTATTTAACTTCCATGTTTTTGTATGACTATGCAGATTCCTGTTGTTACTCAGCTCAAGTTTTATTCCATGATGGTCTGAGAAGATGCATGGAATAACTTCTATTCCTTTAAATTTACTGAGGTTAGACTTGTGACCTAAGATGTGATCGATTTTGGAGTAAGTTCCGTGGGCTGATGAGAAGTACGTGTATTCAGTTTTGTTAGGATGAAATGTTCTATAGATGTCTGCTAAATCTAAATGCTGGATGGTTAGATTTAAATCTAAAATTTCTTTACTCAGCTTTTTGTTGGAGGATCGATCCATCACTGCCAAAGGAGTGTTAAAATCTCCGACTATTATGGAGCTGTAGGAAATCAAGTTGCTCATGTCTGTTAGAGTCTCAGTTCTCTGAGTCGGCCCTGCCCTGTAAGTTTCCTGGGTCTGTGAGCCACCTCAGGTAAATCCTATACTCAGGGGTGGCCTCCTCTAGATGCCCAGGGTGGCAGGGGGTGTGGCTTCAGCCGCCTCAGGGAACTGCCGCTCTGATGTGGTTCTCCCCCAGCCTCACTGCTATGTCCCAGAGTCAGGACTGACAAGCCACAGTTCGGGCACTGTCCACACCCCGACAAATCCCGCAAAAATCTGGACTCCTGGGGGACAGGCCTCCAGATCCCAGAGTGAGGGTGGGGTGGGGCGCCTGCAGCGAGCACACTCAGTTCCTCCCAATCTTCAGCTCCACCGCACCGCAGTAGCCCAAGCCTCCAGGTTTCAGAGTGAGGGCAGGGTGGGGGGAGCGGTGGGAGCCCAGGGCTGCCTGCAGTGAACACACTCAGTTCCACTTAGTTCATTGCCCGGCCGCCCAGTAGGTGCTCAGGTCTCCAGATCACAGAGTGAGGGTGGGGGGAGTGCCGGGACCCCAGACCCCAGAGTCTCTCACCCGGCTGCAGCGCTGCAGCTCAAGCCTTCAGGCTTCAGAGTGAGGGCGGAGTGGGGGGAGCAGCTGGAGCTCAGAGCCGCTGGCAGCGAATAGACTCAGTTTGACCCAGTTCCTTGCCCGGCCACACGGCAGGCGCTCTGGTCTCCAGACCATAGAGCGAGGGTAGGGGTAGCGCCGGGAGCCCAGAGCCATGGGCAATGAGCACACTCAGCTCCCTCCCGGTCTCTCGCCCGGCCGCAGTGCCGCAGCTCGAGCCTTCAGGCTTCAGAGTGAGGGCGGAGTGGGGGGAGCAGCTAGAGCCCAGAGCCTCCGGCAGCAAACAGACTCAGTTTCTTCCCAGTTCCTTGCCCGGCCACACGGCAGACGCTCAGTCTCCAGACCAGAGAGCGAGGGCAGGGGGAGCGCCGGGAGCCCAGAGCTGGGAGCCCAGAGCCGCGGTAGCCAGGTCACACAGTTCCGCTCAGTTTTATGCCTGGTTGTATTGTTGCCCAAGGAGGGCTGCTGCATCACGCCTCAGGGAAGCGCTGCCCTGGTGAGGGTCGCCCTCTGCTGACTGTCCTCACCTCTCTCCCGTGCCCCAGAATCAGCGCTGACCAGTCACAGCTTGGGGACTGTCCTCTCCCCTCTAGAAGTCACCCAAGAATCCGAACTCCTGGGGGACAGGCTTTTAGACCTCAGAGAGAGTGGAGGGAAGTGCTGGGAGCTCAGAGTTGCCGGCAAAGGATATTTACAGTTTTACACAGTTTTATGTCTGGCAGGAGAACACCTAGGCACCCTAGTAAGGGAGGTAGGTCCAGATTTTAGTAGGTTTCTCCCATGAAGTGTAGTGGGAGGGCCTTTGATTTCTGCCCGTTTGTTTGTGGGGTTCTTAAGCCAATCAGGTAGGGGAGGGGGGACTCCCGTCCACTTGGTGGTGGGTTTTGTACCTTTTGTTTGTGTCCTTGTGGTCGCAGCTCTCCTCAGCGGGGTTGATGTGCGTTCTTCAACTTTCTCGCTTGGTGCTGCTTGAATCCATCAGGTTACTTGCTAAATTTTCATCCCTTAACTCTCCTTTAGGACGGGAGCCTCTGTGGAAAGCTGGCTTCAGTTCGCCATCTTATCTCCGCCCCCTATAATTATACACTTAATAAAAATGCATTGTGCTATGTGTTTTACTTTTCTGTTTTTTTATTATTCTATTTAGTCTCTCATGTACTTTTACAAAAGCCTGTGAGTTGACAATTATTACCCACATTTTGCAGATTAGAAACTGAGGACTGAGGCTTATGTAACACGTCCCATTGCATCACCCTCAGTGAGAAATGCAGTGAGTGAATACTGATGACGCCAGAGTGAGCATTGGCCATGGTGCCAACATTGGATCTACTCAGATATCTGCTCAAGGTGAATTCAAGCTAGCAATTTATATGTAACCACTGATAATAGAACAATTTTCAGAGGCTTGAAGATGAGGAAGTTTTAAAAAGTTTTCAAGTTTTAAAAGGCAAAGAAGAGCAGAAAGAAAAGTATGCAAACACTCCAGAGAATTTGTCTTTAGTCTTACACAAGCTAAAAAAAAAAAAGTATTATTATGAAGATGTTAGGTACAGAGTTAAAAGAATCATAGGGAGCCAGCATGAATTTGCCATTATATCAGAAAAATTATATCAGATAAACCTAATTTCTTTTTTAGATAGACTTATTAGGCTGCAAAATTGGAGAATTGATTTCAAGTAAGATATTCTTCAGCAGCAGGGCAATGGGTCAGATCTTCCATACTATTCCTTGAAACAAAAAGGAGAAATATAGAGAAAATATAAGCACTATGGAAAGCCTCCTAACTGGTATGGCAGATGCACCAAGGGGGTGCTAGGGAATCAATTAATTTCAGCCCTGGAGAGCCATTTCATATGCATTTGTCATGACTTCTGTTTTTGATCTTTGATTAGGTAAATCTAGGAAGCTGAAAGATATAACAAATATGTTAGATGATTGAGTCAAGATCTAAAATAATAACATTTGCTTACTGAGGGCCTATGATTTATAAAGTGGTGTTCCAGGAACTGGATATTAGAGATAATGTATGAATCTTCCAATTACCCAACCTCTTCGCAGAATTTGACAGAGGATAGTGGTAATCCCTTCCAGATGTCACTCTCTCTTGGTTCCCCTTTGATCTGTCCCACTGCTCTCTTTTTCTTGGTCTCTGTTGCTGTTTCTCCTGAATATTGGAGGTCCCAGCGTCACTTTTCTTTATTCTTATTCTCTAGGAAATTTACCAACTCTCATGACTTCATATACATCTATTCTTTGAGTTTCTAAATTTGTATCTCCAGCCTAGACTTTTCTTTCTCCAGAACTCCTGGCACATGTTTTCTATTTTCTACTTGACATCATCATTTCATTGTCTAACAGGCATTCCAACTTAATACATCAAAACAGAACTTGGGAGGCCAAGCTTCCACTCTTCCACTTATTATCAAATTTCTTCTCCTGCAGTATTTCCTAAGTCAGTAAATAGTATCTCCATTCTTCTAATTGTCTCTCCAAAGATAATTCCTAAACAATTGACATTTTATCTCCTATTAACAAAGAAAAAACAAACTCAGAAAGGAAGCGTCTTTGTCAAGATGTCTCAACTGGTACTAAGCATCGTCAGAGTCAAACCTAGGCTCTCAACAGATGGTCACTGTTTCCAGATGTTCCTAGTCCCAAATAAAGTTATATCAAACTTTTGTGCTTAGGCTAACAAAATAAAAATTTTAAAAAGATCTGTGAATATAATTTAGGAAAACATAAGCTTATAGCATCAACCCATGGTAAAGGACTTGGTTTAATCTCAATGTCCTTCTATAGGAGGTAGCTGTGAACATGGGACACTTTAATGCTGGGCTGTGTTTTTAAAAAGTAGTCCCTTATTGATGGAATTTTCAATGTACTATATGCCATACTTATAAAAACAAACTTGCCATATTTTGTTTTATTCTGAGGACAACATAATTAGAAAGAGATGGCAGAAGTCATTCAGTGAGAAGGCACCAAGATGAGAAGGCACCAAGTTATCCAAGTAATAACTAAAAAGGAATTCATAAAAGAACTGGGGCTATTTGGCCTGGAGAGATATTTGACCTAGCCAATTTTTATCTCTACTTATTCTGTTCAATAAACACTTAATGAAACCCTACTACGTGTCAGTTGAACACTATAATAAACCCCAGAGGTACAAAGATTGAAAAGCACGGTCCTTGCTTTTCATTATCAAAAAACAGTTGTAGAAGATACAGAGGGATAGAAAGATTTGTCCTTTAGATTGAACCCAAATCTAATGGAATTACTCAAGGATGAAATGAGCTAGCCTTTCACCATTGCTAAAGATATTTAAGCACATGCTGGAAGTCTATCTGGTCTAGGAGGAAAGCTGTGGAGTCAAATGAACGATCATATACGTGACTGAACTGCACGACCTTTAAGCACTTCCAACCCTGAGATGCTATAATTCTTTCATCTATGCTATCCCTGTCACTTAGAACTGTAAATAGTTGAGACATACTGCAAAAAAATTTACAAAGGACATGTAAATCATTCACTTGCTTACATAAGACTTGCCCTTCCTATTTTAACTCATTTCACTTAGTGTGTCTTTTCCTTGTCTCAGAGGAAATTATAGGGAACATAAGCCAAAACTGGTCTACCTGTCAAAGATGTGAATCTAAGGGGAGTTAAATTTATGAATGTCCATGTATGTTCACTTTTGATGCCCCAATTGCATCACCCAGAAGCAAATACAAGGCAGATAGATGAGGGTTAAACAGGCATATGTGGCATTAAACTATGGATGAGTGTAATTTTGACATTTAATTCTGTGTCACTGAAAGATGGCTTTGCTCAAATCAAAGCAATAGAGCTCTCTTCAGGATCACGGCCATCTCTAGCGTCCTCATCATCTCAGCAGTGGCTGGGTCCATTCCTTTCTTTGAAATTTACAAACCAAGACATCTCTGTAAGTTGATTTGATCAGGTAGGAAAAGAAAGCCTAACAGTGAACTGACACAAGTTTTGGAAACAGTGAGGCAGAATTTGATCAGCTCCCATGGTTTCTTAAGAACAAAGAAAAATGCCCAGATTTAAAGTTTTGTGAAAAATGGGAAAGGCAAGAAGAGAAGGGCCAGGGAACTGATAATTCAAGGTGGTACATCTTGAACCCTTTTGAATACAATCATTCTAATTAGTCACATATATAATTCAGATCCTACCATGTGTTATTCCACAAGGCATGTTACCATGGCTGCGTTACTATTTATTTATTTTTATAGAGACAGAGTCTCACTTTATGGCCCTCGGTAGAGTGCCATGGCCTCACACAGCTCACAGCAACCTCCAACTCCTGGGCTTAGGCGATTCTCTTGCCTCAGCCTCCCAAGTAGCTGGGACTACAGGCCCAGCTACTACGGCCCGCCACAATGCCCAGCTATTTTTTTGTTGCAGTTTGGCCGGGGCCGGGTTTGAACCTGCCACCCTCGGTATATGGGGCCGGCGCCCTACCTGCTGAGCCACAGGTGCTGCCTTGCATTACTATTTAAATGGTCTCTAGGCTGAGGGAGATGATGGCGCTGCAGTATACATCACACCAAGCTATTAGGACAATGATTTATAATTGGCCAATGGCCAAGCACAAACACAGATGCATTATTGAGCAACTTCTATACGCCAATACATGCAGTTTCTTATAATCCTAAAAGCAAATCTTGGAAATTGTGTTGCTTCTGTAGTCTTATACACAAAAACACGTAATCTTAAAGAGCATGCCAAGCTTAGTTCTGATTCTAAGTCTGCTGCTCATTCCCCAAAGTCCAGGATGGCAAATTATGACATAGATTGAGAGTCAATTTAATTTTGCTACTAATCTGATTGAGTACTTTACTGCTCCTGAGACAAAGGCAAATAGGGCTGGCCATGTTTCTGCAAAGATAATGAAATAAAACATTCAGCCAACAGGTCAAACTGCCTGTCCTTTGGAGGGATTTTGAGGGCCCAGTGCCTTGTCTTCCCTCCGAGCATTCTGAATTCCAGCCTGTAGACTAACATGACAATTCCTGTAGTGGGGCTGGAGGACAGGGGCCATTGGCCAGTTTGGGCTGGGGAGGCACGTAGTGCCCATAAACTGAGAGCTCCTTAGGATAAAATGGGGCTTGATTTAGGCTAACATGACAGAGAGGGATGGTAGTGTACCTCTCAGGGCTCAGTGAAAAATGACAATATGGGGGTGCTTGTACAAAATGCAGGAAAGTATGCCACTAAAAGCAGTAAATATAAAGCCTTTTCCTTTCTCCTGTGGTCTATCTCTCATCTTATCAGGTTTTGGGGGGAGGGTTTGATTTGCTACTTAATGTTCTAAGTTTAAAAAGAAATAAAATCTTTAGTGTGAATTTTACCCATTTATCTTTATCTCGTGTAATGCCAGTTATAAATGCAAATATAAGAGCATTTAACTCATGGGGAGAACCACTGAAATTACACACTTTGTATCACTACACACCTATGTATTTTGTTTTTGCCAAAACAGTGAAAATGCTACACAAAACTAGCTCAATTTTTTTTTTTTTTTTTTTTGTAGAGACAGAGTCTCACTGTATCACCTTCGGGTAGGGTGCCATGATGTCACATGGCTCACAGCAACCTCTAACTCTTGGGCTTACGCGATTCTCTTGCCTCAGCCTCCCGAGCAGCTGGGACTACAGGTGCCCGCCAGAACGCCCGGCTAGTTTTTTGTTGCAGTTTGGCCGGGGCCGGGTTTGAACCCGCCACCCTCGGCATATGGGGCCGGCGCCCTACTCACTGAGCCACAGGTGCCGCCCAGCTCAATTGTTTTTATTTTACTTCCTACTTTTCCCTACTGATGATGAGTAAGGAAGAACTAAAAGCAAAAAAAAAAAAAAAAAAAAAATTGTTTTATAAAGGAACTGTCATTTTTCCCTCTCCTCCTAAGTCATCATTTTTGGTGTAAATTGTTGGCGAGCATTGAGAAGCCGAGTAGCGAAGGGTGTGGTGTGTTTCCTTGATCATTTGTGTTTCTCTAAAGGCAGTTATAAAGCAAGTTCTGGTTCTAACAGAAAGTATGGCTATCAGCACCCACACTTAACTCAGTTGCAGAGTTAACACTCTTACTTGGACTTGCCATGATGCTCATGAACTCCCAGGCACTGTGGGTCGACTAGATTTTGTACCCAAGAGGCTTCACGAAGGCACGCGCCAATGCAGGTAGCAAAGACTAGAGCGCAAACTCATGTTGTGTGTGTCTCTTCTGCCCGTGTGCACGCTCCATTATTTCATGGACCTTCCCTTGCACCCTTTCAGAGTTAATAAAATCATTAGACATTCCAGACAACAGAACAATAGAGTATTAAACTGAGCGCGAGGCCCTGGGACTGTACGGGTTGTACCCCCATGAAGCTGGCCTGCCTTACTGACAGATCTGAAAAGAAGCTGGGACTTCTACCATCTGCCAAGAAGGAACAGGCCCTATAAAGCCTACTCCAGTGATTAACAACCAAAGACTAGTCGAAATCCAAAAATGACCTCGGGAGAGAACTGTGAACAACAGCAGATGCACTGAGGAGGACAAACCAAGCAAGAAGACTAAGGAGGTGCTTGTGAGGATGAACCATCCCCCGCCCCACAAATCTACTGACTTTGATCCAGGAGCAGGGAACTGTGCTGTGGGTGTGGGCGGCAAATCTCTGGGAAAGGGGGCTCCTGTGAGCCTGAGAGAGTAGGGAAGAGCCCTGGGGATTTTTTTTGTTTGTTTGATTTAAAATTTTCCTTTTGGGCCAGCTCCAGGAGGCACCTGCAACTCGGGGGGGGGTGGGGGGGTGGGGAACCCATCTTTCTGGATTGAATTATGTAGGAGGATGTCCTTGTTTGTAGGAAATACACACTGAAGTATTCAGGGGTATTGAAGCATATGTTGGCAGCTGACTCAATCTGTACTTATTTCTATTAAGCTATGTACATGGAGAATCTGAGTTCACATGGATAGATCTGGTCCAGCACTGCAGGGCTTATTCTACTGTTCCCTCTTTATTTGTAAATCTCTTCCTCATTAGTGAGAAACCTGGTTCTCACTCACTGTAATATATCCACTCCTTCCATAAGTCCCTCTGGATAGTGTCTTGTGCATGCTGTTCAGTGTGTGACATCCTGTTATGGTCTAGACCTCCTCAGTTGGATGCCTCCCCAGCCCATGCAGGCTCTGACAGCCCAGCATGACCTCCCTTTCCAATCGTCTTCTTTCCTCTTCCCAAGGGCTCTAAGATGAGATTTGGGACGGTCTTGATGTTCCTCAGTGTTAGCAGAGGTGGTCTAACTGAAGGGCTTTTGTATCAGATTGTCCAGGAAAAGAGGGAAACAAAAGAACTTTACTTTTTCTTCCAAATGCTCTCTAACTCACTTCTGTCCTCAGGAGGATAGGCATCCGCAGGTATGTAATTCTCATGCCTTTTATAGTCTTACGATTTATATTTACAGTTGTGTTCCAGGTAACCAGCAAAGTGCCCAACATATAAAAATAGTCATCTATTCAGTTAATGTGGCCATGACCTGTTAGCTAGCCGCCTTCATGTTAGCTTCTGTTCATGATTAGTTTTGTATGCTGTGTGATGTATACTTGTATGGCAATGACAGCGGGTGCGTAGCTTGCTATGTGCCTCAGATTCTCCTAAATGGTTTTCATTAATTAATTCATTTTATCTACATAAAGGCCTATGAGATGTGTACTATTATTATCCCTTTTTGATAAATAAATCTGTAAGGCACAGAGAGGTTACAAAGTTGCCCAATATTGTATATCTAGTAATTGGCTCGGCTGGGATTTGAATCCAGACAATGTAGCATAAGAGTTCATGTTCCTTATCTGACAAGCTCTAGTTAAAAAAGAAAAGAAAAAAATTCATGTTCTCAACTACTGTGTGAATAACTTTGGTTTTAATTTCCCCCTCCACTCGAGATGTTTTACCTGGTAATATGTTGGTGTTAGCTTGGCTTGTTTATCCACGTCTCTTTTTGTTTGCACACTGTCTTCTGAGTATGTCTGTACCTCATGTGGCTTGTTTGACATCAGAGCTGATACTGGATATTAATTTCATATGGCTCCGGGAATCTAATCTCTCATCTGCACTCAGTACGTAATGATACAATCTCTGGTTTGGGGAAATCTCTGGGGGCTAGTGCTGGGTTGCTGGGATGGCAGAAGGCTTCCTAGTAGCAACCCTTGAGTGGCCCCCGGAGGAAGAGGTGTATGTGGGGACATCCTCTTTAGAGCCACATTGAGTGAGACTCACTAGCACTCCCTTCTAACCGGCTCATTTATGATCACTAGGGTACACATTTCAGCTAGTATCAGATAACCAAATTGTAGCTATACCTTAGTATGTATGCCTTACTTTCCTTACAATCTCAGTTTTCTTTTACTTATTGTTACTTAGGTCTTTAGTGCTGGTTGCCACTCTTTCTCAGATATATTTCCATCTAAAATAATTGGATATTCTAAACTCTAGTGTTCTTTTGGGGGGTTCATACATGATTCATTGCGTGGTAACTGGCTGCACAGTTGAATCTGGGAGCATTCCTCTGTATTTATTCTAAAGTTGTCTTGATGAGTTCATCTGGGAATCTCCTTTCCAATGAGATATAATCTCTTTAGCCCTAAACCTATTATTTCTAATGTGTATATTTTCTTTTCCATCAAAATTTCAGTCACCATTAGAAATCAGGGATGACTAAAACTCTCATTCCTCTAAAACTTTCATTTTCATGCCAGGACTTCTGAGTTCTTAGGGGTTTTTCTTAACCCTTGCCTGGAAATATTAACTCACTTCCATGTAGGATTGAATACCAAGCATATAATTGAAAGTATGTGAGAAATCTCTTTGTTTATATAATCACACATATGTATAGGCACTCAGCAAACCATCCAATTCCTCAAAACTTGATTTTCTTTAACAACATGAATTTTTTCTTACTAAGGCTTTGAACAGTTTTGAAAATTCTTGCTGCTCTGAGCCTCTTATTTGACACATGAACACATGCTTGAGGAGACATTCCTCTTTGCTTTGATCTGGTAAGCGTGCAGTGTATGAGAGCCTTGATTAAGCGTGAGGGCTGTGGAGCACACACCCAGGGAAGACGAGCTGAGAGACAGCATCTTGAGGAGAAACTGAAGTAAAAAGCTAAGGGAGGCCAGGCATGGGGCTCACGCCTGTAATCCCAGCACTTTGGGAGGCTGTAGTGGGAAGATTGCTTGAGACCAGGAGTTTGAGACCAGCCTGGGAAACATAGCGAGAACTCATCTCTATAAAAAAAAATAGAAAAATTATCCAGGCATGGTGGTACATACCTGTAGTCCTAGCTACTTGGGAGGCTGAGCTAGCAGGATCGCTGGAGCCCGGGAGTTTGAGATTTCTGTGAGCTGCGAGGATGCCCCTGCACTTTAGTCAGAGTGACAAAGCAAGAACATGTCTCAGAGAAAAAAAAAAAAAAAAAACACAAAGAAAAGGAGAGAGAGAGACCATCAGACAGATTTGTCAGCCTGAAAAGGTTAGGCAGAGTGGGGAAAGCCAGATTGTAGCTGAGATGAGAAGGGAAAGTTTCAGAGCAGAAGGTGGGGGCAATTGTCTGAGACCACTGGGGTTTCTAGAGGAAGCCTACTGGCCCTCAGATGAAGACAGGATGGCTGCTGACTACGTCTGGGGACTGTCAGGCCTCTTCTGTGGTGCTGGGTTTCCCCTTCTCTCTTTGGTAATTATTTCTGTTCTGCAGCCTCCTGACTGATTTCCCTCCACTTCCTCATGGTGGCGCTGTGGAGCACAGGCACTCGAAGCAAACTTTACATTTTTCTTCTTTCTTAAAAGATTCGTTATTGCTTAATCCCAAAGAGCTCCTGTAAGAACCCAAACTTCCCCCACTGCATATAGGATCCAGCTCGTGAGGGGCTCACCCCTTGCTCCCCTGCGACATCCATAGCCTTCGTCTTCACGCACCCACCTGCCTGACCCACGTGACGCTCATGCCCATCTTCTGCCGTTGTCATTAGTTCCCATTTCTGACCTCTCTCTTCAGGCCTCGGAACCACCTTTCCAGCTACAACCTTCCCTTCATTCTTCGCCTACAATTTGTCTTCAATGTCACTACTTCCAGCAATAAGCAGCCTACCTGGCCAACCCAGCCCCAGAGATTGTCTGCTGGTCCAGCTCCCGTGGTCTCTGTGCCCAGGGAACTCTCCTCAGCCTCCAGATGGGTCTCAGCCATCTTTCCTCTACAGAGGAATTTGTCATCCTCTCACATTAGCAGGAATTAGTGAGGGACTCTTCATACAGAGGGATCAGCTATGGCATTCACCACTCTCATGGTGGCTGTTTGCCTCTGGCAAGAAGGCAAGCGTAGCACACCCTCTGCAGGGTACTAGAATTGACTCCTCCGACTTCCATACCTTTGGATTGTCAAGTGGAATTATTGTTCTTTATGGTTTTTCCCACTGGCTCCTTTAACATACCTCCAGAAAACTGTTTGTATAGTACAATTCTCCTGCATCACTGCTCTCATAAAAAGTTAGCTTAAAATTTTTTTCTTCTTCATAATGTCTCTCAATTTCTTTGTCTATTATGCAGGGACAATTTAGAGGGACACATTACAGAAAATTACCACAATTATCTTTAGCCTGCTGGTGCATTTCAGCAGGACTTACATTGTCTTTTATCAGCAGACAATGCAAACAACCTGAATAATCTTGGAAAAGGATAGATAATTCTCAGTCTTTATTTTCTCTTTAAGAATTTTTCCAACTTATTTCCCACTATAATGGTTAATAAGAAACCAAGAAACCAAAAGGAAGCTCTTGAATTTTGTTTCACTTCCCTTCTTGTTCATAATTGTTCGTATGGAGAGAGAAGAACATGTGAATTTATTTTAAAAAATTGTCAGGAATCTCCTACATGCTAAGCACAAGGCAAAGTAACTATTTTATAGGATTGAAGGAATAGTCCTTGTCTACTAGTAGTTCATGGCCTAGTAGGGGATGAGGACCTACAAACAATATAATGCAACATATGTATTGAGAGAAGAGTATTGTAAGTGCTGTGAGATCTCTTACAATAGAGATCTATTCTGTGTGTTTCAATGGGAAACACACAGAACTACCTAGGGGAGAAGAGGGTTAGGGAAAGCGTCCAAGAGAGGTGATGATGCCTGAGCGGTCAGTAAGGATTAGAAGGAATGCTGAGTCATGTAGGAATTGGGAGGGAGGGACTAGATGTAAATTGACAACATTGACAAGGGTATGAACACAAGACAGGTGGAAGGCTACCCTGGGATCGCAGAGTATGGTGTGTCTGAAGCCTGGGATGTGAAGATGCTAAAAGGCAGTGTGGGCTGGTGACAGTGGGGGCCTCACATGCCCTCCTGAGGTAGCGGAAGGTACTGGAAAGCTGCAATGGAATTTATGCAGGAAAAGGCCATTAGGATAGCCATCCTTTTAATGATAATTGTGGTTTTAGTCTGGCTGATGGCTTAGAATAGGACTAGACTAGAGGTAGGCAGATGATTATTAAATTAATATAGAGAAGAGTTATAAGATCCCACAATAAGGCAACAATAATGAAAATTAAAAGAAAA
The DNA here is from genome assembly GCF_027406575.1 of Nycticebus coucang. Taxonomy (NCBI): domain Eukaryota; kingdom Metazoa; phylum Chordata; class Mammalia; order Primates; family Lorisidae; genus Nycticebus; species Nycticebus coucang. Next base: position 28,618,438 of record NC_069785.1, on the reverse strand, counting down.
TAGGGCGAGAGAGGGGTACAGTGATAGATGTTGGTTCTACTGTGTTTATCTGAATGTAATAGAAATAGAGAAATACAGTTCCAAGATTTATCTTTTTCTGCCTAAATAACTAGATGGACTTCATAACAATGAAGGAATTCTAATTTTTAAAAAGTAGCTAATATTCATTGGGCACTTTCTATGTGCTAAGTAGTTTAAATACATTACTTCATTTTATCTTTAGTAACACTTTAGAGCTGATACTACTGAGCACATATAGCAAACAAGATAATGGAGGAATGAAAAAGGCAAGCATTTTCCCCATGATTGCACAATAAATGGCCAAACTGGAATTCAAATGCAGGCCTATGAACCTCCAGAACTTTGGAGTTGAACCACTCACTGTGTTCTTTTTTCTGCAGGAGTTGGATTCAATTTGGGGAAGAGAAGGTGAATTCAGTTGTGGGTATGCAGGCGGGTTTTCAGTAAGCAGTTGTGGTAGGGGTTTGAAGGTCCAGTGAGTATTGTGTTTGGGAGATAGATAGCTAGGGAAGGAACCAGGAACCAGAGATCCAGTGAATTATCCAAAATGTGACCTGCCATGTTCTTCTGTTACTTTTTTTTTTTGAGACAGAGTCCCACTATGTCACCCTCAGTAGAGTGCTGTGGCGTCACAGCTCACAGCAACCTCAAACTCTTGGGCCCAAGTGATTCTCTTACCTCAGCCTCCCAAGTAGCTGGGACTACAGGTACCCACCACAATGCCCTGCCATTTTTTTGTTGCAGTTGTCATTTTTGTTTAGCTGCCCCAGGCCAGGTTCAAACCCTCCAGCCTGGGTATATGTGGCCAGCACCCTACACCCTGAGCTACAGGCACCACCCATTTAGTTACTTTCTTATCTTTTGTGACTCCACAAAAGAAGGAAGATAGGATCATCTTCAGAAGGGCCAGACCGACCTGCCATAGCTCATTCCCCAGCTTAACCCATTCCACCACCTGCCTCTGTGACAGGAGTGAGTTAAGTTTGCTCCACTTTCTCTTTTCCTTATGATAATTCTTATCATGAGAACACATTAATCTTGTGCTATTTTCTGTTTTCATTATAATCTTTGTCACACAAGTGGAGCATCAGAATGTTAATGCCTCATCTCTTCTGTGAAGGATAGTAGAATCCTCCACTGCATTGACCTTTCCAATGTTCTGCATTTCGATTGGGTCTGGAAGTTGATGATTAATGATAATTACAATAATTACACCAAGGGACTCGAAATATAAATTACCAAATGTTCAAAGGAAGCCACTTGAAGCCTTTAATAGAATCTTGAACAATCTCTGTCCAAATGTTCTCACTTCCTCCTCCTGCACCTTCATCAGACGTCCCTCGGTAAGTGGGTTGGGAGAGACTCAGCCTAGGTTGCGGCCAGAAGAATAAAAGAGCTGTGATTTGTGAGCTACGTTTTAGTTATATGAAGGTGGAAAAAAAAGAAATCAATTTTTAAATCAATAGAATGGTCCTTCACCCAAACAGCTTTGCTTAACAAAGAGTGAGCATTCCATAAAACAAGACTTCGCTTTCGATTCAGATCATTAACTGCAATTCCCATTAGGCGAGAGGTGCCACCGGGAAAGAGGATATTTACTTGTCTCCTCTGCTCTGGTTTCTTGGCTTTAATTTTAAGGAGGTGTAGCTTTCTGGTAGGAAAGGGTTAGAACTCTACGCAGCCTTTGCACCTTTGCTCACTGAGGACTCAAACTCAACACCAATATTAATGTGAGTTCGACGTGAGCCTTTGCAGATTCCCTGAGATTTATTTTTTTAAAAGTAAGTAGTAATATGAGGCTCTAAAATGAAGGATTCATATCAAGACCCTTCATCATTTTTTGCTTGCTGCAGTAAATTCTACCTTAAGTTGTGACAACACACAGTATATAGGATATTTCGAAGTCTAGTCAGAAAGTTGGAGAAGTTTCCGTGTTGTTAGGCTTCCAAAGGGAAGAATTTATAATGACAAGATATCTGACAGTGGGCCATTAGGGAGCATAGTTGTATGTGGTTGTGGAACTGGAAGGACCACCTTTTGCTGCAGTTTTAACATGTGTGCACACAGGCCTCCTACTATATCAGCTGACGCTATGGTATGCACTAACTCTAATCAGCATTAGCCTGACTCTACCACTGGGAAGTCTACATAGTGAGTGTGTGTGTGTGTGTGTGTGTGTAGACACATACACACAGTAGACAGAGTCATTATCCACATAATTCAGACACACAAGTTCAGACCATTAAGTTCTCAAAATCATCCTAAAAAAAGTGCTACATACCTCATGGCTGAATATCACTGTGGTCACCAGATGGCCAAGGGGACTGTTTCTAAGGTGACTATAGTTATAGTCAGCAATGAAATAGGTAGCACTTTTTCTAGGATGAGTTTATGAACTTAATTGTTAGATTTCATATCACAACAGCTCTAACGACAATTCCAGATAAAGAGCTCCAAAACCACTCTGAAGAGTGGTCTAGGCAGGGGCATCGGTACACAGCTTCCCTCAGGGAGTACCCCGGAAGGCAACTGTAGTGATATTCACCAATGAGGCATGTAGCATTTTTTCTCGGATGAGTTCACAAACATAATTGTCTGATGTCATGTATTGGACACTGTGAGTTTTCATCAAGGCCAGGGTTGACTAAAACTGAGTGTCACATTTAAAATCCTTTTCACAGGCAAAATGCAGCTTCACGAGTTTTATTTTTAATAAGTTGCAGGAAACATGCAGCCCAGGGACAGCGGGCTGTCCCTCTTGCTTTTGCTCTGGGATCTGCAGGGGCCTGATAGCACTCTCAGGACTCCCAGAGCACACCTCGATGGTAGCTCTGAGGAGTCTCGAGTTCAGATAGGCCAACCTCTAATTCAGGAACCAGTGATGGTGATGGTATTTTGAAATATTGGATCCAGGAAGTTCCTTAGAATCCTGAAAGCACATGCACTAGTCAGTTTTAAGTAATATTTTTTCTTTTAAGAATATTATATATTCGTGGAGAACTCGATGTTCTGTGTGTGTACCATTCATGCACACTTCTACTTGTTTTAAACTTCTTTCTTTGAGATGTCCTGCATTTCTCTCTCTCTCTGTGTGTATTATATCCCAAAGGATATAGGTATAGGATAGGAGGTTAGGTCCATGATGTGAAATGGGGCATGGCCATCTGAGGTGAGTTTTGTCACCATTGTTACCTCCCGTTTTGCATTTTACTTCAGTAGCAGAAATGGCACTGTAGAGGGGTAAACTTGAACTCAGCCTGAATACCTAATAAGTTAGTAAATAACTTCAGAAGCATTTGGTTAAGTTACTTTCTTCAAGTGGAGTTATGCCTTTTTTGAGTTTCCTATTCTGCAGAGATATTCAGAGCTTGTAAACATGAAGTCAAGAAAATCTAAACTGTGACAGTTGATCTTGTAACCTGGGCAGTTTCTACTGTATTAAATTGCATCCTGATTATTTGGAAGGCACAATGCTTTTGATCAGCTATTGAGGTCATGCCTGTGGGGTCAAGTATCTCATTACACTTGTATTTTCTTCCAAATGGATTTCTACCTTTCTTTTATTCTGCTGCTTGTTTTTCTGGGCTATTATTGTAGCCTATTATTGCAGTCTTAAAAATAACTCTTGTTTTCACTCCCAGAAGCTAAGAGAAACATTCCTTAAAAAATAAGTGGTTCGATGAAAAAGTTAATATACTGGTTTCTCTTTTTATGTGAATACGTGTATGTGTTATGAGTGTGTGTGTGTGCACGCGCGCATGGTCACATAGGTGTTGAGATAGAAATAAGAAGTGAATTAGTTAAAACATAGCTGCACCTGAAGAACTTAGAGCACTTCAAGGCTGATCTTTAAGTTAACTCAGCAGAGTGAGGAGAAAAGAGGATTAAGATTCACAAGAAAAGAAAGTGGTAGCCCTGAGGGAATGGATGGCAATATTGGCGATATGTAAGAAACTGGTGCAAATGTTACACAGCAATTCCTGTCGGGGGGCTGCTGAATGAGTTACTGAAACTTCCTTACTGAGCCTTGTCTTTTATAAATAGTCACGGTTATTCCAAACCCTGTCTCTACACCAGTCGGTAATACCTGTCAATTGATGTGTCAGTGGAAAGCCCATTGCATTAATTTAGATTCGCTGAACATCTCTAGATGGACTGGAAGCAAAATTGAAATCTTTAAGTCATTCTCCCCACAGATATTTCTGGAACATATTGGGGCCTGATTCTGATGTTAGAAGACCCCCCGTCAGCCAGTTTAGAGTATCTATGAGAGGAAACACTCACAAAAAATTACGAAAAGAAATAAAAAACCTCTAGTTGGGGTGGGCCCTGGAGAATGTACTGATTTCTTGCTATGTGACCATTACTCTTCTCAAGACTTTGATCTGCTGTGGCATTAGTTTTCTTATCTTGCATTTGAGACCAGCTTTTTTGGATTTGTCTTTCTATTGATGGTCCACCTCTTGCTTCTAAATTCATTTCTCTCTCTTTAGATGCTGCATGTTTCTGTTTAGACCCATTTGATTTCCTGATTATCCTCCAACCACACGAGCTTCAAATCTCATCTTCCATCTTTTCACCTTAAGATGTTGAAATATGTCCTGGGATTCAATGGGGGATACGAACAAGCTCCTAATCTTGGGAGCTGTGGACTAGCTGCTTTCATCATCCAATAGATTAGACAAATATTCCAAAGGAAGGAGAAGAGCATGGACTGGATGTCTTGGTGAGTTCTCAGGTCATATTAATTTGGATACAACTGAAAGATGAAGTGACTCCCTTCACCATGGTCCAGCTGTACATCTTAGGGCTGAGAGTGCGTGGGCCTGGCCGCCATCCTTGATGGGCATAAACTAAGTTAAATGAGTTAAGAGGATAAACTGGGTCCCCATACTGGCTCTCTGCAACCCTGCTTTTACTTTCTTGCCCATATCCTGCAGGGTGTGGTGATCACTTGCTCTTGGAGTGGAGCTGAGTTAAAAGCTATTGTATTCAATTAAGGTCATGAGGAGTCTGTGTTCCTGGCAGCAGCCTTGGGATGATACCCTGCCTTCCTGAAATAGTTGATTCAGCTATTCAAATGGTCCTGCTTAAAATGGAGGTGAACTGTCTCATTGTATCTCTTGGTCTTTCCATGCACAACGTATTAGGGCAGGAGTGGAGAACCTTAAGTTCACATGTGGCCTTCTAGGTCCTTAAGCGCCGCTTTTTGACTGAATTTAAAGTTTATGGAACAAATCCTTTTATTTTTTAAGTACATTTTTGTTTGCCTTTTACATATTTTATTTTTAAAATGAATGTATTTAAAATTCAAAGAATAAAGTAAGTTTCAGTGAAATAATCTTCCCAGATTGACCAACACAGTTAGAATATTAGTAAACTACAAGTGCTAACTCGATGTCTGCTAGGCTCATGATTTAGTTCTATCTATCCCTCACCCTAGCCCCAGCCTGAGTGGCCCCACTACTCCATGAAGGCTGGTTGGTGAAAGTCTATGGAGGTAGAGAACTCCAGTCTGTTACCTGCTTTTGACAATGGTTCAGTCTGTTTCTGTTTGAAGTGGAATTTGTAAATAGTTGCACAGCTCCACAGCTCGACGGTGTTTTTAAATTCTGTCTGTTGAATAGCCTATCATGTGAAAAAAGACCAAGAGAACGCTGAAGAAAGAAAACATATTTTTTTAATGAGGATTGGGAATTGCAATATTATCTTCTTTCTGCTAAAGGTAAGATAATTTTCATGATTTGTGATGCTGCAATGTCAACATTAAAAAAATTCAATGCTTATCAGCATTATAACACTTATAAGGACCACAAATATTTTAAATTAGAAAGAGAGCCGTGAAAGGTTGTATTGCAAAAATTAAAAGATGAAAAGCAAAGGCAATTCTTCCACACAGCAGTAAGACCTGGAAATAATAGCACTGAAGCAACTTATAAAGTAGCTCATATATTCAGGGGGAAGTCAAAGCCATTCAGTGATGTAGAAATTGAGAAAAAATGCCTTGTCAAAGTTGTAGGATGCTTAGACCCTGATAATGTTTCTGATTACAAACAATTGCCTCTTTCAAGGAGAACCACAACTGACTGGCAGCATGAATCAACCTTCAACTTAACAGAACAACTTTTTGAAATACTTCAAAAGGAAAATATATATTATTCAGTGGTTTTGGATGAATCAACTGACACTAATCATTCAGTATAGGTTTTATGCTTCATTCCGGTCATGATAGAAGATTTTGTTTACTATGAAGAGTTACTGGCTTTGGGCACTGTTGTGAACAGAACACAGGGAATAGTATTTTCAACAGCTTTCAAGATAAATGTCACATAGTTGAACTGGATTTGGTAAATTTTGTTAAGGATATGTACAGACGGTGCACCTTCTGTGACAGGGAAACATGGAGGTTTTATTGCACAGATAAAATATTAACAGATCCAGATGCTTTCATTTCTTTTCATTATATCTTGCATCAGCAGACTCTCTGTGCTAAAGCTACTATTTTAAAGGACACTTCATAACAGATTACAAGTATTGTTAACTATATTCATGCAAATGCACCATTATCAGTTTTGTAAATGTTAGAATTAAACTATGAGGTATTTAGTGTGAATTTGCCTTCTCGTTCTAAAGGGTTTCATTGGCTCTTGCAGGAAAAGGTATTAACAAAAATTTTATCTCTGCGAGCATAGTTAAATTTTATGAAGAACAGAATCAACCATGTGACTTATTAAAAGAAGATTTCTATAGGAATTCAGCATTTCCGTGTGATATCGTGTCAAATCAAAATGACTTGAATGTATCTTTGCAAGGTAAAACAAGGCCTATATCTGATATGTGGGAAAATTTCCAAACATTTTGAAAGAAGCTTTTTTTTTTTTTTCAAAATACTTCTTTAAAGGGAAAATTCTGATGCACATTTTCCCCAGTTAGCAAAGGTCTTTGATGTGTAGGGTGATATAAGTGAATACTCTGAAGAATATACACCTGTTATAGACCTATTAATTGGAGAATACAATGAAAGGTAACAGACTTTGACACTCATGACATCAAACTCGAATTAGCATTTCACCAGCACCTTGTTGATATCACCAAGGCACCTAAAGAACTATAGATGGAACTGATTGAGCTCTCACTAGGGGGCATTTTAAAGTCATTGTTTGATGGTAAGAAAAATTCAAATGAAATATAGGGTGAAATGCAGCGCCCATAAAAGCCCCCCAAATGCTTTCTTGCTTTTCAACCACTTACTGCTGTGAATTTACATTCTCCTTCTTAACCCAAATCAGGATGCCCTTAAGGTCACCAATGACAGATACCTAGGCAAAGGATCAACTGTATCTCTGAACCTCCAGGCTGCAACCAAATAGTCAAATGCTTTCCAAAAATGCAAACCAGATGTAAGAAAGTCATTTAAAGGTTCATTTTAAGATCAATAAATAGTTTTCACCTTTGGAAATCATTAAGTACGTAGTAGTTAGATATTTACAAAATAATGAATATTTTTGAGTGTATCTAATTGAAGTTTCTTGATTGCGCCCTTATTTGGTTATAGCTGAAATAATGCGCCTTCTGATGCATGAAATGTTTCCTTGCTGCTATATTAGGGTATCGACCATTTTTAAGTGAGTATCATATTTTAGTGCCAGTACCATGTTTGTATAGAAGATTGACCAGCGTTATGACCTTGGTCATTTGTGGAAGTGATGCACGTGTGCATTTTGTGTGATAATGCACTCGTGGTACATTGTACAGGACTCCATAATAAAAATGAAAAACCACCATCACTAATGAATCCTCCAGACCCAAATCATTCCATTCAGCAAGGGGTTTGGGGTCACCAGATGAGGGGGTTTTGACATGAGAAATGAAGAGGCTTGACGCAGAGTCTGTGCTGGGCACAGAGGAGCTCTGGGAGGAGCCTTCCTGAGTAAACTTGGATCCATATTTATTAGCATAAGATGGGAAAAATGGACAAAAGCTGCTTGTCTGACATTAGTGCTGATGAGGGAGGACACGGGGAAGGTCAGATACAATGTCTCTACCTTTGTTTTTGCAAAACTGCCGACCTTGAGCACAACTTCTGCCTCCAGCCATCAAGAGACCTTTGGAATCTAGAGAATCTTTGCCAAAATTATTATTGCCACATATACTTTCTCTCTGGGAAGCCAGTTTTCCGATTTCCTGCACATACACAACTCACATGCCGTTCTCGTGATTCTCCAGGTCTCTCAAGCAGGAGGCGAGTCTTATGCTAAGGATCAGGGCTGAATTTTCCCTACACAGTGAACACTCCCCAGGATCTGAGCACTTTCTTGCTGCCCTCCATAGTTTTATAAACGTAACCTTGACCTTTCAGATGTATGTATTTTTCTCATTTATGGGGCTCCTGATAGCTTACATCTTCCATGGCATTCTTTAGTAACAACATTCACCTTGTGATTCCTCCAAAGACTGAAAACTTAAAACATTCAGCAAACTGAAAAGTCAAAGCAAAAGCCCCTCCCACTCTCGCTCATTAATCACCTGCTGGGGGTGTGTGTCAGAAGTCCGTGCTGCTCTGATTCTGCTCCTGTGACCTTTGGGCAGAAATCTCACCTTATTTGTGTCCTCTGGAGCACCCAGTACACTGCTGGAGCTCCATAAATAATTAATCTCACCAATAATAGTGAGAAGCAAAAGCTTCCAAGAAGCTTCTTTTCCCCTGTGCTGTGAAACGGGTGTTATGGTATTTTGACTATCAAAACAATGATTAAGCAGCTTTGGCACACTTTATATTTGGGCTAAATGCGATTTTGCTAATGCACCATCTCGTTTTTCCCTCCCCCAACACTCGTATTTTAATGATTTCTAATTAATATTGTAATATTTCTTGAATAATTCATGTTTTTAAACAAGAAAGGCTGGCATAAATTTATGGCAATCTGTTTGTGTATTGCAGTGTGGTGCATAACAAACAAATACAGTCTGCTTCCCTGGGAGCCTGGGGAAGGGGCGACAGAGAAAGGAAACCTCGGAATACTGGGTAGAGATTCACATTCCTCTCCAAGAGGGAAAGGCTCCCTGGTGGCTGCCTGAGATTCTGAGGCAGGCGTATACCTGAAGCTTTGCTCTCATCCCTTGTCATTTCACCTTTTCTCCTGATGGATGCCTGAGGCCTTAGAGGTACCCTGAACCTGTTCACCTCACCTTCCAGATGTTTCCTGATCTCTACTGCTCCTCATCTGCATCCCATCAGAAAGGGCCTCTCTGGATGCCGCTCAGGGTACAGGTGCAAATTAGAACCTGATAAAGGAGTCAGGGCTAACTGGATAACAATTGGGGGTGGCTTTGTTTATTTAGTCAATAGATATTTAATGATACCTGCTGTTTGCCTGGAGACTTGCAAAGCCTGAGGGCACTGGGATGGATTAGTTTATCTGGGAATCTCAGCCTAGTAATAGGATTGCACCTTTACAGGGGCTTTTGAAGAATGCCCGTGAGGCTCTCTGGCTGGCTAGTGGGGGATATCTTTTAAGGAAGGAAGGCCTTTCAGGCTCCTTCTGTATGACTGTCAATTCTGGATGTAGGCCATGTATATGCTTTTTATTTTTATTTTTTACTTTTTTCAGGTTATAACAATTTAGGCACTAGAGGAAATGTTTCAGAATGAAAGTTTGGCCTAATCCTGACCTTCTTCCTAATGTCAAGTAGTAGTAATCTCCTTTGTTCGGGCCTAAATTCACATTCTATTCAATTAAACATAAAATGATTGAGGAACTCATTTTCATATAGCACTTTTTCTTCTCGGTTTAAGAAGCCTGCTGCTTTAGAGAGGCGGTTTCCATGTGACATCTGTGGTCAGGTGACTTCTAATTCTGCCTTCCCCCAGCTACTTTCCTTGAGGCTGAGGACAAGACTTTAATATCTATCATTTCTGTCTGTGTTAAGGCACTGCTGATGCTGTGTTGGCCCTGCTGCTGGGGCTGTTAATGTGTGTCACTGTACATTAGCAGCCAGTGGAGTGCCCAAGCTGGTGATATGGTTCACTGAGATGGATGTGGTTGTTTTGATTGCCTTGCTATTGCAAGGCTAACTATCATTTGTACTAATGATTTCCAAGTAGGTAGAAAAAGAGTAGGAGGGAAATGACTTAATTTGATTTTTCCCTCTCCTATCTCTAAGAGCGCTTTCAGTTGAGAAAACACTCTGCAGAGGCAACAGTTCCCAAATTTGTTGTGGTCTTCGGAAAGACAGATTGTTATTAACTGGCCATGTTGGGATAGAGTGTTGGTGATTCTGTACACAGCGTCATCTCCCCGGAATGGAGATGGCATACCTGGCCTGTGAAGTACTGCAGATGGCCTCTGTGGACATCGGGTTACGAGAATCTCCTGTGGCTGTTGACAGTTCCAATGACACTGAAAAATGGAAAGCAGAGTTGAAAGTAAAAATGCAAGTGGGAGTATTCACTGGTAGGAAGAGGAGAAATGTGGCTTATCTGTGCCCAAAGGGCATGCAAAGACAGTACGGGATTTAGAAATAGATGCTGAAATTTTGCAGAATTTCAGGATGCACACTTTCCTTCCCATCTGCTCCAGTGTGCCCTTAATGCTTGAGGATAATGTTGCTACACCTCACAATACCTCTGCCGCATTTCCTATCCTCTAGGGTGAGGATTAAGAATGGACATCTGCTTACAACTAGAAGGAAACCAGAAAGTCATGTCTCTACACTCAGTAATACTTTAACAAGAATGGACAATTTGTATATATGTCCATGTTCATCCATTTTCTTTCCTCAGCTATTTAATTCTGAGACCTTTCCAAACTTCTGTCTTCTGTGTTTGTCTTGGCACCGCCTCTCCCACTTTGAGCATTTAGCTATCTGGGAAGGACGCTCTCGAGTTCTCCATGACTATTGAAGCATCTCAGTCTGTCCTCATCTTGGGTTTGTTCAAGACTCCTATTGTCTCTAGGGCTTGGGGGTCCTCTTTATTTTCTTTGTGCAGTAAGTACTCTTTTAGCCAGCTTCACAGACCTGTCATCCTCAAATATTTCCCATATAAAAGAAACTTTACCTCTCTCTTGAACTAAAACTCCACATTTTTCCCTTCCTTTATCAGCAACTTTTCTTGAAAGACCAGCCTATGATAAATACCTGCACCATGCACTTTCCAAGTTGTTCCTCAAACAATTAGAACTGGACTTCCACCTGTGTCTCTGCGACTCCACTAAACTGCCCAGCAAAGACCACAGACAACCTGCTCGTGGCCACACACAGTGTGGTGTGTTCAGTTCCCACCTCATGGGCTTCTATGACCCACGTGGCCACTCGTCAACAGTTCTCTCTCAAGGGCGTTCTCTGACAGCTCTGGTGGCCTCTTCTCAGTCTTCTTTTTGGGAACTTTATCCTATGTTTTTCACTGACATGTTGGTGTCCTTGAAGGACTCCATGTTCTGCTCTCTTGTCTTTTTAAACTATGTGGCTTTTTGAGGCCATGAGTCCCATATGCCAGATGACAGTGCCCTCTCTTCCCACTCAAAGTACCTCTTAGCATTTTATATAAAAGAATGAGACTTTTCTTTTTGAGACAGAGTTTCACTATGTCACCCTTGGTAGAGTGCCATAGTGTCATAGCTCACAGAAACCTCAAACTCTTGGGCTTAAGCAGTTCTCTTGCCTCAGCCTTCCAAGTAGCTGGGACTTCAGGCACCTGCCACAATACCCAGCTATTTTTTTGTTGCAGTTGTCATTGTTTAGTTGGCCAGGGCCTGTTTGAACCTGCCAACCTTGGTTACGCTGGTGCCATAACCACTGTGTTACAGGCGCTGAGCCCATGAGACTTTTCCTTCAGGACTCCAAATCTTCCTCTAACTAAGCATATTAAAAAAAAAAAAAAAAAAAACAACAACAACAACAACAACAAAATTATTGTCTTTTAATCAAAACCTAAACTCTGACCTCCCTTCTGTGTTCTCAGCCCAGGAACTAACAACCATCTACCTCTTCACCCAAGCTAGAAACGTGGCCCTATCTTATCTCTTGCCCATACCCAATATGTCACTAAAATCCCTCAAGTCTGTGTTTCATTGTTACCCTCACTCTCACAGTTGTAATTGGCCTCCTCCTCCAATTTTCAAATTCTTAATTTCTCACAAGATAAATATCTTCTCGGCATGCTCACCTCTCCAACTTCCTCGCACACTGTGGTGCTCCCACTGTCTGCTCACCAAGCTGCTGGCAGTTCCTGGATGATCCACACAACTTTCATTCCTCCATGCTTTTGTATTTGCTGGATCCTCTCCCAGAAATGCCCCTTTTCTGTCTAGTTCCTGTTCTGTGTCACAACAAAAAAACTAACTCATCTATGAAGCACTGCATGGCCCCACAAGAAGATTGAAGGTTCTTCCTTTTGTAAACTTCAGGGTTATTGTTTTATGTTTGGTTTGGTTTTGCGTATCTTTCTACCAACTGGACTCTAAGTATCTTCAAGAAATGAATCTTTCTTTTTTATATGTGTAACACCTGCTAGCTACCTAGCAGTATAAATGCTAAATAAATGTTTATTGAAGTTACAGAACTATTCCCCCTCTCACTCAAGGTTACTCTGTTTTCTTCAGAACTGAATTCATATTTTATTAAAATAAGAGCAGAATCACCTGCAATTCTCAGGTATAGAAAGCTGGGTTGTAGTTATGTCCTTGTAACTTAAAAGATATGTTACTTGGGATAAAATATTTGATCTTTCTGGGCTCAGATAGGGAATAGCATAAAATCAAGGGCTTTAAATTGTTTTCTGAGGACACCAAGATTTCTGGAAGGCAAGAGAGAGTCTGAAGATGAGGAACTCTGTGCCTCTTTGCTTCTTTGTTTCAAAAAGGAGCTCTACCTTTATCAATTTTATATATTGTGATCCCATGTAGAATTTTCTTTAAAAACCATAGATTCTGCTGCTAAAATATAATTTGGAAAGCACTTCACAGGGTTATCTCTAATTCTGTAGCTGAAAACATGTCTGTGGCTCTGTGAGCTGCATAGTAATATTGGCCTGACAAAGCACGTCTCCCAGCAGCACAATGGAAATGCATTACATAATCTTTGTATAAACATTCAATTTTACACTTTCTACATAGAAGAAGGAGAGAATGGAGTTGAAGAAGGGAGGCAAATAGGAGAAAAAGAGGAGTTGGGAGGTCAGTGGAAGGGAGAGCAAAGAGTGAAAAGTGAATTCACTGCAGGCGGAGGAGGCCACTGCTCTTTCTCTCCACAGTCAGGAGCTCTGGAGAGAACATGCACCTCAGAGTACAGGTGAGTTAGGGGCCTGGACCTGCTGGCCGAGAGAGCAAGCATCTCACAGTGCTGAGTGTACGTCTAGTACCCAGAGGTGCACTTTTTCATGTGCTCAGACACAAACTGCAAGCCAATTTCATTTGATGTTTAATTAAAGAAAACAGGGCTTCCATTCCAGAGCTGAAGGACCAACCGCATTAGACTTCACATTTTTAGAAACACTGCTGGTCTCTAAACTGAGGCTGTGTGTACGTGTTTTATGTGCAATTGAAGGGTTGTTCTGTGCTTTTTCTGTGTTATCTTGATTCATCATTAACCTCTTCCATGCAGGAGCCATTTTACATGTAAACTATAATAATGATCGTTCCACTTGGTGTAACAACGATGAATAGGCATAAACAATGTAGAATGTGCTAGAATCTGTGAAGGATGAGGTACATAAATACTGGGACCAAGCAAAGACGGCAGGCAATACTCAGAGCATCAGCTCTGATTTACATTATCACATTTAAATGTAAGAAGGAATGTTGACTCCAAAGAAAATCAAATACATTAAAACAAAAGCTCTTCACATTTTTAGAGCCGTGGACAAAACAGGCCTAAAATCTACATACTATTTAAATGTCCTTGACAGAAAAGATAAAATTTCTGCCTAATCATGGAATTGAGGAAAAGAGAAATCAGTCTAGATACTAAGGGGCAGAAAAGCAAATGCTAAATAATGGTTTTATAATACAAACTTTTTTGTTGTTGTTGTTCAAGAAATGCATTTTTAAATACCACTGAAAATGCTGTGCAAAGTTAAATTTACAGCCAAACTCTATTGGAGATTTTCTGAGGTTTCTACCATCCTTTATGAGACATATTTATTATTGTCAGTTCCTTTTAAGGCACTTACCTATTCACACTGTCCTTGGAAAATCTAGAATGGCTAAATAACAGCAGATTTGAAAGTTATTATTTTGTTCTATAAAAAAAATGTTATAGACTAAGAATGAGATTCAGTATAAACTTTCATTAGAGCAGTCTATGTTTATCCTTCTAAAGACTTTAGAATGAACGGTAACATGCTCCAAGCCATAAATTAAATCAAGTGAAAACCTGTCAGAAGCCGCAAACCAATGTTATTTTTGCAATGCATAAATCCAAATTCAGTTGAATACATAGTACAGTGGAAAGTCATTTCTCTTCTTTCTTTAATTGCCAATAGTCTCATTCCAGAGCCTTGCTTTGACCAAAGCTAGTGTGACATAAAAGATCTGACTTGGGAAGCACAGAAAAACTCATATGCGTGAGCTAGAGCCCACTTTACCATTAGTACTCACATGTCTGCCACGTGTGGTTTCTCACAATGACGGTGAGTTAGTTTCTCATGGACAGACCCTCTCCTATGGAGGAATTTCTCCTGGGAACTGGGGGTCAGAACGTATTATCTTTTCTTTCTCCTTCCTCTGAGGCTTTGCACATGCCATCGTTCCACTTGGAAAATCATATATCTTTCATGTCCTCAGATATGGCCTTTCCTTCCTTCAGTATCCTAATAATGACCTCACCTTTGGGAAGACTTTCCAAATTATGTCCCTGCTTCTTTCCAGTCTTTTGAACCTCCCTGATTTCTCAGCATGTGGAGTTCTGATAAAAATAATCTCTGTGGATCTTTATGCCACTCATTTTATATTGCTATTATTACATTTGTGAGGGAAACTTGATACTATTTTCTCAATTTGCCATCCACCAACAGTATACGGGAGTTCCTTTTTCTATACACTTTTGCTGGCACTTATTATCTTTTGTCTTTTTGATGATAGGTATGGGGTTATATCTCATTGTGATTTTAGTTTGAATTTCCCTGAAGATCAGTGAGGCTGAGCCATTTGTAGGTTGGCCATTTGTATGTTCTTTTTGGAGGAATGTCTATTCAGGTCTTTTGCCCATTTTAAAATTAGGTTATGTGTGTGTGTGTGTGTGTGTGTGTGTTTTGCCATTAAGTTGCTTCAGTTCCTTATATATTTTGGATATTAACTCTTTATCGGGTTTATCATTTGTAAATATTTTCACCCATTTCAAGGTTGCCTATTTACCCTGTTCATTTTTTCCTTTATGGTACAGAAGCTTTTTAGTCTGATGTAGTCCTATTTATCTACTTTTGCTTCTCTTACTTAGGCAGCCTTTGGTATCATATCCACAAAATCATTTCCAAAGCCTGTGTTAAGATTTCTTTCTATGTTTGCTTCTAGGATTTTCAGGTCTTATGTTTAAGTCTTTAAATCTATTTTGAGTTGTTGTTTGTGCATGTTATAAGGGTCTAATTTCATTCTTTTCATGTACATATCTTGTTCTCCTAATACTATTTATTGAAGAGGTTGTCCTTTTTCTGATGTGTATTCTTGTCAAAGAGCAATTAACGGTAAATGTGTGAATTTATTTCAGTGCTCTTTATTCTGCTCCATTGGTATATATGTCATATCTATGCCAGTACCATACCATTTAGATTACTGTAGATTTGTAATATAATTTGTAATCAGTAAGTGTGATGTCTCTAATTTTATTATTCTTTCTTAAGTACTGCTTTGGCTTTTGAGGGTCTTTTATGGTTCCTTATGAATTTTAAGATTGTTTTCTCTATTTTTATAACAAAATTTAGAATCTTGTTAATCCTTTTAAAACTGAGAATAATTCTTTGGAAGAATTCAGAAAATAAAATTAGCCTTTTCTCTTTTCTTTTTTTTATTGAATTGGAATTTAGTTTCTTCTCTCTTTTTAAAAAATACTCTTTATTTTTTAGAGCAATTTTAGATTCACAGCAAATTGAGCAGATGGCATAGAGATTTCCACATACTTCCTGCCCCACATATGCACAACATCTCCCACCATCAAAACACCACACCAGAATAGTACTTGTTTTACAATCCATAAATCTGCACTGACACATCTACAGCTTATATTTACATGAGGGAATTTCTTTGTTTCTTATCAAGGTACTGTCACATGAGAGTAGAATCTTCAAAATGCAAGGATTTCATTATGTTTACCTGAGTGATCCCAGTTTGAACTTTTCTAGGATTTGAAATGAAATAGAAGCCAATGAATCCAAGTCCCAAACTGCCAAGCGATGTTTAGGAGTTTGTTTTAGGGATGTAGGTCAAGTTTGAGGAGCAGAGTGAAGAGAGAATCTTTGAAATAAGAGTGAAGCCTGGGATTAAATCTGCCATTCATAGCTCCTGCTTAAGAGAGATGGCAATCTCAGATCACATACCCAATGCTGTGTTTAATTGTGGGCATCCCACTTTAATAAGGTTGTTGACAAACTTGAGCATTATATGGGGAAAATAAAAGTCTGATATCAACACCATCAATGACACTTAGAAAGAAATGTTTAAAAAGAGTTAGGGCTGGGAAACAGGTGTAACAGTCTACAGTTATTAAAATGGTTGTGATATTAAAGGGTCAACCTTTCCTATGGCCTCCAACATGGAATAAGGAACAATCTATGAAAGGTAAACTAATTAGCTGGTGCCATCTGAAAATGGAAGAGAAGCCTCGCAATGCAGTGAACTTGTTCCTCTGGTGTTTATTCAGAGTATAGGTCACTGTTTTTCAACCTTTTGTTATCCTACGGCACACTTGAACTTATCAGCACACTTGAACTTATTGTTAAACTTAAGCAGCACACTTAAATTCTATTGATCAAAAAAAAAAAAAAGAGTAAAAAAAGAAACTTACTGTGCTTTGAACTTCGTTCAAAAATAATTGATGATCTTTAGAAATGTTTGTGGCACATCTAAGACCTTCTCATGGCATATCAGTGTGTTGCAGCACACCGTTTTAAAATCACTTGTCTAGGTGGATTTCTATCACTGCATTGGGAGCAATGTCGGCCGAGGAAAGAGGCTGGGTGCTTGGGCCCTGTGGCACAGGGGCAGAGTTCTGCCCTTAAGATTAGACACTTTGGATATCAGTCCCTGAACCTGCCAATTCTCAGCTTACTTATTTGTAAAATTGAAGTATCATCTATGATTCAAGGCTCTGTGAAGGTAAACCGTAATAATTTATAGAAATTTAAAAACACATTATAACTTTTAAAAATGTACCAGGCTATATAAATACCAGGTATTATTAAAATAAAAACAAATCACAAATCTTTTATTTTCCCTTTTTTTCAAGCTTTGACTGTTAGGCACATATAAGCCTGGGGTGTCATTTTCTCCTTTCATATGTTTTTGATTCAGCCCCTCCCATCCACTATAAATAACCCACAGAGATACTTGGGAGGAAAGCTCTTTTGAGATAATGCATTTTGGTCAGGTGTGGTAGCTCATGCCTGTAATCCCGGTACTTTGGGAGACCAAAGCAGAAGGACCACTTTAGCCCATGAGTTGAAGACCTGAGTAACATAGCCAGACATCATCTCTACAAAAAAATAAAAAAAAAAAAATTCCAGCTATTCAAGAGGCTGAGGTGGGAGGTTTGCTTAAGCCTCTGTATGAGGCTACGGTGAGCTGTAATCCTATCACTACACTCCAGTCTAAGGGACAGAGTAAGACCCTGTCTCTATAAAAGAAATAATTAATTAAAAAAATATAGTTTATATACATTAAAGATATGTATATATTAAATATATATAAAAGAAATATGTATTATATATATATATATTTTTTATATATAAACCTATGCCCAAACCAGTGTTATGTTTTTCAAATTCTGTTTCATAGTCCCTTTTCTTGGCACACAGGAAGACTTGTATTAGGTTTAACTAGTTTGACTGTATTTTGTCAGTGGAAAATAGATGGAAATAATCTATCCCATTTCTGGACCTTTAAAAAAACTTTTCCTGATTATTCATGCTTTATGTTTCTCTTTTTGAGTACCTTGGAAGCCAAGTGTTGAAGTTGTTAGGTAAACAATATAAGAATAGCCTAGATCTCAGAGTCACCACTAGGAGGATAGTTATTCCAGAGATCCACTTGACCTACATCAGACTGTGACTTGGATAAGAAATAAATCTTTGTTGAATTAAAGCCCTGAGATTTCAGTTTTATTTTCCTTTTTAACCATAGCATAACCTACATTACCTTGACTAAGAGAAAAATTAATAGCAGAAAAGAGTGTTAGCTAAAAGAAAAACTTAAAATGTGAGGCATTGCTTTAACACTGGAAGGTAAGTGGCTCTAATGTAAAAGTTTATCAGTCTTTTCATAATCTATTTCCTGCTTAGATCCCAATGCTGTGTCATATTATTAGTTTTAGTCGCTTAGTTATTATTGAAATTAAAGGGAGACTAAAAATAATGATAGCCTTTATTTACCACTTACTATGTTCTAGACAGGGGACTAGAATACCAGTGCATTACCTCGGTAATCCTCACAACAAATTTGTGATGGATCTTCCCTTCCCTTCCCTTCCCTTCTTTTCTTTGTTTCTTTGTTTCTTCTCTCTCTTTTCTTCTCTTTTTCTCTTTTTGCAAATAAAGACATTAAGGATTGAAAAAGTCCACCTACTATGTTATCAAATTCACAACAAGGTATCTGGGAGGTGTTTCCCACATTATAAGTGGTCAGCAGATAACCCAGAAGAATATTCTAAAAGGAAGTACTTACCTAACCTAGCAGATTAGAAATGGGCAGAATTCATTTGGAATAGTTAATAATTTATAAAGCCATAGATACGTTACTTGAATGTGCTTCAAACTGTGGAAAAAATAAAGTACACACACAAACACAGATACACACAAATGAGCAATGAATTGAGACATAACAGAAATCTCTAAATCATGTATCAAAACACAAGTTATTAAAAAAGCATAGGCAGCAAAGTAGAACAGATAGGATTTAAGAAATATGAATTTAGTTATAATCCTAGTCTTTGAGCTAGAAGTATACTGTCCAATATAATAACCCTTGCTGCACGTATCTGCTGGGCACTTGGAATGTCTGGTTCTAATTGAAATGTGCTATAAGTGTAAACTACACACCAGATTTTGAAGACTTAGTGCAAAAAGTGTGAACTATTTATTTTCATATTGATTTAACGTTGAATGGCATTTTGAGTATATGGATTAAATGTATTATTACATTAACTGTACCTGTTTATTTTTATCTCCTTAATGTGGCCAGTAGAAATTTGAAAGTTACATGTGTGGCTCACCTTTGAGGCTTCTATTTCTGTTAGACTATACTGGGCCAGAGTGTCAGGAATCAGGCAAGCCAAGTAAACTGCGAAGATTGTTCCAGGTACAGCTCAGATTCTAGAAAAATGATTATGTCAGTTTCAGAGAGATTTTTCTCAAAACTTTATTTGGTATCCTGATCTCAAGCAGTATAGAATATCTTAGATTTTCTTTTAAATAGCATACGTGATTAATTTTGAGAGCGCCATCATTCCCAAAAGGAGCTAAGGTCCTGACCAGTGCTTCTCAAATTTACCATGCAAAGTAATCATGGGGTAGAGTCTGAGTCAGTCTGAGAAGGGCCTTGAGATGATGTCTGAGCTATAGGTCTGGGAAACACATATGAAGAAGGAAAGAGATAGAACATGTTAGACCCACCAGACATCAACATTTGTGAGGTGGTTGTCATACCCATTGAGTGAACCTTCTACCCTTATTAACTTACTCTTCTTTCTCCTCTCAGATTGAGCTATATCTGTAGAAGGTGAAGTGAATAGGCCACAGCACAACTAATCTGCTCAATTCTACTGTTGCCAAGATTGATGGAGACCATTGTGTGATCAATTTGGTCATGACACTGGGTATCAGTCATGAGCATGACTGAAATGAATGGAATCACTTTACTCCAATCTGGTTTGCTTTCACTGTGTAAACTTAGCTGATCCTGAGGGTTTGGGGTCAGGGAAATCAGTGCTATACCTACGTCTACTAACCTCCTGGGATAATTTATTAAAGAAAAATCAGCTTATTCATGCATATTAGTTATAATAAGGAGCAATCAATCAATTTGTCTGCCTTATTCATGTTCTCTTTTCAGAAGGTGTGCTTACTTTCTGTTGAAGTTAGGAAATGTCACAATTTAATATTTATAAGAGTAGAATTTTGTTATTAGATAATAAGATCTACCCTCAAATTGTGAAATCAGATCAAGAAAATAATTTATAAAGAAAGACTTAAGAAAAATGTTTGAACAGTTATGTAATATTTGGAATAAGTTTACTATCTCCAAAATGACTCCTTTGAAGAAAAAGCCCTATATGATTTTGTAATTTTTTAAACATTTTTAAATATTCTCATTACTTATGTCTTGAGTGATACTTCTTTGGAACATTGTAGCAATGAGGATATAGAGACACGCCAAATTTAAGAAATAAATTTTGCATGACTGAGGTGTTCTTAGGTTTCCTGGATAGAAACTTTAAAGTCCTATGACCTTGAGTCTCATTTTCCATCACTCATAACGTCAAATTGCTTTACTGTTAATTCCTTTTCTTGTTATTCCTGCAGTAGCCTCCTTATTTTAATTCAGGTCTGGTTCAAAACATTGGCTGCTACTTTGACCTAGACTGACATTTCAAAGGCTGCAGAATAATTAGTGAAATAAAAACCTCATAATTACTTTCTAACACACACCCACACAAAGCTTTTGTTGAGCTGGCAGAATAGATTGAGATTTTTGTTGTATTGTGTTTTGTTCTAAATGATTGAGCATGGAACTAAAGAGAAGTGACAGACATTCTTGAATGCACAAAATGATCTGAAAGCTAAGATACTCAACGTTTCACCTATCAGTACTGAAATCTTAAGAATCAACTTTAAAACCCTATTTTAAACTTTGAGACTGTAACAAAAAGGAGTTTTTTTCCTTGGAGATAATTTTAAAATTGCATAGAATACCATACTAGTAATAAGAAATGAGGCAAGAGAATTGCCTAAGCCCAAGAGCTGGAGGTTGCTGTGAGCTGTGACGCCACAGCACTCTACTGAGGGTGACAAAGTGAGACTCAAAAAATAAATAAATAAATAAAAAAGAAACAATTAAATTATTTTGGCTCAGTTGGAGATGACTGAACTGTTACTAGTTTGGATTTGGATGTTACAATGGCTCTTACTGCTAGTTCAGCTATCCGAGGAAAATGTTTCCTACATGTATTGCTTCATCTCTTTTCTTTAGATCTCATTTGTTCACTGGGCTTACTTAGGCTTATGCACCAGGATCAACCCACATTTGTTGTAACCAAGTGAGATCTTGCTTGTGAGATCTTAACCTAGCTTTCTCCATTAAAAGAAGAGAAAATCAGGTGGCCTCTGTATATTGTGGGTGGAGTCCAATGTAGAAAACTCACCATTGGGTCTTTATGGTCTGTGCATTGTTTTCATAAGAAAAAATGTAATTCTGGGTGGTGCCCATAGCTCAGTGGGTAGGGTGCCAGCCACATACACTGAGGCTGGTGGTTCGAACCCAGCCTGGGCCTGCTAAACAACAATGACAACTGCAACAACAACAAAATAGCTGGGTGCGTGTAGTCTCAGCTAGTCCAGAGGCTGAGGCAAGGGAATCAGTTAAGCCCAAGAGTTGGAGGTTGCTGTGAGCTGTGATGCCACAGCACTCTATCCAGGGTGACAGCTTCAGACTGTCTCAAAAAAAGAAAAAAAAAGAATAGAAAAGAAAAAGGAAAAAGTGTAATTCTGAATGTTGGACTTTATCTCACAATAAGCCTCTTAGAGTTCTGCTCTCCTTTGTAAGTCAGATGCTGTCTGCTCTGATGGGATTCTATGCAGTGCAGGGTTTATTTCATCTATTTTGTTTTGATTATTTTTTATTGCTATTGTTTATACTGTCTGCAGAATCTTTATAATAATAGCTAAGGTAATCTGTAAGTTGAGTCAACATTCTTTTTTTTTGAGACAAGAGTCTCAAGCTGTCACCCTGGGTAGAATGCCGTGGTGTCACAGCTCACAGTAACCTCAAACTCTTGGGCTTAAGTGATTTTCTTGCCTCAGCCTCTGGACCATAGGCACCTGCCACAATGCCCGGCTATTTTTGTTGTTGTTGTTGTCATTGTCGTTTAGCTGGCCCGGGCTGGGTTTGTACCTGCCAACTTCAGTGTATGTGGGTGGCGCCCTACCCACTGAGTTACGGGCGCTGCCCCAACATTCTCTCTTGTTAATAAAACATGATCTAAAGTGGTACCTCTCCACTATTTGGGTGATGGGTACACTAAAAGCCCAGCCTTTGCCACTATGCAATGTGTCTGTTACAAAAGTGCACTTGTAGCCCTTAAATCTATTCAAAAAATTAAGTAGTACTGTAATTGAGTGCAGGCTTGGCTGCTTGCCACTTGCAAAAGCCAGTAATACAGATGAGGTAAAGCAAAAGGAACGTGCCTTTATTCCAGAGCTAGCAGTGGGGAAATGGTCAAGGATCGTGCCTCAAAGAAACCAGTTTGAAGTCTTGGTCTGAGGGCAGGGCTGTAGGAAAGATATTTGGTATGAAGAGCTTACAGGAGTGACAGGAGGTTCTGGTCAACAGGTGATTATCTTGAGTTATTGTTCCACCTAGCAAATGAGCTTGTGTTATCTCAGAAGCTTTTTATCTACAGATTAGCTGTGGCCTTGATGTAATCTCCAGATGGGGGGAGAATTGTTTTGAAACTTAGTCTTTGGAACTTCTAAATAGTACTAAGTAGGTAGAGGAAACACAAGTAAGGGAGTGCCTGATGGAAAGGAGGACGGAATAGGGTGGTATTCACTCATTAAGAAATGGGAAAGGTCTGGAAGGAAGTATGGAGAAACCTCAAAGCACTCAACCTAGACCTCCCATTCGATCCTGCAATCCCATTACTGGGCATCTACCCAGAAGGAAAAAAATCCTTTTATCATAAGGACACTTGTACTAGACTGTTTATGGCAGCTCAATTTACCGTTGCCAAAATGTGGAAACAGCCTAAATGCCCACCAACCCAGGAATGGATTAACAAGCTGTGGTATATGTATACCATGGAATACTATTCAGCTATTAAAAAAAATGGAGACTTTACATCCTTCGTATTAACCTGGATGGAAGTGGAAGACGTTATTCTTAGTAAAGCATCACAAGAATGGAGAAGCATGAATCCTATGTACTCAATCTTGATATGAGGACAATTAATGACAATTAAGTTTATGGGGGGGGGAAGCAGAAAGAGGGATGGAGGGAGGAGGGTGGGGCCTTAGTGTGTGTCACACTTTATGGGGGCAAGACATGATTGCAAGAGGGACTTTACCTAACAATTGCAATCAGTGTAACTGGCGTATTGTACCCTCAATGAATCCCCAACAATAAAAAATAAATAAATAAATAAACACTAAAAAATATAAACTACAATTTAACTTTCAAAAAAAAAAAAAAGAAATGGGAAAGGTGGCTGGGCGTGGTGGCTCATGCCTGTAGTCCCAGTGCTGGGGGAGGCCGAGGCGGGTGGATTGCCTGAGCTCAGAGGTTCAAGACCAGTATGAGCAGCCGTGAGCCAGAGTAAGACTCCGTCTCTACTAACATCAAAAACAGCCAGACGTTGTGGTGGGCGTCTGTAATCCCAGCTATTGGGTAAGCAATGGGACAGAGCATCACCAGAGGAAGCATTGAAAAAAAGAAGAAAGAAAATAAACAAACAAACAAAAAAAAGAGTACTTCAAATGAAAAAGAATGATGAACAAGCAAGCTGAAATTAAAAATAAAAAAAGATTAAAAAAAAGAAATGGGGAGGGAGTTTTCAAAATGGAGTATTGAAATACAGGGCACTGGGCGGCGCCTGTGGCTCAGTGAGTAGGGCGCCGGCCCCATATGCCGAGGGTGGCGGGTTCAAACCCAGCCCCGGCCAAACTGCAACAAAAAAATAGCCGGGCGTTGTGGCGGGCGCCTGTAGTCCCAGCTGCTCGGGAGGCTGAGGCAAGAGAATCGCGGAAGCCCAAGAGTTAGAGGTTGCTGTGAGCCGTGTGACGCCACCGCACTCTACCCGAGGGCGGTACAGTGAGACTCTGTCTCTACAAAAAACAAAAAACAAAAAACAAAAAAAAAAAAAAAAGAAATACAGGGCACTAGTTACTGTACTTCTCAAATATTTTGATCTCAGGGTCCCTTTACACTGTTATAATGATGGGACTCAGAGATCTTTCTGTATATGCATATTATTTATTTATTTTTTTGAGACAGAGTCTTACTTTGTTGCCTCCGATAGAGCATTGTGGCGTCAGAGCTTACAGCAACCTCAAACCCTCGGGCTCAAGTGATTTTCTTTCCTCAGTCTCCCAAGTAGCTGAGACTACAGGCACCTGCCACAACACCCAACTATTTTTTATAGATGGGGTCTTGCTCTTGCTTGGGCTAGTCTTGAACCTGTGAGCTCAGGCAATGCACCTGTCTTGGCCTCCCTGAGTGCTGGGATTGTAGGCATGAGCCACCACACCTGGCCAGTATGTGTATATCATTTATTAATTATAGAAATTAAAATCAAGGAATTTAAAATATATATTAACTTATTAAAAACAAAACGTACTTATCACATGTTAAGAAAATAGTATATTTTTATTAAAAATGACTATTTTTCAAAACAAAGAATAGACGAATAGAATAGTTACTGGTTTACATTTTTTGCAAATTTCTTTAATACCTAACTTGTTGGAAGACAGATGAAGATATCACAGGTCATGTAGCCTCTGGAAAATTCCACTACATGGCATAATGGGACTGAAAAAGACAAATTACAACTTAGTATTATTACAAAAAATAGTTTTGACCTTGTGGTCAAAAGTATCTTTAGGTCCTCTGAGGGTTCTTATGCTGTCCTTTGAGAACTCCTATCTGAAGATAACAAGCGAGAGTAATATTAAAAATCTCTTTATTAAAACCTCGTGAAGATTTAAAAGGTGGTTCCTGAAACAGAAGAAAAGTTTCTTTAAGAATCTTAATAGTTTGCCTCACAGATCCTCTGAATATTGGCAGCTTTCTAAGAATGTCAACAAACTAGGGAAGGGCATATTTTTGGCTATGGGGCTATGGATTTTTTTCTTTCTAGTGGACTGAAGCTAATACAAAGCTTTATAGGAAATCATAGGTTTTTAAAAGAATTATGTTATGGTAAACACTGTTACCTGAAATTAAAAGGGACAGAGAACACAAAATTAAAAGAGACCACTGGCTCTCTGAACCACAATAGGAGAGATGCAGACTGAGAAAATTATTCAGCTGCGAACACTGGCCATTTATTGTGAAAACAGAAGACCAGAGGGCAGAGCTGAGAGCTGGAAAGAATCATTTCCAGAGAAGATGGTCCAGCCCTACTTAAGAAACTGACAACACATGTCTGGCTGGATTTCAGAATTTCTGTATACCCGTCCCTCCTGTGTTTCTTTTGTTTTCTCCATTTTTGATTAGATCCACAGCAGGTATCTACGCCTGTCCCTCCATTGTATGGTGCATGTGTGTGTGCAAATACAGAGCAGATATCTTTTCTCCTTGGTTCACAGGTTTTGAGATCGAGAAGGACTCTACTCAAGGAATAGGGAATCCATTGCCAAAACATTCACATCTGGATCTTATTTATACTATAAAGAACCTAGATAGCTTTGCTATACTGGAGTCACACTTTTGTGGACCTTGGGAGTAGTTGAGTATATTTTGCATCCAAGAGTAACATCGATCATTGTATTGTCAAAGGTACAAGGGAGTTTTAGCCTAGGTCCTGTTGCTCATAGCACAAAGATCATATTATTGAGATTACAAGGATTGCTAAGGAAGAAAGGAGTTTCTAGTATGACAAATGTCTTGTTGGGAGAATAGGAGAAGCTACCTCAAACCCACCTGTCCAACTAATAGAGAGCAAGGGCTTTTAGGGAGGGGCCACATGCATGGGGCAGGTTGAATGGGTATGGTAGGCCTCGAATTAGGAAGCTTGCCCAAAAGTCTTTTGAATCTCAACTATCCTTTTGTAGAAAATTCATCATTTCTAGGAAACAACTCAAAAGGTCAAGTAGTTAATTAAGGGGCAAAATTACAAAAGCTTACTTTCATGGAGCCAGTTATAGCCCCTCTGTTCTTTTTAGGGCTCTCCTCAACCTTGAGGAACTAGGATGTTGATCTATCTGGCTGCATCCTACTGAAATGGGACATAGGTGGGTTATAAGGAAGAATAAAGGGGTTGGGCCTGTATCTGAAACTTTCTTTCTTTTTTTTTTTTTTTGCAGTTTTTGGCTGGAGGCCAGGTTTGAACCCACCACCTCCAGTATATGGGGCTGGCTCCCTACTCCTTTGAGCCATAGGCACAGCCCCTGTATCTGAAACTTTTAGTACATGTTGCCACTCTGTCCACACCAGAGTAGTAAAGTACCCTGTTTTCCCGAAAATAAGACATCCTCTGAAAATAAGACCTACTTACAAGAAAGATAAGACGTCCCCTAAAAATAAGACCTAGCACATCTTTGGGAGCACACCTTAAAAAAAGACACTGTCTTATTTTCAGGGAAACAGGGTAGTAGAACCAACCCTCCTCACAGGAACTACCCTTTACTTTGCTAATAGGTACTATTTTACAAATTAGGATCACCTGATTATCCAGTTGGAGGGAGAGGATTAAGGTCAATTGATTAGACCACAGCTGGCTGCTCCTTTGACCTCAAAGTCTACCACAGTTCTCTGATGTCCATAGCAGTGCATGAGGGCTACCTTCCTGGAAAGTAAAAATGGCTTTTATTTCATTTTATTTATTTATTTATTTTTATTGTTGGGGATTCATTGAGGGTACAATAAACCAGATTACACTGATTGCATTTGTTAGGCAAAGTCCCTCTTGCAATCATGTCTTGCTCCCAAAAGGTGTGGCACACACCAAGGCCCCACCCCCCTCCCTCCTTCCCTCTCTCTGCTCTTCCTTTCTCCACCCCTCCCTCCTTCTTTCTCTCTCTGCTCTCCCCTTCCCCCACCCCCACTGTGACCTTAATTGTCATTAATTGTCCTCATATTAAAATTGAGTACATAGGATTCATGCTTCTCCATTCTTGTGATGCTTTACTAAGAATAATGTCTTTCCATTTCTATCCAAGTTAATACAAAGGATGTAAAGTCTCCTTTTTTTTAATGGCTGAATATACCATGGTGTGCATATACCACAGCTTGTTAATCCATTCCTGGGTTGGTGGGCATTTAGGCTGTTTCCACATTTTGGCAATGGTAAATTGAGCTGCAATAAACAGTCTACTGCAAGTGTCTTTAGGATAAAAGGATTTTTTTCCTTCTGGGTAGATGCTCAGTAATGGCATTGCAGGATCAAATGGGAGGTCTAGCTTGAGTGCTTTGAGCTTTCTCCATACTTCCTTCCAGAAAGGTTGTACTAGTTTGCAGTCCCACCAGCAGTGCAAAAGTGTTCCCTTCTCTCCACATCCACGCCAGCTTTTGTGATGCAGGCCATTCTTCCATTCTTGCTGGGGTTAGATGGTATCTCAGGGTAGTTTTGATTTGCATTTCTCTAATAGATAGAGATGATGAACATTTTTTCATATGTTTGTTAGCCATTTGTCTGTCTTCTTTAGAGAAGTTTCTATTCATGTCTCTTGCCCATTGAGATATGGGATTGTTGGCTTTTTTCATGTGGATTAATTTGAGTTCTCTATAGATTCTAGTTATCTTTTGTCTGATTCAAAATATCAAATATCCTTTCCCATTGTGTAGGTTGTCTATTTGCTTTGGTTGTTGTCTCCTTAGCTGTACAGAAGATTTTCAGTTTAAGTCCCACTTGTTTATTTTTGTTGTGGTTGCAATTGCCATGGCAGTCTTCTTCATGAAGTCTTTTCCCAGGCCAATATCTTCCAATGTTTTTCCTATGCTTTCTTTGAGGATTTTTATTGTTTCATGCCTTAAATTTAAGTCCTTTATCCATCTTGAATCAATTTTTGTGAGTGGAGAAAGGTGTGGGTCCAGTTTCAGTCTTTTACATGTGGATATCCAGTTCTCCCAACACCATTTATTGAATAGGGAACATATCTTTCCCCCAGGGTATATTCTTGTTTGGTTTATCAAAGATTAGGTGGTTGTAAGATGTTAGTTTCATTTCCTGGTTTTCTATTCAATTCCAAGTGTCTATGTCTCTATTTTTGTGCCAGTACCATGCTATCTTGACCACTATGGCTTTGTAGTACAGCCTAAAATCTGGTATGGTGATGCCTCCAGCTTTATTTTTATTACTGAGAACTGCCTTAGCTATATGGTTTTTTTTCTGGTTCCATACCAAACACAGAATCATTTTTTCCAAATCTTGAAAGTATGATGTTGGTATTTTAATAGGAAAGGCATTGAATAGGTAGATTGCTTTGGGAAGTATAGACATTTTAACAATTTTGATTCTTCACAGCCATGAGCATGGTATGTTCTTCCATTTGTTAATATCCTCTGCTATTTCCTTTCTGAGGATTTCATAATTTTCTTTATAGAGGCCCTTCACCTCCTTGGTTAGGTATATTCCTAGGTATTTCATTTTATTTGAAACTATGGTGAAGGGAGTTGTGTCCTTAATTAGCTTCTCATCTTGACTGTTATCATCTTGATTAGATTTTATATCCTGAGACAGTACTATATTTTTTTGATGACTTCCAGGAGTCTTGAGGTTGACTCTTTGGGATTCTCTATGTATAAGATCATGTCGCCAGCAAAGAGGGAGAGTTTGACCTCCTCTGCTCCCATTTGGATTCCCTTTATTTCCTTGTCCTGTATAATTGTATTGGCTAGAACTTCCAGCACTATGTTGAATAGTAAAGGTGACAGAGGACAACCTTGTCTGGTTCCAGTTCTAAGAGGAAAAGCTTTCAGTTTTACTCCATTCAGTAAAATATTAGCTGTGGGTTTGTCATAGATAGCTTCAATCAGTTTCAGAAATGTGCCACCTATGCCTATACTCTTCAGTGTTCTAATTAGAAAAGGATGCTGGATTTCATTGAATGCTTTTTCTGCATCTATTGAGAGGATCATATGATCTTTGTTTTTGCCTCTGTTAATATGGTGGATAACGTTTATGGACTTGTGTATGTTAAACCAGCCTTGCATCCCTGGGATGAAACCTACTTGATCATGATGTATGACTTTTTTGATGATAAGCTGTAATCTATTGGCTAGGATTTTGTTGAGAATTTTTGCATCTATATTCATGAGTGAAATTGGTCTGAAATTCTCCTTTTTAGTTGGGTCTTTTCCTGGTTTTGTTATCAGGTGATGTTTGCTTCATAGTCTGTGTTGGGGAAGATTCCTTCTTCCTCAATTTTTTGGAATAATTTCTGCAGTACAGGCATAAGCTCTTCCTTGAAGGTTTGATAGAATTCTGGTGTGAAGCCATATGGACCAGGGCATTTTTTGGTTGGAAGATTTTTTATTGTTTCTTTAATCTCAGTGCTTGAAATTGGTCTGTTCAGGAGCTCTATTTCTTCCTGGCTAAGTCTAGGGAGAGGGTGTAAGTCCAAATATTGATCCATTTCCTCCACATTGTCAAATTTCTGGGCATAGAGTTTCTGGTAGTATTCAGAGATAATCTCTTGTATGTCTGTGGGATCAGTTGTTATATCCACTTTATCATTTCAGATTGAGGTTACTAGAGATTTTAATTTTCTATTTCTGGTTAGTCTGGCCAAAGGTTTATCTATTTTATTTATTTTTTCAAAAAAACAACTCCTTGTTTCATTAATTTTCTGAATGATTCTTTTGTTTTCTTTGATTTCTGATTTGATTTTGGATATTTCTTTTCTTCTACTGGGTTTAGGCTTAGATTGTTCTTCTTTTTTTAATTCCATAGGATGGGTTGTGAGTTTGTTGATGCACTCTTTCTGTTTTTTGAATGTAGGCATCTAAAGTGATAAATTTTTCTCTCAAATTGCTTTTGCAGTATCCCACAGGTTTTGGTAACTTATGTCTTCATTGTTGTTATGCTAAAGGAAGTTAATGATTTCCTCATTTATTTTTTCCTGCACCCATCTGTTATTCAACAGAAGGTTATTTAATTTTCATGCCTTTGTGTGGGGTAGAACATTTTTGTTAGAGCTGAGTTCCACCTTTAGTACCTTAAGGTCTGAGAAGATACAAGGTAAAATTTCAATTCTTTTGATTCTGTTGAGGTTTGGTTTGTGGCCTAGGATATGATCAATTTTGGAGAATGTTCCATGGGGTGATGAGAAGAATGTATATTCTTTATCTTTGGGATGGAGGGTTCTATATGCGTCTGTCAAGCACAGTTGTTCTAGGGTCTCATTTAAATCTCTTATATCTTTGTTTAATTTCTGTTTAGAGGATCTGTCCAGCTCTGTAAGAGGAGTGTTAAAGTCCCCTGTTATTATGGTATTGTCAGATATCATATTGCTCAGACTGAGTAAGGTCTGTTTCAAGAATCTGGGAGCATTTAAATTGGGTGCATAGATATTTAGAATTGAAATGTCTTCTTGTTGTATTTTTCCCTTGACCAATATAAAGTGACCATCTTTGTCTTTTTTGACTTTAGTTGCTTTAAATCCACATGTATTTGAAAATAAGATTGCAACTCCTCTTTTCTTCTGAATTCCGTTTGCCTGAAAAATTGTCTTCCAACCCTTAACTCGGAGTTTTAACTTGTCTTTTGAAGCTAGGTGTGTTTACTGCAGACAGCAAATGGATGGCTTGTGTTTTTTAATCCAGTCAGCCAATCTATGCCTCTTCAGTGAGGAATTCAAGCCATTAACTTTTATAAAGATAATTGATAAGTGTGGTAGTGTTCTATTCATCTTATTTTGTGAGAGTCCATTGTTTAGTTTTATCTTTTGCATCAGTGTGGAAGTTAGTTTCTGTCCTTTAGTTTCTGAGTTCTTACTTTGCTGCTGATCCATAGTGATGGTCAGTGTGTAGAACAGATTGAAGTATTTCCTGTAGAGCTGGTCTTGTTGTGGCGAATTTCTTCAATGTTTGTATATCCATAAATGATTTGATTTCTCTGTCAATTTTGAAGCTTAGCTTAGCAGGGTACAGAATTCTGGGCTGGAAATTGTTCTGTTTAAGTAGATTAAAGGTAGATGACCATTGTCTTCTTGCTTGGAAAGTTTCATTAGAGAAGTCTGCAGTCACCCAGATGGATTTGCCCCTGTAGGTCAACTGGCCCTTACTCCTGGCAGCTTGCAGAATCTTTTCTTTTGTCTTGACTTCAGACAGGTTCATGACAATGTATCTTGGAGAAGCTTGGTTAGAGTTGAGGTGACCTGGGGTCCGATATCCCTCTGAAAGCAGTGTGTCAGAATCTTTGGTGATATTTGGGAAATTTTCATTTATAATATTCTCTAGTATGTCTTCCATTCCCCTGGGGCATTCTTCTTCCCCTTCTGGGAGTCCCATAACTCGTGTGTTTGAATGCTTCATAAAATCCCATAGTTCTGACAGTGAACGTTCTGCTTTCTCTCTCTTCTTTTCTGCCTCTTTTACTATCTGAGTTATCTCACGAACTATGTCGTCTACCTCTGAAATTCTTTCTTCTGCATGGTCTAACCTGTTGCTGATACTTTCTATTGTATCTTTGAGTTCCCTAATTGATTCAGTTCCTTCAGCTCTGCTATATACTTTCTATATTCTTCATATTGTTCATCTGTTTTATTTTGTTTTTGGATTTCCTTTTGGTTCTTTTCCACTTTATCAGCAGTTTCCTTCATTATTTCCATCATTTCCTTCATTGTTTTCATCATGTGTATTCTAAATTCCCTTTTTGTCATTCCTAATATTTCTTTATAGGTGGAATCCTCTGCAGTAGCTACCTCATGGTCCCTTGGAGGGGTTTCTCTGGACTGGTTCTTCATGTTGCCAGGAGTTTTCTGCTGATTCTTCCTCATGAGTGATTTATTTCATTAGTTTCCTGGAGTGATTTCTTTCATCAGTTTCCTTGCCCTAATTTTCCTTTCACTTCCTCTTGCTCTTTAAGTTGCTGTGCCTGTGTACTAGGGTTTTGATGAGTCCTTTTGGTATAGTACCAGAAGTATGAGAAGGTTGAAGAGCAAGGAGGGATAAAAGAAAGGAAAAAAGAAAGAAAGAAAGAAAAAAGTGAAAGGAGGGGGGTTGGGTAAAAGGGAATATTGATAAAGAGAAAGGAGGCACAGAAAAAGGGAGACAGAGCAATATCGGTGTACAGTAGCGTACTTTGATACAACCTTAAAAAAAATTTAGAGACTTTCACTGTACAGCAACATTTTTGCGGTCATATTAGTAATTTATCCTAAGGTGCTAATAAATGTCTTAATATATTTCTATTTTCATAAACTCTAAAGCTGGTGACAACTATACTCAGGAAGCTCTATGACCAACTATCTTGATCTCATCTCTATAACTTTCTTTAAGTCTATGTGTAACAAAGGCAAAGTCCTGAAAAAATAAAAATGTTGGTATGAGCTGTCTCTTAAAACCCCCCTCACCCGGGAAACTAACCCGACTCCCCAGCCCCAGGCCAGTAATAAGAAGAGGGGCAGGGGAGTGTTCTTTGTTCTTTGTACCATAGGATAAGGCAGATGGATCAATGGAATAGTGCTGGCAGAAGGCACAAGATTGTGTTTGGCTGAGATTGGGTCAGTTAGGACCATCAACTATAGTTAAATAGCAAGATCCTGAAGCTGAAACCACACCTCCTCACCTTTAAAAATTCTGTGTTTCTGCTTATAGTTAGAACATAAGAACTTTAAGACAGGGGTCTGCCAACCTCATCATTTGCTGGTGAATTAATACATTTCTCTTTCCTTTTCCTCAGACCACTTGTTCTCATTCTTCTGATGCAGCCTCCAGAATAATTGTCACACTTTTAGTAACATGTGAAAAGTAGAAAATTCTTTATGGTTGGGATGGATGCCTGGACTGTGTGGCCTGAAACAGTAAAATCCCTCACTCTTCCAGCTGTTTAGGCATCTATGTGTCTTTCCTTGATCTGGAGTTTCTGAAATAATTTCATCCCCACAATTGGTCCTTACAATTTTGCACACATTCCTCTCCACCTTAGTCCCTGGGTCTAGAGCAGTGGTTCTCAACCTTCCTAATGCTGCAGCCCTTTAATATAGTCCCTGTGGGTCATGACCCATGGGTTGAGAACTGCTGATCTAGAGGGAGGATGTTTGTAGCTTTATGAGCAAGGAACTAGCAATGGAAGAGTTTAAATTCTGAAGATGTCAGATAAACTTTGCTATTTCCTTAATATTCATTTTGACTACTGAAGACAAAATAAAACAAATCAATAATGTTAAAGTCATAAAAAGTTTTCAGTTTTTCTATGACTTTTTCTTAAAGAAACTAAATTTGTATCTTAGATCATAACAAGGAGACTATCCAGACAAAGGGTAACAATGTTTTCTGTCTCTCTAAAATCTCCTCCACTCTTTTTGAGAAGTAAAATCTGCATCCCTGTCTTAGGTCAGTAGTTGGGAGGTACAGGAGAGTATCCTTTGTTATTTATACCATAGTAGATGACTCAAGGGAATTTCCCAGGTGGAGGTCATGAGATTGTCTTAGCTAAAGATAGGATGAATCAGAATCATCA
Organism: Nycticebus coucang; assembly: GCF_027406575.1. Taxonomy (NCBI): domain Eukaryota; kingdom Metazoa; phylum Chordata; class Mammalia; order Primates; family Lorisidae; genus Nycticebus; species Nycticebus coucang. The sequence continues at coordinate 28,584,658 of NC_069785.1, read as the reverse complement.
ACTATAGTTTAACAAAAAAAGCATGAAACTGAAAATCTCTTAAAAAGCTCTTTATCTCTGCTCAGAGGCAGCATGTTGGTACTGTAAGATGTGAGTCTGACAACATCCTCATTTTCTGTCAAATTAATAAACTTTTTTTTCTTTCTCCTCAAACTACTTGTCCTTGTTCTTCTGATGTGGCCTCCTAGACAAGTGCTGAACTATTTGTGAAAAGATAAAACTGTTGAAATTAAACTTATGTTTCCAGAAATGACTCTTTTATGATTATTTATTACTTATTTTACTTTAAGATTTCAAATTACTGAAAAGAAATTATGACATACAGACAAATAGTCAGAAGCAGATCTTAATAGATTTATAGATTTATAAGATTTTCTCATTTGCCAGTTTTCAAGTAGTTTCTCTCTCTTACTTTAGATAAGTGATTTACTGATTACTTATTTTATTGCCCTAAATGATTATTGATAGGCAACTCTAAATTTGCATTGCATTTTCAAAGACATGAAACTACATAGAAAACTTATATCTGAAGGTACAGATCTTAGATCTAAATAAGGAAAATGTTTGTTATGTAAGCTTTGAATCATTGTCCTTTTCATCCTAAAAGTTTTTAGTGGTTTGGTGTGCTTAAAAATAGAGATTTTTAAAATTTATTTTACAAATACCTAATTGTAGGCTGATTTAGTTTGTTAAGTGGTCTCTTCAATTATCTTTGTTCTAAATTAGATTAGTATCTTTAGGATGAAGTCCTTTAAAGGAACAGAGTGAAGAAAACTGATAATTTTAGTACCAGTACAACTGGAGGCAGAATACTTAGATATCAATTATTATTTCAGGTTATTTTCTGTTAATCATTTTTATACCATATTATATATACAATATATGCCAGTGTGATTAATTGTGCCCTTGAAACCTTTCAGTGTCTAAACAAATTCAATATAAAAACATAGTTTCTTAAACACATTTGGGGAAAAAGAGAAGGAAAAGGATTTTAAAATGTACTGAGAGATGATCACAATATAGTTTTAATTATTACTTTTCTTTTAGAGACAGAGTCTCACTGTGTCTCCCTCGGCAGAGTGATGTCATCATAGGTCACTGCAACCTCAAACTCATGGGATCAAGTGATCCCCCTACCTCTGTATTCCCCACCTGCTAGTAGCTGAGACTACAGACATGTGCCACTATATTGGGCTATTTTTTTCTATTTCTGGTAGACATGGGGTCTCACTTGCTCAGTCTGCTGTCAAACTCCTGGCCTCCAGTGATCCTTCTACCTTGACCTCCCAGAGTGGTAGGCCTTTTTCCTCCCAGAGTGGTAGGATTACAGGTATAAGCCATTGCACCTAACGTAATTATTACTTTTAAACTTAAAAAGACCTACCAAGATAACAAAGGTAAATATTCTACCGTGTTTCCCCGAAAATAAGACAGTGTCTTATTTTAAGGTGTGCTCCCAAAGATGTGCTAGGTCTTATTTTCGGGGGACATCTTATCTTTCCTGTAAGTAGGTCTTATTTTCAGAGGATGTCTTATTTTTGGGGAAACAGGGTAATAAGACTTGCTATTCTTCATAATGTAATATCTTTCATTTCTATAAATATAGTAGAAGTGTTAGAACATATCTTGCTTAAAGGTATTAACTATTATATATTTTTAAAATACTAACATTCCCAAATAAAATTTATTGGCATGACATCACTGGACTATAGACCGAATAAACCTCTAATGTCAGTCCTTAGTGTCCCAAATAATGAGACAAAGTCATAACATTTTTACATAAGGATCAAGATCAAGCTACAGTAGAACCTCTGTAAGTTGACCACCCAAGGGACTATAACAAACTGGGTCAACATCCAGAAGTGGTCAATAGAAGGAACTAGGCCTTCTGTACTGATACATACATGTGGTGCATGTCCAGTCTACAAAAATTAGGTCTGCTTAAGGAGGTGATCAATGTAGGGAGGGGGTCAACTGTGAAGGTCCTGTTTTAGATTTTAAAACAATCTAACTGGTCTCAAACCACTTTTCTACTTAAGTGTAAATTTGGGTACATATAATGCTTCCAAAGAGTAAAATTGTGTGAGATTTCCTTTGGTTTCCAAGAATATAAAAATCAATAGTTCAGGAATTTTTTCTTTTTTCAATTTTCTCAGGAAAAAGGCCTTTGCTATGGTCACACAATCCACACATAATTGGCTGGCTTGCAACCAATACTCAGAACAAATCAAGAGTAAATCAGACCAAAAGGAAACCTCCAATTCAATTTAACCAGATTTTATATGTATCTTTTACAAAAAGTAAAGTCAGTGGAAGAAACTGCATCAGCAACTAGAATTATGAGACCAAAACCAAAATATCTTTATAAGCTTTTTCTGTAAGTTTCTGTTTTTATGCCATCATTAATTTAGAGTTGTATTTATTCTAATATTGAGATTTTTATTTAGGCATGCCTGCTGTTAAGCAAGAATTTTGTTTAACTTTGCTATTAAATAAGGAGATTTAGGTGTTTTCATTATACTAATTTATCAAAAATCACATAAACACAGGTTATTTTGTTTTGGCTGGATTTATGGTTTTATAACTTGTATCCAGCCACGACACCTTTAAATATGAAAATGACCACTATTCCCAGGCAAAAATGTAGCCCAATAATTTTTAAGACATTTTTATTTTACCAATTATTTTTTAAAACCCAGCTTATTTCCCAAAGATAACTAAATTCACATTAACTTTAAAAGCCTTTGGGGTTGTTAACTTAATTTATGAGAACTCTCTTTGTTTATAATCCAAGTTTGGTACTACATCAACACAACACATAATACGTGTACACACATAAAACACATCTGTAGGCACATATTCAGAACTCTAGCTATGAGACCCTCTGAAGTTCCACATAAATCTGTATTCATTATGTTTCCATTTCTCTCTTTCTCTTTTTAATAGCAGGCATCCTCACATCTTGACCAGGTTGCCTCCTTAGATGAAGATGTTTTTCTTTTATCTTGTTATTTTTCTTTCCTTTTTTTTTTTTTAAGACAGAGTCTCATTCTGTTGCCCTGAGTAGAGTGCTATGGCATCATAGCTCACAGCAACTTCAAACTCTTGAGCTCAACCGATCCTTCTGCTTTAGCCTCCAGAGTAGCTGGGATTATAGGTGCCTATTATAACACTCAGCTAGTTTTTCTATTTTTAGTAGAGACAGGGTCTCCCTCTTGCTCAGGCTGGTCTTGAACTTCTGAGCTCAAGCAATCCACTGGCCTCAGCCTCCCAGAGTGCTAGGATTACAGGCATGTAATCCTAGTGATGAAGTGCCTAGTGATGAAGATGCTTTTCAGTCTCCTAGACCTTAGGAGAGAGATGTCTTCCAATCTCCTGCACCTTAGGATGGAGGTATCCTTTAACCTCTCAGACCTTAGAACCTACTGCAAGAATCACCAAGGGAGGGCCGTGCCTGTGGCTCACCTAGTAGGGTGCCAGCCCCATAAACTGGGGGTGGTGGGTCAAATCTGGCCCTGGCTAAAAACTGCAAACAAACAAACAAAAGAATCACCAAGGGAGGCCTAATTCAACCTCTCAAATCTTGGCCTATGCTTGCTATCCCATTAAGAGAAAATTCCAAGTAGGAAGAAAAGATAAGAAAGACAGAGAGCTTAATGGACTCCACATTTACATATCACACACCAGTACAGGTGAATACTCAATGTAAAGGAAAATTCAAGGGGTTCTAAACGAATGCACTTCAGTTCAATTCATAACCCTGGGAGTGCCAAATCGAAACAAGCTACCCTCACAAATGATTGGGGTTCTATCTAACTCAAAACAAATTGGAATTCCCCAAATTGAGAGGAACATCTCCTACTGAGCAGTACCTTCAAATAGCGTTCATCCATCTGAATGTAAATGTAACAATCCAATCCAGGGTTCCTTTGTTTGGAGGCAATCAGGAAATAATCGCCAATGTGAGAGAGGTGGGTAATGTGGAGATGGTAAGAGAATCCACAGTTGCACTCTAGCAAATGTGGCCAGGCAACTGCTACGGTAACCTCTTAGTATCTCTCTGCTCCACGGTCACTTTGCTGTGAGTAGAGCTAGTCTAGACAAGCCCCCACCATTGTTGTTGAAACCACAAGAGGGTTTTAGTGTGGGTCCAGTTGCTTCTTACACAGAGATCCAATTATTGAGACACTAATTATTGACAAGGAAGTAAGGAATTTTTACTATAACAGACATCTGCACTGCTAGTGGGAATGCAAGCTAATACATTCTTTTTGGAAAGAAGTTTGGAAAATACTTAGGGAACTAAAAGTAGACCTGGCATTTGATCCTGCAATTCCTCTACTAGGTGTATACCCAGAAGACCAAAAATCACTTTACAACGAAGATATTTGCCCCAGAATGTTTATTGCAGCCCAATGCATAATTGTCAAGTCATGGAAGCAGCCCGAGTGCCCATTGACCCATGAATGGATCAACAATTGTGGTAAGCCATGGAATATTATGCAGCCTTAAAAAAATGAAGACTTTACCTCTTTTATGTTTACATGGATGGAGCTGGAACATATTCTTCTTAGTAAAGTATCTCAAGAACGGAAGTAAAAGTATCCAGTGTACTCAGTACTATTATGAAATCAATTTATAATCAGTCACACTTTCATATGAAAGATAAAACACAACTATAGCCCAGGATGAATGAGGGAAGAGGAGCAGGAGGAGAGGAGGAAGGGTAATCAGTGGGGCTTCACCTATGGTGCATATTGCAAGGGTACATGTCAAATCTATTAAGAGTAGAGTATAAATGTCTTAACACAATAATTAAGTGAGGTGAAGACTATGTTAACCAGTTTGATGTAAGCATTCCAAATCGTAATAAAATCAGCACATTGTACCCCATAAATGCATTAATATACACAGTTATGATTAATTAAAAAATTAAGAAAAAATATAACAGACATCTTGTCAACAATGGGAAATGCTACCTCAAATCAATTTCTCTGACTTACGAAGATCCTGGGCTTTTAAGGAAGGATCCCATGCCTTGGGCAGGTCCTGGTGCATCTCACAGGGGCCACATGCCTTCGGGCGGGTCCTGGTGCATCTCACAGGAGCCACATGCCTTGGGGCAGGTCCTATTGCATCTCATAGGGGCCACATGCCTTGGGGAAGGTCCTGGTATATCTCACAGGGGCCACATGCCTTGGGGCTGGTTGTGGTGGATGGTGAATCTTGGCATCAGGAAATCTGCCCAGGGGACTTCAGAATCTCAGATCCTTTCTCTTGCAGAAAACCAAGGATTGCTGGGAAACAACTTAAAATTTCAATAATTATACAAGGTAGAGGTTTATAAAAAAGAAACATATAGGAATCATTGAAATTTATTTACAGAGACAGGTAAATTGGGGACTTTAGAGCCGATTGTAATTTGGGGACTTTAGACCTATAAATTTGCTTCCAATAATCCCTGCCACTTGGTCTTTATGCCCTTACATAAGTCTCTTCTTACTTAGGAGTCTCTAGGAAGGTTAGTTAGGACTAGTCTTATGTGACCTATAGAATGTGGAGGAAGTAACAGTATATCTGTCTTCGGAGACTAGATTATAAAATGCACTGAAGCTTTAGGTGTGATCTTTTGGTTTTTCACTCCAGGTGACGCTAGCTACCCTGTGGACTGTCTGATTTAGAGAGGAACTAAAGTTCTGGACAATAGCCAACAGCAACCTGACTGTCTCGGGAATAAAGTAGATTATGGGCTCAAGCATTCAGTTGACTGCAGTTTATTCAACATCTGACTGAACCTTATGAGATACCCCGAGCCAGGATACATCAGCTGAGCTGATGCTAAATTCCAGAAAGATATTGTCATTATTTTAGGACGTTAAGTTTTAGTGTGACCTTTTAATGTAGTAAAAAGTAATTCATATATAGGCCAGGCAGGAAGTATATGTGGACCATAGCACTAGCACATGAAGCAGGAATTTTGAGGACAATGCTGTTCTTCAGGCTGTGTAACATAAAGCTTTGAAGGGAGGGCCATGCATTTTTCTCCACAAAGACAGACCCAGGTTCTAGTTCTACAGATATCTCGGGGTATGAATCTTCCTAATCCTTTGTATTTTTTTTGCACTAGGACTTTATTAATCTTTAAAATAGAAGAAACCACCTGCATGATTTTAAAAGATCCTTTATAATTTTAAAATAGTAGATTTTGTAAATTTACCTCCACACATCAAAAAAAGAATTGTATTGGAAAACTTCTGGCATTGTTTTTCCTTGGGAGATTTGGGATGATTTCTACTAATTCAAATGCACTATTGCATTTTAGGTAATGTCTCCATCTGTCAGCAGTTGAAATCCTTCCCCCAGATTAATTAGATATAAGTGTAATTTCTTTTTCTCCAGCTAAAAATTAAAAATATTCCATATCACTAAATTTATTTTTAGCTTGAAAAAGACAGCTTGACATTTCAGATTCACATCAGCAATAGCCATGGATTTTGATTTATATTGTTTGAAAATATATTTTAAACCAACTCAATGTTGTATAAAATATATTTCAAACCAGCTAAATATAGATACAGAAAAAGGTGTGAGTGATAAAATGGAATAAAAATGGTTTGGTTGAAAAGACGTGTGGTCAATTACAGCATCCTTACCATGCTAATATTTATAATATGAACTTGCAGATTTAGTTCAAATTATTCATAGTTTTATTCCATGTATTATGTTTTTAGTCAATGATTGATAAATTGTGAAGGTAATTTGGTCATTTAAAAAAATTTCTTCCTTTTTATAGCCAGGAAAGGTAATGAAGAAGAACTACTGTCCTTTCATATTAAGATCTCTTTAATTCAGCAATAAATATTCACCAAAGTGCATGCTATCTTGAGATAAGGTCACTTTGACCATCTAGTCCATTAAAAATATGTTTATTTTACTTATAGGTGTCATCCATTAGGACAGGCAGCTGACGTTTCAGCTAGTCGCCTTTGTCAAGGAACTAAAACTTACTTTTAATGGAATGGAAGTTTCTAAATGACCCAATCTCAAGAAGAATGCACTTTGGTGAATATTTATTTATTATAAACTACTCAGCTGAAAATGTAATTTGTGCTGCTGAAGGTGATCTGCTTATTTATGAATGGCATTATATCAGTAGTATTCACCTAATTAGAAAAAAATCTTTGAAGCACTTAGAAAATCATGCAGGCAATTCGACGATCTCTTTAATTTTTGCCCTTATGCAGGTTTTTTTTTTTCCTTCCCAGTGATCTTTTTACACTCCTATCTTCTGTTCCTTTCTCTTCAGTTCATCTTGTGTCTATTTTATCCCTATCCTTCCAACTTTTCTTTCTTTTTAAAAACAATAATTAGGTTTTCTTCTAGAAACCCCCTCAGAGGCTGTATGTAGCAGGCACACATCCTCCTTATCCCTGTGCTTCTGTTCTTTTCTTGCCTCCCACCTTTCCACACTTCTTCCCATGTCTCCTTGTCACACAAAAATTTTACCCAGTTGTAGGGAAATCCAAGTGCCATGACTTTTCAAGAGTCGGTTGGCTCTTAGCCCAAAGAAATATGGCAATGATATTTCAGCAAAAGAATAAGAGGCAACATCAATTATTATTCTACAACTCTCAGCTCACTGAGTAATATCATAATATTTCACATCCCATTTGACTTAGATGACAATATGGCAATGGTCAAAGTTGGAGTTTTCCTTGCTGCTTAAAACCAACCTAACTTCACTTTACCAACTTCTTCTTGCTTGATAGCAATTGGGTAGGAACCTTAGGACATGTCTGTGCTGGATAATGATGGTTACTTCTAGTTCTGTAAAAAGCCTAAAATGAGCTTGTTCAGTCTACCTGGACTTCAGAAGCTATAGTAACAACAATTACTATAAAATCCCCAAATCTCAGTGGCATATCATTACTTGGACTTCTTTCTTTCTTTTTTCTTTTTTAAGTAACATCTTTATTCAGATATAATTCACATACTCCACAATTCACCCAATTTAAATATACAGGTCAAGATTATACTTTCAGGGACCACTTGTATAGTTTGCTCATTTCGTTCACTGGCTATCAGCTAGAGTCGTTTCCCTAAATGTGTAGAAGAGAGAGAGAGTGAAAGTGAGAGAGAGAGGAAAGAAAGGGATGGAAGAAATTAAAGAAAGGAGAGAGAGAGGACAAAAGAAAGAGAGAGAGAGAAGAACTTATTTCTTTTAACATAATTATGTTTCTTTCTTACCAAGAGTTGGTTGGAAGACTTTGGCCATTATAGTCACTCAGGGACCCAAGCCAATGGGTGCTTCTGATATTTCTTGGGTGAGGTGGTGCATTGGCTCTTAATATTGTTCTTCTAGGGGTGACATACTGTTACTTCTGTTCATATCTTATTGGCTGGAGAGTCACATACCCTCACCGAACTTCAAATGGGGTTGAGGAAGTGCTGTCTTATCATGAACCTGACAAAAGCTAAAAACAGAAGGATTAATGCATGACCCTATTTACTATCATGGGACTCTAGCATACTCATGGAGTCACTTGAATTCTAATATCACTGTACCATCAGAAGACCAGTTCTTTTATTTGGCTGCATTGTGGCTTATGGATGCTGAATCGTGTTGCTATGTAGCAGTGGCTCGAGGAGAGCACCTTGGGATAGTTCACGGGGAGACACTGCCAGCCAACGAAGTTGTCGTAAGCTGGAATTCATTTTAGCTTACATAATCTGCCCTTCAACCTGGATTTTTATGTTTAAAAATCTAACTCCTCTTCTTTACGCTCTAGGTTCTTAGGTTCTTTCTTTTTTTCTTTTTCTTTTTTTGGCAATTCTATGAGAAGACCAAATTCATATGGTGTGAGAGGAATAAATATGGATAGATAAGATAGAAACTGATCTTTCAGCAGCTATATTACCAGCAGATACACTAGTGCTTCACAAGTATTGTTAAAATTATTTCTAGTACTTCACATTTTAGAAAACTGGTTTTTTTAAATTATTATTTCTTTAGATTGGATAATGCTGATAGCCAGTGAACATATTCATTTCAGTAAACTTATATTGTAGCATTCCAATTATGAGATGCAAAGTTTTATTTCAGGTTTTCAATGTAGGAAATTCTGTCACTTGTGAAAGATCTTTTTTTTTTTTAATTTCGTAATATTATGAGGATGCAAATGTTTTGGTTACATGAATTGCTTCTGTACAGTTTGAGTCAAAGTTTTAAGTGTGCCCATCACTCAGATAGTGTGCATTGTACTTACTAGGTATGAATTTACCCCTCCTACCTGCTGACTTTCCATTAAGTTTTACTACCAAATGTACACATGGGTGTTGATTGATTAGTTCCAGTTTCATAGTTGCATGTGTTCGTTTTTCTGTTCTTGTGATACTTCATTTTTTTTAAAACATACTTTTACTTATTTATCTCTATATATACTTATTATTTTTGCTTCATCTCATTATATTGGCCAGGACTTTTAAAATAATGTTAAATAAATATGAACTATTAAACATATTTATCTTGCCCTTGATTTTTATAGGTGTGTTGCTAGCATTTCCTTCAAATAAGTTTTTTAGCTTTAAAAATGATTAAAATTAAAAATGATTTTCTTTATTTTTGAATTCTTAAACTATCAGTCATATATACCATATGTCATTAAATATTTTATAAGGCATTTTTTTGTCTTATTTTCACTATGGATTTGATTTAGACTATTTTTTAAATTCCTTATCACATCATTTTGTTTTTGTTTTCTTTCTTTCTCTCCTTCCTTCCTTCCCTCTCTCCCTCCTTCCTTCCTTTTTTTTTTTTTTTTTTTTTTTGGCAGTTTTTGGCCGGGGCTGGGTTTGAACCCGTCACCTCTGGCATATGGGGCCAGCGCCCTACTCCTTTGAGCCACAGGAGTGGCTTCCTTTCTTTCTTTTTCAGACAGACTCTCATTATGTCACCCTCAGTAAAGTGCTGTGGCATCACAGCTCACAGCAACCTTCAACTCTTGGGCTTAAGCGATTCACTTGCCTCAGCCTCCCAAGTAGCTGGGACTACAGGCATCCACCACGATGCCTGGCTAATTTTTTTGTTGCAGTTGTCATTGTTTAGCTGGCTAGGGCTGGGTTGGAACCCACCAGCCTCCCTAACCACTGAGTTACGGACACTGCCCTTCCCTTTATTTTTTATTAAGTCTTATTTAGTTTTTGCTTTCAATTAGACCATTGAGTATTCTGAATGAGGATTTAATTTACTCATATTTTATTCAGGATATTTAATTATATGTTATTTTTATACAAATTTGGTGAGTTAGTGCCCTAGAGAGCCACACTTGAAAATTTGTGAGAAGCAATATATCATGTAAGGCCAGTGGTATAAATGCAATTTCTATCATATAGAAAATATAATGTAGAGCAGAGACAAGCTGGGAAGCACAGATCCACAAACAGGTAGACTCTAGATTCTGCCAACATCTTTTCTAATTGGAAATAATCATAACTTTAAGAGAAAACACATCTTTACCTTTAGCATTAATCTAAAGGGATTCTTGGAGCTCAGAGTATGAAGATCCCCTCTAAAAGAATGTAGATCTCCTAGAACAGCGGTTGTCAACTTGTGACCCACAGGAACTGTATTAGAGACTCATGGCATTAGGAAGGTTGAGAACCACTGTCCTAGAAGGAAATGCTTTCTGAGTTTAAGTTTGGAATTGGTTTGTAAAGAAAGTCAGTCAGTCACAGTTTTAATTTTCTTCTAACAGATAATGCAAATTAGTATATGTAATTGAAAATCTAATCTTGGCGATATTCATAACCAGGGTTTAGTCAATCACCAGGTATTCATGAGCTCTACATGCCAGCAGTACACAAGGTGTTGAGTTGGAAACTGACAGACCATTGAAAGAAAGTTGCTCCTCACTCCAACCAAGAAATGGCCTGATAGTACAACCAGATACTTCTGAGAAAGAACGGGGACTAATGTCAATTTTTTTTGAACCCTGAAAGATGGAGAAGGATAATGTCAATATTTTGACAAGAGCTCTGGAGTAATTAGGAAGAAAAACAGATTCTGGAGGAGATCACTGGGAATCCTGAGGGAGACTGGCCATGTAGAAGTAGATTTCATGCTGAGTCCCTACTTCAAATGAAGAACAGATAATAGAGCCGTGGATGCTCATGAATTGAAAGGGCAGTGGTCCTTCAACTGTATTGAACATTAGAATTAATCAAGGGGCTTGTAAAAATACAGATTCCCAGGCCTTGTCACAAATCAATTAATTTATAATTTTTGTTGATGGGACCCAGGCATCAGTAGTTTTTTTTTTTTTTTTTTTATTGTTAAATCATAGCTGTGTACATTAGTGCAATCGCCTGTACCCATTGGCATCAGTAGTTTTTAAAACTTCCTAGTTGATTCCAAATTGCAGGCACATTTGAGAACCACTGCAGCAGATTCTTAATCAGCTGTACCACATCATGCTGGGTGTAGTGAATGTAGGCTTTTACAATTACCTTTGCCTTGGCATCATCTAAGATCTTGTGAGTTGAAATCTCTATATCTACGTCTGAGTCCCACAAAGAATCCATCTGAGTAGTGAAAAGAGCAGATAATGCTAACCAGAGACCACATTGTAAATATACTTGTAATTAACTGAGATTCTCATGGGGGCTCACTTTTCTAGTAAGTACTAGGAAATAATAATGAATTTCATTTTTAGGGCTGTATCAACTATTTTGTATAATATATTTGCACAGAGATGATCTCCTGCAATGACTACAGTTGTTTGCTGAGATAATTGTAAAGATCAGTAATGTCATTTACACAGGTGATAAGGATTGAAACAACTTGTATAGGATCACTCAGCTTTAGAGACATGCACTATAAAGTTTTCTATATTCTTGGTCACTGATTTTAATGCATGTATGACTGTGTAGCTTCTCAGTTTCTATCCTATAAGATTTCAGTCTACCATATAAACTAAGATCTGCCAAGGTTCCTACAATTTGAGCAAACTTGTGGTGTTTAGGTTAATTTCCTTTGATTATGTAGGGAGATTACGTATCTTCATTTAATCCTTTACTTCAGTGAACTGAGGATCAGGTGATACACAGTAGAAGTTTCAAAAGGCATTGGCCCTAATGTGACATAGGATGGCCAAAATAAATAACTATTATTATTTATTGAGGAGCCACTCTGCAAAATATAGGAATAAGAATTTTCTATGTACTAAGCTCATTTATTTCTAACAATAATGATATAAAGACTTACTACTTATTTTATAGTTGAAGAAATTGATACTAAGAGAGGTATTATATCCTTCCCTAAGATCATTAGATATTGGTGGAAAAGCTAGTGTTATGACCCCTAATGCAAACACATTCCATGTGTTGTTAGTACTTAATAGATAATAGTCCAACTCAAAGTGACTGGGAGGAGGTACCTGCATATCTTTGTCTAGTGACTAAGGCGAAAGGAAGTGGATATTACCATTGAATTGTTATAATTTCACCATCATGGTGCATGCCTTCTTATATATTTATTCATCTTTATGTATCCTCACATAGAGTTTGACATAATAAGCACTGAGGCAGTGGTTCCCAAACATTGATGGATATCAAAATAGACCAAAACCCACATTATAACAAATATATGTACCAGAATGTTTATTGCAGCCCAGTTCACAATTGCTAAGTTATGGAAGAAGCCCAAGTGCCCACTGACCCATGAATGGATCAATAAATTGTGGTATATGTACACCATGGTATATTATGCAGCCTTAAAGAAAGATGGAGACCTTACATGTTTACATGGATGGAGCTGGAACATATTCTTCTTAGCAAAGTATCTCAAGAATGGAAGAAAAAGTATCCAATGTACTCAGTATTACTGTGAAACCAATTTATAGCTTTCTTATGAAAGCTATAACCCAATTATAGCCCAAGAAGAAGGGGAAAGGGCAGACAGAGGGGAGAGGAGAGGGGAGGATGGGTGAAGGGAGAGTAATTTGTGGGGCCATACCTACGGTGCATCTTACAAGGGTACATGTGAAACTTACTAGGTGTAGAATAGAAATGTCTTAACACAATGGCTAAGAAAATGCCGTGAAGGCTATGTTAACCAGTTTAGATGAAAACATTTCAAATTGTATATAAAACCATCACATTGTACCCCATGATTGCATTAATGTACACAGCTATGATTTAATTAAAAAAAAACCACCTGGAGATCTCATAAAGAACACAAAAGCCCAGGCTTGCTGAAATATGGTAGGGCCAATATCTTTGTACTTTACCAAGTTCTTCAGGTGACTCTTCTATCTACTAAAGTTTGGGAGCCACTCTGATGAGGTATTAATCAATGAATCACCTACATTAAGTATCATTAGTTTTAAACAGCAATGCAGAGCTATAATAAAATCAGTGGTGGTAAATATGGAATTGTATATAGATATGAATATAAGCATGTGTGTACACAAAATGTTATCATGCAATCTTTCTCAAATTGTGCTCTATGAAACTCAAGTTTTGGGAGCAGTTAATATATAGGCTGTGAATAAAATGTGTGGTAAATCCAATTGAGAAATGCTACAGGATAGACCTCCTTCATGAATATTCAGTAGAGTATACAAAACTCCAAGAATTCCTGAAATAAGAATGCAAGTTTTTTGTTTGATTAATTTTTAGTAACCTATTTACTAACGTGGCCAATTCAGTTGAGAGATGCTATAAGTCAGACCTCCTTCATGAATTCTCAGTAGAGTATACAAAACTCCAAGAACTCTTGAAATAAGAATGTAAGTTTTCTATTTGATTAATTTTAAGTAACCTATGTAAACTTACAAACTTTTTACTAAACCAGACTTATTTGAAGTTATTTTTACTGCATATCTGTAACATCCCAAGGGCACCGGTTTGGGAAGTATGTCTAACAAAAGAAAGACATAGGAAACACAATTTAAGAAAACCACTTTTTTGGAAAGATATGTGGTCATTTTTATTATGCAGAAAAATGTGAAAATGTAATAAAGTTCTGAAATCTTAGTGACTAGAAAGAGTGTGGGAGTCACAAATAAAGGGATATGTTAAAATAAATATTTTAATGAGATGTGTAGTCGGGATGCTGTGACAAGATGCATAAGATGGGAGAGGGTAGTGAGTTGTGTACATTCCAAGACTGTAATGAGATTCATGAAGAGTTCTATGCAATAAGATGTATATGTTAAAAAGCTAAAATGAGGTGACTCTGGTTTAATGAGCCATGTCTCAGGAAGTGTCCTGTAAGATGGGCATCCTTCAGGGCTGAAATGAGATGGGTGAAAGAAAGTGTAATGAGCTGGTCACATAAAGGAGAAGTAGGATAATTAGATGCGTAAAAGAAGGAAGGGAGAGTATATAAATTTTCAAAATATGTAAGATATAATGGGAAATAGGTTTTAATGTAATGAGATGCAGAAATGAAATGACAATGATATACAAAAACAGACTCGTGTAATGAGATATGTAAGGACTGTGTAATGAGATGTGCGTGTTTAAGGGCTTTGTAATGAGATGCGAGATAGGAAAGGTGTAATGAGATGAGCACGTTAAATAATCTAATGAGGGGCATGAAGGAAATGATGTCATGTCACATGAAAATTGAAGAAAGTAATGAGATGTGCATTTTTAAGGACTGTAATAAAATGGATAAAAGAAACTAAAGAAAATGAAGAGATGCAGAAATCACATCTGGCTATTAAAATGTGAAAAAAGGACAAAAAGTAATGAGAGAAGGTATCTCACACCCATCATTTCTAAGACCATTCTCTTCCGCATACATACTTTGATGGGGAAAAACATTTTTTTGCAGTACGACCATACTGAGCATTTTCTGTGGCAATAAATATATATACATGATTTCCATCTTCTAGCTCAGAAATACATACTTATGGGTATACATAAAATAAGGCGATATATCACCAATATTAATCAAATAGTTCACAAGAGAAGAGATTATTTTGGATCAAAGTTTTTTACACATCATTTGAAATAACTGTTCCCTTATGTTATCTTCAAATTTTATAATTCCACTATTAATATTGTTCAGTTCTCCATTCTTTCGATCCTTGGGTTTTCTCTGTTATAATAACATCTATTCTTGCACAAGTAGATCTTACCTTTTTTAAAATAGAAATCTGATTCAAATATCCCATTCTCTAAACAGCCCATTCTAATCTCTCTTTAGCTCAAAAACCAAAGAAAAACAAAGGACACCAAAAATAAACTTTTCATAATATTTTATACTTTTATTATGAAACATATCACCACATGGCACATTCTGCTGACTAATGAATATTAATTATCATCTTAACTGTGTGTTCTAGATGAAGGTTACTTCTGATTCAACTTTATTTCATCCACTGAATGTAAAATTTCAACATAGATCCTTAGTAAGTAATTCTTTTTTTTTTTTTTTTTCTGAGACAGTCTCACTTTGTTACCCTGGGTAGAGCGCCATGCATCATAGCCCACAGTAGCCTCAAACTTTTGGGCTCAAGTGATTCTCTTGCCTCAGCCTCCCAAGTAACTGGAACTATAGGTGCCTGCCACAGCACCTGGCTAGATTTTCTATTTTTGGTAGAAACATAGTCTTGCTTTTGCTTAGGCTGGTCTTGAACTACTGAGCTCAAGCAATCTACCTGCCTCGGCCTCCCAAAGTGTTGGAATTATAGGCATGAGCCACTGTGCCCAGCCTAGTAAGTATTTCTTGAGTGATTAGTAAGACATCTACCCTGATAGACTCTATTTATGAAACAGCAACTAATATCAATAATAAACAGATTCCTATACTTAACAGTAGATAGAAGTTGCAATCAACCTACTTCCAGAGAAGCTTCCCTCCCCCAAATCAGAATTCTTCAAAATGAAAGAAATACTTTCATTTGTGAGTTTGTTAAGGGATTTGGTTTTGCCATAAGGACATTGACCGCTATATGAGTGTGCCCTGCCTTGTTTTTCACCAGATGTCTGTTTGCTTCATTTACAAGTACTTCAGTATATTCAGGAACTCAAGTGCTATTTTAATCAGTCCTGGAAGGAAATAACAGAGCAATTCATTAAGGAGCTCATCAACCTGAGGAACTATTGTTTCAGATGTCATCCTTGAGTATTCTTCATTACAGCATGGCCTTCACATGATAACAAGCCCAGATGGAACCACATACATCTAACTTTTTATTTTACATGTCCTATATTAAATTCACCTGGGAGGTAGGCCCTGGCAAGAAGCTCTTGTTCAATTACTTACAAACTGGATGCAGCTGTGAAGTGCATGTTGCAGCAATCCCCATCATTTATACAGGATTCCCCCCACAGGTCATGCATATGATGAAATAACATTCATAACTGATCAAAGCCCTACAGACGGTTGCAGATCACACAGCACATGAAGCATATGCTTGTCAGAGGGATGAAAAAAATCCATTCTTACTCTGTCAGGGTATTGGCCTTCTGTTTTCTCTCAGCAAAAACATGCTTGCCAGCTTGGTATTTACGACTTCAGAATCCCTCTAAGTCTCTAGGGTATTGATTATTTTTTAAATTGTTTCTCAGGTTTTCCTCTCTACCCTCATTCTCCTTGACCTTTATGTTAATTCTAAAGACACTTATCAAATGTCTCTTGTACCAATAGTTTTCCACACAACCCAGTATTCTCCAGCTTGGGCCAGGTTTACCCTCTGTTCCTAGCATGGAATGACTTACGTGCTCTCATCACATCGAAGCTGCAGCATTAAAAGTTCTTTGAACTAGGCTCCTGTGGTGGCTCACCAGAGCTTTGGGAGACCAAGGCAGAGGGATTACTTGAGGCTGGGAGTTTGAGATCATCCTGGGCAACCTAGTGATACCCAATCTCTACAAAAATATTTAAAAATATTATGCAGGTGTCCTGGTATATGCCAGATAGCTCCAGCTACTCAGGAGGCTGAGGTGGGAGGGATGCTTTGAGCTCAGGAGTTTGAAGTTGCAGTGAGCTATGATCATCCCACTGCATTCTATTATGGGCAACACAGTGAGACCCTGTCTCAAAGAAAAAAAAAGTTGTGGGAACTATAGTTTCCCCTTAGTTTTATTTTGCTATTTTTGTTTGTGCAATCTACCCCTCAACTTATTGCACACATCCATAGAAACAGTACACTTTGACTACTTCAGCCTCTGTGCTTCCTGTTACTGGAATAAGTAGGGAAGACTCCAAAGCCATCAGGTAGGGATTATCCCTACTGTCAATAGAATAATATCTCATCTTCTCACTTGGAACAACCAACATGTCTGGCCTCATAAATAAGGGTTCATCTGTCCTCCAAACCCCAAATATACTGTTTGGTGGCTTTTAGAGTATATTGCTTTCAAAAGAAGACAGAGCCGGTTTAATTCTCAGACTTCTGCCACACCTGAATCTTGAGCAGTTTTCATCACCTCATTCTCCAAATAGTACTAGCTTTGCCTCGCCAGAGTTTCCTAATTGACTAACTTCAAACTTTGGCCTCTATTTTAATGACAGGACTTTTGTCAGATTTTCAGTATGCTCTTCTTACTTTATTCCAGCTCTGATTACTGTTTTTTTTAATCATATACCTCTTGCACATGTTCTTTTCTTAGCAATTTCCCTCTGAAAATGGGACACTGATGTTAAACCTTTATAACTAATTGAAAACTGTTCCTAATGTTAACTGTTTGATGTATATTTTTAGTCTTACAGTGTTACCTGTACTATTCCTCTGGCAAGATTTCTGGAGAGTTTTAAAAAACAGATTAAAAATTATTATCTGGGAATTGTAGTTGGAGAAGTCACTGTTGAAATTCAAATTAGTGGTCTAGAAAATCAAGTGAAAACCTAAAACACAGAAGAAAAGATCAAAGAAATATACTAATGTTATCTTGTGGGAAAGATCAGAGACCTAGAAAAAAGATACAGCCAACATAATATGGCAGTATTAGGAGTCCCTGGGCAGAGGGGATGGAGGAACATGTGGAGAAGAGAAAACAAACTATTTTAGAAGAAAATTTCTCGGAGCCAAATCAGTATGTAGAAATGCAATATCTCATCAAGTTACAGGCAAGATGGATAAGAAAATGAATACATGTAGATATACTGCGGTAAAATTCCTAACTCAGCAATAAAGAGAAAGTTCTACAAGGCATAAGATGGAAGATAATGTGTTAATCTGAAAGAAAAAAACTCAAAGTATTCAAGTGGTGACGACTATTTAACCTTTACCACTGGATGTCTGCTAAAAGGTGAAATCATATGAAGAAAATGGATCAGTGTATTGTAACTTAGGAGTCTTATACCTAGCCAAGATAGTTAGCTACTAGGGTAAAGAACAAATATTTGTGAAAAGAGAATGTATCACCTATACATGGTATAATCTGATGAAAATTCCCAAAGCACATATTCTAATGAAATAACACATGACTTATTAGATTCCTCAAGATTGGAAAAGATGAAGTAGGAAAAAAAATGACATATAGCACTACTTGATTCTCTCTCTCTGTAAATTGATAATAAGTGGTGGAATATATTTAAGCCAGAGAAAAGGATTCTTAAAATACAAAGACATGCTGTTGGGAAGAGTTGAAATGAACATATGAAGCTATCATAGCATAACCTAGTGTATGAGATAAAGTGAGTAATAAGGAAAAGCCACAGCATTGTGTTTTAAAGGTCTCATCCCAATGGCATGAGGGTATGAAACTGGGGGGAAATTGAGCATCTTTGTGAGAAGAAATAGTTGAATAGTTGGTACATTATTTTAACAGAAAAACATATATCTGAATGTGATAATTTAGAAATAAGATTAACACCAGAGAAAAGAAAAGAAGAACACAGTGTTTTATGTATTGTTAAGGGGAAAGAGGAATAGTTAGAATGTTTAAAAATTATCAAAGAAAGAAACAAAATAATGAATATCAAATGAAGGAATAAAATAAAACGAATCAGGGGTATATATCATATGTTGTGAGGCAACAGATAAAAAAGCTAATAAAAGATAGACACTATCATATTCCATTGAAAATCAAAATCCAGTTATATATGGTTTATAAGAACTATACAGACAGTCTAAAAAATAATGGAATGAGCTAACAGATACTAAGAAATGAAAATAAAAAGAAAACAGGGATTCAGTATGAATATTAAACAGCGTGAAATCTAAGAATAAAAAGACGAAACAGGATAAAGAGAGATTATGTGATCCCTAGAGCTATAATTTATAAGGAAGATATGACAGCCATAAATCTTTCAGGGCCAAAAAACAGTACATCTAAATATATAAAGTAAGAAGTATTAGAAATACAAAAACTTGATTAATGTACCCTGTTAGTAGACTTCTTTACTTGAAGCTTTTAGACTAAATAGAAATTTATTAGAAAAAAGTAAAAACAGAATTAAACAATACAATCTTCAAGCCTATTTTATAAATATTCATACATCTTAACATCCTTTAAAAAAGAAAATATAATTTTGCTATATGTCCGTAGAAGATACACAAGAATTTACCAATTATTTGGCACAAAGGAAACCTTAACACATTGTAAAAAAGAAGAGACAAGGCAAATTATATTTTTTATAATAAACTAGTAAAATTAAAATAAAAATATGACTGAAGAATTTAGTTATTTAATAAGATTCTTATACAGATTTTTATCTAAAAGGATACCAAAAGTAAAATTCTGAACCATTTACACAGCAATGAAATGAAAACATGTTGTGACAAACTTACAGGGCACAGCAAAAAGCTTAATCAGAGGAAAATGTACACTGTTAAATACCTTTATATCTTAAGAAGGAAGATTGAAGATAAAGAAGTTCAGAAAAAACCCTTGTGAGTTTAATTAGCAAAAAGTAGGAAGCATGTATACAGAAATATATGAAAATTGAAAATACACGAAAAATAATTGTAGTAGTGAGAGAGATGACAAAAATTAATATGAATACTGTATGAACTCAATAGCACAGAATTTGAAAACACAAATAAAATATACTCAAATTGATCCAAGAAATAGAAAATGTACATAGAAGAGATTAGAAAGGTAATTAATTACCTAAAATTTAAAAATAACATTAAGCATCATGACAAAAATTAACATTATTTCGCAGCTAATGTCTACTGTTCTTTATATATTAGATACTTGTGATGTCAGCTAAATCAGAAACTATCCAAATTCATTTTATGAAAGGGCAAGAACTGCAACTTAAAATCTGGTAAAGATAACTCTATAAGCATATTTCACCTATGAATATAGATGGAAAAATTTTCTATGTCATACAGCATGATCAAGTAAAATTCATCAGCATGTAAATGCAAAATAAAGTATGAACAGTAGGGGTAATTTGAGTAATGCACAGAGTTCAGTGATCAAGAAATATAGCAGGGTCTCAGGATACAAAATCAATACCCACAAATCAGTAGCCTTCATATATGCTAACAAAAGTCAAGCCAAGAATACAATCAAAGACTCTATACCTTTTATAGTAGCTTCCAAAAAAGATGAAATAACTGTGAGTTCATCTAACAAAGGATGTGAAAGATCTCTATAAAGACAATCAGAAAAGAAATACCAGCATATGATAACACATGGAAGAACATGCCATGCTCATGACTGGGAAGAATCAACATTGTTAAAATACCCACACTACCCAAAGCAATCTACAGATTTAATGAAATCCCCATCAAACACCAATGTCATACTTTGAAGAACTTGAAAAAAAAAATAGTACTTTGTTTCATGTAGAACCAGAAAAAACCCCAAATAGCCAATATACTTCTTAGAAATAAAAACAAATCTGGAGGCATCATGTTACCAGACTTCAGGTTATACTACAAATCTATAGTGATTTTGACAGCACAAAAATAGAGACATAGATCTATGGAATAGAATAGAGAACCTAAAGATGAACCTAGACACCTATTGTCATGTGATCTTTCATAAGCCTAACAAAAGCATGCCCTCGGGAAAAGAATCCCTATTTAATAAATGGTGCTGGGAGAACTGGTTAGCCATATGTAGAAGACGGAAACTGGACCCATATCTCTCACCACTGATAAAAATTGATTCTTGCTGGATAAAAGATTTAAATTTAAGACACAAAATAATAAAAATTCCAGATGAATGTGGGGAAAACACTTGAAAATATTAGCCTGGGAAAAAACTTTATGCAGAAGACACACCTGGCAATTGCAGCAACACCAAAAATAAATAATTGGGATTAGATCAAGCTAGAAAGCTTCTGCACTGCTAAAGGTACCACAACAAAAGCAGGTAGCCTTCAGAATGGGAAGAAGATTCTGTGGTCAGATAGATGCCTAATTACTTGTGGGAAGCACAGGTTCTAGTCTCTTCCTCCATCCAGGTTTTTCAGGGGCAGAGTCTCACCCAGAAAGGCCACCTTATGCATGGCTGCTGCGGGTAAATTTGTTTCATTCTTTGGCTCAGTATCATAAAGTTCACTTGCCCACAGACTGTAGCCACATTCTAGAATATTAATCCTATTTTGTTTTCCATACGTTTGACTCTTTCTTGATTTTCTGTTAATTAGTTCAGAACTTGCATGGGAAGGAGACATGTTATTTATTGGATACAGAAAACAAATGGACAAATCCAAACCAATGTGGAATGTAAACAACAGAAATAGTCATATCCAATTTGGGGAGTTATAAATTATAAAAGAATTAAAATACTGAAAAACTAAGGCAATAATTGATGAAGGCAATAATTCGACTTGAAGTGTTACAACTGTACAATGAAATTGTATTATTTGGGATGGGGTAATATCCTATTCAAATTTTGAAATTATTAATTTGGTATATTAAAATGGTAAGATAAACACCAAAATAGAAATAGAATATTTACCTTTCAAACTAGTACAGGAATTTTTTTTTTTTTGAGACAGAGTCTCACTATGTTGCCCTTAAAAGAAGATAACAAAAAAGAAACATAATCTTTCTAAAAGAGTACAAGAGATGAGAAAGAAAAAATATAGAAAAAGTAAGACTATAATATTGTACAAGTTAATCCAAGCAAATAAGTTATCATGGTAAATGTGCAAACTTTCCAGGTAAAAAATAAGAATTTTCAGATTGAATAAAGATTTCACAAAATTTACATATACGCTATTTATAAGGCATCAACCTAAACCATAAGAACAAAGAAAGATCAAAAGTTATTATACAATATAGAAAAAGAGCTTGCAGACAAATACTATTCAAAGAAATCTGGTATGTCTATTTTATTTTCAGACAACATAGACTTGAGAGCAAAAGAAAAAAGTACTATTGGAAATAAAAGAATCACTATATATTGATGAAATATTCATTCATTCAGGAAGATGTATCAAGCTTAAAATGTATGTAGCTGGTGGCTTTAAATGATATAAATTTGGGAGTTTTTTCTTTTTTTGAGATATAGTATTAGTCTGTTGCCTTGGATAGACTGCCATGCCATCATCATTAGCTCACAACAACCTCAGATTCATGGGTTCAATTGCTACTCTTGCTTCAGACTCCTGAGTAGCTCTTTTTTGTAGAGAGGGGGTCTCGCTCTTGTTCTAGCTGCTTTCAAGCTTCTGAGCTCAAGCAATCCACCCGCTTTGGCCTCCCAGAGTGCTAAGATTACAGGCATGAGCCATTGTGCCTGGCCTAAAATATACAAATTTGACAAAATTATAAGAATAAATCCATATCACATTGAAAGCATATATTCACTAAATGATGAATAGAACAGCACCAAATCAGTAACAGTGGAGATTTTTGAACTATAATAAGGTTGAACAGTCGAATTTTATTTTATGTAAACTTAATGACATACTCATATGGGAGTATCAGGTCATAAACTTGGGTCTCAAAGTCATATACTTTACTGTAGAAAGGGCACCTCTCTTTAAATTGGTCTACTGTGCTACATATTGTTGGGTTTCATTGGCTTCCTTTCTTGTTTTTGTAACTGGAGTTCATCCTCACTTCCTTTTTATGCTTTCTCTTGGTTTTCAGGGACAGGAAATGTGGCAAGTGTATTTCCTAAGATTCCTTAAGATTTCTGGTTTAGATTCTACCATGAGAAGAAGTCCTATGACATTTTGAAGAGAGGATTAGCA
Organism: Nycticebus coucang; assembly: GCF_027406575.1. Taxonomy (NCBI): domain Eukaryota; kingdom Metazoa; phylum Chordata; class Mammalia; order Primates; family Lorisidae; genus Nycticebus; species Nycticebus coucang. The sequence goes on along the minus strand of NC_069785.1, from coordinate 28,561,539 downwards.
GAAAAGTTTACTGCTCTGCAGATGGTAATAGTGGGTGGGATTTGACAGGCAATGGACTCACCTGGGTTGTCATCAGTGAATAATCTACCTCAGGGCTGCATTATCTTGATAGTTTTCCGATTTCCTAAAAACTGGCAATGATTTTCTTTGATTTTTAATCTATCAGGCCTTTTAATTGTTTTGGAGGTACTTAATTCCCTGTATTTCTTGCCTGAAATACCCAGAAAGTACCCAAAAGAGCAATTTTTTTTTCTAATTGATTCAGCAAAAGGGTTTCCTTGAGTAATTTGTCTTTCTTCAAGTCTGCATTTTATAATTTGCACATATCTCCTTATAAGTAGAACTAATAATTTGATAATATACATTTTTGCAAGCATATGTGAATCTCTTATAAAAACTGAACTTACATTAGGCCTGTAAGAAAGTCTTAAAAATATCAAGGCAATAGTATTGTATATCAGCTCTATGACCACACTACAACTAGGTTAGAGATTCATAATAAAAATATTTGAAAGGAAAATAGCTAGATATTTAAAACATATTTCTAAATAAATAATGGGCCTGAGAATAAAATCATAATTGAAATTAGAATGTAATATACATTATAAATAGACTACATGTAGAAGAAATATGTAGGGTGGATCTGAAGTGTTACTGTGTCAATATTTAAAAGGTCATAAAACTACATGAATAAATTCATACAAGTAAGTTGATGTGATAGACTAAAGATTTCTTGAGATTCTTATCAAGACATCTATGTCTATTGCCTTAATTTTAAGAGGATACTGCCATGATATCACTAGAGAAATGATGGTGTGCTCTTTTCTGGACTCATATTTAAGGAGACTGTCAGCTTGCACTTCCTGTCTCTAGAAACGCTTGCTTGCAACCAATCCACCTTGTTTACTGAATCCAAGCAATTCTGTGGAGATGCCTATGTGGAGAATAACTGAGGTCTCATCCAATAGGTCCCAGCAGCTCTTACCAGCTATGATGACTGAACCATCTCGAGAGTGAACCATTCAGCTTCCATAGTCTCCCCAGCTTATGCCGTGTGGAGCAGAAAGGAGCCATCCAATTAAACACTAACCACGTTGCATATTAGTGAGCACAGTAAATCATTGTATTGTTTTAATCCACTAGGTTTGGGGCGATTTATTACATAATAGTTTTGGAAGAGGTAAGAACTTGATGAAATTGACAATTCCATAAGAAAATATAATTTTCTAAAATTTACTCAAGATAAGGTAGAAAGCCAGAATAGTCCTCAATGCTTTTTAAAGAAACCACATCATAAGTTAAAATTTTCCCACAAAGAAAATGAAATACAGGTATTTATATGGATGTATTTTTACCAAATAGTGGATCAATTATTCTAAGCTCCATAGGAGGATAGAATAGAGACTCCCCTGGAGAACAGGAAAAGAAGAGGTATTTTGCTGTTTATTTTAAACAGCAGTAACTTTGATTACTAAATCAGAATAACTTTGATTACTAAAGAAGATACAGTATAAAAATTGAGAATCATAGAGTAGTGGGACTTATGATATAGGTATACGAGTTCTAAAGAAAATATTTGCAAACTAACTAATAAAAGTATGTTAAAATGTTGGTAAATCATGGTGAAATTTTATTTATCTCAGAAATGAAAGAGTGGTTTAGAAAAGAAAATCTAGAAATATCACTTACCACATTAATATATTAAAGTGGAAAAGTTAACTTGCTTGATCTCAAGCAAAAGGTAAAAAAAAAAAAAAAAATAAATAAAAATAAAAAATTATTCAGCATTCATTAAAAAATAAACAAGCACTCTGGGAAACCAAGTAGTGAAGGATTTCCTTAACTTGATAAAGGGTATTTTTAGGACTTTAATATTTCATAATTCCATTTAAATTTTTAAGATTTTATTTATTCAAATGTAATCAGTGCATTTGAGATCAAAGTTTATAATTGTTATGATTTTCCTGTTGTCTAATAAAATTCATAAGTATTTTTCTAAATTATTTATTAACCATTTTTATAATGTTCATATTTTTGGGATGCTTTTCAAACTTTTAAAGTTATTGATAACTTTTAACATGTGTCAGGAATAAACTTTTAACATTCTTTTTAATTTTTAAAAGATATTTCCTTATCAATTTTAGAATTAGATTTGTTTATTTTTATTATTTTTTTAGAATTAGATTTACTAATCCAACAAAACAAAATAAAACAAGACCTTTATTTTTGTTAAGCTCGTAATAAATTCATAGACTAAATTTAGAAAAATGACACTCTTATGATATTTAATCTTCATATCAAAGAATATAACACCCTTTTGAATTTTTTTTTACTTTTTAATATTCTTAAGAAGCTGTATGGTAGGCCAAGCATGGAGGCTCACATCTATAATCCTAGCACTTTGGGAGGATGAGACAGGAGGATCTTTTGAGGCAAGTAATATGAAATCAACCTGGGCAACATGGCAAGACCCTGTCTCTTAAAAAAAAAAAAAAAAGATGTAATAATGTCACTTAGTCTATTTCCAGTTATCTCTATCTACTCTGTTTATCTAAAATATTGGATATTTTAAATTAATTTTATCGTCAATTTGAGTATTTCAAAAAACATGAATACAGAACTCAAGAACAGGTCAATAAAATACCCTAACTGAAATACAAGGGCACAAAAGCTAGAAAGAACAACACACAAAGCATTGAGGACACAGGGACATAGACAAATGGTTTCACACCCTGTATAACTCAGGTATGAGTAAGAGATGAGGAAGAGAATTTGACAAAAGCAATGTCTGAAAAGATAATGATTAAGAGTTTCCTGAAATAGATAAAAGGCATCAACACACAGATTCAAGAAGTACCAACACCAGCAGGAGAAATGCAAAGAAAATTGCTAAATACATCATAATCAAATTGCTGCAATCAAAGATAAAAGAAATTCTTAAAAGCAGTCAGAGAAAAAGATTTCTATGCTCAAAGAACAATAAATCAGCAAGTGTGGTGAAAGAAGTGTGTGTGTTTGGATGGAGGAGTGAGGTGAGGTCAAAGAATGAAAATCAGGTGCAGTGGGGAGGCTTGCGTGAGATCACAGTCTACTGGCTTTTTCTCTGAGTTAGGTAGGAACTAGGAACCTACTGGAAGGTTTGGAATAGACAAGTGACATAATATGACTTCAATTTTAATAGGATCACTCTGATTTAATAGATGGAAAATAGATGGAAAGGGACCCAGAACAGAAGCAGATTTAACAGTTAGGCGGCAACTGAAATAATAGCTGAGTAATGGAGATGGTTGGAGTACAGTAGTGGAGGTGGTGAGACTATCAAAGTTGAGGAACATGCTGACAGATGTGGAACGTGAGGGGGACAAGGAGTTTTGGGTAACTCCAAAGCTTTTGCCTGAATAATCAGAATAATGAGAAGACCATCCTGAGGGTGGGGAAGACATTAGGAACAGTTTGGGGCTTGTTAACTTTGAGAGCCCTTTGGACGCCTGGTAGAGATGGCCTGGGAGCAGATGGATGCAGGCATTGGAATTCATGAGAAAGCTCTTGCATATTTGGGTGTTATCAGCATATGATTGATTTAGAAGTCATGATATTAGATTGGTTCTGTAAGTGGAGTATTTAAGTAGGAAATAGAAAATACTGCACCCAAGGCCTAAGCTCTGAGGCTACTTTAGTAGTAAGAGGTCCAGGAGACAAAGTGGAGCCAGCGAGGAGAAGAAAGAAAACAAAAGGCATATCCTACATGTATAAAGATGGCGCTTCAAAGAGGAGGGGGTGATAAACTGTGGCATATGTTGCCGATAATGCAGGTAAAGTGGGAACTGAAAACCGAAGCCCACAGTGGGCACTCAGCTGTATCTTGCAGGAACATGCCCATCTGAGTGTGTAGTGGGGGCTCAGGTGCTCTGTGCTCTTGCTGCAGTGACTCAGAGAGCACAGCTGTTTTTACTTCATTCATCCAGAGGGGCACCATTGTCTGATTTACTTAAAGGAATATATAATTTTTGCATTTGAGGCCTTGTTGACAGAAGCAGTTTCTGGACCAAAGCCTGTTTGGGGTGAGTTCAAAAGAGAAAAGGAGGGAAAGAATTGAAGACACTGAGTACGGCTGATTCTTACCAGTGAAGAGCAGCAGCCAACTAATAGGAGGAGAAAAATGCACTGGGAGCTGGAAGGCATATGGAATCAAGGACCTATTATTAATTAGTATTAGTGTTATTTTGAAAATGAATGATTTAACAATATGTTGAATACTGGTAGGAAAGAGTCAGTATAGAAGGGTGCTATGTTCTTGCTTCATATAGGCACTCCTCGACTTACGATAGGGTTGCAGTCCAATAAATCCATCACAAATGGAAAATATCTTAAGTAAAAGTACATTTAATACACCCACCCTGCCAAACATAGCATAGCCTAGCTGACCTTAGATGTGCTCAAAACACTTATATTATTGGGAAAATCATGTAACACAGTCTATTTTATTGTAAAGTGTTGAATATTATGTATAGAAAAGGATTTTGTAGACATGAGGAGATGGAAAAACATAAAGCACAATATCCAAAAAGCTGCTGGTGACATGGGACACTGTAGAGCTTTGGTTGTTCATCTTTGTGATTGTGAGGCTGACCTGAAGCTGAGGCTCATTCTGCTGTTCCACACTGTGAAACGCTATCACCCTGCATATCACTAGTCTTGATATGAATTAAAACTAGGGTTTCTACCAAATGCATATCATTTTCACACCATTGTACAGCTGAACCATCCTAAGTCAGGGACCATGTGTACTGGATACTCTGTGTGATCTTTTATAATAATGGAAGGTTATACAAGGACAGAGAAATTAGTAACCCAAGGCTACTTGGTTTTCCATTGCTGTATTCTCTCTGCCTAGAAAATGCACAGCACATAGTAGGCAGTCAATTAACATTTGCTGATGTTAACTGGGATTTTTTTATTTATTTATTTTCATTTATTATTAAATCATAGCTGTGTACATTAAGGCAATCATGGGGCACCATACACTTGTTTTATATACCATTTGAGATATTTTCATCACACTGGTTAACATAGCCTTCCTGGCATTTTCTTAGTTATTATGTTGAGACATTTACATTCTACATTTAGTAAGTTTCACATGTACCCTTGTAAGATGCACCGTAGGTGTGATCCCACCAATCACCCTCCCTCCGCCCATCCTTCACCCTCCCCTTTAACTGGGATTTGAACTCACATCACCTAATTCTCAATCCTGAAATTGTTAACTGTTGGACTTTGGCACCTTTTTCATGAAGGTCTATCCAGTAGCAGTTTAATTGGACTTCTTTTGTTAAGAAACAGGGAAGAGGGAACATTTATTCACAAGACTAAACTCCTTCAGGACCCGAAACATGTTTCTTCATTTTTGGATGTGACCTAGGACAATGTTTTAACACAATTTAAGTATTCAGCATAATCAAGGATATGTACATTCCCAAGCCTCTTGATTACATGAAATTGTATTATCATTTATTCTCATTCAATAAATTCAAAATTTGTTTTAAATGCTGACGTTTTACTGATTATAAAATAATCAGTATATATAAAATATATGCTTAGTATAGAAAATGTAGAAAACACAGAAAAGTAGACAGGAGGAAAGTGGTTCCTCTAATCCTATTATCAAGAGAAAATCGCTTTTGATCAATTTGATAAATTTTTTCCCACCCAATAATTTTAAGTTCATTTTTCCAGGTGTCATTGTAATAGCAGCATTATTGCTTATCCATGTATAAGGTGTGTTCTCTCACTTGAACTTCACAACCAATCTGTGAAGAAGAAATTCACATGGAACATTTTATAAATGAGAAAAATGAAGCTCAGAGAGATTGAGTCCCTTGCTCCAAGCTGCAAGTGCAGCCGTGTTAATGCCCTTTAATTCACCTCTCTGATTTCAAGTGCTGTTAAATCTAATTTTCTCTCAGATTGATAAGGGTCTGTTCTGCTTTTAAGTGTCTGTCATACACCCGTTAACAATTACACATTCTTCTTGAACGCCTTCATTGATTGAGCCCTTGAAGATCTAGGAGCTTCCTGTGGCTCTGCTCTCTGATCTAAGCGGCCTCCCTTGTATACTTAAGAATTGCTTCCTGGGACTGTTGTCCTGTTTCATGATTCTTAAACTCAAGGAAAAAGACTTAATTCAGATTCTTTATTTATTTTTTATTTTCACAGAAACTGATACAAATTCTTGACTCAATGGAGGTACTGAATAAAAATAACGGTCTAATTGGTAAGTTCTTCCATCTTGAGCCTGCTAATCTTTATGCTGCCTTTTTGGTCTACTTTCTGCCTTTGGGGGTCAGCGTAAGGTGAAGGGAGAGAAAGAATTGTTGAGAAGCTTCCTTTCTATTTAATAACATCTTTCAAGATTTTATGGAGGAAAGTAAACAGCACTTTGAAGGCAGAGGTGGACTGCTTGTTAAGCAAGGTTTGGGCATTTCATGTATTGTGTGCATAATGACAATGGCCAGTTTTTAACAGCATCAGTGGTTCTCACATTGGAGCATTTTTAGGCTTATTTACTGTAAGTGATCCCTGCTGTGCTAAAAAGAGAAATAAATATCCAGGTTTCATTTTAATATTACTTTTGCTAGGGAAGAGAGAATCATTTTCTGAGATACCCAGCTTTTGCACAGCCTGCCAAAGTTACTATTACCATCGTTTGTTACACTGGCTTACAAAAAAAAAAAAAAAATTTCTACATTGAGTGCATCTCTTCAGAGCCTGTTTTATTTTTAACATTCAGTCATGCCTCCTTGCTTATCTTTTGTACTACTGCTGTGCTGGCATTGGCTTTGCTGTTTATGATTTCTGCATTTCCATTATGTTGCTCACATGTTCTGTGTTGCAAAATATATCTGACCTGTTCTAAAACCCTGCTCCTTCAAATCCAAATCTGTCATCGTTTCTGCACGTGTCTTCCAAATCGTGGTGACCAAATCCAGATCTGGGAAGGGAAGAGTTTCTCTGTCTCATTTCTAGTTGGTTAAAGTAGAGTGTTCATCATTCCTTCTCCGGTTTCCAAGAGGGCAGCAAGCAACGTTGGGGAAATACCGAACGTCTTTCACCTTCGTGAACCAGTGAAATCTACTTGCATTTCAGTTGAAAACATCGGCTCACTTTCCTGTCCAGTTTGCACATGTCTTCAGGTTGTCCAGCTGTGGTCATGGTCACACTGTGACATCCACACAGCTCACCTCTTGATTAAACAGACAGACTGGGGTTGAAAGCTTGGCTTTACAAGTTAGTAGCTGGGACTTCCCTTGAGAGAACAAAACAGAGGACGCATTCATGTTTCTGACGTGCTTTGGTTCCACAGGTAGCCCTTCTTTTCCCACGGGCCAGAGCACGGTAGCCTTTCTGCCTCAGCCCAGTGCCTACCACTGCATCCCTCTCTTCTCAAGGCTGATGATAGGATGATCAGCTAAAATCTACCCTTTCTTGCCACTGCCTTTCACACCTAAAGGGCAATATATATTCTTATTGATTTCATCTGCTTTTATGTGCCCAGATATGTTTTTATTAGGCAAGTGGCTTTTAACCAAGGTGACTTTTGCCCATAAGGAGGCATTAGTGATTTTTGATTGTCATGCTGAGGTATGGAAAGTATACTTGTTAGTGACAGAAGCCAGGAATGCTGTTAAACACGTGACAGTACAAAGGAGGGCCCCTCCTGGTCCAGAAATGTCAGCAGCACCAAGGTTGAGAAATCCTGTGTCCAGCCCTGAAAATAAAAGTTACTGAAACCACAAGATATTTAATAAAATAAATCAAATATAGGAGATAGAGCATAAGACAATACTTAGTGGGGTGCGGAGGACATAACATGAGTTATACTAGAACTAGAGTGGAAAGACATGTCTAAACATTTTTATTGAAGAGAAAATCTTTTGTTTGAAACTAGAAAAATGGCTGGGAATTTTTCCTGATGCATAGGAATAATGAAAAGAGCGCATTGTAAGCCAGGGAAGTGAGTGAAGTGAAAGCTGGAAGGCAGACCAGTGTATCGAATTCAGAGAAAAAAAACATAGGGTGAAGGTGTGGTGTGAACAGCTATCGGAAATCCTCCTATGGAGGGCCTCATGTACAGTTCTAAATCATTGATACTTTTTCTAGAATGAATACTTCATAGCAATGTGGGGAAAGATGTCTGGATTGAATATTTGGGAATTAGAGCCAGGAATCCAATTAAGAAATTATTTCAATATCCTGATAAGAGTGATGGGGCTGGAGGGAAACTCCTGGATAGTTAGCTAATGGACATAGATGATGAACATCCAGAGGCATGGAAATTTTCCTTAATAACCTGCAGCATTAGGAAGGTTGAGAACCACTGGGTCAAAGCAACATTTATTAGAAGGAGACTATAGTGAAAGCAGGATTTGCTCTTGTCCAGCTAATTCTACTATTTCTCCTTAAAACTAAGGCTGTGAATCCAAAAGGTTATTATTCTTTGCCCATCATTTTCTGAATTGATTTCCCAGTTTCTGCTGAGAAGGTTGAGTGAATAATGGTGTCATTCAACAAGGACAGAAGTCAATGCAGGCAAGGGGCAGCTTGGGGAAGATGACATGTTCACAGAGACCTTCTCATGGGACATTTTGGGAATGTTCAGCGTGTGGGCTGAGGCCTCCTGCTGATTTTGTGAGGATGTTTTTTGCTTATCTGTGGTGGCCCACAAAAAGGGATTGAGGCAGGGATAATCCCTTCTGTCAACAGAATGACATCTCATCCCCTCAACTTATGAAACAACTAACATGGCTTGCCTCATAAATAAGAATTTGTCTTCCCTCCAAACCCTAAATAAATGAATGGATTTCCTCTTCTTTTTTTTGACTAATCAGTTTTTGTTGATATTTATGTATTTAATGTGTGCCCCTGGACAACTATTCTTCTAATGTGTGTCAGAAAGAAAAAAAAAATGTTGGACAAGAGAGTCAATATCAATAATATTAGATTTTCACATCATCATCTTTGAGGTAATAATGAATGTAAGATAAATAAGAAAAATGTCTACATCAATGTAAGAAACTATTTTAGGACAGAATGCTGAGGAACTCTGCTAGTTAGGGGCCGGCAGAATCAGAACTGCCTTTGAGGACCATGGACAGGTCTAAAAGTGTGGTGTTAAGGAAGGCAACAGTGAGGAATCTTTTAGCCATTGCTTACTTTAGGGAAGTAGACTTGGGGTAGGGTGAGATTATTAAATTTTTAATATGTTTCTATACTCTGACTTGTTGCAGTAAGTATATACAGTATTACCTAAAAATATGCTCTAACTTTATTGAGTACAGTTTACCTACAATAAAATGAATCCCTTTTGAAGTGAGTGGTCTGATGCTCTTTGACTAATTTTTTTTCACCCATATAACTTCATTCTATTCTGTCATCCTTAGAAGTTCAGTTCTGATTCATTGCAATCAGGAGTGCAACATCAACTCCTGGCTTAGTTTCCAGCCTGTGGGCCTGCCTTGCAGGTTTCAGACTTGCCAACCTGATGCTCATATGAGCCAATTCTTTAAAGAATAAATATTTTTACATACAATATAAATATACTTGTGAGTTTGCTTACCTTTTCAACTGTGTGATTACTTACGTATTTGGGATTATTATGTTTGGTGATTTAGTATTTCTATTATTAAAATGTAGCTATCTTTATTTTTTAATAATATTCCTTGTTCTGAATTTTAACTAGTCTGGTATTAATATAGCTATACCTACCTTCTCATATGGTTAGTGTTTGTATGGCATATATTTTTATATTCCTTTATAAAAATATTTTTTCTCTTTATGGGTCACATGAATTCTTTTAGATTAAGATAGTATAGGGTTGTACCTTTTAAAATCAAATTTGACAATTTCTGCCTTTTAATTGGGGTATTTAGGCAATAACAGTCAATAAAATAATTATTGATATGGCTAAGTTTAAATCTACCATTTTGATATTTGTCTTAAATTTTTCTATCCACTTTTTGTTCTCTATGCCTTCTGTTGAAATAATAAGAGCATTTTTAAAATTTCATTGTATCTTCTTTGTAAGAATATTAGCTAGAATATTTTTTCTGTTTTCTTATTTTAGTGTTTGCTTTAGAATTCATCATAGTATATATGTTAAGCCTACCTATCACAACTTACTTTCAAGCAGTGTTATACAACTGCATATACAGTACAAGATCTTTATAATAGTATACTACCATTTTTTCTCTCTCAGCGTCCATGTTATTCTTATTTTTATATAGTAGTTAAATGTATTTTACTTTTATACATGTTCTACATATAATACTACACTCTTTTTGCCTAAATAGTCAATCAACTTTTAAAATATTTACATAGAAGAAAGTCTTATATATTTACCTATTTAGCAACCATTTCTGGTCTCTATTTCTTTGTGTAGGTGCATTATTTCTGGGTATAGAATTTTAGGTGGGCAGTTTCATCTCCTAACCTGTATTGTTTTTCAGTAGGAAATATGCTGTCACTGTCATCCCTGTCTGTCTTTTGCTTCCTGTGATGTGTCCGGCACTTTAAAGATTTTCTATTTAGTACACACCTTGAGTAATTTTATTGTGTGTGTGTCAGTGTAGTTTGATTTATGATTCTTTTGCTTGTGATCCATTGTTTAATTTTATTTTTTGAACCTGTGTTTTATTTTGAACAATTTCTATTGCTGTATATTCAAGATCCTTAGTCTTCTGCACTATCTAAACTTCCATTAATGTCTTTTAATTTAATTTTTATCTCATATTGTTCATCTATGAAAGTTTGATTCAGATCTGATTTTATAGATTTCATACCTTAATTTATATTTTTGAATAAATTCAGCTAAAATAATCATTTAAATGTCACCTGCTAATTCTAACATATGTACCACATCTGTGTCTCTTTCTATTAATTGACTATTCTCTTTATTATGGATTGTATTTTTCTACATTCCTGTATGCCTTATAAATTTTGACAGGAAAGTAGTCATTACATAAGGGTTGTTGAATAATGTGAGCTTCCAGTCTGGATAATATGGATAGGTACAATTATTTGCTTTCTCTGGGTACCTTGCACTGTTGCTTCTAATATTTTGGGGTGGGTTTTTTCTTAACCTTAGGTAGTTTACTCATATACATGTACTGACTAGAACTATGCTAAATAGCTAAGCATGGTAATGGACAAATGTTTAAATTCCTTGATCTCCTCCAGAGAATTTGGAAGACTTTTAAATTCAGTGATTACTGATGTCATAGATGGTCAGACTCCTTTCACTCCATGTCACTTTGCATTTATTAGTTTGTATTGGGATGGAAGATCTCTTGGGATAAAATAAAATTACTTGGAGCTGTCCACCAGTGAAGTTCAAGGGTATTTATATATAAAATGGACTACTGCACCTCTAATGGAGGCCTTTTCAGGAAAGCAAATAGGACCCTGGAGAGACATTCATGATAAAAGAAGAAGACTGAAATAGTGAGCCCGAAAAATTAGACTGAAGGGAGAAAGAGAGTATTGATTCTGGCACAGTTAAGCGGCTGATACCAGAATTCATCTCAATCCAGACACACAAGGCATGGGAAGTAAGGTTAGGGTCGGGGGAAGAATACTTGGGAGACAATAGTTAAACACATATATAAGCTGAAAGAACTGAATTGAGCTGAGATATTTTTGTTGGGGACCCATTCTAAAGAAATATAAAAGAGATATCTCCATATCATCTTTGCCCAAGTGACTGAGTGGAGAGCCACACACTTCATGTCAAATGCACCCAGGGATTGCAGTGTGCCCAGCAAGGCTAGTGGCGATGCTAGCAATGTCACCGGCTCACCAGCTGCAGCCGCATGTGGGGCAGTGTTGGGGAACAGTGCTGGTGGAGGCAGTGATGACACTAACAGTGTTAAGGTTGGAAGCAGTCTGTCACCCCAAAGCAGCATGACCAGATGGTTGCATACAAGTAGCTCTCTGAGACTAACAGAGGCTGTGATGCAAAGTCATGGTTTTACTAGCTGTGATGTTGAGTGAAAGCTGTTAATACTGTGCTTTATAGTTCTGTGGCTTAATTAAAGGCTCACTCCCACCCCACCTCCATACCTATCAGTTAAAGTGCAGGAAAAGGTTTCTCCTTCTCACTCCACAAAGCAATGATGAGGATTTCCGATCTCTAACCTTTCAGTGACATGAAAAGCAGCAATAGTGTTGGGAGTAGAATAGCTACTCAGTAGGACTGTGGGCCTGGGCTGCCTGATTCCTACTGGGTAGCAGTTGGTGACCATCAAGACAAATTTATGAATGCTGTTAGAACAACTGAATATTCTCAAAAATACTGGAGTAAGGGAACTATGTAAGAGATAAAAGCCTTTTCCAGCAGGTATAGACTTGGAGAATTGAAATTTGAATGGAAGCATTAATATATGTATATTCATTATAAAGTGCCCAAGAGAGCTAATGGAAATGCTCAAGTATTGATACTTACCTGGCAGAGGAGACAGCATGATCACAGAGGTGGTTTCCCCGGGGCGAGGCTTATCCATTGCCCTCTGCAGGTGCTGACCCCTGTTGTTTCCCCAAATGTGGGAAACTCGACAGCATAATTTGTGGTAGTGGGAGACTGCATTTGTGCTTTTCCCTGGATGGGGGAAGGGGGATGCTCACATACAGAGCTATATAATTTAATTATATTATGAGATAATTTAATAAGGTAGATAAACCTTGATTAAAGCCTATTTTGTACAAGGCATTGTGATAGGCTTCACCAAAGGACTACTGAGTTAATTTATGGTCCCTGCCTGAAAAAAAAACAAAGTTTATAATTTCATAGAAGAGACTTGATAAGTGTAAAATGTTCATAGTATAAGGAAGAGTACAAGATGAAATCAGTGTATTTTTTCTGACTACTATTTGCAGACATTTAATTAGATCCGTAGGATTTGGTTTCAATAAAGCATGCAATGTGAGAAGTGCAGCGTTAAGCAATTCAGTCTGTCTCCAGATTCAGAAATGCTTTGGGAAAAGGTGGCTCTGAGCCAGGACTTGAAAGGGAGATAGTATTTTGAATAGCACAGATGAAGAAATGAGACCATTTTAGGGAAAGGAAATCATGAAAGCACCAAGTGGAAAAGCGTAGGCGTTTTTTAGGTTGAATGGATTGCTAGGTATGTATAGAGGAGCTGTTCAAGACAAGGATAGGAAAGTAGGTTGAGGGACATGGTCAGGATTTCATGGACAATTAAAGGAAATAAAAAGCCATTGAGTGTTTTTCAGTAGAGACATAATAGGATGATCAACCTCTCCAATATTCCCCTAGTTCCATAAGAATGGACTTAACTTAACTCCCTCTCTGACACTACAGTCCTGCCCAGATTCTCACCAGGCTAAAAAAAAAAAAAAAAGAAGGGAGTCTTAAACAAACTCAGTTTCTCTGCCTTTGTATCCAGTGGAGTGAAGTGTTCATCATCCTTTGTGACCCTCGGAGTTCCTTGTCATTCCCATGGGGAATCTGATTGTTCCTCTTCAAAATTATAATGTTATCTATGTCCTGAATCCTGACTGAGCCCACCAAGCTCTTGAACACAATAGACATTGTGATTTTCTCAGTAACTGTGGTGACCTGTCCCGCTTTTGGTGACTAGCCTTGTGCCAGTTCCTATTTTTCTTCCTCTTTTTTCCATCTTTGTTTGGTAAGGAATCATTCATTTGGGGTCAGATTCATAAAATATAAAAATAATAAGGAATATTGATTTGGCAGCAGTGTGAGGAATGGTTTGGTACAAAGAGAGAACGTTGGGAAGGTGAAACAGAAATCCAGGCAGAAGGCAGCAAGGGTCTGAATAGTGGCAGCATCAGGAGAGGGAACAGATGGGAAGAAATAGTAAGTAATCAGAGTGGCATACAGAAAACATTTCTACTGAGTTAATCAAAGGAAATGAGAGATTTGTGGAAGGAAAGTGATTCAGGATTTGGTAATATGGTGTGGGAGGTGGTGAGGGACATATTATAAAAGACTTGAAGGAAGTTTCCCATAAAAATTAATTTGAGAACCATGTAATGGACCTTGGATTAAACCACTCTCTGCTCCTGTAAAGTAAGATGCTATGGAATTTAGAATGGAACATATTGAACTTCATGATAAAATTGCTAAAAAAAAAAAAAAAAAATCCTGAAGAAATATGGGTCTATACCTGTGTGTATTTCTATTGTTTTGGGAATCTCAGATTTTGGTGTGATAGTTAAAGTCATGGTGGTAGAAGAAGAGAAGTATAGAAAGAAAGTAATTGGTTTGAAAGCAAAGCTTTGGGGCATACCTACTTTTAGTCATGTTTATTGTAGAGAGATCTAGAAAAGTGGTTGGGATCAGTGGCTATATAGCAAGAACAGAGGAGAGGAGCCTTCCAAATAAACACTTGAAGTAAAAGCAGTGTGATGCTAAAAAATGCGGTTTCATTACAAGGACCTTAGGTATCTTCTCCCACCTCCACCAGAATGCCTCTTCTAAGACCTTCTTACCTAGAAATTCTGTAGCCATCACTGTCTGGCTTCTCAAATCCCATAAATAATCTATTATTATGCTGGATGACACAACACTGCCATTTTGCTAGTTCAAAAATATTTGAACATTTGCAATTTTATTTTATTTTTATTTATTTATTTTTATTAAATCATAGCTGTGTACATTAATGTGATCATGGGGCACCATACACTAGTTTCATAGACTGTTTGACACATTTTCATCATACTGGTTAACATAGCCTTCCTGGCATTTTCTTAGTTATTGTGCTAAGACATTTACATTTCACATTTACTAAGTTTCACATATACCCTTGTAAAATGCACCGCAGGTGTAATCCCATCAATCCCTCTCCCTTTGTCCTCCACCCCCCTCCCTCCCCTCCCTTTCCTCCTTCCCCCTATTCTTAGGTTGTAACTGGGTTATACTTTCATGTGAAAGCCATAAATTAGTTTCATAGGAGGGCTGAGTACATTGGATACTTTTTCTTCCATTCTTGAGATACTTTACTAAGAAGAATATGTTCCAGCTCCATCCATGTAAACATGAAATAGGTAAAGTCTCCATCTTTCTTTAAGCCTGCATAGTATTCCATGGTGTACATGTACCACAATTTGCTAGTCCATTCGTGGGTCGATGGGCACTTGGGCTTCATCCATGACTTAGCAATTATGAACAGGGCTGCAATAAACATTCTGGTACAAATATCTTTGTTATGATGTGATTTTTGGTCCTCTGGGTATATGCCTAGTAGAGGAATTATAGGATTGAATGGCAGATCTATTTTTAGATCTCTAACTGTTCTCCAGATATCTTTCCAAAAGGGATGTATTAATTTGCATTCCCACCAGCAGTGTAGAAGTGTTCCCTTTTCTCCACATCCATGCCAACATCTCTGGTCTTGGGATTTTGTGATACAGGCTAATCTTACTGGAGTTAGACGGTATCTCAAAGTAATTTTTTTTTGCATTTCTCTGATGATTAAAGATGATGAGCATTTTGGTTCGACCTCTGACTACAGAGGATTTCCAATAGAGATATGCACAGTGAGCCCTCCAGGCAGGTAAATATTCTTGGTTCTCAAATCCCAACTAAGTGTTCTACCTTAACCAATTAAGCCAGGCTACGTATTAGATTCTAAGCGCTTCTTTTCCATGAGAGGATAAAACACTGTCTCAGGTCAAGTGGTTCTCTACGTGTTTCTAGTCATTGTTGCCCATCCCACGTGCTTTCCTGTATGTCGAGACCTGTGCTTGTCTTGAGTTCTCAAGTGATCAGGGTCCTCCTGGTGTGTGTGTGTGGGGAATGGTAGGGTTTTCCACAGGATAAGTCTGATGTAGACCCAGCGCGTTCTTGGGTATAGACAAACATTATTTGGATTATCTCTGGGGAAATTGTTTGGAAGTAAAGGGAAATCCTCTCCAAGTATAATAGAAAGTATAGCCAGCCTGTCACCTGGCTGCATGTGGTGGCTGAGAAATGTGCTCCAAATGGCTTCTGGATGCTCACAAGGTGTCATTCAGGGAGCTGTCGGTCATGATGTGAAACGCGCCTCAAACACGGTGGTTTATTTTCATAGAAATGCCACAATGGCCCTTCCCCTCTCTCTCTTCTCCTTTTCTGAACCAGGTGGAATCTCTTGACAGGGAAGTTCATCTCTTCTCTGCTTTTGTCCTAGACATTGGAGTAAGTGCCCAGACCTCTTCTCTTTGCTCCAGACATAGTACCTTGCTATTTCTCAGGGTCTCTGGCAACAAGTGTTGTTGGTCCTGTAGAGTCAAAGTTAATCCCCCCCAAAATAAACTTCCTTCTTCTTGAAGACAAAGAAAGCTTAATGATTAACAATAAACTTTTGCAGGAAAAGAAGGAAAAAGAAAGCTGAATTTCCATATGAATTCTGAACATTCATAACCTGCCACAATAAGTTGTCTAAAAATGATAGTATGGTAACTTCCTAACTCTGTGAAAGAGGGTGCATTTGAGATGGGTTCTCTTGAACACATGACAGCTGCATAGCTAGAAAAGTTTCCTGTAACGGATTCCTAAGCAAGGAACAAAAGGTTCCTTGCTTGTGGTAAACTGTGTTTATCATGTAAAGATTGGAAAGATTCTGATCTGCTTATTGAAAGAATTCGTCATTCTTTTTGCTGCTTTTATCTGATTGACCATTAGATGATGTCTTCTGAAATAAATGGAAATTTTCAAAATTACAGTACTTAAAAGAATTGCTGGGTATTTTTGCTGCAAACCTGACAAAATACAAGCCATTGTGGGAGTACTGATTCTCTGAAGTAATGTACAGTCCCTGGCATTTGGGGCGGTAAGAGCTGAGAGGCAAATTGTTTCCATCTACTGTCATAAATTTAAACATGTCTACCCTGATGTGTTTTCTTACAGGGAGAGAGAAAGAGTGGCATTTTATTTCTGGCCAGTTATCTGAAAGAAAAGGCAGGATTTCTATGAAGGGAGATAATGTCTGGTTTGTACATTACGATGAATGGAGATTTAAGCTGTTTCGCTGCACCGCTTGTTTTCTAGGTGCAAAGAAGAGTTGAAATTTTGTTGGAAAGAAAGGTGGCCTTCGTCTTCTGCTGTCCCCTTTCTGACTCACGCCTGTTAAATGCACACATCGGTGCCATCAGGGCCCTTGTGTGATGCCCTCAGCCAAGCAGTAAGTTTTAGCGCCTGTTATAGACTGAACATTTGTGTCCCCTCCAAAAAAAATTCGTATGTTAAAACTTAATCCCCGTGTGATGGTATTTAGAGGTGAGACCTTTCAGAGGCAATTAACTCATGAGGATGGAGACCTTATAAATGTGATTAATGCCCTCACGATGAGTTAGAAAGCTAGTTTGTTCTCTTTCCATTGTGGGGGGATATGATGAGAGGTGGCCTGTCTGCAATCCAGAAGAGAACGTTCACCAGCACTCTGCTACACTGGCGCCCTAATCTCAGCCTTATAGCTTCAGAACTGTGAGAAATAAATGTCTATTGTTCACACTCATCCTGTCCATGCTGATTTGCTATAGCAGTTTTCACTGACTAAGACAGGGCCTTTTGTGGGAAGCCAGATATAGCATTTGTTAGTATTAGCAAAAGCGATTGATTCTAATCCATCCAGAGCAATCCTGAGGGTAATTGGCTGACTTCAGAGCAGCTGGTTGCTGGGCAAAGGTCACCATCAGAACCTGCTGGTCACTGTGAGGCACGTGCCTGGCACCGTCTTGCTTTCTCTACCTCCTCAGTCAGAAGGTTCACACTCTGCAGCCTGCCCTGATATTTTCTGTGTAACTGGAAGTTATAGTCCTTTTACTCAGTAACATTTCTGATTTTCTCTTGGTCCTTAAACATTTCTTCTCCCAGAAAAAAGGAAGAAAAAGAGGGGGCTGGAGACATCAAGATAAGACAGAATTCAAGAAGAGACATTTCCACACCTGAAACTCAAAATTCTCCACCAGCCTTAGTATGGGAAATGAAACACCCATCGAATTTTGTAGCTGAAAACAGGCCATAGAAATCCAATAAACTAAATTCAGGCCATCACGGGGACAAATTACTGAAAAAGACTTTTTTAGAGGTGAGAAAGATCTGTGATTAATCAACTACTCACTTCTCATACAGAAAAGAAAAAAAAAACATTTAGTTTTTTTTTTTAAAGCAAGAATGTGGCTTATTTTCTTTCCTTATAATATTCCCAAATTCTCATTGAAGGCTAAATTCCAAATACTGAGTTTATAAATGCACCTTCCTGAGTTTACAACTGCACCTCCCTGATGATCAACTCAAGATCTTTTGCTATAAAAAGCAGCTCCCACCAAATGAAATGAAGCTGCGTAAGTGAGGCTTGACCCTACTGAGGGGAGAGTCATCAGATTTGTTATTCTTCAGGGTGCGTCCTAATCATCAAGCAGTAGCAATCCGGGATGTCTCTGATGATGCCTTAACTTCCGTACACATCCCTCTGGAACTGCTAGACATTCCATCTTCTCTGCGTGAAGTTTATTAATTAATCTCAGACCTAAATTTTAATCTTAAAATGAAACAGGCATTTCAAGATGCCCATATATTCCTAAGATTTTTGGCTTCTTTCATGTCTTAAAGTTTTCTCTTTTAAATGAAATGTGGGCCGGGCACAATGGCTCACTCCTAGCACTCTGAGAGACCAAGGTGGGCGGATTGCTTTAGCTCAGGAGTTTGAGATCAACCTGAGCAGGAGCTAGACCCCATCTGTACTAAAAATAGAAAAACTAGGCTCGGCGCCTGTGGCTCAAGCAGCTAAGGCGCCAGCCACATACACCTAAGCTGGTGGGTTCGAATCCAGCCTGGGCCTGCCAAACAACAACGATGGCTGCAACGAAAAAATAGCCAGGTGTTGTGGCAGGTGCCTGTAGTCCCAGCTACTTGAGAGGTGGAGGCAGGAGAATCGCTTGAGCCCAGGAGTTGGAGGTTGCTGTGAGCTGTGATGCCATGGCACTCTACCCAGGGTGACAGCTTGAGGCTCTGTCTCAGAAAAAAAAAGAAAGAAAGAAAAACTAGCGAGGTATTGTGGTGGGTGCCTGGAGCCCTAGATACTTGGGAGGTTGAAATAAGAGGATTGCTTGAGCCCAAGAGTTTGAGGTTGCTGTGAGCTGTGATGCTACAGCACTCTACCTGGGGAGACATAGCGAGACCCTGTCTCGAAAAAAAAAAAAAAGAAAGAAAGAAAAGGAAAGAAAGAAAGAGAGACGGAGAGAAAGAAGGAAAGCAATGTGATGTGTGTGTAATGCGTATGCCGCTTGCTCACGTGCGTATATATGTGTTTCAGAAGAGAGGGACAGTAGCTGGGGAAAACACTCCTTTTCCTAGTTTCCAGGATGTTAGTAGTGACTGGATGAGTAACCCTCATCCCTGAATAGTGTGGTGCATAAGGAAGGTTGTGAAGTAAGAAAAAATAGTACTTGAAGATGCTACAGACAATTTCTTGTCTGGATAAAGTTGAACAAACCAAGGAAAACACAGAGGTTGGGAACCTTGCCGAGAGCTCTGCCTACAGCAGGGCCACTGCAATAAACACTGATCTGTTTTCTCCCAATCTGTTTTCTTTTAAAAACTCTAATATCCTACCTGGATAAAGCTAAGGAAAATGAGAGCTGGCACCACTGCTGTGAGTGAAATGCTCTCAGGCAAAACACTTACCTTCTCTGAGCTTGCGCTTCTATCTGTAAGACGGAAATTATAACGATCTTAGTGATTTCCTGGCACTGTTGTGATGATTGAATGAGATGATGTGAGTGAAAGCTTTTTCGGGGAATGTATAATGTATGGATATTAGGATCTTCAGCCTTCATTGAACTTTTTGTCGTCTGTATTTTGGGAGTAGGGTGGTCACAATGTTTAAGATTTTGAAACAGACTCTTAGATGTTATGTGTAGGAAGCATCCATGTTGAATATTTGCTTTGGCTTATATTCCAGGATGTGTGTGTGTGTGTGTATGTGTATGTGTACTGGGACAAAGGTCTAAATCCAGCCTTGCTGTAATATAAATATGGGCAGAGAGAGTCAGATGTGTCACTAAAATGAAAACTTATTTAAAAACATGAGGTGGTGGAACACAGGTCTCTGTCCTTTCTTGGCTAGATGGGCTGAGTGTTCCTCTGCCTGTGAGTTGCCTTGAAGCAGGGCTGGCGCCTGTGGCTCAATGAGTAGGGCAGGGGCCCCATATACTGAGGGTGGCAGGCTCAAACTCGGCCCTGGCCAAACTGCTACAAAAAATAGCCGGGTGTTGGGCGGTGCCTGTGGCTCAGTCGGTAAGGCGCCAGCCCCATATACCGAGGGTGGCAGGTTCAAACCCGGCCCCGGCTGAACTGCAACCAAAAAATAGCTGGGCGTTGTGGCGGGTGCCTGTAGTCCCAGCTACTTGGGAGGCTGAGGCAGGAGAATCACCTAAGCCCAGGAGTTGGAGGTTGCTGTGAGCTGTGATGCCACGGCACTCTACCAAGGGCAACAGGGTAAGACTGTCTCAAAAAAAAAAAGAAAGAAAGAAAAGAAAAGAGTTTCCTGGAAGCCATGCCTCTGAATGGCCATCCCTGCAGCAGCCGTGGCCATCTCTATAGCAGCCGCCAGCTGTGAGCATAGACTCTGACACGTTCCAGATGTGTAAAGCTGGCCGAAGCACCAGAGGGCACATGTTAAGAGCCAAGGAAAGGGCAACAACAAAAGGATTCAGAGACTTAACTTTTTAGATTACACAGTTTTGCTTCAAGCAGTGTTCTTTATGGGCATGTAGAGTTAGAATTCAGTAACAGATTATAATCCCCAGTGCTAAAACAATACGCTGATACCCAATAGAGTGGCCCTCCCTGCACCCTCTGGGGTTCCATTTTCTGCTGTTTCGGTTACCCGCGCTCAACTGTGCTCAGAAGGTAGGTGAGAATGGTACAATGAGGTTTCTTTTTTTGGTTGTAGTTGTCACTGTTGTTTGGTAGGACTGGGCTGGGTTCGAACCCGCCAGTTCCAGTGTTTGTGGCTGGCACCCTAGCTGCTGAGCTACAGGTGCCGAACTTACAATGAGGTTTTTGAGAGAGAGAGAGAGAGAGAGACCACATTCACACAGCTTTTATTAGGGTATTACTATAATTTTTCTGTTTTATTATTAGTTATTGTTAATCTCTTACTGTGTCTTATTTATCTATTTATTTAGAGACAGTCTCCCTGTGTTGAATGCCACGGCATCCTAGCTCACAGCAACCTCAAAATCTTAGGTTCAAGCAATCCTCTGGCCTCACCCTCCTGAGTAGCTGGAACTCTAGGTGCCCACCACAACATCCAGCTGTTTTTAGAGACAGGGTCTTGCTCTGCCTCAGGCTGGTCTCGAAATCTTGCCTTGGCCTCCCAGAGTGCTAGGATTATAAGTGTGAGGCACTTTGCCTGGCCTATATACCTAGTTTATAAATTAAACTTTATTATAGCCATGTATGTGTAGGAAAACGCATTTGGTATTTAGGGTTCAATGCTCTCTGTGGTTTCCAGCACCCACTGAGGGTCTTGGCCTACCCCTCATGGGTAGGAGGAGTGACGTACAGATGAGAGGAGGAGGAGACAGGCCTCTTCTAGCAAACAGCTGCCGTGCCTTTCTCAGCAGGTACACGGCTCTCAAATGAAAAGTTGACGATAGATGCTCTTTGTTCACATCTAAACCAGCAGCAAGGCATTCCGTCTGTGAAATGCTTTGGGGGTGAATTGTCAACAGGACAGGAATGGAAAGGCCAGTGGAACTCTATTGTGGCCATCAGATAATATGTAACATATTTCCAGGTATCAGTTTTCTTATAAAGTCTCAAATTTGGAAGATGATTTATTTAGGGGGAAAGGAATCCTGTTGGAAGAAAACACAGTGAGGAAAACAATAGAAAAAGAATGAATGCCATTAAAAAAAAATAGACTCAGGAAAACGATATCACAATATTCCGTCCTCTAAATTTAGACTATCATATCTGAACATGAACAGAAAGCGGAAAAGACAGTATGCAGAAAGCAAGCATTTGTCCTAATATCCTGATACAGTCGAAAGAAAGCGCCAGC
This sequence comes from Nycticebus coucang, assembly GCF_027406575.1. Lineage (NCBI taxonomy): Eukaryota > Metazoa > Chordata > Mammalia > Primates > Lorisidae > Nycticebus > Nycticebus coucang. The sequence continues at coordinate 28,539,451 of NC_069785.1, read as the reverse complement.
TACATGCCATAAGATCTAATTACCAAGAATTGCCTTTCCTGCCCCACAGCAATCATTTTGATGACAGGCTTCTCTGCAACTGTAAAACAAAATGGGGAGCCCGCGCTGTATAAACTGCCTTGGCGCTTCCTTCCCTTCCTCTGCTAGCAGCCTCCCCATCTCATTTATTTTCCACACATTAATGGTAGCAGTCACCTTGAGCCGGTGATGCAGAGTAATTTTCACAGAAACCTTGATCAGAAACCATAAATCAGCCTGATGTGCTTTTATGGTCTAATAACATTCTGGTTGCTCCTACAGGCCTGTATGTAAAACTGCACTGCCGTGAGCCCTTTGGAGTTTGTTCCCTTTGGTTGGTCTCTCTCTCTCTCTGCCTCTTCGCTCTCCCCCCCCTTTTCTTTCTCCCCCATCTCCCTCTTTCTCTCTCCCCCTCTGTTTTTTCTTCTCCCTCTCTCTCTCCTTTGCTGTCTCTCTTTCCTCCCCCGTCTTCTCACCCTCTAGGCACAGCATTCCAGTTCACAGGTATAGTTTAGGCATGCGGGCCTCAGTCACAGGGATACAGTCCATTTCTAACAAAACTGCATATAAATGACGTATACTCATCATCCTGGTGGCAAAGGAGACACATCTATTCAGGAGGATAAAATGATGCCATTCATTGGATTCCCAGTGGTCTGGCTGAACAAATGCTCTGTCTCTCACCCCAAAATCAAATGCTGCAACTATTTTAGGAGCTATGGATTCTGTTAAATGATGCAATTACTTTTCTTCATTAGGACAACTGGATGCCACCCTAGTTTACTGGCTCTCGCCCCATTCTGTAGGCCCACGCCGCAGCGCGGCTGGCGTGAGGCTGGGTTGTAGCTGACCCTTTGCACCTCAGCCCGTGGTCTGCAGTGCGGCGACTGCCTGATGCTCTTGCGGTCCCAGTCCACTCCCTCGGAGAGTGAGATGATACGGAATGGGATGGGATTTGGCGGAGTGGCAGGAAGCCAAGAGATGGGTTTGAGGCAAGCAGAGGAATGAGGCCCGGGTGAACGCGGCAGGGAAGCAGGGAGGAGAACGGATGCGTTGACAGCTTAGGGGCATTGTTGAAAGATGAGGTGCTCAGTTTGTCAGGGGCCGACAGCAATTCTGGGGCTTGTGAGAAAGCACTGGTGTGTAATTGCAGAGGTGTGGAATTAAAGGTGGAATTGGTACAGGCATCCCAGTTAACCACGCTGCCCATCCAGGCTGCCTCAACAATCTGAACAGATCCTTCCACTTCAGCTCAAGAGCTACCAATAGCAAAAGCAAACTGGCTGAAGCACCATCTACGCAGACTTTACCTCCCTGTGAGTCTGCCAGCCAGACATCCCCCAGGTGCGTGCATGCAGCAATTTCTGTTTTGGAATGAAGAGCCTCCCCAGCCATGTTCTCACAGAATAGAAATATCTGCAACAGAAGCCAGTGTCACGCTTACAGGGCCCCTTGGTGAATTAATGCAGAAATTAACCAAAGCCATTTGACTCAGTCTGGGAGAATGTTTAGCTTACCTTTGGAAGTGAGAAAAGCTGGCAATAATCTCTGATTTTTTTTTTTTTTTTTTACTGCTAATGCACTGAGTAATAATTACACCCCAGTAGACCTACATAAATTCCAACATTCTTCACTGGTGCTTCATGAATATATCAAGGGGAAAAAAGTACCCGGGGGCATTAATCAAATTTTCTAAGATATTACTCCTTGCTCAGTTAAAAGATACCTGTCCAATTATTTATACATATATCTATTTTTGTGTCTGGTAACATTGCTCACACATGCCTGTGTGTGCACACTCACACGCACATTTGGCATAATAACATAGCAAGCATTTTTAAGGGTACCCAAAATGCCAAAGCAAGAATAACCGCAGAGCATGGATCTGGCTTCATCTGTGGGGCCCTTTGTTTTCAATTCTACATTTTGATGTCTAATTTCCTCACCTCACAGGCAGTGGTGCACAGCTGCAGCGGCAGTGGCCACGTCCTCAATTGTTCAAATTCGTTTCCTGGAGGGTTAGAAAGTTTTTCCACCACCCGTATCTTGCACTTGCAACCAGTTCTGCACCCTGAATCTTCAGGAACAGCTCAGTGTTGAATTTTCAGAAACTGACAGGCAATTTCTCTTTTTGCAATACCCTGAGCTTTTCAGTACTGGAGTAGCAAAGGCTAAATGTGAAAAAGGAAATGGGGGTGAGCAAAAGACCTTTCCCTCCACAGTGTCCACTGCCCTTGGATCCACAGTCCAGCATTTGTTGTCTATTTAGGAGCTATTTCTAAACCCTCCTAGCTGGAGGCAGCGTACACCAGACCAGTGGGGTGGGAGCAATAAAGAAGAAATGCAGCAAAGAACAAATTCTTTTCAGATTAGCTGATTGGCAGTTGTGAATAATGCAGCTACAGCACCAAAGCAAGAAAGAGCAGCCTCAACCTTGGCACTCATTATTTAGCTGTGAGCCTTTTTTGCTGGGAACATTTTTCTCTTTCGAGTCTTAAACTACGTTAACTCCTTATGATCCAGTCATTTGTCCAAAAGGGTAAACTATGAAGACCCCCCTGTGGAAATCTCTAAACTGTAAATGTGAATTCATGGCAAGGCACCATGGCATTCTCAAAAAACTTTTTCAACGGCACTGAAATTATGACAGAAAAAAACTTACCCAGTGGGTTAAATAGCATTAATTCTGCATCGGGCCTGATAGACAGTTTGAAACCAAGAAATGAAAGAAGTAAGCACATATATAATTTATATATGTGGTTACATAAAGAAATCAGGGCGTGAAAAGTAGGAAGAGAAATGGTCATTCGTAATTCTAAAGATACGCCATTCTTAATAGTCATGAGGATACAGTCAACCAAAGTGAATGTCTAACATCCTCTGGACTAGATCTGACAGAAAATTATCTGATCAATAATGGTAAGATGGGTTAATTTTAACTTGTTTAAAATTTAAATTGGCATTTTCGCATCATTCTATGATTCAACAGTAATTGTTTATATACAATTAGAAAATTGAGAGACAGACATTAATTGGATTTTTTTAATCATTTGTCTCCTCTACATATTTTCTTTGATTATTTTATTGAAGTAATTCTGTAAATAATTTTAACCAAATTGTTTGCTTTTGTTTTTAAGGCCCAAAGATTACATTATAATTCTTAAAATATTGCTGCTATTTTTCTTATTACAAAACCAATAAATGTTTTAATAAAATGCTAAATGTTTAACTATATTCATCTGAAAAAGTTGCTCTTTCAGACCCTTTGGGAAAGGAATTAATGGCTCCCTCGTGGCAAAACCTCTTGCACTGTTCAGTTTCTTTTTCTCATCCTAGGTTGTGTATCTTTAAGAGCAGGAATACTGTTTCAGTCATTTGCACAATCACCTCAACATTGCTTAAAACCTGGCTCATATTTGATAATCACTATGCATGTTTTGAATAAATACATACATAAATAATATAGTACAGGTAATTAATAGTTGGGACAATAAACTGTATTCTTAATGTATGCTGGCTTTCTTAATTATTAAATAAAATAACATATTTCTAGATATCTTTACATTCAGTGCAATTTGGGGAAAAAAATATCAAACTTTTCTGAAACTATTTATCTATACTTTGATCAAGGTCTTGCCTGACATAATTGTTGGGTAGAAAAAGCTCTGCTTTTATAGAATAATGTGCACATATCAGTAAAGGCTATGTACCTATTACTTTTTGTCTATAGCTAAAGTAGAGAATATTTTATAAGGCTTAGTGTCGGTCAGTGAATAATTATTGAGCACTAAGTATATACTCTCAATTTGTGAAGAATTCTGGAGATAGGAAATAATCGACTCATATTCTTTCCTTAAAAAGAGATCCATCTAGGTCTTTAATTTGATTGTTTCCCTAAGGTGCTTCCATAGCAGATATAGGTAGAGATATGTTTCTTGAGGCTCAGTGATGATTTGGCCTCTGAAACTCTGGCCTTAATGGCATTCTATCAGCCAATCTTCCACTATGATCTCTTGGCCAAATTAACAATTCAAAGTACCAAGTCTTTTCCCTCTTTCGCTCTGTACTTTGATGGTAGTATTTGTTCTCCTTTCCACATGCAAGGTTGTGTTCCTCTCTTTTCTTGATGAGGTTCTACCCATCTATACAGGACCATCTTAAATAACATCTCCCCCAGGAAAGCCATTCCTGCCCATAAAATGTTCTCCATCCCTTGCTTTGAGCTCCAAAAAATTTTCCTTACACACTTAAGCTCGTGTGCATGGGCCTGTGGTACAGACATGGTAGGCCTTTGAGTTTTCAACATTGATTGTCCATGTCATCCTTTACACATTTATTTATGAGTACATTCACAGGGAATTAAAAGGGGCTCATGACAGAATTCTTATGCCTGTTGATACATATGTTCCAACTGTGTGTCTGTTTCTGCCCCTCTGAACCTGAACTTTTGCCTTTTTTACAATTAGTTTACATTCATTTTATTTTTCTCTTCTGATATTTCTGAAGATAGAAAATCTGTTTGGTTCATATATTTTTTTTCCTAGAGCAAAAAGCACAGAGCCTTATCATAGTTGAGGGTCTATAAAATTTGAATTTTAATAATTGTAGAAGATAAAAGATAGACAAGGGACGATATTTATAAATTATTTACCAAGCACATGCTATGGTGGTGAGACGGTTAAAAGTACAGGGGTACATGGAACATAGCCTTTTCCCTCCAGGAACTATATAATAGACAGAGACAGACTGATAATTATAGTAATTACAACCCAATGTAAATATTAAGATGCTGGAGATAAACATAGCTTTATGAGAACTCATAGAGGCACATCTATTGGAAGGGATTTTAATTTGTTCCCTTCTTCCAAACCTTCTAAAGGTGCTTCAGGCTTGTGATAAACAGAAATGTAAGGTAATTAGGAAAAAAAAAGCAAAAGAAAAACAGCAAGGTAAACAATAAAAGGAGGGCAAATGAAAGAACGGTGCCCCGGGAGTTCCGTGCACATTACACGCATACACTGGGAGCAAGCCTTGAGCTCAGGGAGGCAGGCCTCTAAGCCAGATCTGCAGAGAACCCCACAAGGAAGCTCTTCTCCCAGAACGCGGGAGGACTGGCCAGCAGGGCGGCCACTGCACCATGGTTTTGCTTCCCTTTGGTCAGTATTTCCAGTAGTTGCCAATAACAACCCAGAGTTGTGCAATCTGTGTCCTGCGAAGAGTTGACATGGAATTGAAAACCATTGTTAGTTAACCTTCCAGATTCTATCTGCAGGAAAAAAAAAATCCCTTTTTAAAAAAATTTTCATCATGTTTATGTATGGTGGTTTGTTTAGCTTAATTTTTATAGGACCACAGTGAATTCAACCCTTTTCCCAATGTTTCATACTAGTATCAATTAATAAATACTTGTTGAAAAAAATAAATGAATGTAAAGATGAGACATGTCAGCCTATTAAAAAAGGTGATCAATACCTTTTTCACCTCAGGACAGTTTAGGTTGTAGATAAAGGAATTCAAGTGTTCTTTGTAACCCACCAACAGTCACTGTTATCCCGGGCAAGTGAACATGTGGCCATTTCTCAGGATGAATCAGGCCATATTTTAATAGTTAGTTCCAGCAGTTCAAAGTGGAATGGATTTATTTCAAGAGGCTCAAGAAAACCTCATTTTGAAGGCTCTAATAAAAAGTAAGGATGATAAAGAACACTGTTTTTCATGATAAGGAAAATTCTGCCTTTCAAGAGAGACATCATAATTTCTTCTAATTATAAGAAAAATGTTGCTGCCTTGAGTGCTCTTATTCATGTGTACAGCCAAAGGGATTTTCTGCATAAAAGAATAATTAGGTTCTATCCCTTCATACTAAAAAAGAAAAATGAAAGAGGAATCAGTTATCTTACTTTTCTTTTATACCTCCCCCCCCCCCATATTCTTTGACCTCTCTGCTGAATCTTTCATATGTCATGGAAGAAAGTTTTAGAGGGGCTTTGATTTCGCCAACTCCTTTGGCAGCTGGCAGGGTTTGCTGAGCTGAATTTGGAAGTGCCTAATTTGGGAGTTCTGTTCATGTCAGGCCGTAAACTGATCAGATTTCATTTTATGTGTGAAGATCATTTTCAGTCCGTGGATTTAAACATTTTATTTGCCTGAAATACATTCTGGAAAAAGCATTGTGGGCTTTTATTTAGGAAAGCTCTTAAACAACTTCATTTTAGAGACAAAGGATTTTCTAGAAAATCACCCTATAAACCATTTGAATAAATAAAAGGTTAGAGGTGCTGATAGGCTGGGGTCATCTAGCAGTTTTGAAGTGGTGACTTTGAATCACATCTGAAGTTACTGAATTATAGAACGTGTATAAGGAAGAGAGCAGAGCACAATTAGAACTTTCCATTGACCTGATTTGTGTGGTCTATAATTCTCAATTGTGTAGATAACTGCGATGAAAGGGAAGATGTGCAGCTGTAATGAAATAAACTCGAACTAAAATGTCAGCAAAATAGAAACTCGCATGGAATAATAATATTGTTTGAACCTCTGAGAGATTGCAATTTTTAGACTTAGAAATATCAAGTGGAAAGATCAAGGACAAATATGAATGGGAAACAAAATCTTAAGGATTGAGTTTTTCTAAGAAAGTTTAGTGGCTTTTTGAAATAGTACTGACAATAGCCACCATATGTTGAGTGCTAATTCTGGGACAGATAGACTTGGCTTTAAGGATTTAAAAATATTGCCTTCACTCCATACAGCAGCCCCAGATAAACTAAGAGGGAAAGTGATTGATGGGTCTGACATCATATGTCACCTGGTCACAAAGTGGTGGGTGGTCTGACCTTACCCTCAAGCAGTTTTTTTCTTTCTTTCTTTCTTTCTTTTTTTTTTTTTTATCAATATGCTATCCAGCCTTGCACTGAAAGAAAACCGGGAAGACCTTTAGTCTTGTAGAGTTTTATTACAAGAGCTAGATACAAGCATAAAGATATGAAGTAAGAGGTTTATTTGGCCTTGGTGTTGTGTTTGAAATAACAACTGCCTATGGTTACTAGTGGATTGAGTTGTCACATTGAACTCAGTCATGAAGATGAGCTGTGGACTTAGCCAGGGACAAGTTCCAATCAATAGTTGAAGAAGGGGAGAATCCTCTGCTCTTCCTTTCATTGCTGGCCTCAAAATCTTTTTTTGTTTTTTTCTTTGTTCTTTTTTATTTGAGACACAGCACTCAGGCTAGAGTGCTTTGGCTTCAGCCTAGCTCACAGTAACCCCAAACTCCTGGGTTCAAGTGATCTTTCTGCCTGAGACTTCAGAATAGCTGGGGTTACAGGCTCCTGCCACAACACCCAGCTAATTTTTCTATTTTTTTTTTTTTTCTGTTTTTACTAGAGACAGTGTCTCACTCTTGCTTAAGCTAGTCTCCAACTCCTGAGCTTAAGGAATCCTCCTACCTCAGCCTCCAAGGGTGCTAGCATTATATGCAGGAGCCACCATGCCTGGCCTCTAAAATATTTTATTCTTCCATTTCACTGTTTTTCTTATTAAGCTAACTTACTTATAGAGTCTCAAAGCCTGTGTCTACCATATTGGAAAAGCCGCTTGAAATTTCTTTGCACAACAAAGCGCAGTACCCACTTAAGAAGGTAACAGTCTTAACATGCTCATAGGCTGTGCTTAGCATGTAGTGCAGGCTGGCAATTGAGGGCAGGGACTGGGGATTGCCCTGACTACACAGATGGTTTTGGACACATTGTTTAACCTCCTTAGGCCTGAGTTTCCTCACCTGTAGAGTGGGGATAATAATAAAAATCATGCCTATCTCATGTTTGTTGGGAGGATTAAATGAGTTCGTATAGGTGGAGTCCCCAAAACAGTGACATCACAGTGAGCATGGCATAAATGTGGATTAAGTATTTCAGGTGTATTCACTCATTGGATCCTCACCATATTCCTGTATGGAAGGCCATGTGTATTTATTTTATAGATTGTAAATGAAACTTTGATTAGCTTGTCCATAGTCATTCAGCATGTAAGTATTCAAACCAAGGCAGTCAGGGTCCAAGCCAAGTTAGGATATAAACCAGGTTTGTGTAATGTGTGATTTTTATTCCTTATACTCCTGGCTGAGAAGAGTTTTGCCTTTATATTTTTAATATATCATATGTAATATATATTGTATACATAGAATATCTATATGCATATGCAGTATATGAGAAAAATTAGAAGACTTAGATCCTGATCATATGATAAGTCAGTCATGGCTCAGAGATGACAGCTTTACCCAAGCTGCTTGTCCTGTAATCCATACCTTTCATAATGCGGTAGTTAAATGCTTACTCTCTGGTCCCAGATAGCCTGAATTTGTCACTGAGAGAGTCCTTTAACTTATCCATGCCTTGGTTTCTTTATTTATAAAATAGAGATACTACCAATAACCTTTGTCCTAGGATGTGCCCATTTCCCGGGTCCTCCGGCAGTCACAGTTGAGGGAAGATCGGGGCCAGCCCGATCTCGTCCTAGGGGCTGAGCTGGATGGCGAGTGTCAGCGGCTTGAACAGGGACACACGGAGCCAGGAGTCTGTCGAAGCAGGAACTCAACTTTATTGTAACATGCTGCAATTTTTATACACTTCGGCTAGGGGGCAAGAGGTGGGAGCAGGAAGGAGGGGATACATAAAATGGGGTGACAGGCTTCAAGCCAATAAAATCTAACCCCATCACCTGTATCCAGGTAGAGGCCCTTCAGGTCGGGTCTTGCCGAGACACTCCTATGGGGAAGTGCGCGGACAGCACCAACTCGACTCAGGCTTAGGAAGTTCCTCTAGGCCTCAAGTAGGCCTTGCCCACACAAGAAGGCCCAACAACCATTGAATGAGTTAATGTATTTAAATCACTAGAACTGACATATGCTAAGTGATAAATTATTACTACTCCTCAATGATTTCAGATTACTAGTTTTAAGAAGACTTGGTTAACTATGCTGAGACCTCTAAAACAAAAACAAGAAAGAATTAAAGAATGTTCACATGGCTAATATCTGAAAGATTATAAAATAAGGGGGGAGACTTAATTTTGATAGGGTTAGAATAAATGTCTTATTTATATGTTTCTTTCATGGTTAAGAATTATTGTTTTATTTTAAGCATCTCAAGTGCCTCTTCCCTTTACCAAAATTTAAAATACCAAACAATGAACTTGAATTCAATATATTTTTGTAGATTTTGGTCAAGTATATTTAACAGGAATTTCAGATTCTTTATGGCTAATCAAAGAGTCAGTTCTGAATTGAGAGATGATAGGACAACTATGGAAATATATACATTCTATCTTTGGATTTGCCTAGTAAAGATTAAGAATATTCTTCGGACTTAGTTACCTATAAACTCTATCTACAAACACATTCTATAATTTTTTTTTTTTTTTACCTTTTTCCTCATCAAGTAGTTTTTTTCTTCTTCCTCTTCTTCTTTTACTTATTTTTTTTTTGTAATTCTCTAGTTTTTTGAATACCCTAAATTCTCCTTCTCTTGCACAAGAACATTGGAATATAATTCTAAATTTTTTTGCCCCATCACCTGTCACATCCAATCAGTGGTCAAGTCTTTTCCTCTAATAAAGCCTGACTCTGGGTAGCCTCTCCATCCCCACTGTCATTACTTAATATTAGGGCCTCATTACTTCTCACCCGACTGTACCCTTAGTGGTGTTCCATCCAAAAGATATTCAAGGCACATTGTATTCTCACCAGGTGGAATCTCAAACTATTTCAATAGTAAAACCTTCATCTATGGTTCTTTTCTACCTGTTTTTCAATCTCTGGACCTGTCCTTGCTGTTTCTTCCCTCTCTCCTACCACTTCTCCTCCCCAGACAAATGCTAACCGATTTTATTAAAATCCTGATAATTTCTCAAATGTGTCAATACCTTTGCTTTGTCATTGCAACACCTTCTGCCTAGAATATCCTTAGAATCTCCCCTTCCATTCACATCTGGCCACCTAGACAACTGTCCTAATTATCCTTCAAAATTCAACATCCTCTCCCTTCCTCTGAGATTTCCCTGATCCTCTCAGCCTTGCCTGCCTACATAGTTCCTAAATCCACAGATCTTATCGTTGCATATAGTGATTATTTACTTGACTATCTTCATCAATGCCACAAACTTCTGAAAGTCAGGTATTAGATATTTCTTCCCTGTATTGTACAGCCAAGCACAGCGCCTTCACTGAGCAAATGTGCAAAAAATGTTTATAGACTAATTAAAACCCACAGTAATAAAAATTTTAATCTTCTTCCATCGCTTTGTAAGTGCAGCTTTTTCTAGACAATTCAGATAATTAAACTGAAACAAATAAATAGGTTTCTGGCCCCAAGTTTGAAATGGCTAATATGTTCACATGCCAATATCGAAAAGAAAAGTTTGTGAATATCTCCTATGAGGAGAGCAATTATGCTTGAGAGAATATTTTGTATTTTTAAAGAACTTTCTAGTTTGCAAAGTGCTGTCACATGCATTATCTTTGAGGTTCATTATGACTGTGAAGTAAATAACACAGGTATTATTCTCATTTTACAAATGAGGAAACTGAATCTCAGAAGGAGAACTACATAAAACCACTTACAAAGAAGTAAGGTAATTTGAAACCCATTTTAGGATTCTAAAAATATAAACATTTAAGCATTTACTACATGCAATTGTTATTTCCACTGTATCATACCACTCTCGTTTTAATGACAATGGAGCTGAGGAAAATAAGGAAAGAAGTAAAATGTATTAATTTACAGAGAAGTGCCAGAAACTTTATGTGAATATTCTCATTCAATCTTCAAAGTAATGCTGGCAGTTAGAAATTATTAATCCATTTTACAGAAAAAAAAAATGAGGTGTGATAAACAGTCTAGTGCAAATGTCCTTATCATAAAAGGATTTTTTTTTTCTTCTGGGTAGATGCCCAGTAATGGGATTGCCGGATCAAATGAGAGGTCTACTTTGAGTTCTTTGAGGATTCTCTACTTCCTTACAAAAAAGTTGTATTAGTTTGTAGTACCACCAGCAGTGTAAAAGTGTTCCCTTCTCTCCACATTGTACCAGACTGTTTATTGCAGCTCAATTTACAATTGCCAAAACATGGAAACAACCTAAATGCCCACCCAACCCAGGAATGGATTAACAAGCTGTGGTATATGTACACCATGGAATACTATTCAGCCATTAAAAAGATGGAGATTTTATGTCTTTTCTATTCACCTGGATGGAAGTGGAACACATTATTCTTAGTAAAGCATCACAAGGATGGAGAAACAAGAATCCTATGTACTCAATTCTGATAGGAGGACAATTGATGGCCTAGTACATGGTGGGAGATAGGGGAACGGGGATATAGGGTACGGGCAGGAGGGAGGGGGCTGGGGGGTCACGGGGTGTGACACACCTCTTGGGGATGGGGCACAATTACAAGAGGAACTTTACCTAACAAATACAATCAGTGTAATCTGGTTCTTTGTACCCTCAATGAATCCCCAACAATAAAAAAAGATAAAAAATGAGGTTCAAAAAGAATAACTTGCAAAAGGTTGCAAAATTATTATGTGGCAGTGTCAAATTTTGCACCAAGATTTGTCTAACTCCAAAGTTCAAACATGCTTAATATCAAAAGGAAGTGCCCAGGAGGCCAGGGAAGAATGAGTCTTTAGTCTAATCCAGAATGGTATTCCCAAGGGGAAGTCTGATTTGCTACATGGAAGGGACCTAATACTGGGAGTCTCCAGAAAGAGCCTGAAGGAAGCTTCATCCCAGGAGAAGATGATTGGATTGAGGCAGGACTCCAGTCACTGGCTAGTGGTAAAAGAATAATATTTAATCTTTTCTAAAAGAGGATTGTTAAATAAGGTTTTATAGACTTTCTTGGCACCAAACAAGTGATCTTGGGGTTTGGAGCAGAGATACAATCCCAGCAGGAAACTTGAGTGAGAAGTAGGAGCTGAACAGAAGGGAGTGGAGGATGATGCAGCTCGTTTTCTGGAGGTGGCTCCTCTTCTCTGAATATCCTTTAAGCTATCTACTGTCACCATTCTCTGTGGCAGTGTTACCAGACCTCAGGACTTCACTCACCATCTTTATGTTTTTTTTTCTTTCTTTGTGTGTGTGTGTGTGTGTGTGTGTTTTCTTGAGACAGTCTTTTTTTATCTCTCTGGGTAGAGTGCAGTGGTATCGTTTTCATCCAAGCTCACTGTACTTCAAACTTCTAGGCTCAAAGCATTGTTTTGCCTCAGCCTCCCGAGTTGCTGGTATGATAAGCACTCCCTCCCCCACCACACCAGTTAATTTTTCTATTTTCAGTAGATACGGAGTCTGTCTCGCTCTTGCTCAGACTGGTCTTTTACTCCTGAGGTCAAGAGATCCTCCCTCCTCAGGCTCCCAGAGTGCTAGTATTATAGGCATGAGCCATTATGCCTGTCCCATATCTCTATGTCGGTGACACTAAATACCTGTCACACAGACCTGTCTTTTGAGTTCCAGACTCCTGTTACCACTACCTGCTGGATAACTCTGTGCACTGGCTCCACAAACAGTGTCACACTAAATATTCCCAAAATTGAACTTACCATAGGCTGCATTCCAGAAAGCCAATTTTTCATAGAATCTCTAGTCTAATAATTTGTATTACCCAGGCAAGACATTTGAGTGTTATCCTCTGCTTCCCCATTTCATTAACTTCCCCGTGTCCTTTTCTGATCAATTCCCCTGTCTTCTGATTCTGCCTTCTTAGCAGTGCCTGAAACTGTTCCATCCTCATTCCTCCTCTTGGATCTTGAGTTTTGAAAACCTCTAGAATGGGAGATTGTCTTAGTCTTGCTCATCTCCATACCGTGATCCACAGAGAACTGAGAGGTGTTCCTAACAGGTCCATTTGGCCAGGCCATTCTTATGCTTAAAATCGTCCAATCATGTCTTGTCATCCTAAGGATAAAGTCTGACTTCTTAACTGCGGAGAACAAGGACCTTTCTCACTTGTCATCCATCAACCTTTCCAACCTCACAGCTTCCTTTCCTACCCCAGCACTTACATACATCCTCTGTGCTCCAGCAAAACATTTTAAAGTCCCTGAGAGTCTTCCCTGACCCGGTCCCCTGTCCCCACTTGGATTTGATAGCTAGTTTTTGTATCCTATTATACCTTTTGTCACTTTGTAACATAGCACTTCCCATATTTTATTGAAATTGTTTAAATTTTTATCTACTCGATGAACCATAAATTCATTAAGAAAAAGAATGATGTGCTTTTTTCACTGCTTTTTCCTCAGCACCTCTCAAGGCAGTTGGCACATTAACATGATCAACCAATATTAGTTGAGTAAATGAAATGAGTCCCAGGAGGATCACACTAGCTTGAGGGTCATGGGCCAATTCCAAACTCACTGTCTGTAGGGGGATAATAAATTGGATGACAGGCATGGTTCTCACTGCCTTGGGGTCTTAGAGAGACTGAAATTATAGCTTGAAGATGTTCAGTATCAGCAGGTGGCAAAAGCTGCAGGTGGCAGGCAGGCAGAGCTGGTTTTAGACCCAAAGCTGGTACCTCTGCCCTAACTTTAGACTTGTATTATTTTATGCTTATCTCTAGGAAAACTGAAACAGAGACTTGCCTCCTTTGTTGGGTCCTGGCCATCTCATTCTTCATAACCTCTTTCATAATGATTTTGTGAACTGAAATACAGGAATATCAGGGGTCCTCAAATTACGGCCTGCGGGCCACATGCGGTGGTGTGATTGTATTTGTTCCCGTTTTATTTTTTTACTTCAAAATAAGATGTGTGCAGTGTGCCTAGGAATTTGTTCATAGTTTTTTTTTTTAAACTATAGTCCAGCCCTCCAATGGACTGAGGAACAGTGAACTGGCCCCCTGTTTAAAAAGTTTGAGGACCCCTGGATAGATGATGTATCAAAATAAGCTTACAAACCTTATTTTATGGGGATACTTTTCATGCTTGTGAATACTTTTCATACGTATGTTAATTCTCAAATAGCGAATTACTGGATTTATATTTCTAGTTTATTAGTGAATAAGAACTTAGAAGCCACATTCAAAACTCTATTTTAGTAAGTATAAAAGCATCCTGGAGAAAATCCACCCATTGACACACTGGTTGGATTTTGTGTTTCCTTTTTTTGCCACATAATCCCTTGGCTGTTCCTTTGATCAGCAGTGCAAATCCTAATTAAGGTTTCATCTGATAATTTGATTTCACGATAAAGATCTATTCTCAGTCAGGGGCTTTGCCTCCTTAAATTCCCGAAGTTAATGAAAATCACTAATCCAATGGATAAACAGGCAAGGAAAAGTCAAATCATAACTTTCATGTTTTCAGAAATACTGTGATTTGAGGGTTTTTGGAGCCTCTTATAACGAAGAAAGATTAAGATGCAAATTTCACTGAGAGGGAAGAGAAAACTTCCTAAGTAGGAAAGGAAATTATGAAAATGACATTGCTGTATTAAAAGTACAGTAATTTCTAGTGCCACACATCTCCCAGGTGTTGAGGTAGTTTCTCTTGTAAATGACAGGAGAGGACAAGAATGTGAAGTTGAAACTGAAAGCCTAGACCAGGGCAATGGATTCTGAGAATGAAACCTAGGGCCTTGTTCCCCATCCACCTGACATGCGGCCCCCGAGTATCTGGACAGACCTGTCAAATTTGAGTCAGGTCAATGCCAAGTTCATCAAAAAAAGTTTACATTCTTTCATCAAGAAACTAACAATGAACAAACTGAGAAAGTAAATTGACGGATTTTTCTTTTAGAATCCTATTAGTTCTGGGAAAATTCCAAAAGACTTTTATAACATTCCCCAAATGGCCAGAGCTAATAGCGGAGTTCAACATATTAAAATTCAGCAGGATGAATCCATATTTATTTCATGAAATTTAATTATATACCAGGAAAAAAAGAATCAAGAAGGACATAGAGGAGATAATACCTATGTACTGAAAAAATAGGAAATTGAGAACAGTGTCACAGGTAGCTGAGACAAGAAAGGAGACAAAACAGAGGCTAAATTTAAATATACCTAAGAACATTTGTTTTGAATATTACTATGAAACACTGGAAAGACCTAATGAATTTAGGAAAATCTATTCCATTCATTTTTATTTTGTTTTATTCAAATGTTGAAAATCACTGGAATACATGCTTGCCTTATGTCATCTAATTATAACACATTATCTGTGATGAAAAACACACATGAAACACATTTGCACAAACATACCCTCAAAGTACAGATAAAAAGTAAATAAGTCTGTATTTGCATACTTTGCCCTGGAAAGTTGCTGGTTCTAGTTTTTCTTATCTTTTCTTATAAAACTATATTTAAATAACTCCAACTCATTTATGGGAAAACTTTTTTCTTTTTGAGCAGAGGAGCTGGGAAATATGATAGGGAGTACAATTTCTAGTTAGAATTATAGAAAGATCAGTAATGATGGCAAAGTCGCTGCCTACTGCAAGCCCTCGGGTGCACTTTGTGTAAGAAGTTCGTGGCTGGAGGCTATTTTGAAGTAAATGTAAATCATCAGTCACTGAAAAAGCTAACACTAATTGAGTCTCTTGTCAAAATGTACAGCTAAGAATCTCACTACTTTCTTGTTTGAAAACAGTGCCTTTTATTTTGTAAGGGGAAGGAGGAAGAATATCAGGGAAATAGGACATGACCCAGTAATGGAAAGGAATGTCATTCCTCAAGCTGAAGACACAGGCTTGACTACCACAACCTGAAAACAAGGGGTGCTCGGCAGGGGTGGTGGAGGATACTTACATACATATACCTTTTTGAGACAGGCACCTAGGTTCTCTTTTGGGAACAGAAATCTATAATTGTTGTACAAATAACACATCTGGAAGCTTAACTTACCCTCTTTTTAAAAAGTGGTTTTATTTCTCCATTTTCCTTTCTCAGACATAGCCCAGGCTCAATCTAAATGGCTTAAGTCACATACAGTAGACTCTAAATAGAGTATATCTAAATGCAAAGTGGCACAGGAATAGAACAATTGGGTTGTATGATAGACTTTTTATTTCAATAATGTGTAAATAATGTCTCTGTGGACCATTCTCCCCACCTCTTGGATCTTAAATTATAGATCCAAGAATATTTGCAGATTGAATAAGTTTTATAAAATCCAAATGACCAACACAGTAATGCAGTAATATGTGTAACAAATGTTCATTGAGATTTTGACAGCAGCTCAGCAACTTCCTTGTTCTGTGAGGCAAGTTATTTAACGTTGGAGCATCTCAGTTTCCTCATCTGTAAATCAGACATGATGATAATATCTATGACAAAAGAATATTGTGATACAGTAATGAGTTAATCCATATGAAGTATTTATCTTAGTGCCTGGGAAATGTAAATTCTCTGTATGTGTTAATATGAATATTACAAAACTTATGAAAAATATCACAGACATATACATAGATTATATATATCTCATATACAAAAGTATTTATGATCATTTATCTGATTTTCACAGGGTTAAATTTAATTAGAAAAGATACAGGTATAAAAATATATAGGTATTAAAAAGATAGAGGTTAAAAAATTAAACATAATGTACTAAAATCTTGTATTTATCTGTGTATCCTTCCTAAAACTTATTAAGATGATAAATTTTATAAAAATTATTAACTTTTCTCCACATCCACGCCAACATCTCTTGTTTGGGGATTTTGTTATGTGGGCTACTCTTACTGGGGTTAGGTGATATCTCAAAGTACTTTTGATTTGCATTTCTCTGATGATTAAGGATGATGAGCTTTTTTTCATGTGTTTGTAGATCGTGCTTCTGTCTTCTTTAGAGAAGTTTCTCTTCAAGTCCCTTGCCCACCCTGAGATGGGGTCACGTGTTCTTTTCTTGCTAATACGTTTGAGTTCTCTGTGGATTCTTGTTATTAGACCTTTATCGGAGGTATAACCTACAAATATTTTCTCCCATTCTGAGGGCTGTCTGCTTGCTTTACTTACTATGTTCTTGGCTGTGCAGAAGCTTTTTCATTTGATGAGGTCCCAGTATACACTGCTGGTGGGAATGCACACTAATATGTTCCTTCTGGAAAGGTGTTTGGAGAATACTTAGAGACCTAAAAATAGACCTGCCATTCGATCCTATAATTCCTTTACTAGGTTTATACCCAGAAGACCAAAAATCACAATATAACAAAGACATCTGTACCAGAATGTTTATTGCAGCCCAATTCATAATTGCTAAGTCATGGAAGAAGCCCAAGTGCCCATCGACCCACAAATGGACTAGAAAATTGTGGTACATGTATACCATGGAATACTATGCAGCCTTAAAGAAAGATGGAGACTTTACCTCTTTCATGTTTACATGGATGGAGCTGGAACATACTCTTCTTAGCAAAGTATCTCAGGAATGGAAGAAAAAGTATCCAATGTACTCAGCCCTCCTATGAAGCTAAATTATAGCTTTCACATGAAGGCTATAACCCAACTATAGCACAAGACTATGAGGAAAGGGCCAAGGAAGGGGAGGGAAGGGGGGAGGTTAGAGTGGAAGGAGGGTAATGAGTGGGGCCTGGTTCTGTGATTTTAGAATGGGTACAGGCTAAACTTACTAAAGGCAGAATACAAATGTCTACATACAATAACTAAGAAAATGCCATGAAGGCTATGTTGAACAGTTTGATGAGAATATTTCAGATTGTATGTGAAACAGCACATTGTACCCCTTGATTACACTAATGTACACAGCTATGATTTAACAATAAAAAAATTATTAACTAATAAGCATAGAGAAATTGAAAGTGTCTGTATAAGTGGAAACCAATAATAGCAGGCAGCCTGTGCAGCAGAGCCCCAGAAAAACTCTACAATTGAAAAAACTATAGATATAGGAAGAGAGAAGAACCTTCCAAAAGTATGTATACAGAACGTTAAGAGCAACCCTTTCTACTCCCCAACTCTTGAAAATAAGTGACCAGACTTCCCTCCATTTTTCCTCTAGGACACACATACACATAAAGCAAAAGAGATTTATACTGGAAAAAGGAACCAGAGAAGCCCTGGATTTAATAGTATCAAGCATACCAAAAATATAAACTGGAAACAGGCACTAAATCAGTCTTGGTCTTGAATCATTTGTGTCCTAGCCTCCCGCCCACAGCACCCAAAATCTTGTCTCTAGGTTTATACCCATAGTCAGGAAGTTATAGGATTTCTCACTGAAAAGGGAATTGAAGATAATAGTTTATAAGTCCTCTAATAAATGGGCATGTTCAGTCGATGAAAGGTCTCTAAGAGAACACAGAGAGCTTCTCATTCACCATTTTTGTGCTTTACTTTTAAAGATGAGTAGGTGGCCAGACTTCACCAGTTTGTTGAAGAAAGCTTCTACAATAGGTATAAGAGAAAAGAACACAGACAATGTTAATAAAGAAACTTGGATAAAGTTAGGCCAATACAAAAGGTTGAAAAAAAAAAAACTTTAGAAAAAAGTATAAATATTCTCAGAATAAGAAAAGATATTTCATTTATGAAATAGTAACTGATATTTGGGTACATGGAAGACAAAACAATAAATGAAACAGAAACAAGGCAATTATGGAGTTAGAATCTGGGGATTAGCAGTAAATGTATTCAGCTGGTATTTTTTCCTGGGCTACAAAAATTAATTTTTGTAGAAGAAAATTGCAAAATTGTGTAGAAGAAAAATGCATACCGTTTCTTTCCCCTTGACTCACATGCTTCTAGTCAAAAAGTGAGTATGTAGAAATCTAAATCAAAATATCTGCCCTAAAGTTATTGGTGAGCCCCAAACACTTACATGTACCTCTAAACAAAGGGCTTATATTCCAAGGCAGTGGTAGAAAGACATTTTAAATGATGAGATCATTAGTAGAACTCCTTTCTTTGCAAAAGATAGCAATCCAACTTCTTAAACAAAGATGGAAATGTTTTGGAGATTAATCAAGAGGCTAACATGGTGGAAATCAATAACTCATGTACATAGCCATTCCTAGAAAATGGGTGCCAGGCAATCTTAGGTATTTAGTACAATGACAAAATAGGGAAGTATAATTTTCTGTTAAGATCATGGCCATGTGAAAGTGAGAGCTTTCAATTAACATGGGTAAATAGGACTTATTAAAAATAATAATAGCTGAAACTTCTATATTTGTCATTGCATAATTACTTTGTACTTGTTGGTGGAAACTTGACTTTAATCAATTGAAATTATTTTTTCATATAAATTTGTAAAAGAAATATTCTACCAGACAAGTTAAATACACAAAGGAGAATTTATTCAAGACTATTCCAATAGGAAAAAGAGATTATTGCAATAGAGAAGAGAGATTGAACTCAAGTCTTGAGAGAGGATACCCGGGAAAAGTAAGATCTGAAGGAACAAAAGGCTTCTCACAGAAGTCCAAGGACACTCCTGCAAAGTACTCCCTCTGGTGACTCAGATCTTAACAACTGTAGAAACTTAGCTTCCTGGGACCTTGAAACTAATGCTCGCTTCCACCTAAATCCTGCGCCTGCCTTCTGGCATCTGCACAGTCCTGTGGAGGTTTTAAAAAATCTCCAGTGAGAGGCAATATGGTAATTCCTTTGTTTGTCTACTTGTGAGTCTCACAAAAGGACAAGAACAGAGCTTAAGGGGAACTTGGCCATTTTTAGATTCCAGTCTGCCATGGCTCTGCCAGCTGAAATAAAGCTCTTCCTTTTTAAACCCAGGTATTTGGGTATTTCTTTCTTGCCATCAAGCTTTATTTTCCTGGGATACTCTACACATATAAAAGGCAGGTGAGTTTTCATGACTAGAGGGAACTAGTGGAAAAGTACTGGAGGGTTCCAGTACACATTGAAGGATGATCAATGTGATGAAGCCATCAGTGTTTGCTAATGGACCCTTACTGAAGTTGGGCTCCTACCCTCCCACACAGACTTAGAAATAGGGGCTCTATCTTTCTTGATGATTACATTTTAAGGGGACAGCTCCTAGGCCCTTGAGATAGACATCTCTGTGTGGTAAAACAGGTAAGAGATTGAGAGATTTATTTACATCTGAACGGGTCAGAGAATGAATCTGTAATTACAAGTTTTCTGAACTAAATGCTTTAAGAAAAAAGAGGTCAGGGGCCTACAGTCAGTAAGAAATCTATCTATAGTGTAGTCAACCTCCTGTAAATGTTAAGTCTAGCTTGATAAACTTAAAAAATAAAAACGTAATCACTCCTTTGATTATAAATAAAATGGGAAAAATTATGGCCTTGGGAGTTAAAAAAGTGGGGGTTCAAATTCTGGATTGTCATCTCACTAGTTACAAAAATTCCCTTACCGTTATAGTGAATACCATGTGCTAAATTAAATCAGATAATATATGTAGAGTGTTTGGCATGGATCCAGACATAGAGTAAGAATTCAGTAAATACAGGCCTTGCTATTATTAAAGGGAGACTGAAAATTAGATCCAGTAGAAGTTTCTGGGATCTCATGATACTCTACTAAAAAGAACACAGTTTCATCGATGTAACATTTCTACCAAAATGGCATAACCTGTATATAATCCTGAAAAAGCATCACATAAATCCAAGTTGAGGCAGTTTTACAAAATAACTGACTTTTGCTCTAAAAAGTTATGTCATTAAAAAAAATAATGAGTAATTGCTGCCAATTAAAGAAGACTAAAGAGACACAATGGGCAGTACAACTTGCACGGGGACATATGGCCTATGATTTTCTTTTGCTGTCAAAGATATTACTATGACAATTGGCAGAATCTCAAAAAAGATCTGTAGATAAGCTAATATAGTAGTTTTTCACTCATGTCAGTTTTCTGATTTGGATAAATTTTATGGCAATTAGAGAATGAGCTTGCTTTTAGAAAACACACTGAGTAGGGGTGAGGATTGTTCATGTCTATAGTATACTCTCAAATAGTTTCAAAGGCATAATAAAATTCAGAGAGAAAAAAAGAATAAATTCTAGAGCAAATTGTTAAAGTGTTAAAATTTGGAGACTGTAAGTGAAGGCTAGGTAAGCTTGCTTTATACTATTTGTGGTAACAGAATAGTGCTCGCCACCAAAAAAGTCCACATGCTAATCCTTAAAATCTATGAATATCTCAACTTGCTTGGCAAAAGAGTCTTTGTAGATGTGAATAAGTTAAGATGATTATGAACTATCCAGGTGGGCCCAGTATAAACACAAACATCCTTACAAGTGAAAGAGACGGAAGAGCTAGAGTCACCGAGATTTGAAGATGCTATAGTGTCGGCTTTGACAGAGAGGAAGCCATGAGCCAAGGAGTGCAGGTGGCTTTGAGAAGCTGAAAAGGCAAGTAAAGGGATTCTCCTTGAGAGCCTCCAGGAGGAATATAGCCCACCCGATGTCTTGATTTTAGCTCAGTAAATCTAAACCTGTGCTGTTTGAAACCACAAATTGGTGGTTATTTCTTACAACGCAATAGAAAACTAATATACTATACTTTAACTTTTTTCCCCCACACATCTTAAAGCATTTCAAAATAAGTTTTTAAAGAACTTTCTGGGGGGTGTTTTCTTAAAAAAAGAGTCATCTTTCTGCTGCTTTAGTCTACATGTTCAGAGGTGCAATTTTACTTAGAATTATAGAATAGCCGTACAAAAGTAAAAGGTAATTACACCGGAATCTCAGTAGGTTATTCAGTAGAAGTATGCATTAACATGTAGTGCTGAGCATATTCAGTAACTATTTTTAACTTATTTTAATAAAAGCCAGCATGCCAGAGATTATGGACAATGATTATTAGCATTCTAATTATCATATTAGAGGTATTTATAACTATTACACTATACATGTTCTATTTCTTTCAGAAGAGAATCAATTGGAATGAGGTTCTGTTTTGTTGGTCTCCTATTCCTGTTTCTGAACAAACTCCTCTGTCATTTTTTTGGCAATCATTCAAAGCTGTCTTCTTCAGCACCTATTCAAACAAAGTAATGACTAACCTCCTATCTTCAACCAAATGGGGGTGATAAGATAGTCAGCATTCCACAAATGAATACTAATGAGATAAAGGGAAACACGGTAAAATCACTGTTTCCATGTGTTAACAACTGTGTAATAGCTCAGAAGTTGAGGACAAATTGCTGTTAACTGGGCAGGGCTTCTTTAAAATGTCTGCTTTGATCTATGACTTAAAACACACGAAGAATATGATTTAGTATTTAATAAAATAGTAAATTGGTGACATTTACATAGGTCTGGAGAAAGGTTGAGGGATAGATGAAACAATTGAGTGGAAGAGAGCACAAGTGGCTGCTTTTAGGGTTTTATAGACATTTATCAAAAGACAAGAGCAAACGTGGGGTGGGATTAATGCCAAAGAGACTTGAAAGCTAGAGAAGTGAGGGTTCAGTTAGATTTCAATGGGAATTTAAATTCCAGAGATTATTTTAGCTTCTGAAATCATGTTTAAGTATTAACGGCATTATGCTATCTCATTTTAGTAAAAATCTAAATAGTTTGCCATTTTTGCTGCTACTTCCCAGAGACACGTCTAATTATCCATTAATTACAGGGGACTGAAATAAAAGTATTTACCCAATTGAGCTTGTGCTGAGTAGCAGGCCAGAGAAACAGGCTACAGCTTCCTCCTTTAATGTATAATTAAATTCTATCACATTAAAATCTGCACAGGCTCTGTCTTAGTACGTTTGTGCTGGTGTAACGGAATACCACAGACTGGGTAATATATAAAGAACAGAAACACATTACTGTCTTATAGCTCTAGAGGCTGAGAAGCTCAAGTTTGAGGGGCCCTCATCTAGTGAGGACCTTCTTGCTGAATCATCCCATAAGGTACTACAAAGGTGGAGAGGAGAGAGAGAGGGAGATCGCACTCCAGAGAGCAAGAGGGAACTGAATTCAATTTTATAACAAGTCCATTCTCAAAACAACATAACCTACTCCTTCAGTAGTGAATGACATTAATCCATTCAGGAGGGCTCAGTTCTCAAGACCCTGTCACCTGTTATTAGGGCTCACCTCCCAACACTGTTGCATTGGGGGTTAAGTTTTGAACACATGAACTCTGAGAGACACATGCAGATCACAGCAGGCTGTCTGCAGGGCCAGAGACCTCTGAAAATAAGCCTGCCCCTGAAAAGCCAGTAAGGGGAGGAACATTCCAGTTTTCTATGGGGATCTTTGAGTCTTTGTTGGTTTAGGCTAGACCGTTGATATTATTTAACATGGTTTATGGTACATAATTAGATTCTAATTTCTGGAGAGAGATATTTATTTTCAGCACTGAATTGGTAATTCGAGTGAGGATAGTTTTAAATCCAGTGTGAGCGTTATTCACGCTGTATACTAACATACTTTAGGGGTAATTGTTTCTCCTGCTTTTTAGGACACAGCTTGATGAATAAAATAAATTTGGAAAAGGAGAGACACAAAATGCAGAAATATAGACCATTAAAAAGCTTATAAACCCACAACAAATACTTTAATTACATTGGATGAATGTAAATCATGAATGCCGAGCAGCTGGATGCTATGAAAATGTAAATGCAAACTAATCAGTGGAAGTGGAATAAAGCTGGAAGCCATATAAATCAAAATATCCGTGGGGAAAACAGGGGCCGGCCACCAGGCATTTTTACATAACTACATACATACTGGACATTTCAGCACAAATATACACACGTATACAAGATAATAGAAAGAATTTTGGATTGAGCATCAGCCTTAAAATGGCTGTATGGATTCTTATTTCCATAATGAGCTTACTTGAAATGTGTGCCTGATTTAATTTTTATGAAGCCACTAAGCCACTATTGCTGTTTTAATGATTTGGCTGGACCTGGGATTTAAACATTTGAGTTTTACTGGTGGTATTTTCAACAATGTGTGAGGTGAACAAAGGAAAGTGGAGGGTGTGAGAATATTCTTGACTAACTTCACAATAAATGTTAGTCGTCGTGAGGCTCATGTATGTAAACATGAAGGTTTTCAGAATTCTTACTAGTCTTTCTTATGTCATTTTAACATCCAGTGCAACTTAGTATTTCTTCCAAGCTCAGATGAGACTTTGACTGTGAGTGCCTAAGCTTCAAAACCTTCCCCTTTTCTTCCTCAGCTTTTGAGTTTCAACCTTCACCTTTCTGCTATTTCCTTTCCATTGCTCCATTTGCTCTACTATTGCAACCGTTTCCCTGTTGCGACCAGTCACACATTTCCTGCTGTCAGTTCCTGGCTCCGCCCTGAATTAAATATATAACAAGGTAGAACTCAAAGAAATGTGTTGAATTTCTGTCTTTAAACATTCAGCACGATGAACATCTTTTCCTATACTTCTGCAAGTACCTACGCTGCCTATTGCTCCCCAAACCGGGCTACATGTTAGAATCAGCTGGGATACTTTTAAAACTACAGATGCTTGGGCTTTTTCCAGTAGAAATTCTGTCTGTTGTAGGACCTAGAAATTCAACATGGGTTTTTTAAAACTTCCTATGTGATTCTAATGTGCACCATAACTAAGAAAACTGGTCTAGATACTGTGTTTTATAGACGTGCTTATGAGAAGTACCTGTTGGCAGAACTTCTAGAGAAGAAAAACTTTAACCTCATCCTTATTTACCCAAGAAGCTCTCTTCTGTTCTTAGGGAAAAAAAAAAAATCTGAATTTCTTCCCAAGGCCCAATCCTTGAACTTTACTTGTGATCCTGGCAAGCAGGTTTTGACTTTGCTTCAAGTATTTTTTTTTCCCTAAGTTCATCTGTAGCCAGTACTTATAGTCCCAGCTATAGATGCTACCACAATTCTAGCTGTTGTAAGTCATGCCTGCTAAATCCATTTTAGTGCCTGCAGACACCTACTACCACAGCAGTCCTAGGGGCCTTGTTTCCCGAGTCACTTAGTTCATAAATTCTAATAAGGATGTAAGAATTAAGGATGTTTTTCATTCCTCTTCCCTTCCAGAGTCCAAACCAAAAGGGAGTCAAGTTTTTATTAATATCCAGGTGAATATCTAATATCTCCCTAAATGTTATGTGACTGATAAATATTGTTGGACTCAGAAATGTAATCTTATTATTACTGTGGGGTCTTGACCTTAATTATTTTGAACCTAAGTGTTCATTTAACATTGGCTATTAACAGAAGTTTCCTCCTGTATGGGCTAAGCTGAAAAGGTAAAAGAAAGAAGAACCATCTGACTGACTAAGGGAGAAAGCCAGGGTATTCATTTTGAAATACATGAAACATTTATCACACTTGGACATGTCATGTAATAGGCATTTCTATCAAAGAACTTAGAGACATTGATAAAATAAGGAAAATAATCCTTTGAGCCCAAGATATGAGACTTTAAAGTCATAATAAATTAGTCCTCAGAGAGATCTTAATATTATCGGTTTCAGTGACTTTTCAATCTTATCCACTGAGCTTAAGAGATTCCGAGAAACTCATTCCAAGACCTCTAGATGAAGGGGCACAGCAGTAGCTGCTGAGGTTCCAGGCTGCTAACCTTCTGTTTCAATCACAGTTGTTCAAACTTTATTAAGATCTATTGCAAACACTGAAGTATCTTTTAAAAGGATTTTGGAAGACCTTCATTGAAGACTTGTAACTACCAAGAAAGATTAGAGAATGAATAACTATACAAGTGCCTGTAGAAAACCCTGAGGGGTTTTGCAGGCCATGATATCCATAGTTCAATATCCAAAAGGTAGTGATTCTGCTTCAGTAAGAAGAGAACCACTTGTCAATGTAGGCCAGGGAACAATAAAAAGGTAAGACAGAAGATCTCCTGATTTGCCAGCTCCCCATTACTTTCTGATTGAGGGATCAAGTGTGAATTCTACCTAGATTAAATCTTAAAAGGTTTTGATTTATAGCTCTGTTAATACAAAGACAACTTAGAGAGCAAAACTCCCTATATCGAGAAATATTCTTTTCTTTTGGTTTACAGTATGCCATCTTGGCTTTTACTCTTTTTGTGCTACAATTTTGTGGATAAACCACGGCCTATTTAAAACAGGATTCTAAGTGATGCTTGTGGGACCTCATTTATATCACAGATCAGCAAACTTCTTCCTTAAAAGGCGAGATAGTAAGTATTTCAGCTTTGCAGGCTGTACGGTCTCTATAGCAACTCTATAATAGTAGAGTGAAAATAGCCATAGACAATGTAAGAAAATGGGCATGGCAGAATTTGACTCACAGCCTGCAGTGTACTGACCTCTATTGCACACAAGAGGGCCATTTTGTTCATTAAACTTTTCTGTTTTATGCTCCAGTGATTGCACAGGTGGCACCAATATTTTATACAGGGACATGACGTCTAAATCCCTAAATTTCTGACTTATTTACTATTAGCAAACCTAGACATGCCAGGTGCATGCTGCCTAAAGTATGTTATAGGTAAGGATTCTCCATTAGTAAATACCACCAGTTCTTTATCCTCTTTTCCTGACCCTCCCTCCTTTGTTATCTCCTTTTAAAAATTCCCCCCCCCACAGGGATGGTTTTATTTTTTTTTATTTTTTATTTCAAAATATTACAGGAGTACAAATGTTTTTGGTTATATGTTTAATTTTGTTATGCTTGAGTCAAGGTTATGAGTGCGCCCATTACCCAGATAATGTTCATTGTACCCTCAGATAAATTTTCACCTTTCCCCTCCTGTGCCCTCCCCAGCTTGATTTCCACTGAGTTTTACTACCCTCTGCGTATGTATGTGGTCATTGGTTAGCTCTAATTTAATAGGAAGTACATATGACATTCGTTTTTACATTCTTTAGATACTTAATTTAGGATAATAATCCACAGTTTCATCCAAATTAATGCAAAAGGTTTTAATCCTTCTTCATGGCAGAGTAGTACTCAATAGTATATATGTGCCACATTTTGTCAACTCATGAATTGATGGGCCCTTGGGTTGATTACACATCTTTGCATTTGTGAATTGCACTGCAATAAAATTTGCATGCAGGTGTCTTTTTGATCAAATGACTATAATCAACTTTACAACAAGTAGCTGGTTGGCCTCCTTAAAGGATGGTGACATACTTTGAGAGAGGTATGAGATTTTGTTGTTGCCAGCTTGGACATTCCACAGCTGCAACAGCTTAATCGCCTTTGGTGAGTGGGAGCTTATGCTGCTTTGTCCATGAAAAATCCATTCGTGCAACCAGTATAAAAACTCTGGAGTGGCTAAGGGCAAAAGCCAGCTAACATTAACTGGGCAAGTCCATCTTCTGCCTACTTGGCGGTTCAGTGCCTCTTCCCTAGTGGTGTTAAATCCTATGTCATGGAAGAGTGATTTACTTTTGATAAACTCTCCCTTAAGTACCTTCCTGTCTGCCCTTGTTGATCTCGCAATCTCAGAAATTAATCCCATTATATGCCTTCTTAGGTCTTGCTGACAATATGTTGCTTACATCCTAGATCCTGCAACTTCTTCAGATTAGACTTCCTCTCCTACCTTAGCCAGTCCAGTGTTTCCTTGGCTGGTTATTGTAACTTGATCTTAGTTATTGCTTTAGTGCAAAGAGATAAGACTGAGATAGATCCTGTGTTAGGAGGGGAGGCTCCACATTTTCATTAAAGGCAAAGGTCTCTGAATCATTTTCAAAGATGATAGAAAGGATGCTATCTTTTAAAGGAAATGATTAGGACACTTTTACAGCATCAGAGGGCTCAGGGGATTCAACACACTTGATTGTGTTGATTAGATAGTCCTAGTCCAAGTCTCAGGGTCCCACTGCTCCTCAAAATATGCCTTAATTTTGCCATAGCAGACTTGCTAGCCCTGGAATTTCAACCTCTTTAGAGCACTGCTGCCTTTATAATGATCCTAAATTGATACATAGATTATCTTCCCCTCACCTGCAAGAGATAAAAGTCTATTTATAAGTTTCCAAGAATACCTTCAGAATTTAACACTTTGTCTTAAATTGGTGATTAATCACTCACAGGTTTTGTTGGTTTTAATTAATAAATGTAGCATCAGCAATAGCTGTTCAATTTCATTGTCCTTAGCGTGATAACGTCCCCAAACCTATAACATAGTTGATATATTACACCTGCTAATGGATTTCCCTTGACAACTATACAATCTGAGTTCAACACTGGCAAAAGTTTTAACAGCTATCATTACAGCAGGTCAGAGACTACCCAACTCAACCTAGCATCGATGATAATCATTCTTAGTAGATCTACCACATAGGTGATCCAGCTTCAAAATTTTGTTTCTTTGGTCTACTCTTGACATCAACTGTCTCCATATTTTTGGTCAGATTTTCCAGAAAATACATAGTAAGATGGAGAATTACATGCAGTGCGTTATCAAAAGTGCTTTTGGAAACAATATCTGTGAGGGAGCAAAGGCACTGGGATTAGAAGTTGAACTGTAATGGAATTAAAACAAATCCTCACCTGATCCCATGGGGAGCTCTGGCACTGGAATGGCTGTTCATAGTTGTCTCAGATTGTAGAAAGAGAGACAAACTTGTACCCTCAAAGTCAGTAGTCATTGGATTTGTGTTGCTCCTGTTGATGGGATAGAAGAGATGTGAGCTTAGGTAAGGCAGCTTAGAGGAAAACTCCTGGTTGGGGAGGATGCAGATACCAGCCATTACTGGGCAATGTCCTAGCAGCTAAAAGGAATGAGTTCCTTGACCTTGAATAGAGAACTGAGCTGAGCTTATTTAATTAAATAATAGTGGAAATGAAAACAAAGGGGCATATTTGAGATTTATTTGAGAATTAGAAACAATAGGGCTAAGACACGAAGTTTATGAAATTAGGGAGAAGAAAGGATTTGAAGTGGAACTAGATTTTCAGCTTGGGTGACCAGTAGAAGAGGGACACCATTTAGGAAAAACCAAATAGACCACAATTAGTAGTTTTGGGGGGGAACAGAAAATACATAAATTTTGAATATTTTTGATATGTATAAGATATTTAATGAAGATGTTTATAAAAATTTAGAAACTGGAGCCTGACAATTAGGAAAGATTGTAACTAAGAAATTGTTGCCATCAGTATGGAAAACTTAGTTTGTAAAGAATATATATATGTATATATATATATATACACATACGCACACACACACGTGTACATGCATGCCAAGGATAGGATCTGAAACATTTATTAAATAAAATGCAGATGAAGAAAGACAGTAAGACAGTGAAACTGTTCTAGAAGGTCACTGATAGCTCCTATTTACAGATCTAATGGATGCTTTCAAGTTCTCTTTTCCACGGCACTTCTTGACTGACCAAACTGACTTACTAAACTTGTCACACTTGGATGAATCCGGAGCTCCCTATGAAAGAGAAGCAGATGCTACGTATTGGAGCTTGAGGTCAGTAGATTAATATTATAGGCACATTTAAGTTATACAAATTTTCTCTTTCTCTTTCCTTTCCTTTGCTTCCTAGGCAATTCCTAACTGCATTGGGCAGACAAAAGCACAGTGGGCCTCCTTGCACGGGGCGGGGAGTTGTGATGGACCAGAATGCAGTACTGGAATCTGATTAAATGGAGGAGGATGTCAGCACAGGAGGACAGCACAGTGACTTGGAAGGGGATGGGGGTGGGGTAGGGTGGAGGAAGAGTTATCATGAAGAGTCAGAATCCAAGCAGGGGGAGGAGAGGATCCATGTGGTGTGGCATAGAGTATTAGAGATCAAGCAGACTGAAAAGAATACCCTTTCCATGGAACATGTCTTTACTAGTTATCAAATATACAACAAAGTTTTTGTTTATGACCATATATTAATCATATTTCATTTCCGTGTCACATTTGATACCTCTGATAATTGTCATTCTTAAGCCATTTTCCTTGCTTGGCTTCTAGGGCAGCTTTCGTTCCTGATGCTTCTTTTATTTCCTTCATATCCTCTGCAGATTGCTATTCTATTTATTTCCCTTTAAGTGATAGTTTAGTTCTAAACCTTTTATTATTCTTATTCTGCCTACTCTCCCTGAGCAATCTAATCAACTACCAACGATATTCCAATGATTTACAGATTGCTACATATATCAATAAACAGTTCTCTGCATCTTAGAATAACAATTTATACTTAAATAAATATAAAAGCCAACAGAACAGACTTTGCTCGCCTGATTTCCAGATCAAAATATCTCAAACAACTATGTCAAGCATGTGGTTGGCAGGATGCTTCCAAGATTCTCCAACTCATTTCTGTCATCTCCAAGTCATGTCTGCCATTTCCTTGTTTCATCCTTTTATTTTGTTAGATGGCACCAATTCCTATCCAACCCCCGAAGCCAGAAGCTATTTGAATCATAACTATGCCCTCTCCCTCTCATACTTTGTCACTCAGCAAGTTCTATTGATTCTACGTTGCATACCTTTTTAAAGCCTGTCTTACCTTCTATGTGGCTACACCTCCATGCAGACTCTTTTCTTACTGAGAGTACTGCAAGTGATGTCTTGGTCTTTAATCTTGTTTCCTCCAATTCATATTCCATACTGCTGTTAGTGATCTTTTCAACTGAAAATATTATCATTCCATTCCCCTGCTTAAAATTCTTCGAGAGGTTCCGATTACCAAAACAAAACATACAAACTTCCTGGCATCGCGTGCACTGCTCTTTATCATCTCACCCCTTCCTGCCTTTCCCGGACAATTTCCCACTCAGCTCCAATAACACTCAACACATTTGGATTTGCATGCGATGATTTGAAACAAGTTTGTACTGAGGTTTGTCTGAGTTCTGCCAGGAGTTTTTAAAGATAATTAATTGTCTTCATTTGTCTGTGAGAAAATTTGCCCTTGAAACAAACGTGAAAAGTGCGCAAAACATTTCTATTCTACAGTCAATGAGTTTCGAAAATAACCAGAATTGTATTCTAGGAGCTGGAGATGAAACATAGCACAATGACTGCAAATCTACAATCTCTTGGAATTTAATTTTGTGCACTTGATTTTATAGACAAGAAAGCAAAAAGCTTTCAAATCATTTTTATAAAAGAAAAAACAGACAGTTACTTACTTCTACAGTAAAAAATAGACAGTGGGAAGAGTAGGAAGATATGTTTGAGGCATCTCCTCAGTTCTTTTTAGGGCCCAGATGAATTCTGAAATCCAAAATAGCTTCTTTTAAATATTGCCTCCTCCTGTGGGACGTGTTCTGACTCTTAAATTCATGAAATAGCTTAATGGGGGAAAAAAAAAGCATGCCTGTCACACGTCCTATAGGCAGGGCAGGCAAAAGAATATCAGAAGTTTCTAATCATTTTACAATGCTAAAATTTACAGTAAAACTCTTGATCATTAGGTAACATCAGAAACATTTCAGTACAAAATATTAGGAAGATAAAACAATTCATTTCTGAGGTTTTGTTTATTTTTATAGGCCTATGCCTCAATATTTCTTACTGAATTGCTACCTGACCACTTCTACTTAAGTAAGGTCATAAGAAAGTAGAATATAAACATCTAAATGTACTATCCTTCCATTTCTAGGCATATTTTTTTCACAATCTTTAAATGCATTTTTATAAAGTTATATTTAATTTCTTAACTGGTATGATATTGACATACAATGAAAACTAGCTGATGAGGGACTATAGATTCATTCTACTATGTCCTTCACAGACAATATTACATTGCCTTGAGCCTAGTAGATGCTCAATAAATAATAAATACTTGTGGATTCAACTTTAATTATATTTCATGTTGTTCTGTAGGAGATGTTTGACATTTGGCATTCTAGCTGCAAAACTAATCCTTCTATTAGTGAATTGTTATAATTCTTATCCCTGTGGGTATACCGAAAATACAACAACATATTTGGTATCTTTACACTTTCCCTTCAAGGTCAATATTAGAATTCACCATGCTGCAAAAAAGTTCTGCCTTTCAAAAAATATATAGTATTTCTCCTTTATTGATAACTTGACAAGCTGCATAAAATCAAATAAATAGAACTATGCAATGGTATTTGAAGGAGGCTACTCAAGGAAAATGTCTATTCAGGCAAGCACCCAGATTACTTAAGTAGGGATACTGAAATAGTGCATACACGTCCATAACAAACCACAGATGATGATAATGGAGGCCCAGTGGTTCAGAAGAGTATGTCTGACCATTCTGTGCCCAGAGGTACATCCAAGGTGCTGATTAGGCTTCATGAAAGACAGCCGTTCTCCTTGAATCTTTTCTTTAACCTTAATTATGCTCCTTCAACTTGCATTTTCACTGTATTTGACTAGACAATGACAATCTAAGCACATTTCCACAAAATGTGCAATTTCCATAGAAATTGAAAGTGCACTTACAAATTTAAAGTTCAGCTTCTTGCTGATCATTTGATACTTTATTTCCCACATGGACTTAAAGTGTCCCACTTGCATTGTGGAGCCGGGAATGAGTGTACTGAGACCAAAAAGCTTTTTATCATGATAAGAAAGTACCCAGTTACTGGGAAAATAAGCATTAAAACTTTTACTTGTTCTTTTTTTTTTTTTTTTTTGTTCTTGTATTTACATGACCTCTATACAATTCATTTTTTCTTTGTAAGTTTTTGGGTTCTGCATTTCGAAACACTATGTGTAATTATTTAACAGTAAATTAAAACATGACAGAATTTTTAAAAGAACATATCTTATTAAGGTCATGTATTAAAAATAGTATTTCAGAGAGTTTAAACATTCATGCTGAATTCTGTACAATTGTTGCCTAAAAAAAAAAAAAATGTGGTCTGAACCCTAGATTTTCTCATAAATTATTTAGCTTGCAAACACAGCCTTTCTCTTCCGTTATGACATGACTATCCCGTTTCCCCCCATCTTCTCTTTACTGGAACATATCTAATGTAGATTTAGAAATATTTATTGACACAATATGTGTGCACTAATCTAAGATAAATTTAGGGTAGTAACTGTCACTGTCTATATCATGAAACCTAAAATATAAAATATAGTTGTCTTAGACAGAAAATATACTATAACTTACTACGTAAGACAAATTACTTCAGATGACTTCATCAGTGTTCAGAGGTCCTCTGTTCAATCTGTGAGGCAATTCCCTAACATGGTTTTAAGAGGATTCATTACTAGGTAGGTATTACTAATCATTTATTTTATGCTAGGTACCATTCACAGAGTTCACATTTAATTAAAGATGGTAACTAGGAAGAAAGAGAAGAAATGATGTGAAAGCTTCCAATCTCTAACAGACTGAAAAAAAAATTATATATATATGTATGTTAGCACTATTCTTTGTTCTAAAGGAAAAAGATAATAAACATGGCTCTTGCAAATTGTGACATATTATAAAACTAAAATGAACAGGGTATTAGAGTAAAAAAAGTTCTGATTTTCAATTTCTGGCCAATGAACCAACATACATTTAGTGGGTTGAAACAACCATAATCATTTATTTTGCTCTCCAATTGCAGTTGGGTCAGATCTTGCCTGGGGCAGTGCATCCTACTCCAGATGGTGTCAGCTGAGGTGACTTTACTCACATGGATTGCACCATGGTGTTGGCTCTTGGTAGTTCCTCTCCACATGGCTTTCTCTTAGCATGGGAGCTGGGTCTACAATCTGTGATTCCTCATAGCGTTTGGAGCTGGGTCTATGATCTGTGCTTCCTCAGAGCATGGGAGCTGGGTCTATGATCTATGCTTCCTCAGAGCATGGGAGCTGGGTCTACAATCTGTGCTTCCTCATAGCATGGGAGCTGGGTCTACAATCTGTGCTTCCTCATAGCATTTGGAGTTAGGTCTATGTTCTGTGCCTCCTCATAGTGTGGGAACTGGGTCTATTATCTGTGCTTCCTCAGAGCATGGGAGCTGGGTCCATGATCTGTGCCTCCTCAGAGCATGGAAGCTGAGTCTATGATCTATGGCTTCCTCAGAGCATGGGAGCTGGATCTATGATGTATGGCTTCCTCAGAGCATGGGAGCTAGGTCTATGATCTGTGATTCCCCATAGTGTTTGGAGCTGGGTCTATGTTCTGTGCCTCCTCCTAGCATGGGAGCTGGGTCTATGATCTGTGGTTCCCCATAGCGTTTGGAGCTGGGTCTATGTTCTG
Source organism: Nycticebus coucang (assembly GCF_027406575.1). NCBI lineage: Eukaryota > Metazoa > Chordata > Mammalia > Primates > Lorisidae > Nycticebus > Nycticebus coucang. Next base: position 28,505,359 of record NC_069785.1, on the reverse strand, counting down.
TGCCTCCTCCTAGCATGGGAGCTGGGTCTATGATCTGTGCTTCCTCAGAGCATGGGAGCTGGGTCTATGATCTGTGCTTCCTCAGAGCATGGGAGCTGGGTCTATGTTCTGTGCTTCCTCAGAGCATGGGAGCTGGGTCTATGATCTGTGCTTCCTCAGAGCATGGGAGCTGGGTCTACGTTCTGTGCCTCCTCATAGCGTGGGAACTGGGTCTATGTTCTGTGCTTCCTCAGAGCATGGGAGCTGGGTCTATGATCTGTGCTTCCTCATAGCGTGGGAGCTGGGTCTATGATCTGTGCCTCCTCACAGCATGGGAGCTGGGTCTATGATTTACATGTTCCTAGAAACAAGATGAGCAAGCTGCCAGTCTCTGATAGCCTGAACTGGAAAACTAGAAAAGAATCACATGTGCTGTATTCCTCTCCCTGAGCAGTCTAGAGCCTTCTTAGATTCAAGGGAAAGGGCTTAGATCCACCTGTTGATGTCAGGAATGGCAAATAATTCAACTTAATCTTTAATATGCCACAGACAGTAATTGAAGGAAGTGATCAAAAGAGAATTCTTGGAGGAGATGACATTTAGGTCGAGACCTGATGGGGGAAATGGAGCCTAAGGATAAGGCTTTCAACTTTAGTTCAATGATAATTATTGAATACCTGTCACTCACAAGACACTTTTAAAAAGGCACCAGATATATAAGCATAAATAAAGTATTGTGTTTATCTTGGAATGCTTATATTCAAGTGACAGAGTAATATATATGAAAGAATAATGATCAGGCAATGTGGTAAGCATTGCCTAAAGCATGAGTATGTAGGTGATATATAATTACAGAGGAAGGAATTTTTAAATCTGCTGGTGGAAATCAGAGATGACTTTTCAGAAGTAAATTCTGACCTATAGTTTGAAAAACAAGTCTATCAGGTAACTAGGTACCTGATTGAGGTATGTTGGAACTGTACACCAGGGATGAGTATTTGCAGAAAATGAGGGAGCATAGGGGAAAATGGAATCTGCAAGTAGCTAAACAGCTTAATTGGAGGCCCAAGTGTGAAGAGTGTCTGAAACTGAGTCTAAAAGTGGAGGATGGGCTTGATCATGGAAAGAACTTTGACATGTAGAGTGCCTGCTAACAAGTTAGGATTTTATCCTCCAGGTTAATGAAGGACCACAACAAGCTGGATTTCTACTATTATTATGTCTTTGGCAGAAGTATAGCAAAAGAAATTGTAGTCCTTAGTTGACCACCTCCTTAAGTTGATGTAATTTTCATAGACTGGATGTTCACCACATACATCTAATCAGTACAGTAGGCCTTGTTCCTTATGTTGATCACCTCTGTATGTTGACCAGTTCGTTACAGTTCCTTAGCAGTCAACTTACAGAAGTTCTACTGTATGTGTATTTGAAATGTCTGTTTCACTTATTATTTTATTTAATTATTATTTTCATATTTAATTCTCAGATAAGCCCATAGCTCCTGGAACCAAAACATTTGCATTAGAATTCTGGTACCATGACATTTGTAGTGTGACTTTGGGTAAGTCACTTCATTTCCCTGTGTCTCAATTTCCTCCTCCATAAAATCGAAACAGTAATACTTCCTCTTTTTGTTGATTTATTGTGAGAATGTAAGGAAGTCATTATAGGTAAAGTAGTTAAGTGAAACAGCACTTGGCAGGCAGTAACCCCCCCCCACCCTCCCGACACTATTATTATTCTTACAAGGTTAGTTTCACTTTGTGAGGCTGTTCCCTGCCCCCCTCCTTACCTCATCGTCCCCTCTGAGTTAAGGCACAGCCTGCTGGAGGACCCACACTACTGAAAGGCTCACCTCATGCTTTTGGAATTAAAATTTGTCTTTGTAAAGAATCAGTTATAAATATAAATTAGAACATGTATCTATCTCTACCACATTTAACATAAACAAAGTTATTGTTTTGCCCTTTAGAAAGAAAGCCTTCTGGGATGAATTATATTCTTCCAAACACCAAGTCAATTTAAGCACAGCTGGTAAAACAGACAAAGAAGTAGCTTCCCGAAAAGTCTGTTTTTCTTTCCCAACCTACCCTCGGAGAGTGCTGCTTCCTCCAACCCCATTATCTTCTACCCTTTTCTTCCTTCCTGCTCTGCCCCACTCTGCAGACTCCTTCTTTCCTCCCCTCCCTCATAGGCATCTCCTTTTCTCATATACACTTAAAGAAAATCTAGTAATAACTTCAACTGAAAAAAAAAAAGATACTCACTGGCCCTGTAGTCAGCTTTTAATTGATAGCAACTATTTTAACTGGAAGCTAACATGTTCTCTCGCACCTGCCAACTGATGCTTTGAATAAAGAAAAATTCTTTCTTATGAAAGAAAAATACCAACTTGAAAAAAAAGGCATTACAAATCCATTTTAACTCAACCATTTTAAGTGAATTCTGATCACTGGGCTGAACTTGTGGCTAGCTTGCTGGTCATGGTTAGTGACCAGAAAGGGCTATAGAAGAATCCATGGTCTTTCCTTAGTAAAACCCTCTAGTAGTATTTGTTCTCAAATAGGTGACACACTCACTGTAGGTGATACTCCAGGTCATCAGAGTGTATCAGAGCTTCTCTTCTGAGGACAGTGGCTTTTTGTTATTGCTCTTTGTGTTGCGTGTGTGTGTGTGTGTGTGTGTGTGTGTGCAGTTCTCAGTCTCCAAGAGCCCATCACCTCTTGATGCTGGCAGGGGCTGATCAGGATGGTTAGCAGCAGGGCTGCCTTGTAAAGTATACAATGCATAGTGCCCAGCAGGAGTCAGACAGTGTTGGGAGGGGAAAAGGCATCCAAAGCCAGTGCCACTGGTATGGAGATTCAAAACAATTTCCACCTCACTTTTTGAAATTAGAGACTCTACACGGTGTTATTATGATGTAACATTTATTGAATGGCACCTGAGATACAGGCTGTGAATGGACTACTAAGAAGCTACAGTCTCTGCTTCGTCAGCAATTTAAGGCAAACATGACAATAAGCAAATAGGGAGGGGACTGGCTCACATTCTGAAGGGCGGGGTGACTGATATCTCTTTTCTGCGTGAGTCCTTAGACTTTGCAGGCTATTCTTCTGTCAGTCACCTTCGGAGTGTATACATGCTCTCCAACATCATTTCTTGTCCATCAGCCACAGTGAACAGGTGCTCCAAAGGAAAATGGAGCTATTCAAGGCAGCTGGGTCTTGAAGTGCTGACATTGGCTTTCTAGGGAACACATGCTGCATTGATAAATGTCAAACCTCAAAGAACAAATTTAATTTCAAACAAGTTCAAATTTGACTTCCTCAGACAATGGTACAACACCCAACTATATTGAAGAGTATGCAGATGGAGCCTAATTATAGAGTGTGATTGTTTAATAATCGCGAACAGATTCAAAGGCTGTTGACTCGTGGCTCCTCATTAGCCATTTGGAAAATTATTGTTGTTGTTTTGTTTTCAGTTGAATCTCCCTTCATGTTTGATTTGTTTGCTTGAATTTGAAATATTTGTTGATGCAGAAATGGCACATTTATTTAATGCAAAGCAAACTGACTTGTCATATTTATTATTTAGATCAATAAAAGGACACCCTATACACTCTTTGCCAAAGGGCACAAGTCCAAATTTTAAAACATTGGAGTCAGCAGCATTACAAAAATCCTATTTCAAAAGCAATTCCCTCCAAATAGCCCCCTCTCAAGGATCACTAGTTTGGAAAGTTCTGCCCTAGGCTTTTTGGGTCACTTGAATGAGTCTCCACCAAATACAGAGGGAATTTTCGTAAACAAATGAAAATGGAAGATATAAAATAAGGATAGTTATTTGAATGTGAATATTTAATCCATAAGGAACTAGATTATGTCTTTGAAATACAGCTTTCTGTTACCTACAAGACTAATGGGTTTCCTGAGGCTTGTCTGCAAATCCTGATAATAGTGGTGATGGTGATTGAGGTGGGAACCTGGAAGTTGTGTGGAACGAGGTTAATCAATATCTACTATATCAAATTAGAGGCCTCTTCTGAGGCACAAAAAAATGAACATAGTAAAGCATTTTATCTGAAACAAAAAGAAATGAAAAGGTAGCAACACTTTGCAAAAAGGGAAAACACTATGGCAGAGACTTTCTCTCTGTATTGGATTCTTACGGGAAAGTTACATTATGATTACAGGTTTTTCTTTGCCATAACTCAGGCATATTCATTACATGTAGGAGTTATGACTAACAGCCACATCGGTGACCCTCTCGACTCCTGATATTTTCAACTCACTTTTTGGCCATACCATGCATTCTTTTTCTGACTTGAAATAGAATTCCACAGAGCCATTTCTTCACCTAGAACTGCTTCATCCTGGAAATGATAAACTCACATTTCTCTACTTTCAGCTTGTTAACTCCTTTGTTCCTTCTGAGTCTGTGCCTCAGCCTCAATAAGACCTTGCTTTCTTGGACTCTTGCTTATTCTTCCAGTTGACTCATTTGCAAAGCTGCTCATTGTCTGTGGGTTTTTCCCACACCACATTTAAACATGCTTAAGCTTTTAAACATGCTTAAGCTTGTTTAAATCCCTTCAATCTTACACACCTCCCTGTGTATAATCTGCATACTCCACTTTCCAAACTGGTATCTTGAAAGAGATGTCAACGTGCGACTTTTCTACCCTCTCACTGCTGTAATTTATTGCCATGGCGCCACTGGAATTATTCTCTGGTCAGTGTCACTGATACTCTTGTAGTGACTAATCTAAGTGGTATCAATCTGGAAGGTTTTTATCATACTCTGACAGCTCTGCTGGTCTGTCTACTTGGTGCGGTAAATGTATTAGCGTCATCACCATCCATGGAGCAGCTACTAATAAAAGTAGACCCTACTCCATATGCCAGCACCTCTGGAAGGCTCTCCTGGCTGTCTCATTGACAAGCTCATCATGCTCACCAGCTAGGTTTTATACCAATTCCATCCTACTCCTCTGCTGGGTCTCTGTAGGTTTCAACTTTCACTTTTAACCACTGTGGTATATAATAAACACCTTCATTCATCTAAAAATTCTTTCCTCCCTTAGCCTCTTTCATCAATGTCTTTTAGTTTTGGTTTTCTTCTCCTTTCGGTAGTTGTATCTCATTATGGGGATAATTTCTACAAGTAATGTGTAAAGAAAAACTTGCAAATGTAAAAATTTACCCTTGATAATTGCTACCATTATCAGTGAAGAGCAAATGGGTCAAGGTTATTAGGGGCATAGAAGAATTGAAACCTACTGAGAGAATATTCATGGTTTTCATTCAGGGTTAAGTTTACTTAGTGGAATCACTTCACTATTGTCATTATTGTCCTTCCCATTTTTTCTTTCATTCTTTTTTTTTTTGCCTATGTATAGCAGAATTTTATATATTTATTATAATTGGTTTGATCTCAGACTTATAGAAAAGTTGCAGTTATATTATTTATTTTATTTTCTGAATGGTATGAGAGTAAGTTGGCTACATAATATTTCATCATCCTAGTACTTTAGTGTATGTTTCATACAAACCAAGGAACTTTTCTTTATACCATAATATGGCCAAAAAGTGGCAGCATCATACTTTACCCTCTGTTGGTACCATAGTTTCCCCATACAGTTAATTAAATATAACTTTTGGTGGGGAAACCTAATTATAGCAGGATATAGAAACCTGAAAAATAAGTAATGAGAATCATCAGAATTTATCATATCTGGAGTCACAAAATAAAGCCTGAAAAGAAATGAAAACTAATTCCACATGAACTAGTAAAAAATAAATTGGTCTAACTATTAAAAATAAACCCAGCTTGATTCTAGGCATTGTCTTCACATATTTTAGCCATTCTTTTGTACATTGTAGGCACTATGGAAGCTTTAATTGGGTTTTAGTATTTTTGTCATTTTCCCTGACTTCTAATTTTCAAGATTCTTATTTATCTTTCAGTCAATTATGTCTGCTTTGCTTATTTGGCTAATGAGTCTGAGTTTTAAAATTTTGTCTTTACTTTAAATGCATTGCTTTAAATTAGTAGACTTCAACCAAGGGCAATTTTGTCCCCAGGGGTTGCCCAGACATTTTGGAATGTCCAGGACATTTTTAGTTATCACAGCTAGAGGCTGCTACTTGTCTTGCAGGGAAGGCACAGTGCAGCCCCCCGCAACAGAATTATCCACTGACAATGTCAATAGCTCTGAGTTTGAGAATCTTACTCCAAAGCAAATTGGTTCAAACTGAAGATTTTTCAACCTTAATGTGATACGTTGATAACCTAAAAACCTCTAAGGTACAACTTTATAATACATTTACTGCTTTCTAAGTTGTTATTAAAAAGAAAAAAAAACATTTAGAGTACAGGTTCCTTGTAGCTTATGTTGGCCAAACCCGAGCGCAAAACAGGTGGAGCCCATGTCGGGGGAGCAGAGATCTACATCTAGTCTCAGTAGGACTTGGTTGAATTTATATCTATTTTTTTCTCTAAGTAAAAAGTAATGTAGATATTTGAATCAGGGGTGAGGTCAATCCTTAAAAAATAGACTGTGATTCTATTAAGGAAATCTTCAAATTTGTACGTGAGCAAATGGCAAAAGAAGGGAACAGATTTAGGCAATGAGACTTTGTCAGTCACATGAAGTCTCTGAAACTGCTATCTTTCCATAAGACGAAGACCCCAAACACCCAGAAAAAATATTTCCCCATGGAATGGTTACCATTAGCAACTACATCCTGTTGCTAGGCAAGTTCGGGTCAGTTCTGGGAGTGAGTTAGCAGTCTCCCGTTACAAGAGGCACGGAGAAGACGACGAACAGCTTCTTGTGAGCTGTGAAGTGTATTTCAGTAGCCGTTGGTTTGTTACAGCACAGGTGAGAGGAAGAAGTTCTTTAGGGGTTCCTGCTAGGTTATACTTGCCCACGCTTTCAAATGTGAGCTGCCTTTGAAGACATCAAAAGTTGTTTTTGCACAGAATTTTTTGTTGGATGAAACTAAATTTAAATGCTGGATTTAAAGCAATAAGGAGAAACACTTTTTCATTTTTCAAATAGCTGAGCTATATTTTTAAAAATATGGAAAATCTTGAAAAGTCAGAATGAAAAAGAGTAAGAACCTTCAGCATTATACCTCCTAAGGCAAAGGGTGACTTGGAAGATCAATAATAGTTTACTTGGGGGAAAAATAAAATTTTAATAGCAGTGGCAGAGCTGAGAATAAGCCTATATATGCATTTAAAGTAAAGACAAAATTTTAAAACTATCTGTTTTCATGTAACTAATGGGGAAGCTATTTTGAAATTCCATGAGAGGCTGGATCAGACTGTCAGAAGTCCAGCATAATTTTCCTAGTTTTAGTCCTCCTCTCCCTCGAGCAACTCAGGCTTTAGTTAAGCCTCCTGAGACACACCTGTGTTATCATACCTCTATACTTCGTATGTATTGGTTCTTCTCTTACTTGATTGGCCAACTCTATTTTGAATACATTTCAGTTCATTTAATAAGATATGAGGAACCATGATCACTTCCTCCATGAAATAGGACCTTGTAGTTTTCTTTCTTTCTTTCTTTCTTTTCTTTTCTTTTTTTTAAATTTGAGACAGGGTTTCACTCTGTCACTCAGGGTGGAGCATTGTGGTGTAACCACAACTCACTCTCAGATTCAAGCAATCTTCCTGTCTCAGCTTCCTTGGTAGCTGGGACTATAGGTATATGCCACTATGCTCACCTAATTTTACTTTATTTTATTTATTTATTTTTTTATGGTTTAAAAGCTCACCTAATTTAAAAAAATTTTTTTTGTAGAGATAGAGTCTGACTATGTTAACCAAACTGGTCTCAAACTCCTAACCACAAACTTTCCTCCACGTCAGCCTCCCAAAGTGCTGGGATCACAGGTGTGAGTCACTACACCTGGCCCTCAATCCTCTTTTTTTTTTGTTTAAATGTACTTTACCTCTACTTCAGCTAGAATGATGATGGTAATTATATACAGAGGGCACATTTTAAGAAAAGAAAAAGCTGTATTAAATTGTAATAACATATACTAACAGCAAAAGATGAATACAAATCACACCAAGTGCCTCTTATAATTGCAGAAATCAAATGTAACTTGTGTATTACAAATTTTTGATTTTTTTTGAAATTTCAGGTTAATGTGAGGGTACAGACAACTAGGTTACAGTATTTGCATTTGGTAGAGAGAGTCCCTCTTGTGTTTGTGTCCCAAATCCAAGAGACATGTCATATACCTTTACCTTGTGCCCATTAAGTGGGAGCTCATCAATCATGTATTGCAAATTTAATATTGTTTTTTCCTTTCTTAAAATGTGTATACATTTTTTGGTATTTGCCTCGAATAAAACTGGATACAGAATGAACTTTAGCTCACCAAAGCTATATTTGGATACTAGATATATTAGTGAATAGTTGACTGTATAATTATGTACAGTGCCATTTCCATCTCTGTGATATTTATCCCTTCAAAATGTTTCACATATTAATGTATTTAGGTATGACTTGAGATGAGGTCTCAGGACTGGAGAGACTGAACCTTGTTATTTCTTATAGCACTGACAGTGGCCTTTATCATGCCTGCTGTGTTCATCGATGTCCTGGATGTCCTAAGTTGGGTAAATGGTGGGAAAACACATGGAAAAGAAAGAGTTTGTCTTTAATGCCTCTGTAGTTCCAGTGTCTTCTCCCTTTTGCTACCTCGCCATTTTCGGGCACTGAAATAGCTAGTATCTTATATTTCTTTCCTTGGATTTCAGGCATATGGAATTGGATTAATTATAAGTTTCTAACATACCCTCATCATTGATCCATATGTGACCATCTTTTATCTAGATATATTATTATTTTTAATGATGTGATAAAACACCCAGGAACCACTCATCTCAAACAGATGTAGAACCTGACAATAGCCTACATGCCTGCCATATGGTTCCTGCTAACTCTGTCTCCCTATTAACCTCTGCCTCCACTACTACCCAAAGGAATCATCATCCTGAATTTTGTCTTTGTCATTTCCCTCCTTTCCCTTTTACATAGCATTTTATTTCTTTACATTTACATGTATATTTCTAAAAATAGAATATTAGCTATTTCTAATTTCATATAAAGGGTGTCATGTTTTGCTGGAGTAATTCATTCTTTTGGCTTCTATTGGTTGGCAACTGTGTTGCTTCCAGATTCTTTCTAGTGTGAACAGTGCTGCTATGAACATTCTTGCGCGTGGTACATGGGCAAGATATTTCCTGTATACCCAGGAGGAGGGTAGCTAGGTCCTAGGGTATGTAAATGTTCAACTTTTGGATATAACATCACTTTCCAAAGTGGTTTGGCCAATTCACAAGTCAATAAGCAATGTACGAGAGATCTTATGAATCCACAATCTTTCCAATGTGGAATTATCAAAGTTATTTTTGCCAACTGAAATAAAATGAAATTTTAATGTGATCTTGAATAGAAATGGGTATAGTGGGTTTCCTTTTATCATTCTTGATTGTAAAGGTTATACTTCTAACATTTCCTCATTTAGATAACACTTGAGGAAGGTTTTTAAAAATATATAATCTATTTTATTAAGGAATTTTTATTTCTCTATATTATATAAGGCACTATTTTCTTCATTTTAAAAAATTGTGTTTAATTAAAGAAGTATATTTTCTGTGCCTACTGAGGTAATTTTTTTTAATATTAAACTATCATGAATATCTTGGATATACCCAATTCGATTGAGGTACATTAAGTCGTATATAACTTGTTTGATTTTATTGGTTAAAATTTTGCTTTAGGATGTTTATACCTGTATTCATAAATAAAATTGGCTTATGATTTTCTTTCCTAGTATTGTATTTGTTTTAATACTGAAATTATATTTTCCTTATAGAATTAATTAGACAGTATTCCCTCTCTTATCTTTCAGCTGCAAGATTTTGTAAAAAATTGGGATGATCTTTTCATTGAAAGTGTAGCAACACTTTTTTTTTAACATCACCTAGGCCTGGTGATTTTTCTGTTTGAAAAGAGGTTTAATCACTGCTTCAATTATTTGATAGTTATGGGATTATTGAGATGTAATTACTTTTTTTTTTGCAGTTTTTGGCTGGGGCCGGGTTTGAACCTGCCCTCTGGTATATGGGGCCAGCGCCTCACTCCTTTGAGCCACAGGCACTGCCCTGATGTAATTACTTCTTGACCTAGTTTAATAGGTAATATTTTACTAGAAATCTTTCTATTTCATCTAAGTTTCCGAAAGTGTTGGTATAAATGTCCAATATGAAGTATATTTCAATGTAACTAAATATCCCTGTTTAATGAGAGAACTTTTTTTTACCTAAAGATTGTCAATTCATGCATTTATATTTGACTCTCAGCTTCACTGTTATTAGTGCATAAAAATGCTACTGATTTGTTTACTTTAATTTTGTAAACTGAGACTTTGACAAATTTATCTATTAATTCTAGGAGTCTTTTGTAGAGTCATTAGGGTTTTTTAGATGCAAAATCATATTATCAGCAAAGAGGAATATTTTGACCTCCTCTTTCCTGATTTGGATGCCCTTTATTTCTTTCCCTTCATTGTCTGGGTAGGACTTTCAGTACTTTGTTGAATAGAAGTGGTGACAGTGGAAATTGTCTTACCCCATTTCTTAGGAAGAACATTTTCAAGAGAGACATAGATATTTGGAAACAAATAAAAAACCTTGAGATGAAACTAACATCTTATAGCTTCCTGATCTTTGATAAACCAAATAAGAATATACACTGGGAAAAGAATCCCTACTTAATAAAAGGTGCTGGGAAAACTGGATAACCCCATGTAAAAGACTGAAGTCGGATCCCCACCTCTCACCACTTACAAAAATTGATTCAAGATGGATAAAATATTAAAATCTAAGGCATGAGACAATAAAAGTCCTCAAAGAAAGTGTGGGTAAAATGCTTGAAATTACTGGCCTGGGGAAAAATTTTATGAAAAAGAATTCCATGCCAATTGAACAAAAATAAATGAATGGAACTTAATTAAACTGAAAAGCTTCTGTACAGCTAAGGAGACAAGAACTAAAGCCAATAGACAACCCTCAGAATAGGAAAAGATATTTGCATATTATGAATTGAACAAAGGCTTGATAATTTAGGATCTACAGAGAACTCAAATTAACCCACAACAACAAAAAGACACAACAATCCATATATCACTGGGCAAGAGACATGAATAGAACCTTCTGTAAAGAATGGTTGACAAAACATTTGAAAAAATGCTCATAGTCCTTATCATCAGAGAAATGCAAATGAAAACCACCCTGAGATATCACCTAACCCCAGTGAGAATAGCCTAAATCATGAAGTCTCAAATCTGCAATGCTGGTGTGAATATGGAGAGAAGGGAATACCTTTAAATTGCTGGTGGGACTGCAAACTAATACAACCTGTTTGGAAGGAAGTATGGAGAATTCACAAAGAACTCAAACTAGACCTCCCATTTGATCTTGCAATCCCATTACTGGGCAGCTACCCAGAAGAAAAAAAAAATCATTTTATCATAAGGACATTTGCACTAGACTTTTTATTATAGCTCAATTTACAGTCACCACAATGTGGAAACAACCTAAATGCCCACTAACCCTGGAATGGATTAACAAGCTATGCTATATGTATACCATAGAATACTATTTCAGTCTTTAAAAACAATGGAGACTTTACATCTTCTGTATTAACCTGAATGGAGGTGGAACACATTCTTTTTAGTAAAGCATCACAAGAATGGAGAAGCAAGAATCCAATGTACTCAATTCTAATATGAAGGTGGTAGATGACCTAATAGATGGTGGGGGGTAGGGGAAAGAGGGAGTGGGGAGAGGAGAGAAGAGGAGTGGGGTGTCACTGTGTGTGGCACAACTCTTAGGGACAGGATACAATTATAAGAGGGACTTTAACTAAAAAATAAAGACCATATAATTCTCTCAATTGATGCAGAAAAAGCTTTTGATAATATCCAGCAATCCTTCATGATCAGAACACTTAAGAATATTGGTATAGAAGGGACATTTCTTAAACTAATAGAGGCCATCTACAGCAAACCCACAGCCAATATCATATTGAATGGAGTTAAATTGAAATCATTTCCACTTAGATCAGGAACCAAGCAAGGTTGCCCACTGTCTCCATTGCTCTTTAACATTATAATGGAAGTTTTAGCCATTGCAATTAGGGAAGAAAAGGCGATCAAGGGTATCCACATAGGGTCAGAAGAGATCAAACTTTCACTCTTTGCAGATGACATGATCATATATCTGGAAAACACTAGGGATTCTACTACAAAACTTTTAGAAGTGATCAAGGAATACAGCAATGTCTCAGGCTACAAAATCAACACCCATAAATCTGTAGCCTTAATATATACCAACAATAGCCAAGCCGAAAAAACAGTCAAGGACTCTATTCCTTTCACAGTAGTGCCAAAGAAGATGAAATATTTGGGAGTATACCTAACAAAGGACGTGAAAAATCTCTACAAAGAGAACTAATGAAACTTTAAGAAAAGAAACAGCTGAAGATGTTAACAAATGGAAAAACATACCATGCTCATGTCTGGGAAGAATCAACATTGTTAAAATGTCCATACTACCCAAAGCAATATACAATTTTAATGCAATCCCTATTAAAGCTCCACTGTCATACTTTAAAGATCTTGAAAAAATAATACTTCGTTTTATATGGAATCAGAAAAAACCTCTAATAGCTAAAACATTACTCAGAAATAAAAACAAAGCAGGAGGAATCACACTACCAGACCTGAGACTGTACTATAAATCCATAGTGTTCAAAACAGCACAAAAACAGAGAAGTAGATGTCTGGAACAGAATAGAGAACCAAGAGATGAATCCAGCTACTTACTGTTATTTGATCTTTGACAAGCCAATTAAAAACATTCAGTGGGGAAAAGATTCCCTATTTAATACATGGTGCTTGGTGAACTGGCTGGCAACCTGTAGAAGATTGAAACTGGACCCACACCTTTCACCATTAACTAAGATAGACTGTCACTGGATAAAAGATTTAAACTTAAGACATGAAACTATAAAAATACTTGAAGAAAGTGCAGGGAAAACTCTTGAAGGAATTGGCCTGGGTGAATATTTTATGAGGAGGACTCCCCAGGCAATTGAAGCAGTATCAAAAATACATTACTAGGATCTGATCAAACTAAAAAGATTCTGCACAGCCAAGAACATAGTAAGTAAAGCAAGCAGACAGCCCTCAGAATGGGAGAAAATATTTGCAGGTTATACCTCCGATAAAGGTTTAATAACCAGAACCCACAGAGAACACAAATGTATTAGCAAGAAAAGAACAAGTGATCCCATCTCAGGGTGGGCAAAGGACTTGAAGAGAAACTTCTCTAAAGAAGACAGACACATGATCTACAGACACATGCAAAAAAGTTCATCATCCTTAATCATCAGAGAAATTCAAATCAAAACTACTTTGAGATATCACCTAACCCCACATAACGAAATCCCAAAACCAGAGATGTTGGCGTGGATGCAGAGAAAAGGGCACACTTCTACACTGCTGGTGGGAATGCACACTAATATGTTCCTTTTGGAAGGATGTTTGGAGAATACTTAGAGATCTAAAAATAGACCTGCCATTCGATCCTATAATTCCTTTACTAGGTATATACCCAGAAGACCAAAAATAACAATATAACAAAGACATCTGTACCAGAATGTTTATTGCAGCCCAATTCATAATTGCTAAGTCATGGAAGAAGCCCAAGTGCCCATCGACCCATGAATGGACTAGCAAATTGTGGTACATGTGCTAGGATTACAGGCATAAGCCACTGTTCCCAGCCTTAATTTTGTTGCAATTGTTAAAAAAAAGGTGTGTGTGTATGTGACTTATAAGTCAAGTGAAAGGAAAAAATTCATTTGGAACCATGACTAGAGAGAGATTTACCTTGAAGGTAATTAATTTGAAGCTTCAGGCCCTTCCCTTGCATGAGCCTTTTCCAAGACCCTGATCTAACTTTGTATTTGAAGTTATTTATTTTTCTCCTTAAAGAAGGCCCCTAATTGTTTTTGTTTCAGACCCTACAAACTCTGGAACTGTCCCTGAACATGGTATAGTAAATGAAACTCAATTAGAATTTAATGGTTAAAAAAAAAAGTCAAGCTTAAAAACAGGTCAGTGGATTAGGAGAGCGTAGCACATGCCGTCTGTTAGTGGGAAGTAAGGCAAGAGTGGAGGAGGCTCTAAGAGAAATCTGAAGTATCAGATTTACATAGTATCTTTCACAGTATCTTTACAGATACCACAGTATCTTTCAAAAGAGAATAGACCATCCAAATTGCATACTCTTGAGTTAGCATTACAGAGATATCAGCTGGCTATTTCAGTGACTATAACTCAATGCCTGCAACATTTTTTTTTCACTTGTTAATTTTTCTATCACTTTTGAAATTTATCCTTTCTTTGCTGTCACCTATTTGTTCAAGATACAACATTTTTAGAAGATATAAATACTTTACTTATGAAATGTTAGCTATACATTGTCTTACATTGTAATTTATTCCCCCAGTAGCCAGAAAGCTCCAGAGAATCAGTATTATGCAGCCCACGGAGGGAGGGGCGTGGGGCCTTGGTGTGTGTCACACTTTATGGGGGCAAGACATGATTGCAAGAGGGACTTTACCTAACAATTGTAATCAGTGTAACCTGGCTTATTGTACCCTCAATGAATCCCCAACAATAAAAAAAAAAAAAAAAAGAAAGATGGAGACTTTACCTCTTTCATGCTTACATGGATGGAGCTGGAACATACTCTTCTTAGCAAATTATCTCAAGAATGGAAGAAAAAGTATACAATGTACTCGGCCCTACTATGAAGCTAATTTCTAGCTTTCACATGAAGGCTATAACCCAACTATAGCACAAGAATATGGGGAAAGGGCCAAGAGAGGGGAAGGGAGGGGGAAATCAGGGTAGAGGGAGGGTAATTGGTGGGGCCACACCTATGGTGCATCTTAGAATGGGTACAGGCAAAACCTACTAAATTCAGAATACAAATGTCTACATACAATAACTAAGAAAATGCTATGAAGGCTAGGTTGAACAGTTTGATGAGAATATTTCAGATTGTATATGAAACCAGCACCTTGTACCCCTTGATTGCACAAATGTACACAGCTATGATTTAACAATAAAAATAAATAAAAAATAAACATAAAAAAATAAAATAAATAAAAAAGAGGGACTTAACCAACAAATGCAGTCAGTGTAACCTAATTCTTTGTACCCTCAATGAATCCCAAACAATTAAGAAAAAAAAATGTTCATACTGCCCAAAGTAGTCTAGAGATTCAATGCAATTTCTATTAAAATTCCAGCATCATTTCACAAGGGTCTGGAAAAAATAATTCTAAATTTCGTACGGAACAAGAATCAAAATAAATAGCCAAAGTAAATCTAAACAAAAAGAATAAATCTCAAGACATGACATTATCTGACTTTAAATTATAGTAATCCAAACAGGATGGTTCTGACCCAAAGGTAGACACATAGACTAAAGAAACAGAATATAGAAGATTAAAACCCTATAGCTTTGACCAACTGATTTTGACAAAGCAGACAAAATTATACAGTGGGGAAAGGATGTTCTAGTCAATAACTGGTACTGGGAAAGCTGGAGTTCCACTTGCAGAAAAATGAAACTGTGTGTGATAATCTCATCATAATGAAGTAGAATAATGTAAAATGTTTCTATTATTTTAGAGAGGATTATAGATGTATGTGAGGGTAAAATGATGTAATATCTAAAATGTTCTTTAAGGGTACTTCCCGATGGATAAAACAAAAAAACAAATTAAGGTAACAAGAGTCGAGGTAAGTTAAATTTGAATGATGTGCATAGAAGGCTTTATTATGACAATCTCTCTAATGTTAAGTATGTTTAGATTTTGAAAATATAAATTGTATTTTAAATTAATCATATTTAATATATAAAATCAAATTATATTTTAAAATGTTTGAATATACTTTTATAGCATTTCTTATAATCTCTAGATTAGCTATAATTATGTTACTTAGATTCTCAATTTGGAGTATCTGTGATTGCATTTTCTTTAAAACATTTCTTTTATCACATTCCACAGGTTAATTAATGGAATATTTAACAGTACCTTATTTTATTGTTTCTATTTATTGTTTTCAAATTATCTTATAACTTAGCTGTTAAGGACTATATATACATATATATTATCTGCTGATCTATTGATCATCATGAGAAGTGTATTTTAATAATATCATACCAAGATTACTACAATGGTATTTATAAATACTCTAAATGTTTTTCATTTCTTGGTAAATATTTAAGGCTACTTTATTGTCCACAAAAATGTTTACAATTGCTGTATCTTTTTGGTGAATTGAAACTGTACCCTGATGCCTTAATCAGCTGCAAGCATAGTAATTATTTTTGTTCACAACTCACTTTCACCTGATATTAATTAGGTTAACTTTCATCTAAGTTATTTTCTACCTATTCCCTATGAGTTCTTAGGTTTTGAATCTGCCTCATATAAGTAGCTGTCTTAGGTGAGTTTAGGGTAGTGATATTTATTATAATTTTTATACTAATTAACTATTTGGATGCCAGAGTTGGTTAGTTCCCACCTATTTTCTCAGTTCCTTCTAAACACCGAGCTTCTACCCTGCTCTGATTTTACTCTTGAGCATACCTGGATTAGAGCTCTGGGTCCCTGCAGGTGTGTTGTCAGGTGCTTCTTTGCCTTGAGGTAAGGGTGGAGGAGAAGCAGGAAATGAACACCAGCGTGCCTTTTCTTATCATGTCCACAGCCTTGCCTCGCTGTCTCTCATGTCTGGTGTACCCTTTCAACACTGGGTCAAAACAGCCCTTTCTTCACTGTTGGATTTCTCACAGTCATGTTGCATTTCTTGCTGTGTTCCTCAATTTTGATGGAGGAAGGCTACCATTCTGCTATGTCAGCATCTTGGCCTATTTCTTTTTTTTAAAGTTCATCCTCACTAGTGAACAAAAAATGAAATTAAAAAAACTAACACAGCACCATTTTTATCTACCACACTGGTATACATTAAGGTGTTAATTCCTAATTTAACAGATTTGATTAAATGGCCATTTTCACACACTGCTGATGAGGACTCAGAAGAAACCACATGTTTTGTAATGTCTCAGAAACCTTGATGTATATCAATCCTTTGCTACAATGACTCTTCATTTGCACTTAACTATAAAAATATATATTGCTTTATTATTTATGACAATTAAAAATGGAAAGTCATTTCAAATTTCAAAACCAGGCAATATATTGCCTACTTATGGTATGTCCATAAAGTAAGATGCTTTGCAGCCACTTAGAAGTAGTACTTTAAAGATCACATATAAAATTTAAATTTGGACATATTAAAATATTAACATTTATACAGGGGCGATAAAGGTATGAATGGTTTTAGTTCTTCTTGTTCATGTCTTAAAATATTTTCTTTCTTTTTTTTTTTTTTTTTTTGTGGTTTTTTGGCCGGGGCTGGGTTTGAACCCACCACCTCTGGCATGTGGGACTGGCGCCCTACTCCTTGAGCCACAGGCGCCACCCAATATTTTCTAATAAATATGCATTATTATGTTAGTTTAACAGATTTCCTCCTATATATCACTTTCTCTTAGTGCTCTCCTACCGTTGGATAATAGAGTTAAGATAATCAACTGCTGGAGCAAAAGTCATAATGCATTAGCCCTTCGGTATCTTTTTTTTTTTTTTTTTTTTGAGACCTTATTTTGACCGATAACTTATTGTCTTGACAAAAGAAGAAACTCTGAAAATATTGGACATACCAGGAGCTGTCAGGAAATAGAATAATTCCCACATTCCTGAATTATTTTGTACCATCTCGCAAGGTTTGTTGAATTCTGGAGAGATAGCTCCCCATTCATACACACAGAATGGAACGTGTGCGTGTGTGAGAGAGAAAATGGGAGAGAGAGAGAGACAGAAAGACAGACACAGATCAGAGTCCCTGAGACTTGAGCTATTGGCAAGGCCTGGAAGGTGTCATAAAGCACTACTGCTCAGCATTGAAGAATGTGTCCTCTCTGATTCCTATCATGAGTATCTTGTAAATTTAGCACACCTAACCTTGGAATCAGGCATTCACTCATTACTCCTGTCTTGGCACAGAGGTTTTTAAATGGTATTCTTGGGATCTTCTTACTAAGGGCATGAGGCTTCAACATGTTCACAGACCACTAATGTTAGAGATGAATAACTTTGGGCTATAACAGCATTGTTTTATGTTCTACTTTAAATGTGTCTATCTTCTTTACTAAGAGTTTTGTTTAACAAAAGACAATCTGGATGAATCCAAAAACCAGCCACCACATTTATAGTATATCCAGTACAGAGAGCTGCAAAATATTTTGTGTTCCCTTTTACAGCTATGTAGCTGAATCTAACCTCAAGAGGCAATGAAATCATGACATGAGTAATCTAAGGGATCAGAGGTGGACCGACTGTTTCTGGTTGAGGCCACTGCAATGAACACCTTTAGGACATTGTTACCCTACACTTTATTCTTTATAAACCGGCCAGATGTATACTTTGGAAATGCAACTCTGATCAGCTCACTCCTCACTTGAAGATCCTTTAGTGACCACCCATTGCCTTAGGATGAAATACAAATTCCTTAATTTGTGTTACAAAACTTGGCCTCCAAGATGTGGCTTCTGCCTGCATTTGCACTGTCACTCTCTCCCTTTCTGCCTGTATCAGACTTCCTAATTAGCTCCCCCGGCACAGCCCGCTCACTCATGCTCCCCCCCCCCACACAGTATCACAGGGGTATACACATTTGCTTACATAATTTGCTTTTGTACATTTTTTTTTTTTTGAGACACTATGTCGCCCTTGGTAGAGTGTCATGGCATCACAGCTCAGAGCAACCTCAAACTCGTGGGCTCAAGCAATTCTCTTCTCTCAGCCTCCCAAGTAACTGGGACTACAGGCCCCACCACAAGGCCCGGCGATTTTTTGTTGCGGTTGTCATTGCTATCTTGCTGGCCTGGGCTGGTTTCTAACCCATCAGTTTCAGTGTATGTGGCTGGCATGGTAACCACTGCACAACTGGAGCCCAGCCTGCTTTTGTGCACTTAAAGTCAAAGTTATAAGCATATCCTTCACCCATAAATAATGCATTGTACAAATGAGATGTAAATATATTTAACCCATCCTCCTCCCTCCCACCTACTTGTTTTCCCTTGAGTTTTGATGTTTACTTCCCCTACTAGTGATGGCCAGTGTGATAAGAGCAATCGGGCTTTAAGCCTACAGAGAAGGGAGATGACCAATTACATGAAGAAACTGAGGGAAGAATCAGAAAACATCATTGGTGATGCTCTTAAAGATCCTGTTAATACTGTACCTGATTCAATTAACATTTTTATTTAAACCTTCACAGATTGGAAATTTTTTTTCAAAGTATTACAGTGGCACAAATGTGTTTGCTTTGCATGAATCACTTTTGTTATGCTTGAGTCAGGGTTATAAGTGTGTCCGTCACTGGGATAATGTTCATCGTACCTGTTAGGTAGGGCTGTGCCCATCCCCTATTCCTCCCTGCTTGATTTGCATTGAGTTTTACTTCCCTCCATGGACATATGTGCTCATCAGTTGGTTCTGATTTAACAGTGAACAAACTGGAAATTAAATAATGTGTATTTCAAACTTCTATTTTACACAGCATGAAGAATTAAGGTCAGACCTGTTGTGGATAATTTTATTCGTTCAAGATTTATTTAGCAAATATTTATCAAGTAAAGCTAATATGCCAGTGCTATTCTAGGTCCTAGAGATGAGATATACTCTTTCGTTAAAATATTTTTTGTATTTTTGTTTTTTATACTTCTATTCATTTTATTATATATATTTAATTTTTAATTAAAATAATAACTATACATTTACGGGGTACAATGTGATGATTTGATATATAATGCAGATCATTTGTACCAGAATGTTTATTGCTACCCAATTCATACTTGCCAAGTTGTGGAAGCAACCCAAATGCCCATCAACCCATGAATGGATTAACAAATTATAGCATATGTATACAATGGAATACTATTCAGCAATAAACAGATGGAGATTTTATATCTTTTATGTTTACCTAGATGGAGTTGGAACACATTGTTCATAGTAAAGTATCTCAAGAGTGGGAAAAAAGTATCCAGTGTACTTAATACTATTATGAAACCAATATATAAACACTTAGATACTCATATGAATAATAAAACACAAATGTAATCTAGCTAGGGGGAGGAGTGAAGAAAGAGAGAAAAGGGGGAGGGCGACTGGTGGGAGGAAGGAAGGCATTTGATGAGACATACTCTTGAACATGAAGTCCCTGACCTCACAAATGTAGCATTCTAGGTTAGAGACAATAAACAAACAAACAAAAATAGATAGCATAGCATGAGTCAAGTAGCGAAACTGTTATAAAGAGAAACACAACTGGGTAACGGAAGAAATAAAATAATGTGAGAGAAAGGTGGTTAGTTTGGACAGGATGTCAGGGAAGGTGCTTCTGAGAGACCCATTTGAAGAGGAGGATAGACCCGTGCAGCAGTGTGGGGGTGTCGAGGCCTTCCCCCCTCAGCAGTGCTGAGCCTGATTCTACTCGGCAGGATGAGGAGCAAGGGCAGCGCGAAGGAAGGACACTTCCTTCAGGCAGAGAGAGGAAGAGCGGTAGACAAGGTTCCAGGTGGAGCCAGTTTCAGATCCTCAACGGCCACGTTGTTCTTGGTATGGACTTTAGATTTTACTCTAAGGCTGACAAAAAGCCGTGGCGCCTTGTATGAAGGATGTCTCTGAGTTAGACGACTCAGCTGTGAATAGAGTTTACAAACAATAGATCTGATGCTAGAGCCAGGGCGCTTGCATGCCTGGGCTTTCCAGGGACAGTCCCCATTTGCACATGCTGTCTTGACAGAATGAGTAGAAGCACTCCTTTCACTCTTAACGAGGTCCAGGTACCGACTGTAGATTATGTGGCTACCCCAGCCACTTGCCCCCTTTCTCTGCCTGGTGAGTTTTCTGCTGGACTGTGTGGTACATCTTAATCTATTCGGCACCAACATTTCAGTCTGTTGGTAGATTTCTTTAAATTGGAAAATCCATTCCCAAATATGCAAGGTAGAGTTCTGAGGATAATATATACTTTATAGAGAATAGAACTTTTGGCTAATTTAGGGAATATATCTGTTTGGTAAAGTGAAGGGTAGTTCCTGTGAGGAGCAGATTGGTTCTACTACATCGGGCTGCGACTAGACCCTTCACCTACTATCATGCCTTCTTCTGTGGAGGCTTTGGCCAGATGGAATCAGTCTTAAGAAGAATCATGGGGATAATCTATAGAATTTGTCTGCTCCTGATTCTAGGGACCACACTGAATGCATTGTTTGTCCCTTTGAGCCAGGCACCTTAGTAGGCATAAAACAGAACTTCACTCAATATCTTTTAATAAATGGTTAAACAGCCTGAATAATATTAGACCCTGAAATTTAAAGATACTGAATAAAGTTTCAACACCAATTTAATTAGACTGACACAGTTTAATAACTAGAGGGTTAATGTGTAGTATAAAATACTTTATCGCCTTCTATCATTTTAATGAGATCTGACTTATATAACATTGTTTATGTACTTGGCATTTTCTCTCCTTAAATGTGATTAATCTTTCAATTAATAATTGATAACAGTTAATGAACCACACTTCCCAGACATAAAGGTAACTGATATAATTATGAAATTACTCAGAGATGGCATTTTGTTTATGTGAAATTATTATAACATTGTAATTTCCAACCTGATTGTTATATGTGCATTTTTACATTTAATGGTTGGTCATATTACATAGAACAATGGATATGGAAGCATCTGAATTTTACTTTATACCCAGGATGATCCCAAATTTAGTTGAACATGAAACATAATAACGTATCTAATGTGAGTTTTTATAGTTAGTCTCTAACATACAATTGTGTTTCCTTACATTGGTAATCTCTAGCTTTTCTTGAATTGCAAATTACCCTCTCTCTGTTTTCTAGAAGTGAAAAGGGCATGTCAAACGAGGTTCTCAAAGTATTACAGATCCAGTTTCAACTTAGCACACCCCGGTAGCTTTCTTCCTGCTTCACTGATTTTTCTTAATGTCATCAACACTTCCTCAGAGTAAAGCATGTCTCTTTGCAAAGAGATGGGATAAATAGAACAACAATGACAACACCACCCTGGATATCTTTACCCTTCTTCCTAACATCCCCAAACGGACTAATTACCCATAACATTGGATTTAGAAAATGTGCTGTTATGATTTGTCTTTTGGTAAAACAGAGACATATTTTTTTCTCTGCATGTTTAAAGTCCAGGTCTCAGGTTAAAGGCAATGGCCATTCTGCTAGCTCCTCCCATGGCCATGCTTTCATGCAGAATAGTGGCCAGCATTTGGGGCTGCCCATTCTGTTGGTGTAACACAAAACACAGTGTGCTTGCCTCAGCTCTTAAATGGAATAAATCTGTTCTGTGAAAATGGATGGTGTCCAGGGTGGACTCTGGTACCACTTCAGAATTATAATGGGAAAAGCACTCATACTGTACTGAAGCCAGAGCCCTGGGTTCAAGTTTGACTGTTGCTTTTGCTGGCTACGACCTTGAATGAGCTGTCTAAGCTCTTGAATTATGTCAGTTTCTGCCCTTCTAAAATAAAAAAATAAAAAAAAATTGCAAGAGATGACCTCTAAGGTCTTTTCTAGCTCTAATTTTTCTTTTTTTTTTTTAATGCTCTATTTAGTTTAGAAATAGAGGTCTTTCTTTGGGCTTAGATCTGACCTGGTGCTTTAAACCTTTTTGCCTTGCAGCTGGTTCTCTATAAAGTCAAATGTTCATTCTTGCGTATGCCATGCTTTATTGGAAATGACTGTCAGGAAATGTAGAGAATCCTATATTTAACATCTCAGAATTGGATACTAGTTTGGTATAAATAGCAAGTTGTTATCTGAGTAGATTACAATGGATTTACTATCAAGCAAATTAAATCACTTGGGACAGATGTGTTTTTAGAATTGTCTGAGTCAATCAATCTGAGAGTAGAAAATTTTTGGTACCTGCCAAGCTGTCCTGTATAATTCAAAGATCTGTCACCAAAACACTCCCTTTTCTGTGGCTGATGGAGAAGATTGGCAGGAAAGGAGTGATCAGAAAGGAGGCAAATGTATGGTAATCTAAATTGTATACTACAGGCCTTCTGTGAACTGTGAGATATTTGGAAAAATGAGCAAGAGTGAATAGAAAAGTTAAACAGGAGGCAACATGATGGATAACAAAGGATACAGGAAGGAGATGAGGGAGAAGGAAGTAATTAAAAAAAAGATGTGTGGTCAATAAAGAGTCTGACTTTCATACGAAGAGAAATGGAGAGGAAATTGTAGGAGGGGAATGACCAAAGTCATGAACAAGAACGATGACGTGAACTCAGTGGAATGAAAGAAAAATGGTGATGTGGGGGCAGCCAGTGATACAAATGTGCTAATGTGCAGGTGGCAGAGGGATAAGAAATATGGATGCTGAAAAATTGATGGAAAAAACAGATACTTATTTTTTCAAAATATTTTCCTCGTGAGGTTTGGATAATTATTACTACCAGAAATATTCATGTCTTTACAAGAAAGACATGATAAATCTTGTCTGACTAGTGTCCCCTTTGTTCATTGTCTCAGAGAAAAAAGACTCTCACTCACCAGAATCATCTCTAAATGAATGTATTTGGTAGGTTGGGTGTTAGCAAACTTGCTCTGTAAGGATCAGAGGCTTTTCAGGTTGTGTTAATTTCTTATTGCTGCTTTACTAAATTACCATAAACTCAGTGGCTTAAAACAACACAAGTTTATTATCTTCCAGTTCTAGAGGTCAGAAGGCCTAAAATGCAAATGTTAGTAGGACTGGGCTCCTTCTGGAGGTTCTCGGATATAAGCCACTTTCCTGCTTTTTCTAGTTCCTAGACAAGCTATGTTCTTTGGACGGTGGCCCCCTTTTCCATCTTCAAAGACAGCAGCATAGCGTCTTCAAATCTCTCTTCTCTGTCTCTCTCATTAGCCCCACTGGGATAATCCAGGATAATTTCCCATCCCCAAATCCTTAACTTCATAGCATCTACAAAATCTCTTAGCAATTTCAATTAACATGTGAACAGGAATTATGTAATGAATTATGAATTCCAGGAATTATGTAATGGACATTTTGGGGGGCTATTATTCTGTCTACCGCATGGGCCATTTTGTCTCTTGGTACAACTACTCAACTTTGCTTTCATAGAGGAAAAACAGCCACAGGCAATATGTAAATCAGTGGAAGTGGCTATATCCCAGTAAATCTGTATTTACAAAAGTAGATTATGAGCCAGATTTATTCCTTGGGGTACTGTTTGCCAACCCCCCCTTTAAAAAAAGCCACCATAGGTACTTCAAGCAGTAATAAATTTAATACAGAGAACTAGAGCCTTTACAAGCATGAGAAGAACTAAAAGAATGAGAGACTGAAGAGAGGGCTATATGTTCATTCAGAATATCCAGAAGGCAGAGACTCCAAGGAAGCAGCTGATCTTGACAGCATGGGCCTGGATGGTTTTCAGGACGAATCTTAGAATCACCGGAAGCCCTGACTTTGCTTGTGTACTTACCCTCAGCTGCTGCTGAAGGTAATGGTCCATTCTTCTCTTCTGCTTCTTGAATCAAATCTTGTAAACATCTCTTATGATAATCATAAGTATGGTTATGATTGGTACAAAAGTCTGAGGAATGTATTTTCCTAGGCTTTAGATTCTTGATGAGAGATCTTAGAAGGGTCAGGATGGTCTTTGGTATCCACGGATAATACAGAAGAATCACTGTAAGCTGACTAGCCAAAGGGCTGTAACTGGTCAACATACGGAGATGGTCAACATAAGGAACTTCCACTGTGTATGTGTGACGCGTGTCTGGTCTGTAAATATAAGGTAAACTTAAGGAGGTGATCAACTATGGTGGTTCTACTGTATATGGCAAAAGTGATGAGATACAGTGTTCTAGTCAAGTTGACATATAACATTAACCATCACCCAATGTGATAAATAAAACCAAAGAAGCAGATGAGGTTGACTAATTCTATGGACCTGGTATTCTTGAAAGAGAAGGAAAATCTCATTTTGGCTTCAAATTCTTGACACATTGTCCCATCAAGGTTTACCATCAATAAAACTGAAGTTTGATTTCCGCTTACTGCAATCTTTTTAGGACTTGGGGTGGGAGAGAGGTAAGTTGTGGAATTTATGCCCCAAACTCTACTCTGTACCTTGATCAACTGGCTTAAGACATTTTCTTTCTATTTTATCTTTGGTTAATAATTACCTTCATTTAAATGTTTATTAACATAAAGCTAAAAAAGCACGCTTTGCTCTCCTGCTTATCATCCCAAGATATATAAAAGCTTCATCTGAAATAGTTTCCTTAGAAGCTATGCTATACTGATTGCTTTTTTAAGAAGGTATGTGCCTTTATAATGCAACAAATTGGTAGATAAATTTTTGGAAAGAATCACAATAGCTTATGAGACAGAAGAGATGAGGTCTAGCATTATAGGAGTATGTCTTTTACCTTCTGGCACATTATCTATTTTGTGCCAATGGAACATTATATTTTTATTATTATCCTTAAAAAAAATGAAAATATGTAACTTCTGTTGTAATAGTGTCTAGGAAACTGGCCAGAAACAGAAATTAATGAAGGAATACTCAGCTTTGCTGGTTCTGGGCCCTGTTGTACATGTGACTCTTTATCACCACAGTTGGGCTGGGCAGAGAGCCCTCCAACTGCACACACCTGCCCCGGAGCTCCCCACAGCCCTTGTGCACAAAGGTGCCCCGCCATGAATCAGAAATCAGCAGTACTGCTGAGCGAGAAACCCTCTACTCAGATCATCTCAGCAGCAAGAGCGAGTGAAGAATCTGCTGTCAGCTCCTGGCATTTCTCCTTGTGGAAGAAACTGGGCTCTAGCTAATAGAGGCCAGAGGTCTTTGTGGCCTTGGGAAGAATTCAGTGTTCAATCATTGAGCCCTGGAAGGGAGAAGACCAAGCCTAAGGGGGAGGAGTAGTAAAACCTCTCCTATGAAGCAGAAAATCAGCTGGAACAACCCACTCATAAGTAATAAGCTGGTGTAACTAACAGCTTAGCTGACTCTGAATTACTGTGTGCATTCTGTTAGGCTAAAGAAACATGAACCCTACCTATGGGCATATCTGCAAATATACATGGCCTGTGAGAGTATTTATAAGGCTTACATTTCTTCTTCTTCTTTTTTTTTCATTTATTGGCCTTTAACATCTAGCTGAGTATCAGTAAGAATTGCCACAAACAAAAGTGTTGAGAAAAATTGAAATTCACATTGCTAGGCATTCATAAAGTCTTTCTTTCACTGTTAGATGTTAAATTGAAGGTATAGGAAAAGAAGTTCTTCCTCAGAACCTCTAATATCTAAATTCAAGATGGCATATTTCAACTAGTTGGAATACCAAACTAGGCCCAGCAATTATGAATTCTAGAATTGGAACTATCATCAACTTTCTATAAAATAATTTCCAGGTCCCTCATAATATGGAATTTGCTTTATACAGTCACTGATTGTTGAAAAGACCAAATTATATAGTGACTTTAGGGGCATTTTGAGAATCTCCAAAGTGTTTACAATTTAGGAGATATCATTTTAGAAATCTGCATCATACTGTCTCATACGGTGTTGGGTTATGGCTGGTAATAATGCAGGCAGCACAGTCCACAAACCTACTTCCTCTCAGGGATACTCCCAGTTCAGATTGCAAACTACAGTATGTTTTAAGAACACTTTTCTCATGGATTGAGAATAGCATAAAAGACCATGAACAGATGTGAAAGCAAACTGCATTTGTGTTCATTTAGAGGAAGGTGACTACTGGGTGCCACAAGTTGTGGTATTATTAAGCTTGATTTTATTTAACATCTTTATTAATCACCCAGAAGATGGGGAAAGTGGCACATTAATTAAATCTATAGATGGTGCTAATCAGGGAGACATTTCAGGGTCCATTGTGGGCAAAGGAACAATCTGAAAAGACTTGGCTTAAGAGGAGGAAGAGTATTTGTTTTGATTTAATAACATCTTCAAATACACCTATAGTGGAATATGAAATTCTACTAAAGGCCTTGCATGGTGCCAAAGAAAATAATTAGTGGTGATAAGGATGCACATTAAAATATTATTGGCAAAGAAGAAGAGTTTGTTTGACCGAGCTCCCTTTTCTTTGCCACGTCATGTCATCCCTCTGCCTGACATCCAGGTGGAATTTGCTTTGCAGCTAAGGCATGACAAACAAGATTGGAATCTGTACACTGTGATGTGGGACTAGGAGTGTAGAAAGATCACACTTGGGTATCCCCACAAACATGCACAGTAAGATCACTCTCAGTGAGGCAGTTTCCACCAGGTGCCTTAAGTCCTGGACCTCTTGCTCTCGAGACCTTGTGCCAGTTCATTCTACTGGCTACCAGAATCATATTTCACCATGCATGCTATTTCTCTGTTGAATGTATTAACATTTCTTGAATATATTCCTTTAATTCATTTCTTTATAACATTGATGGGGAAAAAAATTGATTCTTGGCTGAGGCCACCATCTGTGTGGAGTTTGCATGTTCTCTCCATGTCTCTGCAGGTTTTCTCCATCCTTCAGTGTCTTCCCATATCCCAAAGGTCAGGTTTGCTGGTCTAAATTGTCCCAGCATGAGCAGGTCTGTGTGTGAATGTGTCCTACAATGGAATGATGTCCTGTCCAGGGTTGGCTCCCAGAGCTGCCAGGATAGGGGCTGGCCACCCTTGGCCCTGAATTGGAGTGATAGAATAAATGATTATCTTATTCAGTTTTATTAATCTTTCTTAAGTGTATGTATAGCTCACATTCATTTCAGTGGCTAATACCAGAAATATTCTGGTCTTTATTTAGAAGTTTTGTTATGGTTTTGTGACTGAAAAATATGCTTAACTCTTGGTGATATCTGGTCTTTATTTAGAAGTTTTGTTATGGTTTTGTGACTGAAAAATATGCTTAACTCTTGGTGATATCAATTTGCCTGTGATAAAATTGGTTTTGTTATATGTTGTTTTGATTAAAGTCTCAGTTTCCAAGAACCCATTGATGAAATTAAGTGAGGATTTACTGTATATGAGGTTAAAGATATCTGAAGTCAGACTTAGGCTTTTATTCCTCTCATTGGATTTTTCTGTTCTAAATAAATTGAAAAAAAAATCTGTTCATTGTCTCTCTAAATAGTCTCTCTCCCCTCTCTCTTTATCTCTCTTTCTTTTTTTTGTTTAACATTTTGATGCCTCATCCCTTATGATTTTATTTCTATCCCTCTTCATTTGTACCAAAGTTCCAACAAGAAATGGATGGCACACCAAAAATAGACTATTTCAAAAGGGTTTATTTACAAAGAGACTACTTGTAGACAACTTACAGAGGTGTGGGTTATGGGAGCCACATATTTGGTGTAGTAACCTAGGTTTTAATGGGAATTAACATCAGCTGTTAGGCTATGTAGATCTAAAGAATGAAGAACTTACCAGAACCCAGAAGAAGTCATCCTTACCAAAAATTATCTATGTCATTCTTCTAATGGGTGAGCTCAGGGTATGTGAGAGAATATCTCATGGTGAATTTGGTGTCCAGATACATGATTGCTAATGAGCTTGAACACATTTTCTAGTGTCTTAACTATATTTTTACCTCCAATGTGAGGTAACTTTATATGTTTTTCTTCTTTTTTGCCTTTGTTTTTCTTTTCACTTTCTTACTAATTTGTAAGTGTTCTGTATCTGTCCTGGACATGAGCCTTTTTGGTGGTTGGCTGCAAATATCTTCCCCTGGGCTGTCTATTTACAACTTTCTTATTGTTTCTTCTGAGAACCAGAAAGTCTTAATTTTATTATAGTTAACTTTATGAATCTTTTCCTTTATGGTTTACATATCTATTGAAATGCAATTCAATTTTCTTCCTTTTTCTTGAAATAATATAGAAAGTTTCTTTCTTCAGAAAAAATAAATATCTTTTATAGTTGTCTTTAATTTACCATAGATATCCTCTTCAAATATATATATATATATAACTATATATAATAAATATATAATATATATATTTAGTTTTCTTGGTTATTCCTCTTCCATACAAATGTTAAAATTCTTATTGAGATTGTGATGGTAAATGCATTGAATCTTTAAATCAACTTGGGAAGAACTGACATCCCTAGAATACATTTTTTTTTTTTTAGAGACAGAGTCTCACTATACTGCCCTCCGGTACAGTGCCGTGGCGTCACACGGCTCACAGCAACCTCTAACTCTTGGGCTTATGCGATTCTCTTGCCTCAGCCTCTGAAGCAGCTGGGACTATAGGCGCCCACCACAATGCCCGGCTATTTTTGTTGCAGTTTGGCCGGGGCCATCCCTAGAATATTTTATCTGCTTACCCATTTACACAGGATACTTACTGTCCCTTTATTCTTTATTATCTTTCAATAACACATTGTATCTTTCTCTGCAAAAGATCTTAAATGTTTCGTTAGATTTAATTCTAAGTGTCTTATATATTTTTGCTGTTGTAAATTTAATCTTTAAAAAGTTTTTATGCTTTCTGGCTGGGCTCAGTGGTTCACACCTACAATCCTAGCACTTTGGAGGCTAAAGCAGGAGGATAGCTTGAGCATAGGTCTTCAAGACCACCCTGAGCAAAAACAAGGCTTTTGTCTCTACTAAAAATAGAAAAATTATTTGGGTGTGGTGGCAGGCACCTGGAGTCTCAGCTACTCAAGAGACTGAGGCAGGAGGATTGCTTGAATTCAGGAGTTGTGAGCTAAGCTGATGCCATGACAGCACTCTCACTTAGGCCAAAGAGAACGATTTCATCTGAAAAAACAAAATGATATTTTCTAGTCCTGCTAGAAATACAATTGACTCCCGCTCCCAACACCTTTTGGTTTTTCCTTCAGTAAAATTGCCATCTGTCTTAATTTATATATTTTGTCTATCAACTGTTTGAGGTTTTTGGATGCAACTAAAACATCTGTGAATGGTAATAGTTTTGACTTTTTCATTCCAATCCTTATGTCTTTGCTGCCTTTTTCACCCTATGATACTGTCTGGGAACTTCAGTATACTACATAGATGGAAGAGTCATGAGCATCCTCACCTTGTTCTTGAAGTTAAAGGGAGCACTTTAGGATGTGTGCTGTAAATAAGCATAGTATTTTGAAATGGAAATTTTGTAACTCACCTACATCAATTTTAAGTCAATTCAGAATCACTTTTGTTGAGAAATATCAATAGTTGATATTGCAGAAGTTGATGCTGTAAGAACCTAAATTAAGCTTATGGAAATCTAATAGTCAAATAGTTAGAAACTGGGAGAATATAGTGCTTAAGACTGTTCTCTTGAACTTTCCCCTTATCCATGCCCCAGAGCCCAGACTCACCACACTCCATTATTATTACTCAAGAATAAAGTTGCTTGCCATTGTTTGATATGATGACAATTGTGGGAACAATAGTGTTGAGGGTAAGACATCAGGGATTCAGATTTGATGTATTTAATCAGAACTGCCTTTTAAATGTCCAACTTGTAATGTTGAATAGGTAGCTGATTGCAGAGTCTGGAGTCCTGGGTAGAGGACCAAGCAAAAGAAATCTGGGAGTCCTCAGGATATAAGAGAGTAGTATTTAAAACCACAAATCTAGGGGGAATCGCCCAGGGGTGAGTGAAGACAGAATACAGAGAGCCAAAAACTGAGGACTGGAAACTCATATATTTGAAAACTTGGGATATGAAGATAAACCAACAAAGAAGATTAAAGAAGAGCTGCCATGGAAGAAAGACAATCAATAGTGGGTGGTTATTCTGAAGGCAAGTCTGAAAGTATTTCAAGGAGAAAGGTCCAGTCCCCTGTGTCAAATTATGCTGATAGATCAAGAAAGAATTGAGAACTAAGCACCAGATTTTGCAATATAGCTGTCGTCAGTAACCGTCATATGATTTGGTGAAATAGTTGATGATGACAAGTTTAATCGAGAACGGGAAGATGGAACAATATTTCACACAACTGTGTGACCTAATGTTTTTCACCTCACAAAATATTATAAGCAGTTTCTTTTTGCTTCTAGTTGTCAGTTTTAATGTCTTAATAGTACTCTGTGCCATAGTGCCTTTAATTAATTCCATATGTTTGGATATATAAATTGCTTTTTTTCCCCTTTGGCTTCTAAGAACACATTGGAATAGATATTTTAAATGCATTTTTCTATTCCTGTAATTCTGCATTTATTTCCTTATTTTAAATGACCACAGGAAGACTTGATGGCTCAAAGGATACATGGAACACACGTCATGACATAGCATATCATTCTATGATATTTTACAAAAGACCACAGATGGCTAAAAACTATGTTTATCTACTATCAATTCAATAAATGCAAATTAAACTTGTTGAGAGGAGGTTTAATCAGAATCTTGAGAGCTATTCTAAGACTGTCTGCTTAAGAGAAAGTAGTTGAGAGTTGAATTTGGTTGATGTGTTTTCTTTTTGTTTTTTCTTTTATTTGATAATTTTTTTTAGGGTGATTATGGTATGCTTGACCCTGGAAAGATGATGACTATAAGACATACATAATCTTATTGAGCCTTATAACATTTCCTTAGCTAGCAAATAGTGTATAAAATCATTGAGTCTTTATCTTCTCTTCTGCCAGTTGATAAGTAGAATTTATGCAATTTTGGGTGTTTAACTGATCTCTTGATGCTAGATAAGGACCATTTATACCAGTGATTCAAGCAGAGCTTTGATTGAGCTGGAAAATTTTGAAGTTAAGTAGTCTTGTCCCTTCTATTACTCCTAATAATTACCATGCCATTTTTATGTGATATAGATTTTTATATTATGAGGATAACACCTGGAGAAGAAACATCAGGGAATTGTAAAATGCTCCAATGTGGAAGATTAGCCTTCGTAGTTTGTTGGTATTAATTGGGGACTGGTGGGCTAATGAGGATGACTTATTAACTTATGTAAGGCCTTTTTTTTATTTTAAATAAGGTAACTGTTTTGGACAATGCTTATGATGCACAGTCTACTCCCATGAGGCTAAGAGACAAGACAGGAGTAAACAGAATCTCCAAATTCTACAAGGCAGTTGGGTTTCTGTCCTCTCTGTTGCTAAAGAACCTAATGAGATAAAGACAAAGGACTATTTAGTTGTTATAAAAAAAAAAACAAAAAAAACAAGAAAGGAAAGAGGGAGAGAGAAAAAGACAGAATGTACTATGTGTGACTGGGAGGGTATGGGGAGCAGGGACTCACAAGAACTGCTAGCAGGCATATCATTGGGTACTTCCATGGAGCGCAATTTGGCAGTACGTTTCTAGAGCCTTAAAATGTTCCACATCTTGTAATTTATCCTGGGGAAATATTGGAAGGTGTTCTCCAAAGATTTATGTATTATGATGTTTATTACAGTGTTATTTATAAGAGTAAAGGGTTGAAAACAATATAAATGTCCACCAATAGGCATTTGGTAAAATAGATTACTGTATATCCATGTGATTTATTACTACACAAGAGTTTACAATCATATTTTCAAAGACTGTTTGATGGTATGGGGGAAGTATTCACAATATAATGCTAAATTAAAACTGTCAGATACAAACAGTGTTAAATAGCAACCACTTATTGAACATTAATTTTGGACTAAGATGTGTATTCAGCACTTTATAAACACCTCATTTCATAATCTTCCCACAAATCTGCAAAATAACTATTTCCATTCTCAATTTATATATTATAAATCTGAGATTGGAAAGTTAAGCTGCATTTTGGGTCCAAATATTCCTAGAGCAGCCTCAGATATGCAGGGGCACTTGAGCGAAAGTGCATGTTTCCTAAAAACAGAGAAATCTTATGCATCTCAAGTACAAAGAATAGAGAAAGTAAAGCTAGACCTTGAAGAAAGTTAGATTTCTCAAAATGCTTTAAATTAATTTGGCAGGTGACGGAGAGATCTTCAGAGTTTTTAAGGAAAGGAGTGCAATGACCAAACTTTTTTTTTTTGGGGGGGGGAAGGAAGGTTAACTGAAGATCTGTACCAAGAATGGCATTACCATTTGATGGTGTTTACAGGGAAGGATTATGAAGATGGAGGGCAATGACAGATAAGAGACACATTGTGGGTAAAAAGTTGATGAGACTCCAAGATAGGTAAGATGTAAGTTCTAAAATACGGTAAAGACAGGAATCAAGAATGCCTTTACATTTCTAAAATTAGTGACTATATGAACAATAACATCAAAGGACAGAAGAAACCCTAGGAAAAGTTTATGCACAGAACATCTGACTCTTAGTTTGGTTTTGAAGATGTTTTATGTGAGTAACCACTTTAAGGGGACAATTCAGAAGCAGGTGATTTTGAAGTTCAGGACAGAAAGCTGTTAAAACTATAGATTTGAGGATTATTTGCATATAAACTTATTTATAGCCATGAAAGTAAATGAGATTTCCAAGAGAAAGAACATAGAAGAGGATTCTCAACTGGGCATAGATGCATGTACCCTGATTGCCTGGAGAGAGTTTCCAAATTATATATTCTGACATTGCCCACTCCAGAGATTTTGTCTTCCACTTTTTTTATAGAAGATGGGGAGACTATGGTTTGGAAGAGCACACAGGGCTAGGCATATACATATATATACTAAATATATATATATATATATATATATATATATATATATATATATATATATATATATTTAGTGCCAGCCATGCTGATAGATGCTTTTATTAAATAAATGAAGAATTTATGAATGTCATTAGAATTCTAGAAGCCATACCTCCCAATGAAGTGTTAAGGTTAAGCTACCTCTGATCATAACCCCCATGGGTGATGAGACATATTAGGAAAGATATTTCCTTTGTGAGAGCAATAGGGCCTGAAAGAAATCACTTAGCATGTCTGAATTTACATGTGGTTTGCATTTCAACATCATATTAGTAATTAGGTATTGAATCTCTGAATTCATTTTCCCTTAGGAATAGTTTTCCAGGCAAATTCACGAGTTTGCTTTATCCCCAATATAACCTGAATAATGTGCCTTAAAAAAAAAAAAAAAGCTGGTATCAAATCTATTTTGTAATATTGGTACAATAATTGAGCAAAACAGAGGAACCATAAAAAGTAAACAGAACAGACAAAATATACAAAGTGATACTTGAGACAAGAAGGTGAAAGCTGGAGAAAAACAGAAGGATTGTTAAGAGTGGGCTGTTAACTAAGAGAAAAGAAATGAGCATGAGGTGAGAGCTCTCCACCTCTGGCCCTCTAGGTAATGATTTTGGCCCAGAACTTCCTTGATGCTCTCCAGAGAGTTGTCAACTATAGGTATGAAGAAATCAGATGTTGGCACCCATCATCATTTCATATGGAACATTTGCAGATATGCTCCTTAATGCATAAAGATTAATACTTAAATTGTAAAAAAAAAAAAAAAAGAAAAAAAACATTTAATGCAGATATAGGGGGCCCTGAAGAAGAATAACAGAGTGCGTAGAAGTTCATTGTACTTTACATGCCTTGTCCATTTAACTTATTGGTGTTAATGTGACATAATGTTAATAACCGTTATTCCTGTATTCTATGTATGAGGTTGGACAATTCAGTTCACGAACACATCTCTGAAAAAGTACTATATACCTCATCACTGAATATCACTATGGTCACCCTCAAGGGACTCACTCCCCTTGGGAAGCTATGCTCTGACACCAGCACCGAATCCACCCTTGAAAGCAATTTTGGAACTCTTTTTCTGATATAGCCTTCAGAGCTCTTGTCGTTGGAGGCCTGACAATTAGATTCGTGAACTCATCCTTGAAAAGTGTTACATACCTTATTGCTAAATATCCCTGTGGTCAACAGATGGCCAAGGGGAGTACATCAAAGGTGACTGTAGTGATATTCAGCAATGAAGTATGTTGCACTTTTTCTAGGAGGAGTTCATGAAATTAACTGTCTGACCCTTCGGGATTAGGGAGTTATCATGAATTATATGTAATTTCTTTGCTTTATAGCTTCTAAATCTTCTTTACAGGGGAGAAAAGAATTTGGATGGTAACTCGGTAAACTTTTATAAAGTCCTATTTCACTATATTAGAAAAAAATAAGATTGTTTTATTTACAATCAAACATTTACAATGTTTTAATGTATTTATTTAATACATTAAAATTAAAAAATTTAATGTATTTTAAACAAGCCAGATTAAAAATGAATAGAAGTACAATTAAATGCAGTTTAAGCTTGAGTCAGTTGTGCTGGGTACTACGTTAATTACATGTAGGACACAGTCAGCTTAGATAAATTCGATCCTGGGGTGGGAAATTGACTGCTCAGAGCATTGTTGCAACATTTCAAGCATGAGTTGGTGAACGAGGATCTAAACTTCAGCTGTGATAATGAAGAAAATAGCGGACAGATACGAGATACAGTTTGAGGTAGAAATTACTAGACTCAGAGACACCCCTGCGTATAGGGTTAAACACACACACACACACACACACACACACAGTCTCTCTACTACTTGGCCTTTGTTCTTATTTCATGTGTGAATCACACCCAGCAAAATCTCAGGTTTACTGCATGGAAGGTTCTAATGTACTTAGCCACATTCCAAAGGAAGACAGCAGGGTCTTACAATTGCTTCTCCAATATGAACTCTCCCATGAGGTCTAGGTACTGGTACTGGGTAGAGAACACCTGGAAGTCTACCATTGTATAATCTGGATCCCCATCTTGGGCTGCCAGTAGGATCCTTGAAGAGAAAGAGAGAAGTTGAATCTTCTTTGGGTTAGTAGAGCAAGGAGATATGAAAGCAAGTGTTGAAAAGTCTTTCAAATAAAGACTTTCATAATTTTATTAAGATTTTAGGTAGCATTGATTCTTCTGTTTGCTGCTATGAGCAGGTGAACTTTATGAGACTGAAATTCATCCCATAAGGCATTTTTTTCCTGATGCTTTCTTCCTCAGACACAGGAGCAAGTAAATGGGTTTCTTTGGCTAGTTCTTGTTTTTTCTGAGACTCCTGAAGGCTAATCTCTACATCTATTTTAGGCAGAGTATGGGGTAGGAAACACTTTAATTTTCAGCTTGTTAACCCAGAAATTGTCATAAACTTGTTGGACAGTTTGCCCATGTGTATCAATAGCCTTAAAAATACACATACCCTTTGATCTGGCAAAACCTCTCCAAAATTTCACGTGAAAGCTAGCTTGTTGTCTGACACCCAGGATGTGGTCCAAAAGACCAGTGTACCTGAACTGCCCCTGAGGGAATTGTCCCATATGCTGGAGGTGGCGGGTTCAAACCTAGCCCTGGCCAAAAACCAAAAAAAAAAAAGGGAATTGTCAAGTGAGCCTGATGCTGTCTGTCATGTCTCCCCTGGCACCCTGAGCTGTTTCATAATCCTCAGCCTCTTCTGGCTGGAGATCTATGATTCAGCCACCTCCTAGAAGACTTAGGTTACACATATCACTTTGACTTTCTGACACTGGTATTATGTAGGTTTCTAAGTTAGAGTACACTGTTTATTTGCCAACTTTGTGATTATATCAATGTTTTAATTATAGGAAGACATTTACCCTTCATTATCTTCCTGTTCCTACATTTCACTGCAATTTATAATCTCAAAAAGGGATACCCTTCTTTTTTCTTTTGCCAAGGCCAATGGTCTTTAAAAGTACAGCAACAAACTCTGATGGGCTTAATTTGTTTCTTTCACCTCTCCCATGAGAAACTCAGTAAACAAAAAACAAAAGCAACTTCTGTTTATCAAAAGAAGAGAAATAACTTCCTTGTAGACACTTGTCCTTTCCTACTGATCCTTGACCTTAGAAATTAACATCTAATAAACTCACAACCTAATTTTATCCTAAGAAGGTAATGAGAAAATAAATCCTACTATTCAGAAAAGCCTTGGCTATTTTGCCATGTTCCTCTTACAAAGTTGTGGTTTTAACCTGGCATTTCATAAACAGAATCTTGTTGATCAGAATTAAAGGTCATGGAGCCTGAAATAACACTCTGAAGGAAGGACATTAAATAATTTCCATCTGCCAAACATTTCCCCTTGATCATCCTGAGACCCAGAGCTTACTGTGACAGGCAACCATCATGTTTGAAAGAGAAAGGGCAAGACCTCTGACTCTCCAATGAAATTTTGAGAAGCAGAAGTAGAAACAGTTACTGCATGCACGTATCAAAATTCCCTGGAGGACAGTTCTAGCATCTAGTCTGGATTAGCGTCTATTCCAGTGACAGTGGTTTAGGGGAAAAGGAGATGCTGCTGAAAGCAGCAGTTGGAGCTGTGGGAACTGAGAACAAATTCCAGTAGCCGAGTATGAATCACCTGCAGTTGGAAGTGAACCCTAGGGCAGGTTAGGCTATGGCTTCTGGGTATTGTCATAGGATCTGGGAAAAGGGAGAACAAGCATCTAAACTATCTCCCTGAGCAAATGAGGGGTTTGAGGTTAAAACCAACAAAGGGAGTTGATTTCAGAGCTGCAACCAGGATCTGGGCTTGAGGAGAACTTAGAACTTGTTTACAGGTGTGGGATATGAAAATAAAGAACCAGAGAACACAAGATGATATTTGAGAAGGAAAGACTTCTCAGGACCACGGCATCCGAGGTAGGAATAGAGAGAAGAGGGAGAGAAAGAAGGAAATTGGCTCTGAGGAGAGAGGACCACGATGGTGTTCTAGAAGCTGAAGAGCAAAATAGGGCAGGAATAAGGACAGGGAGAAGTTGGGGCCTGGAAAGAGTCTTCCAGATGCTGCTACAGGAACTAGGACTCCTTCCTGGGTGCTTATGGTCTCGTCTGGAAGTGGGAAAGAGTTGCTGCCATGCAGAGACCAGGCACAGGACTTAAAGCAGAAAGCACATGGGCAGCTTGGCTTTAGCTGACAATTATTTCTTCAGATTTTAGGGTTAAAAAGTGACTAAAAGTGATATTAGATTTTCTTAAATCTCTCAAGCTGAGAAGAAAAAACCAATTCCTAGAATATAACCCAAACTACTTTCAGTGGTATGGGGAATACCTTGGGAACATGTAATTTAATTTTTTACACACGTTTGGAAGTGTTGTGCGAGTATGTGTGTACGTACATGCTCACTTACAAATATATACATATATATGTATGGCTACAAATATATTTGTACGGCAAATT
Organism: Nycticebus coucang; assembly: GCF_027406575.1. Classification (NCBI taxonomy): domain Eukaryota; kingdom Metazoa; phylum Chordata; class Mammalia; order Primates; family Lorisidae; genus Nycticebus; species Nycticebus coucang. The sequence goes on along the minus strand of NC_069785.1, from coordinate 28,466,951 downwards.
AAAGCAGCTTTGATGATTATGAATAGGGAAGAACTGAAACTTAGAAAAGATCCTTGGAATTATAATTTACGTGTGAGAATGCGTTGGTGGTCAAGGTTATCTGCATCCAAAGGTTAGACTTTCTGAACATCAATTTGATGTTTCATGAAATAACATTTAACTCTAGTCCTAATACCCAGCCTGCTACCCAGATTCTCCAAACACTGTTGTCCAGCTGATCAACGAATGCTTTCCTTTTTTAAAAAATTCAGAATATTAGGCTGTGCACATGTTTGGTTTACATTCTTTGTTTTTGTACAGGTTGAGTCAAAGATATAAATATGCCCTTCGCCCAGTAGTGTGCACTCTACCTGCTAGGTGAGAATTTACCCTGATATGCCCTTCACCCTGATAGTGTGCACTTACACCCGATAGTTGTGAATTTACCCATCCACCCCCCAGCATGATTTTCACGGAGATTAACTTCCATATGTGCACTTAAGTGTTGATCAATTAGTTCCAATTTGGTATTGGATACACGTGTTAGTTTCTACATTCTTGTGATATATCACTTAGAAGAATTGTTCCCAGTCCTATCTAGATTGTCACAAAGGATACCAGATTGCCATTTATTATGGCTGAGTATTACTCTATGGTGTGCTTATACCACATTTTATTAATCTAGTCATGTATTGGTGGAAACTTAGGTTGTTTCCATGTCTTTGTTATTGTGAATTGTGCTGCTATAAATATCCAAATGCAGATGTCCTTTTTCTAAAATGACCTTTTTTCCTCTGGAGATTTACCCAGTAATAGGATTGCTGGATCAAATGGTAGGTCTACTTTAAGTTCTTTAAGGTATCTCCATACAATTTTCCTCAGAGGTTGTACTAGTTTGCAGTTCCACCAACTGTGTATAAGAGTTCCTTTCTTTCTGCATCCACACCAGCATCTTTTGTTTTGGGACTTTTTAATACCAGCCCTTCTCATTGGAATTAGGTGGTATGTCATTGTGGTTTTGATTTGCATTTCCTTAATGATAACAGACATTCAGCACTTTTTCATGAGTTTGTTGGCCATTAGTGTATCTTCATTTAAAAAGCTTCTGTCCATGTCTCTTGCCCACTTCATTCAATGCTTTCAACAGTCACTGAGGAGGTTGTTAAAATATCTGTTTATGATTCAGTAGGTTGAAAGCGGGGCCCAGGTAGTCTTGCTGATGTTGATCTGGGGATCAAACTTTGAGTAGTAATGAATTAGACCACTTTTGCTATGTAAGTTATGTTCATATAAAAGGTATACCCTACAGTATAAGTAGCCATAAAATAAAGATCAGCCCACATGCCCAATCATTAACCTGACTTGCAGCTCATTTCTTTTGAGTTTAAAAGGAAATCTGTGTTCATTAGGGAAATGTGACTGTGTGGGAAACGTGAAAATAGGTGGAAGTGGATTTCTAAGGAGCAGGAAAGCATGCTTAGTTTTCATTTTTCCCAATGGGAAAATTTCAGGGCAAATAGAATTTTGGTGGACTTGATGATTTTTGGAAACTCTAAAAGAGCTATTATAGTCATCAAGAAATTGAACTCTTTGTCCCACCTGCAAGGGGAAAAATGAGCACTTTCCTTGCCTTCCAAAGCATAACCACAGTTCTGAAGTATCTGAGAATATCTTTGTGTAAAAAATCATTTGAGTTTCCTAAGAGGCCTGTGCAGTATACCTCAGCACCCTGCCTCCAAGAATGTCAATATCCTTTGCAAAGCTTAGCTGAATCATCATCGTTACAGCCCATACAATAGGCATCTGGACATCTCACAGCATCTTCTTTTTAGTGCCTAAGGGGACTTTAAATTGGGGTATCGTGTGTCATGGCTAGGAGAGGGAGGTCAAATAAGGCTTTGTTAAAAGGGGACATTGGGTCCAGTATCTACCATGGGAGTCAGAAAAATAGTTTTCTATTCAACTTGACCAATGTTCTTCCTGGTTGACAAAGGAAGTGAAAAATTTTATATCATATTTTGCAAGCAAGACTCTTAGCCTCACGGTGTAGGCACTTCCAAACGAGTGGACCGGAGGCTTGTAGCTATTGTATACCCCTGCATGCTCTCACAGTAGTTCTTCATTTCCCCTGTTTTGTGTGTTCTGAGAACCTAATCTTAACTCCTTAGGTAACCTTGAAAGCCACTTAAGAGTGTAGTTTTCTTAAAGAATAAGATATTAATTCTAGATAATTATTTATTTGCCTAAATATGTTATACACTTGAATTTGGCCAATATTCCCCACAGGAAACAAAGAAAGGTTTTCTCTCCTTCAAATGCTAAAGGGCACCATGTTAAACTACCCAGAGGACAAGCTGCTTATGTGTTATCTCAACGTGTTTTGTCATCTCTGCTGACCTTGTGTATGTTTTCTGTCAATAGAAGGTACATTTTCAGATGTGAGAAAATTGTGTTTATAACTGCATTTTGAATTGAGAATGAATTCAAATACATTAATGAATGACATTGACGATCACCAACATTAAGGACATTTGGAATAGCTGGTCTCTAGTTCATGAATAATGAGCTATCTTGGTTTTAATAATTTACTTTAAAAACATCTTTCCTCTCTATTCTTTATCTGTGAAGTTGCAAGATCTTTCTACCTCACCTTAGATGATTACTAGTTGTGCTCCTAGAGGGCAGAAATAAGTTAATGAGCTCCAAGGGAGGGGACAAGGAAGCAAGAACAAAAACAGCATATTGCCTTCAAGACTATTAATGTCCCTTTGTGGAGGATAGCAACAGCTAATGTCGGGCAAGAGCAGTGGAGGAAGAAATTGCTGCAGGTTCAGGTGGGAGAGTGAGTCACCTTGAGGCCTGCACTGCTGATGAGGTTTGGAGAATAATCTTTCCATTAGGAGTCAGATCCTCCTTTGAGGATGGGGGTATTATTATTAATGTCCAGTACTTGAAATGTTTGATTTACTTCTTGTGTACTGAAAGGGAACAAAGCATTAAAATCCCACACATCACAGATTTGCAGTGAATTTCAGCAAATGCATCTATTCACAAAGACGTTAGGAGGTTTTAGAATTTGGGGATATTTCTTTTGCATGTGGGGGAATAAATCACAACAGAGAGATGGGAGTTACTTGAATGGATAGATAAGCAGACATAGGCAGGTCATGCAGGTCAGTATATAGGTAGGTGGGTAGATACGTGTCACTGCCTGTGGCTTCTAGTGGAAAAATATTATTCCCTTGTTTTATATTATGCCATTTTGTGAATTTTCTGTTTATGGGGACATTGTTAAAACTTAGAAATTATGATAGTTAAACAATTAGTCATTTCTGAAGTGCTCATATGTAACTACAGAAAGTGATTAATTAGTAGGTTTTATTAATAATAAAGTGTAATTTTCATGGGGCTCGATTTGGAATTGTGTGCCTACCGTAAATGTCAAGTTATTTAATGACAGGTTAGCTTGCTCTGACTTAAATTTGTATACTTTATTCTTGCTCACTTTTAAATACCTTTCCTTAATCCCTTATTTTTGGCTCATTTGATATGATTATCATTCCAATTTCTTGCCTCCTGAATAATAGATTCTAAATCATTCTCATTTGGTCTTTCATTCCTTATTAAAAATCCTGAAGCCTAACCGCTAATGATGCTATTGATGCATGCAGTGCCGCATTTAATCAGGGATGTTTTTCCCCATTATTGCACAATATCCCTCTTACTCTGTTGCTAAATTTTGTGTTTTTCTATTGAATTTTCTCTTGTTATTTAATTCAAGAAGTTGGGAGTAGATACTTATCAATAGTAAGTCACTGGAATGACCTTACACCTAGTAGGTACTTTCCCTTCTAATGGAAATGGTTTCACAAATGACACTTTGTCTGTTTTGAGGAGACTTATGCATATGGCTGTGTTACATCCCTCTATTTCAGTATTTAGTAATTTATTTTTGAAAAATAAAAAACTACTCATAGGAGGCAGATCATTTCAAACACAGGCTGCCCAGTGCTTTGGGGAGCTATAACAATTCTGAAAATTTACTGAATATATTTGTTTTCCCAAAGAGCTAATCATTTAAAATATGCCAAATCCCTGCAGAAAAGAAGGCTGCCGTTTGGCTTCAAATTAGTCAAAAGAGTATTGAATTTGATTATTGTACCAGGTGGCACAGTTGCACAATAGTTTAATGAAAACCTGTGGCCAATTGGGCAACTTAATTGTACTGGTGAAATTTGCAACTTGCTTGGAATTTTGATGCCTTAAAGTTATTTATTTTCATAATAAATCATTCCCAAACAGTGCTTTATAGAGCATAAAGGATGTTCATTAAATATTGGTATATGTGAAATTGGCATATGTTTAGTTAGCTGAAAAATACCCTGATCATCTATGAGGAAGTATAGAGCTCCAATACCAAATTTATCGATTCAACCTGCTTTCCCTTCTGTTTCAAAAGATTCCAGGGGTCCTCACACTTTTTAAACAGGGGGACAGTTCACTGTCCCTCAGACCATTGGAGGGCCAGATTATAGTTTTAAAAAAAAAAACAAAACTATGAACAAATTCCTATGCACACTGCACATATCTTATTTTGAAGTAAAAAAACAAAATGGGAACAAATACAATCACACTGCCTCATGTGGCCTGTGGTCCGTAGTTTGAGGACCCCTGACACAAATGCACGCTCAGGTCACAAGGAAGACCATACCACAGGGTGAATAAGGGAAGCAAAGTCTGTTCTATTACTGGAAAAATAAATCAACCAAGTCACATTTTCTAGTAATTACTAAAAAGGCATCATACTTTCTGATGAAGGAAATGAAAGAACTGACACCACTTTACACTTGCAAATGACAGATATAAAGAAGATATAAAAATGTAGGGGAGAGGCAAGATCATTTCTAGCCTACAGAACCTTTTCCCAAACCTTGCTGATACATTTGTAGCAGAACAAGGGCTAAAAGGGGGGAAATACTATTAAACAAATAAATACCACCTGTTAGGTGTAAATTCCTAGTCCAATGTGCCTCTCTCTTCAATGACTTACTAATAAAAAACAATAGAAAATTACATATTAGTCATGCAAAAATTGAGCGAGCATCTCTAAGAGCAAGACTTGCAGACAGCCAAGTTGATGATCATTACATGCGTAAAGGGTATGTGCAGTCCACAAGTCATCTCGTCCATGGGGAATGTAAACCGCTAGAAAGGCTCATGTTTATTTGCTATGTATAAAATTCTATCCAGGGAAGAATAACAGTGACTCAGGGCACTGGGTGGGAGTCCCCTGCAGGGCAGCTCATCTGGGTTTTCTTTGTCCACTAAAAATATCCATTAAGTTTCTCTACCATTCTATTTCTTGATTTCATTTGCACCAATCTACTGCTTCCTAATAGACTTCTCAAATTCTTAAATAGTGCTGTAAGTATAAAAAAGAGTTCTGATAAAAAATAAATAGATATTTGGGTGGTGCCTGTGGCTCAAAGGAGTAGGGCACCGGCCCCATGTACCAGAGGGGGTTCAAACCTGGCCCTGGCCAAAACAAAAAGTTATTAAAAATAAATAGATATTCTAATTTAAACTTCCAGCACTTAGAATATTGTTCTTCTTTCACGGCACTAATATTTTTTGTGACAACTGTGTGCCTGGCATTTTGTTACTGGTCACAGATTTAACAGTAAGCAACAACAAATGTGGGCACTGCTGGTTTCCTCGTGGCCAAGAGAGTTATTGTTCTCTCCTTCTCTATCCTGCTCCTGCGAACATTCCATCAGGAAATGCTACTTTACCATCACAACTTCTCTGCAGCTACCCTGGTCGGAGCCACTCTCATCTCACACATGGGTTTCAGGCATAGTTTCCTCACAGGTCTCCCTGTTTTCAGAGTTCCCCCCTTCCCGGATTTCAGTATTTCCCCTACATGGTCTAATCTCATCAGAGCAGCAAGAGTGATGCTTTCCCAACACAGGTCAGACTGAGTTAGCTCCCGACTGAATACCCTGCGATGGTTCCTGCTTTTCTGAGAGTAAATCCTGTGTCTCTGCCCTGCCCACCACTTCATCTCTTCCTCCTTTCTTCCTGCTCACTGTACTTCATGCAGTGGCCTCCCTGCCTGCCCGCAGACCACACGCACTCAAGTCTCAGGGCCCTGCAATTAGCTATTCTCCATGACTGGCCTTGACTTTCCCTGGAGATTGTTCTAAGTCTTTACCCAAATGACTTTGAGTAAACTTCTAGCACTAGCGAATGGAATTACAATCCATTCATTCACACTTCTTATCATGTTCTATTTTTTTTTAAATCTCTGTGGGTTTTTTTTTTTTTTACATATTATATAACATTCTTCTATGTTATTTATTTTCTTCCTTACTAGTTTATTAGCCTTTTGAAGGCAGAAGTTTTGCTCATGGACATATCTCATAACACGCTTGATATGGTAGATATCCAATAATTATTTTGAATATTTAATGAATGAGCCAGGTAAAAATAAACATATAAGTAAAAATTTTGATGTTCATAGATAACATATATTACTATTTGCTGGCATTGCTTTAAGTACTTTACATACAAATTTATATAAAATTATTTCAAAATCAATCCTATGAAATGGACACCATCACTGTCTCTGTTTTACGCATGAAGTAACTGAGACAGAGAGACTGGAGGCTGGCCCACGTCCTAGGCTAATGAGTGGTAGGGTTGCAGCTGGGTGCCCAAAGAGGTCATACTCTTCATCAGAATTCTCTACCACCTTCTTTTCCTGATGTGAGTGGTGTGAAGAAAAGACATTAGTAGCAGGAGAACTAGATCTAGTTGGGGGGTTCAGGAGAGGTTTTCAAATGAGATGACTTTGAGTTGCTATAAGAATGACAAGTGTCTTTTAACTGCTGACAAGAGGAGCCAGGCTTTCCATGTCAGCTCAGCTTTGGAGACCTGAGATGAGGAGAAATTTCCAACCTGAAGATTAGTGTGTGGCAAATTCAGCTAGTACCACCCAGCCTATAAGCTTCTTAAGGGTGGTGTTTTTGCTTTTCTATAAAGTGGTACCCAGAAAAAATGAAATTATCTTATGACATGGGTGGTTACTGATCAGCGTGTGTGACTGCACAAATTAGGAGTAATATTGCAGTAAAACCTCTGTAAATTGACCACCCAAGGAACTGTAACAAACTGGTCCCCATATGGAGGTGGCCAACATAAAAAACTCGGCCCACTGTACTGATATGTATATGCGGTGTATGTCTGGCCTATGAAAATTAAGTTAACTTAGAGAGGTGGTCAGTGTAGGGAAGGTGGTCAGCTATGGAGGCTTTACTGTATTTAACTTTTCAAATTATTGGACCACATTCACTTTGAAAAGGTAAAATTGAGGAAAGCTTTATGTATTCTGCTAAGTGGGCCGGGAGGGTGCTGCTAATGGGCTTGATTATGATCCCTTGTGACTGAGTGGGCTTCACTTGCAAGACAGGGACAACAGGAAGAGACTAATCGGTTCCTGGAGGTGGCTTTGACTGTGAATTGCTTTCCTTGAGGAAAGCCCCAGCTGTACTATTCTGAGAGTTAACAGCATGGGGTAGTGGGTAGACACTCATTTGTAGCTTCTGTGCTTAGCTACAAAGGGGGAAAGTAACTAGAGCATGCATATACCCAGAGTCTCCAGTGAGTGAGACATCTGGTTTCCCTTTCCCAGGACCTACCCCACTCCGGCTTCTCTCCATTTTCGTAGAACCCTCACAGGAATTCACTGAGGTCCTAACACATTCTCCTAAAGGCAGAAGACGAGAAACACAGAGGGTTTCTAAGAACTGTGTTACAACTTCCATTTCTAAATATCCCATCTCCAAGCTACTTCAGATGTCAGTTGAGTTATTCAATACTAATATGGCCAAGTACCATAGGCAGAAGGTTTATTTACTCTTTATAGCATCTCACACAAAACAGTTGATGAGGTCCATTTTGGGGCATCCTCCTCAACAAAAATGAACTTGAAATATAAGGAATAAAATGGGTATCAGTTTTTTAGCTTTTTTTATTAGTCTCTTCATATAAAATTATTAGTGAAAACTCTTATTTTATATCTATTTTTACAATAAATTATATATTTAGGAAAATACTATATATACCAATTTGTGGTAATATTTAGAGAGTCATGTTTTACAAATGGGTGATTATTATTTGGGTAGTAAGATCAAGAGTTTAAACTTAATTTGTATCACAAGTCTTAATTCTGTCTGTCATCCTAAGGAATTCTCTTCTCCACCAGAAAAGTCCATTTACTGTCTCTTGAAATATGACTTGTACTTTCTAAACTTATATCAATTTCCTGCCTAGAAAGCCCTTTCTTCCCATCTCTGCCACTTAAAATTCCAATTCTGAAGCCCTCTTATCAAAGCCATAGTAAGTGAGAATCTCATGTATTTTCTGTGTAGATTGTAACATTGATCAAATCCTTCCCACATTTATTCATTCAAGAAATACTTCTTTTAATGCCACTTTTCAAATTGGGATAGGTTTAGAGACAGCAGTGAAGAAAATGGAGTTGGTCTTGTACTTATGAAATGTATAAATAGTTAACTATGCACAGAAATGTATGAAGAGAAATTGTGGTAAGAACTATACTGGAAAACTAGGCTGTTCATGAAAAAGAATAACATTCAATAAAATAATTTAGATAAGGAGGTAAAAGAAGACTTTTTTGAATAAATGGCATTTTAACTGAGATCTGATGAATAAGTAAGAGTGATTAAGGACAGAAGGAAAGGGAAGAATTTTTAGGCAAAAAGAATTGAATTTGAAAGTCTGAGTTGAGAAAAGTCTTAGTCCATTTCAGGAATTGAAAGAAAGTCCACGTGTCTTGTTTTTTAGTCATGTATGTACCTTTCTTCTCCATTTCAGATGCATGGGGACTTGTTCTTTATTTATTTGTAGTCCATAATGATAAGCATTGTATTTTATATGTAATAGATTTTCAAAATATTGTGCTAGAGGACTTGTGCTTCCAGTAACTGGAGTTAGCTGATATTAATATTATACTCCTTTGTAAGTAAGTATAAAAACTGGAAAAAACATATCAGACAATTGCTTTCGGGAATTAGAAACAGACAAAGCAGCCCTATCATTCTTGAGTTAAGAAAAATTCATGAAGTATTTTTCATATTACCCCAAAATTTCTGCCAGAGGCAATTGCTGAAACTTTCCATAGGGAAATAGATCCAAAATATAGAACAGAGCCTTTCTGAACTAAGGAGATAGAGATTTGAGTTTGAGGCAGCTGACACTGGAAGGGCAGTATATGAAAAATCAGGTTTCTGTAGAGGGCTAGCACCCCAGAAGTTTGTATCAGGGTTAAGGTGCAGATGGATTGGCATTAAGTCTAAAATGCCTAGCAGAGCGTGGCTTCCAGGGGTCTGAGAACAGGGCAGAGATGCTAAAGGTTGCACAGGGCTAAAAGATGCCATAATTCTGGTCCAGTTAGAGGGGAGAGACCTTATTGAGCAACCAGGCATTCAATTAAGATCCCAGAAGCACCAGGCCCTATGGGGATAACAATACCCTAGACTTAATGAGAAAACTGAAACCATCCCACATTCAGAAGCACAAAATGAAGCCCGATAGGATTAAGAGATCTACCAAAAAATTAACTGTCTGATAAAATAAAGGATTAAAATGAAGACAACATAAATCAGACTCTCTACCAGATAACATACAATAAAAAAATATTAGGCAGGAAATGCTATCCACAATAAAGAAAAAAAATTTAATAAAAATAGGTGCTGAGAGTCACAGATATTAAAAGCAGAAGATGTGGATTTTAAAACATCTGATTTTAAGGCCAGGCGTGGTGGCTCCCACCTGTAATCATAGCACTCTGGGAGGCTGAGATGGGTGCGTTGCTTGAGCTCACGGGTTAGACCAGCCTGAGCAAGAGTAAAACTCCATCTCTAAAAAATACTTGGGAGGCTGAGGCAAGAGGATTCTTTAAGCCCAAGAGTTTGAGTTGCTGTGAGCTATGACATCACAGCACTCTATCCAGGGTGATAAAGTGAGACTCTGTCTCAAACAAACAAACAAAAAACCCAGCTGATATAAGCACATTCAAGAATTTAAAATATGAACAAATTTCAGTAAAGAAATAGAAAATATAAAAAAATGGAAATTTTAAAGTTGAAAAATAAAATATGTGAAATAAAAAAGAACCTCTGAATGGATTAGAAAAAAGATTAGATGCTATAGAAGAGTCACTAATATCCAAGTAAAAGGGAGAGAAAAATGAATACTTAAAATATTAACAGAACTTCAATGATTGTGAGGCAATATAGGGCAAGCATAAGTATAGAATCCCAGAAAAAGAGATGACCAAGAATGTATAAGAAAAAAAAAAATTGAACAAACAACTGAAAATTCCCTAAATTTGTTAGAAAATAATACTACACAGATCTAAGAAGTTCAATTAACGTCAAGAGGCATAAACCAAACAAACAACCTGTAAGTTCATCATAGTCAGTTAAAAAGAAATGTTATGAGCAACTCTGTGCCGATAAATTTGACAAATTAGATATATGAATAAAATCTTAGAACAGAAACTCTGCAAAACTGATATAAAAATAAATGAAAACCTGAACAGGTCCCTGCCTATTAAATAAATCTAACTCATAAATAATTACTTTCCTATAAAGAAAACTTAAGGTCCAGATAGCTTCACTGATAAATTCAATCAGATATTTAATTATGATTAATAAATTTTACACAAAGTATTTTAGAGAGACAAATGTGGCGGTATTTTCTATGTTTTTCATGAGGCGTGAGGCCAGTGTAACAATAACATGAGTATAAATAAGGGCATAAATAAAACATAAAATTACATACCAATATTTTATGAACATAATTGAAAAAATTGTTAAATAAATATTACCGAATGGAATCTAGAATTATATTTTAAAAATATATACTAATCTAATGAGTTTAAACCAGGATTGTAAGGTGGTGACAAAGTTTTTAAAAATAATCACATTGATAGGATAAAGAATAAAATTATATAATTATCTTATTGAAGCAAAAAAAAGCATTGGGTAACAAAATTAACTCATTTATGACTAAATTTCACTAAACGAGGCATAGGAAAATATTTCATCAATTTATGACTGACATTTGTGAAAAATATCCAACTAACGTTATACTTAAAACATATGATACTTTTTCCTTCATCTCAATAGCAAGTTTTACCCATAATATCTATTTAACATTGTTCTAAAACTCCCACAGTAAGCAATAAGGCAAGGAAAAAGAACTAAATAATATAAAGATTGGAACAAAATAAATATGTCTTTGTATTTATAGATGACATGATTACATGATTATGTACAGAAAATCCTATGACACCTGATAGATTAGCAACAAATAATTGGAAAATAGCATTAGTAGGCTATTTAAAAACACCAAAACCCACACCACATTTTAAATACTTAGTAATAAATTTAAAAAAAGACAACATTTAATTTCTTTACAATAAACAACTGCAAAGCTTTGTTGAGACATTTTTAAAAGACCTAAGAGAGATGCCATGCTTCAAGCATTGTTAAACTCAGTATCTTTTAGATCAGCGGTTCTCAACCTGTGGGTCGTGACCCCTTTTTAACAATGAAAATACACTGCGGCATTAGGAAGGTTGAAGACCACTAGTTTAGATTCTCACTCTCTCCAAATCACTCAATCCAGTGAGAGTGAGTGTTTATTGCAGTTTCAGTAAAGCTTTTTTTTTTTTAGGAGACAGTCTCACTCTGTTACCCCTAGGCAAAGTGCTGTGGTGCCATAGTTGACAGCAACCTCAAACTCTTGGGTTCAAGTGATCCTCTTGCCTCAGCTGCCTGATTAGCTGGGATTATAGGAGCCTGCCACTACATCCAGCTCTTTTTTAGAGATGGAGTCTTGCTCTTTGCTCAGACTGGTCTTGAACTCATGAGCTCAAACCATGCCCGGCTTGCAGTAAAATTTTAACACAGGCATTGAGAAACTGATTCTAAAACTTAAAAGTGAAAGATCTAGAAAAGCAAAGAAATTCTCAAAAAAGGAAGGAAACTTGGGGCCATCACATTACCTAATTTCATAATTTACTATTAAGTAACAATAATTGAGATGCTGTGATGTCCAAATAAGAATAGGCAAATAGGTCAAAGAAAATAGAGCATGCAGAAGAAATAAGTATGTACACATATGATCAAATGGTGCTAATGCAATTCAACGGAAAAGAAAGTCTCTCAACAAGTAGCCTTCCAACAATTAGACAAAGTAAGGAGAACAGTAAACTTTGTTCTCTACCTCACATCATAAACAAAAACTAGAAGCTAAAACTATAAACTTGTGATGACCTTGGACACACCTGGATAATCCAGGTTTAACTCCTTATTTTATGATCAGTGAATTAGCAACGTTAATTCTACTGGCTACCTGAATTCCCCTTTGCCATATAATTAGTATCCGGAAATGAGATGTGGACATCTTTGAAAGGCCAGTTATTTATCTAGAAAAAAAAGAAAACTTCCTCATTAGTATGGTGGTGAGCAGAAAAAATAAAAAAAAAGAAATGAAATCTTATGTTTGTCGAAAACTTATGTTTGTGTTATACTTGCGCAAGTTTGTTTAAAATACTTTATTCATCATAGCCTAAAGCTAGAAATAATTCTAATGTTTATCATTAGGTGAATAGAGAAGCAAGTTGGAATAAATTACTAAAATGGGAAACTTCTCGGAAATAAAAGAAGATAATAACTTATACATTAAACAATCCCCAAAGCATTACATTAAGCAAAAGAAGCAGGGCACAAAAGAATAAATACTAGGTAAGTCCATTTTTATGGCATTCGAGAACAGCAAAACTAATCAATGGTTATAGAAAGAAAAAATACTGGTGATTTTAAGATACAAGATTGAAAAGGAGCATGAGGGAAATTTCTGAGATAGGTGATGGAAACATTTTGTATTTTGGTTGAGGTTGTGGTAACCTGGAAAGACAGTGTGTATTTAATATGTATGTGTGTGTGTGTGTGTGTGTGTGTGTGTGTGTGTATTTATCGGTTTTTATAAGGCCTGTGCATTTCACCATGTATAAATTTTACTTAATAAAACAAATTTTAAAACATATTGAAGTAACAAATGCAAAATCCACCTACATTTCTTTAATTAAACAAAACAAAACAAACAAACAAGAAACAAATAGTCCTGGCCAAAGCATTACTGTTACTTGGTGCTGTGAACTCACAAGTTCAATTTTCAAAATATACCTTTCAAATTCAAATTGAATGTCTATGTAAACATTTGCAACCAATTCGAACATGAAGATTCTACCTTTTCATCTTGCTAGAGATGCTTTAAAATATAAATTAGATATTAATTTTTGAAAGGTTGGGGGGGAAATAATAAAAGCATTATGAAATGTTCCCCCATGCAACCACAAGGTCACATTTCTGTGTATAGAATGAAGTCAGAGACCTTACTAATCATCCCCTAAATTTGAAAGTTCTTCAAAGATGTCAATGATGCCAAATCCTCTGAAGCCACCTTGCAGTTAGTGCCCAGTGGTGATCTGGAATAATGGGTCTTTTATGTAGATATCAGCCTCTGCGATCAGGCTTGAGTCCTTGTGGGGCTAGGGCAGAACACGATCTGAATGATAGAAGTAGTGTTCTCACCCTTCTCAACATCCAGAGCTTTGACCTTAGAAGAAGCTCAGATGTCTGGGCTTTCTCTTCCCTTGTGACTTTTTATCTTGCGTTGCCTCCTCCGCAGTTTGTGAACATAGACTTTTAACTGGCCCAGCCCCTAATCCCTGGATACACCATCTGTCACATGTTTTAATTGAAAATGAACACAGTATAACTCACCTGATTGGAACCACTGTTATACACAGGAGATGAGAGAAAGATTGCTAGATGTCTTAGTCCCCTTTGTGCTTCTGTAACAGAATACCTGAAAACAAAACCATAGCTTTATGTCATAGTTCTGGAGACTGGGAAGTTTAAGGCCAACAGATCAGGGCCTTTTCTATGGCATCATCTCATGGTAGAAGATGGAAGGGCAAGAGCGCCTGACCTCTATCCCACTTTAATCCATTCACAAGGGATCACGATCTATCAGCCCTTAAAGTCCCCACCTCTTGACAATGATACTTTGGCAACTGAGTTCCCAGCACATTCAAACCACAGCACTGGAACATCAAGAAAGCCAATTGTAATAAGATGAATTAATCTGTAGAGCATCTTCTAAAGCACAGATGATTGATAAACATATATTGTTATTTTTGTGTAATTTGCCCAGAGATCTTGGGACTCATTTTCTTTCTAGCTACATTTCCTTAGTCAAGATAGGGGAAAAAGAATATTCCAGAAGTGGGGTATCTCTGGGATAAGCTGCCTTGGCTAATTTACTGACTAGTCCGTGAGATTAAGGTGCTGGTTAGTCAGCATTGAAGTACCCCAAAGTAGAATCATGCAAGACATAGATGCTTTAGGTGAAATGAGAAGTGTTAGAAAAAACAGTTTTCACAGAATTCAAGAGCAAGAGTCATGCGTGCAAGACGACGAAGCAGAACAGGTAAAAATGCTATGAACTATCACACACGTATCTCCGGCATTTACCAATAGCTGGGCTGCTCGTGCAGGATCAAAGCTGAGCTGCAGGGCTTCACAGTGTGGGAACACAGAGAAAGTTGCAGGATTGAAGAGTCAACATAAGAATATTGAAATATCTGGGAATGAAGATAAGGAAGAAAAACTGTAGCAAGAGCGGCCGCTTGCAGTGTGTATTGATAATCACCACCTTGCCGTATCCCGGAAAGGCTGGTAGCAATGAAGTATTGGCACATGTTTGGCAGGACGCTTTATGTATTTTTTAGGACATTTACTTTACCTCTTTACCAATCTCAGGCAGGTATAACTGACCTTCAAAACTTTGTTCAGGTTACTTTTCGCCGAGAAGTCTTTTATGGCTGGAACTCCAGCAAGTTTGTTAGCTTGTTTTTTTATTCCCTTAAACTTCTGCTCTTACTGAGTGTATATCATGTGGCAGACACTATATCCAAACCTCCTAGACCAGGAGAATCTCCACCTCTGAACATGACTTAGCTACCTAGAAATCTGCAGTGTGGAGAAGGGACAGGTAACAGAAATGAGAAATCATCATGGAGCGAAAGGAATATGCTATGCAGGCAGCGTGCAAGACACACCAGGGGGAGGGGCACGCAGTGCAGAAGGAACTCAGGTGGGAAAGTGACAGACTGTCGCAGAAGGGTTCAGAGCACTGAGTTGGAGTCAAAATTAGGAATCGCTAAGTCACCAGGGACATTTGCTTATAGCTTACATAAGCCTAGTATTTTGTGACTCATAAACCTTTCCATGGTTAATACAGTCATAAACCTCCTTAAATTTTTAAGACATGATTTCATCAATTTTAAATTGTACCATCTGGTAGGATTCCAATGACGAAGAGGCTGGAGGAGAACCAGAATACCACTTTTATGTAGATTTCCAAGTACAGACAGGATGGTGAATGGCTGCAGATAGAAAATGTCAGCCATACCCCCAAGGAATGAAAGGCACAGAATTCCCTTTTTTTCTCCTATAGCTTAGTAAGTTCACTACAGGGTATGAAAAAGAGATCAGCTTTATCCATTTTACTGAGGGGTGGTGGGGTGGGGTGGAAGACAGTAAAGAGATTCAAGGATAGAGACCAAACAGAGAGAGAGAGAGAATATGAATGAGAATGAATATGTACCAGCACGCGAGAGACTGTGCTTTGACTGTTTGGTGGTTTGGGCACAGTGACCAACTGGTGACATAGGATAGGAGGGGGCTTTAGCTTTTCTTTCAGAATTTCTATCAGCCACATCTTTATATCCCCCCATTTTTTTTTATTTAGACAAAGGATTTCTTATTGAAATGATATCATTTGCAGCTTCAAGATCCATAACCGCCTCTTTCAACTGGATTGCCCCTTAATGCCTTCTTAAACAGTTTCTGGATTCGCTCCAAGGATATAGAAAGATGGAAAGAGTATTTCTCCCACTCTCAGAGTTTAAAAATGTTGAAAAATAAGCTGCAAATTCATGGCTATTTTTTTCTTTTTCAAATCCATTGGCTAAAGAGGCATGGGGCACTCCATTGGCCCCCAATCCAAGGAGACAGAGGCCCGTTAGGTAATGATGAGATGTGAACATTTGTTTGCCTGGAATAGATGCTGTCGGGCACCAGTGAGAAGAGTTCAGTTGGATTTGATGGCAGTGGGGAGGAGGGCCCTGTGCACCAGCAGGAGAGTCGAAAGCCCATGGGACTTGCAGAAATGCAGTACCCTCTTGAAGGCTCTTTCTTTTCAAATCTCACTATTCTTCTACAGAAAAAATAAGGAAGAGGTCTCAGAAAGTCTTGTTGTGGTGAAGACCTGGGGAAGAGGGTCAGTGGCTTGTGGAGGAGGGGCACAAAACTCCACATGAATGATAAACTTTAAATTTGTGGAATGATGGTCAAGGATAAACATTTTCATCCTTAAGGAAAGCACAGGTGGAAATTTATTGAATCTGGGGGAGGCAATAGAGGAAAACATTTTTACCCCTTTGGAGGGGCAAGAATACATAGTGGCGAAGAAGAACTGAAAAATGGCCACATCCTTGGGAGTCAGGGACTTGTTCAAGAATGAAAATTAATCAGAGCAAAAGAGGGCATTCTTTTTTTTTTTAATTTTTTTTTTTTTTTTTTATTGTTGGGGATTCATTGAGGGTACAATAAGGCAGGTTACACTGACTGCAATTGTTAGGCAAAGTCCCTCTTGCAATCATGTCTTGCCCGCATAAAGTGTGACACACACCAAAGCCCTACCCCCCTCCCTCCGTCCCTAAAAGAGGGCATTCTTCATTCTACCAGCCATAAAGTCCCCATCCACCAACAAGCCATTAAGCTTCCAGCAACAAGTAATAGCCAAATTCTCAGAGACCTACAAGAGACCTCTCTGGGGAAGTTCACAGGGAAGACCTAAAGCTGAGGGTGGAGCAGTATTGCTTTATCAGACGGGCTCTCCAGCCCCCAAACACAATCACTACAGTGATGCTCTGAAGGTAACCGTAACAACAGAATACCTTTACTTCCAGACATAAAAACTATTTTCCTCGTTCTCCAGTGTTCTACTTAAGATATCTGGCTTTCCACAAATGGATAGAAATAGTATACAGAAAACCAGTAAAGATATGGAAGATACGAAGAAGGGCAGGAGAATTGCCTAAGCCCAGGAGTTGGAGGTTGCTGTGAGCTGTGTGAGGCCACGGCACTC
This sequence comes from Nycticebus coucang, assembly GCF_027406575.1. Taxonomy (NCBI): domain Eukaryota; kingdom Metazoa; phylum Chordata; class Mammalia; order Primates; family Lorisidae; genus Nycticebus; species Nycticebus coucang. The sequence goes on along the minus strand of NC_069785.1, from coordinate 28,449,659 downwards.
TACCAAGGGCCATAAAGTGAGACCCTGTCTCTACAAAAAAAAAAAAAAAAAAAAAAATTAAATCTAATTCACATTTATAAAACTCTCCATCTGACAACAGCAAAATGCTTTTTTCTTTATAAGAACCCATGAAATATGCTTTAAGATTGAACATATCCTGGGTCATGAACCAAGCTATAAAAAGCTTAAAATAATAGAAATCATGCAAAATGTATAGTTAGGCTGTAATAAAATTGAACTAGAAATATAAATAACAAAAGTAGCTGGAAAATATTAAATGTTTGCAAGATAAACAACATACTCCTAACTGTTCCATGGAGAAGGATCAAATCGGCTGACTAGCCATAGGTTGTATGTGCCTTCTCCACAGAAAGGAGCTAGAATAGTAAGTGCATCTTCACATTTTGAACAAGTCATTTAGAGGAGAATGCTAAGATTCACCAAGCAAGTGACAAGCACCACTAAAAATATTCTCAATATTTACACATTATTAACTAAAACTGAGAAATCTTGGCTTGTAGCACAGTGGTTATGGCACCAGCCACATACACCGAGGCTGGTGGGTTTGAACTTGGCCAGGGTCAATTAAACAACAATGCCAACTGCAACAAAAAAATAGCCAGGCATTGTGGCAGGTGCCTGTAGTCCCAGCTACTGAGGCAAGAGAATCGCGTAAGCCCAAGAGTTGGAGGTTGCTGTGAACTGTGATGCCACAGCACTCTACTGAGGGCAGCATAATGAGACTCGGTCTCAAAAAAAAAAAAAAGAAGAGGAAGAAAATTAAAATATACAAGAGCAAAACTGAAGAAAAAATCTCATTATCTCAATAGACACAGAATGAGCATTCACTGTCCCTCAGACTGTTGGAGGGCTGGAGTACAGTTTAAAAAAAAAAAAAAAACTATGAACAAATTCCTATGCACATTGCACGTATCTTATTTTGAAGTGAAAAAACAAAACAGGAACAAATACAATCACACGGCCTCATGTGGCTCATGGGCCACAGTTTGAGGACCCCTGCTCTATATTCTTTGGTCAGTCTCTTTTAACAAATCAGTTTAGTAAAACACCCAGGTCTCATTTTATGAGCTGGCATTGCAGACAAGGTTGGAATCTAATACAGGTGGACCACAGTTTTTTTCTTTTTTTTCTTTTTTAACTATTTCTTTCTGATTTCTCACTTTACTAAAAGCAAATTAAAGAAGAACTAATTTGATTGTCAAAATAAAGTGTACTTTCAGTAAAAAAAAAAAAAAAAAAAAAGAATGAGCATTTGGTAAAATTCCCCATCAATTCATGATTAAAAATTCTCAGAAAATTAGAAATAGAAGAAAATTTTCTTAATATGTGGGAGGAAACCTACAAATAAATCTTCAATTAGGATCATACTGAATGTTAAAAAACCTAATGCTTTACTCCTAAGGTTGGAAACAAGAAAGGATATATTACTTTCTCCAGACTGCCACTCAGCATCGTACTGAAAGTTCTAGCCAAACAATACTATAAGAAAAGGGGAGGGAAAGGGAAGGAAGAATGGAGAGAAAAAATAATCTAAAATGCTGTTTTTACAGCTAAATGCTATTTACATATAACAAGATTGACTCTAGAAAATCCCACAGAATTTACATATTCCCTCCAACTTGTGAATTAAGAAGATTGCAAGGAAAAAACTCAATATACAAAAATGTTATTTCTATACATTAACAAGAAATAATTGACATTCAAAATTTAAAAATCATTTAAATAACATCCCCATAACATTTAGCATTCATAGTTAAATGAAATACTTAACTATAAATCTAACAACATATATGTAGGATTTGTATATTGAAAAATAAAATATACTGATGAAAGAATATTTTTAAAAGACCCAATAAGTTGACAGGTATGTTATGTTCATGGCTTATAAGGCTCAGTAGTATAAATATATTCTTTCAAATTTGATCTACATTTTCAATGCAATCTTATTCAAAATCAAAGCAGCCTTTTAAAAAAATAGATACTGACAAACTCATTCTGAAATGTTTATGAAAAAGAAAATGAACTGGGATAGCCAAAGTAATTAAAAAAAAAAAAAACAATTTGGAAGACTCCCATTGCCTGATATCATAGAGCTACAATATGATATTGTTGAGGGGATAGGCTCACAGATCAATGAAACAGAATAAAGTCCAGGAATAGGTTCACACAAGTATAGTCAATTGAATTTTAACAAAAGTACAAGTGCAGTTTAATAGAGAAAGGATGATCTCTTCAAAAAGTTATGATGAAAAAATTGGACATTCATGTGCAAAAATATAAACATCAATCTATATGGAAATCAACTTAAAATGAATTATAGACCTAAATTTAACGTGTGACATTATCACACTTCAATAAAAAAATGCAGAAGAAAATCTTGGGTGAGAGGGTTTGGGATACGAAATGAAAGGAATAATCAACAAAACAAAAAGTTGGCAAATTCCACTTTATCAAAATGAAACTATATTGTACTAAGAAAAGACACAGTTAAGAGAATGAAAACATGAAGTGTGGCTAGGAAAAGCTATTTGCAAATTATAAATCTGACAAAGATCTCATTTCCAGAATATATAAAGAACTCTCAAAATTAGAGAAAGGAAACAAACAAGCAAAAAAAAAAGAAAGAAAGAAAGAAAGAAAAACTCCATTTACATGCCCAAAAGATCTGAACTAACATTTCACTAAAGAAGATATACAGATGGTTAATAAGGACATAAAATATGTGTCATTAAGAAAATGTGAATTAAATGCGAATTAAAACTCAACAGGAAACAATTATGCATCTATTAATGTGACTACCACAATAATGATAAGTTTCTAAAAGGCAATAATAAGTGCTGGTGAAACTATCGAGCCCTTGGTACTCCTGTACCCTGCCAGTAGGAATGAAAATGTTGCCGCTTAAGAAAACAGTTTAGTAGTTTCTTATAAACTTACAAAGATGTACATTATATGACTCTGCAATTGCACTCCTAAAAGTAATGAAAAGTAATTTTCTTTCCTTTTTAATTTGTAGAAATTATGTTTCTTTTTCTTCTTTTGGATTAAATGAGGGTACATATGATTAGGTTACACTGTTTGCATCTGCAAGGGAAAGTTCAAGTTTTCATATGGTTATTTTTATATGGGTGTCTAATATCATCCACATAAGTGGAAACAACTGAGATATCCTTCATCTACCTGGGGAGTATAGGAACAAGCTGTAGTACATTCCTACTAGTACCTAGTACCTATACTACTCAGCCATTAGAAAGAATGCTTTCTTCCTACAACCATATATGGAGTAGTCTTAAATGCACTTTATTAGGTGAAAGAAGCCAGACCTCAAAGGCTACAGACTTCATGAATTCATCGCTATAGTGCTTTGGAAAAGGCAGATCTCCAGTAACCAAAGACAAATCAATGTGTTTGGAAAGTGGATGATGGAGCTCACAAGTGGAGGGGAATGTGTAAGAATTTGTATGGAGACGGATCCATTCTGTGTGGAACTGTGATAGAGTACGCGTGACTCCATGCATTTGTCAAATCCCGTAGACATGTACTCCATCCACAAAGAGTAATTTTTATTATATGCAAATTAAAAAAAATCAACCGGGATAAGAAGGAAAAGATTAAATGCAGACTATGACAAATGAAACTAACTATATTACTCATATAAATGAATAAAGAGGGAGGGGAATAAATCAACTCATGTAAGTAATGTGGGGGAAAAGTAATTTGCCTAGATACTATAAGGCTAAGGACAGAAATAATTTTATACTGCCGTTATACTATAGTTGGTAAATTTGTTTTTCCTGGGAGTATGGTCTATCAATTCGGAAATCATATATATAGTAGACTTGAACAAATAAGTAAACACGCTTATTTATGAGCTAGGTTCCTCAGTCTAGGAAAAAAAAGTTACAAACAAGGAAAGAGGAGAGGCCTGAATGAATCCTGTGGTTCTGGATTGCAGTTAGAAGTATCAGGATGAATTTATGATGGCTGAAATTGGTACAACTTGAGCAAGAAAATTCATAATCATAGTACTGGATTATAACTCCAAGAATAATATAAGTACCCACGAGCCCATACTGATACAAACAGAAAGCTGATGAAATAAATGGAGAAGGAATTCCACAGTAACCATTGCTTTAAGCAAGATCCACCAACTGCTGCTACAATTAGGAAGTGAAAATTTATAAAGAAACAGGATAATTAGATGTCTCCCCAGATATTTTTTAATTATAAAGCTCACCCCCTCCGCCATATCTTTTAATTGCAAATGGAAAAACAGTGGCATTATGGTGAATAAACCTGACAGACCCCACTTTATCTAAGTGATCAAAGTTAATATCACCAGTAATAGGTATTGACATTATCCACCCTCTGAGAGGGGCTCACCACCTTTGTGTCAGCCTTGGCAATACTCGGCTGAGAAACCTCAATTTAATCACGAGAAAACATCAGACAATCCCACATTGAAGGTCACTCTATAAAAGTGTCAAGGTCATGAATAGACCAGAAAAGACTAATGAACTGTCACAGATTAGAGGCGATCAAGGAGACATGACAACTCAATTCACCTGTGGGATCCTAGATTGGATCCTGAGACAGAAAAAGAACATATATGGAAAAATTGGTGAAATCCAAATGCAGCCTAGTTTAATTAAAGGTAGCATACCAATGTTAATTTTTTAGCTTTGATAATTGTTCTATGGTTAGGGAAAGGTGAGTAAGATGGGAAAAGGCAGCTCTGGCACTTTCTGTTCTTCAGTGCTTTGCAAGTTTTCAAGTCTAAAATGGTACCTAAATAAAAAAAAGCTTTAAAAATGATGAAAAACTCTCTATACTTTAATTCTAGAGATGCCATTAAAATATATATAACAACATAAAAGAATACAAAACTTTTTATGATCTCATTTAGCACTCTCAGTTTTGTATCTTATTTCTATAATTTCCACTTTTTAAAATGATGAGATAAAAGAAAAGCTTTTCAACTAAGGTTTATAAGCTCTCCTTTTCAAATAACAGATTGTGGATGTGGAGAGTTTTTATTCCCCATAAATGAAAAGCCAAATTAGATATAATCAGCACCAGATTTTATCTTTTAACTTTAATTTTGAAAGTACTAGAGGCATCTTTCTATGCTGAGTAGAATTTTGAACAGATAAACGTAACTTGGGGAACTGGATCTCTCAACAATCACATTGAGGCAAATATGAAGCTATTACTTTTTTTTATAATTCTCATCAACTTGGATTTCAACATTGGCATTCCTTATTTCTCTTTTATCTTTGTTCATCCCAGATATAAATTAAATAATATATAGTTAGGTATAAAAACTGCATGTAACTATAAAAATTATCATGATGGCACCACCATTAAGCTAAATGAAAGATTAAATAAATCATCAACAACTTGTTTCATTTGACCTTTACTGATCACTATAAATTCTCATTTCATGAACATTCAGAGGTCTTTTAATTATTCCAACTTAAATAACACATATTTTTCCATTGTTTAATCTAAAAAATAAATATAAATTAAAACAGATGACATTGCTGACGTTTACCTCTCCTAGAATAGTATTAAATCTACAGATGTTCACAAATCATTGTTTGAAAAACCCTGGCTGGGTAAATAGGCAGAAAATCAGCGATTTGGAACTCCTAGCTTGTTTACTCAAAATAGGATACAAAAAACAAAAACAAAAAAGGGAAGAAAAAAGAGAGAAAAAGAAAGGCAATTTTGTATCATTTAGGATAGTTTTAGCTGCAGATAACAAGAGATAAGGTGGCTCCAGAGTTTTTTAATTATTCCACTTAGTTAAAACCTTAAAAACCCAGATTCTTTAAGCATTTCTGTTGCCACATTTTCTTAAAACGTTTCCAGACATAACAACATCCAGAGAAAAATGTCTCAGTCACCTTTAAAAGTTAAGAAATCTTTTCAGAAGTTTCTCCCCATTCAGTTGACATCCTTTCATGTCTCATTGGCCAGAATTGTGTCACTTTTCCATCCCTAAACTAATTACTGGCTGTACACCAATATACTAATCTAGGATTGACTCCTGAATTGAGAATACAGTCACTTTCCCTGAAAGCTGGGTACTTAGATAAAGCTAGTTTGTGTTGACAAGGAAGATTGGGTTAATGCGTATTGAGTGGGCAGCCTACTGTGACTACTAAAAGGGTCCTGCGGAAGGAATTTGAGTTTATAAAATTGCCTAGGGAAAGGGAGTGCATAAGTAATATAAGAAAAGCAAAATTTAGTGTTGTAAGAGGTATGAGAGAAATATACCCAAGATTCTACGCATGTAGCCCAACTGGAAAGATAGGGCATTTATTTCACTGGAGATAGCCGTGTTGAAAAGTGTCACGTGGAGTGGATGGGGCTGGAGGGGTGGGGGTCTGGGGCAGTAAGGACAGAGGAGGTTTGAAAGGATCTCCTATTTTGAGGAGTTCGTGCACTTTCCTAGAATGGACTAAAAGCAGCTGAAGGATTTTAAACATATAAGGGACATTATGAGATTTGCTTTGAAGGGAAATTGCATGGTGCGGCAAGGACAGGCTGCTCCCCCCACCCTCTGACATTTTATGCTCTTTATTATCTGATCTCATTTAGCACTTAACATTCACGTTCTGATATGAGCTACTTTTCATGTGTGAGAGAAACAGAATCTTATCTCCTCAACTACATTATACATTCTAAGGCAGAAATGAATGGCTGTTTACTCCAGTCATCTGCTTCTCAATTCATAGTAGAGTGACTAGCAGCAAGAAAGGGCTCACTTTCTCACTTTGTTGTCCTTTGTTAACTACTTCGTTTTCATTCTGTCTGCAAAGCTGTGCTAACCGTAACTCTGGACAGCAACGAAATACTCTGGGAAAGGGTGGGAGCTGGACTCAGGCAGACTAGGGTTGGTATCTGTGCTTCCTAATTAGTAAAACAGATCATCATCCCTTTGTTCCAGAGTTTTAAGAATTAAATGCATTTCATGTAAAGAAAATATCTACATGTTAGAGACTGAATACAAATTTATCTTGCTTACTTCGTAGGCGGTTTTTCTGTCCTTAATTGGAATATAACCTCAACGACAAGGACTTTGCGCATGTGGCTCACTGTGGTATTCAAGGGCAAAGAGCAGAGACTGGTACATAATAACACTCAATAAAATGTTTGAATTAATAAATCAAGGAAAGGCTGCAGAAATGAGTCTCTATGCAGCATTTAAAGATAATAACATACTGAAATGAGCCTTGGGCAAATAGACAACCGTTTTAGGCTTTTAATGTGGTAAGCCTAGATAAAATAAAATTATAAAGGATTTTTTTCTTTTTTTTGAGACAAAGTCTCGCTCTGTTGCCCTATATAGAGTGCCTTGGCATCATTGTAGCTCACAACAAACTCAAACTCTTGGGCTCAAGAGATCTTGCCTCAGCCTCTCAAGTAGCTGGGACTATAGGCACATAACATCAAAACCAGCTCGTTTTTTCTATTTTTAGTAGGATCGGGGCCTCGCTTTTGCTTGGGCTGATCTTGAGCTCCTGAGCTTAAGCACTCCACCTGCCTTGGCCTCCCAGAGTGCTGGGATTACAGGTGTGAGCCACCATACCCGGCCCTGTAAGGATATTTTGTTTTCAGTTATGTAAGCACAACATAGGTACCTGTATTATTTCCTAACTGCTTCTGAATATTTTCTTGACTAATTTTCCTTTCTTTACTCTCATAAATTCTATGCATCTCCTTCACCCAATTTCTGCAGCGACCTTCAAGACCAAAGTCACTTTGGTCTTAGAGTCTACACAGAACTGTAGGAAATTAGAAGAGTTCCACAGAGTAGAGCAGGGTTTCTCAGCCCTGGGTACACACGAGAATCACCTGGTGACATTTTAAAATGGCCATGCTCTACTTAATAACAGAATCTCTGGGGCAGAGCTCTCATTATGAAATGTACGTGGTTTTCATGAGTGTCCAGGGGAGAACCTGAGAATAGTGTTTACTAAAGCTTTTGGTCCATCTGTAATTTTAGGTATACCCCAATATATCTCTCTTGATAAAAAGAGATGCATAAGGTGTATTTTTACTTTCTATTATTTTCCTTTTTTGCCTAAAGTATACAGCTCAATTATTTTCCAAACTAAACAAGCCCATGTACCAGCAGCCAGATCATAAACACATTATGGGCACCCTAGAAATAAACTTGTACCCTGTTCAATAAATCTCTTTCGAGTCACTTTTCCCTCTCAGCAGTAGACACCAACTTGACATTAACCAGCATGATTTTTTTTTTTATTTTTTGCAAATGAAATCATACAGTTCATGTTATTTTGATTCTGGCTTGGGATGCCTTTTTAAGGAGGAAAGGGTGTAGTCTAAGACACGTGGCTTAATAATCTTTTTGAAATCTAATGAAACCCAGAAAGAAATGTTAAAATGTTCATTTGGGAGACACTATAGGGAAGAATGGTTTAAAGCAGGTGCCCTGAAATTGAATGAATTTGGATTTATATCTGTGCTGTTCTACTTGTAAGAGTCGTGACCCTGAACAATTCATATTTACCTGTCTGTGTCTCAGCTTATTCATCTGTAAAATATGGTTAACAGTAGTGCTACATCACAAGATTGCATGGGGTTTATATAAGGCATTATTTTTTTTTTATTAAATCATAACTGTGTACATTGATGCATTGATGGTGTTCAGTGTACTGGTTTGATATACAATGTGACATGCTTACACCAAACTGATTAACACATCCATCACCTCGCTTACTTATCTGTGGTGGTGAAACAGTTATACTCTTTTCTTAATAGTTTTGAAATGTATCCTTGCATTATGCACATCAGGTGAGGTCCTCCACAAATACCCTCCCTCATTATGTGTATTTGGCCTTATGCTGGGGTATAGAGGAAGCATTATTAACTGTTAACATTATTTGTGATTACTTAATAAAGTTTAAGTGGAGGTCATTAATGTTACATTTTCAAAAGGGAATATAATCTTAGAAAACAGAGGCTGGTGCACACCTAGAAGTTAGACAGGCATTTGATACAATTTCTCATTGGAGGCAAAAACAGGAAAATTGGTCTTAATGACATTTTTTCTAAAAACATACTATTAGATTCCAAATCATGCACTATGTCAAAATCACCACAGTGTTTATTCTATAACAGATAAAAATATCCTGGCTCTTGTCCCACCATAATCCAAATGAATTAGAATCACTCCAGGTGTCCTGCAGGAGTCCACACTTTGAACAAGCTCTCTGGAAAATTCGGATTTGCTTCTAAAGTTTAGCCGTTTAACTTCACTATATAGTTCTACAGGGCCAGTGCTCCATTTAGGAAGTTATTACAGCTTTAAAGATTAATTTAGTGCCTGGTATGCAATACTTGCTCAATAAATATTTGTTAAACTATGAAAGCGATCTCCTGAGCTCTTAATGCATACCACTTCTGTGTTCAGCAGTTTCATCAGCAATTTGAAAGATGATGTTAAAGCCACCTTTAACAAATTTACCAATGTCAGAAAGGAGGGGGTGTACAAAGACAAATATAAGGGGATACACTTCGGTTTTGTAAAATATAAAAATGTAGTCACTGAATAATTCGCATTTTAGGTAAAATGGCACTAAGGGTTTAGTTGACTACACAATCAACAAAATAAATGTTAACTTCAGATGCATTAATAAAGGTGGCATAGCTATTTGTCTATTCTAGGGGTCAGTCAACAACAGGGCTAAATCTGGCCCAATTCTCATTTTTATAAATAGAATTTTATTGGAACGCAGCCACCTTTATCCACTTATGTATCAACTATGGCTGCTTTAGCACTACAACAGTTAAACTGAGTATTTGTTACTAAGATCACATAGTGTAAAATATTTTCTATCTGACCATTTATACAAGAAGCTTATCAATCCCTAGTCTACTCCAAGTCTCATTCTCTACATCCTTCTAAATAATAGAAGCTCCCACTATTATTAGGGCATATGGATACTTAAAGACTGCATTTCTTGGTCTCTTTTCTATCAGGCATTTCACATGATTATATTCTGGCCAAGGAGATATGTATGAAACTGTTCTATTTCAGCTTCCTGAAAACACCCTTCAGTTGGCTGGAAATTAGCCCTGATGGCTGGAGCTGAAGCAGCCATCTTGGTCCATGCAGAAGAAGGCATGGGTTTGGCAGCCTGGACCTCTCAGAGGACTAAATCCTTGATGATTTTGTCTAACTACCATATTAGTCCCTCATTCCCAACCTTCAGATACTTTTTATGTAAAAGACAAAAAAATTGGATGTTTAGGCTATTGCTCATTTGGGTGTTCTGTTATGTACCTCTGGAGCTATTCTAACTAATACAGGTGTGTAATGTCCAGATCTTAGAACTGACTCTAGTTCAAGTCAAGTACATAGCTAGTTCAAGTACATACGAAGTCTTTTTTGCCTTCAGATACTAGAGAACTCTTCATCCCTGAATGTTTTAAGCATATACTGAAAACAAGCATATACTGAAAGCAAGCAGTCAGACAAGTGATGCAGAGTTCCCCGAATTGGATGGAGGTTAAACTATATGACCTCCAACATTCTAAGCTGGGTATTCCTGGATCACATTTTTCTTTATTAATGGAAAGTGTTAAATGAGTTCTTAGTTCAAGCACTTAAAATGATTAAAGTAACCAGCCAGAAAGCCAACCTGCCAATGCCAAAATGGGAAGTGCAGAGGGAGTAAAATATCAGCACAATTTTCACTTTCTTTTCTCAGCAAGGCAATGATTTGGATGGTACATTAGGCTCTCTTTGAGGAAAGCAGTGACACTATATCAGATGACAAAAGTCGGAGTAAGTCCGAGATACTCATTTTCATCATTACTCCATTTTGCAGTCCCTTTCTGCATAAAATGTTTTATTGTATTTTATTTTTCTGTAGAACTGTAGTTAAATTAAGCCCAGCATGAACAAAGATAATCTATAAATAATGTTGTGTATTCTCTATTAAGTAAACATCAAGAAATAGGAAATTCTTTGACTAGTAAAAGGTAGCAGGGATTGTGTGACTCTATCACAAACACACATTCTTTTCTTTGGTTGTAGCCTCTTTATTTCTATTTTCACAGAATTTTTTATCAATGTAATTTCCTCACTGACCCTGCAATAACCTAGTGGGACAAGCTAGCTTTTTCTATTATTTGTTCTCATGGAATCATATATTTATCTTTCAGAGTAGTGATTGCAAATATAATTAATTAATTTGTTCTTAGATCCCCTCCCAGTAGACTGTAAGCTCCTCAAGAGCTGTGCTCATGTTTGCCTTAAAGTTTTTCTTTTTTGTTTTCTTTTCTCTCTCTCTCTCTTTTTTTTTAATGAAACAGAATCTCACTATGTCACCCTCAGTAGAGTGCTATGGTGTCACACCTCACAGCAACCTCCAATTCTTGGGCTTACGCGATTCTCTTGCCTCAGCCTCCCGAGTAGCTGGGGCTACAGGTGCCCGCCACAATGCCTGGCTTTTTTGTTGCAGTTGTCATTTTTGTTTTAGCTGGCCTTGGCCAGGTTCGAACCCATCACATGCACCTTTGGTGTATGTGGCCAGCTTACTTTGTCACCCTTAGTAGAGTGCATGGCATCACAGCTCACAGCAGCCTCTAACTCTTGGGCTCAAGATCCTCTTGCCTCAGCCTCCCAAGTAGCTGGGACTACAGGCACCTGCCACAACTGGCTAGTTTCTTCTTTTTAGTAGAGACAGGTTCTCATTCTTGCTCAGCCTGGTCTTAAACTCCTGAGCTCAAACAATCTTCCTGCCTTGGCCTCCCATAGTGCTAGGATTGGAGGCGTCAGCCACCACACCTGGCTTACCACCCTCTCGTTTATCACACACTACATCTATGTTATGGATCTTGTGGTCCAGCTTCTGGTTTAACTTTAAATAACCTAAGGCAGAATTATTTCCTTAGTAGCAGGAAAATAGTGACGTTAACTAAAAGCAATAGCCATGTTAACAAAGTAAATTTTCTAGTTGCAAAAAAATTGTCACTTTATTTGGCTAGTAAACATCTCTGAACCCTGCTTTTTTTACATTAGGGGAATTCCCCAGTGAATGGTTCTGTTTTTCAGTGTTGAAGCTCACAGTGCAGACGATCACTTTTCCATTCTCTCAGGAAGCTTGGGATGGATTACTAACCTGGATTGTAGTGATTTGATTAATAAACTTCTGACTTTGTATTAGGAACTAACGGCAGCTTTTGTTGCTTGTGTTGAGAGCACAAATATAAAAATTGACACCAGAAGTGGACTATTCCATAGCAGAGGGGACTGATAAGAGAGAAAGAGTGAAGACTATCCAGGGACTCAAAACCACGAATTCCTTCTTACTAAGGCCCACCAAGGTCCATTTTGCAATAGCACCAACAAACCAAACCTAACTCTTGGGGTCAGCCAGATGCTCATGTCAGCTTGATTGCATATAGCACATTGAACCATGAAAGGGATTTTAATTTGTCCTTATTGTAACAGATAACTGTTATTGGTTTGAACTTCCTTTCCCTGCCTATCACACTTCCTCCAATAACCATTCATGAAATTGCTAAATGCTCCATCCCACACAATGCTATCCAAAATAGCATTGTTTGTTACTTAGACTTATGCCTAAAACATGGTTAAAGTAATAAAATAATTATCATAGATTTCTAGATTAACCACATACTGCTTCATCCAGAAACAACTGATTGCATAAAACAGTTGGATGTCTCAGTAAAGTGTATTTTACACTATTAGCTGCAGACGACTCATGAGACTGAGGTATCATCTTACAAAGTGATGATATATACTCTGAACCAAAGCCTACATATTTGTTTCTAAAGTCAATATATAGAGGTCTCAAAGCCAATGGGTGATAATATAGTGATTTCTTCTTAGCCTGAGTATCTTTAAAAGATACTGTGATTAAAGCATGTGTGTACGTTATTTATTTGCTAATTGAAGTTTGGAATGGAAGGAATGAACTGGAATGAATGAGGCAAAGCCTGTACCAATGTGTATTTCCAAGTTAGCCATCAATGTGGGCAAATTGTACTTAGACTTGTGGTACCTTCTAAGAGGCCTTACAAAATATGCTTTAGAAAGTTTCTTTGGCGAAATGGCTTCTATCCTCATTGGACAAAGGTGTCTCATGAGTTTTAATTCCTCATTCTTCTGGGTTGCACACTAAGGAGTACTGAATAAGTCCCTGCTCTATCTGGCCCATTGCATCAGAGAAGGTCTGGTACAAGAAATGAGAGGGGCGTGATGCAGGCTCAAGGTGAAACATTCCGGATTGTACCTGCACAAAGCCCACTGCAGGCTGCATGGAACTGGTCCCCACTGCAAGGGCTGAGAAGACTTGAAAGGCACACGGGAGTATTTGATAGAGTTAGTATGTTTTATTCATGTAACAACCTAGATTCTCAAAGGTATTTTTTGATGATGACTCTGGGCTTTGATGACTTAGAAATCTTTAATAATAAGGAGAGAATGCTTCCACTAGAGGACACAACAAAATGTCTTATCTAAATTGGCATTGCTGTCATGGATTTTAGAAAAATTAGTGTAAATTCTTATTCCTGTGCTTTTCTGGTTCTTTCCCTTCCATCTATTCAGACATATTATAAGTGGTGTGTTAGTGATGGATAACATTGCGATTTCATCCACAGGTTATACATTATTGACAGTGGACTGCGACAGAAGAAGAGGAAATAAGATTGGCCAGAGTCCCGGCCATGTGCTCAATAACACAACTAAAGAAAATATGGGCCGTCATCTGCTGTTAGATCAGACTGTATGTTTGAATTGCAAAAGATAAGTGCATTATATTAGGCAGAATTTTTTTTCTTTCATATTTGTGAATTAGAAAAAGAATGTATCTTGGCATTTGTCACACAAATGAGAGGATTGTATGTACGCATGAAGTTCTCATTACCACGCCTGTGGATTCCTCTTTCTGTGTTTGGGGAATTTTCTGCCATGGGAATCCTTTGGAAGGCAGAGCCCTTCCTCAGTGTACTGAATAAAGATGCCCTGAGCTGGCTTTCACAGCCCCCATCTAGGATATGGGTTGCTTATCTTGATTCTGCCAGTGATATTTACCCTGTTTCCCCCAAAATAAGACATCCTCCAAAAATAAGACCTATTTACAGGAAAGATAAGATGTCCCCTGAAAATAAGACCTAGCACATCTTTGGGAGCACACCTTAAAATATTTGGGGAAACAGGATATTTGCTTTGAATACAGAATGGGGAACTAAGATTCTTTTCAGTCGGCCACAACTGAAATGCCCTATTGTTATACACATTTTCATAATGTTGGGGAAAAAAGACAAGTTCTACTCAAAATGACTGAAATCTATATGAAGATGTATGTGTATATGCGTATATGTGTGTGTGTATGTGTGAATATGTATGTGTAGGAGGGAGACAAGATGGCGGACTGAAGCCAGCTTTCAACAAAGGCTCCCGTCCAGAAGGAGAGTTAAGGGACAGGAATTTAGTAAGTATCCTGGTGGACTTGAGCCTCACCAAGAGAGAAGGCTGAAGAACGCACATCAACACCGCTGAGGCAAGTTGTGATCACAAGGACGCAAACAAAAGGTACAAAATCCACCACCAAGCGGACGGGAGTCCCCCTCCCCCATGAGACCGGCTCTGGAGCCCCACAATTTAACAAGCGGGCAGAAATTAAAGGCTCTCCCACTACACTCCACGGGAGAGACCTTCTAAAAACTGGACCTACCTCCCCTACTGGGGTGCCGTGGCGTTCTCCTGCCGGACATAGGGCTGAATAAAACTTTGGGAATCCTTTGCCGGCAACCCTGAATCCCCGGCGCTCCCCTCCCGCCCACTGAGGTCTGGAGGCCTGTCCCCCAGGACTTCGGATCCTTGGGTGATTTCTCAAGGGGAGTGGACAGTCCCCGAGTTGCGACTGGTAGCATTGACTCTGAGGCCCGCGAGTAAGGAGAGGGCACCGGGCTGAGGGGGAGTCACGCCTCGCGGCACTTCCCTGCGGTGCAGTGCACCAACTCTCCCCGGGCATACGGGGCCCAAGACTGAATAAGACTCTGGCCTCCCCGCTGAGAGCTGAGAACCTCTACTCTCACTCGGGGTCTGAGGGCCTATCCCCCAGGAGTTCGGCTCCTTGGGTGATTTCTCGAGGGGAGTGCACAGTGCCTGAGCTGCGTCAGGTCAGCGCTGACTCTGGGATACGTGAGCGAGGAGAGGGCACTCCGCTGAGGGGAAATCAAGCCTTGGCGGCACTTCCCTGCGGTGCAGTGCAGGAGCCCTCCCCGGGCACAAGACTGAATAAGACTCTGGCCTCCCCGCTGAGAGCTGAGAGCCCCTACTCTCACTCGGGGTCTGAGGGCCTATCCCCCAGGAGTTCGGCTCCTTGGGTGATTTCTCAAGGGGAGTGCACAGTGCCTGAGCTGCGTCAGGTCAGCGCTGACTCTGGGATACGTGAGCGAGGAGAGGGCACTCTGCTGAGGGGAAATCAAGCCTTGGCGGCACTTCCCTGCGGTGCAGTGCAGGAGCTCTCCCCGGGCACAAGACTGAATAAGACTCTGGCCTCCCCGCTGAGAGCTGAGAGCCCCTACTCTCACTCGGGGTCTGAGGGCCTATCCCCCAGGAGTTCGGCTCCTTGGGTGATTTCTCAAGGGGAGTGCACAGTGCCTGAGCTGCGTCAGGTCAGCGCTGACTCTGGGATACGTGAGCGAGGAGAGGGCACTCTGCTGAGGGGAAATCAAGCCTTGGCGGCACTTCCCTGCGGTGCAGTGCAGGAGCCCTCCCCGGGCACAAGACTGAATAAGACTCTGGCCTCCCCGCTGAGAGCTGAGAGCCCCTACTCTCACTCGGGGTCTGAGGGCCTATCCCTCCGGAGTTCGGCTCCTTGGGTGATTTCTCGAGGGGAGTGCACAGTGCCTGAGCTGCGTCAGGTCAGCGCTGACTCTGGGACACGTGAGCAAGGAGAGGGCACTCCGCTGAGGGGAAATCAAGCCTTGGTGGCACTTCCCTGCGGTGCAGTGCAGGAGCCCTCCCCGGACCGTAGTATTGCGTGAAACTGAATGAAACTCTAGCTTCCCCCCGCCCCACTCCCAATCCGGGTCTGGGGGCCCATCCCCCAAGAGTTCTGATTCTTGGGGGATCTCTTAAGGGGTGTGGACCCAGCACAAACTGCAGCCGCTCAGTGCTGACTCTGGTGCGCGGGACAGAGGAGAAAAGGGTCGCCTGAGTGCCCACACCAGAGCAGCAGTTCCCTGGAGGTAGATCAACAGCCGTTTTTTCTTTAACGGCAGAACGCTCACTTCTGGATATTCTGAGGCCACACCCCCTGTCTCCCTGGGCAACCAGAGGAGGCCACCGGTGTCACAGCTCACAAACCCAGAAGCCTCCAGGGCGGGGCCGACCCAGAGAGGTGTTCAGACGCAATTCTCCAGCAGCAAAGACGTTTGAACTCAAAACAGCCCGTCTCCTGTAGGCGATGACAGGAACAGAGACAGAACCTCACAAAGTTGTCTGTTCTGTTCTGTTCTGTTAGCAGCATCCATCAGGGACGGGGCTAAGCCTGAGTGAACACCTCCTTCCCAACACCTGCATCAAACACTCAAAGATGTCAGGCCCCATCTCCTCCTGCTAGATAGCGGCAGTCTGCGGGGGCCTGGCAGACTTCCTCGCGATTCAGGCAGGTGCAAACCCCTGGAGTGTCTGTTCACTGCAGGCAACTGGGTTAGCCATCTGCAGAGATACCAGTGACTGGGTCCGACGGAGGGGCAAAGTGGGGAAGGAGACGTCAACCTTCCCAGACTGCTCTGTTTGCGGGGTGGCTCCTCCTGACTCCACGCTGCACTGGGGTGAGCTGTCTCAGAGGAGTCACCAGGCCCCTGTGATCCAGTTCCCAGAGACCTCTTGAACCCTTCCACCTGAGACAAGTGCCGATTGAGACAGTTGATTCGGACCTTTTGAACTGGGCTAATAGACTGAGGACTTTTCAGGTGGTGCCCTGGGTGTGCGATTGTAGGAAGGTTTGATTCTCCTTTTCCAACTGGGGCCAGAGGTGGGCAGGCGGGGTGACTTAATTGCTGATTTTTTCACACAGCTGAGACTTCAAGCCAGAGTAGAAGTTGCAATAGGATCGAACAGAAACCAGCTGAAAACAAGACAGAACCACTTTGCTCCACCACACCAGACAGGGCCCCAGTTTCTCAGGCCACAACACTGTACGGGCCCTCGATAAAACCCCAGGGGAAAAACCAAAGGGAGTAAACCATGGGGCGGAATCAGCGGAAAAACTCTGGTAACATGAATAACCAGAATAGATCAACCCCCCCAAGAAAAGATACGGCAGATGTGATTGAAGATCCCATTCATAAACAACTGGCTGAGATGTCAGAAGTCGAATTCAGAATTTGGTTTGCAGACAAGATTAATAAAATGGAATTAGGAATTCGAGGAGAAATTCAAAAGTTGTCTCAAGAATTTAACGAATTTAAAGACAAAACCACCAAAGACTTAGACACACTGAAACAAGAACTTACAGCCCTCAAAGATATGAAAAATACAGTAGAATCCCTCAGTAACAGAATGGAGCAAGCAGAAGAAAGGATTTCTGACATTGAAGATAAAGTCTTCGAACGCTCCCAATCTCTCAAAGAGGAAGAGAAATGGAGAGCAAAAACGGATCACTCACTCAGAGAGCTCTCAGATAATTCGAAAAAACATAACATAAGGGTTATAGGAATTTCGGAGGCTGATGATGTGGCAGCCAAGGGCACAGAGGCCCTTCTACATGAAATTATGAAAGAAAATTTTCCAGACATGCCTAGAGAATCTGAAATTCAGATAGCAGACAGCTTCAGAACCCCAGCACGATTCAACCCCAAAAAGCCATCTCCCAGACATATCATAATTAGCTTCACTAAAGTTAACATGAAAGAGAAGATTCTCAAAGCAGCCCGGCGAAAGAAAACTATAACGTACAAAGGTAAGAATATTAGAATAACTGCAGATCTCTCTGCTGAAACTTTTCAAGCAAGAAGAGGCTGGTCATCAACTTTTAATCTCCTAAAGCAAAAAAACTTTCAACCCAGGATCTTGTATCCAGCTAAACTGAGTTTCATCTATGATGGAGAAATTAAATACTTCAATGACATTCATATGTTGAAAAAATTTGCCATAAGTAAACCAGCTCTTCAGGATGTTCTCAGACCTATCCTCCACAATGACCAACCCAATCCTATACCACAAAAGTAAACTCACTCAGAAACTTCGGATCAAACTCCAACTTCCACACTGGCGAAAGGATTAAAAATGTCCACTGGACCTTTGAAAAACTCGATACCCAAAATTCCACCAGACTTATCCTTACTCTCCATCAATGTGAATGGCTTAAACTGTCCTCTAAAGAGGCATAGGTTAGCTGACTGGATACAAAAACTTAAGCCAGATATTTGTTGCATACAAGAGTCACATCTCAACTTAAAAGACAAATACAGACTCAGGGTGAAAGGATGGTCATCCATATTTCAGGCAAATGGTAATCAGAAAAAAGCAGGTGTTGCAATTTTATTTGCAGATACAGTAGGCTTTAAACCATCAAAAGTAAGGAAGGACAAGAATGGTCACTTCATATTTGTTAAGGGTAATACTCAATATGACGAGATCTCAATTATTAATATCTATGCACCCAACCAGAATGCACCTCAATTTATAAGAGAAACTCTAACAGACATGAGTAACTTGATTTCCTCCAGCTCCATAATCGTTGGAGATTTCAACACTCCCTTGGCAGTGTTGGATCGATCCTCCAGAAAGAAGCTGAGCAAAGAAATCTTAGATTTAAACCTAACCATCCAGTATTTAGATTTAGCAGACATCTACAGAACATTTCATCCCAACAAAACTGAATACACATACTTCTCATCAGCCCACGGAACTTACTCCAAAATTGATCACATTTTAGGTCACAAGTCTAACCTCAGTAAATTTAAAGGAATAGAAATTATTCCATGCATCTTCTCGGACCATCATGGAATAAAACTTGAATTGAGTAACAACAGGAATCTGCATACCCATACAAAAACGTGGAAGTTAAATAACCTTATGCTGAATGATAGCTGGGTCAGAGATGAGATTAAGAAAGAAATCACCAATTTTTTGGAACAAAATGACAATGAAGACACAAGCTATCAGAACCTCTGGGACACTGCAAAGGCAGTTCTAAGAGGAAAATTTATAGCACTGCAAGCCTTCCTCAAGAGAACGGAAAGAGAGGAAGTTAACAACTTAATGGGACATCTCACGCAACTGGAAAAGGAAGAACATTCCAACCCCAAACCCAGTAGAAGAAAAGAAATAACCAAAATTAGAGCAGAATTAAATGAAATTGAAAACAAAAGAATAATACAACAGATCAATAAATCAAAAAGCTGGTTTTTTGAAAAGGTCAATAAAATAGATAAACCTCTGGCCAACCTAATCAGGAAAAAAAGAGTAAAATCTCTAATATCATCAATCAGAAACAACAAAGACAAAATAACCACAGACTCATCAGAAATCCAAAAAATCCTTAATGAATATTACAAGAAACTTTATTCTCAGAAATATGAAAATATGAAGGAAATAGACCGATACTTGGAAGCACGCCACCTTCCAAGACTTAACCAGAATCAAGTGGAAATGTTGAACAGACCCATAACAAGTTCAGAAATAGCATCAACTATACAAAACCTCCCTAAAAAGAAAAGCCCGGGACCAGATGGTTTCACGTCAGAATTCTACCAAACCTTTAAAGAGGAATTAGTACCTATATTACTCAACCTGTTCCAAAATGTAGAAAAAGAAGGAAGACTACCCAACACGTTCTACGAAGCAAATATCACCCTGATCCCCAAACCAGGAAAAGACCCAACAAGAAAAGAAAATTATAGACCAATATCACTAATGAATATAGATGCAAAAATATTCAACAAGATCCTAACAAACAGAATCCAGCAACACATCAAACAAATTATACATCATGACCAAGTTGGTTTTATCCCAGGGTCTCAAGGCTGGTTCAATATACGTAAATCTATAAATGTAATTCAGCACATAAACAAATTAAAAAACAAAGACCATATGATTCTCTCAATTGATGCAGAAAAAGCTTTTGATAATATCCAGCATCCCTTCATGATCAGAACACTCAAGAAAATTGGTCTAGAAGGGACTTTTCTTAAACTGATAGAGGCTATCTACAGCAAACCCACAGCCAATATCATATTGAATGGAGTTAAATTGGAATCATTTCCACTCAGATCAGGAACCAGACAAGGCTGCCCATTGTCTCCATTGCTTTTCAACATTGTAATGGAAGTTTTAGCCACTGCAATTAGGGAAGAAAAGGCGATCAAGGGTATCCATATAGGGTCAGAAGAGATCAAACTCTCGCTCTTCGCAGATGATATGATTGTGTATCTGGAAAACACTAGGGACTCTACTACAAAACTCCTAGAAGTGATCAAGGAATACAGCAGCGTCTCAGGTTACAAAATCAACATTCATAAATCGGTAGCCTTTATATACACCAACAACAGTCAAATTGAAAAAGCAGTTAAGGACTCTATCCCATTCACAGTAGTGCCAAAGAAGATGAAATATTTGGGAATTTACCTAACAAAAGACGTGAAAGATCTCTATAAAGAGAACTATGAAACTCTAAGAAAAGAAATAGCTGAAAATGTTAACAAATGGAAAAACATACCATGCTCATGGCTAGGAAGAATCAACATTATCAAAATGTCCATACTACCCAAAGCAATATATACTTTCAATGCACTCCCTATTAAAGCTCCACTGTCATATTTTAAAGATCTTGAAAAAACATTACTTCGTTTTATATGGAATCAGAAAAAACCTCGAATAGCCAAGACATTACTCAGAAATAAAAACAAAACAGGAGGAATCACACTACCAGACCTCAGACTTTACTACAAATCGATAGTGATCAAAACAGCATGGTATTGGCACAAAAACAGAGAAGTAGATATCTGGAATAGAATAGAGAACCAAGAGATGAATCCAGCTACTTACCGCTATTTGATTTTTGACAAGCCAATTAAAAACATTCAGTGGGGAAAAGATTCCCTATTTAACAAATGGTGCTGGGTGAACTGGCTGGCAACCTGCAGAAGACTGAAATTAGACCCACACCTTTCACCATTAACTAAGATAGACTCTCATTGGATTAAAGATTTAAACTTAAGACATGAAACTCTAAAAATACTAGAGGAGAATGCAGGGAAAACCCTTGAAGAAATTGGTCTGGGTGAGTATTTCATGAGGAGAACCCCCCGGGCAATTGAAGCAGCTTCAAAAATACACTACTGGGACTTGATCAAACTAAAAAGCTTCTGCACAGCTAAGAACACAGTAAGCAGAGCAAGCAGACAGCCCTCAGAATGGGAGAAAATATTTGCAGGGTATAACTCTGACAAAGGTTTAATAACCAGAATCCACAGAGAACTCAAACGCATCAGCAAGAAAAAAACAAGGGATCCCATCGCAGGCTGGGCAAGGGATTTGAAGAGAAACTTCTCTGAAGAAGACAGGCGCATGGCCTTCAGACATATGAAAAAATGCTCATCATCTTTAATCATCAGAGAAATGCAAATCAAAACTACTTTGAGATATCATCTAACTCCAATGAGACTAGCCTATATCACAAAATCTCAAGACCAGAGATGTTGGCGTGGATGCGGAGAAAAGGGAACACTTCTGCACTGCTGGTGGGAATGCAAATTAATACATTCCTTTTGGAGGGATATATGGAGAACACTCAGAGATCTAAAAATAGATCTGCCATTCAATCCTGTAATTCCTCTGCTGGGCATATACCCAGAAGACCAAAAATCACAACATAACAAAGATATTTGTACCAGAATGTTTATTGCAGCCCAATTCATAATTGCTAAGTCATGGAAAAAGCCGAAGTGCCCATCGATCCACGAATGGATTAATAAATTGTGGTATATGTATACCATGGAATACTATGCAGCCTTAAAGAAAGATGGAGACTTTACCTCTTTCATGTTTACATGGATGGAGCTGGAACATATTCTTCTTAGTAAAGTATCCCAAGAATGGAAGAAAAAATATCCAATGTACACAGCCCTACTATGAAACTAATTTGGGACTCTCACATGAAAGCTATAACCCAACTACAACTTAACAATAGGGGGAAGTGGGAAAGGGGGGGGTGGGTAGAGGGAGGGGAATCTGTGGGATCACACCTGTGGTGCATATTACAGGGGTATTTGCGAAACTTGGTAAATGTAGAATATAAATGTTTTGGCACAGTAACTGAGATAACGCCGGAAAGGCTATGTTAACCACTGGGATAAAAATGTGTCAAATGGTTTATGAAGTGAGTGTATGATGCCCCATAATCATATCATTGTATACACTTATGATTTAATAAAAAAAAAAAAAAAAAAAAAAAGAATATGGCAACATGGAGATCTGTGGAAATTAAATACCTGATCTTTTACAAATGTAAAAAAAAAAAAAAAAAAAAAAAAAAAAAAAAAGAATATGTATGTGTATATATGTATATGAATATATATGTGTATGTGTGAATATGTATGTGTGTATATGTATGTGTATATATGTATATGAATATATATGTGTATGTGTATGTGTATATGTGTGTATATGTATGTGAATATGTATGTGTATATATGTATATGAATATATATGTGTATGTGTGTATATGTATGTGTGTATAGTATGTGTGTATGTCTACGTATGTGTAGATGTAGATATATGTGCATATACATATAAAACTTTAGTTATGATTATTCATTGCTGATTATTTATTGCTGATTACCCTCTTACTAAGCAGTATTCTGTCTTATTTACCATTATTCTTTAGTTGGGGCTATTTGAAAAGGTAGCTAGCCAGTTCAGCATGTAGAATTGAAGAATAAATTAGGCCTTAGGAAAAAATCATGAACAATTTTAGAGCGAGGTCTCAATCAGGTTATTCCCATGAAGCAATAACGTGCTTATAAATTTAAAAGAAGGATGAGTACATAAAGAAATTGTGATGTGTGTGTACACATCCCCCCCACTCCAGGTGTCCCTGCATATATATGGATGAAATTGGAGGTCATTATGTTAAGTGAATGTTAAGTGAAATAAGCCAGGCCCGGAAAGACAAATCTTGCATCTTCTTGCTCACGTGTGGGAGCTGAAAATACCGATCTCATGGAGCCAGAGGGTAGAATGATAGTTACCAAAAACTGGGAAGGAGATTTTGGAGGGTGGCAATGAAGACAGGATGGTTAATGAGTACACACAGTTAGATAGAAGAAACAAGTATTATTGTACAATAGCAGAATAGCATGACTAGAGTTAAAAGCAATGTATTATATGTTTCAAAATAGCTGCAAGAGAGGACTTGAAATATTCCCAGCACGTAGAAATGACAAATGCCTGAGGTGAGAGATATCCTGAATACCCTGACTTGATCATTACACACATCCTATGCATGTAACAAACTATCACATGTATCCATAAGAATCCAATTGCCCATCATACAGACAAAATAAAGACAGGAAAGTCAGAGGACAGAGTTCTATCTTTCTTTTTTAACAGAACAGCTTATAATATCACTACTTGGACTTTTAAAGTTTTATGTACAACTAAATTTATAAAAGCTTAATAATAATTCTTATTATAATTATCTTTTTAGATACCCTTTTGTGGAAAGTAAGAGGGCAAGAATGTCTTTGGAGGAAAAGGGAAGTTCAAAGGGAATCACACAGAAGTCATCTGGATACTTTCAACAGAAATAAAGACCAGAATATTACTTTCATTCCTACTTGAAGGACTGATTTTCACTTGAGTGCATTCTCCTAATTTTGTGGGATTTAGGGTTTTAAATTGTCTGAAGGAAAATGTCCCTCGAAGGCACAGGTATCTGTGTCAGTAATTAATGTTATTTCCCATCACTACGTTGGAAATAAATGTCATGAGTGCCGCACTTCACCTCCACCTACCTCATTCAGAATGGAGGCTGGACATAATCCTCCAGCTGCTAGAAGTGTAGTCTGGTGACAGTTCATAGCTCAAGACCCCAGACTGACCCCCAGACTGAGACAGAGGTCCTGTGCCACCCAAAGTTACCCCTCTCTCCCTGGACACAGACCGTACCCAGGAAAAGGCTGATGTAGGGCGCAAAGACCTATTCCCTTGTTTGATTGGGAACCACTCTGAAAGGCCCTTTGTGCTAGGCTTTTCTGGAACTGTCTAAAGCCCTGTAACAAATACAGCACGCTCTCTGCTTCAGCTTCTGGCTTCCTTCACCTCCATGCTGGGTTTTTGTTTTGTTTTGTTTTGTTTTTTTGAGAAAGAGTCTCACTCTGTTGTTGCCCAGGGTTAGAGTGCCATGGTATCAGCCTAGCTCACAGCAACCTCAAATTCCTGGTCCAAGTGGTCCTCCTGTCCCAATCTCCCAAGTAACTGGGATTACTGGCACCTACTACAATACCTGGATGATTTTTCTCTTTTTAATAGAGATGGTGTATTGCTTTGCTCAGGGTGGTCTGAAACTCCTGACCTCAAGAGATCTTCACTGCTTATCCCCCCCCCAACTCATAGTCTATTTCTGATCGTTACAGTCTGCATTCCAACAAATCCCATGTAACAGAGGGATGACTTGGCAAACTGTTTCACATGCCACCACTGCTCTGCACAGGGAAAAGCTAGAAGGGTGTGCCCCTAGGTTGTCCCTAGATTCTCAGGTGTTTGATGCATGGCAGATGCATAAAAACTTAAAACCAACAGAGTGAGGATGACAAGAAAGGAAAAAGTTATAGTGGTCTCTCATAAGAATTGGGGTTTCTATTTTCTTTGCAAAAATCACTCCTTTGTATTTTTTCAAAGAAAAAAATAACAACCATGTACATCTTTTCAGGAATGTAAATGTAGTTATAGTTTCAAGGATTAAACTTGCAGTGGAAGTGAGACTATTGTCTATAGACAATGTTCCTTATAGGTAAGGACGGAAAGCACTAGGACAGGATGGTCTGGGTCAGTCTGTGGTTGGACTGTAATGGTTAGAGAGACAAGAGCTAGATGGTGGTGGAGCAGCCTTTCTGAGAGATTCTGTGACAGAAGGAAGGGCTGAACTGTGTTGTAATCCTGGTTACAGAGCAAGATTCAAACCTGGGAAGAGCAATTTCCCTTTGTCGCTGAGTGCAACGTAGCTCAGCTGTAACGAATTGTTTTGATCCCCCCACAGTAGCTCCTGATTAGATAGAACACTAATTAGGAGACTGATTGGCTTTGCCTGCCTGTGGTCCTCTTTCTTTAGCTTTCATAGTCCCATGGTTGAGCCCAGACCCAGAGCCAGAGTGCCCATGAAATCTGGGTTCCACTTGCCTGCTGAGTAGCTGTGTGACTTTGGTCACATCCTTCTCCATGCTCAAAGCCTTCCACTGCTAAGCTGAGACTCCTAATAGTACCTACCTCGTGAGTTTGGTTTAGTGATTTGATGATTCCGTATTGAAGGCATTTCTGCCTGACTCTTACTAAGATGTTGGCTTGTCATAATTATTATTGTTGCTGTTACTTTTATTATTTTCAAACTTTACAATACTTTTGGAGAGGTTACATATATTCAGTTTATCCATGATTAATAACAAGTTCACCTCCTTTCCAATTCTTGTTATTAAGGCAATTCTTCCTAATCCTTTTACCTCTTTTTATAGTTTTCATCTTCTTATATTGACTCTTTTGTAAACACTCATAAGGTATTTGCGATGATCAAAATAGCATTGTGTTAGATTAGCAATAATAAGATTGATTCCAAGGACTGATAGGGAAGACACCAAGGGAATAGTAAGATGCTGTTAGTTTGGGTGTGATGTGATGATAAACTCTAGGAGGAAGATGAAGGAAATGGGTAGCAAAGGGCATGCCTGAGACGTAGTTTAAGTATTTCTCTGGGAATAATTGAGAAACAAAAAGAGAAAAGACCTCAATCTTTCAAAACTTCAGCGAGAAGATGTAATGGTTCTATGTTTAAGTGGGACTGAAATTGACAAAAATTCAGTCATCTAAAAAGAGGTGTGGAGGAAAAAAGGCATTAATTAGACTTCATGGCGTGTAGTTCTAAATATGGGGTTTCAAGATTAAATATTTTCAGTGTCTTATGCATGAAATGATCTGACACAGTAGCTATATTTATAATGTGATAATTAACATTAACACTATTTTTTATACTTTCCAGACTTTCCAATTTTTTATGCTTTTGCATAGATTGTTTTATAAGTTTTACGTGGGATAGTGAGTATAGAAATGCTTTTCGCTTGTGTTGCACTTATTTAATCTTCCTTGTTTGATACCCCCTTTCCTATCACAGAGTTCTTTTTGACTCACTATATGTATGCACCAATATTAATTAATTGTTTTAACTTGTACTTGTCTGGACACAACACGTTGCTGCACATTTTCTTTGTTAACCTATCCATCTGGAGGAGTTCTAATTCACCTGCAAACCCTTGTTACTGTAAGGAATAACCTTCAGCTGCTGCCTGTGTATGTTTGTGAGGAGAGAGGTAAGTTATCAGAGGGAAAAAACCAGTAACATCATCTTTGCTTTGTCCCTTGAGCTCAACTAGTAATTTCTGGGCTTCTACGAATGAGCTCTTGAAATACTCAAGATCCACATTCATAGGTAGAAAATTCACAGCTAGAAAAGAACAGCTTTTATTGGGGAACTCAGTTTAGCCAAGAATCCCAATTTTGATAACTTATACCATAGCTCTGCAGACACTTACTAGTCAATGAGCTGAATTTTTAAAGTTTTATAAAAATATAATAAATTTAATTTTAATTAAATTTAATGATAACAAAGAATCTGGTAAATCTGAAAAAAAATGCTTAAAATTTTATGCCTTTTCAACACAAGGCATGTTAGTTCTCATAGGTTTTTTTTCCCCAAAGGTATTGTTCACAGCTTTAGTTTATTTTTGTTTAAACTATGTCTTAAATAGCATGTTTTTTTTGTTGTTGTTTTTTATTTTTTTTTTTTTAGGGAGTAAAACTGATCCAGTATCTCAAAGGAAGAAGTAGAAAGTGTTATAGCTACATAAAGATCAAACAATTTCAAACCTTTCTTTAATTTTTAAAGAAATGCTTTTAAAAGTTACATTTATTTTTAAGGTGATTTTCCAAAAGAAATTGAAAAAAGTTGATCTGTAAACAAAATAGCCCATAAAAAGGATAAATGGTATTCAGAGTTATAAACCAACACATCACGGAGAACCCATTAGGAATTATATCTATCATAAATCCAAATGGTTTGCTCATTAATTTAAGTATCTGTCAGTCTTCCTAAATTACCTGACCAGCAGAGTTTGGGCTTCTTTTCAGGGAACTTTGAGTCATACACTTTCAGCACTGAAATGCTCAGATTCAGACCACATTTGGACCACAACTTTCTTACCCAGGGTATTTTTTTCCCCTTAACATTTTAGTGGTCTCTTTCTTTTCTTATTGACAGATAAGGCATATGCCTTCTTCTCTTCATATCAATCATGTTCATCTTAATTATAACATTTGTATAATAGCATTGCCTTCATAAAGCCTACTGAGTTTTGGTTCTAATTAGTATCAACTTTAATTGGTGAATTTACATCTGGGACTGTTTCATTTGTTAATCATGACTCTTAGTCTAACATCTGTCCCCTCTTCATGTTATTCAAAGAAAAGGGTCACTTTCTGCTTTGTCTTAAATAATCATAATAATCCTATTCTCATAGTCCATGACTGATTTCAGGGTAGACATGTCAGACAATTCTGGCCAATGAGAAATATGGCCAGACCTGCAAAAGACTTCTGAGATAGTTTTATTCACTGATTGAAAGTAGAGAGAAGGTGTGAGTGGAGAAGAGACTCTATTTTATTCTGCTGAACTTGCTCATGTTTGAATGTGATATCTAAACTGGCCATTTTGTGATCCTTAGGGGAGCTTTTCAGAAGAGGTAAGAATAGAAAGTTGAAAAGAACTTGGACAAAACCAACGAGTTAATCAACTCTAGAGTCTCCCTACCTCAGAATGTTCTGATTTTTAAGATAATAATTTTCTCTTTATTTTTCAGAGCAATTGATTTAGGACTGTCTGCTACTTATAGCTGAGGATGTCCCAACTAAAATGCTGACAATTCAGAATTTCTTTTCACCAGACTTCTAACTGAATTTGTTCCCCAACTCTTTGCTCTCATCTCTTGTCTTTCTTTAGTTCTAATCCTGTTTTACCTAAATTTTTGTTTAAGTAAGTATTTTCTCTCAACGGGTATGTGTGTACTATGATTCCTAATTGTATGTTTGAATATATATTTATTTTCAATGTACGTATTGACATAAAATATATTTACTTCCATACTTGATTGATATTTTAGAGGAACATAGTAGTTGTGTTCCAGAGTCTTTTCCTATAAATTGTGAAGGCAACGCACCGTTAACCTCTAACTTCCAATATGCTTCATGCAGCTTTGGTTTTCATTCATGTGTAAGTAAGTTATATATATTTTTTCTGGACAATTTTTAAGAACTTTTTTCTCTAGTTTCTTAAAATTTTTTTCCCTCTAGTTGGAAAATTTCAGAGGGCACTTTATATATTCTCTTGTACTTTGTTCTTTTTTACCCAACAATTTCTTTTAATCTAAGAACATAGATATTCAGCTTACAGGAAATTTCTACCATTCCTTTGATCGTATTTTTATTTTTATTTTCCACTGGAAGTCTTATTAGATACATGAACCTATCTTCCACATCTTGCAACATTTTCCTTTTCTCTATTATTCTTTCTTTCCCTTCCATTCATTATTGTTTATGTTCATATTTTCTTGCACTAAGTTTCTAAATTTTATCTAATTAATAATAATAACCTTATAATAATAATAAAAACATACAGTCTCTATTCATGCACTAGATATGTGTATTAGCTTATAGAATACTCCCAGCTGCGTCCAGGGCTAAATATTAATATAACTTCACTTTACAGATAAGGAAAATAAAATAAAGAGAGCTTAGGCAACTGTCCAATTCTGGATCAAATGTAAAGATTGTGAGAGTTGGTACTTTTAACAATTCTTCTATCCTGGTTCTCTATTTGCCAGCGATGAGGTTGGGCAGGAGATGTGGAGATCATTGTTCAAGCTATTGAGAAGACAAGGGAGTGTGCACAGCTCTTGGTCGCCTCCTCACTTCCCTATAGAGGCTGACTGAAGTCACTGAAGCTGATGCAGAATGAGAAGTCTGCCAGATCAGAGAAGCCCAGGTTCCTAGCTTCTGCGTTTAAACTATTAAGCTGAGAAAGATCACAGTACTCAGAAGTCTCCCTACTAACTTATGGGAATTCACTGTTGCATTCTTCCAAATTCCTTTTCTTACCATCACCTGGCTGTAACAGACGACTGTTGCTTACCACCTGCTTTCTCTAGCTTTTTGCTTTATTTCATTTTTTCCTTTAATCCTAAGTAGGGCTTTCTCTAGGAAACTTCCTTACTCCCTGTGATAACTTTTTCCTATAAGTCTTGGGTTGCAATCGGTATACACAACCCATCTTCTTTCTAGTTTCTACATATTCCCTGACGTGTCCTGGCTGTGTCAGGCAGTCTTTCTGTTCTGCAGAGGTGTTGTGAACTTATTAATTCCTTGTATAACTTAGTCATTTGGGAGGTTGTGGTAGAGGAATGGGGGATGGATGTGCTCAGCTGGCCACAATTTGAATTCTTACAGTCTCTCAAGTACTTATCCAAATATTCATTCATTCTCTCCAAAAGACTTTTTGAACCCCAGTAAATAGAATAAGGAAAATCTTTCCAGGAAGCCCCCTTCTGACATTATTTCCAGTCTATCTGTACTATGGGATGTACCCTTCACTTTTCACAGTGCACTTCAAAATACGGAAATTTCATTTCTCTACTTTTGAGCAAGGGAAGAGATGCCTACTTCTTGGTTTAAAAGACAATTGCATTTGGCATCAGACATATTGTTGAAAATAATTTTTTAAAACTTTGGCCATTTTACAAATGGCATTATCAATCTTTATTATTTCAGACAGCACTTGTAGAGCTATGATTCATCTGTTCCCCATGTGGGGGGGGGAATAAAATTCAGTAAATAAAAATCTGAACCATCAATAAAAAAGGAAATAATGTGTGTCATTAAAACTGCCATCAGCTTGGATGTATTCTTACTGGAAATTTTACCACAATCTGTGGCCCCCTTGTAATAAATTACATTTCTCCCCAGCATGTCAAATACTTCTATTTGGTTTTGGCATTTAATCTACTAGAAAAGCCATTTGCTTCTATTTCTATGTATGCCCCTGAAGCCATCAACATTATCCTTAAAGAAACTTCCCTTTTGAATCCAAATTGAAGATGTCATTAAACATATTTAGACCACTTCATTTGAAATTTTCCTAGACATTTTGTTATGAATTATGATCAAACTTGATGGAGGCAGATCTTGGATGACAGGCAGGCAGGGTGGCAGTTTGCAGAGATTCTTTTTTTACTTGTCTCAAGAATGCTGAGGAATGTTCCCCAGCACTCCTACCCAATGTTGACTGAACATAGTGGCCAAAGGGAGCTGTCACCTGCATTAATAGCCAGTATTTTGTTAGACTGGAAGTATGTTCTTGTTACTTCGTCTTGTCAGAATGCAGACACTCAAAATTCTTTGTTAGGCAGATCCCAAGTGGTGAGGAATGTCATTTGTTGTATTTTTTTATTTTTTCTTTGTGTGGACCACAGGTAATTCAGCCAACTAGAAATGAAAAAGAATTGTCTGATCCATTAGTGGTCTCTATCAGTTCAGTACCAATGACATTTCGGTTGAGGTACAGTTGACTCATTTGTCCCCTGATCTTTCTATTTCTAGCACCCAGAAGAGTAAGGCTTCAGTATGAATAAAAAGAGTGAGTCAGAAACATAAAGCAACTGCTGCAATAATCTTAATAACTAGAATTATAGCACTGTCACTTTACACTTCATCTGTTTGCACTGCTCTTTAAAATATGAATTTCTTATGGCTTCATTTCCCCAAATGTCACTCTTTAATCTTGTTTTTATTCCTCATGTTAAAATAACATAATACCTAATGTGGCAATCTTCATCACAGGATACTTCTCTGTTATATCTTGCTTCCTTGTCAAAACCATTTCTCAGTTCCCTTTGTTAGATTGAGGGTGAGACATTTTCTCTGCAGCAAAAACGGGGTAGCTGAAGAATCTACAGAGCAAAATTTTCTAACTATGAACCCACATTTACATTGCCCTTCCTTAACTTTCTATGTCTGTCTTCTACATACCTCTTTCCTTTGCTCATTCTTTTCTATTTCCACTCTGTGCTTAACATTACATTTTATTTTATCTAAGCTCACATGACATTTTGTGCAGAAGTTTACACCTATTTATGATTTTCTCCATAAATTTAAATTTCTTATATTGTACAGAAAGAACCTTGAGGGATTGAAGATAATTATTTTTTTTTACTAATGGATCTCCTGCATTTAGTGGTATAAAATATTTGTATAACCAAACTATTAGTCAGAACTAAAAATCCCTGCTTGACTTAATTTTCGTGCTATAAATAGAATGTCTGCCAGACTTCTTTCTGTTTGAGATGATTTTATCTTAAAAAAAAATAAATACTATGCAAAATCACTACAGAAAACAGCAAATGTAATAATAATGTTAAAACAGCAATAAACGTATATATTGCAGCTTGGGCCACATGGGTGCTGGCTTTTATAGCAACATTTGACTAATCATTAGTTTTCTTCTCTTCCTATTAGAAAAGGAAGGGATAGAGGAAGTATGGAACATATTTTGTTTTTCCCTATAATGAGTCAATCTGAGAAATAAACCCCAATTTTTTCGAAGTACGCAACCTGGAATTAAAAGAACGTTTAACGTTATCACACTGTGTGTAAATATCCTTTCTTCCATCTCATCTGGAAGCCAGACAATTAGCACTAATTCATATTTAAGACCTGCGCACGTAGTATAAATCTGTTACTTATTTGTTCTTATTGCTCGTTTGATTGGTACCTTGTTCCAAAAAAGTGTTTAAAAAAACTTACAAAGGCATACAAGATGTAATTATGCAGTATAAATGAGGAATAAAAGAACAACAAAAAACAAGATTTAAAACATAACAAATAGAATCAAACATGGTATTAAAAATTCATGGCAAAATCAACCACCCAGTTGGTATCAGTGGGTATGTGCCAATTACTAAGACCCTCGGCAGGAGATTCTGAAATGAAAGATGTATGTTTTTATATCAAAAGTATAATGTCAAGATACACAATGATCATGTAATCTTAATAATTAAAAAAATTTTTTTAGGACACAGAGTCTCACTTTTTTGCCCTTCATAGATTGCTGTGGCATCACAGCTCACAGCAACCTCCAACTCCTGGGCTTAGGTGATTCTCTTGCCTCAGCTTCCCAAGTAGCTAGGACTGCAGGTGCCCACCACAATGCCTGGCTATTTTTTTGTTGCAGTTTGGCTGGGGCTGGGTTTGAACCTGCCACCCTCAGTATATGAGGCTAGAGCCTTACCAACTGAGCCACAGGCACCACCTATGAATGTTTTTCGGGACTTGGAAATGTAGGATTCAAGTTATAATTTCATCACAGAGGAAATTGTAAAGTAATCAGGAAGGCCCAGAATTTTCTATGTCTCTTTTAAACAAAATTATTCTTTGAAAACCTGAGATAGGTGTTTTAAATTGTATTTTAAACACATTCACCAAAGATTATATGTAATAAAATTATGGGAAGATTCAAAGAAAGTAAGAAAACCCCGAAGAATAAGTCAAGTAAAGAAAATTCAAGAAGGATATATTCTGAAATGTTAGCAGTTTTTATCTTTGGATAAAGTGATACCAGGCGGACGTTTCTAACCTGGTTTTGTCTGACTATTGCCAGTTTCTACACTTTCTACTATGAAGATGCATTCTTTATAATAGAAGATAAGCAATAAAAATTGTTTTCAAAATGAATGAAAAGTAAACAAAATTATCATAGCTTTGACTTCAAGAGATACAGAATAAATTACAGATATAAATACATACATATCACATAAACACACAAAATAATAAAATGAAATGCAGGATATAATATATAAATCATATGAAATTGACACATATAACTTTACCATCATATTTTATCTTTAGTTCAGCTCTGTTTGTTGGGTACTATAAAACTTATTCCAAAGTTATGGTTGGAATAACAACCGCCTATTCAACTTTTCAATTTGGATATGTGGTAGAAACCTCACACTCAGAGTATGTTCAGAACTGAACTTTTGATATTTGCCTTTCGCCCCAAATAGTTTAACCCAAAGTCTTCTACCTCTCAATTAATGTGAATCCCTTGTGTCATTTAGACAACAATCTTAGGAATTCTCAATTCCTTTTTTTCCATACCACATTCCATCAGCGAGGACATCTCATGGGCACTGCCTTGAAAATACACCATATTTTGACTACTTCTCATTATTTTCATTGCTATCTTTTTAACCTAAACCATCATAATTTTTCTCAGGTTCATACGTGGTCAAATATCCTAGTCCCAACAGGTTTCCCTGCTTCTATCTCTGCCTGCCCACGGTGTAATCTCAATAGACTGTCAGAGTGATCCTTTTAACATGCAAGTAAGGTCATGTCATTCTTCTTAGTATGTATCAGAAAACCTACACTGACTGCCTGTTTTACTCAGAGTAGAGAACAGAGTCCTACAGTGAACTAAGTACAAGGCCCTCCAAGTTCCACCCTCTGTCCTCATTATTTCTCTGACCTCATTTCCTTCTACTTGCTTTCTTGTTTTTTCTACTCCAGATACACCTGACTCTTTGCTTTTCATTGAACACCACAGATCTCAGGGCCTTTGTAAAGGCTGTTTCTGTAGCTGGGATTCCATTTTCCCCAGATAGACATATGGCAAACTCCTTTATTGCCTTTAAGACTTTGCTTAAATATTGTTTCTTTGTAATGAAACCCTTACAACCCACATTAGAAGTGCAAGCTGCCCTCACTCCCGCATCCCCTTTACTCTGTTCTGTATTTTAAAATCACACTTACCAACTTACAATATGCTATATAATTTTCTTCTTTGTGTTTTGAAATTTCTGTATGTCTGGCTCCTCTCCATAGATTGTCAAGTATTTATTCTGTTCATTGATATATCCCAAGCATAGAGTAGGATCTTAATAAATATGTGTTGAATTTGATCATTCACACTTATGTTTTTGACAGATTAATTATTTTACTTCAATTCAAAAGAGACAGATTTGAGTGGATCCCACTGCAATCACTGCAATCGTTTAGTTATTCCATAGGGTTATGAATAGGGCCTCTAAAGAGATGCCAACAATGGAGAGAAATTATATTCAGTCGAAGGCAGTAAAGAAATGTTCCCTGAAGGAATGACTGACCTTCGAGTGAATTCTCAGTGAGGGAAAAGGACATTCCAAGAAGAAGGGAAAGAATGAGCAGAGGCATAAATGGAACTGCTTAAGAAATGCAGCTGAGGATCAGCTCCTGGGTCTGGATTGCCTAGGGTTTAGGAGGCATGGAAGACTAATGGAAAGTGAAGTGCAGATGATTGGCCAAGGTTTACTCAGGGGAGCCTTTAATGCTAGCGTGAGAACTTAGTATTTAATTTAGTAGTCACTGGGAAGCCATTTGACAGTTTCAAGCAAGGGGTGACATGATTAAAAATATGTTTTAGGAAGATTAATATGTTGGTCATGAGTTGAATTCCTTAGAGCAGGCGTCCTCAAACTTTTTAAACGGGGCAAATTCACTGTCCCTCTGACCGTTGGAGGGCCAGACTATAGTTTTAAATAATAAAAAAAAAAACAACTATGAACAAATTTCTATGCACACTGCACATATCTTATTTTGAAGTAAAAAAACAAAACAGGAACAAATACAATCACACCGCTTCATGTGGCCCACGGGTCGCAGTTTAAGAACGCCTGCATTAGAGTTTGGAAAGGGTAGGTGGGGAGCCAGTTGGAAAGCTATTATCATTGTCCAAGTGAGGAGTAAAAGGGGTTTCTGTGAGGATTGTGTAAGTGGGGATGCAAAGAAGGGGAGAGATAGGGCGGCGCCTGTGGCTCAAGGAGTAGGGCGCCGGTCCCATATGCCAGAGGTGCTGGGTTCAAACCCAGCCCTGGCCAAAAAAAAAAACAGAAGGGGAGAGATAAGGAACTTGTTTTGAAGGCAGAGGGAGAATGAATAAAACTGGCAACCACCTTCAGGAGTACTGGACGAGCAGATAAACATGGCGGTGAAGGTTTGAATTCCAAGTGCCTGAGCCACAAACTCAGGTGGAGCCGGTTTAGGAAGATCAGTTACATCCTCTTTCTAGGTGCTTCACTTAAACTACTGTGAAGCTCAGGTTGGCAGAAAATCAGCCCTCTGTCTGACCTGGAGGACCACAGTCCTCTGAGCATTACTGTGCCCCCCATCCACATAGATGCTGTGAACAGAAAAATGACTTTCACATGATCATTTTCAAGCCCCAGTGTGCCTCGCTGGATATCCAAGATGCAACTCTCACTCTCTAACATACAGGGAAAGGTTTCTGTCTGTGCTCTTTTTTCTTAAACCACTGCCCTTGAATGTACCAACCGCAAACCTTGCTCCTCACAGCGTCTCTTCCTAAGGAATATCATTAAGTCAGGCACAGTAGCCCTCCTCCCTGGTACTGTGTTTTATTACCTTGTTCCACCTCAACTAGGTCAGGACAGGACTACAAAATGCCTTAATTGCCACGATGATGGGAACTGAATTAATCTATAGCAGATGAAGGAGGATAATGAAATCGTTTTCTTTTTTCTCAATGGTCTGTGCGGCACCATCTCTTCTGATACACTTCAGTGTCTGACCTTTTAAACTGACAGGATGTTCGCTGCTGAGGCTTTTTAAAGACATCTATCTCTCCGCAGAAAAATGGAAGCCAGACATCCAAGACCGACTTATATTTGTCTGTGAATCAAGCTGTCATTTTTGCTCTGCCAGAGTCCGTTATCACGTCTGGACAAGTAATTATTCTCTAGGTTAGGTTCTTACAACCTTGAATTTTTAGGAAAGTCCTTGAGACTGAAAGCGGTCCCTTTCTTACTGCCACTACGGTTCGTGCATATTAGTGAGTTATGTGGCGGCTTGGCAGCTATTACTGCTATTAAGCCTTTAGTCTATGAAGCACACAATTCTTTTAACTTCTAAGCAAGAGCTTCTAGCCTCCATCTGTTTCCTCTATTTATTAAAATCTCCATTTAGTTCTCCCAGTGCAATTAGGCAATTGGGGACTACGTTCTCTAAAGAGCAAGTGTAAGCTGGGACGTCAAAGGACATGATGGAGCAAGAAGGATTCATAAACTTCCTTAAGTTCCTTCCATGTCTTGGCTGGAATCATGAAGTAGAAAATAAAAAGAGCTCCTAATTTTCTTCTTTCCCTGCTAGAAAACAGGGAACCCCTTTCCTATGGCTGAAGGCAGCATAGCACAGCACAGTGAGGCGAAGATGATGGCAAAGAATGAAAGGTCCCAGATTCTTTTGTGGATGTTGGGAACACACTTCAGGACCAGGAATAGGAAATCTAATTCAAGGTGGGGCAGCTCATCTAAGTTGCTAGGCACTCCAGATCAACACAGAATTCAATAGTTGCCGATGAAAACCTTAGGTCAGATTGCAGGAAGAAAAAAATCGTCAGTGAGGGGTTTAATAATGTATAAAGAGATCTGTGCCTCCTTCGGAATTCTGTTTGAAATAGAGAATTTCTAGAATAAAATTCTCATTACTTACTTCTTGGAAGAGAAACCATTCGCAAGCAGTTAGTGCCTGAGTCACAGATATTTTGTAGTATGAATTTAAGGTCAGTAGTTTAATGACCATATTTCAACCACATTTTGAAAAGGCTTTTCTCCTTTGTCATGCACATTTTTCTCTAGGAAGTCACATTCATGGGCAGAAACTCACTCGACACTTTCCTGCTTTCCATCCCTAATAATCATTGGAGCTGCCGTATTATCTAAAATTTTAACCTTTAAAATATCATCAATAATGTAAGGTTATAGCTCAGTACCCAAAATAAAGATTGGAGGGGACAGGAGATAGAAAGAAAGAATGGGAGTTCAGTCCACATTGCAGATGAAGAGGAACCAAGAAGAAGGCCTGCTGTCCACTCCTGGAGAGTGACATTACAGAAAACCAGGCAGCCTAGATCCCAACAAGCGTATGCGTCTGCAAATGATATGTCACCCACACCACTCTCCTTCTCTTCATATTTCAGAATGAATGACAGCCATTTCCTTTCTTGTCATTTACGCACGAGTGGTCTGGGGAATCTTTGATTAGGTCAAACACTGATACCATCATCCTTAGGTTTTCTCATACAGATGTCAGGAATATACTATATTTGAGAAAATCAGACCAATTCCTAAGAATTGAATTTTCTTAACATCAAATTTCCTCTTAAGCCTTGGAAAGAGATATATATTTTGTAGGGGTGAAGTTCACTAAGTGTAGAGTATAAGGGTTTGAATACAATAATGAAGAAAATGCCATGAAGGCTATGTTAACCAGTTTGGTGAAAATATTTCAGACTGTATATGGAACCAGCACATTGTACCTCATGATTGCATTATTTTACACAGCTATGATTTAATAAAAAAAAGAAAGAAAGAAAATTGAAACACAACTATAGCCTAGGATGAAGGAGGGAAGGGGAGGGAGAAGGGAGGGAAGTAGGTGGGAGAGATAGTAGGAGATAGTAGGGGGACCACACCTATGGAGCACATTGCAAGTACAAGTTGGATCTATCATGTGTAGAACACAAATGTCCTAATGCTATAATTGGGTAAATGAGGTGAAAGCTATGTTGATTAGTATGATGTAAGCACTCCAATTTGTACAAATAACACATTGAAAATGGCATAAATGTATTTATGATCTATGTACAAAAGACTTAATAAAAATTAAAAAAAAAAACAAGAGAGAATATAGACAATCAATTCATTCCAAACAGTGTAAAGCGTGACTACTGTTATGAGTGTCTTTACAAATGTACATGCTCGACAGCAGTTACTGAGTGATATCAATGTGACACAGGTATCAGCTTATCAGCATTTCCTGGTCCCCAGAGTTGCATCTTGTGGGGCATTTGGAGCATTCAGATCAATAGAGTGATCTATGGCCCTTTGTTCACTTAGGACTACAACAAGGACAGCTGCCTCCTTCGTTGATTTTATGCTTAAATCTTTGGACATGCAGAGCAGTGATTATCAAGGCTTTGCTATTTGTTGGCAAATCAACTTTTGAGTTTGTGATGTCAAGGGGCTTTCATTACTTCTCACAGGTAATTGTTGTCTACCAATATGTCCAACCCAACAAGCAGGGAATTCTAAGAGCAAACCTGTTTCTCTACCATGTAATCTAAACAATTTAAGGAAAAAGACAATTTTCAGTCTTAAATGGCAAGACATCAAAAGAGTGTTTCTTTATCTCCCTATTCTGTAAGCTTGTGGTTAACATTTCTCTAAATATTGGACTCTAAAGGCCTTAATTATTCAGAAGGAAAATTCAATTTCTTTAGAAAATTATCTCCCTCTTTCTTTTAGGAAACTGAGCTTTGCCAAACAGCAACAATAAATAGGAAACGGGGTGTCTTTTTGAAGCAATTGGAAAAGCCAGAATGCCATCTTTCAGCTTGCACTGTGCACTACCAAATGAGAACCGTTTTCTACAAAATATAAAAGGTTATTTTCCATGCCTTACTTAGCTCAGTGCCTGAAAAACAAAAATCTTTGTATTTCAAAAAAAAAATATTATTAATTGAACTCCATAGCATGTCTCATCCAGTCCTCAGGAAAATGCTCTATCTTGTAAGAGCAAGGGAGGGCAGTGGTTACAGTGTGGGGGTGGGTGTAAACAGACATATACCTTGACATACCAATCCCATATACTAGTTAGCACTACGGCAATAACGAAAGGTAAAACAAGCTCCAGGACAGATTTCTCTAATAGGCAACTTCAAAAAAATAATTTTTGCAGTTGAAACCTCTTTTCATAGAACTGGAGGCACAGAGTAAATGTGATCTCAAGGTCGTTATGCTTGAGTTCTGCTCTCAGTTTGGGTGTTGTTTCCTTTCTTTTTAAACTCTCTAAATTATGGGAATGTTTAGGATGCTGTTATTTTAAGACATAAGCAAACCTGATCTTCCCACTCTGTTTTCACGCGGTGTGTTTATAGTGAGATTTGACCCCATATCCTCAAAAGGGGTTTCCTTTGAGCTGTCTGGATTCAAAGAAGTTGTTTTAATATACACCACTGACTTTTACCTAAAGCTGTCTACTCTAGTGCCTGTTACCTAAGTCTCTTCTGTAACCATTGCCCTTGGTTTGTGAAAGGACACGTCTATCTTTGCTCTTGATGAGACCATCTGCCCACAGAAGGGAAATTTCCAGGCCAGTGATTATGTTGTGCAACCTCCACATTTTTACCAACCCCACCATGTAGCAGGCAGAAAGCTCTTGCTATATCACAGAGATTACTGTTAACAACTCTGTCTTGTCCACTGGGGATTGATCCCTTGGCAGGTGGTGACTATATAGAGAGACCGTGACATCTGGGATTTCCTTACTTGCCAACATAGAGGCAAGTTCAAAAGGGCTAAGGAAGTTTCTGACTGCACACAGTGATTGATCCCACTAGTGTGGACGTTGTAATCATGCCACACAAGCACTTCCGATCTTTTATGATACCACCCACTATTCTGAAGAGAGGACTCCTGAAGGGAGCTGAGGGTATTTTCTGGGCAAAGCTACCCTGAATACAGAAATCCCTCAGAAGGCCACCCCTGCAACTCAAAACACAGCTCCAAAGAAATAGTCCACTGCAGTAAGTCAGAGGAAGTTCGTCAACATCTCTCTCTCCATAGCACTGGGGATTTTCTAGTAAGCCCTAATTCAATCCTTCATTAGAGGGAAGAAAAAATGTAAATTAAAAATATCTCAGCCAAAGCTATTCCCAGAAGCAATAACCAAAATCTCTGCTGGCTGAACAAGAGGGCGCCAGACTGCTGTCAGGACCTCTCTGTTTGCTATCAGTTTAGACCACAATTAATTTAAAACTTCTGCTTCCAAAGTAAAGTGAGGGAATACAATAATCCCAATTTACTTTTTTAATAAAAAGCTTAAGTGGAAAGAGTCCACTGGGAATGCTCAGCCTGGGCCAAGGTAATTCTCATCATGAGGAGAGGCTCCCGTTTAAAATGCACAGTCACAGGGCAGCCGGCGTCTCTTCCCAGAATGCCTCCTCTGGGCTTAAGTGGATTCTTTTATCTGTTTTTCTCTTTTTTGGTCTTTAAAAAAGTAAAGTTGGACTTGCAAACATGAGCAATAATTGCCTCAGCAAAGCAATTCTAAGAAATCAGGAGCCCCTGTTCAAAGAACGTGCTCCAAAAGCTATAGGGAACAGAGGGATTAAGAAGCAGGCCATAAAATAAAATGCATCACACACACAAAGGTCCGAACAGGGCCAGGATCTCCCTCCATACACAGGGGGATAGATCAGCTGCAGAGAGGGCAGGTCTGGGGAATGAGACACACACAGAGTATTGGGACAGGCATCTAATCATGTGTTCCAATAGGCCTTGTTCCAGAAGGTGGTCACCTCAGAAAATGTACATATTTTGCCTGGGATTCTACTATTTGGGTTAACTAAAGAAAACAAAACAAGGTCCTTATCTGCAGCATAAGAAGTAGGGGAGCAAGCAAATTATTCAGGGTTGTAGGTGCAGAGGAACAGAGGATGCGCAGGGCTGAAGGGACTTGCTGCAAGATGGAGACATTGTCACAGCATCACCTTCCCCAGTGACATTCTAATGCCCACATTTAATGGACAGAATCCTTATTTGACCCATCTGTGGGTGATAAGCATGGCTTCCCTCGTTTCTATAACAACCCAAATTTCATTTCGCTTTCCTCTCTCTGCCTCTCTTCAGTCTCTTTCCCTCTGCCGTCACATGTGGCCATGTCTCAGGGCTTCTAAGGGATCCCTCAATAGACAAATGACATCCTAAACAATTTTTACTTGCTTGCTTTTGAAAATGCTACACTTCCATAGCCAAGGTCTTCCAGAAATATTCACCTGCATGTCCTAAGAGCACTTGAAATTAAACATCATTGTAACACGTATCTAAAATTAAACTGACTCTTCAGCCTTTCCCCCAGGCCTCCTGGGCAAACCTGCTTTTCTCCTTTAATACTTTTCACAGCTTCCACATTGCCATCTGCTATGGTCTGGATTGTGTCTTCCCCCAAATTTATATGTTGTTGCTTGCTTTGTTGCAGGTCAATTAGCTGTATGTGGATAATTTTCTTTCTGGGTTCTTTATTCTGTTCTATTGGTCTGTGTGTCTACTTTTATATAACTACTGTGCTATTTTGGTTACTATAACCTTGTAGTATAACCTGAAGTCAGACTGGGATGCCTCCATATTTGTTCTTTTTACTTAAGATTGCTTTCAATATTTGGGTTCTTTTTTGGTTCCAAATAAAATTTAGGATTATTTTTCCTAGATCTGTGAAATATGATGCTGGTATTTTTGATGGGGACTGTGTTGAATATGTAGATCACTTTAGGCACTATGGACATTTTAAGGAGGTTGATTCTACCAACCCATGAACAAGAGATGTTTTTCATTTGTTTGTGCCATCTGTGATTTCTTCCATCAGGGTTTTATAGTTCTCCTTAGAGAGAGCTTTAACCTCTTTTGTTAAGAATATTCCTAGGTATTTTCTTTTTCAGTACAATGTTGGTTGTGTTTTTTTTCACATGTGGCTTTTATAATTTTGAGACATGCTCCTTCCATATCTCATTTATTGTTCATGAGAGAGTGCTGGATTTTATTGAATGTTTTTTCTGCATCTGTTGAGATGATTACATGGTCTTTGTCTATTTAGGTGATGAATCACATTATTATTAATTTGCATATGTTAAGCAACCCTTGTATTCCTGGGATAATAGTCACCTGATCAGGGTGGGAATTATCTTCTTCATGTACTACTGAATTTGATTTTCTAGTATTTTGTTGAATATGTTTGTACTTAGGTTTATAAGGGATATTGATCTGGAGGGGTTTTTTGGTTGTTTGTTTTGTTTTTGGCATGTCCTTACCTGGCTTTAGTATCAGGGTAATACTGGCTTCATCGAATGTGTTAGGGAGGATTTCTTCCTTATGGATGTCATGGAATAGTTTTTGTATGATAGGTGCCAGTTCTTGTTTATAAATTTGGTAGAATTCAGCTGTGGACCCATCTGGTCTGAGGCTTTTGGGGTTTTTCTGTCATGAGATTATTTTACTAATGTTTTAATCTTGCTGCTCTTTACTGGTCTGTTCAGAGTTTCTGTTTCTTTCTGATTTTGGCTTGGGAGGTGTTATGTCTCTAAAACTGTATCCATTTCCTCTATGTTTTCTCGTTTGTTTAAGCAGAGGTTTTTGTAGCACTTATGGCCGCTATTTTCTATTTCTCTGGCATCTGTTGCAACTTTTTTTAAAATTTCATATTGAGGTTATTTCTGGTTAATCTGGCTAATGATCTATTGAATTTCTTTATCTTTTCAAAGAACCAGTTTTGTGTTTCATTGATCATTTGTATTCTTATTATTTGTTTTCATTTCATTTAGTTCTTCTCTGAGCTTTGTTAATTTTTTTCTGCTGTTGGCTTTAGGCTTTGTTTTGTTCTTTTTCTAGTTCCTTGAGATGTGACATTAGGTTGTTAATTTTGTTAAGATCTTTATGCCTTTTTTGATGTAGGCACTTAGGCTGTGGACTCTCCCCTTAGTGCTGCTTTTGTTGTGTCCCACAGATTTTGAAAGCTTACGTCCACTCTGTCATTCACTTCAATGAATCTTTTGATTTCCATCTAAATTTTGTCATTGAAGATTATGCCGCATCAAGTTGCTTACTTTACATATTATGTAATTTTGAGAGTTTTTCTCAGAATTGATTTCTAGTTTTAGTCTCTTCTGGTATGAAAA
This sequence comes from Nycticebus coucang, assembly GCF_027406575.1. Classification (NCBI taxonomy): domain Eukaryota; kingdom Metazoa; phylum Chordata; class Mammalia; order Primates; family Lorisidae; genus Nycticebus; species Nycticebus coucang. Next base: position 28,406,514 of record NC_069785.1, on the reverse strand, counting down.
GATATGTGGTATGACTTCAATTTTTCTGAATTTCTGAAATTTGCTTTGTGGTCTAGGATATGATCGTTCTTGGAAAATGTACCCTGTACTGATGAGAAGAATATATATTCTGTAGCTTTGGAGTAGAGTTTTCTGTAAATGTCTGTTAGGTCCATTTGTTACAGAGTTCCATTTTAGGTTAGTATTTCTTTGTGATTTTTCTGTTTCAATGATCTGTTCAGTTTTATGAGTGGGCTCTTGAAGTCCCCAGTGACAATGGTACTACTGTGTATTTCTTTGCTTTGCTCTTGTAGAATTTGCTTTGTGAATCTGGAAGTTCCTGTGTTGGCACCTACATATTTAGGATTATTATATCTCTTGCTGAATTGTCCATCTTATCATTATATAATGACCATTTTCATCTTTTTTCTTTTTTACCATTGATGATACAAGTCAATTTTATCTGATATGACAGCGGCTGTACTAGCTCACTTTTGGTTTTCAGTTGCATGGAATATTTGTTTCCATCTCCTTACCTTAACTCTTTGTATGTCCTTATGAGTTAGATGGATTTTGTGAAGAAAATATATGCTTTGGCACTGATTTTTCATCCATTAAGACCATTCACTTTCAGTGTTAGTGTTGCTATGTGGAATACTATTCTTTTCATCATGTTGGACAACACCTTGTTGTTCTGGTTTCCTTCTTGTGTTATTAGTTTATGAGAACTGTTAGCTTTAATTTTCAGGCATTTTTATACTGGTGGTTATCTATTGTGGTGTTCCGTGTAGGGTACACTATTGGACATTTCCTGTAGGTCAGGCTGGTAGTGACAAATTCCCTTAGTGTTTGCTTGCCTGGTAAAGTATTTCTCCATCACTTATGAAACATAATTTTTCAGAATACAGAATTCTTAGCTGACATTTTCTTCTGTTTAAGAAGATTAAAACCAGGGCCCTATACCTTCTGGCTTATGATGTGTCTCCTGAGATGTCTGCTCTTAGCCTGATAGAATTTATTTTGTAGGTTAGTTGTTGCTTTCATCTTGTAGCTTGCAGAATTTTCTCCTTCCTTTTGACTTTGGCCAGGTTGATGACTAAATGTCTTGGTTATGTTCTATTTGTTATGAATCTTCCTTGTTCAATGACCATTTATATCTGGATGTCTGAATTTCTGGTGATACCAGGGAGATTTTCTTTAATAATTCCTTAGGAAAGGTTTTCCGTGATTTTGCTTTTCCCTCACTGATACCTATAACGCATAAATTGCTTTGCTTTACACAGTCCCATATTGCTCTGAGTGATTATTCACTCTTTTTAATTTTTTCCCTACATTTTCTACAGGATAGGTTCATTTGAAAGTGTTTTCTTCAAGCTCTGAAATTCTTTCTTTTACTTGGTCTAGTATGTTGTTGAAGCCTTCTACTGTTTTCTGAAGTTCTTTACATGACTCTTTTATTTATTAAGTTCTGATACATCCTTTACTATGTTGTATACCCTTTTAGTGACTTTCTTTTTTTTTTTTTTTTTTTTGAGACAGTCTCAGTTATGTCACCCTGGGTAGGGTGCTGTGGTGTCACAGCTCACAAGCAACCTCAAACTCTTGGGCTTAAACGATTCTCTTGCCTCAGCCTCCCAAGTAGCTGGGACTACTAGCACCTACCACAACACCAAGCTATTTTTTGGTTGTAGTTGTCATTGTTGTTTGGCAGGCCTGGGCTGGATTTGAAGCCGCCATCTCCAGTGTACTTAGCTGGCACCTTAGCCACTTAGCTACCAGTGCCAAGACCTTTTACTGACTTTTTAATGTTTCATATTTATGCCCTAAAGTTTTCTTTTCTTCTTTATTGGTTTTTATGTTCCTTCAATTTTATTCTTCTTATTTGCCCCTCACATGCTGAATTCCATTTCTGAGATTTCAACAATTTTTTTTTTTTTTTTGGTTGAGATCTGTTGCAGTAGGTCTATTGTGATCATTTGGATTAGTTTTTTTTTTTTTTTTTTTTTAATGTTGCCAGGGGTTTTTTTGTCTTTTCTTTCTTTTTTTTTTTTTTCTTATTTCTTTCAATCTGAAACTGCTTCTCTCAGTTTAAGCAAATAGGTTTGCAGGATCTTGTTCTCCTGTACTAGAAATTCTCCTATTTTGTAAGAAAAAGGAAAGGTCTTTAGGTGCTACTTTGCATCTTAGTCCAGAAGATTGATCTGTTAGGGTCAATCTTTTAATGTAGCTGCTCTTCATTTTCCCATTCCCCTATGTTTGTCACAGTCCATGCTTTAGCTGGGGGAGCTTTGTGTACCTAGGTTGGTGTTGTGGGAGATGGTATCCCCCGGTCTCCCTATAGTGTTGGCAGTGGCTGCTTAGTGAGGCTCTGTGGGTAATGACTATAAGTGTCAGGGCTGCAGGCATTTGCTCCATCCAGGTCTAGGTGTAATGAAGCACAAGTAGGTGCTGGCCCATAGCTAGTGGGCCTCTAGTGGAAAGCTGGACCATAGACACATAGGCATAGTGTCCCATGGTGCTGCAGGAACACAGCCTTCTGGCTGGCAGGTGAGCCTGCCACTAGTGAACAGGTCTGCAGGGAAGTTGACCTCAGCTTGGCACATGGAGCCACTGGTCTGCAGGCAGAACTAGTTCTTAAAAGTAGTTTTATAGTGCTCCTTACTTACAATGATATATGTTATCATAGATGAAATTGCTTGCTTATTGTTCCATTTAATGGAGAAAAAATATTTAGATATGTTTTTTCCTGACTAGAAAACTAGTATGTTTGTTGCTTAAATATCGAAACTTATTGAGAAGAAAAAATAAAACCCACAAATTCCACTCTATAGCTATAGCCTAGCCACCTCTATCTTTATTTTTTATAAATTTCTAAGTATATCCTACTATTTATATAATTTTGTGTTTGGGATCTCAATTTGCATTATTTAGTGTGTGTTACCTAAGACATCCAAATTTTTTTTAAAAAATAATATATGTATAATATTATAAAATGAAGACACCATGGTCTATAAAGCCCTGTCTGTATTGTTGAATAATTAGGTTACTGCAATTTTTGTTTGGTTGTTAAAAAAAGTGTTGTCAATTACAGTATATATATGTATATATTTTTTATACACACACATAGTGTCCATAAGGTTCATGTGCATTGCACTTGAACCTTATGGACACCCTGTATACCTGTATATTCTTTTCATTTTTTGGTTGTTAAAAAATGTTGTCAATTACAGTATATGTGTGTGTGTGTATATATATATACACACATATATGTACATACGTACATATACATATATAATATATAAAGATGTATATATATATACATATATGTGTGTGTGTACATATATACACATATATGTATTCTTTTCATGTTTTAAAAGTATTCATCTTATTTGCCATCCATATTCTGAATTCCATTTTTGGAATTACCTCTTCAAAATTATTTCTTCAAGAGAAATTATTTTAAAGAAGTTTTAAAAGCTACATTTTTTATATTATCAAAGTATGGAAAGCTTATACTAATATTGATAGGCTGGAAAGCTTTGGCATCATCATAACTCACTGCAACCTCAAACTCCTGGGCTCAGGTGATCCTCCTGCCTCAGCCTCCCAAGTTGCAAGAACTAAACAGGTATACCATCATGCTTGGGTAATTGTTTTGTGTTTCATAGAGAAGGAGTCTTGCTACGTCTCTCAGGCTGGTCTTAAACTCCTAGCCTCAAGCAGTTATCCCTCTCTAGCCTCCCAAAGTGCTAAGATTATAGGCCAGAGCCCCGTGTCTGGCTGGCAGTATATTTTCTAATTTGTTTACAATGCTACTGAATTCAATTTTCTTTATCTTGTTCTATTTTTTCTTATTCATGTGGCTTAGAAGAGGCAAATGAAATTTAATTATTCAGGAAACATACTGAAATGGTTAGATAAATACTGTTTTGATTTTATCTTAAAGAAAATTAATTTATCCAGCTCTGTTACTCTATTTTCTTCCATAAAAATGTAAAGCAGCACATTAGATGACATTAGATGAGAAGTGAATGCATTCCAGGAACACTTGATGCTATAATTTTTATGATTTTTTTTGCATGAGCTAATATTATAAAACTATCCAAAGTAAGCCTTTCCTAGACCTGTGCACATACCAATGTATGATGCTAAATACTGTAATGGACATTTTGTCTCTTAATAGTAATGGGAGCAGTTGATTATATAAACACCTGAATTATCTGATTTTGATTAAGGGATTTAACAAACAGATGAGACATTCTTCTTTTTCCTTAGATATGCTCTTTTTCCTTTTTACAAACAAAGTGAACCTGTGTAAGAGATATCTTAAAATGCACTGACCTTGGCACTACCCAATTTTGGATTAGGCTCTGGCATTATGTACATTTAAACAACCTGGACTCTGGGGTATATGCTAATGTCTCACTGTTATTTCATTCACTTTCGAGGTCACAGAATCTGTAGATAATGCGATTTCACTGGAAAGTAAATATCTACTTGGAAACCACCTGGAACAAGATCAGCACCATAGTTTGAGATGGTGGCCTTAGCTAGAGGTGGAGTAGACTCTGCAGGTGAGCTGGAGGTGCTTGTGTTGCTGGGAGTTGGGGAGAAACTCTTCTCAGCCAGAGTTCAGATACCAGAGAGGAAAGTCAGATATTGACACAATAAGGGCACTGTGGGGTCCCTGCAAATGATTCTTAGGTAGTTCTTGTCTTTTCATGTCTTCATCTTATCTATAAAATTTTTTTTTTATCAAGAGTTATAGCCTCTTCAAGATGGTCTGTAGGGAATTAAAGGAAGGACCTGACTCACATTTAGAAGAAAACAGTACAGGAAAGAGAAGCACCCTGGAGTGTGTCAATTCAGATGGGGTCAGACAGTGCATGGGCTCCAGAATCCAGAGGAGTCAGAGCCAGAGACAGGATTAGTATCTACAGAAAAATGGGATGAGTTTGCAAACATGCTGTAGGAGGTTCCAGAAAAAATTAGAAGGAAAATCATAATGGGAAAAAAATGTTTCCAAAATCAAATGGATGAACATTTACAGTGTTATACATTAGGCATTAAAGGAGAGTATGACCCAATACCTGGAGAAATCTTGAATATCTGTCTATTCCAACACCCCCCCATACTATTACAGAAAAATTTATCCTTCAATTTTTGTTTTCAGTAAAAATAGTAATCTTAGTTATTTTCATTGTCTTTAAAAACCATTTTAGGATTATCTCTGAATGGTTACCAGATTAATCATTCTGTTTAACTGAATTCTATGATACAACTGATTTAGCTCAATTGTAGATCACAGAACAAATATTCAAACAGTTGTTTTGGAATGGTGAAAGAAAATTAAGTCCCCCTTAGCTCTCTACTTGGCAAATTAAAACATACAGGTTACTCTGTATTTCCTTAAAATCTAGTTAACAAACTTTTTGTATTTTCTCCTGTTTGTTCTGAATTATTTGAAAGTCCTCATTAAAAACATTTAGCTATGGAAATTAAACTCAACCCCTACATTCTAAGGAGTGTCTGGCCAGATATAATGGAATCACCACTTTCTGGATTTACTTAACATTGCCTCGTAAAATAATAATACTAATGATAATAATAATAATTGTCATTTTTCAGAAGCTTAGATTGCTCACAAAAGAAAAATGTTATATAATAGACTTCAGAGGTCAACTTCCTATTATAGTAAAGATAAAAAAAGATTGATTGAAAAATTCTGTCTTGATTTAACCCTAAGAATGCAATAAGGATTTTATTTAATAATTCCCTCATACATTGGAAATATATAAAAATATATATTTAATATTTATAGCACAATGATATAATGAAGATTGTTCATAAGCATTGAGCCTGCCTTCCTTGGTAACCAGGAATTGAAGATATTATTTTTTTCTTCTTCTACCATGGTATTCCTTTTCAGTACAACAAAACAAATAAATGAAAAGACATTTAACTTATTTCTTGATGCTTTGTTTAGTTGTGAAAAGAGGAGGGCACAAAGAAGCTCACGTATGTCCTCAATAAAGGGCTTTGCGGTGGGATAAAAAGAGCACCTTCATTATGAGAATAGTTGTAAAGGAAGATAATATAATGACTGAAAGAAGATAGGATTTTACCCTTCCATAAAGATCTTTGTGAAAAAAGGCATTCATTAGGTTTGTAAGAGATCGTCTTGTGGTATTGTAAGACACCCCTCATTAGTATATTTCAATGAACACATGATTTTCCAAAGGCTATTTATTAGTGTTTCCATATTTGATCAACTCCTGGCTTAGAGCTTTAAGATTTAGGGCAAAATATGCTCATTCACTTGCAAGTTACAAAAAGGTTAGAAAATAGCATTTTGGGCAGTGCCTGTGGCTCAAGGAGTAGGGCGCCGGCCCCATATACCTGGGGTGGCGGGTTCAAACCCGGCCCCGGCCAAAACTGCAAATAAATAAATAAAGAAAAGACTCCTTTTAAAAAAAAAGAAAATAGCATTTCATCTTTTTAGAAAAAGTATTTTTCCTATGTGCTACTTTAGCTCAAATATTAAAATTTTAAATAGCACTTATTACAAGATTATCATCTTTAGCAAAGTAGAAAAATGAACTCGAGTTTAAAGCCTTTAACTGTTGCAAGAATTGTCAGGATTTATGCAGGAACTGGATTCTTATGTAAGGTGGTTCAGGAAAAAACACAGCCACTCTAAATACCAGTCTTTATTTATGAAAGTCAGGAAAGAACATGGCTACAACATAGCAGCTCTTCCCAAATCCTCCATAGGGCCTATGCTTTGCACATAAAGGTTTTAAGATTCAGCAGTAACAGCCGGGGATAGGTGAAGGAGGGGAGATAGGGTGGTTTGCCTTCATTGATTTCCATAAGAGTAAACACAAGGATCAACATATAGACCATCCTCTGTCAATTTTATGTGGCCTCCATGTACACTCCAACAAATCATTGACATTTCTAAACAAATATGTGAATAGGTCAAAGCTACAACAATAGCCTTCTCCTTATTCCTGGAAAGCAAATACTGTCATCATCTTTGCATGTCCCACTTTCAGGCTTTACTGCCATTCTCTCCTTTTTTGTTGTTTTATTCTTTGAGACAGAATCTCACTCTGTTGCCCTGGGTAGGGTGTCACTGTAGCTCCTAGCAACCTCAAACTCTTGGGCTCAAACAAACCACTTGCTTCAGCCTCCCAAGTAGCTGGCAGGATAGGTACCCACCATGAAGCCTAGCTAGTTCTCCTATTTTGAATAGAGATGAGGTCTCCTTCTTGTTCATGCTGGTCTAGAACTCCTGAGCTAAAGCAATGGACCCACCTTGGCCTTCCAGACTTATAGGATTACAGCTGTGAGCCATTGCCACCGGCCACAGTCTATCCTTTTTTATTTCATATTTTGAGGTTTCATGGAAAACAAATGCCTAAATAAACTTCTAAATTACTTAAATAGGTCAAAGAGTCCTTAGTAGACAATGTAAAATGTCACAACTTCCACCATTCTCAAGTTTACATGAACTGAGACTAGCCAGACAGAGATGAACACAAATACAGCCCCCAAGGTGATGGCCCTAATTTTAAAAAGGCGTTCAGATTTTACAATGTTCAAATATTTACTTGCTGCAAGACTCTTTTTATTACCATGAAATCCATACTAATGTAAGATGCTTATCTCAGCCTCTACATTTCCTTAAAGGAACTCTTTTCTTGTTCAAAATCACACTGAGAGAGCAGGATTAGTCTGCTGTAGCTCAGATTCCCTAGGGAGATGAAATAGGTCTTCTGATTAATGTTTTGTTTGGCTGTATATCACTTACCCGAAACAGAAAGTCTTGTTGCAGAATTGAAATGTCTTTGATGTAGGCTGTTTACTGTCATGTTCAGACTTTCCCCGGAGACTCTGAAGTGGGTTTGCCGTTGATGGTTGCCTTGCTCCCAAAGGAAAGAGACCTGTTAATCAAGTATCAGAATCAGCCTTATTGTTAATTTTTGTTAGACCACAGGTAGATAGAACAATTGATGGTGACATGAATTAGAATGAATCTGTTTCCCATTATGCAACCCAAACGCCTCTATTAAAAAAAAAAATAAAAAGAAGAAAGAAAGAAAAAGTGGAACTTTTAAAGCTGCAGAGCATAGGAAACAAGGAACATGAACTTTCAAAATTAATTTACGTGGAAAATTATTGCTGAAGTAGCTAAAGATCAACTGAAATGATTCAGAGAAACTACTAGCCGTAGAGAAGATGAATGTTTACTGAGGATCCCTGGAAATGCTCTGTAATCAGCAAACAACCAAAAACATACTGGCTCATGTAGCTCAGCTTGAATGGGACAGAGTAGGCAGAAGTTGGCAGCAGAAACTCCAAATGCCTGTGTTACTGTCATTCAGAGACTAGAACTGAATATTACTTAAGTTCCTCTTTACTTTAGAATTATTCAAAATAGTTCAGGATTGGTGTTTTGTATTTTTTTTCCTTTTTAAAGGGATTGCATGGATTTGGTTCTGATTTAAATAGCTTCATTAATAAATAGAAACAGTTATAATTCATGGCTAAGACACTGATACGTATTTGGATTTATTATTAGTTTGCTCCAAGTCTATCAGGTTGACATAATTTAGAGTTCAAGTTTTTTAGGTGCAGAATCGCTCCAATATACTGTCTCTTAGTTGGTGGAAAGCAGACCCCAAAGAGACACAAGAAGGAGTGGGCCTAACACAGTACTCTGAATTTGAATAACTAATTCTTTTGATTACATTCCATTAGCTCAAGTACAGAAAGTTCGATCAGTGGTCTGAATATTAAGCAATATCCAAATATCAAAGCTAGGTTTATTGATGTTCACATTAAAGATAAGGCGGCCATGTTTAAAGATAAGCTACTCCATCTCATCCTCATTGGAATGGCTACTATCAACAAATAAAAAAAAATAATTAAGTGTGGGTGAGGATGTGGAGAATTCGGCATCCTTGAGCACTGTTAGAAATGTACAGCTGTGTAGCTGCTGTGTAAATCAGTATGCAGTTTCTCAAAAACACTAAAAACAGAATTATCATATGATCCAGATATCCCATTCCTAGGTATATATAGCCAAAATAATTGAAAGTAGAAATTGGAAGAAAGATGGTTCTTACACTTACGTCTATAGGATATTACTCACAATAGTCAAAAGATGGAAGCAACCCAAGTATTAAGTGCAACCATTGTCAAATGAATGGATAAACGAAATATGGGGTAAACATACAATGGAATATTATTCAACTTTAAAAAAGGAAGGTATTGTGACACATTATGACATGACTGAACACATTGTACTAAATAAACAAAATCACTCATAGGACAAATACCATGCAATTTCATTTATTCATACATGAGGCACTTAGAGCAGTCAAACTCACAAAGACATAAAACAAGTGGTTGGTTGCCAGGGTCAAGAAGGAAGGGAAAATGGAGTTTAATTAGTATAAAATTTCATATTTGCAAGATTAACAAAAAGCACTGTGGGTGGATGGTGATTCATATGGCAGAGCAATGTGATTGTATTTAATGTCACTGACCTATACACTTAAAAATGTTATATGTATTTTATCACAAAACTGAGAAAAAGTTATTTGAATGATACTATAAAAGGAATTTTTGCTCCATTTTTTTATTTGTCATTACCTTATAATATTTCTGAGATGATTAAAAAATAATCTTTTAAGAAACTATGAAAACTTTGTTAGACTCAGTTACTTCATTTTTAAAAAAATTCATTTTAACATCATAGACATGTCATGTCATGTAGAATAAATATCTGATTCATTAGCTGTGATTTGATTTTAAAATCAGTTATTTGTCATAATATAAGAAGTATTATATTTTTTATTATTTCCACAGGTTTTGAAGTCTAATTATAGAGAGTGAGAAAATTATTTTGAACAAGGGATCTCAAAGTAGGACCTATTTAGGTACCATACATCTAGGGTGAATTCAAGTTGTTATCAAATGCTTTGGTCATGGACAGGGTATTGTTCTATTTCGCAAATCTATTTTATTTTTGTAAACAGCTTTATATTGCACATATAAAGTATGTGCATTGTAAATGTGCAATTAAATGATTTTTAATAATTATAAATGGTCATGCAACCTTCATAACAATTCCACTTCAAAATATTTTTATCACACTGTAATGTTCCTTTGGGCCTTTTTGTTATTAATCCATACTATTATCACCCTTGTGCCGCGGCAAGCACTGTTATCTCTCTCTTTCTCTTGCTTTTCTTTTTCTTTTTCTTTCTTTCCTTCCTTCCTTTCCTTCTTTCTTTCTCTTCCTTCTTTCTTTCCCTTCCTTCCTTTCTTCCTTTCCTTCCTTTCCTCCCTCTTCCCCCCTCTCTCCCTCCTTCCCTTCCTCTCTTTTCTCTCTGTCTCTTTCTTTCTTATCTTCATAGTTTTGCATTTTCTGGAATTTTCATGTAAATGGAATTATAGAATACGTGGTTTTTTATGTCTGGTTTCTTTCACTTGACATGTTTGAAAGGATCAGTACACCATTCCTTCTCATTGTGTGAACATATCGCCTTGTGTTTATTTACTTGCCAGGTTGAGGATGTTCCTTTCCAAGATTTTTAATAATTTTTAATCATAGATGTTGAATATTGTGAAATGTACTTACTCTGTCCTTTATCCTTTATTAATATCAACTATTGAATTAGTTGGTTTTCAGAAATCTTGCCTTCCTGGGATTAGTCTCACTGTATCATCATGTATAATACATTTATGTTGCTGGAATGGGTTTGTTAAAATTTATTAAGGTTTTTGTCATCTGTATTCATGAAGAACGTTGGCTTATGAGGTATGACAATTAAGTTCACTAACTCATCACAGAAAAAGTGCTACATACCTCACTACTGAATATCACTGTGTTCACCTTCATAGTACTTCCCTTGGGAGCTATGCACCAACACCAGGCCCTAGTCCGCCCTTCAAAGCAATTTCAGAATTCTTTTTCTGGAATGGCTGTGATAGCTATTGTTGTATTACCCTGATCTCCTAACTGCCATCAAAATGTATTCCCTTCAATATTTCCTTTATCTTCAGGTGAAAAAAAAAATCACTGGGAGCCAGATCAGATGAGTAGGGAGGATGTTCCAATACAGTTATTTGTTTACTGGCTAAAACTCCCTCACAGACAGTTCTGTGTGAGCTGGTGCATTAGCATGATACAACCCCACCTTTCTCATGCCAAGATTTTCAGTTGAGATTTTCCTGTTTGTCTATTGATGTTTACTTGGTCTTCTATGCTTCTCATAGTCAGCCAAAAATTTTATGCACAATTTGATGAATTTTTATAATATTTTCATCCGTTCTGGTCTCACTGGCAGTCTTGACTTTTCATCAGTGACACTTTCTTTCCTCTCAGAAAAATGTTTAATCTATTTATACACTGCTGTTTTTTTCAGTCGCGTTATTCCACAAAACTTGGACCAATATGTCCCTGATTTCACTTCTACTCTTGCCAAGTTTAATAAGAAATTTAATGTTTGTTCATTGCTCTAATTTAAGCTCTGACTTTCTCATGAAGGTACACAAAAACATGCAACAGCGATAACAAAATCCACTCAGCAAGACAGCATCACACGTTGACACACACACCTGTGAGACACTGATACATCCAGGTCATACAATATTACAGAGTTGGAGTTGTTTGTACAGTGTTGCCAATGTAAGCACTCTGTGGCAGTTCACGAACTTAATTGCCAGACCTCATCATCATTTTTAACATGATAAATGTGTGATGTCATCTAGAATGATATCTAATTCATCAGCTTTAATTAGATTTTAACATAGTTATTTCATCTATATTTTTGGTCTATGTTTTTCTTGTGACATATTTGCATGTGGCTTTAGTATGAGAGTGATATTAGAGTCATAGATGATTTGGAACGTGTTTATTTTATTTTCTGAAAGAGTTTGGGTAGGATTAATATTATGATTTCTTTAAATATTAGATAATTCAGCTGTGAAGCCATTTAGGTCTTATAATTTCCTTGTTGGGAGATTTTCAATTACTAATTACTCAGTTTTTTTTTTTTTTTTTAATAATCTCACGTCTCTATAGATTTTCTATTTCTTCTTGAGCTAGTTTGGTATTTTGTGTCTTTCTAGCCATTTGTCGATTTTATCTAAATTGCTAATTGGTTTACATACAGATATTCTTGACATTCCTTTGTAATTCTTTTAGTTTCTTTAGGTCGTGAGTGATGCTTCCGATTTTATTCTTGGTTTTTGTCATTTGGCCATTTCAGTTTTTCTTTGTCTGTTCTTTTTTAATTTCATTAATGTTTTTTCAAAGAATAAACACTAGGTGCCACTGATTTTCTCTTTTGCTCCTCTTATTTCTATTTCGTTGACTTTGCTCTGATCTTTATCATATCCTTCCTTCTGCTTACTTGGGCTTAATTCTTCTTTCTCTAATTTTTTGTTTGTAACCTGATTATTGAGTTAAGATTTGTTTTATTTTCTAGCATAGGTATTTGAAGCTATGAATTTGCCTCTAAGCAATTTGACTCTAAGCACTTCTTTAATTGTACCCTTTTGTTTAGTTCAAAATGTTTTCTAAGTTTCTCTTGTGATTTCTTCTTTGAATTATGGTATATTTAGAATACTTACTTAATTTCTAAATAGTTTTGGATATTTCCACATGTTTTTTCTTTTGAAATCTAGTTTAATTTATTTAATAATTGAAATTGAATTGTTTCAATAATTTTACATTTATTGAAACTTTTTCTGTGGTTCAGCCTATGGTTTCTATGGAGGATGTTCCCTGTGAGCTTGAAAATAATTTATATTTTGCTTTTTTAGGTGTTTTATAAATGTTAATTACTCCAAGTTAATGTCATTTAAGCCTTCTATATCTTCGCTGATTTTCTGTCTAGCTTTTCTAGCAACTATTGGGAATGAGGTACTAAAATCTCCAACTACAATTAATGAATCATTTCTCCTTTCCATTCTGCTAGACTTCGCTTCATATATTTGGGGGCTTCATTGTCTTTTAATATTAACGTAGCCATTATATTTCTCTTATAACGATAATTTGTTATTTGTCTAATGGTTAATTTTATACGTCAACTTGCTGGGCCATTGTGCCTGGTATTTGGTCAAATATTATCTCGATGTTTATGTAAAAGTGTTTTCTAGATGAGATTGAAATTTATTTCAGTAGACTTTAAGTAAAGCGGATTACCTGCCATAACATGGGTAGGTCTCATCTAATCAGTCAAAGCCTTTATAAAACAAAGACTGATCTCCCTGAGAAAGAAGGAATTCTAGCAGAGGACTGCCTTTGCACTTGAACTATAATTCTTGCCTTGGGTCTTCAGACTGCCAGTCTACCTCATCAGATTTTGGATTCACTGAGGCTACATAATCACATGAACTAATTCCTTAAAAATAAATTTCTCTCTGTATTTATGCATCCCATTGGTCCTGCTTCTCTGGAGAACTCTGAGTAATACACCTTGAATAACTCATAATCTTTTGTTGAAAACTAGACATTTTGCATGGTACATTATAGTAACTCTGGAGTCTTGTTTTGTTTTGATCTGTGGACTGTATCTCCTCCATAGTGTGTGGCCATTAATGTATCTGTTCAATTTTTTTAAACCCTATTCTTATTGTTAAGCTTGGTTTTCTAGGAGCTTCCCTTGTTTTCTCATAACTTAGGAGTCAGCCAATGATTAGTCACAGGCTGTGCTTAAACATCTTGAGTCTGTGTAAGGCTTCCAACCTCTGCCAATGGATGTGTGAGTCAGTCAGAGACCACATTCAATGTGATGAAAACACTTTTGGGTTTTCCTAACTCTACTTCTTAACAAGCCACCCCCTGCAACAGCAGAGCTGCTGGTTTTCCTGTCTAGCCCAATCCTGGTTATATTGTCTGTGAGTGAGTTGGCAGTGTAAGGGTAACGCCAATAAGAACGCTACAGAATCTTATGGTTCTTACATGAAGTTCAGCAGTTTTAATGAATAAATGGTTCTAAATGATTTTTCAGCAGTAATAATAATTATTATTCTGTAAGAGAACTAGCTGATTTCTTCACTGTCTCCTTACTGGAAGTCCCACTCTGAAATTCTATTTCATTTCAATCTGCATCTTCCATAGGATCTCACGTACCTCATTCAAGGCTGAATCTGTATCCTTGACTCCTTCAATCTTCCTTCTGCTCTGAACCACTGAACAGCAAATGTCACAGGAGCCTGCTCTTAGCTCTGGGTCTTTCAACTTTAATCCTGGCCTACATGAGGCTGTAGAAAGTGAACTTGTCACATTTGCAGAGAACCCAAAGTTTAAAGTGAAAAGTAATGAGATAGATGGTAAAAATCAGGAATCAGAATTTCACCAACTGGTTGAAAAGTAATAAGAATTTACGTAATGTTTAGGTTCTGAAAACCAGTTGCACCAGTATCATTGAGTGGTTTGCAGCCTCTCTGTGTCACTTATCTTTCACTTAATACCTAAGTTCAGGCTTATACCCTCACTCTCAGCATCATGTTTAAGCTCTTATGTCAGGTAATGTGCAAGGGTGTGTTTAGCTCCCTGCTTGCTACATATTAGGCCTTCACTAACCAGAACCTTTATCATTCCAAACTGAGTATTCTCTCATTCTTCTTCTACTTCCTGATGCTTTTTTCCCCCTAAATCTTCTAAGCATCTTTGTGCATAATTACAATTTTTCTCTGCTCTGTAGTAAGAAAAGTAGGAGACCTGTTGACTTCTCTTGATTTTTCATTCCTTATATCCAGTAACTTTGCTGTTGTGTCAGTTATTTTATCTTTAAACTCTTATTTTTTAAATGTCTATTTCCACTAACCTAACCAGCTTCTATCACGTTATATTCATATTATTGTAATAGCCTTGAAATAATCACCTGAGATTGGTCAGAAAAGAAGGTATGGTTTCCAAGGATAGGTAAGAATAAGTAGTTCAAGTTCCTTTACTTTGATTTAGTTTTAAAGTAGCTACAAAGCAGAGGGTAAAATATGTAAAAAAGATAGGCAAATATATGACCAGTTTCCAGCTGTTTTTTGTAACTCATGAAAACATGCTCAAATTGCAATTTCAGGAGTCTACCTTGTGGAAAGTCCATTAGGATAAAGAGGCCGAGAATAATGACATCATTGTCCTTCATATCTCTGACACATCAGTACTGAGAAGCAATGTATTTTGCCATATAACACTATAATTCTGCTAGTGCATAAGCCTAATAATATTCAAGTTCAAGGCTTGGAAAGTCTCACTGTGCTTTGTGGATGCTATCTATATTCAGTCTTCCTGATTTTTTCCTTTCACTCTTAAACTCACTTTAATCTAGCTTTTGTCTCTGATATTCTACACCGAATATATCCTCTTTACAAATCTTCAGTGAACCCCACGTTGTTAAATCCTATGGACAATTTTCCATTCTCACCTTATTTGTGCCACCTAAGAATTTGGCACCATATATGTGTATTACTCCATCCTCCTTGATGTACTGTCAATTAGATGCCAAGATAGGGGCACTGTTGATCTTCCATTTGTGTTTCCAGAGGCACTCTTTACCCTTCTCCATTCCTGCATCTGGCCCTGTGAGGCTCACATGCATGGAGTGAATCAGTAGGTTCTTATGCCTTTTGGCTTGCAATGACTTTCAGTCAATGGGAAGTCTGCTACCCCCCAGTAAGAGGTGTGAGGGAGGAGAGAAGAATGAGGTCAGGTGTGTATTTCCCTGGCTCCCTACCTTCAAAGTCTCCTTGGGCTGCTTTTGTGCCTTCTCTCAAGGTAGTGAACTCTCTGCAATTCCCTCCCTCAAATTACAACAAACACCTTTCCTCCTTGTCTCATCAAATGCAGAGACGTACTTTGCACTGAGACACTCCTCTATGTCTCGTGTTTCCCCAGACCCACACCATGGTAAACAATTCTTACTACTGCTCTCCACCTCCACTCTCACTCTATCCCAAACCACACAGATCCAGTGGGTTACTGTGCTAGTCTCATAATTTCTTTCAGTCTGTGACCTCTGAACTCTACTATTTCATGAGTCTATTCTCAACCCAGCAGCCAGAGTGACCCTTTTGAAATCTAAGTTAATATCATTACTATCCTGTTTTAAAGTCTTAAGGGATCTATATTTCACTCAAAATTCAAGCCAAAGTTCTATTATTTTCTACAAGCCCCACATGATCTGGCTCTTTACCTTTATGATTTTCTCCTCATAGGCTCCTGTGACCCACTTCATTTCATAATCGCTCTCTTTCTTGCTATTCCACCTACAAGCTAGTATGTTTCTCCTTCACTGGAGCTATCAGACTATTCATTCTAGAAAACTAATTCTCCACACCCTATAAGTCTTCCCTTACATGATTCTCAGGAAAGGGCCTCTCCTGCTTAACATTTTTATACATATAACCCAACCTGTCTTATTATCCTCAGTACCCCCTTCTTGACACTATTATATTTTTTTCATAGTTTTTTTTTGGTCATCTTCTAAACCAGTGGTTCTCAACCTTCCTAATGCCACAGTTCCTATGGGTTGCAACCCACAGGTTGAGAACCTCTGTATAGTTCCTGTGGGTTGCAACCCATAGGTTGAAAACCTCTGTTCTAAACTATTGTGTTATCTACTTATATATTTCAGTATTGTGTTTACTGACCATAATTCTGTTTTTCATTATTAGGAAGCAAGTTCCAGGAAGTCAGGAATAGAACAGTGTCTGCTACACAGTGTCTGCTACACAGTGTCTGCTACACAGTGTCTGCTACACAGTAAGTATATGGAAAGTAATCATTGCATAATGAATATCTCACCTCTGGGGTGTATATATCATGCCTATGATATAGAGCTGGGAGTTTTCCACTTAGGTCCAGTGGAAACTTTTATACCTTCTAGAGACTTTTTAAAGTAAGCTCACTACACTGTAGTTCATCTTTCAGGTTATTATTTCTCTCTGCTGTTCAAGAGCCTTACTGCCTTTTAAATACTACTTCAGTCTTCCCTAAAAACTCTGGCCACTCTGCTGAATTTGCTGATGAACTTTCACAGCTTTTTTCATGGAGTCTTTAGATTTCCCTAGGTAAAAGTTCATAACATCTGCAAACAAGAATGATTTGACTTCTTTTTAAATTTAAATGCCCTTTCTTTCTTTTTTCTGTTCTAGCTTAAATTTTCAGTAATGTGTTGAATAATAGTGGTGAAAGTGGGCATTCTTGTCTTATTCTGGATCTTACATGAAAAACTTTCAAATTTCCCTATTCAGTGTTATTAGCAGTGCATCTTTCATATATGGCTTTGTCATGTTGAGGTGTGTTCCTTCCATACCCACTCTTTTGGGAGTTTTTATCATGAAGAGATGTTAAATGTTATCAGTTTTTTTTTCAGTATCAGTTGAAATTATCATGTGCATTTGTCCTTCATTTATTTGACATAATGTATCACTTGATTGATTTGCAGAAGTTGAACCATCCTTGCATCTTTGGGATGAACCCCACTTAACCATGATGAATAATCTTTTTAATACATGCCAGTATTTTTAAGATTTTTTTCATTTATGTGCACTAGAGATGTTGGCTTATAATTTTCTTTTCTTACTATGTCTTTGTTTGATTTTTGTATCATAGTGATATAGACCTCATGGAATGAATTGGGGAATATCCCTCTTACTAAATTTTTTGGAATATTTTAAGTAGGATTGATTTATTTCTTGTACAAATGGTTGGTAGAGTTTAATGGTGAAGCCAGTGGGTCCTGGGCTTTTCTTTTATAAGAGACGTTTATTACTTGTTCTATCTTATTACTTATTATATGTTTGTTTAGATTTTGGATTTCTTCCTGGTTCAATGTTGGCATACATTGTATGTGACCAGGAATTTGTCCATTTCTTTTGTCTAATTTATTGGCAAATAGTTGCTTATAGTAATTTCTAATAATCCTTTATATTTCTGTAGTATAAGTTGTAATATCTCCTTTTTCATCTCTGATTTTATTTATTTGGATCTTCTTAGTCTAGCTAAAGATATGACAATTTTGTTTATCTTTTCATAAAACCAAATTTTCGTTTTTGTTAATTTTTTATACTCTTTTGGTTTTAATTTTATTTATTTCTGCCCTGATTTTTATTATTTTTCTTTTAATTTTTAATTTGGTTTACTCCCATTTTTCTAGTTCTTTGAGATGCATCCTTAAGTTATTTATTTGATACTTTTCTACTTTTTTGATATAGGCACTTACTCTTGTAAACTTTTCTTTTATTACCACTTTACTTGTAGCTCATAGGTTTTAATATGTGTTTTCATGTTCATTTTTTTGGAGAAATGTTTAAATTTCATTTGTTCTGAGAAGTTTTTAATTTTCCCTCTGAATTTCTTCATTGATCAAGTGACCATTCTGTAGCATACTGTTTAATTTCCATGTTTTTGTATATTTTCCAATGTTCCTCTTGTAATTGATTTTTAGTTTTATTGTTGGCATGATTTCAATTTTTTAAATATTTCTTAAGACTTGTTTTGTGGCCTAACATATGCCTATTATCAAGAATGATCCATGAACTGAGAAGAACAATGTATTCTATAGCTGTTGGATGAAACATTCTCTAAATACTTATTAGGTTCATTTGGTCTATGGTGAAAATCAAGTCCAATTTTTTTTGTTAATTTTCTATCTGAATGATTGAATGACTTGTCAGTACTGAAAGTGGAGCATTAAGGTCTCCAACAATTAATCCTGTCTCTTTCTATAGCTCTGATAATATTTTCTTTATATATCTGGGTGCTCCATTGTTAGCTGCTTCTAGGGTGTCTATAAACACCCTTATGAATCATTACATGTACATATACTCTTGCTTAATTGACCCAATTATCATTATATAATGGGGTTTTTTTTGTGTGTGTGTGTCTTTTTAAAGTTTTTGTCTTAAAATCTATTTTAGCTGACAGAGTATAAACAATTATGTGATTGTCACTCCTATACTTTTTTAGTTTTATTTGTATAGAACATCTTTTTCTATCCCTTTATTTTCTTTTTATGTGTGTATGTCTTTATAGGTAAAGTACCTTTATTAAAAGCAACGTATTGTTGGTTATTGTATATTTATCCTTTCTGCCACTCTATGTATTTTGATCAACATATAAAATTAGCATTTCTATAAGCACACGGTAAACAATCTGAAAAAGAAACCAAGAAAGCAATCTCATTTACAATATCTATAAATAAAGTAAAATATCAAGGAATAAACATAACCAAAGAAGTGGAATATTTCTATAATGAAAACTATAAAACATTGATGAAAAAATTGAAGAGAACCCAAAAAATGAAAAGATATTGATGCTCATGGAGTGGAATAATCAATATCGTTAAAATGTACATACCATGTAAAACAATCTATAGATTAAATGCAATCCCTATAAAAGTACAAATGAATTTATTTAGAGAAATAGAAAAAATAATCCTAAAATATATTCAGAACTACAAAAACCTAAACTACCCAAAACCATTCTGAGCAGAAAGAACAAACCTGGAAGAATCATATTACCTTCAAATTATACTTCAAATTATACTATAGAGTTGCAATAACCAAAACAACATGGTGTGTACATAAAAATAGCCATATAAACCAATGAAACAGAATAGAACACCCAAAATAAATCCACCCATGTATAGTGAATTTGTTCTCAATAAAGTTGCCAAGAACTTATACAGGGAAAAGAACAGTTTCTTCAATAAATAATTCTAGGGAAACTGGATATCCATATGTAGAAGAATAAAACTAGATCCTTACCTCTAACCACATACAAAAATCAAATCAAATAGATTAAAGACATAAATCTAAGACCTGAAACTATGAAACTACTAATAGAAAACAAACATTAGGAAAATGCTTCAGGACATTTTTCTAGGTAATATTTCTTGAGGATTGTACAAATAGGATTAAATCAAACTAAAAATGTTTGCACAGCAAAGGAAACAATCAACAAAGGGAAGAGACAACCTACAAAAAGAAAGGAAATATTTTCAAGCTACATATGGCCAGAGATTATTTATGAGAATATTTAAGGAGCTCTAGCAACTTGATAGCAAAATGTCAAATAATGTTATTAAAAATAGACAAAGGACATGAATAGACATTTCTCAAAAGAGGTCATACAAATGGGCGATGGATAGATGGAAAAATTCATGACATCATTAGTCACCAGAGAAATACAGATCAAAACCAAAATAGGATGCCATTTCACCCCAGTTAAGATGATGTTTATTAAAAAGACAGTAAAAATGCTGCTGAGGATGTAGAGAAAGAGCAACCATCATACACTGTTGATGAGAGTATAAGTTAGTGCAATCACCGTGGAGAACACTATGGAGGTTCCTCAAAAAACTAAAAATAGAACTATTAAATGACCCAGCAATCCCACTGCTGGGTATATATTCAAAGGAGGAAATTCCCTATATAGAAAAGATGTCTGCAATTCCATGTTTATTGCTGCAGTGTTCACAATAGACAAGATTTGGAATCAACCTTAGTGTCTATCAATGGATGAATGGATAAAGAAATTGTGAATCATGTACATGTACACTGTGGAATATTATATAGTCTCAAAAAGAATTAATCCTGCCATTTGCAACAACATGGATGGAACTAGAGAAAATTATGGTAAGTGAAACAAACCAAGCACCAAAAGATAAATCTCACATGCTATCACTCATATGTGAGAGCTAAAAATTAAAAACAATTGATCTCATAGAGACAGTAGAATGATGGTTACCAGAAGCCTGGAAGGGTAGCAAGGTGTGGGGTAGAAAGTAGGGTGGTTAATGGGTTCAAAAATATAGTTAGATGGAATGAAAAATATTTTATAGCACAACAAAGTGACTATAATGAACAATAAGTTATAGTATACTTTAAAGTAACTAAACGTGTAGAATTAGAATGTTCCTAACACAAAGAAATTATAAAGGCCTGATGTTATGGATATTCCAGTTACCTTAACTTCATTAATTGACATTGTATGACTATATCAAAACATCACATGTACCCTATAAAAATATATACTGTACCCATAATAATAAATAAAAATTTAAAAGTGAAAACAAAACAAAAAAAAACCCTCGAACCAAATAAAATTCTCTCCATCAAGATGCATTCTTACAACAAATAACATTGTTTCTTCATATAATATTGTAGTGTTGTGTTATTTGTGATATGCAGTAGAACCTCTGTAAATTGATCACCCAAGGGATTGTAACAAACCAGTCAACATACAGAAGTGGTCAACATAAGGAACTAGGCCTACTGTACTGATACATACGTGCGGTGCATGTCTGATCTATGAAAATTAGGTCAACTTAAGGAGGTGGTCAATGTAGAGAGGTGGTCAACTCTGGAGGTTCTGCTCTGTATTGTGTGTGTTTGTGTATAAAATCTTTCTGATGAGCTTATAAATTTATTGAAGATAATCATGCCATGGGGTTTTTGTGACCTCTGTCATATTGAGAACGGTCAAAAGATGTTAAATTAAATTTGAAGTTTTTTCTTCAACAAAAATTTATAAATCTTTAACACATTTAACAATACTCATAACATTTTCATCAAATATAATTTCAATTTTTAAAATATGTATGACCTTCCATTCGCTGTTGACATGAAACTCAACAACATGCTTATCTGAAAAACTTGATTTTTCATAAACTTGCTCTGAAATATTGTTTTAAAATGCCAATTTTTTTTTAGGTATTTACAGATCTCATATATTTTATTCAAATTCTAAAGGTTAAGGACCTCAGAAAATTTGTCTTGTGTATGCGTGGGTAAATCATGTAATTGCAAACTATATATAGATGTAGAAAAATATCTAAAAATTCTTATCTAAAATAAATTACATTCTTATCAGGTTTCAAAAGTGATTCCACATGTGTAGCAAGAAATGGAGTCACTTGTCCAATTTGTGTTTATTATCTCAAAGAGTTAATTTCACAGGGGGTTGGGGAACTGGTGATTTCTTTATAACATCTAGTTTGCTTTAATTAATAACATATCTTTCTTTAATGATACAATATTAACTAATATTATTATATATATGAGTCTGGTAGACTCTCAGAAGTATCATTCAGGTATGTTAACTCCAAGTGTTGTACTGCCCAAGAAATTTGATTCTTTAGCAGCTTTGTTTTCAAAACAGAAGGGAATAGAAAGTGTTGGGAGAGATGAGAAGACAAAATCACAGTTGAAATATACTGACCAGCACTACAGAGTCTCCTCTCTGTTCTTAGATTTCTATGCTTCTTTTGATTGCTATTTTGTTCATTGCTTGATCATCCCAGAACTGATCACTTAGTTTTATTAATTCCTTTCAGTTCTCATTTGAATTGCTTAAAAGTGTTAGAGTGTCCTAATTTCCTGCTTAAAAAAATTGATGTGGTTGTATTAATTTTTAATATTTTAATATTCATTTCCACCATTGTCCTGTTTTGGAAATATTTTAGAATGGATTATTACTAACCACATGATTCTCTTCCCAATCCTTACTCTACTGACATGCTGAAAGTTTCATTTACTGTGGAAACTAGCCAGAGTGCCAGTACTTAAGACTCCCACCTGATTTACCTCCCCCTCCCAGGTCATCTCACCCTGCTTTCCAAGACCCACCCCACACATCCTGCCCGTGCCTCTCTGCACATGCTCCATACTCTCTGCCCCTCTTCCAGATCTCCTATGCTTCTCCTTGCAGACTTCAACAAAGTTCACATAAAAGAGACACTTGGCTGAGAGAAGAACACCTAAGTGACGTCCTTTCAAAACTAAGTACAAATACCAAAGCTCTCTCTCTTTAGTTTAGTTGGCAACAACATGACATAGTGGTTAAAAGCACAGAGTCCAAAGCTTGGGTTTGTGGTCTGTCTCTGTTTACATACAGTATATGAACCTGTTTCTTAATTTCTAGGAGGCTCAGTTTTCTTGATTGTAAAATGGACATAATAAAAGTCTCACCTTCATAGACCCATATGAAGATTAATGGATGAATATTTAATACATAAATAGTTTTAAAATATATTAATATAAATTGCTTAGGATAATATTTGGCATATAGTGCTATTAATAGTTTTCTATTACCAGATAATTATTAGCATGGTATTATGCTATGGCTGTTACAATAGCTAAGTTAAAGCTATCCACGTTTTAGTTGCTGCTGTCATTAAACTTGCTCACAATAATGAAGGGGAGATTTTGTGGTGAATCATGGCGGATTATATCCTCTGTTACAGAAAAATAAAAAAGAAAAATGTATTAATAATGTCTCCTTGATTTTTAAGCACACACCTAGTTTCTACTAAGACAAAACAAAAGCTACACAGTACAATTTTAATTAATAATCCTAATAATATGCTGCAAATTCTTGATCATAGTTCATGCTCTTGGTTTAAATCTGTGCTTTTATCTTTAAGAAACTAGGAAGCCAGCATCTCCAAATCTATAATTTTATTGTGGTCTGCACTGTAACTAAGCAAACTCTTTTTAAAAAACATAGGGGGGTGCATGAAGGGAGAGATATCAAAACTACAGGCCATTTAGATCTTCTGGAACCCTCACTCTTCATGGTTTTTCACAGACCAGTAAGAAATCAGAGTGTCT
The DNA here is from genome assembly GCF_027406575.1 of Nycticebus coucang. NCBI lineage: Eukaryota > Metazoa > Chordata > Mammalia > Primates > Lorisidae > Nycticebus > Nycticebus coucang. The sequence continues at coordinate 28,382,895 of NC_069785.1, read as the reverse complement.
TTCTTTCCAGTAGCATCCTCCCTGTGTCTTTTTATTACTTAATACTGTTTGGGGAGTCTCAAGACTCTTTCCTGCAATAAAAACTAAATAGATAAAAAATGTATAAATTGTGCACTTTAAATGATTATTTATGGATTGAGATGTCAATAGCAATATGAGAGACGTAAGAATGGATCATTACAACAATTTTGCCATCCAAAAATCAATTCACATTTATTATGTGCCAATAAAAGGCAGGCTCTGTGCTGGTCAGTCCTGAGGTAGATACAAAGAGGTACCATTGGCTTTATCGTGACCTAATGCACGGTACTAGGTGCTGGGGAGCCACGATGAATGAGACAGTCAGACATAACGTGCCTCCTCACAGCCAGGTGGAAGAGAGGGCCCCGGCTGGCAGGCATCTCCAGCTTATCTCTCAGAAAAACAAACAAAAACGCACAAAACCCCACATGACTAACACATGTAAAAGGATTGTTGTGAATTTCACCATCGGAAATAAAAGGCTTACAGAATCTCACAAGCAAAACCTATGAGAGCAAAACCACACCCCAAAGGTGCATTCTCTTTGTTTGTATTTGAGTAAGTTTTAAATACGAGGCCAAACCAGCATACGGTGTTAGTAATAAGCAAAGTGGGCCCTTTTGCCTGGATGGTGATTCGACGTCTGTGATTTATTCAGTTTGTGGATACGGGTTTTGGCTCTACGGGGTTGTTCACCTTGTGAAAGTATAGTTAGTATTTGAAGACTTTCCAGTGTAGCTGTTCTACTTCAATAAAAAATAAATCCCGGGCGGCGCCTGTGGCTCAGTGAGTAGGGCGCCGGCCCCATATGCCGAAGGTGGCGGGTTCAAACCCAGCCCCGGCCAAACTGCAACAAAAACAAAAAAATAGCCGGGCGTTGTGGGGGGCGCCTGTAGTCCCAGCTGCTCGGGAGGCTGAGGCAAGAGAATCGCGTAAGCCCAAGGGTTAGAGGTTGCTGTGAGCTGTGTGACGCCACGGCACTCTACCCGAGGGCCATAAAGTGAGACTCTGTCTCTACAAAAAAAATAAATAAATAAATCCCATGACTTGTTAGAATTCCATAAGCATTTCCTTGGCATTTTGCTAAATTTTTCAGTGAGGCATAGTAACGTCCTCTTGGTTTTGCTCTTCCCCCAGGCCTCTGCCTTTCCTGAGGGCGGTCCTCATGTTTTCCCGGACTAACTCCATTGTTAACAGGAAGCCCCTTCCCTAGATTCCTTCTAAAATCTATTAACGTGCAATTCTCATTGACCACTCAGACTGCAGGAGGTTTTGGAAGCATATAGAAAAGTGATTTACGCTCTAGTGTGGTGCGTAACTTTAAGTGTAATGGGGATTGTGGTTCACAAACGCAGCCTTTCCCCCCTTCATCTTTGTGGAGTTTGACTTTCTCCTCTCATTACCACCTTTCCTCCTCCTGCGCTCTGAATCGGGGCGCTTGTTCTCTCCATCCTCTCCAGTTTCCCTGTTCCAGCTGTGACTGCAGAGAGAAGTTCAGTGTGTGCTTTGAGTCACTTCATCCTGGGAGCGTCTTGTCCCTGTCACAGGCCGAGGGCTGCGGGAGGCCCCCGCACCGAGGTAGGCTGCGCACCCCCAGCCCAGAGCGCAGGCGGCTGAGACACCGGAGAGAGGATGGATGTCGGTGTCCGCTGATTTCAAGTGGACAATGCTGAGAGGCGTTTTCTATTTCTCTGAAGTTCCCGGAGTGATGGACGGGCCGTTGTTATGGCCCTGACTAAGTTGATAACACACCTCCTTTTTTCCTTCCCTGTCTTACAGTTATTGATTGCTCACTCCTGCTCGCCATGATTATCTTCCAAACAGACAACTTCGCAGAAGTCTTTGACTGCGGCTTTGCTTTCTGTGGAGGGAGAGAGGCGGCCATGTGTAGGACCTCGGAGAAAACAGACATGCCGGGGAGGGTTCTAGAGCTGCAGGCAACAAGCTTTCCTGGTGTGGGCAGTGGGATGCGGTGCAGCCCGGATACGAACCCTCGCACCCTGAGAGGAGTCGGATAAGGCCGAGTGAAGGTGAAGGGCCGGGCTGCTCACGGCTCTCATGTCAGTGCTGTGGGGCAGAAGTCATTTTAATTGTAGAGTTGACTGGTGCTCTTTACAACTTCGGAAGACTTAAGGGAAACAAACAAACAAAAAACGGGATAATTATCTTGCCAATTCTCAAATTGAGGCCTACAAGGCAGCATCTAGAAAGATCTTCATCTCTTGCAGCTAAAGAGCAGATTTTACTCAAAACCAGACCAAAGAGCTTCGCATGAAAGGTTTGCTGGGCTTCCTCTTGTGGTTGGCAGTCAGCCTCTCTCTCCAGTCAGCACAGAGCTGACCAGGTAGGCCGTGAAGGGAGAGACCAGAATCACATTGGCAGGGTGCAGCCATCATGATTCTGAATGCCGCCACCCTCTTCCTAAGGTTGACCTAGTACTACCTTCTCAGTATCCGACCTTCACCACCAGAGACTAGACTGAGGCAGATTCCTCTGTACGGTAGCACGCTGACCTGGGTGTCTGCTACCCTGGAGCAGGCAGCAAGAATCCATACAGTAGTTGCTGTCTGCTCCAGATTCGTTTTTATTTTCCTGCACTAAGTCCTTTTACCTCTACCATCATCTGAAAGCACACACAATGCCTTATTTTCTGGCATGGATTTTTCCCCAATACTATCTCCAAATAAAGGATTCATTTTATAGCAATTGATGTATGTCCGTAGTAGTCTGTGGTCCTGACATAAATGTATGCATTCCCCAGAAGCAGCCAGCCTAGGTGAATGGGAATGGCCTATTCAAATATCTGCTGGCTGCTAGTTTGGAAACGCTGCAAAGGGTTTATGAGGGTGTAAAACTGATGTGCCGTTTCCTCCAAGGCTAGAAGGAATACCTGGGTTGAGAAACAAGAACTGGAAATAGAACTAGCTCCTCTCACCACCATTTCCAGCGACTCATTTGCAGATTTTGTGCTTCCAGACTTAAGCTATGTACTTTCAACCTTTAAAGTACCAGAAGTGACTCCTTCCCTCAGGGACCAGACTGACAAGGAGTAACATTTATCCATCAGCTCCCTTTGGGTTGAGGATTATAGCAAAAGGTATTAACTTTCATGCCTAGCAGGCTTCCCCTGGAATATCACACCATAGCTCATGTTTTCTATTGCACACGAGGTTTCTACTGAACTTGAAGCTATGAAGATTGCCAGGTCATTGCCAGGTCACTTTAGAATCCTCATGTCAGTGAACTAGCAAACAGAGATAGGAGCTCCTAATTGTTGGAGACTGGCCCCAAACTACATTGTGAGTTTTTTTTGTTTTTTTTTTAATGACTATAAAAGACAAGAAGATGGAGAAAAAATAAGGAGTTGAGGACATAAGAAGAAAATTTTAAAAAGTTGGGCCAGGGGCTTTCTACCACCAAATGTGAGGACTGATGTGAAAAGTTCTTAACTTTGATTACTAATTTCATAAGGGAAGGCTAAATTTTTATGTCATGGTTCTTACTGGGCTTATATTTTTTTAACCAAATTATTTTTTTAATTAACTACTTTAATTAGACTGAATTATCTCTTACTTTTATTACTCTAAGTTATTTGTTATCTTGACAGAAATAGAGCATGGGACAGGGAACACAGTTTAGGAACAGGATGTCAAAGTAGACCCCAATCAGACCACATACACAAATTTTAAGAGTGACAATTAAACCCTGAGGAAGACTTGTGGGCAGATGAGTTGACGCCATTTTCAATATTGAGAAAACAGAAGAAAGGAGGCAATTTCCTCCTCATCTTCCTGAAAGACATTTTCTCTCCTAACAAGGTTTAGGTGCCCAGCCTGCCTCTCCTGCATTCTGTGCCCCCTAGCTATTTTTTTTAACTCTCCAAATACACTCCCTCTCCCTGAGGGGGCTGGGACCCTTGTGTCTCAGTGTTCAGTGACCTCTGAGCCAAGTCACACTGGGGGAAGGGCAAAGCTCCCGCAAGACCATTTCTCTGAAAACGCCAGGCTTCAGACTGTCAGACTTCATAACAGAGTTGAGAGTCTCGGTATTATTTCTGTAGTCTGAATGTGTACATGTTTTTCTTTTTTTTTTTTCTTCTCTACTTCTCTCCTATCTCTGTTTCCTTTTGTCCATCTGTAATCATTTTTTAAATTTAATTTCTAACTTATCATAAACAATTGAAAATTGGTTTTAAGTTTATTTAGTCATTATTTCTAGTAATGTAAGTAATGTTCATCAAGATAGGACTCTTCTCTGAAGTGCCCACATGTCCACCCGCACCTAATTTCCATGAGGAGATAAGGTTGCTGCTATATAAATGGGGACAAAAAGTTGTGTATGTAGACTCCAAGGCATCCACTGAGGTATTTCTTGCCACTTTTGTTCCTAGTGATAATGGGTGAACGGGCAATTGCAATAATTGCCACTCAATAACGGCAAAACTAATGTGAGCTCTGAAACTTTAATGGGGAAGGTCTGCATCCACCTATAGGCAAATGCCCAGATTAGTTGAAGCTATGGTTTAACATGATAAAAATTTAAAATAGGTGATAAAGTTAGGGATGATGATGATCAGTTAAGGTCTTGTGACTAATTGCAGTGGAAGAGGGAGAGAATTGTATTTCACAAACGCTCCTCTACAAAATATGTTGAAGACCAAAACCTAGAAGGCCCAGTTTAGGATTGGATTTGCTGAAAGGCAGCAGCACTGCAAGGGGTAAACGCTATCAGATGATTTTTGTTCACTAATTCACATTTTCTTGGCCTCTTCTCATCTCTGATTCCAGTCATGGCTACGGCAAATTCAATCTGTGTAGGCTTCAATTTACCTGGAACTGACAGTATCTTGTATCAGGCATGCATCAGAAAAATCTTTCAAGCCTTCTTTGACTCTGCACCTGGGATGCCGGTGGGAGTTTATTCAGGGAACTTGCAAGCTCACCCGAAATGTGAGGGAGTTCATGCCCTTTGGGCAACCCACTATCTATGGGGGATGGAGCACGATCAATAAATGCTTTTTTCTGCTCCCAACTGTCAGGTGGAGATCTCCTTGAGACACAGCAGTGTACTGGTTTTCCCTCTTTCCTTGTTTCAGTCTCTGTGGTCCCTTCCTCTGCTCCCTCAGACCAGACTTCAACAGACTACTTGCTCTTTAGTCTTTGATTCAGGCTCTGCATCTGTTTTAGAAGAATACCTTCTTCCTCTTGTTTTAACTTCCTCCCTTCTCTGACATCTTGGTACCAGGCAAAATTTCTGCCCAGAGTATCTCATCTGACCCTAGTAGGCTTATGAAAGTATATTTTCCATACATAGAAATGTCTTTCTCAAAGTGGAATTCAAGTATTTCTTTTCTTCCTTTACTGGCTGATTTTCCTTAGCCTGTGTCTATGCTCAATTCAGTCCTATCGAATGCACCCATATGCACATACACACCTACCCACAGAAATGCTAAAACAAAACAAAGTCACAAAGGACACAAAAACAATTCACTCGACTTTACAGCGCTTGTCATCCTCTCAAAGTAACAGCTGATAGGTATTGAGTGCTTATTATAAGCCAGGTGCCACATTAGCAAAGGATAGGTAATATCTAATTTTATTTTCACAAAATTCTAGGAGGTGCTGTAATAATTCCAAAGGAAAAGGCAAAAATCTGTGATTCCTTGATGTTACGTAGGTTTCTCAAGGTCACATCTAAGGTTTCTGAGCAGAGATTGCAACTTGGGTCCCTGCGCCTTGGAAATATGCACATTGATCTCTCCCACCAGTGTTGCTTTAAGGACCAAAGCAACCACTTTCAACTCCTCACCTTTCAACTTCTTTTCAATTCACTGCATTGACTTAGCATTGAAACAGTACTTTCTTGGGTCACCAGGATTGTCCTAATATGCAAAGTCCAATGGATGCTACACAGCTTAATCTTATTCAGACATCTGGTATTTGGTAAAGTTGATTAGTTTACCAAAACTAATTTTTCCTGATTTTTGTCTCCTATTGTTTGTACCTGATTTCGCTCATAAGTCTTTCTTCTTCCCCTAAAGCAAAGTTTGACTTGAATGTAGTACAATCAATTTGTATAAAATTTACACAATTATTATTCTCCTGGCTAGCAGTAGAAACTTGGAATCTTCCTTGAGGTTTGTAGGAAAGTTTGTTTCAGATGGTCCATTTTCCCAAATATTAATTATCACCTTTAGGGGGATAAGGATAAAAGTCCCTAGAGAAACCTTAGTTCAAAGTCTTAATTGTAAGAGCCAGGGTATGACTGGATACTTCACACCCACTGAGATATAGGGATGACTTCAGTGGGAGATGACTCGGTGTTTTAGACGTCCTCTACAGGTGATTTTCAAAATATTATATAATATTATAGTACAATTATTCTAGAGGTTGAGAAAAAATCCTTTCAGAGAGAAGGGGCTTTCTGTTAGCCTATGAGATTATAGGCTGCTGTTATCCTTTTTACTAAATAGTGATATTTTTATTAAAATATCTTCTCATGGTCCATTGTCACCTAAAAGCTTTGAACTGTGAATATATATTAAAAAAAATTTATTCCAATTTGCCTCAGCCTTGGAACCAATCTTAATAGAATATGCAGCCATATTTATTGGCAAGCTGATTATGAAACTTGTTTTCATTTAATCTTTTCTTGATGTATTAACTTCATTTAGAATTTTAGAGTTTTAGATCCTTTGCTAGTGATTAAAACAAAGTACTGTTGTCTTTCCAAGAATAGAAACTATTCCTTCTGTCCCATGTGGAAGACAGTTTTTCAAGACTAGGTTTGTTTTTATGTTTCGGGTTCCTCTATGGTGTGGACAGTTGTGGACAAAACTATCCACAGTGGACACTTTTGCCAATTGCTAAAGTGATCACATTAGGTAAAGATCATGGAGATAGTTATGGGTTCTCTTTCTGTATTTATCAGGCCCATCTACTATTAAAGTGGCAATAGTAAGAAAAAAAGTTAAAAGAAATTATCCCATCTAAGAAGAAAAAACATACCTATAGACTCTCATGAGTAAAACCAAATAAAACAAGTTATTTGTATGGTAGACTTGCTTCTCATATGCTGAATTGGGTTTCAATATGGACCTCTGTGGCTCTACATATTTACTACAAAGGCAACGTATGTACCTGATTATTAATAGTGTTAGGATTAGTATTATTTTCAAAAGAGTAAAACCAAGTACCTCATTGACTTAATGGTTTGCTAGCACTTATTTCATTAGTAATTCTTAAAAAAAAAATTAGTGACTGCCCTATGAATGAAACTAAGAATACCAGAATGAGAATGATCTTAAATTATAGTCGTATTTGTAATCTTACTGTACCAACATTGAGAAGTTGGTTCTTTTATTACCTACTATACTTATTCCATCCTGCATTATTTTCAAATATCATTCCCATGAAACGGTTGCTAGCTTTTAAATCTTTCCTCTGCTCATAAAAAGAAGTAACAAATACCTTAGATGGCCAATGTTTTTTTTTTTTTAAATGCAGACCAGAAATATTTTTAATCAGAGATCATTTAGTCTGACACTATAAGAAAAATTAAGGAGTTAAAGTATTCAATTTTCCTGTTGACTACCTAATCAACATTTTGTGCTTTAGTTGTAGAAAGAAAATACTCACTTTATTCCTGGTTGGTAAATATTTTAAAATGCAATGCCCACATACACAATTTGGTTCTTCAATTACTTTTCCTCCACAGTGACAAACCATCTAACGCTATTTAATGGTCTCTCCTAGAGCGTCTCATGATTCAGAATCTTCCAGCTGTGACAAATCAAAAGGCACCTATGTATTGTTTGGGGTTTTTATTTGCAAAAGTGTCAAAAATTCAATTTCGTTTTGATTTTGATGTGCCTTAATCTTCACAACCTTTTATGCATCAATTAACTGGTAAAAGTTACTAGGCCATTTCTTCACTGAATGTGTCATGAAGGCCTTTCGTCTTTTTTTCTTTTTTAAATGTATACATGCCTCACTGTTTTCACAGTAAGCAAGTTATTTTAGCTTTTCCTTTTGGAAACCTAATTTATATAAAAACAAGTTTAGCTGCAGTTCACTGAAAGTCTGAGCATGGTTCTGATGAGATCAAGTCATAACCAGAACCCTCATGACAGAGGTTAAAGAAATATATGTATATATAGCGCTTGCATATTTTCCTTGTCTAATTTCTATATATTTATCTTTATAGATAATAGAACTGGAGCCACTTTAGAAGGCATTTGGCCTAACCCTCTCATTTTATAGATGAAAAAAAAAATGAGGCAGAAGTAAGTTGGATATCTTCTCAAAAACCAGCCCATTTATAGCATGATCAGGACAAAAATTTGGCTTCTTTTACCCTCTCTAGAATACAGCACTACCCTGGTCACTTTGAGACACACTTTTGTGTTTTGAGATAATTTTATTTTGCCCACCTTCATAATGTAGTCAACATAGCTTCCACATTGATTCTCATAAAGAGTTTTGAGCCCATTAAAAATAAAGGCTGTTCATTCTGCACGGATGTTTCCAGAACATTTCATAAGATATTCTATCTTTAGGCAAACTAGCAAGAATGAGGTGGTTCCTAATTGTGTGGAAAATTTGGAGCTGCCCTTGCTCCACTGAAAGGAATGGACATCTTGTTAATTTTATATCACCACTTTAGCCTAAAACCTTTAGCATAGAAGAGTAGTGTGGTTACTTGGCTTTCCTCCCTCAAATTCATCAGTAAGACATAAATCATTTCTGAATACTTCATACTTTCTTCCCATTCTTTACCTTTTGGAGCCAACTTTCCACTTAATCTATTATTCCTGGCCCCTTAGACATGGTAATTAACCTCGGAGATGGAATTTAGTCCAAAATGCACTCTGCAAACAGCGTTACATTAGAAAAATTTTAATTGTGTTCAGCAACATTTCTTAATTTAATTTGAAAGGTTACAGTATCTTCCATATCAATCAATAACCATTTAATTACTGGAGGAAGGTTAAAATGATTTTCTCTGACATACTAGGTTGGCATATGGCTACGCTTCTGGCCATTAATTCACCTTGTAAAGTCTTACCTTAAATTTCTCTGCACCCTGAGAGAGTGGGACATCTTTTAAGAAATGGGTCATTTTATTCAATGATAAGTTGTAGGACAGACTTAGCAAGAGTTTGTCTCTTTGAAGAGCATTAGACCTAAAATAGTGAAGCTTTTTTATTATGTGTGATACTTGGAATAAGATCTATGGCTCAGGGGCAAGACTATGGGACCCAACATCTTTCTCTCTCATTGAAGAGCCAATATATTGAGTGACTTTAGTCGTGCTGTTAGAATTCAATATCCAGCCAAATCCATAAGTTATTTCCAATTTAAAACACAATCTTTTCAAATGAAGGAGTTTTTATATAATATAACATCTCTGTCCATAAACACCATTAATCATGACTGTTTTATTAATTCCAGTGAGGATTTGGAAAATTGTCTCCCAGATCTGTTATCTTTTCATTTATCAATCCATTGCAACATTTTTTAGTCTACAGAATTTGTTAGCAGTCACAGTAGAAAGAAAGAAAACTACAGATGACTTTTAGGTGTGAAGTCTTGAGAGTTCAACAGTTAGGAAGTTAGGATTATCATTAACATTTTTTCTTCTTATCACTAATACTTGGGAAGCACAAGGCAAAACAGCCTATAATATCATGTAATATATGCTTCAATTAAAATCCTCTAATTAAAAAAAAAGGAGTGAGAATCATTGCATTTGAAAGCAAAAAAAAAAAAAAAGGAACCTTGGAGATCTCCTACTTCCACAGATCAGGATGTCAAACCTGAGTTAAATTAAGTGACATGCTAAAGGTCACATAATTAATTAATGACAAATTTGGCTCTAGAACCTTATTACGTCAGAACTCTTTCCACTAAAACCTTACATTTCTCGAATATTTAGGACATTTATTTTAAGAAGAAAAAATAGCTTTACGTCTGAGCAAAAAGTTGCCAAGAGTTCCATTATTTAAGCTTTTAAATCTTGCTCTTCTGGCTTCTGCTCCTTGGCTAGCTTCTCATCTCCCTGTGTACGGTTCTCCCCACAAGATCTTACACAAATACTAATGACCACACTGTTGTTTTTGCCTGGATTTTCTCGTATTGTTTACAATGATCCCAATCCACCCTGCACTACAAAATAATGACCTAAAAGTTCTCAACTGTCCATGCATTTGCCTTCCAAATATACACCGTTAGCCACCAGTCTCCTAACTCTACTCCAGGAAGGACTGCAAAGCCTGTGCCTTCCAGGGCTTCATTCCCTTTTCCCCTCTATCATTTTAAAGGCTAGCCTCTTGGGTTTTCTCGTCACATGGTCACATGCTTTACTCCTCAATTCTATCCTTTGCACTCACCTAAGTTAGATCTTCTTAAAAACAAATTCGAGCACATCATTTATGCACTTAAAAGGCTCCATGATTCTCTAATCCTTGTACATTCTGGCTCAACCCACCTCCCCAAGAAAGAGTTCCCATTGCTCCCTGGCAGACCTGAGCCGTGGTTGGGTAGGCTAGCCTCTCAACCTTCTCTATACATGCTGTCATCGTATAGTTTTAGGTGTGGCTTATGCCTTCCTTCTCCTGAAATACTTTCCCTTTCCATTCATTGCTTCCCAAACAGCTAAAAGCATTATTTTCCTACATAACATTTCCCAAGACCTTTGACAATAGTGACTCCCTGCCTATACTTCACTCTATTCAGACATTTTTTAATGGCATTTACTGAATTATTTGTTAAAATTAAATACTTCTCATTTTTTTCTACTCCAAACTTCCTGTGGCCTAGTGAATAAAAACAACAACAAACATGAGTGGAACTGGGTTTGATCTCTGCCAAGCCGAGGAGGTGACATTGGTGCAATCTCACTTAGGTTTGTTAATTTGTGAGAACTGATAATGTTACTCAGGTGTGGATCTGATGGAAGGAAAGGTGATGATGTTTGCAAAGTGGCTCATGCTGCACTGGCACCGTCCATTCATCAGTAAATGGGAGATGTTCGTCTCTGTATTCCCAACCCTTCATCCAGTGCCAAGAACAGTAGCTGAAAAAGCATGTATGTATTTATACCTTTATATGTTTGGCTTTATAAAAAATATGTTTCCTTTTGTGTCCTGATACTTGGATGAAGTCTCAAGCTCTGATGGTGAGTGCTGGCCAATCCAAAATAATTCAGTCACTTAAGGGATGAGAAGCATTATTTTGACTAGCACTCAATCAATTCAGGATTCTCTCCCTGATCTGCCTTTCCACCCCACAGGACAGAGCAGGAGCTGTATGTACTCTCCAGGCACCTGTGAGATGTTGCATTTGTCTGGCGTTAGTGCTCTGGGCTGCTTTTAGCTGAGATGGGGCACTTGCTACCTGGCCTTGGATGTCCATCTCTAGCTCTGCTGTGTTCATCACTGATGTCCCGAGACACTGGAAAGAACAGCAGAAACATGAGTGAATTTGAGAGGATCTCAGAACACAGAGAACCAAGGCATATTTGGTTCTAGGCATATTTCCTCTGGAAGACTGCAAACTTTGCAACTGATTCCAAATTTCACATAATGCGTGGGGGTAGAAGTCTAGAATCCAGGTAAAGGCAGGATTGGTTCTTCTGGGACTTGTGAAGAAAGGATCTATTTAGGTTTCTCTTCTGGGCTTGGATATACCTGTTTTCTTCTTGTTCTCTTTATATTGTCTTTCTTCTATGTGTTTCTATTTGTTCGTCTCATAAGATTCACAGTCACATTTATTAGGGTTCCCTAATGACCTCGATTTAACTTGAGTGTCTCTATAAAGACATCGCCTCCCAATAATGTAACATTCTAAGGTACTGGGGATTAAGACTCTAACATATTTTTGTTGCAGAAACCCAATTCAACCCATACTATTTGGTTACCCCAACTACACGCTCTTCATCCTGACTATTTATCTTCTTGAGGTATCTCCTGGGGTAGACAGGATCTGTGAGACTTTCTTAAGGAACTTCCTTCTCTCTGCCTTCCCTGGCTCTCCTACTCTAGCACGATGTTTTAGTGCAAGTAGAGCTTAGTTACGAGGTTTGCAATCTCTCAGAGGATAGACAACCTGGAAGTCAGGACACCGTCTAGTCCTGTCTGCTCTAGGCTTTCCCAAATTTACCCAGGTTTTTAACGATGTTTCTACCATCTCACTGCTCGGCTCAGATGGGGTTCTGGAGTTCTCTGGATCTTTCTTAGGGACCTACAATCATCTGTACCAGACATATCCTTTAATTCCCTCTTTCTGTTTTACTGGACAAACACATATCCCTCTTTGGGCAGAAAAATGACTATCTCATTGTGTCGTCTTCTCCAAAGTATAGATTAAGCAGAGATCCTTAAACTATATTGTGAACCAGAAAAACTGAGCTGCTCATAAAACTGAGCCGCTCATAAATTCCTGTCCTTGTCAACTCAGGGCATGGCTACACAGACTGCAATTTTATGACACACACTATTTGCCCTACTAACACATGGCATGCACTATTAATATGCTTAATTAATTTGTGAGATACTGGTTTTAGTTACCAATTCATGCTCTGAATTTCTATTTCTTAATATATTAAACTAAGTGGTTTTAAAAAGAAAACACAACCAGAAACATTTTTTTCTTAAGTGCTTGTCTCTCAAAAAAACAAAAGCTATGACTTTCAAGATCATGCCCTCTTCTGGATATTTTTAAAATCTACTTAAAATTTTAAAATCCAATAAATCAGCTCTTTGTGTTCTTGTGTTATGTATTCCCTTAGTTCATTAGTATTTGGCAAACTCTTCCTTCTGTTTGAGTGGTAAGGAAAGAATTTTTTTAAAAAAAACCCTACAGTTTATGATTAAATATGGTCACGTTGTATGTATGCTGACATGTGTAGGTAGCATATGTGCATGTGTGCATTTGTATGTGTGTAGAGCAATAAAATGGAATTGGGGGCTAAATATGAGGTACAGGTAGGAAGTGAATGAGACAGAAGACTGATCACAACTTATTTGGAATCAAGGCTACACTATTTTTCATTTGGGTCAAATGAGAAAATCATTTGATTTATCTTAGTTTCCATTTTCTCCCAGTTAACTTTAAGATTCTTTGAGGGTATGACTATGTTTTAAATTATGTCTTTTTAATCCAGCACATTGTAGAAGAATTGTTAGAATTTGTTGAATGAATAAATGGGTGATGTCTTGTCTTTCATTACAAGGCCGTAGATAGATTTACCTTATTTCCAATTAAGTTTTGTTTAGTCCAAAGTGCTGCAAACTTCACTTTGGCCTGGCATATGGCGTAGTTAGTTCTTCCTTGTCTTCTTCTCAAAAGCTGCATGTGCTGGTCTCTAGGGATCTGCTGTCCTCCTGGCTTTTCCAGCAAATGTACTTATGTCCTCCTTTGGATTCTAGTAGAACTTCCTTCTTGCACTGTGACTTAATATGTGGTAGATATTATTTCATTGATTTAGGCCACATGTTTTGGATGTCTTCTGTTAAATGTACAGCTCCTTAATGGCAGAGACCATGTGGTATACCTGCTTTCCCCATTACCTGCAAAAGGCCCTTTTCTTAGTAGGTGCCGAGCGTGCTGTCATACTTGAGAATGATAGTGATGGCAGTAAATCGAGTGCACATAATTCTTTCAAAACCCACGCTGATATAATTCTCTTATATAAAGAGATACAGATTCACAGAAGTTCAATGACTGGAAATGGACTTGCAGCTAGGAAGAGGCGATGACTCAGATTCTGATCCAGGGCTGTCTCCACCACATTATAATAAGTGAAGTCTCTGTTTTTTTGTTAAAATTTAGAACATTTGACATGAAGTGATTAAAACTGATGTGATTTTTATTTTTCTGATAGGATTGAGATGCCCTTGGACAGGTCATCAAGATATGTTGTGTGAATTACCTGCCATTGATGGTTTTTTAAAGGAAGACTGACATCAAACTTTTAGGCTGAGTTTAGGCTTTGCTGTACTGAAAGTAGAGAAATTAGGTGTTTTTCAAGAGTTCTTTGGTTCTGTAATTCTCTAACTTGAAATTATATATATATATATACACACACACACATACACATATGTATTTTCACTCTGCGTTCTCTCTTTTCTTGGGCATTTTGTACATATGCAAGGTAGAAGGTTAAAGCAACTTTGACGAGTCAAACTCGGGAGATCAGAGAAGGCAAAAATCAAGTTACTGTCCAGACGACAAGGGAAATTAAGACTATTAATGAAATGAGAAGCAAGAAAAATGCACAACAGTTATCTTTATGTCAAGCTGGGGCATAGCATTTTTAAACCACTCTGGACAATTCTAGAGTTGAGACCCAAGTGAGTGGAAATTTGTGGCGATCCCTGAGAAAATGGAAATTTCTTGGTTGTTTGCCTAAGTGCGTCTCCTTTCCAAATTGTGCTTTTTCTCACCTTGCAAAAATTTAAATTTTCAACTCTCTTTGCAATCACATTACTCATTTGTTGTTAATATGCCTATTATAATGGTCAGTGTTCAGAAAGGAGATCAGCTGAAACACTTGCTGTTCAATGCTGCAACTTAAGGAGTTTTACAAAGCAGGGCGTGTGGAACCTCCTTCACAGTTAGAGAACACAGGACTGAAAGAAGTGAAGGACAAACCCTTCATTTCAGGACATCTTGTATAGCAATGCCTTATGGAGGCAATAGGTCCAGAAGATCATATCAGCACCAGAAGTGCTAAATGATATTCATTTACCATCGTCACCAAAACAGTAAGATTGCATGGACATTTTTTTTTTATTTCGAATGTCAGAGATAATTTTAATAATGTGATTTTTTTTGACCCACAATCTAAGTCAAAGCCTTATTCCCAAAGATAATACTGATGAGATGAATTAGAGGACTATAGCTAGATACCAAAAAAAAAAAAGCAGAACCTTTTAAATACTAATAGATAAAACAGGCAGTTCCATGCAGATAAATGTAGAATAATGATGCTTTTGATGGGCCTTTATCACAGAAGGCCATGTTCTTCATAAATTATGAGCCATAAAAAAAGGAATTTCAGTCAAAAGAGAAGCCTGTTTATATCATCAATGAATGATGAGGAACAGAGAGACAAAACCAAATAGGAATGCAAAGAATGGTAACTGCTTGATGACTTTATCAGCGGGTCTCTACACTTTCAAAAACATAGAAGAACAAAAGCTTTCCCAGCAAAATCATCCAAAGATGGCCCCAAATGACACAAATACTTTTACTTTGAAAAAGTGAAATAGATTTTTTTCTGTGTGTTTGTTGAGAATAAAATAGTGTTTGGTAATGCCTACTGAAGTCAATTTTAAATGGAGATGTTTTTGTATTTTCTTATCTCAAACAGCATCTACAGTGTATCTGAAGTGATGTTTCATGTGGATTGTCATTCATTATTTATGTTAAGATTGCACTTCAATTTATATACATACGTGCTCCTGAACATTTTGTCAGTAATTATCTCATCAAAATGTTTACTAGTAAATTATTTTTTTTGGCAAAAAAATATACATTGAATTTGAGCCTCTGATAGATGTATTCTGAAAATTTAATATTTAGTTTTCTGGTAATGTTTTTATAAAGTATAAAAGATAAAATGAATTTGAGTTCTGTTGTATATTTTATCAGCCTCACCTAGTTCCAGAGTTGTCATATTTGCCATCAGTAAGTCTGGGTGAAATCTACCAGTTGTGCCATTGGAAACTGGTCCTAACATTTTGGGTGCTATCTCTACAATTTACGTTGCAATGGTAGCAATCACTCAAGTTATACTTTTCCTATAACAGGCATTTTTATTAATATAAGTGCACAATGATACTCATACATTAACACTCAGAATTAACATTATTTACATTTTGTTTGATAGGAAAGCAGGATGTCTTATGGGCCATGGTTTAAGAACAAAGAGCCCTAAGTCCTGCCTTAACTGGCTTCAACCCTGTGCTCTAGCTACCTGTGATTCAGTGTCTTCAGAGCTAAAATATGGAGGCTGACTCACTAAATTGTTTTTGATACCCTACATTGTATGGTTGGCATATTTTTCATGACTTCTTTGCTTTATCAGTACTTAATCCTACTTTTAAAATGTATTCCAACTTGACTACCAATCTCAAAAGAAGTTATCTTTCAGCTGGGTGCAGTGTTTCACTGGGAGGCTAAGGAGGACTGGATCCCTTGAGCTCGTGAGTTCATGACTAGCCTGAGCAAGAGTGAGACCCCATCTCAACTAAAAATAGAAAAACTAACCAGGCATTGTGGTAGACACCTGTAGTCCCAGCTACTTGGGAGGCTGAGGCAAGAGGATCTCTTAAGCCCAGGAGTTTGAGGTTACTATGAGCTATGATGCTATGGCACTCTACCTAGGGCAACAAAGTAAGACTTTATCTAAAAAAAAAAAACAAAAAACCCAAAAACAAAAGCAGTTGTCTTTTCAAACTGACAGGTGATGCGGGAGAGAAGTATTCAAATCACCTAATGGGTTTTTCCAGCCGCTCACCCTGTTCTGATTGACCTGCAGAACTCAGAATCACTACCCTCAGGACACAGTAGTTTCTATAAGTCTATTTCTCATCCCTCTCATGTCTTAGGTTGGGGAAAGAGTGAAGACCATTCATCGAAGGCCTTCACAGAGAGCGTTCTCTGAGGACGCAAGGGCTTATCAAGTACCCGTATTAAGGGAGACATCCTTTTGGGGGTACAAAGTCTTCATAGCATCATTTTTACCTCTTAAGTCTCCGATAGCAAGTCTGCAGACCAACAACCATCTTTTTTTAGTGGTCTGATTTAAAATTCTGTTATTGACATGGATTATTTCTTTTCCTCACCAAATTTTATATCCTCTCAGTTTCTAAGCTGCCTTGAAATTTTCCTATTTCATAATTCTTTTGTCAAAAGCAACAGAAGTGGGACTTTGGCTAACTTTAACAAAAGGAAATTTATTGGAAGGCTATCGTCAGCTCAGAGAATATATAAAGAAGCCTGAAGACCTGGGCTTGAGAATGAATGGGAACTAAGGCAGTGGTGAAAACAAAGGGACGAGGACAACAGTAATAGTCTGGTAGCCTGGAGGGCTGACTCTCAGATGAAAGAGAAACCTAAACCTTTTGTGTCTTTTTTAGAACCACCATAGCTGACCACCCCCTTCAGTTGACATAATTTTCATAGATTGGACATGCACCACACGTACGTATCAGTACAGGAGACCTACTTCCTTATGTTGTCTCCCTCTGTATGTGACCAGTTTGTTACAGTCCCCTTGCATGGTCAACTCACAGATGTTCTACCATATTATGTTGCTCCACATTCGGATTCCAGACCGCAGACATCCCGTGAAGAAACCTGGGGTTCTGTTGGAAGGCATGGGGGTGCTAGGCAGACATTAAAAAGACAAGTAATCATGTGAGGTCCATCTGAGTATCTTTCTCCTGCCCAAGACAAAGCAGTTTTTAAGAATAGGCACTTCTTTGATATCTTCTTTTGACAAATTGAGTTGATTTCTTTACTCACCACCTCTTCTCCAAAAGTATGAGTTGTGGTGCCAACTTCATTTATGAGGCCACTTCATTCTGATCAAGTTGTTTTTCTTAGAAAAGTATAAGTGTACCCAGTAGGAGAAAAACATTGCATAACTATATTTAAAATCTCTTTCCATTACAGCCACAGGGGATTAAAATATTCAGAAGTTAAACTGGGCAAACTTCCTTTAAAATAGGAATTATTTGATAAAATAACACTTTTTTGTTTGTTCTTTTTTTTTTGAGACAGAGTCTCATTTTGTTGCCCTTGGTAGAGTGCCATGGTGTCATAGCTCACAGCAACCTCAGACTTTTGGGCTCAGGTGATTCTCTTGCCTCAGCCTCCCAAGTAGCGGGGACTACAGGTGCCTGCCACCATGCCTGACTATTTTTAGAGACAGGGTCTTGTTCTAGCTCTGGCTGATCTCGAACTCGAGAACTCAGGCGATCCACCCACCTTGGCCTCCCAGAGTACTGTGATTACAGGTGAGAGCCACCGCACCTGGCAATACTTCTTATAAATTCATAAGGATACTGCTGTATAAACTGATACCTAAGGTAGTTGCTAGTTAAAAGTATCATAAACAAACACGGTATGTGGGTAACATTGAGTAGCATTGCTGTGTGATATTTCAGATGGGCTGACATATTATTTCAGGTATAAAACTTTCACAAAGTGGTAGGGCTTTTTTACCAGGTTTCTGATGTCTTTTTGTTAGAAATACTCCGGCACCTTTAACCTACACTAACTCTGTTCAATTGTTGAATTTAAATGGTATTTTTTTCCCACTCCTCAAAACATTTCCACTGGCCTTATCTACTTTTTAAAGGGCTGCTGTGTTTCTTATGGTACTCTAGTTTGTTATTTTCTTTCATCATCTAGTCTTTTTAATTAATTTATTTTTTTACCTTAGGGACATTTCCTTACCTAAAGATCCATCCTAATTGTACTTAGAACAAATCCGGTCATGTAGAAAACTCTCTACAAGTGAACTCTGATTGCCAAATAACTCCTGTCAGGATCCTGGACATCTTTAAAGTTAGAATTTACTAACTTTTGAGATGAGTCTGATGAAAATGAGAAGTTATGTGAGTTCTGCCCAATCCTGGACTCTTTAGGGATTTATTATGCAGTTGTTGGTGTTTCCAGCCTTTTTGCTCCACTCCTCTGTCCCTCCTGCCTCTTGAGACCACTTCCATGTATCAGATGTTTCTTTCTTTCGGGACAGAAAGAGGAGAGATGAAATTCAAAGCCACTCCTCTTTGTTGTGTAGTTGCAGTTCTGGTTAGAGAGAAAATAGAGGGTTTGTTGAAAAGAATAGATAAAAAGTAGAAATTATTGGCTAAATCAAAACTGGGGATTTAGCTCTGGAAGTTATTGAATTGATACAGCCTATGCCCCCATTTGCGTAGATAATTGAGTAAGCTTTACAACAGTATAGATTTCCCTCACTGAGAGATATTTTATTCATGAGTTATTGCCCATAAAAAATACTGAACCATAAAGGAAGTCCTCGAATGAAACGCAACTTCGAAAATGAGGCTTATAACTATAACTTGGGAGATTTGAAAGGCACAACCTGCCTCTTTCAGTTTGATGGTGATGTCATTGTCTTGGCCACAATCTCTCTTGTTCATTTAAGTGACACAGGAACATCAACGCTATTTGCCGTAGTAATCTGTGCATTGACAGGCACAGCAGAAAACTAAATTATAAAGCTGTACTCTTCCTCAAGCCGTTAGCTGCCTCTAATGTATTTCTGTGGCAGTGACAGATGCTCTGATACCTATATAACCTCCAGAATAGGAGGTTAATGAATGTAGTATTTATACAACTTTGAAAACCTTGAAATCAGTGAGATTCATTTCTGTGATTCCTCAGAGTGAGAAATTAGCATTTCTCCAAAGACAATAATTTCCTAACATTTTTAACTCAAGTCTTAAGGAGAATCTCAGGAGAGAATATATTATAACTCTGTTGAAGAAAAGACAGTTCAAACAGAAATGTGAAGAGGTAAAAAGAGCAAATAATTAGAAGAAAAACAACCCACGAATACATCTGTCAGCCTTCCCCCTATTACCACTTTCAATAAACCACACTACTGCCAGCATCTGATAGAAGTGAAAAAAAAATGTGGCCTCCCATATGCTTTCCAGCCCCCACTCTATGCCTCCCTGTTTGTCAAACAAAGAAAGCACCTGTTGAGGCTGGGAGCCCTGCTGTGAGTTTCCACAAAGTTTGATGATCCAAATGATGTAACATCCTGAGCAGCCAGTGCACAGGCAGAACATTATCATAATAGCCCGACCTCCTGAGCTTTTCCTGATTACCTGGATCTTACCTCCCAAAGGGAAAATGACTTCAAAGACTGAACCTCTTGCCTGCATTTTTCAAAGATTCAGCAACTTGAAGATACAGAGTCCCAGCTTGTTTTCAACATGAACGATAATACCAGAAAATGAAGTTGAATTCCCTTAAGAGCCTAGGAGGCCATGGAGGCAGCACCCTCACAGCTGATCTTTTCAGACTGAGCTGCATAGTTGGCTCTGTCCTCTTAGACACCAGGAAGACAAAGACTAAGGGTTCCCTGGTTTTGTTGTTTTGGTCTTTTTCTCTTTTTTTGCCAGTTGTTTTTAACTCAAAACTTTAAAAAGGAGCCATAGCTTTCTAAGTCCATTTTGAAAGTCAAATGGATTAAAAAGAGTTTCAAAACAGTGCTAGCCCAAATCCGGTTGAAACTTTTAATTAGTCTGATGTTATTTTTAGGCTCTCTCAAAGCTCCATAATTGAGCCCTTTGCAGTTGTACAAACAAATAGAAACCTTGTAAGATCTTGAAATTCATGATAGTTTACTAATGAAGTCAGCTTGGAAAACTCTTCATTGAATATTGTAATTTGATTGCCATCTTATTCTGATTGGACCCTGGTTTTGCATTTAAATGAGGATATATTATTTGAAATGCAAAACAGCATGTTATCTGGGGTATTTTGCAAGAACAGACAAGATTAAAAACATCTAATGTTCCATTTTATAAAAACATTACAAAATGGAAGTGCAGAGCTGACTTTTAAAATTTATTAGTAACAGCTTACAATAATTGGACATTAATTAATCCTAAATTACAAGACATTGCTGTGGAAATGATATTACATCCTTTCCATCAGTACTCAGAAGATTCATTAGTATTATTATTTTTGTTTGGGATACTGAAGGCACTAAGAACAATTTCTTGCTAAAGCTGTCATTGTTACAGGATTGACTGTTACGTATGTGAGTTCAACACAGTACATTATCAATTACTGATTGTCCAACAACCGAGTATCCAATTAAAAAAAAAAAAAGCTGTAGCAGTAGCTAAGGCGAGCTGAATTTGTGACTTGGGGTCTCTGCTGTCTTGTTCCAAGCTTTGATTTTTGTCAGCCTTTGTGTTTTTAGATGGATCAGAAAGAACTTTCTGATTCTGTAACCCTTTATTATTATTTCTCAGCTGTGGTTTTTGTGTCTTACATAGAAAATTGTTTTCAATTGCATCACCCACAAAAAGATTTCTGTTTGAGCAGAAGAGTGTGGAGATAGCTATCTCTCTATTTGATTGTTTGGCTTTCTGAAGTTTCCATTACATCTATTCTCAGACACATATAGTAATCCACAATTTATGAAGCTGAATTTTTCTTTCCCTTCAGTATTTTGCTGAGAAAATGATTGTCAAAACAGGGCCTTACATTTATGCCTCTATTGTGTGCTTACCCAGGTCTTTGAAATAATTTTTAATCATTCAGGTGTCATATCAAGTGAGTTGTAATCTGGGAATGAATACTTCATGCGAAATTTAGACCACGAGACAAAGAGATTTCTTGACCTACTCTGTATTTCTGACTTCAAATCAGGAGTGAGTCTTAATTTGATGGAGGAACAAGCACAGTTCCTAGTATCTCCAGGAGCAGAATGATAGAAGAGGAGACAAGGACAATGTCTGTAACGCTGGACAAGGTACAGAGAAATGGCAAACTTTCTACTTGCTCTTCTTTGCCAGGCTGTGTGATTCCAGTCACCATGTTAATTCAACCTAGGTCCAGCCCTTGTGGACAGTTCTAAGAGTTTCATAGAAGTGTGCTGTGTCACCTGTGAAATGCATACAGATACCAATGCCGTATAATTTGTTTGAATTCGGTCAAAGTAATTTTGATTTCTGACATTCTAAGATTAGTGAGGGCTGTACTTAATCCTTCTTTCCCAATTCAGTGGCCACACAGGCATAAAAGTCTGATTTTTTAACTAGGAAACTTTAAATTTTCTGAACTGAAGGCAAGCTTAAAATCAGCTGTCCTGGTTAAAGGAAAAGATACTTAAAATTTAGGAGCCAATCTTGGGTGGAATTATCATTCTATTAAAATGGGAATCGAGTACTGGGTCTGAACTGGTTTTGGCTTGAGAGAGGAATATCCAACTTAGTATCTTATGGATCTTGTTTAATGCAAGTTAGAGCTACCAGCATCCTATATGTTCTCATATGTTTGAGTTTGATTGATTGGAGCTTAGTATAGGTTGAGTATATCTTATCTGAAATGTTTGGGATCAGAAATATTTTGGATTTCTTGTTCTTTTTTGGTTTTGGAATATTTGCATATATTTCGAAACGGGACCAAATCCTAAACAAGAAATTCATTTATGTTTCACATCCACCTTATGCACAATCTGAAGGTAATCTTACATAATTTTTTCAATAATTTTGTGCATGAAACAAAATTTGTCTATGATTTTTTTTAAGATTAGGTATGTAACTTTTTTACTTTTGGTCTTGTTTTAGTACCTTAAAAAGTGCAGATTTTGCAGCATTTTTTGGAATTCGAATTTTTGGGTAAGGAATATTCAACCTTTAGATCATACAAGTTGGTCCTAGAAAGTCTTTCCTTCTGCTTTTTTTTTTTTTTTTTCCCAGTTAGGAAAAGAGATCTTTCCTCCCTGTTGAAGAAAATGAGATTATATGAAAGCAAACTTCCAATTTCCATGGTTCAAGCATGAAAAAGTTGACTAAAGATAATGTAGTTGACATGAGCAAGAACTATGGGCAGGGATAAGCAATAGTCTATTGATCCAGTCATGCTAGATCCACTGTTTCCCTTCCCCAAGTTTAATGATACCTGTCAGTATATCCTATACTTTGGCCCAAGATTTTTTTGAGCTGTATTTCTTGCATTTGCAATCAAAAACAATCCATGCTATTACATAGAATTCATTTCTCCTTTCTTGCCTCTAAGTAAGAAGGGAGTGAGTAGGAGGCTGGAGAACGTTTCCTCCAGATTAAATCCTGGTCTCACAGTAGAGGCAGAAGGCGAATGTGCCCAAGCATCATCTCACCCTGTCATATGTCAAATACTAAACTACTTTTCTGATTTTGCAGCTTTAGCCTCATTCCTGATTTTAATCTCTTACTTAAAGTTTTTCACAGTATACTTCTAGAACATCTTAGTCCCCTGAAAAAAAGATTGAAATGTTCACATTGAATACTAGATGGCAACATGGCAAGTTCAATGTGTATCTTGTCCCCTGAAGTACACTTCAGGGCTTGGGGACTGATTGCACAAAGGAAAGGGAAGAAACAAAATTGATTAGAAATTTTGTGATTGAGAGTGTGGAATAAGGAGGAGCCAAAATGAGAGGTAGGTAAGAAGTAATTGAACAGGTAATGATAGAACCCAAATGTGACAGAGCTGTGGGTTCAGCTTTGGTAATGAAATCCATGACAGCAGAAAAAGGCTGATGGGACTGGAGTCTGTTAATCGTTGATGTAACTCCAAGTAGGTTTTAGTCTTCTATGGTGCCAAGCAATATATCAGGGCAATAACGATAAATTAGATGTGTTCTTCCCAGGGCAGCCACAATTTAGTAAAAGAGATAGTCATGCACAAAGGCAGAGAGGTGCAGTGGGAGGGAGGAACTGGGAAGAAAAATAAGAAGAAAGGAAATGGTGGTAATGAAGAAGCAGGCTAGAGTCATATGTCTGGGGAGAAAAAAGGGCAGACATGGAAAGCAGATTCCAGGTTTCTGTTTTAATTGTGTACCTAGTATTTGTGTAACTAATGCATGTACCTTGAGAATTTGGGGCAGGAGTGGAGAAGCAGTAGCTTTGGCTTAGAAACCACTCTCTCTCTTTTTATTGCTGTTGTGACCACAAAGGAATTGGCTCCAAGTCATTTTTGGCATTGTCGTTCCTTCTACTCTAAACTGAATTATGATCCCATGTCAATTTCTGAACCCATAAATCTGTCCTGACATTTCATGTGTTTCTAATAGATGGTGCTGGAAAAGCTGTTTCTGGCCTAAGCTCCATAAAGGAAATGAGAGAAATGCAGAGGAGGCTTCAGGCTAATCTGTAAAGCAATTTGAGGCCTGTGCTAGGCACCTTTTCCTCAGTTCATCTTAGCAGTGATCTGAAGAACTGCCACTTCTTTGTGAACCATATTAGAAGTTTGTAAGATATGCAACTGCATTTCTGCATTTTAAATTACAGGAGAGTAAAACATCTAAGCAAGTGATATGATAGAGGCAATGCCCTTCACCTCCATCTACTTGCACTATTTGAAACACTCCATTTTGATTTTTAGAAAGATAGATTCAGGCCCATCAGCTTGAATGTGGACAAAGCTTAAAGGCAAGCTGGAGTTACAAACTCAAATATGCACGATGGTCAACCAATTGGCAGAAATGACTGAGTCAGGCCCAGGGTGAGAGGACGAGGCTCTTGAGTGCAGCCAGGCTCCACGTCCTGCAGTTGTTGGGAACAGTGAAGACCATAGGTGACTGGATACAGTCTCAGGGCAGCTGTCACTCAGAGTTGGCCTACTGTTGCCATGGGTGATGCCACTCAGTGTGGGTAGATATCTTTTAATTTTTTCTAGAAAGACCAGACTACTGGATTTTTATATGAAAACTATTTATTTTAAACATGAAATCTTTAAGTGGTCAGTCGTGCTCTCTGATTTTAGAAGTAACTTCTCAAGTGAGTGTTTAGATATTGCACGGCCACAGCCTAAAATAATTTTGTGTCCTTTCAAGTTACCTTATACCCGTCTTAGATAAGCTGCACGAAAGACAACCAGATGCTTTTCTTGGTGTTGTTTTTGAGTCTCTTCTATTTAAGAAAATGTCTCAGTATTTTGAATACATGCATATAGGCTTTTGAGATACACAGATAAATTGTAGAAAGGCTCTGATTCCAACATGTAACAAAGATAGGTAATTCCTGTATTCATCAGCCATCTAGAATCAGCAGCTCTCTGCCATTGTTTTCTCCTGTTGCTTTGGTTTCCATTCTGAGAATTAGCAGCACTGAACACCTCCCTCCTATTCATCTCCAGAGGGGGGAAAAAACAACAAACTCCTTTGCAAGGGAAGAGAAGCTTGTGTGCAATGTGCTACAAAATTCAATCCACTCATTTTCTTTTTTTTCTTTTTTGGTTTTTGGCCGGGGCTGGGTTTGAACCCACCACCTCCGGCATTCTTATCCTAAGTGTTCACAAGAAGTGTTACTTCTTGGCCTCCAGGAAATAATTAAAAACATTGACTCCATAAGCTTCACCATACTTTAGGTTCTTCTGGTTCAGTCTCCTCATTTTCTAGATAAACAAAATTGAAGAGTGAGGAGTCTTTGCTGGTGGGTTCTAGCTGTCAATTCCCCAGCCTCACATGTGCAGAAGAGTTAACGTTGCAAAGCCTTTTGAACTCAGATGTTCCTAGATAGAGCAGCACTTGGACTAGAATTCAGTCTTCCTACCGGTGCTCTTTCTGTGGTATTTGTGGAAATGTTGGGCTACTCAACCCAGTTGTACATCAGTTGCAACTCATAGAAAAATGAAACTCCAAAGACTTAAAAGGGGCTTATTGGCTCCCCAATCTAAAGCATCCAGAGGTAAACAGACTTCAGGTGTTATTTGTCATGTTCTAGCTCCATTTCCTCTATCATCCTGATCACCATCATGATCAAAGTCAACATTGCCACCACCGTAACAAATATTAAATTGTGATTCTATGTGCCACGCCCTGTTCTAAGTACACTTCCTTGAGAAAGGTGCTGTTATGAACACCATTTTCATACATAATAAAACTGAGGCACTGAGAGTTTAAATAACTTGCCCACGTTTGCATTATAAAGTCAGGACACAAACTCAGGCAGCAGATTCCAGAACCCTGTTCTTAATCTTTGTATAAAGATTCCAATTGAATTGGTCTAAGACAAGGCCTAAGGATCAATAATTTTACAAATATTCTCTGGGTAGATTGTGATGTGTAGCCAGAGTTAAAAACTCTGTTGCACTGTGGGCTGAGGGGTCTAGTCTGTGCTGAGGAAGCAGTCATGTTCAAATTGAGTCTCCAATTCTGATTCTGCTCTGCAATGCTTACATCCCAAAGGAGAGGAAGAATAATCACCATCCAGTGATGGAAGAAACTTCCAGATGGAACTGCTGAGCTCTGCTGAACACAAAGCTGGGCCCTGCAGCAGTGCCTTGGCCCGAAGAACCCAAATGCTGCAGTCGCAGTAGTTTGCAGGGTGTCCATTACCTGGGTATTATTATTTTTGTGTGATGGCAGTCAGAGGCTGATTATAATCAGTGAAGAGAGGACAAATTCCTGGGGACATGGTGCTTCAACTGTAGATTCCCTGCCTCTCACTCTCAATACAGAAATCTGGGCAAGAGTACTTTCATGGGTCTCAATGACAACAATTAAGCTTGAAGAGTATGAGAAGACATTTTAATCAGGAGCTAATTAAGAACAATGGGGGCCTATGTATCATTGATTGTGTCTCAAGTACTCCGACTGATCTGGAAGATTATTCCATTAATATATGGTTATAAACAGACACCAACATTTTCTCAGGATAAAGCAACTCCACCTTGAAGGCTCCACCTCCAAATCTGGCTTTTACTTATTAGACAACAAATAAAAATGAGCAAAATTTACCTGCCTTGGGAAGACATCAGGTGCTAGTTTCACGCCTTGGGTTGGACAGCATCAAGTATAAGAAATAAGGCAGCAGGGTCATGAGATTGGAGTATTGCTCATATTCGAGCATTAATTGTTGCTCTATTACAAAATGAGACTAAAAATACTGTGTCGGGCCCAAACCACAAAGATGCTGATGCTGTGAGAATGGAATTATATGAAAGAATATCTTGAGCACTTAGAAAAACCAATAACAACAAGAAAAATCCACAAAGCATCCAGCAGAGCATTCCAGGTAGTTTTTGCCTCCAGATAATATTTGGCATAGCGCAGATGCACTGCGGAGTTTTCAGGGTGAAGGAGATTCTTCTCCTTATCTTCCTCATCTAGTCTCCGCTTAAATCAAACTGTCAGACCACTGCACCTCCTTTTACTAACACAGTTGGCTTGCGTTTTTCTCCAAATAACCTTGGGATGTTCGTGGTTCATATTCTCTCAGGAATCTTGCTTCCTGACTAATAACACTGGCTTTGTGGGTTCACTTTCCCAGGTCACATCCCCCAAGTTCCTCTTCAGAGAATTTCATTCTGACCATAATCCTGCTGGTAAGGGAGAGAGAGGAGTGAAATTGCCATTTGGAGAAAGCTCTCCTATGATTTCAGGCTGGCTTCCCAGCATTTCCTTCCCATTCTTTCCCAAGTGAGCACTGAAGGACGTGTCAGGCAATCTGGGTTGTAATCTCAGCTATGCCAGTATCTCCCACTACAAGCTATTTAAACTCCTCTGAGTTTCAGTTGTCTTTCTTCACAAAATGAAATAGAGATGAGATGATCTCTTAGTGTTTTCCAAACTCCAAGTTGTTGGATGCTGTCTATCTTTCCTTCCAGCGTTCTCGTCTCTTCTTTAGTCTGTGACTATCATATTCATTTAATTTCCATGTCTTGCCAACTCTTTTTTGCTAGAATAGCAACTTCTTCTCTCATGCTCCTTGACTTATTAAGATCATGTATTCTACCCATCCTTTAAAAGTCTTCTCAAATCCTTATTTCTTTGAAGACTTTTCCCACTGAGAGTGCGGGATGCTGTGGGGGAGGTTCTAGTTGAGCCATGTGCCAGAGATATAAAGATGACTGAGACAAAATGTGCTTTTGGAACCACAGACCAATTGCATGAAAATAGCTAACGCTTTTTGAGGTAATGGTATCTTAATTTTTCAATGAGAAAACTGTAGCTCAGAAAAGTTGAGTTAATTACCTACGGTCACAGAGCTACCTAGTAAGTAACAGAATGCAAGTCTAGTATATTACAATCATTTTCCTTACCTACCACACTATGTAGCCATAGAAAAGATGTGGCAAAGTGCTACTTCTCATTCCCGTGACATGAGCAACACTGATCCTTAAGCTGTTTCCTTTCGAGTCTGGCAAAGTCACATAATTGTTGACCACACAGTTTCCCAGGCATATTCCTCTAGTTGGTAGGAAGTAGGTCAGAAGAAACTTTCTATTTTTTCTCTTAGATAATGTCCAGAACATCAAGATTCATTGATTGATGGGATTTAATCATAATTTCACTTTTTTTTTTTTTTTGCAGTTTTTGGCTGGGGCTGGGTTTGAACTCACCACCTCCGGCATATGGGGCCAGTGCCCTACTCCTTTGAGCCACAGGCGCCGCCCTATTTCACTTTTTTAAAACCATTTCTATTATAAGATATAGCTTATCTTTTGACTCTTTTTAACTCCCACAGAAAGACAACAAACTTTCTTTAATAGACTCCATTTTGTCTAACACTATCGACGTGGGTTATGAGTGTGGTGAGGGTGGGAAGTCTCAGTGGAGGGGAAAACCAAGGAACTCAAGAAATGAATGCCATTATGCTGCTTTCACGGTGTCAATAAGTAATACCTGAAAGAAGTTTTCCGTATGTGAGCCAAGTCTCCAACTTCTGACTTAGAGAATCATTATATTTTTTCCAGTTCTCTGAGCATGATACAATGGGTGGAAGGATATGTTTTCATGATTTATTGAGGGGAGAGAGAGAAGACTTTGTCTTCTAACCAGTTATGTGTCAAAAAGCAAATGAAAACTGATACTTGTCATTAAACAACTCTAGAAAAGTCTGAAAGGATGTAGGAAGAGGGGCCTTTTTTGCGACCGTCTCCTCCCTTACATCAGATTAAAATAAATTTCATTCCTGGTGCTTCTGAGTTCTTCTTTGAATACCAAGCACCTACATTGCTTTGTTTATCATTTTACCCTTTGCATTGGGAGTATCCAACAAATAAAACACTTCAATAAATATTTGTTGCTGAAGTGGCTATATATTTCTGTAACTTCAGGGGATTTGGTTATAGGCTAGAGTAATAGGCTTCCCACCATTCAATTATTAATGTTATGGATTCCTTAATAACTGAAAAAAAAAGTACTTTTCTTTCTATAGTGAGAAATAAAAGGTAAAAATAAAAAGGTTTCAGGCAGCGGCAATATTTTGTATGGACACAATCTCACAAATATATTAATGACTCATGTGTTTTGATGGAAATATGAGTATGCAAAAGAAAATGAAAGAACTTAGGAGATACTAAGAACACAGAACAAGGTACTCTGGAAGTAAGGGATATTTATTGAATTAGCAGCGTGGATACCCTGAAGATTATAAGAAGAGCTAACATTTATTAAGTACTTACTGTGTTCCAGGATTATTCTAAGTGATATTTCATGGTCTATGGACTTATGGATTAAGTCATTTTATAACCCCTACTTTATAGATGATGAGCTTGAAGCACAAAAAATTGAGCAATCCATCCCAAATCACAAAGTCAAGAAGTCTTCAGGTAGGTTTTCAAATTCAGATTGCCTGCCTCCAGACCATGTCTTGACCACCATGCCAGCCTCCCTCAGTAGAAAATGAGCTTGGTCTGCTTCAGTGTCCTACCTACAGTCAGCCCTAAAACAGGGCCATCTGATAAATCCAAGGTTTCTTTTTCTACTATAATACGAAAACATGATCCCCTTTACAATTATTCTTTTATAGCTGTTTCTAATTATTCTGCTGTGTTTACTTGGAATGCCTGGGGGATTCAATAAAAGTATTCCAATACATGTGGACCACCCTAAAGAGATCAATGCATGGAATGAAAATGAAGGGAGATGTAAGCAGGCTTTCTGTATTGAAATCATATTGTTCACTGGAGACTGTGCCAGTCTGCTTCTCTGGGAAAACAAGCAGCCTTTTGCTTCTCTGTGTTAAGAAAGCAGAAGTCCTGGTCTAGAAAGCTGTTTTAATCAACTAGTAGCTGCGAGCTATATTACTGAACTTTGTATTACAAGCGATGGTGGGTGCAGTGCTGACACACCATAGTTTTCATCTGATGATCTCAATCTGCTTAAAGTATAATAGTTTCTCTCAACCTTTACCATCTTAAGCGCCACTGAGAGATTGAATCATCACAGGGAGGCCAAATGGAAGGCATGTAACGGGTTGTATAATGAGATGCCTGTTTTTGTTATATAATGTAACGATCATTCCAAATAAAAAATGCGTGGTGTCATGCTAAGGAGCCTATTTATGCTAGAGCACCATGTGGGCTAAGGTCACTGCAGGATAGGCACCACGTGTGGGATCTGTCTGGGGGGTGTTATTTAAGGCCTTCTCCCCCTTCCCCAAGAAACTCTGTTCCCCCAACACACGTTTATTCTGTCAACAAGAACTCACTGAATACCTGTTCACAGGCTGGACATTTGTGTTAGAGATGCAGCGTTATACATGAGCTAGTCTATAATTGTAATAAGGTGTGATACGAGTTCAAATAGAAAATACAGTCTGTCTAGGATCCAGCATGGCGGGCAGGACCTTACCTTCCAGCTGCAACTAGTTTCATCTTCCTCCCCTCCTCCCCATTCAACCTAGTTCTAGCCACATTGGAATTCCGGCCATTGTTTTTCATATGACCTTGGCTTCAACAAGCTCTTTTCTCTACTTTAAATGACAGTGTCCATCCTCTCTGCCCAGTGAACTCTTACCTGTCCTTCAAGATTTAGTTCAAGAGCAACCTGCTTTTTGAAATTTTCCCTGAATTTCTCCACCTTTTTCACTTTCCTCTGTATGTCAGGTGACCTGCCTTTCTTTAAATGTCAAAGTATTTTGTTTTTACTTCTCCATGGCATTTATTATTATATATCACAGGATAGTATTGCAGCAACCTGTAGCCATTTTCTTTTTACTCCTATTGGTTTTAAAATACTTTAGAACAGAGATCGTATATTTCTTTCTCTCTAGCATTTATTATGGAAATTACATATTGTTTAATAAATGCTTTCTGATTAACATAGTGAATTAATGAAAAAACAAATACTATTTGGTTAGAGATAGTGAAATTTACATATTTTACCATCATTTAATTTGCAGCATTCTGTAAAATAAATATTATCGTTACCATTTTACAAATGAAGAAACTCAAACTTTGCTAGGTTAAATGAATTGCTCAAAGCCATACAGTCTGGAAATGGTGAACTTGTATGGTTTTAATGGTCAACTTCTATTTTACTGTCCTGCAAAGAATAAATGAGAACTATTGTGCAAGTGCATAAAGAGTATCTTCATTTACATCCTTGCTGCTCAAAATGTGATATCACATGGAAGCTTGTGAGAACTACAGATGGAAAGGCCCCTGGTGATCTCTAAGGAAACAGAATTTGTGTTTTTACCATGATTCCTATCGCACTCTCATTAAAGACTAAGAAGTATATATTAACTTCACAATTTTACCTAGATTTATCTTGATTCCTAACCTTTTTAAAAATTTTCTAGTCTATACAGCTCATCTCAGACACACAGAAAATTGATGCTAATTTTTTCATGTAACCAGTAGCAGAAGGAAGTGACACCTTTCTTAGCCTTCTAGAATCCTTCCATCCTTGTTGAGGAAAGATGGCTGAGCAAGGCAGAAAACTCTAATTTACTCACAAGTGTGAAAATATTTTAAGTGCTTCTCATTAGATGTATTTTATTATGAGGAATAAAATGCTACTTAAGCTAGCTAGAGAAAAGGGCAGTTTAAGAATTCATGTAGAGTGGTTCAGGAGTGGGCTGTCATGGATTTCTAAGTAGATAACCAGTGATAGGACTGGTTCTTAAGAAGGTAGCTCAAAACTCAAGGTCATTTAAGAATTATAGCAGTAGGAAAATTTAAGAATTTTAGGGTCTTCTCCTAGTGATTTACCATCTTCTGTGTCCCCACCACCACTATGACCATTATTTGTTCCTTTTTGTGATTTTCTCTTCTTGTTGGAATTTTTTTCTCTTTTCATCAAAGTTCTAAAAACTAAGACTACGATTGGCTAATCTCAGTTATTTAGATCACTGGGCAGTTTATTAGTATATGGAACAGCTTCCTTGATCGAATCACTAGCTCTAGTCCCACATTCATGGCTTTATGTAGAAAATCATCTCTTTTGTAAATAGACTTTCAGTTTCTGCAGAGACTTCAGAAGGACAGTTTTCTTTAAAAAGGGTATGAATACACGGTTCTGTAAAATATGTCTAGGGCGAAAAGGAAGGAAATAAAGTAAATTTTCCAACTCCGAAGAACTAGCTAACTTATTACATACTCAGAATTCTTCTGCAAGGCCTGGTACTATGTTGAGAGATAAAACATAGAGTTCATTTTCCCTTTGGTTTCATTTTTAAGCAGATATTTATTGAGTACCTACCACTAGTCAGATTGGTTGTAATCTAGGATTATGGGGATACATAGAACAGAGTTGATACCTTCAAGTGGGTTGTCATTTAATGGGTACAGCTACACAAGAAAATGCTCCTCCAATTTATGCATATGCTGACTGAAAAGATTAAGTATGTGCCCATTTCTCCTGTAGTTCAATTTCCCTCAAAATTTCCCTATGATGAAATTAATATTAATTTGATGCTAAGATAATGTCTTCATTTGTCCAATCGATATAAAATGAAGCAAGAATAAGTAAAGTTGTGGCTGAGTAACTTTTTAAAAATTTGAAAGACTGAAAGTTAAATACATAATCACACGGTAGTCATTGTAGGGCTGACATAAATCCTAGATCTAGGACCGTACTTTATCTTTGAGCAAGAAAGGTACATAGCATAGTAATACAAATTATAGTACTTCGTTTTTTCAGCTGCTCTCTAGAAATTTCCATTCTAAGCACTGTTGTTATCAATAGTATGGTTTGTAATGAATATTGGTCATTTTATTCTTACATAGGAAGTCATAATAGACAGAGACATGGTGTGGGATTCTTGGTATGCATCATGGAGCCTATTTTTTACCTTGCTCAAAGCCCTGATATGAAAGGTTATCATAGCCCCATAGTGATTTCTTTCCTCTTTCCAGGTATCATGACTCAGCTGAGACTTGTGTATTTATTCAAACTCTATTTCTGGCGTGACTAGAACTTGTTGCAGTTTGATCCACAGTGAGTGTTAACGATTATCAAGCTGATAACACCACAATATCAGATTATTATGCTGCTGCGCATCTTCAAGGAAGGTATCAAAAGCAGTCTAAGGAAAGAACAAGTAGGAGAAGCCGGTAATAGGTGAAAAGAAATGTCTAATAAGCCTCTTTTAGGATTGTCCTAGATGTCTGCCATTTTAGAGGGAGATTGAGTGTATGTTAAACATACGGCAAGGGATTGTTCTTATTTTTGGTTTCTCTTTCATTCAGTTGATGAGGAGAAAACATCAGGACAGAATATTCTCTACAGAGCTCTAGAGAGAACACAAGGAAAGGACTAGAGTCAGCTCTTGACTTCTTTGACATTGGAATTGTTATTTATTATTATTATTCTTCCTCTTCCCTTCTCTCTGGTGGGTAGCTTAGTAAGAAAGAATTTGGGGGCCTCATAGCACCTTAGCAGTGATGAGAAGTTTTTATACTCACTAGCTGCGGTTTAGTTTTCTCTTCCTTTCAAAGAAAACCGATGCAATATTTCTTCTCCTATAGCAGCAGGAGTTGGCATATTTGTAGCAAATTTGCCCAACATGCTGATCCCTTTCTCAATCCAATATAAATGGCAATTCATTTTGGCAGATGGACCCTGAGAATGAAAGCTTTTTTGGGAATTATACTTAATAGAACTAGTTTAGATCTCATGGAGAAACTGGAACAAAAGCCACTGGTATAAAATAAATATTTTGTTTAATTTGTTTTCATTATTAAGGTTATCATAAATGAATATTCCTTATTGAACCTATTTGGTTTTATGATACTGTGTGTATTGAATGTCATGAAGTATAGAAATGATGAATAAACAATGAAGTTCCAAATCTGTCAACCAAACTAGCAGTGGCTATTGGGAGAAGTGCCAAGGCATAAGGGTGGAAAACTTTGGCCCTGTCCACAGTCTCCTCTGGTGTTCCATTGCCAGCCCATGTTGTTATACTATCCTACACTCTAGGTAAAAATGATAAGATTGCAACTCCTCAGCTGTCTCTCCCAATCAAATTCCTACCTCTTAATCCCCTCCAAAATAGAAATTTTGGAAATGCTATTGTTGCTGTTTCATTGACAACATAAATTGGGACTCTATTGAGTCTATTATCATAAATATGTACCTGGTACCTGTCTTGTGACAAGAGAAAAAAATAAATCTCTTGAAAGTTCCTATGGTTCAGAGACTTGATCAAAGATGTCTCTCTCTCTCCTCTCTCACTCTTTTAGCCACTTGATCACCCTTTCCGAATATGAGAAAAACAATCATCAGTAGCTAGAAGAGTCTCCGGACTGACGTACATTATTATCGTTGGGTCATTTGAACCTCCTTTCAGCTTATTTGGCATCACGCAACTGTCAGAAGACCAACACTTTCTTTGGAGCAGGTACATTCAAATGCCACCAGGTTGCAAGCCTGGGGCTACAAAAGGTAAACTAGCGTCAGTGAGCACATCATGTTGCAAAGGCAGCACAATAATCGTATCGAGAGAAAAGGGTTGCATTTCACTCCCGTCAAGCATCAAATACTTAAGGCAAATGAAAACAGACTGTTGTCACCTACCAAGATAGGGAAACAAGAGTATGAAAACTCTGAAACTATTTATTATAAGCTTAAATGAGCCCATTAGACTTAAGAGAAAAGAGGAAATAGTGCTACTGAACTGTCGGGTGTATGAAATTTCCTAATGCAATAGACAGATCACCACAAATTTGAAGATTGGATCTATTATATTGTCTTATTTTCAACTTTGAAAATTGACAAGGCTAACATGAATATTGCTTTTATGAACTTGTTAAAAGAGATGATAAAGGAATATCTGAGTAGCAGCAGCACTTCCATATTTTTCTTTTTCTTTTTTTTTTTTTTTTTGTCTTACTCTGGAGCTGCTGAGACAAAATGGGATTTGGAAGAAACTTGTTTGTTTCTGGTATATCTCGTACTGATCAAAAAGAATAAATCAGAAAAGAAACCCATGGTAAAATTTTGAAACCTGATTTTCATCAGAAGTTTATTTTGATTTTATTATGTTTGATGCTAGTAAGGGATAAGACAGACATGAAAGGTTTTGAGTATAGATTTTAGAGCTGAGTGATGAGCAAAACTGACAATTCATATTCTTATCAAATCCTTTTGAGTCTACAAAATAGAAGTTTCCTTGAATTTTCTGACATCTTCACATCTCATCCTGCCCCAAACTTGAAGACACTGACAAATATAAAGGTTGAAAAATACAAGCAAGAAAAAAATTTCACCTGGAAACCTGTTACAAAAAAAAAAAAAAATCCATTTAGTTGAGCTTGAAGACTTTCATTAATATAAGGTAGTTGGCTCAACAAGGGTATCTGACCTAAAATCTAACTATCATAAATAGGTAGCCGAACTAGAATATAAACTACAATACTGAGAATGAGCTTTTCTTGGCTAGTTTCAGCTCAAACACAAACTCAAATTAGGAGAAAATGTTTGTGCTGCCTGGGAATTGCTTATACTTTTGCATGTCCAAGTAATCCCAGGAAATATAGGTCATTATTATAAAATTCATTAAAAGGTTATAAAGTATTCAGGGAACCCCTGAATACTTGTATGTATTCTGCACATGGCTCACAGCAGTTCTGTAACCTCTTTTGATTGACTTCAGCACGATGAAACCTTTCCATTCAAGGGTGCTTTCTCTCTTCCTCACTGCTATGGTGTGACTGTCATCACCACTATTAGGACCACCAGTGTTATATGAATATTGAACAAGTGTACGTTTAATGAGTGATGTTAGGCAGAGAAAACGCGAAGAACCTCCACTTCATTAGCCAGGGTAAGTCATCAGACTTAGTCAACAACGGATTCTTCCGGTTTGCTCCTGTTCCCATTACACCAGCAACGTGGCTACCATATGATCCAGAAAGATCGCTCCCTATCCAGAGAGCTCCAAGGATATCATTGCTTTCTGGAACAAGACAGGTGCTATGTCTCCTGAAGTTCTATGCTGCCTTTTTGAAACATTTCATATCTTCCAAAAAGAACCTCAGAGAAAGAGCTGAACAGTGAGTTGATGGAAGACGCTCTAGTGGAGGGTAGTGACTGCGTGTAACTAAAGGGGTGGCTTCTTCTCTTTTGTCCCTCCCCCCATAGGTGCTATTAATTTACTCATTAATTCAAAAAGGAGCTGGGAAAAGGAAATTTTTATTTAATTGCTTAATTTTTTTTTGAGGATAGGCAAAAAGGTTTTTTTTGTTGTTGTTTGTTTGTTTTTAACTGTATGGTCTGGTACGGGACTGGCCTTAACCATATTCTCATGCTAAAGACAGAGTTAAAGGTGTTAATCCTACCTGTGCTGACTTTCTAACCTACCTTTTCTTGCCTAACACTATTTAGAGCCCTGCTTGGAACAGTGCAGGAGAAATATCTGAGGAAAGAAGCCTGAAGGGGGAACTGGCTTTAATTTTAATTTCTTCTGAATTAGACAGCATTCCAAATCCCTAGTGTACACATTAGTCTGCGAAGTGGGAGTAATTATGAAAGTGCTCCAGCACCACTGCACACCGGCCAGACTGCTTGCTCGAAGCAGGGACAGGCGACAGCGCAGAGTGGCGAGAACATTGTGTCCCGCATTAAAGCCCTGCTTCCCTCAGAGGCTGAGTGTCAGACGACTGGTACCCCGGTACTTCGGGCGGGCGAGCCAATTAGCACATTCCCTAGTCTGGAACTGTAGTTGCTGCGTGTGTGATCTGCATACTGATTCAGCTGAGACTTGACCTTCTGGGCGGAGGAAAACAAGAATCCCAGGTGAGAGAGAACACTGGCCTAGATTTCCCTACCCCCTCTCCTCTGCTCTTTATTTCCAGGGTTATCAGCCTACGTACTTTTCCTGACTCACTGAGACGGAAAAACAGTTTTATTTCACTTGAAAATTCAAGTTAATCTATAAGATAAAAACTGTTAAAAATCATAGCGTTTACCCTCCTCTACTAATGTCAAAAATGAAAAGCAGATAGCTCTTTGTTCTAGTGCCAGCCTTGGCCACATGGGGGCAGTACTAGGTGGCCGAAAGCCTCCAAGAGCTTTCAGGGCACGCGGAGAGTCTGGCAGGATATAACCTTGGAATACATAAAGCAGGAGCGACATAGTTTTTCATAAGCACAAGATTCCTTAGAGCCGATCATTATGGTGTTCTAAATGTTTTTACTGAAGGAATTAGGGAGGAAAAATGCCTACCACATTTCCAGCTGCTGGTGCAATCACTTGCCTGGAGATGTTGGGGAAATTTTGTGATTGATTACGCCAGTCAACACTATTTCTTTTAACATATCCAACATGAAACAGACAAGAAGCCTTTTTAAAAATTAAATGATCAAATTATAATCTAGGTGTGTCTGGAGTAGCAACAGTGTTTCTTAGGTACAGTTGTTCCCTTTCATATTATACGACATGATAAATTGCTTTTTGTTAATTTTCATATAAATAATTTCTGTGAAAGCTGTAAGAATGTGTTCCAAGCCAGTGGAAGCACACCAGTATATTGAGTGGATGGCAGTTATTGGTGGCTTAATAATATTGAAAGCATTTCTCTCTCAGGTTTCTTTTCTTATAACAGACATTGACATTGTTACGCATTTGTTTTATCTGAAGGGTTTTCCCTATTGAGAGAGGAAATCTTTTCTACCAAGAGGCTTGGGATTGATTACTTTGTTTACTTCTTGGGCATATTTTCAAAAGCCACAAAAAGAGCTGCTCATGGCATGTTGGGGGACACACAGTCCCATGGCCCACGGTGCTAAAAGACACAGTCATCCAGCCTTTGTTTTCTCCCTCAGAGGTGAGTGCAGAATGGGTACCTTAGATAGTGTTTTCTCATCTCAACCTTCAAAAAGCAAACTTGTAATTAGCTGATGAGCTCCTGATCATGTTAGGGTGTGTAAAAGTGGTGGCTGATGAGACCTTATGACAGTCTGGGGCAAAGTGTAGGATGCAAGCCAGATCCTCACCGAGGAGTCTCCTGGGCTTGGTTTCTACTGAGCAGGACAGATGCACATCTGCCCCTGATGTCATCAGCATCCTCTCATGACATCTTCCTTCCTGGACTTCCTTCTTTTCCTTTCCATGTCTCTCATCTTTTGGGTAAAATTGAATACTGAATTCTCTCCATCTTCTTCCTCAACTTTATCCCCCTTTCTGCTGATACACATACCAGAACATTCAATTGCACCCATGGAATTTGTTTATCCCTGAGGGGATCATTTGCTATTCAAACAGCTATGGATCCTGTGCCAGAGCTACAAGATTATCAGAGAAAATTCAGTGTTTGCTTTTGCATTCATTTGTTTTTTTCAAAATCTCATTAGTACAAAGGTTATTTCTCCCATTAAACGGCGACTTAGAAGAAGGTATATTAAAAAGCACACCCTTTTGCTTGCTGTAATATGGTAGCTTGGACTGGCATGATGGGAACTGTCTTCTCATTTCATGAGTGTTTTAAATATGGAAGAGAGCATCTGCTTTGCCTCAGTCTGGGGTTTGGTAAATGAAATTTCTCTGACTGATTTTTTTTCTATTCTAGTTTAGAAAATGATTTAAATGGCTGTGGATTTGAACCTTGCCATCATGTCACCTTAGAGTCATCTGGCAAGTTGTGATAAGCAAGTGATATACAAAAATCGCTGTGCCCAGCCCCAACCCTTCTGGAAGGCAGTGCACAAGCTCCATGTAACACTTAAGCAAAATTAGACAATCGCTTTTTCTGTGTGGCCATGCTATTTTAATAAGCATATAGGGAAGTGAATTGCATAGATGATGTAGTGATAACCAACAGATTAATCTTCTTAATAACTTGGGATTTTGCTTGCTGGATTTTAATGTTTCCCATCTCTAAAATGCTTAGTAGAACCTATAACAGAGTACATGGTTTCCTATTGCTTTTCGGGTGGAGAAGATAGGATTACGTTTAACCTATCCCTTTTCGCTTATCGGGCCCCTTGGGGTAGCCACATAAAAGCACATTCTTCTTTGTGTTTTGCACCCGGGCAGCACCACCCTCCCACCTCTTCCAACCCCACTTCCTTCCTCTTCCTGGTTCCAACTTGATCATTAGTGAGAGAGAAGAATGAAAAAGGAGAAAGACAAAAAGTAATTAATTCACTGTAGTGCAGTTGCAAATGAATTTTTGAAATAAATTATTAATTTTCTCTTTAATATTTCTGCACTGATGCTGCTCTGTATCTGGGGATTGGAAGTGAGAGCTGCTTTGCTTCCAGCAGCGATGCCCTGGGTAGAGACAGCATCGCCTCCTCCTCGTAACCAGAAGCACTGCGCTAACGGATGTTTCGCTCTCCTTCGTTAGCAACGTGCCTTTCGCCAGCAGCATTTTCGGTATGCATGAGCTTTAAAATTTATGGTAGGCAGAAAAGGCCTACAGGATGGGGGTAGTTGCAATAAAAAAAAGGTTGAATGCCTTCTTTTCTGTATCTTCTGGTGTCAGCTTCCTAAAATACTGAAAGAAGACAAAGACAAAATGTGCATGATGATTCTCAAGAAAAAGATGTTGTCACAGATCCAACATTTTTTTGCTTGTATGGGAGGGAGAAAAAATGCTGAATTGTGTAGGAGATGTTAGAGTTGGGAGGATTCAGGATCAACGACATGGGGAAGAAAACTATAAATCCTTGTACTTTCCGACTCACCCCAGGCAGAGATCAGGGAATGGCAGCAAGAGGACAGCACAGGGCTGCCCGATTACGTACCCCAACTCCGCATCCTCGGTTGGCTCTGTACCCAGATTACAGAACGGGTACCTTTTATCACTCCCTTTACTCAAATCAAATGTTGTCAAGATATCGGCTTTTCTTGACCTCTGTGGCATGTGGTTGGAAGGTAAACCTTAGCATCATATGGAAAAACTATTTTTAGCCACAGAAAGCCATGGTGCTGCTTCTGCGTTCAAAGATGCCGGCTCCAAATGGCAGAGGAATGATTGTTTCCACTTAAAGTGATTGATACGTCTACATACACTTGAGAGATAGAATTTCATTACCCATTCTTTCTGTGGGGACTGACTGAATACACTTTTGAAAGAAATAGGGGACATATTTGTATAACAGGGTACCATTTTCTTCAATGAGATGGAGGGGAGTGAAGGCCAGTATACGTGGGGAGAAATTGTGGATGTTAAATAAAATGAAAAAAGATATGGAAAGAGTGAAGAAAACACTATCATGCACTGAAAAATGTTTGGGGCAGACAGTAATGAAGTATTTAGCTTTCTGTTCAAAAACAGTGAAATATTTCTATTGGCTCCCTTGCAGAAGTATTTATCTTTAAATTACATGTAGTGAATAAGCACACACACACAAAATAAGTATTCCGAAAGGCCACCCTACAAAATTCAATCCATTCCATAATAATACTTTAGAATTAAAGCTTTCATTTCATGTGGCATTCAAAGACTCAGACACTCAAGTTCCTAGTATCTTGCAGATGATTTCAGAAGAGAAAATTAAGAAATCCAAACCCTAATTTGGGGTCACACATAAAGGAAAACAACTAAATGAGCTCCTAAAAATGTAATGTTCTTTTCTGAAACGAGAAATACTTTTGCAACCTAAAAATCTGTTTTCTCTCAAATATTTTCCTCTAATGCTGTTTGGTTACCTCCTAAAAGCCTTTATTTCCAGCAGAGTCACAGAAATCCTCAGCTGTGTAGGCGGTCCCAGTAAATTTAGCAGCCAAGCCACATTTTTGACATGTTAAGAATAGGCGTCCATAAATCTTCCCCAGCTTCTCCTGAGAAGATTAAATCTTTCTTTTCAAGAATTTGCTAAATTTTAGGAAATGCTATAACACATGACTTATTGACAAGGCTGAAGAAAAAGGAGAAGATAATGGAATCTCTTTGTTCAAGCACCAAAGCAGAGCTGAAGGAAACTCCGGAAAGTTTTCCATTAGCTCATAGAAAGGAGAGAGGGTCTGAGGAAATGAAACCAGTCTGCCTTCAGTAATGCTTGGACACATGAACAGGGCTTGTCAAAACCTTCAAAGAGTCCCCTGTGTTACGACTAGAGGTAGTCATACTTTCACAGCAGATCTCTTTAGAACAGAAATGCTACAAATAAGCTTTCACTTAAAAGATTCCTTCAAGTGGTCTGAATGTCATTGTTCTTTTTTATACCCAGACAGGAGGATTCAGACTCTTTATCTCCCAAGTCTACTTCATAATGCTCCTAAGCTTTTTCTGCATAAGAGGGGCTCCTTGAATCCAGTGAGATATATGGAGGAGGCTTTAGCTACTTCATATAAATGTGAGAAACTAGGACTATATGGCATAGGCAGATGAGGACCTTATTAAGAAAAACGCTGGGCAAGTAAGAGAAATGGAGATAGGACTGAATAGGTTCTGGGAAGGTGAGAGCCAAGGTTGCTCCAAATAGCCACATGAAGGGGAATTCTCCACCATGGAATGACTCTGCACCAACCATGTGTAATTTCTCTCTGAGACTTCTACCTCTTGAGCTAAGATAGTGTATCTGGTTGACATGAGTCACTGTCTTATCCCATGCGGAGGCTGGAGCTGAAGAAGGCATAGTTGTCAGGACCATGAGGAATGGTGAGAGAATATTCCCTAAAGGAAAAGAAGATTTCTGTTACCAACAGAGGAAGGGAAGGATCTTGAACAGCAAGAAACAAACATATGAGATAAGAGAGAGGATACATTAGAAAGCAAGCTCAACTTCCCAGTTGGATCATTCTGGGTTGAAAAGCTGATCTTTATCTCTCTTATCAGCACTTGCTCAACTCTCCAGTATCTTACCTTGCCTAAAATAAGCAAAGTCACCCTTGTAACTTACAGAAACATAACTTAGATTCTATCTGATGGGATAGGTGGAGCAGAGAGAGTCTAGGAAAGAGTGGCATGCTCTAGTCAGTATTTATTCCACTTGCCATCTGAGATGGTCTCTAAAGGACAGGTCCAAGCACATTAGAGGTCTTCTCCTAGACAGACCTCCGCTTCCACAGAGAGCCCCGAGAACCACATGCTTATCTGTCTCTCGTACCTTT
This sequence comes from Nycticebus coucang, assembly GCF_027406575.1. Lineage (NCBI taxonomy): Eukaryota > Metazoa > Chordata > Mammalia > Primates > Lorisidae > Nycticebus > Nycticebus coucang. The sequence continues at coordinate 28,340,874 of NC_069785.1, read as the reverse complement.
CATTACCTAGCTCCAAAATTTATCTTTCAAAGGTTGAGTCTTGCTATTTTAGATCATTCTCTTATCAGGAGGTCTCTTTAGCCGTGAACTATTGGCACTACTCTTTGCTAAAAGTCCCCCCAAGTGTGGTTATGTTGTGACCCTCAGCTTTTGCTGTTCAAGCTTACTTTCTCACAAGATCACTTCGGACAATAAATGCTTTTGTTCCCCTACAGCGACTTCCAAACCCATATGCCAAGACTGACTCATAAAAAAAGGACCCACAACGTGAAGAACAAGGCTTTGACAAAATATACTTTCACCTAAGCAAAAAAATATATGTCTGAGTTTGAGTTTCACTAGTTTCCCAGCTTATTTTATCTGTGTATCCCCAGGGCACCTAATATGTATTCAATATATATTCATTGAATAAACCTAAGTAGTAAATGAATACATGTTCACTTTTCCTTGCTGTCAACTAAGGCCATTCCAGAAATGTTTAAAGAAATCTTAGAAGTTATCTCATCTAATCTTATCATGTATTATAAACTTAAGCAGAAAGTCTAGAGAAGGAAGGTGACTAACCACATTTCAAATCTAATCTGTGTCAGGGCAGCAAATCAAAGTCAGATGTTCTGAGTTTAACTCCAGTACTGTTGACACTATAACTTCCAGGTAATTAAAATTTTTAGACTATGGTGTCTCCTGGCTAGCTAGCTAGCTAGATAGATAGACTACATAGTTAGAGACATAGCACTGAAAACTAGGTGATAGTTAAAGGAATAGGGTTAGAATAATAAAGAGGGAGTCTTTAAGGTCCAAGTTTGGAACAGGGATTACCTAATTATAATGATTAAGGTTATGGGTAGGATGAGATGGTAGTAAAGGGCTCTTTCTTTCCATAATCAGAACAAGATGTTCTACACTTATGGAAAGAAAGAGCCCTTTACTACCATCTCATCCTACCCATAACCTTAATCATTCCCTTCCCCGACTAAGGACATCCATCTCAGCAGAACATTTCCAGGGAATATCACGATAACCAGTATCTGTATTTACTGACAAACATGGCCAAGCTAAGGAACTCCACAGCAATTATTAGGGAAGGGGATTTCTCCCCACCCCACACACTTTTATTTATCTTTCCTCTTTCCTTTTCCCTCAGACTTTTGCCCCAACCCAGAGAAGTGGTTGGCCGTTGGATGAGCCTCAGTTACAAGGATGCTTGAGAACCATCCCAGCAACAGCCCCTGAAATGTCCCGGGTCACCTCACAGTGCACTAAGGTCTCATGCTCTGCACCTGCTCCTCAATTATAATGTCTCCTCTGGCCTGTCACACACATTTAATCTTCTAAAGCAGCGGTTTTCAACCTGTGGATCATGACCCACAGGAACTGTATTCAAGGGCCGTGGCATTAGGGAGGTTGAGAACACTGTTGTAAAGACTCTTCAATTTAGGTCATATGCTGATGCCTCACAATTGTGTAATTCCCAGAACTCCAGTCCCATGTATGATACACCCTAATAGACTTCTCTCACTGGACATCTCACAGACACCTCAAGTTCAATCAGTCTAAATGGAATTCATGATCAAATCTACTTGTTTTCTGCTCTCAAGCCAGAAATCTGGGCTCCTTCTTAGAGTGCTCCTTCTACCATAGCAACCAAATCCAGTTTGTAACTAAGTCTCATCAGTTCTCTCTCTGAAATATTCCTCTAAATTTTCCATCATCTTCCTACCCTGCCTTGATCCCCAGTTTGTTTTGATTGTCTAGCTGGCATCCCTGCCTCTAGTCCCTGCCTCACCACCTCATTGCAATGAAAGTGGCCTTTCTGCCTTGTGAGACTGATCCAGACACATTCTGGCCTCCCTGGGACCCCAACACTGAAGGGTTGGGTCTAGACCTCTGAAAGGCCAGTTAGGTCCTTCCATGCTTTTCCATGCAGACAGGAACTTTTACCGCACACTCTGCTCAGGGCTTCCATGACTAACCTTCTGGTACTCTCATATGCCACCCCCATCCCTCACAGGAACAAACAGCAGGCCATTTCATTCCTGAGCACCTACCATGCTATTTTATTTCTCTCTTTTTATATACAGACTTCCCATTGCTTATAATATCCTCTTTAAATTTGCTGGCTTTGTCACCACCTAAAGATCACTTTCTCTTTTGTGTTTTTAAAATCTCTCAGCAATTTTCCTGCCCTGTGATATCTGGAGTATTTCTCGCTCTCTCCATTTATATATTTTACTGCTACTGATATCATTCATCTCTCCCCCCTTTTTCATCAATGACTTATAGAGTACCTGGCACATGCTAGGTTGAGAAATTATATAATAAGGGGCGGTTTGGGATTAACTTGTTGCCATCCCAAACAATGTGTATCAAGCTACAAGGAATTCCTAGAATAGTGTTCTAATATAAAAGGACTAAAGTTATTGTCACTGTAGTAAAGAGAAGGGAAACCATGTTAAGCCTGGCAACAGATTGGAAGTTATAAAAGTTCTTAAAGGCCAGAGACTGTCAATGAAGTCAATTTCTCTTACCATCTCTTTCCTAGAAACCCTATTCCAGGTCCATAGTTAATTAAAGGTCTAACACCTGCATTTCAACAACCATGGCTAAGTACCTGCAGAGCTTCTGCTGCTCTGCCTGGAAGCTGATGTTTCTGGATCCTTCTCCTGCTAAGCCACATGTTGGGTGGGGCAGAGGCCCATTCATCAGCTCCATCCTGTGCATTATTTAACTGCAAGGCACATCACCTGAGATTAACTAGAATCGTGCACAGGATAAGTAGAGTGGCACCATGGGGCTGAGGAATTAATCTACATAGGAGTCAGGCAACCAATTTAATCCTCCAAAAGCATTTGAACAGATTCAGTTTGAGGATTGGTTTCAATGAGCGTGTTTGCTCATCTGACTATGAAGTACTGTTGCCAGAGTGTGGATATTGGCATGATTAAGACAAAGGCTCCTCTGAAAAGAGGTCTGGTGAATAAAACCTTCATTCTGAAAATCTACTCTGATCAGGTATTGACCCTCCTTCCAACTCCCCAAAATGTGTTAGCTTTTTCACGTTGAATGCATTTGTCATGGGAAGCATGGAGAAACAATTCTCATCATATACTTTAATTCAGGGTTGGGTTAAACATGCCATGTCTGTTTGAGACGACTAAATCTATTCCTAGCACCAGCAGGAAGCTCAGCCATCTGAAGTAAAATGGTCATTTTGAATCCTCAACCAACTTTAATGTCTTCATCAAAGGCCAGAACAATAGAAGTCATATCTGTTACACTGTCTTGTTTACAGTAACCAAAATGCTATGGGAAAACAGAACATTAAAAATTCCTTTCCAGGTTTATATCTTGTTTTCATTTAAGAGTATTAGAGAACAAATCTTATTTTAAAATACTAGGTTACCACTGGCTTTCTAATGGTCACAATTTTTATATCAGTTCTGACTAAGGAAAATTAAAAATCAAATTATGTTTGCTTATATTGCCCATGAAGTGTTCAGTAAGGCCTCTGGAAAGCAGAGACCTTCTGATCTTACCTGCCATTATTGAGAAAATAATATGGGTATGAATCTCAAGTCCTAATAGTCTAGGGGTTGCTGAGGTATTCTTGTTCTCATATTCACCTTGGAAAATTGAAGTCTGATAAAAAAAGTCATTCCTCAAAGAATTTTTATCAGGCCTACAATTTAGAAAATATTTTCAAGGTAATTTTCAGTACAAGCTTTTGATATAAGAAACAATTCCAAGCCCATTCCCGGCCCGTGCAGAGAAAGTATGTCACCACCATTCGAGCCTGAGCTGGAAGTATCACTTTAAATGTTACCCATTCTTTGACCCTGAAATACTTGTATGAAGCTCTTTTTCTTTCTCCTCATCTGCTAAATGAGATCATCTTCACCCACTTAAGACATCTTGATGAAGTGTTATGGCTTTTAAGGAAATTTAAATATAGGAAATATATTTTTAAGAACACTCTGAGTATAATTTTATGTTTTCTACCTAAAGATGTAAAATGATATTTAATTTTGGATTTGTGTTTCATCCAAAAGATAGTCATTTCCTAAAATAATATTTGCTGGCTAGGACGTTGAGGTGATGGTTGATTTAGTCCCTTTACATTCTAAAATTGCTATAATATTTCGTTGTCTATATAGTTAAAAGGAATTTGAAAAAGAGAAAAGGAGCAAAGTTTGTGTATATGTCTGTGTATGTATATGTGTATATATGTAAGACATCTTTTCTAAATCAGGCCCAGTAATAAAGATACAACAAATAATCAGTAAGAGGAAGAGAAGACCAGTACAGAGAGGATGAGTATAGAACATGGTAAGTACAACAAGATTTATATGGACAGAGGGATGGACTCTCCTATAAGAAAGAAAGATCAGGTGGAGGACTATTCCTTTGTTTGAAATGTTCTGTAATTCTACGTTCAACAGCATCATGATTAAGAGGTTGTTTCTCTCATGAAGGAAAATATTTTCCTCCAAGGGAGAAGCAACCTGACTTCTATATGGACATAATTCCTAGGACTCACTCTCAAGGAAACAATATCAACAATGGCCGTTTCTTCCCCACATAAGCACAGCTCTTTCGTCTTGATAGTCTGTTGGTTTGCAGTCATCTTTTTCTAACCCCCTTACAGAGAAGGCCCTGGAGCACTCTCACCAGAATATAACTTTTGGCCACATCTGTGTTCCGATCTCCTGTTCTGTTACTAAGCTTCCAAGAGAGGTCTAATTTAAGACCTGTAGTGTGTGCGAACCTGTAGTTTTAGATAAGGATTCTCCCTCTTACGTAATGCATTTTAAAATGAGAGCAAAAAGCCTACATCAGGGTTGGATTCCCACTGTTTAGCTTGGAGTATTCTTGAAGCCTTAAATTGAAGAACAAGTACAGGGTTTGTGAGCTACAGTAATTAGTGCTGGTGGCAGTGAGGCTTGTAGCAGTGTTGATGAGAAGAAACCATCCCTTCTTTTAAACTCCTTAGGGTCTCCTTTCTGAAAGAAAGACTTGCTATGTTTCCTTCTAAAGCTTGGATCAAATAACTTAAGCAGACGCTGTGACAATACCATTTGCAGGGAAGGAACCTATTGCATGACTCAGCCACCAAAATGACACTGTATCCACCTACTTGTTCCTTGCCTTTCTGTGTCCTTTTGAAAATCGGTCTGTATGCCAAAGCCCCATCAAAATTTACTAGCAGGCATCTTTCCTGTTCAACCTTGTCCACACCACCTCTCAGCATAGGCAGAGTGATGAACAATATGGCGAGGGCTCATTAATAAGTTCTCCGTGTAACAAAAGACTCATTTTTCTCTCCCAGTTGACATAGGTAATGTGACTTGCTTTGCTGTGCTCCATCACCCCATTCCCTAAAGGCTGGGAGAGGATTCTTTTACCCTCAGAACTTTACTAAACTTTCAGTTTATCTCAACTCCTCCCTGAGAGCATCTGCCACTGAAGAGACCAACTTGCAAACCGAGGTCACCAAACTGTCCTTTGCAGGTTTTACCATATAGTATAAAATTAACTGATTTCACCTGCCTTTGAAAGTATTGGAAAAATTCTAAATTGGATGGTGGTAAGTTGCTTTTCAATATTAAATATGCTATTCATGTCATATCCAAATGCTGCTGCAAATAAATACACTCCCTGCCACGTAATACGTTTGCTGAATTAATAAACAAATTACAGAACTGACATCTGGGATCATTGGCTTGTTCGTACATTTTTTATTCAAAAAAAATTGTATTGGTCATTCATGTGGCAGGCAGTGATGCACTTTGCTAGGCCCTGTGACCTTGAGTCTGTAATCTACCCTGAAGAGTGGCTTTGCTCATTCTAGATAGATGGAAAGTTATATTACAGACTTAACACATCTAACACAGTATGCTGATTTTAAAAAGTATGGAATGCCCTTTTATTTTATAATTCTTTTCCTCTGCTAACTAATCCATGTTTAAATTCAGTGCCTTTTACTTTGTAATTCTAGACTCATGTTAAATCAGGAAAAAACCCAATTACTTATAATTATCCTAGCTAGAAGTTAACTCCACGGTCCCAATTATATATGAGGCGACCAGGGACTGAACATTTAACCTATCAAAGGTGAAAAGGATGGTTACAGACAAACTCGTGATAAAAACTGTTGTCCTCTCCCTCCATCGTAGACTACCTCTGTGAACCCTTTCTTCTTATTAATCGTTGTTCATTAATCTAATAATTTTCCATGTTTGTCATACATTATCTGAGCATATTAGTATAATCTCAGATTTTCATCCACTTTGATGGCCGAAAATGAAATTTCATCTGTTTTTCCATAAACCTCTGGGAATTCTCTTCTAGGAAAATACTCTAGATTTTAACCACTATTGCTGTCATTAGGATGCTTTTCCTGGTACATTATATCATTCTGAACATATTTCACTGTGTCTTTCAGCAGAGGTGAAAACTAATAGGAAGCCATAATTTATTGAATGAAAACAGTTCATTTATTTGAGGACAATTAACTAACCTCTTTTTGGTATTCTATTTTTTCCAGTTAATTTATCTCAATTACCTTGCTCCTATATGAGATAACTTGTTGATATATTTTTGACCTACAGTGAATGCTTATTAAAATAGGATTAAATATGTTAGCCTTATTTCTTCTTACCAGGTATTTCTAAGACATTATCAACAAGAAATGAGAAAAATAGGACATTCATAGAATGTACGAATGTAGAACGTTTATTATGTATCAGCAACGTTTTTTCAGTTCTATTTAAGCCTCACTATTTGTTGTGAAAATTGCTTCTGGAGTTTTAAGTTTTCAAACATGAGAATACTGAGTCCCAGCAAGGTTGAATAACTTGCCCAGTGTTACATAATTAATGAGAGGTAGGAACAAAGTACAAATCCAAGTCTGCCAATAACAAAGCCTATTTCCTTGCTGCCACAATGCTTTGACTCACAGACAAATGAGAAAAATAGCCCTCCTATAGGGCTGGCACTTGTAGCCTAGAAAGGGCTACTTGTAGGCCCCAGAGAGCCAGGTCCCATTCTTGAGTTCTGGACTTGACGTCTGCCCGTAATGTGTCTTTAAAGCCCAACTTTTCCCATCTGTGCCTGAGAGCTGGAGCACTCAGGAGAGGTTCCAGATTGACATCTGGCGACTTACAAAGTTCCCCTAGAGTTATATGGGATGAGAATCTGGCTTATATTTTCTTTTCCCTACATAGCAGCTCATAATGGCTCGTCTGTCGCTGGCTGTTAAAGTGGTTGGCAGGCCTTGTATGTGCAAGAAACTGGGGTGACAGAGCCAGGATGTCTCAGTTGGTTAAGGACGAGAGCAGAGGGCCCAAGTACAGTCTCTGATTCCAGCTTTTGCTTTGGGCAGTCGCTTAACATCTCTCTGCCCAGTGCTCCTATCTGTAAAACAGAAAGAGGAATACTGATGAACCTCTCAAAGAAGCTGTGAGGCAGAACCCAGCCATGATTAATGCAGAGCCTTTTGGATGAGGAAAGGGCAATGGAAAAGTTTAAAGCCACTTCAGTGTAGGATCATTTGGTAGAAATGTGATTAAAATTATTACTATTTGGCAATCCTGGCACGGCAAACCTTCAATTTAGCATTGGCTGTTAAATGTCTTTTAGGAACTGTTGTAGCAATAACTGCCCTGTGGAAATTTTGTAGGAAAGTAACAGAATATGTTGAACAAAAAATGTACATGAGATACTCCATTCGCCAGCCCCTCAGCAGGCTTCCTAAGGTCATAGTCTATGTCTTCTGCATGTTCCACATGCCCCCTGGTACTTATTTCAGGGTCTTGCAGTAAAGAAACCATCAGTTGAAACTTGTTAGTCATGATATGGTTCAAGGCCAAGAGAAGCTACAGGGAAAGGCCTCTGGATTTTTAGATAGAATAGCTAATGGCCTTGTTTTCCTTGTGTTACTTGGACACATTTCCTGAGTGCCAAATTGTTAGGAGGTTCCAAATTGTTAGGAGGTTCCAAATTTCCACTTTCCAATTTCTCTGGGTGCTCCGAATGTGCAGTTGCCCAGGTGTGTGGCCTGGGCACGCACCCCGTACCGTGCCCTGTGCTTTCAAACTCATGGAGAAGAGGCCACCCGCACCTGTCAGGCCTGCGTGGAGCCCTCTTTGCGTGGAGCCCTCTTTGATGTCTTTATTTCTCGCATTTGTATAAGGAATGAGTCACTGTTGGCAAGATGTAGTTTATATGCTCTGACTGTACTTTGGACACTCTATTTTTATTTTTAAGAAAAGTCATAGTTATGAGGAGAAAGAGAAAAATGAAGGTTGTTTAAAAATCACCACTGGGGCCCCGAAAAGTGTCTTGCAGTACCTCGCTACTGCGAAGGGGGTGCTCCATCCAACCCAGAACTTCAGAATCAAAATCATCATCCTGAAATAGATCCTGGTATTTGTATATCCATCAACAGTGAGAAGCACTGGGCTAGCATATGGGTTTTAGGAGAATTAGAAAAGGGGAAGATCACAGTGAAAAGCCAAGTGCTCTTGGAGTTAGCAGAGATATCGGGTTCCATCTTCATCCATGGGATACAGTCACATATGAAAACATTCTCTACTCTCACTGTCCAAGGAATTGCAGAGCCAGAAAACTCCTGAGGCATCAAGGTTGAGTCTTCCTCCCTGTCATGGAGATCTCCCCCCCCACACTGCCAGGTTCTGCTCTGTCTCTCAAGGGTTTCTCCATTCACATCCAATGCTACTCCTTCCATCTTTCCTAGGTAAATGCCAGGCCAGAAAGTGTCCTTAGCACCATTACACCCCCGTCTCGCCCACATCAAACTGACCACCCTCTGAAGAGCTCGCACTAGCTTTCTTTATAAATATACTCGAGTCCTTTAGACTTGTCAGAAGAAGAGGCAGAAAGAAGCAGCACAACTCCCTAACTAGCTTACTTTGGCTCCTGGATGCCAAGGCAGATGTTACAAATGACACAACATCTCTGCTCAGGGCCTCAGTGTGGAAATTACTCAGCAGAGCAGACACGGGCCTTTCTGTTTTACTGCCGGTTATGGGCTTGTGAATAGCACACCACACTGCCCTGATTAGTGGATGCTTTCACTCCCTCCTCATAAGCCCAGGACTGGAGCGGAATGATAAGGAGAGCTGCCATGACAGAGCTGGTGGTAGGGGACATCTCTCTCCCTGCTCCTTTGTTGTGCGTCTCTGAACACATGCAGCCCTTTCGTGTGTGATTCTTTGGTTTTGCCCGACTCACCTGAGCCGCCAGCGGCCCCACAGTTCCAATATAGTTCCCTCATCACTGTCCTGATTGAGGCTTGAAAGCGCCCGGGGGAGCGCTTCAATGTGAGTGCACAGCTGCTGGGTTGTACAATTCCATGCTGCCTACCGGGAAAGGTTGATTCTCCTATTGTACTGCAATGAATAATCACCTTAATTTTTATTAGAGGTTTATCCTCAGACCTTGCCTAACTTTTCTGAAAGGCCTAAGGAAATTTGGCAGTTGATTAAGAGTCCAGTTAGTATTGCTAAGGGATTTCTTCTGGGGAACTCATTCACGACTTCGATTCTGTCCTTTCCTTTTTTGAGGATGCAGGCAAGAGCTGATGAGTGAGCAAGAGAGGATGTCTGGACGGGAGCGCCTCGTGCTCAGGGGAGTATGACTCATTCTGTGTGGATCCCCGTGGTATAAAGCTCTGACTCTCACCTTGCTTTGACTTTCTGAAGGGCATGGCATAGAATAAAAACAAGTGGCAAGTGGCTCCATTTAGGTTCTGAAAAGAGGGCATGGATGCTGTTTTGGTAATAGTCAAAATTACCAAATAGTACTGGTCTGTGTGAGTAGGACCTGAGTAACCCCTTCAATAGTGGCAGATTATTCTCCTTATGATATTAAATATATATATAATTTTAAACACACTCGTATCAAAAATGCGATTTTCCATGGGTGAATCTTCCCCAAAGCAAAGGTAGTACTTTAGTTGTTTACATAGATGAAGACTTACTTTAAACCAGAGAAGAAAATTGCTTTCATCTTAAATTGTTAACTGTGATCAATTGATCGATTGGTAGAGGCTGCTTGGAGTCCTGTATTGAGAGGCATATGAAGCAACCTCAGGGCTCAATGGAAGAGAAAACTGTGCTAAATTGTATACAAAATCGTGGCAGCATCTGTACTACCTGTTTCCTCTATCCCATTCATGCATATTCTGACTATAGTCTGTTACTGTTTGGAGGGAGACATTTCCAGTTGCTGAGAGACAGCTAGCTCTGATTAACTCATAGGTGCTTTCTTATTTTAGTCTACAGGGTTGACTGAATAAACTTAGGCAGCTAGCCTGGGAAAATGCTGTTAGCCTGCCTTGAATGTACGAGACAGTTCACACAGATCAGACCCTGGGCATACCTAGTATTCAGAAAGCTATGCATTTTTTGTTTGTTTGTTTTATTCTAATATTTCTCTAGATTTGGTGTCAGAAGACTTGGGCTAACACTAGGCTAAAATACAATTTAAGATCTGCATGACCTGGGGCCAGTTCTTCAACTTTTCTGGGCTTGAATTTCTTCCTTTGAAGCTTGATGGAACAAACATACCAAACAAGATATGTCAATATAGTCACAGTAGGGGTTGCTGGGCTAGTGAGATAGCAAAGGGGAAAAGCAGGATGGAGTTGGCAGAAGTATGGCATAGATAATAAATTCAGGTCAAATCTAAGTTCTAAGAACCTCTTTACAAAACTGAACACCAAAATATATGAAAAGCAAACCATGTTAGTTGCAGAATTGATGTTAAATATTTGAAAAGAATTAGAGCGTTTGAGTGAGAGTGAGACCCCTCAAATGACGTACCCAAACAGTTTACTCTCCAGGTTCCCTGGGTCTCACAGTGTTTTTGATCTGGTATGTCTTCTTTTCCAGTGTGTGGTGACAACGTTTCGTCTCCAGTTTTTACTGAACAGACACACAAGTGTGTCTTTCACATGGCTAAATGAATCAATTGGCAGTGACTCTAGGCAAATTTTGTTGTACAAGATCATCTGTGATGCAGGCAACTAAGACTAAGATAATGGATTTGGTTAAGTTTACTTGACCAAACTAAAATAAAATAAAAATGGTGGAAGTATAGAAATGGATGTTTATAAAATAGGAATAAACTACATTAAGATAATGAAAACCAAGATGCGGTTGAGACAGGCTGGTAATGATTATGTAGGCAACCATAACCCTGATAAATCCCCACACACTCTTCCTGCTGGGGGTTGGCCTCCGAGGTCCTGGGCCTCAGTCCTTGGGTGATGCCTCTTCCCTATGCACATGTCCCTTTCAGGAAAAAGCAGTTCTGGCTTTTCCACTTACCAACTTTGTGATCTTGGGCAATTTTTTTTTTTTTTTTTTTTGTAGAGACAGAGTTTCACTTTATTGCCCTCAGTAGAGTGCCGTGGCATCACACGGCTCACAGCAACCTCCAACTCCTGGGCTTAGGCGATTCTCCTGCCTCAGCCTCCCGAGCAGCTGGGACTACAGGCGCCCGCCACAACACCTGGCTATTTTTTTGTTGCAGTTTGGCCGGGGCTGGGTTTGAACCCACCACCCTTGGTATATGGGGCCAGCGGCCTGTTCACTGAGCCACAGGCGCCACCCGATCTTGGGCAATTTTCTTAACCTCTCTGAAGATAGTAATAGTATGTAATACAAAGATTTCTAGTGAAGATTCTAGTAAATATACCTAAAACTTGAAAAAAAAAAAAAAAAAACCATGTGGCACAATCATGCTAGCTTCTATCCTTTTGGGGTGGGGGGGTGAAGTTTCTATCACTTTAAATCAGTGGTTTTCAACCTTCCTAATGCCACAGCCCTTTAGTACAGTTCCTGTGGACTGCTACCCACAGGTTTAGAACTGCTGCCCACAGGTTGAGAACTGCTGCTTTAAATATTTATCTTTTCTTAGTATTTAATTATTTATTATTGATACAGAATAGATGGACATGTTCGGAGGGGTACATGTGCTAAATTGATACACTCATATAGTCTGTAAAATCCAAATCAGGAAATCAGGGTGATTGGGACTTCCATTATTTTAAATATTCATCTTTTTTTTTTTTAATGCTATGAACATTTGAACTATTCTCTTCTGTTTTGAAAAGTACAATAGATTATTGTTAACTATAGTCACCCTACCCATCTACTGAATATTATTTATTCTGTCTTCCATCTAACCTGCTATCATTAACATTACCATTAACTTCCGTAGATGAACACTGGTCTGATAGGGTAGATCAATCAAGGGATTCTCAGAGTATGGTCTGTAGACCCTGGGTGTTTCCAACGCCCTTTCAGGTCTGTGAGGTCAAGACTATTTCCACAGTAATATGAAGATGTTGTTTGCCTTGTAGATATTTCACAGGTGATGCAAAAGCAGTGGTGGAAAGACTTGCTGTCACCTCGATGGCAGATCAACACAGTGCCACCAAAATACACTAGTGGTCATGATATTTTTCCTCCACACTCTCACAGTTTAAAAAAACAATCAATTTTACTTAAGAATGTTCTTGAAATTAAATTTCAACCAGAGTACACATCTATTGAATATATTGTATGAAATGGGATATATGCACTAAGTGAGTTTGCTGCTTACTAAAGTATGTGTGTAATTGTCTGAGTTGCAAGATGAACTTGCCACCATTTTCATGCAACACCTTTTTATTAACTTCCAAGATGACTGACAGACAAACTAGGGTTACCAGACTTGGATATTTGAGAGTCTCTTTCTAACATGAACTGAGTTTGTTACGTCAAGGAAAACAGTTTACCGTGTTTTTTTTCGAGCTATGAAGTCCAAGCTTTTAAGCAATAATTATAATTGGTGACAAATTTTTATCTACTATTATGACCTTGGAAGCTTCCCATAGGTTAAGACTTCTCTGATGACATCAGGGGTGAAGTTAATAAATGTAATATAATTGATATATACTAAAAACTTATCCACATTTAGAAGGGTCTGTATAACTTTTAAAAAATAAGATTTCACAAATAAAAAGTACCTACCATTCTTAAATCATGAAATGATCCACACAGAGTGCAAGTAGACCAAGGTATTTTAAGGTAACAGAGAACAAAATGTTTATTTATGTGGTTTCAGATTTCACATTGCCTCTAATCTTTAAGAAATTGCCTGTTGTTGAGTTTTGGTCTAGCATCAAATATATATTCTACAATATATATTCTACAAATATATGAAGAGGTTATTGATATAATATTTTATTTTCCAATTACATATTTGTCTGAGGCTGGGTTTTCTTTATCTACTTCCATAAAAACAACATATTTCATCAAATTAAATGTGGACCTATGTGTAAGAATTCAGAGGTCTTCTATTAAGCCAGATGCTAGGATATGCAAAAAACAGCCAAGGACTTTTTCTCACAAATTATTTACCTTGTGAAAAATATTGTTCATTACTTCATTAATTAAATTTAACCTATAATTATTTATTATGATTTTAAATGAATTAACAAGTATTTCAATTTTTAGTATTCTCTCCAGATTTAGTAAATAGTAACAGATACATAACACACATGAACAAAAGTTCTTTGGTGTCCTCAATAACTTTTAATAATAAAAATGGATTCCAGGGTGGCACCTGTGGCTCCAGGAATAGGATGCCGGCCCCATATACTGGACATGGTGGATTCAAACCAGCCCCGGCCAAAAACTGCAACAACAACAACAACAAAAAATTCCGAGACAAAGAAATTTGAGAACTATTGTGCTATAACTTAGGTCAGTGTTTCTTACAATGTATTGTTCTTCAACAACCTTCATCATAAACATCTGAATTTCTTTTTAAGAATTTGACTTGCCTATCCTAAGATCTACTGGACCAAAACTACTAGGTCCAGTAGATCTTGTATTAGGGAGTACTAGTTCCTGGGGATAGTAAATCTGAATTTCAAATAAACTGTGCTGGTTAAAACTCGTGCATAGAAAAGCATGACAACTATGTTATAAATATGAGAACCTCCATCCTTGCCACGATGGATAAACTAATTCATCAAGAATCACAGCTCATTTTAGGTTTTCTTCCTTTGATATCTCTAGTCTGTAACCTCACTTCTTTCCCATAGGTAAATGGTAATTTTTATACCGTCATTTAAAATGTAGCCTCTACTCTTTTGTCCTTCACTCAAGTGCACACATACACCCTCAGTGTACATTTGTGCCCCCATGTCTGTGAATAATCATAGAAGGAGACATAGTCTTGGAGGTTCTAATAAATAAGTCTTTATGATGATTTTACTTTGGATATACTGACCCAAATTACTGACCCTGCCCTGGGGGCTGAATTCAATCATTCAGAGTGGGAATATATGGATTTCTCTCCATTTTTAAAAAATTTTCTTGTGGTGTAATATATAGAATAGAATTTACCATATTTAAGCATTTTCAGTTATACAGTCTGGTGGCATTAAGTATATTCACCTTGTTGTGCAACCATCACCATATCCAGAATTTTTTCATCTTCCCTAGTTGAAACTCAAAACATTAAACGTTAATTCCTCTTTTTCTCTTACCTCCAGACCTAGAAATCACATATAAGTTTCTCTTATATGTGAGTCTACTATTGGTCTACTATTCAAGCTGTAGGAAGGTTGTAGCATGCGGTAGCTGATAATTCTGCTTGAGTCTGCATCAAAGTATAAAGGCACGAAGACCACCCTTCATGGTAAGCACATAGTTATACCCTTTGTGGAAGTGAAGAGTTTAGTATCTTATTACACACACTAGGTAGATAAGCCTGAAACCCCAGATTTTCAATTGTTCGATCCATTATGATTTGCATATTTTAAGGTATCAATGTCTGTTATATATTGTGTTATCTTTGGCCAGGGCGAACTGTATTATGTGTTCCTGAGAAAGTTCTAGAATTATAGAGTTATAAACTTATTTTAGAAGGAACTTTAAGGCTATCTAATGTATTTACTTGGCTGTAGCAATAAAGAACACAGAGGCAGAATAGATTAAAATATTCTGGCTAGAATTTTGGACTGCCTAGATTGTGAAAATCATATATTATGTGAAAATTTGGCTCAGGTAACTTTGAAACATTGTCCTAATTTAATCTCTTAGGAAACAGTGAAGATAACTATGGTGTTTGTCTATGGTCATCTTTCTGTAGGCTAAACATAACTAGCCCCATCAGATGTTCATCATGGGATAGATTTAATTCCTTCATCACTCTATTCACTTCTCTGGAATAAATTCCAGTTTCCTGAGTCTGTCTCCCAGGAGATTCTGTATCAAGATCAGATAGGTGAGACTGTTTGAGAATGTCTGACCAGCTAGATTACAGCCACACCAGCACCTTCTTTATTCAGAATCCTATAATTATACTAATGCAGTCCATAGGCACATTTGCTCTTTTATCAGACATAATACACGGCAGATTCATATCAATGCTATTGTTATAAAAATAATGTTCACATCCTCCTTAGCAGTTCTTTCACAACTATCTCTAATTTTGTTTTCTAACCTAAGATTAGGCATTTAGATTCCTATTTAATTTTGTTGACTTTAGCCATTGTTCTAAAATGTTAATATCTTTTTGGAACCTGATTCTACTATACAATGTATGTTGTATCTGACAGGATATACTAACTAAACCTGTGGTAGTCATTCATTTGATAGTCTCATCCAAGTAACTGACTAAATGTGTGAGGGGAACAGGGCCACTGAGAACAGAATCCTTTGGCACCATTTAGAAACCTTGCAAGTTAATGGAAATTTTAAAAATCTACATACCTAGAATTCAATCAGGAAGAATTTTTTTTCTCCATTTTATTTATAAGATATTACAGATACTTTGTCAAAAGCTTTGATGAGGCAATTTGATAGCTCTGGGGTTTTTTTATCCATAAACATTTAGTAGAAAGTTAAAAGTTATCACCTCTCAGAAGCAGAGTAAGTATTTGTGAGACAAGGTCCCTTAGATGCTTCAAAGAAAAAGGGCTATTAAGAGTAACAGACTAGGCTGGGCGTGGTGGCTCACACCTGTAATCCCAGCACTCTGGGAGGCCAAGGCAGGTGGATTGCCTGAGCTCAAGAGTTTAAGACCAGTCTGAGCAAGACCAACCTGAAACCCCCATCTCTCCTAAAACAACATCAACAACAACAAAAACTAGCCATGTGTTGTGGTGGGGCCCTGTAGTCCCAGCTACTCAGGAGGCTGAGACAACAGGATCACTTGAGCCCAAGAGTTTGAGGTTGCTGTGACCTATGACACCCCGGCATTCTGCCCAGAGCAACAGAGTGAGATTATGTCTCAAAAAAAAATAATAATAAGCTAATTTACTTTGGAAAGTCCCTATCCTTCCACAACCATCCTCATCTATTGGGTAAATGACTCCATAGTACAAGGAGGTCAAAATAATATAACTCCGAAACTCATGTTGTCACTAGTAGATGTTAAACTTGTGGCTTCTTTTTTCCCCTTTAAGATCAAGGATGTTCCTTTCTTAGTGGGAAAAAAAAAAAAAGTTGGGAGCATCTTTAGCTCTTTATTATTTTCTCACTCATCCTTCACATATCTTTTATAAATACCTAGACCAATTATTGCTAGTATGTCTTCATGGAAGGGAGAAAAAAAAACAGACACTTTTAGATGAGGGGCTTGATTTTCAGGCTTAAATCAATCATTTAGTTATAAACACCAGGAAAATGGGCTTTATGTCAGAGAGCTTGACAGATCCTTTAACTACCAGGATAGGCCCTTTAACTGCTGAAGTGTGCTCTAGATTTGAAGGTCGAAGTTCTTATGTATTTTTCCTGGTCCACTTAACTGTATCATCTAAACTTGATAAAATGACCTGACAATGGCAGTCGTTTTCTTGAAAATGTTAGGAATCACTGTAAAGCAACTGAGAATAGGAGGAAGGCGAGTGCTTAATGGGGTGGTCCATCATAAAGACTTTGAGATGGGGGTGTGGGGAGGTGGCTTCATGCCACAGAATCTGAATCAATTACAAACTCCCTCCTTCCACGTCCAGAAGCCCAGAAGCCCCTTCTCACCAGACTAAGAATGCCAGGGGAAAAAAAAATCAATAAGCTATTGAATTGGGTTCTCTGGGGGAAAACAGTATGTTTTGTAATTTCAAAATAGCTCTTTTATTAGAGAGCTGAAGAGGGTATAGCAGATATTACATTTCTATAAAATATAAGCCAGGCAACAGTCAGATCTGTCTTAAAATTAATAGAGCTTCAATCTTTTTTTCTTTTTATTTTGGCAATAGATTGAGTCGTGATGCCTGCTAACTCTTCATTCTGATTTAGTAAGCATTTATTAAGAACCGTTTCATATTTCTTTAACTGTGTTGCCAAAACCTGTCTCTGGCCTCTGGACACTAAATTAAGTATAAAACGAATTGTGGCAAAGCTAAATAAGTAGATCCATCATTTTCCCAAGAAACACATACATGTATTTAAAAAAAAAATTTAGGTGTTAGGCATTGGGAGTAGAGGAAGGATGGTTCATGTGTAGGTTTAGTTATCAAAATCCACAGCATATAGGCTGACAGCTTTTGAAATACATAAACTGTTTCTCTCTCTCCTGTTTCCATAGCAACAGAGTGCACAAAGCCTTAGTTTTTGCGCATAGAGAGAAAAAAAAATTGGGAATGGAGTCTGGAATTGTCTGGAACAAAGAAAGAACACAGAAAATGGAAAATTAAGCATCTGTAGTCCTCAAGCAGCCCTTGATGTTATTATTCAAAATATACACTTAAAGGCATGTTGAGGTAGCTGCAAAGAGTTTGGTTGGAACCTAAAAGGTTACAGCATCCCTGCCCCCTTCAACAAGCAAGAAATAACTCATTGCCACCTTTGTCTTGAGAAGTTTTGTTCCAGCTCCCTTCTTCAAGGCATTCTCGAAGATGCTTCCTTGATGAGCTATTGTCTCTTTACCACACTTGAGGTCGATTATTAGGATCTCTATATTTTTTATTTTCTCCCTCAGTTCACAACTTTAAAGAGTCCTCTATTCAGTACATAATAGGAGGATGTGACATATTATTTAAGTGAGAGATCACAAACCGAGGTATAGAGATTGGCCAAGGAGCCAAACCCAGGGAATGCCTCACTGGGGATATCTGGTTACACAAGCATTTGAAGAGCCGTATCAGCTTTGAATGGGTCTGTGTCGGTCATTTCCACACAATGTTCATGTTTCTATTTGGAGATATCTGTGTCCTTCATATGGATTCATAGCCACATCTCTGAGTTTGTTTTAAATTTCATTTCTTATGGGGCTAGAAAAAACTTATCCAAGGCAATAAATATTTCACCGAACTGTCTTTTCTTCATATATATATATATAAAAAGGTATGTTTCAGTGAGAATATCAGCTTTCTTAAAACACACCAGAACACTATTTTTTTCTTTTCTACTTTGAAATGGAGGGAGTAAAACTTAATGACTCTTTTCTAGGAAGCCCCATAGACATTAGACTTGGAAAGGAAGCGAGCATCGCCAACTCCTAACATTTCCTTTTCAGTCTAGGAACGTGGAAAGTGATATACTTCATGTCCTCTACTAATCAGCTGATTTATTTCAGTAGAGACAAATGTGCATTCATATTTTCCCTCAGCTTCTTAATGACCAAGAATATCTATTGTTATCTGTCCAGTTGGAGACAAGTTCTATAGGTATAGCAGAGTTATGACTGGGTATTTGGATTGCTTTTGCTTGAGTATTCCTGGAGCAAGAAGATAATTGCTGGTCTTCCCAAGGGAGGGGAAAAATGCATATAATACTGCATTTGGGAAGTTTAATGACTACTTCTGTGGATCTTGGCACTTTGCGCAGAATTCTCAAAGGGATTTTTCTAAATGCAGGACATGCCCTAAATATATAATGACATGATGAACTGGATTAGCTCAGATGAAGCCATTACTGCCTATTTGTAAATAATAAACCTTTTAAAGAAGCATATGAATGAAAACATATTTAACCAATAGACTACAATGGCTCCTAAGGGGCTTTCTGACTTGATTGGGAAAATAAATAAAACATGTTTTTTAAAATTGCCAAAATGCATACTGACCTGCTGATCCACAAGGAAAATTATTATACTATGTAAAAAAAATTATATTTAAAAATAAAGAAAAGAAATAAACCAAAATACAAATCCTCCTTTGTCAGCAGTCCTTAAAAAAGGGCCATTAAAAGTTTTCAACTTCTTATTACCAAAGAAATGTTACCTTTTGTGTAACATAGATTTTCACTAGAGATGGGAAAATCTCAAGTGGTCTGTCCTCAAGTAGGGAACATCCTTCTCTGGTATTTATGTCTGTTTCTCTTGCCTTAAGTCAACACTACCTGAGAGAGGACTCATCTTTTTTTCTAATATCTCATTTTTCAATTCTTAGAATCATGTTTTGTTGTTATTGTTGTTGTTGTTGCAGTTGTCATTGTTGTTTTTTAGTTGGCCCAGGCCAGGTTCAAACCCATCGGCCTTGGTGTATGTGGCCAGCACCCTAACCACTGAGCTAAGGGTGCCGCCCTTGAAATCATGTTTTTACTGCACTGCTATAAACAAGACCAAAGGACTCCTCCTTGTGAGTTGATAGTGACCCTATAGGTCAACCTGGCCCTCATTCTTTGACAGTCTTAGAAGAGCTGGAACTCAGAGGTCAGTAGTTCCAGTTTTATGGTAGTTTTGCAAACAAATAGTGGTCCTGTGGCAGTATCTATTAACCCTATGGCCAGCTGTCATGGAGCTGCTCCTGTGAAGGAGAGATAAATCTACAATTCTTCTGACTTTGATTTGGCCCAGACCCCACTTTGTCACAACTGACTGGTGACACCCGTCTCATTTCTGGCTGTGTGAATATCATCTCTCTTCCCTTCAGTCAGTCTGCGATATTTAAAAATCCTCTCCCTTTTTAGCTCTCAAATCATACCTTCTAAAATCTCTGGCTTTTCATTATATTCTTTAGCTATTTTAAAACTCTTCACTTCCAAGGGCCCACAGTATTCTTTCCCTGCATCAAATGGTCCTTTCATTCTTCTCTTTCCCCATGTTCTTTTTAACCTCTCTCACAGTCTCAGTGAAGTGGCTGGAAATTACTTACTCTGAGAATCCAGGAGGTGTTACTGCACTGTGGACTCATTTGCAGATAGTCAGCTAGCAAATCTCAAAATCATGTTACTGTTTCTCTCCAATTTTCATCATTGGATATATCCTTCTCCTATGTGCTTTCTTACATTTTTCCTTTCTGTATTCCAATTTCAGTAGCTTCTCTCAAAGCATTCCTTGAACCTTCTGAAAAGCTGTTTCTTTTAGTCCATCACTCCTCCTTCTTAGATGTTAAGCTAAGATATATTAATGTGGTCCATTTGCCTCTGTATTTAGTGGCAATTTGGAAACTCTATTCAGTATTCAAGTCTTTAAGATATCATTTGTTGCATGCTCTGCAAGTGTGCTAAGTTAAAATATGGTAACCAGAGCCAAGGACAGATTGTGAAAGGGACTCTGTGGACCCACATAATCACCTGGAGGTAGGATAGTAGAAGAAAACATTTCCATCACTCATCAGCAAATGGTAGGTGGGCCAGAGTCATAGCTGTCACTGTTTCTTAACCTTGTGAAGGACCAGGGAGAGAAATTACAGCATAGATATTAAGAGGGAAATGATACAATAAAATCAAGGTAATGATATAAGGTCTAACAATTAAGTTTGCAAACTCATTCTAGAAAATGTACTACATACCTCATCACTGAGGATCACTATATCACTTTCAAAGTGCTTTGAGAAGCTAATGCCTAGACCACCTTCAAAACAAAATTTTTGGACTACAGGCACCCACCATAATGCCTGGCTATTTTTTGTTGCAGTTGTCATTGTTGTTTAGCTGGCCCGGGCTGGATTTGAACCTGCCAACCTTGGGGCATGTGGCCAGTGCCGTAACCACTGTGCTACAGGTGCCTACCCTTAAGGATTTTTTTTTTTTTTTGAGACAGTCTTACTATGTCACCCTTGGTAGAGTACAGTGGCATCACCATAGCTCACAGAAACCTCAAACTCTTAGGCTTAAGTGATTCTCTTGCCTCAGCCTCCCAAGTAGCTGGGACTACAGGCACCTGCCATGATGCCCAGCTATTTTTTTTGTTGCAGTTGTCAATGTTGTTTAGCTGGCCCAGGCTGGAGTCAAACCCTCCAGCCTCAATGTATGTGGCTAGCACCATAATCACTGTGCTATAGGCACCAAGCCCATTCAAAACAAATTTGGAACTCTTTCTGAAATGATCATCAGAGCTGTTATATCACAACACCGAAATACACAACAACAATATAGAACACCACTCAGCAAGACACTACTACACATTGGTGTGAACACAGCTGTAGCACACTGATGTACAAATGTTATAAAACCTTACTAAATTGTCTGTACAGTGCTGTCAATGTAAGTATACTTGATGAAGGCAAATTCATAAATTTAATTGTCAGACCTTTGTATGATGACAGCTGTGATGATCATTTCAGAAAAAGAGTTCCAAAATTGCTTTGATCTGTGGACTAGGCACTTTCTAAGGGGAGTGCCTCAAAGGTGACTGTAGTGATATTCAATAATCCAGTACATAGCGCTTTTACTAGGATGAGTTCGTGAACTTAATTGTCAGACCTCATAGATACATTTATTTTATGGCCTTACATTCTTGGCCATTATTTATTTTCTTTGTTAATTTTTTTTAATTGTACAGTGCTATGCATTTTAAGATGTGTATCAAGTTGTTTAACCCCTGCCATAATCAGAACACAAAACAATTATATCATTCCAAAAAAGAGCTACATGCTACATCTTTATTTTGCTTTCATTTCTAATATATAATCCTGGGTTGACAGTTCTTTTCTGTAGCACTTCAAAAATATTTACCACTTTCTTCTCATCCCCATGGTTTCTGATGAGAAATCCATTGTCATTTGAACATTGTTCCTTGTGAGTAATCCATCATTTTTCTCTGGCTATACTCAAAATTGTTTTCTTTGTCTTTAGTTTTGGAGTTTGATTTTGATATGTCTTGGTATAGATTTCTTTGAGTTTATCCTGATTGATGTTTGCTGAGCTCCTCCAAATTTTAGATTTATAGCTTTAACCAAGTGTAAGGTTTGGGGCCATTATTTATTCAAATTTGGGGGGACACTGCACTCTTCCTTGTCTCTTTCTAGATTCTGCTTATACAAATATTTGACCTATTATGCTGTCCTATAGACCTAAAGGTCAGTTCACTTTTTAAAAAAATGTCTTTTATGCTGTGTTGCTCAAATTGGATAATTTCTATTAATCTTTCAAGTTCACTCAAGTTGGGATTCAAATTTATTGCTGTTAAGCCCACCTAGTGAGATTTTTATTTCATTTATTGTGTTTTCCATTCCATAATTTCTATTGTTTTTCTATTTCCTACTTCTTGCTAACTTTTTATTGTTCCATTCATTTTTGGAGTCCTCATGTTTGCTTACTAAAGTATTTCTATAATAACTACTTCAAAGTATTTGTGAAATAATTCCAGTACCTTTGTTTTCTTGGCATTAGAAACTGTCTTTTCCCATGGAGTATAAGGACTTTTTGTTTGTTTTTTTCGTTTCTTTAGTAACATTGGATAGTATCCTGGACATTTTACATATTGTGAGATTCTGGGCCTTGTTTGAATGTCAGAAAAATATGAATATTTTTGTGTTAGTAGGCAATTTACATGGTTAGTTTCAGACTTTGAATCTTATTCAGCTTCTGTGAATTGTGGTTCCCACAGCAGCTCAGTTTTCAAAGCCTTTGTGGTATTATTCAGATCTGTGCCATATGTGTACTACTATGGGTAGTGACCTGTCTGTTCCACTCTCTTGATGTGCTGATTAGACCCAAGCACGTGCAGCATGAATGAACCCAGGTATCCTTAAAACACTTTATGGGGTAGCTTTCCTGAGGCTCTCCCTTTCTGCCATCTCTCTGTGACTTTTCTGTTCCCTGGCGCTCCCTTTTCTGGTTGTCAGCCAGAAAGCTGAGTCTTTAGTTGCCTCATTTTTATTTCTGTGACCATATTTTGGAGTCAGAAGGCAGAAGGGCAGAGAGAGCGAGAAAGGAAAAAAAGCAAGAAAGGTCTGCCCTGCTTCTTCAGGTTCACAGCTCCAATAGTTACAAGTGGGAGGTACCCTTCCATCTTTTGGTTTCTGTGGCCTCCCCTTGCATTGTGACCTGTTCCACTGCTGTGATGTGATTGTTTGGAGGATGAGGAATAAGGGAATAAATAAAAAGAAATAA
This sequence comes from Nycticebus coucang, assembly GCF_027406575.1. NCBI lineage: Eukaryota > Metazoa > Chordata > Mammalia > Primates > Lorisidae > Nycticebus > Nycticebus coucang. The sequence continues at coordinate 28,317,571 of NC_069785.1, read as the reverse complement.
TAAAGCAGGAAATCTTACACTGTCTTTGAGCATTAGCAGTTTCCTTTCTGATTTATTGAGCCAGAATAGCAAGCTTCTCCTAAAGCTCTCTGTTCTTGTGACGCCCACTTTGAGATCTCACATTGTACTGCCTTCAGAATAGGAGACACTGGAGGAAGAAATGATAAGTCCATCAGTTTTTGGTGTTGCTTAGAATTCTTATCTTTCCCCCTAATCTGCCTGATATTATTTTCTTTTCAGAGTTTTCTAAGAGCTATCATATGCTTTCTATTTAGAAGTTATAGTTGCATTCAGCAGGAGAGACAGGTGGAGTGTGCTTATTCTTCTATTTTTGGCAAAAACAGGACTTCTTCATTTCTTAAACAGGAAAATCCTCAAACAAGGCTATCATGTTTGGATTGTACAGAGGTGTACTGCCCTTCGTCATGGTGTTTTATCACATGAACTCTGTTGTGAATGCCACCTTTCCATACAGAAGATGATAACTTGTAACAACTATGCAAGAAATCCTCTGTTCTTGTTTTCCTCTGACTCTTTACATACCTTCCCTCAGTGATCACATCAGTTTCTATAGCTTTATTATGCACTTAAATCTCATGAGTGTTGAGTCTAGCTCAACCTCTAGCCTCACATTGAGCTCTAATCCCGCATTTTCAATCACTTGACGATTATTTCCATCTGGACACATCATTGTTACTTTATATACAATACATGGAACACGAATCTTGTTCATCTTTGAGCATCTTGAACATCTTTCCCAGGCTTGAGTAGCTTTCCCTGGCTTCACCATTTCTGTTTAGAGCCGCATTTCCCAACCTTTTTAGCACCAGGGACTGGGTTGGGAATGGTTTTGGTATGATTCAAGTGCATTACATTTATTGTGCACTTTATTTCCATTATTATTACATTGTAATATATACTGACATAATTATGCAACTTACCATAATGCAGAATCAGTGGGAGTCCTGAGCTTGTTTTCCTGCAACTAGATGGTCCCATTTGGGGGTGATCAGAGATAGTGGCTGATGAAGCTTCATTTGCCTGCCCACTGCTCCTGCTGTATAGCCAGGTTCCTAACAGGCCATGAACCAGTACCAGTCCATGGCGTTGGGGTTAGGGACCACAGGTCTAGAACATAATCATTCTCTTCTTTTCATAAAATTAAAAGTGAGCTTTGATTTTTTTCCATCTCACTGAATAAATAAATGTAACCAGTTATCAAGTACCATTCATTCTTAGTTTTGAACTTTTTATTCACTTCTAATCTGCTCACTTCTAATCTCCTGGATATTAGTCTAAGCCAGTGGTTCTCAACCTTCCTAATGCCACAGCCCTTTAAAACAGTTCCTGTGGGTCGCGACCCACAGGTTAAGAATCGCTGGTCTAAGCCTTTATTATTCTGAGACAAGATAATGGTGGTGGGCATGGCTACAATATTGTTACTACTGCTACTCACTGTTGTCATCATCACTGCCACCACCATCATCATTCGTTGGACATCTATTACAATTCCTTTGTATATATGCTGGGTATATATACCACAGTCTCAGAAGATAGGTTATGATATTTTTAATTCACAGATAAGCAAAACTTTATTTTATTTGTAGTCATCCAGTGTATGCACTTTGTAAATCTGCCTATGTAGAGAGTGAAGGCCAAAACAAAGCCTGGTTTATATACATCATGCTCCACAACCAAAGCATGTTTCAAAATCTACTTAGAGACCTGGAAGAAACTTTTCCTGTAAACAAACGTCCTATATGGTTCCAGAGCAATGCAGTATGCTCCTGGCTCCAGCATCCCAAGAGATTCCTTTTCTAATTCACACAAATATATATTTATGGTAATGGTATGTCAAACCTCAGAAATGACAAGAGAAAACATTTCAGAGCAATACAAATAGAGAAGTTATGGAAATGGGTTTGGAATTCTGGTCTGTCTGTATCCTCTATAATCTCCATAGATAAGAGTTTCTCATAAAAATTTTCAGCACATTAGCATCAGAATGATCTAAAATTCCATATTACTTTGCGTAATTTTGTTGAAAGACCTTCCATGACTTCTCATTCTCTTGAAGATGAAGTTTAAATACCTTTCCCTGACACTCGAGCCCTTGGTGATTTGATCTCAGAAAAATTTTCTGGCACTTTTACCCCAACCTGCCCAGTGTTTTAGTGCTAGTAAAAGAATCTAGTGTTTGGGATGTGCCATGATTTTGTTGATTTGCTTGTTTGTTGTCTTTGCCCTTGTCATGTTCTATACCGGAGTCTCCCTCTCCATTCTGGCCCCCTGAGTTTGTTTTTCTCCTCCTCCAGGCCACTTTCCCCTGGACTTGTTCCCTGATGCCCCACCCAAGGGACCCTCTGTGACCTTCCCTTAGATTCTTTGTGTTTCTCTTACTACAGCATTACAGTCCTGTTGCATTATCTGTGATTAAATTATATCATCTCCTTTCTAGGATGGCTAACTTAAGTTTGGATTCATATGTATCTTTGCATTTCTATTGTGCCCAGCATACTACTGGATATATAGTAGGTGTCAACAAACATATTTTGACTAATGGACCCTATTAAACTGAAATATCACAAAGTAGATTTAGGAGGCGGTATAAAGGTCCTCAAAATGCCACCTTGTACACGTCGAAGGTGATAATTCAACCACATTTCCCCACAGGTTGCTGGTGGCTGTAGACTTAATAGAACCCCAGAACTAGGTATAATTTTATGAAATTACCTATTTCATTTGTGAGATTGGGAACAGATTTACATGCCCAGGATTTAATGGAAATAAAATTGTGAGTCCTGAGGGAAATTGCCTAAAACTTGGTTTCTGTTTTCACTGGAGATTATTTTTGCAGATGTTATGTCTATTAAAGTTTTGAGATTTTTACTTTGACATCAGAACATTGTAAAAAGGTAAAAATCCAAAATATCTGGTCAAACTATTACTGTGTTCATATAATATTAACAGCTACTTGATGAACATCAACCATCTTATCATACCTGTTTCCCAAAAGCATACATGTAAAATGATTGGGGGAAAAGTTTACTTAATAAAAGTAGCACACACTGAATATAAAAATTCATATAGAAAAGTATTTTAAAATAATTCATCATCTTAAAACTCAAAGATCATTTTTAATATTTGAGGAATTTTATTATATAGCTTTTTGTCTTTTTATCTCTTTAAGTATTGTAATAACATAGTCAAATGGTATTTGTACATATGAACTATTAAATGTACCAGTGCTGGTATCATATTCTATACTACACCATATAGACATGTGCTACCTTTTATAACCTTCCACCATAAATAACTGCTTAGATGGGTTTTATATTTTTAGTAGTAAAACATTGTTAAACATATTTATACATAAATCCCTTTATTTTCCAAACTTCTGACCAAGACAGATTCCTAGAAGTGATTCTACAAGTCAAAAGTATGAATATCTCTTTAAAACATTTGAGATGATAGCCAGTTCCTGAATAAAGTTTTGCCTCCATATTTCGTTGTATTGATACATCATGTATAATTTAGCATCTTGTCTTAGTCTGTTTTTTAATGCTTATAACAGAATATTTGAAATCAAGAAGTTTATAAGAAAAGTATTTTATTTCTTACAATTATAAAGGTTGAAAAGTCCAAGGTCAAGAAATTCCATCTGGTAAGGGTCTTCTTGGTGGGGACTCACCACAGAATCCTGGAAAGTACAGGGCATCCCGTGGTGAAGGACTGAGCATATTAGCTCAGTCTCTCTTCCTGTCCTTAAAAAGCAATAGGTATCACTCTCAGAATCCACTAACCCACAGGTTCATGAGGACAGAGCCTCTTAAAGACCCTATTTCTTGGGCGGCACCTGTGGCTCAGTGAGTAGGGTGCCGGCCCCATATGCCGAGGGTGGCGGGTTCAAACCCAGCCCCGGGCGCCTGTAGTCCCAGCTGCTCTGGAGGCTGAGGCAAGAGAATCACGTAAGCCCAAGAGTTAGAGGTTGCTGTGAGCCGTGTGACGCCACGGCACTCTACCCAAGGGCGGTACAGTGAGACTCTGTCTCTACAAAAAAAAAAAAAAAAAAAGGCCCTATTTCTCAATTCTGCCTGAACGGGAATTTTTTTTATTTCAAGGTGAGTTTTGGAGGGGATAAACATTCAGACATATTACTAATTTTGGTCATTTGAGTTATTGAAAAGTTTACTATGATACTAATTCTGTAATGGAGATTTTACTGAATAACTTATTTTTTACCACATCTGTTTATTTCCTTAAAATAGATTCCTAGAAGTGAAGGTACTGAGTTTAACAATACTTTTTAAGGCTTTTAACACATTTCTAAAATGCATTGTAGAAATCAAGTACTATTTTTATGTTGTTCCCAGCAGTATATTATAGAACCTGCCTCACTGTGCTTTCCCCATCACTAAGCATTGTGATGAGTAAGAAATAATAACAATAACAATAATAAATAATAAACAAGTTTGCAAACATGACAGATTATTTATAAATTTATAATTATAATCTACAAATTATTTAAAAATATTATTTAATTTTGGATTTTAATCATTAGGGATTGAGTCTTTCTCAAAAATTTACTGCTCATATTTTTCCTAAAATTTGATCCCATAATTTTAATAGTTGGTAGACACAGCCCAATGTTTTTTTCTGACAGTGGAATTTCATGCCACTGTCTAGTGTCTAGTGTAGACTAGTGATTGAATCAAAAGAGAGCCTTGGAATAATACTTTAATAAATAATATCAATCACATAGCACTTAATAATTTATGAAGGATTTTAATGCATTACATATATCATTTCATCTTTCAAGAATTTTAGGAGCACCAAAATGAAGGTAATTCTCATTTATAGGTAAGGACACTTGTAGAGTTATTCACTGGTGGTAGATTCACACCAAGACTTTTGTACATACCTGACAACACACAGGTAAATTATAGACCTAAATCTAAATCTTATGACCCATAGGCCAACATCCTCTCTTCAGGGTATAGCAAAACCACGTAACACCTGGTCCCCAGGGGAGAGCATTGGTAACCCGGGGAGCTTTGCCCAGCTGCAGCATCTTTGGCTCAGGTGACTTCTGTGCACACTGATACCTGTGAAGCACTGCTTTAGACTATTCTGGAAGTACATATACAATCTACATGGAGAGATTTCACACAAAATTAGTACATACAACTAACAAGGAAGAAATAAATTATGAATCTGAAGATTCTTCAAGCAATTAGTAAACGACTGATGGAAGTTTAAAAGGATCGCATTGTTTTTATTTCTAAGAAGACTATCATAGATTAAAAAGGCTTCTATCACATCTATCAGTCTTTCAATCCAGAGAAACATAGGCATTAAATAAGAGCTCTACCCACACAGGGAAAATTTCATAGATTCAGAAGAAACATTCTTCTTTCCAGGCCTAGGAATTGCTGGTGGAGGTTTTTGGCAATGCAGAGGTAACTTTGCTAGCTTTCCACCCCAACCTCAAACATAAACAGAAGAACATAATTTTCTGCTGTCTACATTTTCGCAATTAGTAATACAGACTTCTGGCTTAATGATTTATCTGCTATTCATAAACACAATCACAAGAGGAGGAAATAATGCATCTTATCAACCAGGAAAAGAAGTGTTCTATTTAAGAACTTGCTACGAAGTATAGTAGTTTCCCCTTTTCCTCAGTGTCACGTTTTATAATTTCAGTTACTGGTGGTAGAGTATGACAGTTTGAGAGAGAAAGAGACCATATTCATATAACTTTTAGTAGAGTATATTAATATGTTATAATTATTCTATTTTATTATGAGTTGTCACTAATCTCTTATAGTGTTTAATTTATAAAATATAAAAATGTATGCACAGGAAAATCCATTATTATATATACATTTATATATATGGATATAAATACACACACATATATATAATAGGGTTCAGTATTATGCATGGTTTCAGGATCCACTGGGGGTCTTTAAACATATTCCCTAGTGGATAATAGGGAACCATTATATTTCAGTGATGCCAGACATATCAATTAACATGTAAGGATATCTGTCCTTATGAATAAATAGTCATGTGTAGACTTACTTAGGGCAGTTCCAGGCTCAATATTCTATTTTTTTTTTTCTGATAAGGAAAATGAACACCCTCGATAATAGAGGCTGGTGTGGAAAGAATGAAATAGCCAGTGGACAAAGAGAACAGAAATGTCAGGAGTGGAGATAACAAAGATAAATTTTGTTTGAGTTATAATTTTGCCTAGTGCCAGGCCTCAGTTGCGGGCAATAGGTCATAACCGGTCATCACTCCGGGTACTATGTTAATAGTGAAGCTTGTCTGTTTTACATATAGTCATTTGGGGGTTCTCACTTTCACATCCATTCCCTGCTCCTCCAAATATAGATGTAGTGGATTTTCTCATTTTATTAAAAAATGGATTATTTTTTGCTCCTAAAGGACATTATCTGCTTAAATGTCTTCTCTTTGGCAGTCAAGCAGAAGTGCCTGCTATTCTTACGTCTTGCGCATGTGATCTAACTAACACCTCTCAAGAGGCCATTGCATAGGAATTTCTTGTCAGCAAAACTGCTTCTGGTGCGATTCCAGTAGATTTATGACTGCACAGTCCTTTGGTCAAATTTGGCTTATTATTCTGAATCCATTTTTGTAATAATGATGCTGTTGATGCTGTAATATATTATTTTAATAGGATAATGCACTGAACTCTAATTTCTAGAGTATAAATACATTATTCAGCCCCAGCATCAACTATTATCTGTGTGCAAGCAAGGGAAGAGGAAACTGAAAAGACGTCTCCCTAATAACATCTGTAATTGTCAATTATGTAAAAATGTATGAAAGATGGTTGGATTATTACGTGTTTTTAATGTTTATATCAAATAGCTGCCTAATCACAAAATGTTTCTGATTTCTGTAATATTGCATGCTCTAGCTTTTGCATGGACATTTTGGGTAAACCATAACCCAACATAACAGTGAGAGTGACTATGGCATCCACCATGCAGAATCCACCTTCTCTATGTCTAGAAAATTTCTTTTGCTGAGGAAATAAATGTGTAATACGTGGTAAGAACTGTAGTCACGAGATGCACTAAGTATTCCAGTATTTTCTCTCTAAACTCTTTTTATTTATTTTTTATTTGTATTTATTTATTTATTTTTTGTTACAGTTTGGCCAGTGCCAGGTTCAAACCCACCACCCTCCGTATATGGGGTCGGCACCCTACTCACTGAGCCACAGGCGCCACCCTAAACTCTTTTTAGTAAGTCTTGCCAGGCAAAGTTGATACATTCAAAAAATATCTGTCTTACTCCTATATAAAAGCCTTAGGCTTTATCCTTTTATAATTCTGCAACACTAATATGAATGGGGCTAGTGAGTGTATGTGTTTTAATTTTTAATTAGGATTTTTATAAGATTGCCAACAGGCAAATGGTTCTACCTGGCTAAGAATCCCATTTGAAAAGATATTGGCTTTGAAAAGGTATTGGAACTAAGTTTATCTTTGATATGATTAAATGTGTAACACATACCATGCTCTTTGAAGCAATTTTACTATATCAAAATTTATATTCTACCTATTAAAATCCATGACTACCAAACTGTGTTTTCATTTTTAAACATTTAAAAATTAAGAAAATGAAAGAATAACCATCACTTTACTTACTTTGCTCTTAATCTTGGTATCGTTCAGGCCTGATTTTATCTCCATTTGAGATACCTTGAATAGCCACAAAACCAAGTTCATACAAAATCAAATCTTACAAAGAGAAATAGAAGCAGCTTCCATTTCTATGTTTCTTGAAATGGAGAAATTATAAATGTATTGATTGTTTCCTTTGTATAAGTGTTTTGCCAGATACTAGGAACTACATTACAAGAGCTTATAATGTGTTCCTGTCTTCTTTATATCTTTAATTTTTAGAGGGACAACATTCTATTCATTCAAAAAGAGAAACTAATAAGAATTTACGGAAACTAGTAACAGTGCAGTATACTAAATATCAAAGCCTGGGGTCTCTTTCCCGGGGCCCTCGGGGGTGTTTTCGGGTCTCCGCTTCAGAGTTTTCTTCTGTCTCTGCTCTATGTCCTTTCTTTCTCGCCCAGTCATTATTTCAATTAGCTATTGCTACGTGCAATCATTATCTATCGCCCCCATTTAGAAACTTGGCCACAGACTTCATCAGCTCCAACCTTTCAAGGATTCTGAATTTACTGGCAAGAAGCTTATAATCTTTGAATAAACAAGCCAGGTTTGCTCATAAGTATCACATTTTCAATTTCAACCAACATTCTTCTTTTTTTTTTTTCAGGGAGTTAGCACCTGATTAGAGCTGTTCTTTTTGCTAATTCAGCTCTCTGAGTAATAAATATTTTATCTTATCAATAAACATGAATTTCAGTGATCCAAAGATATTTAGATCCTTAATTAGATAGTACATCTAAATTGGTTAATCAGAGTGTTTTCTGGCAGTTTCTGAGTCAAAGTTACACTTCATCTCTGGTTAGCCTTTGTAATATTCAAGATGAACAACTTAAAATTCTTAGTTCAAACTACTCACAATCTGTGTTAATCAAAATCCTGTAATTAAATTGGGCATGGACTTATTCTGTAACCTTATCCACTCTGCATTTAAGTTGTCTCTACATGAATGTTTGACACTAGTACAGTGTTTAAATATTAATGCACAGAGGAAAAGAAAAAAAGATGAAAGGAACACTTGGATCCAAGAGAAAGCAAAAGATAGCAAGGGACAATTGTAATAAAAAACCTTAAGAAAGTTAGGAGAGTATGCAAAGAAAATAAACTTGTCAAAGCAGTTAGTTGCCAGCATAAAGCAGCACAATTTATGCATAATCTAAAGCTCTAAGGAATAAGTAGCCATAACCAGCTTTTGTGCAATAAAGATTAGAATCTCTCTGAAGCAGTTTCTTATGTTTTTCTTTCTCTGCTTTTGTATTTTCCTTTTAAATGGTCACAAAGCTACAAAATATGTTAAAAATGAAACAAAGCAAAAAAAAAAAAAAACACAGAAAAACTTATTTTTTTCCTTTGCAATATAAGGGAAATAGCACCCATCTGAAAGTTTGACTTTGCACCCCTAATAATCAGGATCCCTACGGTTTGGTTATCACAGAGTATATGTAGGACCAAACAACATTACAAAATAATGTTTTTGTTCTTCACGCACAATGGAAGACTTCTTAGCATAATCTGTAAAAGTTGCAATTGAGTATGTTGCCAAACAGCTTGACTTTTAGTATGAAGAAGAAAGAAGGAGAATATATGAAACTAAATATATAGCTAGTGTCTCTTCTTGCACCAGATAGAGAAATTATATTTGTTGAGACACTGCACTGTTGAGATTCGAGGAGAGTGTATGCCCTCAATTTCACTGCACTACACTAGTGTTCATTCAACTGATGAAGTTCTCAACTCAAAGGGCAGCATCCACTTTGTTCTAAGTTCCTGCTGGAATGGAAAAGCTGACAAGGGAAAACTTACCCAAAGGATATTGTGCTGTTAAAGTTTGTTCAAAGCCACACTTGTCAGATCTCTTTGAAATGAAACTGAAAAGGAAAAACCAATTTTCTTTGAGGACAAAGTTCATCTCATTTGGTGTGCTGCACCTGTCTAATTTTCTTCTCTGAGAAAGAAATCTTGACTAGGAAAATTTGAAAAAATAGTTTATACTAGTCCAGGTATGTATCATAATGTTGAATTCAGACTAGTGTTACATTTGGAGAAAATAAATATAAGTGAATTACCGCCTGTTGGAAGCTGTGATAAATACCTCGGTTGGCTGAAATTATTAGACAGCATTATTCTGTCTCCAAAATGTCTCTGAGGGGCAACAGTCAGAACCACTCTGAAAGGAGAGCGCTGGGACATTTTCCTTTGTCAGTGATGTGCAGATGCCCAGTATGATTCTGGATACATTATCAAATTGAAAACTAAGACAGATCCTTCAAAACTGTTCTAGGTAAATATTGTGCATGTTTCCAAATTTGGCTAAAAAAAAAAAAAGCAGCATCTTTTTTTAGGGTCACATGTTTATGAATATAAAAAATAATAATTGGATCTTAAAAGACCATCCAATGATGCTTTGGATAAGTTTATATCAATTGTAAACAAGAGGGCCTTATGTGCTTGATGTTATAATTTCCTATAAATAGGAATGTTGTAAGATTGCAGGTCAACTTAAAGTAAAAGTGAATATGTCATTTAAACTGGAAAGAAATATAGCTGTGACCCCAGTCAAGGATTTATGTTCAAGATAGAAAAAAATGTCATTTTACTCAACAGAAAAAATATAATGAAAAACAAACTCCAAGGGAATCCTCTCCGAGTTTAATGCATTTTGTTTCCTATTTCTCTCTCTCAGTCTTTGCCTGTCAGCCTTCCTATGCAACCTTACCTTAAGTGTTGGTCACATATTTATATATAAATCCCATTTATTGGTAATAAACATATGATTAAACAATAAAGAAGTATTTCAAAAATGGGAAGGTTAAGCAAAATTGTTTCTTAGCTCTTAGATCATAGGAAACAGATGATCTTGACTTTTGCCAGAATGGTCCCAGAAATTTATTAATATATTCCTTAACTTTCTCCTTTGTGTAGTTTTCCACGTGGAACTATGTTGCCAATCCGTTTTTATTTGCTTTGTGTCCAACTGTGGACACAGCTGGAGTCTTCTGATTTTGTTATTATTCCTCTTAAATCTCTACACTGTTTCATATATACACCCCCTTTCGTGTAAAATTTAATTCCTTCTAAATACAGTGTTCACCGTGACCTTGAGGAAGGGGGAAGACTTGCTATTGAAACTTTTGGACAACAGCTACCTTTCTTTCAGTTCCAGAAGTAAAACAACCAACATCCCGGTAAATCAAAGGATTAGCTTCGTACAGTAGAAATTATTTAAATGAAAAGCAACTTTCCTGATTTTCAACTCACTTTTTTAAAAATAATTTTTGTTTCCTTTTGCTCCATCTATTACAGAGTAAATGTATTTCAATTTAGTGAAAATACCTTCAGAAATTAACCATTCCTGGGACTGGGCACAGTGTCTCATACTTGTAATCCTAGCACTTTAGGAAGCTGAGGCAGGTGGATTGCTTAAGCTCTGGAGTTCGAACCAGCTTGAGCAAAAGCTAGACTCTGGTCTCTAAAAATAGCCAGGAGGTGTGGTGGGCACCTGTAGTCCCAGCTACTTGGGAGGCTGAAGCAAGAGGATCACTTAAGCCCAAGTGTTTGAGGTTGCTGTGACCTATGATGTCACAGCACTCCACAGACGGTGACAAAGTATGACTCTGTCTCAAAAAAAAAAAAAAATAGAAATTAAGCATTCCTGTTATAACTTAAAAGTTGCATGCTATTGGTATTCAATATATGTAAGAATCATAATTTATTATATGCTGGTATATAAATTAATCCCTTGTCATATTTCCTTCAAAGTCACTGAGTTTCTGGAAGTGTTTTTGGGAGAACATCATCTTTACATCCTATTCACTGTGCGTTTCCCTTGGTGTCTATTTATATGCCCTGTAAACACTGATTTAGCAAATGAAGGTATGCGGCCTTCTTTCTTCCTCTTGAACATAACTCTTTGGATTTTCCTCTTTATAATGCCAGGGCACAGTAGTCATGTCACAGCAAAGAGTGTCATTTACTTCACAGCCCATATACTAATTAGATCCTTCCCTCTCGGGCCCATCTCCCTGACCTCCCACCCGGGGATGGTAAATGAAACACCTGCTCTGAGAGATCCACTCCTTTCCTGCTTCTGAAACATTGTCTATAGTCTACACACTTGCTTTACTAATGAGGTTTTTCTTGGTAGCTTTTCCCTTTATGGGAGATTCCTAAAGAATCTCTAGCAGAAAATGGACCAGTAGTAGCTGTATTTTATTTCATGTCTCTATATTGTTCCTGGTCACCACCGTGTCAGTTTTCTATCATTTTCTTTCAATGAGGGCTTTTCAACATGGGCTGAAAGCACATGCCCACATTTGCTGCATAGAACATCATATATGTGCATTGGCACAAGAGCCATTCTTCTGCTCAAACTCCTGTATACATCTCCTCATTCAACAAACATTTCTAATTTTTCTACAAATATTTTTCCAACTGTGGGCTTAATACAGTTCTCTAGATCATGTAAAGAGGAATAAATGAAGTAGTTCCTACCCTTAAAAGTAGAGGGAATTTTCAAAACGAAAATTTTCAAAATGACTTAGCAATTATGAATTGGGCTGCAATAAATATTCTGGTACAAATATCTTTGTTATGATGTGATTTTTGGTCTTCTGGGTATATACCTAGTAGAGGAATTATAGGATTGAATGGCAGGTCTATTTTTAGATGTCTAAGTGTTCTCCAAACATCTTTCCAAAAGGAATGTATTAATTTGCATTCCCACCAGCAGTGTGGAAGTGTTCCCTTTTCTCCACATCCACGCCAACATCTCTTGTCTTGGGATTTTGTGATATGGGCTAATCTTACTGGAGTTAGAGGATATCTCAAAGTAGTTTTGATTTGCATTTCTCTGATGATTAAAGATGATGAGCATTTTTTCATATGTATGTAGGCTGTGCATCTGTCTTCTTCAGAGAAGTTTCTCTTCAAGTCCCTTGCCCAGCCTGCGATGGGATCCCTTGTTCTTTTCTTGCTTATATGTTTGAGTTTTCTGTGAATTCTGGTTATGGAAAAAGCCCAAGTGCTCATCGATCCACAAATGGATTAATTGTGGTATATGTACACCATGGAATATTATGCAGCCTTAAAGAAAGATGGAGACTTTACCTCTTTCATGTTTATATGAATGGAGCTGGAACATATTCTTCTTAGTAAAGTATCTCAAGAATGGAAGAAAAAGTATCCAATGTACTCAGCCCTACTATGAAACTAATTTATGGCTTTCACATGAAAGCTATAACCCAGTTATAACCTAAGAATAGGGGAAAGGGGGAAAGCGAGGGGAGGGAGGGGGGAGGTGGGTGGAGGGAGGGTGATTGGTGGGATTACACCTGCAGTGCATCTTACAAGGGTATATGTGAAACTTAGTAAATGTAGAATGTAAATGTCTTAACACAATAACTAGAAAATGCCAGGAAGGCTATGTTAACCAGTGTGATGAAAATGTGTCAAACGGTCTATAAAACCAGTGTATGGTGCCCCATGATTGCATTAAAGTACACAGCTATGATTTAATAAAAAAAATTTTTTTCAAAATGAAAAAATCGCAGCCTATAAATCTAAGTCATGCTACAAGTTATGCCAGGACCTGTAGAAAACGCTTATAGCTTTGATTATACCAATGAATAACTCACCTTTTTACATCAGAGAGAACCAAGCGTTTTGAGGAGAGAGTTGCCTCTCAGCCAGCACAAAAATATTTCTTACAAATGTTTCTTCCTCACAGAATCCATGGCAGGTGATATATAGAAATTGTAAGCATTCCATCCTGCCCCTTCTCATCCTCTTCAAGTCATTATCTTTTTCCTGCAATAACCTTTTACAATTAGCATCTATCTTTCAATCTCCCCTCCCACACACCTATCCATTTACATTCTGTTGCTGGGTAAACCTTCCTAGAGTACAATTATATTCCAGTAATTACGCTTCTCAGAACATTCAGATGGCTCCCTACAGCCCACTGAATTACGTCCAAACTTCCTAGCCCCCTGGTAAACTGACTACAACTCACTTTTCCATCCTTCACTTGTGCTACGATGAAAATGCATAATGTGCTGCTTTCTGTGCGGACTCTTGCCCGTTTCCCTTTGATGTTTTGCTTGCTACTGCTGCCCGGAATATTTACCTTCTGTCAGGCCCGTCCTCATGAGTTCTTTTTAACGTATATGCTACTACAGCCTTTATTATTAATATAAGCCTTCCCTTGTGGCTCCAAATAGAGGTATATAATGTGTGTGTGTGTGTGTGTGTGTGTGTAAAACTTATTTTGAATACATGGAAAACTTTATTTCTTCCCTGGCAATTATTAAAATAGCACAGTAAGTTTTACAGAAAGACAAGCAGAAGGAATTAGGTTTAAATCCTAACCTGGTCAAATTTGGGCAAATTATTTAACTTCTCTAAATATTCATCTCCTCATTCACACCTTTGCCGTGCTTTCTTCTCAGGATCAGTGGCTGTCCACCTGAATGCTTTGGATCAATCTCAAGCACATATGTGCACCAAGACTCAATAAATGGCAGCTCTTCTTTTTAGACTCTGCTTTGTATTATAGTTATGTCTGTGCCTGTTAGATAAATATCTGTATAGTTTCTGCTTAGTGTGAGGGCTGCAACCATGATTGCTATTTTTATTTTTCATCACTATATCCATATAGGTCTAGATAAAAAAAATTTTTATTGGCAATTACCATTACCCCCATTGTACACCTATCTTATCAAAGCAGAATTGTGTATGGTATGTGGAAATCCCGAGTCACCCTGAGAAGCAATGCTATGAAATATGCTGTTTTTCTCAATCCCGGAAGGAACTCGATTGGCTCAGTTAATGAATATTCTAATGACAATTTCTTAGTTAAAATTTGGTAGGAAATCTAAGAAAGCCTAAAATGCAATTAATGTAGCTCGAGAAGTCAACCATTTAGATGGTGTTGGTACCTTTAAAAATGGAGCAGGACAAGAAAATTGTTTGCTGAATTTCTTCAGGTATTACTTGGTCTGCTTTTATGTCAGTCCAGTCTGTGCCAACCATGGAGAACACGAAGTGGTAAACCAAAAAGGTTGTAAAGTTGACTGCACCCAAAGGAAATTGTGCTTTTTGTTAGATTGAAAAGAAATAGGATGTCATGAAGACTTATGGAGGGGATTAGGTGATGTCATTGTAACCCTTTCTGTAGAGGAACCATAGGGACATACTTAATAATAACATACATATATATACACACACACCCATAACACACACACATATACATATGCCCACTAAAATAATAATATCGTTGTCAATTTTTTTTTTTTTTAATAGAGACAGAGTCTCACTTTATTGCCCTTGGTAGAGTGCTGTGGTGCCTCCAACTCCTGGGCTTAAGCGATTCTCTTGCCTCAGCCTCCCGAGTAGCTGGGACTACAGGCACCCACCACAGCACCCGGCTATTTTTTTGTTGCAGTTTGAACCCACCACCCTCGGTATATGGGGCCGGTGCCCTACTCACTGAGCCACAGGCACTGCCCCCATTGTCAATTTCTTGTCAACTTTGGAACTAACACATCTACCAGGAAAAAATTGGCTGGGTTTTTGGAAAAAAGTGAGAAATAAGAGGGCAGTATCTATCTCTAATTTTTAAGGAAAGGCAAATGTTTTATTATGTAATGTGGCAGAAAAAAGCTTTCTGATATTTAATGAGCACATAGGCATATGGAATGTTTTTTTTTTTTTTGTGGTTTCTGGCCGAGGCTGGGTTTGAACCTGCCACCTCTGGCATATGGGGCTGGCGTCCTACTCCTTTGAGCCACAGGCGCCGCCCAGCATATGGAATTTTTTAAAAACAGCAAATTGGGAATTAAAAAGACTTCCAATTTGGGGATGAGAATGACATTTAAAAACCTTTAAAATATTTATATATTCACTATATAAAATATTACAGTGAATAAATTATTCACTCATTTTTTTTCATTCTCCAATGCTTATGGCTAATCTAATTATTGTGTGAATAATATACTGGAGGTGTAAATCTAGGAGCAAAAATTCCTGTTAAAAGGCTGTTAAAGGTAATCTAGGTAAGAGGAGAAAGCAGTCAGCATTTCAATAGGAACAGTGGGTGGGCTATAGGTTGTACCTCATGCAAAAAGAGGATCAGATTTAAGCTTGCTATATGTTAGCCTTTCTATTTTGTATGACTATCTGAACTTATGTATAAACTAATAAACTAATGTGGAATTATTTTAATAACCTTCTTCTAATACTAGAGAGATCGGAAAGTGATAGACTATATCAAAAGTTAAGAGGACGCAAATCCTCCACTATGTCTCTTGGTTTTACCAATGCTCATGTAAGCCTAAAATTAGAGAGAAAAGCAGAGACTAACAACTTATTCAAGTATTTTTAAAAAATCAAAAGGAATTGATCTTCGGTTGGACCTGGGGCAGGGAGGACTAAAGGGAAGTTTAAGTAACCTTCAAGTTTCTGGTTTTGGAAATGATAGATCATTTGTTGAAATGGATAACATGGGAGGAAGAGCAGATTTTAGAGTTGCTTTAGATTTTATATTTTAAGTTTACTTTGGGTGATGGTAAGTTGGAAATAGGACAGAAAAATGCATGTCTTGAGGCAGTTTGGCTTTTTGAGTCTAGAGTTTAGAAAGAGGTTTTTGCTGGGTTAGGAGTCATCAGTTTAGAAATGTTGAATGAGATTTCCCACTGGAAAATTGTATAACTCAAGAAGGGGACAGACCCTCCGTAAAGGAAACATTTGCTCTCCAGACAGAGAAAAGGATGCCTACAAAAGGAACAACCCAGGAAGATGGGACTAAGTAGTCAGTGGGAGACAGAGAAGGAAGTATTTCCAAAAGGAGAATGTCAGCAGCAGTGTTAAATGTTGAATGCTTCTATCTGATCACTTTTTAAAAAGCCACAGAGAACTTTAAAGGAAGAAGTTTTAGTGGCATGTTGGTCTGGAGACTGTCTTTCTGCATAGCGAAAAGTGATGCGTTAAATATAATTTTCTAGAATTGAGAAGTTTGGCTGTGAAGGAGAGGATGAAGGACTTGAATAAAAAGGATGTTTTTCAATTTCATTTTTTCTATTTTTCTAATATAGTCTATGTTCTTTTTTTATTGGTTTACTGTTGTGAGAATGATTTTGTGATTACATTGGCAAATGGTAATTTCATTTTTTCTTTTTAACAAATGACTATGTTACAGACATATTACCCTGGCAAAGTTTTAGTTCTTTGATTTCATACTAGATACCCAGTGACCAAGAACAGAAAATTTTTTACATTAATCCTTGCATTGACTTCTTCGAATTAAAAAAACAAGTCAAATCTATTCTTTGTCTGTGCTATACCATACCCGTCACGTCTGAGCATTGGGAGTTGCTTCCACGGACCCTCAGGTGTTAAGGCTCATAGATATTTCATAATCTTCAGAAAACAAAAACAGAGAACACAAATGTTAGCAGTAAAAGTTATACATTTAGTTATATATATTATTTTAGTTTTAAAAAATACATGTTACAAGAAATATCAGGACATATTGGGATACTGTGCCTCACCTTCATGGAAATTTCCATGAGCCTGGAGATAGGGTGCTTCATGGAAATGAAGTGCTTTTTCTTCAGAGGATCAAATGTGACCATCTCATCAATACAAAGAGATGCATAAAATCAAACTTGTAAATCTTATGGTTTATAAGCTGCAACTATACTTATATAAACTACTTAGAAACTGCTTACTTTTCTATACCTCAAGTAAAATATCAGAAAACCAAATGTTTGGCATCTGACCAATTATATTAATAGTATACTTTAAATAAAAGCTACTTTTGGGCAGCACCTGTGGTGCCGGCCCCATGTACCGGAGACGGCAGGTTCAAACCTGGCCCCAGCTAAAAACTGCAAAAAAATAAATAAATAAAATAAAAAATAAAAATAAAAAACAAATAAAAGCTACTTTGGGGTGTCAATTAACACAATAATACTCAATTAACACAATAATATTATTTAATATCTGTGTAGCATTTTATAACCTGTGAAAAATGTACATATCTGATATCCCATGTTAAGTCTCAATGATCCTGGGAAGTAGGCAAGGTAAGTATCATTACTGTTGTTTGATAGAAAAAGAAACTGGGGCAGTGCCTGTGGCTCAACGGAGTAAGACGCCAGCCCCATATGCCAAAGGTGGTGGGTTCAAACCCAGCCCCGGCCAAAAAAAAAAAAAAAAGAAAGAAAAAGAAACTGAAGTTCAGTATTACTGTGCAGTTTGTCCAACTTCATGGATTTAGTGAGTAATAGACTTGGAAATGTTAAAGAACAGTGGAAAAAAAAAAAAAAAAAAAACCTTTCCTCTCCAGTTCTTTATAACAGGAAGACACGCCATGTGACATAGCAAAGAACACCAGAAGACAATCCGCAGTCAAGTGCTAGATATGCTTCCCTTTATAAAAATTTGATTTAATAGGTGCAACAGCCTTATAAAGTCTCTTCCTTAGTGCTATAATTAATAGCTCCCAATGCCTTCCATGAACAGAAGTTTCTTTAAAAAAATAAAATGAAATAAAAGGAATAATTCAGCCAGGGTAGTAAGACTTTGCATTTCATTGTGTCTGACACAAATCCCTATGCAAGAACAAAGCAAAACATAGGCCTAGGATGTCAAACAGAGAAATAAACCACAGCCAATGTGCACGAATAGTCCCAGAGCCAGCCACAGTGTTTGGAAAGTCTTAAAAAACATTAAAAAAGATAATTCTCATCAGTTGTCCTTTGGAAAAATCTACTAATCTATCTCGTCCAAGGTGCTTCTTCATCCAATTTAGAAACTTCTTATCATATTAAAAAAAGCTTATATTTATTGATGGTTTAAGCCAAGTAGTATTTAGAATGACGTGACCACAGGATCATACCCAAAGCTTATTCATGCTAACAATATTTTACTAAGGCTTATCTTTTAATTAAATAGGAGATTATAGACCATGGTAGTGGGTGATTTGATGTGCCCATACACTAGATTTTGAAATATGGATTAGCAGACAAATCAGTTACAAGTAGTAGCAATACAAATAAGAAAACAAAACACAAGATAGTGAGAATCAGCAACACAAGATGTTTGTTTTGAGCTCCCTCTGCCTTTTTATTCTGAGGTTTAATGAAATTAATTAAATGTTGCCATGCAGACTTCGGTCCCTCTCAAAGATAATACAGCCAGGCATAGATTCCTTGCAAATTATCTGGGAATATGCTTCCTCTGTTTTGTAAGACAAATCCTGCTCTGCCTTTAGACATCTCTTTTGTTTTTAGAAACTTTTATAAATGAGAATACCTAGCCTCATCTAGAGTATTCATTTCTGGCTTCCATGTTCCCTGAGCTGTCTCCTGCTCTGTAGAAGGTCTCTCTGGATCTTAGAGAACAAAATCTACGGGGGCAGAAAGGCTTTGAGAATGGCACGAGACTGGTGAGAACAGAAATTCTTTCCCTTTGTTCTTCACCCCGTCACTTGGGCTGGTGACTTGACAAGAGATAAAGGAGGGTACCTCACAGTGGTGAAGGCAAATAGAGAGGAAGAAAACAGAAGCGCAAAGACGTTCAGTAGCGTGTCTCAGAAGAGGCCATTTAATGTGTATTCACCATGGGGTTGATGCTGAGTTTAGGAAGTCAGTGATGCCTGGACTAGTCAGTGACTTCTGATTAGACATGTACGTTAGATAGTGTTGTTTCACAAAATGGGAAAGTCCTGATGTCAGATGAAAACTGATCTGTAAAATTTTTCAAAGGCCATCTCTTGCCTCAGTCAACCAAAGAATTTGTAGCTGCTCTTGGTCTTGTGTTCTAAAAACATAAAGCAATAAAGGGATTTTAACCACATTTTAATATTTAAAATGTACTAAATATTTTAGGGGTTTGTGAGGATGGTGAGACGTGAGAGAAGGATAAGTCATTGTTCCTTCTATGAAAAGGGAAATAAAATATGATTCAAATAGAGATGCAAGGCTGATAACTGTAATAGAAGACAGGAGAAAGGAGGAAAAGTGCAGAGATTGATTATTGTGTGATGGGATGGTTAGAGATGCCTTCTGGAGGAAGTGAGATATGACTGGGGTCTTAATGCGTGAATAGAATTTTCTTACATATTGGTGTAAGAGGGAAAGTATTCCAGTTACAGAGAAAGGAGTGAATGAATCAGGAGTGTGAAATAAACATATTACATGGGAGGGAGGTCAGTTGTTAAAGCTTTCTGCATAGACAAAAAACAGTAATAATCATTTCATTATTGATAGTAATTAGTATATTTGAGTACCTGTGCCATAACAGAAACTTTAAATATAATCACAAAAAACGTTGATATAGTGATGATGATTATTATTATCACTACGTCACCCTCAGTAAAGTGTTCATGCAATCTCAAACTCTTGGGCTTAAGCAAAATTCTCTTGCCTCTGCCTCTCAAGTAGCTGGGACTACAGGCGTCCGCCAAACGCCCAGCTGTTTTGTTGTTGTTGTTGTTGTTGTTGTTGCCTTTGCTCTTTAGCAGGCCTGGACCGGTTTTAAACACACAGCCCCGGCACATGTGGCTGAAGCCCTAACCACTAAGCTACAGGATTATTATTATCCCTTTTTTGACCCTATGTCTTTAATTAAGTATGGATGACCCAGAGAGGTTAAATAACCTAATCAATATCCCATAGAGAGTGACACATTGAGGGTTGGCACACAGGTCAAACTGACTCCATTGGTTCAATGGAACTTCCTCCTTTACCATGCTGCCTCCCCACATTGGACAAGTTCCCTGAGTTATCAAAGAATTTCAGCAATTCTGGCCCCTAAAATTCAGATCCAGTAACATAATCATGCAAAAGCAGAAGAAAGCTTGAGAAAACATATTTTACTTTGCTTTTGTTAACATGGAACTTCAGTGGAAGGAGAAAGTCGAGGAATGTACATTCCTTATAGTTTTGTAATAGTCTGTGATAAATGTAACTCTCAAAGCATCAGAGAGTGAATTAGGAAAAGAGTTAAGGATACCCCAATATTAAAAGGGTACAAACTCAGATCACCTTAAATCACCTCACTGAAGGTTGCACCTGGTCCTTTATATGGTCACACAATTGAATGTCAAGAGACGGACTGCCCTACACCTCATTAACCTTCACCATTTCCTATCTTTTACACATAGTAGATGTCTACATTCATCTTCATTTTCAAATTTTTCTGTTCTCCGACTTCATAAAAGAAGAATTTGCAAATAAGTTTTTATCATCATTAACAATAGTATCGCTAAAGGGCATATGTGAAGTTTTATGATGGTTTAGCACATTAATATTTTACAATCAGGTTTTAACATGCTTTTATCTTTTTTTGCACAAGATTAATATCCTGCCTGAATTAGTTTTATTACATGCATTTTCAATTTTCACTAAGCTGATTTTCCTGCACTAGAATTTGTGTTTTTTTTTTTTTTCTCCTTACAACTTTTTTCATTCTCATTTGTAGGACTTAATACATTTTATCCATCTTAATTTTTTTTCCACAGTAATGCAAGGATTTTCCTGTTGCATAGCCATTTGCAATGTAGTCTCATTAGTTAATCACACCATTTGGTGTTAAATCTTTAATTCTCTACAACAGTCACAGTTTTGTTCTCTCTCAAGCCTAGACAGTTGCTGCCATGCTCGTCAAGGCTAAGTAAGAATGTAGAGTCAACAAATAATTGACTAATTTGATAAATACAGATGATCAAATCAGGGAATTAAGGATCAGATTTTTACTTTAGGCAGATTAGAACTTTTTTAGGAAGAGGGGCAAAAGTAACGTATTATACCCTATTTGAAACCACCCTAAAACACTAGGAAATATTTTAAATACGTCAGATGTAAATTAAACCTTGAAAACTAGTAATTTTTATTCTAAAAAGGCTTGTTTGGTTAATCTGACATCTCCTTAGTCTCCATTTTAATGCATAGCTGGGTATAGGCATAGCCTTACAGTCTGGTTTACATTTTGGAATATTGGAACGTACATTTGGGGAAATCAAAGTTAGGGGTCTTAGTTGGCCCTGGACATCTACTCTTGGTTAAAGCTTAGCTTAACCTAGATAGAAACTAAAGAGAACAGAGAAAATATGAAGACTTCTGAGGCAAACAGCAGTGTTAGGAAAGTGACATCTCGACAGTAAAGGACTTGTAGAGATATCGATGCAAATTTGATCTTGAAAGTAATCAGCCAGTATGTTTTTGTCTGTCTTCTCCCCAGCAGTTATATAATCTTCTCTGACACTGTCCTCTGAGGAAACTTTCCATGTTGGGTTCTGGAATTATTGGGCCTTCTGCCAGATGGCTGGAGAGACTATTAAATTCATATTCAGAGCTAACTATTAATTTAATATTCATTAAATCTATGACTGAAAATTATATAACATCCCTCACCCTCAAAGAGAAATTACTGTATGATTGGAATTCTCAGTGCCATAATTCACAGGCCCAAGTCTTCCTCATTTTTTGGCTATCCAAAGAAGACATTACAGTGTCCCAAAGGTTATTCATAAAATCATCTACATAGAGAAAATGGGAAATTGTAGCTAAATGTGCCCTTATTTACAAAATATTCATTACAAACGTTTTCAAACAGGTGGGCAATATGTAGAGAATATCTTGCAAATATTTTGCGAAATCTGGTGATGAATATTTTGTAAATAAAGGTACATTTAGCTATATTTTTCAATTTTCTCTATGGCCACATTTTGGGCAACCTTTGGGATACCCTGTACTTTGACAATGAACAGGAAAAATTTTAGATGATGATTAAATTATGCATGTAGACAAAAAGGTGAGGTAGGGTATACAGGTCAGTTTCACAGATCGTGATTCCTATTACCATCTCTATCTGCCTTTTTTACCCTTAGTGATTAGTTTACTAATTGGCCTGGGGTTAAACTTAGTTAATATTCTCCCCCACCACCAAGAAATAGAATTCCAGCCAGCAAAGCCCTCAGTCCTCAAATCTGCTGATGCCACTAACTCATCTTAAAACAAACCAATATTGGTTCATATAATCAAGGCTAGAAACCCTGTTTACTATATAATCATTCATCATTATATTTCCCCATTCAAAGAGAGAGGCTGACAATCAGAGGCAAAATAATTTGATTGGCTGGAAAATGTAGATGAATAATATCCTATCAAATTAAACAAAGATGTGTGCTACCACATACGGTAGTAGAAAACTATTAACAGAAATCCACATTCAGGCAAATATTCTGTGTCACATGCAACCAGGGTCTCTGAAGACACACATAAAAAATAAAACTTACTTGTGGAAAGTCAAATACTTTTGGAGATGGAGCTGACAAGAATCAAGCACTGAAATTTTCTTCCAAACAGAGAAAGCAGGACCATCTATCTGAATTATACCAAACACAAACCTTTGTTCTTTTCATGAAGCAGGAAGAAGAAATCCCCATGGCAGTTGGTATGTGTGTTAGCTGTTTCTTGTGAGCTAAAGAAACAGATGCCATTTTCATGAGGGATGGAATATCTACTTACTGAACCCCATTAGGATAGCTGGATGCCTCTCTCTGCATACTAACTACTTTGCTCACAAACAAGATGGTGGTTGAGAGGCATAATTAATATGATGTGGACTGAGAGAAAACACTTAGGGGAGTTTTGAATTGTGGCAAGGCAGATAAGGTAACTCCTAAGTGCCAATTCAATTACTGTTAGAATTCATCTGCCACTCTCCACTCCACTTCATATTTAATTATTTCAATAAAGAAGTGTGAGTGATTTTTATCATTTCCATTCAATTCCCCAGTGCACTTATTTCTTCCCTGGACACATTTATTCTACTATATTCTCAGCTGCCTTAGTGCACAGGTTTGGAAAATGAACTCAAAAGACCAGAGAACTAAGGATAGTTGAAATCAGAGGTTTCTTCCCTATAGATTTAAGGAAAAAAAAAAAAAAAAGTTTTGCCAGTTGCAGTTGTGGTTTCTTCTTTAAAAATATAACTATTTAACTGGGCTGAATAGGCAGCCCATTCTTTGGTTTCTCAGCTTTGTTTGGGACCCTATGTGTTTGCTTTTAGAAAGTCAGCCTTTGCTTATCAGTTGTTTCTCCCAGCTTCTGTTTTGAACAGTGTATTAATTCTAGGCACATCCATTTATTATTTTATCTAAAAACAAAAAATAAGAAATCAAACATTCAGCAGCACCTTACCTATCTTCCTATATCGATTATAAGCTTATTCTCAGACTCCCCAGGAGATGACCAGCTGCAGAAACTATCAATTTCACATAGATCAGCCGGGTGTTGGCAGGCAGGGAGTGAGTCTCTGTCAACAAGGTGCTCCCCATCTCCACCCACTCGTACCTGGAGGGCAAGGCGGAAGTACCACATGCCCTTATTCTCAAATACTCCATAGCATCATAGAGTCTTTGATTTTCAAACTTAGCCTCCTTTCTGAATTTATGGTCTGTAAAATTTGCAATTAAATAGTTTTGGCTTTGTAATTCATTCTACAGATTATCAAGAAAAATAGAACATTTTCTTAGACTCTAGAGACAGCAGACATACAGCCCATTTCCACCTTCCTCTTATATATCAAATGATAAATAAAATTCAAAGCCTTTAGAGAAAGGGCCCCAAGCATCTCCTCTCATAAAGCTGAAGCTGCTACAGCAAATCACAGGCCACTAACAATCAGGGAGATCATTCTGGGCCATTCTTCATGTTGCTAGAAAGAGTTGATGAGATTTTAAAAAAAAAAAAAAAAATCTTGCTCTCCAGGCTCATGTGCCGCCGGGCTGGAGAGTCAGATCACTGAGGCTCAGATCTTGGCTGTTCCACTTACTGAGGATGCAAATGTGAATTAAAGGAAGTATTAGTACCACTGTAGAAAAAAAAAAAAATACAGAAAAGTAACTGGCATGTATGAAGTGTCAAATATACATCAAATGCTACTGTTGTTGGCAGTGCTCTGACACCCTGCACTGGAGAAGCAGCCCTGAGATCTCTCTAGCCTTCCCTCACTGCTGTCTCTGGATTGTCTGTCTCTCCCAAGGCACAGGATAAAGTTATTCTCTAAAGTTCTCTTGTCTGCCTAAAGTCTGCACCCACCAAAGAAGAAAACAATACCTCTAGCCCCTTCTCTGACTTCTCATTAACTGAATTCATATCCGGGGAAGAAAGACTGAAGTCTGTCAACGCACCTGGACAGGCTTTTGTCACAAACCATTGCCTGTTCTGTGGGCCCAGCAGACCTTGTCCCAGGCCATTGCATGTTCTTCAAGCCCATTCAATCCTCTAAAAATCAAGTACTACCCCCTAAAATCCTTCCCACATCCTAATCTCCCTTTCTTTTCTTTTCTTTTTTTCTTAAGAGAAAAAAAACTCACTTTATCACCCTCAGTAGAGTGCTGTGTGTCACAGCTCACAGCAACTTCCAGCTCCTGGGCTTAGGCGATTCTCTTGCCTCAGCCTCCCAAGTAATTGGGACTACAGGCGCCCACCACAAAGCCTGGCTAATTTTTGTTGCAATTTGGCCGGGCTGGGTTTGAACCCGCCACCCTCAGTATATGGGGCCAGCGCCCTACTCACTGAGCCACAGGCGCCACCCCCTAATCTCTCTTTCCCCTGAGAAGCAGGGAATCTGAGCATCTGTACCCTTACATGGCGAGGTAATCCCTCTATGCTGCTCCCGGGAAGTGTCAGTAAATTCGTATGCTGTTTTTCCTATTCATCTTCCTTTTTCTGTCGATTTTCAGCAAACCTGCAGAGGACAAAGGGGTTGTTTTCCTTTAGTCTCTTACCTTGGGCACAAGATGGTCCACTGATAACTTGTTTCCCCTTCACGGGCTGTACTCTCTGTCCCTTTCATTCTAAAATTGATAGAGGGGTGAGGAGGCAAAGAACAGAGCAGATATGTCTTCCCCTTCCCCTGTTTTATTCCACCTAGTCTTCATTCCTGGTTCTCATTGGGATGTGTGTATGTGTATCAGGATTTTCTCTAAGATTGCTACACAAGTACCTAGGGACCGAATTTGGTTCGTTGGGGAGGGGAATAGGTAGAGAAATTTTATTGAAACTTTGTATACAAATATGTTTTTACTTAGGTAGTATGTTTATTTGGGGTGATTTAAAAAATTCAGAAGGAAATTATTGGAGCTAAAAGTTGCCCTAACTCAGTCACCCTTGGTGTTGTCTCTAGTGGGACTAAAGAGGAACATAGTGAGATCTTGGAAGAGACATCAACACTGTTTCGGTGAATCAATATTGTCCTTCTGAGAAATAGGAAAATATGATTAAACTCCTGAAACTTCAGCAGCTTATGAATCTGGGCCTTTTTTTTTTTTCCTTGTACTTCTGTGGATCCTTTTTTACTTCTCCCTTCCCTGGAAGGCCCTGTGAGCAATGGAAACCTAGAGCGATTCCGTCCCTGCAACAGCAACACTCAGCCTTCCCAGGCAAGATGCAATTCTGCAAAAGAGACCACTGGGAAATAGAATCTCAATCCTACTGGTCAGGTTTTTTCAGTCATTCCTACTATGTACTAGTAATAATAACTAAAGGGTTCTTTAAGTTGGCAGTATACAAAGACGACAAAAATAATTTTCTAAAAATGGCTGAACTATCCATCTTAAAGAAAAGTGTATAGACGTCAACAAATATAGAAAAACCAAATGTCAGAAACAGTGTATCCCTAAATAAAACCCTAAATTCTTCACAGGAAAAGAAAATGATAGTAACCTTTAACCAATGAGACTAAGTGAGTTTAATGGTTCAACCAGAATACTCTTCTCTGTAGTATATACTTTTTTTCTTCCTATCTGAATTGGTTTGCATTTGCTGCTTCTTGGTTTAGGATCATTAAGATCAAGTCATAATCTTTGCTAAACTTAGGGTTTTGAGGTCTGAATAATTACATTCCTGCCAACACTTTTCTTTCACCCCTTCAAATCAGAAAGATTGCATTAAACTTGAATGCTCTAAGACTGTGTACGCTCTTCTCATGCACCCATCTCCTCATCCACTACAGCACCCCAAATACCTTACGGGAGGGATTTGCTACTGACTGTGTATCATTTCTGTCATTGTTCCTCCCACACAGGCCTCACTAAGAATTGGTTCAATGAATAAAAACAATCACAGACTTCAAACGTTTTAATGTCTTTTCCCCAGTAGCCCGTTGCTGGGGGTATGTATACCCAAGTACCTTCTCCAAATTCCACCCCAGACTTCCTTCTCAAAAGGCATTTAAACAAATTTGGCTTAAGATCTCCCAGCTACTGTTGGTTTCTCTCTATTACTTATCAGAAGATACTTGACACTGTTCAAAAGAGGAAACAACACATCCTTATCTGGAAGAGAGAATCTTTATCAAAATCAAAAGATCCATTTCTCCCAGAGAGGCTCCACTATCCCCGCCCAGCGATCTAATGGGGGAAGATGTCCTAAAATACTTTCCAGTAATGAGCCACTAAAAGTGTCTTGAATGACTGATAAAGGAATGAAAGTTTTAAAATCCTCACCCATGCATCAATCCTGCATTTTAAAGTGTCCCATTTTATTGTACTGATTAATCATATGCTCAGAGGAAGTTGGCAAACGCTATCAAAAGCCAACCAGTATAACTTGAAAGCCAACTTCACAAAATAATCAGGGTCTGGTGGGATGTGTCATAAAATATGCCAAGACAGGTCATTCTCATGCACTCTTGAAAGAATTATACATATTCATTCCCCTCGTTTAGCACCTGAATGACAACACGCAGGTAAGAGCTTCAGAACCAATGCATCAAGCCAGACAGTTACCATTATGAACAAAACATAAAAAGAGAGCCCTGGTGCTGAAAAATGGCAGTCTCCTGCTCAGACTTTGGGAGCATTGCTCTCTTTTGATAGGGAAATGAAGCTTACTGGGAGAGAGAGAGAGAGAATGATGTCTTATTGTCATTGCTGCTTAAAGTTTGGTGCAAATTTACATGAAATATACATCTCTTAATAGAATCCACAACAACTTTTTAGTTTGTTTTGGAGACACAGGGAGGATAGGAAAACCGTCAATCTAAACTAAATGCTTTCCTTAAATATCTAAGATCATCTCTAAGCAATGGAGGGCTCTATTAATCACTAATGAACTCCTAAATGCTACCTTCAGCTGAAATAATGATAGGTAAAATTATACCGTGACACACTGAGTGACAAAAAAACAGCCTTCTTACCTGGTTTCATAGTGTGTTATTGGATTGCAAGGCACTATTTTAAAAGAATGAAGTAAATAGCTAACAAGCTCTAGCAGAATCAATTCTATCTCACTGCTCGTGTATGTACTTATGTGAGTGTGTTGTGTATGTTTTTTTGCACCTTTTTGAAAGAGTTGTCTATAATTCTTCAAGTCACTGCCACTAACTTCCACCTCCTTACCTATCATGTCTTGATAAAGAGTGTCCTCATTTTTGTAATTGAGACAATACAGTTTATAAAAACTGGAACTATGTAAAACCACAGATAAGATAAGCAAAAATAACTGCTCAAATTTTGGAAAGCATTTATATTTTCAGAGACTTCTAGGTATTCTCTTAACTGCTTAATATAGCTTTTGGGACTTGGGTTGATTGGGAGAGAACCCAACTACCCAACAGGGCTTTGGTAGATAAAGTACACAGTGGAAAGAGTTGGTGGCCTCTTTCAGCAGAGTCTGCCCAAGTATCTCCTAGGCTTTCACAAAGAAGGCTAGTGTTGATAAATTATGCAGAATTTTCTTGATTGCCTTTGTGTGACCTGAATTCCTGCCCTGGCCCTTCTTCACTGCTGGCAGCCTTCTCCCCAGACTTCCCGAGGAGGGTGCCTCATGCTTTTAGTTCTTGGGACCCTTCACAGCTCCTCTAGGAATGGCTTCCTGGCCAGTACCCTCAACTTCTTTCCTTCTTCTGTACCTGGACTTATACATCAACTGTGTCCTTTCAGACTCTTCCGTTTTGATCGAGCTCAGGTCCAGAATAGACAGCTTCTGCTGGGTGTCACAGAGACACTGATTAGATAATCAAAGCAATCAACTAGCAGGCCAAATTGATGGACCTAACAAAGAATGATCTTTGCACTTTAGTGACAAAGGTTCTCAAGGAAAAAAGTCTGTGTGCTACATAGTCTAAGAAAATCTCTTTGTGGATATTTAACTTTAGCCTTTTATTTTTTAGCTTTTAGCATTTCCTTGTGGTCTAACTATATTATAACTCAGGCTCATCTTTTTATTTTATTTTTTCCCTCTTTCTGTTAATTTACAGGTATTTAAAGGAGTTGCAGTAGAAGGCTCTGAAGTTATAACCATTGTCTATAAAGCACCCGGGCTACTTAATTCCTCCCTGGGTTTTATTTATTTATTTTTTTCTGTTTTCTTGCCAGTTATGAAGCCTTCATTTAAATATCACCTAACCTTGAAAACACGAAACTACCTGTCCTCTACACCAGATAAGACTCCTTATCCCCTTGGAAAAGAAAATGGTTAACACAAAACCTCCTTCTATAGGCCACTAGTAAGGTGCAGGGAATTCTAAGACAGGATTTTCTTATAACCCTCCCCCTTCCACCCCAAAGAGAGGAGGCTCAGAGAAGAACACTTTCTGAATGAGGAAAGTTCTATCACAGCACTTACTGGTTCTATCAGTTCCCCATTGAGGTGTGAACCACCTTAGTAACTCAATCTTTCTGCTGGGCAGCCCTTAATTGTGCAGCAGGTGCACAACCACAGGTGGTCTTCAACATTTCCTTCTGTATCCAACCAGAAGTCTCATTATGCTACAAGTAACTGAGAAGAAGTAGAGGAGAGCAAATAAGAGAACACACCAGGTGAACTTGGTCTCTGGTCTGTATTATTCTACAGCTCCTTCCTATTTTCTTTGTCTTGCTGCCAAGGAATGGTCTGTCCCACATCATTTCTTTTTCATCTTCTTCCGTACAACTCCAACTTAAAAGGGTGAGCCGTTTTGCTTATCTCTTGGCAAGCTATTGTCAATTCATTCATTTAATAATATTAGCTGAGTATCTATTATTTACCATAAAATATAGGTATGGGTATTGGAGAAATAACAAGCCAAAATAGACAAGGTCCCTAGTCTGACTTCATTGTATTCTAGTCATTGTAAATGAAAAGATAAGCAAAGACAGATTTCTTGGAACCCGTATTTCATCTGTATGTTGAGTTTTTAATTACAGTCATTGTTATTTTCACTTCTATAATTTTCATTTCCTTCTGTTAAAGGGATCCTTCTTCTCGTCATCTATATTCTTACACATATTTATCATGGTTATTTAAAAGTCTGCATTTCGTGAGCACAAAATATGGATCTCCTGTGGATCTCTTTTTACTGTTGCTTATATTATATATTTTTTTGTTATTTGTCAATTTCTCTCAATATGTATGGTAACTTTCAACTAAATGATAATCATCGTGTTTGAAAAATTACAGAGATATTTTCAGATTCATGAAGGCTTTTCTTTACCAAGGATTTTCTTGCTTTGTTTTGTTTTTGACAATATTTTAGGCTAGGAATAAAACAGATTAATCCAGTCTGTGATTGAGCCCGATAAAGCTAGGGTTGAATTTAATGAAGACTGATCAATTTTCTGATTTGCTTGCATTTGCAAGATGTTCCATGGCTTTCACTAACACATAAGATGTATCCTCTAGAGATCCCAAGTAAAAGCCCAGAGCCTCCTACTTGGGCAATCCCCAACTATAAGTTTTGTCTCTCAAATTTTAGGGGAGTGAATAAAGATAAAATAAAAGCTTTTAAAATTAGCTTTTCAACTGTTCAGCCACCATTCACAAATGAGTAAACAGTTGAAAGGAAGAAACAGAACTGAATATTAGACTTGCCTTGCTATTTTTCCCTTCATTTCAGGATTGCTCCAAGATCTTGAACTCTTGTCCTTGCTGGCTTCATATTTTGTTTCAAGTGTATTCAGATACAGTTCTCTTCATTTTACCTAGCCTTTCTTATAGGAGGAAAGGCTGGTCTTCACATCATAGCCAGAAATATATGTTCCTTACTATTATAATTTAATCTTTTATGCAGCTAAGGTTCATTTTATCATCATAAGGGGCTGGTAGCTTTGTCCTATTCTCTGGCCAATTACTATAGCTCTCATCTTATAAATAAAGACCATTATACCAAGACACAGATAGATGTGGATGGATCATCTATCTTCATCACTGGAACAAAAATGTGGAGTACTTACACTACTGAATAGGCATTGGCAACAATTTCACAAGAAGACAATAGTTTCTTTTAGCTTCAGGGTTCTACATATATGTCCAGACAACCAAAATGGAACATTTTGTTTTTAATATGTCAAGTGATTTTATGGCTTTTGAGAAATGACTATAGGTAAACAATTTAGTCACTAGAGGAACTTTATGTGCTGAAATATGCTCTTCTTGTTTTACCTGATGGTATTGTACAAATAAGACTCAGGAATGCTTAGTTGACCCTTTATACTGTTTTAGTGTCTATGTAGCTTAGCTGATTCACCTTGAGATCAAAGTTTACTTATCCTCTTTGACATAAACATGATTTATCTTTTGACATAAACACACATGTATTTTTTTCTGTTTCTAGTTTTTTAATAGCCATTATATTTAGTGACCTGCTTTAATCTCTTTTAAATATCCAAATATAAATTATTTTGAGCTAGTTTAATCCTAGTTGAACTATTAGCTACGAGTGCATTTCCACCACTATCTCTATTAAAATGCAGAATTTTTATTTCAAGAGCAAGAATATTCTATTGTGGGTCATTTACTTTTCTGAGGCAAGTGATAATTACCAGAGCTCTTCACAGTCTTGGGGCACAGAAGTTTGCTTTACCTGACAGTTATAGATACTGTTATGTATTCTTATAACTTAACAAATACTGACCAAAAAAATGTGAAAGAACTGGGCAAGATGCAAGTGGTATTTGATGTGATGGCATTAAACAATTGGTATAACTAACTCCATTACTCGACTTTAAGTAAAAATTATAGAAAGTGAAATCTTACAAGGTTACTGAGGGGGGTAGTTGTTATACTTGACAGTTTTTCAAGGCATAGAAATAAATTACTCCCAATATTTAGGTTGGGATGCAGTACAGAGTGCATCTAATCTAATCTCCAGATTAATCTGAAGGCACACTGTTAAGTGATGGGTTGGAGGAAAAGGAGAAGCACAAGAACTCTAAATCTATCAAAAAGACTAGAGCAAATAAATTGGAAAGCAAATACAAATTCAAGAGTTCAGTATAACCATAGAGGACCTTTCCAAATGCAGAGCATGGACACATTAAAAAGGGAAGGAGGGAGGCGATGGGAGGACAAGGGATGGGGTACACATTTTGGGGATGGGACACAATTATAAGAGGGTCCTTATCTAACAAAAGCAGTCAGTGTAATTTGGTTCTGTGTACTCTCCATGAATCCCCAACAATTAAAAAAAAGAAAGAAAAGAAGTACTTCAGGAACTAGGAGAGTGGAAAAGAAGTGAAAATGAATTTTAAATGGTTAGAAAATGTTTTACTAACAAAGAGATTTTAAACAATGTAAAAGGTACAAGGAAGTGTAGATATTATTTTTTAAATAATTTTCTAATGTTGCTTTCCATTCAGGAGTCCTAAAATGAGCCTTAAAGGCAACTGGAAAACCACATTGCCTAGGACGGGTATCTGGATCTCCAACCTCCTCTTCTGTCATTGGATTTATATGTTTGTATTGTATTTTCAATTTTGTGAGGTTTTTTTAGGAATAAAGGAGGTTTCTGTGGTGCGCATATGTGAGCGTGCTATCTCTCTCTCTCTCTTTCTTGCTTGATTACTTTTTCTGTCTCTAAGTCTAAATCGAAATCTATTTCTGTTCATTCATAAAATAAGAATCTGCACTTTAGGGGAACAAGCTCTGCCTATCCTCTTTCTGCCCCGGCCCACGGGGAATTCAACGGGGACCTGGGAACAAAGGGGTCAGTCGAATGAGGGGACAAGAGACACGAAAGAATGAGAGCAAGTCAAGAGTCTGATCAAGCTCGTCGAGTTTATTTTTCAGCTGGGCTTATAAGCACACAAACGAGCAAGTAACTAAGGGCTATTCCTAACAGGGCGGGGAGGGGGCTAGTTTCTGGAAAATTACCAGGAGAAGGTCCTTAAGGCGGGGGGTGCATTTTTGAAGAGATACGCAAGCAGAAAGTACCGTTGCTGTTATGGTTGAATTCCTGAGAGTAGTTTGCTCGTAAAACCGCAAATCAAGCAGGCTTAGCAAGGGGCATTTTTGTGAGATG
Organism: Nycticebus coucang; assembly: GCF_027406575.1. Classification (NCBI taxonomy): domain Eukaryota; kingdom Metazoa; phylum Chordata; class Mammalia; order Primates; family Lorisidae; genus Nycticebus; species Nycticebus coucang. Next base: position 28,284,557 of record NC_069785.1, on the reverse strand, counting down.
TTTGGCTCCCGGCATCTTTCCCTTCCCGTTCTCTTTCCGCTTCTCCCTACAATTGTTTTGAGTAACTCAGCACTGATTAGCTTTTCTCAGGCCCCCCTGCTGTGGAGTGCACGCTCTCTGTCCCTCTCACACATCTGTCTCTATGTATGTATCACCTATCTATTCATGTATCTAGAGAAAAAGTGTGTCTTGAAATGTGCATAGATACATAAACTTAGATTTCAATATACATGAGAAACTACTAGCCTGTGTGCCTTCTGCTGTAGTCAAAGAAACCAAAGCTCAGAAAAAAGGTTGAAACATCTTTCTAAGTTTGTTTAGTTAAAATCCGAATACTGTATGAATTCCCACTTTTCCCTGAAGTCACTTTGAGTGACATCCACTATTGGTCAGCTTTATCATATCCACCTCTTACAAAGGAAGACAGACATTGCTGCTCTGGTGTCTAATGCCAGCTTTCAGCAACTCTTCATTCTTTCAGAGCCCGCTACTTTCCTGTATTAATCATTCCCAGAAGGTCCTGAAAGGAGGTGTGTATGTTTGTCAGAGCCTCAGTATATGAATAAATAGGTGACTTTGAAGTAACTAAATTAATTCCTCCTTTAATTCAAATATTCAGCCCAATGAGAAAGGTGGCATTTTCAAGTGATAGAAATAATGAAGCTTAATGAGAATAATAGATATTCTAACTAAAGTTTATAAATATTTTATTGAACCAGACACTTAATGCAATCTTAAATACAAAATGGATAAATTTTATAAATTTTAAGGTAAAAAATTCAAATTTATAATATATATTAAAATAGGTTATTTTCCTAGTATAAACTATTTGTGAATACAATAATTAGCATATTCCTAAAATAACATGCTAAGTACTATATAAAATGAAGGAAATTTAGTCATTGAGATAGAAAAGAAAATAATATTCTTTTTATCCTCTTTAAAGTTACAAAATGGGAACTAAAGTGAGTTAAAATGTCATTCAGTTATGAGAGTATTTTTTTGCAAATTGTTCCAGCTGTAGATGAACCTTTTTCTGACTTTATACTAGTTGTTGGAAGGTAAGAAGACAGTTTTTGTTATCCTTCAGGGTTTGGCAAGATTTTTCTCTAAAGGACTAGATAGCACACATTTCCAGCTTAACAGGGCATGCTCCTTAATTGTGCTATAATTATAATAATAATTGTAATAAAAGGGTGTAAAGGCAGCAATAGGCTATATGTAAGTAAATGACTGGGGTTCTATTCCAATAAAACTGTATTTATAACATAGCCAATGGTCCAGATTGTCTTGCTGGCCATAGATCCCCAGTTCTTGCTCTGTCCCATATGTCTTCTTTCAACTCAATCTTTTATAAGTAAATGAGGTATTTTTGAAAATCCTTTTAAAATCATAGTAGACTATATGCTTTTAAAATGGAAAAATCCATTTTTCTATATTTTCTTTAGTTCTATTACATGCAGATGGAAATTTTATTGAAGAATTACCTGCATCAGTTTCTGTACCTGTTTTGGAAGCCTTCACATTAAAGAATTGTTTTTCTTTGGGCACACGCATGGCAGCCATGCGGGAGCCCCCACCCCAGCCCCTCGGTCCTGTGCTTTGTTCCTCCCCCATATACAGTTCCACTCAGGACCCCTGCTCCTCGGGGAGCAGCGTGGAGGTGGGGGTGAGGGGCGGAAGTGGCAAGACCTAGAGCAACAGGAAATGACTTAGGAAAGTCCCAGCCTCAGCCCCCAACCCCCTGCTGTAGCACCCCCCACCCTGCAGACTGGGGAAGGGCCCGTGGGGCCCTCCCGACCGACTTCCCCTTGCAGAACCCAGTGGGTGCCGCGTCTGCCCTTGGGGCCTCCACCATCTCCAACGAGCCACGTTTCGGGCTGCAAGAACCCCCCAAGCCACTCCTTCTCATGTAGGTGACCAGCCGGTGGGAGGAGCTCCCAGGCAGGTGCCTGGCCTGGGGGTGAAGGGCCAGAGCAGCCTGTTGGCCTGCCATCCTTTGCCCCTCTTGAGTGCCACTGGGAACTGGGGTGGTGAGCAAAGCCATGGTGGGGCATGGTATGACTGCTCCTCTCCCTCAGGAAGCCAAAGGTGGCGGTGGCGGCAGCACTGTGCAGCGCTCCAAGGTAGGGCCCTCAGGGTGGGTGTGGGAGGAAGGGGTGGGCACTGGGCAGGGCCCCAGCTGAGTGTCCCGGCACAGTCCTTCAGCCTATGGGCCCAGGTGAAGGAGACCTGTGTCACCTGCCAGAAGACTGTGTACCCCATGGAGCGGCTTGTGGAAGACAAACTCATCTTCCACCACACCTGCTTCTGCTGCAAGCACTGTCACACCAAGCTCAGGTGCACCCTTGCCCCATCTGCCCCTGCCTTCTGCAGTCTGGGTAGCTATGTAGCCCTGCACTGGTAGTTTTATTGCAAACCCCACTTTCAGCAGCTGTTTAAGAGCAAAGGCAACTATGTTGAAGGGTTCGGCCACAAGCAGCACAAGGAGCTCTGGGCCCACAAGCAGGTGGATCCTGGCACCAAGACGGCTTGAAGCCCCTCTGACCTTCCGTTTCCTTGGCAGGCCAGGGTGGGCGGGGGACTGGGTGGAAAGGAGGCTGGGTCTGGGCTTGGGTGGGGGCGGCTTGCTCAGGCAGATGGTCTCGGGGCAGGGCCCCCGTTCCAGGACTCCTTCCCTCTCCCCCAGGGATGGCGCTTTGGAACCAGGATTGGGGTTTGTTCACCACCCTGCTTCCTGCAGCTTTCCACCCCAGCTTCCCTATTGAGGTGCCTTTTCTCCAACAAGGAGTCAGCATGGCCCCCTCAGGGTCCCAAGCTCCCTCACTGCCACCCTGGTGGGGCCATACGTGGCCCCCATGTCTCCCCATCTACCTCTGCCCTTAGCCTGGTCCTGAGCCACAGAGACAGGGAGCAAAGAGGGTGCCACCTGTTGGGCCTCATGAATGCTGTTGCATATTACCGGGGAGGATATGGGGAAGTGGAGCCACCCTGCCCTGGCTAAGCAGGGCCTGTCCCAACGGGGATTGGGACCATCTTGAACCACTGGCATCCATGGAAAAGCAGAAGTAAAGCACTCACCAGGCTGAGTGCCCCAGAGACTGGCAGCAGGACTGGCCATGGCCCTCGGCTTCCCTGTTTCTGCCCATCTGTTGTGATCAACCCCGTTTTAAACATGTTTAAACAAACAAACAAACAAAAAAGAATTGTTTTTCTAATAGAAGTTTCTTATAACTATACAAGAACAGATCTATCTAACCTCATAATGTCTGTAGAGGTGTATCTTTTACCATATTTCTACCAAGTAATTTGATTTTAAGATGTAACTGAGTTGTTAAATTTTAACACCTAAATAAGGGCTTTTGTGGCAGACATAGCTAGTTGAAAATGGAAGATCTGTGCTCCTATTTCATGGTGGGACATCTTTGCTGGAAAGTAGCTACCAGGTTCCTTAAACTAGAGGGTAGGTACCGCATAAGCAGCTCTCACTGTTATATGCCAATTCCAGGTGAGAATCTTTAAGAAGCAGGTGTGCTTTCTTTGGGCTCCTCTATCAGCATATCAATGCCCAGGTAGACCTTATAAGACAAGCCCATTGTCAAATTGGTTTCACTTAAATAAGATATAAACTTTTATTGAGTTCAGTCACTAATACATAACTTTAATTGTTGGAACAGCTATCATTATGTAACTAATAAACAATGAAAAATTCCTGATATTTGGTGGGAAAGAGTACTGATATTTTAGTATTTAAAATAACACATTATGGCAAGATGGCAGACCAGAAGGCTTATTCATCTGAGCTCTCCTAGAATGAATGGGGAAAAAGAGAGAACCCAGCCATACCTGGTGTGGGGACCTTACCTAGAGTCTTAGCTATAGCACAGTGAGGAGGTGGTGAGCTGGATACAGCGTATGATCTGGAGTGGTGGAAATCTGGTGAATTAGGCAAGTGATTGTGACTGGCTAGGATTGGCTGGCCTCTACCAGAGGTCCAGAATGGGAGGAAGACTTTCTGGAGTTTTCAGTTGTTGGGGGAGGTTAAGCATTGAGTGGAAAACTTGGGAAGAGTGGGTAGACTGGAACAGTATACAGCAAACAGATTTGAATGCTGGTTTGTATGGATGGATTTGCCATAGGTTTGGTGGCTGGTGAGGCAGCCATAGTGAGGAGGTTTTGGCAGCCAGGGGGCTACCATTTGGGGAAGGTTATGAGAAAGTCTTAGCAGGGGCCTAAAGCATGGCTATCTTAATTCTGCCTGCCGGGATCAGAACTCCACTATTGGGAGAGGTTGAGAGACTCCTACACCCCATGGGAACAGGAGTAAGAAGGCACTAGGAGACCTGCCCCTGAAAGATTCTTATGAGTTTTCAGAACCCAACCTGGCAGGGTATGAATGCTAAGGAAACAATCAGGCAACCACTGAAGGCAACTAAGTTTGGAATAAGGACCATAGAAGTTGCTGGCTGTGCTCTCTTGCAAAATATTGTAATCAAGAGCAAGGACTTCTGCTTGAAACAAAGGAGGCAGTGAGAAGGAAAAATGAGGGCAATGAGATTAACAAGAAGAAAGAACACATGAGGAGGAACCAACAGAAAAATTTTGGCAACATGAGAAACCAAAACAGAGGAACTCCCCCAAGGGACCATGAGGCAGCTACTGCAGAAGACTAAACCTATAAGAATGAATAGACTTGGGCAGCTCCTGTGGCTCAAGGAGTAGGGTGCCGGCCCCATATACTGGTGTCAAGTTCAAATCCAGCCCTAGCCAAAAACTGCAAAAAAAAAAAAATAATAATAATAAATAAATAAAAAATAATAGACTTTACAGAAAGGGAATTTAAAATATGGATGATAAAGACAATAAAAGGAATGAATGAATGAGAAAATAGAAAGATAGAACCAGAAGTCAGATGACAGATATGTAGACTATAGAAAGGATATGGCAGAACTTAAGGAAATGAAGGAGACAATTAGGGAATGTAAAGATGCAGTAGAAAGTATCCAAAATAGTTTAGACTATGGAGAAAAAAAACCTCAGAGCTAGAGGATAAAGTTTTCGAGTTAATCCAGATAGTTAAAGAGGCAGAAAGGAAGACAGAGAAATCAGAACAGGTTCTTTGTGAACTAAAAGACTCCATGAAGCATTCAAACATACAAAATAATAGGTATTCCTGAAGGGGAATAAGATTGTCCCAAAGGAATGGAAGCCGTAGTGGAGACTATCATAAATGAAAACTTTCCAAGTTTTACTAAAGACCCTGAACACTTTTTTCACATGGATATTGAAACCTGGGTCATCTCAGCTCAAATAGAGCCTCTCCAAGACACATTGTAATGAACTTGTCCAAAGTCAAGATGAAAGAAAAAATTCTGCAAGCAGCCAGGAGTAAACGCCAACTGACCTATAGAGGTAGAGCCATTATGATGACAGTAGACTTCTCAACTGACACCTTCCAAGCCAGAAAACCATGGTCATCCACCTTCAACATTATTTAACAAAACAATTTTCAGCTAAGAATTCTGTATCCTGCTCAACTAAGCTTCAAAATTGATGGAGAAATCAAATATTTTGTGGATACACAAGCACCGAGGAAATTTGCCACAAGATCAGCTCCACAGGAAATACTTAGACCTATTCTCAACACTGACCACTACAATGTACCACTAGCAAAGTAAACATGGAGAAGCTAAAGGTAAAAATTTAGCTTCCACAATGGTGCAAAGGTTAAAACTACATAATGGACTTTGACAAAATTAGATAAATAGAACTTCACAATACTTATCAATTCTTTTAATAAATGTCAATGGACTGAATTCACCACTGGAAAGGCACAGTCTGGCTGATTAGATTAAAAAAGCACAAGCCATCCGTATGCTGTTTCTGGGAGACACACCTAGCCTTGAAGGAAAAATCAAGACTCAGGGTTCAGGGATGGAAAACAGTATTTAAACCAAATGGAAATCAGAAGAAAGGAGGGTTGCAATCTTATTTTCAGATACAAGTGGATTTACAGCAACTAAAGTTAAGAAAGAAAAATATGGGTACTTTATACTCATCAAAGGAACAATACAAAAAGAATACATTTCAATTTGAAATATTGATGCACCCAGTTTAAATGCTTACAGATTTATGAAACAGACCTTGATAGGTCGGAGCCATATGATATCCCATAACACCATAATAGACAGGACTTTAACACACCTCTGACAGAACTGGACAGATACTCTAAACAGAAACTAAACAAAGATACAAAGAACTTAAATGTGACGCTCGAACAAATGAGATTAATAAACATTTATAGAACACATCATCCCAAAGCTAAGGAATATACATTTTTCTCATCAGCACACGGTACATACTTCAAAATCAACCACATACTAAGATACAAATCAAACCTCAGCAAATTAAAGGAATAGAAATTATACCTTTTATCTTCTTAGACCACAAGGCAATAAAAGGGGAACTCAACTCCAACAAAAACAGTCATCCCCACACAAAGACTTAGAAATTAAACAACCTTATGCTGAATGACAGTTGGGTTCAGGAAGAGATAAAAGAGGAAATCATGAAATTCCTCAAACATAACAACAATGAAGACCCAAGCTACGAAAACATATGATATACAGCAAATTCAGTCTTAAAAGGAAAATGTATGGCATTAGATGCCCACGTTCGAAAAATAGAGGGCGCATCAAAAAACTCATGACCATCTTATGGAATTGGAAAAAGAAGAACAATCTAATCCCAAACCCAGGAGAAGAAAGAAAATAACCAAAATGAAATCAGAGATTAATGAAATTGGAAACAAAAGAATCATCTAGAAAATTAACAAAAAGTTGGTTTTTAAAGAAAAATAAATAAAATTGATAAAACTTTGGCCAAATTAACTACACACAGAAAAGTAAGATCTCTAATAAAATCAATCAGAAATGATAAAGGGGAAATAACAAAAGGTGTCACAGAGATAAAGTAGATCATGTCTGAGTACTACAGGAAACTCCATGCCTAGAAATTTGTAATGTGGAGAAAATGGATCAGTACCTGGAATCACACAAAGACTTAAATCAAGTCCTGGACTTAATCAAGAAGAAACAGATCTCTTGAACAGACCAATTTCAAGAACTGAGGTAGAAGAAACAATAAAAAAATCTCCCAACAACAATAAAAAAAGCCCAGATCCAGATAGCTTCACACCAAAATTCTACCAAACCTTCAAAGAAGAGCTTATACTCATACTTTAGAAATTATTCCAAAAAAAAATGAGAAGGAAGGAATTTTCCCCAACACATTCTATGAAGCAAAATCACCCTGATACAAACCAAGAAAAGACCCAACTAAAAAGAATTTCAGACCAATTTCATTAATGAATATAGATGCAAAAATTCTCCATAAAATCCTAGCCAATAGATTATAGTTACACATTAAAAAAATCATTAATAATGATCAAGTAAGTTTCATCCCAAGGATGCTTGGCTAATTTAACATTCACAAGTCCATAAATGTAATTTGCCATATCAACAGAAGCAAAACTAAAGACCATGTGATCCTCTCAATAGATGCAGAAAAAGCACTTGATAAAATTCAGCATCCTTTTCTAATTAGTACACTTAAGAATTTAGACATAGTGGCACATTTCTGAATCTGATCAAAGCCATCTACAACAAACCTACAGCTAATATTATACTGACTGGAGTAAAACTGAAAGCTTTTTCACTTAGAACTGGAGCAAGACAAGGTTGTCCTCTATCACAACTACTATTCCACCACTACTATTGCTGGAAGTTCTAGCCAATACAATCAGGGAAGAGAAGGAAATAAAGGGCATCCAGATAGATGAAGAGGAGATTAAACTCCCTCTTCACTGACAATATGATCTTATACTTAGAGAACCCCAAAGACTCAAACATAAGACCCCTGGAAGTGATCAAAAAATATAGCAATGTCTCCATACATAAAATCAATGTCCACAAATCAGTAGTCTTTGAATATGCCAGTAGCAGCTAAGATGAGAAGCTAATCAAGGACAAGTTCCTTCATAGTAGCTTTAAAGAAAATGAAATAACTAGGAATATGCAAAAAAAAAAAAAAGAGAGAGATGAAGGACCTCTATGAAGAAAATTACAAAACCCTAAGAAAAGAAATAGCAGAAGATATTAACAAATGGAAGAATGTACTATGCTCGTGGCTGGGTAGAATCAACATTGTGAAAATGTGTATACTTCCCAAAGCAATCTACAGATTCAATGCAGTCTCCATTAAAATACCATCATTATACTTTCAAGATTTGGAAAAAATAATTCTTCATTTTGTATGGAACCAGAAGAAACTCCATATAGCCAAGGCAATTCTTAGTAATAAAAATAAAGCAGCGGAATCACCCTACCAGACTTTTGGCTATACTCTAAGGCCATAGTAATCAAAATAGCGTGGTATTGGCACAAAAATAGAGATAATGACATTTGGAACTAAGTAGAAAACCATGAGATGAAACTAACATCTTTCAGCCACCTGATCTTTGATAAACCAAACAAGAACATACACTGGAGAAAAGAATCCCTATTCAACAAATGGTGCTGGGAGAACTGGATAACCACATGTAAAAGACTGAACCTGGACCCACATGTCTCACCACTTACAAAAATTGATTCAAGATGGAAAAAAGGTTTAAAGGTAAACCTTTTTATGAGACAATAAAAATCCTTGAAGAAAGTGTGAGGAAAACACTTGGAGATATTGGCCTGTGGAAAGATTTTATGAAGACTTCAATGGCAATTTCAACAACAACAAAAATAAACAAATTAGAGTTAATTAAACTGAAAAGCTTCTGTACAGCTAAGGAGACAGCCAAGGAAACAACAATCAAAGCAAACAGACAACCTTCAAAATGGAAAAAGATATTTGCGTATTATGAATCAGACAAAAGCTTGATAACTAGGATCTATAGAAGAATCAAATTAATTAGCAAAGGAAGACCAAACAATCCCATATCACTGATCAAGAGAGATGAATAGAAACTTCTTTAAAGAAGACAGATGATTGGCTAACAAACATGTGAAAAAATGCTCATCATTCCTAATCATCAGAGAAATGCAAATCCAAACTATCCTGAAATATCACCTAACCCCAGTAACAATGACGGACATCACAAATTCTCAAAGCTGAAGATGCTGGCATTGATGTGTAGAGAAAGGACACCCTTTACACTTCTGATGGGACTACAAACTAAGACAACTTTTTTGGAAGAAAGTATGGAGAATCCTCAAAGAATTCAAATTAGACCTCCCTTTTTATCATGCAACCCCATTACTAGGCATCTACCCCACCCAGAAGAATAAAAATCATTTTATCATAAGGACATTTGTACTAGACTGTCTATTGTAGCTTAATTTACAATCACCAAAATGTGCAAACAGCCTAAAAGCCCACCAACCCAGGAATGGATTAACAAGCTGTGGTATATATATATACCATGGAATACTATGCAGCCACTGAAAAAGATGGAGACTTTACATCTTTTGTATTATCCTGGATGGAGGTGGAACACATTCTTCTCAGTAAAGCATCACAAGAATGGGGAAACAAGAATCCAATGTACTCAATTCTAACATGGAGGCAGTAGATGAGCTAATACAAGGAGTGGGTAGGGGAATGAGCAAGTGGGGAGAGGGGAAGAAGGAGGTGGTGAGGGAGGGAAGAGGGAGAGGGAAGAGGTCACAGTGTATGGCACACCTCTTGGGGGTGGCACAAAATCATAAGAGGACCTTATCTAACAAATGTAATCAGTGTAACCTAATTCTTTGTACCCTCAATGAATCCCAAACAATAAATAATTAAAAAAAAAATCAAACAGCACATTATATTTGAAGCAGTAAAAACCTAGAAATATGTTATGGTCACTAGACTTTACCATGAATGTTTTTCTTCCATTTAAATCACCTCTTACCAATAACTAATGCAGAGTAGTAAAAAAAAATTTTGAACAGGTATCAAAATGTAAGGGGGGAGTTTTAATAAATAAAACTCTGAACAAAAGCATAGAAACAATAACATAAATGTAATATAATATTTAAATATTCCTAATATCATAAGCAAGCTGAATATTGTATTTAAATATAATAAACATTACTTAATAAATGTGGGATAGTACATCAAGAGCCAAATAAAATATAAGAATAAGACAGGTGGGCGGCGCCTGTGGCTCAGTCGGTAAGGCGCCAGCCCCATATACCGAGGGTGACGGGTTCAAACCCAGCCCAGGCCAAACTGCAACCAAAAAATAGCCGGGCGTTGTGGTGGGCGCCTGTAGTCCCAGCTGCAAGGGAGGCTGAGGCAAGAGAATCGCTTAAGCCCAGGAGTTGGAGGTTGCTGTGAGCTGTGTGATGCCACGGCACTCTACCGAGGGCCATAAAGTGAGATTCTGTCTCTACAAAAGAAAAAAAAAAAAGAATAAGACAGGTAATTAGAATACATAATTCCTCTATAGCAACAGAGTTGGGGGTGTTTCCTGATCTAGTGGGCTTTGATTCCTTAACTGGAACTAGCTAGTTGTATACTGACCAGTGTAACTTCTGTGATCCCTGGCACTGTACTGACAACGAGGAGAATTTGTAAAGCCTAGTTTGAATGTTGAGCTAGCATAGTAAACATACCCAGAAGCTTGGCGTCTGTGTTCTGGTGCCTTGAATGACATGTTCATCTTGTTTTTTACTGTAAAAATTAGTATTTGTAACTAAGACAATGTACTGGTTATAGTACATAAAACTCTGAGACTATAGCTCAGCAGAAGAACAGCAATAGATTTCCCTCTGAATTTCATGTCTTATTCCATGACGATCTGTGATGCCCTTTGATTCTGCAAGGGGACTAGTAATTCTAGAATTGTCTCTTCACTAAAGCTTAGTAAGTAACTGGCTTTACCTTCCCTTTCCCTTCCCTTCCCTCCCCGTCCCTTCCCTCCCCATCCCTTCCCTTCCCTTCCCCTTCCCTTCCTTTCCCTTCCCTTCCCTCCCTGTCCCTTCCCTTCCCTCCCCGTCCCTTCCCTCCCCATCCCTTCCCTTCCCTTCCCCTTCCCTTCCTTTCCCTTCCCTTCCCTCCCCATCCCTTCCCTTCCCTTCCCCTTCCCTTCCCTTCCCTTCCCTTCCCTCCCCGTCCCTTCCCTCCCCTCCCCTCCCCTTTCCTCTCCCCTCTCCTCTCCTCTCCCCTTCCCCCCCCCCATTTTCTTTTCTTTTCTTATAAGTTTCTAGGTGTCATTTTGCAAGATAGGTTCCCAGTGTTGCCAAAAACATAAAAGTGAAATAAACTGGTAGGAGTTGCTTTTTGTCTTAGGGATTGGGGAAATAGGAGAAGATATGTGAGCCCATGTGGACTGGGGAAAACAGAAAGATTAAATTCTAAGAGCTAATAGGGACATTTTAAAGACCATAAATAGAGATACTTCAATTCTCTCTTAAATTCTCTTTGGTTTTGTGGTCCCCACATAGTAATCCATTGTAATGCCACAATTTCACTAGGTCTTGACCACATTCTTTTTCTATTATTATATATATTTAATTTTAATGCTAAGAATTCTATAAGCACCATAAGTGATTAAAACCAGTAGGGTCTATTACAAAATTATGAAATCTTTTTAATGTGGCTTGTGAAAGAATGTTTCCAGTTTTAGAATGGTAACATATTATTATGACCTTATAGACAATGAAGAATCATTGAAGGTTTTGTAGGCCGGGATGTACTCAGGGTATTGGGGGCAAATTATCAAAATAGGAAAGAGTGAAGGTGGAGAAAGTGTTCAAAATGGCATATAGGTAATAAAGTGGTAACAATGGAAATGCAAAGGAGACAGTGAATTTAAGAATCACTTCAAAAGCCAGGCGGTTTGGCTCAAGCCTGTAACCCTAGCACTCTGGGAGGCCAAGGTGGGTGGATTGCCTGAGCTCAAGGATCAGTCTGAGCAAGAGCGAGACCCCATCTCTAAAAATAGCCAGGGTGTTGTGGCAGGGACCTGTAGTCCCAGCTCCTCAGGAGGCTGAGGCAAGAGAATCACTTGATCCCAAGAGTTTGAGGTTATTGTGAGCTAGGATGCCACAACATTCTATGGAGGGTGACAAAATGAGACTCTGTCTGAAAAAAAAAAATCACTTCGAAGAAGATAAAGGTTAAGATTTGTTGTAAAATATGATAAGTTATATGTAAACATAGGATACCAGCTGGGGGTGTTCAACAGGCAACTGACAATGAAAGATTTAAACTAGTCAAAGGCATTAATTCTGAGGATATTAATTTGGAAGACAAGCAGGAAGTGTATCCAACATGGCCAAATGTGTTTGACTAGCTAAAGTTCACTTTAGATAGGTTTCTTCTGGTCTAAATATTCTGAACTTCATCCCTACCCCCCTCCCTTTAATAGAACTTTTGCTTTAGAAAACTTTCCATTGTAATTCTCCTTTTTTCACCTTCAAGATATGAATCTCCCAGCCCCTGACCAGTTTTGCATCTCACTGGATGTCTTCTCAAGGATCTGGGAGCCGTCCCCTTGAAATGTAATCCTCAAGAAAGATGTAGACTTTATGTCTTAGTATGTGGGAGAGAGTGTGTGTGTGGCTAACTTCAATAAGTGCCAATTAGCAGGCACAAATGACCTCATCAAACTGACCAATTTCCTCCCTATAGCTAGGACCCTTTTACTAGCTCACCCCAGGGCTTAAACCTCTCCTGCCTTTTGCCTCAGTGGAGTTGAGTTTAGTCATTCTCCCCTATTATAATAGTCTTAAATAAAGTCAGTCTTGCCTGTTTAATTTATTCAGTGTAATTTTTCTTTGATGCAATCATTGGAGCTGTGAAATTATACGAAATATCCAAGAAAGACAGTGAAAGTGAAAAAAGACCAATTAAGGAACTTGGGGAAATTCAACCTTTTAACTATAGGACCTGGGAAGGGAAAGAAAACCTAGTATGTGTAAAAGAGAATTCAAAGGCCAGGAGAATTTCAAGAAGGGAGATGTCAACACCATCAGTTCTCATATGGGAAATATAATTATTGAAAAAACTATAGGAAAAAATAATTGGATAAAATGAGTAGGAGATAAGTGCTTATATTTATTCTAACCTCTTAATGGGATGTATACCACGTACTATGCAATTCTCAAAAGTAAAATAGACAAGCAAGATCCCAGCTCTATGCAACTTACATTAAGTTAGAGGAAACAAAAAAATAACATAAATAATCATAAATAAAGGAAGTAGGGCGGCACCTGTGGCTCAGTCGGTAAGGCGCTGGCCCCATATACCGAGGGTGGGGGGTTCAAACCCGGCCCCGGCTGAACTGCAAACCAAAAAAAAAAAAATAGCCTGGCGTTGTGGTGGGCGCCTGTAGTCCCAGCTACTCGGGAGGCTGAGGCAAGAGAATCACTTAAGCCCAGGAGTTGGAGGTTGCTGTGAGCTGTGTGATGCCATAGCACTCTACCGAGGGCCATAAAGTGAGACTCTGTCTCTACAAAATAAATAAATAAATAAATAAATAAATAAATAAATAAATAAAGGAAGTACCAGAAATGTTAGATGCTATCAAGGAATTTGAAGAGAATGCTGGAATAGAAGGTGACTGAGTAGATAATTTATAATAGATTAGATTGAAGAAGAGCAGGCAATGAAGGCTTCTCTGAGGAAGGGATCATTTGGCTGTGACCTGACTGACCGAAGGACCAGGAACAAAAAGCAGATACGCTAAAGCTGGGGTCTTATTGTAGAAACAGGCAGGTGGACTGCAAAGATGCCAAGGTCTACATTAAGATTTGCAGTGGTGCAGTGAACAAGGCTGAGAATTATGAGATGTGGTTGTAAAATTGCAGGCCAGTGTAAGGTGTTTGGTGTTTGTTTTTAGTGTGACATGAAGCTATCGGAGAGACTTAAGAACAAGAGTAATATTATCAGGTGTGCGTTTTAAAGGGATAATTGACAGCTTTGTGGGGAATGAATTTTAGAAATGCATGATAGCAAGCAGAGAAAACCTGCAACCCTCCAGGTTAGAGACGACAGTGGCTTCAACCAGGGTTCACTAAGAAAGCAGTTTCAATGAAAAAGAGGGGGAGGAGTCGGATGTGAGTGGGAAGAGGCAGCCAGGGCTGGTGTGGGAGCAGGGGCAGCTGACACCCTCTCTGCCTATGTGCTTTGAATGTGAGGTGCAGATGACGGAAATGAGGAGTGTTATATCTCTGCTTCTGTAAAAGAATATCAAGATTTTCAGAGAAGAAAAATGAATTAGAAGGAGAAAAAGAGTGGATTTCAGAAAGAAAGAGTTTAAAATTTGAAAGAACAAAGAATAAGAATAAGGAAAGCCTATGAAGATAGTACTTGAAATGTCAACCTTTCCATAGTTTAACTGATGAATAAGCAATTTCTTTTGGCTTTGGAAAAAGAGTGTGCATGATGTTATAATAAATAACAATGGGACATAAAGTGCAATGACGTTAATTAGGGCCACTAGAGCCTCAGTCATCATTATGGAGCTTGTAGGTCAGTGCTGATGACTATTTCTTGCATCAGCTGTCACTGGGCCAACTTTGGGTCTCAATTGAACTGAGCAAGTAAGTCAGAATGTAGGAAGATCAAAGCAAAAACAAAGTAAAACAAAATGACAACAATAATAACAACATTAATAGATATTTTTCCTAAGAATTTTCCTTCTGAAACAGACCAGTTTATGGCAATAGGCTGAAAAACAATGTACTCTGGGCAAGAAACCAGTGAAACTGAAGACTGCTCTGAATGTGAAATTCATGCTGAAGAGTGATTTAAAGCCTTTTTGTTATAATTGATTAATATACTTTTCCAAAAATAGAAGAAACTCTCACAACTGTAATAGCAACCATAGCCCACAAGGTGGAAACATCTTTTGGCTTATCTCCACCAAAAGATAAGGAGAGTTGAACCTTGATGGTGTGTATTTTCTTTGAGGATGTTCTCTTAAGTAGAATTAATTTTTCAAGGCTCTATCTTGCTCCTTTAATGGATCTTTTCTGGGAGCTATACTAGGAAGTGAAATTCATTTATTTCTGACAACGTACCATGATAATTATTCCTGATTAGATATACCTTTTGTTTCACAATCATTAAGGTGTGCCAAATTTCTAGTCACAGAAACTACCATATTACTGACAAGAAAATGGAGAGATCTTTATATTAGCTGTGAAGTTGGACCAGAATATCCTCAACATCAGTATCATCTAGGATTATATGTATATGAGGTCCATGGTTGTCACTGGAAGCAAGAGACGGAGCCTATAATCTTGACTCTCGTACTAAATCCACTAGCCCTTTGGAAGACAGTGTGCGGGGGTGGGCCAGGAGACATGTTTACAAATTCTCCAAGCACAGTCTGCTACTTGTTTTTTAAAGCTCCCAGGACTTCTAGATGTTATTTTTTCCATAATAAGAGAATGCTAGGTGAATTTTTATGGCCTGGGGGTTGGTGTGAATCTCATTCATGGTCTGCTTCACTGTACTACCGTTAAGACTTGAAAGTGTATATGCCGTCCCTAATTGGATCTCCCAGGCAGAAATGATGCCATCAGGGAGCTTAAAATATGTGGCCATATGAATCACCCCGCAGACCAACCATATTGCTATAAAGCAAATAATTTACATTTAAATAACTTATCTGCATTCACCTAATTTAAAAGTAATCTTTATTCTTTTTCAACTAATCCCCAAACTTATGGACTAGTTTGATCATATTTGTGCAATAAAATTGAAATTTTCAGATATGGTAGATAACCAATTTTAGTCACCTCATCTGCGTTTCCAATCTCATTACAGATTGCAATTTTCAGTGCAGATTACATGATGACCCATCAGTGGCTTTGTTGTTTCTGAATTACTGATTCCTTGCCTACTGCCAGATAAGAACAAAGCCTATGCATCAGCCTGACAGCTTGCAAACAGAAAATGGGCTTGTAGGATTGGATTTAAATCCCAGGTGTAGGGGATAATTATCACATCACTCATGCAGTAACTGAAAAATGGTATTTCAACAAGAAAAATTACATTCCTTTTATAGTGCCAACAGAAATCATTATTTGAGGCTTCACACTGATTCACTGTATCATTACATGTGCACTGTACTCATTAAATGTAATGTTTGTTGCAACATAAAAAAGTTATTGTTTTAGGTGCTTTGGTGGAGCAGGTAGCTTAAATTTAAGGTTTGTGGAACCTTGATGGTGTAGAGGTCGTTTGGACTCTAATATATATACCGTGCAAGAGAAATGACAAGCCAGACGCAGAGCTTTTCAACCGGCTCCTATTACAGGAGGCGTGTATGGATGGTACAAAGAAAATGGAGTATAATTCTTTTGTTTCAAAACCCCCAGCCATTTAACCCTACAGTCTGTCCAGAGGAAGAGGACAAATTATGATTCAAATCTCAGCAGAGCAGTGCTGAATGGGGCATATTTTACCATTAGCTTGGAAATCGCTGAAGCCCAACAGATACATTCTAAAGAACAGAAGGACAGAGACCACATTCATTTGAAAAATCATTAAAGGAAACAGCGGCAAACACAGTGGAAATGTACTTCTCACCCCTGGCATTTGGTCTGTCACCCCCAAGGCTGCGGTTGTTTCCCAGCGACAGTTCAAGCAGCCCAATAATGAAAGTAGGAATCGGCAGAGTTGTGTCGTGTGTAGGTGCGGAAGGCTACGTGTTAACTGCTGAGAGCAACAACCCACACTGTATTCATGGGAGCCTTAGACCCGTTGATGGCCAGTTGGCTTTCTCATTAAGACGATCAAAATAGTGAAAGAAGAGGATGCCCTCGTATTTACTATATTCTTGCATGAACTCTGAGAGGAGGCACTATTTGGTAAATAGGTAAGTAGGTAGATAGAATTTTACACGTCAGCTTAGAGCACCTTGTCTGAAATTCTTATTTTGAGCCTCTCTTCCATGTGCACAGAAAGACCTTTTTAAAAGAGGCTTAAAGTACAGTTGTAAAGCAGTGAAATATCTCTTTCTAATCTTCAGTTCCTCTCACCTCTGTAGTCTTTTGTCTTGACAGTCTTTTCAGGGTGCATAGCAATACTGAAGCAGGGCTGGTAGGTGGAAACCAGGCAAGGCTTTCTAATTTCTCTTTAAACTCAGGAAGGTAGTGGGAGCAACAAAAATAGTTTCCTGAGAGCTGGTTTCTATGCCCTTGGATCCTAATAGAAAATGTACCTAACGGACTTTGGAATGGTGTATACCGACCCGCTGCCTGCTTTCAGAGAGCTTACTACACTCCAGTTGGAAAAGGACATGAAAATTAGAAATAAATAGTAATACAAGGTTACCAGTGTTAGTGGTTAAAAGAGTAACAAGGTCATAGAACCCCTGGTTAAAGAAGCTGCACTCAGGCAGAGAGGCAATAAAAGAAGAGAAGTCTTTAAATAAACCAGAGAGAAGACCAAGGGGACTGCAGTAGTAAAATTTTCTGCAGTGATAAGACCAAAATTATGGGGCACTTTCCTAGATATAAGGCTTTCAAAAACCAGGGGCAGGCACGTTGCTGGTACTTAAATCATGTTAATGTGAACTTTCATCATAACATTTACGTACACTTTTTATCTAAGGCATAGTGCTCAGCACCTAGGATGACTTCTCTCATTTAATTTTCACGCCAGTCCTATGAGGTTGGTATCACACCATTTCAAACAAGTAGAAATTGAGACAGAGAGGGGTTAAGTAATCTGCCCTAGAGATAGAGCCTGAATTCGAACCACGCCTGTCTGTCTTCAGAGCCTGAACTCTTAATCCCTGGACTACAAAATTATAATGCTTTCACGGTAGATGAGAAACGCCTAATTTTTGAAAAGTCCTTTGTTCTCATATACAAAGCTAACATCACCTAACGCAGTCAGTTTACCAACTAAAATCCATCACAGCTACTAAATAAATATGCATTGTGTTGATAGCAATTTTAAAATAATGATTGAGGTATCCCATTAATGGTCATAAAAAACACACATCTTATGGGTGGGTCAAATCTTAACATTTTTTTTTTTTTTTTGAAAAATTAACTCTCAGCTCTGGTTATGCCACTATTTAAACTGTATGTTGTTGGTGGCATTTAGTTCTGTTTTTTGAAATGCAAAGCATAGCCCATTCCACCCGGAAACTCAGCACACTTAAAAGAGATAAGTCCCTTTGCAAAGACGCCTTAGAGGAATATTTTCCCCAGGCTTAATCAGGGAGAACAAGGTGGGTTTGGTTCTGGATCAGGTGGTCATTTTAGCGAATGCATTAAAATGCAGGCTGACAAACAAGACCAAATGTACAATTACCGTTCTGTTCTGCTTCTGACAGTACTGTGGAGAATGTGATTTCACAGTATTTGTGCCATTGGGGGCCTTACATGGCATGGTTTAATTGAGGGTCACCATGTGGTCGAGCTGGAGACTGTAAACTGTGTTCAGAAATTAAAACTGACCAGACATGGATGTCATTTCTCACCTGTGTGGTCCTTGTAAGACACAGGCCAGATTTTCCACATGATAATCCCTGTACCTTCTCAGCACCCTGTCTCTGTCTCACTTCCCGTGCAGCTCCTAGTTTAGTACAGAACCCAGCAGCCACATTCATCTGAGAATCCCTGTGCAGGGAGGTTGATCAAATGCTTCTCCTATGTGAAAAAATTGTCTGTGCCCAGAGTAAGAAAATCTGCTGTGTATTCTCGAAAGGAATGTGATCAGAGCATGTGTGATTTACAAACTATCCAGTATTTTCATTGAGACATGAAAATAAATGGATTTTGTCCCCATCACAGCTCAGCTCATTCTCCTGGCGCTGGACCGGTTGCCTGTTTGGCCCTGTGGCATGAGCCCCGGGAGAAAGCAGCTGCTTACATTACCTGGGAGAACTCTCTTAAAAGCCTCCCTTGCTCTAAGGAGCTTGGCTGCTTCATTTTGTTTTTCCTGAACACGTTAGATGTTGCCCGGTGGTTCTGCCTCCTGCTGCCTCATTGTTCACTGCTGGGTTGTGCGGTGTCTCCATGCTTGGAAAAGGTGCTGAACAAATTGCACAGAGCATGTCTCATTGGGTGGGAGTCTGGGCCAGGCTGGGAAGATGGCAGAACATTTAGCAACTGGCATGCCGCTAGCCTGGGAGTGGTACACTCCACACTCTGTGCACAAGTAAAATGACTAGCCTGAGGTCACGTAGGAAAGGAAAGGCATGCACACTGCTCAGGGAAACGCGTGCACAGAGTTACATAGAAAAGAAACCCTAGGCTTGCCTTCCACACTGCACCACTGCACCCCTCCTTTGTTAACGTGGCAAAATGGCTGTATGTTGCTCACAACAGGCAAGAGGATTTTCTTGCTTTACTATTTCTTATCCTATGGCTTATAAACACTTCCATATTTTTTTTAAACTTGCTCCTATGAAACACAATTATGGAAAAAGGGAGAATGAAATTTGTCCCCTCTAGGCAATACCAAAATATGGCTATGGAGACAGAGAAGTTAACTGTTTATCCTGGGTTGACAAGTGGCAAATCTTGCCACAAATTGTTCTGTGGTCTAAACAGGAGTAAGTGGTTAGATCTTCTAAAAAAAAAAAACCTCAAATTCTGTTGCAGTTTTCAGAATTCTGGGGCAGCCAATAAAGCCAAACTGGACATATTCATCGTTTAACTCAAGGCATGAAATTTAAATTTTCATAGCATCTTTAATTAGTATATTTTGTAAGACATGAAACTGGAAATGAGCTATGGCCAGTAGACTATTTCTGAGTTTTCCCTAACTGTTCTTAAACCCAAAGTTTCAGTAGAATTGCTCCAGGGGCTGGCTCATTCACTTAATTAATATTTATTAATCACCTAACAGCAATAAAACTCTATGCTGAGCGCTTGGGGGAAGATGAATATTACCTGATTCTGCTTTCCATCACTTTATAGCCTAATAACAATTAAGCCTCCCACACTGGCTATGGTATCAACTAGAAAGAGGTCTAAATTACAAACCCTAGAAGACAGAGGTCATTTTTAATGGGGGTGACTAGAGAAAGATTCCTGTAGGAGGGGCCTTTGAGTCAGGTCTTGATGAAAGAGTAGAATTCTGAAGAGTGGAGAGGAGAAAAAGAATTAGAGGTGGAAGAAGAAAAGAAAATCTGTGCATCTAGGCTCTGATGTAGTCTATATTTTCAGGATCAGGGTGTGAGGGACACCAAAAGCTAGCTTATGTTTCATTTGCTAGGTGATGGGGACAGAGAACACTGGGCACTGCAGCTCAGGACAGTGCCGTAAGCAACATGGTGTTTTAGGGAGTTGGAGCAAGGACTAGATAGAGGCAGGGAACCAGTCTAGAGGCTGTGGAAAGTCCAAGGGAAAATAACAAGGGCTCAAGTGAGAATAGGAGCTCTGGAAGAGGAAAAGAGGAGACAAAGCTGAAAGACATGGAGGGTTTGCTGGATCCTGCCCAGATGCAGAAGCGGCAGATGGTTTGTAAATCACACATGCTCTGATCACATTCTTTTCGAGAATACACAGCAGATTTTCTTACTCTGGGCGGAGCCAATTTTTTCACATAGGGGAAGCATTTGATCAACCTCCCTGCACAGGGATTCTCAGATGAATGTGGCTGCTGGGTTCTGTACTAAACTAGGAGCTGCACGGGAAGTGTGACAGAGACAGGGCACTGAGAAGGTACAGGGATTATCATGTGGAAAATCTGGCCTGTGTCTTACAAGGACCACGCAGGTGAGAAATGACATTCATGTCTGGTCAGTTTTAATTCTGAACTCAGTTTACAATCTTCAGCTCGACCACATGGTGACCCTCAATTAAACCATGCCATGATGTAAGGCCCCCAATGGCACAAATACAGAGAAATCTCATTGAGCAGATGTCCACATCCAACAGAAAGAGGGGGATGCACCCCAGGAAGTCAGAGAAAAAAACAGTAAGGGAGAATTAAATCAGGATCAGAATATATCACAGGACCAAAGAGAAGAGAGTTTTCACATAGAAACTCAGAGGTCAATAATATCAAATACTGTAAGGTCAATGATAAGAGTGATAAATAGCCATTGGGATTCAAAATTGGAAAGTCATTGTTCACTGCCAAGAGGAGTTTCAGATTACACACATTCAGGGGTGAGAAATAGTTGGAAAGTAGACTCATTGCTCTGTCTCTCAAGATACTTTGTAGTGTAGCGTGGTGAGGATGTTAGGAAAATAAGCACTGCTATGCAGATGATGGCAATGCAGACGGGAGTACTCTTTCTGGAGAGAACTCGAAGTGGGTACATCCTGGATCATGCAATTATATTTTCTTTTTTTTTTTTATATTTTCTTTGAATTTATCTTAAGGGAATAATTATTGTTGATCATTGAAATATTATTACAAGGAAGTTTATTACAGGTCTTATAGAATAGTCAAAATTTTGACAAAATCTAAATGAATGTTGATACATCTAATCTAGAATATAGAACCATATAACTGTATGAACATTCTCTCTCAAAACAGAGAAGTGTTTATTATTTGTTAATAAGTGAATTAAACAGGCTATCAATCAGTAAGCAAGGTATGATTTTATTTTTCAATGTAACTATGCATACCATAAACACACCATATACATATATATACACACATGTACAATACACACTTACACATGTGCACACGTGTATAATATATGCATCTACACATATATACATATATGTGCATATTTTTATAATAAATGCAGCCAGATTTTTTTTATATGACTATTGAACCCACTCACCCACTTCTCTGTTGTGATATATCTCTCCTAACTTGTGACACACTTGGACCACTTCCATAGGCTTGCTTATGCTGCAGGTTAGATAATGGGAGACTGAGGCAGAAGAGTGGAGGGAGGGAAGGGAGCAAGGGTCTGCATATGCATTCCACAATTCTATTTCTGTTTGGTTGTTATGTTATCTTTGCATTCCTCACAGTACATAGCTACTCTCCAGGGAAGGTCTTCCCTACAGGGTTCTCTCCTTATGGGTTCCAGGTAACTGATGTCTCTCCTCACTCCTTCAGCGCCGGGGCTGGTAACAGAAAACTAAAAGATGTGATGCACTTTTCCTTATAGTTCGCCTACACACTGTCCACACTTAACAATTGTCTCTTTATCAAATTCTTCTTGATGTCTTTCAACTTGAGTTTGCCTAATGTAAGCAGTATCCTGAATGATATGTGAAATTAATCTTTATAGAGACTGTTTTATCTACTTGGAAAATTCTAAGTTTACCTGGAAAATTTTAATTCATTTAGTCTGGTTAGTGTTGCCTGAATTGGTGCAATTTTAGGAGCCCTCTTAAAGAAAAATAATACAACTCTATATAAATTGAGGTATGAAAAATAAGTACTTAGAATGAGAAAATAAATTACAATGTATTATACATTTTATTTATTTATTTTGGGGGACTAGATAGGTGTTATTCTCTTTTTTATTTTATTTTTTAAATTAAATTAAATTTTTTTATTTGAAGATATTAGGGGGTGCATGGGCTTTTTTTTTTTACATACTTTGTTTTTGTATAAATTGAGTCAAAGTTATAAATGAGCCCTTCACCAATTAGTATGTACTATACCCAATAAGTGTGAGTGTAGCAATCCCCACCACCACTTCTCCAGATTGATTTTCATTGACACAAAAGATATTAGATCACCATTTTTTTTTTATGGCTGAGTAGTACTCCATGGTATGCAAATACCACATTTTACTAATCTGTTCATGTACTGGGGGCACTTGAGTTGTTTCCACATCTTTGTGACTGTGAATTGTGTTGCTATAAACATACAAATGCAGGTGTCCTTTTTATAAAATGACCTTTCAGTAGCTTTCATATATAATAACAATAGTCAAGCTGAGAATCACAAAGATGCAATACCTTTTTTGGTAGCAGCAAAGAAAATAAAATACCTAGGAATATACTTAACAAAGGAGATGAAAGACCTATATAGGGAGAACTATGAAACACTGAGTAAAGAAATTTCAGATTATCTAAACAGAAAAATATATCATGCTCATGGATCAGCAGAATCATCATTGTTAAAATGACTATACTACCCAGTATTATTTGCAAATTCAACGCAATCCCCATTAAATACCAAGGCTATTTTTTTGTAGATCTAGAAGAAATAGTTCTACGCATTGTATGGAACCAGAAAAAGCCCCAAATTGCCAACACGTTGTTATGTAATAAGAGCAAAGTGGGAGGCATCACTTTATCAGACTTCAAGCTATAGTACAAGACTATTATAACCTAAACAGCATGGTATTGACACAAAAACAGAAATATAGACCTATGGATCAGAACAGAGAACTCAGAGATGAAGTCATCCTCGTATTTCCATCTGATTTCTAACAAAACAGATACAAATATACACTGGGGAAAAGAATCCCTAATCAATAAATGGTGCTGGGAAAAGTCAATAGCCACATGGTATTCCCAAAATTAACCCACAATGGATAGACGATTTAAATGTAAGTCAGGAAACTATAAGAATTCTAAAAGAAAATATCGGAAAAGCTCTTATAGATATTGGCCTATGTGAAGAATTCATGAAAAAGACCCTAAAAACAATCACAGCAACATCTAAAATAAATAAATGGGACCTGATCAAATTAAGAAGCTTCTGTACAGCCAATAACCACAATCAACCCACAGACAACCCACAGAATAGGAGAAAATGTTTACAAGCCATACATCTGATAAAGGGCTAAAAACCAGAATCTACAAAGAACTGAAGCAAACCAACAAGACAAAAGCCAACAACCCCATTCAAAAGTGGGCAAAAACATGAATAGAAAGTTTTCAAATAAGGACAGACCAATGGCCAACAAACACATGAAAAAATGCTCAGTGTCTCTAATCATCAGAGAAATGCAAATCAAAACTACGCTGAGATATCACCTAACTCCAGTGAGAATAGCTCACACCATGAAGTCCCAACAGATGCTGGCATGGATGCTGAGAGAAAGGAAAGCTAACAGATGCACTGGTGCTGGGACTGCAAATTCTATGGAAAACTGTGTGAAATACCTCAAAGAACTTAAACTAGACCTCCATTTGATCCAGCAATCCCACCCAAAGGAAAAAGAATAAAAAAGGTCCTATTATACATTTAAACTACTAAATATTTTTAAATTCCCCAGGTCAAAAAACTGTTTTTATTAATTAACATTCTGACACAGCTCTATAATGTGATTGTTTCAATATTTTTTGCCCCCATATTCTTTGTTTTTCTATAGGACAACAATTTTGTCCTAAGACAAAATCACATTTTTAGTAGAGAGAATACAAAAAATAAGATGATCTTTTTTCTAGCATGGATGAAAATGCTTTTAGTTGATAGTTTATAAAAGTTCATTAAAGCTTTTCATTTCGTTATAGATAAGATCATGTCATTCTTTAGAAATCTCAAATTTATGAAAACCTATCTGGTATTATTTATATATATATATATATATATGAGTTCTAAAATTTTAAGATGTTAGTAAATATGTTCCTGGAAGAAGAAAATTTCCATTTTGACTTCTCAGAAATGAGATTGAATCTTCCTTTGTTTATACTTTTATACATCAACTGTTTGGAAGAACTTTTCATAGATGAACTTATGGTTCTGCATATTTTAGCTCTTGTTTCTCCTCCCCAACCCCCATATTCTTGTGTCTGATATTATAGGAAACTATAGAGAGATATGACTTCTAGGCCTGTACCTCTGAGTCCCAACTCTGGGGCACAGTATGTGGGAAGAATATTTTTGGAACTGCACTTACCTTGGGCAGGATGGCTATAACTTAACCTGACATGAGTATGACAGCAAACCACAGAAATACATCCCACTAACTCAAACTTTCTCCAAGTCAACTTTTCTCTAACTGTGTCCTGCAAAAGCCATGGCCACCTTAAGGCCATGTGATCTAGGGCAGGATATATTGGAATAGGGAGAGAATCTGATCTTAAATAGCAATGAATGGTTAAAATACCTCATTTCTGTAAATAGTACAGAAATATATGACCATAGGAACACACTGAAAAGGACCCATTCAAGGGCAGGGCCTAAAATTAAGTTTCATCAGGGAATCTACCTCTGGGTTTATGTGAGTCACATAGATGCTCTATTGGAGTCTATTACCCCCAGATCAAGCTCCTCACATTCCACATGCTACAGACAGAATTAATCCCCAACTCTCCTCCGTATGACTTCATTATAATATAATTAATGGTTCTAACACATCTTTTCTATTGTCAGTAAGATCGTGATTCTATCTTAGTCATAAATTTATGGAACTTGACAACTGATGAAACTTATACTTAAGGCAGGTGTTTTAATTTGCCAATTAAGTAATAATATATGTATAATAAAGTAAATAATGGTCAAAAAGAAGACAAAGCTGATGGACGAATTCTAATCATTGATGTAGAACGAAAGAAGTCAACTAAAAAGGGTAAAACAAATGTTAAGGAAACAGAGAAATAGTGCAGTGGAGAAGAGGAACGTTGAGTAAACTCACAAAAAAAAGTCATTTCTGGTACGGAAAGGAGGGAGTTGACGTGAGGGAGCGTAATTGAACTATTAAAGATCAAGGGACCAACCTGTTTTAGAAAACAGCACTGATAGAAGTAAATTGTGAAATTTTAGAAAAGGAGAAACAATAGTTGGTGACAAAAACTGCAATGTGACTTTATAGTTCTACCTTTTGTAAAAATCCATTTTGACAATCCAGCCACTGTTGTTAGAGATTATCAGAATGTTTCAATGCAGAATTCATTCTCCTAAGCTATTACCAGCAGAACCAGAGCACTCCATCAATTTTTTTGACAGTATGATGACCACACAAACTATATCTGCAGACTCAATCCTGTCCACAGGCAGCCAGTGTGTAACTTTTACTTTAAAGCTAGTCTGTCTTTCCCTATCACCTCCTCCAATGAAATTCTTTGAAAATCCATAGGGGGAGTCGGGGAAGGATGGGGAATTGCACTGTTTTTAGAAGTTTATTAAACATGTTAATTTATTTATGTCAGAGTGATATATTCATTATTCTAAAACTAATGTGATTAGCCCTCAATAATGATGATGTGTCGATAGTAGTGATATCAAATTAAGAATTGATGAGTTACAAAAACAATTAAGGATGCACTTGATTGATTTCTACAGGGCCTCTTCTAGTGAAGACAGACAGTAAGGGATATGAAAGAGAAAGGAAGTTCCCGTTTCCCACCTCTTAGCTCACCACAAATATAGGTCTCTTGTCTTGTTGCCGGTAGGTTCTTCCTCTGATTACAAATCCCTTGACCGACAGAAACCACCTTTATGCTGGAGGAATGCGACGTGCTTTAGCCTGTGGGGAAAAGAGATTTGATTTCATTGTTACACTTATTAGAGAAGTAACTCTATTTAACAGAGTTATCAACAGAAACTAAGTGCTAAGTGTGTACAGAAGACTCCACCAGGCTTTATAAAACAGGCAGAGACTGATGGCTTCTAACAAATTCCTTCAAAACAATGTTTTAATTAAATGTTTAATCCAGGATTCAAAAGAGATGTGAGTTTCATCATTAGTGATAACTCTGTTTTTCAGCTTTATTCTAGAGAGCCACAAGCTGGTAGCAAAATGAGATTTTATACAGGAAGGAACCTTCGTATAGGGTGTTAAATCTCATGCCCACAAGTTGCGTGAATTCTTTCTCTCAACTCAACCTTAGGTAGGGAAAAAAAGAAAGCTGGGTTGCCTACTGTGAGATGATAGTTCTTGTTGAGATTTAGTTCAACGATGCTTAAAAACAAAACAAAACAAAAAACATACAGTGAAGATATTCCTCCATTCTCAAGGGAAACAGTTCCTATGTGTAAGTGACCTTTCTTGGCATGTTTCTCCTAGTGTTTAACCTGGACGTCCTATTGTTTCTGTTTACTCCCATTTGTCCTGGCCACCTCCCCAGTGGCCACACCGACAACAGCAGATGCTACCTCTGGGAATGAAATCTCAGACTTGGATAGCCAGGTCTATCAAGGCTACTAGTGTGGGAAAGAACATGCAAGGAAATGCCTCAGGAGCTCCCAAATGGTTCAAAATCCAATAGAAGTGACATTACACAGTCATTATTGTATGAGAAGTTTCATAAATAAAAACTCTAAATGTTGCAGTGGGGTAAATAGGAAAACAGGGCAACAGAAGAAGTTGGAGGCTGTGTACTATACAGGGTGTCCATAAAGTTTGTGCGCAATTTAAAATAGCCAGTGGTTGTCTGTATATCAAAATGTTTTACAATGATTCCCTGAGAAGTTTCTAGAATGTATTCTTAAATTGGTAATTCTTTTTCTTTTTGAGAGAGTCTTGCACTTGCTCAGGCAGGTCTCAAACTCCTGAGCTCAAGTGATCTACCAGTCTTAGCCTTCCAGTAAATTGATAATTTTTATATCTGTGGGAAAGAGCTATAAGACCCAAGAAAGGATTCACTGAGGATAATTCAAGTGCTGTTACATTATTTCCTTATTTCATAGGATTTCTAGACTGATGGACTAGGCATCAAGTGTTAGACCCAGGACTCTGAGCTCACTTTCATCTTAGGGTAATGGTAGGATGGTGAAGATTGAAGGAAGAAGAGGTTAGGAAGAGAAAGAGTAAATTAAATTTGAGATAGCATTAGATTAGATGTTCATGTGGAGATATTAGGCAAATCATAGTCTATAAAACTGTAGAATCAGAAAAGAGATTTTTGTTGAAGAAATCTATTTGGAAAAAGATGGATGGAGAGGCAGGAGAAAAAGGTAAATGGAGAGAGAGAAAAAAATTTGAATCTTGGGGTATCATAGGAGATAGAAGACAAAATATTTCAGGATTATGGTAGCAAATTGTGTTGTGTTGAATGCTGCTAAGGGACTAAGATGAGGAAAGAAAAGCTTCCATGAGGTTGGGAAATCTAGAATTTTTCTAATGTCATCCTATGGAAGGGCCTTTAAAGTAATTTTTCTTATCTGTAATTTCAGTTTGTCCATTATTATCTGCAAAAGAGACAGATGTAGTTTTATTAAAATTAACACTCAGCTCTTTTTGCGTCAGAATATCACCTGCTTGCTTGAGGAAAATTCGCACCTTCATATTTTGAGGACTGACATTATCTGTAAGTCAGCCCTGGCCATTCCTGGCTATCAGTGGAAGTGGAAACCCCTGCACTTGATGCCAGTGACACACCACAGTGGAGACCTGATTTCTGCAGTGGTATTTTTGAGAACAGAGGGGTATTCCATTGGGGATATGCTATAATAAATGTGCATGTACAATAAAGTGTACAGAATATTGTGGGGGTAGCCCTGCCATGTCACAGGCACTCAGTCCTGTCCTCACAGAGCACATCTATCTTCAGGAGAGCTGGATTAACATGAGCTCTGGTATCCTGCCCATTGCCATAGCTGGTGCACATTATACCCCCAAGCAGCATCGTTTCGACTCCTTCTTCTCTTTTGGGAAATTCCATCTCAAGGACTTCTCATCACCTTTCCAGCAATCAGGTTTCCTCCACTGCCTTGCCAGTCCATCAGACATAGCTGAATATGGCAGAAGATCAATGGAGACCAGAGATCATTTGTCCCCCCAACCAACGTCCGTCCCTCTAAGAAAATACTCTCCTCAGTCCCTTTGCAAATCAGAGGTTACACATGGGGAAGATGGAGCCCATCTGAGATACCTTGTATATACATTCATGTCACTTCTGTGAAGTTTGAAGAGATTTTAATAGAATCAATTTAAAATAAAAATAATGAGATGTTACATAATTGGTCTGAAAGCAGACAGCACATGAGTAGACAAGGAGAGACCTAAATCTAGACCTAACTGACTTCAGGTATTCTTTTATAGCAGCTTTAGTGACTTTGCATGTGATACACTGCACACATTTTGTTATGTTTAGATATGTTACATGCCCATAAAATTATCCCCACAACAAGAAAATGAGCACAGATATTACCAACAATAGTTTCCTACTGCCTTCCTTTGTGCCCCTCCCTTATCAGTCCCTCGCTCCCCACTCCCTCCCCAGTGCAGGTAAAATTCATCTGTTTTCTGCCTTATTGATTACTTTCCATTTTCTCGAATTTTATAAAAAATTAACATTTATAGTATGCACTCTTCTTGCAATTTTTTTTCATTCAGCATAATTAATTTGAGAGTCATTCATGCTGTTTTATGTTCTATTCTTATTTAATAAGAATTGAATTAAACATAAATTATTTTATGTTCTATTCTTATTTAATAATATTATTCCATTGTATGAACATGCCACAATTTATTCATTCATCAATTAATGGAGATTTATTGTCGTTTCTAGTTTTTAGTTTGAGACTATTGTAAATAAAGCTACATTAACATGCAAGATGAAATCTTTGTACGAAGATATGCTTTTAGTTGTCTTCGATAACATATTGAGTATATGTTTAACTTTTTTAGAAACTGCAAAGCTGTTTTTTAAATTGATTCTAGCATTTTACGTTCACACCAGCAGTGCTTGGGAATTCCAATTCTGCCATATCCCAATGAACACTTGCTTTGATTAGTCTTCTTAATTTTAGCCATTTGAATGGGTTTTTTGAGGCATCTAATTAGGGTCTTTATTTGTTTATCCCTAATGGCTAATGACACTGAGCATCTTTTTTGTGTGTGCTCACATTCTATTAGCATGTCTGCTTTGGTGAAGTGTTAGTTCAAATCTCGTGTGGATTTTTTTATTGCGTTTATTGTTTTCTGTTCATTGGATTTTTAGTTCATTAAAGACTAATACAATTCTTTCAATCATACATAGACTTACAAATACTTTCTACCAATCTGTGTGTTACCTTTTATTTTCTGAATGGTGTCTTTCAAAGAGTAGAAACTGTTCATTTTGATGAAGTCCAACTTATCAATGTTGTGTTTCATGGATCATGTTTTAGCGTCTAACCAATGAAATCAGCCCAACCTAAGGTCACAATTTTTTTTTTTTCCTATATGTTCTTCTGGAATTTTTTTAGTTTTAGGTTTAGATTTAGGTATAGGATTCATTTGGAAAAAATTTTGTTTATTGTTTCGAAGTATGAATCATAAAATCTGTTAAAAAGATTACCCCTACTCCATTGAATTTGCTGTTGCTGTTGTCTATTATGTATGGGTCTATCCCAAACTTTCTATTTTGTTCTTTTGATCTACTTGTCTATATTTAAGCCAATTCCATGTTTTCTTGATGACTAGCATAATACTAATCTTTGAATACTAATCTTTCTATAAATTGAAATCTTTCTATATCTTGAATTCAGGCATCACCAGCCTACCCAATGATTTTACTCTTCAAAGTTGTTTACGCTTCTTACTTTTACATTTACATCAGTTTTAGAATCAACTCATAAGTTTCCTCAAAAAAACCTCCTAGCATTTTGATTGTGATAGCATTCAATCTACAGATCAATTTAAAGAAAATTGACATCTTAGTAATATTGAGCCTTCTAACCCATAACCATTATAAACGTGGTTATTCTTTCATTTAGATTTCCTTTATTTAAGCAATTTTTCATAATATTTTGTGTACATTTTTTATATATCTTTTGTTAAATTTGTTCCTAATTTTCTCATATTTGGGAATATTATTAAAAATTATATTTTTAATTTTAATTTCTTATTTCTTACTACTAGAATGTAGAAATACAATTGGGTTTTGTATAGTTGATATTGTGTCCTGCCACCTTGCTAAGATCATTTATTGGTTCTAGAATCTTTTAGATACTCCATATATTTTCTGCACATATAATAATATTGTCTCTGAATAAAAAGGGTTTTACTTCTTCCTTTGCAACTGGATGCCTGCTATGTCTTTTTCTTGCTTTATTACTCTGGTGAAAGAAAGCTTGTACTCTTAATCCTTCATTTATTCAACTAACAAAATTTTTGATTGCCTATTATATATCAGTCATAATTATGGGTGAGATGAATACAGTGTAAATGAAATAGGCAGAGTCCATGCTGTCATGGAGCTTAAAAAATTATTCAATTGTTTAAGAAAATAGATGTAATTGAACATGAGTACTAATATCTGCAAGGAACAGCTAGTGAAAATAGGAATATTTAGCTTAAAGAATACTAAACAAAAGAAAAATAATTCTGCCTTCAAATATGCAAGGTACTATTTTGAAGGAAAGGATTAATATTTTTCTGTCCTGCATAATTTCAGAGGATTTAACTAGGATTAGCAGTGAAAAGTTGAGAAGGAAAGAAATTTAAGAATTTGCTGCCAGAAACAAAACTATTTGATATTGAAACAAGCTGCCTCATGAGAATCTTCCTGTGAAAACTATTGAGAGCCTGGAATGGATGATCCTTTATTACGTATTCCACAGAGTTGTTGTTCTCAGGTAGAAGACATAGACAGGGTGGTTTCTGATTTGGATAATCTGAAATGCTATGAATACAAAGATGCATGTGATAAGTCCCCTGCTTATATTATGTTTGCAATCTCACTGGATAGTAAAACAGATGTTACAGATAAAAATAACACAATTCAAATTATGGGTCAAAATATCAAATGAAGGTATTTGCACAGTAGGATGTGATTAATGGATAAATAATGGTACAAATAATATATTTAACAAGAAGTATCCAAATATTTGCTGTCAAACCAAACATGTCTATCTATCTCTATAGATATAGATATATAAATCTCATTTCTTCCATACATTCTATTTTCTCTCTAATTTTCCTATTGTACTTGTCTTGAGTGTCCTTTTCCCACTGTTATATGGTTTCTGATTCCTAATTCCTCCTTCAACGTTGATCTCAAATCCCCACAGAATTCTTTATGAAAATCTCCTGAAAGCTCCAGTCTTCTGTGGTCATTCTTTTTTCTCACGGATTATTTACACTTCAGTTTGATCATCAGGAAAGAAACTGTGTCTGACATCTCTCAGTATGTCTGATCTCTAGAACAACATTAACAAACATGCTCCCAATGAATGGGAGCTAACATTAACAATGACAATAAAGCAAAAAAGAAGCCAGGGACAAAAGACTTCATATCTTCAGTTGGAAGATGATTTTTCAGAGGAAATGGAAGTTTTTCTTCTACTTTCCTCCTTATTCTTTGATACATGTACTGATTTAATAAATATTCTTTGATGACTCATTATGTATCACCTTGGCAGAGACTAGGAACACCTATAAAAATAATGAGGCAAGACATGACCCCTTCACTCAGAAACTTCCATGTTCATTATGGAAATAAAAAAAAAAAGATATATACACAGTTAATTAAAGGAATTACAAATTACTAAGAAAATAATCCAAAGACTAATTTTATGTTGTATGGTCAGGAATAGCCTTTCTATTCCTGAATTGACAGTTAGACTAGAACCTGACAAAATAGACTTGCAAACAGTGATAGGAACAGGAAAGCAGAGGGTACATTTTAGGCAGAGAGATTCTGAATTTGCCATGTGTGAGCAACCTTGTTTGTGAGAACAAGCATGCAATCATGTGAGTGGAGCCTGGTGGGAAGGGGAAAGGGCCAGATGAAATGCACTTGTAGAGATAGACAGCCCAGTCTTTGAGGATTATTAGGAGTTTTGATTTCATTTTAAGAATAAAGGAAGACATTAAAGGATTTTAAGCAATAGTGTGATGTGATATCTGGTTTAGTTTTTTGGCAACACTGATTGCTCTGTGTAAAATAGATTAACAAGAGTGTGCAGTTAAAAGACAGGTGGAAGTAACACAGAAGAAAGCATACCTGCCTGAGCAAGGTTTAAGTAGTACAATTGGAAAGAAGTTGCCGGATCTTCCAAATTGGAAAGAAGTTGCCGGATCTTCCATTTTGCAACCCAATGGGCCCCCTTTAAGCAGCCTTTTGAAATTTAGGAGCATCTGAATTCTACAATGCCAGCCTCAAAAGTCCAGGCTAAAAGGAGTGTTTTGTCTGCCTAAGAAGCACAGCATTTATTTGGATGCTATTTTATGTGTAGTGGCTGAGAAGAGGGCTGCTGAAGAATGAAGTTTATGGATGTCCCAGACCTTGACCAGCCATGCACTGGCGACACCTCAGATGACACTGACCAATACATCAGTTTGCTACCTATACAGCCCACTCCTCTGCAATGTCAAGAAGCTCCAGCTGCTGTGGGTCTATTTTGGCATAATGCCTTCCTTATTAAGAAAAATTTAACCCAGTGCCTTTGTTATTGAAGACTCACAATCTGGCCAAGATGGTGACTCATCTTGCATAGCTAGAGGGCAGATTGGATACCTAAGCATACCCAGATGGATTGAAATGAGTTCCATAGCTTTGGGGAACATTCCTTCTCCTGAACACAATGTTGGCATTTGAGCAGAAACAGTTCTAAAAGGGCAAGAATGTTACTGTCAAGGGGGCTCCTCCTGCAACCAGGACATACTTTGGCCCACCTATAAACAAGGTTCATTCATATTTAAATCATCCTTCCATTTTCTCAAGCCCAGCCTTAGGTCTGATTGTTCATTGGCTATCTTAGAACCATAAATATCAGGGCTGGGTCCACTTTCCTCCTCACCTGTTGCCACCTACACAACTTGCAAAGTAAATGGCACATAGTGTATGTTACTTATACCTGAGTTTTAGCTTACCAAGTCTTCTGATGCTAAGAGGCAGAAAAATGTCCCATACCACCCATGATGAATGCTACTGAGCCAGGCACTTTGTGTTAACCCTTCCTAAAATGTGTACAGATGTTTTCAGAGTGATAAGTCCATTTTATCCATAAAATCTGTGTAGAGGTTTGTTTACTCCATTTTTATCATTTCCCAATACCCTGTACACTGTACCTAGAGATACTGCCTATGTAGCTTTTTATCATAATCATCATCACCACAATGAGTTGATAGAATTGGATTCTTGTCCCCTTTTATCTTTAACATGATGGGCACATTTGCATTCATTGGCTTGCTCTAAAATTGAGCCTTCAGGAGGTAAAATTGTAGCTTACAAATAAAAGGAAGGTTAGTAGAAACTGGACTTTCAAAAAATCCAATTAAGGCAATTCAAAAACTAGCTTTCAGTGGACACGATGAATTATGAGAAAGAGGCTAATATGGCCTTCCATGAAAGGTTTTCTCATTCTTAAAGCCACAAGAAAGGGGTGAGTTCACTCCTGCCTCAGGAGAGCCTGCCTGAACATGCTGCTTGGAGTGGCCATTGCAGCTTCAGTACTGATAAGGATATAAGTTAGAGCTCAGTAGGGAGGGGCACAGACCTGGGTCCCAGCCATCTTTGGGACTTTCTAGTAGCTACTTCACTTTTGGACTCATTTTATGAGAAATAATTTCCTTATTATTGAAGCCAGTATAGTTGGTTTCCTGTTACTAAAGATTTAGCTTTTCTAAATCTCAAGTACTAGGTGGATGGGTAAGGGACGATATCCTGGGTATTCTGGAAGAGTTTGGCCCCCTAAGAAATAGCAGGGCAGCCTCAGAGTTTCATAGTGTAGAGGGATCAAGTCAGCTGAGGTGCTCCTGGTGAAATCTTTGTGTAGCAGATGGTTCTTCGTTTATTGGCTGATTTTGCTAGAGCAGCACAGTGGCTCGGGGTAGTTACTGAAATAATTGAACAGACCAAGTAAAGTTTTAGCAAGAAAATTAAGTTTACTCACAGCCAGCAAAGTAAGTCAGGCCCCATCCTAGTGACTGCTGAGCCTGTGGAAAGCACAGTGTTGGACTTTTTACACAACTTTGAGGAATGTCTGCTGCTTCTTGGAAGTTTTCCAGGATCCTAATTAACTCTGTTCTCAAAACAAACTACCTGTGAGATCTTAATCAGCCTGGTTCCCATAATATCTCAGGTGAGGCCCAAACCAGTCGAAGATAGCCTAACCACATACATTATCCACCCTGTTCATATCTAGCTAACTGCCTAACAATTTCCAGAAGGTCTTGATCCTTCTCAGGTGAGTTCAAGACCTGCTGCCTCCCTCCCAAGGTTCTCTAAGTGCCTTCTGACCTTGAAGTACACTGTATTACAACAGAGTTTTTCAACCTTTTTTATCTCACTGGAGCCTATGGTTAAACTTCCATGGCACATTTAAATTATGTTGATAAGAAAAATTGTAAAAATAAGAATATACTTAATGTACTTTGAACTTTTAAAATAATTTAATTAACGATTTTTAAATATTTTCGTGGCACACCTAAGATTCTCTCACAGCTCATGGGTTGAAAATTTCTGTCCTACAGGCTTTCTCCATTATTGGTGTTTTATGTTCTCTGCTTGCAGAAGTTCTACCTGTTAATAGGAGAAAAATGCAAATGTTTTTGAATATCATTTGTAATTCTCATCTTCATATGTTTAACATTATCTTGATTTATATAGTATAGTTTTTAATATATTTATAATAGTATTTATATGTTTTGATTCATATTTACATTCACCTTTTAAAAAATTCAGTCACCATACTATATATATATTTATAACACATTATTTAAAATTATGAACATCTCTACATACTATTAAATATATTTTGAAAGTTTAAAAAAAAAAGCCCTTAAAAATGAAAGAAACTAGCCCTTCAGTCTGGGATTTCAGTACCTAATAAGTACACTTGGATATGGTAATTTTTCAATCCTGATTAATTATTTATTATTTTTTCTTTCTTTTTCTTATTGTTAAATCATAGCTGTGTACATTAGTGCAATCGCCTGTACCCATTCTAAGATGCACCATAGATGTGGCCCCACCCATTACCTTCCCTCCTCCAAAACCTCCCCCCTCCCTTCCCCTTCCTTGGCCCTATCCCCATAGTCTTGTGCTATAGTTGGGTTATAGTCTTCATGTGAAAGCTATAATTTAGCTTCATAGTAGGGCTGAGTACATTGGATAGTTTTTCTTCCATTCCTGAGATACTTTCTAAGAAGAATATGTTCCAGCTCCATCCATGTAAACATGAAAGAGGTAAAGTCTCCATCTTTCTTTAAGGCTGCATAGTATTCCATGGTATACATGTACCACAATTTGCTAGTCCATTCGTGGGTCGATGGGCACTTGGGCTTCTTCCATGACTTAGCAATTGTGAATTGGGCTGCAATAAACATTCTGGTACAGATGTCTTTGTTATATTGTGACTTTTGGTCTTCTGGGTATAAACCTAGTAAAGGAATTATAGGATTGAATGGCAGGTCTATTTTTAGGTCTCTAAGTATTCTCCAAACATCCTTCCAGAAGGGACGTATTAGTGAGCATTCCGACCTGCAGTGTAGAAGTGTGCCCTTTCCTCCACATCCATGCCAACATTTCTGGTTTTGGGATTTTGTTATGTGGGCTACTCTTAGTGGGGTTAGGTGATATCTCAGAGTAGTTTTGATTTGCATTTCTCTGATGATAAGGATGATGAGCTTTTTTTCATGTGTTTGTAGATCTTGTGTCGGTCTTCTTTAGAGAAGTTTCTCTTCAAGTCCCTTGCCCACCCTGAGATGGGGTCACGTGTTCTTTTCTTGTTAATACGTTTGAGTTCTCTGTGGATTCTGGTTATTAGACCTTTATCGGAGGTATAACCTGCAAATATTTTCTCCCATTCTGAGGGCTGTCTGCTTGCTTTACTTACTATGTTCTTGGCTGTGCAGAAGCTTTTTAGTTTGATCAGGTCCCAGTAGTGTATTTTTGATACTGCTTCAATTGCCTGGGGAGTCCTCCTCATAAAATATTCACCCAGGCCGATTCCTTCAAGAGTTTTCCCTGCACTTTCTTCAAGTATTTTTATAGTTTAATGTCTTAAGTTTGAATCTTTTATCCAGTGAAAGTCTATCTTAGTTAATGGTGAAAGGTGTGGGTCCAGTTTCAATCTTCTACAGGTTGCCAGCCAGTTTACCCAGCACCATTTGTTACATAGGGAATCTTTTCCCCACTGAATGTTTTTAATTGGCTTGTCAAAAATCAAATAACAGTAAGTAGCTGGATCCATCTCTTGGTTCTCTATTCTGTTCCAGACATCTACTTCTCTGCTTTTGTGCCAGTATCATGCTGTTTTGATCACTATGGATTTATAGTACAGTCTCAGGTCTGGTAGCGTGATTTCTCCTGCTTTGTTTTTATTGTTGAGTAATGTTTTGGCTATTCAAGTTTTTTTCTGATTCCATATAAAAAGAAGTATTATTTTTTCAAGATCTTTAAAATATGACAATGGAGCTTTAATAGGAATTGCACTAAAATTATATATTGCTTTGGGCAGTATGGACATGTTGATTCTTCCCAGCCATGAGCATGGTATGTTTTTCCATCTGTTAACATCTTTGGCTATTTCTTTTCTTAGAGTTTTATAGTTCTCTTTGTAGAGATCTTTGACGTCCTTTGTTAGGTATACTCCCAAATATTTCATCTTCTTTGGCACTACTGTGAAAGGAATAGAGTCCTTGACTGTTTGTTCGGCTTGACTATTGTTGGTATATATAAAGGCTACAGATTTATGGGTGTTGATTTTGTAGCCTGAGACATTGCTATATTCATTGATCACTTCTAATAGTTTTGTAGTAGAATCCCTAGTGTTTTCCAGATATACGATCATATCATCTGTGAAGAGTGAAAGTTTGATCTCTTCTGACCCTATGTGGATACCCTTGATTGCCTTTTCTTCCCTAATTTTAATGGCTAAAACTTCCATTACAATGTTAAAGAGCAATGGGGACAGTGGGCAACCTTGCCTGGTTCCTGATCTAAGTGGAAATGTTTCCAATTTAACTCCATTCAATACGATATTGGCTGTGGGTTTGCTGTAGATGGCCTCTATTAGTTTAACAAATGTCCCTTCTATACCAATTTTCTTAAGTGCTCTGATCATGAAGGGATGCTGGATATTATCAAAAGCTTTTTTCTGCATCAATTGAAAGAATCATATGGTCTTTATTTTTAAGTTTGTTTATGTGTTAAATTACATTTATAGATTTACGTATATTGAACCAGCCTTGAGACCCTGGAATAAATCCGACTTGGTCATGGTGTATAATTTTTTTGATGTGTTGTTGGATTCTGTTTGCTAGGATCTTATTGAGTATTTTAGCATCTATATTCATTAGTGATATTGGTCTATAGTTTTCTTTTCTTGTTGGGTCTTTCCCTGGTTTGGGGATCAAGGTGATGTTTGCTTCGTAGGATGTGCTGGGTAATATTCCTTCTTTTTCTATATTTTGGAAAAGGTTTAGTAGTATAGGTACTAGTTCTTCTTTAAATGTTTGGTAGAATTCTGACGTAAAGCCATCTGTTCCTGGGCTTTTCTTTTTAGGGAGATTTTGTATAGTTGATGCTATTTCAGAACTTGATATGGCCTGTTCAACATTTCCACTTCGTTCTGGCTAAGTCTTGGTAGGTGGCGTGCTTCCAGGTATTGGTCGATTTCTTTCAGATTTTCATATTTGTGAGAGTAGAGTTTCTTGTAGTATTCGTTAAGGATTTTTTGAATTTCTGAGGGGTCTGTTGTTATTTCATCATTACCATTTCTGATTGATGAAATTAGAGATTTTACTCTTTTTTTCCTGGTTAGGTTGGCCAAAGGTTTATCTATTTTATTGATCTTTTCAAAAAACCAGCTTTTGGATTTATTGATCTGTTGTATAATTCTTTTGTTTTCAATTTCATTTAATTCTGCTCTGATTTTGGTTATTTCTTTTCTTCTGCTGTGTTTGGGGTTGAAGTGTTCTTCTTTCTCCAGTTGCTTGAGATGTTTCATTAAGTTATTGACTTCCTCTCTTTCCGTTTTCTTGAGGAAGGCTTGCGGTGCTATAAATTTCCCTCTTAGGACTGCCTTTGCAGTATCCCAGAGGTTCTGATAATTCGTGTCTTTGTTGTTGTTTTGTTCCAAAAATATGGTGATTTCCTTGTTAATCTCGTCTATAACCCATGTATCCTTCAGCATAAGGTTGTTTAGCTTCCATGTTTTTGTATGGG
Organism: Nycticebus coucang; assembly: GCF_027406575.1. Lineage (NCBI taxonomy): Eukaryota > Metazoa > Chordata > Mammalia > Primates > Lorisidae > Nycticebus > Nycticebus coucang. The sequence continues at coordinate 28,245,630 of NC_069785.1, read as the reverse complement.
TATGCAGGTTCCTGTTGTTATTTAGTTCAACTTTTATTCCATGATGGTCTGAGAAGATGCAAGGAATAATTTCTATTTTTTTTAATTTGCTGAGGTTAGATTTGTGGCCTAGGATGTGGTCGATTTTGGAGTATGTTCTGTGGGCTGATGAGAAGAATGTGTATTCAGTTTTTTGGGGATGAAATGTTCTGTAGATGTCTGTTAAGTCCAGATGTTGAATTGTTGAGTTTAAATCTAAAATTTCTTTGCTTAGCTTCTTTTTGGAGGATCTATCCAGGACTGCTAAAGGGGTGTTAAAATCTCCAACTACTATGGAACTAGAGGAAATTGAGTTGCTCATGTCTGTTAGAGTTTCTCTTATAAATTGAGGTGCATTGTGGTTGGGTGCATAAATATTAATAATTGAGATCTCATCATATTGAGTATTACCTTTAACAAATAGGAAGTGTCCATCCTTATCCTTAAGTATTTTGGTTGGTTTAAAGCCTATTGCATCAGTGAATAGGATTGCAATGCCTGCTTTTTTCTGCTTTCCATTTGCCTGGAATATAGATGACCATCTCTTCACCTTGAGTCTATATCTGTCTTTTAATGTAAGATGCGATTCTTGGATGCAGCAGATATCTGGCTTGAGTTTTTGTATCCAGTCCACCAACCTATGCCTCTTTAGAGGACAATTTAAACCATTCACATTAATTGAGAGTATTGATAAGCCTTTCGAGAGACTGGTGGACATTTTTAATCCTTTTGCGACTGTGGAAGTTGGAATTTGATCAAAATTTTTTTTGGGGGGGTTTACCTTTGTGGTGGAGAATTACGCTGGTCTTTATGGAGGATAAGTCTAAGAATGTCCTGGAGAGCTGGTTTAGTTGTGGCAAATTTCTTCAACATGTGAATGTCGTTGAAGTATTTAATTTCTCCGTCATAAATGAAGCTCAGTTTAGCTGGGTACAGGATCCTGGGTTGAAAGTTACTTTGTTTTAGGAGATTAAAAGTCGATGACCATCCTCTTCTAGCTTGAAAGGTTTCAGCAGAGAGATCTGCAGTTATTCTGATATTCTTCCCCTTGTAGGTAATGGTTTTCTTTCGTCTGGCAGCTTTCAGAATTTTTTCCTTCATATTAACTTTAGTGAAATTGATTATGATGTGTCTGGGGGATGTCTTATTTGGGTTGAGTGGTGCTGGAGTTCTGAAATTGTCTGCTATCTGAATTTCGGGATTTCTTGGCATGTCTGGAAAGTTCTCCTTCATAATCTCATGGAGAAGAGACTCTGTGCCTTGTGAAGCCACTTTGTCACTTTCGGGGATCCCTATAAGACAAATATTGGTTTTCTTCAAATTATCCGAGAGCTCTCTAAGAGAGTGGTCTGTTTTTGCTCTCCATTTCTCTTCTTTGAGGGTTTGGGAGCATTCGAAAGCTTTGTCTTCAATGTCAAAAATCCTTTCTTCTGCTTGCTTCATTCTGTTACTGAGGGATTCTACTGTGTTTCTCAGATCTTTGAGGGATGCAACTTCTTGTCTCAATGTGTCGAATTCTTTGGTCATTTGGTCTTTGAATCTGTTGAATTCTTGAGATAACTTTTGGAATTCTAATTCGATCTTATTTGCTATCCAGATCCTGAATTCAATTTCTGACATCTCAGCTATTTGTTTGTGCATGGGGTCTTGTGCTGTTTCTGCCCCACTGATCCTTGGGGGAGTTGATCTACTCTGATTATTCATATTGCCAGAGTTTTTCTGTTGATTTCGCCTCATGATTGTTTTTCACCGTTGCCTCTGGCTGTCCTCAGAGTTGGGGAGGTGTCTCTCCAAGATTAGACCCCCACAGGATCACTCTATTGTTGCTGGATCTTTGTAGGGAGTGACCCTGTATAGTTCCTCTGGGGCTGCTCTAGCTAGGGAGTTCTGGTTGTGGAAGCAGCTCCAGTTTGTGACACACCCGGATCCAGCAACAGGGCTGGGGGTGGTGCACACGGTTCTGGGAGTGCCAGGCGCCCAGTGACCTTGGCACAGAGAGCCCAAGGCTCCAGCAGTCTCTGGCCAGGAGAAGAGCTCTGCACAGTGGCAGGGAGGGCTCTAATGGGCACGCAGCTACCAGAGTCCCTGTCCAGATGAATGGGCTAGTGTGGAAGCTGGGAGGACACAGGGTTGCGTGGCTCCCGCAGTTCCTGGGCAGGGAATGTGGAGGACTGGTGGGTGTGGGTCAACAGTTGGGGGTCGCTGCACAGCTCTTATGAAGGTCTGTGGTTTGAGACCACAGCTGTTATGGAGGTGTCTGGTTCAGGAGTTTGTGGTTGCTATGAGCTACATCACAGCACTCTACCCAGGGCAACAGCCCAAGGCTCCAGTGTGCCAAAACCTTCTCACTCTGCCCCTAAGGATTAAGGCTGTAAGGCAGCTCAGCCCCTGCCTTTAGGCTGCTCAGTCAGTAGGTTACTTTGACCCACCCTATCCTTGCTCTGAGACCCTGAGGGCAGAGCTTGCCGGGGCAGTTCTTTCATAATGGCTTCCTGCACCCAGCTCAGTGGCTCAGTCTGGGGCCCCAGACAATGCCCAAAGTTCTCCACACTCCTGGTCAAGCTCTCCCCAAGGCAGTTCAACTGAGTGCCAAGTCCAAGAACACCGAAACAGTTCACAAGTAAGGCCTTTCTGGTTTGCAGTCTCATTGCTACTTGTACTTAAGGTTGCCAGCGTGATTAGGTCGATAGAACACACGCAACCACTTGCCAGTTTTCCACTGTTTTTGTCCTCCTCTTGGGGTCCAGAAGTCCCTTGCTGGCTCCCTGTATCCTCAAAGGGATGATTATAGGCAGATCCCACTGGCCAGAGATGCCTGGAGTCTTGTCTCCCCAGACTTGCTGTTCCCAGTTGCAGGGAAGCTATTACTCAGCCGCCATCTTTAATCTCTCTAATTATTTAATTATTTTGAAATAGAGTCTTAACTCGGGATTATAGGCTCCCACAAACGTATCCAGCTATTTTTCTCACTTTTAGTAGGGATGGGGTCTTGCTCTTGCTCAGGCTAGTCTCAAACTCCTGAGCTCAAGCAATCCATCCTCCTCAGTCTCCGAGAGTACTAGGATTACAGGCATGAGCCACCACACATGGCCTCTATCCTGATTAATGTTTTTAAAAAATATATTTTCAGTTTCATTTCTAGATTTAATCTGGAAAAAGATCAGTGATTCTGAAGGGACTTGCTAGACTGCATTCTCTTCTTTTAGGAAGCTGCAACTTTCCCAGCCAGTGGAGCCACCATCTGAAAGTACTACACACACAGCTCTGTGAACAATAAATATATGGAGCATAGTGTTGGATAGCAGGGCCACAGGCTTTGTGGGTTCCCCAACCTTTGCTGGTTGTCTACTGAGTGAACTGGAGTTTACTATTTATCATCCCTAATTCTCCTTTTCTTCATTTGTAAAATGAAAACAATAATAGCATGTATTTCATCAGTTTGTGGTAAGGATTAGATGGGATAACTAAATTCAGAAAGCAATCAAACATTAGCAATTTTTATTATTAAGGAGTCAGGGGAATTATCCTGAGTTTATAGGCACCTGATTTTCTATGCTTCAGTTTTTTAAAAAAAAAAAAAATAATAAGAGTTAAGGGTTCATTAAGTATTTTCTTCTTTGCTCCAACATGATCAGCCTTCATCTAGAAAGGCTACAAGCTTCAGAGTCTCATCACATGTAAATCCTCACCATTTCTAGAGTACAAAAGACTTTTCATAAATGATTTAATAGTTTTATAATCACTGGTCCACACATGATTTCTTCTGTGGGAATGCGCACCCCTCACTTCTTCACCTACCAGCCAAACGCTTGCTCATCCTTGAATGTCTCCTCCTCTGTGGAGCCTTTCCCCAAATCTCCAAAGAGAAGTTGTTCCACTCCTTGCATTCCCATTCCCACCATTTTTAATCCAATACCCCCAACATAGCACTTTCCAGGGTATATTTGTAACTGATTTGTTTGCGTGTCTGATTCTTCCAATGGAGCATATGCTTTTGGGGGTCCAGGAACATGTCTGTCATCTCTGAACAGCACAGTAAATACTTAATGAAAAAAAGAAAAAAAACAACAACTATACACCGTGCTTTCCCTCAGTGGGGAAAACATGAGCTTTTAGGAGTCCAAAGGGCAGATCAGTTCCCCTGTTTTGTTCTTTATGTGTTTAAGACTAGGGAAAAAAACAAACAAACAAGAAAGAAAAAAAAGCCAATGGAGTCAGAAGGAAGGTTCCATTCAGCACACAACTAATTACAGTCCTCACTCAATTCTCTCTTATAAATGACAACCATCAGATGCCAAGTTGTGGCAGAATGACATCTGCCTCTTTGGCAGACACCCCCGGCAACAGCGTTAATGACTTCGGAGATGGCTGTGGATGTGTAATGCTGTTAAGTTTGTTGTCTGAATTGCATTATCCTCTTCAACATCTTTTTACATTGTCCTCTAACTCACTTCTGATTCTGATTCTGTGAAACCTGGACACATTTATCCAAATTTGCCCAATGCCCTTCATGGCCTTGACATGTCAGTCCTTTAATATATTTTCATCAGCTTCTGTACATTTTTCACAGAGAGTGGTGAACGTACTTCACAGACAGTCTGCGTTCTTATAGGCAACTCAAAGGGGAAGGTTTTTGTTGTCTGGGAAAAAGTTCTTAAGTACTCAACCAAATTACATTTTCTAAGATGACCACATTTGGGGCTCCTTTTGAAATCATGCTACATAAAGAAAAAATGCCTCAGTGACTACATATGCTTTGAATTTGAAACCAATATGCAGTGCTTCATTAACTCCCAGGATGAACTATAAAAAGGCAGGGGTTGCAAGCATAACAGTCTTGCCTCTGACTGAGAAAAATATATACATTTTAATTTTTTTCCTAAGCATTAAAAACAAAGTCTTCATCTGAAATTTCATCCAGTTTTCAGAAATGATGCATTTAACTTCAGACCTGGGTTCTTTTCTCTCTCTTTCTTCTTCCCCCACCCCCCTTTTACCAGGAAGAAATAGGAGGCTAACCTGGAGAAACAGAATAGTATGAGAAAAAAATAAATCCCTAATACTTACTCTTCTGTGCTAGTCATCCTGCTTGTGGAGGAGATCAAAATTAATCAAATAGGATATATATTAAAATGTATAAAGCATTAAGAGAAATGTTAGGACCCAAATAGTAAATCATTATAGCAAGCAATGATACTTATAGCAAGCCTTATAATATAAATAAACCCCTGGAATTGATGAGCTGAATTGTTAATTTCATTTTATGGATGTTTTGACTATGTATTTGCTTAGAAAATAGCTGCAGTGCTCACAATTGGAAAAAAAAATCACATTATTTAGTATTTTGACTTGTTGTGGTAACATTTATGTGTAGAACCAATGCATTTATCATGGTTAATTGGAAATTAATGAAAAAATATTTATATCGCCTTTGTTTTACTTTTTTTTTTATTTAGGCATGCCATTTAAAAATGTATTACACCTATTTAAAATGCTGATGAGAGTCATAGATATAGGATTGTGAAATGTCAAATGTAAAATTAAAAGGGGAAAGATAATTTTTAAAACTATGTACAGTAGGGCTCAATGATACCAGGGTGCCCTGCAACTCTTCACAATTCTAAAGTGGTTTGTGGGAATTAAGAATGCCCATGGTTCAAACATGTGAATTTCAAAGTCATACATTTTATTTGTTTTCAAAGATGAGACAAAACAATAGACGTTGGAATATAATTGTTCAGGAAAAAAATGGTTTTTATTTATTACCTAGTTTTGTGAGGAATGAACAAACTAGGTCATAAGGGTCTTTTATAAAGACTCCTTGTGAGGAACTTTCACAAAGTTTTCAAGTCTTTGACCAAAGTCCCCTGTGCCTTGGTTAAAAAACTTCAGTCCCCATAAATATATTGATGCTTCCATGAAAGGTGCGAACAGATGCTTTATCTCCACATTGTGTGCATAAATGTAAGTTCTGAGATGTAAATTGATCAAACTGTAGAAACAAATCATTTAAGATTTGTGCAGTGATTAATAACATAAGCCAGTAATCAAATCTCCCTGCCACCAGCACATCTGTTACAGAGAATTTCGAGTTTGCCCTATTATGCAAATGTGCAATAAAACAAATACATTACTTAATTTAGCAGCTGGTTCAAAAACATTATTTTAGGTGATTTCTTTATGTTTTGTGTACTTTTGCCATTGATGGTGGTTAATGTGAACTAATTCAATTGTTTATGAGATGAGGGCTTCCACATAATAAACAGCCCCTGGGCAAGCTGGTCTTTAGGAAATTCACTGGGACCCTGGCCTCTAACTGAGGCATGGCTCTTAGCTAGGACGCCATTCACAGGAGATTTTGATGGGTTTAAAATTGAAACTCATTTTATTTCCATGTTCTTGAGGATGGAGGAAAATGTTATCACCAGTGATAAAACTTGCAGAAAGGGGCTTTTATGTTGGTGTTGTTTTAAATGAAATTACTTTTATAATTAAAAAAAAAATCTAGACACAAAAAGGAAATTCTATTAGGAGCATTGGGATTCATGTTCTGATGTTTTTCTGGTGAAAGTTAAGATTTCCTGGCATCAGTTATAACAAATAGGATACCTAGTATATTAAGAAAAAAGTAAGAAACTTGTCTCTCTTGAGCATGAAAATGACATGAAAACCAAGATAGATTGGTCTTTTACTAAGTCCTCAGAGGAGCATCTTTTAGGTAAAGTGAACAGTGACCAAACTTGTCTTTGCTAAATTAATCAGAGATTTGCTAGACCAGTTATAGGAGAAAAAAAGAGAACAATGGGCAAATAGCACAATTGCACAGAAAATTTTTAGCAGCTGAACAGCAGGTGGGAATTGAGCAGTTCTGATTGTTTAGCAATGGAGGTAAGTAAAATGATAGGTGGAAATTAAGAAGTGATATGTTATCATAGGGTTGTAAGTTGGTTGAATCCTGCTGCTATAAATAGGACAGCAGATAGTTGAAAATGAGTATATATACGGTCAGACAATTAAGTTTGCAAACTTATCCTAGAAAATGTGCTACATGCCTCATTGCTGAGTGTCACTATGGTCACCTTCAAAATACTTGCCTTGGGAAGCTATGCACTAATGCCAGTGCTTAGTCCACCCTTCAAAGCAACTTTGGAACTCTTTTTCTGGAAAGACTATCAGAGCTGCTCATACAGCACAGTAAAACACACACACAATGACAATAATGAACACCACTCACCAAGACAGCGCCACACGTCAATACAAACACAGCGGTGAGACACTGATATACTAAGGTTATGAAATCTTACTTGAGTTGTTTGTACAGTGCTGCCAGCATAAGCACACAGTGGCAAGTTCCCAAACTCAATTGTTCCAACTTGGTTTCATGACAGCACTGATGGTCATTCCAGAAAAAGAGTTCCAAAATTGCTTTGAAGGATGAGCCAGAACTAGGTACTGGTGTTAGTGCATATCTTCACAAGGGAAGTACTTTGAAAGTGATCATCATGATATTCAGCAACGAGGAATGTAGCATTTTTTCTAGGATGAGTTTGCAAACTTAATTGTCAGAACTTTGCATACATGACTGGTTCCTGTTCAGGGTCTTTCAGTTATTATGAAATAACTCAAATATTTTCCATTATGGGCCCATGGAGAAATTTCTAAATGACCTTTAATGAGTCATTTATAAATCCACTTTTACCAGTGGCCAAGGACTATACCTTAAAGGTAAGGAATTATATGTATGCTTACCTGCTTAATAATGTAATACTTACAAAAATCAACATAGTCAACATTTATTGAACATTTACATTTGTAAACACTGTGAAACATTCTTACTACAATGGGCTTTTTAAATTTATTTTTTTCATTTCAGATTAATATGAGGCTATAAATGATTAGGTTATATTGTTTGCATTTGTTAGGTAAAGTTTACGTTGTGGGTAAGCTCTTCACCTAGGGCGTGTGCTGTATACCCTTCCATTGTGTGCATTAGATGAGACCTTACCAGTTTACCTCCCTCCTCTCCCCTCACCCACTTGAATTTAATTGTGTTTTTCTCTCATGTGGGCTTGTAGTTATTTATCTATTGGCTTCATATTAGTATTGAAGATATATGCATTGGATACTTGCCTTTTCATTCTTGTGATACTTTACTAAGAAAAAAGTTCTTCAACTCTATCCAGGTTAATACAAAAAATATAAAGTCTCCATCTTTTGTATGGCTGAATAGTATTCCATGGTGTACATATATAGTTTATTAATCCATTCATGGGTTGATGGGCACTTGGGTTGATTCCATGCCTTGGTAATTATGAACTGAGCTGTTATAAACATTGTAGAGCAAATGTCTTTATGGTAAAATGATTTTTTTTCTTTTGGGTAGATAACTAGTAATGGGATTATGGGATCAAATGGAAGGTCTACTTTTAGTTCTTTGAGAATTCCCATACTTCTTTCCAAAGAGGCTATATTAGTTTGCAGTCCTACCAGCGGTGTAAAAATGTTTCCTTCTCTTCATATCTACAGCTTTGGGACTATGTGATATAGGCTACTCTCACTGGGGTTAGGTGAAATCTCAGAGTGGTTTTGATTTACATTTCTCCAATGACTAGAAATGATAAGCATTTTCATGCTTTGCCAGTAAGGGTCATGGGAGTCAAAGTGACTTGCCTAAGGTCACAGGGCAATGGGACTGAAATGAGATCTGATTCCAAAGCTCAGTCTTATAATTGTACTCTTGTTTCTGAGGTAAACTTTGATAGGAGATCCAAGAAAAAGGGTACTTATAGAGTATGTTATTAGCATAATAGAAGTAAGAGAAACTCCAAGTTTCTAAATGAACAGTTCATCTTCTTGCAAAGTAGGCAATACCATAGTGAACTGAGACTTGAGATATTAACATTAAGGGAAAAAAAAGACATAGATTTGGGATAATTGACTGAGTACAGGCCTGAATATAAACTCAACAGAGAGGCAGTATTAATCAGGGTTCTCTAGAGAAACAGAACAATAGGATGTGTGTATATACATAGAAAGAGATTTATTACAAGGAATTGGCTTATGTGATTCTGGAAGCTGGCAAATGGGCCTGTAGGCTAGACATCCTGGAAAACTAATGATGTTACAGATGAGGTCTGAAGGCAATCTGCTGGAGAACTCTTTCTTGCTTGGGGAGTCTGGTCTTTTTGTTCTATAAAAGCTTTCAACTGAATGGATGAGCTCTGTCCATATTATGGAGTGCAATCTGGTTTACTCAAAGTTCATAGACTTAAGTGTTAATCTCATCCTAAACACTCTAAGATGACACTTAATATTAACTATCACACAGACCAAATTTATACTTAGAATGCTAGTAGAATAAGGTATATCAATAAGAAATAATTTTTTGAAATAATATATGATATTTCAGAAAAAAGCAATCATCATAGACAAAGCTAGGACTCTGCCTAACTTTCCTCTATATTGAAGTTTAGTATTGTTTATATTGTGAATTAGACAGAAGGATGAAGAAAGGAAGAGAGGGAAAAAATCTCCATAATTGCCACAATATTTCAAGGCCTGGGAACTCTGCACAGCCTTCTAACCCTCACTGGAAATTTCAAACCATAATTATATGAGTTTTTTCTACCGAATTCTTTAGAAGTTATAGTAAAAGTGGACTGAATTCATTTGGCAAATAGTGGAGCTGACAATAATATTCTTACCTTCTGCAGAAAATATGATGAGGGTAGCAATGGCCAAAGTCTCATTTCCTTATCCTTTTCAATACTTTCTATTGGTGCAATTTTTGGCAAGTTACATAACTCTCTAAGACACAATTACATATCTATAAACTAAAGATAATTCAGACTGTTTTCCTAGGGCTATCAGGAGAAGAGGGTTAAAGGACTTTAGGCATTTGGACTCTGGGCGCAATGTCTGACAGGTGATAATTCAATGAACATGGTTCTTATAATAGCCCCAGGGCAAAGGAAAGGAGTTAGAGTAAAAAGCACAGTAATAGAACCAAACCATCCATACAGTCTACATGTTACACAATGAACTCCTGGTGGGGAGGCCACAGCAATAATGACAGATCACTGAAGGACCAACATGGACCCTAGGCCTTCTATCTATAGAGACCTTATACTACATTGTAGTGAACCTACTCAAATCCCACACTAAAAGGAAACCTGGAATTTAAACAGTTTCAAAAATTTTCTTTTTTTTTTTTAACAGTAATAACAAGCAACATTTATTGAATATTGATTCAGAATCAAATACTAGCCTAAGCACTTTATATGAATTACCTTACTTAATCATTGCAATAGCAATTTAAGTAGATACTATTGCTAGCTTCATTCTTCACATGACAAAATTATTTCTCAATATTTCTAAATAATTTGTTAATATTACCTTTTTTTTTTTATTAAATCATAGCTGTGTACATTGATATGCTCATGGGGCATCATTCACTAGCTTCACAGACCGTTTGACACACTTTCATCACACTGGTTAACACAGCCTTCCTGGCATTCTCTCAGTTACTGTGCCAAGACACTTACATTCCACATTTACCAAGTTTCACATATACCCTTGTAAGATGCACCGCAGGTATAATCTCACCAATCCCCTTCCCTCTATCCACCTCCCCTCTTCCTCCCCTCCCCCTCCCCTCCCTTTCCCCCTATTCTTAGGTTGTAACTGGGTTCTAGCTTTCATATGAAAGCCCTAAATTAGTTTCATAGTAGGGCTGAGTACATTGGGTACTTTTTCTTCCATTCTTGAGATACTTTACTAAGAAGAATATGAATTTTAGCAATTATCCTATGTGCCTGAGAATTCAAAGTGGGGAAATTAAAATTTTTAATGAAATAGAAGTTTTATGAAATTGAAATTTAATAATTGTCGATATTATATGTTGTAGACATTTTAATGAACGTTTTTGAAATTTTCAGTTTTTGTTAAATATTTTGAAGTCACAGTTACAAATATTCTTGAAGTTTCTCGAAAAGTTCACAGAGCCCTGACCTTATTCCTATAGTACATAATGGTTATAACTGTCTTGAGTAAGTTGTAGATCCTGTAAGAATAGTTGAATTTGGGTGGTGCCTGTGGCTCAAAGGAGTAGGGCACCAGCCCTATATGCTGGAAGTGGGTTCAAACCTGACCCCGGCCAAAAACTGCAAAAAAAAAAAAAAAAGGAATAGTCGAATTTATATTAATCCCAAATGGACTACAAAGTAAAGCCAAGAACAGAATGATTTTACTTTGTTAAGGAGAAAAAAACAAGACAAAACAAAACAAAGGACAACAAAAAGTAAGGACCAAAAAACAGCTTCTATATAAATCCAGAAACAAATTTCTATGGTATGAATGAATTCCCTAAAGTTCATGGGTTGGAAACTTGATCTCAACTGTACAGGTGTTACCAGGTGAGCCGTTTAAGAGGCGATTACATCTTGAGGGCTCTGCCCCCAGGAATGGATTAATGCCCTACTGAAGGAGAGGATTATTTATCATGGGAGGGGGCTGATGAAAGAAGACTTCAGCTGCCTTTTCTCTCCCTTGCACATGGTCTCTTGCCAGGCAGCGCCTTCTAGCATGGAATGACACAGCAAGAAAGCCCTCACCACATGGTGTCTGTCCTTCAGCCCAGGACTTTCTAGCCTCCAGAGCTATAATTACCCAGTCTGTGGTATTTTGGAAACACAAAACAGATCAAGACATCAATCTATAGAAGCCTAATCATATAAAAACTACTATCTTGAAAATGAAATATAGTGGAGGGTATGTTTAATTAATAAAACATGGGGCTCTAATAATTGCTATAGATATAAATTATTACCAAGAATAGTCTGACTAATGCAAAAGTCCTTCAGTTTTTATGTGGCTGTCATAAGAAATGAGAAAGTTACTGCAATAAAATACATAGTATTTTTTGCAATTTTAAAACAAAGAAATCTGTTGTATGGCAACAGTATATCCCTGAAGCATCATGATGAACTGTAAAAAGTCCAGACTCTACTGTATGTGTAAGAAAAAAAGCAAGATAGCTGATATTTCATATAGGATTGTATCCTAGTCACGTAGCCAATGGCTTTAAAAGCACCTTTTTATACTGTTTCAGAGGCTGGTATTAGTAAAATTACTTGGTAATTTGGAAGTTATAAATTGTAACCTCCTGTCATTGCTTGGGTCACAGAAGTCTCCTTTTTTTTTTTTTTTTTGCTTTTAAACACTGATGGGTTCAACAAAGTAAACACTGACTTCATGAGTAAGCAGAGAGTCAGAGCACTAGGTTCTAGCAACTTCGAAAATGGAGAGTAAGCACAGCAATTTAATCAGGAGTATAAAAAAGGGTAAGAAGGGCGAACCAGTATCATAGTCAAACAAATAATGGAATGAATACCCTGTTTAACTATGTTAGACAAACTCAAGTCAAAGAAGCTTGTGGGCCACCAGAGACTACAGGAATGGGTACTGGGTTGATCTTGTAATTAAGGGCAAAGGAGTAAGTCAAGAGTACCTCAGACCGAAATGTTTCTCTGTCATACACTATAATTATTATTATTATGATTCTTACAGGCACTTTGCACTGATAATATGGAATACTTCCTCCTTTTGGTAACCAAAGTTAAAGTGTTCCACATATTGGGGAGTTAGATGATGCTCCCTCTATTACAAAGACTGTGGCCATCCCTCTGTCTTGGCAAAGCTAGAGAAGCAGGGATTTTCAAAGAGTGGAATCATAAAAGTTGATTTTCAAAGTATCCTTTTTTTTTGCAGTTTTGGCCCAGGGCTGGGTTTGAATCCGCTACCTCTGGTATATGGGGCCGGCACCCTACTCCTTTGAGCCACAGGTGCTGCCCCATCATTTTAAGGACATCGCATACTAGACTAGACATCTTTATTAACACCATCACATGCACCCACACTCACACACACTTTTGTGTCTGGTAGAAGCACTGACATGGTGGGTTTTTTTTTTTCATTCTGAAATATTATTCATAACATTTGTAGATATTTGCATGGAAGACACGGTTGAATGTAATTTTTCCTAATTCTGTTTGGGGAAGAGTGTGCACTTTCCTAGGCAATAAAACATGATTGAGCAAAGTCAGTTCTAACAGCTCCTTCTGTCATTTTCAAATCTAGTAGAAATAATCATGAAACAAAGTTCTGTCCAATGAGACTGCAGAGATGGTCGGCTGTATAGTTTTCTGGGGGAAACTTTGGCCTATCAAGTAAAAGAAAATAGACACCAAAGCTCTATCATGCTTCTTCAGTTCTACATATTCCTTTCGGGAACCCGGTGTCACAGCTGGAGCTGCTGCTATCATGTATGATCATGAAAGAAGGGTAGAGAGACTTGGATAGACACAGGCCCTGACTCATCGAGCTGCTGACTAATACCAGCCTTACCTAACTTCCAGTCTTTGTATTATGTGGGAAAAATGAACTCCCATTTATTTAAACTATAGCTGGTAAAATTTTGTAACTTGCAGTCAAACCCATTTTTAACAGATAGAGAATGTGTAGTACTACCATTGAGGAAAGCATTAACGCACACGTAAAGTATTTTATTTTCACAACAGTCTCAAGGTGAAGATAGTAGATCATGTCAAATCAGGTTTTGATATAGAGAAGGTGAGATAGAAAAAGTTATTGACTTACTTTGGGTTACCCAGTTAGTATGTGACAGATTTACTTGTAGCTAGTATTTATGTCATTTTTTCCCTTTTTTATTCATTCATTCACTCATTCAACTAACAGACTATTGAAATCTTATTTATATAAGGTGGAAACATCTGTGCATCAGGAATATTAATATTAGTAATTAGCATGTACTCTTAAAGACCTCCTAGTCTTGTGAGTTCACAGGCTTTGAACTCTTAGTTTAGTGGTGTTCCAATTTTATCAGTATGCCTTCGCGTTGATACCTGTAGTGATATGAGCTATTTTTTAAATCAAAATGCAAGAGATTTCAAGGGCATTTGTCTAATCAAAAGATATATCTTTCATCTATTACTAGGACACTAACAGAAACTTCCAGCATAATTTCAAAGCCCGAATTTTCTGAACAGTTCCTTTTTATAAAGGTCAATCTGCTAATTTTTTTTTCACTTCACCTGGATGACTGTTGCATTGAGATAGTTCAGAGTGAGAAAATCATAAGCCTAATGACATACCATTGGGTACAATCCAAGAAATGGGACAAACATGGAGGTGGCTAAATACAGACCAATAACGTGCTACAAAATCTAGAAAGATGTTTGGTTCAAATTTTAATTTTTTTTTTAAATATTGAGGGAGTACAATTTTTTTTGTTGCATGGATCCCTTGTATAATGCTTTAGTGTGCCCATCACCTTAATAGTACTCATTGTGCCCAATAGGTAAGTTTTTATCCCTAATTCCCTTCCCCTTCTTGATTACCAATGTCCTTTACAGCTCTTTGTGCCCAGTGTAGCTATAGGTTAGCTCCCAATAATTATTGAGTACATGTGGTGTTTGCTTTTTCATTCCTGAGATTATTTCACTTACAATAATAGTGTCCAGTTATGTCCAAGTTGCTGCAAAAAAACTCTTTTTGCAGTTTTTCCTCTTAAGGCTGAATCATATTCCTTACAGTGTGTCTGTGTGTGCATTCTTTACTCATGAATTGATAGGCACTTAGATTGACCTTTGCAATTGTGCATTGTGCTGCAGTAAACATTCAAGTGGAGGAGTCTTCTGGTAAAATTACTTCTTTTCCTTTGGGTAGGTAGAAAACCAGTAGTAGGATTGCTAGATCAAATGGTAGGTCTACATTTATTTCTTTGAAGAACCTCCATACTGTTTCCATAGATCTTGTACTTATTTGCAGTCCCACCAACTACACGTGTTCTTTCTCTCTGTATCCACACCAGCATCCACCATTTATAGATTATTTGATAGGTGGGCTTTCTGACAGGGGTTAGGTGATATTTCCTTATGGTTTTAATTTGCATTTCCCTGATGATTAGTGACGGTGTACATTTTCCATACATTTTTTGGCCATTTGTCTATCTTTTGAAAAACTTCTGTTTGTATATTTTGCCTACTTTTTAATGGGGTTATTATTTTCTTGTTGATTTGTTTGAATTCTACGTACATTCTGGATATTAACCCTTGATTGGATGTATAGTTTGTGTATATTTTCTCTTGTGCTGTAGGTTTGTCTATTTACTGTGTTATTTCCTTTGCTGTCCAGAGGCTTTTAATGTAATTAATTCCCATTTATTTATTTTTGTTATTGCTGTATTTGTCTTAAAGGTCTTCATCATACATTTTTTACCTATACCAAAGTCTAGAAGAGTTTTTCCTATATTTTCTTTTAGAATTTTTGTGACTTCATGCTTTATAGTTAAGCCTTTTATCCATCTTGAAACAAATGCTGATTTATAGAGTGTTGAAATATTTTACCAAATGTTGAGGTCCTAAAAAATGACAAGGGCATGCTACTGCAAGGGCCTGTACCACGCAGAAAGAATCCAGAAAATAAATCATTCCAAAAGTTAAAGAACTGATAATGATAGATATTTTCAATCAATCATTTATCCACTGTTCAAGAAATTTAATAAAAGTAGATTCCTGAAAATTGTTTATGTGCTTTGAAATGTGCTGAGTGCTACAGAGAAGAGCAGGACATGAAAGAATCAGAGAACGTCATCTTTGTGGTCAATTAAGTTATAGTTCACTTGGGGATGCAGATGTGGGAAAGAGAAGAAACTAACACACGGGGGGAAAAATAGACAATATTCCAATGGCATGGAATGCATTGCCCATCAATAAAGAGCTAAAAGGTGTTTCAGAAGTGGAAAGGTGTGATGTGAGATTCTAGGAGAATTAGAGTCTTTGACCCCAGATGCAGTTCTACATACTTACAACCTACAGGACAAAAGGCCACCTTCACCTCCATGTTCCAGGAAGAGCTCATTTAAGAAGGCAAAATAAGGAGATATAGATGACTTTTTGCCCTGTTAAATGTTAGATACATTATGTGTTACCATTTTCACTAGAGGTTAGAGTAGTGGGAGAAAGTTTTATGAAAGAAGAGGATATTAGGAAAACAAAGAAAGGATTTTCATAGCCGAAGAACTTAAAGTGATGTTTCTCAAAGAAAAGGGAATCTGAGCAAACATGAAGGACAGACACAGAAGTCCTGAGCTCTAATTTTGGCTCTGTCACTAGCTCATGGAACTCACTTTCCTTATCCAAAAAATAGGGGAAAAAAGTTGTCTCTTCAGTTGGTCTCTCACAGGACGTAAGGGTGAAATTAAATCACAACTAATGAAATTTGCTCTGCAAATGCATGTTCTTTTGGCTACAAAGATCCTGGAATGGCTGAAGTAGAGGCATGATCTGATGTTTCTGTTGCGTGATATATACAGGAAAGCACCTGACATAGTGACAGGTCTGAGAGAAAAGTGCCTTGTGAGATTCAAAAGGTAAAGAGGAAATTTTATTTGAAGTTTAATAAATGTAATGAGATTCTGCAGGAGTTCTACTTTTAAGAGATGTTAAAGTAGTCATCAATTTAAATGAGGAATACCATTTTTCCTTAAAACCTTCTTACATTTTATTTTTAGAGTGATGATTTTTATATTTAGCCAACAGAGCTATGAATGAGTGACCAAATACAACTATCTATGAAGCACCCATCGGGTGCCAGGCATGGAGATTCACTGTTGTACTTAGGGAGCTTTTAGTGTAGCTGCAGACATGGACCTCTGAGGGAGCAGAGGCCTGCCTAGGATGGTGCTTTGCAGACATCAAGCATCTAAGAGGCACCACCTGGTTCACTGCTGGTTCTGGCCTCTCTGGTTTGGAGCGACATAGTGGGACCACGTGTTGTGAGCATGTGCATGTCATCATGCATGCTGGTAAGATGTACTGGAACATGTTTCCCAAGAGGTAACACCTTTCAAATGAAAAACATTGCCACCTGGGTTGGGTCTTCAGAAGGAAGTCTTCACTAGCGAGACTGAATATGAAAGAGGACACACCAGGAGGAAGATGGGATTGGAGAGATCATTGACTGTTTATGTAGATGTGAGTCCCAATAAGCTCTTGCAGCTGCTTCTCAATATCATCTATCTGGGACTGGGGGATTGTAATGCCCTGCCTCAGCCACTGGACAGATATGTGGGCAGTTTTGATTAGATATCTTTTTCCTCCTTGTCACTTTCCATTTTGCCACAATAGCCGGATGCTGTTGTTACTGCGGGGGTGGGGGGCCCTCTCCCCAGCTGTAGTCAGGCACCAGGCAAGCAGGGAGACCATCTTGTTCTTATATTAAATATAAGCCCCAAGGGTGATGTACACGGAACACTGTGTTCTTTAGAGTTGTTTTGAATGAAAAAAATAATGTCTGTGTGTGTTGGTTAGTGATTTTAAGACATTTCATTTCTGAAAACAGAGATAATAACAAGCGACAAAAAGAAAGGTTCCCCAAAAGCAAATATTCTTTTTCTTTTCTCCCTCTCTTTAATAAAATAGAACCCATTCTCTTCCTGGGGGAGCCCTTTCCTGCTCAGCTTGTCATTGAGCCCCCAGGGAAGACTTTCTCCTGGTAATTTCTCAAGCCTAATAGGTCTGTTCCCGGCCCAGTTTGTTTTTCTGGGGGCCGATGTCTTCCTCCCCTTTAGGTATATCCCCCTTCTCATTTGTTGCTCCCAACTCCAGTAGGCTGACAATCAGATTTACCAGGAAAATCTGAGGTTACTGCGAGTGAGCGAGAGAGAGAGAGAGAGAGAGACAGAGCGCGCGAGCGCAAGCTGGCATGGGGAGAGGACGGCCTTTGTGATCTCACAGAAGACCCTTCTATGGGGTAAGGACAGGGTCTCTTTGACTCGCCACTCTGGCTGTCTCTTGGCAATTCCTATCGACCTCTCAGCAACAGTCCCTACCGAGTTTCCAAATAGGACAGTGTTTCAATACTAAATCAGAGTCTGTTTCTCATAAACTCTGGTGTCTAAAAAGATTTTGAAATTGATATTTTACTTTTACAAATTATTTGAGACAAAGCATTTAAATTCTAAAGATACAAGCATCACAAAAGGCTATAGCTGCAAAGTGCCCCTTCCTTGCGCTTTCCAGCCTGCCCCAGATGCCCCTCCTTAGCCGCTGAGGTGTGTAGAAAAGAGCCAGAAATCGCCCATAATCACACTCTGCCTTTCTACTGTACATCCAATACGTGCTGTCATTACTGCGGTTTTGAAGCTTCATGGCAGCATTGCCAGTGAAGATAATAGGGCCTATTATTTTCAATGAGCTCCATCAGGAGGTTTCAATGGGCCTGCTATCACTCGCACAAAGACACATGAGGAAGTAACGCTGCTTTCTTGTCATTGAAATGGCTCTCAGTTTGTGTGAAGCTAAAGAAGACCCCTTTTTTCTTTAGCCCTGTTGGATTTGAAAGGGCCATGGAAGCCAGTCAAGGGAGAAGCAGGCCTGACTCCTTGCCAAGTGCCCTTTGCCCTGGCTGGATGCATAGAGGGGCAGATTTTGTTTTATAGACTCCGTAAGTTCAGCAGAGTAAAACCTGCTTCACCACTGATTTCCTATTTATCAGCAGAAAATAAATATGTTCCCCTAGAAAACATCTTCTTATAAAAACAAGCAAAACAAGATAGAAGCAAAAAACATAAACAAAAACAAAAAACCTGCCAGTAAGGAAATAATTTAGAGGTAGTTAAGTTTAAGGCAAATTAATAGATAACGCACCGTCTTAGCTTTAGAATCTCTTTTCTACCCTATTCCAGACACTCCTATTAGTCCCCAAACTTGAGTTTTCCCTTTGTCTTTAAATCCATAGCAGCTAAAGCCCAATCTCCAAGCTCCTTTGGCCTGTGTATTTATGGTGTCTTCAGACTAACCTTTTTTGAGACCATCGTATGATTGCTAGTCTAACTCTTCTAAATAGCGGGCAATTTCAGGACAGGTAAAACATATTTTTCTGAGGTTTATAAATAGAAGAGTGTAAAAAACAAGATCACTCATAATCACTCATAATAATGGCTCTAGCAGAGTGATATGGATAAAAAATACAACTTCTAAATGCTTCTGTGCACACGGCTAAGGATGTTACCTATTTACTCATTTACTCCTCAGAACAGCCCCTGAGAGAAAGGACTGCTCTTGTCCCCATTCGCAGAGAAGGAGATCCTTGAGGTCTAGAGGGGTGAAAAAACTTACTGAAAGTTACTCAGCCAGCAAGTGCCAGAAGGGGAGTCAAATTCTGATCCCATACGTGGAAGCCTCTTTGGAAAATTCACCTGCGGCAGAACTGTTTGGAATGCTAACCAGGTTACTTGGCTTGCTTATAGTCCTCACTGCCTCTCCACCTTTCTTTTCTTTTCCTTAAGTATCTTCATATACACAGGTAATTTGATTTCGGGTACATTTAAGTTTACCAGGGTAGAAAACAGAAAGAAATAGTCTCCTAATCTCTATCTCTAGTGCTTTCCATTGCCCAAATTGCATTCTGTCATTGCTTTAGATGCCTCCAACAAAAATGGAGGCAGTGCATTTGAGAGAAGGATTGAAGATAAGAATTTTTCAAGAAAACTTGGTGAATTTGAACATTTCATACAGAAAGGAGAGGTGTCTCGGGACAGTACTCCCAGCAGGATTTTTGGTATGTACAAAAGCTTTTAGCTGCCACATTATAAATAGCAGCCCATCTAGTCTTTTCTCCAGCGAGGTCCATCTAAAGCCTCCAGCCAAGCTTCCACTAGGCCATCTCCCCTTTAGCCCCAAGGTACCACTGACCTTCTTCAGCAGCGCCCCCGTCCCTGAGGAAGTCCCAGTGGGTATGGTGCCCTCTCTGCCTGCAGACCTAGCTTGACCCTGTCCAGTTTATCTCTTCCCTGCAATATTCCAGAACACCTGCAATCCCATGAGAAGTGATAGAGAGATGGGTGATGCTAAATAGAACCAGCTTAAGTTCCCCTGAGCTGGGACAGTGGTTGCAGACAGTCCTATTGTACCAGCTTCATCTTCTGCTGTATTTGAAATAAGTACAATTGGGTTTTGGCTGTCAGCAGGAAATAATGCTAGACAGCTAGTTTCTCTACTTCAGTTGTCTCCCTAATATAAAATACTACAAGGCAAATTGATTTAAAAAAATAGTATTGTCAATGGAGAATGGTTGGAAATGTTTAGAATGTGGGACAGCGAAAGATCAGTGTTTTCACAATGACACTTGACTTCTGATTTACGTGCGGGGTGCTGGAGGGCACAGATAGGAAAGAGTTTTTTTTTTTTTTTTTTTTGGCCGGGGCTGGGTTTGAACCCACCACCTCCGGCATATGGGACCGGCGCCCTACTCCTTGAACCACGGCGCCGCCCGGAAAGAGTTTTTTATTGATCACTGTGTTCAATATGCACAGGTAAACATGGATAAGGTTATGATACTTAGGTTTGTTATCTCATTGCCAAAAAGGTTGGAGATGACAGTGTCTCAAAGAGCCTACCAAAAGCAACTTCCTCAATGTATAAATATGCCCCAAATTACTTTCTGCCTTTAACTAGCCTTTTCCTCGCTGCTATTCTAGTCAGCTTTGCATTCAGAGATTCTCATCTATTTCTAAGAGACCAATAGGCCCCACATTTTTAAGGTCTTATGTTTGGGAGAAAACATATTCCAGTCCCTAAACTCCTGTCTTATGCAACAGACTATTTCTTTTCTTTTCTTTTTTTTTTTTTTGTAGAGACAGAGTTTCACTTTATGGCCCTCGGTAGAGTGCCATGGCATCACACAGCTCACAGCAACCTCCAACTCCTGGGCTTAAGCGATTCTCTTGCCTCAGCCTCCCGAGTAGCTGGGACTACAGGCGCCCGCCACAACACCCGGATATTTTTTTTGTTGTTGCAGTTCGGCCGGGGCCGGGTTTGAACCCGCCACCCTTAGTATATGGGGCTGGCGCCTTACCGACTGAGCCACAGGTGCCTCCCTGCAACAGACTATTTCTAATATTCAGTTTTTGAGTAAGTACAAAAGTGCATATCAACTTTATAGGCTGTAAGCCACTAGTTTGTTCATAAGCCAGTGAATGTCATGGACTGCTGTAATTCATGGTTTAATCATCTGTCATACTACTGCACTCTAAGTGTCTTAAGGAAAGACCATGTCTTATTAATTTTAGTAAGCATACTTTAAATACAGTACCTGGAATGTGGTGTGCATTTAATAAATGCTTCCTGATGGATGATCGCATATTCTTATTCAGCTGAGGGTAAGCTAGAGCACAGAGGAAACAAGTGTGAGGGGCTGGGGTGGGTGCATTCGTTTGTTTTAGTGTTAGGAGAAAATGATACTTTCTGGCAGAATTGGAGTTATATTAAAAACATGACTGTTTAATTCTCATAATGACCCCATGAGATATTGTTATTATTATTGTTCCTTTCTATTTTACAGATGAGGAAAATAAGGCACTGAGAGATGACATGCCTAGGGCCACATTATACGTTTATCAATACAAATACTTAGATTTCTTTTGTCACCAAAATTGTCATTATGCCATACTGTATTTGTATAGATGATTTAGGTTTATGAGAAATGATAGGTAAATTTGTTGATGATCTGTGATTGAAATGCAGCTTCGATGTATTTGTTTTAGACAGAGTCTCCATTTTTCAATAAATTTCTCTTCTATAAAATAGTTTGGCTATGGGTAAACTGAGAAGGATTCTACATTTAGGTATCTTAGAATTTACATTTAAGATACTTATGTGCCATGATTTATTCCATAGAAGTCCACATTAATCATTTACTTAGATATAGTTATTATTAATTACGCTCACTTATTAACAATATAAGCTATTTTAAATACAATTAAAATATAAGCTGTTTTAAAATACACCTCTCACCTAATTCAGCATGGTAAAATATCAGATTATATGGACAAATGAAAATCTTGAAAACTGTATACTAAAAGATGGCATGAAAACAGATAAAGCAAAAAAGATCTGAAGACATGAGAATTGACCACCAGTTCAAAGATGCCAAGATTATGATAAGACTTTTAAAAAGATAAATGCCATTTTATAATCAATGACAGATATACCATTATGGTTGGAGTGATGAGCCTATATTTGAAGTGTGGATTTCAAATTAGGCACCTGATTTTCAAGGAGAAAAATGAGAGATTTAGTAATAAAACATAGGTTAAGGAAGACAAGGACATTTGTAAACTGAAACAATTGAAGGGTGGGAGATATTTGGTTTGAAAAGCAGAAGATTTAGAAAACTCAAAACAGTGTCCTCAAATATTTGAAAGAGTTCCTATGGTGAGAAATAAATATTTTCGCTCCAGACTTTGGCCTTTCTGTTTCGGAAGTGTAGCTTCAACTCTCTGTTCCCACTGCCTCTGACCTAAAATGCCTCCTTAGTGCAATAATTTTCTAATTAGAGTCTCTGCATCTCATCTCATATTTCTCCCACATAAACCCTTCAGAACACACCAGAATTATCTTTCGAGAACACAAATCTTACTGTGACAATTCCTGGCTTTAAAAACTCCCAGCAGCTCCTCAGCGCACACAGAGTAAGCACAAACCCCTCAGCCTTACAAGGTTTCTGACTAAAATGCACGTTTATACCCTGCTATTCCTCTCCTAGCACAATCTCCCACATCCCTTTCCTAAATCCTATGCTTTAGTTTGTTAAGACTAATTAAAAGATTTAGTACTTTTACCCCTGTGTTCCTTTAAGCTAGTCTTTCTGCAATTCTCCATCTTGTATCCCACGCTCAACTGATGAAATTCTAAGCATCCTTTAGAACCAGCTAAATATGTCATCTCTTCTTGAAGACTACCCTACCCCCACAGTCAGGATTCAGACCCTCCTCACCACTACCCTTGCACTTTGCACATAATTACCAGATTACAGTTAGAAGTCCACATGCAGTCTTTCTTTTCACTTGGTCAAAATTTAACTTCTCAAATAATTGTCTTCATAACCTGTGACAAGGTCTGGGTCAAGAAAAAGACTCACTGATGAGTCAATTAATGAAGATGGCACATTCAAAAAATCAATACATGTGGGTAGATATTAATTCAATTCAACAGCTACATCAGTGGTGATGATATTTATAGCAATAACTGCCATTTATAAACAACCACAAGGTATCAAGCAATGTCTTAGGGACTATGGACTATGCATATGCTGTCTCGATCCACACAGCTCTAGGCATTGTATTGTTTACAGATAACAAATCTGAGGGTCAGAGAGACAAAGTGGCTTATCTGATATCACACAATTAATAAATCATGGAACTAGGATTTAAAATAAGTTGCTCTGACCCTAAATTCCATGCCCCAAGCCATATACCAAACTGCCTCTTCAAACCCCCTAAGAATAATAACTATCCAGTTGATTCTATGGCTTCTTCAATAGACTTGTTTCTGACTGTTGAAAGTGAGTATTTCTCAGAGATACCTCAGAATGATTACTCTTTAGAAGACTGGACTTTACATAGACATGGCACTGAGGTAGGTGTGAATTACAAGGGGCATTCATCAACCAGCACCTTGCATAATCTCCATCAGTACCCTCTGTATGCTCTCAATATTTGCATTATTTAAATAAACTACTGTACAGGCACACTTTAGAAACACTGTGGATTCGGTTCCATTTTATTGCAATAATGCTAATATTGCAATAAAGTGAGTCACACAAATTTTTGGTTTCTCAATGCATAAGCTCTGCTTATGCTATACACTGGTCTATAAAGCGTGTGATAGCATAACCCCTAAAAACATACCTATCATAATTTAAAAATACTTTACTGCTAAAACATGCTAATTAATCATCTGAACCTTCAGTCCCTTGTAATTTTGCTAGTGGAGGGTCTTGCCTCCATGTTCATGGCTGTTAACTGAGCACAGTGGTAGTTACTGAAGGCTGAAATGACTGTGGAAATTTCATGAAACAAGAGAACAGTAAAGTTTGTCACGTCAATTGAGCCTTCCTTTCATAAAAGGTCTTCCCGTAGCATGCAATATCTGATAATATTTCACCCAGGGGAGAAGTCTTTCAAAATTACAGTCAATGCTCTGAAATCTGCTACTGATTTATCAACTAAATTTATG
Organism: Nycticebus coucang; assembly: GCF_027406575.1. NCBI lineage: Eukaryota > Metazoa > Chordata > Mammalia > Primates > Lorisidae > Nycticebus > Nycticebus coucang. The sequence goes on along the minus strand of NC_069785.1, from coordinate 28,221,514 downwards.
TTATATTCCAAATCTCTTGCTGTTGTTTCAATGATGTTCTCAGTATCTTCACTAGGAGTAGATTGAATCTCAGGAAATCACTTTTTTTGTTCACTCATAAGAGGCAACTCCTCATCTGTTGCTGTTTGATCGTGAGATTAGAGCAATTCAATCACATCTTCAGGCTTCATTTTCAATTCTACTTCTTTTGCTATTTCCAATACGTCTTTAGTTACTTCCTCTACTGAACTATTAAACCCGAGAGTCATCCATGAGGGTTAGAATTAACTTCTTCCAAATTCCTATTAAAATTTATATGTTGACCTCCTGTCATGAATTACTAATGTTTTTAATGACATCTAAAATGGGAAATTGTTTCCTGAAGATTATGATTGAATTTGTCCAGATTTGTCAGTATAATCGCTGTTTATGATAGCTATAGTTTTATGAAATACATTTCTTAAAAATAAAGCTTGAAAGTCAAAATTACCCCTTGATGCATGGGCTTCAGAATGGATAGTGTACTAGTAGGTATAAAAGCATCTCCATCAGAGCTCTTGGGTGACCAGGTACATTGTTGATAAGAAGTAGCATTTTGAAAGACAACTTTTTTCTTTCTGAGCTACAGCTAAATGATGAGCTTTAAATATTCAGTAAGCGATGTTACAAGCAGATGTATTATCATCCAGGCTGTGTTATTCCATTGGTAGAACTCAGGCAGAGTAGATTTACATAGTGTTTAAGGGCCAAGGGTTTTCAGAATTGTAAATGAATGTTGGCTTCGATTTGAATTCACCAGCTGCATTAGCTCCTAACAAGAGAGACTAGACTGCCTGTCCTTTGAAGATTTGAAGTCAGGCACTGACTTCTCCTCTCTAGCTATGAAGGTCCTAAATGTTCTCCTTCCAATATAAGGTGTTTTTTCTACATTGAAAATTTGTTGTTTAAGGTAACCACTTCCATCATTTATTCTGGATAATTTGCTGCAGCTTCTAGATCAGCATTTGCTTCTTCACCTTGTATTTTCGTGTTACAGAGATGGTTTATTTCATGAAAGCTCATGAACCAACCTCTGCCAGTTTCCAACTTTTCTTCTGCAGCTTCCTCACCTTTCTCAGCCTTCACAGAACTGGAAGAGAGTTAAGGCCTCCTTGTGCATTAGGACTCCAAGAGAATATTATCGCTGGTTTGATCTTTTATCCAGACCACTAAAACTTTCTCCGTATTAACCATAAGGTTTTTTCACTTTCTTATCACTCATGTGTTCACTGAAGTAGCACCTTTAATTTCTCTCAAGAACTTTTCTTTTGCATTCACAATTTGGCTGTTTGGAGTGAAAGGCCTTGTTTTCAGCCCATCTTGGCTTTTGACATACCTTCCTCAGTAAGCTTAATTATTTTTTGTTTTTGGTTTAAACTGAGAGATGTGCAAATCTTCCTTTCTCTTGAGCTCTTAGAGGCCATTGAAGAGTTATTAACTGGCCTAATGTCAATACCGTTGTGTCTCAGGGAATAGGAAGGCCCAAGATGGGGTGGTGGGTGAAGAGATGGGGGAGGAGAGAGTTAGTCTGCGGAGCAATAGGAACAATATTGAACAGTAAGTTTGCCATCTTATATGATTGTGGTTTGTGGCACCTCACAACAATGACAGTAATAGCGTTACAGATCACTGATTTACAGATCACCATAACAGATACAATAACAGTTTAAACAAATTGTAGCATTGCAAAAATTACCAAAATGTGACACAGAGACATGAGGGGAGCAAATGCTGTTGGAAAAATGGCAGCACTAATCAAGTTGCTCAGTGCACTGTTGTCATGAACTTTAAATTATAAAAAAATATGCAATATCTGGGAAGCACAATGAAAGAAAGTGCAAGAAAATGAAGTATGATGCCTGTGCTTCTTAATGAACTTCCTCTTCATTGGTTGTCTCATCAGAATTGCACCCCATACCCTCATGTAGAGAAGTTTGGGAACTGCCACTGACTGCTCAGGCCTTACAGATACCTTCACATGTAGCAATCATTGAAAAAACAGACTGGATAGGAAGAGCCCAGAGATGTGGAGTGTATGAATTTTTAGGTCCTCTGCTTTATGTTAATTATGTACTTCTATATCACTTTTCTCTCACCGTCCACAGAGAGCTTTCTACCAAGGACTTATTCAAGTTATTAGAGCCATAGGCTTTCGCTTGCATTCTTGGCTATTTAAAAGCATAAGAAACATTCTGAAGTTGTTTACTGAAATATTGCCAACCATTTGTTTCTCTCCCCACCATGGGATATACGCAAGGAGAAGTGTAATGCATTTATCTTCTCTCTCCAATCTTCTCTGGCCATCTGTGGTGTATCCAAGAGGACCAGGGAAGACTGCATCTATAATGACTGCGCTTTAATATTCTGGATGCTACTATAGATACCAATAGATCTGGGGAAGAACTGAAGCCTAGGGAAATATATGGGTAAATTCAGCTCGGTTACCTTCCTTCAGATGACTTGCCTGAAGTAGAACATCGTAAAGTTTGCAGGTTTATACGTGACATCTTTTAAAATAGCTCTAAATGTGCGGCCAGCTCTGTTGAAAAAAAAAAACGTCAAAGGTGACTCAGCCTAGCTGAAGCAAGAAAAGTTTAATTCAGAACATAATTTGCTTTCCTTTATTTGCACACTGCAGTTCTGGGGGAATAAAAGCCATTATGGAATCAAAGGACAATTTGCTTTGTTGTTGTTGTTGTTCTGCACTGAATTTTTAAAGGCTTTTTTAAAAGAACATAAACAGATGAATGATACCAGATTCAGTGCGGCTTAAAACTAAGTACCTTGAGCTCTTTTCCATGATAAACAGAAACCAGTCTTGGCTCTCTGCCCCCAAGCACAGTGCTGCATGTACTCAGTGAGACAGATCCTCTTCCTCGTCTGGGGGAAGGAAGCCCAGTCAGATATGGGCAATGATTCTCAGAGAAGTGGAAACTTAAAAAAGTTTTCAATTATAAATGTTCTGATACTCTGCCCTCTTCTCCTCCTAAAGCTAGTTCTCTCACTGCCTTTTAGTTATCTCTGTCTCTCTGGACTTACAGGGACAATTTTGAGCCTGTCAGAGAAGTTTCTGAGCTCTTCTATGTATCTTGTGAGGTAGGGGGAATATAATTGGGATGGGGAGGTCAGGCAACCCTATATCTACACTGAAAAGAAAATAAAAGAGAAGATTTAATAGAAAGAGGGAGCCAGCAAAGATGCAAAGCCATATGAAATGTGCCTTTGTGAGATTTCCTGCTGGAAGTAGATTATGAAGCATGGACCCAGAGGTTTTCGGGGGCAGTGGCTGACTATGAGGATATTGATATGAATTATGCATTAAATCCCTTGGACCTTCTTCAAGAAATGTCAGCAGAAGGTGGGATTGCTTTTAATTACTTTTTGATTGTTGAACTATTTCTCTGGTTGTGACACTGCCCAGAGAATAGACAATGTCAGGTCCCAGTTTATAACAGAAATTAAAGAAGAAATTAAGTCTAAAGGCAAGAGAGAGATAGTGGGTCTTTCTAACCCTTCTTGAATCAGGATATCCCAGATGCATGTGTCCCTAAGGACCCTGTGAAGTCCCCAGGGAGAATGATGACCTGGAGTATGGTGAGGGTCTTCAGATAATTCTCTGTGCAAATATTTATCTCCATAATTCCATCAGGACTCCACTGCTGACCACTGGATAGCAGGATTTATCGCTACCATTAAGATACACTCTGCTGTAGTCCAAGAGAAAAGACAAGAACAATTAATTCTGTGTCTACCAGGGGCCCAGTCCTGGGGCGAAGGAAAAAATGGCATATGGTTCTTAACAGCTGTAAGCACCCAGGAAGCTTACAGTCTTGCCAGGGAGTCATGACTAGGCACAACTGGGGACTAGAATGAGCCTGAGAACAAGGAAAGGCACATTCACTGGACATTTTAGAAAGGGCTTCTTGAATGGCACCTAATTCGAGTTACAAAGACGGTCTAAGAGCAGAGGTTGCAAGTCCTTGGGGCTCACTCATTGCTGTGGGTTGCAGGTGCAGACCTGTTGGAAGTGGAGATTAACCTCCCTGTTCCTGGTCAGGGTCCCACATTTTCACTCTGCACTGGGAACTGAAAATTATGTAGTTGACTCTAAAGATGAGTAATATTCATATAAGGAAAATGGAAAAAGGGAGAGTTGCAGGCAGGAAAAATGCATGAGACTAGCATGTTCTGAAGAGAAGTCACTTCTCTCCTCTGCGTTTATGAAGATTCGTAAGTATTCTCTCAGCTCAAGACAAGAAAGATTGGAAAATATAATTGTTTCCTGTGTAATTACACTATTGATTAACTCCAGAACTGACTTGTGATTATTTTCATTCTTGTATCATTCTACCAGAGACACTGGAAAGTGATAATACTCAATTATCCATCAAACCGTTTTGCCAGAGGTAGGCTGTGACAGTTCTGGCCAATGACCTATATAACCTAGAATATCTGAGATTATTATTAGAATTATTAGAATGCCTGAGGTTTGTGTTGCCTCCAAAATCAAAAGGCAAAAATCTCACTAGTAAGGCCTAGTCTTCACCCTTCTTCCTCTGAGGAATGCTAACATCAGGTGGAAATTCTATTCATTACTCTTGAAACAGGAAACATAGGGGTTAAGGAGTATGTGATAAGTAGGAATGAACTGAGAGATGCAAATGTCTTTGGTTCCTAAAGGTGGCCTCTTGGAGTCACCATGGCAGTCTTAATTTTCCTACCCTTTAACTTCCTGCTTTATGAGATGCATAATGCTTTAAGTCATAATAATTGTCTATTATTTGCAACCAAATGAATTTATAACTAGCAACTCAATAGAAATGCCATTTATCCCCTTTCTCATAGAAATGAATCATCTTCCTACAGTGGCAAGTCTAATTCTTTCAGTTCTCATTACTCCTTCTACACCCCCTAATGACTCCCTAAATTTAGAGCAAAGCTTCCATTTTTCTTGGGTGATACATGATACCCAAAGTCTCATACTAATTGCCAGATGCTTCAAAAGGTATTCTCCACAGTCTTTGAAATTACTAAAGCATTTTTAGCCCCAGACTAACACTACACCACATTCAAAGTCTAGCTTGTGGTCTAGGTGAATAGCAAAAGACTTATCCAGTATTTTGTATTTCCACAGTAAAAATAAGGGGATAGATCTTGGAGTAGAATGTGTCCATTTATGACTGAGTTCATGTGATTTAAGACAGCTATTTACAAATAACAAAATTACTTAAACTACTTCTCTAAATCAATGCAAGTAAAAATCAACTTATTTTCTAAAGTTGCTTCTATTTATAGCTATGCTATATTCTAGCATTTGACCATATCAAATAAACTGTCTATACCTCAATGCTACTCTTTTAATCTGATTTTTTAAATGCATTACTATATTATGAAATGTGATATTTGTTCATGATTTTGTGGGGGCCCAAGTGATCTGTGTCAGTTCAGATGCATTCAACTCTGTTGGGATGGAAATTACCATGTCTTGAGTCAATATTTATGAATATGCTTTGTTTATTTATCAAAAATTTTGTAGGTTGGAAATTGCAAGATTTGTTTTTCAGTTCAGTGATGTAATAGGACACTGATTCTTTCTGTTTCCGTTTCTTTAATTGCTTATTCTCCATGTGTTGTTTCATGTTTGTCTCCTCATGGTAGCGTGAGTGAGGGCTGCCACAGCTCCAGGCATGTTATCACTGGTCAGTAGTACACAAGCAGAGAAGGACTTAAAGTTACATTCTTCTACACAATTCTCCATTTAATTAGATGGAATTAATTCCTAGATGCCCTCTAAAACTTCCTCTTTAGGAAATCATACAAGAATAATATCTGCAAAGAATAAGAGAAAAAAAAAGTATTGTTATTGGCTTAGACTCACCATGATACACCCCTTGGGTTAGCTATATTGCTATACAGATTCTTTTATAATGCACCCCTCATTTTTCTGCCAATTGTAATGTTCTTCATTATTCTTTATTATGTTTTTGTATCCTTACTAGAAGTTCAATATCATCAATAAGTTAATTGTTATCCATGTGTTAGCCTATAATTGTTTTTAAGTGAAGGATAGCCTTCACCTTAACCTTAGCAACTCTGAAAGACTTTAGATGGTACAGAAATGCAAAACCATAGGATAAACAGTATACTTTCATTCATATGTTCATTCAATAAAGTTTTACTTAGTAGCTACAGTATGCAGCTAGATACTTAATATTCTAATGTTCTAATGTTCTAGATACTTAATATTTATCAGGGTAAAGAGCCCTGCCCCTGAGGTACCCTCTCTATATTTCTGAGCTCGGGCTTGGCCATATTATTTGTTTTATTATTTGTTTTAGTTAATGACATGTCAGTGGAGGTAATGGATGCTACTTCCAAGCAGAAGCATCTGTTCTTTCCTCTCCATCAGGAGGAAGGCAATTCAACAAGGACTACTTAGAATTAAGAAGACACTGAAGCAGAGCTGTAGTCAATCTGTAGAAATAAAATGTGGTAGCATTTATAATTGATTGAGGTCACTTAAGACTGAGCATGGCAGACTAACGGGGTTAGCATTGTGAACAATACATAAGGTAGAGAGACACTACATATTGTGGGGAAAGGAAAACACTAATGCAGAATGTGGAGACCAGTAGGTAGCAGGGTGGGGGATGTTCAGGTAGCCACGTTAAGTAGGACAAGGCAGAGCAGACTTCACTGAGGAGAGGAGAGTTGAACTTCCATTCTAGAAAAATGCAATGGGATTTTGCTAAGAGGATATCTGAGGAAGGAGTATTCCAGATTAAAGAGCCAGCTGGAGCAAAGGCTCTTAGATGAGAAGACGCTCAGAATGTTTGGGGAATATGACAAAGCAAGTGAGAAAGGGGAGGGTGGTAGGAAATGCGTCAGAGGGGTAACCTCAGATTGACGGGGCTTTAGAGTTCATGGAAAGGCCTTTCCCTCTGAGCTGGGTGGGAACCACCGCAAGGTTTTCCAGCAGAGGAATGAAGGGTGCTAACCTGAAATGTGAAATCATCAGTGTTGTGTTGAATAGACTGTTAGCGGCAAAGGTGTCATGGGGAGACCAGCTCAGAGTCGATGGCAAGAATTCAAGCCCTAGATGACGGTCACTGGAACCAGGCAGGCAGCTGAGGAGCTTATAAGATAACGATAAGATTCTGGTTTTATTTTAAAGGTAGAGAAAACAGTGTGTGCTGATGAATTGAGGGTGGGTGAAGAAGAGGCAAGGACTGTGTCCCTGGGATAAAATGAAACGTGCTCCCTAACAAACAGCAATATCTCATTCGGTGGGAGCAGGAGAGGCACTCAGCACTGTCCGCCCTGCTGCCAGCTTGGTGTTCCAGTCCGTGCTGCCCCCTGAGCCTGTGACATACAAAATGTTCCCAGATCACCAGGGGAAAGTGTCCCCAGTCACGAGGATTTGTGAAATAGAAATGGAAATTAGGAATTATCTAGGCTTGCTAGATAAGAATCCAGGCATTCTTGCTACAGTGGTTTTATTATGAATTGCATTCTTTTATATTGTGCAGCGTAAATCTAAAACAATTTGTTTTATTATTTTGTGAAACTTTTGTGCTAGTTTATGATAAGCTCTTTTGGTTTCAGTAAACTAAAAATACACCAAATTCATATTTATTAATACATAAATACCGAAATCAAGAAAGTTGATGATAAATGTGGAACTTACACAAACTCTTGTGACATTTACCATCCTCCATGGGGATCATAATAATACCATAGGCCACGTGAAAACCAGAAGACAATTATATAATAAGGAGGCATCAGTGTCCACATCGAGTTTAGCTGTTATTCAAAAAAAAAAAAATTGTTACCAGAAAATGATTGAGTATGCTCAGCTGCCAAATGTGGGTTTATATATCACTGAACGAAGAATAACTTTTCCTTTAGATCAACGTTCATTATTTTAAATTACTTTTGCTCAGCTTCCATTTCAAGGTTTCTTGTGGTCTGATAGTTGTGGAACTTTATGAATAATTACGTGATGCTGTTGTTATATGAGCATCATCAAATTCTTCAGATAGAAAATCAGTTAACTCAGTAATGGTTAGATTATTTTGTTCAAAGTGACGCTCTTTAATTTTCATACTTTTGAAGGCAAAATTATTCAAATGTCATTATTCCGAATGCCATTTGGTAAAGCACAACAATAAAGATCAAATTACTTGATTTATAGTGAAAAATCTGAATGCAAATTTGGGGGAATACAGCATCATAATATTAAGAATAACTTCCTTATTCATTATGATCCTTGTGAAAGGCCAGATGTAGTGGCTCTGGCCTGTAATTCTAGCACTTTGGGAGGCCAAAGCAGGAGAATGGCTTGAGGCCAGGAGTTTGAGATTAGCCTGAGCAACACAGTGAGATCCTTTCTCTACAAAAAATAATTTAAAAATAAAATTAGCAGGACATGGTGGCACTCCTCTAGTCCCAGCTATCCAGGAAGCTGAGGCAGGATGTTTGCTGGAGCTCAGAAGTTTGAAGTTGCAGTGAGCTATGCCAGCCTGGGCATCACAGTGAAACCCTTTTTCAAAAAACCAACCCGCCCCCCCCCCCCCAAACCAGGAAACAAACAAACAAACAAAACAATCTTATGAAGTAGACATATATCTAGAATTGATTCAGGCATACATATCATAGCTTACTCTAAATATCAAAATGGAAGTTGGCAAACTTCACAAATAATTTTTTATTTATACACAGAAAAATGACCTACAAAGCTGATGTTTAATTTTTAAAAAACAATAAAAAGACTTCAGCAAGGCATGGATGCCATCTTTGTTCCTGTGAAATGCTACCAAGTGGTTTAAAATGGTAATGAACTATTTAGAAGTGAATGTAAGAATTTGGGTTGCTATTTGTTCTAATTTGGGAATCTTGAATTGAAGCATTCAAGAATCATAGAGCCAAACCAAACTAAAACAAAACAACAATAACAAAAAGAAAACACTCCAGCTTCTAAAGATTGTAATGAATTGCAGCTAATTATTTAAAGTCTAAAAACAAAAAAAAAAGTTATTCAAATTTATTTGTATGAAGGCAATAAACAATAAAACAAAATAAGAAATGATAGGTCACATAATATTCAAGATTTCATTTTGAAATTTGACAACTTCTACTCTAATATTCCCAACTTAGAAAAAAGTTTTCCATGGAGCTCCTATTTCTAATTCAATATCTGCATATTCTATACTAGTGGAATGAAAGTGGAAAGTTTTGTGATTTTTCAACAACATCTAAATTTGATAAAACATTCAAAAGAACCATATGTAAATTATCTGACACTATTTTCTTGTAAAATATTAATTAAAGAAAGGTTCTCTTGATGGAGGCAAACAAAGAACTTATGGCAGATTGGGGATGCATCCTTCAATGAAAAAAATGGAATTAAGCTATACTACAAATTAAATTTATCCTGAGATTTGGAGTTAGGGTTTTGGTTCAGTGAGAGGGGCAGAAGCTAGCTTCACTGCCTCGAGAAATAAGCAGGGAGGGAAGAATAGCTACAGAGGTGGTGGGTACTTTGAAAGTCTATAACCATAAAGCAAGTTGTGATGAGGACGGGGGTGTCCAGAGAAGAACGTAATATCATAAAGTTATTTTAAAGTTAGGTAACACTTGAGCATGCTTAGTACGGATGGAAAGGATGCCCCGATAATGGGAGAGATGAAGATGCAGGGGAAGGAACCCTCCCTCATTGGTAGAGTGAGACACTGTAGAGGTGAGAAGGCAGAAGATCAGGTTCACAAGCAGAGGGGTGAGTTTCTCCACCAAAATAAGAAGCAGGGACAGGAGAGGTGCAGGTGCAAACAAGCTGCTTGGGTTGCATGGAGTTGAACAAGATGTATTAATAGGCATCTATTTTCTCCTTGAAGTAGGAGGTTAGGACATATGCTGAGGGGTAAGAAGCAAACTGGCAGGAACATCAGTTTTAGGAGAAGGAAGAAGGTTAGAAATACCGTTGCAAAGAAGGAGGGTTGTGACTAACTAGGAAATCAATGGCAATACCCCTGAGGTCAGACACCATGAATTTAGGGTGCCTTGGTGCTCTCAATCTGCTAGCTAGAGGTTCCCTAAATGCTCAGTATTAAGGGTATAAATCTAAAGACAGCAGGCAGTTAAATGCAGTCAGAATTAGCTTTTTCCAGGTGGATGTTTTAGAAAGGCAGAGAAGTCATATGACACGCATGCTTTCAGTAAAAGCAGATTAGGATAAATGCTGCATGAATACCAGACAATGATGTCTGCTAATGCATAGAGAAGAAGCTAGTTAGTATTGGCTGCATTTGTCAAAAAGAACAGTGGTCATTTTCTAAGAGAGTTGGGAAATGGCAGGGCATTCTAGGTAAGGAAAATTCATAGGTGATTGCTTAGGCATAAAGCAAGCACCATGCTCTTGAGATAGGGAAAAGAGTTGTAGAAATGGCAAATTCTCAGCGAGAAAAAATGTGAACTATCTGTGACAGGTAAGTATGCACAAGTGTGGAACACGTGTGTGTGTGTGTGTATGTGTGTGTATAAGTTTGGAGCCATTGGAAGTTGAAGCAAAGCAGTGATACATTGTGGGAAGGAGTAATGAATAAGGAACACACACACACATACACACAACACACAACGTACACACCCATCATTAACTCATATTCTTTTATCAACATCACCACTGATGTGGACACTGATGCTTTAATTTGGTTAACAATAAATGGATGCCTAGGAATATGGACACAACCACGATTCCTATGCAGCTTATAAAATTCTACACCTACTAAAGGAACTTTTGGAAACTCAATAAATTGTTCAGTTTCTATAAAAGCTTGGTTGCTTTCAGTCAACAGATATAAAGTACCAGCTAGTGTACTAGGTGCTGAGGTAAGAGCATGAAACAAAACAGAAAGAAAGAAAAATCACTGCTCTCAACAAGTTCACCTTTTATTGAGAGACAAGAAAAAAAAATAGAAAATTTTTTTTTTCTATTTATGCCATGATGTTATGTGTTCTTTAGGAAAAAATAAATAAAGGATGAAAGGTAAATGGGGAGTGCCAAGGTCTGGGGGATGTTTAACAGTTTTGAATCAGTGGTTGGCAAAGGTGTCATTGTGAAGCTGCCATTTGAAAGAGAGGTGAAACATGCAGTGGAAGCAGCCATGGGGTGATCCAAGGTGATTGTATAGACTTTGGTTTTTACTCTAAAATGGCTCAATTAACAAATCATGTGTTTTTTTCTAGACACATTGACTGGTGTGTGTTCAAGAGTAGAATAGTCAGCAACTGAGATTTAAGCAGGGTTGAGATTTTTGTCCTATGAATGTGATGCAGACAGAAGTGCCCATGAGAATTGAAGAAACATCCTAGAAAGTGAATATGTTTGCTCTTGGTAAGGAGGCTAGGAAGAACGGGACATAGGTGAGACACAGTGAAATCGTTACAGGATTATTGAATTGTAGGTCCTAGTGTGGCAGGAGAATTTTATTATTGCACTTGGAATTACTGAGCCTTTCCAGAACTGTCAGTGGTTTAACCAATTAGTCAAAGACTACAATTTTTGAACTCAAGTATTATAACAAGAAATGACCTGATCTCACCATAAGAGATTCTAAAATTGAATCATCTTTGGGTGACCCAGAATTCCTTTTAACTATAAACAGAAGTTTAGAAAGAATGTCCTGATTTTGTTATATATTACCTCTATAAGTTAGGTAACATCACATAAATTGAAGAAGACATGGTTTGTCGTGGATATTTTCAAAGTTGAACAAGTTCAATTCATTATGTTTCTTAAATATTTGTAAACCCTGCTTCTTAAAAACAAAATCACTATTTTCAGCCTTTCTGTGTATGACCTCCTGTCAACACTTCTAGCTGTCCACCCCATATAAGTAGTAAACATATTATTTTATACATTTTCAGGATACAGGGCCCTGTCTATCCTTGGTAAGATAAAAGAGAGAAAATTGATATAAGCTTATGGGGGTGATTACATAAGGATGAAGAAGCTAGGAAGTGAAACAAGGATGAAAATCTTATTTTCTGCTTACAACAGTGCAAACTTATGTCCTTCTGGAATGGACATATAGAATCAGGCAAATCTGGGGCACAGTATTCTTTTTCTTTTGAATGAGCATATGGTAAAAAATTTGTAAAAGAATCTAGGAATTAAAAAGCTGTTTTCTAGCAATTCTACATAGGAAAACCAGAGACACATTAGGTGGAACTAAACCTTGGCTTATTCTTGCTGTGACTGTCACATCAAGACAAAACCCCACACCATTCCCTCATCATTTAACATCAACTTGAGGGACCATGAATAAAATTAAACAATAAATGTAAACATTTAATCCATAATGGATTGTAAGCCTTTTATCATGGTGATAAAACCTGTGATGTTTTTGAATATTGTCATGGACTCTCAAACCACGGGTTTTAAAGGATTCCAGGTTGAAAAGTTAAAAGATGGAATTATATTATTGTAGCTTCTCAACTGTCAGACTAGAGCACCTGTTGCCACCAAACTTCAGTAGAAGTTCCTAGAAGTAAAGCTGTAGGAAACAAGTTTCGTACTCCTCATTTTCCCATTCATAGCTCTACCTTTTCCCTCTTTTTATGCAGACAAACTTGCCTTTCCATTCTTGGGCATTACTTCAGAAAAATGCCTTTGTTAGGAAAGTTTCAAGTAAGTTGGGCTCAGATATAAGATAAGGTATAGGAAAAAAGTCAAGCAGATTTAGTTTATTTTCAGTGACCCTTCTTTCATCAAATTAAAACTCTATACGCTTTTAAACAACTAATGAAGTCAGGCAAAAATTACAAAAGAGGTTTAAAAAAATGGAAAATAGGCAGGCAGGAAAGTGAGCCCTTAGGGAGGGGACACACATGAGGTGAGCTCCATCATGGATTCAGCTTTTTGCATGGGGGCAGTTTCAGGATTATAGGGCAGGGGAAGAAATAGCGCCCACTGTCTTTCTGTCTGGAGGAGATAGAGTCCAGAGTTAGAGGAGCTTGAAGAAGCTAGAATTCACAAGGCAGAGCACCAGAGGAAAGAGAGCCATGCAGGAAGAATGCCCTGGAGGCCTGCAGAGGTTTCTCCTTGAGCCTTCAGCTGTGTACTCATCAACACATACTTATGAGGCAACCAGCAAGGTAAGAATCACCCAAAGGAGCTGGGAAACAAACATCAGGAACCCCATAGGGCTAGAAATAATTTGATTTTCCAAAAGAAGAATGAAAGGAGCCATAAAACATAGGACATTTAAATAGAATTGTCAGTGCCTCAATAATAGTACAAATTAGTTCTAGACCAAACTGTTCCGGATCTGCCTAACAAAGCCTGAAAACAAACCTGGAGAGGACCCAACTGTTTCCAAATGACTAAACTACATCCCAGAACAAAGCCCCCAAATGTTTAAAGAAATAGAAAAAAGTTATGTACTCATAAACCAAAATTCATAGTGTCTGGTATCCAGTAAAAGTTCCCTAAAATTAGGCAGCACCTGTGGCTCAGTGAGTAGGGCACGGATCCCATATACCGAGAGTGGCAGGTTAGAACCCGGCCCCAGCCAAACTGCAACAACAAAAAAATAGCCAGGTAGGCACCCGTAGTCCCAGCTATTCTGGAGGCTGAGGCAAGAGAGTTGCCTAAGCCTAAGAGCTGCAGGTTGCTGTGAGCTGTGATGTCGCAGCACTCTACCAAGGGCAATAAAATGAGACTCTGCCTCTAAAAAAAAAAAAAAAAAAAAAAAAGTGTCACTCAAATGATGATAACATTTAGGGGCAGCACCTGTGGCTGAAAGGTGTAGGGTGCCAGCCCCATATGCCAGTGGTGGCAGGTTCAAACCCAGCCCCAGCCAAAAACTGCAAAAAAAAAAAAAATTCTCTAAAATTATGTATACTTATTATGCATCAAGGAATGCAATAAATAAAAAATATTCTATACATTCAAAAAAACAGGAAAATAGAAACCATAGTAAGGGGACAAATTAATAACTAGTAACATACCTTGGAAAGTAGATGGATTATTGAATTTGTAGAGCAAAAAAATATACCGGCATTTATAAAGATACTTCTTGTGTGTATAAATATCCTTGATGTGATCAAGAAAGTAATAAAAGTAAACAGGATAAAGAGACAGTGTATAGACATGACACACACACATATACACAAATACATATACATAAATATATACATAGAGATAGCCACATCACACTTCTTGAAATTAAAAAACACTACATGAGATTGGTAGGAAATGACTACAGAAGAATAGAATAGTGATTATTAAGACATAGCAACAGAAATTATACAATGAAACGAAGGAAAGCAAATACATAAATAGATCATCAGAGACTTGTGAGACAACTACAAGCAACCTAACATACATGCATTTGGAGTCTCAGAAGGAGAGGATGAAGGAGAGGAAGTTAAAAAATATATTTAGGGCGGTGCCTGTGGCTCAGTCGGTAAGGCGTCGGCCCCATATACCGAGGGTGGCAGGTTCAAACCCGGCTCTGGCCAAACTGCAACCAAAAAATAGCCGGGCGTTGTGGCGGGCGCCTGTAGTCCCAGCTACTCGGGAGGCTGAGGCAAGAGAATCGCTTAAGCCCAAGAGTTGGAGGTTGCTGTGAGCTGTGTGAGGCCACGGCACTCTACCGAGGGTGGTACAGTGCGACTCTGTCTCTACGAAAAAAAAAAAATATATATATATATATTTAGGGCAGCGCCTGTGGCTCAGTTAGTAAGGCGCCGGCCCCATATACCGAGGGTGGCGGGTTCAAACCCGGCCCCAGCTGAACTGCAACCAAAAAATAGCCGGGCATTGTGGCAGGCGCCTGTAGTCCCAGCTACTTGGGAGGCTGAGGCAAGAGAATCGCTTAAGCCCAGGAGTTGGAGGTTGCTGTGAGCTGTGTGATGCCACGTCACTCTACCGAGGGCCATAAAGTGAGACTCTGTCTCTAAAAAAAAAATACATATATATATATATATTTAAATAAATGATGGCTGAAAATTTTCCAAAATTTATAAAAAACTATAAATACACAGATTCCAGAAGCTCAACAAAGTAGAACAAATAGGAAAAAATTACACTGAGATAATAACACTGCATAAAACAGATATGAAGACAAAGTTCTAAAAGTGAAGCAGAAAAACACATTAAATACATAGGAATAGAGGAACAGAGATAAGAATGACAACAAACTTTCTTTTGGAAATAATGTGATCTAGAAGATAGCAAAAGATCACCTTCAAAATGTAGGGTATGGGGGAACTATCAACTCAGCAAAAATATCCTTCAGAAAATAAAAGTGAAAGTAAGACTTCTTACTTTATAAAAAAGCAAAATAAAATCATGAACAGAACCTGCCTATGAGAATATTAAAAAAAAATCCTTAAGCATAAGGACAATAATATTAGCTAAAATATGGATCTAAACAAAGTAACAAAAACATCAGTAGAACTCATTATAATAACCAACTAAAGGAAATCCATGTGATCATCTCAATAGATGCTGAAATGTACTTGGAAAAAGCTTAACTTTCATCTATGATTAAAATTTTTAAAAATCTCAGCAACATAGGAGTGGAAAAGAAATGTTTTCAATCTATTGAAGGTATCTACAAAGAGACTGAAAGCTAACATCAGACTTTATGAGGGTTTGAATGACCATCCCTGTGAATAAAAATAAGACAAGAAAGTCCATTCTCACCATTTCTACTTATCATTCTGCTGGAAATTCTAACCAGCATAATAAGGCAAGAAGAAATAAATAAAAGGCATACTGATTATAAGTGAAGAAATAAACCTGTCTTTATTCACAGACTACATGCTACTTTACTAGGAAGATCCTAAGATATTTCTAAAAATCCACCAGACCTGATAATTGAGTTTGGCAGAGCTCAAAGTCAATATATAAAAACCAACTGTCTTTCTCTAAATAGATAATAAAGAAGACATTTCCATTAAAAAGCCAATATTATATACAATAACATGACAAGTGTGAAACATTGGCAGATAAATTTGCCAAAAGAGAGACAAGATCCATGGAATGAAAAGAAAATTTTGTTGAGCTAAGTTAACATAGTGACACTTAAATGGAGTGAGAGAGCATGCTCAATGATTAGGAGACTCAATATTGTTACAATATCCATTCACTTCAAATGTATCTGTAGATTCAGTGTAACCCAATGAAAATTTTGGCAATGTGTTTAAAAGAAATTGACATGGTGATTATAATATTTATATAAAAATGCAGAAAACACAGAAGACTTAAAGCAACTTTTAAAAAGAAAAACAATGAAGAAGGGCATACACTGCATGATTTCATGACTTTTTATAAACCTAAAATAATCAACAGAGTATGGGTATCAAGTAGACATGTGGAGCAATGGAAGAGAATACAGAGTCCAGAAATAGACGCAGACATGTACAATCAACTGGTTTTCAGTACAGGTGCAAAGGGGAAAAGAATAGTATTTTCAAAAAATGTTGCTAGAACAATTGGATGACCCTATGTAAAAATCAATCAATCTTGACTCTTATCTCTAATTTCATTATAGATAAAATTGTAGCTGTTAAATCTATAAGTATTTAGCAGATAACACAGAAAAAATATTTGGGACTTTGAGTTGGGCAAACAGTTTCTGAAAAGTACATAAAAAAACAAACAAACAAAAACTATAAAAGAAAAAGTCAATAAATTGGACTTCATCTAATTAAAATCCTTTGCTCTTTGAGGAACACTCTTGGGAAGACACAGTTAGGGACAAAATGTTTGCACAACATATGTGTGACCAAAGAACTGCATCTAGAATATATATGGGATTCTCACAACTTAAAAAGAGACAAAATATTCAATATAAAAGGGCAAAACATTGGAACAAATACATCCCTAAAAAGATACACATATGGCAAACAAAGAAAAGGATACTGTACCATTAGTCTTTAAGAAAATGAAAATTTAAATCACAATATAATTACACATCCAAAAGAATCTCTTTTTTGGGTCATGTGGTCTGGGTCACAGCTATTCAACCTTGTTGTAACACAGAAGCAGCCACATACAATACCTATATTTAAATCAATGAATGTAGCTGTGTTAAAATAAAACTTTATTTATGGACACTAAAACCCAAATTTAATATACTTTTTACATTTCACAAAATATTATCTTTCTTTTGAATTTTTTTCTCAATCACTTGAAAAAAAGAAAAAGCATTCCTAACTCACAGGCCACAGAGAAACAGATTGTAGGACAGATCTGGCCAGTAGAACATTGCTTTCATATCCCCAGCATAGAGCAACCCTGCTTGTGGAAATTTAAAACAGTACAAATCACTTTGAAAACAGCTTGTCAGTTTCTTCAAATGTTAAACATATACGTACCATATGATTCAGACATTTCACTCTTATGTGTTTATCCAAGAGAAAAAGAAGCATATGACCATATCAAGACTTGTGCGTGAATGTTTGTAGCAGCTTTATTTGAGTAGCCCCAACTAGAAATAACTCAAATGTCTATCAACCACTGAATGGCTAAACAAATTGTGGTATATCTATGCAATGGAATCTCGTTTGTAACCAAAAATATGCTATCAATACACACAACAACAACAACAACAAAAACTGCATCTTAAAATAATTATGCTAAGTGGAAGAACCTGTTAAAAAGCATATATAGTATCATTTAATTTATAATAAATTCTACTTAATGGAAGATCACCCATAGAGAAAGAAAGAATAGCTGTTGCCTGGGAAGGTAAGAGAAATGGGTTACAAATGGCCACCAGGAAACTCATGAGTGATAAAAATGTTCATTATGGAAACTATAGTCTGGGGGGGCGGAGCAAGATGGCAGCCGAGTAACAGCTTCCTTGCATCTGGGCACCGTGAGTCTGGGGAGATAGGACTCCAGGCATCTCTGGCTGGTGGGAACTGCCTATCATCACTCCTATGAGGATACAGGGAGTCAGCGAGAGACTTCTGGACCCCAAGAGGAGGACTAAAACAGTGGAAAACTGGCAAGTGGTCGCGTGTGTTCAACCCGTCTAAACCCGCCCACAACTGTAAGTTCAGTAGCAGCGAGACTGCAAACCAGAAAGGCCTTACCTGTGAACTCTTTTGATGTCCTTGGACTTGGCACTGAGTTGAACTGCCTTGGGGAAGGCCTGAGTGGGAGTGCGGAGAACTTTGGCCGTTGTCTAGGGCCCCAGTCTGAGCCGCTGAGCCAGACGGAGCTAATAGTGTTTGGCGGTGGGTCACACGGATCCATTGTCAGTGATCTGCCCTGGCAAGCTCCGCCCTCAGGGTCACAGAGCTAGAAACGGGTGGGAGCTGGTAACCCAGCAACCAAGTAGCCTAAGGGTGGGGCCTGAGCCGCCTTGCAGCCCTAACCCTCAGGGGCAGAGTGAGACTGGTTTTGGCACACTGAGTAAGTGGATAGCCACTTCAGCAGCGATTCCAGCGAGAAAGCTGGGAAAGCTTCTGCTCAGCAAGTTTACAAGTTCAAAGTGCCTTTTAAGTGGGCTGAAGAGAGATTTAGGGTGTCTACCTGCTGGGGTTTGAGAAATCGGCAGCCTCCAGTCGTATCGGAACTGTGACTAACATCCCATACCCCAAAAGACCACGTGTTGCCCAGACAATATTCATCAACATATACAAACTGCTTTGTTTTTGGTTGTGTATTTTTTTTTCTTTTTTTTTTGTTTGGTTGGGTTTTTTTGTTTGTTTATTTTGACGTTGTTGATGTTCTTTTGTTTCTTAATTTCAATCTTTTCCATACAGATCCCTTTTTCTTTCTCAATTTTTCTAGTTTAATTATAATTTCCCATTGCTGCCTTTTTTAATAACTACAACTTCATTTTTGCTAGTGTTTCTACCGCTATCACTTGGTTTTTCACCCAATTTTATCGCCATAAAGTTTTCTGTTTGCTTGTTTTGGTTTGAGTTATAGCATTTTTGTCTTTCCTCTCTACTTGGTGGAGGTGGGGTACTGTGTCTGACCAGGTTAGCAAAGAGCTGCTGACCTCAAGGGAACCACCCAACTGGGCACCCAACCCCCAGAAGGTGGGGTTTTTTAAGGTTGTGTCAAAGTACCCTACTGTACACCTATATTGCCCTGTCTCCCTCTTTCTGTGCCTCTCTTCTTTTTGTCAATATTCCTTATCCCTACCCCCTCTCCTTTCTCTATCTTTCTTTTTTTTCTTATCACTCGGTCCTCCTTTCTTTCATCCCTTTTTTGCTCTTCAACCTTCTCACCTTTCTGGTCCTGTAACCCTTAGTCCACAGGCACGAGAACTTAAAGAGCAAGAGGAAGTGAAAGGAAAATTAGGGCAAGGAAACAGATAAAAGAAATCACTCATGAGGAAGAATCAGCAGAAAACTCCAGGCAACATGAAGAACCAGTCCAGAACAACCCCGCCAAGGGACCATGAGGTAGCTACTGCAGAGGATTCCACCTATACAGAAATGTTAGGAATGACAGAAAGGGAATTTAGAATACACATGTTGAAAACAATGAAAGAAATGATGGAAACAATGAAGGAAACTGCTAATAAAGTGGAAAATAACCAAAAGGAAATCCAAAAACAGAATCAAATCAGAGATGAACGATATGAAGAATATAAAAAGGATATAACAGAGCTGAAGGAAATGAAACAGTCAATCAGGGAACTTAAAGATGCAATGGAAAGTATCAGCAACAGGTTAGACCATGCAGAAGAAAGAATTTCAGAGGTAGAAGACAAAGTTTTTGAGATAACTCAGATAGTAAAAGAGGCAGAAAAGAAGAGAGAGAAAGCAGAACGTTCACTGTCAGAATTATGGGACTTTATGAAACGTTCCAACATACGAGTTATAGGAATTCCAGAAGGGGAAGAAGAATGCCCCAGAGGAATGGAAGCCATACTAGAGAATATTATAAAAGAAAATTTCCCAAACATCACCAAAGATTCTGACACACTGCTTTCAGAGGGATATCGGACCCCAGGTCGCCTCAACTCTAACCGAGCTTCTCCAAGACACATTGTGATGAACCTGTCCAAAGTCAAGACAAAAGAAAAGATTCTGCAAGCTGCCAGGAGTAAGCGCCAGTTGACCTACAGGGGCAAATCCATCAGAGTGACCTCAGACTTCTCTAATGAAACTTTCCAAGCAAGAAGACAATGGTCATCTACCTTTAATCTACTTAAACAGAACAATTTTCAGCCCAGAATTCTGTACCCTGCTAAGCTAAGCTTCAAAATTGACGGAGAAATCAAATCATTTACGGATATACAAACATTGAGGAAATTCACCACAACAAGACCAGCTCTACAGGGAATACTTCAACCTGTTCTGCACACTGACCACCACAATGGATCAGCAGCAAAGTAAGAACTCAGAAATCAAAGGACAGAACCTAACCTCCACACTGATGCAAAAGATAAAACTAAGCAATGGACTCTCACCAAATAAGACGAATAGAATACTACCACACTTATCAATTATCTCCATAAATGTTAATGGCTTGAATTCCCCACTGAAGAGACATAGATTGGCTGACTGGATTAAAAAACACAAGCCATCCATTTGCTGTCTGCAAGAAACACACCTGGCTTCAAAAGACAAATTAAAGCTCCGAGTCAAGGGTTGGAAGACAATTTTTCAGGCAAATGGAATTCAGAAGAAAAGAGGAGTTGCAATCTTATTTTCAGATACATGTGGATTTAAAGCAACTAAAGTCAAAAAAGACAAAGATGGTCACTTTATATTGGTCAAGGGAAAACTACAACAAGAAGACATTTCAATTCTAAATATCTATGCACCAAATTTAAATGCTCCCAGATTCTTGAAACAGACCTTACTCAGTCTGAGCAATATGATATCTGATAATACCATCATAACAGGGGACTTTAACACACCTCTTACAGAGCTGGACAGATCCTCTAAACAGAAATTAAACAAAGATATAAGAGATTTAAATGAGACCCTAGAACAATTATGCTTGATAGACGCATATAGAACACTCCACCCCAAAGATAAAGAATATACATTCTTCTCATCACCCCATGGAACATTCTCCAAAATTGATCATATCCTGGGACACAAAACAATTATCAACAGAATCAAAAGAATTGAAATTTTACCTTGTATCTTTTCAGACCATAAGGCACTAAAGGTGGAACTCAACTCTAACAAAAATGCTCGACCCTATCCAAAGGCATGGAAATTAAACAATCTTCTGTTGAATAACAGATGGGTGCAGGAAGAAATCAAACAGGAAATCACTAACTTCCTTAAGCATAACAACAATGAAGACACAAGCTACCAAAACCTGTGGGATACTGCAAAAGCAGTTTTGAGAGGAAAATTCATTGCTTTAGATGCCTACATTCGAAAAACAGACAGAGAGCACATCAACAATCTCACAAGAGACCTTATGGAATTGGAAAAAGAAGAACAATCTAAGTCTAAACTCAGTAGAAGAAAAGAAATCTCCAAAATCAAATCAGAGATCAATGAAATTGAAAACAAAAGAATCATTCAGAAAATTAATGAAACAAGGAGTTGGTTTTTTGAAAAAATAAATAAAATAGATAAACCATTGGCCAGACTAACTAGAAATAGAAAAGTAAAATCTCTAGTAACCTCAATCAGAAATGATAAAGGGGAAATAACAACTGATCCCACAGAGATACAAGAGATCATCTCTGAATACTACCAGAAACTGTATGCCCAGAAATTTGACAATGTGAAGGAAATGGATCAATATTTGGAATCACACCCTCTCCCTAGACTTGGCCAGGAAGAAATAGACCTCCTGAACAGACCAATTTCAAGCACTGAGATCAAAGAAACAATAAAAAAGCTTCCAACTAAAAAATGCCCTGGTCCAGATGGCTTCACTCCAGAATTCTATCAAACCTTCAAGGAAGAGCTTATTCCTGTACTGCAGAAATTATTCCAAAAAATTGAGGAAGAAGGAATCTTCCCCAACACATTCTATGAAGCAAACATCACCCTGATACCAAAACCAGGAAAAGACCCAAACAAAAAGGAGAATTTCAGACCAATCTCACTCATGAATATAGATGGAAAAATTCTCAACAAAATCCTAGCCAATAGATTACAGCTTATCATCAAAAAAGTCATTCATCATGATCAAGCAGGCTTCATCCCAGGGATGCAAGGCTGGTTCAACATACGCAAGTCCATAAACGTTATCCACCATATTAACAGAGGCAAAAATAAAGATCACATGATCCTCTCAATAGATGCAGAAAAAGCATTTGATAAAATCCAGCATCCTTTTCTAATTAGAACACTGAAGAGTATAGGCATAGGTGGCACATTTCTAAAACTGATTGAAGCTATCTATGACAAACCCACAGCCAATATTTTACTGAATGGAGTAAAACTGAAAGCTTTTCCTCTTAGAACTGGAACCAGACAAGGTTGTCCTCTGTCACCTTTACTATTCAACATAGTGCTGGAAGTTCTAGCCAATACAATTAGGCAAGACAAGGAAATAAAGGGAATCCAAATGGGAGCAGAGGAGGTCAAACTCTCCCTCTTTGCTGACGACATGATCTTATACTTAGAGAACCCCAAAGACTCAACCACAAGACTCCTAGAAGTCATCAAAAAATACAGTAATGTTTCAGGATATAAAATCAATGTCCACAAGTCAGTAGCCTTTGTATACACCAATAACAGTCAAGAGGAGAAGCTAATTAAGGACACAACTCCCTTCACCATAGTTTCAAAGAAAATGAAATACTAGGAATATACCTAACGAAGGAGGTGAAGGACCTCTATAAAGAAAACTATGAAATCCTCAGAAAGGAAACAGCAGAGGATATTAACAAATGGAAGAACATACCATGCTCATGGATGGGAAGAATCAACATTGTTAAAATGTCTATACTTCCCAAAGCAATCTACCTATTCAATGCCATTCCTATCAAAGTACCTACATCATACTTTCAAGATTTGGAAAAAATGATTCTGCGTTTTGTATGGAACCGGAAAAAACCCCGTATAGCTAAGGCAGTTCTTAGTAACAAAAATAAAGCTGGGGGCATCAGCATACCAGATTTTAGTCTGTACTACAAAGCCATAGTGCTCAAGACAGCATGGTACTGGCACAAAAACAGAGACATAGACACTTGGAATCGAATTGAACACCAAGAAATGAAACTAACATCTTACAACCACCTAATCTTCGATAAACCAAACAAGAACTTACCTTGGGGGAAAGACTCCCTATTCAATAAATGGTGTTGGGAGAACTGGATGTCTGCGTGTAAAAGACTGAAACTGGACCCACACCTTTCCCCACTCACAAAAATTGATTCAAGATGGATAAAGGACTTAAATTGAAGGCATGAAACAATAAAAATCCTCAAAGAAAGCATAGGAAAAACACTGGAAGATATTGGCCTAGGGGAAGACTTCATGAAGAAGACTGCCATGGCAATTGCAACAACAACAAAAATAAACAAATGGGACTTCATTAAACTGAAAAGCTTCTGTACAGCTAAGGTGACGATAACCAAAGCAAAGAGACAACCCACACAATGGGAAAGGATATTTGCATATTTTCAATCAGACAAAAGCTTGATAACCAGGATCTATAGAGAACTCAAATTAATCCACATGAAAAAAGCCAACAATCCCTTATATCAATGGGCAAGAGACATGAATAGAACTTTCTCTAAAGACGACAGACGAATGGCTAACAAACACATGAAAAAATGTTCATCATCTCTATATATTAGAGAAATGCAAATCAAAACATCCCTGAGATACCATCTAACCCCAGAGAGAATGGCCCACATCACAAAATCTCAAAACTGCAGATGCTGGCGTGGATGTGGAGAGAAGGGAACACTTTTACACTGCTGGTGGGACTGCAAACTAGTACAACCTTTCTGGAAGGAAGTATGGAGAAACCTCAAAGCACTCAACCTAGACCTCCCATTCGATCCTGCAATCCCATTACTGGGCATCTACCCAGAAGGAAAAAAATCCTTTTATCATAAGGACACTTGTACTAGACTGTTTATTGCAGCTCAATTTACAATCGCCAAAATGTGGAAACAGCCTAAATGCCCACCAACCCAGGAATGGATTAACAAGCTGTGGTATATGTATACCATGGAATACTATTCAGCCATTAAAAAAAATGGAGACTTTACATCCTTCGTATTAACCTGGATGGAAGTGGAAGACATTATTCTTAGTAAAGCATCACAAGAATGGAGAAGCATGAATCCTATGTACTCAATCTTGATATGAGGACAATTAATGACAATTAAGGTTATGGGGGGGTGCAGAAAGAGGGATGGAGGGAGGGGGGTGGGGCCTTAGTGTGTGTCACACTTTATGGGGGCAAGACATGATTGCAAGAGGGACTTTACCTAACAATTGCAATCAGTGTAACTGGCTTATTGTACCCTCAATGAATCCCCAACAATAAAAAAAAAAAAAAAAAAAAAAAATGTTCATTATGTTGATTATGGTGCTGGTTTCAGAAGTGAATACACATGACAGACTCCTCAAATTATATAATTGAACCACAATAATTATATTCTATGTCAAGTGCAACTTAATAACATTGTAGGAAACAAACCAGCCCTTGATAAAATTTTATACATTTTTTTTTTGTTCTATCTTAAATTTTAGTTTATGTTCCCTTTCTGGGACAATTGCTTTTTAAACCTTTTCTCTCATTATAGAACAGTAGGCTTTAACCTCTTCAATACAGCAGCAGTCTTTAGCAAGCGAATAGAGAACGTAGGGGAAGTAAAGCAGAGAGTAAGCGATCATAATATCTGAATGAAGGAAGAAATATATTGTAGGAAAAACAGATATACCATGAAATATTCACTTTTCCCATTACATATAAAACCAGTCATCTGGGGCAATAAGAATTTAGAATGGTTTCCCTTCCTTTCTCGTTTTAAGGCCACTTTTGATTTTCCCAAGTCTTAAAATTGAAAATGAGACAAGTTTGTTGTTAATTATGTCAACTGGTGGGTTGAGAATGAAGCATATAAATTACACCACTAAAAATTCTAAGTGGTAAATGAGAATTTAGAGATAATGTTGCCCAGCTCCTTCATTCTGAAGAACAGAAAACTGAAGTACAGAAATGTAAAGCGACGTTAAACCTTTTAACCAGTTTCTGTTGTACACCAATCGGATTATCAACCGAAGTACGAACAATAGTAGTAAACAAGCTTATTTAGCTACTTTAATAAGAAAAATATGAGATTATATCAAAGATTTTAATGATCAGAGAACCATTGCCCTAGCTGTTTTTCTTTCCTATATATGTACCGAAACTGTGAACATATGCACAGTTTTGCTACAGTGGATGGTGTAGATTTCCTAACAGATTTCATTTAAAGTAATTTGATGTATTTATACACATTGGTCAAGAAATGTTTGACTAATATATAATAAATTACCACATTGCTTCTATAAATCAATAATAATGGTTTAGAGTTTAATCTTGAGAAATACATTTGGTGTGAAAAGATAACGTAGTGCTTTCTGTTAAACTTACTACGGTGCTATTTACATTCAGCACTGATTAAAAGGTTAAAATAAGTTCAAACACTATTGCTTTCATTTTTATTGGGGAACCCCAAATGGAAACTCTGAAGCCCAAATTGATTTACAAAGCCCTATTATTGTCCAGGAGTTTTGCTTGTTGAACATAGAACCAGCACAGCATTACTTCACAAACTAAAGTTTGCAAGGTTATCTTTTTGTCTGATTTGCCTGGTAGCTCCCTTGTCTCCTAAGCTTGCATTATACATTCTGAATAGGACCCTGTGAACGCAATTAAGGGTCACACATACAGCATAGGGAGTAGGGGGATAAGGAATTAATTTCTCAGTTTTTCTTCCCTGGGCTACAGATTGGTTTGCAAGTTACCATTCAATTCAGCAACACAGAACTCAGAGGAAAAGACCAAACTGCTGCAGCTGCTCTGCATTATAAAAGCAGGAGAGAGAAAGAGGGAGACAAAGATTAGATTTTATTTGCACACAAAATGAACATTCACAGTCTGCACACTCTATTTGGGAATAGCTCTGTGTTTTGGGTTATGTAGGGTTTTTTAATCTCTTTTTTTCCTTCTCCTCCCAAGTTCTGTTCAGTTTATGAACATCATTAAAACTCAGACAGAGTACCCTTCTGGGCCTCATTCATGCAAATTGTGGACTATTCAAAAAGAAGAACATAAAGGTGATACCGAGTGGCCGGGAAATTACACTCTGAGGGTGATAATTAATGACAAGAAGGCATTTGGGGAGAGGGATTAAACCATGTCTACACTGAGCCACTATCACAAACATTTTGACTCCAAAATGTGGTTTTACTATGCAGTAGCCATGACACTCAGAAGATTCAAATTAAAATGCGTTTAAAGATGAAAAAGGTCAAATGGGTGGTCCTATCCACTAACTGAGAACAGCACAGGTGTTCATACGGGCAAGACTTTGATAACAGACATTAATCATTTCCTCATATACAACGGGATAATTTAGGGAAATTTGTCATCCTTATGATACTTACCATTTTGCTCTATCCATAGCCAATTTGATAGGCTTCTAGAAAACCAAATAAAACTAGCCTAGTCCCTTCTACATGATTAAATTCACCGGTTGGTGCAAATATGTTTACAGCATCTCAATACCAAATTAATAGTGCCACCTTAATATGTAAAGCTCCACCTTAACATTCAGGTCTATTGTAGAACATTAATTGAAATCTTACAGGTTCTGTCCTAGGAATGATATTACCCTTTCTGGCCTCTTCTCCTAATCGTTAATCAGTGAAAATTAGATTTGGTTCTCTCCTTCCTACAGTGTATCCAGTTCCTCCCATTTTATCTCAAATAAAGTACCACAGGGATAAAGTGGGAATCTTTTCCTGTCCCCTACACTCTCTTCAACTTGTACGCTGTCCTCCTCCTCATCTGCCTGCTCAAGATAGACTTGAGGACATGTATCTATTCCCTTCCTCCTCAAGAAGGAAATTATAGAAACAGTATTTGCAAATAGAAACTATAAAGCTCTAGGGAAGGGGCCAGAAAAGGGAGGAGTAAAAATGAAGGAATAAAAAGAAACTATGAAAGAGGAACAATTTTGAGGACTTACTGGAAGAAAGACAATGAGATTTGAATTGATGAAGAAAACAGAGAGAAACATTTGGAAAAGACTGAAATGTATGGGTGGGTGATCCTACCACCCGGAAAGACTCCAAAAACTAAAACACAACAACAATGCACTATAGTTGAATAAGAATTCTTATAAATTAAAACTATGTTAATTTTTTAATCCAATGTATAGCCAAAAGAATTAAATGGGAAGAGCAAGAAGGAGTTTCTAATTAAAAGATAAAATTGAGGAAATGTCCATCTAAAAAAGAAGGAGCCAGAAAAATAAAATTAAGATTCATAAATGTTAGATCTAGGAAATTAAGTATCATTCCAGTAAGAATTATAGAAAGAGGAAAAAAATAAGGGAGAGGAAAAAGTAATCATATTACATAAATACAAAATAATTTCCTTGATTGGAAGAATAGTAACAGTCTTCTGATTGAACAGAATCATCAAGTATCAAGTAGAAAATAAATAAATTCATAAATCCACATTCATACATATCCTGGTGAAATTCAGAACTTAGTTAAAGAGGAAATGCTCAAAACATCTAGAGGTGAGGGGGTGAATTCCCCACTAAGAATGAGAATTATATCACCACTAGACTCCAGATTAGCAACTTTGAACGTTAGCCAGCAATGGAACAAAGTCTTCAGTGTTAAGGAAAAAAAATTGAAACTTATTTCAGTATTACCAATCCTTTCATTTATAAGTAGGTACATAGTAGATATGAGTGAAAACTTACTGCTTCTTTTCATTTGAGACCAGAGTAGCAGTATAGCCCATAGGCCAACTTCAGCCTGCTGCCCGTTTTTGTATGATCTGAGATTGAATTGGCCATAGACAATATGCAAACAAATGATCAGGGAATAAGCTTTTCATGGGTGTGTATATTGAAATTTGAATTTTCACATTGAAAACTACATGAAACTCACATTGAAAATTATATAAAATTCACATTGAAAACTATGTGAAATTCAAATTTCAGTGTATGCAAAGTTGTATTTGAACATGGTCTTGCTCATTTGTTGACAGAGTTTCTATGGCTGATTTTGCACTACAACAGCTGAGTTGTGAGAGACCGTATATAATTTAGTTACTCTCCGGCCCTTTTCAGAGCCACACTATTTAAAATCCTTTGTTGTTTGACCATATTGAGGGTAGTCTCTCCTCCCTCCTCCCCAGAATATACAGTACCGTGTTCCATCTCCTCAGGGCTGCCTACATCTTTTCAGATAACAGAAGAAGCAATGAAGAGTAGTGGGACTCAAATAAGTGAAATGATAATAGCATCCAAGCTAAAATGAACTCCACAATCAAGTGTGAAACCCAAATGAAGACATTTTGGGCAATGCATGGACTTACAAATTATACCACCTCTCAGGGAAGCCTTCCAAAACAGTAAAAAAGAATCGGTGATGGGATAAGTAAGAAATAATGGCAGCAGAATATGATTTGGATAAAACAAAAAAAGCAAAAAGGAAATAGAAGGGAATCCACTTTACCTTGGCACACAAAACATTCTCATTTGTACAGAGATTTAATGGCACAATTGTACAGAAGAACCTTAGTAAGCTGACCACCCAAGGGTCTATAACAAATTGGTCATGATAGAGAAATGGTCAACATAAGGAACTAGGCCTACTGTACTGATGAGTATGTGTGGTGCTTGTCCAGTCTATGAAAATTGGCTCAAATTATGTAGGTGGTCATTGTACGGAGGTGGTCAATATGGAGGTTCTACTGTATTTACTTTTCTATCAGTTCAGTAATAATACATATAAAGTGAATAATATTTATATAATAATAAACTAATATTGCTTTTCTTCTGTTCAAATTATTATGCTTAACCTGTAGACAAAGAAAACACAGTAATGACTTATAGGTCAGAATGAAAATTCGATATAACTTGGTAGTGAAACTTTAATAATACAGTTAAAAATCATAGGTAAAAAGAAGGGTTACAGTGCTAAAATTGTTATATTTTTAGGTCATAGCTGCCTGAAGTTGGTCAAGAAATAGAAGTTAAAAGAGTAGCTACCAAAAATATTAATTGTGGTTACTGCTAGGCGATATAAAGAAAGCCTTTTCTTTTTAATTATTTTAGACACTTTATTGTTTAATTTTGTGTAACATGTTCAGGATGGCAAATACCTAATCTTTTTTCTCATTTTCTCAGGGTTACTTAATATTTTGCTGGGGGATAATGGTAGCAACAAACATGTCATCACACATCAGCAGGGATCAAACAAATACATTAAAAGGTAACATAATAATAGCTAAAATAAAGATTTTACAAATTCCTCATAGGCTAGAGCTGGGAATGGGTTTGTAAGCTCAGTGATGGCCTACAGCATGGTTCTCAACCTTCCTAATACCGCCACCCTTTAATACAGTTCCTATGGGTTGTGACCTACAGGTTGAGAACCGCTGGCCTACGGATGCCTTTAGGACAGGAAGAGATCTCTGGTCTGAGTGGCATTTTGCAGTCCTACAATGTATCCTGTATGTACGGGAAGATCATTTTGACCCAGGGCTATTGTTGAGACTCAGAAAGTGATACCTAAAATATGGCTCTTTGGCATGCTGAGTACTTCACACTGAAGGGCATTGGGAGAGCCTCAGAAGCAAAGTCTCTTTTCTGACCTTCTCTCGCCCTTCTTTCTCCTGCTCCCCTTTCTGCCTCAACACAGGCCACAGAAACTAGAATTTCTTTTACACAAAGAAGGTCTCAGAAACTGAACCCACCTCCCCTAAAGACAGCCAAAAAACCTAGAAATATTACTGTAACCTCCCCTCGTCTGTCTAAGAGTTGGTCATAAAGAAACTCTCTGACCTAACTTGTCTTATACCTGGGAGCCCTGCCTCACACCGGGGAGGAAGCAATGTCATACACACGGACAGGCCCAGAAGGACTTGTCCTTGCTCGACACCCCCCACCCCCATTACTATTAGATCATTCTCTTCTGTTTAATTACATTGCTGTCTATTCTTCCTCAAACCTAAACATAAAAATAGACAGTTTTCCCTGAGTTTTTGGATCTTCATTTCTGAAGCTTTCTGTGTCACTAAAAAATAAAAAAACAGCTTTGATAAATAAACTTGTTATGCTTTTCTCTTGTTAACCTATTATTATAGGAGTGCCAGCCATGACCCTTATGATGGCTGAGGAATAGTATCACATCTTTCTGCCCTTATGCCATTCTGTGG
This sequence comes from Nycticebus coucang, assembly GCF_027406575.1. NCBI lineage: Eukaryota > Metazoa > Chordata > Mammalia > Primates > Lorisidae > Nycticebus > Nycticebus coucang. The sequence goes on along the minus strand of NC_069785.1, from coordinate 28,191,132 downwards.
CCAAAGAATGACAAAAAAGTTGATTGATAAGAAGCAGAGCACACTTGAGTCAAAGTATGATTATATCTGGGTTACACCAAATTAAATTCTGGTTGCTCAGATGGCCATGTAGATAAATGGATGACAGCCACTGATTCTGAGGGAAGAAGTGAAACTGGGTCAGTTGTAAAACTCTGATTTGGAGAATTTAGGTCACTAGGTATTGGCTTCTGGACCCTCACTTCTTCCAAATATTCTGTAGCCAGCCAGGGATGACATAAATCACTTGCTTTTGGTCACTGAAGAGTCTCCTTATCTTGAAATCAAGGTCTCTCCTTACTGGGGCACACACAGTCCTTCCTAGTGAGCCCAGGGAAATGGCTCACTCAGCACAGAAAAAGTACACCCAGCAGGCTTCCACCTTTCAAGTGTTTTTCTCTTGACTAAAGCAAATGAAAGGAGAATACCAACCAAATAAACAAAAGTTCAAGCAAGTCTTCTGCAGATTAATTACCAGGAGAGCAAGGCTGATCTTCAAGGCTACTCTCCTCCAGCCTTGTCATTTCTCGTCCTCACCTAAATCCACGGGTCAGGAACCTATCTTGCAGGATTCGTGCTTTGTTTACTGTCCATACCTCAGAACAATTACATGAGAAAGTCTAAATCCTTGAGGGGATAGTTCCCTTGCTTGTTTTTATGGACTTTGGCCTTGCTATATTTTAAAAGTCATTTTTGTTTCCAATTATCAATGCTACTGACTTACTGAATTCTACTTCCTCCTGATTTTTTCCCACTTCCTCTTCTTCCCTTGAGCAGTTTTTTGTGCTTTAGGAACAACGTTCTGAATCTTTCTCTCACCTCTTCACTCCAGTTATCTTCCCCCTGCTGGTCCCAACTGCTAATCGGACCATTTCTCTGCACTAAATTACAGAATTATCCTGAGGCAACAAAACTTTAACATGAAGGTTTCTTTGCAGTTCAAAAGTATTCTAGGCACTAGGTGAATGCCTAGTGAGAGTTCGTCCCCAAATGTACGCAGCAGTATTCTTTGGGGTTTAATTTAATCTATGAAAGCAAAAGATAAAGAGACATGGCTCCACTAACATGTTTTCCCTTCCTTTGCTTGGTGTTTATCAGTTCTTCACGGTCATCCTCTGATATCGGCAGCATTGGAGTCACTCTAAGTCTTCCTCTGTTAACAATGGCTCTTAAGACTCCCACTCCTTAGCTTTGCAGGTTCTCTCTCTAACCTTCTGTGAGTGTAAAAACAACTAGGCAATCTTGCTTTTTTTTTTTCTCTCCATCTCTTAGCTTTTTTCCTGAATCTCTGCTGAATTATATTTGAATAATTCATCCAACTCAATTTTTACTGAGTGTCTAATGTGCTAATTAAAAGAAGAGTCATTTTAAGGTTGGATTGGGTGCTCATTACTAAACATCACTGTAAAATATTCACATTATATATGGGAATTCAGGGAGAAATACAGAAAGGACAGACACATGTAAGTATGTTATTATCTTTTCAGAACCATGATCAGAATCACCATTTTTTTCTGATTCTATAAGTGTTTATGTTATAAATTCTGGGCTCTGCCATTTCTTACTGGGTAAAAATGCATTTAGGTAATAGATGATACAGTTTAAAACAAAAATATCCCCAACTGCAGGTTGGCCTAATTTGCTCAAGGGTGTCTAAATAACAATTGGATTCAGTAAATAAGGCTATCTTAATTCCAAGAACGCCCCTTCATTTCTCAAGCCATGCTTTGTATATATCAACATATTTCTGCCTCTTATTGTGCCTTAATATATATACATCTAGACACACACAATCGTAGCAATAATGCCATTTCTGTATGACAAGGAAATGAAATTGTAGTGACAATTGTTTAAAGATTCTATGTGACATTCTTGAGGCAAATGACCTCTTTTGACCAGAGGATTTTCCCTAAAAATCATGGTCTAAAAGCTTTCAAAAGCATATTTGAAACCTTCAATAAGTGATACACATTGACTTCACAGATAGTCTTGATTAGACTTCCTATCTAAAAGTATAATAAAACCTTGATCAACGGAAATGCTTGAAGAATGGGATGTTCTGGCTAATTTAATTTTGTAATAAAAAGACACCTCTTTTTTGTTTCGATTCTTCCTAATAAAAATTTTTCTCAAATACATCGTCTCTCTTTCCTTAATATCATAATGATTAGAAGTACATTTTTCTTTGATGGCTGAAAATTATGAAATCATTGTGAACATCAAGGATTACTACAAATTCTTATAGATGAACAAAATTGAGATTGTATTATACAGTGTGGCCATAAAGTTCATGAGTATATTGCAAGATACGGATTTCATAAATTCTCTGAGTTTATTAATCTAGTATTTTACCACTTTCCCCCTAGAGTATACTCTATATCAATAATTGAACTGGGTTATGTATTGGTCATGATTTCATGATTTACTGTGTACTACTCTCAGAAATTAGTAATAGACTCATTCTCTCCTGATAAGCCAGTCCTTAGAGACAGGAAAACACTCAGGGAGGCACACAAAGATGCCTTGAATGGGATATATATTTGGCATTAAGGGAAGATACATTTCAGTGTTTAAAAATGTGGGAAATAAAAGTGTTAATATGCAAGTAGATCCTTCACACAGTATGTTGCTGAAAGTTTGGCATTTGTCCCCAGAGTTGCATCAGAAGAATGAGACAAGTGGTTTGAGGAGAAGGAAAGAGCAAATGATGAGGCTTTCAGACTCGCATCTAAAAGTGTGAGAATTCTGCTTCTGGGCAGAAGTACAGGGCTTTTACAGGGGATGCTTCTGATTAATCCCATCTTCAGCTAAGACAGTCTTGTGACCTCCAATTCATCCCATCTTGTCTATGACTATCTCAGGACCTCCCCCAGAACAACTCCCTTGAACCATCTCCTGTGGCACAAAGAACAAAAAAGACATGCCTTTGCCACTCCCAACCACTGGCCTGAGACAGTGATACAGGTTTTAGTTCTCAAAAGGATTAGGGGGTTTTGAAGAAACAAAACATTTTTATCCTTTTTTGAATCATTTTCTCTGTTACAAGTAGACATAAAATAGCCAATAGTGAAATTTCTCATGGCTTAAGTTGGGGGTAAAAGGTAAAATGAATGTTATTTCAGAATACTGCAGTACCCCAAAGGAAGCATCATAACATCTAGGACTTCAGTGCAGAGGGCCTCTTTTCAAGATAAGCATTAACCTGGGAGCTGCTTTCTCTCAGCCAAGACCCCAGAGGACTTTATAACTCTTCCCACTCTAATGGAGATCATAGACATACCCCCACACATGGTGCTGAACTAAATTACACAGACAACACTCAAATCCAGATTCACAGATATGAAGAAAAGGATTTTGCAAGGAAAGCAGACCTTCTTGGTAATGAAAGAAAAGAACTCTGACCACTGAGAAATTCCAAACACAGAGACTGAGAAAGCCTGTGAATATCATTAAAAATTACTACCCCTTATAAGAAAGCAAGGAAAATAAAAAGTGGAATATTAAAAGATATATGGCAGAAAAACCCAGCACTATAAAACCAGGGTAGCAAGAAATGAATGAAGCTCTGAGTGAGGGCAGAGTTATGCCCCTGGGTCCCAAGTAACTAATTGGGGTTCCACCAACTCTTCTGTGAGGACACTTTGGAAGATACTCAGGTGGAGTGGGAAGACTAAGGCATGGGTTCTGGTCTAAACCCAGGCCTTTCTAATTGGGTGATCTTTAAGAAGTTATTCGGCCTCAGTTTCACATAAAAACAAGGGACCAAATAAAACTACCTCTCACTTGATATTGTTGTTGCAGGATGAAATCACACATATACAGAATGAAGTACTCCAAGTATATGTCCTATGGGGCTGCTGGCTGCTGTAACTAAGTAGATGGGGGAACAAATTACAAAGAAAGGATGAAGGGGAACATGGCCTTCTTTGCCTGGGAGAGGGGGCAGGGCTCTTTGCATTGGGTTCTGAGGGTTGAGTAGGAGTCTACTAGCATAAAAAAATAATTTCAAAGAGGAGAGGTAGGAGCATACTTGTAAACAAACAGACAACAATAAGAAAAGCAAGAATGATAAAAGGAATAAGGCTCATTTGTCTGGAAAGTAATTATTCATTTAGGAATACCTAAGATATTTTAGAAAGAAACTTCACAGAAATTATTTCTTTTGATATTCATAGGAGCTTTGATGAAGGCTGTTAGCAGTTTTTTACAAATGGCAGAGCTATGACTCAGAGAAAGTATTTTTTTGAGGACAAAATATTTATTAATAGGCTGGGCACGGTGGCTCACGCCTATAATCCTAGCACTGTGGGAGCCGGGGTGGGTGGATTGCCTGAGCTCAAAGGTTCGAGATCAGCCTGAGCCAGAGCGAGAACTTGCCTCAAAAATAAAAAAAAATAATAAAAAAATAAAAAATAGCTGGGCATTGTAGTGGGAGCCTGTAGTACAGCTACGTGGGAGGCTGAGGCAAGAGAATTGCTGAGCCCAACAGTTTGGGATTGCTGTGAGTTATAATGCCATGAAGAGAGACTCTGTCTCAAAAAAAAAATGTATTAATAATAATTTTTGATGTACCTCTGAACCTTACATAGGTCAGTGAAGGGCAGGGACTAGTTTGACTGAAGCAGTAGAGGCAGTGTTGTTTAGGTCTACAGCTCGTCAGAGAATTCCCTCTCATGTCTCAGGTTATGGTCGAGTCACAGATGTTCACCGACGCCCCTGAAGCCATGTGCCATACAGAACCGTAGACAGCATCAACTCTGAATGGGTTAAAGGTCAGTTCGAGGTTGAGATGTCAACATCCGGAGTTCAAAGCTAAGTACAAGTGGAATAAAAACAAAATCATTCAGGGATTAGTCAAAAAGTAACCCCGGGCAATGGTGGCAAACATAGGCGGCTGTGTAGAACTGGCTTCTGTGGGTTCACGCACACATTTGCTGTGTGGAACAATCAGGCGTGTGGAGTTCCAAGGAGGAGACTAAAGTAATTACTCGGAGTGTAATGACTGGAATACATAAATAAACCTCGAGTGAATGACTTAATAGTTTTCGAATTTTAAGAATCATACAGAATGCTTAGTGAGAGAAGGAATCTTAACTATCATCCAATTCAACGTCCACATTTTACATCTGAGAAAGCTCATTTGCTAAGAAGTCAAATAATAGGAAACCTGCAATAAAACCCCAGGCCTCCTCTTTCCTAATCCAATGCTCTGTTGTATCGCAGTAGGAATCAGGGATTACAGTTTATTTGCTGCCTAGATCTGCCAAAGTGTTCTACATGCAAATATATCTCTTTTTCTTTCCCAACTCTCACCCCTGTATTTCTAAGAAATACAGAGAGGAGAAAGTCAAAATGGAGATGAAAGTCAAAATGGAGATGAGGACACTCTAGCAAAGAAACAGCAAAAGATCCATCTGACTAAAATTATTCAGCAATCTTTGAAGTCTAGAACCACATCTCTGATGCCTTGGTCCTTGCTATTTCCCAACATGCCTCTTCTTACATTTTTTTTTTTTTTTCTCATATGTTCAGAAGTTTAGCCATCAAAATTCTACTCCTCAGATTTTCTCTGTGCCCTGGCTGAGGACATAGTTGAATAATGCTCTGTCTCAGTCTCACAGATAAAATGATCACAAATCTCTTCACCAATTTAGGATCAGAAATGTACTATGTGCAGTAATGCACTTATAAGATGTGGTCTCAAGTCTCTTTCTGGCAGTGCTTATTCCATTGCTGTTTTAAGTAGACTAGAACAGATTTAAAACATGTTTAGAGAGTGAGGTGCGCAAATATGAAATGTAAACATAAATATCTTTTAATATTTTATATCGAAGTCAATAGAGAAAAACCGGCTACTTGTAATGAAAAGGGAGATATATCAATTAAATGCAGGAAAGATACCAGTAACATAAGGAGAACAGAGTAAAGGTAGCAAAGGGGAGTCAAAGAAAACAAGGGCCTTTTACAAGTATTGCAGTGAAAAAAGAAGTACCAGAGAGAAAATAGGTCCACTAATAAATGAAGAGCATGAAATTAATGATGAGTCTAAAATGGTAGAGATAATGAACTCATTTGTAAAATTGGTCTTTAACAAGAAAAATGAAAATAGGAAGTTTGAACAATTAAGAAGTAATGAAAACCTTGCAAAAATAGCTGTTGACAAAGAAACAGGAAAGAAAAGGCCAATTCTATTTTGGGCTGGAGGAAAAGAAATGAAAGAAATTATTATGTCAGTGATAATGTACCCAAAATCTTAAGCTAAATTTGTGGCCATCTTGATCCATTGTATTCTCATATCCACAAGTGGGGGCGCAGTGGCAAGAACGGAAGCGCCACCTGACAGGCGATGCACGTGCAGAAGACGGCAGATAACCAGGCCAAAAAGAGTAGAAAAGGAAACGTTTTTGTGTGTTGTTTCTACCCTCTGAGCAGTATTGGTGGGCACGGTGCCCTACGAGGAGCTGAAAATATGTTTTGCACATATAAAATGTACATTTTTTTTCTTAAAATTCATTATCAATAAATTGAAGAATGTTGATTGACAAGGCTAAACAGGGCAACAGAAAACAAGGTAGGATGACATCATGACAGGGTACCTCGTCTGCCCTATGATTTCCTGCTTTCTGTCTGTTGATGGGTAACAGAGAAGTTATATACTGTGAAAAACACAGAGGGGAAAATATAGTCACTGACTTACTATAGTTTTAAATGATTTTCCAGCGTTATGATGGTGTGAAAGTGATAATGCATCCAAAAGAAACTGCGCTTCCAATTTTGAATTTTGGCATTTTCCTGGCTAGTAGTATGTGGCAAAATACACTCGTGATGCTGGGCAGTGGCGGCAAGCTCTACTGCTAGTCAGCCACGTGATCCTGGGGGTAAAAAACTAACATTCTACAGTGTCCTGTGTTGCCAGAGTATTTTTTCTAACAGTAGGAAGGGTATGTGTTCTGAGTGCTTTTAATGTAGGCTACACTAAGCTATGATGTTCAGTAGGTTAGGTGTACTAAATGCATTTTTGACTTATGGTATTTCAACTGGCAATGGGTTTATGGGGATCTAACCTCATCGTTACTCAATAATCTGTGATTGATATCTATGCATTATCAAAGCTTCATTACCTTTTCCTGATCTGACCATGACCAATTAGATACTAGTAATATTTTAAAAGAGATTCAGACACTATGATTCTCTTTATCAAACTTTAATACCATGCATGAGTCTATAGACTCCCAGTAAAAGAGCAACAGAAGAAGTGAAGGATCTGGTGGAGCATGGGGGTGACACATAGAGAGCTGCAGGCCACCTCGATAGCCTTACATCTTCCTCTCACCAGATATTTTTGGACAAGTATTTTTTTCTCCAAATCACACATCACATGACATAACCAATACCGACAGGAACAGAATATATGCTATTTAGCAATTAAACATGTTGGTAAGTTTTAACGGGGTAAGTTTTTACAGATTTAATTAGCATTTACTAAGAATGTATTATATGCCAAGGAAGATGTGAAAAGGGATGGCTGAGATTTAAGCTATAGTATGAGAGAAGTGAAAAGGTCAGCCCATTCTGAGTCCTGAGGCCAAGAACCTTCCACGCAGAGGACACACCAAATGGAAACAGCAACTTCCATAGGACAGGAATGAACTTGGCGAGTCTCAGGACTTTACAGAATGACACTGTGGTTGTGCTATGTTAAAAGTGAGAGAGGAGAATGCTCCTGAGTGGGGAGGGAGAGGTAGGCATGGAACATCTCAGGCAGAAATTTATAAACCGTGATAGAAGAGTGCAGGCCACATGCTGACTGCCAGGGAAAACATAGAAATATTCTAAAGTTTGTTTGAAATATTCTAAAATATTATTTACAGTTTTAAACTTTCGTTTCATTTGAATAAATAAGAATGGCTGCCTTGTAATTTGAGGGTCAAAAAATGAGGAAAATATTTGGATTAAAATTGAAAAGCATACTAACTGAATAACAATGTCAGATGAAAAATTAGGAATGGTTGTATGTTAGAGAAACCCTCTTTTGGGCATATGGGGTAGTACCCAAGAGAATGGTAGAAAATGCTGAAAGGGTCTTGGGTCAAGGGCTGAAACCATAAATGTGCCTCAGCTCAAAGTGAAGACACTTCCCTGGGCTAGTAAATGGTCAGTCACAAGTAGTTGAAGAAGTAAATGGGTTTTAAGAGAAAAGAGCAGGGCCTCTTGTACAAAACACAGTATTAGCCCTCCTTCTAGGAAGAACTGATTTAGTTCTTTCTGTGTTTGCCATTTCCAATCTCAGAATTATTCCTCTATTAAATAAACAAATAAAAGAATCTCAACAGAAAGCTGAATGTTTGACTATTCCAAATAATTCTTAGGCAGAGTGCTTTTCACATGTAATCTGAGCAGAACCAATATTCTGGGAAAATACAAGGTGATATGGAAAACCAAAGTGATGAACTTTGTCTTCTGGATTAAGCTCAGATTCACCAGTTGCAAGCTCTTTAATTAATTAATTAATTTTGAGACAGAGTCTCAAGCTGTTGCCCTGGGTAGAGGGCCATGGCATTATAGCTCACAGCAATCTCCAACTCAGGCTCAAGAGAACCTCTTGCCTCAGTTTTTCTATTTTTAGTATAGATGGGATCTCTACTAAAAGGCTGGTCTTGAACTCATAAACTCGAGCAATCCACCTGCCTCAGCCTCCCAGAGTGCTAGGATTATAGGCACGAGCCACCCGTACCTGCAAGTTCTTTTTGGGACCATTTTACAGAAGATCATGCAGAGCCACAAGGAATAAACCATCATTAGACAGAAGACAAACAGTGGAACCTCTGTACATTGACCACCCAAGAGACTGTAACAAACTGGTCAACATACAAAGGTGTCAACACAAGGAACTAGGCTACTGTACTGGGTTGCATGTCTGGTCTATGAAAATCAGGTCAGTTTAAGGAGGTGGTCGCTTTAGGGAGGTCAAGGGTGGAGATTCTAAAGTACCAACCTGCTGAGAATCAAACTGGCTGGAATGTCAAAACAATGTATGTATAAAACAATACGAATGGGGTAAATTAAAACAGAGTCAGAAACAGAGAGGAGCCAGACTGTTAAAAATGAGAGAATTATAGAAACACCGAGGTAAGTAGAGAAAAACAACAAAGGGGGAAGAGAAGAGGGAATGAACAGAAAGAGAAAGGTGTTGTATGTGGTTTCTACAATGGACAAGGAAACAAACTGCCTAGGATTCTGTTGCTTTAGGTTCTGCTTTAGAAGAACCACGTTGCAAGGATAATGCTTGGCTTCTGCAGGCTGAGTTAAAAGGCTGTTGCCACATGTATTCAGAAGTGTGTGACTACGAAACCATAACACTCTGAAAGGAAAGGAGTATTTAGTGCTCACATAGATTTTGCTCTTTTAAGAAACAGTAATCAGTCTGTGTATGTAATTTGGAGAGCAATGTAAATTTGGATAGGGCTTGTTTATAATTGGGAACTAATGTGGGAGTATTGTGCTAATGAAAGAGTCAAGAGGGAAGCAGAGGCTGCTCTTTAATGGATAGTTTGTAATAGTAGTAATTGCAAGACACAGCAATTTTGCTTAACAATTAGACCATTGGCTGGTTTGCGAAGGTCTATTACATTTTTCTATGGCATCTTTTCAATCATTGTGCATTGGTAGTGAATTGGCCTAGGCTTCACTTGGGGGATGGATTCATAGAGTAGTTATTTTTTTTCTTGGATAGGGTGGCTCAGGAAACAGGTGCTATAGGTGATGCCAAATATCACTGCACAGCACAGTAAGAGCAGAGGGTAATGGCCTCTGTAAATGAGAGGCAGTAGGGAGATGGTAAACCCGGGGCTGCATTACCAAGACCGCTTCTATACACACAGGGGTCATGGTATCTTGCTTCCTTGGCTGGAAGTTTGGAGCCCTGATCTCCAAAAAAATTGAATGAGATGAAAGTTGGAATTCATGAAAGTTGGAATTCACTAAAGGTAGGCAGTGCAGAGTAATAGAAAAGAAACATAGAATTGGAATTTTAAGTACTTGTGCTGAAATTCTAGCTCTGCTACTGGCTATTATCTGAGATGAGTAATAAACTCTCTGAGCTGCAGTAATAATACAAAAATAATGATATACATCCCTTGTATTATAAAGCTTAAATAAATTAACATGTAAAGTACTCAGTTTCAGTTTGTTGCTCATAGAATCAAATTATCATTTTTATTATCAACATTTTAAAAGAACATTTTAGATGTTTTCCCTTGAAAGTCTACAAGTTTACTTACCAGCATATAGGACTCTAAAAACATAAAGTGGGTGAAAAAGCAAGTTGCAAATGACTAAGTAAAGCATAATAAAATGTATGCAGAGACTTAGAAACCAGAAATTCTGGTTTTATTTAGATTATTGGAGAAATACCAATAATACCGTGTATTATTTAGATTATTGGAGAAATAAATGAGAATGATAAATCTCAAATTCAGAACAGTGATTGTTTCTTTAAGGGGATGAAAGAAGGCAGTGGGAGAGAAGATAAAGGGCGGGGAAACCTACACCAGGTCGGTCATACAGGGACTTCAACTATTACTAAGATGTTTCACTTCTTAAGCTGAGCTGTGGGCATATGGGTAGACATTATTTATACATCTTTTCATAGGTCCAGCACATTTTAAATTAATTTAATTTTCACTTCCATTTCTTCTATGTTAAAGGAAAGATAAAATCATGCAAAACACATGACAAACTACCACTGAACATTGATACATACCACTTGCTAGTATTTAATAATTTATCAATACTTTTGTGTACATTATCTCATGGGACTTATAACCATCGACACATTTAGGCAAGGTAGTGGTAGAAAAAACACAGGTTTAAGTTTAAAAAAAGCTTCTCTCAAAGTTTGACTTTGGTGATTTTAGCCAGGTGATTTAGCTAATGTCCTTATTTTTAATAATTTCATTTCTGAACCTATAAAACTTGAATAATAATGTTTCCTTCCTTGGGAGATTGTGGTGATTGCATAAAATAGTACGTAGGCCTAACATATGGATGGCTCTCAACTAACATAAGTTCACCTCGTTACTAGCTTGGAGAAGCACACAGGATACTCTGCTACTCTGAAGTGGTCCCTCTGGGAAAAGGTGAATTTCAGGTTATTTTAATATGATATGATACTACAGTATAGTCTTTTGAAAAATCACCAGAGTAGAGGTCCCATGGCTGTCAAAAATATGAAAGGGAGAATGACATCATTCCTGACATCCTTCAGGAAAAATTAAGTCGGTTATTACTTTGTTTACATAACATTCATGTTCTATCACCAACAGACTCAGGAACAGAGAAGTAAGGAATGTAGTTAAATTTAACTGATAAGATGCAGTCACATGAGGAAAATATAGCATCCAATACAATTGTGAAACACAGGAAACATTTTCTTTTCTCTGGAAAAACCTAACCACCTCCACAGGATTCTAGCAACAGAGAATTTAACAAAATAGACCTAAGTTTTCTGATACTTAGGGCATTTCCCACCCACTCTGTCTCTCTCATTCCAAGAGCTTGTAAGAACTTACCTGCTTGTAATCCTGGATGAAGAAACACATTGGGTAGGAAATCACTTGAACTTGAAATACCACAATAATTATTAGACACTCTCTATGCTAATCAAAGTATAACCTATAGAAAAAGGCAAAAGAAAAATAAAGGCAAAGCAATGAGTCAGAAACCAGTTCATTAAAACGGCTGACCTTTAGCTATGCCTCACTGGCATTTTCTCCTCACAAAATATGACCACTTTTATAAGGCACCATGAAATTACATACCTGTTATAGTTAGTTTTGCTCTTTGCAAATGGAGCTGCTCAAATTGGAAATTAGAATAATGTTTGTATCCGATTGTGTGCTTTTTAAAGGAACCTGAAAGGATGTTTGACTTTTACTGCTGAGGTAGGACAACGAAAATAGAGAATTTACACACACAAATGCACACGCACATACATATACACACGTGTATCTTTTTCTCTAATCTTACCTGAAGAGTTAAAGGGAACTGGTATATTGACTCATCCTTTTGATGTTCATGCCAAATAATTAAGTAAATAAAATATGTCCTGTTTATATCAACATTGAGAAAGTCCCCTTCAGGAATATACTTTTCAGAAAGCAAAATTTTAAGCATCATAATATTTGATATTATGTGGTATTGTTAAACTTATAGAGAAACGGACATTCTTAAATGCTACTGGTAGGTATGATCTCTTTAAAGACATTAGTTAATGTATCAAATTTTACTTTTACATACCATTTAATACAGCAAATCCATTTCTAGAATGTAGGCTGCAAATGCAAAGGGTATTAGTGAAGCAATGTTTCAGTAACAAAATAATTGCAACAACTAATATGTCAATTAATAGTGCATTAGTTAAAAATAATGGTATAGATGTAAAGTTGAATCTATTTTTGCCATTAAAAGGAATAAAATAGACTTCAAATGTTCTATGTTGAATGGTTGTCTAAATGTACATTTAAATGAAACAAAGTTAAAAAAAAATTTATATAGAATAATCACACACACACTCAACCTGCACATAAACACATTTGCTTGATTATAGATGGAATACATATCTTTCTAAAAAGGTTAGAAAGAGACTTTTTCTCCTTTTATTCTAGGAAAGCAGATTAGAACTGGAAATGAGAAGTGTCCTAACTATTACTTCAACTTAATTCATTTTTTAGCATATCATGGTGTATTACTTTTACCAGTTAAAAATTACTGTTGGTATTGGGAAGGGGAATATGTAATTTTGATTCCATTTCTCCTGCCTGAGTGTGAAGCAGAATAAGACTAGGAGAGACAAACAGAAATTTTATCTTTAGAATTATGGCCAAATTGGTTTACTGTCACTTAACCCATGAAATATATGAAATAATTCGATCACAGTAACACTCCTCTTCTATGAGGAGTCTGAGAATTAGAGAAGGTTTACTTTATACAGAAAGGATAAGTCTGAGTTAGAGAAAGACCCTAGGGGGAGCTGGCCTAAGTGTATTTACTTCTTTACCTTACAAGCTTATCAAGGAAGTCACTCTTCCTACCTGCAATAAGTTTCCTCTCATAATTTCCCCTTACAAATAAGAAAAACCCATTCTTTCAATGGCAATCTGAAGAGTCAGAAATAAGTTCTCCTTAACAACTGGAAAAAAATATTTATGCCAACTTAGAGTGTGGAACCTGTCTCATTCCCCTAAATCAACATCTTAATATTTTACTATAAACAATACCTCTTATTAACAAAAGTTCTCTTACGAATGTGATTCTCAAAACAGAGCTCTTCAGATAAACTCTTTGTTCAAGATAACTGTCTTGGAAACCTAGAATGTCTAGGAGGAAGAGCAATTTGAAAGTAGGGTCTTGGGTATCAGTAAGAACTGAATCTCTCTTGTCTTTAGTTATTTCATCTTCTCTCTTCAAGATAAGCCAAAAGTAACATCTTGCCTAAATAAACATAACTGATTTTTCTTGCTTGAGATCCATATTTTGTTTATCCATTTTTATGCAACTGATAATCTTCAATATGTATATCAGATACAGAACACTTCTCCCTGTCTCTCTCTCTCTCTCTTTCTCCCTGGAGTGTTGTTTTTCTTAGCTGTAGATATCCCAGGTGACTTTCATCCTGCTTAGCTTTCATCTGTGGGTCTTCAATGTTTGGGTAAATGAAGGAAAGAGAAATAATAGCAATGCATTTTCTTTTTACTCATTTGTTCAACTGGATGCATTTCTTCTAAAAATATTTCAGAGTTCTCTATCTGTCCATTCAAGTTTTGATAGATGATGCTGTATGTTCTTGAAACAATGTAAGAAGTAATATTAAATATTAGCAAATTATGTTTTGGCTTCTGGCTTCCAGTCTGGCATTTAAGAAGATTAGAAGTTGTTACTCTATTCTCACAAGGAAAAAAACAAACTAAGACATCAAAAACTTCTCTTGGATCTATCAGAGAAATGAGATCAAAGGGCAAACTGCTGGCCCCAAAATTGGAGAGAAAAACAGACAGATGCAGAGAATCACACCTTACTACAACAGATACCTGTGAGCAGAAATCTTAGCGGAAACTAGTGCTGGAATAGGAAAACCTGAACTCTATTTGACAAATTTCTGGAGACTCAGAAATTAAACACTAAGAGTTTAAAGCTTCAGGAAGAGGGGAAACCTCCGGGGGGAATTCAGTCACCAGGCACCCTCATGCTTTTGTGAGCTTTGTAAGCTAAAAAATAAAATAAAACAAGACAAAAACAACACAATAGAATCTCCAAGAATTAGGGATAGCTACAAAAGGTATAACTACACATAACAGGAATACCAGAAAAGAAGAGAAGAAGAAACAATACAAACTGAGGATTTAACATCAGACACCAAAGCACAGATTCAGGAAGCTCAAAGAACAAAAAGTGGAGTAAATTCCAGGAAGAAGCAACTATACCTAGGCATGGTGAGAAAGAGAATAAATCACCTTACGTAGAAGGAAGAAAAGATAAGAATTAGTTCCATCATCTCCTCTGAAGCCATGTGACCAAGAAGAGAGTGGAATGAAATATTTAAAGTGTTGAGAGGAATAAAATACCAAGCAAGAATTCTGTACCCTGCAAAATCATTTTTCAAAAATGAAGGAGAAATGAAGATTTTCTCAGACAAAAATTGAGGCAATTTGTTAAGAAAACAAATCAATCCAATTAAAAAATGAACAAAGGATTTTTATGGATCTTTTCATTTTGACACCTATGTTTTTTCAAAATTAAAAAAAAGGACAATACTGAGTCAACTTGATACAGTACTAAGAGTAAATGGTGTAAACTATGGACTTTGAATGATAATGATATATCAATGAGTCCATTGATAATAACAAATGTACCACTCTTGTGAATGAAATTGATACTGGAATTGATACTGGAGTAGTTTTTTGGTGTATGGGGATAGGTTGTATGTGGGAACTTTCTGTATTTTCCACCATGATTTTGTTATGAACCTAAAATTTCTATAAAAATAGTTATTCATGAGAGTGGGAAAAAACATGGTTTCTCTATTATGGCCTATCTAGCTATAGACACTATTTCACAGATGAAATTAGAAAAGTATCCATACCTACTTATGTTTATGACTATTTTATTTTTCTTGAAATCTAGCATTAAGACAAACTTCTCAATGACCATTAACTCACAAGCCTAGAAAGAACCCCTTGTGGTAGTTCAGTAAAGAAAGAATAATCAATGCTAAAAAATAAGGCAGGACAATATAGTTATGTAGTAACTGTCTGAGTTTGATATCATTGCTCTGACCTCAATAGTGCCTGGTATTTGATTAAAATCCTTCAGCAAGGAAAAATTCTAGGTTATTCATCCTTGCTATTCTTAATTCAACATTAAGGATTCTTATAAGCCATCAACTTTCAAGTAATAAGGAAAGGTTTCAGTTCTGAAAGCAGAAATCATTCACATTGCCTTGGGTTATTTTTTGAACAAAATGAATATATTTTTTAAATATCTCACAGAGTACCTACAAAAGAATGCAAATGTTTTGGCATAGAGAAAGCATTACCATTAGATATTTGCATGTGATCGGCTCAACCTAATATTGAAAAATAAACATCTGTGTTTTCCCTTTGACCTTGAAATAGCAGAAGATACTACCAAGTAGGAAACATTACTGTTTACAACTCACCACACTGTGAACCACAGGGATTTACAAGGTTAGAATGACAGGCACATCATGTATTTGCATCATGTTTGAAATGTTAGTGGCATATCACACACACATGGGTAGCATGTTCATGTTCCAGTATTCATCTCAGTTCTTCCTGTCAAGGATGGGAGGTACAGGCAATAAGACTCTCAGATATAGATGCTAAAGGAGGCTTCCTTTCCTAGCCTTCCTTTCCTCTGCTCAGTGACCATGAATCCTTGACTCTGGAATGCAGTAACTCTGAAACCTTCAGTGATTCTGTGTTACAGCTCAGTATACTTTTTGCTTACCTATTTATTAAAATCAGTAGGCATGCTCAGGAATGAACACAAACACATATGTTCAATTTTCAGGCACGTATGTAGTAAGATTTGAACAGTTCATGTCTTCAGCTTATTTGATATCTCCCAAATCTATCAACCCTATAATGCACTATATTTTCATAGCCTACTTCTGAAATTCTTCTGTTAGCTAGTTTGGGTGATGTGACTGAAGAAAGCCCTACAAAAACAGTGTACAAATCAGAGAAATTATCTCTTGGAGGGAAAGGAAACATTCTGGGGGATGAAGTGCTGTTCTGGAAGACTGTCCTAATAGGGATTTCTCCACCATAACAAGCCTGGGTGCTTCAGCATGAGTAAGGCAGAGAAAAGGTGCTAAAGTGAGTGGAGAAATCATCAAAATACATTCTGCTTCTTTTACAGTTTTGCTGATTTTTCAAAGGGCCATTTAGCATACTGACATTTCAAGAATTCTTCAGGTTATTGATTTTCAGAAGCATTGTGTAAGTCTTGAACTCTTGGAATTGAATAAGAAAAGTGTTATGTTTCCTCAGAATGGTTAAGATTCCTTGGGAATTCTTAAAGACGAGGAGGAGTTAAGTGTTGATCAATGCCCATACTTAATCACTACTTATCCTAATTGGAACAAAACAAAACTCTTAGAGGCTTCCCTTTTCCTATCTTGAGTTTCAGATATTTATAATCTGGCCCCAAATTTATTTTCCCCATCCGAAATCTTTCCATTGCTTGTATCTACATGATCATCCCACTGTGCTCAGTGTCCAACTTTCAGAATAGCGTCTGTTCTGCATTTATCTAAAAATTTCATCTCTTTTCCGGTTGTTCCGGCGCAAGCAACAGAGAGCAGCCAAATCTCGCGATACCTTGTATGCAGCGGCCTGTGACGTCCTGGCCGGAACCAGTGCAAGCTGAAGTGTTTGGAAACCGTGAAAGCTGCTGATCATCTTAAGGAACTATGATCTTCCACCCTCTGCACCAAGTTCTTCATGAGCGTCCTTGGGGGCCAGCTGCACTGTGACAAGGTCAAGGCTGTGGACGTACCCCACATGGACATCCAGGCGCTGAAAAAACTCTACAAAAATAAGAAGCTGCTCAAGGAGCTGGCCAGGAAGTATGATGCCTTTTCGTCCTTAGAGTTTCTGACAGACAAGTCCCATGAATTCTTGGCCCAGGTCTACATAAGGCTGGCAAGTTTCCTTCCCTGTTGACACTGGGTGAAAACAGGGTGGCCAAAGTCGATGAGGTGAAGTCCACAATCGAGTTCCAGATGAAGAATGTTCTGTGTCTGGCCGTGGCTGTTTGTCATGTGAAGATGACGGAGGAATAAGCTGGTGTACAACATCCACCTGGCTGTTAACTTCTGGATGTCACTGCTAAAGAAGAAATGGCAGAATGTCTGGGCTTCATACATTATGAGCACTCCAGTGCAGAGGAGCCTATATGTTTAGCTGAAACAGGTCAGCTTCAAATGAAGTATTGTTTTTATTTGCTAATTTATATAATAAATTAATTGATTTTTTAGCATCACTAACATTGGAAATCTTCTTCCATGCAATTCATATAGCTCCATGGATGTCCATTGCTAAGGGAACCATTTTCATCTCTTTATGGACTTCCCAACCAGGCCAATGAAACAGACATTTCCTATTCTTAAAAATTTAGGGAAAGTAACCACCACATTTCTATCCATTCAGATCACTTACTCCTCCTAAAGGGAGAGATTACTCATCTGGCTGATGAGATTAGGAAAAGGATATGCAGACTTATGGCCTTGAGCTTCTGCCTCTTCTTTTGGAAAATCTGCTCTTACAAGTTTTCAACTTTGGAGGAGAGGATTAGGTTGTCTGTGGTTCTGTGACTTAAGAGTTATTGAATTGAATTCTGAATGAAACATGCTATAAGAAAGCCCAATTATGGTCATATTTTCAACCTACCTTTTCTAGTTCAACTCTATCACCAATAAAGTTTGCATTTTGATATTTATTCTTCTGACCTATGCACATTTTTCCAACTGGTTCTTAAACACACACGTCCCAAACCCCAAAAGTTACCAATATCACTGTCTCTTCCCTAAATCATTTTTAGCTTATTCTATTGCCTCCATGGCTCTAAATAATAATAATGATTCTAACATCTTCAGCAGTCTTAATACTTTTCTCATAGATTCTCAGAGAAGTGTACAGGGAATATGGAAAAAAAGCAGAATATTGAATATTTCATTTCTGTGAGATCTAGAAGCTTGATTTCCCTATAGACCTAATTTCTTTTAAATCTGGAATATTAGTGTTAGCAAAGTCAAGGTGACGAGGAGATATATTCAAATTCAGAAAGCCATGGTCTCCTTTGTGAACATTGCTGGGTAGTTTCATCTCCTACCCCTTCCTGCATACCAAAGAAAAGGAGATTAAATGAAGTACGTATTTCCAAGTGAAGTTATTAGTGCCTAGGGCGTTCACTCTTCAGCCTGTTTCATCAGGGCCATTAGCATGGCTGAAATGCAAGAAATAGTTTAATAAAGCCAAAGATAAGATGATAGCTGCTCCAAATACTCTGACTTGTTTTATAGCTAAAGACAATTAATGATTTTGACTAATAAAGCTACTTAGATGGAGAGCCTTGCTGCTAACTGTACGGATTGCAACCTTTTCATATTTGGTAAACTTAGAACCCAGTTAGCCATATAAGGGTTAGCCAATTGCACTTAAAGCCAACCCATTAAGCAAAAGGAAAATTTTCTAAACCTATTATGTAAACTAGAATTTTCACCAACTAAGAATGTTTATATCGTTGCTTTGCTACTCTTTGTTCAGCTGTAAATGATCTCACTAGCTCCTCTTCATCTGCTGAACAAATGGCACAATATAAGTTTTCAGATTGTGCTGAAAAAAAGAGTAAACATAAATAAATCATACATTTCTATTGTAATTGCTAAATCCAGAGCCTGTTTCCGCTACTGTTTCCCTCAAGGTGGTCACTGTATTCTAGTTTGGCCTCAAAAAGAAAACAAAAGTGTGTGGAATGAAGGGTGGGAGGGGGTGAGCTTCACAGGAAGGCAGCCTCCTCCTGTCCATGAGAGAGGGGAATGTAGAAAGTCAGCCTTTTTAATTTAATGTAAGTAGCCACACTGTTCCAAAGATTCAGATCTAAAAAAAGCTCATGCTTCTTTCAGCTATTACTTTCCCCAGTCCTCCAGGATTTATTTAAAAAGCAATCAAACCTAATTAAAACTATCTGCTTTACCTCCAGAGTCGCCCTTCAATGCCCTAGAAAAACACAGGGATGGCTCAGAAAAGGGCCAGGAAACAGAAGGAAACATGAAGTTTTGTCACTCTTTGTATGCAACAAAATGAGAACAAGAGAGGTTAATGTTACTGAAGAAACTTAGAGGCTGAGGACAGGTGTTAGGACCTGAGGCAAGAGGCGAGACTGTGGTAGATGGTGTGCCTGAAATGGGGGTGTAGCAGGTCTTGGAAGATCCAGCCAGCAGTCCTGACCTATTTGCTCCACAGGAGTGACCGTGTTATTACTTCAGTTTAGTGTGTCAGCCTCCATGCTTACTGAACCCTGGCTGCTAAAGGGGACAGACTCCATGGCAAACCTGGATTGCTTAAATTGCTGGTTTAATTTTCCTGCTGCTCTCCAGAGAGTCTATTTCTATACTGTCGTGTATTTATTATGCATATTAAGTGATAAAACAAGCTGCATTTGAAAAAAGAGTCATGCCCACTGAAGCCTTCATGTTAATTAGCTGCAAATACAGCTCGAACATCTCTAGAAAACCAAATGCTTTCCATGTTGCCACTTGTTAAGTTTCTGTCTCCTCACCACCGCAGAGCCACGGGGTGAAGGAATTTCTCTATTGATATCTGTAGTAATATTTTTAAAGCGGTTGTTGATGCTACTATTTTCCTCAATTTATAAACATTTAGGAATGTTCTACCTATAGCTGGAAAAATAGGACACATGGGAGCACATGTATCATGACATTTTACGGAAGTACTAGTTTTCATTTTAACCAGTAATTTGACATTTTACCTCCCAACCCAAATTTTGATGTCAGCCCATTAATAAAAAGAAAATGATTTTCTGTGATTTCAGCTTAATATAAAAGCCCCCAAAGATCACAAAGAAAGCACAGCCAAGGATATGATACGTGTATGTGTGTGTTGTTGGTGGGGACACAGAGGAAAGAGACAGAGGCAAAGGGGCCAAAAAGTGTATTGGAAAAGATGCCATCCAAGAAAAGTGCCTTTCAGTAATAGTAATGGGCATAAAAATACTCAGGAAAGGATTTCACATATGAGATTCTTTCCTCTGGAGTACATTTGTCTCCAGAATGTAACATTTAAATTAAAGATGATAAAAAAATTACTTAAAAGAAAGTGCAAGTAAAAAATAAAACAGGATATAAATGGGAAAAAAATCAGAAGTATAAAAAAATGCTCATTTACAAAAAGAGCAATCCTAAGTGATGTATCACAAGAATGGAAAAACAAACACCACATGTTCTTACTGTTAAATTAGAACTAATTGATCAGCACTCAAGTGCAAAGATGGAAGTAAAACTCAACATAAATCGAGTAGGTGTGTGTAGGGGGGAACAGGAGATGGGTAAACTCACACCTAACAGGTATAATGCACACTTTTGGGGTGATGGGTACACATATCACTTTGATTCAAACCATACAAAAGCAATTCATGTCGGCAAAACATTTGTACCACCATAATAGTATGAAATATTTTTAAAAATGTCAATTTAGGTGTCAGTTCTTTTAGAATTCCAGAGATGTGGTTGCAACTGCTTCATTCACAA
Source organism: Nycticebus coucang (assembly GCF_027406575.1). Lineage (NCBI taxonomy): Eukaryota > Metazoa > Chordata > Mammalia > Primates > Lorisidae > Nycticebus > Nycticebus coucang. The sequence continues at coordinate 28,170,263 of NC_069785.1, read as the reverse complement.
AAACTTTCCGCATAAAACATTCAGGACAATGTACTTGGGAACCTCAGAACTCTGGATCTCCCTGGCTATTGTGAGATACTCGACACTTTAGTCAACTGCAAGTTTGAAGTTGCCATCAATGACTAAGTCCTGTTGGTGTAGGGTAGTGAGGATTTGAGAGGCAGAGACATTATCTAATAGTCCTTCGGGCAATCAGTCTTTTTTGTTGTGTAGCCATTTGGTTGCTTTATGTTTTGGTCTTTTTTGGTTAGGTTGCTTTCACCCTTCGCTAGGCAAGATGGAAATAAACATAATCCAAATGCCCGGGAGGGTTCAACTGTTTACGGGTTCAAATGAATCTATACTATTAGAGTATAAGAAAACTGAAGTTTTCTCAACACCTACCACCTCTAGAAGAGCTGGAGCCCACACCCCCTTTAACATCCCTTCCCAATCTCATAACTCACCGTGTGTCCCAGGCTGAGCTCCTCTTCCCTGCCCTCAAGGTGCCAGTCAGCTCTTGTCTCTGTTAGGTGCGTGCTTCTGCCCCATGGGTCCAAACCACAAAAGCTCTCTTAGCCTTGGGCTGTGTGGCCGCACCCTCCTCAGGAATCCTGCTTACACCTGTGCTCCTGGACAAGCCTTCTGTTACTTCCTCACTTTAGCACAAGAGACAGCTCATACTTTTCATGAGGCCTGCCTGAAGGCCCAGAAAGAGGGGAAGAGAAGGACCCACAGAGGTCTGAGAGGCCACAGCACCAGCACTTGGTTGTCTCAATCTGTAAAGGAGGTGAGTTTTCTCTTCAAGCATCCTCACATTTGCCTAAACTCCTCAGAGACAAGACTCAAGCAAATCAATCCCCAGGAGTTAGAGGTATCTCCATCTCACGTCTAGACAAAGATTTATTTCCTATCTCACAATCTACTTTGGCTCAGGATCACTGATACTGGCAACCTCCACACCCCTGTCAACAGGGTTTACCCTACGGTTTCAACAGGGCAATCACGGTCCAACACCACTGTGCTTCCTTATACGTGATGAGCAGACAGATGGCAGAGCCAGTGGAAGGCTAAGCAAACAGGCTAAGGCAAACTGATTTTTAAATATCCCTTGCTTCCAAATTACTAAGAAGAATCGATTTGCCTTTAATTTTGAAAGTTTCACAGCTTCTGTGAACTTACCACATAGAGGGCTGTTTAACGGTCCTTTCTGCAGGAATTCCTGCCTGTCTCTCCCCAAGTATCAGGTCTCTGAACCTGACCACTTCCAAGAATCTACTAACTATAAGACACTAGTGAGAAGCAGCCATTTGAAAGCATCTAAGTCCATACTTTTAAAAGAAACTTACTTTGCAGAAGATGCTGCCTAGAGAAATACTATTCTGCTTACTACTCAGATGACCTTTTCCATGATCACCCACAACTGTTTAGAAGCTTTTCAAACACCTCCTTTTTAAACTATGACCTGTGATTTAGATTTGCATAACTGAAAGGCCGTGCCACAATCGGCCTCACAATTTAGAAGTAGACTGCATCAAAATGGTATTCAAGTCCCCACTTCTAGAAAAACAGAAAACCTATTCGCAGTTTTGAAATAACCTTTCCTCAGGTTCTCTCCCTCCCAGCAGTGTTTCCAATACCTTGGGCCCAAGCAACTGCCCACTCCCATGCCTGGTTCCAGGTACCCCACACGGCCATTTGATGGCTAGTCTTCCCAACAGTCCCCTGACATCTGTACTAAACACACACCCCTTAGAGACTATGCCCAGTGTGTAGGCCAGAGAGATTAAAGGACTCACCCAGATAGAGGGTAAAAGCAGCAGAACAGAAATTTAACTTGGACAGTTTGGCTCCAGAGTTTGTCTCTTAACCCATCTACCCCAATTGCCTTAAGAGACTGTATATCATCATAACTTTTCATAGGTCCCCAGTTTAAAAAGTGGCTAAGCGGGCTTAATGTTTCAGCTGCTGTTCCACTTCAGTTACTTTCTAGAAGTAGAAGGCTTTGCGGCAGACCATCTTGGGGGAAATGTGAACAGGTAGTGCCTGTGCCCTTGCTTCTGTCCTCATTGCCGTCTGTCACCTCGTAGCAGCTGCCATCAGTGAGGCTGTCACTGTGTCCTAGGTGCTGAGCTAACCCCACATGATGGGCCATGTCTTTGCGTTTTCACAAGCTCATGATATAGTTGCTATTACTCTCGTCCATTCTTCTGTGTAGAAAATTGAGGTTCTGACAGGTTAAGTAACTTGCTGTGGGCCACAAGGTTATTGAGTTGGAGAATCAAAATTGGAATAAGGTAGTTAGACTCAGTACTTCTGACCACAATGCTGTATAGCTTCAGTGTATAATTGTTGCTCCAGGAATATGGAATTTGATGTAAACCATCAGGTTATTTTAAATAAATGAAAATTCACTTTGTCTTGTGCAAGGGAAACAGAGTCTTAGAGTATTCCTACATGATTTATTTTCATACCATTTAATACCTCATGTCTAAATTTGTTATAAAAAGCCAGTTTTGTGGGGAAGAAGAAAAATACCTTGACTTAGGTTATCTGGACTAGGAGAACTCTGTTATTCATTTTTGCATTTTTTTGATTAATTTCATGAAACTTGAGATTGTATTCATTACCTCCTTGGCGAGAGTCTTTCATTTACATGCATGCAAGCAGTCTGGTATGAAAACTGTTGTTCTTTGTTGTATAATTACTTTGACCCGGGATTCAATAAATAGAAACATGTTTATAAGATTGTGATGCTAATTCGCATGCAACTGGAAAACTTTCAGTGTTAAAAATGTAACAAAGGGAATATAATATCAAGAATAGTTGCAGGAAACCAAATAATATCAATACTGCTATTGCGACAATTGTACCTTTATTTTTACAAGGTTTTCTTATCTTAGGAATTCAAGAGACTTTTCAATGTATAAATATACTGTGGTCTGAGGGATTCAAACATAAGGTAATAGAGACATGCAGAAGAAAGTGCTCTGCACAGTGAAGTAGCCCAGGAGAGTGAGAAGAGCATCAGCATAGGAGCTAAGACATTTGGGTGACATTTCCAGAAAGCAAACATATCAAAATCTTATAGTTATTTTTACCACAACAGGATTGCATGGCTTAGTTATCCTCATCTAAAATGGACTGCAAAAAGCCGTAAGAATAAACCAATAGTTTCAAAGAACTACTTCTTCCAAACGGTTTATAGACATATACTCCCACATCCGATGCTGTTTACCTGGGATCCATAAGGTCAGAACAGTTACTCATGAGAACAGATTTTAGACACTTAATGACTAGAAAGTTATGAGCCTGAGCCTATGGCCTTTCTCATTTCTAAACTACCTGGTGCTTAAGATGTAGATTTTAAGTTTGGGAAATACATATGTACATAAACCACCTGGATTGGCTCTTTAAAAATAAATCCGTTCTCATACACTACTAGTGGGAGCATAACGTGATTTAAGGAAGTATCTGCTAAAACTGGATGTCTATATACCTAGGAATATATCCTCTGCCCAGCAATTCTATACCTAGGAATATATCCCCCTAAATGTGTACATATTTCACAAAACAACATGTATAAAAATGTCAGAGCAACACCACTTTTAATAGACAAAAATCCAAAACCATGTTAATGAGCTTCAATAGCTGAGAAATAAGTAAGCTATGCAATACTCATGCACGGGAAAACTATACAGCAATAAGAAGGACAGAACGGCTGCTCCATCGCAACATGGGTGAACTGAAGAAATGTGAGGTCCAGTTAAAGAAAGCAGACACAGTAACTGCATTCTAGGATTCAATTTCCAGAAAGTTCAAAAACAGGCAAACCTAATCTGTGGTATGAGTAGTTGGGATAGCAGTTACTTAGAGCAAGAAAAGATGCGTAGACTGGGTCATGGGAGGGCTTCTTGAGTATTCGTGGTGCTCTTTTCCCTGAGCTGGCTCCTGTGTTACACAGATATGCTCATTTGTGAAAATTAATTGAGATGGGCTTTTAAAAAGTTTGCATTTTTGTGCTTACTCATGTAATATAAATCTATGTTAAAATAATTATATATTTGTATTTATAAAAATACCATGTAATTTTTGTTTGACAACCTTATAGTAAGATTTCACAGTATGAGCTATTCACATTTTGGGGCTGGATAATTTTTCCTGTGGGCAGCTGTTATATGCACCATATGATGTTTGGTATCATCCCTGACCATGGCCAGCTACATGCAAGTAGCACCTCCTCCCCAGAGTATGATAATCGAAGATGCCTTCAGACATGGCCACCTGTCCTCTGGGAAAGTAAAATGGTCCACAGTCTTAAACTAATTTGAACCAAAGAGTCACATTTCAGCAAGGCTACTGGTCAATTATACCATCCACATCATTTCCTTGACTGGTAGTTAAATGTCAATAAGATTTTTAATAATTTTTAGATGGGATCAGTCTGGAAATTAGGAGACAGAGTCCTTTACATCCAAGAAACAGAATTATTCATGTTACATGTCATGCAGATGGGAGTGGAGCAAAAGAAGATTCTAAAAATCATCCTAAAATTTCTTTGAGAAATCTACATGATAAGTAAGAAATGATGGATTAAATCTTCACCTAACTCATTGTAATTTGAAAAGATGAATAAAAGAGGGGAAGGTGGGAAGTAGATCAGATGAAGGGCACTCTTCTTAGGGGTCCTTTGGTCACTGCAGGGTGTCAGGAGGTACAGAAGTCCGAGGGGCCACAACAAGTAGGGTTATGGCAGGAATTCTTTCTACTGAAGGTGAGCACCCTTAGATGACAAAAACCCAAACCTGCCCCGGTCACTATGTCTTTAAAAAAAAGCAAGAAAGCAAGGATGCAGTTTCCCTGTCAGACCTGCTCTTGACCCCAGATCTCTCATCACCTTGGTGAGGTTCTCTACCATGGACCATCTCTCTAACCTGTCAGAGAATTGTCTAGAGCAGAGCAGCATTTTCTGGGAGAAATATAATGCAAATCACATATATGTTTTTATATACTGGGGGTGCCAAAAAATGTATACAAATTTTAAGCAATCTTGTTGGAAGTAAATTCAGTCATTCCTAAAAAGTGTATGATAAATTGGATGTGCATAGCATGCCTGGGTCCACTTAACCAGTACTGCTTACCTTTAATTCAATTTTGAGAAGAAATATATAGATAACATCTCTTAAAATGTGTATACATTTTCTGACACTCTCTGTATTTTAGCTTAATGTTAAACAAAGTAAAAAAAAAAAAAAAACCACGGGTGAAATTATTTTCGATAATATATTTTATTTAACCTAACAAATTCCCAACTATCGTCATCTCAGTATGCAATAAATAGGAAAAGTTATTAATGAGATATTCTCCATGCTTTTTTTTTTTACATAGACTTTAAAATCTAATGAATGATTTACAGTCATAGGACAGCTCAATTCAAACTAGCTACATTTCGAGTATTCAGTAGCCACATTTGGCTTGAGGCTGGACAGCAGAGGTCTAGAATCAGCAACTAGGTAGGCAATGAAGATACCTAGGGAGAATTTATCCATTATCTTTTGGAGGTATATGATGGGCATAAACAGTTTTTGACAAGAAAAAAACAATCAGTAAATAGAAACCAGCTAGGAAACCAGTAAATAGAAACTTCTCATTACAGTTTCCAGTTCTAATCTTTTGTGATTTCCTTTATACTTTCTTCTTGGATCCGTGAACGGCTAAGAAGGATATGTTAAAACTTCCAAATATATTTGGAAAGAAAGGAGGAGGAGAAGAGGATTTTCTTGTTTTTAGTTTTGTTTCATTGTGATCTCCATTATGTACATCTTTGCTGTTTCTTGACCAAGGACTTGGGCAATCTGGCACGTGGGTTCCATGTGTGTTTGTTCAGCTCTTTAATATAATTTTTTGCTTGGTATCAAAAGTTTGTTTCATTTATAAATATCAGTTGTCTATTTTTTGAGACTTTGGGGAAAAAAAAAGACGTTAACTGATGATTCCCTACTGAACCTCAGAGTCAAAACATTCTATGATAGATATACTTTTATCTGACAATGTGATGTTAGTTTTTTTGCATTATTATTATTGCTCAATATTTCAATTACAGCAATCATCTGATTTCTTTTCCAAGTGTATTTATCTTCATTTATTCTTTACGAGGTTTTTGTTTCTAGTCCTTATCTTAAACATTGTTATTGTTATTAAATTTTAAGCCTTTTTATTTATTTATTTATTTATTTATTTTTATTTTAAGCCTTTTTAATTCTGTGAAGGCAAAAAGTAGAAACCAAATAAACACATGTATATTTATAGAGAAAATTAAAAAAATTTGTTTCAGATCTTATACTATTATATATTTATCCATTTTTAGTAACTTTGTTAGAATTTTCTTCATATATGGCCTAAATTGCATGAAATTGCCATGCTTCATCATTTTTAATCTAAAAAATAATAATTTTATATGGTTCGATCTAATACTAAATCAAAACCTAATATTTTGAATTGTTATAAAAGACAAAGTTTAGAACACTTGTATCTTTCTGGTGATTTGTCCTTTTTATAATAATGTATTGATGTCTTTCATGAAAATATGTTTTACATTAAAATCTTTTTGTTTAATAACATTGTAGATATTAACTCTTTAAAATTAGTATTTATTAAAATTTTTTTACGTATCTTAATTTCATGGAAGCTCAACATTTTTATCATTATGTTGTAGGTATATTTCTAATAGTTGATATATATAGGTACTTAATTTTAATCTGAAAGGTTTTTTATTTACTGTGGTACTCTTAAAAATTATAATTGATATGATAATTGATATCTTTGGAATTATCTTTAAATATTCTAAATTGTGCTTTTCTCATCACAATATTTGTTTCTTGCTTAGCTTTCTTCTTTTCTTGCTTCTGTAGGACAGATAATCTTCATTCATTTCTTTCTACTGCTTGATTGCCAAATTACATTTGTGTCTACATGTGCGGTGATAATTGTTAAACCATTATTGTGGATTCTTTATAATGTAAACTTAGGTTAGCAATTCTGGCTTCTTCTTTTCAAATAAAAATATTTAAAACAGCTTACCAGTTGAGGAAACAACCATCCTTTGATGCACAAATGAATTAATAAACTTTGGCATACTATTTAGCCATAAGAAGGTGGAGATTTTGTATCTGTTGTTACATCTTGAATGTATTTTAAGAACACTCTCTTGAGTAAAGTATCACAGGAATGGAAAGACCGGCATCACATATACTAAATATTAATTTGAATCTTGTAGATTAACACAACGTTCTCACATGAGAGAAAAACTCCATTGAATCCGAGAAGGGGGAGGGTTGGTGGGCTGTTCCAAGCAGGGAGGATACATGGGTGGACGGCACACTTCCTATAGGAGGGACATGGCTGCAACTCAGACTTTGCCTTACAAATGCAAGCAATGTGGTCTAATTTTATGTACCCTCATATTAATCAGAAATAATAAAAAAGAAAAAAATACCTTATTGCTAATCACAGCTCTCCTATCTTATTTCTAGTATTTTACTTTTTATCTAAATTTTTATACCCCCCCTCACAACTATTATTATGGCTGTAGCTGTCTGATTTCTTTTAGCACCAGAGTTCTCTCTGTATTTTGCACTGAGATCAATTTTCTTCTTTAAGATGAGCCTGTCGCAGTTCTTTCACTGAAATGTTACAGTCTTCAATACTTATACGCCACCTTTTCTTTACTATGATACTTTATACTTGTGTATAATTCTTGAATGGCTGCTATTTTTTTGGTAGCACTTTGAAGACATAATTTCCATAATCTTCTGGACACTATTACATACTCTGGTCAATCTAATTCTAGTTCCTTTGCAAGACAGCTACCTTTTCTCCCTAATTGCCTTAAATTTTGTTTGATCTTTGGCTTTATTTTTTTTTTTTTATACAACCCAATGAGTCTGGGTATTGGATTGCTTTTATTAATTCTCCTCATTTTAAAAAATATCAATTCTGGGAAACTTGTAGTCATAGTCTCTGTAAATATTGCCTTGCAAATATTTTTTATATTCCCTTGTGATAAAACTCCTCTGAATACCTGTGGGGTCCTCCTGTATCTTCTATGTCCACTTAACCTCTCTTTTCATTCTCTCATTCTTTTGTTGTTTCATTCTATGAATTGAATTGATCATTAAGATCACACATTCATTATTTAGTTGTGACTAAGTAGTTGTTGAATATATTAAGTTGGTTTTCAATTTAAATTATTAATATTTTCATTTTCTAAATCTGTATTTAATTCATCATCCTAGTTCATTTTATTAGATTTTAATTCTTAATTCATTATCTTAATTGTTATTCATGTTAATTTTATTTTCTGTTTTAAATGACTATTTTATTAGTTCAAGTTCTTGAGTTACAATCATTCCATTATCTATTCATTAACATAAAATTGGTAATTTCTTAGGTATTTTGTAGTTTGCCTTATGATGTTATTTTTACACAGATTCAGTTTTTCATCAAAACCCATGTAGCCTGGATTGTAGAAGTGTCCCTTGAGAATAATGTATTTAGCACCTATAGATTACTCTTTCTTTATTGCAAGTTCAACTATGCATTACAGAGATGCTGCTTCTATAATTTATTCAACGTTTCTAGTAGTTTAGATATCTTGGTTTGCTATCTTGTAGCAATTCTAAATACCATTTGAACTTTTCCTCTACTTCAATATTCGGGAGGGCCAAAACCTACTTCTACCCATAATAGTTATCAGTTATGAATTCTGTCCAAATAGGGAACATGTATTTATGAAGACTCCTAGGCAGTACCTCTCAATCATTAATGGGCTCATAGTTTAACTGGTAAATCTCATTAAAATGAAGATTTGTATTCAGTAAGTGAACCTATGGTGCCGAGCTACAGGAAGCTCATAGCTTACACTCTGGGAAGCAAGGCCCAGGTAGATTCCTGATATGTGTTCTTTTAAGAAAGAATCTCTGGGGTGGCGCCTGTGGCTCAGAGGAGTAGGGCGCTGGCCCCATATGCTGGAGATGGCAGATTCAAACCCAGCCCCAGCTACTGAAAAAAAAAAAAAAAAAGAAGAGGGCATCTCCCTGCCAAGTGGCTGATGCTTCCAGTTCAATGTTTGAAGCAAAATATTTGTGGATACACTTAGTGTCGATGTGACCACATCAGTCCATTAAAAGGTTGCTGTCTTTCTTGGGTAATACAATCTAGTTTTTTACCAAATCTTTTAAACATTCAAAATAGTAAGGGTACAAAGTTTTTGGTTCATAGATACATTATGTAACGTTTAATTAGTGATATTAAGTCAGTAATATTATTGTGCCCATCACCAAAATATTGTTCATTTTCCGTATAGCTCAGCTTTTATCCCTCCAATCACTCCTCTCCAATACCTCCCTTCTTGGTTCCCAATGTCTTTTATGTCTCTTTATGCCAAAATGTATCATCGTTTAGTTTCCACTTATTAGTGAGAACATGTGAGATTTGTCTTTCCACTCTTAAGATGTTTCACTTAGGATAATGGGCTCCAGTTCCTTCTAAGCTGTTGAAAAGACATTATTTTATTCCTTTTTATGGCTGAATACTAATCCATGGTATATACCGGGGGTGCCAAAAGAAGTATGAATATTTCTAGAGATGTTATCTATGTATTACTTTTTGAAATTAAATAAAATTATGGTAGCAATGTGTAGTATGACATTTGCTCAAAAGATGGCATTAATCAAATAAATGCTAATGTCACTGTGTGACAGGCAAGACAGTGAAATAAAATGGCCAAAATGCAGTTGTCATTCGAGGACCAAGACGATTTTGATGTGGTATTTGATGTTTTCCAGACTTAGTACCCCTTAACTTATACTTACAAGGGACCTTAAAGGATGTGGTGTACTGTAGAAAACCGTCTACACAGTAGTACTTGCAGAAGAAATTGAAACATCATCTGCAATGATACAAGTGAACACTAGTCAATGTTGCTCAAGCAGTAGTTCAGCATAATGAGAAGTGTCTGAGTGATGATGATAACCACTTTGAGTACCATTTGTAACTGCAGAAGCAACATATAGCTTGTATTCATCTTTTGTTATCAATTTATATTATTACAATATTACAGTTGTTTTTAATGTGTATGCATATTTTTGAAACCCTCTGTATATATCACAGTTTCTTTATCCATCCATGGAGTAATATGCACTTTCATTGAGTCAATATTTTTGCAATTGAGACTTGTGCTGCAATAAATATTTGAGTGATTGTGTCTTTTTGATAAAATGACTTTTTCTTTTGAATAGATACCCAGTAGTGGGCTTGCTAGATAATATGGTAGGTCTATTTTTTGTTCTTTGAGGACTCTCTGTACTGTTTCCATAGGAGTTGTACTAATTTGCAGTCCCACCAACAGCATTTTATAAGTGTTCCTTTCTCTAAGTGTTCCTTTCTCTCTGAATCCATGCCAGGACCTATTGTTTTTCATTTTCTGTTTAACTTTTTTTATTTATTTATTTATTTATTTATTTATTTTTATTTTATTTTATTATTTTTTTTTTTATTGTTGGGGATTCATTGAGGGTACAATAAGCCAGGTTACACTGATTGCAATTGTTAGGTAAAGTCCCTCTTGCAATCATGTCTTGTCCCCGTAAACTGTGACACACACCAAAGCCCCACCCCCCTCCCTCCTTCCCTCTTTGTTCCCCCCCCATAACCTTAATTGTCATTAATTGTCCTCATATCAAGATTGAGTACATAGGATTCATGCTTCTCCATTCCTGTGATGCTTTACTAAGAATAATGTCTTCCACTTCCATCCAGGTTAATACGAAGGATGTAAAGTCTCCATTTTTTTTAATGGCTGAATAGTATTCCATGGTATACATATACCACAGCTTGTTAATCCATTCCTGGGTTGGTGGGCATTTAGGCTGTTTCCACATTTTGGCGATTGTAAATTGAGCTGCAATAAACAGTCTAGTACAAGTGTCCTTATGATAAAAGGATTTTTTTCCTTCTGGGTAGATGCCCAGCAATGGGATTGCAGGATCAAATGGGAGGTCTAGCTTGAGTGCTTTGAGGCTGTTTTACTTTTTTAATGATACCCATTATGATAGGGGTCAGGTGGTATCTCATTGTGATTTTAATTTGCATTTCCCTGAGGGTTATTGGTCCTGTGAGTTTTTTCTTACGGTCCTTGGCCATTTGTATATATTCTTTGAACAACTTAAGTAGATGTCTTTTGCCCACTTTGGGGTGTTTTTTTCCTGATTTGTTTGAGTTCTTTGTAGATTGTGGATATCAGTCTCTAGTCAGATGTATAGTCGGTGAATATGTTCTCCCATCTGTAGGTTTTATATTCACTCTTTGATTATTTCCTTTGCTGTGCAGAAGCTTTTTAATTTAAGTCTCAATTATTTACTTTTGTTGTTATTGTATCTTCTTTTGGTTTTTAGTTACTGATTCTTTGCCTAGACCAACGTCTGGAAGAGTTTTTTTTTATAAGTTTTCTTCTAAAATATTTATGGTTTTATGCCTTACAATTAAGTCTTTAATCTATTTTTTAAATTTTTTTTATTGTTAAATCACAGCTGTGTACATTTGTGCAATAAAGGGGTACAATGTGCTGGTTACATATACAATCTATCTTGAATTAATTTTTGTTTATGATGAGAGATGGGTATCTTATTTCATTCTCCTACATGTGGCTATCCAATTTCTTAGCACCATTTATTTAGGGCATCATTTCCCTAGTATATGTTTTTGTCTGCTTTGTTAAGGATCAGTTGGTCTGGCAATATAGTTTTACTACTGGGTTTTGTCTTCTGTACCATTAGTCTGTATCTTCTATCAGCACCATGCAGTTTTGTTTACTATTGCCTAATGTGAAGTTAGGTAATGCAATGTCTCCAGATTTGTTCTTTTTGCTAAAGATTGCTTTGGCTATTCAGGACTTTGTTGGTTCCAAATAAAACTTAATATTATTTTTCTATATCTGTTAAATAATGACATTGGTATTTTTATGGGAATTTCATTAAATCTGTAAATCACTTTGGGTAATATAAACATTTGACTAACTGATATGTGAGTATAAGATGTTTTTACATATGTTTGTGTCATCTATGATTTCTTTCATGGTTGTTTTGTAATTCTTCTTATAGAGATTTTTCACCTCCTTGATTAAATATATTCCTAAGTATTTTATTTTATTTACAGATTTTCTGAATGATATTGGGTTCATTTGACTTTTTGTTTATTCACAGTATATAGAAATGCTACTTATTTGTGCACATTGATTCTGCAACTTGAGACTTTGCTGAATTTATTTATCAATTCTAGGAGTCTTCTGGTGGAGTGTTAAGGATTTTCTAGATACAAGATAATATCATTAGCAAAGAGGGATTGCTTGATCTCCTCTTGGTCAATTTGGATACCCTTTTGTTCTTTCTCTTGCCTTATTGTTTTAGTTAATACAATAGTACTATGTTTAACAGAACTGGTGAAAGTAGGCACCTTTGTCTTGTTCCAGTTCTTAGAGGGAATGCTTTTAACTTTTCCCCATTCAGTATGATATTGGATTTGGGTTTCTCATATATGGCATTTATAATTTTAAGGTATGCTGACGGATTTTTTCTTTCATGAAACTGTGCTCTATTTTACTGAATGCTTTTTCTGCATCTATTAAGATTATTATATGGTCTTTGTTTTTGCTTCTGTTTAGGTAGAGGGTGAATCAACTTTATTGATTTGCATATGTTGAACAATCCTTGTATCCCTGGGATAAAATTATCTTAAATATGACAAATTATCTTTTTGTTATCCTGTTGAATTTGGTTTGCTAATATTTTGTTGAGAACTTTTCCATCCATACTCATGGAAGATATTGGACTTTAATTTTCTTTTGAGTATGTCCTTTCTTAGCTTTTGTATCAAAATGATACTGGTTTTGTGGAATCAATTAGAGGGGATTTCTTCTTTTTTTGATATTATGGAATCATTTCTGTAGGATAATTACAAGTTCTTACTTATAGGTTTGGTGGAATTCAACTGTGAATCATTTGATCTAGGCCCTTTGTTTAAATTGTGAAATCCTTTATTACTGCTTCAGTCTCACTACTCATTGCTGGTTGGTTCAGAATATCTATATCTTATTGAATCAGGCCTAGGAGGTTGTGTGTTTCCAGGGATTTATCTATTTCCTCTGTTTTCTAGTTTATGTAGAAACTAGAAGAGACTTCAAACCCAACTGTCAGAATTGGATTGATTAGGAAAGCAGATAATCAATAAAGAAACATAGGACTTAAATGGGACTCCAGAACAAATGGACCTAACAGACATTTACAAAAGATTTTATCTGAAAATAACGAAATATACGTTCTTTTCATCAGAACACGGGAAATTTTCCAACATTGATCATATGTTAGGCCACAAAACAAGTCTTAGCAATTTCAGAAAAATTCTCTGAATTTTTTAGAGAAAAAAATTTTGACTTTTTGTTTAACTATTCATAGTATATAGAGAGAATTTAGGAGAATTTTGTAGTATTTACAGATGACAGTCAGTTAAAACATATCTTTCTTCATTTCAAATTTAGCTTATTTGAGTCCTTTCTCTTCTATTTCTGGCTAATATGGTTTTTCATCTATTGATTTAATTATCTTTTCAAAAAACCAACTGGTTGTTTCCTTGATTCTTTGTATTATTATTATTATTATTATTTTATTGTTAAATCATAGCTGTGTACCTTAGTGCAATCAAGGGGTACAATGTGCTGGTTTCATATACAATCTGAAATATTCTCATCAAACTGTTTAACGTAGGTTTCGTGGCATTTTCTTAGTTATTGTATGTAGACATTTATATTCTGCCTTTAGTAAGTTTCACCTGTACCCATTCTAAGATGCACTGTAGGTGTAGCCCCACCCATTACCCATTAACCTCCCCTCTCCCTTCCCCTTCCTTGGCCCTTTTTGTTTTCACTTTGTCTAGTTAAATTCTGACCTTTGTTTTTTCTTTTGCTGGCTGTGGGTTTGGTTTGTTCTTCTTTATCTATTCCCTTGAAACATGATACTAGGTTGTTAATTTGTGACTTTTCTATCTTTTGATAAAAGTGTAAAAGACTATGAACTTCCCCCTTTGCATTATTTTTTAGTATCCAATAGATTTGAAACTGGTATACTGATTGTTCTTTATTTTGAAGAGTCATTCTATTTCTGGTCAACTTCATCCTGACCCAAGGATAGATCAGTAGGAGGTTGTTTAATTTCCATTACTTGGTATAGATTTGAGAGTTTCTCTCAGATCAGATTTCTAGTGAAACTAGAAATCACTATGGTCTGAGAAGATATATGGTATTATTTCAATTTTTCTGAAATTGCTGAGACTTGTTTTATGGCCTAACATATGATCAATGTTGGAAAATTTCCCATGTTCTGATGAGAAGAATGTATATTTCATTATTTTCAGATAAAATCTTTTGTAAATGTCTGTTAGGTCCATTTGTTCTGGAGTCCCATTTAAGTCCTGTGTTTCTTTATTGATTATCTGCTTTCCTAATCAATCCAATTCTGACAGTTGGGTTTGAAGTCTCTGCCAAATTATTATACTACTGTTTATTTCTTTTCCTAGATCTAGTAGAGTTTGTCTTATGAATCTGGGACTGTCTGTGTTAGATGCATATATATGTAGGATTCCTGTCTTTCACTGAATTTCTCTCTTTATCATTGTATAATGACCATCTTTGTCTTTTTTTTTTTTTACTACTGTTGATTTAATGTGTATTTTATGTTTGGTTTCCATTTGCACTGAATATTTTTTTCTACCTCTTACCTTGCGTCTGTTCTATTCTTTGTGAGTTAGATGGGTTTCGTTGAGACAGCTTAAATTTGTGTTTTGTTTTTCCATGTGTGTATCTTCTGCCAGTGTGTATCTTTTCAGTGGAGAATTAAGATTGTTCACATTCAGTGTTCGTATTGATATGTGGGATGTTCTTTTCGTCATTTTGAATGGTACCTTACTATTTTGCTTTCATTCTTATGCTACTGTTTTATAAAAGCTGTGAATTTTACTTTCAGGTGTTTTCACACTGGTAGGTAGCTATTGGTTTCTCCCATGTGTAGAGTATTTTTGATCATTTCTTTTAGGGTAGGTCTAGTAGTGACAAATTTCCTTCATGTTTGCTTTTCTGGGAAAGTCTCTATAATCTTTCATTTGTAAAACTTATTTTTGCAAGATTCAAAATTCTTAACCAGAAGTTGTTTTTTTAAGTTGTTTTTTTAGAAATGGAGCCTCAATCTCTTCTGGCTTATAAGGTTTTGCTGAGAAGTCTGCTGCTAGCCTGATGGGTTTCCTTTTGTAAGCAGTTTTTTGCTTTGTTCTTGAAGATTATAGAATTTTCTGGACTTAGACTTTGTTCAGGTTGATGCCTATGTTCCTTGGTTATAACCTACTTGCTATGAATCTTTCCAGTGTTTGATGACCATCTTGTATCTGTATAGCTGAATCTTTGGTGAAACCAGGTATATTTTCCACAATAATTCCCTTAAATAGGTTTTCAATTTTTTTCTTTATCTTCTTCAGGAAAACCTCTAAGTTTTATATTGGCTGGTTTTACATAGTCCATATTTCTAGGAGTAATTGTTCATTCATTTTTCTTTTTTTGGCTTCTTTGACTTAGTTGGTTTGAAAGCCTTGTCTTGAAGCTCTGAAAATCTCTCACTTATTTGCAATAGCCTGTTGTAGAAACTTTCTGCTATGTTTTGAAATTCCCTGACTCTTTTATTTTTTTAAGTTGTATTATATCTTCTCCTATGTTATATATCTCTTTAGAAACTTTTCTGTTTTTTTTTTTTTTTTTTAATTCATGCTCTGAAATATTTTTTGGCTTCCCTGTGTTTATCTTCAACTTTCTCATCAATTCCAATTATCTTATCTGCCATCCATATTTTGAATTCCATTTCTAACATGTTGAAAATTTGCTTTTGGTTAAGGTCATTGCTATGAGATATATTGTCATCCGTTGGGGGTGTTAAGCTAGCTTTTTTTTCTTTTTCTTTATTTCTCTTTATTTATTTATTTATTTTTGTTTCAGTTTGATAGGAGGGTACAAATGTTTAGGTTACATTATTTTTATTTCTGAGATAAAGTGCAAATTGTAGTTGAGCCTTTCACCCTGGAGCCAAGCTATAAACTACCTTTTATATAATTTATGTTGCCAGAGGTTTTTTTTTTTTTCCTTTTTCTTCTGGTTTCTTCTCATTTGAAACCTGTTTTCTTAGCTCATAACAGACCAGTTTGTGGTTTACCTGTTCTCCATTGCTGTAAACTTTTCTACCTAGTGAGAAGAAGGAGAGGTTTCCAGATGATGCATTTGTGTCCTACTCTGGAAGGTTCACCCTGTAGGAGAGGGATGAATGCACTGAAAGGCTCTAATGCATCTATTCTGCATTGTCCTGCTTCCCTGTCATTGTCACAGTCTAAGCCAGTGCTGGGAGCTTAGGATTCCTATGTCTATGCTGGGGGATCTTTGTATAGACTGATTGGTTGGTCCACAGTCTGCTATTGGAAGATCAGTCCCTCTCCATGAATGTGAACAGTGCAGGAGATTGCTCTGCTTAGGTTCCCTTGTGGTAGTGGCAGTGGCAGCTGGGTGAGGCTATCTACATGGTAGTCACAGGTGTCATGGCTGTAAGCATTGACTTCACCCAGGTCCAGGAGCAATGACAGCACATGACAGGGGGCCAGTTCATGGCTACTTTGTGGCAGAGTTTGGGCCCTTGTACGTGGTTCTGGGCAGGTAGGACTTCAGGAGGAAAGTCACTGTTTGGCACACAGGACCAGGGGGCTGGGCCACTGGTTGCCAGGGGTTCTCTCTCTGTGCAGATCCTGCTGAGGCTGTTGCTATGGAACTTCCTAGGTAGTATCAACACATGATCTGTTCAAGACCCCCAGTAGGGTGGCTATATCCAGCTCTAAGTCATGAAGTATGCAAGAACATCTCTCCCTGACCCCTCCCTGGTCCAACAGGGTCAATATATAAGCAGTTGAAACAAAGCTGATCCCTGTTAGATGGGACCTGAGAGCTCACAATGGAATCAGTTGCAGCAACTGGTGAACAGAAGCCAATGTGTCCCTGCAGAACCTGCTTTCTGATATATTACTGAAGTCTCCAAGCAGTTCCCTGGGCAGTATGGAGACTTGCAGTGGTGGTATAGACCTCACAGCTGTGTTAGAGTATCCATCGGGGAGCATAGAGCCCAGAAATCTATCTTCTTACCTTTCCCCATGTGTAGATGCTTCCTCCAGTTACCTTCTGATAGTGGCAACTAGATCACCTCATCTCTTTCTCCTCCACTTTGAGTGTCTGTCATCACTTCTCTGATTATTTATAATATTCTTCTCCAAGAAGGTCCTTCTGTAGGTGGTTATCCAGCTGCAAATTTTGATTTTTTCCTTGAGAGCAGCATGTGCTGGCTGCTTTTAGTCCTGCCATCTTGGCTAGATTCCATGTCCTCAAAGTTTTAATGTTGTTTTCTTGTTATTTTATTTAAAAACTCTCACGTTTAACTATAGGAAGATCTTTAGGAACACTGACTATTTTGCTTATTTGCTATGTGCCTTACTTTCCCATAATTCTTTGAATTAAGTAAATTCTTCAATTTTAGAGATAATATCTACATTTCTGCATCCTCACTATTGCCAACTCAGGGAAAAACACACAGAAAGCACTTAACACATGAGAGCTGATTATCAAAAATGAGCTAATGTCATTATCCAGAGATGGACTCACTGCCTTTGTCTTGTTCTATGGTTTTATGAAAAGAGAATTATCACCCTAAGACTATTGTCTGTTCATTTCCTATGTTTGGCACTTTAAAAATGAGGCACAGTCTGGAGAGGGGACACTGTGAGAGTCAGGGTCTCTCTTCAAGGATAGTCTGTCTTACATTCCTCAAGGTGAATATCATTGCCTAGAGTAGACATAATAAATGCTGCCTAGTTGTGATATTGTTTGAGGACAGTTTTTGAGTCTGCTGGCTTCCTTACTCTCTAATCTGGCTGGGGAGGACACCTCAAAATAGATTTTAATAAAACTCTCTTTTCCTTTTATTTACCCTAACATGCATGATTCTCTGTCCCAACAGAAATATTAAAAGGTAGAAATAGATTTCATTTACATAGCTGAATCCAGACACTCAACAATCATGTTTGTGTTCATCCCCATAAATGTATTTCAGTAGTTTTTCCCATCCTTTCTTCACTTCATCGCTGAGCTCAATTTGCAGTGATGGAATATTTTTTTAAAGTATATATGTGTAGACTATTTATATATAAAGAGTAAATATATGTATACAAACAGACACACCTTTTAAAAAATACTCCTATAAATTGAGTTCAGTGATGAAGTAATGGAAGGATAAGGGAAACTATTTAAGTTCTGCTTTGTATTAAAAAAGGGACAAAACTTGGGAGGCTGAGGCTGGTGGATTGCCTTAGCTCATGAGTTGAGACTAGTCTTAGCCAGAGAGAGACCGTGTCTCAAAAAATAGCTGAGTATTGAGGTGGGCGCTTATATTCCCAGCTATTTGGAGGCAAAAGAATCACTTGAGCTTAAGAGACTGAGGTTGCTGTGAGCTATGATGCCACAGAACTCTACTGAGGGCAAGAATCTGTCTCCAATAAATAAATAAATAAATAAATATAAGTAAAAAAGAGACAAGAAGCAAAAGAAATGTCAATCAGTGTATACCTTTCAAGTAGAATTTAGTGCCCTGGGTGAAAGTAACAAAAACTATTGGTTCCTCTAACCTATGAATTAACCTATTCACCTTCATGGCTTTATTTTTATAGACAGCCAATCCTATGTTTCTGGGGACTAGAAGACAATGGAGCATTGGCATATGGGTGGTCCCCATATCCCACTTTAATCAATAGCTCCTTCAAAAGCCCTTAACAGAAGAAAGCCAAGGTGACTGATGGAATATAATCTCCTCTGGCATCCCACCATATGGTGGAAGATCTCAAGTGAGTAGAACTTCTCAGAGGTGGGCAGCTCTAAGAATGAGAGGATCAGAATGTACAGAGAGAACAAATGGCTGCATGCTATTGAAAAGAGACCATATTTTGTACGTAATAAAGTCTGAGGTCCTGATTCCATTTACGAGAGAACTTGCTTAGCAGAAATCTGCATAGGGAAAAACCCAATGGACTATGTGCTCCTGAGGATGGGGTTGTATCGGCTTTTATTTTGCTCCTACTACCTAGCACCGTGTCTGGCACATGATAGCTACTCAATGTACACCTAACCTAGTTTTACAGAAGGGAAGAAGAAAGGAAGGGAAGAACAAATGAGACATATTTATCAGGCTATATCTTATATTTTGTTGTTCCTTATTGATGGAGCTGCACCACACATTCTATTTTTAATTTCACAAAGCTGCTGGCATTGTCTGCATATTACAGTGTACTCTTGACTGATCCTTTATCACCATATGCCCCAGTCACCCATTGAGGTCTGAATTGGCAGTTAATCAGTGTGCCCCGAGTATAAGTTTGTGACCACAGGAGCCAGTGTTTTCTGTAATTATGCTCCTAGGCTGTGAAATCTGTTCCCTGTTGAGATTAAGAGAGGAGCATCTGTTGCAGAAATTAGGTTAAAGTAAAGAAGGTACATCTGACATCTCTAATCTTTACTGCTGTTCTTCATTTGTTTTTCATCTGATTTTCCTTATTTTCGTTTGATATTCTTTATAGGCTGCATAACCACATGATAAAGTGGTAGTAATTGTAAGATTAATCAATACTCTTGGTAATTTTACCAAGGGCCAGACATGGCTTCATGTTCATACAAGCTCTATTGGTAGTTTTGTAATTGCCTTTATTTTATGGAAGAAAATAAACTGAAGGACAGAGACATTAAATTTCCTATGGTCACACAGCTATCAAGCAACAAAACTAGGAATAAACCTAAACCATCTACCTGTGACACTTGTAGCATAGAAATAAATTTTGTGCATATGTATATGTATGTGCTAAATGTATAATGTGGGTATTTAAAAAGAGATAGCAATGTGTGTTTGAACGATGACTTCTATTCTTAGAAATTCTATTTTACATATATAACAATATGTGAGCAATTACACAGCAATAACCACTTCTGTGTTCCAGGTACTATGGTAGCTGTTTAACATGCTGTATCTTCATACATGCACATGAGATCCCATTTTACAGAGCAGATAAATTGGTTTGTAAGGGACTCTCTCAAAGTATCTTCCAGTTCATGGCATTGTCTTAAATCAAACTCAGGCTGATTCCAAAGACATACTCTCAAAATATATGGATGTGTAACAAAGTTTACTTAAAATCTAAGTTTGGTTCCTTAGAAATATGTTGACAAATTGGGGCATGTTTCAGTAAATATATTATACACTTGGGGTCTAGTGTCAGATTCCCTCCCCTCCTTCATCTCCACATGCACAGTCTGCAGTCCACTCCGTATGTGTGGTCCTAGTGCTACATGCCCACACACACACACAGAAACACAGACACACAAGAATCAGGTGAAGTGAATTCTAAAAAGTGACAGAATATCAACTCTGAAAGAAGAAATGGGGTGGGTGGATAATGAGCATTGAGAAGGCCATCTGGTAGGAGTGCTTTCTAGATGCCACTTGTCTTTTCATTCTCCAAAAGTTGCACCTTCTGTGAGAAGAAGCACTTGATAATCCAAGGAAAGAAATTACAGAATGCCACACACACACTGGCCAGCTGCTGTCCAGAAACACCTAGGCTTTGATGTTGTTGAGTCTGGTTCAATAATCAGGAAAAGTCAATGTTTATAAATATTCTCTTAAATATAGGTCCAGGGATTGTTCAAGTTCTTTCAGGATGATAATGCAGTGTCATATATAAAGAGATAGTAGTTAAAAAGAACCCAGCATTCTGTGTCAGTTTAGATGGAGTGCACATGGGTCACTGACATCTCAGTGTCCCCTTTGGAAGTCAAGGGAAGCTATGCTGAGACATCGAGCATCTGTGTCTTATCTGGGCCCCCTTCACTGCCAACTCAATCTCTTTAACTTTTCATTAATTAGTTCAGAACTTAATTTACTATTCATGTGTTCGCATGTGTGTGTATGTGTGAGTGTGTGTGCGCATGCATGTGGGTGTTTTAGCCTATACAGACTCCATCAAATGGAAAAAGACAAAAATGTAAAGGCCTCAAGGAATGGGAAAATTTGGCTAGTTTAAGAAACAGAAAGAGGTTTTGTGGCTAGGGTGGATGAGCAGATTGGAAAAAGGGGATGATAAGACTAGGAAAGTTAAAAATAAACAAGGACACTCCAGCACTGCCTGGCTTGTAGAGATCAAGCTAACTTTTCTACCTTCCCGGTAACACAGAAATTGGCTCCATGATATTCCTCCACCCAAGAGGAGTCCCCTTTATTCATCTCTACCATGTCATTCCAGAGGAATGCTGGTCTTATTAACAGGTCTCTTTTCTACCTTTCTGGTTAGAGGAACAGAGACAAAGAACACTATCTGACTTTTCACTTGTGCTATCACAAAGATCAGAGCCATGTCTAAGTGAAGATGGAAAACAGTTATGGAAAGGAGTTCCTGCAGGCTTGATCCTCAGTGACTCTACCAGAAACCCAAATGAGTACAAGGTGGTTCTAACTTTCTGTGAATTCTGGACATGGCACAGAGAGAGGCAGGGTCCCGGAGTCGCAATTCCGAGAAATGAAAGTGATGACAGAGAAGGATTACAGGTGGGAAGTCGGCGAAACTCTCCTGACTTGGAGGAGGGGCTTCGACTTAAAGGTGATATTTAAATTGTATCTTGGTTTTTCTTTTTGCCTTTTAATCTGTATAGTGTCTACTATGAGCTGGGCTTGGTGACTGGTATAGAGGGGAATTGTCCAGACCTGATACCTATAAATTTAGAGGAACTACAGTGGTTTTATGTGTTTCAATTGCTCTATTGAGATATAATTGACATATTTTTAAATATATTGACCATATTTGCAGCATATAATTTTATAAATTTGGTATATTATGTATACCTGTAAAATCATTGTCACAATCAAGATAGTGGATGTATTCATCACCTGCAAAAATCTTATGCCCCTTGGTAATCCCTTCTTGTCACCCATTCCATCCTCTTATCCTCCCATTCTCAGGCAATCACCCATCTTCTGTCACTGTAGATTAATTTGCATTTCCTAGAAATGTATATAAATGAGAGTAAATAGTAAGAATCCTTTCTAATTTGGTTTCTTTCATTCAGATCCATTTTGCAGCATATGTTGGCAGTTTACTCCTTTTTAATGCTATGCAGTATTCCATTGCCTGGTTATCCACAGTTTACTTATCTGTTCATCTGCTGTTGGACTATTACTCTCACACACGCTCTTCTGGCTCCTGCTGGTATATTGGCTGGGCTCTGTAGTCACTTCCTCCTTAGCGGGCACAGCACTTCCCTAGCCAGGTTATGTTGTGACTTTCCCCTCATTATGTGTCAGAAGCTAGAAAGCTAAGTGGGGTATGTGCTGGCCAACATATATTAATTTGAAAGCAGCACATAACTCCATCATCTCCAAGCAAGGAAGGAATTGATCATCTTTGCAAGTTGAAAGGTTCAGGAAGATCTGGGGTTTTAAGGTTTTTGACTGTATAAGACAATATGCGATGGCAATAGCTCATATTTTAAGATTCAAATCTTTCTCAAACCAAGATGCTGACCTGGGAATAGCAGATACTGCAAATCAACATTCTCTGGAGTTCTACCTTTACAGTCAAATCCCCAGCTTTTGCTTTCCTCAGGCTGCAAGAGATAAGAATCTCTTAGTAAGATGCCAAGGAGACCCTTCAACTTTCACACACTGCCTTGAACTGGTAATTAATCATCCTTACCATTTCATTGTTTTTCTCTCATGCTTAGATAGTATTAAGTAGCATTCATGGGCTCCCATTGCCCTTATAATGACTACTACCCAGAACCTCCTCTCAGATGCTTGAGATACTGCCCTTCCAGTATCTCAAGCATAGTTTTCTTCCATCAGTAGCCCAGTCTGATTCACCACTGGCATACACTTTAACAATTTCACCACAATGGCATACCAAGGACTATAAAAGCTCTCCCAACCACTAATATTTGGTAGCCTCATTGTCAGTGAAACCGTACCCAATCCAGCCCCTAAGTCTCACTTTTGAATCTATTCCTAGGGCCTCTCCTGTTACAAATTGTCTTGAATCAGGTTACCCTGGAAACAGATTCTGCAATGGAGATGCATATGCAGGAAGCTTGTTGGGTAATGACCTTCGGAACCACAGCTGTGAGGAAGTAATGGCAGCATGACTGGGCAGACAGAGATACTGAACTGAGATACACTCACGGTTTAAAATCCAAACTGCTCATGCTGGAGTTCTGGAGTCGCAATTGTCCTTCATATTTTTCCTGAACAGAGCATAAGTGGATGGTGTTGCTACCCCATCATGAGCAGTCACTGAATTGGGGTTGCTCTTGGGGAGGAGGAGCATAATTTTAGGCAAGGAAGCTTCCTTTGGCCAAGGTCGATCCCCAGCAAATTACTCAATTTTGAACTGTCAACAACTGACACATCTGCTGGATAAGGAAATAGGGTCTTGATGGGGAAATTGGCTGACCCACAGCATGTTCTCTCATTCATCTCCTAGGTGGTAGACACAGGTTTCTAAACTAAATTATCTCATTTTATGTTCTTTTTTTTTTTTTTTTTATCCTTTTATTTTTTCTTTTTTTTTTTTTCTTTTTTTTTTTATTGTTGGGGATTCATTGAGGGTACAATAAGCCAGTTACACTGATTGCAATTGTTAGGTAAAGTCCCTCTTGCAATCATGTCTTGCCCCCATAAAGTGTGACACACACTAAGGCCCCACCCCACTCCCTCCCTCTCTCTTTCTGCTTCCCCCCCCCATAACCTTAATTGTCATTAATTGTCCTCATATCAAGATTGAGTACATAGGATTCATGCTTCTCCATTCTTGTGATGCTTTACTAAGAATAATGTCTTCCACTTCCATCCAGGTTAATACAAAGGATGTAAAGTCTCCATTTTTTTTAATGGCTGAATAGTATTCCATGGTATACATATACCACAGCTTGTTAATCCATTCCTGGGTTGGTGGGCATTTAGGCTGTTTCCACATTTTGGCGATTGTAAATTGAGCTGCAATAAACAGTCTAGTACAAGTGTCCTTATGATAAAAGGATTTTTTTCCTTCTGGGTAGATGCCCAGTAATGGGATTGCAGGATCGAATGGGAGGTCTAGGTTGAGTGCTTTGAGGTTTCTCCATACTTCCTTCCAGAAAGGTTGTACTAGTTTGCAGTCCCACCAGCAGTGTAAAAGTGTTCCCTTCTCTCCACATCCACGCCAGCATCTGCAGTTTTGAGATTTTGTGATGTGGGCCATTCTCTCTGGGGTTAGATGATATCTCAGGGATGTTTTGATTTGCATTTCTCTAATATATAGAGATGATGAACATTTTTTCATGTGTTTGTTAGCCATTCGTCTGTCGTCTTTAGAGAAAGTTCTATTCATGTCTCTTGCCCATTGATATAAGGGATTGTTGGCTTTTTTCATGTGGATTAATTTGAGTTCTCTATAGATCCTGGTTATCAAGCTTTTGTCTGATTGAAAATATGCAAATATCCTTTCCCATTGTGTGGGTTGTCTCTTTGCTTTGGTTATCGTCACCTTAGCTGTACAGAAGCTTTTCAGTTTAATGAAGTCCCATTTGTTTATTTTTGTTGTTGTTGCAATTGCCATGGCAGTCTTCTTCATGAAGTCTTCCCCCAGGCCAATATCTTCCAGTGTTTTTCCTATGCTTTCTTTGAGGATTTTTATTGTTTCGTGCCTTAAATTTAAGTCCTTTATCCATCTTGAATCAATTTTTGTGAGTGGGGAAAGGTGTGGGTCCAGTTTCAGTCTTTTACACGCAGACATCCAATTCTCCCAACACCATTTATTGAATAGGGAGTCTTTCCCCCAAGGTAAGTTCTTGTTTGGTTTATCGAAGATTAGGTGGTTGTAAGATGTTAGTTTCATTTCTTGGTGTTCAATTCGATTCCAAGTGTCTATGTCTCTGTTTTTGTGCCAGTACCATGCTGTCTTGAGCACTATGGCTTTGTAGTACAGACTAAAATCTGGTATGCTGATGCCCCCAGCTTTATTTTTGTTACTAAGAACTGCCTTAGCTATACGGGGTTTTTTCCGGTTCCATACAAAACGCAGAATCATTTTTTCCAAATCTTGAAAGTACGATGTAGGTACTTTGATAGGAATGGCATTGAATAGGTAGATTGCTTTGGGAAGTATAGACATTTTAACAATGTTGATTCTTCCCATCCATGAGCATGGTATGTTCTTCCATTTGTTAATATCCTCTGCTATTTCCTTTCTGAGGAGTTCATAGTTTTCTGTATAGAGGTCCTTCACCTCCTTCGTTAGGTATATTCCTAGGTATTTCATTTTCTTTGAGACTATGGTGAAGGGAGTTGTGTCCTTAATTAGCT
Source organism: Nycticebus coucang (assembly GCF_027406575.1). Lineage (NCBI taxonomy): Eukaryota > Metazoa > Chordata > Mammalia > Primates > Lorisidae > Nycticebus > Nycticebus coucang. Next base: position 28,144,731 of record NC_069785.1, on the reverse strand, counting down.
TCTCCTCTTGACTGTTATTGGTGTATACAAAGGCTACTAACTTGTGGACATTGATTTTATATCCTGAAACATTACTGTATTTTTTGATGACTTCTAATAGTCTTGTGGTTGAGTCTTTGGGGTTCTCGAAGTATAAGATCATGTCGTCAGCAAAGAGGGAGAGTTTGACCTCCTCTGCTCCCATTTGGATTCCCTTTATTTCCTTGTCTTGCCTAATTGTATTGGCTAGAACTTCCAGCACTATGTTGAATAGTAAAGGTGACAGAGGACAACCTTGTCTGGTTCCAGTTCTAAGAGGAAAAGCTTTCAGTTTTACTCCATTCAGTAAAATATTGGCTGTGGGTTTGTCATAGATAGCTTCAATCAGTTTTAGAAATGTGCCACCTATGCCTATACTCTTCAGAGTTCTAATTAGAAAAGGATGCTGGATTTTATCAAATGCTTTTTCTGCATCTATTGAGAGGATCATGTGATCTTTATTTTTGCCTCTGTTAATATGGTGGATAACGTTTATGGACTTGCGTATGTTGAACCAGCCTTGCATCCCTGGGATGAAGCCTGCTTGATCATGATGAATGACTTTTTTGATGATAAGCTGTAATCTATTGGCTAGGATTTTGTTGAGAATTTTTCCATCTATATTCATGAGTGAGATTGGTCTGAAATTCTCCTTTTTGTTTGGGTCTTTTCCTGGTTTTGGTATCAGGGTGATGTTTGCTTCATAGAATGTGTTGGGGAAGATTCCTTCTTCCTCAATTTTTTGGAATAATTTCTGCAGTACAGGAATAAGCTCTTCCTTGAAGGTTTGATAGAATTCTGGAGTGAAGCCATCTGGACCAGGGCATTTTTTAGTTGGAAGCTTTTTTATTGTTTCTTTGATCTCAGTGCTTGAAATTGGTCTGTTCAGGAGGTCTATTTCTTCCTGGCCAAGTGTAGGGAGAGGGTGTGATTCCAAATATTGATCCATTTCCTTCACATTGTCAAATTTCTGGGCATACAGTTTCTGGTAGTATTCAGAGATGATCTCTTGTATCTCTGTGGGATCAGTTGTTATTTCCCCTTTATCATTTCTGATTGAGGTTACTAGAGATTTTACTTTTCTATTTCTAGTTAGTCTGGCCAATGGTTTATCTATTTTATTTATTTTTTCAAAAAACCAACTCCTTGTTTCATTAATTTTCTGAATGATTCTTTTGTTTTCAATTTCATTGATCTCTGATTTGATTTTGGAGATTTCTTTTCTTCTACTGAGTTTAGGCTTAGATTGTTCTTCTTTTTCCAATTCCATAAGGTCTCTTGTGAGATTGTTGATGTGCTCTCTGTCTGTTTTTCGAATGTAGGCATCTAAAGCGATGAATTTTCCTCTCAAAACTGCTTTTGCAGTATCCCACAGGTTTTGGTAGCTTGTGTCTTCATTGTTGTTATGCTTAAGGAAGTTAGTGATTTCCTGTTTGATTTCTTCCTGCACCCATCTGTTATTCAACAGAAGATTGTTTAATTTCCATGCCTTTGGATGGGGTCGAGCATTTTTTTTAGAGTTGAGTTCCACCTTTAGTGCCTTATGGTCTGAAAAGATACAAGGTAAAATTTCAATTCTTTTGATTCTGTTGATATTTGTTTTGTGTCCCAGGATATGATCAATTTTGGAGAATGTTCCATGGGGTGATGAGAAGAATGTATATTCTTTATCTTTGGGGTGGAGTGTTCTATATGCGTCTATCAAGCATAATTGTTCTAGGGTCTCATTTAAATCTCTTATATCTTTGTTTAATTTCTGTTTAGAGGATCTGTCCAGCTCTGTAAGAGGTGTGTTAAAGTCCCCTGTTATGATGGTATTATCAGATATCATATTGCTCAGACTGAGTAAGGTCTGTTTCAAGAATCTGGGAGCATTTAAATTTGGTGCATAGATATTTAGAATTGAAATGTCTTCTTGTTGTAGTTTTCCCTTGACCAATATAAAGTGACCATCTTTGTCTTTTTTGACTTTAGTTGCTTTAAATCCACATGTATCTGAAAATAAGATTGCAACTCCTCTTTTCTTCTGAATTCCATTTGCCTGAAAAATTGTCTTCCAACCCTTGACTCGGAGCTTTAATTTGTCTTTTGAAGCCAGGTGTGTTTCTTGCAGACAGCAAATGGATGGCTTGTGTTTTTTAATCCAGTCAGCCAATCTATGTCTCTTCAGTGGGGAATTCAAGCCATTAACATTTATGGAGATAATTGATAAGTGTGGTAGTATTCTATTCGTCTTATTTGGTGAGAGTCCATTGCTTAGTTTTATCTTTTGCATCAGTGTGGAGGTTAGGTTCTGTCCTTTGATTTCTGAGTTCTTACTTTGCTGCTGATCCATTGTGGTGGTCAGTGTGCAGAACAGGTTGAAGTATTCCCTGTAGAGCTGGTCTTGTTGTGGTGAATTTCCTCAATGTTTGTATATCCATAAATGATTTGATTTCTCCATCAATTTTGAAGCTTAGCTTAGCAGGGTACAGAATTCTGGGCTGAAAATTGTTCTGTTTAAGTAGATTAAAGGTAGATGACCATTGTCTTCTTGCTTGGAAAGTTTCATTAGAGAAGTCTGAGGTCACTCTGATGGATTTGCCCCTGTAGGTCAACTGGCGCTTACTCCTGGCAGCTTGCAGAATCTTTTCTTTTGTCTTGACTTTGGACAGGTTCATCACAATGTGTCTTGGAGAAGCTCGGTTAGAGTTGAGGCGACCTGGGGTCCGATAGCCCTCTGAAAGCAGTGTGTCAGAATCTTTGGTGATGTTTGGGAAATTTTCTTTTATAATATTCTCTAGTATGGCTTCCATTCCTCTGGGGCATTCTTCTTCCCCTTCTGGAATTCCTATAACTCGTATGTTGGAACGTTTCATAAAGTCCCATAATTCTGACAGTGAACGTTCTGCTTTCTCTCTCTTCTTTTCTGCCTCTTTTACTATCTGAGTTATCTCAAAAACTTTGTCTTCTACCTCTGAAATTCTTTCTTCTGCATGGTCTAACCTGTTGCTGATACTTTCCATTGCATCTTTAAGTTCCCTGATTGACTGTTTCATTTCCTTCAGCTCTGCTATATCCTTTTTATATTCTTCATATCGTTCATCTCTGATTTGATTCTGTTTTTGGATTTCCTTTTGGTTATTTTCCACTTTATTAGCAGTTTCCTTCATTGTTTCCATCATTTCTTTCATTGTTTTCAACATGTGTATTCTAAATTCCCTTTCTGTCATTCCTAACATTTCTGTATAGGTGGAATCCTCTGCAGTAGCTACCTCATGGTCCCTTGGCAGGGTTGTTCTGGACTGGTTCTTCATGTTGCCTGGAGTTTTCTGCTGATTCTTCCTCATGAGTGATTTCTTTTATCTGTTTCCTTGCCCTAATTTTCCTTTCACTTCCTCTTGGTCTTTAAGTTCTTGTGCCTGTGGACTAAGGGTTACAGGACCAGAAAGGTGAGAAGGTTGAGGAGCAAAAAAGGGATGAAAGAAAGGAGGACCGAGTGATAAGAAAAAAAAGAAAGATAGAGAAAGGAGAGGGGGTAGGGATAAGGAATATTGACAAAAAGAAGAGAGGCACAGAAAGAGGGAGACAGGGCAATATAGGTGTACAGTAGGGTACTTTGACACAACCTTAAAAAACCCCACCTTCTGGGGGTTGGGTGCCCAGTTGGGTGGTTCCCTTGAGGTCAGCAGCTCTTTGCTAACCTGGTCAGACACAGTACCCCACCTCCACCAAGTAGAGAGGAAAGACAAAAATGCTATAAATCAAACTAAAACAAGCAAACAGAAAACTTTATGGCGATAAAATTGGGTGAAAAACCAAGTGATAGCGGTAGAAACACTAGCAAAAATGAAGTTGTAGTTATTAAAAAAGGCAGCAATGGGAAATTATAATTAAACTAGAAAAATTGAGAAAGAAAAAGGGATCTGTATGGAAAAGATTGAAATTAAGAAACAAAAGAACATCAACAACGTCAAAATAAACAAACAAAAAAACCCAACCAAACAAAAAAAAAAAGAAAAAAAATACACAACCAAAAACAAAGCAGTTTGTATATGTTGTTGAATATTGTCTGGGCAACACGTGGTCTTTTGGGGTATGAGATGTTAGTCAGAGTTCTGATACGACTGGAGGCTGCTGATTTCTCAAACCCCAGCAGGTAGACACCCTAAATCTCTCTTCAGCCCACTTAAAAGGCACTTTGAACTTGTAAACTTGCTGAGCAGAAGCTTTCCCAGCTTTCTCGCTGGAATCACTGCTGAAGTGGCTATCCACTTACTCAGTGTGCCAAAATCGGTCTCACTCTGCCCCTGAGGGTTAGGGCTGCAAGGCGGCTCAGACCCCACCCTTAGGCTACTTGGTTGCTGGGTTACCAGCTCCCACCCGTTTCTAGCTCTGCTACCCTGAGGGCGGAGCTTGCCGGGGCAGATCACTGACAATGGATCTGTGTGACCCACCGCCAAACACTATTAGCTCCGTCTGGCTCAGCGGCTCAGACTGGGGCCCTAGACAATGGCCAAAGTTCTCCGCACTCCCACTCAGGCCTTCCCCAAGGCAGTTCAACTCAGTGCCAAGTCCAAGGACATCAAAAGAGTTCACAGGTAAGGCCTTTCTGGTTTGCAGTCTCGCTGCTACTGAACTTACAGTTGTGGGCGGGTTTAGACGGGTTGAACACACGCGACCACTTGCCAGTTTTCCACTGTTTTAGTCCTCCTCTTGGGGTCCAGAAGTCTCTCGCTGACTCCCTGTATCCTCATAGGAGTGATGATAGGCAGTTCCCACCAGCCAGAGATGCCTGGAGTCCTATCTCCCCAGACTCACGGTGCCCAGATGCAAGGAAGCTGTTACTCGGCTGCCATCTTGCTCCGCCCATCATCATTTTATGTTCTTAATCACAGCCTCCTGCGTCTTTGATGCATCTTCCTCTTTCCATTCCATCCGAAGCGTCCTAGTTCAGACCTTCGTTATCTCTTTACTGGAATATTGTGAAATTCTGCTCTCCTTGACTCACTTGTACCCTCTTCAGTCTGGCCTACACATTGCTACCATGGTGATCCTTCTAAAGTGCAGATCCTCCATATGCCACTCATATTTGTTCAGTTCCACACCCTTACCTAGAAGATAAACTCCAATGGCTCAATATGATGTGAATACCTTCAATGAGTTTCTGTTTCCTTTCATAATTGCACCTCTGTAGAACCTCTCAACTTGCCCCTTAGGCACCAGCCAAATTCTAAATCACTCAACAGTTCCTTGTCTTTCCACAATTCTGGTGATTTTTCACATACTCAATGCTCTACCAGAAAAGTCTTTCCCTCTGATTATTAATATGGTGAATTCTTACTGACTCTTTGGGATCCACTTTAAATTTATGACACTCTCAGGCAACTTGGTAGAATTACACACTGTGCTATCAATTTACCTGGTAGGTATCTCTATTAGTGCTTTATCATCTTCCTTATATGCCTGCATTTCTTCCCAAAGCTGTAGCACGTGCTCCTTGAAGGCAGGTAATGTATCTTATTTATTCTTCAGTGGCTCCCCCAGGAATGGCACTTACACATATTTGGTGTTTATGAGTGTCAGTTAAATAAATGAATGAACGAGTGAATAAGGGAATCAATGTGATTTTCTTCCTCTTCCTTTTATCCAGTGCACTCAATGTGTTCCATGACATTTTCACTTAAATAGAATCAGTTTCATAGTAGTCAAGGATATTGTCCTTCCAAACATCTTTCTAAAGGCCTGATCCTGTCATGTGGTAATTTAGCCTTTTGTGAGTCTTCAGCTTTTCTTTTTCTTCCAATTTCTACTGCCCTTTACAATACCCATATAAGTTAACAGAGCAAGTGAAATAGTCAACAGGTAAATGAGATCCTAAGAATGAGGTCAAAAAGAGAAAATCGCTTTTTGCTAATACAAGCCGTATTGCTGCAAATCTTAAATACCACCACACTTGTAAAATCAGCAAAGTGGACAAAAACGCATTTTCTAAATACACTTTTTCATCCAGAAATGACCACAATTTTTCTCTTAATATAGTTTCTTCTGGTCTTTCTATCTATTCACGTGTATCTATCTTTACAAAGTGTGACTCATGCAATCCATAATGCTCTATGCTCTGCAATTTTACCTACTTTATGCCATGGCCATTTCCTTATAACTTTCCAAATGTGAATTTTCATGAATATGTAATTTTCTTTTGTGGAGTTTGTATAATGATGTTTGATTTTCTAGGTTAAAGGAGAATGAGATGGCCATCTAATTCCTACTAAGATAACTCTAGTGTGTCAATTATTACTTGCAAGATGGAGAATCGAAAGGAAAAGAGAAATGATGAAGCTAAACTCAGAGCTGTTGAGGGCTTTTTCCCCTCACAGAGGGAATTTATTGGTTAGCATTTCCTTGATCTTAAATAATGAAGAAGATTTTAGCAAGTTACCTAAAGGTCTTAAATTAAGGATTGATTGATTAATATTTCTATATAACTTTTCCCCATCTCATTTCATCAATATGGCACTTCAGGCCTTTTCTCTCTTGCATCATTATGCACTGACCTTTCCATTGTTAATGCTTCTATTCTATGCCTGAGTAGAGAGAATTTTTTCCCTCTTTTTAGAAATTAGCTGCAAAGAAAATTTATGTGACATTCACAAGAATTATTTTCAACCTACCCTTTGAAATGCCTTTCTGACATCTAATGATGTAACTGAGCTGCATTAATTTTAGGGAGCATCTATATATTTGCATAATAAAAAATTTGATTTTAATGTACTTTATGCATTGCTTCAAAATTAATTCAGTATTATTTTTCCAAAAGATAGTAAACCACATTTAATTTTGTCCTTCTATTAGTACAGTACTTTGCTCATTCTATCTTATCATGAATATGCAAATTTTCTCACTAAGAGCCATTTGTTGATGTCCAGGGCACCTAACACCACCAAATATATACATAAATGTATATATATATGTATACATATATATATACATAATTTTTTTGAGATAGGGTATAGTTCTGTCGTCCAGACTAGAGTACAGTGGAATCATCATAATTTACTGCAACGTCAAATTCATAGGCTCCAGCAGTCTTCCTGACCCAGGCTCTTGAGTAGCTAAGACTGTAGGTACATGCTACTGATACTAGAATTTCTTCTTCAGTAGGTTCTTGGTCTCAGTGATTCGAAGAACGAATCCATGAACCACAGATCAGTGGTAAGACAGGATTTATTTTACAGAAAATAATGTAAAAAATACCAAAGTTCCTGGCAGAGAAAAACAACCCAAGTTGGGGGGTAAAAAGCTCTCTCTCTGGGTTCTTTGTCCATGGGTACATATATGGTTGCATGGGTCCTCTGCAGTTACATTTGGCTGGGACTCCATAACAAATGAATGGATACAATCCGTTTGGTTCCTAGCCCTAGGAAACGTACATGAAATTGACCAGGCCTAGAAATGAGGGTTCCCTGTTCAGTAGCAAGTGCAAGGGGTGGGAGACACTAAGGCCTTGGTGTCTCCACAGTAGTTGTCTGGCCCCTCTGGCTACTGGGGCCTCCTCTAGGGGACCCCTCCCCCCACCTGCCAACCCACTGGTTCCTCTGAAGGCTGCCACTGCACCAACACCACCAGGGTAGAGGCAGCAGGTCTTCCCCTCAGCTCTGTGGAGCTGATTGGGGCACCACCTACCCTGTATCACTACCATGCTTGGCTAATTTTTCTATTTTTTCTTTCTTTTTTTTTTTGTAGAGATGGGGGTCTCACTGTTGCTCGGGTCTTGAACTCTTGGCCTTAAGAATTCCTCCCAACTCAGCCTCCCAGGGTGCTAAGATTACATGAGTGAATAACCATGCCAGGCCCTAAAATATTTTTAAGACAGATTTTATACACAATAAATTTTCTAAAATGATCCTCTTATGGCTTAGAGTAAAAAGCATAACTTTATCATGGCCTAAAAAATACATAATCAGTTCTTGCTCTGTCCTAATTTGATCTCTTACAAACATTCCTTCTTAGACTCACCCCTTTACTATTCCTCTAATAAACCAAGCAAGCATGCCTCCATCACTGTGTCACTGAAATTGCAGTTCTCTCTGTCTGAAATGTTCTTTATTTGTCTGCATCAGTTGTTCAACTCACTTCTTTTAGAGAGTAAATTAATGAAAAAATATCTTTAAAAAATTATACGTGTGTTATTTTCCACGAGGAAAGCTGATCTATTTGATGGAGTTGAGAGCACCAGCCTGTTTGGCTGTATCATAATGGAAATGTCACATAAGAACTCTTCCTTGAAAAAAACAAAAACAAACCCCCCAAACCTGCAATAAAACAAAAACAAAACAAAATGATCCTGAAGTGAATATTAAAAAAAAAAAAAATTAGAGAAAAACAATTAAGGAAAAAAAATCAGATTATCCTATTCTCCATTTAAGTCCTACATATCTATCATGATAGCATGAAAGACAAATGCAAGCATCCTTCTGTTTTCTGAATCCACTGTGGTAGACCTAGAAACAGTTCTGGAAATCATCTACAATAACCTCTCCATTCTCAAAGAAAAATGGAGACACAAAAAGTTAAGTGATTTCTCCCAAATCTCATAGCTACTATAGAAGACTCACTACTAGAATGCAAATTTTGAACCTTCCAATCCGGTATGCTTTCTTTTACCTCAGGCTTTTACACTTTGTGCTAGACAGTAAGATATTCAGAGGCACATGCATTGGTCATGAACAGTAATTATATCTTCAGGGCAGAAATGAAATGAGTATTTGGCTGTATTTCTTTATTTAGGGCTGGGAAGAAAAAAGTGCTAAGATGGGTATTTTCCTCCTTGCAACTTAAGGAACATCTTCCAGAATGGCTTCTGCCTTTGCCTGGCTTTTTTTGCAACAAATTAAGTTCTAGTAGAAAAGCGTATGAAACCACCAAAGAAACTCACAGGTGTCTCTTTTTCCCTATCGATATTCTTTATGAAATTTAAACAGTTTGAGTAAAAAAATTTATACATCCCTCCAGTAGAAAATACCCAAATTTTCAAGCCACCTTTAATGAATAACTTCTGAACATAAAGCAGAATATTTTCATGTGTGAGACGCTCCTTAAAGCAACAGACAGTTGCAAAGACAAGAAAGAAAAAAACATTTTATTTCTGGGCAAATATATGGTTAATTTGTTCTCCCCCCCCGCCCCCCGCTACTCTCACAGACTCTAACTCTCATGGATTTGATACTTCAGCTTTTAAGAGCTCACTCTGAAGCACAGGTTTAAATGTTCTTGATTTTTAAAAAGTTATAGCGTGCTTAATCTTACAGTATATAAACCAATGGTGCATTCCTTTCTTGTCTTAGGAAGCTTTTAAGTCCCATTGTCAAGTACATGGGCTACTTCATATGCTCCCCAGGTAAGGTAGGCCAGAAACATGATCAGCAATATGGGCTTAAAATGATTCTTGTCAGAGGGTGGTGCCTGTGGCTCAAAGGAGTAGGGTGCCAGCCCCATATGCCTGAAGTAGTGGGTTCAAACCCAGCCCCAGCCAAAAACTGCAAAAAAAAAATTATTATTGTCAGAAGCATTTATAAATAAGAACAAATTTGAGGGCATAGTATATTCTTTTGAAAGAAATGTTGGAAAATTCTGAAAACAACACAAGCAAAAATCTGTTTCATTTGGAAGAAATCATCACTGGGGTTTCCCGTCAATGGCAATTTTCTCTTTACATTTTCTCTCTTTCAATCTGCTCTGCAGGGCTATGACAAGGAGAAATAAATTTTAAAGTAATTGCAAAAGGGACGTGCTCTACATTCTTCATTATATTGATCAACTTGCACTTAAGCAGGTTAATTTCTATTTTCAACAACATTTATTAATATTGGTTTCTCTATAAAACATTCATGGGAGTGAAGTGGGGGAGGTGGGGCATTCATCATTATCACTATGTCCATCCAAGTAACAGATAAGCTCAAGCAGCTGCTTATACGGCAAATCAATGCTATCTGAATGAGATATGTACCCATATCTCCTGCTGCCATGTTGAGTTCCATTACGCCCCTATTGGAGAACCTTGCAATTTATTTTGCTCTCTTCAGCAGATCTGTTATATTGCTATTCCTTTCTGTCATAATTGTTGAATCCACTTAGTTCTACTATAGTGACGTTGCTTTTTAAAAATATTTATTTGCAATAAATGTAAATAGAACACCTTCTATGAACCCAAGAAACAGCCAACATTATTACAGAGGAGATAAATAAATCAAGATGCTGATTTCCTTGGTTTTACAGGTATGCATGTGTACCTTATACACATACACACAATTGTTTGGTCAAATGCCTGCAAATTTCAAAAATGGTAAGAATCATGATATCTTTTACTAGAAGCCAGAAATGAGAAAAGAGGCATGTGTCACTGATGAGAAGGGCTTTGCTTGTATTTAATTACACATTCTTTAGATTTTAATATTCCCAGTGTCAGTTGGAAAGGTACTATGGACATTGGCAGGGCCAAATCCTTTAATTTGCTTTTCCAGTGATTATTCATTTTGAAAGACGTACTACTTAGCATTAAAACTTAGAAAATCAAGAAACGGGATCAACATTTAGGAAAGGGTCCTATATGACAAAGTGAAATCTCTGAAAGTATTCTATCAGGGCCATGTGAAATAAAAATTTTAGTGTAGACATGATCTTTGTGGTTTATGTACCTAATTTATCCTACCTCTGTTCTTTCCTACTTCCCCATTTCCTTAGTCTGCTAATGAGAATTTTCTACTTCTCTTGAATAAAAAAAAAAAATGTGCTTGTCTGTTATTTTTCATTTCCAATTTAGCCAGAAAGGTCACAAAGACATTTTAAAATAGCACTTCTTGGCAATATTTTAGGGCTGTTAAAATATCTTTATTCTCAGAGGTCCCACCAGAATCACCACACTTTTTATTTGATAACTTTATTTGAAGAAATACCATTTTCCTTTTCCTTTCCATTTTTATGCAAGGGGAAATGTGTCAGAGAGAAGAAATGGGTCCTAAATGGTCTAGGTTAGGATTCAGCCAAGACTACAAATACTGACACAGGATAATTCATTTCAGTTATCAGATGAAATTCAAAGGGGTCACACAGTTCAAATGTAGCCTTTAAAATTAAATAAGAAGGTTGTCCCTATTTCAACACTTTTCTGAAAAAGATTCCATTGTATCCCAGATGCATGTTGATCCATCCTGCCTGTTAAAACTGCTTTCTCCATTCTAGAGAAGTGGCTGCAGACTTTAGGCATCTTCCCTGATCTTTCTCCCTCACCCTTGAAATCCATTCTTTGGCTGTGATCTGTGGATGGGCACACTTAATAGGGTAAGGTTAATTGGAGTGAAGATTTTGAATATCTTCCTCAAAGATCTTTAAATCCTCAGACTGTAGTACAAATAAGAGATTAATTTCTGTGTTCTCAAGTTCACCATCTGGATGGCTTACAACTTTTGGCTCAAGTGTGAGTTTAAAAACGAAAGCATCCAGTTGTCTTTGTTTTTGTTTGATATTGTTTTTCTTGTTCCCTCAATAAAAATTTCTAATTGTTTTTATGTCATCTTATTGTCCCTACTCTATCCCCTTCTGGTGACATATGATAAAAACTCTCAGCATGGCAATGCAACGGGGAGCATGGCGGCACTGAGCTGCAATTGTAGTAAGTCATCCTATGCTAGTCAGCTATACACACCTACTATGTGTACAGCAGAGCAAGTGCAGGAAGCAAGGGGGAAAGCAAAGGGCTATTTACTAACTTCCTACTGTGAGAGACATTAGGATCCCGTTTTATATGTAATATCATTTTTAGTTTTTAAAATAACTCTTTGAGATAGATTATCCTTACCTTTAAGTTCCAAATTCAAGATCATAGCAGTAGGTGTGATACCTAAGCCCATAGCAAGAAGCCGTAATTTCAGGCACAGAAAGGGGATGTTACAAACTGAATGTTTGTGTCACCCTCAAACCCTTATTTTGAAGCTTTAAAGCTTAGTGGATAGTATTTGATGATAGAACTTTTGCAAAGTAATTAGGGTTATGTGAGGTTATGAAGGTAGGGCCCTTCTAATGGGATTAGTGCCCTTCTAAGAAGATATTAGAGAGCTTGTTCTCTCTTACCCAACAGCACAAAGAAGTCATGTGCTTCTGATTGCAAAGGGAGAGGCTTCATCAGAAACAGACTATGATTGTATCCTGAGCTCAGACTTCTGGCTTCCAGAAAGGTGAGAAAATAAACTTTGTTGTTTAAGCCACCCAGTCTGTGGTATTTTGTTAGGGCAGCTCGAGGAAACTAAGGTGGGTATTTCCTTAGTATTCTATTTTAGAAAGAGTTAAAAAATAATCTGGAATTTTAGTCCAGAAACTATGGGAGATGGTTGAGGATATCTCAAAATGTGGAAATAAGAAATGCACATTATACAATGTTTTTTTAATTTATTGATTTGATATCAGTAAATTAAGAGAAATCCTCAGAGACCAAGAATCTAGAAGGAAGATCCCAGAAAGGTGTGAATGCCTTGGAGCAGGATTTCAGGCATCTGACAAGTCTTGATGGCCTAGAGATGAGTTATAAGTGACTGAAAAATTAAGGGCTTGTCTACGGCCACCCAAGAAGAAAGGTCAGAGATAAGAGACTCAACATGAGAGACTCAAACATGAAGCCAAGATCTTAGAAAGGAAATAGGTACAAAGAGGGTTCTGCATATCCACTCTAGGGAAGTTGACATAAGACCAGAGAACCATGTTGTACATCTGGAAGAATGCAAATGAAGGAAACATGGGAACAGAAGGAAAACTTAAGAGATCTCAGTATATTCCAGATGCTCTATGCCAGGCATCCTCAAACTTTTTAAAAAGGGGGCCAATTCACTGTCCCTCAGACCGTTAGAGGGCCGGACTATAGTTTAAAAAAATATGTATGAACAAATTCCTATGCATACTGCTCATATCTTATTTTGAAGTAAAAAAAAAAAATGGGAACAAATACAATTCACACCGCTTCATGTGGCCCGCGGGCCGCAGTTTGAGGATGCCTGCTCTATGCTCACCATTCTTTTTAGTTCTCATACCCCACCTGTGAGATAAGCATTTCTTTCTTTGTTTAAAGATTAGGTCACTGGAATTCAGAGAGGGTAGGTAACTTGCTAAGGCACACACAGCAAGGGTGTGGGGAAGCCATAGTAATAGTCCAATTATGAGATGGCTTCATTTACGAACAGCAAAAACCATGTCTCGTGACAGTAGCTATAATATGTAGGTTAAAGCCTGATGCATGAAGAATATACATTTCATATGGACATCATTACAAACTGTGTGGGGTTTGTTTGTTTTTGTTTTCCATATTTTCTTCAGGCAACATTAGAAAAATCTTTTAAAAATTCTAGGTCCACAGGAGGTCATTTTAGTGGTCCTAGGTCCAAATTGTTGTGAACCGGATTTTTAAATTGTTTCTTGGCAGGAATTGAATAATCAAGTACAATTGATTACAGAAGAATGTTCCTTTGAACTGATACAGAAACAATTTTTGGTCTGTCTGTGGTGCAGAATGTGAAATGATGTAATGATTTCCCATGTTAGGTTTTGCTATTGAAAGAGTTATCAGTGGGAAAAAATGGAAATGCTTAAATTAACCAGAATTGTTTCTTAAGGATGCCTTTCAATATGGACACTACAGACAGACTACACTGTCTCCCTGTTGTCTCCCTATTTAAGATTAAGAGCCTCCCTATCCAGATTAAGTAGAATGATTTTGAAGTATTTCTTCTTTTTCTATTGTCTATAAGATTTGGCATGATCTGTTTTTTGAAATTATCTTTTATTTTTATTTATAAATATTAGTTGTCTATTCTTCGATACTTCGGGGGAAAAATAATAAGAAGTTAATTGATGACTCCATACTGAACCTCAGAGTCAAAGCATTCTCTTATTGACAATGTGAATGTTACTTTCTTTGCATTACTATTATTATTATTGCTTAATACTTCATTGCCGCAATCATCTGATTTCTTTTCGGAATGTCTTTGTTCCGAAGGGAGGTTTTTGTTTCTGGTCCCTATCTTAAACATTGTTATTGTTGTTAAATTTTAAGCCTTTTTAATTTTGTGAAGGCAAAAAGTGGAAGCCTAATGAACACATGTATATGTGAAAATAAAAAAAATTAAAAATAAAAATATTAAGGTATTTTGATAGGGAGAAGAATGCATTTATATAACTTCTATTACAGTATATTATGATAATCATTCTATCATATCATTAGTTGGTGTAAATCTCTTACTTATACTTAAATATCTTACTCAATTTATAAATTAAACTTAATTCTATATTCCCTGCATAGGGTTCAGACATGGTTTCAGAAACCCACTGGGAGTCTTAGAACCTATCCGCTGTGGATGAGGAAGGACCACTGCATTATTAGCAGTAAAGATAACTTTCAGTATATCTTGGGTCTGATAATAACTTCTTACATTACTGAAAATTTGCAGGTATTGTCCTGCAAGGCTGTTGGTAATTCCTTGAGAATTATGGAGAATGAAAGAAATTAAAAAAATTGAAGGTAATAAAAAGGATGAATGCAGAAAATAATACTGTGGCCAGGTGGATATCGAGATAATCTAAATGGTGTCTAAGCCACCACTGGGTCCTATCTGCCATTTGTCTCCCCCACGTTCCAGTCTGCCCAGGTTGGGGCCTGGCCTCCTGTATCAGTTTGCTATGGCAGCTGAAACAAAGTACCACAAACTGTGTGACTAAACAATTAAAATGCATCTCCTCATGGTTCTGGAGGCTAGAAGTCCGAAAGCAAGGTGTTGATGGTAGGGATAATGCTTTGCAGTGAGAATGGGGACCGAAGACTCCATTCTTGACAAAGGACCCTCCCCCCCAAGAAAAAGAGGAAAATTAAAAAGTAAGCTGAGTGAGTCAGAACAAAGAAAAGTCAGCTAGTTTACATTTAAGCTAGAGATTGCTAGCAAGCTTCCTGTCTTTTCTGAAATTCTGGCCTGTTGGGGATATAGCTTACAGACACCCCTGCTGGGTCTGTGAGCACTCTGAGGAAAAATGGCCATAAAAGAGGCTATGACAAGACCTAGAAAGATACTGGTCATCTCCTGCCTAGTAAACAGACAAAGTGGATACTCATTGTGGAGATTTGAATTTGCCTGGGGCAGAGATCAAGGGAGTAGATGGAGCCCTGACATATGGACAGAAGAGCTTATATCCCTTATTGCAGAGGAAGATCCTCTATGGTGGAAATGGGAGGAAAATTCCTTCCTCCCACCAATTCCTCAGAGGAGATCAATGCCCGTGGTGTTTTACTCCATAGGGAACGAGCAGAGTTTAACACCTGCCTAGAAATCTGTGTGTGTGATCTCAAGCAGGAGGCTTTCCCAATACAAGGCTCAGATTTCAGATTTCTCAAGGCTACCATTAATCTTAATAATAATAACAATAGCAGCTGATATGCTCACTCAGAAACTGCTGGCATCTTTGTTCCCTGCCTCATCTTACCCTCCTGGGAAACAGACTTCAATAAAAGCGGAGTGGAGCAAACATGCAGTGCCATTGCTGGAATCCCACAGTCAGTGGACCCTTGAGCTCTCACTTTTAATTTTACTCTATGTCTCATGTCTCTTTCTTTACCATCATTTCTAACTCTATATATTTTTAATCAGTTGCTGCCAGTTTCCACAGGTCTTAGCAGACCCTGCCCCCGGGCCGGACACTGACGGTTCTTTCTGAGGGCTGTGAGGGTAGGATGTATTCCAGGCCTCTCTCTTGGAATGGAGCTGGTCATCTTTATGTTGGCATCATCTTTTCTCTGTATGTTCAAATTTGCTTCCCTCTGTGCATGTCTGTGTCCAAATTCTCCCTGTTTATAAAGACACTGTCATATAACACGAGAGCCAAACTTCTGACCTCATTTTAACTTGATTACATCTGTAAAGATTCAATCTCCAATTAAGGTCCTATGATGACGTCCTGGAGGTTAGGAATTCAGCATATTAACTTCAGGGGGGCAAAATCCAGACCATAACATTTGGCCCTCCTGCCCTCCCAAATGTGTGTCCTTCTTAGATGCAAATAAATTCACCCTATCTCAATATCTTCAAGAAATTTAACTCATTTCAGCATCAACTCTAAATTCAAAATCTCACTTGATACCATCTAAATCAGATATGAATGAGACCCAGATTTGATTCATTCTGAGGCAAAATGGACCTCTGAGAACAGACCACATGTTATCTGGCAGGAGGTCAGACAGTATATATAGGGATATTCATAGTGCAAGCATTGACCCATAAGGAAGCCAGGTTGTCTGATTTCTAAGTTCGATTGAAGGAGAATAGAGTGGGTATCTTGTCTTTCCCCCAAGACAAAAATTGGATATGGAGGGAAGACAGAGGGACATGGGAAATTATAGTCTCAAAAGCCTGATGTTTATATAGAGAAAAATCATCTACGATGTAATGTGGAACCTCAAAAAGAAATGACTCTCTAATCAAAGTCTGGATGGCAAGATTACAAAGGGTTATAGAGGCAGAGTCCATATTCATTGCATAGAAGGAATGAGCATGTAATTGTGAAGTACTTAAAACTTCAAAACCTAATTCACAGCCCTTCTTTCTAAACAACACAATTTCTTACAGAAAGCATCAGAACTACCTAATATACAATTTTGCCCACATAATCACCCTGAAAGCATTTATGTAATCAAAAAGAACCTCTGGGAATGGAAAGTGGAATCTGGAAGTGAAACTCAAGAAAGATTTCATCACTGCACAAACAATTTCAAATTAAGCACTAATCAGAGGGGAAAATTAGGTTTATTCACAGGGGCCCCTCAAAGATAACCCTCTTAATAATGTAGAAATTGGCTGTAGCTAAAGCCCTACAAGTCTAGACACAGATACATTTAAAATACAGCAAAGGCAGTCAATATAAAATGTAGGAAACACAAGAAGTCAATGTAAAATAGATTTTCCAGATATGAGGAACATAATTCCAAGATTGTAAGCAAAGTGCTCAGGGGGAAAAAAAAAAATCTCTCCATGATTTAGCAAAATTTTAGACTTATAAGAAATGTATTTTCTTTTAATAGCATCCTAATAAAATGTCTTTTCATACTTTTCTTTTACTAATCGGAACAAATGCTGACTGAAAACAAAGTAGTCACCAATCACCATATTTTTCCAGCTACAAAAAAAAAAAAAAAAGAAAGAAAGAAAAGTGGCCATGGGAAAAGGGGCAAAGAAGAAAAAGAGGAACAGAAAACAGTAGCTAGTCTCTCTGCTGAGGGGAGCATGAGAATCATGTGCAATTGTATTCCTACAGACTCTGAGGGATACATAGAGTTAACTGACTCCCCTACTTTTGCCCAAAGAATGACACAGACTTTGAGGTACAAGCATCTGTGCCTGATTCAACTAAAGGTTTTCTCGGAATGGAGTCTAGCCTCCTGCTAGTACACAGTTGAGGTAGAGCTCTAACTAAAATCACTTAGTAACATTCTCACTCTTAACCTGGGCATTCTGATTCTGTCCTTTCCCTTTTTATCTTCCTTCTGCCTTTCTACTCTCCCTTTTCACTCAGCTTTTCCATCTCTTTCATGCTTTCCCTGGCTTAAGACCCTTGTACTAACATCATTTATTCTTGCAGATGGCCAGAGTTTGCTGACTTCTGCCTTTCCTCATGAAATTTTCAAATGCACCTGTTCCCATGCTTTGCAAATGAGCCCTCTCTGAACCTGCAATCACATTAGGATGCCCTGAATCCCTAAGTAGAGAGTATCAAGTCTCCAGGCACCCAGAGTGGGTCCTTCCATCTTCAGAAAAGAAACTAAGTGCTCTCTTGCCCTGGAAACCCTCTAAAGTTCAGGGGAAGTGTTCGGAAAAGATCAGAACCAAACTTTGTAAGTTGGACCAACTTTCCCTGGAGAGAGATGAATTTTTAAAAGAGACTAATCAAAGAGGATATCAACTCTCAGTTATCAATATTTAAATAATTCAGATTACGTTAGAGATAAATAATTGGTTTAAAGATGCACTGGCCAATTTGATACCCATTAGCCACGCGTGCCCATTCAAATTTAAATTTAATTTAGTTACAAATTATATTTCTCAGCCACACTAATCACAATTCAATTTCTCAGTGGCCACATGTAGCTGCTAATGCTTTGGACAGTACAAATGTAGAACATTTCCACTGTCACAGAAAATTCTATTAGATAGCACTGGAAATGTATACAGATGGAGACAAAGAGGAGGAAGAGGAGGAAGAAGAAGAAGCAACAGGAGCAAGAAAATAAAGACAAAGACGAAGAAGAAAAAATAATTGACAGAATAAAACTGCAGGTATGAGATGGAGACTTTTTCCTCCAGGCTTAAGTCACTCTCTGGAGGTCACTTAGGAGTGCACTTTCCTAAGTACTGTATTTGATTTTAAGAGGCTGTCTGGGGGTCTGAGCAAAATGAGCATGGGGCCTTGCCTACAATTATCTTCTTTGACCTGAATCTACTCATTTTCATTTAGATGTTTTTCTTGCAGCCTACCAGTGAGCATCCTGGCTTCTCCCCCACCTGCTTCTTCCTCCATATCTGGGAATGACTACGGCACTAAGGCTAGAACAGCACACGCATTAGAAGTAAAGAGTTATCACATCACTGAGAATTTAGAGACTGTGTCTAGTTTGGAAGAACCCAAGAGACCTTCAAGAAAAGTAATCAGAGTGAGTAGGGAAGGATATATAACGCAAAGTGTTCCCTCCAGGAACTTTACTTCAATGAGAACAAGAGCATTTCCCCAAAGTACATGAGTGATGTGAAATGTAACTGTTCACCATGCTTCTCCAAGGCACCAAATGGGCTTTTAAGCAACACATTCCTGGGGGGCTTACCAATGGATTCAAAATAGGAACTGTATATTTGTTCTCTAAGTTTGCAATGAGAAGCCGACGATGTCAGGGTGGTTGTTCAGTCTGACTGGTTAATCTGCTTTTAATTCCATGAGAGGTCTATAAAAAAAAAAATACATTGATGATGCCACAGAGGTTTTAACATTTTGACCCTCTAGTTTGTATGGTGACCCACAGGACCCACAGCAAAGACTCTGAAGATTTGCAGAAGACATTGTAGAAAGTAGGTTTACTTTATAAAAAAAAAATGAAGATATAATTTTCATTTATAACTCCTCAGAGGGGAGAGCAGGTCAAGTACAAACACGCTGTGAAGACAGAGAAAGTCACCCCAATTATGGCCAGATGCTGCTGCAAGGATGCAAGGAGAGCTAGCCTCAAAGTTCTTCTCCGTCGCCTCTGTACCTCTACTTCCAAATACTATTTTACACCAATCACTCCCTTCCCTGTCACTTTCCAAGAAGGAGGCATTGTGAAACACCAATGACCAACGAAAACTTCTTGCTATAGATATACTATTTCCTACTGTTACTAGTCAAAATGATTTGTCCTGTGCCCCACTGTTTCTAGAACCTGATTTCTTAACATCATAAATGTTGAATATCCAGGCCAGGGTAGGCTCGACATACTGTGATTAGTTAGAGTAGGGACTTTGCAGCCACAAATCCCGAGTGTGAATTCTGTATTCTACCTTATCATGTGTGACCTTGAGCAAGTTATTTAGTCCCTTCTAAACATTAGGATCTTCTTTTGTAATACAAAAGTTTTAGGAAGATCAAATAAATTACTATCTCTAAAGAACTTAGAACAGTGCAGAGAAAGAAAATAGATATTTTATAGGCTGTAATCCTAGCACTTAGGCAGGCTAAGGCAGGTGGATTGCTTGAGCTCGAGGAGCTCTCAGGAGTTCGAGACCAGCCTGAGCAAGAGAAAGACCCAGTCTCTCCTAAAAATAGAAAAACTAACCAAGTGTTGTGGTGGGCACCTATAGTCCCAGCTACTTGGGAGGCTGAGGTAAGAGTATTGCCTAAGCCCAATAGTTTAAGATTGCTGTGGGCTATGACATTATGGCACTCTATCCAGGGCAACAGAATAAGGCTCTGTCGAGAGGGACAGAGAGAGAGAGAGAGAGAGAAATATAGGTAGATAGAGAGTTGGTACATAGATAAATAGATAGCCAAACAGCAGACAGGTAGTTGGGGAGCATGGTCAAGGTCTAACATTCTCCTTCATTCATTTATCTGCTACAATGGAGGCATGAAAGGTTACAAAGACTTCTAAAACATAGTCCATGTACGCAGACAACTCAAAGTTTAACGGGAGCTAGACATGTACAACATATTACAATGGCTGTGGTAAAGTCAGATACTAGTCATTTTAGAGTACAAAGAAAGACATAATGAGTTCTCCCTGAGGGTTTAGGGAAAGATTCATGGACAAATCTGTGCTACCTTATGTTATCAATATACATCCAGAAGTCACTTGAAGTAAGGTCAAGGGCAAGGTGAGTAAGGAGCAGGTGTGACATGTCTGTGGATGACCCTTCTCCAGGACATTCCCTGCTACCAGGTCAGGCATACACACACCCTCCCCTGTGGACCAACCGTTTGCCTTGATTTTGTTGTCAACACTTGAAGAATTAAGACTCCTCTACAGCCCTATTGCTTTGAAAGTTGCCTTCGTTCCTCTGTTAAGCAGTTGGCAATCACGAGAGTCATAAGGAACCACCAACTCAGTTGTTTATATATACACAAACACATGTATGCACATGCATATATGCACACATACACAGTGTGTATTAAGTAAGATGTATACAACACGTATGTTAACTAAATATACATATACATTAAGAACCTTAGTGTGTAGCTCTTTTTCAGGGCTCAAAGGATGCAAATAATTAGAAGACTCTTGCCCTGGAAAGTTTGTAATATAGTGAAAGATACAACATGTTATACATGTCATAGGCATCATGAGCCCAAAGGGAAAATAGGCTGGGGTTTGGATTTGTAATATTGCCTTTAATCTCACAACATTGTCAAGAAACTTGGGATATTTCATCAGATAATCCCAGTACTCTCCACCTATAAGAGAGTTAGGACTAAGTGGCCAATAAAAAAGTAAATAGAAAAGAGAACAACTATCGGATATTATATGGTCCCTATTTACATCTTGTAACTCTATGGAAGTCACATTTTCTCAGCAATGTCTCACTTGAGATCTGTGTTTCCTTTCTAGCCATATGCATCACTTTAAGAGGGAATGGTTGTTCTTTTAGAGTCCATGAGTACAGAAGAGGAATCCTTATTTAAGGATCAAAAAAGCCCACCTTCTAGACCACACACAAGTACCTTCTGCTATTCCCTATCTTTTTGTTTCACTATTTAAAAGTGAATGGATTTGGCTAAGTGATAAATGAAATGACTTCCAATTCTCGTAAAGACAGAGGGCAGCCACTCCCGGGAGTGGCACAAGATTGCACCTTTTTTGCTTCTGTGTTCCTTTTTCTCCAGCCAAAGTATCCTCATTTTATTACAGGATCAAATAATTCAACCACAGACCCTCTTGGGAAGTCATCTCAGACTTTTAAATGTTGGCCAATTAAAAGTATCTTTATGCGTTTGTTCTCAAACATGATCCTGGAAAGAAAACTACAAAAAGAAAACTACCTTTCCCATACAATTTTTGCAAGTTTGAATTTTAGCTGATTGGGTCTGTGTCTATTTGAAGTCTATATAAGTAACAAAACATAGGTTTTCATAATATTCCATTGATACGTTTCAAAACTATACATATCAACTCAAAATTTGCTACTGGTTGTTTCTTGAGTAGGCTACTTCAGTGGACAGAGCTTTTATGTAAGATGAGTTTTGCATAAGCCTTTAGCCTGCCAGTGAAACTAAATCTGCAGAAGTCCTTAACTTTCTATTGTACTAGATATAATATAGAATTCTGATAGCCAAGATCCTCTGTAGTATATTATTTTTAGAACTTTTCACTGTATCTTCTTTTACTTAAACTACTCACTAAAAGAGTTAGTTTCTGCTAATATTCAGTGACACATTAGGCATTAAATGACAGGTATAAAATATTTATCTGCTTCATATCTTTTTCTGTCAGCCCAAAGAATTGCCTCCATTGCTCTGTTCTCCACTGTGCCCCGTCTCTGGATGCCTGTGATCTGGAGTGACATGCAGTACTACCAGGGTACTTTGTGGGGGTCCCTCATGCCTTTGACAGAAATCACTGGGGTACCCATGATATGAGGCCAGTCCTGATGAGGCTTTCTTGTCCACTGGTTCTCTCCAAACTATACTGAATTTTGAATTCATGATTAGCCAAGAGTCTTTTATTTCTTTCCTATACCATGTAATTTAATGTTTATCAGAATGTTGGTCAATGGGGTTTTGTCGATTTTAAATTGCCTACAGCCTCAATCAACAATAGGATTGTTCCCACTCTTAGAGCGCTGCTATATGCCATGGCTTGAATCAGTTGTGTTTCAAGCAGTATTTACCAAAATTTCCTTAATACAGGGTGCAATTTTAAATTGCACACAGATTTTATAGCCACCCAGTATTTTTCTCTGCTTGAGCAAAATTTAGATAGGCCTCCTTCTGCCTCGAGGCCCCTGACCTGCCTTTCCATAGAGCACTCTCTTTTCCCCGTAAGTTTACCATTTACTAAAGACTTTCTTCTTTCCCTTCAAATGACCCAGAGTTTAAAATGTTTATTTTTAATTTCAGATTGATATTAGGGTACATACTACTAGGTCACATTGCTTCATTTTTTTTGGTAAAGTCCAAGTTGAGTCCTTCACCCAGGAGGTGTGCCTTATTCCCCTACCTGTCCCCAACAGGTGAGAGCTTACCAAACCCTGTCCCTGCTCCCTCTTGTCCCTTTCTTGAATTTAAATGTGTTTTTCTCTCATGTGGGCATGTAGTTGTTCACCTACTTATTTTATATTAATATTGAGTATATTGGATGCTTGCTTTTCTATTCTTGTAATACTTAGGAAAATGTTCTCATACGTTCATGGGTTGATGAGCATTTGGGTTGTTTCCACATCTTTGTGACTGGGAACTGAGCTGCTATAAATATTCAAATGTAAAAGTCCTTATGGCAAAATAATTTTTTTTTTAAATCCTGGGTAGATACCTCATAATGGGATTGCAGGATCATATGGAAGGTCTACTTTTAGCTTTTCTCCATACTTCTTTCCAAAAAGGCTGTATTATTTTTCAGTCCCACCAGCAGTATATTAGTGTACCTTTTTCTATGTACCGATGCCAACAAACAGACAACCTTCAGAATGGGAAAATTCATATGTTATTAATTTGACAAAGACCTAATAACAAGAATCTACAGAGAATTCAAACTAATCAATAGGAAAAGAGAAAATCCAATTTATCAGTGGGCAAGAGACATGAACAGAACCTTCTTCTATAGAGCACTTTCTTTATAAAACTTGTAAATACTTTCCCTTTCCCCTTGAGATATAAATATTTTTAAAGGCTACTTGCCATTTTTACAACCCAGGGATGTCTTTCTCAAGGTCCTGAGAGCCATTCCTTTGAAATGTAAACCTCAAGAAACATAAGGCCCCTATATATCGTCTATTTCTGTGGGATGGTAAGAGCTTGACTTTGGTGGGTGCTTTGCTCCAAATTATAAAATCACCTCCTATTATGAAGATATAAGTTTACTTTTTTCCTGTGGGTAAAGTCAGTTAATAAACACAGATGGTCTATAATATGCCCATCTTGCATTTAAAACTTGTTAGCCTCAACAGTGGAGTTAAGTCTTTCTCCTCTATGGTAAGAGCCTTAAATAAAATCTCCTTTGTCTGTGTAACTTTGTCCAGAGAAATTGTTTCTTTAACATCATTTTTAATATTTAAAATATCACTGAGAAGCCATTTATAGGTGAGGAAACCAAGGCTTAGAGTGGTTAACTGGCTTGCTCAAGATCATGTGACATACAGATGTGAATCCAGGTCCGTATGACTCCAGGCCAGGACACTTCCCACTGAACTTCACTGATTTGGGCCTGACACTCATTTTCCTTACATCACATTAGAACTGTCAAATATTTATTTCTCTGAACTTGTAATGGTGGCTCTCTGGAAAAAAATGCAACAGCCAATATGGTGCATATATCACCATAATACTTGTTTCAGACCGTGTGTTCATATTTTTAAGAATGCATAGTTTTTTGTTTATTTTTTTAAGTTTTTTTTAAACTTTTGTTTATTTATTTATTTATTTAGAGACAGAGTCTCACTATGTTGCCCTCAGTAGAGGGTAGAGTGCCGTGGCATCATAGCTTACAGTGACCTCCAGCTCTTGGGCTTAAGCAATTCTCTTGCCTAAGCCTCCCAATTAGCTGGGACTACAGGCACCCACCACAACACCTGGCCATTGTTTGGCTGCAGTTGTCACTGTTGTTTGGCAGGCCTGGGCTGGATTCAAACCCGCCAGCTCTGGTGTATATGGCTGGCACCCTATCTGCTGAGCTATAGGCGCCGAGCCTAAGAAGGCATAGTTTTTTAACTTGAGTTACTGATTATACGCTCTATCAACACTTGTGTTTTTCTAATATTGCTAAAAATTTATGCTAAAATATCAATTTCCTATAAAAATTAATATGTTAAAATTAAACTCCCTATATTTCCCGTCAAATTTCCTCTACCCATGTTACAATGGAGGTCAGATTTCTCCATTTGTTCAGGCAAAAACTGTTGGAATCATCCTTGACTCTTCTCTGTCTCTCCTCTCCCAAAGCTAATCCATCACCAAATCTAGACGTTTCTGTCATCAAAATATGTCCAGGATATGGCTACTTCTTTCCACTGTCATCATTACAATCCTGATCTAACTCACCAATACTTCTCACCTGGATGATTGCAAGAATCCTAACTGGTCTCCCTTCTTCCACTCTTTTATCTCTAAAAGTAAATTTATAGTGTTGAGAATAAACTCAACATAGCAACCAGAGTGATTCTGAAAATGTAAGTTGGGTCACATTACTCCACTGCTCATAAACCCTCAACACCTTTCTGCCTCACTCAGGGTAAAAGCTGGTGTTTTCAATGGTTAAGGCCCTATATGACCTGGCCCTATCTTACCTTCCATGTCACCTCTTTTTTCTTCGTTGGCCATGCTGGCCTCCTCTTCCTAAAATAGGGCTCCCACCATAGGGCCTTTGCATGTGATATTTCCTGAGCCTCTACCACTCTACCACTCTTCCCTATTCTTAGCACTTGCTCTTACGTTCTTCAAGCAATTGATCAGTGGCCATTGTTTAAACTGAGAGAAAACTTCTCTGTCCATTCACTTTCCCATCCCCAATACTCTTCTAATCCCCTTTATTCTGTTCTAGTATTCCCCAGTAGCACTTATCACCATGGTTACTATTCAGGGTATACTTGTCTCCATCAGCACGTAAGTGGAGCAAGAACAGGAATGTTGTCTGCTTTGTTCAATGATCCCAAGCATGAGAACAGTGTCTAGTATGTGATAGGTGTTACGGACTGAATTTAGGTCCCTCAAAATTCATTTGTTGAAGACCTACCCCCAGTAACTTAGAATTTGTGACAGTATTTGCGGATAAGGCTTTTAAAGAGGTAATTAGGATGGGTCCATTTAAGCCTGGCCCTAATCCAACCTGACACATGTCCTTACAAAAAGATTAGGACATATAGAGAGACACTGGGGATGCAAGCATAGGGGGACAACCAAGTGAAGAGGTAGCAAGAGGAAGCAGGGCCACATGCATGCCATGAGAGTGGCCACAGGAAACCAGCACTGCCAGCACTGTGGTCTCACACTTCAAGCCTCCAAACTGTGAGAAAATTAATTTCTAGTGTTTAAGCCATCATATTTTTTATTTCACATGGCAACCCTAAAAAATAAAGATAGCATATGCTCAACAATTAATAATAATGAATTATTATCTTCTGAATCACAGATTCTTTAAAGAGACAAATTACCAAGGAGCCCAGGAGGTGGGAACACCCAAATAAATGATTTTAGAATACAGAGTGGTCTACCTGCTCACCATTTGCCCTTAAAATTATTTTCTTGTCCTTATATAGACAGATACACATTGTTAACGCAAATGATCACTTTTGTAAGATGAAGTGTCTCTGAATGATTAGACTCATGTAGACACCTCCCAAATGAATGAATCCTCCTAAATGTAAGAACTGGCTATTTTATAAGCTACTTTGAACACAAAAAAAATATTATAGCAGAAGATAATCAAAGTCACTGTGCTTTGAAGTCCCCTGAGAAAACCTGCTCTTTATTAAGTATAGTTTTGTTGCTGTTTTTTTTTTTAATCTGCAAACTTTGTTTTAGCAAGTTTTATTCAGACCATGTGAACTAAAGCACAGTTGTGACGTGATTGATACTTACTTCCAAGTGGAAACCACTGCAAAGGTTTTTTGGGTTTTTTTTTGCATTGATTAGTGTCTTCCAGCTGCCTCAGAACCCGCAATGAATTCACAATGCATTAAAGAATCACATCAGGGGATTATTTATGGGTGAAGAGCATGCTTATCTCCACCTCGATTGTGCTATGTATATGCCAAAGGATCAGAGACTTATTAGAAGGCCCTTCTTGGGTGTTATTTTCACCCAGAGGGACTGGATGCTTTTGACTAGTTTTAAATTAGCTTATGTGCAATTTATTATTTTTTTTTACATAGTGAGCATTCATTTCCTTTCTCACAAATAAGAGTTTACACTTATCTATCACCATGTCTTGCCATAAATTCAAACAGAACTGCCTGTGGGCCTGAGCTACAGCCTTGCCACCAGCAGTAATGGGTTGCCCAATATGCTCATCACTGAGGTGGAAACTCACTCAGTTTTAGCACTCTCACTAAAATAAATAAATAATCAAACTGCTAAAAATAAATGAAGCTGTGCTTATAGAGAGTATTATCACCTTTGCTGAGGAAGAGTGTGAGGGAGCCAGCTCTGCTGTGGCATTGTTCTGTGGTGTTAAAAATGGAAGGTTGTTATGCTTGATGGGACAGTGCTGCACAGACCCAAGCCCCCAACATGTGAGGTGAGTGCTGAACTCCTGAGTCTTAGCTGAGCAACAGTCCCAGGTTTTATCAAGGCTA
The DNA here is from genome assembly GCF_027406575.1 of Nycticebus coucang. Lineage (NCBI taxonomy): Eukaryota > Metazoa > Chordata > Mammalia > Primates > Lorisidae > Nycticebus > Nycticebus coucang. The sequence continues at coordinate 28,117,684 of NC_069785.1, read as the reverse complement.
TGATAATTTATAACAACTGGGAATGGATAAGTGAGTCTAAATGCAAGGGTGGGGGAAGCCAAATTAAACTGAATATCTGTTCTCTGAAAGAAGTCATTCTATTTTTCCCCAAAAGAAGACATGCAGCTTTTCTGTGAGTGGTATGGAGTAATCAGTAATCAAAGGCAGAAATGCTTTCAATGCCCAGCGTTTCTGAAATAACAAGAGAGAGGAAAGATGGATAGAAGAAAATAAATGAGAAAGAGGGAAGCCCGTTATATTTTAAAATGGTTCTTAAATACAGTTTTTCCTAATGGGGGCTGCTTGCCATGTCAAAGGAGACAAAAAAGTAAGAAAAATAACAATAACAACCATCAGACACATAGAAAATTGTTTGATTACATTTTCTAAAACACGCAGTTTTTCCAACTACCTCCTCTGTCAAATGCTATCGGACAGCATTTCTGAGTCTACACAAGCCATCTAGTGCATTCGTTTTAGTTATTCTGTGTCTTTTATTTCGGTTGGTCTTGGGGCTGTACAGATATCCCCCTAGGTTAATATCTCACTGTCAAGGATGGTGCCCTGTAGGGAAGTTCAGCCACTTCTTTCAGAAGTTCTTTCAGATCCCACCACTCACTGTCAAAAATTGTGGCATCTTCTATTGGTTTTTCATTCCCTTTCATGTACCTCCTTTTTATTGTCCCCCCCCCCGTATATGTTCCCCCTCTCTCTCCTCCTGCTGTTCTTATTATCTCTTGTCCCACAGGTTCTCAGTTGTAGTCTCCTTTGTTTTCTGTGTTTGACTGGTAGCTCCTTTGACTCTTTCTCAGTATCGCTAGGATTCTCTTTCAGCTTTTTCTTACCCTCTCATCAATGCCTTTCTTGTTTAAAGCTACAGTGGTCTGTGGTTTGTCCTGTGGGCTATTTGCCTTATTGCGACAAGAAGAATGAACTGTCTTCTGCTTTTCCAGCAGACCTAAAATGCTGCCATTCATCAAACTGGAGATGATTTCATATCTTTTGGATGTCAGGGGCCAGAATGGTACTAAATAAACAGTACTTGACTGAGCAGTCCCCAGGAGATTGCCCTTATTCTGCACGGAGCCCCTGTCCCTAACTAGTAAAATCTGCCAGCAGACAGAACAAGTTTTAATCAACTTTATTGTCATTAATGTAATCTCTGAAGCATTCATGAAGAATATTAATCTGTCAATGTTTTCAAAGTACCAATAGAAATTAATATATGTATATTTATAATATTTGCTTTTACATAAATTAGTTGAGCTTCCATTTCGCATATCTGGGTATAAATTGTTCTGACTGAGAATTTTCTGCACAGACATGTGTGACATGACCTGACTTTATTCTCAAAACTATACAACACTGTGCTGGCCCTTCCACACCAAAACTGCTGAGATGAGACATTTTATTTATTTGATTAATTCCCAATCACAAACTCATCTAGTTCAATGATTTCTGTAATATAATTTACTTCTGGATATCTCAGTCTTTCTCAGTAATTATTCAGTCAAATTAAATTATAATCACTTATCAGTCAGTGATCACAGCCTATAGCCTGATCTCTCTCTTTCTGAATTTCCCCTCTGACCTTAAACCCCCAAAGGGTCTTTCTCACTCTCATCTCCCCAGGAGCAAGAACAGCAGGGAGAGAAGATTCTGTTTGTGTGATTAAAAGCTTATTGATGCTAAAGAAACGTCTTAGGCTGGTTCCATTTCATAGCTGTCAGGTCTCAAAGCTGAGCCATGCTTTATCCTTATCTTCCCGGATATGTCTTACGATACACAAAAACATCCAGTGAATCAGACATGTGACTTGTTCCTCCTTACTAACTTTCTTTCTGCAAATTCTGACAGAGGGAAGAGGTAACTGAGACAGGTGTGTCTTTTGTGTGTGCACAGTAACACCCGATTTGGAGCAGTAACACTGCTCACAGTAACACTGCTCATTTGGAGCACTGTAACAAGCCTTTACGTTTCAGACAAGAAGGTGCTAGTCACTATGTTCAAACATTCCAAACTCCAAAAACATATGCCCAGTCCATTCCAAACTCTAGTAATACATGCTCCATGAAAAACTAAAATGTAGAATGTTCTGTTCAAAAGTTATTACCAACTTCATAATGGCTATCACAGAGCATTGAACCATGCTTCCTCTAAACTCAGGGCCCTGTGTGACTACCCCAGGAACACACCCCTAATGCCATCCTGCTGGTGCCTGACTTTCTGCGTTATCTAGGAGCCCTTCTCAGTACTTGCTTTAAGAACAGCCCCTCATATACTGTTGTCCCGCTCTTCTGTTACCTCTTCTCAGTGATAAACTTATTCATCCTCTCCCAAACTTAGACTTTATCCATGAACTGAGCTTTCTTTGAAGTTAGATGGTGGGAATTAATGCCACTTGCTTTAAGAGATACACAAACTTTGTCTCAAAAAAAAAAAAAATCCCTATCTGACAAACCCACAGCCAATATCATACTGACTAGGAAAAAGCTGAAAGAATTCCCTCTAAAAATTAGAACAAGACAGAGATGCTTACTGTTACCACTTCTATTCAACATAATACTAGACTCTCTAGCCATAGAAATCAGGCAAGAAAAAGAACAAAATTGAGAAAGAAGGGGTTGAACTATCCCTGTTTGCCAATAATATAACTATGTGTTTGGAAATCACTAAATACTCTAACAAAAGACTCCTCATATTGATAAACCAATTCTGCAAAGGCTCAAGTTGCAAAATCAACGTACACAAGTTAGTAGCACTTCTATATATTAATAACATTCAAGGGGAGAGTCAAATAAAAAACTTAATACTATTTATAACAGCTGCAAATAAAAATAGAATACCTAGAAATATATTTAACCAAGGAGGTGAAAGATTGCTATAAAGAGAACTATGAAACACTGATGAAATAAATTGTTGGTGACTCAAACAAATGGAAAAATATCCCATGTTCATGGATTAGAATAATCAACATTGTTAAAATATCTACACTACCCAAGTCATTTACAAATTTAATGCAATTCCCATCAAAATACCAGCATCATATTTCCCAGATGTAGAAAAAATAATACTAAACTTCATATGGAACCAAAAAAAGCCTTAATAACTGAATCATCTTAAGCAAAAAGAATAAATCTGAAGCATTATCTGACTTCAAAATATACTACAAGGCTACAGTAACCACTATACTAGTATAAAAGTAAGAACAATGGAACAGAATATAGAACTCATAAATTAAACCATCTAGCTATGACAAAATGATTTTTGACCAAATAGACAAAACATACTCTGGGGAAAGGATGCTGGGATAATGGGATTACCACATGTAGAAAAATGTAGCAGGAGTCCTATTTTTTGTGATATATTAAAAAATTAACTCAAGATGAATTAAAGACTTAAATATAAGACATGATATCATAAAATATTTACAAGAGAACATAGGAAAAATTCTCTGGACATAAGCCTAGGCAAAGTATTTATGAGTAGGACCCAGAAGTATATACAGCAACAACAAAAATAAATAAATGAGATTGAATGAAATTAAAAAGTTTCTGTCCAGCAAAGGAAATAATAAACAGGAAACCTACAGAATTGGAGAAAATATCTCCAAACTATACATCCAACAAAGGAATAATATCCAAGAAATATGAAAAAAATACTGAAAATCACCAGGGAAGTGCAAATTAAAACCACAGTAAGACACTACTTACCCCTATCAGAATGACCATTACTAAAAAATCAGAAAAACAATAGATACTGACATAGGTACAATGGAAAATGAACACTTAGACACTGTGGGTGTGACTGTAAATTACTCATGGAAAAGAGTATGGAAACTCCTCAAAGGGCTAAATGTAGACCTACCATTCAACCCAGCAATCCCTCTACTAGGTATCTACCCAAAGGAATATAAGTCTATATGTGTATTAAAAAGACATTTGCATCTCAGTGTGTGTCACAGTATAATACACAATTGCAATGATACAGAATCAATCTAACTGCCCAACACTGATGGTATACACACACACACACACACACACTATGGACTACTACTCAGCCTTTGAAAAAAGTGAATTAATGTCAGTTACTGCAACTTATCTAGAACTGGAGAATATTATCCTAAGTGAAATATCTCAGGAATGAAAAAAACAAACACCACATGTTCTCACTAATAAGCAGGAGCTAAAACACAGTGACATGACTACTTAGTCGTAAAGTGGTGGAAAGGACATTGAAACTGAGAGAGAGGGGAAAGAGAGAGTATTGAAAACTTTTGGTACAACCTACACTATTCTGGGAAAGGCACATTAATCCTGACTTCAGCATTATACAATTCATCCATGTAACAAAAACACCTGTATACCCTCAATGTTTAAAAAAAAAAACCTTATCAGCAGCGCCCACAGCTCGCTGGCCACATACACCAAGGCTGGTGGGTTCAAACCCAGCCTGGGCCAGCTAAAACAACAATGACAACAGCAACAACAACAAAAAATAGCCGGGCATTGTGGCGGGCACCTGTAGTCCCAGCTACTTGGAAGGCTGAGGCAAGAGAATCACTTAAGCCCAAGAGTTCGAGGTTACTGTGAGCTGTGATGCCACAGCACTCTACCCAGGGCGTTAGCTTGAGACTCTGTCTAAAAAAAAAAAAAAAAACTTATTAAATTAAAATCAAAGAGGAGTAGAGATGTGAGGCAATTGCTAGTTAGATATGTTGGGTCCAGAAATGTTTTACTTCAAGGTCAGAGAAATGATAGCATATTTGCATGTTGATGACAGTGATTCAGTAGGGAGATTTTATGATGCAGAAGAGAGGGACGAAATGCCAGAGCGGGTGAGAGGAGATGGCACAAAGTGTGCAAGTGGAGGAGTTAGCTATAAAAGGATGCCTAGACAGTTAGTTCATCAGAGAGAAGACAAGTCTTGACATGCTCACAATTTTCCAATACCCCATGAAGTATAACAGGGATTGTAAATACTGTCATTTTAGTTACCAAGGTGAAGAAACTTACAATAGTGATTTTTGAAGGCCAGGGAGACAATTTAGCACAGTGGCTAAGAGCACAAATTAAAGTCAAAGGGATGGGTCTAGCTCCACCTGTCTCAGCTCAGTTTCTTGATCTTTAAAACATCATTATGCAAATCAGGTGAGATACTGAGCGCACTAAACGTGCTGTGGCAGGACCTAACCACACTTGCTCAGCACAACCATGCCCTCTCTTCCTTGTCATAGGGCTTTACCCTGTTTCCCAGCCCCAGCTGCAGGTTGGTGAGACCTGGTGACTGAGTTCTATCCATAAACACCAGTTCTAGGCCTGGCCCCACTAACCTAGATCACATTGTTTTCCCCACTTCCACTTCCCTCAGCTTATTTCAAACTGGATGCAGAGCGCCCACTGAAAGACTTTGAGGCCCTAGAACAAGTGTCCTCAAACTACGGCCTGCAGGCCACATGAAGCGGTGTGAATTGTATTTGTTCCCATTTTGTTTTTTACTTCAAAATAAGATGTGTGCAGTGTGCATAGGAATTTGTTCATAGCTTTTTTTTTTTTAAACTATATCCGGCCCTCCAACAGTCTGAGGGACAGTGAATTGGCCCCCTGTTGAAAAAGTTTGAGGATGCCTGCACTAGAATATGGAAGAGCCAACACTTGGAAAGAGGTTGGATCCATTCTGACTTTATGTCAGCAAGAAATAAACTTTTATTTCCTTAATGCACAGAGATTCTTGGCTTGATCATGAGAGATGCAAAAATTAAATCCCATAACCAGTACGATGAGCCCTTATAATTAGCCCCAGATCACACATTAATTGATGATGGAGGTCTGCAAATACCCTGTCTGTTCTTCATTCCAAAGTAAGAGTTCTTGTCTGCAAATACCCAGTCTTTTCTTCATTCCAAAGTAAGAGTTCTTCTACACGAGGTATTAGATGATCTACTTTTGTCCACCATGCATAAGAAACCATTATCCCTGTCAGGGCATAAACCCTACTGTGATAGGAGGAGGTTCAGAGTTATATCTTATCACAAACTCAATCTATAAGCCATCTTAAGCAGCAAATGCTGCTTTAGCTCTCCCCTTTTAAGTTGCAATGTGACTGAAAATAAATAATTGAGGTTATACATCACTGAATAAATCAGATTATGAGTGTTTGATCTATGGACGCAGAATATCTGATTTTCTGATATTTCTTTACTGCAACTAGGTCACAAAAAATATTTCTAGCTCCCATTTCTAAGCTATCTGTGGACAGTGGTTGACATTTTTCAATAACAATATGATAATTGCTATCTTAGAATTTTGTTAATTTCTCCAACTCAAAAGATACCGAATTTTCTTTCTTTTACCTTTCTGCTCATTTAATTGGAGCAGAACATTAGGAAAAACTCTTTAATATTCAAGGAGCATATCTCAAATAGCATCATGTCATGAATATTCCCCTCCGTAAAGTCATACTTTTGCTTTGACCTTGTTGTCATTGTTTTGTTACATAAATTATTCAGGCTGGTATGTCTTATAGATTAAATACTCCAGAAACAAATTAAAAAGCGTCCCAGTGGCTTAGAAATGTCAAGTGAGTCGTCTTTTCTCCAAATACCTCTTGTAAAATGAAATAGTAAAAAACAACCCCACAAAATAGGCACAATGATTAGTTAAGAGATCAAATTGCCAAGCGAAATAAACATCTCCGTCCCTTAAAAAAATCTTATAACTCACTGCTTATTGTTGAATTTAGGCATATGTGACTTGCCTGTTGATATGTAGAGACAGAGAGCAATGTTCCCTCTCCTGCCCCAATATCATAAGCTTTTTATATAATCAGGACGTGCAAGCTGAAAGAAGACACATTTTCACTAACAGGCAGACTGCTCAAAGCCTCCTTTGTGCCCGTAGAAGAGAGTTGCTAGGAAGACAATGTAGTTCCCCAGAAGAGCTTCCTCACAACAGAACGGGCTGCTAGGCTGTGAGTCCTGATCAATGGAAGTTTCACCTAGAAACTAGATGACCAATCATGGCAAAAGGTATGAAAAAATTCATCAATTGAACTGAAGACTCCTTTGACTCATTCCTTCCAAAAACCCTCTATTAAGCAACTAATTCTAGGATAGTCATTGATAATGCAAATATAAAAAGACAAAATCCCTTAAGAAGCTACTAACACTCTCAGAATATTTTCCCTAGACCAGAAGCTGTTCTAACTCCATAGGTATTAACTCACTTAATTCTTTTTTCTTTTTTTTCTTTTTAATTTTTTTGAGACAGAGTCTTACACTGTTGCCCAGGCTACAATGCCAAGGCATCAGCCCAGCTCACAGCAACCTCAAACTCGAAATTCAAGCAATCCTCTTGCCGAAAGACTCCCCAGTGGCTGGGACTACAAGCAAGCACCATAACACCAGCTAGTTTTTCTATTATTAGGAGATGGGGTCTCACTATTGCTCAGGCTGGTGTCAAATTCCTGAGCTCACGGGATCCACCCACCTCAGCCTTCCAGAGTGTCAGGTTTATAGGCATGAGCCACTGTAAGTTCATTTAATTCTCAGATCAAACCTCCACAACTATTCTTATTACTACAGTTATTTATAAATGATAAAACTGAGGACCAGAGAGGTTAAGTGGTTTGCCCAAATCACATAGACAGAAGGTAGAAGGGGCTTGATTGAGGTAACCCGAACCCAGAGTTCACACTCCACACCTGCCTTCTCTCTCCCTAGGCTCTGGGTCCCAACACTCTCCTTGGGATGACCCACTGATAAAGTCACTATTACACCTTGATACAGGCAAGAATGAAGACGTGCATAGACTACAGAGATACACCTGTCTAATGGGAATTCCAGCTTAATTTTAAATTTCTGCGCTTGACTTCAAGGACAGGCTGGGTATGACAAAAAACAAAACATAACAAAACAAAAACAAAAAAGGAATTATTTTTGACATACAGAATTTGTTCTAGAATTGTAAGATAGCGCTGTTCTTAGGTAGAGTATATCCCCCAATAAAGCCCTTCCATGTGTGAAAATAGTATTTCATAGAATCACTCCTGTACTTGCCAAAAGCTTGTTATAGTGCAAACGTCTGTTATGACCGCTGACTGGTGTCAGTCAAGGCCGACCTCTATCCATCAAGACAAAGAGGAAAAAGACTCATTAGGCCATGACCTTAGGATAATAAAATAATAATAATAGTGATAAAAATAGTCCATTTACATTTTAGGGGTCACCTTTTCATTAAATTGAATCGATGTTGAGACCATTATGATCTGACATATAGAAAATGACCGCTCAGGTACATTATCAAACTGATTCTCCTAAAATCCAGTGAATTCTGAAGTTGTTTATAACCTCAGCCTAGCTCCAAAAGGTAAAATCTGTAAAGCCCATCTAATAAGGGCTTCAATAAATATTTCTAATATATTTTATGTTCCATCATCCTTTTTGGAAACCCATTACATACCCTGATATAGATTGATCTGCATTATTCAATTCTTCCTCAAATTGGCTCCTTTTTAAAAATGGCTGTGGGTGGCTTTGATTTAGAGATACAGGCAACTAGTTTGTTGGGGGTTTTCACTTCATAAATAAATCTTTCCATTTAAGAATAATAATTACCATGGTAACCTTAACAGCTTAGGAATAGTTCAGGCATGCAGTTTCTAGTGAGAGGGAAAAAAAAAAAAAAAATCTCAGCATTTCTGAAGCTTGTTTAACCCTTCAAGATTCAGGGCCCATTTCCATGGCAGAATCAATTTGGTTTCACCTTTTTTTTTCTGAAATTTGTAAGAAATCTTTTCACCAGAGACATCGGGAAGTGATAAAAATGAAGAGAATGAGAAATGCTGCCTTTAAAAGTATTTCTGATCTCATTTAAAGAAGAATAGGCCAAGTACGGCATTTGCAGTTGCACTTGCCTGAGACACAGGCAGCCTTCTCTCGCAAGTCTCAGCTCTCAGAGATGGGGTTGAGTAAGGACCAGCCCTGTCATCCCCAGTCAGGGCAGGGGTCTTATTGCCATCCACTCAGGTTTTCCCTTTTTCTCCTGTAGCATAAAACTCAGATCATGCCGGACATGAACAACCTTGATAGCATAATTTGGCTGTAACTGAACTTCAGAAGCAGGAGTCTGAAGCTGGACCAAGTCTCACGACTTTTCTCTCTGCCTTTTCTTCTTGCTTCACTCTAATGGCATTTTGCCTGCAGTGCCAAATTGAGAGCCAATTTAAAGGCTGAAATGTTTGCTGCACATGCCATTTAATAGGAGCAAATACGTACCTCCTAGGAAAGTATAATTCACACTGAACAAACACTGAATTGGGTTTGCACAATCATATTAAAATAATGAACTTAGGTTATCAAATAGACTTGCACAAAATCTCAAAAAACATTGGCTATCTTGCTAGCATTGCTTATTAGTCTTCAGAAGAAGAAATTCTCATCCTAAATCTCTCTGTAGTAAGCACTGAGTAAAAACTTCTATCATGATATTAGAGGAAGAAATGGAAAATTACACTGTTCATGTACCAGTGCATTCCTCGTCCCTGCAAGTAAATCTAAGCGCTTAATTCATGAGCCTCCTTGATTACTCTCTCTCCCTCTGTTTAAATCAATCTATCGTCTATCTATCATCTATCTATCTATCTATCTATCTATCTATCTATCTATCTATCTATCTATCTATCTATATCTATCTATAATTCCATTGTTTACAATTTTATTATATAATCTAAATTGTATTGTCTGTGAACTGTATAGCTCATCTGGTGAATTTGTTCTGTCAGTGAGGTTACTTCTTTTTGTGCATCTGTTAAATTTTTAATAAATATTTACCACTAGGCAAGCAGTACTTTCAGAGAATAATTTAGTCCACATTCCCCATGTCAATAGAGATAGAAAATGGAAGGTAAAGAATAGCAGAACCTGGTAAGAGTTCACTCTTCTAGCAAAGATTTGATGACGGCGATGCCTATTAATGTTTTTATTATTACTATTGTTAAAATTTTCTGAACATTTCATTCTTTCACCTGTCCTCTCTAGAAGAAAAGAGAAAGAAAACCTATTAAGAAGAATAGCCATGTGATTTTTTTTTCCCCCACAAACCCTTTATCTTCCCATCAAATCTTGACGCTTGTACAAAGCAATGAGTCTCTGAAAATAATGGTTTGTGGCCCTGGTGACTGAAGGCAAGAAGCAATATAACCATCTCTGGGTCTCAGGATGGGAATGAAATAAACTTCTGTCACTACTTTTTATCTTTTTTCCCAATCCTTTCATACATTCAGATCATTCTTCATTTTCTAGCCTTTAGCATTGCATTTCATTATTATTTTTTTTATTTCCAAAAGTCTTGTGGCAAGGTCTTCAGCCAGGGGAAAGACGGCAGTGAACAGAACAAGATTCTTTTCTAAAAGCAGCATTAGGTGAGTTTTTTGTCTTTCATTGGTTTGGATTTAGGAAGTTTAATTGGCACTGTGTGCATGACACCGGCCCGCACCATCTTTATGTGGAGATGAAGACAGTCCAGAAAGAGCACCTTCCACACACAACCCAAAGTCCCTTAGCAGGGACCCAGTTCTCCTTCTCAACACCTCGTAGCCCTTTCTTGTCCCCTCCAATGCTTGAATGACTGAAGGGGCACATTTTTAGATCTGTTTATTCTCCCTGCCATAGTGCCTAAATTTCCAACATTAGAGGTCCATTCTGGATATGACTGTGTTCCTCCCTGCAAGACTTCCTCTCTTAAAATGTAAAGGCCCCAAACAGAAAGGGGGGGGGGAGGCCTTAAGCTAGTTATGCAAGAGCCCATGTAAAGACCTGAACTCATTTTCTTACCCTGATATGTAGTTTCAACAGGATATCAAGGAAATAGTATTTCATTATTGGAAAAAATTGGGAAACCTATTGCAGCAACTTCAGAGCACTGGGCATTTTTTAGAGAAGATATGGCTAGGTTAAAAACAAAACCAATTACCCACATGTACGGAGCATCTTACAAGGTTAACGTGAAACTTACTAAATGTAGAATGTATATGTCTTAACACAATAACTAAGAAAACGCCAGGAAGGCTATGTTAACCAGTGTGATGAAAATGTGTCAAATGGTGAATAAAACCAGTGTATGGTGCCCCATGATCACATTAATGTACACAGCTATGATTTAATAATAAATAAATAAATAAATGTTAAAAAAAAAAAACCCACCAGAAGAAAAACCAAAAACACCTTCCATGAGAACCACAGATGAATTAGAAACACTGATGGCAAGTAAAGAAAAAAGACGACCAGAAGGGAGACGAAACTAAAGTAGTCACTTCCGGGATACTTCTATAGAAAGCCTTCAGGGGTAAACTAAGGTGCTATCCTGCACCTTTTAAACTCTCTTAACACAGGGTGGCGCCTGTGGCTCAGTCGGTAAGGCGCCGGCCCCATATACCGAGGGTGGCGGGTTCAAACCCGGCCCCGGCCAAACTGCAACCAAAAAATAGCAGGGCGTTGTGGCGGGCGCCTGTAGTCCCAGCTACTCGGGAGGCTGAGGCAGGAGAATCGCCTAAGCCCAGGAGTTGGAGGTTGCTGTGAGCTGTGTGAGGCCACAGCACTCTACCGAGGGCCATAAAGTGAGACTCTGTCTCTACAAAAAAAAAAAATAAATAAACTCTCTTAACACCTCTGAAATGATTTCTAAATTATTAGAACCTCAAATCTATTGTTACATCTTAGGGCACATATTCAACACGTGTTAACAGCTGCCCATCATACTGATACAGGAGTTTAATCAACTTTTTCTTTCACTTCCACCTGACTGGCTGCCCTGAAGTTAGTAGAGACTACATCATTCCAAAAGCCTTCACAGTCAAAACGAGAGTCAATAATCACACTAAGCCTCAAATAATTTAATAAATTTATGCTTTAGAGTAATCATTTAGCTTTCACCGATTGTGTATGGAAGGCATGGTGAAGGTGCAATTAAAGTAAGTGATGGAATGTTACACCAGAACACAATCCTTTCCTTCTCCAAATAGTTGAGGACGGGCATTCTGATGATAAAACTGAAGAATACACTGAATGGCACCCGTAGCTCAGTGTGTAGGGCTCTGGCCACATACACCGCCGAGGCTGGTGGTTTCAAACCTGGCCCAGGCCTGCTGAACAACAATGACAACTGCAACAAGAACAAAAGAAAATAGCTGGGAGTTGTGGAGAGTGCTTGCAGTCCCAGCTACTTGGGAGGCTGAGGCAAGAGAGTCTCTTAAGCCCAAGAGTTTGAGGTTGCTGTGAGCTGTGATGCCACAGCACTCTCCTGAGGGTGATATAGTGAGACTCTGTCTCCAAAAAAAACAAAAAAAATAAATAAAAAAAAATACATTGAAAAAGAAAAGGTGGGAAACTGGGTGAAAGGCCTATGGAAAGTCCTATACTGTTTTTGTCACTTTCATATAAACCCCAAATTAGAATAATGTAAGAAGTTTTTTTTTTTTTTTAATATCAGAAAAGAAGAAAAGAAGATGGAGAAAGGAAAGTAAGAGAAGGAAAGAGAGAAATGAAAAGTGGGAAGGATGGATGAAGTTTACTGAGCTTTCACCCCCTGGCAGAACTATGTTAGGCAACTTGCATTTTTTGCTCATTAATTCTGACCATTTTTAAGAGTAAATATTAATTTCATTTTAAGATGAAGCAAGTCAGTATTCTGCAGGATAAAAATGTTATTAAGATAGCACAAACAGGAAGCTGCCCAGCTAAACTTTGCCTCTATCTGTCTTAGATTCCCAATTCTCAGATGTTTTCCTCTGGTCCATCTTAACTTCTTCCTACCCTCACGGACTTCTCCTTTGCTGCATAACATAGATATCCAATCAAATCCTTGCCCTATTCAGTGTATCTAAGTTTTTTGCTTTGGTATAAAATATGTCGAGCTTGTGAAACACTCTGGGCTGTGTTTGACTTTGTAAGGCAATAAGTTCCAGAAAAAACCAGCTGAGATACCCAACCCTCAGTACTGTGATAGTTGCATTTTATATCAAATAGTCCTCTAATATTCTCTTTGACAAGCAGAATCCACACTCCCGTGTGTTAAATTGTTAATGGCTTCCCCTGTGGTGGCTGCTCTGATTTCACCACCATTTAGACTCCTCATTTTATGTTGGTAAAATTGTCTGGAATAATATCACGGCCCTTGGCTAGAAGCCCTTGATGTACCCCCAAAAGAAAGGTGCTCCCATCAGCACATGGCTTTCTTCCTGGCTATTTCACTATTTTTATTGTTCCCTAGCTATTTGTTTTTTGTGATTTCCACCTCCATCCTTCTCTCCCACTCTGCTTGTAATGTTTTATATTGTTTTTTAAAACATGCTCCAAGTGAATGAGTAACATATTTATGTTATTTGTTCCCAAATATTCCAAAAGACGTACCTGTTAGAAAAATCTTAGTTGCAATCGAGAAATGTGTTTCTTACAGATTTCTTCAATCTTGTTCTGTACATTTTATCTTCTTTGGAAAGAGGGATAGAATATCAACACAAAAGCTTTTCCTTCTGGTGCTTTAGGCAGGTTTTTTTTTTTTTTTTAATGCTTGAAGGATTCTGTTGAGATTATAACCTTATTTCAAATTGAGTACACAAATTACCCCAGTTTTCTTAACAAGCAACCCCACTTTGGAGTGACCTTCTATAAAATGCAGCACGGAAATTATTCATTCCTCACCACATTCTCTCAAAGGCTAAAGTTTAAAAAAAAAAAAAAAAAGAGTTTATTCTGAAGTTGATGTAAGAAACTGTAAAATATCTCTTTTTTAAAAACACAGATTCACAGTGTTCTCAACACAAGATGCCTACACCCATGATGCCATGCATTGAGACAAAAACAAAACAAGAGAAACAGGAAACCATGCAGTGAAAGTAAAGTTTGCCCTTGCTTCTTTTCAACTGGTCTGTTTGTGATGGTCAGGCATATTTGCCCCTACAGTAACCCCTCTATATTTTTCCCCACAGAAATTCATGTTCTGTAGTTCTAATAGCAAAGCTAGAAGGACAAAGGACAAGGCCACCATTAATTAATCCTTTGGGTAGGACAGCCATACAGCGATCCTCTCCAAACAAGGATATTTTGACAGTGAAACTAAAATACAGTTTAATAATATATTCAAGATACTTTTCTGGGGAGCAGGTAAAAATAATAATAATAAATAATAATAATAATTGCTAGAAAAAAAGAATAAACCAAGAAAGCAAGTAATACACTGGGACAGACATTTAGGTAAGCTAAGATGCATTGTCACTTTCTTGTCTGATATAATTATTAATAGTATCCCCTTTTACCCTCAAGGTATCCCCTTTTGGGCATATATTGTATTAGTGGTTCTCAAGATTGTTGGCCTCAAGATTGCTCTAACCTAATTAATTAGGACGTAAAATAGATTTTGTTTATGTGGGTTACAGTTCTCAATATTTACATGTTATAAATTAAATCTGAGAAATTTTAAAATTATGTATTCATTACATTTTTTTAGAAATAAAAATGATATACTACATGTTCACATAAATAATATATTTCAATAGACTCTACTTTCTGTGAGTGAGAAGGGTGACATTGTTTTATATTTTTGCAAATCTCTTTAATGACCGGCCTACTAGAAGACAGCTGAATTCTCATGTCTGCCTCAAGACTCAATCTGTTGTGATATATTATGCAACTTCTGGAAAACTCTCATCAGAAAGTGAGAGCGGAAAAAAGCAAATAACATCTTAGCATTAGTATGAAAAGAGTTTTGACTTTGCAGACTCCCCAGCTATACTTGAGAACTTCTGGGCTATGTTGCATCCTCACTTGGGAGCTTCAGGGATACTTTTTCATGGAGCGTTTGAGAACTGCCAAAACAACATCTGCCTTTTCTCATTTTTTCTGCTTAGATAGACCACACTCCTACCTTGTCTTAAGTTGGCTACTTCCTTTATATCGTTCATGTTTTAATTTCAATGTAGTTTTCTACAGAAAGTTTTCCCTCCCAGGAAACGAGGCCAGATCCTTTTGCTGTTTGTTCTCTAAGGATACTGTGCTTTATATATCATGGTATTTACTATACTTTAAGGTCATTGTTGATAGACAATAGTCTGTCTACTTGACAGACTCCAAGTCTCAAGATGGTGAGGACTGTATCCATCCTTCCCAGTACATGCTATCTTCTTGCCACCAGAATAGTACCTAACATGAAATAAAAACTTTAATAAATATTTGATACTCAAATTAAATGTTGAAGAAACAAATGTAGGATATGCCTAACCTTTATATACCTAAAATCAGTGCATTTCTTTGTGACTAGCCAGAGATGAGGCTACTGTCTACAATGGAATAAAACTAAATATATGACATAAATTTTAGTCTTAAAGTTGCACTAGACACTGAAAAACAAGTCTAATTATAATAAGTACAAAGCACAGGCAGCTCAAACACTGGAAAATTGATAAGAGTTGGCTACTCCAAAAACTTCAAATGAACACCAAGTAGCTTGATTGTAAACTGACAATTAATTTTGTGAACTTATCCTAGACAAAGTGCTACATACCTCACTGCTGAATATCAATATGGTCACCTTCAAAGTACTCCCCTTCAGAAGCTGTGCACCAGTGATAGCGCCTAGTCCATCCTTCAAAGCAAATTTGGAACGCTTTTTCTGGAATAACCATCAGAGCTATTATCGTATGAGGTCTGATGATTAAGTTCACAAACTTGCCACTATGCACTTAAGTTGGCAGCACTGTACAAACAACTTGGTAAGATTTCACAACCTTGGTATGTCAGTGCCTCACAGCTGCGTTCATGTGAACATTTGGTGGTATCTTGCTGAGTAGTGTTCAACATTGTTTGGGGGTGTTTGTGTGCCATACAATGATAGCTCTGATGGTCATTCTAGGAAGACTTCCAGATTACTTTGAAGAGTGAACTAGGCACTGTCATCAGTGCATAGCTTCCCAAGGGGAGTACTTCAAAGGTGACCATAGTGATATTCAACAATAAGGTATGCAGCACTTTTTCTAAGATGAGTTCATGAACTTAATTGTCAGACCCCCTATGTGCACATTGATTGTCTTACATGGCATGATCCTTCAGTATCTCATCCACAGGGAACTCTTCCTCTTCTTGATTTCCATACTACTGGGTGTTTATATCCTTATAGTCCTTCTCATGCTGTCATTAGGTCCCATGAGCTCTGTCAGACCTTTTACTAGATGATAAATTTGAAAGCTCATACTCTGACTTATAACTTTTCCTCTTCCCATAGATCCTATATTGGGCAACACCCTGCACATAGTAGGCACTGACAAACAGCTGTATGTGATGTAGACATATGTGTTAGTAGAACATTAGGCTGCCTCAAGTTTACCTTAGTAAAAAAAAGCAAAAAACAAACAAAAAAAATTTTAACGTGGACAATACAAAAGTTTGAAGACAAAAACTTTTATTAATCTTGGAACCTTGCCGTGTCTCCTGACTGGGACCCTTTGTGATGAATGTCTAACCTTTAGCAACTTCGATACCCATGGGCATTCATGAAGAAACAGCTCTAACTGCCCAGTACGTGCTCAGCCTCAGGCTTTAGCCCATCTCATCCTTTATGAGTTATGGGCCCCTGTTCTTTTACTCAGATTTATTAATTCAGAAAGCATCATAGAAGGTAGGTACAGCACATAAATCAAATATCACTGGCATATAGGACAAGCTGCAAAATTATCATCGTCCCTTTCCACATTTCACAATGTCAGAGTCAGGAGCTGTTTAATAGTTTTGGAGTTTGCAGCAGTTAATGTGGCTAAGTCCTTAGCTAATTATGTGGGTTTCATTTGGGCACAGGAAAAACATTGGTTTCATATATTTCTGTAATCAATGATAAATTTATAGCTGAGCTGCATAATATACAACATATGATCCTATTCGTTAGAAAATGATACTGGCCTCGATGTTCTCCAAGATTTCTTCTAGTTCTAAAATTCTGTAATTTGTTGAGATAATATTTAAAATATTTGACATTGTTGATAGCAAGAGCTGTTTTAATGATTTTTAATGTTTTTGATACAAAACAATATTCCCCATCATAAATATTAACATTTAGTGTTTCTCAATGGATAGCTCAAACATCAGTTGACTTTCACTGTTAGAGAATAATCAGTGATAAATGCCATCAAAGAAACAGCAATTTAAAAAACATCTGGAAGACTGAGGAGCTACCAAAACTAAAGGAATGTGGTACCTTGGACTGGGTCCTGGAACCAAGGAGGATATTAACAGAAAACTGACGAGATCCCAATGAAGTCTGAGGTTTAGTTAATAGTTAAGAACCTGTGTTCAATTTTTCAGTAGTGACAAAAGTAACATTATAACAATAGGGGAAAGAAAGTAGGTGAGGGAAATGTGGGAACCCTGTGTACTGTCTTTGCAACTTTTCTGTAAATCTCAACCTAGTCTAAAATTAAAAGATTTTATGTATTGAAAAAAAGAAAAAAAAAAAAAAAAGAAACCACTATCTTTACAAAACGAATTTTGAACGTTCTATATCAAAATAACTCCACAAAAGGATAGCCTAGAAAAATGGTTTTCCACCAATTCTCAGACCCATCTGTGTGGTTTAGAGATGTTGCTGGTCACTAATTTTCCAGAGTGTTTGCAAATCCAGTTTCCGACTACATCCATGTAATTCTGGCATGAAGGATATATATCACTTCCAGAACTAGTCCGCCTAAAACTCATATATAATCCTTCATGCCTTGATTCTCAGAGCAATCTCTGGAACCACCTGATGAAGATAACAGAGACTCCATCAGCCTGGGGGTCTCAAATAACTATATGGAGCAGAGTTTTCTCCCCCCACTACCAATAACCTGCCCAACCTCAACCATTAATGACTGAACTTTTCATAAACAAGAAATATGCTTTTACTTTGTATTTTGGAATTTATTAGTTCTATAGCACTTACTACTACTGTAACCAGTACAACTGAGGTAGGCTACTTCTTTCTAAACAAACCACAGCAAAGAGCCTTACTTTTTTTAGAATTTTAAAAAATACTTTCTTTTTCTTTCAATGAATCTTGACATAGGGGCAAGTTTTGTGAAAAGCAAAAATGTATTTGCTTAAAAAGTGTTGAGTTTTATTCATTATAAGTAAGTACCTAGGACGTATTTTTTTAACAGGCTGAAAATACTTTACTATAGACATAAAATGAGGTCGGGCAGAAATATACTATTACATCCATGATAATTGTTTAAAAATCCCCTAGCAGCATTAGAGGCAGAGTAGGTCTCCTGCACTTTGAAGTGACTACATTTTCCCCTAGGTTCTTTCTGTCATTTCAACTAAACCAACTGGTTTTTCCATGTTTGTAAAAGTGAAATCTGGGGTAACAGTTCTCCTTGTGACATTTTTTTATGAGAGGCGAAAAATGACTTTTTGAATGCTTTATTTTTAACTAAACAAACATTTTCACACCTGTCACAGACATGAACCCCTCCCAGCTCTACCTCAGCAGGTGTGCCTGCATCAGTCTCCGCCATCTTTCTCCTCTCTTTGACGAGGTTGTCTTGAACACTTTTTTATTGTCAGCTGTTTTACCGTCAGTAGTCCCTCTTCTTCTCGCTCAGAATTTCCCAAGAATGATTCAGATTCATATCTGTGCATTTTCTGAAGGACATTTTCTGAACACATGTTGTTTCTCAGGCTTTCTTCCTAACATATCTGAATCCTTGGAATATAGTACCATTTTTGCTTGAATTATTCCCTATTACAGAATTGTGCCAAATCTCAATTTTACCTACACCGTCATATTTGCTTTATTACTTTACAATCTCAAACTTACTTTTTTTATTGACAATACTTTGTGCTATATTTTATAGACATTAGAGTCACTCAATATTGTTGTCAGTTTTCATGCCAATTATTTTCTCTTGTGAGAAAACTTTGTGTTATCCTTATACCAATATCATATGATAGGATTTTATTGTATAGTTTCTTCTAGGAATTCACAGGAGATTTTGTTGAATCTGTGAATCAATTGTTCTCAACTTTTTTTCCTGAAATATCAAACTATTAGTTTTCTCTTAAAGAGAAACTAAAGTTGTTTTAACTGAAATTAGCAACTTTGAGATTTTCTATTATGTCTTAGATTTAGGTGTATATGTGCTTATGACTAATAATCACCATATACTTTTTCAAATGCTGTTTATTAACCAGTTGATATTAAATATTTGTGTCTGGATTTTCACTTTAACCTTTTCAGATTCA
The DNA here is from genome assembly GCF_027406575.1 of Nycticebus coucang. Classification (NCBI taxonomy): domain Eukaryota; kingdom Metazoa; phylum Chordata; class Mammalia; order Primates; family Lorisidae; genus Nycticebus; species Nycticebus coucang. The sequence goes on along the minus strand of NC_069785.1, from coordinate 28,098,420 downwards.
GATATTTGTCCATTTTCAGTCTTCTGACACTGTTCTCATATTTCATCTTTCTCCATGATAAATTCCAGTGAATGATTCTGAAATTATATGCAACTTTCTGTGTAAATTAACCTGAATTTTGCTTTCTGTATTTGATTTAATCTGGTCAAAAAATGAAGGTGTGATTGTTAGACAAAAGGAAGAAAGAATTGAGTGAGTTTTTTCTCCCCCTCTCTTATCTCTTATTATTTTTCCCAACAATAAGCCTATTATTTCTTTATCAACCTTTCTGCTTGGGTGATGAATTTAAACACACTATTTTTGATTGAGATGACAAGGGTAGGTATTAGTCATTTGAGGTTTTAGTCAAATGGATGATATTCTGATAGTTTCAGGCTATTTCTTTTTATACATGCCCTTGGTTGTGTAAGGTTTTTCTGTTAATTGTTTGTGTCCTTTTAAAGTTTCAGCTCACATGAAAAGTTTTTATTATCATGATATTGATTTAATAAGGGAATTTTTGGAAGTCTAGAAGTTAAACGACAAAACAATACAACAAGCAAAGCTACACGCAAGGTTTATAATACCAACAGAGACAAAAATGTTTTCAAGGCAATTCTCATAACCCTGCCTTGAGCTTCACTTGTGTGCTTGTCTAAGACCATCTTGCTCTGTGATACATGTTCACATCACAACAGTCGTATGCATAGCTCTCCCCGCAGCTGTGTGTGTGTTTAGGGTTTTAGGAGTGAAGGCAGATCAGTGAGTTACAGTTGTCATGATGTTCAATGAGTACCTACCTGCATTTCATTTTGCTTGCCTTTTTAGTTTCAACAAAATTTCTACCTTAAGAGTTTACCTATTTCACATCAAAACTTTGAGAAAAGATTATGTTGTAAAGTTTCTGAAGAGAGCTTAGGGTCTTTAAATTTTATACCTTTTATACCTTTCAAAGATCTTCCTGGGACCTAGGATTTCCTTTCAATGTGAAAGATATGTTCATAAACACTGAGTTCCCAGCTTTAGGCCTTACAATTCTATTGCAATGGGATTACATTAAAAAGCATGTTTGGATTTTGGTTTTAGTTTTACATTTCTGCCAGGATCACTGCTCTTTGTCAGGCCACATACTCTGGGCAAGCTATTTCAAAGTATCCATGGAAAAGCAGAAAGACTTTCATACTTAAAAAAAAAAAATTAATTCATAAGGGAAAATGAATACTGAAGCCTGTAGATACAATGACTACGAGAGTTTTTCAGTTGTTGCTCCAGGCCGTCATAAAATACCGCTGGCCTCTGTAATCGCAGCAGTCTTGTTTTTCATTACCTCCTACTGGTGTTTACACCCCTATTCTCACTTGCGTTGTCATCCTGCTCAGAGCAACAAAAAGTGCATATTGCTTTTCTCATTTTGTCCACTATGTTAAATGGAGGTCCTGTTTCAACAAATTCATATGAAAACAAGAACGACTTTCTACATTCCTTCCTCAACAGAGACCTAAAGAAGCTCTAGCTTGGCAGTAATTTACTCGGTAATTACATATTAAGTGTGAAAGCAATATAAAAAATTTCTTTTCATTTCTCAGAAACAGACTGCTTCTAGGCCAGTAATTTATTTTAATTGAATGCTGAGAAAATTACTAGCTGAAAAACAGAAAACAAAAGTTCACTTTGGTTGAAAAAATAGATGCAAACCCAAATGCTCACAGGGTCAGGTAGGGAATATACATGAGTGGGGTGGGTAAGAGGGATCTATCAGTAGGTGGGCAGGCCTCAGGCCACACCCGAGGGGTCTTTGAGATTTAGCTGGCTGATGAGTGTCTACAGGACTCCAGTTTCTCTTTCCAGACCTTCCATCTTTTCAAAGGATGCCAGGAATCCGAAAATGCATGTGAAACATGTTTTTCAAATGTTGGTACCCAGTTAAAAATATTTTAAACCCCTCTGCACATCAAAAAAGAAGGAGGAGGAGGAGAGAAGGAAAGAATAAAAGAAAGACGCTTGAGGATAGGTGGTCCTAGACGCCACCAATTTACAAATTGTGTTCCAGATGAGAAAATAAGCTTTCCTCTAAGCAGAAATGATCTGTAGCTTTTTGTTGTGACTTCATTCTATTTTACTACATCTGTTTTTCATTGTATCCTCTGCTGTATCACTATTAAAGTTCAGGATAATAGGAAAACTTGAAAGTAAAATCAGTGAATGACACACATATATGTGTGTATATATATGTATATATATGTGTCTATGTACATATAGACAAAGAGATATATACATATACACACATACTTTGGAGACCATAGAGGAGAGGAAAACAAGTGCTTACTTTCTTAGAAATCCTGACATAGGAAAATTGCCTGAACCTCTAAAAGGTAATGACATTCAGGAGACACATTAACATGAAGTTCACCACGCTCCGTCATTTGGATAGAAGGCCATCAGCTTTGAGTATGTGCAGAAATCTGTGTTTATTTATAATAGGAACCTTATAGCATTGGATATGCTCTGATTAGTTTGCACTGTACCATGACGACTTACTCCATTGTGGGATTCAAAATAGCTTTCTGTATCTTTTTTTCCCTTTTCCTTTCAAATGTCCATTTAAAATATTGTCTAATTGTGTGATAGTGGCATTATTTTGTTTATGTGTGGAAATTTTTGCAAAACTCAAATGGGATGGCTCTAAATATCTAAAACTCTAATTGATTCTCATTTCTTTTCTGATAGGATATGATATGTTGCATTTATTACATGTCTCTTATATTATAGTAAAATGAGCTACATTAAACTAGCATATTAGAAGTTTTCTTATTCCTAAGTCAATTTTTTTCTTCCTTTGCTCGAGAAGTTAAAAGAAGAAAACAAGAAAAATAACATGACTTAATATATTTCTCAGCTCTATTAGTTGGTTTCAGGTTTGTTCTAAATTGTGAAGCAACTGGTCAATTTGGTTGACTGATGCTATAAAAGAATATTCACAGAAGAATAATCATTCAAATCATTTTTATTTGGTATTTATCAATTAACTATTATGTTCCATTTCCACATTTCCACAAATTATTATTCATAGTGTGTGTATCGAATGACCAGTTGTTAAGTATAGCATATGTCAATAGGTTTCTTTGTCAAAATTAAGTAACATTTTTAATTAATAAATTATTAAGCAAATTATCTTCTTTTCATGGAATAGCCTTAATTTTATTGCCAAATTTAGCACTTGTAGAGATAATTGTCTTCCAATATATATTTATATTTCTATGTCTTAATTTTATTTAATTTCCCTTGGGCCTTTCCTTGATTCATTTTTTGCTCCTTAGAGAAAAATGAGTCTTAACATCTGCTTTTCACTTAGTTACTGTAAAGAAACCATTTGCACTCTCCACCTCAACTATTTGCTATAAGTTGACTCAAATTGTTTTTTATTCGTTTATCAACACTCAGAAGAAAACAGGCATAAATCTTTATTTTCCTGAGATGGGAAATGGTTTCTTATACATAACAGCAAAAGTGATAATAGAAAACAAAATAGATAATTTTAACTTTATACAAGCTAAAACCTTTTTGCTGCACATAATACTATTAAGAAAGTGAAAAGACAAACCCAAGTTGAAAGAAAATATTTGCAAATCATATATCTGATAAGGAAGTTGCTTTCAGCATATGTGAGAATATATAACCTTAAGTAAACACTTATACAAATAAATAACAAACAGATTAATGTTCAGGTTAAAAATAGATTAAAAAAAACATGCAAAGACACTTCTCCAAAGAAAGCATGTATATGACCAGTAAGTGCCCGAAAATATGGCAATATCATTAGCCATTGGGGAAATGCAAATATAAACCACAATGAGATTCCATTTCACACATCTCAGGTGGCAGTAATTAAAGAAGAAAGACATTAACTGTGTTGGCCAGGATATAGAGAAATTATAACCCTCCTACATTATTGGTAGGAATGTAATAAGGTACAGCCACTTTGGAAAACAATTTGATAGCTCCTCAAAGAGTTAAACATAGATTTACCAATATGACCCACAATTCTACTGCTAGCTATAACCCACAAGAAATAAAAACATAGGTCCATCCAAAATTTTGGACACAATATCTTAGCCAAAAAAATTAAAATAATCTAAATTTACATAAATTAGATTGATGAATGGTTGAATAAAATATAGTCTATGCACACCATTAACATATAATGTTGAACAGAAGTGGTGAGAACAGACATCCCTGTCATTGCCTAACTATCGGGGGAAAGCATTCATTCTTTCATACAGTTAAGCATATTGTCAGCTATGAGTTTCCAGTTGTGAAGTTCAGGATATATATTCTAGAGAAGTATTTGTTCTTGTGGAACATTGATTTTTTAAATGTTATTATTAAGATGATGCCTATACTAGGGTGATATCCACATGATTATTTGTAATCTGTGGAAGTAAAGAGACTCATTTTTCCTCTGGACCAAGACAACTGTACAAACATATTCTATTACTTTCTTCTCCTAAAATTTAAGATGGGATAAAATTGGTAATTTTTCACTCTACTAGGTATTTTGCTGAAAACCTGTTTATCATTCTGCAATATATGTGTGTGTTTGGTGAATCCTTGAACTTGTTGCTATCTGAGAGCAGCACATAGAAAATTAAATAGGTCTGGTTCCCACTCATTAGGAGATTATAATCAGTTACCGATATGAGAGCAGAAATTAAATTTACTTTGCAGAATTGGAATGTCAAGGTATGAAGTACGGATCACAGAACTTCACCAAGCATTCCGGCAGTAATGACGTGCTTAAAATAAACAGTAGATATTGCTGCAAAATCAGCAGCAAAATTGTTGTAAAATGGGTTACCGGTTTTCATTCTTCATTAGTTAAGGGACATTTGATATTTAAAATAAAACTTGAAAGAGGATATAAAGTGAGAAGCAATAAATAAAAAAGATGCATACAGATGGACCTTCTTAAAAAGGAACAGGATAAAAAGATTTGTTGAATCCTGAAAAGCTGCATGGGGATAATTAATACAGTAATGAAAGTTTCTGTTACTGTTCACATATGAATTCCCTGCAAAGCTTTTGTTGTTTCGGAACAGCAGTAATCATACTTTCAAATGAGCAGCATCCAAAGAGATGGAAACAATTAAATGATGTTAAGCAATTATGAATTAGTAAAAAACATGCATAACTCCAGTTCAAACCACTTGTGTGCTAATGATTTCAACTATGGGATAAATCAGTTACTAACATTTTTCACATCTACTCTGCATATGTTACAGAAAAGAGTTGTCAAGATGTCTAATCTGTTAAAACAAACAGATTGTGGTTCAAGGAGCCCCATTTGAAAGTAGAGTGGTAGAGAACAGATTACCATAGAGAGCACTCTGGCGAGTAAATCCCTCAAGCTCCAAAACCTACAGCTGGTTAGTCTTCTGATGGCAAAATATAATGTTCTATGGTGCAGCTAAAAGCAATCTACTTAGCTCCATGTATGAGAGACAAAAGACCTACTTGCTGAATACTGAAAAATGGAAATTCAGTTTTGAACAGAGGCAGACTTGAATGAGCTTAAACCACTGAGTGAGAAAGAAGAGAAAAAAAAAAGCAGAACGTGGGGAAACTCACCAGGCTGAGCTGTAATTGCCAAGGTTTCAAAACTCCTGACTCTGACTTAGCACTGGGAAGGTTTAGGATTCAAGTGCAATTAATAGAAGGTGAAAATGAGGGAAGGGATAGCAAATTATATTAAGCTGGGAATTAAATTAAATCCCCAAGTTCATCAGGGAGAGGTGACAAAGATGTATTTAAAATTTGCTAAACTCTTGGGAAGATAAAACCCTTTGAAAAGTGGAAAAGAAATATGGAGGACTTAGTTCCTCTTCTCTTTCCTCTAAGAAAAGGATGAATGTGCTTTGTTACCTTTAATCATTGTTGCCCTTCTCCCCTGATTCCCCTGACTGTACATTGGCTTATCACCCAGGGACTATTAGTTGTGTATTAGCATTAAATAAAAGACTGTATCAGTCTCCAACAAACACAGTGAATAATAACTTTACGTTTGAACAGAGATTTATAATTTAAAACTAGTTTTTACACCATTTTTCTCTTTTCATTGAGACTTAAGAGCAGGGAATGACAAACTACAATCCACAGACCAAATCCAGCCAGCCACCTGTGTTTACAAACTGACTGTAGGGACACAGCCATTCTCATTTCTATACCTATTGCTGATGGCTGCTCCTGTGCTATAAAAGCAGAGCTGAGCATTTAAAGAATAGAATTTATTGTCAGAAAAGACTAAAATATTTATTATCTGGTGCTTGATAGAAAAAGTTTACTGAACTCTATCCTGTGGCTCTGGGCTAATACCATCTTTGCATCATTTACCTGACTAACATTTGTTTCCTAATGATATTTATAAGTACAATAAAAATTTTCTGAAGCACAAGCTACAAGAAGGCAAGAAATATGCTTCCTTCATTTTGTATGCACTGAAAGGCTTTTAAAAAGTAAATAAAAATTAATAAATCAAATTATTATATTCTATTCTCTTAAAAATACTGTAAGATTACACTCTTCATTTCCCAGATATGGAAATGAAGTAAAATAAAGTAGTGGTTTCTTTTATTCTAACAGGTAGCTAATTTTAAAGGACTATTTAAATATATCAAAAATATGCATTTTTACTTGGTTTTCAAAAATTACTGAACACAGCATGTTGTTTATGCTTTAAGAGAATTTGTTGGTTGTGTTGTACTTTGCATCTGCATCAGAGCTTACAAAGTCAATGTACAATCAATATTTCATTACCTACTATGCACATGGATACTATTTCTTTGGTTTATAGCTACAATAATTGTTTCAAGGCTTTTCTCTGATTCTATGTATTTACTAGTTAGAGCTCAAGCTTGTTGCATGTTGAACAATTATTAGCTATCAGCAGGCTACCCCAGAGTCAACATAGTTCTTAGTAAAGTTAAGTTTCTTACCAGGGCCCTACTACAGATAAGATGAGCCTACAAACCTCACATTCATTTCCACCCCATACCTATCAACAACTGTGTGTTTAGGGCAAAATATACCCAACAGGGGAAATGAAAAAAATAGAGATTAATTCTCTGCAGTGCCTTCCAAAATATAAAAGCAGGAGGAATACTTTCTCACTCATTCTAGGACCCCAGGATTATTCTAATCATAAACCCAGAAAACACATAACTAGGAAGGAAAATTACATCTTTCATGACCATGGATGAAAAAAAAATCTTCAGCAAAATATTAAGTCAAATCCAGCAAAGGATAAATGCAATTATACAACATGACTAATTGGAATTTATTTATGTAAGACCGATTCAACATTAGAAAAATCTATTAATGTGATTTATTACAATGGCAGATTGATAAAAGAAAAATCTTCAGAAAACTAGAGGGAAAAAAACAGTCTTTTTAACTTGATAAGAACATTTACAAAAATACTAAAACCAACATTAAACTTAATAGTGAGAAATTAGATGCTTGACCTCTAATATTGGGAAGATGATGAAGATGTCCTCTCTTAGAACCACTATTTACCATCACATTGGAAGTCATGCCTAGTGCAATAAGACAAGAAAATAAAATAAAAAGATATATAGGTGAGGATGATATGGTTCTCTATATAGAAAATCCAAAGGAATAGATGAATAAAATCATTTAACTAATGGACAAGTATAACAAGTACACAGGATAAAAGGTCAATATAGGAAAGCTGGGTTCTTTCTTAAATACCATTAATAACTAATTTGAATTTGAAATTAAAAATAAATGTCATTTACATTAATATCCCCAAAATAAAACAGATATAAATATAAAAATATGTACATAGTCTGTATGAAGTAAACCATATGTTTTAATAAAAGGAATCTAAAAAATCTATGGTTGGGCATGGTGGCTTATACCTATAATCCTAGCACTCTGAGAGGCCAAGGTGGGAGGATCCCTTGAGCTTAGGAGTTTGAGACTAGCTGAGCAAAGAGCAAGACTCCATCTCTACTAAAAACAGAAAAAAACTTGCTGGGTGTTGTGGCAGGTGCTTGTATTCCCAGCTATTCCAGAGGCTGAGGCAGGAGAATCACTTGAACCCAGGAGTTAGAGTTTGCTATGAGCTGGGTCGACACTATGTCACTCTAGTCTGGGTGAGAGAGTGAGAGGGTCCAGGTGCAGTGGCTCACGCCTGTAATCCTAGCACTCTGGGAGGCTGAGCCATGTGGATTGCCTGAGCTCACAGGTTCGAGACCAGCCTGAGCCAGAGTGAGACCCCATATCTAAAAATAGCCAGGTGTTGTGGTGGGTGCCTATAGTTCCAGCTACTTGGAGGCTGAGGTTAGAGAATTGCTTGAGCCTAAGAGTTTAAGGTTGCTGTGAGCTATGATGCCAAAGCACTCTACTCTATATAAATACATAAATAAATAAATATAAAAAAATTAAAAAATCTAAATATATGAAGATTTATCCCATGAATAAGAATAATTGTTAACATATCAATTTCCCATATACATCTATGTATTCAGTGAAGTTCTTATCAAAATCCCAACAAGTTAGTTTGTAGATAGAAACATACAGATTTTAAAGTTTATATGAAAGAAGACCCAGTATAGCCAACACAATACTGAAAAAGAACAAAGTTAAGAGACTGATACTATCCAACTTCAATAGTTAATTTAAAGGTGGAATGATCAAGACACTGGTATTGGAGACAAACTTAACAAGCACATCAATTCAATAAAATAGAAAGCTCAGAATAGACCAACACAACTACATTCAATTGGTCTTTGACCAAGGAGGAAGGGCAATCTAATGGAGAAAGAGTAATAATCTCAAAAAATGGTGCTGGCACAACTGATATCTATATGCAAAGCAAAGGAACAAAAATTAATCTAGATACAGACCTTCCAACATTCAGAAAAAAATTCTCAAAATGGATCGCAGACCTAAAAATACTATGCAAATATAACAACCAATTCATAGACAATAATGGGGAAAAAAATCTAGATGACTCAGGTTAGGTGATGACTTTTTCTTTTTCTTTCTTTGATTTTTTTTTAAGTGAAAGCAAAATATTTTAATGAGGAAAAAGAAAAGTCTCTGACACAGATGAGGGAGTCCCAAACAGGTTGCCCTCATGATAACTTTTTTGATGTAACACCAAAAGCATGATTAAAATAAAAGATAAAATGGATAAACTGGATTTTATTAAACTTAAAACCTTCTACTCTGTACAAGATGCTGTTGAGAGAATGTAAAGAGAAGCCACAGGCTGAAATAAAATATTTTCAAAACACGTATTTGATAATGACCTGTAAGCTAAATATACCTATAACTTCTTAGAACTCAGCCAAAAGAAAACACATGTAAATAAGAAAATGGGCAAAAGATCTAAATGAACACTTTATAAAAAGAAACATACAGATGATAAATAAACATATAGAAATGCCTGATATCATGCTATTAGGAAATTATAAAATAAAACAATAAAGAGTAATATTAACAAGAAATTTAAAAAATGAAATATAATGACACCTATTAAAATAGTCAAAATTCAAAGTACTGGCAATTATAAACGCTTATGAGGATGTGGAGTAATGGAAACTTTGTTCATTGGTGGTGAGAAAGCAAAATGGTACAGCTAATTTATTTTCTTTTACATTTTTAATTGTGGGTATGTGTTAATAATAATTGTACATATTTTATGTGGTACATGTAATATTTTGATGCAAGCATACAATGTGTAATGATCAAATCCGGAAACTGAGATATCCACCACTGTAGCATTTATCATTTCTTTGTGTTAGAAACACATTTTGGAAGACAGTTTGACGGTTTCTTACAAAGTTAAACATAGCCTCATCATATGATTGAGTTATTGTGCTCCTGGGTATTTACTCAAATGTGGAGAGTTGAAAACTTATATCCACACAAAACCCTTGCACATCAATGTTTATAGCAGCTTTATTTTTAGTTTTAAGCCTTGTAAACAACCAAGGTGTTCTTTGAGAGGCAAAGGGATAAACAAACTGTGGTATATCCATACAATGGAGTAACATTCAGCAATAAAATGACATGAGCTATCAAGTTATTAAAAATACAGAAAATTTAAATGCATGTTACTAAGTGAAAAAAAAAAAAAAACAGACAGAGGAAGCTACATTTTGTTAAATTCTAACTTGATGTGGCTTTCCACAAAAGGCAAAAATATAAAAATAGTTGAAAAATCAATGATTGGCAGGGGGAGATGGTTATGGATAAATAAGTTGAGTATGGGACATTTTTAGGGCAGTGACACTATTCTATCTGATATTGTAGTCATAGATATGTAACATTATCTATTTCTCAAAACACATATAACTTTACAACACAAAAAGTGAACGCTAATGTGAACTATGGTCCTTTGTTAATAATATCGATACTGGTTCATCAATTGTACAAATGTATCTCCTTTATGAAAGACCCTAATAACAGGGGGAACAATGGGGAAAGGGCTCTAAGATCTCTGTACTTTCTGCACAATTTTTCTTAAACATAACATTTCTGTAAAAACTAAACTTTATTATAAAAAAATAGAGAAAAATTTCTTCCACAACATCAAAAGCCACTTGCACTAATAAAATTAGCCTCTGGTTCGGACTTCCCAAATTCTGTCCTTGACAACTTTGGCCTTTTTGTTCTATACTAGTAGAATACTAGAATAGAAAGCCTGGGGGAATTTCTACACCTTTCCCACCAGGCCAAATATCACTTTTGGCCTTGGGCTCTCCTTTCCAAACTCTTCTGGTTGATGACTAGTTATGACCACCTTGTTATACCTCAAACTGATGGCCAACAGATATGATCTGTGGTTTTGTCTTTTTGACACTGAAGTCATTGGGTGCTCAGTGATGTCACTGAACATGGAGAAAGAATTGATATTGTGGAGGTCCCTGACCCAGAAAGAGTGAGGCCTGCTGCTTTCTCTTTTATACAGGACTACAAATGGATTTTTTTAGGTTTCAACAAATCTTTTTTTTTTTTTGAGATGGAGTCACACTTCATTGCCCTTGGTAGAGTGCCATGGTTTCATAGCTCACAACAACCTCAAACTATTGGGCTCAAGTGATCCTCTTGTCTTGGTTTTTCATTTTTAGGAGGGACTGGGTCTTGCTCTTGCTCAGGCTGGTCTTGAACTCATGAGCTCATGTGATCCACCTGCATAAGCCTCCCAGAGTGCTAGGATTACATGTGTGAGCCACCACACCTGGCAGTTCCAACAAATCTTGAACTTGTGCCTACCCTGTCTTGGCCAAGCTCTTCAGACAGCATCTCCTTAGAAGGCACAGGCTATTTAAGTCAGAAAATGACACTGGGAGTCAAGAAGACCCTTTCCACTCTCAGTTCTGCACTAACTTCCTGGGCTGTTCTTGAGTAAGCCACATTTTCTTGTCTAAGTTTCAATAAATAAGATTCTTTTCAGCCATACACAACTCCTTATTCTAACTCATACAGGTGAGCTTTTTTAAATACCTTCTTGTTATCCAGCTATTTCACAGGCCTGCCCCAGCGGAGTTAAAGCAAAGCGGGTATCACACCAGTGTTGATAGGAGTACCAACGTAATCTCGGTGAGTGCTTGCCTGTCCTTTTAATACAAAGTGTGACTTCAGTTTTAATCTATTTGCATGCTACATTCCTTCAGAAAAGATTTTAAGTTAGTTTCCAAAATGACAAGTATGATATGATAGACAAGTATAACATAATATAAAAGAATAAATAAAATGAAAATTAAAGAATAAAGACAGATGGCTAAGAGGAGAAAATAAATACACCAAAAAGGGAGCTCAGTATGGTTTCTGAGATGGAGCATACAAATCATTTAAGTTTCCTGACTGTCCAAGTCAAGGAAATAATTATACGCAAAAGCAGAAAGCAAACATACATTTTTAAGGAAAAACAAAGTCCCGAAATTTGTTTTGTTTTCTACTCCCAAGCTTTAAAAGAAATGTCTGATGTTAGGGTACTGTACAGCAGATACTGAATGACATCAGATACAACATCCTCTGTAGCAGTTTCAAAGCAAATGTTTAAACTATGCAGCTCTTTGCCTATAATGACCTTTAAAAAATTAAAGACTTAACAACTTACTTGATGCTACTTTGAGAAGTAAAGGACAATGATTTAATTTTCTTATTCTCTTAATTATTTCAAGGTTGGGTCGTGGAAACCAGAAGTGGTAAAAAAAAAAAAAATGTTATAGCACTAGAATTGTCTTGCAGCTGTTTGTTTGAGCCATTGACTGTAAATGGTTGTGAGATTATCCAAGATTATACTTCTGAGGAGAAGTCTAGGGTAGCGAAAACTTGTAATAGATCTAAATACTATGAATTAAAGTAGAATAAGTATTATCATTAATATTCTGTTATTCTTATTAGGCATTTTAAGTCAGCATTCTTGTTCATCTAGAAGGCTAACCGGTATTTAAAGTTTGTCTTGTCTTTACAGTGGAAGATGTAGTTATTTATTGTATAAGGACACAGTCACTGGTGTGTGCAGCTGAGCTCTCCTGGTTGGTGCCTGAGGTGGCCTCCTGTGCTACTCAGTCACCCCACAGAAGGCATCATGGGATCACAGCTCATAGGAGGAGGTCCCACTGAGTGTACGAGCCACATCCCTCTGGAATGTTGCTTACTTTTATGCACTCCTTCTAGAAATTCCTATAATACCAACTTTTTATAACTTAATATCAGTAATTCTTACTTTATGTGTAACAAGAAATAGCTGTAAAAAGAGACACGCAAAAAACATATTTATGAGATTTATTTGTAATATGCTTTCTGGCTTGGTGCCTTTTGGAAATTATATTTAGGGCATCTTCTAATCTCCAACTGGAGTGAGAAAAACAATTATTTATACAAGAATAAAGAAAAAGGATCAATCCTAGACAGTCATGAGAGATGAGCAAAGCTTGTGAGGGAAGGGGAATTGATCTAGACTTAGCAGGAAGAAAGGGCTTTAGTTAAATAGAGAGAAGGGAGCAGCGGGCGGCCATCACTGCTTTAAGTCTGATGAAGGACCAGAACTATGGCCTCCAGAAGGACACTGACTTTCTTAATCCACTTTTCTTATTTTTACTGAGTTAGCAGAAAACTCCTCATTAGAATCATCTAGTTCATCTTAGGCTCTCCTTTCACCAAACCATGACAGGTGACAACTTGTATCTCCTCCCTTGCTCCTTGCTGGGCCCCGAGAACAAACAAGAGGGGTGAACCACCTGGAGTGGGTAGTGCTGTCCTCAGAATCCTCTGTCTTTCTACAACAGAGGGCTCCTAAACTCTGTTGGCTTGGACTTTTCCTTCTGTGGCAGATGACCAGGTTTCACGTGAACAGCCGATGAAGACAATTCATAAAATCAAGTGTAACTTCTCTCTTAACCCATGCAGGAAGGGTGGGCTGCTCAGTTTGGCATAAAAACTCCAAATTTCATCTTCCATAGTACCAACTCTTTAAGCAGCCACAGCCTATGATAACTGGAATGTTTTCTAGTTTATGCCCTTCAAGGGCAGACATGAGTATATACTTGCTCCAGGAAATGAACTCAGGACATCTTGAGGAAGCTATAATGTTTGGAAGGAATTTTCAGAATTCCAACTCTTAGAGCTGGTGATAACCATGATGCATTTGAAGCAAGAACTGAAATGCCAATCACTTTCACTATGCAGCATAACAGCACAGGGTGATCGCAAAGTTCGTACACACTATTTTAAATTGCACATGAACTTCAGGACCACCCTGTATTTACTTGTTTTATTTCCTATACATTAGAGAAATACAAGATAGATTAGATTGCAGGAGGTTTGGAACAGGAATGAATGTGCGAAAGAAAAACGTGCTTGGGCGATATACTTGCTGAGAAGGTTTATGGAAGACTGAACACTAAAGAGACATCTTCATAAAATGATTGGAGGTAGGAGAAACCAGATGTTGAGGTGGTAGCCTTCGGAAACCTGGCTTAGCACTTTACCTCTGCCAACCCCAAATTCTCAGGCTATTGGTAGTCAGATTATTATTTTGTGGCCATTGTCTTTGGACTCTTGATATTAAAATGCACTTCTTAGGAATAGCCAGAGATCCCTATTCGACTACCTAGATTCCCTTGCTTTCATACACATTTTATAATGTTTATAAGCCCAGGAATGACTCCATCTACAAGCAAAACAGCAGTCTGAATCCATTTAACCAATTTTCCTGGGAGCCATAATTAGTCAGAACTCTCCTTCAGTTCCTGAGGGGACCAAGCTGCTTCCTAAGATGACAGTAGAAACACTTTGTACATCAGCTCCTAGTCAAGGCAAAATTTTTTCATTGGGTAACAACCCCTCATCCAAATATTGAAGATGCAACGTCTGTCTTTATTTTTATAATTTCATTTCCTCCCAAGGATTTGTTCAAATTCTATCATTTCTATCCCTCATCCACTGAAAAAATTAGCTTCCTTGAATTTTTTGCACATTCATTCATTCAAAAAACATTGAGAATTTACACACATTAACCACAGTGACTACACACAACAAAAATAATGTTCAATAAATAATTTTTGACTGAATCACATGTATAGATAGCTCAGTGAGTTTTTTTTAATGTTTTGAACAAAATTTACTATATAAAATTATAATGGTGTTTTTGTTCGATCACAGAATACTGGCCATGTTGTGAAGCATCTTATAACTTCCAGTGTGGAAACAAAAACAAATAAGAAATTACCCCATCTCTATAGGAGCTTAACATCTGGAAATCCAAGTAGACATGTATACAGATAACTACCATGAACTCAGTTAATGGCTGAGCCCAGGTGGAGTAAAAAACTAGGTAAACTCAAGGATCCTTTTAGGACATTGCTATTTCAACCTCAGATTGGCTCTGTAGTTTCCAGGAAAACCTGACAAATTTTGGGCCCCCTGTTGTCAACTCTACTAACCCCCTAAGTGTTAATGACGTCACAGAGTCAAATACCATCTTTTCCTTCACTATGAAATGAAAAGAGCTGTTTAGAATTTGAGTCAGTATCTATTTTGTCAGTGACTCTCAGTGACCGTATTTTTCCAATAAGCTAAGTATTTAGAGCTTTTGATCGCGAAGCATGGCTGGGATTCTGGGAGTGCTGTGTCATCACTTTACACAAGTTTAGGGTATGCTTGCCAAGTCTGTAATGAAAAATGGCTTTGTGATGTAATAATTTGAATTTGTTTGCCATGACATTTAGTTCAACAGTCTCAATTAATCGGTTAAGAAAACCTTTCTTATCTTCCAGAAGAGGCAAATACTTAAAAGATAAATTCCTCAGCATATGGTTTACTTAGAGCTGATCTCTATCTCCTTCCATTACTTTTAATAGACTTGTAGCTTACTTAGACTCACTTAAAATTTTTTCTAAGAGTAAAATCTAAATGAACTTCTTATCCCTTCTTTAACAGAAGAATGCTAGGTAACTACTAAATTTACATAAAAAAATACTTGAAGCATGTGCTATCTATTCATTGCAATGTCTGGAGTTGTAACTGGAAGTCATCAATATTTGAGAAAATTAATGAAGGAGAAAAATTAAGTCAGTTGCTCAAAACAAGGATGAAGGACTTTGATTTTGTGCTAACAATTCTTTTTTTTTTTTTTCTTTTTGCAGAAACAGAGTCTCACTTTATCTTTGTGGCGTCACACAGCTCACAGCAACCTCCAACTCCTAGGCTTAGGCGATTCCCTTGCCTCAGCCTCCAGAGTAGCTGGGTCTACAGGCGCCCTGGGCTATTTTTTTGTTGCAGTTTGGCCGGGCCGGGTTTGAACCCGCCACCCTCGGTATATGGGGCTGGCGCCCTGCCCACCTAACAATTCTTAAATAAAATTACTTGGTTGTACAACATGTAAATTTAAATTCTCCTTATGAACTAATATTTTGAACAAAGATCACATTGCTTTTTTTAAATTTAAAATTGTAGTACTCTATAATTTTTGCTTTTTTTCTCCTTACAAGGTGTTCACAAAAAAAATTATTTTGAAAACACATTACGAGATATCATCAGTTTTCTCATAATCTTTATAATTCTTTTGATAATCACAATGTTTTTGACTCATTGGTAGAATTGGTTTGTGTTCAATTTTCTGATGTTTGGCAAAAGATGAATAAGCAAAGGCTTAGTGGACAAGGATGGGCAAGGAAGCTTGTTTGAATCAAATATTCTCTTACAAATTACATCATTAGTAAAAGAAAATTCTCTTTAAGAGAACTTTTAGTTCTTTATGCCACTATTGTAATTGAAGGGACTAAAATACAAGTATCGAAAATTCAGATGACAAAAATGCCCTGTAGTATCTCAAAGACCCCCCTTTAGAACTGAGGCACTCATTTTCTATTTTCTTGGGGTGTTACCTGCTGGTTGCTCACAGGTCCCCAGAAATAGGCCCATTACTGAAAGCCCTCGTTATGCTCTTTTCTGAAGTTAGCCTTCATTCAATGTCTAATAAATATAAGAGCATAAAATCCTGGGAAACCTACTTTAATTTGGGGGCAATTTTGAAGAGCCAATTCCAGCTTCACATTTCTCCGTGGGATAGGTTGAAACCCTTACTATAATTTTATCGCAACTTCATCAATATTGCCTCTTTCTCATTCTACTCCCGTTACTCTTTCAAATGTCTTGCTGTATATGAGCACTCCTTAATATATCTCTAAATGCCAATCTTCATTTTAGAAACTCTTTTCAGGGAGCCCAGCCTAAAACAATTGGTGCCCCAAGTGAGCCTATGAAGGAAAGTCTAAAAGAAGAGTTTGGAGTTTAACCACCTGTCATCAAGTTGGCAATAAAGAACCATCATTAGTTGTGTGTGTAATATTGACCTTGTTAAAAGAGTCAATGGTGGTGAATGGAACTAGAATTTATAAGAAGAAAATACACTTGGCAAGAACAGTATCTCAGGTCTCTTAAAGGTTTCAAAGAGCTAGCATTTAGAAGGATTTTTACATGAGCTTATTAATGCCTGGAGAAAGATGCAAAAATCTATGGGAGAATTCAGAAATAGTCAACTGAGTTTTGACAAAGGTACCAAGAATATGTGTTAGGGTAAAGACACCATCTTTAGTGAAAGGGGTTGGGGAAAACCGGATGTCCTTAAATAGAAGAATGAAACTCAATTCTTATCTCTCTCCATACATAAAAATCAAGTCAGGTTTTGGTGCCTGTAGCTCGGCGACTAGGATGCCAGCCACATACACCGGAGCTGGCGGGTTCGAATCCAGCCCAGGGCTGCCAAACAACAATGACAACTACAACCAAAAAATAGCCAGGCATTATGGCAGGTGCCTGTAGTCACAGCTGCTTGGGAGGCTGAGGCAAGAGAATAATGTAAGCCCAAGAGTTTGAGGTTGCTGTGAGCTGTGATGCCACAGTACTCTACCCAGGGTGATAGCTTGAGACTCTGTCTCAAAAAAAAAAAAAAAATCAAGTCAGAATGGATTAGACATTATACAACTATAGAAGAAAACAGGGAAGATGCTCTAAGGCATTGGTCTAAGCAAAGATGTTATGGCTAATACTTCAAAAGCACAGGTATCCGAAATAAAAATAGACAAATGTGATTATATTAAACTAAAACCTTCTGCAGAGCAGAGGAAACAATCAGAAGAATGAAGAGACGATCTACAGAATGAGAGAAAATATTTGCACACTGTTCAGCCAGCCAGGAGCTAATAACTAGTATATGTAAGGAATTGAAGCAGCTCAAAAGCAAAACAAACCCAAATAATCCCATTGAAAAAGTGGATAGGGAATCTGCAAATGCATTTTCTCAAAAGAAGAAATACAAATGGATAACAGATATATGGAAAATTTCTCAACATTACTAATCATCACAGAAATACAAATCAAAACCACAATTCTTAGTAGATTTGATATGTCTACTAAGTATAGAATATGAATGTTTTAACATTATGTTACAATAATTAAGTAAAGGAGGCGAAACCCTGTATTAACTAATTTGATCTAAGCATTCCAAATTGTATATAAAATCAGCACATCGTACCCCATAAATGCATTAATGTATACATGATCTATGTGTATATGACTTAATTAAAAAAAACCCACAATCCTATACCATCATACTCAGGTTTGAATGATTATTATCAAATGCCAAAAAAAATAACAAATGCTGGCAAGGATACAGAGAAAAGGAAACGTATATACTGCTATACCGTCTGGTCCAGCAATTCCACTACTATTTATCTAAAAGAAAGAGAATCAGTATATCAATGAGATACCTACACTCCTGTGTTTATTGCAGCGCTATTCACAGCAACCAAGAATCAACATACACATCCATCACTGGGTGAATGAATAAAGAAATCACACACAATGGAATATTCAGCTAATAAAAGAATGAAATCATGTCATTTGCAGGGAACTGGAGGTCATTATGTTGAGTGAAATAAGCTAGGCACAAAAAGGCAAATTTTACATGCTCTCACTCATGTGTGGGAACTAAAGTAGTTGATCTCATGGAGGGAGACAGTAGAATAACAGCTACTGGAAGCTGGGAAGGGATCTGAGAGAATAATGAAGAGAGATTGGTTAATGGATAGAAACATGTCGTTAGATGCCAGGAATAAGTCCAAATCTATGAGAGCAGAGTAGGGTAACTATGGTTCACAACTTGCATTGCCTTTTTCAAAAATAGCTAGATTTGAATTTTTTTTAAGTGCTTTAATAAAAGGCCAATTTAAAGCAGAACTACTTTATTTTATTATTATTATTATTATTTTTTTTTTTTTTTTTTTTTGCAGTTTTTGGCCGGGGCTGGGTTTGAACCCACCACCTCCAGCATATGGGGCCCGTGCCCTACTTCTTTGATCCACAGGCACCACCCGATTTGAAATGTTCTCAACACAAAAAAGAAAATAGTAAATGTTTCAGGTGATAGACATACTAAATACCCTGATTTGATTGTACGTATATATCAAAATATCACATATACACAATATTATGCATTAATGAAAATATTTTTTAACTGTGGCAAATAATCACTAATTTAAATCAAGCATGAAAACAGAAGTCTTCCTTAGCTAAAAGTGATGCTTACTGATATTTACTTATAAATATTTATTAATATTTATTAATATATTTTAATATAACAGAGTTTCAGAGAATATTGAATTTCAACACTAGCAAGTCTGCTAAACCAGGTCAGCATATAGTTCAAATGGAATGGGACTTGGAGATTGGAATGGGGACACCAGGTAGATTAACTGGAAAATCTCGACATCCCAGGTTCTCCTGAACCTTTGAGTCTGAAAACTGGCCGACTTCTCCTTGTTGAACATGGACGCTCCTCTATTGCTTAATACATCTGGAGTCCTCTGCTTTGCAAACCAACATACCCCCTGAAACTAGGATCTGTTCCACCTTCACTTCTAAACAGCAAAAAAATAACTAAGATCAAGTCACAAGAAAACCCTACTAGAGATGTGCTAGAAAGGGGGATAGAATCCAAAGGAGCTTCAGAATTCAGCCAGCATGTACTGGCAGGAGCTGGGAAACGATATGCAGGAGAAACATGAGTTTAAATAAAGAAGAGCTTATTGATACGGAAGCACTTTCTGGTTATATAGGAGTCAACATCCTGGCAAAGACCTTGGAAGATAATGCTGAAACCCTGCTAGTTAGCTCTTCAAATCCTGAAGCAAGCAAATGCCCCATAGCGAGTGATACAGAAACGCCACACGATTAGAACTACCTCAGAGGGCCCAAGGAAGTGGACGTGGTAGAACAGATATACTATATTTATTGGTTTGCCATAACAAAATACCACAATCTGGGTGGACTGAATAAGAAATGTATCCCTCACAATTCTAGAGGCTTACAGTCCGAGATCAAGGTGTGGGCAGGTTTTCTTTCTTCTGCGGCCTCTTCCTTGGCCCCTTCCTTGATGTGTCCTTACATGGTCCTTCCTCGGTCTGCATGTGCATCCCCGGTGTCCCTCTGTGTATCATATTTTCCAAAGTTTTTCTTCTTGTAAGGACTTTCATTGTATTAGATTGGGGCCCACCCTATTGGCCTCATTTCAACTTAATCATGTCTTTAAAAAGCTCCATTTTCAAATACAGTCACCTTGTAAAGACCTGGGGTTAAGGCTTCAACATTTAAATTGGGGGGATGGAAAAATCTCAGCCTATAATACTACACAAAGTTGAAAAAGTCACCCGCCAACTTTATTCCAAGGAAGGACCCAGAAGACACTTTACCAGAGTAATAACAAACATGCTGGTGCTAAGGGCGCCCGCGGGGCAGCACAGGGTGCACAGGTGAGAGTTCAGAGAAAGTTTCCCTGCCCCTCTGTTATCATCTGCTCCTGCATTGGTGTCCCCTTCTCAGATTACACCTGTGACCACATGCAGAGTCCCTTACAACCAGCTGAAAAAAGAAAGATGTCATTGGAAAGAGCTGCTGCAATGACGCTTAGACAGGCTGAGGCATGTTCCTGAGAGATAGTGTCAAGAGGAAAGCTTCACTGGATCACCTCTCTGTAAAAAGAAAAATAGCCCAAGGTAAGAATATACATGGACTCATGGGAAACAACAAATCACTTGGCTGGTTGGTTACAGATATGAAAGGAAAAGATTGAAATATTAGCTATTGTAAAAGTAAATACCGGCTGGGCACGGTGGCTCACACCTGTAACCCTAACACTCTGGGAGCTCGAGGCAGGTGGATTGCTTGAGCTCAGGAGTTCAAGACCACACTGAGCAGGAGTGAAATCCTGTCTCTACTAAAAATAGAAAAACTAGACAGGCGTTACAGCAGGTGCCTGTATTACCAGCTGCTTGGAAGTCTGAGGCAGGAGGATGGCTTGAGCCCAAGTGTTTGAGGTTGCTGTGAGCTATGAGGCCACAGCACTGTACTGAGGGTGACAGAGTAAGACTCTGTTTCAAAAAATAAAGAAATAAAAGTAAAAATCTCACCATCACTCTTAGTCCATTTGAAGGACCTTTATCTCATTCCCACAATTCTGTGTGGAAAGGGACCAGTGATCCTGGTTCCTAGGGTGGGTACTTCAACCAGGAAGCATTGCAAAAGTCCCTTAAAGCTTAAATGAAGCTTTAAGCTGTTCTGCTTCTATTATTTTAGTCTTCTTGTGCTAAAGATCCAGCAGGCACAAGGGAAGCCACCTTCCTAGAGGAGATGGGGAGGTTAAGTTTGCACAATGGTAACTTGTACTCTGCATGCACAATTTGAATTTTAAATGGGCAGCTACAGCAGGCGGAGCCTAAGAAGGGCCTGATGACTGGTACTTGGATGCCCAGGTGGGAAGTTTTGGGACAAATCACCCAGTAAGCCAGTGAGATTAGAAGAGTTGCTAGCCAAGGACAAAGGGTATCTAGAATGGCTGGAAGAGGAGGGAGATAAGGAATGTCACCTGTTGTCCCCAAACCAGCTGTGGGGAAAGGGCCAGTACTAATTCTTGCTTTGTTTTGTTTTATTTGTTTTTGTAATATTTCCCAGAAAAAAAAAGGCCAACCCGAATCCTGGAGGAGCTGTTCCCAGATTGGCTTAGATATGAAGTGAGAGGTGTGCAACACAGGCAGTGAATAGATCATTGCTGGGGTAATGGCCACTCAGAAGCCCCCACGTGAAAACTGCTGAGGCTGAAGACAGCTCCTTATTCAGGATTATCCCCCCTGCGGGAGCAGCCTTTGTCCCTTGACTGATGGGTAAATCGAAGGCCCCAGACCCTGACCTCCACTCAGGAAAACCTGGGGTGTTTCTGAAGGGCCTTTACAGCATGCAGAGCTCTCTCCAGTGGCCGAGTGCTTGGGTATGGCTGTGTGACAGCTGGATATTCCCCTCCGTGTGATCCTGTTTCCTTTACTTCATCACAGCTATTGTTTCAGAAAGCACTTCCCATGAATCTACCCACACACATCTCCATCTCGGAGGCTGTTTCAAACTCCACAACATTACCCATCCCAGCACCATGATCACCACCACTACAACTTCAGTGATTACCAATTATGAAAATTCACTTAAGGGGTTAAACATTCTCAAAGCTTTATGTGTTTTTCTTTTTTAAATATATGCTTGCAATTACTTAATAATAACACCTAACATTTATTGAGTGCTAAAGAGGTGCCAGCAAGAACTTTGCATACATTAAGTCACATAATCCTTACGACTCCATAAAGGGGTACTATTAATAGGAGGCTGAGACATTGCGAGGTTAAATAAATTACATGAAATTACTCAAGATATAAATGGTAGCTGGGATTTAAACACAGGGGCTATTTGGCTCTAACGCCCAAGCTCTTACACATTACCCCTCTATTTCCTCTCTGTACTGTAGGAAGTGACTTTATGGCTTGACAAAAAGTATTTCTAATCTCATTATGATAACTCCACTTACGTCTCTTGGGTTTTATTTGATAAAAGAAGATTCACGATGCAAAAATGAAATGTCATCTTTGTCAATATGAATTCTTACGTCTTTGTCCTTCTAGACAATTCCTGTCTTCATGGTGCTCCATCCTTTATTCTGCTACCTTTTTTTTTGTTTGTTTTTTTCAGTTTTGGCCAGGGCCGGGCTTGAACCTGCCATCCCTGGTATACGGGGCGGGCGCCCTACTCCTTGAGCCACAGGTGCCGCCCGTGTTACCTTTTTGTTTACCAGAACAGCAAATAATGGTGGTTACAGAGTGGTGATATTCTACTCTTTGAACCAGTGAAGATTTGAAACAATTCAGTTATAGTTTCACCTTTTAAGAAGCCTCCTGCATATGTTCTTGGGGCAAATCTACCTTAGCATATCTGCACCTCTGTGCTTCTAGCCTGTAATTGTACGTGGGACCATGTAACATCTTTTCAAGCAAATGTAGTACATTTGCCAATGAAATACCAAATGGGAGGGGTGGCTGTATGTTATGTTTTCATTTTTAACATCTTCGTGTGGCTCTATTTTCTACTTTCCTTTGCATCTGATAGAAATGTCAACTGCTGGCCAGTGGTGTAAACAGATTATTTCTGGTATGTATTGTTCCAGTGTGTGTTTTCTCAGAGATGTGTTTTATGCCTTATTACTACATAATGCTATGAACCTACTATAAGCTGACTCTGTGCCAAGTGTGTGGAGGCGAGTACGGAGGGCTTAAAGGGCAGTGGCCACAGGACCTTCCAACTATACAGAAATCAAAAGCAACAGCAGAGAAAGATGGGCTCCACTCCCATCGACTTCAGTCGGATCTTTTCTTCAGTTCCAGCCGACTTCTTAACAATAGATTGAACCCCAGCTTTGAATTCGACATCTCTGTGTGATGCTTTGTGAAAATGCTTTCCACCATCACAGGTTTTGATAGCCGCCCTCCCTCCTGGAATGCATCAGGGCTGGCAGCACTCAGAGCTTTTAGCTTGTTAGTGCAAATCAACTTTTATTGCCTGCATCAGAGAGGAAAGGACAACGAAATCGCACATCCATACATTATTTTGGCTATTTGTAAAAGGTTAAAACAGAAAAATGGAGGTGAAGATGGCAGCATTTTCTGAGGGCTTAAGAAATTACTTTGAAACCCACGTGCCTGCACACACAGGCATACACACCAGCTGCTAGAAGGTGTTGACGGTACACCAAAGACAAACGAAATGTTAGCAAACCGATTTACTGTCAACATGGGATGGCACTTTGACATGCACTGTTTTTATGTTTTCCCATTTCCCGTATGAAATTTGCGGAACTTTTAAAGTTGTTTGACTCCAGAAGCCTGCTTAACTGCTCTGACAGCTCAAACCCTGCAGACAGTAAGTGGCAAGGGGCGGTGAAGAATTACCAATAGATTAGGAGCTGAGAAGCAAGAGTGATGAGGGAGGCAAGTGTTGATATTAGAAACTTTGATTTGGGGGTTTATAAAGGTAACTGAATGTGACATTCCGTCATCTGGATTCTGAAATGGGTGAGAGCGAGGATTACAGATGATAGCTTTTAGTGAAGGGCAAAATCTTTTCAATCTTTTATGGCTGAAGTTTCAAGGCAAAGTCAAAACTAGATTAGAAGATAATCAATACTCCAAGACTTACTAGAAGGTTTAGAACGTTTTTACTCAGAATGCCTATCTTAAGAAATGGCTTTGGGAGACCAAGTCCAGTAGAAGCAGTAAAAACATTTTTAAGGCCATGATAGAAAAGCATATTTTAAAAACACAACGTGATAAGTTTTATAAGCACCTATTTGTCCACAGAAAGCATCACCAGAATGGTTATCTGTACATAATTAGGACACTTCTCCAGTGCACGTACCCAGAGCTTCCACTGGGTCAATTTGCCTACACCAGCTTTTTTCACACAAATTAGAGAATGTAGGCCATGAGGAGATCCATTAAAGCTTATAGTTTTCTTCTAGCCTAGGGTTTTGATGATTGATATATTATCTAGGACGTTAACACTGGACAAAATTGAAAAGCTCATTTCAAATTGAAAGGCTCATTCTTACAGATGAACCTTTAAGAGACTTTGGCAAAATGTGTTTTTGAATTGTCTGCTATATGCAAAACCCTCTCTTGGCTTTCTCTCTGCCAATTAATTGTGAGTGAACCTATTGTCCCTTTGAAAATGTCTTGCAATACTCTTTCTTTAACAGGTATGGAGATGCTAGAAACGCATCCCCCTGATGTGTAAATGCTTCCTAAAGCTTCCAAGAAATTGCCATTTTCCTGTGTCCTTAAAATTCCTGCCCCATACCTGCCCTATGTCTTAGGCTAGGATTTTGTATCAGATCTGTATGATTAAATATATGTATACTCATTTTCCACAAGGAAGTATACCAGCCTGCACGCATTCTGTACCCTTCAGTACTTCCTTCCTTGTTATTAAAGACATGTCCTCTGTCTAGCAAAGGTCAAACTCCCCACCTGCTCTCGTCTTCTCACAGACTTTACATCCTTCTCTTCTAGACTGCAATATCAGACTCTTTGACTGTCTTACCTTTGCCATTAGCAACAAACTTGAGTGTCTAGACCACTCTGAAATCAGCTCTCGGTCTCATCTTCCACTCCGGACAGCACCCTTTTCCCTATTCCTTTTTACTGCATAGGTTTTAAGGATTGTTTATGCCTGCTGTCTCTACCTTCTGCCATGGTGTCTATTCTTTATTTCACTTCAGTCTGGGCTACATCTTCCTTCCTCCCTCTCTTGTAGTTACTTATTCCAAGTTGCCAATGATGTCTCTGCTGTTAAGTGGAAGGTTTCTTTTCAGCCCTGATTTTATTTGCCTTTTGGCAACATTCTACAGGGTAGAATATCCTTTCTTTAAATACTATCTTTCCTGGGCTGCCATGATACTACAGTCTCCTGATATTTTGCTGACATTTTCAACCTGACCTTGTCAGAGTTTTGTTTTTTTCTTTTGTTTTATTTTTTTGTTGTTGGTTTTGTCTTGTTTTATTTTGTTTTGTTATTTTCCCGATGACTCTGAAGCTAGTCTCATGCTCTGTGCCCTTCTCTCTAAATAACCTTTTTCATGAATGAACCCTTCCATTCCTATGGCTTTAATATCATTTCTTACCTCTAGCCCAACCTTTCTTCAAACTCAAATATCCACCCAGCTTGACATCTCCAGCTGGAAGGCTCATGGCCACCTCCAACTAAATAAGTAAAAAGAGATTCCTTAATTACCAGCTACTCCCCCTGGACACTGATTGCATTGATTAGTGATTTTCATTGAAGAAATTACCTTCTCACTACATGGTACGCTCTACAGAGCCATTCAAGCCAGAAAGCTAGGATTCACTCCTAATGTCTCCCTCTACAACATTTTCTACATTCACCTTTGAGCAAACACTGACACTTTTTCCTCCAAAGTTGTTTTATGTCCAATTTTTTTTCTGCCCTATCTACCACCAGTCCAATTTCCAGTGACCTCTTGCCTGGACCAGTGTGATCTCCACTGTATCTCTCTGCAGGGGTCTGACCCTTCTACAATTCCTTCCTCCCACTACAACCAGAAGACTTGTTTTAGGTACAAATCACTGTCTAACACTTCTCTGCCTACACACTCATCCAATGGTTTGCCAACGCACCTGTATAAAAGCCAAATCCTGCCGGGCGCGGTGGCTCACGCCTGTAATCCCAGCACTGTGGAAGGCTGAGGAGGTAGAATTGCTTGAGCTCAGGAGTTTGAGATTCGCCTGAGCGACAGTGAGACCCCCGACTCATGAAAAAAATGGAAAAACCCAGCTGGGAGCAGTGGCGAGCACCTGTAATCCCAGCGGCTTCCGGAGGCTGAGGCAGCCGGGTGCCCGCAACCCGAGTCTGAGGTTGTGGTGAGCTACCACGCCCACTGCACTCTGCTCAGGGGCACAGGGTGGGACCCTGTGTCAACAACAACAACAACAACAAAAGCCAAATCCTTTACCAGGGTAGGGCTATTTTCTCTACTTGCAATCCTTTTTGTTCCCAGTTTTCATTCTTTGGACCCTGGCAGATTTCACTTCCACAGATAAGACTTCTCTTACTGGCTAGATAGAATTCTACGTATCAGGACGTGTTTATTTCTCTCAAGGAACCCACAACATTGTTCATTTAATCTCCATTAGTTGATGCCAAGCTCCTGAGAGCAGGGACCATAATTGTTTTATACATTAATGCATTACCCAGCGCCTACTTTCACGTATAAAACATTAAATAGTCAAAGTTACATTTTGATCAAGGAAAAATAGAAACGAAAGAAAGAAGGATAGAAGGAATATGATTTCTAGTAAATGTACTAGCACTTTTACCAAATCTTTCAGTTTTAAATGGGGAATACCTTGGGCTCAGCAAGGTATCTGCCCATGACACTCTTCACCTTAAGGGAAGTGTTAAGAGAGGTTCACATCTCCTGTGTTCGGTTTGCAGTTCTTTCAATTCTAACACTATGTGTCCATTACTTTTAAATCCATTTAATCAGTTTAATTTATCAAAATGTTCATTCAGTGGCCTTTCCTAGAGAAAACCTGAATTTCACATGCACTTTTAGTTTCAAGTAAAATTCAAGCAGTATATGATACTTATTTTAAAAAATAACCTTCATTAAGCAATGAATCTTCGTACTTTGCATTCAGTTTCAAGAGCTCATCAAATGTTAAACAGGATAATGAAAGTTTCACAAATTCTACCATTTTCACAGATTCTATTTTTCCTTAGCCATTGAATTATTTATATGATGCACTTACTGACAATATAAATCTAAGGATGACTAAACTGAATCACAAGTTTTCAGACAAGTTAACAATCAGCCCCTTTGGGCAACTGAATATTACCAAATATTATTAGATGTTAGTGGCGTCTCCTACTAAGTGAAATTAGATGGAAATTCCCAGATGAGGCTTAGAATTCAGTGATAAATAAACTACAAGCAAACCAGTGTTGGCCTAATGAGAACCCAGGAGGGACTTCATGGGCATTGCATTGTACCTGCACTTCTTTGCTCTTTTCATTTGGTTTTGGGGTGATCAGGAGGTTGTATTGATATGTGACTACCATTATCATTAAATCAGAGCTGTTTCCTCCTGTGATTTTGATGGTCAAATATATTCACAATCAATTAAATTGAACACTCAGTCAGTTACACTTGGAGATTGGGAAGTCAGGCCTTGGGGCCACATGTGGCCTTCTGTATCCTTGAGTGTGGCCTTTTGACTGAATCCAAATTTTACAAAACAAATCCTTTTATTAAGAGGGGTGTAGCAGAAAAAGATGAAATTTTCCTTCTCTCCTTTGGTGCTTAAAAAAGACTAGTCTTGAAATCAGAAGTCCACAGGTTCCCACTTGCCCCTAAAAATCTGGCGTATGTTAGTTTTATTTTGGTAAGTATTTGCCTTAACTCAGTATATTTACATGGGAAAAACAGAAACATTTACCAAAATACACATATGCAATGTTTAAGAGGGAGCAAGGCATAGCACTTTAACAGATGCTAATATGGAATTCTGCTTATTGCATGCTCCGTAGCACTTCTGTATCATAACTTCAACTTTGCATCTAGAATGTATGTTTCCTAAGGAAGTTTTTTAACTTTCATTATGTCAAAAATATTCACTGCCCCTCACTTTCAGGTCCTTTTGACAGAAGGATTATTCTTCCTAACTTATTGACAATTGCCTTGTAGATGTGATTTAATTGGGCCAATTAAATGTAAGTCAATGTAACGTACAACACTCCCAAATAGAAATTTTTAAAAGTCAGCACCCAATTTCACCCTTACTATTTTACCACTGTAATGAGACCATCATGAGTGGACAAGAGCTACTCCTTCAACCTGAATTGTAAATAGAAGATTGACAGGTAGCAGAGTCAAAGCCACCCTTCATAAGTTATATAACATAAGCAACAAGTAAGCCTTTGTCCTTGCAAGCATCTGGATTTTTTGGTGGTTTTTGTTATTGTTGGCGTGAAACCTTTGTACAATTGAATAATATAAAATATGTCCATCTTATCCACTCCAATAACCTCAAATCTTGCCAGAATGCATAGTGCAAGGAAGATAAGAATGTGGTGAATGAACAAATGAGCCAGAAAAAGAGACATTAGAATGTGTTTCTGTTAATTTCAACATTTTATTCATTTTCAAAACACTATGGGTACAGAGATATAACAGGAATCAGTCACTAAGACAAAGAATTCAGTCCCAAAGTGGAGATCTATTTAAGTGTAAGCTGTTATTATCATGGTACTGTTAAGAAAATTAGCAGGAATTTTGATATGTGGAGATTTGAGATTTCAAGGTTTTAAGTATAGCAAAATGTTCAAGTACATAAATTATAAGGACTGCTGAATAAAGATCCCAGTTCTTGTAGATTAAATGGTAATCTCTAACCCTTAATTTTTCCTGCCTAGGAGCTTCGATAAAAATAAATGATGTTGTGCTGCCTATGCTTATCAGGCATGACCACACATTTCCTAAGGAGAACATCTATCAGGCGCCCCTTCTGCCTGTGGGGATTATATTCAATGTGGACTTAATTAGTCCTGCTCTTAATTTCAGTAAATTCTTTAGTATCTTTATTTCTCTCCAACTTGAGTATGTTAAACTTATAATTTTTCACAGTCCATCACAAGTAGTTTCCTGATGCTGGGCTCTCTGGACTTCTGTGCTCCATGATCCTTATCTCCATAAGAATGAATAGAATCTTGCCCATTTCACCTGGGTCCTGTGGGGCACAATCACACACTCCAACTGTATATGATGTGGCAGTCTAATTCTGGATTTAAAAGTCACAGAATTCAAAATCTGGCAATCATAGAATGAAATTTATCTATAGGTACAAACATATTTGGGTCTAAGTTGGATGTCTATGAGATTGGCCACCACAGGTTTTACTCATGGTCATAGAATGGCCATCTGGAAGATTGCTGGATGATCACAGTCAACTGTCAACATAGGGTGATCTTTGCCCTCTTCTATGGGAAATATTTAACAATAACCAAGCATGATAACAGGGATAAGACATCTATATTTTGACTGTCTTTGACAGCAGGATCAGGAATAGAATTAACCACAAAGAAAACATTCTCTCTGCCCCTGCCTTTAATCTTTAAAAAAAAAAAATCATTTTGTTGGAACAAAAGTTGGACTGAGCCAAGATAAAAATGAAGATAGCTCTCCAGTCAAATGGTAACTGGAATCACTATTCTGGATGGAAGAGTTTGCCTCTGGCTTATATTAGTTTAAAAAAAAAAATTAAGTCTGACTTTAGATAATACTGAGTACCTAGTTACCAATTAATCATTTGAATTTGTATTACTTCATTTGGGAAAGTTTGACAATAGCATGCAGGCTCGATGCGCTTCTTTTTGTCTTCTAGCAAAGCATAATGAAGACCTTCTTTGGTACTTTTCCTTTCACTGTATTCCACTCATGATTGAAAGCAAGTAATTTATAATGAATGATGCCTTCCAGGTAGCGTGAGATTGCTACCTGCTTTTACAGCTGGTAATGGAAAAACGGCAGACATGGTGGGTAATAACTTACCTCATTAATTTTCTCAGACATGTTTTAGGCAATAAACACCTGATTTAAACCTTTGGGTGTATAAAAACACTTTGGCCTTCAATGGAACATATCTTGACACTGTTCCTATTTCTTATCTAGTGAATTAGGACAGTCCGAGTATGACTCTACCTTCTACGGAATTATATTTATGCACACATATATATGCACCACTTTGCCTTGTTCTCATCGTGGAATCACACACAATGAGAAAAATGCATCTGTGTTATTTGCAAATGGAACACAAAGGTAATTTCAGAACATTTGTCTGTAATTGAAGGGCCCCTGCTGATGAAGCTACAAAGACTGGGTGACCTTACAGACCCTTGTTTTGAGAAAGGAACTAAAGTGCTTACGTTCGGCCACTGTCAATATGCGAAAGTCTGTCCTGCTGGCTGATTCAGAGAATTGCAATAATGATGATAATGACAATGATGAGCATAATGAAAGTGGGAGTATTTTTGGAAAACAATGCTCTGTCTCATTCAAAGCCAACAAAACAGAGACACCAGGGAAGCCTATCAGGCATAGAAAAATCTACAAAGATTCACCTTTCCTACTGCCCCTTTCAGCCAACCCAGAGACTACGAGGACTGAGCTCCTCAAACACCTTTGCAATATCCATGGAGTCCAAAATATTTTCTTTTTTTCAAAAACAAAGCAAAGTGAAACAACCAAGACTTTCCTTCTATTAACACTATCTTAACTGAAGAGAAAATCAGTTATCAGGGTTATTCCCACCAAGTCACCTTCTAGATCTGTTTCGGTATCAGAAAGTGAGTGGTTTCAGAAGGTTCTTCTGTTGGTTTTCCAAGGTTGCTACAATCTTTCCTACATTCTCAGGGCTATGCCCTGAAGGGTCAACTTATTGATAAGAAAATGATGTTATATTCACAATAGGATATAGGATGTATCCACATTCTATAAAGGAGCTCAAGCTGACATTGAACAGCAAACTAGGAAAAACAGAAAATAATCTGTACATTCCCAAATTCCGACAGGAAAGTAGCTTTATGCTTCACACAAAGATCCCAGAGAAACTGCATCTGTTTTGGCCTTCTATCTCTCTCCTTTTCCCTTCCTTTTTTTTTTTTTTTTTTTTTTGTTCCCCTAGTCTCATCTTACAATGTCTTCTAAGAGGGCATATATAAAAAATTAAAAAATAAAAACTCTCACATAAGAAAATCCAGAATAGTGTTATGATTAATAAGCCACGTTCACAAAGATTCATCCTACACTACATGATGCCATCAACAAAGGCCTAGGAACATTCTTATGGTGTCAGAGATAGTAGCCCTCTGCTTGTTCTATCTTCTCACTTGTTCCATAAAAAAAAAAACAAAAAAAACCTCTTAACATCAAATCAAACAAGTGACTCTAAAGACTGATTATCTCTCTGTCCACTGGCAAATTTATCACTACAGTGTCAATCATTTACTCCCACAGCATCTATCAGACTATGATCAGGTGCTGCGAACGTGTGATGCCTGATGTCTGTGTTTTCACCTCTTAGGATTTAGGACTAGGTAGGTGGGAGGTAAAGGCATGGGTGGTTGTATGACAAAACAAACTACCAGCAACAGAAAGGCAAACACCTATCACTAGATGTATAAGGGGTTGGATGAAAGTGTTTCAGGAGAGTAAGGAAGGAGTAGATAAGACTGGAGCATGAGAAAGTCTACAACAGTAGAGGAAGGAGTTCTGGAAGGAGAATGGGGGTTGGGTAACATCTTGGAGGAAGTGACACAGTGAGGTGGAGAAGTGGGAGGACTGTCCTCGTGGGTCTGATAGTGCAAAGTTGAATGTTTACATACAGGAGTGAGCTAGAAACTAAGCTGGAGAGTATATTTGAATTAGATTGTTGAAGGACTTAAATTCCAAGTCATGAGCTATCCTCTATTTCCACTTCCAGTGCATTTGGTAAAAGCAAAAAAGGAAGGTAGGAAAGGAGCGAAGGGTAGAGGGGAAAGCAAAAAAGAATTTGGGGTTCCTCTGGTCCAGTGAGATGCAGAAACTCATGGTTAAACAAACCATACAAGATTTCAATATAACTAGTTGTTCAAGTGCATGGCAGGTCTTGTCTCCTCTGAAAAGAAAGAAGAGAGTGTGTAATGGTTTCCAAGCCTGCCCTTCTGATGACCGCCACATTCTGTGGAAAGACTGGTCCAGTTGCCTCACTACACATCTGCAGAAAACAAGTTCCAAGGAGGCAAATGATGTGTCAGAGGCCAGCCACCTGTTAGGGAGCAAGGCCAAACTAGAACCTGTCTTTTGGCTTTTAATCAAAAGTTGTTTCCACTTCTTCCACTATGCCAATTAATTAAAAGTGCAGGTGCCTGTCTTTTTAGAAAGAATAATAGCGATAAATTAAAAAAGTCATGTACAGACTAATGGTTGGGATAAGTAATCTGAATGGGCAACAATGATGTTATAGAAGTAATCCTTCATAGTTCTGCTTAAATAAGCATTACCGACATATTTTCGGTGTGAAGAGCATTTTCTTTTTACCGTCCTCTAGCCATGAGATCTCTGTATAGAATTTGAGGTGGGTGAGGTTTGGGGAAAGCATAACTCTTGTCAAGGTGCAGGGCAGAGTGCCCACTCTACAACTAAACAGAAAGCAAGCAGAGGTGACAGGTTGCCCACCTTTCTCCTAGGAATAGGAAGACAAAGATGAGAGCGTGAGCACGGTAGCTGACTTGAAGTATCATCTTATGAGATTAATTACTTGTTCATCTGACTCTTATTTTAATAAAACCTTAACTATTACACAGTATTATATAAGCACAAAAGTAGTGCAATATATTCTAAACAAAACTTCCCATTCACTTTATGACATAAGAATCTCTCAACTTTATGGGGATTATCAACATTTTAATTAATTGTAACTTAATATATATTAAAATTGCATACATTCTGAAATTCTATTTACTTGAATGCTTAAAAATCTTTAAGAAGCATAAACATCAATGAAACCTTTATAAGATTTCTGAGAAAACATATGAAACAAAATATTGAAAAATAATCACATCGATTATCAACTCAAATGGAAATAAATGCTTCTGTAAAATCAATATACAGTATTGATAAAAGTAAAATTAAAAAGAAGAAAAGTCTAACAGAATTTGTAAAAGTAATTGAACAGATCTAGTCAATACAAATAATTACCAACTCGTAAAAAGTAGGAGAGAATAAGCCAGAAATACGTGATTTATTTCTAAGTGCTGCCATGCACTTGTTATTCAGAATTGTATCATTTGTCTGTTTTACCTGAAAAGAAAATGTTTGGTTTTATAATAAAAAATAAAAATATGTAAAGGAATTCAGATGTTATTGATAATTTTTTTATGATGTGCTAGACTTATATATGTTATATGCTAGCTATAATTGCTTAAATTCGAAAGAGGCGATGGTATACATTGTTATTAATAACTTTCCATATTATGGGATTTAAATTTGAACATCAATTTTTGCTGTGTCCAATAATTTGGTGTGGCCATCCCGTAACCCTCCAGTCCATAAGCAGTGGATAAGCACAGAGAATTTGAAGCAAAGAGTAATGTGGAGAAAAGTGGACTTTAAGAAGATTAACCTGATGACAATAGGACAGATAAATTGAAAAAGGGAGTGACTAGATTCTCCTTAGAATGAAGCTACCCTCACTTGCCAGCTCTGAGCATTTTCTGACCATTCCCATCAGCATTCCAGTGACATTCCAATTTTACCTTTTGTTCCAGCTAAATTCATATTTGCCCTGTCATATTGGAGCATGACAATTTGTATCACTAGTTTCAAAGAACTTCAGGAAGACGTTGAGTTGATTTTTTTTTTCTCCTGCCGCTGACTTTTCCAGAAGATTTATGAAAGTGAAGTTTAAAGCTACTCTCCAGCTCTCCTTGGTAGTAACTGCGTTCCCTATTACCGGCACTATCTCAGCATCAGTAGAGAATATACGAGGCTGCGAGCTCTTTCTTCTCTTGTGTCTTTGATCACTGCTCCTCTAAATAATATAAGAGATTTTCAGGATTGGGCTTTAGTGTCAATTTATCACAAAAGAAGCACTGTTGCTTGTTATTGGTTCAAGCTGCATTCCTACAGAGGCCTATTTCTATATCAAAATTATTACCAAGCTGGTAAGTGATGAGGCTTCAGTGTATTCAAATGATGTCACATCACCGGGAAAAATTCACCCAAAGAATACACTTAGGTATCAAGCCTTTGAAAGTTCTTCTAGACTAAGCAATCTCCAATTTCCTGCTTCCTAACTGAATGAAAGAAGAGTCTTTTAATTTAAGCTTTAATGTTTCTGTTTAGTTCCCTGTGCAGAAAGTAGAGAGGAAAGAAAAATAGCTTTCAGGAAGATCTCTATCTCTTTTGCATAAGATGAGCCAAGCAGTGGTATTAGTTTAAACTGTAGCAGCTTTATAAGCTAGCTGATTCAAGACATTTGGACTTAACCTCAGATAGTATCAAACTGTAAGAGTTTGAAACTTTGGCATAACAGTGATTAATATGAAAATGAAACTAAATAATGGAGCTCTCCCTTTGTTAATGACACAAGGTAATAATCAGTTTCTACCTGGCAGACACAGAAGAGTAAAGTACTATCATGATTTTTTGTTTTATATTTTATGATTAACTACCTCCCTTCCTCTCTTCTCTCCCTCCCTCTTTCTCTCCCTCTTTTTTCTCCTTCCTTCCTTCCTTCCTCCCTCCCTCCCTCCCTCCCCCCCCTCCTTCTCTCCCTCCCTCTCTCTCTCCTGAAGATTTCCTAAGAATGACTCTCCTCCCAGGACTGGTAAAAAAAAAAAGTCAAGATACAGATTTGAGATACACTGTTATCATGGGGTTTTGCAAAGCATTATTCAGTCCTCTCACACACAATAATTGCTCTGCTTATCGTCCTACCTAAGAAAATATTCTGCTCGTTCAAGCCAAATTCCATCTGGTCTGAATAGCATCTCAGTTCGCATTGCTTTCTGTCTAATGAGAAAGAACCTCAAGATACAGATGAGTTTTCCCATATTTTTGCAAGCTAATTAAAGGCTAAAACATTTCTACCATTCAATGAAAGGAAGAACTCAAGAGGTTAACTCACCACTCTTTTTGTATTCCTTACATTTTTAAATTACTCTAAAACTACTTAAAATGCTTGAAAACTTCATATTTATAAGATACTTTAAAACCTTTCTAGTTGCTAATAATCCAACCACCATTTAGTGATAATCGCATTTTCTCTAAAACCCATTTTAGACCTGGGGAGTCAGCAAGTACATCATTTAAACCATCTAATGGTATACTGTTTGCGAAGGGTCAAGATCTATTAGACCATTATTTTTCATTCACCACAGAGTTTGAAAGCTGTGAATTTGAAATAGTCTTCTCAGCAAAGAAGAATGAAAAAAAAATGACTTTGTTTAAAAAAAAGGGCTTTGCTGTTGGGTGGAATTTAAAACATGGTTTGAATTTGATTGATGACCTCAAGAAATAGAGAAAAATCTAATGCTAATGGCTTCTGATCAGTAAGTAATTCACACTTCTGACATCTTCTTAGCTGATCCCTGGTGGAGTGGACATCTTTGAACAAAGATTCCTAAGGGCTCATTAGAGTCTTATCTTTCAGAAAGGGAAATCATTTCCTAGATATGAGAGAAGGCACAGAAGGAGCACTGGGGAATATGTGGTTGGTGAGTGAGTTGCTCAATTGATCAAAGATTTTAAAAGGAATTGATGACTATATGGAGAAATGCATTGCAAATGTAGATAAATCTGAGATATTAGATATAATGGAAGGCAACAGAAGTGACAAAAGAGTATGTATTAGTGTAATAAATGTTTCTATCATATATTCTCAGGTGACAGTATCAGAGAAACTATTAGGAAAAATAGATTTTTGATCGTCATTAAATATAAGCCAATGCATAGACTAGGTAGCAAAGTCAACTTGCAATTTTAAATAAGAAAGTACATTTTATGTTATATCCTTTAAGACTTGTTGACATGAATTTCATATCTGTAACAATGGAAATATAGTAGAGGACCTCCGTAGTTGACCACCTCCATTCACTGACAACCTCCTTAAGTTGACCTAATTTTCAGAGACCAGACACACAGATGTAGGTATCATCACACCAGGCCCCATTCCATAAGTTGACCACCTCCATATGTCAACCACTATGTTACCATCCCTTGGGTGGTCAACTTATAGAGGTCCTACTGTATATCACGTCTTCTAAAGACATAGCTTTGGCAGAAGGACATTAGGAAGAGTAGTGTAATCTGCAGCTGCTGCACCCATGATCACATGAGAACCAATCCATGTAGTTAGTAGAACCTTAGAAGATTTTATTGGCCTGGTGATACTTTCCAAGCATCTAGATTAAGTGATAGACCAAACAAAAGGTGACAGAGTATTTCCAAAACATTTTATTACTATCTACATGACAATAAAATCCTAAATCTCCTAAATATATACCCTCCCACTAAGGGTAAGGGTGAATAAAACCCTATAGTGGGTTTTATTCACCATTCCAAGTCTCAGAAATCCTGAATATATTTAGGATATAGCATGAAAGATCCCTCTCTCTTTCTCTCCTGTAACTTTGTTTATTGAATGTGGGTGAAGAGGAGAACGTGAGGATTAGGGTAATCAAGGCATTGAGCTAATCATGTCTGCTTTTACAAGCATCCTCAAACTTTTTAAACAGGGGGCCAATTCACTGTCCCTCAGAATATTGGAGGGCCAGACTATAGTTTAAAAAAAAAACTATGAACAAATTCCTATGCACACCGCACAAATCTTATTTTGAAGTAAAAAAGCAAAATGGGAACAAATACAATCACAACGCCTCATGTGGCCCGTGGGCCACAGTTTGAGGACCCCTAAAAGAAGCATTCTCATTCATGAAGCAGAAAGAAACGGAACAGCTGAATGATATACAATAATATCTTAGGTTGTTTAAGGAACAAAAGAGGTAATAAAAATGAAGTACTAGGTCTAGGATTTGCTGTAATAGATAACTTATCAAATGGTAGTTTCCTACCTCTACTTTCCCTTTCCAAATACAAGTTCCAAAATTTATATAGAAGGAAAAAGTTTCGATGCTACTGGAAAAGTAAACAACAACAAAAAACATAACATTTTTAACAAAGTTATGGTCTTGCCGAAGACCAAAAAGAAAGGGAAAAAAATAAAAGTTATGTGGGATATTATTTTGTTTAATGAGGAAAATAAAACTGGTTTTAATTTAAAGGCACCAAAACTTGAGGAGGAATGAGAAAGTTAAATAGTTGATAATGATAATTGAGTTAAAAGGGAACTAGACATTGTTGAATTTATGAATTATGTGAGAGAGTGGAAATATGTGGTTCGAATTAGATAAACCAGAGCAATTTACTTAATATCCCGGAGTTTTAGCTTCCTCATCAAAAAAATAAGACTGCCAGCTTGTAAAGTCCCTGTTAAGCTTAAATGAGATACTATTGATTAAAAACTAAGCAGCACATAGTAAATACTAACTCAATTAACTCTATTTCCCTTGGAGTTAGGAAAACACTTTTTCTTTCTTTCTTTCTTTCTTTTTTTTTTTTTAAGACAGAGTCTCACTGTGTTACCCTGGGTAGCCTGCTGTGGTGTCATAGCTCACAGCAACTTCAAACTTCTGGGCTCATATGATCCTCTTGTCTCAGCCTCCTGTGTAGCTGGTACTACAGGCATCCACCACAAAACTTGGCTAGTTTTTCTATTTTTAGTAGTGACAGGGTCTCTTTCTTGCTCAGGCTGGTCTCAAACTCCTGAGCTCCAGCAATCCACCCACCTCAGCCTCCCAGAGTGCTAGGAAAGAAAATACATTTTAAATAGGTTAAAGAAAAGATTAGTACAGTACCAGGGTAAGAGAGAGAGTATGTGGTCTATAAAAGATATTCTAGAAAATGGCATTGGATTACACAATTATAAATGATCTATGAGAATAAAAACAGGTATTCAGAGGAACTCTTCAATTGGGATTAACCTATGAATTATTTAGAATGATAAACACTCCAAGTGAACTAAGACTTTTGGTGGACAAGGGAAAAGAAATAAAGATGTTTACATCTTCACTCTCAACAGAATGACTCATAAAGGAGAGGGATGTACCTAAGGCTGAGGAGAAAGGACACCAGGACATTAGATGCCCGTGAGGATGCGAACCCATAATCGCCTTCAGGAATGTGAATGGACTTCAGACTAGGAATGCAAGAACAGGATAAAGAAAAACTGTATCTTAGGATAAGAGAGGAGAAAATTTAAGAACACCCTATTTTAATTCCTTCTTCCATAGATATTTATCCCTGCCAGGCATCTAGAGATGTGCTGGTAATTAAGTGAAGACCAAAGCAGACACAGTTGCCATGTTCACAGAGCTTTTAATTTAGTGGAGGGATGATAAATGTATAATTGCATAAATAAATCTATATAGCTCTATATCAGAAAACTGCTAGGCCAGAGTATTTCAAAATTCACAATATTTAGATTTCAAAGGTAATATATGGATATACTATGTATTTAAAAAACACAAATAGCATCCCATAATCAAGCACATTAAAATTTCTCCAATAAGTTATATGAATAACTATACAAATTCTATAAAACTATACATATTATTATAGTTTATGTATAAGAAAATAAACTGATATCATTCCTTTCATATGTATTATTCTTAGTAAAGCATCACAAGAATGGAGAAGCATGAATCCTATGTACTCAATTTTGATATGAGGACAATTAATGACAATGACATGGTGGGGGTTGGGGAAGGGGAGAGCAGAGACAGAAAGAAGGGGGGAGGTGGGTGGGGAAAGGAAGAGCAGAGAGAGAGAGAAGGAGCGAGGGAGTGGGGGTCTTGGTGTGTGCCACACCTTTTGGGGGCAAGACAGGATTTTAAGAGGGTCTTTACCTAACAAACACAATCAGTGTAACCTGGTTTCTTGTACCCTCAATGAATCCCCAGCAATAAATAAAAAAAAAAAAGAAAAGAAACTAATACATGACACAGACAAGAGCATATTACTTTTTATTTCTACATATATCCCTGAGTAGAGTTCCCTGAGGTCATAGTTCACAGCAACCTCAAACTCTTGGGTTCGAGCAATCCCCTTGCTTCAGCCTCCCAAGTAGCTGGGGCTACAGATGCTGCCACAGTGTCTAGAAAGGGGGTTTTGCTCTGGTTCAGGCTGGTCTACAACTTCTGAGCTCAAGCAATCCACCCACCTTGGCCTCCCAGAGTGCTAGGATTACAGGCATGAGCTGCTGCATCTAGCCTATTTCTATTTTTTTTAAACATCCAACTTAATTTTACTTAATTGTGCTATGCATTCCATAAATGCTTACAACATCTATTTGCATGAGAGTCTTAAAGAAAAGACTTCGTCAATGTCACCAGTGTCATTGGTATCAGGTTGGAGTGCAACAGAGTTAAAACTGTGTGCACAAGGTGGAATATCTCACTGAGTAAAATTAAATGCCAAAGCATTTCTTTTTCAAGAAGTTCAGGAAAGTGACTTGTGTCCAGAAGCCATAGAATTTTACAGATTCAGATTTTTCTAGCCTAGTTTTCTAGCACTGAGCTTGGGCTGCTAGAAAATATGTTTGTCTGAACAGTAATGCACAGGCCAATATAATAGCATACCTCTTTCAAATATTTCAGATGCTGGCTTCTCAATCACTGACATCTTCGTTTGGTGATTCCCCACAGTATTATATTCCAAGAAATAGATTCCTTATATCCTCTCATGTTGTTGTTTTCTCATGAGTCATATTTATAGGAACACAGCACCAGTGCATCAGTATTACAAATTTGTTCAGGACTCAGTTGTTTTTCAGATATTTTTATGTCAAACCCATCAATGTGAGTTTAACTACATCATGATCTATATAAACTCTGTCCCAACAGATTTGCTAAAACACTCTGACCTTCTTCAGATTTTATGTAGATAACTTTCTAAATATTCTACTTACCTTCAATATTCTGTTCTTCTCTTTGGGTATATTCTGTCTTATTCATGACCAACATACATGTCAGTATTTATATTCCCTTCCTAATGGTCATGCTCATTTGATCAATAATGGTTGAGATATTTAGGTATCACCCTATGC
The DNA here is from genome assembly GCF_027406575.1 of Nycticebus coucang. Classification (NCBI taxonomy): domain Eukaryota; kingdom Metazoa; phylum Chordata; class Mammalia; order Primates; family Lorisidae; genus Nycticebus; species Nycticebus coucang. Next base: position 28,058,257 of record NC_069785.1, on the reverse strand, counting down.
AATTTTTTTTCCTATTTTTCACTGTTTTTAAGTCATTGGAAAAAAAATTCAACAACCTTCCTTTCTCTATTCTTAAGTCTTATAGGGGATCATCCCAATATCCTATTTTTCAGTTAACCTGCTTCACAGATATGCTATATTAAAACATCTTACACTAACCCCACTTTATGTGGTACTGATATTGACAAATTCTTCCTTTTCTTCTTCTCACTATTAACTACAGGCAGCATTTTACTCCTGTCATTTCTCAACAGAATTACAATAAAGTCAGAAAATAGCAAAAAAAAAAAAAAAAAAGCCACAACATATCCATGTCCTGCATGCAGGACGGGGTAGTGTACTGAAATACCATTAAATCAATGTCTTTCATAAATTCAGGTTAACAATTAAAGACGGCACCAACTTTAAGAAAAAAAAAAATATATATATAGATATATGAGTGGTTTGGAATTCTGGGATGCAGTGGGATCTCTTACCAAACTATTAAAATGTGTAGGCTCAAATATATTATATATCATGGGCTAAAATTATTTGCAGCTGCAATATGAGTCACTGTTTAGAATAACTGAAAAATCGAAGATATTTAAAAATGATCATCAGGACCGGCAATGTGCAAACATCCAAATTTCTCAAAGGGAAAAAAGTATTTTGCAAATAAGAAGTTACAGAACAAATGAATTTTGAATGTCTGCTGTTGGCTATATTATCAATCTCTTGAGGAACCTCAAGTCTGTATATGAGGGCAAACAATCAAGTTCATGAACTACCTAGAAAAAGTGCCATATACCTCTTTGCTGAATATCACTATGATCACCTTCAAAGTACTCCCTTTGGGAAGCTAAGCACTGATGCCAGTGCCTAGTGTAACTTTTAAAGTAATTTCAGATCTTTTCTTCTGGGATGGCCATCAGACCTATCATTGTATAAGGTCTGACAGGTTTGAAAATTTGCTATCATGTGCTTACATTGGCAGCACTGTACAAACAACTTGGTAAGGTTTCATAACCTTGGTAGATCAGTGTCTCACAGCTGTGTTTTTGTCAGTGTGTGGTGGGGTCTTGCTGTGTGGCATCTGTTTTTTTCATGTGTTTTTATCTTCTTTTTCCTGAACACTATTTCTATTAATATAATTTTAAGACACACAAAGACAGAATAGGAAAGCCATAGTTGGGCAATAGAAAGGTTACAATGTCTGAAGTTATTAATTAACTTTATGCTTACTATGAGCCAATTCTGTGATACAGCTAATAAACCATTTAAAAAATTCAAATGGCATTAGTAGAGGTATAATATCTAAACCTTAAAAATCAATATCCCTATTACATGCTGCATTGATTAAACCATATCTGGAATATTGTTTCCATCATTGAAAAATATTTATTGTTGGCATCTTGACAAATCAATGTGCACCCAATGAATATTAGCCAGGAAGATAAGGAAAGTCTCAAATTTCGTGCCCTAAATACATGTGCTCTAAAACACTGCTGAAGTAATGCAGCATCTCAGGTCAGAAGAATAAGAACTCACACAGGATGGTTGCCATAAAAACTGAAGCAGGATATCTGAAAAACAGTCATTTACTGTGGTCATGCCATAAGGCAGAACTAGAAAACTGAGCAAAAGTTACAGGGAGGCAGACTGTGGAATAACAACTTTGCAACACGGTAAATCCCTTGCCACTACGTGTACTCAAGTAGAGGTGGATTTCTATTTAGGAAGAATAATATATTATGGATTCTGGCATTAGGTACCTATTTGAGTGTTATCTCTAATTTTTCTTCAAAAGCAGAGGTACCATGATTCTTACTACAGAAATTTCCTGTCAGTACAAAAGAAAACAGGCATACTGATAGTATGATAACAGAGGCAGAAAACAAAAGTTATGCATTTATCAAGCAACATTACTGCAAATCATGAAAATACCAGTTGTCCTAGGCCTGTCTGTGGCATTGGCCCATGCTTTCTGCATCTTAATCTCGTGCTTCCCTTTGAAAGACCATTTCCTAAAAACTTCTTCTGAGACTTTGGCCCTCTCTTCCCTGTACCTCCTGGTGTCTGAAACTCCCAGAAGCTGCAACTGAGGGCAGCAAGAAGGAGGAGCCATTTAATTCCCTCAATTAATCTTCTTATCGTTCTAACTTCTGGAGTCCCATTTGATAGTGTTTTTCTATATTAACTTTCAATTCTTTGATGAAATACTATATGTCATTTAAATCACTAAGAGAATTATGTAGTTGATATGCATCTGTGCATCTACCTAATCAAGCATATACCAATTGAAATTATTTCCAAAAGCACAAAAAGATAGAATTTTTTTTATTTCTCTCCCCTTATTTATGAAGGTTGAAATTAACTTAGTAGAAATGGAAGTTAGACGTAGACTATGAATTAGATAAAGCAGTCTAGAATGAAAGTCACAAGAAACACCCATGCACATAATGGACACGGTGATTTGTAATAATTTTTAAATATTAGTTGCTAAGAAAGCATCACAATCAATATTTGATTGTATCTGTCTTTTTTTCATAGTTTGCCTTCTGGTAAACAAGAATTGTGTTTTTTTCTTTACTCAAAAAACAAAAAAGCAAAAACTGCAATGCCAATTCGTTGGTAGATTTAACATTAGATAATAATTTAAGAGTTTCCGTAGGTGAGAAAGGCTGAAGTCGTTATCATAAATGGCCTTTTTCTTTTACCATCTCAATCATATCTTGGTATGTAACTCTACCAAAGAGATGATAAAGACGCAAATCCCATAGAAATGCAGATGGAAGCAGGTGTACGGTTTCTTGACCATTGAGGCCCCAAAAGTGTTATGTTGGTTAGAAATACTGGTGAGATGAGACATATGAAGGAAACAGTGGATTTAGGTACAATTTTCACCATTCACATCCTGAAAGATCTGCTTCTCTTATTTAAGCCAACAACAAAGAAAAATTCCATTGTCCTACTACAAGCATCCAAAGTAACAGCTGCTTCCTAGATGAACAATAATTATGCTCCAAGAATTAAATAATGACAATACCATGAAATGGCAAATAAGATAACAGACCAAGTAATTGGAGATAGCTATAATTTGGCCAATATGAAATATAAGTGTTAATATTTTTTTCTATGATTATGCATCAATAGTTCACTCTCAGAAAATCATAATGAGTTGTGCTGGAATGCTGACTTACCAAACTAATTCTACACAATGGTATAGATTGCATGCTTTTGATACATTTGATAAAACAGTACAGCTAATTCATCTTGCAGTTTCACTAAGCCGAAATATTTCTAGAACAAACACAGCAAAGAGAAATAAGTATGTCTGCTTGACAAAGGACCTGGAACAAATTTGAAGATTGAGATGCATCAAAGTGAAACTTATCATTTCGGCGACAGGTATGACTGTGCATGCACTAGTTAAACCTCTAAAATTACTGGGGATTTGTTATGCCCTGGCGGGTTTTGTTAGTTTAGAATAGAGTCATCCAGGGCACCTGTAGCAAAAATTTAAGAGATTTTTTTCCTAATATCAGTGATAGATAATTATGAATAATTATAATCAAACCATATTCTTTTTATTACTATGAATAATAAGAAAGCAAAAAAAAAAAAAAGAAAAGAGAAAAGAATATCTACAGTATTGTGCTCACAAATTAGTAAGACAGAAGCCTGCAGGCTTATTCTCTACACAGCTCCATAACAAGATGAGATTCCAGGCCTGAATTATGTATGTAAGTTCTTTACATAATATTACAGAATGTCTGGAACGTTAGTCTCCTCTACTGGACTTTCCCACTTTACCCATGGTCTGTCTTTTGTCTTCTTCAAGTCCTGAATGTTTCCAATGTGTGGAAAACCTGCTCCTAATGTATTTCAAAGGCAGAAATACATATCTGTTCACTGAAGCATACTACAGTGTCCTCAGAGCCCTTTATTGCCTTTTAGTTTCCTCCAGAAACTATTATCAAATATTCCTTCTATCTTTGACTCTTCAGCTTCAATTTCACTTCTGCTAATTTCATCCCAAGACATAAACAGACCATGATCTAGTGGTTTGAGCACAAGGTGTGTCAGAAGCTCATTTGATGTCTCTGTTCCTCGAGTGGGGACTGATTCACTGCCTGGCCTTGGGCTACTTACTTAGCCTCCATTGCCCCACATGAACTTGAGTCTTAATATCCTACCTCACCAGGGGTTATGTGAATTCATTAATAAACTATCATTATCAGTCTTCATTACGCACCTGTGTGCAACCCAAAACAATCCCTCTTGTTCTAATTGAGCAGTATAGTGTATGTTTGTTTGTTTTTTTTCCTGTGGTTTTATTTTTTATGTGTGGGAAGGGACCATTGTGTGCTCTCTCCACTCCTGCTCAAGACGGCTATTAGAAACTGACCACTTTATCTGGGTAATTTGGCTTAGTGGAATTTTTAAGTCATCTGGCAACCTAGATGTTGACGCTGAGAAATTAAAATGATGATTATTAGGCTGGGTTCCCATCCGTTGCAAAGTGACAGGCTCATTTTTCTCTCTTCAAAACTGCCAGCTAGCTGGCCCCTTTGCTTCTCAAAGCAGCAAAGTTTTAAAGAAGCGAGGAACATTACCCAAGCCACTGTGCAATAACTCTAATAAACTGCACCTGTGGATGGCTCTCTGGTTTATTTATATACTGTATCACAGGTCATTAACAGAAAATAACCCACTGAGATACAACATTCTTGTTTACAGTGAGGTTCTGGTGGTGACAGCAGGAATATAAAACACAAAATCAACAGGGAACACTGAACTAATAAAAAGACAAGGGTCTATAAAGCATAGAAAAAAACAAAGCCAACTGTGCAGGCAAAAATAAAATAAAATAAACTTCCATCATAAAACAATCAAAAGCTATGGTATATTTATAGAGACTGGGGAACCCAAAGACCCACTGAGCTGGAATATTTATGGGTGTCAGATCGAAAGTCAAGAAATCTGTGTGCTGTCAGGAGTGAAAGCTTGATCAGAAGGATATACCCTTAGAAAAACAGATTTCTTTCCTTTTTCCTTCAGTTGTCTTTAGCAACCTTTCCAGCCAATAAGTTTTAAGATATCTCGACTCTTTGGCTCTGAAGTTAATCCTTCCAAACGCTAATGTATATTGAGTTTGGAAAATGCTTAATAAGAAATGCTCATGCTAAAAAAGAAAAACTGTGACCCCTCTATCACTATTGTATCACTTCTCTGCCTTCTATGTTAAAAACAATGGCATCTTTCATTACAAGCAGCTGATCGTTAGTAAGTAGTATAAATTTAAGTCTCAATGATTTGAGACCATTTTCCTTAATAAAACTTCCCTACTTCTGAATTACAGTGTTCAAAATACTGTATTTTAATAACAACACATATATATTAACTTTACAAACCTCTACCACTCATCTTATAAATGCTAAAAAATTTAAGATGAATAGTGCAAAATTCACAACGTATGTTATTACAGTAAATATTTAGATAATACAGGAAGGAAGAAGTAGGAAGGAAGAGAGGAAGGGAGAAAGGATGAGGGAGGGAGGGAGGGAAGAAGAGAGAGAAGGAGGGAAGAGAAGAGGAAGCAGGCAGCTAAGTGACTCTGACGAGCAAGCATCTTACTTCTCAATACTTCCTCAAACCCGCCTTAACCATGCTCTTTCAGTTTGGTTACAGTGGCAGTGATACAAGCACTGTTTGCTTATAATCACATTATCTAGTGAATTGCTGCATGACAATTTTTTCTTTATTAATATATAATGATTTACAAATTTGAGGGGGTGCGTGTGAGTGTTTGTTATGAGCATAGAATGTATAATGATCAAGCCAGGGTATTTGAGGTATCCATCACTTTGAATATTTATTATTTTTAGGTGCTCGTATGAAGTCCTCTAGGGACTTTGAAATATACATAATATTGTTGATTGTCATAGACACCCTAGTCTGCCATGAAACATTAGAACTTCTATCTAACTGCTTGTTTGTACTCATAACTAACCTCTCTTCATCCTCCCTCACCACCCTCCCACACACAAACACATAATTTTTCCAGGTAATGATATCTATCATCCTATTCTCTAGGCCCATGAGATCAATTATTTTAACTCTCACATGTTAGTGAGAAGAGGCAAAATTTGTCTTCCTGTGTCTGGCTTATTTCAGTTAACATAATGACCCTCCAGTTCCATTCATGTTGCTGCAAATGACATGATTTTACTTTTTTTTATAGCCAAATAATGAATAAGTTAATAACATATCTTAGCTCATGTGAATAGTGCTATGAAAAACATGGAAGTGTAGGTATCCCCTTGATACACTGATTTCTTTTCCTCTGTGTAGATACCAGGCAGGGAGATCACTGAGTCGTATGTAGTTCTATTTTTAACTTTTTGAGAAATTTCCATGCTGCCTTCCATAGTGGTTGTACTAAATTTACATTACCACCAATAGAGCATAACCGATATCTTTTCTCTGCATCCTTGCCAAAGAAGAGGTATCTTTTTTAACCATAGTCATTCTAAGTGGGATGAGTCATACTAACTCACTGTGGCTTTGATTTGTATTTCTGTGATGATTATGACTTGGGAACCTTTTCATAACCTGTTGATAATTTATATGTCTTCTTCTGACACGTATCTCTTAATGTCTATGTCCACTTTCAAAAACAGGATTGTTTAGGTTTCTTTTTGCTATTGAGTTGTTTGAGTTCCTTATATATGCTGTTTGTTAGTCCCCTGTTGGATGGATAATTTGCAAATATTTTCTTGCATTTTCTAGGCTGTCTTTTCACTCTGTTGATTGATTCTTTTGCTGTGCAGAAGACTTTTTAGTTTAGTATAGTTCTATGTGTCGATTTTTCTTTTAGTTTCCTGTGTTTTTGAGGTCTGCCATAAAGTCTTTGCCTAGACCAATGTCCTGTAGAGTTTTCCCTATTTTCTTCTACTAGTTTTATAGTGTCTGGTCTTACATATAAGTCTTTAAAACTTCTTGAATTCACTTCTATATATGGTAAAATATAGGGGTCAGTCTAGTTGCATTCTTGTGCATATGGTTATCCAGCTTTCCCAGCAGCATTTATTATTCTTTCCCCAGGGTATATTCTTGGCACCTTTATAAAAGATCATTTGAATGTAAATATGTGGGTTTATTTCTGGGTTATCTATTCTGTTCCATTGACCTATGTGTCTATTTTCTTACCAATTCCATGCATTTTTTTTTGAATAGAATTTAGAGTTTATTTTTTTATTAAATCATAACTGTATACATTGATATGATCATGGGGCATCATACACTCGCTATGATAGACCATTTGACATTGTGACCATGGACCACATTTTGACCAAAGACCATTTGACACATTTTCATCACAATGGTTAACATAGCCTTCCTGGCATTATCTCAGTTACTGTGCCAAAACATTTACATTCTGCATTTACCAAGATTCGCAAATACCCCTGTAAGATGCACCACAGGTATGATCCCACAAATCTCCCTCCCTCTACCCACTCCCCCCTCCCCTCCCTTTCCCACTTCCCCCTATTGTTAGGTTGTAACTGGGTTATAGATTTCATGTGAGAGCCCCAAATTAGTTTCATAGTAGGGCTGAGTACATTGGGTACTTTTTCTTCCATTCTTGAGATACTTTACTAAGAAGAATATGTTCCAGCTCCATCCATGTAAACATGAAAGAGGTAAAGTGTCCATCTTTCTTTAAGGCTGCATAATATTCCATGGTGTACATATACCACAATTTATTAATCCATTCATGGATCGATGGGCACTTGGGCTTTTTCCATGACTTAGCAATTATGAATTGGACTGCAATAAACATTCTGGTACAAATATCTTTGTTATGTTGTGATTTTTGGTCTTCTGGGTATATGCCCAGCAGAGGAATTACAGGATTGAATGGCAGATCTATTTTTAGATCTCTGAGTGTTCTCCATATATCTTTCCAAAAGGAATGTATTAATTTGCATTCCCACCAGCAGTGCAGAAGTGTTCCCTTTTCTCCACATCCTCGCCAACATCTCTGGTCTTGAGATTTTGTGATATAGGCTAGTCTCACTGGAGTTAGATGATATCTCAAAGTAGTTTTGATTTGCATTTCTCTGATGATTAAAGATGATGAGCAATTTTTCATATGTCTGAAGGCCGTGCGCCTGTCTTCTTCAGCGAAATTTCTCTTCAAATCCCTTGCCCAGCCTGTGATGGGATCCCTTGTTTTTTTCTTGCTGATGTGTGTGAGTTCTCTGTGGATTCTGGTTATTAAACCTTTGTCAGAGACATAACCTGCAAATATCTTCTCCCATTCTGAGGGCAGTCTGCTTGCTTTACTTACTGTGTTCTTGGCTGTGCAGAAGCTTTTTAGTTTGATCAAGTCCCAGTAGTGTATTTTTGAAGCTGCTTCAATTGCCCAGGGGGTCCTCCTCATAAAATACTCGGCCAGACCAATTTCTTCAAGGGTTTTCCCTGTACTCTCCTCTAGTATTTTTAGTTTTATGTCTTAAGTTTAAATCTTTAATCCAATGAGAGTCTACCTTAGTTAATGGTGAAAGGTGTGGGTCCAATTTCAGTCTTCTACAGGTTGCCAGCCAGTTCACCCAACACCATTTGTTAAATAGGGAATCTTTTCCCCAGTGAATGTTTTTAATTGGCTTGTCAGAGATCAAATAGCGGTAAGTAGCTGGATTCATCTCTTGGTTCTCTATTCTGTTCCAGATATCTACTTCTCTGTTTTTGTGCCAATACCATGCTGTTTTGATCACTATCGATTTGTAGTAAAGTCTGAGGTCTGGTAGTGTGATTCCTCCTGTTTTGTTTTTATTTCTGAGTAATGTCTTGGCTATTTGAGATTTTTTCTGAATCCATATAAAATGAAGTATTGTTTTTTCAAGATCTTTAAAATATGACAGTGAAGCTTTAATAGGGAGTGCGTTGAAATTATATATTGCTTTGGGTAGTATGGAAATTTTAATAATGTTGATTCTTCCCAGCCATGAGCATGGTATGTTTTTCCCCTTATTAACATTTTCAGCTATTTCTTTTCTTAGAGTTTCATAGTTCTCTTTATAGAGATCTTTCACGTCTTTTGTTAGGTAAATTCCCAAATATTTCATCTTCTTTGGCACTACTGTGAATGGGATAGAGTCCTTAACTGCTTTTTCAACATGACTGTTGTTGGCGTATATAAAGGCTACCGATTTATGGATGTTGATTTTGTAACCTGAGACGCTGCTGTATTCCTTGATCACTTCTAGGAGTTTTGTAGTAGAGTCCCTAGTGTTTTCCAGATACACAATCATATCATCTGCGAAGAGTGAAAGTTTGATCTCTTCTGACCCTATATGGATACCCTTGATCGCCTTTTCTTCCCTAATTGCAGTGGCTAAAACTTTCATTACAATGTTGAAAAGCAATGGAGACAATGGGCAGCCTTGTCTGGTTCCTGATCTGAGTGGAAATGATTCCAATTTAACTCCATTCAATATGATATTGGCTGTGGGTTTGCTGTAGATGGCCTCTATCAGTTTAAGAAAAGTCCCTTCAGGACCAATTTTCTTGAGTGTTCTGATCATGAAGGGATGCTGGATATTATCAAAAGCTTTTTCTGCATCGATTGAGAGAATCATATGGTCTTTGTTTTTTAATTTGTTTATGTGCTGAATTACATTTATAGATTTACGTATATTGAACCAGCCTTGACACCCTGGGATAAAACCAACTTGGTCATGATGTGTAATTTGTTTGATGTGTTGCTGGATTCTGTTTGTTAGGATGTTGTTGAATATTTTTGCATCTATATTCATTAGTGATATTGGTCTATAATTTTCTTTTCTTGTTGGATCTTTTCCTGGTTTGGGGATCAGGGTGATGTTTGCTTCATAGAATGTGTTGGGTAGTCTTCCTTCTTTTCCTTCCTTTGGAACAGGTTGAGTAATACAGGTACTAATTCCTCTTTAAAGGTTTTGTAGAATTCTGGCGTGAAACCATCTGGTCCCGGGCTTTTCTTATTAGGGAGGTTTTGTATAGTTGATGCTATTTCTGAACTTGATATGGGTCTGTTCAACATTTCCACTTGATTCTGGTTAAGTCTTGGAAGGTGGCGTGCTTCCAAGTATCGATCAATTTCCTTCAGATTTTCATATTTCTGAGAATAAAGTTTCTTGTAATATTCATTAAGGATTTTTTGGATTGCTGAGGAGTCTGTTGTTATTTCGTCTTTGTTGTTTCTGATTGATGAGATTAGAGATTTTACTCTTTTTTTTCTGATTAGGTTGGCCAGAGGTTTATCTATTTTATTGACCTTTTCAAAAAACCAGCTTTTTGATTTATTGATCTGTTGTATTATTCTTTTGTTTTCAATTTCATTTAATTCTGCTCTAATTTTGGTTATTTCTTTTCTTCTACTGGGTTTGGGGTGGGAATGTTCTTCCTTTTCCAGTTGCTTGAGATGTCCCATTAAGTTGTTAACTTCCTCTCTTTCCATTCTCTTGAGGAAGGCTTGCAGTGCTATAAATTTCCCTCTTAGAACTGCCTTTGCGGTGTCCCAGAGGTTCTGATAGTTTGTGTCTGCATTGTCGTTTTGTTCCAAAAAATTGGCCATTTCTTTCTTAATCTCATCTCTGACCCAGCTATCATTCAGCATAAGGTTATTTAACTTCCATGTTTTTGTATGAGTATGCAGAATCCTGTTGTTACTCAGCTCAAGTTTTATTCCATGATGGTCCGAGAAGATGCAAGGAATAATTTCTATTCCTTTAAATTTACTGAGGTTAGACTTGTGACCTAAAATGTGGTCAATTTTGGAGTAAGTTCCGTGGGCTGGTGAGAAGTATGTATATTCAGTTTTGTTGGGATGAAATGTTCTGTAGATGTCACTAAATCTAAATATTGGATGGTTAGGTTTAAATCTAAGATTTCTTTGCTCAGCTTCTTGCTGGAGGATTGATCCACCACTGCCAAAGGAGTGTTGAAATCTCCAACGATTATGGAGCTGGAGGAAATCAAGTTACTCATGTCTGTTAGAGTTTCTCTTATAAATTGAGGTGCATTAGGGTTGGGTGCATAGATATTAATAATTGAGATCTCATCATGTTGAGTATTACCCTTAACAAATATGAAGTGACCATTCTTGTCCTTCCTTACTTTTGATGGTTTAAAGCCTACTGTATCTGCAAATACAATTGCAACACCTGCTTTTTTCTGATTAACATTTGCCTGAAATATGGATGACCATCCTTTCACCCTGAGTCTATATTGGTCTTTTAAGATGTGACTCTTGTATGCAACACATATCTGGCTTGAGTTTTTGTATCCAGTCAGCTAACCTATGCCTCTTTAGAGGACAGTTTAAGCCATTCACATTGATGGAGAGTATTGGTAAGTCTGGTGGAATTTTGGGTATCAAGTTTTTCAAAGGTCCAGTGGACATTTTTAATCCTTTCACCAGTGCGGAAATTGGAGTTTGATCCGAAGTTTCTGAGTGAGTTTACTTTTGTGGTATAGGATTGGGTTGGTCATTGTGGAGGATAGGTCTGAGAATATCCTGAAGAGCTGGTTTACTTATGGCAAATTTTTTCAACATATGTATGTCATTGAAGTATTTAATTTTTCCATCATAAATGAAACTCAGTTTAGCTGGATACAAGATCCTGGGTTGAAAGTTATTTTGCTTCATGAGATTAAAAGTTGATGACCACCCTCTTCTGGCTTGAAAAGTTTCAGCAGAGAGATCTGCAGTTATTCTAATATTCTTTCCTTTGTACGTAATGGTTTTCTTTCGCCTGGCTGCTTTGAGAATCTTCTCTTGCATATTAAGTTTAGTGAAGCTAATTATGATATACCTGGGGATGACTTATTGGGTTGAATCGTGCTGGGGTTCTGAAGCTGTCTGCTATCTGAATTTCAAATTCTGTAGGCATGTCTGGAAAATTTTCTTTCATAATTTCATGCAGAAGGGCCTCTGTGCCCATCGAGGCCACTTCATCATTTTCCGAAATCCCAATTATTCGTATATTGCTTTTCTTCAAATTATCCGAGAGTTCTCTGAGTGAATGATCCGTTTTTGCTCTCCATTTCTCTTCCTCTTTGAGAGAGTGGGAGCATTCGAAGACTTTATCTTCAATGTCAGAAGTCCTTTTTTTCTGCTTGCTCCATTCTGTTGCTGAGGGATTCTACTGTATTTTTCATATCTTTGAGGGCTGCAAATTCTTGCTTCAGTGTGTCTAAGTCTTTGGTGGTTTTGTCTTTAAATTCATTAAATTCTTGAGACAACTTTTGAACTTCTCCTCGAAATCCTAATTCCATTTTATTAATCTTGTCTGCAATCCAAATTCTGAATTTGATTTCTGACATCTCAGCCAGTTGTTTATGAATGGGATCTTCAATCACATCTGCCGTATCTTTTCTTAGGGGGGTTGATCTATTCTGGTTATTCATGTTACCAGAGGTTTTCCGCTGATTCCGCCCCATGGTTATTTTACTCCCTTTGATTTTTCCCCTTGGACTTTATCGAGGGCCTGTACAGTGTTGTGGCCTGAGAAACTGGGGCCCTGTCTTGTGTGGTGGGGCGAAGTGGTTCTGTCCTCTTTTCAGTTGGTTTCTGTTCAATTTTATTGTAACATTTACTCTGACTTGAAGTCTCAGCTGTGTGAAAAAACCAGCAATTAAGTCACCCCACCCGCCCACCTCTGGCAGCAGTTGGAAAAGGAAAATCAAACCTTCCTACAACCGCATACCCAGGGCACCGCCTGAAAAGTCCTCAGTCTATTAGTTTAGTTCAAAAGGTCCAAATTGATTGTCTCAATCGGCACCTGTCTCGGGTGGGAGAGTTCAAGAGGTCTCTGGGAACTGGATCACAGGGGTCTGGTGACTCCTTTGATATGGCTTACTCCAGTGCTGCGTGGAGTCAGGAGGAGCCACCTAGCAAATAGATCAGTCTGGGAAGGTTGATGTCTCCTTCCCCACTTTGCCCCTCCGTCGGACCCAGTCACTGGTATCTCTGCAGATGGCTAACCCAGTTGCCTGTAGTGAACAGATACTCCAGGGGTTTGCACCTGCCTGAATTGCAAGAAAGTCTGCCAGGCCCCTGCAGTCTGCCACTATCTAGCAGGAGGAGATGGGGCCTGACACCTTTGAGTGCTTGATGCAGGTGGTGGGATGGAGGTGTTCACTCAGGCTTAGCCCCGTCCCTGATTGATGTTGCTAATAGAACAGAACAGAACAGACAACTTTGCGGGGTTCTGTCTCTGTTTCTGCTAAAATCGCCTACAGAAGACTGGCTGTTCTGAGTTCAAACAACTTTGCTGCTGGAGGTTTGTGTCTGATTACCTGAGTTGGTCCTGCCCTGGAAGCTTCCCGGGTTGTGAGCAGTGTCAGGCAAATCCTTTGCTCACTGGTGGCCTCCTCTGGTTGCCCAGGGAGACAGGGGGTGTGGCTTCAGAATATCCAGAAGTGTGCCGTTTTGCTTTTGTTTGCGTCCTTGTGATCACAGCTTGCCTCAGCAGTGTTGATGTGCATTCTTCAACCTTCTCTCTTGGAGCGGCTCAAATCCACCAGGATACTTACTAAATTCCTGTCCCTTAACTCTCCTTCTGGGCAGGAGCCTCTGTTGAAAGCTGGCTTCAGTCCACCATCTTGTCTCTCCAGATTTTTTTTTTTTTTTTTTTTACCATAGCCTTGTAATGTGTTTTGAAATCAGGTAGTGTGATACCTCTAGCTTTGTTCTTTTTGCTCAGAATTGCTATTGCTATTCAGGCTGGGTTTGTTGTTGTTGTTGTTGTTGTTGTTTGGTTTTATATGAATTTTTAGGATTGCTTTTTGTGTTTCTGTGAAAAATAGGATTGATATTTTGATAAGGACTGCATTGAATTTATAGATTGTGTTTGGCCACACACACATAGTCATTTTAATGTTGCTATTTTCTCCAGCCCATAAGTATGTCTTTCCATTTGGTTGTGTCCTCTTCAATTTCTTTTGTGAGTGTTTTATAGTTTCCTTATATAGGTCTTTCACCTACTTGGTTAAATATATTTCTAGTTTTTTTTTTTTTTGTATTGTTCTTCATTTTTTTTGTGTTTTATTTTTAGCTATTGTAAATAAAATTTTCTTCTTGATTTCTTTTTCAGCTATTTTATGATTGGTATGTAGAAACACTAGTGATTTTTGAATATTGATTTTATAACCTTAAACTTCACTGAGTTTATTGATTTTAAGAGTTTTTTTTTTCTTTTAGATCTTTATTTTTTTATTATTATTAAATCATAGCTGTGTACATTAATGCAAGCATGGGGCACCATACACTGGTTTTATAGACCGTTTGACACATTTGCATCACACTGGTTAACATAGCCTTCCTGGCATTTTCTTAGTTATTGTGTTCAGACATTTATATTCTACATTATTTTAAGAGTTTTTTGATGGAGTCTTTTGATTTTTCTAGGAATACAATCATGTCATCTGCTTTCACGTCCTCTTTTCCAATTTGAATGAATTTTATTTTCTTTTTCTTACCTGATTGCTATGGCCAGGATTCCCATACTATGTTGAACAGGAATAGTGAGAGTGGGCATACTGTCTTGTTCCAGTTCTTAGAGGAAAGGCTTTTGACTTTTCTAACTCAGTATGATGTTAGCTATCAGTGTGACATATAAGGCTTTTATTATTTTAGATATGATCCTTCTATTATTAGTTTATTGAAGGTTTTTATCATGAGAAATGCTAAAATTTTGTCAAATACTTTTTCAGCATCTATTAAGAAGATTCTATAGTTTTTGTCCTAAATGCTGTTGATGTGATGCATCATATTTGTTGATTTGTCTATGTTGTTCTACCCTTGCAAACTTGAAATAAAACCTGTTTGATCATGGTATCTTATTATTTTGTGTTTGTGTGTGTGTGTATGTGTGTGTACTATTCAGTTAGTTTTTATAGTTTTTTTTTGTTTGTTTGTTTATTGTTGGGGATTCATTGAGGGTACAATAAGCCAGGTTACACTGATTGCAATTGTTAGGCAAAGTCCCTCTTGCAATCATGTCTTGCCCCCATAAAGTGTGACACACACCAAGGCCCCATCCCCCTCCCTTCATCCCTCTTTCTGCTTTTCTTCCCCCCCATAACCTTAATTGTCATTAATTGTCCTCATATCAGAATTCAGTACATAGGATTCATGCCTCTCCATTCTTGTGATGCTTTAGTAAGAATAATGTCTTCCACTTCCATCCAGGTTAATACGAAGGATGTAAAGTCTCCATTTTTTTTAATAGCTGAATAGTATTTCATGGTATACATATACCACAGCTTGTTAATCCATTCCTGGGTTGGTGGGCATTTAGGCTGTTTCCACATTTTGGCGATTGTAAATTGAGCTGAAATAAAGTAGTCTAGTACAAGTTTCCTTATGATAAAAGGATTTTTTTCCTTCTGGGTAGATGCCCAGTAATGGGATTGCAGGATCAAATGGGAGGTCTAGCTTGAGTGCTTTGAGGTTTCTCCATACTTCCTTCCAGAAAGGTTGTACTAGTTTGCAGTCCCACCAGCAGTGTAAAAGTGTTCCCTTTTCTCCACATCCATGCCAGCATCTGCAGTTTTCAGATTTTGTGATGTAGGCCATTCTCACTGGGGTTAGATGATATCTCAGGGTTGTTTTGATTTGCATTTCTCTAATATAGAGAGATGATGAACATTTTTTCATATGTTTGTTAGCATTCGTCTGTCATCTTTAGAGAAGGTTCTATTCATGTCTCTTGCCCATTGATATATGGGATTGTTGGCTTTTTTCATGTGGATTAATTTGAGTTCTCTATAGATCCTAGTTATCAAGCTTTTGTCTGATTGAAAATATGCAAATATCCTTTCCCATTGTGTAGGTTGTCTCTTTGCTTTGGTTGTTGTCTCCTTAGCTGTACAGAAGCTTTTCAGTTTAATGAAGTCCCATTTGTTTATTTTTGTTGTTGTTGCAATTGCCATGGCAGTCTTCTCCATGAAGTCTTTCCCCAGGCCAATATCTTCCAGTGTTTTTGCTATGCTTTCTTTGAGGATTTTTATTGTTTCATGCCTTCAATTTAAGTCCTTTATCCATCTTGAATCAATTTTTGTGAGTGGGGAAAGGTGTGGGTCCAGTTTCAGTCTTTTACATGTAGACATCCAGTTCTCCCAACACCATTTATTGAATAGGGAGTCTTTCCCCCAAGGTATGTTCTTGTTTGGTTTATCGAAGATTAGGTGGTTGTAAGATGTTAGTTTCATTTCTTGGTTTTCAATTAGATTCCAAGTGTCTATGTCTCTGTTTTTGTGCTAGTACCATGCTGTCTTGACCACTATGGCTTTGTAGTACAGACTAAAATCTGGTATGCTGATACCCCCAGCTTTATTTTTATTACTAAGTACTGCTTTAGCTATACAAGGGTTTTTCTGCTTCCATACAAAATGCAGAATCATTTTTTCCAAATCTTGAAAGTACGATGTTGGTATTTTGATAGGAATGGCATTGAATAGATAGATTGCTTTGGGAAGTATAGACATTTTAACAATGTTGATTCTTCCCATCCATGAGCATGGTACATTCTTCCATTTGTTAATGTCCTGTGCTATTTCCTTTCTGAGGATTTCATAATTTTCTTTATAGAGGTCCTTCACCTCCTTTGTTAGGTATATTCCTAGGTATTTCATTTTCTTTGAAACTACGGTGAAGGGAGTTGTGTCCTTAATTTGCTTGTCATCTTGACTGTTATTGGCGTATACAAAGGCTACTGACTTGTGGACATTGATTTTATATCCTGAAACATTACTGTATTTTTTGATGACTTCTAGGAGTCTTGTGGTTGAGTCTTTGGGGTTCTCTAAGTATAAGATCATGTCATCAGCAAAGAGGGAGTGTTTGACCTCCTCTGCTCCCATTTGGATTCTCTTTATTTCCTTATCTTGCCTAATTGTATTGGCTAGAACTTCCAGCACTATGTTTAATAGTAAAGGTGACAGAGGACAACCTTGTCTGGTTCCAGTTCTAAGAGGAAAAGCTTTCAGTTTTACTCCATTCAGTAAAATATTAGCTGTGGGTTTGTCATAGATAGCTTCAATCAGTTTTAGAAATGTGCCACCTATGCCTATACTCTTCAGTGTTCTAATTAGAAAAGGATGCTGGATTTTATCAAATGCTTTTTCTGCATCTATTGAGAGGATCATATGATCTTTATTTTTGCCTCTGTTAATATGGTGGATAACATTTATGGACTTGCATATGTTAAACCAGCCTTGCATCCCTGGGATGAAGCCTACTTGATCATGATGAATGACTTTTTTGATGATAAGCTGTAATCTATTGGCTAGGATTTTGTTTAGAATTTTTGCATCTATATTCATGAGTGAGATTGGTCTGAAATTCTCCTTTTTGTTTGGATCTTTTCCTGGTTTTGGTATCAGGGTGATGTTTGCTTCATAGAATGTGTTGGGGAAGATTCCTTCTTCCTCAATTTTTTGGAATAATTTCTGAAATACAGGAATAAGCTCTTCCTTGAAGGTTTGATAGAATTCTGGAGTGAAGCCATCTGGACCAGGGCATTTTTTGGTTGGAAGATTTTTTATTGTTTCTTTAATCTCAGTGCTTGAAATTGGTCTGTTTAGGAGCTCTATTTCTTCCTGGCTAAGTCTAGGTAGAGGGTGTGATTCCAAATATTGATCCATTTCCTTCACATTGTCAAATTTCTGGGCATAGAGTTTCTGGTAGTGTTCAGAGATGATCTCTTGTATCTCTGTGGGATCAATTGTTATTTCCCCTTTATCATTTCTGATTGAGGTTACTAGAGATTTACTTTTCTACTCCTCATTAGTCTGGCCAATGGTTTATCTATTTTATTTATTTTTTCAAAAAACCAACTCCTTGATTAATTAATTTTCTGAATGATTCTTTTGTTTTCAATTTCATTGATCTCTGATTTGATTTTGGATATTTCTTTTCTGCTACTGAGTTTAGGCTTAGATTGTTCTTCTTTTTCCAATTCCATAGATGGCTTGTGAGATTGTTGATGTGCTCTCTTTCTGTTTTTCGAATGTAGGCATCTAAAGCGAAGGATTTTTCTCTCAAAACTGCTTTTGCAGTATCCCACAGGTTTTGGTAGCTTGTGTCTTCATTTTTGTTATTCTCAAGGAAGTTAATGATTTCGTGTTTTATTTCTTCCTGCACCCATCTGTTATTCAAGAGAAGATTGTTTGATTTCCATGCCTTTGGGTGGGGTCGAGCGTTTTTGTTAGAGTTGAGTTCCACCTTTAGTGCCTTATGGTCTGAGAAGATACAAGGTAAAATTTCAATTCTTTTGATTCTGTTGATATTTGTTTTGTGTTCCAGGATATGATCAATTTTGGAGAATGTTCCATGGGGTGATGAGAAGAATGTATATTCTTTATCTTTGGGATGGAATGTTCTATATGCGTCTATCAAGCACAGTTGTTCTAGGGTGTCATTTAAATCTCTTATATCTTTGTTTAATTTCTGTTTAGAGGATCTGTCCAGCTCTGTAAAAGGAGTGTTAAAGTCCCCTGTTATGATGGTATTATCAGATATCATATTGCTCAGACTGAGTAAGGTCTGTTTCAAGAATCTGGGAGCATTTAAATTGGGTGCATAAATATTTAGAATTGAAATGTCTTCTTGTTGTATTTTTCCCTTGACCAATATAAAGTGACCATCTTTGTCTTTTTTGACTTTAGTTGCTTTAAATCCACATGTATCTGAAAATAAGATTGCAACTCCTCTTTTCTTCTGAATTCCATTTGCCTGAAAAATTGTCTTCCAACCCTTGACTCAGAGTTTTAATTTGTCTTTTGAAGCCAGGTGTGTTTCTTGCAGACAGCAAATGGATGTCTTGTGTTTTTTAATCCAGTCAGCCAATCTATGTCTCTTCAGTGGGGAATTCAAGCCATTAACATTTATTGAGATAATTGATAAGTGTGGTATTATTCTATTCATCCTATTTTGTGAGAGTCCATTGCTTAGTTTTATCTTTTGCATCAGTGTGGAGGTTAGGTTCTGTCCTTTAATATCTGAGTTCTTACTTTTCTGCTAATCCATTGTGATGATCAGTGTGTAGAACAGGTTGAAGTATTTCCTGTAGAGCTGGTCTTGTTGTGGCAAATTTCCTCAATGTTTGTATATCCGTAAATGATTTGATTTCTCCGTCAATTTAAGAGCTTAGCTTAGCAGGGTACAGAATTTTGGGTAAAAATTGTTCTGTTTAAGTAGATTAAAGGTAGATGACCATTGTCTTCTTGCTTGGAAAGTTTTATTAGAGAAGTCTGCGGTCATCTCTGATGGATTTGCCCCTGTAGGTCAACTGGCGCTTACTCCTGGCAGCTTGCAGAATCTTTTCTTTTGTCTTGACTTTGGACAGGGTCATCACAATGTGTCTTGGAGAAGCTCAGTTAGAGTTGAGGCGACCTGGGGTCCGATATCCCTTTGAAAGCAGTGTGTCAGAATCTTTGGTGATATTTGGGAAATTTTCTTTTATAATATTCTCTAGTATGGCTTCCATTCCTCTGGGGCATTCTTCTTCCCCTTCCAGCATTCCTATAACTCATATGTTGGAACGCTTCATAAAGTCCCATAATTCTGACAGTGAATGTTCTGCTTTCTCTCTCTTCTTTTCTGCCTCTTTTACTATCTGAGTTATCTCAAGAACTTTGTCTTCTACCTCTGAAATTCTTTCTTCTGCATGGTCTAACCTGTTGCTGATACTTTCCATTGCATCTTTAAGTTCCCTAATTGACTGTTTCAGTTCCTTCAGCTCTGCTATATCCTTTCTATATTCTTCATATCGTTCATCTCTTATTTGATTCTGTTTTTGGATTTCCTTTTGGTTATTTTCCACTTTATTTGCAGTTTCCTTTATCGTTTCCATCATTTCTTTCATTGTTTTCATCATGTGTATTCTAAATTCCCTTTCTGTCATTCCTAACATTTCTTTTTAGGTGGAATCATCTGCAGTAGCTACCTCATGGTCCCTTGGTGGGGTTGTTCTGGACTGATTCTTCATGTTGCCTGGAGTTTTCTTCTGATTCTTCCTCATGAGTGATTTCTTTTATCTGTTTCCTTTCCCTAATTTTCCTTTCTCTTCCTCTTGCTCTTTAAGTTCTCGTGCCTGTGGACTAAGGTTTTGATGAGTCCTTTTGGTACAGGACCAGAAAGATGAGAAGGTTGAAGAGCAAGAAAGGGATGAAAGAAAGGAGGAATGAGCAAAAAGAAAAAAAAGATCGAGAAAGGAGAGGGGGTGGGTAAAAAGAATATTGACAAAAAGAAGAGAGGCACAGAAAGAGGGAGACAGAGCAATAAATGTGTACAGTAGGGTACTTTGACACAACCTTAAGAAAACCAAACCTTCTGGCGGTGCCTAGTTGGGTGGTTCCCTTTAGGTCAGCAGCTCTTTGCTAACCCGGTCAGACACAGTACCCTACCTCCACCAAGTAGAGAGGAAAGACAAAAATGGTATAAATCAAACCAAAACAAGCAAACAGAAAACTTTACGTGATAAAATGTGTTAAAAACCAAATAATAGTGGTAGAAACACTAGCAAAAATGAAGTTCTAGTTATTGAAAAAGGCAGCAATGGGAAATTATAATTACACTAGAAAAATTGAGAAAGAAAAAAATCTGTACGGAAAAGGTTGAAATTATAAAACAAAACAACATCAAAATAAACAGAAAAACTACCAAACCAAAATAACAGGAAAAAAAAAAAAAAACACAACCAAAAGCAAAGCAGTATGTATAATTTTTTGAATATTGTCTGGGCAACACGTGGTCTCCTGGGGTATGAGCATTAACCACAGTGCTGATTCGACTGGAGGCTTCAGATTTCTCCAACCCCAGCAGGTAGACACCCTAAATCTCTCTTCAGCCCTCTTAAAAGGCATTTGAATTTGTAAACTAACTGAGTAGAAGCTTTCCCAGGAAAGTGCTTGTCACTGGAATCACTGCTGAAGTGGCTATCCACTTACCCAGTGTGCCAAAACTGGTCTCACTCTGCCTCTGAGGGTTAGGGCTGTAAGGCAGCTCAGACCCTGCCCTTAGGCTACTCAGTAGCTGGGTTACCAGCTCCCGCCCAATTCTTGCTCTGCAACCCTGAGAGCAGAGCTTGCCAGGGCAGATCACTCACAATGGCTCCCTGTGGCCCACAGCCAAACACCAATAGCTTCATCTGGCTTAGCGGCTCAGACTGGGGCCCTAGACAATGGCCAAAGTTCTCCGCACTCCTGCTCAGGCTCTCCCCAAGGCAGTTCAACCGAGTGCCAAGTCCAAAGACACCAAAACAGTTCACAGGTAAGGCCTTTCTGGTTTTTAGTCTCGCTGGTACTGTACTTACTTACAGTTGCTGGCGGGTTTAGACCGATTGAACACATGCGACCACTTGCCAGTTTTCCACTGTTTTAGTCCTCCTCTTGGGGTCCAGAAGTCTCTCACTGACTCCCTGTATCCTCACAAGGATGATTATAGGCAGATCCCACCAGCCAGAGATGCCGGGAGTTCTATCTCCCCAGACACACGGTGCCCAGATGCAAGGAAGCTGCTACTCGGCCGCCATCTTGCTCCAAAATGCAGCTTTTATAGTTTTTGTAGAGGATTTTTTCATCTATGTTTATAGAGATTATTGGCCTGTGATTTTCTTTTTTGTTGTGTTCTTTTCTGGTTTTGGTATCACGGTAATGTTGGCCTTGTAGTATGAGTTAGGGAGAATTTCCTTCTTTCCAATTTTTAAAAAATAGATTGAGGAGGATTGGTGTTAGTTCTTCTTTGTACATTTGGTAGAATAGGGCAATGAGTCCATCCACTCTTGGGCTTCTCTTTGTTCAGAGACTTTGTCTTATTCAATCTCATTACTTATTATGAATAATGAGACTATTCTAGTTTCCTATTTCTTTTTTATTCAGTCTTGGCAGGTTAAGCCCTCCTGTGGTTTACATTGCAGCATTCTGCCATAGGAATGTAGACTACTGAAGTTCTCTGACTTATCCATTCCCCTAGTAGCAAATTTATCTGGTCTCTCAGCTGATTTTACTAAGCTGACAACCTACTTGCATATACTTCTGTGCCTCAGGTCTTCCTGTGACTTTTCTGTTGAACTAAAGTGTTTTCTCCAAAACGTTATATTCGAAGTGTGACTATCTATTTGTGGCTTTAATTCTTCTTTCTTGAGACACTTGTCCCCTATATCTAATTAGACATCTTGAACTGCTCTCCCTGCATAACAATTCTTAATCATCTTCATGACACACTTGAAGGTAGTCTTATTGCTTCTATACTTCCAAATTTTTGTCTTGTCTTAGTCCTTTTTGTGCTACTATAATGGAGTACCTGAAACTGGGTGATTTATGAAGAAGACAGATTTGTTTCTTACAGATATGGGGGCTAGTAGGTATAAAATTAAGAGGCCCACATACAGTGAAGGCTTTCATCTGTGTCATTCCATGGTGAAGGTGCAAGAGAGAAAAAACAGAAGAGATAAGAGATCAAACATGGTATTTGAAGACTGTTTATAATCCACATTTATCCATTAATGAGAGTGGAGCCCTCATGACCAAATACTTATCAATACTGTTATACTAGAAACAAAGTTCAACACACATAATCAAGTGGGGCACATAATCAAGTCATAGCATATCTTTTCAACACAAGTCTCCCCGTTACTTAACAAATATTTATTTTTATTGCCTGAATGAAATAAAAACAAAAAGAATAAAATGAATCCCAGGGATTTGCCATTTGTATAGAAGCTTATTCCACAAAGGCAGGGAATTTTTTGTTCCCTTCTGTATTTATTGCACTTAGAATAATACAAGGCACATGGCAAATGGTCAATAAATATTTTTTAAATGAAATAATGAATTAATGAGTAAATAAAATAGAGATGTAAAATGGCATTAGAAGTATAGAAATATAAGCACAGAAAGATTTGTGTATATGAAGAGTCTAGATTAGTACCTGTTACATATAATTGCTCAATAAATAGTAGTTCTTTTTTTAGTGGAAAGTAGTATCATTAGAAAAATATTTGTGTAGGAATTAGTGAAGTTTCTGGATCAACAGAAAATTTTGAGTTAGAGTGTATAAAGATTAGAAAAGAAAGCAATCGAAGCAAAGATAAAGTATGTCATCTGGGAAACCAAAAGAAAAAAATGTTCTATGCAGGCAAGTTTGCTAACATCTATAAAGTGGTCACTGATCAGCCTTTCTCCAACATGGGAAGCTTTTATAAAATGCTATTTTTCAAAAGATATAGAATCTTTGGTTAATAAAATCCAGAGATACTGAAAATAGGCCAATTCTTACAAGTTTATTAATTATTCACATGTACCTTTGAATCTTAATTAACCAAAATTGGCCCTGGATTTATAAGATTAAAAGGGGTACTTTGTGATGGTTTGTGATAATCTTCCCTTCATAGTCAGTATGGAGAGTAATAAACCTATTTAAACAAAAAAAGAAGTGGAAATCTAACTTCAATATCCCAGGGTATAGGCTCCATGAAGCTGTTTGCCATTAGCAATTACAGTAGCAATCACAACATAGGGATGGAAAAATAAGTTTTCTTCTCCCTTCTGTCTTAGTATTTGTGTTGCTATAGCAAAATACCTGAGACTGGGCAATTTACAAAGAACAGAAATTTTCTTTTTCTCAGTTCTGGAGGCTGAGATGTCTAAGATCAAGGCACCAGAGGTTGTATGCTGAGGACTGTTCTCTATTTCCAAGATGGTGCCCTATTGCTGTATCTTTCAGAGAGGAAGAATCCTTTAAATCTTGTGTCGTCACATAGCAAAGGGCAAGAGAGCTGAAGAGGAACACTATATAAGGCCTCTTTTATACCGTTCTTAATCCTGTTATGAAGGAGGAGACTTTATTGGCCTAATTAACTCTTAAGGATCCTACTTATAAATACCATCACATTGGAAACACCTATATTTTAGGGCAACACATTCAAATAACTACCCTTTCTGAGTGTTCACCTGAAATCCCTGTAACAAAAGAGGAACTAACAAGAAAAAAAAAAGAAGTTTATTAACATACTTACCTTATAAATACATGTTACTAAGGGAAATAGTAAAACTCAAAGGAATGACTTAGAACTCCAGCTTACGTAGCGTCGTCAACAAAGAACAATAACTACTTAAAGAAGTGACAAGACAGAGAAAAGGAACCTTGAGTCTCTCGGAACAGCAAATTGTGGGACAATAAATACACTGAAAACTCACGGTAGATAAAAGCTTGTCAGTAAATTTTTTTAATGTAGATTTCTCTAGTACCATCTCCAGGTTGATAAGAGCCCAAAGTCATCTCCACTGATCAACCTCTGTCCTTCCCAATATAAAAGGAGAAGAGGGCCACTTTGTAAATTTATGTCCTGCTCGCAAATAGAGCAGAGCGGAGAGCTTTTCTTGTAACTGCTTTTTCTCAATTGACTTCATCTCAAAAAAAAAAAGAAAGAAAGAAAGAAAGAAAAAAACCTTATGTCAAAGTGGCATATTTTGGGGCAGCATATTTTTCTATCCTTCAACAGTAACTGGCAAATTGCAAGCACTCATTATGCTCAGTGTATTTGAATAAATAAAGGAGTAACCAGTTTAAACTGCTTTCCTTTATATAGGCAAAAGTTGAAGCCCAAAGAGCTTATGTGGCTTGTGAAAAAGCACCAAGCTTGTTAGTGGCAGTGTTAGGCCAACTGTTCTGATTCTTTGCCCCGTCTTGGTCTGTATCCCTCTGTTTATTCTAGTTTATAGTGACGCCATTAAAGGAACTGGACCCACTAGCAGCTGCTCTCTAAATATGTTCCTGATTTGAGTCTTTAGCCATGAGACATACATCTCTATTCTTGTTTCTAGTGAGAGATGAACTGGCATTCGTGGGCTTGTTTCTGAGGAGAAAATCATTTTGAGTTGAAACACAGCCAGAGTGAGGAAGTCCTGCTGAGTCTGAAGGAAGTTCACTCATCCTTTGCAAATGCTCTCGAAGGAAGAAAAAAATAATTCCTATCTTTGCAGTGCTAGCTGGCAAACATTGGGCAACAATCTGCTGGATTATTTCTTATGCACCTGTATGTAAATAATCCGAATGGAACTGATTAACATTTAAATTCTAAGTCACTGAAGTATCCAAGGGGAAATTGATTAGATTGACTTGATTTGGTGCCAATATGGTAAATGCCTTAATGTTTTAAACAAATTGAGGCGGCAATCTTCGATGATTTTGAAACATCTCACTTTAAAAAAATTCTTACTTTGAAACCTGGAAGAAAGTACTTTATTTCAAGTAATTTTTTTCCCTTCTCCTTAGTATCAAATAAATGTTAACGTTTATTTTCCTAATCATGGATGTACCAGCAATGGGTCACCATTGTGTTCCTCTAGCAGATTATGTCTAACCCAAATGGCTTTTTTTTTGTTTGAAAGAAAACCAAATGCCTTTGGGGTTCAATATACTTGGAAAATATGTAAATGAAGGCTTTCTTCTGTCAATCTGGGAGTGACAATTCAGTAAGCCCTTCATCCACATCATCTGTAGCATAATAGCATTTTAATTTAGAGTCAACCTTTTTGCTTAGCTCACATGTATCTTGTGCATTTTAAGAGAAACTATTTACAGAGCAGTAGAAAAGTCCCTAGAGATGCAACATCTCATTTTCAATTCTGTTGGCAGGAATACTAATTACATTATCACATATTCAGCAGCGTTCAGCAAAGTTATTTATTCATTCATCCTTAAGACCTGGGATGCCTACCAGGTCAGTTTCAATAAGCGGTGTCTTGAGAATCTCTGCTGATGGAGAGATAATTAGGTGTAGAGTTGTTAGGAAAAAATCTCACCCCATAAAACTCAGCCTTGGAGATTTGCCTGCTTTCTCATTCTTTGAGTGAGAGAGAAAATCCAGTAGTTGCTAGAAATGAGGAAACATTTATCACCCAAATCTCTCACCCCCACAGGTTCAGTTTCTTAATTGAAGTTTGTTTTTTAGCTCTTAGACTAGTAAGTGAAGTTGCTGACAGTTAATACTGAAATCTGGGTGAATAGTCTCCTAAGAAGGTTATCCTCAATATTATGAAAATATTCAGAATTTATATTTGGGACAATTTTGCTCTTCAGATGATTTTGAAAATGAATGTTCCTGATTAATGTCACAAAACTTTATTTTTTTAAATCTGCAATAATCACGAATTAATAACAATTTAGACTCCATGCTATCTTCTGGTAATCTTACTCAACATAAATGTTAACAAAACTAGAAGAAAGCAAGTATGCATATTTTATTACAGATATCAGATTATCCTTGTAGCATTAACACAGAGGTGTTGAGAAAATGAGTACCTGACAATGACTAGACCTCAGAAGATAGGACTGTAACCAACAACACTATCTGAGAAATTGCCCAATTTCACAAAGCAAATGGTAGCTTTGCTATTATGCCTGGATTGTAGTAAAACTGCCTTCTGATCCCTGTCACTCAAAACATAGAAAAATAAACCACGAACTGTAAAGCACACTCTTGGTGGGGACATTAGAGCTTTCTTTTCTCTCAAGTTTGGATTTTCTTCCTTTTTTCCTTGACGAATTTGTGAGTAACCTTGGATTAAGCTGCAACACTGGGCTAGATCCTGTCCTGCCCTGTGCCCAAGCACCCCTTCCTTTGATATAGGAAAATTCTACCTTCCTTTCCTACTACAGGGCCTAATGGAAATTCAGATACAGAAAATGAGTTTCATTTTGAAGGTATTTCTACACATTCAATGTCAAAAAGCAACTAGAAGCCCAGTAAGAAATCTGACTTTTTGCACAACTTTAATGTCACCTTCCCCTAGGAATAGAAGATAAAAATGGGTAAGTAGAACCGACCCACTGCGGAGTATTTTTGAGACCTAAATGCCACTGAAAATGGTAACATTTTAAATCGATTCCTTAGAGGGTTGGGCTTCTTAATAAAGATCCCAGAAAGCCAAAGCTTTCTTGGTAACCGTAAATGATAATAGAAAGAGTTTCGATGTTCTTAGTTCCCTTTCCTGATTGTTTTCTTTCTTTGGGGTCCAACATTCAGTCTTCTTATTAATATTGTAAGTAAAAAGGCCAGAGAGATTTTAATTGCTCAAAGAATAGTTTCAACTTCTCCTTATGAATATTCTTAATTTGTATAATGGCTTCCTTTTCTGCCTTCCTCTGGTACCTTGTCTCTTGTGGAATAAGGGAGCTGTATTTTCCCAAGCGACTAAAGCCTGGAGGATGTTTAATGTAGTCTGACTGCTCAGCCTACATCAGGAAGTTTCTGGTCATTAAGATGGAATGGAATCTCTTCTCAATCCTGCAATGGGGCCTAAACCATAATAACAGAAATAGAACAAAACTTTTAGTAGAGAGAGAGAAAGGCACAGGGCCACACATCCAGGCAAGCCATTCCTGGGATAGTAGGCATGGGTCTAACTTGTAGAATTTATTTAGAAGAAACAAAATTTTCTTTAGCAAACCCAAAAGTGCTTGATATGTAAAATCAACTTTCACTGACTGCAAATGGGTTTCAAAAATATGCAAATACTATAAATGATACTAAGGCCAAAGCAATGCCCAAGCACAGACCTATGTGGGGGAAGGAATGCTGTTGAGATGGCAGAAAGAAGAGCAGAATTTGGATATTGTAAAATTAGGAGACAGCCAGACTAAACTCACATTGAGATCACCCTTTGGGGCCAAGTTATCTAACGGTTTTCTTCCATTCCTTAGGAATGATATATAAGTAAATATGTCTAGGCCAGGCCTGATGGCTCACACCTGTAATCCTAGCACTCTGGGAGCCCGAGGCAGGTGGGTTGCCTGAACTCACAGGTTGGAGACCAGCCTGAGCCATAGCAAGACCTTGTCTCTAAAAATAGCTGGGAGTTGTGCCAGGCACATGTTCTCCCAGCCACTTGGGAGGCTGAGGTTAGAGACTCACGTGAGGGCTCGGTGCCTGTAGCACAGTGGTTATAGCGCTAGCCATATACACCAAAGTTGGTGGGTTTAAACATGGCCCGGCCCAGCTAACCAACAATGACAACTGCAACAACAAAAAACATATTATTGCAGTCACCTGTAGTCTCAGTTACTTGGAAAGCTGAGGCAAGAAGATCAGGAGTTTGAGGTTGCTATGACACCACAGAACCCTACCCAGGGTGATAAAGTGAGACTTTGTCTTAAAAAAAAAAAAAAGTAAATATATCGTTTGTAATCTGTTGTGCATGATTATCCTTAACACATAAGTATTCATGACATTCAATCTATAGTGTGGATTGGGTTATGCCAATGAATCATGTTACTATTTGCATGAAATCCTGTATAGCTATCTGAACTGGTAGGACCCCTGATTATTGCTGTGAAGATCTTGGTGCAAGAATTTTACAAAAAAAGAAAACAACTCACCAGCTTTAGGGCCATGTATCAGATTTTTCTACCTCTTAAATGATACCTTCAGAAAGATTTCTGGGATCCATGTGAAATTGCATTGTTTCCTACAATAATACTTTGGGATATCTGTTGGTCTTTTGAATTCTTTACTTAATTTATACATGTTTTCTGAACTCCCTTGCAAGAGAACTATTTAGTTAAGATATGGCATGTCTATTTATGTGTATCAGTGTGTGTGTTTATATGCCTATGAGTGTGTGTGTGAGAGAGAGATCATATCATCATCAGGTGAATGAGTTCTGTAGATACTGGTCCAGGAGAAGTTTAGAAAAGAAGATCCCAACCACATTTTCAATTTGTTGTTTTGTTTTGTTGTTATATTGCTTTGGTAGAATGTGTATAGAAAGAGGATCTATGTCTAATACAGCCTGTGAGTTAAGAGTTTTTCAATGTCATCAAATTGCGCCCGCTTTGCTAGCCAATTTCTGTACCTCGTACAGTTCAGTGTGTGGTGTTGAAGCAATGTCAAAGCAGAGCAGTATCTTGATGGAATTTAGGTTTCAGTCACCCACAGAGAGTTAATATTAAACCCTCTCTCAGTAAGTGCAACTCAATCAGTTTTTCTTTCCCTGTTACAAGAGTTCACCATTTCCTTGGCCAATCATGAGATGAAATAATTTCTACTCACCTTTAAGAGCCATGTTTAATAGAAATGTATATCTTTAATCATAAAAAGCACATTCATAACAGTGAAATTCTTACATCAGGAGGGAGCCTAGAGGATGGTGTTCTCATATAACAGTCACATAGGGACATTTCTTCATCAGGTCATTACCAGGTAAAATGCGAGTAATTATAAAATTGATCCTTGTGTGTGTCTCTGTGTGTGTGTGAGTGTGTTGCCTTCAGCTAAGCACAATGAGTAAGTACACCGTGTGAATACAACTCACTTCAAAGGCCACTCTTTTACAGACTATTTTTCAATCTGGTGTTTGTTTCTTAACCACACAGATGTTGCCTAATGTTTATTCAAACCTATCAGTTGAAGAATATTCTTTAACCTTCTTCCTATGGTAGCCCCCACTGTTCCACCTGCTGAGACTCAAACACACACTGTGTGTCTTTAGAATATCTTTGTTGTTGCTGCAGTTAGATGTTCCCTCGGGGACCCCAGGAATAGCAGCAACCCAGGAAACCCCATCAGTGTTATAGCTACCAGCTTGAGCATTGGTTAATCTTCTAGAACTTGAAGCTGAAGTAGAGGGAGTAGGTAGGAACACACCTGAAAGTTTAATTTGGAAGAGATCAGGACTTTTTTTTTCTCCTGGCTTACTGCACCTTTTGAAACCTTTTGATTCCTACTCCTCAAAATAAGATCTTCACAACACTACAGTCAGAGAATACTTTCTTACTTTTTAAGAGGCTCTTGCTTAAAAAAAATAAAAGCCAGCAGGCTTGAATCCACTCGATTTGTCTAAAAACAATTACAATGGCTTTTATCTAAGCAAAAAAAATCTAAATGTCCATTACATCTTATCATTAGTAGCCTTGACAGTAATGTAATGTAAGCTAGAGCTTCTAAATAGGAAAGGGTTCTTTTTCTAAATAGGCCCTTGTGGGGAAATTGTCCCTTCATAACTGATGACTGATAGAATTCAGTGAACTTGAGCTTAATATGAATGTTCTGGCCTCTTTGTGGTATAATCTGATCGTGTGTACTGTGGCACTTCCAACAGTTATGGTAAGAGATGTCACTCATTTATCTTAAAAAATAAAAATGGTAATTTTTCATTTTTTACTTTTTCTGGGTGATTGCAAAACTAACAGCCACATCTGCATTTGACATGAATGATGATTATATGAAGAATAGTCTGTAAGACTCAATAACCTTTAGAAGTTAATACACTTTAAATGATATGCAAATAAAGAATAAAGACTCTATACATTCTAACAGGAATAGTGCAGGAAGCAAGCATGAAGTGGATGTGTTAATCCCTAAGATATCTTCTTTCCCTGGTTTAAAAACAAAGAGGAAGAGAAGGTTGGTGGGGGGCAGGGTGGTGGGTGGAGCAGGAGGGAAGAAAGGAAGAGGAAGAGAAAGACATGCTTAAAATGGTGTTTAAGTTTGATTTAAATAACACTAGAGTTTTGTCATAAAATGGAGCTATATTCATACTTTCTGAATTTGGAAAAGAGCAGCAAGTTAATAAGGAAAATGTATTACCCTAGGGGAAACTTTTATCAGAAAGTAATCTTAGTTTTAATACAGCCAGTATACAATGCAGTGAAAAGAACACAGAGTCTGGAAGCAGAGGAACCAGATTGCAATTCTAATTTTGCTTGACATTAAGCAACTCGCTTTGCTACTGGCTCTTTGTTTTCTAACTTGTAAAATGTATCGCCAGCTTTCTCACAGAGTTTGGTTGTGCTCAAAGTAGAAGGTGGATATCCAAGTATTCCACAAATTATTCTTTTTCGGTAAATCACACTTGATGGAATAGAGATGAGATTGACCCCCCTACTCCACCACTGTCAGGAGGTGTAATCCAGTGTAATTTCCTGCCTTTCTGGGCCCCTGGAGGAGAGGAGAGTGGTGTACTAGATGGTCCATGTGGTTTCCTACAGTTCAGAACCCTGGTTACAAAAGACAGAAACCACAGGCCAATAGTTCTTTCTACCATTTCTCCCAGCGACTGGTAAATGTCTAGTAATAAATTATTTTCTGTAAAGGCTCCTGGTGGCCTGAAAGAGTTAATATAAATTCCTGAGCCACCTAGTGACAGCCAGAGAATTGCAATATTTGGTTGACTATGACAAAAAATCTAATCTCCCCTCATTTGTAGTGCCAAAGCTGTCAAGCCCCAAGCACCAGAAGCCTATCACCAAATATTAATTTACCTGTTGTGTGCATCTAATAACTGTCAGCTCTGAATCCCATAACATTTTTGGTGGCCTTCCCACTGACAAGCTCTTTGATTAAGAAAATAGTCAGAGAGAGAGCCAGCGGGTCCCTAATGTGGCCACCTCAGTTTAGTCTCCTTATTATACTAGAATATTTTTCCCTAAATTAGATTTCCTGTCTTCATCGTGGCAGTTTACATGAATTTAATACATTACAAAATGTGCAATCCCCTTGAGATTCGGTGATAGATTCTGGTCTTTGAAACCCATATTTCCATGGGAAATAAAAGCCTAGGCCATGGCCAAATATTTCATCAGCTTAGCATTATCTTTTTTTTTTTTTTTATTGTTGGGGATTCATTGAGCTTAGCATTATCTTGAGATAATGGCACGATTAATGCTTGTCACCCCGGTCTGGTTCCCAGAGCTGTGTTAGCTCTTTCTTTGCTTTTGAACAAGGTGCTGAAAGTTTTAGAGCTTTAAGATTCTTTAACAATGGCCGGCCTAGATAGGTACCCTTTGTTCTATGTTGCTATATCTATAATGGGCTCTCTGTTACTGGCCCCTCAATGATGCGGAATCTGATTACCAATTACGCTACATGGGATGGGACTGGTATATATTGCAGCTGGGCTGTGATGGGCTGGTGGTGTCATGTCAAGGAATTACAGGACAGCTGTGAATTCTAACTGCAGGGTGGCTCAAAGAAGGGACACGGTGAGAGAAAAAGGCAGACCAGAAAACCCAAGGCCTTAGCAAAGTGAAATCTAAAACCCCAAGATCATCAAATTGGCAGCTAGGAAATATTAGACACTCCTAGATTAAACAGAAATGGGCGATTACAGGCAAGTCTTTCATTGTTTTATTCATCTCCATTC
This sequence comes from Nycticebus coucang, assembly GCF_027406575.1. NCBI lineage: Eukaryota > Metazoa > Chordata > Mammalia > Primates > Lorisidae > Nycticebus > Nycticebus coucang. Next base: position 28,026,079 of record NC_069785.1, on the reverse strand, counting down.
AACTTCATGGAGAATAAAAAAATCAGGAATTTTAGCAACACATTTACCTTTGTTGGCTCTTACCTTCTTATGAATACATCTTTAATGTATTTTAATTGTTTGTCCATGAGTTGAGTTCCTAGATGAAGAGAGTACATTAGTCTCTTTTCTTATACCACATTTTCCCAGTATGAAACTTGTGTCTGGGCAAAGGGTACATTGCTCCCTTAAGGATTTAGAAAGTTATTTCTCAGTACACATCTCTGCTTTGCCCTGGATTCTAAATTCCAGGGCCTTACTAGTCACCAGCTAACTTCTATTAGCAGGCTGTGCTCTATGTAGTGAGTGACAACCCAAAATTGACTTTCTATTTTTGGTAATCTTCCAGCCATGGCCTTAAACAGTAACTGCGCATGCATATGCATAGCCGTACTTGAGCTGCACAGAGAACGTTCTATTGAGCTGAGCCTTCACTTGGTTCTCTGACAGAAGAAAGGCATAAAAGAGCTGAAATCCAAAAGACATTCACAAGCAGTGACTTAGAGATTGTTTTTGTAATCTGTATGTAAAAGTTGAACATTAATTATGTGCTAAAATGTAACTTTAAAAACGTGGAAACTGGTTTTAATCAAATGTCATCAGAATTTGAAAAGGATCAAATGAAATACATCTTGTAACTACAAAGAGTCAACAATATTCCTCTCATGTGTTCAACAGTCTCAAGTGATTCAAGCTAGAATCCTACTTTTACTTTCCGAGAAAATTTGCTCACAAATATTAGGATGCCTACCAGTTGTACAATGTGCCTCAGTTTAAGGGAGCTACTTTACAGAAAGAAGACAACAAAGTCTGTGCCTCCTTGTTCTTGGTAAGAATTTATTTTTCTTGGATTTTTAAGTAGGAAAGGAGAAAAATACAATAGTAACACATTACAGTCAGCTTTAGCACTCACGGTAGGTATTGGAAGTTTCTATGAAGGGGTGATACCCTGTGTCAAGAACATGTCACATTGTTCTGATAGGGTTTAGCTGTGACATAACGCAGATTGCAGGTTAGTTCTGTGAAAAGCAGACCCTAATGCAGAGATTTGCTTGGAAGATGTTTACTGAGTGTTGTGCTTCAGACAAATTTGTCAGACAAATAGAGGGTTGACATAGTGAGGAAAGCCAGGCTGGATGAAAAGAAGGATTGACCTGTAAGGTCCTAGTTTTAGCCAATACTGTTGATATCTGTGGAGCTGGGATATTATTCAAAGCAATCCTGAAATTGGCAAGAGGCTAGGCCTTTATATCCCACATGGTCCAGTCACTGGATGCGGACTATGCTGAGAAAGGGCATCCCCTCCCTAGGTGAGGAAGCTCTCTTCAGCTGAAGGCAGGTTCCAGAGAGGGACACAACTGACCCTCTCAATCACCAATACTCCCCAGTCTGGGCAGCACATCACAGCGTCTATTACAAGAAGACTGTATAATGAGAAGACAGCACAGTAGATTGGGGGAAAATAAGCTTGAATACAAATAGACCCAGGTTCAAAGACTGGATCAGACAAAGGCAAATTATGACAACCTTGGCCAAATTATTTAACAACTAAATGTCTTTGCTTCTTCATCTGAAATCTGTGTGTGTGGGGGGGATCTCTCTCAATCTGCTATTATAATTATTCAGATAATATATGTAATGTGTTAGCACTATGCCTTCCACATATTAGATGTGCAATCAGTGTTGATTCTATGCTCTTCACCTGTCCTTTTATATCATGAAAAGAATCAACCAGTGTTTATCGAGCATCTACTACTTGCTGTCCTCTATGATAATAACATTAAAAGATAAAAACATGGTCTCTATTCAAAAAAGAACTTCTCACCTAGTCAGAACAAACAAGACTGATAGATACAAGACAACTGCAAATAATAACATTACAAAATCAATGAATACCATGATCGCATTAATGTACACAGCTATGATTTAATAAAAAAAATAAAAAGAAAATCAATGAATATTTAATCAAATGTTTGGTTATAGGAACAGATCAACAACAGTCATACTAATCAGGCAACAAATAAACAAAAAAGTTTCATGGAAGATGTAATGACTGAGCAGAAGTAAAGGATTATTGGCAGAAGTAAAGGATTCTGAATAATGGAATCCTTATGGAGACAGATGAGAACGACGGGGCTTCCTCTGATGTGAGTGGAACTAAGTAGGTGGAACTTTTGAATAGCCATTCATAAAAACTGTCACCCTAACAATTCAACCTAATCCCCCTAAAGAAGTTACAGAGCTGACTCCATTTAACCTATTATAATAATATTAGACTTCTGAAAACTGAGATTCCATGTGAGGAAAAGACGAGCCAACACTTATTTCTCTGGTTACACACTGATCTGGATTTCTGTTGACCTTCACATCACATCTTTACTCCCCACATCCATTAGAAGAGTCACATTCCCACTAAAACTGGCTGATACAAATACCAGAATACTTATTCATAGGCTGAATTGTATTTGCGTGAATTATATGCAGATAAGTCTTAATGTACATCCTGTGTATCTGGCACTGATGTACTGCTGTCCGTATCTAAAGAACAAGAACCATATTTTCATTCATTTCCATAGTCCCAGAATCCACAATTGCCTTTGTGAGTGGATTTGCCTAATCAGGACATGTTGTAAGGAAAATGGATACAAAATCAGATAGTGAAATTATGAAAAACCTTGACAAGTAGGTAGAGTAGCTTAAACTCTAAGTCATAGAGATTGTGATTTTGGATAAGAAAAGTTTTATAATCAAAGTTGCCTAAGGTGAAACAATCTAGCAGCAAATTGCAAGATAGGGAGCAAGAAGTCTTCAGGGGGCAAAATGACCTATTTTGTCAATAACTGGATAACGAAGTGAATAACACAGCGACAACTCCTAGATGAGAGTTCAGGATATAAAAATCAGAAGTCACAGGCACAAATCTGATGGTTGAAACCAATACAGTAAATGTGTTCTCTAAAACATGACAACTAGAAGAGGAGACTCCAAAACTAAGAACTAAATTTTGGGGAATGCATATAGACTGTCAGATATATGGAAGGAAAGATCTGACATTGTCGAGAAATCAAAAGAAAAAAAAATTTTTCCATGAAGCTAGAAGTGGCTCCAAGAGTAATCAAAAAGTCACTAGAATTAGTAATAAAAAAATGATTTCCACCCACTGAGAAAGTTTCTTTTCAGGTAAATAATGAGATTGGAAGTTAAATGTTGCATGAGGGAACAGGCAGAGGGGATATAGAGGTCATATCTTCCATAATTTTATATGTCAGTAAGCATAGGCTATGATACCCAGTTGGTGGGTCAAACACCAGTTGTCTGGATGTTGCTTTGAAGGTACTTTTTAGATGTAATTAACATTTAAAGCAACAGACTCTTAGGAAAGCAGATTATCCTTTATAATGTGGGTCAATCAAGCAAAGGCCTTAAGAGAAAAAATTGAAGAGGAAGAAATTCTGCAATATTCTATCTGGTTCAAGACTGTAACATCAGTTTTTCCATGAGTCTCCAGCTTGCTGGTCTGTCCTGCAAATTTTGGAGTTGCCAGCTTCTACAGTCATGTGAGCCAATTCCTTAAAACACATCTGTCTCTATTTATACATCTTCTTGTACTGTTGCTGTGGAGAATCCTGAATGAATCAGGCATTGACCATCAATTTGATACATTTTAAAGTGAAAAGAGAGAAACAATAATAGAGGAAAAGGAAACCAAGATATTGTTTCTGAGATACAGAAGATTTGAGAGTAAGATGCCTTAGGATTGCTTATCTGTAGTTGCTTAGGTTCCCTCTGTGCATGAAGAACCAAGGTTGACTTCTTCCAATAAGGTCATGAACTTTCAAATCCACCTATGACAAGAACCATCTCCAAATCTGTTTGGGCCAAAATTTAGTAGGCCATTCTCATCCACAGACTTCTGTGATTTTTAAGACCAAATATGCATTTCCAACATGTTTCACTCCTTGTCACCCATTGTCATTCCCAAAGTGTATTTCCATCCCATTATTTACTAAGTTTCTGTATTCTCAGTTCCATTATTCTGCATACTTTTTTTTTCATTAAACAAACCTCACATTCCATACTTGTCACCCAATTGCGTCCAGATCAGGTGTGGCTGATATGAAGTTCTAAGCACATTTGCTTCCTTTATTTTGACATCTATTGTACTATATTATCATTGTTAGTTACTTGTATATATCTCACATTAGACTGCAAACTCCATGAGACCAGAGACAGTGTTTAGCAAGGCCCTAATAAATCCTCAGCAGATATTTATGCTTTGAAAGCATAAATTAATGCATGAATAAAATCTTAACACAACCATCAATACCTCTATCAGTAAAGTTCTAACAGAAAATGGAGAGTATGCTTGAATCAGGAGAACTCTGGGAGAATGCATTTACAAAAGAATATATTACATGAAGCAGTCAGGATAAGGGAAAGTAGAAAGGAACAACACAGAGAACCTGGGACTTTGAACAGAAGTTGCCACCCAAAACTCACAGCAAGAAGCTACGGGAGAAGTTACTGGAACTTAGATACAAAGAGACTCAAAGGTAGAACAGGCCACATTATTGGGAATAGTGACCTTGTGTCAATATACGTAGCCAGCCCAAGACTACCTTGTAGAGAAGGAACCGGCACAATAAATGTCCTGATCTCTCTCCCTTCTCCCTATTTTCTTGGGGTTTCCCATTGGCTGGACCCAACTGGAGGCAAGAAGGTTCATGAGCCTCTTTATAGTCCATACAGATGTATTCCTGGGGCAGAGAGTAAGGCAGAAAAAAGCAGAGAACAGATTTAGAAAGAAAGTAGACATCTGTCTGACTTAATACTATTTACAACTGAGGCCTAGATTTTTATCAGCCATATTTTTAAGCATTCAGTTTAGTGAATGAAATTTCTCAAATACATTTCCTCATGTTTTCTACTAAAAATATGTTTGTCTTCTTTCCCACAAGGAAATGGTTAAATTTTTGTGAGTCCTAAATATTCTTCTCAGTATCTTCTCCAGTCCTCTCCCAGATCATACTAATTGCAATACAAGTAAATGATGCCATGGCATTTAGCTAGAAAAATTGTAATAATAATAATGGTGGAAAGAGTCATAGTAATTAACACTTATTAAAAATATATTTTATGCTGGGCATTTTTATTTTTGCTTTCCATGTATACGTGCACGATCTCATTTAATCTTCACAGTAATCCATGAAGTATATCAACATTTTATAGACAAGGAAACGAAAGATTAGAATTTATTTAACTTATTCCTTTCAAATAATGTACGTGAGAGAATCAGAAGGTAAATCCCTGTCATATTCCAATGCCTGTGCCACTTCCCATTCCTGCCCTGAGTTGCGTAGCTACCCACTAGGCAACTAGGTCCATGTGGGAAGGCGCTGGGTCCTACTCATTTTGAAACTACAGCACTTTGCATAGTGTCTGCTCCATAACAGACATTCATAAGTGCTTCTAGAATTAAATATGAATGATGCATATATAGAGAAAACAAACAAAAAGAACTTATAGAATCAAAGCACATTTATCAACCATAAATAATAGAAAAAAATGCAAAGTACAAAATGAAAGGAAAGCAGGCAAAAGCTAAGTCCAAGAAACAGTCTTTTCTTTTACTAGACATGCAGTAGGTTTACTTTGATCCACTTCTCTCAGCTGGATTCAAGTTAATATTCCTTTTCTACTCACTGTTTTGCTTAGAGCCATGAGATTGGTTTGTTTTTTTTTTTTCTCTGAGTTTGAAACAGCTAGTCTCCTTTTCCTTAGAACAGTCTTCTACTGAAGGAAAAACCTCTCTTTTGGAGCAAAGCCTCCCTCCTAGGGTTCTTTGTTCTGCCAGTGCGGAGTCCCTTTGAACCTCTCTCTGGAGCAGGTCTGGAACCAAAACTTCCCCGTCTTTTGAAAGGCCAAGCAAGTTGTCTCTCATCTTGATCGCCCTTGCTGTGCTGGGGTCTGTGCAGTCTCTCTGCCTCAGCTCATTTCAATAAACTCCCTCCAGCAAAAACTAGTTAAATACTTAAGCTGGTTGACTGTTTTTATTAAAGGTAAGATGATTTTTCTATTTCTAATTATTATAGAATTAGTGTCTTCTAATTTTACTATACTTTATTTTAATAGTAAAATAATTTTACTATTATTTACTAGTAACTGCTTACTGCACTAAGCAATGTAAGCATGAGATTCAACTTCAATGAGAAGTGGAGAGTGAATCAAGTGATTATAAATTTAAAACATAGAAAGGAATTCATGCACATTTCAGACCAACTGGGTATCTCATGAAGAAACCTCTACCATAAAAAAAATGGCAATTAGTTGAGTGAACAAAAACCTTCCCTACTTTGATTTTTTTTCTTTTTTTTTTTATTAAATCGTAGCTGTGTACATTGATATGATCATGGGGCATCATTCACTAGCTTCACAGACCGTTTACCAAGTACCTTCCCTACTTTGAAAGAAAAGCTAGGTTCTATTTTGGACAGTGATGTTAATACACCTGCTTTAAATTAAACTGAAATCTGATTCTTTTGAAATTTTCTTACGAATTCTCTTAAATACTATTTACTAATTCTGCTCAGTTCACACAAGCACTGTGTTAGCTGCTATGGTTGGAATAGTATTTATCCACTAACATGAAATCCAACAGCTCTACTCAATTTCCCATGCTGCCATTCGAGTTGTCTGAAAGTGTACGCAGAGGGGAAGTAGACAGATGACTGGTGAGTGAAGTTAGATACGACATGTTATCAGGGAAGGAGAAGGAGAGAAACTGGAATAATTTTTACATGGTGGAAAGAGGCAGCCACAGAGCCCATGAAAAGGGGGTGGGCGTGGAGAAGACATTTGGATGTGGGTGGTCATGGCTTGAGTCGGGTGTGAATCTGATGATGAGAGGCAGATGCCAAAAGCAAAATAAATGTTTCCAAAAGTTACAGATGCGCTACAAGAGTAGAATGTATGTTGCAATGAAAAGCAAAATAAATTTCTAGATAATTGCAGGTCTTGAAATAGAAACATTTCGTAACTTGTCTTCATCTTTCTTTCTCACAAAATAACTATTTCCATTTGTTCTGCAGTGCTAGACCTACAGAATGGCATTCCCTCATTACTCACTCTCTCCACCACCAAACACCATGGATGTTGGTGGGATATGGAAATAGCGGGGACAGCAGGTGGAGGATTCTGTTCTCTGTTCTGTTCTCCAACCAGGATTGTCTTACGCCAACATGGTGCCACTTTGCCTGATCTACTCAGTTATACTCTTTCCCCTCTCATTACATAAATAGACACATAGATAATGTTTTCACTGCCACCAATTAGGCATGGCCTTAATATCATAAATAGCAACTATTTTGATCTAATTCCTATCAGAAAAGAATTCCTATCAGAGTTCAAAACTAATGCCATTATTTTTCATAAATAGCCCTTTAGACTTGAAAAATTTACAACCTGGATCATCCCCAACAACAAATTGAAGTATTTCTGTCTTTATCTCTTGTCTAAGTTTATCTCATTTATGTTTATTTATTACCTATCTAAAACAATTTCCTGATCTAATGCTCACCTATAACCCTAAGCACAAACTTATTTAAATACGTTTGTGTTTCATAATCTTACTCTCCAACTTCTCACCTTCCATTTACCCCTCAATCTACTTCATTCAAACCATTCCTGTGGATCACTTTTAGTGAAGTCATGAAGGACACACATAAACACTCCTTCCTTTTCTTTTCTTTAATTCTTTTTAAACATAGCAAGTACTAAGGCTGCAACATTAAAAAATATATAAAAATGGTCTGAAATAAAATGCCCTGCCTTCTTCTGCCCCTACTATCCAGTTCTCCTCCCTAGAGTAGATTACTATACAATGTTTTAGGGATACAGCCAAGGTACTTAGTATACATACAAATGATTTATTTTATATTTTGCTTCAAATGCTATGCTGCATTATTTTGCTCATTTCTTTTTCAGTTACTATATATCTGAATATTCTGTCCTTCTAAGATTCACATGTTGAAATCCTAACTCCCTAGGTGATGGCAGTTGAAGATAAAATGGCTGTAAGGAATCAGGTCATCATACCTTCATGAACAGGATTAGTGACTTTAGAAAGAGACCTGGGGGCCCGAGAAAGTCCCCCTACTCCTTTCACAAGATGAGTTCCCGGGAGACAGCACCATCTCTGAGTGCGGAAGTGGCCCTTACCAGACACCAAAGATTTTTGTACCTTTTGATTTTGGATTTCCCAGCTTCTAGAAATGTAAGAAATAAACTTATGCAGTCTATAAGTTACCCAGTTTATGGTGTTTGTTATAGCCACCTAAACAAACTAAGACACAATACATTAAACATACATTTAGCAAGGTATATAAATAAAATTTCCTATTTTCCCCCTCTTTTGTTGTGTGCTTCCACACTATTTAATCGGTCCCCTATTGCGAAAAACTTTAATGTTTTTTAATCTTTTGCTATTATCAACTATGCTACAACAAATAACTTATACAAATGCCATTTCTTACATGTTAGAGTTTATAAAATAAAATTCTTGTAACAGAATTTGTAGGTCAAAGTATGTGTGTATTTTTATCTTTGCCACATATTGCTAAATTGCCCTTTCTATAAACCCAATCAATTTATACTGTTTCCCAACATGTTTGTCAATGTGGGGTGCTGTGGTGCTGTCAATCTTTTTGATGTTTACTAGCCTAAGAAATGGTATCCCACACAGTTGCAACTAGAATGTCTCTTGTCATGAGTTGGTTTGGACAACTTTTGACCTATTTAAGATGCATCTGGATGTTCATTTATGTGAACATCATGCACATTTCTCTTTTCTCATTTTCCCACTGCCGTTGGGTTGTTGTAGTAATGATTTTCTAGCATTTTTTTGTACAGTGGAGAAACCAGCCCTTTGCTTCTGATGCGAGTTGCAAATACTTTTTCCAACTTGACTTTCGTCTCTTTCCTTTGTGTATGGTGTTATTTTCCTTTTTATTCAGATAAATGTATTATCATCGCTTTATCATTTCTCTGAGTCACACAAAGAAATTCCTTCCTTGATGTAAGATTATTAAAAAAAAAAAATCCTCCAGTGATTTTGCCCTTTACCTTTGTGGTTTCATTTGCATAAAGCACCCATTTGTCTAGAACGATGAGACATCTCTCATTATTTTTCATTCTGAGATGAGAATTCTTGGCAAATATTGCTTGCTTATTTCTCCACAGAAAATTTAGAATCACTTGTTCTGATTCCTAAAATAATCTTACTGTTTGTATTTAAATCTTATGAAACTTCTAGGTTAACTTAGAGAGATTTGAAGTCATTATGATGTTGGATCTTCTCATGTTAAACTATGGTGCTTGCCATTTGCTCTAGTCTTACCAGTAGGATAGGAAAGTTTTTTCTACATATAAAACTTGCTTAATTCTTATTGATTATATGCCTAAATATGTTATTATATTTATTGCTGTCATGAAGAGAGATTTTCAGTCTTTGTACTTTCTATTAGTGTACAGAGGCTGTTAATTTTTTTATTAATTTCATATACAACCATGTTACTGATTTATTTTATTAATTGTGGTTATATTTTAGTCAGATTGCCTTTGGTTCTGGAGAGACAAAAGCAAAATAATCTGTTTACAATTATAATTTCAACTCCTTCTTTCCATTTTGTATATCTGTATTTTCTTTTTCTTGCTTAACTGCTTTACATAAAGCTTTTGAACAATAATAAGTAAGAGTAGCATTAATGGATGTTCTTGCTATATTCATAACTCTGTGCAAATTTCTGTAACATTTTCACTTTAATTATCATGCAAATACTCATTATATTTTATCATGTTCGGCAGCTATCATATACTCTATACTATTAAGATTTTATTGAGAATAAATATGGAATTTTATTAAATGAGTTTTCAACATTTATAGTTATGATTTCATTAATTATTTGTACTTTTCATGTGTTAACATACTTAACCATATTAGTAGATTTCCTAATATGCAACCTTTTGCCTTCCTAGGACAACTTCACCCTTCTCATGGTATTGGTCTGTCCAAGACCTTTAGGTCAACATTCAAAAGTGGTATTAATTTTAGGTCAACATTCAAAAGTGGTATTAATGTGAAATTTCTACCCTCTCACCTCATTTTTATATCAAGCCTATACTTTCATTTCTAAAAATGCTCAGAATTATCCTTAAAATTTTAACCACTTTTATAAAAATGTGTAAAAAATGCCAGTTAAAATAGAAAAATATCTCACAATGTTGTTAAATGTATAGTTGAACTGGCAAAAACAATGGAAATGCTCATTGGTCTGAATTTATGGTAAAGTATGAATCTAGACAGGAAGGCAGATAATGATACTGTGCGTACATGTTCACTTATATGTTTCTGGTAATTTGCAGGATTTTTTTCTGATATTAGAAGAGAGAGGAATCTTTAAGTTGTTATTTCTGTCATGGTTTAGTATAAGAGCCACACTAGCAGGTGTTGAGAATTGTATGCTTAATTATCTACTTCTGCAGTCCTTTTTATTAAGTTAGTATGTGGAATGATTTTTCTTTTCTCCCATTTCCTTGTCTCCTTCACCATCAATTCTAGCAGATTATATCACCTTTATTAATATTTTTTCTGCTAAATAGATTTATACTTCTATTCCTAGTTTATTAGTGTTAAGGGCATATTTTACTTCATGGCTATAAAATAAACAACCTTAATGATTTCTTTCTTGCACACACTTCCCTTCCTTTCCAACTTTTTAATTTATTCATAGTCAAGATTTATGGCAGTTACACTCTGTTCCGTAACTATACACTTCCATCTGTTTGACTATTGGTCCTACAATCCCAATACTCTTAATCTTCCCATTGTAGCCCTATGGTCATAGATTTACGTTACAACATCCCAGTCCTATATTCCTGATGTTTTTCACCACACAACTTTTACTGTAGTTTTCTATTCATCTCTTGATGTCTGAATATCAACCTCTAGTCGTGTCTTCAAAAAGGCCTCATGACAATTATATTATCTGTGGTTTTGCAGGTGCACAAATGTGTATTGCCTTTATCTTAAAAAATAGATGCTATTCTGCTATCATCTAGCCCTGAATATTGCTGTGGAAGAGTCTGATTCTGATGAAAATCAGCAGAAAATATAGAACAATTTAGGCTGGATTGCAAAACAAAACAAAAACAATAGTTGTTAACATTCGCATGTGTTTGGGAATACAAATTCTCCATGGGACTGTTTTGGTTGTTGCCGCTGCTGCTGCTATCTAAATATTTACTCTCATATCATGCTTCTTTGAAAATTGGTATACAGTAAATATAGTGTATGCCAGAAAGCAAATGCAAAGCAATGGGTGCTCAAGCATTGTACACTTAACATTTGGAAAACAAAAACAAAAATTCATCCCTTTACTAAACCAAGTGATATCTAACATGTGATTCATGACACAAAGATTTCACAAGCCACCCATCCAGCACAGTGAGTCTGCCCCTCAGCAAAGCTGCGTCTCTGCCTTAAATGAGACAATGTGTTTCTTCCACTGAACATCAGGCCTTGTTACACATTTCTAACACCCATCAGATCTATTTCTTTCCCTAAGTCATGGGCTAAATTACTTTATTTAGTTTTACTGAGTCAGTAGAGATATTTCCTTTAATCACTAAGGAAATTGTTTTACACTGTAATGTGTCCAAAATGCATTGTATGAAAAATAAGCCTTCGATGCCTATAGACTCACTTTTGTGCTGGACATGTTTATTGACTACCCGGCTAAGATTCTAATAAGATGTCAGTCAGCTATAAAATCCTTAGTAAGAATGTGTTTCATAATGTTAGCTCATTTCACTGAGTATTAGGTGTCTGGCATTGTACTAAGCCCTTTAACACATTTCCCAGTTGAATTAGTTTAGTATATTTAATCCCAACAACAAAAATAGGGTAAGTACTGTCACTTCTCACATTTTACAGAGGAAGACCAAGAAAGGTTAATTAACTCATCTAACATCACACAGCTTGAGAATGCAGAGTCATAATCTGAAACCAGGCATTCTGATTCCAGAGCCTAAATAAGCACTTTACCAACTTGACCAGTACTTGAACACAGCCGTTAGTGTCTGGAATGACAGTGTCACAGATTTGCCTTTCATAGCACATGCTTTTGGTATCACCGAGAGAGAGATGCTGTGACATCATTAAGCTTGCATATTTCCTCATTCTGGCATGTATTCATGACATTAGAACAATGATTAGTCCATAAAGATTGGTGACTAGCTCAGTCGAAACAGCTAGTTAATGTTCACTGGTGTTTGAATTTTCACTTTGCAATTCATTGCTTGAGTATAACATTCATAGCTCATGGGAGGTTGTTAAAAATATAAGGTGAATACACACATCCATACCACTGTTCACGCAGGCTTTTGGGAGTGGTACTATAACTTTCAGATTTGTGTGAGGTTCTTTTTCTGCTTCAGATTATGTTGAAGGCAAGACCGTGAGAATGGCCAGGTACTGACTGGCTGTGCCTCTCACCGGTTTAGTGAGCACATCGTTATTACATTCTCAAGCTTTTCAACTTAGGGCATGACAAAGTTGCCTTGAGAGCACTTTCTTCCGAGAAAATAAAATTTTTACCTCTTCTCTAAAAATTTGCAAAACAAAAAATGATTAAAAACAAAACAAAGCAGAGGGGAAAAATTTGAGTGACTTGCTCTGAAAAAAAAAAAAATGCTCCAATAGAGAAAACTTAAAAAAAAAATGGTTATCAGGTGAAAAACAACACATTTGGATAAATATTTATGTATGTTTTCATAGTTGTCTGGCTTATGCTCCTTCATGTACCCTGGAGGCCATTAAAGAAACAACTATAAATCATAAATAAGGAATAAAATGAACTTCATGAAAGTCTCTGATTACTCCATTACTGAAATCAGCTTAGCAATCATTTCCTTTCCTTCCCAGAATATTTCTATAAACAATCCAAACAAACCTGTAGGATTTCTAAAATGCATTTAATATAAATGAAAGCAGGACCATCAAAGACCTAGTGAGAAATTAATTCCTATTTCCCTCTAGCAAAGAAAAGTGTGTTGGAAAAACAACATATTCCTAAGAAGAAACACCATCAAAGAATTTCAAATAGCTTGAGATAAATGACACTGAGTTTCTACGGACTGCAAAACAAACTGAACATTCTTGGACGAAGCATTTTAAAATTCTTTTCTACCACTGATTCTTTCGCGAACCTGGAAATGTCACCCTGTTTCACTAATGATGAAAGTGATGAAATGAGGATGAGCCAGCCCAGCTGAAGGAAACGAAACAAATTAATTGGCCAAACCCAAGTGTGTGGTTTTGGCTAACAAAGACATTTTGAAAATAATCTCTCACCGCTGCATATCCTAACTGGAATCACCAAAGATCATATACTCAAACTTCACTCTTTTCTTTGTCCATATATACTTGGTCAAAACCATGATTTATTATTCCCATTTCTCCTAGTGTTACAGAGGAAATCTAATTCTGTTATGTTGGAGAATCTTCTACATCCTTACTTCCATGCAAATCTCCTATGATTAAACCTACACACATTTCATCCATTACAGATATTCACGCAAATTGAATACAACAAATCAATTGATTTGTAAATCATAACTGAATTATAAACTTATTAAGACTTAAGATGCTATTAAAGATTATATATAATTTACATCATGTTTAAGATACAAAAGAATACCTGTTAATTCAGGATGATTCTGATACTTGTTACTGTATAAATGTAATTTCAAATAATTTGTCATTGCCAAAAACATATTTTGAAAGTAACTGAATATTGGCTCAAATTCTGAAAATAAAGTAAGACTTCGTGAATGAGTTCACAGCAAGATGGAAACTAATATCTATTTTTCTCAAATGTGTGAGACAAGGCCATAGAAACTATGTGAGGGGCTAAAATTAGCCACTGTAATAGACCATAGGAAATACAGTTATATACTGTCACTGGGTTTCAATATACAATATGTCTGGATGGAATTTATTTAGTTTTTATAAGTAGGAGTCATTCAAATAATTCTTTTTTTGTCTACATATGTGATGCTAAACAACCAATTTTATAGACTTAGAACATTTTAAATGTTTTGGTATAATAGGCACAGTCACTATGTAAATATTACGGACATTGAAAAATAAGGCATAAAGTATGTGTATATAGTATACATAATATGCTATGTAATTTTCAAATAGATTTAAGTTAGTTTTATATATGTTAATGAACACCTCTTTAATATAAAGTAAGTTAAGTAATCGATCAGCCAATTATACCAACTCAGATAATTTTAAATCAAAGTGGCAAACTTAATTTATTGCATAAAAGAGACAAAGAAGAATGTGCAAAAAGGACTAACTCTAAAATCCCACATTGAAGTAATTTAAATTAAGATCATTATTGGTGTGGCTATAGGATAAAATATTACCATTCATCTTGTCACTGTAGGTATTTTAAAACGATAAATACTTCGTCTATTGAATTAGATCTTATAATAACAAAGATCTTATCTGGAACCTAAATAATCTTAAACTCCATGATTCTAATTCTCTGCTTGTAAAAATTACAATGCTTTTTGATTAGTGGCAGACACTCTCAGTACCCATCTCATCCAAAAAATCCTGATGTACCATAGAGTTATTGCAAGAGGTTTGTGAATTCCTGTGTATAAGTTTTATAGACTAATCCCACATATATGTTTATTGTTATCTTTTCACATATATCTAGTCCCTACTGTGTTTAATAAAATTGTGTTTTATTAACCATGACTCCCAGAGTCAATGGTTCCCAAATTGTAGGTGCTCTCCTACATCTCCCAGCCTCCACTGCAAATGGGTTAGTGTCATGTGACTAGGTCTAGCCAATCAACCACAACAGGAAATGGCCCAGGCAGTTTGGAATCTTGATAAGTTTGCCACTGTTTATTTCCCCTTCTGCAGTGACTTTGGGTTCCATGCCTTGTAAAGGGAATCAGCATAACATGTTGGAGAATCACCTAGCCTATACCAGTCTCTACAGGAATGAAAGTAACACTTGCTTTAAGCAGCAAAGGTTCATCTGCCGAGGTATGTCTACTGCAGCCACTAGTGCTAATTACACTGACCAACAAAACAAGTAACCAAAGTCACAGTAATATTTTTGTCATAGTATATATTTTTCAATCAACACATAGCAAAAGTACTGTCATTAGAGGTTAGCGGGCATTTTTTTTAATTTTAAAAACAGACGTTTGTTAAATGACCCTTAACCCAGGAATGGATTAACAAGCTGTGGTATATGTACACCATGGAATACTATTCAGACATTAAAAAGAAATGGAGACTTTACAGCCTTTGTATTAACCTGGATGGAAGTGGAACACATTATCCTTAGTAAAGCATCATAAGAATGGAGAAGCATGAATCCTATGTATTCGATTTTGATATGAGGACAATTAATGACATGGTGGGGGTGGGGAAAGAGGAGAGCAGAGGGAGAGAGAAGGAAGGAGGGGTGGGGTAAAGAAAGAAGAGGGGGGTGTGGTCTTAGAGTGTGACACATCTTGTACCCTCAATGAATCCCCAACAATTAAAAGAAAACAAAATAGGCCTTTGAATCCTGAAAGATCAAAACACACTAAACTCTTCTACATTGAAAACAAAATACAGTCTGCATTCCATTTACCAAATCAGATTGATTATGCTGTAATTCCATTGATTCAACTGTGTATAAAAGTCATAGCATAATTCTCTGAACGTCATTGTAAATAATACATAAAAATACATAAAAATAAAAATACAATATATGCATATAAGTGTCACTTGATGCCAAATTGAAGAACAAAGTGTAGATCAAAATTAAGGCGTTAGCCTACAAGCACATGTAAACACAGTAGAACCTCTGTAAGTTGACATGCAAGAGACTGTACCAAACTGGTCAACATGTGGAGGTGTCCACTGAGGGAACTAGGCCTGCTGTACTGACAGTACATGTGGTGCATGTCTGGTCTATGAAAATTAGGTCCATTTAAAGAGGTGGTGAACATAGGAGGTGGTCAACTGTGGAGGTTCTACTGTATGTTCAACATCATTAATTCATTTATCATTAGGGAAATGCAAAACAAACCAACAGTGAGATACTACCCTACACAGCATGACTACTATTAAAAAAAAGAAAGAAAAAGAGTAATAAGGTTTGGCACTTGTAGCTCAAGTGGCTAGGGTGCTAGCCACATACACTGGCGCTGGTGGGCTTGAATCCAGCCTAGGCCTGCACAACGACGACGACAACCACAAACAAAAAATAGCCAGGCATTGTGGTGGACGCCTGTAGTCCCAGCTTCTTGGGAGGCTGAGACAAGAAAATCACTTAATTCCAAGAGTTTGAGGTTGATGTGAGCTGTGATGCCACAGTACTCTACCCAGGGTGACAGTTTAAGACTCTGTCTGGAAAGGAAAGGAAAGGAAAGGAAAGGAGAGAATAATAAGTATTGGTGAGGATACGAAGAAATTGGAACCCTCAGGCATTGCTGGTGGGATTATAAAGTGGTGCAGTCACTATAGAAAACAGTATGGTGGTTTCTCAGAAAATTAAAAATAGAACTATTATATGACCTAGTGAATTATCTAATGGGTATAACCCCAAAAGAATTGATAGAAAGGTCTTAAAAAGATACTTGTACACTCATGTTCACAGCAGCATTATTTACAATACAATAACCAAAAGGTGGAAGCAACCCAAGTGAATAGATAGGAAAGTGTTATCTACAAACAATAGAATGCTATTTCTTCTTTATCAGAAAGTAAATTCTAAATCATGCTATACAGCAGGAAAAACCTTCAGGACATTATTCTAAGGCAAATAAACCAGTCACAAAGTCAAATCCACTTGCTTGAGACACTTAGAGTAATAAAAGTTAGAGGCAGAAAGTTAGAATGGTGGTTGCTGTGGGCTGGGGTAGGACAGAACAGGGAGTTTTTTATTGGTATAAAGTTTCATTTGGCAAGATAAAAATAGTTTTTAAATTGATTGCACAACAACATGAATGCACTTAAAACTACTGAATTGTCCATTTAGAATGGTTGATATGGTAAGTTTGTTGTGTATATTTTACCACAATTAAAAATAAAAATATAAAAGAAGAAAAAAATTAAGATGTCAGGATGAAATTAAGTCAATTCTGGGGAAAGAAGGAAAGGAAAGGGAAAGGAAGAGGAAGAGGAAACTTACAAAGATTAAGGCTTTTTTGCTCAAAATTGCAAGGCTTTTTCCTCAAGAGTCCTCCAAAAGAGTTTTGTCCTGTGGCTGTGTAATTGGAATAAGACTGGAACAGTTGTACCCCAGTGACTGTCAAGGCCCATTAGATGTCTAAAGACAAAAAGGGCCTCCTGGCCAAATATCCCATTTTGGGAAATGACAAAGTCCTTTAAAGAGTTAAAATTCAGAGAAATCGATAGAGAAAAATGTAACCTTTTAGTTTGGGTTAGCTAGCCCTTCTTAAACAATTCCTCTCTTAATATTTTTGCATAATACCTATTAGTATCTTTATACCTATATTTCTCCACAATGCTCTTTTCAAAATTCTAAAGCAGCATCTCCAAAATGACATTTTAAGCTATTACGTTCCTTTTCAAAGTGTCTCACTATTTTGCGTACATTTATAATGTTGCCATGAAGAGCAAATGTTGTTCTTCATGATCAGGCCTCCTCCAGCATCACGGAAGGAGAGCTAAAATTGTTCCTGGCAGGTAAACACATGTACATAAATATGCAAACATTACACAGTCAACATATATCTGAGTACTTACTACGAGCCTGGCACTACAGATACCTCACATTATTTAATCATCACAACAAAACTATGACAACCTATTACTTCAGAGATTTTAACCATGAGGAAATAATGCTTCCCAAGTTTAAGGAACTTGCCTAAAATCACATGATTTGCAAATGTCTGTACCTTGAATTTAAACCAGAGCTATGAGACTCCAGGACCATGCCATTGTGGTATAGCTGAGGACCTTTCTAAAACCATAGCTCTGAGTCTTGTACAAGTGCTTCATTCTGCAGGAACGAGCCTATGATCAGGATGAAAAACAAAAACAACAAAAACAATCCTGCCAACACCAAAAGAAATTCACGCACTTTCATGTCTCCTTAACTAAGTTTCTCTTTGAAACTTTTAAAAGTTAGTTAGATTTCATTAACCTAGAAGTTGAAGATAAATGGTAGAGTTTGAGGTTGTTTTTTTTTTTGTTTGTTTGTTTGTTTTTTAAGTCTTGTTTATAAATTATGGCATGAAATGGCAGTTAGGTTAAGAACTAGACTAAAAAGCAGAGACAGAGTGAGTTTCTACTCCTGACTCTGCCACTAACTCGACCTCATTTGGCAAACACTCATCAACCTTTTCCTGCTTTAGTTTCCTCATTTGAGAATCATGGGGATTGGGCAAACTACAGCTGGTCTCTAAGCTCTCTTCTACCCAAACTTCCTATATTTGTGAATGTGTTTAAAACAGAAAGAACATGGTCCAGGGAGTCTGTACAACGTAATGGAAAAGATGTTTGCTTTAAATTTGATTTATATCAACTTTCTAAACTGAGAGAAAAGCTACCTCCTTGCTGTACTTGTATATAAGTCATTCATTTCATTTTCATAAATGTTCATATTGTTGATGAATGCAGGGACAGACCAGCTCCCTAAGGAGAAGGTAATGTAGTTCGTATAAAATCCATGTCTCTTGGCGCCTGAGACTCGGGTTGAAAGGAGCCTCTCCATCCAGACTCTTCTTCTCTCTAGTGGGCATCGAAGATGCTGACCAATTTGCCCATTCTTGAAGATAAAAGAAAGAGAAAAGCATGATTCCAGGAGACTAGGAGTAGAATCCAGAAGATAACTGGACTCAGGAAAAGAAAATACTGTCACATCATCATCCTTCTGTTTCTAAATTTCAAATAAAATTATTATGAATAAAATAACAAAAGCAATAGAAAAGATGTGCATTTCCATTGTCACCGTTACGTCTGTCTTGCTGATGTTTAAAGAAGAGCAAAAAAAAAAAAAAAAAAAATTATAAAAACAAGACTCAGTTTTGGGGCGGGGCCTGTGGCTCAAAGGAGTAGGGCACCAGCCCCATATGCCAGAGGTGGTGGGTTCAAACCCAGCCCTGGCCAAAAACTGCAAAAACAGGAAAAGAAAAGAAAAGAATAAAAAATATAATATATTAAAAAAAAAAAAAGACTTAGTTTTGCTTCTTTCAACCTAAATGAGTCTTATACCTTGGAAATTACAGCACTAATCCCCTTAGCTGAGGTTTTCTCTTGCTTGTCCCCGTAGCCCTGTGGAACCAGAAACTGTGATTAGATAAGAGTAAAGCAGCCAGTGTAAGCGTCTGGCCTCAGGTTCACTTTGTGTATTAAGGGGAGGAAAGTACCAATCTAAGTAGCATTTGGATGGAAAAAAATATCAGTGCATGTAAGCACCTGTCAAGGGATAGATGAATGTTCCTGTAGTCCCCTTTATTCTCAAAATGTTGCTGCAGGTATGAGTCTTGTTTCTCGTGAAGTTTTATTCCCCCTCGGTTCCTCCTCTTCCCATAGTTCTACAATTAAAATTCAACTGATAACTATTCTCTTCCAAGTTTTTGCTCACTGACACTTGGCTGCCTGCATGCCCGTAAGTGGAAATACAACCTTAACACTGTGTGGGCTGCAGAAAAGCTCGGCTTGAGTCACTAGCTGTGTATTATTTTGTTTTTCTCTCTCTGTCCCTCTGCCTACTCTCATCCCTGCGCTCTCTCTCTCTCTCTCTCTCTCTCTGTTCTCTCTCTTTCTCCATGTAACCCAAACTCTTCCGAGTCTGAGACTTCTGAGATTTTCTCACTACCTCCGAAGGTACACCTGAGCCTTCATATTCTCATAATTATCAGTCTTATCATGTCAGATAATCTTCGTTCTCCCACAGGTGCTCACCAACTGTTTTCCCCTTATCTAAATGAAGTTGTCTTTGCTTACCATTCAGCTCTCTGAAGCTCATATCATCATGACTCTAATCAGCTGGAGGGTTGCCATTACAAGTCAAGAAGCCAGTAGAATCAGATAAATCGTTTTGTTGTTGTTGTTTGGTTTGTTTTTTGGTTTTGGTTTTGTTTTATTTTCCCCTCCATTGCCACCACATTATATATGGGAGTTTAGGAGCTTTGCAAACAGGCGATGAGCATTCCTCATGAGTGGATCCACGTTTCTCGTCATCTTCACAATGCATTCTCTCCTTTTCTCCTTTCTCCTGACATGGTCTTTAAATAATGTCACACTGTTGCTTTTTCATACACTAGACATAGAAACAAGACTCATAGGGTTTAAGGTAACCTCTCAGATAGCAGGGTCCCAATAGATGATATTTTTTAAACATAAGCATTTATGCATAAGGTGTGCAAGCTTTTTCTTCAAACCTAGCCCTGCTACTTTCATGAGGCTCTTCTCAAGAACTAGCTAGCTGTTTGAGTCTTAAACAAGAATATTCCAAGAATGAAATATCAACCTCTCCAATAATAAAGGAGTCTAGAGATACTACTATCCTTTTCAGAACAAGTCAGGAAAATTTGGGGCCATGTTGAATCAATGGAAACCATTACTTTTCTCTCTTAGATGTTATGACCGGGAGTCAATTCTTAAACAGTCTCCATGGCTTTACTTGCTTTATGAGGTTTGTAGTTACTGAAATGTTAGTCCCCTAGGAAAAGATTATAATCTGAGCAAAAGAAAGCGAAGCATCACTAACTTTTTAGAGGATGCGTACCAAGTGTTTTCAAAGTATAATGATGCTTCCATGCATCTTGTGGGATGCAGGGTTACTGTGATTGGAATCAAACTATACATCTTTACAGGTCAGCAGAAGCATGTTTGAAAAAATAAATCAAAATTCTTTACCCATATTCCAAGAACACTATTCTTTGGATGAACAGTGAAGGACTCTGAGCACACCTGCAAACTCATCCTGGAAAAAATGCTACATTCCTCATTGCTGAATATGACTACAGTCACCTTTGAAGGATTCCCTTTGGGAAGCTAAATAATTTCTTCAAGTCTCTAAATATTTTTTTCCATTTTGTAAAGTGAGAATAATAATATATCAGTATTTAAGGTTTGAAATGATAAATTAGATTCTTTAAGTAAGATCCCAGGTGCAATATATTTGATAAGGTAAGAGCCCAATAAATACTACGTAATATATTAATTTATTTATTTGTCACCCTTTCCTTTTCTTTGTGCTTATAAAAACTTTTAAAAATTCTTAAGAAACTGTGAAATAGATGCTTTTTATATCCCTCGTGTTAATAAGCAGTTGAGTTTATCAAGAAATACCTGACAGAGGCTTTCCATTTCTCCAAGGTATTGGAACCACAGGAAGCCACCATGAAATTTTAATAATCTAAAAGCCATAATCAAAACCAGAAACTCTTAACTTTGTATAAAATTATTAACATCATCTTAGACTTTACATGGAAAAGACAACAGTATAGTAAAATGCGTACAGCTTTAGATCCACACAGTCAAGTTTTAAATCACAATTTCAACACTAAATGCATGGCCTTGGAAAATTATTTAAGCTTATTTCCTCCTCAGTAAGATATGGAAGACAATTAGATCTCATGATTGCTGTCCACGTTAAATGAGGTAATGGTTTTAGTAAATGTAGAGTCTTAGTGAAATGTCTGGAACTTAGTATATTTTCCATGAAGGATAGTTATAATAGTATAATATTCAAGAAAGAGACTAGCAAGCCTAGTCATAATCTACGTGTAAAGGGCACACTTCAAGCTAAAGTATACATGGTTCCATATTTATAAGAAAATAAAAGTCTGTGAGAATGATGCTGGAACATTAAAATAAATAAAATGATTCTTAAATGTATTTAAAGAAAGAACAATTGAGGAAAATATCATGAAATGAGAACATATTGATAGTTTCACTTTTTTAGTGTGTCAACAATAAATTTAGTTAGAATATAATTGACTGTAAATTGCAAATTATGGTCATACATATTAAAATACAATGTGCAGATATTAGAGTAAGAATGAACTTATATTGGAAAAAAATTCTCATAATAAGTTATGTGAGCATTGTGGATACGTGTTTATGTATGACAACTACCAGATAGCTAACTGCCTGGAAAAATTCTCTGCAACTTTGATGGCAGAAAACTGACCTTTCTGATTGATTTATATCTTCTCAGTAAAGGCAAATAACATTTTAGATCAGGATATTAGAGCATGCAACATAAACTTTTTTTCACAGTGTTGGAAGAGATTGAATAGAGCTTCAGAGAAATGTGGGACACAATTAAGTTCACCAACATAAATGTCAGGGGAATATCAGTTTTTGATTTCTCTAGTGCTGAGCCCCTTCGGTGAAGTTTTCAAAGGTTTTAGTTTTTTCCTTTTTGTTGTTTCTTGTCCCTACACCCTTATGTCTCTTCTTCTCATGGAACTCATATGTTGGTAAATTTAATAATGCTCCACAGGCTGGGTGGGCACAGTGGCTCACACCCATAAACTAGTGCTTAGGGAGGCGTAGGTGGGAGGCTCACTTGAGCCCAGGCGTTTGAGGCTGCAGTGAGCAATGCAGTGAGTGCAGTGATCTATCACTGTACTCTAGCTTGAGCAACAGAGACTTTGTCTCCAAAAGAAAAAAGTCCCACATTTCTGTGAAGTTTTATTCAGAATTTTTTTTTTTGTTCTCTGTTCTTAGACTGCATAACTTCCAGTAACCTATCATAAATTATTTTTTATTTTGTCACTGAAAATCTACCATTGAGCTCCTCTAGTGATTTTTCTGTTTCGGTCATTGTATTTTTCAATTCTAGAGTCTCCATTTGCTTGTCTTTATGATATCCTTTTTGATATCTCCACTTGATGACGTACTGCCATAATGCCTTCCTTTAATTTTTAAATAGGACTTCAATTCTTTGAACATGTTTACCTCACACAACAGCTATTTATTTAAAAAGTTGTAAAGTAGGACTATTTATTAATTCACAAATAAAATCATATATGTTTGTGGCGTGTATCATGATGTCTTGATATACGTATATGCTGTGGGATGGCTAAATCAACCTCAGGAACACACTATCTCACATACTCATTACTTTCCTTGTGGTGAGAACATTTACATCTGCTCTTTTAGCAAATTTCAAATACACAAAATATTGGTATTAATTATAGTGCAATATAATTTTGCAATAGATCTCCTGAACTTATTCCTCTTACCTAACTGAAATGTTGTATCCTTCACGCAACATTGCCCCAATCCCCACACACCTCCCCATACTTTGGTAAGCACCATTCTCTGCTTCTGAGTTTGATTTTTGTATATAAAGTGAGATCATATGATGATTGTATTTCTATATCTGGCTTACTTCAGATTCTGTCCTTCAGGTTCATCCATGTTTATACAAATGATAGGAGTTCTTGCTTTCTAAAGGCCGAATAGTATTTCATGTGTACATATACCACATTTTCTTTATCCATTAACCCATTGATGGACATTTTGGATGACTGGGAATCAATCATCTTGGCTACTGGGAATTATGTTGCAATTAGTATGAAATTCAGGTATCTCTTTCACTTAATGATTTCAATTCCTTTGATTATATATTCAGCAGTGGGATTTCAGGATCAGAGGGTAGTTCTGTTTTTTAATTTTCGAGGAACCTCCATATGCTTTTCATAATTTACTTTCCTCCTAACAGTGTTACAAGGATTCCCTTTTTTTCCATATTCTCTCCTACACTTATTTAATCTTTTTAATAACAGCAATCCTAACAGATGTGAGGTGATATCTTATTGTGATTATACTTTATATTTTCCTGATGGTTAATAACATTAAGCGTTTTTTCATATACCTGTTGACATTTTTGAAATGTCTTTTTAGGTCCTTTGCCCATTTTTTAATTGGGCTATTTGTTTTCTTGCTAATGAGTTATTTGAATTCCTTATATAGTTAGGATATTAACCCTTTAGTAGAAGTAAGCTTTGCAAATACTTTCTCTCATTCTGTAGGCTGTCTCTTCACTTTGTCGATTGTTTCCTTTGCTATGCAGAAGTTTTTAGCTTGATGCAATCTCATTTGCCTATTTTTGCTTCTATTGTCTCTATTTTTGAAATCATATACCAAAAAATCATTGTTCACACCAATGTCAGGGAGCATTTCTCCAATGTTATCTTCTTGTAGCCTTACAGGTTCAAGTGTTTCTTCTAAATATTTAATGCATTTTGAGTTGGGTTTTCTATTTGTGGTGAGATAAGGGTTTAATTTCATTCTTCTGCATGTGGATACTCAATTTTCTCAGCACCATTTATTGTCTTTTCCCCAGTGTGTTCTAGGTGGCCATACATAAAATCAGCTGATCATAAATTGGTAGATTTATTTATGAATGTTGTATTCTGCTTCACTGGTCTCCATGTCAGTTTTTTGCCAATATTTTGTTATTTTGATTACTATAGCTTTGTAATATAATTTTATGGTGAGGTAGTATGATGCCTCCAGCTTTCTCCTTTTTGCAAAATATTTCTTTGTCTATTCATGGTCTCTTGTGGTTCCACAGAAATTTTGGGACTGTTTTTCTGTATCTGAAAAATTCATTGAAATTTAGTTAATGGTTGCATTGGATCTGTAGATCACTTTAGATTGTATGAGCATTGTAACCATAATAATTCTTCCAATCTATGAACACACAATTTATCTCCATTTATTTGTATCTCCTTCAATTTTTTTTTTTTTTTGAGACAGAGTCTCACTTGTCACCCTCAGTAGAGTGCTATGGCATCATAGCTCACAGCAAACTCCAACTCCTTGGTTCAAGTGATCCTCTTGCCTCAGCCTCCTGGGTAGCTAAGACTTTCAGGTGCCTGTCACAACACCCAGCTATTTTTTTAGAGGCGGGATCTCTCTCTTTCTCAGGTCTTGAAACTGTGAGCTCAAGCATCTACTTACTATGGCCTCCCAGAGTGCTTCCTTCAACGTCTTTTGTCAATGTTTTATAATTTGCAATGTACAGGTATTTCACCTCTTTCATTAAATTTATTCTTATTTATTTTATTTATTAATGATTGATGCTATTGTAAATGGTATTGTTTTCTTGATTGCTTTTTAAAATAGTTCTCCACTGGTGGGTAGAAATGCTTCTTATTTTTGTAAGTAGATTTTGTATTCTGAAACTTCACTTGTCTACTATTTCTAACCATTTTTCATGGAGTCTTTAGGGTTTTTCCATATATATGATCATCTGTAAACAGAGACAATCCAAATTCTTCTTTTCCAGTTTGGATATCTTCTACTTTTGTTTTTTCTTGTCTCATTGTTCTGCCTAGTGTCTGTACTATGATGGACAGAAGTGGTACAAATGATGGGCACCTTTGTTTTGTTCCTGATTTTAGAGAAAAACGTTCAACATTTTACTATCAAGTATGATGATTATTGTTCACTTGTCATAGTTGACCTTAATTGGGTGGAGGTAAAGACCTCCTATAACTAGTTTGTTGTGAGTTTTTTCATTAAAGGATGATGAATGTTTTTCAAATATTTCTTCTTTATCTGTCAAGTTGATCTGCCGTCATGACCCAATTACCTTCCAATATTTCATCTTCAAATACTACCACATTGAGGATTAAGTTTCAATATTGGGACTTTGGGAATACACAAAAATTCAGGCTATTGCAAGCATCTTAAGAAATTAATTTTAAAGTCTTCAGATTTTCAGAAAGGTGATTCCATCAGAAGTGAATTGATGGCTGGGTGCCCATAGCTCAGTGGTTAAAGTGCCAGCAACACACACCAGGGCTGACAGGTTTGAATTCAGCCTGGGCCTGCTAAAAACAACAATGACAACTACAGCAAAAAAATAGATAGGCATTGTGGTAGGCACCTGTAGAGCCAGCTACTTGGGAGGCTGAGGCAAGAGCATTGTTTAAGCCCAGGAATTTGAGGTTGCTGTGAGCTGTGACTCCACGGGCACTATATGAGGGCAGCAACATAGTGAGACTGTCTCCAAAAAAAAAAAAAGAAAGAAAGAAAGAAATGAATTGATTTTCTATTTTTTTTTTTTTTGCCCTGTCTCTCATGTCCTTGTTGAGACCTACTTGTGTTGGTAGATGCTACATATGTTTTAGATTTGAAGGTTTCAGTTATTTTAAGTGGGAAATTTTTGTAGTTATTTCCATTTGATTGACGATTGTTATCCACAATCATAATCATATTCAGAAGTAAATTACTCCAAATCTCTGCAGCTTAAAATAACAATTACTTATTATCTCTCAGGGATTTGTAGGTCAGCAGTGGGTGGTCTTGGATATGGAAGACGTTGAGGGGGCTTGGCTCAAAGCTACAGTTTGGCTCCTTGTCTACTTTACATTTCTTTTATCTTTCCTGAAACAGCAAGTAAGGCTGTCTCACAGCAACATAGCCTTGAAGGAAAGGCAATCCAACTGAACAAGTGCAATCTGTGCATCTGCTTGTATCCTACCTGTTGATATCCTGCTGGCCTAAGAAAAGTACAAATCCAAGCCATGTATGTGGTTGGGGAGAGACAAGGAAACATACTTTTTCCATGGTAGAAGAAAGGGGGAAATATTATTAAAGAATAATCTAATCTGTCAATTAATTTTGTTCTTACATTTGTTCCTCTCTCTGGATATGCACTTCTGTGATTGCCTGATACATTGGGCCTCCCGTTTCTATTCAAGTTTTTCATGGTATTTGGGACTTCTGCTCGAGATAATACTTGTAACGTCAGTGGAGCTAGTCAGTGAGCCATTGAATGAACTTGAATCTGTTTCTTATCCTAAGGCTTTTTCTCTTCCTGCCTCTTTAAACTCAAACCTTCCTATAAAACCAGAAGTCCAAGCTGAAAGCCAGCATTTTTTCAGCCTCCTTTCACAAGCAAGAGTGCATTTCAGACTCCAGACTCTACTTTCTCTGGTACATTTTGTACCTATTCTGTGAGTCAGGAGTTCAGACATGGTCATCTGGACCCTCTTCTCAGGGTCTCAGAAGGCAGAAAACAAAGTGTCATCCAGGGATTATAATCTCATTAAGGCCCAGGGTCCTCTCCTGAGCTCCCAAGCTCATTCAAGTTATTGGTAAAATTTATTTACTTGTCATTTTAGGAAATGGGGTCTCCATTGTCTCGCTGGCTGTTGGATGGGGTCACTCTGTTAGAGGCTGCTCTCAGGTCCCTAGAAGCCTGGTTTCCTCACAACGTGGTATCTCACCCTTCAACAGCCCATAGTGAAATCTATTTCCAGTCTCCTACAATGAAGTCTTACATAATCTAACATAATATAGGGAGTGACGTTTTTAACACAATCCCAGATGCCACCAACACTCAAGTGGAGGTTGTATATACTTTGAAGTGGAAACCTTAGAGACCTCTTAGAATTCTGTCTATCACAATGAAAAAGTAAGGTTTATCCCAGGATTATGAGATTATATAACATTTGAAAATCAATCAGTATTACTCAGCACATAAACATACATCAAAAGTATCACCATGTAAATAGATATAGAAAAAATACTTAACAAAATCCAATATCCATTTCTGATTTAAAAAAAACCTCTTAGAAAATATGATATAGAAGAAACTTCAATATGACAAAAGTCATCAACAAAATAATCTATAACTAACATCATCCTTAATGTCAAAAAATTAAATGTTTTCCTCTAAGGCCAGTTTATAACAAGAGTATCTGCTTTTACTTTTTAATGTAATACTAGAAGTCCCTGCCCCTGCAATAAAGCTTGAAAAATTATAAAAGGCATGTAGATGGGGAAGAAAAGATTAAATCTATTAGAAAATGGAATTATTATCTATATAAAAATAGTAAAGAATCTTAAAAAGAACTATCAGTAATAAGCGAATCTAGCAAGGTTGCCAGATGTATGATCAACTACAAAAGTCAGTTTATATTTCTATACATTAACAAGGAATATATCAAAATTAAAGGAAATATACTCATATAGCAACATCAAAGATATGAAATATTTAGCAATATATATGGCAAACTATGTGCTTCCTGTACATTGAAAACTATAATGTGCTGAAAGAAATAAAAGGAGGCAAAAAAATAAATGTGTATGTATATATATGTGTGTATACATATGTATATGTATATATATATACACACACATATATATATATACACACACATACACATAGGTTAGAAGACTCTATGTTATTAATATAATAGTTCTTACCAAATAGATCATGGAATCAAATGCATTTCCAATCAAAATCCCAGAAGACATTTGGAAAAATCGACAAACTTATTCTAACATGATAATAAAAGAATCTTGAGTAACTAAAACAACTTAAAAAAAAAAAGAAAACTGGAGGGTCAACAGTGCCTGATTTCAAAGTATATTATAAAACCATGTCAATTAAGACAGTGTGGCACTAGTGTTAAGATAAATACAGTAGATAGATGTCACAGAATCAAGGCCAGAGGAAGACACACAGCCCTACAACTGACTTATGACAAAAGTTCAGTTCAGTTGGAGGAAAATACTCTTTTCAGTAAATGGTACAAAAATAATTTAAGATACATAGGTAAAAAAAATGAATTTCACACTATAAAAAAAAAGTGAACCAAAAATGAAACCTAGACCTAAATGTAAAATGCAAACCTGTGAAACTTCTAGAGAAAGCGAAAAGGGAAATCTTTATGACCTTGGATTAGGCAAAGACTTCTTAGATAGATCATGAGAATACAGTCTATAAAAAGAAAATGGGTAAATTAGACTTCTTCAAGAATAAAATTTTCTGCTCATTGAATGAAATTATTCATATATGTGTTAAGTAAATATATGGCAAGTGCATATATATTATATATATACTTCACAACTTATTAAAGTGAATACTGCAACTATGTCTGTTTAGTATGCACTAACTGTGTCTTATATATACAAATAATCTTTTAGGTAATTTAAATATATAGTGCTGAAATCTCTCTCTCCATGCCATTTGTGTTGCTATAAAGGAAGACCCGAAGCTGGGTAATTTATAAATAAAAAAGGTTTATTTGGCTCATGGTTCTGCAGGCTATAAAAGAAGCATGGCACTAGCATCTGCTTCTGGTGAGGGATTCAGACTGTATCCTCTGATGGCAGAAGGCAAAAGCAGAGTCAGCATGTGGAGAGATTGAATGGTGAGTAGAAAGGGGGAGGGTCCAGGCTCCTTTTCAATAACAATCAGTTTTCTTGGGAACTAAGAGAGAGAGAGAGACAGAGACAGAGAGAGCAAGAACTCAGTCTCCCTCCCTGCCCCAGGGAGGACATCAATGTATTCATGGGGGATCTTCCCCCATGTCCCAAATACCTCCCACCAGGCCTCACCACCAACATTGGGAACCAAATTTCAACATTAGGTTAGGAGAGTGAAATATCCAAACTATAGCATATCCTAGAAAAGTATATTAAATCCAGGTCATTGTATAGGTGGAATTCACAAAAATCTACAAGAAAGGGATAATTCATATCTAATCTTAAAATTTTCAAGACTGTAGAATAAGAAAGAAAGCTTCAAAAGTTATTCATGAGGCTAACATGACTTTAATATTAAAACCAGAGAAGAAAGAGGTGTACAGAATAGACAACAAAGGGCCAATCTCATTTATAAGAATAGATGCAAAAATCGCTCCAAAATGATTAGCAAAGTAGCTCTAACAAAAAAATTGAAAATGAATTACATTATATGCATGTAATGTGTGTGTGTATGCATGCATACATATAATTTACAAATTAAAAACAGCAAGGCACTTCCTCAACCTGATGAAAGATACTTATCAAAACATTATAGTAAACTTTTTTCCACTGATGGAGTATTAGAAGCATACCCGCTAAATTTGGTTATAAGACAACTGTCCATTTCCACTACTAGTATTCAAGAAATGAATAAAATTTAAACTACCTAATGAAAATAATATTTATGCTGTTAAATATCAGATTATGATTTTATATTCTATTAGAAAAATTATTGTTCTAAAAAAAGAAAAATTATTATTCTTAATTTTATTTCTTTGTTGTATGATTTAAAAATGTTTATATATGGATAGGTACTGTGGGTATTAAATATGTTTGCCTATACTTCATAATTATAAAAACTTAAGACATCCCTTAGTATAAAAGATTTTTCCCTTTCAAAAAGGTAATAATTAGGTTTTAAAAAGCACTATTCCAAAGGAATCACATGCAGTTTTATTTCTCAGACCCCTACCTTGTTCATATTCTCCTTAACATTTGTGCCTATATTTTATATTTTTAATTACTTAGATTGAGACATGAAAATCATAATCCTAGTTATGTACATTCTAAAGTTGGTAAGAAGAGCTAATGCTAAGTGAAGAAATAAGAATTCTTAAAATCTTTTCTAGCTACAATTCTGAGTTTAAATCTCCACAATGAAAATAACAAATGTAATTTTTAAATTCTCTGTTAAGGTTAAAATAACTTAAGAAAATACAATACTTGGATTGAAAGCAGCTCTTTTGCAAAGACTTTTAAATGCATCGAACATATGCTCAATCATATCCAACAAGAGTCTAGGCTTGTGGGGGACCCAGAAACCGTTATCACAACTAACAGCTGATCATGTCTTAACCTGGGCAAGAAAAACTTAGAAAGGGATATGCTAGCTCTTGTTATGTATTTAAAGAACCTCTTATGAAACAGGTTTTTAAACAGTGTTATAAATACCATTCACAAGAATAAATCATTGACTCATATGTCTTATGGCTGAAGAAAATCATGCATGTTAACCAATGAATCAGATTTTCTTTCCTGTGCTCTCTATCTGCCATAGATAGAAACTAGATCTATTGTTTTGACTGAATTGAAATATCAATTCGTAGAATTTCAGAGTTTAAGACCTCATTAATTTTCAGCACTTACGAAGATTCAACAGCTATAATGAGATAATCCATCCAATTTCTGAAAACTCATATGAGAAAGGTATTTTTATCATTAAAGGGAAATTTTCCTCAATATAATAGTCAGTTAATTCAGATAATCAGATTGTCAAAGTGTAATCTATTAGTGCCCGATTTTGGGAATAGTCAGTTTCATTCACATGGTTGAATTGCTCATGGGACTTACATTTGTGAGAAAATTTTCTAGACAACTAGCTGAGGAATCATGTTCCCTTAAATAAGAAATCCATCATAAGGAAGGGAAGACCACCTCTTTCAGAGATTTGGAAGAGAAATGATATGGTTAGCATTGCCAGAGTCAATGTAAATTTGTAGCTAGAAAAAAGAAAAGTGGCACAAATTGCATAAGTTTTGTCAACTCAACTCATAACTGATGTCAATCAAAAGAGGGAAAGCTATATTAGGGAAGAAGGGGGTGGAAGAATGTTCTCTAAATGTCTTATTCTCTAGATTTTCAAGAACAGAATAAAACATTCCCTTCCCAACAAACATTACTGCTCTTACGGGATGTTTTCTCTCATACTACATAGAAATAAAGGCCAGGGTTGAGGAACTGCACTTAATACTTCATGGCCACTAAATGCAGTTGTTTCAATGTTCCATTTTCTTTTTAATGCAAGGTGGTCAAGAAGAATAAAAGGTCATCAAGCCTAGACAAAATAATCTGCCACCCTTAATTCCCATCCCATTAGCTGGATGATGGTGTTTATTATGTTTCTTGTACAGTCTTACATGCTTTATTATTCTCATTTCATCATATAAAATTGAGGCAATGTACTGTGCTTACATTTTATTTATCTCGTCTTTCTAGTTAGATATTATAAATGTTCCTGTCTGGATGAGAACTAGATTTTAAGGCCTATTGAATAATATTTTTTCCTTTTCTGTGAGGTGAATGGAAAATGGAAAGTTGAAAGAGACTGATTTGAGAAAGGAAAATCCATCTCATATGTAAAAAGGGGGGAAAGGTTATTTAAAAAAAAAAAAAATTGTTCTCTTCTTCTGCTTGTCATTATAATCCAGCAAGCCACACACAGAAAGTATGAAAAATATTAAGCCTCCTCAAAACACTATTCTCCACAGCCCAATTGACTCTACATTTTAAAAACTATGGTAGCTCTAGAAAAAAAAAAAAAAAGGCATTAATGGAGTATAAAATATTCAATTTGAGACCCAACAATGAAAGGAAATTATAGACCAATATCATTAATGAATATAGATGCAAAAATATTCAATAAGATCCTAGCAAACGGATTTCAGCAACACATCAAACAAATTATATACCATGACCAAACTGGTTTTATCCCAGGGACTCCAAGCTGGTTCAACATACGTAAATCTATAAACATAATATATCACATAAACAAAATGAAAAACAAAGACCATATGATTCTCTCAATTGATGCAGAAAAACTTTTGATAGTATCTAGCATCCTTTCATGATCATAACACTTAAGAAAATAGGCAATAGAAGGGACATTTCTCAAACTGATAGAGGCCATCTACAGCAAACCCACAGCCAATATCATACTGAATTGAATAAAATTGAAAACATTTGCACTCAGATCTGGAACTAGACAAAAATGTCCATTGTCTCCACTGCTATTCAACACAGTAATGGAAGTCTTAGCCACCACAATAAGGCAAGAGAAGATGATCAAGCGTATCCAAATGGGGTCAGAGGAGATCAAACTTTCACTCTTTGCAGATAATATAATTTTATACCTGGAAAATCCCAGCAACTCAACTACAAAACTCTTAGAAGTTATTAAGGAATATAGCAGCGTCTCAGGATACAAAATCAATACTTACAATCAGTATCTTTTATATATACCAACAATAGTCAAACTGAAAAAATAGTCAATGACTCTATTCCTTTTAAAGTACTGCCAAAGAAGATAAATATTTGGGAATTTACCTAACAAAGGATGTGAAAGATTTCTATAAAAAAAAACTATGAAACTCTGAGAAAAGAGATAGCTGAAGATGTTAACAAATGGAAAAACATACCATTCTCATGGCTGGGAAGAATCAACATTGTTAAAATGTCCATACTACCCAAAGCAATATACAAATTTAATAAAATTCCTATTAAAGCACCACTGTCATATTTTAAAGATCTGGAAAAAATAGTACTTCTTTTTATATGGAATCAGAAAAAACCTCAAATAGCCAATACATTACTCAGAGATAAAAACAAATCAGGAGGAATCACACTACCAGACTTCAGACTATACTATAAATCTATAGTGATCAAAACAGTATGGTATTAACACAGAAATAGAGAGGTAGATGTTTGGAATAGAATAGAGAACCAAGAGATAAACCCACCCACTTATCATCATTTGATCTTTGATAAGCCTATCAAAAACATAAATTGGGGAAAAGATTCCCTATTTAACAAGTGGTGCTGAGTGAATTGGCTAGCAACTTGAAGAAGACTGAAATTGGACCCACACCTTTCACCATTAACAAAAATTGATTCCTGGGCAGCACCTGTGGCTCAAGAGAGTAGGGCGCCAGCCCCATATACCGGAGGTGGTGGGTTCAAACCCAGCCCCTGCCAAAAACTGAAAAAAAAAAAAAAAAAAAAAGATTCCCACTGGATGAAAGATTTAAACTTAAGACATGAAACTATAAAGATACTTGGAAAGAGTGCAGGGGAAACACTTGAAGAAATTGGCCTGGGAGAATATTTTATAAGGAGGACCCCCCCCCCCAGGCAATTGAAGCAACACCAAAAATATATTACTGGGATCCAATCAAACTAAAAAGCTGCTGCACAGCCAAGAACACAGTAAGTAAAGCAAGCAGACAGCCCTCAGAATGGGAGAAGATATTAGTAGGTTATGTTTCTGACAAAGGTTTGACATCTAGAATCCACAGAGAACTCAAACTAATCAATAAGAAAAGAACAAGTGATCCCATTTCATTGTGGGCAAGAGACTTGAACAGAAGCTTCTCTGAAGAAGATAGGCGCATGACCTACAGACACATGAAAAAATATTCATCATCTTTAATCATCAGAGAAATGCAAATCAAAACCACTTTGAGATATCATCTAACTCCATTAAGAGTAGCCCAAATAACAAAATCCCATAACTACAGACGTTGGCATGGATGTGGAGAAAGGGGAACACTTTTGCACTGGTGATGTTATTGCAAGCTAATACATTCCTTTTAGAAAGAAGTTTGGCGAACAATTAGAGAACTAAAAGTAGACCTGCCGTTTAATCCTGCAATTCCTCTACTAGGTATATTTCTGGATGACCAAAAATCATTTTACAACAAAGATATGTGACCAGAATGTTTATTGCAGCCCAATTCATAATTGCCAAGTCATGGAAGAAGCCTAAACCCCCATGGACCCATGAATGGATTAGTAAACTGTGGTATACACATACCATGGAATATTATGTAGCCATAAAAAGATGGAGACTTTACCTCTTTTATGTTTATATGGATGGAGCTGGAATATATTCTCAAAAATGGGAGTATCTCAAGAATGGAAGAAAAAGTATCCAATGTACTCAGTACTGCTATGAAACCAATATATAATCACCCAAACTTTCATATGAAAGATAAAACACAACTATAGCCCAGGATGAAGGAGGGAAGAGGAGGGGAAGGGAAGGAGAGGCCAGGTGGAGGGAGGGTAATCAGTGGGACTTCACCTATGGTGCATATTGCAAGGGTACATGTCAAATCTAGTAAGAGTAGAGTATAAATGTCTTAACACAATAATTAAGTGAGGTGAAGGCTATGTTAACCAGTTTGATGTAAGCATTCCAAATTATATATAAAATCAGCACATTGTACCCCATAAATGCATTAATGTACACAGTTATGATTTAATAAAAAAATTGTTAAGAGAAAAATATAAGACTGTAATACTTAATATCTATTGATAACGTGTTATCTCATGAATTGTATCTTATATCTCTTGTAATCACAGAAGTCAAACATGACTTGAACCATTTTAATGGAGTTTTTTTTCTTTCTTATAAAAAAAATAAAATTCATTGTGTACTATCATGTTCAAAAAGAAAAGTTAATCTGGTACCTTAAAAAAAAATTCCACTTTGCAGCACATGAGATAGAGTTATGGACTGAGCAAAAATGTAATAAATCTATGTAATTTGCTCTGCCCTTGGAAGAAACACTCCTCCATCTTCTAGTCAAAGAAGATGCTATTAAGTCCCTAAACTCACAGAACATTCACTATTTTCACACCAAAAGTGAACATACGTAAAGGACAAACCAGGGTGCTTTCACCAAAAGCTGTGCCATGCGCTCCTTGTTAATTATATTGCTGACTCCATCAGCATCATTAGGCACCATCCAAACTACTGAGGCATTGAGTCTGCTTTGGTCTGACAGTGACCAGAAGACAAATCAGGAGAGCAGTGAAGGCTGAGAGAAAAGGTAGACCAGCTGTGTTCAGCTAGAGAGGGAGAATGATAATGATAACCATGGTTCCAAAAATATCGAACAGTGATTATTTTTTTAATAAGACAGGTCACTTGGCAATACTTTCCCTAACCTTAGCAACTGGCTGCTGGTAAGTTCTGTTTGTGCTCATAATATAGAAACCCCACAGAGGGAAGCCCTGGGAGAACAGGCATGTCTTCTAGAATGTGACATACCAAACAGACTAACATCATATTACTAGTTGTATGGGAACAGTCCTCTGCAAACAAAACGCACTCCAGTAAGGTCTATGTAAATTTGCTTTTGGAAAAGTAGCTATATTTTCAAATAACTTTACAGAAACTGATTTTGTTATTTTTAATGAGGTGAATCTCTTGACGATGAGGTTAACTCCCTCACATTCACATGCTTGCCATTTTCCTTTTGTTTAGAATTTTTTAAATGCACATTTGTTTTTAAGAATGTTATCATAGTGGAAATACAGTAGTAAAAGAATTAGAAGGTACGGTTCCTACTTCCATTGCTTTCATCAACGATTTTTGACTACTCATTTTACCTACTTGACCTCAGTTTCCCCAACTGTCAGAAAGTCCCCTTCAGCTCCATAATGCTAATATTTGCAATGTTGAGATGTTACAAAGTAAGTAATAAAGAAACCTCTGATTTCTACTGAGATGCTATATACAGTTATACAATCATTTACAACTAGGGGGCACCATTCACATTGGAGACAAGTGCTACGGTGCCCTGAGTCAGAATATATTTTCCTCCATTGCCAGTGAACCTGTCAAGAAATAGCAAGAAAGATTTCACATGAGCACAATATTCACCATTTCATAGAAATCTAACTTTTAAAAGATAATTTGGGGGTACAAAATCCAATTCCAATAGCATGTCTTCTATATCATTGGAAGAGTTTATAATGCATGGATCATGATGATTGGACTACCAAGTATATTCCTGGCTTCAATGTCCACATTCAAGACTTTTCCCAAAATGTTCTGGAATTTAGGAGGTCACTGAGGTTCTCTTCCTACCCTAACAAAGAGTAAAATGTTTCCCCCCAAATGATCAGGATTTCATTTCCTGCCATCTAGGTATGTGGGGGGTTCAGAGCAGATTAACAACATACTCAGAAAATAATTGATTTTTTTGTTTGTTTTACCTAAGTTTTGTAAAGTAAAAATCATCCACCAACTATGGAAGAGCTCCTAGTCATTATATAATAATAGTGTATGATAATGGATGCTATCGTGTCTGCATATATTCCTTGGTCACTGAGAGCCCTGAATAACAGAGTGTGGGACAACATGCACAGCAGAGGGCCTCCCTTCCTTTTGAGGTCAACTCCTAATGAGAGAAAGTAAAATATAAACTCATGGAAAAGTCAATTCAGGCTCAGGAGTGAATCATGCTTGTAATCCTAGCACTCTGGGCTTCTGAGGTGGGAGGATTGCCTGAGCTCAGGAGCTCAAGACCAGTTGGAGCAAAAACAAGACTCCAACTCTACTCAAAATAGAAAAACTAGTAAGTTGTGGCAGGCACCTAGCTGATCAGGAGGCTGAGGCAAGAGGATCATTTGATCCCAAGAGTTTGAGGTTGCTGTGAGCTAGGTTGCCATGGCACTCTACCCAGGGAAC
Source organism: Nycticebus coucang (assembly GCF_027406575.1). Lineage (NCBI taxonomy): Eukaryota > Metazoa > Chordata > Mammalia > Primates > Lorisidae > Nycticebus > Nycticebus coucang. Next base: position 27,988,970 of record NC_069785.1, on the reverse strand, counting down.
AGAGTGGGACACACTATCAAAAAAATGAAAGAAGGAAAGAAAGAAGGAAATAAGGATGGAAGGAAGGGAGGGAGGGTGAGAGGGGAAAATAAAGAGAAAGAAGAGAGGAGAGGAGAGGAGGGAAGGGAAGGAAACAGTTGATTCAGGAGAAAGCTTTCTACCTGTGGTCACACAAATAGAAAAAGAAGGTTTGTGCTATCTGGATGTAAGTAAAGCCAAATTAATTAAGATGCCATCCAATGATGCATATATGCATATATCATAAACAGAAAGAGCACAGAAAAATTTCCCTTTTGGTGTCCTCTGTTTCCCCATCTCGGAGGCCAAACTTTGCCCTTGAATGAGCATAAACACCTCCTATCTAAATGACTCACTGTCAGATGCTGGCTGCAAGTCTATTAGATTATCATCACGTCATCTTTGTTTTTGGCTGTGTTTGAAAGCACCTCTAGCAGCTTTATTTGAACACTGTTTTCATATCTAAAAGCTTGAATCTATAAAACAAACACACAAACATTTATAGACATCTTTATATCACTTCAAATTGTTGTGATTAGTGTACACACTCTGAATATTATTACTTAAACAATCTCCAGCTGATGTTTAAAAAGTAACACTTTGGACCAAGGCATTCTCCAAATGTTCTATTAAGGATGCTGTTTATTTATATCAGTGTATAGAAAAGTACAGCTGTACAAAACATAAATCAATGTCAAAAGTAAAAGGCATTAAAATTCATAAGGTTCATTTTCCGACATCCAGAGCAAACTGTGGCTAAGAGTTTGTCACAGACTTAACATCAGCAATAAAATTATATAACTGCTGATGTCACATTCTTTGAGGTACACTCAAAGGCATCTAAAATTTTATAGCTTAGTTTTATTGATTTAAAAAATGAATGTATATTACTCTTAATTTTGTTTCTTATGATACCTAGAAGGCCTGAATATAAAAATAGCATCAGAGGAGAAATAACTTGCAGTCCACCGAGTTTTAACCAAGACATATATATATATGTCTACACATACTTGCATCTGTTTTGCTATTGATCAGCAAGCCACGGGAATCAGTGTTTGTTTAGCACCTATTACAGGAAACGGGGCTTTCTATAGTAGAATGAAAAAGGGTTATTACTAAGTAAGGAACAACTAAAATCAAGTCGTCCCGATACAAATATACATTTATAGTTAAATAATATTCTGCTTTGGCTTCAGGTTATAAAGTTCTAGTGCCAATGTGCCTCTGGTGATTTCAGAGGTTTTGATTTTTACTTAGTCACCTTGTTTGGGAGGATAACGTGTGTCTTGTTATCTGGAACTCACATTTTCCCTTCAGATTCCAGTTCTCTTGAAAAGAAGACCATGTAGCCACATCTGCATTTGCCAAGCCCTCGTTTGCTAGAGGATGGTGACAATGGATGAGCAGAAACAGTGAGTCAGTGTAAGCTGTCACTGTGAAGGTAGAGTCAGAAGTAACAGCCACCACTGCGTAGTCCACAGTCACTATGGACCACATACTGTTCTAAGCAAGTTAGTCATATTATAGCAACTCATTCAACCCTCTTTGAATTTTTATGAGGTAGGGACTGTTAGAATTCCCGTCTGACAGCAGAGGAAACAGGAGCATAGCACGAGGAACGTATGTAGCTTGCCCAAGCCACACAGCCAGTGTGGCACAGGTGGGATTGGAACCTTTCGGTGTGGTCCAAGAAGTATTCTCTCGAGCACCACTTTATACAACCTCTCTCAGAGCCTTGCAAGGGCCCAATATGATGCAGAGTGGGGGCGGGGTGGATTTTGATACCGAAAAACACCATGGCTTACGTGCAAGAGATATAAATCTATTGAAGATACTTTATACGTGAAAGCAACCTTCTGTGACACATTAAAAGGTATATATCTTTGCCTACTGGAAAGAACCGCATAATAATTTTTTCTTTGGAGGATACATATACCATTCCCACTACTTTCAGTACTTTTAATGTTATGGGACTTCTTATGGTGCTTTTCATGTTTTTATGAGAGATTGTAGGTAAATACCTAAAAACTTAAGATTGTATGTGTGACACTACCACTGCCACACAGGGAACCTGACTGCGTCCAAACGCCTTTCGTAAGAACATACGACAATCACCTTCTGAAGGAGAGGGAGGCAATTCACCTGCAGTCATCACCAAAGTCATTAGCCAAAGCAGGTTTTAGGGTTTTGTTGTTGTTTGTTTGTTTTTTCCATTTATCATACGGATTCACAGCGCCCAGGTCTGCGTTTATTAATGGAGTCATAATGCTTCTTTCAGACTCTCCTTTGCTCACATCTTCAGGAATGCGACAACCAGGAGAAGCCGCACACATCAGGCTGGCTGTGCTGAGACGCGTCCTGCGGCTGCGTGGAGAGGAGCTGAGCTGGGTCCGGACCCGCCTCCACCCGCAGAGCCCGGTGCGGGCCCCGGAGGCAGGCGCGGCGCGGGGAATGCAGCCTCGGCTGACGGCGAACAGCCCTGTGAATACAAATGTGCCTGAAATGGCTGACTCTGTACCCGACAAAGTAAATAAGAACCTTTCCAGCTTTTCATTTAGTCGCAAGATCAGGAGGTCTCGTCACCCCAGATAGAGTAGAGAATTGAGGTAGTTTTCCAGCTGAGCCGGGCAAAGTAGGGAGATGGGGGAAGGTGACTTTCCCAGCAAAGACCTTACCTTTTAATGTTCTTTTTAAAAGAATAGAGCTCAGACTGAACTAATCCCCAAATGAATATATGCCTTAGGAAATAATCTTTATTAATAGCTGAATTTTTTACTTTCAGATACATGCATTCCAACGTTGGGTTTATGATATTTAGCTGCATGCATATATCACCGTGTCAGAGAAAAGGGGGAAATTCAGCCTTAATAAAAAATGATTTATTAACTTCTCTGCATCCTATAAATTTCATAGGCTATGGGCTTCTGCTCTCATTGCAGATTTCCTTTAGAAGTGTATTTCTGAATATGAGCTTATAATATTTCTGAATAATGTGTTGGTAAGCACTAACAAAACAAAACATCTCTGAGGCATGTGGTCCAACAGAAAGACGATCAGAGGGACATGTCAGTTAGCCATGCTATTTGTTCTGTATCGCTTTACTCGCAGCCAGTTCATCTCTCTCCTCAAGAGAAATAGCTGAGGCTGGTTTATATTGCTCCATAAATGTTAAGCATTGATGTATTCATTTTCGGAACACAAAATAACATAACAATGATTTTTTTGTCACTCTCCTTCTAAATCATACTCCCTATTCTTTTTTTTTTATTCTTTTTTTTTTCATTGAGGGTACAATAAGCCAGGTTACACTGATTGCAATTGTTAGGTAAAGTCCCTCTTGCAATCATGTCTTGCCCCCATAAAGTGTGACACACACCAAGGCCCCACCCCCCTCCATTTGTTTTTCTTCTTTTTGGTTAGGATGCAGACTAATCATTTTTTTTCTTTTTGCAATAATCGTAATAATAACAACAAAGTACAATCTCTTTATAAACATATTTTTTTTTCTTTCCCATAATTGCACATAAAATCTATCCTACTTGGAAACTGCAGAGAGAAGAATCACTGTAAATGCTGGCCTCCGGGAATCTATGCTTCCTACAAGATTTAAGGTAGAAATATTCAGAGGCCATGTTACTCAAACAAGACCCAACCATTTTTTGTTGTTAGGTTCTTTCTTTTCCTTTTCTGCAAAATATTACCTAAAGGTAGCTCTGAGCACCAAGGGAATGAGGTTTCTATTTGGTTTACTAGTGCACTAACAGGTTTTTGCCACCTGTGGGTATCAACTTGGGATTTTAGTTAGCTAAGCAGCTTTGGACTTGGAATAAAACATGTAAGGGACTAGGGAAAATCCTTGTGGGCAGCAAGAAATCTGCAGACTGTGGACCTTATTCACTTATTTATAAAATAGACTTTATGTTTTAGAACCATTTTAGATTTACAGAAAAATTATAAAGCGACTACAGAGAGTTCCCAGGTACCCCATACATCGTTCCCCCTCTTTATCTGGCTCAAACCCCAGCTGGGTGCCCTCTGTTATGTGAATATAATAAAATTTATGCATTTTTATATTTAAGCCCATCTATATAGGCTTATTTCTACAGTGCCCCGATAATTATACATGTACTCTCTACATGCACACCTTACGTACGCTGCATAGCAATGCAAACTTTATACGTGTGTGTTGTAGATAGAGAAGTCAATAATTGGTATTTTAAATTAGAGGGTAGAAACCTATAGTACTACCCTCATAATGTCATCTAACTTGGGTGACAAGGCCTTTGAGTATGGAGAGAGCCCAAAGAAAGTTGGAAGCTCCCCACATTCTCCTGGATATGATCATGTAGGGGTCAAATAGGGTAAGGGGTGCCTCTACCGCTTCTAAGGGTCAAGGATACTGGGGCATGATGAAAAAAGCTTTGTATCCTGTTGTCTTTGAGACAAGGGGTTGGGACTAAAAAACCTCTAAAGTTCCTTCGCAAACGTAAAATTACATGGGCCAGAAGTAAAAGAAGTGCTCTACCTGAAAGACAAAAAATTCTCATCCGTCTGAATCCATGTGTCTAGTGCATTATCGAAAGAAAGGAAATACGTGTGTGTTCTAAGCTAAGTTCATTCCAAGATGATATAAATTTGAGAAGTTTGATTAACAATCAAACGTGGTGAAAACAGTTAAAAGTATAGCAGGATGTGGAATTGCATGGGAGATTTTGTCCTTAAAAAAAGGCAAAAATGTTTGAATCTACTTAATAATATGATTTGATATTTCTTTCATCAGTTATTGTTTATGCAATTTTTGTCTTTTTATCACTATGCTGTTGTTATTAATATATTTTTTCAGTTTTTTCCCATCGAAGCACTTTCCTATATAAAGCATCTTCAAAGACTTTTGTAAAAATTTAAACTTTTCCTTGCCTTTGCTTCAATCTTACTGAAGACAATAGCTCAGAGGAATATCAGCTGGAGGGTGTTCCAGTTCTCCCTGGCTACTTCTCTTCTTTTCCTATTTGGCTAATAAACAAATTCTGAAACTTTTGTTTCTGTGTCTAAGACCCTAACTATTCAATGGGGAGCACTAAAGAAAGACCCAGCTGATAAAGTTACCCTGAGGATGTTTGCCCATTTTTCTTTCATTTTCTTCTTACACTGGCTTTCGGAATCTCTAGTCTGAGCTTCCACAACACAGTCAGAGGCAGCAGAAGTCCTGTGTGCATGAGTTTGACTTGTACCTCTTCTCAATTCTATCTGGTTTTAATATGTTTTTCTTGATAAAAATTTATCCCTTCTTTCTAGACTGGCTTTTGCCTGATTTAGTAGAGAGTCCCTCTGGCTCATATTGAAATTGAAATGTATGATATCTTTTTATTTGCCGATATGCCCAGATGTCCAGACATTGAGTTTGCTTTAATAAATGAAATATTGAAAACAAACATATGTAAAGCTTTGGGGATGCAGTTGTAAATCAGGGACAGGTTCAACATTACTACATTAGAAATGGCCAGCATGAGACTGGAAGGTGTTGTATCTCAGGGGCAGAGTCTGGGTGTCCCTGAATCTATTTCCAGTGGTATTTTTCTCATCATGTGAACTTTTCAGAGGCTCTAGGGGCCAAATCATCGATACCATAAAGTAGAATAGCAATGTTACATAGGAAAAAAACACAGACTTTGGGAATAGTTCTGGGTTTTCATTCAGCTTCTGCCACTTGTAAGTGATTTAACTTATCTGAATGTAATTTTTCTAAGCTGAATTTTAATGCTTCTCTCATGGAAACATGGTAAAGATGAAACCCAACAATCCACTAAGATGTAGGCAAGCTGTTAGGGGGAGGTCTACAACTGTGAACAAGGACGCTTTCTTTATCCTCATGGGTTTTATAGTCCAGTGGTAAGGGAAGGGGGTATAACCCTTGGGCAAGCAATTATAATACATTGTGATCTATAAGAGCTGTGACAGAAGAAAATGAAAACATAAAAAAGAGACAAATACTCAGACCTAAGTGATCAGACAGTGACATCTGAGCTGTTAATTACAAGATGGGTAAGGAATATTTATGTCCATATCATAGAGCCTGGCAGTTGACTTGGTGCACTTTAATAGTTCAATGCATTGCATTTCTCTTCGCCGTCCCTTTTGCTATGTTCCCTGAGCCCCTCTAAACAGATCCTGCATAAGGGGTTTTATTCATTTGTTTTAAAAATATTTACTGAGCACCAATGACTAGAGATATACCCATGAACAAGGGAGAGATGCTGCCCTTTGGGAGTTTACTGACTGACTGAAGTCATATATCCAACCCCCGAGGCCTACACCATTCATCTGGAAGGTGTAAATAAGATCAGTCTGTTGGGTTCCTTAGAAAGTACTCAAAGAAACCCAAAATTTGAGAGCCACTGCAAGAATCACCAGAAATGGAATGCTAGCATTTATGCAAGGATCACAAAGATTTTTATCTCTGCTTTTAAATTATTTCTTCTAATTAAAAAAATAACATTGCAAGGATTAGAAATGGTGGTTATCTCAGACTTTAGTGTTTTCTTGGGTAAACCTGGGTAAAATTCAGCTGTTTCTTGAAATCATACTCATTTTAGGGGGACCTTAAATTTAAAAACAAAATGACAGTAGTGGGTGACTTTTTTATTATAGAGTCTGTCTTCTGTTTATACAGATGCAGCCATAGAAAGAAAGACTGCTTTGTGTTTTGTTGCCTTCAGAGAAATAGCTATTATTTTCTTTCAGAGTAACACCTATTCTGATTTTCCAGGCATATTAATTTGCTGCAATTAACTACAGAAGCTAATTTTTATTTTTGGGAATTAATTGAGCTGAAAGCTGGACACATGACAGCCCGTCCCCTCAGTGGCCAGCATAGAAGCGGAGGACAGACGGCCATTTCAACTTTACTAGCCTGACATCCTGCATAATCAATGCATGTCAGCTGCAAACACTGGCTGCCTGTGCTCATGCCCATTTGCAAGTTGGCTGTGTGCCCACTCACAAATTGGGATGCCAGTTCCACTAGGGCACAAGTGTCAACAAAATATCACTTCAAACAAGAAGCTGCTCAGTTATGCAAGTGCCGTCATTTCAAAAAGAAAAAAAAAGGTGGGGAAAGACTTAAGGTAGTTAATCCCATATTGCTGACAAATGGCTATTTACATCCCATCATACCTTTGGCCCCAAGGGATATTTTATTTAAGGACTTAACACAATCTTCTCCATCCTTTACATTTGACTTTCAATCCTGGCATTTCAAATGAGGCAAGAAGGAACCTGTACATCAATCCCGAGAGTCTCTGGAAATGTCCATTTTCTTCATTCCCATAATAACGCATCGGAGATGGAAAGAATAAGCAAAGCATTACCCTGTGCATAATGTCTCTAGACACTAATTAGAACGGTGAATAGTGCACCTAACAAAATGCAAATACGTTCTTTCATATTCAATTAATTCAGCAAATATTGTTTAAGCACCAGGCACCCAGTAGGGATTGGACTCAGCGCCTGAAGCGTCTTCTCTTCCCATGCAACAGGCACAGTTGCTGTCCTATTAGTCAATCTAACTAAAGCGTGGCCCCCATGCTACTGACCCTGCCCTCTAAACATTCTCAGGGTTTGCCACTGGCCCCGGAATAATTCCAGACATTTTACATGGAAGCCAAGACCCTTCATATTCTGAGATCAGTGTTTTTACTCTCGAGAATTCTTACAGTTCCCTTTAAAATCTAAACTGATGATTTCACAATTTCTCCATCTATCCTTTGACCTCACTGTATCTTTGTCTTTCACGATCCCCTCTCTGCACGTTGATCTTTACCATCTTGGCAAAGATTAAATGTCCCACTGTAATCAACTAATTTTTCTAAATTTCTACTATGAGGCAGCACCAACCAGATACTTTCACAAAAATAATTTCATTTAATCCTCCATTCAGTCTTGAAAAGAAGATGTTATCTCTAATTTCCATATGGGTAATCAAACACTGATGAAAGCTAAGGACTCTGAAGCAGTGATTTTCAAGCAGTGTGCCATAGCACACTCATAGCCCTGAGAGGATCTTACACGTGTCACAAAAAATTTTTAAAGATCATTCATTAAATTAGTTTAAAAAGAAATTCAAAGCACAGTAAATATATTCATTTTTTTACTCTTTTTTTATCAACATAATTTAAGTGTGTCATGGAAGTTTACCTACAGGTTTGAGTGTGCCAAGTGTGCCAATGGTTGAAAACCACTGCTGTAGATGTATACAATTGATCCTTGGCAGTGCCTCCTGATGGTAGGCTCTCTGAGCTCGGACATCTGAGCTTCCGTCCATCTCGAAGGAAGGACATCTCCTTCCCTGCCTTCATCCATTACAACATATCCTTCTTCTGAACATTTATAACACTTAATTCATGCCATTCTTGAGATTTTAATTGCTTTATAACTTGTATTATTCAACAGTTCATTAAAGATTTAGTGAAGAACTCAATCATTTTAATGGAAACTGAGGATGATATTAACAAAGAAAAAAGAAGTAAAGGGGAAAGAAGAGAAGAACAGCTAGTCTTTTCTGACCCTAATTTATGTGTCAGTACTGTACTGAGTACTCTTACAGATTGTCGCCTTGGATTATTACCACAAAAGCCTTCAAAGCAGGTATTATTATCTTCAAAATATAGATAAGAAAATTGAAGCTCAGAAAGGTTACATGAATTTCCCAAGGTTGTAAGTCCTGAGGCAAAGATTCTAACCTCTACATTCCTCCATTCATTCAACAAAAATGTTTGACTGCCTGCCATATGTGTCCTGAGTGCTTGGTACCAAAAAGTAAACAAAATAAAATTTCCAGCCCATGAAGACAGTGACTCCAATGAGGACGGCCAGTCAAGCAGTGAAACTGAATATATGGTGTGCCCAAAGCCGAGAAGGGCCATGAAAACTGAGCAGAAGTGAAATCAGAACCCCCAGAGGGAGAACAGGAGATTGATGTTCTAAATTGCCTGATCAGGGTAGGTTTCAATGAGCAGATGAAGTCTGAGATATGAAGAGCTAACTGAACAAGAGAAAGACATTCAAAGCAGAAGAGGCACTACCAGGGCCCCTGGGAGAAGCAATCTCTTAACCAAAAGTAAGGTTGGAAAAGAAAACGGTACAATCTGGAAATGTTTTTATTCTCAAGGAGAAAATGTTTCCTCGGATCAAAATAAATAAATAAATAAATAAACCCAAACAAACAAAAACTTAGGATAATGATAGGTTGTATCTGAGAGCCAAGTGTCAAGTACTCTTACTCTCTCAAAGTGATTTATGTTTATTTATGTTTACTGCTTATGAGAAACAATGAAGTCTGCCTATGACCCTCACTGAGCATAGGGAAAATGCGGTAAGGAATGGTCAGCTGTCTCACTCATGGTCACACAGGCTGTGAGAGCTGGAGGTACCAAGGCAGACCGGCTTCTTTCTCTGTTCTGAACTACAGATGGAGTTCAGTAGTTTTCACTGCTAAAGAGTATTTTATTTTGAGATATATCACAATATATTTATTTGTCTGTCTATGCTCTCGTTGACGGGCATTTTGATCGTTTCTAGCTTTGTTACTATTATAATGATGCCACTGTGGCATTTTTCTTATATCTGTATGGCATATAACTAAGAGCTTCTGTAGGTTATATACTTTAGAGAATTGCTGAGTGATAGACTATAGATACCATGTATAATCATTTCCCATGCAAGACAAGAAGAGATAGGAACATTGCACTTTATTCCTCATCCTTTCCCAGAGTCACCAAGATTTAAATTTGATTATTATTTAAGATAACTCATGAACTCCTTAATATTCTATATTTTTTCTAAAAGTATTGTTTATAATTGCATTTAGTTTTTCATCACTTTTACAAAGTTATTTTATACTACTTTGAAGAGATTTTATTACTCTGTGACTTTTTTCACTAATATAATGTAGGATAAATGCATACAGCTTGTTCTGTATAATGCAGAGGTAACGTGCTTAAAAAAATGAATGAAATAAGTGAAAGTTGCTACATACTGGTATAAATATTATAGTCTACCCACACAATTAGCTATTATGCACTACTAGAATATTTCAAATAACTTTTAAGAAAACAAGGAATAGTTCTAGTAAAGTACAAATAAATCCACCATATTAAATTTGATAATTTTAGTTGTAAATTATGTATATAGTAGAACCTTCATAGTTGACTACCTCCCCACATTGACCCTTTTCTTAAGTTGACCTAATTTTTATAGACTGGATATGCACCACATGTATGTGTCAGTATAGTAGACCTAGTTCCTTTATGTTGACCACCTCCATTTGTTGACGAGTTTGTTACCGTCCTTTGAATGTACTATGTTATGTGTGCAACTACAATAATCAGTATATTATCTGTGAAACTTATTTACATGTTATTATATATTTATATTATATTTTATATAATTATCAACATACATTTATATATAAACACATAATATACATGTTTATTATTATTATTATAAAAGTAATTATAAAAGTAATATCTATATATAAATATAAATATATGTATATATATAAATTTAAAGGGGTTGTACCAGATTTATTATAAAAATGGTCTGAATTTTCCAGCCTTCCTTTGCAATACTGTTTTGGAGCACCTACCACCAAGAAGTAGAGTTGATTTTTCTGTATTTGGTATGGGCCTTGATCAACAGATGTGCAATTGACATTGTGCCAGTTAGACCTCAAGTCTAGATCTCAAGAAAGCTTTACATGTTTTTCCTTTCTCTCTTGCAATCCTACTTCTGTCATGAGAAAAATAAGCCTAGGTTAGCCTGCTGGAGTGTAAGAGGCCATGTGGAACACAGACAAGTCATCTAAAATGGAGATCATCCTAACCCAACCAGATTACAGGAAGCCTTCGCCTGACCCCAATGTCCCATCAGCTAATGACAGAGGCGAAAACGAACCCAGCTGAGATCAGTTACATCCAGCTCAAATTAGAACTACTACCCAGTTGACCTGCAGTGTAAACCTATGCACAATAAGAAATGATTACTTTTATGAGTCATTAGAGTTCGAAATTTTGGTAGAAGCTAATTAATACAGGAAGAATTTGCAGGTTGGAATTAGAGTGATTTTGGTACCATATGTGTTCCTTTTGATTTCTATTTTCATCAATGAGCATTTATTACATTTTTGAGAAACATTTAACACAATTGTACACAAATATGCCTTAGTGTTGGGGACTATGAATAATTTTTTGAATATTTTCAATCGAATGTACTATTTTGAAAACATAAAAATATTTATGTACCTACAAATATTAATTATGCAGCTACTATGTGCCAGTATTGTGCTAAATGCTGATACTATACTGTGAAAAAGGCAGCTTCCTGGAAAAAATGGTCGAGCCAATGAGTATAACCCAAAGAATACAGTTTGCAACAAAAAACAAAACAAAACAAAAATCTTTTAGGAAATCTATTCCAGTCTAGGAGATCAGAGAAAGATCAACCACTTAAAAACCTGTGTTCTGGTAATGGTGCTGGGAATAGTGATGTGGTGGTGCTTTAAAGAACACTGATGGCGAGACCAGTGTAAAAAACAGGGGTATAGTTAAGGACATAGAAACATTTTGAGCAAAGAGTAGAAAACTTATAGGAATTTATTGCAGATGACCTAGATTTCAATTTTAAAAAAAATGAAAAAGGAGACAAGTCTATTAGCTTCAGTGAGCAGAAGCCCCAAACCAGAATCTCAATAACAGCACCTATGAAAGAATGCAGAATATAAAAGAATGACCCTAGATGAGGACGCCAGATCAAGGCATTGACAGATACTTTGTGTTATTTTTGTCAGTATGTCTGGTAACTTCTGAAAATAAAAGTGTGCAAACTCAGACCATCACTTAGAAGGACCAGGAATGCACTTGAGTCCAGAGTAAGGTGCAAACATTCCCTGGATTCATCTCTCCTTTGTTAGAGCCCTTTTTACTGGGTCCTAACAGCCCTTGATCTCTTCTTCCTGTTCTTCTACCTCATCCCTTCCAGTGCCCCAGCTGCAGCCTGCTGCTGTATGCACAGTTGCCCACTACCCACTAACCAGTTTCTGTTTTATGCTGCTGGCCCTTGAGTTTGCAGGATGGGGGGAGCAACATTTCCTCCTCCTACCATCGTTTGCCATGCCTAGCATTCTTCTGAAGCCACATTACCACCAGACCTCCACCACACGTGCAGAGAAGGTCATGAGGAGAAAAGGCAATGAGGAAGACCAGGGACAAAAAGGCATAGAAACAAGTGTAGCTCCTTCTGTGGGACGATCAAAGAGGGCAACAGAGCAGAGCACCATGTCCTGCCATGCCTATGAGAAGAGGGCCTGGGGCATGTTCTTTCCAGGTTGTGGGTGAGTCCTACACATTTCTGTTTGTTTCTCCTTCTGTGTCCATAGCAACATCTATGAAAATGGGCAGATCCTCTTTGACTGAGTCATTGTTTATATTACTGGAATCCAAGAGGGAATCAACATGCACAGATGCACAGCAAATAATACCTACTTGGTTTTTTCAGCCTACATTTTATTTTTCACTATTTTCTCCCCATAATACAGTTGTGATAGTAACAGTGGAGTGCACCTGCCCATCATTATGTCAAGCACTATTCAGAGGTGAGCACGAGCGTGGGGTGCTATGGTTGGAAGGTCTGTGTAGCCTCCAAAATTCACATTGAAACTTAGTCCCCAGTACAACAATACTAAAGTGGGGTCTTCAGCAAGTCATTAGATCCTGAATGAGATTAGCACCAAACAAAAGGCTAGAGGGAAGTAGCTAGGCCCTTTTTGCCCTTCTTTATGGGAAAGTGCAGCAATGAGGCATAATCTTGAAAGCAGAGCCTTTGTCACACACTAAATATGCTAGTCTTTTTAGCTTGGACTTCCCAGCCTCTGGAGATGTGAGAAAATAAATTTCTGGTTTTTATAAATTACCCGGTCACAGGTATTCTGTTATTGTAGCAGATTCATGTGTATGGAAAGAGAGAAGCAGAATGCCCAGGGCAGAGAAAAAAAAATAGACATCTAGAATGTTTCTTCTACTATGGTGAGTAAACTCTGGTGATAGATAACTAGGTGCAAAAGAAATTGCTGGAACCTTACAATTCCTCCCCTGTCCACATGTAAACTTTGAACTGAAACAAAGCACAAAATAGTTGTGCAAAAAAAAAAAAAAAATAGTATTTGGGAAATGTAACATCTGAAATTGACTAGAGGATGACATATATTAAGGGCTGGTTAGCTACAGGGAGGAAACCTAATTAGTGATGCTAGCTTCACCTCTTTTAGAGCTGTTTGATGGGAAGGGGGCTTCAGAAGAATTTCTGGATTCTTTAAACAAGTGTACAATAACAAAAATATGAGATCCAATCCCACTGAAAAAGTGGGGAGCCAAGTGTCCAGTACATGCAGCTTCGCAATACTATTCCCGCTACTCTTGTGTGTTTGCCGATTTTCACAAAATGTAAATGAACAATTAAAATTAATACTAGCTGAGAACAACAGACAAAATTCTGTCAATTTTAAAATGTGCTCAATAGGACATTAGGTGAGCAGATGTACTTTTCAAATCCCCACTGAAATTGTAATTTTGTCTTAATATAATATACAAGAAAATAAATCAAATGATAATTGAGAACTTTAAAAGCCTACCCCAATTTGAATGGACACACTTCTAAGCAAGAATAGTGTTGCCGTTTCTTTTCTGATAACCAGAATGTGTTAATACATATCCAGTTGTAAACCTGTTTTATGGAGACCTTTCTCATGACCTGAACTTGAAATACTCAGTTGCCTTCAGGATGTCAAAAATGAATGAAATAGTATATCTCAGCACCTTGACGGTTAAGATGCCTAGAAGTCATTCTAGAGTGAAAAAAGAAGTTAAAAATTATAGAAGGAGTACTTCATTTTCAGGAGTATCTGGAGTTACTTTTGTACATTTTAGGACAGTTTCTAAAAATATATGCTCATTTTTTACATATAGAATAGTGTAAACACTACCAGTTTTCAGATGAGTCATCTGTGGAATGAATTTCATTGGCCTGCTTCCTCATCTTAATTTGTGAGCTTTCTTGTGAACCTCATACAGAATATAACTCACTTATACACAGTTGTATGGGGCAAAAAATAAAGTATTGCTATGCAACATGGTATAATTTTGCATCCTCTAAGTCAATAGCCAAGACATTTCTGATTGCTGGCAAATTCATCACTGTCCCTAACACTGTATGTCATTAGAATGAGGGGCTCCCTTTTGTTTTCAACTCCTAAAAGAATTGAAGAATTGAAAAAAGAGTTAAGAAGACCAAAGCAAATATTAATTCTCTTCTGTTTCAAATCTTCTTCAGATGTGTATTGATTGCAAACCAACTCAGCAATTTAATTAGAAATATAAGCTTTTCTCTTCCCCTTAGGTTCAGATCAAATTTACCAAATTTTTTTTGTAAATTTTCTTATGCTGAAGCTGTAAACATCAAAGAAGGCCTGAACTCCCAGGTATCTTTTAATTTGCTTTGGAGTAATTATCATCTAAACATCAGAGATAATAACCCAGCTACCTTATTCTACCTCAACTTGCCTGGGGGCAAGTGATTGCTGAGAATGTGGGTAGAAAGGCAGTAAATAAATCTGAAACCCCACAGACACTACCATCACCACAACCCTCCTTCTTTTACTGGTATTTTCCTAGGAAATCTACCTAGGGAAAGCAGAATGTGACGTTTAGGATAATTTCTACTCATCAGTCCCAACAGATTACTTTTGTTTCTTTGAAAATACAATTTCATTTTCATTAGAACTCTTAATTAACAGAAAAGAACAAATAGGTGAAATGAACTCAAATAGATATTAGAGTTTGAAGCAAAATATTCAAAATATTTTGTTGTGCTTGAGGGTACTCGTACTAAAGCTGGGGAAATTATGATGTATTTATGCTCAAAGGCAAAATAGTTCATTTATCATAGCCTATAGATTCATAAATAGTACAGCAGTGAATATATTTATCTAATGAGACAAGAAAGAAGACCCTGTGGTTAGAGAAGGGAAGGGGCACTTGGGTTGCTGCCATTAGCATCCTGGGAAAAGCCTGGAAATACATCTGATAATCAGGTTATGGGCCTTTTTATCCCCTGGATTCACTGTGGCCATATAAAAACCACAGAATATCCAGAAGAGCAGGCCAAGAGGTAGATAAAGGGAAGCCAGTTCCGAGTACAAATTGTACTCATTTATCCAGTCCATTAAAGCCAATCAGGCTGCAGCACACAATAAGTCTGAATTACTTCCAGATATACACGTGTTCTTTCCCACAGTGTCTATATGATGTCAGATCACAGAGGCTTCCAGTCAGGTGCTCAATTACTTTTTTTTTTGAAACAGAGCCTCAAGCTGTCACCCTGGGTAGAGTGCCGTGGCCTCACAGCTCACAGCAACCTCCAACTCCTGGGCTCAAGTGATTCTCCCACCTCCGCCTCCCAAATAGCTGGGACCACAGGTGCGCCTGCTACAATGCCGGCTATTTTTTGGCTGCAGCCGTCATTATTGTTTGGTGGCCTGGGCTGGATTCGAACCCGCTAGCTCAGGTGTATGTGGCTGGCGCCTTAACCGCTTCAGCCACAGGCGCCAAGCCAGGTGATCACTTCTTGCTCTCAGGAAACAGTAACTGCTTAAGATTGTTTTAACAGCAAGTACAAAGTAGAGAAAAGGACATGACATTGGAGGGCTATAACACCTTAAATATTAATTCTAGAGCCCCAAGATGAAGAAACCAAACTCCAAAACCACCTTTCCCAGACCCAAATTGTAGGTTCAAGACATCCTAGATTTGGACAAATTATCCACGGCCTCTGTGTCTCGGTTTCCTCATCTGTACAATAAGAAAATTACTATACATGGACCACACAGGTTTATTGTGGCTAAAGGAGCTATTACAGACAAAACCCTTAGAACGGTGCCTGACTTACAGTGAGATTTCAATAAACATTGTCACTGTTACTATGAATCCTATGCATAACTTTTCTCCAGCCTCTTCCTTCCAAATGTCAAACTAGGGAGGTGAAATGCATACAACTTTCTTCCCCAGCAAAGATGAATTTCATAAACTTTAAAACATCTGAGTGGATATTATGGTTCTTCAAGATTAGATGGGAAAAGAAGCCTAGGAAATAATAGAGACTTGAAAAGGCACAAAGAAAGCCTCAGGGAGCAGAGAAGCCTGGAGGCAGCGAGAAAGAGACAGGAATACCAGCAGAAATTAGAAAAGTATATAAGGGGAGAAACCATGCCTAACCAGGGGCAGCACGGGAGGAAACCTGAGCCGTCCCCACAGCATCAAATAGAAGGTGGTTATAATTTTTGCTTGCTTATTTTCAAGATTGCCTCTTCTTTTGGTGTGAGTGAGGGTAGGAAAGGGTAGGACAAATCATTCTCTTTTATTTTTTTCTCACTCTTATTTTGTTCTGTCTTTGAGAATCTCTCCAGGTATAATTCTTCAAAGGAAAATAAATGGCCCCCCAAATAAAATAAAATTCCCCAAACGGAAAGATTTTTGCAGTCAACATCTGGACAAGTCTATGGAGGGAAGAGCATAGGAGGTCGCAAAGCTCGGAGTTCTCTACCATGAAGCCGTAACTTATGAAATAAATGGAAATCGGGTCCACATGGCTCCTCTTCTACGAGTTATTTATTGGAAAACACTAGGACAGGGATTATTTTTAGCAACTGCTAAAAATTTTTTGCCATGTCAGATACTATTCAAAACAGGTTATTACCATTTGCTTCCCTTCTGTGTTGAAAAATAACCAACGATCCTCACATCCTTTCAAATAATTACGAGCTATCTCAGGGAGCATCGGAATCCTATGAATGATGTCAAAGTGAACGATAAACTCAGAAACCTAAACCGAGTTATGCCTCCCCAATTCTGTCGCTGCTATTTAAATAATCAGAATTTTCATCGCACGTGTTATTTCTTCTCACATTTTTTTTTCCTGAAAAGAATAAAGTAGGGTACCTCTTGCAAGTGTGTTCCACGTGTTTTGAAGCAGGATTCCAGAGACATTTGTGTGAACTAAAACCTTTCTAAAAGCACTAAACACTCCATGTGTTGACTGACCTAGCAACTCACCCAGGACTGATGGGCTGTTCTCTCCAGTTTGTTTGTAGCTTCTCTCTGGTTAAATTAAAACTAACTACAAACTTAGCAGTTACGGGTAATGGCACATTATCTTCTCTCCACCGTGTCCTCAGTACACTTGAAAATCCCCCACACTGGAGAGGATTATGTAAGAAGTTCAGGACGGTAGCTTCAGAAAGTCTGCATTCAATTGTCTGAATTATACCCTAATTCTCTTTCTCTCCTAATGTTCTATAAATATTACATCTCTGTGAAACCAATCTTTTTAAAAAATGCAACTGAAAAGTCTCATGTGAAGACTGTTTTGGATTTGTGTAGTTAAATAAAATATTACTTCTCAGCATCCTACATTCTAGCATCACACAAATTATTCAATCAAAATAAAATTTTATATCAGTGACTCTCTCAGCAAATAAACTAACTTTAGATCCCCAGAGTGACTTTCATTATCTATTTCTAAACATACTCTTGGATGAGATTAAAAACTATCTTAAAGCGGCAGGGGCAAATTAGCCTTTGATTAGAAAGCAAATAATTCATCATTCTTTCTTTAGATTTGATCTTCTATAAGTAAGCATAGGCATTTACATCAATTTTCTTTTTGAAATAAATAATAGTAATAATAACGTGAAACTCCTTTTTACAGTTTTCTTGTTACCCATTGTATTTACTGTGTTCCAGACGCTACCTAAAGCATAAAAGCCACAAAAATCAGCAACATCCAGGTATTGCCACCAGTGAGTTTACAGTATCACAAGCATGGAAAAGAAAATCTGCCATCACTCTAAGGTTTGATTCATCTGTGCTAAGGGAATATGCAAGACTTTGCAGAGGAGGGGTACTCGGTTAACTTCAGGATGAGGTGAGGGCTGTTCAGGTCAGTTATTCATCAACAATTATTCAGCACTTATTGAAAGGTTTTCTCGAGGACACGTTCCTCAAGAAACGTGTCCCCAGCAAGATACAGAAAAGCAACTAGATAATGTGGGAGTAAAGCAATTGAGAGAAAACTATATACAAAAGGATGGGGGAAGGATATGTCATGTTTAGGAGACTCCAAAAAGATTGGCCCGGCTGGACAGTCACCACGTGCTTGTCCTTTCGTGCCATCCTCAGCCTTCTGAAGCTCATCTGGAAAGAGACAGCCCAGATGAGCAAGTTGTTCGTTTACTGCCACTCAGCTCCAAATCCACCCTTCATTGCACAGTTTGTGACATTAAAACATTTCTGTATTTCCAACTGAGGAGATTCTATGTCTTTTTAGTAGAGGACAGTAAAGGAACCATGGATAGGAAGGGGCTCTACACCCAGATTCTATTGTACCTTTCATTCTGGGTACCCCAGAGAATGGCTTTCCAGAAAGTCCTGCCAAGGCAACACTTCAGCAAACTTCTCTGCCATGCCGTGGCTCGTATTCACACCCTCTCGTAATAAAGGCTGAGTATCAGTCGTGGGGGCGAGGGAGCTCTTCTAGATCTGTGCCCACTCTGCTCTAATCCCCTGAGCAGCAGCTAGACTCTATTTTGTCTGTTACTGTTAGTCCATAACTCCAATTCCCCTGTTATAGTTAATAATTCTTTCTATTGAACTTCTCTGTTCAAATTACTGTGTCATTTGTGTCTTCTGATTAGATAAATCCTAATTAGATAGATCCTAATCCTAGTGAGTGGGATTCCAGGAGATAAGACCCACAAAAATGGAACTTTGGGATTGTTTCGGCCATGCCTCTGAGCCTGAGCTAAATGCTGAGCTTCTTGCCAATGGGAACTGGATGTTACAAATCTGTGGCATGTGGTGGCATCACAATTAATCAAGCTGTCACCTGCGACTGATTGTGATAAGGTGCCAACTGAAGCATGTGCCTTTGGAGCCCAAGTGGCTACAGCATTTGACCCTGATGACAATAATCCAAGGATTACTAAAGAATAGGGTATGGGTTGAATGTTCTTCAGTGCACTGGAGAGTTTATAAAGGAAATGATGATCTTGAGTCCTTTAATCCTCAACTCAAATCAGCATTTGAGAACCAGGATCTATTACTAATAATAACTATTGGCTGCTATTGCTAAAAATCTACTGTAACTTTTAACTGTGCAGGGGGGTTGTTAATAATTATGACAAGAGTTGAATTTACAATTTCACACATTTCTGCATTAGGGCATTGATGGGGAAAGCAGGTAATCTTAAAAATTTGACTGCTGGTTTACGGTTGGTCCCAATGAAACTGATGTTCTATAATCCCAAATCACTTTGAGCATCCTTTTCCAGTAAAAGTAATTGTCCTATATTATTTAAGAATACTAGTTTTGCTCTGCTTGAAAACTCCGTGACAACCTTACCTGGGT
Organism: Nycticebus coucang; assembly: GCF_027406575.1. Classification (NCBI taxonomy): domain Eukaryota; kingdom Metazoa; phylum Chordata; class Mammalia; order Primates; family Lorisidae; genus Nycticebus; species Nycticebus coucang. Next base: position 27,969,443 of record NC_069785.1, on the reverse strand, counting down.
CAGATACCTTCAAAGAGGATATTTATTTTCCTAAAAACTCTCCACATATTTCCTACTTATCATTATACCCAGAACTGGGTGAAGTCTCAGCCTGCTCAAGGGTGACAAGTACATAATATGATCTAGGAGCATCTGGTGTGGTGGCTTACACCTGTAATCCTAGCACTCTAGGAGGCCCAGGTGGGTGGATTGCTTGAGCTCAGGAGTTTGAGGCCCACCTGTGCAAAAGTTAGACCTTATCTCTTCTAAAAGCAGAAAAACTGAAGCAAGAAGATGGCTTGAGCCCAAGAGTTTCATGTTGCTGTGAGCTATGATGATTCCATGGCACTCTACCCAGGGCAACAGAGTAAGATTCAGTCTAAATACACACACACACACATATAATATGTATATATGTATATACATATACAAAATATGTATAAATATATATTTATAAATATGTATAAATTTATATTTATAAATATATATACAAAATATATATTTTCCCCATGTATATGTATGTACATATTTATGGATAAAATATATATTTGGAGGAAATATTAATGGAAATATGTGCCATAGAAATGTAAATGGTAATTTAGATATATATATCTATATATAATTTAGATATATATATCTATATATATCTATATATAATTTAGATATATATATCATATATATAATATATATATACAGGAGGAAATAGCTCACTCACCTAAAGACTTTAATTATATATATATTGGTATAAGCCTGAAGAATATGTGTGTGGGTAGATTCTAAGGATGTTAGACCAAGGAGAGTAAGAGATAATGCTATAACTGATTGACTTCATTGATACATAGGTATTTACTGGAGATGATGGGTTTAAGGTGTTAGTTCATAGGCTGACAGTGTCTCTAACAGCTTTGCTGGCTGGTGAACTGAAACTTGGACCCAATGATGACCTTCTGTTAAATGATCTTGGTTTGCCCTGGCATAAAGTACAGGAGGGAATTCAAAGGCTTAAGGATATAGGAGTGTTACACTAGACTTCTTATGCACAACCTACACACCCATTTCCAACTACACTTCACAAGAAGGTGAAGAAGACACTCCTTCCTGAGTCCCTGAGAAATGTATTAGGAAAGAGAGCCCCTGAGCCCTCAGACCGCCATGGTTCCCCCTCTATAGGCCAGGTATGACCACAGGGAAAGGACCCTGACAAATATAACAAGGTAGTTTAACTAAAGTCAAATTGGGGGGCGGGGGGAGGAATATTGATGGAAATATGTGACATATAAATGTAAATTTTAGAAAAAAAATCAAATAGTAAGTTAGGCCTGTGAAGCAGATGAAAAATGACAAAAGCCTAAACCAAGGCAGGAGAAGTGAAGAGGAAAAAAAAAAAGGAAGAAATGGATGTAAAAAGTATTTGATCAGTAGACAACACACTACTTAGAGTCTCATCTAAGACATGGATGCCACTCTTCTCATTTTTATTGGATGACAAAGGCAATTGGGTATGATTCAGAATAATGTGAAATGAAAGAAGTGGAATATTTTCTAAGGAATATAATGAGTTGGAGGGGAACTATGTCAGGCTTACAAATCCAGGCAGATGTAGGTCATTATACATGTAGATCTGGACCACAAAGGGAAATCTTAGTTCAAAATGGAGATTTGGTCATAATTACTGCTTAGGCTGAGCTTAGACATATGTAAGATAGTTTGTACGGTTTGTACAGAAAGAAAAAAAGAGAGGGCAGAAAAATAAAACTTCAGGAAACTGCTGTTGAATAGGTCAGTGGAGGAAGAGAAAAATCAAGAAACACAGAGAAAAAGTAACCAGAGATACAAGAGGTGAAACTTGTGAGAGCTCAATAAGGGGTCGCCAACAGTGAAAACACCATGGGCCTTCCAAGCACATGGACTAAAGAATGCTCATTGGACATATCCTCTGAAGAATACCAATGTCCATCACAGGTCGTAGAGTCCTGGGGACTGATGTTACTGAGTGAGCAGTAACCGGCGGGTGAGGACGTAGAGATGCTGGGGTCAACACCGTTCAGCCATGCTACCCACTATTTTCAATCTCCTTCTCCTTAACCCATCTCTATACTACTACATATAAGCCAAAACACCAAATACATACTCTCTCAAGCACTTCTGCAAATAGGAATCACTATTTAGGGACAATGAACCCTAAAGGAAATCTGCTGTGGGTCTTAAGGGAAAGACATTTTTTCACCTAGATAAAGACAGTCCCTGAAAGGGAAGCAGGGCAAGGTACAGGGTGAGGAGGCCTGGCCAGATCCCTGCTTCTTTTGGATTCAGTTGTGATGTAATGCTGTAGCAGCTGCCCTGGGATCATGAGATAAAAAACCCACTGATGAAAAAAGCATCATGTTGAGGATGGTAAAATTCTAAAATGAAAAAAGAGTATTAATCCTTAAGACACCAGTGGCCAATAATGGAAAAAATATAACTCCATTTTTTTTTTTTTTTTGAGACAGGATCTTGCTCTGTCACCCAGACTACATGGTAGTACATGTTACACGTAGCTCACTATAGCCCCAAACTCCTGGGCTCAAGGGATCCTTTCTGGTATCCGGGACTACAGGTGCATAGCGTCACACCTGACCTTTTTTTTTTTTTTTTAATTCTTTGTAGACACAGAGTCTTGTCCTATTGCCCAGGCTGGTCTTAAACTCTTGCCCTGAAGTGATCAGCCTCTAAAGGTACTGGGATCACAGGCATGAAACACAAGCCACTGTACCCTGGCAGAACTCCAGATTTTCTTTTTTTATGTGAAAAGAATAATCCTTTCTTTCCTTGACCCCTGATTAGTCAGGTTTTTGACAATTTATGGTACAAAACAGTTCTTAAGAATCTTTTAAGGATTTTATCTGTGAAGGTCAGTAGGATGGCAACTGGGACATAAGGCTCTGAAATTTGAGGGAAGGAATTTTGCTTTTCTTGTTTTGAGATTTGGGAATTTGTTGTAATTATTATTTTTTTTAATTTTGAGAAGGGACACATCTGTGTTAATCTGTAGGCTGAAGAGAAGGCATCAATGGAGAGGAAGAAAATGAGTGCGCAGGGAAGCGAGATAATGAGGAGGGGGAGAGCAACAGAGAAGACTAAGTGATGCCCAGGGCAGGGAGAGCCATTAGACATTAGCCAGGGCACGAGAGAAACTCCCCTTCCTCTGCAGGGCAGAGATAGATCTGGAAAAAGAGCTAGGAAGAAAGGGTAGAGGGAGCTGAGAATCTCCACCTCATTACCCTGTAACGTTCCCCAGGCAGGCCAACCTGGCCACTCAGTACTGCTACCGAGCCTAAAAAGTCCCCTCTACCCTTTCAGAATCCAAACCATCTCCCAAAGAGTGAATCTAGTTCAACTAGTGATAGATTATTTTCTCTTACCTCCCTCCTTCCCCCAAGCTACTTTGCATCTTACTATGGGATGTTCTCAAAAGAATAAACGCCCTGGTGGAATCGCAGGTAAGCCTTAGAAAGAGCAATTCCCAGGGCCTTCAATCCAGCCTGCAATGGGCAATGACCTATTTCCCATCCAGGTAAGATGGGTCCAGCCAAAAGACCCAGCTTGTGCTTCTGTACTGTCCAGGAATTTACAGAGTGATCTGAGATCCCTGGGCAAAAGACAGAGTGTCAGAATAAGTTTGACTTTCATTATTGGTATCTCGGGGTTATCTTTGGCTGCAGAGATTTACTATTTTAAAATGGAATCATAGAAGGACTATGTTAGAAAAGAAAAATCTGCTTTTTTTCCTTTGTGAATGGAGGAGCAAAACGTCAGCTCCTGCTGAACTCTGCTGTTCACCTCGATTGAGTCACTCAGTTTGCACACTACTTACTGACCTTGAGGTTTAGCAACTGCAAAGGCTGATTTGATCAAAGATGGAATGAACTGTCTTATATTCTGACCTCCAGTAGTCACTTTGCCTCTTTGTAGATTTTTAGCATCATAGCAAATGGTCCAGTCTTTCTCATAGCTGGCAAGTTCTCTATGTAATTCTCAGGAGCAGGTTTCAAAACAATGTAAAGCTTTAAGCCTCCCCTCTTGGCTGGTGAAGAACTTTTGGGGAACTGGAATCACTACTGTCATCCACCCTCCCTTCCCTGAAATTGCCTATAAAGAACTCTATAGCCTCACATTAAATAGGGTTTAATACACGGCACTTACAAGAGGACTCATATGATCTTATGAATTTTTATTCATAGCTGAGCTGTTTCTAAGCCAACTCAAGGGCACACTGTACTTTCCAGAGCCAAAAGCTCACGCGCTGCGAGTCTACCCACTCCATTCAGTGCTAAACATTATTCAGCACTCATAAAGAGAAGAAAAGTAGTGATGACTCCTTGTGCCCTTATTACAGACTCTATGGAATAAGTGGGTGTGTAGCCCTGTTTTAAGAAGGCAAAGAAAAATCTGTCAAGTGCTGATTAATAAGTTAACTTTCTCAGATATAATGCAAGACCTTCTACAACTTCTTCTGTGCAAAAGAGGAGATAGTCAGAAAGTCAAGCATGTGATATGAGAAAACTTTAATAAGATACAGATACAGATATTACTAAGCACTGACAATGTTGAATTTTACCGAGTCTGTGATCCTAGGGCTTGACAGAAGTGCCCCCATGATTTTGTATTCTGAGAAAAGGCTTATTGTAAAGAAATAGCCTTCAATGTCTGACTTAGGTAAGACTCTACAGATGAGCATCTTGTTACCTATGATAAGATTAGACAAAGACCATCCAAGTTCCCATTCTTTGTCTCATAAATTACTTGAATTGTTTGACCCCCCCTCCCCCGACCAATTAGGACAAAACGTCTTCTAACTTGACTTGTCCAAACTTGCAGGCTTTTCCCTTCCTCACAGGACCTTCATCTTGGATCTGCCCTTAGTCTGAACTTACTTGGGAACGTGGAACAGCCCACCACAAAAAATCAGCTAACCACATACACACATAAAACCAAAAAGAAAGAAAGAAAACAAAGAAAAAGGAAAACATTTCTAACCTAATGTGCAATTATACTACCCATTCATCCTTTACCCCACACCCAGTTATTTCTACCCTTGTTTACTCCTCCCAGTACAAAGTCCCTTTCCACATGACTTTCGAGATGCATAGAGATCTTAGGGTCCAAACATTTTCTCCATCACAACAACACTCTCCCACTATTGCAGAAGTCTCTCTCTCCTACACTGCAATAGTCTTTTCAAATAAAGTCTCTCCTTACCTAAATATTGATTTGTTTTTATCTGACAATACTTATACTTAGCTAGGTTCACTTTTTTCTTCAGAGAGAGCAGGTTGGCCTACAACTATGAAACTAAACTAAAACCAAGGCCCAGAAAGGTGAATAATCTGACCCAGCATACTCTGCCTCAAAACTCAAAGAACTCTGCTGTCTGATATAATTTGTGACTGATGTAATATTGAAAAAGACGGTGTCAGATAACCTGTGCATGGCATGAAGATGTCACATAATACAAAACAAGGGACGGAAGAGACATGTTATGAAGTGTCGGCCAGCAGGGCAGTGTGGTAGAGACACCATGCCTGGCCTGGGGAATCAGGCACCCCACGTTCCTCTCCCACATCCACTGAGTGACCTTTCGAAGATGACTTATTCTCTTTGGGGCCTCTGTAATTTTATCTATAAAATGAGAGGATTGAACTTCATGATCTCTAGCCTCCCTTCCAGCTCTAAACATCTCTGATTCTAAAACAATTTAGAGTAAATCATAAAGATGAACCTTCAGGCAGGCAGATCAGCAAAGGTGACTGCAAGGAGGGCTGCGTAGCGTTCCGGCCGAGGCCGTAATGAGATTCATAATTAAATAGAACAACATGGGGTCATAATCAGATCTCATGCTTCAGAAACCACATTAATCATGCGAGGGATCAGGTAGGTCACTCTCCGCAGAACACAATGGGGACCTTGAAGAGGAAAGTGAAGTGTTCCAGTCCCTTTCCAGTGCTGAGCAATGTGCTTCAGAGGGGGATATCCTGGGCTGGGCCAGGAGACTGGCTTTAAACTTGCATTGCACTTGAATTTCCAGCACAGTAAAATGAGAAATTTAGATCTATGCTCTCAAAGTTTCCCAAAGTATCTCTAAAATAAAGAGGAAGCTAAACCCTTCTGAAGACTGTCAAAACCTCTGCCAAGGTCTTATTTTCTTAAAAATGAGTTGAGTATTTATTCCTATTGCGTATTATATTTCAGTCTGTCTCAAACTTAAAATATTTAAAATAACTTATCACATTATAACCTAACCACTATAAAACTAATAAAACCTAGAGACTGTAAAGTTTGCCTTACAACTTTTAAGACATCTGAAAAAAGTCAATGTAGATGCCCCCCAGTTAGACCTTTCTGGAAGTGATATTCTATGATTCTTACACATAGGAATATCCTTGCTTCTGCAGTAAACCTTTGTCAAATCGTCAACTCTGGGGATGTGTGTGGTGGAGGAGATTGTATATATTGGTTAAGATGAGATAAAGGGAGCAAATGTGGAAGAGTGGTACCAAGAAGGTGTTTATAATAAAAATAATATGGGGCAGTGCCTGTGGCTCAGTCGGTAAGGTGCCGGCCCCATATACCGAGGGTGGTGGGTTCAAACCCGGCCCCGGCTGAACTGCAACCAAAAAATAGCCGGGCGTTGTGGCAGGCGCCTGTAGTCCCAGCTGCTTGGGAGGCTGAGGCAAGAGAATCGCTTAAGCCCAGGAGTTGGAGGTTGCTGTGAGCTATGTGATGCCATGGCACTCTACCGAGGGCCATAAAGTGAGACTCTGTCTCTACAAAAAAAAAAAAAAAATAGTAATAATAATAATACAAATTTTGATGCCTCGGAGAAGGAAAAAGAAGGAAAAGCAGACAGAGTCAGGCTTCAGACTCCTTGGGGCTCAGATCAAACGCAGCAGATCCGCCAAGCCTGAGGCCAGCCCTGCAGCACAGAGACAATAAGATAGCACAGCCTAATTGATGCCTCAAACCTGCTGTCTCATTCAAAAGTAGCATTTCACACAATGCAGTGCCATCTATATTTAACATGAGGCGATTCAGCCACATTTAATTCACAGGTTCCCATGCTCACACTGTTATCAAGGCCACTGATCACTCAGGAGGAGGAGAGCTACAGTAGTGTCTAGCCCTGTGACTACTGAAGTCTGCATCCAGATGTTGAAAGATCCTGGACTTGTTACAAAGGTCAGTGGTTTATCACAGAGTTGCCCCTTCAAGGGTCGCTTCAGTGAACCCTATGATCTTCCCGACCAATCCTCCTTCTACCCTTTCAAATCATAACCTTACTTAGGACCCACCTCAAGACTCCAAAATAAAGGTAAACAAATCACAATCAAGATTAGAAAGGTAAATAGTTGATTCAATAGATTTAGAAACTCCTATTCCTGTCTCAATCCTGGAGTAGAATTAATAAATACAAGATCCATCCAGATGGATGAGAAAGTGGATGGTAATTTAGATTCAACCTTAAGTTTCTGGGGTGACTTTTGTACCTAACAATTGGGGTATATCTACTTCAAATTGCCACAAAGTAGACATCATAGAGACATTTGGGAGCACTGCTGTCTACCATTAATTTGTTATTTATTGGTTGAATATTGTAAATAAAGCATGTACTACTCTGAATGTGCAAAATACTATTCAGAAATTGGGCCAGTATGAAAATTGATAGAAGGTAACCTCCACCTCCCAAACCCTAAGGTCAGGTGTTAGCAAATTCACCTTTCTTTTTTTTTTTTTTTTTTTTTTTTGTGGTTTTTGGCCAGGGCTGGGTTTGAACCCGCCACCTCCAGCATATGGGACCAGCGCCCTACTCCTTGAGCCACAGGCGCCGACCGCAAATTCACCTTTCAACTGAGGCTTTACGTTTGAAGAGAAAATGCCACCCAATCTAATAAAAACAGCTACCACCAACATTATAGTTTTCTGACACAAGATGCATTGGTATTATTTTTTGAGAAAATTTTGCTCTTTTCCTAGGTGAGGTCAGCAGAATAATGGTTCCCCAAAGATGTCCACATCTTAATCCTTATTCACTGTGAATATGCTCTGGTACTTGGCACAGGGGAATTAAGATGACAAGTGGAATCAAGTTTGCTAATCAGCTAACCTTAAGATGGACAGAGTACCCCAGATTACCCAGGTGGGACCAATGTAATTTCAGTGTGTAAGTGGCAGAGGGAGACAGATGAGGGAGAACTAGAGAGGCAGCAACATGAAAAGCCATCATTGCTGGCTTTGAAGACGCAGGAGAAGGGAGAAACCGTGCAAGATGGGTGGCCTGCAGGAACTGTAATGGCTAAGGAACAGATCCTCACCCTGTGGATTCAAAGAAGCACACAACCCCACAAGCACCTTAACGTCAGTTCATCAAACCAGTTCCAAATTTCTCAATTCTGGAATTGTAAATTATTATACTTGTGTCATCTTAAGCCATTAAATTCATGGTCTCTTGTTACAGCAGCAATGAAAAACTAACATATTACTTGCATGGAATAAAGGAAAAGCAACCGCGGCAGCTAACAACAGCCCAGGTAGAGCACAGGAGTTGTAGACACTTGAACAGACCCACTGAAGGCTGGAAGGGCTGCCCCGAGAGAGAAGACCGTGAAACCACTAATGAGGAAAGAAATCATAGTGTGGGGAGACCACAAACCACAGCAGCCCCTGAGAGAGAGGAATGTAGAGCCACAAAGTAGTCAACCACAGACCGATGGGAGGTCTTTAAAAATAAAACCATCTTGACCCTATTGTAAGTGCCTCAGAAGGCATAATTTAATCGTAAGGCTGCCTATCTTGTGCTGCTGAAACTAAGCAAGTAAACATAAACATTTAAACTGTCTCTGTATTCTTAGAAGGGAGAATTGTACATGATTTGGAATTATTTTCTCTTAATTGCCAGAGCCAACAGAGTGTTTTCACATCTTACCTATTTTAATATGGCTGAAAGTCTCAATCTTTATTTTTTTCTGCCCATAAAATCATTTGCATGCAAAAAAGGCACACATGAAGTCATTCTCAGCGTGGGGATCCAATAGAGAAAAAATAAATGCAAATGTCTGTGAAGGGGAGGGCATACATAGCTTGGAAAACACCTTTTGTTTTCATGGTATCACTTTCTTACAGTTGTCACTTTCCCACACTGACCACACCTCATTTTCCTTCCCCAGTTTCTCCTACATGTAGCATTTTATTGCTCCCAGGTTTACCATCATCACTTTTTCCTTCCTTGCTCTCTCTAGATCAGCGGTTCTCAACCTTCCTAATGCCGCATGTATTTTCATTGTTAAATAGGGGTTGCGACCCACAGGTTGAGAACCGCTGCTCTAGTTGCTATGTGAAATCTACCAAGCCAGTGGTTTTACCCAGCCAGGCCCACAGGGATGTCCTCAAGCCTTATCCCAAATCCAGAATTTTAATCTGAGACCCTGATCTGCGTCTCAATCATTTGACTGTCCTCGAGCATCAACAATGCAAAATGTACCTAAATAAATCTCATAATCTCTACCCTTCTGTAACTCAACATTTGATCTAATCCTATATTCTTCACCTCACTGAATTATAACACCATCCATTCATTTGCCCAAATCAGAAAATTGGACTTTCCTTCTCAGAATCTTGGCACAGAAATTTTAAGGGAGAAGCCCTTTTCTCAGGACTTATGTATACTTTATTATGGTAATTTTATGACTGTTATTGCTGCCTGACAAATTTAGTGGCATAAAGTAAAATTTCATTAGACTCACCAGCTCTTTGGATCAGGAATTTGGACAGAGGACAATGAAGAAGGCTTATCTTTGCTTCATGACATATGTGGTCTCAGAAGAGTCACTGGCTGAGGATGACTTGATAACGGGGGGCTGGTATCAGAAGAATTTTCATACCCATCTCTATGGCTATTTTTGGAAAGTATAATCTGCAACAAATACCAAGCTATTATGAATCTTTACACATCTGTCACATTTGTCACATTACAATTGTTACAGAAATTTACACTCATCAGTACATTAAAATTATAGCAATTATTAGGCTCAGTGCTACATCTTGTCATTGGTTGCATTCACAATAATTGTCTTGTATATTTTTATGCGGTTTTTGGTATTTAATAAAATTGTTTTGAGAAAGATTCCCCAGACAGCCAGTGGAGTTTACATACAATCAAAAGTTAAGAACTCCTATGTTATTTGAATGAGTGAATAAATTAATAGCAGAAATAAAATACTGGAATTATGTAGATATATATTTTGCTTTTTTTTTTTAATACAGCTCACTTCACTTCCCAAGAGTGCTAAATAAGTATGGTGATATGCTCTTGGGCTAAAAGTACATTTTACCTTATTTGTTTTGGTCCATATTTTAGCGCTCAGGAAATCAGTAAGTTTGATTAGGTAATAATTAAGCAAAAATTAAAATAATATATCATGGTATCTGTATTGTAACACTCTGAGCAGATCTGATTCCACGCTTACAAGCAAAATAAACTAACAAACAGACCTAGAGAAAGTCATGTAGTGCTGTCTTTCCCACAGTGAATTCCATACAATGCTGGGTCTGCATTATATTAAAAACCACATACAGAAAAGAAAAGAAGTGAGGAAGGGAGGAAAGGAAGGAGGTAGGAAAGAGGGACAAAAGAAAAAAAAATTGGGTGTTCTCTGGTCAAATTAGATAGGGAGACACTTGGTTAAGCCCACTATAAAATGTTTCTCTGTAATTGGATGTCCATGTGTGTGGTTAGTCCCTGAGAGGGGAGGGGACAGTGTCCAGTGTTCCTCAAGCCTGCTTTCTCATGATAGTCACACTATGGAAACACTGGCCCAGTCCGGTTGCCTCACTATGCATCTGCAGAAACCCTGGTGCAAAGCAGCAAATGACAGGCCCAAGGCCAGCCAGCTGTTGGGGAGTAGAGCCAAAACTACAATCCATCTCCTGGCTCCCAATCAAAAGCTGTTTTCTCCTTCCCACTATGCCAATTAATTAAGAGTACAGCTGCCTACCTGCTTAGAAAGAGCAGTAGGGATAAATGGAAAGGTCAATTACAGACTGATCGTCGGAATAGTGATTGGAATGGGCAAGATTTATGAGACTGAAGTAATTCTTCATAGTTCTACCTGCATAAGAGTTCCTGACTTACCTTTGCTAGCTAGCCTCCCTGTGAAGAGCATCTTCTTTTCACCTCCCTCTAGCTTGGGATCTCTGTAGAATGTGTGGCAGGGTAAGACGTGGGGAAAGCATGGCGCTTGGTAGTGTGCAGAGCAGAGTATCAGTGTGGTTCAACAGAAAGCAAGCAATGGCAATGGGTTGTCTACCATTCCTACTGGGAAACCCAAGATCAGAGTGTCCCATGCGTCCTGTGGCCCCAGCAGCTAACCTGGAGTACCCACCAAGTAAGATTCACTCCCCGCAGGTGTAAAGAGATTGTAAAGAGGTTTGTTTGTTCCTTTTTATTAACGCCTACAGGTTGGGAAGATTTCTTCCTCCTTTCTCTTACTCAAATAGTCACTTTCACAGTATAAAGCAGAGGAGAAAACCTCAGGATTGTCAATTTGATTTGTGGAAAGTCTGACTATTTTAACAATTCCACACACTCAGGGGCAGCCACCTGAAGTTGCCTCATTTCCCATTCCCTTCTCTATTCCTGGGATCTACCCTATTTCCCTGAAAATAAGACATCCTCCGAAAATAAGACCTACTTACAGGAAAGATAAGATGTCCCCTGAAAATAAGACCTAACGCATCTTTGGGAGCGCACCTTAAAATAAGACACTGTCTTATTTTCGGGGAAACAGGGTAACTTCTGCTACAGATGGTAGGAGCTTAAGACCTGAGAACCAGCTAAAAGAAAAGGGGGTTCCTAAGTACAGGATGAAAGAAGATTCAAGATTTGAGGCCATGAGGGAAAAGGAGAAAAATAGGTGGTCCAACATAGAACCCCAGAGATCTGAGGCAGAGGAGGACCTTTAGTGGGCATCCAGGATAGGTGCATGGGGAGAAGGACGAGGCAGTGTGGGGAGAGAGCTGAAGAAAGGTGGGCTAGAGGGTCGTTTTCCACCTTGTTCTCAGCTGTGGGTACGCAGCTGAATGGCTCACAGAACAGCACCTCCCCTTTCCTTCCAATTACAAAGCATAGTGTTGGGGTTATGGTGTCTGTCCAGGACATGGGATGACAATGTTCAGATGCTGTAGTAATGTCACTCAGTCTACACCAGTCTTTGCTTCTACTGCAGCCATTTTACTTCAAAATTTAATAGTAAAGGAATATGTGTCTGGACTGCAAGGGACACTTTAGAAACTCTTCTCAAAGATAATACAAAAAATGCCATGTCTCAACAGAAGTGTCAGTTTTGAAAGAAATGTGTGGGGAAGAGGATAGCCAGACATTTTCAGAAATAAACTAAATTAACTGACCAAGTTCCCTGCCCAGTAAGAAGAGGAAAAACACAAGACAAAAGTATCTAAAAAGAGCAGAATCCTGAGATGTGAAAGCAGTTCCCTCACACCGCCGGGAGTGGAAATGTTTCTGAAATGCGGACCGTTACACAAAGCGATTCAGCTAGTAATTTTCTTTAGCGGGAAACAACAGCCAAATCCTTATTCGGAGATAATCCGATCTCTACCAGTGCCTTCTTTCACAAAACCTCCTTCTCCACACTTTTTAATCTGGGTGCCTAGGAATTATCCTTCGGGAGGAACTCAGCGAGAATTCTCACTTTGTCTTTGTACAGACGAAGGCAGCTCGCGCAGAGACCTGTCCCTGCAGCTCCCCGCGAGGCGCAGGACCCGGCGGGCGGCTCGCTCAGCGTGTCCTTCAAAGTCCGGGGAATGATTATTCCGTAATTCTCTCACCTGATTAATTCTTAACTATGAACATAATTACACTCTCCAGAAGGTAAATCGGTCTTATAAATCAGTCGTCGCTGACAGTTCACTTTGCAGCGCAATCGGCTTGGGCTGGGGGAGGCGGGGACGTGGGCGGGTGCTCCAGCGCCCGGGGCCGGCACCCCGCACCGGGTCCCTCCACCCGCGCCGGGAGCCCCAGACCAGGCCGGGCGCCCGGACGCCCCAGTCCCGCACCCCGCACTGGGAACCCCAGACCAGGCCGGGCGCCCAGACGCCCCAGGCCCACACCCCGCACCGGGTCCCTCCACCCGCTCCGGGAGCCCCAGGACAACCAGTCCGGGCGTCCAGACCCCCGCGAGCGGGCGGCGGGCCGGGGTCCGCCCGGGATGCGAGCGCCTTCCCAGAGGCGGCTTGGGGACTCTCCATTGAAGCTGCGCTGAACTCCAGCCTTCTGGCAAGCCGCCAACGTGAAGTGTGTGAGCTTTAATCTGCTTCTGGCTTGATGGGCTCCGGTGTCCGCAGGGAGCTAGGCGCATCCATAACCAGGACCGAGGAGATGGAGCGTCTAGGAAATATGTTAATGCCCAGCCCTCTGCGCCGGCCGCCCTGCCCTGGCCTTGTCTGACAGCGCGGAGAAAGGGACATCCAGGAGACGGCCCCTCCCAGTTGGGCTCCCCAAATCCACACCTATTCATTGCATTAAACATTTTCTATGACCACAATTAGACATTTGTTAAAAATGTGATGTTGTGTGTTTTCGTAAGTACAAAATGGGTGAGTTTTGTACACAGAAAAACCCACCTAACTTCTTAAATAATGTAACCACCAATGAATCGTTACTTTGGTTTTTTAATTAATGCATGAAATATTAAAGTTAGAAATTTTAAAATATAGCTTTTCTTAAACATAATTTCTACATGTAAATCTATAAGTTTAGCACATTTAGCAGCAATGTATAAGGAGACTGGCTAATATTTGATCCTATTTCTGAAAGTTGTTCATTTATTTATTCTTGAGACAGTCTCACTCTGTCTCCCTGGGTAGAGTGCTGGTGGGCCTGATAGCTCACAGCAACTTCAAACTCTTGGGCTCAGCCTCCCAAGTAGCTGGGACTACAGTGGCCGCCACAACAGGCTCGTTTTTCCATTTTTAGTAGATACTGAATCTTCACTTCCTCAGGCTGGTTTTGAAATCCTGAGCTCAAGCAATCCACCCCCCTCAGCCTCCATAAGTGCCAGGATTACAGGTGTGAGCCACCGTACCTGGCTATAAGTGTTGTTCAAACAGCTTCGAAAATTTTAAACTGAATTTATCAATTGAATACATCCTATTTCTTACTTAAGTCCCTCAAAAATAACTGATTGTCAAATTTTTCTTACTAATTAAATTACTAACACGGGGAACCCCAAATTCTCTTAAAATGTCCAAACTGAATGTTGAGTTAGTGAGATGTGAACTAACATTACAAGTCAGAATTAATTATACAGTTAAGATGGAATTACAAATTTACCTTTTACTTTGGCCTGATTTTCTTAAATAATACTTAAAGTATTAAATATACTCAAATTTCTCTATAATAAAATATCAACATTAATATTTGACTTTCTTAAAATTCCTGTCCTTATTTATGAACTTTCAAGTTATTAGGTTATTAAATATTAAACATCTGATTTACTTAAGTACTAAGTTTGAAGTGAAAGTACATCTCATTCTTTCAAATCCACTTTTTGGCTTGTGATTATTTTTCAAAAAACAAATTTCTTTTTGACACAGTCTCACTTTGTCACCCTTGGTTGAGGGCCCTGGTGTCGTAGATCACAGCAACCTCAAACTCTTGGGTTCAAGTGATTCTCTTGCCTTAGCCTCTCGAGTAGCTGGGACTATTGTGCCCACCACAATCCCCGGCTATTTTTTTTTTTTTTAAGAGAAGGGCCTTGTTCTTCTGTAGGCTGGTCATGAACCTGTGAGCTCAGGGCAATCCACCCTCCTCAGCCTCCCAGAGTACTAGTATTACAGATGTGAACCACCATGCCTGGCCTCAAAAAAAAATTTTGTTTTAGAGTAATATTTCTGATACCTTGGATAGGTCCAAAAAATTGTGTCATTTGTGAATGATGAGCTCTATTATGGAACCAACGTGGCACAGACAACTTGAAATACCAACAAAATGTTTTGGAAAGATATGGTAAGAACAGAACACACAGTCTGTTGTTGAGTTTAGAAGTTCTTTTTTGATGATTTTCATCTTGAAAATGAAATGAGCCAGATGGATGACCTGAGACCAAGATGGACAATGGTGAACAGAAAGCTGTCGTGGAAGCGAATCCATCTCAACCTATGTGTAACTTAGCAGCAAGATTTGATGCTATTATTCCAACAATACTGGACCATTTGAAACTAACTGGCAAGATACAGAAGCTGGATAGTGGGTTCCACATGTATTAACCAAGTGTCAGAAGAGAAACCATCTTGAAAGCTTACCATCCTTTGCTGTCACAACATAAAGGTGAGCCATTTATATACCATATGGTTATATATGATGAAAATGGATTCTTTTGACAATCGCAAACATTCTGCACAATAGTTTGATAAAGATGAAGTGCTGAAATGCAGTCCAAAAGCGAATGGCCATCAACAAAAGCTAATGGGGTCTCTTTGGTGGTCCAGTACTGATATCCACTACAAGTTCATGAAACCTGGCCAATTACAGTAGATGTCTACTGCAGCCAGTGGGACAAAATGACGAGGATTAAGCTGCTGACATTGGTCAACAGCAACAGGCCAATCCTCTTGCAAGACAGCACTCAATCACATGTCATACAAACAAAGCTACTCAAACTATCAAAGCTGGACTTGGAAACTCTCTGTCATCCACTTTGCTACAACTGAATACCATTTCTTCCAGGCTTTGGACCACTTTTTGCAAGGAAAAATATTCAATTCTCAAACTGTGGAAATGCGTTTTGTGATTTCACAGCCACTTGTTCTCTAGACTTCTTTGCTTCTGGCATAAACAACCCACAGATAATACTGCAAAACTATGTTGATAGTTAAGGTGCACATTTAGATTAATTATTCTCCTTTGAGATAAAATAAACTAATTTTTTCATATGAAATAGGGTTTTTCATAGTTAATGTCCTAATCGAAAGTTCTTTGTTTAAATAAAACATCTTAGGTATTATTTGGAGACTGTCTTTCTAAAAGAAAGGCCTTCTTAGCTTGCTGAGATTTCTTAAATAACCAAAGGGTATCAATCATACTTTCTGGTGTGCAATCTTCATAGGAAATATAAGTGATGTTCATTGTAACTATATCAATAACTCCAAAAGCTAGAGGAGGAAGTTCATGACCTTGTATTTAGAATCACATTGTAACCTAATTTTCAAGTCAGTTTAGAGTTTGCAACCACACTCAAACGGACCATAATACTCAAGTTTTAAAAAGTACTTTAAAAAAACTTTATTAAAATTTATAGAAAACTTCAAAAATACAAAAAATAGACAAAATATTACAATGAAATCCTAATCTCTTTATATGCCAATAACCAATTCTAATAATCATCAACTCCCAGCTAATCAATGCCCCATTTTTACACTTACACACTTCCATCATCCCGCTTTATTGTGGGACAAATCTTAGATATCCTTATCCTTTTAACTGCAAAGAAATGATTAGGACTATTTTTTCAACACCATTATTTTAGCATTACCACAAGTAAGAAATTTATAAATTTCTTTTTTTTTTATTCAATCATAGCTGTGTACATTGATATAATCATGGGGCATCATTCACTAGCTTCACAGACCATTTACCAAGTTTCACATACCCTTGTAAGATGCACCGCTGGTGTAATCCCACCAATCCCCCTTCCCTCTACCCACTTCCCCGCTCCCTCCCCTCCCTTTCACCCTTCCTCCTATTCTTAGGTTGTAACTGGGTTATAGCTTTCATGTGAAAACCCTAAATTATTTTCATAGTAGGGCTGAGAACATTGGGTACTTTTTCTTCCATTCTTGAGATACTTTACTAAGAAGAATATGTTCCAGCTCCATCCATGTAAACATGAAAGAGGTAAAATCTCCATCTTTCTTTAAGGCTGCATAATATTCCATGGTGTACATGGAATATGTATATACATATTCCATGGTGTACATGGAATATGTACATTAATAAATTCCACAATTTATTAATCCATTTGTGGTTCGATGGGCACTTGGGCTTCTTCCATGACTTAGCAATTATGAATTGGGTTGCAATAAACATTCTGGTACAAATATCTTTGTTATGATGTGATTTTTGGTCTTCTGGGTATACGCCCAGTAGAGGGATTACAGGATTGAATGTCAGATCTATTTTTAGATCTCTAAGTGTTCTCCATATCTCTTTCCAAAAGGAGTGTATTAATTTGCATTCCCACCAGCAGTGCAAAAGTGTTCCCTTTTCTCCACATCCGCACCAACATCTCTGGTCTTGGGATTTTGTGATATAGGCTAGTCTCACTGGAGTTAGGTGGTATCTCAAAGTAGTTTTGATTTGCATTTCTCTCATCTTTGATTAAAGATGATGAGCATTTTTTCATATGTCTGAAGGCCGCGTGCCTGTCTTCTTCAGAGAAATTTCTCTTCAAATCCCTTGCCCAGCCTGCGATGGGATCCCTTGTTCTATTCTTGCTAATGCGTTTGAGTTCTCTGTGGATTCTGGTTATTAAACCTTTGTTGGAGACATAACCTGCAAATATCTTCTCCCATTCTGAGGGCTGTTTGCTTGCTTTACTTACTGTGTTCTTGGCTGTGCAGAAGCTTTTTAGTTTGATCAAGTTCCAGTAGTATATTTTTGAAGCTGTTTCAATTGCCCGGGGGGTCCTTCTCATAAAATATTTGCCCAGACCGATTTCTTCAAGGGTTTTCCCTGCACTCTCCTCTAGTATTTTTATAGTTTCATGTCTCAAGTTTAAATCTTTGATCTAGTGAGAGTCTATTTTAGTTAATGGTGAAAGGTGTGGGTCCAGTTTCAGTCTTCTACAGGTTGCCAGCCAGTTCACCCAGCACCATTTGTTAAATAGGGAATCTTTTCCCCACTGAATGTTTTTAATTGGTTTGTCAAACATTAAATAACGGTAAGTAGCTGGATTCATCTCTTGGTTCTCTATTCTGTTCCAGACATCTACTCCTCTGTTTTTGTGCCAATACCATGCTGTTTTGATCACTATCAATTTGTAGTATAGTCTGAGGTCTGGTAGCGTAATTCCTCCTGCTTTGTTTTTATTTCTGAGTAATGTCTTGGCTATTCGAGGTTTTTTCTGATTCCATATAAAACGAAGTATTATTTTTTCAAGATCTTTAAAGTATGACAGTGGAGCTTTAATAGGGATTGCATTGAAATTATATATTGCTTTGGGTAGTATGGACATTTTAACAATGTTGATTCTTCCCAGCCATGAGCATGGTATGTTTTTCCATTTGCTAATATTTTCAGCTATTTCTTTTTTAGAATTTCATAGTTCTCTTTATAGAGATCTTTCACATCCTTTGTTAGATAAATTCCCAAATATTTCATCTTCTTGGCACTACAGTGAATGGGATAGAGTCCTTAACTGTTTTTTCAACTTGACTATTGTTGGTATATATAAAGGCTACCGATTTATGAATGTTGATTTTGTAACCTGAGATGCTGCTGTATTCCTTGATTACTTCTAAGAGTTTTGTAGTAGAGTCCTTAGTGTTTTCTAGATATACTATCATATCATCTGCGAAGAGCGAAAGTTTGATCTCTTCTGACCCTATATGGATACCCTTGATCACCTTTTCTTCCCTAATTGCGGTGGCTAAAACTTCCATACAATGTTAAAAAGCAATGGAGACAATGGGCAGCCTTGTCTGGTACTTGATCTGAGTGGAAATGATTTCAAATTAACTCCATTTAATATGATATTGGCTGTGGGTTTGCTGTAGATGGCCTCTATCAGGTTAAGAAATGTCCCTTCTATACCAATTTTCTTAAGTGTTCTGATCATGAAGGGATGCTGGATATTATCAAAAGCTTTTTCTGCATCAATTGAGAGAATCATATGGTCTTTGTTCTTTAATTTGTTTATGTGCTGAATTACATTTATAGATTTACGTATATTGAACCAGCTTTGACACCCTGGGATAAAACTGACTTGGTCATGATGTATAATTTGTTTGATGTGTTGCTGGATTCTGTTTGTTAGGATCTTGTTGAATATTTTTGCATCTATATTCATCAGTGATATCGGTCTATAATTTTCTTTTCTTGTTGGGTCTTTTCCTGGTTTGGGGATCAGGGTGATGTTTGCTTCATAGAACGTGTTAGGTAGTCTTCCTTCTTTTTCTACCTTTTGGAACAGGTTGAGTAATATAGGTACTAATTCCTGTTTAAAAGTTTGGTAGAATTCTGACGTGAAACCATCTGGTCCCGGGCTTTTCTTTTTAGGGAGGTTTTGTATGGTTGATGCTATTTCCGAACTTGATATGGGCCTGTTCAACATTTCCACTTGATTCTGGCTAAGTCTTGGAAAATGACGTGCTTCCAAGTATTGGTCAATTTCCTTCAGATTTTCATATTTCTGAGAATACAGTTTCTTGTAATATTCATTAATGATTTTTTTGATTTTTGAGGAGTCTGTTGTTATTTCATCTTTGTTGTTTCTGATTGATGAGATTAGAGATTTTACTCCTTTTTTCCTGATTAGGTTGGCCAAAGATTTATCTATTTTATTGACCTTTTCTAAAAACCAGCTTTTTGATTTATTGATCTGTTGTATTATTCTTTTGTTTCAATTTCATTTAATTCTGCTCTAATTTTGGTTATTTCTTTTCTTCTACTGGGTTTGGGGTGGGAATGTTCTTCCTTTTCCAGTTGCTTGAGATGTCCCATTAAGTTGTTAACTTCCTCTCTTTCTGTTCTCTTGAGGAAGGCTTTTAGTGCTATAAATTTCCCTCTTAGAACTGCCTTTGCAGTGTCCCAGAGGTTCTGATAGTTCATGTCTTCATTGTTGTTTTGTTCCAAAAAATTGGCGATTTCTTTCTTAATCTCATCTCTGACCCAGCTATCATTCAGCATAAGGTTATTTAACTTCCATGTTTTTGTATGAGTATGCAGATTCCTGTTGTTACTTAGCTCAAGTTTTATTCCACGGTGGTCCGCGAAGATGCATCGAATAATTTCTATTCCTTTAAACTTACTGAGGTTAGACTTGTGACCTAAGATGTGATCGATTTTGGAGTAAGTTCCATGGGCTGATGAGAAGTATGTGCATTCAGTTTTGTTGGGATGAAATGTTCTGTAGATGTCTGCTAAATCCAAATGTTGGATGGTTGGTTTAAATCTAAAATTTCTTTGCTCAGCTTCTTGTTGGAGGATCGATCCAACACTGCCAAAGGAGTGTTGAAATCTCCGACGATTATGGAGCTGGAGGAAATCAAGTTACTCATGTCTGTTAGAGTTTCTCTTATAAATTGAGGTGCATTCTGGTTGGGTGCATAGATATTAATAATTGAGATCTCATCATATTGAGTGTTACCCTTAACAAATATGAAGTGACCATTCTTGTCCTTCCTTACTTTTGTTGGTTTCAAGCCTATAGTATCTGCAAATAAAATTGCAACACCTGGTATTTTCTGATTACCATTTGCCTGAAATATGGATGACCATCCTTTCACCCTGAGTCTGTATTTGTCTTTTAAGTTAAGATGTGACTCTTGTGTGCAACAAATATCTGGCTTGAGTTTTTGTATCCAGTCAGCTAACCTATGCTCTTTAGAGGACAGTTTAAGCCGTTCACATTAATGGAGAATATTGATAAGTCTGGTGAAGTTTTAGATATCGAGTTTTTCAAAAGTCCAGTGGGCATTTTTAATCCTTTCACCAGTGTGGAAATTGGAGTTTGATCCGAAGTTTCTGAGTGAGTTTACTTTTGTGGTATAGGATTGGGTTGGTCATTGTGGAGGATAGGTCTGAGAATATCCTGAAGAGTTGGTTTGGTTATGGCAAATTTCTTCAACATATGAATGTCATTAAAGTATTTAATTTCTCCATCATAAATGAAACTCAGTTTAGCTGGATACAATATCCGGGGTTGAAAGGTATTTTGCTTTAGGAGATTAAAAGTTGGTGACCACCATCTTCTAGCTTGAAAAGTTTCAGCAGAGAGATCTGCAGTCATTCTAATATTCTTCTCTTTGAAGGTAATGGCTTTCTTTCTCCTGACAGCTTTGAGGATTTTCTCCTTCATATTAACTTTAGTGAAGTTAATTATGATATGCCTGGGGGATGTCTCATTGGGGTTGAGTTATGCTGGGGTTCTGAAGCTGTCCGCTATCTGAATTTCAGAATCTCTAGGCATGTCTGGAAAATTCTCTTTCATAATTTCATGCAGAAGGGCCTCTGTGCCCAGCAAGGCCACTTCATCTGTTTCTGGAACTCCAATGATTCGGATATTCACTTTCTTCGAATTATCCCAGAGCTCTCGGAGAGAATGATCCATTTTTGCTCTCCGTTTGTCTTCCTCTTTGAGAGTTTGGGAGCGTTCAAAGGCTTTATCTTCAATATCAGAAATCCTTTCTTCTGCTTGTTCCATTCTGTTGCTGAAGGATTCCACTGTATTTTTCATATCTTTGAGGGCTGCAAATTGTTGCTTCGGTGTGTCTAAGTCTTTGGTGGTTTTGTCTTCAAATTCGTTAAATTCTTGAGACAACTTTTGAATTTCTCCTTGAATTCCTAATTCCACTTTGTTAATCTTATCTGCAATCCAAATTCTGAATTCGATTTCTGACATCTCAGCCAGTTGTTTGTGAATAGGATCTTCAATTACATCTGCCATATCTTTCCTTGGGGGGGTTGATCTATTCTGGTTATTCATGTTACCAGAGTTTTTGCACTGATTCCGCCCTATGGTTTTTTTACTCCCTCTGACTTTTCCCCTGAGGCTTTGTTGAGGCCTGTACAGTGTTGTGGCCTGAGAAACTGGGGCCCTGTCTGGTGTGGTGGGGCTAAGTGGTTCTGTCTTGTTTTCAGCTGGTTTCTGTTCCACCCTAGTGAAACAGATACTCTGGATTGAAGTCTCAGCTGTGGAGAAATATCAGCAATTAAGTCACCCCACCCCCCACCAGCAAACAATTGGAAAAGAAAAATCAAACCTTCCTACCACCGTGCACCCAGGCAATTGGTTCAGTTCAAAAAGTCCAAATCAATTGTCTCAGTCTGCACCTGTCTCGGGTGACAGAGTTTAAGAGGTCTCTGGGAACTGGGTCACAGGGGTCTGGTGACTACTCTGGTGTGGCTTGCTCCAGTGCTGCATGGAGTCAGAAGGAGCCACCCAGCCAATAGATCAGTCTGGGAAGGTTGCTGCCTCCTTCCCCACCTTGCACCACTGTCAGACCCAATCACTGATAGCCCTTCAGTTGGCTGACCCAGTTGCCTGTAGTGAATTGGTACTCCAGGAGTTTGCACCTGCCTGAATCACAAAGAAGTCTGCCAGGCCACTGAGCTCTGCCTCTCTCCAGCAGGAGGAGGTGAGGCTTGACAACCTAGGGCACTTGATGAAGGTTGGGGGGTTTTCACTCAGGTCCAGTCTCGCCCCCTGATTAATGTTACTGACAGAATGGAACAGAACAACTCTGTGGTTCCCCTGCAGAAGAGAAGCTGAATTGAGTTCCAAATCAACTTGTCTTTGCTCTTGTATTATCTATAGGCTGACGATATCCTGAGAGCCAGGTGCGTCTTAGGTTTAGTAAAGCGGACCTCTGGGTCAGCCCCACCCTGGGAGTTTCCCTGGTTTGCAAGTTGGAGTTGCCTCAGGCAAATCCTATACTCAGAGTCTCTGGTTGCCCAGGGAGACAGGGGGTGTGGCTTCAGAATATTCGGTAGTGAGCCGTATTGCTAGCAAAAGAGGGCTGCTGTTTTATGGCTCAGGCAACCACTGCTCCGGTGTAGTTCCCTTCCGGCCAACCGTCCTCTCTCCACTCCATACCCCAGAGTCTCCACCAACCGGCTGCAGCCCAGCACTGTCTACACCCCTCGAGCAATCGCCCAAGAGTCTGGACCCCTGGGGGACAGGCCTCCAGACCTTGGAGCAAGAGCAGAGGGGAGCACAGGGAGCACTGGGAGCCTGGGGTTGTGGGCAGAGAAACACACAGCTTTACACAGTTTTATGCCTGGCCGTATTGTTGTTTCTGATTGATGAGATTAGAGATTTTACTCCTTTTTTCCTGATTAGGTTGGCCAAAGATTTATCTATTTTATTGACCTTTTCTAAAAACCAGCTTTTTGATTTATTGATCTGTTGTATTATTCTTTTGACAAAATGCTCTGTTGTGCTTCCTATGCTTGAACTTTTGATGTGCCTTCTTACTCATCGACTTTAGTTTCATGTTTCTTCATTATGTAATGCACCTATTGTAAGCATTATCTTTTAAAAAGACATCTGGCTTTTAATTCTAAAGTAATGAATAATAAATAAAAACAAATAGAGATGCCTAGGCCTGCTTTCAGGTAGCTTGTTTTCTAGTGAAAAGCATGGCCCCAGCTTATCCACCCTCCCAGTCATACTTTCAAAGCCCTGACTTTACAATATGTTTAACAGGAAAACATTCGGGGAAAGGACTTTTATGATACTTTAATGTTCTATGCTCAAGAAAATAAAAATATATATTGCCTATTTAAGATTGTTATATTGGGTAAATATAACATTTTTTTGATGGTTTGTATGTATCAGGATTGGTACAAAGCATTTTAATTACCTTATACTAATTAACAAATTTAGTCCTTAAACTGATAAGATCATTACCCCATTTTGCAAATAAAGATACTAAGGCAGAGTATAGTTAATTAATATAGCCACTGTCATTCAATATTCAAGAAGAGAAGTGGAGAACTATATTTATAGACTGAGTGCCTAAGAAGTTTTGCTATTGAAATTTACTTCAGAGGGGAGACAAGATGGCGGACTGAAGCCAGCTTTCAACAAAGGCTCCCGTCCAGAAGGAGAGTTAAGGGACAGGAATTTAGTAAGTATCCTGGTGGACTTGAGCCTCACCAAGAGAGAAGGCTGAAGAACGCACATCAACACCGCTGAGGCAAGTTGTGATCACAAGGACGCAAACAAAAGGTACAAAATCCACCACCAAGCGGACGGGAGTCCCCCTCCCCCATGAGACCGGCTCTGGAGCCCCACAATTGAACAAGCGGGCAGAAATTAAAGCCCCTCCCACTACACTCCACGGGAGAGACCTTCTAAAAACTGGACCTACCTCCCCTACTGGGGTGCCGTGGCGTTCTCCTGCCGGACATAGGGCTGAATAAAACTTTGGGAATCCTTTGCCGGCAACCCTGAATCCCCGGTGCTCCCCTCCCGCCCACTGAGGTCTGGAGGCCTGTCCCCCAGGACTTCGGATCCTTGGGTGATTTCTCAAGGGGAGTGGACAGTCCCCGAGTTGCGACTGGTCAGCATTGACTCTGAGGCGCGCGAGTGAGGAGAGGGCACCGGGCTGAGGGGGAGTCACGCCTCGCGGCACTTCCCTGCGGTGCAGTGCACCAACCCTCCCCGGGCATAGGGGGCCCAAGACTGAATCAGACTCTGGCCTCCCCGCTGAGAGCTGAGAGCCCCTACTCTCACTCGGGGTCTGAGGGCCTATCCCCCAGGAGTTCGGCTCCTTGGGTGATTTCTCGAGGGGAGTGCACAGTGCCTGAGCTGCGTCAGGTCAGCGCTGACTCTGGGATACGTGAGCGAGGAGAGGGCACTCTGCTGAGGGGAAATCAAGCCTTGGCGGCACTTCCCTGCGGTGCAGTGCACCAACCCTCCCTGGGCATACGGGGCCCAAGACTGAATCAGACTCTGGCCTCCCCGCTGAGAGCTGAGAGCCCCTACTCTCACTCGGGGTCTGAGGGCCTATCCCCCAGGAGTTCGGCTCCTTGGGTGATTTCTCGAGGGGAGTGCACAGTGCCTGAGCTGCGTCAGGTCAGCGCTGACTCTGGGATACGTGAGCGAGGAGAGGGCACTCTGCTGAGGGGAAATCAAGCCTTGGCGGCACTTCCCTGCGGTGCAGTGCACCAACCCTCCCCGGGCATACGGGGCCCAAGACTGAATCAGACTCTGGCCTCCCCGCTGAGAGCTGAGAGCCCCTACTCTCACTCGGGGTCTGAGGGCCTATCCCCCAGGAGTTCGGCTACTTGGGTGATTTCTCGAGGGGAGTGCACAGTGCCTGAGCTGCGTCAGGTCAGCGCTGACTCTGGGACACGTGAGCGAAGAGAGGGCACTCTGCTGAGGGGAAATCAAGCCTTGGCAGCACTTCCCTGCGGTGCAGTGCAGGAGCCCTCCCCGGACCGTAGTATTGCGTGAAACTGAATGAAACTCTAGCTTCCCCCCGCCCCACTCCCAATCGGGGTCTGGGGGCCCATCCCCCAAGAGTTCTGATTCTTGGGGGATCTCTTAAGGGGTGTGGACCCAGCACAAACTGCGGCCGCTCAATGCTGACTCTGGGGCACGGGACAGAGGAGAAAAGGGTCGCCTGAGTGCCCACACCAGAGCAGCAGTTCCCTGGAGGTAGATCAACAGCCGTTTTTTCTTTAACGGCAGAACGCTCACTTCTGGATATTCTGAGGCCACACCCCCTGTCTCCCTGGGCAACCAGAGGAGGCCACCTGTGACGCGGCTCACAAACCCGGAAGCCTCCAGGGCGGGGCCGACCCAGAGAGGTGTTCAGACGCAATTCTCCAGCAGCAAAGACGTTTGAACTCAAAACAGCCCGTCTCCTGTAGGCGACGACAGGAACAGAGACAGAACCTCACAAAGTTGTCTGTTCCGTTCTGTTCTGTTAGCAGCATCCATCAGGGACGGGGCTAAGCCTGAGTGAACACCTCCTTCCCATCACCTGCATCAAACACTCAAAGATGTCAGGCCCCATCTCCTCCTGCTAGATAGCGGCAGTCTGCGGGGGCCTGGCAGACTTCCACGCGATTCAGGCAGGTGCAAACCCCTGGAGTGTCTGTTCACTGCAGGCAACTGGGTTAGCCATCTGCAGAGATACCAGTGACTGGGTCCGACGGAGGGGCAAAGTGGGGAAGGAGACGTCAACCTTCCTAGACTGCTCTGTTTGCAGGGTGGCTCCTCCTGACTCCACGCTGCATTGGGGTGAGCTGTCTCAGAGGAGTCACCAGGCCCCTGTGATCCAGTTCCCAGAGACCTCTTGAACCCTTCCACCCGAGACAAGTGCCGATTGAGACAGTTGATTCGGACCTTTTGAACTGGGCTAATAGACTGAGGACTTTTCAGGTGGTGCCCTGGGTGTGCGATTGTAGGAAGGTTTGATTCTCCTTTTCCAACTGGGGCCAGAGGTGGGCAGGTGGGGTGACTTAATTGCTGATTTTTCCACACAGCTGAGACTTCAAGCCAGAGTAGAAGTTGCAATAGGATCGAACAGAAACCAGCTGAAAACAAGACAGAACC
Source organism: Nycticebus coucang (assembly GCF_027406575.1). Classification (NCBI taxonomy): domain Eukaryota; kingdom Metazoa; phylum Chordata; class Mammalia; order Primates; family Lorisidae; genus Nycticebus; species Nycticebus coucang. Next base: position 27,943,125 of record NC_069785.1, on the reverse strand, counting down.
ACTTTGCTCCACCACACCAGACAGGGCCCCAGTTTCTCAGGCCACAACACTGTACGGGCCCTCGATAAAACCCCAGGGGAAAAAACAAAGGGAGTAAACCATGGGGCGGAATCAGCGGAAAAACTCTGGTAACATGAATAACCAGAATAGATCAACCCCCCCAAGAAAAGATACGGCAGATGTGATTGAAGATCCCATTCATAAACAACTGGCTGAGATGTCAGAAGTCGAATTCAGAATTTGGTTTGCAGACAAGATTAATAAAATGGAATTAGGAATTCGAGGAGAAATTCAAAAACTGTCTCAAGAATTTAACGAATTTAAAGACAAAACCACCAAAGACTTAGACACACTGAAACAAGAACTTACAGCCCTCAAAGATATGAAAAATACAGTAGAATCCCTCAGCAACAGAATGGAGCAAGCAGAAGAAAGGATTTCTGACATTGAAGATAAAGTCTTCGAACGCTCCCAATCTCTCAAAGAGGAAGAGAAATGGAGAGCAAAAACGGATCACTCACTCAGAGAGCTCTCAGATAATTCGAAAAAAAATAACATAAGAGTTATAGGAATTTCGGAGACTGATGAAGTGGCAGCCAAGGGCACAGAGGCCCTTCTACATGAAATTATGAAAGAAAATTTTCCAGACATGCCTAGAGAATCTGAAATTCAGATAGCAGACAGCTTCAGAACCCCAGCACGATTCAACCCCAATAAGCCATCTCCCAGACATATCATAATTAGCTTCACTAAAGTTAACATGAAAGAGAAGATTCTCAAAGCAGCCCGGCGAAAGAAAACTATTACGTACAAAGGTAAGAATATTAGAATAACTGCAGATCTCTCTGCTGAAACTTTTCAAGCAAGAAGAGGCTGGTCATCAACTTTTAATCTCCTAAAGCAAAAAAACTTTCAACCCAGGATCTTGTATCCAGCTAAACTGAGTTTCATCTATGATGGAGAAATTAAATACTTCAATGACATTCATATGTTGAAAAAATTTGCCATAAGTAAACCAGCTCTTCAGGATGTTCTCAGACCTATCCTCCACAATGACCAACCCAATCCTATACCACAAAAGTAAACTCAATCAGAAACTTCGGATCAAACTCCAACTTCCACACTGGCGAAAGGATTAAAAATGTCCACTGGACCTTTGAAAAACTCGATACCCAAAATTCCACCAGACTTATCCTTACTCTCCATCAATGTGAATGGCTTAAACTGTCCTCTAAAGAGGCATAGGTTAGCTGACTGGATACAAAAACTTAAGCCAGATATTTGTTGCATACAAGAGTCACATCTCAACTTAAAAGACAAATACAGACTCAGGGTGAAAGGATGGTCATCCATATTTCAGGCAAATGGTAATCAGAAAAAAGCAGGTGTTGCAATTTTATTTGCAGATACAGTAGGCTTTAAACCATCAAAAGTAAGGAAGGACAAGAATGGTCACTTCATATTTGTTAAGGGTAATACTCAATATGACGAGATCTCAATTATTAATATCTACGCACCCAACCAGAATGCACCTCAATTTATAAGAGAAACTCTAACAGACATGAGTAACTTGATTTCTTCCAGCTCCATAATCGTTGGAGATTTCAACACTCCCTTGGCAGTGTTGGATCGATCCTCCAGAAAGAAGCTGAGCAAAGAAATCTTAGATTTAAACCTAACCATCCAATATTTAGATTTAGCAGACATCTACAGAACATTTCATCCCAACAAAAATGAATATACATACTTCTCATCAGCCCATGGAACTTACTCCAAAATTGATCACATTTTAGGTCACAAGTCTAACCTCAGTAAATTTAAAGGAATAGAAATTATCCCATGCATCTTCTCGGACCATCATGGAATAAAACTTGAATTGAGTAACAACAGGAATCTGCATACCCATACAAAAATATGGAAGTTAAATAACCTTATGCTGAATGATAGCTGGGTCAGAGATGAGATTAAGAAAGAAATCACCAATTTTTTGGAACAAAATGACAATGAAGACACAAGCTATCAGAACCTCTGGGAGACTGCAAAGGCAGTTCTAAGAGGGAAATTTATAGCACTGCAAGCCTTCCTCAAGAGAACGGAAAGAGAGGAAGTTAACAACTTAATGGGACATCTCAAGCAACTGGAAAAGGAAGAACATTCCAACCCCAAACCCAGTAGAAGAAAAGAAATAACCAAAATTAGAGCAGAATTAAATGAAATTGAAAACAAAAGAATAATACAACAGATCAATAAATCAAAAAGCTGGTTTTTTGAAAAGGTCAATAAAATAGATAAACCTCTGGCCAACCTAATCAGGAAAAAAAGAGTAAAATCTCTAATATCATCAATCAGAAACAACAAAGACAAAATAACCACAGACTCATCAGAAATCCAAAAAATCCTTAATGAATATTACAAGAAACTTTATTCTCAGAAATATGAAAATCTGAAGGAAATAGACCGATACTTGGAAGCACGCCACCTTCCAAGACTTAACCAGAATCAAGTGGAAATGTTGAACAGACCCATATCAAGTTCAGAAATAGCATCAACTATACAAAACCTCCCTAAAAAGAAAAGCCCAGGACCAGATGGTTTCACGTCAGAATTCTACCAAACCTTTAAAGAGGAATTAGTACCTATATTACTCAACCTGTTCCAAAATGTAGAAAAAGAAGGAAGACTACCCAACACGTTCTATGAAGCAAATATCACCCTGATCCCCAAACCAGGAAAAGACCCAACAAGAAAAGAAAATTATAGACCAATATCACTAATGAATATAGATGCAAAAATATTCAACAAGATCCTACCAAACAGAATCCAGCAACACATCAAACAAATTATACATCATGACCAAGTTGGTTTTATCCCAGGGTCTCAAGGCTGGTTCAATATACGTAAATCTATAAATGTAATTCAGCACATAAACAAATTAAAAAACAAAGACCATCTGATTCTCTCAATTGATGCAGAAAAAGCTTCTGATAATATCCAGCATCCCTTCATGATCAGAACACTCAAGAAAATTGGTCTAGAAGGGACTTTTCTTAAACTGATAGAGGCTATCTACAGCAAACCCACAGCCAATATCATATTGAATGGAGTTAAATTGGAATCATTTCCACTCAGATCAGGAACCAGACAAGGCTGCCCATTGTCTCCATTGCTTTTCAACATTGTAATGGAAGTTTTAGCCACCGCAATTAGGGAAGAAAAGGCGATCAAGGGTATCCATATAGGGTCAGAAGAGATCAAACTCTCGCTCTTCGCAGATGATATGATTGTGTATCTGGAAAACACTAGGGACTCTACTACAAAACTCCTAGAAGTGATCAAGGAATACAGCAGCGTCTCAGGTTACAAAATCAACATTCATAAATCGGTAGCCTTTATATACACCAACAACAGTCAAGTTGAAAAAGCAGTTAAGGACTCTATCCCATTCACAGTAGTGCCAAAGAAGATGAAATATTTGGGAATTTACCTAACAAAAGACGTGAAAGATTTCTATAAAGAGAACTATGAAACTCTAAGAAAAGAAATAGCTGAAAATGTTAACAAATGGAAAAACATACCATGCTCATGGCTAGGAAGAATCAACATTATCAAAATGTCCATACTACCCAAAGCAATATATAATTTCAACGCACTCCCTATTAAAGCTCCACTGTCATATTTTAAAGATCTTGAAAAAACATTACTTCGTTTTATATGGAATTAGAAAAAACCTCGAATAGCCAAGACTTTACTCAGAAATAAAAACAAAACAGGAGGAATCACACTACCAGACCTCAGACTTTACTACAAATCGATAGTGATCAAAACAGCATGGTATTGGCACAAAAACAGAGAAGTAGATATCTGGAATAGAATAGAGAACCAAGAGATGAATCCAGCTACTTACCGCTATTTGATTTTTGACAAGCCAATTAAAAACATTCAGTGGGGAAAAGATTCCCTATTTAAGAAATGGTGCTGGGTGAACTGGCTGGCAACCTGCAGAAGACTGAAATTGGACCCACACCTTTCACCATTAACTAAGATAGACTCTCATTGGATTAAAGATTTAAACTTAAGACATGAAACTATAAAAATACTAGAGGAGAATGCAGGGAAAACCCTTGAAGAAATTAGTCTGGGTGAGTATTTCATGAGGAGAACCCCCCGGGCAATTGAAGCAGCTTCAAAAATACACTACTGGGACTTGATCAAACTAAAAAGCTTCTGCACAGCTAAGAACACAGTAAGCAGAGCAAGCAGACAGCCCTCAGAATGGGAGAAGATATTTGCAGGGTATAACTCTGACAAAGGTTTAATAACCAGAATCCACAGAGAACTCAAACGCATCAGCAAGAAAAAAACAAGGGATCCCATCGCAGGCTGGGCAAGGGATTTGAAGAGAAACTTCTCTGAAGAAGACAGGCGCATGGCCTTCAGACATATGAAAAAATGCTAATCATCTTTAATCATCAGAGAAATGCAAATCAAAACTACTTTGAGATATCATCTAACTCCAATGAGACTAGCCTATATCACAAAATCTCTAGACCAGAGATGTTGGCGTGGATGCGGAGAAAAGGGGACACTTCTGCACTGCTGGTGGGAATGCAAATTAATACATTCCTTTTGGAAAGATATATGGAGAACACTCAGAGATCTAAAAATAGATCTGCCATTCAATCCTGTAATTCCTCTGCTGGGCATATACCCAGAAGACCAAAAATCACAACATAACAAAGATATTTGTACCAGAATGTTTATTGCAGCCCAATTCATAATTGCTAAGTCATGGAAAAAGCCGAAGTGCCCATCGATCCACGAATGGATTAATAAATTGTGGTATATGTATACCATGGAATACTATGCAGCCTTAAAGAAAGATGGAGACTTTACCTCTTTCATGTTTACATGGATGGAGCTGGAACATATTCTTCTTAGTAAAGTATCCCAAGAATGGAAGAAAAAATACCCAACGTACACAGCCCTACTATGAAACTAATTTGGGACTCTCACATGAAAGCTATAACCCAGCTACAACTTAACAACAGGGGGAAGTGGGAAAGGGGGGGGTGGGTAGAGGGAGGGGAATCGGTGGGATCACACCTGTGGTGCATATTACAGGGGTATTTGCGAAACTTGGTAAATGTAGAATATAAATGTTTTGGCACAGTAACTGAGATAACGCCGGAAAGGCTATGTTAACCACTGTGATAAAAATGTGTCAAATGGTTTATGAAGTGAGTGTATGATGCCCCATAATCATATCATTGTATACAGTTATGATTTAATAAAAAAATTAAAAAAAAAAAAAAGAAATTTACTTCAGTGTAGAAATCTCAAAAAATAAAAATTAGATACAAAAACAAAAAAAGAATGGAAGACAGGATGTAAAAGTCACTTAGTACCTAAACCAAACAAGAAAAAAAAATAGCAAAAACAACGAAAAAGAGAGTATCACCCTACTTCTAGAAAAACACTCCCTTCTGAAGAAATAACATAAACATTCCTCCTTTGGTTTAACCTATAATTAAGCTGTTGCTTAAGTAGAGGACCAAAGGGGGCTGGTTCTCCTCCACAGAGAGGAGTAGACTGTGGAGAAGACTTTCTATAGTTTTTAAATAAAATCTTTTACTTAAAAGAAAAAAATGAAATAACTTATCTGTGTTTTGAATAGCAAGGGACTTAAACTATGCATGGCATTGAAAAACAAGTAAAGCAATTCATATGGACCAAATACTGCAGCAACTGAAGATATTATTTCTAACAAGGGAAATGATGATCTTATTTAGAAATGAAATATGGAACTTTCACTTGAGAATGTACAGGACTGAAGCTTTAAGAACACTCTGAACTTAAAGACAGTTGGAAACCAGCCTAGGAGAGTGGAAAGTTTAGTCAGAATTAAACACACCCAGCTAAAAACTCAACCTTTACCACTGACTAGCAAAGCATCCTTTACATATGCTAACATTCCTGAAACTTGGTTTTGTTCTCCATAATGTCATGTCATAGGAGTCCCGTGTCAGAAACTACTGCTGATTCTCCAATATCCATTTTCTTCATTTTGTAAAATTATGTAATTTTCAGGTGGGCTCAGGTGCACTCAGAGTGGGGGAGGGAGGAAACACTATTCCTAGCACCGGTTGACCATATTCTTGCCAGCGGGATACATAGCTGAATGGAAATTGTGTGTTCCCTTTGAAGGAAGGAAGGCATAGCCCTTCACAAGGCTAGAATGGGGTTACAGTTGTAAGCAATCTCAGATTACTGGTCTAAGAAATACCTATGGCTGGCGAAGCAAAGAGAGAAGACAATGTGCCCATGACGCTGGGAAGTCTTTAAACCAGCACTGGATTGCTCATGTCTGGACTGCAGGACATCATTGTTATTGTGAGACTCAATCACAGCAAGGGAACCTCTCTCCTTATAAACACTGATGATCATTCGGTGACCTACTTTTATTAAGACTGACTTCTTCAAACAATGGAAAGTTTTTACTAAGGTAAACTGAGAAAAAAACATTAAGAATGTTTAAAAGACCTTCTAAATCATTAAAATGGAAAATTATTTAGAAGAGATCATGATGGTTCACTCTCAGTTTGTCACAGAGAACTGGAAAAATATCAACTTTATGGGTCTGTCTCAGTTGCAATTAAAATAAACCACCAGGGGGGAGGGAGACAAGATGGCGGACTGAAGCCAGCTTTCAACAGAGGCTCCCGTCCAGAAGGAGAGTTAAGGGACAGGAATTTAGTAAGTATCCTGGTGGACTTGAGCCACACCAAGAGAGAAGGTTGAAGAACGCACATCAACACCGCTGAGGCAAGCTGTGATCACAAGGACGCAAACAAAAGGCACAAAATCCACCACCAAGCGGACGGGAGTCCCCCTCCCCCATGAGACCGGCTCAAGAGCCCCATAATTAAATGGGCAGAAATTAAAGGCCCTCCCACTACACTCCACGGGAGAGACCTTCTGAAAACTGGACCTACCTCCCCTACTGGGGTGCTGTGGCGTTCTCCTGCCGGGCATAAAACTGAATAAAACTTTAAAAATCCTTTGCCTGCAACCCTGAATCCCCAACACTCCCCTCCCGCCCACTGAGGTCTGGAAGCCTGTCCCCCAGGAGTTCGGATTCTTGAATGATTTCTCAAGGGGAGTGGACAGTCCCCGAGTTGTGACTGTTCAGCATTGATTCTGAGGCATGCGAGTGAGGAGAGGGCACCGGGCTGAGGGGGAGTCACACCTCAGCGGCACTTCCCTGTGGTGCGGTGCATCAATACGGCCAGGCATAAAACTGAATGAAACTCTAGCTTCCCCCCCACTCTCACTCGGGGTCTGGGGGCCTGTCCCCCAGGAGTTCGGATCCTTGGATGATTTCTCGAGGGGAGTGCACAATGCCCGAGCCGCAACTGGTCAGCGCAGACTTTGAGACACGCGAGCGAGGAGAGGGCACGGGGCTGAGGGGGAGTCACACCTCCGCGGCACTTCCCTGTGGTGCGGTGCAGCAGCCCTCCCCAGGCAACATTACTACACAAAACTGAATAAAACTCTAGCTTCCCTGCTGAGCGCCCCTACTCTCACTCGGGGTCTGGAGGCCTATCCCCCAGGAGTTCGGATCCTTGGGTGATTTCTCAAGGGGAGTGCACAGTGCCCGAGCTGCATCAGGTCAGTGCTGACTCTGAGACACGTGAGCGAGGAGAGGGCACTCTGCTGAGGGGAAATCAAGCCTTGGTGGCACTTCCCCGGGTGGGCAACAGTACGGCCAGGCATAAAACTGAATGAAACTCTAGCCTCCGCCCCACTCACACTCGGGGTCTGGGGGCCTGTCCCCCAAGAGTTTGGATTCTTGGGGGATCTCTCCAGGGGTGTGGACCCAGCATAAACTGCGGCTGCTCAGTGCTGACTCTGGGGCACGAGACAGAGGAGAAAAGGGTCGGCTGAGTGCCCACACCAGAGCGGCAGTTCCCTGGAGGCAGAGCAACAGCCGTTTTTTTCTTTAACGGCAGAACGGCTCACTTCTGGATAATCTGAGGCCACACCCCTCTCCCTGGACAACCAGAGGAGGCCACTGGTGAGCGGGGGAGTTCCTGACACTGCTCCCAAACCCGGGAAGCTTCCAGGGTGGAGCCGACCCAGAGAGGTGATCGGACGCAAGCCTTCAGCAGCAAAGAGGACACAAACCTCCAGCACCAAAGACGTTTGAACTCAGAACAGCCCGTCTTCTGTAGGCGATTTTGGCAGGAACAGAGACAGAACCACACAAAGTTGTCTGCTCTGTTCTGTTAACAGCACCCATCAGGGACGGGGCTAAGCCTTAGTGAACACCTCCTTCCCATCACCTGCATCAAGCACTCAAAGATGTCAGGCCCCATCTCCTCCTGCTAAATAGCAGCAGTCTGCGGGGGCCTGGCAGACTTCCTTGCGATTCAGGCAGGTGCAAACCCCTGGAGTGTCTGTTCACTGCAGGCAACTGGGTTAGCCATCTGCAGAGATACCAGTGACTGGGTCTGATGGAGCGACAAAGTGGGGAAGGAGACGTCAACCTTCCCAGACTGCTCTGTTAGCTGGGTGGCTCCTCCTGACTCCACGCTGCACTGGGATGAGCCATGTCAGAGGAGTCACCAGGCCCCTGTGATCCAGTTCCCAGAGACCTCTTGAACTCTCCCACCTGAGAAAGGCGCCGATTGAGACAGTTGATTTGGACCTTTTGAACTGGGCTAATAGACTGAGGACTTTTCAGGCGGTGCCCTGGGTGTGCGGTTGTAGGAAGGTTTGATTCTCCTTTTCCAACTGGGGCCAGAGGGGGGCAGGCAGGGTGACTTAACTGCTGATTTTTCCACACAGCTGAGACTTCAAGCCAGAGTAGAAGTTGCAATAGGATCGAACAGAAACCAGCTGAAAACAAGACAGAACCAATTAACTCCACCACACCAGACAGGGCCCCAGTTTCTCAGGCCACAGCACTGTACGGGCCCTTGATAAAGCCCCAGGGGAAAAATCAAAGGGAGTAAAATAACCATGGGGCGGAATCAGCGGAAAAACTCTGGTAACATGAATAACCAGAATAGATCAACCCCCCCCAAGAAAAGATACGGAAGATGTGATTGAAGATCCCATTCATAAACAACTGGCTGAGATGTCAGAAATCGAATTCAGAATTTGGATTGCAGACAAGATTAATAAAATGGAATTAGGAATTCGAGGAGAAATTCAAAAGTTGTCTCAAGAATTTAACGAATTTGAAGACAAAACCACCAAAGACTTAGACACAGTGAAGCAAGAATTTACAGCCCTCAAAGATATGAAAAATACAGTAGAATCCCTCAGCAACAGAATGGAGCAAGCAAAAGAAAGGATTTCTGACATTGAAGATAAAGTCTTCGAACGCTCCCAATCTCTCAAAGAGGAAGAGAAATGGAGAGCAAAAACGGATCACTCACTCAGAGAGCTCTCAGATAATTTGAAAAAAAGCAATCTATGAATTATTGGGATTTCTGAGAATGATGAAGTGGCCTCGAAGGGCACAGAAGCCCTTCTGCATGAAATTATGAAAGAAAATTTTCCAGACACGCCTAGAGAATCTGAAATTCAGATAGCAGACAGCGTCAGAACCCCAGCACGATTCAACCCCAATAAGTCATCCCCCAGACATATCATAATTAGCTTCACTAAAGTTAACATGAAAGAGAAGATTCTCAAAGCAGCCCGGCAAAAGAAAACTATTACATACAAAGGTAAGAATATTAGAATAACTGCAGATCTCTCTGCTGAAACTTTTCAAGCCAGAAGAGAGTGGTCATCAACTTTTAATCTCCTAAAGCAAAATAACTTTCAACCCAGGATCTTGTATCCAGCTAAACTGAGTTTCATCTATGATGGAGAAATTAAATACTTCAATGACATTCATATGTTGAAAAAATTTGCCATAAGTAAACCAGCTCTTCAGGATATTCTCAGACCTATCCTCCACAATAACCAACCCAATCCTATACCACAAAAGTAAACTCACTCAGAAACTTCGGATCAAACTCCAACTTCCACACTGGCGAAAGGATTAAAAATGTCCACTGGACCTTTGAAAAACTCGATACCCAAAATTCTACCAGACTTATCAATACTCTCCATCAATGTGAATGGCTTAAACTGTCCTCTAAAGAGGCATAGGTTAGCTGACTGGATAAAAAAACTCAAGCCAGATATTTGTTGCACACAAGAGTCACGTCTTAACTTAAAAGACAAATATAGACTCAGGGTGAAAGGATGGTCATCCATATTTCAGGCAAATGTTAATCAGAAAAAAGCAGGTGTTGCAATTTTATTTGTAGTTACAGTAGGCTTTAAACCATCAAAAGTAAGGAAGGACAAGAATGGTCACTTCATATTTGTTAAGGGTAATACTCAACATGATGAGATCTCAATTATTAATATCTATGCACCCAACCAGAATGCACCTCAATTTATAAGAGAAACTCTAACAGACATGAGTAACTTGATTTCCTCCAGCTCCATAATCGTCGGAGATTTCAACACTCCTTTGGCAGTGTTGGATCGATCCTCCAGCAAGAAGCTGAACAAAGAAATCTTAGATTTAAACCTAACCATCCAATATTTAGATTTAGCAACATCTACAGAACATTTCATCCCAACAAAACTGAATATACATACTTCTCATCAGCCCACGGAACTTACTCCAAAATTGACCACATTTTAGGTCACAAGTCTAACCACAGTAAATTTAAAGGAATAGAAATTATTCCATGCATCTTCTCGGACCATCATGGAATAAAACTCGAATTGAGTAACAACAGGAATCTGCATACTCATACAAAAACATGGAAGTTAAATAACCTTATGCTGAATGATAGCTGGGTCAGAGATGAGATTAAGAAAGAAATCGCCAATTTTTTGGAACAAAACGACAATGAAGACACAAACTATCAGAACCTCTGGGACACCGCAAAGGCAGTTCTAAGAGGGAAATTTATAGCACTGCAAGCCTTCCTCAAGAGAACGGAAAGAGAGGAAGTTAACAACTTAATGGGACATCTCAAGCAACTGGAAAAGGAAGAACATTCCCACCCCAAACCCAGTAGAAGAAAAGAAATAACCAAAATTAGAGCAGAATTAAATGAAATTGAAAACAAAAGAATAATACAACAGATCAATAAATCAAAAAGCTGGTTTTTTGAAAGGGTCAATAAAATAGATAAACCTCTGGCCAACCTAATCAGAAAAAAAAAGAGTAAAATCTCTAATATCTTCAATCAGAAACAACAAAGACGAAATAACAACAGACTCATCAGAAATCCAAAAAATCCTTAATGAATATTACAAGAAACTTTATTCTCAGAAATATGAAAATCTGAAGGAAATTGATCGATACTTGGAAGCACGCCACCTTCCAAGACTTAACCAGAATCAAGTGGAAATGTTGAACAGACCCATATCAAGTTCAGAAATACCATCAACTATACAAAACCTCCCTAAAAAGAAAAGCCCGGGACCAGATGGTTTCACGTCAGAATTCTACCAAACCTTTGTAGAGGAATTAGTACCTATATTACTCAACCTGTTCCAAAATGTAGAAAAAGAAGGAAGACTACCCAACACGTTCTATGAAGCAAACATCACCCTGATCCCCAAACCAGAAAAAGACCCAATAAGAAAAGAAAATTATAGACCAATAATCACTAATGAATATAGATGCAAAAATATTCAACAAGATCCTAACAAACAGAATCCAGCAACACATCAAACAAATTGTACATCATGACCAAGTTGGTTTTATCCCAGGGTGTCAAGGCTGCTTCAATATACGTAAATCTATAAATGTAATTCAGCACATAAACAAATTAAAAAACAAAGACCATATGATTCTCTCAATTGATGCAGAAAATGCTTTTGATAATATCCAGCATCCCTTCATGATCAGAACACTCATGATCAGAACACTAGAAGGGACATTTCTTAAACTGATAGAGGCCATCTACAGCAAACCCACAGCCAATATCATATTGAATGGAGTTAAATTGGAATCATTTCCACTGAGATCAGGAACCAGACAAGGCTGCCCATTGTCTCCATTGCTTTTCAACATTGTAATGGAAGTTTTAGCCACCGCAATTAGGGAAGAAAAGGCGATCAAGGGTATCCATATAGGGTCAGAAGAGATCAAACTTTCGCTCTTCGCAGATGATATGATTGTGTATCTGGAAAACACTAGGGACTCTACTACAAAACTCCTAGAAGTGATCAAGGAATACAGCAGCGTCTCAGGTTACAAAATCAACATCCATAAATCGGTAGCCTTTATATACACCAACAACAGTCAAGTTGAAAAAGCAGTTAAGGACTCTATCCCATTCACAGTAGTGCCAAAGAAGATGAAATATTTGGGAATTTACCTAACAAAAGACGTGAAAGATCTCTATAAAGAGAACTATGAAACTCTAAGAAAAGAAATAACTGAAAATGTTAACAAATGGAAAAACATACCATGCTCATGGCTAGGAAGAATCAACATTGTCAAAATGTCCATACTACCCAAATCAATATATAATTTCAACGCATTCCCTATTAAAGCTCCACTGTCATATTTTAGAGATCTTGAAAAAACAATACTTTGTTTTATATGGAATCAGAAAAAACCTCGAATAGCCAAGACTTTACTCAGAAATAAAAACAAAACAGGAGGAATCACACTACCAGACCTCAGACTTTACTACAAACCGATAGTGATCAAAACAGCATGGTATTGGCACAAAAACAGAGAAGTAGATTTCTGGAACAGAATAGAGAACCAAGAGATGAATCCAGCTACTTACCGCTATTTGATTTTTGACAAGCCAATTAAAAACATTCAGTGGGGAAAAGATTCCCTATTTAACAAATGGTGCTGGCTGAACTGGCTGGCAACCTGCAGAAGACTGAAATTGGACCCACACCTTTCACCATTAACTAAGATAGACTCTCATTGGATTAAAGATTTAAACTTAAGACATGAAACTATAAAAATACTAGAGGAGAATGCAGGGAAAACCCTTGAAGAAATTGGTCTGGGTGAGTATTTCATGAGGAGAACCCCCTGGGCAATTGAAGCAGCTTCAAAAATACACTACTGGGACTTGATCAAACTAAAAAGCTTCTGCACAGCTAAGAACACAGTAAGCAGAGCAAGCAGACAGCCCTCAGAATGGGAGAAGATATTTGCAGGGTATATCTCTGACAAAGGTTTAGTAACCAGAATCCACAGAGAACTCAAACGCATCAGCAAGAAAAAAACAAGGGATCCCATCGCAGGCTGGGCAAGGGATTTGAAGAGAAACTTCTCTGAAGAAGATAGGCGCACGGCCTTCAGACATATGAAAAAATGCTCATCATCTTTAATCATTAGAGAAATGCAAATCAAAACTACTTTGAGATATCATCTAACTCCACTGAGACTAGCCTATATCACAAAATCTCAAGACCAGAGATGTTGGCATGGATGCGGAGAAAAGGGAACACTTCTGCACTGCTAGTGGGAATGCAAATTAATACATTCCTTTTGGAAAGATATATGGAGAACACTCAGAGATCTAAAAATAGCTCTGCCATTCAATCCTGTAATCCCTCTGCTGGGCATATACCCAGAAGACCAAAAATCACAACATAACAAAGATATTTGTACCAGAATGTTTATTGAAGCCCAATTCATAATTGCTAAGTCATGGAAAAAGCCCAAGTGCCCATCGATTCATGAATGGATTAATAAATTGTGGTATATGTACACCATGGAATACTATGCAGCCTTAAAGAAAGATGGAGACCTTACCTGTGGAGGGCCCTTATACAATGTATCGATCAGGCACAAAAACAGGATGGCGGAGGCGTACTTTAGGAAACCTGCTTGCAGGCTGCGCCCTGGCAACAACCTTGCCGCCCGTGCCCTTTGCGCTCATTGGAGAGATATCTAGGTCAAGAAATCGACAACAGGAAGTGTCCTAGAGTATAAATATAGAGTGCTGTAAACAAGCTAGGGCTTTTCCATCCTGCTCTCCCCGGACAAGTTTAGGGCTTTTCCATCCTGCTCTCCCCGGACAAGCTGCTTGCCCCTGATAATAAACCTGCTGAAAGCTGTCCGCGTTGGTGTGTTCGTCCCTGCTGGCCGGCGGCCGAGCGACACCGACAACTGGTGCCGAAACCTGGGAACTTCAGGATCTCCTCTCGAGACTGCTTTCAGCTGACAGGTAAGCCGCCCCCCGTGCCGGGTTTGTCCGGGTAGCCCCACCAGGTAGATAAGTGGTGGGGGAGACTTCTGCGGTAGCCGCAGAGCTTGCAAGGGAGGAGAAGGGATCCGGCTCACGACAAAAGCGAGGGCCCGCGTTCAAAGCGGGGGAGGAAAAGGGATCCAGGAAAAGGGATCCAGCTCACGACAAAAGCGAGGGCCCGCGATCAGAGCAGGGGATTGTGTACACAGGGCATTGGCCACGACAACAGTGGCGGGTGTTAGTCTTTTGTTAAGTGTGTGTACTGTCTGGTGTTCGTGACCCCTTTTGTTGTATCTGTCTTGAGTCTGAGTGAGAACAGCGGTTCGTTGCCTGTCCTCGTTCAATTATCTAACGGCCGGTGGCACAAAGAGTGCCGCCGTAGGGTTTTTGGACAGAAATGGGGAATGAAACCTACCAAGTGTGGCTTCAGGCCCCGCTGCAGGTACTGTTGAAACGCAATGGTACCCCTTTGAAAGGTAAAACTGCCAAGGCTTTTGTGAAGGCAGTGACAGTAGCCTCCCCTTACAACTCACAAATAAATAAAAAAAGGGGAGCTACCCTGGCCTTTCGCCGAATAGCCGCATGAATAGCCGCATAAATGACAAAAAAAAAAAATTCATTCAAAAATTCATTAACAATTTCATTTAAAAATTTGTTAACTGGCCACTGACGTGGCCCAGACCTGGTTCTCATCTGGAACCGAGGCACAATTTGTGTTTTCCCACAGGACTAAAAAAAAAATCCAGTACTGCTGTCAACCAGCTGTCCGCCTCAGCTGCGGAGGCCCTGCACACCAAAACCGCCGCAGACTGACACCTTCGTGCGGGACTGTTACTAGTTAACCAAAGAATGGACATTTTACAACAGCAAATAGATGATATGGAAAAATACCTCTCCCTCGGCTGTTTGACCAGCCTACCCTCTCTGTGTATTACCCCCGTCCCTTTTGAACCTAATGGTACCCTGCGTAATGCTTCCTTGCAACTATTCCGTTACCTTCTGGGGAGCTGGGATGCAGAATTTGAAAACCTCACCTGCCAAATGTTGAATCATATTGTTAGTATCAATAGCACTGGAGTGCAAGTAATTACCGCTTGCGATATTCTAGGAAAAGTAACTAGTTTGCTCTCCCATGCCTGCAATTGGGCCGGCACCACGGCTTTAAGTATTATACTTCTAGTTGCCATAGTCTTTTGCATCAAACTTCTCCTTACCCTCCGCCAAAAACAACAACCAGACCGCATCATCGTCCAGCAGGCCCTCCTCGCCCTCCAAGCAGGAGGTTCCCCCCAAATCTGAATTAGCATGCTGGACCAGTAGCCAATGACGGGTAAGATTCCCCCCCGATGTAGATCAACCTAAGACAGAGGACAGGCCACTGCTGCCTGTACCCTCCATGACGGGTAAGACTATACTCGGACAGGGGGACAACCTAAGACAGGCATGGTCACAACTCGCAATAAATAAATAAAAAGGGGGAGATGTGGAGGGCCCTTATACAATGTATCGATCAGGCACAAAAACAAGATGGCAGAGGCGTACTTTAGGAAACCTGCTTGCAGGCTGCGCCCTGGCAACAACCTTGCCGCCTGTGCCCTTTGTGCTCATTGGAGAGATATCTAGGTCAAGAAACCGACAACAGGAAGTGTTCTAGAGTATAAATATAGAGTGCTGTAAACAAGGTTAGGGCTTTTCCATCCTGCTCTCCCCGGACAAGGTTAGAGCTTTTCCATCCTGCTCTCCCCGGACAAGCTGCTTGCCCCTGATAATAAACCTGCTGAAAGCTGTCTGCGTTGGTGTGTTCGTCCCTGCTGGCCAGCGGCGAGCGACACTGACACTTACCTCTTTCATGTTTACATGGATGGAGCTGGAACATATTCTTCTTAGTAAAGTATCTCAAGAATGGAAGAAAAAGTACCCAATGTACTCAGCCCTACTATGAAACTAATTTGGGGCTCTCACATGAAAGCTATAACCCAGTTACAACCTAACAATAGGGCGAAGTGGGAAAGGGGGGCGTGGGTAGAGGGAGGGGGATCGGTGGGATCACACCTGTGGTGCATCTTACAGAGGTATTTGCGAAACTTGGTAAATGTAGAATGTAAATGTTTTGGCACAGTAACTGATATAACGCCGGAAAGGCTATGTTAAGCATTGTGATAAAAATGTGTCAAATGGTCTATGAAGCGAGTGTATGATGCCCCATGATCATATCAATGTATACAGTTATGATTTAATAAAAAAATAAAATAAAATAAAATAAACCACCACTTATAAATCCGATGTTTCTTCTTCAATTTAGCAAGATTTGTTACATTCATTAAAAAAGTACATTTCCCCACTCTACCTCATACACGCACAAACACACACACACACACACACACACACATATTAAACAGGCCTATGGGCATGTGGTGACAAAGTAAATAAAGACAAACTCAAACAGTAAACTCAAAATAGAAAGCCAGAATAACCCAGATTCCTGCAGATCCCATAGTCTAAGCATTTTTCCCAATTTATTTCTCCTCTGCCACCCCACTGCCCCTGCCTCTGAGTTTTCTGAAAATAAATTTACTGTCTCTAATTCCAGATCCTCCAATTAAGCCATTACACATCACAGTGCTTTTTACAAAGTGGAAATCCAACTAGATCCTTTTGCTGCTTAGACGTGCTCTAAAGATCCCTAGTATCTTCAAGCTAGGGATCCAAATCCAGAAATAGGAGACTTTGTGATCTGGCCTCTGGCTTTTTTGCAGCCATCTTCCCTTGTCATCCCCCTTACCTCCTGCCCCACTCAGCTTCTCACCATTCTGTGAGTTTTACACCCTCCTTTTCATCTTCATGTCTTTACACCTGTTCTTCCCATTGACTTCCACAGTGTCTTTCCCAATCCTATAATATTCATCCTTCCTTCCCTTTAATATTTTCTCTGAGGTTCCTGTGAAGTCATTTTTTCACTGTACCCCCATCCTCTAGATGCCCCTACCATGGGATTCAAACTGTACTGTTTGCTTATGTTTTTGCTTTCCAAACTCTTGAGGGCCAAGGTCATGACTCTACATTTCTTCATCCCTGGTATCTAGCACAGTGTCTGCTGGACACCAGGGATGAAGCAGTGTCCCACTTCAGTGGCCACTCAGTCAATGTTAGATGAATGAATGAAAATGAAACCTATACAACTCCCTTCCCCTGGGGAGAGGGAGAAGAAAACACTTTCTTCTTTTTTCATAATATTATTTTAACTTTAAATATCTCAAAAATTGACTCAACTCTCTCTTTTAACTTGACACATAAATCAAACTAGGACAGTTCCAGAAAGGACAGAAGGCATCAACAAGGGACCCCTGCCAATACTGATCACTTAACCAACGGAGAAGGGTGCCTGCTTGAAGGCAGAACCATTGCCTTTACTATTACAGAAATCTGAAAAGAAACAGAAGGAGTTATGCAAGCTCAGAATTCCTACTAATGACTGTTAATAACACAGCAGAGAAATACCATCAAAATTGTCAGAGTTACATACAAAATAACAACTTTAATTAGCAAAATTAAACTTTTAATAGCCAAAGCTATATCAAGGTGGCTGAACTCCTTTCAGAGCCAAAGTGACTTGGATAATAGAAACCACATCTGATGTATTTTAAGGTCTTCTGTTACCATATGTGCTCCACTCACAGTGACAGATGGGTATTGATATTTTTTTCTCAACTGCACAAAAGCTAGCTGAAGCATATGCAAAACTCTTAATGGCATTAAAGTTTTGCCAATTAAAAACATGCTCAAGATTTGATACAGTACTTGATACCATGTTTTGCAAATTCCATTCTGAATTTTAAATCATTATTTTTATTACATTGTTTGCCAAGCCAGTGTGACTAAAACAATTATCACAAGGGTCATATTTTCAGCCTTTGCATCATTTTGACAGCTGACAGACTTCATGATGAAAAACCAATAGAGTCATTAAACAGTTAGAGAAAACAATAAAGTATTAAATTATAAATAATATAGAGGAAAATATACCTGGTTGGACGTTTTCATTGCTTCTCATATCTTACTAAAGATGAGCAGATTTGAGTAGATAAAAATAGGCCAATAACATAAAGATCGCCTGCTTCCAATTGACTTTACTCATCCTAAAACATAGATGATCCAATTCCATTTGGATGAGATGATTTCTACATTGTTTTAGCTAATCAGTTTTTGTTTGTGTTTGTTTAAAAATCAGTATTTTAAGGAGGTTTTAATATGTTCCTTGCTCTTTGGGCTGCGATGTGGATCTGGTTCTCTCTCTGGATGTTGAAGATCTTGAGAAAGTTATTTTTCCTTTGGATTATCCTGTTCCTGCATTATCTATCAATATGAACTTAAATGATTCAGTGATAAATTCATATTTTGTCAATATAAATCCTGTTTTTACATTATCTATCAATATGAATTAGTGGACTCTCGCCTTAAAACAGTGAACATTTTGAAATTGCTTTATTTGCATGTTTCAGTGTTTGGTTGTTTGCTCATTAACTTGATTTCACAAACTTCTCTTCACCCAGTTGTGACCTCTTGTGTAGTGACCCAATGAAGATAATCGGGGGAAAGTAGAAACATGAGAGAGAAAATAAACCCATAAGAACATTTCAAAATAAGTTAGCATCAGGTTATTTTTAAATTCCTCCATAATCAATCAAGTAAATTTAGGGAAGTGATTTTTGGAGTTCATTTAGTTTAAGGGAAGATAATACCCAAAAAGATTAAACAGTTACCTAAAACCCCAAAGTACCTTGACCAACCCCAGGATTGGAACTGTCTTCTGACTCCTATAGAGGAAATAATGCCTTTTCCATTATGCTATAGCACGTTACCCTGCCTGACAGATACTGCTGCTCTGCCTTCCGAGTGGAACAATTACTTTCTGGATCTATATATGCTGCCTATCTGCTCCATGGGTGAAGATAATCCTGATGATAGGATCCAAAAATCACATGAGTCTAACAATGACAGCTCTTATGAAAAAGGCCATGAATGCCTCAGGTTAGAAAAAGATTCAACATTTCAGACTGGAACATTACACTGGTCTCTGAGAGGGCTTGGTAACACTTAACATTTATTAGGGGCAATCAAGTGGCTGCCCTGCAAACTCCCTGTTTACAGCAGTGATTAGACATGAGCAGGAGCAATGTTCTTAAAGGATAATAGAGTGAATAGGGAGAAAAGGGAAGTGTTCTCCAGCCTCGATTCCAGTTTTGCAGGCAATGCAAACTCTGGACCTCTCTTTCTGTTATCCAGTATACATCACCAACTTGGGAAGGTGGAGTTTTTATAGCGATCAAGAGAAATTTTCATTCCATTCTAGGTGCAGAAATGCCGCCAAAATCAGAAAGCCTGAACTCTGCAGGAATGAGAAAACAGTTGGCTTCTGCATCTGAAATAGACTCTGGCGACAGTGTGAGCATGGAGCTAGGTCGCATTTTGCAAAATAGAAGCCATTATCTTTAGCATATCAACCAGACAAAATTAAATTGTAATTACACAGAGACCTCCAGAAGCAAACTGTTTTGTCTTCAGTTAAATTCAAAGAAGTGTAATAGAGATTACCAATTTGAAAAGAAGTTTAGACAAGCAATAAACGTGGCTAGAAGAAACATGGAATTAGAAATTTTAAAAACCACTGGTCTGAATTTTAATGACTGGTAAATAGTATTTCAAAGACCAAAGTAATGTACTAGACTGAATATTTTCAACTTTAATTTACAGGATAGAGATGTAAATTGTCTGCGATTTTCACTGATTTATTAACCAACTTCTTTAAAAATCATAGATTTGTATTTGCTTTTTAAGAAGTAAAGATACTTGTCCACTTAAAATGCTCCAGAGAACTCATAGGCTGTTAGAAAATTGCTTACCAAAAGAAATAGATTAATGCCACTTTACCCTGCAGTCCTCTTTAACATGGGAAGTAGGCCTTTGCTGTGGAAGAAAATATTTTTAGAATAGATAAAAATCAGGTCAGTCACTGTGGAGACTTTAAAAAAATAGCTTGTATCTACTTAAGATGGTCAAGAAGAAAGGTAAAGAAAAGTTCACCCACCAGCACATTTCCCAATAATCAAATCATTCCCAGGGAGAACTTCAGTGGTTTTTTTGTTTTACAACCATTTGATTAGATTCTGATCAAAGGAGCTAATAGCTAGTTAACTTTGTAAACCTTAGTTTTAAAATGTTGACCTAGCAGACTTGAAAGCGAACAGCAAATTAGTTCTCGCTCTCTTTTTTTTTATTCTACCTCTTTCAGCAATCTCTGATGAAGTGCTCCTTCTCACAGGGCTAAAAGGCGAAACTGCAATTCCCCTTCAGAGCAACTCTTTGTCCTTTCAGCTCCAAAGATAAGCAACCTGGCTTCTTCCCAAGGTGAGCTGCTCGAGTAGAATACGATTGCAAAGGCGTTTTCATGAAGCTTCTCCCCAAAGTCCAGTTCAGTGTGTGTAACATATACACACATGTCCTTGAACAAGTTGGGAGAGAGACCGAAATCACATACATTCTGAATTTAAAAAGTAAATCAGGGAATATAAAAGAATATAAGAGGAATTTTAAATATCGTGTTATTAATTTTTTGGCTAATAGTAATTTATACCTACAGGAAGAAATTGAGGTCTAATCATTTCTACACATATTTGTTTTGACAAAAATATCACAGATAAGGAAACGAGCAGAATACATTCTGAACAATGTACTGACAAGTCTGCCTCCCAGGTCAGGTGCCTCTTAGCACTTTTGGTCATTACTGGCCTCGGTCTAGAGCATTGAGAAGCCTTTTAAGTTTAATTGTACAAATGAGAAATTTGAATATTAGAGTAGGAATTTGAATAATAAAATATGATTTCTATTAAAGAATTTCAAATCCTAGAATCAGTGCCTCCCTTTCTGCCACTTCAGTCGCATCTAGACATAGCCTCACTTGATAGATCTGAGTGCCATTTGCCTTATCATAAATCGTCCTGACCTCCCCTTGACTGACCTTCTATAGTCCATGTTTCTTTTCCTCACCCATTTCATCCTCAGTTTCCATTTGCCTTTCATACCAAATCCAAGTTACTAATGGCAGCCATAAGGCCCTCCATTTATCACCTCCACCAGGTCAATTTGAGAGAGTGACAATCTAATGATGCTTGTAAATAAACAGAAAGCTAACGTTTGAAAGAGACAGGCAGCTGCCAAAGTTGGCCGGTATCCAACCTAGTGAGCAGTTTAGTCTGTAGGAGAAACCTGGGTTCAAGAATACCATCGGGGTGACAGTTCATATGGGCACCAGAGAAAAGGAAAACATAGTATCCGTTCGCCCTCACTACCAAAGCCTTTTTGAAGATGAATTAAGCACAGAACAAAAAGCAGCTGTTTTTTTAATTGTTATTTATTTTTTTGGTCTTATTTATAAGTCCATCAAATAGCTTAGCTCACAAATGTACCAACTCATTTTCTGGCCTGGATTTGAGTTACATTTGGCCTTGACAAATACTGTCCAGATGTTGGTTAAATTGTGTCTGCTTTCAACAGAAGGTCAATAAACTGAGGAAACTGGCTTTGTGTGTTCTATGAATGTATTGATCCAAATCCTGGTAATGAAAATAAACCACAGTAGGGATAACCAGGCTTGGGATGGAGGACAAGAGCCAAATATTCATCTCCTGCTTTCTCCTAGCATAGCTATAATTTCTCCACAAATTAATTCAGATTTTAAAGAGGGCCACTGAAGAGAAGAAGAAATTGATAGTGAGGGGATTAGAAGTAGAAGAAAACAAAAGGAAGGAAGGGAGAAAGACCAAAAAAAAAGGACAGAATCGCAATTAAAAACTCAGCACAGACTAAATAATGACCAGCTATTCCCCCTCAACACAATATAGAGTTTCTGCTGCTCCTCACTCTCCCTTTGCACATGTTCACACTCCTTACTACCCTAGATGCAAGTGAGTCCTGTGCAAATGCCTGTCCTTCATCTTCTTAACCCCTATAGAAAGAATCAAGAGTTATTTTCACCTGAGATCCCAGTGCTTCGGATTCTACAGCCAAGACAGTGAGCCAGAGAGGTGTGGTGTCACAAGGCATCTCTAGGTATCAAGTGGCCTTTTTAAAACGGTTTCGTTCTTTCATATCACCAAGGAATTATATGCTTCATCTTTTTATGCCAAACGGCATCTTGCATAAAGAAACATATTGTGATGTAAGAACTGGAACATGAGTAGCATCTGGTTTGGCTAGAATTTGGTTTTCAGAAATGTATAAAATATCAACAAAAATGGAAAAATTCAAATTATTTATAGATAATCATATTTTATCATGCCTTTCTTAGTGGAAAATATATTAATATATTCTATAAGTCACGCCAGCCTTAAAGAGATAGGACATGGAAAAGACAATGAAAGCATTATTTCATGCTTGATTTATTTGAAAATCAGTCTACCACAAATTTAATTATCCTGAACAGAGATTGAAATCAGAAATACATGAGTAAAACCTTTTAGCTCAAGTAAAGGAGTCATAAAATGCAAGATTTTACTCATAAAAGTCTTGAAGCCAAGACATTGTGTGCACTTTGAATTGCTTGAAACACACGGCAGCCAATTAAAAACCAGAAACACACACACACACACACACACTGATAAGAGTGAGAAACAGCTTTTGAACGAAGAGACCTAAAGAAAAGAAAAACAAGGATAAAACTGTACTCCGGGTTACTTGGAGCAGAGGAAAATAACCCCAAGAGTTTTAATAGTTTCTGAAAGCTTTGCCATATTATAATCAAGCATGATGTATGTTTGATTATCATATGCATTTTAATAAAGTGCATTTTGCCACTATTGAAGGGTCAAGAAAATATTAATGTTGCCAATGAGATTAAAGAAAATACTTTTCATTTTCTTTTATTAAACACTTTTATTGGCACATTAAACACTTTTATTGGCACATGAAAATATTAATGTTGCCAATGAAATATTTTATCTTGAAAATATTAATATTTTCTTGAAATGGAAGTATTTTCATTAAAAGTATTAAAATATACCATTGATGACTGGGCGGCGCCTGTGGCTCAGTGAGTGGGGCGCTGGCCCCATATGCTGAGGGTGGCGTCTTCAAACCCAGCCCCGGCCAAACTGCAACAACAAAAAAAAATAGTGGGGCGTTGTGGTGGGCGCCTGTAGTCCCAGCTGCTCGGGAGGCTGAGACAAGAGAATCGCTTAAGCCCAAGAGTTAGAGGTTGCTGTGAGCTGTGTGACGCCACGGCACTCTACCGAGGGCGGTACAGTGAGACTCTGTCTCTACAAAAAAAAAATAATAATAATTTAAATATAAAGATATATTAAAAATATAGAGCTACAGAAAGATATGCTACACTCACTAGAATAAGAAAAGAAACTGGCATAGCTATATTCACTTCAAAAAAAGCAGAACCCAGAATAAAAACATCATCAGGAATAGAGAAAGTCATTAGAAAATAACAAAAAGATCCGCCTGTAGTCCCAGCTGCTCGGGAGGCTGAGACAAGAGAATCGCGTAAGCCCAAGAGTTAGAGGTTGCTGTGAGCTGTGTGAGGCCACAGCACTCTACCCGAGGGCGGTACAGTGAGACTCTGTCTCTACAAAAAAATATATATATATACCATTGATGTTTAAATAGGTAAAAATAGTGAGATAAAATGAATGGATATGAAAAGAAAAGAAATGGAAGGAGGATGATGGGGCAGGCCTCTGATTAGATAAGTGCCTCCGTGAATGCCGCTTTCCATGCCTCACAGTGGAGAGAATACCCTAATGGGAGAGAATATGGAAACACAGAAATCCTGCGTTCTCAAAGGCCAGCACGTGCCCTTTGCTCTGAGTGTGAAATAAGCGGTGATAAGCTCCATAACGTGGGTCTGTGTCCATCCTGGGCAGTGGCACTCAGCAGTCACGGCCTGAGGTGTGGACCAGTGGGATTTCTGCGTCAGGGAGCTGGGACTTGTCTGCTGCTTCAGAAACATATCTGAAGGATTCTGGAAAATATCTTCTTTCCCTTGTGAAGTAGATAGCAGACTATCAGCTTTTTTATATCTTGGGACAATGCTGTGTCGGGACATGGCACTAAAAACTGCTATATCTATCAAGCTCTAGTCTGAAGATGACTGTATCTCAAAGAGGCAAAGTTAAGAAAGCCACAAAGAACAGACATGGAGTCCCAGCTTGGCATCCCCTACGTAAGCTGCCCGAGTGAGATAATAAATTTCATTATTCTTCAGGTCAAGTTGAGTTAATATCCTGCTATTTGTTGCTTCAGGAATCCTAATTTACAAACTACCCATATCACTTGAAAATTACACACTGCTACCCGGTTTCCCCGAAAATAAGACATCCTCCGAAAATAAGACCTACTTACAGGAAAGATAAGACGTCCCCTGAAAATAAGACCTAGCACATCTTTGGGAGCACACCTTAAAATAAGACACTGTCTTATTTTCGGGGAAACAGGGTAGGAATGACTAACTTTGCCAATATGTCCAGTGACATCCAGTTCATGAAACTTATCCTGAAGTCTTGGGGAGAATATTTTAATATGCTTAATACTACTAAAACCAGGCAAGTGCCTGTGGCTCAGTGAGTAGGGCACCAGTCCCATATACCAAGGGTGGTGGGTTCAAACCCAGCCCCGGTCAAACTGCAACAACAACAAAAAATAGCCAGGCATTGTGGAGGGCACCTGTAGTCTCAGCTACTCAGGAGGCTGAGGCAAGAGAATCACCTAAGCCCAGGAGTTGGAGGTTGCTGTGAGCTGTGACGCCACAGCACTCTACCGAGGGTGATAAAGTGAGACTCTGTCTCTACAAAAAAAAACTACTAAAACCAAGAAGCCACACTAAACTGGAAGGTATTAGAACCCTGTGTTTCATCAGACTTATTTTTCATCATTTTTTTTTTACATATATGATTTACCAAGACAGATGAGGGAACTTTCCATTTTGTGTCCTTCGGGCGTTATCAGCATTAGCATCATTATTTGAGTAAACCTGTATCCTACACATTAGTAGGATGAGGTGGTCAAGGTCCCTATAAATCAAATTGTGTCACAGATCCCATTATAGAGTTTACTTCTCCCTGGGTAGCACAGTAATAGTATTCATCTGCCCTGCCAAGTGAAGGCAAACTTTGAGGATTGATAGATACAAACAAAAGAGGGTTAAGAAAATCAATAACTATGTCCCAAGTGCCATGATTTTTATTAATTTGGAAGTGAAGGAAATTACTTCCAGAAGAGCAGCAGCATTAAGGTCAACACCTTGATAACTATACTTATAATCCATGGCTATCCCTAGATGCCATCAACCTTTCTGTACAAGACAACCTGTCTTAAATTGGAAGGTAACAGAAATCACCATGTACAAAAGATGGACTGTTTTAACAGGCCCTGTACTCTGCCCCTCTCTGTATCCACACTCTTTGCCATTTAACTTTGTAAGCTTTACTAAATATGTACAGCCTTCTTTCCTACTCCTTGTGGGATGGCCCCATTTGCTTTGGACAAAAGAATGAGGCAGAAATGACAGTGTATCAGCTTTGAATATATTTCTCAAAAGAATGTATCTATTTCTGCTTGCTTTCTCCAGTGGTCCTTTCCATGAAAATATATGCCTGCTAGCCAGCTGAAGGATGAGACACCTGGAACAGAGTCGAGTTACCCCAACCATCTCAATCAAGGCTATCCTAGATCAGTAGGTAGCCAAAAGTCACCCAGGCTTGTGAGTGAGTGATCACAGTTCAAATCAGCAGAATCACCTAACCAGTCATGTGGTTTCCTGAGCCATACCAGCTATGCAGTTATGCAAATTCATGGGAAGGATATGGCTCACCTCTCAAAAGCAAAGGCAAAGCTTCAGATACTAGACAGGAACCAGAGCATCTTTGGAAATACCAGAAGTGGATATAGAGGCAACATCTCCTTGAGTGACACAATAATGATATTCACCTTCTCTGCCATTTTTCCTACCTCTTGTCAATCTATTCATGAAATAAGGCCAATAATTTTTGATGTAATTGGTTTAAAAAGAAGAAGAAGAAGTAAGTCAAGATAGGAAATCAGATTGGCTTATCTTGGGTTATATGCTTACCCAATAAATGCAAGGCAGGATAACTGACTATCCCACCCAAAAGGAAATCAAGATGCTGTTAACGAAAGAACAAGAGACTCACACTGCATGGCAAAATAACAATGTTTTCAAATCCCCTGGCATAGATCTGATTTCTCTCAAATCTTCATATTTTAATTGTCAGAATTTCCGCTGACCTGTGTTTTTACCTTTATCACAGAAATGTGGCCCATCAAGGAAACTGCAAATTGGTATTGCAATGTGACATCTTCGTACTTTGTCTTTAGGCAGTTTCAGTATATTGGCTGCAGAAAGAAGTTTTCCCGAATCAAGGTCACATCATGACTGTTTTCTAACATACATATAATTAGGCATTCTAGGACTGAAGTTGTTATTTTTTCACCTCCACCCACATGCCCATAATTTACCTAGTGAGCTGTTTGTCTGTATGTATCACGGATCATTAGCTTCCCATCCTGGAATATAGAATGGAGTCTTGTATGTTAGAATCTGATAATCAGTTATCAACATTCTTCATTCTCTATGTAGGTCAATGTTACCTATTTCTGTTATATACAAAGAAAATACACTGCAAGAAATGGAAAAACAATTCAAATAGTCAAATAAAAATGTGGCAGATGTATATGGATGTAAGTACTGGAAGAAGAGGGGCTGTTATAAAGATAGACGTAAGATTTCTCATGGAAATGCTGAAATTTCAGGAAGTGAGCCCATTGGACCTCAGCAGCAAGAATTCATAGACTCACTCTTACGCTCACTGTGCACTAATTTCAGCTGCTATCAAATGGAGCAACTCTTGATGTCCCTTTCCAACTTTTTAAAAGAGAAATTTGGCTGTCTCATTCTTTTTTTATTCTTACTTCGAATTTGTGTTTTCCTTCAAGGTGTTGGACAATCTATATATGGATCACTTCAGGCCAAGTGTCTATACCTAATATAGTCAGCAGGATGTGAGTCAGAGGTAGAAACTCTTTCAAGCTCTAAGATGTACAGCTATGGTAGACACTGTTGATTCCCTTCTCAATAGCCATTCACTTCCTTTGCCTGCTCACAGAATCAATGTGCCCCAAACAGGAATTTACTTGAACCAAGTCAATTGCATTGTACTTCAACAGTAGTTGATTTGGGCGCATGATCCAGTTCTGCCCAGTGAGATGTATGAAAAGGAAAATCTGCTAAGAGAACTCTGAGGTGTATTTTCTTCTGTGATATAAACACATCCTAAGAAAGAATTGCCTCCCTGTTGTTTCATTAGATGTTTCCTAGAACTGCAAGATCTGTGGCTGTAGAGGGACAAGTCTGAGGACTAACGTGGTGCTCTGATCATTTTGGAGAGAACTTGATCTTCAGGAGCTTTTGATTTACTGATTTACTCTGCAAGTGTTCTCCCAGGACACTTCTTGTTATATGAGACAATAACCCATACTTTAAGTTACTTTTAATTAAATATTATTCCTTGTAGTTGAAAGAGTCTGTTACAGAAGTAATTTCTGTTTTCTAGGAGCATGGGTAGGAATGGTCCTTAAGACATTTCTAATATAGAAGGACGACACATGGTGCTTGACACATGTCTATCTAATTGTCTACCCAGTTACGATTATTTTGAACTCTTTAGACATACATGTAAGCCAACATTTTGGATTCTTTAAGAGGGATCCCTGGGTGATTTAAGCATTTATTAAGGTGGCAATTTTCAAGAAACCACTAAACATAATTGTTAATGACTTGTAAAACTTAATCCCCACTCTACCTTTATTTTCTAACTTGTTTCCTTTATAACTGTAAGTGAAGGCTATGTTTTGAACATGATCTGCTATAGAGTCTAAATATTAGATAGTGACAAATTCTGCTATTGATGTTCTTTTTTTATCCAATGGATTCTAGAGATCATCTACATTTTTTGTCAATATTCTGAATGCTAACGAAAATCAGAATCATTGTTTAATAAAAAGTTCCTGTGGAAACAGAAATTACAAGATCCTCCTCAAAATGGCTCCTCTTCTACAAGACAATATCCTCACATTAATCCCAGAGTTGTTATAGTAATTTTTAAATTACTTAAAATATTTAAGTTTGAAAATAACAATAATTACTTTTCTCATCTTATACAGAAAATGACTCTAAAAATAGTGGCTTTTCTGAAGTTCTATAAGTAGATTTGATTTCTATAATCTTTTTTATTTTTTAGTGTTTTACAATAAATAGCTTTTTAAAGCACTGTCACAGATATTTACAGATTAGTCTCATTAGATATTATTAGTCTTTTTTTTAGAATGGGGGATTCCAAATAAATTTTCGTTCTCTTATTTTTATTTATTTTTGACAATTTGCTCATCCTTCTTCCTACTTCCCTACTCCCTCATATTGCTTCTTGCCTAGAGAGATAATATTATTTTAACTTAAATAAATTTATCTTTAAAGAGCAAATTTTTTTCACCAAATGTGCTTCTGGCTGAGACAGGAGTATCACCACAACTTAGCTTATTTATTTAGAACCAGATGCATCTATGGAATGGATTATTGAAAACAAATGTTCTGATATAAAAGTGTACTTTTGTGATTTCACTAAATTTTTAAACAGTATAGTTCCACTTCCTACTGCTAATAAAATAGAAAAGCTAGTTAAAATACGGTATTAAAAATGTTGACTTTTTTAATGAAAAAAAAACAAGAAAAACAAATAAACTAGGCAGAATTCATAGAAAGTCGGGGCTATAATTGAACCCTTTGTATATAGGACAAAGCATTGAAGAATTACTTTGTCTATGGAAAAGGGAATTAGAAATTTTCACCCAGTAGGCTGAGATGGCTGGGGTAAGCTTACAGATTACCTAGAAACATGGATGGAGAAAATATTATTTATAAGAAATTAACACTGCATATCAATAGCATACGTGAATAGGAGATCTAAATGTATTACGTCTGCTTGATTCAGTTTGACAAAGACAGCTACATATCTACTGAATATCCATTCTCCCCTTTTTCCTTGTTGAGAGAATGTCTGTGACATTGGGGTTGGGAATGTGCCTAATAATACACTGTGTTTTTCCAGATTACCTTGCACTTGGTAAGTTCTTATCACTCGTACTTATCACATATAACTTTTCATCGGTTAACTTACCACTTGTTAAATTCTGCCTAATTATTTATAGTCAGGTGCCTTGGAAAGTTTCTTATAATGGCAGACAAATCCACTTTTTCCTCTCACTTTCTCTTGTATCCTCTTTTGAGAAAGGATGTCATAGTTTTAACTCTAAGAGCCAAAGAATATAAGCTGCATATTGAAATTGGTGAAGTAGAGGGAAAAGTGACACTGAGTCCCTGTGGACTTCAAGATGTACAGCAGATGTGAACTGCCTATTTACAAATCGAGAGTTTTTTTTTTTATGTTTTGGATACCCATTAATAGCAACAAAATCAGTTCCTAATTATTTATATTAGATTATGACACTGAAAATTTACATAAAAATTATTCTAGAATCTTTGGCAAAAGCAAAAGAAAACTGCTTTTAGGAAAGCATTCCCTGTCCTGGACACAATTAATTTCTATATGTGCACACAGCACTGAAAGTCTATAGTGGTATTTTGCAACTTTTTCCATATCATGGCACACTTGAACCTACAGTTGAACTTCTGCACACACTTAAATTATGTTGGCCTAAAAAGAAAAAAAGAGTGAAAAATAGAATACATACACAGTGCTTTGAATTTCTTTTGAAAATAATTTAATTAAAGATCTTTAAACTTTTTCATAGCACAGCCCACTGTGTGGCAGCTCACAGATTGAAAATCACTGGTCTACAGTCTACTAGGAGAGACACCAGAAAACAAAACAAATAGGAGACTTAATCCTACAAGATCTAAAACTTATACAACAGTAAAAATCTATAAAATGTACAAAGTCTTTAACCCTTATAAAAGCTAAAAACAGATTAGGAGGCATAATGGAAGAATGCAATATTATTTAAGACCAGAGGGCTTAAAACTCAACCAAGAGAACCTTGAAATGAAAAATTTAGCCATTAAAATACACAGAGAGAGAGAAACATAAGAGAGAGGTTTAACAAATTAGTCACTGCTAAAGCTAGATCTAAGAAAGCATTCGGTATGCAGTATACAGCAACAAAAAAAAATGGAAATATGGCAGAACTATTAAGGAAATGAAAAATAAAATAAAAAGGTTCCTACATATATCCATTGAATTTTCAGATTAGAAAAGATTTAAGAGAATTGTGGACAAGTAACATTTAAACAAGGTTTTCTCTAGAATGTTCTAGAATTAAAGCAAGCTGGAAGTACTCAAAAAAGAAGCAACATGAGTACAAAGTAGAAAAGATGAAACACATACCTCGATAATGTGCCATGAAACAGAACTTCAAAGACAAAAATAAAAATATTAAAAGTAACCAGAAGAAAATGCAGAATACTAAATAGAATATCTTGGAGTAATATCTTCAAAGTGCTGAGAAAAACAATAGCCAGTGTGGAATCCATTATTTAAACAACTATTGGAGAGGAAGAAAACAATTTAAAAATGTATTACATATTGACCAAATAATTTTGCTATTCACAAACCCTTGATAAAGTAAGAAATTTGGAAAGGAGAGAATAGAAAGTAAAAGTATGATTGGGTATAAGAATCAAGGGAAATTAGAAACTAACAAACATGTTTGTATATCTAAATACCCATCAGAAGTAAACATTACTAACAGTAATTACCAATTTGTTAATACAGCATGGAAGATGAGGATGCAAGATCAGAGCTCAAGCTAAGTCTTTTCAATTGCTGACTGTGGGAGGCAAAGGTGGGTAGATTGTTTGAGCTCCAGAGTTTGAGACCAGCCTGAAAGAGCTACACCCTATCTCTCTACTAAAAATAGAAAAAGTTAGCTGGGCATGGTGGCACACACCTGTAGTTCCAGCTATGTAGGAAGCTTGAGTCCAAGAGTGAGGTGGCAGTCAGCTATGATGACATGAATGCCCTCTAGCCTGGGAGACAGAGCAAGGTGCTCTGTCAAAAAACAAACAAAAAAAAAAAAAACTGACATTGAAGACAAAGCCTTTGAACACTCCTACACTCTCAAAGAGGAAGAGAAATGGAGAGATAAACAGATCATTCTCTCAGAGAGCTCTGAGATTATTCAAAGAAGGCTAATATCGGCCTCATTGGAATCCCTGAAAGTGATGAAGTGGCCTCACAAGGCACAGAGGCCCTTCTCCATGATATTATGAAAGAGAATTTTCCAGACATGGCAAGAGATTCTGAAATTCAGATAGCAAACAGTTTCAGAACCCCAGCATGACTCAATCTGAATAAGACATCCCCCAGGCATACCATAATTAACTTCACTAAAGTGAATATGAAGGAGAAAATTCTTAAAGCAGCCAGATGTAAGAAATCCATTACTTACAAAGGGAAGAAAATTAGAATCACTGCAGATCTCTCTGCTGAAATTTTTCAAGGCAGAAGAGGGTGGTCACCAACTTTTAATCTCCTAAAGCAAAATAACTTTCAACCCAGGATCCTGTATTCAGCTAACCTGAGTTTCATTTATGATGGAGAAATTAAATACTTTAATGACATTCATATGTTGAAGAAATTTGCCATAACCAAACCAGCTCTTCAGGATATTCTCAGACCTATCCTCCATAATGACCAGCCCAATCCTCTACCACAAAAGTAAACTCACTCAGAAACTTTTCATCAAACTCCAACTTCCACATGGGCAAAAGGATTAAAAATGTCCACTGGACTTTCGAAAAATTCGAAACCCAAAATTTTACCAGACTTATCAATATTCTCCATTAATGTGAATGGCTTAAACTGTCCACTAAAGAGGCACAGGTTAGCTGACTGGATACAAAAACTCAGGCCAGATATTTGATGCATACAAGAGTGACATCTTACCTTAAAAGACAAATATAGACTCAGAGTGAAAGAATGACTATCCATATTTCAGGCAAATGGTAATCAGAAAAAAGCAGGTGTTGTAATTCTATTTGCAGATACAATAGGCTTTAAGCCAACAAAAGTAAGGAAGGGTAAGAATGGTCACTTCATATTTGTTAAGGGTAATACTCAATATGATGAGATCTCAATTATTAATATCTATGCACCCAACCAGAATGCACCTCAATTTATAAGAGAAACTCTAACAGACATGAGCAACTTGATTTCCTCCAGCTCCATAATCGTCGGAGATTTCAACACTCCTTTGGCAGTGTTGGATCGATCCTCCAACAAGAAGCTGAGCAAAGAAATTTTAGATTTAAACCTAACCATCCAACATTTGGATTTAGCAGACATCTACAGAACATTTCATCCCAACAAAACTGAATACACATACTTCTCATCAGCCCATGGAACTTACTCCAAAATCGATCACATCTTAGGTCACAAGTCGAACCTCAGTAAATTTAAAGGAATAGAAATTATTCCTTCTCAGACCACCATGGAATAAAAGTTGAACTCAGTAACAACAGGAATATGCATACTAATACAAAAACATGGAAGTTAAATAACCTTATGCTGAATGATAGCTGGGTCAGAGATGAGATTAAGAAGAAATTGCCAAATTTTTGGAACAAAACAACAATGAAGACACGAATTATCAGAACCTCTGGGATACCGCAAAGGCAGTCATAAGAGGGAAATTTATAGCACTGCAAGCCTTCCTCAAGAGAATGAAAAGAAAGGAAGTTAACAACTTAATGAGACATCTCAAGCAACTGGAAAAGGAAGAACATTCCAACCCCAAACCCAGTAGAAGAAAAGAAATAACCAAAATTAGAGCAGAATTAAATGAAATTGAAAAAAAAGAATTATACAACAGATCAATAAATCAAAAAGTTGGTTTTTTGAAAAGGTCAATAAAATAGATAAACCTTTGGCTGACCTAACCAGGAAAAAAAGAGTAAAATCTCTAATCTCATCAATCAGAAACGACAAATATGAAATAACAAAAGACTCCTCAGAAATTCAAAAAATTCTTAATGAATATTACAAGAAACTTTATTCTCAGAAATATGAAAATCTGAAGGAAATTGACAAATACTTAGAAGCACGTCACCTTCCAAGACTTAGCCAGAATCAAGTGGAAATGTTGAACAAGCCCATATCACGTTCTGAAATAGCATCAACCATACAAAACCTCCCTAAAAAGAAAAGCCCAGGACCAGATGGCTTCACGTCAGAATTCAACCAAACCCTTAAAGAGGAATTAGTACCTATATTACTCAACATGTTCCAAAAGGTAGAAAAAGAAGGAAGACTACCCAACATGTTCAATGAAGCAAATATCACCCTGATCTCCAACAAGGAAAAGGCCCAACGAGAAAAGAAAATTATAGACCAATATCACTATTGATATAGATGCAAAAATATTCAACAAGATCCTAACAAACAGAATCCAGCAACACATCAAATTATACATCATGACCAAGTCGGTTTTATCCCAGGGTCTCAGCCTGGTTCAATATACGTAAATCGATAAGTATAATTCAGGACATAAACAAATTAAAAAACAGAGACCATGTGATTCTCTCAATTGATGCAGAAAAAGCTTTTGATAATATCCAGTATCCCTTCATGATCAGAACACTTAAGAAAATTGGTATAGAAGGGACATTTCTTAACCTGATAGAGGCCATCTACAGCAAACCCACAGCCAATATCATATTGAATGGAGTTAAATTGAAATCATTTCCACTAAGATCAGGAACCAGACAAGGCTGCCCATTGTCTCCACTCCTCTTTAACATTGTAATAAAAGTTTTAGCCACCGCAATTAGGGAAGAAAAGGCGATCAAGGGTATCCATATAGGGTCAGAAGAGATAAAACTTTCGCTCTTCGCAGATGATATGATTGTATATGTGGAAAACACCAGGAATTCTACTAAAAAACTCTTAGAAGTGATCAAGGAATACAGCAGTGTCTCAGGTTACAAAATCAACATTTATAAATTGGTAGCCTTTCTATATACCAACAATAGTCAAGCTGAAAAAACAGTTAAGGATGCTATTCCTTTCACAGTAGTGCCAAAGAAGATGAAATATTTGGGAGTTTATCTAACAAAGGACGTGAAAGATCTCTATAAAGAGAACTATGAAACTCTAAGTAAAGAAATAGCTGAAAATGTTAACAAATGGAAAAGCATACCATGCTCATTGCTGGGAAGAATCAACATTGTTAAAATGTCCATATTACCCAAAGCAATATACAATTAATGCAATCCTTATTAAAGCTCCACTGTCATACTTTAAAGAACTTGAAAAAATAATACTTCGTTTTATATGGAATCAGAAAAAACTCAAATAGCCAAGACTTTACTCAGAAATAAAAACAAAGCAGGAGGAATCACGCTACCAGACCTCAGACTATACTATAAATCAATAGTGGTTAAAACAGCATGGTACTAGCACAAAAACAGAGAAGTAGATGTCTGGAACAGAATAGAGAACCAAGAGATGAATCCAGCTACTTACCGTTATTTGATCTTTGACAAGCCAATTAAAAACATTCAGTGGGGAAAAGATTCCCTATTTAACAAATGGTGCTGGGTGAACTAGCTGGCAACCTGTAGAAGACTGAAAGTGGACCCACACCTTCACCATTAACTAAGATAGACTCTCACTGGATTAAAGATTTAAACTTAAGACATGAAACTATAAAAATACTAGAAGAGAGTGCAGGAAAAACCCTTGAAGAAATTGGTCTGGGTGAGTATTTTATGAGGAGGCCCTCCTGGGCAATTGAAGCAGCTTCAAAAATACACTACTGGGACCTGATCAAACTAAAAAGCTTCT
Organism: Nycticebus coucang; assembly: GCF_027406575.1. Classification (NCBI taxonomy): domain Eukaryota; kingdom Metazoa; phylum Chordata; class Mammalia; order Primates; family Lorisidae; genus Nycticebus; species Nycticebus coucang. The sequence goes on along the minus strand of NC_069785.1, from coordinate 27,907,937 downwards.
GTACAGCCAAGAACACAGTAAATAAGCAAGCAAACAGCCATCGGAATGGGAGAAGATATTTGCAGATTATGTCTCCGACAAAGGTTTAATAACCAGAATCCACAGAGAACTCAAATGTATAAGCAAGAAAAGAGCAAGTGATCCCAACGCAGGCTGTCAAAGGACTTAAAGAGAAACTTCTCTGAAGAAGACAGGCGCACGGCCTTCAGACATATGAAAAAATGCTCATCATTTTTAATCATCAGAGAAATGCAAATGAAAACTACTTTAAGATACCATCTAACTCCAGTAAGATTAGCCCATATCACAAAATCCCAAGACCAGAGATGTTGGCATGGATGTGGAGAAAATAGAAAACTTCTACACTGCTGGTGGGAATGCGAATTAATACATTCCTTTTGGAAAGATGTGTGGAAAACACTTAGAGATCTAAAAATAGACCTGCCATTCAATCCTATAATTCCTCTACTAGGTATATACCCAGAAGACCAAAAATCACATTATAACAAAGATATTTGTACCAGAATGTTTATTGCAGCCCAATTCATAATTGCTAAGTCATGGAAAAAGCCCAAGTGCCCATCAATCTACGAATGGATTAATAAACTGGTGTATGTACACCATGGAATATTATGCAGCTTTAAAGAAAGATGGAGACTTTACCTCTTTCATGTTTACATGGGTGGAGCTGGAACATATTCTTCTTAGTAAAGTATCTCAAGAATGGAAGAAAAAGTATCCATTGTACTCAGCCCTGCTATGAAACTGATATATAGCTTTCGTATGAAAGCTATAATGTAGTTATAACCTAAGAATATGGGGAAGGGGGAGAGGGGAGGATGGGCGGAGGGAGGGTGATTGGTGGGATTACACCTATGGTGCATCTCACAAGGATACATGTAAAACTCAGTAAATGTAGAATATAATTGTCTTAACACAATAACTAAGAAAATCCCAGGAAGGCTATGTCAACCAATGTGATGAAAATGTGTCAAACTGTGCATAAAACCAGTTTATGGTGCCCCGTGATTGCATTAATGTACACAGCTATGATTTAATTAAAAAAAAGCAAATAAAAAAATGCAATTTTAAAAATCAAATATAATTACTTATAAGTTTAAGTGTAACCATAAAACATAGAGTATAATATCAAGCTTCTAAAACAAAAGAAAATAATTCAATAGAAGACAGCAGAGAATGATAAAAGAAGCAGAAAATTTAAGAGCATGACAATATAAAAAAAATCATAAAATAAGACAAACTCATAGAAATGTTTCAAATACGTCCATAAGGATAGTAAATATGAATGAATTAAGTTTATCTGTTAACAGAATTCTCAGCTTGAATAAAAATATTATTAATAGTAAGATATATTAATTTTATAATAGACATAAAATAAATGACAAAACTGACAGTAAAGAGTAAAGAATAAGATATAGCAGTAGAACAATGTTTAGGAGAAAGATGATGTGATGCTACCATTAAATAATAGCAGAGAAAATCAGACTTTAACATAAAAAAGTTCTTGGCTGTGAAAAGTGTCATTGCTTAATAATAACAGGAATAATTCACCAGACACCTATGTCATTCTTAACTTTATGCAACTTATATCATAATTACATAATATATAAAATATTGACAATATTTTTTAAAAACACTTTAAAAGTTGACAGCTATGGTTTTATTATCATGCACACAGCACTGACATTTCTAGGGCCAAAATGAGGGGAATAAGTGGAGGAAGAATATTAAAAGCCTTTAATTGTAGTCTGAATTTTTATTTGATCAGCATGATCAGAAGCAATATGTAAAATGTAACAATTTTTAAAACCTAGGATAAGATACATGTGGATGTATAATATTGTTCTTTGTACTTTTCTATGAGGTTTCATTACAGAAAACAAACAAAAAAATACTACCAAAATATAATGAAAATCTAAATCTTGTTTTCAATATAACCATTTGAATTGAATTTTTGGAACAATTATAAAAATGATATTCCATAGTATAAAATAGTCTAGTATTCATCTTCATATTTCATTCTTTCTTTTAATACCTTCCTAGAAAAGTAAGACTAGAGGTGGCTGTTTTTACTTGGAATTTCAAAAATTTTTGCTCTTTCGTTCTCTCCTTTCCTCCTTCCCCCCTTCCTTCCTTTTCTCTTTCCTTCATTTATTTCTTCCTCCTTTATTTATTTCTGTCTGTCCTTCCTTTCCTATTCCAAAGGAATCACAATAATCTCAACTTCCAATATTTCTTCTAAGTATTCTTCTAATACTTCAATATTTTCTCTAATTATTTTTATAATTTCCATGCTACCCACAGAAAGTGCAAGTAGTGAAGTTAAATCTGAGTTTTAGAGATAAACAAAAAATAAAGATGTCTCACATGTCACACAGAATATACTTATAATAAAAATCTATTTGTTTTTTATCTGAAATTTAAATTAACCGAGAGTCATAGTTTTTGTCACAGACTTCTGGCAACCTTACTAATATCATTTTATCATAATTGCAGTTTACTTAAAGAGATCATCAATTCTCTTACAGGAATACAGAACAAATCTGATAAAAAGTCTTCTCTTAAATCTGCTGAGAAAAATTACCTATTGAGGATAGATACTATCAACCTATCTATCAAAGATGTTATTAGTAGTATCCTATTAGTAGTATACTAAGATACCCTTCTACCCTGTTTCCCCAAAAATAAGACAGTGTCCTATTTTAAGGTGTGCTCCCAAAGATGTGCTAGGTCTTATTTTCAGGGGATGTCTTATCTTTCCTGTAAGTAGGTCTTATTTTTGGAGGATGTCTTATTTTCAGGAAACAGGGTAGTATGATAGTACTAGTAAATACTATTACAGCATCAAGGATGCAATCTTGACTTGTTCAGATACATTAATTAGATCATAAATACAAGATTCTCAGAACTAGTTTTAGACCCTAGTACTTTGTTGGAAGCAAGATCTACAGACAACCCAAATTTTACTTTTTGGTCTTTGCAAATGAATTAACTATTCATTATTTGGCTCTTCCTCTATCTCGGTTTCAGATTGCTTCAAAATTTATAATTCTTCCTCATATGTTATATTTTTCTTATTCTGTTTCTTTCTCTAAGTAAAAACCACCTCCCAGATTGTCCTTATAACACACCATCATTCCTTTCTGCCTCAGTTGGGTGCTTTCACACTGTAAAAGCACCCAACTGAAGGTACCTCCTTGACCTCACTGTCTATCTTCCTAGCCTAATTCTTTCCTTAACTATTTCTCTTACAGAGATTCTGGGTTACCCAGCCTGGTGAAAAACAAATATCACAGAAAGATTTGAGGAGGTACAATTGAGTAGGGGATTATCACCAGTTGATTAAATGAACAAAGGAAAGAATGATCCAAAGATAAGACATAATAATTGTCATTTGAAGTATTAACAATTTGCAAAGACAAATGATAGCGATCACTTACATGATTACATCAAAAATAAAAATTAGCTTTGTAGTTCTGTATCTCACTTTTCAAGTGAATTTTTTCCACAGCATTTCTACAGGTATCTACAGATACCTTCAAATGTACCTTCCTTCTAGAATACCCTGTTGGCTTTAAAGTTGCTTATGATTTAAGAAAAATAGAAATCATTATGATATCAGAGGGGTGAGTCCTTCCCAAAACGAATATGTTGAAATCCTAACCCCAAGATGGGGTGGGGGGGGTCTTTGGGAGGTGATTAGGTTATATGAGTGGAGTTTTTATGGTTGGAACTATTGTTATTATAAAAGAAACCACTAAAGACCAGTTCGCCCTTTCCATCCTGTGAAAACATAGACAGAATATGTTGCCTGCAAATCAGAAGACTCCCACCACATGGCATGTCTACCAGTACTGGATTTGGACTTCCCAGCCTGCAAAACTGTGGAAAAATCAATTTCTGTTGTTTATAAACTATCCACTCACAATATTTTGTTAGAGTAGCATGAATGAACTGAGATACCAAATAAAATGACAAATTTATTACAAATCAGTTATTTCCCAACTGGTATTTATTTATGCATCATAAACTGTCTGAAATAAGAACCATATAGTATTCTCTATTTCCTATATTGTTTGTTTTCCTTTTTACCTTTACTAATATCTAAAAACATATTAGAAGATCAAATACATTGGTACGTACATTGAAACAAGGAAGAGCAAATATAAAAAGCAAGCAACCCTATATATTATATGAAAAATAAAATTTTTATAAAGTCACATATAGTCTGCTTTGTCATTTTTCCTTCATATATGGAAAACATTTTCCCTTTCCATTAACTATCCTTTCACAGTTTTTCAGATGTTTCCTAGTACTTTGTTATCTTTTAAAAATGAAAGCTCGAACTTTTTTTAAAAAAAATTATCCTTTGAAACTCTGAGCTTTTATCTATAAAATAGAATTTGTGGCGAGAGAGAGTCAACTAAGACTGGGCTGTGATGGAGTGTCTATGAAAAAGAGTACGTTCTTGTCAGTGTAACTAATTCTACTGAGGACTAGAGGACAGTCACAATGTGAAACTATGTTTTACAACTCCAGGGATAAAAATCAGTGAAAGGAAAGGTGAAAATGATGAAAGTCAATGTGGTGACACTGTTAAAGATTTACCTCAATGTGCCTTTGTTGGTTAGAACTCACCGGGCTGCCTGCAAGAGGAAAAAAAAAATTGATTCGCTTTATTGCACTCATCTGTCATAGATAATACTCTGTACAAAAAGGTGGAAGGAAGTGGTGAACTTATAATCAGTCTGTGTACACATACAATAGGAAGGCAGTCTGGAAACCCAGCAGGCCCAGGAAATGAGTGGCTGTCACAAAGAGGACAGTGACACTCTACTGAGATCAGTGAGCTTGAAGCTCCAAAGAGAGGGGACAGCCAACTTGATCTTCCTTTGTGTGCTCACTGGTAGGTGTGCTGCACACACCTTCAGACTTGGTGGGGTGTCACAATCAATTGGCAGACAAATGCAACCCACCCTGCCACCACCATGAGCAAGTGAACTGACAGTCGCTTTTTAAAGCGTTCTTCAGAGAATACGTTCCTCCTGTAATAATGATGGATGGAGCCGGCCTTGGCCTGACCAACAGGGTATATTCCAAAGCTGCTGAGATCAATGCCTTTGTGTCAAATGCAACCGTTAAAAGCAAAATTTCTAGCAATTTTTGAAAAGACAAATTTAGTTAGGCAATATCTGTAGCTTTCTAGCTTTCATCACAATAAAGGGAGCAGAACATGTTTCTTATATATTTCCTTTGCTTTATCATATTCTTATGATCCAGAAAGCAGCGACAGCCCCACCCCCCACCCGCAGCTTCAAACTCTGGATATTGAGCATATGCTTACTTCTATGGCTATGTTTAGAAGTTTGATTTTCAAACAGTAAAATCTAACAATGCTAATGCATTGTCTGGCAAATGAAGTGGTGCTAATTTTTTAATCTTTGAATATTTTCTTTGAACAGCTATCATGGAATACTTTAGACTGGATAATTTATAAATAACTGAAATGTATTGTTTCTAGTTCTGAAGGCTGAGAAGTCCAAGATCAAGGTGCCAGCAGGTTCAGTGGTTGGTGAGGGCCTAGTCCTCATAGATAGTGAGTGCCTGCTTGCTACATCACATCTCCACATGGTGGAAGAGGTGAGCAGCTCCCTTGGACCACTTTTATAAGGAAATTAATCTCATTTATGAGGGGAAAGCCCCACCTCTTAATACACAGCACTGGGGATTAGATTGCAACATTTGCATATGGAGGTTCATTGGAGGAGCAATGAACTTTCAGACCACAGCACTGCCTGTCCCCTAATACTCACACACATGTCACTATGCATGCCCCTGTAATCCCTCCCTACTCCACTTTGCACCATTCTGAGACCCTCAGGCACTATGATATCCTCTATAGAGCCTCCATTCATGTTTCATTATCTTCACTTTTTTTTTATAAATGCAGACAGAGCAATACGTGTATTTCTAAAGTATTTTGCAAGAAAGGAATGGTGAGCCCCTCTCTTGGAATTACTGTCTTCTCCACCATTGAAATGTTTTGCTCTTCTCTGTCCCTTTTTCAGTAGAGAGTCACTTGATCTCACCAATGAAATGATGAGTTCCTCTCTGTGGGACCACAGTGACATACCATACCTAGGAAATCACGTCATAATTATTGAGAGGAAAAAACTCTATTCCTCATACAAGTCATCTTAAAATGTTCCAGCCTATGTGTGTATTATACCAAACTGAGCACTTAATACACTAAATATTTCTTGACCTTCGTGTAATACAAAGCAGCTAAAAGAGTTCCTGAATTTACAATCACACAAAACAAGATGACAAATCAGATACAATTTCCTTCTTTTTGTTTGTGAGGAAAATGTTTAAAATTCTACAAGGAAGGTGTTTGGGGAATGCTGTTGTCAGAGAAGCAACGGTGGATGCATTTATCCAGCCTATCATCAGGATGGGGCTCCTTAGAGAGGCTGGCACAGAGTCAAGTTTGTGATAAGGGAATAGGTATGGTTTTGTAGACAAGGATTTGAAAGCTGTTCTGAGCACAAAGTAGAGCCATACTTTGACAAGAATAAGAGAAAAGAAATAAAAAGGTGGCAAGGGTGAATGGCTTCTTTTTACCCCTTGGATCTCTCAACGTCCATCTGACAAATTGTATCTATCCCAGCTTCCAAAACTCTCCTCCAGGCTTACGGAAATAACTGACATCAACTCACATTATTGTATCTGTCATACAATGAGCCTTCTTTTTTCCCCTCAATTGTATCTTACAGTTTATGCAAAAGTTAATTTAAATTGTGAACCAACTGGTTGGAGAACATGTATACTTCATGGGCACACAGATCACATGTGTGAGCACAGACATGTGAAGTCAGGTGCACACGTGGTCTTCGGGAAAGGCAGGGCTTATATACAACACACTGAAATTTCAGTTCTGTTTCTCACATTTTCTGATGATGTAAGCTTTTGGCAAGTTACTCATTCTTTCTCTGTCTCAATTCCTCCTCTGCAAAATAAAGATAGTTAAGCTTATGTCAAGAATGTTGTGAGGATTAAATGAGATCGTATTTGTATGGCCGTTAGCACAGTGTTTGCCACACAGCGCTCATAGGGAGTATTCTTTTTATTAAATCATAACTATACATTAGTGCATTTATGGGGTACAATGTGCTGATTTTATATACAATTTGGAATGCTTACATCAAACTGGTTAAGTAGCCTTCACCTCACTTATTTGTTGTGTTAAGACATGTATACTCTACTCTTAACAGATTTGACATGTACCCTTGTAACATGCATCATAGGTGAGGTCCCACCGATTACAGGGAGTATTTTTTTTTTTTTTTTTTGTAGAGACAGAGTCTCACTTTATGGCCCTTGGTAGAGTGCTGTGGCCTCACACAGCTCACAGCAACCTCCAACTTCTGGGCTTAAGCGATTCTCTTGCCTCAGCCTCCCCAGTAGCTGGGACTACAGGCACCCGCCACAATGCCCGGCTATTTTTTGGTTGCAGTTTGTCCGGGGCTGGGTTTGAACCCGCCACCCTTGGTATATGGAGCCGGTGCCTTACCGACTGAGCCACAGGCGCCGCCCTACAGGGAGTATTTTTTATCATTGCTTTTCTATCTAGGATGACAGCTCTTATCTCTACATGAAGTTGATCATGAATCATCAGTATAGGAAATATAACAGGAGGTTCATATTTTGAACACCAATTACATATGTCATTGGAAAAGCTACTAAAATTTCTCTGTATTTTTACTGGAATAGGAGAAGGTCGGGATATACAGTCTGAATACAGGGAAATAGGAATGGAAGTCATCTAATATTGTGAGATTTTTTAACATTTCCAATGAATCCATTGATAATTGTATTGCTCTAAATCTGGGACTAGGACTTCGAATATTTAGTAAGTACAAATAACAGCACTTCTATTTCAAGAAAGAGTTTTTAAAAGTTATTTTCATTTACTAAATTCAACTTCCTTGTCCTTTACTCTGTATTGTTGGTAAATCATTCCTTAAGATCTTATTTTCCAGATGCTTCGGGATCGGCCCTTGACCAGGAAAGAGTCATTACTGCTTGGTGAAGTTTGATATAGAAAGAATATTTGGATAGTTTGTGCTTCATTAATACAACTTTGGTTTGTTAAATCCCTAAGCATTGCTTTACAAGTCTTCATATTAAAAATTAATTACAACAATTATCAACAAATATAAAAAGTCAAGGAAATAATGAAAGCCCATCTGTCTGCTTGGTTTTGGAAAGCACAGCACAGTGGCAACAAATGAAAACTACCGTCTTTTACAGTGAGCTCTAAAAGTAATCTACCATGTATCATCATTCTTTCTTCTCTTATACAAAATAAACTAAACTCCTTCTTAAAACAAGTAATCTTATCACCTATTCATAAAATGCATTCTTATCTCTTTAACAAAAACTGATTGCATAGATCACAGGAATTCACTGGCATGGAAATTTTCAAGATGATTGATCACGATTATTGTTCAAGCTGTATTTGGAAATATTTCATACACAAGAACAACCAAGAGCCTTTTCCAAAGTTACTTCTATTGTTAGTAAAGTTTTTGGACATTTTGACTTTATGTAAGGCATGATACATAAATTTGCACAGGAGGAGAAAATGTGCTAAACTAGATCATTTACATGAGATTAATTACAATTATATTTGAAATGGTCATTTGTTGGCATAAAGTAATAATACATGCTTTAAACTGTTGTTTTCAAAAAGTTTTATCTCTAGGTGTCATAGTCATATGTTTATCATACATACAAGAACATAAATATTGAATTTGCCTTAAAATAAAACTGAATAACAAATATTGCAAAGATACAACTGAAGAAATAACTCCTTCATAGTCAAAGAAAAACATTTTTCATATTAGTAGCTAAATGGATTTTATGTTTATTCCTGTTATTTTCCTCCTCAAAAAGAAATCTTCTGAATATTAAAGAGATGTAATTAATGAAAAAGGAAATTACTAAATATGTCAGAAACAATTACTATTGGCTTGTATCTATTCTGAATTCCTCTAGTAGAATACAAATGAACCTTGAAAATTACATTAAGTTCAACAAATGTTGCCTTCAAGTTATGGGGAAAAATGTTATTGGTAAAATTCTAATTCTAATTTGAATGATGTTGGTTTAATTTTTAAAAGGAATTTAAATACTGACTAGGGTAACAACCAATTGACTAAATATAATTTTTAGGTGCAGGAAATACGGGATTTTAACTCATAATAATTTACAAGGAATAATATTTAAGTTGAAATTTTACAAACTAAAGGATATAATCTTAAAGAAGTAGTGGGAAAACAAAAGAATAGTCAGAAGATAAATTAGTTACCCTGAAGGATCATCCTGAAAAATGAAAAGAGAACTTGGATAAATGAGAACAAACGTACTGTTTAATAAGTTGCAAAATTTGTTAAACATAATGGAAATTTCTAAAATGAAAAAAAAAGTTGCTAGCTTCAACTAGAGCAGAAATCAGTACACAGTGAAAGTAAATGGAGCAAGGAATTTTAAGGAAGATTTTGCTTGGGGCAGATGTCCTCACCCACTCTGCCATCAGTGGACTATGTCATAGAACCCTGGAAACATTGGGGCAGGACTTAAAATGCTTGCATTAATATAAATTCAAATTAAAGATAGATAAGTGGTTTTACATCAATACTGAGCTTAGATCTTGCAAAATGCAAACCTTCTATAAAGTATAAATTCTCTTATTTAGGGGTCTTCAAAACTCCTGAAGGTTAAGTTCAATAAGACATAAGTCCACCATGAAAATACAACAAGCAAGTAGAAACTAGAATCAGTAAATGAGGGGCAATAGAAATAGACATAAATATAATTAAGTAACCAATTTATCCAAATCCAGAATTATAAGTGATGAAATATAAATTCCTTATATGTGAAACATTTAAAGAAATAAATAGAAAATTGAAAAGGAGAATGAAAAAAAGGCTATCAAAAATGTCTAAAGAAATTTTTAAAATAGAACTTTTAGAAACGACAAATATATTTACATTCAAAACTTGAATGGGCTAACTAACAGAGTAGATAGGGCTAACGAGATAATGAGTGAACTGGCAGGACAAACTATAGAAAATAACACAAAAAGCAGAAGAGGAAGAGAGAAAATATGAGAAAGAGGTCAAAGGACACAAAATACAGAATAAGAAGGCTTAAATCACACATAATCAGATTCCTAGATAAGGAGATTTAAATTACTCCATGGGATATGGTAACTAGAAATTTTCAGAGTGCAACAAAAACATACAGTAATGTGCACGGAAGGCACAGGAAATACTAAGAGGGATAACCAAGAGTTTTAAAAATCCATAATTATAGTAAGACATAGAAAAGATCTTAAGAGAAGAATGAGACTAATGATAAACCATCTACCAAAATTATAGCAATTAAAGTAATAACAAACATCTTAATAAAGAAACAATAGAGGCCAAAGACAGTGAAATATTATCACAATGATGATAGTAAATAATTGTTAAGCTAGAACTACATCATCACAGACAACAATTTCAGCTATGATTCTGAAATATATACATGTTCTTATTTAAAAAAATAAAAAAATAATAAATTTCTACTGGGGTAGTTTCTGAAGGTTGTATTTCACAATAATTGAAAAGTATATAAGAAAGAAGATGTAGGATTTAAAAAAGAATTGTGAGTGAAGAAATTGATAAATATAGGCAAATTTAAAGAAATATTGTACAGAATTACTATGGCAATTATAATGTTTAACTTGGGGAGTTAAAAGTGAAATGGAATTAAAATTATTAAAACTATTTGAAAAAACAGAAAGTGTGAATGGTTCTGCAATCATTAAGGAAATGTATTTATTAGGTAAAAACTCTATCACAAAGGTATCCCCGGGTCACTATGGTTTTACAAGTAAAATCTCTGAAACGTTCAAATAATTTTATATGTATTTCCTTCCAAAACATATAAAAACAAAAATGTTTGGTCTAAAACACAGAGCAATATAAGAAAAAGATAAAGAAAACAAAAGTTACTCTGCTTCATGAACAGAGATCAGAAATCTTGAAAGTTCTTTGCAGATAAACCTCTGTGGTATATTAAATGGTGTTAAGTTTGTACCAGAGTTTTTTAGACTGATAACATTTGTAAATATAATCCACTGCAAGGGTAAGTTATGGGAGAAACTTCAAAAGAGCATCTCAATATCCACAGATAAAACATTTTTAAAAATTGACTAACTCTCATGATAAAGAAAAATATACAAAACATGAAATAGAAAAGATTACATTCTTAATCTGATAAAGGGACACTATAAAAAATCCAGAGTGAAAATCATTTTTAATGGAGAAATTGAAAAAAAATTATAATATCAGAAGCAATGCAAAAATGTTATCTTGCCATCACTTCTGTCTAACATTATAAATGAAGCTTTAGAGTTTAGACAGAGAAGTAAGACAAAGACAAGAAAAGACATAAAGAATGAAAAGAAACAACGAAAAATAATTTCTTAATCATGGATAAGATACTTGTCTATGATTATCTATAGAACAAATCCCAAATAATATATAGACAAATTAATAGAATTAATAAAAGAGCTTTAAGAGAGTATAAGAAGTAATTGAAAAAAAGATAAACGTAAAAAATAAGTTGCATTTTTTATGTGTCAACAAAGAATAATGATAATGAAATAGGAAACTTTAGGAATTCACCCATATGTCTTATTCTCAATAAGGATTTCTTAGATTACTTTATTTAAAATTACAATACACTACCAAAGTTGTCACCACCTTCTGCTTTTCCTTTTTGATAGCACTTTTCACTACTTTGTCAGTGTCCATATTACTCAGCTAGACTTGAAGGTCTATAAGGAAAGGAATTTTATTTTCCTACTTTTGTTTTCTCTTTCCTGGACACCTACAATAGAACTTGGCACATATAGAGACCCAAAAAGGATCTGATGGATATAATATATATATTTATGTATATATATAAATGAATAAAATACATTATTTATAATATCAACAGACTATAAAGTACAAAGTAATTCATGTAATAAGAGATGCAAGAACCTTCTGGAGAAACTTATACAATCTCAAAGAGAGACACATAAATGCTGTATATCAAGTTGATAGGTAAGTGTTCCCATTAAATCATCCTTCCTTGTGGCTAAATAGTACTCCATGGTATATACATGAGACATTTTGTTAATCCACTCATGAGTTGATGGGCTATCACCTTGTAGTATTCTTTGGTGATTCATTCAGCCACTCACGTCTCTTGAGTGAGTAATTTGAACCATTTATATTGATTGATGTATTGATATGAGTGGTATTGTTGGGTAGTTCCTTATTGCCTTGTTTTACCGCTTAATCTATTGTTTTATATCAGCACTGTGCTTTAGATTTTGGTGGTTTAACACTGGTGGTGGTACTGATCCATGTATAATGTAGTTCCAAGTATTTCCTGCAGGGCAGGTCTAGTCTTGATAAATTCCCTCAGTGTTTACTTGTCTGGAAAAATCTTTATTTCTCCTTTATTTATAAAAGTTAGTTTTGTAGTATATGAAATTCTAGGTTGGCAGTTGTTTTGTTTAAGAAGCCTGAAGATGGGGCCCCAATCCTTTCTGACCTGTAAGGTCTCCATTCAGAAATCTATGGTTAGCCTGATGGGGTTTTTTTGTTGCAAATTACTTCATGTTTTTGCCTTAAAATTCTTACAGGAGGGCGGCGCCTGTGGTTCAGTCAGTGAGGTGCCAGCCCCATGTACCGAGGGTGGTGGGTTTGAACCCGGCCCCGGCCAAACTGCAACCAAAAAATAGCCGGGTGTTGTGGCGGGCACCTGTAGTCCCAGCTACTCGGGAGGCTGAGGCAAGAGAATCACTTACACCCAGGAGTTGGAGGTTGCTGTGAGCTGGGTGAGGCCACGGCACTCTACCAAGAGCCATAAAGGGCCCTACAAAAAAAAAAAAAAAATTCTTACAGGATTTCCTCCTTCTGATAGATTTTGGCCAGCGTAATGACTCTGCGTCTTGGTGATCGCTTCTTAGTGATGAATCTCCCCAGTGTTTAGTGATCTTCTAGTACCTGAATGTCTAAATCTCTAGCAAAACCAGGGATGTTTTTACCAATTATTCCATCAAATAGGTTCTCCAGCCCTTGTACATTTTCTTCTTCACCCTCAGGGATGCCTATAATTCTTATGTTTGGCTGTTTTACATAATTTCATATTTCTTGTAGGCTTTGTTCCTTCCTTTTAATGCTCTGTTCTTTATTATTGACTGAATTAATTCAAAAGTGTTGTTGTCAGGCCAGGTGTGGTGGCTCACATCTGTAATCCCAGAGTCCTGGGTGGCTGAGGCAGGAGGATACCCTGAGCTCAGGAGTTTGAGACCAGCTGATCAAGGGAAAGACCCATCTCTACTAAAAGTAGAAAGGTGTGGCAGGTGCCTGTAGTCCCACCTACTTGGGAGGCTGAGGTAGGAGGATCACTTGAACTAAGGAGTTTGTGGTTACTGTGAACTAGACTGATGCCATGGCACTCTAGCTTGGGCAATAGAGTGAGACTTTGTCCTACAAACAAACAAATAAACAAAGTTATCTTCAAGTTCAAGTTCTGAGATACTTTCTTCTGCCTGGCCCATTCTATTCTTGGAAGTTTACACTGTGTTTGTATTTCCTTAAATGAATCTTTTAATTTACAGACATCCTATCCATTTTTTTTAATATCTCGATCTCTTCAGTAAATTTTTCATTTGTTTCCTGAATTGTTTTCTTGGTTTCTTTGAGTAGGTTTTCAATTTTCTCTTTAAACTTCCTTACCATCATATTTGGATTTCTTTATCTGACATTGAATATTTTCTTTGTGTGTGTGTGTGTGTGTGTGTGTGTGTGTGTGTGTGTGTGTGTGTGTGTGTCCATTGCTAGGGAGCCAGTATTCACTTTTGGATGTCCTTTTGCTCTGATTTCTCATACTTCTGGAATTCTTGAACTAAATCTTTCTCATCTTGAGCAGTTTTTGCTTCTGATTATTAGATTTTCTTGTGTTAGACTTTGTATGACTGAGTCAGTAAATGCTGTAAAAGTCACTTCCTGTCGGTAGGTGGCACTTGGCAGAAGGAATAAACTGGAGCATTGTTTTGGGGACCTGTGAAAGCACCTGACTACTCAAGGTGGTGGGTGGCACCCTGAAACTTCCATGTAAGTTCCTATACTCTGCCACAGCAGGGGCAGAGAAGGAGTGAGGCTTTCCAGGAATGAGTCGGGTGAGCCCACTCTCAGGCTTCACAAAAGCCAGCAATGTAGCTGTTTCAGCAGAGATTAACACTCCCCTCTTAGGCTTCTGGAGAAAGCCACCAGGGAGGGCCTGAAGTGGCCCACTCAACATAAAGTCTGCTTGTGTGGGTGAAGATCAGAGACTCACAATCTGGCTGTCAGGATGGCCTTTGCTCTCCTCCCCTCTTCCCTGATCTTTAGTTTATTCTCAGAGTCTGCCAGCAGGCAGGAGCTCAAGCTATCTAAACTCACCCAACAACTGGGTGGGTAGACAGGGGCCTTTCCTGCCCAAGATCCTGGCGGACTAAGATTATCATTTCCCTTTGGGGGAGGGCTGCTCTTTGAGTGTGTCTTCAGGACCTGCCCCTAAATCCCTGAAGAGCAATCCCTGACTATACCAGGGAGAAGCATGCTGGTCCCAAGTTGTCTATAGGAAGCTGAAGCTTGTCTATAGGGAGTCTCTCTGCTTTGGGGTACACCCTGCTCCAATGGAGACGCTGGTGAGTATGCAGCACTAGGGAGGCATAGCTGCAAGCACTCTATCTGAACACCCTTTAGTCTGATTCAGGACTCTCAGAGGGTGGGTCTGAGTCCACCCTGTTGAAGCCTCACTGTAGTGGCATAATTGTCTCTCTCAGCAGCCACAGGTGGGGAGGGGAAGGAGAAGAAACCAGTCAAAGAGTCTGGATGGGGGAAAGCTAACACTCTGGTTATCTCTGTCCCTCTCTCCAGAGGGCAGCTCTCCTGGAATGTCCAAGCTCTGGGGTCATGTCAAACCCTGGGCCCCTCTAGCCCCCTGTGGTTATCTGGAGTTGGGAGATGTTTGAGAAGGACCAATACAAAAACTGGGGGGCTGAAGTTTGAGAAGGACCAATACAAAAACTAGGAGGACAAAGATACATGGGGGATAAAGAAGCAATATGGCTCCTGCCATCTCAGATCAGGTCTGTGGTGGCAGGAAGTGCTCCAATTGGGCTGGGAGCCTAGAGCTCCATCCACAAGAAGCTCCCAGCTCAGTGGCAGTAACTTCTGTGTTCATGGGGACAGAAAGTTTCTCTGGCAGCTCGGGAGCCCTCTGACTATGAAAGATGTGAGAGTGGGAGAAACAGACTTCTTTACCAAGCCTTATCACTGGACTCCAATCCTCTCAGGGGTTAATCTCTGCCAATATCTTTCTCCTTCTTGTTCTGCTCTGCAACTTCTTCCTATAAAGTTTTCTGGTGACCTTCCCTCTGAATTACACCAGATCTGTTTGTTGTTTGTTTGTTCTTTTTTCATCTAAAATTTCTCCTTTTTGCTGGGACGCTCTGGCAGCTGGTGTCTCTGGTCAGCCATCTTCCCCAGGCCCCCAAATACAAATTTACTATATAACTAACAACTTCCACTTATCAAAAGACACCACAAATAAAGGGATCATTCAAGTAACGCAAATTAAGAGAATAAAATTAATAACCTACTATACGTAGAATAAATAGTCAGTGAGAAAAGACATCTAATAGAAAAAAAAAAGACAAAAGAATTAATAGCTATACTTTAAACAATAAACAATAATGGTAAACAATAATGGTAAACAATAATGGTAAATAATCAAATAAAAGGGTGCTAAATCTCATTGTTAAGAAACATAAATTAAGATGAAAACATAAATTAAGATAAAAAATAGGTAAAACATAAATTAAGATGAAGAATAGGTAATATACCTACTAAATAGACAAAATAAATTAATCCCATTAGTGTTGTTAAGCTATGGAGTTATGTGAATCCTCATATGTTACCAGTAAATGTGTAAATTCACTTTTTAATATTAATTTTCAAAACTAGGTTAGTATTATCTTATAAATTTGATCATGTGCATACTCTAGTCTCAAAGATTCCACTTACAGGTACATGATATAGAAATCACTTGACATGTACAAAATTATTTGCAGACTAATTGTTAATAATAGCAACCCAAATTTCCACATGCCAGAGATGGATAAATAAATTGTGTTATATTTAGCTAATAAAATACTATAAATTGGTTAATGAAGAGATAGAGTTCCAAGCACTAATTATAGATAAATTTTAGTAACACAGTGACAAGTAAACCCAAGTTCCAGAAGGCTACATGTAGTATAACACCGTTATTCTATAATGTTTTCAAAAGTGAACATATTTAAATGATACAGTCTTTAGCATAATTCACACCTGTATAAACTCTCTTTAAAATGAAAAGAAACTTACGAATGCAAAACTTAACAATTAACCAAAATATAGGAGCATGGAATGGCATCCAGGAGCACAGTCTAGGGGAGGAGCACGCAGATGGCTCAGTGGTATTAGTGACATTGAGATCTAGATCTGGATAGAAAATTATCTCATGTACATTTCGATACTTTGTTATTAGATTATCAAATATTACATAATAAAAAATTCCAATAAAGTACAAGAATATAAAATAATATTTTTTCAGCAATGGCAACAATTGGGAAACTAAGTAAATTTCTTTGTTAACATTTTTTAAAATACTGAACATCAAGTAATAAGGGTTTTTTCTTGCTTTTCTTTTGTTTTTGTCAAGGACCCAATAAATAAGGAGGATGAACATCCAGTTTTAAGAAATTAACTTCACTGTGGAATATACACATTGTACAACAAAATAAAGGCTGAGATTTTTCTATTATTTAGACTCAACTTAAAGGAACTACAAATGTTTTATTGAGGTATTTTAAAGAAAAATTTCCTAAAGAAGACATAATTTTTCTAGCAAATTTTTACTTTATGAGTTATGGAATACCTTAGGACAGCCATTAATTTAAGATAGCTGTACATATTTTTTAACAGAAAAATGAAACAGTGAAGGAAATCAAAGTTAAGGAGTAACTGGGAGATATTTCTTAAAAGCCCCTTACCTTTTAGTAAGGACAGAAGGATTGATTTCATAAAATATTTTTATTTTTACTAGTTGCTGGCACCTAGAAAGTTCCCACTGTGAGATAAATTGCACAAAACCTTGGAAAAACACAAACATTACCTTAAAGGATATCTGTAAGTAGTCAATGAAATAACTAAACCAATCATCCTTAAATCACAAAGAATCAAAGTGCATTATCAAGTGCAGCAGTGATTCAAGGCATCTCATCTCCCAGAAACGACTCCAGAAGAGACACATCAGTAACACTGTGGAAAATATAGACACAACAAAACAACACACAAATGCACGAGGATGGCACCTCTCAGCTGTGTTTCGTGCAGTTCATATTTTATAACCTGAGGTCTCTTCCAATAGTATGTATAATCTTTAGACATTGGTAAATAAATCTTTTATTTCATTGTTATGAAAATCACCACAAACTAAGCATTTCTCTCTTATCAAACACGAAAGCCAGCTTCCTTTATTTGGGTTCTGTCTTTATACTTCATCTTCTCTGTATTAGACAGTAGGGTTCTATAACAGCCTCTTCTTCAGCTTTTGAATGATCAGTCCACTGGGTGAAAGAGTTGCCCCTGCCTGCCAGATTCTCTCTAATAAAGAATCGTCGTGACTTTGATGAACAAGATTCCTTCTTTTTTTTGGGGGGGGGGTCCTTTCCTTTTTTTTTTTTTATTTATTTTTATTAAACCATAGCTGTGTACATTAGTATGATCGTGGGGCACCATACACTTGGTTCATAGATCGTTTGACACATTTTCATCACATTAGTTAACATAGCTTTTGTAGCATTATCTTAGTTATTTTGCTAAGACCTTTACATTCCACATTTACTAGGATTCACATATACCCTTGTAAGAGGCACCGCAGGTGTAATCCCATTAATCCCCCTCCTTCTCCGTCCCTCCCCCCTCCCTCCCCTCCCTTTCCCCTTTCTCCCTATTGTTAGGTTGTAACTGGATTATAGCTTTCATGTAAAGGTCCTACATTAGTTTCATAATAAGGGTGAGTACATTGGGTACTTTTTCTTCCATTCTTGAGACACTTTACTAAGAAGAATATGTTCCAGCTCCATCCATGTAAACATGAAAGAGGTAAAGTCTCCATCTTTCTTTAAGGCTGCATAATATTCCATGGTGTACATATACCACAATTACAAGGAAATACTATACCATAATATTATAATAAATTGTATCTTACTCTATACAGACATTGAGATTGGACTGAAGAGAGAACAGATTAGAGTAACAGACCTTGGCAATGACATCATATTTCACTGAAGTACTCAAAATTATCTTTCACAAGAATTTATTCTTAGGGTACAGGTATCTCAGAAAAGATATCAAATAAAGAGAAACGATGATAGAAAAATAGAGTCAATTAAGCAAGTGCTATGCAAGAAAAATGTATGTTCTACTTCAACATGTAATAAAGAAAAGTATTTCCATTTTCAGTATTTTAAAATTGTTTTTCATTGTGCTTTCCTGTACATTATCTTACCTATGGGAGAAGAAAATAGAAGATAGTTTTCATATGTATTTTTGATAAAACATCACAAAGGACATTCACTCTGGTTTTGAGGAAAGGGACATACAAAAACCCTATTATTTCAATATTCAGAGATATGCTCTAATTTTCATAGGAAGGGAGAAGAATGGATAGTAAAGGGATTTTTATTTCGAAGAAATGGAAAGTAGAAGACAGAGAAAGCATGAAAAAAGATTGATTTGGGAGAGGGGAGGCAAAATGAACTATGCCAGATGTGAAATTGAAAGCTGCGTCCTCCTAACATTTTGAGTGAACAACTTCTCACCAGGTACCACCACTCTTTCTAACACGGGCTCTATGTGCTTCTGTAAAAATGGCTGTGTGTCAAAGAGTGGAGAAATGCAATCATTATTTTTAGAAATTTGTAGACTTTTTCCATTTCCTAGCTGACTATCATAATTTATTTCCTGCAGGGTTGTTTATCCTCCATAAAAATTGTGTAGGATTTGCAAAACAATCTTCAGTTCCTACCCTCTGGGATATTTTAGTGTAGAACCAGAAAAAACCTAAGGTGATTTTATTTTATTTTATTTTTTTCCATTCAACTTGGAGAAGAAAACTGTTCCTTGACAAATTGTATTGAAGGCACTTAGAACAGAATCATCATTGCAAGGGCTTTATTTTTTAGATTTTGAAAGTTTTAAAGCTTTGGAGGTCATCAGATAGTTCAAATGCTAAGGAGTTAGTCTATGGTGTTCAACAAGGACCACCAGATGCTGCAAAGGGATTGAGGGTTAGGGGTGAGGGTGGAGAGTATTGCCTAGAGGAATGCAACTGAGATCCTATTTTTTCTGCATTGTGCTGTAGCCTCCTTCAGAAGTAGTATTTTGTCTGGAGAAATAACACAAATGACTGTGTAACTAGAGATTAGGGATCAACCCCACTGTCGCTGATGCACTAGTTTGGATTCACATGCCAGGCAGAAATTCCTGTCATCTTTGTGTGAGCTGTTGAGCCTGAGGAAGCAGGTTGCTGCTGCAGGTTTTTCTCCAGTTCCCTTGAACCAACAGAACCTTAAAATAATTTGCACCTGCAAAATTAGACCTCATCAGAGCATGATCATTTGACTCACTATGTTTAAAACCATTGACGAGCTGCTTTTACCAGGTGAAAATAGTAACCAAACCAAACACGCAAAAATTACGCACAAACAGAACGACAACAATGGAGTGAATTATCTGCATGTTCCCTATACTTTCCATGATTTTTTTTTTCCCTCAGAAAACTAAGGCTTTGTGCTACATAATATTGAACCAGGCAGATTCTTCTAATTTCTGCAGCTTGACTTGATGTAGATTTGAGCATGGAAGCATTTATTGGTTGTAGATGGTGGTACTGTGTGTGTGTTTACTAGCTTCTTATCCTGTCATTCTCACAGAGCGTTCATACAAGAAAAAGAGGACAGAATAAGCAAACCCAGTTGTAGCCCAGCTTTGTCTCTGTCTCTTGGTTGGGCCACTTGGAATACCTTTTTTCCCTGAGTTTCAGTTTTCTTATTGATAACGTGGGATAGTAAATATTATAGGCTAGACATTTAGCTGCTGTATTTGTCATATGTCATCCTCTAGAAGTTGGCATATACAGTATTTTTGCTTAAAATCAGTTCACTACACTTAAATTTTTATTAAGATACATGCATAACCTTGTAAAAGTCACAAATATTCTAGGTGTTAAATGGGTAAAAAGACAAGAGGCTAAAGATAGACCAAGATATATATTGCTCCAAGGGTATGTTATGTGGTTAATTTCAGTGTCAACTGTAATAGCTAATGCTTATCATGTATTTAGTCTTTTAAACACATGGTTCAGTATGAATTAAATCAACAAATCCTCAAAATAATTTTAGGAGGTAAGTACTATAAATATCTTCCTTTCACATATGAGGAAATTGAGGCACAAAAATATTAAGTAACTTACCCTAAATCTCGCAGTTAATAAGTGATGGTACAAGGGGTCCAATCCAGGCAATCGGGCATTAGTCTAGTATCCACCATGCCCTGGGGCCTCTCTGTGTATTTACTAAACTATGCAGATTAGATACATATCAATGCTATGAACATTTAATAATCATACCTTCTGCGGGTTCAAGTTTGAGTGAAGATTAAGGTTAGATCTAAAACAAAATCTTTTCCTTTGGTGATGCTATGGCACAATCCATTACAAGCCAACTACATTTCCTTTCCAATTTCTAGAAAATGCCACATTTTAATACATTTTAAAAATATGCCATATTCCTGCCTGCACATGAAACTTGGAGATTTTCTAGATAAATACAAGGAATAAAACAATAACCCAAAAACCAAGTAGTGGGAACAGATGTTTTGGAGAGAAGCAAAAATAGCACTGCTTCCTAAAGTTTTCATGGAATGTATAAAATTCCCAAGGGGCCCTGAATAAAGATTTTTTCCTATTTTGAATTATAAGCCTAGAAGGAGAGTTTTTAATTTCATAAGAAAACACCAACATATTTGTTTAAAGACCTGGGGGTTTTCAACAAAGATTTTCTGGTGGTCATAAGTATAAATAGGTTTCTCTGTGAATTCCAATTGGTGGGGATTCAGCCAGTTCAGTAACAAGCTCCGTTTGAGTCTCTGGAGAAGAGTGCAACTCCAGCTTAGTGACCTGTGCCTTCCTGTGCAGAATTAGAGAGTGGCTACTCAGATGTCATATTTTGCCAGCTATGGTATAATCAATTTCTGTTTTTACATACCTCTGCTCCTCTCTGACCAACCACCCTCTCTCTACAGAGACTCACACATATGCATACACATATAACACAGATACACACACACACTCACTCACTCAACTCAGTACTTAACCACCAACACAAGATCCTTTGAATGAAATCCTGGGAAGGACTTCATACTCAAACGCCTATGCTTCATTGAATTTCTGGTGTGGAGTCAGCTAATGTTTAACAGCCACCTTTGTCTATGAGAAGTTTATAAGAAGTGAAACCAAAGGTTTCACTTTGGTTTATAAGATATTCAACCAAAAAGATGACAATTGCATTTGTTCTAATATGTAAGAGCTAATAATCAACTCACTGACTTTGAAGTCCTTTGGGGGAATAAATACTGCCTCCCCGAGCTTAGGTAAAAATCATGCCAGGTTTGCAGGAATGGTGTCAGGTGATAATTGAGTTTGAGAAGGGAATACCAGAGAAAAGAGTAGGGAGATACTGCCCCCATTTTAAGAAAGTTTTGAAGAACAGGGAGTGGAAAACAATACTGGGAGAGTATAAATGTCTGAACACAATAGCTAAGAAAATGCCATGAAGGCTATGTTAACCAGTTCAATGAAAATATTTCAAATTGTGTATATAACCAGCACATTGTACCCCATGATTGCATTAATGTACACAGCTATGATTTAATTTAAAAAAATAAATAATAAATAAATAAAAAAGAATACTGGGAGAGGGAAATCTATAGGAGAAAATCCTCTACAGGTTAGAAACAAGGGATATGCTGGGACAGAGTAGTGTCTAGCATTGTTTCATGCTAGGACTGCCCTGCATGTGACCATCCCAGGACACAGTCTGAACTCAGCATCCTCTGGGACTCTGCCACCCTCACACCATGTGCCAGTCAGTACAGGAGTCTGCTGTTTGCGGGAGATCAGTTTTCCCTCATTCCTTGAGAATATCAACTTTTCCAAGGGAAGACATTTGTTTTTCTTCTCTCCTCTGCCTTTTTAAGAAAGAGAAAACACAACTTCATCTATGACTTATACTGGGAAAGTCACTTAAGACCACCACCACCCAGCTCTCCAGCCTTACTCCTGACCCTGCCGCCACCATCAAACTGAGCTCCCCAAAGGGAGCACAAAATAGCTTTTATTAAATCCACCCTCAGAGGTGACACTGAGAGAGGAATGCAACAAAACTTTTGAATGGTCTTTGGGACATTATCCATCAAAGAAAATCAACAAATGTTAGTGAACTAAAATTTGATATTCTTTTCCACGGCTTAGCATCATCACTAAAAATGGGAGACAGGTCTTAGGAAATGCCCCTGAGTTGAGAGATCAGTGGTAAAACCCCACTAGCTTTAGTTTCTAATGATGCAAAGCCAAAAGCAAATAATTAATGCCACCATGGTCTGGCTCTAGGAGGAGAGCTGTTCTATAGACTGAAGAGAACCACAGCTATGTTTTAGATGACAGAAACCCACGTGGTACCTTATTCATGTACGATATTTCCATGACAAACATTTCAAGTATCCACATTTAGCTTACAGAATGATGTTAAGATTTCAACTAATGTTCAATGTCTCTGAATAAGTTAATTTGGTTTACCTTGGGTGAAAATAAAGCAAAAACACCTTGACACAAACCAACAGAACATTTTGACTTTAGACGATTGGCCTAGAGTCAGGAGAGCAGTTATCGGCTGTCATTAGGTCTGTTTATTCTAAGTTCTGTTTAAATGATGCAAGACGTGAGAAGAATTGGACAATTAGCCATCTGATTTGATCAGTTGAGACAGCCAAACCAGCTCCTTCAGCAGGGAGACAGAGCCCTGACTAGCAACACTGATCAAATCAAGACAGCAACTGCCAGAGCTCTCCTTTATTTTCCACAGAGTAGATGCTGCCTTAAGGAATGGCTTAGACTCAAAAGCTCTATTTGAACTTCTCCAAAAGTCTGTTAATTGGAGCTCTTTGGACAGTTATAATTGTGTAGCCTGGTCTGGTTGGCTAACTTGTTCTTAGACACCATAAATTCTGTTACTTTAAAATAGAAAAAAAAAAGACTTAAAAATCATTATAATAGCCTGATTTTGTTGTTTAAAAGGATGTAACAAACTCACATTTGGGATTGTAAGCTAGTCTTAGATTTGGCAAGATAGCCAGGAAATACAAACATGATTTTTTTTTTTAGTTTATAATTGTGTCTTGTGTCTGAGTCATATGATAATTCCTTTAGTCAGCACCAAGGTTTATTAATGTCAATAGTTGACAGAGAAGACTAAACAATGACTTTCATATTATATTCTTCTTCTATCTCTTAGAAGTTAACCTGGTAAGTTTTCAGAGATGTATTTAATTTTTTTCTAAAGAATCTACCTTCTTGGGCGGTGCCTGTGGCTCAATGAGTAGGGCGCTGGCCCCATATACTGGAGGTGGTGGGTTCAAACCCAGCCCAGGCTAAAAAAAAAAAAATCTACCTTTTTTATAAAATAATGAGAAACTAGAGTGAGCAGACAGTGCTGAGTAGATCTCAACAAAGGGAGATGTTCAGGATTAATATAACTTACAAAATCAAATACAAGTAACTAAAAGGCTATTATGTCTCGGTTTATTATCACAGGACAGTATGAAACAAAGATCCAAGTCACAATTGTATAGATGCCTGTTGCACATATGTCAGTCACTACCTAAATCATACACATACACTCAAAAACACACACACATACACACACAATCTGTTGCTTTCAATTTATGTCCTCATTTGCCTCACCTTGAGTTATAATACCACCGTCCAAACAAACAAATATAATAGTTTTCTCCATGCTCACAAGATTCTTGGGACAATGATGGGTAACCTTTATATAATTTTCCCAGGATTATTTCCAATGAAGAACCATTAAGGTTCTTGAGTACCTCAATGGTAAGCTATTTCATATTACTTCTCTGAAGGCTTGGCAGAACTGAATCAGTTCATATAAAACAGCAAAGTAAACAACTATTAGTGTTCATTCATTTGTAGCCCAGTTGATTATCTTCTAAGGAGTATGGTACTAAATCAACTTAATTCAAAAGTATCACTTCATTTAGAATCTAGAAATGTTTAGAGTTCTTTAGAGTTACCCAGTGTCAAAAAGAGTAGAAAAAAGCAAGAAGGACTGAGGGGGGGAAACAGGGAGGGAGGGAGGGAGAGAGGGAAGAAAGAAGGAAGGAAAGAAAGAAGGAAGGAAGGGAAGGGAAGGGAAGGGAAGGGAGGGGAGGGGAGGGGAGGGGAAGGGAAGGGAAGGGAAGGGAAGGGAAGGGAGGGGAGGGGAGGGGAGGGGAGGGGAGGGAAGGGAAGGGAAGGGAAGAAAAGGGAAGGGAAGGGAAGGGGAGAAAGGGAGGGGAGAGAGGGAGGGGAGAAAGAAGACAGAAAAAAAGATAGAAGAAAGGAAAAGAAAAAAACTGTAGAGGAGGATCATTTCCCAGAAATGAATAAATTGACTTTTCATTTCACCAAATTTGTATTGAGTACTTATTCAATTTCAGCCTGTGTTAACCACGCGAAATTTACTACGGATGTAAAAAAAGGCATGCATAATTATAACTACCTATATAGTACTTAATAACTAAACATCTTAACTTATTTAACAAGCAATGAAGTAAAATAGCTATTATTACCTTTGCCATTTTATAGATGATAAATTTGCAACACAGGGAAATTAAGTTACTTAAAAAAGTTGCTCAACAAAGTTACTTACCAAGTTGGGGAAAAAAATACATCCTGACTTTAAGAAACCCTCACAAAAATTAACCAGCAATGCAACTGGTAAAATTATGGCATCAGGAAAACTGCCACTATTAATGAGTGGTGTGGAATTAACAATAATAAAATTTCAGAGGCAAGAAAGAACAAGAAATATTTTATGCAGAAGTGGAACTTGAGAAATACCACCAGAAATGTCTAGGAATTGGATAAGCAGATCACTGATAGGGACCATTTTAGTTAAAGGGCATACGCTGAGCAGAGATGCTGACTAGTTTAGAATTTATAACATTGGAAGAGGGTTTGCAAAAGTTGTCTGGGAGAAACAAATAAAAGGAATAATGAGTCAAAGATCTGGTGCTTTAATATCGAGGTAACAGGCGTTAAAAGTTTTGATCAGGAAATGAACGTAAAGAAAATAAAGTTTGGAGGAAGGTCAATGTAGCAACAGTTTGCAATATGTATTAAAGAAGAAAGGGACTAGAGCTAGAGATACGTCTTAGGAGCCTACCGGAACACGTTTCCCTAAAATAATCATTGTCTTGTAGGTTTCCTCAAGCAGGGATGAGGTGGGTGTCAGGGAAGATAAGTCAAACTGGATAATAGCAGAATTATAATACTTAGAGCCTATTTCATGAGTCTATTCTGCCAATTATATAATAGTTTATGTAATAAATATCAGATTTATAAAGGCCTTAAGAATTCACAGGTGTTATGAGGAAGAACAGTACTCATTAAAGGGAGTGGAAGAAGTGATGGATCGGCAAAAGGATGGCTCACACCTATAGTCCCAGCTACACAAGAGGCTGAGACAGAGGCATCATTTGAGTCCAGGAGTTTGAGTCACATGTGCAGAATCACAACTGTGAATAGCTACTGCGCCCCAGCCTGGGCAACAAAGCAAGACCTCTTCTTTATATTTTTTTAAAACCCACATTTAATTGCACAATTAGTGAATGAGAGGTATGAGAAGTGCTTGGGTACAAAAATCTCACAGAAGAGGGGAATCCTTTCTCCAGAGGAGGATGACTAATGGGAGGAAATAAAGGAGCATGACATGAAGAGCACAAGGAGATGGCTGCCTGATGGAGCAGGTCCTAAGAGAAGCTGTGGAAAGGTCGTCAGCCAGGACGTTTAAGGGGAGTTTGAACAAAGCGACAAGCGTCTGCTGGGAGAGCCCTGCTGCATCTGCATGGAAAGGACAGCATAGCCAGGCGGATCACGCCACCTCTAGTAGAGTTGACTCCACACTAAGTTAATGGAATGTCAAAATGCCACTTGCCTTGGTGACATTGTTTTAAATCTCTCAGCAGGTAGGGTGCTCTCAAACACATATACCCTTTTCCTCAATCCCCGAGGGGGCTATTTAAATTTTTATCACACTCTCAAAACCTCAAGCACCCACTGTATCCTTTCCCATTGATCTGGCCATCTATTTCAGAGACAATAGTAGTTCTCTCTTCCTCTCTTCGTTTCTCACACACACACACACACACACACATACACTCTCTTCACTATCTCCTTGTGATGGACAGTATTAGCTAATTACCTAATCACCAATCTTTTCTTCTTTTTTCCTTTTATTAAGTCATATACACATAGATCATGAATACATATATGCATATGTGGGGTACAATGTGTTGGGGTTTTTTTTTATACAATTTGGAGTGCTTACATCAAACAAATTAATATAGCTTTCACCTCATTTACTTGATTATTGTGTTAAGACTCATGCTTTTCAGGGGCTGGATACTCTAAACCCAATCCTGAGGGGGCACATTCAGCAGCCTCAGTAAGTGAATCAAAATTGGTACACACCATAGTCATTCAAATCCTTCTCACCAGTGAAAGATTAGGAAGCTACTGGAAATTTCTTTTTCTTGTTCTCAAAGCAGTAGAACTCTAACTCAAATTAAGCTATTTGTATCACGGTCATCATTTTCTTTTTCTTTTTCGCAGTTTTTGGCTGGGGCTGGGTTTGAACCCACCACCTCCAGCATATGGGACTGGCGCCCTACTCCTTTGAGCCAGTGGCATTGTTCATTTTCTTTTTTTTTTTTATTACCCATAGATTGTATGCAAAGTGTCACTAGAATCTAACAGACAAACCCATTAACCCATTTTCAATCTGCATCCAACCTGGCATCTTTGTGGCTTGGACTCTCTTGCCTCCTCCTTTTCATGCCATTTATTATCACCTTGACTTTGCCAGTTTTGAATCTCAGGATCCTGCGTGACACCTCCCCCTGTCTACTCCGTATGCTGCTGTCTGGATTCCCTCTTTCTCAGGATTCCCTCTTTCTTCTCTACAGGCTCTTTGAAGGGGGTCATCTACAGCTCCCTGCCTTCTACAGTGACTGCGTTACCATCCTTCTTTCCTGCATTCAGGTTCAGATTTCCTTTTATTCAGTAGCTATTTCAAAGTGGATTCCATGAGAGTAACCCACTCGATCTTTAAAGTAAGTATTCAAATTATACTTTCTTACTGACATCTCTAGGTTAATTTCATAACATTTATAAACTGGAAACCCTGTACTTATTTTAAACCTCTTTCTATCTCTTAAATCCCTGCTTCAAAACAGCTAACGAATTTTATGAATTCTGGTCCAAATTTGTATTGAATATCTTTACTTTTTATTAATGCTACCTCTGTTTCAGTTGACATCTTTATATTCAACATTTTAAAATGTGCCCTTAAGTAATAGGTTCATACTCCTACTGACCTGGTCCTGATGGTGCTACTGTGACACAGTCCTAGGGGAAAGCTAATAGAATCATGTGTCACTGATGTGATTAGAGTCTTGTTAACCTTGTTCATGGTAAAATCTGGAAGGACTATCTTTTACCTCAAGATCCAGAAATCTTCAATGTGGTAAACTAAGGATTCTTCATTTGATAGCATTTTTTTAATTATTCACCCAGAACTCTGAAATGATCATAGTCACAATTTTCCACATTTCATTCTACAATTAATCAAGATCAGGAGGCATATGTTAACCAACAGCTGTTTTCTGTGAATAAAGCAATAAGGCACTTTTATTCCTACAGCAACATCCTCTCTCGCTTCTGTTATAACTTATCCACATCACAGGCCCCCTCAAAATCTTTTGTGATACAAAAATATATTCTCAGTCAGCTGTGGTAGCTCACACCTGTAATCCTAGCACTTTGGGAGACCAAAGCAGATGGATTGCTTAAACTCAGGAGTTCAAGACCAGCCTGTAACCAAGAGCAAGAACACATCTTTACTAAAAACAGAAGAAGTGGCTGGGTTTGGTTGCAGGCGCCTGTAATCCCAGCCACTCAGGAGGCTGAGGCAAGAGAATCTCTTGAGTCCAAGAGTTTGAGGTTGCTCTGAGCTATGATGTCAGGGCACTCTACCCAGGGCAACAGAGTGAGACTCTGTCTCACAAACTAACTGAATAATAAATAAAAACATATTCTCTTGTGTGACCAAAAGGAAAAGTTACTGAGCACATACTCATATGTCATACATACATACGCCAAGAAATAGTTATTACTATGAATATTAGTGGTGTCATCCAACAGTAAAATTAGACCTGAGAGAGTAGCACTATTTTATATAGAATGTTCAAGTGACATTTAAATCAAAACCCATACAATGAGAAGGAGGAAAAAAAGTAGAATGAACAAATACAAGAAAGGTCAGAATGTAGGGTTGATCATGCACAAAAGCAGGAAGAAAGTTAGTGTGGCCCCTCAGTAGGCAGGGAGAGAGGGTAGGAAGGACAAAAGTTTGGGGAGGAAAACTCTTTTATGGTCTTTTGGCAAAAGAAAGAACATGGTATTTTAGAGTGAAGATGTAGCCGGAGTGTAGGATGGCACAATTTACCAATTGGGGTATGATCTTAGTTACTTTGTGAAGCATGGACTGGAAGAGGGCAGCAGAGAGACAATCAGAAAGTAGCCTGGAAGACAGGTTAGGGGGCCTCAGGTTAAAGTCAGGCAGCAAAGTGAGAAGTGACTGCATTTAGGAATTTTTTTTTTTTTAATTGGAGCCACATTTGATAAACTGTGTGGAGTTAGGGAAGAAGATACAGCAAAGATATTTTTTAGTTTTTAATCTCAGACTTGAAATTTTGCTAGATGTGCTCACAAAGTTCTCAATGTCAATGTCTGAACTCAAATCTATTACCTTCTTCTCCACAGCTGCTTCTCCTCCTGAACTTCTAGAATTGGCTACTCGGTGGATTAAGCTACTTGTGCGAGAAACTTGACATATTTGTTTATTGACACATTTATGATCCCTGGAGCATCTATACTGCAATTAGTCCTCAAAATCTAATTACTAGGACCTGTCACTCCAATTTCTAAAATATCGTGAACCTGCCCACTTCTTGTATTTCTAGTAAAACATCCTGGTCAAAAGCATAACTATCCCTTTTTTGGAAATGTATAATAATTAACTACTTTACCTGCATCTGTTCCTCATCTGTATATGTTCATCACCTAGTACCCAGAATGTTCCTGTTATAAAACAAAACTCATTTCAAATATCTTCTAAAACCGTTCAGTGCTATCCACATGGTCTTGGGATGAGATCCAAAATCTTTTATTTAAGTGCTCTATAAGGTTCTGCAGGATCTAGCTCTTGTCCAACCCAACTTCAAACTACTCTCCTTTCCAATCCCAATATTCCAGGTACAGGGGCCTACTTCAGTGGCTCAGAAGCTCCATACTCCTTCCTCCCAGCCTCAGGCCATTTGCACATGCCATCCCATTACCTGCTTTAACACCCTCCCTGAAGCTCACAGGATAAACGTTATTTCTATAGAGAAAGAAATGTTACTATACGTTCTTGTGGCACCTTGTATTCCTCCTTTATCACACTATTAACAATGGCAATTATCTTTGTCAATATCTGTTGAATGCCAATGTGTCTCTCAACACGGAGTCCTATGAGGAAAAGAAGTGTACCTGGTTTACTTCTCCATTCAGCCACGCCCTTCTCTCTTTCTTTATTACTATTTCTAATAAGTGTATAATAATATTGACTTTTAAGTAAAATGAAAGTCATTAAATACTTTTAACCAGGGAATAATATGATCCAATGTGTATATTTGAAATAATCAGGTTCATGAAAATATTTCAAATTGTATATTAAACCAGCACATTGTATCCCAGAATTGCATTAATGTACACAGCTATGATTTAATAAAAAAAAAGAGAAGAAAAACAAATCTCCAGTTGCCCTGTGGAGAATGATCAGGTAAACTAGAAGGGGTGTGGCAATGAAGAAATTAGAGCTAAGGGGGGAGGAAGTAGTCTAGGAAGATACAAGTGGAATAAGAATCTGCAGAAGGAGACCAATCATGGTGGCTCACACCTGTAATCCTAGCACCCTGGGAGTCCAAGGCAGGTAGATCACCTGAGCTCAGGAGCTTAGGACCAGCCTGAGCAAGAGTGAGACCCCACCTCTACTAAAAATAGAAAAACTAGCCAGGTGTTGTGACAGGTGCCTGTAGTTCCAGCTACTCAGGAGGCTGAGGCAGGAGGATCTCTTGAGCCCAGGAAAGGTCTAGGAGGTAGCAGTATGGAGAGATAGTTATGCAATTTTTTATGATAATCTAATTTTTCCACTGACATCAGACCATGAAGGAAAGTAGAAAAGGAGGAAGTGGTTCAAAGGGGATATTGTATTAAAGAGGTTGTCGTACCTCTTAGAGATGATCCACAGAGAAGGTAAGGCTGTTGAAACGTGAGTCAAAGAGGATAACTTATAAACCGAGTCACTGAGCAGGTGAGACGGGACAGAACCCAGGGCACATACAGAGGAGTGGATTTCTCAACAGAAGGGCTGGGGAAACATCCCTGCCACTGGAGGGAAGAAGGTTAAATACAGTGATGGAGAGACAGAGGCATTTGCATTTGATAGCTTCTAATTTCTCAACTAAATATGATGGGAAATCACCAGGTGAGAATGAAAAGGTAAAGGGTACGGAAGCTTTGAGGAGAAAAGATACAGTCATTTCCAAATGTTGAGAGAAACACATTTGGAATGGCAGGCATGTTGACTGACTGAGGATAGTGGACATGAATTTAGGGTGAAACGTATCAGCAGTTAAATGTTTCTGCAGCAAGATTTTGCTATGCAGATGCAGGTGTACAGAAGAAGAAAGTTAAACCAATTGAGGGTGATAAGTTAAAAGATGAGAACCAGAGGGAGATATAACAACAGAGTTGAAGGGATCCGTAAGGAAGTCTTCATAATCATGAAGCAGAAAGATGGAAAGAAATGAAAGCAGGATGATGCTGGTAGAGTGAATGGATTGGAACTCTGGATGAGACCAAGGATTGTTGAAGTGACAGAGGTTGAGCAAGCGAGGGGAAGAGGTGATAATGTCAGAACTGATATTGAAATTTAGGGGTTGTTCAGTTTCTCATGATGACAAGATGCAAAGTGTGACAAGGAGGTGGGTGGCTGGGATGCTCTGGAAACCTGCAGGTGGCAGTGTACTGGAGAGATCAGTCAGTTGGCCTATTAAGAAAGCAAGGACAAGGGAGACAGGCCCCAAGTCTGACCCGGAGAAGGGGAGAGCAAAAACAAGGGTACAACTGTATAACACGCACATCAAAAGAAGAAGCAGGTGTGCCTCCTCTTCTGTTTGTTTCGTCTATATTTATGGAGAATAGAGGAGCAATAATCCAGAATTAAAAGAGCATCAACAAGTAAAGCAAACAGACATGGATGCTGCCTTTAGGAAACGTATGAACTAGCAGGAGACAAAGATATTAATCAAACAATAAGTAAATAAGAATATAAATCACACACTCTGAAAAGGACTATGAAGAAAGAGTGGAAGTCCCTGTCAAAACCGGAAGTACAGTGAAGAAACTGATCTGTGGAGAAAGAATAAACCCAGGGAGGTGGTAAGTGAGCACAGGGTCAAAGGATCGGTGGGAGTTAGGGAAGCAAAGGGCCATTGAGAAGAGAGATGCTAAGGAAAAAACGGGAAAGCAAATGTCTGGAGAATTAAGGGAGAGTTTTCAAGATTTGGAAGTGACGAACACAATGGATCACAGAAAAAGCTGAACCTCACCAAGAGGCCATGAGTTAGTCTAGTAGCGAGGGATGATGCTAGGTTTAAGGAGAGGGCATACAGAGGATGTAAATGGACAAGCTATTGGAGCCAAAGTGTGGTATTATCCTTCAGAACTAAGACAGTCAAGTTCTTTGTACGATCCAGGGTACGACCAGTTGAGTGAGTTGCATGATGAGTGAAGTCATCTAATGGATGAAGATTTACTTATTAGTAGTTTGGCTAAACTGTTCAAAATATTATAATCCAGATGCAAGAGTCCCCATTAACATAAATGAATGAGTATGATGTTACAGCAAAAAGTAACAAATGCAAACATTATAACCCAATTATTTGTACCCTTATATTAATCTGGAACAAACATGGCTAAAATGATGATAACAAAAAATTCAGATTAACAAATGCAAACATTGTAACCTAATTGTTTGGACCCTCAGATTAATCTGAAATTTTAAAAAATGGCTAAGATGATAGAAATTACAGCAAAAGGAGTGTTTCGCATACAGATGAAGGAATATATTCTGGACAAATTGTACAAATTATACGAGCTCTAAATCTCAGTTTCCTTACACATAAGACAGTCAGAATAACCCCTGTCCTACACGGCTCTTATGAGGCTGAAATGGAAAATACCTAGCAGAGAACCCAGCCTATATATAAAAGAGAGTTACGTCAATTGTCATATTAATGTTTATTAGTGGCTACTAGCTATATTATTGATTGTTTAAAGAGGATTTGTATTTATTTGTCATCCTAACACATGCAGAGTAACTACATTTACTTGTTCATGGAGGAAGGGAGCTGCATTGAGAAGAGGGCTTCGCATGTAAATATTCATGAGTTTTAAAGACATGAGTAAAGTCCCAGAAGCAGGCCTGATACCATGATGGAGGTGGAGCACAGTGGGCGGCCTATGGGACAAGGAGGGCTCGCCACTCTTTCTTTGCGTTGCCCCTAGGAAGAGTACAGTCCTAGGCAGCTCACCCAAAGCAAGTATGATCATTTCCCAGTCAAGAACTCTGAACTCTGAAAGGGGTGGGGGTGGGGATTTGCACATAGTCGCAGTACAGCAGAACAGCAGAGCCAAAGTCAGAAACCCACGGGCATTGATGCCTACGGTTGCATCCACCAGGCCCTGTTGATTCTCTCGTTGCTTAGTCCTTGGCTATGACGTCTCTACCCCTCCCGTGTCCGGAGGCCCAGCAGATGCGGCATGGCGTGGGGTTCCTTCCTGTATAACCCACCATGTTGTGAATCGAGCAAAAGAGTTGGTGATGCGAGAGAAGAATAGCATTAAAAAGCATCCCAGATGTGCCAAACCATCCCATATTCTCCGCCCTGGCTCCCCCACTGCTGCTCTTGGGGCCCCATCATCACTTCAGGGTGAAGTAGCCAGATTAGAAGCCATTGCTCCTCACCTGGACTCCTGGGCAGGGAGGGGACGCAGAATTGACAGGGTGTTGGTGAGAGAGCAGAGCTGGCTTGTGAGGTAGCTGTCCCTTTTCCTTGGGAGCCCACTTAAGGCTGAGAGGAGTAACCCTCCAAAGGCGGTGGCGCTCCTGTCCCTAGTACCTGCAGCTGTTATCACGATGCTACAGCACTTTAGGGGGCAGCCTGCTGATGCAGCCCAGCTCGGCTCTGAAATGCACGGTAATGAACTGTGGCAGCCGCAGCTCTCCATCAAAGGCTCCTCGTGCAGGGCGAGGGACGAGAAGAGTAGCGCGTCCTCTCTGTGAGCGGCTTCTTTGCCAGGGAGCTTTCCTGCTACCTTAAAAGTAAAATCCCATTATACCTGTGAAACCCCACTGCAGAGGGCAGAGTCAGACAACCATCACAAAGAAGCTGGGCAAACTCCTGGGAGGCCAGGCCAGTAGGCAGAGCTCTAAGGAACAACAATTACCCTATCTGCTGAATCTCTTGAAAAGCACTAAAAAAAGTGCAAGTCATGGCATAAACCCTGGGCAGGCACCATGCTCTCTTGGGGGGATCCCCAAGGGCCAATCAGAGCAACAAAGCCACACACCTGGCGCAAACTTCTGTCATTTTAGTCCAGCTGAAGAAATAGGTAGATTGGAAAACAAAAACAGTTTGTCATAGGCCAAAGCAGAAGATTTGGGGCAACAGTTGTGGTTTCTACTAAGTTTAGAAGACAATCCCTATTCAGTAATGAACAGGGGAAATTTGGAGCCAGTAGAAATTAGAGAAAGTGAAATTACTATTATAGACACTCTGGGAGCTGGGACTATATTAATGCAAATTCATTTTAGAGCTTGCTAAATTATTTATGTAGTTGTGGAATTTGTAAACTTCTGAATTTTCCCCAGAGCATTTTCTTATTAGGGTTCCCTGAAGATCAGAGGGGTAGCAAGCAAACGAATGAGGCCAGAGCATCTATTAACCGGAGACCATCCATACAGCCACAAGGTGGATGGGGACACATCCTGAGGACAGCGACACAAGAAACCAGAGGATTATAATCCTTATCTGGATTCTTCCATGCTTTCGGTCTGAAATGTCCCATAGTCATTTCAAGTGAGAAGGTGATTCCTCCAGGATGGAGGCTAGAGATGGGACCTCGGCCTGCAGGGGCAGGAGGAGAAACAGCTGAGTGAGAGCACAGGACAAAGAGAAACCCCCAATCTCCCCACAAAGAGATCCTCCTTGCAAAACAAAGACTGTGAAATTGCTGTTCCACAAAAACATAATTTTTCAAAACAGAAACCAAGGTTAGAGAAGAGAGGAAGAAGGACCTATCTGTTTCCCCTTCCTTCACCGAGAGTCCCACGTAAGATTATCACTCTCTCTCTTTCCTTCTTTCTCAGTGTTAAAGGCAGGATGTTACTAGCTTGTCCACAGGTCACTACTGACATTCAGAATAAAAAGCAAATTAGTACTAAGCCTCACCCTTTCCTGAAAATTTCTGCAAATCCACACAGACAAAAGTCAACACTTACGCCTACATAATTCAGATTATAAATCAGCTGTTCACTTCCCAGCAGCTGCTGATTTGCAGGTGTTTTCCAGTCTTCTTTCCTGATGCTTTTTTGATGTAGATTTTTTTTTTCAGTTTTCTACTGGTTAAATCACTCAGGCTATGTTGTCCAATCCCTACATGGGGTTATTTAGGTTTCACAAAGAAGCATTCTGACTTTTTTCTTCTGGAAAAATCCAGTCATGTCTCTGCCCCACTTCCAATTCCATCATATCTCTACCCCACTCATCTTTTGCACCAGGTTCTTTCAGCACAGTGCCATTCCTGGGTAATTGTTGGGACATTATTAATTGTTTGAGCTGTTTTCCAGGATACTTCGTAATTTAATTTGTGTTACAGTATGGCATTTCCTTGTTTGGGGATATATCAAAGAGCTAACTTTATTCTCCATTCGTAGTTGAACAAAGCCGTCACGACACGCTTCTAGGGAGCACCGATTTTTAAGTTGCACATTCATTGCATGTTGATTACAGTGCAATGATGCTTTTGTGAAAAAAAAAAAAACACTAGAAGGAGAATTTGGAAAGTTCATATTCTGTTCTTTCATTTGTATTGAAATTGAATAGTTCTCAAGCTGACTAAAATGAGAAAAGCTAATTTTCTTCATGAGCAATGGACTGAAAAATATCATTCTTATAAACTACTATCTTGGATATAGAGTATCATAAGTTTAAAAAATAATCAGTTTTTACGGCTAAAAAAAGTGGGTCATCATTCCTTCTCTTATTTCAGACATGCTGTACGTGCCCCTGGAAGCATCATTCAGTAGTGTGGGACCCAAGATATAGCAGCTGCCCCTCTATGACTTTATGACGGGCTCCCAGAAAGGTGCACACCTGCGAGGAAGCACAAATGCCAAAATTTAGTTAGAGTCGTTTTGTGAACTCTGGTACATCTCAGAGACCAGGGGCTTAATCACAGGTTTCCTAGAGCCCAGTCAGACATTAAATAAGATTCAAATAAAAATGGAAGACAATTTTTTTTAATTAAATCATTTATTTTTGGACTAACCTGGTTAAAAAATTGAAATAAGATAAAATTACATCAAAGCTCTTACTCCCACCTCTGTCCCTCCCTCTCCCCTTCCCCCTGACTTATTCTCTACTGATTCGCACTTTGATTAGTTTTGTAAATCTTCTAGTGTTTTCTTATGCAAATACAAGCAAATCTGAATATTGCTCTTTTTTCCTACACACGTGCAAAATGACATGGTAGGGACAGTATTTTGCACTTTGCTTTTTCAACTTGATAATATATCCTAGAAATCTTTCACTTCACCATACAGTGGTTTCCATTCTTTTCTAGCTCTATATTATTATTATTCCTATTGGCAGTTCATCCAATGCACGGACATGCTAGTTTGTTTTGGGAAGATCTGATCTGGATTCTGAGTTATGAAAAGGTAATGCTAATTCTTGTTAGCTAAAGGAATCACAGGAACAACACCTCTATCTAGCCACACAGACTAAAACAGTGACTGTGAAAAGTTGATACTTGGGTCATAAGGAACTTTTTCATTTAACTGGGCTCACTCATAGGTCAGCTTCAGAGAGATGATCTGGACATCTCAACACTGTGACAGATGCTGAGTCCTTTGGTTGTATTTATAAGAAGAATCTTTTTTCTCTAACCTGGCTGAATCTTGGTGTGTTCGGTACATGTACACACAGACACAATACATGTACTTTTTGCAGACTTTACATGTTAAGGGGAAAAGGTGGTAGGTGACCAGTGATGTAGGTGGTGACAGTCTCCATGAAGAATCAAGGGTACCACAGTTCTTTATTTCTCTCCAAAGGAGCTGGCATGTTGAAGTTATCAGACTCTATCAGGCTTAAGGGACATTAAATGTCAGGAGAGCAGACCTGCTATAGAAAGCTGATGGGAGCTGCGGGAACCTTTAGTATCCAATGTTCTCCTGTATAATAATAGGCAGCAGCATCAATCTCAGAAATGCTGCTACAAATGTCAAAGGAAACCTTCCCTGTATATAGATTAAAGTTGCAGATAAAAACAGAGGACCAAATCAAAGCCTGAGTGTTCCCTTTTTGAAACCACCCTGCCAAAAATGCAATTTCTGAGTTATCAAAAAATAGAATCTCACAAACCGCATTCATAAAGTTTCACATTTTGGTGTTATCACAGAAGCTTATATTGAGAAAATGCTATTTCTTCCGTCCCTCCCTTTCAAGGTTGGAGCAGCATCCTATCTCTTCTAACAAACAATGTTTCCTTCAGAACGGCAAGTGTGGAGACAAACAGCACCACGTTCTGCAGAGCCGGAGTGCTGCACACCAATGTGTATCTGCCATATCCTAGGAAAACCCCATTTTCAAAAGGATACAGGAAATAAACTTTTTAAAAGTGACCTTATGAAACCAACATCCATGACCCCTGAATAAAATGTCATCTGATGGAGCAATTTAGATCACTCCATTAATACAATCGCATGTCAATTAAGAAACCTCAGTGTAGAAATAAAAACAGATTTTGGATTTATAAGGCCTCTTTTGGATGTGACAATTCAAACATTCAGCATTAAGAGTTTGATCTATCAAATAGAGGGTTAGACTGGGAGTTTTTTTTTTTTTTTTTCCTTACAGGTAAGAGGCAATATTAAAAAAGAAATTTTCATCAATGGTGGTTAAGGCACATACTCTCACATGTGTGTGCACACGGACATGTATAAACACACACGTGCTTAAAATAAAGCAGCTGCAGCTCCAGGAGGACTCTTGGGGGTATGAGTTTAAAAGCTGCTGTGGGAGAGCAGAGAACATCTGGGAAACAGAGTCAGTGTTTCTAGTCCTTCTACCCACTTCCTACTACGTGTGACCCTAGTGTGTTTCCCTGACAAGTGAGGTTCAGAATAATGTCACCCTCAAGAATGTCCTGCTAGGTGGGGTGCGGTGGCTCACACTCCTAATCCTAGTATTCTGGGAGCCCATGGTGGGAGGATCCCTTGAGCTCAGGTATTTGAGACCAGCCTGAGCAGGAATGAGACCCTGTCTCTAAAAAAATAGCTACACATTGTGGTGGGCATCTATAGTCCCAGCGACTTGGGAGGCTGAGGCAGGAAGATCACTTGAACCCAGGAGTTTGAAGTTGTTGTGAGTTAGGCTGATGCCAGAGCACTCTAGCCTGGGTCAACAGAGCAAAACTCTATCTCATAAAAGAAAAAAGAAAATGTCTTAGTCATCAACACCTCTCTACAACCCTGGCTCTGGAGGGGTCTCCAAGTATTCTTTCATAATTTGCACATTTATTATAGAAAACACAGTTGTGTTCTGAAAATAGCACAGCATTTATGTTTATAGAAATCTGTACTTGGCTTTCTTATATTGTCCTGACTTATGCCACTGATTTGCTATGCAATGCTGGGAAGCTCTTACACTGCTAAGCAATGCTATTGCCCTCTGTATGCTACGTGGGACAGTGTTCTGAAGCTAAAGATTCTTGATAATATGACTGAGTTCAGAATGTTTTTAA
Source organism: Nycticebus coucang (assembly GCF_027406575.1). Lineage (NCBI taxonomy): Eukaryota > Metazoa > Chordata > Mammalia > Primates > Lorisidae > Nycticebus > Nycticebus coucang. The sequence continues at coordinate 27,869,180 of NC_069785.1, read as the reverse complement.
AGGCTCTTCTGTCTTAATCTCTGGGAAATGGTCAATATGTGATACTACTTGGGCAGGATTGCCTTTCCATATTCTTTCTCCCAAATTTCCTCCAGCTTGGATAATTGCTCTTATGGCTGTTAGAGTACCAGTGCTATTAGGTCTATTCTTTCTTCAGATATCAAGTCTTAGAACAAAATATTTTAATATCTTTGCCCCAAACAAACGTCATTGTATTAAAATAAAAGTATAAATAGCCTACAAAGTATATTATGAAGAAATACTATCTTAAGTAAGATATTGTCTTTAAAAATATAATACTCAGGGGGTGAATGGTTCTTTTTAAAACTTGGTAGTTTCCATATGGTCCCTAGCTGAATTTATTGCCCTTTTTTCCTCATATTCTCTGCAATGTAATTTTATAGCTCTGCTCTCTGCATGGATCAGTACTCTGAATTTATGTCAAGGAGTTCCATTGTCTTAAGTCCTTAACTTCATTCCTACAGCCCCATTTCAAAGATTTCCACGTTTCCCAAATTTACATCACTGGTTTATACAGTTAAAAGGAAGAACTTGGTAAAGAGAGGCTCAGACTGTATTTATTTTTATCCAGCTATCCTTCCAATGTTTCTTATTCTAGATAAGAAAAGATTCAAAATGACAACGTCAGAGGTTTTTTCATCAGGGGACAAACTATTTCTTTTACTCATCTTCCACTGTAGGCAAAGTTTTTTAATGGGTGATTATACATTTCAAAACTCTTCTCTTTATTCAATCAATCTTTTTATTTTTCTCACGTAAATGTAAACTTCGTGAGGACCACATGTTGACCTTATTTTTCCCCCTAATCCTTCACAAACAATTAGAGCAATGGCTGGCAGATAAAAGTGCTCGGTATTCATTAATTCCATGAATGACTTCATCCTTTATAAATGTGAGTGAGTTTTCTTCACTTAAGCTAGCAAGTTTTCAAAACTTTAGTACCAAATCCCCTATTCATTTATTCCTGTGTGCATAAATGTTTATTGAGAGTCCAATATGTGCCAAGTATTGAGGGCTCTAGTGATGTTAGTTTAATGCTCAGGGAATGTCCACTGTAGTCCACAGACAAGTAAGCAAACATATAAACTAAAAAGTGCCAAGTATGATTGGAGTTATGAGAAAATAAACGATAGATAATAATGGGAGAATTACAGCAAACTTTTTCTTCTCTCTCTCTTCTTTATTTTTGAGCCTGGCATATGAAACAGGATCTCTCTCCTTTTTCCTGAACCTTCTAAATAAAAGAGAATATTTTCAACAAAGTTACAGACTAGATTCTTCCCTAAAGCATAAAATTTGTGAACCACAGAAACATCTTAAATTCGAAGGACATTAGCTTAGTCATACACTCTAGGTTTACTTAAGAGAGAAAAATGACACCTCTTAAAATAAGTGTATCTTTATACAAGAAGTTCACTCCTGTTACTCATAACAATAGTGTAAATAGAACGAAAAAATGGCAAATCCAATAATGTCACTCAAATTGGTATTCTTCTTGCTGTCTAGATTCTCAAATAAGGTTTTTATTTGGCTCCTTCGCTTCTGTCCACTTCCCTCATTCCCTCATTCCCTCTTTCCTCAGCAGCCTGATTCCCATTATCTTTCAGGATGTGACCTCTTAACATTGGTCTTCTCTCCCAGTACAATACCCTCGAGGTCCCTCCAGTTTGTTCCAGTATCATTGGTTTGTTCCTTTTTAGTTTAGGTCAAGGTGGTTTTAAGATAATATTCTACAGTATGGATGTACTGCACTTGTGTTTGTTTTTGTTTTTGAACAATTCACCATCACCCGAAGGGCATTTGGGCTGTTTTTAGTTTGGGCCCCTTTGCAAATAAAATTGCTATGAACATACAAGAACAGATTTTTGTGTAAACATCATTTTTCTTTTCTGAGGATGAAGTCACATGTGACTGCTGGGTTATACGGAAAGAGTGTAGAGAGTATATATAAGTATTTTCCAGAGTGTCTGTACCATTTTTAATTTCCACTACAAATGTATGAGAAAAGCAGTTTCTTTGCACCTCATACCAGCATTGTAATGTACTGTCAGGACTTTTAACTTTGACACCTGCTAATAGGCATATGATAGTATCTATGGTGGTTTTAATTTACATTTCCCTAATGGCTAATAGACATTGAATATATTTTCATGAGCACACTGGTTATCCGTCTCTCCTCTTTGAAGAAATGTGTGTTCATGGCATTGCCCATTTTATATTTGCATTGTTTATTCTTATTGTTGAGTTTTGAGATTTCTTTACTAACTCTAAATGCGAGTGTTTGTAGAACTCATGTGTATGTGGTTTCGTGGTTTGAAAATATTTTCCTCCAAGGGGTATCTAGCCTTTTCATTCCGTAATAGGGTATTTTACAGAGCCAAACTTTTTAATTGGGATGAAATTCAATTTATTGAATTTGTAATAATGGATAATGCTTTGGGTGCCCTAAGAACCTTTCACCTAACTGTAGGTTCTGCATATTTTCTCTTTATTTCATCTCAGTTTTATGTTTACATTTAAGTCTATATATATATATATATACATATTTTTTTTTATTTTTTTTTTTTTTAGCAAATTTTGAGGTAAATTGAGAAGTTTAGGTCAAGGTGGATTTGAGGTTTTCTTCCTTTCTTTATTTCTTTTTTTCTTTTTTGTCTGTGGATGTCCAATTGCTCTAGTACCATTTACTGAAAAGACAACCAAAGACAATCTTTCCTTGATCGAATTGCTTTTGCAACTTTGTAAAAAATTGGTTGCCTGGACTCCTGTTGGTCTATGGATTCTCTATGTACCTTTAATCCCTCTGTTCATCCCTCCACCAATCCCATACCATCTTGATTATTGTAACAATATGTTATCTTAAAGTTGGATAGAGTGGGATTTTTATTTATTTATTTATTTATTGTGTGTGTGTGTGTGTGTGTGTAATTGAGACTTAAAGTATCAGCCAAAGGGGAAAAAAAGAGAGAGAAAAAAAAAGTAGGTTACAATGATTGCTCTCATTGTATTCTTCTTTTTAAAACTTATTTGAGCTGTCATAGTTCCTTTTACATTTTTTTTTTTTTGCAGTTTTTTTTTTTTTTTTTTTTTGGCCAGGGCTGGGTTTGAACCCGCCACCTCTGGCATATGGAGTCAGCGCCCTACTCCTTTGAGCCACAGGTGCTGCCCAGTTCCTTTTACATTTTAAATTTATGATAAATTACACCGGGAATTTAATATAAATTGCATAAAACCTATAAATCAATCTGGAGAGAATTAATGTCTTTACCAGGTTAAGTCTTCCAATCCATGCAAAGAGTATATTTCTCCATTCATTTTGAGCTCAAATCTTTTTCATAACATTTGGAAACTTGCAACGTAAAACTTCTGATATGGTTTGTTATATTTGCACCTACATATTTCATTATTAGAGTAATTATAAATAGCATTATGTTTTACTTTCAATTTCAGTGTACTTATTGTTCATATATAGAATACAATTGTGTCCAGGCTGGGTGGCTCACGCATGTAATCCTAGGACTCTGGGAAGCCAAGGTGAGTGGATTGCTTGAGCTCAAGAGACCAGCCTGAGCAAGAGCAAGACCACATCTCTACTAAAAATGAAAAAACTAGCTGGCCTTCATGGCAGGTACCTGTAGTCCCTGCTACGGAGGAGGCTGAGGCAGGAGGATGGCTTGAACTCAGGAGTTTGAGATTGCTGTGAGCTATGATGCCACAGTACTCCTCCCAGAGTGACAGAGTGAGGCTGTATTAAAAAAAAAAAAATTTCTTTATCCTTATAGGTAACAAGTGGATACTCAAGACTGGTATAGGAATAGGCCCTGGGGTCTGCCTGCCAGTCATCAAAATTTCATGGACTCCAAAACAAATAATATGGTCATCACTATTCTTACATTCTTAAACGAAAACAAATAAAATTTCTTGAAAAGTTTGGAAGTGGCTTTAGTTTAGAAGCATCTGGTAGAGATGCTGATTTGCTAAACTCATACAAATAGTAGAAAGCATAGAGAGGACCTAGATTTACGTAAACATTTGAAAATAATTAAAGATCAGAGTCAGCTCAAATACCAAACTCAGGCAAATGTCAATTTCCCTCTTCTTTGCTTCAAATTAAAATAAAAAAGAACTAATTTTACTAGTATCAAATTTATTTCCACTCCATAATAACCCTATATGACCAAGACCAAATTGAGTATAATATTTGCTTTTACATCAAAAACAAAGTGAACTTTTATAAATCAGATTTTTACAGACTATAGTACAAAGAACCAGTGAGAAAGATTTATCTCAAAATCCATAAATTGAACGCAAACCCACAAAATAAATTAAATCAAGTATGAAAGAAAATCAACATCTAGGTTGATGGAACAATAAATATGTAAAAAGGTTGAAAAATAATACAGCGAGGCAATCAAAACCTCAAGCAAATAGGGTAGAAAGGAATAGGTCACAAAGGGAAAAAAGAAGAGAAATGAAATGAGAGAGGATGTATTAAAATAATTTCCACATAAAATTTTCACATAGAAGGCAGAAAGCAGCATAATGCTTCTTGGGATGGCCCAGCAGAAGAGTTTCTGAGCAGAAGTCTTGCTTCTATTCCGCAGGCCAGGATCTTTTACTTGTTCTCATCAAGTGAAGTTTATTAGGGAATGACTTTATAATTACTTATTTCGAAAACATGTATTGCCAAAATGTTAAAGGTGAAAAAATAGGAGCTTTTCCAAAAGGGAGGTGATAGGTATACGGGCTTCATATGACCAGAGTTTTGAATGATCATGCTATTGTCCTGACAGATGCAAAGTGGCTAAACTCACCATCGCTTAGGAAGAAATCATCACAACGTCGGAGAGCATGCAAATTTAAGGTAATAAACGTTTAATGAACGTGTACCCTAGTGGTGCAGAAGAGAATGGTGATGCGTGAGGCAAAAAATGAACATGCTCTTTAGTCACTTTGTGGTGCGTTTATTGGAAAATGCACGGCAAGGAAAAAGAAAAGAGAAAGGAGAAGAGAAAACAGGGGAAAATGGAGTTACTGTTGACACTGCCTTCCTGGGCTCCAGTTTCCTGTGGAAACTGATATCTATGACACTGGTATAATGTTTTCAGGACAGCATTAGTTCAGTAATAATGATTAATAGTGTCTGTTGAGCATCCGTCACACACAGAACGTGTCTAAGCAGTGTTGAAACATTATTTATCTAATTCTCAAAACAACCCCATATGGGTATGTCTTTATAGATGACGAAACTGGAATCTTAAGGAAGTTAAATAGATTGGCAAAGTTCATGCAGCCAATAAATTGCAGAGTTACATGTGAAAATCCCCATTTTTATCTTGGTACTATACTAGCCTGATTTAGGCTATTGTTAGGCTAATGTGTTAGGCTATTATTTTACAAATAATATGCTATTTACCTTATTTTTCACAAGAACAAATTTTTTGACCCATGTGGATTATAAGCTCTTTCAAAATGATCAAGACATTGAATTAACTTTATTTCCTGTTTGCAAAATAAGGTTACATTTGAGTGTAACTTTCAAGACCCTTCCAAGATTGGCCACTCTCTTTAGATGTATTTCAATTTTGTCTAATTCTCAGCACTTGCAGAGCTTCCATTCATCAACATCACAGGTGCTCAAAAAAGTGTTCAAAATGGCTGTTTAATTAATGAATAAATCCTCATTTAAGGAAAAGCAAGCTACCACATCAACCACCTCTGGAGTCCCCATTTTGCTTGACCAACTTAAAATATGTAAAACGAGGCAAACTCAATTGCTTTACACTTTGTTAATAAATGAATCTGAAAATTATTTTATCAGATGCTGCTTCCAATTCTCTTAAATTATACTGCTTTTTAGTTTCCCTCTATTTAGATCTTCTTTTTCACAGTCTAATATGCTCTCTCCAAATCCACCTTACATTCTCATTTCACCTAATATTTTGAAAAAGGCAATGGCTTTCTGTCATTAAGGTACTGCAAATTATACTCATGTTTTCATTGTCATTACATTTTGAATCACAAGACTTCGACACAATGAAACATCATTACAAAATGACCCCAAATGACAACACTAAGAATTCTAACCCACTCTCTGTTGTGCCAACATATGACATTTCAAAGATTATATGAAAGATTTTAAAAATCACATATTTTTCTGAAAACATTTAGGAACAAATTAGTGCATAAAGCATTTTATCCAGTCCCCAGATAATTCAATAATGAGAGATCCTTCAAACTAAGTTGATTTGTTAGTCTCATATGCTACCTTTGGTGGTGAGAGAAAAACAAGTATAAAACTTTCAAATGATTTTAAATAAGTTATTCAAAATTCATGGACAATTATTTAAGTTGAATAAATACATAACAATTTCAAAATTGCATGCTTTTAATTGTGCCAAAATAGAATCCAAAGATGGAAAGACAGGTAAGGAAATGTTTGGGGCAGCATCAGGGACAGAGGGAAGCAGGGCATATTCATGAGATTCTCATATAAAGAATAAAGATTTAGAACAAAGATCTAGGATAAATGTTTTATACTAATGAACAACTATATCTATAATCACATGCAAGGGTTAATAGTTCTTTAACATATTTACTATTGTGGCAAAATGGTCTCAGTACAGGCATTCATGTAAGCGTGGGTACTAAAAATGTATAGAAGTTAAACTGGAAAGACCAATCAGCTAAAATTCACTTGGGAAAGACTTAAATTAAAGCCTTACCTTAAGGCATTTGATCAAGTCCAAAAGAAATGAGAAAAAGAATACTTTTATACACATATTTATATTTGTGGTGGTATGCATGGACTCAAATATACATAAATTCTTACTACTTATAAGACGTCATCTACCTTAAAAAAGTAAACTATTTTCCACTAAATATTTAAACCTAGCAAGTGCAAGCAGAGTGTGAAAGCAGAAGAGTGTTATTCAGTAAGAATCTGCTTATTCTATTATCATAAGATATTGCAAATACTGCAAGACTCTAAACAGAATAAAAAAGACAGGTTAGCAGAAATTCAAGTTACGAATTGGAAAAAAGAAGTATTAATAGAATCTTGGGATCTGTGATATGTTAGGTCTGGAGAAACCAGCAGAGGAGACTCAAGAGCCAATCAAGCAACAGAAGTATTGTGCAGTATTTGCTGTGGCAGTAGACTACTGCCTGACCAAGACTGGTACTTTAACCATAAACACATCAGTTACCCTGGGATTAAACCAGTCACACAAAGAGATTATATTTCTGTTCCATGGAAGCAGAATGAACTTAAGTTATGACAGAGAGTAACAAAGTTGACCCTGGACCTCAGTTGGAAAACTGTTAGGGAGATTGTCCTTAGTAATCAATAACTGTAACCATTTCACAAAGTAAAGATATTGGATACTAATTCTTACCTATACATCAAATTCTGGCCCTTTTCTCACGACAATAATTAAGTTAAAGTCATACCAACATAAACACTTGCCTGTATGTAACAAGTCATTTTAAATGGCTATGGGGAAAATTGCTGGGAAGACTGAGAAAGAGGAGACAGTCTCCTTGCAGACTTTTCCTAGGGTAGCTGCAGCTTCCTTGCTGACTCAAGGATTCACATGAAGCCAGGCAATTTCTTTGTTCAAAGTCAGAGGGTTTAACTTTGCTAGGTACCACACCCATTAGTATTGAAACTATGCTATGTTCAGAAAAGTGTCTACAATTAGAATCATCTTTGTATGGCTTCAGTGTCATCAGTATACATAGGGTGGCAGGCTTAATTTTCAATTCTTTGCAAGTCTAAAATATACAGTAAATTATCTATCTGTAGCTACACATTAGTTATGTAGTTATGATGCCACGGTGCTGGGTGCTACTTTAACTTTTTCCCCTTCAAAAGATCTCTGCTAATTAGTATTGACATGTGGACTCACTTTTGCATAGGACCAATGTGCTGGCCCAGGTTTCTTCTATAACATTTCCAGGCAATGCAGGAGAATGCTATATTTCAAGACCTAAAGCAATGTAAGGACAGTTTAAGTTGGGTCATCCAAACCAAATGGCAGAAATTGATGTCAGATTATCTTGAAACCTTAAATAATTTTATATTTTAAAAACCTCCTGGGCAGTGCCTGAGACTCAGTGAGTAGGGCGCTGCCCCCATATGCCGAGGGTGGCGGGTTCAAACCTGACCCTGGCCAAACTGCAACAAATCACAAAATAGCTGGGCATTGTGGTGGGCACCTGTAGTCCCAGCTACTCAGGAGGCTGAGGCAAAAGAATGGCCTAAGCCCAGGAGTTAGAGGTTGCTGTAAGCTGTGACACCACGGCACTCTACCAAGGGCGATAAAGTGAGACTGTCTCTAAAAATAAATAAATAAATAAAAAATAAAAGCCTCCTGATATTTACATACAAATGAAGCAAGTGCTAATTGGTATGAAGAATTTAGAAAAGAGCTGGCCAAGGATCCAACAGCTATTTCAGGATTTTCATCTTGGTCTGGAACTGATTCCTTATTATGCTTTAACTGAGCCATTTTATTTCTTGAGACCTGAGCTCTGGTGAGCTTGCTCCCTAAGTGATTTCCTTAGGAACATGCATTTATTCTGAAAGAAAATATTTTGGGATGAGAGCAAAGAAAATGAAAGAGAAAACAAGAATAACAAATCCAAAAAGACATAAGAGAATCAAAGAATAAAAACAGAATCAGATAAATAAAACAGTAGAAGTCAACAAAACCAGAAAGCCTGAGCTGAAAGAAAATCTCTTTGCCAGTAAAAAGCCAAAATAAAACTCCCAAAGCTCACTCCAGGATTCAGACATAAGTATTACATCTGTGGAAGGAGTGGAGCATTATTAAAATTTTAAGACTCTAACACCATTTCTCTCATCTTGTAGAATACCTAATTCCCACTTCCCTTATTACTTGCAATTTACATTTTTATAAAAATGATATAAAATGCCTTTCCTTAAATATTGATCAGAAAAACTTTCAGAGATGAATTTTCGAGATAATAAATTATTTGCATAGCCCCCTGCCGGAGGGGATCATCTTTCGGGGCCCTTTTCAAACCACTCTACCTCCAGAGCCCTGGGCAGGGAGAAAGAACCAGCCAGGAAGACACCTCCCGAGGGCCATGCAGCTGCAGAAGGAGGGAGCGGCTGCCAGAGCTGCCAGTGGCAAGAAAAGAAGCATGGGTTTCAGGCATCAGCGTATGGAAATCGATGAACCAGTTCCTTCCTCTGAAGTCAGTTCATAGCCAGTTCTCTGCCAGATGACGCTTACATTGCAGAGCTCCTGAAAGTGACTGATCACAGCTAAAACTTCACCAGAGTCACTGATCCACCAGGATTGGACAAGAACCAGTTGAATACAAGAGTGAGCCACCTAACCCCACCACACCTAGCAGGTTTCCTCAAACTATAATACTGTACAGGTCCTTTGCAAAGCTAAAGGGGAAAAAGCTGCAGTCATCAGTCCCAGATCCTTAACAAAGGGCTGGTTCACCACAACCCCAGGAAACTCCAATCCAATCTCACCTTACCAGACCACCTAGCCAACAGTGAAAAACAATCATGAGGCGGAATCAGCAGGAAAACTCTGGCAACATGAACAATCAGAGTAGATCAACTTCCCCAAGAAACAATAAAGCAGATACAGTACAAGATCCTATTCCCAAACAAATGGCTGAGATGACAGAAATTGAGTTCAGAATTTGGATAGCAAATAGGATCAACAAAATGGAGGAAATGATGAAATCAGAATTTAAAGCAGAAATTCAAAAAAGAATTTAAAGACAAAATGACCAAAGATTTTAACACATTAAAGCAAGAATTTGCAGCCCTCAAAGTTCTAAAAAATACAGTAGAATCCCTCAGTAACAGAATGGAGCAGGCAGAAGAAAGAATCTCCAATATTGAAGACAAAGCTTTTGAATGCTCCCAAACACTCAAAGAGGAAAAAAAGTGGAGAACAAAAACGGATCATTCTCTGAGAGCTCTGGGATAATTAGAATAGGTCTAATATTCCCTTTATAGGAATGCCTGAAAGTGATGAGGTTGCTGCAAAGAATACAGATACTTTGCTTCATGAAATAATTAAACAGAATTTTCCAGACATGCCCAGAGATTCTGAAATTCACATTATAATTAATTTTGCTAAAGTTAATATGAAGGAGAAAATTCTAAAGGCTATAAGAAGTAAGAAAACCATTACGTATAAGGGGAAGAGCATTAGAATGACTGCAGATCTCTCCACTGAAAACTTTCAAGCTAGAAGAGGGTGGTCATTGACATTTGACCACCCTCCTTAAACAAAATAACTTTCAACCCAGGATCCCGTATCCAGCTAAACTGAGTTTCATCTATGATGGAGAAATTAAATACTTTAATGACATTCACATGTTGAAGAAATTTGCCATAACCAAACCAGCTCTTCAGGAAATTCTCAGACCTATCCTCCATAATGAACAACATAATCCTCCACCACCAAAGTAAAATCACTCAGAAAATTTTGACCAAATTCTAACTTCCATAGTGGCAAAAGGATTAAAAATGCCCACTGGACTTTCGAAAAACTCAATACCCAAAACTCTGTCGGGTTTATCATTACTCTCAATTAATGTGAATGGCTTAAATCGCCCTCTAAAGAGACACAGGGTGGCTGACTGGATACAAAAACTCAGGCCAGACATCTGTTGCATTCAAGAATATCACCTTACCTTAAAAGATAAATATAGACTCAGGGTGAAGGGATGGTCATCTGTAATTCAGGCAAATGGAAATCAGAAAAAAGCAGGTGTTGCAATTTTATTCACAGATACAATAGGCTTTAAACCAATCAAACTAAGAAAAGACAATGATCATCACTTCTTATTTGTTAAGGGCAACACTCAACATGATGAGATTTCAATTATCAACATCTATGCACCCAACCAGAATGAGCCTCAATTTATAAGAGAAACTCTGACATGAGCAATTTTATTTCCCCCAGCACCATAATTGTTGGAGACTGTAACATTCCTCTGGCAGTGTTGGATAGATCCTCAAAAAAGAAGCTAAGCAAAGAAATTTTAGAATTAAAGTTAACCATTCAACATTTTCACCTAATAGACATCTATAGAACATTTCATCCTAACAAAACCAAATACACATTCTTCTCATCAGCCCATGGATCATCCTCCAAAATTTATCACATCTTAGGTCACAAGTCTAACCTCAGCAAATTTAGAAGAATAGAAATCATTCCTTGTATTTTCTCGAACCACCACGGAATAAAAATTCAACTCAGTAACAACAGGAATCTCCACACACATACAAAAACATGGAAACTAAATAACCTCATGCTGAATGATAGCTGGGTCATAGACGAGATTAAGAAGGAAATTACCAAATTTTTAGAACGAAACAATAATGAAGAGATGAACTATCAGAACCTCTGGAATACAACAAAGGCAGTCCTAAGAGGAAAATTTATAGTGTTGCAAGCCTTCCTCAAGAGAACAGAAAGAGAGGAAGTCAATAACTTAATGGGTCATCTCAAGCAACTGGAAAAAAAAGAACTTTCCAACCCTAAACCCAGCAGAAGAAAAGAAATAACTAAAATAACTAAAATTAGAGCAGAACTTAATGAAATTGAATAAAAAAGAATCATACAACAGATCAACCAATCAAAGAGTTGGTTTTTTGAAAAGGTCAAAAAAAAGGGGAGGGGGGAGGGATAATAGGGGATAGTAGGGGGACCACAACTATGGACCACATTGCAAGTACAAGTTGGTTCTATCATGTGTAGAACACAAATGTCCTAATGCTATAATTGGGTAAATGGGAATAAAGCTATGCTGATTAGTATGATGTAAGCACTCCAATTTGAAAATCAGTAAACCTCTTTTTTTTTTTTGCAAAAGTTAATTAATGTTTCACTAACATTTAAGTTCTTTGAGAAACTGTGCATCTTGTGATATTAGACATGAGGGACACTTGGAAAAAGACAATGGCACATACAATGATGTCCCAAATTCAAAAGCCTCTCCACACTTTGATAACATCGAAGTTTAAATAAAAGCAAAATCTTAATACTAAATTGTTACTAGATCTAAGATGTTGTCTACTGAAGTTTTTTACCAGGTAAAGTATGAAATACCACTTGAGTCTCCAAATGAATTGCTTCTTTGGTCACATTTGCCTATGAAAATTGGGTATATTTACTTGGACAATTTCATTTCCTGGAGTTTTTGACCTGAACAAATGGTCCTAAAAACTCTCGAGAGCTGAGAAGGGACATCGATTGAGACATGAAAGAGAGAAGTAAAATACAGAGAGGGAGGATAATAAAGATAAAATATATTTGGGAATAAAGGCAAGGAAGTAGAATGTGATAAATAAAGGAGTCAGAATGACAAGGGAGACCAAGGCCTAAAAATAGAAAGACCTTCTGTTCCAGATTCCATCCAGGCTGCCCAGATTGACGGTACAATTCCAGTGCTGTGTGTAGGCATATCACTGACATGCCAAAGGCCATGGCAGGTTTCTGATCAATGAAAATCTCATATGCATGAAGCTCTACACTCAAGTCTCAATCGGTTCATATGCAAGATATATTTCCAGCAAGATCTCTCACCACAAGCAAAACATCTGCTAAGAGCTTTCCATTTTTGTGTCATCTCCTTTTAACAGTTTCTACAGTTTCTTAAAATATACATAAGCAGAGAATACAGCTAGATGAGAACAGCTGCATGAATTCAGCTCTTGAATCCATTACACTTTTTATTGCATGGAATGAGAAGGGAAGAAAAAGCAAACAAAAGAGAGATTAAGAAATATATTATATAACAAAGCCACTTAAGCTAAATTTTTCCCTCCTAGGAAAGAAAAATTTTAATGCTTCCAGTTATCTAACCATTTTATAATTGCATAGGTCCATACGTAAAAACCATCTGAAATAGATAGGAGGTCAGCAGGTCATACGGAATGAACAGATCTTGTCTTGATAAAATAATCCATTCCTTTTTTTTTTCTTTTTTGAGACAGAGTCTCACTCTGTCACCCCAGGCTAGAGTGTTATGACATCAGACTAATTCACAGAAACCTCAAACTCATGGGCTCAAGTGATCCTCCTGCCTCAGCCTCCCGAGTAGCTGGGACTATAGGTGCTCACCACAATGCCTGGTTAGTTTTTCTTTATTTTTAGTAAAGATGGGGTCTTGAACTCCTGAGCCCAAGCAATACTCCTGCCTTAGCCCCCCAGAGTGCTAGGATTGCAGGCCTGAGCCACTGCACCCATTCAAATGGCTAGAACTGGCAGATGAGGAACATGTTATACTTCCTAAGGGTCATTTGGAAAGTCATTGACACCTCAAAAGAGGGAGTCAGAATGCTTGATTCTCAAGATCATGGCTAAGTTCCTTACTACTGTTAGGGAAGTTTCATACAGGTGGCTGTTATGTGATAACCAGTATTTCTCCAAAATTCATATGTTGAAATCTTTAGCCACAAATAACTCAGAATGTGACCATATTTAAAGATAGAGTCTCAAAGAAGTTTTCAAGTTAAAGAAGTCATTAGGAAAGGACCTAAGCCAATGTTACTGGTGACCTTATCAGGAGAGATTAGGACACAGACATGTGCAGAAGGAAAAAATAGGGAGAAGACAGCCCTCCTCCAGCAAGGAGAGAGGCTTCAGAAGAAACCAATTTTGCCAATACTCAGACTTGCTGCCAGACTTCCAGCATCCAGAACAGTGAAGAATAAACTTCTGTTGTTTCAGCCACCCAGTTTGTGGTACTTTGTTATGCAGCCCTGGAAAACTTGTTCAATAGCAAATGTCAGAGTGGTCAATTCATGATTTTTCAAAGGCCAATGATAATATGGAGGTTATCCAGTTTCTTTTTGTTTCATTTCATTTTCATTTTTCATGTGTTATGTTAAAGTAACATATTTCCTAGAAACTTAGTAGGAATTAAAAGAAAAATTAGTGATAAAAGATTTGGTGTGGGAGAGAATTCAAGAAACAATATCAATCTTTACTCTCCTTGAATCCTGCTAGGGGAAAGTGAGGTGTTCTCTTCTGTGTACTTCTGTTATAGCACTTGGAGTACTATGCCGGAGTTCCTTTCTGGGTTAGAAACGCTATGAACCTAGGAATTCTTTTAATTTTCATGTCTATATATGCCTTTACAATACCTGGGACAGAAGACTCCGAGTCATGGCCCCCACTCGATGCATACCGAGCACTCAGGTGCTTGACAAATACGTTGTTTTGATGGCAACTTTCCTCTCTTTTACTGATGCCAAAACACAGCTTGAGTGATTTTTTCATGATTACATTAATTTTTTTCCCTTTCTTTCCTTTTTTCTTTTTTTTAAAGAATTCTAACAAATCACATTCCTCTTTTCCTGAGTTCTGAACCATTAATGGAGACAAAGGAGCCCAAAGTTAGAGACCAGAATGTCACCTTCATTATTAAAACAAGACTGGATTGAACAACATGAGAATTGTATAACAATCCAGGGCTCCCCAATACAGAACCCTAAAATTAGGGAGATACCTAGTTAGTTACACACTGAGATCTCACCATGTAAAACGTATAGCACAGGAAGATAGGAGAAGGGGAGGTGAGAGGAGAATGGCTTGTTCCTTGGCAGACAGATCCCATAGAAGTGAGAAAAGATGAGAAACTGAGGAATAAGGTAAGCTACTTCACCTTTCCTAGGCAGTAATACACAAAGGGTAGGAAAAAATCAGCAAAGTTGCTCTACTAAGTCACTCCCCGCAGGGAAAGAAACACCAAGAGCCAGGTGTAGACATTCCTCACCTCACCCCCCAACCAGCATGGTATGTCCAGCTCTGACTCAAGTATTCTGACAATATTTGCCTTCTTAAAATGACTCAACAGATTTGAGAATAGAGACAGTCAGCTTGACCTGAATTGGAACCTTTTAAAATCATTTTTTAATCTTTTCTTAATTTAATTGTTATTAAATCATAACTGTATACATTTATGGGGTACAGTGTGATGATATACAATGTGGAATGCTTAAATCAAGCTGATTAACCATCACCTCACTTATTTTTTGTGGTAAGACATTTATAATATACTCTCAGTTGTTTCTAAACCTACCCTTGCATTGTGCACATTAGATGAGATCCCACCAAAAACCCTCCCGAGCCTTTATCTAGTGTTAAATTGTGACTTAATAGCCATCAGTCTCCAACTTTTCTGCAGCCCTTACATAAAGGCCATGTTACAAAGCTCCATTTGGCACACAGTAGAAATCAAATTAATAGTACCATGACCATTTCAATAAAATACCACAAAAAGAAACAACCTTGTGAAAATGAAGGCTAGGAATAGGTTGGGAGTGTGTTGGGAAAAGGAATTTCTTTTTCTGAGATAATATCAGCTGTATTTGTACAGCTGCTTACTGTTTTTAGAAAGAAAAAGAGAAATGTTTTCTTTGTCAAATAATCTGTCCAGTTGGCCCTGAGTACAATAGGTAGGGAACTATTGTCTACCACCAGAGGTGTGCTGGTGTATGACAAGCAGCTCTTAGGATGGAGAGACCCCCATCTGTGATGTTTGGTATTTGCTGATTACTATGGTATAAATACTCAAAACATGGCCCATTTCCAGCTCCTGTGTCATATAAACTAGTTCATAAAATTCCTGAAAATTTAATAATCAGCTTTCATGAGTCAGTACAGGCCAGGTTTGTGATATCCCTCCCATCAAACAGAGACACCAGGAAGAGAAAAACTCCATTGGAAAGGGTATAGTTGCCACCTGAAGGTCTCAGTTCTACAATGAACCAGATAAAACAAGCTATCAGGAGTCTACAGAGTTACCCACGGAAACACACAGATCTCATGTTCTACTCAAAAGATGGATCAACACTTAAAGCCCAGATCTAGGCTCAGGATTAGGGGGCAGTGTTACCACTCTTCCACAATTTTTTATTTTCAGACATTTGAAATAGGAAATGATATTTTTTTAAGTACTAGAAAGAGTTACACCAGGACAAAGAAGCTGTCCAAAAATAGTAATGCTGATCTTAGTTACTACCCTAATCCTACTAATGACTACCCTAATGATAATTCATAAACAATTTCTGTAGTTACTGGATACTAAGAGGAGTTTAGCAGAGATAAGGAACTGCCACAGTAATTAGTACAAATAAAAATACTGAACATATTCACCAAAAACATACTGAGCAGGGTAAGATTTGTATTTGCATCCAATGTGTGTAAAATGACTAAGTGCAAATATTTTCCATGTATGAAAGACTCACATATGCACAGAGGCATAGGATGAAACTTAATTTTCATGGTGCCTTTTTTGGTTCTAATTAAGCCAATTGTGGATCTCTTTGTGGGTGCACAGTAGTACCTACCTTTCCTTAGGTAGTTAATCAGAGAGTGCCAATTTATACCTGTATCTAACCGAGCACAATGGAGAGGAGGAAAGATACATTAAGACTGGGAAAAACCTCAGATGACAGAAGAGATTACAAATCTTATGAAAGATTTAGCTGTAGGAAGGGACAAGAGGACACACACTTTTTATAGTTCTTGGACAACGTGCTCTAGGTTATTATCGTTACATTTGGAAATCTGGCAAAGAATACAGAAGTCAGGTGAGGAGACAGTCATTGCGTTTTATAATTTAGTTATGCACTATCTTTTCCAAATATTAGTAGATTGTGCTGTTATCGCCTTCTTATCTTCCTCAGAATATGGTTAATGAAGCCCTTCTTTATTTCTTGAAATCTTTGGATTTAATCCGTCCAATATTTACTCTCTAGGGATTATTCTACTCTTTGGAATGCCTATCTTCAGTTTTTGCAGACATGCCTTTTAAACTTGTACTCATCAGAGATTCTCTATCCTGTTACAAGGATTTATTTAGGTGTCTTGTGGTTTAGACTTGTGAGTTCTTTCAGGTCACAGGGTCACACTCATAAAGCTCAGGCTTTGGTGCTAAACCCAATTATAACTCTGCTCTGCCGGCCTGTAGGAGCTATAGCAAGTGATTTAACCTCTGACTTTTCATTCTTCCTTTGTGCTATGATGATGATAAGATGTTGTGATGTGATACTCATGAAATTTTTTAAATATTAGATAAGTTTTTCTTAACTATGTAAGTCTCTAGCTCCTTGCCAATGCAATTGCTCAACAATTACGAATATCCATCCTTCTGCTAAATTTTTCAAAATCTATATTTCTACTAACCAGCACTATTTAACCTAGAGCTAGGCAAAATATCTGATATGGTAACCCCATTTGCCTTAGTAATCTATGACCAAACCTTTAACAACATATTGCTTCATGTTGGTTAGAAATAAATCTAAGAGTATGGTCTTTCAACATAGAGAAAATTATCTCATTCCTTGGGGTGATTTGGCAAAGACAAATCCTCTTCCCTCCCTTTTATCCCCAAGGGGCCAACGCTTAGGTAGGATATCAGTTCTATTATTTGTTTCCTCACCCTTTTGAAGATAGAACAAATTATCAACTGAGCAAGGCAATAATTCATTGGTTTCTTTGCTTGCAGCCGAATGGGGCTAATGTCTTCACTGCCAATCATGAAACTAAGATTTTACACTAGAACAGAATCATGTCCATTAAAATAGAATCATATATGTGCCCTAAAATATTTATAGATTTCTTTTCAACTTCATAACTTTTTCCACTTTTATTTTTACGTATCAGTTCATTATCATTGGGTATTTTCTGAGAAATTGTGTGCATGTGTTTTAATGCATATTCCTTTCCTGTTCTATGGATCTACTTTTTGAACAAAATTTTGTGTTTCTGTGCTATGGTCATTTGTCTTAACATCAAGGTCTGGTCGAAACTTCCCTTAGGAGAATATGTAGTATATTAAATTCGAGGCATACTTTACAACATATACTTTGACATCACACTTGTGTGAAGCTATTAATGCTGTTTTTGAATTCCTTTTTTTATTCTTCTGAGAAACATTGCTCTGTTCTTTTATTGCTTTTTATTATAGAACCGTTTACAGCCACATGGTAAGTTTTACAGCTCTATCTAGTTACTTTGTTCATTACTGCATTCCCTTCAAATAGTTTAAAGATACCATTCCCTTCAAATAGTTTAAAGATACCGTGATCAGAACAGTATTCTCCAGCCAAACAAAATCTTTTTCTAATTCCATTGTTTGGGTACCCTACCCTAAGTGACCATCAGGAGACTAAAATTCCCATGTTTTGTGTTCTTCTCACATTCTTGTTTGTTTTTCAAAGTTATAACCTGAAAATCAAAAAAAGGAAAGAAATTAAAGTACAGCCTGCCTCCTTCTAATCTTTAGCTTTCTAACATGTCTTCAAATTTGTCAGAGAAATAAATGAGAAAAGTTCTCATGGTATTATGTAAATAAGCCAGGCTGGCTAGGAGTTCACGTGTTTTGTAAATTCCACTGAGTTCTCCTGCAATCTTCAGATAATAAGCTCAAGAAATACCACGCTCACCTTTTCACAAGTCATTTTAGGCCTGGATACAGTGACCTTGTGTGCCTCTGCAGAAAATACAACTTTTATTGTTAATGCCTATTCATTCCATTCGCAGGTCTCTGCACACTTATTAGTCTCTGATTGTAAAGAGTAGACTCGGTGGCTCAGAGTTTACCTTCCTTTCCCTTCACCAGGTTCCATCCAACAACCACTTGAAACTGGACTTGACTGTTTTTCATCTTCACAGAGGGTATTGTTTTCACTCTGCCAAACTTTCTGAGCTATTTATCCAGTTCTATCTGGAAGCAGTATTTCTTGCACTTACAAATAATCTGCAGCAGAAGATGATTCGCCTTCCTTTTACCTGCTTAGCTAGCCAGCAAACATGCTCTTATTTATAGCATGTATAATTCTCAGGCAGAAATCCCAAGAGCCTCCAGCTTGCTGGAAGATTTCCCTCAGTTGTGAATATTACTTAAACTTTTGTACAATAAAGGAAGCAGAAGTGTGTTTAAGTCTCCCTTCCACCAAAAAAAGAAATCACACCATATACACTTTGTAAAGCATTTGATGATAGCCAAACACTGCATCCATTGACTGAGAAAAACAGAGGATTTACCTCTAAAGACCGGTCACTTAAAAATAGATAAGATGTTGAGCTGTGCAGTTTATCACTGGCAAACAGCCTGGAACCCTAGATAATGTTGTGGACACTTCATTAAAAATTGAAAATATATTACTCACATTAGTCGTGGGTTCCCTTCAGCTGCTTACACTGGGTGTGTGATCCCTATGACAATGATCCTGAGGAAGCAGGCTGGGTGTGTTTAGCAGACCAGGTAATTACATAAACTTTCGATGGTGTTTTCCCCCAAATTACTTATAAGGTAACAATAGCTAGGAATTTGAAGCAATGATTTGAAAAGAGCACTTAAGGCTCTGAGAAGAGCCAGACTAGTAATTTTATAGACACCTGATTTACAGTCGCTAGTAGTCTGAATGAAGTTTTAAGGGAAGCTTTCTGTTAGTGGACATACACTGCCAGAGATGTGATTTTTTTCTATGCTTTTCTGGGCTAGTATTCTGGAGTTTATATTTGGCATGATCTACTCTGAAATTAGCCAGAAAGAGTACTGAAGAGAGAGACTTTGTACTATGAGCTCAGCACCAAAATGAAAACAATATCAGTGTATCTGGGCTGTTTTCTTAGAGATTTATTGGGCCTTATTAAATTTGCAACCAGTGAAGAAGAATACAACAGCTGTTGTGAATTTCATACAAAAGCAAAACAAGCTTTTCTCTGTTTTCCTGCTTGGTAGTGTCCCTGCAAGCTGGTAAACTCTCTGGGCAGGATCTGTCGTACACATGCTTACCCACTGGAAAGTGGTATTTACATGGATAATGTGACACCAGTAAGAAAAAGCCAAGAGATTTGTTCTGATTTACCTCTCACATCAGCACATTTAGGAATGGCTTAAAAACAACAACAACAACCAAAAGGCTGAACTATAAAGCTTACAAAAGCTGATTTCCACAAAACCAAACACATTAGAGCTTTCTGCCATTGTCCATGCACATAAATCTCCACCTAAGACTAGATTCAGAAGTGTAATAGTGATACACAGAAAGAGGCATTGGTATTAATTTGAGGCTATACCTCAGGAAATTTGGAAATGCTAATGTAAGATCCCAGTTATCTACATTAAAGCAAAGTTCAGGGTGCAATATGACTTTGAATAGTAAAACAAAACAGAAAACAAACAAAAACCACACAATACAAACTCGTATGTTCATTTTGAACATTTTTTTCTAAAGAGAGAGTATCTAGCATTAACTTTAAGGTCAAATAGAGCTCACTTGGGCTACGAAAGTTTTGAGGCAGACTTGTTATGGTCCATTATTTTGTTTCCAAGGAACACAGTCAACAGAGTTCTTTCTGATTCACCCAAGCAATTTTTAACTTGTTCGGCTTAGGTATTGCAGGGAAGGTTTCAGTTATTTCCATCCACACAGATTTTATGCTTCTTGATTTTTGTACATCTCAAAACTTTTGTAGTGACCCTGTATTAGCATACATTCACTTATATAAAGTGATGTCTTTTCAGCAATAAACTTGAGAAGTTTAGTCTAGATGTGAGAAAAATGTAGATGTCTGCCACATCAAGTTATCTGCAATCAGTAGAAAGAGATGGGAGGATTTAACAAATAAAATTTATAAAAAGGGGCGGTGCCTGTGGCTCAAAGGGGAAGGGCACCGGTCCCATATGCCAGAGGTGGCGGGTTCAAACCCAGCCCCAGCCAAAAACCACACACACACACACAAATAAATAAATAAAATAAAATAAATTTATAAAAAGAACCTTCACACAAGAATTAGTACTCTTGGCTGGGCGTGGTTGGCTCATGCCTGTAATCCCAACACTCTGGCAGAGTCAAGGCAGGAGGGTCACCTGAGCACAAGTTCAAGACCAGTCTGAGCAAGAGTGAGACACCGTCTCTAGAAATAACCAGGCATTGTGGTGGGCACCTATAGTCCTGGCTACTCAGGAGGCTGAGACAAGAGAATCACTTGAGCCTAAGAGTCTGAGGTTGCTGTGAGCTATATTGCCATGGCACTCTACGGGAGGTGACAAAGTGAGACTCTGTCTCAAAAAAAAAAAAAAAAAGAATTAGTACTCTGAAACCTCAAATCAGAAACTGCATGTTGCAATGATGAAAGTGATCAAGATGGCACATTTCATAAGTTGTTACCTAGTTGGAAGTATTTAGGAGAAACCAGATTAAAGTCTTATATTTGGGTTTATTTTAGTGCAATCTTATGGCTTGATCAGTGTCAGTCAGAGTCCAGTCAGAAAACAAGTCTATTATTTAAACTGAAAGATTTAATATAAAGAATTTCTAGCCCACATATTAGATAGCTGTAAAGGTAAGAAGGGAATGCTAAGTCATAGAGAGGGTTGTAACTGCAGGAAGCAACTACTACCGCTAGGACTGGGCAAAAAGAGAATAAGGTTCAAACTATTCAAAGTTAGAAGGTGAGGAGGAGGGCAACAGAGGACAGGGACTGACAATCTCTGTGAAGGAGTCTCTGCCAGCTGGTCCTGAGGTTGCCAATACTCAGACAGACCCAGATTTGACAGACCCACTTGCCAGCTATCACTGATAACTGCTAGGGGGTTCACTAAGGCTGGGTGAGGAGCACTGGAAAAACAGCAAAATGAAATATTTGTGCTATTAGAAAAAGCTTTCGAAAGAAAGAAAGAGAAAAAGGAAAAAAAAAGAAAGAAAAAGCTTTTCCTGCCAGAGTGAGGAGACATCACTAGGCTAACAATGTCAGGAGCAGGGCATGTAATCAGAAATAGAAAAAGAACAGGGAAGAGCCTGTCCCTTCTTTTTCCTCCAGCATCCTGGTTTCTCTGTAGTGCCTCCTTCAAGCCAAGTCCAACAGGGAGTCAACTAGCAAAACGGAAATGCAGCTTATAGTGTCTCAGCCCCAACAACCCAAAGCTGATTACAGCCAGTGAGTTTGATGCTAAAAGAGAATAGCTTAATAACTGACAATAGCGTAATAACTGAAGGTCAGAGATTCACTGCAGAACAGACACTTTTTAGACACAGACATCTCTGATACTTGCAACATTTTGGCTCCCCAGTGCTTCACAAGATTGTATTTTTTACGAAAAAGATAAAGTAATCCAACACAATGAACTTTTAACTGCAGAGGAAAATACAAGAACATTGCTAATTTGTTCCAGGAAGTGAGTACATTCACACTCAAGTGTTCATGTGGATGGGGCCACTACCTACTAGAGACTTCATTCACTTTCATTCCCAAAGTTTCCTACTGTCAATGAAACCATGGTTACTGAAGAACTGCAAAGGTATTTACTGGGAATACTGTCACAATTTCAGGGGAGATCCACGAGCATCAAGCATGAATCATGCTTTAAGTTTCCATGATTGCTTTTGGAGTGTTAACTTCTGTGTGTGACTGAATTGTCAAACATCTGCCATATCATTGCAAGATGATTTTATTCTGCCAGTGGAAGTACATCTATCAAGAAGACAGAGTATCCTGAAACTTTAGATATAAACTATGTAAGTAGAGAAAATGCTGGAACTATTCTGTCATTTCTGGTTATATGCTTTTGTGAAAGTATGTTTTCTTTCCATGGGCTTTATCGAAGTATGTTTTCTTTTTAAAGCATAACGAAAGTAAAGCTTAGAGCCATATGGTAATTATCTGAATAAAAAATAAAACACGATTTTTATGTTTATTTTAGATTTTTATGGCCCTACATCACAACATAAATTTATTCTTCACAGATCTGGAAGCTAGAATCCCATTAGTAAGGTGCCAGGCTGGTAGAGGTCTAACAAGGACCCACTTTGAGAAGCAGAATGCTGACTTCTTCTATCCTCACCTGGGAGAAGAGAACAAGCTATCTCTCTCTGTTCTCTTTCCCAAGGGCACTAATCCCATTCATGAGGAATCCACCTCCATGACCTAATTACCTCCCAAGGGTCCTACCTCCAAATACCATCACATAAGGGATTAGATTTTAACATATGAATCTGGAGGGGACACAAACATCCATCCACAATAGTACCAAGGAGAACTTGTGTTGAATTTTTAAACTTTGATAACTAGATATAGAATTATTTTTATGAGTAAATCAAACTATCTTTGATAAACAGTTTTTACATTGTTGCTTAAAAAAATCTACAAAGTATACATTTGCTACATATAACTAGTCAAAGTTATAAACAGGTCCATAAACCATCCGAAACCTTTGAGGATAGGCATGTTACAGAATTCAGAAGTTTTCTAACTTTGGAAAAATAATTTAACACATATACCCCAAACACCATTTTGAATATTCACATTAACCTAAGATAAATATTCTACAACATATAGTCTTATGTCTATGCACACCAAATCATGATTTATTACAATTTTGTTACCAGATAAGTTATAAGCAAACTTTGTTGATTTTTATAAGTAACGTGTTAGAATTATGAATAAAAGTGTAAACTTCTATACTATTGACCATTGTCATAAATAAAATATCTATATGTCTAAAAAATGGTATTTCAATCTTATGTCCTCTAATAATAGCATAAAAAAAGCTGTGTAAGTATGAAGTTTTTAATAGAAAAGACTTCAGCTAGTTCATATGTGAAAGAAGAGAAGTTGAGAGTTGAAGACATAAAAAAGTAAAAGTAATAGTTGTTGTACAAATGTGAAACATAAAAAGAAGAGGGAGATTCATCGTTTTTTAAAAAATACCATTTGCTGAGCGACTTCTACATGCCAGGATTGTGCCAGATGCGGACAATACAAAGATAAATAAAACCCAATTCCTGCCATCCAGGAGCCTTCAATATAGCTAAAGAAATGCAATAAAGTGTGAAAAATAATCTTAGAAAGAAAATCCATAAAAGTACAGTGGAACAGAAAGGAGGAAGTAATTGCTTCTTTTGCGGAAAGAAGGGTCAAAACATTTCATTGATCAGATGATGCTTGAAAAATAAGCAGTTATTTTTTAGGTTGGGAATGGGAGAACTGAGGGGACAGAGAAGATTACATTTATTCAGAGAAACAGTTCGAGCTAATGCAAATGGATGTGAGGCCCTGAGTCACAAGAAATGATATCAATAGCACAGATGGAGTTATCTGAATCAGTATCTATGCAAAAATCTTTTGAATGCCTGCCATATGCTGTATACTAGGTGCTATGGAAGTTGCTGGGAACTTGTTACGGAGCGTTTAAAATGTGACTTGTATAACTAACTGAATTTTTATTTTATTTAATTTCCTTTTACAAAAATGTGAACAAAAGTACTTTAAATAACCATAACAAACCCATTATACGTTATCAAATAACTATTTTTGTTTAAATAATAGTTTTCGGACCATCTAGGGAAATTCTACCTGGGAATTATTTCTATCACTCTGGTATATCCATTTCCCTGTTGCTCTGGGTGTCCTGCTAAAGTTCACACATCCAAGGGTGACTGGTAATTTTGCCAACTTTCCATGGGGCAACACCTAGTAGGGTAAGGTGTAAAAAAGACCAAGACCAAGCCAGACTCTTCTAGTTACACTCCAAACATCCTTGCAGTATCAAGATGAAGTTAAACTTCACTTAAAATCATACTCTTGCTTAACTTTTTCACCCGTCCTAACTTGTTTTTCTCACTCCCTCATAAAGATGTCTCTTAAAAACATTCTCTTAGTAAGTCTCTTGCTCTTAAATTCCCATCTCAAAGCCTGCCTCTTACAAATCCAAGTAAAAGTGTTAAACGTGATGTCTAAGGGAGATCCAAGTGGAGATGCTAAATAAACAACTGGATCTTAAGCCAGAAGCTCAGCAAAAAGATCTGGGTTTAAGATATAAGTTAAGTAAGTCAAGTAACCATAAAAATACAGGATTTAAGTCTATGAGAATTTATGATATCACCTAAAGACAGACCATCAAAATAGACAGGAAGGTGGCACCCCCCAAAAAGACATTAGGTGAGAGAGAAGGAACAAACAAAGGAGAATGAGGAGTGACAAATGAAATAGGAGAAGCAGCAGAAGATAGTGGAATAAGGAAATTCAAGAGCATATTCTAAAAGGAAGGTGTGGTCAATGTCACAAATGGAGATGTGTGATCAGATTATTAGGTAGCTACCTAGATGTGAGGAGGGTGGATGCAGTTAGGCTATTTTGGACAGGTCTACGCTTTGCAAAATGGCCTGACTTGCAGCAAATATAGCATTTAGGATTGCCCAAAGTGGACCCAGACATCCCCAGTGCATTGGCCTTGCCCACAAGTGCAGCTAATATCTGCATGCCTCTTTTCTTTCCTCCTCTACCTCTCCTGAGCCCTACCCTCATAATCCTGATCTCTATTATAATGTACTGTATTTGCAATTGCCAAAAGCTGCTCTATGAGTTGCATCATCGTCTTGAGACAAAAACTTTTGGAGTTTTCTCCATGTCTGAGGCTGATTGAGGTTAAGAACTTAACTCTCAAAATGATCTTTTCCTCATAACTCTCTGGGTCTAGTGTGGTGTGTTTAAAGCCAGGGCATCTTTAAGATTTTCTTCTAAGACTTGAGTGACATTAGCCCCTGCCCCGTAACTAATGACTTTCATTCCCACCCTTGAGATTGGTCATTATGATCCCAACTGGGATCAGCTGCAGGCACAGCTATACTACCCCACCCCCACGCCCCAGGGGTATTTTTCATTTGAGAGATGAAGGCTGTCTGCAAATGTTTGAGCCTCTTTTAGGACCCAATTCTCTTCCAGATCAAAATCTGTTCCAATATAGTTTGAAGTTCCTTCCAAGTAAGATTATATGCTAAACAAAGATGTTGAAAAGCTTCAACATATGAGTCAGGGTCATCAGTGTAAGAGCCTAAATCATTTTTGATTTGTTTTAACTCAGTAAGGGAAAAGGGCTTGTGAACTAGTGCTAGACCAAACCTTCCTCCAGTAGCCTCAACCAGAGACAGAAAATTTGTGCCTTTTGGCTCAGCTTGTGGTGGCCTGGTGTATGGCAAGAAAGGTTCAGGTATAGAGGGTGGAAGGGGCTACAGAGGAAGGACCAGGGCAAGAAGGTGGAGATGTTCTCATTAAGGATTTAACCTTTGGGTGATACAGGCCACGTTGATCTCTGAGATGGAATAATATCTAGATATATGATACCTTTAACATTTATCCAGATGCTTACACAAATTGTCTATGGCAGTCAGTGTGTCATGGTTTAAATTCCTGTTAAGTGGCCAATGTTGAGAATTTTTTGAATTATGCTGGGGTCAAGCTGTATTACAAAAGAAAATAAAATACTTTTTAAGAAAATAAAATACTTTTTAAGAATAAAGAAAGGTAGAATAGAAAACAGGTGACCAGATAGCTGGTTACACCTTGGGAAAGAGAAAGGAAAAGGATAGAAAGCCCAGCATCCCAGGGTCTAATCAGCTATTCTTGCTGCCAGAGGGGGGTGTCTGCTGTCCCCTTCAGATGTCTATGAAAGAGAAAGGTCACTTACCAGTGAGCCAAATGATACCTCTGGCTATGTCCCAGAGATCCTATGTAGCCGCCTTTAGGTGGGAGTCTCAGCAAGATGACTTGTCTATAACGGGGACTCTAGGCACGGAGACTCAACCAGTGCTGGAAGAAAGGAACAACATGAAAAAGGAGGAAGGGATGGATGGGATATTAGGTCATGATGCACTAATGCTGCCCCTTGGCCAACACTGGGAAAAATAAAAATGTAAAGGGGAGAAGACAAAGTTGAAGGACAAATTCCTCAAGTATAGGCATTCCTAAAATAATAGGCTTGATACATTGCCCATTCAGCTGAGAGATAGGTTCCCACATTGCCAATGCTGCTAACTTTCCTAAATAGCTAACCAGGAAGGCAACTATGAAAGGCTGGAAAAAAGGGTTGGTCTCTCACAAAAAGTACATAGGGGAAAATCTCTTTATCCCCACTAGGTCAATGCCTGGCCCTCCTCTTCTGACCACCTTCTGGTATAAACGAAAGGAAAGAGACCGACTCCTGGAATACAATGCAAATCAAAAGAAGCTGTTTACTAATGATGTGCCCAGATGCAGTAGTGCTAATCAAAGATTCTCACTCATACAATGACCCCCTGTCTAAGACAGCCATTAAACATAAAACAGATGACTCCCTGGCACTCTATCCCCTACAACCACCTGCACTTCCTCAGTAGTAAAAGAAGAAAGAGTTAAAAGTGAAAATAAATCATTGAAACATATCTCCTCCTGGCTGGCTCACCAAAATGTTAGAGCAGTACAGTGGCTTGAGGTCATGGCCAAAATTATTGAAAAGAGAAAGTAAGGTTTTAATAGGAAAAAGAAAGTATTTATTAATACTTTCCCTACACAAAAAACTGGGGCGCATTCTAATAACTGCAGGCACTGTGGAAAGTGCAACTTCTGGGTTTTATACATAATTTTAAGGAATATCAGCTGGTTCTTGGAAGTCTCTCAGGCTCTTAATTAATTCTGTTCTCAAAACATCTCACCTGCAAGATCTTGAAAACAACCTACCAACAAAGTTTTAATCAGCCTCATTTCTATAATAGCCCAGGTCAGCCTGACCCAGACCAGTCTAAAACAGCTGAACCATGCCTGCCCTGCTCATATCTAGCTAGCTACATACCTAACAAGATGACTCAACAAGAAATAATCCAGACATCAGAGAACAGAGAAGGCATCATTGGAATAAGAAACATGCAGTTTATTGGTGCCATTTTCAAAGGTAGTTTGGGTGAAGTATTTATGTGAAAGTGATATGATATGGGGCAGAAGAAGGATAAGATATGTGCAAGAAAATACAGTTTGCAAGAAAAGTTTTTGGAGAAGTTGATTAATTAAGTGAGCAGAGAAATGGAGTATATGAGTTTCATTCAATAGAAAGAGATACAGAAAATGGTTTTTAAAAAAAGGAAAGAGGATATAACCAAGGAATACAATTTGTAAATAAAATCATAAGGTTTTGGATTGAAAGTGAAATCCTGTACTGAAACAGAAACCAAGAGGAAAACATGGTTGTGACTCAAGGAAAAGTATAAGGCTGATGATTAAGTGCACAAACTCATCCTAGAAAAAGTGCTACATACCTCATTGCTGAATATCATTACAATCACCTCCAAAGTACTCCTTTTGGGAAGCTTTGCACCAAGGCCAGCACCTAGTCCACCCTTCAAAGCAATTTTGGAACTCTTTTTCTGGAATGACTATTGTACTCTGATATACAAAGGTTATGAAACCTTACTGAGTTGTTTGTACAGTGTTGCCAATGTAAGTGTATGGTCACAGGTTGGCAAACTTAAACATCAGACATCGTATAATATATATTTGGTGGTGGAAAGATATGGACCACTCCTCTGTTGGCTATTCAATGACCTATAAGAGGAATTAGTAAGCTAAAACTAATATAAAAGACAGAACAAGAAAGGTTTGAGTAAACAGAAGAAGTGATTTCAAACATTAGGGAAATTACCATTAGGATGGTAGGATGGTAACTACTTAGTTTTTTTTTTTTTGTTTGTTTGTTTTTGAGACATAGTCTCACATTGTCACCCTCTGTAGACTGCCATAGTGTCATACCTCACAGCAACCTCAAACTCTTGGGCTCAAGCAATTCTCTTGCCTCAGCCTCCCAAACAGCCTCCCAAATAGGGGCCTGCCATAAAGCCTGGTTATTTTTAGAGATGGGGTCTTGTTCTTGCCCAGGCTGGTCTTGAACTCCTGAGCTCAGCAATCAACCCACCTCAGCCTCCCTGAGTGCTAGGATTATAGGCATGAGCCACCATGCCTGGCCCCCTATGACTAGTTTTGTGGATTTCCCAACAGTATGCAATGACAATTTTAGATGTGAATTAATGTGTTTGCTAAGTGAAATAGTTTCTTTAATATTATGTTGATAAGATTAATCTAGAATAGGCATTTTGCAAGAGAGTTCAAGGGAAAGCGATGAGGAATGGGAATCAAAATAGGAAAAGAGAAAGAGGAGAAATAAAAATAAATGTGAATAGATTAATGATATATGGGGGAGAAAAATTGAGATATTTCACATTATACAACCTTTATATTTTTCCCAATGAGGGAATAAGTGGTAGAAATATTGTTAAAATAAAATTTCATTATTAGTATGATCAAAGAATAGGTGGTTACTGAATAATTTTTATAACCAAGTTTAATAGCATATAAGATACTGACAAAATATCAAAATAAAAGGGGGAAATTACATCTGCTCATATAGTTAGAACTCTTTTATTTAACATATGCATAAAGAACTAGAAGAAAATTCACAAAAATGTTTACTGAATGATGGGCTTTTATTCTTTGTATGTTTATCTATGTTTCTGGAATCTATTACTGCGTTAAAAATTACCCACAATTCAATGGTAGAAAACACCAATTATTTTACTGTGCTCATAACTCTATGGGTCAGGAATTTGAGTATGCCCTATCAGTGGTGGCTAGTATCTGGTTCACAGTATCTCATATCTCACTTGGAAAGACTTGAACAGTTACAGATGTCTGGGATGGATTGGCTGGGACCATATGTCCAGGATCTTACTATAGTTTGAATGTATCCATTCCTCCAAAATTTGTAGATTAGAACCTAATACCCAATGTGATTGTATTAAGAAATGGAGCCTTTGGGGAAGTGTTCCACTCTCACAACTGGATTAGTGCTTTAAAGAGAGAAGTTGAAGGCAGTGTCCTAGTGTCCTTCTGGCCTTCCACTCCTTCCTCCATGCAGCATGATGCCACCTGGAAGCAGAAAGCAGCCCTAACCAGATGATGAATCTGTTGACACCGTGATCTTGGACTTCCCAGCTTTCAGAATCATGAGAAATAAACTTCTATTATTTACAAATGAACTGGTCTAAGGTATCTATAGTGGCATGAATGGACTAAGATAAGCCTCAAGATTCCTACTTTTCCCCATGGTATTTACTGGAGATGGGATGTCTAAGATGGTTCTTGTGTTAACGTGTCTAGCACCTGTGGCTAGGAAAGTGTAGGACTTGCTACCACTGCTCTCTCCAAAAATGGGATATCTATATGGATTGCCTGGACTTTCTCACAGCATGGAGATCATGGGGCATTTGGGATTCTTATGGGAAGCTAGCTTCTTCCAGAGTAAAAACAGTCACAAACTAATCCAGGTTCAAGGGGATGAAATAATGGACTTAACTTGTCATTGGAAGTATGAGATTTTCATACAGGGAGGGGAGACAATGATACTGGTTATCATGGAGACAAACTAAGAATTGAAGTGTTTTGAGCAGGCAATGATGAATCTAATTTTTATTTCAAGGAGTGGTATTTTACTATTCTGTAAAAGATAAGTCAGAGGGAAAGAAGATTGGAACTGGGGAGAATATTTAAAGGGTGTTACAATAATATAGATATGAGATGATGGTGGCCTCTTTTAAGGAAGTGGTAATAGAGATATAGAGAAAAGAATAGATTGATTAAAGCCCAGTTCTGCTCATGACAAATTGGTCTCCAAGGCTCTTATTTACATCGTTTGGGTTCATGGCTCAACACTCTAAGTCATGCTTCCCTTTTTTATTACAAATAATGGCCTAGGTTTGCAAATGAGCAGCCTTCCTCATTGAATCCTGCCTGTATAAGCTTGGAGGTCCTAAGCACTCATTCTGAAGTGTTCTGTCCCTCAGTCCAACCTGAAAATACATTTTCTCTCTCTAGTACCCATGTTACTATAGGTGACTGTGTTGCTGGACTTGTACCAAAACACAACATGGATCATCTTCTATAGTGTGTCCAGTAAAAATTCTCCCACACTTCTTCAAAGTGTTATTCATATTCTCCTTAAGAGCTTTTCCTTTTCCTACTCCCAGCTTAATCCTGAATACAAAGACACGTATTTTAGGTCTCTGTTAGGGCAGCACTGCACTCCCAGTACCAATAACTATAACATATAGGATTCAATGTAGAAAGAAACATAATAAAATGAGCACTATGTAACTGGAATTTGTTACAGGCATTAGGCCTTATATAATAGTTGTGATTTCTGGGGAAATAATGGTCTAGAAGGGCATGGTTGGAAGACCGTGGAACTGTCACAAACCAGAGACTTCAAAAAGATGCTGGAAAGGAAGTGTAAGGAAGGTTGCTGCCCTGGGATCTGCTGGTGGGCCAGAAGTCACTGTCAGTCAGTGGAAGGAAAACTAGACACACAGCAGGGAACGTCTAGGGCAAATCAGAACGTGTGAAGACAAATCGGAACCAGCAAGGACAAATGGTAAAGTATACAGGTCTCTCACCATATCTAACCCCAATGATGCAGGTGGCCTGCAGATAAAGCTGGGACAGATTGCTATAACATCACACACATGCCTGGCTCAGGACCTAGAAGAAGCCAAGAGAGGAGATTCAGCTGCTCCACACTGAGTTGAGCTAGCCCGCATGAACTGCAAAAGCACTGGAAGCCCTGCATGAACTTGGAGTGTAGAGGTCAGCACATTTTTTTCCTATAAATTGCAGTATATACAATGCACTAAAACATTTTAGGCTTTGCAGACCATAAAGTTTCTGCTGCAGTCACTGAATTATGTCATTAGAGCATGAAAATGGCATAAGACCATACATAAACAAATGCGGCTGTGTTCTGATACACATTTATGAACAGAAAAGGCAGTGTATTGGATCTGGTTCAAGGGCCACGGTTTCCCAGCCAAGCTTTTAGACCATAGCGACTGCTGTTTCACATGCACAGTCAAATGCCTGTACAAATGTATCTTGTGGTCCACCCTAAACTTGAATCATACGAGGAAAATAATTCTGAAAATTATAGTTCCACATTAAGTATGATGACACAGTACAAAACCAACAAACCATGTTCTGGAATTTTCTGCAATTATCATGCATACCTTTTATAAGCAAAACCAACAACTCATAAACTCTACAAAAATACACCTGTAGCAAATAGTGCCTATTCATGCCCTTAGGACCAAGAGACTTTTAGTAAATATTTATTGCATGCATGTGCCTGGCAGAATTGAGGAACTTTCATCAGGAATGTCACAAAGGTGATGGACTCCTTGAACAGACTCAACATCTTTCCCAGGATAGTTTCCACTGGAATAATCGATTTAAATGGTAATTCTTAATTCAGAGAATTTTGGAAAATGGTATTTTATCTCATCTGTCCCATTTAATGTATATATTTCAGTGGAGTGTTTTTTTAAATAAATTTTTAGTAGCACAGCCCCTTTCTTCAGATGAAATCTTAATCCGAAATGGGAATAAATAAAACATAAAAAAGAGCTTCTACTTGGAAGTGTAAAGAAATAAAGAGATAAAAGTTGAACACCTTCCGCTGAAACAGGACTAGAGAAGGAGGAGTGTTTGCCTTGCAAAGGTGGATACTCACAGCAGAACTTACCATTTTTCTTTTCTATATAATTTAGACTTTGGTACATTAAGGCATACCTGCAAGTTTGCATAAGCGCTGCTCTCAACACACGCTGTATACTGACACCTCTCAGTGAATGCAGTTAAGAGAAAACAGGTAAAGAAAAATACAAAATATGGATTCAGAAGCAAAAGCGATGTGAAGACTGATGAAGAAAGGAGTCACAATTTTTTCTAATACAAACATCATCATTTGTTTTGATAACTCAGGCTATCCTAGGAGACCAAGGTAAAGACGTTCCTTTATCCAGATTTCCATTACTACCTTACAGAAAGGTGTCAATTTTAATGAAAGCTCTAAAAACCATTCTTTCTTGTCATCTCTAGGCACAACATTGTTGAAAGAGGAATCATTGTTTTTTAAATTTTTTTATGTATTGCTATAGAATTCAGATCTCCTAAAAAAAGCTCCTAAAGATCTGAAAATTCTTTCCCCACGTCCTCTAAACCCTGAGCAGATCTGCAAAACAATTCGTTTGATTGACAGGAGAGAACTATTTCAAATGCCAGGGGGTAGCCTTCCAGGGAACAAGGCTACAACAAGAATGTTTTTCCCCTACTGCTAATGGCTAATCCTGGCGCTGAGCCCTGGGCTGCTGCTTCCCAACATGGGTATCCTTTTAGGAAATGCGCCTGCCACAGCTTGCCTCAAACTGATATAGTGTCAAGATGCAGAGAAAAGAAATAAGTTTAAGAAAGAAACAACCGGACTCTATTAGCATGGTATCCATTAGTGCACGCGGGGGAGAGTCAGCTGGAAGGGCAAACAGGCTTTTGCCCAGACAGAAGTCCATCCGTTCACGATGGTAACATCCTAGCTTCTGACGATGAAATACCCTAACACTCTCAACGCCCGTCTATGTTAAAGTATAGAACACATTTCTCCTTTATTAGCTTTTTTTTTTTTCTTGTTTGAGCCTTCGAGCATCAGAACAGAAATCCTCAGAAATCAAAGACAAAAACATAACTTAAACAAAGGGGAACTTACACGATATAGAGTTGTTTCTATACTAAGCTTATCGAATTGCCTGTACTCTAAGATGACACTACAGAAAATAACTGAGGTCCACATGTGCACACACGGCTCAGAGGAAAATGCCCTATTTCGTGATCCCGCGGTTTATGAACAAAGGTTGCCCTTTGCCTCGTAGTTGTCTCTGCTGTTTGAAAATCCTGGTTTAGGAATTGACTGTGCCTCTCTGGTTTAGAGTCAACTCAAAGCCTTTTCTCAAAAAATTAAAAGTAAATATAGTAATGGCCATCCAGAATGACAATGCAGCTCTCTAAAGATTATAAAACAGAGAGACTAGAGAAACCCCCTTTTTAAAATAGGCCATTTTTCTAAAGGAAGCTATGTAATATTTTCTACATAAATTATTAATACGATGCATACAAGATTATAATTGGGTCTCTAACAGATGTTAATCAAGTGAAACTAATACATGTTCATAAAATTAAGGTAATCTATAGTATACTTTTTTCAGAGTTTTAAATGTCTTCAAGAAATTGTTAAATAAATTTAAATCGTTAAATCTCTGGAAGAAATATTAACTTTTAAAAAATAATGTTTTCCAGGTGTTTTTAAAGGTTAGAAAATTGGTACTTGTCAGATCAGAATGGGTAGGAAAATCAGAAATACCCACATCACCCAAGCCATTATAATATGTGACTTTGGCATTCTTCCATTGATATATAATTAAATTACATTAGGCATTTATTGAAGCACACTGTGTACCCAGCATTGAACTAGATGCTAGAAATAGAAATACAAATGACATTTATTTATTGCCTTCAAAACAGAGCCCAGAATGTAATGGAGGAAATAAAAAGTGTCAAAGATTGAATGCAATGTTAAATTTTCTGTTTGGTTAGGCTCACTTGGTAAACCATACCATGGAAAATCCACCTTCCGCATTATGACACTCTTGTACGAAAGTGACAACTGATTTACAAATAGTGTGAACCAAGTACTCTGGAAAAAAGTATTAGATGACTTGGTAAGGCTTCACAAAGTAAGAACGACTGATCAGGCTCTGGCTCGATAAATAACATTCACTTAGCTTAGAAGGAAGGGGAAAGTGGGAAAAGAATGATCCATGAAGACGTGACAGTCCATCCTACCTGAGGAAAGACAGCCCATCATGAACATTGTTTAGGGATTTATAACAGAAATGAGGGATCGTCAGATAAAGAAAAGATTGCCATCGTCCCATAAAGTAGCTAAATAATCCCAGCTCTAATAGGTTTCACTGCTATAGTAAAGCTATCTTCTGAATTCTGTGATTCTAAAATTGAAAATGACACTTCTCTTTGTTTTATTTTGAGTTTTTATTTGCTTTCACAACCCCCTACATGTTTTATTTCCATTTTGCAGGTAAGTAAAAGCATAAAGGCTAAATTCATAGCTATACAACCTGATTAATAAGTCAATAATTCTTTAGCACCAAGTCTAAGGCAGAGCACGGCGTACATTAAAAAATAGTAAGAATTTGAAGACGAACATTTATGGGTCACTGTAATGTATTTTTATTCAAAAGGTTAAAACAGAACAAGTATTAGATGGTTTGGTCTTGGACTTAGGGTGAAAATGGAAAAGAAAAGACCAATCAGAAAGGGACTACGAAGTAAGAATCAAAATTGGCAGAAAGAGAAGTAGATGATCCACAACCTGGGCAAAAAGAACACCCCTTGCCTCTGGGAAAATTGAGAAAGGTAACAGAGAGCCACAGTCGCGCATGTCTGCTGTGTGGTCCTTTGCCAACCTTTCCTGTGGGCTGAATTCTAGGTAGATCTAGACACTCAGGCACTCGTGAAAGATGCTTTTTATTTCAAGCCTTCCCTTCAACAGCACCTTTCAGCACTTCCAGTGCTCACAGGACAACATCTCTTCCCCAGGCCTGGTTTCTGCATCTCACACCCACTTAGCAGTCTTGACACCTAGAAGTCCAGGCTCCCTGGGCCTCTTCAGTCTAAGTCACCAGCTCCTGCGCCCTGGCTCCAGCACTGACTAGGCAGTGGCTCACTGGGACCAGGCACAGCACTGGGGTGTCCCTGACCCTGTACAAGACCAACTCTTCGCTACCATCCCAGCATTAAGGTTGCTAGCCGCAACCCATGTTAATCTCTGAATTATATCACCTTCCCTTTTTTCTTTCAGCTCTACAACACATGTGTAACTGGTTATTCATATTAAATCACCTCTTTTTGAAAGCAAAGTATCATTTCCCTTTTACTGACTAGACCCTAAGTTACCTAGTGCTTATTACCAACATTAGCCCAAGGAAAAATTCACTAAGATTGGATTCTTAGAGTGAGTTGCTGAGTTGTGCAAATTTGAATGCAGGGGTGCCATCGATTCCATTGGAAAATGGGATACTGGTAATCTATGCAAGCATTGGAATCATGATTTCTGAAATTAACAACTGAGATTACTTGAAATAAACTGCCTATAGAGGATAAGAATTTGGAAGAGCAATTGAATATTGCATTTAATTGTTACAGCAGTAATGGTTATTTTAAGTACTGAAGGGTGAGATACTACTTGAAGAGTTTACAGAAATTCAATAAAAAACTCAAGGCTTTGAACTTCCAACACAAGCAGTGGTCAAAAAATGTCTGTAGTATCTCTATAAGAATCTTTTGTTTACTTATTTTTGGTACAGGACAGATATGGCTGAAAATCAGATTAAGTTCTAGTTGTGTAAAATGCTATATATTACATGAATTTAATTCATACCCTTGCCAAGTATTTTATTTGAAAATAAATGCACTGATGGAGAAAGAGTGTAGACGCTGACACTTCAAATGCAAGCCTTTGAGTGGATGACGGAGAACCTGAGATATATAAACTTCATTGGCCAACTTTTAGAAGAACCTCTTTTACTGACTGCAGAGACCAATCTGCCATTACTTGAAGATCCTGTAATAACCTTTCCCAAGGCAGCTGCCTTGCAAGAAGAACAATTTTCTTTAAGATAACTTCACCATCCATTATTGCTCCCCTCCCCCTAACTAGTTTCTGATAACATATTTCCCACTGGGAGTAAGTACAAAATCTGACCCAGTAGGCAATAATTTAAACACTAAAATATTGGCAAGATTTTTGTAATTTATATCAGCAGACACCTGGCAGATAAGGATAGGAATAGATTCTAAGGGCATTAGCCCAAGGAAAATGGAATACAATATTAGGCCAAATTTGTTAGTCTGGATGCACTTACCTGAGACATGGAATGCATGTGTTAGCGTAAGCAACTAAGATGGCTCTGATAGTTGGCTTTGTTGGTTGACTACATGAGGACTCAGCAATGACCCATATTCTGTGACCTATCTTTAATGCTTAGATGCCAGAACATCCCTGGCATAACATAGACAAAGGAATCTCCAAACAGACAGATGAAAATGCTAAAGGGATTTACTATATGGGACCCATCCTGTTTTCTGCGGTTACTTAAGAGGGCCCAGAAGGCACTCCATTTTCTTAGGCATTGAAAAATGCAGGTGAGGGGTAATAATGGTGAGAAATAGCTCAGTGTCCTGAGTTCCTAATTTCAATGGGCTACAAAACCTTAAAGAACCAATGGCCTAATGCTGGAGAAAA
Organism: Nycticebus coucang; assembly: GCF_027406575.1. Taxonomy (NCBI): domain Eukaryota; kingdom Metazoa; phylum Chordata; class Mammalia; order Primates; family Lorisidae; genus Nycticebus; species Nycticebus coucang. The sequence goes on along the minus strand of NC_069785.1, from coordinate 27,832,130 downwards.
TATGAGATGGAGGGAAAGAATGGCAATCAGATGGGGCTTTCTGTTTTGAAGGGATAGTTGATGTTAGTTATATAACTATGGTGTCCTTAGGATTGAAATAAATTGATTAATTAACTAAATTATCTACTTATACCTAGAAAAACTCTAGCATCCAAATGCCACTGTGTTCTACTAGTCAAAGCAGGAAATCATGATGTCAGATAATACCCAGAATTTTGACATGCATTTGGCTCATAATGTGCTCAGATGTTCATGGTTATTTCCTCAATTCCAAGAGAAATAATTGAAATAGACTGGTAGAAATCTCCACATTGACTTTCTAAGCCATGGAGGGAGACACACCAGAATAGTAAACTAAAAGCAATATCATATATCATTTCTGTGGAAATTGCCAAGATTATTTTCATCAATGAAACTTGAAAAATGCAGAACTGATGATCCCTACGAACCCTGAATGTTCTCAGCTGTACAAAAGGCAGATGCGTACTAGAGAGAAACTGTGGGTTATGATGAGTTCAATTAAGTGGTGGTTCCAATTGGAGCTGCTGTTTCATATGTGGAGTTTTAACTGTGGTCCAAGCGTGAGTAAATCAGTGCAGGACATGATTGTGCTATTTTTCTTTATATCAAGTATAAAGAGCCACCAAAAGCAGTTTCCTTTCAGCAAAAAGGACCAGCAATATACCTTCATTATATATCTCGGAGTATGTCAGCTCTCTTGTCATTACCTAGATGTCAAGGACCGTGATCACCTTGGCATCCCACCCATACAATGCTAGTGAAAAATATGATATCTACCTGACTTTTTAAATGTAATTGCCAATATATTGAGGAGCTGAAATAGCATTGGATAATCTATTCTTCAAAGGTTTGCTAGAAAGCAAAGCCTTGTGAGGCAGTAAATTGAAAACTTTACTCGTCCATAAAAATTAATCTTTTATTCCTTTTTACTAGTTAATTTTTATGCTTTTTTATCTTTTTACATTTTTCCACAAAATCATTTTATTATTATTTTATTATTTAATTCTCTCATATCATTACATTTTTTTTACCTCATGAGTGAAGGGGTAAGCTAAAGTCTTTTACTACATATAAATTTCTCTATTTTATAATTTTTGTTTTATGAAATTGAGGTTATTTGGTTCATGGATATTCAATACTACTCTATTTTCATTTTGAATAACTCTTTTTAGCATTACAAAGTGTACTTTGTTGGCCAGAATTCTGCCTTGGCTAATCAGACTATGACTGCAAGTTTGCCTTTGTCTTATATAACTTGCCATCCTTTCATTTTCAAAATTTCTGAATTAAGCTGTTTTATTTATTTATCACATATGGCTATAGAGAATGTATATTTCTATATATTTATATAAAGTGTTTTGCTTTATGGCAAAACTTTTTCTGAAATTATGCAAGCGAAGTTCATTTACATTTATTAATATGAAAGATATTTCTGATCTTAGTTCTAAGTGTAATATTTTATTATGTTTTCTTTACACAGATTTTTCAAAAGACTTAAATTAGTGGTCTCATTTCTTTGCTTTATTTTGTATGTGTAGTTCCTCTAAAAGTTATGAAGTTTGTCTTTTGTTCCATTCATTACCTTCATAATTACGACTTTACATAATAGCTCTAGTTATCTATTTCTTTTGACAGTAATTATTCCTAATTTGAATAATGATAAAAGTGTTCTATTTTATTTTCTCTTTCTTAACCTCTTCTTTACTTCATAATTTTTGTCAATAATATTAACTTCATTATATTTACATTTGTACTTCTAACACATCTATAATTGTCTGATTGGGTTTTTTTCAGCCATGAAGGATTCCTTTGACTCTTAGCTAATAGAGTGCCTGGGTAATAAGTGAACCCATCTCCCATTTCATTTCTTCCTTCTTCCCAATTCTAGTTAGCTGTATCATTGGTACATATACAGGCACCTAACTTTCACATTCTGTTCCGTCACCATAACCTTCACATTGGTTTAAGTCCTGGTTTTATAGTTAGTCATAGTCAACGTTCTCCACAAATTATTATAAGAGTTTGCCACAATTTTCTCAGCTCATTTCTTGGTTGAAATTAATTTTCTAATAGTTTCCTCAAGAAGGACTCATGAGAAAAATATTCCTTGGTTTCTTGGATGTTCAAAATTGGTTACCTGAAGTCTTTCATACTTGAAAAACAGGTTGGTTGAATAAAACGTCCTTGGCTCACAATTTCTTCCCTTGAATATTTTGTAGCTCTTTCCCCACTCCCTGTTGTGTGGGGAAATCTATGGACGGTTTTCTTCATTCTCCTCCCCCCAGTAAGTGTCTTTAAGCGTCTTGTTCTTTTTATCCTACTGACCTAAAGAATCACTCTATCTTTAAAGTCTAGGAAATTTACTAGGCTTTGTCCCAATGTTGAATTTTCTGGGTCAGTTTGGGGAGGTTTTGTTTTTGTTTTTTTTTTTTTGGTCTGGATAAAGTAGGCCCTTAAAATATTTAGTTTCAAATTTTTGTTTGTCTTGGGTTGTTTGGGTTTTGTTCTTCCTCTCAGAAAAACTTTTTCTTTTTAAGATTTTTAAAATTTATTTTTTTGAGACATTTTCACTTTGTTGCCCAGGCTAGAGTGCCATGGCATCAACCTGGCTCACAGCAGCAACCTCAGGATTCCTGGTCTCAAACCATCCTCTGTCCTCAGATTCTCTACTAAATGGGACTACAGGCATCTGCCACTATGCTTGACTACTTTTTCTATTTTTAGTAGAGAAAAGGTCTCACTCTTGATCAGGTTGCTCTGGAACTCCAGAGGTCAAGTGGTCTTCCCACCTCAGCCTCCCTGAGTGCTAGGATTACAGTTGTAAGCTGCCAAGCAAGGCCTGTATCTTTCACTTATTTTTTGTTCTATTGTTTTGATTTGATTTTTCTAGATTCTATAGCTCTGCGCGCCTTGGATATCTGCTTCTATAATGCATTTTGCTCTCTAATCCTTTAAATTTTCCTTCTTTTCTGCATTATTTTGCTCCCTTTTGCTAGGCTACTTTTGAAAGTTTTACATATATTTTTGTGTCTATGAATGATTCTGTCTCCTAGTTTCATCACAGTTAGGGATTATAGGGCTATTTTTCATTTCTTAAAGTTGTTAATTTGAGTGATTTCCAAACAGGAAAGATGATATCTTATGTACTCATGTTTATATCAGAAAACCCTCTGAGGATTTAAATTAAAATCATTAACAAGATTTTTACCCTTTACTGCCCTTTACTACCACCTCTACTTAAACTTTTACTGCAAATTCTGGCACATAGTAAAGAGAAAATGTCACAAAGATTGGAAAAGAAGAAATAAATGGTCGTTATTCACAAATGTCACAAATGTGTGATTTTTTTCCTCACAAAGGAGCAAATGTATGATTTTCTACATAGAAAATTCAAACCAAATTTACTTATAAATTCTTAAAATTAATAAGAGCTAAAAAGAAGATAAATAAAATATGAATGTAGAAATAAAAACTGCACATCTGTACCACAAGAATAAATAGTATGGAATTCAAAAAGCTTATAATAGTCACAAAATAAAACATCTAGTAATCATTCTGAAAAAAACCAGTTACTAAAAGACCTGCATAGTGAAAAATCATAAAACTCTTTAATATTAAGAAGATCCTAAAAGGAAATGATGTGATCTTCAAGATTAAGATGACTCAATACCATAATGAGGCCAAAACTGTCACACATTGGGCTAAAAATTAACAAGTAAGAAGTAAGGGCAGAGCCTCACTCTGCCACCCAGGCTAGAGAGCTGTGGATTAGCCTGGCTCACAGCAACTTTAAACTCCTCGGCTTAAATGATCCTTCTGCCCCAGCCTCTCAAGCAGCTAGGACTACAGGTGCCCACCACAGCTAATTTTTCTATTTTTAGCAGAGACAGGGTCTTGCTCTTCCTCAGGCTAGTCTGGAACTCCTGAGCTCAATTGACCCTCCCACCTTGGCCTCCCAGAGTGCTAGGATCATAGGTGTGAGCCATTCTGCCCAGCCCCATAGCTGGATTTTACAAAGAACTTGATAAACTATTAATAAAATCTATATGGATGAGAAAAATACCAATTAGAGCCAAGGAGAGCCAGAAGAAGAAAATCTTAAGGAACTTTGCTCTGCAAATCATCAGATACAGATTTATGCTGACATATACAATGTGATATTGGCATGGGGTTAGGGAAAATATCCAGTAAAACAGAATAGAGAGCCTGGAAACTTGGCTGTGCATATAAATTTCTTCTATGACAGAGGTTGCGTTGTAAATCACTGGATAAATGAAGAACTATTCAATAAATAAGGCTAAGATAGTTGATGGTCCATATGAAGAAAAAAGGAAATCCACTAGACTACTATGTCAAAGCTAGATTAAGAAATTACATCTGCAAGTATAACTTATTAAAAACGTAGAAGACAAAAGACTGTGTGAATGACCTTAGAATAATGAATGACTTTCTAAATAAGACTTGAAAAAATTAATTGTAAGAGAAAATTAAACTAGACAATTAAAATTAAAATTTTCCATTCATCAAATGACATTATTAAAAACGTAAAACAATAAGCCACAAACTAGATATTTATACACATTTAGCCACTAAGGGTTTATCCCTAAATATCAATAGAAAGAATAATCTATGTAACAAGAAGAAAGGGGCAGAGCGCAGAAGTACAAAAGTAGACAAGCACTTTTGAGAAAGCTCTAAAACGAGCAAGGGGAAACAAGTTCAGGGTAGGATTACATATCTATGGCATAACAACTTGTTTAAAAAGAAAAGGAATAAAAACAACACAAATCAGAATAGTGGTTACATCTAAAAGAAAGAGACAGAGATGGCAGCACCTGTGGCTCAAAGGGGTAGGGCGCCAGTCCTATAGGCCGAAGGTGGTGGGTTCAAGCCCAGCCCCAGCCAAAAAGAACACACAAAAAAAATAAATAAATAAAAAAGAGACAGAGATGGATAAAGTGGAAATACATCGATAAAGAAATATGATCATTTTTAAGTTCTAAATTTTACGGTATTTATAAGAGTTTGAAGAAACCCACCTCAGTTAAAAAATACAACATTACCATGTACGTTGTGAAATAACAACATTAGCATGGACAGACACACACGCTCAAAAACCCTTCTTAGTCTCATTTTTCTTCCATAGATAACCAATCTCAGTATTTTCCTGCATGTATGCAATTTTACATATAAAATATCAAAAATAATTTTAAACAAAGAAAGCCTGTTTCTGCTGATGTCCACTATTTCTAGGAAGGTTTCATCTCAACCAGACAAAAAATTATATGTAATAAGAGAGGAGAGAGACCCCCCGTCTGGGTACAAATCAAACTGCTACCTCCCAAGAGCCAAAAGGGTAGTCAAAGTTAATAGAATATCTTAATATTTCCTGAGAAAATATCATTATAGTTTGGTCCCAATAAAATCCTCAGATTAAGTCTAAAACCCTTTCTGCATGAGAGCTCATCAGTGTTTCAACACCCTGGTACTGTGTCCCAAGAGTCTTCTAGTTTTTAATCTATCTACACTAGTTTCTTTAGTTATTCTTCATGCAAGTTCCATTATTTATAGAACCTTACCACCTAGGTGTACCCCTCTGGGCATTTAGCAATTTCAAAATACCTATCTGAAAAATATGGTGTCAAGATCTCAATCCAATATATCAGCTGTACTCTGATATATTCTGACCCTGGCAGAATCCACTGGGACTATTATTTTCCTACCCACCTGTTATGATGAATGTAGTGTAAAACTAAAATTGTATTAAATTTTTTCTATTCCAAAATATTAAGAGGTGAAAATGTTTTCGTTACATGGCTAGCTTTTACAATGACTAAGTCAGGGAAGTTAATGTGCCCTGTCCCCAAATTGTGTTCGTATTACCTGTTAGGTAGGTGTTTACCCCTCTCTGCTTCCCCCTCTTCTCTATTTCCAATATCTTTTACTTTTCTCTCTGCCCATGTGTTCCCACTGTTTAGTTCCAAATTATCAGAGGTACATGTAGTGTTTGTTTTTCCATTCCGGAGATACTTCGCTTAAGATAATCATCTCTAATTCCACCCCAATTGCTGCGAAAGATACTAATCCATTTCTTTTCCTGCCTGGGGAGTACTCCATGGTATACATGTGCCACATTTTGCTAATCTACTCATAAAAAAGTAAATGGATAAGCACTTAGGTTGGTTCCACATCTTTGTGATTGTGAATTGTACTACAATAAATATTCAAGTGCAGGCGTCTTTTTGATAGAATGACTTCTTTTCCTTTGACACCCAGTGGTGGGATTGCTAGATCAAAAGCTAAGTCTGTTTACAGCTCTTTGAGGACTGTGCATACATTTTCTGTGGAAGTTGTACTAATCTGCAGTCCTGCCAGCAGTGTATAAGTGCCCCTTTCTCTCTGTATCCACACCAGCCTGTATTGTTTCCAGACTTTTTAGTCATCACCATCCTGACAGGGGTAAGGTGATATGTCATTGTGGTTTCAATTTGCATTTCCCTGATAATTAGTGATGTTGAGCATTTTTTCATATGTTTGAATAGTTTCTGCACAGCAAAGGAAATAACCACTAGGGCAAATAGACAACCTACAGAATGGGAGAAAATATTCACAAACCATATAACCTGATGAAGGGCATAACATCCAGAATCTACAAAGAAATCAAACAAAATAGCAAGAAAAAAATAACAAAATAGCCCATTAAAAAATGAGTCCAAGTATTTTTTGTATCTATGTTTGGCCTAGGTTCATTACATTATTATCTATTATTGATTATCTATCCTCCATGTTTGGTTTGAGAGAGATAAGATAGATTGACATTGCAACTTACACCTGCATGGTGACTGCTTTCCGATTTAAAAAAATCATGTGTATTATTTTATTTGCATAAATTTCCCTATCATAGGACAGAGATTATTATTCTTATTCAAATATTAGATAAACTGAAAGTCAGGAACATAGGCAACTTGTCCCAAGTCAGATTTATTAAGTGACAGATCCTATACCAGGGACTACATCTTTTGGGATCCAAAAGTTCTTTTCACTGATCTAGACTGCCTTTCTCAAACTTAATTGTTTCAGAGTAATTAAACTTAGCTTTAAAAAACTCATTCACTAATAAGGGCCTATAATAGAGAAATGTACCTGAGAAGAAAGTAGATTTAGGACAGAGCTTGGCAGAAACAAACCTGAAGTCATTCCACTCTTATGAGTTAGTGCTAACAAAAGTGGTGATTCCAAGAATCATGCAAAGAAAATAACAATATACTTTTGTTGTTGTTGTTTTGAGACAGGGTCTCACAGCGCTGTCACCCTCCACAGACTGCTGTGGTGTCACAGCTCACAGCAACCTCCAACTCTTGGGCTTAAGCGATTCTCTTGGCTCGGCCTCCCAGGTAGCTGGGACTACAGGCACCTGCCACTATGCCCGGCTATTTTTTGTTGCAGTTGTCATTGTTGTTTTTAGCTGCCCTGGGCCGGGTTCGAACCTATCAGCCTCAGTATACATGACTGGCGCCATAACCACTGTGCTGTGGGCTCCGAGCCAACAATATACATTTTGATAGCATAAATCATGACACATATGTCAAGAAAAATAAATAGATCATCCTGGTTTCAATTTAGGAAATTGTCAAAGGTTTCAGAGCACAACCCTCCTTACTTACAAGGTGACTCAAATGTTGATGTTTCTATCCACTTCAAGAAATAAAGTAGGCTGAGGTTAAGCAATCTGGTCTGGTTTCCTGGAAGAAGGCCTGAAAAGTCATGCATCAGATTCCTCAGAGGCTATGTTAAAGGCAAATGTGGGGAAGGAGTAGTATTCTGAAGCCTTGTTCAAAGGACAAATCTGTATACAGAAAATGTAACAAATCAGGTGTTCCAAACATCTCAATTGGGTACCTTTACAATTGACGTGCATGAATGTTACACTGATCTGGGAGCGTGACTTTATGACTCAGTGGGGAACTAAAGGTGATAGGTATTCTTTAAGCTAAAGACATTTAACTTGAAAAACAAATATCACTGATTAAAAACAAACCGCAGTGTACTAGGAGGGCCAACGAATAGAAACGGGTGTCTGCCTTTGCTCTAGGTATCTTGCTGTGCTACACCTCTAGTTAACATTTGTAATTTAAAGTACACAAAAACTAAGCAGAATTGTTTTTACAAAGCAAAACTACAAAGAATTTAAAATATCTCCGGATAAAATTGTCTAGGGAGGGTGGAAAGCCAACACTTCCATGGAATCCTAACTCCAAAAATAAACAAAATAAAACAAAAACGGAAAAATTACTAGGAGAGTTTCATTTACTATGTCACAGTAACTGAAAAGGGAGTTTAAATACCATATAGCATTACATATTTGGCTATGAACTGGCATAGAGTTACGGTTAGCATCCGATTTGTATTGAGAAAGCAAATTCTGGCAGATCTTTGTGCTGAAAAAAAACATACTAGAGGCCAATTGGAAACTTTTGTCTAAGAAACACAGACCAGAATCTAAACTGAGCAAGCAGCCTCTCCTGAGAGACAGCCTCCCTTTGCCAAGAACACGCCTTCCCTTCGTCCACTGCAACACTCCTCTACCCAAATGTTTTTTTTCTGTGTTTTCAGCATCATCAGCATGTCTCTAACCCAGATTTATAAGTTCATAATTTTTTCTCTCTCTTTTCTCTTTTTTTTTTTCTGGCTTTAATTTTTTTTAATGGTGTTTTATGTCCATGCAGAATTGGGAGGACAGTTCAGAGAATTTCCATGTGTCCACCTGCCTCCACACACGTAAAACCTCCACATTACAATTGATTGAACCTACGGTGACAGATCATAAATCACCCCAAGTCCCTAGTTTTTCTCAGGGTTCACCATCATTTCTTTATAAAAAACCTTAACATAAACAGCAATAACAGCATATATTTTCTTCACCTGAAATTTCAGTTAACACAATGGCTAAATATAAAATTGGGCTTTAGACCCTATCAAACCTAGTTTCACCACCAGATCTGACATTTTGCTCCTAGAAAAACACATTACTTCACTTTTCCCATTTTTTAAAAAATCGTGAAAAAGCAGCAACAAAACTATTCTGATTGGGTCTCTGATAACCAGAATTTTTTTTTTTTTTTTTTTCTTGAGACAGAGTCTCACTATGTCACCCTGGGTAGAGTTCTGTGGTATCAGAGCTCACAGCAACCTCAACCTCTAAGTGACTCTCTTTCCTCAGTCTTCCAAGTAGCTGGGACTATAGGTGCCTGCCACAACACCCAACTATTTTTTTGTTTCAGTTGCCATTGTTGTTTTAGCTGGCCAGGGCCAGGTTCAAACCCACCAGCCTTGGTGTATGTGGCCATCACCCTAACCACTGAGCTACAGGCGCCATCCAGAATTTTCAATTAATGACCAATATTCTCATTCCAGAAAGACCAATGAAAGAGAGAAAGAATAAAAATTCAGCTGTCCCAGCTCGATTTACATTGAATTTTCTACTCAGTTTGGAGCATAAATGTACTCCAATGTGTTCACGCGAGTCCTCCCTGTTTGTGCTTTCGTGATGCCTAGAGCAAACAGGCAGAGCCAGGATTCAGCAGGACTTACATCTGTGAGTTCTCAGCAATTCACATCCACCTAGCTTTCAGAAAAGGCAGAGGGATCTATTTCCCCATCAATTGCCAGGGGCATTGGCAGATTCTGTCTAACGCCAGCAGGACCAACTGGACCCCTGAGAAGCCCCACTTAATTAAGACATTAGCTCCTAACATACTGAAGAAAGCTTCCTAAATTCACGTTTTGAGAGTGAAATGAGGATCTCTTCATTGAAATCTGATTTCAGCTCCCTTTGTGTACAGCAACCCGCACTGCGTAAAGTGTCAGCCCAGCCAGGCTAACTTCGTTAGAAGGAGGGCCAGTGACAACACTCAGCTGATTATAAAGGAAAGGGAAGAGGCTCTGGATGATTATAGAATTCTTATAATGTGCACAGTGTTATTATGGCACTCTGCCCAGGGCTCATCAAAGATAAATGAGGTTTGAAGAGTGAATTTTTTTATGTTAAAGTTAATAGACATTCCCTTTCTTTCCTTTTTTTTTTTTTCTTTTTTTTAACTGGCAAGGGAATGGAAAAGACATCAAAGCAGTTTTCCTATAAATCTATACGAAAATGAATTTCAGAGTCAACGTTTCTGCTTTTATTACTTACGGTGTTTTTATTTTTTTGGAAGCTGAAAGGGAACATAATTCAGTGCCTTTCAAATTGCTTCAGAGAAATATAATAAATCCAATATATATGGAAAAGTTTATAGGGTTTTTTTGCTAAAATATATACAACTCTGAGATCTTTCTCTGATATTAAGATTGTTTCTGAAAATTTTTCTTCAGAGTTTTTCATACATATTTTAGTAGATTTTCTAGACACTTAAGTAATTCATAATTTTGAAGCCCAATGACAGGAGACAAGGTTTAATATTTTGGCTATATGAAGCTATTGTCGTGTCTAAACTGCTATGCCTAAAATCCTCATCAAAACTTTAAAATACAATAAGCGTCTCTCATTTTCATTTCTACAGCTAGGAATATTAATGGGCAATAGGAAGGGGTAGAGTGTCCATTAATATTGCAACATCAGCCTCTGAATATGCTCCTTGTGTGTGAAATTATATTTTTATGACACTTCTCTGGTTTTCTTGAATCAGCTCTACTGAAAATCATCTTGAACCCAATTTTTATTCAGTATCTGCCTCTCAGTACACATTACTCCTGTAACTGTTAAAGATTTGTCAGTTCAGCTTTTCACGCAAGGCCATTTGAATGCACAAGGGGGTTGCCAGAGTCTGCTTATGACTATGTCAAAGTTAAAACACATCCAAAGTTGCTTAGCTCCATCCGTAGTTAAAGCTCCATTATAAAACTAATACTTTCAGAGAAAGGTCAGTTTACACTTCAAAAAAGAGGAATTAGCTCTAGTAACATACGGTTACTTCCAAATTACTAAATGGAGATTCCAACCAAATTATCTTTGGGTGGAAGGTAACCTCAGAGCGAAGATAAATCCTTCTGAAAAAAAGAGTCCTAAACCAAGATACTACCTGTTCCTAACGAGGTCCATCACTGTATAAATGTTTTACCACTTATAAAAATAAATATCAGCAACCAAACAACTGAAATCATTAGTCCTCCTTCCTGTGTTGCACCCCAGAGGATGTTGTTTTACTGATTGGAAGAACCGTGGTAGGACACGGACATTTCCCCAGGTTTTCTTCATTTACCTAAATTGCAATTGCCTCGCCGAGTGGGAGGTGAAAATTAATAGACATGAGTAAGAACATAGTAAGACTCCAGTGCTTTATATCAGAAACCAAATCATTAGCACAGCAAGGAAAACCTTAAATAGATATTAAAGAACTGAAAAACATTTACCGCTTTGAAAAGTCAACCTTTCCCAAATGTGCAGAACAAAATTGACAGGCATTCAGTGTTGTTAATGACATTGACACTGAAAGGGAGCAAGGCTCTTGCCCCGCTACATGTAACTGACCCCATGAATACGACTCCCATGTGTTTTTTATACTCCTCCACAAAACTGGACATTTTGTGGTGTTTCCCAGAAATGGTGGATTTTCTGCAAGACAGGGTGCTGAGATTCTAAAGGCCCCTGGGTAGACTTTCTGAAACCAAGATTCCCTGTGCCCCACGGCCTGTCTCCAATGCACACAGCCCCTTGTTAGTTGTACCCATGACCTGCTTCAAGGCACGTGGCCGTCCTCTAAAAACTCATGATCTCTGTTATTTGGGGATAAGAATTGGAGGCAGTGTCACCATCCAGCCAAGTTTATTGCCTCCTACTTAATAGGAAACCCTGAGACAGAAGGTTTTTCAAAGAGAAACCATTTAATATCACAGGTGCCATGTGAGGAGATGAGAGGAATTTCTTAAATCCATTTTCCCAAAAATTTGAGAGAAAGCATTTTTAAAGATACTTGTGACAGCCAGATGCCTTAAAAACTGGGCTCACCTTTCTGTGACAGGCCAGGCAGGGCCTGATCTCTCAGTTTTGCCAATGTCCTCTTCATTCCCTGCTTCTTTCTCCCAAGTCATCATGATACGGAGTATGTCCATGAGTCTCCACAACTTGAGCCAACAGTGGGGTCCCCAGAGTGTATGGATAGCGTCATCTGGTCTCCGGCAGGGCGGCCCACTGTCTACCTGTTCACTGGATGACATATGAACTTTGCTGCTCACCTCCGGCTAATGAGTCTTTGGACGAGGTATTGGCCAACTCCCTCGTGCTGCCTTGACTTCCGCATCCCTGCTTCCCACAGACCCTCGGGTATCTGCCACCGTATCCACCTCGTCTTAAGGTTTCATAATCCACCCCACTAACTGCATTCCATGTTCAACTCACCATTTAGAAGGCTGCAACTCTGCCATCTCCTTTATCTTCTTCCTGGAAAATATGACAATCTGATATTTTAAAAGAGGTCTTGCATTGGAATAAAATAGAATGGCATTCAAACATACTTACAGGGCACTAATTAATTATTGGCTGAAAGTTTCCCTTATTTATCAGTCATTTTTCCTGTTTTCTTCTTTTCAACTTCTATTTTCCCTAGAAATTTGGATCTATAAAGGCTGAGAAGAATGTATCCTAGTAAGTAAGAGGAAGGCAAAAAAGGATTGCCTCGGTTTCTGTTTTTGCTTTCTATTCTACTTTACTTTCTAGTTCAAGGGCCAAAACACTTCACAAAGACAAAGCCAGAAAAGATTTGCCTGCTGGAAACCCCCACCTATCATGTGAGGAGTGAAGGGTGGTAAAAGCTGGAGTGGAGGGGACAAAGTTAACAATGCAGAAGCCACCGTGCTGTTGACCCACCTGTGTGTTTAAACTTCTCTATTTAGAAACGGGAGGGATTTGACCATTATTTTCTAACAATACTATTTTGGGGAGAAGTGAAATTTGTGAAATTTAACACTAAGATGGCTATTAGAATTTTCAAGGCTATGGTTTTTAAAATGTTTAACAGCAGGGGAAAAATCGTATTTCGGTATTTGCTTATCTATGTAATTTTAAATGGCAACTTTCTAAAAATAGCATGTTCGTTCAGTCTTTCAGAAACATAATGCTTTGGAAGGAATGCACTTAAAAATTTAGCTAGATGACATATAATAATCAGCATGTGTGCATGTGTGTGTGCGTGTTGGTGTGGGGCTGTAAAGAGAGAGAGAAGGAATTTATTCTGGCTGAGAAGATGGAAGCTAGACTGCAGGATCACTCAGTGAGTCAACATCACGCTGCAAATGAAAACTCTTTACGTATTTACTTATTTAAAATCACCCCAGGGTGCAAACTGGAGCAGTAAGAATTAATTAGACTATAGAAAATAGAACACCAATGACCAAGACCAATTCAATTCAACCAAAGATGAATTTTTAAATATTTCTCACTTTGCATCCTAAAAATGATTATAAAAATCCGTTTGCCCAACCAGCATAAGCAGCTAATGTTCTTCAGTCCACTTATCCTATTGCTCTTTTATTTGTTTATTTATTTTTTAGGTGGCTCTGGCTTATGACTCAATCTATTCAGCTATAATTCAGAAAGGCAGAGAAAATACTTTCTGCCCCCATCACTAGAGCACAGAACTGTTGATAAAAACAATACATTATTTGACCTTTGACTTCCCTCAGATAAAAACCATTCTGGGCCAGGCCAGGCGTGGTGGCTCACTCTTATTATCCTAGCACTCTGGGAGGCCAACGCTGGTGGATTGCCTGAGCTCAGGAGTTTGAGCAAGAGTAAACCCCCTCTCTAAAATAGCCAGGCTTTGTGGTGAGTACCCGCAGTTCCAGCTACTTGGGAGGCTGAGGCAAGAGGATCATTTGAGGTTGCTGTGAGCTATTACACCATGGTACTCTATCAAGGATGACTCTGTCTCCAAAAAAACAAAATTCTATATGCATGTATATTTGTTGATACGTGTACACATGTTTCTGTATCTCCAAAATACTTTATTTTATGGCCTGAGTTTATGAACCTCTCAAAATATTTCCTTCATGCCATAAACTCGTTTTATGTCTAGCCTATTTGTAGGGCTAGGCTAAAAATATCTTTTTAAAATATGCAACTGGCTACAAAAAAGCTGAAAAGCTACCAAATGTCTCTGGTTATCACTGATAAACAATGACTTGAATGAAGGATAAATTGTGTTTACTGTCAGCCTCTGTCTCTGATGCACCCAGCTGTACTCTATCTGCTATTCACCAGAACAAATCCTAAGGAAAAGAGACTTAGGAGAGAAAAATATGACCACAAGATGTACTGTTTCCCAATGGTGTGGGAAGTTTCATAAGCATTCTATTGTTTGCTCTGTTCATTGTGTTCCCTGGAAAAGGCACAGTTCCTTACCTGACCCCCTCAAAACATATTTGGGTTCACATTGTAAAAAATGATTTGGTCACAAACTCAGAGGAAGGCCTGATGTGGGGTGGTACATGTCTTCTCTCCCTAAAAGATTAACCACGAGCTCAATAGTCATTGAAAGGATGGATTCAGATGGGTCAGACATTTCCACCATAACAGGAGGGAGTGTCACTATAAGACCCTGAGGTCCTTCCAACAACTACTTCCCACTATTTTTATAATCTCATTAATTCTGCCAATTTTCTTATGAGACTTTGATGTGGTATTATTATAGTTTACTGGAAGAAGACCCCAGGAAAGGTGAAATGAAATTGAGTGTTTGAGGTCATTTGAGTGATCAGCCAGGCCTGGTATAAGCCACCTGTGCACTCTTCAGACAAATCGTAGAGTCTATGGTCTCTCTGATAACAGAAGTTACAGGATATTGGGACTCTAGAACTAGTTTTTTCAAAGTCCCCCCCCCAAAACACTAATGTATTAGAAATTAGTCACCTGTGAGTAAACTTCATGCATAGCTCCCTAAACCAATTAACACGTCAGGTCTAATATACGGTAGACAAATAATTTGAAATATTTTCAAAAGAGCGGTGTAAGAATGTGATCTCTGCAATTAGGCAGAGAGTTCAATAAATTGTTTATGTGCTTAAGGGAGCTTGCAACTAAATGAAGAACAAACATTTTTGCTGCCTCTTTTTTGAGTGAGAAAACAATGCTCCATGGGTTCAAATCCTGGCACTGGAAGCAAATTTAAGAGCTACACATGGCATCAGGTTGATAGGCAAACCAGGCAAGAAGGAGAGTTATCTAACCTTGACCTAAAGATCTGTAGAGACAGAAGTTCTGAGTCCTGTGAACTGGAGCTTCCAGAGGTGGCAAATTGCTTTCCCCAGGTCTTAAATGAGTTTCTTCTACTACAATTCTTTTCATCTTATGACACAGAAAAATTAAGGAATCTGTAATTTCATATATAGTTCCTAAAAATTCTTGCAAGTATAAATAATCTCAAATAATTCTTTTCACTTTCTCCAAAGGTATTTTCCAACCATATCACTTTGATGATGAAAATTTCGAGTATACAGATGAGGAAAATCTGGAATTTAGACAAAATCAAGAGCAGCTAGTGGATGAAGTAACTGGCTTTTCGCTCTTTGTTTATATGGTTTCCTGGGCCTGAACAGATGATCACCTGAAGGTCAGATTTAAAGGACCATCATAGCAAGATGCATTTTTTTCACCCTTCTCTTATCATGCTTAAAATACTGATGCTATTTCTTTGGAGTGAGGCATAAAAGTACCTTGTTAAAATGAACATACAATTAAGATAAGAGCTCAGCTATTACCTAGAAATTATATATTATCTAAATAAGAATGGAGTTAAAAGGCAATTTAATCATATGATTTAGGGGGTTTTTTAAACAAGATTTTATTAACTCTATCACATTCTGGACTCTGAAAGTCTGGGACACCAGGCAAGTATCTTCTAAGAGACATCAGAGAAGACTCAGCATACCCACATGGAAATTTCCAGGAGGCTTGAACTGAGTGCCAACGTGTGTATAATGATACCCCCCAAAGGGAAGCTAAAGACCAATTAAAGAGGATTGGAAAGATTTCGAAAGTAAATCCACTGACTTTATACTTTTAACTTGAGTTGACCCTAACATTACGTGTCTTCAACTGAAATTGTGAATTATACGTTATACATGGAGAAAAGGGAACTCCCTCTTCTCTGCGATTACCTTCATTTTGGTTCCAAGGTTTTTAGAGTTGTGCAGATAGGGAAAAGCAGCCAGGTTCTTCTCCCCTGCATTTCTCATCCTCTGTCTCCATCTCTCCATCCCTATAATTTTCTCTTCAGTCCCACTTCCAAGTCCACAATAATCCTGCCAAATACACACATGTTTTATAACTTAGTCTTTTCTGGCCCACGTTTCAGTCTGGGAGATATTTAAATTTATTGCCAGAAAAACAGGGCAATATTGTGGGAATCTACCTACTTCAAACCTGGAAGCATAAATCTCTAAAATGGAAGAAAAGGAATATCCCTTCAACTAACACGATCAGAGGTAAATAAGCATCACTCTCCTCTTAGGGTAAACTTTGTCTTATCTCCCCATCCCTTCCCTTCCTTCCTGATAATCCTAAATAGTTTCAGAGAACAGTGTTTTCTAAAATATTTTGAGCCATAAAGTTAATAGTTTTGAGGGTAAAGCACTGAACATGCCAGGGCAAGCACAGTGAGCTCCTGACTGCCCTTTTCTAGCAGCCCCACCAGGACAGTTCCATTCCAGAATCTCAGCCCAGCCACATGCTTGACCCCATGTTCTTTCACCATGTACTGGGCAGAGCCATTCATTAACCTGTGCTGGCTGTGTATAGAGAGAGCTGTCAGGTGGGGACGTCTCAGATCCCTACTCCGGATCAAAATTGACCTTGGACTTTCATCAAAACTTACTCCAAAGAATTGCACATGAAACACGATGAGATATACACAGAGATATAATAAAAGCCAAATTCAGTGGGTTCTTAAAACAGTAACAGTATGTCCTCAAATACTGTGGTTTCCTGCGAAGTCATTTCATTGAATGTTAAAAGGGAACACAATGGATTGGCAGAGGAGATCACTGTCTGTGTTGAGTTTTTACGTCCTTCCCATGTCCGTGTGAGATTTTTTCCAGGTATTCCAGATTCCTCTACATTCCAAACATGTGCACTTTCAGTGAATCAGTATGTCTGAATGGTCCCAGGCTGAGGGAGTGTAGGGTGGGGGGTGTGAGTGTGCCCTGCACAGACTGGGTCCTGTCCCGTGCTGGTTCTAGCCTTGTACCCTGAACTGTAGGGAGAGGATCCGGCCACCACCAACCTGAATCAGAATAAGCTGGAAAGTAAGTATCTTGTTCTTATTAATATTTCTTTTTTTTCTTACACAGGATTTTATTTATTTATTTTATTAAATCATAGCTGTGTACATTAATGCAATCATGGGGTACAATGTGCTGGTTTTATATACAATTTGAACTGTTTTCATCAAATTGGTTAACATAGCCTTTACGGCATTTTCTTAGTTGTTGTGTTAAGACATTTATGTTCTACACCTATTAAATTTCACATGTACCCTTCTAAGATGAACCGTAGGTGTGGTCCCAACAATTACCCTCCCTCCACCCATCCTCCCCCTCTCCTCACACTCCCCTTTTCTCTTCTTCTTGGGCTATAACTGGGTTATAGCTTTCATAAGAAAGCTATAAATTGGTTTCATAGTAAGACTGAGTATGTTGGATACTTTTTCTTACATTCTTGAGATACTTTGTTAAGAAGAATGTGTTCCAGCTCCATCCATGTAAACATGTAAGAGGTAAAATCTCCATCTTTCTTTAAGGCTGCATAATAATATTTCTTAAGTGTATTTATAGCTCACATTTATTTCAATGTCTAATATTATATGTGTTTTGGTTGGTCTTTATTTAGAGGTTTGTAATGCTTTGGCGGATACAAAATTTTTTTTTTTTTTTTTTGTAGAGACAGAGTTTCACTTTATGGCCCTCAGTAGCGTGCCGTGGCATCACACAGCTCACAGCAACCTCCAACTCCTGGGCTTAGGCGATTCTCCTGCCTGAGCCTCCCGAGCAGCTGGGACTACAGGCGCCCGCCACAACGCCCGTTACATGGATACCTTGTGTCAGGTTTAAGTCGGGACTTTAAGTGTGTCCATCACCAGACCAGGGCTCATTGTGCCTGACGGCCGGACGTGTAGGAATTTACTCTTCCTCCTACCCCCTTCTTGGTTTCCACTGTCCTTTACATCTCCTTGTTTCCATCTGTGCCCATCCTGCAGCTCCCAGCTATTAAAGAGTACATGTGGAGTTTATATAAATAAGCCTGTGGTAAAAGTACTTTGGTTAGATAACATTTCACTTAAAGTCACAGGTTCCCAGAGCCCATCTGTGACATCAGGTGGGGCCTTAATGTGAGTGTTACCCTTAATGAGTTAACTTCCCTGTGTGTGCTTGGGATGTTTTCTTCACTGGTTTCTATGCAATTTTTACATTTTGTCAAGCATCAAGCCAGCCTGGCCAACTGCAGTCCCTCACAAGGAATATTTATCCGTGAGTAGCAGCCGTGTAAAAAAGTGAAACTGTTAGAGTGTGAAAAATATTTAATAACTCAGTTAATAGATAATAAAGGAGATCATAGGTAGAATAAAAATCTCACATTGCACTGGAAAATAAGCTTTTACATGGCCATTTTTCACTGTTTCCTTTCGCTTCGGGGCTCATCATGAATTCCATTTGAAGAAACCCAGAAAGGCCCAGTGACCATCACCAACTTAGCGGACGCCCAGTGATGAGGAAACAGCATCAGAGGCAGTAGCCACTGTTTCTTCCCTATACGTTATACGTTTCTCTCCAAGCATCTACTAAGGAGAAGTTAAATTCACAGAAACTCCTTCGTTCCATTGGTTCAGCGCAAAGCCTTGGAGTCGGTTTCTTACTTTGTCTCTCTCTTTGGCTAGATCCGGTCATTAGGAGATTCTGTTAGCTCCAGTTTCAGATTGGATTCCTAAGATGGCCCTGTCTAACCTTCCGAGCGCTACCACCTGATCCCTGTCACAGCCTCACTGATCTGGAGTAGATAATACTTCCTCCTTACCTCCTTCTCCTTGTTTCTCCACACAACACCAGTGGTCTGTGAAGAGGGAAGTCAAGACCTCCCCTTCCTCTGTTTCAAATGCTGCAGTGCATTTCCACATCTCCTGTAATACTGCACAAGTCCTCACCGCGGCCCACAAAGCTCTCCATCCCCTCCCCAGCACGTGGCTCTTACCTCCATGTCCAGTTATCCTCACCCCTGTCTGGCTCTGCTGCAAACACACCAGCCACCTTGCTGGTCCTTGGAAACACCTGGCTGTTCCTCCACCTGAAATGCTGTCCCTGAACACAAGTACACCTGCTTCAGGTTATTGCTTAAATGCCTCCTTCTCCGCAGGACCCACCCATTTACATTTCAGCCCCGCCCCACCCAATTCCCCTTATCCTCTTCCACTTTTTATTTCATAGCTTGTCAGCTACTACATTACTCTCTGATGTGTCACATTCCTTGATTGCCTGTCTTTGTTCTACCCCTAAAGGTTCCACCAGGACAAAGATGATTGTCTTCGTAGATGTCATAATCGTTATTTGTGCTCACCCCACCTCTATATTACTGCGCTTAGTAGGCCCACCGCCAGAGTTTATCATGAAGATCAATGCATTCAGAATGAACCTTATACATCCCTCTATCATAAATTTGCTTTCTTAAAAATATTTTGGTAACTTTGTTTCAGTATAATTAAATGACAGAAATAAAGGGAGGGTGGACACACAATCCAAAGCAAGGAAATCTATACTTACATCATAGATTTCTTATGCTCATAGCTCTAAAGCCAGGAAGAGAATTAAGCTTATTTCATAGTATCTGTGACAGGTGTCCATAACCAGATTTGCTTTCCTCTTACAGGAGAAACCTTCTGCTAGAGGATGCCTAACCACTGGCCATAGATACGTACCATTAGAATTTCTTCCCAGAAGTGAGCTTCCTATAAACCTGAAATAGTCAAAGCCTGAAAGTTCCTTCTCAAAATTTTATAAGTCTACTAAGAATAAGACCTATTTTCTAACTGTGTTTTTTTCTTCTGTTAACCTTTTGCAATCCTAGTTTGTTTTTCCACAGAACTTTACTTTCGTCATTCGCCACACTCCCCTTTAAGTTCTAATTGTAGATTTTTGCAGCTTTCTTCCTTATGAAATGTATATATCGTAAGTGGGCTATCAGGTCAAGCTTCTCAGCTGAAATTCTATTTTTAATAGGTATTTTCCACAATTGAATTTTTCCTACATTTTTTAAGCAGCCTTCAGGAGGAAGTCTTTATGTGTGCGCCTGTATACACATGTGCTTTAAACCACTATGGTCTCAGGACAAGCTAGTCAGTATAAGCAAATTAGATACTACATCTCAGAAGATGTTTTCTCATAATTTCTTAGAACTATAGTGTGTGGGCTGGAATGCTGGTGATTTTTATATTCTACCACCTAGTATATAACCAGATAAACATTTCAGTGCCATTCAGTAGCTGTGATTTTACATTAGCTCCAAGTCACACATAGATGTGATATAGATTACATAGAGCAAATTAAATAGAAAATTTAAGTAGAAGCTATGGCCACAGTGATGTTAAAATGACCAAAATTTTTTATTCTAACCTTTTGTGTTCAAGGAATGTCAAAATCTGTAGAAAGCTCTCATTTGAAAAAAGAGGCTCTTTGTCCTTTTCTCAGCTAAAGATGATGACATTTTGAGAAATTTGATAAAAATTAGTTCAGCAAGTATTATCACTGCAGAGAAGCGAAAACCATATTCTGATGATAAACTTGAGAGCCAGTCAAATATCAACCCACCCAAATGGCTGAAAATAAAATGTCAGAATGAGTAGACCTTGCATAGGAACATGATGCTTTAAATAGCTGTCAGGAGCAGACAACTTTTAGGAGTGACTGTGGCCTCTCTATGGACAGGAACTGTGCTCCCAAACTAACGGAAGTAAATATGCATTTCTCCTTGTGCAAAGTAGAGGCTTCATCAAAGACTGACTATGTCTGAGGCCGATGACTTTCTCTTCAGACAGACCACTTCCAAGCTCCCTGTCATCTAGGATGTGTGGCACAGGCTCTAAACACCTAGGAATGGCTGCTCTAACACCCCACACATGCACCCACACGCGCGCACACACACACACACACACAGAGACACACAGCCAGCATGTGCTCTTATTACAAACTAGATGCAACTAGTTAACTCTTTAGTTCACTGGTTGATTAACTATAGTCAAGCACTCTGTAATCACATCTCAGTCAATGATGGGTCACATATATGATGGTGACCCCATAAGATTGTAATACCTTATTTTTATTGTATCCTTTCTATGTTTAGATACAAAAATATGCCTTGAACTTGCCATTGTGTTACAATTGCTTAGAATGTTCAGCTGGGTAATGTGCTGTACAGGTTTGCAGCTTAGTGTAGACAAGCATCAGGCTCCATCACCTACGTTTGCGAAAGTGCACTCAGTGATGGTCTCCGTGGTGGTCACACAACAAAGAAATGGCCTAAGGAAGCGTCTCTCAGAGTGCGTACTGTCACGAAGCAATGCATGGTTGTATTTCTTTCATTTTTCTCTTACGACAGTGAGTACCTTTTGTTCCTGTGTAGTTTAAGTTCAGTCTTTTACTTGCTGATGCCCAAGCTCATCTGTTAATTTCAAACTAAACAGTTCTCTCTGCAGGACCCCTGCCCAATTCTTTGCTTTTATTTCTCAGTCCTTGATTCCCCCAAACCACTTGTAGTCGTTTCTCCTACTCCAATTTTTCACAACATCTCCAATAGAAAAACTCTGCTGCAAATCTGACAGAATAATCTAGATTCTCTTTGGATGATTCTTTGCTCTTTTATTTTTACCTTTTTAAAAACTCACACTAAAATCAATTCTTTCTGAAAACGGTATTCATCTTTTTCTTCTAGAGCTAGTCACATTTTAACTTTTCCTATTTCTTATTCTGGGTTTTAAATTTCTTGTTAAAAAACCACCAGATATAGATTTCTCACCTTCATCGTCTTTAAAGCCCAATTAAATTACTACTGTTTTTCTCATATCTGAAAAGCGTTACAGTAAATCCACCCAGGATTAGGGCCAGGGTGCTCCCCAGGTTGCACTGCGTGTGTCTTCAGAAGCTGAAAACCTACTTAGGGTTTCGAAAAGTAGTCATACTTTACTTTTAAAGTGCAGCGTACTTAAAAAAAATCTCATCAAAACCTTTTTATAATTTAAATTTCACCACCTAATTATCTTCCTTGTGAATTCAAATCTTAATATGTTGAGTTGTTATAAAGCCAGGACCACCTGTGTTTTATCTGCAAGGCCTCGGGAAGGTATTTTGGTTCCAAAATACCTTGAAGATAAAGGCTTGAAGATAAAGGCTTCACTTCATACAGCAGTTCTGTTCTGCTCTGTAGGCCACAGATCGCCCAGCATTTTGGCCTCAGGATCCCCTAGTGTTCTGAAAATTTACAGAGATTCCAAAGAAATTTTCATTCTATGTTGGTTATATATCTATCAATATTTATCCTATTAGAAATTAAATCTCACTCAGGAGGCTGAGGCAAAGAGAATCGCCTAAGCCTAGGAGTTGGAGGTTGCTGTGAGCTATGACACCACAGAGCTCTACCGAGGGTGATAAAGTAAGACTCCGTCTCTTAAAAAAAAAAAAAAAAAACTTAAAACAAAAAAAGAAATTAAATCTCAGAAATCTTAAGGACATTTGTTAATAGTTGAAAATCACAACAAATTCATCGTATTTTAACATAAATAATAGTTCAATGAAATATATTTTCCAAATGAAAAGGAATTAGTGACCAGATAGACTTTATTCTACACTTTTGCAAATTTCCCTAATGTACAGGTAACAAAATCATAGCTGGACCTCCTGAGGGCTTCGGCACTCGGTCTGCTGTGATATCAACTCACGCTGCTCCTCTGAAACTCAACACAGCCCTGTGAGACAGGAAGAGTGGAAGAGAAAACCAATATTATTATAAAACAATAATTTTCACGTTGTCAACCTCTTGAACGGATCTTGAGAATCCTACAACACACTCTGTGAGAGTTTCTGCTGTGGAGAGTCATACTGTGTGTTCTAACTAAGAAGAGAAGTCTAAAGAGAGGGAGCAATAGCAATGGAGGTAGTAAGTCAGAACAGTTACTGTGACCAACTGGGGAAGAACAAGGTGAAGTTAGGGATGGAGCAATTCTGAAAATTAACTGGCAGGATCATGCTGAGACATTTTTTCCTCTGGATCAGTTACAGAGAGAGTTGGAGGGTGTAGCTGGCGTGAGGGCACGGAGGGTAGGTTCAGCGGTGAAGGACGCTAGAAACCTAAGTCTGCCCTCTCTTCCTTCTCGTCGTGTCCTTCCAAGTCCACTTGCTGGGCCTGGTTTTTCAATCATGTGTTTAGAAATGAGTTTCTCCCCTGAAACTACATTCACCCAGAGCAGTTTTCTCCTGCAGTTTTCTTGGAGTCAGGAGTAGTGGATACATTTGGGTGGGAGGATACATTCAGTGTTACTGAAACTGCAAGCAGTTTTAGGTCTCGGTCTAGTTCCTAGTTGCACAAAGATTCAGTTATTGAGACAACTAAGAATTGCCAAGCAAGAAAGGAATGTTTATTACAGAAGTCGTCTTGTTGGAAGAAGGGGGAAAGCTGCCTCAACTTGGTGTCTAAGACTAACAGAGAGGCCAGGCTTTTTTAAAATTAAAGCAATTGAGGTGGGGAGTCAAATTAAACAAGGGAAATTAATAAGGGTCTAGTCCAGCGGTTCTCAACCTTCCTAATGCCATGACTCTTTAACACAGTTCCTGTGGGTTGCGACCCACAGTTTGAAAACCGCTGGTCTAGTACATGAGGCAGGTTACTGAGAAGATGGTGAGTTTGGGCATCAAAAGTCTGCCCAGGGACCTTCAGAATCTTGTCCTGCAAAAAACTCACAATTTCTGGGCAACAACCAAAAAGCTCAGGTAGTTAGTTAAGGGAGAGGATCATAGAACAAACTTACAGAGGGTCATTGAAATGTGTTCATAAAGCCAGTCGCAAACACAGAGACAGAGTGAGAGAGAGAAGAAAAGGTAACTTTATTATCAGGATTAAGAAATTATGTCAAAAAGATCCACTGGTCACATTCACCACGACTATGCTAGGGGTTGGGCTAAGAGAGGCCAGTCCTTTGCTGAACAGCCACATGGGATAAATTCTGTGTAGAGGTTTCAGAATTCCGCACAAAGTTTTCAACTAGATCTGATTGGAAGTGCTTCTCACATAGCCAAGGGCAGTCTAAAAAAAACCAGAGTGGTAAATTAACACTATTTTTAAAAGTCAAGAAGTCTTTTCTCCTACCCAAGGGATGTTTCTCAGACTTTAGTTTCAACTGTCAACCCTTACAGAGAAAGTGTCTCTCTCTCTCTCTCCCCCCCCCACCAGGGACCCCCTTGTCTTCCTGACTTTTCCCATCCCATCTGCACTATTCTCTCTTTTTTCTCCCCCTAGTCCCTGCCAATCCCGCACCCAAATCCCACCCATCAGCTATATTAGAGGCAAGAGGCATATTGTAAATAACCTATTAACCAGCTGTTTCCTAGATATTTTTATGAGGGAAATGGAGTTTTTAAGAACTTAAACTAATTTCCAATCAAATGAGAACATTTTCAAGTATATGTCTGAAGCTTTCGTTAAGCTAGGTAGTTAGAGGTAAGGATCACACTATATATCTGACTGTAAAAACTGTAAACTTTTCTTATGTAACAGTATTTGATTTACCAATTATCTGCCTAATCTTAACATTTGGGGAGTGTAGACATAACTATGTTCAATATGATCCTTTCAGATAGTCGTTTAAATGGGAGATCGCAAATTGATCTTTTTGGGTACCCTCCCTTACTCCCACCCACCACTACCTCCTCCCCCACATATTGGAGCCATTCTAAGGGTGACTTATGAAAATGGGAGCTGGGGTAAGACGTAAGCAGCTTCAAATTAGCAAAATAAAATTTGAAAATGGGAAGTAATACATAAAAGAAAGAGCTTGTCTCCCAGAATTTTGTGTTTTCCCTTCATAATAATTTGCATTGTGTGCACAGGCTTTGCAAAATAGAAACCAGGATATTTTGATTAATCGCACAAAATATAAAAGATGGCAGAGTTCTCCAGAGGAGAAGTAAGTATATGAAACATTCAAAATGTGTGGCAAAACCCCCAAATATTGATGCATCCTCAATATTCTCAGCACGTCTAGATCTTGAATGAACATTTTATTTTCTTGTCAGTGATTCAGAATTTCCACCGCTCCTGTTGAGCAATGAGGGAAAATCATGCCAACTGGGAGAAAGCTTTATTTTAAGGTTGAAGGCATGAAAAAAGCACTGAGAAGACAATTGTACACCTGTTTTCAAGAGTAAAATGGCATCTCAAATCTGCTTTGCTTTTGAAAATTTGGCCAAGGAGTGTATTTCAAAGGCCCAATAGCCCATAACATTACTCCCAGGGCTCTATACTCTCTGCCTAATTGGATTTCTACACATTTACATAAGCATCATACTTCATGATTAATGCATAAGGCCCAGCATGGAGCCCAGTATCAATTCGTCTGTGGAGACTTTTCCCCACCACCCAAAACAATCATTGTGCCTAAAATACAATCCATCATATTTGTAGGTATGATTGCCTTGTAGAATATCAGTCTACATAAATGCCACAGCAAAACCTTTACACAATTGTAAACCTCTGCTGTGTATGAAAGAAGTTTTAGGATGCCCATGGCACTGCTGCCTTGGAATCATCCCTGCTGCCAGAAAAAGTTTATTTACAAAATGAAGTATCAAGACCAGAAGTTCTTTTCCTATTTGGCTCAGGCACTGAAAAAAGAATAGATTATTAAAATAGCCACTTTATGATTATCTCTGGATTACAACATAAACTGTAGCTACCCCCCTGGCACTTTCAAACAGCAATTACTGCCTGAATAAGGACCCCACACAGGTGATATAAGGCTTAGCAATAAAAAAATGCTACAAACTGTTGAACTTCAAGAATGGAATCAGTTCTAGCTGAGATGGGCTGCCACGTAATTAGGGTGTACAACTCTCGGTGTGAGTCCAGGTGTTCCAAATCGTGTTGTTTGTACCTTTCCTGCTGGCTGGGTTGCTTAATTAGGCAGGAATCCATTCCTACAGAGGGAGATAGGAACCCAGAGTTCACTGACAGATCTCAATGTGGACATAAAGACAGAAGACCCTTTGAGAGACCGCTTCTACAAGGATCTGAGATGAATTATTTAAATTATTTAAAAAATTAATATTTGGCTAGGGGAAAAAAATTATACCATCTGGAATTCTATGATGTTGGGAGGAGTGGTCTCTCATCTTTCCCCTCCAATGCCAGTTCCCATACGTGACCCCTTGAAAGAGATTTACTTTATAGGTATACGACTGTGTTTGTGTGTGTGCATCTTTTTAAGTCTGAAAAAGAAATAGCTACTTTGCAAGTTGCCATGACTTGCTTTACTCCTTCATGTAGATTGTGAACATTTCCCACAATGGTACATTTCTGCTTATCATATTCTCCTTAATAATTTCATAATACCATGTTGCATGGATTATTAACACACAAAAATTCTCCCACTAATCAGCTTTTTTTATTTTTTTCATTAGGAACAACACTAGATTTTAGATTGTTTTGGGCAAAGGCTTTGTCTTGGTCACTGCTGTGTCCCTGCTATTTGACACAGAAAAAGTCATATAGTTAAGTGTTCAATAAATATCTGCTAAATACATGCATGAAATCTACAAGGAAAATCTCAGCATTTCTTTGTGAGGCACACGAATTGAAATTTTGCATAGAAATTGTTGGCACTATTTTAGATTCATACAAAGTGTATCTATCAGCTACTGTTTTCTATTTTGCTAATAACGGGATAGTAGACTTACTTAATTTTTCCTGATCGGATTAATGAGAAACGTATTTTAAATTACATCATTTTAAATTGCATTTCATTCATTTTAAGTAATGTTAGGAATACTCCTAAAGTTATTGAACATTTGTATTTCTTTCCCTTTTGACTATTTGTTTATACATTTTGTCCATTTTTTGTTCAGGTTGTTTGATATTTATCACATTGATTTCAATGTGCTTTCTACATATTTAGGGATATAATGCTTTTACTTAACATATGTTTTATACATATTTTTTGCTTAGTGTAATATAGTAGAACCACCGTAGTTGACCACCTCCCTACATTGACTTACTTCCTTGAGTTGATCTAATTTTCACACCAGACATGCATCACATGTATATATCAGTCCTTATATTGATCACCTCCATATGTTAACCACTTCGTTAAAGTAAGTCCCTTGGGTAGTCAACCTGTAGAGGTTCCATTCTGTATTTTGACATTATCTAACCATTCATCTATCCATCTGTCCATCCATCCATCAATCTTGCCTAACAGAAAATTTTAATATGTACCTTATCATATCAGTTATTTTCTGTTATGGCTTCTAGGTTTTATATTTATTCTTAGAAAAGCTTTCTCCACTCAAAGAATAAGGATTAGTTCACTTATGTGCACTTCTAATATTTATAATTTACATTTTTTATTTTTTCCTAATTTGGAATTTATTTTGATATAGTGAGAGAAAAGGGAATTTGGTATGTTTAATTTTATGTCATATTAATAGGTAATAATCCCATTGCTAGATATTAAGAAGCACATATGTCCAAAGATTTGAAACGTCAATTGTATCATGTACCAAATTCTCATGAGTACTTGAGTCTGTTTTGAAATTTCTGCTCTGTTTCAATTCCTCCATCATTGTCATACAGTTTTAATTACTATAACCTTCATGTACATTTTATACTTAGATGAAGCTAATCCATCCACATTACTTTTTTTTCTCTTAGTATCCTTCCAAAGGTATGTTTTAGAATTATTCTGTCAGATTCTAAAAAGAAAAAATAAAATAAAAAGGCTGTTATTTCGATGGGAAAGTAGGGTTTGATAGATTAATTTTCAAAGAATTAATATCTTTGCAACATTGAGCTTTCTAAACAAAAGGCAAGAAACATCTTTTCATATCTTCAAATGTATTTTACACCCCTCATCAGACTAATAACATTTTCTTCATGTAGGTTCTGGGTTCTGTACATGTTTAAAAGTTTATTTTTAGTTTTATTTTTCTCTTTGTTTTTGTGACTGAGATATTTTTTCAAACCAGTTATTACTTTTTAAATAAAAGCTAACTATTTTATAAATTAATTTTGTAACCAGTCATTTTATTAAATATTCATGGTGTTTTTAATAGCTTTTGAGCTGATTCTTTGGTGCTCTATAAGCACATCACCATAAAAAATTGGCTCAGTGAGTGGGGCGCCGGCCCCATGTGCCGAGGGTGGCGGGTTCAGGCCCAGCCCCGGCCAAACTGCAACAACAACAAAAAATAAATAAATAAATAAATAAATTTGTCTCTTTCTTTTGGAAAACTTATGCCTGTCATTTCATTCTCTTGTCCTCCTTTGACATATTCATATGAAAAATGATTTTGGGATGAGCCCCACTGACTTAAGATTTACTACTTTTAAAATTATTCATGAAATTCTGATTTTATTTTAATACTTCATATTGCATTTTACTTAGAAATTTTGTGTCGACATTCATTAATAAAACTGGTTTATAGTTTTCTTTATATTCTGCCTTTGTCATATTATGTGATCGGTTTGAGCAGACTTAGAAATAGAACTCAAAAGCTTACCTTTTGGGTCTGTCAGGCGCCACTAAGAACAGAAACCACTCAGGCTGTTTCAAGAGGAGATGGATTTAAAACAGGAAGTGTGTTTTCAAAATATTTGGAAAGAATAGAAGAGCAAAATAAAGAAGTTAGTTTTATCCCAAGATCAGGACCCAAAGGCAATAGCTGCAGCCTCCTGATGGCAAGATTGCGATGTGTTTCTTGTGGCCATCACAGCCTCTGGCCCCCACACCCTGCCCATTCATGAGCCTCTCACCCTGCTGAACCTGTTACCACTGCCAGAGCAGAACGTGACTTTTCGACTCCCTTCCTAAGCTTGTTATTAGTGTCTCCAATTGGTAAAACTAACCAAAACACTGCCAACAAAAGCCATACTCCAGACCCTTGAATACAAAGGAAAGCACAGACTGTCAGATGAAGGGCTGGATACTATTAAACAATAGCTAGCATGTACCTCTTCTTAATATTCTGGGATCATACACATGACATTAAAATGATCTATTTCCTTGAAGTTTGAAAAAAAGTAACTCTGAAATCATTTAAACTTGTTCTTTTGTAAGAAATGTTATATTCTTAATTCCTATCCCTGGCTAGACTTGTTTTCCTGTCTCTTCTCAACTAATATTAAATAAATTATATTTTCTTAGGATAGCATTTATTTCAGTAGATTTTTTACATTTATTCCCATAAAGTTGTCCTTATAGTTATTTTCTCCTTCTCTGCATTGATGGTTGTTTTCCCTCTTCCAGTTTTTCTAATGATAGGCCAAATAATACCCTGCTCAACATTCCCTCCCCAAGATACCCATAACTCAATCTGCAGAATTTGTGAATATGTTATGTGACATGAAAAAGAAACTTGGCAAATGTGATTAAGGCAATAGACCTTAAGAAGGAGAGATTTTCCTGGATTGTCCTGGTGGATCCTTAAAAGCAGAGAATCAGAAAGGTGTGGTAGAAGAGGAAATGAGAGAGGTCGGGAGCATGAACATTATTTGACACGCTGTCGCAGGTTTGGAGATGGAGACAGAGGTTGATAAGGAATGCGGGAAACCTTAAGAAGCCGAGAGTAGCTGTTAACTGACAGCCAGCAAGGAGATGATGATTTTAGCCTACAACCATAAGGAACTGAATTCTAGCAACATTTAAATTGAGTTTGGAAACAAATTCTTCCTCACTGCTTCCAGATGACAGCATGTTGGCTGGAACCTTGATTTTATCCTTGTGAGAACTAAAGAAGGTAACCCACCTGACCACTCGACCCAGCCAGTACTTCTGACATACAGAATTTGTGTTGGTTTAAACACTTTGTGCTGGTTTGTTACAACAGCAGCCAAAAACTAATACATTCTCTTTTTTTTTTTTTTTTTGCTTTATTAGAGCCATTTTATGTTCAGAGCAAAATTAAGATGGAATTACAGAGATTTCCCGTATGTTTTCTGCCTTCTAGACACACACAGCCTCCTTCACTATCAACATTTCCCACTAGAGAGCACATTTGTCATAGCTGCTGAACATACACTGATATATATTCTTGGGATTCTTTTACTTTATTTCTTGGTTATCTTATATGCTTTTATTTAGCTTATGGTTTGGTTTTTATTTTCCAAAGATCCAACCCATCTTTATTCATTGTTTCTCTTTTTTTTTCTTATTTAACAATTTCTGAGAAATCACCTAAATTTTGCATTAAATGCAAATAGCATCATACCCTATATGCCTTACTATGATTTGTTTTTCCTGCTCAATATTATGTTACTGATATAGCCAGTTCTTGTAACAGATGCAGTTTATTCCTTACCCAAGTTTCCAGCATTCAGTGGAATGTCTCCAGCACAAAGAAACCATCCATTCTAATTCCTCTGTGATATGGGGGCTGCTTTTCAGTGTATGTTTGTCTGGGGTTTTTTTGCTTTTGCAAAATGTACTACTACAACTATGATTGTACTATGCTCATGTACATCATTTTCCTTAGAATGCATCAAAGAAGTTGAGCAGCTTCTTCTCATTTACAATAATGCAAACTCTTTTCTAATATGACCATACTGATTTGCATTGCCACTAACAGTGTTTAACATTTTTGACTGTTTTAAATCTTTGCTAATATTTTCTTTAAGGTATCTTTCAATAAACAGAAGTCCCTGGTTTTATTTGAGTCACCTGTATCCATTTTTTCCCTTTAGCTTATGCTCTTCTTGTGTCTCCAGAACACCTTCTTAAGATAATAAAAATATTCTCTTCTGTTTTCTTTTTTAAATTTAATAATTTTGTCACTTTATATTTAGGTTTTCAACTCACTTGAAATTTATTTTTGCATAAATCTAAGGCTGGAGTCCAATTTTTTGTGTCTTTCTAACCTATTATTGATATATTATGCATCAAAAGTCTGTTTCTCATTACTGAATGTGCACTCCAACACTGTCATGACGGAAGTTTAGTTATATAGGTTGTGATGTCTGGGGATTATCTAGTATGTTAAATGTGCATTTGTTCATCCTGTGCCAATATCACATGGTTACAATTATGCTAGCTCTGGCAAAGCAAGTCCCTTCATCGTCGTCTCCAGGAGTGTTTTAGCTGCTAGTCATCCCCTTTTCTGTGGTATACCCTTTTTAATTACCTTGTAAAGTTCCACACACATGAGTGTGCACATGTATACATGTATACAAACATACATGTACATTCACACAAGCAGGAGGTTTTTAATGTAATGACATTGAATGTATGATACGGATTGCTTTTTTATGCTTGAGGACGATTTCCTTTTCTGAACTTAAAACCAAAAATTTTTTCCCCACTATCATAGTAGAAAGGGTCTTTTTTTGAAATTCAATAATCTCCCCAGGATATGTTTTTGTGTTTTCTGTCAACAGCTTTTCCTGGTGTAGAATATGATTTTTTTGATATATAAGATCAGATTTTCTTTCATTTCATAAAGTTTTCTATAACCTCTTTGAATACATTCCACTTTAATTATTTTATCATACACTTTAGGGAATACTGTTTACTAATGGGTTTAATATTCAGTTTCTGGCCTCCATACCTATTATATACTCTTTAGATATTATTATCTGTCTTTCTTTTCTGTTCTATTTTTTGCTGTTTTCCTAAAGCTTTCCTTCATGATCCTGATTTGCTTATTACTCTTATTAATTCTATACTGCCCTATTTCTAATTTTTAAGTTAATCTACTAATGGTGATTAGTAGATTTTACTCAGGTGGCTTTTTTTAATTGACTTACTGATATCAGTGTTTAATTTACTCTATCTTTTTCATCTTTTCTCCCATATATTTAATACCTTACCTTAAATTTGACAGTTTCTAAAATTCACTGTGGGATTTTTGTTTGTATCTTGTAACATGTTTTCTTACAGAATAGTCACTTTACCCGCATACATTGCCATGTTTCTTCTTCATAATCATGTGCTCTTTCTTTGTCATATTTTACACATTTTATTCAAAACTTCCATAGTAGACATTGATCATGATTCTCCAGCTTCTGCTTTAGAAATATGTAGAGCTCTTCTTCAAAAATAGTCTGTGATTATTTTTAAACAATCAGAACATTCTCATTTCATTTGTCAGAGTTAAAGGCATTGTTTCCATTTAAATCAATTTGTACCAATTAGTTTTGATAAAAGGTTTCCTGGAGATTCCATATCTAGACTGTGTCTCATAAATATGAGAAAACTACTAGACGACAGGCATCTCCTTCCTTTTGAAGGGAGTTGTGCATATGTGAAGTCAGGAATTACTGCAACCATTTTGCTACCGTTAGGAAGGCTTTCAGATGATAACTGTACAAAGCAGAACTGACTCTTCAATGAGTTGAACCCTAGAAGCGCAGCCCATCTCTGGATTTTTCAGCTAATAAAACAATAAATTCTTCATTGTTTTAGTCAATTGGAAATAGGGATTCTGTCACTGACACCACACAGAGTCCAAATTGATTTAACTGTTATCTGGAAAAAGAGCTGAATTATTTACATAACTCTCCC
Organism: Nycticebus coucang; assembly: GCF_027406575.1. Lineage (NCBI taxonomy): Eukaryota > Metazoa > Chordata > Mammalia > Primates > Lorisidae > Nycticebus > Nycticebus coucang. Next base: position 27,799,317 of record NC_069785.1, on the reverse strand, counting down.
CACATTTTTAGTGGTCCTAATTATACCCTGCCATTATTGGTTAAATGTAAGGACTCTGACTGATGAAGGATTATGTCCTAACACTACTTTGTATGGCTTATTTTTTTTTTTATTTTGAACCTTTTTGGTGTATGTATGTGCATATGCATCTTTTATTGAATATTATGCATTTATGTAAAAATTTCAGTCTCCAGATAACATTGTTAGTCATCTTCTCCACTCAGCTAGTGAAAACACAATGCCTTACTCTAATCCAGGACTGAGAAGACCTTACAATTGATACCACAGAAATAAAAAATAACATCCCTGATACTCATGAAAACCTCCATGCACACAAACTAGAAAACTTACATGCAAGAAACAGATAAATTCATAGAAACACACTCCTTCCAAAGCCTGGATTAGAGAGAAACAAAAACCCTAAACATACAAATAATGAGTAGTGAGATGGAAATGGTAATAAAAGATCAAAAACAGCCCCACACGGACAGATTCACCACCAAATTCTACCAGAACTACAAAGAACTGGCACCCATTCTACTGAAACTGTTCCATAATATCAAGAAGAAGGGAACTTTCTCTAATTCATTTTACAATACTAGTATTACCTTGATACCAAGGCTAAGGAAGGGCACAACAAGAAAGAAAAATGACATACCAACTTCTCTTATGAACACAGGTGTAAAAATTATCAACAAAATACTGGACAACCAAATTCAATAGCACTTCACAAAGATAACCCACCATGAGAAAGTAGGTTTCAACACAAAGATGCAAACATGGTTCAACATATGCAAATCAATATATGGGATTGGCCAAATAAACAGAGGCACAAAAAAAGCCTGTATGATCATATCAGTAGATTCAGAAAATGCATTTGGTAAAATTCAATACATACCACTTTGTGACAAAAGTCCTCAAGAACTAGGCGTGGAAGGAATATACCTCAAAATGACAAAAGTTGTATATGAAAATCCTACACCCAGCATTATACTGAAAGAAGAAAAGTTATGAGCATTCTCCTAACAACCAGAACAAGACAAGGGTGCCCACTTCTATTCAACATAATAGTGAAAGTTTAAGCCAGAGCAATCAGGAAAGTAAAAGAAATAAATGGTATCTACATTGGGAAAGAGAAGGTCAAATTGTCCCTGTTTTTCAATGATATGATCTTGTATATAGAGAACCCTAACTACTCTACCAAAGGATTCCTAGAATTGGTAAATTAATTCAGCAATGTCTCAGATTACAAAACCAATGTACACAAATCAGCAGCATTTCTATATAGTAAGAACAGTCAAGCTGGGAGCCAAATCAAAGACTCAATACCGTTCACAATAGCTGCCAGGAAATTAAAATACGTAGAAATATTCTTAACCAGAGAGATGAAAGATATTTAGAGGGAGACCTACAAAACATTGATGAAAGAAATCATGAATGACACAAATAAATGGAAGAACATCTAATGCTCATTGGTTGAAAGAATCAACATTGTCAAAATATCTATACTTCCCAAAGTGATTTATAGATTCAATGCAATTTCCATCAAAATAACAATTGTCATTTTTTCAGAGATCTACCAAAAAAAAAAATTCTAAACTGTATACGGGACCAAAAAAGCTCAAATAGCCAAAGCAATCTTAAGTATGAAGAACAAATCTGGAAGCATCACATTACCTGACTTCAAATTATACTACAAAGCTAATATTAACTAAAAAAATAATAATAATAATAATATAAGGATAGAGATGTAGCCCAATAGAGTGAATAGAGAACCCAGAAATTAAACTATTTAACTATTACCAACTGATTTTTGACAACAGTCAAAAACACACTCTGAGGGAAGGACACCCTATTCAGTAAATGATGCTGAGAAAATTGGGTAGCCACATGTGGAAGAATGAGATAGGACCCCTATCTTATATATAAAAATTTAACTGAAGATGAAGGAAGGACCTAAAGGTAAGACCTGAAGTCATAAAAATTATGGAAATAACCATAGGAAAGCTCTTCTAGACATTAGGATTGGCAAAGAATTTATGATGAAGACCCCAAAGCCAAATATAGCAACAACAAAAATGAATAAATGGGATTTAATTAAATTAAAAGTTTCTGCACAGCAAAGTAAATAATCAATGGAGTAAATAACCTACAAAAATGGGAGAATATATTTGCAAACTACAAAGTTCTGACAATTAAGTTCAGAAACTTGCCACCATGCACTTACTTTGGCAGCATTGTACAAATAACTGTTAATTTTTCATAACCTGTTAACTGTTATGAAAAACAGTTACAACTGTAACTGTACAAAAATTTGTTACAACTGCATTATACAAATAACTGTTAATTTTTCAAACACAGTGTCTCACAGCTGTGTTTGTATCAATGTATGGCAGTGGCTTGCTGAGTGGCATCCATGATTATGTGCTATTACAAGAATGTTAGAACTTAAATTAGAGCAACTAACAAACAGGACAAATCAGGGACATATTAGTCCAAGTTAATAGAGATAATACCATAAAGAAAATGACAATGTACAAATGGGTTAAACATTTTTCTGAGGGGAGAGAAAAGGTCACTGATAAAGAGAAAACAGGGTAGCCAATAACAAGCAGAAATAATGAAACATTGCAAAAATTCATTGAATTGTGCATCAAAATCATTGGCTGACTGTGAGAAGCATAGCAGACCAAGTAAACATCAATAGAGAAACAATTAGGAGTCTTCGGCCCTACCACCCTGAACACACCCGATCTCATCTGATCTCGAAAGCTAAGCAGGATTGGGCCTGGTTAGTACTTGGATGGGAGAAACAATTAGAAAAATCTTAACTGAAAATCCTGGCATGAGAAAGGTGTATGTGAAAATGGTCCTGAAAGAACTCACTAATGAACAAGCAAAGGAGAGTCAAAGTTTGCCAAGAAGTTTTGGAGAGCAAGAGGAAGTTCTGAGCCATATTGTCATTGGTGATGAAACATGGGCGTACCTATACAGCCCTGAAATAAAGTGTCAAAGTGAACAATGTAAATCAGCCAATTCTCCATGACCAAAAATATTCCATCAGTCTAAATCAAGTATCAAAACTATGTTGCTAAGCATATTTTATATCAGAGGGATTGTTTATTATGAATTTGCTCCAACTTGTTATGAAAGCTGTTAACCAAGTTTACTATTTGGAAGTGCTGAAAAGGCTGCATGAAAAAGGCAAAAACAACTTGAACTTTTTGCCAACAATTCACAGCTCTTGCATCACAACAATGCACCAGCTCACACAGCATAGTCTGTGAGCCAGTTTTTAGCCAGTAAACAAATAACTGTATTAGAATGCCCTCCTTACTCACCTGCTCTAGTCTCCAATGACTTTTTTCTTTTTCTGAAAATAAAGGGAATTTGAAAGGAAGACATTTTGATGACATTCAGAACTTCAAGGGTAATATGACAACAGCTCTTACGGCTGTGATGGCCATTCCAAAAAAGAGTTCCAAAATTTCTTTGAAGAGTGGACTAGGCGCTGGTACTGGTGCATAGCCTCCCAAAGGGATTACTTCAAAGGTGACCATAGTGATATTCAGCAATGAATAATGTGGCACTTTTTCAAAGACGAGTTTGCAAACTTAATTGTCAGACCTCGTATACATACAACAAAGGGCTAATTTCCAGCATGTACAAAGAACCCAAATAAATCAGCATAAGAAGCCCCCAAAATCAAATAACCCCATTAAAAAATGGAGAAATGACATGAACAGAGTTTTCCTGTGAAGATATACAAATGGCCAACAGACAAAAAAAAAAAAAAATTGCTGGACATCACTAATCATCAGGGAAATACAAATTAAAATCGCAGTGAGATGCCATCTTATTCCTGGCAAAATAGCTACTATTTAAAATCAAAAAAATAGATGTTGGCAAGAAAGCAGAGAAAAAGGAATGCCTCTACACTGTTGGTGGCACAATACATTAGCACAGAGTATATGAAAAAATAGTATGAAGATTCCTCAAGGAAGGAATAGTTGACCTACCATTCAATCCAGCAATCCTACTACTGCCACGGTATCTACCCAAAAGAAAGTCACTATATTAAAATAACACCTGTACGTACCCAAATGTTTATCACAGCACAATCCACAATTTCAAAGACGTGGAATCACTGTCAATGTCCATCAACCCATGAATGAATAAAGAAAGTGTGGCATATACATACCCTGTACTACTACTTAGCCATAGAAAGAAATGAAATTATCTCATTTGTAGCAACTTGGGTGGAACTAGAGAATATTATCCTAAATGAAGTATCTCAGGAAGGGAAAACCAAACACCAGATGTTCTCACTAATAGGTGGGAGCTAAATGATGGCTACATATAGTCATAAAGTTGTATGAAGTCCCTGGAAGCTAAGAAGGGTGGGAGGAGCTGAGAGATAAAACCTTACCTATCAGGTACTGTGTACACCATTCCGCTGACAGGCACACAAAAAGCCCCGACCTCAGCAGAATACAATTTTATCTTTGTCACAAGAACATTTCTATCTCCCAATATTGTGAAATAAAAATTCTTTTAAAAAGAAATGCAAATTATGGTCTTAGGGTCTCATAACCCTCCACTTCCTTGCATCATTGACTTTTCCAGCCTTATCTACCCCTAGTCTTAGCTTTTAATGACGTATAATGTAGAACACACAATCGCGCAATTTCAGCACTAACAGAAAAGATCATCCAAATATCTCATTCTCCAGATGAAGAAACAGAGGTCCCAAATGATTAACTAGCTTATCTCAGCCCACATACAGAAGTGGTGCTAGAGCCCCAGTGCACCTGCTCCTAAGTAGGAGCCTGGAGGGGAAGGCAAAAAGCAGAGCAGAGCAGAAGAACCAACAGTGGCAAACTTACTCCACACAGCAATCACAAAGAAATATGTCAATTCCTTTCCCAATGAGTAAGAACTCCTGCTTTGTAACACACATACACTTCTACTGACACCACGCTTGCCCCCTAGCATAAACTCTGTTTTTTTCCAAATTATTAATTATAACTGTCATTTCTAAGCCTAGAACCAGAAGCAATCATCACGCTGAAAAGCCAGCTTCGTTTTAACCCAAAAAGAAAAAACACCTGGGAAAATACCTGTACACTGCCATCCATCCTTTTTTCTCAAAAAGAGACCGGTATATTTCATATTTCAGAGGAAAGCCTATAGGATTACCAGCAAAACCATCATCTAAATTATGGTCTAAATGGAACACTTTTTGAAAGTGATAGAAAAAGACGAATGCACCAATACTAGCCTGGAACCCTCATTATCAGATCATTTATTTCTGAATTGCAGAAAGAATCCTTCTTTAACACTTCCTTAAGAATTCCAATGACTTGTATATGAAAAAAAAATCATTGCTAGAGAATGTATTTTTTAAATTAACAGACCTTACTTTTCAAAGCAATTTTAGATTGATAGAAAAAATAAGCAGATAGCACAGTTCCATCTGCTGCCTAATACCCTCTCCTATTTCCCCTTATTACTGACATCTTTCATTAGTGTGGTGAATTTGTTATTATTTATGGGCCCAAACGCGTACTGTTATTAACTAACATTCATAGTTTACATTAGGATTCACTCTTTTGTGTTGTGCAAAACAAATAAGTAATGACATGGATCCACTGTTACAGCGTCACGCAGCATAGCTTCACTGCCCTAAAAGTCCTCGGTGCTCAGCCTATTTGGTATTCTCTCTCTCCAGCCCCCTAGCAACGGCTGATGTTTTTACTGTCTCCATAGTTTTGCAAAGAATGTCATATGGTTGAAATCATCCAGGCTTACCGTCTTTTAGGATTGGTTTCTTTCCAGTCATTTGTTTTTAAGTCCTTACTGTAGGTGGGATTGCATCATCATGAACAAAGTAGAGTTCATTTTAAATGAGATGATAAGATTTAAATTTTTCTGTGCAAGAAGTTAGAGAGAGTGGAGATGTGTTTTTTTTTTCTTAAAATAACAAGGTATAAAAACAAAGGTTCCTAGAAGAAAAAATTGATAAATATTATTTTAAATTAGAAACACTTGTAAGACAAAATAAACTAAGTAAAAAATAAAAAGCCATAGATAAGAAAATATTTAAAGTCCTTGTAACTAAGACAAACTATAATTCAGAATATATAAATGCTTCTATAAATCATTTTAAATAGACAAGTAACCCAGTAGAAAAATGGGCAAATCTCTAAAGAAACACAGGAAAAAAAAAATAATAATAACCCTGACCTATCAATAAAGTATTTTAAAAAATTCTCAACCTGATTAATAATCAAGAAAATTAAAATAGAAAAATGAAACACCACTTTACACCCATTAGATTGGTAAAAACAAATAACATAAATACCATGAAAATAAGGATGTTGAAATATGAGAATTCTAATGAGATTATAATTGATACCACCATTTTGACGAATAATTTAGACTATCCCTGAATGATGGATGATACACACACTCTAAGACCTGGATACCAGCTTTAAAAGTCTCTCTAATGTACACTCAAGGAGACGTATACCCAAGTTGTCCTCACTAGGCAATGCCGTGTAGCTTGTTCATACAATGGAATGTTAAATGGGACTGTAAAATAAATTAAATCCTTGATCGTGATGCTGAGTTAAAAAAAAAAAAAAGCAAGTTGGCAATTAAAATAGGTAACATTATGCTATAGATGCACATTTTTAAAAGGCCTGATAATGGTGTATTTAATATAAAATGTTAAGGAGCAAGGTACAAAAATATGGAAATAACATATGACAAGTTCAGGATAATTCTAGGATGAGAACAAAGGTAAAGAAATGGGACTGAAAATCTTAGATAAAAATACTACATAGTACTAATTTACATATGTAAAGATAGAGGCGTGGAATAAACGTTTCAGAATAGTGATGGTTATTTCAACTTAGGGCTGATACCCAGATGTTCATCACATTACTTACTGTAGTTTTGTGTTAGTTGCGTTATGTCTCACATTTAAACATTTAAAGGGTTTTGAAAGGTCCAACCCCTTTTTTCTTTAAACTCCCTGCTAGATGTGCTGATTATAGGAAAAGTACATTGCACGATGTGATACCCAAAGAACACAGAACGGTATTTGGAAAAAACAGTAACAAGAATCCAAGTTCCAGCTCTTAAACCAAACTGGGCAGGAAACCCTTGAGCCCAGGGAAGCCTTTCTTTTCCTCAACTATAAAAGGGGGACGTACTACTAATAATCATGTTAATATCTACCTCCAAATTTTGGAAGAAAATCGAATTAAAAGATACATTTGAAAACATTTGGTAAACTTAAAGTCAAACATAAACATTAATTTCCGTTGTCCTCCCATTGTCAATTATTGCAGTTGTAGCTACTGGATAAGGTTCAATTAAATTGACAAGTTGTATCTTTTTATTTCTTCTACCTGGGTTCTGGCTGAGAGGTTTATGATGAAAAAAATGAGAGAAAATAAGCAACAGGTTAAATTAAAATAAAATTAAAAGGTGTATAGAATTCACAAGCTACGACATAACATTAACATAAATTACACACACTATGCATAATACACATTGCAATATCTGAAATATAATATGTGTAAATGTGAGATAAATAAAAATTATCTGGAACTTTGTTGTATTTTTTCAATATTAAATCAGGTTTAGATTCTCTCATGCTGCCCTGCATAAATTGCCAAGTACGGGTAATTTATCCTTTACTAGATCTTTGGATAAGAAACGTAAAACATTTTAAAAACATATTTTCTGTATATAATTATATTATTTATGTTTTTAATTTAGTATTTCAAAAATGATATTTCTGAATTTTTGCCAGCTATAATTAAACTTTTATTGTTTAGGGCGGCGCCTGTGGCTCAGTCGGTAAGGCGCTGGCCCCATATACCCAGGGTGGTAGGTTCAAACCCGGCCCCGGCCAAACTGCAACCAAAAAATAGCCGGGCGTTGTGGCGGGCGCCTGTAGTCCCAGCTACTCGGGAGGCTGAAGCAAGAGAATTGCTTAAGCCCAGGAGTTGGAGGTTGCTGTGAGCTGTGTGAGGCCACGGCACTCTACCGAGGGCCATAAAGTGAGACTCTGTCTCTACAAAAAAAAAATAAAAAATGCAAAAAAAAACCTTTTATTGTTTATAACTCATAATGCATGTCACGGTATAACTGTTGGAAATACAGCTACATACAGGCAAGAAAATTAAAATAACTTGAAATTACAGTTACACCTTGTGGTACTTGATAAGGACCAAAAAGAGTTGTTTTTGTTGTGTTTTTTTTTTCCTTTTTTTTATTTTTATTAAATCATAGCAGTGTACATTAATATGATCATGGGGCACCATATACTTGGTTCATAGATCGTTTGACACATTTTCATCACACTAGTTAACATAGCTTTCATAGCATTTTCTTAGTTATTTTGCTGAGACCTTTCATCATAGCTCACAGCAACCTCAAACTCCTGGGCCCAAGCAATCCTCTTGACTCAGCCTCTGGAGTAGCTGGAACTACTGGCAAGTGCCGTCATGCCCAGCTAATTTTTCTGATTTTAGTACAGACAGGGTCTTGCTCTGGCTCAAGCTGGTCTCAAACTCCTGAGTTCAAGCAATCTTCCTGCCTTGCCTCCCAGAGTGCTAGGATCACAGGTGTGAGCCACATTGCTCGGTCCCCCCCAAAAGTTGTAATGGTAGAAATTGAAATAAAGAAAACTTAATTGATGAACAAGAAAGAATCATGAAAAGAATATGACTTTTGTCATGCATCCACTTAATTCTACACTTTTATTATAATTATAATAATAATTATTATTATTATTATTTCCATCTCCTTTCCACTGCTTGCTTCTGAAATCCTCTGGAGCAATGTCCTCAAAAGAGGGTATGTGAACTCCAGGGTTCTTGTGATGAATCCCTGGGGTCTGGGAAGAAAACTCTAGATTCTTCTGTTTATAATTCTTTTTACTTTGAAGCTAGAAAAAAAATTAAGCTATACTTTTAGGTAACCAATTTGCCCTGTACCTTTCTTAGTCTGCATGTCAGATGGTCAAATGTCAGGTCAGATTGTCAAAGGAATCTTACAGAAAGAGTGAGAGTTCCACAATGTGGAGGACTGACGTTGTGCCACACCTTTATTTATTTTCAATGTATCCCAAACATCACAGGACTTAGCATGTGGATTTCCACATCAAATCACTGCATTTTAACAAAATCAGCTCTACTAGGTGCTTCGGGACTTAAAAGAATTACTGCAAAAAAAACAAAAAATAAAATAAAATAGCAAAAACAAAACAAAAAATATAAAGTAAGGCCAATTCTAAAAATGCAGACATAAGCAAATCTTAAGGAGATAGATGTACAAACCATGCCCCTATTCTTAGAACAAGTTCTTTGTCCACTGCACTATGAAGTAGAAACTATGAAAATCTAATCCTAGTGTTTAAAAAATTCAGAAAGTTTCAAAATTATAAAAACTCCTTGAAAGAAAAACTTACACCCATTTCTTTCCAAAGTGCATATTCTGCCTTGTAATCCTAATTATAGTATAAAATACTGCTTATAAAAATAAAAATACTGTTTTTTCAACTTTATAGCATCTTTTTATTTATATTTCTGTGTGTTTATGGCATATATAGTATATGAGTATATGGCATATATAGTATATCTTGTACTAGATCCCATGTTCGTGATCCATACAAAACAAGCATCTTTTGGAGTTCGTGGAATCAAGAGTTTTATTCTGCTGTTGTATGATCAAAAGTTTTTTGAGATGACACTTAACTGGTCCTCCCACTTTACATAGTTCTAACCAATCTCTTAAACTGCGAAGAGGGTACTTTCTTAAACCCAGATTTAATCATGTTAACTTGTTTTGGAATCTCTGAAGGCCACTCTGCCTTCACCTGGCGGTCACTTATCTTAAGCATAAAGGGCCCTTCGTCATCCTGCCACTTTCACTTACCCAGCTTCACTTCCTTCTCCCCATCAAGCATTCTTGGGCTGGCCTTACTCATTTCCTCTCTCTGTCTAAATCACTCCAAGCTCACTTAGATTTTCAAATTCTTGGACATAGATATTCTCTTTCTTTAAATGCCCAAGGACATGTTCTCTGAGTCTCCAGTTCAGACATCATCTTGGTAAAGCCTCCCTAAGTCAACATAAGGCTTCTATCCCTTCAGCCTTCCCTGAGGTCATGTGGCCTCTCTCAGCCTGTCATCACAATAACTGCAGTTGCCACCGGTTATGGGGCACTTTCTAAGAGTAGCAAACATTGGGCTAGATACTTAAATTTGTTTACTTACCAAAAACAAAACAAAGGCCTTAACCCCAAGCTCAAGGTTACCCAGCTAGTAAATTAAAGAAAAGGAGACTTTATGTCTTTTATGTTTACCTGGATAGAGTTGGAACTTATTCTTCTTAGTAAAGTATCTCAAGAATGGAAAAGAAAGTATCCGATGTACTCAACACTATTATGAAACCAATATGCAATCACACTCTCATACAAACAATAAAACACAAATCTAGTCTAAGAAGGGGGAGGGGAGCAGAGGGAAGACGATGGGGGAGGGTGATTGGTAGCAGGAGGGAGGGCATTTGGTGGGATCTTGCCTAATGTTAAAATACATATATTTCAGAATAACTAAGAGAAAATTATAAATGTCTTACCACAAAAAATAAGTGAGGTGATGGTTATGTTAATCAGTTTGATTTCAGCATTCCACATTGTATATCAAATCATCATATTGTACCCCATAAATGTATGTAGTTATGAGTTAATTAAAAATTAAATTTAGAAAAAAGTATTTCAACTCTGATTTCGATGACCCCCCTAAATCCCATGCACTCCTGTTTCTCAGCAACATGATTCCTATTATAGTCTTCATGTTCTATGTGTGTTGCCTTGAGAGCATTCGTATTTCCATCATTGCCATTTAGCACAGTGGCTGGTATATGATGGGCACCTTATTGCATGGACAAATGACTGAATATAGAAATGAGCAAATGAATGGGGTTAGTAAGGCAATACGAGAACTGAAGGGTGAATAAGTCTGGGAGACTTGGTAGTTTGCCTCTCCGTTCTAGCAGTGAACAGAAGTGAGTCTCAATGATATGGGTGTAGTGAAAATTAAATAAATGTTTACTTTTTTAAAAAAATTATTTATTTTTAATTGATAAATGATAATTATATATATTATGGTGTTCCGATATATGTGTACATTCTAAAATGATTAGATCAAGTTATTTCACGTATCCTACAACTCACATACTTGAATTTTTGTAGTGAGACTATTTAAAATCTACTTTTAAAAATTTTTGAAATATTAAGGTATTTTTTATCTATAAAACTTTTTACTGTGGTTTAAATTACATAGTAAAATGAGCAAATATTCAGTGTGCAACTGAGGGAATTTTCTACATATTTGCACGCACACACACACACACACATGCTCACTTGTGTACCCACCTTCCAGATGAAGATAACAACATATTTCCAAGACCTCAAAAGACTATACCTACTCCCAGCTAATAACCCCAAAGGAAACAACTTCTGACCTCTAACTGCCACTAAATCATTTTAGCTGTTCTTGAACTTAATAGAAATGAAATAATGTAATCCGTACAATTTTGTTTCTAGCTTCTTTTACTCAGCAGCCATATCTGTTAAATTCATCTACCCTGTTGAATGTACCAAGAGTCTGTTAGTTTTCATTTCCCAATTAGCCCATTTCCCCAGCTTTAGGAAACCACAAATCCACTTTGTCCCTACAGATCTGCCATTTGGAAATTTCATATAAGTGAAATTAATTACACAATATGTGGTCCTTCTGACTGGCTTCTTTTACTCAGCATATTTTCAAAGTTTACTCATGGTAGCATATGCAGACTGACAATTAAGTTCACGAACTTGCCACCGGGTACTTACGCCAGCAGCAGAAGAAGGACAGCTCAGGGAGGTTTCATTTCCTTGGTGTGTCAGGGTCTCACAGTTGTGTTCATGTTGGGGTGTGTGGGACATGCTGAGTGGCGTGCATTATTGTCACTGCATATTTTTTGTGTGCTGTGGAGAGAATGTCAGAGCTTGTATTAGAGCATTTGTAAATTTCTTGTTAAACTTGGCAAGAGTGGAAGTGAAACCAGAGACATGTTAGTCCAAGTTTATGGAGATAATGCCATGAAGAAAATGGCAGTGTACAAATGGAGTAAATGTTTTTGTCAGGGGAAAGGAAGCATCACTGATGAAGAAAGGTCAGGGCAGCCGGTAACAAACAAAACTAATGAAAACATTGCAAAAATTCATTGGCCTGTGCTCCAAATCATCAGCTAACTGTGGGAAGCACAGCAGACCAAGTCAACACCAATAGAGAAACAGTCAGGAAAATCTTAATTGAAAATCTTGGCAACAATTCATGCCTCTTGTGTCATGACAATGCACCAGCTCACACAGCCCTGTGTGTGAGGGAGTTTATAGCCAGTAAACTAATAACCGTACTGGAATACCCTCTCTCCTCACTATTCTGCTCCCAATGAATTATTTTCTTTACCTGAGGAAAAAGGAAATATTGAAAGGAAAACACTTTGATAACATTCGGGACATCAAGGATAATAGGATGACAGCTTTGATGGTCATTCCATAAAGAAAAGAGTTCTAAAATTGCTTTGAAGGGTGGATTCGGTGCTAGCATCCGTGTATAGTTTCCCAAGGGGAGTACTGCAAAGGTGACTAGGGAACTTCAGCAATAAGGCATGCAGCATTTTTCCTAGGATGACTTTGCAAACTTAATTGTCAGAGCTTGTACATCAGTACTTAATTTCTTTTCATTGCTGAAAAATTGTTCATTGTCTGAGTATACCACATTTTATTCATCCATTCACCAGTTAAGGGACATTTGGGTTGCTTTCACATTTGGGCATTTTGAATAATGCTGCAATGGATGTTTATGTACAAGGTTTTGTATGGATAGCAAACATATTTTTTTCAGTTCTCTTGATTAGATGCCTAGGAATAGAATTACTGAATCATATGGTAACTCTAGGTTTATCTGTTTGAAGAGTTGCCAAACTTTACTTCCTTCCTTTCTTTGTAAAACTGTTTTCCAAAGCAGCTACATCATTTTACATTTCCACCAGTGGTATATGAGAATTCCAGTTTTCCTACATCTTCACCATGCTTATTATTGGGGGTTTTCTTTTTGTTTATTTGTTTGTTTTAGGCAGAGTCTCACTATGTTGCCCTCAGTAGAGTGCTGTGGCGTCATAGCTCACAGCAACCTCAAACTCTTGGGCTTAAGCCATTATCTTGCCTCAGCCTCCCAAGAGGCTGGGACTACAGGTATTGGTCTTTTTTATCCTAGCCATCTTAATGGATGCGACATGGCATTTCACTGTGGTTTTGATTTACATTTCCATGATGGCTAATAATACTATGTATTGATCACCTTTTGTGGGTGCCTGCTGTGGCACCCCATCACCACATGAATAAAAACAGCCAGGACGCGGATTGAAAGTACAAGCCTGCAAGAGGTGGGCTTCCCATAGGTGCCGGGAGATCCCCGAGTAACCTCTGTCCTGGACTTGTATGAAAGCATTGCACAACAGGTGTAAGGGGCCCGCACAAGGACTACGTGCTTAATGATCGCTATGTGCTCTTTCCCCACAGGCTCAACTCCCACCCTTTTGTACCACAAATGTCCAAAGTATAAACACCTGCTTGCTAACAAGCACCAGGTCTTATCTCATTAACGCGTACAGTTGCTTGGGGTCTTGTTTCCGGGCTGCAAAACATCTCCATGTTGGCCTGGAGATTGTCTCACTCCTAGCACCTCCCTCAAAAACCAGTGGCTGCTTCTGTAAGCCTGGTGCTTGGTCTCCTACCTTTTTATGTCATCATGGCCATTTGTATATCTTCTTTGGAGAAATATTTATTTAGATTGCCTATTTTAAAAAATGGATTAACTATAGTCACCATAGCCTAGATATGGAAGCAGCCTACGTGCTCGGCAACAGATGAAAGGATTTTTAAAATGGGTTATATACACACCATGGAATAATATTCAGCCTTAAAAAAGCAGAAAATTCTGTCATTTGAATCAATGAGGATGAACCTGAAGGATATTATGCTAAGTAAAATAAGCTAAGCACATAAAAATAAATACTGCATGATCTCATTTATATGCAGAATCTTAAAAAAATCAAATTCTTAGAGGGAGCAATTGGGATGGTGGTTACCACAGGCTGCTGAGATGGGAGGAAAGCAGGGAATATGGAGATGTCAGAGAAAGTGTACAAAGTTTTAGTTAGAAGATAAATATTCTAGTGATCTATTTCACAACACGATGACTGTATTTTGTAGTGTTTTTTTTTTTATTAAATCAGAGCTGTGTACATTAATGCAATATGCGGTACAATGTGCTGGTTTTATATACAATTTGAAATATTTTCTATGGTAGTGTATTTTAAATTAAGGCATTACATGAATTAAAATTATTGATTTGAGATGAGGGTGGAAATCAATAAAAGCATTCAAGAAACATTTCTTGGAAGCCTATTGCACAAAAGCTTACCCAAAGCATAAGAGGAGTCAGGGTTGAAACTGTGGTTTTAAAAGAACGTCCTATATTTCTCTTCCTACACTCCTCTACTCTCTTCTCATTCTCTAAATAAAATGTTGGTCTGCGTGATAACACAGTCCTTTCTGCTTACTACCTAATTCATTGTCATTTTTCCTGTGTTTGCTTGCCAATTCATTTATTATTTACTCAATAGTGGGGTAAGAAAAAAGAAATCAAACGATATCCTTCCTCTTACTGAGCTCAAAATCCCATGTAATGATTAAAGATAATATCACAACTCAGTATTGTAACTGTCTTGACTGTGAAAAGAGATCTTTCTTACCTATTTAAGAACTATGCCAATGTAATCTTTATTCTGAAATTGTATACTTCCTCTACACTGAGGTTTACTCAGCCACTCCCTCAACAAATGCTGATTGAGTATATGTAGCTGTGAGTTAGCTAAACACTGAGGATACAGCAGTGAGGAGAACAAGGCTTTGTCTTCATGGACCCTCTGCTACGGTGGGGAAGATGGACCACGTTTTACAGGGAGACAAGATTGGGAAGTGAGTACTCTTCCCATTCCACTAAGTTTATTTTCTCCTTTTCCTAAAATCGATTTATTTCTCACAACATCCTTTTTTATGTTTTTTTCATTTTCTGCCAAATAGCTTTTAAAAGTTTAGGTGACAGCAGTTCTAACTACGCCTACTACAGATTTGACTTCGATAAAGGCTCCTATGTAATGAAAGCTCCAGAAATTAGAAATGTAGGACCCAAGCTCTGGTCCTAGTGGCTGCTTTGTCGTATGAGATTTGTGAATCCACACTTCAGATCAAAACGAGGTTCCTATGGGTGCCTGTTTTAGCGTGACAGTTGGGGATACTCAAAGCAGAGAGGAAAGCGGAGCAGAGAGGAGAGTATCCAGCTTAAGGGGAAGCATTCAATTTCTCTTCTCCCTAATTCTCTCAGAATAACAAAAATAAAATAAATGCCTTGAGAGACTGGGAAGTAGGGGACCCGGGAGACAGTACTGTAACTCCCCATATGGTGAGTTTATGCCTATTCTTGCCAAGAGTTAAAAATAAGCATTGGCAATGATCCAGGCCCGAGCAGAGTCAGCACATGGAGTGAGAAGATGAGTGGAAAGGACTCCAGGTCCCCACAAAGCAGAAAGTGTGTCAAGAAGAGGCTCAATAGCAGAAAATCCCAATGCTCCACACCAGCATTTCGGTTCCGACCCACCTCCCCTTTCAGCACCAGGATCCCTCACCCGCCAGCCCCTGTGCTGCCTGAAACCTGACTGAAGTTCTTTTCCTGGTGATCTCAAGACTCTCCTGTGCTCTCCCACTCTGCACAACGAAAACCCACCTACGTAAGCATCTTATCATTCTGGGACTTCCCTCAGCTCCCTTCCCCATTCAGAAGACACAGAAAATAGACGTGAATGATGACAAGCTATCCTGTGCAGGGATAACTTCATATGGAACATAAAAGGAATCAGTAACTGCTGGGTCAGCTCTCATTGATGATTAAAGGCTGGAAGTGGAGGTTGAACACAGATAAGGGCCTTCCCCGGTTCTCAAAGCATACTGCATTGGTTAAAAAAAAAAAAAATCATGCTTCTTAAATCAGTCCATACTTAACCTTGGATATGATCAAATACAAAGAGAAAAAGATGAGTCTGAGTGGTCAGAATCCAACCTGGAAAACAGTTCAGATGATGCCTCCTGAAGAGCAGAGAGCACAGCACACACGCTTAAAGTGGACCTCTCAGAAATGCTGAGCACTATCTGAGATGACTTACCTCCTGTGAAATAAAAGGGCCTACTGAATCAATCTGTATATTTTCCAGACAAAACCTGTATGAAACATGGTGATTATTAGTTAGCTTTCTCAGTTACATTTGTATTCATAAAGGAAAATGTAGCTAAATTGGTTGCTGCAACTCCTAATCCTAAAAGCAAATATTGTAGCTGGGATGCTCACAGCACCTCATTCCTGGAATAGATTGGGCACAATTGTCTAAACAATCCTATTGCTTAAGGCAGGATTCTGGCTCAGAGATCACCAGGCCCAGTAAATGAAGAGATCTGGATCAGTCCCGCCATGTAATAGGAAGGTCAGACATAATGGACCATTTGTAACCCTCACTAGGGTCTTGTGAAATATTATTCCCATTTTTCAGAAGAAGAAATAGTGGCTGAAAAAGTGAACTTGGTGCTAATAAAACACTCAACTTGTTAGTTCCCCGTGCAGAGTTGCACAGCTACGTGGGGTAGCACATAAAATCCCATCTACCTAATTCAGGGCATGTGAGGATTACACGCAGCAACACAGGTAAAAACACTTAGAAAATTTAAATGCCTATACCTTTGAGAAGCGTTATTATATACAAACTTTCCTTGGATGAAAATAGACATTAAATTCTTGGCCATGTGCACAATTGTTCTTAATTTGAGAAGTTGTTCAACCTGTTTTTAGCCCCAGTATTCTCTGCTTCTGTGTATGAAAAGGGAAATGAAATATAGTCATGCAAGAGGCTATTTCTTTAATTTTCTGGATTGTCACATTCATTCAGCATGAAATTTTCTACAGAAAGTCAATTTTGGAAAGTTCCAAACTTAATTAGATCTTGCAGTTTTGTGATCTTCATTATAATTATCACATACAGAAGAGCTAATAAAGAACCAACCTCTGGGCTGCAGAATAACCTAATATATTCATACCTAGATGACATTGTGAATTAGAATCAGGGGCTGATGAACTCCAGTGAACCAACCAACCAACCATAATGGGCAAATTGCGATACACAACTAAGCTTTGATCAAACCAAGATGAATACATGATATATAAAACGATCCAATAAAGTTTATCATAATACAAGGGCAATTCAGACGAGATATATACTGATGTAGCAAGTCTAATTAAGAGTATTTCTATGATAAATTGAAGCCCTATCATTTGCCATCATACAATTATTCATTTGAGTCTATTGTTACAAGAAGAATAAGCAGTGAGCATCTTCCTTATTCCTGATCCTTCTCTCTGAGACTTGCAATTTAACCAAGTAACACGATTCACTCTTGTAATATTGCAAAAGATGTCTTAATACCCAGACATTTTTCTTGATGTAGACTCTAAGGGAGACAGAGTGGTAAATTCTCGATTACTTGCTTCTGGTTTTTGATTTATTTTGTCATTTTTGAAATTGCTGTAGATTCTTTTCAGAAGTATTTTCATAACTGTGGAGTAGTGGTATCTTAGAAATAAATGCTTCTATCACAGCACCAGGATTCTAGCGTGTAGAAACCACATTAACTCCCTCAGGTCTTTAGGGCGTTGACTTAATATCACCTCTGCAGTTGTCTCCTGGGCTCTTGCTAAAAGTTACATTTAAGAGTCAAAGAGGGAACCCAAATATTGCATAACAGAAAAATTCTAATTCAACTTAATGTGTTTATGCATATTGGCAGAAACTTAGATCTTAATTTTTGTGGGGATTTTGAAGGTAGAAGCTGGGGAAGAAAATAAAAACCTCATAATCATTTAGATACTGAGCTCTTTTCCTTTAAAGGTATATACAACACATTTGGAAAGACTGTTTTATTTAAGACCCTTGGATAAGCCTTTGAGTTATGCATGAACTAAATGTTTTTCTATGTGTAAAATAAACAAAGATAGATAAAATAAACTTTTAATATAAGTGAACTAAGAAGATCAACCAAGAGCCAGTTCCCTAAGGATTTGTCCCTTTCTGGGGTGACTAGGAGGAAGAGGTTAGATTTATTTATTTATTTTAAAAAAAAAATTTTTTTTTTTGAGACAGAGACCTAACTACCCTGTTTCCCCGAAAATAAGCCAGTGTCTTATTTTAAGGTGTGCTCCCAAAGATGCGCTAGGTCTTATTTTTAGGGGATGTCTTATCTTTCCTGTAAGTAGGTCTTATTTTGGGGAAAACAGGGTAGATTGCATTGCCATCACAGCTCACAGCAACCTCAAACTCCTGGGCTCAAGCATCCTCTTGCCTCAGCCTCCCCAGTAGCTAGGACTAGAGATGTGGGCCACCATGCCTGGCTAGTTTTTCTATTTTTAGTACAGGTAGGGTCTCACTCTTGCTTAGGCTGGTCTCCAACTCCTGACCTCAAGCAATCCACCTGCTGCGGCCTCCCAGAGTGCTAGGATTACAGGCCTGAATTACTGCACCTGGCCAATGTTAGAAACTCTTAAAGGGAAGGGTCACTGCACGTGGCACTTTCTTTGTATGTGGATAAAGAAAGTATTGTGCCTGAGCTGTCAGATTTGGTTTGTCTTGTGTGGCTTTCATTTGTCTGTCTGTTTGTTGAAAGTATCCATTATTCTTTGAGAGAGGCCTTGGACAGTTGCTTGCAGGAGCTAACGTGAGGAGGAAACAGTGAAACAGATGCCTTATGAGAAACTTTTTCAGATGCTAACCACAAGCAGTATTGCTTTGGTTCCAACAAAGAAGGTATACCTCAAATCTAGGTGGAGGGCATTCTCCCATCTACACATAAAATCCAGCTGAGTATGTAGTGCCTTGAGAAGGAGCAGTTTTGAAAGGGAAGAATAAAACATCTTTGGCATAGATACTGAGGATCTCACAAAAACAATATGAGAAATTAAAAAAAAAAAAAAACTTCTGCTTTAAAAGACAACTTTGGCCAAGGGAAGATTTGGTATAAGTTGAAGAAAATAGCAGATCCCCCAGGTGATAGTCATAAGAGTATTATCTTGTGAAAAAAGATGAAGGTCCAATATGGGGGCTCCTCTAAATAAATAGGGGAAATTTTGTTGGTAGGAGGTGCTGAAATCAGGCAATAAAGTTCTTGGGTCTTGAGTGATAGTAAGTAAGTGTTAACGGTTAGTTGTTATAGTCAAATATAATTGTAAACTGTTTTCAAGAGTGATTACAAACCAGGTTTTTTTAGCAAGTCCTCTATTCACTTTTAGTTTAGTAAATTTTTTTTTTTTTTTTGAGACAGAGTCTCACTATGTCATCCTCAGTAGAGTGCTATGGTGTCACAGCTCACAGCAACCACAAACTCTTGGATTTAAGCAATTCTCTTGCCTCAGTCTCCCAAGTAGCTGGAACTACAGGCACCTGCTATAATGCAAGGCTATTTTGTTGTTGTCATTGTTGTTTAGCTGACCTAAGTCAGGTTCGAACCTACCATCCCCAGTGTATGAGGCTGGCACTCTAGCCACTGAGCTACAGGCACCAAGCCAAGTAAATTCTTTAAAAAAGGTAATCTATTAGGGCAAAGTAATATTTTATCTACTTCTCCCAAAATGTGACTTTCCAAATACAAATAAAATGTTTCTTGAAGAATATGCCTTCCATCTACAGTAATGTGTCACTTAGCGGGAAGACTACCTCCGGATAAATGCATCATTAGGCAATTTCATCATCATATGAACATCTTGGAGAACAGTTACACAAACCTAAATGGCACAGCCTACTACACTGCTAGGCTACATCGCATTACTCCTAGGATGCAAACATGTACTACATCTTACAGTCCTGAATGCTGTAGGCAATTGTAAAACAGTGACAAATATTTGTGTATGTAAACACAGAAAAGGTACAGTAAAAATGTGTTTTTATAATCTTACGGGACCAATGTCATGTGTTGTAGACTAAAACATCATTACAGTGCACAAAAATGCAGTTAAAGATGTTTTTCTCTCTTGATGAAAAGGCCATCAAAACCATTGTTTTGTTGTATTCAGTCGAACTCTTGTAATTCCTTGAACTAAACTTACATTTTGCACTCCTTTGGGAAAGAATGTTCTTCTGTTCATTTGTATCTCTGAACCAATTCTTATTTAGGACTTTACCTTAGAATTCTACCTCCTCAACAAAAACCCAAGGATAAAGCCCTTCTCTCTTCTCTTAACTCCTTCATTTATTTGTTCAACATACATAGGTCTGTTGAGGGTGACAACATATCAGTCATCCATTAAATGCTTGCTTGTCCTTTTAGAATGTCAGTTATCTTGTTGTGTGTCTTGATTTTGTCCTCTGCGACTAGATTATAACAGGGGTCCTCAAACTACGGCCTGCAGGCCACATGAGGTGGTGTGATTGTTTCAAAATAAGATATGTGCAGTGTGCATAGGAATTTGTTCATAGTTTGTTTTTTTTTAACTACAGTCCGGCCCTCCAACGGTCTGAGGGACAGTGAACTGGCCCCCTGTTTAAAAGTTTGAGGACCTCTGTAAACTATCAGGAAAAGGGCAGGATTTTACACATCTTTGCTCACTGGATTAGTGCCTGATTTCTTGGCTGAAGCAGGCATTCAATAAATGTTTGATAGATTTAGTAACTGAATTATATTCCTTTCATAAGAGGTGCAAGACAATATTCACCATTGACTGAGTACCTGTTGTGTACCAGGGTGTTTTTTATAAATTATCTCTAATCTATATGGTGATGCATTAAGATAAAACTTCAGTAGCATCCAATGTGTCTATAGGGAAAGAAGTACTATGAGAGGGTCAGGTAACTCTTAGAAAACTGGCTCTTAAAATCAGGCTTGGATGATTCTTAAAAATCAGGAGAGTAGTCGGGTAAAAAGAGATTCTACCTCTGAAGTTGTCCCCATAACAGTTTCCTTTCCACATGAGCCAAGGGAAATACATCTTACTATCACCTCAGAAAATGTCATATTTGCCCAGCTCATTTCATTCTTCCACCTTTTTATGTTTCCTTAGCTAACATTCCAATGGGATTTGTCCTTTTCAGAAAATTAAAGCCACCAAAAAATAAATATCACTCTCAGGCTCTAAAATGAAAGCTGCTGACTTAATTTTTTAACTTAAAAAACATGAATAAACTTTCTTTAATCACAGAATACATGCTCAATTATGAAGTGTTTTCTATATTGTTTATGTGTAAATTTATTCAAGATAGTCAATTATCCTACCCATATACATATCAATATATCATATCTAGGTTTCAATGCTGGATTTGTTTTAATTGTTTTGAAATGGCAAAAACATAAGAAACCAGTTTACATAATCAAGAAGTATACATTGAAAAGAAGCAAGACAAGTAAATTGATTTTCAAAGTGGCTGCTATTCCTCATATGTGATAATACAACAATAAAAGGGAGAGAAAGATAGTAAGAATTCTAATTCAATATAATTGTTTAATGATATTTGTAGTGCACACTTTGCAAATAGATTATTATTTTTAATGTGTTTCTTTATAAACAAAGACATTTCAGATTATTTCTCTAGGTATTCTCAACAGCTACAGAAGCTCAGCCATAGCCCTTTAATCTCTCAAAAGCTCCTAAATGACATGGGCTATATTGGGAATGAAGTTGATAAGGGAAAGAGGGAAATAATATGAAATACCAATGACAGCACCTAAAGGTACACATAGTACTACTATGATTCTACTGGACTTGGTTTTGTTATACGAAGACTCTTTCTGGGTCACTAAAACTAGGAAATAAGTTCCTCAAGATCAGTGATTTCTAAATGAGTTAAGAAGAAGGTGCCATGTTGGAATTACCTGGGAGCACTGGGAGCATTTTTCCCCGCTATTTTTACTTGTCCAGAGATTTTGGTACACCAATATCCCTGCCAGTACCTATGTGTTGTAATAGGATGTACTGTGCTAAAGCCCTTAGCACGTTAGCAATGAAAAAGATAAAGGTGATAATTACTAGCCTAGTCTTCGGGGAAACATTTAGAGAGATAGGTAATATGGTTAGTAGCATCCACATAGCAGGAGATGATTCTGGTTTGAAGTAAGTCTACGTCCTTAGTCCATCCCCTAAGAAAGAGGAATTGACCAAGATTAACAGAACCCTGGGCCAGAATGAGGGCTCAGGCAAGAATCAGTTCCTAACAGTTTGCTTCTCAAGAGACAAGGTTTTAGAAGAAAAGGCTAAAGGCCAGAGGCTTCTACCATAGGCTTAGGAAAAATTAATTTTTAATTCGCCAAATGTTAGAAATAAGCCTTATAATATACTTATGAACAAGGTTGTGGAGAACTAGACATCATTAGATCCTACAAATTGGGGACATCCAAGAAGAACTGAAAAAAGCAGAAATTGAGATAAACAATATAGAGGCTTGATTATGAGCCATTTCTGTAATAAAACAAAATATCTGCACAATAAAGTATTATTGTAAAAATGTGGGATACTCAAGAAAATAATGCCTACTATTGTTGCTTCTATGCAAAACTCTCTTGTAGGTGCCAACCAGTGTGAAAAGATAGGGGACAGCATAAATTTTTTTCAGGATTCAAAAGGAAAAGTAAAATTGTTTTTTACAGACCATATGATTTTCAACATAGGAAATCAAGAGACTCTAGTAATAAATGATTAGAAGAACAGAATTTAACAATGATACTAGATACAAGATAATTACACAAAGAACAGCTGAGTTACTGAATGCCAACAACCAAATAAACAAAAGAGAAAAATTTAACAAAGGACATAAAAATATATACAGAAAAAATTAAAAAGTTATATGTAAAAGGTCTGTAAAAAAGATAGATCCAAATAAATGGATTTAACATAGGTTTCCATGAAGATATAAATTCTTCCCAAATTAATCTCCAAATTAAAATAGTACCTAAAAATAAATAATAACAACTGAGTCTATAAAGAAAAAAATTAACAAAGGATGTGAAAAATACATGTAAAAAATTAGAAACTTAAATTTCAGGTAAAAAAAAAGACCTAAATAAATGGATTTATTAATATATGATCCCATGAAGATATAAATTCTTCCCAATTCATCTCTAAATTAAAATAATACCCAACTAAAAACTCTAGAAAAGGAAGTCTATAGTTTCTGAAGGGCACAGATAAGCCAAGAAAAGTTTGAACAGGAATAAGATTAAAAACAGGTAATTAGAACAAGGGGGTATTGGCACAGATGTGAACAAATAAGTCAATGGTACAGAGACAAATCGCCTAAAAACAAACTACACTGGAATGAATATCCCCCTACCCACCCCAAGTCAAAGTCATGTCCATCCAGAACATCAGGATTTACTGAATTTTGCCACATATAATGCATACTTGGGTGTGGAATAAAGGTGTGCATTACACATGGGTAATTTGGCTTAGGAGCATGGAAGCCCAAAAGCTTCCCAGGGCCACTGCACACTCCCACCTGGGCACATAAGATCCATGAGGTTCCAGTCCCGGAGGATCAGGGATCCAGTGGGAGTGGGACAGAGTGGCCTCTGCCAAGCACCATGAAGAGCAGAGATGGAGGTGGCAGGGTTGGAGGGGTGGTCCATGGCAGTGAAGGATGAGAGCCAAAACCCAAAGCCTGGCCACCAGGAGGGGAGTAGGGATCCTGCACAAACCTGGCTGCCCACAGACCAAGCAGCCTTAAAAGCTCCTGCCCTACTGGCCATGCGAATGGCCATCTCAGCCATGGCTCACGACACAAGAGGGAGGGAGGGAAGGGCTCCTGGAGGAGACAGGGCAGCCTTCACAGAGCAGGTGGCTATGGGAGGGCAGGGGGGTCTGCACATTTACTAGGGGAGCATTAGCCCTCCCCAGAGGTGTCTCTCCCCAGCTGAAAGCCATCCACTTTCTCAAGGAGCATTTTCCTAAAAAGTTTGGACCAAAAACCTAAAATGTGCATTATATACAGGAGTGCATTTTACACGGCAAAATATGGCACCCTTATTTGGAAATAGTGACCAAGTGTTAAGATAAGGTCATACTGAATTAGCGTGGGCCCCAATTCAATGGCGGGAGTCCTTATAAATAGGCATGTGAAGACAGAGACTCGGGAGAGAATGGCATGCGATGATGGAGGTAGAGATTACAGTGATGCATCTGCAACACAACAACACCAGGATTCCAGCAACCACTAGAAGTTAGGGAGGGTTGGGCCAGACACAGTGGCTCATGCCTGTAATCCTAGCACTCTGGGAGGCCCAGGTGGGCAAATCAGCTGAGCTCAGGAGTTCAAGACCAGTCTAAGCAAAAGCAACACCTGCAGCTTCTAAAAACAGAAAAACCACAGGGCATTGTGGCAGACACCTATAGTCCCAGCTACTTGAGAGGCTGAGAGATTGTCTGAGCCCACGAGTTTGAGGTTGCTGTGAGCTAGGACACCAGGGCATTCTACCCCAGGGCACAAAGTAAGACTCTGTCTCAATAAATAAATAAATAAACAAACAAACAAATAAATACATAAAGGAAAGGTGAGGAAGTAACCTTTCCTAGACCCTTCAGAGAGAACCTGGCCCTGCCAACTCCTTGATTTAGAACTTCTCACGGCTAAAACACTGAGATAATACATTTTTGTTGTTTTAAGCCACACAGCTTGTGCTAATCTGTTTTGACAGCCTTAGAAAACTAACACACACACACACACATATACAGATCTGTACAGGGCTACCACATGGCACAGTACAGAGGACGCTGTTTACGTTATAATCTGTGTGCCCCAGAATTGTGCCATTCATCTACAGCAGTTCTCAACCTGTGGATCATGACCCCTTTGGAGTCAAAGGACCCCTTCACAGGGGTCACCTAAGACCATCCTGCATATCATATATTTACATTACGATTCATAACAGTAGCAAAATTACAGTTATGAAGGAGCAACAAAAATAATTTTATGGTTGGGAGTCACCACAACATGAGGAACTGTATTAAAGGGTCGCGGCATTAGGGAGGTTGAGAACCAGTGGTAGAAAAAGGTGATGTAAAGGTGCCTCTTGGAGCTGTGCAGAGAAGCAGCTTGTTCTGCGCAGGAGAGAAGAGACAGAATGACGGACGAAAGGCTAACTTCTGTGAATTGCACTGGAACTAAGGGCTAGTGATGTGAAAAAAGATAGAACATGATCTCCCATTGTACGAAAACATTAATTATAGGAGACTGATGGCCTCGATAAGAAAATAAAAACTTCAAAATTCTAAAAGAAAATTTCAAAATAGCTTTCTACTATGGGGGTTGAGAGTTATTGCTTAAGCAAATCATGTACCAAAAAAAAAAAAAAGAGAGAAAAAAAAGCACTGGAAAATTATTTTGATAAGATTGACCGTTTTGAAATTTAAAATATTTCTGTAGGATAAAGGTATTGTGAAAAAGTAAAAATACAAGGAATAAAACAGAAGATGTTTGCATTATGAATTTCCTATGACCCGTGGATACCTAGAATATTTAAATAACTCCTACAAATCATTAAGAAAAAGATAAATCGTGCAAAAGAAAAAAAATAGCTAAATATATAACAAGTAAGTCAGCATTGCTAGTGTAGTTGTGAGCATAGCTGCCTTTCAGACAAGTCACATAGGAAGAAAGCCTCCAGATTTACAAAAAGATGTTAAACTTTACTTATACTCAAAGAAATATAAATTCAGACACATAAAATTCTATTTTATACTCAGAAGATTAGGATAATACTAATGATAAGCTGTTATATGGGAATAGGGTAGAGTTAAACTTATGGATCCTCTGTAATCAAGCAAGTCCACCGTCAGTTCTCTGCCCTAGAGGAACTTGAACACAGACACAGCATTCATATGAAAAGTTTATATTGTGTACCAATTGTGACACGAGAACTCTATAAGCACTAAATGCTTATCAGGAGAATAGTTACATAAATTGCTTTACAGTTACATAATTAGATATTTGTGTACTCTTTACTTCATCATTGTGTATTTATAAATAAATGAAAACTATATTTACCTGGAAAAACTCTAAAGAAAAACTTTGATTTTATAAAAGCACGCTCTAAAAAAATATGCCATATGGCATCACTGTGTCAATGTGAAGTCTCACAGAATCAGAGTAAATATTGCAAAAATATATGTTAGTTCTGAATGAATTCAAATGTTGCGACAATATAAAAACGGACTGTAAGAATACAGTATATACTAGCTTCAGGGTAACATTTACTAGTTGGGAAGATGAGAGAGGAATGAGATGGGGTGCCTCTAATCAAATAGATATTTTGATTATATTTTTAAAAGCTAAAGGGAATATAGAAAAAAATGTTAACATTTATAAACTATGGTTCATGTTCATACATGGATAGCTGATATATAATTTTCTAAACTTTTAGTACCCTTGAATTATGTAGTATACAAAAAGGAGACAAAGAAAGAAAGAAAAAAGGCCAAAGAGACAGGAGGGAAAGAGAAGGGGGGGGAGTGGGCAGGAGGAGGGGGGACTTGGTCCTGGAGGCGGACACCCTGCATGCTAGTTGCGGCAGCCAAGTGTGATTTAGTACAAGGAGCTTGGCTCTGGGCTCAAGTAAATGTATATTCATTCTAGCTTTCTTCAACTTGGACGAATTACTATTTTAGTACTCTGATACCAATCTATAAAATGGATAGATTAAAATTGAACTGTGAAAGTGTTCTGTGAAGAATAAGTAAAGGAATAGATGTAAAATACCCAGAGCCGTGCCCACCGACGCTTACTGAATGCGCTACGTGTGAACAGTAAAGCCCTCTTTCTCTTCTTTTGTATAACCTGGATCTTTATACCCTCAATGAATCTCCAACAATAAAAAAAAAAAGTGGGAAACATTAAAGTCTGTGCAGAAAGTCTACTACCTTAGTCACCAGGTAGAATTGAATGCCTTCTTCTGATTTTTTTTTTCCATTTCAGTAAAAGTAATTTTGAAAAGAGATTAAATGCCCTTGGCATGAGGGTGGATGCAAACTATAGTGAAAATTGTGGGGCTTCCGTTTCTACCAAAGTATCCATTTAAAAAGTAGCTGAGGAAGTTCCCATGGCTTTGCATTTAAGCTTGAGTCACTTATTTAGAGAATCATGGCTCAGGCCCTTCACCCTTGGTTGTTCATGGCCTTACTTTGAAGGACTGAATGGAACAGCAGTAGGGTCAATTGCAGACTCAGTGACAAGAATTAAAGCACAGAGCTCCCTAATGAGATCAGTGCTTATTCCTTGTGGTTCAAGGAACACTGTGGTTAATAGTTTACAGCCTGCAGGGTCAATCCTCTGGCAGAAGCTGAGTTAACTTAGGCATTCCCTGGGCTGTATAAACAACACTGTCTGTAGTAGGAAGCTTGACCCTCCTTTTATCATGCCAGAAAATTCTTGGAATGTAGCCACGTTCTGATATTTATGGTTCCATAAGCATTTGACTCTGAAATGTCTTTAAATTCTGGAAAATGGCCATTGGTCAGTTTCACAGCAGTAGAAGCAAAAGCCATGCTTTAGGAGAGGGGGAGGAAGGGAACAGCTCACGACGACTGTGTGATGTCTACCTATGAGATAATGTATATGTGCATGTTTATTGTACGCACATGCACAGGAAAGCCCTATATGTGTATTTTCACACAGAGATGCTACAATGGTAACAGAAATGCTTTGAACAATTAAAAATTACAAAAGAAAACCATTTTCCTTTTCTCTGTATAAAAGAAGAAAGAAATGG
This sequence comes from Nycticebus coucang, assembly GCF_027406575.1. Classification (NCBI taxonomy): domain Eukaryota; kingdom Metazoa; phylum Chordata; class Mammalia; order Primates; family Lorisidae; genus Nycticebus; species Nycticebus coucang. Next base: position 27,771,345 of record NC_069785.1, on the reverse strand, counting down.
CTTAAGATATTTACCAAAATAGTGGATAAAATAGTCTAATTCATATAGGCTTCTGTCCCAACATAAACTCACTTTGTTGAGCTCTTTAGGCTGAAAGGAAGCCTGGGAGATTCTTTCATCTGTTTCTCTCTTCTCTACATTAAAATGAGTCTTCAGTGCAACCAAACAATCGTTTATTATTTTTTTAGAATTGGGAAAAGAAGATCTTATAAACTTTTTTGGACATAACGTGTCCATGTCTTAAAAACATTCCTCCATTTTGAAATCCATTACTGCCTTCTAAAGATTTTTAAATTAAGCATAGAGAATCACATATGTTATCTAATAACTGAACCAGGAGTGGCGGTTGCGTACATTTTCTAAATGTTCCGTCTCCAGGGTAACCTGTTTCTTACTGACAGGCTGGAGGGGCTGGAGAGAAGAGAGAGGATGGAGACAGGACGAAATCGCATCCAAGGATGAGGGGGCCACTGGCTAATGGATCGATTCCAGCAAAAATAAAACAATTCATAGAAATCAATGCCAGTGACCTGCAGGTGCATCTCAGAATTGCTGCCATGCTAGAGGTGAGTTGCAGACACTGCACTATTTCTCTCAGTAACAAAACACTAGCACTCAATAGTCAGATTAGAAACTACCCATTAAACCTGAATTCTGTGATTTAAACTCACCCACAAATCTTTAGCAGGTTAGCCTGATCTATGAAATCTAGGCAGGCGGTACAGAAATCAGAACCTCAGGATGATAATTACTATCTTGCTAGGAGTTTCTGATGTTATTCAACTAAGAGATGGCATCTCGTTTCCAGAAGCATTTGAAAATATCCAACCGGCCTGCATAAGGATGCTCTCGCCTGGGAGGTGGCCCAAGATTGAACAGAGCTGACTGATTAGTACAGGGCAATTCAAGGTGGAAACCACCCCCAGCATGTCAGCATTGTGCATTTGGCACTTACAGAGGGTGAAGTGACACAGGGCAGAGGTGCCACAGTGTCCAGAGCTTACAGTAGTTTGAAACTCGTTCTCAGCTGGATGGAGCCCAGTGACTAATGAATTTATACATGTTGGCCCTTTCCTGCCATTATCTTGTTCCCTATCACTCTTTCTTTTATCACTACTACAGCAGGGTAACAGAGCTCCTGAACTGAGAGAGCTGGGCCACCTTGCAGATAACGCAAGTGCAGAGACAAAATGCTCAGTAGCACCCGGGCGAGGGCACGGAGCAGTCACTACATACCCAGCACTGCGCTGCGTGTTGACATTTAAGCTCCACAGCCTCCTAATTACAAAGCATGATTACTGTCATTTTCATTCTAAGGTTGAGAAAACTGAGGTTGGGGAAGAGAGCTTATTCAAGGATATGCGGTGAATGAGTGTTATGCCTGGGAATCCAACCTGGAGAGTATTGTCTTGAATTCCACACTCTTAAGACCAAATTCTAAAGCCTAAGTTTAATCAGACTTTGTCATATCCTAGATGTGAAAATTTGGACCAGAGTCTCTCTGAATGTAGGTCTTCTATAAAATGCTATAATTATTCTGGTTTTTTAATAGAATTTTTCTAAGTCTGTAAGAGGCACTGGGCAACTTACTGGGATACATAATTGAACAAAATAGGGAGTGGGAGAAAGGTAGAAATGTTTAAAGGAAAAAAGCTAAAAAGATAAAAAAGAAACAAAATTAAAATGTTTCAGAGTATAGAAAAAGCTATGCATAAAATAACTAAGAAGATATTGTAACCCAACTGTGTATGGAGAGTATTATTATTTTTTTATTTTTTTTTTGAGACAGAGTGTAGTGGCATTAGCCTAGCTCACAGCAACCTCAAACTCCTGGGCTCAAGAGAGCCTCCTACCTCAGCCTTCTGAGTAGCTGGGACTACAGGTGCCTGTGAGTATCAATTTAGATTGAGTGGTCAGAGAAGGCCTCCCATGAAGATGACATTAGACTTAATGATATTTTAATAATGAGAACATGCCCTGTGTGTGAAGTCCACTCCTAAGAACATTTGTCAAGGAAGAAAATGGGGGAATGAGACTCAAGGACTCTAGAGGCTAATCTGGACTCCCCAGCCTCTAGAATGGCTGATTGATTTAAAGAAATAATCTATTGCCTAAATGCAATTTTTGTTGCAAGCAAGAAAGTCCAGATTTCCATAAACAGTAAGAAAGTCTTCAGTGTAGAGATCTAGCAATGTAGAAACTGAGTGATGATGGGTGTGGAAAGGCTTTAGAAACACTGAAGTGTTAAACAAGGATTTGGGGGAGGAGGTGAGATAGGGTATTTGTTTTGGCTTCATTTAATTTGTTTCTTTTTGTCCATCTTTCTTTCATGGGAGGAAATAATGTAATTTGATGTGGTTGGTGGTCAGAAGCATTTATTCTGAGGAAACACCTTGGTGGTATTGTGAGGCTCTAATGCTAAACCCTCATTAATTCATCCAGCAAATGATTATTAAGTGTTGTGGCAGTCATAACAGTCATTGCCCTTATATTTCTTGCTAATGGTACCCCAATTCTTTTGCGACATCATATACTTAGGTCCAAACAGCATGCTAATTTCCACAATGTCCTAGCCTCCTTCCAAGTAGGGAAGACTATATGACCCAGTTCTGGACAAGATATAAATGGAAGATTTCTGAAGAAAAGTAAGCTTTCTAATACAAAAGTGCCTTGCTGACCTCCAGCTGCAGGGTATGCAACTGATGGGGCCCACAGCCGCTGTGCCCTGACATCCATCTGGGCATTTCCTTGGTGCCCCTCCTTCCCCAGGTAACTCCCAGCTTCTGGGTGTGGCAGGGACACTGACACAGACCCATTCCTGGGAGATGGGGGATTTCTCTGACTGGCGACTCTGGCTGAGGCCTCCTCAAACTGGATCACAGTCTAAGATGCATTCACCTGCTACGGTTTGAATGTGTGTTCCCTCTAAGTCTAAGATGCATTTTCCTGCTACGGTTTGAATGTGTGTTCCCTCTCCAACTCATGGTGGACTTTAAGCCCCAGTGCACTAATGCTGGAAAGTGCGGGCCTGGTGAGAAGTGTGAGGGTCATGACACTTCCTCATAAATGATTTAATGCCTTGACAAAGGGGCTTTCAGGAGCAGACTCTCTCTAGGCTCTTCTGCTCTTCTGCCGGGTGAGACACAAGGTTTCTGCCCTCCAGACAATACAAGATTCAAGGCACGTCTTGGAAGCAGAGACCAAACCTGACAGCACCTTGGTATTGGACTTCCCCCCCTCCAGAACTTGGAGCCAACACATTTCTGTTCATTATAAACTACCCAGGCTCAGGTATTCTGCTACTGCCATACAAATAAGACTCAGTATCACTCACCTTTTCTTCTCTTTCTTTCTCCTGGAGTCAGATTTGCGTTGTAACCTGATAATTCCTCCAGCCTCTCCCAATTACTGCTCATTTTCTCTTGGGGGCATTTCATACTCCAATCCAGGCATCCTCAAACTGCGGCCTGCGGGCCATGCGAGGCAGTGTGATTGTATTTGTTTCCGTTTTGTTTTTTTACTTCAAAATAAGATATGTGCAGTGTGCATAGGAATTTGTTCATAGTTTGTTTTTTTTTTTTAACTATAGTCTGGCCCTCCAACGGTCTGAGGGACAGTGAACTGGCCCGCTGTTTGAAAAGTTTGAGGACGCCTGGTCTAATCCTTACACGTTGACTATTGTCTTGGTCTCTGCTTCTCAGAGAACCCAAACTAACACAAGGATGTACATTAGTATATAACTTTATAAGAAAAAATCTCCAAGATATAGTAAGTGGGAAAAAAAACCAATGTTGGAAACAGTATGTATAATGTGCTAAAATGTGATAGCTGTTGTGATAAAATGAAGGGAAACTGAGACGATGAATGTGGGTTTGTTTTTAGATGCAAATCGGCATTTATGTTTGGGGGGTGGGTTATAGCAGCAATCAGAAGGCACGCAGAAGACGGGGAGGAGAGGAAGATAGATATTTTTTAACTCTGTAACTCTTTATACATGTTTTGGTTTTTAACTAGATAAAGATAATTTTTTATGATAAAAGATTCAACATCTCAATAAATAAATACCAATTTTCTGAGTTGGGGTTGCTCTGGAACTTTTGACACTATTCTCAACAAGACAATTTAAGATTTGGAAAAGCTTTTTTGTCAGTCATAATAAGACATCAATTATTCAGCTCAGTTGCATGCTACAGCCCCAAAGCAGCCACACTCCTCGTGAAGCTGTGAAAACTATTTAACATCCATCTAACAGGATTCTTCCATCAATGCATCATCAGCAGAGTCTCCATTTGGAATCAGAAGCTAACATCTTCCAAACCGATTCCTGTCTCAATTTAAATATATAGCTCTACAGCCTCTGATTCTAATCTACGAACTCCAGAGATGATAGTTTTAGATGACGGCCTGTTTTAATTTCTATTCCAGGAGGTAGTTGCTTATTAAAGGAAAGGGAATGGGTTGTTTCATAAGGGAAAATGCCGTTTTCCCTGCTGGGCACACCATTTGGAGCTGTAAGATGAGCTTTCTCATCTATCCCAAAACATAATGCAAGCAAGTTTATGATACTTGTAATAATGGAACCAAAATTATTAATAGCACTTTATTAATATGCTGGACAAAAGCTTTATCAATGTTTGATAAGTGAAATATATTTCAGAGATAGACTGGGGGAAAAGAGGTTTTTACGATCTTGTGTGTCATTTCACACAAAGATTGACCAAAGAAGAGTAATTTTGACCATGATTTGAGGGGAAAAATAGCTTACTATACTGTCAGGCTTAAAAATATTTCAAAATTTTCAGAAATTCTTTCATTGTATTTGGGAGAACATCGTAAGTGGTTTTAAGAGCAATGGTGTGCGAAATTTAGATCACACAATTGCCCTTTATTTCAAGCCTCCAAAAACCATCTGTCACCTCCTTAAGCCCAAATACCTCATATTACTGGCATCTGTGTTCTTTCAAGAAAATGTTATCTGCAGAGCCCATTACCCTGTTAAGTTCTTGGGAGAACATAGGAGTGTTGAGGTTGGGGCTTCTCTGTACTGAGTTCAGGGGTCGTCAAACTATGGCCCGCGGGCCACATGAGGCAGTGTGATTGTATTTGTTCCCATTTTGTTTTTTTACTTCAAAATAAGATATGTGCAGTATGCATAGGAATTTGTTCATAGTTTTTTTTTGTTTGTTTGTTTTTTAACTATAGTCTGGCCCTCCAACTGTCTGAGGGACAGTGAATTGGCCCCCTGTTTAAAAAGTTTGAGGACCTCTGAATCCTGTTTTCAGAGACTTACATATATTTTCTCTACACTTAATAATGACTCTGTGAACTAGTTATTATTTTTCCTTTTTTACAGATGAAGTGCTACAATCAAGTAACATATATAAGGCAGAGCAAGGATTCAACCCTAGGGCAGGCGAAGTGAGAAGCCTTTGGCCTCTGGGAGTCGTCTCATAGCACAGACAAGGAGAGAGAAGCCCTCACAGGGCCTCAGCCAAAGCGTATGACCACCTAACTGGAATTGCCTTTTTGCTTCTGTTTTAGTCTCTAGGTACAGAGTTCACTCACCTGTTCTGAAGCTGTCCAAATAATTAAATTTCCATCCACTCCAGGACTGGATTTGTGGTGGGTCTAGGGAAGCCAGGTAGGACAATGTTGCTTTTTCCACTTTACTCAAGTCATATTTATTGTTTTGACAGATTGGGACTCACCAGCCCAGCTGAGTCTCACTCTTTGAGGTGAGACCCTTGCCCCCCTGATAGGGAAGACAACAGACCTGGTAATACTCTTCAAAGTATTCTGCGGTCTTTTGAGGGTAGGACTTTCTCCACCAATACCAGAAAACATGCTGTGGGCAAAGGCTGCTCCGCACAGGTGGGCATTGCCAGGGCCTGACTCTGATTAACATCCACAGGGGCTGCCAAAGAAAGCTGAGTTCATGGGATGGTACTAACAGCTCCAGGAAATTAGAAACCTAGGGACTGAAATAGAGCAGATTCTTTGGTTGGAGCTTTGGATACCATTATATGTTATTTGATTTAACTTTTTATTGTACTATATACATTTCCAGAGAGCAATAAAAAACACAAAACCACAATCCAGAAGATTTGTTCAAAATGAAAACTAAAAACATTAACTTTTTTATGTATTCCTCTATCTTGAAAGTTAAATCATATATAAAGATATATTCTTTTTTCCCCAGATGTTATCAAACCATACTCATTATTCTGTACCTTACCTTTTTACAAAATACATCTTTGAGATTTTGCTCCGTGAATCCATGAAGACCAAACAAAGTTGTGAGTTGTAAGCCACAGAAATCTGACTGAGTGGAGGAAAGCAACCTCCACATGGAGCACACGGGTCGCTTTCTGAAGGAGAGGGCCTGAGAACAGGGCCTGGGACCTCACAATTGGAAACTCCTCTGAATCTTCATCGTCAAGCTCTTTGCTAAGAGCCCCACTTACAGGTGCAGACACTGGCGCTTCCTAGACTGACGGCTGCTAAGTCCTGGAGGATGCTGCTCCTGCAAAGGAAGGAGCTACTGCCTCGTAATGAACTCCATGTGGCCCCGTGTCTTTCCATCACCAGCTTCCACTTTAAAATCTATGGCAGTTGGTTCTGAAGGGAAGAAGCTAGGACCAATATCCATGCCACAGGAAAGGGAAATTTACAGAATGAGTTTCCAGGATTTTCTCCTTCTATAATAAATGTGGGCCTGCTTACAAATGCCAGAGATCCTTAAATACAGTTAAAAGGTCAGATATTGGGCATCTAAAAAGAAAAAGAAAATTGACAACCATCCAGTAAAGGGATACCTTTTTTTCTCTTAAATTGGTGTGTCTCATAGCTTTACTGATATGAAGTCAACCAATCCCTAATTATGACTCTAAATAGTACCTTCAGTAGACATCTTTGTACATAATTTCACAATTATTTCCATAAGGTAAATTTAGGGCAGTAACATTTCATGGTCATTAAAGAGCACAGACATTTCTAAGTTTGATAATTATTACCACTATGATTGGTACTGTCCCAGGGCACACTCCCGTGTAGCGGAGTCTAAGAGCACATCATTCAGCATAACCTGGACAACGGCAGAACAAGTGAGTTTTATTTTGACCACCCAACAGATGAAAAATAGCAACTGGTTGCTCCAAATCTAACTTCTTGAATTATAGAGTAGGCTGATTGTTTTTCACATGTTCATTTTGTCTTCTATTAACTATTTTGCTATGTTTTAATATGAGACTGTATTATCTATACCTAAAGGACACTGTTGGCTCATTAGACTTTATTTCTATCCTGAAACCCACTGCCTGACTGGCAAGTTGCTAAGTTGCTACCTTGAAGTTCCATAAAGAATCATAGCCCCTTGCTGGTGAGGGTCTTTCCCCAAGTAATATTTGTTAATGCAGTGTAATTAATAGTTATTTTAATGCAGTGTCATTATATCAAAGAACATATTGATTTAAAGTCAAGGACTACTTGTGTAGTTCAAGGCCAAATTACTAGCAAGTGGTTGGGGAAGGAAGAAGCATGACCTTTCTTTGGCTGAGTGTTACATGTAGCACTACATCACAGTAGCATTGCCCCAAAGGAAGGGCTCCTTCCATAAAACTCCTCCAACAACTATCACAGTTTTCTCTCTCCCCACCTTTGCCCAAAGTCCTTACCACTCAATAGGCAATGTCTATAATTTAGCATTTGTCATCATGGGCTTTGATAGCTACAAAACATATAAAGTTGGACAAATGGAGAAAGACAGCCTGGCTTGTTTAAGGTGGAATTCTGTTCGCAACACACACAAAAGCATCCAGGCTGGGTGGGCACAGGTCATAGATGGTGTGTGCTCTAAACATGGGCCAGCAGTATGAAGCTCGCCCACTATAGCCCACTCTAGACCTATGGAATCAGAAGCTCAGGGGTTGGGGGCGGGTCCTGCAATCTGCTACAGGCAGCTTCCCAGTAATTCCAGGGCAGGTTAAAGTTTGAAAACTGGGCAGTACAGAGAAAATCCTGGGCGAGTCAGCTTCTCTCCTCCATCTGTCAACATTTCTGCTTTCAGAAGAAGACAGCCTCAGAAGGGTCACTGCTCCCCAAAGCAGCCACAGGTAATCAGGCTTCCTTGCATAACCTATCCTACTCAGGAAGCGTGGAAAACAGCTACAGCAAATATCCAGAACAAATTTTACTTCCAGCCAAGCTTTTTAAAGTTTGCTATACCTTTGACTCTGACATACCCGTGTGAGAAAAGAGTGTTCCAGGCGTGCGTGTTTACACATCCACCCATATAGCTGTGTCCGACAGGAAAGTCACCACCCGCAGAGCAGAGCTGTCCAAGGAAGTGAAAGATCTGCCTTCATTAAGTTTGCTCACTATGTTACAACTATATTTTTGGATTCCCCCTTACCACAGTGTGACATCCATTTGCACACCACATTTTTCCAGTGACTGAAAAGTGATCGTTGCAGTTTGGCAGCGTGCACTGCAGTACAATCATTTATTTCTTGCAGCACTCCATCCTGGACATTCCCATGGAGCACAAAGCCTTTGAAGTCCATGGTGCATGTAATTCAGCTGACAGTGGATTGCATTGGAGTTCATCTAAATAAAGCCCAAGCCTGAGCAGGCATCAAAATATTTCCCCCATAATTGGCAAGCACTATTATTCTACTGAGCTATTGAAAAAAAAAAAAAAAAAAAATTGCAATCAGTGTAACCTGGCTTATTGTACCCTCAATGAATCCCCAACAATAAAAAAAAAAAGAAAAAAAAAACATATATTCTTGGCTACATATTTTATCCACTTTTTCTGTAATGATTGTTTTTTACTTTTAAAGATATTTTGTTTGTTATGTCTCGAATAACAAGCTCTCAAATTTGCCTCACTTTTATATTTACCAATATGCCTCGTAAGAAAACAAGGGGATTTTTTTTAAGAATTTCTTAGACTTTTTGACCTACGAGTATTGCTTTGGTCTCCTCTGAGCTTTTCTATCTAATTGTGTAAATTCTTTTTCAATTGGGGTTCATTTACTTAATGTTTGATGTCTGCAATGACTTCCTAGAGCTAATTTCAGAAGACAAGAGCAGTTCCAGGAGAGTTTCTTCTCTATAAGAAAGAGAACAGGTTGGGAGGGGAATTTGGAAACAGAGAGATCAAGGAGGCTGATTTATTGTAGTCCTGATGTGGTAAACACTGAAATATTTACAGGGATAACCCTTAGCTTTCCAATTCCTTCCCTCAAAGACCCTAAATTAGGATTTGAAATATTCTGCCTATGTTACTATTTTTAATTCCACATCACAATATAAGTAAATCTGGCCTAAGAAATACCTGGGGTAATTCAATAATGAAGCCGGGCACAGAGATGCTAACAGTTGGCACCAGGGCATAAAAACACAGCGAATATAAAATGTAATAGCAATTGCAAAATGTAATACCATCGCATGAAAATGCAATTAAATCAGGTTGGATAAATAGCTTCTAGGATATAATAGCAAGAAGAGAGAGTTCATTTCAATGAAGTGAAAATGGCAAAAAACTGAATAAATAATTTAAAGCTGGAAATGAAAAAAGTTCCATGTGGAGTTTAGAAGACAATTGAGCTCATCTGACCTTGTGCAAGTCAGTTAATACCCTGGGGCTTCACTTTCCTTATAAGGAGAAGGAGGAGGACAGGTAGGAGCTTTAGACTCTGCCTGATCTCAAAGGTTTATTCACCATCTCTATTCCCCTCCTGGGCTGGAGAGGGAATAGTAATGTAGGGCATGCACACAACAACATTAGTCGCTCTGGAAAAAAAAACAAAACAAAATGCAGGTATACAAACTGAATTTAGGTTTCAGGGGAAGCTTTGATTTCATCTGTTGGGATCCTTTGTTATTCTTTATAAAAACAAAAGATAAGAATAAAAGCCTGCCATGGTTGAATTGCCCTGTTTTCATTTTTTCCTGGTTACAATTTTCCCTTATCTGGGGTTACAAAGAAAGCAGTCTGCATACAGATAAAACAGCCCACGTGGATAATGGCAGGCTGCGGTTCCAGGCTCCATCAAACTCTCCACTTTTCTTCCCATCTGCTGGGATTTTTTTCTGTTATTATTTTTTTTTTTCTCACCTGATCCTCCAGGGTAGAGAAGTTAGCTGGGTGCTAATCAGTGGGTAGGGAAAGGAGAAGCACGTGTTATTGCAAACTGGATGGATCGTGAATCATGGGTCAGCCAAGCAAAGCCTCTATGGAGAGCTGTTAGAAGATTTAATTCATTTCACAGAGAAAACACACAGGGAGGGAGAAATGCCTCCACGTAAATCCAGACACCAGTCCATCACAGAGACCAAGGGGGAGTGTTGTGTTTATCATGCTTTTCATAAATTCATGGGATCTTGAGAAAAAAATAAGTATTTCTAATCTCCATGTTTTTTTTTTAATTTCCCTGCCATATAATATCAACAAAAAGCTAATCCTGTGTTCTTCACTGTTAGCTGAGGATATACTTCCCACCCTTTTCTATTCCAGATCAGTTTACTATGTATCAACAAAAATGAAAATTCAAAAGGATCTTTGTAAATGAAAGGCTATCAACTATGTCTAATAGTTCAATGTTGGCATTCCTGATTAGAAATTCATCTGTTTGGTGTTTATGTGGTAATTATGACTATAGACTGCTTAATGGTTTTAATAATTTCTTTGCAGTATGTGCTGGTATTTGAAGTCAGGACAACAGCATAGCAAAGACATGACGTGCTGGGCTCTGGTCAGACTGCCTGAGATCTGCTGCTTCCTGGCCACATGACCTTAGGCAAAGCACTGAAAGACTTGGGGCAGGACCCCCCACTCTGTCCTGAGCTCTGACAACCCCAATCAACCGCAAGAGACGGCGCTTGATGCAAACAGCAAGAGGATTTTATTCCAGCATGCTGGGGCTTGACTCGCAACTCTTTTAGGAGCCGAGGAGTCAAGCCCTGAACAGCAGGTTTTACAAGCTTATAAAGGCAAAAACCATAAAGTAGGGAGGAGTAGCAGACATAGCAGGGGCTTTAGGGAGGGGTAGCAGACATAGCAGGGGCTTTAGGGAGGGGTAGCAGACATAGGGGCTTTTCCAGATAAGAGGAACTCTGGTTCATTACTCATCTGTCTTAAGACAAGATCAGCAGTTAAACATTTGCTTAGATTTTTTCTTTCAGAACCAGTTACCGGTTATGTGCTTCAGCTTGGGGCTATTTCCTAGGACAGTTACAAAAGGTCACATTCTTATGGTAGGGGGCGAGGGGTGCTGCTACATATCTGGTCCCCCCCCCCCCTTTTTGGATTTGGTAGTACTTTCCTTCAGCACCTCTCTGGGCTTTAGTGTCCTCAAATGCCAAGACAGCAATGTCAACAATAACACCTCTCTCATAGGTTGACTGTGGTGATTAAATGAACTGCTACATACAAGTCAAGTGTTTGAGACAGCGGCTGCAACATAGTGCTGTGTGTGAGCAATTATTACAAGGAGGAGGCTTTAGGGGAAGACCATGACATCCATGAGCATAGTCCCTAACTTGTTTAAGACTCAAATAGCCTTGACTTATGTGTAAAAGTCGTAATTGCAGAATATCTGTTCCAATATCCTGTCCTCCTGGACAAATACTACCCACTCCAAGTTATAAATTATTGGAAAAGGAACACGAAAAGGATATCTGCGAGCATACAGTTGGTATTTTGTTTGTGGGAGCGAGATAAGGAAGTTATTGTATATCCCCAACAGAGGAAACCTGAACTTGCCTGGTTCTCTCAGTATAAAATAAAAAACTCAGATTACCAAAGATAATAGGAGTTAATCTTACAGGAATACAGGGAAGAAGTGCAGGTCGGGCCACAGTCTAGCTTTAGAAAACCAGGGTTTGTAAAGAGCTGAATTACTATTCAGAACGGAAGAGCAGTCTGGAAGTCCCCTTTTCTCATGACTCAGTCTGCCTGGCCCTAACTTCTCTCTCTTTCTTTTTTTTTCTACTTCCATTTAACAACGTTAAATATTTCTTGTATTCAAACTACCCCCAAAGGATCTAATTGCTTCAGGTAGGTTTTGTTCCTATTTGTTTGGATTGTTTTTGGAGGAAATAATGAATCCACTGGCCGGAGTACTCAAATCAACAGCCTTATAGGTCCCCATCTGACCTGTTCATACTCTTAGTCTTAGGAACTAACCCTGGTCTAATCAGATGTGCTCACTGTGTGCTTTGCAGAACAAAGCAGGGTAAGTCACACTCAGGGAATGGCTTTTTAGTTGCATTGTTTAGAAACAGTGGATTTAAATAAAATTCTCCCATCAAATAACTGTCTGAACTCAGAGCAATTCAGTTAACCTTTGGGGACTTTTCCATCCTCGTCTATGAAGTCAGGAAGGTGACCTGGATAATGCCTCACATTCTTTCTAAATCTAAAATTTTATGATCCATTTGCTCCTCTAAATTCTCTTTCACTGAACAGTTAATGGTTTTGAAAATAAACATTCTTGAGCCTATCTGCTTCTCTTAACATTTTTATTTCTTATATCTTCAAAGATTTCCACTTCCTTTATATTTGACACATATAAAAGCAAATATTGTATGAGTTCATTCAATGTACCCAATAAACTGTAAATCAGGGTCAGTCTTGAATCCTACCAGGTACACGTCTAAGGGGGTTTCTCTGCTCCAAAGTGACACACATCACTTTCCTTTACATTACATCGTCTTAGAGGGAGTCAGATGGCCCCTTAATCTGCAAGGGAGCCAAAAAGTGAAATATACAGTGTGGGGATAGGAGACAAAGAGTTGGAAAGAATCAGAGAGCAGCACCAGTGATTAAAATGCTACCTTGAAGGTAATATTTAGATACCACTCTCCTGGAGGTATCTAAAATTTAGGGTCACTGGAAGTCCTATCCTTATCCTTACTAGAGTTCCTATATGTGAAGACAATGCCAAGGAAATCAAAGTCTTGGGCTTTAACCTTTTAAGAATAATTTGTGTATATCATCATACTGTCATGGCCATAGGTGGAAGCCTTCTTTAACTCCAACGATCCAGACAACATGAATAAAACAGAGTGAGGCCACTTGGTGATGCATTGGTTTCAACCAATATTATAAATAGAAAAAGAGCCCTAGTTCTCAATTCACAACTGCAGATGTATTATCCATTTTGCATTTATACGTACAATGAACAGCACATTTGATTCACCTCACCTTCAGAATACATCCATAAAAAAAAATGCATTAGGAATAAAACGCTCTACCTTGGTAGGCATCACTGCTTTGATCCTACAAATACTATAAATCATAGTTTATATTTTGAGGAATGGAAAACGAATAAGATGTAAAGCCACACATTCTGAGCATCAATTATGAGAAAAAATACTGGAATATCATTTTATCTCTGTATTTATCCCATAACTCAGAAGCATCCAAATATTTTGTTTCATTTAGGGTCAAAAGAGTAAAAACTACAGGGTACCCATTGTTGTATAGTGACCTGGTTTTTGCAAACCTACCTCTAAAGACTGACGGTGTGGACAGACCAAAATAAGAAGCAGACAAATCTAGTTTCTCAGAAAGAAAACATTCCACAGGAACTTACAAACAGAAATGATATTTTGAGCAGCCACACGATGCTGTGTCTCCACACCCACTCTCCAGAAAACATCCACTGCACGGTAAGTTTTTAAGGTAAAGACATGCACAGCTGGCCATGTCTCAGACATCCTTGCAGAAACTTATAACACTGAGCAGGTTAGAAAAGACTATGAGGGGTTTTCTATGCTACAGGCATTGTTTAAAAATCTTCCTGCAGAACACTTTGGTATGCAGGAGTCAAACATTGATCATCATGATAGTTTCACTTCAAAATATTGTCACTCTTGCCACGCCATGGGCTGTTTTCTTACACCCATGAAAAAAGACTCATTCAACAAGCTTAATACAGGTATTCATACCAGATAGTTCAAATTTTTTTAATCCACATTATCTCAATTTAACTAGAATAATTTTCTTCATTGATTGAAATTTTATATTAATAGTCTTTTTTTTTTGCCATTATATATGATCTTAATGAAGTGTGAGTCTAGTTAAAACTCAAATTCCTCTTCTTTGTAAGGAAATGGCCCAAACTAGAAGGGAAGCATATTTATAGCTGGCTTTACATGTTTTTTGAAATTTCAGAATATTACAGGGCTATAGACCTTTGGGTTACATGGGTTGCTTCGTACTGTGTGAGTCAAGTTATGAGTGTGCCCATCACCAGAGAGTATGCCTTGTTCCCAAGAGTTGTAAATTTACCTGTGCCCCATTTCTTCCCACCTCCTCCCAACCCCTTGATTTCCAGTGATTTTTGCTACCATATGAATTTATTGTTGAACACATAAGTATTGATCGATTAGTTCTAATTTAGTAGTGACTACATGTGGTGTTTGCTTTTCCATTCTTGAGATAATTTACTTTATCTGGTCTATTTCTCCTCTGTCCAACAACTAGAAAATTCTACTTTTCTTGAGTTCTGGTGAGGCACTTAGCATTCTGACTGGCTGTAGACAGAGGTGGTTTTTGATAAAGAGTTCTAAGTTCTAGACACGCTCTAGACATTCTTTAGTCATCTTAAGTCTAACATGCAGTTAGAGACAGAAACACAAGTTCAACCATTTGAATAACTCAGAAGGCAATGCGGATTTCTAGATTTAGATAATTCTGGACGGTGTCCCATTATGACACCCAGGGGACATAGATGTTTTAGTCCCTTTTTCTGTGTAAAAGCAATTTTGTTTTAATTGCTACATGGACATAATATATGCAATGTAAATACATAATTAGGAAAAATAATGAAATACATATTCATGAACCTAATGCCATAATTAAAATTAGAACATTATCAATCTCATCATTATTGCCTCTGGGTTTCTCCCCAATAATCCCATTTTCTACCATTCTCAACTATCATGTATTTTGTGTTTATTGTCCCATTGCTTTTATTTGTAGATTTACCACATTCCTAGGTTTCCTTCCATTAATTTTGAAACTGGAGATTATGGTCATAAGAGCAAACGAGTGGGTCACTATTAGAATTTGGTCTTAATGCTGTAGAAGAGCATGGAGTGGAAACATAGGAGTACACCAGACGTGGTAAGGGTAACTAATGCTGCAAAAAAATGTGTTTCAGTCTGTGAGTGCATGTGTGCATTTAAGTTATTTCTTACTATATCCCATGGATCAAAGTATAAAATATATTTCTTTCTGTGGCCATTTGTCAAACAGTTTTAATATTACTGCCCTAGACAATATATTATTAATTCTGTTCGTTTTGAGCTTTATGAAAATTGTATAATGTTGTGTGTATTATTTAGTGACTTGTTCTCTGTGGTCTAAAATTCATCTATGTTGATTTATTTTCACTGCTGAATAACATTCTATTGCAGGATGATAATACAATTTATTTATACATTCTCCTGTCAATTGGCTTTGGTTGATTTCAGTACCTTATTATACTAAAAAGTGCTGCTTGTCTCCTGATGTGCTTATGTAAGAGTTTCTGTAGAGACCATATCTAAAAGTGAAGTGGTTAGATCTTAGGGTACGTCCATGTGGAGCATCATACGTATGATAATGCACAAATATTTCCTAAAGTCATCATACTTTCTCCCTTTGTGCATTTTCTCCCTTCTGTGCACTCTATAAGTATTTAGAAAATAGCATCGTATTCTGAGTTTGCAGAGTCCACTTGTGCTCTGAAGCTACACAGGCCCTGAATTTTCTTCCTGATGCTTTGCCTACCCACCCATGAAAGGCATTTTCCTCCCTGAGCTGTGAAACACTCCTTTTGAGATCAATTTCTTTGTATTCTAATGAAGTCCTTCGGAGTCCTTGAGAAATCTTTCTCTTCTCCATTATTTATTTGGTAATCAAGAAGGGTGTTGTCAAAACCAAAAGGGGATTTCAGTCTAAGTCCAGTTGCTCATTGCACAAAGATCCATTTATTGAGACAACGAAAAATTGCCAAGGAAGAAAGACATGTTTAATACTATAGTCATCTGGTGGGGAAAAGCTGCCTCAGATCTGTCTCTCTGCCTAACAGCTATCATGGGCTTTTAAAGGAGGGACCACAGTCCTTGGGACAGGTTGTGGGGGATGGTGAATCTCGTCAAGAAATCTATTCAGGGGCTTTCACAATCTCGGCTCTATGTGTTGCAGAAAATCGGCCATTTCTGAGAAAGGATTCAAAAGGTCAAGTAGTTAGTTAACCAAGAGGATTATACAGAGAAGATTACATAGTGGTAATTTAAATTTGCTCAATGGGGATGGAGGTCCCAGTTACAATATTATATAACTAGCTCCCTTTAGGTCAAACCCTGCCCCTAAATTCAACTTAATTTCACTAGGATTTGTTAAG
This sequence comes from Nycticebus coucang, assembly GCF_027406575.1. Lineage (NCBI taxonomy): Eukaryota > Metazoa > Chordata > Mammalia > Primates > Lorisidae > Nycticebus > Nycticebus coucang. The sequence goes on along the minus strand of NC_069785.1, from coordinate 27,754,945 downwards.
ACCTTTGAAGGGTCTGGAATTTCATCTGACATTCAAGCTAACATGATACCTCTTCTAGGCACAAAGGCAGGGTGCCCACTCTTGCCCTTCTTCCCAGGTGGGGCAACTGCTTAAGACAGCACCAAAGCAGTGCACCTGCCTCTGGCTCTAGAAGAGCCAGAGTCCTAACTATCTACCTCCCAGTTTCCTAGGGGCTAGCAGAAGACATGAGAACCCTGGATCAGAAACAAAGGTCTTTATCACACATAAAAACAGTGGAAGCCAGAATGTCAGCTTTTTCTCCTGCAGGTTCCCTATCCCATTTCCCATCAGAGCAACATTATGAGGACCAGGTACCACCTACCCATGCAGGTGGTTGTATTGCAAGGGAAGAACTCTAAACTTCAGTAATCCAAATCTCTTCTATTAAACAGGACTGTCCATTGTTCCACGTGGGTACACTATTTTTATCTTCTAAGATTAAAGCAATCCTACTTCTTGTTTTAAAAAGGGACGCTATTTCTTTTTTCCAGCAATGTTCACCATACAAATATTGAAAAGGTAGTTCAGAAAAAGTCGATCGGTACAGTTCACAAGACATGCAGACATGTGGAAGACCTATAATGAATTATCTCTCAATACTATTCAGTAGAAGAATTTAGGCCTACATATCCTTTAAGAAATATAACCGTGTCTACAAAAAGTTACTGCTATCCAATTTTTAAAATGACACTTATATTTTATTCTTTTTTCCTAAATTCTCTCTGAACTAGATTGTGCTGCATTAACAAACAACCCCTAAAATCTCAAAGGTTTAATACAAAACATTTTATTTTCTACTCAACATTAGTCTATTAAAGATTCTACTCCATACTGTCATCCAAACTAATAGAACACCACCTTCCTATAAATACACTGTGCCTAGGCCGGGCTTCTCAATGACCCTGACGTCAGAAGAGAGAGAGAGACTTATGTATGGATGTTTTCCTGCCTTATTCTAGAAGTGACGTATGTCACATTTCATTAGTTGGTACTGATTACCTGACTAGATCTAATGTCAAGGGTGCTGGGAGATGTGGGCAGGGTACTGGAAGCCTCAGTGAGCATTCCTCTCTCAGCCATTCTTGGTTTGTATCTCCAACCGTTTTCTTATTTTGTGTTTTAGGGACAGTACAAATCAATCCTTTTATGTTAATCTTGTTTATTTAATTTCAATAATAAGCAATGAAACTAAAAGTCTCAGGATTTCTAGGACAATTATACTGAAGCTAAATATTTATTCTTAGCAAGGTAAAAGCATAAATTTGTAACAACCGCTTCTGTCCATAAATCACTCTTCACGTAGTGACATCAGGACTCACACAACATAAGGGGAGTGGCCCAAACGAACCCAGAGTCTCCTGTACATCTCCCCTCTTTGTACTGACCATGTGAGGCAGTCATTTATCCACTTGTTCTAGAATAGAATTCATGAATGGTAGGAACCATGGCTGCTTCACCTGTTTTCCTAAAGGCCATATGAAATGGAAACAAGTGGTTTATCTATCAGTTTGGGTCTCCACATCTCCTGCTTGTTTTAAAAAAATTTCAGATTAACATGAGGGTACAAATGATTAGGTAACCTAATCCGTTTCTTAGCTGATATTACTGGCTCTGCTTTGTTCTGATTCCATAGGAATGTTTTTTTACAATATATCCACTCAGTCTTCTAGAACTTGAACTCAGAATTCTGTCCCTATGCCTTCATAAAATTAGAGCTTTAAGTGTGCGCGTATGCTGGCATTGGGCTAGGCTTCAGGAATAAAGAAATTGCAAAATAAAATACAAATCAGGACTCAGGGGTCCTTAGAGTGATGGTAGGAGAGACAAGCTAAGCCACTGCTGTAGAACATCAGTGTATGGCAGTTGCTGTGACTTGGGTGTGCACAAGTTCCCTTGCAAGCTCAGAGGAGAAGGTATCAGATCCAGATCACAAGCTTCTGAGAAGACCTTATGAGTCTTCAGGAAATACTCGAATGGAACCTGGAAGGCCCAAGTAATAGTTAAACATAAAAAAAAAAAAGTAAATAAAGTGAAAGCAGCTGGAAAGTCATTCTAGAAATAGAAAATAACTGGCCCAAGAACAGAGCCATTAAAGAACATGGCTCTGTTTTTAAAATGCAGGTATTTTGGTATGAGTGGAGCATTTAGTGAGTATCAGGAGTTTGCAAGAGATGGAAATGGACAGAAGAGAAGAGTCAGATCATGAAACAACAAATCCTGCATCAAAACAATGGGAACTATTACATTTTTAAGGATGATGAGATTTTTATATTATTAAGATCACTCTGAGTGATGGGAAGGAAGTGAGACTCGGTCTGTAGAAGTGTCAGGAGGCTTACAATATCCCAGACAATACTGTAAGTGTATGTAGAGAGGAGAAAATGAATATATACAACATTACATAGAAAAAATATCAGAAAGCAATAGTTAAATGGACACAGGGGATGAGAAGGAGAGAAGACTCAAATGTAACTCCAAGATTCCAGAGTTCGAGAGAAGAAATACAAATTTTTAATTTGAAAGTAGTATTTCCTCTTTGATTGGCAGCTGTGGAACACCATGCTATCTACTCTGATCTGGAGCTCAGCTGAAGCTGTGGATATAGACGAGATAACCCCGGGAAAGGCAGTGAAAGCAGGAGAGAGGTGAGAGGTCAGGGCACCACAGCACTCCAACAGAGGAGGACCACAACCAGGGTGTCCCTGTGCCAGGAGAAGAGGCATAGTACAAGTTTTTTGTTCATCTGTGCAACAAACAATGTCACCTTAGAAAAACCACCGAAATTATTTAGAAATGCTTTACCTCACCAACTTTCATCTCCTAAGTCCATTCAGCATGAATTCGGTAGTGAAGAATGTCACCAATTTTAAGGAAGTGGCAAATTGAAAGCACTTGTTAGTCACCAGCAAACACTAAATATATTTTTTGCTTCCCATCTCTTGTCTTCTCTGGTGCATTGCTGGAAAAATTGTGATGAACATCACAAAACTCCCAGGAGGTAGGAAATGAGTGTAGCCGTCCTCTGTGGCATCCTTGTAAGAAAGAACAGATGCTCATCCCTGCACAAAACTACTTTGTACCAGAATGCCTCGGGTCATGGGGTGGTTGAACAAAGGAAATACTGGTTTTCTACCTGTCCTGGCTTAATGAGGTTGACATTAGATGCAACTGCTGTTGAACTACCTGGAGTCAGGAAATCTTTTCCATAGAACAACACCTTGGGATATTAGAATCTTGCCAAGGAATTCAAAGTATATCTGAGTCATTGATTCACTAACTCCTAGGCAGTCCTGTGTGATAGGAAATTGCTTTGTTTTTGAAAGATCAGAAGCCATGAAGTCAGCACATTAATAACCAAGCCCAAATCTCAGTAAAGTCCTTCTTTTACTAAATCCAGATACTTGGCAATATCACCTAAGCACCTAGAGGGATCTTGGAAGATACATCCCTTGGAAATTCCCCCAGAGAGCTCACTGCATTCCCAGTTTGGGTGATGCAGAGCCATTCTCCCTCACCTGGTCAAGGCTCTCTGGAGGGGGGCTGGTCTCATCTCTACTCCCTTCCCCTTTCTGTCATCCTCTCCTGAACTGCTACTGCTTTTTTTGCTTGGTTCCAAGCCAGAGACCCTGCTGATTTTACAGGAGGCAGAAAATGAGTAAGGAAGAGTGATAATTCCCATCAACTAGTACCCTGGGACATTCACTTGTTGCTTTGGCACAGCTCCTCATGACATTTTGAGCCTCCACTTCACTAAAATAGGGATTTTGATCACCCTGCCCTGCCTCCTAGGCATGTTAGGTAGATCTTAAAAGGCAAATCTAAAAGCATTTAAGCTCAATAGCTTCATGTAGTTTACAACGTTTGACAGAACTGACCACTCTCAAAAAACAGGTCTCTCAAAAAATAATCACCAGATCTTTAAAAACAGGAGGGTAGAAATCACAGCAGTCATTATCTGTTTCTACGCAGGACTGAATTGTCCTTCTGAGAATTTCTTCCATTGTGCTTTTAAACATTGCATTATGTGACGTCAAATCCTGTTGTAATGCATCATATTGATTCTCTTATAAGCTAGGGCATTATCATCTTAAAGCGATTCAGAGTAGATGATTAAACGTAGTTTATGCCATTGCAGTCATCAGCAATTTAGCATTCTTTTCTGAACAGGTACGTTTAGTGGCTGACTGCTCAAGTTAGAAGAGTAGAACGTCTCACACTGGTGGCTAAGAAGTGAAAGTCAAGGACAAACTAACACCTATCACTACCCTCTTCTGCTAAGATAGGTAACAATATACTAATTTTAAGAATAGGATAGGGTGGTAGACTAAATTCCTTTAGGATGAGGAGGCTTATTTCCCCATTATTGGTATAGCTGAGAAAGCAACAAGGAGAAAGGAAAAACCCTTTGACTTTATTCATTAAATTTTTGTGACAATGACCAGGGTTACGCTGATGTCCAGCAACCTCCAACATGTTTGCTCTCAGTTAAAGCATTCCTTCTCTGTTGTTTTAGAAAGCACAGCTCCGTGGGAAAACATTGAATAGAATTTCCTTACCAGTGCCAACATGTAAGATGGAGCCAGTGTTTGTATCTTGGAAAAATGCTGAATGGAGAAAATTTGGGGGGAAGAAGAAATCAGAAGTGCTGTTCATTATTTATAAAGAATGACCGACATCACACTTTACATGAATGGCTCTGCCACCTATCTTACGGCGAATACAAAATCCAAAATAGCTCCGAAGGCATTGAAATGATAGGACGCTGCTTGTCCAAGGTGGATCCATGGGAACCAGCTGCGCAATGCAGCTGGAGGCGAGCTCTCTTCATACTGATCGTTCCTGGGACATGAGCTTCTGTCGGATTTCCAAGAAGGGGCAATAGTGGAGAAAGGAACAGGATCAGTGACATTAGGGATAATAAAGGTCGAGAGACAGAAGACATCACCACATGGATGGCCAAAAGCATGTTGGAGAGAGACTTGTGGGAGAAGGTTGTATCTTTTTAATCCCCTCAGGATTATCCACAGGGGGTTTCCTAGGAGGACCTGCTTCCTAAGGATGCATGGGGTCCCTTCCAAGAAGGATTCTTAAAATGTTATCTAACTCATTTTTCCAGCTTATATTTGTGAACATAAGGTTTTGATTAGTTGTGACTTGGCCAAAGTTAACTCGATTGGCAAGCTGGGTTGGCAATAAATATCCATTCATGCCGACGTTTCAATTTTAGCTCTTTTCTATTTGGCTGAAAGTTTCTTCTACCCCTCCCCACGCCCCCAAAAATATCTAGCTCCTTTTATATATTTCAACACAAACATAATTGCAAAGTTAACCTGAATGATGAAGTGAAGGAGATGGAACCATTCCAAGAAGGTCATTTCCAAATTAGCATTGTATCTAAGAATTCACTTCGGAGAAAGAGAGAAGAAAAGATTGACTACTCCAAGAAAGAGATATGGGCAGAGTGGGCTGGGATGGGGCAGCTGTCCATCTTTAAGAGGGAAATATGCCCTTAGTGGGCAGAATCGGGTCTTCGACAGTGTGCGAAAGCAGCCAATATGAACCTGGCCTGTGAATCTGGCACAACTGAGGCTTTCCTGCTGTCCCCATGGTGTGCTGCTGTTCAGTAGGCATTTGGGATGAGAGGTCCAAAGAAGAAACAGTAAGGGTTAACACCCTAGGATGAGCATTATGGAGAACGGTGACTGGGTTTAGGCAAGAGTTTCTGCTTTAAAATGTAGATGTTATTATTATTCAGGTACAGTGAGGCCAACAGATCAGGAGACCACTGCTAATGAAAATATTGTTCCTCACAACTCCCAGGAGGAGAGGACATCTCATGGCCACTCAGGTCACACTGGGGAGCACAGGCCAGGCAGGACAAGCTGGTTTGGGACAGGATTGTCTAAATAATGTCAGTGGGCTTTGGGTTATAGATGCTGTCTCTTGTTTTCTTATTGGCTCTGGGATGGTTAGGGGAGGGGAATAGTGGCCCAGGGTTTAACAGCCAGATAGAGAAGGTTGTGGGATTGTGAGCTGTGGATTGGTTAGTTTGCATATGAAAAGCTCCTTAGCAGGTGGGTTGCTTACTAGTTCTAGGAATAGACTAGCCCTAGGAGGGGCAGTCTCCAGAGCCAGAAAGGCATCACAGGGTAAAGCCACAGAAATATAGAAAATAAAAAGGCAAAGGTGATGTTCCCCACTTAGGGAAAGGAAAAGACTTCTGGTGTCACACCAGTAAGTGGTATCCCAATGAAAAAAGTGTTTGACTTAATTAGTTAGACTAATTTTTTTTTTTTTTTACTGTTGATACCAGTATCCAAAGGTGTGAGGGGAATCTTGAGAATGGGAGAGGGTGTCCTAGCTGGGTGGAAGTAGTCATCTGTAGGAGAATGTCCTGTAATAAAGTGACATGGACATTCTGCTGAGTACTGTGAGTGCAGAGGGAAATGGACCCAAAATTGACAATGACAAAACTGTATATGAAATCACAGTTTTCACAACAGCAAGTCAGCCACCTCCTACAAATAGTATCCTTGAATTGGTGGCCTGAAACAGTTTGGAGCAACACCATTCCTTTTGTTTCTGGTGTTACAACCAGAGGAACAGAGGCTGCATATGGTTGGAGAATGAAGCATTTATTTACACACAGCCACACGGGCACTCTCCGGTCTACGGCACTATTCTCTGGGTCCTATTCAAGGAAAATTTTACTTGTACAGTGTTGAGTTCTGAGAGGAGAATGGACATGTCTATTTATTATTTAACAGAATTATTTAAAAAGCTGGGGGAGGGGCTGTGTGAGAACAAATAAGGCTTAACAATAAATTTATTCTCCCCCTCCCCCAACATATTTATCAAACAGGTCCATGCCTTGAGAGAGTTTATGGCAACAGGATCCCTCCAGATTTTAATCTAGACATGAACTCTTGAAACAAGGACCGTGGTCATTGGAAAAGTAGCTTTCAACCACCTGGTGAATGAGGAGTGGCAGCGGAGGAAATGCGTCCATGAATCTACTCCCAAACCAAGAAAGCTGTTGACTCCCTCGTTCATTATTTTGGTGGCTTAGGGGAAAATAAAAACTACACAATGATTTGCTGTCAGATCTCCAGTGCACTTCTAGATGTTACAATGGTATAAAGTGGTGGGGGGAGAATTTGTAACTATGATGTTCTGCTGAAGCTGAATAAAGACAGCGGTAGACGGGGTAAGAAGAGGCCATGGGGATGCAGAATGGACTCTGAGGACTGGACACCTCCCCCCAAAGTGGCCAACCCCCTCCCACACTCTAAAAATCCCTTCCTGTGCTGGGCTGGGGCTCCATTATACAGATAATGCAGCCACTGGATACTAAGAGCCACTAGGTGGCATTTGTGATTTATTACTTTAGAAGCTGAGATTTTAAAATACCTCCGCTGATACTTTGCTTAGACTGAACAAGACATTTAACATTCCAGAGCATTTCATTCAAGAAATGCATAGTTGATTCTCTTTATCAAGCTCCGAGGGAGGTGGGTGGGGAGGGGTGACTGGCTGGAGAAGTTGAATTTCAGATCATCTGCATTCTTCTACAGGTCCCTTGTGACCCTACACCATCGGCTTCCATAAGTAATTACTTGTCTACAATTAAGCTGTAAATAATGCAATCACTCCATTCTTGTCCCGTCACTCCAGTCCCAACCACAACAAATAGTGCTAATCACATACTTATTCAAGTGTGTAATTATTCACAGTTAAACTTCTGTCACTTTCACCCTGTTTGGAAACAGCAGAACACAACCTGTAATTAGCAAATGTGGCTCCAGGCACTTTTGCTTGGGAGTACGCCAGGGATTCAGCACCTAGGCGCTCCTTTGATCTGGAAGCTGGCAAGGCGCCTCACCCTGAGGCCAGAGCGCTATCAGCACTCCGCAAGTCACTGAGATCAATGAGTGTGTCAAAGGCATCTATCCCAAGTCACATAGTACTTCCCTCTCTCATTGTGGTTGCTGCCTTTAGTATATATTTCATAGGCTCTCCTTTTCTTTTTGAACCCTTTGACTTCAGTTTAAAGGGTTACCAAAAAGGTCTCCAAGCCCCTGTGTTTTCAACTCAGGTTAAAAATGAAAGTCCCAGAAGTCCGACTTGATGATCCCTGTTCTTTCGTAACTTTCCCCGAACACAAGCACAATGACAGTTGCTGCCTCACCTGAGCCACAAGGAAGAAGGAAACCAAAGCCCTCTTTTAATCTTTTGCCCAGTCCTTGTGTGTGTGCCACTTCCCCTAAATCCCTGGGTGAACCACCCAGCACAGGAGGAGTCCTGTGGTTGAAAGGAAGACCGGGAAACTTCGGATGTTTCAGAGCAAATCCATTTTATTTTATGAGAGGAACAACTCAGCCGCACAGAAGAGGGGAGAGGGGTAATAGTGCTCTCCTCCTAGGTGGAAAACAGGACTCAGTAGCCAGCTTTTTTTCCCACAAGGATGTTGTATGCCTTGAGATAAGAGACGGAGCTTTTCATAAAAATATACTCACAGAAAAGAATAGTGACACATACAGGCCAATGTGAATTGATTTGTATTTCATTGTTCTATTAAGAGTTACCATTTGCTTGTTGGAGGAAAGGTTACTCTACCTTCATTAAGATCTCCGATGGCAATTACCTAATGAAAACAAGTTTGCATATCTAGCCTACTTTAGTATCTTCCTTTCCTGACACATTTGATTAAGACAGAGGTTTTTCACTTCAGCCAAACGTGAGTACCCTGAATACGCTTCACAGTGGAAGGCTAGAGAGAACTGGAGTTCACTACTCTGTGTATTAACATTTGTTGGCCTTTAGTTCTAACCATAACGAAACCAATTAAAAAATAATAATATTTAGGGATCTCAAAGGGAAGAACAGTGATGCAAGCGGCTCTATCAGAGAAGACTGCCCTCAGAATAGAAAGCTGCTGAGGGGAGAAAGTGAATTGTGAGCAATGGAGGGATGAGGCCTGGCCAACTAACTTAACCAAAGGAGCCAAATGAGCCCTGGCACACGGTGCAGTGACAGATGTGGGAGCCAGATTGCCAAGATGTTTTTATTTTATATATATAGATAGATAGATATTTTTTCTTTTTAAGATGAAATACTATGACTGCTTCTTCCACGTAGCAAAGCAGAACAGTGCTGAGTAGTTATCTTGTGATTGTGATTAATATAGACTGACAAGCAATCTGGAGGATTAGTTAAAAGAATAAACTAAGAAAGACCTCTGTTTTCTCCAACAGCAATGATCTTTAAAACAGATAAGAATACTGAGGATTTTTAAAATTTCTATTGTTTTAAATTAACAGTTAAAACTGTATGTATTTACTATTTACAGCATGCTGTTTTCATTTTTAAAGCTCCACTTAATTTAACCCATGTGCTCACACACAAGACCCTCGTTGCTGTTTCTCAAACCCAATGTTTGAGAGATCTTAATGTGCAGTGCATTGGTATAATAATACAATGACAAACTACAGCAGCAGGGCGGCTTGGATGATGGGTGCAAAGACGCCTCACCTGCCCTGTTTTCAGAGGACTGAAAAACTTTATAAAAACTCATTTCCTTCTTGACTTCAGAGCACAATATGATATTTAGTCAGGAAACTACATCTGTCTACCTAATATCTATCTATCTATCTCACTGGAAACTAGAACCAGAACATCTTCCTTCATAACGCACCCCTGGCTAGTCTCCCAGCTGTCAGAGTGGACTCCGGGTCAGATATACCTCCTGCCTTCCATGGGTCGCTCTTCTCCCAGCCTTCCCAATGGCCTCGGCTTAGGCATCTGGCTTTGTGACTGCCATACACATAATGGGGGGCTCTTCTGCCTCTTCAGTCTAGGCCTTGTGGCTGATTCTTTTATGACACACATCACCAACATCTTTAGTCTCTTTGCTCATTGTATATTGGTACCCAGTAGAATATAAGCTCCATGGGCAGTGTCTATCATGTCATTCACAGCTGGATCTCCAGTGCCCTTCCTAATACTCACTATACAGCAGATCCTCTCAAATTACTTGTTAAACAAATGAATAAACAAAATTTAATCAATCTAAAGATTAAAGCATGCAATGTGGAGACTGCTTTGTTGAGTAGCATACTCCCCCGACCCCACATTTTATTTTGAAGCATTTCCAACATATCAGTAGGAAAGAATTTTATAATGTGGATCCTCCAGATTCAGCATTAACATTTTATTATGCTTACTTTATCCCATATCTATCTGGCTATCCATCTCTCCACCTACGTTTTAACCGTTCTGATTCTTGGTGCCTTTCAAAGCGAATTGTGCACAGCATACACATCCTCATAAATACTATAGTGTACATATTATTAATGAGAACACAATATTTGTTCAAAGTTTTTATTTTGGTATAAAGTTTACGTATAATAAAAGGAAAAAATAAGATTATTTTTATTAATTTTTAATGAATTACACATTTATGTAACCCAAATTGCTATCGAGATGAGATAAAAATAGTGTCTATGCCCCTTTGTAGTTAATCTTCAACTCCAATTACTGTTACAATTTTTTCTACCATAGATTAATTTTACCTATTCTAGATTTTTATATGAATGGGATCACGTAGTCTAACATATTCTTTTGTATATGGCTTCTTTTATTAAAATATAATGGCTTTGAGATTCATTTAAGTTGTTTCATATCAATTATTAACCTCTTTTTACTATTGAGTAGTACTCCATTGTATGAATATACTACGGTTTGTTTTTTTCATTCTTCTGTTGATGGACACCCAGTTTATTATTCCCTGTTTTGGAATATTATGAATAAGGTTTCTGTGAACACTTATAAACAAGTATTTTGTGAACATAGTATTGCTTTTTCTTGGGCAAATACTTGGGAGTGGAATTACATAATATAGGTAATAGTGGGCTGTAGGGCATTTGTTTAGAGTTGCGAGAAACTTGCAAAAGTTCTTCTAGAGTGATCACACAACTTTATTTTTCCACCAACAACGTATGAGTTCCATTATAACTTTACTAACAGTGATATAATCAGTCTCTTTCATTTTAGTCATTTTCATGGATGTTGGGAATATCTCATTCTGGCTTTAATTTGTATCTCCTTGAGGACTAATGATAGTACTTTTTAATGTGCTTACTGGTGAATTGTCTATCTTCTTTTGGGAAGGGTTTATTCAAATACTTTGTTAATTTTCTATTGAGTGGTTGGAGTTTATATTGAGTTGTGCACTTTCCTTAGGTATCTGGATATGCAGTAAGGAGTCATCTGTCTGATACATTTTGCAAATATTTTCTCCCTGTCTGTGGCTTACCTTTCATTTTCTTTTTTTTCTTTTCTTTTCTTAGTTTACATTATTTAAGCCATCTGCTGCCACAAGCAAAAAGATGGAGGAAGATCAATATACTGGTAATCATTTGATAAAAGAAGGTGAGCTTAAGTAAAAGATAATTTCATAAAACAGATTATCTTTTACTTTTATTTATAAATATTAGTAGTCTTATTTTTTGAGACTTAAAAAAAAATAAGAAGTTAACCGATGACTCCATACTGAATCTCAAAGCATTCTATAATAGACATACTCTTATTTGACAATGTGAATGTTACTTTCTTTGAATTATTATTATTATTGCTTAATATTTTGATGTAGTAATGGTCTGATTTCTTTTCTGAATATATTTATGTTCGTTCATTCTTCATGAGGTTTTTGTTTCTAGTCCTTATTTTAAACATTGTTATTGTTATTAAAATTTAAGCCTTTTTAATTTTGTGACGGTAAAAAAATGGAAACCTAATAAACACATGTATATGTAAAAATAAAAAATAAATAAAAAGAAGGTGAGCTTAAGGTCTGGTCCACGTGCAGAGTAGTGGTCCAGATTGTTGCTGTGGTTCCCGATTCCTGAGTAGTGGTCTAGGTTCTCTTTATTCATCCTCATAGCCAAGTGGAAGCGGATTCTAGTGAAGTTTGTGGAACAGAGCATGGTCACCATCTCCCCTGGGAAAGGGCCTGGTCCTGATGTGAATATGGGGGTAGGGGACAAACTGGGGTCACTCTTGCTCTCCGTGGAGTGATTTCTAGAAGACATTCATCATACTCTCTGCCACCCCGGAAAGCGTGGCCATGAAGCCGGGCCCTGGGGCCACTTGGTATCAAGCGCCCCACTGTAGACGGGATGGACCCACCGCCCAGACCGCCTGGACACAGAGGCCACCGCCACCACCGCCACGTCCCACCTGGACCCCGCGACCCGGGAAGCAGAAATACACTTTGCATTTTCTTAACTGTGTTTTTAGATAAACAGAAGTTTCTAATTTTGTTGTAGTTAGTTGAATTTATCAACTTCTATGGTTATGACTTTCCTAAGAAACTTTTCCATGCTCCCAATTCATGAAGACAGGCTGCTATGTTTTCCTCTACAAGCTCTTACCTTTAGGTATATTAATGTTTGTATATGGTAAAAAAGGAGGTGTGCAGCTTTTTTTATTTGTGTTTTTTTATTTCTACGTTTTTCTACAATGGATTTTGAATTGGTCCAACATTTGTTAAAAAGACTTTTCTTTTCCATGTGCCTTACTTTGGCATCTTTCTCAAAAATGAAGTGACTATGTAATTTTGCATTGATTTTGTGTTCCATTGATTTATATCTTGATCCTAATGTCAGTACTAGTCTTGATTACTGTAGCAGTATAGTACATCTTAAAATCAGACAATTTAAGTCCCCTGACTTTGCTATTTTATTTTTTCAAGACTGCTTTGATTATTCCAGGTAATTTCCATTTCCATATCAATTTTAGAGTCAGCTTGTCAATTTCTACAAAAAAAAAAAAAAACTCTGCAGGGATTTTGATTGAGATTGCATTGAATTGGGGATAGCACTTTTTAATGCAATTTTAGGAGCCCTGAAATGCATCTCCTAACCAGTCCTCTCTTGCACATCGGATGGTCCTGTTAGTTCTCTGTTAGAGATTCATTTGAATCAAGTTGTTGTCTAATAAGGTTTCTTCTCCTACGGATAATAACCAGTATTTTTAAATGCGTGTAAGATCTTTACATTCATAATCTTATTTAATTCACACACAAAACCCACCGGAATGATACATAAGATACATGAAGCTCAAGGAATTTGAATAATTTGCCCAAAGGCAGATAGCTAGCAAGCGAGAATTTGAATTCGATGACTCTTATTCTGAAGCTTAAACGTCCCAGGAAACCAAATTTTTATTATTCTTTATTATATGTGTGTGTAAGGGGTTGGTATCAGCTGGGATCCAAATACTAAAGGACAGGAAGGAGAGGCAAGGTCATTTAGAGATGGTAAGAGAAGCAAAGACCTTCAAAGACAGCCTATGTGGCTTTGTCTTGGAATACCCAGGATCAGAGGATGCCATTGAAGGCAGGGAACCTGAAGTGATTGGGAGACTAAGGGCAAACAGTTTCACTCTCAGTTTGGCCAGGAAAGGCCCTGACTATAGAGTCTGATCATCTAAAAACAGCCTGTTCTAATGCCTTTAGCTGCCTGAGAATATTTATATCTTGAGAAACCCACATGTGATATACTTGGCAATAGCTGCAGGGCATCGGTCCCTCCTCCTCCCTCAGATGAGCTCAGGGCAGCAGAGAGAACATAGAGATTCACAAATGAGCTTTCTTTGTAGGGCACTGTCTGCTTTGAAATTCTTCATTAAATCTTTTTCACAAATAAATTGCCCAATGTCCATGGGGAATATTTCCATCTTTTAATCATAGGCGGTTTGAATTGACTCTAGAGTTGCAGTGTACGTGGCTGAGCTGGTGTGAAGAGCCTCTGTGAGTGTGGGGGTGGGGGTAGCAGACCTTCAGAAACCCAGCCCTCCCCACCTCTTTTCAATGTAAGTAACAAAAGGAGGCCCCAAAGGGAGCAATTGGAGTGAGCTTATATTTGGTAATGTGTTTAGCATCCGTTGTGACTGGATTTTTAAAGCATGAAAGTTAATTATGCCCTTCACCTACTGGGTTAGTATTGGTTCCAGAAATGAAATCTTGGGGTTCAACTTTCCTCTCGCAGGCTGGTGAGCCAGTCTAGATTCTTAGTTTAAATAAATTGTCAAGTATCTAATCACCATGGAAACATTAATACAAAAACGGACCCAGTAGCACTTTGTGCTGTAGAATTGCATTGATATGAATTGCCTTGGTCTCCAGGTACCTTCTGGAATGGTCAGGGCTGCCTCCCTGAAAAACAGGTCATTTGTGCACAAAGCAAGAAATGACGTGCAATGCTCTACTCTGTCAGGTCACCATGCACATAGCCATGAGTTGGACAAATGCCAGTTCTTTTCAAGGGACAGGAAGAAGTAATGTAGGCAGATGTTACTGTGGTGTGGTCCTCCCTTCTCATGGAAGAGCCAGAGAGGATGGTGTTCTTTCGTCTTCGGGTCTTCAGTCCTAGGGAGGGAGGGAGGGGAGTGTGTCAAGAGGGGTGTCGGTCACTGAGGGGTAAAGCTCAGGAAGGTGCAGCATGCACCTTGGGGTGTGCTCCACGACCTCTCCATGGAACACATGTTCTAACTGCCTCCCCCAGCCTGATTAAAAGAGCACTGCTGATTATGTTATGCAAATGATAGGAGATGGATTTCACATTTCCCCAAGCCAGGCTTTGCACAGCTTTGCATTTATTATCCCCCTTTAAAAATACAGAGTCCTCAGAGAAGGGGAATGGCTCATTTTTATTTGTTCGCCAGCAGAGTTTGGCACAGACCTGTCAAGCAATCATCCTGGGCTGTGATCTGCAAAGCTGCCCTTTGTTGTTCGATTCCCCCCACCCCCTATATTGTTTACAAGACACACAGAGACATCTGCACGCCTCAAAACAAGTTATTTCCTGATTCGGCACAACTTGTCAGCCCGGGTGATGATAATGTCACAGCATTTGCTGACAAGCCATCAGATAAACCTGGAGTTGCGTCCCGAGCACCTTGTCCTCATTCACAGCTCAGGAGGGTAAATACTTAGCAGGTCCTGGTTCTAGGTGATTGTGCAATCAACCATCTGGCCCTTAGCACTTCTGATAATGCTTTCCACTCAATGGTGCTCTGTTCCTCACCAGAAAAATCAGTGACTAGGTTTCTCTGCTTGGAAACAGAAAGATTAAGCTTGTGTTTGCTGCATTACCAATAAGATCTAGAAACTAAGACTGAGTCTCTTCATTTTAGATAAAAGTCTTTAGTGTCCATAATTCAAATATTTCTAAACCATGTATCATAGTAAGATATTTCCTTCTATTCCTGTCATAGTTGTGAAAGCCAAGAAAACATAGTATAGCTTCTTTTAAAATCACTTTTTTTTTTGAGACAGTCTCACTCTGTCACCCACGGGAGAGCTCACAGCAGCCTCATACTCTTGGTTTCAAGCAATCCTCTTGCCTCAGCCTCTCAGGTAGCTGGGGCTACAGGTGTTGCCACAGTGCCTGGCTAATTTTTCTATTTTTAGTAGAGATGGGGGGGGGGTCTCGATCTTGCTCAGGCTGGTCTTGAACTCCTGAGCTCAAGCAATTCACCCACCTGAGCCTCTCAGAGTGCTGGGATTATAGACAGGTGTGAGCCATCGCACCTGGCCTATAGTGTAGCTTTCTATTAACCTCTCCTCCCTTCCCTCAAATTCTCCCTCTTTCAGCCCCCGACTTCCACCTCAGGGAGGGCCTAGTGTAATTTGTGTAAAATGAGGCGCTGGAAATTAATGGAGCAGAGATAAGCTGACACACATCGAACTCCTCCAAAAGACTATGTGTGATGATTTCCCCGATTCACGTATATAGCCCAGTAATAGCATGAACTCATCAAAATGGAGAAAGATGGCTGCCTGTCAAAACCTGGTAAGAGCCCCACAGATCTTCGTCAAATGGAAATAAAACTTGGTATCTCTAGAAAGGTTTATTAAATTAGAGATTCATAATTCAGCTTTGTAAATAGCTACTTGCCACCTACTTCTGGTGAATCATGACCTCTTCCAGACAAGTGGTATAGAATACTGCTATACAGGTGGCGTGCACATCTCATATGTATACATATACATGTATGCGTATATGCACATTTTTAGATCATTATTGCTCTCAATTAAGGCTTGTGACAAGACAATTGTGTCTGTGAGTGTATAAAGCACCAGCATTAGGTCTTGTATATTAATCTATGTGGGTAGTTAATCAGAGCAGTCTAACATTTTTTGAGCTCACATGTGAGCCAGGAGAGTTACAGATATCTCTTAGTGTTAGATCAACTCTGCAAAGCAGATCTTATCTACATTTTTCATAAGGAAAACCCAAGACAGAGTTTACATAACTGGGTTGTAATGCAGTCAGGATTCAAATGCAGGTCTGTGCTGACTCTCAGCCCATGCTCTACACAACAGTGGAGAATCTTACAATTCCCAGGGGCAGCAAAGCCAATGGAAGTTGGCTTAAACTATGAAGGGAATTTATTGTCTCACATACCTGAAAAGGCCAGAGTGTCAATGGACACTTGCTGTCACAGTGTAAATGATGTTTGCAAAGGCATAATCTCTCAGTCTACCCATCCTTATCTTTCCTAAAAGGGGTTTATCCTCCGCTTCCTATTGTGGCCGAGCAGCTCTGCCTCTCCTCTCAGGACACCAGTGTGCCTCCACAGTGGCTCTGAGCAGCACATCTTGGACTTGCTAACCAGAAAAGAAACACTGATTTTCAGCTCCAAGAAGGAGAGGAAGGAAGCTCCTCTTAGAATCCCAGCAAACACCTTCTATTAGGTTATTGAGTCTGATACAATTACATTCCCTTCCTAGAATGGATGCCTTGACTGGGGAAACGAGCCAAGCAGCGTCCACTTCTGAAATCGGAGATGGGGACCTATGACCCCCAAACCACCTGGTTACAAATCAGGAGGAGAGACATGGCCCCAAAGCTGGTCCCCAATGACAACAAAAAGCAAAAACAAGTATTTGCACTTGTATCAAGGGTATGTCATGGAGATGAAGCAGAGGAGGTCTGTGCAGCAGACTTAAGAGCACATGGGAAGCAGTGTTCAAACATGGAGAGTCAAAAAGAGCTAAGAATGACAATGCAAGGAATTACTTAAGTTAGATCAGAAATAAGCAATGGCAGAGTTCCAGAACAGAAAGTTTGAGTGGTTTTTATCATTGTCGGTGGTAGTGATTTGTTTGGGTTTGTTTTTTGCAGGAAATAGCTTGCAATTGTTTAAAAAAAAAAAAAAAAAGCTGAGGCGTCACCTGTGGCTCAAAGGAGTAGGGCGCCAGCCCCATATGCCAGAGGGCGTGGGTTCAAACCTAGCCCTGGCCAAAAACTGCAAAAAAAAAAAAAAAAGCTGAAGTGCCAAAGTGGAGAGTCAATCATCTGGAGGAAAGGAGGGGCAATATGTGTATTCTTTTTGGCTACAGCAGTGATAGAAATGATTTTGGTGAGGTTAAGTGATTGATATTGAAAAGCTAAACAATCTAAGCTTTCTAACAATTTGAAATATCAAACTGCTATAAGTTTCTGAACTGAACATTAGCATGCTGAAAAGGCTACTGGAGGTATTCTGTTCTAGTCTGCATTAGATGGCCTAGAGCGGAGAGGTGATCCAAGTAAAGAGAAGATAAGCTGAAGGAAGGCAAGCCAAGGGCGGGACGTGAGAGCATTCTTTGCCAAAATCTGTTAAGACGTACTACACCAGTGTCAGCCTGTGTGCAAGTCCCAATACTAGAAGAGGGAAGACAAAGATGAATTAGACATAGGCCTTGTCCTCAAGGAGCTCACAGTCCGAGTGTGGGGCTCCATGTGTAGATGTAAATCACAATCTCACATGGTAGTATGTGGAGATAAGAGAAAAATACCATCAGGTACACACTCAACCTAGAAAAATGCAAGCAGTCTCCACTTAAGCGGATCATATAGAAGGACAATGCCTTAAATTAGCATGATGGTCTTGGAATGTAAATGGTGGGCTCCAGCTACTCTATGTTGCAGGGGAAGGCAAGTTGATGAAGGAAAGAAAGAAATCAAAAAAGAGAAAAAGAGGAAGGGAGAGAGAAGAGGGGAAGATGAGAGGGAAGGAGGGAGGGAGGAAGGAGGAAAGAAAGGAAGGGAAGGAAGGAAGGAAGGAAGGAAGGAAGGAAGGAAGGAAGGAAGGAAGGAAGGAAGGAAGGAAGGAAGGAAGGAAGGAAGGAAGGAAGGAAGGAAAGAAATGCAATTGTCTTCCTACTTGATTGCATTTTCCTTTTTCCTTTTTCAAACTTTTCAGTAATCCTGGCCTTATAATGTTGTCAACCATTGCAGAAAATGGGAGGAAATTAACTAACATTTACAGTTAAAGTTGGCAATAGACTGTGGTTGGTTAGGGGTAATATAATAGAATTTAGTTTGTACACATTTCTTTTTTTTTTTTTTTATTGTTGGGGATTCATTGAGGGTACAATAAGCCAGGTTACACTGATTGCAATTGTTAGGTAAAGTCCCTCTTGCAATCATGTCTTGCCCCCATAAAGTGTGACACACACCAAGGCCCCACCCACCTCCCTCCTTCCCTCTTTCTGTCCCCCCAATAACCATAATTGTCATTAATTGTCCTCATGTCAAAATTGAGTACATAGGATTCATCCTTCTCCATTCTTGTGATGCTTTACTAAGAATAATGTCTTCCACGTCCATCCAGGTTAATACGAAGGATGTAAAGTCTCCATTTTTTTTAATGGCTGAATAGTATTCCATGGTATACATATACCATAGCTTGTTAATCCATTCCTGGGTTGGTGGGCATTTAGGCTTTTCCACATTCTGGCGATTGTAAATTGAGCTGCAATAAACAGTACAAGTGTCCTTATGATAAAAGGATTTCTTTCCTTCTGGGTAGATGCCCAGTAATGGGATTGCAGGATCAAATGGGAGGTCTAGGTTGAGTGCTTTGAGGTTTCTCCATACTTCCTTCCAGAAAGGTTGTACTAGTTTGCAGTCCCACCAGCAGTGTAAAAGTGTTCCCTTCTCTCCACATCCACGCCAGCATCTGCAGTTTTGAGATTTTGTGATGTGGGCCATTCTCACTTGGGTTAGATGATATCTCAGGGTTGTTTTGATTTGCATTTCTCTAATATATAGAGATGATGAACATTTTTTCATGTGTTTGTTAGCCATTCGTCTGTCGTCTTTAGAGAAAGTTCTATTCATGTCTCTTGCCCATTGATATAAGGGATTGTTGGCTTTTTTCATGTGGATTAATTTGATTATTGATTAATCTATTGATTAATCTATGGATTAATTGATTATTGATTGATCTATTGATTAATTTAATCTATAGATCCTAGTTATCAAGCTTTTGTCTGATTGAAAATATGCAAATATCCTTTCCCATTGTGTAGGTTGTCTCTTTGCTTTGGTTATTGTCTCCTTAGCTGTACAGAAGCTTTTCAGTTTAATGAAGTCCCATTTGTTTATTTTTGTTGTTGTTGCAATTGCCATGGCAGTCTTCTTCATGAAGTCTTTCCCCAGGCCAATATCTTCCAGTGTTTTTCCTATGCTTTCTTGGAGGACTTTTATTGTTTCATGCCTTAAGTTTAAGTCCTTTATCCATCTTGAATCAATTTTTGTGAATGGGGAAAGGTGTGGGTCCAGTTTCAGTCTTTTACATGTAGACATCCAGTTCTCCCAACACCATTTATTGAATAGGCAGTCTTTCCCCCAAGGTATGTTCTTGTTTGGTTTATCAAAGATTAGGTGGTTGTAAAATGTTAGTTTCATTTCTTGGTTTTCAATTCGATTCCAAGTGTCTATGTCTCTGTTTTTGTGCCAGTACCGTGCTGTCTTGAGCACTATGGCTTTGTAGTACAGACAAAAATCTGGTATGCTGATGCCCCCAGCTTTATTTTTGTCACAGAGAACTGCCTTAGCTATACGGGGTTTTTTCCGGTTCCATACAAAACGCAGAATCATTTTTTCCAAATCTTGAAAGTACGATGTTGGTATTTTGATAGGAATGGCATTGAATAGGTAGATTGCTTTGGGAAGTATAGACATTTTAACAATGTTGATTCTTCCCATCCATGAGCATGGTATGTTCTTCCATTTGTTAGTATCCTCTGCTATTTCCTTTCTGAGGATTTCATAGTTTTCTTTATAGAGGTCCTTCACCTCCTTCGTTAGGTATATTCCTAGGTATTTCATTTTCTTTGAGACTATGGTGAAGGGAGTTGTGTCCTTAATTAGCTTCTCATCTTGATTGTTATTGGTGTACACAAAGGCTACTGACTTGTGGACACTGATTTTATATCCTGAAACATTACTGTATTTTTCGATGACTTCTAGGAGTCTTGTGGTTGAGTCTTTGGGGTTCTCTAAGTATAAGATCATGTCGTCAGCAAAGAGGGAGAGTTTGACCTCCTCTGCTTCCATTTGGATTCCCTTTATTTCCTTGTCTTGCCTAATTGTATTGGCTAGAACTTCCAGCACTACGTTGAATAGTAAAGGTGACAGAGGACAACCTTGTCTGGTTCCAGTTCTAAGAGGAAAAGCTTTCAGTTTTACTCCATTCAGTAAAATATTGGCTGTGGGTTTGTCATAGATAGCTTCAATCAGTTTTAGAAATGTGCCACCTATGCCTATACTCTTCAGTGTTCTAATTAGAAAAGGATGCTGGATTTTATCAAATGCTTTTTTTGCATCTATTGAGAGGATCATGTGATCTTTATTTTTGCCTCTGTTAATATGGTGGATAACGTTTATAGACTTGCATATGTTAAACCAGCCTTGCATCCCTGGGATGAAGCCTACTTGGTCATGATGAATGACTTTTTTGATGATAAGCTGTAATCTATTGGCTAGGATTTTGTTGAGAATTTTTGCGTCTATGTTCATGAGTGAGATTGTTCTGAAATTCTCCTTTTTGTTTGGGTCTTTTCCTGGTTTTGGTATCAGGGTGATGTTTGCTTCATAGAATGTGTTGGGGAAGATTCCTTCTTCCTCAATTTTTTGGAATAATTTCTGCATTACAGGAATAAGCTCTTCCTTGAAGGTTTGATAGAATTCTGGAGTGAAGCCATCTGGACCAGGGCATTTTTTGGTTGGAAGCTTTTTTATTGTTTCTTTGATCTCAGTGCTTGAAATTGGTCTGTTCAGGAGCTCTATTTCTTCCTGGCTGAGTCTAGGGAGAGGGTGTGATTCCAAATATTGATCCATTTCTTTCACATTGTCAAATTTCTGGGCATAGAGTTTCTGGTAGTATTCAGAGATGATCTCTTGTATCTCTGTGGGATCAGTTGTTATCATTTCTGATTGAGGTTACTAGAGATTTTACTTTTCTATTTCTCGTTAGTCTGGCCAATGGTTTATCTATTTTATTTATTTTTTCAAAAAACCAACTCCTTGTTTCATTAATTTTCTGAATGATTCTTTTGTTTTCAATTTCATTGATCTCTGATTTTATTTTGGATATTTCTTTTCTTCTACTGAGTTTAGGCTTAGATTGTTCTTCTTTTTCCAATTCCATAAGATCTCTTGTGAGATTGTTGATGTGCTCTCTTTCTGTTTTTCGAATGTAGGCATCTAAAGCGATGAATTTTCCTCTCAAAACTGCTTTTGCAGTATCCCACAGGTTTTGGTAGCTTGTGTTTTCATTGTTGTTATGCTCAAGGAAGTTAATGATTTCCTGTTTTATTTCTTCCTTCACCCATCTGTTATTCAACAGAAGATTGTTTAGTTTCCATGCCTTTGGGTGGAGTCGAGCATTTTTGTTAGAGTTGAGTTCCACCTTTAGTGCCTTATGGTCTGAGAAGATACAAGGTAAAATTTCAATTCTTTTGATTCTGTTGATAATTGTTTTGTGTCCCAGGATATCAATTTTGGAGAATGTTCCATGGGGTGATGAGAAGAATGTATATTCTTTATCTTTGGGATGGAGTGTTCTATATGCGTCTATCAAGCACAGTTGTTCTAGGGTCTCATTTAAGTCTCTTATATCCTTGTTTAATTTCTGTTTAGAGGATCTGTCCAGCTCTGTAAGAGGAGTGTTAAGGTCCCCTGTTATGATGGTATTATCAGATATCATATTGCTCAGACTGAGTAAGGTCTGTTTCAAGAATCTGGGAGCATTTAAATTGGGTGCATAGATATTTAGAATTGAAATGTCTTCTTGTTGTATTTTTCCCTTGACCAATATAAAGTGACCATCTTTGTCTTTTTTGACTTTAGTTGCTTTAAATCCACATGTATCTGAAAATAAGATTGCAACTCCTCTTTTCTTCTGAATTCCATTTGCCTGAAAAATTGTCTTCCAACCCTTGACTCGGAGCTTTAATTTGTCTTTTGAAGCCAGGTGTGTTTCTTGCAGACAGCAAATGGATGGCTTGTGTTTTTTAATCCAGTCAACCAATCTATGTCTCTTCAGTGGGGAATTCAAGCCATTAACATTTATTGAGATAATTGATAAGTGTGGTAGTAATTCTATTCGTCTTATTTTGTGAGAGTCCATTGCTTAGTTTTATCTTTTGCATCAGTGTGGAGGTTTGGTTCTGTCCTTTAATTTCTGAGTTCTTACTTTGCTGCTGATCCATTGTGGTGGTCAGTGTGCAGAACAGGTTGAAGTATTTCCTGTAGAGCTGGTCTTGTTGTTGCGAATTTCCTCAATGTTTGTATATCCGTAAATGATTTGATTTCTCCATCAATTTTGAAGCTTAGCTTAGCAGGGTACAGAATTCTGGGCTGGAAATTGTTCTGTTTAAGTAGATTAAAGGTAGATGACCATTGTCTTCTTGCTTGGAAAGTGTCATTAGAGAAGTCTGCGGTCACTCTGATGGATTTGCCCCTGTAGGTCAACTGGCGCTTACTCCTGGCAGCTTGCAGAATCTTTTCTTTGGTCTTGACTTTGGACAGGTTCATCACAATGTGTCTTGGAGAAGCTGGGTTAGAGTTGAGGCGACCTGGGGTCCGATAGCCCTCTGAAAGCAGTGTGTCAGAATCTTTGGTGATATTTGGGAAATTTTCTTTTATAATATTCTCTAGTATGGCTTCCATTCCTCTGGGGCATTCTTCTTCCCCTTCTGGAATTCCTATAACTCGTATGTTGGAACGCTTCATAAAGTCCCATAATTCTGACAGTGAACGTTCTGCTTTCTCTCTCTTCTTTTCTGCCTCTTTTACTATCTGAGTTATCTCAAAAACTTTGTCTTCTACCTCTGAAATTCTTTCTTCTGCATGGTCTAACCTGTTGCTGATACTTTCCATTGCATCTTTTAGTTCCCTGATTGACTGTTTCATTTCCTTCAGCTCTGCTATATCCTTTTTATATTCTTCATATCGTTCATCTCTGATTTGATTCTGTTTTTGGATTTCCTTTTGGTTATTTTCCACTTTATTAGCAGTTTCCTTCATTGTTTCCATCATTTCATTCATTGTTTTCAACATGTGTATTCTAAATTCCCTTTCTTTCATTCCTAACATTTCTGTATAGGTGGAATCCTCTGCAGTAGCTACCTCATGGTCCCTTGGCAGGGTTGTTCTGGACTGGTTCTTCATGTTGCCTGGAGTTTTCTGCTGATTCTTCCTCATGGGTGATTTCTTTTATCTGTTTCCTTGCCCTAATTTTCCTTTCACTTCCTCTTGCTCTTTAAGTTCTCATGCCTGTGGACATGATTTACAAGGCCTTGTGTGATCTGCATTCTCTCCTCAATTAGTCTCGTCCAGTGACAGTGGCATCCCATTTCTTTCCTGAAGGAGGGAAACTCATTCCCACCTCAGGGCCTTTGCACTCCCCGAATGTGTACACATTTCTTATCTTTCCATTCTCAACTTATGCTTTGTGGTAATTCCTACTCATTGATTGGGCATTAAGGATGAAAAGCATAGACCAATTAATAAAATTATTGTTTCACTAATTGATACTCTGCCAAGGCATGAATGTATGCATATTAGACAGGAAAATAGATGATAAAATATTGTTTTGATCTTGTAAAATAAAGCGTTATAAAGAAGCAATTTCCGATATTAGTAGGTTTCAACTGAGACTTATTCTCTGCTGTGACTGAAAAATGTCACCCTGTCAAAAATTCTGGAAAATGGATCATAAGTGAGGGACGGGCAGTAATTTTGCCTGAATTTGAGATGTGTCATTCCCTAGCTCTGGAGTTTCTAGTATCCCCTCAAATCTTCTTCACTGCAAAGTGTTAGTAAGAGACACATGCGTGGTATTTATATCCTACGGAACCCATCACTTACTAATAGAGCATTCAAATAGTGCCAACTTATGTGGTCTCCCCTTGCATGTTATGGCTGGTACTGCAAACTTTCTACTCTCTTCCTTCCACAACTCATTTTCTTTCAATTATTCATTGAGATAGTCTCCCCCTGAAATTTTGGAAAAATTAAATGTTATAGTCACATACCAAATTAATTAATCATGATTAATATTCTTACAATGAATACAAAAGGAATTAATTATGATTACCAACATGCTGAAATGTACAGATCAGAATTTGAAGATTCCCCTGCAGGATGCACTGTAGAAATTTTGAATGGTACCCATTGATTTGGGCTTCTTTGTTCTTTCTTCTGTTTCACATCTGTCCTGAGTCACTGACTAAGGCTTGAGGACAAAAGTGTTCATAAATAAAAGTGCATGGTGCTTTTTTTCTTCCTGAGATGCTGAGGTAACTCCCTTAAAAAGATGGGAATCATAAGCTCTTAGATTAGGAATTTGCAGGCTATGTGACCCATGAGTCAAATACAGCCAGCTTTCTCTCTTTGTCGCTCATAGGTTGGCTATGGCTGTGAAGGTGTTACTACTTACAGAACAGAATAGTTGGAACAAAGAGACCATATGTTACACAAAGCCCAAAATATTGACTGATCCTTTACAATACAAAAAGCCAACTTTATTTAGCTGTGCAAAGGCGAATGGATAGTTAATTTATGTTTTTTTTTTTTTAATTATGTCAACTATTTGAAGGTGAGGTCACTTTAAATGATTCTAACTGAAATTTCTTTGAGAAAAGTGACTTAAAATTTGTCTTCCATTCCAAGCGCAGTCCCCACCACAGTGTTTTCATGTAAGATGCCCTTTTATGTTGTGGTTGAGTGAATGAATAGGAAAATGAATAAATGAACATTTTATTCCACAGTGTTTCAGCAAGAACATCATCCCTTTTTATTTATTTTTCTTTTCTTTCTTTCTTTCTTTTTTTTTTGAGACAGAGTATCACTTGGTTGCTCCAGGCTATCTCACAGCAACCTCAAACTCCTGTTTTCAAACAATCCCCCTTGCCTCTGCCTCCTGGAGACTACCTCCTGCCTCCAAAATGCCTACTAATTTTTCTATTTTACTATAAATGGGGTCTCACCCTTGCTCACTCTGGTCTCAAACTCCTGAGCTTAACCAATTCTCCCGTCTTGGCCTCCCAGAGACTAGAATTACAGGTGTGAGCCACCACACCCAGCAGGACTTTATCCTGTTTTAATGCCTAGCTGCTATACCTGTGAAATGGGGAGAATTTTTTGTTGCTATTTATAACATGTTTTGAGATTAGATATAAAATGCCATACAGTTCTATAGGGTTTATCCTCATAAACACAGATAGCGGCAGCAATGTGCTAGGCATATATGCTTTGCATGTATTAATCTTCATTAAAGCCTTGGCTATAGAGTTTCAAATGAGAATACAAACAGAAATGGAAAGTGACTGGGTCAAGGTCACCCAGGTACTAAAGTAGAGTGGACCCTAGTACTCCGGCTTGGACAGTCTAGCTGCAAAAGTTGCCTTGTCCCTTGTGCTCTGCATTTCCTTTTGTGTAAGAATGTGCATTGTTTTTTAATGACTGGGTCCTCTATTTTGAATAAGGAAGTAGGTGCTTCACTCTCATCTGGTTTCCTTCCACACTCATTGGGAACAGTCTCATCAACAACAGTGTGTTAGAGCTTGGTGTCCTCAAATCTCCACCGACGTGCAAATGCAGCATCTCTTTTAAATAGCACAGCCAATTCTGATCAAAAGATAACCCTGGAAAAATGTTTACTCTTTTCAAGAAATGTTTTATACTATAATATCCTATTAATTTCTGAGATGAAGATTTCAAAATTAAATAGGTAGAACCAGGAACAGTGGCTCATGACTAACCCCAGCACTCTGGGAGCACTCACTCGCTTGAGTTCAAAAGTTTGAGACCAGCCTGAGCAAGAGCAAGACTCCATCTCTACTAAAAACAGAAAAAGACAAAAAAAATTAGCCTGGTATTGTAGGTACCTCGCTTGTACCTATAGTCCTAGCTACTCAGGAGACTGAGCTCAAGAGTTTGAGGTTGCTGTGAGCTATGATGATGCCACAGCTCTCTACCCTGGGTGACAGAGTGAGACTCTGTCTAAATACTTACATACAAACGTAAAATTAAATGGGTAGAATTTCACATATTCATCCAACCTACCCATTTGATTCACTTTAAAATCAGTTCGAAGGCTCGGCACCTATAGCTCAAGCAGCTAAGTACACCAGAGCTGGTGGGTTCGAATCCAGCCCCAGCCTGCCAAACAACAATGACAACTACAAACAAAAAAATAGCCGGGCATTGTAGCGGGCGCCTGTAGTCGAGCTACGTGGGAGGCTGAGGCAAGAGGATTGCTTAAACCCAAGAGTTTGAGGCTGCTGTGAGCAGTGACACCACAGCACTCTACTCAGGGTGACAGCTTGAGACTTTGTCTCAAAAAAATAAAATAAAATAAAATAAAATAAAGTAAAATAAAATAAAATCAGTTTGGAAGGTTTAATTAAATGAAGAAAATATAAAAAATATGGGATTCCCTGTATCAAGCAGTTTTCAGAAAGCAACAAAATCAAAGAGAAAATTTCCTGTAAGGATAGTAAGTGGTTCACAGACGTGACCCCTGAAGGGCCAGGCTCTGATAATGACCAGGAACTAAGGGAGGCTGAGCCTCAGGGCAGGAACTAATCATGGGACAGACACTCAGCCGAGTAGGAGTAGGGAACAGAGTGCAGGTTCTGCCTCTCCTGGCCCTGTCAGCTTAATGCACTCACAGGATCATTGCCACTTGTTATAAGTATTTTCTCAGTTTTTCTTGTGTCTTTGTATCATGACCTCGAGATTGAAAAGCTGCCTAAGGGGTGATGTCTGCAAGTATATCTGACTTTCAACCACCAACCTTCACTGGGGTTACTTCAAAAATCAGAAGTGTTCAGACGTTAGGTAGCCAACACGCACACACGCGCGCGCACACACACATCTGTGCATGTACATACGTACACATCTAAATGTCCATATAGATACAACTATCACCAAACAATCCCACCCTTCACTACTGAGTTCCCTGAAGTTTTCTCTATTAGTAAGATAATTTTCAAAAGAAGGTTGTTTTCTCTAGTTCTTTTGTAACTAAAAAATGATTATTTTTTAACATTGGTTACAATCTCAATAATCATTTTGGAGTTGATGAGACAAAAGGTTAGGATTTTTGAATACACATTAAACCATTATTTTTAACACAGGGAAAGTGTGTGGATTAACTCTTTGGATTACTCATCATGAATTAATGGGAATCTACAGTTATGGTCTAAAAGGACTCTTTAAGAGAAAAGTTCTGCATTCCTCATTTACTTTACCCAGAGCAAAACATTCATTCAATATCAAATATCTAAAGGCAAGAAACTAAACAAGAGAACTCACAAACATGCTGCAAATCTAATTCATACTCTCGGTGAAGTTAAAAACTGCTTTCAAATTGGTATCTGATTTGACTTTTTATAATTGTAATTGGATTATGTATCATTATTTCTTCTTTCATTTATTCAACAAATTTATTGAGCTGTCAAGTGCCAAGTAATGTGCCTACAGACCACCTACCAGCAGCCACATTCTGGAAGCAAAAAGCACTGATCTTTGGGAAATTATATCTGTATAATGTTGGTGAAGTCTCAGCTACCAAGGTTTATATCCTACTTCTTAAATGATGCAATGAAAATGTTTTAAACCAAAAAAATTGCTTTAGAGAATACTACTTTATTTCAGTCAATTCAGAAATGTGGTCGGTTGTTAGAATCGTGGTTTCTTATGAATCCTGCCCTCTGCAATGTTTACTGTCACTCAAGAATGCAATCTGTTTCCTCACCCACTGAACTGGGCCAAATGCAATTTTTGTTGACCTAAAGTGGCAGAAATGATAATGTGTTAATTCTGGAACCCAGATCTTGTTGCTTTCCTCTTTGATTAACTTGGAACCCTGAGAAGATACCAGTGTAGCCCACTGGAGAATGAAAGACAGGCTGGAAGACAGCTGGATGCCACAGCAACAGCCAGTGCCATTTGCCACACTTGTGAGGAAAGTCATCCTGAGCCCTCAGCTCCAGGAGAGCTGTCAGATGCCTGCAGCGAGGTGAGTGACGCCTGGGGTATCCACAGGAAAGGTCCACCCAACCCTCAGAATTGCAGAAAATTATTTTTAGGTTACTAATTATATGGATGGTGTGTTTATTAAGTAGCAATTAATAATTAGAACAGAAAGTATTTATTAAATATTCATTGTCAACAAAGCTGGCATTCCTGGATTCAGTTTCTCTAACCAAATCCAGTTTTTTTATATTCATTTATAATTGGCCTTTTCCCAAAATTGGGTAGAATTTACTTACCTGAGGAGATTAAGTATTTCCAATGAGGTTCACACTGGAAACACATCAGTTTTCTTTTTGTATATTTACCCCTCCCCCCACCTTTTTTTGGAAAATACATGCAAATTTCTACATAGTCACAGTTATAGAGATTTAGAGAAAATAATTATATGTTCACTTTTTATAATTATGTACAATCATAATTTCAGGGAAGTAGGGGCACAGAGCAGAAAAGAACTTGGACAAACCTTTGGACAAGCATGACTGTAACTATAAATACGACTTAAAAAGAACACTTTGAGTCTCGGGGCCCAGTGTTGTTTCTGACAATGTGAAAGCTGGTTGTACATTCAATGTTCATATTTTGCCCAGCAAAAATCACAACTACCCACAAGAACTCAGATTGTAATAAAAGCTCAAAAGTTTTGTTTAACATAGAAGAGTTTTTATGACCTGCTAGATGATTGACCGTAAATACCACACGTTCATAGACACAAAGGAAAAAAATTAAAAATACACAAAACCAAAAACACTTTCTACATACCCCCCTGTTGAATTTGCAGACACTCAGGCTCAGCAATTCCAGTAATTGTGTCCCCACATTCCATACAGTCAAGTACAGCTGGGTGCTGGGACAGCATCTCAGGCCCTTTCCTACCTGAATCTGCATCCTGGGTCACTTGGAGGAGTGGGTGTGAGCATGAGAGCCCTGGAATTGTCATGTTCCACATGGGAGGAAGGACTACTCTGCTTCTTTTAGGATACACATTGGAGGCTTCTTTCTTGGGCTGCTACGTATGCCTTTTTTCTTTCTGAAGCAGAACCATCCTCGCCTTCTGCCATGCCTTGGAAAGGAGAATAGGATATCTCTACAAACCCAAGCAGCTTGTGCCAGTGAGCATGTTACCTGTGTTCCTTCCTGTCATTTACATGGAAGAAGCCCCCAAATAGCAGATTTTCCTGTGCATTTCTATCTGACAGGTAAAAGCCTATGAAACAGTGCCTCAAATTGTCTCATGGAAATTAGACTCATTTTTCTAAAATTGAGAGGACCCACTCCGTCTTGCCTTATTACATAGCAACTTGATAGGCATATTGGGATCACACTTTGTCTTTTTCAGCAAGATAAAAACTCAAAGTTTGTAATACTTTCAGCTAGAGGTTATTAGAAATACACAGGACAGCTAAAATAACTTTAAAATTACACTTTAAAAAGACAATAATATCGTTTTCAAGCATAATCTTTTAGAATTTAAATTGTTGACTTGAATTTGTATCTCAGAATTTAATATATCCAGCCTCAAGGTAAATACGGTTAAGCAAGCTTCAGCTAAGCTTAACAGAGTTTAACATGCTCAGTTATAATATTTGTTTAAGAAGAATTATTTCTAGCTCTTCTTACAGATTCATATTTGTTACAACTCTTTAGAGCTTTGCTTTTTTTATTTTATCTTATTTTTTTTTTTAGAGTTCTTAATGTGATTCCTATGCCTCAAATAAAGTTCTCCTTACTCTCTCTGGATGGGGAAGAGGTGGTACTTTTATCTTTGCTATCAGGATGATTGGGCAAGTATTTTATCTCTGTAATCTGTGTAAGTCAACATTTAATAAAATGAGTTCATATTCTAAAGTCCAGTACAAGTATTTAGGATAAACCATGACTTATTGGGTGTATCTAAACAAAGGTAACATATTCATCAAACCTATTCAGTGACCCAAGGTAAACTTTGAGTTCTTTCAAGTACCTGTTCATTCTGGAGCTCCTACTGACCAGGAGTTCTCCGGCTCCTCTGCGGATAGTGTAGAATGCAATGGGCTTATACACTAATACGGGAATTCAAGTTAGACTTTCCTCCTGATAAAAAGTTGTTGGGAATAATGTCTTCCACTTCCATCTTAGTAAAGCATCACAAAAATGGAGAAGCATGAATCCTATGTACTCAATCTTGATATGAGGACAATTAATGACAATTAAGTTTATGGGGGGGGAAGCAGAAAGAGGGATGGAGGGAGGGGGGTGGGGCCTTAGTGTGTGTCACACTTTATGGGGGCAAGACATGATTGCAAGAGGGACTTTACCTAACAATTGCAATCAGTGTAACTGGCTTATTGTACCCTCAATGAATCCCCAACAATAAAAAAAATAAATAAATAAATAAATAAATAAATAAAAAAGTTGTTGGGTATTGTAAATAGTGAATAAGGGAAACTAACTATATAATTTCCTTTGCAATGAGATGTAAAATGCTACCATCTTTTTCTCTTCATTTCTGTTGCTCTCTCTTTTCTGTCTATCTACCTGTCTAAATCTATCATCTACTTATCTACTTATTTAATCTTATTGCTTAATATTGATCAGAAATTCAGTCGGAAGAGACACTACTTTGGAAGACTTGCTTGTAAGATGGGAGGTTCCATTATGAAACAATTAGCCATCCTCCACATGATCCATTTCTCTGGCTCAGACAGGGTCTGGAGGAAATTAGGCACTGAAACGTGGAGTTGCCACCATCCTCTGCCCACATAGAATTATTTTACTTGATTAAACTTCGATGTCGTGCTGTCACACCACCTGGGAAATGGCTCTGCTAGCCATGTGTACCGCAGGTACACTGATGGGATCGCTTTCTACTCTACGTCGTCTCTTTTTTATGAGCGCCCCTAAGAGAAACCCCTAGTCTCAGTTAAACAGGATAGTTCTATCTTCTGCAGTGACTGGGATTTTTGACAAGACAGAGTGATTGATTGTGTACATATCCGTATTTTCCCATTTATGGTGGGTTTTCCATTTCATGGTAATGTCTGGAAAACTTAGATATGATTTTGTGGTATACTTGCACGCATGCATTGTAAATACATTTCAGTAAAATTTCTAGCTTATTTATTATCTCCGTTCCTGTTCTCGGCTATTTTGTACTCTGGCTTTTAAATTGTGCCATTTTTTTTATAATAATAAATTCAATAATAACGACTTCCACTTATTGTGTGCTCACTATCTGCAAGGGTTTATGCTAAGACCTTTGATATGGAGCACCTTATGACGCTTTGGTGTAAGTATTACCACAAAGGATGTCATAACCCTCGTGAAATACTACTAACAATAATTGTCTCTCCTTTGTATAGATACGGGGACAAAAGGTCAGTACGTTTTAGTATTTTCTCTATTAGTGGAGAAATTCAGATTTCTTTAAAAATGAACTCTTAATATTGGAAAATCTATCGAGAGCAGAATCTAAGTACCAATCGCTGGAATTGTTCTGTATGTGGGTTATCTTAATTAAAAATAGGAAAATCCTATACCATAGTTACTATAATAAGTATGTTAAGTACTGTTACTACTTATCAATGATAAAAACTATTATGATTCTTATTATACTAATACGAGGAAAATAATGCACAGAGGTTAAGTCACCTTCCAAGATCCAAAGTCAGTGTGGAGCTGAAATGCACAGCGAAGGGGTTGAACCTCCAGCCTCCAGCAGGACACACGTGACACCATCCTGCTAGTATTTTAGAAATCCTGGGAGCTACCTTACATTTATCCCGGAACGAGTACGAGGTATGCATATCTAAGTGCATCCACTTACACACACACGTGTGTGCATCTTCCACTTCTATCTCTTCCTATGTGGAAGGGATATGATTCCCATGTATCCCTTGATCTTGCTCATTGCTTAGGTAAAAATAATTCCTCTACATAACAGATTGAGTGGCTCTGCCCACAGTCTGGGGGAAGGGCCAGATGACTGCTAAAAGTTCCTTTCTGCCCCAATTCAACTGGGTTAAATGCTCCTTGAGGATAGAGACTCTACCAATGTGATCTGAGCAGTAATAAGCCTGAACTGCTCTTTCCTGACTCGTTAGTGTCCCTCAGCTTTTCACCAGTCCCAGAGCTGGACAACTTCCCTGCTTTTGGCCCACCTCTCCATTAGCCAAGAATGGCTTCATTTTCTTCACGATGAACTCCGTGCTCCTCTTAGAGCCACCCACTGGGAGCGACACCCAGCAATGGCTTCCTATGAGCCGTCCTGTTTTCAGGTTCTGAACTTTCACACCAGGGATGAGGCTTTGGGCCCAGAAATGCACTAGGTCACTGAGCCTGGCCTTGTAAACCTGCTGGAGAGTGCTGTGTGTAGAATTCTGTGCTTGTGAATCTGGGCCACATCAGGAGAGTAATATAAAATAAAAAGTCTGAATTAATTAGCACTTCCGTTTGCAAGTAAATTCCAACCAGGTTCAGAAAAAAATGGAAAAAGCAACATATATATCTAAACTTACCAGTATCATAGAACTCCTGAAATAAATGAGTTTGAGTTTTCACTGATTTCCTATCAGAGCACTTCTGTCTTTGTTACAAACTCATCAGATATTCAGCAAACCACAGTGGGTGCAGAGACTCATCAGAAGAGATGGGATTTTATTTCGGGTTGCTTAGTTTTGTCTGCTTGTTTGTATGAGAAATAAAATGGATGTTAATGTTAGAGTCAATAGCTGAACTTTTAGGTTGCAGATATTTAGCAGACTAGAAATGGATTCATCAGGGATAAACAATTATGATTTGTTCCTATACAATCCGCTACATTCTAAATTTTAAAAAATGTTAAATTTCCTTTGGGTGGCTATTTCTTTTCTATTCTGTACAGGAGGTACAGTCAGGAAGTGTCTTTGAAGTGGCCATTATTTCTAATCACTGTAGGAACTGACTGTTGTGGGAAATCAGCGATTCCCTGCCAACATTGGCTTCTCCATTGCATGGGGAAGTCAAGGAGGGCTTGTATTGCCAACTCCTAGGCTGCATTCCCCTAGGACTGGTGTAGGACCGCAGTAACTGGGGCCTCGAGCTTTCTAGTAGACAGCACAGCACACTGTCCCTTGCTGTCTGCCACCCCGTGAATGCTTGCAGGAGCACGTTGGGATAAGCGTTTACCATGGAGGGCAGTCTAGCTTATGTTAAATACAGTCAAGCACAGGGATGGTGGATCCAGGCCACCTGGGTTCATCTCTTAACTGTACCTACAGCTATGGCATCTCGGCAAGTTCTGTAAACCTCCTGTGCCTCTGTTTCTCCTAACAGTACCCACCACGTAGAAAGGTGAGAATTAAACATGTGTGGTATGTATAAGGCACTTAGAAGCATAGTCAGAGCCACATACATGTTCGCTGTCACTATCACCACATGGGAAATGGACCTCATTTCCATCCCTGCTGCCCCGCATCCCCCCACCTACCGTTCTAGGTGAATGGCCTCCACCCTGGTTCCTCCGTCTCTCCTCTTTTGCATCCATCTCCCACGTAGATTCCTTGTTAATCATTCTAAAATACCACTTTCTGCTGCTTTCAATCAAAAACCATCTTCTCCAGGATGGAGTTTGCTTTTCTTTGCCTGACACTTTAGAACCTCTGCTCTTTTCTCCTGCTTCACTGTCAACTTACATTTGCAACTCTGTCTTCTTTTCACTGCACCATGGAGGTGGCTATGTCTTTTGTGGGGGAGGGGAGGGGAGCCAGCTAAAAGGAAGAGGTAAGACATTTTATTAATTTTTATTTAATAAAAAGCAGGGCTTCTGAGGTTGCTTTCAGTAAGGCTTGGCTATGTTAGCGTCAAAGTGTAAGATGGGGCCACTTCCTCCTGTAGAATCTAGGCATTCTCTGTGGGTGGTGGGGTCACAGTCACCTCTGTGACTCTTACACCCTAGGTTGTAAAGAGCTGGGCAGAATGGCATGCAATCTGTCCACATCTCTACTGAATGCTTTCTTGCACAGTGAGAGATAACCACATTAGCTGCTCTTATAACTGACCCGGACATTACATTAACATAATGCAACTTTATAGCTTGAAGAAATATTAAAGGGCAGGAAGGAAAGCATTCCTGATAGGTTTGTAACATCGCTCCTCCTTACTCCTTCTTTGGCTATCTGACAAAATACGTTTTCTCCTGTGGTTAAGCAGGATGGGCTCAGTTTCAACCCTGCACTCTGCTGAATCTTCTGATGGAAAATGCATTGTGAGAAGCAAAGCTATTGATTCTATTCCGATGGCATTCCCCATCTGCAGAACGTGCATGCGAGTGCTGGGCATGGCATCTCCATATGTGTTTTGGTTACGTTTTAGAAATTTTCCTAGTTGGCAGGACTCGGCTCTGTGCTTCTTGCTTGTCTTATTCTGCTCCCCATGAAACCGATGAGGTTGCCAAGTTCTTCCTGACATCAAAGCAGGCTCCAGGCTCAGATCATCTCTGTGGGATGCAGAGGAAGAGGAGAAATAGCTCTTTCCCAGAGAACATTTCTCTGACTGAGTTCTAAGTAAATTCTGGGGCTTATCTGTCATTTTTTTCACTGGCCAGGCTCCTAGTGAAGTCAAACATTGCAGCTGACGTCAATCGGCTCGTGGCCAGGGGCTGGACTATGCCGGGCAGAGTTTCAGGGCAGCAGATCCGTCCTCCTTGGATCTTTACTTTTATAGTTCCATTTCGCGTGATGTTTTTTCAAACAGCAATAAAAATGGTAAACAGATTACAAAACACAGCCACCCATGCATACATTCCTTTCTCCTGAACCCAAACGAAGGCAATGCCAACCCTAACAATGGTTAATTAATAGCACAAACGAGATCCTTGTAAAAAAATAATTCCTTTTCCCCACTGGCTGCGCAACCAGGCTTGTGCCAGCCACCTTAGGCACACATTTACTTGTACTTATTTTTCACCTCCAGATAAAGACTCTCGCTTCTCTTCAGCCTTTTCATACAAGACACACACACACGTCTGAGGCTGGAGAAACTGACGTGGATGACCTTAATTTTTGTGACCAGGATTCCCCACATCCGGACACACTCTCAGGCATTTTGAATTTTTCTCCCTTATTTTGCCAGCACACTGGCCCATGCTTTCCCTACTTTTTACCAGTAAGAAACGGCGAGGTTTTATGCTCCAAATCCTGTCCCTGCACCGTCACCACAATAATGCTCTCCTTTTCCTTCCCGCAAATCTGCACCAACCCATGGGCCACTATTGGTGATGAGCTTGTGTTTAAGGACAGAGACTCAGGAAAATGCCTGTGTGTGAGGGGATTAATGGACTGGAGACATATTTCTGTTCTGTAGTTATGAGCAGGAAACACAAACACACATAGCAAGGTCACTTTTTTTTTTGAGACAGAGCCTCAAGCTGTCACCCTGGGTAGAGTGCCATGGCATCACGTCTCACAGCAGCCTCCAACTCCTGGGCTTAAGCGATTCTCCTGCCTCAGCCTCCCAAGTAGCTGGGACTACAGGTGCCTGCCACAACACTTAACTATTTTTTGGTTGTAGTTGTCATTGCTGTTTGGCAGGCCTGGGCTGGATTCAAACCCGCCAGCTCTGGTGTAATGTGGCTGGCGCCTTAGCTGCTTGAGCTACAGGTGCCAAGCCACACATTTAGTTCTAACATAACCCATGTGTGTATAAACACATGCACAGCCAAGCTAGACCCTTGCAGGATTTAGATTTCCTGAGAGAGCAGCCAGGCATTTATTCAAAGTCTCGGTCTGACTTTTATGAATTGTCGTATCTCAAGCAGAAGCAGAGAGTCCATTATTCCTGGAAACTCCGCTTGGAATCTCCTCATCATGGACCTTCTCCTGCATCACACAGTTGAGCCAAGTTGGAGCTGAAGGAGAAGTGCAACCTCTTCACTCAGCAGGTCCTCTGGAGTCCGTCTCTTGAGAGGAACAGCCCCTTGTGAATGATGCTTTAAAATACACAAAAAATGCCTTGACGTGGTATGATCACGTGGTTTTAGATGTTTCAATGAACTGTGGAACAGATATAGCCTGTTTATTCCGCACTGAGAGAGCTAAGACCCCGTTAGTAGAAAGCCTGAGCCTAAAATTAAGGTATGTTCTCTCTCGGTACCACAGTCACTTAATTTAGAAAAATCGTTAGTGAAGCCCATTCCTATCCGAGTTTTTATAAGCCTTCTCAATTATTTTTTAACTCTGTGATAAGAAACTTTCATGCATAACTAATTTGTTTCTCTTAAATGTTTGTGAGATATACTTGAACACGATGTGAGTAAAACAAAACAAGGTAGTAAATTGCTGCAGTTGACAACAGGAACATAACTATGCTCTTTATGAATTCATTGCTGGTGCTTTATCCTTGGTCTTTCAGATGTGTCTCGCTAGCACATGCATAAAGTGAAAAACTGCCTTAATCTTTCTTATATGAACTTAATGTGGAAAAACTAACGAAGACACTGTGCAATGCAGTCCAACTTTTATAGGAGAAATAATGTACATAATTACAGTTAGTTCTAAGAGCTTAAGGTGTTCCTAGTAGCGATCTTTACATTCTGCCCTATCCCCAGACCAACTCGGCTTTCACTAGACTGTTCTCCTCTCTGTCCGCTGTTCATTTCTGGTACTAAGGTTTAGATGTGTGGTCTTTCTTGAATTCCCTTTCTTTTTCTGACCTCGATTCCTATGTACCTTCAAGTTGAAGTTCAAATCCTGCCTCCCCCACCATTAATTATTTTCTATAGTAGTTATACTTTTCTTTCTTTTAACTTAAACCCTTAAGAATATACAACTTATACCACTAAACTCCATGCATAATTATATCCAACCTAACATAAAATGCTGATTTGTGTTCACCTAGCTAAAATTTATACGTTGTAAAAATTGCCATGCAAAGGTTATATCTTCTCTATTCTCATAACCACCAGCACCATAATACAAAAATAGAAACCCCAAATGGGTTGCTTTTGATTAGCCTATGACGGAATAAGGGATTTTGTGCCATGAAGCACAGGCTTTGCTACTCAGAGTGTGGACTGTGGACCAGCAACTCAACATTTCTTGGGAACATATTAGAAATGCATAATCTCAAATCCCATCCTAGACCTGGGTTTTAAAAATCCAGTGATTTGTGGAGTTTGAAAGGCAATACTTAGGAGAGGGAGATTGAGGTAAACCAGTGGGACCGAATTCTAAAATCCGTGATGTATGTGCCAAGCTCTCCTGGGCTCCTATCTTATTCCTTCAACCTTTGAAGTCATCATATTCTCAGCGAATCTGGTGAAAGCTTTGAACTCTCTTTCAAGAAAATCAACAGAGATAGATACACAATTTTAGATGCCATTTATGAGTTTATTGGACTTCTTAAGCTTATAAAGAAATCATTTATTTGTCTGCTGGAGTTATGTGTTTTGTATTTACCATTGAAAAATACGGAAGATCTGAGTGGTCTCCCTTTAAGAGGACAGCCTTTGGTGTTTGAACTTTGTATTTGGAGGGACCATAATAATTATATCTAATGTTGCTCCTACAGGTGAGGTGACCGCTATTAGTGTGTAAAAGCTAATTTATCCATGAAAAAAGCCTTTCTTAGATAGGTTTAATTCATCTCAGTAAATATAGTAAGCTTTGATTTAAGCAATCAAGACTGTCTTTCTAGCTAATTGTGTACCCAGTTTAAAAAAAATTCTCTCTATCTCTCTTTCTCTTTCTTTTAATCCAAGCAAAGAGTCATACTTTCTTTTCATGTATTTTTTAAAAGTCCTTTGGGGTGATGATCTGAATTGCTCTTAATTATCAATTAAATTATCCCCAAGTACATTGTTAAAAGTTTAGATGATCCCAATTAGTGAGAACCTCATTCTAACAGCAAGAGTGAAGTTGGTTATTTTAAGTCCTCTTTATTGTATGAAAAGAAAACATCAGATATCCTTAGATCAATGTTAAGTGGGAATTATAAAAATAGATGCTAAAAATAAGGACATAAAAATGTATGATGAGGAAAGTCAAAGAAGTGGCCCCTTATTTTCCTTTTAATTTTTCTCAAATTTAGTAATGTAGTTTGAAAATATTTCATCCCTATTTTTCCTAAATTAATGTCTTCATTTTTATTTAAAAACTGTACTATTTTCTATTTTTTTAATATTAAATCATAGCTGTGTACATTAATGTGATCACGGGGCACCATACACTGGTTTTATAAACAGTTTGACACATTTTCATCACACTGGTTAACATAGCCTTCCTGGCATTTTCTTAGTTATTGTGTTAAGACAATTATATTCTACATTTACTAAGTTTCACATGTACCCTTGTAAGATGCACCACAGGTGTAATCCCACCAATCACCCTCCCTCAGCCCATCCTCCCCCCTCCCTCCCCTCTATTTTTTACTAGTACATTTTCCTTGGGAGGGATAAAAACTCAAGCTTAAATTTAAAGGCAATTTATATTTGCTAAACCAGTAACATGTGAAGTTGAGGATGGCTATTCTGTTTACACAAGGCACCTGTGAGCACACTCAGACGTGATTCTCCTTCATCAACAGAATCCTAAATGTGAGTCAGGGAACCTGCAGTTCCTGCTTTGTAAAGAGTTGTAAGACCTGAACCAAAGCCTCTGATCACACAGGAGGAAATTGTGCCTACCCTCTTCCAAGGATATGTTTAAGGTTGCAATGTCTCAAGCTGTAAGAAGCTTGGATCCCTGAGTCACTACTTGGAGAAAAATTGCCAACTGTATTCGACTATGATATGAGTAAGGATTAAATCTTTATTGTGCTCATCCCAACCCAAGGGGTGGTACAAGCTTCCTGTTGTTGGATGCCTCAACTTCTTGATTCAATAAAATTTTATTTTTCCAAATAAAAAAAAAAAGAAAAGAAACTGGCCAAAACCAGCTCGAATACAGATGGCTATAAAAAAGACTGGTGTTACCCTCCCTGCTTATAATACATTAGCATACTAGAAGAAACTCTCACCAGCACCTAGGAAGTTTACAAATGCCAGGAAGTTTGGCATTTAAATGGAGGAAAACCTTCCAGTTCTGGGAACTCCTTACCTCTTTCCCAGAAATCTTATAAATAATACTCCTTATGGCTCGAGACCCATAGGAGTATGTGGTTAGGACTCCAGCCACATACACCAGGGCTGGTGGGTTGGAACCCGGCCTGGGCCTGCTAAACAACAACAATACTACAACAACAACAAAAATAGCTGGGCGTTGTGGCGGGTGCCTGTAATCCCAGCTACTTGGGAAGCTGAGGCAAGAGTATCACTTAAGCCCAAGAGTTTGAAGTTGCTGTGAGCTGTGGCACCACGGCACTCTACCCAGGGCAACATAGTGAGACTCTGTCTCAAAAAAATAATAATAACAATAATAATAATAATAATACTGCTTATGCTTAACATAAAATTAAATAAGTATAAAATAAGGCCCTGGAAACTCACAAAGTGCTACTCTCTGTTGCTGTAAGAGATAGCCGCTGCAATCAAAACTGAGCTTCTGGGATTCCTTAAACTTATAAGGAGATCACTTACTTGTCGATTGCAGTGCCTAGTTACGTGTTCTATACTCACTATTGAGAAACAAGCTTTCCTTCTGTTCCTTTGTTCCTCTAGTAAGCTTGCTTTTGCTCTCCTCTGTTGGGTCACTCTTGAATTTTTTCCTGTGTGAAGCCAAAAACCCACTTGGAGAGATCCCAGTTTGGGGGGCCGCAATCCTGTATCAAAAGCAGTGTTCAGGAAAACTTGGTGGGCTAAAAAGTACTCAGGACTTCTTAGAATAAATTAAGACTCAGGAAAAATCAGTACTTAATAGTTTGAAGAGAGCTCTCCCCAGAATCAAGAACTGGGGTGAAGAGCTACTTAAAAGAAATTTTAGAGCTGGTGCCAAGGGCTGGCTTATAATACTGGGGTGTTCTAGATTACCTCTCTCATTATGGATCTCCAAAGTGAGCTGTGGACCACTGCACAGTAAATTTGTAATGGTTTCAAATTTCATGTTACTGAGATTCTGGGCGAGAATCAGAGAGATGAAAAGAATTGGGGCAGAATTCCAGGTAATTTGATTCATTTGTAGACATTTGTAAAGCACCTAGTATGCGTCAGGTATACTTTTGCTCAATGGGAACAAGGCGAGTTAGAAAGAGAAAGGGTCAGGGGTTGGACCAGTGAAAAGATATACTCTCTATCCTTAAGAATTTTACTGCCATTCCTGGGTTGGTGGGCATTTAGGCTGTTTCCACATTTTGGCGATTGTAAATTGAGCTGCAATAAACAGTCTAGTACAAGTGTCCTTATGATAAAAGGATTTTTTTCCTTCTGGGTAGATGCCCAGTAATGGGATTGCAGGATCAAATGGGAGGTCTAGCTTGAGTGCTTTGAGGTTTCTCCATACTTCCTTCCAGAAAGGTTGTACCCTCAATGAATCTCCAACAATAAAAAAAAAAAAAAGACAAAAAAAAAAAAAAAGAATTTTACTGCCTAGTTGGGGAAACAAACATGTATAATAAGGATTGAATAATTGTTAGCAAGTGGACATGTTGACCTTTGGGAGACTATAAAAAAAAGAAAGGAGGTTCCATTATTTTTCTTTTTTAATCCTTTATGCTTTTTATTTCTTTTCCTTGCCCTATTGCACTTACTTGAGGGCTGTATTCTCATAAGAATAGAAATCTCATTAGAGAAGTTTCTATTGCATAGACACTCTATGCAATATCTATTTCTATTTCATAGACACTCTAGAAGTTTTTATTGCATAGAAACTCTATGCAATATCACTTGTAGGTTAGCAGGGCTTCAGATGTAGTTAGAATATCTGATTTTTATGGAATCCCTCAAATCATGTCACTTAGGCAGCCACCTCTCTGTTAAGAGAGGACTTAGTAAAATGATTGAGGTGAAAGTCATACCAGCAGATTGGCCGAGAATGCACAACGTGATTTTTGAGATGAATGTTGAAAAGCTCAAACAACACAGGTGGTGGTGAAATTCTGAATCAAATGAAGTTTAAATTTTTTGTGTTCCCAAAGATAGTCCTACTCTAAAATATGGCTAGAATAACCGGAAAATTAAGGGGAGAATGATATGTGTTCATAATTTTCTTTTTATTCTTATTTTTTAATTCTCTTTTCTCTTTTACATCAAGAAACACTTACATGAAGTCTGATGCAACTCAATTTTTTGTTGATTTTTCCTTAGTGGAAAGAGAACAGTTGCATACTGTCATGTTCAGATACTTAGAAAACATCTAGGTTTAGTGTTAAGAGTGAGATAATATGACATGACTTGTTTGAGATGAAGTCATTTTCCCACATTTGTATGATAGCAGCTTAAGGGCAGTTTCAGGCTGAAACCAAAAGCAAATGATCACTTGATTTCTCATTCAGCCTTCAGTGGACATTTGGAAATCATGTCACTAGAAAGAGCCTTGCCTTTGCTTAATCTGTATAATATCTTTCCAAACATCTTAGAAAACAAAGTGAGATTTTCAGAGCATAATGACAACAGTAGTGATGGTGACAGGGACAGCAATGATGACATTAATGCTTATAACTTTAAAGTCAATAATGGTGAAACAGAATTATAACAGTCACAGCCTCTATCATATAAAACCTAAATTGCTTATGTTTCTGGAACATGCTATTACCAAAAGCAACGATTACTCTATGAGCAAAAGTCCTGATAAAGATTAGGGCAAACTTTATAAAATTTTACTAGTAGGAATTCAATATATTCCAGAATTTTTTAAAAATTTCTCCTTGGAAAAATTAGGCTTAGGCTACTTCATCTAAGACTGGAAAACCAGAAAGAGAGATGGACTGAGTTTGGATTGCAGATGAACTAATGACAAATTTACATGATGAAATCTAACATGAACAGAAAGGACTAATCATGCTGGTAACTATTTGTAATTCTGTAACTAAAACAGAAAATACTATTTAGAACTGAAAGGCCTGTTGGATATCACCTAACAACTCTTCATTTTATAGAGACTGGGCTTTACAGCTCAGAAAAGTTAAATAATGTAATGACCGTCTTTCAGTTGGTTCCTGGTAGAGCTGAGGCCAGAACACGTGCCTCCTCACTCCCCTCTGACAGCTCTGGAGGAAAGTGGGTTTTCACAGAGGCTTCAGTTCCATGAACAGATTAAGCAGAATGTGACAGACAGATGGGCTGTGTTCATTGCTGCTCCCACCAATATGTACAATTACTGGGACGGAACATGGTGCTAGGGTTTAATGTTTAGTTGTCAGCATCTATTTTATTTTTTTACTCTATTTCTTTTTATTATGCTGCTTGAAGAACATGAAACATTTTGTAAACAGTGTGATTTATTTTCCTGAAAGGTCATATAATCAAGTAAAAATCACAAACTGGAGTTAAAAACTGCAAACTTCACTTCCAGAGCAAATTAGTTTCTCTCTTTTGGTGACTTGGAAGAAAAGTTTGCAGTTGCCACTGAAGCTTTTGTTTGAATTATGTCCCTGTAGCATGAATTCTAAAACCTCATTCCGTTTCCTTCCCAACAGGAGAAGATTCTCACATCGTTAGTGGGAAGATGAATATATCAATTTTCTTAAACCCGGCCCCGGCCAAACTGCAACCAAAAAATAGCCGGGCGTTGTGGCGGGCGCCTGTAGTCCCAGCTACTCGGGAGGCTGAGGCAAGAGAATCGCTGAAGCCCAGGAGTTGGAGGTTGCTGTGAGCCGTGTGAGGCCACGGCACTCTACCGAGGGCCATAAAGTGAGACTCTGTCTCTACAAAAAAAAAAAAGAAAATTGGTTTAAGTGCCTTTAAATCTGTGAGTTTGTTTCTAGATTTGTCTTTTTTTTTTTTTTTAATTTCTATCCATACTTTCCTTTTATCTTCATGCTCTTGGCCTCAGAATAAAATAATTGCCTCTGTTGACATACCAATTATCTATCTGGGATAGAGTCTGTCAAATTCTTTTATTCTTTTTTTTTTAAAAACCTCAGTGTATAAACTCCAGTGAATAAGTTTAATATTTTTGTTCATTCCGTTATTTCTTCAATTGGGTAATTAATAATTTAGCATCGGCTCTGTGTTGGGTCAAGTGTTATAGCTGGAACTGTGCGTATGGACAGGCGGGTGGGTAGCCCAACAGCGGTGGGGTGGTGTGGGGCGGGCGGTTCAATGGCAGTGGCGCCCAGGTCAGTTTACGGGAGTACGTGGAGTGTAGTTGCTCTCTGGCCAGCTTACCTCGGAAGGTGTGACGTGTACTGTACACATACTTAGTGTTCTTCACCATTAAAACTTATCAATCACAATTTTCTTCTGACTTCTTAACCTATTTTTACTTCTGGCTTGTAATACTTAAAGACTCTTCCGTGAGTTTACAACTTCGTTCATATGCTTAACCCTAGAAAAATACAGCCTATGCCTCCCTCATGAGAGAATCCCAGGTCCTTGTTTCTTTAACGCCTAAAAAGAAAATACATAATATTGATTTGATTTCAGTATGAAGGTCTCATTTGATGAAACACCCTTAGCTCCCTCTGCTCTGCTATGAATGTATTCATGAGGTGTTCCTGGTAAGAAATCCCTTACGCAGAGAAAAGAGATTAAAAAAAAATTCTTAGGAATTTTTATTCTTTAGATTAGCTATAAACCTGACAGAACTGAGGCGACCCGGGGTAGGGAAAGGTACAGATTCACTCACAATCGTTGCTGCTGCTTTGTGAGGTTTTTCTTCCTGTCTGAGAGGGGCGATGCTGGCAAGGTCTCGCTCAGGGAAAAGAGGGAGTTTTCAAATGCTTGAAAT
Organism: Nycticebus coucang; assembly: GCF_027406575.1. Classification (NCBI taxonomy): domain Eukaryota; kingdom Metazoa; phylum Chordata; class Mammalia; order Primates; family Lorisidae; genus Nycticebus; species Nycticebus coucang. Next base: position 27,710,766 of record NC_069785.1, on the reverse strand, counting down.
ACAGTGGCAAACGAACACGTCCACATAGACAACCAAGCAGATAAACGAGTTGTTCCCACAATGAGATTTGCATTTCTTTTTGGCATTCATGAAGGGACAGGAAAAAGAAAGAAAAGCCTTTATAACATGTGGTCATTTACATATATTTATAAGGAAGGGATTCCTTAATAAAATGAAAATTCAACAAATGAAAACAGATTACAAGGTAAGGCTGAGGACAGGGGGAGAAAGGTAAACAAAAAGAACAGATTACAGGAAGGAAGAGGATTAAGGAGAGTTTAGTAAGACTTAATAAATAATTTATATTCTAAATAAGATGGGAGAGATTTGAAAATTAAGATATTGAGGGAAGTAACCTGTCATAAAAGGAGTTATAATTTTAAGGGGGCAGTGAGTGATGAGTGATGTATTTCTTCATGGAAAAATGTAGATTTTAGTTTGAAAAATTTAACAACTGGGAAAGTGGTTTGAACATATGATTTTATGTGTCATTCCCGGGCAAAGAAGTGCACCCCTCCCTCCCTTCCTTCCTTCCTTTCTTCTTTCTTTCCTTTTTTCCTCCCTCCCTCCTTTCCTTCCTGTCCAAAGTAGGAAACAGATCTTGGATCCTGTGCAGTGTGCGCCTTGGATCCCAACACGGCAATATGACTGACACTGGATTACCAAGCAGTAGACGCTCTCTTGGGAAGCAAAAATCTGTCAGGAGACCTTTTAGTTTCATGCATTAGTAAAGTAAAGCCTCTGAAAAGTCTTTGGCAGGAGTTTGCATAAGCTAATGAATAAGGGAAATGAAAACATGCTTTATTAGGCTGGCAAGAAATCTATCACATTTAAAGAAATGGTACATCTGATTTCAATGCCGGGGAGCTCTGTATGACTACCCGACCCTGATCCACCCCTGTGTGCACGGGCCACCCAGGCACCTGCAGCTACTGCTCACAATGGCAGTGCCTTGAAATTCACTGAGAGGAACTTTCAGACGCAGCCCGTTCACTCTTCTGAATCTCTGGGCTCCTGCTCTTTGCCTTCTAGCAGCAGCTTCATTGCTGTCTGGCTTCCTGGGCTCTATCACTATCAGTTGGCAGAAAACATTTATCAGTCAAAACTCACGGTAAAGAGAAACAGAACATGCCGTGGAAGGCTAGCAAGACGTTACACAACATCGGATTGGCTGCTGTTGTTTCTCTCTGACCTTCTTACCACTATTATGGATCACATATTTTTAGTTCTACCTCACTTATTTCACTCATATCTCTGAAAGACGGCTAAATTATATATGATGTCTCATTTTAAGACAGCTGAAAGTCTAGGTGCCTGTTTCCCGTAACATACAAGAAAAGGACATTTTTTCTCAGTTCCATGACCCAAGTTGCATAATAAAAACTAAAATTAAGTTGAAAAAAGTTGCATGACAGGAAAAACCCCTCAAGTATGTGTCAGCCTCTTTTCTAAAGGAAAGAAAACGTGTGAACTCGGGCAAATCATATAGTCTCAATTTATCCGTTCCTTCATCAACAAAGCTATTCACTCACTAGCTGTTACTCTAGCATTGTGTTTTAAAATGTTATTTTATGAGTCTGAAATTCGGTGGATCTATGTTACTATATAATTTTTTCTAATTAAAAACTCTTTAATTAAAAAATGATATTTTGGTGACATGTATAGGGTATAAATATTAACGATACTAGAAGAATGAGCTTGAAATTTCTCATTGGTGTTGACCGAGAATCTTAACATTATATAATTAGAGCATTAAAAACCTCTTTTGAAGTCTGACTTCTGTAGAAAACCACCATCATACTGGATTTTAGGATTACTGTGCTTTAAGTAGAGGATTTGCTGTGAATATAAGTGAGTTATTACAATAAGTGGTGTAAAACAGCAAGGGACGTATCTATAGAAAATTCTCACCTTTATGGGCGGCGCCTGTGGCTCAGCGGGTAGGGTGCCGGTCCCATATGCCGGAGGTGGCGGGTTCAAACCCAGCCCCGGCCAAATTAAAAAAAAAAAAAAAGAAAATTCTCACCTTTATAAACTTAGATGAAGTGTTTAAAATACACAATGGAGTCTCATCTCTCCTATGATGGTGTAATGTCATCTTCTCACTGGGTATATCTTTACACTGCTTATGACTTTATTCATCAAATATTAATATCATACTTACCATGTTTGAGACGTGGAGACATAGCTATCATCTTTATGGAGGAATAGTGCTATAGTATAATTTTATTTGATTTTGTTGACTAAGAAACTGGGGATTGGAAATAACCCATGAAAAGAAAACTTGCTTTAAAGTGACCTCTTGATGATACTTTAGTTTCTTAACTTTGTAATAAATTCAATCTAAGGAACTTTTGAAAAATTATCAGGGTGCCAGAAAATCTACTTGGGAATAAAATTTAGAAAGCCCTTACATTTCACTGCCATGGAACATCTGTTCTTATGAAAACAGAAGAAAATATGACTGCTATTGTTCTTAAAATATGCTAAGAGCAGTCACTTAAGAAAACATGTTAGAAGGCTGTTCATTTGTGACAGCAAAACAGTTCCCTCCACTAGGAAACTTTAAAATGTAAGACTATTAACATCTTTTTCTGTGCCAGCAGAAGTGCAATACAATCAGTAACTCCCCTGGCATTTCCCTCTAAGGACAGAACTGAGTTGTGGTCAGCCACCTCTTATCCAAGATCAGTCCTTTTTCCTTTCCTATTAGGATTTATTTCTGAATTATTAGCTAATTTTGATGAAAAACCTCTTTGGAAGTTGCATCACATTGTAATGCTAATGAATTTTGAAAAATGTGTCACTTAATGACAAAATAAGTAAATAAATACTCCCCAGGGTGGCGGGGAGTAGGGCAGAAAAAGAAAGGCGATCCACTCACAAAATATTCCACAAGATATGTAGCAGAAGAGAGACTGAGTATATCACTGGAAAAGCCTGGGCCCAGGGCAGTTCAAGAAGGTGACTGTAACCATTGCATCCACATATGTTGGAAATTTGGCCTGGATTCTAGAAGCTATATGCAAACGTACCAATATGAGTAAATTCCTTAGAGTCCTGTGGCCATCACAGTTACCACAGTAACTCAGTGCTGGGAGGGGTATGCATTTACATAAGGGTTCCTTAGCAATTGTTCCAAAGGCAACAAGAAGGCACAGTTAAAAAAAAAAGAATTCCAACCCAGTTTTTCTCTAACTCCCAAATATGAATGTTCATTGCAACCAGGGCCAAATAGATGGTGGAAAGGTGTTTCTTAGTTTAGGTCTTATCTATCAATTTTTAAAACCCCGAACCTGACAGTGTTTATAGTCACAGATGTTACGAAGTAATCATATCTTCTTGGCAGTACTTTTAAGATTTACTTGTTTGAATTTCTATTCTACTGTGAATTGCTATCATCACAAAGGCCAGCTGTGGTCACCACGTGGAGACCAGGCCGATGTCCTCAGCTCTTTTCCTTGTCCCCAGGGGTCTGTTTCATAGTCTCAGGCCTTTGCTTTGGTGATTAGAGTGTCCATATGGGGAATGTGATGCAAAGCATATTTTTGGCAGCTACTAGTTTCTGGAAGAGTCCTGGGTATGCATTTTGTGCTGTTCTCACTCCATCTTCACACAGCGCCCCTGACTAGTGAGGGTGGTCTGGTTTGGACGTGTTGTGCATCACTCTACTGTTTAACCTGCTGCCTCTCCCTGTCCTCCCTGTGCTGCTTCCTCCATGAGGCCAGATCTGTTACTCAGGCCCAACGGGAGGGTTTGTCATAGGTGGTTTGGTTGTTTGACTGGGTTTTGTCTAACGACTTGCATTCTTTTCCTCTTTGGGAGATACTGTGACAGCGCAAGTCGGGGGAGTAAGAGGAGTCAGGGTAGGGCTGAGACAACACAGCTGGTCTGGCCATGTTAGTCCTACTTGACCTTCACCTCAGGTCTCCCATCCCTGTTGTTTTATAAATTTAGCTTTAACCTAAAAGTGTATAGCTGAGTAATTTAGGGTGATTGACTGAAGCGATCAACTTTCAAATTGGAATGTTGTTGTATGGGTCATGGGTTATGTCAATTATTCTTTATTATGGGTCCTGGGTCATGGCAATTACTATTAATATGGTTATTGCTTTTAACTTGTATATATAAAACTGTGATTTTGGTAATGGAAGAACAGAATAGTCCTGGAGAGGCTATTCTGACCTTTCTCCAGAATCGCCGGCCTTCTGATAAACAAAAGTCTGGTGGACCTGTCCCCGTCTCTGCATATTGGCTGACAGGGACAGGCAGCTGGACCCTCTGCACCTGTAACAGTTGTACTGAGTTTTTTTTTTTTTTTTTTGAGGCAGAGCCTCAAGCTGTCACCCTGGGTAGAGTGCTGTGACATCACAGCTCACAGCAATCTCCAACTCCTGGGCTCAAGCAATTCTCCTGCCTCCGCCTCCCAAGTTGCTGGGATTACAGGAGCCCACCACAACGCCTGGCTATTTTTTGGTTGCAGCCGTCATTGTTGTTTGGCAGGCCAGGCTGGATTCGAACCCACCAGCTCAGATGTTTGTGGCTGGCGCCTTAGCCGCTTGAGCCACAGGTGCCGAGCCTAAGCTGAGTTTTGATACAAATGTATGCTTGGAACTGAGTCTCCTCAGTGATGTCACACTTCAGCCATGACATCCTTGATTAAAGAATGTAGAAAGAGACACCTACATCAGAATGGAGTCTGGTACACAGAAAAGACAGAAAGTGTGAAGGAGGCAGATGGTGGAAAGATTTGGGAAAAAGGAAATGAAGACTAGATTGCTCAAGAAAACTCTGAGTAGGCTGAACAGTGCGGTTGCTTTTTTAATATTTTGTTTTCTGTTGTTTATCTAATGAGATTCCTTGTCATACTTCCCGAGTCAGGTATAAACAGGTAGCGTTACCTCTCCCAACATTTTGTATTCACTGCAAGGTCTTTGTTCGGAAGCTAGTGTCTTTATTTATTTTTTGGCCCTTTCTCTTGATTTAAAATTTTTGCCAGGTTCTATTTATTCAAATCTTCATCTTCATTGTGGCCAGTAGGATAAATTCCTTTGCATAAAGATAAGAATGGCCTAATGTGCCTTGTACAATAAACTTATATTTTAACTTTCAATATGTTCTTAACCCACCCAAGATTGTGTTATGTGGAAGAATTTTGACAGTGGAGAAAGAGGAGAAAATATATTTTGGGTCAGTGGGTTGTCAACTCTAATTTATACCCAAAGCTCTGCCTACTCCACATCGGAATAGGATACCTATTATTCAAGGCCCCTGCTAGCTCGCGATCTATGTTTAAGTGTTCCCAGCGTTGTGGCTGATGCTTCATACTGTTGTTGGGTTTTGGAAGTAGGGCATTACTTCCTAAAGTATAAACAATTCAAATTATTACTATCTGCTTCCATGTGTTAAAGACATCCTGCTCTGTCTAGCTTTAGAAAACAGCCACTATTCTCAATGCGTACCTGACTTTCTTGAGTATTGGGAGAAGAGTACAGCTTTGCGTCATCGTAAAGATGATTGTGAAATTATCTTAATGTAGGGTTTATATAATAATATTCATGACTTTCTTTTTTTAAATTCTGGTCTCTGAACATAAGAACACTCAATGCCGATTTTTCTTCTCAGATTCTTTTCAGTCATTTCTTTTCTGGATTTTAATGGGTTTTAATGAACATTCAAAACAGGTTCTTTTTTCATAGAAGCATTATCTTGAAATGAACTTTTCCCTAGTTAGATTCAGGGCAGTGGTGTGGATTATTGGAAGGCAACTTTGGCTGAGGCTCAGGAGGTATAATTTGCAGTCACAACTCTGCCATCTCTTTTCATGGGAGCACTACCTGACCTCCTCCCGAACTCCTTCCAGAAACCACCGGCCCCCTTTACGTGAACTCTGTCTCAGCTGCGTTCACATGTCACACTGCATCTTGGGATTATCCGCTGGGAAACCTCTATCAGGTATCATCAGAGTATTCTATAAATTCTTGGTCTCTTTTCCTATTTCCTCCAAGGTTAGGACAAAATCTGTTTATTTTCCATCTTCATAAACCTAAGGCTTATTACAGTGCTTAGCATATTGTAGGCATGTAATGTTTTTTGAATTTAAAAATGAAAATCACAGACAAAACGACCAGTCTCTGTTACACATTTCTGTCCTCATCAACCACCTCCGGCTCTCCCAACTCACAAGACACAGGGAGTGAGTGCCCAGAGGAGGTCTTGCCTTCTTCCAGCAGTCTTTCCTTACCAAAGTCACCTCTTTCCACCTCTGTCCCACGTCATAATTACTTTTCACTTTTTACTGTCTTCATACTGGATTTTTCGACTTCCCCACTGGAACCTGAGCTCTATCAGGAGCTCTCCTCGCTCTGTCTTGTTCTATTTAAGATCAGTTGCGCTCTTCAGAGAGAGAGACACACACATAGGAGGTGCTCAAGAAATGTTTGAGTGAGTAATGGGTTTCCACATGTGGCACTGGGGAGACTCTCAAATAAGTATGAGTTCCCTTTTATGGGACAAAATAGCTATAAAAAAGCAAGGCACTCTTAACATCGTTAAACCACACCTCTCCTTTCCTTAGTAACGAGAGCATATGCTAACTGAGAAAAAGATCTGATTTGCTGATTTTTTTTCTGATTTAGTTTTGTAACTATCCTTTCTTTAGGGGGATTATACATATATGAGCTTTTTAAAATGCAGCTTCTTTTATTGAAATTCCTTAGATTCTTTCTTGAGGGACTAAGGAATGCTTCTTAAATTAAGTTTTTTTTTTTTTTTTCAAAGTTGGAAGATTGCATTTAATATGAGAAAATTGCAAGAGTATGTTTCAGGAATGAAACCTATGTTCATTTTTATTTGATATGAGGATCACAACTTGACACTTTTTGACATTGGATTGTGACATGAAGGTAGTTTAGGGAATCACATTCAGGTGGGAGATTTCCTGTTTTTTAGGGTTGACATTTTGTGACTTAGAAGGTAGACACCCATATAATTTTTTCATAGTCTGATCCAAAAGGATTTTAACTACTGGGCCTTTTGTGGCCTCTGTGTTTTAAGGACATTAGAGTAAAAACTTACCATCATAGATATGCACTGATTTGATGCAGCCATCAGGTAGGTAATGTTTGACCCAGTCATTTCATGTTTATTTTCACCTCTGATCAATAAGGGTGTTGTTGAAAAATAGATGAACACGAATATCACAATTATATACACATAGGTATAAGGTGTTTGAACGCACTTATACTTAGGAACGGAACAACCAGTTGTTGACACATTATGAGGACTGTAGCCACTTTTATAGCAGGCAAAATTTTGTATTTTGCAGTATTATTTAATTTTAATATGGTCATTTTATCGGCTACTATTGCTAATAGTGAAGCAGCCTCTGGTGTCTCCTCACCGACAGAAAAAGAAACGTTAGAAAGTTTTTAACAATGGATTTGATCAGGAACCAGTTGTTCAACTACGAGCTTTTATCTACTTCAGCAGAAATAATCATTTAAGACCAAATTGGGGCAAGAAAGGGTGGAGCCAGGCCTGGGCCCATCATACTTCTTGGAATCAGCTGACATGTCCCCGACTGTGGGCTTGTTTAATGCACAAAGAGAAAAAAAATTTAAATCGATATTTAAAATAAGATTTTACAATGGGTGATACACATGCAAGTTTACCAACTTCTATGTTTTAATTTATTTCTTTGAGCCATGTGAAATAGATAATATTCGATCGTCATTTAAAACGTTATTGTGCCAACCATGGATATTTACTCATAGCTCGAAAGTCAGGCCTTCATAATTTAATCTTAGAACACAAAGAATGAAATCCAAGCACAACGTAACTTACCTTCTTGGATTCTGGATCGTTCCTGAGCGCTGCTGATCTGGGTCGCCAGCAAACAGTTTAAAGTTTTAACACATTACATATTTAAATATTATTATTGCCATTGCTGTTGGATCATGCGGCATATTCTTCAAACAAAATGAAGGGTCAGTGGCCCTCACAGGTTAGGCTTTCCCTGTTAGGTTGTCAGCATGGGTGGTGTATGAATGTTGGGTGAAATACATAGGTTCACGTTTAAAATTAGCCTTTTTTTTCTTGCTTTATAAAAAAAATAAGAGGAAAACTATTCTTGATGGATACCGTTAATAGTGTTGGAGTACATAAAGGTCAGTACCTTTTAAATTAGTTGATATTTACATTCAGAATATACATAATGTATTTTTTTGTTTTCACTTTTCGTTTGAAATTAATCAAAATAAAAGTTATATTTAAAAAAATGAAAGTGGCAAAAAGCAATTTTTTCTTAGTATTCTTTCTGTACAGCCTTCTTTAAAAACAGTTTAAAAGTAATAGCAAGGAGTATTTTAGAGGACCAAATTTATGGGCTAAATTTTGAAATAATATTCATTTTTTTGCTTAATGCATAAACGATCTAGGATGTGTTGTATATTTGAAAATAATTTCCTATTATTGAATTGAAGAGTACTTTGCTGCCTTTAAAGAAGTGTTACAAGAAATCAAATAACTGCTTGAAAGTGTTTTGAACCTTGTAGTATGAAAATATAAGTTGATATTCTTTATTCTTGGTCTCTGTATACTGCAGAACAATATTCAACTTCCTCACTGCCCACAGTATAGGGCTGCCGTTGCTCTCCATAGGCCTGGCTCATGCCCCATATTTCCCATGGGTATTTAATTTTCCCTAATGAATGTTCACATCATTTTCAGGACAGAGAAGTCAGAGAAAACTAGGCAGCAAGAAAATAACACCAGGCCACTTTTTATGTACATTTCTACACCATAGCTTTTCTCTTTTATTAATATGACAAAAGGGTTCCCTTATGTTGTATAGTAAGGAACTTGAGACATATTTGGCAAATAAAAATAAAACACTAATTGGCCCAGGAAATGTAGATTTTGGATTACATTGATACTAACAACCTCCTAAACCTTACTTGTAAAAAGATACATTTCTGATCAAAGCGTCTCTAAATTTTGTACTGAGAATTTCTGTTTTATAGATCTTGATAGAAAAGGATTTTGCATCACAAATAAAGAATTTTCTTCAAAAACATCAAAATCATTCCCTTCTCCATTTTAAATAATGGTTAAAACTTTAATAGGGTTTTAAAAAAATCTACTTTTTCCCCTTCAAAGTTAGTTCTCCAAATACATGTGTGTGTGTGTGTGTGTATACACAGTAGAACCACTGTAAGTTGACCACCCAAGGGATTATAATAAACCGGTCAACATACAGAGGTGGTCAACTTAAGGAACTAGGTCGACTGTACTGATATGTACATGTGGTGCATGTCCAGTTGATGAAAATTAGGTCAACTTAAGAACTTAAGGAGGTGGTCAATTTAGGAAGGTGGCCAACCCTGAAGGTTCTACTGTGTGTGTAAATATACATATATTTTTTTCTCACATTGTCCCCTTGGCTGGAGTGCAGTGATTAGAGTTCACTTCAACCTCAGACTGGGCTCAAGCTATTTCCTCACCTCAGCCTCTTCAGTAGCTGGGACTAAAGGTATGTGCCACCATGTTCAGCTAATATTTTAATTTTTTTGTAGAGATAGGGTCTCACTGTATTTCTAGACTGGTCTCAAACTCCTAGATTTGAAGCAATCCTCCTGTCTTGGCCTCCCAAATCACTGGAATTACAAGCACGAACCATCATGCATGGCCAGTTCTTACAAGTATATTTTACAATAATCTTATAACATGTAGTAAAGTCATAGACCGATAAAATAAGCCTTCCTTTATTTAGGATCATCACCTGTAATTTATCATTACTGTATTTATTACTGGCTGTTCAGCATTCCATATTAGTAACTCATTTTGAAACTATAGAGCTGTATTTGTTGATGATAACAAGGGTTGGTCACTATATTAAAATTCATGACATTAAGAAATACCTTTAAATTGTTTATTTTAAATAGCTCGGTTGGGTTGTAGAATATTCATTTTTATTCTATCTTCTTAATGAATTTAATTGACTATCAATAATGATCAAAGTGATTGCCACTGCTTATTATGCACCAGAAACAGTAATAAGCACAAATAAACTCCATTTCATAGTTCAACTTGGGGATGATTCATTTCCTTTTTCCCCCCATTAACTTCATTCTCATTCACTTTTTTAAATTCAGTGAAACTTTCTTACCATTTGAAAAACTGTGTATTTTGAACATTAATCACAGTATTCAATTAATGCCTTCAAGATCATAGCAAGCAAAATTTTCTGACATTACTCCTGCTAACATTTCAATTTAATGACAATGAAAAATTACTTAATTATTAAAATCCTGTTATTTTCAGTCATCAACAGTTATTAATAATGTATTAGCTTATGTTTGGATATACATTTGTCCTTTCCCCATGTTTCTAATATTTTCTTTATCCATTAGGGTTGATCTTAGAAAACATTTTAATGGCAGTAAATGTGCCTTTATTTCAGATTGCTTGTGTACACTGAACTTCATTTTCATTAACCTTTATGTAGAATTTAAATACATCCTTTACGTGAGTAACTCTTGCCCAGAATGAAAAGCAGTTTTGTGCTCTTGAGCTTCCATTTTGCATTCTTTTAAACATCTTCAGATCATGTAAGGTTTTGTTGTAATCAGATTTCTATAAATCTAGTAATACATTTCCCCCATAATAACATTAAACATATTTTAGCAGAAAAGAGCTCTGAACCTGTTTTAAAATTTTGCCTTATATATAAAACCATACAAATGATTCACTGATTGCTTCTTAATCAAATATGGGAGCCAAGTTTCAGAGCCAACTCCAGCCAAAATATTGATTGTTCAAGGTGAATGAGTATTTTGAAAATCCATTTCATTAGGTTTCAATGTCTCAGAACCAGTAGCTATCACAAACAACCCCCTACTAAATATGAATCGAAGTGCCAATTTTTCCCATAGGATTGTCCAAATCACCTTTCATTTTCTGTTTTTCTTCTTGGTGAAGACACTCTAATCACAACTTTTTAATTCTAACATGATGTATGCAACTGATCCAGAGCCACCTTTTAAATACATCAGCAATCCAACGCGGATGTGTGTTAAACTTCTCGCAATGAGTAGACAGTTGTGTCTGCCTTGTCCTTATACTTAATATTGAAATTGTGTCAATCATTCTCATGGTTTAAGGAAAGAACATTAAATTTGATATTGGTTCTGCCATTATCAAGGGGTCATCATGAAGAAAAAAATAAAGACTGTTGCTGTTATCAAAGCACTTTGAAAAATCAAGGCCCAGTTATGATCATACTGTAAAAGCGGGAATCTGCTGAATTATTTAAAACTTAAATTAGCTATGGGACCAGCAAACGCTCTGCAATGCAGTATGGCTAACGTTATATTGCAAAATGTACCCTTCGAAGACTGCCAAAATTTCCCCTCTTCTTTTTCTTATTGTATAAATTTATCTTTGATCATTTACAACATTTTAATGACAAGAATATTCATTGGCTATCCTACAGTTCTTCAATAAAGAAATACATACCTCAGAACCTTTTCATTGGTTTTCAAGAGTTCTTTCTTAAAAGTACATATTTGTTGTCTTTAAAATATTTGAATCAAATATCCTTTTTCTTTTAATAAAACGTGTGCACTAGACTTTTTAAATATAAAATTCTGTGGTGTTTTAAAAAATTGTATTAATGCTAACTACTAACAATGGCTTTACAGAAAAGTTATTTGAAATATAAAACACTAAGAATTTAAGAACAATAATTGCTGAGATATTAGATTTTATTAATGTTTATCATAGTATAACTGTCAATGAACTTCTTTTTAAAATTCTTTTATATGACAGAGCAGGGGTTTTTGGAAGGGTTTATGAAAGATTTAAATTGTATAAATATGACAAGGCAACCTGAAGAACTTCTTGCCATTTCACTGAACTTATTGTCTCAAATAAAAGCAATTAATTGCCAGATGTTCACTTAATTTTAGTAGGCCTTTTAATTAATTGTGGGTTTTTCTGTTATTACACTGTAGACTATTAGACATTTTCATTTTTTCTCATTTATTAAAATTTATGAATACTGGAAAACATATTTAAAAAGTGTTTTCCTTAAGTGTTCACAAACAACTTCTTATACCTGTAATTAGAATTTTCATTTTATCAGTTAATAAACCACTATTGAAGTAATTGCTTACCTTCATGTTATCATTTATTTCTACTCTTCAATTAATTTAGGGAATTGTCATTTGTTTTTAGTTGATATGAGTTCTGATTATTTGATACAATATGTTGTAATAACTTTATGGGATCACCCATATGGAACTAGAATAGATAAATGAGCATAACAAAATATTTACTGCCTATTTTGTGTTCATATATATCTTAGACATTTCTTTACGGGACCTAATCTTTCTACATTTAGGGCTTTATCTTAGGGTTCCTTTATGCTCAGATATTTTGTAAAGTGTATGCACAAACCTTACGAGGCCTTTGGGCAATATAGTTTATACATTTTTTTCCCCTTAATTTTTAGAGGCAACTGATCGTTTTTGAAGAATCTTTTCCCTCCATGAGGTTTAATTTAGGTCCTGAAATTTAGGTGTACATCAAACAAATTTATATCTCCTTTGATCTTATATGTTGAAGTACTGGGATCCCCATATTCTTCCCAGGATGTTTGAGCCTACGTAATATTCATTACCAGACGTCACTGAGATTCAAATTCAGATTGTCCACTTTTTCTCTGTCATCCTGGGTCTGAGGGATTTATGTTTTCTAGCTGATGTTCTTTAGTTAAAATTTCTGACAATAAACATAATTTAAGAGAAGTCATATATTTTCTTTTTCTAATTATGAAAATAAGCACCCAGCCATTTATTGCTTTTATTTTGAGATTATAGAAATCATATCTGTAACTCTTAAGTTCTTATCATGCATCGTTTTGGATAGCACTTATTATTACAGATAATTAACTTCAATCCATTTTAGGCTAGACATAATATATTTCTTGCCTAGACTCTGCCTTAGGGTAGAATAAAACTCTGAAAAATCCAATAAAATCAAATGATTTATATCTTTCTTCATTTGGAGAACAGAGTACAGGCAATTATTTTAACACACTTGAGATTAAAATAATTGTATTTTTTTCCTGCTAGAACATTCTATTGATTGATTATTATTTTAGAGAAAAGAGTAATTCTCCTACAATGATTCTAAAAAATTTGCTATCACTCTAAAGAGTAAGGCAAACAAGATACCTTATAAAGATTTTCAGTGACTGTTTACTTTTGCTTTCCCTGAGAGCTATTAAAAACAAAGATGGATATATTATTAACAGAATAATGCAAACACTATTTCCCAATTATAAAATAGTGTAAGTTGATGAAAGAATAGAAAATATATTTTCTATTATTTCTATTTTTGGACATAAAAAATATAGCAAGTTTGTGATCAAAATAATACCTTTAAAACAATTGAGATACTTTTAGAACTTAAGTGTTATGTTCTACAAAGAAAATAATCTCTGAATATGCTAAATGTGATGATAAAATTGGATAGGACAGTTAATTTGATTCCCACAACTATTTTGATAAGGAAATAAATGGGGAAAGATGAAATACATAAAGAGAACATTTAAAAACTAGGAGACTAAAAAATAAGGCTCTAAGCTATGCCACGATTAGTTCCTGTCAGATACAGAGATTGTCTACATCTTTTTCATTTTTCTGCTTCTCAGAGAAAGAAACAGGGAACAATTGATAGACAAAAAATTAGTATTGCAGAATTAAAAAAAATTTCCTTTAGGTTTTACTCATATTTTAAAACTGGTGTCTCTTAAGATGCAACATCTTAACTTTTTAGAATGTATAATCTTTTGATTTTTAAAAACACTTTAGTTATATTTTGAGAATTCTTTCTATAATTTTTATAATATCGTAAAGGATTAAATAAATAAATAAAATACACTCAAATTTCTCTTATGAATGCTTTACAATTTAGATTACCAACAGAATTTTCCTGAAACAATGTATTTAATTAGTACCCTCTATCATATAACCTCTAAAGCATTTAATTTTCCAAATGTATTCTATTCATTTAAGATTGACATGGATTATTTAGTTATGGATTATGTTTTAAAACATACACTTCTTAAATAAATTTTAAACACTTTCTGTACATGTATCAATAATATACTTTTCTTTCGTTTTTTTTTTTTGGCCAGGGCCGGGTTTGAACCCACCACTTCCGGCATATGGGGCCGGTGCCCTACTCCTTGAGCCACAGGCGCCGCCCAATATACTTTTGTTTTTCACAGGTTACTATTCACGTAAAATATTATCCAACTCCCCACCATTTGGTTTCTTCATATTGACATTCTTGCATAGTTTGAGAAAAATGCATATTTTAAAAATTAAAGACAAATTATCAAATGGCAAAACTATTCTTACTAATATCTACAACTAAATGTGAACAATTGCCCTTGGAAACAGCTTTGAAACCTGTAATGTACTGCATTTTGTGAGCACTCAAAATGAAATAAAATGAATTTTCTCTCAGGCCACACAACTCACTCACTAGACAGATGAGATTCACATTTATTTCAAGTAATTCTACATATCCCTACTATGCTATTTCAATTGCTTGAATCTGTTTACTTCCATAAAAACTTCAGTTATCATAAAGTTTATTGTTTTGTTTCTCATCTTTTTAAAGTATCTCTCAAGAGGCAACATGCACTTTGACAGGACTAGAGGTACAACTTAAATGGCTACATGCTTACTACTATCTTTTTTTTTTGGAGACAGAGTCTCACTGTCACCCTGGGTAGAGTGCCTATGATGTCATCACAGCTCACAGCAACAGCAAACTCCTGGGCTCAAGTGATCCTCCTGTCTCAGCCTCCCGAGTAGCTGAGACTAGAGGCATGCACCACTATGCAGGGCTATTTTATTTTTATTTTTTTTTGCAGTTTTTGACCGGGGCTGGGTTTGAACCCACCACCTCCAGTATATGGGGCCAGCGCCCTACTCCTTGAGCCACAGGCACTGACCAAGTTTTTCCATTTTTCTGATAGAGATGGGGTCTCACTTTTGCTCAGGCTGGTCTCCAACTACTAAGCTCAAGCAATCCTCCTGCCTCAGCCTCACAGAGTGCTGGGATTACAGCCATGAGCCACCGTACCTGGCTTATATTAGTGTATTTTGCATTATGGTAGTTATGATTCTGAAAGCTTCAGCCTATTTCAACTTTTAGAGACACAATAACTTCCATGAAAATTGCTTGCTATTTTAAAATGTTCTAATGTGCTTATTTTTATTTTTTTAAATTTCAGATTAATATGAAGATATAAATTTAGGATACATTGTTTTCACTTAAGGTAAAGTTCAAGTTGTAGTTCAGCCCTTCACCCAAGGGATGTGCTGAACACCCTCACATTGTGCACTCCAATGAAGTTTTAAAAAATTATTTTATTTATAAATTAGAAATTTTTATTCTTGGTAAAGTGAGATAAACCCTCAATTTATTAGTTTTATCTTAGTGTCTTGATACACAGTTTTACTTCATTTTCTGTAAAATAGGGATAAAATTATTATCAATGCCTTACAATACTGTGAAAATTAAATAATGAATAAAAATGCATTCTGCATACCAGAGCAGATATTAATTCACTATCATTGCATATTTGGGGGAAATTATTTGGAAAAATACTTTTCCTAACAATACTTGAGAGAAAATGTATTTACTTTTTATTTAAAAATTTTTGCAAACATTCACACCTTTTAAATATACTTAGTCAATGGCAATACAGTTTATGCTTATGAGAAGAAAAATATCATAAAACATTATAAATATAATTTTGCTTTTCCCAAACATTTGAAGCGTTATAAAAAGAAATGTGATAAGCTTAATTATACTGGTCTTGTTATTTACAATAGAAAAGTGATGACCTTATTGTTGCTGAAAATTATTTACTCTCAATTCAAAATTAGAATTAGTATATACATAGAATACATGCCCTCAAATTGAATTTTAAGACCTACTATTCATAAAAATAGGAATTTTGTATGTGGACTTTCAGTTACCAACTTTGTGTCTTAGGCTTAAAATTCGAAAATTGGTTAAAGTCCCTCCTTTATTTCACGTCATGATAGAAAGTGATGCAAATATGAATTAAAAATAATGAAAAAGTGTGTGTCATCTGTATTCGGTATAAAGAAGATACCAGGGTAGAATTACCAACATAATTTAATAGCACGTTTTTGTAGTACCATTACATTCTACATGACACTTAATTAGTTCTTCAATCAGGGTACAACTTTGGTTATCTCCACAGACCCATCAATGATAGTACTGTTTTGTAAATAATATTTAAAATACGACAAACTCACAAAATATAAACATGCACAACAGAGATAAGGTTATACCATCATCAACCTCTGTTTGCTTACACAAGGTCAAGGGCTTATAATGAAGGATCCTGGCTGGTTTAGGGCTCTTCCACTTGCTCCTGTCACTCTTTGTAAGACTGATTCTCCAGTGCTTTACCTTCCTTTACTATCAGTCTTCCTTTTTGGACCAAGCTAGGAATTTAGGATATTTAATTTTGTTCACAATGAAGAAATCTACATGAAAACTAATGTAAACAGATCAAAAGTTCATACATAGAAGTTTTTTTTTCATACTGATTAGTGGATCCATTGGTATAGAGAATTCGTTCCAGAAAATTAAAAAAATAGAAATCCATTATTATCATCAGTCTATAAAACCTTAACATATCTTTAACATCCATGGCAAAATAATTTTACAATAAATAAAAACTGATATGTAAAATAAAAAATTGATATACAAAATAAAATAAATAATGGATATACTTTTAAGCTTTTCTATTAAATGGTCTCAAAGGTAATAGGTGCTAAATAGAAAAGATTAGAAGAACACTTTTAAAAAATTAAAAAAGAGATTTTGAATGTTTACTGAAAGGAAGAAATAACTGCATTGGCAATTATTTAAAGCTTGAGATTCTAGGCATGTTATTAACACAATGGACAATAATTCAGTTAGCTATCTGCTAGGATGTATAAAAATCAGTTTTATAAATAACAAAAACAAATTTTTAAACTTTCCTTGATTTATTTAGATTAAGCCTTTGTAGTGCCTCTATAAGTAACATTTTTTTTTTTTTGGAAGTCATAAAGTCAATCTTCACAGGAAGTTCAACTTCTGAGTTTTTCCCTCTATTGGCGAAACCATAAGAAAATCTAATAATTGAAACTAGTTAATTGAGTTATTTGGCCTTCTGAATCACTTTTTATATAATCAGTACTTGTATGAATGCAGTCTTGAAAACTGCTTGTGTCTTCTATTTCCAAAAGCAAAAACAAGAACCACCACAAAAATCCACTTATAATCTTGATCCAAGATTGAAATGTTAGAGGTATTTAAAAATTCTATCTCCCAAGTAGTGAACTATGTAAATAAATGCTAACTAGACACTTGAACCCCATAAAATACATACTGTACAAGATTGACTAGAAAATGTTTTTCTTAAGACACATTGTAAAATATGATGGTTAGGTTTTGATTTAATCATTTCAAAGCAGTTTCCTTGGTTTTCCTTTGCATTATGCCAATATCTAAAAATATGATTCTTGTCTAAGCGTTCAACCCTGTAAGTCATAGTTTATTTTACAATTTCAGCATGATTTGGTCTCATTATAAGTATATAGCTTTACTCTACTCAGAGCCTTTTCAACATTTATCTCCTAATGTAGACAACATAAAATAACAAAAATAGAAAACGATCAAGTCTAACCAAGATGTTCTGTTAACCATATTAAGATAGTTTAGTCTCTAACTTTGTCTACTAAGGACTCATCTATCATCATATTTAGAAAAATGATATAGTGATAAATGTGTGGAAATTTTAAAAAATCATTATTTTTGAAATTTGGGTTTAATTAATTTAAAGAAAGAAGTGATATAATTACCCGTTATCTAAAATACTATCAAGAAACTGTTTTTGTTATGGATCAAAAGCTGTTACATTGGGTAAACCCAATAAATAACATATTTAGCAATTACTTAAAAGTTTTCCTAAGACAGATTCCCCCCAATTATTTTACTAATTAAAAAATTACAAATCCAAAGATTCCATTATAATTTGAATGCTCTTTGTAATTCAATAGGATTGGGATACTTAACAACAGATTAGTATTTCTGCTATGGCAGAAAGACAAAAAGTGAAAAAAAAAAAAGGATATACACATCAGTATTTATTCTAGTCTATGAATTGAGTACAAAGCATTTTTTATGAAATGGGGACTCTACATTAACAACAGAAATAGATCACTGTAAGTTATCCTAAAACAATTCCAATGTGCATTCAGATAAAGTCACAATTCAAGGAACGTATACATATTTTTAGATAACAATTTTAATCATAAGGTATAAATCATATTAAATAAGATTCAGACACTGTGGTTCATAAAGCTCTATATTCCTTCATTGCTGTATGTAAAGAAGCTAATTACCTGCACCAAATAATCTTCTTTTTATCAACCATTTGAACATAGCACTTCACTTTATTTGCTGGTCTGGTCTTTGACACTGAGTTAAAGTAGATGCGAACTAGTTCTCTGTTGTTTGGGGAACTGGCTAAGCTGATGCAATTTTTTGGGGGGAACGTTAGTGTTGTTTTTCATAAAATTTCTTTGATAAATTCATAAAGGTAAACATATACTTAAAGGCTAAATCCCTGATCATTTGGAAGAATGCAGACCTACCTTGATTTCCACAATAAGCCTGTATTCATTTCCATGAGACAATGTTTTCACAAAGTGTAAGGCAAAACAAGTGTTAAATTACTTAACAGAACTCATAATTTAAATAATTAAAACTAATTTGTGTTTAAAGCTATTTGCAGATTTATTAGAGAAACAAATACAAATATGCATTTCTACAGAACTGTTTTTTTTTTTCCAAAATGAGCTTAAAACTTGTTCCACAGTTTTTACTTGTTTATATATCTATGTTAACCCAAGTATTGGCTTCTGTACCACTTATAATGAGACAATTGCCTTTCCATTGCAATTATAAAAAACTATTTAAAAAAAAATTCGGCACATACACGTTAAATATTTTTTTCCTTAAAAAAATAATCTAATCAAAATATTGAATACTTTAGATTTAAACAATATTTTATTTACAAATCTGATTTGATGTACTTTATTAATTATACAAGGTAATGCTTCAATTTTCAAGAACAGTGGCTTTGTTGTTGTTTATATAGACCAGTGGAATGACATCCTATCTAGTAATATGCACTATACTTCCATTTCTTCAAAGTTAACATGACAAATTTTCTAATACTTTCATTTTCTGAAAAAAATGTTATTTCATTGGGGCACATATCTGATGAAACAAAAATAACATGCAGATTTCAAAAAAATAATCTGTTAAGGTAATATGATACTTACCCTTTATGTAAAAAGTCATCTATGAACAACAGTGCATAACAGTATTACGTATTCATGTTTATGAGAAACCAAGCAGGAGGCAAAATGAGTTCATCCTGTTTTCTAATCATGTGCAATTTCATATGGCTGTTTGCATCATTTAAATAATGTGTGTACATTAAATTTATAAGACTGTATTGCACTAAGAATTACTATGTATAGCCATGCTTGCCCTGTGTTTAATGAGTGATGAATTTCTCCCACTAACAGAGTAACTAGTCTCAAATCATGTCTGTGATGTAGAGTATTAAATTATATTTTCATATTCTTTCAAGTGCTGCCTTGGAAAGCAAAAATTCCCTTCTTAAAGAAGACTTATAGTAAAAAAAAAAAATTACTTAAGGACTCAGTGAGGAATCAGCATATGAATTAAGAATGCAATATAAGAATGGATTAAAAGAAATGCAATTATCAGTATCTTTGTTGAAATCTACTATCGCCATTAAAATTTCCAAAAGAAAGAAGGGCCTGTAACATAGGGATTTCATTCATTGTTAAAGTACTAAAATCTACCAATTTAATGCTTTCATACTGTTTATTTTTTTCCAATAAAAAAATAAATCTCATACATTAGAAGTGGTACACAAAAAACTGGGATAAAATTTATCAGATTCTTGATAGCACCATTTACACATTCTTAAAGTAAACATTAATATGCACTTTCTTAGAAAGCGATATAAATATATAATACAGGACTTGCTAACCTCTGTTAACCATCTGAATGCGATGGAGAGTAATCTATCTCTACTCTGCAGGTAGGTTTGTGCATGGTGGTGTGGCCATATTGTTGTAAAAGTTTGTTACAGATGTGATGGGAAGCTGGAAGGAGTCGAATAAGCAGAAAAAAGAGCTTAGATCTATTGTAAGCAATGAGTCGAAATGAGCCGTTACAGGTTAGAATTTATCTTTGTTTCTGATCATTCGGTGAGAAAATGACTTCCACAGAAATAGATACATTTAACTGTTTCAGGAGTGGGGTGGGTGAGGTGAAGTAGGATTGAAAGTCCTACAGGTAATAGCAATAACTGGAAGTGCAGACGAAACTGGTCTTCAGTGCAAAGAGGAAGGCAGCCGTTTAAAAAGTCTAGGTGCCATGTTGTGGTGCTGAAAGAAAAGCTCCCAGTGATAAAGGAGGTGGGGGCTGCAATGCAACTTCAAGCAGTAATTTTGTGGTGCTGAAAGGACAGCTCCCAGTGTTGAGGAAAAGATCTTGGATCTAGAATGAGGTGTCCAATCTGTATGATAAACAGCACACTGTGTCTCAGAGCGCCCATTCAATCTCAGTAAGTAAATGAAATATTGATTGAAAGTGACCCTGAAACAGAATGCATTAAAAAGACATAGAAAGCTGCAGAACTGAGGTAATTCGTATTCAGCGTGTTCACCAGCCTCCCTATAGCAAAACAAGTCTATAAATAGTTGCATTTCATAAGATGTTTGGCCCTTGTATCATTAGTTTTCTCCATTTTGGATAAGTATAGCTGAACAGCCATTGTTACGTGCCTACCTGTGGCAGTTTGAAGCCATACTACTTTTCTCGCAATAAATTAAAGCATCACATCACAAATCAATTCTACATGGTCTATAAATTTCAGAGAATAAGGTTTTAAACAGCATGAAGCTGATTTACACATAATGCATACAAACCCTTATCTGTTACCATAAATTAAAATGTAAATATCTTCAATTTATCTTCAATCTTTCATTGTAAAGTAACATATAA